>NC_141689.1:151775330-157347830 GCF_964263255.1 Lissotriton vulgaris | reverse complement strand
GGCACTACAAGAACTAATAGGCCACGCAGGTGGCCACGCCCATGCAGGCGGGGTGTTATAACTTTGAAAGTTGTGCCGGCGCCAATTTGACGTGTACCTGCCTGAAGTCCAGAGCCCCATGAGGAAGTGCTATCAGGGCATGAAACGCATCGGGGAGGACAATTTGATTGTTGCGATGCACGAAGCTGTTTCCCAGTGCAAATCTTCATTAAATAAGTACAGGATCGACTTACCTGTGTGGGCCTCTCATTTGGCAGGCAACTTTTGTTGGATGTTTGAGCGGCACCGCCTGGGCCGCAAGAAGAGCCCCGCTGCACTTTCTGTGCAGCCCCGCTGAGAGGTCAAACGGCCTTTCGGCATTGGGACAGGGAATTGTCTATGGAGACCATATGAGACACAGGAGATGGCCGAACTGTGATTCGCAAATCCCACATGGGATTAATTATTTGTTATTGTTTCAAGCAAGCCACGACAACTCACTGAAGTAAAAGCGGCGGCACTACAAGAACCAAAAGGCCACGAGGGTGGCCACACCCATCCCGGCGGGGTGTTATAACTTTAAAAGTTGTGCCGGCGCCAAACTGCTGTGTACCTGCCTGAAAGTCCATAGCCTCAGGAGTAAGTGCTATCAGGGCATGAAACGCATCGGAGAGGACAATTTGATTGTTGCGATGCACGAAGCGGTTTCCCTGTGCAAATCTTCATTAAATAAGTACTGGATCGACTTACCTGTGTGGGCCTCTCATTTGGCAGGCAACTTCTTTTGTTGGATGTTTGAGCGGCACCGCCTGGGCCCCAAGAAGAGCCCCACTGCACTTTCTGTGCAGCCCCGCTGAGAGGTCAAACGGCCTTTTGGCATTGGGACAGGGAATTGTCTTTGGAGACCATATGAGACACAGGAGATGGCCGAACTGTGATTCGCAAAACCCACATGGGATTCATTAATTGTTATTGTTTCAAGCAAGTCACGACAACTCACTGAAGTAAAAGAGGCGGCACTACAAGAACCGTTAGGCCACGCGGGTGGCCATGCCCATCCGGGCGGGGTGTATAACTTTGAAAGTTGTGCCGGTGCCAAACTGCTGTGCACCTGCCTGAAAGTCCAGAGCCCCATGAGGAAGTGCTATCAGGGCATGAAACATGTCGGGGAGGACAATTTGATTGTTGCGATGCACGAAGCTGTTTCCCTTTGCAAATTTTCATTAAATAAGTACAGGATCGACTTACTTGTGTGGGCCTCTCATTTGGCAGGCAACTTTTGTTGGATGTTTGAGCGGCACCACCTTGGCCGCGAGAAGAGCCCTGCTGCACTTTCTGTGCAGCCCCGCTGAGAGGTCAAACGCCCTTTCGGCACTCATATCATAAAGAGGGAGCCCAAACCTTTGAGGCGGGAAATCTCAGGAGCCACAGCACCTATCACAACACCCAATACAGTGTTGGAAAGGGCAGTTGCAGCAGAAGGACATAGGCTATGCAGACGCTCACTATATACATTTAATAGGTAAAAGAACCGTGCCAGCAAAGTAGTCCAGCAAAGTAGTCCCTTGTGGGCGTGTCTGTGTTGTGCTGTGGGGGTGTGCTGGGGGCGTGACAAACGTATATCGTGTGCTAATCCCACCCTGCTCCCTGAAAATACCCCTGTACCCCAAAACCCAAACCTAGCCCTGAACCCTAAAAATACCACTGTCACCCAAAACCCAAACCTACCCCTGAACCCTAAAATACCCCTGCACCCCAAAACCCAAACCTAGCCCTGAACCCTTAAAATACCCATGTAACCCAAAACCCAAACCTAGCCCTGAACCCTAAAAATAACCCTGTAACCCAAACCTACCCCTGAACCCTAAAATATCCCTTTACCCCAAAACCCAAACCTAGCCCTGAACCCTAAAAATACCCCTGTACCCCAAAACCCAAACCTAGCCCTGAACCCTTAAAATACCCTTGTACCCCAAAACCCAAACCTACACCTGAACCCTAAAAATACCCTTGTACCCCAAAACCCAATCCTAGCCCTGAACCCTAAAAATACCCCTGTACCCCAAAACCCATACCTATCCCTAAACCCTAAAACTACCCCTGTACCCCATAACCCAAAACTATATCTGAACCCTTAAAATACCCAAACACCCCAAAACATATACCTCAGTACCCCAAAACATATACCCCTATACCCATACTTACCTTATCCAAACATTAAAAAAACATGCTTTTACCATTCATGCATTTACAACGAATTTCGTTGTAAATGTATGCGTGGTAAAAGCATATAAAATGTAATGCCATGCGTTATAATGGCATTGCGAAGTCATGGTACTTTCGTAATGAAAGTATGCGGAGTAATGGTATGCGGAAAGAAAGTCACGGAATAATGGGTGTTTACCCTACCCCGGTAAGTACATTGGTGGCACGGCGGCCCACATCTCCAGCAACATACTTATATTTTTTCACCACCCATTTGAAAAATGCACAGGTCTCTCTCATTGATGGCCAGCACCGACATACACTTTTAGACCACAAGTTCTAGAATTGCGAACTTTAGAGCTGGGGAGCTATGTCCGAATCTCGGCATCAGCTCAACATCCTGTGATTCCAGGCAAATCTCTTTGTCTCCCTGCCTACCACAAATGAATGTGTTCTTCTGTAATGTAAATTGTGCTCATGCCATGTTGTCGAGTTTGCGCTATATAATATTGCAAGAAAAAATAAAATAGGGGAAACTCGAGTTCACACACTACTGAACACGCACTCTTAAGTGCATCAGCACTGCACTGTGAATCGGAGCGTTTCACAGGCCTGTCACAGATAAGAAATGCTATCAAAATGAAATCCTACAAAACAATATACTACTGGCCGGCAGCAATTCATACCCAGAAAACGTCGGGATGGGCTGCTAGTATATATGTATATATATATATGTATATATATATATATATATATATATATATATATATATATATATATATATATATATATATATATATATATATATATATATATATATATATATATATATATATATATATATATATATATATACACACATATATATATATATATATATGTATACATATATATATATATTTATATATATATTCACTGAAAAAACCATAGGTTTGACACCAGTTATAGTTAGCTGGAAATTTTACTGACATAAAACCAATGAAATTCCACGTTATAGTTAGTTGGACTCACTATAACTTGCGCGTGTAATGCACTGCTGATGACATTACATGTTACATCACTCATGACATCACTGATGACACCATCTTTGTGACAGAGTGACAGACCTCCTTTCAGTGTAAGGTAACCCTTAAAACACATATTGGAAAATAGAAATTAACATTTTCAAAAAAATTGAGATACCCATACCAGTTACAACAACCAATTCAGTAATTCCACCATCTATATACACATTCTCTCATTTACCAACAGTTCTATATAGTCACTCATACATATACTCACTCATCATATGTAGTGATACACCTATACATCCTGTAACACACCGACAATCATCCAAAAGTTACTCACACACATACTCACACATGCAAATAAACTATTGAACATCCATTTATTTGCATATAAAACTATACACACTCAACCACCCATACAGTCCTGCACATATGGTGTCTTCTAAACACATACAAAAAGAGAGTTAGTCATTCATGCATCTATGTGATTAGTAATACCCCCATAAAACCATAGAAACACTCATACTGATACTAAAAAAACATCTAAGAACCCAAATACCTACACATGTAGGTACTCATCAATCCATGCAACCAGTTATTCACAAAGTGAAACACTGATACATATAATCAAATATTTAAACATTACTCGCTAATATATGTATTCACTAAGGTACACTTAATAAGCCAGTTATCCAATCATTTCTTTTTGAAAAAACATTCATTAAGACAATAATTTAAACATTTATTCTTCCCTCGACCTTTACATATACATATATAAAACATATTTATTTTTTAGAAAGACACACATTCACTGGATGGTGTCATAAGTGATGTCACTGACCATGTCATGAGTGATGTAATATGTAATGTCATCAGCAGTGCATTACACGCGCAAGTTATAGTGAGTCCAACTAACTATAACGTGGAATTTCATTGGTTTTATGTCAGTAAAATTTCCAGCTAACTATAACTGGTGTCAAACCTATGGTTTTTTCAGTGAATTTCATAGGTTTTTCAAATGCTACTTCCTAACTATAACGTGTGTAAAACCTATGGTTTTTTCAGTGAATTTCATAGTTTTTTTGAATGCTAGTTCCTAAGTATGTAATCACGTTCGTAACTAGATAGTGTCACCGCCTACACGTCCTGAGAAGCGCATGTAAAGTCATGTGACTTGAAAACAAAACTTCCAATTGGTTATTAGTAGTTTCTGTTCTGGAATATACACGCAGCACTCCACCCACTTTCCTCACAATCTTTTCTACTCTCAAGAGACAACAACGTCGAGCATCTTCCGGAAGACTTTGCTGAAATGGCTGCCCTACCAGATTCATCTTCCGAATCTGAAGGAAATGAGCGACCACCGTTAAGAAGAAAAAAGGAATCTTTCATTTGGCAATTTTTCACTTATCCTGAAGATCAAAAGAAAGTGAATGCGCCAAAAGTAACCTGCACGATATGCAATTCGGAGCTCTCAAGGGGAAATCCAAATAAAAAATATTCCTTTTCTGCACACACCATGCAGCGGCATGTTAAACAAAAGCATCCTGAACATTATGCAAAAGCATCGACAAGAGCCCTGGCCACGCTATTACCATCAGAGGTGGCCAGCACATCTGCTGGTGGACGACCTGTATCTCCATCGAGTGCTGAGATGGACTTGAGACCATATCTTGCGAAGGTGCACATGAAATGCAACGAGTGTGGAAAAATTCTTTTGTATGGAGAGCAGAGCCTCGTTCTTATTAAACTCAAAATTGAAAGTCATAAATGCCCCAAGAAAAGATAAATTTCTTCACTTCATTTTCAAACTATTACATACGGAAAAATGTAGTAGCAACTTTAAGAAATCGAAAGCATTATAACACTTCTTTCCCCCCCAAAACAAAAAAAAAAGTTCTTTTCAGAACTAACTCTTTCTACCAAAACGTGCTCCAAGAGCATATTATGAGATATTTTTTCGCCGCTTTATTTTAGTGCGAGACCGGGTGCGCGCACCCTCCTATCGCGTACAGGACCTGACACTCCCATGTGAAGTCATGTGACTTCCAAACAACACTTCTAATTGGTTCTTAGTAGTTTCTATTCTGGAATTTACACGCAGCACTCCACCCACTTCCATCACTTTCTTTTCTACTCTCAAGAGACAACAACGTCGAACATCTTCCCGAAGACTTCGGTACAATGGCTACCGTTCCGCATTCATCTTCCGAATATGATGAAAATGAGCGACCACCTTTGACAAGAAAAACGGAGGCCACGCTATTACCATCAGAAGTAATCAGCACATCTTCCGGTGGACGACCTGTATCTCCATCGAGTGCTAAAATGGACTTGAAACCATGTCTGGCGAAGGTGCACATAAAATGCAACAACTGTGGAGAACTTCTTGTATACGGAGAGCAAAGCTTTACTCTAATTAAACACAAAATTGAGAGTCATAAATGCTCCAAGAAAAGTTAAATTTCTTCACTTTATTTGGATAGTATGACATACTGAAAAATATCATAGCAACTTTAAGAAATCAAATGCATCAAAACACTTGTTTCCAAAAAAAAAAAAAAAAAAAGTTCTTTTCAGAACTAACTCTTTCCACCAAAACATGCTCGAAGAGCATATTATAAGATGTTTTTTCGCCGCTTTATTTTAGTGCGAGACCGGGTGCGCGCACCCTCCTATCGCGTACAGGACCTGACACTCCCATGTGAAGTCATGTGACTTCTAAACAACACTTCTAATTGGTTCTTGGTAGTTTCTATTCTGCAATTTACACGCAGCACTCCACCCACTACCATCACTTTCTTTTCTACTCTCAAGAGACAACAACGTCGAACATCTTCCCGAAGACTTCGGTACAATGGCTACCGTTCCGCATTCATCTTCCGAATCTGATGAAAATGAGCGACCACCTTTGACAAGAAAAACGGAGGCCACGCTATTACCATCAGAAGTAATCAACACATCTTCCGGTGGACGACCTGTATCTCCATCGAGTGCTGAGATGGACTTGAGACCATATCTGGCGAACGTGCACATGAAATGCACGAACTGTGGAGAACTTCTTGTATACGGAGAGCAAAGCTTTACTCTAATTAAACAAATAATTGAGAGTCATAAATGCTCCAAGAAAAGTTAAATTTCTTCACTTTATTTGGATAGTATGACATACTGAAAAATGTCGTCGCAACTTTAAGAAATCAAAAGCATCATAACACTTGTTTCCAAAAAAAAAAAAAAAAAAAAAAGTTCTTTTCAGAACTAACTCTTTGTACCAAAACAAGCTTGAAGAGCATATTAGCTGATATTTTCTCGCCGCTTTCTTATAGTGCGCGACCGGGTGCGCGCACCCACCTATCGCGTCGAGACACGCATGTGCAGTCATGTGACTTTAAAACAACACTTCCAATTGGTTCTTACTAGTTTCTATTCTGCAATTTACACGGAACACTCCACCCACTTCCCTAGAAAACCAGTTTATCGTAAAACTTTTAAAGCCTCCTCTTATGAAATATTCGACATCAATCACATAGCAGAGTACTAAATAGCACTATATACACTCCGTCCCTTAATTATAAGAGACTTATTGCTATGTAAAAGCAACTTTTGTTTTCCAAGATAATGTAAAATGCTGAGCCTATTACATAATTTTTTTTCACATATATGTTACTAGTCTCCTTCGAGTACTAACACCGTAGAAAATACCACCAATAGCGGTGATATTTTTTACACCGAGAACGGGCGATTTCTATCGCTTACAGCCCTTACAATTATAAAGTTTTATTTCCTAAGTCTCTGATCTCCAACTGTGCAACGTAGGTCCCCTGTGTGTCGCAATAAGGTCCATAAACAAAAACTACAGAGCCAGCATTATAAACATACATAGAACCACAAAACGACAAGAGCCAACATGCTAATATATATCCTTAATATAATAAACCTCTGAGAATAAATACATATTTCCGCGGCAGCCCATAACACAAATGTGGCGTCCTCTGACTCTGCTACATTACCAAACACCGTAACTCCCCGCCCCCTCACTTTTCACTAAACTCCGCACTCCACCCCAGCCGAACCCCCTATTACAAACCCCCAACCTACCCTCCCTGCCCACACCCACCATGAACCTCAAACCGCCCCTAGAAAACTTATAAGACACAGGATTACTAAAACTCAAAGAATACGCAACAGGCACATAATGTAAATAGTACATAAAGGCACATATTTTTTCCAAAATACTATTTAAAAACATGTTCTATTTTTAATAAATCTATCATGCATCTGACCCTCTAGAACTGCTTTCAAAACGTGAACTATAAACCTCTACTTTTCATTTTCAAACCATACACTTTCTTCTGACCCTCTAGAACTGCTTTCAAAACATGAACTATAAACCTCTACTTTTCATTTTCAAACCATACACTTTCAATTACATTATTTTTTTTACACAATTCATGTAATGTTACAAACCTTTTCTAAAATACACCAGTCCGTAGCATTTATAAGGATTTATTTTCAGTCTTCATCAGTGACACTTTCTTCACATATAATAGAAATCACTATAACTTTTTGTACGACAATGCTAACGCGGTAAAAATAACCCTTCATTTGCTTTCCTTTAAGAATGCACACTATGTACCCCACGCATGCGTTTCTTAATCTTTGTATTTGGCAGCGAATACCGACCTTGAATCGGAAGACATGAACAAGACCGCCATTGTCACATTTAAAACTGAACGTTGCATCTGCTCACACACATATCTTTCACTAAGCTAACATTCACAGAAAACAGCATTGATGTAAAGAAAAATTGACCTTGCTTTACAACTCCCTCAAATCACTCCCTTATTTTTTAACGCATCCTCCAGTTCAAAAAAAGCTACTTTTTTAATAACCACTAAGCAATATATAAGTGACTAGACTCTTAGAAAATGTATCAAGTCATTCTGCTTCTCTCCACTGCATAGCCGGCGACCTAATTCTGTGGAGTTGCTATACAACCAGCGGTGCTGCGCCGTTTCCTTTACCATCTTGGGAAATTCAAAATGGATGTCCCTCCTGCCTTCGCAAACGAGCCGGGCCACTTAGAACTATTTCGCCAGAGGATGCTTGACTACTACGGCATCTTACCACTCTCGACTTTGAATGCATCATATCGATTATCATTTCGATATTCGTATTTCACCTGTGTGCAGCCTGTATTTCATTGCCTGAGCTGTGATTTCACGTGGGCCCTGGATTTATGTCTCTGCAATTTGGTACCTCCTGAACCGAATTACAATCACCTCATGAATCCGTTACTTGATCATGAACAGCTTTGTTACAACGGAGGGTTTATGGCCTTTGCAGCGATACAAGGAGTTCTGGGTCACTGGAATATATTCGCAGCGGCGCAAGATTTCCTAACAGAGAGCTACATCGAAAACCCACCGAGCTGCCCAATGATGGTAAAAGACGCTCCAATAATGACAGATCATGAATGCTCCTTTGATCTTCTCAATTGGATGGCTGACATTTTTTCAGATGATAACAGTGATTTCATGTTAGAGGCACTTGCTGCATACTTTGCCTACACAATGGACAATTAACTCTTTCCTAACAGCGTGCTACATCGAAAACCCACCGACCTGCACTCTGATGGTAAAAGAGGCTCCGATTATAAGAGATTATCAGTACTGCTTTACTCTTTTCCATTGGATAGCTGACATAATTTCAAATGATAAAACTGATTTCCTGTTACAAGCAGAAACTACCTATTTTGCCTAAACAATGCTTCAATAACTCTCAAACAACCCATTGACGTCCTCATTTCCTTTTGGTTTTCTATATTCTTCACGTTCTTTTCCATATTTTCTTTTGAAGAACAGACCTATTTGCTTTACTAACAGTGGACATTATGATTTCGTGTTGTTAGACAGCTGATTCATAAAGTAATGATGTATAACCACTTGCATTTTCATATATCGTTCCTAAACTGAAAGGCCACAAACCTTCTTCCATTTATTAAAATATAATATACTTCCTTATAAGACTGTACAATGTTTTTTTCCAACTATATTCATTTTTCTTCAACTATAGCGTTTGTATTCCATGTACTACTGACAATACCAATTACTGTGTTTTTTGCAATTTCTGTACTCAGATTACATAATGATTTGCCTTTAAAATAGTACATTTCTAAATAAACATTTCAAATATTCACGGTTTCTCTTTTAATCCATAATCTCAACTGAAATGATTTCATATTCATGGGTTCCACATAACCTTAACTGTAGATACTGAGGACCTTATTTATGAAGACCTTCCGCCGCCGGGGCCTCATTTTTTAAAATGGGAAAAAGTAACGCACCGGTGGCGCAAGGCCTTCATAAATAAAGTCCTGAATGTTTTCTTTTCTTGAACTCACTTACTGATACTAGAACCTCCAAGCCAATTACGGCCCGTGAACTCTTTCTTAGTAGGTCGCGCACCGTAAAGACAGTTATACCACTGTTAACATTTTTTTTTTACTGTTACTAAGCACCGACACAGTTCCGCTTTACTCAGAGTTAATCACTGCTCCCACGCTTCTACAGGCCAGACGCTATGTCGTATTTCTCTCCTTATCACCCTTTCATCTCCACAATAACAAACAGTTGTCCTCCAGCCACCAGAGAACAGACTCAGATGCAGAGGCACCAAAGAGTGAACCCATCACCAACTGCCATCTCCGGCTGTTTCCATGGTTACACCTCATTCTGCACCTTGCTGAAGGCACAGGTCAAAAGTTCATCTCTCAACGTTCTACAGCTAACTAATAACACTATTTTCCCTCCAGAAACACCTGCCAATCCACAACTCTGTTACATGTCTTGTTTTTTCACACCCAATAGTACTTTTCGTTTAACATAAACATTGACCTGTTCACTCTCCACTTGTTACAATCAACCAATCATTTTTATTTTTTTAACCACACCCAGCCTCTTCCTTTTTCTTTATTTAAAATTTCAACTTCTAACTACCATTCCACTTCCAGAACCGATCGGAGGACGACTACAAATCCCTTGAAAATGAAGGTCTGGCTAATAGGACACAGTTATATTCACTGGAGTGAAAAATATGCAGTAAGCAGATGAATTTGCAACCTCAGCTTACCAAATGTACACATAACATGGATTTCCAAAAGAGGATTGAAATGTCACCAATTAATTCCATTGGTGAAAACTTTTATGCATCTCCCAGAACCAGACCTTATAATTGTGCACTGTGGTGGGAACGATCTAGGCACAATCACTGGGGTAGGTCTGGAAATGCTTCTAAAAGACACCTTTCGACAATTGATGACACTTTTTCCTCGATCTGCCTTGGTATATTCCAATATATGCCAAAGACAGAAATGGAATTGGTCCAATCACCATTGTGCACAATTTGAGAAAGCAAGGAGACATGTAAATAAATCTGTTTCTGCGTTCCTCAGAGATTATAGCATGGGTTCTATTTACCACAACAACTTGCGCTACCACATGCAAGACGTCTATAGGAGAGACGGTGTTCATTTCACGAATGAGGGAAACAGAATCTTCCTCTGCAACATCAGGCTCTGCATCGGTACTTACTTATAAATGCAGAAAACACTCAATTAACACAAGGGCTCTTTTCAGAGCCACCTTATATCTAAGCACTCAAACTTCTGATTTACCTCCATTTTCACACTCTTGTAAATAGGTGTGCGCGACCGAGTGCGCGCACCCCGTATTTTTTTTTCGGAGAAAAATTATATCTTTTCGCGTTTAAGGGCCTTACTGCACACCCTGAGAAAACCTACGCAGGAAGACAATCTCTACCTTCTCCCCTTTCCATGTTTCAACGCTTTGAAATGAACAATATATTTACTCGCAGTGACAAAATGGCGGACAAATCTTCCTGATTTCCTTCGAATCGAACGTTAACAGACGTCACGCAGCCAAAAAAAATACCGCTCACGCGCAGCCGCTTGGGTGCGCGCACGTGTGCGCGCCTATAGATATATAATTGACTTTAACTTTAATTTTCTCAACAACTACTGAACGGATTTACACCATTCCAAAAAAAGCGTAATCTGCGAGCCGGACTGTACAGTTTTGCCAAATTTCTTATAAATCCATTCACCCGTTCGACCTGTAGCCGAGTCTAAAGGTCCTATGGAAAATAACATGGAGAAAACACGTTTTGGGACCCCCCTTTTATCTCAGCCCCCACTTGACCAATCCCCCCCAAACTTTTAGGGAAGGAGCGCAGCGGACTGAGCCATCTTCTTTGAGAAATTCGCTAAGATTCTTCAACCAGGGCCAAAGTTATTCCAAATAGAATGTTGAGGATTTCCTATGGAAACTAGGTCCTAACTATAACTACCTATTGGCGACCGCCAGTAGGTAATATATATATATATATATATATATACATATATATATACATATATATATATATATATAAGCTATGCCCATTATCAGGCCAAGATGGGCGGTAGGTATGGATTATGAAAACAGTATAAAGGAAATCATGTAGCCTATATAATTAGCTTATTTACTAAAATTAAAATCAAAACAAAGAGAAACTATGAAGATTGAACTATAACCTTCTTAGCGGATGTTAAATGGGTTTCAGTTTTTAATTTTTTTTTAATTTTGCTTTATATTGTTTTGGGCACCAATGCACTTTCACAGCACCAATTTGCACAGTACCAGGAGAGATATGTTTGGTTAAATCTCATGCAGTTTATTCAATGATAGAAAGGGTTGAACACTCTAGAGATGAATTTATAACGTGGTCATCATAAGTGAACGATGTGCAGTAGGGATTTATCCTGATATGCTAAATACTGCCACAAGCATACATCCGCGTAGCAGAACTATAAGCGCAAACATTCCAAGTGCCCTTCAACCCAATAGGGGGCAATAGTCTGGTCAAAACATTATCCTGTGTTCCAATACATTGACTTATGCCCGCAGAGTTAACATAATCTCAAGAGAAATGCATTGTTTGGTTTTACAGAGTCAATGTAAAATGAGCATATTGATATGCACAATGGTCAAACAAAACAATGTTGCTAAATTTGCACAATTACTTATTTTTTGCACATTCTTTTAAGTCTTTGGTTTTAATTATAAACCATGATTGACCAGAATCATTTTAAGCTCACACGATTTGGGGCCGAATTTAATGATGTAAATATCTTGTAAATATCTCGTATTTTACCGTTATTTATATTAACAATGTATTTAATAATGTCAATACAGCAAATAATATGTATTTAGGACTACCAGTCTATAATATTGCTAAGCACTGAGTTAGCCATTGATCAAAAAACCGGAAGTGTGTTTTTTACCTATATTGATGGTACTGTCACGTGATGCACTTTAAACCTTACACTGTCACTTTAAAAACTGTAACTTACCTGAGTCACATTGTCATGTGAACAAACCTCCGCGGAGGTGAAACGTTATGGCGGGTTGCAATTAATAAAAATACTCTGCACAAATCTATGTTGGTCCATGTCTGCGTTGCTGCGGTGGGAGCCTGAATCACCCTCACCGTTGCTGTGGAGTTTGAAATATATATATATACATACAGATATATATGTATGTACAAGTAAATAATTAAAATAACAAATATAACAAATAAAGTATTACAATTTAATTGTACATAACCAGTAAACAATAAGAAAAAATACGTTTGCTAAAAATACCTTACAAATAACATATATTTCTTAATATAAAAAACTATCAAATTAAATACACAATCAAGTAATAATACATAAGCAAACAATACTAACAAAACTATTACATTTCAGACATAATAAATATTTTCTTCCCAATTCACAGTCGATGCAACAGTAAGGAAAGAGTTGATCACAGGAGGCGTAAAAATTACGATTCCCACTCCAGTCCCTGCAAAACTAGGGAAAGTGTTGGACTGCGGAGGGGTAAAATGTACTATTACAACTCCAGTCGGTGCAACAGTAGTGAAAGCGTTGGACTGAGGAGGGGTAAAAATTACTATTCCCACTCCAGTCGGTGTAACAGTGGGGAAAGCGTTGGACTGAAGAGGAGTAAAAGTTACCATTCCCACTCCGGTTTGCGCAGCAGTAGGGAAAGTTCTTCACTCCCAACACATACCATATTTTAAGACATGTATTAATTGAACAAAAATAAAAACTATTAATATAAAAAAGTAATATACCTATATACATTTTAAAAACTATTAAACAATGTACATAATATAATTTATCAAATAATTCCTATCAAATAAAAAAATTGCATTAATTGATTATTTAATAACATTCCTACATTATACTCCCACATATCTAGCAGCTCAAATTTAAAATATAATTAAAATATAAAGTTATGGGTGCCCACCTTCCTCAGCTGGACCTTGCTGCTCAGGCCGATCTTGACCGCTCAATCTCTCAGGATGAGATTAACGAGGCTATTGCTTTCACCTCGTCAGGTAAGACTCCCGGCCCGGACGACCTCCCCCAGGAATACTATGCAGCATACCCCAAGGCCCTTGTGCCTCGCCACGCTGACCTCTATGCAGAGGCCTTGGAGAAAGGTTCCTTCCTGCCCGAGACAGGCATGGCCACCATTGTGGACCTCCCAAAGTCACAACCACCATCTCCCTACTGTGCTGACTACCGTCCCATCTCCCTCATTAATACGGATGTTAAACTGTATGCCGCAATTCTTGCCCAACGGCTGAAGCCCTGCCTTACAACGTTGGTTCACCCGGACCAGTGCAGATTCATGCCCCAGCGAGGAACAAGACACTGTCTCCGGAGGCTGCATCTGGCCTTGGCTCACCGCCAGGTGCTTTCTCCTTACCTGGCGCTCCTTCTTATCGATTTTGAGAAGGCGTTCGACTCCGTAAATTGGACTTACCTGGGTGATGTACTAGCTGTTGTGGGTTTTGGCCCTCGCTTCTGTCAGTTGGTTGGGTGTCCTGTACGCCCAGCCTCAAGCGCAGGTTCTGGTCAATGGGGTTCTCTCTGATGCCCTCCCCATCCAAAGGCGAACGAGACAAGGATGCCCCCCTCACCCCTTCTCTTCGCCTTGGCAATCGGGCCCCTAGCGACCTTGATATGGTCCGAGAGTCTTGTTTGGGGATGGGAATGGCCCACCTCTGAAGTGGACAAGATCACACTCTACGCGGACGATGTCCTGCTCTTCTTGACCGATCCCGCCCAGTCGGGCCCTCGTTGTCTCCGGATCCTGCATTCCTTCGGACAAACTTCTGGCCTCCGCATAAACTCTAGTAATTCGATCCAGGTCCCATTACATCTCTCCAGAGAGTGCTCCTACTGGCAGTCCACAATACCGCTTCGGCGTCAGTCTTTTAAATATCTTGGGATCTGGGTTGAGGCAGAATTGGGATGGTCCCTCAATGTCTCCCCGCTCGTGAAGAAAGCTAAGGTGGATCTCCACAGGTGGCAGACAGTACCCCTGAATCCCTTGGGGAGGGTCGCCTTGTTTAAAATGACGATTCGCCCCAGGTTTCTTTACGTCCTCCAAAACACCCCTTCTGTTTCTCACGGGTGTGGTTTCGGGAACTGGACACTATGGCTACTAAATTCCTCTCAGGAGGGAGGGCTTGGCTGGCGTTAACTACCTGTCGATTCCATCATTTGACGGGGGCATGGGGATGACACACTTATACCTATACTACTTGGCGACTCGTTTATTGAGTATACATGATTGGTTCAACTGGGGTGGTCTGACCCGGCCTATAGGCTTGAAATATGTGAGCTCAGCCTGCCCAAAATCCACTCCCTACTATATGGGGAATCCATCCCATCCACCTTGCCTGAAGTCACGCGCTCGACACACTCTTTGCCTGGCGGGCTGCTTTGCGACATACTCAATGTACACACACAGATTCACCCAGAAAACACCTCTATCGCATCGTACAAGGCTCAGGGAAGTTAGTGGGTAGCAGAGGCTTCGATCGTGGGATCTTATATTTATCTCCCAGCTCGGTGATGTATGGGCGATTGGCCACATGCGCCCCTTCTAAAGACCTCCAGTCAAGATACTCCCTACACCTATCACAGTTTTATAAATACTTACAACTGTGGCATGCCCTCTGCGTACACATCCCAGATGATACCAGGATCCCTGAATACATTCCCCCGAGCCACAGACAATGCTAGGCGACTTGGGGACAGGCGGTATTTCCCGCATCTACAGGACACTTGTCAATAACACCCGACCTCTTTAGACTGACTGGGGCCATTGGGAGGAATGGGTAGGTCCTTTGGACGAGGAGGATTGGCGTGATGCCCTCATGTCTCCCAAGATGGTCATCGCATCCGCTAAACTCCGTGTGATCCAATTATACTATTTACATGCTGCCTACTTAACCCCGAAACGCCTCCATCGAGCCAGCTTCTCCTCGTCTGCCTCTTGTACAAGATGCAGTCACGATCGGATGACTTTTTCCACATGGTTTGGGCATGCCCCAGCTTGATCAGTTCTGGGGTGAGATCGAAAGTGAGCTGACTGAGGTCCTGGGGTGGGAGGTTCCGCATAACCCACAACACTCCCTTCTCGGGATTACGGATGGACTAGACGGATCCAGGAACGAGAAAATATTCTACAATACACCTATGGTTGTGGCCAAGCGGGACGTAGCCGCCTCCTGGAAGCTTCCCACGCCCCCAGGTTCTGAAAAATGGCGCAGTGGGTGGACTGGTGTGCGGCACAGGAAAACCCCATGTGTGATGCACGGGGGTGTCCTAAGAAATGCTGGCGGGTATGGGGCAAGTGGTTGGGGGCCGTGGATTAGCCTGATCTTTATACATCATGGTTGTATTCACTGCTACAGGGTGGGGTTTTAAAGGCAATGTCTTTGCTCTTTTACTTGTCCTTGCGTCACTATTGTTGCTATTCAATGTCGTACTACTGGTGCTTGTTCTATGGTAAAACAATAAAATTGTTTATAAAAAAATACAAAGTTATAACACAATTAACATATTAAGTAATCAATAAAATCATTAATAGTAAATATGCAACTAATTGTTAATTAATTATTACCTAAATATCTTCTCACCCTATCCCCTAAATCAGAGGTCTGCAATCTGCAGGGCGCGATGCCCAGGGGGGCCATGGAGTACTGGGAAGCGGGGAGCGGATTCCACAACTTCACTTGTCCCTGCAAAAAAACAGCCAACCTGGGACGGCTAATTTAGATAGTTATCAGCTGCTTGGCTGAATGAAATGCAAATGTGCCTTATCAGTTATTCTGCAAGTGTAAAGGATGCTTGGGAGCAGTTGTGGCTCTTTGTGATGACTAAGATTTTTTTTTTGAGTGGAAGTGCAAAGAGTTAACAACTGGACTGGGAAGTTTTTGCTTTTAATTTTAGCTGCATTTACACAGCCCTTAGTGCCACTAAAGAGACCTTGAAGGGACAGTTGTGTAAAACAAACTGCATTACATACACTCTAGTTTTACTAAAATCTGCATTTTGAAAGCATCATTTTATCGTAAAACGATCTGCATGTTTTGCAGCATTCTATCTTACCCTGTGTGTAATGCAAGTATATAAAATTGATTTACATATTCACAGTGCTTTCTGTCACAGACTGTGAGTTTGTAGCACTAAAAATACACATCACTATTCTCCACTGCACCAATCAAGATTTAATTCTGTGGTTCTCTGGTTACACACAGACCTCTGCAGTGCATTATTGAATACAGGTTTCATAATGCACTACAGTGCATTTCCCAATGAGCAATAACTTTTTTAATGTATTTTTCATTTACGCTGCCCATTATTTTTTGTAGATACATGATGGTGAAAGACCTAAAAAAGTACAGAATATTTTGCGTTTATTTATGAGAGGCTTGCATCGCCAGAGCACCACATTTTTTGATGCTCCGGTGGCGCAAGCGCCTCAACCATACGTATGAGATGGTGCAAAATCACCCAGCATGGCTTTGCATTGCCTCATAGATATTGAGTAAAACATTGCAGCGCAAGTCACTGTGTTGCCTTACTCTGCGTCAAGGAGGTGTTCCATGGGCTTTGCATGGCGTTCCCACGCAACACCTATGGATGTTGATGATGCCCCAGATTTACAAAATCACATAAACCTGGGGCTGTGCCAAAACCTTACCCCTCCCCAGCGGATGCGTAACGAGGAGGAATGTTTTAATTTCTCCTCTTTCCATGTGTGCTGCATTCTGCAGCTCACATAGAAAGAGGAAAACACCCCTTGGGAATGTTTTAGTGAAGGAAGGTCCCACTTCCTGTACACAAACAATCCTGCCTATGTTGGTGCTAGGCAGCAATTTGTGAGCCAGCGCAAGGGAAAAAGACTGGAATGCACCAAAACCAGTTCTATTTTTCAGGCACAGCTTCATGGCAGGAGGTGGAGACAGCATTGTCCAAGGTAGACCAGGCCCATTCATGTGCAAGAAAATCCCTCCCACTACTCTAAATACAGCCCGGTCTATTAAGCCCACCCCTGACTCATCCAGGAAAGGCAGGACACACCTTGACTCTCCAGTGGCTGTCTGATTAGAATAAACATCCCCAGCCCCTATCACTCCAAAGCCAGACAGTCAACCCACAAACCCAGCAGCAGCACACAGGATGGCTAAGCAAGAATATACCTACTTTCTAAAAGTGGTATTCTCAAACACAGAACATAAAAATCATCTTTACTAAAATATGCATTTTTATATTCTGAGTTCAGGCATACTAAACCCCATTTCTCAATCTTGAGCCAATGGGAAGATATGCTTATAGGATGTGATAAGTAAACTCCCATTCTATCCTATTGGATAGATAGCCTTTCCATAGTGAAATTGAAACACACTGTAATTCACTACCGGGACATGCCACACACACCAGTACGTGTCCTACCTTTAATATACAGGCACCCTGCCCAAAGGGGTATCTTGGATGTACCTTAGAGGTGACTTACATGTAAGAAAAGGGAAGATTAAGGTATGGCAAGTGGGGGCACTTCCCAGGTTGACATGGCAGTTACAAACTGTGCGCAGACACTGCAGTGGCAGGTTTGATAACCCTTTTCAGGGCTGCTTGGGTGAGTGACACAATCAGTACTGCAGGCCCACCAGCAGCATTTGATTTACAGGCCCAGACACACTCAGTGCACTTTACTACAGACTTACTATTAAGTCAAACATGCCAATCTTGGAAACACCAATCCATAATGAATATTTACAATAGGAGCACTTGCACTTTAACAGTGTTACAGCAGTGGATGAAAGTGCACAGAGACACTACACCAGCACAAACAGTGTCAAACCTGGGAGGTCAGAAAGCAAAAAGACAGGGGTAACACGCCAAAATATGCCAGGTTTAACAGGGGCATTTATGGTTGTCAATAGTTGTCGGTGATGAGGAGAACCAGGTTCTAGAAATGTTTGTCAGAAGGGGGTCCGTACGCCTAAAAGGTTTGAGAAGGATGTCTCGGCATCAAAACGTTTAAAGACCTCTGCCCTAAATACACAACACACACAGAATATATAACATAAAAATATATTTATTACATAATTTACATATTTATAAATGAATTACACCTTTTTATTAAAATTAGTCATTAATTAAAATGTAATATGTACTTACCTCCCTATACCCCGGCAAACAAAACAACCCACACATGAAACATAATTAAAAAATATATTAAATATACAATTTACATACTTAATTATCAAATAAATAATGTTATGAATTAATCAATTATTGCTTAATTAGCTACCCACCCCATATCCCTACAAATCCAGCAACTTACACCTAACACATAACTAAAAAAATACTAATTATGCAATATACATAATTATCAATGACATCATTAATAATGAATACATTATTACTTAGCTACGCACCCTATACCCCTACAAACACAACACACCTACAGTAAACAATATACATACTTAATGATCAATTAAATAATTAATATTCATACAAAATGAAAATAATTAATTATACTTAATTTCCTTCCCACCTTGTACCTCTATAATCCTCACAACCCGCTACAACACTATAAATTACTATTAAAAAATAATAAATAATAAGTAACAAAAAATTACAAAGTATATTAAAAAACCATTAACAATTATGCAAACAATATATAACGGATACAATTACAATAATTTTTTAAACACATACAGATGACTATATTTTTCACAACTATTTTATTGTAAACGATATTACCAATAATAATAATAATCTTGAAAAACAATATTATTTAGCTTAAAAATCGATATTTTTGTCAATGATATTCCTGCATCACAATATTTCTGTGACACAATATTTATGACCAGCAGTGGCCAGCATGGATTGGAGGTAGAGGGGTGGGGGCAGGGGTGGGAGTGGGGGAGGATGCGGGTCAGTAGTGGCTCTGGTTTTAATAGAGAGAAGGTCAGATTTGATTTTTTAGAGTACGAGCAACCACACCAAACCAGCCTTATTCACACTCGATTGGCTTCCGGTGGAGAAATAAATAACATGTGAGAATCTCTGGACCATACAGAATCTGACGCGCACAATACACCACATCCACCGTTCCCTACCAGCAAGGAAACTGCAGTCGGCTACTTGCACCTTACACAACAATGCTCCTCAATGATTGTATAATAGACATAGACAGCACAGCTCCAAAAACTCAATCTCACAACATGGGGAGACTTGTATGACTCTGGGGGGTTTATAGTAACAACCACTTTACAGTCCCTTGCCCTGGCCTCTCCACTGGACATTTTCTTCTACAAAGGTATTTGGTCAGCAAGTCAGTGGAATACTCCCAAGTTTACATGTGAACCCGATTTGGCCCACTAGAGAAAGTTATATCCGATAAGACACCTGAGAAATTAATAGCCACACTATACTGTGAGATGCAAAAGAGAACCCCCACATAGGAGCCCTGCACAGGCCTTGATAATGCCTCCCACACGAGTATTGCTGTACGCAGCCGGGTGAACTTGTGCCAAGCAGTCGGTTGAAGCTCATACATCACAGGTTCCTGCACCGGGTATAGTATCACCGGGTGGCCCTGCACCGCTGGAAATTAAGGGCAGACTCTAGAGTCCAACGGTGTGGGATGCAGGAGCCTGGATGCCGCCAGCTGACAAAGGACTCTTCCAGAATCTATAAGTACATTAAATTTAAAGGAAATGTGCACCTGCACCCATGTCCTATTGCCAGCTAAGCGCCTGGTGACTCGACATTGAGGGCGGGGATGGACTTCAATGCTGAAAGCATGGATTAAATAAATAATCCCCTTTAATGAGCAATTACATGCATACGAGGAGGTGGTGCCTATAATTTCCCACCCTGCAGATATCTAGGGCCCATTTAATGAATATCTGGCGGGTGTTAAAAAATTTAATTAAAAACGTACCTTCTCGCCGCTTCCTCGCCATGTCTCTCCTCCGTAGTCCTTCCTCGCTGGCCTGAACAGGAAACACACCCAGGCAGCCCATGCCTTAGCAGTGTTGTGATAGGTTTGAGCGCCATGTTTCGGCGCTCAGACATTAATTAGGAGCCTGGGCATGTTCTCCATACAGACTGTAATGCAGCCTGCATGGAGAAAATGCAGAGTGTGCAAGACTTTTTGACTGACCTAAGATGGCTGGCCAAGCAGTCATTGCACACTTAGAAGGGTGCTGCCACTCCTCCCCTGCCCCTCATGCAAAGCTACGGAAGTAGAAGAAAATAAAATGAAAATACCACAAGTTATTATCAGTTTATTTTCCCTTTATTTCACTGCTATAAATCAATGGGGAGATGCTCCTCCACCTTAGCGTAGGACCCTCCACTGTTTATGACTCAATATTTTGTTTGAATACTCCCTATTCCCAGTAACCAGTCAAGGTTACTCTGTAGAGAGGTTCCAGAAGTAGATGGGACTTTGAAGTCCTCTAGGGGTCACAACAAATTAATTCTGGAGCCAGTCCATTTGCTACCCAGTGGGTTTCAATGCGACTCCGGAAAATGGTCTATGGACCCTAGCACAACACCTGGAAAGCAGAGGTTTCTTGCCGTGACACAGGCACATCCAAGGTTGGTGGAGCTGGTTAGAATGGTCATGTTCTTGCAACGAAGTGTGCTGAGTCCCTACTCCAGGCTTCTTATCTGCACGCTTTGCTGTTCTAGTCCATTGGGCTCACTACCCCAGGCTGCTCCACTGCACGCTTTGCTGTTCTAGCCCAGGGGGCTCACTACTCCAGGCTGCTCACCTGCACGCTTTGCTGTTCTAGCCCAGGGGGCTCACTACTACAGGCTGCTCACCTGCACGTTTTGCTGTTCTAGCTCAGGGGGCTCACTGCTCCAGACTGCTCCACTGCGCGCTTTGCTGTTCTAGTCCAGTGGGCTCACTACTCCAGGCTGCTCACCAGCAGCTTTGCTGTTCTAGCCCAGGAGGCTCACTGCTCCGGGTTGCTCACCTGCACGCTTTGCTGTTCTAGCCCAGGGGGCTCACTGCTCCAGGCTGCTCCACTGCGCGCTTTGCTGTTCTAGTCCAGTGGGCTCACTACTCCAGGCTGCTCACCAGCAGCTTTGCTGTTCTAGCCCAGGAGGCTCACTGCTCCGGGTTGCTCACCTGCACGCTTTGCTGTTCTAGCCCAGGGGGCTCACTGCTCCAGGCTGCTCCACTGCGCGCTTTGCTGTTCTAGTCCAGTGGGCTCACTACTCCAGGCTGCTCACCAGGACACTTTGCTGTTCTAGCCCAGGGGGCTCATTGCTCCGGGCTGCTCAGCTGCATGCTTTGATGTTCTAGCCCAGGGGGCTCACTACTCCAGGCTGCTCACCAGCAGCTTTGCTGTTCTAGCCCAGGTGGCTCACTACTCCAGACTGCTCACCTGCACACTTTGCTGTTCTAGCCCAGGAGGCTCACTGCTCCGGGTTGCTCACCTGCACGCTTTGCTGTTCTAGCCAAGGGGGCTCACTGCTCCAGGCTGCTCACCTGCATGCTTTGATGTTCTAGCTCAGGGGGCTCGCTGCTCCAGGCTGCTCACCTGCACGCTTTGCTGTTCTAGCCCAGGGGGCTCACTACTACAGGCTGCTCACCTGCACGTTTTGCTGTTCTAGCTCAGGGGGCTCACTGCTCCAGACTGCTCCACTGCGCGCTTTGCTGTTCTAGTCCAGTGGGCTCACTACTACAGGCTGCTCGCTTTGTTGTTCTCATCCAGGGAGATCAAAACTCCAGGCTGGTCACCTGCACACTTTTCTGTTCTACTTCAGTGGGCTCACAACTACAAGCTGCTCATGTACACACTTTGCTGTTCTAGTTCCGGGTGCTCACTACTCCAGGCTGATCACTTTCACGCTTTGCAGTAATTCAGTAGGCTCACTGCTCCAGGCTGCTCACCTGCACGCTTTGCTGTTCTAGTCCATTGGGCTCACTACCCCAGGCTGCTCATCTACACCATTTGCTGTGGTTCAGTGGGCTCATCACTCAAGGTCGCTCACCTGCACGCTTTGCTGTTCTAGTTCAGTAGGTTCACTGCTCTAGGCTGCTCACCTGCACGCTTTGCTGTTCTAGTTCAGTAGGTTCACTGCTCTAGGCTGCTCACCTGCCCGCTTTGCCGTAGTTCAGTGGGCTCATTACTCAAGGGTGCCCACCGACACGCTTTGTTCTTCTAGTTCAATGGGCTCACTAAAAGAGGCTGCTCACCAGCAGCTTTGCTGTAGTCCAGTGGGCTCATTGCTCCAGACTGCTCAGCTGCATGCTTTGATGTTCTAGCCCAGGGGGCTCATTGCTCCGGGCTGCTCAGCTGCATGCTTTGATGTTCTAGCCCAGGGGGCTCATTGCTCCGGGCTGCTCAGCTGCATGCTTTGATGTTCTAGCCCAGGGGGCTCACTACTCCAGCTGCTCACCTGCACGCTTTGATGTTCTAGCCCAGGGGGCTCACTACTCCAGCTGCTCACCTGCACGCTTTGCTGTTCTAGCCCAGGGGGCTCCCTACTCCAGGCTGCTCACCAGCACGCTTTGCTGTAGTTCAGTGGGCTCACTTCTCCGGGCTGCTCACTTGCACGCTTTGCTGTTCTAGCCCAGGGAGCTCACTGCTCCGGGTTGCTCACCTGCACGCTTTGCTGTTCTAGCCCAGGGGGCTCACTGCTCCAGGCTGCTCACCTGCACGCTTTGCTGTTCAAGCCCAGGAGGCTCACTGCTCCGGGCTGCTCACCTGCAGCTTTGCTGTTCTAGCCCAGGGGGCTCACTACTCCAGCTGCTCACCTGCACGCTTTGCTGTTCTAGCCCCGGGGGCTCACTACTCCAGACTGCTCACCTGCACGCTTTGCTGTTCAAGCCCAGGAGGCTCACTGCTCCGGGCTGCTCACCAGCAGCTTTGCTGTAGTCCAGTGGGCTCACTACTCCAGCTGCTCACCTGCACGCTTTGCTGTTCAAGCCCAGGGGGCTCACTACTACAGGCTGCTCACCTGCACGCTTTGCTGTTCTAGCTCAGGGGGCTCACTGCTCCAGACTGCTCCACTGCACGCTTTGCGGTTCTAGCCCAGGGGGCTCACTACTACAGGCTGCTCACCTGCACGCTTTGCTGTTCTAGCTCAGGGGGCTCACTGCTCCAGACTGCTCCACTGCACGCTTTGCTGTTCTATTCCAGGGGGCTCACTACTCCAAGCTGCTCACCAGCAAGCTTTGCTGTAGTACAGTGGGCTCACTGCTCCGGGCTGCTACCCTGAACGCTTTGCTGTTCATGCCCCTGAAGCTCAATGCTCCAGGCTGCTACCCTGAACGCTTTACTGTAGTCCAGTGGGCTCACTGCTCCAGGCTTCTCACCTGCACGCTTTGCTGTTCTAGCCCAGGAAGCTCACTGCTCCAGGCTGCTCACCTGCACGCTTTGCTTTAGTCCAGTGGGCTCACTGCTCCGGGCTTCTCACCTGCACGCTTTGCTGTTCTAGCCCAGGAAGCTCACTGCTCCAGGCTGCTCACCTGCACACTTTGCTGTTCTAGCCCAGGAAGCTCACTGCTCCAGGCTGCTCACCTGCACGCTTTGCTGTTCTAGCCCAGGGGGCTCACTGCTCCGGGCTGCTCACCTGCACGCTTTGCTGTTCTAGCCCAGGGGGCTCACTGCTCCAGGCTGCTCACCTGCACGCTTTGCTGTTCTAGCCCAGGAGGCTCACTGCTCCGGGTTGCTCACCTGTACGCTTTGCTGTTCTAGCCCAGGGGGCTCACTGCTCCAGGCTGCTCACCTGCACGCTTTGCTGTTCAAGCCCAGGAGGCTCACTGCTCCGGGCTGCTCACCAGCAGCTTTGCTGTTCTAGCCCAGGGGGCTCACTACTCCAGACTGCTCACCTGCACACTTTGCTGTTCTAGCCCAGGAAGCTCACTGCTCCAGGCTGCTCACCTGCACACTTTGCTGTTCTAGCCCAGGAAGCTCACTGCTCCAGGCTGCTCACCTGCACGCTTTGCTGTTCTAGCCCAGGGGGCTCATTGCTCCGGGCTGCTCACCTGCACGCTTTGCTGTTCTAGCCCAGGGGGCTCACTGCTCCAGGCTGCTCACCTGCACGCTTTGCTGTTCTAGCCCAGGAGGCTCACTGCTCCGGGTTGCTCACCTGCACGCTTTGCTGTTCTAGCCCAGGGGGCTCACTGCTCCGGGTTGCTCACCTGCACGCTTTGCTGTTCTAGCCCAGGGGGCTCACTGCTCCAGGCTGCTCACCTGCACGCTTTGCTGTTCAAGCCCAGGAGGCTCACTGCTCCGGGCTGCTCACCAGCAGCTTTGCTGTTCTAGCCCAGGGGGCTCACTACTCCAGACTGCTCACCTGCACACTTTGCTGTTCTAGCCCAGGAGGCTCACTGCTTCGGGCTGCTCACCAGCAGCTTTGCTGTGTCCAGTGGGCTCACTACTCCAGCTGCTCACCTGCACGCTTTGCTGTTCTAGACCAGGGGGCTCACTGCTCCGGGCTGCTCACCTGCACGCTTTGCTGTTTTAGCTCAGCATGCCCCTCTGGGGGTTCTCCCAGACTAGGGTCACACAGCCTATGGGGCCGTAGGCAGATGTTGGGGGCAATCAAGCAAACACAGGAGTTTAGTTTTCACTACACACACCTGGGTGAAAAGAAGGGTGCTATAATAGGGTTCTAGATGGATTGTAACAGAGGAGGGGTTAGTAGACCCCCTCCTCTATGGGTCACAGTAAGAAGGCTGCCCCGGCAGTCGCCCCATAATCAAGGAAGGGGGGTGAATCCTTGGGGATGGAAGGAGAAGCTCATTTGATCAGTGACATCAATCAACTCGATTGCAGAAATGAAACACTTGAAGTTTTTAAGAGACAATGAGCTATTTGCAGAAGGAAGCCATGTTGAAACTGATCAAGTTTTCTCTAAAGGCAAGTAGGAGGACCAATTCCCCTGTAAGATATAATATTTCTCTTTGCACTTATTATACAGTTTTTTGTTTCCCTCCTTTTATGTGGATGCATTAAAGTTCAGAATGAGTCAAAACATTTTTATGCGAGTAATAATAAAGGACAGATGGCACCTGGGCACAGCTTGGATGAGTCACGGCATGCCATGTGTCTGTGTATTTTCCCTTTCACACTGTAATTGATGATAAAATATGTATTTTTGGACGCCTTTACAAATATTTAAGATATACAACAAACGATCGAATAATATTACTGACCAGGTGCAAGTCAAAAGTTCAGCTGTGGGAGACCCTCCTTGGGAGAATCTATGCCCTGTCCTTGTGCTGTTTGTAACCCTTTAATGTCATCTTCCTTCAGGGTGTGAAGAGTCGTGTGTTTCACTCACAGAGAGGAGTGTATGTACAGCGTCGTCATGTATGGAAACAATGAGCAATCCGGCATGGGCGCGCGATGCTCTTACTTACAAAGTTATTTATAGGATCTACATGAATAACTATGGCTCAGCCTGTAAAGCGTTCACACAGCAGGGGGTGGGGGCAGGAAAGCAGGGGTTGCAGGCAGGCTGGGGGTGCAAGCAAAGAAAAGGACAGCAGGCCCTGGAATCCCCGACATGACATCCATGCTTATGAAACACAGTGTCTAGAACCCTGCCTCGTAGCACTTTAGAGCTGATTATATCTTCCTGGTCTGGCCCCTGGGATTACAGAAAATTGCAAAAAACAGACCTTCAGAGAAATACTGATGGGAGTTGAAGGGGGACACTTAAGTGGACAATCTGAAACAGTGGGGGTGGGGGATGGTAGAGCAAACGCCCTGAACTTTCACCTTTAGACAAAGAAAGGCCCAATCGCGGGAGCAGCTGAACTATCAGAGAGGATAAGACAACACAGCCAACCCCAGAACAAAGGGTGGCCATAAATGATGATATCAGAGCAGCATCGAAACAAAGAGAGGACACATACTGTGGTAGAATGCGTCAACACAGAGAAAGGACGACAAACAGTGATTAGCCACAGGACCGGCAGCCTTCCCTGGGAGGGGGAGGGAAGGGCATGGAGGTCAGAGGGAGTGAATGCCCGTCTGAGGAGGCAGTGGAGAGAAAGAAATGCAGTAGAGCAAGTCAAATGGCTTTCACTGCTCTCAGCTTACCAAAAATGTATACTTGCAGTTTTTGGAGGGCCAGTGTAAATCCGAAACTTGATTTATGGCTTGGAGGCATGTTCGATGTGGTTAACTTTGAAAAATGATTTATAAATTAATTGACAACTTGGTTCAATTTACTCACATATGGGGTTTTTTGTAGGATAACAATGACTTTGTTTATCTATTGAACATTTGATGCTACTGGGTTTACTCTTATCTTCTACAATTTGTTTACATACAATACATATTTTCTACTTTATATTGTTATATACAACACTTGTCTATGTATGGAACTGATGTACTTGTACTGCTCCTTTGTTTTTGTTTTTTCTCTTTCTCATTTTCTTCATATCTCATAATGTAACCTCGCTATTGATGGACACATTCATGGGACGTATAGAAAAGTGGCCCGCGAGGCACCGCATCGCCAGCAATCAGCATTTGCCCTAAGGCCCATACGATGGAGTCGTTGTGGGGTATGATGGATACGGTGTAGGAACTTGAAATTAATAAGTCTTAGTCTGTAGTTAGGAGAGAGAAGTTCCAGCTGACGCAGTAGAGCAGCCACTGTTCATCTGTGATCGGTGTAATCAAATCTGCATGCCAGTTTTCCAATGCTTTATCCGTGCGTGCGTGCTGGGGAGGAACACTGTGTGATACTGTATAGGCGCGTTATCAATTTGCGCGGGGAGGGATCAGTGAGCATGAATTCAAGTGCCTAGAGAGGAGGGGGATGGCAGAAAAATGTGATGTAATGCACGACATGTAGCGCGTAGTCAGTAGTAGAGTAATATGTCTGAGAAATTGGGTGGGGCGTCCTCAACTGTTTGCAAAGGAGTGATGAACTGGTCTTCGGGATATACGTCTGCGAACATGTTCAAGTGTAATTTGTGTACCCGTTTAACCACTCCGGGGTCTAGTAGCGGGGGAGATGTGGATTGTGTGCTAGTGGGATAGATGGGGCATAGTGTATTGAAAGGCCTGCTGTACTACGGAACCATCCCAGGCCCATTTCATGTTCTCCACTATGGTTACGTTTTTGCCTGGTTTCCTGTAAGGGCGACAAAGTGTGGTGTTCAATGGAGTGGGAGCAGCTTTATCCAGCTCTACAGCGACATGAGGTTGATATGGAGACAGGTAGAGCCAATAGTGTAAATATTAGGCTTGTGCACAGTATGCGTATAACACAAAGTTGAGAGCTCCCATTCCTCCCTAAATTAGTGAAAGTGTGAGTATCTCCCTAGATATTCTAGAGGTTGTTTGCCTGCCCAGGCCAGTGTCACCATAATGGAACGGACAAGTTTAAAAAAAGCAGAATGAGAGGTATTGTTAAGGTTGGCAAAGAGGTACAACAGTTTGGGCAGGATAATCATTTTTGCTATGGCTACCCTGGCTGCCAGAGATGTGGGCAATTTGGACCAGATGGCGACCTGCTCCTGAGCGTCTGGCCGTAATTAAAGGACCAAAGTTCCTGTATATCTCTGCTCTGCTATTTGACTGGGCTTTCTGATCAAGTCAATGGGCATTCAAGTGGGAATGGTTCAGTACTGTCAGTTAGTGGAAAAATTATAGATTTGGACCAGTTGATGTGTTCTCCAGATAGTCCGACAGATCGCGTAAGCCCGTGAATCAAGGGTGCTACGTTCTTTTTGGGGTTACTGACGTATAGAGTGATGTCGTCTGCATACAATGAGATGACCAGTCTTCTAGTTGTGAATCCCAACCCCTATTTGAGTGGTGTTGTTGCATGCATGCAGCCAAAGGCTACATAGCTGTGGCGAATAGGAGGGGTGATAGAGGATATCCTTGAAGTGCGCCACGAGACACAGGGAAGGGATCCGAGAGGAGGTTGGTAAGTCTGACCCGCGCAGTAGGGCCTATGTATAGAAGCCGGACCTACTTTATGAAAGTTGAGCTGAAGCCAAGTGTAGTCAATAGTGCGGAAAGGTATATCCACTCTAATGAGTCGAATGCCTTAGTAGTGTTTAGGAGCACTGCCAGCGCCAACACCTGGGAGTACAGATAGTGTAAAACTGAGAAAAGTGTGTGTAGATTGTGTGATGTGGAACATCGGGTATGAAGCCTGACTGTTAAAGAAAGCAGTGGCTGCAGCCGGTTAGCAATAAGTTTAGCATATATTAGCATATATTTCATTGTCGATATTTATTAAGATAGAGGGCGATAGGAGTCTCGGATATTGGCTGGTTTTGCAGGTTTAAGAAGTATAATGATTACCGCTTCCCTCGTGGAGGAGGGTAACGTACCTGTCTCTGATGCCTCTTGGTAGGCAGCCAAGAGGTGTGGTGCTAGCAGTGAGGCATAGGAATTTATTTGACTTAACTTGATTGCTGATTATTGTTTATATCATTTCTGAAAAATGCAATGAAGAATTGACATACATTAGAGCATGCCTGGGGTTTGGGTGCAAAGTTTCAGTGGTGGGCCAGTTAACTGTGGGGCTTCGGGGGAGAAGGCGGAGGTAGTGTCACTGTCACAGGGTGGCAGTAGTTGGCAGCACCTTGCTGGCCCGCTCTGTGTCCAGTGAACTGACCAGAGCTGGACATTAGTGCCACATGTGGAGGCAGGCAACCCCCCACCCCCACTCTGAGTAACTCTCACGCTGAAGTTAGAGCAGGAGAGTAGCCCAAAAAATAAAATATCCCCCACTTTGAACAATGTCCCAAATAGCTCTGAGGTGGTGGTGAAGCAAAACCTTAAGGGACCTCCTTACAATGTACTGTGAGGCGGCCCCCATATTCGCTCACCTGCCCTTTTCAAGCCCCTCGCCTTTGAATCCCACCCTGGAGCTATCCGCAGGATTTTCAATGATTCCAACAGCTTCAAGGAGAGCAACACTTTGAGCAGTCAGGGAGACATCATGGGACATCATACATGTTTTGGTGTTGATTTATAAAGTGTGGCTCTGGGGGCTACAGAAAGAGACATGCCTGATGACATGGAGAGATCTTAAGACACAATCAAAGATGACAGAGATCAAAAGTGGTGCCTTTGTGCTATTGAAAATTTCCTTTGAAGGTGCCAATTTACCTTGTTACTGGACATTTTTACCTTTCACATTTCCAAGTTCCATTTTCCCAAGTCTGCCTCATCTTTGGCTCTCATTCTTTCTTCTCCTGTTCTTCTTTGAACATATCACTTCATTGCTCCTTCTTCCAGCAGTGCTACTCCTCACCAATATATTTAAGCCCCCCCTCACCAGCACTGCTGTCCTTTACGTCATTCTTATTTCTATCTTTCGCAGTTTTCCTGAAACTCACATTCTGTTCTCCTCTCTCTCCCAGTTCTACTCTTAGCCCCACCTCTGTCCTTTGGTTTCATTCATTTTTTATTATTCCTCAACACATTCAAATTTATGTCTCTTGTTCTTATGCCTCCGCCATGTTCCCTCACACTTCCCCTTATTGTTCTTACAATTTTGCCCTCTCCTCCATTTCTCCTGGGTTTCTTTTTACCTTAATCTCGCATTAGTTCACTCGATCGCTTCCAATTTTCTCCTTACCTCAAACTCTTATTCGCTAAACTACATCTCTACCTGACCCGCGTTCACTTCTGTCACTCCCAGTTTTACTTCAACCCCACTGCTCCTTGTCCCCCCTCCTCACATTCAACCTGCACACCTCACATTCTCCGCTATCCATACCATCCACTCGCCATTTCACAATGAATCTTACCTTCAACCACTGTCTCTCTCTCTCTTTCTTTAGGTCATCTCTTCTAACTTTATCCTCTCACTATCAGCACTCAATGCCACTTCCACCACCATCTTTGCCCCTGTAATCTTCTTGCTTCTGCATCCCCAGTTTCCCAACTACTCTTACCTCTCTCTCATTTTCACAGCGCTATCACACTGGTTTCTTTCATTGTTACCTCTCTCGTTCCCATGTATCTTCGTACCTCTTGTTTCCCTGTTACTTTTATCATTCCCAATTTTCCCTACATCTCACTCAACTTCCTGCTGCTTCCCTTGTTCCTCCTCTTTTTAATTCCATATATTCCACATCATTCCTCTTTCCCATTCCAAAAATTCATTCATCCTGAAACATCCATGCCCATCCTGTCTGGACTCCTTCTCCACCTTACAATGGAGATTCGTTTCCTTCTTGAGCTCTTTGATGACTGTTCATAACTCACTGTAGAATATTACAAGGATTGTAACTTTCAAGCTGTAAGTAGCAGAACAATCTCTGTGACAAAAGCAGTAACTCCAGGTGCGGCTCCTCCATGCGGGCGTTGGGGCTCTGCCCTATCATTATTTAACAGCCCCGGAGCAGCTGCATAAAACAGTCATCTTGCTGGGCGTAACCTGGTGCTCTTTGCTTAAGATGTGAGATGATTTTGAATGGCAACACATGTGTTGCGCCAGCACATGTTAGGGCATCACTGATTCCAGACCTGAGAAACAGGGTCAGATTGTAAAGGTTCCTGTGTATAGAGGGAGGGAAAACAACTCGTCTGCACAAAACTCTAATGGGCGCTAAATCGAACAGCCCAGTGTGACATCATCAAGTTGACAGAAGACGTGACCTCTTGTTCAGCAATGAACTGATGTTAGCCCATCCATGCTGCTGCATACGGAAGTATTGTAGCGATAATATTTAAATTTGGCTGGGTTTGGCCCCAAGGAGGGTGCAACATTTCACGTGAAGTGCCATTCCGTGGATGAAGTTATTCCATCTCCTGTTCTCATGCTCTCTTTACACTGGCAAAAAAAAAAAATATTCTGAGTGGGACGGCTGTGCCCAGACGTGGGTCCCGTGCTCTCCATGCCACTGGAGTCAAGCTATCCTGGCTGAAGACGGCTGATAGCCTGAAACCGGTCCTCGAAAGCTTGTTTCCAGTCCAGGGAGGACCTGGCCTGGCAGTTCTGGCTGGACTGTTCCCATTGGGCGAGTGTCAAGACTGATTTGCATATGGCCGGGTCCAAACTGGAATGGCAAGGTGAGCGAAAAAACGATGGATTTAGGCCCAGATCTCTGTACTGGGGTAAATGTATGACATTGTTCTGCATTCTGTCCAGCAAATTATTTTTTTTTTGCTCTTTACACAGGCTGCAGCCAGAGGGCATTTATGGCATGGACTACTGATGCCTGTTTCATCTCCCTGAAGCTTTGAAGCACACAATCTCCTGTCCAGATCAAGCCTTCACACACTTCTGAACCCATCAGCAGTGCGCAAAAGGAGGAGAGATAAGACCATGAACCCATTGGTAATGGCTCAGCGCTTTGATACATTGGACAAATACACATATTAAGTTTGAACCTTCAATTTACAGCAATTCAAGTCTGTACTCGTTGTACACACATTGCTGTAAACGGCAAGTTTTCCCCTTGAGCTATTTTACTGAGACATGTGAACATTAGGTTGCATAGGGATCTCAGCAGTACAAACATCAACCCACTGAGCTGTTTTAATGAAAGCTGCACCTGTTGCCGGCAGTATGTGCATTTTGAGGGTTGGTTAAGTAATCCAAATGAAGAAAAAAAAACAAGTAGAACTCTCTCAGGCTTATTTATTAAGGTTTTGAGCGAGCACATGTGTGGTGCAAATTGATGCAAATCGGTGAAAAGCATTGTGTCAATTTACTTACCATTTTAAAAGCTTACAGGTGTAGGAAGTACCTGCGCGACGCAGTGAATAGCCCTCTTTGTCCATTATACCATTTTAGATTCTTAGGGGGTGGTGCTTTGGTTTGCCACATTTTTGTTGTTGCTCTGGATTGACAGCCATCATTCTTCCGGTTTACAGTCAGCTTCTTGAAACCGCAGAAAACTGTATGAGAAAGCACATTATCATTAACAACATAATGGTATTCTCCACCATTCATTTTAATCTGTTTAACTGCATTTATATGTACTTACAATGTGAGGGCTTTCTCTCTGTATCTGACTCTTGCCCCCTTCTCTCTTACGGTCACTCTTTTGGGCCTCATTTTGATGGTGGTCGGATCACATATCAACAGGGCATCGGTGGCGGTCTGACTGTCCTTCGTTCCTGGCTGTCAGACCCACAGCTGTCGGGGGAATTCCGCCGCCTCTGCCACCAGGATCAGTAATCTCGTTAGGGCGATATATATATATATATATATATATATATATATATATATATATATATATATATATACATTTACATTTTAATATATATATATATGTATATATATATAATTGTATATATATATATATCGATATGTACTTATCCACCTGGCAGGCTGGGACCAGGTACACTCACTGTTAATTTGCCCAGACTCTGCCTGAACCACGTCGCGCTGAAGAAGGCTCAAACGGAGCCGAAATGCATTCGCATGGACTTGGTTCCTTTGTGAAATAAAAGGAAACCCCCATTTTGACTCCCCTGTGTGGCCTCACCTTCTTGCTGCCTGCAGAGGTAATCCGCTCATCAATTAGCGCGCACGCCAGAATCGCGCTGTAGGAGGCCCCTGCACTGAAAAGAGGTTCCTGGCTGCTGGTGTCTGCCTCGGTGGAAATTTTGTTGTGCCCGAGTTATCGGGATTCCAGGAGCCCACCAATAGGAAGCGGCAAGAAAGCACAGCAGTGCTGGAGTATTCACTTCACACTGGGCACCGGATCATTGATCCCGCCCCTGCTGCATGGGACTGCCGTTTCTGATGTGGTTGGTGCAGTTTTGGGGAGCAGAGGTGGTTCCTGCAAAGACATTTCAGAGGTGGACATTATTCCGTGAACATTTTAACATCGTTGATGCGGTGCCGGACCAGCGCACTGCATTCTGGAGTTGGTAGTCCTGACGCACTGGGCGTCCTACCACGTGTGTCCTGCAGCCAATGATTCTCTGAGCTGTGGGGGGCGGAGTACTTATTCACCTGGCAGGCTGGGACCAGGTACACTCACTGTTAATTTGCCCAGACTCTGCCTGAACCACGTCGCGCTGAAGAAGGCTCAAACGGAGCCGAAATGCATTCGCATGGACTTGGTTCCTTTGTGAAATAAAAGGAAACCCCCATTTTGACTCCCCTGTGTGGCCTCACCTTCTTGCTGCCTGCAGAGGTAATCCGCTCATTCATATATATATATATATATATATATATATATATACATTTACATTTTAATATATATATATATGTATATATATATAATTGTATATATATATATATCGATATGTACTTATCCACCTGGCAGGCTGGGACCAGGTACACTCACTGTTAATTTGCCCAGACTCTGCCTGAACCACGTCGCGCTGAAGAAGGCTCAAACGGAGCCGAAATGCATTCGCATGGACTTGGTTCCTTTGTGAAATAAAAGGAAACCCCCATTTTGACTCCCCTGTGTGGCCTCACCTTCTTGCTGCCTGCAGAGGTAATCCGCTCATCAATTAGCGCGCACGCCAGAATCGCGCTGTAGGAGGCCCCTGCACTGAAAAGAGGTTCCTGGCTGCTGGTGTCTGCCTCGGTGGAAATTTTGTTGTGCCCGAGTTATCGGGATTCCAGGAGCCCACCAATAGGAAGCGGCAAGAAAGCACAGCAGTGCTGGAGTATTCACTTCACACTGGGCACCGGATCATTGATCCCGCCCCTGCTGCATGGGACTGCCGTTTCTGATGTGGTTGGTGCAGTTTTGGGGAGCAGAGGTGGTTCCTGCACAGACATTTCAGAGGTGGACATTATTCCGTGAACATTTTAACATCGTTGATGCGGTGCCGGACCAGCGCACTGCATTCTGGAGTTGGTAGTCCTGACGCACTGGGCGTCCTACCACGTGTGTCCTGCAGCCAATGATTCTCTGAGCTGTGGGGGGCGGAGTACTTATTCACCTGGCAGGCTGGGACCAGGTACACTCACTGTTAATTTGCCCAGACTCTGCCTGAACCACGTCGCGCTGAAGAAGGCTCAAACGGAGCCGAAATGCATTCGCATGGACTTGGTTCCTTTGTGAAATAAAAGGAAACCCCCATTTTGACTCCCCTGTGTGGCCTCACCTTCTTGCTGCCTGCAGAGGTAATCCGCTCATTCATATATATATATATATATATACATTTACATTTTAATATATATATATATGTATATATATATAATTGTATATATATATATATCGATATGTACTTATCCACCTGGCAGGCTGGGACCAGGTACACTCACTGTTAATTTGCCCAGACTCTGCCTGAACCACGTCGCGCTGAAGAAGGCTCAAACGGAGCCGAAATGCATTCGCATGGACTTGGTTCCTTTGTGAAATAAAAGGAAACCCCCATTTTGACTCCCCTGTGTGGCCTCACCTTCTTGCTGCCTGCAGAGGTAATCCGCTCATCAATTAGCGCGCACGCCAGAATCGCGCTGTAGGAGGCCCCTGCACTGAAAAGAGGTTCCTGGCTGCTGGTGTCTGCCTCGGTGGAAATTTTGTTGTGCCCGAGTTATCGGGATTCCAGGAGCCCACCAATAGGAAGCGGCAAGAAAGCACAGCAGTGCTGGAGTATTCACTTCACACTGGGCACCGGATCATTGATCCCGCCCCTGCTGCATGGGACTGCCGTTTCTGATGTGGTTGGTGCAGTTTTGGGGAGCAGAGGTGGTTCCTGCAAAGACATTTCAGAGGTGGACATTATTCCGTGAACATTTTAACATCGTTGATGCGGTGCCGGACCAGCGCACTGCATTCTGGAGTTGGTAGTCCTGACGCACTGGGCGTCCTACCACGTGTGTCCTGCAGCCAATGATTCTCTGAGCTGTGGGGGGCGGAGTACTTATTCACCTGGCAGGCTGGGACCAGGTACACTCACTGTTAATTTGCCCAGACTCTGCCTGAACCACGTCGCGCTGAAGAAGGCTCAAACGGAGCCGAAATGCATTCGCATGGACTTGGTTCCTTTGTGAAATAAAAGGAAACCCCCATTTTGACTCCCCTGTGTGGCCTCACCTTCTTGCTGCCTGCAGAGGTAATCCGCTCATCAATTAGCGCGCACGCCAGAATCGCGCTGTAGGAGGCCCCTGCACTGAAAAGAGGTTCCTGGCTGCTGGTGTCTGCCTCGGTGGAAATTTTGTTGTGCCCGAGTTATCGGGATTCCAGGAGCCCACCAATAGGAAGCGGCAAGAAAGCACAGCAGTGCTGGAGTATTCACTTCACACTGGGCACCGGATCATTGATCCCGCCCCTGCTGCATGGGACTGCCGTTTCTGATGTGGTTGGTGCAGTTTTGGGGAGCAGAGGTGGTTCCTGCAAAGACATTTCAGAGGTGGACATTATTCCGTGAACATTTTAACATCGTTGATGCGGTGCCGGACCAGCGCACTGCATTCTGGATTTGGTAGTCCTGACGCACTGGGCGTCCTACCACGTGTGTCCTGCAGCCAATGATTCTCTGAGCTGTGGGGGGCGGAGTACTTATTCACCTGGCAGGCTGGGACCAGGTACACTCACTGTTAATTTGCCCAGACTCTGCCTGAACCACGTCGCGCTGAAGAAGGCTCAAACGGAGCCGAAATGCATTCGCATGGACTTGGTTCCTTTGTGAAATAAAAGGAAACCCCCATTTTGACTCCCCTGTGTGGCCTCACCTTCTTGCTGCCTGCAGAGGTAATCCGCTCATCAATTAGCGCGCACGCCAGAATCGCGCTGTAGGAGGCCCCTGCACTGAAAAGAGGTTCCTGGCTGCTGGTGTCTGCCTCGGTGGAAATTTTGTTGTGCCCGAGTTATCGGGATTCCAGGAGCCCACCAATAGGAAGCGGCAAGAAAGCACAGCAGTGCTGGAGTATTCACTTCACACTGGGCACCGGATCATTGATCCCGCCCCTGCTGCATGGGACTGCCGTTTCTGATGTGGTTGGTGCAGTTTTGGGGAGCAGAGGTGGTTCCTGCAAAGACATTTCAGAGGTGGACATTATTCCGTGAACATTTTAACATCGTTGATGCGGTGCCGGACCAGCGCACTGCATTCTGGATTTGGTAGTCCTGACGCACTGGGCGTCCTACCACGTGTGTCCTGCAGCCAATGATTCTCTGAGCTGTGGGGGGCGGAGTACTTATTCACCTGGCAGGCTGGGACCAGGTACACTCACTGTTAATTTGCCCAGACTCTGCCTGAACCACGTCGCGCTGAAGAAGGCTCAAACGGAGCCGAAATGCATTCGCATGGACTTGGTTCCTTTGTGAAATAAAAGGAAACCCCCATTTTGACTCCCCTGTGTGGCCTCACCTTCTTGCTGCCTGCAGAGGTAATCCGCTCATCAATTAGCGCGCACGCCAGAATCGCGCTGTAGGAGGCCCCTGCACTGAAAAGAGGTTCCTGGCTGCTGGTGTCTGCCTCGGTGGAAATTTTGTTGTGCCCGAGTTATCGGGATTCCAGGAGCCCACCAATAGGAAGCGGCAAGAAAGCACAGCAGTGCTGGAGTATTCACTTCACACTGGGCACCGGATCATTGATCCCGCCCCTGCTGCATGGGACTGCCGTTTCTGATGTGGTTGGTGCAGTTTTGGGGAGCAGAGGTGGTTCCTGCAAAGACATTTCAGAGGTGGACATTATTCCGTGAACATTTTAACATCGTTGATGCGGTGCCGGACCAGCGCACTGCATTCTGGAGTTGGTAGTCCTGACGCACTGGGCGTCCTACCACGTGTGTCCTGCAGCCAATGATTCTCTGAGCTGTGGGGGGCGGAGTACTTATTCACCTGGCAGGCTGGGACCAGGTACACTCACTGTTAATTTGCCCAGACTCTGCCTGAACCACGTCGCGCTGAAGAAGGCTCAAACGGAGCCGAAATGCATTCGCATGGACTTGGTTCCTTTGTGAAATAAAAGGAAACCCCCATTTTGACTCCCCTGTGTGGCCTCACCTTCTTGCTGCCTGCAGAGGTAATCCGCTCATTCATATATATATATATATATATACATTTACATTTTAATATATATATATATGTATATATATATAATTGTATATATATATATATCGATATGTACTTATCCACCTGGCAGGCTGGGACCAGGTACACTCACTGTTAATTTGCCCAGACTCTGCCTGAACCACGTCGCGCTGAAGAAGGCTCAAACGGAGCCGAAATGCATTCGCATGGACTTGGTTCCTTTGTGAAATAAAAGGAAACCCCCATTTTGACTCCCCTGTGTGGCCTCACCTTCTTGCTGCCTGCAGAGGTAATCCGCTCATCAATTAGCGCGCACGCCAGAATCGCGCTGTAGGAGGCCCCTGCACTGAAAAGAGGTTCCTGGCTGCTGGTGTCTGCCTCGGTGGAAATTTTGTTGTGCCCGAGTTATCGGGATTCCAGGAGCCCACCAATAGGAAGCGGCAAGAAAGCACAGCAGTGCTGGAGTATTCACTTCACACTGGGCACCGGATCATTGATCCCGCCCCTGCTGCATGGGACTGCCGTTTCTGATGTGGTTGGTGCAGTTTTGGGGAGCAGAGGTGGTTCCTGCAAAGACATTTCAGAGGTGGACATTATTCCGTGAACATTTTAACATCGTTGATGCGGTGCCGGACCAGCGCACTGCATTCTGGAGTTGGTAGTCCTGACGCACTGGGCGTCCTACCACGTGTGTCCTGCAGCCAATGATTCTCTGAGCTGTGGGGGGCGGAGTACTTATTCACCTGGCAGGCTGGGACCAGGTACACTCACTGTTAATTTGCCCAGACTCTGCCTGAACCACGTCGCGCTGAAGAAGGCTCAAACGGAGCCGAAATGCATTCGCATGGACTTGGTTCCTTTGTGAAATAAAAGGAAACCCCCATTTTGACTCCCCTGTGTGGCCTCACCTTCTTGCTGCCTGCAGAGGTAATCCGCTCATCAATTAGCGCGCACGCCAGAATCGCGCTGTAGGAGGCCCCTGCACTGAAAAGAGGTTCCTGGCTGCTGGTGTCTGCCTCGGTGGAAATTTTGTTGTGCCCGAGTTATCGGGATTCCAGGAGCCCACCAATAGGAAGCGGCAAGAAAGCACAGCAGTGCTGGAGTATTCACTTCACACTGGGCACCGGATCATTGATCCCGCCCCTGCTGCATGGGACTGCCGTTTCTGATGTGGTTGGTGCAGTTTTGGGGAGCAGAGGTGGTTCCTGCAAAGACATTTCAGAGGTGGACATTATTCCGTGAACATTTTAACATCGTTGATGCGGTGCCGGACCAGCGCACTGCATTCTGGAGTTGGTAGTCCTGACGCACTGGGCGTCCTACCACGTGTGTCCTGCAGCCAATGATTCTCTGAGCTGTGGGGGGCGGAGTACTTATTCACCTGGCAGGCTGGGACCAGGTACACTCACTGTTAATTTGCCCAGACTCTGCCTGAACCACGTCGCGCTGAAGAAGGCTCAAACGGAGCCGAAATGCATTCGCATGGACTTGGTTCCTTTGTGAAATAAAAGGAAACCCCCATTTTGACTACCCTGTGTGGCCTCACCTTCTTGCTGCCTGCAGAGGTAATCCGCTCATTCATATATATATATATATATATATATATATATATATATATATATATATATATATATATATATATATATATATATATATATATATATCCAGCAATTACCAACTTCTCCACTGAAAAGAGGCACGCCAACACCTGTTGAAAGAGGTTTCAAGCGCTTTATTCCATACAACGAAAGAGCGCACAGGTACTGCAAATCCCAACATGTTTCAACTCCATTGAGCCTTGGTCACGGGAAAATTGCGTTTTTTGAAATGACCACGTGATTTTAAAGACGCAGGTCACATTCTCTCATTGAAACCGCACTTTAAAACAAAAATGTTCATTAATTTACGGAAAGCAGCACAATTCATGCCAGTGTCAGGGTCTCAAGGCTCGTGTTTGAAGGAGCAAGTTGTGGCTGGATTTATTTACGTGAGCCTGACCCGCCGACCTTTACTGATGCAAGACAGGAAAATTCCTAATGAAACCTTCAGCTGTGTCGGTAAGGGAGACAGGAGGAAACATTTCCTTTTGCCAGCTGAAAGAGGAGAAAGCGTTACCTGACGAACATTGCTTGGATATACAGGTTTGCAAACTTTAAAAGCGCCAAACAGTATGATTGAACACTGGGACTGCAGCAATGTGACACTGGCATGAATTGTGCTGCTTTCCGTAAATTAATGAACATTTTTGTTTTAAAGTGCGCTTTCAATGAGAGAATGTGACCTGCGTCTTTAAAATCACGTGGTCATATATATATATATATATATAATATATATATATATATATATATATATATATATATGTATATCGATATATATATATATATATGTATATCGATATATATGTATATCGATATATATATATATAACGCTCCTCGTTCCCTTTCCTCTTTCAAAGAGACACAGCACTCACGGGGGGAAAGTCGTAGATATTATTTTGACTTTCAAACGCACCAGACGCGTTTCGACATACGCCTTCCTCTGTGGTACAGGGGTATGTCGGACGCGGCCACATTTTATACATAAACATGTGATCACTTTCAAAATTGTAACATAAACACTAACAAAGGACAAATACCCTCATGCTTCACTCATATATATATATATATATATATATACAATTATATATATATACATATATATATATATATATTAAAATGTATAGATCTAGAAATAGCATTAAGGTGTTAGTATATTAGGTACAACTCGCTAAAATGCTAGGAATGTTCTGTTTCTTTTAGCTGATCATAACATGCATAACTGGTCTTTTTTTTATATTCTGTGTGGTTGCTATTTATATTTTATGCACTAGACTGAGGATTGTAAAAGAAACAGTTTAATCTACATGTCTCTGTTTCATAGTGCCATATTTTAGTGTTTTGTTCACAAATCACATTTGTTTGGATTACCACAGTCTCTCTGAAACCTGAGTGGGACTGATAAAAACCTTAAAATACTGAAAACAAGATTGCTGTGCGGGTCTATGTCAGGGCTGTGGTCCTGCTGCTTTTCCTAATTCAATGTTGGTGTACTGAATTAAGTCCTTGCATCAGTGTTAGGAAACCATCTCGGGCAGCTCTAGGGGGCACCCCCAGATTTGATGTCAGTTGGCACCTGACCCCAGCTTCGGATTTTTCTGGACATTTGAATAGTTTCTGATGACACTCAGAGAAATACAATTATTATAAATACATAGAGCCTTCTGTTGTAATATTGTTTACCTCCTTCGGGTTTAATAGGAATCCACTGTTTACTGCAGGTTTGCCAAGCTTGACTCCAAAATGGGGTTTCCCCATCAGTGGTTTGCGCATTTTGGATCTCATGTTAATTGTGGCTCCCGTTGTGATAGGAGTAAATTGCAGAAAGGCAGCTACAGAACATCTCAAAGATCTGGGCATTTCTGACAACAGAAGTTCAATGACGTTAGTGTTTAATGTACATGCTGCACCAATAATCCACACCAAGGAAGATGCAAAAATGGTGTTTATCCCCCTCACAACATGTTTAAAACACGATACTGGAAACTTTCTTTGTGGATATATATATATATATAAAAATATGCCACAAACCTCCTTCCGTCGAAAGAAGAGTAGAAGCCACACAAGGGGGAAAATTTCAAGGGAGCCGCTTTATTGGTGTCACAGCAACAGGCAAATGCATTTCGTCCGCCAGGCCTTCTTCGGTGCCCAAACGCTGCTGTAAATGGGCAAACTTCACCCTAGAACTGCTATAAACATCATGTCCAGTCCTGACAGGGTAACATCACGTCCCTCCCTCTCCAGCCGGAGTGGGCAGCCCAACCTGCAGTCCGCGGCAATACAAACGGACTGCACGTCCCAGAATGCAAAGTTCCAGCAGCGGGGGTTTACGGGGAAAAGATGCGCCACACTGAAGATGAAAACTGGAAGGCAAGTTCTAGTGCAGAGCGTGCCTCTTATTAAGCTGTAATACAGTCCAAAAGCACTCCCTTGGGTCCCCCAACCGCATATATATATATGTATTTATATATACATACATACACACTCTCTCTCTCTCTCTCTCTCTCTCTCTCTCTCTCTCTCTCTCTCTCTCTCTCTCTCTCTCTCTCTCTCTCTCTCTCTCTCTCTTTTTCTCACTCTCTCTTACTCTCTCTCTGTGGCCCATAAGCAATGATATGTTTTGCACCATATCCAACTACTTTAAACCTACCACTTCCAGATGTAATAGGAATGTTAAATCACACAGTCTCTGTGTACAGGCTACTCAGTCAGTATGTACTTCAAAATGTAACAGGCAGGGAAGCTCATGTAGGAAGTACACAACAGGTGCAGGTTGCCTTGCAAACAATCAATCCAAAGACAATAAATGCCATCATGGGCAAGGTGCCAGTGAAACTAGATGAAGCCTTCCACCTCTATGAGGCTGGTTCTTTGGGCGCCCCTCCCTGGCCATCAAAACAGCAATCTTTGAGACAGGCCTTTTTTGTTTGTGCACATGCCTGACTCGTGTTTGCCTATGACAACAAAAATCTGCATTAGAGATCCAGACAACAGCACAGTTGGACACTCAGGGCAGGGGTATTGTACTCAGGGCAGGGGTATTGTACTCAGGGCAGGGGTATTGTACTCAGGGCAGGGGTATTGTACAATGAAGAGGAATTTTCTGTCCCAACAACTCCTACACCCTCAGTTCAGATAACACATCTTTTATGTATTTACTTGGAGTGGGAGATGAAGTAATACCCAATTAGCAGTTTAGATTAGATCTAATTAAAGCACATCATGCCCATGTTGGCTTAAGTGCCACAATAGCAAAGTTTCTTGACAGATATTGGAGGCTGTACTTGCCTAACCAAGCTAAAAACTTTGTGCAACAATGTAATATTTGCCAAAAAATTAAGCATTCCAAGGTGAAGAGACCAGCACATACTACCCTTACAATATCTAATCGCCTGTATGGGATAATTTATCTTGATCCTTTCAGGCCAATCAAATCTGGCAATCAATTTAAGCATATATTGGAAGTGATTTATTCATGCTGCTGATTCCTATGGGGTTGGTCACAAAGTAATGCTGATGCTCAAGTGGTCTTAAATGTCTCCCAGTGCTTAGTAGCCATGGGCGCGGTACATACCTTTCATTCAGACAATGGACCTGCGTTCACCACAATGGCTTTCGGGGGATGTCAATTCAGTCTGGTAGTATATCGGCAATACTTGCATCCATTTCACATGCATATCAATTGGTTGATAGAGTACGCAGCAGTATGATTAAACAAACCTTGAGTGCTTGGGTGTTAAGCTCAGGACTGAAATAGTACCATAATCTGTATGGGGTCCTGAGCACATTAAATAATTTGCCTAGAGAAATATTAGGGGGTCACACTCCATATAATATGCTCTTTGGAGTATCAATGCGTGCACGTGACCTAGATATTCCTGGAATGGTGGTGGTAGACAAAACATTTGACACGGACCAACGTTTACATTTTTTGCAGAGGCTCCAAGAGGTCAAAGATAAACTTTCTAAATTGAAAAATTCCAACTCTGCCACTAGTAAAGAAAATATTTTTTAAGCTGCTGACAGGCGGATTCCCATAGTAGGGGATCTAGTCCAAGAGAAGAACCCAGACAAACAACTATTTGGGCCATCTTACAGATCCCCATTACAGTTCTTGGAGTAGAAGGCTCACACACTTTTTCTTTCCTTCATTACTTGGTTCTAAGAAAAACCGAAAGGTGTACATCAACCATGGTAAAAACCATTATGTGGCCAATGCTATTCAACAGACCCACTCAGACACCAAGGAGTCTTTAGAGTTGAGGCTTGCAACCTCTTCCTCCTCTGAAGGAGATAACCAAGAAGAGTGCAGCAACAATGATAGTTTGTGTCCCAATCTGGGAACTTCTGAGCTTGCTGTGCCGCCAGCTTTACATCGAGTGTCAGGCTCCATGGAGAACCTGATGCTTCAATTTCGACAATCTCAACAGTCCCCAATTACTATGAACCCCCAACTGTGCCAACATCAATTGAAATGATGCCTTTTAAATAGTTAATGCTTTATTGAAATGACTCTAACTTTGAAATAGATGATTTACACCCATATTCCCCAGCCACTCAACGTTGATTACTTCTTGCATATTATTGATTTAGTGACAGGTTTCTAATACCACCATGGCCCTATTTCTGGATGCTACAGGAGTGTTGTTTCCTTCTAATGTGGGTCATCATGCTAATAATTGTTTTAAAGTAACTGAATGGCCATTACGTTCCCAATAAAACTTGTCCATTCCTACAACAGCATTCTTCCTCTCATAGAGCACAGTGTGATAATCAAGCTGTGAACATAGCTGCATGTCCTGTAATGGATGACATGGTTTGGGAAAAGACTGTCATAAGATTTACACTTTGGTAGCAAAGGAGGGCATTTTGAAGGTAACCGCCTCTTCCATATAGAATGGAAGGAACAGGTCGTATGTTATCAAGAAAGAGCACATCCTGCGCTAACACATTTTTCCAATAAACATGTCTTTAAAATATATATATTCAGTTACTAACCGGATTAATCACATTGCAGGTTAATGTTAGCACGTCACATATGACATAATGTTCTCTTGATTATTACTAGGAATAAGGGTTTTGTTAGTGAGCTTATACTGGACACGTCTACAGGTGATTTCAGATCCTGTATATCTTTATATGCTCTCCAATAACACTGGGGGTCTTAATAGTTATGGTAATGAGACTTTACCACAGCTGTTCATTAATTGCATTTTAGGACTGTACTGGTTGCCTTTTGATCATACTTAGAGTTTGAGGAACACCGTTTCAACATTACCTCTTATGATTTGAACCCTTGAGATATTGTTTCTATTATCTTATTGCAATAGCTGAGAGTATTCATTTGTGGAGGCTTCAGTGATGATTCGCACCATTAAATATTTGTTTTTTTAACTATTCAGAAATTAAAGAATACAATTGATATGCATTTACAAATTACAATTTTAGGTATTGCAATAGCAAAAAGCTTTTAAATAAACACAAGCGGCATGCTGAAAACCTTATTTTCACAGCAATAAATAATTGGAACTTCCAATGCTGTTTTTTGCAACAATTAGAACATGATTTTTATAATAATGTATTTGGTTTAGGTTTTTGAATATTGATCTATTTACTATATTATCTACATGTATGGACCCCTATTTGACCATGATAGATGTGATGTATTTTCTTGTTTTCGAGGTTGATCAAATTGTGGATTATTATAAGTAGTATGTATGTTGCTCTGTTTCATAAACAATTTCTCTCTATGTGCTCGGTTTGGTACCAATGCCGTAATTGACACTAGAAATTTTGCTTTTTTAATTTCTATAACTATTTTAATCTGAATATACATATTGAATATTTGTTTGTATGTGTGTTTATAATATATATTTGTCCACAGAAAAGGCTTGTTCTTTGCTGCGTATAGCAGCGCTCTTTTTTGCGGCGCAGTACTCCTCGGCTGAGCCCAGAGGTTTGTTTATCATCCAATAACCCTACCTTGGTGAAAGGACATGCGTAGTGCACTCCCAAAAGGTTTTCCAAAAGGTATTTATTATTCCTTTAAAATCACAAAGAATACGGGTTAAACCACAATCCTAAACCATAGCGTTTCTCCATGAGACCTTGGTCATGGTTGGATTACGATAGTTTCACATAAGATCGTAGATGGCATGCGCACTGTGAGGAGATGTGAGGTTTTTGAAGCGTTGCTTTGGGAGGTTTGGCGTCGCTGGGTGTTAGTTCTGATGAAAATTTCAGCTGTGCAGCAAAGCTTTACAGGACTTTGCATTAATTGACATTGGTTCTGATGAAGCTTTCAGCTGGGTGAAGAGACTTTGAGGGGCTTCGCCTTCAGGTCTCATTTAGCTTTCAGATGGGTCTACACAACTCTGCAGGGCTCAATGTCACTCTGGATTGGATCCGGTGAAGCTTTTGGGCAGGCTCTGCGTGGCTTTACGGGGCCCTGTGTTGCTTCAATTTGATGGAACCTTGAGTTAGGCAAGGAGAAGTGCTGTCTGATGCCAGCCAAGGGTTCAGGATCTGGGGGTGCCTCTTGGGGATCAGGACTATCTCCAGCATGGGCCAGTTGCAGGGCTCAGATAGGTCCAGATTGGCCATCTAATTGGTATTGGTCACCTGGGTAGTTGCCGGACAGGCCTCAGGAGGCTTGCTTGGTGCCTGTAGTTCAAAAAGGTGGTCAGCCAACTGACCCTTGGAATCGTTCTGGGTAGCCTTGGGACCTGCTTGCCTTGGGATCGAGGCAAGTAGGTCCAATCTTCCTTCTTCAACAGCAAGGCAGTCCTTCAAGCAGCAGGGCAGCCTTTCTGACAGCAAGGCAGTTTTTCTTCTAACTATTCCACAGGTCCAATAGTGTTCAGATGAATTGTTCTAAGCGTCTTCTTTTTTTATACCTTTTGCCAGCCTTTATGTGTGAAATTCTCCAGCCTACCCTCACATCTGGTACTGGTCAGTTAAATGTCATCTCTCTAATAGTGGTATGTTCGAAATTGTTATCTAAAAGCTGACTTTAACATTAAAGAGGATTCTACATTTGTTTTTTTAGTGTAAACAGTATTTGTCAATCTGCTCCCAATCTGAAGTTATCACTTATTAATTGAAATAAGGTAACTGGGTGGTAGCCTAATGGAGAGATAGGCCTTACAACAGTGAAAAGCAACTTAGGGAGTTTTTTTTATAGCCAGGACATGTAACATTCAACCTCCCTATGTCCTACTTTTTAAATACCATGCACCCTTCTCTATTAGCCTTTATGGCCCACCTTAGGAGTGACTTATAACTATTAAAAAGGAAGGTTTAGGCTTTGCAAAAGGTTGATGTTGGCAGTTGAAAATGGTGAATTGCTACAGTGGCAGGCTAGAGACATGTTTTAAAGTGCAACTTTAGTGTGTAATACAAACAGTGCTGCTGCCCACTAGTGGCATTTAATTTACAGTCCTGTATACATGTAGTACCATATTCTATGGACTTACATGTAAATTAAATGCACCAATCAGGTGTATGCACATTTTACCATATTTTAGGGAGAAAGCACAAGCACTTTACCGCTGTTAGCAGGTAGAAAGGGCACAGCGTTCTCAAAGTCAAGAAAAAGGGGTTCAGCAAAGAAAGGAAACAATCTGGAGTGACCCTGGAGATAGGGTGTAATAGCTGCCTACTATCTAAGCTAACATGCTTTGTTAGTTTCATCATTAACGAGATTGTACTTTACTTAAAGTTAAACATGTGGATAGACCTGATATACATTTCACCATGGTAATTTAGTCTGGTAAGAGATGCCATGTCTCCGAGCTCTGTGTTACTTGGATAACATGAGATAGAATGAGTGGGCAAACACTATTTATACCCCAGAATGTGACCATTGATTAGGAGAGGTCATTGCCCTAGACTTATCACCAGACATCACACTGGATTGCCGATCCAGGCATTCCCAGTCAGAGGGTTGATTAAGGACTCCAGGAGCCATGCTTGAGGTATCTTTGACTGAAAGCACACATGACCACGCTCCTGGTTGTGCTCTGATAAGGAACAGTACAACTAGCAGCTCAGATGTATGCTGTGCACTCCATCCAAAAGGCAGATTTGCTATTTAATGCAGTTGCTACAATTTAGTGAGGCTCTTATAAATAGTGTTAAGATGTTAGGATATTTGGAACAGGCTGCTAAAATGCTAGAAATGTGGTTTCTTTTTGCAGATTATAACATTCCTAATTGTTCTCGGTTTTATATTATGTGTGGTTACCACAAATGTTTTATGCACTATACTGGGGTATTTTAAAATAAATATTTTAATCTACATATCCCTGTTTCTAGAGCGTCATCTTTAAGTGTGTTGTTCACAAATGAAAGATTGTTTGGATTGCCACTGTGTCCCTGGAATTTGAGCGGGACTGATAGTAACCTGAAAACACTGCCTGCACAGGATTGCTCAGCTGGTCTGTGCCACTGCTGTGGTCTGGGAGGTTTGGTGCATTGAACTAAGTTCTTGCATCAGAGGGTTAGGAATCTGACTCCTGCAGCTCTGAGTGGTGCCTCCAGAATTCATATCAGTACAGTGGTTGGCATGAAGACCGCCAGTACAGGTGTTCTGTAAAGGCCAGCACAGCATGTTTACCTTTAGTGGGGCCAATAAGAAGGACTGTACCAACTGATGAAGACGCAGCCCTGAAGCAGCAGGGGAACAGCCCTAAACCAATATCCCCTCATCTTAATACTTTTACATTGGCCAAATTCAGTAATGGGCCCTTAGGGATCCATGTACCGCTTTTTAGGTATGGCTTGACTGTACAGCTGTCTGCAGACCTTTTGTTTGCAATATAGACAGAGTGAGCTTTTGTTCAGACCCTTCAAATATTGGCCTATTTGGATTTGACCCCTTCAATTAATGTTTTGAAACAATGTCAATCAAATTTGGGATCAGCCCAGAGCAGCATACATCGCTCATTTGATGATACTGGCAGGGTGGGGTATAATTTCACCTCCAAGGACGTTGTTCAATTGCAATAAACAAACCATCAATTTACATCTAAAACGTAGACACAACGTTATACTGAACTATTAATATCATGCACCTAATATATACAAAAAGCAATCCCTGTTATTTAATTTCACTACAATACATATCAGCTCACTTTACAGCAAATTAAATGATTTGCTAAGATATTCAACCACTTGGCAGCTGTGGCCCTCCTGCTGCTGAGGCTCTGATGAAAAACAAGTTCAGTGTGACAGGTGGGATTGCAAGTCTTAAGGCCTAACACATAACTTAAAATGTAAGCCAGATCCATTGTCATTACCGGTGCTTGTTAAGTAGAACGTTTGACAATGGACTGCCTGGAAATAAAACGAAAATACAACGTTGTGACTTTTGGAATATACTTTACACCTCTTTGAGGTATGTTGGAAGTTTAATATCATTTCTCCTGATTCAACAGTTTCCAACTTTGCCACCACACCTCAGATATGGTGGGAGAGGGTCTGAAAGCAAAACCCAGGGACAGCATTGATTGGAAATGCCACAGTGTTGGGGGCCATGTTCAGCTTTTTAAAGCAGTGTTTATTACGACCATATTTTTGTAAAGTGGTAAAGATGGGATTAAATGTCACGTCTCTTAGTTCTATCTCTACAACATACTCAATGGAGCACATCTCACATCTAGTGGTGGTTTCTATCTACCCCAGTGAATTGCCCACCTTAACGGGGTTCCTGTCAAAGCTTTTTTAGAGCACTTGCTAACTGAATTGTGCTTGTTTCTAAGAAACTCCATTGTTTGCAGATAAGGAAATAAAGGCAGAAGCAGATTGTGAAACCTTTTCTGTGGGTCCTGGGGCATGATCTGGTTACGAAGAGGGATCCCTGCTATACACCGCTTGATAGAAAATGGGTTAATAATTTGGGAGTCGGTAACCTCTACCAACCTAATAAACACAATATGGCTGGGTCAAACTTTCTGACAGAATCTCTGCCCTACCCCTGGTTGCTATGGCACAAGCTGAATCCAATCCCCAGAGAATTGCGTGTTAAGTTCAAACAATACAAACAATAATAAAGTAAGGAACACAACACACACAAATTCAAAAACCTATTTAGAAAAATAGAAGAAAATATTATAACCCCAGATAATTACATTTTTACATTTTAAGGCAAAAAGCAGCTAAATAAATCTCCATTAAAAAACTGCAGTTCACAGTTGGACGGGACCTTGCAGCAATTTCAGGACGATCATGATAGAGTGGAGGTCAGATACACCAATGTGACCATATCTCAATCAAAGTTTTTACCTTTGGACTCAATCTCTGAAATTTAAGTTAAGATCTTCCAGTAGAGCAAGGTTCAAGGCTGTGGCTGCTGAGGGATCCTTGAAGTCAGATACATTGTTGTTGAGCTCTCACTGAAGCCTTTGGTGTTGATGCCAAAAGCTCAGAGTGGGTCAAAGCCTGAATTTGTGGCTGCCTTGAGTGCTTCACGGGTTGGATAGCTTTGCCGCCTTTCCCTGGTCCAAGGTTTTACCTTTGGACGTAGTCACTTTTTAGGAAGTCAGAATAATCCAACGTGGCAAGGCTGGAAGCTATAGTTGGGTAGGTCTCTCCAAGACTGGATACCCTTACTCTGGGTCCCACTCAACCTGTTTTCAGCATGGTAAAAACCTGTTTTTTGCCCGCTAGGGTAGGACCTTCCTGAGAAAGCCTCATAACCATGCCCCAAGCCTCTGTAGGAGAAAAATATTACAAACCCCTACGTTTTTCCAACTTCTGGGAAAGTTCCTTTTGGTCCATCCTGAGGGCTCTGACTACTCAACCCAGGCTAAAAGGTTTCAGACCTTTCTCCAGCCAGGCCTCTGGCATTTTTCAGTCTTCTGTGGTCAGCTGAGCCCTATTGGAGTCATACGTCTTGCTTTTTGTGCCCCTGAAGCAGGCAAACAGAATCAGGCATACCACTGGACACTTGGAGAGCAGTTGCAGTCCCTGGGTGCCAGCAGGAGTCAAGAGCCCTTGAGTCTGAGTGAGTCTTCTTGTTCCAGCAGCAGTCAGGTCTAAGGAGTCTTCTAGCAGGGCCCTCCTCTCTAGCTGGGCTTCAGGTATGTTTTCAGTAGGTAGTGACTGAGGTTCTAGATTTGCCCAGTGCACACGCCAGTGATTGGAGAAATGCTGCCACCCACTCCAAACTATTTTCTTCTGCAACCCCCCGCCATTACCAGTCCCCAGGAATCCCTGTTTCAATATGGCAGATACACCAGGCATTAGCCACTCCCCTACTTAGATGAGATCTCATTCCAACTGACAAGGTAGAGAATGGTTTGTTCCCCTTCTGTGCCAGGAGCCTAGCTGTGTAAGAGGTTCCTGAGAATGAATAGCAGAATCCCTCCCTGGCATCGCACAGTCAAAAGAGGAAAATGCTGAGGCTGCTCTTTGTTCTGCCAACTGTTTCCTGCCTACTCCCAGTTAGCTAATCCACAGTATTTGGTTAGCAACGAACACTATCTTGTCCTTCTTGAACTCAGACACAAGCCATAGTCTTCTGAGCCAGGGTCGTTAACTTTCCCAGCCAGTGATGAGTATTCCAGCCCTGGAAGTTGGATGAGTAGCAGAACTGGGTTTAAGTCAGTTATAGATCGGGCCGCCTAAATTACTTTTTTGTTATAAATTTACTTTCCCCCTCAAGATACCAAACATCTGATTCACTACAAAATAAGAAAATTAAAAAGGGAATAACTTGAAGAAGTGTGTTAGCATTTTCCATGGCAGAGATGTACACCTAAATGTATTAACCATTCCTAGATCTGTTCTGTGGAAAAGGTAACACCTGGACCTACACAGTAAAATTGCTTTTAGGCTTACAGTCACTATGAGGGCACACTCTTTAAATATATAATGATATACTAGGCACCTTGCCTGTGGGATTTCAAACTACACTTTAGGGGTGACCTTATAATATATAAAACGTGGCTTACCTACAAGGTGATGGTACTTTTACATGCCACACTCTACTGCAGTGCCTTTAAATGCAGCCTTAAAAGAGCATAGTGATGCTCCATGCACACATATATTTTTGTCATATAAGTGGGTGATAAGTATACACTACAGCACACATATAATATTTAACATCCACGCTATTAGTGCATTTTTTCTCTGTTCTTTGTTACTACTTTTATAGAAATGTTAAATAGACCAATTGGATGTGACCAATTGTACCAATAGGATCAGTTAACATGCACTGTAACAGTGACTAGCGCCTTCACATTGCACAGAGTCCTCACAGCAATAAAACAAGCATTGGCATAGCCAATAGGGCTCGCCTTTGGGGCGTTAAAAGTGTTTAGACAGAGCTATTGGCTTTGTTAACGTTGAGTCACCTCTGAAAGCCTGGGACCCCCAAGCATTTTGTATGATTTAAATTTCAAATATTAAAACAGTAATTCGAAAAAAACACAGGTGTGCACACAAAACAAATACTCAAATTACTAAGGATTTTGGGGCCAGATGTACAACCATTTCATTTAGCGCCTCACAATTCACGACACATTGCGAGTGGCAAACTGCGAGTCGCTAAATAAATGTACAACAGTGTGTTTAACATTGTGTGGGATTCCCAATGGGGTCACAAAAGAGGCTCATTAATATTAATGAGCCTCTCAAATTTGCGAGCCCATTGGGAATGCCAGCCCTCCCAGGGATGGTGGCCTGCTGGGCTCAGCAGACCAACATGTCTGGGACTGCTTTTAAATAAAGCCAATTTCTTTTTTTAAAATACAGCCCGTTTTCCATGCATTTAAAAAAACAAAATACGTTTTCGTTTCATTATGTAAGGGCAGGTAGTGGTCCCTGGGACCACTGCCTTCCCTTTAAACAATAATTTTGCATGCATTCGTGAATGCATTACCATCTACTTAAAGTAGGTGGTAATTGTGAGTGTTTTGCAACCGCAATCGCGGTCGCAATACATTTGTACATGGTTTTCAGACTCGCTATTTGGAGGGGAATGCCCCTTCTAAATAGCAAGTTGTAAAACCTATTTAGCGAGTCGCAATAAACCCACAAAATAGGCTATGTACATGGCCCAATAGGTTTTTACATGCGCAAACGGGTTCAGAAACCCATTTGCGCATATAAAAACGGGTCGTACATCTGGCCCTTAGTATTTTATATTGAAGAAATTTGCAAAAAAGGAAAACATTTTTTGGGAAGGTTGGTGCTGCATCTCCGTGACTAACTTTTAAGTTGTTGGTTTTATTTCGTAGTACAAGGTTCCTGCTACTGTCAGGGCCACACTGGAAACCCAAAGCAGCCCTGGCAAATATTTTTAGACCAGTCCCCACACGATGTACATAAGTGCAGGGAGTGAGCCTGACCACTACAAAGGCGGTTTTGGGAGGCTCGACCCCTCAAAATATTCATGAAACAATGGTGCATTGTACAACACACTTTTCATTATATATTGAATTGTATTCACTTTTAAAGAATAGTAAATAAAGGCCTTACTATGCACCAGAATGCGACAATCTTTGTTGGGCTTCTTCAATGATTCCCTCTTTATCACCCTCCACAAGTGCTTCTCATCTCTCCATAGCCCCTCTGTCACATGTATTTCATTTGTTTTATAGCATCTCTCATACCATTGTAGGATTTCAGAGCACTTTACACCACACACATATAGAGACAATGAATCATACATGTAAATCAGTGTATAGAAAATGTTACATAAAGGTAAAGGGGACTAAAAGATGTAGTATTCACATGTCATTCATACTGGTGGGCATTTTTAAAAAGTGCTTGGTCTGGAGAAGCACAAATTCAGGATTCAGAACATAACACAGTGGCTAGCACTGACTTTAACATTAAAAATGTATATCCACCCAAATAAACCTTTTTAGCGGCATCAGGATAATGAATGACTGGGAAAAAACATAAGTTACTAACTGGTACCATGCAGTTTGCAAGCCGCTCTTTGATGACAATTTATAGGTCCCTCTGCTAGTTTACGATTGTCACGTATGAAGTGCACAACAAAAGAATCTCTGTGACAAAATCAGTAACCACGGACCTATACCCATAAAATACTTCTTTTTAAAATGCATGTTACACGTTCTTTGCAGCTGGCATATCAACCCTCTGTGCTACATTAGTTAAGTCAAAGCTGCCACTGAACAAAACTCATCTCTCTCCAGCAGGTACACTAATCACTGGCATTATCTTGACACTTTAATTGTTGCTGGAAAGCTGCTAATTATACAATTAACTATCCCGTGCTTTTAAAACTGCTGCATAAGGACCCCCTGGGAATGTGTCACGGACCCCTGGGGGTCTGCGGACCCAGTTTGGGAAACACTGTTGTAGAGCATTGTGAATGGATGGATGGATGGAAAGACTCAATGATGGAGAGATGGATGGAAGAGGACGAAGGAAGGGATGAATGCAAGACCGTAGAGTGGGAGACAATGAGTGTTAGAGGGCAGGAGTGATGGATGGTGTAAAGCTGGAGGGAAGAAAAGGCGAATATTTAACCCCTTCGATGCTCATGACGAGCTCAGCTCGTCATGAGGTACACCTCTCGTACACTCATGACGTCATGAACAATGGGAATTTACGATGGTGTTAAGGAAGGACATAACAGGAGCCTGCTAAAAACATAATATACAAAATAGTGTGGGAGTAAATTGGTTGATAAATGGAGTGTGGTAATGGGAGGACTGGATGGTTGTATGCAAGGATAGACGGATGAATGGAAATGGAAGAGAATGACTGATGGGCGGGGAAAGGCAGGATGGACGTAACTGCAAGATAAATAATCGGGTTGGCGATGACTGAATGAATGGACAGATGGATGGATAACATAGGACTGGAAGGATGGATGGAGTGTGAGTGGTGTGATTAACGCAAAAATGGAGCGAGGTACACAAAATGGGTGAGAAGGATGGAGGGATGGAAATTGGTTGGATGGATGGCTCTCAGTCTGTATATTTATTCAAATGTCAAATGTATCATTACGGAAAATATAAACAAATAAAGATAGTTAGAAGCAGAAGTCAAAGTTGTTAATAAATATAGAAAGCAATGTGCCTTTAATAAATGAAGCAGCCGCAGATGCAGCACATATGACAATAGTCAAATTAATAAAAACAGGCCCTTATACAAAAGGACCACACAGCAAATAGCCCTCTCTTGTGAATGAATGAAAAGAGTCAGAATGATAATCATGTGAGCAATGCCGCTCTAAAATAGAACAGGACTTTCAAAATGTGGAGTGGGCCTAATTTATAGGACGGAGTTGCCACAGTCTTTTTTTCTCTGGAGGTACCTCCTGTACTATTCACCCAGGTGATGTCTTGGGGCTGGGGGAGATAAATGCCCACTGCCGTATCTTTCAGTAATACATTTTCTGTTGCTGCCACCACCGTAAGGGCCTCTGCCACACTGGAGGTTTGGTGGTTAGGCCACCAAAATAAAGTAGGCCGTAAATCACCAAAGTAATACAACCGTTCAAAAATGCAAAGCAAGCGAGTTCTTGGAGATTACTGATTATATGTTAAACTTCTACCGTACAAACATGCCTTGAAACATGCGTGGGCATGAGCCACACACCTCCCTAATAACATACATGCAGGACCTTCTAGTGCCCTGGTGTTTGGTGAGTTTTGCTCTATACAATGTTGTGTTTGCATGGGAAACAAAGTAAACTCAGCATAAGTGTGTTTTTTAAGGGTTCAATTTCCACGGGCATTCTCTTTCAATAAAGGGAATTTATTTCCAAATGAAACGCGCCTTGGCTTCGGAAAACGAGGGTTAGACAGGCAGGGGGGGAGTGAGAGTAGAGCAATATAAACAAGCCCGCACGACCATGTTAATTACAAACAGATGGTCCCTGCGTGCCGCTGCTCGCTCCTGCAAAGTGAATGCCACCACAAGCACAAGTGCTTGAAAAGAGCTGACCGATTTCTAATGGTCACTCCTAGAGCACTAGGCTCGCCCTAAACAGGGTCTGGAAAAGCAGGAAACATCTGGGGAGCAGGGGCAGCTCCTCCACTAAGGCAGAGGAGCGTTGCCCCACTGCTCTTTGAGCAGTAATTAAAGGAAAATTAAAATTATAATAATAAGGGTTATTATCATGAGGGCCAGACTGGAAACCAGAACCAGTCCTGGCAAACTAATGGGCTGGACACCATGGGAAAAAGGAGAGGAGTGCAGCTGAGCTGTTTTATAGTGCCGGTTTCGTCCGATTTTGAAAACCAGCCCTCACCTTGGCAGCCCATTGGAGAAACACCTGGTGCCCGCTAGGGCCAGTCCAGCACTGATTATCATTTAAGTTTTCCATTTCATGTGCGGGGTTGGACTGACAGGGCAGGGGCCAGGAGGAGGAGTGGTGCTCCACTCTAAAGTGCGCATAACTGTTTGGCTGGCCCTTTCAGGCCAACCATAACAGTCATGCACACTGTGCATGTTCTGCACCCAGGCTGCATTACATCCTGGGTGCAGAACATGCCCAGGCCCCCATTCCCTATATGAGCACCGCCCCGTCTGAGCACCGAACCACGGAGCTCAGGTCAATCACAACGCTGCTTTGCAGTGTTGTGATTGGCTAGGGGAGTCAGGAGCATGAGTGCCTCCTGGTTCCTGCTTCAAGCGAGAGGCAACGGCGAGCGGACTGAGAGGTGGCGGCGGGGTGGCTGGCCTGAATGTAAGTGTTTTTCTTTTAATATTTTTTTTAATTTACACCCCCACCCCTTCCTCCTTCCCCCGCCCTGCCAGCCTCGGTAAATAGCGACTGGCACTGCTGGGGAAACAATACAGGCAAGAGCGGGATTTACCACAGTGCTTTTTACCATTGGAATCCTAGAGTCTGAAATACATGTAATTCCAAGTTAATAGCCGAGATGTAGTGATAGTGACATCCGAGCCAAACTTCAGGTGTTGGCAAGATTGGAATAAGAATAAAGCATGAAGGTGTAATCACAGTGGTATAGCATTGGCCCCTTCAGCCCCAACCCACGGTGCCAGGGTCCCTCAGCTCAGTACCCTGGCCTGAGACCTCCTGGTTGAGTCCGGAGGGATACCCCTCACTGTACCTTGCAAGTTTTGTCACGCCACTATGTAATCACAATTGGTAAACACACGCACCAATCAGATCAAACCATGGACTGAGTTTAGAGTAGGGTAATATGGAATGAAACCCCCCAAATACAGTCAGCAACTCTTGCTGCACCCCATCAATGAGCCTCATCTGTCCCTGCAAGCAATGCTTCTTTCAAAGAGTTAAAGAAATGTTACCTCCCACTCCCCAAGTATTCCCTTGTTGTGTGATGCTGTAAAGTGTGCCTGTGTGAGAAATGCTGACTCTGTGTGGCACAGGATGGCAAGGTGAGCAAACAAAAGAGATAAACTTTAATAACAAAACCACAGCAAATCAAAGTAAAGGCAACAGACAGCAGCAAAACCAAATAAAGCCACTAACACTGATAGTAAAAAGACAGCAAACACTGGTAACAGGGCAGCTCACCACAACAAAGAAAAGAGAACAAACACTGGTAACAGGCTGCACCACAACAAAGAAAAGACAACAAACAGTGATAGCAGAACAACAGCAGAACAAAGAAAAGACAACAGGCAGCACCAAACCCTTTACAGCCAACATTCGCTGATTAAAATTCTAACACGAAAAAACTATGAGGAAATGTTTATTTTTGCTACTTTAATAATCGAAGCCATTAAAACGCAAGGCTCTACAGAATCATATAAAATATAATTACTTTCCTTTGCAGGTGTCCACAATCCAATTTTAAAGGAAATATAAGTTAAAATAATTTAAAAAAACGAGCTGGCTGAAAACAAACAAAAGGGAGGCACAGTAGACAATCCCACCCTTGACCGACATGTGCTCAGCACCTTTTTTTCCCCCCAGGGGCTGCACAAAGCGAGCACGTCCCCCCGTGAGTCACCGGGAGCTGCAGGGCCTCGCCAAAAGGGGTTATTGTCTTTCAGCTGCTCTGCACGCCAGGCACGCCTCACTGGGCGAGAGAAGGCTGCAGAAAGCGCATTTCTGGAATGCACTGCCCTGTGTCCCGGCGCACGAGCCGTGCACAGCCTGTTTGTGTCACCAAAAGACAGGATGTGGTTCGCACAGAGCAGGCAACCCTGGACCGTGCCCAGAGGCCGCAGCCCGCAGCAACCTCACCCTGAGAGCAAAACTGCAAGCCAGGCCCGTGACAAATGCTGCAAAGAATGAATGAATGTATGTGTGCAGTACAGTGACTCAGTCCCCTCTAGTAACCATAACAAACATCATTCAGTCATAGAAACATCTGCTTGCACTCGGTGTGGGACAGACTCACTTATTTCACGCAGAGACGTCCCCCTGGGGATGTTGTGTGTGATTTATAAATAAAATAAAAACAAATGCATGTGAGCGCTCCCTCTCAACAGGTTAAATCAAGGCCCCCTGGGAGCAGGGCTCGGCCTGGAAAGTAAACGTGGCTCCTTTCCGAGCCCTGCTGCTGAAAGAACAAACAGCGTTTGGTGCCAACCTCATATGGTTGATCGGTTTGTACTTCATACAGGTGGTTTATATTTGCATATGATATCAGCACGCGTCACCTGGTCACCCGGTGACGCGCAGGGCCAGATTTGAGAGCCAAAGGCAGCCCAAGCAGCGCGGCCCCTTTCCTTTCCTGGCGCAAGCTCTTCCTTTTCATCCATTCATTATCGCTCTGTCCTTCTCTCCCCTCTCTCTGATCACGTTCTCTCTACCTCCTGTCTCCCTCTCTCACTCTTTCAGCCTCTCTCTTGATAACTGTGACAGAGGCGTCAGGAGCAGCCCCGGCCTCTCAAAACTGACCCTCACGGGCAGGGCCGGACTGGCCGCAGCGGGCACTGGGCGTTTCTCCGTAGGCCGCCAGGGTGGAGGCCGTTTTTGGGCCCCTTGGGCTATTTTTGCAGCATAACTGCAAAATGGGCCCCTGTAACAAAATCGGCCGAAAACCGCTCTGGTAGGCAGCTCGGCTGCACCCCCAACCCCCAGGGGGGCCGCTCAAGCTCCATGCCAGGGACGGTTTTGGTCCTCAGTCCAGCCCTGCTTAAGGGCTCCAACCCACTGGGATAATGCCCCATGAAACAGAAGGCCTGACCTGCCCTGGCGAATTGCTGATATCCACCTGGGCCTGGGTGTGAAATTCCACTCTGCTTGCGTCTATGCTTAGTTTTTCACTCTCCTCGTAGCACGGAAAATTCTGAAAAACTCTGCACCATGTAGCTGAACAGAGTTTTTTCCTCGCTCATGATCGCGAACGTTGAGTTGAAGAGCGCGAGCAAGGAAAATCTACTTCAGACCAATTCCCGGTGAGATTTCTCATGGATCATCATGGTCATGGATGGCTGCTACTGCGAGAATTGAGAATCCTTACGTTCCTGTTGAAAAGGCTGCCGCTCGAGGAGAACTTCTACTCAAGTAGCAGAAAGAGGCAGCGCCCTCTTGTGCTGAACACGGTGCTGTTCGCGCTGATTTTCCAGGGCGGGACAAACACCATACTAAACATCAGCACGAACGGCGCAACCTAACGCACTCTGCCCCTTGCAGAACTCCACACAGCGCAGTGGAGTTTTGGGTCACTTTGCGGAGTTCCGCATTGCGGAACCCTACAGACTCCACCCAGGCCTAATCACACTCCTTACAGAGTAGGCTTCCAGCTCTGGGGGTTCAGCACTTTTAAAACCCAATATGGATTCCACAACCTTCCTGAGACATGGGAGCAGAGCCGAACTGGCCATAGCGGGCACCGGGCAATCCCCCGGTGCGCCACGCATGTGGGGGCCAGTTCTGGGCCCCTGGGGGCCGTTTTTTGTTACAGGGCCATTTTTGCAGCATCGGCCCTGTAACAAAATCGTCTGAAACCCGGCCCGTCAAAGAGCTCGGTGGCACATCCAACACCCCCCCCCCCCCTGAGTGGGGAGGGGGGGGCCGGCCGGGCACTTTGCCGGGGCCGGTTTTGCTTAGTCCGGCCCTGCATGGGAGGTATCTTTAACAGATGTCTCGGAAGACGAAAAGAGGCTGCTGGGCAAGACCAGATATAAACCCTGCCCCCTCACCAGACTCCGACCCCTCCCATGTCCCTCCAGGGCTGTGTTGACCTCAAAGCCCCACCCTCCTCTATGGTCCCGCCTGCTAGGAGGCACTAGCTCTCCTGAGTGCACATTGGTTTTCGTATGTCATAAGCAGCTTTATTCCAGCGCGAGCGCTATTCATGCAGCGCTTGTTTTGTGGCAGCTCCTGATTTTAATTACCCGTTTTTGCATTTGATTTAAAACTTTGTTTTTACAGTTATTCCCTGTTTTTACCTGCCTGGCCTCGCATACCCCCACCTCTGCCATCACACCTGCACTCTAATTGTGGCAAATCACCGCGTTTTGCGGGTCCTTCGCCCCTGGCTCGTGGCGGCCATCGGGGTGAGTGGGTCCCAGCGCATCAGCTAGTCCTCTCTCCATCTCGTTAGGAGAGTACTTAGGTAGCCATGCTAACGCGCAGCGGCCATGCGCAGCGGGGACGCCGGAGTGACGCCGGAGTTACGCCAGAGTTCAGCCCGTCTGTGCCCGTCCGGGCCCAGACGGGCCCAGGGCTAGTCCTTATGCCCGATCCACTGGAGCCACCTCACATTCGTATTGGGTATGGGAGGGAGGAACTCATGTCTTGGCGGTCTCTGAAACTCACCACATGCAGATTCGCCCACGAGGGAGGACAACCGTTCCTACCTTGTGGGGCCTGTATTGCGGCTCAGGATAGGGCCCCTGACAAATCGGTGCTCTCAATAGCTTTGTTGAACTGCCGGTCTTTACCCAGTCACGCCACTGAAATTAACTCCCTCATTCTGGACCACAAGTTGGATGTGTTATTTTTAACAGAGACCTGGATTTCCTCCTGCTCAGGCCCGACATGGTGAGAGCACTTCCTCCAGGCTTTCTTATATCACATCTGGACAGACCTGTGGGGCGGGGAGGAGGAATCGCCATCCTTTATAGGGATTCGCTAGTGTGTAAGGTTCAGGACGGAGGGATGAGCGATTGTGAGAGCTGTCAGTTCTCTCTTCGCTTGTCACCCACTGCGTCCTTGGCGGGCCTTTTGATCTATCGTCCACCGGGGTCTTTGGGGAATTTTCTTAATTCTTTCTTAGAAACAACCGCGCTCCTTGCTTCCTCTACTGGTAACTTTGTAGCTTTGGGTGATTTTAATATCCATTTCGATGACCCCTCCAATTCTCTGGGAATAGACTTGCAAGGCGATCTTAAAGCATTTGGGATCAACTTGGCTAACTCGGGTGCCACACATGGGAAGGGTCCCTTGCTGGACCCTATATTTTCAAACTCAGATTGCCTTAAAGTACTACCTACATTGGCTCTGCCTTGGACAGACCATTTTTTGGTGCCTGCCCAGTGGCAGTTTGATGTCCCAGTGGCTTCAGCTCCCAGGGTATACACCGTGGAAAGAGCTTGGTCCAGGCTCCCAGTGGACACCTGGGCGGTACATCTGGAGGCGTCTCGGCCGCCCCCTGGGTCTAATCCATTAGTTGCCGATGAGAACTTAAACATTTGGCTTACTAACTCGCTTGATGCTCTCCTCCCCAAGAAGAAACAACTCACCAGGGGTAAGAGAGTGGGATCCGCGCCCTGGTATACACCCGAGCTGAGAACACTGAGGAAGGGCTGCAAGAGGCTGGAGCGGACCTGGAGGAAAGATTGGAGCGAAACGAGCCGGAGAGAGCCTCCACCCAGGCCTAATCACGCTCCTTACAGAGTAGGCTTCCAGCTCTGGTATGGGGGTTCAGCACTTTTAAAACCCAATATGGATTCCACAACCTTCCTGAGACATGGGAGCAGAGCCGGACTGGCCATAGCGGGCACCAGGCAATCCCCCGGTGCGCCACGCATGTGGGGGCCGGTTCTGGGCCCCTGGGGGCCGTTTTTTGTTACAGGGCCGTTTTTGCAGCATCGGCCCTGTAACAAAATCGGCTGAAACCCGGCCCGTCAAAGAGCTCGGTGGCACATCCAACACCCCCCCCCCCCACGAGTGGGGAGGGGGGGACGGCCGGGCACTTTGCCGGGCCGGTTTTGCTTAGTCCGGCCCTGCATGGGAGGTATCTTTAACAGATGTCTCGGAAGACGAAAAGAGGCTGCTGGGCAAGACCAGATATAAACCCTGCCCCCTCACCAGACTCCGAACCCTCCCATGTCCCTCCAGGGCTGTGTTGACCTCAAAGCCTCACCCTTCTCTATGGTCCCGCCTGCTAGGAGGCACTAGCTCTCCTGAGTGCACATTGGTTTTCGTATGTCATAAGCAGCTTTATTCCAGCGCGAGCGCTATTCATGCAGCGCTTGTTTTGTGGCAGCTCCTGATTTTAATTACCCGTTTTTGCATTTGATTTAAAACTTTGTTTTTACAGTTATTCCCTGTTCTTACCTGCCTGGCCTCGCATACCCCCACCTCTGCCATCACACCTGCACTCTAATTGTGGCAAATCACCGCGTTTTGCGGGTCCTTCGCCCCTGACTCGTGGCGGCCATCGGGGTGAGTGGGTCCCAGCGCATCAGCTAGTCCTCTCTCCATCTCGTTAGGAGAGTACTTAGGTAGCCATGCTAACGCGCAGCGGCCACGCGCAGCGGGGACGCCGGACTGACGCCGGAGTTACGCCAGAGTTCAGCCCGTCTGTGCCCGTCCGGGCCCAGACGGGCCCAGGGCTAGTCCTTATGCCCGATCCACTGGAGCCACCTCGCATTCGTATTGGGTATGGGAGGGAGGAACTCATGTCTTGGCGGTCTCTGAAACTCACCACATGCAGATTCGCCCACGAGGGAGGACAACCGTTCCTACCTTGTGGGGCCTGTATTACGGCTCAGGATAGGGCCCCTGACAAATCGGTGCTCTCAATAGCTTTGTTGAACTGCCGGTCTTTACCCAGTCACGCCACTGAAATTAACTCCCTCATTCTGGACCACAAGTTGGATGTGTTATTTTTAACAGAGACCTGGATTTCCTCCTGCTCAGGCCCCGACATGGTGAGAGCACTTCCTCCAGGCTTTCTTATATCACATCTGGACAGACCTGTGGGGCGGGGAGGAGGAATCGCCATCCTTTATAGGGATTCGCTAGTGTGTAAGGTTCAGGACGGAGGGATGAGCGATTGTGAGAGCTGTCAGTTCTCTCTTCGCTTGTCACCCACTGCGTCCTTGGCGGGCCTTTTGATCTATCGTCCACCGGGGTCTTTGGGGAATTTTCTTAATTCTTTCTTAGAAACAACCGCGCTCCTTGCTTCCTCTACTGGTAACTTTGTAGCTTTGGGGGATTTTAATATCCATTTTGATGACCCCTCCAATTCTCTGGGAATAGACTTGCAAGGCGATCTTAAAGCATTTGGGATCAACTTGGCTAACTCGGGTGCCACACATGGGAAGGGTCACTTGCTGGACCCTATATTTTCAAACTCAGATTGCCTTAAAGTACTACCTACATTGGCTCTGCCTTGGACAGACCATTTTTTGGTGCCTGCCCAGTGGCAGTTTGATGTCCCAGTGGCTTCAGCTCCCAGAAAGAGCTTGGTCCAGGCTCCCAGTGGACACCTGGGCGGTACATCTGGAGGCGTCTCGGCCGCCCCCTGGGTCTAATCCGTTAGTTGCCGATGAGAACTTAAACATCTGGCTTACTAACTCGCTTGATGCTCTCCTCCCCAAGAAGAAACAACTCACCAGGGGTAAGAGAGTGGGATCCGCGCCCTGGTATACACCCGAGCTGAGAACACTGAGGAAGGGCTGCAAGAGGCTGGAGCGGACCTGGAGGAAAGATTGGAGCGAAACGAGCCGGAGAGAATATCGGGCGGCTCTTAGTACCTACAAATCTGCAATTCGGGCAGCGAAATCTGTGTTCTTTGAGGAGAGAATAGGCTCTTCTGCCAATTCCTCGAAAGAATCGTTTAGGGTCATCAAAGAACTCTTGAAAGCTCCCGAACCTCAGGTCATTCACGACAATCCACGTGAAAAATGTTCAGAACTTGCCTCCTTTTTTAAAACCAAAATAGATAACATCTTGGCATCTCTCCCCCGGCTAGCCCAGGAGACCCCCTCTGGTGGTAACCTAGGGTCTCAGCCCAGGGTGCGGTCAGCGGAGTTGGCTTCTTTCCGCCCTGTCACTGTGGAAGAAGTTCTTGCAGTCCTGACGACCATGAAAAGTGGTTCTCCAAAAGACCCTGCACCAATGAAATATCTTAAGCAGGTAGCCTCCACCATCGGCGGCCCAGTGACGGACCTTATAAATCTATCTTTCACCCAAGGAGTGGTGCCCCCCAGTTGGAAAGGAGCGGTTGTCAAGGCTCTCTTGAAGAAGCCTAACCTGGACCCCGCCGACCTTGCCAACTTTAGGCCCATTTCCCTGCTCCCCGGCCTTAGCAAGGTGGCGGAGAAGTTGGTGAATAGTCACCTATCGGGCTTTCTGGAGTCCAACTCCCTTCTGGGTGATTCCCAAACGGGCTTTCGCCCCGGTCAGGGGACCGACACTGCCCTGCTGGCAGTCGTGGAGAATGCCAGGAGCATTTTGGATTCAGGGGGATCGTGGCAGTGATCCTCCTGGACCTCAGTGCGGCATTTGACACCGTGGACCATCAGGTGCTTCTCCAACGGCTGTCGGGGGTGGGGGTCTCCGGGATGGCCCTGAAGTGGTTTGCTTCCTTTTTGGAAGGCCGGACGTTTGAGGTGTGGGAAGCCCACGAGAAGTCATCATCGGTCCCTCTCCAGTGTGGTGTGTCACAGGGCTCATCGTTGAGCCCTACTTTATTTAACATTTACATGGCCCCACTGGAGAGTGTGGTACTGCCTCTGGGTATCAAGATCATCAGCTATGCTGGTGATACTCAGTTGGTGGTAGGGCTTCCCCAGTCGGCTTACCATCCCGACTGGCTGAACACATGTTTGGCTAAGATCTTTACGTGGATGTGTAGCTCAGCACTCAAGCTTAACGGCTCAAAAACGGAACTGATGATGTTGGGGAATTTCCCTCCCTCCCTATCTCCGAGCAGCTGGCCCAGCTGTCTGGGAGCGGCACCCACCCCCAAACAGGAGATCAAGAGCTTGGGGGTGTGGCTGGAGCAGGACCTTTCCTTCAAGACACACGCTAAAAAGACTGCAGGCGTGTGCTTCGGTCTGCTCCGGTCAGCCCGGAAGATCTTACCACTCCTCCCAGTGGCCTCTAGGAGGTTACTCATCCAGGGGCTCATCATCTCACGGCTAGATTTTAGTAACGCGCTGTTTCTGGGGGCCCCAGAAGCCACCCTAAACAAACTGCAGCAAGTACAGAATGCGGCCGCCAGGCTCCTGACGGACCTCCCCAGGCGTCAGTCGGCTTGCCCTGCGCTGAAGGCGCTACATTGGCTCCCTGTTAGAGAGAGGGTGAAATTTAAAGCACTCTGTATGGCCCACAAAATTCTGCAGGGGAAAGGCCCACCCATCCTACGGGATATGGTTCAATCCTATAAGGCCTCCCGCGCCCTCCGCTCAGACCATCTACACCTGCTGCAAGTTACGAGGGTAAGGAAGGCAAGAACCGGTGGCAGAAGATTTTCCATAAATGTGGCCACACTGTGGAACTCTCTTCCTCTGTACTTGCGCTCGGAAACAAGCTTCTTAGGTTTCCGCAAACTTTTAAAAACTCATCTGTTCCCTGCCTAATTCCTGTGTCTCTTGTTTTGGCGTTTCTCTCTGGATGAGCGCGGGGATGCCCAAGGGTAACCAGGCGCGATATAAAACTCATTAATAATAATAATAATAATAATAATAATTGTGTAAAGAATAATCAGCTTTTACGTTGTCACACTAGGATGTACCAGCTCCTTTGAGGCTCCACCTCCTCACCAGACTCTTAGCCCTCCCATCTCCACCTATAACTATGATGACTCCTAAGCCCTGCCCTCCTTTGGGGTTCTACCTGCTGGTTCTGCCTGCTAGTGTTGCAGCAGAAGAGGTTTTTTAACTTCAGTACTGGGCCCAAAAGAAACAAATTATTTTTATAACTGATTTCCCTCAGAGGCATTAGACCTCTGATGAATCTTGTTAGTCGTAGTGAGGGGTAAGAAGTAAGGTGTCGACCTGTTGGCAACTCAATGAGGATCAATTAATTGGCAGCCAACTCACAAATTAGAGATCAAATTCAAATACATCACCCTCAGAACCATACAATAAACATAAAAGATGGCGACATCTGAAATAGTTCAGTCTATGAAGAATCACACAGGCTAGCCATTCTGCAATTGCTATGCAGAACGAGCTCTGAAAACAATCTATGATTACCCCTATAATGAATTAGAAATCAAATCTGGTAAGCACAGTTTCAATGAAAACAGCATGTAAACAAAATTAGTAAAAAGACTCAGACAATGTCTGAAGTATTTGGTTATTGTTTTAAAGATCCAAAATCAATGCAATTTAGTAACATTTTAAGCATTTCTGTCTTGAGTCTCACAACGTGTAATCTAAGATCACACATTTAGCTAGAATAAATCAATAGCTGAATACAGAAATCCATAAGAGAATGATTTGAATCAAGATGTTTCCTACCACCAATGAAGGCAGGAGGATAGGGTGAATGCGGGATTTCTCCGACCTCCAATGAAAGCAGGAGGATAGTTTCCAAACAGTTCTCTAAGCATGGCAAAAGGAATCAAGTTAAATCCACTAGGAGAAAGTCCATGTGCATGGGAACGAAATGGACAAATAAGCAGGAAAGTTCAAATTTGGTCTCTCACCAGACAATTCCAAACTGCCTAAAGGCAAGTTCAGCAGCAAAGGGGAAAAGGCAAGGGGCATTAAAGAAAATCCTACAGGCAGGCTGAAGGCAATGGAAGTGTAGATAGCCTCCCTCCTCCTAGGGAAGTCACACTTTGTACACCAAATCATCTATTTGTGACATCAATTGTCACCATACGATGATCTGACCAACATGTGACTGTTCTTCCGTTCACCAGGTACAAGATTGTTGCTCCAGCATATTTTCCCATGTTGCTCATGAGAAACGACTGTCCATTCCTTCTTCTTAGGTTAGTCGACATAGAATGTATTTACTTTGTTACTCTTCATGAGTCTAACTAAGAAAACAAGTTCCAATTCTTTCACGCAAAGGGGTAAATTAAAAGTATCGTATTTATGAAGCAATACGATATGAAGAAAACAGATAAAGCAACATTTTAAGGAACGTAGCAAAAGTCCATTACTATAAAAAATGCAAACCTAAGGGAAAGAGGCAATTTAATGCATTAAAAGTCAGCATATCGCGTGGCCAAGATGGCGGGGTGAGCGGACGCTTCCTCCCGTAGCTCCTCCGGCCCGGCTCAGCTCGAGCCCCGATTCCTGCGCCTCTCTCCCCCCGCAGCTGCACTGCGGGTGAGAGAATTGTGCCGGAGTTCCTGGGGCACATTTTGGTGCCACTTTGACTTCTGGAGCCCCGGGGGAAGTGCCCGAAAAGTTTATTCGGAGATCGCTCCGAGGACTAGAGCCCGGGTCGCCCCGAGGAGAGGAGCCTGGAGGCGGAGCGTAGTGCGGCGCTGTCCGCGCGCCTTGGCTGGCCCGAGTGCTGAAAAGCGGAACGCCGGAGATCCCGAAGGAGCGGACTAGAAGGACTCCGCGGAGCGAGGTGGCTTCCTGGCGGTGCCCTGGTGGCAAGCACCATTGCCGGGCGACGGACTTTAGCCCTGTACCGGCGATCCCCCCACTGCCCGGGGTCTCGGGGGCGACGCCTTGCGAACTCCGCGCCCGGAGGCGCTGGATGGCGGAGTTCGGGCAGTGCCCGAGCCGGGCAATCGACTGGTGATGGGGGGAGGCACCGGTTTCGCACTTTCCGGACCTGTTATCATTTGAGAGTTGCCCACGGACTTGCTGGCCCGGGCTGCCTTCTTGGGTCCCACCCTCCCGCCATCTTGTCTTTGTGTGGCTGAGCCCGGTGGCCCCTGCCCGCGCCCTTCTCACACGGGAGCCTCGACCCGTTCTGGCGCCAGCTCATCTACTGCCCTCCCTGGGAACACGAGACGGGAGGCCTACTCTTCGGACGTTGCTGCCTGCCCTGCTGGCCCGAGGGCCGTCTTGCCCATGCCCGGACCGCCATTTTGTCGCCTGTGACGCACTATCCTTGTCCTCGGCGAAGGCCTCACATCTGGTGCCCGCGAGCGGTGGCGCTCGCCTACAGCAACTAATCCCGAGCTTTGCCGGGCCCCAAGATGACTGGGAGACGTGGCGCGGCACGGGGTGATCGCACCTTGCCGGAAATGCTCGGCAGGTCCCAGCAACTACGCGACAGGACGCAGCCGTCCCCGGGGGCCTCCCGGGCATCAACGGACGCAAATGCGGGCGAGCCGCCGGTCACGCGGTCCTTCATGGAGGACTTATTCACCTCCCTCAAGGAGGAATTTCAGACTCTTAAGACCGAAGTGGCTGGAGAGGTCCGGGAGGTGCGCAGGGAAGTCGAGGGCCTGGGCGAACGGGTCGACACTGTGGAGACGGCGGCTCAACGCCGCGATGAGGAGATAACCCATCTCCAGCAGGACGTCCTCCGCCTCCGGGAGCAATGTGTCGAGCTCCAGGCCCACTCGGAGGACCTCGAGAACAGGTCCAGGAGGAACAACATCCGGGTCCGGGGTGTTCCATCCGCCGATGAAGGTGCGGACCTGGTGGCTTATCTGCAGGACCTGTTCCGCGACATCTTGGAGGAGGGAGCGGATTTCCCCATCCGCATCGACAGGGCACACAGGGTGGGCCGCCAGCGCCAGTCATCAGCACCCCCGCCTGATATCCTGGCATTCTTGCCGGATTTCCCTCTAAAGGAGCGCATCATGACTGAGGCCCGTAGGAAGCAACCATTGACCTTCCGCGAAAGACCTGTGGCGCTCTATCAGGACCTGTCTGCCATCACACTGCAAAAGCGCAGGTCTTTCCGCATCGCTACGGACTTTCTGCGAGAGCACGAGACAGCCTACTCCTGGGGTCACCCCTTCCGTCTTATCTTTCGATGGAATGGGGCACTGCATCAGCTGCGCTCCTTACAAGATGTCTGCGGGGTGCTGGGTCTTACTGCTACGGAGGAGGACGGGGCTACACCCGCGTGGAGGCGCCCCGAGCGGCGGAGCCGACGGAGGTCGAGAAGGCGCCCATCGTCAGCGCCAGTGAGTCGCCCGGACTCGCCCACCGTCAGAGCTGACATGGCGGAGGCCCTGAGGACTGCGGCCAGGAACTTGCCTGAGTCTACTGGTGTGGCCTTGACGGCCTAATTTTTCTCCGGGGGGAGAGGCTCTTAGCTTTCACGATGCTGGGCTGGGGGTTGGGGGGGCGGGGGGGTGGTGTGTGGCTGGACGTCCACTTGACTGTTTTCTGCAGACTCGCCCATTTGGGCTAGACTGAGACTATGGGGTGTTGTTTTTTGCTTTTTGTTTTGGCCGGTTGCCATCAATGGGTTTTGGGGGGGTTTCATTGTTGGTTTGTTGTGGGGGGGGGTCCCGTCCGAAGCTGTCCGAACGAGTACGATGCCGCCTCTGGCCTTCCCTGCGCCCCTGCCCCGCGCGCCCCCTCCGCTGATCCCCCGCCTGCTGCATAGCGCGCTGTTCCCCTGGAGGCGATGCCACCCCTGAAGGTAGTGACCCTTAATGTCAAGGGTCTGAATAACCCCGTAAAGCGTAGGGCGATCCTCTCCCTATTGGAGGGGTCGCAGGCGGATATTTGCCTCCTGCAGGAGACCCATTTACTCTCCAGAGATTGCCATAGGTTGCGCTCTGCCAAGTTCCCCACTCAACTTTTTTCCTCTGCTGCGACTAAGACCGCTGGGGTGGCCATTCTTCTAGCCAGCTCCTTTAGGGGGGAGGTGCTGTATAAACATGCCGAGCAGAAGGGGAGGCTCTTAGTGTATCGCATGCGCTTAGGAGGTGTTACCTTTACGGTTGGTTCGGTTTACAGCCCAAACGATCACCAGGATCGTTTCCTGGACTCGGTGTTGGTGGATGTTGCTGCCTCGCCCGATCGCCATGTCATCTTGGGGGGAGACCTGAATATGGTCTTCGACTCCACTCTAGATAGGTCTGCCCAGCGTTTTCCGCAGACAGGGGAGCTTTCTAGAGCGGTGCGGGACCAGATTGCAGAGATGGACCTGCATGACCTCTGGCGCACCATGCATCCCACCGATAGGGACTACTCCTACTTTTCCCACGCACACCGCACTTATTCGCGGTTGGATTATCTTTTGGTGAGCGGCCCACTTCGCTCGGCCGCCACGGCGGCGGACATCGGGGTCTTGTCTCTGTCCGATCATGCGCCGGTCTCCGGAGTTTTTGCGTGGCCGGCGCCCCCCCCCTCGAGAGGGATGTGGCGGCTTCGGGACACGCTTCTCCATAAGAAATCGGTGGTGAAGCGAGTGGAGGAGGTCATCCAGGACTACCTGACCCACAATAACAACTCTGACACGTCCCTGGCTACACAGTGGGCGGCTTTGAAAACAGTCGTCAGGGGAGAATTTATCTCCATTTCCTCGGCTGAAAATAAGGAACGCCAGCGCAAGAGGGAAGAACTGACGGCGCAGGTTAGGGAGCTTGAGCAGGTCCACCGCCGGACGGGGGCACCTCGGGTTTGGAAGCAACTGAAGGCGGCACGAAAACTCCTCTCTGCGTTGGATCTAGATCGAGCGGAGTACGCAGCGCTGCGCCTGAAACACGCCATTTACACCGGCGGAGACAGGTGCGGTAAGCTCCTGGCCCATAGGCTTAGGGTTGCGCAGCAACGCAATGTGGTGAAGGAGCTGGTGGGAGTGGATGGGATCCCGGTTTCCGGTGACGCGGAGGTGGCAGATACCTTTCGATCCTTTTACGAGGCACTGTACGCTTCAGAATCTTCCCCACCGGGAGAGGCTGAGGCCTATCTGGATTCCGTGACCCTCCCGGTCTTGGACCCCTCCCAGGCGGACCACCTAGAGAGGGACATTCACGTGGAGGAGGTCATCTCCGCGATCGCACGGCTGAAGCATGGCAAAGCCCCGGGACCGGATGGCTACACGGCCTTGTTCTACAAGACCTTCTGTCCCACTGTCGCTCCTCTCCTGGCTCGCTTGTTCAACTCCTTCTCCGAACCGGGCGCCATCCCACCGGACCTCCTCTCGGCGACTGTGTCGGTTATCCCCAAGCCGGGGAAGGACCGGACCTTGTGCGGCTCGTACCGGCCCATTTCGCTCCTAAATGTGGACCTCAAGCTTTACACCGGAATCTTGGCGGCCAGACTGGGTCTACACTTACCAGGTTTGGTGGAGGCAGATCAGGCTGGTTTTGTACCCGGTAGGCAGACGGTCGACAACACGAAGAGAGTGACGCACGTCCTGGAAAAGGCCTCACGCGTCCCGGGGGAGCGGATGCTGCTATCGGTCGACGCGGAGAAGGCCTTTGATAGGGTTCATTGGCCATACCTCGAGCTGGTCCTTGGGAAACTAGGGATCGGCGAGAAGTTCCGCACTATGGTCTTTAACTGCTATAGGAGACCGTCGGCGTCAGTGCGTGTCAATGGACACAGCTCCAGCAGCTTCACCATTGAGCGCGGCACGAGACAGGGTTGCCCTCTCTCGCCGCTCCTCTTCGCCCTTTATATGGAGCCGTTTGCGCAGAGGATCCGCGACAACCCGGACGCCATTGGGGTGAAGATGGGGCAATACACACACACTGTCAGCCTATACGCGGACGATGTCTTGTTGACCCTAGATGACCCCAGGCGGTCGCTCCCTGCCTGTGTCCAGGAGCTGGACGCTTTTGCCCGCGTTGCGGGCTTTAAAATGAACATGACTAAGTCGGCTGCACTGGATGTGTCGCTCTCTGCCGACACCAGACGGGACCTTCAAAGTCTTTTCCCTTTGCAGTGGTCCTCCTCTACGGTGCCTTACTTGGGCATTTTGCTTGCTCCCACCCTGCCTGCCATGGTCGCAGCTAACTACTCCTCTCTAGGCAAAAAGATAAAGGAGGAACTCGGCCGATGGAACAAGGGCCTACTCTCGTGGCTGGGCCGTATTGCGGCGGTGAAGATGACGATACTGCCCCAGATCCTGTATCTTTTCCGCGCTCTACCTCTTCAGCCCCCCGTGGGCTGGATACGGCAGGCGCAGGCAGACATCTCCCGCTTTGTGTGGCAAGGCCGTAAGCCTCGGATGAAGCGGGTCCTCTCCATGCTTGCCCCGGAGGCGGGAGGTCTCGGGGTCCCGGACCTCCGGAAGTACTTTCAGGCGGCGCAGCTTCGGTACCTGGTGGAGTGGAGCCGGTGGGAGTCGGACAAACACTGGCTCTTTCAAGACCAGGCAGTTGCGGGCCGTACCCTCCAGGAGGTCCCGTTCCTACGGCGCGTTCACCGCCCGCCTAATCTCTACGCCTCCTTTATCACCCGGGTCCCGCTAAGAGTGTGGGACGCGGTGTGTGAGCTACGGGAGCTCACCACTTTTCCGTCGCCGTTCTCTCCCATTGCTGACAACCCGGACTTCACTCCGGGGCTGGAGCCGGGGGCCTTTTCCCACTGGGTGAGTGCGGGATGTAGAGCGCTTTTCCAGATCTACGGGCCGGAGGGCGTGCTCCCCTTCCAGCAGCTCCGACAGGAGTTTGGCCTGAAGGAGGGGGATAGACTGCGTTACATGCAAGTCCGCCACTGGGCTCTTCAACCCTCAGTGCGTGACGTCGCCGCCCGTACAATTACGCCCTATGAGCGATGGTTGGTGACCCGGGCCTCGGATGCCAAACTCATCACTGATTTGTATAAATTTCTCCAACCCCCGCCGTTTCACTACCATAACCCAGGGAGGGAGCGCTGGCACAGGGAACTGGGTAGGAACCTGAGCCACAAGGAATGGGACAAGATTGCGTATCGGGCGAGGCACTCTGCATACCACACTGGGCTGACGGAAACCTTCACTAAAGTGTCCACCTATTGGTACTACACCCCGGAGCGGCTCTACGAGATGCGCAAACTAGGCGATAAGGGTTGTTGGCGCGGCTGCGGACAGGAGGGCACCCTCACGCACATTCTCTGGGAGTGCCCGGTGCTGTCGGCCTACTGGAAGGAAGTCTTAGATGAGGTGGATAGGCATTTTGAGATTGAGCTCCCGCGCTTCCCCGCGTATGTCTTGCTTGGCCTCCCCAATGACTTGATGTACCCGCTGAAATCCCGCAGGGGCAGGCAGATTGCGATTGCGCTAGGCTCAGCCGTTCAGAACATACTTGTCCTTTGGCGCACCCCCACTGCCCCCTCTATCACTGGTTGGTTGCATAGGCTCTGGCAGGTACTGGGTATGGAGAAGATATCGCTAACGGTGGCTGGGAATGTTGACCAGTTTGAGGAGCTCTGGCATCCCTTTTTGGCACTGCTGTCCACGGAATTTCGCGAGCTAACGTGCCCACGGTACTTGCGCCTCCTTAGGCTGACACCGCTGGCGCCGGCGGCGGAGTGATTGTACGGATTGGGGACCGGGGGCTGGGGGTGGGAAGTGGGGTTATATGCTTCTAATGCTGCTTTTCGGACGGGGATGTTGGGGTGTTATTTTCTTTTCTTTCCTCCTTGTTTTTCTTTCTTCTCCTTTTCTGGGGTCGAGGGGCTGGTGGTATGGTATGCTTCTCTTTTGCTGTGTCGCAGAGTGCTATTCTGGCTTGGCCTTGCCTAGGGAGTGGGGGCCTACGGGGGGTTGTTTACAGTGCCTTACTGCCTTATGTTTTTTGCCTTGTTACCCTCTGGGGCACCCTGCCTCCCTCTTCTTCTCCTGACTCGCTACAACGTTTTGCTTCTTGTATTGTATGTTTGCCTGACCTCCTGCTCCCCTCCCCGTGTTTTTTATGCCTTAATAAAATACTTTAAACCTAAAAGTCAGCATATCTTATTTAGCAAATGAATCTCATAATTAAGTCCAAGCATGATACAATTAAATAAGTATATCATATGGTGAAAGAATTATGATTTTGTCAACTATTATTGCATAGAAATATTCAACCCTAAGTAAGGCCTACTACTAAAATGTTTAAAAGTGCATACAAGTAAAATATTCTCAAAAGTTAACATATACATTTTGTTTAATAAATCTAAGACCCTAATAGTATTGAGCATAATTTCTGAAAGTTTCTATCATATACGACATTGCATATTACATTTTCACCACTTTCTTTTCTCCATGGTACATTACAATAAAGAAGCTAAATATGCTAGGTATTATCATCCATTTAGTGCATTGCGTGTGAGATGCATTTACAATTTTCCGTTATAGCAAACATTTTCAATAATATTTTTTCATAATGTTCTTGGTGATAAAATTAGTTATCCGTTAATACTCATTTAATACTAATAGTAAGTAAATTCTTCTACAAATCCAAGCTCTCTTTTACTGTGCTGCTACTTCAACTTTTCTCAGTTATTCCTGATGTGTGCAAAGTACACATTCGTTTTCATTTGTAATAATTCGTTTTATGTCATGTAAAGCATAATTAGCTTTTAGGCTGTTACACTAGGATGCCCCAGCTCCTTTGAGGCTCCACCTCCTCAGCAGGCTCTGAGCCCTCCCATGTCCTTATATGGCTGCGATGATCTGAAACCCCACCCCTCCAATGAGGTTCTTTCTGCTAAGATGTACCGCTCTTCTGATGCCCGCCTCCTCACCAGATCCTGAGTCCTCCAATGTCTCTTCATGTCTATGCTGATCAGAAAGACCCACCTCTCCTTGGAGGTCCGCCTCCTCTGAGGCCCAGTCTCCTCACTCACATGAGGATAACATTTTCAAAGTTGTCAGGTGTGCTTTTGGGCCCTGTAGATCCTTTATGAAGTAATCCCCATTTTATTTAATTGTATTTTTATTGAAACTTCGTACCAAAGGATAACAAACAGCAGAGCATTGCAGTGCCTTATTACTATGGGTCATGCGAAGGGCATATGCATAGCAGTCCTCCATTCCAAACATCAGTATGAAAACACCTCTGCAGGCACCCTGCCAGCAGCATGCCCTTTAGGCCCACCAATTTCATGGCGCCCTCTACCTTCATAAATCTGTTTTTCAGCTTGGGAGCACTTACTGGAGGTAACAGGAGAGGTAGTTGGCCCCCAAGGAAGTCCTTAGGGGCCAACTACCCCTCCTGTTACCTACAGTAAGTTCCACATAGCAAGAATGCTGAGAGGTAGTCAGAGGCCACTCCCCCTTTCTCCACCAATCTGCAAACACGCCTCCTGGCTCCCTACTAGTATGGGGCTGAAGTCCCCTTGGCTTTTCAGGGTCCTAGGGCGGCTAACTAGCCCTTATGTTACCTCAAGTAAGACCCACACAGCTGGATTGCTTAGAGTTCGTCAGAGGCCACTCTCCCTTTCTCCACCTTCCTGCGCACTACTGCTTGGGGGAGGAAGTCCACTTTACTCCTCAGGCCCTCAGATGGCAAGTGGACATCATCGCCTCACCAGCAGCGTACCAGGAGGTGCATTTGCAGAGTGGTGAAGAAAAGGGACGTGGCCTCTGACCACCTATCTGTAATCCCGCTGTGTGGGGTTTACTGGAGGTAACAGGAGAACTTGATGGTCCCTAAGGATCCTCAGCAGCTAAGGGTACTTCATCCCTCAACCAGCAGCACGCCAGGAGGCGTGTTTGCAGAGTGGTGGAAAAAGGAGTTGGGCCTCCGGCGAGTTGCAAGGCTCTTTTTCAAAGGGAAGGGGGCTGCTTAACCTTCCCTTCCCTGTGCCGATGTCGGCCTTGGGGGCCCCATCCCCAGGGCCCTACATTTTTTTTTTTAAATAAGAAGATGGTGGAGCATGGTTCCCTACCGCCTCCCGGGTCGATTTGAGACCCAGAGACCGCGTCCCACGGGTCCTGGCCACAGTACTGGGTGCCTTGGTCCCACCCAGGGCACCTAGTTTATAGGTCTCGCTGAGCCAGCGCATGCGCTGCTCGGTGAGACATTTAGTGTGTGGGGTTTCAAAGTGTTACCACAAGCTTTTGGCAGGAATAGAGTGTGCGGTTACGCGCACAATGACGAGCAGAGACGCCATATGGCTTTCTTCTCTTGTCATGGTGCGTGCACACCACTCGCCAGCCTGCTTTTGCCGTTGCGCCCATTCCTCGCGGCACCCTTTCCTTTCCATGCTCTCCCAAGCGCCTCGCTCCACTGCTCCCTCAACACAGAGCGCGTCCCCGCGATAGTGATCACTTTCGCTTGATCGCGATCACTTTCACTTTTACGGCTGCGTTACTTTAACAGTCGCGTGGCCAATGCTTGTTTAAGTGGTCAAAATCGGCAAAACTCCCCACCGGCTCCTACCCATTTGCTTTCCTCACCTCATGAACATCCTAAACATGGTACTTAGACGTCGCAGGGAGAATCCGCTGTACACCCATGTGGCATGTACCCGGGCCCCACTGTCAGCGAGAAGGCAGCTCGGGGAGAATATGTTTGCACCACGCCTGTCTGCAGTTCAGTCTTTCAAAGAAGAGAATGTGGAGCAACATGGAACTTCTGATCCTGCAACAATTCACCGCACTCCCAATACATCTAGGAGCTCTGCCTAGATTATTTTCACGTCACATATTTTGCAGCCGTGGAAGAGAAACTGTAATCTGATTGGATGGTATTGCAATAAATCAAGGCTTGGGCACATGCCAGTCTAAGGCCCTTTATCACTTCCACCAGTCAGAGTACGTCTACTAAAAATCTTTCATCGCTTGACCAATAGATAAAGGGTTTTGGAGGCAGGAAGTCTCCTCTGCTAAACCAAGGTAAACTGCCTCTCCAGGACATTTCATTCAGGAAATGAGGTCTGTGCAGTTGTGGCTCGTGACATTTCAAATTCGTGGGGTGTAAAACGTGTGGGTGTGTTTTAAGGAGGTTCAACGTACATGTCTGCATTTTCAGGTGGTATCAAGCAAACGTTCCAAAATGCAGTCCTTGCAAGGTGTGTACGCTTCCACCCCAGCAGTGAAATGGTTAAGATGAAAAGTTAATAGTGATAGCCCACCATCCTATGACAAGGTGCGCCTGCAGCTCCTTATCAGCCAAAACAGAGCACACCCACAATGGGCTGACAATTACAGCAAGGAACTGGGCAGCTATAAAACAGCAAAATACTGTTTCAAAACTTTTCCTGTACATCAGATCGTGTCTCAGGAAGTATGTTGCGGGGATACCTCGGGGCACAGAAGACATGAGACACATTTCAGCAGAGTAAACTGACACAGTTTCCACGGTATGTCAACAAAACGTATTTCTCAATCCACACCCAGGAGGTGGCCACTGATTTAAAAGCATCACTTTGATCTCAAATTTCTACAGAAAAAAAGCTGCCATCACGATCTAGCTAACAACGAGACATGTTTAACTTTCTTTTGTTCAGTGGGACTGGTAGAAGAATGTATATGTTATGGTAGAATCATAGGTGAGTTTAGGAAGTTTAATATGTACCTCCTCGTGGATGCGTGCTTTAGTGCTGTACCAAAGTCCAGCTCTGAATCGATATTAGCAACACTATGGTAACATTCAGATATGTGCCTGCCTTTGACTAACTATGTGTGCCCTCTTTATCACTGCAATGATCCGCATGGCTGCCAGAGCAGCCAATGACGTCAGAGCCTTGAGTTGAATGCATTTCTATTTCAATTGCATATGTTAGCATTGCACTGCTAATGGGCCCATTTTCACATTCCTCTTAAAAGACAGTGCTTGCTGCAAAAACTTACTGCCCATCACCATGATAGCCCCCTTTACATGTGGTTCCATCCTTTACTATAGCACCAACTGCAATGCTCAACCCTTCTGCAGTCACATTTTACAGGAGCAGCTTCAGAACTTGTCAAACAAGAATTAAATGTTAGTGCAGGAGTCTCACTTTAGAGGTGTCCAAGCAATCAACCCCCTCCCAGAAGGAAAACTCATTAACTTTGAGCCAGCAGACAGCCTCCCTGCAAGCACCCGCAGATGCAGCTGAACATAGCAGTCACACACTGGCAGGGATAACACAACACCCAACTCGCACAGTCAAAATAGGAGCCAGAAGTACTAACGCAGTCATTGACTGCTAACTGGGTCAGGGCCTGCAAACAGTGACTCCTGAACAGGCTCTCTGCAGAGTCATCAAAGACGATTGCAGACCAAAATCTGCACGTCCAACTAGCAGGGGGATAAGACATCCTAGTAAAAACAATTTGCACACATTTTAGCTAGGAAAATGGTGGTTTGAGCTATGTAATAATCTGTCATTTCAGCACACCCACTCACAAACCTGCACTTAACTAAACACTGTTATTATGTTGGACATTATATGCTGGATTTGGCCCCGGATATGCGTGCGGCGGTCAATAATGTAGTGTACCAGATTCCAGACATTTCTGTCGGGTATTGGGGGGGGCCCAACAGCTAAAAAAATGGAGCTGGGGGGCTCAACCTACAAAAGTTTGAAGACCTATGCCTTAGGTCGTTGCACAGAAGCGAGGTGCGCAGGTTATTTGGTTGCGATTACATCACTGATTACGCCCGGTTTACAAGCCTTGGAGTAATCAAAATGTTTCCATGTCAATGGAGCACCACTTTTGCATTTTTGGACTTTGCTTTTTATTATTGTTATGTGTATTCCTCCCACTGTTTCAGAATTAAAATAACCAAGACTGCAACTCCCAGAATTCACTTTTTTAATGAGCAAAATATGAGAAGAGAGAAAACTGACAAGCAAAGTGCAATTACATCACATGATAAATAGCCAATATTACGGCGACTACGATTGATTCTAGCAATACATGTTAATATTTAGAAGCAAATCACCTATATCCCTTTCATGTTGGTTACAGTGCAATAGGAATAATAAAGTGTTATAGTGATACATCTTTAAAAACATAGATATGCATGAAATGATGAGGGAAGACGGCACCAATCAGACATGCTAGAAATTAAAAGGGGTAAAAGACAAGTTTAATAGAACAGGTCTGTAAATAAACATCACAAAAGCCTTGGCAAAGTGCCTCACAAAACTAAGAAACCTCACTAATACAAGAACCAGAACTTCCTAACCCCACCCGCTTAATAAACAGTAATTGCCCCCCCTCCCTCATACACGTTTCCCACCAAACCTGTCCTTGTCATCCTGCACCCTCTGACGTCACCTTTCTCTCCCACTTTGCTCTATTACATTCGGGGCCTTGTGCGTTGGCCCTCCAAGAGGCTCACCGACTTGGTTTAAGTGACAGCTAAGGGCTTCTTTTTTATTACCAATATCAAGTCCTGCATTAAATCAATTGTGAAGGCCAAAGACCCTGGACCCGATGGTATTCCAGGTGATGTATTTGTACAGGACAGTGAGAACTGGACAAACTATATCTTGGCCTTATCAAATGCGATAGCAGAGGGAGCTCCAATATCCAATTCATGGAAGGGAACCGAGCTGATCCCTGTGTTTAACAAGCATTGGCATAGCCAATAGGTCTCGATATTTGGGACCTTATAAGTATTTAGTTATGCAGCACAATATCCTTGGTGCAACAATATCAACTGTTGCATTGCTAAACACTTATAAGGTCCCAAAGGCGAGACCTATTGGCTATGCCAATGCTTGTTTCACTTTGGGGACCGCGGGGGAGCCTGAAGGCCCCAGTGGTCCCTGCAGGCTCCCCACCTCCTGCCGCGGCCGGCATTTCTTTTAGATAGAGGGAGCTGCTGAACATGCAGCTCCCGCTGAACAAAAGCAATTCTGGTCCGCTTCTGGTTAACTAGAGCATTTCCTGCTCTCGCTTACTAGAGGCGGAGCAGTGTTTGCTATGGCTTGGCGGAAACAGTGCTCCAGCTAAGCCATAGCAAACTGCAATAAACTGCAATGTTCCAGGGGTGGGCACCCCGGGACATTGCAGGGGCCGGCCTTGGGGGGGCAGAGGGTGGGGGGATGGCAGTCACCAGGGCCATCTTGGGCTCCAGGAGGGAGCCCCCTCTTTCCAGTAGTTAGCTCCGGGGAGGTGGTGGCCCCAGGGGCAGTGGGGGTGGCCGTAGGGCCTCGCCCGCTGCCTCTGGGACCACAAGAAATATGTGTGCCCCGGGGAGTTGGCTTTCCCTGGGGCAGAGAGGGAGCTGCGCGGCTCCCCTGCCAGTAATTAGCATGTTTTAACCCAAGTAGTTGGCAATCCACGGGGCTGTGGGGAGGGCCTCCCTCGCATTCCTTTACAAGAAATATATGTGACCCGGGAGGTGGTGGTCCCCAGGGAAGCAGGGGAGTCAAGCGGCTCCCCTGCCAGTAATTTGCATATTTTGCCCTTGGGAAGTGGCGGTCCCCATGGCATGGAATAGCCTTAGGAGCGGTTCCCATGAGGTCTTGAGGGCTGTAGAAGCATACTTCTGTTATGGATTGGGGCTTAAAGGACTAAAAGTCAAAAGGTTAAATGTTTGATTAAAGTGAACCTGGTTGGTGTATCTAACCCGCCTTCCATCATGGTCAGTGTTAAGGAATGCGCCTAGATCCCGGTCTACTGTGAACATTGTCTATCACTGGCATATTGTGATTCTTTGCACAATTTAGACTTAAAAATTCATAAATTAATTTCCCCACATTGAAGGTTTGTCATTTTGGTGACACTTTGATTGTTAAAATGTACTCTATTTTTCTGTCTTAGTTACTGTTTGAGCATTAAAAAAGCACTTTACACAATGCCTATAGGGTACATCTCTCTGCTCTGTGCCATAGCTACCAGGGCTCAGGTTAATTTAGTGACTTTAGTGCTGCACCCTAACAAGAATTGTGGTTATCATTTGAGGTGGGTACCCAACCCCCACAACTAATACCACAATTTATTCCATTGCCTTTTTACATTATAGAACCAGGGATAACCTGGATATTTACCTCTTTTAGACCAACATATCAGGTAGATGCCCTGCGTGCCCAGAGGCCTACACTGGATACATTCCATGAACTAGGCTAGTGAGGGAGGAGGCATTCATCAACTCACATCTCCTGACCTCAACAGGGTCAGAAATAGCATGGCAGAGCTCATTGTTCCTAATACTGGTTGGGAGAGGTCCTTGGAGGTGGCCTGGTCACCTCTGGCCCTCGCTGGTAGGTAGGGTATTCCCATCGAGCCTGAGGATAAAGATGGTCTATGTGAGGCCCTTGCATCAGATAATATTAAGCAGAGAGGAAGATGAATCAAAAATACAGGCAAGAATAGTTGGTGGTACCCATCTCTAGCTGAAAATATATTACATCTCTTTGAGTAGGGCTGATGTGTTCATCATTCGTATCAAGCCAAATTCCTCTGATATAAAACATTGCTGCATCATAATTAAAGCATCTTGAGTCTAGATTAGAAAAGGGAATTCTTGTTTTCTGCCCATTGGATTTGAACCTGTCCACTCAAATCTTCATCTTGATGTGGATCAGGCACTTGGGCCATTTAGGGCCTACATCATCACAAATGTAAGCCTTGAGCTCTGTAGATTCCAGTTGGAAGCCTAATGCCAATTGCTCCAGTTTCAGCAAGCATACTCTGGACTGTCCAAGTGATCAGGATACTTTCCTAGCTGGTGAAAGAGGACAGCTCAAATGTCCGACCCCATGTTCGGAAACTCTCTGGAGGCTCAGCGTTATCCATTAGTTGAGGGTGGTCTCCAATTTATATTTACTTTCCTAAACTCCCTACTCGATAGTTTGAGCCCACTTTAAGTCATGAACAAAACTAATGTTATGCAATGAGTTTCATTTAGATTCACTGTCAATTTATCGCTATGTAAATATTCTGGAATTCTGTCATAGATATACCCAACCGGACTTAAGTTGGGCGCTTAAGCTCTAAAGTGCGATTGTTGAGGTTCGAGCACACTGTTGGTACAGGCATCCTTCTACATTGATAATACCAGCAGTGGGGCTTCCATCACTGAAAGTCAGAGGCCATATCCCTAACTGGCCCTTCCTGGAAAAGAAAGAACAAAATAAGTAACGTTCATCAACTTTTTTCTATTAAGCATAAATCAACAAGTATCTTTGAGTGGGGGCTCACAGACAATCGAAAAAACCTTAGGTCTCAAGGATGCAAAGTCTTCTTCGACAAATGGATTTGCACGCGGTCCAATGACAGATGAATAATGTTCCTACAATGTCTCAATACAGGAAACCTATAGAGTTCATAAGCAGCATTACCAGCATTCAGTAATCAAATAATTACTAAATATGGCAGTGGCATAACTCTCTCATGGTAACGAGACAATACAACAAATAAGACAAGCTTCAAACATGGGTGAAGGCAAGATTCAATGTTCCGTCATGGCGTATACAGCCTAAAACCCAGAACTGATTCTTTAATGCATCTGTCTCTATTAATCTATGCATGTCCAGTGTATATCACCTCTATGGGGTCTTCTACGAACGTGCCGCTGTTTCTTCAAGCATTCTCTGCAGTTCTGTACACCTTTACTGGTTCCGCTGTCATGGTAATGGTGGCGGCTGAAGCCTCAGTTGACCCATCTGCACCGCAATGACTCATAGGTACCTTTGCTCTTTGGTAGGGGTTATTAACTCCCTCTTTTGCGGCACGCTCTATAGCTCAGGTACTGACAAATTCTACTGGAGGACAAAAGTCCAGTTTGGTGTATGAGAGCAGGACATGCTTCCCTCTGGACACTGCCCAACCACCTCCCAACTTCACAAAATTCTCTGCAGTCAGAGGCCCAACAACTAACCTGTGGGTTGTAAATGTTTTTGATGGATATGTAAACTAAATTTAGGAAAGTGCATTGGGCCATCAACATTGGTGGAACATGAAAGTGAAAAGGTTCCAATTACTCAGTAGCTGCACCCACAGAATGCCCACAAACCGGTAGCACGAACTCTGGTTCCTCACTGAAAAGAGGCTTGACCTTAATACATTTGCTCTGCAATCGGTCCAAAAGGCTACATCAGGATTGTCATAAATGGGGTTATTCATTTGGGATTGGGCTCCCCTTGAAACTAAATAAACCCACTCTGATTAGGTCAAAACACAGTTCTAAGAGAATCTCTGGCCAGCCTTAGGCAGCAACGGCACACACAGCAGGCAATTCACAGTGTAGCTGTGTGCTAAGTCCAAGCAGTACCAACACGCATAAAGTAAAGAGTACAACAAAATAAAATACCAAACCCATTTTAAACATAATGAAAAATGTATTAAGCAAGTAGACAACAGGATCATCAAAATAGGTTTAGTAGAACCTAAGATATCCATTTTGAATGTTTTACGGCAAAATGTACCTAGATAAAGTCAAGCACTGCAGAAAGACAACAGTTTGCAGTTGCCCAGACCCTAGGTGAAATTTCAGCCTAATTTTGATGGAGTGGAGGTCAATACACCAAGCCAGTTGTCCTGGGAAAGCTTCTTCTGGTCAGTCCTGCAGCTCCTGGCTTCCCAGGGCAGTCTTGCATACTCTCTCCACTTTAAGTCTCTGGCAGGGCCTAGTCCTGTTCAGTCAGTTCCGCCCTCTTAGAGTCAGGACGCCTTCTGTCTGGTTTTGTGTCCCTTTAGCACTAAACGTGGAGCCAACCACCTGATGCTTGGAGAACAGTTCCAGTCCCTGAGTGCTAGCAGCATTCTGGAGTCCTTGTGTGAATTCTCTGCTTCCAGCAAGAGTCAGAAATCATAAGTTTTCCATCACAGCCTTCTTCTTCAAGTGGAGTCTTTCCAGATCCAGGAATGTTCTGCAGAGGTGGTGGTTGACGTTTCAGACTTATCCTGTGCACTACCCCATCCTAACAATCGTAAAATGACCCAGGATGCCCTGTTTCAACATGGCTTCTACGAGGCAAGCCCTTCTTCATCTTCCTGGCCACTCCCCTACCTGACAGTGTCAACACTGGTTCCACGCCCTGCGGTGGCTGTAGTCTACCTGTCTAGGAGGGGCCTGGGGATAGTGCTTAATCTGCCCATATTTCTGTCAACCTTTTGTGCCCACCACCAGATAATTCACCTCTGATAAGTAGTCAGCTGTTAATACCCACTGGCCTTTCTTGAGCTCAGAGCAAGGTTATAGTTCTCTGAGCCAGTGTTGATAATTCTCCTAGCCAAGGATTTGTATCCCAGCTCTGGAGGTGTGATGGTAAAAAAACTGGGTTTAAGCTATTTCTGGCTTTCACCATTCTGTCATATTTGAGAACAAAGCAAGAATCTTTTAAGCATTTTATAGATCTTTCCTAATTAGAAATGGAAAGTAAAGATTTTAAACCCACTACAACCAAATTTTAGTAGGGGAAAGTCTAGCCAGACCTGCTTGTGAAAGAGATGTTGGCTTTTATTTACACTAGGGTACACTAACCCCAATATGTAGTGTGCCCTGTGTTTATGAATAAGCACACTGCCCCATGGCTCACAAGGCACACTTTAGGGGTGACCTATGAATATATGAAAAACAGTCCTTCCAGTGTGGCAAAGGCATGTCCCTGCGACCCTGCCCCGTGCCACTGTAGTCCATTTAAACTGCAGCCTCACCACGACACATTAGTGCTCCTAGTAGAAATATATTTTGCCACATATGTAGGTGGTGTAAATATACACTGCCGTCCTCATTCCTATATCTATCCATGCCATAGGTGTAATTTAGGCACCATTTACAAACGACTCACAGGGTAGGTAAATAGGTCAAATATGGAATTCCAATGTACAGCACATATCTTAGAGGGGAGGTAAGGGCCTTTAATACTGTTCTGCAGTAGCAAAGCGCAGTGTCCTAAAGCCAGTAAGAATATTGTCCAGAAAAATGCAAACAATCTCAGATGATCATGCAGGAAAAGAGATGTACTACTAGCACTCCGAGTTCTTGTTGCCACAAACTTATATAAACCCCAAATCCTGTTGTATTGTTACAGAACTCGGTAGATAGTTTACACCAATCAGGGTGAAGCTCCTGTCTCTATCCACAAACGTCTAGTACTGGTTCTGCTCCTCTCTAACCTCGGGATTGGTTCTTTCTCTGTAAAAGCAGGTCTGCTTGGACCCCTATATCGCATAGGGGGAGGAGGGGCTTCAATATGGCAAGACAAGTCAGGGTTCCATGTTCCACAATAGTGGGAAGAAGCAAAATAAGAAACATCCTAAAACAAATTTGTCGACGAGTCCAGGTAAACACGCTCCACTATGCCACCTATCAGGAAAATACTGTTGGTTCCTACATTCAGGCAAAGTCTGCAGGGTCAACTACAGACACTAGATCGCCTAGTGACTCACATATTTCACACTGATTCATCTTTGGTGTGGTCTTCTTTTAAAGACAGGTGTTCAAGATGGCGGCTGAGATTTGTTAAGTTTGCGTAAGACAGGCATGCAAGATGGCTGCTGAGATTTGTTAGGTTTGCATAAGACGGGGATGCAAGATGGCTACTGAGATTTGCTAGTTTTGCATAAGACAGGTGTGCAGGAAGGCTGCTGTGATTTGTTAGGTTTGTGTAAGACAGGTGTTCAATGGCAGCTGAGATTTTTTAGGTTTGCGCAAGACAGGCATGCAAGATGACTGCTGAGATTTGTTAGGTTTGCATATGACAGGCATGCAAGCTGGCTACTGAGATTTGCTAGTTTTGCATAAGACAGGCGTGCAAGATGGCTCCTGTGATTTGTTAGGTTTGTCTAAGACAGGTGTTCAAGATGGCGGCTGAGATTTGTTAGGTTTGCGTAAGACAGGCATGCAAGATGGCTGCTGAGATTTGCTAGGTTTGCATAAGACAGGCATGCAAGATGGCTGCTGAGATTTGTTAGGTTTGTGTAAGACAGGCATGCAAGGTGGCTACTGAGATTTGTTAGGTTTGGATGAGACAGGCATGCAAGATGGCTGCTGAGATTTGTTAGGTTTGCATAAGACAGGCATGCAAGATGGCTGCTGAGATTTGTTAGGTTTGTGTAAGACAGGCATGCAAGATGGCTACTGAGATTTGTTAGGTTTGCATGAGACAGGCTTTCAAGATGGCTGCTGAGATTTGTTAGTTTAGTGTAAGTCAGGTGTTCAAGATGGCTGCTGAGATTTGTTAGGTTTGAGTTAGACAAGCATGCAAGATGGCTGCTGAGATTTGTTAGGTTTGAGTGAGACCCTGAGTCTATCCTCGCAGAAAATTTTGCAACTCTCCTGCTATTGTCCATCATGCTATACAATGCAATAGGCAGTGTGATTCTCTCATCTCCATTTGGATGATCTGTGAAATGGGAGTACAATGAACCAGCCAATAACTCAAGTTGGCCAACATGCGCCTGCCAACTAGAACCAATAGAAACTTTAACAAGCATTGATAAAACAATTTATTTTAGTGTTTGGTTCTAGTTTTTTGTTTTTTTTTCGCAACACATATGAGTGGCTTGGTGGATTTCAGTGCATAACTGCATAATTGAATGTATGTAGTTATAATTATTAGTAATCTCAAAAAGATCACATTCACGCAGTAAAAGTGAATATCAAAGCACATCTCTGAAGATTTTCAACATTCCATCAGGGAAATTATAATATTTGTTTCCGCAGGGCTCTTCCCTTGCCTTGTCACTTTAGCCCTCTTTCCATAGGTACAATTCTCTGGCTAGAGGAGCCTCTGACTCTGCTGAGTAAGTATGGGAGGGGGAGGTGAAGAACAGAGAGGTAAACAGAAAGGTGAAGTAGAAGGAGATGGATAAACATCTGTTATCCACGCCAAGAGACCCCGTTCGGTGTGAATGTGCGCTTTACAAATACACATTATGTTATGTTATAGGGGTGAGATAGGAGGCACGCGTTAAAGAAAGAAAGACAAAGTAGTGAGAAAGAAAGAAAGATACCGGCAGGTAGATAGATGAAGAGCTAGATCGAGAGAAATAGTCAAAAGGTTGGGCCGAAGGGTACGAAGACAGACAATACGTACAGAAAAAAGGAAAATATTTGGTGAGCTGAGACATGACACATAGGTCGAGAGCGAGAGGACAGGGCAGAAAGAGAGTTGTAAAGCGAAGAAATGTAGAAATACAGAGGTACAGAAGACCAGATGAACTTAACTAGAGAAGGAGTTCCAGAAATAGATGACAGAGCTACGGCGGAGGTCATGATAGGTAGAAAAAAAGAGGTAAGAAAGAGAGTGAGAAAGGAGCAGAGCAGTTAGAGGTGTGAGCTAGAGGAACAGAGTTAGACAGAGTGGAGTGGGCGAGTGAGTGGAGAGCTGAGGCGAAGTAACAAAAACAAGCATTTGCAAGGCAATAGGTCCCGCATTTGTGAGAGTTTAAGGTATTGACATTGTAAATGGCAATGCCTTTAATTTATCTGTTTTGATAATTAACACATAAATGAAAAGTATTGTCATTTACAATGCCTATAGCTCAAACACTTGAAAATGTGAGACCTATTTTACTTTAAAGAAGCGGCCGCTGCTATGAAAGTAAAAGTGCGCATGATGCAGTGAATGTTGCAGGAAAGCATGTCGTGCCTGCAGTAGAAACTCATTAAAGAAAAAAGTGCTCACAGATTAAATAAGACATATCGTGTAACAACAGAAGTAAAAGGGCCAGTCCTCATGGGAGGTTACAAATGAAGACAAGGCGGGACTTTCATGCCTATTAACGAACCAGAAGCCAGCATTTACAAAGGACACTGACACAAGCCAATGAAAAATATGTGCTGAGTGTGGGTGGAACTTTTAGTCCATACTCGAATACAGCATGCCTTACAGAGCAGCGCATGCTCTGCCCAGGCTCGACCTAAAAACGCTGAAGCAAATTGAGAGGTGGGGGTGGTGTGTGTGTGTGTGTGTGTGTGTGTGCGTAGGTGTGTAGGTATGTGTGTGTAGGTGTGTGTGTGTGTGTGTGTGTAAGAGAGGGAGAGGTAGAAAGAAATGTGATAGTGATTTAGATGTGAAGTAGAGGGAAATGAGATAGACAAAGAGACCCAGAGAAGGAGGAGGCGGCTGAGTAGAGAGGAGACTGAGGGATTAAGGGAGATTAAGAGAAGCAGGAAAGAAACAGATCAGTGAGTTCCAGACAGAGGCAAGGGATTCAGTGTGAGGTAGGGTAGAGAAAGGCGTATTCAGGGTAGTGAGGTACACAAAGGTGAGGTAGAGAAAGTTGAGATAGAGAGGAGAAGGGTACCGAGGGATATAGAAGTAAGAAGAGAGATAATGGTAAAAAAGTGGTGGAGTGTAAAAAAGGTAGGTAAAGTACGGATAGAGTGTTGTGTTTGGACAGAAAGATTCTTCCTTAAATCAAGTGCCTGATAGTGCAAAGGTTAAAGGCTGAGAAGCCAGACGTACATGTAAAGCTTTTCTGAAGCGTGTGGGCATAGCTGTCGAATTAAACAATATATATTTTTTTATGCACACCACTATTATTATTACAGCACAACTTCTGACCGTCCTGTCCTGATAACATTGGCAAGAGGCTCCTGGGAAGGTGGACGCTCTGAGCAGTTGCCCCCTTTGCTCCTGCCTTACAAACCGCCTTGTCCATCAGGTTACACTTGAGCATGCGACATGAGGGATGCTGTATTCATTGCTCAGACATTGATTTAGAAGAAGCAAAGGGAAGCACAGCTTCAGGCCACTGCAGAGGAAGGGACATTACTCACAGTCCGCTGAAATCACTGCAGGAATAAAACTGCAAAGCTGCAATGTGTCAAGAGAGAGATTTGTTATGGAATGTTATATGGCTTTGTAAAGCACAACAATCGCTTGCAACTTCTTGGCACTAGAGAGATTACTGGGTAAAAGCTGCTGATTGCTGAAGTGGGGCACATTAAACAGGGGAGTATTAATTAGTGTCTGCTGAATGGGGAGCCTCAGATGAAGAGAATTCCATGTCTTAGCAGCAGCGATGGAGAAAGTTCTGTCTCCATAAGTGGCAGTGTGTGATTTTGGTACAGACAAAAATCATTTTTTCTCAGAACAGAGGGTAGAGTCAGTAAAAATGTCATAGATGACTGTAAAGTTACTAACAGTAGTGACTTTACTTTACAGCCTTTTTTTACGTTCCTGTTAGACCAGTACCAGGGTCCACAAGGGTCCAGTGGGAGACTCAGCCAAAGGTGGGCAGGGTCCCCAGCAGAAGAGTGGGGGGACAAGGGTAAACAGAAGGAGTCCCAGAAAGGGCCCCAAAGTAATCCCCAAGGGAACCAAGGGAAGGGTTCCCAGCCTCCCCCTGAGAAGAAGCCAGGGGCCCGACAGGTAAACCTGTTCATAGGGGCCCGATGACCTGCTACGCTTGTGGGCAGGTGGGACACCGGTATTATGACCCCCAGTGTCCCATGAAGAATTCGAATGCACCGCCGCGTGCACCCCCCGTCAGTTGGCGAGTGTAGCCCTGGGAGGGGAAGAGATGGTTGTCCCTGGTGGGAGGGGTCCCGCAGAAATGTCCCTGGTCTCGCTAGGAGACATGGAAATGGTCCCTCCACCCCCTCTGCCTAGTAACATTAAGAAATATAGGCAGTGGGTGACCATTAATGGCCATAGAGTGGAAGCCCTCAGAGACACCGGAGCGAGTGTGACAGCTGTCAAGTGTCACTTGGTGTCCAGAGAGCAGGTGGTTCCCCACGCATTCTACCCTGTGATAGCTGCTGACAACTCCCAGAAAGAGTGTGAGGTAGCTCAGGTTTCCTTTGAATGGGGGGAGTTTCAGGTACTCTTCAAGTTGCTGTAAGGCCCGCCATGCCTGTAGATTGTCTCCTGGGCAATGATTTAGAAGACTCCCCTTGGGCTAAGGTGGAGAGGGAGACACACTTGAAAATGTTGGGTGTGCCAGAGTGGGTGTGTGCAACCACTCGATCGATGACAGCTAGTAAGGGTGCTGATGGGGTCCCAGAGCCTGAAAAAATGGCCCAGGACCCAGCTGTGAAAAGAAGAGGCAGGAGGCGCGGGAAACCGCCCCCGTAGTTCCCGTGGTCCAGGAGAAGGTAGACCCTGAGGGGGATGCCCTGGAGCCCACAGGGGAACAAGTGGCCGAACTGGGAGACTTGCCCAAGCTGACCCACTGGCAGCAGGATGGTGGTCCCTCCAGGGAGGAATTCTGTGCGGAACAGAAAGTGTGCCTCTCTCTTGTGGGTAGGAGGCAGCAGGCCTCAGCCCAAACCTCAGGTGATCAGTCAGGGTCACATTTTGTTTACTGGGAGAACGACCTCCTGTATAGCGAGCCTAAGGCTGCTGAGCCTGGTCAGCCCGTGTGCTGGTGGTACCCCACCGCTTCAGAGCCTTCCTACTGGGTTTGGCTCATGACGTTCCGTTAGCTGGACATCTGGGGCAGGACAAGACTTATGACAGGCTTGTCACCCATTTTTATTGGCCTCAGATGCGCAGGGATGTATACATCCATTGTAAGACTTGTCACACTTGCCAGGCAAGTGGGAAAAGCGGAAGGAAGCAGAAGGCTCCCCTCCAACCTTTTCCAGTGGTCAGTACCCCCTTTGACCGGGTGGGGATTGACATTGTTGGGCCCCTGGACCTCAAGACAGCCCTGGGCAACAGGTTTATCCTGGTCTTGGTGGACCATGCCACACGGTACCCGGAAGCCATCCCTCTCTGAACAGTGACGGCCCCCGTGGTGGGACGGGCACTGATGGGTGTTTTCTCCCGGATGGGGTTCCCCAGAGAGGTGGTGTCCGACCGAGGCACCAACTTCATTTCGAACTATATGAAGTCCCTGTGGAAGGAGTGTGGGGTAACCTACAAGTTCACCACTCCTTACCACCCTCAAGGAAATGGGCTGGTTGAGAGATTCAACCGGACCCTGAAAGGCATGATTATGGGTCTTGAAGAACCAATGAGGCGGAAATGGGACGTCCTCCTGCCATGCCTGTTGTTTGCTTACCGTGAGGTGCCGCAGAAGGCTCTAGGGTTCAGCCCCTTTGAGCTCTTATACGGTCACCCGGTAAGAGGACCTTTGAGTCTGGTCAAGGAAGGCTGGGAGCAATCTCCCAGGAAACCTCCCCAGGATGTATACAGCTACATGCTGGCCTTTCGGAACCAGACTCGGCGCTTCAGAGAACTTGCTCAGGCAAATCTGGAGGCCAGCCAGGAGGAGATGAAGCGATGGTACGACCGGAATGCCACTCTGGTAGAGCTTCAGCCTGGTCAGGAAGTTTGGGTCATGTCCCCTGTGGAACCTTGTGCGCTCAAGGACAGGTGGACTGGACCGTTTAAGGTTGTGGAGAAGAAGAGCGATGTCACCTACTTGGTGGACTTGAAATCTGCCAGGAACCCCTTGAGGGTCCTGCATGTCAACCGTTTGAAGCCCCACTTAGAAAGGTCCGAAGTGGGCATGCTCCTAGCTAGAGATGCTGGAATGGAGGAGAAGAGCGAGCCTCTTCCTGACCTCCTGTGTGCTAAAGAGCAAGATGGGTCAGTGGACGGTGTTGTCCTCTCTGACACACTGACCCTTGAGCAGAAGCAGGATTGTCGCCAACTGTTGAAACAATTCCCTGATCTGTTTTCCTTGGTTCCGGGTGTCACTCATTGGTGTGTCCATGATGTTGACACCGGAGACAGCCCTCCTGTGAAGCACAAGACTTACAGGGTGACTGACAAGGTCAGAGCATACATTAAGGAGGAGGTCTCCAAAATGTTTACCTTAGGGGTGGTTGAGTCCTCTAGCAGTCCTTGGGCCAGCCCAGTGGTCTTGGTCCCGAAGGCTGCAGCGCCTGGTGCTTCACCAGAACTTCGGTTCTGCGTGGATTACCGAGGACTCAATTCAGTCACGAAGACTGATGCGCACCCCATCCCCAGAGCTGATGAGCTCATCGATCGGTTGGGGGCTGCACGGTACCTTAGCACGTTTGATCTGACGTCTGGGTACTGGCAGATCGCCTTAACCGATGGGGCAAAAGAGGTCAGCATTCTCCACACCAGATGGGCTCTACCAGTTCCGGGTGATGCCCTTTGGGATGAAGAATGCCCCTGCCACCTTCCAGAGGTTGGTCAACCAGGTCTTGGCTGGACTGGAGGATTTCAGTGCCGCCTACCTGGACGATATCGCAGTGTTCAGCGCCAGCTGGGAGGAACACTTGTGCCACCTCCAGGAAGTGTTGTTGGCCCTGCGCAGAGCAGGCCTCACAATCAAAGCCAGTAAGTGCCAGATTGGGCAGGGTTCTGTGGTGTACTTGGGACACCAAGTAGGGAGCGGCAAGGTTGCCCCCCTGCAACCCAAGATTGATACCATCCTGGCTTGGGCGCCGCCCAACACCCAAACTCAGGTGAGAGCCTTCTTAGGACTCACGGGTTACTACAGGAGGTTTGTCAAGGATTACGGTAACATAGTGCACCCCTTGACTTTGCTGACTTCCAGGAAGCAGCCACGAAATGTGATCTGGACTGATGCCTGTCAAATGTCCTTTGACACCCTGAAAACTGCAATGTGCACAGCACCTATACTCCAGGCACCCGCCTTTTCTAAAGAATTTATTGTCCAGACGGACGCTTCAGAGCATGGCGTGGGAGCTGTTCTAGCTCAGGTGAATGAAGAGGGCCGAGACTTGCCTGTAGCCTTCATCAGCCGGAGGTTACTTCCCAGGGAAACAAGGTGGAGTGCGATAGAGCGAGAAGCCTTTGCTGTGGTCTGGGCGCTGAAGAAGCTAAGACCCTACCTGTTTGGGACTCACTTCCGGGTTCAGACAGACCACAGGCCCCTCAGATGGTTGATGCAGATGAGGGGTGAGAATCCAAAACTGTTGAGGTGGTCCATTTCCCTACAGGGGATGGACTTTACGGTGGAACACCGCCCTGGTACAGACTCCCTAGGTCAAGAGTAGTTCTCCCCACATTTCAGCTGGAGGGGACACGTGTTAGACCTGACATCATTGGCTTGAGTCTCTCCTCCATTTTTTCTGTTTGCCTCCACTGTTTTACGATGTTTTTGCTGGATAAAGCTTTGGGCACTGTGCCACTGTTGATCAGTGCTCCCTATGTTAAATTACTGTATTGATTGAATTCCATGTTTGGCTTATTTGGTTTACTGTCAGTCCCTAGTCTAGTGCACCAGGAGTGCCAGGGCTTGTAAATACAAATGCTGCTCGTGGGCTTGCAGCACATGTTGTGCCACCCACAAGAGCGGCCTCGTAAAAGTATGTCTGAAGGTCTGCCATTGCTAGACCTACGTGCAGTCTGGTACTGTCACGCTGACTGCGCAAGTACACCTACTTGCCAGTCCCTAAACCTTCCCTTGACTTCATGTTAGTCACCCCTATGGTAGGCCCACGGGCAGGGTGCATTGTAAGTATAAGGTAGGACAGGCCTGACCAAGTTGGCATGTCCTAATAGTGAATTACAGCCATATTCGTTTTTCACTATTGCGAGGTAACCTGCTCTACATTAGTTAGAATGGGCTGTCCGGATTATTAATGCTATAATCCTAGCTGGCTCGGGGAGCATGGTGCAATGTCGAGTTTGGTATCCCTGAACTCGGGGTTTAATTACGCATCCGTTGGTGTGGATGGTTTTTGGACTCTGGGTTTGAAAATAGCACTTTTAGAAAGTGGCTATTTTCTTGTCTAACCATTTCTGGTTTCTGCCGGTTTGGTGTGTGTGTGACAGGAGCTGGGTGGCTCCAGAGGTCTGGATGAGTCAGTGTGGGATGAGTGGGACATTTGCGTTGAGAGTAGGGGGAGAGTAGCTGCTGATAGCCTGCCCTGCCTGATACAATGCTGGCTCCACCTCCTGCCAGGCGACTGATGGCTCTGTGCCTGCCATGGACGATCCTGGCCCCACCTCCGTCCAGGAGGCCAATAGCTCTGCTCCTGCCAGTGACAATGCTGGCTCCACCTCCTGCTGGGCGTCTGAGGACCCAGCCCTGCTCAGTGAATAGGCCAGGTGCCTCTGCCTGGCTCCACCCACAACGGACCCTGGATGTTGGGAAACCCCCGGCATGGACAAAGGGATCAAAGCCAAAAAGGGGTATAAGAGAAGGACCCCTGAACCAAGAATTTAGATCACTTCTGACAAGGAACCCTGAAACCAAGGACAAGAAGCCTGCTGATCCAAGGACTTGCCTACCCCTTCTGCCAGTGTGCTGTTGTTGGGGGAATCCTGCATTGCTTCTTTATTTTTGCCAAGGAACCAGGAGAGAGGAACTGTGTGTGTACTCTCAAACTTTGCTAAGAAAATCTCCAAGGACTGGAAGAGTGCCAGTCTCCTGCTGAAGTCACAGGGCTAAAGGACTTCATCTGCTTAATGTGCTATTTGCTGGAACCTGTGAATCCAGCACCTTTGAAAGAATCCAGCCATCTCGACGCCGACGGACGTCGCCGAATCCAGCTCGACATAGTGAGTAACGGCTCCAGTGTCCCGCTTCCTCGACGCCGGCCGCCGGGCCCGATCGACGCCAGCAGCAACGCCAGTGAGTAGTGAGTTCGGCTCCAGCTCCAAGGGACCTCGTGTCTGCACCGCTGCTGATCGCATCGACTTCGAAGCCCTCTCGACGCCGTGAGCGCTGCTCACACTTGCAACAGCATCATCGACATCGACGACTACTGAGGCCTGATCGACACCGACGACGCGACGCCGGATTGCTCGACGCCGCTGATCATCGTGTGCTTCATTTTCCTAAGGTACTGTGTTTTTGGGGGTCCCTGTGACTCTGGGCTCGACGTAGCGCTCCTCGCGGTCGACGCCGAACCTTTGGATTAACTTTGCCTCAACGTCGTATGACTCCCGTGTGGGTTACCTTGTTGCCAAGAACTGTGTTTCCAGGAAGAAGAGTTGATTTTGATACAAAAGACTTTGTGCTAAAGAAGAAACTGCATTTTAACTATTATTTTCCCTTCCAAGAGTATTTATTAAGATTGTGTGTATTTTTGTCGTTATCTGGTCTTGTGCTAAGCCTTATATAAAAATCCTTCTTTTTTTAATACTACTGTGTCGTGTCCATTTGTAGTGTATTCACTTTATTACTGTATGTGGTCATAAATGCTTAACGCACAGCCTCGGAGATAAGCCTGTCTGCTCTGCCAAGCTACCAAGGGGGTGAGCAGGGGTTATCAAAGGGTGTGATCCCCTTGCCCTGACTAGAAAAGGTGTGTCCCTATTTGTCAGAAGTGCATACCTCTGCCAACTAGAGACAGCCGGTTCTAACAGTTCCAAACACTTATTTATTTATTTATTTATTTAAAAGGTTTTATATAGCGCTGGCTAGACCCAGGGGTATCAGAGTGCTTTACAGGAGAATGAGGAAGAACAGATATAAAGCATTTGTATACTGAAATAGCAATCAGAACCATTAGACCAAAGAGAACAGATTAATATGAAGGCTATTTACATAAGTTAAGAGGGCCAGGATGGGTGGCAGATCCTTCCGGCTCTTGGCGGCCAGGAGCTGGAATAAACTCCCTCTTGAGCTTCGGTTGGAACCCTCTGAGACCAGGTTTAGAAGAGAGCTTAAAACATACTTGTTCCTTCATTGATAGGCCTGGGCGTCTTAGTCTGGGCATGGGGCTCTAGGATCTCTCACTTACTACAGCGCGGGGACATGCCGGTCGGCGTAACCAGGCGCTTTATAAGCTTCCTTATTATTATTTATAAGCTTCCTTTTTATTAAGGATTATGTTAAGCTTAAGCGGGCAATGAGTATTTAGGCCAGGGAAGGTGGGTAAAGAATAGATAAAGGAAGGAGAAGAAGTATAGGAGGCGGGAGACAGTGGGAGGGATGGATAAGGATAGACCTAGAGAGTAGCATGGGGGAGGTGAGTAAAGAGGGGGAATGGGGAGGAGAGAGACTGGGGGCAGTCGAGGGGAACCTGATGGGAGAGCAGAGTGGGTGTCAGTGTGAGAGGCAAGTATTATGGACCCCAATATTTGTTGAGGAGGTGTAGTTTTAGGTCTTTTTTTTTAAGCTGTAGTAGGAGGGGTTACAGCACAGGTCTTTAGGGAGGGTATTCCAGATGTTTGGAGCGTTTCCAGAGAAGGAGCGAGCTTGTGTGCATTTCTTATTTAATAGAGGGGGGACTAGAACAAGAGCATTGGTGCTCCTCATCCGTTGGGTGCAGCCCACTTTGTGGAGTTTATCAGAGAGGTACAGCGGGGGCGTTTGGTGAAGATCTTTTTCTGCTTAATGCATGCAATCTTGTGGGCGGATCTGCCATCGACGGGCAGACATTTGTGGGCTTTAAGGGCAGGGGAAATGTGGTCAAATGTTTGTAGTCGGAGATAAGCCTAGCAGCTAAGTTGAGCACAGAGTTGAGTGTTGCTAGGTGGACTTTAGGTGTTCCAGAGAGGATAGCGTTACCATAGTCTATTCTCGACAGGACCAGTGATTGGACCACAGATTTGAAGTCCTAAGCAGGGATGAAGGGTTTAATTTTCTTGAGATCACGGAGGGTGAAGAGTGCTCCTTTGGCCACGTTTTTTATGTGGTAATAAGAGAAAGGCATTTGTCAATGGTGATACCGAGAGATTTAACTGAGTTGGAAATGGTGAGTGAACGGTTGAAGCTTCAAGGTCGGAGATCCAGTCTTGTATGGGGAGTGGGTTGTTTTTGGGAGAAAAGAGAATGATTCCCTTTTTTTTCAGGGTTGAGTTTAAGATGATTATAGTGGAACCATGATTGAATCTTAGTCAGGGTGTCGTTGAGGTGCAGCACATCAGAGTGGTATTTAATCTTATAGTAAAATTAGGTGTTGTCCGCATAGAGGTGGTAATTGATTCCTGCATGTTTAAGAATGAGGCTAAGAGGTTCCATGAAGAGGTTGAAGAGAGCGGGAGCGAGAATAGATCCCTGGGGGACACCAAGGGAGACAGGTGTAGGGTTAGAAAGGCAGTCATAGATTTTGATTTGTTGAGTTCTGTGTTGGAAAAAGGAGGTGAACCGTTTGAGGACAAGACCATTGAGGCCAAAGCGAACTTTAAGAGAGTTAAGTAAGGCAGAGTGGTTAACTGTATCGAACGCAGCAGAGAGGTCAAGGAGAATGAGTAGGCTAGACTTGCCCTTGTCGAGGGAGTGATGGATGTCGTCAAATAAATTAAGCATGGCCGATTCTGTACTGAAGCCTTTTCTGAAGCCTGATTGCAATGAGTCAAAAAGATTGAAAGTGTTGGTGTGTTTATCCAATTGGAGCAGGGCGCATTTTTCAAGGGCTTTGGAGAAAAGAGGGAGGTTAGAGATAGGGCGGAGATTATTTGGGTCGTTAGGATCGGCATTGGTATTTTTGAGAATGGGCGTGATTTGTCCAAGTTGAAGGGAGGCAGGGACACACCCTGTGGTCAGGGAGGAGTTGATGATAGTGGTCCAATATGGAGTAATGATATGTTTTAGATCTTGGACTAGGTTAGAAGGGAAAGGTTATTTGGTGTGAGAGGATGGTTTTAGATTAGTGATGACGTTATAGACTTGGTTTTCAGTAACGGGGGAAATTATGCCAGGAGGCCTTATTTTTTTGCTGGGGGTTATTGAGGTTGTATTCAGGAGGAAATGTAATGAGGGTGAGGTGTGAAGAGTCGGGGAAAGATTTAATAAGGAGGGAGATTCAGAAGAAATGTCATAGGAAAATAGTGGGTTGGGTGGGAGGGGATTTAAGAGGAAGGATTGATAAATTTTGGTGATTTTTTCAGAGTAGACGTTTGGAATTTCTTCGCATTTCTCAATTGAGGCCTTCAACTTTGAGGGGGGGGCAGAGATGTTTGGTTTTTGACAATGCTGAACAGTTCTCTTGGTCTATTTTTGGCACAATCAAGTTGTGCATGGAAGAAGGAAGCCTTTTCATTGAGGATGTGTTTCTTGTAGTTGGACCTAGTGGATCTGAGTAGGGCTAGATGGGAGGGGGATAGGTGTTGCCTCCATGTTCTTTCTGTCAATCTAACAGAGCGTATTTCGTTCTTGAGATCTGAGTTGAACCAGGATTTGGAAGGGATGTGTAAGAATCCAGCAGACTAGTTTTAATTAGAAATCAGGTTAATTCCAGGAAAAGGATCTCATCCACAAACAAGCTGTAACCAAGCCAGGCTCTAACTGATCTCAGATAGGACTGACATCATTGAATTCTTTAGCACCTGGCAACAACTACAGAACCTTAGGATGCCACACATCTCTTTTCTTTACAAACAATAAAATAAAGCATGCTTAATTACATTACAACACAGAAAGAAAGAAATGTAAAAATGAGAAAACAGGAAAAAAGGTTCAAGATAATAAATACATTTAGTCTACAAAATCTACTAAATAACTTGGGGAGATGACACTCTCGAGGACTTCCGAATGACACCTGTATCATTAGGGGTGCGACCCAACTCACCAGAGGATTCCTTAGATCCGCAAACAAAGTCTTTCCTAACCACCACCACCCTGTTCAAGTTCCAAATACGGTGGTCAGCAGTCTTGACTGCATTATTCAAGATCTTAATGACCTGAATGGGTTTCAAAAATGTTGCAGACAAACTCTTCTTGCAAGGATATTTTATCAAAACCCAATCTCCTACTTTCACATCTGTTTTTTTACACATTTTTTAATATCATGAAGCTTTTTTCTAGTTTCAATTCTCCTGGACTCAGCCAACCTCCAATCACTCCTTTCATTCTCAACATGCCGGTCTGGTTGCATGCCGTTGACCCAAAGTAGGCATTACCAAAGTGTTGGCACACCTACCTCTGAACAACTCAAACAGAGTTCTTTTGGTTACAGCATGGGGAGACAACCTATAAATCTCAACATTTTTGGAAACTTCTGCACGCCAATCCAAACCTGCAGACTTGCCCATCACAATAGTTTCCTTGAGCACACGATTACACTGCTCAACCATGCCATTGGTCTTTGGATGATATAATGAACATTTCTTGTACTTGATACCATGCCTAGATAAAACTCTTCCATTTCCCTTTAGACCAACTGTACACCATTATCCGTAAGAATGGTGTTGGGTATTCCCTTTATAGCAATGAGCTTCTCCAAAAACACTTTAATATGTTTCGTTTCAATTCCTCGTGTGATGGCTATTTCAGGCCACCTTGAAAAGAAATCAACAAGAACAAGTACATACCACTCTGTGCCCAAAGAACGGATAGGACCAATTATGTCTAGTCCAACTTCCTTCCATGGACCATCAGGGGGGTCTCTTATGACCATGGGCTGAACTTTTGGTTTAGCTACTCTCTCAATCAATGCACATTGCACACAATCTCTAACAATCCGTTTTACCTGTAAGTCCATGACGGGCCACCAATAAGACAATCTTAATGTTTTCTTTGTCTTGGAAATTCTTGATGTCCAACATGTGCTAATGAAACAAGCTCTTCCCTAAGAGAACTTGGAGGAATAAGTCTCACCCCCCTTACAAGTAATCCACATTGTTCCGAAAATGTATCTCTCACGTGCCAAAACTTTTCCAAATGTTCATTTCGTTTTTATTTGGCTTTCCAGCCTGTGTTAACACATTCTAAAACTTTTAACAATTCTATGTCTGCACACAAGGCTTTCTCCCACCTCTCTTTACCGATGATGCTTCCCTCAACAGGGCATACCATTACTTAATCTTGTTCACACTCATCAGCAGGGCGCACATCATCTCTATCAACCAGGCGAGATAAAGCATCAGCCACTTTATTTTACACACCAGGTAAATACTTTATGTTGAAATTATAATCTTTTAGAGCCACAACCCATTTGGTGATCCTACTTGACATAGCATCAATCCCCTTTTTAAAAAAAAATCTCACATAAAGGCTTGTGGTCGGTTCTAACTTCAAACTTACCCCCACAACAGATTTTTAAGTTTCTTCACCGACCAATAAACAGCAAGAGCTTCCCTCTCTATCACTGAATATTGTACTTTATCACCTCTCAACCTTCTTCAATCGATGCAACTCAAGTGCGATCTCCTTTATCAAATAAATTCTTCTCATATTACAATGTATCCAAAGCACGATTGAGACTACTGTCCAGGGTGCCAAGAAACAGCGTCTATGTATAACTGGAAGATTCAACTTCCACACACTGCACCAGCAGACATCCAAGCACAAATCAAAATGACCCGAGGCGCCCCAGTCAATTAGTGGTGAATGACATCCAGCAAATCAGAGTGAGACAAAGTGAGATAAAATGCAGTTCAATTCCGAGTTAAAGCTTGTATGTAACGCTCATCCCAAACAAATGCCTCTGGTGTTAGTGTTCCGTTTCCAGATCAAAATGATGCTCCTAAAAAGTATGCAATGTATGAATTCATACACAGCTTCCACACATTCCACCCTGTTAATAGTAGAAATGTCCCACTTTAATTGAATTGAAAGCACAGTACCTTAAATTCGCAAGAAGTAGAAATTACTTTTCTTAAAGAAAGTTATTATAATAGTAGTAGTGTTGAGATACTTCCTAGAAGAGTGGAGCCATCTCATCCTCGTCGCCAAGTGTAAGAATCCAGCAGCCTAGTTTTAAGTAGAAATCAGGTTTATTCCAGGAAAAGGATCTCATCCACAAACAAGGTGTTACATAGATCCAAGCCAGGCTCTAACTGATCTCAGATAGGACTGACATCAATACATTCTTTAGCACCTGGCAACAACTACAGAACCTTAGGATGCCGCACGATGTTTCTTTGAGTTTTTAGTTTGGGTGGGGCAATTTGGTCTAGGATTTATTAAAATGTTCGGTGAGGTCGTTAGCATTTTGGAAGAGGGGAGTGAGCAGAAGTTGAGCTTTGAGTTTAGTCTCCAGTTGGCCAGGGGAGATAAGATGAAGATTTCTGGTCAAGTACCTGTATTTGATGCTTTTAGTGGGGCGTGGTGGGGCCGTGGTGGTGATCAGGAAGAGAATGAGGTGATGGTCAGACCAGTCGATGGGAATGATGTCGGAAAGGGAGGCCAAATCATTGTTTGTGATGATGGTGTCAAGAGTGGCCCCTTTGGTGTGGGTTGGAGAATGGCAAAGTTGTTTAAGGTCACTAATCTCAAGAAAATTTATGAGGAGGTTAACTGTAGAGTCCTCAGTATCATTCCAGTGGAGGTTGAAGTCTCCAAGGAAAGGATTTTTAGAGTTGGAAAGTGAGGATTAGGTGAGAAGGTCGGAAAGTTCCCCTGCGAAGGGAAGAGGGTCACCAGGAGGATGGTAGATATTATGTAGAGGAACTGTTGGAGAACTCTGAGCTTTAAGTTTCGCTCCAAGGTATTTAAAGGTAGTATGGCCAGAGTTATTGACAAGCGAGAGTTGTAGTTCGTTTTTAAAGATTATGGCTAGAACCCCCTCCTATTCTGTCCGGTCTGTCTTTTCTGATGATGGAGTAACCGGGCGGGAGAGTAAGTCAAGGATAGATGTAGAGTGGTCATTGAGCCAAGTTTCCGTAGGGAAAGCAATGTCAATGGCTTCGCTAAGAATGGTTTCAGCTATTTCAATCAATCAATCAATCAATCATTTGTTAAGCGCACTACATACCCGTGAGGGTCTTAACGCGCTGGGGAGGGGGGCCGCTACAAATGCAACAGCCAGGTCTTAAATATCCTCTGAAGGTCAGCAGGTCTTGGGTCTGTCGTAGACTCAGTGGGAGGGTGTTCCATGTCTTGGCAGCGAGGTGGGAGAAGGATCTCCCACCGGTAGTTGTTCTCCGGATGCGCGGGACAGTGGCGAGTGAGAGGTCGGCAGATCGTAGCTAGCGGTTGGGGATGTAGAAGGAGAGCCGTCTGTTGAGGTAGTCTGGGCCAGTCTTGTGGAGTGCCTTGTGTGCATGGGTGAGGAGCTTGAAGGATATCCTCTTGTTGTCGGGGAGCCAGTGCAAGTTTCTTAGGTGGAGGGTGATGTGGCCGTGGCGTGGTTCGTCGAGGATCAGTCGTGCCGAGGCGTTTTGGATGTGTTGTAGTCGTTTGATGAGCTTGGTTGGGGCTCCCACGTAGAGGGTTTTTCAGTAGTCCAGTCTGCTGCTGACGAGGGCCTGGGTGACTGTCTTTCTTGTATCTGTCGGGATCCATCTGTAGATCTTGCAGAGCATGCGAAGGGGTGTTGAAGCAGGAGGAGGAGACGGCGTTGACTTGCTAGGTTATTGAGAGCGTTGAGTCGAGGATGATTCCCAGGTTGCGTGCATGGCTGGTGGGTGTCGGGGTGCCCCCAGTGCCATCGGCCACCAGGAGTCATCCCAGGCTGAAGGGTTGGAGCTGAGTATGAGGACCTCCGTCTTGTGCGAGTTCAGCTTCAGACAGCTGGACTTCATCCAGTCGCCGAATGCCTTCATTCCTTCGTGGAGGTTGGCTTTGGCAGTGATGGGGTCCTTGGTGAGCTAGAGGATCAGCGGAGTGTCGTCGGAGTAGGAGATTATGTTGAGGTTGTGCTGTCGGGCTACGTGTGCGAGCGGGGCCATGTAAATGTTGAACAGCGTCGTGCTGAGGGAGGATCCCTGGGGTACGCCGCAGATGATCTTGGAGGCTTTGGAACGGAATGGGGGCAGGCGGATGCTCTGGGTTCTGCCGTAGAGGAAGGAGGTGGTCCAATTCAGAGCCTTGTCTCAGATCCCTGCGGCGTGGAGGCATGGGCGTAGTGTGCGGTGGCAGATGGCATCGAAGGCGGCAGAGAGGTCTAGGAGGATGAGTGCTGCGGTCTCGCCATTGTCCAGCAGGGTTCTGATGTCGTCAGTGGCGGCGATGAGGGCAGTCTCGGTGCTGGGGTTGCTGCAGAACCCTGTCTGGGAAGGGTCCAGGATTCTGTTTTTTTCGAGGTATCGGGTTAGCTGTCTGTTGACGGTTTTCTCGATGACCTTGGCCGGGAAGGGGAGCGGAGAGATGGGCCGGAAGTTCTTGAGGTCTCTTAAGTCTGCCTTAGGTTTTTTGAGTAGGGTGTTGATCTCAGCGTGTTTCCAGCTCTCTGGGAAGGTCGCGTTCTTGAGGGAGAGATTGATGACGTTGTGGAGGTAGGGTGCGATGAGCTGCTTGCTCTGTTGAAGACGTGGTGCGGGTATGGGTCTGATGGAGAGCCGGAGTGGATTGAGCGCATGGTCTTGATGGTGTCATCGATGCTCACGCTGGCACAGGCTAGCAGGTGGTCATGGTCGATGGTGTACTGAGGGTCTGTTGTTTTGCTGTCTGTTGGGGCTGTCTGGGTGTTGAAGCTGTTGTGGATGTCTCCTATCTTGTGGTTGAAGAAGGTGGCGAGGGAGTCACACAGGGCTTGCGACGGCGGGATGTCGTTGGTGTTGGAGCTGAGTTTGGAGAGTTCCTTCACGATGTTGAAGAGATCCTTGCTATTGTGTGCGTTGTTGTTGAGATGGTCTTTGAAGGAGGTCCTCATGGCTGCCCTGATGAGGCGGTGGTGGTTGCGGATGGCGTCCTTGTGTGCTGCGTGGCTGTCCGGAGTTTGTTTACTGTGCCATTTCGTCTCTAGTTTCCGGCAGGTTTGATTGGAGGCAAGGAATTCTGGGGTGAACCAGCTGTCCCTCCTGCAGGTTTCTCTGTGGGGGGTTTCTTCAGCGGGGCGAGGGTGATAGCGCAGTCCTCCATCCAGCATCTGAGGCTGTGGGCAGCGTCGTCGGTGTTGGAGGGTTCCGTGGGTGGGCTGAGAGCGAGGTTTGTGTGTAGTTGGTCTTCGGTGATTTTGCTCCAGCAGCGGCGGGGGATCTGTTGGGTGCGGTGGTGTGTGGTGGGTTTCTGGAAGGCGAAGTGGATGCAGCAGTGGTCGGTCCGAAGGAGTTTGGTGGTGTGGCTGATGGAGATGTACGGGCTTGAGGAGAAGACGGGGTCGAGCGTGTGGCCGGCGGAGTGAGTGGTTGTTGTGATGAGTTGCTTCAGTCCGAGGTTGGCGAGGTTATCGATCAGGGTTGTGGAGTTGTTGTTGTTGTTGTTCTCAAGGGGAAAGTTCAGGTCTCTGAGGAGGATGTAGTCGTGGAGGTTAGGGCGTGCATGCTGATCAAGTCGGCGATGGAGTAGCTGAACTGGGGGCAGGGTCCAGGGGATCGGTAGACAAGGGTGCGTCTGAGGGTGGAATTAGGGTCTGTGTGGATCTGGAAATGCAAGTGTTCAGCGGTGCTGAGTGCGTCATGGGTGCTAAACGAGACCCTGATGCTGTTCTTGTGGACAATGGCAATTCCTCCTCCGACTTAGTTGGTGCGGTCTCTGCGGGTGATCTTGTAGCCGTCAGGGATGGCTATGGTGATGTCGGGTGCGGAGGAGTCGTTAAACCAGGTCTCTGTCAGGAAGGCGACGTCCGGGGAAGTTGTTTGGAGCAGGTCCCAGAGCTCGACGGCATGCTTTCGTGCGGAGCAGGTGCCCTCAGGACACCCCCGCGCCGCACGGCCCTCCAGTTGTGTGTGTGCCCCCTCGCTGCTGCTCATTGTGCCGATTTGCCGTTTTTCCCTGTTAATTGCCTTGCTGTTGTTTGCTTTTACCCTGCTGTTTTTGTTATATTTGTACCTCTGTGTCTAGGTTCTTTGCCTCCCCTGGTGTAACCCCCGCTCCCTCTTCCTGCCGCCGTGTTATCGTGGCCCCGCCCCCTTTTCTTCCGTGTCCTCTCCGCTCCCGCCTCCCAGCTGCTCCTCCCTCCCACTTGGCCTTAAATGGAGACCGCACGGTGCAGGTGAGTGTGACCTGCCCTCAGGACACCCCCGCGCTGCACGGCCCTCCGGTTGTGTGTGTGCCCCCTCGCTGCTGCTCTTTGTGCCGATTTGCCGTTTTTCCCTGTAAATTGCCTTGCTGTTGTTTGCTCTTTACGCTTGACCTAGTCTTCTCCTCCAGCAAACACATCTCCTTCAGCCACTCCACCGGACTTCACTGGACTGCCCACAGCTGCGTCCACTTCAGCTTCAGAAGGACTATGACCCACCATCACCCGCAACAGGCCCCTCGCAGGAGCTGGAACAAGATCACCACCGACCAGCTCACTACCTCCCTCAGCCAGAACCCGCCCGCCAGCACAACGGACCCCAACGAAGCAGCTAGCAACCTCACACAGTGGATCACCAACTGCGCAGACGACCTCGCACCACTGAAGTCCCCTCCCAGCAGACCCGGCAGCAAGAAAGCCTCTTGGTTCACCGACGAACTTAAGAACTCCAAGAAGAATTGCCGCACCCTCGAGAAAGCCTGGCGCAACAACCAGACCTCAGACAATATGACTGCCCTCAAGCACGCCACCCGCAAACACCACCAGCTGATCCGCACCACCAAGAAGACAGCATTCAAAGAACGACTGAACAACAACGCCCACAACAGCAAGGAACTCTTCAGCATCGTCAAAGAGCTCTCCAACCCCAGTGCCGGAAACAACGACATCACTCCCTCGCAAGACCTCTGCGACTCACTTGCCTCGTTCTTCCACAGCAAGATTGCCGACATACACAACAGCTTCGGCACACAGACCACGCACCCAACCTCCGAACCAACGTCCCCCACCACCACTCTCTGCGCCTGGACCCTGGTCAGCACCGAAGACACCACCCGCACGATGAACACCATCCACTCCGGATCACCAACCGACCCCTGCCCCCACCACGTCTTCAACAAGGCCGATTCCATCATCGCACCCCAACTCCGGGACATCATCAACGCCTCCTCCAACACCGCCACCTTCTCGGAGAGCTGGAAGCACGCCGAGCTCAGCGCCCTCCTGAAGAAACCAACAGCAGACCCCACCAACCTCAAAACTTCTGCCCCATCTCGCTCCTCCTTTTTCCCGCCAAAGTCATCGAGAAGACCGTCAACAGACAGCTTGCCGCCTTCCTCGAGACGAACGGATCCCTCGACCACTCGCATTCTGGTTTCCGAGCCAACCACAGCACCGAGACCACCCTCATCGCAGCCACTGACGACATCAGATCCCTGCTCGACAACGGGGAAACAGCGGCCCTCATCCTCCTGGACCTCTCCGCAGCGTTCGACACTGTCTGTCACCGCACCCTAGTGCAGCGCCTCAGCAACATCGGAATCCAAGACAGTGCACTGGAGTGGATCATCTCGTTCCTCACCGGAAGAACCCAGAGAGTCCGCCTCCCCCCATTCAGATCCGAGGCCACCGAAGTCATCTGCGGCGTACCACAAGGATCATCACTCAGCCCAACCCTCTTCAACGTCTACATGAGCCCCCTCGCAGCCATTGAACGCCAACACAACCTCAACATCATCTCCTACGCCGACGACACCCAGCTGATCCTTTCCCTCACCAACGACCCCGCCACCGCCAGAACCAGCCTACACGAAGGGATGAAAGACATCGCAGAGTGGATGAAGAACAGCCGCCTGAAACTGAACTCAGACAAAACGGAAGTCCTCATCCTGGGATCATCGCCCTCCACCTGGGACGACTCCTGGTGGCCCCCTGCCCTGGGCACCACTCCCAAGCCAACGGACCACGCACGTAACCTGGGTTTCATCCTGGACTCCTCCCTCTCGATGACCAGACAAGTCAACGCCGTCTCATCATCGTGCTTCAACACCCTGCGCATGCTCTGTAAGATCTTTTGGTGGATCCCCACCGAAACCAGGAAGACGGTCACCCAGGTACTCGTCACCAACCGACTGGACTACGGAAACACCCTCTACGCCGGAACCACAGCCAAACTTCAGAAAAGACTCCAACGCATCCAGACGGGCTCGCCTTAGGCAGCCTTCGGCACGCCAGCAGCGCAGCCGCACAATGGCAGGCATATATGGGGAGGTGGGAGGGAGGAGCAGCTGAGAGGCGGGGGCAGCGAATGGGCAGTGGGCAGTCAGGGGGGCGGGGACGCAGTGGCGAGGGCGGTAAGGGACAACAAAGGTAACAGAAGGAAAAGGGGCACAAAATCGAGGGTAAAACGAGTGGCACAGAAGGCAAAAGGGCACAAAAAACGAGCAGAACAGAAGGCAAAAGGGGCACAAAAACGAGGGAAAAACGAGTGGCACAGAGGGCATGAGGGCACAAAAAATTGAGTGGAACAGAGGGTAGAAGGGCACAAAAAATGAGTGGAACAGAAGGCAAAAGGGGCACAAAAACGAGGGGAAAACAAGTGGCACAGAAGGCAGACAGGCACAAAAAACGAGTAGAACAGAAGGCAAATGGGGCACAAAAACGAGGGGAAAACGAGTGGCACAGAGGGCAGAAGGAGAACAAAAAACGAGTGGAACACAAAAAACAAGTGGAACAGAAGGCAAAAGGGGTACAAAAATGAGGGAAAACCGTGTGGCATAGAAGGCAGACAGGCACAAAAAACGAGTGGAACAGAAGGCAAAAGAGGCACAAAAACGAGGGAAAAACGAGTGGCACAGAAGGCAAAAAGGGCACAAAAGTATCGGAAAAACTAATGGCACAGAGACAAAATGCAGAATACAGAAATACAGGGGCAGCTAGGAACAGAAGGCAGAATGGGCAGAGAGGCACGGGGGCAGCGAGGGGAACCAAAGGGAAACCCGAGCAGAGGCACGGGGGCAGCGTGGGGTACAGAAGGAAAGACCCGGCAGAGAGAGGACGGAGATACGAGGGGAACAGAGGGAAGAAAAAGGGGCACAGACCACGTACAGGCAGCGGGAGAAGACAGACAACAGCAGTAACAGACACAACAATGAAAATACAGGCAATACAATAAAAGCAATAAAGCGGAGGATGAGCAAACCTACCTACGGCCTACCACTTCCCACCAGGGATGAGGCGCAGGTGGTAGCCTGTGGGGGGTGGAGGGCCTCGAACTTCCTCAGCAGCGGCAGCTGGGGCAGGCGACACACAGGCGGTGCTGTGCGGAGGGGGAGCGACCTAACTGGTGGGGTCAAGGGTCGCTGTCGCATGCCGGTCAGCTGAACGGCAGTTAAACAGCATGCAGGAGAGGGGTTTAGGGTTGCTTATGGCGGGAGAGCATGAGTGGATAGCTGTAAGTTGCAGTGGGGGTCTAGGTGAGACAGGGAGTATGGGATTCTGCTAGTCCCAAGGATCACGGGAATGGTTGAATGGTGGACAGGAGGGTCAATAATAGGAGAGTTAGGGAGGTAAGAGTTACAAAAAAAAAAAAAAAACCCCAACTGGACCCTTCCGACCTAGCCAATTATAGACCTATTTCGCTCCTTCCAGGCATCAGCAAAATTGCCGAAAAACTGGTCAACGCTCAGTTGTCCCAGTTTTTGGAATCGAATAATCTGCTGTGTCGGTCCCAAACGGGGTTTCGCCCTGGCCAGGGCACAGACACCGCCCTCCTCGCCGTCATCGAGGAGGCAAGGTGCATTTTGGATTCAGGGGATCAGTGGCAGTGATCCTCCTGGACCTTAGTACAGCCTTTGACATGGTTAACCACCGTGTCCTGCTCCATCGACTGGCTAGGGCGGACTCGGGGGCACAGCGCTGGCCTGGTTAGAGTCTTTCCTCTCGGGCCGCTCATTTCAGGTCTGGGATGGCTGCTCCTGTTCTGACTCCCTTCCTCTGATAAATGGGGTTCCCCAGGGCTCGTCACTGAGCCCCACCCTTTTTAATGCCTACATGGCCCCTTTGGAAGATGTAGTTGCCCCCTTTGACATCAAGATTGTGAGACACGCAACTGGTCGTCTCGCTCTCACATCTAGACCAGCGCCCAGATAGTCTGCTGCACTGCCTCCAGAAGATCCACCACTGGATGTGCGAATCTTCGCTCAAGCTTAATGGGTCCAAAACAGAGGTTATGCTGATGGGCAAGAAATGGACAACAATTCCACCATCTGTTTGGCCCGACTCCATGGGTGAGGTGCCCACCCCAAGAGAAGAAATTAAGAGTCTGGGGGTCTGGCTTGAACCTGACCTATCCATGAAAACCCAGGCTACCAAAACAGCCGGTACCTGCTTTGGTCTCATGCGGTCAGTCCGCAAGATCCTTCCCCTACTCCCCCCTCTCTCCAGGAAATTACTGATTCAAGGACTGGTTCTTGCACGACTGGATTACAGCAATGCTGTCTATTTAGGAGCCCCCGAGTCCACCTTGGGTAAGCTGCAACGAACACAAAATGCAGCTGCTCGGATGCTGTTTGGCCTCCCCTCCAGATCTTCCGCAAGACCTGCCCTCAAAGCACTCCACTGGTTGCCAGTACGATAGAGTATCGAGTTTAAGGCTATGTGCATCGCCCACAAGCTCCTAAATTGACATGGCCCCTCTATCCTAGGAGAAATGGTTACACCGTACAAAGCCTCGAGATCCCTGCGATCGGACAGTGAGCGACTGGCGAATGTACCCAAGGATAGGCGAGCACGCACCGGAGGTCGTCACTTCTCAGTAAAGGCAGCCTCCCGCTGGAACCTGCTCCCCCGCAGTTTGCGATTGGAACCCCGCTACCTTCGCTTTCGCAAGCAACTCAAAGCGCTGCTTTTCCCTAAATAAATAGTTTCGCTCCCCTCTCTCCCCTCTTAGCCAACCTTACTGGTTTTATAGCGCGGGGATGCCTTCGGGTCACCAGGCGCTCTACAAATCCTTAAATAAATAAATAATAAATAAATAAAGGTCAAGGAGGTCAGAGGAGGAGAGATGGCTCGAGGCACGGGGGACCTACGTGTACAGTTGCAGCGGGGGAGGTTCTCCAATGTTGAGGGTTAGAGATGTTTTGCGAGCCAGGGCTGGGGTAATTAGCACGATTGAGGAGGATCCTGGAGGAGAGGGAGTTTAAATCTTTTTTGAGTCGAGTGAGTTCAGATGATAGGGTTAAGAGATAGCGTTCAATGTTAGATAGAGTCTTGGTTATAGGAATGATAGGGACGGTGGGTGAGAGGGCGGGAGGGAAAAGAGTATTATCTGTGTTGTCCGGGGAAAGTGGTCTGAAGAGTGGGTGGGGTGGGAGGCCAGGAGGGGGAAGAGAGGAGTGCTCACGTTGATGGACGAAGGGAGGGCCGTGGAGTCATAAAGGTAATACGGAGAATCAGGATAAGTGTTCTGAGATGTTAAGGGGCCATGAGGGGAGTGAGGAGAGATAACATCCTGGTTAGGGGGAGGAAGGCAATTTAGAGAGGATGATATTGGTGGCAGCAGTCGAACAATAGGGAGTTCGAGGTGAGGGTGATGGGAGGTAACAGTGAGGTAAGGGGTGGGATTAGTGGTAGACGGAGATAAGTCATTAGGGAGAGAATGAATTTAGGAGACTGTGTATGTTGTTGGGCTGTCAGGAGGAGGGAGGGTCACTAGTGAGGGAAGGTAGTTGGAGGTCTGGATTTGGGAGACATCATTAGCAGTTGAAATGCCTGGGGGAGCGGGGTTAGGGTCAAGGAGGGAGAGGGCAAAAGGGTGTCATGCAGTTGGGAAGATGACGGGATAGGAGGTGGTTTGGATAGTAGGTAGGACAAGGTGCTGAAATGTTGTTCAAAGATGGTGAGGTGATTTTCAGTAAGCTTGCATGAGGAAGTTTCCGGATTTGAAAATGGAGATGTTGATTTTGCCGAGGAAAGCAAGGGAAGGGGAAGTAGGTAGTTTAAAACCACATGGGATTTTACATGATTTAGTGATGGGGAGGTGGTGGAGGAAGATGCTTTTCCATTTGGAGGGGCGTTTTGAGTAAAAGATTGTTTTTTTATATGGAGGAGAGGATGAGGTAGTTATCGACAAATAAAGTTTCATGGTGACGAATTAGTAATTTGTTTTTAAAGTTTTTTGTAGGGTTTTTGGAAAGATTAGGGGGGTATAGAATGGTCCATGAGTTGGGGCCATGTCTAGTGATTGGAGAGTCCTGTGGTATGAGGGAGTTATTGAGGGGGGGCATGGTAGTTCAACTGTAAGCGGCTAAGTGAGTGGTTAAGATACAGGGCGGGAAAAAAATTGAAATAGGATGTGGAGAGGTGGAAGAGTCAGTGTAGGGACGGGAGAAAGTTAGCGATTAGAACAAGCACAGGAAGGGAGAGATGACCGTGCTAGGAGGAGGATATAGGAGGTCAGCGTTAGAAGGGGGAGTATCGGAGTGGACACAGAATGTGGGATAAACAGGATTTACACTTGGGCTTTGTTTTTAAGACTTTTTACTCTGCTGATTGCTAGCAGCTTGCCTGGCTATTCCCTCACCGTCCCGCTGATTAGGAGCGGCGAACGGCTATCTTCTGTTTAATCTTTTTTTTTAACTTCACCCCACCCCGAACCCTGACTCCTCCCCCATCGCGTCATTGCCTATTTAGGCTCCGCCCATTCCCCCGCGCGTTGTCTAAGCCCTGTGGCAGAGGGTGGAGGCATCGCGCTGAGCGCAGGATTTACACTTGGGCTTTGTTTTTAAGACTTTTTACTCTGCTGATTGCTAGCAGCTTGCCTGGCTATTCCCTCACCGTCCCGCTGATTAGGAGCGGCGAACGGCTATCTTCTGTTTAATCTTTTTTTTTAACTTCACCCCACCCCGAACCCTGACTCCTCCCCCATCGCGTCATTGCCTATTTAGGCTCCGCCCATTCCCCCGCGCGTTGTCTAAGCCCTGTGGCAGAGGGTGGAGGCATCGCGCTGAGCGCAGGATTTACACTTGGGCTTTGTTTTTAAGACTTTTTACTCTGCTGATTGCTAGCAGCTTGCCTGGCTATTCCCTCACCGTCCCGCTGATTAGGAGCGGCGAACGGCTATCTTTTGTTTAATCTTTTTTTTTAACTTCACCCCACCCCGAACCCTGACTCCTCCCCCATCGCGTCATTGCCTATATTGACGCCCCTTATGCGTCAGCGCAGCGGACGAGCGCAGCGGGCGCGACGTAGGCGCGCCGGAGTTGCGCCAGAGTTAAGCCCGTCTGCGCCCGTCCGCGGCCGGCCGGGGCTAGGGGCCACCACCCCTGGCTCCCGCATTCACTATTCACCCGCGGCTTTGCTCCGATTGCGGGGCCATTGGTCCCTGGATCCTTGTATTATCCATCGGATGGCACTGCTGGGCTGCAACTCCCCCTGTCACGCTTGCCCATCTGGTTGCCCGCCCTCTCACGCACCATCTCCGTCCCCCGCCCCACTTATCACCGGTGACTCACATTCCCCCCCATTATCTATCATATTACTCAACACTAGATCTGCTGTTAAACATCACCATGAACTTTTTACTCTCTTAGATACTGACAAACCCGACCTTCTACTGCTTACAGAAACTTGGTTTACTGAAGCCTCCCTCCCTTCCCTCCTGGCTACCCTTCCCTCGACTTATTATGCCATCCGCGCCGACCGCCTCGGCGGGAAAACGGGCGGAGGTGTAGCTCTTATCGCCCGCTCTGATCTCCAGTTTCAAGTCCTCCCTTCTCCTTCCCTGGTCGGAATCGACTATCTGGTGGTCCGCTCTTCCTCCCTTTCCCCCCATCTAGCCATAGTGCTCGTTTATCGCCCTCCTCAACTAACTCCTTCTTTTCTCCCGGCCTTTCAAGACTTACTTGGCACCCTGTCGGTCAATTATGCCTCGGCTTTAGTCCTCGGGGACTTTAATTATTGGCCTTCGGACCCTAAGGAGTGTGTGTCATCTAAGGAATTTTCAGAAACCCTTCTTTCCCTCAATTTTGTTTCTTTTGTCCACTCCCCTACTCACATTCACGGGCACATCCTTGACCAGGTCTGGTCTCTTAACTGTACCCTTTCCACGCTGGTTGTTGCCCCCTGCACTTGGTCCGATCATTTTATTATCTCGTTTTCTCTCAGTCTCTTAGTGGCTAAGACCCCTATGTACATCAAAAACTCTTGGGCCCGCAACTGGGGTAAGGTTAACCTGCCTGATCTCGCGACCGCACTCCTGGCCTCTCTTCCCCCCCTATCGGGACTAGATTCCGCAGCCCAAGCCTCAGCCATTGACTCATGGCTCACGGAGGGAAGCGACCGTTTAGCTCCTCTCCGACGTACCTCGATTAGGCGCCCTAAAGACGCCAATCGGTGGTTTAACACCGAGCTGAAGGAATTGAAGCTCACCGTTCGAAGGGCTGAACGCAAGTGGAGACTGGATTACTCTTCGAGTACCAGGACCCGCTACGTTCACCTCCTGGGGACCTATAAGCAGAAAATCATTGAGGCCAAAAAAGCATATTTCTCGGCGAAAATCCTATCGGCCGAGAATCAACCAAAGGAGATCTTTGCCATCACCCATGATCTGGCGTTCTCGGACCGGACCACTCTTAAGCCCCCCCCCTCCCAGAAACTTTGCGATTCATTGAATTTTTATTTTGTCGATAAAATTACGACAATTAAATCCAACATCCCTCCCCCTTCTCCCTCTTTTGTTGACCCCATCCTTCACCTGCCCTCAGCTACTTTTAATTCCTTTCCTCCACTTTCGGAAGATCTTTTTTTGTCCCTTCTCCCTAAAATTAAGTCCGGTTCCCCATCTGATATATGCCCGGCTCATATTCTACGGCAGATTTACACTGTCTGCTCATCGCCCCCTCTGGGCTTCCTTAACGATTCACTAGCCCGAGGGGTTGTTACCCCATCGCTAAAAGCCGCTTCCATCGTTCCCATTTTGAAGAAGCCGGGAGCCGACCCTTCTGTGATGGCTAACTATTGCCCCATCTCCCTTCTCCCTTTTTTGGCGAAGGTGCTGGAGCGGCATGTGACATCTGCACTCAGCGCCTTCGCCGAGAAGAACGGGAGGTTGGCCCCTTGTCAGGCGGGATTTCGGCCAAGGCACTCAACTGAGTCAGTGGTGGTGTCAGTATCAGACACCCTCAGAGAGGGTATGGACGCCGGTAGATCTCAGGCGCTGGTCCTTCTCGATTTGTCCGCCGCCTTTGACACGGTGGATCATTCCATCTTGCTTTCCCGTGTCAAGGCGGCGGGCATAGGAGGATCAGCCCTCATCTGGCTCTCGTCCTTTCTGAGGGACCGGACCCAGGCAGTTCATCTTGGGGAGTTTTCAGCTACCCCCTGCCAGGTCCAGTGCGGTGTTCCTCAGGGTTCTTCTCTCTCTCCTTTACTCTTTAATCTTTACATCGCTCCGCTCATCTTTTCTCTACAGCACCTGGAGGTCTCGGTATTTAATTATGCCGATGACCTCCAGCTCATCTTTAATCTTTCTTCTACTCCTGACTCTATCTCTAATTTCCAATCTACTTTATCTTTCATCAGGGACTGGATGAACCTCAACCACCTGAAACTCAATCCCGATAAAACGGAACTTGTGGTGACGGGTGGTTGTTCCAGTCCCTGGAATTCTCTTTTCTGGCCCCCCTCTTTTGGTTCTCCTCCTACTCCGGTCTCCTCTGTTAAGACTCTTGGTATTAAGCTCAACAATCAACTCACTATGCACTCCCAGATCGGTTCTGTGGTTTCTTCTTGCTTTCTTACTCTCCGCACTATTCGCTCTATTTCCCGTTTCTTTTCCTTCCCTGCACTCAAGCTAATTATGTCCGCACTGGTCCTGTCCCGCCTGGACTACGGGAACATTCTGTATAATGGCATCCCTCAGTACAGCCTCCGTAAATTGCAATTAGTGCAAAACCAGGCTGCTCGTCTTGCCTTTGGTCTCCCTAAATTCCACCACTCCTCCCCCCTCCTGAAAACTCTTCACTGGCTCCCGGTGCGGGAGCGTGCCCTGTTTAAACTAGGCTGCATGGTGTTCCAGGCCAGGACTGGCCTGGCCCCCCTATTTATATCATCGGCCATCAAGGCTTATGTCCCTGGCAGAGACCTTCGTTCCTCGGCCCAACTTCTCCTAGATGTGCCCCGTTACCGGAAAAAAAAACAGGGTGGCTCAAAATTTTCCATTCTTGCCCCCATGTTTTGGAATTCTCTCCCTTTTTATCTTAGGTCTCTCACTGATTATTCCGCTTTCCGCAAAGCTTTGAAGACCTTTTTATTCCCTCAGGCTCTTCCCTAGTCTATCGTTTATTCTCCAGCCCTGTCTCAGTGACTGTCCCCGCTCAGTGGGCTGTCTTCTACTTTAGCGCCAAGAAACCGTTCAGGTGTATGTTGCGCTCAATAAATATTTTAAACTTAAACTTAAACAGTCAAAATAAACATGGGAAGGAAGCTAATTTACAGTGAGAAAGCATTACCCATATTGCAAAACCTAGACAAACTTAGACACAAGCTATTAGAAGGGGAAGAGAGACAGGTCAGAGCAAGGGGGAAGAGAAATGGTAAAACCGGAGAGAATCAGAAAGAGAGTAACAATCAGATTAAACACGGGAAGATAAATTACAGGGAGAACAATACATAAATTTACTAACTTCGGCTAGTAAAAAGCCAGTTGGGGCAAGAGGAAAATAATAAGGGGAAATTGACGATCTTATGAAAACCAAAGGATGAAAAAGTCAATAAAATGGAAAAATATGAGAACAGGTAGAAATTACAATCACAGGGTGATTTAGGACTTCACAACCAAGAATAACAATACATTAGACCACTGAGAGTTTAAACCATCACTAAGAAAGTCACTTGTGCCACTGTGGAGGATTGTCTAGCAGCAGGCAATAAAAATAACAATAGCATAGAGCACTTAGAGTTAAATTGAGAAAAGGGGAAATCATTAGTGCCACTGTGAAGAATTGTCTGGCAGTAAGCAATAAAAAATCCCCCCAAAAAACATAATATTGGGAATCTAAGCGCTTTGGGAGTTAACAACACAAATAACAATACATTTGAACACTAAGAGAGTTTATTGAGCACTGAGAAAAGAAAATCCCCTGAGCCACTGTGGAGAATTTCCTGTGAGTAGGCGATGTAAAGTGCCAAAAAATTCGAAATAATGAGAAATCTAGACGAGGTGGGTCAGTGTGGTCACCCAGTGCAAATAAACCTATAATGTCTTGCAGCTGCTCAGACTCAGATGAGACCTCTGCAATAGAGGTAGAGATCGCCCTATGTTTAAGTGTATGGAAAGGTTTATTAAAGTATTTTTTTAATTAAATATTTTTATGTTAGATGTTATTGTTAATTTTAAATATGTATTTTAAAAGTTAAAATACATTTTTTAACATTATTTCCATGATGATGTTGCGGTACTAGTGGCAGGACATGTGTGGTGCTGAACTTACTCCAGGTCGGATCTGGTGTATATGTACTACTGTTTGATGACTTTTTTTGCTGTAATATTTTAGGTGTGGATTTTGTGAATAGTAATTACATTACTCTTTGTGGCGTGTGCATATCCCTCCCAAATCCCTCCCCGAAGGTAGCTTAACTGCTACCCACCATTCCGAAAACACCTCTCCTTTAATAATAAGTATTCCCCGCTTTTCAGCCACTACCGCCCTCCCTCCCACATTTACTACTAAAACATATATCTGCATATGCGGTAATCTCTGCAGTTAGGGCGGAGGGCAAGTAGGTTTTTGCATAGAATTTTGTAGCATATTGGTAACGCTTCTGTTACTACCGAATATATTTCAAAATGCAGTTTGTGAATAGGCCCGCAGTGTCTCACTGATGCAATGAGTGTCTATAGTGGAGAAGTGTGGCTCAATGGTTAGAGCGGCAGACCCTGATGCAGAGGTCTGGCCCGGGGCCAGGGTTCAATTCCCGACACGGCAGGGTCTTGGGCTCATTGTCTGCGGACTCGATAATTCTCGCCTCGGTGCCTACTCTAATCATGTGTTCCACGCTGCAACTCTGGGCAATAGCTTACTTAATCTCCACAAAGGCCCCAACAACACTGGGATGCCTGGCTTCACCTTGGGGGTGCCCAGGAGGGGCATCTCACAGGGAGAGCCAGGAAGGCAGCGTCGGCATGTACCGGTGATGGGCAGCTGTGCGCTTTACAAGTATACTACATTTACATTTATAGTAAGCAGCCTCAACAGGGGAAACCCTGTAAAACAGGCCTTTTCCCTGCGGGAACAGGCTCATCCAGCCTATGACTACATCTCTGGGTGCCACAGCTCTAGAAACCATGCTTTACTGAGGTGTGGGAGAGAAAGTACCAAACTGGATGAACTAGTTCCTAAGAGCCAGGGGCTACAAAGATCCCTGTAACATGGGAGGGGTGCTGGTCCCAGCCCACATTCAGGCACTGAAGCCAACACCGAATGAAGATGATTGTAGGCTTTGTGTATGAGTTAATCACAAGGCAGATAGAAGTAGCCTGTCATTACACAGAGTCTTTTGGCACAATGCAGGAAGGATTGGAGTGGTGGAATACAGAAACTTCATGAGGAGAGGAGGATCACAGATGCAACCTCAAGGGACTAATGTAACTTCAAACATCTACAGAGGCATCACACCTGATGATCTCATCAGCATCATAGGCAAGCAACCGGTTCCACCCATGAGCCCTCTGGAACAACAACAGGCCGCACCCTTTCACATTTGAAATGCCCAGGAAGCCCACATGAGATTATAAAAACAACCCGTCTGATACAGAAATTGGCATCATGCTTCACTCAGGAAGGACCGTCTCGGCGTGGGGTTGAGTCTTCAGCTGGGATCCTGCTTGACAAGGCCCAGTACTCGAAAGATAGACGAGTCTACCAGCCGGGATATCATGTTAGCCAACCATCAAATGGTGCATTCTACTGTGTATGCACACTGTCTCCAATTTCTCTTCAGTCACTAAAAGATCCTTTTGATGAGAAGAAAAAACACGGACTTCATGTGAAACACTGCCTGGAGCAAAAGGTTCCAGATTGCTTCTGTGGTTCAGTGCACCGTCTCCGGGTTTCGTCTTCTATGTAGAGTTCTGCCAATAACATTAGCAGAGCACCAGAAGCCAGTGGTTGGAGCCATGATCAACTTAAAGATGGATTAGGCATGTACACTGTCAGAGCTCGCCCTCGGTCATTTCAGTGATTGTAGACAGCTTAACCATCTAATCTCTGGTTGAAGGAAGTGTCCTTCATCTTCTGAAATCTGCACTCTGCCTCCCCCTTTATATCTGAAAGAAAGAAAACAGTTTTAGACAGAGGTCAAAGAGTCACAATTAATTAGATTAACAAGCATTGCCAAGGGCAAAGGCGGATGACAACATACAAAGGGAAAATAAATAGGAGGTCATTCCTATTAAGATTTTCCGCATCTCAGTGGTCCCTCATGGGAGCCCTGCTCCAGGCACCCTGTGAAAATGTCAGCCAATTCTATTGCTCTAGACTGTCAAACTAATCTTTGATTGTTCTCTCAGACCCAGCACTGTGTCTCCAAGCTGGAATAAAGTCACAGTAACCCCTCTCTCAAAAATACCAAGGCTGCCTTAGACGTATAGAATTATCTTTGTGCACAGGTTCACAGTCAGTCTTCAAAAGGGTGCTCAAAGTGAACTCTTGTATTTTCTCGATTCAAATAGTCTTCTTCAGCCTGGGCAAGACTGCTCATGCACATGTGACAAACCTGGACAAGGCTGAGCTGGCTGCTGCCACTGATGATCTGCAGATGCACTTGGATGCTCTTAGATGTGGGTGTTGAGGCTACCCTAATCCTGCTCAATCTGTTGGTAATCTTTGGCCCTCCATCGGTCTTTAGTATATTGCTGAGGTTGGGTTAAGGGGTGGTGTCTGGGTTTGGCAGAAACATGTCCCATTTTAGCCTAGTGAGGACATTTCCCTTCTATCTGATCACTCCTCTTTCTAGGCCATCTCTCGTGGGGTACCACAGGGCTTATGATGGGTCTACAACACAGCGATACTCAGATCATCATTTGTGTCCACGAGAAACTATTCTCAACCATATCATCTTTCAAGATCGATCTACCCAAATAGTCGAATGGATAAACACTAATCACCTGGAGCTGAACACTGAAAAAAACAGAGGCAGCTGGGGCTAGGAGAACATGCTTCTCACCATCTTTGAAATTGTTCAATGGCTTCCAGTAACAAAAAAATGTTTCTTAAATGCCTCTGCATTTGTACGTGCCCTCCACAAGTCTTTGCCAGGGGCAACCTATCAATAGTGCAGCTGCCAAGGATTGTGAGAGGCCCAATACACACCAATTATGTGGACTGTCCACTTGTTAGGAATGGCATGCTCGCTGATAGTGGTGGTAAATCGAAATGTGATTTATTTAGCGGCAAAAAAGCCCTAAGCATTTCAGCGAATCATCGGATTGGGCCTGTGACTAAGGCAATGCTTCTGCAAAATGTGTTGGGCGTGCTTACCAATATATAAATCATGCTTTGCTTCATCAGCACTATCAGTGTGCATACCTTTCCTATTTATGAAGAGAAGTCGCTTTGAGGTATAATTGTATATATATATATATATATACCTCAAAGCTCAGTAGTCGTGTCACCACTAGGTAGTGATAGTTAGGTTAGATGTTCAACTCTGGCTTCGTATGACGAATCTCCACAAAAAAATCCATAAATGGTGCTACTTTTTGACTAGTTTGTGCATGGAAAGTTTCTGGGTAATCCATCAAGTTGGGGTGGGGGGAACAAAAAAAGGGATGGATTAAACCCAGGACTGGGTTAAATGTTTGATTAGTTCAGCATTCCATCTATCATTTTCTCTTTTTGCTTTTGTCGCCCTAAGTGGGAAGTGTATGCCCAGACATGGGTCCCGGGCTCACAGTACCTCTGATACCCTGAACTGGTCCCAGGATTCTTGTTTCCGGTCCTGTGGCAGTTCAGGCTGGACTGTTCCCATGGGGAGAAAGGTTAAGATTGATTTGTATATGGCTCGGTCCAAATTGGGGTGGCGTTGTGAGGAAAACAATGATGGATTAAACCCAGATCTGTGACTGCGGGTGAATATTTATTAGTTCAGGATTCCGTCCATCATATGTTCTTTTTGAGAAAAAAGAGGGGGATCACAACATGAAAAATCCCCATGCATTTTCCATAGACTTCTTTATGAAGGGTTAAGGCAAAAATGGCCAAATTTGGCAAGAAGCTAGATCTTGATACACAGATTGTGCTTTTTATGATTTGGTGAAGATTGAGATATTAAGGTTAAAAAAATATAGATATCTGGACGGTTGGGTTCAAGGGACTCTCAAGAGAGTTCCTCAAACCCAATTAAAAAAAATTGAGTGTTCTGTTTGAACCAGAAACCTTTTTTCCCCTTGGGCTAATTTGCTCCCACAGAAGTCACACTCCAGTGGAAGCAAGAGCTCTGATTGGCTGCCACCAACATAAGAAAATGTTGCAGGAAACCATTACAGGACTCTGGAACTTAGTACCCTGTCCTGAACAATTAAAGTATGTATAAGGGGTCAGGCTAAGGTTACCCAGGCCCACTAGGCTCGATGGGGAAGACTCAGAAGGACCCTCTTTGGTAAAATGCAGAAGAAAATCGGCAAAAATTGCCGGCTTCCTGCGGGACTCCTGCATGATCGTAAAAAATAGAAAAAGGAATAGTGGCCATGGTCGCTTTGTTTTATTAATAGGAAAAGGGCGTGCAGCCCCCCCCTTTACCCTTTACAGGCCCCAGGGAGCCAACCCTCTGGGCTGAACTTCATCAATATGGGAGGGGGACAGTGTGGCTGCCTTCCCAAGCCATTACTGGCCTCAGGGAGCCCACCCCAGTAGCCAAAATTCCTCAAAATGGGTAGGGGTCATGCGGTGTCCCTCCCTGAGCTGCTAAAGGCCCCAGGAACCCCATCTGCCGGAGCCGCTAAACGAATTAAAAGGCTGTGTGGAGTCCCTTCCCTGTGCCATTAATGCCCTGGTGACCCCATCCCCCAGGGGTGGCTCTCCAGCCATTTCCAGAGGAGCCCACCCCTGAGACATAGTGGTTTCCCTGCCCTCACCGGAGCGGGCCGGGAAACCTGTGTTTGCTCTTGAATTTTTGAATCACCCACCAAATGGGATCAAACACAAAGTCTGCTCCTACAGGCAGGAGCTTTAAAAATGGTCCCGGCTGCTGGGAGCAGACTTTTCATCTGTTTCCCTGCCCTCAGTGATGCCGGTAGGGAAACAGATGAAAATATTCCTCTCGCTAAGAGGAAGCAACATTAGTATTTGCTCACTCCAGGTGGGAGCAATACCTGCTCCCGTAGAGTGAAGGGACCCGGCTGTGGCCGCAGTGCCTGGGGCTTTCCATGTGAGCCCTTAACGTTGTGAATGTTGGGTGCCCTGGGTGGGCACAAGGGTACCTACCATTAAACATGTGGGTCGACTGACTTTACAGAAGTGGAACAGCAACAGGCCTCACTGGGGTATACCTTGGTGAAACGCGTAATAGCAATGAAGTGAGAAGTGGCAAAAGGACCATTGATAGGGATTTGGGCACGCGACCTAGATAAATGCATGATTGCAGAAAAATATGTGTTTAAGTCTAGAGGGTGTCCCAAGAAGTGGGGTAAAAAATGGAGGAAATGGAACGCCCACCGAGTAGACTTGTGTGTCTCCCCAACTAAAGAAATGGAAATGTTAAAGCATAATACGTATTCTCTTTAAACGAGTGACTGAATACCTGTACCATGCCCCGTATTTATTTACCTGATATAACAAGGCTGCGATGTATGACCACTAATGTATGTGAGGTAACATTTTGAAACCAATAAAAACATATGAGAAAAAGATATGGGACCCAGGGGATGGGGTCCCCAGCCCGGATTCTGAGGGAGAGGGGCTAAGCGGAACCCCTCACCTTTAAATGTAGTAGTGGCCCTGGGAGATGGGGTCCCCAGCGCCTAACAAGGCTTGGGGAGGTAAGCCACGTGGCCCCTCTCCCCTTTAATTAAAAAAAGGGCTCTCTTGGATGGTGTTCCCTAGTGCCTAATAAGGCTTGGTGGGGAGCCACTTGCCCCCCTCTTAAAAATGCATAGGGCCCCAGGGGATGGCGTCCCCAGGGTCCGATATGGCTCAGGGAGGGGGGCCATGTAGCCTCCTCCCCTTTTATAAAATAAAGGCCCTGGAGATGGGGACCTTAGGGCCTAAAGAGACTCAAGAAGGGGGGCGCATGGTCCCCTTCTCCTTTTTTCTAAGTTTTGGACCCGGGAGTGGGCTGCCTTGGGCTTATAATGGCTTGGGGAGGGGGGCACCACGGCTCTCATCCCCTTTAAGAGTAAATGGGCCTCAGGGATGGGGTCCCTACTGCCTTTTAAAAGCTCAGGGAGTAGAACCGCATGGTCCCCCTCCCCTTAAAGAAATACAGCCCTGGAAGATGGGGTCTACAGGGCCATTTAAAGGCTACATGGCCTTCCTCCCCTTAAAAAAATAAATGGCCCTGGGGGATGGGGTCCCCAGGGCTTAATTAGGCTTGTGGATGGGGGCCACTTGTTCCTCCTCCCCTTTAAAAAACATAAGGCCCTGGGAAACGGGGTCCCCAGGGCCTAAAAAGGCTCTTCGAGGGGGGCCACTTGTCCTCCTCCACTTTACTAAACAAAACTGATCTGGATATGATGTCCCCAGGGCCTATTAAGGCGTAGGGGAGGGGGCCCACATGGTTCTTCCTCCCCTTTAAAAAACATAATGCCCTGTGGCAAACACCTTGGCTGTGGGCAGGGGGGCTGGCTTTAAGTATGATTAATAAATATTACTGTAAGTTAAGAAGACCCTAGAAATTCACTGAAGAGACAAAGGTTAAACTAATGTTATAGTTAGGAATGATAAAAAGATCTGTTCTTTAAAAAAAAAAAAAAACCTTTAAAATTCACTGAAAAAAACAATGGTTAAAGTAATGTTATAGTTAGGTGAACATGTCTGTGACAACATTAACGTTTTGAACAAAAACACACAGAATATTACCAGTTATAGTTAGCAGAGCTAAATATAAATTGAGCCATTCCCATTCACTGCTTATGACCTCACATACTACATCACTCATAATTTATGACATCACTGATGAAATCTCCAATGGTGTCATTTCCATGCAATTTCCCATAGAAATTTTTGGAAGCCTTTTTAGAAAAAACAGCTGAACAAAATTACATCAAAATAGTGCAGGTATTCTGTATCTCAAAATAAATAAGTTCCGGTATTCAGTACTGGACAGTACCGGCCTATTTAAAGCACTGCTTTACTCAGAAAGTATGCTTTTTGTGATTTGATGTCAATCATTTTTTATGACAGATTAAGGTTGAAAAGTTAGTGATTTATTGTGATATATTGACAGTTGGTCCCAAGGGAGTTCTACAAGACTCCCATGGTACCATGGATTAAAAAAACATAAAGCAATCTGATCGGCCAAGAAGGATTTTTTTCTATCAGCCATCTTGGTTCCGCTTGACCGGTCCAGCATGACAAAGTGACCTATTTGATTAGCTACAATATCATCTGAACTTTTATGACTGCCATTACAGAACATGGGGACTCAGTCTCTGTGTCCTGAAATTGAGTAAAAAAATAAAGTATAAATGAGCATTGTAGTGGTACCCAGACTCTCTGGCCCTTGTGGGGAGGAGGGTCTCAAATGTACTCCACTGGGGCAAAAACGATTCTAGTTTTTTGTTCCATGAGTGCCACAGTACTCCCCCAGGACCCAGCAAGTCCTTCCCTGTGGTCTGCGGGATCTACTGTAGACCAGTATGTGGTCCAGAGGGTGTACTGCAGGACACTAAAAATTATTAAAAAAACAATAAAGTAAAAAATGTGCGGCAGGGGTCCACGGCGTTTGGCTGCCTACGGGCGGTTGCCCATCCTTGGGGTATTTGCCATCTGTGGGGGTTGCGTGCAGGGTCAACCCCATGTCATGCACCAAAGCACCAAAGGCCTTACTTGGCAGTGGGTTGAATGGTTGCAGGGTGCCGGAGGCCAGTCCCGACATCCAACCCTCTACTGCACATTTCGAAAGGTAGGCTCAGTGATGGAGTTGGGTGAATATGATTTAAAAAAACTCAGAAATGTATTGAAAAAAACAACGGTTAAACTGACTTTATAGGTAGATATTGTGTCAAGATATTACTTTCCATGAAAAAACTTTAGAAATTCACGGAAAAAACTAAGGTTACAGTGATGTAGTTAGGTGAGGCAAAAAAAATACTGCTTTATGTTTGAAAGAACAGAAATTCACTAGAAAAAAACAAAGGTTAAAGTGACATTCTAATTATGCCTGGTAATAATATATAAATTTACATTTTACAAAAATCTCTGGAAATTCACTGAAAAAAGCAAAGATTGAAGAGATATTATAGTTAGGTGTTGTAATCACATGAAATCCTAAATTAAAAAAAAAAACACTGAAATTCACCAATTATACTTTACTGAGCAGACTATAACTTGCTGCCCCACCATGCACTGCTTAATACCTCTCATATTATATCACTCATGGCATGTGTATAACATCTCAAATGACATCATTGATGACAACACTGATGACATCAACAAACCTACTGCGGTTCAGATTGCTCTGTAAATCAGTACAGCAAACTCCCAGGCCCCACTAGAGGCCATGCCCCTAATACTCACAGCCTTTGCCCTGCACTTATACCTTCGTACATATCCTACCTCTCATGTGCAATGAACTACAGTATCTACTCTGAACAGTCTGTTCTATGCCATGTGCAGACACCCAACCCCTTCACGGAGAGCCCACTGTCTCTAGACACCTAAGGCCCTTCAGGTGGTGTAGGCCCTTCTACACACAACCTTCACCTTGTACTGAACACTTTGTACATATCCGACCTCTTCTGGGCAATCAGGCCCACATGAGGGTGGGTGGTAAGTACCTTGTAATTGCAATCTTCACTCCTATACACAATGTCTCATACAGAACCCCCTTCCTCCAGACACTCAAGACCCCTTAGAGGAATATGCACCTACTATGTACTACCTTCACCCTGTAGCAAAGCTTTTACAGATAGCTAACCTCTTGTGGACAATCAATGAGATCCGATTCAGCAGGTCTCTGCTGTCCACCGTGTTCACCCTGTGCACAACCATTCACAGAGCGCTTACTCCCTTCACGCACCCATTTGGAAGCTTGCAAAAGCTGACACTCATTAGCAGCGTAGAACCTATAGACAATTGGCTTTAGATGTAGCTACTAAATGCTTTTCAGTGTGATAAGTGTATGGCAAACCTTCACATTCATTGGATGATGTTATCAGTGATGTAATCAATGATGTCATTGAATATGTCATCCGTGATGTAATATGTGAGGTCATAAGCAGTGCCTGTGTGGGGGGCGTGGCTATGCACACAACGAGACAAGGCGTCCTCAGGTAGAGCTCTGGCGTGAGCTTCCCTTTACCGGGGCATTTCTCCGGTAATTACCCGGCACAGCAGGCCCACACTCTGGGAATTGCAGCACGGACCCACAGGCCACCACCCTGCCCAAAAACGTGCTGCCGGGTGGCTCCTGACCGCACCGAGGCATCCTGACAGGGGTGGGCCGGACGGCAAGCAGCCGCGCCGGCGTAAACCATCACGCAACCCCGGGGATCGCATCGGAAGTCCAGGCCGCACTATTGGGCCTACAACGAGAGGAAGCAGTGACGAGACCGGACCGCGGTGCCGGGCCCTAGCTTACGGCCCGCCGCAGGGAGACCGAACCTGCACCAACAGTCCCTGCCTGTCGCCTGGTGCGACATCGTGGGTCGCGGATCCGAGGCACATTTCCTGCTTGCAGCGCTCGGCGGGAGCTGAGCCTGCCGGACTGGCATTCCTGAGTGCACCCCAGTGCGTGACTACCAGGAGTGAGCGTGGGTGGCCCTCCGGGGGACCCCAGCAGCAAGCATCGAGCCCTGGATGGTAGGAGGGCGCGTTCATTGAGAGTGCGGACGACCGAGGCCCGGGACTCTGTAACCTACCAAGACCGCCCAAACCGAGTAGCGCCAGAGGACCGCCGGGCCCCAGCCTGCGGCCCGCCGCGGGGAGACTGAGTCTGCACCGATACTCCCTGCCCGTCACCTGGTGAAACATCGTGGATCACGCACCCGAGGCGCGCTTCATGCCTACAGCTCTCGGGGGCAGTGGAGCCTGCCGGCCTGGCACCCCTGACCGAAACCCAGCGTGTGACGACCAGGAAAAGACGCAGTGAAGGCCCGGACCTGTAAGTAGCTCACTGGGGGCCCCCTGCAGCAAGCATGCCCCAGATAGCAGAAGATCGCGCTCACTGAGGGAGTGACCGTCCGAGGCTCGGGACTATATACCCCATCAAGACCACCCATACAATGCAGCGCCCGGGGATCGCCTGGGGGCCACGCTACGCCGAATCACTACAACGACACACGACCCGTGTGACACGACTGCTGGTTTCCACGGATGGCTGATAGATCAGATCCTTTCACAACGCCACGCGGCATAGCAGTGGACTGGCTGGGGCTGCAGACACTGCGGGGGCCCGGGGCAGGACATTCCCTGAGTGGCCTAGTGGTGGCCACCGGGAAGAAACGCCGCTGCGCTTGGGACCCGGGACATATTCATGGGGGCATCCTGCTGTGTTTAAAGTGCTCCAAATACTCGGAGGCCGAACCTGGAAGGGGTGCGAGCGTCTGCAGTTCGGGGCCCTGTAACCCGCCCAGATAACGCGCGCCACGCAGCGACTGGGGGAACTGAGCTGTCGCACCCACTCATGTGGCAAGATCACCAGCGGGCACGTTACATTGGAGGAGCGGATCACTCAAGACGGCGAACGGAGCAGCAGTGACCAGATTCACGCCATAGACCACTCTAACACCCAGGGGCTGAGGCGACGGACGAACACGAGGCATGCAAGGCGGCGATTTGGCCTAGGAGAGCTTAGTGGACAATACCCCCTTTGTGGCAGGCTTGCCCACATGCACTAGAACGCTACAGCCTGCTCTGAACGGACACGTGGAGCTGTGAATACAGCCAGGGCCCTGCCGAGGCTCCTATCCCCCCCCTCTCTGCCCACGCGTGCTTCCATGCCTGCGCCTGTTGAGACCGAGACGACACCCGGGCATGGTGCTGATCGCTGTACCCACCACCACATCAAGGACACCCTCAACACTGCCCATGTCTAGAGGCGCCAGGAAAACGTACAGGAACTGGTGGAGCGCAAACAAAAGGCAAGATGGATAAGCTCTCAAAACAGGGGGAGGCCGACCCCGTAACGGCCAGGCTGGACACTGTACTGGCGGCAATGGAGAGACTAAGAAATCGGTACAATCCACGTGCACGTCACTGGAAACGAAGATAGACGGAGTTGCCATTGACTTAACACACCTGAGAGCGGATCACAAGAAGCTCGCAGAGCGCACCACCACCCTGGAAAACTCTGTGTCGGACCTGGAACCCCGGGTCACTCAGTCAGATAAGCTAATGAGAGACATCCTCAACAGAGTTGAGTTCCTAGAGGACAGGGCAGAGGATGCAGAAGGACGGGCAAGACGGAACAACATGCGGATAGTGGGAGTGCCGGAAAGATGGGAAGGGAGAGATCCCACGACGCACATGGAAGATTGGTTGCGAACACTGCTGCCGGAGGGAACACTGTCGCCTCACTTTGTGGTGGAACGGGCACATCGGGTTCCATCGAGGCCTCTTCCGACGGGCTCCAACCCTCGTCCACTTCTCCTCCGCATCCTGAACTATCGAGACCGGGACTCCCTATTGAGAGAAACTCGCAAGCTTCATAATATCCAGATTGATAATGCCAACATCATGTTTTTCCCCGACTACACAGTCCAGGTGCAGCGTCAGAGGCACTCTTTTCTGGCGGGGAAACAGCGGTTGCGCCAGCTTGGACTCACATACTCACTCCTGTTTCCTGCGAAACTCCGGGTGGTGGCGCCGGACAAAACGCACTGCTTTACTAGCTCTGATGAGGTGGAAGCCTGGCTGGACAGCGGAACAGACAAAGCTCTGCAAAACCAGCGGAAACTTTCCACGCGAAGCGGAGTAGAGGCCCGAGGCGGAGGCGCCGGAACAGATTATCGCCGGCACCTTCGGACCGAACACAACCAGGCAGCGGCCCGCCCGAGGACGAAATGCACCGGGAACAACAGGACGCATTGCGCATAGCTGCGGAACTCAGCAATTCGCCAATCCCACATTTATTTTATTTATTTATTTGCATACTTATAACGCGCTGGGAATCGACTCCCTGAGGAGTATCTCCGCGCTTTAGCAGCATCTGAGACCAAAGCAGGCTCTATCTTAGGGTTCAATAATGTCTAACGGGACTAATAGTTGAACAGAAAAGTTTTTAATTTTTTCCTAAAAGGAAAATGTTCCTTACAGACTCTAATGTCGTAAGGAAGATCGTTCCAGAGCTTTGGTCCTGCTACGGACAGAGCCCTTCCTCCTTGTCTGGTCTTCCAGAACCTGGGGACACATAACAACTCTAGATCACCAGATCTCAGAGTTCTCGAGGGGATGTAAGGAGCAAATTTTTTAGTTAGGTAGTCAGGACCTTTACCAGTGAGGCATTTATGGATGATGCAGCATGTTTTAAACAACACCCTCTGTTTCACAGTAAGCCAATGCAGTTGATTCAGCAATGGTTTTGAGGGTGTACGTGCTGGGGCATTCAAAACCAAGCGTGCTGCCGTGTTCTGCACGACTTGGAGTTTGTTAATGATGCCCTCATTGGCTGCTAACAGCAAACCATTACAATAGTCCAGTCTGCTCAATACAAGCGACTGAACTAGAGTTTTCCTGGTGGTATCAGGTAACAGGGGGAAAACCCTTCGGAGAAGACCAATAACATGGAAACAGGAGCCTACCACTTGATTAGTGTGATGTTTAAGGGTAAGCTCCTGATCCAGCTTGACTCCAAGATCTTTCACCACCCCTTTGGGCACAGGGACTGGGCCTAGATCTTGAGGCCACCAGTCAGGAGTCCACAATCGTTTGGCCTCTCCAAAAAGCATCACCTCGGTCTTAGAGACGTTACACTGAAGGAAGTTTGCTGCCATCCAATGAGCCACCTCTTTCATCCCCTGGGCGAAGGAGTTACGCACCTCAGGAGTCATGATTTTGAAGGGGAAGAGGAGTTGAGTATCGTCTGCATACGATACAGGGATGAACCCGTGGGATCTCATGATGTTAGCTAGGGGTGCCACATAGATGTTAAAAAGTGTTGGGCTCAGGCAGGAGCCCTGAGGCACCCCCTTAGAGATCTCCACCTCCTCTGACTGGTATGGTCCCAGTATGACTCTCTGAGTGCGCTTGATGAAGAAGCTCCTTAGCCAGGCCAGCGCCTTGCCTCCCAGACCGATGTTAATAAGTCTGGAGGTCATGATGTCATGTGACACAGTGTCAAACGCCGCTGACAGATCTAAAAGCACCAGGATAACGGAGTAACCCCCATCCTGTAGCATGTGGAGATCATCAGCGACGGACAGCAAGGCGGTCTCAGTGATGTGCCTGGGCCTGAAGCCCGATTGAGAAGGGTCCAGTCCCCCCGCACTTTCTACGTATTTGGATACGTGCCGATTTACAAACTTCTCTGCAAGCTTCCCTAGAAAAGGGAGGAGGGAGATGGGTCTTAGGTTTGTAAGATCGGTCCAGGGAATGGAGTTATTCTTACGTAGAGGTCTGACCAAAGCCTGCTTCCAGCCTTGGGGAACTTCCCCAGTGCTCAGAGAAAGGTTGAGAACTTGCTGAATTCCTCCGCTCAGCTCATCGCTGAGAAGAGCCATAACCCGTGCTGGCATAATATCCGAAGGACACCCACTCTTTGTTTGGGTGATAAGGGTGGTTATCTCCTCCAAAGATATTGATGGGAAGGCTTCAAGTTTACAGGTCGTGTTTCCTACTGAGCTAAAATGAGACTGGATCATGTTGTCAGCGGTACTCATATTGTTCGAGGTGGAATTGGTGGCTAAGATCTTCGTGTAAATGCCATCTATTTTTCGAACAAGGAACTGAGAGATGTTATTACAGAGTTCCTGAGACTCAATCCCATCTGTTTCACAAACCGAAGGTTTTATAAAGGTTTGCAGGATCTGGTAAAGTACTTTGGGGTTTTTACCGGCTGCTGACAATTGGGCTGCAATATGATGTTTCCGCGCAGCCCGAATAGCTTTATGGTAAACTTTTAAAGAGTTCCTATGAGTTTCTTTGTCCTCTGCCTTGTGAGTAGTCCTACAGCGTTTTTCTGACTTCCTAGCAGTTAGCTTTAACTGTCTAAGATTGTCTGTAAACCAGACTTCTTGTTTAGGGGCAGGCCGTGATTTATATTTTCTCAAGGGAGCAACCTGGTTGATAGTCAGTGCTAAGGCTTCATTGAATTTATCTAATGCAGAGGAAACATTATCCCCGCATTCATCCCAATTGGGCTCTATGTATTTCCTCCTGAAACCCTCTGCAGTTAGCTTATTCCAGGGTCTTCTGACTTCTGCCATAGTCCTCTGGATGCCCTTAGCCTTATAAGTGGAGCGGGTGTGAAATTCAATAATTGCGTGGTCAGTCCAGTCCACTGGGGTGGGAGGCAGACATTTTATAAAGGTATCGTTACATAGCACAAGATCTAGGGTGTGTCCCGCTATGTGTGTGGGTCCCTGATTCTTTTGGCTAAGACCAAGCGTGGCCAGATCAGCCAAGAGTGTCTGTGCTTCCACACATATCGCTATTTCGCTATGAACATTAAAGTCCCCTACCACAATAAAATCTGAATTGCACTGCATGTGGGGGGTCAACGCTTCCACAAGTTGAATGGAAAAATTCCCAAGAGGGCCAGGAGGTCTGTAAACCAGTGCACCTTTCCTGGTTTCCTTTGAATTTGGGTTGATGGTAAAAATCAGGAGCTCCTTTTGCGGATTACACACTGTTTCGGTGACCACCACCTCCATATCTTGTTTGAAAATAATGGCCAGCCCACCACCCGTTTTGATAGGGCGGTCCATTCTCACTATTTTGTACCCTAACGGCACCCCCGTTGTGATGGCCGGAACAGTATGGGGCTTAAGCCATGTTTCAGTTAAGAAACAAAAATGTGGGCTCTCAGAAGTAATGAGATCCCAGATCTGAGTTGCATGGGACACTAGTGAGCGAACATTGCAAAGAAGGTACTTACAATTCAGAGAGGAGTCGTTAGAAGGGCTGAGAGGGGGTTTAGTCAAATGTTTTGTGGGGATAGAAGTAGAGTGCCAAGAAGATATAACAGCATTGCAGGTAAATTGTGTATGACATTCCCTACAAGTAAATGGTCCCTCCAAACAGATCTCTGCCCTATGGGAGCACAGAGTGGAAACATACCTGCCCACATCCCGCAGAGTCTGGCTTGAATACGTGTAAACGGGACGATGGAGAGGCTCCGAAAGGCTGATAGAGCCCATCATAGCCCGCAGCCCCTAGCCCCGTCCTGTCGCGGACGGGCGCAGACGGGCTAGTCTTTGGCTCGTCTTAGGCGCAGGATTAGGCGCCACACTGCGCGTCAACACTGCGCGTTGAGTCGCCGAGGTGCTTTATAGCCCTCGAGTTAGGGGAGAGCTGGAGCGCTAACCGCTCGCTTCCCAGGATGTTCCTGCCTCTGTCTCTGCCCCGCCTTCCCCACCCGTGATTGACTGAGGGTCTGAGAGGGCGTGCAGGCACAGGACAAACAACAAGTGCGTGTGGGTATGCGGAACAAATTTTAAACTAATTATACAAGTGCAGCACTACAACAGAGTGAGACACAGGCAACAAGCTATTTTGCCCCTTTAAAAACAAATAATTCAATTACACAGCATAAAATTCTGCACGAGCTCACGGAGCCGGTTTAGAGCAATATTAAAACACAAGAGGAGCAGAATGCTCGCAGATGGCGCCAAAACGGAGTAGGGGAAAGCTGCCACCGTCCCCCTTACCGCAAAGTCGGCTTCCGCCTCGCTGACTTTATAGCCCTCGAGTTAGGGGAGAGCTGGAGCGCTAACCGCTCGCTTCCCAGGATGTTCCTGCCTCTGTCTCTGCCCCGCCTTCCCCGCCCGTGATTGACTGAGGGTCTGAGAGGGCGTGCAGGCACAGGACAAACAACAAGTGCGTGTGGGTATGCGGAACAAATTTTAAACTAATTATACAAGTGCAGCACTACAACAGAGTGAGACACAGGCAACAAGCTATTTTGCCCCTTTAAAAACAAATAATTCAATTACACAGCATAAAATTCTGCACGAGCTCATGGAGCCGGTTTAGAGCAATATTAAAACACAAGAGGAGCAGAATGCTCGCAGATGGCGCCAAAACGGAGTTGGGGAAAGCTGCCACCGTCCCCCTTACCGCAAAGTCGGCTTCCGCCTCGCTGACTTTATAGCCCTCGAGTTAGGGGAGAGCTGGAGCGCTAACCGCTCGCTTCCCAGGATGTTCCTGCCTCTGTCTCTGCCCCGCCTTCCCCACCCGTAATTGACTGAGGGTCTGAGAGGGCGTGCAGGCACAGGACAAACAACAAGTGCGTGTGGGTATGCGGAACAAATTTTAAACTAATTATACAAGTGCAGCACTACAACAGAGTGAGACACAGGCAACAAGCTATTTTGCCCCTTTAAAAACAAATAATTCAATTACACAGCATAAAATTCTGCACGAGCTCACGGAGCCGGTTTAGAGCAATATTAAAACACAAGAGGAGCAGAATGCTCGCAGATGGCGCCAAAACGGAGTCGGGGAAAGCTGCCACCGTCCCCCTTACCGCAAAGTCGGCTTCCGCCTCGCTGACTTTATAGCCCTCGAGTTAGGGGAGAGCTGGAGCGCTAACCGCTCGCTTCCCAGGATGTTCCTGCCTCTGTCTCTGCCCCGCCTTCCCCACCCGTGATTGACTGGCGGTCTGAGAGGGCGTGCAGGCACAGGACAAACAACAAGTGCGTGTGGGTATGCGGAACAAATTTTAAACTAATTATACAAGTGTAGCACTACAACAGAGTGAGACACAGGCAACAAGCTATTTTGCCCCTTTAAAAACAAATAATTCAATTACACAGCATAAAATTCTGCACGAGCTCACGGAGCCGGTTTAGAGCAATATTAAAACACAAGAGGAGCAGAATGCTCGCAGATGGCGCCAAAACGGAGTCGGGGAAAGCTGCCACCGTCCCCCTATCCCGACAACCAGCCCTAAAGCCTTATTGAGTGATGACGAGGCTATATACGGACTGCCGGATTCTCAGATATCCACAGACCTACCAGATGTCACGCCGCAGACAGTAGACCTGTTTGGCTAAAAGACCGGTGCGCTCCTCTCTCCCCCCCCATCCCCTTTCATACTTCCCCTCCATTGCCGGGCCGGGACACCTGGCGGACGAACCACAACGCCTGGCCTTGATTGGCGCTGACTGAGCGTGGGCACTGGAGTGGTGGGCCGTTCCCCTGGGGGACGCAATGAGTATTGTTCAAGATTGCACGAGAGCTGACAGCTGGACGAGCACCCAATTCAGGTAACTGTGCTGCCCGGAGTGATCTGGTCTATTACCCCTCTGGCCTGCTGAAACCAGCAGACTCACGCTGCTGGTACACTCCACTGACATGTGCCAGAGATGGAATACATGCAGGCCGGCATATTGTCACTGCTCCCATCTGACCCATCACAAGGCCAGCTGTGAAAGATAATTGCTCCCCCGAGTGGGAGAATGTACATTCACGTTTTGCCAATTGGTCACGACACCCTTGCCTTGTGTGACAAGCAACAACCCCCCCAGACTTAAATGTTGACTATCTCGATAGAGTGTTTGGATGTCTGCACGTTTTGCAGCCGACCTTTTGTTATTAATCCCTTTATTTGTTCTTCAAGTTCTGCTATATTAACTGGATGGTTTGTTAATTCACTGTACCCCTATTCATTCACTGCAGGTAACCATGATTGTGTCTTTGAAGTGGGTGGCGGAGGTTTTGGCGGTGGGACTGATGCCCCCAGATTGGAGGGGGGGGCGGGATTTGCCCAAATACACGTAATGGCTGTAGTTAAATTTTGCACATGGAATGTGCATGGTATGCATACACCCTCACGCAGGTACCAGATTTATTCTTACCTAAAGAGACACAGAGTTCAAATTGCGCTCCTACAAGAAACACACCTAAATAACGCGGAGGTGCACACTCTGCACCGCAGATGGCGCGGGCAACTCTATGCCACGAGTTTCTCCTCTTATGCCCGAGGTGCGGTCATATGGGTTCGACCGGGAACTCCCTTTGAGGTGGAGGATTCCCACATCAACAGAGAGGGAAGACTGGTGGTGGTAAGGGGGCGCCTAGATGGACGCCCTGTAGTGCTGGCATCGGTGTATGCTCCCAACAGGGACCAACAAGGGTTCCTCACGAAGCTCTCGGCGGTCTTGTCCTCCTGGCACGGTCTCCCCTGGATACTGGGCGGAGATTAAAACTGCGTCTTGGATGACACACTAGATCGCTCCTACCCGCCCTTACCAAGCTCGCCTGTGGTGGGATCTATGAGGGCTTTCACAGCCTGGGCCACGCAATGGGATCTGCATGACGCATGGAGATACCGCAACCCAGACTCCCGGATATATTCATATTATTCAGGTGCACATGACTTACATGCACAGTTAGACAGATACATGCTCACCAATGACCTACTCCCACTAGTGACCGACACCTATTACATGGGCCGCACGCATTCGAACCACAATCCACATGTTTTAGATCTAATATGGGCACACACGCATCCTCCTGTCCCCACCTGGAGACTGCAACCGGACCTACTACTTGACGCCCCATTTCGTGACTCCTTATTTGCGCAAATTGTTCACTATTTCGAGGACAACACGGGCACAGCATCCACCCCCCAAATAGAATGGGATGTGTTCAAGGTAGTAGTAAGGGGCCACTGCCTAGGCACGCAGGTTAACATAAGAAGGCAGCTGGAGAAGGATTTAAGGAAGATCGAGGTAGATCTATTACGGAATGAACAAGGAGTGGACGGGGATGGCAGGGGAGACATACCGGAAATCCGGGCGGAACATGAGCGACTGATGGAGAGGCTACGCTGCCTTAATTATGCGGCCCATTCGGCGCGCACACACAACAGGGGTGACAAGCCTGGCAAATTATTGACCTGGCTGATCAGCAGAGTGGACAGAACGAAACCAGTGACGGAGATACAGGGAAATAGGGGCGACATGCTCTACACGCAACAAGAGATACATCACGCATTTACCAACCACTATGACACACTGTATCGCTCCTGCCTGCCAACCCCCGCCCGGATACTACAGAATATCTAACGGCGATACCGTTGCCGACTCTGTGGGAGGCTCAACGCGATGAGCTGGCGGCACCCATAGCGTCGGATGAACTCCGCGTTGTCATTGCAGTGCTTTCCAACAGTAAATCCCGGGGTCCGGAGGGACTCCCGGCGGAGTTTTATAAAGCATATTTGGATCTGCTAATCCCGGAGCTGATCCGGATGTACGAAACGGCATTGGAGGAATCCTCCCTCCCACCCACACTCAACAAAGCCACCCTAGTCTCCCTTTTAAAGCCTGGCAGAGATGGGACACAGCTGGGTTTGTAGCGACCGCTCGCCCTCCTGAACACCGATTTTAAAATACTGGCGTCCACTTTGGCCCAGAGGCTGGCCCCATTCACACCCACACTGGTCCATGCTGGTCAAAACGGGTTTGTGCCTACGCGCAGCACCTCACACAATATCCGCCGGCTATTCAGAGTGCAAGAATACGCAATGGCACCATGGCCATGATCGGGGTGCCTATGCTTGATTTAGAGAAAGCGTTTGACTTTGTGGAGTGCCCATACCTCCGTGCGGTAATGCAGAAATTCGAGCTGGGAGAGGCTTTCACGGATATGGTCAGCCTACTTTACCAGACACCCACAGTGCGAGTTTGAACTGGTGGCTTATTGTCCACAGCCATAAGAGTCAGGAGAGGCACAAGACAGGGTTGCCCCCTGTCGCCACTGCTCTTTTCTCTAGCAATGGAGCCGTTGGCGGAACTGCTGAGAGGTCAGGGTGAGGTGTGGGGCATCCCCCTAATAGATGGCACCCATGCAGTCTCGCTATATGCAGATGACCTACGTCTGTATGTTTGGGATCTCACACAGATACCACAGGAGCTCACGGACACACTGTGCGCCTTTGCAGCCCACTCAGGACTCAAAGTTAACGGGGGAAATCGGGAGTGTACCCCTTCAGCCCCAAAATGCAGGAATGCGAGGTTTGACTGGGCGGAATGAGACTGGCCTGGCACGCTACCACCTTCCGATACCTGGGCATTCACATCTACCAGTCCCCGGCGGATGTACTGGAAGGCAACCTGGTCAGGGCTATCTCTTCCCTGCAAGCCCAAGTGGCCTTTTGGAAAACACTCCCCCTGAACGTCCCTGGTCGGGTCACCCTGGCGAAAATGATCGTACTGCCGAGGCTACTATACTTTTATTCCAATATACCGGTATATGTCCCCAACTGCATCTTCAGGGAACTGGCAACTATGGTTTGGGCGCTCGTCTGGAATACCAGTAGACCTAGAATGGCGCTGAGGAAACTCTATGCCCCAACGGCAGCGGGGGGACTGGCGGTTCCCAACCAGGAGCTCTATTACTTGGCGGCACAACTGCAATGGGTGGTTGGCTGGCTGGCTGGGAAGCACCTGGCGGACACGACCTCGGATACCCCAGCTCTGATTCACACTCAGATTCTCGCATTGTTTCACCCCCTGGCCAAACCGCCCCGCCCAACACAGTTACATTTAGCAGTGGCGTACAAATGTTACACGTGCGGCTTGTGGCTCACGCAAGCAATGACGCCCTACGCGCCTGCACTCCCACTTTTGGGCAACCCCAAGGATGGAGGAATCGTGACTGCGTCGGCACTAGAGCGATGGCAGCAAGCCGGGATAGACACGATGGCCGACCTCTACACAGATGGCGCCCTGATCCCATTCGAGAGGCTCATCACAGATGCAGATCTACCGGCGGGACAGTTCCTGTTGCACGCGTCCCTGATACGCACATATACAAAAGTCTGGGGGGCCATGGCGGAAGAGCCGCAGACGCATCTGCTGATGCAGTACCTACATATCATGGGAAATGGATCCCATGTGATACATTGGTTAGCACAGGCATTATTGTCACACACAGTTTGCACCCTTCAACCACTGAGGGACAAATGAGCGGCCGAAAGAGGCAGAGACTGGACGGACAAAGAATGGGAGAAGATACTGGAAGGGCCCATTGATATCCCACGTAATTCACGTTTCAAGATAATCCAATTCTATATTATACATAGAGTATATCTGTCACTGGACAAAATTAACCGTTATTTCGCAATAGACACGTCTGAATGCCCACGCTGCTCAATGGTGAATGCAGATATCCTGCACATGCTCTGGGCTTGTCCTAGACTACAAATGTATTGGCAGGGCGTAACGCGCTGTTAACGAAAGGGGCCGGAGTAGAACTGCCGAGCACATGGGAGGTGTGCTTATTGGGATTGTTCAAAAGGACGAAACACACTAAAGTTCATGCCATATTTTGGGACCTGGGACTAGTGACCGCCAAGAGGCTTATCACGAGGCATTGGAAGAGTAAAGACCCGCCGCAGATCCAACATTGGTACGACTCCCTTAATAACTGGGCGATAGCACAGGGCACAACCCTCCGCAGAGAGGAGACGGCGGGACTGAGGGCCATGCCAATAGCGCAACCCTGGGATGACATCCTAAAGTCCTTTTGTCAAGCGTGCCTTGACCAGGGAGTCACATCGGCCCAAAGATTGCCGGGTAACATACACAAACATGACTGATACACGGTGAGGCAGCCCACTCAGGGGAAATGACAGGATACCAATAGAAAACACCACGTCATACACGCGGCGCAAGAGGAAACACACGCATCGCCAATACGTAGCTCTAACCCACCCCCCCCGTACTCATCATCAGACACTGAAGCTGCACTGTAACCCCACGATAGACGAAACCTTCTGCCCCAACACCATGCTTCACGCACCTGACCTCGGCAACGTGAACCCATCGACAAATACAGACATGTTACCGGATTATACATCTTGTCAGACCAGCTTCAATATACGGAGCTTTTTCTTGCTTCTTTTCCCCAGATATTCCCCCCCATCTTCCATCATTTAGTTTAAGTATTTGTTCTCCCCCCCAGTTGACTGAGTTTGTAGTTTCACAGAGAGCTAACTCAGAGGCGAAATAGCTGCACTACTGGATGCCAATCGAGCAGCCAAATGCACGGTTGCTGCTCCAGGGGTTAGCAACACGTGCGCCAATACCTGAGGAGACAATCCACATGACGGCTCCCCTAAGAATATTAAGAGAGGACACATACTGCACCACACAAATGGAGCGGGGTACTAACTAACACACACCATTTAGTCACATGGTATTCACAGCAGATCTGGGTGTTAGCCTGCCCGTATGACAACCCACTGGGCACACATTCACGACACATGTTGGGACATGGTCATGCGATAGACACCTTGGGCCAATTTCCTCAGACGCCATTCCTTACACCGTTACTGACCCAGAGCTCTGTGGAGATGGAAAGCACTCTTTGATACACAGTATCGAGAGGAAATGTTATATGGTTTGCATAATCCTTTTCCTTTCTAGCAGAGACAGCCAAGTTATGGGACGATTGTAATGTATAATATCGCCGCTGTACATGCTTATTGATATGCTTTGGATATGACGCTGCTCATTACTCCTCCTCAACCTATTGCTCTGTAATGAAACTATATGTTGCATTCTCAATAAAAAAAATATTCAAACAAAAAAAATAAGTAGTGCCTGTGTCATCACAGGTGCCCCCTTCTTTATTTGTGCCACATTACTCTGTCACCTCTGCCCTCGCAGTTTGTCCACTGTCCTCATTTCTGCCCCATTGTGCCCTCGCCCGGACTAGAGAAGACACACCTGGACTTCATATTTTGGTATTTTCTTTAATCATTTCAAGTGCAGTGTGTGTCTAGTGTAGTAATACCAGTACATATTGAGCCTGAACAAGAAGTGATACCCTTGACAAAGGGGACTCAGAACCATCATGTGTTGGCTTCGGGGACACATTTGTCCTGGAATGATTCTACACATAAAAAGTTATACATTCACACACTCTGTGGCTGTGATCTGTGTGTGATAAAATCATGTAGGTGCCTCAGCTTAACCACTTCTGGAGGAGCTTCAACATTACTGGAGGCGAAGGCGCCCACTGCAGCCCCATCAGCATAGGTCTCCCGTTGCATTGTGGTAATTGCAGTTCATATTATTTTTAGTAAGAAAGTTTTTCCATTAATTAGTCCATCCAGGGCTGGTATTTCTGTGCATGCCTGGTCAGTATTTTAGGGTAAATGCTCGTCTTCAACAGGAAGTATCTGTTGAGATTTGGGAACTTGAAATGCTGTTTGTATTTCATCAGGTCAAGTACTCCTCCAAAGCATACAGGGGTGTCCCAAGGCGTCCCCGCCTATCCACTCCGGGTGAGAGAGCACACCGCTGGCATATTAGCATCAGACCTTTACCTCACACAGCTTGTAGGTCGTGGTTCCAGCTCTGGGTTTCATTGTTTTCAGCTGTGACAGAGCAAAGGGTTCCTTTGAAGCAAAGACTACAAGTCCTTGGAAAGCACCGGTGTGGTAAGTGAAAGCCTGGAAACATTGTGGGCCCCTGCAATGGGTTTTTGACTAGCCCAGGGCCAGCTTTAGCACTGGTGGTGCCCAGTGCAACAGTGTTTGTTGGCGCCCCCCAATGACCACCTCCGCCACGGATTGCCTCACTGCCACCCTTTAACAGTGCCCCTCAAGTCTCCATAACCACTCGCTCTCAGGCGCTTTTAATTTTATAGCGCCACTCATACCAGTGTAGGGTGTCAGATCACTTTACATCACAACACTACACTGAGACAATTAATTATGCATATGTAAATCAGTAAAGGAAATGTTACATAAGACAGAGAACTAACTACACGGTGCAGGAGTTGCACGTCATCTATACTGGTTGGCAGTATTGGCCGAGTGCTCGGTATGGAGAAGCTCAAACTCAGAATTTTACAGGTAGCACCATAGTTGGCGGTTCTCTTTAAAACTCAGATTGATTTCTATCCAAATGAACCCTTTTTCCAACATTACATAATAAAAAACGTGGTTAATAGCTCACTGTTCTATGTCAGGAATTTAACTGCAAGTAAGAAAAGGATCTCTCAAACTAAAGCAGTAACCCACTGACCCATTTACATTATATGCACTTTGTGATCTGCATAGTACACATTCTTTGCAGCAGGCATATTAACCTACTGCGCTACCTTACCATGAGTGAAAACTTCCACTAGACAAACCTCTGATCTCTCTCCAGGAGGAACATAAATCACTGGAGTCATCTTGACATTTTTATTGTTGCCTGAAAATTGCTGGAGGAGCGCCTGGTGTGGTTGCATCACCCTAGAGCCAGCCCTGTACTAACCCTTGCAAACTCACAACACTAACCACACATTCTTGAGGCCACAGCGGGTGGTAGGTGCAAGCGCGCCCTCTTGCTCTCCATGGTTCCCACTTCCTCATACCGGACGTGCGGCATCGCCACATTGTGCATTTCCCATTGCTTAAGTATCTGCCTCTGTGTTCTTACAACTCTGAACACCTCTTTCACATTTCCTTCGTGTTGAAATCCATGCTCTTTCGCACTCAGCCTCAAACCAGCCTTCGATATTGGTGCTGCCTCGAAAGAGAGCTGCGCCCCAAAGCAGCACCGCCCAGAACTGACACCGCCTTCCTATGAGACTATTATGGATGTTGATTCCCCAAAATGCCAGGGGTAGCGGACGTGACATCATATACCCTGTGACCTTAATGATGTCACAAGAAGTGACATCATGTGACCTTCGACCCTGCATCGCCCCAAAAAGTGCTGTCACATAACCTTAATCCTGCTGACATCACAATAACTAACATTGCTGACGTTACATAATTGCATAATGATAACCAACTTTATTGAAAGTTTTCCAGCAAGGCACATAGAAGTACAAGACAACAGAAAGGATAGTATAAACACAACAGTACAAGAGTCCCAGACAGCAACATATATACAACATTACAGGTTCATGAGGACATTCCATAATCATAATTGCATAATTAATATTATATATTCTTCTTGGGGAGACAAAAGGGTGGGGGTTTCTCTTCCTCAGAAAAGTTTGAAAAGAATTGGCGTTACTAGTACATTTTAATGCTCAATTTTCACATAGATTTGCTAAAAAGCCGTAGGCTCTAAAAAGCACTCACTAAATATTTAAGTTGTTACCATGGTGTGCTAAACTACTGAAATCTGACAGTCTCCATGAGTTCACCCAATTGTGTTTTTAAAATGTCCTATGGGGGCCCCCCTATTTAAAAAAATACCATCATTGCTAGGACCAGCATTCTGTCATTGTGGCCCCTTTTTGCCCAATCATTACAAACAATATGCACGTGGCAGAATTTTCCTAATTCAGATTCCCTTGCAATATAAACTCCATATGTCAAAGGTTGTGTGTAATATGTCAAGGAGCACATTTTGTCATGGATTGTCCCATGCAATGCCAAAGTTGTCTCCTCATATGCCAAGAATGTTCTCCAATGTGCCATCACAAGCAATTTGCCCCAGGTGCCAACTATGCCAAGAATTTCCTCCAAGAGGCGAGCGCTGGCATTCTTTCATGGGTGCTCCATGCGGAAACCCACAGAGTGCCAGCAGTAGCATTTTGCAGAGGGGATCCTATATGCAAGTATTGCCTCCAGGATTCCAGCGCCAACATTTTGTCAAAGGTGCCTCTACAAGCCAAGAAGCATGCATGGTCCAACAGTGGATCTGCAAGCATAACAACACACGCTCCCTTACATTCATTTATTCACACCCATTCTATCATTAGCACCGACTTGCATTCATTCATTTTCACTCACTCTTGTCCTCTCACTCTCACCCTAAATCACTCATTCGCACTCTCTTACTCCCTTATACTTACTAATTTTGATACACACACATACACACACATCCACGATCCCATATACAAGCATACATGCTCACACATACCAAGGCTCTCTCACCCAAGCTCACTCTCACCCACAAGCATGCACACAAAATACATTAAAACCATTTAAATGTTCTTATCTAAGCTGCCAGTGAAGGTCCAGATCTTGCTCCTCCACTTTTTATTACACTAATAGTGAATAATACAGTAATATTCAATATTAATGTAATACAAATGAGCTGAAAACTAGGTTAGAGCCTGACTCTGGTAATACAAGACACTCCTGTCTTCTTTGCACTGATTTTTCCACCTCTGATATCATGGGTCGCAAAGGCAGTGCCAGGGGTAGCAAGGGGCAAGCCAGGGGTCATAACAGCGACCCCTAAATGACGCCCATTGTGACCTTGCAGGCACCTGCATCACATCATAGTATAGAATCGGGCTTACAATACAGCTTAACAATCTTGGACAAAGGCAATCGTTCAGGATTTTTTAAGGCAAAACAGTTTTCCAAGCTTCTAAAAGACACAGAGAAGAGAAGGGATGCAATGAAGATTTGGGGCGTTGGTGGGTGACTTCAGAGGGAGGGAGTGATAACGCCGGATTCTTATCTGGATTTTTAACTTAATCTTACCAACAAGCAGCCCGTCCCAACGTTGTCCGGGAGCAATTAGGCTTCAGGGCACCCGCCCGCCCGACGTTGTCCGTGGGTCCCCCGGAGCCTTCCTTCATATATTGCAGTATTATACCTCTAAGTTTACTATGTACGCTTTTGTAACCTGCACACGTAACTTTTTCCTCCTGTAATGCACCCTTTGGCTCACTTTTTTAATGCTCCGGTTGCTTCCTCTTGCTACCTGCACACGTCATTTTTTCCTCCTATACCTCTATGTTTACTTTGTACGCTTTTGTAACCTGCACACGTAACTTTTTCCTCGTGTAATGCACCGTTTGGTTCACTTTTTTAATGCTCCGTTTGCTTCCTCTTGCTACCTGCACACATCACTTTTTCTTCCTATACCTCTATGTTTACTTTCTACGCTTTTGTAACCTGCACACGTAACTTTTTCCTCCTGTAATGCACCGTTTGGCTCACTTTTGTAATGCTCCGTTTGCTTCCTCTTTCTCACGATTTTAATTTTTGCTTCATTTTTCCGGCGCTCACCGCTCCTAAATAAATAAATAAATAACCTACCTCATCCGCCGCTCACCGCTCCTCCCGGCCTGTCCGCCGCTCCTCACCGCCTGTCCGCCGCTCCTCACCGCCTGTCTGCCGCTACTCACCGCTCCTCCCCGCACCATGTCTGCCGGTCCTCCTTGCGCTCCTGGATGCCGCTCCTCCCCGCGCTCCTCACGTCGGGCACGCACGTCGCGGCCAGCGCTTCCTCCAAAGGACTACTTTTTTTTCGGTAAATTTTTTAAATAACGTATATTTATTACGTTTATATAGCCTATGTCCATCTGCACACCCTGACGATTACAACGATGTATCGGGTTTGTGGATTGGCGCTGTGGTTCCCGAGTTTACCTGCCTCAAAGGTTCAAAGTTCTTCCTTTATAATAGTAGTATAGATCATGAGAATCCTTTTTCCATCGGACATTTCTTGTCTGCTAAGAAGTGTAAAGGAGAGAAACTCTCTCAGCCAGTGAGAAAGCGTATACTTTTTAAGACCCTGACCATGACTTTCAAATCCTTGCATGGTATTGGTGCCGTCTATCTTAGGAAACGTGTTCAATTCTACTTTCCTTCTAGATCTCTACGTTCTGCCACTCAAGCCTTGGCCATCGTTCCAACTATCAAGCGTGCCCGTATCGGGGGCCGCTCCTACAGATTATTGGCACCTCAGTTTTGGAATAAGCTTCCCCTTTCTCTTAGGAAATTAGACAATCTGTTGGCCTTCAGGAAGGGTCTGAAGACTTGGCTTTATGGCCTTTAGTCTGCTGTGTTTTTGGTTCCCTCTACAGATCTATATAGCGCCGGGACACTCTGCCTGAGTAGCCGTGCGCTCTACTAGACACCCCCATAACATAACATAACATTAACAACTTTATCAATGACCAAATCAAGTCGACTCAAAGAAAGTACTGACTACTAAAGGAAAGTTTAAAAATGTATTACAAAGCCAAAAACAATTGGACGTACAGGCACCTCAGCAAGAGGTTAAGAAAATAAACAGGCACTAATACAAACATAATCCTACCCAGGAGTCTCATCCGACTCAGAATAAGCAAGATTGTTAATTCCAAAAGCATCAGGCAAACAATAACATTCCCTACTTGAAGCTTGGTCTGCACTAACCTAAAAGAAAGAAAGATTATTAATCTATGCCCACACCAACACTAAAGTGACATCCCTACTTAACATCATTCCCAGGCAAGAGAAAAAGGTGTAAGCAGTGAAGACTTCCTCAGAAGTACACTCACTTTGCATAGGTAAGTAGCCAAAGCTACAGAGCTGGTTCTAAGATGCTCCTTCTTGCTTCCCTCCTAGCCCTCTTCTGCTCCACCCTCGGGGGTTCTGTCCCTAATACAAAATCCCAAAAACTGTAAACACGCCCTGGGCACATCCCTTCAGGCAGGTCTTCCATCTGTAATTTTCCATCGAAACTCTAGCTTCATCTAAAACCGTTGCTGTGTCCTTGGGTCCCAGGCACCTTCTTCGCTAAAAGTATCATATTTGCATTTCTGTACACTCCCATGGCGCCTGCTTCTACCTTGCTAACTCCTAAAACAAAAGGGTTATTCTGCCTAACGAGACATGTGTCCTTGCACCTGCAACAGAAAGCCTGTGAGCAAATCGACCTTGCACGCACACAATTTCTACTGTCTACATTCGACTAAGAAAAAGAGCCTTCCCAAGGAAAATACATTTCGGGCCTACAATATTCAGCTAACATAAGAAATCTAAAATTGGCCTTTTCTTGTACTTATATGCAATCAGGCCTTTACACATTTAAACACACCTTTCTAAAACCACGTTGTAAGCATGACATTCACAGTCATCTTAAGGCATTACATTTCACTACATGAATAAGCAAACCTACATGTGCAGACTTTAATATGGTGCACGTTTAATCCTAATGCATCACTTTATATGTAAAATAATACATTTTGCATTATCTAAAGCACATACTCGATTAAACACTACATTAGGCTTAAAATGCTATGAATACATTTCCAATCACTCTAATATATGCTGGTTTAATACTATATTTCTAATAGCCACATGTTAATACAATCCTCTAAATATACGGGTGCCGACTAACCATGATTATGATGCCCCCCTACAAATTTCAAAACAACATGGAGCTCTATCAGTCGTGGCATCTAGAATGTTATGTGTGTGTCATGATTTGTGGGTGTCTAGCTTTTGGTGTGGTGAGTGTGGGGATTCTTACAAAGTGGGGTCCAACTGCAAAGATTGGGGAGAGAGCCGTTGGATGACGGGGTGGTATGCCTGAACGTAAATTAAACACAATAAATAACTTACCTCTGGTGTACGCCATCCTTGATTCCACAGAGGGGCAGAGTTCAACCTGCATGAATGCCCCGCAAGGGCGTGGTGAGGAGAGGCACTCCATTGTCAGTTCATGACAGTCAGTGAATCTATTGGAAGGCCAACTCAAGGACGTGACATGGGCCATGCGGCCTACTGAGCTGCTGGCCAGGAATTTGTAGGCTGGCCAAGAAGATTGGCTTCTACAGGAGCCCCAGCCATGGGGCTGGTCAAGAGAAGATATGCAGCTGGTCACATTATCTGCTGTTTTTTTCACATGCTCTCAAGTGTTCTCGTAGGGCATTGATGGATGAGGGCTCTGAGTGAACCATTTGTTAGGCGAGAGTCATTGAATGTTGATGCCTGTATCCATAGGTTGTCTGTGTCAAATGTTTTGACCTCTATTCATTGCACCTTGGAAAGATGACCCCAGGCAGCAGGATTGCTTTCAAATTACACAGGTCCATGAAAGGAGTGGCGAGGTGACCAGGGCTGAAGGTCAGGGCTAAGGTTTGAAAGTAATTATATGGATGGTTTTGAGAAACAGTCCACCCGGGTGTGTCCTTCAGAGTGCGTCAATGTTGGGTTGTGTGAAGTCCGGAGATCAGCCGTCATTGTTGGTAGATCGAGGTTTCTTTAGCCACATTTTAAAGTCATTTTTTCTCCTCAGGGAAATAGCTGTTTCCTGTGGAGAAACCCTTTGCCCTGCACCCCATCAATTTTCTAGCTGCTCCGTTCTCATTCTCACCTGTCCTAGCTGGGATTATGTCACTGCCCTTATTTGGAACGGGTCTGAAAGCAGTTTGTAAATATTGACAGACAAGTACCGCGCAGGCGTGCACAAGCTCACAGGTAACTCCAGCCTGGAATGCTGCTCCGCAAGCAGCGGGTACATTAATCATATTTAAATCTTCCTGCGAGTAAAGTCTTTTATGAGTGTAAAAATACATTTTACAAGTTCTAAAAATGGTTTTAGACTCTTAAAAGAACTAAGCAGAGATAGATGTGTGAATCTGGCCTACCCACCTCTGTAGTGTCAAGAAATACTCGGGCACATTTATGAAAAAGTCCCGCAGGGCAGCAAGTCACCTCGCTGGGCGGCACCGCCTGACAGGTAAAGGGCAGGAATACACCTTATTTATGGCAATACAGCGCATTCCTGCCTTTTCTCCCTGCGCTGGCGTGCTTTTGGCTGCCTAGCTCCAACACATACTCACTGGACAAAAACAATCCTGAGAGGCAAATTCCTCTTTCTATGCGCGATGCAGAATGCAGCATTCACAGAAAGGGAAAGTAATGAGCGGAATTAAATATATTTGGGGCCCATCGGGAGACGGGGAGGGGAAGAACCGACCGGAGACAGATGGAAGGTGTGATAAAGGCCGCTTTATTGGGAAACAGGTGCATCCTGAAAATATACCACATCCTTGGCCTTTGCCGTACAAAACTAGGCCTAACTAACTATACATATACCTGACAAAACCCCCCACCCCACCCCTAAACAGTTCCCCGCCAACAACATAAACATCATTATTAATTACCCAAACGCCTGCCTCAACTGTTTAAACATCTGCCATATGTACACTCCCTCCCCCTCAGCCAGTAAAACTCATTCCTCCTATCCTACCCCCCCCCCGTTTAACTAGGAAAAAGCGCCATCCTACATAAACTTTCCAGCACCTGCCCCCAGCGACAACACATCCAGCCACTCCTAACCCAGAAAGCACTTGCTTCCCACAAAACCCCTTTCCCAACCCAGACGGCCAATACCCCGGGCATACTCCCCTCTACTCCCCCCAACAAACCTGTCCTAAAGGGAGGGTGGGCGGGACAACGATCAAATATGCCCCCCGGCTGCTGGGTCACTGTCCCACGAAATGGTGCACAGTGACCCAAAATGGCCGCTCTTATCGGCCCAAGCCCAAAAAGAGCCCGAATCCCAACAGCTAGCCCAACCAGCCCAAAGTCCCTTCCTGTCCCCGTCTAAATCCTTCCCCCCACCCTTCCTCCCGGGGCCCCAAATTCCCCGGGGGGGGGGGGGGGTGAGCCTCCCTCCGGTCGGCCACCCCCCGCAAAGCCCCATTCTCTTTGTTGTGCCTTTCTGGGAAGGCGTATCTTTTTGGGGCATTCCCATGTTTATCAGTTCTGGTAAATCAGGGAATGCGTCAAACACCCTGGGAGTTGCGTGGCGAAACCTGTGCAACGCCCATGGACACCTCCCTAGTGCAAAGTAAGGACTTTGCGCAAATTGCTGCATTGCCTTTCTTTGCGCTAGGGAGGTGTTCCCAAATGTTTCCACCCGTATTTTCTCCTCTTCACTCTTAGAACTTGATAACCTCAACAGAGTCTGATATCCTATTTGTAACTCATGCCTCAAAGTCCTGCTCCTGCGTGACGCAAGAACTAACCTGAGATAGCGTCAGTTGTAAAGTATGTATGCTCTAATGCATGGGTCTTCAAACTAGAGGATAGCCCCCCCCCCCCCGGGACTCAAGTGATCCGCAGGGATGGAGCGGCAGGCTCTGGTGAAAGGAAGCAATATGCTGATGACAGTGCTTTGTTTTAAGTGGAAAAAAATGAGCGTCAGTGAGCCTCTCTGTAATGGGCCATCACTACCATATTTTGCCACATATATCCTGCGAATGTATGTGAATGTACAGGAATTTATATAGCGCAAATCACCAAGCAGTTTCTAAGCGCTTGCTTAGGGAACCCGTCCTGATATTCCCCTGTGAGATAACCCCGGCAGGGTATCCGCAAGGTGAAAGCCAGGCATCCCGCCGCGAGGGGCCGTTGTGGAGATTAAGCAAGCTATTGCCCAGAGTCGCAGAGTGTGAACCCGTGAATTGAGTAGGCACCGGAGCGAGAATTGTCGAGTCCATGGACATTTTAGGACTCAAGACCCCGCCAAGCCGGGAATTGAACCCTGGTCCCGTGCTGACCTCTGCTTCCAGGTCTACCTCCTCTAACCAGTGAACCACACTTCTCCACCTTCCTAGCTGGGAGTATGTGTCAAAAGGGAAGGAACTCCAAATATTCTTCAGAACTCCCACTGCTAACAATCACACTTTGGATACTTTAAGGCCTGCCTGACCAGAATAGTATGTTTGGCAATCATGTGTTTGATTTCTTATTAAAAATGGTAACAGAACTTAACTGTAAAGCTTAAATAAGTCTAGACATATTTAAAATTTGGCAATTTAATAGAACAACTGTGAAACATTCTGAGAGGGCGCCTGATGATTTTTCGCAGCATTAAAAAGTTTGAAGATCACTGCTCCAACGTCTGCAGTCATAGGACGCCAAATACCAATAAAGTGGTTGAGTAGAAATAGCCTTACATTAAATTGTGCAGTGTCTTAGTGGCCCTATGTAGAAAGCTTTTTTTCCCTTGTGAAATTGTGAAAGTCACCAATGAGGCACGTAGTCACATTAAAAACTGTTTATGAGTGTTTCTATATAGGTACACAGAGGCGCACACACCATGAAAACAACACACCTGCGCTGCAGCTTCATCGAAAGCCACCTGCACCAGTCTTGGTTTCAACCCATACACAACATCCGAAACTATTCTGTAACATTTTCCCCCGCATTGCGACTGAAACCTGTGCTCGTTGAGCCTTATCTTCTGGTCAATGTGTGCTGCAATCTAAGATTGAACCCTGTGTTTGGCATTTTGTGTTCCTCTTCCTCCACACACAACACTACAGGTTTCCTGTTAAAGTTTGAAAAAAATATGCAAGTGGGGGTTACTCAGCTGGGTTTCCTTACTTAATATAAATTAAACATATATCAATTTAAGTGATGCACACATGCTTGACGCTGGTCAGTAAAGACCTCTGTTGCCATATGTGGTACCCAGGTAAAAGAATGCTTCCAAACGCCCCTGTGTCAGGCTGATACCTTAAGCCATCAGTACTCAGCATGCTTGGATGCTTGAGCCAACACTAATAATGTTAAAAGAGAAACTAGAAGTCCCAGCATCAGATATTTTTTAAGGCATGAGCAAATTGAGCAATTGCCCAGGGCACTTCCCTTCCTAGGGGCTCCTGGGGAAAGTGAGTTTTCTTTCTTTGTGTCCTTTGTCTACCCAATTTCTCTATCACAACCTCTCTCCCTCTCGCAACCTCTGACTCTGTCTCTCTACCCTGTATCATTCTGCGGATTTCTGGAGTCCAGAGCAACTCATATTTAAATTTTTGTGTGGCTGTGTTAAAGTTTAACATATAATTTAGTATTGTTTGGCATTATGCTAACCTGAATTAGCAAGAAATAGGTAATAAAATTAAAATTTGTCTCGAACAGGGGACCCCAAATATGTCTTGTTGAGGGGCCCCAAAATCCTTAAGATCCCACTGCCCTCCTCATGCATAGTGACTTTCGTTTTAGATCTGATGGTATTACCACTAGATCTGGTGGTATTTCACTAGATCTCCTCTAATACGTAAATATTGCGTTACCACCTCCTAGTCCACTTTTGTATGCTACCTGATATTGAAGATCCGCTGTTGAACACTACTGGAAATCGTTATAATGATATTATATCACAGATCAGTCTAGCAGCCATAGAGCATGATTGAAAGCCTTCTCTCCATCAAATATCTTGACTGAAAAATGGTCAACCGTGCTTGCTGGCAATATTCGGCATAATGAAAACTTCAATAACAATACATTTATAGAACATGCATGACTCAGCACTCACAGTTGTACACAAAATGTATTGACCACGTGCAATTTGAATGATCGTGATTTCGAAATTAATTCCAACTCTGTCACATAGTGCACAGGCTCAAAAGTAATTTTTTTTTAAAAAGTTGATTTCTTTGTTCATGATCTTCTATTTAAAAAAAAAAAAAAGTCTTTTAGTAGCCTTAGCCGACTCGTTTCGTCCCATCCCAGACTTCTTCAGGGCTTGTTTAGTGATTCTTTCTGTATATGACAGGAAAATAAATAGTTTTCCCAGCATGAGAACTTAAAAGACACCATGGACTTCAAATCCCTCTTTGTCCTTTCTCAATGAACTTTAGTACGCAATTCTTCCATCCCATGTGGGATGTGACCATTTATAGTCAAGTAGCTCACATGTGGCGTTCTATAAGTAATTATGGATTCTCTCCTGTGAGGAAGATTAAGATGACTGATCTTCCTGATCTTTAAGATTCGTGCACATCTTAATTTTGAATATCATCATAACCCACTGCAGTCATAGGTGCAATAAATATTGCCTCAGTCTCTTCTTTAAATCACTAATAACATTAAGTTTGTCTTATGTATGATTCCATGCTGTTCTTCTCCACTACTTAGGTATACTTTTTCCATAATCGTTTGGCCAATATTGAAATTTGCTACAGATTTTCTATACTTTTGAGTAGGCTTCATACAAAGCTAAATCGCGTTTCACAAAGCAAAGTGGCACAAATGGGAGCATGGATCAATCTTCTGGAGCTACAGTGTTTAACCGCTGAAAGCATCCACAACCGCAGAGCACTAACTCCGTTACTGTATGTAAAGAGGGCGCAGCCAGGTGGAAATAGTGAATAAACTCCAAAGGTGTGATGCAAAGCCAGACTTACCTAGATAGCAGAATCTGTGTATGTGTCAAATCCTAACACTGGAAATGGTGAATTAGGAGCTGGATTAGTATAGACAGATAGACTATTTGATGTACAAGACAGCAAGAGTAAGAAAAGCAATCCTTGGCTGAGCTAAGGGTTTCTGAACAAATGGTATGTCCTGAAAGTAACTCTTACTGGGTACCAGGAGGGTCAGGGAATCTTGATCACGAAGCCTGTGAGTCGTCAAGCTCTGAATTACAAATGGACCTCATCCTCACTCATCAAAGAAAGATCAATGTAGGCATGGTTTTAGCTAATTTGGACTCTGGCTATGAATCCTACCAGATGTATTACTTGAATTTGCTGAAGCCATACCACCACATGATGGAGTCAGCTCTGATTCTAGTGGCCAGGGAAAAATATTTGCAAAAAAACGTGCTACGAGAAGATCCCAAGAATGGCTCAGCAGAGGGAGTTAATGTTTCTCAAGATTGAATAGCTGTGGAGGGCAATATTTGTGACAGTTATCAAGCCTAACCTCATGCTAATATCCTCTTGCCAACCTTTTATCTATGTAAAGGCCCCTAACTGGCTCATGGCAGAGATGTCTTACGAGCTGAGTCAGAGTCCCAACAGTGAACTGTGTTGTGCTGCTCTCAAGTGAGGTGCAACAGACTTGAGACTTTGTGTGCATTACAAAAGTGTCATTGAAGTCGGAGATATCAATGCCTCCAATATTCCTGGGGAATGAGCTTTTTGGCAAGTTTTGCACTATAAAGTCGTAACTGGCCTCTGACTGATCAAAAGCAGACTTCACTGACACCACGTTTTAATGGAAATACACCATTCTGCACCTCGATGGAACCATAGCAGTTCCAGACCATGCCTTTCTCCCTGTAGAATGGCCATACCAACTTTCAAAGGTTGATGAGTGGAGTCCTTGCAGGATTGGAGAATTCCTGTTCATCTTCATTTCCAGTTCAAAGGATCACTTGGGCCGCCCTATGTAGTTTCTGCAGGTTTTGCAAACAGCTAAGCCGATGGTCAAGGCAAGCAAGTACGCCAGCCGAGGAAGAGCTTCCTGGTGTACCTTGGTCATCAAGTCTTGGGAGGAAAGATCTCACAAAAGCCCCGCTGCTAGTGAATTAGAAGGTTTAAGAAACCAAGGCCATACCATTTCAAGCCCTCCCTATGCCACTATTATGAAATACAATGTGTGGAGGTCTATGGGACCGTAGTAGCTCCCCACCGCCTGCCTTAATATCAAAGACGCAGTCAAAGGAGGCCGGGTGGACTGTATAGTGTAACGGGAAATCTGGAAATGATAGCACATGAGAGGGGGTTTGCAATATTTCTGGGCTGTGCAAAGATTACTTTTTAAGGTACAAGTGTTAGATAGTTCCTGAGAGTTTGGCAAAATGAACATTTAAGATCTCTTGATGGCTTTGAGAATGCTACTCCTGTGTCCCTTGCAACTGCCTATGTCTTCTTGAGGCTGTGACTTATGTCATACCATGTTTTGGTTGGCAGAACTCAGCCAAGCGAATTCCGTGGTCAAGCACATGTTGGTGGATTTGAGACCAATCTTGGGGTCAGTGGGTTTGGCGTGTGCTAGATTATCCAGAGCAGATACACTGATTTTAAGTAAGGTTTAAAGATCAATGGAGATAGAACTGTCGTCGGATTATATTTCTGTTTGCACTGCCATGTTGGAGGTTTCAAAATAGTCCGTGAAAACTATGGTTACCTTGTGCCAAGCTAGGTGCTTTGGGCTGCTAACCACCTGTTTGATGCTGAGGGTGGGTTGATGTCAAGATGGTTGGTAGCTGGCTTGATGTCTGGCCTGTCACTCCACAGGTTAAAGTTTCCCACAATCATGATTTTGTTGGTTTTGGTCAGTAGGTCGAGTGTGAGTTTAAGGAGCCCATTTAGGAAGGTCGGTATATTTACATCCCAGATGTGGAACAGTAAACCAGTCCTGAAACGAAGGAGATGTTACAGTTAATAGTACAGTGGACTGCTATGCATTCGAAGGATGGGATTGGATTATTGGGAATTGCAATGTAGGTCCTTTGGGTCTTGTAGGCTGGCTCCATCCCACCTCCCCACTTGTCCCCTTAGTTCTTCAGATAGATTGCTTGACTCTGGGGAGAAGGCCTCAACGGCAGTGGTTTTAATGTACTCAGCACTGCCTCTGACAAACGTGTTACTGCCGCCCTGACACAATGCACTGACAGAGGAAGGAAACGACTGATGCCCAGAGGAGAAACGCCTTGTACAGTGATTGAAAACAAGGCCTACAAGATCATTTCCACACTGAAGCGGCTCTGTCCCTCTTTTGTTGACTGTCTATAGAGAGCACAGGCCCTAAGATTGTTGATTCCCCAGGAAGGGCACAAGCTAAAGTTTCCTCTTTGAACCCATTTCCTGAAAAGTCTGGAATAGCAAGAAAAGCATGGCTGTCGCACAGAAATGCTAACTGTGTTCCTTGAATGCTTACCAATCGGATGACAGAATCTCTTTGACAGTAGTAAACTTTGGCATGTCTGATTTGGGATGTGTGCTGGAAAGACCCTGTATATCAGAGAAGGTACCCCCTGGTAATGCTTTGAGGTTCAAGAGTAAGGGGGGAGAACAATGAATATACTCTTATGGAAACTCTTGTCAGACCTATATACTTTCACTTGTGGACTCCCTAGGGCTCATCACACGGCTGTTACCAACAAGAAGTCTTTCCATTCCAAGTTGTCCAAAATTCATTAGTATTTATTAAAATATTTTTTCATTTTGTATATAGGAAGCATTTTCTCAAATTTGTATACAATGTTATGGTTTTTGCTTACAATATCAATCAATACAAGCGTATACAATCATTTTCAAATGTCAATGTAAAAAAATACATCAGAGTTCATAGAAAATATTTCATGATTAACATTGTCACAAACATAATATTTATAGATACAGTCTGTTTGACTTGGGCCCTGAGAAGTCCAGTGTAAATATGAAGAGTCTTTCTTGACTGAGGCACCTCACTGCACCCCAAGTGTGCGGTGTATGTGTGTGGCATATCTGCGTGGAGGAGGAGTCGGGTGCCCCTCAATTGAGGCTTCCATATTTATTTGTGCCACAGGGTTCTTCCTGTCATTAAGGTAGCTGTTTACCTTGCTTCAGCCTACTTCCATATTGTCTACACGGGGTCGACCCTTCAGAGGTGCAAGTAAGGAGGAATATGTATTTACACATTGTAGTTTCCCACTCCCTTTTATCCCCACCTTGAAATGTTTTTCCATGAGTGGAAATGCCTTTCCCCTACTCCTCATAGTCCCCTCTGAAAACATTGGAGGTGTTTGGGCCCCAACCCCAAATTTGCAGAATGACTTCAGCAGTTCTTAGCAAAACCCTTAAGTGCTCAAATTGGGTCTGGAAAATCATTGGAAATATCTGTAAAAAAAAACAAAGTTACTTGTTTGCGGTTAGTCACTACATTCCAATGGTCTACCACCCTTTTTCCCACCCTTAAGCCTCAACGTACAAGTGGAATATGTGCCAAGTAGCAGTGTCCACCCACATGAATCATGATTTAAAATGTGAGCTCACATTTTTAGACATGCACTTGAATCTTAGGTGCCGTGATCTCAGCATCAAGACTATCACGTTTGGGTTAGGTCCTCTATGTGACAGGAGATGTATATTTTACGTTTTCTGATTGTCTGCCAATCCCCCTTGTTCTTTCTTGGGTTTTTATCAAACATTTCCCAAACAGGCTATTAAAGGCCCTCTCCCGTGTTAAAGGACCGAGCCGAAGACGAGGGACTTAATAGCCGGTATAGCCCTGCAAAGAAAGGGCCATAGGGTTGTTAGAACATTCTGCCACTAGAGGGCAGAATGTTGTAACAAATTAAACAAAGGCTTCTCGAAGCTCGATGGGATTTAAATCCCCTCCTGCTCCGAGAGGCCTTTGTAGCACACTGGAATGTTCCTCTGCGGGACTTTACCGGCAGGGAGCCCTCCATTGTCTTCAATGGAGCTCCCAACATTCCAATGTTCTAATAAAAGTGATATTTCTTAATCATGCACTTAGAACCGTTTCTGCCCCTGCCCTGGCAACAATGCCATGTGTGAACTAAGAGACACTAATAGTTGTCATGTGCACTTTTAGCCAGACAAACCTCATTGTCTACTAAACTAAACACAATAAGTTTTTCTACAGCTTGTATTCTGAACTCACGTATTTGAATGTACTTTCATGTGTGGTAATGAAGAAAAAGGAGGCTTGGGGAAATAAAATATTTTCCCTAGATCACAAGGTTTTGGGTAAGTAGAGATGCCAGAATTATTCCCACGTTTTCTGGTTGGACTTTGTGCAGATCAGCTGGTAAATGGCGGTTTATTAGTCTCTACTTTTCACAACAAATATTAATTCTTTGCTTTAACTCCTTGTGCACGAGAGTGGGGCAAAGGAGGAAAGCAGAAGCCACATGAAAGCTCGGCTTGTTTTGAGCTTGAGGTTCCAGGAGGATGTCGAGCTGAGTCCAAGCCAGGCATCTGGTTCGAGCCTGGCTCAAGCTGCCTGTGGCTCGTCCACCTCTACTTGTTACCATGCACAATCAAGACCGTTCTTTGTCCAAACCCATCAGGGTCCGTTGTCCATCTCTACTCGCTTTGAGACTAGATGGTGGGGGTGACGGTAGTTTGGTGGTGGGTAGACCACCCCGTAGCAGCTGCCTCGTCTTCATTCGATCCAGAATTTGTCGCTATTCTGTCTGTGATGCTTGACAGATACGCTCTGGCCTGGGTTATGAACAGCGTTCCTAATCCAACATAATCAAAGTCCCACAGGTTCTTTAACATCCTAAAGGCTATGGACAAGTTTGCGTTTCCTCTCTTGTCTTCTCTGCAGCCACTGCTCACCTGTGTATTCCGTTTGACATCGAGAAATCCTTTTGGTCAACCCTAACTCTGTCAAGAAAGTCACTAAAATATACCTTTTTCAAGTTGGCGTTTAGGTCTGGCCCGGTGCTGCACTTTTCTTTCTTTCTTCCTTTCCTTCACTCACATTTTTATTATTATTTTCTAAATTCCTGCTATTTTTTCATTTTATTTGACCTGCACAATGATGATGTATACTTTTAAGCTTGCTTTGCACAGCTCCACCTTTGCCTTTGGGGTGGGAATGCACTTTAGAAATGTAAAGAAATACATAATTTAGCGTTATACGTGAGCCTCGGGTACTCAAATGATAAATGGCAGTGCTGCTCACGTCAGCTGGCTTAGGAACAAGTACATGTATGAATAATTAGTGAAAACGCTAAAACACCTAAGGCAATCCATTATCTTAAAGGGCCCAAGAAATAATCCCATCTGGGAGCTCCTTTAGATGGGGGACAGGTCAGGACAGGTCAGCAATGGCGCATCTCAGGTAAATCACAATAGAAGTCAGGTGATGAATGGGACACTGTTGGAACCAGCACTTTCTGGTTGGCTGAAGGGATGCCCCCAGCCAGGCATAACCTACCGCTCCCGTCAAGGGTGGGTGATTACACTCGCTGTATAACCTGTGCTCACACTTGGGTAAATTGGCACTGAGGAGTCAGCCTTAATCACGAGGCAATGTGCAAAGCAAAGGCACAGCAGACTGTTGCGATAAATACACCGGGCATCACCACACAAGATGTATGTAAAAACACTTTTGCAGCACTGTGGGCCAGAGCCACATGGGAAACCCAATATCAGATGTGTTGTGCTTTTGGCACCAAATCAATGTACAATGCGGCATCGTCAGCAACTGTCGTGAATCACAGGCGGTCCGCGCACTCCCACTTGCACACATTTACTGCACACCGCTTTACAATGCGACAGATAACAAGCACAGTCTGTACTGAACGTTCCTGCACACATACGCACTCAGCACCCTAATGCTGTGTCACTGGTACTCAGCAGGTCAATGGATAACACACTATGCTGACTCTATGGCCCTAGCCTCCCTCCGCCTTCCAGTACACTGAGTATACTCTCAGATGGTAAATAACCAACCCCGCCTCCCAGACACAAGGCCACATGCGGCCAAAGTCACCTATGGGTCTTCGGGAAGCAGGTGGGAATATTTAGCAAGTTTAATTAGGAGGTAGACGTAAACAAGGACACTATGTCCCCTTCATTGGCAGTAATCCTCCATGTGCACAACAGAGTCCTGTGGCAATGTGCACCACACAATCCGGTTCTCCCGTCCCGCGTCCCCACAAGCATGTCTCACCCTTTGCTGAAGAATGGCGCCCATTGTTATACTATTGTGTGCCTTTGAAGTTAGTGGGTGGTGTAGGGTTTTTCCATTGAACCCCATATGTCTCTCCTAGATTGTAGGCCTGTCTACTATGGGGCTGTGGAACGTAGATATTAATCTTTAGTGGACATATGATCTGGTCCGAAGAGGCCATGTGTCAAAAGCTTCACTCTCCTGTCTATTCCATCCAACCCTCAAATGGCAGAGGTCTGTCTTTCCCATTGTATACCCATGGATTATGGCTGTTGCTGGAGAATCCACAGATGTGCTCCCCCGACTCCTGATGTGCACTGGAACCAGGCACTACGGTACACGGAACTCTGAGAGCATAGAAATGCCCATATTCCATAAGTGGCATTTCTAAGCGAGTTATCCCAACATCACCTTTACCTTTGGGAAGGGTTTGGCACAGTGAATCCTTTGATATGAAACATCACGAGGCTGCTCCACTGCAGTCCACTATTGCAGCCTGAAGCAATGTCAATCACTTTCCCAATTTATGGGAAGAGCAAGACTCCTAGGTAGTGAAAACACACACAGGTATTCCTCACTACCTTGGTGCACGTGTACTATTGCACACCCTTACCAGTAATGGCAGGTCGGACACATAGGGCCCGATGTAGGTAAATTATTTTTACCGGTTCGTAAATACCGAATGATACCGAATCGGTATTTATGAACCGGAAAACCACATGTAGGTAAATAATCGGTCAAAAATACCGATTCGGTAACAATCGGTATACACACTCGGTAAATACCGAATCGGTAATCACCGATTCGGAAATCTCTGAATCGGTAACACCCATTCACCCCTATGGGCTTCCAGTCCCATAGGAATGAATGGGAGGCACCGATTCGGAGATTACCGATTCGGTATTTACCGAATCGGAAAAATCCGATCTCGAAAATTCGAATACATGACATGTGACCCAGTGAACCAATCAGGGAGACACACCACACCCCACAACAAAGCCTCAGAGAAACCAACCAATCAGATGCAAGTACCACACCTCAGTACCTGGAGGTGGTCACACCCATGCAGGTGCTGAGCAACGGAACTGCAGAGAGAGCTGGAGGAGAGACAGAGGAGCAGGCTGCACTGAGATCAGCATAGCCAAACCATGGAGTCCCAGGAGGCACAAAAGGATGGAGGTGACAGAAAGAGGAAGGTGAAATTCAGCCCAACAGAGCTCCAGGTGCTGGTGGAGGAGGTTGTGCAGCACTACAGTCAGCTGTTTGGGAGACAGTCCCTGCAAGTAGCAAAGTCTGTAAAGAGGAACACCTGGCTGGCAATGCAGAGCAAAGTCAATGCCCTGGGAGTGACTCATCGCGAAATTGATGAAATGAAGAAAAGGTGGTATGATCTGAGGATCACCACCAAAAAGAAGGAATCAGCAGTCACAGGTGGGGGGAAGAACCGTGCTCCAAGCCTAACAGAACTGGAGCAGCTTGTGGAATCCATCGTGGAGCTTGAGAGCATACACGGGATTGAGGATGCTGATAGCTCAGCCAGAGCTGCAAGGAAGAAAGGTAAGATGCATGGACAAGTACCCCACCCATTCCCTGGCCCCTTCCCCAATGTGGGTGACTCACTCACAATCCAGCACACATGACAGTAGTCACCAGCAATGCATCATGGTAGTCGTAGTCATAGGTACATACATAAAAGCTGCCAATACTGAACACTGCATGCCATGCCACACTCCCCATACACAACCAGTTGAGGCATATGAAAATGTGTAGTAGGAATATGTGTGATGACAACACACAGCTGATCATTGTCCATGTCTCTCCACAGGAGAGTCATCGCACAGAGCAGCGCAGGGGGGGAGTCAAGTGCACCAACAACGGCACAGAGGGAGAAGCCAACAGACACAGCAGGACCTAGCACTGTCCCTGAGGACACAACAACAACCCACGCACCCACAGCTACGGAGCAAGACACCACTGCACAGCCACTGTCACCCCTGCTGTTTGACACACAGACTCCGGCAGCACCTGCAGGTGCAACAACACCAAGCTCTGGGTCCCCTGTGCATGTGAGGACAAGGAGGCAGGAGGTACTAACATTACGAATCATGGAAAGCTTCGATGAGGAAGTGGTGGAGACACCCAGACCAACCACACCACCACTGGCTGGCGGCGCAGGCCAACAGAGGTCATTGGGATCTGGCAGTGCAAGTGACCGTGGCCGGAGGGCACGTGAGCAGGATGAGGGGCATAATGCGCAGGGGGTATTTGCAGGGCTGGAAGCGACAATGGTGAGGGTTCAGCGCATGCAGGCCAAAGGAATCCTGGCAGTGCAAAGACAGGTGCGCATCCTGAACAGCAGGATGTCAGACATCGATCGGGGGATAAGTGGCATGGCAAAGGGAATGGAGTCCATGGGCAAAGGAATGGAGGCAATGGGCAAAGGAATGGAGTCCATGGCAGAGGGGGTGAGGGACATGGTTGTGCGCATGGGTTCCCTCTGTGACAGCTTGGAGAGTGACCACCAAGAAAGGCGCAGGTATAGGCACAAGGTACAGCAGCTGAATCAATCAATTAACAGTCTGGCTACTTCTACCACACTGCTATGCCGCCGGTCTGTGACCATGCAAACTGAAATTGTGCACTGCTGCAGTGACTTGTCAGGGGGAAGGGGAGGGTGACCTCTGCTATGGAGGTTATGCTGACACAGCAGACAGCCAATGCTGGCAACACGTGTGTGGGGGATACAGAGGAGTCCACTAGCAGGAGTGGAGCCAGCACGCCTGTACGGGACATTCGTCGGAGCAGCAGACTCCATGCAGATGACACCACTCCCACTGCGCAGGTTGAGCCACAGCCCCGTGGCTCCCACAACATCACACGTAAGCGCAAACATTAAGAGATCATAATGAACACAGGACAGGTCACAGTGAATTTAACTTTGGCCACCCAGTGTGTAAAGTGAATTTAATTAGATTTTTTTTGGTCTTGAATAGTGCAGTTGTGCATATTAAAGTGAGTGTTCCAACACATGAACATGCCTGTGTGTCATCACTCTATTAAAAGTATCTGTTGGTGATTTCTGCGCGTCGCAGTCTACCATCTGTTACAGGTGCTGCTCCTGCTGCAGTGTGATCGGCTGGTACAGTCCCATCTTCTATGTCCTCATGATATGTCAGTTCAATCTCTGTGCCCCCCTTGGTGGCAAGATTGTGCAGCATGGCGCAGGTAGCTATTATCTTGCAACAGATAATTGGCGTGTATTGCCGTGCACCTCCACTCTTATGGAGGCACCTAAATCTACTTTTCAGCAGTCCAAAAGTGCGTTCCACCACGCAACGCGTTGTTCTGTGTGCCATGTTATAACGCCTTTCGCTCATGGTGGATGGGTTCAGGTAGGGAGTGAGCACAAATGACCGCAGGGCATATGCACTGTCACCTGGGTGGAAAATGGAGATTTTGATTAGTGAAGTTCTCTTTATGTTTCCTTCTGCATGGACTATCAGGGTGTCTCACACATACTTACCCAGCAGGTATCCATCACCAAAATCACCAGCCACAAGGCGTCTGTATATCCCACTGTTGGTGAATATGTAGGAGTCGTGGGTACTCCCTGGATATTTGGCTACAATGTCCGTAATTATGTTGCCAGCGTTGCAGATCACCTGCACATTTATAGAATGTGTGGACTTCCGGTTTTGATATATGTGTTCAGTTGCTGCAGGTGGGCATATTGTGATGTGCGTCCCATCGATACAACCTATGATGTGCGGAAACTGGGCAAGTTGATAGAAATCGGTTTTCGTCCTTGAGGCAGGATGATGTGCGGAAACTGGGCAAGTTGATAGAAATCGGTTTTCGTCCTTGAGGCAGGATGAGGGGCATAATGCGCAGGGGGTATTTGCAGGGCTGGAAGCGACAATGGTGAGGGTTCAGCGCATGCAGGCCAAAGGAATCCTGGCAGTGCAAAGACAGGTGCGCATCCTGAACAGCAGGATGTCAGACATCGATCGGGGGATAAGTGGCATGGCAAAGGGAATGGAGTCCATGGGCAAAGGAATGGAGGCAATGGGCAAAGGAATGGAGTCCATGGCAGAGGGGGTGAGGGACATGGTTGTGCGCATGGGTTCCCTCTGTGACAGCTTGGAGAGTGACCACCAAGAAAGGCGCAGGTATAGGCACAAGGTACAGCAGCTGAATCAATCAATTAACAGTCTGGCTACTTCTACCACACTGCTATGCCGCCGGTCTGTGACCATGCAAACTGAAATTGTGCACTGCTGCAGTGACTTGTCAGGGGGAAGGGGAGGGTGACCTCTGCTATGGAGGTTATGCTGACACAGCAGACAGCCAATGCTGGCAACACGTGTGTGGGGGACACAGAGGAGTCCACTAGCAGGAGTGGAGCCAGCACGCCTGTACGGGACATTCGTCGGAGCAGCAGACTCCATGCAGATGACACCACTCCCACTGCGCAGGTTGAGCCACAGCCCCGTGGCTCCCACAACATCACACGTAAGCGCAAACATTAAGAGATCATAATGAACACAGGACAGGTCACAGTGAATTTAACTTTGGCCACCCAGTGTGTAAAGTGAATTTAATTAGATTTTTTTTGGTCTTGAATAGTGCAGTTGTGCATATTAAAGTGAGTGTTCCAACACATGAACATGCCTGTGTGTCATCACTCTATTAAAAGTATCTGTTGGTGATTTCTGCGCGTCGCAGTCTACCATCTGTTACAGGTGCTGCTCCTGCTGCAGTGTGATCGGCTGGTACAGTCCCATCTTCTATGTCCTCATGATATGTCAGTTCAATCTCTGTGCCCCCCTTGGTGGCAAGATTGTGCAGCATGGCGCAGGTAGCTATTATCTTGCAACAGATAATTGGCGTGTATTGCCGTGCACCTCCACTCTTATGGAGGCACCTAAATCTACTTTTCAGCAGTCCAAAAGTGAGTTCCACCACGCAACGCGTTGTTCTGTGTGCCATGTTATAACGCCTTTCGCTCATGGTGGATGGGTTCAGGTAGGGAGTGAGCACAAATGACCGCAGGGCATATGCACTGTCACCTGGGTGGAAAATGGAGATTTTGATTAGTGAAGTTCTCTTTATGTTTCCTTCTGCATGGACTATCAGGGTGTCTCACACATACTTACCCAGCAGGTATCCATCACCAAAATCACCAGCCACAAGGCGTCTGTATATCCCACTGTTGGTGAATATGTAGGAGTCGTGGGTACTCCCTGGATATTTGGCTACAATGTCCGTAATTATGTTGCCAGCGTTGCAGATCACCTGCACATTTATAGAATGTGTGGACTTCCGGTTTTGATATATGTGTTCAGTTGCTGCAGGTGGGCATATTGTGATGTGCGTCCCATCGATACAACCTATGATGTGCGGAAACTGGGCAAGTTGATAGAAATCGGTTTTCGTCCTTGCAAGTTCTGCAGGTGTGTCAGGGAACTCGATGTAGTGTTCCATCCTCTGCATCATGGCGTTCAGGAATTTTCTGAAGAACCGTGACAGGCAGCTCTGAGACACCCCACCTACTGTGGCTATCACGTACTGGTAGCTACCTGAGGCAAGAAGGTGTAGGCAGCACAGCACCTGCACATGGGGTGGGATGGCGTGTGCTCTTGGGGTTGGGTGTTCCAGATATGGGTGGAGGTCCCCAATCAAGTCCAGGATGGTTCTGGGGTGGAGTCGGTACCTTTGCAGGATCTCAGCTTCAGTCAGTTGGAAGAGGGTGATCCTCTGCCTATTCACCTGCTCCTCCCTTAGCCAGACCCTCTCTCCTGCTGCCTGTATCCGTAGCCGCCTTGCAATAACATAAAAAGCTGCCATTGTGGTTGCACTGTTGCATTTTGGGGCCTTCTTATATATCCTGTTCCTGGTTACCATCTGATCCCAAATCCATGGTAAATACCGATTCTTAAATACAGATTTTCATGAAATTCTGTATTTTTAGAATTTGCTACATCTCAACAGGCCATTTTTACCATTTCTTATTTACCGACTCTGTAAATATGAATTTGGTATTTTCCGATTCGGATATTTACCATTTCTTAATTACCGAATCGATAAATATGATTTCGATAAATTCCGATTCGTTTAATACCGATTCGGTGTTTTACCGACTGGTATTTAACGAATCGGTACGTTTTTGGTCACATACATCTCGTTTATCATATACCGGTCGGTAATGGCCAAAATTACCGAATTTCGGCCGTTACCGACCGGTATTTGGCTACCTACATCGGGCCCATAGTCTCCAGCACCAGATTTGCAAGTGTGCCCACCCCAGTCTGCAATGAAAGTCTGGAAACAAATTTGATTAAGATGGAGATCAGTGCAGGCGAACCCCTGTGATGGCAGGCGGCACACTCGATCAGGGCACCATAGGTGCGGGTGCACACACAGCGGCTGCACTGACAGGCTGCTCCTGAGTGACTCACATGCACCCACCAATCTGCAATGGCTGACCGGTCCCTGTTAGAGAACATTGAGTCCACGCCACTTCCCCACACAGGTAGGAAGGCATGCTCACCTTCACACTGCATTTACAGAGGGAAAGTGCCCAAAGCGGGGAGGTCACATAAGAAAATAAGCTAAACACTGGTGGAAAAAGCAAAATGATAAGGGAAATGCTACCTGATGAGTATCAAGTCCAACAGACACTTTGTTTCAAGAGCCCCCCTGTACCTATATTTATACATATTGGTATTGACCTCAAAGAAGGAACACTCACCACACCACACTGAAACATGGCTTGCGCCTGATTCAAACGCCGAAATAGTTCAGGCCCTTCCCCACGGATTCCTTATTCAACATCTGAACCGTCCTAAGGGTAGGGGAGGAGGAATTGCCGTCATTTTTAGAGAATCGCTCCTGTGTAGATTCCTTGACAGCCCCTTGTCGGACTGTGAAAATGTTTATTTCACTATTCAAATCTCTCCTTGCATCTCCCTTTCGGGAGTCCTTATTTACCGTCCACCCGGAGCCATGGGGCAATTCCATGACTCACTTCTGGAATGCTCCTTGGCCACGACCAGTACACGGTCTAATTTCCTCATCTTAGGGGACTTCAATGTCCACATGGAAGATAGCAATGACAAACTAGCTACAGAACTGATTCTAGATCTGGCAGATCATCATCTGCACTTACAGAACACCCTCCCCACACACAATCGTGGACACTTGCTTGATCCCATCTTTTGCAACTTTCCTGACCTTGTGGTGGGAACGCCAATCCCTGTACCTTGGTCTGACCATCTGCTCACCCCCTTTAGTTGGTGTATTCAATCCACTCCGCCTCCCACCCAAGCACCTGGTAGACCATCCCGCCCTTGGGCGAACCTAGATTACGACAAATGGAAACAAGCTCTTGAGGACACCAGACCACATCCCAGCTCGAACCCTTATTTAGCAGACATGGAGTTCTCATCCTGGGTTACTAATTCTTTAGATACAGTCCTCCCCAAAAAACCTCATCGGAAACCGAGGAAAAAAGCCACATCTCCATGGTTTACCCAGAAGGTACGCCTCTTAAAGAAAATCTGTAAGAGAGCGGAAAGACTATGGAGGAAAGACATCGATCTTAATAGTAAAAATAATTACAGGCTGACTATCCTCAATTACAAAAAGGCTCTAAAGAACGCTCAAATATCCTTTTTCAATGAAAAAATCAGCGAGGCAGCCTGTTCGTCCAGAGAAACATTTCTAATTGCGAAAAAACTTTTAAAGACTCCAACACCTTCAGTTACCCACAACCTCTTGTACGATCATTGTAATGAGCTAGCCTCATTCTTTGATTTAAAAATACAAAACATTCTTCAACACCTCCCCCCTCTTCTACCTGTGGACCCCTCTCTCTCTTATTCTTTACAGTGCCAGAACAGGGATACAGATTTAAGCAAGTTTTCCCCAATCAGTCAGGAAACTCTAGGACCCATTCTTCAATCCCTCAAAAGCGGATCTCCGCATGACCCAGCACCAGTCAGACACCTAAAACAGGTTGTTCCTATTATCTTAGCACCAATGGTGAACTTAATAAACGCTTCCATTGAAAATGGAACGGTTCCCACAAGCTGGAAGAAGGCGGTGGTGAAAGCCCTCATCAAAAAACCCAACCTTGACCCGGGCAACCTAGCTAACTTCAGGCCGATATCCCTCCTCCCTGGCATCAGCAAGATGGCTGAAAAATACATCAACTCCCAGCTATCAAATTATTTGGAGTCCAACAATCTGCTCAAAACATCACAGACCGGTTTCCGCCCAGGCCAAGGCACAGAAACAGCGATGGTGGCGGTTGTCGAAGAAGCTAGGAAAATCATTGATGCAGGAGGATCAGTGGCAGTGATCCTCCTGGATCTCAGCGCAGCATTCGACACCGTCAACCATAGCATCCTGGCTCAGCGACTGGAAAATCTTGGTATCTCTGGGTCTGCCCTTTCCTGGCTCAAATCCTATCTCCACAACCGATCCTTCCAGGTGGCGGAGGGTGACTTCATCTCCAGAGAGACTCCTATACGTTGCGGAGTGCCCCAGGGCTCGTCATTGAGCCCAACGCTCTTCAACGTGTATATGTCACCCCTGGAAAAAATTGTCGTCCCGTATGGTATTAAACTTCTGACCTACGCGGACGACACTCAGGTGGTTGTCTCCCTCAGCCAGTCAGATAACCCCACGATTGATCTGCATTCCTGCCTGGGGGACATAGTCAGTTGGATGAACGCCTCCCATTTAAAGCTTAATGGGGATAAAACAGAGTTAATGGTATTGGGTAATCAGTCCCATTATCGTCCGGAGTCTCTATGGCCTCCAAGCATGGGCCCCCCCCCCAATCCCCAAAACTGACATCAAAAGCTTGGGGATCTGGCTGGATCACAATCTAACCCTCAACACTCAGGCCAGAAAAACAGCGGGAACATGCTTTGGTCTATTACGGACCACCCGAAAGATCCTCCCCCTGCTTCCTTTCCAGTCAAAAAAATTACTTCTACAGGGTCTTATCCTGTCGAGACTTGATTACGGCAATGCCCTATACCTCGGTTCTCAAAAAAAAGTCATTGCCAGGCTACAGGTGGTGCAAAACGCGGCAGCCCGGATTCTCACGGGCACAAAAAATCGTTGCTCTGTCAAACCAGCGATCAGAGCACTCCATTGGCTTCCGGTGGAGCAAAGGGTGCAGTTTAAGGCCATGTGCTTAACTCACAGAATCCTCCACGGAAACGCCCCGCCTGTCCTTAAAGATCTCGTGATGCCTTATATCACAAACAGAACCCTCCGTACCTCACTCAAATACCTAGGATTAAGAAAACACGCTCCGGAGGCCGGCGGTTCTCCTATCAGGCGTCCAAGATGTGGAATGTTCTCCCACTGGACCTTCGTGCCCAACCTAACCTTCTGTCCTTCCGCAAATCCTTGAAGACGTGGCTGTTCCCCTGACCTTCTTCTTGCTTCCGCCTGACCTGACCACATGGATTTTCAGTCAGCGCTGGGACGCTCTTGGGCAGCCATGCGCTTTAAAAATCTCATTCCATTCCACACTTAATTTGCCCATCTCTTTGTCTTCTGAAATAGCCCAGTGTAGAGACAGCTTTTCAGGCGAGCCTTATAAAATGCATTTATATAGTATGAGCCTAAATGAGACATATTTACTTAGTCAGTGTTTACCATAAAAATCTGCAGTGAGCTCTCCATTTGCGCTTGCATTGTCAGTGTGTGCACATGGAGACACAGGTGGAAAGATCAGGAGGCTGGAAGTACAACTAGTCTATCATCTCGATGCCTGTTCTACTTTTCTCCTCCTCTGTCTTCGGCCGTACCTGAATGTCAGATCATGTGCAGTGTGCAGGCTGGACGGTTCTGTATTTTCATAGCATCACTGACAGCAATGCACTGCTGATGGGGCTGACTGGAGAGTGTTTCTCGCCTCCCTTTAAAGCCTAGGCACTTGAGGTAGGGGTGCTGCGGGTGCTGCAGCACCCCAAGATAACTATGCAGAAGGTGAATGAGCAATGAAGAAGCCTTTCATTGTTGTTTTCATCGTGTGACATTTGCTGAGAGTTTAAATTTCAGGCTATGTCTTCGATACACTGGTGCCTATTATTTTAACATAGAGATTATGGTTTCTTTTCTTTCTCTGACTGCAAAGTTAGAGGATTTTGTAAAGTAGACTGTCTGACAACCTTGCTACGGTACAGGGAATATGAAAGCAAAGGCTATAGGGTGTCAGCTGTTTTCTAACAAACAACAAAATGTAAATACCTATAAATGAACCTAATGACATTTCAAAATATATCAGCCGATCGAGAAAGATAAATTAAGTAATTCTTTGTAATTTTGAAATGTTATGGAAACAAAGATTGTAATTGGATCAAAACAATCAAGACACTTTACCTAGTGATGTGAAAATGTTTAATATTTCCAGAAATACAATTTCAACAAGATATTGTGGCTTTGCCATAAATTAAAATGCATCTTTTATTACATTTTAGGATAAAAGGTTTAAGTTTTTGATATTTCCCAAAAAGATAACAAAGTGTTTTTATTAAGTTTGGTTTTCTAACAGGAGGTGGAGCAGTAGCAGACACATCGGCACCTGATCTTTGTTTACGTGTGCGCTAGACATTATGGCATCACTGACAGAGCTACAATCACCTTCAAGCTCCTCACGCCCTCCTACAAAGCCCTTCACAACGCCGAACCTGCATACCTCCTCCACTGCCTCTCATTCTACACACCCACCAGACATCTCTGCTCCGCCCAACTGGCCCTGGCCACTATCGTACGGATCTGCTAGACCTCGGCCGGTGGAAGATCCTTCTCCTACCTCGCTGAGAAGACCTGGAACTCTCTAATGATGCCTCTCAGGTAATGTAATGTAATGTATGTATACTTGTAAAGCGCACTGTTACCTCATTACGTGGCGTCCTGGCGCTGTATACCGCTGGGGAACCCGTACTGGCTTTCCCTGTGAGAGAGCACCCCCAAGGGGAAGCCAGGTATCCCCGGCGCTGCTGCCTCAATTCTAGAAAGACCTCAAGACCTGGCTCTACGACTGAACTGCAGCCCCCCCACTGGCCCTACACCCCCAGTGCCTTGAGACCCTAACAGGTGATTAGCCGCTCTATAAGAACCCTGACTGATTAATTGAGCATTGCAATGCTAGGGAATTTATAGAGCGCTGGCAACCCAAAGGCATCCCATCGCTGGCGGCCAAAGAGAACGACTACACCAAGATCAGAAGCGACAACTGAAAGATCAGTTCATAAAGAGACAGTCTTTGAGGGGTTTTCAGACACTCAAACCTGCTTGTCCCCCATGCACCTGGCTAATGTGGCAGTGGCACGTGACAGACAGTTCCCAGGCCTGCTGAAGCCTTTTGTGCAAGGCTTGCTTATGATGTTTTCATCTCTGTTTCAGATGTCCTTGCTGCAAAATCCTACATAATAGGATTACAGACTCATTTAGTTTATCAAACTTGTCAGGTATAACTTTGTCGCTCCTCTATGGTGGCTTTGATCTTTTCATAATCATCTATCATATGTGCCATGTTGTGATTCCTAGCCATTAACTGTCTATTGACAGCTGATGTTTTTTTGTTATATGTGCTGCACTGTCAGCATTGAGGCCCTTAAGCCACCAAACGATAGCAGTGTTTCACCAACCACCCTCTGCAGCATTTCTTCATCTAGCAGCACTGCGACAACCCTGCTGAAGGCTCCTGCGCATGTGTCTGTGCCTCACACATGGCTGTGGTGTGTTCCTGGCTGTTGTTAGCGCCTCTGACTCATCAGGGAAATCTGACAGTGGAGAAACTGCTGCTCTGTGTCCAGCTGGAGCAGGTTGTGTTGGTGTGACTGTGGATCGGTGGTTTCTCTGTGACTTCTCTAGGACTCTTCACCTCTCTGTGTTGGAACATCTGTGATGTAAACATACGTATATAACTTGCAGAACTTTAAAGACAATTTTATTTTTAAGTCACATATTTTATATCAATACATTAATTTACTACTGCCTAACCTTTTATTTTCCTAGACACGTTTTAAAGGCTTTTTCTTTCTTATATAAAGCTGGATCAAGTGGACAATCCTACTAAAGTGTATAAACTACATACCCCATAGTGCGTCAGGAATTTATAAGAAATCATTCATATGGAGTGGATTACAAAATGTTAGTCATTCAAATATGTAATTCAATTCAAATCAAACTCTTAAAAAATAAGCCTAACCCTTCAAAGCATACCTTTAGATATGATGGCTGAGTTGAATGTGCCAACGTCTGTTGGTCTCACGGTAATCTCTGGCTGCAACGCTGATTGTATGAGGTCCTCAAGAGGAGTTGGTGGTTGCCGTGTTGAGGTCCCCTGCCTGTTCCTCGCACCTCAGACAGACAATTTGCAACCTTCTCCTTAGTCCTTGAATGCAGGTTGTTTTTCTGGACATGAGGAACCTTAAATAAAGCTCAGCGTAGTGTGCCACACATTCCTTTGTGAGCACCTGCATCTCCTTCTCACTAAGGGCCCCATTAGGATGGCGGGCGGATTGCTCCGCCAGGCTGGCCATAGCCACCGCCGGCCTGGCGGGGGCAATCCGCCCGCCATCCTTGCTGCAAAGACCCCCCGCGATATAAACATGGCTGGGGGGTCCATGGCGGACGGAAAGACCGTCCGCCGCTTTAGGCGACCGGGGTGGAAAAGGGTTTATATGGTGGCGGTGTCTATCAGACACCGCCAGCCATATTAGGATGCGCAATTTTCAATGCCTTTCCGTGGCGGCAATGACGCCACGGAAAGGCATGTGGAGTTTGCTCTGGGGACCCGTTGAGGGCCCCCAAGGACTCTGGGGGGTGGGGGTACACATGGGGGTACCTATGGTACCCCCAGCGGTTCCATGCACAACATGGCAGGCACCGTGCGGTGCCTGCCATGTTGTGCATGGAAGTGCACTGCAGGCCTTCCTGCCATTGTGGTGGGTAGTGCTGACTGCACTGCCCGCCACAATGGTAGGAATGCTGGATGCGCCCGCCACTGTGGCGGGCGCATCCTAATGCCATGCACGGGGCCCGCCCTTATGGCGAGCAGTCCCTAGTACTGTGAGGGTGGCGGGCGGGCGGGCAAAGTCTGCCCGCCATCCTAATGGGGGCCTAAATGTTAGTTTTCTTTTCCTTCCTCCAGCATCCTTATCTGACTCCTCTATGGACATAATAGCAAAAAAATAAAATTGAAACCAGCCAAAACACCTTATCGCATGTCTCAGGATACAAGCCCTAACTTCCTCTAGGTTACAGAGGCCTGCACACAGCGTTGTGTGAAATCACATGCTTATTGGGATGACATCAAAATCTTCCCAAATGCAACTTTCGCAATTTGCGATTCACCAACACCAATTCATAATTTACTGATTCGGTATTATAAATTCATAATATTGTGAATGCGAATCGTAAGGAATCACTAAATGACCTAGTGCCTGAATGACACATAATGAATTATGAATGGCAAATTGCAATTTGGTAGCCGTGATCCGTCATGTGAAAGCTATACACATCTAGCCCATAGAGTGGTGCTTGCAGCCTACTGTGTACCATGAATCCATAGCTGTGACCAAACCTTTTTATCTGTGTCACTGGAGTGGAGGCCTACCACCCCATTTGGGTAAAGTTCTGCTTCTATGCGCTCACCGCCATCCTTGTGCTAACTTCCCAAATGTATGTAAGTATGCCTTTGTGGTATGTGCATGGTGTGTGTAAGTAAGCAGAGGAAAGGAGGCCTGCAGGATTCATTTTACATGCTCCATGCCTGTCCTCACTTGCTGCTCAAGATGGACTTACCTTCTCAGTTGTCTTTGCAGACAGTGGAAGTGTTCTACTGACATTCAAGTAGCTGGAGAGAGGACACCTTGACACTGAGGTGAGGAAAGAGGAGACAAGGCTCCTTTAGAGATTCAACTCGGCCTTTTGCTGAGAGGAGCTGCTGATTAGTCTTTCCACAGCACTGTCATTTGTTAGATCGCAGGGAGACAATGGGATTGTAAGGTTAATGGGATTGTTTACATGGTCCCATACCTTCGTCCCTCCCTGATTGCACTCTTAAGTTTGACTGATAACAGCCAGGTGCAAACTCTTCACAAAACTGTGTGCTGCAGGCGAGAAACAACCCTGCTGTGCAAAGTATCACTCTATCCAAAGGCTGTGTCTGGAGAGTAGCCTATGAAGGACACTTGAAAGGAGAACCATCACCTCAAACCAGTTGTAAAAGTGCAGACAGTGGCTCCACATTTGTTTATACAGTAAAAATGGGACCGCCTGACTTACTTTTGTTTCCAGTTCCACGTCCTCTATGAACGGAGAAGGGAGTGCGCAGCAGAGTTCTCAGGGGTCTACTGTGCAACCAGAGCTGGGGTTTGTCTGACGGCCAGCTTTGCAGAGGAGAAGGGACATCACCTGAGTCTAACCCTTGCTGTGATGAGTGACTCTCCAGGACGGGTGAGGTCAGATGACTCAGACATGATGGGGGGTGCCGGAGGAGGAAGTCCTCGCAGAATGATCCGCATGCCCAGCGTCATTGGTCTCTAGTCTCAGTTCCTGGTGGTAACCCCGCTGTGTAAGTGAAGATTGCCAGAAGCCAGTCCGGGCTGTGATCCTTGGTGGCATTAACTGGGCCACTGTGCCAGTCTAGAAGGTAGAGCGTGACATGAGCTGCTGCAGCCAAAGACGAAGCCGTGGTGTGAACTGAGCCACCATTTTCATGATCAGGACCGGTGCTTCTCCACACTGGGTGGGTGCTCCATGAGGCCAGGAGCTTGCAATGGCAGCTGGTGTCATTTAAGAGCAGTGGGGTGTAAAAGCTTGCCTCAAGATGCAGTAAATGAGTGAAGGGGAATTGAACTTGGTTCTTCTATGCCCCTGAGTATTTTTAAAAATAGAGGGTGAAATGATACTTAATTTTCCCCAAAAAACTGGTTAAAGAGCAATTCTGAGGAATTATTCAAAAGCAGGAATATTTAGATGCTTCACCGTGGGCCACATTTTTGCAACAGTAAATAATACGCCACGGTTAGTGGTGTACAGACTGGCCAGTTTACACCAGGCCTCAATGGAGGACCCACAGACCAGCACCAGCTGAATGCACAAAATATGCCTTTGTGTACCAAAGAATTCGTTTTTAATTGTGTGAGACAGTGATGTAATTAAGCAAACTGTGGGCCATATGTATCAAAGGGACGCATCCCTTTTGCACCAGGCAACCTGGTGCAAAAGCGACGCAACCCTTAAGATGTCATGTATTAAGCCATGCAAGGCTCCCTTGCATTGCTCTCAGTAGCTTGATAAATCCAGCGTAACGCAATGCAGGGCAAATCACTGCCTTGCGTTACTCTGCACCAGGGAGACGTTCCATGGGTGGTCGTGGGTGTTTCCTTGCACCCCGTCATGGATTTTGGCACCTTCTCAGATTTACCATTACTGATCGACCTGGGGATGTGCCAAACCTGCTACGCATCCCCAGCAGAGGCACAACAAGGCGAAATATCTTTATTTCTCCAAATTTTTCCTCTTTCCTCTTTCTATGTGTGCTGCACGAGGTAAGGGGATTGGATTTTAGGATTTAGGGTGGTAGGGGGGGGGTCGGGGTAGTGGTAATTTACCACACATATCGGTTTAGCAAACATGCCTTAGCAAAGAAATTAGTTGTAAAGGCATGCATGGTAAAGTCATGCGTGGTAGAGTAATGCGTGTTTAAAATGCATTCGTTGTTGGAACCGCATTGTAGAGACACGCGTGGTTCAGCCAAAAGTGCTATGTCATACAACACTTCTGCCAAAGTCCATTTTGCCTGAAATGCTTGATTCCCCAAAGTTGCTCTCCAACAAATCGAATTAGTGGTGTTGGCAATATTAGTGGTTCTAATAGCTATAGAATGTTCATGGAAAGACTTTCTGAAATCAGTCACCAATGAAGAACCCTCTTGATTTCCTAAATTACCAGAATCCTGTGTCCCAGGTCTTGAGAGGATGGTCTCCAATGCTTGTGATGGCAGCGTAAAAGTGACCCGAGGTGTAATCTTGCCCACAGGGCAGTAAAGACACATGCTGCCAGATGCCCTTGTACTTCCATCTAATCCAATGCTCTTGCCTCTTCCTCCTGTAGTAACCAAGTCAATAGACCTTGAAAATGATCCGATCATTTTCCCTATCCTTTTGCCAAACATTCCCCTAAGGAAGTTAGTGGTGCCCTATAAAGCGAACAGAGCTCTTCGCTCTGATCAGAAACTTCTGCTTCAGGTCCCCAGAGTTCACAAGGCCCGCACTGGCGGCAGAAGATTTTCGGTGCATACAGCCACCCTCTGGAATTCGCTCCCATTGAAAATGCGTCTCGAGACATGCACTCTTCGTTTTCGGAAGCTTCTGAAAACACATCTCTTCCCGTCTTAAGATGTTGGATTTGGCTTTGCAACGGGTTGACGGATACCTTGACAAGCGCTGGGATGCCCAAGGGTAACCACGCGCTATATAAGACTCATAATAAATAAAAATAAATAAATAAAAATGAAGACAAGATTTCTCAAAGGCTCCATCTGACAGTATGGTCTGATGGATGTGCTACTTCCATTGTTGCTGTGATGGTACCTGCGGCATCCAGTCTTAGAGACACAAACACACCAATATCCCTGGCAGATGAAGGTGAGCACCTAGAGGGTCTATCACCTTCGTGAAAACTCTCAGCGAGGGCTTCAAACCAAAGGGGAGGACCCTAAACGGCCAATGACAGTCCTTGACACAAAACTTCAGGTCCTCAATGCACAGGTTCTACGGGCATATGGGATGCTCATGTCATATATTGTATCAACATACTTCAGTCTGCTCCAGTCAAGTTGTCCTTGCCAAGGGAGACACATAACTCTCTTACTGGACTCTCAAGTGAGAAGCTAAGGATGCAATTGTTATCCTCCAAAACAATTTGCTTGGCTCACCTTTGTTCTCCTGAACTTAGACTTTGCCTACTTGCTTTGTCAGCTGCATAAAGATCACAACTGTTCCAGTGGTGCATCCCTCCCTTTACGCTGCAGGGCAGAGATCACCGTGCCCAGGCAGGGAAATACTGCACGTGTAAATGAAATGAAAATTAGACTTGCAGTGCCTGCTTCGACACCTGAGGTGTCCAGGCGCTATACCTCCGAAGATAGATCGCAATCCAAACACAGACGACTTTATTAATAGACCTGGAACAAATGCTTTAACTGTTGAAAAGCCCTGTTTTAAGCCACGTTTTATGAGCCGTGCAGCCTAAGCATTGGTCCCTCTTGTTCAAACAGATACAGAGAGATAGAAAGAGGAAGACGCAATGAAATAGATATGGTTTTAGAGTGAGGTAGATCAGTAGAGAGCTAGAGTTAGGAAGGAGGATCTGTTTCACCCATAGACAGGGTGGGTTGTCTTTGATATAATGGGTGGCGGCTCATGCAGATTGGCAAATTGGATCCTTGGCACCAGAGACATTTCCCAGCTGTTTCCTCTACCATCTGATCTAGTGCCAGAAACCAGACTTTGGATCCAGACTTAAGATGCCTTACATGTGTGAGTTCCACTGTCCACTGAGCACTTGTTCGGAGAACGACCAGATGCTTTTTGCAGAGAAGGGCTCCTTCCAGCGTGTTGTAACTTCACACATGGTTACACCTTTTACTCTCCCACCCCTCCAGTTTTCCCTTTAGTGGTTCACCCCATGCCCACTGCTGAAGGCTGGCATAGAACGTTGACGAGTGGTGGCCTGTACTTTACCCTGACAAGCTGGGGACACCGACTTACTGAATACTTCAATAAAGAAGCTGTTAACTATTTGTTTTGGACCCTTATTACTACAATATTTGGCGACGTGGTACAGGAACTGTGCCAGGGACAGCTGGTGTTTCCCCCCCCTGGAGTATTCTGAGAAGCTTGGTCAGGAGTGAGCAGTGTAAAGGAATTATCTAAACTTGGTGATCATCTCCCGTCCAAGTCTATTCAACGATCGGCGCGAGGTTTGCCTGGGACTCGGAGACTCTGTTTGGCGGACTTTGAAAGTAGCAGCGTCGTATAAGGAAAAAAGATTGTAGTGACTAATATGATCCCGACTGTTTCCTGGGATGGTTGGCAGTCAATCCGCGGAGTGGGGTTCCTGATCAAAGCACAACAGAGGCGCGGAGGCAGGAAGGTGAGCCGGATTGATTTTCGCGAGTGGTGGGAGATATTCCGTTGCGGGCATCAATGAGGAAATTTTTACATTCTGCCGAGCAATAGGAGGCCTGAGGTGGTTGCTGAGCTTCGTGAGTTCACGGTCGCATGGTGGAGCACAGAGGAAAATACTTTGATCTGGGTTATTTCTTTAGGAGCAGCGGATCGCGCTCTGTCTGACTGAAACTGTTGACTTTCCTCTCAGGAAGTTCCTGCCTACTGACTCAGTGTGCAGTTCATTGGCCCGGTGTGGAAACTTCATTGGATATAGAAAGAGGACAAATATCCTTTCACTTTGTGCAGTGTTTTAAAGAAATATTTGCAAATGTCCTATGTTAAATTAGGAAAAAAAATTATAAATATAGGGATTCAGCAGTTTGTTGATTATTTAAACAAATTGTGTTAAATTCCGCTCCCTTTCTCCCTTTTCCTCTCAGTAATCTTGAGCCTTGTTGCTTCACAGGGGTCTGTATTTTGGGGAAAGGGGGAAGAAGCCAGGTCTTCATTTAAGGTGTAACATTACATGGCCATGGCAGGAACAGGCATGAGTCAGCCCCCACCTTTCTTAAACGAGCTTGGCGAGCCTGACATTCCCTGGAAGAGGTGGGAAAGAATTTTCAAATCATATCTCATAGCCATAGGGGGTGGTAATTACAACAATGTGAGGAAACAACACATTTTACTGCACAATTTAGGTATTCATGGCAGGAAAGTTTTTGAAGATATAACAGGCAGACTGGTGGATGATGAACAGGAAGAGGTAGAAGGGACAAATGTGTATGAATATACTTTGAGGAAATTGGAGGAACATTTTAAAGTTAAACTTAATGTTGTACTAGAAAGACACCCATTTTACAAAAGGGTGCAAAAGAGAGATGAGAAAGTCTCTAGTTATGTGGCAGTCTTAAGGGGTTTATCTGCCACTTGCGAATTTGGGACTTTGACGGATTCCATGATTAGAGATCAAATTGGGAGGTGTACAAATGATCCTAGGATCCAGGAGGAACTGCTCACTAGGAATCCTGACTTCGAGGAAGCACTAAGTATAGCAAAGGGATTGGAGCATACTGCGTTGTGCATGAAGGAAATGAAAATTCATGAGATTGTTAACAGAGAAAAGAGTAAGAGCAAGGTTGCACAGGAGGGGGAGACTGTATGTAAGGTAGGAGAAAAAGTGAAGAGCAATCAACGCAGCAATGTTCAAAGTTTTTTTTGCTACAAATGTGGTAGTCCCAACCACTTGGCGAACAATTGGAAGTGCCCTGCCAGGGATGCTGTGTGTAGGAAATGCAACAGGAGAGGGCATTTTTCTAAAGTGTGTAAAAATATCAATCAAAAAGTACGTGTGATAGAAAATGCAGAGACAGTAGATGGGGGAGAGAAAACCTTTATATTTCAAGTGGAGGATGATGTAGCCAATGAGAGTAACGATTACCCTAAGTGTGAAATGTCTCTTGATGGGGAGAAATTTGAAGTATATGCAGATTCGTGTTCTACTTTTACTTTGATCGACAAAAACTTATTTGATGAGAAATTTGCTAAATACAATTTGGAACTAGAGAAAGCTGATATAAGTCCAGTAGGGTACTACAGGGAACGTATCCCATTAGAGGGTATGGCTAGGATGAGGATCACATTTAAGGGCAGGTACACTGTAGGGAAAGTTTTTGTAACCACGAGGGGTTCTAGCCTCCTGGGGTGGAAACATCAGAAAGAGTTAGGTATTAAGCTAGATCCCAACAACAGAGAGCAAGTACTTTTAGTGGAACCTCCCAATATTGCAGAAAACCTAACAACAGAGTTTAAGGAGGTGTTTAGTGAAAACCTGGGTGTGTTGAAAAACTACACGCATAGAATCACTCTTAAAGAAGGGGCAGTACCTGTGGTACATAAAACATGATCTATTCCACTTCGCATGAGGGAGCCATTGGAAAGTAAGTTGGAAAAGCTGGTCAACCAAGGGGTTATCAAGGAGATCGAAAGCTCAGCATGGTTGGCTCCGGTCGTCATCACGACCAAGGATGGAGGAAAGAACATAAGGCTATGTGTGGACTTGCGAGACCTTAATGCCAACATCCTCGTGGACAGATATCCCCTCCTGAGAATTGGAGAGATGCTGAGCACCATTCAGGGGGCGACATTTTTCAGTGTTTTGGACCTGTCCTCAGCCTATTATCAAATAAAGCTGCATCTGGAGTCACAGTCTCTGAAGGCATTCACAACCCCGTTCGGAAACACAATTTCTGCGGATGCCTTTTGGCTTGGCGTCCGCAGCTGCAGCCTTCCAACGAGTAATGCAGCACATTCTCAAAGACTGCACAAAAACGATGTGCTTTCAGGATGATATCCCGATTTATAGATCTAATGAGAACGAACACAATGATAACATGAAGGGAGTTTTGGAAAGACTTAAGGAAGTTGGTTTCACCACCAGAGTGAGCAAATGTAAGTTAGGTGTGAGCCCTGTGGATTATTTGGGTCACACCATTTCAGAAGAGGGCATCAAACCGAAGTGCGATCTAGTGAATGAAGTGAGAGATGCTCCTACTCCCAGCAAAAGAGAAAATGTGGTGTCATTTCTTGGATTGGCGGAGTACATGGCGAAATTCATCAAGGATTTTGCCACTATGTCAGATCCTTTGAGAGAGTTGGTAAAAAAAGATAGCATCTTCAACTGGGGAAAGGACCAAGAGACAGCGTTCAGAAAAATAAAAGAAGCGATCATACAGGCCCCTTTCATTGGCAAATTTAATCCAGAAAGAGACATAATTATCTCTACAGATGCCAGCAACAAAGGAATTGGTGCCACTTTAGCACAGAGAGGGGAAATGGAAATAAAAGTGGTAGCTTTTGCGTCCAGAACACTCACCGGTCCTGAAGCTAACTATTCATCTGTGGAAAAGGAGGCCTTAGCCGTTTACTGGGCAATCGAACATTTCAAATATTATGTGTGGGGAGTTCAATTCGAAGTGCATACAGAGCACAAGCCTTTGGTGCCATTGTTCACCAGGAAGAATATGGAAGACATGGCCCCGCGCATAGCAAAATGGGTCTTGGGTCTACAAGGTTTTAATTTCAGAGCAGTGTACATACCGGGACTACAAAACAAAGTGGCGGATTTCCTTTCAAGGGCTCCCATCTGCTGTGAAGCAGAGGAGGAGAAGGTGGAAGATACTATTTTGGAAGTGAGTTTGGCAGCTGTGGTGAAAGAGAATTGGGAAACACAAATGGAACAAGACGAAATCTTGAAGAGTGTGAAGAAATATATTGTGTCCGGTTGGCCAAACAAATGTAAGGAGCTTGAAAGGGAAATTCAACCATATTGGAATGTTAGGGATGACCTTTCGTTGGAGGGGAACTTCATCTTAAAGTCAGGAAAACTGGTTCCTCCGGAGGGGATGAGGAATCAAGTGATCGTGTTGGCCCATGAGGGTCACTTGGGCAGACGTTTATGCAAATCAAGGTTACGGGCAGATTACTGGTTCCCAGAAATGGATTGTGAAATGGAGGAAAAAGTACACGATTGTTATGCTTGCAGTCTAAGCGACAAATCCAAAGTAACTAAACATTCTCCTTTGATCCCTGTGGAAGTCCCTATGGCACCCTGGGAAAAGCTGGGTTTTGACATTACGGGCTCCATTCATGGAAGAAGTCCCCAGGACTGGTACCTGTTGGTGTTGATTAATTATTACTCTAACTGGATAAGTCACAAGGTGGTGTACAATATCAATACCAAGTCATTGATTCACTTCTTAAAGGATGTGTTTTCAAGGGAAGGCATTCCAACAACGATGGTAACGGACAATGGCGTGCAACTGATCTCGGAGGAGATGAAAGAGTTTCTAAAAGACTGCTCGATTACCCATGTCCGTACACCATTATATTGCCCCAAGGCAAAATGGAAAAGTGGAAAGAGCGAACCGCCTGTTGAAAGAATGCATACATCTGGCATCAAGTCAGGAAAAAACGTGGAGGATGCCATCATGGATATGCTATGGGCATATCATACCACTCCTAATCCTACGAATGGGCACTCACCGTTTGAGCTTTTGAGAAGAAGAAAGGCCGGTTCTAAGCTTTCTCCAAATTGGTTGGGCAAGAATGTTGATGTGGAGATCAATCAGGAGGAAATGAGGAAGAAGATTGAAAACAAACAAACTAAATACAAAGAATGGTACGACATGAAATGGGTTGTCAAGGAGAAGAACCTCAAGGAAGGACAGAGTGTGTACATCAGGAAGCCTGATAAATTTGGGAAAAGTGGAGACAAATTCTATGCCCCAGGTAAAATAAAAGAAGTGAAGAGGAACGTTGTAGTCATGGAAGATGGGAAAATGTGGAGTCAGGACCAGGTAGTTCCGGTCACAGTTAGAGACAACAAAATAGGTTATGGCAAATCAGAGGCAAGTGACAATGCTTTCTCTGGTGTACAATGTGAATGGATCAAGGACATGATTGAGCTTCAGGTGTGCACAGTGACAGATTCTTGAATACGCTCTTCCAGTCCCTTTGTTGCGATCCTCTGGCAGCAAGCTCCAAACACTTATCAGCGACGTTGGCGGCTAGTTTATCATCCAGAGACATGGGCTTGGGTCTCAACCTCTCCACAATGCGTTAGATATATATCTCTGTTTCCAATACTTCATTCATCTCATGGTTTGCTGCTGGCCGAGGATGTTGTGACAAGAAGCACGCTAAGTTCTTTGATGCTGGGTGATGACTGATGATGGAAAGCTATTCTTGGAGTTGGAGCATCCATTTTTCAATTAGACATTGAGGCTCCAATGAAGCTCCCTTCAATAATGGAATACAGATACAGATGGAAATGGTGACACACCCAATGTATGGCAATGGCCTATTTCTCAATGTGTGAGCAGCCCTGCTCCATTGGGGTTCAGCGCTTGAATCGTAAAAGTTTCTGGTGTAAATTCACTACATAGCAGTTTCTGAGACACTACCAATACCAGCTATGTGGGCCTGGCAATAACTGACAAAATTCAGTTTCTTGAGTAGGGTCAAAATCTTTAAGGTGGTATCTGCTGACTGAGCCTCTTTAAAGGCTTGAACCTGTGCCTTTTGAGTGCCGCCCCTTTACTATGGGATTATTGATTTAGTTAGTTCCATTAGTAGGTCTGTTAGTGCTGTTAGGTTCTGTATCGATCTGCAACAATAGGTCACCATCCCCAGGAAGCTCCTACATTGCAATATTGTTGTGGGGGTGGGGCCATCTATATGTCTGCTACCTTGGGTCCAACCTCTTGAGCTGAGAATCTGTATCCCAAAAAAAGATGGCCGACCAAAGCAATTTGCATTTCTTCTTGTTTAGCGTGAGGCCACAGTTGCTCAAAGTCTCTGAAGGAGATTTCAGAGTTGGTGATGCTCGATGGATGCGGCATGTACTAAGATGTCAGTGCTCACGTTACCTACCCAATTTAGACCAATTAGCTTCTTTCCAATGGTATTCTGGAAGACCTTGTAGCACGCGAGATCTCAAAATTTTGTAAAGATCACAGAACAATGAGAAGATGGTTATAGATCTGGATAAGGAAATCTAGAACCAGTTGGTGGTACTCCGAGATGAGGTGGACTTTAGAGAACCACCATGAGCTATTGACCTCAGCCGTGAAGTTAGCCACTGTTGTTGCCACATAGCGTTCACGTCAGATAGTGCTGTTCGGTAGATGCATAGCTACACAAATGCATCCCTACTCTGGCTGGTGAGATTCTCGGATGACAAAAATGGGTAAGATCCAGGGTGTAGCACCCTCTATCTGTTCTATGATGTCTGCTTTTTCTAGTTTCTGCAGTTTCGTCTCAATGCTTGTAGGAGAATCACTACTGTCCTTTGGTGAGAGCAACCAGTTGGACTGATTCATTGATAAGTTTGTCATTCAGACAGCCAATGCCTTTGAAAAGGTTCTAAAATTCCATCAGGAGAGCTTCTATGTCATTAGTGTGCACGCTGTCATTGGAATGGATTAGCCCTTCACCTTCCGGAATGACTTTGGGGGCGACTAAGCAATCTTCATAAGTCAATTCTCCATCGATAAACCATATGCAAACCTTTCGCTTTTGTAGATTTGAGCTTCGGTCAAGGTGTTAGAAGGTCGTGTTGACTTTTGGCCATGACATTGATCGAAGCACCAGTGTCACTGACAGCAGTGGTTCATTGTCCTAGTTGTATTTATCCCTCTGGTGGTGGTCACCCATTTCTCTTCTTTTGATTTATGGGGATGACAATATGCACTGCTTATTTGTCTTCGTTGTTGTCATTGTCAATGTTGTCACTGTGGATCTCGCTCAAAGAGGAGCCCGCGGCATTGATTGCCTTCTCTGGCTGGTTCCTCCCTCCATTTGCTGATTAAAAGACTTTTGCAAAATGGAAGGTTTTTCTACAGCCTTAGTATCACTTTCCTTTGGCCTAGCATTCTCCTGCATGTGGGAAAGTACCTCTGCATTGGCTGCCAGTCTTTCCTTTGACTCCTTTTGGTATTGTCTCAGCGTTTGTCACTCTTTTTGCTGCAAGTTCACAGTCTTTTCTTTGATGGGTTTTGTGAGCGCCATCTCTGTGTGCAACTCTCAGGGACTAGTGTGTTCTCCCTTAGTAACTCCTTGGCTTAATTCAGAGGAACTTCATCTCCCAGAAGCCCCTATTATTTTCCTTGTCCATTTCAGTGGAGGTCATGGGCTCCATGATACAGCCAAGCTTGCAACTCCTTTTGCTTTTAGTAATTTTATGTTTTTTATTTTCACTTTCTTTGCCCAGTACTTCCAACAGGGCGGGAGCTCTTTGGTTAGCGGGGGATTCTCTGGCCTCCGGTTTGTTGTTATTTTCTCCCCCCTTGTTTTGATTCAGTTCAAGAGCGAGCAAACCAGCACTCTAGGATATCTCAGGACTTGCTTCTGCTGCACCCGGGCCACGCTCCGCACCAGGAACCCTGGTCCTCCGCTTCTTTGTACTTCATCTAGTCTCTTTTTTTGCTTTTGGACACTTTGAGCTTTGCACCCCTTGGCACAGTCATTGCTAGAAGTTACATATACACAGGGTCACTGGGAAAACGCAACTGTGCTCTGCGGTGCTTGTCACATAATTTTGGATTCCAAGCACCTGCCACATATTCCAGAAACTTTCTAGCTCAGATGATCATAAGGTACTCAAAGGAAGTGCCACCCGAGGTGCAGCACAGTGGTGGACACCTTGGAAAGGTCAACTGGTAACCTTTCAGATGCTGACTGCTCCTCTCATTCTCAGACAGTTATTATTGAGGTCCAACTTTTTCCTAGAAGGTACCAATGTCCGCCATTGGTGTACTGGAAACGATCCTCGTCTGCTGCATAACATATTCCAGGTGTTCCCTGTAAGGTCTGCGCGTGCACCAGGACGTCCCGGGTGAAGCTAGCACACTTCAGTCATCACCTCATGCCTGTTATTGCAAACTCACCTATATGATGGTGCTGTCATAAGGCATGATGAAGCAAATGGAGGATTATTGAGATAAAATATTTGCCTACGGTCACACTATTTGGTTAAGCGGGGAAGCCGAGATTAATCTCAGGGTTCTTGGCCTCACTTTGCATCAATCAGCCACTAAATGGGTATCAGTTTGTCTCTCTGCATTATCTTATAATGCTTGAGGAATTCACTATGATACACAGCACCAGTGGCGTAGTCCAGGGGTCTCCAAACCGGTCCTGGAGGGCTGAATCCATTCCAGATTTTTGGGATATCCCCATTGAGATACATGTAGTAATTTAAAAAATCTGTCATGGATCCGGCCCTCCAGGACCGGTTTGGAGACCCCTGGCGTAGTCAGTTCGACAGGTTCACTAGTGCAAGGGAGAAAATGGGCCCCTTGGCTGCTGTTTGAACTGTGAAATGCAGCACTAGTCAGCGTTCAGTGGGGCCCTCTGTGCCCCGGTGTTGCTGCACCAATGGAAGCTATGCCTCAGCACAGCACGAACTGTAGCATTTTCTGTCGAGGCACCAGCTGCAGCTTTCTTGTACTGTGCATGAGCCGATGCTATTACCAGGGGTGCAGCTTACCACCAATGATGCAGCAGGTGCAGTGGCCGGAAACCATGTACATTGATGTATTTTACCATCCAAACAGCAGTCAAACGACACGTTTTCCCTGCTTTCATGCATTATTTCATCATGCAGTACCGGAGAGGATTAGTTGTGAATGTTTCGTTTTTATGCAATAGGACTTGTGCAGTGCATGTTGTGAACTGAGTCCACCCAGGTGTCTTATTGAGTAGAAAACGTGAGAGGTGATTGTGATGGGATATGATTAAGAGCTCTGCAGTTAAGGCAGAATGCAGTGCCTATTTCTCACAGTGCCTGAAAGTGGATACTGAAGGTATTCAGATTACATGCACCTCCAATGTGTGGCCTCTCTACAGACCACAGACAGCAATATTCACACATATGCAAATTGCAACTATGGGGAAATGTGTGGAGGAGTTACACAACTTTCAAAATAAGACATCGCCAAAGAGAAACAAAATGTATTGCTTGAAACAGATGAGTGAGTCAGGGGGGGTGTTGAAAAATAGGAGATGAAAGGAAGTATGTGCAGGCGAGAGTGAAAAGATTGTGCTGAAGAGTAAAGGGATGATGTGTGAAATATGAATATGGAGGATTTCAGAAAGATGCGGGGAGAAAAGGTGTGTGAGTGTCTTACAGAGTGAATGACAGCAGAGAAAAATGGTTTGATAGGCAGACATTTCTAAGTTCATAGTATCACAATGAAATCATTGATACTCATTAGTTTGATACAGCTAAAAAGCATTTGCAAAGCTGACAGGCCTGGCTTGTTTTAGGCATAGGTCCGTTTGTGTTTTTTGCCAGGATGTAGTAAAAGAAAACTCCCAAAGGCACCAAATACTGTTTAGGTTTGCCGTAGCGTGAAGCACAGGATTCTGGTTCACATGGTTTGAACCAGGCCTCTTGGAAAGGACGCTTAGTTACACTTCTTTGTCCCTGTCCCTTTTAGAAATCCCACCAATTTCTGTCCATTTGAAGCTCTGTTGCATGTGTATGAAACTATTTGGACTTTCTCTGAAGTGGCACTGCAGGGCTGGTACCTGCATGTTGCCTGTAGCCTCCCCAAAGAGCCACCATTAAAGTGTGTGTACATCTCAACTCCACCACACATGCATTCAAGGTCAGGGAGGCAGGTTCAAACACTCCTTCTACACTCTGATGGTGGGTACGTACATTTGTGGTACACCACCTACTCTATTATTATGCAATGATCTCAGCAACCTGATGTGATTTCAGTCTCTCAGACTTCCAGAGTGATGTTTCAGACTGAAGAATGGCTCTTGGGGTTACAAGCTGATGCTGCATCATCCTGTGTATATTTTCAGTTAGGTGTCACTTCTTATGGTGTCAAAGTCGGTCATCTTTTGTGCAATAAATGTTTGAAATGCAAGTGTTAGAGAAATAGCCTATTTTTAATTAGAAAAAGTCTTTGTCATATCTTTTGCATGCCACGTGCTGAATCGTTTCATGAGGGGTCTTCTGAAGGATTTGATCTGGCTTCGTTTTCCTTATGAATTTCCTAAATTAACCCAGCTCCTTCACTCAGGCAGTGAATACCAGGGAAAAGCTGCATCACAGAGGGCGTAACACACAATGCAGGTTTATAAACCTGTTTAGTGTAACAAATGCTAAAAAAGAAACACGTGGGCACATGCCTGATTGGCCTAAACTGGAATCCCAGGTAAGAGTCGCATGCATGGTCGGTTTCTTGGCGCACATAGGCTTGGGTTCAGTGCACAGAGACCTTGCAAAGCTGCACACAGAACAAACAAATTAGAGGGAACATTGTTCCTGACACATTTAAGTGTAATTCAACCATGCTGGAAATAATGATTGTTATTTCGTCATGGAAATGTTTTGCTTCATTATGTTTTTTTAAACATGTTATTACTTTTCAAATCATTACGTTAAGTTTCAGCAGCACAGTGTGAGGAACCACCTTGATCATAACTTCCTCAACTCGCCAGCTCTGGTATTCATCTAGACAGTCCCATTCCATAGGTTCCTGCAGGCTGTCCCTCTTCTTCTCTTCTGTACCTCTTCCCACCAAGGTCAGGTCATTCAGGAATACTGTTGTGTTCAGCCATGCTCAGTGTGTGCACGCCCATAAACTAATAGAGGTCTGGCGCCTACAGAACCCCTCTGGCTGTGACTTAACATTTTTCTCTCCCCCTCATAATTCTTTTTTTAGAATTGACTATATTCTGCTTAGCACTGGTTTATCTCAGGACTTTCTAGGCTCATCAAAAGACCCCATTTTAGTCTCTGATCACACTGCCGCCACCATTTTATCTAAATTCACCCCCCCCCTGAGCCCCGAGAGAGGCACTTGGCGCATTCCACTGAGCTCCTAGATTCCGAACAGGACAGACTATGGCTGGATAAAGAAATCTCATTTTTTTTTTTAAGCTCACAATATTTCCTTTATTGTCTTTCTTTAATGCACACATGTTAAAATCCAGCCAACGTGTTTAGTTCCAAAAACCTCCCAGAACTTCGTCAGGGCTGAAAACAATTACACAAAAAAAAAGCATTGGCATACCCAACAGGTCTCGCCCCTGGGACGCCACAAGTCCTTCATTATCCAGCACAACATCCTTGGTGCAACAACATCAACCGTTGCATGGCTAAACACTTACAAGGTCCCAAAGGCGAGACCCACCGGCTACGCCCATGCCTGTTCCCATATGCCAGCAATTGATATAGTGAACTTTTTTAGAAATCCAAATATTTTTTTTGTTGAAATTTTTTTATATCCTTTTGCACAATAAAATTTAACAATCTCCATTATAATTTGGCTTACCACAAATATCATACATCACGGCATCCGTATGAGTTTCCATTATAACTTTACACATTACGGTATATCACTGTACGTTCGCCCCTTACCATCTCCCCCACACTCATTACCATTTATCAATAACATCTTTTAATCCTAACCGTGACGGTGCCTTGTTCACGGGCTTGAGTTTATTCGCGGAGGTTCGCATAGATTCCCTCTGAATTTGTTCCAATTTCCCCAGATTCTGGACCATTTCTTAGGGCAGCCTCTGTGGGTGTATACCGCCCTTTCAGCCACCATTGCGATATCCACTTCAGTTCCTAGTTATGTTTCTCTTTGCTATCGTCATCCTAGCGTGGCCCAGTTTTGCATTGCCAAGTTTAAGTCTGTTGGCTCCCAAGCGTTCAGGAGGCATCTCTTGGGATCCGGCGGAACCTCTGCCTCCCCACCTGTGAGACCACATTCATTACTTGTTCCCAGTAGGATTGTATTTGTGGGCATTCCCATATTATGTGGTAGAATGTTCCGAAATCTCACAATTTAAAAAGGAAAATACTGGCTTGGTTTCCCCTCCGGTGGTCCTATGGGGCGCCCTGAAGCCCTACCAGGGACTTTTGCATCAGCTGGATGGCTAAGAAGAACAAGGACATCAAAATCTCTCTGCTTAAATTTGATAAGGCAATTAAAGATAAGACACCCTTATATAGACACTCCAAAGCCCTCTCTCTGATGACAGAGATTAAGAGGCTCAAGTATGTGTATTACTATATTATCAGTAAGAGAGCACATTAGACAGTACAGGCACTTGAGAACAAGAAACTCTTCTATTTAAATAAGACCTGCAAACCTCTAGGAGCCTATTTGAAATTCATGCATAATAATTCTACTATTACAGCAATCAAACATCACCAGGGCTCTATTTAGACTACTAGATATTTTAGAAATCCTTTAAATGTTTAATGCCTCTCTCTACACCCGGTAAATTGTCATTTTAAAGGCTGCCTGTGCGTCTTTTCTCAAAAACAATCCAATGAAAGCTCTTTTGGATTAAGAGAAACTATCCCTTAACAAAACAATTGATTCCAAAGAGATCACTCTGGCAATCAAGCTCATCCCCGGCGGTAAGGCCCTGGTCTCTGATGGACTCCCGATCAAACTTTATAAGTCCCTCTCTGATTCGATCTACTCACCTCTGGAATCACTATTCCATAACTTTATCCTCTCCGGTAAGATGTCTGGTTCGGCAGCTGAAGCTACTATAGTTGTTCTCCCCAAGGAGGAGAAAGACCACCTTGACACCAAGAACTACAGACCCATTTCCCTACTGAATATGGATGCAAAAATCTATGTAAAAATAAACGTCTATAACCTTTAATCCCTTAACTAATTCATCAATCGCATACCGGGTTTGTCAAGGGTAGATTGGTGTGCGATAATACCCATCTTTTTTGACACATTATTGAGAAAGCTGCCTTTCTCTCATCTCTGGCCATTATACTTATTGCTTTGGACTCTGAAAAGGCTATTGTTATAAATGTATTGGCCCTTTCTCGAAGCCTCTCTGGATGGTTGTAATTTAGGGGAACCTTTCTCCTCGATGATTATGTCTCTATATGCTGCTCCCCCTGCTAGAATAAGAATTACCTGGGCTCTCTCTTTCCCTTTACCTCTACATCAAGGCACTTGCCAGGGTTGTCCTTTATCTCCCCTTTTTTGCCTTCTGGTGATAGACCCTCTGCTGCTTTTGATTAATCAATCTCCTGATATCAAAGGTGTCCCTTTTGGATAGCATACATTCAAGACAGCTGCCTATGCAGATGACATACTTATTTTCTCAGAGAACCCTGGCACAACGATCCCCAGGTAATTTGCCTGAATCAATCTTTTGCTGAATTTTCGGGCTACACCTTAAATAGAGACAAGATGGAGGTTATGACCCCTGATGTCCACTTTCACTCCTCTTGTATTGGACAATCCGGTCTTGACTGGCTACCAAAAACAACTGAAATATTATCCTGGTATCTGGTTCTCCAGTAATCTCATGCTCATGAAGTCAATAACAGTTATTGAGCAGAAGACCTTTGATAAATTAAATCTTCTTGGTCCCCAACATTTATATTGTGGTGGGGTAGTTTGGAAACTGTCACAATGATGATTACCCCACTTGTGAATTTTTGGGCCATGATGCTCCCCGTACGCTTATCTACAAGTTTTTTCTCTACAATTGACAATCTATCTTCGAGCTTTCTTTGGAATAACAAGAAACCGATAATGAGCCTTAAAAAACTCATATTGCCACGCTCGATGTGAGGGTGTGGTTAACTTAATTGGTATGATTACCAAATGGCGTTTCTTGTCCCAAGCGGTGCTCTATGGTTTGATACCCAGGGGCATATTATCAAGCGGCAGCGATAATTATCGCTATCCGCTCTTAGCGAGAACATATTTATTGCCGGCTATAGCTGGTAATTATTGCCATGTTATCGCTGTATTAACAACGCATAGCGCAATGGCGATCATTTTCTAGTGATAGCGGTGTTTTCCATGGAACATCACTGGTTTTCCAGCGATGTTCCATGGAAAACGTCGATAACCTTGCTGATTAGACCCTGTTGTCGTATCAGCATAATCCACCCTCATTGTTAGGAATAGGTAAGTCAGCATTTTAGCAGACGTTAGTTTTTGGCGAAAACCGTGGTTTTTGCCAAAAACTAAAGTCTGCTAAAATGCGTGGTCCTCTTTGTAAATATCGCAATGTACATTTTGTGATATTATACAAGGTAGTCCGTCAGGGGTACGCCCATTGACACCCACTTTGCATCTCATTAGAGATGCCAAGCGAGGCGTTTGGAAAACGGATGCTAACATGCGCTAATGCATGTTAACACCACCTTGTAAATAGGGCGATAAAAATATTGCTGCAAAAAGGGCAGCTAAAGCGGTGATACTGCCCTTGTTAACATGCCCCTCAGTTAGTAGAAGCTGTCCCATGGCTCTTGGTAGAACGCCATCATATTTCACCATATTCATTGCTTGCAATGCTGACAATGCAAACTCTGATGCTCCCTTACTCCATTAGTACCTTGCTTGATATTATTGGAGCTCTCAATATGGTGGATAAATCCATGTTCTGCACCCTATCTGAATCCTTGTCTCTGTCTCTATGGAATAATCCAAAAACAATAACCGCGGTCTCAGCCAAAGTGGACCCTAGTTTGGGCCACTAAAGGCATTAACGTAATATCCAACCTGTTGCAGAATGGCATTCATCTATCCTTTGCCTCACCCCAGAAGAAATACTCTCTATCTAATATGGAATTTTACAGCTTTCTAAAAATCAAAGTGAAACTCTCTAAATTAGGCACATTACCTCGCTCAACCCTCCTTCCGTTTCTTCAACAAGTGAGTGGCGGTGACCATGTAGCGTCAAAAATGTCCTATTCAAATACGTAGGTCTAAATAATAATAAAATCATCCCTTCTTTATCTCAGACACGTTTTTATATTGCACATTTGGTGTATTGGACACCATTTAGGATGTTTACGCTAAATCTGATTGATTCTGATCTTTGCTGGTCCTGTAACAAAGCTACCGTAATCCTGATCATATGTTTCTGACATGCAAGCTTCTCTCTATTTATTGGACTGCGGTTCATGAACGTCTCACTACTGTTTTTGAGGTTTCCTTTAATTAAACTGCACTTGTGGAGAAGTGTGGCTCAATTATTAGAGTGGCAGACCCTGATGCAGAGGTCTAGCCTGAGACCAGGGTTCAATTCCCCGCATTGGTGGGTCTTGGGCTCAAAAATTCCACGGACCTGATAATTCTCGCCTCGGTGCCTGTTCCAATCATGGAGTCCCACTCTGCAACTCTGGGCAATAGCTTGCTTAATCTCCACAACGGCCCCCACAACGCTAAGGATGCCTGGCCTCCACCTTGGGGGTGCCCAGGAGTGGACACCTCACAGGGAAAGCCAGGATGGGTTCCACAGCGGTATTTGTACAAGCGCCTTGAGACTCTTGCGGGTGAGTAGTGCGCTATACAAGTATCCTTTACATTTACCTGTTATTTTGTTGGTCTGATGTGCAATAAATCCCGGTCTAGATTTATCTGATAAAAATATGGCTTTATTAGACCTGTTATTAAGGTAGCAGTAAAAGGCATTTCATTAGAATGGAAAGCATTAAATAACGTCTTCTTTCACATATGGTGGGTGTGGGTTACTTACTCTAGAAGCATTCATAAGAGTCTTTCACTTTCCCCCGGATCTGCTGTCCCTTCACAGGGATTTGGCACACGCTTGACAACTTTATGTCTAAAACATATTGGTCCTATTTCACTATCGGATGATACTACATGCAAGTTGGCTTTCCAATTCCCATCATTGTAGTTATTCCCCTATGGTGCTTACCCCTTTCCCTTACTCACCATCTTCCCTTGTATTCAGGTTCTATTTAGGTTACCATTAAGCCCAACACTCTTCAACATATACATGACCCCACTGGCAAAATGTCATCTGGACTCACACCATAAACACCCTTACATATGCCAATGACACACAACTGATACTGTCCCCCTCAGAATAAACATCCAACATGAGGAACAGGTTTGCTGCATGTATGACAGAATTCACCACCTGAATGAAGTCAAACTGCCTCAAGCTGAACACAGACAAGACCGAAGTGGTAGTCTTAGGGAAAGGCACCTGGCCAGGGGACTCCACCTGGTGGCCTGCAGACTTCGGACTAGCCCCCACATCAAGCTCACAAGCAAGAAACTTCAGAATCCCTATAGAAAATAAACAGGGAATGGCTGTCCAAGTCAATGCAGCTGCCTCCTTCTGCTTCACCTCCTGAGGATGCTGAAGAAAATCTTCAAGTGGCTACCGGACTGCACCAGGAAAAGGATCACAGAGGCCTTGATCACGAGAGGGCTGGATTATGGTAACACCCTGTTCCCAGGAATAACCAACCAGCCCACAAGAAGACTTCAGACCACCCAGAGCGCAGCAGCCATACTAGCCCTAAACTTCCCACATTAGGCCCAAGTCACACTACACCTAAGGAAACTCCACTTGTTCCAAATACACAAGCACACACATGTCAAACTCCTCACCCACACCTACAAATCTTTTCCACAACACTGGCCCTGCTTCCCTGACCAGATTAATTAATTTTCACCAACCTTCCAGACACAGCTCTCTACTGGACTCTCACTAGGACACACTCCGCACATAAACAAAAGCAGGGCTGGGGGTCGCGCTTGCACATACTTGGGGCCTCATTTATGAGCCCTTGCGTCACTTTTACGCCGCCAGTGCGTCACTTTTTGTGACGCGCCAGTGGCGTATAAAATGCGCCTTGTTGTGCCATATTTACAAAGTGACGCATCTAGGTAGATGCGTCACTTTGTAAACCCCTGCGCCAGGTATAATGTATGCACGGGGGGCGTATTAACGCAAGGAAGGGTCTTAGAAGTGACGCAGTGAAATCTATGAGATTTTACTGCGTCACTTCTAGGACGCCGTTGCGTCAAAATCTTGCACCTGCCTCACAGCAGACGTAAGACTGATGCAGGCCCTTTCACATGGGGCTTGCCCCATGTGAAAGGACGCATTGCTGGAGTTGCGTCACTTTTGTGACACACTCCAGCAATGCGTTACTTTTGCGCTTATAGTTACGTCAGAAATACTGACGTATCTGTAACTCCTTGCGCAATGATGCATCATAATGTAAATATGACGCATCATTGGTGTCGCAAGGAGGGCGCAATGAAAAGTGACGCATCGCTGTTCTCTCGCAGCGATGCGTCACTTTTCATAAATGAGGCCCCTGGCTTCGAAAGACTGGGATGGCCCCCACCAAGGCATCAGAGCCTCCTCTCTTCTTGATTTCTGCAAGAAGCTGAGGACCTGGCTTTTCGAGTGAGCCCTCCTGTCTGGCACCACACACCTGCTACAAGCGCTGGGACACCGCCATGGGGGTGAGTGTGCTATAACAATAGAGACAAAATAACAAAACAGCTGATGAAAAGATGGGACTGCAAGCTCTGGAAGCTGCCCAGGGCTATAGAATCAATGGTGGATCGTGTGGCGCTGGAGCTCTGTAGTGTTTTGTGAGTATGTGAGTACTGCCACGGGCTTTGCTGCGGCGGAGGGGAGGGGGGGGAGGGGGTTAGAAGGTGGGGGGAGCGAGGGGGGAGGAGTCAAATAACTATCTGCCCCCCCCCCCCTCCTCCGAGTGTCTCAGGGTCTGAAGGCACAGGGAGACACCCACGTCCTTCCCTGCCCTCTCCACTGACAGACTTAACCCCCTCCACTCCCCCCAGCTCACGCGCACACGCACACTCACACGCACACACACACACACTCAGGCAGCCGAAAGGAGTCTTTGTTGGATAAGTAGCGCCGCTGCACGTCCCAGGAGTCGCGCCAGACACCGCAGAGGACATGATGTCTCGGGATCACATGTGAAGAGGAGCGGGGAAACAAAAACAAGGCTTCGAAGCAAAGTGGAATCCACTCGAGCGAGAGACTCGAGGGCTCGGAAGGCCACGAAGCTTTCTCGCACAAATGTGTGTGCTTTAGCCAGAACTACTACTAGAGTAAAACTCATCTACTCCCACACTCAGCCCTCCTGGGTTTACATCAGTGCTTGGCCGTCTGTCAAGCCGTATGGGGGCCCGGCACTGTACAGAGGGCGCACGGGTACAGGACTACAGGTGCAACATCTGTAGTAAGCATCCCTGGAGCCCTGTGACGTGTGGGCGCGCGCGCCTGCAGGGGGTCACGGTCAGCGGGCACGCGCCCCCTGCCACCGAGAGTCCTTCTCTCTGCCCAGCTGTAACTTTACTCCCATCGCTTCTGTTGTCTCCCCCGTTTCCATGGGATCTTCCCTGCTGTGACTCACTCTCCCCTCCGGTTGGAATTCCCACCCTGCCGCCGAGGGCTTCTCTCTCCCCACCCTGCCTGCCGCCGAGGGCTTCTCTCTCCCCACCCTGCCGCCGAGGGCTCCTCTCTCCCCACCCTGCCGCCGAGGGCTTCTCTCTTCCCACCCTGCCGCCGAGGGCTTCTCTCTCCCCACCCTGCCGCCGAGGGCTTCTCTCTCCCCACCCTGCCGCCGAGGGCTCCTCTCTCCCCACCCTGCCGCCGAGGGCTCCTCTCTTCCCACCCTGCCGCCGAGGGCTTCTCTCTTCCCACCCTGCCGCCGAGGGCTTCTCTCTCCCCAAACTGTGCTTAAATGGTTTGCATCCTTCCTCTCTGACAGATCTCAAATGATCAAAATAGCGAACAGTCTTTCTTCTCCTGTGGCGGTGGGTCAAGGTGTTCCCCAAGGCTCTATACTTGCACCCACACTGTTCAATCTCTACTTAGAACCACTGGGAAACCTCCTAAGCAAATCCGGGATTCACTATCATCTCTATGCAGATGACACTCAACTCTACCTCAAGGTTGCCTCCACTCATGATCTCTCCATCCTAAGATCTACTCTTGACTCCATTCAAAACTGGATGTCATCTCATCAATTGATTCTGAATCCCTCCAAAACTGAATTCCTCCTCTTCTCCTCCTCACTCTCTCCTCCCCCGGTTCAATCATGGATGGATCAGATGAATCTACTAAACAACAAACCCATCATTGTCGACAGCGCAAAATCTCTTGGTGTCATTCTAGACAAAAAACTCAATCTAACTCCCCACATCAATTCTATTGCAAAATCTGCTCGCTACCAACTGCGCCTTCTTTGGGGAATCCGTCGCTTCTTCCCGGAGCAGGACCTTATAACCCTGGTGCAAGCGCTGGTCCTCTCCAGACTAGACTACTGCAATTCTCTTCTTACTGGCCTCCCCAAATCTCACCTGTCCCCACTTAAGTCTGTCTTCCATTCAGCAGCTCGTTTCATCTATGGGGCCAAAAGAAGCGATCACATCACACCGATGTTAGCCACCCTCCGCTGGCTTCCCTTCGAGGCTAGAGCTATCTACAAGACCGCTTGTATCACCCACAAAGCCTTGCACTCCTCCTCTCCCCGCTACCTGGCGAATAAACTGAAACTCTCTGGAGGCTCTAGACCTTCACGCAATGCCGAGAATCTACTGCTTGAACCTCCCACTTTCAAGAAGGAAAGAACAATGGCCCAATCCTTTTCAGGCAACGCAGTGAGAATCTGGAACTCGTTTCCGCCTGAGCTCCGGACCACCACCTCCTCCCAGGCCTTCAAAAGGGACCTCAAAGTTCTCCTCCTCCAGAGACACCTCCAATAGTAATTCACGTCCTCTTGCTATTTGGAGGAAGGCTTCCCACTACTGATATTTACTACTTTCCATGACCATGGGAGTGCCTTCCCAGTGTTCTCCTGTGATGGGAGTGTCTGCCTTTTTGCAGTATTCTCCATGTACTTGTGTTCGGTGCCCTTTTGTAACATGCACACAACACTTTGCCCTTGTAACACACGGTTGCTACCTCTCACATGTTTTTACCTCTGATACTTGCACAAGTGCCACCTTGCCTACGTAACGCCTGTTCTTGTGCCGAGCACTTATTGCAGTATTATACCTCAAATTATACTCTGTTTTCTCTTTTAACTGCACACTTGTCACTTTTCCTCTTGTGCACTTTTGACTACCTCATGTATTTTTGGTTGTTCATCATTTTTTTACTACCTCAAGTATTTTGTTTGCTCACAATTGTCACTATTACCTTTACTACCTCATGTATTTTTGGTTGCTCACAATGTTTACTACCTCAAGTATTTTGTTTGCTCACAATTGTCATTATTACCCTTACTACCTCATGTATTTTTGGTTGCTCACAATTTTTACTACCTCATGTTTTTTTGTTTGCTCACAATTGTCACTATTACCTTATGTAAGTAACGTATGTTTTAGCAATCTGCTCTTTTGTAATGTTTCTCATTATGTTTCATTTCTGTTCCGAATGTGAAGCGCTCTGACGCCTTCGGGTAAAGTCCGCGCTATATAAAAATGCATAAATAAATAAATAAATAAATAAACCCTGCCGCCGAGGGCTCCTCTCTCCCCACCCTGCCGCCGAGGGCTCCTCTCTCCCCACACTGCCGCCGAGGGCTTCTCTCTCCCCACCCTGCCGCCGAGGGCTTCTCTCTCCCCACCCTGCCGCCGAGAGCTTCTCTCTCCCCACCCTTCGGGAGCTGGCAGCTGTTCCTCCGCAGTCAGCGGATCTCACCATGTCTGTGCCAGGCTTCTTAATCTGTGCTAGGCCTGTGTCAACAGCAGGAGCTGCTCAGCACTTCATCTTTTCCAAGCCTCGCAGCTGGCACATCCTGGCGCAGCTCAAAGGGCTCAGAGGGCTGCACAGCTCCCAGGTCTGACAACTCTCCGCCCACAGCTGATACGCTTTAAGACTACTGATGCGTGACTTTTCCATGTTTTGCCTGTATTTAAGTGTGACATTCAGATGCCTCACGAGTGACATTATGAGTGACACTTTGGCAGGAGTAGGGCAAAGTAGCAGGAGTAGAGCACAGTAGATATGCCCATGCAATGAGATGCACGAGTGGGCGACAACTTCCGCCATTACTTGAGATTTTAGACAGCAGCTAAGTTGCATTCTGGGACTTGTAGTTTTGTTCCTAAAGATTTCTGTAGGCTACAAAAGCGTCACGGGATAAACGTGCACATATGACAGCCCCGTGGCTACACTGTTCCTTTAAGTCCAGGCAGAACTGTGGGAAGAACCGCGGCATCATGTTTGCTGCTTTAAGAAGAAAATTAGCTGGAAGCTGCCGACTGCTTGTAAAGTCATTCTATCAACGCGGGTAGCTTTGTGGCCACATTTTCAAGAACCAAAAGAAGAGCGCATTCATGTGTGTTTTTAACGTTGCTCTCTGTTAGGGGACTGCTGCTGCTTAAAGTGGTGGCCTTTTGCTATTGAGTTGTTTATTGTTATTCAGTGTCAAATGATCAGAACAAGAATAGCTTCACACACATGGTGTGTGCTCAGATCATATGTACCGAGAAAACATGCTTCGAGCCGTGCAACATTATTTAAAAGAACTGCCAGAGTTGATAAAGTAAGGGAACTTAATAGGAACATGGCATATTCGAACTTTGTGTCAGGGGCGGCCTTAGGCACCTGCACAGGGCCACCAAACCCCAGGGGCCAACACGCCAATATATCTATACTACTATTATAAAGGAAGAACTTTGAGGCTTTGAGGCGGGTAAACTCGGGAACCACAGCGCCAATCCACACACCCGATACATCGTTGGAATCCTCAGGGTGTGCAGATGGACGTAGGCTACATAATTAAAAAAATACGTTATATTTAAAAAATTTACATTTAAAAAAAAGTAGTCCCCTTGAAGTAGCGCCGGCCGCGACCTGCGTGCTGACGTCGTCCAGGAGCGCGAGGAACGCGAGGAGGAGCGGCGGACATGGCGCGGGGGAGGAGCACTGATGAGCGGCACACAGGCGGTGAGCAGCAGCAGACCGGCGGAGCGGCGAGGAGCACTGAACTGAGGAGCGGCGGCTGAGGGGCGGACATGGCGCGGGGGAGGAGCACTGACGAGCGGCACACAGTATGGTGAGCAGCAGCGGAGCGGCGGAGCGGCGAGGAGCACTGAACTGAGGAGCGGCGGCTGTGGTAAGGCTCCGGGGCACAATGTCGGGGCAGGCGGGGTCGGGGCACGCGGGGGACGGGGAGTTACAACAAAACGGCTCCGGGGGACAATGTCAGGGCAGGCGGGGGTCGGGACAGGTGGGGGACTCTCTGGCATAATTGTGCTCAAGCTCCCGACTCCCGCCGGCCGCTCCATACTCTGTGAACTCCTACTCTTATCCCTGCAACCTCTGCTCATCCTCGCCTCCCTGCAAACAGAGCGCCAGAGCCCAACTTACCCAGAAAGCTCCCCAGAGCCTCAGGCGCTGCTACTGGCCACCACTGCAACACTTGGCCTCTGGCATAATTGTGTGAGGTAAGCCTCTGGAGGACAATGCCAGGGCAGGCAGTCGTCGGGGCAGCCAGTGGACGGAGCGGACGGGGGCCCGGGCTGATGGCCAATGTCGGGGGTCGGGGAAGCCTGATTGCTCCCGGACATGGTCGGGACGGGCTACTAGTATCCTTAATATAATAATCCTCTGAGGATGGATTCATATTTGCGTGGCGGCCCCTGGCAGGGATTTGGCGGAATACGGCTCTGTTCCACTTCAAAACACCCTGACCCCCCTCTTCACTGACCTCCGCGCTCCGCCCGGACCCCCTCTACCGGGGTACCCTACCTACGCACCCTGCCCAGGGCCGCAATGAGCCTAGAGCCACCTCTGTTTGTGTACAGGGAAAAAATGACTTATTAAAATGCAGTCAGCAATATGTCCAATGCTAAATACACAAGCACGTCTTGACTTAATGCATCAGTGGACGGCGAGGAGATGAGCTCCAGCTCGAAGCCAAAAAGCGCAGGTTGCCCACTCGCCTCACCTCCACCCCAGGCAGAAGACACCCCGCTGGCTGCACCCTGCCATGCTGCAATTCCTGAAAGCACAGCACCGTGCAGCTCCTGGGCCAACGACCCAACACCCGTATCTCGGCCCTGTGCAGTTTTCAGTCTCACAGCCTGTGAGTCACAGGCCTCCACTCTTCCGCATCTCACAGGAGCTCATCCTTCCAAAAGTCTGCACAGCCTGCTGGTCGCCCAGATCCCCAGTCTTCCTCAGCCCTGCACTACTTCCAGGTCCATGGTCGTGTTGAAAAGAGCCGGGCAGTGACCGCTTGCAGCTTGCAGGAGTAGTGAGGGAGCACACATGCGCATGCTCATCTCTATCTATTCACAAGCACACACACTTGCACACATGCTTTCAAAAGCACACATAATCACACCCATCCTCCATTCACAAACACACACAAACTCATACCCATCCACAGATACGCAAGCCCGTACACCAATCCATTCACAAGCACACATACACACTTGCACTCAGGGCTTTAAGTGAGCCGGGTCCGGCCGGTGCGCAGCACCGGCAGTTATAAAAAGCAGGCGTTGAGACGGGTCCCTATCCATTTTGCCCTCACCCTCAGGGTGAAAAAAAATAAACTCTGCAGCAATACCACCCATCGCTACCCTTGGAGTAACTTCAAAGAGACTCGTTAAAGTTCTTCACAGTCTCATCATTTCACATCTCAAGGTTTTTCATAATATATAAAATGAAGCTACATTTGTTGCTTATGCAAGTAACAACCATTGACAGTTGCACTCACCCATTTACAGCACACACACACACACATACACACACACACACACACACATACATTCATGCACATGCACACACTCACCCAAACATTCAATAAGAACTTTATGAGGCTGAGGCAGCTATGGCATGACCAGCAGGGGGCAGGAGAGAGAAGCACAATGGAGGCTGGAGGCTCCAGAAGGGAAGATTGAAACACAATATCCCACGGCCTCCTCTCATTGGCTAACCTTGTCAAGGATTAGCAAATTATAACAGGACCTTCCCTAACTCGGCACAGAGTGGGGTGGTGTCAGTGAGACTCAGTGATGATTTAAGGAAGGGCAATTTGAGCAGTCACTGATAGACGGTCAGCCATGGGCACTTTAAAGGTTTCAACCTGAAGCACCCAGGGCTGACTATCAGTAACGCGCCACCTTGTCATGAGGGGAACGATCCTCTCAGGAGTTGTCCGACTCCGGGGTAATGTCGCTTCCTTCAAGGCAGTGACAATCTGCAGCCTGGCAAACCTCGGCTCACGATGCAGGTGCCAGTGCATCAGCGGATGTAAAGCACCTGACCCTAACATGTTGAGTGTTTGTCAGGTTGCCCTTTCCTCTGCCTGCCTGTCTCTCTGGATGCTTTGAAAAGGGAGGGCAGTGCCACAGTGCCCATAATGATGAGCTGCCACTGGAGCCAATTAGAGAGAATAACATTGAGGGGGATGCTATAGATGAGAGTGGTTGTTTTCGAGGAAAATGACCCTAATTTCACTTGATGGGTGCGGTTGGCTGAGAATGATTTAACCCCTTGGTTGGTGATGCTGATCCCCAGTGCTGAGCATTTTTTTGATGTTTGTGGCTTTTCATTAACTCCAGTCGGTAAACTGTGCTCCGGTCGCAGAGATTGCGGAATTGGGACACTTCACCGTCTGCGGAGGAACACGGAACTCCTGAATTCCGCCATTCGGGTGCGAAGTGGAGGTTTTTTTTCTGTCAGCGTGCTCGGGTCTTCTTTTGGCGCTCAACCACAAGCGCCAAGACTCTCAAGCCACTTGCGAACACGCAAAACAACTTAAACTGTTAGAAGCTCCCACAAGACTTCACGCTCTCGCACGATTTCCAGCCGTGATGGTACCAATATAGCATTCTTAGAGCCAATCGTGATGGCAAACGGAACAGTCGAGCAGCTTTCCCGCTTGAGAACGCAGCTGAAATGCACTTGGAGTGGATCTTCTTCTCAAACTGGCAGTTGGAAGTGTTTTTCTGTGCAAGAATCCATTTTTAAAAAACTTTTTTCTTTCAAACCAGAAGTCCCCCAGAGACTCCAACTTCCTGTTCATGTCCAGCAGCTTCTCCCAGTGCTTTGTCCCTCTCCCAGTCCCTTTTCATTGGGATTTGGAGCTGGAAGGACCACTCTCCTTGTCTGCTGCATATATACCATTGGATTTAAGGACTTTGTTCTTGAGATATCACAAGTAAGTTGAACAAGCATTGGCATAGCCAATAGGTATTGCCTTTGGGTCTTTATAAGTGTTTAGTTATCCGCAGAATATCCTTGGTGCAACAACATCAACTGTTACATGGCTAAACACATAAGGTCCCAAAGGCGAGACCTATTGTCTATGCCAATGCTTGTTTTACTGATGGGGCCCACATTTATTTTGGTGCCCGGGCCTATTTTCTGTCCCAGTGTGACCTTGGAATAGGCGAGGGGGTGGGGCTGCTGAGACTTCTGTATCTTGCAGATATGCATTAACCTCGGGCTGACTTGGGGCAAGGGGATGAAGGGGACCTTGAACAGGGTGGGTTGAGTCATCGGTGTGAGCAAACATTCCCTTTTATTAGGTCTTGTGGTGTTTCAGGCACCGCATGCAGACGTGTTTGCTTCTGAGTAAACAAGGATGCTTGCAGAGTATCTGGCCGAGTCTGTGAAGGTTTATACCCGCCTTGAGCTTCCCTCATGCTTGAGCCCACTCAGAATGCCCAATAAGATCTTGCTGCAACCCCTTTGCACTTCTAGGAAGCCTTCCGGAATTTGATTGTAAAAACATTCAACGAGAGACACATTTGCGAGACTGCTTGCCACACTCGTGTAGAGAGGAGTGTAAAGTTACATAATGAGATGCCTCTGTAGCATTTAATGCCCTATATTTGAAAATATACTTATTTTAAAGTGCTTCTTAAGTAACATACAGGTTCCACTTCCATCACAACTCTGTCATTTAAGGTCTACACGTTGATGTTTACAGGAACGAAATAGGTTACATGCAGGGCTGTCAGTGGGCCAGGTCCAGCCAGTGCTCAGCACCACAAGTTCTAACAAGTAGGTATGACTGATAGAAAGAGGATAGTTCCGGTGTGAGCAAATCTTTGTGAAGACATGAAGGGAGCATGGGGAGGAGGAGTCTTGGTGGTGTGCCTTCAATGAGAAGGGAAATGGAAACTTTTCAGTCATCACCACTTGCTCACAGTTCTTCAAGCCTTAATGAAACTGCTACCAGCACTACCAGTACCGATCAGCTTTAGTGAGCCCTTACATACTAGTGAGTTGAGATCTCCTTGTTGGGCATGCTTGACTAGAGAAAGTTTAGGACACAGGAGCGCGCCTTGTCACTGGATGATGAAGTCACCCGCAGCCATAACCTGGGGAGAAGTGGGGGCAATGTGATGGGAAGGGGACTCTGCCAAACACCTCAGGACCTGAGTGTGCGGCTAAGGCAATGCACAGGAGTGTCTCTCGCTCATGGGGGTAGCCCCTGATCCATCTTGAGTGTCAGACAGATCAGAGTCCCCCCCCAAAAAAAAAAATTAAACATCCATTGTCAAAGTCAACAGATCTCGGCTTAAGGACAAATGTTGACAGTGCAAGAGTGGCACATCATAACACCTATTTTCTAATTTTACAGATCCGAAATAGATTGGTACATTAGGTTTTTATTTATTACAAAGTTTTATTTTAACAGGAAAACAGGTTGGTTGAGAAAGTGGTTGAAGCAACGAAAGCAGCAGGGCGCAGAGGCGCACACTGGGTATTTAAAGTAACTGGGGCGCGGGTGGGCCTAGGGTAAAAGTGGCAAAACAGAAGCAAAACATAACATGGAGCACTAAGTTGCAGAGAAGCACACATGGTGGAGAGAGCTACATGGGTGTGGACAGGGCAAAACAGTAGGTAACAGTAACATGGACCTTTGGCGGGCAGAGAAGCACAGCGATGAGGAATGGTAACGCACACAGGAAGATCGTGAGGCAAAACACATGCAGTTTCTTTGAATGCTTCACGAAAATGAAAAAGCAGTTTCAGAAAAACAAGCACTGTGAAAGGAAAGAAGGAGTCAATCAGAGTGCGGTTGTGTGGTCCTATATATCTTACGGACCCCGCCCCCACCCACTCCAGAGTGCACCTCACCTTGCGCTGCTGCCAAATGTGCCTTCGGGGGCCTCTCAGGTTTTGAGCGGGGACAGTTTCACCAGTCGGACAAGGAGAAAGCAGGCCCGGGGGCCGACAGTCAACAGCTCAATGGCTCCTCAGGTTGTGACCACCCGTGTGGCCCGAGGTGGAAGCGAAGAGGTGGGGAGGCCGAAGGGCAATGGTCGGCCGTGAAGAGGTTAGGCAAAGAAAGTGTGCAAGGTTTACCCAATGGAGGCCTCGGCGCTTTCATGCACAGTTTAAAGTTCAACGTTGGGGCGGATGGATGGGTGGTCTTGGGATGTTCGAGCAAAACCGTCCTACCTCATTGACAATTCCCATATCACAGAATTTCACTAACCCCCACAGATGGCGCGGTATTATTCTGAGGCAGGTTTAGAGCAACAAGGTGAGAGGAATTGTAGCGGCAGTGCTGGGAATCCTGTCGTTTTACTAGACACAAGAGAATAAAACACGCACAATGAAAAATAGGATACAAAATATCACTGCAACGTTTTTTTTTCACACAATCAATGGCAGAGTGTTGCGTGTAAACAAAGGCAAGGAAATGTGTTTGCTGATATCACACAAAATATACACCAGTGTGCTCTCACAAAGTTTCCCAATGCCTGCTGTGACCTCCCACGTTCCTCTACTGCATTCTGTGGACCTCATTATGCCAGTGTTTCGTGACACTCCAACAATGTCAAATTGTATTGGTTTTTTTCACAGGACACGCCACAGTGTACTGTAACTCAACAAAGGTACACACGGCCCGTTAAGCCACTTTAAAATTTGTAAAAAACCAAAAACAAGCACGGCTGTGTAAGCGACGCAGTCGTGAAAGTGAAAGGCCACGCTAATAAAAAAAAACATATGGCGCCTGTTTCCTGCGGGTTAACAAGCCGGAGTGGTGGGTGGAGTGTGGCCAAGAGAACACACCAAGTTTCCATTGAGGGAGCGAGCAGGGGCACCATCTGTTTGAAAGTTAATTACAAACAGATGGTTTCAAAGCTTGCTCCCGCAAGGGAATCGACAAACGTGCACGCTTTGCCATTGAAAGCAATGCAAAGCATGCAAGTTTTTGGCCGATAAAGTAAATTGATTCCTAAAGGTCTCCTCCTATGCAGCTCATGCGCGCTTCGTAGGCGAGACCTAAAAACTGGTGTATAAGGGTGTTGTTTGTTTGACTGGGGCCATGCACCTGGATTTATTTGTACTTTTACTTAATTTTTCAAATTTATAGTGGTGGGTGGCCTGCAGTTTTAGTAGGGGCCTAGATTTTTGTGCATTACATTTATCTTCTTTTGTAAAGGAAACATGTTGCATTTTCTTTTTCCTTCTCCATGTTTTTAAACGTTTGCAATATTGATTGATTTAATTAATTCACTGCACTTTTTGTGCATGAAATTTATCTTCTTTTGTAAAGGAAAAATGTTGCACAGTTCAGTACATTTTTTTGTCTTCTCCATATTTTTAATAAGTTTGCAGTATTGATTGATTCAAATAATTCTTTATGTGGCCTAGTATACCAATGAGCCTTCCAGCCAGAAGGCCTGTACTATTCATGGGTGCATGAAACAACTGTTTCTGTTGTGTGTGTAGAATTGAAACATCATTTAGGCCATGGATGGCATTGGATTAAAATACAAAATGTGGATTTTTTGTGGTTTTTGAAATTTTGTCCATGCAAACAGTGTTTATGTGGGGTAATGCCTTTGGAGGATGTGTGTTGTTTTGAAAAATGTTAGCCCTGTTAATTTTCATTTTTGACGTTGCTGAATTAATGCTGTGTTACCATGCCTCTTTTGTCTGGCTACTGTGTGTGTATGTGTATTTGGCATAGGCCACCATTTGCCTTTGTTGATCAAGAATCTGTATGCCATGTGGCCAGGGGCCATTTTGTATAGTCGGTGTCCAACCTAGGCCTGCATGTGTTCTTTGTTTTCCAGGCCTCCTCCTTGTTGTGACCATGTGGCTGGTGACCGCTTTGTGTAGCCAGCCAGTGTGCTTTTCTTTCCCCAATAGGCTTACATTTCTTCTTGCTTGTGACCATTTCCCCTTGCTGGTTGTTAGTGTCAGACCATGTGGCTGTCAGACATTTTGTTTAGCAATCCAGTGTACTTTTTTGTGCATGAAATTATCTTCTTTTGTAAAGGAAAAATGTTGCACAGTTCAGTACATTTTCTTTTTTCTTCTCCATATTTTTAATAAGTTTGCAGTATTGATTGATTCAATTAATTCACTATGTGGCCTAGTATACCAATGAGCCTTCTAGCCAGTAGGCTGTGGGTGTATGAAACAACTGTTTCTGTGGTGTCAGTAGAATTGAAACATCATTTAGGCCATGGATGGCATTGGAATAAAATACAAAATGTGGATTTGTTTTGGTTTATCATGTTTTTTCCATGCAGACAGTGTTTAGGTGGGATAATGCATTTGGAGGATGTAAATATTTTTAGCCCTGTTCATTTTTGTTTTTGGCATTTCTAAATTAATGCTGTGTTCTTTGTGTTACCATGCCTCTTTTGTCTGGCCAGTGTGTGTGTGTGTGTGTGTGTGTGTGTATGTGTGTTTGGCATAGGCCACCCCACCATGTGCCTTTGTTGTTCGAAAATCAGTATGTCATGTGGCCAGGGGCCATTTTGTATAGTCCGTGTCCACCCTAGGCCTGCATGTGTTCTTTGTTTTCCAGGCCTACTGCTTGTTGTTGTTGTGACCATGTGGCTGGTGGCCATTTTGTGTAGCCAGCCAGTGTGCTTTGCTTTCCCCACAGGCCTGCATTTCTTCTTTGTTTGTGGCCATGCGCCCTTACTGGTTGTTATTGGCAGACCATGTGGCTGGCGGCCATTTTGTATAGATAGCCAGTGTTCTTTTTGTGCATGAAATTTATCTTCTTTTGTAAAGGAAAAATGTTGCAGATCAGAACATTTTTTTTTTCTTCTCCATATTTTTTTATACGTTTTCAGTATTTATTGATTCAATTAATTCACTATGTGGCCTAGTATACCAATTAGCCTTCCGGACAGTAGGCTCTGTTCTATTCATGGGTGCATGAAACACTTGATTCTTTGGTGTCTGCAGAATTGAAACATCATTTAGGCCATGGACCATGCATCTTTTGTCTGGCCACTGTGTGTGTGTGTATGTTTGGCATAGGCCACTCCACCATTTGCCTTTGTTATTCACGAATCAGTATGCCATGTGGCCAGGGGCCATTTTGTATAGTCACCTATTCATAATTTTTGTAATTTTAATTTTTTCCAATTATTTTTGTATTATTATTATTATTATTTATTTTTTAAACCATTTTCATAGCATCTGGCATTAATGAACCAACCTCACGTCTGCTGTAGGTGCCAAACAGTAATCATTGTGTAAGGATTATTCAATTATCCATTCATTTGTCAGCTGTACCTTCCTGTGTGCCACATCCCGAGTGATGCATTGCACATAAAACAAACAGTTACAGCTGTATTGTTTTGTTGTTGTTGCTCTTTCTATTCCTTCCTGAGTGTACAGTCACCATGAAAGTTTATGTTTGTGTAGTTTTCCTTTTTAGGAATGAACACTGTATTCTATTCTAAATTATTTATAATAACTTAAGTAACCACACTGAATGATATTGTTTGTTTGTACTACTACTTGAACTGCAACAATGCCACGTTTCACTTATGTTTTTCTTGCTTTTTTGATTTTAGGTTCACAAGAGAAGAGACTCTCACCCACGGTACTGCCAGACAGAAAGCCTCTGCACGACATGACGAGTGACTGACTACGCAACACAGTCATCTCTTCAGCTTGTTGTGAAGCTAAGTGCCACTGCCAACTAACAGCTACAAGATGGCCCCAAAGAAAGGTACTGCCAAGAAAGTGGCTACTGGGGAGCAGAAAAAGCAAATTTCTGCCACTGGCGTGCCGACCACAACCTTTTTCGGGAAAGTTATGCCTGGCGCACCGATGAGAGCAGCACTCCTCCATCAACAGCACCACCCCCCAAACCTAAGCCCAGGACCATGTCTGTCAGTGAGGCAGCCAGTGCAATCATGTTGACGCCGACGAGTAGCGATGTTGAATTAGATTTGTTCCTTTCGCAAAGTAGTACACAATCTTTTCAGGAAACACCGCACAGTGGACAGAAGCTGCAGCCAGCAATTGATTTTTCTGATGTTGGAGCAGAACAGGAGCTTGAGCTTCCTTCAGAGCAACAAGTTGAACCTCCTCTTTTAGAATCATTGGCTCTCACCTCTCCAACAAGGAAAGGGGAGGGCACTGCAGCACCATCTTCTTCAAGCAGCACCAACTGTGATGATGATGATAAGGACATGGAGTGGATCCCAACAGAGACCAGGAGAAAACAGGACAGGCAAGGGAAAAGAAAAGTTCCAGAAAGAATTAGACTTATGGAAGGGTATGAAGAGGAGGATGACGATGACAAGGTAGTCATGGTGGAAGGTGACACAGAGGAATCTGACATTGCTATTCAGCCAGATCCGAGGGATGTGGCACAGGTAGCAATGCCACTAGCTCCCATATTTGTAAAGCCCCAGCTGAGACCTACACCAACCCTTGCCCAAGGAGAAGCAGAGAGGCAATCAATGACCTGGCCACCTACCTCGTTTGTCTTCAAGTATTGACAGTGGACCGGTAAAAAAGTCTTCCTCCCCAGTTTGGGACATTTTTTACAGTTAGTAAAGAGGGAGAGCACATTGCAGTATGCTCCATTTGCCACACAAATGTTCATCGAGGTAAGCCTGGTACTAGAGGCCAGACGACCCATATGAAAAAACATTACACTATTAAGTGGGAAGAGCACCTTAAACAAATTGCTGAATGTGGTTATGAAGGTGGGGAGAACATCAGCTACAAGTCCAATCATGGCAGAAGGGGATGATGAGTAAGAAGAGGGTGACATCTTTACGCAAAGCAGGCATGTCCCCAGCAGTGCAACAGCAGAATCACCAAACCTCAGTGGCTTCACAATGGCACAAGCCCCTAGATGCATCATTGTAACATTTTGCGATTTCTTAATTGCGAAAATTAAGGAATCGCAATTAAGAAATCGCAAAATGCTATGCATCAAAAAATCGCAAATTATTTTGCGATTCGGTAATTATCCTTAATTGCGATTCACAATTTGCGAATCGCAAATAAGGAAAACCCTTCCCATTGATTCCTATGGGCCTAAAGGCCTAAAGGCCCATAGGAATCAATGGGATGGCATTCACATTTTGCGAATTTCAAATTGCGATTCGCAAAATGTGAATGCTATTTCAAGGGACAGGGGGGGTTCAAAGAACCCCTCCCTGCACCCCTGAAATTGAACTGTAAGTGCAATTTACACACACACATGACCCAAGGACATGTGTGTGTGTAAATTAAAACTTTCAAATATGCAACTAGTGCATGTTTGAAAGTGTTCTACAAATTAGCATGAAGTTCAACTTCATGCTAATTTACCCCTACCAAATTGCGAATTCGCAATTCTAAAGTAATCATGAATTGCATTTAAGAAATCGCAAAATTGCGATTTCTTAAATGCAATCGCAATTTTAGAAATCGCAACAAAATTGCGATTTCTAAAATTGCGAAAATACAAAAATGCTTGATGCATCCCAAAAACGCAAACGGCCGAATTTTGCGACTCGCACCGTTTGCAAAGAAGACTCAGAGTGAGATGATGGAGACATCACAGCATACATTGACTGCCCAACCACCACCACGCACATTTATTCTACCTCTAGCATCTACTTCTCAAAATATGCCTCTGTCAGTTCCCCAAGAAAAGAAGAAAATCCAGGCTACTATTATGGGCATGTTTAGGCAGGAGGGGCCCTGTGAGCGAAACCACCTAACCGCACATTTGTACGATGGGACCTCCTTTCTTTTCATTTGTGGAAGGATGGAATTTTTAGAATTTGTGCCAGCCATCTGCCCAAAATGAAAGATACTAAGTAGGACCTATTTTGCAAGAGTGGCTGTTGCAGCGCTGCATCACAATATGCTGCAGTTTGTTGGACAAGCTTTGCAGCAGAGTGCTGTTCACAATATCCACCTGACGACAGGCATATGGACCAGTTGCCAGTCGACTGATTACATGTGCATCACTGCATACTAGATCTCTTTTGCAGGGGTAAAGCAAAAGAAATCTTCAGGTATTGGCTCTGAAGAAAGTTTTAAGAGCATTCAGCAGCATGCAACAGTGGGCATGTTCGCCATAGAGAAATCACATACAGCTGTAAACATCTTGGAGGAATTTAACAGCAAGGTGGATGAATGGCTGCGACCCAGAGGTCTTAGAATTGGTTTTGTTGCCACTGACAATGGCAGTAACATAGTCAAAGCAATGTCAGACAGAGGCTATTTCAAGTCCGGTGTTTGGCCCATTGCATCAACCTGGTGATGCAAGACTTCCTCAAAAAAGAAGACATAGTCAGCAACATACTGACCACCTGCAGACGAATCTGCACTGATTTCAGCCATTGTTTTAAAGTCCAGAAGCAGCTGCGGATCATACAGTGTAATAATAGGGCATCAGTTAAAGCCCTGATACAGGAGGTACCAATACATTGGAACTCCAACTTTTACATGCTGCAACATCTGTTTGAGCAGTGCAAACAGATCAATGACTATGTCATTCAAAGAAGAGGGGTTGCAGTTGGGAAAGCTATGACCATGAATGTGTACAAATGGGGCCTAGGCAAATGCCTGACACAGATGCTACTCCCTTTTGAGGTTTTCACGCAAGACGTTAGCAAGGAGGACAGTACGATGGGCCAAGCTATCCCATTGCTGCATTTCCTACAAGACCACGTAAAGAAGGCGTCTGAAGAGTGCACCCCTGCAGGTGTGGATGATAATACAGAATAACGTGCCTTGTTGAGAGCCTAGTCCTGCTCTTGGCTCCTAATATAAGGCTGTAACATGACATAATTGAGTCCAAAGAGTACATATGTGCCACACTACTTGATCCACATTACACACACATTCTGGACACTTTCCTCCCTTTTTCTGAAGGGGATGTATTGAAATACAAGAGGTGGGTTATACTGTGGAAGAAGAACGGCTGGAACTTCGAGTCCCACCGTGTAGTTCTGGGGTGCTGCCTTCAACTTCAAGAGAGGGAATCAGGCATTCTCATTGTGTCATCACCATCATGTGCTACTCAGGTGGTTTCAATTGTTTTTAAATCTTTGATAAATATATATAACCCACTTATTCAGTCTGACTACTTCCATTTAGTTGCCTATAATCTATAATCATCAATCAATCATTCAGAACAATCTTACAGTTGGATCGCACCTGAGTGGAACTGGAAGTGGGACCTCGCTTGTGAAGTTGTGATGCCTCCCCTGTTATTGCTGCACGTATATTCAGGTAAGACAACTAGTATGGCTGTAATTTAACTTAGTAAGAAACAAATTAACTACTTCTGTTTTTTATCTAGATAGTTCAGACCCTCGACACAATAATGCCTTGGTCTTCTCATCATGGCAGCATTCCCCATAATGGTCATGATAGTTAGAGGAGTAAAAGCTTAGACTCTATAACTAAGTGCTATGATATCTCTAGCCTTAAGTTATAAGCACATAAACAGGCTGCGTAAAACAAAACTACGTAACAGCAGCAGTGCAAAGTAAAAGTAAAAAAAACTACTTCAAGCATAAACTTAGATTATAAAAAAGATTTACCCCTCAATTATTTACAAAGAAACCCACTCTCTCCATCCAAACAACATGCCCACCCCTCTCCCAAGCAAAACTGACCCTAGCCCCAAAACTCAAAATGTTCACCAGTCTCCAGAGTCCCACGCCCAACTTCCTTCCTACCCTCTCCACCCAGCCCCAACAAACAACAAATCCCTCCCACCAAAACAAAATATTAAGAAAGGGTTAAAAGAGGGCATTATGGATGTTGGTCCAGAGCTGTTCCATGGTCTGCTCCATTGAGGTGAGCCGCCCTCAGTAGTGTCCAGCAGCTTCAGGATGTGGCGCAGCAATGGCCTGTTGCCATGCTGGTGGGGGGTGGCAGGAATTAGCTTGCAGCGGTACAAGCGTTGGGATGGTCCGGAAGGCTGGAGACTGTGGGGGACCAGCTGCACTGGGGCCCGGGAGCTGAGCATTGATCTCCTCCTGTTCCTCTTCCAGTACCAACAGTCACTGGTATTCAAGCTGGATGCGCTCCAGCCTCTGCAACCGCAAGCTGGCCACTCTCACCTGCCTGAAAAACAAAAAAGGAACCATGGGTGGAGTTGGCGGAGTGCCACTACGCGGAGTTCCACGCAGTTGGGAAAAACCTCAGTGGAACTCCGCACTGCTCCCTGCCTCCATCCCCCTAATAAAAAATATTTTAAAAAATGTTTTGAAAGAAAAACTCCTTACCTCTGCTAAAGCATCTCCGGGCTGCCTTCCTCCTTGCTGTGGACTCTCTCGCATTCTCCTCACCCACATATGTCTTGCAAGATCTGCGCACGTGCACTTATGGCCAGTCCTGCCAAGACGTACATCCAACGAAGGGGTTTGCGTGGGTGGATGAGGAGACGGCAAGAGAGACCATGTCGAGGAGGAGGAGGGAAGCCTGGAAACTCCACAGCAGAGATAAGTGCCTTAACCCCCTTTTTATGTGCAGGGGGGCTGGCTAACTCCGCTCCGCTGCCGAGTCGGAGTTTTGCCTGAACTCCACGTTCTCAACAGAGTGCGGAGTATGCAAAACTCTGCAAACTCCGCTGGCAGAGCCGAGTTCTCTGCTCGGGCTTGCAAAAAAGACTAATTGTAAATAATGCTCTCTGCAAACAATAGTTTTAACTAGCAGCGTGGCACAGTAGCAGTACATTGCTGGTCCCCTAGGGCCATTGGAATTTATTTGATGTGATAATTATGATTAGGAAAATCACAATGCCACTTTTATGTTTTCTTTTACCCATACATGTTGCCAAACATAAAAAGCAGTGACTATGTGGCAGAAAAGTAACAGGCAGACTGGAAGAGAATAACATCACAGGATTAACAAACAGTCATTGGATTATTGTTATCTTCTAAAGGCTTTTCAAGTAACTATAATAAACAGAGTCACTTTCAGTTGAAAAATAAATGACTTCTCATTGATGAGTACAGCATTATGGACTTTTATGGAGTACAAGTTGTGTGTGGTGGTAAAATAAGGATGCCATGCTCATTGCTAGCCAGCACCTCTGCTAGTTTGCTACTGGCTGCAGCTGTAGTTGACAATTATCTAATTCCAATGGCCATGCTCTTTGCCAAATGCATTTCTCTTTCTAACCTGTCTTTAAAGAGGCTGATGAATAATAAATAAGAAACTACGTAAGTCACACACCTCATATATGAAATGCAGATATTAATATATTAGCCTATCTGCCATAAGTAGAAGTTGAGGAAAATGAATCTAATGGACTGCACCACAGATAAAGGAACTCAATATATATATTTTATTTGGCATATTCGTCACTGTGTATCCCATATGCCAACCTTGAGATATAAATCATGCACTGTCCGCGCCTAACACCACGTTTTCCAATAAATTCATGTGCTGAGCAAGAACCAAGAACCAAGGAAAGAGAACTTGATTTTCTCTACTGCATGTGATAAGTTAGTGGGATTAGACAGGTAGGGTAGAGTTTTTTTTCTACATAATAGAGGCGCCACTACACTAATCATTGATTTATCATCTTTGGCTTATTCACTTGCGGTTCAATTCACAAGGGAAAAATCTGAACAAGGGTAAATTAATGTTATGGGAAACCATGATATATGTTCTGGAATCACTACACACGGTATTGCATGATTAAATGTGGCACATGCCAAGAATGGCCCACCCATCCTTTCACTCATATACCATTTCCTTTCTTTTAAGTTGCCTACTGTTCTTCCAAGTCTCGCTCAAGCCATCAAAGTGCATTATGTGAGATTTTGCTGCATTTGCTGATAGAAGAGTCCTTAATAATTCAACCACCGCTGTGTCTGGTAAAGCGGGGGGAGTTTCACCTCACAGTGTTTTTTGATGATGACAATGAGCGACGCCATGGCAATAACTAGGGAGCATGGTATTTGCAAAAAATATGTGACTTACCAGTGCCCGTCCCTGCTGTCGATTCCTCCAGTGCAAAAACTGAGCCATCGCCATCTCCTCCTACAGGGGCACTGGAGCCGGCATCCCTGATGTTCTGTGTATCTAGAATATAAAACATTGCACATAGTTTTCTTTAGATGCCAGATATGCAACCCCAAATACAACAGCAATCAGGCAATACAGCACTACAGCTCAGTTAGGACGTATCTTCCAAATATCACTCTGGGCATTTGAATAGTTGGTTCAACAAGTTAGACAAGCCAGCTATGGAATAACATTCAATGAAAAACCTATGGGATTGGGTGGCAAATGAAATGCAAGTGGGACCTGATACTTTTTTGCCAGCCTTGCTGCACTGTCATTGGAAATTGGTGGTCTACTGTAACCATAAATGAATGGGTCTGCGGTACACTACACTGAGGGGGAAGGTGGTGGTCCAGGATGGCCATGGCCACTGTCTCGTGAACTGAATTGTGTTAGAGCTAGGCATAAGCAGAAAAAGGAACGCCTCCTGAACAAACATACATGGTGATTTCTTTAATTTAAAAAATACTAGCTTACTTGGGCCTGCTATCTGAATCTTCATGAATCACGACAGATAGCACCAACATTCCAATAGACAAAATATACCCCAAGATTCTATGGTTCTACCCTAAGAAGCCCACAGCAATCATTAAAAAGACTTACTGGGATCTGCAGAGCCCTTGGCAGCAGCGCTGGTGGTCCGCGCTGGCTAACCAGCTTGCCTCGGACCCTCTGAATCGTCGCTCTTCTTCCTCTTGGGTGCTGATAAAATATAAAGAAGATAAATGAAAATAGATCAGTGATTCTGATAATAATTTCCACAAACACAGTCGCTAAAACAATCTCCTATAGTACTACTAGTTTCTTTCTACTCTAGTCTATCGACTGTCATTAAATCCATATTCCAAATCTCCTTATCAAAAACTACATATTGCAGTTAATGATCTTTGATTTTATTCTATTCCCATTTCTCAATACCCTTGATGAGCCAACTCACTCTCCTTTATTTGCAATGCATAGATGGCTGCATACTTCACATCATCGTTGTGAAGTCAATTATATAAATAACCTTGAACTGTATGAGCTACATAAACAAAGTCACAGAGAGAATGTGCTACTTAGTCATTCCCTGCAGTGAAACAAGAAAACGTCTGCAATGGCTTCTTTATTAATCAGCAAAAGCAAGTGCCTGATTAATGCGATCAGGTAGCAACACCTGCCTAGCAGAAACTAGAAACTGGAACACACAATAATAATACAAATATACCAGAGTAAACTCTAATAAACACATAACTCACCTTTGAGTGTGAGCAGCATACTATTCAGATTTTTTTTTAGTATTGTAGAACAAAAACACAACAAATAATTAATACTCACCGAGCTCCGGAATCTCTACGCCTAGCAGTTCGAGCAGGTCCTGCTCCCTGTCGAGAATGTCGGCCCAGCGGTGCCTCATCTGCTGGGAGGTGCGCCGAACTTCGCTGTGGAACACACTGGCGCACCGTCTCCCAGCGCCACCGACGCTCCCATATGGAGAAGATGCTACCAGGCCTGCTACCAGCATAGAGGGGAGGGGGCGCCTCACAAAAAAAACTAGTACTGCCACCTGCTTCTTTCTAAAGATTATCCAGGGCCAGCCGACACCACCCACACAGAAGCCGCCCCTCTGCCATGGCGCTGGGTGGGGAAATCAAATAAACTAACAGGGTAAAGGAATGGAAAGTAAAGAAGAAAGAAATAGGGAAAGAAGAAGGGGGGAATAAACTAAGTCAGAAAGTCACAAAAACACGCAAACATGTAAGCAAAAACGTAAAATACACAAACACAAAGACGTACACTATTGTAAAAAGTACCAAGCATTTGCAATGCAATAGGTCTCGCATTAGGAAAGTTTGAGCTATTGATCTTGTAAATGACACATTTTTTATTTATGTTTTGGTTTTGAAAATAGCGAAATTAATAGCTTTGTCATTTACAATGCCAATACTTTTATCTTTTGCAAATGTGACACCTATAGCATTTGTAATGCAACATGTTTTGTATTACCGTGACTTTGATGTATTGATATTACAAATAACAATTGCTTTTAATTTTTTTAAAATAATTAATACTTAAATAAAAGTTATTGTAATTTATAATGGCAATAGCTTAAATTTTTGTAAATAATTTTTGTGAAGATTATGTTCAGTATATTTTATTGTGACGAAAATCCAAGAACAGAAGTGAAATATTACTATCTTTTTGTGACATTTGTAATAAAGCTTGAAACATTGAGAGAACATATTTGAACCAGTTGTTGTTGAATGATTGCACAGATTGATACTGTGGTGGCGCTGAGTGATGTTGTGGTGGCGACGAGTGATGCTGTGGCATTCAGTGATGCTGTGGTAGCGCATAGTGATGTTGTGGTGCCCCTGAGTGATGCTGTGGTGCCCCTGGGTGATGCTGTGGTGGTGCCATAGATTGAGTGAGGGCGATAGATAGCTAGAGGGAGGGCGAAAGATAGATAGAGTGAGGGGGAAAGATAGATAGAGTGAGGGCGATAGATAAATAGAGGGAGGGCGATAGATAGATAGAGGGAGGGCGATAGATAGATAGAGGGAGGGCTATTGATAGAGGGAGGGCGATAGATAGATGGAGGGAGGGCGATAGATAGATAGAGGGAGGGCGATAGATAGATATATTTCAATTCCCCTCATGGAGTACCGCAGGGCTCCATCCTTAGCCCGCTTTTTTTCAATTTATATCTTAGACCCCTAGCGGACCTAGTGGAAAAAGCGGGTCTAACCTTCATGTCGTATGCCGACGATTCTCAGATTGTGTTCTCACTATCTGAACCCCAAACTTCTTCTCCATCTCTCCTTAAGGCTGGCCTGCTATCCATTTTCAACTGGATGTCAACTAACCAGTTGAAATTAAATGGAGATAAGACGGAGATTCTCCTTCTGGGCAGGAAACCAGAACTTTGGAACTCATTGCATTGGCCTGGCCAGATGGGAAATCTCCCGACACCAGTGCCGCAGGCTAGAAATCTGGGGATAATCCTGGACAATTCCCTGTCCATGATACAGCAAGTCAACAAAGTAGTGAGCACCTGTTTTACCATCTTGAGATGGCTCAGAAAGATCCTGTGGATGCTGCCCAGCCCTATGCAGAAAACGGTGGTCAATGCCTTAATTACATCTCGGCTTGACTACGGGAACATCCTGTATCTAGGTGCAAATAAAGCAGTCACAAAAAGACTGCAGCTTGTACAAAATGCGGCCGCTCGTCTTCTTTGTGACATACCTAAAAACAGCAGCGTGTCCCCTTACCTGCGTGAACTGCACTGGTTGAGGGTGGAGAACCGCATTAGGTTTAAAGCACTAAACTACATGTTTAAAATTAAAGCAGGTACCGCTCCTAAATATTTGCAGGCACTAGCTTCCCCCTACATCCCTAATAGGAATTTACGATCCAAAGCAGCTGATAAATTCTGTGTCCCCAGATTTAAGCTGGCCAGGATGGGAGGCAAATCTTTTGCCTACCTGGGTCCCGTCATTTGGAATACTCTCCCAATTCAAATACGCAAAGAGCAAAACCCTCTCAGGTTTCGAAAGGAGATAAAAACCTGGTTGTTTAACCAGTAATCCGATCACCTATGCTGTCTACACTCTATACCAGGCTGTGTGTTAGGCGCCGGGAAACCCTTTTTGGGTAGCTGTTGCGCCATATAAGTTGATAAAAAAAAAAAAAATAGAGGGAGGGCAATAGATAGATAGAGGGAGGGCCATAGATAGATAGAAGGAGGGCAATAGATAGATAGATAGAGGGAGGGTGATAGATAGATAGAGGTAGGGCAATAGATAGATAGAGGGAGGGCAATAGATAGAGGGAGGGCAATAGGGTGTGGGTGTGTGAGGGTGTGAGGGAGGGTGAGGGTGTGAGTGTGAGTGAGGGTGTGAGGATGTGAGGGTGTGTGATGGTGAGGAGGTGTGAGGGTGAGTGAGGATGGGGGGAGGGTGTGAGGGTGTGTAGGTGGGTGTGGGTGTGAGGGTGTGTGAGGATGAGGGTGTGAGGGTATGAGGGTGAGGGGGTGTGGGTGTGTGAGGGTGGGTGAGGGTGTGAGGATGTGAGGGTGTGTTATGGTGAGGGTGAGTGAGGGTGGGTGAGGGTGAGAGGGTGTGAGGGTGAGGGTGTGAGGGTGAGGGAGTGTGAGGGTGAGTGAGGGTGTGTGAGGGTGATGGTGTGTGAGGGGTGAAGGTGAGTGAGGGTGAGTGAGGGAGTGAGGGTTGTGAGGTTGTGAGGGTGAGTGAGGATGAGGGGGTGAGGGTGTGAAGGTGAGGGGGTGTGAGGGTGTTAAGGTGAATGAGGGTGTGTGAGGATGTGATGGTGGGTGAGGGTGATGGCGTGAGTGAGGGTGTGAGGGTGGGTGAGGGTGAGTGAGGGTGGGTGAGGGTGTGAGGGTGAGAGGGTGTGTGAGGGTGAGTGAGGGTGTGAGGGTGAGTGATGTGTGTGAGGGTGAGGGTGTGAGAGTGAGTGAGTGAGGTTGTGTGAGGGTGAGGGTGTGTGAGGGGTGAAGGTGAGTGAGGGTGAGTGCGGGTGTGAGGGTGTGTGAGGATGAGGGGGTGAGGGTGAGGGGGTGTGAGGGGGTGAAGGTGAGTGATGGTGTGTGAGGGTGGGTGAGGGTGTGAGGGTGGGTGAGGGTGTGAGTGAGGGTGTGAGGATGTGAGGGTGGGTGAGGGTGTGAGGGTGGGTGAGGATGTGAGGGTGGGTGAGGATGTGAGGGTGTGTGATGGTGAGGAGGTGTGAGGGTGAGTGAGGATGAGGGGTGAGGGTGTGAGGGTGAGGGGGTGTGAAGGTGAGTGAGGGTGTGTGAGGGTGGGTGAGGGTGAGGGGGTGTGAGGGTGAGTGATGGTCTGTGAGGGTGAGGGTGAGTGAGGGTGTGTGAGGGTGAGGGTGTGTGAGGGGTGAAGATGAGTGAGGGTGTGAGGGTGAGGGTGTGTGAGGGTGAGGGGGTGTGAGGGTGTGAAGGTGAGTGAGGGTGTTTGAGGGTGGGTGAGGGTGTGAGGGTGGGTGAGGGTGTGAGGATGTGTGATGATGAGGAGGTGTGAGGGTGAGTGAGGGTGTGAGGGTGAGTGAGGGTGAGAGTGTGTGAGGCCTGCAGTTTTGGCCTGAAGCTAGCGATAGGCGACCACGTCCAGAAATTAGTTTCACATCACAGGAGGGGGATAAAAGTTTGCGGCATTTAAAAACCAGTGCCTTACATAATGTCATCGACTTTCGCTTAAAATAGTCACTCTCAGTGAGAGACGGCTAGATTCCATGTGCGTCAAGAGGGCCTGTAAGCTGACATCACAGGGTGTGAATAGAGGGAAGGGTGTAAGCAGGGAGGTAGAGCAAGAGCAGGGAGATGAGAGAAGAGTTGAAGAGAAAGGCAGAGGGGAAAAGAAATAGTATTGAGAGGCGGTCGATATAAAGCAGAGAAGAGAGAAACAAAGGGGCAATATGTAGAAAAGAGGGGAGGAGGGAGAGAGCGCGTAACAGTGAGAGCCTGACTAAAAGTAGAGAAACGGAGTAGGTGGGATAGACAGGGTCTGAATGTAAAAGAGAGCATGGTGGCGAGGGAGAAAGTCTGGGACAGATCGGTAGAGGAAATGGGGCGAAGTGAGGGGCGTGAGCGAGGCTAGAGAGAGTGGTAGGGAGAGACCGGATAAAGAGGCTGCAGAATGCAGGGGTTGGCGGTACAGGAAGGGGGGTAGGGTGAGTGCCAGGAGGAAAATAACTGCATGGGCAATCCGGAGTTTATTGCCAATGTGCTTGATATGTTCATGTCTGGAGAGTGTCGCTCCGTGTTTATTTACAGCGCTGCGAAGATGAACCAAATGTAGGCGCATAATAAGTTTCTGGCGTTTTGCTTGGGGGTGGTGGGCGAGCATTGCCCTCAGGCAGCTGGTTCAGTCCTGGAGACCCTTTGATTGGCGCCTCTACCTCAAACCCAGCAAGGAGAGGCCCGGGCTGCCGTGTGTTCACAAGAGCCGATCTGGCCGTGAAGTGTGAATCAGTGGGTGGGGGAGAGTTGAAGAGAAAGGCAGACAGGAAAAGAAATGGTATTGAGAGGCGGTCGATATAAAGCAGAGAAGAGAGAAACAAAGGGGCAATATGTAGGAAAGAGGGGAGGGGGGAGAGAGTGCGTAACAGCGAGAGCCTGACTAAAAGTAGAGAAAGGGAGTAGGTGAGAGAGACAGGGTCTGAATGTAAAAGAGAGGATGGTGGCGAGGGAAAAAGTCTGGGACAGATCGGTAGAGGAATGGGGCGAAGTGAGGGGCATGAGTGAGGCTAGAGAGAGTGGTAGGGAGAGACCGGATAAAAAGGCTGCAGAATGGAGGGGTTGGCGGTACAGGAAGGGGGGTAGGGAGAGTACAAGGAGGAAAATAACTGCATGGGCAATCCGGAGTTTATTGCCAATGTGTTTGATATGTTCATGTCTGGAGAGTGTCGCTCCGTGTTTATTTACAGCGCTGCGAAGATGAGCCAAACATAGGCACATAATACGTTTTTGACATTTTGTTTGGGGGGTTGTGGGCGAGCGTTGCCCTCAGACAGCTGGTTCAGTCCCAGAGACCCTTTGATTGGCGCCTCTACCTCAAACCCAGCAAGGAGAGGCCGGGGCTGCTGTGTGTTCACAAGAGCTGATCTGGCCGTGAAGTATGAAGCAGTGGGCGGGGGAGAGTTGAAGAGAAAGGCAGAGGGGAAAAGAAATGGTATTGAGAGGCGTTCGATATAAAGCAGAGAAGAGAGAAACAAAGGGGCAATATGTAGGAAAGAGGGGAGTGGGGAGAGAGCGCGTAACAGCGAGAGCCTGACTAAAAGTAGAGAAAGGGAGTAGGTGGGAGAGACAGGGTCTGAATGTAAAAGAGAGGATGGTGGCGAGGGAAAAAGTCTGGGACAGATCGGTAGAGGAAATGGGGCGAAGTGAGGGGCGTGAGCGAGGCTAGAGAGAGTGGTAGGGAGAGACCGGATAGAGAGGCTGCAGCGTCTTTAACAAAACGAAATCTTTACAAGCCGGAAAATATAAGCAAATGTTTCATTTGACAAACAGCACCCGGAAATACCCCAACCAATAAAAAAGTTCAATTGCAAAAATACTTTCATTAAGGCGCCCAAGCAGCGATGTCACTTCTTCTGGCGATATATAACAAGTTGTGAAAGAAAGAATATCGCGGACAGAAGCTTTTAGGGGCGGGGGAGCAGATCCCTTTGAAGCACGGCCTCGCGGCAGTGAAAGAAGTGTGTGTTAATTAGGGGGAGGAGAAGTGAGGCCGAGTGCGCTGGGGAAGCAACAGATGGCTTTCATTTGAAGCTCTCGGAGGTGGATGCGCGTGCTTGTGTGGTCATGTGATTCGCGTGAACTGTTGAAAATCCGCTTGAGAGTCTTTTGAGAGCCTTGGAAGAGCCTTTGGTGAGCCTTTGGTTTAAGTAGTGGTTTAGCTGCATTAGACTCGCATATTCATTCCTTGCGGAATGGAATAGGCGAGACCTAAAAATTAGGCGTAGAAAAGTAATAAAGGAGGAGGATCAGAAAGATTTACAAGAGATTAAAAATTAGGCTCAGCAGTATAACAGAGAACAGAAAAACAAGATGGCCACGTCCATACTCGTGGTGCTGTTCGCGTGTGATTCAAAATGCGATTACACTTCAGGACCCAGTAGCGGCGATCCTGCGTGATTTTGGAGCTTGAGGACGCACTCCGTGGTCCCAGCGCAACACGAGTGGGCATGCTGACAAACTCTGTCCGAACACAGAAGTCCACAAAGCGTGGCAAGTTTTTTTTGAGACTCCCCGGAACTCCGCATAGTGGGACTCCACGCCCTTCACCCACTCATACTTTTCATGCTTAAGTCTTCATAACTTTTTTCCACAAAAAGTATCCTTCTCTTTTCCCACATCTTGGAGATTCTGTAGTTACTCAGGGTTTGTTGATTCCCATGCTGGAAACTGAGAAAATACCCACAATATAGCTACATGTTCTTTGTTTTTTGTAGGAAAAAGTGCAGTGCAGCTTTTTGCTGAAAATGGCATCAATAAAAAGTGTGCTGTGATCTAAGTGGTAGTCCATTTTCCCTATTTGTTTGGTTTCTACCTACTTGCAGTCTGTTTTGGAAACAGGTATGAAACCCCTTGGATGAACTCAGAAGCTAAACATTTCAAAAGTAATTTAAAAAACATCTGAATTTAGGAAGAAGGGGTCACTTATGTATATCACTCATGGTTTTCCCTAAGACACTAATCATTAAAATAAAAAAAAGAATGAAAAAGAATTGGGAACATAGCAATTGGTAACAATGATTTCATCTAGAATTCTTTTCCCTAATGGCTGATTAATGAAAGTATTACACTATTATGTCCCCATGTATGTGGCTGGGTCTAGTGCTCGCTACAATAAAAGCCCCAAATTGCGAGATGAAAACACCTCTTTTTATAATTTTAGCAATGTGAGAAGCTGCAGGTTTTGTGCCAGGACTTGCCCACCCCCCATGGAAACTAGATCCCCAGAGGAGTACACAGTAGTGGGACTTGAATGGATCCCACTTATCCAGGATACCATACAAACCTTAAACTTCGGATAAATGGCACATTTTCCTCACAGTTCTGTGAGAGAAAATTCTGGGAGCTGCAGAGTTTTTACCACCGCTATTCCCACACTTTTAATAAAATGGTACCCCACTTGTGTGGCTGAGACTATTACGTGAGCTAAGAACAGACTAAACCAATGCGAAGGCAACATTGATAGTACATTGGTTTCATATGATCACAGTTTTCATCCATTCCTGATGCAGGTTAAAGTTCCCTAAAGAGCCCTTCTAGCAATATCAAGGACCTTAGAGCTTTGCAAACAGGGAACTCTGTTATTTATTTATTTTTAAGAAGTTTTCTATAGCGCTGACCAGACCCGGGGGTATCGGAGCGCTTTACAAGAGGAGGGAAAGAAATCATAATCATATACAGTTTGAGAGGAGGATAAACGTGTTCATAAGTGTTTCAAAGATTACAATAGTGATGATCGTCCGAGGTGCGACTTTGAGGTAGAGAGCTCTAGGGGTCCAAGGTGCACCGTTGAGGTAGAGAGGGTTAGAGGTAATCTTGATGCATGGACAGTTTTGAGAGGTGGATAAAACGTGATCATAAGTGTTCAAAAGATTGCAGGTGAACGTCCGAAGTGCTCCATTGAGGTCGAGAGGTCTGTGGGTCCAAGGAGTGTCATTGAGGTAGAGAGGGTTAGAGGTAATCTCGATACATGGACAAAGATTAAGGCTGAAAGATTTCTCCCAGCGGCGATGGAGCAAGGCGAACGGGTTGGGGAGAGGGGGTGAGGTAGGCAGTGGATGCGCATTACCAGATGACTGATGACTGGAGGCTTGAGAGTCACGGAATTCAGTTCGGGAAGGCACAGTTAAGGTAGAGGACTTTTAGGAGGCTTTTGAATTTTGCAAAGGAGGGGGTAGTTCTGATGGGAACAGGAATGGAGTTCCAGATTTTGGATGCGTTTCCTGCAAAGAAGCGGGCTGCATTTTTTTGTTTGCGCATTTTCAGGGGGATGAGTAGGAGGGAGTTGGAACTCCTGAGACTTCTAGACTGGCCGGCTTTCTTAAGTTTAGAGGCTAGGTATTATGTGTGAGGCATGCAGTTCGTTCTGAAGCTGGCACGTAATGGGAGCCATTTTAGTTCTCTGAGAGCGGGAGACATGTGGTCGTATTTTTTGACTCCGGTGACCATTCTGGCAGCTGCATTGAGGGTTGTTTTTGAGAGGGTCTAGGTGGGAGAAAGCTGTCCCGGAGAGGACTGTGTTCCCGTAGTTGAGTCTGGACAACACAAGTGATTGGGTGGCTTGTTTGAGGTCCAAGGGTGGAATGTGGGGTTTTATTTTGTTGAGAAGCTTCAGGTTGAGGAAGGCACTTTTTGCGGAGTTCTTGATGTGGTTGGTCATGGTTAGCTTGTGATCAAGGGTGATTCCAAGTGATTTTACAGAGCTTGCCAAGGTGAGGTTATCGTTGAGAGCATCGATTGCTTTCAGCCATTCAACGATTTGCGGATTTTCTTCCTTGTTGGAGATGAGGAGGAATTCGGTTTTACCCTGATTGAGTTTAAGGTGATTGGCTGATAACCATTCTTGAACCTCTCTGAGAGTATTGTTGAGTCTTAGAATGTCATTGAAGGAGGAGGTTTCCAAGTAGATCTGAGTGTCATCTGCATATAGGTGGAAGGGGATGTTGTCTTTTTTTTAAATGGTGGTGAGGGGTTCCATATAAATGTTGAACAATTGAGGGGAGAGAACGGATCCTTGGTGGACACCTCTGTTGACAGATAGAATGTCGGATGAAAAGGTTTTTATTTTTACCCTTTTGGAGCGATTTTGAAAGAAGGAGGAGAACCACTGAAGGACCACCTCATCTGCACCTACACAGTCCTTGAGAGCCCCGATGAGAAGACTGTGATCCACTGTGTCAAAGGCCGCTGATCGATCCAGGAGGATGAGGAGGCAGCAATGATCTGAGTCAAGGGAGTTGAGGATGTCATCCACGATGTTAAGGATTGCACTTTCGGTGCTGCAGCCTTTTCAAAAGCCTGATTGGTGTTGGTCTAGCAGATTAATATTGTCGATATGTTAGTTCGGCTGTAGGAGAACGCATTTTTCAAAGATTTTGGCTAGGAAGGGGAGATTGGAGACAGGTCTGAAGTTGTTCAAGTCATTAGTGTCTAGGTCTGGTTTCTTCAGGAGAGGTGTGACTTGGCCAACTTTGAGGCAGTCTGGTATGATGCCTGTTTTTAGGGAGCTGTTTATGTTTATGTTTTAGTTTTTTGGCCATATGCGAGGGTAAAGGATCGAGGGTGTGGGATGCGGACTTGGAGGAGGAGATTAAATTAAGAATCTGGGCTTCCGGTATAGGGTCAAAGTAACTCCAGGTGCTTTTGGGTCGTTCGCTCAGGATGGTTTCGATTGCTGGGGACCAGCTTTTGCCGGCAGGGTGGAGGTTGATGTCAAGAGAGAGTTCGATCTTGGTGATTTTTTCGTTAAAGAAGTTGGCAAAGCTGTCACATGAGTCTTTGGAGGCCTGGACGTGGGAGGTGGAATGCTTGGATGTTTGTTTTTTGATGATGTTAAAGAGCTCTCTTGACCTGTTCTTTGCCTTGTCCAGCACGTTGGAGAAAAAGTTCGTTTTTTCATTATTGATATGTTTTTTGTACTGTCTTCTTGTCGTTTTGAGTTCTTTGCAGAGGGTGTAGGAGGGTTTTTTCTCCAGAAACGTTCTGTGGCTCTGCGTTGTCTCCTTTCATCGTTGATGTCCTTGTTGAACCAGGATCTGGAGGGGATGTTCCTGTGTATTTTTAGTTTCATTGGAGCTAGATGATCTAAGATGGAGGACATGGTTATGTTGTAGTGGGATGTGAGTTCTGTAGTTGAGAGGCCATCCGGGGAGATGGGCAGGAGGGTGTTAATTTTTTCCTCTAAGTCAGCTGTGTTGATCTGCGTTAGATTTCTAGACCATGTCAGGGGATCTTTGATGGGAGGTTGACATATGATCGGTTGTGAGATGCGGAATAGGATTAGGTGGTGATCTGACCAGTCGACCGGAAGGATGTGTTCTATGGTAATTGCGTCAGGTTGGGAGATGATGGCATCTAGGATTGCCCCTTTGTTGTGAGTTTCTTTTGAGCAGTCTAATGTGGCACATATCTATGTCCACCGATATGTGTAGTGCACTGATTGTAATGCACTCGTAATGCGGCAGATGAAACATAAGTAAAGTTTGGACGTTTGGTTGAAGGTGGCAAGTAGGCCGCAAGTAAGACCAATATGCACTGATTTATTGGGGGTTGTGAGACACAGTGGTTCCTGTCTAATTTAGGAAGAAAACAGTCTTGGATTATTGTACTTCTTTATTTGAGAACTACTAGAAGGAGTTTCTAAATTACATACAGCAATTTGAAAGGCTGGAGTCAATATTATTCTGACTGCGTCACTTCAATCAGTTACTGGGAATTTCACGTTTGAGTGGTAGAAGGTGAAGCAAGTTGGAAAACACTGGCCTGGCTGAGAAGGCCACTGGGGAGATTAGTACAGACTCTCCACCCTCTTTCCTTGCGGAGGATAAAGTCTGCATTGACGATATGGCTGACTTTTTTTCTCTGATACAGAAATGCGATCGGTAAAGTGACGATCTTGTAGCCTTGCAGCGTTTTCCCCAACAGATGATGTATAAGCTACTACATTTACAGCATTAAGACTTTCAGTAAGGGTTTACTCAAACTCAAGAAAAGACATCTGTCTTTCCATGGTAGTCTTGTGAAAGACAACATATGCAATGTGTGTTGCTGACTTGATCAACTAGGTAGCCGATATCTTAAACCATGTGTGAGTTTTATGACTCGAATTATCTGGTTGACGTAGCTGGTCAACCTTATCTACTCCACCCAGGTACGTGTTGTAATATTCAAACATAACATTAGGTTTATGAATGTCTGCCAACTGACCCCACACTGTGACTAGAGAATTGCTCTCATCGTGAGTTGCAGTGAGCACATATTCTTCCTGCCTGTCTGATAATTTGTAGCTGGAAATTTTGCTGTAAAGCAACACACTGCTAAGGCCTTTTTGGAGCTTCTTACAGACTCCAGAAGGAATCCTTTGAGCTAACTTTAATTGTAAAGCTTACTGAACAGCTGGACTACTGTATAACAGTAGTGCACATAAAAGTTATAACCTTTATGAAGGAGTGATTGTGCAAGCTCCCATACAATCGTCTCACTAATTCATAACGTGGAAGGGCAACCAGCCAGATTTATACTGGAGTCCTTCCTGGATTTGGCTACACCACCAATCAATCAATCAGAGTACTTGTAAAGCATGCTCCTTACCCGTGAGGGTCTCGAGGCGCTGAGGGGAGGGGTGCGGTGCTGCTACTGTTCGAAGAGCCAGGTCTTGAGGAGTCTTCTGAATGTGAGTAGGTCCTGGTTCTGCCATATGTGGGTGGGGAGGGTATTCCAGGTCTTGGTGGCGAGGTAGGAGAAGGATCTACCGCCGGAGGTCGTACGTAGGATGCGGGGGACCGCGGCGAGGCTGGCGGAGCGGAGCTGGCGGGTGGGGGTGTTGAAGCTGAGTCTACTGTTTAGGTAGGCTGGTCCGGCGTTGTGGAGTGCTTTGTGTGCGTGGGTGAGGAGCTTGAAGGTGATCCTCTTGTTGATGGGGAGCCAGTGTAGGTCTCTCAGGTGGGGGGTGATGTGGCTGCGGCGGGGGACGTTGACGATCAGTCGGGCGGAGGCGTTTTGGATATGTTGTAGTCCTCGTAGGTGTTTGACTGGGATTCCTGCGTAGAGTGCGTTGCCGTAGTCCAGTCTGCTGCTGTGTGTCTCATATCTGACAAACTTCGCACATAACACGTGACCGTCAGCGTTTCTAATGTTGTCTAAGGGTGTCAATTAATGGCGCCTTGAAACAACAAGGATAACATACAGTGAATATATCTCTTGGTTTTGTTATCCATCATAACTTGATAGAAGCATTTACGGCAATTTGTGACTCTAATGGGCATGCTAACCCTAGTCTAAGGTTACTTTCTGTCCAGTTAAAAGAATCCCATTTGCACAATAAAGCTCTAACTCAAATCCATCCCGAGTTTTACATTTTACTCTCACATTAGAAACGCTGACGGTCACGTGTTATGTGCGAAGTTTGTCAGATATGAGACACCGTAACTGACTAAGCACAAGTATCCTCAATCCAACGTTCGGAGAAGAGAGACACGTTCCTCTAACTTCGCAAAAGAAAGTAAGATACCGTGTTTGCTTTACCGCCGGTTCTCGACACGCGACCCATTAACGCGAGCTTAATTGTTTCACAATCTGTTGCTAGCCAGGTTTTTCTATACGCGCAACAATAATGAAAACACAATTTGCATAGGGTAGATGTATCATTTATTTAAGTGTTTGGTCTCCCTACACGCGAAGTGTAAAGGATAGTGCGCGTTATGTTCTATTCGCTCCTAACTAGTGCAAGTTCATTATGCATTAGGGTGAATCTTTTAAATCCAAAATTAGAAAGAGATATGCCCTTTGTCCTGACACGCGACCCATTAACACGAGCACAATTGTTCCACAATCTGTTGCCAACCAGGATGTTTTCCGACACGCGTAACAGTAATGAAAGCACAAGGTAGATGTATCATTTAATTGGGCGTTTGGTTACCCAATATGCGAACCATTAAGGATAGTGCGTTTAACGTTTAAATTGTTTCTAATTAGTGTTGGAACATTATGCACTAAGGCGATTCTTCTAAATCCAAAATTGGATAGTGATATGCCTTTCTAACATGAATGTACAACAGGTCATATTTTTATTTCATGTTTCTAGCATTCTGCAACTAATGTGCACTTCGAGTATAATACACATGTAAACATCAGTGTATATGATACAGTATCCGAAAGTACTAGCAATATAATCGGTATACCCATGTGTCTTCTGAGTGCAGTGTACCCATTAAGTGCACTCCACGATCCCTTTAATAACAAATTTGTACAAATACAAGTGGTATTTGTCTAATCTGTTTAAAAAGTATAAAATGTGAGAAAGCCTGACTTAAGTCTCTCTTCGTTGCCACAGGTGATCGCATTGCGGCGCTTGATTAATTGATTATCGGATTCTCCGCCGGCTGGTGGATGAATCAAACGCATCAGCCTAAGTAGTGATTAAACACACCTCATTTTACAGAACTCACAAAGCGAATGACCTCTGAGGAGTGAACATTGTCGGCTGACAGATTCTCCTAACCTTTGTCTTTGAAATTGACTTAGACAACTCATTTTTACAGGTGAGATAACCACAATGGTAGTTTACCTTACCAGCGAGCATAATATAACACACCCAACACGCTAAAAGCTTTTCCTTTTCCCCCATAGGTTGTCCCACAGTACTTTTAGTCCTAAGGAAGACCCGAGCTGGTTGCGTCAAACAAGCACCGTAACATAGAGTTGAAACGTCGACGTAATGTCACATATCAGTCCTTGCTAGGTTCCAACTACAATTAGAAAATGTAAATAGAGTTGTAACCAATGTGTTGTGATCTCTTGGACTGGCTTTTAATTGTTATTATGTATGTCCTTGTATGAATTGTTTTATATGTTATTGTTTCACTTCCATTCACTATATTTTATGTAAATCCATTGTATGTCTTTGTAAAAGGTTTATTTACGACAACCACTGATAAATGTATATCACGGTTTTTGATACAATTTATGGTTTATGAAATAATGAATATACAGGATTGAATCCAAAAATGGTGTGTTTGCTCAATTTTTAACTGGATATTTGTCTTTTCAAAATAATATTACAAATGTCATATGAGATTAATCTGTCCGTAGGACAAATGAAGTAATTTTTTCTTCCCGACAGAACCACTGTTGTACATACTAACTTAGAACCCAGGTTCTGAGGGTCACAGGGCCACCCCATTATTACTAAGGTTATAAATTTTAGGTGCAGGGACCTCAGATATAAGGAAACTTATATCTCTGGTAAGTGGGAAGTGCTTCGCCATCTTAAGGATGTTGAGAAAGTTTCTGCCGTACCTATCTTTGGAGCACAAGAAGATTACGGTGCAGGCCCTGATAGGCTCACGCCTAGACTATGCCAACATCCTTTATCTGGGTCTTCCTGAATATCTGCTGACCCGCCTGCAGATAGTCCAAAACTCAGCAGCCAGGGCAATCTTTGGTCTAACCAGAAGAGCTAGGGCTAGCAACCTCCTTGTTACTCTGCATTGGCTGCCGATTCGTAAGCACATCTTCTTTAAGACCTTAACCACAGCTTTCAAGGCGCTCTACAATTTCGGCGCTGGCTATCTGCAGAGAAGGGTCAATTTCTATCTTCCATCTAGACCCTTGAGGTCTGCAGCCCAGGCCAATGCCATCGTGCCGGCAGTGAAACGTGTTCGTTGTGGAGGTCGCTCCTTTAGTTACCTCGCACCCGTCTTTGGAACACGCTGCCCCTGAAGTTGCGAACATGCTCCAATCTGTCTGTCTTTAGAAAGGGACTTAAGACTTATCTCTTTGCCCTGTAAGTTGTTCTTGTGGATTTTTGGTGCCGCTTTGGCTGCCTTGTTAGTTGCTGGTATTGGTGTGATGATCTATAGCGCCGGGACGCTCTTCGGAGCAGCTGAGCACTCTACAAAACCCACAGTAACATAACATAACATAACAGTGGTGCTAGCATCAGCTGACACAGGCTGCACTGGCAGGCCTGTAGTCACACCTTCCATCGGTGGCATAATACATGCTTCAGACCATGGGGGACCCCTGGTGTACCTATGCCTTGGTACCTTAGTATCATATACTAGGGACTAACAAGGGTACACCAGTAGCCAATCTGGGGTGTACCTAAGTACTCACCATTTCTAATTTAGTGAAGAAGCACAGAGACTGGGGTCCTGATTAGCAGGATCCCAGTCAGACTAGTCAGAAACAGCATAACACAAGGCAAAAAGTGGGGGTAACCATGCTAGAAAGATCCTACACTGGGCCTTCCAGATAACGGGACGTTCACACCCTTCACACTATGAAGATAATGCAGAGAACCTAAACATCTCATTCTCTAGACTTAAGAGGTTAAACCACTGGAGAATGGTACCTCTTATTCCAAAGGAGGACTCCAAATGAGAATGGTGAATCTTAAGGTCAACCTGCTTGAATACAGCAGACAGCTCTAATAAGATCAGTGTTAGCTTTCATCATTATCTCTAGCAGGGGGGAGTGTATTGATGATTGTAGTGTCCTCCCCAGCCCGAGTACATGCAAATGATCACGCCACTAACGGAGCTTGGTATTATGCATCTTTATTCCTGGGCGTGTAACCGTTAACTGAACATTCTACGTCATGAATTCTATCACCTACACTCAAGCATTTACTTCACTGTTCTACGTAGTCCATCAGGAATCAAAAGGGTTCCGTCATCACTAGCTCACAAGACACTACATCGTTCAGTACTGCTGATTTGTCCCCTTCCAAAGCCTGATGCTCGACTGAAAGTCCCTGAGGAAGTTATTCTCCGACAGGTAAGCAGAGAATTGAGAGGTGACAGCGAATTCTAGGATTTTAGCCTTGGTGGAGAGGCTTGTAATCGGTTTGTGGTTGGTAGGCATTTTAGAGTTTGCAGATGGTGAATTTTTTTTTTTTACTTCAAATCTTTTTTATTGAAGATTGGAGAAAATTGAAAACAAAGACAATACAATAAGTCTTCCAATGCGTAGATGGATGTAGTGATGGCAGAAGGACTCTTACAGTAATCAATAATCAAATCGAATGAAATGAACAAAGAGAAAAGGGGGAAAGGAAAGAGGAAAGGAGAGAGAAAGAAGGAAAAAGAGAAAAGAGAGAGAGAGAGGACAGGTGCATCAAATCATCAATAGCAATCGATTTACAGAGGCATGGGTCGCAGTGTAGGCGGTAACAAGGACACAGTAAAACATTCTATATAGACAAACAGTCCGTTAAAATGTGTATCATGGAGGGTCAAAGTGTGAGGATGACGCATCTAAGGAGGACCACAGTCTTTTGTTCGAAGGCTTCCATGTGGCTGACTGCAGTGCTGGATTATCCGCCCCTCTCAAGAAGGAAAGCCATTCCAACCATATTTTAAAGTTGACTTCAGCAAAGTTTTTCCATTTATACAGGATGACCTTGCACCCCAATGTTAACATGACGTCTAGCAGTTGTCGGTCATGGATGTCAGGTAGTTGTGTTTCTAAGGGTCCCAAAATGACATATACAAATTCTTGTACAGGTGTGATGCCAAATATTCGATGAATATATGCAAATATTTTATTCCAAAATGACCTCAATAAAGAACAATCAAAAAGCATGTGCGCCAGGTCTCCAGGAGCTTCCTGGCAGTTCCAGCATGTAGGCGTATCCCTCAGTTTACATTTAAACAGTTTCTGAGGGGTCCAGAACACTCTGTTCAGCAACATGTATTTCGTTTGACATAGAATCGGGGATATCTTATTTGACAATGCAGTGTTGTGTATTACCTCCCAATCTATTGGTATACCTGTCGAGTTAGGTTCCGACTCCCACTTGCTTTCCGTTAGCTTATGTGGTTTCTTGGGCAGGGGGAGAAGCAATTTATATATTCTGGACACAAAGTGGTCAGCATGGTACAGTATTCGGAGACGGGTCAGCAGCCAGGGTAAGTCTGTAGTAAGGGCACGCTTAGAGATGGCGGCTTTCAGTTTCAGGAATTGATAGAATTCTATGGGTGGCAAATTGAATTTCTCTTGCAGTGTCGAGAAGGGTAGGGGCCTGCCATTTTCATAAAGGTCAATTACCATATGGATACCACATGTGGCCCACAGTTCCCAGTAGAGAGTTTTCCCCTCTATTCGAAACATAGGGTTATGCCATAACGAGAGTAATAATAATAATAATAATACAGAATTTTGTATAGCGCGAACAGCTACCTCACGAGGAGGTGTCCCGGCGCTGAGAGAACAAGTGTATCAGACCATGGAGGCTGGAGAGGGTAGCATTTAGCGAGACTGGGTAAACAGCCAGGTTTTCAGCAGGTGTTTAAAACAGGCTTCAGATGGGGCCTGTTGGAGGGTGATGGGTAGTGAGTTCCATAGATTGGCCACATTGGCCGAGAAGGTTCGTCCGCCCAGCCGGGCTCTTTTTACTCTAGGGGCTGTCAGACGCACATGGTTGTTGGATCTGAGCGAACGAGATTGGGAATACCTTGGAAGTCGAACTTTCAGGTAATTTGGGCAGTTTCCATATAAGGATCTGAAGGCCAGAGTAAGTGCTTTGAATTTTATTCTACTAGCAACTGGTAACCAGTGAAGGGAGAGTAGGTACGGAGAGACTGAATGCTTAAACGGAATCCTCATTAAAAGTCTCGCAGCCGCATTTTGAACCAGTTGTAGTTGCTGTATAAGGTACCTTGGTAGGCCCAAATACAGACCGTTGGCGTAATCCAGCCTGGATGTGACTGTGGCGTGGACTACGGTTTTTCGGCAGCTGACTGGTAGAAGTCGAAGAATCTTACGTAGATTCCTCAACTTGCTCATACAGCAGCCAGCAACTTGCTGTATGTGTGAAACAAAGGACAACTTATCATCCCACCGCACACCTAGATTTCTTGCAGAATGGCTAGGCGAGGGAGCTATACCCATCTCTGCCGGCCACCATAAATCAGATGGTGGGGGGGGGTCTCTGCCAAAGAAGATCACCTCAGTTTTACTAGTGTTGAGTTTTAATTTATTGGTGTTCATCCAGCAGGCTACGTCTTGTAGGCACCCCTTAAAATTTGAGAAGGATGCCTCTGATACTTCTGAGTATGGGAACACCAATTGGGTATCGTCGGCGTATGAGATTGCCTTGATCCCCCAATTGGGTGGATTTCTTCATCACCAAATTAGTTTTATGGGGCTGGTCAAGTCTGAGAAGCGCCCTTCTGGTATTCAATAGAATGTACTTGGAATGGGGGACATGGGACAAGTCCATGCTGAGGAGAGCCGATAGGGGTGCACCCGCCATTAGTGACCGCTCAATAGATAACCACACCGGAGTATAGGATGCAGAGTCAACCAGCCATAGAGCCCCTTGCTTACAGAGGAAGGCCGTCTGGTAGTTCCTGAACGAGGGCAGGCCCAGGCCGCCTTTTATTTTTGCAAGTTGCAATTTTTTCAGTGATATCCTGGCTTTTTTCCCTTGCCACAGGAACTCTCCAAACAGTCTGTCCACTTTTTTGATAAATTCGTCCGAAAAAGTCATTGGGAGCATGCAAGCCAGGTAGTTAACCAGGGGTGTTTTTTGAAAAGACTAGAACACACCGGGTTCTGTGTACTAATTGCTTCTGAGTATATTAGACATGAAAGTAATGATTCATTTTCCACCCAAAAAGGTCTTATTTGATGTTATTTATTTTTTACGAATCTTTGATATTCTTTTCTATTTACGTATCTCTTTTTCTATCTCCTTATTTTATCTTTTTTATCTCTTTTAGTTATTTTGTTTACAAAAAGACATTTACATATACAAAAACATTGAATTAGTTTCACATAAAATCCGAATTATATAAAAAACATCATTCCTGTTTGAAATTTCATATAAACGCAGAGTTAATTCCTTCTACGCGTTTCGGCGGTCGCCTTCGTCAGGAATTCTGCTTTGATCTTTAATGTCATGCCCGTGGCTTAATTATTTGGACTTCGTGGTTTTCGCAAGTTTCGCTTTTAAGGTTGGTGTCAAAGTACCATGGGACCAGGTTTTGTTTCTGCAACGTGAGTGTTCTTTAACTGTTTATACGTATATATCCATCTCGAATCCGATATGACTTTTCCTATATTACTGGCGTCGGCGCTCTGGATATGTATAGGTAGTCCCCTTAATAAGATCAAGTTAGCTGCTTCTGTCTGGTAGGTTAGTTTTCAATTTTCAATTTCCCTTAGCGTCTTCAATGGCCAAGTTCCTTTTAGAGTTCTGTCTGTCTGGAATCCAATCCTGACCCGGAGGACCTGTAAAGACGAAGCCATCCCAAATATCAGACAGAATAAGGTTTTCATAAATACAACTCCTGCTAACAAGAAGAGCTCATTTTATCTGGTTCAGCCATTAGTACCCAACAACTTTTAAAGGTTAAAATACAAACTCTAAAAGGAACTTGGCCATTGAAGACGCTAAGGGAAATTGAAAATTGAAAACTAACCTACCAGACAGAAGCAGCTAACTTGATCTTATTAAGGGGACTACCTATACATATCCAGAGCGCCGACGCCAGTAATATAGGAAAAGTCATATCGGATTCGAGATGGATATATACGTATAAACAGTTAAAGAACACTCACGTTGCAGAAACAAAACCTGGTCCCATGGTACTTTGACACCAACCTTAAAAGCGAAACTTGCGAAAACCACGAAGTCCAAATAATTAAGCCACGGGCATGACATTAAAGATCAAAGCAGAATTCCTGACGAAGGCGACCGCCGAAACGCGTAGAAGGAATTAACTCTGCGTTTATATGAAATTTCAAACAGGAATGATGTTTTTTATATAATTCGGATTTTATGTGAAACTAATTCAATGTTTTTGTATATGTAAATGTCTTTTTGTAAACAAAATAACTAAAAGAGATAAAAAAGATAAAATAAGGAGATAGAAAAAGAGATACGTAAATAGAAAAGAATATCAAAGATTCGTAAAAAATAAATAACATCAAATAAGACCTTTTTGGGTGGAAAATGAATCATTACTTTCATGTCTAATATACTCAGAAGCAATTAGTACACAGAACCCGGTGTGTTCTAGTCTTTTCAAAAAACACTTTACCTTGCCAGGGTTCATCCATTAAGGCAGGGGCCCCAAATTTTTCCTATACAAAAGTTAACCAGGGGTGTGCACATCATTTTGAGAGTCTCAGCCCTACCCCACCAGGATAAAAATTTGGGTGACCAGCCATCCAACAACGTAGAGATCTTTTTTAACGTTAATTCCTCATTCACTTTCAGGGTCGTTATCAAGTCTTTCTCGAAATCTAAACCCAGGTATTTAAAAGCTTTTGGCTGCCAAGTGAGGCCAGATGAACCAAGTATGTCTTTACCCCCGATGTTGTTTAGTAGCTTGACTTCTGTTTTGTCCTTATTCAGCCTGTACCCTGAGACTTCAGAAAACCCATTAATTGTGTCCATTAAGGCCGGGATAGCCTCATCAGCTTTCTCCGTCAAAATCAGCACATCATCGGCGTATGCAGTCAATTTTACAGTACAGTCATCAAACGGGATACCAGCAATGGCTTCATTATGTCGAATATGATATAGAAAGGGTTCTATAGCCAGTAAGAACAGAGATGGTGATAGTGGGCACCCTTGTCTTGTTCCCTGTTTCAAGCAGAAAGAAGAGGAGAAGGAGCCACCCGCTCTAACCTTAGCGGTAGGACCGGCATACAGAGCCATTACAAGTTTAGTGAATGTCTTCCCTAGATTAAATTTGTGTAAAACTGCCTCAAGGAAGGTCCAGTCCACCTTGTCAAAGGCTTTTTCAGCATCTAGTGTGACTGCTACCGTGGGGGTATTTAGAAGTTTTGCTTTTTCTAGGGCATGGGCTAGTACTCTGGTGTTATCGCTAGACAGTCTATGTTTTAGGAAACTCGATTGAGATGGGTGTACGAGGGCAGGAAGAACTTTCTGTAAACGGGCTGACAAAATCATGGCTAGTAACTTACAATCTAAGTTAATCAGGGAAATCGGTCTATAATTTTTGGGTAGTGACGGATCCTTGCCATCTTTTGGTAGAACCGCGATAGTCGCCTCTGCCAATGTGCCTCTCACTTCACCTGACTCCGTGAACTCGTGGAAGAGGTTCAGAAGAGGTTTGACTAGATCTGTGGCGAAACTTTTGTAAAATTTAGCCGTAAAGCCATCAGGGCCTGGTGCTTTCCCACATTTCAGCCCCCTGATTGCTTTCTCCACTTCAGTAGCCGAGACCGGTTCATTAAGGCTGTGTTGTTCTTTCGGCCCTAGCATTGGTAGGTCACATTCCTGCAAATACCCCTGAATTTTGTCCTCAGCAACCGAGTCATTCTTTGCATACAGGTCTTCATAGAAGTCTTTAAAGACTTCAGTTATTTTTTGGGGATCCGAATGGCCTACTCCCGCAGAGTCCCTTATGATATTAATTGTATTTTTCTGCACTTTGAACTTTAGGTATGCAGCCAGGCTTTTACCAGCCTTGTTAGATTCACAGAGCTTAAATCTTCGCCTTCTATCTAGCCACACTCCTGCTCTTTCGCTCACCAGCTTGTTATATTCATATTTTCTGTTGGTCATGGTATTGAGTGTCTCCCGATCCCTTGTCCTTTGGTGTCTGTTTTCTAGGTTAGCTATCTCAGCTTCTAACGCTTCCAATTTTGCATTGCAATCCCTGTTCATTGCTGAACGGATTTTGATGCACACCCCCCTTAAGGTACTTTTCAAAGCTTCCCAACGCACAAGGTCTGAAGTGTCCCCTCTCTTGTTTATCTCTAAATACGAACGGATTGCCGTTTGGATGGCAGTTTTATTTTGTTCTTTATTTAAGATTTCCTCATTAAGTCTCCATGACGTTTGTTTGGGGGACGGTTTGATGTTGCTGATGGATAGAGAGATACATGAGTGGTCTGACAGCACTCTCGGCTCTATTGATGTATCTTCTATCCTTGCAATGCCATTTTGTGTGATGAGGATGTAATCAATGCGGGAATATGAATCGTGAGGGGACGAGTAAAATGTGTAGTCCCTGTCAGTAGGGTTTTGTAATCTCCACGTATCAACCAGATTAAACCGCTGGCACAATTTAAGGAAAGCATTATGTGATTTGTTCGGTTTAAACACACACTTCGAATCTCTGTCTAGGGTAGGGTCAAATGGAAGGTTAAAATCACCCCCTAGTATATGTACTGCCGTGTCAGGTATCGTTGCAATCTGTTTGACTAAGTCCTGCCAGAAGTCTAGATCATTGGTGTTAGGTGCGTGTATGTTAGTGACAAAGAATTCCGTGTTATCCCTGACAAGCTTTACTGTGACCCAGCGCCCCTTTTCGTCAGATGAGGAAGACAGTAATTCTATCTTTGATCTTTTTGATAATAATATCAGAACTCCATTCTTTTTACCAAGTGCACTTGACCCCACGACCTCCGAATAAAACTTATTGCGTAGAGTATAGAACTGTTTGGCGTCTAGTTTGGTTTCCTGCAACATAACAATGTCTCCTTTCTGCCTGCGTACATAATCTAATATCTTCTGTTTTTTTATGGGTTGGTTCAAACCTTTAACATTCATAGACAGAATTTTCAGTTGGTCAGGTGAGGTCGTTCCAAGTGGAGTGGAGAGTGTGGTGTGTGACATTTATACTAGTGTGTGTAACATGAGTGCATTATGACTCCCGAAAGGTAATGTGCCACGTGGCACCTTATATGAGGAACTCCTTGTTTTGAGCAATATGAGGTAACACGGGTAAAAACCATGAGCAGACGCTTGGGCACACAGAGATAAAACATGGATGATTTGAGTATGATTATACAGATACAGCCTGTGAGTGATACAACTTGTCCAATCAAGAAAAAAGGGACAGATTAGAAGAGAGAGGAAAAGCAGAGAAGAGGGAAAAGGAAAGAGAAAAAGAAAAGGAAGTAAGAAAGCAAACCCTAGCACGTAACACATATCCCCCCCTCTCCCCCATATCCCCCCACCCCACCCACCCCAACTGTACTGCAGAAGCATGGCGACGCGAGGAAAACCGCAGTAACCCTCCCGTCCATACCAATCTAGCATAAACATTGGAACAATTATGCTTAATGCCTATAACCATCCACGTAAGCAGTAATGACATTTAAATGGTGCGATTTTACCAATAAGGCACAATCTGGATATCTGGATGTAATCTGAATTACTTCTATGAGGTTATAGCAGTAGAACGGCAAATAAAAGCAACATGAAGTACACTGAGGACCTTCATAGGATATTATAGCATCATATCCATCGACAGGGCACCCATAAGGGCCAGTAGATTCTAGGCCTATTCCATATTGATAAGTAGCAAAAACAAGAGCATTAAACTGCCGACTAGCGTTCTCTTTAGTCTAAACATCTCAGCACGGCCGTGCTGAGACCTGAGCTGCACCAAAGGCACATATTGGTGTACTGAAATATGGACATATTCAGATCATTCCGATTTACGCCACTTCGGAACTAGTGGCAATATATCCCAAACAGAACAAATCCAATCAAGTCAAAAGGTTAGATCAGCAGCAGCAGATCGATAGCAGTTCGATAACAAGAAGTGAAGAGCAAAGAAATTCCCAAAATGTGGAGCCAAACCCCTCCAACATAGTACAACTCACGGCAACACTTCCAATGTCAGAAGAAGACTGCGAGCATGGAGCCTGATCCGGCAGGTGACAAGCCTACCAGGCCTGTGATCCTATCAGGACAGAGATAAGCAACTGAAACAGCAACTCCCCACGATGGTCATTTGTAACCTGAAGCCGAGGCCGCCATATTCTCTGGATTGTTGGTTTCCATGTCGCGTTCCATGTCAAGACCTTCCATATCCTCAAGCATGCGTCTGAGTTTCATAGGGTCTGTGAAATAGTGAGACGAGCCGCGTATCGTTATTCTGTATTTCGCCGGGCCCGCAAAGCCAAATTGATATCCCCTCGATTTTAGTTGTGGTCGCAGGGCTAAGAAGGCCTTCCTGATCTCCACAGTCTCCTTACTATAGTCTTGGGAGATGTAGATCTTTGCATCCTTCCATAGAATATGATTGTGCTTCCGAACAAAGGCGAGTATTTGTTCTACATGTTGGTAGCGCAACGGCTTACAGACGATGAGCCTAGGACCTTTTTGCGTCTTGGTGATTCTTACGGGCACTCTGTGCGCTCTATCAAATTCTAGAGGATTGGCAAAAGTCATACTCGTGGCCTGGGCAAACCATGATTCCAAAAACTGGACGCACGACCCTTCAGAATCTTCGGACCCTTCCGGAACCCCAAAAATGCGCAGGTTCCCTCTTCTGTTTCTATCCTCTAACTCAGCCAGCCTTCTAGTAGTTTGGTCAGAGGAGATGTGTAGGTGTTTCATGGCTGCACAGGTTTTGACTTCGATGTCTTCCAAACGGCTTATCCTGGATTCCGTTTCTGTCAGGCGCGCGTTGGTGTCCCTAATATCTTGACGGATCGCCACCACTTCCTCCTTGGTGACCTTAGCTAAGTCTTTCACTTCGTCCAACCTATTTAAGATCATATCAAGTGCCTCCGTGGAGACTTTCTTTGGCTTGTTTGGCGATCCCGGGTTCGAATGTTCTGATTTGAGCCTTTTTAGGGTGCCTTGATCCTTGGTCTCCATTGCGGTTTTATTTTTGGAGCTTTGAGTGACACAGTCGCGCTGTTGTAAGTAAGAGAGTGGAGGTAAGTCGGAAGGAAAGATAGCCTTGGTGCGCCTAGTAGTTGCGGTGTGTCGCCAGGATGGTCTTGAAGTGCGAGGCGTCCAAAGAGTTACTCAGGGATTGCACGTGGCATCATGGAAAAGTCACCATGGACTGAGAGCAGGCAATACCCTCTTAATGCATTCCTATGGTATTCATATGGCCCCAATGCATAGATCCCTCGTTGCCCTCGTTGACAGATCGTGAATATATGCCCCTTATTCTCTTAGCAGTCCCAGTGGTGCCAGTACTGTATTTCAGACTTTCATCATGGGGATCCGACTCAATAATGGGCATTCGCGCTCATTTTCATGTTAGGTAAAGTGGCGGCCGCCATCTTGGTAAAGGTATCAGAAGCCCCGGGTCCCCACATGGCCGATCGGACCTTTACTCACACGTCCGCATCCAGGGTCGGACACCCCGTCGTCTTCCAGGACATCACTGCTTCGTTCTGTGTAGTCCCACCGCGTGATTGCACTCGGCAATATCTCGGCGGCGACGCTCTCTCAGCGCCTCTACGTTGCTCCCTCTTCAGTGGTGCGGCAGGGGACGTCCGGAGTCCCGCTCTGTGCAAGTTCGGTTCTGGTGCAGCCCCAGCCTCGAGAGTTGGCTCACTACATTCCCGGTGTATTCCGGTCAGTGAATCCGCCGTCGCATCGCCGTTTCAGGCTTGTGCAAACGTTCCAATTGCCTGCATGAACGTCCGTGACGGGAGGAGAGACGCTCTACACCGCCATCTCCTCGGCGTCCAAGCCACGCCCCCCAGCAGAGGGTGAATTAATCTCTTATTTGATTTTGTTGGGACCATCACCTGACAGCAGGGACACATTGATGAATCAGGTGATGGCTGCCAATAATGCACATTGAGCAAGTTACATGGTTGTTGCATTGTCTCGGTCAGACGGTGTAGCTGTGGGCTTGAGTTTGTCAATCATTTTGTGAATGCCGCCCTCAGTCACAGGAGTGGATGAAACAATGAAGGTGCTTGGGATAGAGACATGATCAACAAGTCTTCAGTGTTAGGAAGCGGACAACTTGGCTTGTGTCTGGCAGTTTTATGATTTAATAAAGACAGGAAGCAGGATTTTCTCGGTCTTCCTTCCAGTGTTCTGCCATTTTGTTTTCAGAAGAGAAATGCATTGAAAAAGAATTTTGTGAGTTTAACATTTAGAGGTTCAAGGCAATGGTGGTGATAAGAAGAAGGATTGAAGCTTCGTGGTTTGTGGTATGGTAGAGGATTGGTGCTCCAAGGCAGTACGCCGAAAGTGTTAAAAAGGGCTAGAATATTTAAGCGGTGCAAAAGGGGTAGGAAAAACCACCCTTCTCCCTAAACTGTGGAAAACAACAGACAAAACAACACAACAATCCCTTGCACATGCTATGGAGTACACACAACAAGTTAATAATGGTTAAGGAACAATCTTAATCCGTTGCTTGATCATATATAACACAATTTGTGTTCTTCTTGTGGTCAAATGTAAACAAAGCCTTAGCCAACACGTGTTTCGTCATGTTCTGCTGCTGTGAGCCGCGACTTCTTCAGGGCTAAGAAACATATGTAAACTATATGAGAATCATAAGTGTCCAAAATACGTTCCTAAAAGCATATTCATCCCTGTGACATAGCGTCCAAAACGGTTTGGTTCATTTTGCCTGCTCGAACCTGTGGAAACCCATGCTAATGCAAAACAACAACATAGTGGTCTATGATTATCTGGTGCGGTGGTAGTTCTCAAGTGATGTGTACACATACTGTGTAGAGTCAAGAATTGTCCAAAACCTTACCAGGCGTGTGACTTCATTGTCAATGAGAGACAAACAGAAACAAGTATATTGTGACTTTTGTGGTCCAGTACACGGTGAGTTTGTTACAGTTAAACCAAACAAAGGACATCCCCTTAATGTTGCCTTCTATCAATAGGGTAACACATTTAAAGAAGGAAATACCTACAATTTTCTTGGTGCAGATCCTATAGGAGACAAGAAACATATGTACAGAAAAGGACTTAATACTGCCTTTGAGTGCCCAGCAGGTGCTAGCAAAAAAAGCTAGTGAAACCAAACTTAGTTTCGGTAGTATTTCCGTCCCGAAATGAGTTCAAAATAATAGGCGTCCCAAGGTGCAGGGCCCGTCATGACGTTCCTAGTGCTTGTTATATGTTACTGCTAGTACACGTGTCTGTGTACCCCTCAGGTAGTGATGGTATATTGGACGGACTTAAGTCCGTCTGCCATCTTAATGACCCCCAGAGTAAGCGACTGCAGAATCAAGTTGTGTGAAAAGGAGAACGGGAGTGTCTGAGACTCTCTGAATAACATCACCCCCCCCCCCCCCCCCCACCGCCCTTAGGGATGTTTAATTCAGGCTCAAATTTTTCAGAATTGAATTTTTTTTAATTCATAATATTCACAACACATTCAGTGCTGTTATCCATTTATCTGACATCTCTAACAACCGTTGGCAAAGCCAAAAGGCCTGGCTTGTTTTAGTTAGATGTGTTGCTATGTGAAATATTTGATTGCAGTCATTGAAAACTCACATAGAGTCACTTAAAGTCAGGAGGTAAGCTGTGTGAAGCATAGAATTTCTGTTCACATGTTTTAAGCCACACCCTTAATTACATAGGCCAGCTTCTTTGGCCACACCCCGTTTAGAGACACCCCTCCCCACATTTTTCCTTCCACTTAAAGTACTGGTATTAGGAATGCTAACATGTTTATTTTGTCGTTGTTGTGCATAGGAGTTTTGCAGGTCCCCAGCCCATATGTTGAAATCACATACGTTAAAAGAAAGGTTGTGAGGGAGAGGCATGAACAGAGAAGGGTCCTGGAGCTCTGCTGGGAAGGATTCATGCAGCTGTTTAGGTGGGTGGTAAATTATTGTGCTGAGGAAGGGTGATGTGGAGCCAGAGATGCATTTGAGGATCAGATGCTCGAAGGACCCATATGGTGACTTTCTCCCTAATTTGCGGCAGCCGGTGTTTGATTAATGGATGAGGACCACTCCACATCCCTGTCCAGTATTGCATTTTTTGAAAAGCTTCTGCTAGTCTTCTGGTAGTAGGGAGTCAGAAAGAGTACTAGAGAAGGTGTCGGAGAACCAGGTCTCAGGTGGAGAGAGTATATGGGGATTAAGATCAGAGGTGGTACCTTAAAGTTTGTGTTCCTTTGAAAGCTGAACTTGCATTTTTGAGGTCCAGTAGCTTGAGGTGGTGTGATGGAAGGGTCAGAAGGGAGTTTAGGCTATGAATGTTCTGGAAGGACCAGGGGTCAGATGTACGTACATATGATTAGCTAAAAGTGGTTGCATTCGCACACTGACTTTTAGCGAATCCAACTGTCTTTTGTGAAGCGACTTATGTACTAATAGGTCGGTTCACAAAATATCGAATCACAGTACATCACAATTCGATCTACCTTATGAATATTAATTAGCTAAGTCACAAATTGCAACTGACTATGATTTTCTGCCATCGCAGTGATGGTAGTCTCCTAGGGTTAGCAGCCCCTCATGTCTGTGATTGCTTTTAAATAAAACATTTTTTTTTTAAATGCAGTCCGTTTTCCTTGAGAAACTTGGGGGCCAGATGAACGACCATTCCCTTTGCAAGTCGCAAAGTACGATTTTTTTTGCGATTCACAATTTGTGACTCGCAAAATAGAATGTATAACATTGTCTGAGACAATTTTTTTTTTTATTCAAATGATTAAGCCTCAAGGAAGCTCTCAGCCAGTGACTAATCTTGTGACGACCAGTGACATTGGCCCGGGTTCAGCCCTGAAGAGAGTACAACCACCCTCCTCTGTAACAACGGGAGGGCAGCAACTAGGATGAAGTGGTTTAGTTGCTGGTAGTGCTGAGGGGCAAGATCGAACTATGGGGCCTACCACTCCTTCTGGAGTAGCAGTGGCAGCCTATGGATTTCAGGTTAGCTGTGGTTGGAGGCGAATGAGGAGAAAAAAGAAAAACATTTTTTTTCTTTTTTTTTAAATACCAACAAAAAAAAGAAAAAAACAATAAAAAAATAAAATTAAAAAAAAGACATTGTCTGAGACAATGTTTGCGATTCTCAAATGGGTCGCAAGGGACCTGACTCATTATTATTCATGAGACAAGTCACAATTTGTGATCCAATGGGCATGGCCCGAACTCTCAGGGATGGCGGTCTGCTGGGGTCAACAGACTACCATGTCTGTTGCTGCTTGTGAGAAGTTGGCCTGGTATATGATGTTCACTAGTTCTAGTGATCACCTTGTATAAGTCCAAACAACCCTTATGGTGATTGGTTGTAAGTCAACCTTATAGACCAGCTATCCTAGTGGTAGCATGGACAAAGCAGTCTTAGGCTAAACTCTTTTGGCATGTGAAGCCAGCTGTATTACCATATGTAACCCCCTTGAACACCAAGTGAAAGGACACCACACAGGATATATATTCAAAATATATATGTATTTATTACTACAAATAGTCCCCTGAACTCTTTATGAGCATAGAAGCAAATGATAAGTATACAAAAGTGGCACAAATATGGATAGGCCCGGGTGGCCCCTAAAACCATATACTAAAGAAGTGGTATAAGTACCACGAGTCAAAAGGAAGTAAGGCCTAGGGCCTTGGGAATCGCTGGGGCTATGCTGTACTAACGCAAGTTAGGAACTAGGAGGCCCACGGGATCTGGTTTGCAGTGCGCAAAGTTAGAAGCAGTTTACATTGAAGTCAATGGATGCGTAAAAGTTTAAAAAGGTGAAGGTAGGAAGTCTTCCGGTCAGTCTAGGACTTAACCCTTTGGAATCTGGACACTAGGAGTGTTAAACTACTCGGGGGCACGGAGTGCCAGCGTTACCTCACCCGCAGGAAGCGGGTGCAGTGGAGCCAAAGTGTGTCGTGATTCTGCAGGAGTCCAGATGGAACCTTGGAGTGTTGATGCTGCAGGTGACTTGACGTGAAGAGTTCCGGTGGATCCAAGGGTGGATCTGAAGAGGTGAAGACCTGAAAGCAGAGGGGACAATGTTCACAGTCACTAGCCAGTGACCGGCGTGGAACCAGGAAGGAACCAGGCGTTGTCGGGTGCCAACAGGTGATGTCGTGAAGCTTGTCTCTTCAGCAGCGTGGACTAGGGGATGATGACGACGACCAGGAGTCACTCACGAGCTGTCCCACGTAGGCTCTAGTTGATGGCGGAGTCGGCTTCTTGATTGGAGCAAACATGCCTTGGATAATGCAAGCCACTCAGGAAACAGAGAAGGCTTCTCACTCTAACCAGCAAGGTCAGAGGGGTTGCTGCTTTTGGGAGCAGCAAGGGCCAGTCTGGAGCAACCAGACCAGTGGTGGAAAGTTGTTGTTTGGTCGCCAAAATGGCCACTAGCCAATGGACTAGTAAACAAATAGGCGCGTTGAGTGGAACAAAGCAGAAGGGCCCCACGCAGATCTTGTGAGAGTTGGAGGACTGGTCCTTGGTGCAAATGTAGCTCGGTGGTGGGGCTTCTCAAGACCCCAAGCACACCGATGAGGGTGCCTCAGGTGCTGCGCAGTCAGGTTCTCGTGGACTTTTCAAGAGGTCCAGTCCCACGTCTCAGGTCGCCTCCACTTGTCTCAGCTTAGCAGGGACTGTGGATCGGGCTGTTAGATGTCTGGGAGTCTGGTTCTTGTCAGGCTCTGGGCTCGGCCTCCGGCGGGAGGCGGCAGCAAAGCAGTCGTTGATCGCTGGATGGTGCCTGTGTTCACAGGGTGGCCACACCTTGGCCACAAGGGAGATTCTTCAGTCTTCTGAGCAGCAGAACGTCGAAGGTCTAGAGTTTCTTCTTATGTAGTCGAATTTCAGGGTAATCTGCCGTCTTGGGGCTCAGCTCCTACTTTTAAGCCAAATCTAGGAGCTGGACTACCTACTAAGTCCCTCCTATGGGTAGGACCAGGAAGGGGGGTGGTTACACCCCCTTTCCTTTGTCCAGTTTCGCACCAGAGCTGGGGCTGGAGTGCCCCAGCACCGGTTTGAACTGGCCTATGCACGGGGACACCTTGTGTGCCCCGGGCATGTCTGACTCTATTCAGCCCTACCTAACCAGATACACAAAATCCTGTCTGGGGCGGTGCTAGCACCTCCCAAGGCAGGAAACTCTTTGTCCAAGCCTCCCTCGCTGGAAGGACTCCCAGCAGCAGGAGGTCAGACTTGTGTCTGTGGTGGCAGCATCCATTTTGTGATGCTGAGGCTCTGTTTAACTTTAACCCGGGTTCAGGTTCTGTACATGTCGTGTCCCTCTAGACGGGTGGAATGCTACCCCGTCGCCAGAATTGGCAAGGGGGTAGTATTCCAATTCGTATGACACCTTACTCGACATGTTTTGATAATGTCAAACCAGAGTTAGCATTTAACCTGCGAGGTTCATAATGCACTTAAGAGTATATGTTATAACACTATCAGGAAACAGCTAAAGGACATGGTTCCGAAAGCTCAGCTCATGCTAGAGCACCATCTCACACATAACCAAGCACTCTGCCTCCAGGATTGATAAGGCCTGCCATAGGAGTGACTTATAGGTTACTGTGTGTCCTTGTATGTGTTAGATATAGGGATACTATACTTAAAGCAAAGGGTGATTACACCACCTTGCCCCAGCTGAGTGATCAGCCAATTGTGTCAAATAGTAAGGCCAGGCCATGGGTGGCACAATACGTGCTGCAGCCCCTGGTAGGCCTTGGATGCACCAATGCTCTGGGTACCTAGGGTACACTGTACAGGGGCTCACAAGGTGATCCATGTTCCAATTGGTATGTACCTAGAGTACATGGAGTACATTTTAACAGAGAGAGCAGAGGGCCTGGGGTCCTGAATAGCAGGCCCCTAGGTAAACTAAGTTGAAAACCAGCTAAATACTAGGCAAAAGGTTGGGGGTAACCATAGTCAGATGTCCACCTTCCTACACTGCTTTTTCAATATTCTGCAAGTCAATTTTAGGAAGGGATGCCCTTGGCATGCCCCTTCCTAAAAGTAAGCCTCAAACCATATTTTTCAAATAAGTAATAGGTTACCAACTCGCAAAATAGGGTTTTCACATGTCACAGACCTAGTTAGAGGGCGCAAACAGCTAGATTTCTCATTTGCAACCGCTAAAAACAGTCATTCATGTGGCCCTCGTACATTAAGGAAGGCATATGTTCACAATATATGGATGAAGTTTTATGTCATCTTTTACCTGTCAGTGACCCAATGCTATAGAGACAGGAAGAGGAGAACTAAGGAGGAGGAGGAAGAGCTCTGAGGAGGCGGGGGAAGAGTCATCTGCCCACTGGCTGAAGCTGAAGATTATGCCCTAGGGCTGATGTAGGCTCTACAGGCAGTTCATGAAATACCCCCTACTTTGACGTGTTGGTAAAATATTAATGTTTTGCAACCACATTTTGGTTGCAAAACATTAATAAATAGCATACGGTGTCTTTATATGTGAGGGGTGCCCTAAACACACCCCTTCCAAATAGCGATTCTTTATGATTTTCTAAACCCATTTAGTGACACGCTAGCATGTTACCAAATTGCTAAATAGGTTTAGAACATTTGATGATCACATTTTCTTGACGCAAACCCGATGATTTACAGAATTGCAGGGTTTGCAACAAGGAAATGCATTATTACATCTGGCCCTATGAGTGAGTGAAAGAGGATTGTAGCATCTGAGTGGGGGTCTGGTGAATGTAGGCCTGTGAGACAAATTAACAGTGGCAGACTATGGAGGCCATTCAACCTTGTGCTGGGTAGGAAGCGAGGATGTGATGTTGAGAATGAAGACCATGTGTGAGTTCAGTTTGACGCTGAGGGCCGATAGATGAACTTTGGTTGCAAGGATGGGTATATTGCTGCTATTATAGAGAGTGATAGTCAGGGATAGATAGTGGCTGGAAGGGACAGTATGAGAAGTGAATGTTACTGGGATCCTTGAGGACTGATCAAAGATTAACATGGAGCAGATGGTGGCTTTGTAGGAGTGCAGATTGATCACAGAGAAGAGTGGGTTTCAATGGAACTGATTTAGATTATTAAGGGCTATCTGGTATTTAGACTAGATGTTAGAGTCGAGTTTCAAGATTATGTTTTTAATTATTTTCCTAGTACATTTTGAAGTGGTTGGGGGAGGGTTGATGATCCTGTGGATGGAGAATCATGTTATGGTCATGGATAACATGAGGGAAGTTTTGGTAAGGGCAAAGTCTGCATGGGAGGGACTCCTCACTGGAAATAAATGGTTTGATCACATCTCACCAGCCCTCTTGAGTCCCATCTGTCTTCCCATTGAAGGAAAATGCATCTTCAAGACAGCGTGTATAACACACAAAGCCCTGCATACAAAAATCCCAAATACTTTGAAACTAATCTTTTCAGAGTAGGAAGAAGTCGGGCTCTACTCAGCTCCTAGTCTCTTCTTCTTATACCTCCAAAGCTAAAGAAGAAATCCTCTCTGGAGCGCTCTTTCTCAGGTAATGCTTCTAAGATTATGAACTCGCTTCCCATAGATATCCGATGCAACCCCTCCTTCCTAAATTTCAAACTGGACCTCAAATCTCTACTACTTAACAGCTACCTCGGTACAAACACAAACTGATCTTCGATCGTCAGAGATCCTACCTTCATTGACTAAATCCTTTGAGACAGTCATCTACCCGCTTCAGTCTCTCATCTCTGCTATTGTCATTACCTTAATGCTATACTGTTATATTCGCTGACCAGTGCTAAAGTGCAAGTGCTCTCCATCAAATTTGTATTGGTGATTAGTTTATCCATGATTGGCACATTTGATTTACTAGTAAGTATCTAGTCAAGGTCACCAGGTGTTGCCAGGGCCTGTAAATCAATTGCTACTAGTAGACCTGCCACACTGATTGTGCCACCCACAGAAGTGGCTCTGAAAAGGTAACTCAGACTTGCTATTGCAGTGTCTGTGAGTGCAATTTAATCTTCCATTTCAACCTGGCAAGTACACCCACTTACCCGGCCAAAACCTTCCCTTTTACTACATGTAAGGCACCCCTACAGTTGGCCCAAGGCAGTCCCACAGGCAGGATGCGGGGTGTTTAAAAGGTAGGACATGTACTGGTATGTTTTACATACCCCAACAGTCAAATACTGCTAAATTCGTTTTTCACAGTAGCAAGGCATATCGCTCCCATAGGGTAACATGGGGATTGCCATGAAATATCTTTTAAGTGTAATTTCCCATGGGCATGAGATAGAGATTTGGAGTTTGGAGTTTCTGAACTCACAATTTAAAGATGCATCTTTTTGTGTAGTTGATCTATAAATTTCATGTTTGAAAATGCACTTTTAGAAAGTGAGAATTTTCTTTCTTAACCATTCTGTGCATCTCCCTGTCTATAGAATATATGTTTGGGTTGGCTGACAGTTGGGCTCTTGTGCATATACTCTGTCTAGACAGTCACTCAAAGGGAGCAGAGGTGTGTCTTGTATATCCTGATGGGCCATTACCAGGCTGATGGGCCTCCTTGAGCTAGAGTGGTGGGAGGAGTTGTCACTAACATCTAAATAGGGCTTTGCCTGTCCTCACACAAAGCTGTCTCCCCCCTCCCCCCTGACCCCCCCCCCCCCATGTAGTGTGTCTGGAGCCAGGTCAGGTAAAGGCAAAGACTTTCATTTGAAGTTTGCATACTTCAAAGGCAGAAAGGGGTATACGTATTGGACCTCTGACACCCCAAAATCATAACTGAGGACATTCTTCCAGGAAGAAGAGCTGGATGCTGTACTAGGAACTGCCACTCTGCCAGTTGCTTTGGTGTGCTGGCCTGCTGCTTGCTGCTTCTGTCCTGGAAGTGAAAGGACTGGACTTTGTTTTCTACATCCTGCTTCCAAGGTTCTCAAAGGTTCTCCAAGGGCTTGTAGGTGCTTGGTTCCTGTAAGTAGTTTCAGGGCTCCTTGAGGTGTATGCAGAGGCGTTAGCGACTGGAACCCTACCCCCTATATTGCGGAAGCGGTTCAAAACTTTGTCAATAAAATATTAGCTAAGTTACTAGCTACACGACTAGCATTACTCATGGAACAGATAATATTACCTGCAAAAGAAGGATTCATACAACAGGTCCACTGCCTTAAATTTGCAAACATTTTTCTCAGTCCTGCATAGAATAGACCCTAGAGTCCCATCTGTGGTGGCATTGTTAGATGCTGAAAAAGCATTTGACTCCATAAAGTGGCCTTTCTTACACACCGTTTTAAGGAAATTGGGAATACCGAAAGGATTCTCTGGTGCAATTACTATATACTGGGCCTACAGCTTGCATCCGCTTCAACGGCACAGTGACTGGGGCCTTCTCCATCCCCCGAGGCACTTGGCAGGGCTGCCCACTATTTCCATTGCTGTTCATATTACCGATGGGTCCCCTAGTGCGGCACCTGCAGGAAAATCACTTACATCAAGGATTGCAGTTTAAGCATGGCTCAATGCTAATAACCTTATAATATAGTACTATATGTGAGACACCCAGCGGAAAATCTCCCCCAGCCCCCCCCCCCCCCCCCCCCCCACCCCCCCCCAGTATTGACAGAGGTGGACAGATTTGGATCTCTCTCTGGACTCCATATAAACTGGGGTAAATCAGAGATCTTCCCAGTGACAGAAATGCAAGACAAGAGTTGCAGTAGATTCCCAGTATCATGGTGTGAGGCACAGACAACATACTAAGGACACTACCTCCAGCGGGGAAGAATAACAGATACTGCGATTAAATTTCGGGCTAACTGTGGAAACATTAATATCATGGTGTGAGGCACAGACAACATACTAAGGACACTACCTCCAGCGGGGAAGAATAACAGATACTGCGATTAAATTTCGGGCTAACTGTGGAAACATTAAATGCACAAGTGGAGAGATGGATCTGCCTTCCATTATCCATAGCTGGACGCATAGCAACGATCAAAATGGCAGTCCTGCCCCAGTTACTCCAAAATATTGCCGTCCCCTTAACAAATGTTTTTTTTCTCCAAATACGAACACTCTTATTAAAGTAGATATGGGAGGGCAAGCAACCTGGCTGGGAAAACACTGATACTACCGTAGGACCGGGGGAGGGGGGCAGGGGGGGATTTGGAGTCCCAGACATACACCTCTATTATCTGGTGTCGCAGTGTGGCTCATTCCGATGCCCGCATCCCCTATGCCAAACCAGAGAGAGATTTAGCAGACCCTACCCCGTTGCAGTCTTTGTGACCGACTGAAATACCGCAAGACTCTCTTGATATTCAAACACTATACACCACCTGCTGGCCCTGAACGAAACTACTTAGAAAAATGGGAGGTAAAACACTTTATTCCTCAGCAATTCCAATACTAGCCAATCCATGGCTACCCCCAACGCTGGACCCACTGGTACAGCGTACCCTCCAACGTCTCGACGTGCACAAGTTCGCAGACCTGTTTCCCGACAGCCACATATTTTCACGTACAGAAAACCCCGTTTCCAGAACAGTTCCTACATGCACCAATTTGTCCTCACCCACATACAGTCAGCACTTAGGGGCAAAATACAAACAAATTCCATTGAACAAGCAGATTTTACACTGCTTACATTTATTATTAAAGACACTAGTGGAGAACACCTCATATCTAGATTGTACAGCACATGTTTAGCACTCATACCACCACAAGATTGGAAGCCAACCTGGGACATCCCCTCACAGATAAAGTTTGGACAAAGTGCTGCCTTTAAATGGAGTTAGTTTACTGCTATCACAAGCACAAATGGATACACTTTAAATACTTATGAAGGGCTTACTCTAATCTATTTTCACACTGCCCTAAAGGCAAAACATACTCAGCTACTTTTACACATATGACCTGGACGTGCACAAAAATCGCTCCCTACTGGTGTGAACTATTTGCAGAACTGCAACGAATGACTAACTTGCAACTAGCACAGTGCACATTCATAGAACTGCTAGGATACGTAGATAATGTCCCTAAAGGCATACGTAGGTTTGTAGCAATTGCGCTACTCCTAGCAAAGCGAGAAATAGCTTTACACTGGGGTAGTAAGAAGGAACCCACAGTGGAGAACTGGATCAAACACCTGACCTATTGTGATGTTCCGAGTGAGTTCTTTTCAGAACTACAAACCCCTACATCAAGGCCTAAAAATATATGGCAACCCTTGCGGGATTACCTGAGAGAGCGAGACAACCAGAACATCAATTAAGACTCAGAATAAATGATCATCACATGTACAAACAGGTATACTCTCCAGAACTCTCGCCGGTATTAGATCAAACACTAGAACAGCATACCTGACATTCCCAGACCCACCTGACCTAATGTATTAGATAATGGGCTCAAATGTGATGTACTACACAAACATACTGTACGTTAAGCTTAATTTTGACATTGTATTTTTTCTAAACTGATGTAACAAACAAAGTTTTGTTGCAAATTTTAAATGTATGACACCGTGACCTTAAAGTTAAATGACAATACAAATATTTATAAAAATAAAAGTAAACTCAGGACCATCAAAGACTTCACCTGCCGGTGCCCGAGCTCTTCTACTGAGAGTCCTGACTTGTCAAGTAGTACCAAACACAGTTTCTGGGCACTTGGAAGTATAATCTGGTATCTGAAGGAGAAAATCCACACATCAACTCCCATCACCTGTTTTCTCAATGCATCGCTGTAAAAGATCAATGCATCGCCGCCGCCTGCCCCAAAGCGTGGTTCCCGATCGACGCATCCACCACAGGCTTACACCGTAGGACCCAGTTTGCCATCACAGTGCATCAGAAAAATTGACACAGCATGAGTGTAGAACATGGTGTCACTGACGTCCGTGTCCCCCACTCCGACTCCAATGCAACACCTGCTTGCTGCTATGAAATTGAGGCAGCGCCTGCTTCGCAGGTGAGATATCAACACAGCGCCTGCGTCACTGCACCTCTTCCCTGGGCATTCATTCTTTACCGACACCTCACCGCTGTAAGGAACCAAGGTTGCGAGTCCGGAAACTGACGCATCACCTCCCTTGCCAGTAAGGGGCTGATGCATCGCCTCCACTGCCTACCAGTAAGAAACCGACGCATCACCTCCCCCTGTCAGTAAGGAACAAATGATTCAGTTCCCCTGTATAGTAAGGAACTGACGCATCACTTTGCTTTTACCGCACCTCACCTCCCAGGCGCCTGCTTCTTCTTTGATTTTTGATGCATCTGATGTACTTTGTGCTAAAAGAAACACATCCATTGATTTCAGCGGACTAAGCTTGCTTAATCTCTGAAAAGTGTATTTTTGACCTGTGTGTGTTGGATATTTATTGTTTTGGTCTTGTTTCATACAGATAAATATTGGCTATTTTTCTAAACTAGTGAGGACTCCTTTTGTTGTATTTTCACTGTGTTACTGTGTGTGAGTGTGTGTGTGTATATATACGAAGACTGTACACATTGCCTCTGATATAAGCCTGACTGCTCGTGTCAAGTTACTAAGGTGGTGAGCAGGGGTTATCATAGCTGTGTGACTCCCTTACCCTGTCTAGAGTGAGGGTCTCTACTGGAACAGAGTGCAAACCACTGCCAAATAGAGACCCCATTTCCAACACTTATCAACATCTTTGTTAAGGTTGTCATATGTTCACAATATATGAAGAGGAGTTTTATGTCATCTTTCACCCTATCAGTCACCCCATCTTTATAATTCAGGCCCAAGGCTGACGAGAGAGGAAGAGGAGGAGCTGAGGAGGAAGCGACTCGAGGAGGGGGAAGGGCATTTGCCCACTGGCTCAAGGTGAAAATTAAGACAAGGGCTGAAGTAGGCACTATAGGAGTTGAGGAAATAAAGAAATATTAATCCATGACTGAAGCTTGGGTTACTTCTATAGGGCGGGACACAGGTAACATCTGCCACCAACCGCCTGGAGTCACAGAGTGACTTCTGCATAAGTGCCATCTGAAGTGAGTCACATGCACTGTGATTGGTTTATCACCTGTTGGAGGGAAGGGCGTCATAGGGCAGAGCATCCTAGTTTCAAGGAATCTTCATTTGAGTTTCAGAGGCCTGTGAAGTAAACTCATAGCGCTGCAGGCCTTTTTAAAAAAGGAATGTGCGCTATTTTATTCAGTAATGGAAAGGAATGTAAACTGACAAGACACCAGCAGCGGCACAGGAGTCTCCCCGGCTAGACCTGCGAGCCTCAGACAACAGCAGAGCCAAAGCGCAAGGCAGGAATCAAGAACCATAGGGGCCATCCACATCCTGCATGGTGTAGTATCACTAAACTATGGATTGCGTCATATGAAGAGAGTGGATATTTGAGGTAGAGAGTAGCTACAAGGGATTTTGTTTGTTGACTAAGTACATGTAATTTAGCAAATACTACTTCTGGGGTTCATAAACCAATTTGACCCATTTGTATCCATAGGATAACTAAAACATTCTGACGTTGTTCAAAAAATGCATTCAATGAAACACAAAGAAGGGAGAAATGGAAAGAGCACACAGCAAACTAGTTATATATGAAAAAGCTTGTATATGAAAAAATCATGGGGTTATACAGGAATCAATCATAGGATAAAAAGTTATGAATAGCTGTACATGTAAATTAACTGATCAATTCACAGCATCTCATCAACGCCATTAATAGGTGAAGAAGATCCAATTCATAGATGTGAAAAGGTTTCTTTTAGTGAACAAATGCTGCGGAGATGATGTTTTGGTCGACGTTTCGGTATTCATTGTTGGCATCTATAAGACCATCATCAGGACTAGTGTTTTTCACAAAGAAATCCCCCTATACAGAAACAATTATATACAATTACTGAAGATATGAAGAGCAGCTGGAATTATGCAGCAGTGGAGAACCAAATTATGCGACGTTTTACCAAATTATGCAGCTGGGAAAGGCAAGTACTGCGGCATGATGCAGCACAATCAATAGCAGCTTCATGACTTTATTTAGTCAGTTTAGCAGTTTAGCAACTATTAAACATGTCTAGACGATGCACCACATTATTACCAGTTTAATACCAGACTACGGCAATCAGCAACTCGAAGGTGAACAGGTAAAGTTTGCAAGTGATCTCCCACAGCTCAAAACTAGGTGTTTTGACTTTGTTCAGTAACTTTTATTCCATATTTATTTTATTAGTTGTGTTGCAAACAGAACTTGGGGGCATATTAGCAAGGTCCTGCGATAATTATCGTTAAGCGCTTTTAGCGCGAGGATAATAATCGCAGGCCAACGCTGGATTCCATTGCGGAGATAGCATGCTATCAGCAACGCTTATCTCCCAAGCGATAGGATCCCATGCATTAACTGGAAAACAGTGTGATTATCGCTGGAAATCCAGTGATAATCACATTGCAACCAGCAAAACCTTGCTGATAGGGCAGAGTGATTTTCCACCCCCCATTGGATTACATGGCTAAGCCAGGTTACAAGCAGGTGTTAGGAAAGTAGCGTTAACTGTGGTTAACGCTACTTTTCTTAATTGTTATTGTTATCTGAGGTTTGTATAGCGCCAAATCACCGTCAGGTCTCTAGGCGCTTCTAACAGATGCAGTAACAACATTAACGCTCTGCTTGTTTGCGTGCAGCTTGATAATTGGAGAAATGTGGGTTAGCAACATTTCTTCAGTTATTCTGGCACAGAACGCCCACTTTGCATCTCATTAGAGATGCAAAGCTGGGCGTTGTTGTAAGGGGTGCTAAATCAGCAAAACACGCAATAGCGTGTCTTTGCTGATAAGGCGAGAAAATTAGCGCAGTTTTTCGTCCGAAAACGGCCGCAAAAGCGGCAATAGTTTTATTACACCGCCTTGGTAATATGTTCCTTCCAACCTTTCACCATCTATTGCATAGACATTTTGCATCCTTGGACGACTCTGAGAGCCCGGAGCCCTAACCTCCCACCCTTCCCACGCCTATGCATCCTAGCACCTCCCTCGACGAGTACCTCCAACACCACGTCTATACAGGACCAGATCAGATTCTACTGGGTCTAGTGTGTGATACAGTTCCCAGATGTGATTCATTTGACCCCATTTCTTGAGACAGCCCCTTCTTTCATGCATCACTTTTTCTGCTAGCATACACCAGTCCATATCGTTTTTTCCAATCTTCAATGTCCGGATGATCTTTGGCGCCCCATGCTCCAGCAGTGTTTCATTTCACAAAACTTAGCCCTAGAGACATCCATGTTTTCTGGTATTTTGGGGCATCCATCTCTACTCATATATTCAACATTTGTCTCTTAGCAGAGCCTTCTAAACCCACGTCCCCCACCTGAGACTTACAATCCTTGCGCTCTGTCCAGTGTACCTGAATCGCAGGGCAGGTCGAAAGGATGTGGAAATAGGTTCCCATCTGCCCACGTTTGACCCATATTTTGATCTGTTTGAGATAGAAACATAATTCCTTTTTTGGTGAAAACTTCAAATAATGCAGCCGATGGAGCACTATCATGCAAATGAAGAAAATCCATAATTATGCAGAAAATGCTACAGAAACGTATAGTTGCAGTGCTTCTGATTATATATAAAAGTGCCAATTGTCAGACCTCTGTGGCTATCTTAGCCCAGGGGCACAACAGGCTTGCACATGTATCGCCTTGAGCCAGCTCTTTAAATGCAGATGCCAGTATTTCACTACTAATAGGCTATGATTAACACTAGTCTGCATGTTAAAAAGATGATTACCTGAACAGAGGGATCATCCGCAGCGAAAGTGTCTAACCAGTGTCTGGGCGCCCCTTATTTTGAGCCCATTCTTGGCCTAGAGGTTGTTGTGATCGAAGTGGATTTCCGCCAGTGACGTGTGGAGTAAACTTAGACGTGTAGATTTACTTTTGTGTAAGTTTTACTTTGTGAATATGCCCCATGGGTAATAAAAGATCAGGAGATTGATTGCAAAGAATAGTTCTTTCTACATCTCGAGGTGTAAAAGAGAAAAGAACGTTGCCGTACTGAACCAGGCACTGGTGTTGGTGCCTGGCGCTCCATCGCACTACTACAAAGAGTGTTTGGACTCCTTATTAGAGCCTCACCTTTTCTGGCTCTTGTCTTCTCCTCTTAACTAACAGGACTCCTACCAGACCTGCATAAGCCTGCTAAGATGTTTTTACGCTGCATCCTACAAGCCACCGCAGTCATCAGATCTCTTAAACCCGCCCACAAGCATCTCCACCCAAGCACATGAAGACCAATAACCTAATTTATAAAAAGAGAACAAGCTCATCAAAACGAGCCTCCTTCCTCCAAACACCCCAGAGCGCTTTTTTCTTCATTAATGCTAATGTTAGTACAAGGAAAAATACTGCACAATGACAGCTCACAACCTGGGCGCGATAATCGTTACACAGTCAGAGCTCAACAGCGACTCATCGCGCATTCTAGATCTGATGTTTCCTGGAAATTACACAATTTTGACAGCTGATAGACAACATAAATATTGGGTGGTTTTGTTATCATTGTAGAGGAGGCTCCAAACTGCAAATCCTTACATAACACTCATTGTGAAACCTTTGAATGTCTGGCAATTCATACTCCCACCCCTCCCCTCCCCTTCAATTGAACGACTATCAACATACAATCTACCTAAGAAACAGTCAATTTCATTGAGGAACTCAGAGTACACCAGGAATAGCTGAAGGCCCCCTGCACGTAAGGTATTCTTAGGGAATTTAAGTATTTAATATGCAAATCCAAGTGGCAGATATGCAAATATGCATTCTTCCTGCCCATAACAGAAGGAACATTTTGGACCTGATCTTTCGATTCTGCGCACTAGATGCGATGCCTAACCTGCTTTCACATCGACTGATCTGTTTACTTTAATTTCTCATTTAATAACCTCCTCACCACCAGCAGACCCCTATTCAGAAAAGGCTAGGTCAACCCACTAAACCATTTAGGTAGGATTTACAAACCTGGCTTTTTTCTTTAGACTAACTGGCCTGTAATCCCCAAAAGTCTGGAATGCTTTTGTATATGACTATTAGCAATGCTTAGGGTGTAAGCCACTATGGTCAAGACGCCTAATTTGGTATAAGCGCGCTTTACAAACTCATTAACAACTAAAAGATCACCCTTCCTTTCTTGTGAAACACAGCATACCAATAAAACAGCTTGACCAAGCTAAAGACATCCATGCAAGAACTAAGGAATACTTAGACACCAACAAACAAGTGACTTCCACTGCACCTCAAAAACATAGATGAAGGGTCCACTCAACCATGAAATACTATGCAAGCTGCTGCTGTAAACATGCCTAAAGAAAAGAAAAGTGAAAGCCAAGACACCAGCCACCTCAACTACTCTTGATATTGAAGGAGCTCAGGAAATACAGTCAGAGCGTTGTTCTATCACAGCACACAACTGTCTCCAAAATCAGAGCCACAATTGGCCTTCTCCAGTCCACTGTGTGATTGCCTCCCAAATCATGTGATTGAAAACATCTGTTTAATGAGGGGCAGCTTTGAATTGGATTCATTATCGCTCAACCGACCTCCATACTCTCCAGAAAATGAGAGTCCTTCTCTCGCTTCTCTCCAAGTGATTTAGAAACCACCATCAAACTCCCATATTGGCAACAGTCATTAAAGACAACTTTTCTATATTCAGTAACTACTGGTGGTACTTAATCAATGCTTTGCTAGGCCGTGGAACATTTACATCATCGCTGAAGGACAGCCAGATATCCCCATTAGTGAAAACACATTGCTTTGCCCTACCCGAACCCAGCCAGCTCCCACCAAGAATCAAACAGTTCCCAGCTATGACACACCATTGAAAGAATGGCCGACAAGGGGGGAATACCGGCCAACCATCTACCTATAAAAGCTGCTGATGGTATTGAGGCGATAACTATAAAGATCCTCCCGGGTAAAGGGAGAAGAGGTACTGTCTTCTTGAGCATTCAAAGGAGGATAAAAAAAGTCATGGAGATATGATTGATCGAGCGGGGGATGAAAGAAAGATGGTCTCTGGGATTCTTAGCCAAGGTGACTGATGCTGAAGGGTTCCCTTACTCTGTGGGCCACCAGTGGCGAAGTCAACACGGAGTCACAGAACCTAGTAATCAATATCTCTAACAATGACCTAAGTGTGATTCAAACTCAAGTGCTACAGAAGGGGATATCTTTTGTTCCCACATACCAATCTAATGTACTTGACACCCAGGTGTGCTTATACAAATTTATGAGATCACTGAGACCTAAGCACTTCTTCAAAAACATATGTGACCCTGAATGCCGAGAAGAGTCGGGTACTTTGTTAGATCTACGACCAAAAAGCACTTTTGTACCACCAGTCAGCCACAAGATTTTAGATACTTTCGAGTTATTGGTTCAAAAGGATGTACACAGTTTTTTCCAAACTACCAATCATCAAAAATCTAACTTGTCCAACAAAGAACGCCAGGCCATCGCCCAACTCACTACTAATGACAAGATCAGAATTTGTAAAGCTGATAAGGAGGGGCACATTGGTCGTCCTCGACACGACTTTCTACAACGACAACATTTCTTTACACTTGGGCGACAAGTTATTGTACCTGGAAGTCAACTCCGATCCTACTGTGGAATTTAAAGACATCCTATTGACAATCATTGACAAGGCTATAAGCCTGGGATCTATCACCGAACGTGACAAAAAAATTCTTCTCAAAGATCACCCTCAAGTACCATACCTATACTTGGTGCCAAAAATTCACAAACATGCGACCCGACATCCATTCCGACCAATTGTATGTACCCGCAACTCCATCCATGAACCTATTGGAATTTACATTAATAAACATCTGCAACCTAGTGTTAGAAGCATGTCAAGCTACATCCAGGACACTACGGATTTTCTGATTTAAATCAAGAATATCGTGATTGACGCCAATCATCCCATATACCTCTGTATCATCGACGTTAACTCATTCTACACTTCCATCCCCCACAAGATGGGACTAGAAGCTATGGAATTCTTCCTGTTGAAAAGCAACCAACCATTAGATTTACAAGTATTCCTGATGGAATTGATGCAATTCACTCTCCACCACAGCTACTTTGGATGTACAGAAAAATTATTTATCCAACTTTCTGGAGTGGCTATGGGAAATTGCGCCGCGCCGGCGTATGATAATTTGTTTATGCATCAATATGAAATGGACCATATCCTTTCAAAACCTGAATGGCAAGAACATCTAAGCGCATATCATCGTTACATAGATGATATCTTCCTTATGTGGAGATGTACTGAAGCTCAAATAGTGACAGCAATAAATGACCTAAATCGAGTGAATGAACGTATCCAATTTACACATACCATAAATCAGTCTGAAATTGCTTTCTTGGACATTAACATTAAGATTACAGAGAATAAATTGGAGACCTCAATATACACCAAGTCTACAGACCGGAATAACTATTTACATTTCCGTAGTTTTCACCCAATGAGCCTGTAAAAACATTTACCCTACTCCCAATTCCTATGGGCAAAAAGAATTGCATCAACAGAAAAATCATTTCAAGAAAACAGTTCAACTATTTTAAAGAAATTCCAACAGAGGGGTTACCCAAACAGCATCACGAACATGGAAATGAACAGAGTGAAAACTAAAGAAAGTTCTGAATTATTGACACCTAAAACTAGGTCAAAAGAGGAATGTACAGTTTTCGTATCGAAATATTCTACATACAGCGCCAGAATCAAACAATCTATCCGTAACATTGGCAACTACAACAATTCAAACAAGATTTCAATAACATTTTTCAAAATTACCCGATATTTGCTTATCAACGTTCCAAGAACATTCAACAGCTTTTAAAATCCCATAAAGACAGAACAGAAACAAGATACAAGGGGCAGTTCCTTGTCACAATTGTGGCCATTGCAACAGTATAATAAAAGCCACAACCATCCTACACCAAGCTCAAGGGACCCCGATTAAATTGAGAGTTAATGCTTCATGTGACTCTACCAAGCTGGTGTACTTGTTGAAATGCCCATGTGGTCTCCCATATGTGGGCAAAACAGAACAAAAATTAAAAATTAGACTTACAGAACACCGGAGTAATATCCGCAATAAGAACCTCAAATCCTGTGTAGCAGCACACTTCGTTAACCAATGCCATAACCCTAGCCAAATCCGGTTCTTGGTGCTGGAAGTTGCGAACAGGACTGAAGGTTGTGACAACAAAAAGATTCTTGCTACTACGAGAACTTTACTGGATGCATAAGCTAAACGCCCTACATCCAAAAGGGCTCAACGAGAGATTAGAATACAGTTGTTTTCTCTGAACTCTCTCGACTGTTTAGAACCTCGCTGATTTATTCCTCTCTTCCCTTTGACCTTATTTCGCCCGGACTTTATTGTTCTCGGACTTTATTTCTCTCTCAAGATATCTCTTTCTCGCCTTATCCAATTTTAATTTCTCTCTGATCTTATTCAATTTGTTTTCTTCCCGACCTGTCATATTTAATCTTGCTTTGACCTCATCAGTCCACTTTAACTTCACACACACGGGTGTTCTCCTTTTCTATTTCCTTTTCTTCTATTCTACTTTTTCTTACTCTTTTGCTGTTAATTAATACTTCTTTAAAAACCCTTGTAATTGGGTTGAGTTCTGACCATATACTGGTCATATATGCTATTATCGTATTGCATTTATTGTATGGTTCCTCTATAGTGTCTACCTATTCTACTGTCTCTTTACAGTGCCCACTCATTTAAATTTCATCGACTTTCACCCGGTGCCCCTTTGATTATCATTTTGCCCTTTCCATCCCCAGCCGGGAGATTCCCTAACTGAGTGCCCTGCTCTGTTTTGTTTTTTTAGATTGACCTTTATTTAAAATCAGACATCATTATGTTTTCACGAGGATCGGCATGCATTTTGCAGTCCTCTTTCTATTACCACGCTGTTAATACGATCAACGCGTCTTCCGGATTCAGTCCCAAGAAGACGCCGAATTAGTCACAAGCACGCTGAGACGTTTACCAAGCGCCATTGAGGTGAGGGTTCCCCCGTTTCGATATGCATGTTCGCACAGTTATATTTACCTTCCTCCTAGCCGGTCTCCAAACTAACGCTCACTTGTAATAGCTCTCTCACATTAGAAGCTCAAGCATGATCACACACTTAATGCCAACCTGTTCTATACGCACGTTTGTGCTGTTAGATTCACGCTGACAGCAACCTCTCACGTAGACACTGAAGCCCACCGCTAAGAATTCTCGTACATTATAAGCTCGAACTATATCACCAACTAACACTCCAGCTGCACATTTAACAGCTCACTTAGAGCGCCTTAAACTTTCATATTCGGTTCTCTGTGTATTACAAGTTCCTTACCGCTCATTAATGATCTCTGCCATTTTAGGGTATTCTATTGGATCGATTTCCTTTTTTTAATTAGGCACCCCGCTAACACACTCCTTCTGACACTTGGTGACTTCACATACACCCACTGTATTTGTTTTGGGTTTACCTTGTGGATTCCCCACTTTATTATCGCCACATTAAGCACTGTTTGTACCACCATGCCTGGCCCATGGACAAGGACCTTAGTAAGTTTTTACATGTTTCTTTCTAGAACATTACCCCTGAAGAAGAGCCACTCGACTCGAAATGCATCGGGAACAGATGTCTCAGTGTACTGTTGATTCGACATACGTTTGAAGAATTTGGATGTTGTATTTTGTATTCATCAACAAACATGCTATCATATGATGAAATATGATATGACACAGATCTAAATTCTTGTTCTGACTGGATTGCTATAAGTTGATCTATCCATTTGGCGATATTCCGCCGCAGGAGTGCTGCCGAATTCATCCTTACACGAAGTAAGGTTTTTTGCTGACATTATCCATGGCACCTCGAGGACTAGGAGGTGAACATTCCCAGCACCCTAAGAGACAAGAACTTTTACAAATTTGACTACTTTGCGTTTATTTTGGAGTGCAGCGGTTTTCCTTCCATTTCCCACCAGGCAGGAGACCAGATGAGAGGCTGGTGGTCAAACAGAACAACGTCTTCCTTGTCACCACTGAGTCCCAGCTAATCTGCATCCAGGGTGCGACAGCGCTCCTATAATAGCAGTAGTTGTATTGAACTAAAGCCAACTTTTAGATATGGAAATGATGATCTTAGTGTTATGACCGAAGGATACAGTGGCAAGTCCACAGGAGTGCATGAGTTTGGCTATCTGGAACATATACAAATTGAATAATGTGGGGCTCAGGGTTGATCCTTGAGAAACACCACAGTTAAAATAAGACACTTATGACCAGAAAGGAGGGAGAAAGATGGATTGGGTTCTAAGAGCAAGAACAAGTCTATACATTTGAGTGCATGTTTGCAAATGCTTAATTATGCAGAGAGTGTTGGTCAAGTTAGAGTGAGAGACGGTGTTGAATGTGGTTTTAACAATAAGAAGGTGGCTGAGTGTCCTTGATCTAGAAGGATTCTCAGATGGTCTGTCCCTGAGCCTGGGGTGGTTTCTGTACTGTATTGGGGATGGAAACCAGGCTGAGAGCAGTCACACAGGCAGTTGTTCTTCACATATGAAGCAAGTTGCTTACAAATGGTCATGGCATCAGCAGAAGCATTCTTAAGGAGGGAGCCTACCTGAGCCTGCTTCCAGTTATCAGGGGCCGAGGCCGAACTGTTGGAAAGGGGCGGATGTCCATTAGGTTGGCTAGAGCAATGATGCTGGGTGGACACAGATCCCAGGGGAGGCAGAATTGGGTACCCTCAAGAGAGAGGACCTCTTCAGAAGCCACAGTGTGGGGACTCCTGCACGCTTCCAAGACGCCATCTTGATTAGTGCACTAGTGTTGCAGGGATTCCTGACAAGCACTATTTAAAGATCAGGAATGCAAGCGCGCCTACATAGAAATTGCTAAACACGCTGCTACGTACTGAAATGCCGCCTGTGTATTTTAAACGCTGCTCTGATACACGCGTTTTTAACATTGTATTTAGTCGCTCAAAGGGACTCCTGAAATTTTATTTTGCTAAACTTTCTAGGTGCTGCCTGATTTAGCGGTCTTCTGTAAACCTGAAAGCAAATCCTTGCACACTCACCTTCGCATTGCCTGCACTTTAAAAAATTGATTTAAACCACTCACCATTTGGGTGAGCCCTCGCGCTCTCTCGTCTCCCGACCGCCATTTTGGGTGAGGGACCAGGGACTCCTGCATGCTTCCAAGTCGCCATCTTGGTTAGCGCACTAGTGTTGCAGAGATTCCTGACAAGCACTATTTAAAGATCAGGAATGCAAGCGCGCAGGGCGCGCCGCGGGCGCACCAGAGGTGCGCCAGAGGCAAGCCCGTCTGCGCCCATCCGCGCCACGACGGGCCCAGGGGCCAGGACCCCTGCTCCACTCCATATCTACCCCTGTGAGACACTTCTGGCCTTAAGAATGGGCGACGAGGCGCTAGATAGCACCACGCTAGCCAAGCTAAAAGAAGAGTCACTACTGAGGAGACTGAAAGGATCTACACGGGTCCTGAAACAGTCCCATATGTATACGACCCAGGGCCTGAAAATTGCTGTGCTCAATACACTCTCTTTGCAAAAGCACCATCTTGAAGTGTTCTCTCTCCTCCTGGAAGGGGATATTGACATCTTAGCCCTTACAGAAACCTGGCTGGGGGAATCATCTACCCCGGACATTCTGGCTGCACTACCGCTGGAATTTGACGCACTGTGGTACAACCGTCCCGGGGATCTCAGAGGTGGGGGAGTTGCAATCCTATTTTAAAAGACTCTTATGGTGACCCAAATTGTCGCAGAAAACTGTGACAGCGCAGAGCTTCTGGGATAAAAATCTCCCTAAAACCTCCTGCTTTATGCTGCTAGTAGCGTATCGCCCACCGAAAAGCTCCCCAGATTTTAATGAAGCCTTTCTGGAGCTTTTAACAGACCTGGGATCTAGATATAAACATCTCCTGGTAGTCGGGGATTTCAACTATCACTGGGATAAGTCACCTAGAGACCCTATAGAGGCTGGGTTTGAAACCAACCTGTCCTCTCTGGACCTGTCACAATTGGTCACAGGCCCCACCCATGTTAAGGGCCACACTCTTGACCTGATGTGGTCTTCCATGCCTCAGGTAGAGATAACCGATACTAGCCCTTGTGTTTGGTCAGACAACTTTCTGATTAAATGTTGGGTCCCATGTGACTGCCTACCCTCTTCATCAGATCCTCTATGGAGGAAGGTCAGATCTTGGAAGAGGGTGGAGGCTGAAGCTCTGGTCTCGACGCTTCTCTCTACTCCATCTCCAAATTTGAGTGAGGGTGATCTTGACCAACAAAGCACAGCATTAATGTCCTGGTTTCAGGCTGTAATTGACACCCTAGCTCCTGAACGGATAGAAAGGACCAGAGCGAAAGGGAAAGGAGCCCCTTGGTTCAATGACTCTCTGAGAGAGAAAAAACAAGCTCTGCGCCAAGCAGAAAGAAGGTGGAGACTTAACTATAGCCTTGCGGAGTCTGACACCTACAAAGCTCTCCTGTCTAAATATAAGGCTGATATCCTATTAAGGAAGGCAGCTTTCTATGAGGACAGAATTGGCCGAGCCGGGAATAAGAAAAATGAGACTTTCGCCATCCTGAAGAAACTCACACAGATGGGGGGTAAAATCCCAATAAACGATCGTCCGGACTGTGATACCTTCCAGAAGTACTTTCTTCAGAAAGTCCAAGATATCATCATGGACATTACTAGAACCCTGGCTGACCTCAAAGTGTTAGAACCATCTAATCCTGGAACTTGAACAGCGTTCCACGCCTTGATGAAGGGAGTTTGGCGGCATTAGCTCACTAGATAAAATCAGGTTCCAGAATGGGCCCTTGCCTGCCGAGAATATTCCAAATGGCCTTGCCTGGCCTGGAAAAGCAGCTGCTGGATCTACTAAATGAGTCATTAGATTCAGGGTACCTGCCAGTGAAGCTGAAGGAAGCCAGGGTTATCCCCCTTTTGAAAAAAGTAGGAGCAGACACTAAGGCTTTAAAAAACTATAGGCCCATTTCCCAACTCCCTTTCCTAGCAAAGATCCGGGAAAAGCAGGTCTTGAATACTCTGGGCCGCTACTTGGAGGAACATGGACTCCGTCACCCCAGACAGGCAGGGTTTCGATCAGAGCACGGAGCTGGTGATGGCCTCTGTTGTTGACGATCTGAGAATCAGGGCCGATAATAAACAGCCTTGTTCCCTGATTCTCTTGGATCTGTCAGCAGCTTTCGATACTGTCAGCCATGCTATCCTGCTGAACCGTGTATCGAATTTGGGAATCACGGGGCAAGCATTTAAATGGCTCAATTCCTTCCTAACTGGCCGGACTCAGAGTGCAAATGGGAGACCAACTCTCCGCTGCTAGTTTTGTGACTTGCGGCGTACCCCAGGGATCTGCACTGTCCCCTCTGCTATTTAATATTTATCTACAACCTTTAGTGGAGGAACTCACGCAAAGAAAGTGCCAACTTTTTAACTATGCGGACGACACTCAATTGTTAGTCCAACTTGATAACACCGGCCAACCGCAAGACTCAGTAAAGAATCTTCTTAGATTCACGGTTCACTGGATGGCAAACAACCTCCTGAAGGTTAACGCAGATAAAACTGAGGTGCTTGTTATCACTACACAAGGCAGCCCTGGTGTGAGCTCTTCTGGCCCCCCGAATTGGGGGAGGTGCCAACTCCGGGAACAGTAGTGAAAAGCCTAGGACTAAAAATTGATGCAGAGCTGTCCATGGCCCCCCAAGTTTCCGCGGTGATAGGCTCTTCTATAGGCCTACTTAGGCAACTCCGGAAACTTGTACCCATTCTTTCGGTTCCAACGCCGCAATCCATTGTGTCTGCCACAGTCATCTCGCGGTTGGACTATGGTAATACTCTTTATTTGGGTCTTCCGCGGAAGCTCCTTAGGAAACTACATGTAGTGCAGAATGATGCGGCCAGGCTGATCTTCTCCCTACCGAGTAGAACTCGAGCGACGCCCCTTCTACGGAAGCTGCACTGGCTGCCCATTGAACATCGAGTGCAGTTCAAGTGTCTTTGCATTGCCCATAAAGCCATCTATGGAGAAGCCCCCAAATACATTAAAGATCGTCTGAGAAAGTACATCCCGAGCAGAGCCTTGCGCTCCTCCAAAGCATGCAAACTGACTCCACTGAGATTTAATCTTAAATCAAAGGGTGGCAGAGCTTTGTCGGTCCTCCTTCTGCAAATCTGGAACGAGCTACCTTGCAAGGGGAGCCAGTGCTACTGTCCTTCAGAAAAGCGTTCCAAACCCACCTGTTTAAAAAGATTACATCTATACTTTAAACCATTCTGTGGTCGCAGGCGGTCCATCGGTGGCAGTGTGTTTTGTTTCTTTCTTTGAAAAGCACTTAGAGACCACTGGTGATTTGCGCTATACAAAACTATAGTAACATAACATAACATAACAGTGTGGATTACAGAGAGTGAGATCTTCCCTACAGGTAGCCATGCTGAGGGTGGCAAGCACGGAGAGAAAGGAGGTTTGAGGAGGAAAGCGGCCTGAGGGAACATGGTTTTATCAGAGAAAAAGGAAGAGAGATCCTGACAAAGTTCCTGAGAGGGAGAGACGGAAGTAAGGTAGACCTGAGGAGAGAGAAGACCTTTTGCGGTGAACAACATTTCCTGGGAAGAACTAGCAGAAGGTCCGATTTTTGTTAATAATAAGAGAAGCTGTCCACTTGGATCAGGCAGTGGTAATTTTTGATCTCACATTTATAGGTTTTATCTTCAGGACCCTTTCGAAGGCATCAGTGGCATTCAGGGGGTTTGATTTGTTGCTTAGAGATTTTGAGCTCCTCAGAGTAGCTTGAGGTAGAGGACACTAGGTGATGGGAAACCGATTTTCCAAAACTTGCCACAGTATCCAGCAGAAGTTGAAATGCTGGGGGTGGTGATGAGGGAGAGGTTCTGAACAGCAAAGGATAAATTCAAGGCAGTGATCTTTGCCCAGGGTCTTGAGCAGTGGGATTGGGGTTATGAATCCGAGGGGAGTTTGGCGGAAGATGAGTCAAGGACAAAAGATACCCCTAAGTGGTCCGCACAAGATAATGGGAGAGGAAAAATTGTAAAGATGCTGTTGTCTTTAGTAAAAATAGTGTTGAGCAAGAGACCAGACCTATGGGTCGGGTGTTTAGAAATCAACGATTCCTCTCCAGAACAGTCTTTGGTAATCCCGGTCCAGCTGGGGTTGCCGAAGCACACAGGGCTCCAATAAGGCAGTCTTTCACTCTGCAGCTAGACTAGTGCACAAAGCAAAACAAGCATTTAGCCATGCCACCACATGCGGCCTAACTTTAAAAAAACACAAAATAGGCAGAGGGTGGTGCTCAGATTTAGAAATCAAAAGTGGCTGAAGCTGCTTGAGCTGTGACATGATGGTTTTTAGCGCTCCAATGTAAGGATCTGCAATATGCTGTGGCTCTGGTAGTGTGGAGCCCATTAGCATCGGCAGCAGGCAGCTACAGCTGGCTGGAGACCGGCACGGAGGGGCATATTTATGAAGCGGTTTGTGTCGCGTTTGCAACACGCAACATGGTACATGCATCACAAAATGCGATTTATCAAGCCACAAAAGGCCACTTTGCGCGGCCCCGAGTGGCTTCATAAATCAGGAGTAACGCAACGCAGCTCAAATCACTGCGTTGCGTTACTGTGCCCATGGAGGTTCCCACGCAACGCCCATGGATTTTAACACATTCCCACATTTACCCTGACTGGTACACCTGGGAATGTGCCAAAATGCTCCGCCTTCCCAGGTGAGCCATAACGTGGAGAAATATCTTTATTTCCTCTCTTTATTTCATCTTTCTGCGTGTGCTGCATTCTGCAGCACCCACAGAGGAAAATGCAGCAGGGAGATTGTTTTTTATGCAGGAAGGTGCTCCTTTCTGCGCAAAAACAGTCCTGCCTGCAACAGAGGCATTGTGCAAGGGTTCCTGCACTGGCGGCACCAGGCAGCCCATTGGGCACCAGCTCAGGGGAAAGGACAAGAGTGCACAGTATTGGGGTCAATACAGCGCATTCCTGCCCTTTGCCTGTAACACAGTGCAGCAAGGTGACTTGCTGTGCTGCGCTACGCTGTGTTACTTTTTTTACAAACATGCCTCCGAAAGTATAACTGCATCACACCTATTTGTATTACCTTCACTGGTTCCCCTTACAGACGCGCGTCTCCTTCAAGCTCTGCATCCCTGTTCATGAGGACATTCACAGAACTGGATGCAGATGCCTGAGAAGCAGGACGCGGACCATACGATAACCTTTACCGGAGCATTTACCATTCAACAGCATCATTCATTAACTTTACATTAAGGATTTTGGACAGTTGCTATCACGTTATCTGTTAATGAGCCTCGTTATCTGCCCTTTGGAGGTTTCACTCCATTTTACCCAGCAATTAGGGGAGAGGATGTAGCCTAACGGCTAGAGCGGTCGATCTCGAAGCTGGGGAACTGAGTTCGAGTCTCGTCAACGACACAACAGCTTGTGATTCTGGGCAAATCACTTAATCTCCCCGTGCCTAACAAAATATATGAATGTGTCTATCTGTAACGAAACTGGTGCTCATGTAAAACGTTCTGATACCCGATATCTCGGATCTAGTTTGTGCTATATGAAACTCTAAAAAAAAAAAAAGTGAAAGGGCCTGATTTAGAGTTCTGCGGAAGGGTCGCTCCATCACAAACGTGACAGATATTTTGTCTGTCTTATTACAAGTGCATTACATCCGATGGCACTTGCAATATTTACTGGTTACATATGAAGTGCTTGTTCACCTCCCATGGTTTCGATTGTGCCACGTAAACATTTAAATAAATGAAAAATATTTAAATTATTCAGTGCTCACTTGAAAGGGTCCGTCATCGAGTATGCTGCTCGAGTTTATTATGAGTAATTCAGCAACCACACACAACAAAGCATCATTAAGATGAGTTGTGAAATACTTTCTTTGTGACGGTGACAAGCCTAGGAGAGTGGCCTGAAATAGAAGGACAATCAGTCACCAACTGTGAAACTTGGAAACCATCCAGAGCCGAATGGGGACACACCCTGCAGCTGGGGCTGCACACGCAGAGCGCCCTGGGACCCTGCCAGGGCTGCAGGGCAGACTCAGTCGCTACCGCTACCAGATATTTGATGTTTGGTAACTATTTTTCTCAACAAACAGCTGTCACTCCCCTGTCTCAGGAATGACAGAAACCGCAAGTTTATAATGCATGCAGCAGCAGACGTCTAACTTTGCATGGCTCGGAATACAGTAGCAGGACTTGGGATGTCACATGAGCAACACGCCTCAGGCTGTCACGTCATCAGGAGGTGTCACAGTGTCAGACGTGCAACAAGCCTCAGGCTGTCACGTCACCAGGAGGTGTTACAGTGTCAGATGTGCAACAAGCCTCAGGCTGTCACGTCATCAGGAGGTGTCACAGTGTCAGACGTGCAACAAGCCTCAGGCTGTCACGTCATCAGGAGGTGTCACACACAATCTCAGACCTGCAACAAGCCTCAGGCTGTCACGTCATCAGGAGATGTCACTGTGTCAGACGTGCAACAAGCCTCAGGCTGTCACGTCATCAGGCTGTCACGTCATCAGGAGATGTCACTGTGTCAGACGTGTGCGACAAGCCTCAGGCTGTCACGTCATCAGGAGATGTCACCGTGTCAGACGTGCAACAAGCCTCAGGCTCTCACGTCATCAGGAGATGTCACACACAATCTCAGACGTGCAACAAGCCTCAGGTGAGATGTCACTGTGTCAGACGTGCAACACGCCTCAGGCTGTCACGTCATCAGGAGGTGTCACACACAATCTCAGACGTGCAACAAGCCTCAGGCTGTCACGTCATCAGGAGGTGTCACACACAATCTCAGACCTGCAACAAGCCTCAGGCTGTCACGTCATCAGGAGGTGTCACAGTGTCAGACGTGCAACAAGCCTCAGGCTGTCACGTCATCAGGAGATGTCACAGTGTCAGACGTGCAACAAGCCTCAGGCTGTCACGTCATCAGGAGGTGTCACATACAATCTCAGACGTGCAACAAGCCTCAGGCTGTCACGTCATCACGAGATGTCACCGTGTCAGGCGGGCACAAGCCTAAGGCTGTCATGTCATCAGGAGATGTCACAGTGTCAGAAGTGCAACAAGCCTCAGGCTGTCACGTCATCAGGAGGTGTCACACACAATCTTAGACTTGCAACAAGCCTCAGGCTGTCACGTCATCAGGAGATGTCACCGTGTCAGACGTGCAACAAGCCTCAGGCTGTCACGTCATCAGGAGGTGTCACAGTGTCAGACGTGCAACAAGCCTCAGGCTGTCACGTCATCAGGAGGTGTCACAGTGTCAGACGTACAACAAGCCTCAGGCTGTCAAGTCATCAGGAGGTGTCACAAGCCTCAGGCTGTCAAGTCATCAGGAGGTGTCACAGTGTCAGACGAGCAACAAGCCTCAGGCTGTCACGTCATCAGGAGGTGTCACAGTGTCAGACGTGCAACAAGCCTCAGGCTGTCACGTCATCAGGAGATGGCACAATCTCAGATGTGCAACAAGCCTCAGGCTGTCAAGTCATCAGGAGGGGTCACAGTGTCAGACGTGCAACAAGCCTCAGGCTGTCACGTCATCAGGAGGTGTCACAGTGTCAGACCTGCAACAAGCCTCAGGCTGTCACGTCATCAGGAGATGGCACAATCTCAGACGTGCAACAAGCCTCAGGCTGTCACATCATTGGGAGGTGTCACAGTGTGAGACGTGCAACAAGCCTCAGGCTGTCACGTCATCAGGAGGTGTCACAGTGTCAGACGTGCAAAAACCCTCAGGCTGTCACATAATCAGGAGATGTCACAGTGTCAGACGTGCAACAAGCCTCAGGCTGTCACGTCATCAGGAGGTGTCACAGTGTCAGAGTTGCAACAAGCCTCTGGCTGTCACGTCATCAGGAGGTGTCACAGTGTCAGAGGTGCAACAAGCCTCAGGCTGTCAAGTCATCAGGAGGTGTTGCAGTGTCAGACGTGCAACAAGCCTCAGGCTGTCACGTCACCAGGAGGTGTCACAGTGTCAGACGTGCAACAAGCCTCAGGCTGTCACGTCATCAGGAGGTGTCACAGTGTCAGACGTGCAACAAGCCTCAGGCTGTCAAATCATCAGGAGAAGGCACAATCTCAGATGTGCTACAAGCCTCAGGCTGTCAAGTCATCAGGAGGTGTCACAGTGTCAGACGTGCAACAAGCCTCAGGCTGTCACGTCATCAGGAGGTGTCACAGTGTCAGACGTGCAACAAGACTCAGGCTGTCACGTCATCAGGAGATGGCACAATCTCAGATGCGCAACAAGCCTCAGGCTGTCACGTCATCAGGAGGTGTCACAGTGTCAGACGTGCAACAAGCCTCAGGCTGTCACGTCATCAGGAGGTGTCACAGTGTCAGACGTGTAACAAGCCTCAGGCTGTCACGTCATCAGGAGATGTCATAGTGTCAGACGTGCAACAAGCCTCAGGCTGTCACGTCATCAGGAGATGGCACTATCTCAGATGTGCAACAAGCCTCAGGTTGTCACGTTCAGGAGATGTCACAGTGTCAGACGTGCAACAAGCCTCAGGCTGTCACGTCATCAGGAGGTGTCACAGTGTCAGACGTGCAACAAGCCTCAGGCTGTCACATCATCAGGATGTGTCACAAGCCTCAGAGTGTCACATCATCAGGAGGTGTCACAGTGTCAGTGGTGCAACAAGCCTCAGGCTGTCACGTCATCAGGAGGTGTCACAGTGTCAGACGTGCAACAACCCTAAGGATGTCACGTCATCAGGAGATGGCATAATCTCAGATGTGCAACAAGCCTAAGGCTGTCAAGTCATCAGGAGGTGTCACAGTGTCAGACGTGCAACAAGCCTCAGGCTGTCACCTCATCAGGAGGTGTCACAGTGTCAGACGTCCAACAAGCCCCAGGCTGTCACGCCATCAGGAGGTGTCACAGTGTCAGAGGTGCAACAAGCCTCAGGCTGTCACGTCATCAGGAGGTGTCACAGTGTCAGAGGTGCAACAAGCCTCAGGCTGTCACGTCATCAGGAGGTGTCACAGTGTCAGACGTGCAACGTTGTAAGCCAGTCAGCTGTACATTACAAAAAATGCTGAATTTTGATTGTCTTCTAGATGGTCAATATCTAAGCAGGATATTCATGGGTAGTACCTGAGAGAAGCCTCATTACAGTATAAACCCACATATCACTACGCCTTATTCCCATAAAAGTTGCCTGTAAAGCTCACAGAGTTCTAATAAAGCGGTACAATGTTGCCCGAGTAAATGGACCAAAGTAACAGGAACAAAAGCAGAGGTTTTATCTGTACCCCATTTGATGAGACGATTGATGTTTTTAACAACGTTACACCATAGGCTGGCACTGGAGGGGGCTGATGATATCACTAAAATGTCAGACGTGCAACAAGCCTCAGGCTGTCACGTCATCAGGAGGTGTCACAGTGTCAGAGGTGCAACAAGCCTCAGGCTGTCACGTCATCAGGAGATGTCACAGTGTCAGACGTGCAACAAGCCTCAGGCTGTCACATCATCAGGAGGTGTCACAGTGTCAGACGTGCAACAAGCCTCAGGCTGTCACGTCATCAGGAGGTGTCACAGTGTCAAACGTGCAACAGGACTCAGGCTGTCACATCATCAGGAGATGGCACAATCTCAGATGTGCAACAAGCCTCAGGCTGTCAAGTCATCAGGAGGTGTCACAGTGTCAGACGTGCAACAAGCCTCAGGCTGTCACCTCATCAGGAGGTGTCACAGTGTCAGACGTGCAACAAGCCTCAGGCTGTCACGTCATCAGGAGATGGCACAATCTCAGATGTGCAACAAGCCTCAGGCTGTCACGTCATCAGGAGGTGTCACAGTGTCAGACATGCAACAAGCCTCAGCTTTTACGTCATCAGGAGGTGTCACAGTGTCAGACGTGCAACAAGCCTCAGGTGAGATGTCACCGTGTCAGATGTGCAACAAGCCTCAGGCTGTCACGTCATCAGGAGATGTCACAGTGTCAGACGTGCAACAAGCCTCTGGCTGTCACGTCATCAGGAGATGTCACAGTGTCAGACGTGCAACAAGCCTCAGGCTGTCACGTCATCAGGAGGTGTCACAGTGTCAGACGTGCAACAAGCCTCAGGCTGTCACGTCATCAGGAGGTGTCACAAGCCTCAGGCTGTCACGTCATCAGGAGGTGTCACAGTGTCAGACGTGCAACAAGCCTCAGGCTGTCACGTCATCAGGAGGTGTCACAGTGTCAGACGTGCAACAAGCCTCAGGCTGTCACGTCATCAGGAGGTGTCACAGTGTCAGACCTGCAACAAGCCTCAGGCTGTCACGTCATCAGAAGATGGCACAATCTCAGATGTACAACAAGCCTCAGGCTGTCAAGTCATCAGGAGGTGTTACAGTGTCAGACGTGCAACAAGCCTCAGGCTGTCACATCATCAGGAGGTGTCACAGTGTCAGACGTGCAACAAGCCTCAGGCTGTCACGTCATCAGGAGGTGTCACAGTGTCAGACGTGCAACAAGCCTCAGGCTGTCACGTCATCAGGAGATGGCACAATCTCAGATGTGCAACAAGCCTAAGGCTGTCAAGTCATCAGGAGGTGTCACAGTGTCAGATGTGCAACAAGCCTCAGGCTGTCACCTCATCAGGAGGTGTCACAGTGTCAGACGTCCAACAAGCCCCAGGCTGTCAAGTCATCAGCAGGTGTCACAGTGTCAGAGGTGCAACAAGCCTCAGGCTGTCACATCATCAGGAGGTGTCACAGTGTCAGAGGTGCAACAAGCCTCAGGCTGTCACGTCATCAGGAGGTGTCACAGTGTCAGACGTGCAACGTTGTAAGCCAGTCAGCTGTACATTACAAAAAATGCTGAATTTTGATTGTCTTCTAGATGGTCAATATCTAAGCAGGATATTCATGGGTAGTACCTGAGAGAAGCCTCATTACAAAATAAACCCACATATCACTACGCCTTATTCCCATAAAAGTTGCCTGTAAAGCTCACAGAGTTCTAATAAAGCGGTACAATGTTGCCCGAGTAAATGGACCAAAGTAACAGGAACAAAAGCAGAGGTTTTATCTGTACCCCATTTGATGAGACGATTGATGTTGTTAACAACGTTACACCATAGACTGGCACTGGAGGGGGCTGATGATATCACTGAAATGTCAGACGTGCAACAAGCCTCAGGCTGTCACGTCATCAGGAGGTGTCACAGTGTCAGAGGTGCAACAAGCCTCAGGCTGTCACGTCATCAGGAGATGTCACAGTGTCAGACGTGCAACAAGCCTCAGGCTGTCACATCATCAGGAGGTGTCACAGTGTCAGACGTGCAACAAGCCTCAGGCTGTCACGTCATCAGGAGGTGTCACAGTGTCAGACGTGCAACAAGACTCAGGCTGTCACGTCATCAGGAGATGGCACAATCTCAGATGTGCAACAAGCCTCAGGCTGTCAAGTCATCAGGAGGTGTCACAGTGTCAGACGTGCAACAAGCCTCAGGCTGTCACCTCATCAGGAGGTGTCACAGTGTCAAACGTGAAACAAGCCTCAGCTTTTACGTCATCAGGAGTTGTCACAGTGTCAGACGTGCAACAAGCCTCAGGTGAGATGTCACAGTGTCAGACGTGCAACAAGCCTCTGGCTGTCACGTCATCAGGAGATGTCACAGTGTCAGACGTGCAACAAGCCTCTGGCTGTCACGTCATCAGGAGATGTCACAGTGTCAGACGTGCAACAAGCCTCAGGCTGTCACGTCATCAGGAGGTGTCACAGTGTCAGACGTGCAACAAGCCTCAGGCTGTCACGTCATCAGGAGGTGTCACAAGCCTCAGGCTGTCACGTCATCAGGAGGTGTCACAGTGTCAGACGTGCAACAAGCCTCAGGCTGTCACGTCATCAGGAGGTTTCACAGTGTCAGACGTGCAACAAGCCTCAGGCTGTCACGTCATCAGGAGGTGTCACAGTGTCAGACCTGCAACAAGCCTCAGGCTGTCACGTCATCAGGAGATGGCACAATCTCAGATGTACAACAAGCCTCAGGCTGTCAAGTCATCAGGAGGTGTCACAGTGTCAGACGTGCAACAAGACTCAGGCTGTCACATCATCAGGAGGTGTCACAGTGTCAGACGTGCAACAAGCCTCAGGCTGTCACGTCATCAGGAGGTGTCACAGTGTCAGACGTGCAACAAGCCTCAGGCTGTCACGTCATCAGGAGATGGCACAATCTCAGATGTGCAACAAGCCTCAGGCTGTCAAGTCATCAGGAGGTGTCACAGTGTCAGACGTGCAACAAGCCTCAGGCTGTCACCTCATCAGGAGGTGTCACAGTGTCAGACGTGCAACAAGCCTCAGGCTGTCACGTCATCAGGAGATGGCACAATCTCAGATGTGCAACAAGCCTCAGGCTGTCACGTCATCAGGAGGTGTCACAGTGTCAGACGTGCAACAAGCCTCAGCTTTTACGTCATTAGGAGGTGTCACAGTGTCAGACGTGCAACAAGCCTCAGGTGAGATGTCACCGTGTCACACGTGCAACAAGCCTCATGCTGCCACGTCATCAGGAGATGTCACAGTGTCAGACGTGCAACAAGCCTCTGGCTGTCACGTCATCAGGAGATGTCACAGTGTCAGACGTGCAACAAGCCTCAGGCTGTCACGTCATCAGGAGGTGTCACAGTGTCAGACGTGCAACAAGCCTCAGGCTGTCACGTCATCAGGAGGTGTCAAAAAGTCTCAGGCTGTCACGTCATCAGGAGGTGTCACAGTGTCAGACGTGCAACAAGCCTCAGGCTGTCACGTCATCAGGAGGTGTCACAGTGTCAGACGTGCAACAAGCCTCAGGCTGTCACGTCATCAGGAGGTGTCACAGTGTCAGACGTGCAACAAGCCTCAGGCTGTCACATCATCAGGAGAAGGCACAATCTCAGATGTGCTACAAGCCTCTGGCTGTCACGTCATAAGGAGGTGTCACAGTGTCAGAGGTGCAACAAGCCTCAGGCTGTCAAGTCATCAGGAGGTGTCGCAGTGTCAGACGTGCAACAAGCCTCAGGCTGTCACGTCACCAGGAGGTGTCACAGTGTCAGACGTGCAACAAGCCTCAGGCTGTCACGTCATCAGGAGGTGTCACAGTGTCAGACGTGCAACAAGCCTCAGGCTGTCACATCATCAGGAGAAGGCACAATCTCAGATGTGCTACAAGCCTCAGGCTGTCAAGTCATCAGGAGGTGTTACAGTGTCAGACGTGCAACAAGCCTCAGGCTGTCACGTCATCAGGAGGTGTCACAGTGTCAGACGTGCAACAAGACTCAGGCTGTCACGTCATCAGGAGATGGCACAATCTCAGATGCGCAACAAGCCTCAGGCTGTCATGTCATCAGGAGGTGTCACAGTGTCAGACGTGCAACAAGCCTCAGGCTGTCACGTCATCAGGAGGTGTCACAGTGTCAGACGTGCAACAAGCCTCAGGCTGTCACGTCATCAGGAGATGTCACAGTGTCAGACGTGCAACAAGCCTCAGGCTGTCACGTCATCAGGAGATGGCACTATCTCAGATGTGCAACAAGCCTCAGGTTGTCACGTTCAGGAGATGTCACAGTGTCAGATGTGCAACAAGCCTCAGGCTGTCACGTCATCAGGAGGTGTCACAGTGTCAGACGTGCAACAAGCCTCAGGCTGTCACATCATCAGGATGTGTCACAAGCCTCAGAGTGTCACATCATCAGGAGGTGTCACAGTGTCAGTGGTGCAACAAGCCTCAGGCTGTCACGTCATCAGGAGGTGTCACAGTGTCAGACGTGCAACAACCCTAAGGATGTCACGTCATCAGGAGATGGCATAATCTCAGATGTGCAACAAGCCTAAGGCTGTCAAGTCATCAGGAGGTGTCAAAGTGTCAGACGTGCAACAAGCCTCAGGCTGTCACCTCATCAGGAGGTGTCACAGTGTCAGACGTCCAACAAGCCCCAGGCTGTCACGCCATCAGGAGGTGTCACAGTGTCAGAGGTGCAACAAGCCTCAGGCTGTCACGTCATCAGGAGGTGTCACAGTGTCAGAGGTGCAACAAGCCTCAGGCTGTCACGTCATCAGGAGGTGTCACAGTGTCAGAGGTGCAACAAGCCTCAGGCTGTCACGTCATCAGGAGGTGTGACAGTGTCAGAGGTGCAACAAGCCTCAGGCTGTCACGTCATCAGGAGATGTCACAGTGTCAGACGTGCAACGTTGTAAGCCAGTCAGCTGTACATTACAAAAAATGCTGAATTTTGATTGTCTTCTAGATGGTCAATATCTAAGCAGGATATTCATGGGTAGTACCTGAGAGAAGCCTCATAACAGTATAAACCCACATATCACTACGCCTTATTCCCATAAAAGTTGCCTGTAAAGCTCACAGAGTTCTAATAAAGCGGTACAATGTTGCCCGAGTAAATGGACCAAAGTAACAGGAACAGGAACAAAAGCAGAGGTTTTATCTGTACCCCATTTGATGAGACGATTGATGTTTTTAACAACGTTACTCCATAGGCTGGCACTGGAGGGGGCTGATGATATCACTAAAATGTCAGACGTGCAACAAGCCTCAGGCTGTCACGTCATCAGGAGGTGTCACAGTGTCAGAGGTGCAACAAGCCTCAGGCTGTCACGTCATCAGGAGATGTCACAGTGTCAGACGTGCAACAAGCCTCAGGCTGTCACATCATCAGGAGGTGTCACAGTGTCAGACGTGCAGCAAGCCTCAGGCTGTCACGTCATCAGGAGGTGTCACAGTGTCAAACGTGCAACAAGACTCAGGCTGTCACGTCATCAGGAGATGGCACAATCTCAGATGTGCAACAAGCCTCAGGCTGTCAAGTCATCAGGAGGTGTCACAGTGTCAGACGTGCAACAAGCCTCAGGCTGTCACCTCATCAGGAGGTGTCACAGTGTCAGACGTGCAACAAGCCTCAGGCTGTCACGTCATCAGGAGATGGCACAATCTCAGATGTGCAACAAGCCTCAGGCTGTCACGTCATCAGGAGGTGTCACAGTGTCAGACGTGCAACAAGCCTCAGCTTTTACGTCATCAGGAGGTGTCACAGTGTCAGACGTGCAACAAGCCTCAGGTGAGATGTCACCGTGTCAGATGTGCAACAAGCCTCAGGCTGTCACGTCATCAGGAGATGTCACAGTGTCAGACGTGCAACAAGCCTCTGGCTGTCACATCATCAGGAGATGTCACAGTGTCAGACGTGCAACAAGCCTCAGGCTGTCACGTCATCAGGAGGTGTCACAGTGTCAGACGTGCAACAAGCCTCAGGCTGTCACGTCATCAGGAGGTGTCACAAGCCTCAGGCTGTCACGTCATCAGGAGGTGTCACAGTGTCAGACGTGCAACAAGCCTCAGGCTGTCACGTCATCAGGAGGTGTCACAGTGTCAGACGTGCAACAAGCCTCAGGCTGTCACGTCATCAGGAGGTGTCACAGTGTCAGACCTGCAACAAGCCTCAGGCTGTCACGTCATCAGGAGATGGCACAATCTCAGATGTACAACAAGCCTCAGGCTGTCAAGTCATCAGGAGGTGTTACAGTGTCAGACGTGCAACAAGCCTCAGGCTGTCACATCATCAGGAGGTGTCACAGTGTCAGACGTGCAACAAGCCTCAGGCTGTCACGTCATCAGGAGCTGTCACAGTGTCAGACGTGCAACAAGCCTCAGGCTGTCACGTCATCAGGAGATGGCACAATCTCAGATGTGCAACAAGCCTAAGGCTGTCAAGTCATCAGGAGGTGTCACAGTGTCAGACGTGCAACAAGCCTCAGGCTGTCACCTCATCAGGAGGTGTCACAGTGTCAGACGTGCAACAAGCCTCAGGCTGTCACCTCATCAGGAGGTGTCACAGTGTCAGACGTCCAACAAGCCCCAGGCTGTCACGTCATCAGGAGGTGTCACAGTGTCAGAGGTGCAACAAGCCTCAGGCTGTCACATCATCAGGAGGTGTCACAGTGTCAGAGGTGCAACAAGCCTCAGGCTGTCACGTCATCAGGAGGTGTCACAGTGTCAGACGTGCAACGTTGTAAGCCAGTCAGCTGTACATTACAAAAAATGCTGAATTTTGATTGTCTTCTAGATGGTCAATATCTAAGCAGGATATTCATGGGTAGTACCTGAGAGAAGCCTCATTACAAAATAAACCCACATATCACTACGCCTTATTCCCATAAAAGTTGCCTGTAAAGCTCACAGAGTTCTAATAAAGCGGTACAATGTTGCCCGAGTAAATGGACCAAAGTAACAGGAACAAAAGCAGAGGTTTTATCTGTACCCCATTTGATGAGACGATTGATGTTGTTAACAACGTTACACCATAGGCTGGCACTGGAGGGGGCTGATGATATCACTGAAATGTCAGACGTGCAACAAGCCTCAGGCTGTCACGTCATCAGGAGGTGTCACAGTGTCAGAGGTGCAACAAGCCTCAGGCTGTCACGTCATCAGGAGATGTCACAGTGTCAGACGTGCAACAAGCCTCAGGCTGTCACATCATCAGGAGGTGTCACAGTGTCAGACGTGCAACAAGCCTCAGGCTGTCACGTCATCAGGAGGTGTCACAGTGTCAGACGTGCAACAAGACTCAGGCTGTCACGTCATCAGGAGATGGCACAATCTCAGATGTGCAACAAGCCTCAGGCTGTCAAGTCATCAGGAGGTGTCACAGTGTCAGACGTGCAACAAGCCTCAGGCTGTCACCTCATCAGGAGGTGTCACAGTGTCAGACGTGCAACAAGCCTCAGGCTGTCACATCATCAGGAGATGGCACAATCTCAGATGTGCAACAAGCCTCAGGCTGTCACGTCATCAGGAGGTGTCACAGTGTCAGACATGCAACAAGCCTCAGCTTTTACGTCATCAGGAGGTGTCACAGTGTCAGACGTGCAACAAGCCTCATGTGAGATGTCACCGTGTCAGACGTGCAACAAGCCTCAGGCTGTCACGTCATCAGGAGATGTCACAGTGTCAGACGTGCAACAAGCCTCTGGCTGTCACGTCATCAGGAGATGTCACAGTGTCAGACGTGCAACAAGCCTCAGGCTGTCACGTCATCAGGAGGTGTCACAGTGTCAGACGTGCAACAAGCCTCAGGCTGTCACGTCATCAGGAGGTGTCACAAGCCTCAGGCTGTCACGTCATCAGGAGGTGTCACAGTGTCAGACGTGCAACAAGCCTCAGGCTGTCACGTCATCAGGAGGTTTCACAGTGTCAGACGTGCAACAAGCCTCAGGCTGTCACGTCATCAGGAGGTGTCACAGTGTCAGACGTGCAACAAGCCTCAGGCTGTCACGTCATCAGGAGGTGTCACAGTGTCAGACGTGCAACAAGCCTCAGGCTGTCACGTCATCAGGAGATGGCACAATCTCAGATGTGCAACAAGCCTCAGGCTGTCAAGTCATCAGGAGGTGTCACAGTGTCAGACGTGCAACAAGCCTCAGGCTGTCACGTCATCAGGAGGTTTCACAGTGTCAGACGTGCAACAAGCCTCAGGCTGTCACGTCATCAGGAGGTGTCACAGTGTCAGACGTGCAACAAGCCTCAGGCTGTCACGTCATCAGGAGATGGCACAATCTCAGATGTGCAACAAGCCTCAGGCTGTCAAGTCATCAGGAGGTGTCACAGTGTCAGACGTGCAACAAGCCTCAGGCTGTCACGTCATCAGGAGGTTTCACAGTGTCAGACGTGCAACAAGCCTCAGGCTGTCACGTCATCAGGAGGTGTCACAGTGTCAGACCTGCAACAAGCCTCAGGCTGTCACGTCATCAGGAGATGGCACAATCTCAGATGTACAACAAGCCTCAGGCTGTCAAGTCATCAGGAGGTGTCACAGTGTCAGACGTGCAACAAGACTCAGGCTGTCACATCATCAGGAGGTGTCACAGTGTCAGACGTGCAACAAGCCTCAGGCTGTCACGTCATCAGGAGGTGTCACAGTGTCAGACGTGCAACAAGCCTCAGGCTGTCACGTCATCAGGAGATGGCACAATCTCAGATGTGCAACAAGCCTCAGGCTGTCAAGTCATCAGGAGGTGTCACAGTGTCAGACGTGCAACAAGCCTCAGGCTGTCACCTCATCAGGAGGTGTCACAGTGTCAGACGTGCAACAAGCCTCAGGCTGTCACGTCATCAGGAGATGGCACAATCTCAGATGTGCAACAAGCCTCAGGCTGTCACGTCATCAGGAGGTGTCACAGTGTCAGACGTGCAACAAGCCTCAGCTTTTACGTCATTAGGAGGTGTCACAGTGTCAGACGTGCAACAAGCCTCAGGTGAGATGTCACCGTGTCACACGTGCAACAAGCCTCATGCTGCCACGTCATCAGGAGATGTCACAGTGTCAGACGTGCAACAAGCCTCTGGCTGTCACGTCATCAGGAGATGTCACAGTGTCAGACGTGCAACAAGCCTCAGGCTGTCACGTCATCAGGAGGTGTCACAGTGTCAGACGTGCAACAAGCCTCAGGCTGTCACGTCATCAGGAGGTGTCAAAAAGTCTCAGGCTGTCACGTCATCAGGAGGTGTCACAGTGTCAGACGTGCAACAAGCCTCAGGCTGTCACGTCATCAGGAGGTGTCACAGTGTCAGACGTGCAACAAGCCTCAGGCTGTCACGTCATCAGGAGGTGTCACAGTGTCAGACGTGCAACAAGCCTCAGGCTGTCACATCATCAGGAGAAGGCACAATCTCAGATGTGCTACAAGCCTCTGGCTGTCACGTCATAAGGAGGTGTCACAGTGTCAGAGGTGCAACAAGCCTCAGGCTGTCAAGTCATCAGGAGGTGTCGCAGTGTCAGACGTGCAACAAGCCTCAGGCTGTCACGTCACCAGGAGGTGTCACAGTGTCAGACGTGCAACAAGCCTCAGGCTGTCACGTCATCAGGAGGTGTCACAGTGTCAGACGTGCAACAAGCCTCAGGCTGTCACATCATCAGGAGAAGGCACAATCTCAGATGTGCTACAAGCCTCAGGCTGTCAAGTCATCAGGAGGTGTTACAGTGTCAGACGTGCAACAAGCCTCAGGCTGTCACGTCATCAGGAGGTGTCACAGTGTCAGACATGCAACAAGACTCAGGCTGTCACGTCATCAGGAGATGGCACAATCTCAGATGCGCAACAAGCCTCAGGCTGTCATGTCATCAGGAGGTGTCACAGTGTCAGACGTGCAACAAGCCTCAGGCTGTCACGTCATCAGGAGGTGTCACAGTGTCAGACGTGCAACAAGCCTCAGGCTGTCACGTCATCAGGAGATGTCACAGTGTCAGACGTGCAACAAGCCTCAGGCTGTCACGTCATCAGGAGATGGCACTATCTCAGATGTGCAACAAGCCTCAGGTTGTCACGTTCAGGAGATGTCACAGTGTCAGATGTGCAACAAGCCTCAGGCTGTCACGTCATCAGGAGGTGTCACAGTGTCAGACGTGCAACAAGCCTCAGGCTGTCACATCATCAGGATGTGTCACAAGCCTCAGAGTGTCACATCATCAGGAGGTGTCACAGTGTCAGTGGTGCAACAAGCCTCAGGCTGTCACGTCATCAGGAGGTGTCACAGTGTCAGACGTGCAACAACCCTAAGGATGTCACGTCATCAGGAGATGGCATAATCTCAGATGTGCAACAAGCCTAAGGCTGTCAAGTCATCAGGAGGTGTCAAAGTGTCAGACGTGCAACAAGCCTCAGGCTGTCACCTCATCAGGAGGTGTCACAGTGTCAGACGTCCAACAAGCCCCAGGCTGTCACGCCATCAGGAGGTGTCACAGTGTCAGAGGTGCAACAAGCCTCAGGCTGTCACGTCATCAGGAGGTGTCACAGTGTCAGAGGTGCAACAAGCCTCAGGCTGTCACGTCATCAGGAGGTGTCACAGTGTCAGAGGTGCAACAAGCCTCAGGCTGTCACGTCATCAGGAGGTGTGACAGTGTCAGAGGTGCAACAAGCCTCAGGCTGTCACGTCATCAGGAGATGTCACAGTGTCAGACGTGCAACGTTGTAAGCCAGTCAGCTGTACATTACAAAAAATGCTGAATTTTGATTGTCTTCTAGATGGTCAATATCTAAGCAGGATATTCATGGGTAGTACCTGAGAGAAGCCTCATAACAGTATAAACCCACATATCACTACGCCTTATTCCCATAAAAGTTGCCTGTAAAGCTCACAGAGTTCTAATAAAGCGGTACAATGTTGCCCGAGTAAATGGACCAAAGTAACAGGAACAGGAACAAAAGCAGAGGTTTTATCTGTACCCCATTTGATGAGACGATTGATGTTTTTAACAACGTTACTCCATAGGCTGGCACTGGAGGGGGCTGATGATATCACTAAAATGTCAGACGTGCAACAAGCCTCAGGCTGTCACGTCATCAGGAGGTGTCACAGTGTCAGAGGTGCAACAAGCCTCAGGCTGTCACGTCATCAGGAGATGTCACAGTGTCAGACGTGCAACAAGCCTCAGGCTGTCACATCATCAGGAGGTGTCACAGTGTCAGACGTGCAGCAAGCCTCAGGCTGTCACGTCATCAGGAGGTGTCACAGTGTCAAACGTGCAACAAGACTCAGGCTGTCACGTCATCAGGAGATGGCACAATCTCAGATGTGCAACAAGCCTCAGGCTGTCAAGTCATCAGGAGGTGTCACAGTGTCAGACGTGCAACAAGCCTCAGGCTGTCACCTCATCAGGAGGTGTCACAGTGTCAGACGTGCAACAAGCCTCAGGCTGTCACGTCATCAGGAGATGGCACAATCTCAGATGTGCAACAAGCCTCAGGCTGTCACGTCATCAGGAGGTGTCACAGTGTCAGACGTGCAACAAGCCTCAGCTTTTACGTCATCAGGAGGTGTCACAGTGTCAGACGTGCAACAAGCCTCAGGTGAGATGTCACCGTGTCAGATGTGCAACAAGCCTCAGGCTGTCACGTCATCAGGAGATGTCACAGTGTCAGACGTGCAACAAGCCTCTGGCTGTCACATCATCAGGAGATGTCACAGTGTCAGACGTGCAACAAGCCTCAGGCTGTCACGTCATCAGGAGGTGTCACAGTGTCAGACGTGCAACAAGCCTCAGGCTGTCACGTCATCAGGAGGTGTCACAAGCCTCAGGCTGTCACGTCATCAGGAGGTGTCACAGTGTCAGACGTGCAACAAGCCTCAGGCTGTCACGTCATCAGGAGGTGTCACAGTGTCAGACGTGCAACAAGCCTCAGGCTGTCACGTCATCAGGAGGTGTCACAGTGTCAGACCTGCAACAAGCCTCAGGCTGTCACGTCATCAGGAGATGGCACAATCTCAGATGTACAACAAGCCTCAGGCTGTCAAGTCATCAGGAGGTGTTACAGTGTCAGACGTGCAACAAGCCTCAGGCTGTCACATCATCAGGAGGTGTCACAGTGTCAGACGTGCAACAAGCCTCAGGCTGTCACGTCATCAGGAGCTGTCACAGTGTCAGACGTGCAACAAGCCTCAGGCTGTCACGTCATCAGGAGATGGCACAATCTCAGATGTGCAACAAGCCTAAGGCTGTCAAGTCATCAGGAGGTGTCACAGTGTCAGACGTGCAACAAGCCTCAGGCTGTCACCTCATCAGGAGGTGTCACAGTGTCAGACGTGCAACAAGCCTCAGGCTGTCACCTCATCAGGAGGTGTCACAGTGTCAGACGTCCAACAAGCCCCAGGCTGTCACGTCATCAGGAGGTGTCACAGTGTCAGAGGTGCAACAAGCCTCAGGCTGTCACATCATCAGGAGGTGTCACAGTGTCAGAGGTGCAACAAGCCTCAGGCTGTCACGTCATCAGGAGGTGTCACAGTGTCAGACGTGCAACGTTGTAAGCCAGTCAGCTGTACATTACAAAAAATGCTGAATTTTGATTGTCTTCTAGATGGTCAATATCTAAGCAGGATATTCATGGGTAGTACCTGAGAGAAGCCTCATTACAAAATAAACCCACATATCACTACGCCTTATTCCCATAAAAGTTGCCTGTAAAGCTCACAGAGTTCTAATAAAGCGGTACAATGTTGCCCGAGTAAATGGACCAAAGTAACAGGAACAAAAGCAGAGGTTTTATCTGTACCCCATTTGATGAGACGATTGATGTTGTTAACAACGTTACACCATAGGCTGGCACTGGAGGGGGCTGATGATATCACTGAAATGTCAGACGTGCAACAAGCCTCAGGCTGTCACGTCATCAGGAGGTGTCACAGTGTCAGAGGTGCAACAAGCCTCAGGCTGTCACGTCATCAGGAGATGTCACAGTGTCAGACGTGCAACAAGCCTCAGGCTGTCACATCATCAGGAGGTGTCACAGTGTCAGACGTGCAACAAGCCTCAGGCTGTCACGTCATCAGGAGGTGTCACAGTGTCAGACGTGCAACAAGACTCAGGCTGTCACGTCATCAGGAGATGGCACAATCTCAGATGTGCAACAAGCCTCAGGCTGTCAAGTCATCAGGAGGTGTCACAGTGTCAGACGTGCAACAAGCCTCAGGCTGTCACCTCATCAGGAGGTGTCACAGTGTCAGACGTGCAACAAGCCTCAGGCTGTCACATCATCAGGAGATGGCACAATCTCAGATGTGCAACAAGCCTCAGGCTGTCACGTCATCAGGAGGTGTCACAGTGTCAGACATGCAACAAGCCTCAGCTTTTACGTCATCAGGAGGTGTCACAGTGTCAGACGTGCAACAAGCCTCATGTGAGATGTCACCGTGTCAGACGTGCAACAAGCCTCAGGCTGTCACGTCATCAGGAGATGTCACAGTGTCAGACGTGCAACAAGCCTCTGGCTGTCACGTCATCAGGAGATGTCACAGTGTCAGACGTGCAACAAGCCTCAGGCTGTCACGTCATCAGGAGGTGTCACAGTGTCAGACGTGCAACAAGCCTCAGGCTGTCACGTCATCAGGAGGTGTCACAAGCCTCAGGCTGTCACGTCATCAGGAGGTGTCACAGTGTCAGACGTGCAACAAGCCTCAGGCTGTCACGTCATCAGGAGGTTTCACAGTGTCAGACGTGCAACAAGCCTCAGGCTGTCACGTCATCAGGAGGTGTCACAGTGTCAGACGTGCAACAAGCCTCAGGCTGTCACGTCATCAGGAGGTGTCACAGTGTCAGACGTGCAACAAGCCTCAGGCTGTCACGTCATCAGGAGATGGCACAATCTCAGATGTGCAACAAGCCTCAGGCTGTCAAGTCATCAGGAGGTGTCACAGTGTCAGACGTGCAACAAGCCTCAGGCTGTCACCTCATCAGGAGGTGTCACAGTGTCAGACGTGCAACAAGCCTCAGGCTGTCACGTCATCAGGAGATGGCACAATCTCAGATGTGCAACAAGCCTCAGGCTGTCACGTCATCAGGAGGTGTCACAGTGTCAGACGTGCAACAAGCCTCAGCTTTTACGTCATCAGGAGGTGTCACAGTGTCAGACGTGCAACAAGCCTCAGGTGAGATGTCACCGTGTCAGACGTGCAACAAGCCTCATGCTGCCACGTCATCAGGAGATGTCACAGTGTCAGACGTGCAACAAGCCTCTGGCTGTCACGTCATCAGGAGATGTCACAGTGTCAGACGTGCAACAAGCCTCAGGCTGTCACGTCATCAGGAGGTGTCACAGTGTCAGACGTGCAACAAGCCTCAGGCTGTCACGTCATCAGGAGGTGTCACAAGTCTCAGGCTGTCACGTCATCAGGAGGTGTCACAGTGTCAGACGTGCAACAAGCCTCAGGCTGTCACGTCATCAGGAGGTGTCACAGTGTCAGACGTGCAACAAGCCTCAGGCTGTCACGTCATCAGGAGGTGTCACAGTGTCAGACGTGCAACAAGCCTCAGGCTGTCACATCATCAGGAGAAGGCACAATCTCAGATGTGCTACAAGCCTCTGGCTGTCACGTCATCAGGAGGTGTCACAGTGTCAGAGGTGCAACAAGCCTCAGGCTGTCAAGTCATCAGGAGGTGTCGCAGTGTCAGACGTGCAACAAGCCTCAGGCTGTCACGTCACCAGGAGGTGTCACAGTGTCAGACGTGCAACAAGCCTCAGGCTGTCACGTCATCAGGAGGTGTCACAGTGTCAGAGGTGCAACAAGCCTCAGGCTGTCAAGTCATCAGGAGGTGTCGCAGTGTCAGACGTGCAACAAGCCTCAGGCTGTCACGTCACCAGGAGGTGTCACAGTGTCAGACGTGCAACAAGCCTCAGGCTGTCACGTCATCAGGAGGTGTCACAGTGTCAGACGTGCAACAAGCCTCAGGCTGTCACATCATCAGGAGATGGCACAATCTCAGATGCGCAACAAGCCTCAGGCTGTCACGTCATCAGGAGGTGTCACAGTGTCAGACGTGCAACAAGCCTCAGGCTGTCACGTCATCAGGAGGTGTCACAGTGTCAGACGTGCAACAAGCCTCAGGCTGTCACGTCATCAGGAGATGTCACAGTGTCAGACGTGCAACAAGCCTCAGGCTGTCACGTCATCAGGAGATGGCACTATCTCAGATGTGCAACAAGCCTCAGGTTGTCACGTTCAGGAGGTGTCACAGTGTCAGACGTGCAACAAGCCTCAGGCTGTCACGTCATCAGGAGGTGTCACAAGCCTCAGGCTGTCACGTCATCAGGAGGTGTCACAGTGTCAGACGTGCAACAAGCCTCAGGCTGTCACGTCATCAGGAGGTGTCACAGTGTCAGACGTGCAACAAGCCTCAGGCTGTCACGTCATCAGGAGGTGTCACAGTGTCAGACGTGCAACAAACCTCAGGCTGTCACATCATCAGGAGAAGGCACAATCTCAGATGTGCTACAAGCCTCTGGCTGTCACGTCATCAGGAGGTGTCACAGTGTCAGAGGTGCAACAAGCCTCAGGCTGTCAAGTCATCAGGAGGTGTCGCAGTGTCAGACGTGCAACAAGCCTCAGGCTGTCACGTCACCAGGAGGTGTCACAGTGTCAGACGTGCAACAAGCCTCAGGCTGTCACGTCATCAGGAGGTGTCACAGTGTCAGACGTGCAACAAGCCTCAGGCTGTCACATCATCAGGATGTGTCACAAGCCTCAGAGTGTCACATCATCAGGAGGTGTCACAGTGTCAATGGTGCAACAAGCCTCAGGCTGTCACGTCATCAGGAAGTGTCACAGTGTCAGACGTGCAACAACCCTAAGGATGTCACGTCATCAGGAGATGGCATAATCTCAGATGTGCAACAAGCCTAAGGCTGTTAAGTCATCAGGAGGTGTCACAGTGTCAGACGTGCAACAAGCCTCAGGCTGTCACCTCATCAGGAGGTGTCACAGTGTCAGACGTCCAACAAGCCCCAGGCTGTCACGCCATCAGGAGGTGTCACAGTGTCAGAGGTGCAACAAGCCTCAGGCTGTCACGTCATCAGGAGGTGTCACAGTGTCAGAGGTGCAACAAGCCTCAGGCTGTCACGTCATCAGGAGGTGTCACAGTGTCAGAGGTGCAACAAGCCTCAGGCTGTCACGTCATCAGGAGGTGTGACAGTGTCAGAGGTGCAACAAGCCTCAGGCTGTCACGTCATCAGGAGATGTCACAGTGTCAGACGTGCAACGTTGTAAGCCAGTCAGCTGTACATTACAAAAAATGCTGAATTTTGATTGTCTTCTAGATGGTCAATATCTAAGCAGGATATTCATGGGTAGTACCTGAGAGAAGCCTCATTACAGTATAAACCCACATATCACTACGCCTTATTCCCATAAAAGTTGCCTGTAAAGCTCACAGAGTTCTAATAAAGCGGTACAATGTTGCCCGAGTAAATGGACCAAAGTAACAGGAACAGGAACAAAAGCAGAGGTTTTATCTGTACCCCATTTGAAGAGACGATTGATGTTTTTAACAACGTTACACCATAGGCTGGCACTGGAGGGGGCTGATGATATCACTGAAATGTCAGACGTGCAACAAGCCTCAGGCTGTCACGTCATCAGGAGGTGTCACAGTGTCAGAGGTGCAACAAGCCTCAGGCTGTCACGTCATCAGGAGATGTCACAGTGTCAGACGTGCAACAAGCCTCTGGCTGTCACATCATCAGGAGATGTCACAGTGTCAGACGTGCAACAAGCCTCAGGCTGTCACGTCATCAGGAGGTGTCACAGTGTCAGACGTGCAACAAGCCTCAGGCTGTCACGTCATCAGGAGGTGTCACAAGCCTCAGGCTGTCACGTCATCAGGAGGTGTCACAGTGTCAGACGTGCAACAAGCCTCAGGCTGTCACGTCATCAGGAGGTGTCACAGTGTCAGACCTGCAACAAGCCTCAGGCTGTCACGTCATCAGTAGATGGCACAATCTCAGATGTACAACAAGCCTCAGGCTGTCAAGTCATCAGGAGGTGTTACAGTGTCAGACGTACAACAAGCCTCAGGCTGTCACATCATCAGGAGGTGTCACAGTGTCAGACGTGCAACAAGCCTCAGGCTGTCACGTCATCAGGAGGTGTCACAGTGTCAGACGTGCAACAAGCCTCAGGCTGTCACGTCATCAGGAGATGGCACAATCTCAGATGTGCAACAAGCCTAAGGCTGTCAAGTCATCAGGAGGTGTCACAGTGTCAGACGTGCAACAAGCCTCAGGCTGTCACCTCATCAGGAGGTGTCACAGTGTCAGACGTGCAACAAGCCTCAGGCTGTCACCTCATCAGGAGGTGTCACAGTGTCAGACGTCCAACAAGCCCCAGGCTGTCACGTCATCAGGAGGTGTAACAGTGTCAGAGGTGCAACAAGCCTCAGGCTGTCACATCATCAGGAGGTGTCACAGTGTCAGAGGTGCAACAAGCCTCAGGCTGTCACGTCATCAGGAGGTGTCACAGTGTCAGACGTGCAACGTTGTAAGCCAGTCAGCTGTACATTACAAAAAATGCTGAATTTTGATTGTCTTCTAGATGGTCAATATCTAAGCAGGATATTCATGGGTAGTACCTGAGAGAAGCCTCATTACAAAATAAAACCACATATCACTACGCCTTATTCCCATAAAAGTTGCCTGTAAAGCTCACAGAGTTCTAATAAAGCGGTACAATGTTGCCCGAGTAAATGGACCAAAGTAACAGGAACAAAAGCAGAGGTTTTATCTGTACCCCATTTGATGAGACGATTGATGTTGTTAACAACGTTACACCATAGGCTGGCACTGGAGGGGGCTGATGATATCACTGAAATGTCAGACGTGCAACAAGCCTCAGGCTGTCACGTCATCAGGAGGTGTCACAGTGTCAGAGGTGCAACAAGCCTCAGGCTGTCACGTCATCAGGAGATGTCACAGTGTCAGACGTGCAACAAGCCTCAGGCTGTCACATCATCAGGAGGTGTCACAGTGTCAGACGTGCAACAAGCCTCAGGCTGTCACGTCATCAGGAGGTGTCACAGTGTCAGACGTGCAACAAGACTCAGGCTGTCACGTCATCAGGAGATGACACAATCTCAGATGTGCAACAAGCCTCAGGCTGTCAAGTCATCAGGAGGTGTCACAGTGTCAGACGTGCAACAAGCCTCAGGCTGTCACCTCATCAGGAGGTGTCACAGTGTCAGACGTGCAACAAGCCTCAGGCTGTCACGTCATCAGGAGATGGCACAATCTCAGATGTGCAACAAGCCTCAGGCTGTCACGTCATCAGGAGGTGTCACAGTGTCAGACATGCAACAAGCCTCAGATTTTACGTCATCAGGAGGTGTCACAGTGTCAGACGTGCAACAAGCCTCATGTGAGATGTCACCGTGTCAGACGTGCAACAAGCCTCAGGCTGTCACGTCATCAGGAGATGTCACAGTGTCAGACGTGCAACAAGCCTCTGGCTGTCACGTCATCAGGAGATGTCACAGTGTCAGACGTGCAACAAGCCTCAGGCTGTCACGTCATCAGGAGGTGTCACAGTGTCAGACGTGCAACAAGCCTCAGGCTGTCACGTCATCAGGAGGTGTCACAAGCCTCAGGCTGTCACGTCATCAGGAGGTGTCACAGTGTCAGACGTGCAACAAGCCTCAGGCTGTCACGTCATCAGGAGGTTTCACAGTGTCAGACGTGCAACAAGCCTCAGGCTGTCACGTCATCAGGAGGTGTCACAGTGTCAGACGTGCAACAAGCCTCAGGCTGTCACGTCATCAGGAGGTGTCACAGTGTCAGACGTGCAACAAGCCTCAGGCTGTCACGTCATCAGGAGATGGCACAATCTCAGATGTGCAACAAGCCTCAGGCTGTCAAGTCATCAGGAGGTGTCACAGTGTCAGACGTGCAACAAGCCTCAGGCTGTCACCTCATCAGGAGGTGTCACAGTGTCAGACGTGGAACAAGCCTCAGGCTGTCACGTCATCAGGAGATGGCACAATCTCAGATGTGCAACAAGCCTCAGGCTGTCACGTCATCAGGAGGTGTCACAGTGTCAGACGTGCAACAAGCCTCAGCTTTTACGTCATCAGGAGGTGTCACAGTGTCAGACGTGCAACAAGCCTCAGGTGAGATGTCACCGTGTCAGACGTGCAACAAGCCTCATGCTGCCACGTCATCAGGAGATGTCACAGTGTCAGACGTGCAACAAGCCTCTGGCTGTCACGTCATCAGGAGATGTCACAGTGTCAGACGTGCAACAAGCCTCAGGCTGTCACGTCATCAGGAGGTGTCACAATGTCAGACGTGCAACAAGCCTCAGGCTGTCACGTCATCAGGAGGTGTCACAAGTCTCAGGCTGTCACGTCATCAGGAGGTGTCACAGTGTCAGACGTGCAACAAGCCTCAGGCTGTCACGTCATCAGGAGGTGTCACAGTGTCAGACGTGCAACAAGCCTCAGGCTGTCACGTCATCAGGAGGTGTCACAGTGTCAGACGTGCAACAAGCCTCAGGCTGTCACATCATCAGGAGAAGGCACAATCTCAGATGTGCTACAAGCCTCTGGCTGTCACGTCATCAGGAGGTGTCACAGTGTCAGAGGTGCAACAAGCCTCAGGCTGTCAAGTCATCAGGAGGTGTCGCAGTGTCAGACGTGCAACAAGCCTCAGGCTGTCACGTCACCAGGAGGTGTCACAGTGTCAGACGTGCAACAAGCCTCAGGCTGTCACGTCATCAGGAGGTGTCACAGTGTCAGACGTGCAACAAGCCTCAGGCTGTCACGTCACCAGGAGGTGTCACAGTGTCAGACGTGCAACAAGCCTCAGGCTGTCAAGTCATCAGGAGGTGTCACAGTGTCAGACGTGCAACAAGCCTCAGGCTGTCACGTCATCAGGAGGTGTCACAGTGTCAGACGTGCAACAAGACTCAGGCTGTCACGTCATCAGGAGATGGCACAATCTCAGATGCGCAACAAGCCTCAGGCTGTCACGTCATCAGGAGGTGTCACAGTGTCAGACGTGCAACAAGCCTCAGGCTGTCACGTCATCAGGAGGTGTCACAGTGTCAGACGTGCAACAAGCCTCAGGCTGTCACGTCATCAGGAGATGTCACAGTGTCAGACGTGCAACAAGCCTCAGGCTGTCACGTCATCAGGAGATGGCACTATCTCAGATGTGCAACAAGCCTCAGGTTGTCACGTTCAGGAGATGTCACAGTGTCAGATGTGCAACAAGCCTCAGGCTGTCACGTCATCAGGAGGTGTCACAGTGTCAGACGTGCAACAAGCCTCAGGCTGTCACATCATCAGGATGTGTCACAAGCCTCAGAGGGTCACATCATCAGGAGGTGTCAGAGTGTCAATGGTGCAACAAGCCTCAGGCTGTCACGTCATCAGGAAGTGTCACAGTGTCAGACGTGCAACAACCCTAAGGATGTCACGTCATCAGGAGATGGCATAATCTCAGATGTGCAACAAGCCTAAGGCTGTTAAGTCATCAGGAGGTGTCACAGTGTCAGACGTGCAACAAGCCTCAGGCTGTCACCTCATCAGGAGGTGTCACAGTGTCAGACGTCCAACAAGCCCCAGGCTGTCACGCCATCAGGAGGTGTCACAGTGTCAGAGGTGCAACAAGCCTCAGGCTGTCACGTCATCAGGAGGTGTCACAGTGTCAGAGGTGCAACAAGCCTCAGGCTGTCACGTCATCAGGAGGTGTGACAGTGTCAGAGGTGCAACAAGCCTCAGGCTGTCACGTCATCAGGAGGTGTGACAGTGTCAGAGGTGCAACAAGCCTCAGGCTGTCACGTCATCAGGAGATGTCACAGTGTCAGACGTGCAACGTTGTAAGCCAGTCAGCTGTACATTACAAAAAATGCTGAATTTTGATTGTCTTCTAGATGGTCAATATCTAAGCAGGATATTTATGGGTAGTACCTGAGAGAAGCCTCATTACAGTATAAACCCACATATCACTACGCCTTATTCCCATAAAAGTTGCCTGTAAAGCTCACAGAGTTCTAATAAAGCGGTACAATGTTGCCCGAGTAAATGGACCAAAGTAACAGGAACAGGAACAAAAGCAGAGGTTTTATCTGTACCCCATTTGATGAGACGATTGATGTTTTTAACAACGTTACACCATAGGCTGGCACTGGAGGGGGCTGATGATATCACTGAAATGTCAGACGTGCAACAAGCCTCAGGCTGTCACGTCATCAGGAGGTGTCACAGTGTCAGAGGTGCAACAAGCCTCAGGCTGTCACGTCATCAGGAGATGTCACAGTGTCAGACGTGCAACAAGCCTCTGGCTGTCACATCATCAGGAGATGTCACAGTGTCAGACGTGCAACAAGCCTCAGGCTGTCACGTCATCAGGAGGTGTCACAGTGTCAGACGTGCAACAAGCCTCAGGCTGTCACGTCATCAGGAGGTGTCACAAGCCTCAGGCTGTCACGTCATCAGGAGGTGTCACAGTGTCAGACGTGCAACAAGCCTCAGGCTGTCACGTCATCAGGAGGTGTCACAGTGTCAGACCTGCAACAAGCCTCAGGCTGTCACGTCATCAGGAGATGGCACAATCTCAGATGTACAACAAGCCTCAGGCTGTCAAGTCATCAGGAGGTGTTACAGTGTCAGACGTGCAACAAGCCTCAGGCTGTCACATCATCAGGAGGTGTCACAGTGTCAGACGTGCAACAAGCCTCAGGCTGTCACGTCATCAGGAGGTGTCACAGTGTCAGACGTGCAACAAGCCTCAGGCTGTCACGTCATCAGGAGATGGCACAATCTCAGATGTGCAACAAGCCTAAGGCTGTCAAGTCATCAGGAGGTGTCACAGTGTCAGACGTGCAACAAGCCTCAGGCTGTCACCTCATCAGGAGGTGTCACAGTGTCAGACGTGCAACAAGCCTCAGGCTGTCACCTCATCAGGAGGTGTCACAGTGTCAGACGTCCAACAAGCCCCAGGCTGTCACGTCATCAGGAGGTGTCACAGTGTCAGAGGTGCAACAAGCCTCAGGCTGTCACATCATCAGGAGGTGTCACAGTGTCAGAGGTGCAACAAGCCTCAGGCTGTCACGTCATCAGGAGGTGTCACAGTGTCAGACGTGCAACGTTGTAAGCCAGTCAGCTGTACATTACAAAAAATGCTGAATTTTGATTGTCTTCTAGATGGTCAATATCTAAGCAGGATATTCATGGGTAGTACCTGAGAGAAGCCTCATTACAAAATAAACCCACATATCACTACGCCTTATTCCCATAAAAGTTGCCTGTAAAGCTCACAGAGTTCTAATAAAGCGGTACAATGTTGCCCGAGTAAATGGACCAAAGTAACAGGAACAAAAGCAGAGGTTTTATCTGTACCCCATTTGATGAGACGATTGATGTTGTTAACAACGTTACACCATAGGCTGGCACTGGAGGGGGCTGATGATATCACTGAAATGTCAGACGTGCAACAAGCCTCAGGCTGTCACGTCATCAGGATGTGTCACAGTGTCAGAGGTGCAACAAGCCTCAGGCTGTCACGTCATCAGGAGATGTCACAGTGTCAGACGTGCAACAAGCCTCAGGCTGTCACATCATCAGGAGGTGTCACAGTGTCAGACGTGCAACAAGCCTCAGGCTGTCACGTCATCAGGAGGTGTCACAGTGTCAGACGTGCAACAAGACTCAGGCTGTCACGTCATCAGGAGATGGCACAATCTCAGATGTGCAACAAGCCTCAGGCTGTCAAGTCATCAGAAGGTGTCACAGTGTCAGACGTGCAACAAGCCTCAGGCTGTCACCTCATCAGGAGGTGTCACAGTGTCAGACGTGCAACAAGCTTCAGGCTGTCACGTCATCAGGAGATGGCACAATCTCAGATTTGCAACAAGCCTCAGGCTGTCACGTCATCAGGAGGTGTCACAGTGTCAGACATGCAACAAGCCTCAGCTTTTACGTCATCAGGAGGTGTCACAGTGTCAGACGTGCAACAAGCCTCATGTGAGATGTCACCGTGTCAGACGTGCAACAAGCCTCAGGCTGTCACGTCATCAGGAGATGTCACAGTGTCAGACGTGCAACAAGCCTCTGGCTGTCACGTCATCAGGAGATGTCACAGTGTCAGACGTGCAACAAGCCTCAGGCTGTCACGTCATCAGGAGGTGTCACAGTGTCAGACGTGCAACAAGCCTCAGGCTGTCACGTCATCAGGAGGTGTCACAAGCCTCAGGCTGTCACGTCATCAGGAGGTGTCACAGTGTCAGACGTGCAACAAGCCTCAGGCTGTCACGTCATCAGGAGGTTTCACAGTGTCAGACGTGCAACAAGCCTCAGGCTGTCACGTCATCAGGAGGTGTCACAGTGTCAGACCTGCAACAAGCCTCAGGCTGTCACGTCATCAGGAGATGGCACAATCTCAGATGTACAACAAGCCTCAGGCTGTCAAGTCATCAGGAGGTGTCACAGTGTCAGACGTGCAACAAGCCTCAGGCTGTCACATCATCAGGAGGTGTCACAGTGTCAGACGTGCAACAAGCCTCAGGCTGTCACGTCATCAGGAGGTGTCACAGTGTCAGACGTGCAACAAGCCTCAGGCTGTCACGTCATCAGGAGATGGCACAATCTCAGATGTGCAACAAGCCTCAGGCTGTCAAGTCATCAGGAGGTGTCACAGTGTCAGACGTGCAACAAGCCTCAGGCTGTCACCTCATCAGGAGGTGTCACAGTGTCAGACGTGCAACAAGCCTCAGGCTGTCACGTCATCAGGAGATGGCACAATCTCAGATGTGCAACAAGCCTCAGGCTGTCACGTCATCAGGAGGTGTCACAGTGTCAGACGTGCAACAAGCCTCAGCTTTTACGTCATCAGGAGGTGTCACAGTGTCAGACGTGCAACAAGCCTCAGGTGAGATGTCACCGTGTCAGACGTGCAACAAGCCTCATGCTGCCACGTCATCAGGAGATGTCACAGTGTCATACGTGCAACAAGCCTCTGGCTGTCACGTCATCAGGAGATGTCACAGTGTCAGACGTGCAACAAGCCTCAGGCTGTCACGTCATCAGGAGGTGTCACAGTGTCAGACGTGCAACAAGCCTCAGGCTGTCACGTCATCAGGAGGTGTCACAAGTCTCAGGCTGTCACGTCATCAGGAGGTGTCACAGTGTCAGACGTGCAACAAGCCTCAGGCTGTCACGTCATCAGGAGGTGTCACAGTGTCAGACGTGCAACAAGCCTCAGGCTGTCACGTCATCAGGAGGTGTCACAGTGTCAGACGTGCAACAAGCCTCAGGCTGTCACATCATCAGGAGAAGGCACAATCTCAGATGTGCTACAAGCCTCTGGCTGTCACGTCATCAGGAGGTGTCACAGTGTCAGAGGTACAACAAGCCTCAGGCTGTCAAGTCATCAGGAGGTGTCGCAGTGTCAGACGTGCAACAAGCCTCAGGCTGTTACGTCACCAGGAGGTGTCACAGTGTCAGACGTGCAACAAGCCTCAGGCTGTCACGTCATCAGGAGGTGTCACAGTGTCAGACGTGCAACAAGCCTCAGGCTGTCACATCATCAGGAGAAGGCACAATCTCAGATGTGCTACAAGCCTCAGGCTGTCAAGTCATCAGGAGGTGTCACAGTGTCAGACGTGCAACAAGCCTCAGGCTGTCACGTCATCAGGAGGTGTCACAGTGTCAGACGTGCAACAAGACTCAGGCTGTCACGTCATCAGGAGATGGCACAATCTCAGATGCGCAACAAGCCTCAGGCTGTCATGTCATCAGGAGATGTCACAGTGTCAGACGTGCAACAAGCCTCAGGCTGTCACGTCATCAGGAGATGGCACTATCTCAGATGTGCAACAAGCCTCAGGTTGTCACGTTCAGGAGATGTCACAGTGTCAGATGTGCAACAAGCCTCAGGCTGTCACGTCATCAGGAGGTGTCACAGTGTCAGACGTGCAACAAGCCTCAGGCTGTCACATCATCAGGATGTGTCACAAGCCTCAGAGTGTCACATCATCAGGAGGTGTCACAGTGTCAATGGTGCAACAAGCCTCAGGCTGTCACGTCATCAGGAGGTGTCACAGTGTCAGACGTGCAACAACCCTAAGGATGTCACGTCATCAGGAGATGGCATAATCTCAGATGTGCAACAAGCCTAAGGCTGTTAAGTCATCAGGAGGTGTCACAGTGTCAGACGTGCAACAAGCCTCAGGCTGTCACCTCATCAGGAGGTGTCACAGTGTCAGACGTCCAACAAGCCCCAGGCTGTCACGCCATCAGGAGGTGTCACAGTGTCAGAGGTGCAACAAGCCTCAGGCTGTCACGTCATCAGGAGGTGTCACAGTGTCAGAGGTGCAACAAGCCTCAGGCTGTCACGTCATCAGGAGGTGTCACAGTGTCAGAGGTGCAACAAGCCTCAGGCTGTCACGTCATCAGGAGGTGTGACAGTGTCAGAGGTGCAACAAGCCTCAGGCTGTCACGTCATCAGGAGATGTCACAGTGTCAGACGTGCAACGTTGTAAGCCAGTCAGCTGTACATTACAAAAAATGCTGAATTTTGATTGTCTTCTAGATGGTCAATATCTAAGCAGGATATTCATGGGTAGTACCTGAGAGAAGCCTCATTACAGTATAAACCCACATATCACTACGCCTTATTCCCATAAAAGTTGCCTGTAAAGCTCACAGAGTTCTAATAAAGCGGTACAATGTTGCCCGAGTAAATGGACCAAAGTAACAGGAACAGGAACAAAAGCAGAGGTTTTATCTGTACCCCATTTGATGAGACGATTGATGTTTTTAACAACGTTACACCATAGGCTGGCACTGGAGGGGGCTGATGATATCACTGAAATGTCAGACGTGCAACAAGCCTCAGGCTGTCACGTCATCAGGAGGTGTCACAGTGTCAGAGGTGCAACAAGCCTCAGGCTGTCACGTCATCAGGAGATGTCACAGTGTCAGACGTGCAACAAGCCTCAGGCTGTCACATCATCACAGAGTCAGAGGTGCAACAAGCCTCAGGCTGTCACGTCATCAGGAGATGTCACAGTGTCAGACGTGCAACAAGCCTCAGGCTGTCACATCATCAGGAGGTGTCACAGTGTCAGACGTGCAACAAGCCTCAGGCTGTCACGTCATCAGGAGGTGTCACAGTGTCAGACGTGCAACAAGACTCAGGCTGTCACGTCATCAGGAGATGGCACAATCTCAGATGTGCAACAAGCCTCAGGCTGTCAAGTCATCAGAAGGTGTCACAGTGTCAGACGTGCAACAAGCCTCAGGCTGTCACCTCATCAGGAGGTGTCACAGTGTCAGACGTGCAACAAGCTTCAGGCTGTCACGTCATCAGGAGATGGCACAATCTCAGATTTGCAACAAGCCTCAGGCTGTCACGTCATCAGGAGGTGTCACAGTGTCAGACATGCAACAAGCCTCAGCTTTTACGTCATCAGGAGGTGTCACAGTGTCAGACGTGCAACAAGCCTCATGTGAGATGTCACCGTGTCAGACGTGCAACAAGCCTCAGGCTGTCACGTCATCAGGAGATGTCACAGTGTCAGACGTGCAACAAGCCTCTGGCTGTCACGTCATCAGGAGATGTCACAGTGTCAGACGTGCAACAAGCCTCAGGCTGTCACGTCATCAGGAGGTGTCACAGTGTCAGACGTGCAACAAGCCTCAGGCTGTCACGTCATCAGGAGGTGTCACAAGCCTCAGGCTGTCACGTCATCAGGAGGTGTCACAGTGTCAGACGTGCAACAAGCCTCAGGCTGTCACGTCATCAGGAGGTGTCACAGTGTCAGACCTGCAACAAGCCTCAGGCTGTCACGTCATCAGGAGGTGTCACAGTGTCAGACGTGCAACAAGCCTCATGTGAGATGTCACCGTGTCAGACGTGCAACAAGCCTCAGGCTGTCACGTCATCAGGAGATGTCACAGTGTCAGACGTGCAACAAGCCTCTGGCTGTCACGTCATCAGGAGATGTCACAGTGTCAGACGTGCAACAAGCCTCAGGCTGTCACGTCATCAGGAGGTGTCACAGTGTCAGACGTGCAACAAGCCTCAGGCTGTCACGTCATCAGGAGGTGTCACAAGCCTCAGGCTGTCACGTCATCAGGAGGTTTCACAGTGTCAGACGTGCAACAAGCCTCAGGCTGTCACGTCATCAGGAGGTGTCACAGTGTCAGACCTGCAACAAGCCTCAGGCTGTCACGTCATCAGGAGATGGCACAATCTCAGATGTACAACAAGCCTCAGGCTGTCAAGTCATCAGGAGGTGTCACAGTGTCAGACGTGCAACAAGCCTCAGGCTGTCACATCATCAGGAGGTGTCACAGTGTCAGACGTGCAACAAGCCTCAGGCTGTCACGTCATCAGGAGGTGTCACAGTGTCAGACGTGCAACAAGCCTCAGGCTGTCACGTCATCAGGAGATGGCACAATCTCAGATGTGCAACAAGCCTCAGGCTGTCAAGTCATCAGGAGGTGTCACAGTGTCAGACGTGCAACAAGCCTCAGGCTGTCACCTCATCAGGAGGTGTCACAGTGTCAGACGTGCAACAAGCCTCAGGCTGTCACGTCATCAGGAGATGGCACAATCTCAGATGTGCAACAAGCCTCAGGCTGTCACGTCATCAGGAGGTGTCACAGTGTCAGACGTGCAACATGCCTCAGCTTTTACGTCATCAGGAGGTGTCACAGTGTCAGACGTGCAACAAGCCTCAGGTGAGATGTCACCGTGTCAGACGTGCAACAAGCCTCATGCTGCCACGTCATCAGGAGATGTCACAGTGTCATACGTGCAACAAGCCTCTGGCTGTCACGTCATCAGGAGATGTCACAGTGTCAGACGTGCAACAAGCCTCAGGCTGTCACGTCATCAGGAGGTGTCACAGTGTCAGACGTGCAACAAGCCTCAGGCTGTCACGTCATCAGGAGGTGTCACAAGTCTCAGGCTGTCACGTCATCAGGAGGTGTCACAGTGTCAGACGTGCAACAAGCCTCAGGCTGTCACGTCATCAGGAGGTGTCACAGTGTCAGACGTGCAACAAGCCTCAGGCTGTGACGTCATCAGGAGGTGTCACAGTGTCAGACGTGCAACAAGCCTCAGGCTGTCACATCATCAGGAGGAGGCACAATCTCAGATGTGCTACAAGCCTCTGGCTGTCACGTCATCAGGAGGTGTCACAGTGTCAGAGGTACAACAAGCCTCAGGCTGTCAAGTCATCAGGAGGTGTCGCAGTGTCAGACGTGCAACAAGCCTCAGGCTGTTACGTCACCAGGAGGTGTCACAGTGTCAGACGTGCAACAAGCCTCAGGCTGTCACGTCATCAGGAGGTGTCACAGTGTCAGACGTGCAACAAGCCTCAGGCTGTCACATCATCAGGAGAAGGCACAATCTCAGATGTGCTACAAGCCTCAGGCTGTCAAGTCATCAGGAGGTGTCACAGTGTCAGACGTGCAACAAGCCTCAGGCTGTCACGTCATCAGGAGGTGTCACAGTGTCAGACGTGCAACAAGACTCAGGCTGTCACGTCATCAGGAGATGGCACAATCTCAGATGCGCAACAAGCCTCAGGCTGTCATGTCATCAGGAGATGTCACAGTGTCAGACGTGCAACAAGCCTCAGGCTGTCACGTCATCAGGAGATGGCACTATCTCAGATGTGCAACAAGCCTCAGGTTGTCACGTTCAGGAGATGTCACAGTGTCAGATGTGCAACAAGCCTCAGGCTGTCACGTCATCAGGAGGTGTCACAGTGTCAGACGTGCAACAAGCCTCAGGCTGTCACATCATCAGGATGTGTCACAAGCCTCAGAGTGTCACATCATCAGGAGGTGTCACAGTGTCAATGGTGCAACAAGCCTCAGGCTGTCACGTCATCAGGAGGTGTCACAGTGTCAGACGTGCAACAACCCTAAGGATGTCACGTCATCAGGAGATGGCATAATCTCAGATGTGCAACAAGCCTAAGGCTGTTAAGTCATCAGGAGGTGTCACAGTGTCAGACGTGCAACAAGCCTCAGGCTGTCACCTCATCAGGAGGTGTCACAGTGTCAGACGTCCAACAAGCCCCAGGCTGTCACGCCATCAGGAGGTGTCACAGTGTCAGAGGTGCAACAAGCCTCAGGCTGTCACGTCATCAGGAGGTGTCACAGTGTCAGAGGTGCAACAAGCCTCAGGCTGTCACGTCATCAGGAGGTGTCACAGTGTCAGAGGTGCAACAAGCCTCAGGCTGTCACGTCATCAGGAGATGTCACAGTGTCAGACGTGCAACAAGCCTCAGGCTGTCACATCATCAGGAGGTGTCACAGTGTCAGACGTGCAACAAGCCTCAGGCTGTCACGTCATCAGGAGGTGTCACAGTGTCAGACGTGCAACAAGACTCAGGCTGTCACGTCATCAGGAGATGGCACAATCTCAGATGTGCAACAAGCCTCAGGCTGTCAAGTCATCAGAAGGTGTCACAGTGTCAGACGTGCAACAAGCCTCAGGCTGTCACCTCATCAGGAGGTGTCACAGTGTCAGACGTGCAACAAGCTTCAGGCTGTCACGTCATCAGGAGATGGCACAATCTCAGATTTGCAACAAGCCTCAGGCTGTCACGTCATCAGGAGGTGTCACAGTGTCAGACATGCAACAAGCCTCAGCTTTTACGTCATCAGGAGGTGTCACAGTGTCAGACGTGCAACAAGCCTCATGTGAGATGTCACCGTGTCAGACGTGCAACAAGCCTCAGGCTGTCACGTCATCAGGAGATGTCACAGTGTCAGACGTGCAACAAGCCTCTGGCTGTCACGTCATCAGGAGATGTCACAGTGTCAGACGTGCAACAAGCCTCAGGCTGTCACGTCATCAGGAGGTGTCACAGTGTCAGACGTGCAACAAGCCTCAGGCTGTCACGTCATCAGGAGGTGTCACAAGCCTCAGGCTGTCACGTCATCAGGAGGTGTCACAGTGTCAGACGTGCAACAAGCCTCAGGCTGTCACGTCATCAGGAGGTTTCACAGTGTCAGACGTGCAACAAGCCTCAGGCTGTCACGTCATCAGGAGGTGTCACAGTGTCAGACCTGCAACAAGCCTGAGGCTGTCACGTCATCAGGAGATGGCACAATCTCAGATGTACAACAAGCCTCAGGCTGTCAAGTCATCAGGAGGTGTCACAGTGTCAGACGTGCAACAAGCCTCAGGCTGTCACATCATCAGGAGGTGTCACAGTGTCAGACGTGCAACAAGCCTCAGGCTGTCACGTCATCAGGAGGTGTCACAGTGTCAGACGTGCAACAAGCCTCAGGCTGTCACGTCATCAGGAGATGGCACAATCTCAGATGTGCAACAAGCCTCAGGCTGTCAAGTCATCAGGAGGTGTCACAGTGTCAGACGTGCAACAAGCCTCAGGCTGTCACCTCATCAGGAGGTGTCACAGTGTCAGACGTGCAACAAGCCTCAGGCTGTCACGTCATCAGGAGATGGCACAATCTCAGATGTGCAACAAGCCTCAGGCTGTCACGTCATCAGGAGGTGTCACAGTGTCAGACGTGCAACAAGCCTCAGCTTTTACGTCATCAGGAGGTGTCACAGTGTCAGACGTGCAACAAGCCTCAGGTGAGATGTCACCGTGTCAGACGTGCAACAAGCCTCATGCTGCCACGTCATCAGGAGATGTCACAGTGTCATACGTGCAACAAGCCTCTGGCTGTCACGTCATCAGGAGATGTCACAGTGTCAGACGTGCAACAAGCCTCAGGCTGTCACGTCATCAGGAGGTGTCACAGTGTCAGACGTGCAACAAGCCTCAGGCTGTCACGTCATCAGGAGGTGTCACAAGTCTCAGGCAGTCACGTCATCAGGAGGTGTCACAGTGTCAGACGTGCAACAAGCCTCAGGCTGTCACGTCATCAGGAGGTGTCACAGTGTCAGACGTGCAACAAGCCTCAGGCTGTCACGTCATCAGGAGGTGTCACAGTGTCAGACGTGCAACAAGCCTCAGGCTGTCACATCATCAGGAGAAGGCACAATCTCAGATGTGCTACAAGCCTCTGGCTGTCACGTCATCAGGAGGTGTCACAGTGTCAGAGGTACAACAAGCCTCAGGCTGTCAAGTCATCAGGAGGTGTCGCAGTGTCAGACGTGCAACAAGCCTCAGGCTGTTACGTCACCAGGAGGTGTCACAGTGTCAGACGTGCAACAAGCCTCAGGCTGTCACGTCATCAGGAGGTGTCACAGTGTCAGACGTGCAACAAGCCTCAGGCTGTCACATCATCAGGAGAAGGCACAATCTCAGATGTGCTACAAGCCTCAGGCTGTCAAGTCATCAGGAGGTGTCACAGTGTCAGACGTGCAACAAGCCTCAGGCTGTCACGTCATCAGGAGGTGTCACAGTGTCAGACGTGCAACAAGACTCAGGCTGTCACGTCATCAGGAGATGGCACAATCTCAGATGCGCAACAAGCCTCAGGCTGTCATGTCATCAGGAGATGTCACAGTGTCAGACGTGCAACAAGCCTCAGGCTGTCACGTCATCAGGAGATGGCACTATCTCAGATGTGCAACAAGCCTCAGGTTGTCACGTTCAGGAGATGTCACAGTGTCAGATGTGCAACAAGCCTCAGGCTGTCACGTCATCAGGAGGTGTCACAGTGTCAGACGTGCAACAAGCCTCAGGCTGTCACATCATCAGGATGTGTCACAAGCCTCAGAGTGTCACATCATCAGGAGGTGTCACAGTGTCAATGGTGCAACAAGCCTCAGGCTGTCACGTCATCAGGAGGTGTCACAGTGTCAGACGTGCAACAACCCTAAGGATGTCACGTCATCAGGAGATGGCATAATCTCAGATGTGCAACAAGCCTAAGGCTGTTAAGTCATCAGGAGGTGTCACAGTGTCAGACGTGCAACAAGCCTCAGGCTGTCACCTCATCAGGAGGTGTCACAGTGTCAGACGTCCAACAAGCCCCAGGCTGTCACGCCATCAGGAGGTGTCACAGTGTCAGAGGTGCAACAAGCCTCAGGCTGTCACGTCATCAGGAGGTGTCACAGTGTCAGAGGTGCAACAAGCCTCAGGCTGTCACGTCATCAGGAGGTGTCACAGTGTTAGAGGTGCAACAAGCCTCAGGCTGTCACGTCATCAGGAGGTGTGACAGTGTCAGAGGTGCAACAAGCCTCAGGCTGTCACGTCATCAGGAGATGTCACAGTGTCAGACGTGCAACGTTGTAAGCCAGTCAGCTGTACATTACAAAAAATGCTGAATTTTGATTGTCTTCTAGATGGTCAATATCTAAGCAGGATATTCATGGGTAGTACCTGAGAGAAGCCTCATTACAGTATAAACCCACATATCACTACGCCTTATTCCCATAAAAGTTGCCTGTAAAGCTCACAGAGTTCTAATAAAGCGGTACAATGTTGCCCGAGTAAATGGACCAAAGTAACAGGAACAGGAACAAAAGCAGAGGTTTTATCTGTACCCCATTTGATGAGCGATTGATGTTTTTAACAACGTTACACCATAGGCTGGCACTGGAGGGGGCTGATGATATCACTGAAATGTCAGACGTGCAACAAGCCTCAGGCTGTCACGTCATCAGGAGGTGTCACAGTGTCAGAGGTGCAACAAGCCTCAGGCTGTCACGTCATCAGGAGATGTCACAGTGTCAGACGTGCAACAAGCCTCAGGCTGTCACATCATCACAGTGTCAGAGGTGCAACAAGCCTCAGGCTGTCACGTCATCAGGAGATGTCACAGTGTCAGACGTGCAACAAGCCTCAGGCTGTCACATCATCAGGAGGTGTCACAGTGTCAGACGTGCAACAAGCCTCAGGCTGTCACGTCATCAGGAGGTGTCACAGTGTCAGACGTGCAACAAGACTCAGGCTGTCACGTCATCAGGAGATGACACAATCTCAGATGTGCAACAAGCCTCAGGCTGTCAAGTCATCAGGAGGTGTCACAGTGTCAGACGTGCAACAAGCCTCAGGCTGTCACCTCATCAGGAGGTGTCACAGTGTCAGACGTGCAACAAGCCTCAGGCTGTCACGTCATCAGGAGATGGCACAATCTCAGATGTGCAACAAGCCTCAGGCTGTCACGTCATCAGGAGGTGTCACAGTGTCAGACATGCAACAAGCCTCAGCTTTTACGTCATCAGGAGGTGTCACAGTGTCAGACGTGCAACAAGCCTCATGTGAGATGTCACCGTGTCAGACGTGCAACAAGCCTCAGGCTGTCACGTCATCAGGAGATGTCACAGTGTCAGACGTGCAACAAGCCTCTGGCTGTCACGTCATGAGGAGATGTCACAGTGTCAGACGTGCAACAAGCCTCAGGCTGTCACGTCATCAGGAGGTGTCACAGTGTCAGACGTGCAACAAGCCTCAGGCTGTCACGTCATCAGGAGGTGTCACAAGCCTCAGGCTGTCACGTCATCAGGTCGTGTCACAGTGTCAGACGTGCAACAAGCCTCAGGCTGTCACGTCATCAGGAGGTTTCACAGTGTCAGACGTGCAACAAGCCTCAGGCTGTCACGTCATCAGGAGGTGTCACAGTGTCAGACGTGCAACAAGCCTCAGGCTGTCACGTCATCAGGAGGTGTCACAGTGTCAGACGTGCAACAAGCCTCAGGCTGTCACGTCATCAGGAGATGGCACAATCTCAGATGTGCAACAAGCCTCAGGCTGTCAAGTCATCAGGAGGTGTCACAGTGTCAGACGTGCAACAAGCCTCAGGCTGTCACCTCATCAGGAGGTGTCACAGTGTCAGACGTGCAACAAGCCTCAGGCTGTCACGTCATCAGGAGATGGCACAATCTCAGATGTGCAACAAGCCTCAGGCTGTCACGTCATCAGGAGGTGTCACAGTGTCAGACGTGCAACAAGCCTCAGCTTTTACGTCATCAGGAGGTGTCACAGTGTCAGACGTGCAACAAGCCTCAGGTGAGATGTCACCGTGTCAGACGTGCAACAAGCCTCATGCTGCCACGTCATCAGGAGATGTCACAGTGTCAGACGTGCAACAAGCCTCTGGCTGTCACGTCATCAGGAGATGTCACAGTGTCAGACGTGCAACAAGCCTCAGGCTGTCACGTCATCAGGAGGTGTCACAATGTCAGACGTGCAACAAGCCTCAGGCTGTCACGTCATCAGGAGGTGTCAAAAGTCTCAGGCTGTCACGTCATCAGGAGGTGTCACAGTGTCAGACGTGCAACAAGCCTCAGGCTGTCACGTCATCAGGAGGTGTCACAGTGTCAGACGTGCAACAAGCCTCAGGCTGTCACGTCATCAGGAGGTGTCACAGTGTCAGACGTGCAACAAGCCTCAGGCTGTCACATCATCAGGAGAAGGCACAATCTCAGATGTGCTACAAGCCTCTGGCTGTCACGTCATCAGGAGGTGTCACAGTGTCAGAGGTGCAACAAGCCTCAGGCTGTCAAGTCATCAGGAGGTGTCGCAGTGTCAGACGTGCAACAAGCCTCAGGCTGTCACGTCACCAGGAGGTGTCACAGTGTCAGACGTGCAACAAGCCTCAGGCTGTCACGTCATCAGGAGGTGTCACAGTGTCAGACGTGCAACAAGCCTCAGGCTGTCACGTCACCAGGAGGTGTCACAGTGTCAGACGTGCAACAAGCCTCAGGCTGTCAAGTCATCAGGAGGTGTCACAGTGTCAGACGTGCAACAAGCCTCAGGCTGTCACGTCATCAGGAGGTGTCACAGTGTCAGACGTGCAACAAGACTCAGGCTGTCACGTCATCAGGAGATGGCACAATCTCAGATGCGCAACAAGCCTCAGGCTGTCACGTCATCAGGAGGTGTCACAGTGTCAGACGTGCAACAAGCCTCAGGCTGTCACGTCATCAGGAGGTGTCACAGTGTCAGACGTGCAACAAGCCTCAGGCTGTCACGTCATCAGGAGATGTCACAGTGTCAGACGTGCAACAAGCCTCAGGCTGTCACGTCATCAGGAGATGGCACTATCTCAGATGTGCAACAAGCCTCAGGTTGTCACGTTCAGGAGATGTCACAGTGTCAGATGTGCAACAAGCCTCAGGCTGTCACGTCATCAGGAGGTGTCACAGTGTCAGACGTGCAACAAGCCTCAGGCTGTCACATCATCAGGATGTGTCACAAGCCTCAGAGTGTCACATCATCAGGAGGTGTCAGAGTGTCAATGGTGCAACAAGCCTCAGGCTGTCACGTCATCAGGAAGTGTCACAGTGTCAGACGTGCAACAACCCTAAGGATGTCACGTCATCAGGAGATGGCATAATCTCAGATGTGCAACAAGCCTAAGGCTGTTAAGTCATCAGGAGGTGTCACAGTGTCAGACGTGCAACAAGCCTCAGGCTGTCACCTCATCAGGAGGTGTCACAGTGTCAGACGTCCAACAAGCCCCAGGCTGTCACGCCATCAGGAGGTGTCACAGTGTCAGAGGTGCAACAAGCCTCAGGCTGTCACGTCATCAGGAGGTGTCACAGTGTCAGAGGTGCAACAAGCCTCAGGCTGTCACGTCATCAGGAGGTGTCACAGTGTCAGAGGTGCAACAAGCCTCAGGCTGTCACGTCATCAGGAGGTGTGACAGTGTCAGAGGTGCAACAAGCCTCAGGCTGTCACGTCATCAGGAGATGTCACAGTGTCAGACGTGCAACGTTGTAAGCCAGTCAGCTGTACATTACAAAAAATGCTGAATTTTGATTGTCTTCTAGATGGTCAATATCTAAGCAGGATATTCATGGGTAGTACCTGAGAGAAGCCTCATTACAGTATAAACCCACATATCACTACGCCTTATTCCCATAAAAGTTGCCTGTAAAGCTCACAGAGTTCTAATAAAGCGGTACAATGTTGCCCGAGTAAATGGACCAAAGTAACAGGAACAGGAACAAAAGCAGAGGTTTTATCTGTACCCCATTTGATGAGACGATTGATGTTTTTAACAACGTTACACCATAGGCTGGCACTGGAGGGGGCTGATGATATCACTGAAATGTCAGACGTGCAACAAGCCTCAGGCTGTCACGTCATCAGGAGGTGTCACAGTGTCAGAGGTGCAACAAGCCTCAGGCTGTCACGTCATCAGGAGATGTCACAGTGTCAGACGTGCAACAAGCCTCTGGCTGTCACATCATCAGGAGATGTCACAGTGTCAGACGTGCAACAAGCCTCAGGCTGTCACGTCATCAGGAGGTGTCACAGTGTCAGACGTGCAACAAGCCTCAGGCTGTCACGTCATCAGGAGGTGTCACAAGCCTCAGGCTGTCACGTCATCAGGAGGTGTCACAGTGTCAGACGTGCAACAAGCCTCAGGCTGTCACGTCATCAGGAGGTGTCACAGTGTCAGACCTGCAACAAGCCTCAGGCTGTCACGTCATCAGGAGATGGCACAATCTCAGATGTACAACAAGCCTCAGGCTGTCAAGTCATCAGGAGGTGTTACAGTGTCAGACGTGCAACAAGTCTCAGGCTGTCACATCATCAGGAGGTGTCACAGTGTCAGACGTGCAACAAGCCTCAGGCTGTCACGTCATCAGGAGGTGTCACAGTGTCAGACGTGCAACAAGCCTCAGGCTGTCACGTCATCAGGAGATGGCACAATCTCAGATGTGCAACAAGCCTAAGGCTGTCAAGTCATCAGGAGGTGTCACAGTGTCAGACGTGCAACAAGCCTCAGGCTGTCACCTCATCAGGAGGTGTCACAGTGTCAGACGTGCAACAAGCCTCAGGCTGTCACCTCATCAGGAGGTGTCACAGTGTCAGACGTCCAACAAGCCCCAGGCTGTCACGTCATCAGGAGGTGTCACAGTGTCAGAGGTGCAACAAGCCTCAGGCTGTCACATCATCAGGAGGTGTCACAGTGTCAGAGGTGCAACAAGCCTCAGGCTGTCACGTCATCAGGAGGTGTCACAGTGTCAGACGTGCAACGTTGTAAGCCAGTCAGCTGTACATTACAAAAAATGCTGAATTTTGATTGTCTTCTAGATGGTCAATATCTAAGCAGGATATTCATGGGTAGTACCTGAGAGAAGCCTCATTACAAAATAAACCCACATATCACTACGCCTTATTCCCATAAAAGTTGCCTGTAAAGCTCACAGAGTTCTAATAAAGCGGTACAATGTTGCCCGAGTAAATGGACCAAAGTAACAGGAACAAAAGCAGAGGTTTTATCTGTACCCCATTTGATGAGACGATTGATGTTGTTAACAACGTTACACCATAGGCTGGCACTGGAGGGGGCTGATGATATCACTGAAATGTCAGACGTGCAACAAGCCTCAGGCTGTCACGTCATCAGGAGGTGTCACAGTGTCAGAGGTGCAACAAGCCTCAGGCTGTCACGTCATCAGGAGATGTCACAGTGTCAGACGTGCAACAAGCCTCAGGCTGTCACATCATCAGGAGGTGTCACAGTGTCAGACGTGCAACAAGCCTCAGGCTGTCACGTCATCAGGAGGTGTCACAGTGTCAGACGTGCAACAAGACTCAGGCTGTCACGTCATCAGGAGATGGCACAATCTCAGATGTGCAACAAGCCTCAGGCTGTCAAGTCATCAGGAGGTGTCACAGTGTCAGACGTGCAACAAGCCTCAGGCTGTCACCTCATCAGGAGGTGTCACAGTGTCAGACGTGCAACAAGCTTCAGGCTGTCACGTCATCAGGAGATGGCACAATCTCAGATTTGCAACAAGCCTCAGGCTGTCACGTCATCAGGAGGTGTCACAGTGTCAGACATGCAACAAGCCTCAGCTTTTACGTCATCAGGAGGTGTCACAGTGTCAGACGTGCAACAAGCCTCATGTGAGATGTCACCGTGTCAGACGTGCAACAAGCCTCAGGCTGTCACGTCATCAGGAGATGTCACAGTGTCAGACGTGCAACAAGCCTCTGGCTGTCACGTCATCAGGAGATGTCACAGTGTCAGACGTGCAACAAGCCTCAGGCTGTCACGTCATCAGGAGGTGTCACAGTGTCAGACGTGCAACAAGCCTCAGGCTGTCACGTCATCAGGAGGTGTCACAAGCCTCAGGCTGTCACGTCATCAGGAGGTGTCACAGTGTCAGACGTGCAACAAGCCTCAGGCTGTCACGTCATCAGGAGGTTTCACAGTGTCAGACGTGCAACAAGCCTCAGGCTGTCACGTCATCAGGAGGTGTCACAGTGTCAGACCTGCAACAAGCCTCAGGCTGTCACGTCATCAGGAGATGGCACAATCTCAGATGTACAACAAGCCTCAGGCTGTCACGTCATCAGGAGGTGTCACAGTGTCAGACGTGCAACAAGCCTCAGGCTGTCACGTCATCAGGAGGTGTCACAAGCCTCAGGCTGTCACGTCATCAGGAGGTGTCACAGTGTCAGACGTGCAACAAGCCTCAGGCTGTCACGTCATCAGGAGGTGTCACAGTGTCAGACCTGCAACAAGCCTCAGGCTGTCACGTCATCAGGAGGTGTCACAGTGTCAGACGTGCAACAAGCCTCATGTGAGATGTCACCGTGTCAGACGTGCAACAAGCCTCAGGCTGTCACGTCATCAGGAGATGTCACAGTGTCAGACGTGCAACAAGCCTCTGGCTGTCACGTCATCAGGAGATGTCACAGTGTCAGACGTGCAACAAGCCTCAGGCTGTCACGTCATCAGGAGGTGTCACAGTGTCAGACGTGCAACAAGCCTCAGGCTGTCACGTCATCAGGAGGTGTCACAAGCCTCAGGCTGTCACGTCATCAGGAGGTTTCACAGTGTCAGACGTGCAACAAGCCTCAGGCTGTCACGTCATCAGGAGGTGTCACAGTGTCAGACCTGCAACAAGCCTCAGGCTGTCACGTCATCAGGAGATGGCACAATCTCAGATGTACAACAAGCCTCAGGCTGTCAAGTCATCAGGAGGTGTCACAGTGTCAGACGTGCAACAAGCCTCAGGCTGTCACATCATCAGGAGGTGTCACAGTGTCAGACGTGCAACAAGCCTCAGGCTGTCACGTCATCAGGAGGTGTCACAGTGTCAGACGTGCAACAAGCCTCAGGCTGTCACGTCATCAGGAGATGGCACAATCTCAGATGTGCAACAAGCCTCAGGCTGTCAAGTCATCAGGAGGTGTCACAGTGTCAGACGTGCAACAAGCCTCAGGCTGTCACCTCATCAGGAGGTGTCACAGTGTCAGACGTGCAACAAGCCTCAGGCTGTCACGTCATCAGGAGATGGCACAATCTCAGATGTGCAACAAGCCTCAGGCTGTCACGTCATCAGGAGGTGTCACAGTGTCAGACGTGCAACATGCCTCAGCTTTTACGTCATCAGGAGGTGTCACAGTGTCAGACGTGCAACAAGCCTCAGGTGAGATGTCACCGTGTCAGACGTGCAACAAGCCTCATGCTGCCACGTCATCAGGAGATGTCACAGTGTCATACGTGCAACAAGCCTCTGGCTGTCACGTCATCAGGAGATGTCACAGTGTCAGACGTGCAACAAGCCTCAGGCTGTCACGTCATCAGGAGGTGTCACAGTGTCAGACGTGCAACAAGCCTCAGGCTGTCACGTCATCAGGAGGTGTCACAAGTCTCAGGCTGTCACGTCATCAGGAGGTGTCACAGTGTCAGACGTGCAACAAGCCTCAGGCTGTCACGTCATCAGGAGGTGTCACAGTGTCAGACGTGCAACAAGCCTCAGGCTGTGACGTCATCAGGAGGTGTCACAGTGTCAGACGTGCAACAAGCCTCAGGCTGTCACATCATCAGGAGGAGGCACAATCTCAGATGTGCTACAAGCCTCTGGCTGTCACGTCATCAGGAGGTGTCACAGTGTCAGAGGTACAACAAGCCTCAGGCTGTCAAGTCATCAGGAGGTGTCGCAGTGTCAGACGTGCAACAAGCCTCAGGCTGTTACGTCACCAGGAGGTGTCACAGTGTCAGACGTGCAACAAGCCTCAGGCTGTCACGTCATCAGGAGGTGTCACAGTGTCAGACGTGCAACAAGCCTCAGGCTGTCACATCATCAGGAGAAGGCACAATCTCAGATGTGCTACAAGCCTCAGGCTGTCAAGTCATCAGGAGGTGTCACAGTGTCAGACGTGCAACAAGCCTCAGGCTGTCACGTCATCAGGAGGTGTCACAGTGTCAGACGTGCAACAAGACTCAGGCTGTCACGTCATCAGGAGATGGCACAATCTCAGATGCGCAACAAGCCTCAGGCTGTCATGTCATCAGGAGATGTCACAGTGTCAGACGTGCAACAAGCCTCAGGCTGTCACGTCATCAGGAGATGGCACTATCTCAGATGTGCAACAAGCCTCAGGTTGTCACGTTCAGGAGATGTCACAGTGTCAGATGTGCAACAAGCCTCAGGCTGTCACGTCATCAGGAGGTGTCACAGTGTCAGACGTGCAACAAGCCTCAGGCTGTCACATCATCAGGATGTGTCACAAGCCTCAGAGTGTCACATCATCAGGAGGTGTCACAGTGTCAATGGTGCAACAAGCCTCAGGCTGTCACGTCATCAGGAGGTGTCACAGTGTCAGACGTGCAACAACCCTAAGGATGTCACGTCATCAGGAGATGGCATAATCTCAGATGTGCAACAAGCCTAAGGCTGTTAAGTCATCAGGAGGTGTCACAGTGTCAGACGTGCAACAAGCCTCAGGCTGTCACCTCATCAGGAGGTGTCACAGTGTCAGACGTCCAACAAGCCCCAGGCTGTCACGCCATCAGGAGGTGTCACAGTGTCAGAGGTGCAACAAGCCTCAGGCTGTCACGTCATCAGGAGGTGTCACAGTGTCAGAGGTGCAACAAGCCTCAGGCTGTCACGTCATCAGGAGGTGTCACAGTGTCAGAGGTGCAACAAGCCTCAGGCTGTCACGTCATCAGGAGATGTCACAGTGTCAGACGTGCAACAAGCCTCAGGCTGTCACATCATCAGGAGGTGTCACAGTGTCAGACGTGCAACAAGCCTCAGGCTGTCACGTCATCAGGAGGTGTCACAGTGTCAGACGTGCAACAAGACTCAGGCTGTCACGTCATCAGGAGATGGCACAATCTCAGATGTGCAACAAGCCTCAGGCTGTCAAGTCATCAGAAGGTGTCACAGTGTCAGACGTGCAACAAGCCTCAGGCTGTCACCTCATCAGGAGGTGTCACAGTGTCAGACGTGCAACAAGCTTCAGGCTGTCACGTCATCAGGAGATGGCACAATCTCAGATTTGCAACAAGCCTCAGGCTGTCACGTCATCAGGAGGTGTCACAGTGTCAGACATGCAACAAGCCTCAGCTTTTACGTCATCAGGAGGTGTCACAGTGTCAGACGTGCAACAAGCCTCATGTGAGATGTCACCGTGTCAGACGTGCAACAAGCCTCAGGCTGTCACGTCATCAGGAGATGTCACAGTGTCAGACGTGCAACAAGCCTCTGGCTGTCACGTCATCAGGAGATGTCACAGTGTCAGACGTGCAACAAGCCTCAGGCTGTCACGTCATCAGGAGGTGTCACAGTGTCAGACGTGCAACAAGCCTCAGGCTGTCACGTCATCAGGAGGTGTCACAAGCCTCAGGCTGTCACGTCATCAGGAGGTGTCACAGTGTCAGACGTGCAACAAGCCTCAGGCTGTCACGTCATCAGGAGGTTTCACAGTGTCAGACGTGCAACAAGCCTCAGGCTGTCACGTCATCAGGAGGTGTCACAGTGTCAGACCTGCAACAAGCCTGAGGCTGTCACGTCATCAGGAGATGGCACAATCTCAGATGTACAACAAGCCTCAGGCTGTCAAGTCATCAGGAGGTGTCACAGTGTCAGACGTGCAACAAGCCTCAGGCTGTCACATCATCAGGAGGTGTCACAGTGTCAGACGTGCAACAAGCCTCAGGCTGTCACGTCATCAGGAGGTGTCACAGTGTCAGACGTGCAACAAGCCTCAGGCTGTCACGTCATCAGGAGATGGCACAATCTCAGATGTGCAACAAGCCTCAGGCTGTCAAGTCATCAGGAGGTGTCACAGTGTCAGACGTGCAACAAGCCTCAGGCTGTCACCTCATCAGGAGGTGTCACAGTGTCAGACGTGCAACAAGCCTCAGGCTGTCACGTCATCAGGAGATGGCACAATCTCAGATGTGCAACAAGCCTCAGGCTGTCACGTCATCAGGAGGTGTCACAGTGTCAGACGTGCAACAAGCCTCAGCTTTTACGTCATCAGGAGGTGTCACAGTGTCAGACGTGCAACAAGCCTCAGGTGAGATGTCACCGTGTCAGACGTGCAACAAGCCTCATGCTGCCACGTCATCAGGAGATGTCACAGTGTCATACGTGCAACAAGCCTCTGGCTGTCACGTCATCAGGAGATGTCACAGTGTCAGACGTGCAACAAGCCTCAGGCTGTCACGTCATCAGGAGGTGTCACAGTGTCAGACGTGCAACAAGCCTCAGGCTGTCACGTCATCAGGAGGTGTCACAAGTCTCAGGCAGTCACGTCATCAGGAGGTGTCACAGTGTCAGACGTGCAACAAGCCTCAGGCTGTCACGTCATCAGGAGGTGTCACAGTGTCAGACGTGCAACAAGCCTCAGGCTGTCACGTCATCAGGAGGTGTCACAGTGTCAGACGTGCAACAAGCCTCAGGCTGTCACATCATCAGGAGAAGGCACAATCTCAGATGTGCTACAAGCCTCTGGCTGTCACGTCATCAGGAGGTGTCACAGTGTCAGAGGTACAACAAGCCTCAGGCTGTCAAGTCATCAGGAGGTGTCGCAGTGTCAGACGTGCAACAAGCCTCAGGCTGTTACGTCACCAGGAGGTGTCACAGTGTCAGACGTGCAACAAGCCTCAGGCTGTCACGTCATCAGGAGGTGTCACAGTGTCAGACGTGCAACAAGCCTCAGGCTGTCACATCATCAGGAGAAGGCACAATCTCAGATGTGCTACAAGCCTCAGGCTGTCAAGTCATCAGGAGGTGTCACAGTGTCAGACGTGCAACAAGCCTCAGGCTGTCACGTCATCAGGAGGTGTCACAGTGTCAGACGTGCAACAAGACTCAGGCTGTCACGTCATCAGGAGATGGCACAATCTCAGATGCGCAACAAGCCTCAGGCTGTCATGTCATCAGGAGATGTCACAGTGTCAGACGTGCAACAAGCCTCAGGCTGTCACGTCATCAGGAGATGGCACTATCTCAGATGTGCAACAAGCCTCAGGTTGTCACGTTCAGGAGATGTCACAGTGTCAGATGTGCAACAAGCCTCAGGCTGTCACGTCATCAGGAGGTGTCACAGTGTCAGACGTGCAACAAGCCTCAGGCTGTCACATCATCAGGATGTGTCACAAGCCTCAGAGTGTCACATCATCAGGAGGTGTCACAGTGTCAATGGTGCAACAAGCCTCAGGCTGTCACGTCATCAGGAGGTGTCACAGTGTCAGACGTGCAACAACCCTAAGGATGTCACGTCATCAGGAGATGGCATAATCTCAGATGTGCAACAAGCCTAAGGCTGTTAAGTCATCAGGAGGTGTCACAGTGTCAGACGTGCAACAAGCCTCAGGCTGTCACCTCATCAGGAGGTGTCACAGTGTCAGACGTCCAACAAGCCCCAGGCTGTCACGCCATCAGGAGGTGTCACAGTGTCAGAGGTGCAACAAGCCTCAGGCTGTCACGTCATCAGGAGGTGTCACAGTGTCAGAGGTGCAACAAGCCTCAGGCTGTCACGTCATCAGGAGGTGTCACAGTGTTAGAGGTGCAACAAGCCTCAGGCTGTCACGTCATCAGGAGGTGTGACAGTGTCAGAGGTGCAACAAGCCTCAGGCTGTCACGTCATCAGGAGATGTCACAGTGTCAGACGTGCAACGTTGTAAGCCAGTCAGCTGTACATTACAAAAAATGCTGAATTTTGATTGTCTTCTAGATGGTCAATATCTAAGCAGGATATTCATGGGTAGTACCTGAGAGAAGCCTCATTACAGTATAAACCCACATATCACTACGCCTTATTCCCATAAAAGTTGCCTGTAAAGCTCACAGAGTTCTAATAAAGCGGTACAATGTTGCCCGAGTAAATGGACCAAAGTAACAGGAACAGGAACAAAAGCAGAGGTTTTATCTGTACCCCATTTGATGAGCGATTGATGTTTTTAACAACGTTACACCATAGGCTGGCACTGGAGGGGGCTGATGATATCACTGAAATGTCAGACGTGCAACAAGCCTCAGGCTGTCACGTCATCAGGAGGTGTCACAGTGTCAGAGGTGCAACAAGCCTCAGGCTGTCACGTCATCAGGAGATGTCACAGTGTCAGACGTGCAACAAGCCTCAGGCTGTCACATCATCACAGTGTCAGAGGTGCAACAAGCCTCAGGCTGTCACGTCATCAGGAGATGTCACAGTGTCAGACGTGCAACAAGCCTCAGGCTGTCACATCATCAGGAGGTGTCACAGTGTCAGACGTGCAACAAGCCTCAGGCTGTCACGTCATCAGGAGGTGTCACAGTGTCAGACGTGCAACAAGACTCAGGCTGTCACGTCATCAGGAGATGACACAATCTCAGATGTGCAACAAGCCTCAGGCTGTCAAGTCATCAGGAGGTGTCACAGTGTCAGACGTGCAACAAGCCTCAGGCTGTCACCTCATCAGGAGGTGTCACAGTGTCAGACGTGCAACAAGCCTCAGGCTGTCACGTCATCAGGAGATGGCACAATCTCAGATGTGCAACAAGCCTCAGGCTGTCACGTCATCAGGAGGTGTCACAGTGTCAGACATGCAACAAGCCTCAGCTTTTACGTCATCAGGAGGTGTCACAGTGTCAGACGTGCAACAAGCCTCATGTGAGATGTCACCGTGTCAGACGTGCAACAAGCCTCAGGCTGTCACGTCATCAGGAGATGTCACAGTGTCAGACGTGCAACAAGCCTCTGGCTGTCACGTCATGAGGAGATGTCACAGTGTCAGACGTGCAACAAGCCTCAGGCTGTCACGTCATCAGGAGGTGTCACAGTGTCAGACGTGCAACAAGCCTCAGGCTGTCACGTCATCAGGAGGTGTCACAAGCCTCAGGCTGTCACGTCATCAGGTCGTGTCACAGTGTCAGACGTGCAACAAGCCTCAGGCTGTCACGTCATCAGGAGGTTTCACAGTGTCAGACGTGCAACAAGCCTCAGGCTGTCACGTCATCAGGAGGTGTCACAGTGTCAGACGTGCAACAAGCCTCAGGCTGTCACGTCATCAGGAGGTGTCACAGTGTCAGACGTGCAACAAGCCTCAGGCTGTCACGTCATCAGGAGATGGCACAATCTCAGATGTGCAACAAGCCTCAGGCTGTCAAGTCATCAGGAGGTGTCACAGTGTCAGACGTGCAACAAGCCTCAGGCTGTCACCTCATCAGGAGGTGTCACAGTGTCAGACGTGCAACAAGCCTCAGGCTGTCACGTCATCAGGAGATGGCACAATCTCAGATGTGCAACAAGCCTCAGGCTGTCACGTCATCAGGAGGTGTCACAGTGTCAGACGTGCAACAAGCCTCAGCTTTTACGTCATCAGGAGGTGTCACAGTGTCAGACGTGCAACAAGCCTCAGGTGAGATGTCACCGTGTCAGACGTGCAACAAGCCTCATGCTGCCACGTCATCAGGAGATGTCACAGTGTCAGACGTGCAACAAGCCTCTGGCTGTCACGTCATCAGGAGATGTCACAGTGTCAGACGTGCAACAAGCCTCAGGCTGTCACGTCATCAGGAGGTGTCACAATGTCAGACGTGCAACAAGCCTCAGGCTGTCACGTCATCAGGAGGTGTCAAAAGTCTCAGGCTGTCACGTCATCAGGAGGTGTCACAGTGTCAGACGTGCAACAAGCCTCAGGCTGTCACGTCATCAGGAGGTGTCACAGTGTCAGACGTGCAACAAGCCTCAGGCTGTCACGTCATCAGGAGGTGTCACAGTGTCAGACGTGCAACAAGCCTCAGGCTGTCACATCATCAGGAGAAGGCACAATCTCAGATGTGCTACAAGCCTCTGGCTGTCACGTCATCAGGAGGTGTCACAGTGTCAGAGGTGCAACAAGCCTCAGGCTGTCAAGTCATCAGGAGGTGTCGCAGTGTCAGACGTGCAACAAGCCTCAGGCTGTCACGTCACCAGGAGGTGTCACAGTGTCAGACGTGCAACAAGCCTCAGGCTGTCACGTCATCAGGAGGTGTCACAGTGTCAGACGTGCAACAAGCCTCAGGCTGTCACGTCACCAGGAGGTGTCACAGTGTCAGACGTGCAACAAGCCTCAGGCTGTCAAGTCATCAGGAGGTGTCACAGTGTCAGACGTGCAACAAGCCTCAGGCTGTCACGTCATCAGGAGGTGTCACAGTGTCAGACGTGCAACAAGACTCAGGCTGTCACGTCATCAGGAGATGGCACAATCTCAGATGCGCAACAAGCCTCAGGCTGTCACGTCATCAGGAGGTGTCACAGTGTCAGACGTGCAACAAGCCTCAGGCTGTCACGTCATCAGGAGGTGTCACAGTGTCAGACGTGCAACAAGCCTCAGGCTGTCACGTCATCAGGAGATGTCACAGTGTCAGACGTGCAACAAGCCTCAGGCTGTCACGTCATCAGGAGATGGCACTATCTCAGATGTGCAACAAGCCTCAGGTTGTCACGTTCAGGAGATGTCACAGTGTCAGATGTGCAACAAGCCTCAGGCTGTCACGTCATCAGGAGGTGTCACAGTGTCAGACGTGCAACAAGCCTCAGGCTGTCACATCATCAGGATGTGTCACAAGCCTCAGAGTGTCACATCATCAGGAGGTGTCAGAGTGTCAATGGTGCAACAAGCCTCAGGCTGTCACGTCATCAGGAAGTGTCACAGTGTCAGACGTGCAACAACCCTAAGGATGTCACGTCATCAGGAGATGGCATAATCTCAGATGTGCAACAAGCCTAAGGCTGTTAAGTCATCAGGAGGTGTCACAGTGTCAGACGTGCAACAAGCCTCAGGCTGTCACCTCATCAGGAGGTGTCACAGTGTCAGACGTCCAACAAGCCCCAGGCTGTCACGCCATCAGGAGGTGTCACAGTGTCAGAGGTGCAACAAGCCTCAGGCTGTCACGTCATCAGGAGGTGTCACAGTGTCAGAGGTGCAACAAGCCTCAGGCTGTCACGTCATCAGGAGGTGTCACAGTGTCAGAGGTGCAACAAGCCTCAGGCTGTCACGTCATCAGGAGGTGTGACAGTGTCAGAGGTGCAACAAGCCTCAGGCTGTCACGTCATCAGGAGATGTCACAGTGTCAGACGTGCAACGTTGTAAGCCAGTCAGCTGTACATTACAAAAAATGCTGAATTTTGATTGTCTTCTAGATGGTCAATATCTAAGCAGGATATTCATGGGTAGTACCTGAGAGAAGCCTCATTACAGTATAAACCCACATATCACTACGCCTTATTCCCATAAAAGTTGCCTGTAAAGCTCACAGAGTTCTAATAAAGCGGTACAATGTTGCCCGAGTAAATGGACCAAAGTAACAGGAACAGGAACAAAAGCAGAGGTTTTATCTGTACCCCATTTGATGAGACGATTGATGTTTTTAACAACGTTACACCATAGGCTGGCACTGGAGGGGGCTGATGATATCACTGAAATGTCAGACGTGCAACAAGCCTCAGGCTGTCACGTCATCAGGAGGTGTCACAGTGTCAGAGGTGCAACAAGCCTCAGGCTGTCACGTCATCAGGAGATGTCACAGTGTCAGACGTGCAACAAGCCTCTGGCTGTCACATCATCAGGAGATGTCACAGTGTCAGACGTGCAACAAGCCTCAGGCTGTCACGTCATCAGGAGGTGTCACAGTGTCAGACGTGCAACAAGCCTCAGGCTGTCACGTCATCAGGAGGTGTCACAAGCCTCAGGCTGTCACGTCATCAGGAGGTGTCACAGTGTCAGACGTGCAACAAGCCTCAGGCTGTCACGTCATCAGGAGGTGTCACAGTGTCAGACCTGCAACAAGCCTCAGGCTGTCACGTCATCAGGAGATGGCACAATCTCAGATGTACAACAAGCCTCAGGCTGTCAAGTCATCAGGAGGTGTTACAGTGTCAGACGTGCAACAAGTCTCAGGCTGTCACATCATCAGGAGGTGTCACAGTGTCAGACGTGCAACAAGCCTCAGGCTGTCACGTCATCAGGAGGTGTCACAGTGTCAGACGTGCAACAAGCCTCAGGCTGTCACGTCATCAGGAGATGGCACAATCTCAGATGTGCAACAAGCCTAAGGCTGTCAAGTCATCAGGAGGTGTCACAGTGTCAGACGTGCAACAAGCCTCAGGCTGTCACCTCATCAGGAGGTGTCACAGTGTCAGACGTGCAACAAGCCTCAGGCTGTCACCTCATCAGGAGGTGTCACAGTGTCAGACGTCCAACAAGCCCCAGGCTGTCACGTCATCAGGAGGTGTCACAGTGTCAGAGGTGCAACAAGCCTCAGGCTGTCACATCATCAGGAGGTGTCACAGTGTCAGAGGTGCAACAAGCCTCAGGCTGTCACGTCATCAGGAGGTGTCACAGTGTCAGACGTGCAACGTTGTAAGCCAGTCAGCTGTACATTACAAAAAATGCTGAATTTTGATTGTCTTCTAGATGGTCAATATCTAAGCAGGATATTCATGGGTAGTACCTGAGAGAAGCCTCATTACAAAATAAACCCACATATCACTACGCCTTATTCCCATAAAAGTTGCCTGTAAAGCTCACAGAGTTCTAATAAAGCGGTACAATGTTGCCCGAGTAAATGGACCAAAGTAACAGGAACAAAAGCAGAGGTTTTATCTGTACCCCATTTGATGAGACGATTGATGTTGTTAACAACGTTACACCATAGGCTGGCACTGGAGGGGGCTGATGATATCACTGAAATGTCAGACGTGCAACAAGCCTCAGGCTGTCACGTCATCAGGAGGTGTCACAGTGTCAGAGGTGCAACAAGCCTCAGGCTGTCACGTCATCAGGAGATGTCACAGTGTCAGACGTGCAACAAGCCTCAGGCTGTCACATCATCAGGAGGTGTCACAGTGTCAGACGTGCAACAAGCCTCAGGCTGTCACGTCATCAGGAGGTGTCACAGTGTCAGACGTGCAACAAGACTCAGGCTGTCACGTCATCAGGAGATGGCACAATCTCAGATGTGCAACAAGCCTCAGGCTGTCAAGTCATCAGGAGGTGTCACAGTGTCAGACGTGCAACAAGCCTCAGGCTGTCACCTCATCAGGAGGTGTCACAGTGTCAGACGTGCAACAAGCTTCAGGCTGTCACGTCATCAGGAGATGGCACAATCTCAGATTTGCAACAAGCCTCAGGCTGTCACGTCATCAGGAGGTGTCACAGTGTCAGACATGCAACAAGCCTCAGCTTTTACGTCATCAGGAGGTGTCACAGTGTCAGACGTGCAACAAGCCTCATGTGAGATGTCACCGTGTCAGACGTGCAACAAGCCTCAGGCTGTCACGTCATCAGGAGATGTCACAGTGTCAGACGTGCAACAAGCCTCTGGCTGTCACGTCATCAGGAGATGTCACAGTGTCAGACGTGCAACAAGCCTCAGGCTGTCACGTCATCAGGAGGTGTCACAGTGTCAGACGTGCAACAAGCCTCAGGCTGTCACGTCATCAGGAGGTGTCACAAGCCTCAGGCTGTCACGTCATCAGGAGGTGTCACAGTGTCAGACGTGCAACAAGCCTCAGGCTGTCACGTCATCAGGAGGTTTCACAGTGTCAGACGTGCAACAAGCCTCAGGCTGTCACGTCATCAGGAGGTGTCACAGTGTCAGACCTGCAACAAGCCTCAGGCTGTCACGTCATCAGGAGATGGCACAATCTCAGATGTACAACAAGCCTCAGGCTGTCACGTCATCAGGAGGTTTCACAGTGTCAGACGTGCAACAAGCCTCAGGCTGTCACGTCATCAGGAGGTGTCACAGTGTCAGACATGCAACAAGCCTCAGCTTTTACGTCATCAGGAGGTGTCACAGTGTCAGACGTGCAACAAGCCTCATGTGAGATGTCACCGTGTCAGAGGTGCAACAAGCCTCAGGCTGTCACGTCATCAGGAGGTGTGACAGTGTCAGAGGTGCAACAAGCCTCAGGCTGTCACGTCATCAGGAGATGTCACAGTGTCAGACGTGCAACGTTGTAAGCCAGTCAGCTGTACATTACAAAAAATGCTGAATTTTGATTGTCTTCTAGATGGTCAATATCTAAGCAGGATATTCATGGGTAGTACCTGAGAGAAGCCTCATTACAGTATAAACCCACATATCACTACGCCTTATTCCCATAAAAGTTGCCTGTAAAGCTCACAGAGTTCTAATAAAGCGGTACAATGTTGCCCGAGTAAATGGACCAAAGTAACAGGAACAGGAACAAAAGCAGAGGTTTTATCTGTACCCCATTTGATGAGACGATTGATGTTTTTAACAACGTTACACCATAGGCTGGCACTGGAGGGGGCTGATGATATCACTGAAATGTCAGACGTGCAACAAGCCTCAGGCTGTCACGTCATCAGGAGGTGTCACAGTGTCAGAGGTGCAACAAGCCTCAGGCTGTCACGTCATCAGGAGATGTCACAGTGTCAGACGTGCAACAAGCCTCTGGCTGTCACATCATCAGGAGATGTCACAGTGTCAGACGTGCAACAAGCCTCAGGCTGTCACGTCATCAGGAGGTGTCACAGTGTCAGACGTGCAACAAGCCTCAGGCTGTCACGTCATCAGGAGGTGTCACAAGCCTCAGGCTGTCACGTCATCAGGAGGTGTCACAGTGTCAGACGTGCAACAAGCCTCAGGCTGTCACGTCATCAGGAGGTGTCACAGTGTCAGACCTGCAACAAGCCTCAGGCTGTCACGTCATCAGGAGATGGCACAATCTCAGATGTACAACAAGCCTCAGGCTGTCAAGTCATCAGGAGGTGTTACAGTGTCAGACGTGCAACAAGCCTCAGGCTGTCACATCATCAGGAGGTGTCACAGTGTCAGACGTGCAACAAGCCTCAGGCTGTCACGTCATCAGGAGGTGTCACAGTGTCAGACGTGCAACAAGCCTCAGGCTGTCACGTCATCAGGAGATGGCACAATCTCAGATGTGCAACAAGCCTAAGGCTGTCAAGTCATCAGGAGGTGTCACAGTGTCAGACGTGCAACAATCCTCAGGCTGTCACCTCATCAGGAGGTGTCACAGTGTCAGACGTGCAACAAGCCTCAGGCTGTCACCTCATCAGGAGGTGTCACAGTGTCAGACGTCCAACAAGCCCCAGGCTGTCACGTCATCAGGAGGTGTCACAGTGTCAGAGGTGCAACAAGCCTCAGGCTGTCACATCATCAGGAGGTGTCACAGTGTCAGAGGTGCAACAAGCCTCAGGCTGTCACGTCATCAGGAGGTGTCACCGTGTCAGACGTGCAACGTTGTAAGCCAGTCAGCTGTACATTACAAAAAATGCTGAATTTTGATTGTCTTCTAGATGGTCAATATCTAAGCAGGATATTCATGGGTAGTACCTGAGAGAAGCCTCATTACAAAATAAACCCACATATCACTACGCCTTATTCCCATAAAAGTTGCCTGTAAAGCTCACAGAGTTCTAATAAAGCGGTACAATGTTGCCCGAGTAAATGGACCAAAGTAACAGGAACAAAAGCAGAGGTTTTATCTGTACCCCATTTGATGAGACGATTGATGTTGTTAACAACGTTACACCATAGGCTGGCACTGGAGGGGGCTGATGATATTACTGAAATGTCAGACGTGCAACAAGCCTCAGGCTGTCACCTCATCAGGAGGTGTCACAGTGTCAGAGGTGCAACAAGCCTCAGGCTGTCACGTCATCAGGAGATGGCACAATCTCAGATGTGCAACAAGCCTCAGGCTGTCACATCATCAGGAGGTGTCACAGTGTCAGACATGCAACAAGCCTCAGCTTTTACGTCATCAGGAGGAGTCACAGTGTCAGACGTGCAACAAGCCTCAGGTGAGATGTCACCGTGTCAGACGTGCAACAAGCCTCAGGCTGTCACGTCATCAGGAGATGTCACAGTGTCAGACGTGCAACAAGCCTCTGGCTGTCACGTCATCAGGAGATGTCACAGTGTCAGACGTGCAACAAGCCTCAGGCTGTCACGTCATCAGGAGGTGTCACAGTGTCAGACGTGCAACAAGCCTCAGGCTGTCACGTCATCAGGAGGTGTCACAAGCCTCAGGCTGTCACGTCATCAGGAGGTGTCACAGTGTCAGACGTGCAACAAGCCTCAGGCTGTCACGTCATCAGGAGGTTTCACAGTGTCAGACGTGCAACAAGCCTCAGGCTGTCACGTCATCAGGAGGTGTCACAGTGTCAGACCTGCAAAAAGCCTCAGGCTGTCACGTCATCAGGAGGTGTCACAGTGTCAGACATTCAACAAGCCTCAGCTTTTACGTCATCAGGAGGTGTCACAGTGTCAGACGTGCAACAAGCCTCAGGTGAGATGTCACAGTGTCAGACGTGCAACAAGCCTCTGGCTGTCACGTCATCAGGAGATGTCACAGTGTCAGACGTGCAACAAGCCTCTGGCTGTCACGTCATCAGGAGATGTCACAGTGTCAGACGTGCAACAAGCCTCAGGCTGTCACGTCATCAGGAGGTGTCACAGTGTCAGACGTGCAACAAGCCTCAGGCTGTCACGTCATCAGGAGGTGTCACAAGCCTCAGGCTGTCACGTCATCAGGAGGTGTCACAGTGTCAGACGTGCAACAAGCCTCAGGCTGTCACGTCATCAGGAGGTTTCACAGTGTCAGACGTGCAACAAGCCTCAGGCTGTCACGTCATCAGGAGGTGTCACAGTGTCAGACCTGCAACAAGCCTCAGGCTGTCACGTCATCAGGAGATGGCACAATCTCAGATGTACAACAAGCCTCAGGCTGTCAAGTCATCAGGAGGTGTCACAGTGTCAGACGTGCAACAAGCCTCAGGCTGTCACATCATCAGGAGGTGTCACAGTGTCAGACGTGCAACAAGCCTCAGGCTGTCACGTCATCAGGAGGTGTCACAGTGTCAGACGTGCAACAAGCCTCAGGCTGTCACGTCATCAGGAGATGGCACAATCTCAGATGTGCAACAAGCCTCAGGCTGTCAAGTCATCAGGAGGTGTCACAGTGTCAGACGTGCAACAAGCCTCAGGCTGTCACCTCATCAGGAGGTGTCACAGTGTCAGACGTGCAACAAGCCTCAGGCTGTCACGTCATCAGGAGATGGCACAATCTCAGATGTGCAACAAGCCTCAGGCTGTCACGTCATCAGGAGGTGTCACAGTGTCAGACGTGCAACAAGCCTCAGCTTTTACGTCATCAGGAGGTGTCACAGTGTCAGACGTGCAACAAGCCTCAGGTGAGATGTCACCGTGTCAGACGTGCAACAAGCCTCATGCTGCCACGTCATCAGGAGATGTCACAGTGTCAGACGTGCAACAAGCCTCTGGCTGTCACGTCATCAGGAGATGTCACAGTGTCAGACGTGCAACAAGCCTCAGGCTGTCACGTCATCAGGAGGTATCACAGTGTCAGACGTGCAACAAGCCTCAGGCTGTCACGTCATCAGGAGGTGTCACAAGTCTCAGGCTGTCACGTCATCAGGAGGTGTCACAGTGTCAGACGTGCAACAAGCCTCAGGCTGTCACGTCATCAGGAGGTGTCACAGTGTCAGACGTGCAACAAGCCTCAGGCTGTCACGTCATCAGGCGGTGTCACAGTGTCAGACGTGCAACAAGCCTCAGGCTGTCACATCATCAGGAGAAGGCACAATCTCACATGTGCTACAAGCCTCTGGCTGTCACGTCATCAGGAGGTGTCACAGTGTCAGAGGTGCAACAAGCCTCAGGCTGTCAAGTCATCAGGAGGTGTCGCAGTGTCAGACGTGCAACAAGCCTCAGGCTGTCACGTCACCAGGAGGTGTCACAGTGTCAGACGTGCAACAAGCCTCAGGCTGTCACGTCATCAGGAGGTGTCACAGTGTCAGACGTGCAACAAGCCTCAGGCTGTCACATCATCAGGAGAAGGCACAATCTCAGATGTGCTACAAGCCTCAGGCTGTCAAGTCATCAGGAGGTGTCACAGTGTCAGACGTGCAACAAGCCTCAGGCTGTCACGTCATCAGGAGGTGTCACAGTGTCAGACGTGCAACAAGACTCAGGCTGTCACGTCATCAGGAGATGGCACAATCTCAGATGCGCAACAAGCCTCAGGCTGTCACGTCATCAGGAGGTGTCACAGTGTCAGACGTGCAACAAGCCTCAGGCTGTCACGTCATCAGGAGGTGTCACAGTGTCAGACGTGCAACAAGCCTCAGGCTGTCACGTCATCAGGAGATGTCACAGTGTCAGACGTGCAACAAGCCTCAGGCTGTCACGTCATCAGGAGATGGCACTATCTCAGATGTGCAACAAGCCTCAGGTTGTCACGTTCAGGAGATGTCACAGTGTCAGATGTGCAACAAGCCTCAGGCTGTCACGTCATCAGGAGGTGTCACAGTGTCAGACGTGCAACAAGCCTCAGGCTGTCACATCATCAGGATGTGTCACAAGCCTCAGAGTGTCACATCATCAGGAGGTGTCACAGTGTCAATGGTGCAACAAGCCTCAGGCTGTCACGTCATCAGGAGGTGTCACAGTGTCAGACGTGCAACAACCCTAAGGATGTCACGTCATCAGGAGATGGCATAATCTCAGATGTGCAACAAGCCTAAGGCTGTCAAGTCATCAGGAGGTGTCACAGTGTCAGACGTGCAACAAGCCTCAGGCTGTCACCTCATCAGGAGGTGTCACAGTGTCAGACGTCCAACAAGCCCCAGGCTGTCACGCCATCAGGAGGTGTCACAGTGTCAGAGGTGCAACAAGCCTCAGGCTGTCACGTCATCAGGAGGTGTCACAGTGTCAGAGGTGCAACAAGCCTCAGGCTGTCACGTCATCAGGAGGTGTCACAGTGTCAGAGGTGCAACAAGCCTCAGGCTGTCACGTCATCAGGAGGTGTGACAGTGTCAGAGGTGCAACAAGCCTCAGGCTGTCACGTCATCAGGAGATGTCACAGTGTCAGACGTGCAACGTTGTAAGCCAGTCAGCTGTACATTACAAAAAATGCTGAATTTTGATTGTCTTCTAGATGGTCAATATCTAAGCAGGATATTCATGGGTAGTACCTGAGAGAAGCCTCATTACAGTATAAACCCACATATCACTACGCCTTATTCCCATAAAAGTTGCCTGTAAAGCTCACAGAGTTCTAATAAAGCGGTACAATGTTGCCCGAGTAAATGGACCAAAGTAACAGGAACAGGAACAAAAGCAGAGGTTTTATCTGTACCCCATTTGATGAGACGATTGATGTTTTTAACAACGTTACACCATAGGCTGGCACTGGAGGGGGCTGATGATATCACTGAAATGTCAGACGTGCAACAAGCCTCAGGCTGTCACGTCATCAGGAGGTGTCACAGTGTCAAACGTGCAACAAGACTCAGGCTGTCACGTCATCAGGAGATGGCACAATCTCAGATGTGCAACAAGCCTCAGGCTGTCAAGTCATCAGGAGGTGTCACAGTGTCAGACGTGCAACAAGCCTCAGGCTGTCACCTCATCAGGAGGTGTCACAGTGTCAGACGTGCAACAAGCCTCAGGCTGTCACGTCATCAGGAAATGGCACAATCTCAGATGTGCAACAAGCCTCAGGCTGTCACGTCATCAGGAGGTGTCACAGTGTCAGACGTGCAACAAGCCTCAGCTTTTACGTCATCAGGAGGTGTCACAGTGTCAGACGTGCAACAAGCCTCAGGTGAGATGTCACCGTGTCAGATGTGCAACAAGCCTCAGGCTGTCACGTCATCAGGAGATGTCACAGTGTCAGACGTGCAACAAGCCTCTGGCTGTCACGTCATCAGGAGATGTCACAGTGTCAGACGTGCAACAAGCCTCAGGCTGTCACGTCATCAGGAGGTGTCACAGTGTCAGACGTGCAACAAGCCTCAGGCTGTCACGTCATCAGGAGGTGTCACAAGCCTCAGGCTGTCACGTCATCAGGAGGTGTCACAGTGTCAGACGTGCAACAAGCCTCAGGCTGTCACGTCATCAGGAGGTGTCACAGTGTCAGACGTGCAACAAGCCTCAGGCTGTCACGTCATCAGGAGGTGTCACAGTGTCAGACCTGCAACAAGCCTCAGGCTGTCACGTCATCAGGAGATGGCACAATCTCAGATGTACAACAAGCCTCAGGCTGTCAAGTCATCAGGAGGTGTTACAGTGTCAGACGTGCAACAAGCCTCAGGCTGTCACATCATCAGGAGGTGTCACAGTGTCAGACGTGCAACAAGCCTCAGGCTGTCACGTCATCAGGAGGTGTCACAGTGTCAGACGTGCAACAAGCCTCGGGCTGTCACGTCATCAGGAGATGGCACAAACTCAGATGTGCAACAAGCCTAAGGCTGTGAAGTCATCAGGAGGTGTCACAGTGTCACACGTGCAACAAGCCTCAGGCTGTCACCTCATCAGGAGGTGTCACAGTGTCAGACGTCCAACAAGCCCCAGGCTGTCACGTCATCAGGAGGTGTCACAGTGTCAGAGGTGCAACAAGCCTCAGGCTGTCACATCATCAGGAGGTGTCACAGTGTCAGAGGTGCAACAAGCCTCAGGCTGTCACGTCATCAGGAGGTGTCACAGTGTCAGACGTGCAACGTTGTAAGCCAGTCAGCTGTACATTACAAAAAATGCTGAATTTTGATTGTCTTCTAGATGGTCAATATCTAAGCAGGATATTCATGGGTAGTACCTGAGAGAAGCCTCATTACAAAATAAACCCACATATCACTACGCCTTATTCCCATAAAAGTTGCCTGTAAAGCTCACAGAGTTCTAATAAAGCGGTACAATGTTGCCCGAGTAAATGGACCAAAGTAACAGGAACAAAAGCAGAGGTTTTATCTGTACCCCATTTGATGAGACGATTGATGTTGTTAACAACGTTACACCATAGGCTGGCACTGGAGGGGGCTGATGATATCACTGAAATGTCAGACGTGCAACAAGCCTCAGGCTGTCACCTCATCAGGAGGTGTCACAGTGTCAGACGTGCAACAAGCCTCAGGCTGTCACGTCATCAGGAGATGGCACAATCTCAGATGTGCAACAAGCCTCAGGCTGTCACGTCATCAGGAGGTGTCACAGTGTCAGACATGCAACAAGCCTCAGCTTTTACGTCATCAGGAGGTGTCACAGTGTCAGACGTGCAACAAGCCTCAGGTGAGATGTCACCGTGTCAGACGTGCAACAAGCCTCAGGCTGTCACGTCATCAGGAGATGTCACAGTGTCAGACGTGCAACAAGCCTCTGGCTGTCACGTCATTAGGAGATGTCACAGTGTCAGACGTGCAACAAGCCTCAGGCTGTCACGTCATCAGGAGGTGTCACAGTGTCAGACGTGCAACAAGCCTCAGGCTGTCACGTCATCAGGAGGTGTCACAAGCCTCAGGCTGTCACGTCATCAGGAGGTGTCACAGTGTCAGACGTGCAACAAGCCTCAGGCTGTCACGTCATCAGGAGGTTTCACAGTGTCAGACGTGCAACAAGCCTCAGGCTGTCACGTCATCAGGAAGTGTCACAGTGTCAGACCTGCAACAAGCCTCAGGCTGTCACGTCATCAGGAGATGGCACAATCTCAGATGTGCAACAAGCCTCTGGCTGTCAAGTCATCAGGAGGTGTCACAGTGTCAGACGTGCAACAAGCCTCAGGCTGTCACCTCATCAGGAGGTGTCACAGTGTCAGACGTGCAACAAGCCTCAGGCTGTCACGTCATCAGGAGGTGTCACAGTGTCAGACGTGCAACAAGCCTCAGGCTGTCACGTCATCAGGAGGTGTCACAGTGTCAGACGTGCAACAAGCCTCAGGCTGTCACGTCATCAGGAGGTGTCACAGTGTCAGACGTGCAACAAGCCTCAGGCTGTCACATCATCAGGAGAAGGCACAATCTCAGATGTGCTACAAGCCTCTGGCTGTCACGTCATCAGGAGGTGTCACAGTGTCAGAGGTGCAACAAGCCTCAGGCTGTCAAGTCATCAGGAGGTGTCGCAGTGTCAGACGTGCAACAAGCCTCAGGCTGTCACGTCATCAGGAGATGTCACAGTGTCAGACGTGCAACAAGCCTCAGCTTTTACGTCATCAGGAGGTGTCACAGTGTCAGACGTGCAACAAGCCTCAGGCTGTCACGTCATCAGGAGGTGTCACAGTGTCAGACGTGCAACAAGCCTCAGCTTTTACGTCATCAGGAGGTGTCACAGTGTCAGACGTGCAACAAGCCTCAGGTGAGATGTCACCGTGTCAGACGTGCAACAAGCCTCATGCTGCCACGTCATCAGGAGATGTCACAGTGTCAGACGTGCAACAAGCCTCTGGCTGTCACGTCATCAGGAGATGTCACAGTGTCAGACGTGCAACAAGCCTCAGGCTGTCACGTCATCAGGAGGTGTCACAGTGTCAGACGTGCAACAAGCCTCAGGCTGTCACGTCATCAGGAGGTGTCACAAGTCTCAGGCTGTCACGTCATCAGGAGGTGTCACAGTGTCAGACGTGCAACAAGCCTCAGGCTGTCACGTCATCAGGAGGTGTCACAGTGTCAGACGTGCAACAAGCCTCAGGCTGTCACGTCATCAGGAGGTGTCACAGTGTCAGACGTGCAACAAGCCTCAGGCTGTCAAGTCATCAGGAGGTGTCGCAGTGTCAGACGTGCAACAAGCCTCAGGCTGTCACGTCACCAGGAGGTGTCACAGTGTCAGACGTGCAACAAGCCTCAGGCTGTCACGTCATCAGGAGGTGTCACAGTGTCAGACGTGCAACAAGCCTCAGGCTGTCACATCATCAGGAGAAGGCACAATCTCAGATGTGCTACAAGCCTCAGGCTGTCAAGTCATCAGGAGGTGTCACAGTGTCAGACGTGCAACAAGCCTCAGGCTGTCACCTCATCAGGAGGTGTCACAGTGTCAGACGTGCAACAAGACTCAGGCTGTCACGTCATCAGGAGATGGCACAATCTCAGATGTGCAACAAGCCTCAGGCTTTCACGTCATCAGGAGGTGTCACAGTGTCAGACGTGCAACAAGCCTCAGGCTGTCACGTCATCAGGAGGTGTCACAGTGTCAGACGTGCAACAAGCCTCAGGCTGTCACGTCATCAGGAGATGTCACAGTGTCAGACGTGCAACAAGCCTCAGGCTGTCACGTCATCAGGAGATGGCACTATCTCAGATGTGCAACAAGCCTCAGGTTGTCACGTTCAGGAGATGTCACAGTGTCAGATGTGCAACAAGCCTCAGGCTGTCACGTCATCAGGAGGTGTCACAGTGTCAGACGTGCAACAAGCCTCAGGCTGTCACATCATCAGGATGTGTCACAAGCCTCAGAGTGTCACATCATCAGGAGGTGTCACAGTGTCAGTGGTGCAACAAGCCTCAGGCTGTCACGTCATCAGGAGGTGTCACAGTGTCAGACGTGCAACAACCCTAAGGATGTCACGTCATCAGGAGATGGCATAATCTCAGATGTGCAACAAGCCTAAGGCTGTCAAGTCATCAGGAGGTGTCACAGTGTCAGACGTGCAACAAGCCTCAGGCTGTCACCTCATCAGGAGGTGTCACAGTGTCAGACGTCCAACAAGCCCCCGGCTGTCACGCCATCAGGAGGTGTCACAGTGTCAGAGGTGCAACAAGCCTCAGGCTGTCACGTCATCAGGAGATGTCACAGTGTCAGACGTGCAACGTTGTAAGCCAGTCAGCTGTACATTACAAAAAATGCTGAATTTTGATTGCCTTCTAGATGGTCAATATCTAAGCAGGATATTCATGGGTAGTACCTGAGAGAAGCCTCATTACAGTATAAACCCACATATCACTACGCCTTATTCCCATAAAAGTTGCCTGTAAAGCTCACAGAGTTCTAATAAAGCGGTACAATGTTGCCAGAGTAAATGGACCAAAGTAACAGGAACAGGAACAAAAGCAGAGGTTTTATCTGTACCCCATTTGATGAGACGATTGATGTTTTTAACAACGTTACACCATAGGCTGGCACTGGAGGGGGCTGATGATATCACTGAAATGTCAGACGTGCAACAAGCCTCAGGCTGTCACGTCATCAGGAGGTGTCACAGTGTCAGAGGTGCAACAAGCCTCAGGCTGTCACGTCATCAGGAGATGTCACAGTGTCAGACGTGCAACAAGCCTCAGGCTGTCACATCATCAGGAGGTGTCACAGTGTCAGACGTGCAACAAGCCTCAGGCTGTCACGTCATCAGGAGGTGTCACAGTGTCAAACGTGCAACAAGACTCAGGCTGTCACGTCATCAGGAGATGGCACAATCTCAGATGTGCAACAAGCCTCAGGCTGTCAAGTCATCAGGAGGTGTCACAGTGTCAGACGTGCAACAAGCCTCAGGCTGTCACCTCATCAGGAGGTGTCACAATCTCAGATGTGCAACAAGCCTCAGGCTGTCACGTCATCAGGAGGTGTCACAGTGTCAGACGTGCAACAGGCCTCAGCTTTTACGTCATCAGGAGGTGTCACAGTGTCAGACGTGCAACAAGCCTCAGGTGAGATGTCACCGTGTCAGATGTGCAACAAGCCTCAGGCTGTCACGTCATCAGGAGATGTCACAGTGTCAGACGTGCAACAAGCCTCTGGCTGTCACGTCATCAGGAGATGTCACAGTGTCAGACGTGCAACAAGCCTCAGGCTGTCACGTCATCAGGAGGTGTCACAGTGTCAGACGTGCAACAAGCCTCAGGCTGTCACGTCATCAGGAGGTGTCACAAGCCTCAGGCTGTCACGTCATCAGGAGGTGTCACAGTGTCAGACGTGCAACAAGCCTCAGGCTGTCACATCATCAGGAGGTGTCACAGTGTCAGACGTGCAACAAGCCTCAGGCTGTCACATCATCAGGAGGTGTCACAGTGTCAGACGTGCAACAAGCCTCAGGCTGTCACGTCATCAGGAGGTGTCACAGTGTCAGACGTGCAACAGGCCTCAGCTTTTACGTCATCAGGAGGTGTCACAGTGTCAGACGTGCAACAAGCCTCAGGTGAGATGTCACCGTGTCAGATGTGCAACAAGCCTCAGGCTGTCACGTCATCAGGAGATGTCACAGTGTCAGACGTGCAACAAGCCTCTGGCTGTCACGTCATCAGGAGATGTCACAGTGTCAGACGTGCAACAAGCCTCAGGCTGTCACGTCATCAGGAGGTGTCACAGTGTCAGACGTGCAACAAGCCTCAGGCTGTCACGTCATTAGGAGGTGTCACAAGCCTCAGGCTGTCACGTCATCAGGAGGTGTCACAGTGTCAGACGTGCAACAAGCCTCAGGCTGTCACATCATCAGGAGGTGTCACAGTGTCAGACGTGCAACAAGCCTCAGGCTGTCACATCATCAGGAGGTGTCACAGTGTCAGACGTGCAACAAGCCTCAGGCTGTCACGTCATCAGGAGGTGTCACAGTGTCAGACGTGCAACAAGCCTCAGGCTGTCACGTCATCAGGAGATGGCACAATCTCAGATGTGCAACAAGCCTAAGGCTGTCAAGTCATCAGGAGGTGTCACAGTGTCACACGTGCAACAAGCCTCAGGCTGTCACCTCATCAGGAGGTGTCACAGTGTCAGACGTCCAACAAGCCCCAGGCTGTCACGTCATCAGGAGGTGTCACAGTGTCAGAGGTGCAACAAGCCTCAGGCTGTCACATCATCAGGAGGTGTCACAGTGTCAGAGGTGCAACAAGCCTCAGGCTGTCACGTCATCAGGAGGTGTCACAGTGTCAGACGTGCAACGTTGTAAGCCAGTCAGCTGTACATTACAAAAAATGCTGAATTTTGATTGTCTTCTAGATGGTCAATATCTAAGCAGGATATTCATGGGTAGTACCTGAGAGAAGCCTCATTACAAAATAAACCCACATATCACTACGCCTTATTCCCATAAAAGTTGCCTGTAAAGCTCACAGAGTTCTAATAAAGCGGTACAATGTTGCCCGAGTAAATGGACCAAAGTAACAGGAACAAAAGCAGAGGTTTTATCTGTACCCCATTTGATGAGACGATTGATGTTGTTAACAACGTTACACCATAGGCTGGCACTGGAGGGGGCTGATGATATCACTGAAATGTCAGACGTGCAACAAGCCTCAGGCTGTCACGTCATCAGGAGGTGTCACAGTGTCAGAGGTGCAACAAGCCTCAGGCTGTCACGTCATCAGGAGATGTCACAGTGTCAGACGTGCAACAAGCCTCAGGCTGTCACATCATCAGGAGGTGTCACAGTGTCAGACGTGCAACAAGCCTCAGGCTGTCACGTCATCAGGAGGTGTCACGTTGTCAGACGTGCAACAAGACTCAGGCTGTCACGTCATCTGGAGATGGCACAATCTCAGATGTGCAACAAGCCTCAGGCTGTCAAGTCATCAGGAGGTGTCACAGTGTCAGACGTGCAACAAGCCTCAGGCTGTCACGTCATCAGGAGATGGCACAATCTCAGATGTGCAACAAGCCTCAGGCTGTCACGTCATCAGGAGGTGTCACAGTGTCAGACATGCAACAAGCCTCAGCTTTTACGTCATCAGGAGGTGTCACAGTGTCAGACGTGCAACAAGCCTCAGGCTGTCACGTCATCAGGAGGTGTCACAGTGTCAGACGTGCAACAAGCCTCAGGCTGTCACGTCATCAGGAGGTGTCACAGTGTCAGACGTGCAACAAGCCTCAGGCTGTCACATCATCAGGAGAAGGCACAATCTCAGATGTGCTACAAGCCTCTGGCTGTCACGTCATCAGGAGGTGTCACAGTGTCAGAGGTGCAACAAGCCTCAGGCTGTCAAGTCATCAGGAGGTGTCGCAGTGTCAGACGTGCAACAAGCCTCAGGCTGTCACGTCACCAGGAGGTGTCACAGTGTCAGACGTGCAACAAGCCTCAGGCTGTCACGTCATCAGGAGGTGTAACAGTGTCAGACGTGCAACAAACCTCAGGCTGTCACATCATCAGGAGAAGGCACAATCTCAGATGTGCTACAAGCCTCAGGCTGTCAAGTCATCAGGAGGTGTCACAGTGTCAGACGTGCAACAAGCCTCAGGCTGTCACGTCATCAGGAGGTGTCACAGTGTCAGACGTGCAACAAGACTCAGGCTGTCACGTCATCAGGAGATGGCACAATCTCAGATGCGCAACAAGCCTCAGGCTGTCACGTCATCAGGAGGTGTCACAGTGTCAGACGTGCAACAAGCCTCAGGCTGTCACGTCATCAGGAGGTGTCACAGTGTCAGACGTGCAACAAGCCTCAGGCTGTCACGTCATCAGGAGATGTCACAGTGTCAGACGTGCAACAAGCCTCAGGCTGTCACGTCATCAGGAGATGGCACTATCTCAGATGTGCAACAAGCCTCAGGTTGTCACGTTCAGGAGATGTCACAGTGTCAGATGTGCAACAAGCCTCAGGCTGTCACGTCATCAGGAGGTGTCACAGTGTCAGACGTGCAACAAGCCTCAGGCTGTCACATCATCAGGATGTGTCACAAGCCTCAGAGTGTCACATCATCAGGAGGTGTCACAGTGTCAGTGGTGCAACAAGCCTCAGGCTGTCACGTCATCAGGAGGTGTCACAGTGTCAGACGTGCAAAAACCCTAAGGATGTCACGTCATCAGGAGATGGCATAATCTCAGATGTGCAACAAGCCTAAGGCTGTCAAGTCATCAGGAGGTGTCACAGTGTCAGACGTGCAACAAGCCTCAGGCTGTCACCTCATCAGGAGGTGTCACAGTGTCAGACGTCCAACAAGCCCCAGGCTGTCACGCCATCAGGAGGTGTCACAGTGTCAGAGGTGCAACAAGCCTCAGGCTGTCACGTCATCAGGAGGTGTCACAGTGTCAGAGGTGCAACAAGCCTCAGGCTGTCACGTCATCAGGAGGTGTCACAGTGTCAGAGGTGCAACAAGCCTCAGGCTGTCACGTCATCAGGAGGTGTGACAGTGTCAGAGGTGCAACAAGCCTCAGGCTGTCACGTCATCAGGAGATGTCACAGTGTCAGACGTGCAACGTTGTAAGCCAGTCAGCTGTACATTACAAAAAATGCTGAATTTTGATTGTCTTCTAGATGGTCAATATCTAAGCAGGATATTCATGGGTAGTACCTGAGAGAAGCCTGATTACAGTATAAACCCACATATCACTACGCCTTATTCCCATAAAAGTTGCCTGTAAAGCTCACAGAGTTCTAATAAAGCGGTACAATGTTGCCCGAGTAAATGGACCAAAGTAACAGGAACAGGAACAAAAGCAGAGGTTTTATCTGTACCCCATTTGATGAGACGATTGATGTTTTTAACAACGTTACACCATAGGCTGGCACTGGAGGGGGCTGATGATATCACTGAAATGTCAGACGTGCAACAAGCCTCAGGCTTTCACGTCATCAGGAGGTGTCACAGTGTCAGAGGTGCAACAAGCCTCAGGCTGTCACGTCATCAGGAGATGTCACAGTGTCAGACGTGCAACAAGCCTCAGGCTGTCACATCATCAGGAGGTGTCACAGTGTCAGACGTGCGACAAGCCTCAGGCTGTCACGTCATCAGGAGGTGTCACAGTGTCAAACGTGCAACAAGACTCAGGCTGTCACGTCATCAGGAGATGGCACAATCTCAGATGTGCAACAAGCCTCAGGCTGTCAAGTCATCAGGAGGTGTCACAGTGTCAGACGTGCAACAAGCCTCAGGCTGTCACCTCATCAGGAGGTGTCACAGTGTCAGACGTGCAACAAGCCTCAGGCTGTCACGTCATCAGGAGATGGCACAATCTCAGATGTGCAACAAGCCTCAGGCTGTCACGTCATCAGGAGGTGTCACAGTGTCAGACGTGCAACAAGCCTCAGCTTTTACGTCATCAGGAGGTGTCACAGTGTCAGACGTGCAACAAGCCTCAGGTGAGATGTCACCGTGTCAGATGTGCAACAAGCCTCAGGCTGTCACGTCATCAGGAGATGTCACAGTGTCAGACGTGCAACAAGCCTCTGGCTGTCACGTCATCAGGAGATGTCACAGTGTCAGACGTGCAACAAGCCTCAGGCTGTCACGTCATCAGGAGATGGCACAATCTCAGATGTGCAACAAGCCTCAGGCTGTCACGTCATCAGGAGGTGTCACAGTGTCAGACATGCAACAAGCCTCAGCTTTTACGTCATCAGGAGGTGTCACAGTGTCAGACGTGCAACAAGCCTCAGGCTGTCACGTCATCAGGAGGTGTCACAGTGTCAGACGTGCAACAAGCCTCAGGCTGTCACGTCATCAGGAGGTGTCACAGTGTCAGACGTGCAACAAGCCTCAGGCTGTCACATCATCAGGAGAAGGCACAATCTCAGATGTGCTACAAGCCTCTGGCTGTCACGTCATCAGGAGGTGTCACAGTGTCAGAGGTGCAACAAGCCTCAGGCTGTCAAGTCATCAGGAGGTGTCGCAGTGTCAGACGTGCAACAAGCCTCAGGCTGTCACGTCACCAGGAGGTGTCACAGTGTCAGACGTGCAACAAGCCTCAGGCTGTCACGTCATCAGGAGGTGTCACAGTGTCAGACGTGCAACAAGCCTCAGGCTGTCACATCATCAGGAGAAGGCACAATCTCAGATGTGCTACAAGCCTCAGGCTGTCAAGTCATCAGGAGGTGTCACAGTGTCAGACGTGCAACAAGCCTCAGGCTGTCACGTCATCAGGAGGGGTCACAGTGTCAGACGTGCAACAAGACTCAGGCTGTCACGTCATCAGGAGATGGCACAATCTCAGATGCGCAACAAGCCTCAGGCTGTCACGTCATCAGGAGGTGTCACAGTGTCAGACGTGCAACAAGCCTCAGGCTGTCACGTCATCAGGAGGTGTCACAGTGTCAGACGTGCAACAAGCCTCAGGCTGTCACGTCATCAGGAGATGTCACAGTGTCAGACGTGCAACAAGCCTCAGGCTGTCACGTCATCAGGAGATGGCACTATCTCAGATGTGCAACAAGCCTCAGGTTGTCACGTTCAGGAGATGTCACAGTGTCAGATGTGCAACAAGCCTCAGGCTGTCACGTCATCAGGAGGTGTCACAGTGTCAGACGTGCAACAAGCCTCAGGCTGTCACATCATCAGGATGTGTCACAAGCCTCAGAGTGTCACATCATCAGGAGGTGTCACAGTGTCAGTGGTGCAACAAGCTTAGGCTGTCACGTCATCAGGAGGTGTCACAGTGTCAGACGTGCAAAAACCCTAAGGATGTCACGTCATCAGGAGATGGCATAATCTCAGATGTGCAACAAGCCTAAGGCTGTCAAGTCATCAGGAGGTGTCACAGTGTCAGACGTGCAACAAGCCTCAGGCTGTCACCTCATCAGGAGGTGTCACAGTGTCAGACGTCCAACAAGCCCCAGGCTGTCACGCCATCAGGAGGTGTCACAGTGTCAGAGGTGCAACAAGCCTCAGGCTGTCACGTCATCAGGAGGTGTCACAGTGTCAGAGGTGCAACAAGCCTCAGGCTGTCACGTCATCAGGAGGTGTCACAGTGTCAGAGGTGCAACAAGCCTCAGGCTGTCACGTCATCAGGAGGTGTGACAGTGTCAGAGGTGCAACAAGCCTCAGGCTGTCACGTCATCAGGAGATGTCACAGTGTCAGACGTGCAACGTTGTAAGCCAGTCAGCTGTACATTACAAAAAATGCTGAATTTTGATTGTCTTCTAGATGGTCAATATCTAAGCAGGATATTCATGGGTAGTACCTGAGAGAAGCCTGATTACAGTATAAACCCACATATCACTACGCCTTATTCCCATAAAAGTTGCCTGTAAAGCTCACAGAGTTCTAATAAAGCGGTACAATGTTGCCCGAGTAAATGGACCAAAGTAACAGGAACAGGAACAAAAGCAGAGGTTTTATCTGTACCCCATTTGATGAGACGATTGATGTTTTTAACAACGTTACACCATAGGCTGGCACTGGAGGGGGCTGATGATATCACTGAAATGTCAGACGTGCAACAAGCCTCAGGCTTTCACGTCATCAGGAGGTGTCACAGTGTCAGAGGTGCAACAAGCCTCAGGCTGTCACGTCATCAGGAGATGTCACAGTGTCAGACGTGCAACAAGCCTCAGGCTGTCACATCATCAGGAGGTGTCACAGTGTCAGACGTGCGACAAGCCTCAGGCTGTCACGTAATCAGGAGGTGTCACAGTGTCAAACGTGCAACAAGACTCAGGCTGTCACGTCATCAGGAGATGGCACAATCTCAGATGTGCAACAAGCCTCAGGCTGTCAAGTCATCAGGAGGTGTCACAGTGTCAGACGTGCAACAAGCCTCAGGCTGTCACCTCATCAGGAGGTGTCACAGTGTCAGACGTGCAACAAGCCTCAGGCTGTCACGTCATCAGGAGATGGCACAATCTCAGATGTGCAACAAGCCTCAGGCTGTCACGTCATCAGGAGGTGTCACAGTGTCAGACGTGCAACAAGCCTCAGCTTTTACGTCATCAGGAGGTGTCACAGTGTCAGACGTGCAACAAGCCTCAGGTGAGATGTCACCGTGTCAGATGTGCAACAAGCCTCAGGCTGTCACGTCATCAGGAGATGTCACAGTGTCAGACGTGCAACAAGCCTCTGGCTGTCACGTCATCAGGAGATGTCACAGTGTCAGACGTGCAACAAGCCTCAGGCTGTCACGTCATCAGGAGGTGTCACAGTGTCAGACGTGCAACAAGCCTCAGGCTGTCACGTCATCAGGAGGTGTCACAAGCCTCAGGCTGTCACGTCATCAGGAGGTGTCACAGTGTCAGACGTGCAACAAGCCTCAGGCTGTCACGTCATCAGGAGATGGCACAATCTCAGATGTGCAACAAGCCTAAGGCTGTCAAGTCATCAGGAGGTGTCACAGTGTCACACGTGCAACAAGCCTCAGGCTGTCACCTCATCAGGAGGTGTCACAGTGTTAAACGTCCAACAAGCCCCAGGCTGTCACGTCATCAGGAGGTGTCACAGTGTCAGAGGTGCAACAAGCCTCAGGCTGTCACATCATCAGGAGGTGTCACAGTGTCAGAGGTGCAACAAGCCTCAGGCTGTCACGTCATCAGGAGGTGTCACAGTGTCAGACGTGCAACGTTGTAAGCCAGTCAGCTGTACATTACAAAAAATGCTGAATTTTGATTGTCTTCTAGATGGTCAATATCTAAGCAGGATATTCATGGGTAGTACCTGAGAGAAGCCTCATTACAAAATAAACCCACATATCACTACGCCTTATTCCCATAAAAGTTGCCTGTAAAGCTCACAGAGTTCTAATAAAGCGGTACAATGTTGCCCGAGTAAATGGACCAAAGTAACAGGAACAAAAGCAGAGGTTTTATCTGTACCCCATTTGATGAGACGATTGATGTTGTTAACAACGTTACACCATAGGCTGGCACTGGAGGGGGCTGATGATATCACTGAAATGTCAGACGTGCAACAAGCCTCAGGCTGTCACCTCATCAGGAGGTGTCACAGTGTCAGACGTGCAACAAGCCTCAGGCTGTCACGTCATCAGGAGATGGCACAATCTCAGATGTGCAACAAGCCTCAGGCTGTCACGTCATCAGGAGGTGTCACAGTGTCAGTGTTAGAACCGGCTGTCTCTAGTTGGCAGAGGTATACACTTCTGACAAATAGGGACACTCCTTTTCTAGTCAGGGCAAGGGGATCACACCCTTCGATAACCCCTGCTCACCCCCTTGGTAGCTTGGCAGAGCAGAACAGGCTTATCTCAGAGGCTGTGTGTTAAGCAATTATGACCACATACAGTAATAAAGTGAATACACTACAAATGGACACGACACAGTAGTATTATAAAAATAAGTATTTTTATATAAGACTTAGCACAAGACCAAATAACGGCAAAACTGTACACAATCGGAATAAATACATTCGGGAAGGAAAAAGGATAGTTCAAAGGTAGTTTCTTCTTTAGCACAAAAAGTCTTTTAGTATCAAACAAATCTTCTTCTTGGAAACAAAGTTCTTAGCAACAGGGTAACTCACACGGGAGCTACACAACGCTGGGGCAAAGATAATCCACAGGTTCGGCGTCGACCGCGAGGAGCGCTGCGTCGGGCCTGGAGCCACACGGACCCCCAACAACACAGTACCTTAGGAAAATGAAGCACACGGTGATCAGCGGCGTCGAACAATCCGGCGTCGCGTCTCCGGTGTCGATCGGGCCTCAGCAGGCGTTGTCGATGATGCAGTTGCACAGAGTGAGCAGCGCTCACGGCGTCGAAGGGCACACGGTGGATGCGATCAGCAGCGGGGCAGACACGAGGTCCTCTGGAGTTAGAGCCGTACTCCTACTCACTGGCGTCGCTGCTGGCGTCGGTTGGGCCCAGCGTCCGGTCGTCGTGATTGCTGTTCCTTTCAGAGGTGCTGGATTCAACTTCCAGCGGATAGCACCTTTTAGCAGGTGAAGTCTTTTGGCCCTGTGACTTCGGCAGGAGACTGGCACTCTTCCAGTCCTTGGAGATTTTCTTAGGAAGCGTGAGAGTACACACACAGTTCCTCTCTCCTGGTTCCTTGGCAAAAATAAAGAAGCACCGCAGGATTCCCCCAACAACAGCACACCGGCAGAAGGGGTAGGCAGTCCTTTAGATCAGCAGGCTTCTTGTCCTTGGTTACAGGGTTCCTTGTCAGAAGTGATCTGATTTCCTAGTTCAGGGGTCCTTCTCTTATACCCCTTTTCGTCTTTGATCCCTTTGTCTATGCCGGGGGTTTCCCAACATCCTGGGTCTGTGGTGGGTGGAGCTAGGCAGTAGCACCTGGCCTATTCATTGAGCCGGGCAGAGTCCTCAGACGCCCCGCAGGAGGTGGAGCCAGCATTGATACTGGCAGGAGCAGAGCTATCGCCCTCCTGGCAGGAGGTGGGGCTAGGATCGTTCATGGCAGGCACAGAGCCATCAGTCGCTTGGCAGGAGGTGGAGCCAGCATTGTATCAGGCAAGGCAGGCTATAAACAGCTACTCTCCCCCTACTCTCAACGTAAATGTCCCACTCATCCCACACTGGCTCATCCAGACCTCTGGAGCCACCCAGCTCCTGTCACACACACGCAAGACCAGCAGAAACCAGATATGGTTAGGCAAGAAAATAGACACTTTCTAAAAGTGCTATTTTCGAACCCAGAGTCCAAAAACCATCCACACCAACGGACGCGTAATTGAACCCCGAGTTCAGGGATACCAAACTCGACATTGCACCGTGCTCTCCGAGCCAGCTAGGATCATAGCATTAATAATCCCGGCGGCCCATTCTAATCCAACGGAGAGCAGGCTACCTCGCAATGGTGAAGCCCTAAGATGGCGGTACTTCACTATCAGGACATGCCAACTTGGTCAGGCTTGTCCTACCTTACACTTACAATGCACCCTGCCCACGGGCCTACCATAGGGGTGACTAACATGAAGCTAAGGGAAGGTTGGAGGGGCTGGCAGGTAGGTATACCTGCGCAGCCGACGTGACAGTGCAAGACTGCACGGGGGTCTCGCAATGACCGACCCGTAGACATTCTTTTACGAAGCCGCTTCTGTGGGTGGCACAACACGTGCTGCAAGCCCACGAGCAGCATTTGTATTTACAAGCCCCGGCACTCCTGGTGCACTAGACTAGGGACTGACAGTAAACCAAATAAGCCAAACATGGATACAATAGACACATCAATTTAACATCGGGAGCACTTGCGCTATGGCACTGATCAGCAGTGACACGGCGCCCAAAGCGTATACCAGCAAAACATCGTAAAACAGTAGAGGCAAACAGAAAAAATGGAGGAGAGACTCAAGCCAATGATGTCAGGTCTAACACGTGTCCCCTCCAGCTGAAATGTGGGGAGAACTACCCTTAACCTAGGGAGTCCTCATCACTAAGGCGGAAAAATCTGGACAGACCATCAGCATTGGCGTGATCTGTGCCAGGGCGGTGTTCCACCGTAAAGTCAATCAATCAATCAGTGACACTTATAAAGCGCGCTACATACCCGTGGGGTCTCAAGGCGCTGGGGGGGGGGGAGCCGCTACTGCTCGAACAGCCAGGTCTTCAGCTTCTTCCTGAAGGAGAGGTGGTCTTGGGTCAGGCGCAGGTCGGTCGGGAGGGAGTTCCAGGTCTTGGCGGCCAGGTGGGAGAAGGACCTTCCTCCTGTAGTCGCTCTTCGGATGCGGGGGACGGCGGCGAGGGCGTGGTTGGCTGATCGGAGGTGGCGTTTGGGAGCGTAGAAGTTGACTCGGCTGTTGAGGTAGCTCGGGCCTTGGTCGTGTAGGGCTTTGTGTGCGTGGGTGAGGAGGCGGAAGGTGATTCTTTTGTTGACGGGGAGCCAGTGAAGGTCTCGCAGATGTCCGGAGATGTGGCTGGTTCGTGGGATGTCGAGGATGAGTCTGGCTGAGGCGTTCTGGATCCGCTGGAGTCTCTTCTGGAGCTTGGCGGTGGTCCCGGCGTAGAGGGCGTTGCCGTAGTCCAGTCGGCTGGTGACGAGGGCCTGGGTGACGGTCTTCCTGGTCTCGGTGGGGATCCACCAGAAGATCTTCCGTAGCATGCGTAGGATGTTGAAGCATGCCGAGGAGACGTTGTTGACTTGCCTGGTCATGGAGAGGGAGGAGTCCAGGATGAAGCCCAGGTTGCGTGCATGGTCTGTCGGTTTGGGTGCGGTGCCCAGGGCGGGAGGCCACCAGGAGTCGTCCCAGGCGGAGGGAGAGGAGCCCAGGATGAGGACCTCCGTCTTGTCCGAGTTCAGTTTCAGGCGGCTGGTCGTCATCCACTCGGCTACCTCTTTCATCCCTTCGTGCAGGTTGGCTCTGGCGGCGGCGGGGTCGTTGGTCAGGGAGAGGATCAGCTGGGTGTCGTCGGCGTAGGAGATTATGCTGAGGTTGTGTTGCGTACGAAGTCCATCCCCTGTAGAGCAATGGACCACCTCAACAGTTTTGGATTCTCACCCCTCATTTGCATTAACCATCTGAGGGGCCTGTGGTCTGTCTGAACCCGGAAGTGAGTCCCAAACAGGTAGGGTCTCAGCTTCTTCAGCGCCCAGACCACAGCAAATGCTTCTCTCTCTATCGCACTCCACCTCGTTTCCCTGGGAAGTAACCTCCTACTGATGAAGGCTACAGGCAAGTCTCGGCCCTCTTCATTCACCTGAGCTAGAACAGCCCCCACGCCATGCTCTGAAGCGTCCGTCTGAACAATGAATTCTTTTGAAAAGTCGGGTGCCTGGAGTATAGGTGCTGTGCACATTGCGGTTTTCAGGGTGTCAAAGGCCGTTTGACAGGCATCAGTCCAGATCACGTTTCGTGGCTGCTTCCTGGAAGTCAGCGAAGTCAAGGGGTGCACAATGTTACTGTAATCCTTGACAAACCTCCTGTAATAACCCGTGAGTCCTAAGAAGGCTCTCACCTGTGTTTGGGTTTTGGGCGGTGCCCAAGCCAGGATGGTATCAATCTTGGGTTGCAGGGGGGCAACCTTACCGCTCCCTACTTGGTGCCCCAAGTACACCACAGAACCCTGCCCAATCTGGCACTTACTGGCTTTGATTGTGAGGCCTGCTCCGCGCAGGGCCAACAACACTTCCTGGAGGTGACGCACGTGTTCCTCCCAGCTGGCGCTGAACACTGCGATGTCGTCCAGGTAGGCGGCGCTGAATTCCTCCAGTCCAGCCAAGACCTGGTTGACCAACCTCTGGAAGGTGGCGGGGGCATTCTTCATCCCAAAGGGCATCACCCGGAACTGGTATAGCCCATCTGGTGTGGCGAATGCTGACCTCTCTTTTGCCCCATCAGTCAAGGCGATCTGCCAGTACCCAGACGTTAAGTCGAACGTACTAAGGCACCGGGCAGCCCCCAACCGATCGATGAGCTCATCAGCTCTGGGGATGGGGTGCGCGTCAGTCTTCGTGACTGAATTGAGCCCTCGGTAATCCACGCAGAACCGGAGTTCTGGCGAAGCACCAGGCGCTGCAGCCTTCGGGACCAAGACCACTGGGCTGGCCCAAGGACTGCTAGAGGACTCAATCACCCCCAACGCAAACATTTTGGAGACCTCCTCCTTAATGTACGCTCGGACCTTGTCAGTCACCCTGTAAGCCTTGTGCTTCACAGGAGGGCTGTCTCCGGTGTCAACGTCATGGACACACCAATGCGTGACACCCGGAACCAAGGAAAACAGATCCGGGAATTGTCCCAACAGGTGGCGACAATCCTGTTTCTGCTCAAGGGTCAGTGTGTCAGAGAGGACCACACCATCCACTGACCCGTCTTGCTCCTTAGCATACAGGAGGTCAGGAAGGGGCTCACTCTCCTCCTCCGTTCCATCATCTGTCGCTAAGAGCATGCCCACTTCGGACCTTTCTAAGTGGTGCTTCAAACGGTTGACATGCAGGACCCGCAAGGGGTTCCTGGGAGATTTCAAGTCCACCAGGTAGGTGACATCGCTCTTCTTCTCCACAACCTTAAACGGTCCAGTCCACCTGTCCTTGAGCGCACAAGGTTCCACAGGGGACATGACCCACACTTCCTGACCAGGCTGAAGCTCTACCAGAGTGGCATTCCGGTCGTACCATCGCTTCATCTCCTCCTGGCTGGCCTCCAGATTTGCCTGAGCAAGTTCTCTGAAGCGCCGAGTCTGGTTCCGAAAGGCCAGCATGTAGCTGTATACATCCTGGGGAGGTTTCCTGGGAGATTGCTCCCAGCCTTCCTTGACCAGACTCAAAGGTCCTCTTACCGGGTGACCGTATAAGAGCTCAAAGGGGCTGAACCCTAGAGCCTTCTGCGGCACCTCACGGTAAGCAAACAACAGGCATGGCAGGAGGACGTCCCATTTCCGCCTCATTGGTTCTTCAAGACCCATAATCATGCCTTTCAGGGTCCGGTTGAATCTCTCAACCAGCCCATTTCCTTGAGGGTGGTAAGGAGTGGTGAACTTGTAGGTTACCCCACACTCCTTCCACAGGGACTTCATATAGTTCGAAATGAAGTTGGTGCCTCGGTCGGACACCACCTCTCTGGGGAACCCCATCCGGGAGAAAACACCCATCAGTGCCCGTCCCACCACGGGGGCCGTCACTGTCCTGAGAGGGATGGCTTCCGGGTACCTTGTGGCATGGTCCACCAAGACCAGGATGAACCTGTTGCCCAGGGCTGTCTTGGGGTCCAGGGGCCCAACAATGTCAATACCCACCCGGTCAAAGGGGGTGCTGACCACTGGAAAAGGTTGGAGGGGAGCCTTCTGCTTCCTTCCGCTTTTCCCACTTGCCTGGCAAGTGCGACAAGTCTTGCAATGGATGTCTACATCCCTACGCATCTGAGGCCAATAAAAATGGGTGACAAGCCTGTCATAGGTCTTGTCCTGCCCCAGATGTCCAGCTAACGGTACGTCATGAGCCAAACCCAGTAGGAAGGCTCTGAAGCGCTGGGGTACCACCAGCACACGGGCTGACCCAGGCTCAGCAGCCTTAGGCTCGCTATACAGGAGGTCGTTCTCCCAGTACACAAAATGTGACCCTGACTGATCACCTGAGGATTGGGCTGAGGCCTGCTGCCTCATGCCCACAAGAGAAGGGCACTCTTTCTGTTCCGCACAGAATTCCTCCCTGGAGGGACCACCATCCTGCTGCCAGTGGGTCAGCTCGGGCAGATCTCCCAGTTCGGCAATTTGTTCCCCGGTGGGCTCCAGGGCATCCCCCTCAGGGTCTACCTCCTTCTGGACCACGGGAACAACGGGGGCCGGTTTCCCGCGCCTCCTGCCTCTTCTCTTCACAGCTGGGTCCTGGGCCGTACTTTCAGGCTCCGGGACCCCATCAACACCCTTACTCGCTGTCATGGATCGAGTGGTTGCACACACCCACTCTGGCACACCCAACATTTTCAAGTGCGCCGCTCTCTCCACCTTAGCCCAAGGGGAGTCTTCCAAATCATTGCCCAGGAGACAGTCGACAGGCATGGCGGGCCTCACAGCAACTTGAAGAGTACCTGAAACTCCCCCCCATTCAAAGGAAACCTGAGCCACCTCACACTCTTTCTGGGAGTTATCGGCAGCTATCACGGGGTAGAATGCGTGGGGAACCACCTGCTCTCTGGACACCAAGTGACACTTGACAGCTGTCACACTCGCTCCGGTGTCTCTGAGGGCTTCCACTCTATGGCCATTAATGGTCACCCACTGCCTATATTTACTAGTGTTACTAGGCAGAGGGGGTGGAGGGACCATTTGCATGTCTCCTAGCGAGACCAGGGACATTTCTGCGGGACCCCTCCCACCATGGACAACCATCTCCTCCCCTCCCAAGGCTACACTTGCCAACTGACGAGGGGGTGCACGCGGCGGTGCATTCGAATCCTTCTTGGGACACTGGGGGTCATAAAACCGGTGTCCCACCTGCCCACAACCGTAGCAGGTTAGGGGGCCCCTATGAACAGGTTTACCCGTCGGGCCCCTGACTTCTTCTCAGGGGGAGGCTGGGAACCCTTCCCTTGGTTCCCTTGGGGATTACTTTGGGGCCCTTTCTGAGACTCCTTCTGTTTACCCTTGTCCCCCCCACTCTTCTGCTGGGGACCCTGCCCACCTTTGGCTGAGTCTCCCACTGGACCCTTGTGGACCCTGGTACTGACCCAGCGGTCCGCCTCCTCAGCAAGTTTTCTAGGGTTAGATATCTTGCTATCAATCAGGTGCTGGCGCAGCTCTGGAAAACAGTTATTAGACAAGTGCTCCCACGCAAACAAATCATAGAGAGCTTCATAACTTTCCACTTTGCTGCCCTTTACCCAACCATCCATGGCTCTGCAAAAATAAGACACATATTCAACCCACGTCGTACCAGGCAATTTCTTACGTTCTCTAAAAGCTTGTCTGTACTGCTCGGGGGTTAAACCATATCGCAACATTAAAGCATCTTTCATATGAGCATACAACATCCTATCCGCAACAGGCATGTCTAACAGGGTATCTCTTCCCTCATTCACAAAGCGACCCCACAACCCCGCTCCCCAATTCTTCTCAGGGACCTGGTGGGCCAACAATGCTAACTCATATGCTTTAAACCATTGACCAATATCTTCATTCTTATTGTAATCTTTGATCACATCTTTCGGGAAGTAAAACTTACTTTCTGCAGGCTCGGATGGAATGCTGCCACCAGAGGGATTCAACTCTAACTGTTTAGCCTAGATATCCAGTTCCCTCAACCTGGCTTCACGCTCCAAAGCTAACTTCTCTCGCTCAAACTCCAACTTTTTGATCTCTAAATCAGCTTCCCTTCTACCTCTTGCATTTTCTAACTCCAACTGCCCATTTATCTTTAGCCTTGCCATCTCCATGTTGTAAGCTCGCTCTTTCGCCCTTTCTTCTCTTTCTTCAGGGGAAAGACCTTTGGAGGAAACACTGCTTCCGGGAGAGGGCACAGGTCCATTCACTGGCACCTCCTCATCCCCTTCCTCTGTGGGTACCACCACCACATCAGAGGGATTTCTGGACTCCCACCAGGCCTGCAATGCTTTATAAAAATCATCTTTTCTCGAGAGGCCGGTGGTAGGAACTTCAAACTGGTTGCAAAAGTGTTTCAGCTCATCTTTCTTGTATTTCTTTAGCTTACTCCTCTCGAACTCTTCCACAACAACGATAGCAGGGGCAGTGACTCCGTTGTCACTCATGGTTAAACTGGCAGTGTTCAGAAAATCAAGTTTCAGGAAAGCGGAGAACAAAAATAGGATCCTTCCGAATCAGATTGTGACTGCGTTATGGTCTGCTTTCACTACGTAGCGCACACTAATCACTGTACATGGGTCATAAATGCAAGGTCCAAATCCTCACCGCTGCATCCAATGTTAGAACCGGCTGTCTCTAGTTGGCAGAGGTATACACTTCTGACAAATAGGGACACTCCTTTTCTAGTCAGGGCAAGGGGATCACACCCTTCGATAACCCCTGCTCACCCCCTTGGTAGCTTGGCAGAGCAGAACAGGCTTATCTCAGAGGCTGTGTGTTAAGCAATTATGACCACATCCATACTAATAATATAAAGAGAGAGCCCAAACCTTTGAGGCGGGTAATCTCAGGAACCACAGCACCAATCACAACACCCAATACAGCGTTGGAAAGGGCAGTTGCAGCAGAAGGACATAGGCTATACAGACGCCCACCATATACTTTTAAAAGGTAAAAGAACCGTGCCAGCAAAGTAGTCCCTTGTGGGCGTGTCTGCGTTGTGCTCTGGGCGTGTGCTGGGGGCGTGACAAACACTGGGGGCGTGTGGTACGTTCCACCCTTCATGCCATGTCTCATATTGTGTGCTAATCCCACCCTGCTCCCTTTAAATACCCCTGCACCCCATGATCATAACCCACCCTTACTCCTTAAAATACCCCAACACCCTTAAACACTAACCCATCTTAACCCTATAAATATACCCTGTACCCCAAAACCCAAACCTATCCCTAAACCCTAAAAATACCCCTATACCCCAAAACCCAAACATAGCCCTGAACCCTATAAATACCCCTGTACCTCAAAACTCAAACCTACCCCTGAACCCTAAAAATACCCCTGTACCCCAAAACCCAAACCTAGCCTGAACCCTAAAAATACCACCGTACCCCAAAACCCAAACCTACCCCATAACCCTAAAATGCCCCTGTACCCCAAAACACAAACCTAGCCCAGAACCCTTAAAATACCCCTGTACCCCAAAACCCAAACCTACCCCTGAACCCTAAAAATACCCCTGTACCCCAAAACCCAAACCTAGCCCTGAACCCCAAAAATACCCCTGTACCCCAAAACCCAAACCTACCCCTGAACCCTAAAATCCCTCTGTACCCTAAAACCCAAACCTAGCCCCGAACCCTAAAAATACCCCTGTACCCCAAAACCCAAACCTAGCCCTGAACCCATAAAATACCCCTGTACCCCAAAATCCAAACCTACCCCTGAACCCTAAAAATACCCCTATACCCCAAAACCCAAAACTATATCTGAACCCTTAAAATACCCCTGTACCCCAAAACCCAAACATAGCCCTGAACCCTAAAATAACACTGTACCCCAAAACCCAAACCTACCCAGGAACCCTAAAATACCCCTGTACCCCAAAACACAAACCTAGCCCTGAACCCCTAAAATACCCCTGTACCCCAAAACCCAAACCTACCCCTGAACCCTAAAAATACCCTGTACCCCAAAACTCAAACCTAGCCCTGAACCCCAAAAATACCCCTGTACCCCAAAACCCAAACCTAGCCCTGAACCCTAAAAATACCACTGTACACCAAAACCCAAACCTACCCCTGAACCCTAAAATATCCCTGTACCACAAAACACAAATCTAGCCCTGAACCCATAGAAAACCCCTGTACCCCAAAACCCAAACCTACCCCTGAACCCTAAAAATACCCCTGTACCCCAAAACCCAAACCTAGCCCTGAACCCCAAAAATACCCCTGTACCCCAAACCTACCCCTGAACCCTAAAATCCCTCTGTACCCTAAAACCCAAACCTAGCCCTGAACTCTAAAAATACCCCTGTACCCCAAAACCCAAACCTAGCCCTGAACCCTTAAAATACCCCTTTACCCCAAAACCCAAACCTACCACTGAACCCTAAAAATACCCCTATACCCCAAAACCCAAAACGATATCTGACCCCTTAAAATACCCCTGTACCCCAAAACCCACACCTAGCCCTGAACCCTAACAATACCCCCGTACCCCAAAACCCAAACCTAGCCCTGAACCCTTAAAATACCCCTGTACCCCAAATCCCCAACCTACCCCTGAACCCTAAAAATACCCCTATACCCCAAAACCCAAACCTAGCCCTGAACCCTAAAAATACCCCTGTAGCCCAAATCCCATACATATCCCTAAACCCTAAAACTACCCCTGTACCCCATAACCCAAAGCTTTATCATTCTGAACCCTTAAAATACCCAAAACCCCCAAAACATATACCTCAGTACCCCAAAACATATACCCCTATACCCATACTTACCTTATCCAAACATTTAAAAAAACATTCTTTTACCATTCATGCATTTACAACGAATTTCATTGTAAATGTATGCGTAGTAAAAGCATATGAAATGTAATGCCATGCGTTATAATAGCATTGCGGAGTCATGGTACTTTCGTAATGAAAGTATGCGGAGTGATGGTATGCGGAAAGAACCTCCCCCGGTAAGTACATTGGTGGCACGGCGGCCCACATCTCCAGCAACATACTCATATTTTTTCACCACCCATTTGAAAAATGCACAGGTCTCTCTCATTAATGGCCAGTACCAACATACACTTTTAGACAACCTCCCGCCACAAGTTCTAGAATTGCGAACTTTAGAGCTGGGGAGCTACGTTCGAATCTCGGCATCAGCTCAACATCCTGTGATTCCAGGCAAATCGCTTTGTCTCCCCGTGCCTATCACAAATGAATGTGTTCTTCTGTAATGTAAATTGTGCTCATGCCATTTTGTCGAGTTTGCGCTATATAATATTGCAAAGAAATGTAAAGTAGGGAAACTCGAGTTCACACACTACTGAACGCGCACTCTTAAGTGCATCAGCAGTGCACTGTGAATCAAAGCGTTTCACTGGCCTGTCACAGATAAGAAATGCTATCAAAACGAAATCCTACAAAACAATATACTACTGGCCGGCAGCAATTCATACCCGGACAACGTCGGCACGGGCTGCTATCAACAATGAAATCATAAACCAAGGACTTATAGAAATTGAAGACTCACTGTATCTATTAAGCGAGAAGTCCTTACAAGATTTCAGCCTGCCGCCAGCGGTCCGACCTAACCTAACTGGATACAACAATATCGCTACTACACACAATATTCCAGAGCTAAATAACTACCTTGCTCAACACTTGCCTAACTTAGTTCCCGATCAACAACTCGTCTACAACACCATAGTGGATAGTGTTGAAAAGAAGCAAGGCAAACTATTGTTCATAGACGCCCCCGGTGGCACAGGAAAAACTTACCTAATCAACCTCATACTTGCCAAAGTTCGATCTTCTGGGAATTTGGCTCTAGCTGTTGCTTCATCTGGAATAGCTGCCACTTTGCCAACAGCTGGGAAAACAGCACATTCTACCTTTGAACTGCCTCTAACAGTTTCCCTTGAAAGGGATTCAATATGCTCTATTCGGAAAAACTGACCTTTGGGGACACTGCTTCAAAATGTGTCTCTTATCATGTGGGACAAATGTACAATGATACTAAAACCATTACTGCCTAGCCTTTTTTACCCGGACAACGTCGGGACGGGCCGCTAGTACAGTAATAAAGTGAATACACTACAAATGGATACGACACAGTAGTATTATAAAAATAAGTATTTTTATATAAGACTTAGCACAAGACCAAATAACGGCAAAACTGTACACAATCGGAATAAATACGTTCGGGAAGGAAAAAGGATAGTTCAAAGGTAGTTTCTTCTTTAGCACAAAAAGTCTTTTAGTATCAAACAAATCTTCTTCTTGGAATCAAAGTTCTTAGCAACAGGGTAACTCACACGGGAGCTACACAACGCTGGGGCAAAGATAATCCACAGGTTCGGCGTCGACCGCGAGGAGCGCTGCGTCGGGCCTGGAGCCACACGGACCCCCAACAACACAGTACCTTAGGAAAATGAAGCACACGGTGATCAGCGGCGTCGAACAATCCGGCGTCGCGTCTCCGGTGTCGATCGGGCCTCAGCAGGCGTTGTCGATGATGCAGTTGCACAGAGTGAGCAGCGCTCACGGCGTCGAAGGGCACACGGTGGATGCGATCAGCAGCGGGGCAGACACAAGGTCCTCTGGAGTTAGAGCCGTACTCCTACTCACTGGCGTCGCTGCTGGCGTCGGTTGGGCCCAGCGTCCGGTCGTCGTGATTGCTGTTCCTTTCAGAGGTGCTGGATTCAACTTCCAGCGGATAGCACCTTTTAGCAGGTGAAGTCTTTTGGCCCTGTGACTTCGGCAGGAGACTGGCACTCTTCCAGTCCTTGGAGATTTTCTTAGCAAGCGTGAGAGTACACACACAGTTCCTCTCTCCTGGTTCCTTGGCAAAAATAAAGAAGCACCGCAGGATTCCCCCAACAACAGCACACCGGCAGAAGGGGTAGGCAGTCCTTTAGATCAGCAGGCTTCTTGTCCTTGGTTACAGGGTTCCTTGTCAGAAGTGATCTGATTTCCTAGTTCAGGGGTCCTTCTCTTATACCCCTTTTCGTCTTTGATCCCTTTGTCTATGCCGGGGGTTTCCCAACATCCTGGGTCTGTGGTGGGTGGAGCTAGGCAGTAGCACCTGGCCTATTCATTGAGCCGGGCAGAGTCCTCAGACGCCCCGCAGGAGGTGGAGCCAGCATTGATACTGGCAGGAGCAGAGCTATCGCCCTCCTGGCAGGAGGTGGGGCTAGGATCGTTCATGGCAGGCACAGAGCCATCAGTCGCTTGGCAGGAGGTGGAGCCAGCATTGTATCAGGCAAGGCAGGCTATCAACAGCTACTCTCCCCCTACTCTCAACGTAAATGTCCCACTCATCCCACACTGGCTCATCCAGACCTCTGGAGCCACCCAGCTCCTGTCACACACACGCAAGACCAGCAGAAACCAGATATGGTTAGGCAAGAAAATAGACACTTTCTAAAAGTGCTATTTTCGAACCCAGAGTCCAAAAACCATCCACACCAACGGACGCGTAATTGAACCCCGAGTTCAGGGATACCAAACTCGACATTGCACCGTGCTCTCCGAGCCAGCTAGGATCATAGCATTAATAATCCCGGCGGCCCATTCTAATCCAACGGAGAGCAGGCTACCTCGCAATGGTGAAGCCCTAAGATGGCGGTACTTCACTATCAGGACATGCCAACTTGGTCAGGCTTGTCCTACCTTACACTTACAATGCACCCTGCCCACGGGCCTACCATAGGGGTGACTAACATGAAGCTAAGGAAAGGTTGGAGGGGCTGGCAGGTAGGTATACCTGCGCAGCCGACGTGACAGTGCAAGACTGCACGGGGGTCTCGCAATGACCGACCCGTAGACATTCTTTTACGAAGCCGCTTCTGTGGGTGGCACAACACGTGCTGCAAGCCCACGAGCGGCATTTGTATTTACAAGCCCCGGCACTCCTGGTGCACTAGACTAGGGACTGACAGTAAACCAAATAAGCCAAACATGGATACAATAGACACATCAATTTAACATCGGGAGCACTTGCGCTATGGCACTGATCAGCAGTGACACGGCGCCCAAAGCGTATACCAGCAAAACATCGTAAAACAGTAGAGGCAAACAGAAAAAATGGAGGAGAGACTCAAGCCAATGATGTCAGGTCTAACAGTCAGACATGCAACAAGCCTCAGCTTTTACGTCATCAGGAGGTGTCACAGTGTCAGACGTGCAACAAGCCTCAGGTGAGATGTCACCGTGTCAGACGTGCAACAAGCCTCAGGCTGTCACGTCATCAGGAGATGTCACAGTGTCAGACGTGCAACAAGCCTCTGGCTGTCACGTCATCAGGAGATGTCACAGTGTCAGACGTGCAACAAGCCTCAGGCTGTCACGTCATCAGGAGGTGTCACAGTGTCAGACGTGCAACAAGCCTCAGGCTATCACGTCATCAGGAGGTGTCACAAGCCTCAGGCTGTCACGTCATCAGGAGGTGTCACAGTGTCAGACGTGCAACAAGCCTCAGGCTGTCACGTCATCAGGAGGTTTCACAGTGTCAGACGTGCAACAAGCCTCAGGCTGTCACGTCATCAGGAGGTGTCACAGTGTCAGACCTGCAACAAGCCTCAGGCTGTCACGTCATCAGGAGATGGCACAATCTCAGATGTGCAACAAGCCTCAGGCTGTCAAGTCATCAGGAGGTGTCACAGTGTCAGACGTGCAACAAGCCTCAGGCTGTCACCTCATCAGGAGGTGTCACAGTGTCAGACGTGCAACAAGCCTCAGGCTGTCACGTCATCAGGAGATGGCACAATCTCAGATGTGCAACAAGCCTCAGGCTGTCACGTCATCAGGAGGTGTCACAGTGTCAGACGTGCAACAAGCCTCAGCTTTTACGTCATCAGGAGGTGTCACAGTGTCAGACGTGCAACAAGCCTCAGGTGAGATGTCACCGTGTCAGACGTGCAACAAGCCTCATGCTGCCACGTCATCAGGAGATGTCACAGTGTCAGACGTGCAACAAGCCTCTGGCTGTCACGTCATCAGGAGATGTCACAGTGTCAGACGTGCAACATGCCTCAGGCTGTCACGTCATCAGGAGGTGTCACAGTGTCAGACGTGCAACAAGCCTCAGGCTGTCACGTCATCAGGAGGTGTCACAAGTCTCAGGCTGTCACGTCATCAGGAGGTGTCACAGTGTCAGACGTGCAACAAGCCTCAGGCTGTCACGTCATCAGGAGGTGTCACAGTGTCAGACGTGCAACAAGCCTCAGGCTGTCACGTCATCAGGAGGTGTCACAGTGTCAGACGTGCAACAAGCCTCAGGCTGTCACATCATCAGGAGAAGGCACAATCTCAGATGTGCTACAAGCCTCTGGCTGTCACGTCATCAGGAGGTGTCACAGTGTCAGAGGTGCAACAAGCCTCAGGCTGTCAAGTCATCAGGAGGTGTCGCAGTGTCAGACGTGCAACAAGCCTCAGGCTGTCACGTCACCAGGAGGTGTCACAGTGTCAGACGTGCAACAAGTCTCAGGCTGTCACGTCATCAGGAGGTGTCACAGTGTCAGACGTGCAAGTAGCCTCAGGCTGTCACATCATCAGGAGAAGGCACAATCTCAGATGTGCTATAAGCCTCGGGCTGTCAAGTCATCAGGAGGTGTCACAGTGTCAGACGTGCAACAAGCCTCAGGCTGTCACGTCATCAGGAGGTGTCACAGTGTCAGACGTGCAACAAGACTCAGGCTGTCACGTCATCAGGAGATGGCACAATCTCAGATGCGCAACAAGCCTCAGGCTTTCACGTCATCAGGAGGTGTCACAGTGTCAGACGTGCAACAAGCCTCAGGCTGTCACGTCATCAGGAGGTGTCACAGTGTCAGAATTGCAACAAGCCTCAGGCTGTCACGTCATCAGGAGATGTCACAGTGTCAGACGTGCAACAAGCCTCAGGCTGTCACGTCATCAGGAGATGGCACTATCTCAGATGTGCACCAAGCCTCAGGTTGTCACGTTCAGGAGATGTCACAGTGTCAGATGTGCAACAAGCCTCAGGCTGTCACGTCATCAGGAGGTGTCACAGTGTCAGACGTGCAACAAGCCTCAGGCTGTCACATCATCAGGATGTGTCACAAGCCTCAGAGTGTCACATCATCAGGAGGTGTCACAGTGTCAGTGGTGCAACAAGCCTCAGGCTGTCACGTCATCAGGAGGTGTCACAGTGTCAGACGTGCAACAACCCTAAGGATGTCACGTCATCAGGAGATGGCATAATCTCAGATGTGCAACAAGCCTAAGGCTGTCAAGTCATCAGGAGGTGTCACAGTGTCAGACGTGCAACAAGCCTCAGTCTGTCACCTCATCAGGAGGTGTCACAGTGTCAGACGTCCAACAAGCCCCAGGCTGTCACGCCATCAGGAGGTGTCACAGTGTCAGAGGTGCAACAAGCCTCAGGCTGTCACGTCATCAGGAGGTGTCACAGTGTCAGACGTGCAACAAGCCTCAGGCTGTCACGTCATCAGGAGGTGTCACAGTGTCAGAGGTGCAACAAGCCTCAGGCTGTCACGTCATCAGGAGGTGTGACAGTGTCAGAGGTGCAACAAGCCTCAGGCTGTCACGTCATCAGGAGATGTCACAGTGTCAGACGTGCAAAGTTGTAAGCCAGTCAGCTGTACGTTACAAAAAATGCTGAATTTTGATTGTCTTCTAGATGGTCAATATCTAAGCAGGATATTCATGGGTAGTACCTGAGAGAAGCCTCATTACAGTATAAACCCACATATCACTACGCCTTATTCCCATAAAAGTGTCCTGTAAAGCTCACAGAGTTCTAATAAAGCGGTACAATGTTGCCCGAGTACATGGACCAAAGTAACAGGAACAGGAACAAAAGCAGAGGTTTTATCTGTACCCCATTTGATGAGACGATTGATGTTTTTAACAACGTTACACCATAGGCTGGCACTGGAGGGGGCTGATGATATCACTGAAATGGCAGACGTGCAACAAGCCTCAGGCTGTCACGTCATCAGGAGGTGTCACAGTGTCAGAGGTGCAACAAGCCTCAGGCTGTCACGTCATCAGGAGATGTCACAGTGTCAGACGTGCAACAAGCCTCAGGCTGTCACATCATCAGGAGGTGTCACAGTGTCAGACGTGCAACAAGCCTCAGGCTGTCACGTCATCAGGAGGTGTCACAGTGTCAAACGTGCAACAAGACTCAGGCTGTCACGTCATCAGGAGATGGCACAATCTCAGATGTGCAACAAGCCTCAGGCTGTCAAGTCATCAGGAGGTGTCACAGTGTCAGACGTGCAACAAGCCTCAGGCTGTCACCTCATCAGGAGGTGTCACAGTGTCAGACGTGCAACAAGCCTCAGGCTGTCACGTCATCAGGAGATGGCACAATCTCAGATGTGCAACAAGCCTCAGGCTGTCACGTCATCAGGAGGTGTCACAGTGTCAGACGTGCAACAAGCCTCAGCTTTTACGTCATCAGGAGGTGTCACAGTGTCAGACGTGCAACAAGCTTCAGGTGAGATGTCACCGTGTCAGATGTGCAACAAGCCTCAGGCTGTCACGTCATCAGGAGATGTCACAGTGTCAGACGTGCAACAAGCCTCTGGCTGTCACGTCATCAGGAGATGTCACAGTGTCAGACGTGCAACAAGCCTCAGGCTGTCACGTCATCAGGAGGTGTCACAGTGTCAGACGCGCAACAAGCCTCAGGCTGTCACGTCATCAGGAGGTGTCACAAGCCTCAGGCTGTCACGTCATCAGGAGGTGTCACAGTGTAAGACGTGCAACAAGCCTCAGGCTGTCACGTCATCAGGAGGTGTCACAGTGTCAGACGTGCAACAAGCCTCAGGCTGTCACGTCATCAGGAGGTGTCACAGTGTCAGACCTGCAACAAGCCTCAGGCTGTCACGTCATCAGGAGATGGCACAATCTCAGATGTACAACAAGCCTCAGGCTGTCAAGTCATCAGGAGGTGTTACAGTGTCAGACGTGCAACAAGCCTCAGGCTGTCACATCATCAGGAGGTGTCACAGTGTCAGACGTGCAACAAGCCTCAGGCTGTCACGTCATCAGGAGGTGTCACAGTGTCAGACGTGCAACAAGCCTCAGGCTGTCACGTCATCAGGAGATGGCACAATCTCAGATGTGCAACAAGCCTAAGGCTGTCAAGTCATCAGGAGGTGTCACAGTGTCACACGTGCAACAAGCCTCAGGCTGTCACCTAATCAGGAGGTGTCACAGTGTCAGACGTCCAACAAGCCCCAGGCTGTCACGTCATCAAGAGGTGTCACAGTGTCAGAGGTGCAACAAGCCTCAGGCTGTCACATCATCAGGAGGTGTCACAGTGTCAGAGGTGCAACAAGCCTCAGGCTGTCACGTCATCAGGAGGTGTCACAGTGTCAGACGTGCAAAGTTGTAAGCCAGTCAGCTGTACATTACAAAAAATGCTGAATTTTGATTGTCTTCTAGATGGTCAATATCTAAGCAGGATATTCATGGGTAGTACCTGAGAGAAGCCTCATTACAAAATAAACCCACATATCACTACGCCTTATTCCCATAAAAGTTGCCTGTAAAGCTCACAGAGTTCTAATAAAGCGGTACAATGTTGCCCGAGTAAATGGACCAAAGTAACAGGAACAAAAGCAGAGGTTTTATCTGTACCCCATTTGATGAGACGATTGATGTTGTTAACAACGTTACACCATAGGCTGGCACTGGAGGGGGCTGATGATATCACTGAAATGTCAGACGTGCAACAAGCCTCAGGCTGTCACGTCATCAGGAGGTGTCACAGTGTCAGAGGTGCAACAAGCCTCAGGCTGTCACGTCATCAGGAGATGTCACAGTGTCAGACGTGCAAAAAGCCTCAGGCTGTCACATCATCAGGAGGTGTCACAGTGTCAGACGTGCAACAAGCCTCAGGCTGTCACGTCATCAGGAGGTGTCACAGTGTCAGACGTGCAACAAGACTCAGGCTGTCACGTCATCAGGAGATGGCACAATCTCAGATGTGCAACAAGCCTCAGGCTGTCAAGTCATCAGGAGGTGTCACAGTGTCAGACGTGCAACAAGCCTCAGGCTGTCACCTCATCAGGAGGTGTCACAGTGTCAGACGTGCAACAAGCCTCAGGCTGTCACTTCATCAGGAGATGGCACAATCTCAGATGTGCAACAATCCTCAGGCTGTCACGTCATCAGCAGGTGTCACAGTGTCAGACGTGCAACAAGCCTCAGCTTTTACGTCATCAGGAGGTGTCACAGTGTCAGACGTGCAACAAGCCTCAGGTGAGATGTCACTGTGTCAGACGTGCAACAAGCCTCAGGCTGTCACGTCATCAGGAGATGTCACAGTGTCAGACGTGCAACAAGCCTCTGGCTGTCACGTCATCAGGAGATGTCACAGTGTCAGACGTGCAACAAGCCTCAGGCTGTCACGTCATCAGGAGGTGTCACAGTGTCAGACGTGCAACAAGCCTCAGGCTGTCACGTCATCAGGAGGTGTCACAAGCCTCAGGCTGTCACGTCATCAGGAGGTGTCACAGTGTCAGACGTGCAACAAGCCTCAGGCTGTCACGTCATCAGGAGGTTTCACAGTGTCAGACGTGCAACAAGCCTCAGGCTGTCACGTCATCAGGAGGTGTCACAGTGTCAGACCTGCAACAAGCCTCAGGCTGTCACGTCATCAGGAGATGGCACAATCTCAGATGTACAACAAGCCTCAGGCTGTCAAGTCATCAGGAGGTGTCACAGTGTCAGACGTGCAACAAGCCTCAGGCTGTCACATCATCAGGAGGTGTCACAGTGTCAGACGTGCAACAAGCCTCAGGCTGTCACGTCATCAGGAGGTGTCACAGTGTCAGACGTGCAACAAGCCTCAGGCTGTCACGTCATCAGGAGATGGCACAATCTCAGATGTGCAACAAGCCTCAGGCTGTCAAGTCATCAGGAGGTGTCACAGTGTCAGACGTGCAACAAGCCTCAGGCTGTCACCTCATCAGGAGGTGTCACAGTGTCAGACGTGCAACAAGCCTCAGGCTGTCACGTCATCAGGAGATGGCACAATCTCAGATGTGCAACAAGCCTCAGGCTGTCACGTCATCAGGAGGTGTCACAGTGTCAGACGTGCAACAAGCCTCAGCTTTTACGTCATCAGGAGGTGTCACAGTGTCAGACGTGCAACAAGCCTCAGGTGAGATGTCACCGTGTCAGACGTGCAACAAGCCTCATGCTGCCACGTCATCAGGAGATGTCACAGTGTCAGACGTGCAACAAGCCTCTGGCTGTCACGTCATCAGGAGATGTCACAGTGTCAGACGTGCAACAAGCCTCAGGCTGTCACGTCATCAGGAGGTGTCACAGTGTCAGACGTGCAACAAGCCTCAGGCTGTCACGTCATCAGGAGGTGTCACAAGTCTCAGGCTGTCACGTCATCAGGAGGTGTCACAGTGTCAGACGTGCAACAAGCCTCAGGCTGTCACGTCATCAGGAGGTGTCACAGTGTCAGACGTGCAACAAGCCTCAGGCTGTCACGTCATCAGGAGATGGCACAATCACAGATGTGCAACAAGCCTCAGGCTGTCAAGTCATCAGGAGGTGTCACAGTGTCAGACGTGCAACAAGCCTCAGGCTGTCACCTCATCAGGAGGTGTCACAGTGTCAGACATGCAACAAGCCTCAGGCTGTCACGTCATAAGGAGATGGCACAATCTCAGATGTGCAACAAGCCTCAGGCTGTCACGTCATCAGGAGGTGTGTAATAAAGCAATAGAAATCCAAGGAAATGTAGATAAATCCAGGTTTTATTCAGCTGCAGCACAGTACTTCCAATCTTCCAAACTCCCAGATTCAGTATCACATTTTAGATCATAACAATTCTAAATGGAACTATCAGAATGGTGTGCATGTGCAACATGGGACAGAGGTTCTATTAAAAGGGAAATATATACAGGGGAGGATTAAAAGGGAAATACCAAGAGGTGAGAATATAACACATTTCCCCCCTTAAAGAAAAGGAAATGCATTCAAACATAAAGAAGCATATGTAAAAGATCAACCAATATCAACTATGGTACACATTTTGAAACTCTTCTGACATTCCATCTTTTTCCATCCTGAGTAACAACACTATTATGGTAGACACGCATAACTTTCATTGGCTTACCAAATTTGTTCTCTCCTTTAACGACAAAACCTGGTTTTCGAATCCTGACAACATCACCAACCATGAATGCTGGTTGTCTAACTTTCATCCTAGAATCATAATTACATTTGTACTTGTCTTGTTTTAGCTCCACTTTTTTAGCCACATCCTTAATGTTCACATCAGTCATTTGTTGACTACTACTTTTCTTAAACCACCAAGGGCATAATCCTGAAACAGGGTCTCTGCCTTTTAGTAAACGGAAAGGAGAGACTTCAGTAGTGGCATGAGGCGTAATACGGTATAACCATAATTTTTCTCTCAACTTATCTTTCCACAGACCCCCTGATTTACGAGCCCAAACCAGATCTTCTTTGAGGACTCTATTATACCTTTCCACTAGGCCATTACCTTGTGGTTCATAGAGGGCTGTAGTACAGTGCTTGATCCCATACGTGCTCAAGAACTCCAACATGAGAGAGGACTTGAACTGTACCCCATTATCGGATACAATACACTCCGGAGAACCTTCTCTGGAAAAGATCTCCTTCAAAAACAGAATAACACTTTCAGTATTAGGATGAGGCACAAGTTTGACCTCTGGCCACTTTGAGTGATAATCTACAGCAACAATGGCAAATCTACATTCTTGTGGTAAAAAATTGAAAGGGCCAGCTATGTCAATTCCTAACTTTTGCCACGGATGATCTGGCCACTTTACAGGAACTAAAGGAGCTGAATCACACTTACACGATTTATCACTTTCAATGCACTCGGGACATTCTCTGACAAATTTATCCACTACTCTATCAACCCCTGGCCACCAGAAATTGGACCTAATAAGTCTTTTCATAGAAGACATTCCCATATGGCACTCATGACTCATTTGTAAAATCACACTTCTGATAGCCACCGGTGGAATACATTTACCAGCTCTGAACAAAAGATCTCCCTCAATGCCCAACTCATCAGCAACGTTGTAGAAAGGCGTGATCTCAGAAGGAACACGTTCTTTGGAAGGCCATCCCAACCTCACATAGTCTCTGACCTTACACAGCAAATCATCCTCATCCATACTTCTCTTCCACATATCCTCCGATATGACTTTGTATTTTTCTGGAAACATTTCAGAAATGCTGGTTACTACTTCTGTATCTTCATCAATCCCAGAACTAGTACAGGGCAACCTAGACAAACAGTCTGCAGTAACATTTAACTTCCCCGGCACATATTCAATGTCGAAACTATATTCTTGCAAACGTGACATCAATCTTGCAATGCGAGCTGTTGCATTTAAACCTCCGCCAGGTGATAAAATGCTCACCAATGGCTTGTGATCAGTGCGTATGAGGAATCTTGCACCCCAGATGTAATTACGGAAATGTTCAACACCCCATACACATCCCAACAATTCTTTCTCTATGACCGCATACCGTCTTTCAGTTTGATTCAATGATCTGGACGCAAACGCAACATTCCAATCTTCCTTTCCAGAACGTTGAGAAAGTACACAACCTAAACCATAAAGACTGGCATCCACTGTCAAAATGCAAATTTTATTCAAACAAAATGGCCTTAAAGTTGGTGCTGACACCATATCGAGTTTGACACTTTCGAAAGCTTCCTGCTGTTTTGATCCCCACAAAAATTCCACCTCTTTCCTTGTCAACTCCCTTAACGGTTCCATCTTTGTAGCAAAATTTGCAATAAACTTACTGTAATATTCGCACAGTCCTAGGAACGATAACAACTTATCCTTACAATCTGGTGCAGGAGCCTTTAAGATAGCATCCACTAAGGATCTTTTAGGAGCAACACCCTCACCAGAAATAGTGTGTCCCAAATATTCTATAGTTTTTTGAAACAACTTACACTTCTTACTCTTAATGGTAAGTCCAAACTTATCTAGCATCTTGCACACATTCCTCAAATGCTCCATGTGTATCTCATCATCTTTGGAGAAAACCAAGATATCGTCTTGGAAACACTTCACGTACTCACCCATGTCCTTAAATATGTGGTACATAGACCTCTGAAAAACAGAGGCTGCCGACGCCAAACCGAACGGCATCCGTTTGAACTGGAACAAACCCTGAGGTGTGATAAACGCTGTGAGATGGCGTGACTCCTCAGCTAACACCACCTGATGATACGCCGATCTCAAATCTAACGTAGAAAATATCATCCCACCTCCCAGCATACTCACTACCTCGTTGATATTTGGCAAAGGATGACAGTCTACCACTATGTTGGCATTGAGTGCCCTCAAATCTATGCACAACCTCAAAGATTTATCAGGTTTGCGTGCCAAAACCATTGGCGAAACCCATTCGGATGACTCTATTTCTTCTATGACATCATTCTTTAACATGTCATTCAGTGCATCACTTAATTCTTCTCTGACATTAAGTGGTACAGGCCTAAGTTTTTGCACCACAGGTATGGCTCGTTGTTTAAGCTTGATAACATGGGTGAACCCACTTAATCTACCCAATTTGTCCGAAAACACACTAGGAAACTCATCAGAAAGAGTCTTCCAAACATTACTCTCCTCAACAGATCTGACTTTATCCTCTGACATATCACCATCATATGACACCATGACAGGATCTTTGTTGCGTGGATTCAACGTAATGTGAAGTCTGAATTGATCCCGCCACCCCAACACATTCACTCCCTTCACAGCCACATACAGTTTAATATATGCAGATTGATCTTTAAAATAAATCATGGAGGCAACATATCCTATAAAATCAATACTTGATTCATTGAAACCTTTTGCCATAATGTCAGGAGGACACAATTCGCTTTTAGAAATTATGCCTCTGTACTTCTCATCAAAATACTTTTCAGTTATGATAGTCCAAGGAGACCCAGAATCAGCCATCAACTCTAACTCTATTCCTTTAAACCTAACAACACATTTTGGGGACTCCAAATAATCTTCCTCAAGTAAACTTATGCTAATAATGGACACAATCATCCCACTTACTCTGTTAGACTCATCAGACACCGCATGTTCATATCTAACCAGACTTGAATCATAGTCTGTTTCATCTCTCACACAAGAAAATTCCTTTTTCTTGAAATAATTACTTTTATCCCCACCCTTCTTCTTGTCTTCTCTACAAGAATTGGAAAAATGACCTATTTTTCCACACTTGTTGCACTCCTTGCCTAAAGCAGGACAAAATTTGAACGTAGCAACATGATTGTAACTCCCACATCTAAAACAAACAATGCGGTTACGTGGTCCAAACTTATGATTTTGGGGACTTCTTCCAAAATTGTTCATGGCACATACTTCTTCAGTTAGCTTGTCACTCTTACCACTCTTACTGCTTGTTTCTTCTATTGTTTTCATCCATTTGTTAGACTGCTCAAAAGCTTTAGCAGTAGAAATACACTCCAACAGCGTTGGATTACCTACAATCCACAACTGTTCTTGTGTTTTCTTGCATTTAACATTCACAATTATATTATCTCTAAGCATTTCATCTGTCATATTACCGAAATTACACGGCATGACTAAAGCTCTCAAACTTGTCAGAAAATCATCAAAAGATTCATTTTCTTTTTGCGTTCTGGTATAAAACTTATATCGATTTAAAGCTAGGCTAGTGGTGGGTTTAAAACGTGTTTCAACACGAAGCATGGCTTCATCAAAAACCCCATTATCACCAGGAATGGATGGTAAATTTCTGAAAATGGCTTGCCCTTCAGACCCCAGACAATGTAAGAAAATATTTTTTTTCCTTTCATTCCCCATCCTTTCCCCATCAATAGCTTTCAGGTAAGTCATAAACTCCTCCTTCCATCTGTTCCACGGGATTGGAGGATCGCCTTTGCTTTGTAAGAATTTTGATGGAGGGTCGAACTGCATGTTAATTAATAAAAGCCAAAATAATTCCAAAATAAATTATATAAATAGTGGTAATGCAACAAAAGCAAATAGCTATAAATTAATGACAGATCAATATATGAGTACACAAGCTGTGTACATCAGCGAAGTTTGAAAATAAGTCAGCGTGGTATTTAAACTTGCTCCATGTCGTAAATCTTCTTGTGCAGTGATCTCGTTGTCTAAATCACCTTCTACGCGCGTTGCCAACAGTTATAGATAGGCGCGTTTTAAAAGTACTTTTATGGTGTAAATAATTTTCCACCCTTCGGTAGAGTGTAGTATGAGTTAAATATGCCTTTTAAAAGTATTTTTACCTTCCGTCGTGGAACCCAAACAGCGCTTTTCACCTTCCGTTTGGAAACAAACACGCTCTTCGTTGCGCTTGAAGAGAATGTAAACAAAGATGGCGGCTACCTACGCAATACGCATTACGTCATGCGTTGCGTGTAGCTTCCTCCGTTGCCATAGATGCAGCGCATGCGTGTGGCTTGGTTTGTTTCCTTGGACACGGCCTCTTCACCGGAGCATGCACGCTGTAACCGAAGACTCCGTTTTGAAGACAAACACTTGCAAAAGTAAGGTTTTGATTTAAAATTTGCAGTGTTACGTAGAAAATCTTCACAGACAGCGCAATTTTTGTAAAAACGAAGTAAATCAGGCAACTTGAGCAAATTGTAATTCTTGTAATAAATCCACAATAAAAAGGTAGAAAATCGAATTCTTTCTTGAATCTTCCCAAAAGATTTACAAGACACACTCCAGGCTATACATCCAAGGTTCTGGAGGCAAATCCTAGTACTTTTGGAGAATAAATCCTCAATCCAAAAGCTTCTGGAAAATGGGTAAATACTGTAAACAGCTCCAAAATCTCCCAAAGTTCCAGTTTTGTACCACACCTGTGCTGCTGATGTAGAAGTAGTAGGTACTGGTCACCCTCGTCGCCAATTTTGTAATAAAGCAATAGAAATCCAAGGAAATGGATGTGCATGTGCAACATGGGACAGAGGTTCTATTAAAAGGGAAATATATACAGGGGAGGATTAAAAGGGAAATACCAAGAGGTGAGAATATAACAAGGTGTCGCAGTGTCAGACGTGCAACAAGCCTCAGCTTTTACGTCATCAGGAGGTGTCACAGTGTCAGACGTGCAACAAGCCTCAGGTGAGATGTCACCGTGTCAGACGTGCAACAAGCCTCAGGCTGTCACGTCATCAGGAGATGTCACAGTGTCAGATGTGCAACAAGCCTCTGGCTGTCACGTCATCAGGAGATGTCACAGTGTCAGACGTGCAACAAGCCTCCGGCTGTCACGTCATCAGGAGGTGTCACAGTGTCAGACGTGCAACAAGCCTCAGGCTGTCACGTCATCAGGAGGTGTCACAAGCCTCAGGCTGTCACGTCATCAGGAGGTGTCACAGTGTCAGACGTGCAACAAGCCTCAGGCTGTCACGTCATCAGGAGGTTTCACAGTGTCAGACGTGCAACAAGCCTCAGGCTGTCACGTCATCAGGAGGTGTCACAGTGTCAGACCTGCAACAAGCCTCAGGCTGTCACGTCATCAGGAGATGGCACAATCTCAGATGTACAACAAGCCTCAGGCTGTCAAGTCATCAGGAGGTGTCACAGTGTCAGACGTGCAACAAGCCTCAGGCTGTCACATCATCAGGAGGTGTCACAGTGTCAGACGTGCAACAAGCCTCAGGCTGTCACGTCATCAGGAGGTGTCACAGTGTCAGACATGCAACAAGCCTCAGGCTGTCACGTCATCAGGAGATGGCACAATCTCAGATGTGCAACAAGCCTCAGGCTGTCAAGTCATCAGGAGGTGTCACAGTGTCAGACGTGCAACAAGCCTCAGGCTGTCACCTCATCAGGAGGTGTCACAGTGTCAGACGTGCAACAAGCCTCAGGCTGTCACGTCATCAGGAGATGGCACAATCTCAGATGTGCAACAAGCCTCAGGCTGTCACGTCATCAGGAGGTGTCACAGTGTCAGAGGTGCAACAAGCCTCAGGCTGTCACGTCATCAGGAGGTGTCACAGTGTCAGACGTGCAACAAGCCTCAGGTGAGATGTCACCGTGTCAGACGTGCAACAAGCCTCAGGCTGTCACGTCATCAGGAGGTGTCACAGTGTCAGACGTGCAACAAGCCTCAGGCTGTCACATCATCAGGAGGTGTCACAGCTTCAGACGTGCAACAAGCCTCAGGCTGTCACATCATCAGGAGGTGTCACAATGTCAGACGTCCAACAAGCCTCAGGCTGTCACGTCATCAGGAGGTGTCACAGTGTCAGAGGTGCAACAAGCTTCAGGCTGTCACGTCATCAGGAGGTGTGACAGTGTCAGAGGTGCAACAAGCCAAAGGCTGTCACGTCATCAGGAGGTGTCACCGTGTCAGACATGCAACAAGCCTCAGGATGTCACGTCATCAGGAGGTGTCACAGTGTCAGACGTCCAACAAGCCTCAGGCTGTCACGTCATCTGGAGGTGTCAGACACAATCTCAGACGTGCAACAAGCCTCAGCCTGTCACCTCATCAGGAGGTGTCACAGTGTCAGACGTCCAACAAGCCTCAGGCTGTCACGTCATCAGGAGGTGTCATAGTGTCAGACGTGCAACAAGCCTCAGGCTGTCACGTCATCAGGAGGTGTCACAGTGTCAGACATGCAACAAGCCTCAGGCTGTCACGTCATCAGGAGATGGCACAATCTCAGATGTGCAACAAGCCTCAGGCTGTCAAGTCATCAGGAGGTGTCACAGTGTCAGACGTGCAACGTTGTAAGCCAGTCAGCTGTACATTACAAAAAATGCTGAATTTTGATTGTCTTCTAGATGGTCAATATCTAAGCAGGATATTCATGGGTAGTACCTGAGAGAAGCCTCATTACAGTATAAACCCACATATCACTACGCCTTATTCCCATAAAATTTGCCTGTAAAGCTCACAGAGTTCTAATAAAGCGGTACAATGTTGCCCGAGTAAATGGACCAAAGTAACAGGAACAGGAACAAAAGCAGAGACGATTGATGTTGTTGACAACGTTACACCATAGTCGGGCACTGGAGGGGGCTGATGATATCACTGAAATTTTTTTTTTTTTCTCTTTGACCCAATGTATTCTTTTGTCTAATTTTCGGTTGACCTCAGAAATTGTACTTTCTTTTGTATCTGCACCAGTATTGTTTTTCTTCGATTTATGTTTCTTTTCAATAAACAGAGTTATTAAAAAAAAACATGGGAGTTGAAATGGAACACCCAAGTAATGCCCATGAAACACCTTCCAGGGCAGAGTAAAGCAGCGTAGCCTTGAGCTACTCCAGAGTTAGGGAGCCACTCAGGGCCACACAAAGTGGGTTTGCGTGGCTTCATAAATCTTACTTAAGGTTTGTGTTACGCATATACCACGTTGAGTGTTGCAAATACGACGCAAACCTCCTCCTAAATAGTACCCGCAATGTTTAAATAGCAACTCATTTACCAACCTTCGACGTCTACCAGAAATTTGCTACTTTAATATTAGGCAGGTATAAAGTGACAGTCAAGATGGGTAGCATAAGGAAACTAGCCTCAGTAAAGGTAGAGATGTCTCTCTAAATATTTTTACTCCCATAAATGACTGAAAACACAGTTAGTTTTACATCTGCATTAACATCTCCAACCTCGTTTACTTCAGCTTCCTCCAGAGGAAGGCTTTACATTCAACAGCTCTTATTCCAATAAAACGGCATTCAGGAGTAGCTGAAGCTTGTCTTGAATATACATTCGTAGTACTCTGTTTGTTCATTATAGCCAGTGCTTTAAATGGGCCGTTACTCACCGGTACTGAGTACCGGCACTTCCGATTTTTTTTGCCCACAGTACCGGCACTTCTCTACAGCCAGGGAGAGTACCAGTACCGTGATCCACAGCAGGCTCAGGTTAGGCTTCTCCTCCTGGCAGATTTCGCTCTGCTCCCGAGGAGCATCATTACCAGCTTCAGTAAATGTTGTTCTTTCCTGTGGTCCTTGTCACTGGGAGGCAGCATCATGGTTCGTTTGTTTGTGATCGCTGTTTTCAGGATCCGTTTTGTGTGCAGTCGGGTGATAGATTAGAAATGTTGTGGAGTTCACCACGACTTGTTAGGCTTGATAATTAGTCATTCGAGTGTGAGTTTTTAGTTGTAGGAGGTTTGTTTACATTTCAATACAATATATGTGCGTGTGTTTTGATGTGCTGCAACTGGAACAGAAGTCATTAGGTACGATCATATATTGCTTTTTGCCCCGCCCCTAGCCCCACCCACTTGCCACGCCTCTATTCTAATGAGTACCTGCACTTATTTTTTCCAATTTAAAGCACTGATTATAGCTTTGTAGTGAAGCTACAGTAGGCCACTAGGGAGTTAACAGACTGACTGCTGCTGTTGAAAGTGCGTTTCACTCATGTCAATTTGTTTCCTGCCTTGACTGGGAAAATATTTGAGAATTTATAGAAAATGCATCCTCATTTCTACAGCCACTAACCATCATTTCTATCACAAAGTAAACACCCTTTTTTCAGTTAATTTAGGGCAGTCACCTGCGTAAGAAATGCTTTCAATTCGACAGCAATTCTCCCAGCAACATGGTGTTCAGAGGTACCTCACATTAGTCGTCAAAATGACATGTTAGCGCTCTTTTTTAAAAAAAAATATTTTTAAAACCTTTATTTAAAAACAGTGCACACAGCTATTCAGCCTTACATCCCGGAGGCGTAGCCGCATATCGAAACAAAAGAACCAAAGTGCAAGAATTAGTACATCAGAACGAATGAGGTTGTTTTTAAATTTTGTATGAAAAACATAGAAGAGATGGAGAAAAAGAATGAGAGCAACGAAACTGGCGCAAAGAAGAGGCAATGGAATGTGAGAAACAGTGAGGCGTTGTGAGGGGGTCGGGAGGGCACAGTGAACACAGTTATGACCAACGGAGTAGAGTACTAGGAATGGGAGGGGAGGAAAACACAGGATGGCAACGTAAAGTTTTACAGTTGGCGTCTCAAGCTACGGTGATAAGCGTTCCTCCTGCGGAGCAGGGTCCGGGGGCACACAAATGTCCCCTCTGTAGTCATTCCAAGCCCCCCACATTTTCTGCCACTTTTTAGGTTCACCCCTGGCAACATACACGGTCTTTTCCCGGAACATACACCAATCCATATTGGCCTTCCACTGTACAACCTTCGGAGCCGCTGTAGCTCCCCACTTCTGCGCAATGTCCCGTTTAGCTACCATATTGCCAAGGGTCACCCATTGGGTCTGGGCCACGTTGTGATCTGTCGGACCCCAAATGTTTAGGAGGCATCTCCTAGCTTCCGCATGCGCTTCTACCCCAGTCACCTCGCTCATAATCGAGTGCACACGTCGCCAGTAGGAAGTTATTGCAGGACATTCCCACAGGATGTGCATGAAGGTGGCAAGGGCGCCACAGCCGCGCCTACAAAGGCCATCAACAGAGTAGCCCATGTGCACAAGTCTGGGACCAGTAACATAAACTCTGTGCAAGATTTTGAGCTGCACCAATCGAAGACGGGAGGAGATAGCAACCTCCTTAGGGGAGGACACCGCACTCTGCCAATCCTCGTCATCAATTTCTATCCCATCTCGCACCCACTGGTCCCTCACACCCAGGAGGAGGTCTGTACGGACATTGATATGTTTCTTGTAAGACAGTGAAATGGCACTGTCCGGCATATGGCCGTCCAGCACCCTATCTTCCAAAGGGGAGCTGTCAGGAATCACCTCCCCCTCCGGTTTGGCGGACAACAATGCATGTCTCAACTGAGCGTACCGGAAGAATTCCGCCTCACCCAGCTGAAATTCTGCTTGTAACTGGGCAAAAGTCTTAACCTCCCCACGCAACAACATATCTTCCACCCTGGAAATGCCAATTAGGTCCCACTTATCAAAGCCCTTGGTATGCCACAATTTGCCCAGGATGTCCGAGTCATACAATGGGGTCGCCTTAGTCAGTCTATCCTTCCATCCCTGCGCCTTAGTAATCGCCCTCCAAATATGGACCGCGGTTTTCGTTGGACCAGACATCCGCCTGTCGAGAGACCTCGAGTAGAGTGCCCTGTGGTAATTCCCGCCGCCCAGGAGCCACCGATCCATGGCATACCCTGGGTTGTTCGCCGGACCGTACAGACCATGGTTAATAGCCACTAACTGGGAGGCCCAGTAGTACCTCCGCACATCGGGTAGTGCTATCCCCCCATCGTACCACGGTAGCGTAAGCTTCGTGATAGCGATGCGAGGTCGGCCGTCCCAAAGTAGGGCGCATTGCAGGCTCTCAATCTCACCGAAATATCAAGCTGGGACCAGATCCTGGGTATTTTGCAGGGCGTAGAGGAACCTGGGCAAGGACATCATTTTAAACAACGCCGCGCGCCCAAGTAGGGAGAGCGGGAGTTTGCGCCATCCCTCTACGTCACGCCGGAGGAGGAGAAGAGGGGGAAGCAAATTGTGCTCATAGCGCGCTTTAGAATTAGTGGAGATATAGATCCCCAAATATTTGAAGCCCTGGCTCGCCACCTGTATGCCACAACCCCTTGGAAGGCGTGGCGTTCCCCCTTTCAGGACATACAAGTATGACTTGGTCCAGTTAATAACTAGGCCGGAGTACCGACCGAAATGTCGCAGCATGTCACAGGCCACAATGAGGGATTTGCAGGGGGAGGTGAGGTACAAAAGAATATCATCTGCGTACAGTGACACTCTGTCCTCGAAGTCAGGGGCCCATCTGATACCATGTAGGTCGGGATGGGCACGCAACAGGGCCGCAAGTGGTTCAAGCGCGAGTGTAAACAGGAGGGGCGACAAGGGACAGCCCTGCCTGGTGCCCCTCTGAAGAGCAAAAGGCGGGGAAACTCGGCAGTTGACAGCTACGTTAGCCAACGGACCGGCATATAGGAGTTTGACCCACCCCACAAATTCCGGGCCAAAACCGAGCTTTGCCAACACTGCCCACAGGTAACTCCACTCGAGGGAGTCGAAAGCCATCGTGGCATCCAATGACGCCAGGACAGCCGGCTCCTCAAGCGTGTGGGCCCTAGCCAGGGCACCGTGAAGTCTACGCAGGTTAAGAGCAGTGTTGCGGTGTGGAATAAAGCCCGATTGGTCCGGGTGCACTAAGTCACCGATGACACCAATCAAACGGTTGGCGAGCATTTTGGCTAGAATCTCAGGCTCCGCGTTTAAAAGAGAGATGGGACGATAACATGTTAGCGCTCTTGTTGTTCATTAGAACTCTGTAGTGAAGCTGCGGTAGAAAACTGAGCAATTAAAAAGTTCCCAGTCTTTGGAAAGAAAGGTTTCAGTTCTTTTAAGGGCAATAAGGTGAAGATTCTCCCACTCTGGCTCAATAGAGTAGATGCGTGATGCAAGAAGCGGGCACTGAACTGTCGAGCTTCGGCACACACTCTACCTGGGGGGTAATGGCATCCAAGGCTTTCAGCTTGGGAACAAGATTGGAAGGCATACTGAGAGTGGTGGATTGGCTATCAGATTTCACTTTAAAAAAATTCTATTTGAAATCAGTCTCAGATTATGCAACGTGAGTGTTCAGTAAGCTTTGAATGAGCATAATCTGAGCCTCCATTCCTGTCATAGAATGGTAAGATTTCCTAGCAAGTGTAAAGCTTAAAAAAATTATTTTGTGAATAAAATTAGCTGATACCCTTTAATTATGTTTCTTTTTGTGCCTTCAATTCCAAGCATTCACTACAGTGCAGCTCAATGGGATTTAAATTCCTCCTCAGTCAATAACTACATGCATCTTTGGAACTTGTCTTTGACGGTTCTTGGACTGTTAGTCAGAGAGAGGATGTGTTGGGTGTCATCGCCATAGGAAAGAATGTTGAGTCTGTGGTTTTGATGATGTTGGCCAGGGTAGCCATGTAGGTGTTGAAGAGGGGTGGAATGAGTGATGAACCTTGAGATATCTCCGCAGGTGCTGTTCTTAGGTAGCCAGGAGTAGAGAGGGAGGAGGATTTTCTGCTTTCTTCCTGTGAGGTATGATGCAATCCGCATAAGGGCTGCTCCTTGGATTCCGATCTGATGGAGCCTGTTGATCAGTGTGCGGTTGGCTACGGTGTCGAAAGCTGCTGAGAGGTTGAGGAGGACGAGGGCCACTGTTGCTCCCTGGTCTAGCAGCATTCAGATGTTATCTGTGGCTGCAACTTGAGCTGTCTTGGTGCTATGGTTTGCTCTAAAGCTGAATTGGTACGGGTCCAGGAGGTCATGATTCTCTAGATGTCTGGTGAGCTGGATGTTGATTGCCTTCTCAATGACCTTGGCTGGGAAAGGTAGCAGGGAGATGGGACAGTAGTTCTACAGTTCTCATGGGTCCGCATATGGCTTTTTAAGCAAAGGCTTTACGTCGGCGTTTTTCCAATTCTGGGGGAAGTGGGCTGTGGTGATCGAGGAGTTGAGGACCTTGGTGAGTTCTTTGCTGATGAGTTGATTGCTGAGGTTGAAAGTGTGGTGGGGTAGGGTTCTGAAGTGGCTCCGGAGTTGATGGATCTTATGATGTTAGCCGTTTCATTATTGGTGAGGGGGTTCCATGAGGTGAGCTGGTGTGGGTGGGCGTCGGTTGGCATGAGGAAGTTAATGCTGTCTGCGGCAGGGGTCTGGGGTGCAAAGTCTTGGTAGATGGTGTTAATTCTTTTGCTAAAAAAGTCGACCAGGGCATAGCAGAAAGCTTGCTAGTTGGCAGGGTATGCCCAGACGCCGGTCCTGTGCTCACTACACCACTGGATTCCAGCTAGCCTGGCTGTTGAGGGGTGATGCCCGAAACCGGTCCCAGAATGCTGGTTTCCAGTCGACAGAAGACCTGGCTTGGGAGTTCAGCCTGGACTGTTCCCATGAGGCACAGGGTCAAGACTGATTTGCATTTGGTGATTCTGAACTGGGGTGGCGAAGTGAGCTAATGAACGATGAAGGATTCAACCCATATCTGTGACTGGGGGTGTGTGTCTGAAAACTTTCAGCGCTCCGTCCATCGTCTTCTTGTGTTTGCTTTGGTCTACTCTTCTCAAAAGTCTTTGGTTACCAATACATAAAGGATTATTTTTCAAATCACAGTTTATTGTTCACAAATGCCTTTATAGAAATGCAAAATGAATGCTGCAGAATGGAAAGAAGGAAAAACTAGAAGAAATGACGATTTTTCTCCTTGTTACGCCTCACCTGGGGAGGCATGGGTTTTTGGTGCATTCCCAGGTACCAGCAATGGTAAATCTGGGAATGCAGCAAACTTGGTAACCTCCACACACCACCCAGCGAACGCCTCCCTGGGGCAGAGTAACGCAATGCAGCGATCTGCCCTGCGATGCGTTACTCTAGATTTATCAAGCCGCTCAGGGCCATTAAGCATGGGCGGAAAATCCGTTTCGCTCGCGGATTTTGCGGATTTTCGGTAAATTCGCAATCCGCGAGATTCGCGAATCTCCCGCAAAATCCGCAAATCCGCGAGCAGCGGATTTTGCTCGCACTGTTCGCGTGAGTTCGCGGCTTCCCAGTACAACTTCGCGCCCCGCGAATAAGTGCAAAATTGCAGAAATACGATCTTAGCAAAACTGAAACTACTTACCAGGTTCAAAAGTTCAGGCTCATCATTAGTAGCCATTTCCTGTAGTGCTTCCTGAGGGGCCCCTCCAGAGTTCAGTTGCCAGTTGCAACTGTTATGTGACCCTGCTCTGAACCTCAGAATAGTTACACATATGCCACAAAGGTCCTGAATTACAGCTAAGGGAGACAAGCAGGAGCCAGGCTGGAAGTTCAAATCCATTAATCAGCCCCTAATTCATTATTGTCAGTTGGGGCAGGGCAGGTGTTGTAACTAATTTTGCAACAATGAAAGCACTTAGCAAGTGCAAAAGATCACTAATCAGGAAGCACTAAGGAAGCAGGTGCCAGCTAAAAAAATATTCTGTGACACATTAATCAGCCCCAAATTAATTCAGGTCACTTGAGGCAGGGAAGGTGTGCTTGCGTTGCCACAATAATGTACACTGACTGGACAACCAGAGGGTGCTGTGATGAAACAGAGGGTGGCATGGGTGGGCCAGAGGGTGGCATGAGTAGTCAGAGAGTGGCAGTGGTGACAGAGAGTGGCAGTGATGAAGAACAGGCTGGACACGTAGAAACAACAAGTTCGCGAAACTTGCGACCCGACAGGTAAGTTCGCAATTTGCGACATTGTACAAAACCCTCGCGAACTGGCAGAAACCCGCGCAAACACAAAAAAAAAATCCGCAAATTCGCGAGAATTCGCGGATTTTGCGGATTGCGAGTTCGTAAATCCGCAAAATTCGCGAACGCGAGATTCGCAAAATTCGCCCATGCTTAAGGGCCATGCAAGGTGGACTTGCATGGCTTGATGAATCTAATGTAAGAGTTGCATCACTTTTGTGCCCGCTGCGCGGTGCAAGGGCAAAGCAACTCTTTAATAAATATATCCCTCATTTAACAGGACAACCCACCTCGGTTACTCCATTCATCGAATGCCAACTTCATGTGTCCTGTATCCGTAAATCTTTCTGTAATGGAAAGTCATGAACTTACATTTCTTCTACTCAATGGAATCTGTTACCTCGGGCCTTCCGATCTATTTCCACTCTGCTTTTCTTAAGGAAAAAAACTGAAGATGTTTCTCTTTGCCTCCTAAGTGCTCTCTTCCCTCAGTTCTGTTTATTTAGTGCCAAGAGGTGTACGAGGCGCTCTAAAAATGATTGTAGCATAACTATTAGGTGCTACTTACTCCTCACATACTCCTGCATTTTTATAAGTAAGACACACCTACTCATTCACACTTTTTTTTTAAAGAAATGGGCCCTCGGTGAAGTCCTAGCATAGTATTTTGTACAGGAAGGGACCCCTCCCTGTACAAAACCAGTGCTCCACTCATGCACACACCCTAGCACTATGTCGCTAAGGTGTGTGCATGGCGCACGGCAGATAAAATCAGTGCCAGCGCAAGGGAAAGGGTAGGAGAGGGCCATGGGCCATATTATCAAGAAAGGGCGATACATTACCGCCGCTTTTATCGGCAGGAAACTGCCACTAAACCGGCGATAATGGGCTTGATAATATGCCCATGTGAATTCCCATTGAAGCCCAGGTTAACACCCATGGGAATGCACAAGGCCATATTATCAAGCCCATTATCGCCACTTTAGCGGCAGTTTCCTGCCGCTAAAGCGGCGGTAATGTATCACCCTTTCTTGATAATATGGCCCTCATCTTTAAAAATATGGCGCTCTCCTGCTCCCTTCTTTTCGCGCAACACAGCGCAGTCTCGCGGGGGCTGCGCTGCGCTGCGTTACGTGGATATTTTGTAAATCTTCCCCTAAGTCTCCAGACTTACGGCCTCATTACAGTTGTAGCTGTATTTCCATTTATAGTGCAAACTTTCATTCACGTCTGATCCCCGATCCCAAGTCGTGCAGTTTTGGTCCTTCGATAGATGCCCGTGTGCTATTTGCCCACGATTGTGTGAAAATAGGATTTCCTCGCACTGGACACTGCTGTAGAGCGCATGCATTCGAAATTCACACTACTGGTGCATCACATGTGCAATATAGATTGACCGGCTGATGTGCAGTTGTGGTCAATACTTGCATTTTACAAACTGCAAGTGCGATATCAGAGGTTCTAAACTCCCCATATGTCTGTTGCAATACTGTATTTAACCTCTCCGTGGCAGTATGACCCAAGAAACTGACTAATGCTCACTTGTCCCGTGCCGCTTCAATAGTTTAATCCACTGTACAAGAGTTAGTAATGAAACTGTTTTCAAGCAAGTCGGAATGTAATTTAACTTTTGCCAAGCAAATCGGAATTTTGTTTTGCTCTATGTGAGATAATTAAATCACGTAAACCAATGGAATATATTAGATTAACACTTAGAAAAAGACAATACATAATGTTCAAGTTTCCATATTTTTATGTTACAGGAGTGAGGTATTTTCGAAACTATTGTGCATACTTTGCAGTTCCAGGGTAAATTAATGAAAATAATATGATGTAAAAGATGCACAAAATGTTTTATATTACATGTAAGATAATGCTTTGTAAAAGTTCTGTAGTGTTGAAAGGTAAACATTCTCAAAAGCAAGTTCGGGACACAAATATTTTTTTCAGCACAAAACATATTGTGGTTTCTCCCCATGAAAAAAAAACCGCTGCGTTGTATTTCTTGACCAAAGTGACGTTTTCCTCACTCCTTTCTTTGTTTGCAGATCAGAAGTACTTTATGCTGCCTGTTTCCGCAATTGTATTTTCAATCAGTTTCAGGTCTCTGTGGTCACCTCTGAAATCACCTGTCAAAAACCCCCTCCAGGCGGCAAGTTGTTCCGTTCCCGTCACTGTTACCACCAACTGAACACTTTTACCTTAACCCCTGACAACATTCTTTGGTGCCTGAAAAGGTCGCAGTTTATTCATCACATGAAATTTTGTCCATATCAAACGTTTATGGTCATCGCCTCATTTAATGTCCATGTTGTACCTGTTCATCTATTGTTCCTTGAAACTCTTTCTCTTGCATTATGGACCCAGCCTCCTCAATTTCCTGGGAGGGGGCCTCTTTTTTCTGGGCTTCCGATTCACGGGTCTAGGCTTCAGCTTGCTATTGATTTGGAGGGTGTCCGCCTGGACCTGCCCGGGCTGCAAGTGCCGTCCCGCTAGCCCTGTGACCCTTTCGTGGGCCCTCTCTTCTCCCAGGGGTCCCTGCCGTGTGACATCCGAAGGACCTTACTTGAGCATCTACTCTACCTTTCCTGAAGCTGAGTCTTTGCCATCTTCTCCCTCGGGTCCTGCGGGAGCATCACATTTATTCTTTTTATGGCGACACGCCGCTCCTAAGCTCCCTCAGTGCTCCTGCCATGAGGCATCCCAAGGACACTGTGAGAGTCTTCCATCTACCTTCTAGTACTTATCTCTTTCTACTAGCTTCCTTGTGCTTGTTCCGCTGTTCTGCTACCCTTTTTCATCTTACGGCTGCGACACCCGTGTTTTAGGTGTGGGTGGTGTCGTATGGTTCCTGATCGTAGTGGACACACCAAGCGCCAGACACAGGTTAGTGGTTGCAATCTTTCTTTATTGATTGTTACAGGAGCGGTCATCTGCACGTCTGTCCTCTGGTCAGTCCTGGTTCTGTGTGTCGTCTTTCCTGTCCCCTAACCGGATGTCGTGTCCGGTGACCTGGTCACCTCCCTCATGACCCACAGGGTCCTAATGTCCTTGTGTCTTGTTGTCCTGTCTGTCGTCTGTTTGTCAGGTCATGACAGGTGGGTTGGATTCCTTTCTTTCTTCCTGCAAGGGGGGATGTGTCTACTTCGGGCCGTTGGCCCCTTCTTATCTTCCCCCTCGTGTTTCCTCCCTAGCCCCCTGATTGGGGGGGAGCTTGATTTGTTCAAGGCGGCCAATCCAATCCTGGCCCCCCGCCGTCCTAGCCGGCATGCTAATGTGGGCCGGGGGCGGGCTCCTGCCTCTGGGTGGCGTTCTACCCAGGCCCCCAGTGGTCCGGTTACGCCTTCCCGGCCTGGGTCTAAACCCTCTCCAGGCGGCAAGTCGTCCCGTTCCCTTCACTGTTACCACCAACTGCGCGCTTTTACCTTAAAATCACCACTGATAACTTTCGCTGGTGCCTGAAAAGGTTGCAGTTTATTCATCAAATTGTTTACGTAAAATGTTATCCATATCAAACGTTCATGGTTATCACCTCATTTAATGTCCATGTTGTATCTTTTCATCTACCCCTGATGGAGGGGGTTTGCTTTGTTTAAGGGGGCCAATCCAATCCTGGCCCCTGCAACCTAGCTGGCATGCTAATGTGGGCCGGGGGCGGGCTCCCGCCTCCGGGTGGCGTCCTACCCGGGCCCCCATTGGGCCGGCTTCACCTTCCCAGCCCAGGTCCAGACACCTCTTGGCAATTGAGGGTCTCACATTTGGTCCCCGGGTTTTGCACGGGCATAGCACAAGAAACCCCACATTTAATTTGATATCAAAATTCAATCAAGTTTGTTGCGCTCTTTAATTAATCGTTGTGTTAGATTTTGTAGTTTTTACTTTATGGAATGTTTCTCCCTCCTTAATTTACATCTAATTTTATGTATGTGTAATTGATTCTCTTCAAATTGATCAGGGACTGTGCAACTGAGAGAGCACTGGGGGTGCAACGGGCGATGGGCCTCTTTGGTATTACAGAAGGAGTTGCAGATTTTATTCTCACCTGAACCTGTAGTTAGTGTAGAATTGGCGACCTGCTGGGGGCGAGTCTTTTACACTAGGGGGCTTATTCATGAGAGACCTGCGTCACTTTTGCACCACATCAAGTGGTGCATGCATGACACAGGGCTCTCAAAAAGATGTATGAAGCCACGCACAGATACCCTGCATGGGTTTGAGTGGCCTCATAAATCGTGAAAAGTGACGCAGCGCAAAGGTGGGTTTTACCATTCAACACCCATAGATTTTGACGCTGCCCCAGATTTACAAAATCATGTACACCTGGGGAAACGCTAAATCCTTACGCCTTCCAAGGGGAAGTGCAACGAGGGGAAATATGTTTATTTCTCCCCGCTTTTTCCTATTCCCATGTGTGCTATTGCAGCACACATAGAAAGAGGAAACCACCCTGTAGGATGGTTTGTGTGCAGGAAGGTGTACCTACCTGCACAAAAAAATCCAGCATGCAAAGGAGACATCTTTGCAACATGGTGCAAGGGTGTCTGCGTTGGCGCAAGGCTGCCGAAACGGAGGCAGTGCAGGCAGAAAGGACATGAATGCACGGTATTTCATAAATGCAGTGCCTTCCTGCCCTTTCACTATGGCGTAGGGCAGCACATCAAGGTTCCTTGCTGCACTGCCCTATGCCAGAATCCCATAAGTGCGGGCCTAGGTTCATTTCCCGATTCTAGGTTATCTGGTGATGCTTCAATGGTTCCGGTGAGATCAGGGTAGAGAAAGTTACCCTGGCAGCCGGGTTTCACCACTGCACAGGTTTAATCTTCATCCTCCACAAAGCAACTGGATTATTCAGGGACATTTTTAGTCTGTTTGCCAAAAACATGGTCATCTGTCTCCTACATCAGTAGGGTTAGCAAGCATGATTCACATCAAACAGGCTGTTCATTGGATAACCCTACTGCCAATATCAACAGACAATTGTTATTGTGCTTTCCTGCTCTTAGCCCGAAGGTAAGAAGATTTACGACAGGAGTGGCAGCAGCTGTACCTTCCTGCTCGGTTTTATGAGCTGTAAAGATTCCACTGTTTGGGTTGGACGCCTCTGTGAACGTGGGCCCCAGCACTGCAACAAGTCCCTCGTCTGTTTCCATTTCCTCTCTCTACAACAAAACACACAGAAACTTAAACCTCAGTAGGCAAGTCGTCCAACTATTCATAGACGCCTCCTGGAATCAATGGGTTTCAATTTAGCCTGTCATGGCATTTTAGCCAACAGCACTTTGAATTCTGGGACTTGTAGTTCATAGTTATTAAAAGAAGAGTTGAATCTAAAGTACTGTTGAGGGGGCCTTCTTGACATGCTGCCAGATTCCTACCCTTCTCACGAATGGAGGCTGAGCCCCCTCTCCCTCAACAGTGTATCACCAATACCTAAAATCAAGAGAGACCTCACCAGGGTACAAGGCAAGAGACCAACTCACTCTACTTGTCAACTCATCCACATTTGGCGGATGTCACCCGCTTTTCACTTCTGCAAACATCCTAATTTAATACATTCGTAAATCAAGTCCCATTTCCATTGGTTACAGCTGGCAGGGACAACAAATGTACGAGTCGAATGCTGAAACAGCAAAATGACACCACCAATCACAGAAGGATAACGAAAAACATGTTTTACAGCCTTGAAAAGCAAAACACCTGCGCTATGGCATGTAAAAATGCTGCTGCTATATTAGAATTGTGCATTTTTTTAAATCTCTTTAAAGACAAGACTGTGGTTAAGATTAAGCCTGGGTGAAATGTTCGATATATCGGTGTAATATTGTGTCATTTCCACCATTTCATGGTATGGCCGCGGAGCAAAAATTACCCAAATTCTGTTATACTAAGTCATGTCATTTTAGGCTGTTCGTGTTAAAATTCTACCACAGGAGTTTCTGATTTACTCATACCTCTATCTTGGTTTTCTCTCTCTTCTCTTTCTTTATTGTTTTTATATGCAAGGAAAGGGGATATGTTATATCCTGGCTTTGTTGTTATACATGCAATCCCTTGCTCTGCCAGTGGAATGTTCATCCAAGGATGTATATACTTTTTCAAAAAACATCCAAGGATGTATTACAGAATGTTGGGAGCCAGAGAGTCAGTTGAGAAGGGCTGAGCTCCATACTGGCTGCTCCTGGTGGGGTCTTTGTATTGGTCTTGTATTGGATTTAACTGGATGACTTATAACTATCTACAAATAAACATCTAAAGATCCTCTACACGTCTGGACTCAGTTACTACAATTTCACACATGCCCCTTGTTATGATGTGATATGTCAGTGTCGTAAGGCACACCTATCCCAATCCAATCTAGTTCTCTACAGGCCTGTCAGTGTTTTTCGGTGAAAAAGTTTCATCAGTTGCCCTTTCTCAAGTGGTGCTGAATCTACAGGGGTGCAAATAAACTGAGTTTCGAGGGCCTGGCAGTAGAAGTGATGGAGCAAGGTTACGCATGTAAAAGCGACTTGCTTGTATGCAGCCCTCTCTAAAATAATATTAATGTACTAACTAACATGGTATGTCATAATAATGTGGCATTACACAACATTTTTAGTATCCAGGGGAAGCTTTCCAATGTGCTTTTACTAACTGTAACCTGCTTGCATTAAAATGGCTGCTGCTACGTGGGATTTTCTACTGCGCATGCATCTGTCACACTCACGTGACATGACGTATTACTCCGCTTGGTAGGAAACTTTTCCTTCTGCGCACTGGAACTAAAATGGCTGTTCTGTGTCCTAACGTGCAAGAAGCTTGCATCGCTGCTTTTGCTAAGCTGTTTGCTTTGCCTAAACGTTAATGCAATAGTTAAAATAAAGTAATGGGAATAGAATAGAGATAAGTGGTATACAGTGCATTCATTTATTCTGTGTTCTAAAATTGTTTCTCTTCTATTTTCGCAAGTATCGTATTTGGGCTTGAAATGTACTTCTGAACTCCATCTTTGGAGATACTGTGCAAAGAAACTCAAGCTGTTGAAGCCATGGCATTGAACCAGTGCCAGCATCAGACATGAACTGTGAAAAACGATGTGAAGCTGACCTCTCAACCCTGCCAGAGGAAGTTGAATTGAACATGTTATAATATATTGATACATTCACTGCAAGGTGGAATAAAAGTGCATGGGAAAATAAAGTTATGGGAGGGAACGTAATTTGAATATAGAATGTAAGTTACCTCATATTAATATGGTGTGATGACCTCTCCTCGTCTTTTTGTCCAATAAAATTTGGGGATTCACACATTTTCAACATTGGGGGGTGGTACACAGCCCTGGAAAATGGTATAACTAGGGTAGGCTTAGCTGGTTAGAGTGTCCGACTTGTCCGAATAGCTGACCTGTCACTGACCCAACGCACTCAATAGGTGATCGAGAGCAGAGGTGCTGACGGAGCACTCTACCAGAAGAATCGATAACCCAATCGGGGTTCTAAGGGAGAAGATTTCTGTTAACCCAATCTGTGTCCGACTGTTAGCTGCAGAGAGGGTTTACAATGCTGGCGTTTGAACTTTAGCTGTGGGTGCTGGTCTTAACCTGTGGTGGTCCAGTCCTGATTCAATTTGGTCCGTACCTGTCCTGAATGGTGGTCTGCTCCTAATTCTTTCTTGCTGGCACCTGCACTTTGGGGTTCCTTAACTTTATCCCAGCCCTTGGCCAGGGTTGGTCTTCACACCATTCTAGGTAACTATAAAATACATGTGGGTACGTCTTGTACTGTCTTCCCCTTTTCTACCCTTCCTATGTTTCAATGCTTTAAACGAATGTTTACATATAAACTCTGCTTAATCATAATTTCTTGTTGATTGATCATGTTTGTCTGATTAATGTAGTTTTGAACATTGACATTTTACATTTTACATAGATGAAGAGTTAAAACTTTTCCAGAGTCTGTGGGTATTTAATGAGTGCAAACATTATTTACTGCCTTTTATGCTAACACCCTTGATCCTTTAGGATTCTAGGTACCGGTGACTAGGATTGGTAAGTCAAATGGAATAGGTCCTGAATGATTAAACAAAATTGATTGAGCGTAGGTTTACCTGTTCAAAGTATGTATGTTGTTTATGGGCCCAGGTGAGTATGGTAAAACGGGCAGGTGAGCCTGCGCTCTATCAGAAGGTTGCATGCAAAATTTATGAAGTAATATTTGATCTATAATGGAATTATAGCTGCAGTACTGGGAAGTTCGGAAGTGAGAGTTGCTTATGGGCGCTGTAGCTGATATGGCGCATGCGCTGTATGTGTACTGGGTGCTCAGAGAAGCCAGAATAGCTTCAGTGTCCTGATGAACAACTCCAAGTGGGAGGGAGCAGCCACGTGACCCTTCTATCCACTTCCCTCACCCAGGACATGATGGTGCAATGTCTTTCTGAAACAACATTCTGATATGGTCTTTGGCGTTCTTGAAATCTCCACTAATCTTCGCTTCCCATTTTCTTTTAATTGTTCCAGGCTTGACGCCCATGAAATTCATCTCATGAGAGTTTTCAGTTCATTCTATAATTTGTTATTGGTAGATTGGTAGATTCCAGGGTGAGATCTGCGTGATTCCAGAACAGCTTGGCTGGGCTCCTTCTAGTCAAGGATTCATTGCCCAGTCCCACACACAGCATGTTCATCACTTGTACCATGGGCCAGCATTTAGCATCCTGTGTATCCAGTGATCTTCAAACTAGCACACCATGAGGCGCAAGGCGGACAGGTGTTTGCCTGCCTGGGTTGTGCATTGGCAGCTCCTTGAAACCCTGAACCTGTCCGCTTCAAGCACTAGGCAATGTTCAGTCCAGGAAACTGGAAATAAACTCTGCCAATGGGTTTATTTGATTCTGTGGTTCAAAGCCCCAATTCTGGTGGTTACCTGAGCTAACCATAACTTATGCCCCCACAATGCCCTGCTTATGACTAGGGCTCCAGGTTTTCCGTTTTTACGGATTTTTACATATAAATACAGATGGAAATCTATATTTCCATTCTCTATATTTATATTTAGAAACGGCAAAATACTAGCAAGTTTTGCCGCGCTGCCGTCAGGTATTTTGCTACCAACGTTCCAAACAAACAATTCAGATGTCCCGTGTACAAAAGGCAGCTCTCACCGGGGGGTCCTGTAGACACTGCCCGCAGTCTGGTAAGAAGGGGTGAAAAAAATAACAAAGCCTCGTTAAGAAGTGAATGGTCTTTTTAAAGACCTGTGAAGTCCTCGGGTGCAGCTTGTCAACTTTATCTCGCGCAGCAAGAAACTCCATCTGATTTGAAGCACAATCTTTGGGAGATGTTGCGTCGCCTTTAGGAGTAAGGGATGCATAGTCAAGCAGGAAGGAGAACCTGTGAATCTGACAAGAGTTTTTTTGTACTTTTTGCTTAAGTTATTTTTACAATTTGCACGTGTTGCAGTAGTACTTGTATCCATCAGTTAGCGTTTGCTATTATAATTTTACAGCAACACACACCACGTTGCCTACACCAAGGTAGTCACAGTCTACGTTCCCTCCTCCATGAATTATTAACATGCACCCTCATAAGTTTAAACTTTACTGAGAGGGACACTTTTCTTTTTGCTTTTAAGCTCTTTTTTACAGATGCTGTTAAAATTCGACAAAGACTGCATTGATGCAATTTTGCGTTCACATTTGCCCCAACGTTTGGACTACCATTTTTGCACTGTTATTTCACGGTCCAAATTTGCGCCTGTCGGGCTTTGCAAGGTTAGATTAAAAGTTGCACCTATGCACTCTGAGCATTCAGCCATCTTGCACTTTAACCATATGACCTCCTTGGTGTAGTTAGCAGGTTAAAGTACTGTATGCATACACAGAACTCTAACATGACTTAATAGGTGCCATGTCAGTCCGTGCACACACACTGACTGCATTTAGTCAAAATAATTCTGTTTCCATTGACTCTGGAGTGCTGCACTTTTGGCTCAACAAGGAAAGAAATTATGTGGGTATTCCAACTCAGTAGACAGTTGTCATTAGATATTATTTCTGAGTGACTGCTGCAGCGTTGATACCACTCGGAATGTATGCTCCCGCCGTAATTTTCCTAATTATATTGCTCTTCTGCTCGCTAATTAATTCACGCTTGGCAGTGAGATAGTTAAGTGTTTCTGGTGCAGGCCGGCCTCTGCGTATATTCACTAGGTCTCGCGACCTATCGATGTGCGCAAGCGCATCGAGCGGAGCGAGAATTCAAGTGGCGAAAACATCGTCAAACTAAGGGCTTTCAGCCCCGCCGCGGTTTTCATGCAGTTCACGTGTACATGCACGCGCATCGCATGCAAGCCCAGCCCAGCCTCTCGCATTCCCAGGCTCTCCCGCCCCCTTCCGGCATCAGGCTTCTCCTCCCCTAGCAGCACTCCTCCCACACCAGCACCTCCCCTCTCTCTCACCGCAAACACAGCCTTGCCCTAACAGCACTCCTCCCACACCAGCACCTCCCCCCTCCCATACCAGCACCTCCCCTCTCTCACACTGCAAACACAGCCTTGCCCTAACAGTACTCCTCCCACACCAGCACCTCCCCCCTCCCACACCAGCACATCCCCTCTCTCTCCGGCTTCCTGGGGTTCAGAATATGTCACCCGTCAACCTCTGCCAGCACAGTTCTCAGACTTACACCAGGCTCTCCCGCCTCCATCTGGCTTCCCTCCGGCCACAGTACTGGAACTCAGGTACGCCCTAAGAAATGCATGAATCTATTTGCATTACTGTTTTTCCGCACAAATGTCTATATTCCAGCGAAAACATACCAAGTCTGAGTCATAATGTACATCATAATTGTTCTGATGATCCATTAAAATAACTTATAATAGAAAGATACTCGCATTCATTTGTGCAATGCTTTTCATGATCAGCTGTGAAAGTCTTCTGCGATGCTATCTCACTGTGATACCATGAAACCGTGCCTGACATGTACTGTTGCTTCATTAATTAAAAATAGATCATTTTGATGTTAAGTTGGTTATCCTATCCATACACCCCCACCAGGCTGAATAGCGTCCTTCATGGACACCCAGCTGTTCTTTAATGCATGCGCAGCTCTAGCCTCCTACCAGTTCTCTGAGTGACCTTGGTGCATGAATGGATCATCCATCCTGACACATACTGGAGTTTCTCAGCACTAAAATGAAAATCTGTACCCCGCTCCTGTACACTGCGCCTGTGAAATAATTCCAGTTTCAAGCCAAGTCCATTAGTCATAGATCACTGTACGTCAAGGCCTCTAATATGCTGACAAAGAGCACAACACTGGTGTACAGGAGTGAAAGCGCCATTGGAAAAGTAGGTAACTTTTCTTCCTTTTTACAAATGTCAAGCTATTAATACTGCACTTTGGGGATCAGAAGCAATTCAGCTGCAAGGGCTTTCTCGTTCAAGGTTAATCAAAGAGAATCCCTTTGGTACTTACTTTGTCTAAGTGTCTTAGCACAGCAGAACGCATCGCGGGCTTTGTCTCACATGGTTCGGACATACATCTGCTGCGTTTATGCTTCAAGTGGGAACAAGCATTAGCAAAGTCACTAGGTTTTGCCTATGACAGATTACTTGACTTTGTCGATGTTTTCTTACTCAAGTTGTACAGCAGCATAACTGTAAGGAAGAAGCTGCTAGGTCTGCAATGAAAGTTATCACTCAGAATAATTCTCCTTTGATATTTTCTGGCTTGAAAATGGAGCTGTCTACATGATCTATTAATAGTAACTTTAAAATATAGAGTTGGTTAACACTCTGCCCAGAGGACTATTCTCTCTCACGTCATGCAGTTGGCTGTTTGGTGTACTGTTTGAAGTTCTTATATGCAAAGCATGAGGGTCTGTTTAACACCTCAAAAGTACATGGCTTCATCACATATTACGTTTTTCATCTCATAGAGCATTGTATACATAAAGCAGTCTTTTTTATGTGTGTAATTTTTTTAACATAACGTGTATTTATAACGCACACATTCACCCATGGGTATCTTGGCGCTGAATAACAGCTGTTTATTACTCAACTTAACGGTACACACTTTTATCGACCTCTGAAGGATGAAAGACTAAGTGGACCCTCTGGTATTTGAACCTGTGACCAAGAGCTCGAACACAGGCCCGTATAGTCAACGCCTTAGTCCACTAAGCCACCAGACCTCGCGACTTTCAGCAGGCTTTTTATTTTATTAAATATTTTAGTCAGGACTCCAGTGCAAGCCAGACCCGTTGGCCTGGGCATCATCATTATTATTATTTAAGAGTGTTTTTTTTTTAATCATCCAGCTTTTATACCTCACTGGTGATAAAGATGCTAAATCCTACAGTGAAGAATACTCTTCTACCCTGTTGTGATCTGCCTCAGTTGTGCACTGCATATTTCTTAAGTGACTGGTGTGACTGGTGTGACTGGTGTGTCTGTTGATGCACATCTGTGGGCTGTCTGCTTGGAGTGTTCATGCTTACAGTGCTGCGGAAAATAAAGCTCGATTTTAAGAACAGTTGGTTAAAGCGTCTAAACCCGTTCCCAATATCCACTAAGCTGCAAAAACTAATTTTCTTTTACATAATTGTCTCGGTTGCTATTGTGGCGCAGATAGCCGTTTGCCGTTGACAGTTACGTTCCAAAGTGGATTTAAGAAGTAATTCGTGGCCCCAGGCTTACATTTGTTTTCAATTGGAGAAGTTTGTCGTGCACACCTCGTTTAAAGTCCAGGTATTCATTTTTTAACTTGGTTTTTATGCTTAATGCGTGCGCCATGGGATACGTGATCCGCCCCTCATTCACGTAAACGTTTACAACGGTTGAGTGATGGAGTCGAGTTCCACTCCAATCCCAGCGCACAGCGTCAGACGTATTTAGTAACTTTTCACCATATTCAGTAATTGTAACTCATACTCTCAAATTATTCTTCGTTCAGTTTTTATTTTTCAAATTCATTTCACACGTAATATGCGCATGTGTTAATAACTTCTCATGACACGGATATGCTCCAGGCCTTTTTCCGTGCACGTTATGACAACAATACACATCCTTGGTTGTGAGATTTAATATACCCAATGCCTTTCGGATTGTTCAAAATCCTTCATCAGGGGTTCACTACAAAATAAAAGACATTGCTGTCACCATCTGATTCAAAATTCTCTAGCATTTTGTCCATTAACATTACATTTCAACAAATCCATACTTCGTTTTAGGCAAAACATATCACCAGCGCTTTCCCTCTAAACATAGAACTAAGTGCCCCCGTTATCAAACCTATCATAACTTTTATCAACCTATACGATGTCTTTTGAACCAAATTGCATCCAATTTCTCTCATACCTGGTCTAGTGTTGCTCTCGTCGTTGCTTTCACTAACGAGTCCTTCTTACAATGCGCCACAAAATGCTACTGATAAAGCACCTGCGGGACTGCCCCGCCTCTAAATTTTAACCTCTCCCGCCTTTTCAATAGCCCAGCTTATTCCCACTCGTGCCTACACTTCCCAGAATTCCCTTCAGCCGGGGACCTAATGTCCTCCGTACTTCCAATAAATCTTAACTATACTATGCTTGCGTTAGTAACGTTCCTCGGGTCCTGCATTCATCCAGCTTTTATACCTCACTGGAGATAAAGATGCTAAATCCTACAGTGAAGAATACTCTTCTACCTTGTTGTGATCTGCCTCAGTTGTGCACTGCATATTTCTTAAGTGACTGGTGTGACTTGTGTGACTGGTGTGTCTGTTGATGCACATCTGTGGGCTGTCTGCTTGGAGTGTTCATGCTTACAGTGCTGCGGAAAATAAAGCTCGATTTTAAGAACAGTTGGTTAATTCGTCTAAACCCGTTCCCAATATCCACTAAGCTGCAAAAACTAATTTTCTTTTACATAATTGTCTCGTTTGCTATTGTGGCGCAGATAGCCGTTTGCCGTTGACAGTTACGTTCCAAAGTGGATTTAAGAAGTAATTCGTGGCCCCAGGCTTACATTTGTTTTCCCCACACAACATTTCTGCAGGCACACCATTTTTTTCCCTCCTTGTTTTGTTTGAGGTCACCACAGGAGCCCACGGAGCTTCAAAGTGAGCGCTCTCACCTTCCAGATTGGTGTTGAGCCCTCCTCCACCCTCCGAGCACGAATGCAACGTTTCCCTCAACCCACCCTTCACGTGCATAGAGTGCGCAGCCATCCATGTCCTTACCTAGAAGAGGGGAAACTTTTAAGCCCTTTCTGTGGCATCATTGACCAGCTTGCAACACGCACTCATTAAGCTGGACAGGACGCTTTGCAATCAAACTTTTTTAGATGAATATTTATTTTATTGATAAAGTACCCTGAGCAAAGTTGTATTTGCTATCTATCACTCTATTACTGCATTTGCAGCTTTTATCTCTCCTCCTCTGCGAGCTTTCCAATCGTTCCTGCCCCCCCCTCCCCCATTTAATTTGTTTCCTGTCTCTTCATTACTTGCCCGTCCCCCAAACCCTGTGCCTTGCTACGGTTTTCAGACTGCCGATTCTGCTGTGAAACCACTGTTTTGCCCTGCCTGTGTTTATGCTGCATGAGTTGTTTCTAACCCTGCAACAACCTTAATTGTTGGGGGTTATATACAAGGGTATGGTCGGTGCTTAGGGGCTACATGTCTGTGGCCAGCTCACCATGATTAAAAAAATAAATATTCATTAAAAGGGAAATCACCCACGCAAGCCCACTATCACCCACGCAACACCACACTCACCCACGCAACGCCACTCACACAAGCAACACCACTCATCCACGCAACCCCACTCATCCACGCAACCCCACTCATCCACGCAACCCCACTCATCCACGCAACCCCACTCATCCACGCAACCCCACTCATCCACGCAACGCCACTCATCCACGCAACGCCACTCATCCACGCAACGCCACTCACACATGCAACGCCACTCACCCACGCAACACCACTCACCCACGCAATGCAACTCACCCACGCAACGCCACTCACACATGCAACGCCACTCACACATGCAACGCCACTCACACATGCTACGCCACTCACACATGCAACGCCACTCACACATGCAACGCCACTCACACATGCTACGCCACTCACACATGCAACGCCACTCACACATGCAACGCCACTCACACATGCAACGCCACTCACACACGCAACGCCACTCACACACGCAACGCCACTCACACACGCAACGCCACTCACACATGCAACACCACTCACGTTGCCAATAGGTCTCGCAGTAGGAAAGTTGGAACCATTACAATTGCAAATAACAATGCCTTTTATTTTTTTTTCATTTTAAAAACATAAAGGGCTTTGTCGTTTACAAAACCAATAGCTCCAACTTTCCTACTGCGAGACCTATTGGCAACGCCAGTGCTTGTTAATTACTTGCTTTCTGTTGTCACGTAGCCTTCTATTTGAGATAACTAGAGGGAAACCTCTAGAAGTGTCACAGTGTGGCTAAGTGTTGCTTACTATGTAGCCCATTTCTAACCTTCCTGTTTTGGTAAGTAAGGAATTTGTGTTGGAGTGAGATTAAGGCATTTGTGTAGGATCACACAGTTGTAGAGTGGGGAAGCAAGGAGGTAGAAATTCGATCATCCCCATTTCCATACCCAACTATTTGTGGAGGAACTCACCCATTTATGGTTTCAATTTTAATATGGAAGCATCTGTTTCTGTTATACAAAATGTATATGTTTTTGATATTTTGTTTATTATTTTGCTTGAAACCTTATTGGATTATGCTTGACCCCTTATTACCGCCGTAAGCATTTCAAATAAAGGCAGCTGTTGCATGGCTGCATCCTCCAAGCCTCGACAATTCAGCGATCAAAATAATATCCTTTTTGCAATTTTTATAATTCCTTTAAAGTGTCTCTGCTCTGCGGTCATGCGTTGCAAGCTTATGACATAACCGTATTTTTGTCTTCTCATGGTTTAATCTTTGAGACAACTGTGTATTTAATTACACGTTTTCACTTTTTGAACGTGAATTTCTTTATAATTAAATGCACATTTCATTACTGTTTCCAGTGTATTCTTGTTTTTCTTTGTGGCACTTTTGTAATCGGTTTTATTCCCGCTCTCCAATTTGTCATTTTCTTTTTAAAGTGGTTTGTCTTTTCAGCTGAGCTTTTATCAAAAGATGCGGTGGCTTCCAAGACCTCAGACTATATTTTATTTATTGTTTTTATCAGATGCGTCTGTACGAAACAGTTTCCTTTTGTACAGTTTTTCTTGTGTTTGTTGGTGGGGAGATAGTTTAGCAGGTTCTGCGTTCCAAGCGGAGAACTAACGCTGTGTGCATTTTGCACATTGACATTAAAGCTCACCCTGCTCCGTTTTTCCGTCCTGAGGCTTGCTAAATGCACACAACTCTGTAAGAGGTGCACTAACACAGAGTAAGCAGGCAAGCCTGTGCCCATTGACTAGCATGAATTGGGAGTGCCCCGCAATGTGTTAGGTATACACTGCCACCTCCTACACAATAAAACAGACTCTTAACTGTAGACATTTTAGAACCCAGGATAATGTGCTGCATAGTCAAACACTTAAAAGGTCCCAAAGGCCAGACCTATTGGCTATGCCAATGCTTGTTGTTAGAAGCCCCCAGGGTACCAAACACCAAGGCTCTATAGTTATGCTTCCACCTCACACACCTCTCTCCACCCTACACTTCCTGCCCTTTTTTTTAACCAATTTTGTATTTCTTTTCTGGTACAATATAGCCTTTATTGTACTAGAAAACGAATATAATTGTCTTTTGCTTGTGGCAAAAATAAATGTGGATAAATACAGAAAAAATGCCCAAAAAATAGATATGGATAAATACAGACGGAAATGGCAAAAAAATAAATACCATAAAACCGGGAGCCCTACTTATGACCTCACATATTACATCACTCATGACATGGTCATGATGTGATCAAGTAGAAAATGGTGGCAACAGTTTGTATATGTTTTAATCAACAGTACATCACGTGACTTGAGTCCTAGTAAGTTCTTTTAACAAAATGTACTATGTAGAAAAAACGAAAAATCTGAAAGTAGTCTTTGTTGCCGAATTGGTGTCGATCTTATGACCATTAGAGAAATTATCGGCTCATCATCATCATTACTGACAGTAACGGGGGGCGTGGCTAAGCACGCAACGTGAATGGACGCCTCGGGGTGGAGCTCCGCTCCGAGCTCCCCTTCCCGGTGTAATTATCCGGTGAAACGCATCCGAAACTGGCCAAAAACCGACGGCGCAGCAGCGGGATTCCATCCTCCGACTCCCTGCCGACTCTGAGGGCGATCAGCGCACATCCACCGCTCCGGGCGCTGCGACCCGCCGGCGCCGCCCAAGCTACGTCCGGATCCGGCCGGTGGGCTACGCGAGGCCGAGGCTTTGCCACGTGTTACGGGCCTCACCCTGCGGCCTACCTGTGACTCCTTTGCATGCAGCTGACGCACTGGCGGCCTGCCTCGGACAAAACTGGGCACGAGACCACTGCCGGGGGGGACCCTGAGACGGACCCACGCGGCCCCCGCCTGCCAGCTGAAATCACGCTGAGGCTCACCGCGAAACAACAACCAGGCTGGGCGCAGACCACGAGAGGCAGGCCAGGGACTTCCCAACTTGTTCGCTCGTGGCGAGGCGATCTCCACCAAGCCACTGGACCGCAGGGGCGAGCTGCGACGGATGTCTACTGGGCCCAGGACCCGAAACGGAGCGGGGGCAGGCGGCTCCAATTCCAAGGGAAAAATGGACAAACCGGGGAAGGGCCCCGACCCGGACCATACGGCGGCAAAGCTGGACACCATGCTGGCAGCCATGGAGAGACTGGAGGAGTCCATCCAACTGACCCGCACGTCCCTAGCCACAAAGATAGACAGCGTGGCCATAGACTTGACACACCTGCGGGCGGATCATAAGAAACTGTCGGAGCGGACCACATCCCTGGAGGGTGATCTACAAACGCTCAAGCCACAGGCAGAGCAATCCCATAAACAGATACAAGACCTGCTCAACAGGGTGGAATTTCTCGAGGACAGGGCGGAAGATGCGGAAGGCAGGGCACGGCGGAACAACGTGCGCTTAGTGGGGGTCCCGGAGAAATGGGAAGGGCGCACCCCTGAGGTGCACATGGAACAGTGGCTGAGAGACCTGCTGCCCGAGGGATCGTTGTCCCCACACTTTGTGATTGAACGGGCGCACAGAGTTCCCACCAAACCGTTGGCGACGGGGTCCAATCCTAGGCCCATGCTGATCCGTCTCCTGAACTACCGGGACAGGGACACGATCCTGCGAGAAACGCGAAAGCTCAATGAAGTCCGCATTGATAATGCGACCGTGATGTTCTTCCCGGACTACACAATACAGGTACAACGCCACCGTCATTCATTCTTCGACGTGAAGAAATGCCTGAGGCAACTGGGGCTACAGTATTCCCTGCTGTTCCCGGCGAAGCTACGGGTGGTAGCGGGAGAGCGCACTCACTTCTTCACCGAGCCGCGGACGTGGAGGCTTGGTTGGACAGTGGGGTGGACACAGTCCCCAAGAACCGCGCGGGAACCTCGCCCCGCCGCCAACCTGGTGGCAACAGAAGACGGCGTAGGCCTCGCCAGCGACCTCGACGGGACGACACGGGCACACCGCAACCCTCCCCTCCGGAGGACGCCTCGAGGAAGGAGAAGCAAGACTCCCTTCGCCTCGTAATGGAGCTCAGCGGATCCCCTGCACGTAGCGAGACTGCAAGCGGCAGCGTGCGAGACCTTCAGAGCGACGATGAAGCCATCTACGGAATATCGGACTCACAGGCATCGGGGACTCGACCGGACATCACTCCACAAACTTCGGACTACCTTGGCTAGTATGGACAGCACCGGCCACGCTGCAGCAAACCTCTGTGTGTAACACAGCTGAAGGCCCTTCCTGCCCGGGAACGACTCCACTGGCCGAAGAAGACGTCAGACACGTAAAGTATGCCGACTGATATGTACTCTGATGGGGTCCCCTGCTTAACCGGGCGGTATGGTCTGGCATATCACCCCCGGGATAAGGCGATCCCACTCACGAAAGGACAATTGACTCTTTGCTGAGAGACATTGTGCATATAGCAATCCCACCCCCCTGAAGAAGGTTTAAAACTTTGTTGCTCTCCTAGAGAGTATGGACGGGAGCACGTTTTGCATCCGACCCTTTGGTATTCTGATTGTTAGAGTTGTTCCATGGCTGCATACTTTGTTGGCCGAGTTTCCCCCTTTTCCCCCGTTTGCACAACAGTGGTCGATTGTTATCTGCTCAAGCGGGTCGATGAGCGAGGTCAGCCGGGTGGAGGAAGTGGCTCACATGGGGGTGGTCAGGGGGTCCTGGAGAGGGACACTTGCTAGTCGCTGTTATGTCTACAGTTAGGTTGTGCACGTGGAACGTGCGAGGCATTCACACACCTGCACGCCGCTTTCAAATTCACTCTTACTTGAAGCGACACCGCGTCCAAATAGCCCTCCTCCAAGAGACGCACCTGAGCAACGCGGAGGTGCTTGCGCTGAGACGTAGGTGGCGTGGGCAGCTACACGCCACGGGCTTCTCTTCCTATGCCAGGGGCACACTGCTGTGGGTGCGACCGGGTCTGCCCTGGACGACACTGGGGACACACATAGACGCTGAGGGGCGGTATGCTGCGGTACATGGCACACTCGATGGCAACCCGCTAGTACTGGTCTCGGTGTACGCACCTAACGCTGGGTTGGCGGATTTCCTGGCGAAACTATCAGACGCTCTGGCCCCCTGGCATGGTGTCCCCTGGGTTCTGGGTGGAGACTACAATGGCACATTGGACACCGCCCTGGACCGCTCGCACCCACCACCCCCCAACTCATCTGCCCCCCACACTGCGAGCTCACTCCGTGCATGGGCCGCCCAATGGGATATACACGATGCATGGCGCACCCGCAACCCGCACACTCGGCACTACTCGTTCTACTCGAGCACTCACGCATTACACGTCAGGCTGGACAGGTTCATGATATCCAGCGACCTGCTACCACACGTGGCCGATGTTTGTTACATGGGCCGCACACATTCTGATCATAATCCCCATGTCATGGACATGCTCTGGGAGCAGCCGCGGCCTCCGGTTCCGACGTGGAGGCTGCAGCCAGATGCCCTACTGGACGGCCAGTTCAGGGACTCAATAGCTGCCCAAACAGCGCAATATTTCGAAGACAACGCTGGCACTGCGTCGTCGCCCCAGGTAGAATGGGATGCGTTCAAGGTAGTCCTTCGGGGTTACTGCCTGGGCACGCAGGCCAGCGCCCGGCGTCAACTGGAACTAGACCTCACGCACCTAGAATCCACCCTACACCGCCTAGAACAAGCCGCGAACACTGACGACACCACAACCCTGCTGGAAGCGCGAGCGAAACACGACAGATTACTAGACCGATTGAAGCACATTAACTATGCTGCCCACTCGGCATGCACGCACCACAAGGGGGACAAACCCGGAAAGCTATTAACTTGGCTCATACAACGCGAGGAGCGCTCGCCCACGGTGACCGCAGTCCGCCTGACCAATGGCCTAGTGGCGCACACACAGACACAGATACACGGTGCGTTCGTGACGCACTACAACGACCTATACCAGTCTCGCCTACTGGTCACGCGGGAGGCTATCGATACCTACCTCGAAGACGTAACACTGCCTACCATAACTGACGATCAGCGTGATGACCTAAGAGCCCCTCTGGCGGCAGACGAGATACGGGAAGCCATCTTCGCACTCTCCAACGGCAAAGCCCCTGGCCCCAATGGGCTGCCTGCGGAATATTATAAGGCCTACTCTGACATCCTCATCCCGGAACTCATCCGGGTGTACTCGGCGGCGCTCGAAGACTCGACGCTACCTCGGTCCATGAATGAGGCGACACTGGTGTCCCTTCTGAAACCTGACCGTGATGGCATGCTCCTAGGGTCGTACAGGCCGCTGGCGCTGCTCAATACAGATTATAAGATCTTGGCGTCGACGCTGGCCAGGCGCCTAGCAACCTCAGTGCCAACACTGGTACACGCTGACCAGAATGGCTTTGTGCCCACCAGATGCACCTCCCAGAACATACGGAGGCTACTCCGTGTCCAGACCTACGCAGTTCCGACGTGGCCACGCTCGGGCTGCCTGGTTCTTGACTTAGAGAAGGCGTTCGACTCGGTCGAATGGCCCTACTTACTGGCAGTCCTGCGAAAATTTGACCTAGGCGACGACTTCATTGAACTAGTTGAGCTGTTATACAAACAGCCAGAGGTGCGTGTCCGCACAGGCAAGCTGATGTCTGATACCATCAGGATTAGGCGCGGCACCAGACAGGGCTGCCCATTATCCCCCCTGTTGTTCTCGCTGGCGATAGAACCCCTGGCGGCGTTCTTACGAGACAAGGGCGCGCGTTGGGGTATCCCCCTGGCGGACGGCCTGCACATAGTTTCAATGTACGCTGACGATCTGCTCTTATATGTCAGGGACCTCGCCAGTATACCACAGGAACTGACTGAAATCTTCCAGTCCTTTGGCGCAATATCGGGCCTCAAGGTTAACTGGGCGAAGTCGGGGGTGTATGCATTCAACCAAGGTGTCCCCGATACTGAAGTGGTGATCCAAGGGGAACAGCTGCCATGGCACCATACCATGTTTAGATACCTAGGCATTTATATCTATAGGACGCCCCAGGACATACTGGATGGTAACCTCACACGTGCGATCACGTCCATTAGGTCCCAGATCTCTTTCTGGAAGACGCTCCCGCTAAATGTGCCAAGTAGGGTGACGCTCTCGAAGATGATCGTCCTACCTAGACTTTTGTACTATTTTGCCAATATCCCTACGTATGTCCGGACTCGCACATTCAGGGAGCTGGAATCCATGCTCAGGGACCTGATATGGAATGCCGGGAGACCTAGAGTGGCCTTGAGGAAACTCTACGCCCCTGTAGCCGACGGGGGACTCGCAGTCCCAAACCTAGAACTCTACTACCTGGCGGCGCAGTTGCAGTGGGTGACGGCCTGGCTGGCGGGCAAGCACCTGCCTGACACGGCCACGGCCGGGGACATGCTAACACACGCCCAGATTCACTCCCTCTTCCACCCCTTGGCGCCCAGCAGGAGGGCGACACAACTGCACGTGGCAGTCGCGGTCAAATGCTACAACAGGAGCCTGAAGCTCACTAAACATGTAAAGCCATACGCCCCAGCCCTGCCGCTTCTCGGCACACCCACGGCCTCCACTAACGTCTCAGACGCAGCGCTTGAGCATTGGTCACGTACAGGAATAGACACCATGGCAGATCTGTATGCCGACGGCGCACTGCTTCCGTTTGCAACACTAGCGGAAGACACTGGCCTACCAGCGGGGCAATTTCTGCTGCACACCTCCATAGTACTGACTTACTCACGTAGGTGGGGATCAATAGCGGAAGAACCACCCACACACCAATTAATACAACACCTACATGTTATGGGGAACGGCACGCACGTGGTGCATTGGCTGACATACGCATTGCTATCGCACACACAACACAGCCTACAGCCATTGAAAGACAAGTGGGTAGCAGACAGGGGCAGGGATTGGACGGAGAAGGAGTGGGAAATGGCGCTAGCGGGCCCGAGGAACATTCCACGTGTGGTAAATATTTAATTACCGTCCTAATTTCTATGCAGGTAAGTACTTAAAATAAAATAACTCAATCGGAAAGAAAGACGCAGAGTCCGTGGTGTTAGAGTTCTTAGGGGTTTTATTCCTTCAAAAGGAATGGTTCTAGAACCGGATATCGGATTCCTGACACCACTGGGGTTCAGGAAGGGATAGAGCATACTTTATTGACAATACATAACTTTTATACTTAATGCACATTATGAAAATCAATGCAGAAGGCGTAACAGCTGAGAGAAACAAGATAAGAACACACACGTGTTAGCAATACGTAATCAGAAGGCGTGAACTAGGGCGTGTACAGAGGTGTGTGCTAGAAGACGTCATATGAAAGTGTCACAAGTGGGTGGGTACATAGCAGAATCTTGCAATGTCAGCAGAAATCTGAAGTCTGGATGCGCGCGCAGCTGCATGACGTGTGATTGACGTAAAGCTGGAGGGTGCAGGGGACTTGACATTTACACTAGAGGAAAGAGACAGAAGTCTGGCATGTCAGATCAACTCGTTCCTATATCATATCTGATATCTGATGTTTGGGAACCATATTATCTAGAAGGAAAGGTCTCTTGGGCAGAGGCTATCCTATACTGACTATGAATGCGTGCATATGTGCCTACGTGTCTGTGTGTAGAGCGGGGGGTCATGGGCCTACCATGGTAACGGGAGCTATGAATTACTTGCATGGAGACAGAGAGGCCGGGCCCTTTGCTCTGCAGCGGGGAATTATTTATCTATTCTGCTGGACTGGAATGTGTTTTCGGGAAACTGAGCTTGGCTATACTGATAGCATGATGGTAAAATACTGTCTTTGGCAGGCAGGCAGGCCGAGCCAGGCTCCGCTCGCCTCGCAGGGAGTAGGACAGAGTTCACGGGTGGGGGCATCCCACATTACAGTTTCAGGAGGCAGAGATGCTTTTGAAAAGAGGCTCGATGACAGAAAACAGGGCCTAGCTCGCACAGAGCCAGGAATACGTGAAAGTGCACCATACAAAGACGGTGGCAAGGCATATTTAGGAACGGAATATCCGACCCATTCAGGGTGGATCTGAAAGAGGACATGTTAACGTTGGACGCAAATGTATTTGCGTCTTCATAGCTGGCACAGGAGGGAAGTTACATGCACTTTAAGCTCGTACATGGAGACGGTGGGGTACACGTTAGGGAACATTTCTTGACCATAAAATTTATATTTCCTCATTCCCTCCTTGTTCCCTACGGACCCTTCATGATATATCAATCGTCATTAATCTATTTATTTGAGTAGTTAGCATCATCTGCTCATCCTTTTTCACATGGGATTTAGAACGTTGACTTGAATGGGAAGTGCAGGATGTGGCGCACAAGCCGCAAATCGCTGGCCCACATTGTAAACATAGACAGCAACTGAATACTACAAGTAGTATTGTTCCAAGGAGTGACAGTATTTTCCATCCCCAGGCTGAAATAGTAGTCCAGAGCCAACCGGACCAAGTCCAAGTGCCTGGATTCTGATGTATCTGACTAGCTATCTTATGGAGACGGGTAATAGCCTTATATACGGACGGAGCATTATCTGGGATGAAAACGCAACAAGCTGACCTGAGGACCTTACAGGCTCCTCCGCGATCGGCTAGTATGACGTCAATAACAAGACGATTTTGAAGAACGACAAGTCTCATAGCAGACTGTTCCTCAGTCAAGTTACCTAGGGCGGAAGTAGTCTCTTTCACTACTGCTTCGAGGGTTCTGGTCAAGTGACGTATAGACTTACTATTAAAGATAGCACCTAAGTAGGGAAAGAAACCTTTATTGAAATCTGTGAATTTTTCCCATGCCGTTTCCGTATAGTCGACAATTGGGAGGTCCCGCTTGGGTCTGTGAACTAGACGGGAATTTCTATGATAATCTGGTGGAGCTAGGAAAACAGGTGGCAGTAAGAATCCAATATAACAGGTCCCATCCCAATCTAAAGGCAAACGTACATATGCGGTCTGACCACAAATGAAATAGGAATGACGTGTAGCTTTGAATGTGGACTTGCCCTTATCACTAAATTCGATCACGGTAGTACATTTACTATGACCCAGGTGTATTGAACCCTTCTTTCTGATACATAATTCACCTTTGACTGGTAGTACTGACATAGTGGGCAAGTCTGGCTCGGTTTCGGATTCAACATTTAGAATCATGAGGTTAAGTGTAAAATTTCCTAATCCATATACTTCATTTTCTAGATCAGTTCCTGTTCTTATGGGAAGTCCCTCCTTGTCAGGATAACATACTCTGTGGAGAACTGTATTCAGGTTTCCCCATACCCAGTTACCCTGATACACTACGGAATTTGAATCTAAGGCATTAATTAAACTGAACCAAGCTCCACATGACCCATTGTGTGTGAACGGGTACGGGAAGAGGGGTAGAACTCCCTTGTATTTCTGGTAGGGAGGGAGTCGGCCACATATCCAACAATTTGTAGCGTTGCTGGTCTGATGCGAGTGGTGTAACATACTAATGAATGTATTGTTGCGCAGCGCAAGTCGGTAGGACAATTCATGAAGGGGTAACTCACTAAAAGAATGCTCGGCAGTGTCATTAGAAGAAGAATGTGCACGTGTAGCAATAGGAAAGTATATATGTAGAATTACACTTGTGACAATAATCGTAAGACTTAAAGAAAACATAATCCATAAGGTAACAATACAGTAACTTTTGAGAGATTTGCAGTAACGTTGCTTCTTGATCTGTTTCTCTCTATCTCTCTCTCTATTGGGGTCTAGGGGATACATGTCAGAAACTATTTAACCGATTCACCTAGGGGAGGACTTAAACAATTAAACTGTCTGACTTGCTAGACCGCAATTTCAACTTGTACTCCTCTTGCCGAGTTTTCTCTACCATGGGAGGTTTAAAGTCACTAGAATCTGGGCAGTCCTTTGAGGGGGTGGAAGAGTCAGTTTCTAGCGGCAGCAGTTCATTACATTTTTTGACGTGACTTGTATGTATCCACCCTTTTCTGCCCTCAACCTTGATTGCAGTCCTCGTGGTTAGAAGGACGAGCTTCGGCTCCTGCCAACGGGGCTCCAGCGGACTCCTCCTGTCGAAATTTCGTATCAGTACAGTGTCTCCGGGACGGACATCGTGTGGCTTCACGTCAGTGTTGTCGGGAAAAGCTGCGGCAACCTGTGAACGACATGATTGGAGTGCAGACATCAAGGAGGCAAGGTAATCTGTCAGCATATTACAGTCGACATCGGTTATTTTCTTAGGCATGGGCGTCCCCCACATATTTGGTGGCCTGCCGAAGACCACCTCATACGGGGATAGCACTGATCTCGAATGAGGAACCATCCTCATATAGAACAATGCAACTGGCAAGGCGACTATCCAGTCGACCCCTTTCTCTTTACAAACTTTAGCAAGACGGGTTTTCAGTGTCTGATTGTGTCTCTCTACAAGGCCAGCGGCCTCGGGGTGTCGGACGCAATGGAATTTCCACTGATATCCTAGCAGGAGTGAAACCTGCTTCATGAGCTCGGATGAGAATGGCTGTCCGTTATCTGAGTATACGATACGAGGCAAGCCGTACTGTGGGAAGAATTCTCGAACCAGCTGCTTGGCAGTGGTCGGGGCAGTGTAATCTGGGACTGGATATGCTTCGGTCCAACGGGAAAGTGCACAAACAACTACGAGGACGTACTTGAATCCTCGACAACGTTCCATCTGGATATAATCCATCTGGAGGACTTCAAAAGGGTGATCGGGAGGATGAAATCCACCTTGCTCTACAGGGACGCTTTTACCTGGATTGAACTGACAACAGATCATGCAAGTACGCACTTTCTGTTTTGCTGCTGCTCGTAAATGTTTGTTGTACCAGAGATTCTGTAAACTGTCTAACATGGCTTTTTCTCCCAGGTGTGCTGGACTATGTGCTGTATTTATTATGACTTGAACCATAGAGTCGGGAAGAAACCATGTAGATTTTCCCTTCGTCATCCATCCCTGATCTGTCTGGATCCCTCCTAGCTCAATCCATTTCTTGATTTCGTCTGGAGTAGCATGTGTCTGAATATCGATTACATCTAGTGTGGGATCCCTAACTGTCATACAGTGTGTCGGTACTATTGTCTTTGTCACATCAGTTGTCTGGGTGTGAGTCAATGCGGTATGTTTTGCTGTTTGGTCTGCCAGGTCGTTACCCTGGGAAATAGAGTCAGTAACTTTAGTATGCGCTTTACACTTCATGATGGATATGCCTGAAGGCAGATGTATTGCTTCTAACAGTGCTTGAATGAGGGGACCGTGTTGGATCTTGGCACCGTGAGAGGTCAAGAAACCTCGTTCTTGCCATAACATTCCGAAGTCGTGTACAACTCCGAAAGCATAACGTGAATCTGTGTATATGTTAACATTTCTGTTCTTGGCTAGTATACAGGCTCGAGTCAGAGCGATAAGCTCTGCTGCTTGAGCGGACAGTGTATCAATACGTTGTGTTTCTTTGACTTCAGTTTCGGTGGTCACTGCATATGCGGCCACTAGTTCTCCTGTACTTGTTCTCAGACATGAACCGTCCACGTAAAGTGTCAGGTCGGGATTTGTCAGTGCAACATCTGTTAAGTCTCGTCGGGGCTTTGTTACTGCATTAATGATTTTCTATACAATCATGCGGGGTTGAATCTGTCATAACCGAGGGTAACAACGTGGCAGGATTTAGAATGTTACAACGTCTGATTTCTATGTGTGGCTGGAATAGTGTCAGTTCATAACCTGTCAGTCGTGCTATAGTCAGGTGTTGAGTCTGTGTTCGGTTTAGAAGGACTTCTACAGAATGTGGAACTTGTACTGTCAACTGGTGTCCTAATACTATTGAATCGCTTTGTCTGACTGCTAGGGCTGTCGCTGCAACTGATTTTAGGCACGCAGGCAGGGCCTGGGCCACTGGATCCAATGTACTTGAAAAATAAGCGCAAGGCTTATGTGAACCTGCTTGATCTTGTGTGAGGACAGACAACGCTGTACCATCACGTTCTGTAACAAAAAGTGTAAAAGGTTTGCTGTAACATGGTGTCGCTAAAACTGGTGCTTGGCATAAAGCTTTCTTTAATTCCTCAAAAGCCTGTGTATGTTCCTGAGTCCAAGGGAGGACAGTCGAAGTTGCTGCCTCCTGTGTCTTCAACTGTATCAGTGGTTTAGCTAGAAATGCATCCTGAGGAATCCATTGTCTGCAGTACGAGGTGAGGCCTATAAAGGCCCGCACTTCCTTTTGTGTCTTGGGTTGTGGTAACTGTACGATTAACTGAATGCGATCAGGTGTGAGCTGTCTCCCCCACTTGTTCAGCAAGTGCCCAAGGTACACTACTTGCTGAACACAGAATTGCAGCTTCGAAGGAGACACCTTGTGTCCCTTGTCAGCCAGAAAGTGTAAAACTGTCAGCGATGCTTGTTCACATTCGGGTTCACTTCGTGCGGTGATCAGCAGATCATCGACGTACTGGAGTAAGGCAGTGTTAACTGGCATTTGGATACAGTCAAGTTGTCTTTTCAGTGCTTGGCTATAGATGCTGGGGCTTTCTGTGAATCCTTGAGGTGCGCGTGAAAATTTGAAGCTTCGGCCATTTAAACTGAATCCGAAGAGATATTGGCTCTCTGGATCAATGGGTACACTGAAGAAGGCGTTCTTGAGGTCAATTACAGTAAAGAACGTCGCTTCTGGATCAATAGCAGTCAATAAGGATGAGATGTCGGGAACCACAGGATACTGTGGTACAATGCATTTGTTCAGTTCTCGTAAATCAATCACCAGCCGATATACTGGCGGTGCATTGGGATCAGTACGTTTAAGAATCGGAATGATAGGGGAATTACAGATATTGGAGTCGGTCTCTACGACCACTCCTTGGGCAATGAGCTCTTCAATGATTTCCAGTAAAGCCACTACAGCATCAGGTGGTAACTTGTATTGTCTGATTCGGGGTAAAACAACTCCTTGTTTGAGTGTAACACGGTATGGTGTAATGTGCATACAACCTACATCGGTTGGGCCTTGTGCCCACAGGTGTTTCGGTACATTTTTCAATCTGACATCAAACTCTCGTAATACATAGTGACCCTTAAAGTCACGTAGGAAAAGTCTAACTCCCTCCGGAGAACAACATATTACTGCTCCTAGAGCCTTCAGTGTCTTGATACCTAATAAGTTTTCTGGACATGACTTTGTGAGTAACAGGTCTGTAACACGTGATAATGGACCTACTGCTAGGGAAACGGGTTCTGATACTTCATTTACAATAGGCTGTCCTGAGAAACCAAGGGAAACATTCTGTGAGCCTGAGAGGGGTGCCCCTGGAACTTCGTCGTGACTGATTGTGGTGCGACTTGCCCCTGTGTCAATTAGAAACTTTCTGTCTTTTCCTAATACTTGACTATGTACATAAGGACCCTCTTGATCTACAGGAATCTCAATAAGAGGCAAGCCAACCTCCCTCTCTAGGCTATTTCATGTGTATCGCTGATAATCGGGATAATCAGATTGGGCATACTGGTACATCTGCTGCGAAACTTGCTGGGTCGCGGCAATGGGCTGTGGCTGTGATACCGCTACGGTCTGTACTGTATGTGGGGGAGCATGCATAGCCTGTATATTCTGCGAAGTCTGTTGCTGGACCTGGTCTTGTCTAGGCTGACGCGGTCTTTCTTTAGTTTTACCTGTTGCTATATTGTGTTTCAGGACTGGACATTCGTTTACGTAGTGGCCTGGCTGTTTGCAATAGTTGCATGTCCCTTTAACAGGAGCTGCTGAATTACTTGTCTGGGTCACACCCTTTTTCTGACCGTCAGCTGGGACTGACTGGGCAACTAGCATTTTCATTTTCGTGTCTTTCATACGTCTATGTTCATGTTCTTGCTCTTCTCTAATTCTGTTCTGGTGATATTGTAACATTTGTAACATCTGAGATGGCGTATTTGCTTGCCATGTACTTTCGACTTTATATACACGATTCTTAACCTGTGTCAGGGAATTCTCGACTAATTTGCTTACAAAAAGGTGTGGGTATGACTCGCTGCTTGGTTTCAGGCCACTATTAATAATAAAACATTTCTCGAATCTTGAATAAAAATCACTAGTGTCTTCATCGTGTTTCTGTTTACAGGCTGAGATCGCGTCCCAGTCTTCCTTTTTAGTTGTCAGTAATCTTGGCAGAACCTGTACTATTAAACCTGGTAATGCTTTAGCTTTGTCCCCAAGGCCTAGCCCTGGAGTACGACCATTTTCCTCGGCTTCTATTTCAGTCCAAATAATCTTTTTATCTCCTACCTCCCATTCTTTTTCCTTCAGTTTCTCGTAAATGCACGTGGGCAGCAGTACTTTTAACAATTTCATAATATCCGTATACGTGTACTCTCCCATGAGTAACATGTCCTTAAGTTCTCAGTGAAAACCTGCAGGGTCTTTATCGTGACAGGGCACTAGTTTCTTCATTTCTAATAATTCCAACTTTGTTAAAGGTGTGTACACAAACACACGTCGTAGGGTATTATCGGCATTCATAACTGGGTGTACTTCTCGTAAAGGATTCTGCCTGTCAAAATGAAACATTTCTTTTCTTTCTGGGGGCGGAGCTGGAACGTATTGTGGGCCTAAGAAAGCGTTATATCTGTGCCGTTGTTCTAGAATTATTTGAATTAACTTGGTACTTAGGCCTCTCCATCTATTCATAAGCAGTGCTTCTAATGTATCAGGTAAAGGACCTGGATCAGAATGTTGATGTCTGTATAACGTGATGAGATGCTGAATCATGTACATACCCGCTAATTTCTGCTCGTCTGGGGAAAGGTTAAAAAATGTCTGTGCTACTGTATCATCATTATATGTGCTAGGATTGTCAGCCCATAGTACTGCTGGCCGGGCTAGTTCTTGTTCATCCATAGAATTGAGTACATGGTACCCCATTCGTTCTTGAAGAATTTTATCGGTAGCCTGAAACAGATATTCAGGAGAACTCGTTTTTGAGATGCCAGAGAGAAAAACTCTTGCTTTCTGGACGAATGCCTTTCTTAAGGTAATTTCCCTTACCTACATATGCTATTATTCCTTTAGCCGAGTCTTGTTCCTCTGGTTCGTCCTCCTCGGAGGAGTTATTCCTGTCACTATCTCTTTCCTTTTCTTGTTCCTTTCTTTCGTGTATTTCTATTACTTCTTTCCTGATCTTTTTATACATACTTGCTATACAATTCTGTTTATCGTGTTTTCCATCGGCTATATTCTGACCCCACTTGTTTAGTGCATCCATCTCGTCCTGGTCTACCCCAGGCCTATCTCGTTCTCTTATTAAACAGTTTATGAAGAAGCGTAATATACAACCTTGAGTGTCAACTTTCTGGTGAGCCAGGGCCTCTTTAATACTTTCAGGATCTTCCCCAGTCTGGATAAAATGGTATATTTTATCTAGGTGTTCAGTCATTCCTGGGAATAACATTAAGTAATCTGTAACTTTTCGTAAGCGTAGAGATGCTAACAACATCCTGTCGTCTTTACCGGGTACTGGATCGTATCTGCAAATTGGAAGGGGTTCCTTAAGCATGTCGAAACTTGGTGTTCGGGAATGTACGTTGCTTTAATATGTCCCTAAGGTTTAACCTATGTGTTTGTGGCGGGGTCTGGTGACCTCCTGTCGCACCTCCTGAGGCGGAGGCTTGAGCATGACTTGTCTGTGGAGTCTGTGTAAGTAACTGAACTGGTGTTTTACCGGGATCAGGCCCAAACGGATTCAGTGTATTCATCTTAGGTGTAGGAAGTGGTGGAGGAACAGGTGGAACAGGATTTCGGGCAGGTGAGCTCTGTTGCGGTACGGGCTGGGCATTGTCTTGGAGTGGGTTGCCACCACCGTCACCGTCAGTAGGCGGTACATTAGTACGTGAATTCGTGTACGCGGGAGCTACATCGTCTAGATAGGAGGCAAGGAATATGTCTTTTGTGGTCCTGTGGCTTACTTTAGTCGGAACCAATGGTGGCGGCATATCTTTTGGTATTTCTGGAGTGTCCTTAGGCAAACCCTCGGTCACTAAATACATGCCATTGGCAAGAGTGTTTCGCATGCGGTCTACTTGTTCTGCTTTTACTCGGATACCTTCAATAACTAGTTCGTTCTCTCGGACTTCATCTGACTCTTCTCTATGTTTCTCAGCTTTTCGGAGTGCTTTTTCTGTACGCTTATGTGATTCTTTACACCACAATTCTATGGCATCTTTCTGGGACTGTCTGGCTTTCTTTTTCCATAGCGCTTCCTCTACTCTCATGATGCACTCGGCATCCCATGTTCCGGTAGCAGGCCACCGGTGTCTCTCTTCTAGGTGCTTGGTATAATCGGCCCATAAATCTAGATACAGTATGGCATCTATGCCATGCTTATGGTACATAAAATTTCCAGGAGTATCCCTAGGGGGAATAGGAATTTCTTCCTCTAGTATCCCTTTCCTAGTTCCTATCTGTCTTAATTTATTGAAAAACGGCATTTTGTTACGTAGTGCTGGTCACTCGATACTTGTTACTTACTCTGAGCACAGCTAGTTATACAAAAACACAGTAATATACGTCAAACAGTCACTCATACCACGACATTTATCACATGAAACATTTGAACACATATGAACTACCCTTGAGTTTCAGAAAAACGAGAACAAAAAATTGAAAACCTTGAATACTTTATGTACTGCTAAACAGCACAGATACACTGTCTAAAACAGTGCAGACCGTGTTTGTGTACCCAAACCCGTCTTTACCGGATGCATAATAATGCACCCGTCTAGATGCGTCCCCAGCAACGGTACTCACCGGGAAGCACGGAACAGAAGGCCTCGGAAAACTCGACTGGACTGGACCGGACTGGACTCGACTCAGCTCGATACGTGAATACTTCGGAACTGGTGGGCCTCTTGACACCTCGGACCTTGCTTCTTTCGGCTAGGCTCTGGTCGGGATCCTCCGCACTCCTCACCGCCTCGTCTGGGTGCTGATCGCAGTCTCCGTCACCTCCGTAGGCCTGAGGGAGATACAGGAAATCCTGCGGGTACGCGTAAGTGTCCGTCTCGACTGTGGCAGGGGGCCAAGGCTGCAACGCACCAACCGGCGCGTGGGGTGGGGGAGGGGTCCCTATTCGGGCGCCAGATTAATGTGGTAAATATTTAATTACCGTCCTAATTTCTATGCAGGTAAGTACTTAAAATAAAATAACTCAATCGGAAAGAAAGACGCAGAGTCCGTGGTGTTAGAGTTCTTAGGGGTTTTATTCCTTCAAAAGGAATGGTTCTAGAACCGGATATCGGATTCCTGACACCACTGGGGTTCAGGAAGGGATAGAGCATACTTTATTGACAATACATAACTTTTATACTTAATGCACATAATGAAAATCAATGCAGAAGGCGTAACAGCTGAGAGAAACAAGATAAGAACACACACGTGTTAGCAATACGTAATCAGAAGGCGTGAACTAGGGCGTGTACAGAGGTGTGTGCTAGAAGACGTCATATGAAAGTGTCACAAGTGGGTGGGTACATAGCAGAATCTTGCAATGTCAGCAGAAATCTGAAGTCTGGATGCGCGTGCAGCTGCATGACGTGTGATTGACGTAAAGCTGGAGGGTGCAGGGGACTTGACATTTACACTAGAGGAAAGAGACAGAAGTCTGGCATGTCAGATCAACTCGTTCCTATATCATATCTGATATCTGATGTTTGGGAACCATATTATCTAGAAGGAAAGGTCTCTTGGGCAGAGGCTATCCTATACTGACTATGAATGCGTGCATATGTGCCTACGTGTCTGTGTGTAGAGCGAGGGGGTCATGGGCCTACCATGGTAACGGGAGCTATGAATTACTTGCATGGAGACAGAGAGGCCGGGCCCTTTGCTCTGCAGCGGGGAATTATTTATCTATTCTGCTGGACTGGAATGTGTTTTCGGGAAACTGAGCTTGGCTATACTGATAGCATGATGGTAAAATACTGTCTTTGGCAGGCAGGCAGGCCGAGCCAGGCTCCGCTCGCCTCGCAGGGAGTAGGACAGAGTTCACGGGTGGGGGCATCCCACGTTACAGTTTCAGGAGGCAGAGATGCTTTTGAAAAGAGGCTCGATGACAGAAAACAGGGCCTAGCTCGCACAGAGCCAGGAATACGTGAAAGTGCACCATACAAAGATGGTGGCAAGGCATATTTAGGAACGGAATATCCGACCCATTCAGGGTGGATCTGAAAGAGGACATGTTAACGTTGGACGCAAATGTATTTGCGTCTTCATAGCTGGCACAGGAGGGAAGTTACATGCACTTTAAGCTCGTACATGGAGACGGTGGGGTACACGTTAGGGAACATTTCTTGACCATAAAATTTATATTTCCTCACACGCAACGCGCGATTCAAGATCATACAATTCTACATCCTGCATCGCGCGTACCTATCCCCAGACAAAATCAACTCGTACTTCCCGGGGGCCACGGCTAACTGCCCGAGATGCACACTGGCAGGCGCAGATATCCTACACATGCTCTGGAGCTGTCCACACCTCCAGACTTACTGGCAGGCACTGATACAAGCACTGGAACACTGCACCGACCAGAAAATTCCGCACACATGGGAGGCGTGCATTCTGGGTGTTTACAAGAGAACCAAACACAACAAAGTCCCCTCACGCTTCTGGGACCTGGGCCTAATCACAGCTAAACGGCTAATCACGAAAAATTGGAAGCGGTCCACCCCCCCTCAGTTGACGCACTGGCGAGCCTCCCTAGACAACTGGGCGAAAGCAGAGAGCGCCGTTTTGCGCAATGAGGAGACTGCGGGTCTGCGGAAATTCCCAATCGCAGACCTGTGGGACACGATGCTGGGATCCCTGCACAAAAACACCCGGTCGGACCCTACTGCGTCGCCGACTTGACGCACCGTGCCGTCACCACTCATGGCAGCGACCCACCCACCCAGGCCCCTGGCGTCTCCGCAGCGCCCACTGACACAGGCACGACATAACTGACACGGGGCGAACCCGCATGGAGCCACACTCCCACCATGCGCCCCACACCACAGGCCCCCTCCGGACCCACCCCCCCCAATGCTGGCGAAACCTCACCAACAATGCTTCGAGACGCCCGAGCTCGGGCGGCACACTGGTTAGCGCCGACCTGCGGCCACACACATACCAAGAGCGAAGAACACGACCGGACGCACACCCAAACTCCCGACCACTAGCACTCCTTCCCTTTTCTTTTCTCCTCTTTTCTCTCTTTTCCATGTATATATATTTTTTTTTTGCACCCCTGTTCTGCATTGTTTAATTGTTAACTCCGCATGTTTCTTTATTGTGCAAAAATGCCGCTGTACTGAATCGAAGGGAATGGTCACCACACGCAATTGCCGAACTACATGTTACGACCCAACTCGCTAATTGTGATGCACCTGCTACTATGACAGACATCCTCAGGATGTGATCGAAACCATGATGTACTAATGTCATTGTATTTTCTCCTGTGATTTCAATAAAGGATATATTTAAAAAAAAAAAATCCATTACTGACAGTAACAATGCTGAGAACCTATTCACATTTAGCAACTCTGTTATAGATGAAATATTAGAGAACAATAAAGGTTAGCACAAGACTATGTTGTAGGATAATATTACATGGCCGAGGGATGGAGAGTACCTACATATTTCTGCTGCTGGTAATGAATAACTAAAAGAAAGAAAATAATTTGTGGAGATGAACATCAAAGAGGGTTTTATGATACAACCACGCAAGCCTAACCCATGCATTCCCTAAATACCGCGGTCTGAACCACGGCTGTGTCTTTATCACGCAAACCTTTACCATGCACGCCTTTCCAACAATTTCTATTGTAAAGGCATGTTTGCTAAAGGGAAAGGGATGGTCAAGTGCATGCCCCAGCTCCCCCCCCCTGTGCCTTAACACCCGATATCCTAGCCCTGCAATTCACCCCAACCAGCCAGGGCCGGACTAGTCATAGCGGGCACTGGGCAATCTCCCGGTGCGCCGCACAGGGGGGCGTTTTTGGGCCGCTGGGGGCCATTTTTGTTTCAGGGCCGTTTCTGCAGCAGAGCTGCAAAATCGGCCCTGTACCAAAATCGGTCGAAAACCGGCACTGGCAAAGAGCTCGGCGGCACCCCCAACCACCTGGGTGGGGGGGGGGGGGCCAGACGAGCACTTTGCCAGGGCTGGTTGTGGTTCCCAGTCCGGCCCTGCATTCAGCCCTTAAAACTACCCTGGCAGCTCGCCTGAGCTCTAACACTCGGCCCCTGTCGAAAAAACTAACCAGACCAACCACCCTCAGCCCTAAAACTGATATCCTAGTCCTGAAAACTGCCCCTTTCCCTGCCTCCGCCCTGAAGCATAAAACCCTGCTCCCTGCCAAAAATCGACTCCAACCCCAGCCTGAGCTCTAAAACTGACCCCTATCCCCAGAACTGCTCCTTTCCCCCGCTCTGAGCTCTACAACCCTGCCCCCTACCAAAAAACGACCCCAACCTCCCCGTCCTGAGCCCTAAAACCAACACCCATCCGAAATAACTAACTGCCCCAACCTGGACCCAGCCCCACTTACCAGTCCGCATCCCGGAGCTTCCTCCCGATCCTTCCTGCTCCTCTCCTCGCCCATCCGCACATCTAGACCGCTGACTGCCTTAACCACGCTTGTCATGGCTAAGGCATATGTGTGGTTAAGGTATATGTGTGGTTTAGGCAAGCGTTGTTCAGCTTGCATGGAAATGGCACGCTTGGCTCAGCGCACGTTGTTAAGGCTGTTTCCCATTAAAGAGTGAGAGGCGGGGTGACAGTGGGCAACATGTAGGAACACGTCAATACACATCCCCAGGGATGCCCAGGGTAGAGAACTAGAGGCTATGGGGTCTCCAGGGTGAGCTGGCCTCCAAACTGCTACATACACACAAATTGAGCTGCCTGAGAACTATTTTCAATTACATTATTGTATCCCTCTCAGCACAGCCCAGTTGAAGTGCTGGACATACAGAAAAATGTAATAGATTGTCCTCACACACCACCAGGTGTCATGCTTCATCATAGGACAACCCTCGCTCTCCAAAAACCCGGTTTGATGGAGAGCGGGCTACAACTGGAGACAGGGAGGCACTAATAATTTAGAATGGGCCATTGTGGACAGTGTATTAAAAACCAATGTGGCATCCTAAATCCTATTTATTCTTTGGATAAGACACTTGGGGCCAGATGTAGGTGGCCAAATACCGGTCGGTAACGGCCGATTTCGGACGTTACCAACCGGTATTTGGTTCTTGAGATGTAGGGGGCCCTAATTTTAACAATTCTGTAAATTTACAGATTCTGTAAAATACCAGCCAGAGCCTAGTTTTGGCCTTGGTTGGTCGCATTCAGGAAGTGCAGCTGGAGTCTCATGGCACAGGGAGCCCAGCCTGGGCACACCTGTCTCACTCAGTGCATCGACGAACAAACGCAAAGGTGGTGGGCGGAATACCTAGTACTGGCGTCTCCAACGAGCAGCTCTCCAGCTCCCTCTGAGTGGCTCTTCTGTGTGCAGAATACTAATATAAAAGCTTTTACTTTGTTGAATTCTTATTTGTTCACCAGAATTAAAAAGCACATATTCGAGATGAAAATGTGAATATTTTTAGAACTCATAAAATGATGTTTGGGGAAAAATGGTTACATTTTCAAAATTAATTAAAAGCTATTATTTGAATTGGAGAGATGCATCACTCATATTAATACCTTTGTGCCAGGTGGGTTGCAGCTATGCCGATTATGTACTACCCATGTAGATGCATTCCAAATGTATAGTGCTTTTATAACTTTGCTGCTGGCAACCATGCATTAACACTAATGTGATCACTGTTGACACTCCTGGATGGGGTGGTCACTATCACATCACTAACATTAGTAGCTCAGGGTGATTGTCATTCAACCTAAGTAGCTCTTGATACAGAAGGTTGGAGACCCCTGGCCTGGTCAGTCAGTCATAGGAACTTTATTTTGTCAATTTAGACCATAAAAGTAGAAAGTAATAACAATACATAAAAACAGTCAAGAAGGCAAAATACATTCAAACACATCAAATGAGCTATGTAAAAAAACACTATGAAATAATTCAATCTCCGCTCGAGTCACCATAATATTCATGAGCCTTTCATAATTAAAAGAAAAAACAGGATACAAGAATATTGTGCAAATTCAACAAATATTCGGTCCATACAGCAAAATCTTGAACGATACAAAACGTGCTTAATAAAAACCTTTATTACAACACAGACAATTATAAATTGTAAGTGAATTCATTTGCATTCGGATCCTAATCTGAACCATATGAAGTTAAAAACACGAGACATAAATATGCAAAGCAAGCAAGTATGCAGTCTACCCAGAGTATAGACGCTACTTCATGACCAAGGAAATATGTGCTTATCCACTCGCCTTAAAAAAATAAAATAGAGAAAAAGCGGCAAATCACATTAAAGTGCATTACATCAAACTAGCTAGGCATTAATGACGATCAATCAGGCCTTGTCACTTGTAATTACTCTGTGCTGCATTCCAATCTGTCATTTTTAGGTCGAGCTACGGCTCATGCGCTGTCTGCAAGACCTGCTGTCATCAACAATGAAACTTTTTTCACTCCACTGTCCTTCTTTCTTGCTGCCTCCTAACTGGTCGGCTTTGCCAATACGTCACTTCCCTTCAAGGCTGCGGCGCACCAGTAAAGTACAGTTTTCTTTCGCTTTGGTTCTTCAACTTTTGTGTGGAAGAACTCTTTTTTTTTTAAATAAATTTTTACTTTGCGCCGTCGCCCGTCAGTGCTTGCTTTATTTTGTTATTTCTGCTCACTGGCATGTCGCATTTCAGCTGGAACAATGGGGGCTGCGCGCCATTCTTATAGCATGGCTCGCCAAATCATTTTTTTTTAATTAACCTTTTGTTAACCAGGTGCACGCCACACTTGATGTTCATGGCGGCCACCAGCTTTCTCCATGGCTGGAGCGGCCTCCTTTACCCCCCCTCAGGATAAAGGGACGCTGCTGCTGCTTGCGCCACCATTACAGACCGCCCACCTGCACTGAGCCTGGCCCCTTGCACCCGGAGACATGAGAAAGCCGCTCCCCAGCAGACAGCATAACGGACACCGCGCAGAGAGTGGAAGGATCATTCCCCGCAGCCTTGGTATGTGCAGGAAAGGGGAGGCAGGACCCTGCGCACAGCATACCCCTCCCCTTCAATGTATGGAGGTCTTAGCTGCAGGGTTTGTGAAAAAGGATAAGTGTGAGATACAAAGTGGTTAATGTGGGTGGTTGCATTGACAAAATTGTGCATGGGTTGCTCTTTTTTAAGGGCTCGCCTGGCGTTGCAGCGCAAAGCGCTGCCGCTAGCGAGCCTTATTGTCGTCGTGTTGCCTCCCCAAGTGATACAGACCGGTGCACGAGGAGACACCGGTCTGTGAAGGCGCGAGAAGCAGGGAACGCCAACTTGCACGCTCACGGCGTCACGCTCCTGCCCTCCCGCGTCTCTTCCAAGGCACGCTCCTGGCTGACTTTTTATAGTGTGGAGGTTACTGCGCTGCTGCAAAAATTGCTGTGGTACGTCAATCAAACATGCGCTTTTATTTTTAGATGCACAGAGTAAAAGGTGAGTTTTTCACATGTCCTTGACAGGCCTTTAAACAAAGCTTAAAACGTGAAACACAGTGTTCATGGACAATGTAGCATTAGTACGTTGTATTGATAACCGTTGAAGAAACCGGTTCTGTGCTTTGCATTGTTCACGCTGTGTGTCTTCCTGTACTGTAAATACACAATAGCTGCCAAGTAGGAGGGCTAAACCAAGCCTTCCTGAATCGAGGTAAGCTGCTCTTGTTTTACGGCAATTGCAATTTAAAACTTCAGAGGTGTTTGTGTAACTTTCTTTTTTTTAAGTGCTATCGCCTATTTATTTTGACTTTTGGTCAATATCAAGCAATTGGTAACTATATTGACACACAGGAGCTAATCCGTTCTGCCACCTTCAAAAGGACATTGAGACGTGAGAAGCCCTTGAACTCTTCCCCTGGGGTCTGACACCCACACTCAATACTTGCGGTCAAAGTGCTTCTGTTACTGCGGGGCTGGTGCCACGGGTTCAATTCTCATTTTCTCGCTGCAGTCCCAGAATCTGCAGGTCGAATGAAGGATGGCCTACTACTGTGAGATACAGCCAGCAAGCTGTTTCCCACCTTTTTTTGAGATACTAAAGTGTGAGCAAATTGAAAACCTTCGTTTGCATATCTGCTGTGTCATTCACCACAGAATACCCACACCTTTTGAGAAAGTGTGCTCTGTTGGCTGGCGGGGTTTTCCGTATAATTATGTATTTAGTGCTTTTGCCACATAATCCATCATCTATATGTATAATTTGCAGATTTTACCCAAAAAATTGATACAGTTAAAACGGATCAAAAGTTTCTAAAAATGGTGCAACACATGTTGCCCTGCCGTGATAAGCCTTTGACAGAAGTCAGCTGGTCAACTTTTAATTGCTTCTTACTATTTTTGAGTGTGAAACTGTTACTAATGATGTGGAATATTTTTCTAGACAGTGTTATCGTGTGTAAACAAGGCAAAATATTGCAGTGATAAAATGTGTCACTTTAAAACACATAATTTGCCTTTCCATGCCGCGTTATTGAGTCAACCCTGCCCAATAATTTGGCCCTCTCCGTCACATAATTCTAGTGGCCCTGATTATAATCCCTTCTACTCCATTGTAAAATACTTGGGAAACCCACGCTTTGTTGCGCTGCGTTCCCCTTTCTGCTTGCATTGAAACTGCTTAGAAATGAGCAGTCAGCAGAACTGATATTATCTCCTAGTGAAAATGGCCTTTCTTCAATCATTCAATGGAGAGATGGGAACATTAATCTGGTAGTTCAGTGGAAGGCTGAAATCGTGGAGGGAAATCTGCTCTGTTGTTCCTTAAGTCTTAGCACCACGAGATTTCAAGACCTCCATTATCACGGTTGTTGCTTCGAGTGTCCAGTGTTGTCTGATTTCCGAGATTAAGGACCGGTCATTTGTGGCTTCCGTCTAAACTGAGCATTTTTCGTTGTAAGACCGGTTTACTCATAACCTTAGAATAAACTTGTTTTAGTTTTCGAAATTCATGAGTGAAAGCCACTTAAGCCCGGAGTAACCTATTCCTAGTAAACCTTTTTTTAGGTCTGTCACTTCTGAGACATTCTCTATACATACAGGGGGCTTAGATCCCACCCATTGCCTACCATTGGCTGGCTTCATTATCACTCTCATTTGCTTGCTTCTTATTGGTCACGGGCTATCTACTTCAGTTCCTCTTGCTGTGTTTCTCCCTTTGATGGAGCATGGACCAAGTAGTGATTTATTTCTTTATTACTGTTGTTCCCTGACTGTCGCAGAGGTGCTTCTTTTCAAATTTATTTTAGTTATTTTCATTGCAGTGCTCCATAAGAGTGCATGGGTTTTCAAGCTATCTCTCCTCTATTTCCTGTCTTGTGTTGTTGCTTACAGCCTCCTGTATCCATTGTTGTTCCTTGCCACTGTACCATCCATCATCTCCTGTATTGCGTTGGTGTTGCTTGCCTCCATCCCTTCCAACCCCCTATGGCATGTCATTTGTGTTGCTTGCCACCACTTTGCAAGTGCTTCTTTTTTTTGGGTTAGAAGCCCCTTTAGTAAACCAAAGGAACAAAGGGGCATATTACCAACAACTAGCGATAATTTTTGTCTCTAACTTGTTTAGAGACAAAACTTATCGCCGCACATCGGCGATTTTTATCGCAGATAAACCTTGCTATTAGCAAGGTTTATCGCAAATGCGATAAAAAACGGCCGCAATGCATGAATATCGCTGAAAAGTCAGCGATATTCATGCATTATCGAGCAAATGCTCTTAGCCATGTTATCCACCTCCCATTGGATAACATGGCTAAGAACTGCTCAGGGCAGGTGTTAGCTTTTGGAGATATTCGCGCTTAGCGCGAATATCTCCAAAAGTTGGTAATAGGAGATAGCGATGTTAGGGACTGTTTCCAGTCGCTAACATCTTGGCACGCCCACTTTGCATGTCATTAGTGATAAATATCACTGACATGCAAAGCGGGGCCCAAGATGGTCGCTATCTCCTTTTAGCTGTCACTAACTGGTGTTAGCGACAGCTAGGTAATAGGGAGATAATTTTATCTCTGCTTTCTTGGCTTTTAAAGCCAAAAAAGCGGAGATAAACCCCCTTGATAATATGCCCCAAAATCTTTATATAAAAAAATAAAATGCCCGTGCTCCCTTAGCATGTGTATGGGAGGCGGGGTCTCCCAAAGAATGGGGTGCGTGCTCTCTTGTGTAGTTGGTGCATGTTCCCGGTGTCACTATTGCAGCCCCAGTGAACATAATTATTTAGTTCCCAATCTAACTACAGTTCTTGATTGGGTTTCTGGAGGTTGCATTGTGTGCCAATGTGATTGGAGTATGCAGATCTGCCACTCCTATGCCCCCCACCTTTGTAGAACAGTGGCACAGGGTTACAAAATCAATACGTGCACTAGCAAGTGCCTCTACTGCACACAGTCATTTACAAACCGGTACACGAAGGAGCAGCGCAAAGAGGAATTATAGAGAAAAGCACATGAAGGAACAGACACCTACATGCAGACGCTTGGAGGAATATGCACAGCTTCATGCATGAGCACACAGCCGCATCCCGTTCCAAGTAGGAATGTTGCATTTTATTGCTTATTTTTATAGCGCTTTACACAAGGTAAGATTCTACCAAAGTTCGGGGATGCAGAAAAAATGGGTTTGCATACAGGGAACACGACATGCAAGATCATTGAGGAAAAGCGCAGTTGTACTCAAGCTTGTGGAGAAATGCTCAATTGCAGAAGAAGCACCAGTAGAGAACAAACTTAAAGAGAAGATGGCATAGTATCAGGCCAGTATAGTAACTGGTTCAGCCACATTAAAAGCAATAGGTGTAAGCTGATCGGCCCAACAAGTAAAAGGGACAGGCACCGATAGGCACATTCAGAGAGAGGCATGTAGGGAGAGGCTACCAAATGACACCATCTCACGAGTGTGCACCTTTTTGCACCCCATGACTTGTACAAATCAGTGTTTTCTGGTGTAAAAATCAACTGGTTTTAATTGAGGTAAATGAACACTACAATTTCCAGAATTCACTGATGTTGTAAATTTAAGGCTGCTGGTATAATACGGATGCCTTCATGACGTAAGAGTCGTATGAGGACTTTAAATTGGAGTAGCAGGCAGTGGCACTCTGACTGCCTCGAAATTATACAAAAGGGGGTGGTGATGGACAGAGCATCTGAATCAATCAAACACTCACACCGCCATAAGTGTGGCAGGGTATGCTCAGACGTGAGTCCCTTGCTCACTTTTCCACTGGATTCAAGCAAGCTGGGCTGAAGACGGCTGGAATGCCAGAAACCGGTCCTCGGAAGCGTGTTTCCGGTCCAGGGAAGACATGGATTGGCAGTTCGGGCTGGACTGTTCCCATGAGGCACAGGGTCAGACTGATTTGCATATAGCCATGTCTGAACAGGGGTGGCAGAGTGGGCTAAAGAACGGTGATGGATTAAACCCAGATCTTTTGACTGGGGGTGAGTGTTTGATTGATTCGGATGCTCTGTCCATCACCACCCCCTTTTGTACTGCCTTTGGCCGCCATAAGTGTGGCAGGGTATGCTCAGACGTGAGTCCCTTGCTCACTTTGCCACTGAATTCAAGCAAGCCGGGCTAAAGACGGCTGGAATGCCAGAAACCGGTCCTCGGAAGCTTGTTTCCGGTCCAGGGAAGACATGGCTTGGCAGTTCGGGCTGGACTTTTCCCATGAGGCACAGGGTCAGACTGATTTGCATATAGCCATGTCTGAACTGGGGTGGCAGAGTGGGCTAAAGAACGGTGATGGATTAAACATAGATCTTTTGACTGGGTGTGAGCATTTGATTGATTCAGATGCTCCGTCCATCACCACCCCCTTTTGTACCTGCCTCGAAATGAGGCAAGTATATGTTCTAGCGCACACCACGGCAGGGACAGGCCATAGTGACAGTGGCTTGCAGCACACATTGCGTGTTTTCTAAACACCTACTTTTTTTGTTCTCCTTTCTGTAGCACTGTGCAATGAGGAGGGAGGAAAGTTAGCAAATTATTGTTATAGTTTGTATTCTAACTTTTCCACTAATATCCCAATGAATAGTTGGTTCCGTAGTTCAGTTCATACCCATATCACAACTTCATTTGATTTTATGATTAGGCAACCTTTACCAATTCGGTCTTTTCACCATTCTTTCCATTGGCTTTATATATTTTCTTTATTTTTTGGAATATATATCTTTCTACACGTTCCTTTAGTGTGTTTTTAAATCTTTTAATACTGCTCACAATCCATTTCAAATGTGTTTTTATATGACAATTATTTTATGTTGCTAATCAAGTGCCTTTGTTTGATTGAGCATATCTGCATTCTTGTTCAATTATTTATCCCTCTTTTTTTGCAATCTTCTTCGGGGGTGGGCACTTGTATCAAGGTGTATTTTTTAGACACAATGTTTATAACATATGGACAAAAAGAGGAACAGATTGGAAAGGAAAAACAAGAGGAGAACAGGAATAAGGAAACAAAAGAATGAATGGGCAACAAGAATGGAGAAGAGAAACGAGACAAGATAAAAAAAAGAACAATACAAAATAAAGAGCAATAAATATATTCCAACATGAATTAAGAAGTGATAACATACAGGTACTGGAAAAAGGCCTCAACTTTTGCCCACAGTCTCACCATGACTTGCCGGAAACGAGTACATACACATAAAACAAGCATTGAAAATGAAATAGGTCTTGCCTTTGATTAAGTTAAAGCCATTTGCTTTGCTAATGGTATTGTATAGCAAAGCAAATGGCTTTAACTTAATGAAAGGCGAGACCTATTGCATGTTTAATGCTTGTTTCATTTTGTGGTTAGTCTGTTTGGTGAATGTACTTCCTAAATTTTGCGAGAAATTGTAAAAGTTATAAAAACATATACTGTGCGTCATTCTTATATTTATCACTTCGTCAAAAGCATATAAAAACCTTTGTTATGCTCCAGAACACTTCAACCTTACCTGAACAGAAGCACTTCTAATGCCATAGTTAAATCATTTTTGTGTTTTTTTGTCAAACTTATCACCCTTGGTTCACTGTAATAAAACACGTATTTATTAGTTTGCTTTGGATACCTGCACCTTGACTTAGCAGGAGGCCTAACTACTCGGAGTAGATTCCTGGGAAAAGCCATGAAAAAGTACAAGACGTGCATTGCTGAGAAGCTGCTGCTGTTGAAGAGCAGAAACTCCAGCTCATACCAGCCAGACAAAAACAGGCATGCGGTAGGCAAAGTTTCACCATTAAAGATTGATAATGTCCCCAGTGCCTGTTTCATGTTACCAAATGCTGTCTCACTGGGGACTGTCTGTATTTGCCTCAGATACATACATTTTTGCAAGCTTGACTCTCTCCTATGGACTGTATAATTTCCGTCTTTAAGTTTCTTTTCATGTGTACCTTATTCATCTTGGTGCTTGCTAAGGCTTCCATAAACAGTGCATTTTCATAAGGTCATGTTTAGAAACAGCTTTAGTTTTTTCTCCTGCATTTTGTGATCTACAAAAAAATCCTAAGAAAACATCCATACTAATGTAATAAAGAGAGCCGAAACCTTTGAGGCGGGTAATCTCAGGAACCACAGCACCAATCACAACACCCAATACAGCGTTGGAAAGGGCAGTTGCAGCAGAAGGACATAGGCTACGCAGACGCCCACCATATACATTTAGAAAGTAAAAGAACTGTGCCAGCAAAGTAGTCCCTTGTGGGCGTGTCTGCGTTGTGCTATGGGCTTGTGCTGGGGGGCGGGGGGCGTGACAAAAGCTGGGGGCTTGTGGTACGTTCCACCCTTCGGGCTGGACTGTTCCCTTGTTTTTTGTAATTTTCTCCCTGAGTGTACTGGGGTAGCTCAGACGTGGGTCCCAGAGCCTCCACACCACTGGAGTCAAGCTAGCCGGGCTGATGAGAGGTGTTACCTCGAAACCGGTCCGGTCCTCGGATGCTTGATTCCGGTCTGGGAAAGATATGGCTGTTGTAGTTCGGACTGGACTGTTCCCATGGGGCACAGGGTCAGAGCTGATTTGCATAAAGCCATTATCTGACCCAGGGTGGTGTGGAGTGCAAAAAACGATGGATTTAGGCCCAGATCCTTGTACTGGGGTGAATGTAAGACATTGATCTACATTCTGTCCATCAAATTGTTTTTTGTAATTTTCTCCCTGAGTGTACTGGGGTAGCTCAGACGTGGGTCCCAGAGCCTCCACACACTGGAGTCAAGCTAGCCGGGCTGATGAGAGGTGTTACCTCGAAACCGGTCCGGTCCTCGGATGCTTGATTCCGGTCTGGGAAAGATATGGCTGTTGTAGTTCGGACTGGACTGTTCCCATGGGGCACAGGGTCAGAGCTGATTTGCATAAAGCCATTATCTGACCCAGGGTGGTGTGGAGTGCAAAAAACGATGGATTTAGGCCCAGATCCTTGTACTGGGGTGAATGTAAGACATTGATCTACATTCTGTCCATCAAATTGTTTTTTGTAATTTTCTCCCTGAGTGTACTGGGGTAGCTCAGACGTGGGTCCCAGAGCCTCCACACCACTGGAGTCAAGCTAGCCGGGCTGATGAGAGGTGTTACCTCGAAACCGGTCCGGTCCTCGGATGCTTGATTCCGGTCTGGGAAAGATATGGCTGTTGTAGTTCGGACTGGACTGTTCCCATGGGGCACAGGGTCAGAGCTGATTTGCATAAAGCCATTATCTGACCCAGGGCGGTGTGGAGTGCAAAAAACGATGGATTTAGGCCCAGATCCTTGTACTGGGGTGAATGTAAGACATTGATCTACATTCTGTCCATCAAATTGTTTTTTGTAATTTTCTCCCTGAGTGTACTGGGGTAGCTCAGACGTGGGTCCCAGAGCCTCCACACCACTGGAGTCAAGCTAGCCGGGCTGATGAGAGGTGTTACCTCGAAACCGGTCCGGTCCTCGGATGCTTGATTCCGGTCTGGGAAAGATATGGCTGTTGTAGTTCGGACTGGACTGTTCCCATGGGGCACAGGGTCAGAGCTGATTTGCATAAAGCCATTATCTGACCCAGGGTGGTGTGGAGTGCAAAAAACGATGGATTTAGGCCCAGATCCTTGTACTGGGGTGAATGTAAGACATTGATCTACATTCTGTCCATCAAATTGTTTTTTGTAATTTTCTCCCTGAGTGTACTGGGGTAGCTCAGACGTGGGTCCCAGAGCCTCCACACCACTGGAGTCAAGCTAGCCAGGCTGATGAGAGGTGTTACCTCGAAACCGGTCCGGTCCTCGGATGCTTGATTCCGGTCTGGGAAAGATATGGCTGTTGTAGTTCGGACTGGACTGTTCCCATGGGGCACAGGGTCAGAGCTGATTTGCATAAAGCCATTATCTGACCCAGGGTGGTGTGGAGTGCAAAAAACGATGGATTTAGGCCCAGATCCTTGTACTGGGGTGAATGTAAGACATTGATCTACATTCTGTCCATCAAATTGTTTTTTGTAATTATCTCCCTGAGTGTACTGGGGTAGCTCAGACGTGGGTCCCAGAGCCTCCACACCACTGGAGTCAAGCTAGCCGGGCTGATGAGAGGTGTTACCTCGAAACCGGTCCGGTCCTCGGATGCTTGATTCCGGTCTGGGAAAGATATGGCTGTTGTAGTTCGGACTGGACTGTTCCCATGGGGCACAGGGTCAGAGCTGATTTGCATAAAGCCATTATCTGACCCAGGGTGGTGTGGAGTGCAAAAAACGATGGATTTAGGCCCAGATCCTTGTACTGGGGTGAATGTAAGACATTGATCTACATTCTGTCCATCAAATTGTTTTTTGTAATTTTCTCCCTGAGTGTACTGGGGTAGCTCAGACGTGGGTCCCAGAGCCTCCACACCACTGGAGTCAAGCTAGCCGGGCTGATGAGAGGTGTTACCTCGAAACCGGTCCGGTCCTCGGATGCTTGATTCCGGTCTGGGAAAGATATGGCTGTTGTAGTTCGGACTGGACTGTTCCCATGGGGCACAGGGTCAGAGCTGATTTGCATAAAGCCATTATCTGACCCAGGGTGGTGTGGAGTACAAAAAACGATGGATTTAGGCCCAGATCCTTGTACTGGGGTGAATGTAAGACATTGATCTACATTCTGTCCATCAAATTGTTTTTTGTAATTTGTTCCCTTGAGGCACAGGGTCAAGGCTAATTTGCATATGGCCATGTCTGAACTGGGGTGGTGTGGAGTGCAAGAAAATGATGGATTTAGGCCCGGATCTCTGTACTGGGGTGAAGGTATGACATTGTTCTCCATTCTGTCCATCAACTGTTGTTTTTGCATTTGTCACCCCGAGTGGTGATGGGTATGCTCAGACGTGAGTCCCATGCTCGCCACACCACTGGAGTGAAGTTATCCTGGCTGAAGATGGCTGATAGCCAGAAATTGGTCCTAGGATGCTTGAGTCTGGTCCAGGAAAGACATGGCTTGGCAGTTCAGCCTGGAATGTTCTCATGAGGCACAGGGTCAAGTCTGATGCTGTGTAGAGTGCCCAAAAAAATTATGGATTTAGGCCCAGATCGCTGTATTGGGGTGAATGTATGACATTGTTCTGCATTCTGTCCATCAACTGTTGTTTTTACATTACGCCCTTCCATGTCTCATATCGTGTGCTGGGGGTGTGGGCGTGTGCAGGGTACGCATTGTGTCAAATATTTCATTGTTTTTTCTTCCCAGGTTCTGTACATTCCAGCTCCGGGTGTCCATCCTGCTTTCTTTAAATACCCCTGAACCCCATAATCAAAACCCACCCTTACTCTTTAAAATACCCCAACACCCTTAAACACTAACCCATCTTAACCCTATAAATATACCCTGTACCCCAAAACCCAAACCTATACCTAAATCCTAAAAATACCCCTGTACCCCAAAAACCAAACCTACCCCTGAACCCAAAAATACTCCTGTACCCCAAAACCCAAACCTAGCCCTGAACCCTAAAAATACCCCTGTACCCCAAAACCCAAACCTAGCCCTGAACCCTAACAATACCCCTGTACCCCAAAACCCAAACCTAGCCCTGAACCCTAAAAATACCCCTGTACCCCAAAACCCAAACCTAGCCCTGAACCCTAAAAAAAACCCTATACCACAAAACCCAAACCTAGCCCTGAACCCTAAAAATACACCTGTACCCCAAAACCCATACCTATCCCTAAACACTAAAACTACCCTTGTACCCCATAACCCAAAACTATATCTGAACCCTTAAAATACCCAAACACCACAAAACATATACCTCAGTACCCCAAAACATTACCCCTATACCCATACTTACCTTATCCAAACATGCTTTTACCATTCATGCATTTACAATGAATTTCGTTTTAAATGTATGCGTGGTAAAAGCATATAAAATGTAATGCCATGCGTTATAATGGCATTGCGGAGTCATGGTACTTTCATAATGAAAGTATGTGGAGTGATGGTCTGCGGAAAGAAAGTTGCGGAATAATGGGTGTTTACCCTCCCCCGGTAAGTACATTGGTGGCACGGCGGCCCACATCTCCAGCAACATACTCATATTTTTCACCACCCATTTGAAAAATGCACAGGTCTCTCTCATTGATGCCCAGCACCGATATACACTTTTAGTCACACCTCCCGCCACAAGTTCTACAGTTGCGAACTTTAGAGCTGGGGAGCTACGTTCGAATCTCGGCATCAGCTCAACATCCTGTGATTCCAGGCAAATTGCTTTGTCTCCCCGTGCCTACCACAAATTAATGTAATCTTCTGTAATGTAAATTGTGCTCATGCCATGTTGTCGAGTTTGCGCTATATAATATTGCAAGGAAAAATAAAGTAGGGAAACTCTAGTTCACACGCTACTGAACGCGCACTCTTAAGTGCATCAGCAGTGCACTGTGAATCGGAGCGTTTCACAAGCCTGTCACAGATAAGAAATGCTATCAAAACGAAATCTACAGAACAATAGACTACTGGCCGGCAGCAATTCATACCTGGACAACGTCGGGACGGGCTGCTAGTATACATATACAAGTAAAGGGACTTTGGGTCTGTCCAGTGGTCAGTTCAGCTGCATGTTTTACCATTTATATCGTAGAAACACACCCAGGAAGCAACAGAGCTGAGTCCATTACAAGGGCAATGTGTTGGGAGACAATCTACAAGATCATGTAGATCAAGTGGAGAAGTCATTTGTGGTTTGCTTTGGTTAAAACCAGAGGAGTATTAATATCTCACATAGCGCCATTGGCTGTTTGGTGCATCAGTCTGCCTTCTAGGAACTACTTCCATTGGAGTGCACAAGGGACATCATCACGCTATTTGCCACACTCAGTTTATCTCCCATATGCAATATATACATAGAAGCAATTTTGTTGTTCCTTTTCTTCCCTCCGCATTGGCACCGCAGGTGGTGCCGGCTTTAATGTACTGAACAACATTGGAGCATTCAGTGCCTGTAAGCGGCATTTGTGAATGCCTGTGTTTGTGTGTATTGGCGTATTAAAACCAGACCTGCTTCCTTTGCCAGGGATTAACTCCCCTTTATGTGGTTGAATTATGTTTTAAACTTACAGCAATTCAATGCAAACAGCACATTTTTTGTATCATTAAGAGGCATATTTTATTGGAGTCGGAACTGCCATTTTCACTCCCAGGGCTACGGCACCATTGCAAGTTTGCTACAAACAAACAAAAAACACAGATGAGTTCTTTATTTTATTAAGGTGGGGAGGGCATATCTATTGCATAGGTAAAACATGTGCATTTATAATGCCAATAGCTCCAACTCCAACAAATGCGAGTCCTATTGCATTTCCAATGCTTGTTGATCATTGTGCCCTTCCAGACAGGGACTCACCTGAGGCAAGTCACCTTCGGCTGTGCCCCGGTAGGTCCAGCCCAGCCGGATCTGCCGGGCCTGGTCACCTGTGAACAGGTGCACAGTTACCCAGACCAGTGCCTGCCCAGCTGGGCCTTGCTGGCGGGTGCAGCTGGAGGCCTCGTGCACACCCCGCACAGGCTCACATGTGCACGAGTACCAGACATCCTGATGGGGTCTCACCGTGAAGAAGAGGCTGGTGCATGTGTGTGTCTTCTTGAGCAGCGCCTTTGGGGGCTCCTGCCTCAGCCCGGTCGTGCGTCACTGTGCCATGGCAGGATTGCCGCCTCCCTGGTGTTTGGGCCGGGTTGATGAGCTAACTCCTCCCACAAGGGGTTCTGTGTAGTGTTTGGGCCTGGGACATCTTTGTTCCATAATAGAGCATCAGACGCACTGGGGCAGCAGGTGCCCTATGGAGATGGGTTCTTGACGCCTTGTTTCCTGTTTGTTTGCACAGGCGGCACCAGTTGTACATACACAGGTCTGCTACTGCTCTCTGACAGGGGGGGGGGGGAGGGGGGAGGGCAGGGAGGGGGGATGTTGGCGCCCAGCCACCAATCCCATCTACCTGTGAACAGAGCTCGTCTCACCTCGCGAGGCCTGGTGTGACCTTGAACCGGTGTTTGCACAGCTTGGCCGCCTCCTGGCGAGCCCTTCCTTTCAGTGTGTGATCTGAGAGGCTGTGGCTCGTGCGTGTGCGCACTTGTAAGCAGCAGGGAGAGCGTGTGTGCCCAGCACGTTCGTAGTTACCACAAGACAGGATGCAGGGTGCAGCCAGGACACAAGGCCAGGGAGTGGCAGACCTCCCTGGCACTGCTGAGGGCATCCCAGGGGCACACCGCCTGCATCATTGACAGTCCCAGGGACTGGGCATGAACGGGGTGCATTTTAATGCTGCAACGAATGCGAACTTGCAAAGTTCCAGTCGGTGGTCGTTAGGCATCAAGGCGTTAGGAACTGACAGAGAAGACAGACGACGCAACATGACAAGCATTGGAAATGCAAGAGGTCTGTGCAAGTTGGGAGCACAAATAGATGTAAGTGCAGTCTTGTAAATGTGTATAAATAACACAAACGTGACCCTCACCCAGACACAAAGATTGTTATCTATTGTATATACACAGAAGTACAGAACGTAAAGTGTCCTTAGATGTCATGCTTCATACTTCCTAACAAGCATTACCTAACAAGCATTGGCAAAGCCAAAGGTTCTGGCCTTAATGTGGCAACGCATGTCAACGTAGGCATTGACAAATACCGTTCACATGTTGTGTACGCAAATACTGTTCATCGCATTGCAGCTCACCCTACACGCTTTGCCATTGATGGGAAACATTTTCTAAAACACTGACTGCTTTCTGTTTGAGTCCTTTTATGACATAAAGAACTGAATGTAACAAACTGCCTGATGTTTGAGTGCCCTGAGCAGATGTAAAATAGTCCCTCATTCCTTCCAGTGACAGCGCCTCCTGGACGGCGGAACGCTACTCCAAATGCCAAGAGCCAAGGCCATGAAGTGAGAGGAGAGTCATGCTCCTCCTGGTGGAGCCAAACTCATTCTATATATATATTTAAGGAACTGGTAACGTCATGTATCGTAGACAGCTGCACTGTCAAGTCAGACTTAACAGGGAAGTTCTCAGTAGAGTAGCAATGCTTGTTGATTGCGCACCACGCTCAGCTGAGGCACGTTTGTGACCGCCACCATCCAAAGTCTATCACATGTATCGCTGTCCATTCACAATGTAGAGCCAATCAAATGAAAAGCTAGCATCCTTGAGCACCAGACAGGACAACGTCTTCCCAGAAAAGGTTCAAGGCACCGGGCTGGGCAATACACAGAATATCCACCTTCTCAGAGCTTTGTGTCTCTTACCGCTCCGCATCATGCACTCATGCACCTGGATAACCGCAGCCGGGTCTTTCCATCCCCCAGAGTTCCATCTGCTGACTATGACTCGTGCATGGTCACACAAGCATGGTACCAACGCTGCGCACCATTCCGTTCTCAGAGCTCTGAGATAACATTTTTGAAACTTTCACCAGGTAACAGGAGTGCCATCTAGAGCTGGCAATATGACAAAACCGCTATGATTTCCAGGCATAACATATTGTTTTGCTTTCCTACCTATGTAAATCAGATTTACACACATGGTAAACTTCCAAGCTGCAAAAACAACAGGTGATGGACAGAATGGAGAACAATGTCATACATTCACCCCAGTACAGAGATCTGGGCCTAAATCCATCGTTTTTTTGCTCACCATGCCATTCCAGTTTGAACTAAGCCATATGCAAATCAGTCTTGTCCCTGTGCCCCATGGGAACAGTCCAGCCCGAACTGCCAAGCCAGGTCCTCCCTGGACTGGAAACAAGCATCCTGGGACCGGTTTCGGGCTTTCAGCCCTCTTCAGCCTTGATAGCTTGATTCCAGTGGCATGGAGAGCACGGGACTCACGCCTGAGCATACCTGTCCCACTCGGGGTGACAAATGCAAAAACTTCCAAGCTGCATCAGAACTTTCAAAGATACTTCGACACAAATAAACCTAATCTGTCCTGGATAAACAATGGGAAATTAGTTTCCATTGAAAACATACAAAAAAGCAATTTATAACTGAATGCATGCCATCAGGTGGCCAACAGGGGGTTTGTTTACCCTAAAACGGGTTGGTGTGAGGTCACCTTTGAATACGGCCTGCTGAGGGAGCTCTGCAGAGTGAGCCCGGGGTGCTGCCATCTTGAAACACCCCCACAATAGGGTTTTATGGGACTGGGGACATTAAAATATAGGTGCAGATGCTACCAAAGACTGTTAAACTGATGTCTGGGAAGCCTCTTAGGACCGGTAGATGTCATTCCACCAATCACTGACCAGAGTCTACTATTAGAAGGGCTCCACCTCCCCAGACTTCAGAGCACTAAGGATAAGAAGAGAAGGATCACTCTGCCCTTCTGAGTGGGACCATCGAGGCCAGGCCTGCCTCTCTTTGTACCTACAACCCGGATGTACTCTCAAGAGTCAGACAAGCGGAAGTCCTGTTGTCCTGGGTACCTAAAGGCCAGGAATGGCTTCTTGTCGGTGCACTGTGGCTGATCCTGGCTTTATTTGCCTATTACTGCTGTCTGCCCTGGTATACCGGAAGCAGTATATTTCAGTCCGAGAGCTTGATCATTGGTCCGAGAAAGAATTTCAGCTTTCGAGACACACAGGGACTTTTAAAAAATTGACCGCAAGATTAGTGGACATAGGTTTCAATGTGGACCGAAGAACTTGGGACCTCGGTGGATAACCATCCCTGGTTCTTCCCGCTCCTCAATCTTCTGCCGGTAGGAAAGAAGCTTCACCGGAGGTCATGGAGAAGGCATCTGGTCCTGTGAAGCTCTTTCCAGCTCCAGCTCTCCTCCTCCCCCTGCTGGAGGATTCTGAGCTCCATCATCTCTTCGTACTCCAAATGTGAAACTCCAGAGTGTGAAAAAGGCAGCAGAGGGGTCACAGAGGCGAAGCAACCTCAGCGACCACATTCTGCAAGTTTGACTTGGTCTGAGCTTCTGGTGTCAAAACTCAACGAGATCCCAAATGAACTGCGGGGCATATTCACAAGGAAATGGCTAAGCACGGTATTAAGCAAACATTGCTAACGGCAAGCTCCGCCTTTCTGAAAATACAGGGATGTGCCATATTCACAAGAATGTGGCGCACTCCTACGTTTCCCCCTGCGCTGGCACTAAATCTATTTACCTAGCGCCAATGCAGGCACCCTTTCCCCATAGTGCAAAGGTGCCTGCGTTGAGGGAATGGTTGCTTATGTGCAGGAAGGTCTCCTTTCCTGCACATAAACCATCCAGAATGGCGAATTGTAATTTCAGTGTGTGCTGCATTGTCCAGCACACATAGAAGCTGTAAAACGTAATTTTTTAATGATTGTTCCAGTGCAGGAAGGGAGACCTTCCTTCCTGCACATGAACAATCATTCAAGGCAATTTGCAACACACATAGTAACAGCATAAACAAGGAGAAATTAAAATATTTATTCGTTTCGCCATGGTAAGGCCAGATTTTTCCTGGTCTTATTTTTGACGTTGCCCCATATTTACGCCACCCTTGTAAATATGGGCCAACGTCAACATCATTGGATGTTGTGGTGGAACGCTCACTACAGCACCCATTACCCACCTTTTTCACGCTAAGTGAAAGGGGGCCTTATTTACCAAGCGGCATTATATATAAGGCGAAGCCCCCATCGCCACAGGAACGTCGTAAAAAGTGGCATTCCTGTGGCAACAGGGGCTTGTAAATATGCCCTGTGTACGGCCTTGTGAAGCCCACATCCTGAAAAGCTACATAGGGTCAGTCTTCCATGCTAAATGACTTGCACATGTCTTTTTATCTTTCTTTGTGCTTGTGTTACATACAATAAAAATGTATATTCTTTGGTCCACTGAACTAGTCCTTGTCGTTTTAGTCGTGCTTTCTTCAAAAACGTTTTCTTCCTTTATCAAATTGGTTTGAAGTTTGTTACAGATTGGTTGGCACTGTAGTTACCAGAGGTGAGCCAAAGTTTTCTCACTGGAACCACATTTGCTTGAAAGCTCACTAGTTTATTAACTTTGTGAGAGGTGATATATTCCTCTCTCTTCACTCCCAAAGTGCTGCTCGATCTATAGCTGTGGTCTCCTTTTGTAGAGCACAGAGCCCTATTTCTATTCATCAAACAGATAATAAAAAAAGTGGCATCACCCAGCAGCAAGACAAACACAGGCCCCTGTGTGCTGCCAGGTACCTGCTGCAGGTACAGACACCTCAGATAAAGGCAAACAGCAGCAGCAGAGGTACACGAAGACTGGCCTTTTCAGGAGAAGGTTTTGGAAATCTAATGAGTGGACCAAGGGGGTACAATGATTATTGCATCTTATAAAAATGTAATGCTGGGTGTTTGGAATTTATCAGATGCGACATTATTGTATATTTACCAGAACTGGTTAAAATGGGAAAGCACCAAAAAGATACGCCTTCTAGGCGGAGTGGTAACAAGTAGAAATATCTTTATTTCTCCTCGTTATTTCCTCTGTCTATGTGTGCTGTATTCTGCAGCATGCGTGGAGAGAAGATAACGCCTCTCAAGATTTTGTGCAGGAAAGTGCCCCTTCCTGCAGAAAAACACTCCTGCATGCAACACACGTTCCATTGCACCATGATGCAAGAGTACCTGCATTGGCGCTAGACAGCCAATTGTGCACCAGTGATTGGGAAAGGACAGGAATTACACATGGCGCATTCCTGCCCTTTTCATGTGGCACATCACAGCAGGGTGCCTTGCTGTGCTGTGCCACAAAACACGTAATTATGCCCCAGAGATTTTATTGGACCTGTCAACAAGATTACACGATCAGAACTGTGCATGGAATACGTTTTAAGAATACAACTCAGGATTTCATCTTCTGAATAGAGAATGGAATTACCTCAACAGGACAGTACATGGGATTACTTCACCAGTGCAGTGCAAGGGATTACTTCACCAGTGCAGTGCAAGGGATTACTTCACCAGTGCAGTGCAAGGGATTACTTCACCAGGGCAGTGCATGGGATTGCTTCACAGTACAGTTCATGGGATTACTGCATCAGGATAGTGCATGAGATTACTTCATCAGGGCAGTGTATGGGATTACTTCATCAGGGCAGTGTATGGGATTACTTCATCTGGGCAGTAACTGGAATCGATTCACCAGTACAGTGCATGGGATTACTTCATCAGGACAGTGCATGGAATTGCTTCATCAGTACAGTGCATGGGATCACTTCACCAGTACAGTGCATGGAATTGCTTCATTGGGGCAGTGTATGGGATTGCTTCATCAGGGCAGTGTATGGAATTGCTTCATCAGTACAGTGCATGGGCTCATTTCACCAGTACAGTGCATGTGATTACTTCATCAGGGCAGTGTATGGGATTGCTTCACTTGTACAGTGCATGGGATCACTTCACCAGTACAGTGCATGAGATTACTTCATCAGGGCAGTGTATGGGATTGCTTCATCAGGGCAGTGTATGGGATTGCTTCATCAGTACAGTGCATGGGATTACTTCATCAGGACAGTGCATGGAATTGCTTCACCAGTACAGAGCATGGGATTACTTCACTAGGGCAGTGCATGGGATTACTTCCTCAGGACAGTGCATGGGATTACTTCACCAGTACAGTGCATGGAATTGCTTCATCGGGGCAGTGTATGGGATTACTTCATCAGGACAGTGCATGGAATTGCTTCACCAGTACAGAGCATGGGATTACTTCACTAGGGCAGTGCATGGGATTACTTCCTCAGGACAGTGCATGGGATTACTTCACCAGGGCAGCGCATAGAATTGCTTCACTATACAGTGCATGGTATTACTTCTTCAGGGCAGTGTATGTAATTACTTCACCAGGGCAGTGTATGGGATTGCTTCATCAGTACAGTGCATGGGATTACTTCATCAGGACAGTGCATGGAATTGCTTCACCAGTACAGAGCATGGGATTACTTCACTAGGGCAGTGCATGGGATTACTTCTGCAGGACAGTGCATGGGATTACTTCTTCAGGACAGTGCATGAGATTACTTCTTCAGGACAGTGCATGAGATTACTTCTTCAGGACAGTGCATGGGATTACTTCTTCAGGACAGTGCATGGAATTACTTCACCAGGGCAGCGCATAGAATTGCTTCACTAGTACAGTGCATGGGATTACTTCATCGGGAAAATGCATGAGATTAATACACCAGTACAATGCATGGGATTACTTTATCAGGGTACTGCATGGAATTGCTTCATCAGGGAAGTGCATGGAATTGCTTCACAAGGACAGTGTTTGGGATTACTTCATCAGGGCAGTACATGAATTGCTTCACTAGCACAGTGCATGGGATTACTTCATCAGGGCAGTGCATAGGATTACTTCATCAGGGCAGTGCATAGGATTACTTCATCAGGGCAGTACATAAAAATTGCTTCACTAGCACAGTGCATGGAATTGCTTCACAAGGACAGTGTTTGGGATTACTTCATCAGGGCAGTACATGAATTGCTTCACTAGCACAGTGCATGGGATTACTTCATCAGGGCAGTGCATAGGATTACTTCATCAGGGCAGTGCATAGGATTACTTCATCAGGGCAGTACATAAAAATTGCTTTGTCAGGACAGTGCATGGGATTATTTGACCGGAACAGTTAATGTGCTAATGTCTTCAGAACTAGAACATTGTAGTGTCAAGTGTGTGACATGCAGCCTAGGCTTGTTGTTATCACGTCGCGCTGCATTCTTGATCTTCCAATAATCTGTACTCTAAGCCTTCTCTACTAGAACTCACGCAGTTCGGTACTTGGCAACCATCTCACACCGGCCCTGTGGCAAGAAGGAGAGTTCTGTAATAGGCAATAATTAAGTAAAGCATGTGCCATGGAAGCCGAGCACTAGTCTCTTAAGTCTCACAATGGCAACAATACCCACTCACTACAGACTGAGGAGGAGATCCCTGGTCATTCTAAGGCAGGTCTGAAGGGACCACCCAGTCCAGCAATACTTTGTTGAATGCTGGTACTTGTAATGTTGGGTACCTATTATTATTAGTTGGCTTTTGTGGAGAGTGTGGCCATCGTGAGTGACCGGCAAAAAGGTCCAGTCACCATCTATTAGAAGTAATACATCTACAGGCACCCATATGACTTGGCAACTAGCACGGCTACTAATATGACTCGGCACCGGATACTGGATCCGCCTTGGCTTCTCTTAAGCTGCAGGACATGTGCTTTTCATTTATTTTTATTTTTTTTAGAGATTCTTGTCCTATTCGGGTCCTCTGAAGTTGTTGACCCCACAAAACCTTCTGACATGCTGGAACTAGAAAAATGACCCACACCACCCATGCATGGACCATGTCTTCCAGGTTACTGAAGGACACAAACCTCAAGCTTGAGGCATCCTACAACAACCACAGCTGGAGGTGATGCTGGCTGGAATCCATGCATTGTGGGTAGGTGCAGTCATGGGTCACCATGGCAGCGCCTGTGGTACAGAGGGCAGAAGAGGGCTGTACTCTGCGTGCTGGTTCAGCAACGTGACCTAATCCCACCCCTTCCTTTCACATGCTCATGCGTATGTGGGTCCCTGTTGAGGTCGGGTAATGCACTCATCTTTTCCACACAACTGTGCATTTCCTTCTGTGACTGTTTCTTGCAGGTCCTGGAGACCTTGGATGATTGAATGCCTCCTTCTTGGTCCCCAACACTCTTATGTCGTTGTCATGATATTTCCTATCCAGAGACCGGGCCCCCAGGACTACTCTGTTCATTACAAGCTGCTAGAGTACTAGGAACCAGGGGGCTTATGTACAAGCCCCTGGCGCCACCACTATGTCACTTTTTCCTATATTCAAAGTGACGCACTGGCGGCTCGAGAGGCTTGTAAAGAAGCCCCCTGGCATTTTACAGTAGGTTACACCCAACTGGTCGGTTAGGGGTCTATAGGCGAAAGAACACTACAGAAAGATCCACAAGGATGCTGTGGTCTTTTGGCTTCATCCTTACCTCCAAGGCCCAGTTTTGTCAGACTTTCGATTAGATCACCCAATTACCCTTCCAACTTTATTAGCTAAGCCATCATCGCAAGATAAGAGTGTGCCCCACAGCGTGGGTGTTTGGGGGGCACCCTGTGTATTTTCTTGAGAGTAAACAACTGATTCCCTTCTCTGACCGACACCTACAGACTTGTGCTGCCCCTGAGAAAGTTACAAGCATTCTGGAATGTGACGTAGAGCTTCTTCCCCCTCCTTGAGGGATCCATACTCATGTGGTTAGGGCCAAGGCAAAACTTGGGTCTTGCCAGAGGCATCTTCCTGCTGTGGCAATCTGCTCCTATGAGGACCTTCTGTAAATACAACACACTCTAGGCCTGCTCTGAAGCTTCTTCTTAGCTCTGCAAAGTCTTGTGCTTGAGACCGACTGGCCGAGCTGCTGTCACCCAATAGGATTGGGGCATCTTCCCATGATAGAGGGGAATGGATGGGAGCTGAGGGTGCAGGAGTGGGTACAAGTTACTCTCCCTCTGGTTGTGTACTTTCAGCCTCTCGGTGCTCCTCAGGGTAAGCACTCAAGTTGTTGCTGCCCCTGGCAAGTATGTGTAAATATGCCCTAGCGCGCGAGCACACACCCACGGACGCGAGCACACACCCACGGACGCGAGCACACACCCACGCAAGCACGCACCCACGCATGCAAGCACACACCCACGCACGCGAGCACACACCCACGCACGCGAGCACACACCCAGGCACGCGAGCACACACCCACGCACGTGAGCACACACCCACGGACGCGAGCACACACCCACGCACGCGAGCACACACCCACGCACGCGAGCACACACCCACGGACGCAAGCACACACCCACGGACGCGAGCACGCGCAGGATCACCACACCAGCAAACCAGCAAGCTGTTTAACAAATACATTTCTTCCTTAACCAAGACTGTCATCAATAATACATCCTGCAAAGATCATGCAGGCTTCACAGCTCTGTACAAGTACACATCTGCCACCCCCCCATCTGGCCCCTCCCCTCCAACCCCGCAACCCCTGTATCTTCCTGTCAGGCTTTGATGTAACACTGATGAGAGAAGGGGCTGCTTCAAGGAGCTCTGCACACTTAAGGTTGTCATCATCTATATTCCAAACACTTCAGCTTGATTTAACAGCTGTTACTCAGGTACAGGAGCTAAAACCCCAGAGAATCTTAGGTAAAAATAAACAAATGGCTTCCCAAACAGAGGAAGAGAACAAGATGTTTGAAGTCTGCGTTGTTAGTAATTTCCATTGAGTCTAAAAGGCATGGGAAGGTTTTTCCAAGTCTTTGGGGCTGAAGCGAGAGCACACACCCCCAGGCCGGGTCTTGTGGGTACAAGCGGCAGCAAAACTAATAAAAACAACTTGTTATACATACAGGGGCCACGCGCTGAGCCGCGAAGACTATACCATCAGGAGACAATGGAAGGCATTGAGCGCTCTACAAATAATCATAACATAACAGAACATCTAGGTCAGTAGAAATACTAACCCTCTTAAGTGTGGCCACCGAGGTCTGAGGGGCTGCAGTCTTTGAATGAAATATTCGGCCTCCCTTCTAATAAGGGATTACAGGAGTCCAGTTTTGACAACTAAATTACTTTTTCAGATTCCTGAGGTAGTTTTCACTATTTTAAGTAACAGGAAACAGAAAGTTTGTTGAGGAAGTCCACCTGGAAGCAACAGTTGATGTCAAAACTCCAGGAGCCATATTATCAAGTAATTGCGATAATGATTGCAAAGCGTGCTTAGAGCGTATTTGTCTAATCACCGCCTATCGCTGAATTACATCGCCGTGTTAGCGGCGTATTAGCAACGCTTGGCTAACAGGTGATGTTCAAACCAGCGATAGACGGCGATAAACATCATTAGCGTGTGAAATCAAGCGATGATTTCACAGCGCTAATGTAAAGCTTGTAAATATGGAAGTGTGGACTTAATCCACCTCCCATTATAAAGATAGCTAAATCAGGAATTTACCTGTTGTTAGTTTCCTGCGATAACGCAGTTAGCTCAGCTATTTTTATCGCATCGAGTGTCCGGGTCCAGCTTGTTAATAGCGCAATGTTGTCTTTGTGACCATTTTGCTGTTGTTTTGTGAAGGAACGCAAACTTTGCATATAATCTGCGAGGCGTTAGTAAAACTACTGCTAACATGTGCAAATGCATGTTAGCGGGGCATTGATGACATGGAGGTAACAATATATCGCAGCTTTTCGGCTGAAAACGGCGGCTAAAGCAGCGATATTGGGCTTGATAATATGCCCCCAGGACTTTGGGCACTCTTAGCAAGAGTTGGTGGGTTGGCGGGCGCGTCAAGGACAGGCCGACAGAGGTCATCTCACAATTTGTGAAGTGTGAAGTGAAAAATAATAATAACATTTTTATTGGAGGTAGTTCGAATTCATCCTGACTGCTACGGATTAACTGCACTCTTCACATTGCCAGTTAAATGCAGAATTAATTAGGTGTGATCAGCAGATGCATAAAAAAGAAGTCCAAAGGACTGAATCGGGGTGTTAACGATGTCACATAAATATTGAACCTGCTTGGACTTCTGATCCCGAGAGCATTTCAAGATAATAGTTTTCTATTGGACAAATAAAGAGTAGAGGGGTCGGCTCGTGATCGTGCGGACAGGAAGGGACCAATCCAGTTGAAACAGCAGCCACGCCCACTTCTTAAAGAGGCAGGATCAGCTGAGAGATCTAAAAGGACCAGGGCAGCAACTTGAGTCTTTCATCAATAAGGACTGATATCAGAAACCAGAGAAAAAATCTGTCACATGGTATATGAGATTTGCCATCATTTATTTTTTTAATAGGACTCTCAAGCAGCCGCCTGCTTAGGTGATGTATGAACAATAAAAGTATTTAAAATAGAATGACAGGGGGTGTGGCCAAGATGGCGACCTAAAAGGACGCTGGCTCGCATGGCTCCTCGGCCCTGAAACCCATCTAGCCTCTACATTTTCCTGCAAACCCCCTGGACACGCCGGCAAGTGGCATCACTGACCTGAGTGCCCCGCTGATCCTCTACTGGGTGACGAAGGACTGCAGGAAGGCCCTCTATAAGCGACGAATTGCCTGGGGCCGAGACCGGACGGGGAGCAGCGGCGTAATGGCGGCCTCGCGCTGAGGAGGTGACCGCTGTTCTTGGGCTGCAGAGATCCCGCCGCACGTTGGAGGCAGGGTGAGGCTCGGCCGGGGTGACAGCTGGGACCCGGGGCTGGACAGTGGGTCCCGGCGGGTGGCTCGCCGATACCAGCGGCGGAGGCAGCGATCGCCCGTGGGCACCCAGTGGCAGGCGCGAAAATTGAGACCCCGGCCCCGGGCCTACGCAGCAGATTGCCGGAGGCTGAGAGTGGACCAGGAGCAGCGACGAGGGGGCGGCCGCACGGCAGGGAAGCGGCTGCCGATCTCTGGCCGGGGGGGTCCCGCCGCAGGTCCGTGGCAGAGCAAGGAACAGCCAGCGTGAGAGCCGGGACCCGGAGCGGGAAGGTGGGTCCCGGTGTACAGCATAATTGGGCCGGTGGTGGAGGCAGCAGCCATCTGTGTGCGCCCGGTGGCCGGCGCGAAAATTGAGGTCCCGGTCTAGGGCCTATAGCGACTGGAGAGGTGCGGTCCTGCTGGGGTCCTGAGGCGGGTGGCGGCCTGTCTGGCGGGCCCCGCATAGTAGAAGGGTCGGGAGCTGGCCTGCATCGCTCACTGATCACGGGGACAACCACCGCAGGGAGCTGAGACCGGCGCAGACGGCGCGGAACGAAGCAGACACTGAGGGAAAGTGGGACACAGCAAATCGGGTACCCCGAGGGAACCTCACCAGCCAGCGTTGTGGACATTGACCACCCCATAGTTTGCACTGCTCGGGAAGAGGGCCAGCACCGGTGGGGTGAAGAGGGGGACAGGGAGACCGGAGGTGCCTGTCTGCCCCGCTGAGGAGGCGAAACCAGGCCGAGGGCCGCAGTGTCAAGGCGGCAGGCAGGAGGAGGGGGGGCCGCTGAGCTCCGGCGGAGGAAACAGCAGAAGCCTTGTCGCGGGCCACACGTGGAGCGGCGGGGGGCACCGGAGGAGCCTGGAACACTGAGAGTGGAGGTGGGTCTTGCCGGGAGGTGCAGCACGAAACAGGAGGTGAAGACGGTTGGGGTCAGAGAGCACCTCGTGGGGACCACGGTACTGGAGGCCCCGGTCTCTGGCCTAAGGGAAGCGGCTTGGTGGGCAGCACAGCTCCACTGGCATATCTGAGGGCCCATTCAAGCAGGCCCCCCACACCCAACACTGACACAGCGGCAGCGACGCTGTGTCCCTGGGAGACAGCGCGCGAGGTGCGCGGGAGCCAGCACAGGTGACTCAACCATGCACGATACTCTGGGCCCAAGCTCTGGGGCCTGCTACACGACCACAGCTGGAGGTGCTCAGTGGCCGCAAGCAGCATAAGAGGCCCAGTTTCCTAAGGGGGACACCCAGGGTCGGAGTAGGGGCCACTCTCTGGTGAAAGGGCTCCCCACTGCAGTCACAGAGGACGACGACAAGAGCGCAGACGACGCAGTGACCTACCCGGCCGCCTTGGGGAAACGCTGCAGGTCACCACAAATTCGACCCAGAGGCGTCAGAGGACGCGATGGCCAACACGGGGCGCAAGGGGGCCCACACAATTCCAGACATGCTTGCTAAGGGTGCCGCCAAAGGAGACAAAAGCCAGTCCCCCCCCCAGTGACAGCAAGCGGCGTGAGACAGGACGATAGTGAGGCGCCTATCACCAAGTCCTTCCTTGAATCCCTCTTCAACTCCCTCAGGGAGGATTTTCAGACCCTGAAGCAAGAACTGGCCGAGAACAACGCGAGCTCCACTGCGATGTGGATGGCCTAGGAGAAAGAGTAGCGACGGTGGAGGAGCAGGACCAGGCAAGGAGTGAGGAGGTGAAATTTCTCAGGCAGGAGGTCATCCGTCTCCAGTGACCTTCAAGCACACACAGAAGATCTCGAGAACCGCTCCCGGAGGAACAACATCCGCGTCCGGGGAGTGCCACCTAAAGCGGAGGGGAACAGCGTGACCACATACTTACAGGGATTGTTCTGAGACATTTTAGGGGAAACTGTAGACTTTGAGATCCGCATAGATAGAGCACATAGAGTTGGCCTGGCGCGGCGTGCACCTGCTCCCCCACCAGATATCCTGGCTTTCCTGCCTGATTTTCACCTAAAGGAAAGGATCTTGCAAGAAGCCCGGCGGAAACAACCCCTCCACTTCCAGGGTCACCCAGTGGCCTTGTACCAAGATCTTTCCTCCATCACCCTGTAAAAGCGGAGAGCATTTCGGGTGGCCACAACGTTCCTGCGGGACAATGGGATCCCCTATTCCTGGGGCCACCCCTTTCGGCTCGTCTTCAAATGGAAGGGGGCCTTGCACCAACTTCGCTTCCTCCGAGACACCTGCACGCTTCTGGGAATCGACCCTGGGGAGGACGAGAAAGAGGGCACCGCGTCACCGTGGGACACGCAAGATAGACCCAGGCTGCGGTCTGGGGGCGAATTGCAACGAGTGGAGCGCCTGCGTTCCCCCAAGGCGGACATGAAACCAGACCCGACGACTATGGCCCTAGAACAGGCAGCGGCCATGCAAGAAGTAACCAAGGACACGACAAACATGCATTCATCGCTCCATGCCCACATGGGTGGGGGGGGGATGGGCGGGGGGCCAGCGGGGTCGCCACTGCCACACTACCCTCTGGACGTTTTTACCACCGGTCCTAGCTCGTTCAGAAAGGCCTGGGACTATGGTTTGCATTTTGGGGTCTCTAGTTGGGGTTAGGGTGGGAGGGGAGGTGGTGGGGGACTTGAGGGGTAGGGGGGTGGAGTTTAGAGACTGGGTGGGGGGGCGGGGAAGGTGGATGTTCATTTACTGTTTGCAGGAAGAGAAGGGGAAAGGGGGAGGGTGGGTTGTCCAGTGCTCCATTTTGGTCATCCTAATCCAGGTCACACTCCAGCGTCTCTCACACCTCCCCAGGTGCGGGGACTAGCAGGTCTGATCCCAGGGTTAAATATGCCGCCTACAACCCTTAGGATCCTGACCCTTAACATACGGGGTTTAAAGAACCCTGTTAAGCGGCGTGCGATTTTGTCCCTATTAGAGAGCGCCTGGGCAGACATCTGCTTACTACAGGAAACCCACCTGATGGCCCGCGACTGCCATAGGCTTCGCTCCCGCAAGTTCCCAACTCAATTCTTCTCCTCGGGCCCCAACAAGACTGCAGGGGTGGCAATCCTGGTGGCACAGTCATTTAAAGGTGAAGTTTTACATAAATGCGCAGAGCAGAAAGGGAGACTACTAGCATACCGCTTTGCCTTAGGGGGTCTCCTGTTTACAATTGGGTCCATATACGGTCCTAACGAAGGCCAGGAACGCTTTTTAGACTCAGCCCTTACAGATATCACGGACACGCCGGATAGGCACATCATACTGGGGGGAGATTTCAACATGGTGTTTGACACGGTCCTGGATAGGTCTGCACAACACACCCCCCAAACCAGAAAGTTCTCCTCCAGTTGCACTGACCGGATGGCAGAGCTGGATCTCCATGTAAATTGATAGTTGTATAGCGCACTACTCACCCGCAAGGGTCTCAAGGCGCTTGTATGAATACGGCTGTGGAACCCATCCTGGCTTTCCCTGTGAGGCGTCCACTACTGGGCACCCCCAAGGTGGAGGCCAGGCATCCTTAGCGTTGTGAGGCCGTTGTGGAGATTAAGCAAGCTATTGCCCAGAGTTGCAGAGTGGGACTCCATGATTGGAATAGGCACTGAGGCGGGAATTATCAGGTCCGTGGAATTTTGAGCCCAAGACCCGCCGTGGCGGGGAATTGAACCCTGCTAACGGGCTAGACCTCTGCATCAGGGTCTGCCGCTCTAATCATTGAGCCACACTTCTCCACGATCTTTGGCGCCGCACACATCCACACGATAGGGAATACTCTTATTGTTCCAATGCACACAAAACCTACGCCAGGCTGGACCATCTCCTAGTCATTAGCCCGGTTTGCACTCTGTCCACCTCGACGGAGATAGGGGTGGTCTCGCTCTCGGACCATGCACCAGTCATCACCACCACCCTCACTTTGCAGCCTGCCTCCTATCCTTCCAGGGTCTGGCGTCTTCGGGACGCTTTGCTGCAAAGGAAGGATGTGGTGAAACACATTCAGGACACTATCCAAGACTACCTGACTCACAACGGTAACAATGACACGACGCGGGCGACATAGTGGACGGCCATGAATGCGGTTATCCGAGGGTAATTTTTGTCTCTCTCCTCCGCGGAGAATAGGGACCAACAACGCAAGCGGGATGAGCTCACACAACGGATGCAGGACCTTGAGCGAATACACCAGCAAACTGGGGCACCTAGAATATGGAAACAACTCAAAGTAGCAAGACACCTTCTGACAGCGCTAGATAAGGACCGGGCGGAGTATGCAGCCCTGCGGCTGCGACATGCCTATTACACTGGAGGGGACAGATGTGGCCGACTATTGGCAAGTAGGCTCTGAGTCACGCGCCAACAACAGATAGTAAAAGAACTTTCCCGCCCCGCTGGGTCCATAGTCACAGAGGACGCTGAGATTGCGGAAACTTTCCGCAAATTTTACGCGACTCTTTATACCAGCGACCCCTTAGACGGCCCGGTGGCGGCCGAATACCTGGACTCTGTCACACTTCCCTCTCTAGCACCTTCACAGTCGGAACACCTTGACAGGGATATCCGCATTGAGGAAGTGATCTCCGCCATTGCCAAACTTAAGCAGAGGAGGGCTCCGGACCGGATGGCTTCACAGCCCTTTTTCACAAAACATTCTGCACAACGCTAACACCGATTCTCACCCGCCTCTTTAACACCTTTTCGGAACCCTGCGCCATCCCCACTGACCTTCTGAGTGCGTCCCTCACGGTCATCCACAAACCTGGAAAGGAGAGGGCCAAATGCTGATCGTACAGGCCCATATCATTACTAAACGTGGACCTTAAATTATACACGAGCATCCTGGTGGCCCGACTGGCCCCCACTTGCCGGGCCTTATAGACCCGGACCAGGCGGGTTTCATCCCCGACCGCCAGACGGTGGGTCACACCAAAAGGGTTGCCCACCTCATAGAAAAAACCTCCCGAATCCCTGGAGAGAGTATGATGCTGGCGGTGGACGCCGAAAAGGCATTCGACCGGGTTCACTCGCCGTACCTAGAGATGGTCCTAGCGAAGGTCGGTATGCCACCCAGAGAGACCCGACTGGAAAAGCTCAATCCCCCCCCCCCTCCCTCCCAATGGAGATTGCCCCAAAGAGCCCAGATTCAGGAACCGTGAGTCCCGAAAGGGGGGCGCCAGGGAGCTATTGCCCCAACGGGCCCAGGACTAAAACCTGAACCTGCCTCCACCACAAGAGGCAGCACTTTGCCTTGAGGACAGCATGTTCAGGCGGGTGGCGAGCAGTGGCGGCTGGTGGCATTTGAAAGTGGTGAGCCGTAAACTGATTTGCATACTGCACCATAGCGAGCACACATCAATCCACACACACTCACACAGACACTCCCCCACAGACACACACACACACACTCACACACACATCCCTGCACATCACCAGCCACCTATCGCCGGCACTTATTCCAAGTGTTAACCCATGTCACAGTATGCGCAATGTCAGGCGCACACTATTAGCCCATATAGACGGAATCAGTTTTCCATTTCTAACATGCTCGGTTACGTCAGTGGGAATTTAGAATGGTACACATTACCACAATGATTCCTGCCAACATGGCCCGTCACGAGGGACAGTGCCAAGGAGTGTGCCACATTTTTTTTACACATATACATGCATACACACTCTGCGCACTGCTTATGACTGCCCACTATGGGTTGTATGTAGGTTGCCCCACCAGAACTAGACAAATGCACGATTTGCAGCGCCATAAAGCAGGGGGAAGACTGTAGCAGCAAGCACTATGTGAAAAGAATGATTTGTGAGACTCAGTCTCTAAATCCTCATAAATATTCATTACCTTTCCATGTTTTGGAAAATGATAGCAGAAGACATTATGTCCCTGCCTCATTAATCATTAGATGTATGTTACAACAACGTATGACGGATGTTAATCGCCTCTTAGCCCATGCTCTGTCACAGTCTGTATCCTTAACATGCGTCTACGTGGAGATTTCAACGAGGAATATGATTAGCCGTGTCTTACCGGAATGTAGTAAACAATGAATACTTTCTAGGTGATTTCAGGTGGTCCATTGATTAGGGTAAAACATCAGGGTCAAAAAAGGTCACATAAATTAAGTTTTGCGCAGGCACAGTTTTAAGAGACCAAGAAAAGCGGATGGTTCTGCGTGCTTAGATCTGATAAGAGGGGTACTTTAAATGCACGGTGGAGTCTTCCATTCTGCCTTGGAGCCAGGTGCCTCAGATGAGGTGGGGAGGACTCGCCTCGTTGCTGAACTGTTCTTTGGCGCAGCCTCTTACCAACGTGAAGGTGCAGATAAAGTGCCCGTTCTGTGAGGGGCAGGTTTCCACATCTATCTACTTTAACAGTTTAACGCCATGTTCGTGCCACTGCCACCCCAAACGCGAGTTAGAGTTTCCGCCATGATTAAATGTCAGCGAGCGGCGTTTGCCTGAGATTTGTAGTCTTAAGTACAATTGTCTTCACACATGTGACGACATAAGCATAAACTGCTTGATACGTGTATTTTTTGCTTTTCTTACACGTATTTCTCATTAAAAAATTATACAACGTTGCACACAAAAAAACACCCCAACGCCCGCAATGGACGGTCCGCCACTCTTCCAATACGCAAAAGGACTCACCTGTCCTGGACGGCACTTTAAACATCACAACCGGCGTACTAAAGCAATTGCCCGCACAGTCCCCAAACCGATGGGCAGGCCCCCACAAAAAGACGCACACAGAGAACCCAACCAGGCCCAGACAGGCCCGCTCACCTCCCAAAACCGACATTTCCCGCCTCTGCTCTCCACCTATGATTGTCTGCTCAGGATGGAGGGGGCGGGGCCGAGCACTGTCATCGCCTCATTTAATGCCGCCCTAGACCGTACTTTCTGTGCTGCTGATGTATTTATAGTGAGATATTTGACTTTACTTTGTAAAGTAACGATGTCTTTTATTTTTGTGTTAGAACCCCCTCCCTTTCACCTCTAAGAATACAGCATACATAAAACCTGCAGGAAGAGAAAGGAAACACAGCTCACCGTTTTAAAGGTATTGGCAGATATACTTCACAACTAATAAAGGCCGCGTCATTGTGTTTTTAGATCTGAATTCCATCAAGAATTTATGGGGGTGCTGCAGCACCCCGCAGCCCTAGTGCCAGCGGTAATGCTTGCCAATGCTTTTTACCTTCCATTCTATATTCATTCTTTGTCGCCCATACGTGTTTAAACGATGTCTTCAGGTTACAGTGATTCAAAGCGATATGCACCAAGAAGAAATATATTTTCCTGTGATGTACATTAAAACTGAGCAGAGTGTCTTTACTAGATTTAAGTATCCCTGCCTGCTAGGAAGCTGCCAAATCTTTATGCGTGTTGACAGCAACCTGTGCTAATCATTTTGTATATGATTTTAAAACCAGACACCATAGCAACGAAACAATCAAGCAGGGATGAAAGGCTTTTTGTGAATGAAAAGGATATTACTGTTCTTTATCAGCCAAGTGTCTGGGAGTGAGTGACTAATGAGGAGTCTGTAGTGCCCCAACATGGTGACACTGAGCTCAGCGCGGGGGAGGTTTATTTTTTTTTGCTGATTTAGTTATTGCGATTTTATATAGCGCGAATACCCCTGGCATCCCGGCACCGTGTGTTCCCCCTCTGCACTCGCCGAGGTCTGTTTTGCATTTTTTGTCTGTTTCAGTATTCTGTGTCTGTTTTGGATTCCTAGTTGCAATTACCCTTGTATTGTTTCTCTGCCCCGAGGCGCTCTCCGCAACCCTCTGTGCCCCCCCGCTCCCTGCTTCCTGCCGCTGCTCCCCCGCGGCCCGCCCCCTTCCCATCTGATTTTTCTTCCCCTCGCCCACTGGCCCCCCGCTCCCGCCTCCCAGCTGCTCCTCCCTCCCACTTCGCCTCATATGGCGCGCCAAGGGCAAGCCCGTCTGCGCCTGGACCACGCCCAGCGCCTGAACCCCTGGACCCCGCCGAAGCCAGACCACCCGACTGAGATACGACTCCGCCGCCCTCAACGCACTCAACACCGGACGACCACCTGCCTGCTTCCGAGCCACCCCAAAACACACCCATAGAACCTTCACCTGCCAAGCCTGCAAATTCACCTGCATCCGGACCTGCCCCCCCCACCGCCAGACCAAGCAACAACAACAACCACCTCAAGTGCATCCTCCTCAACACACGCTCCGTCCACAAGCACGCCGTCGAAGTCTGGGACCTCCTCGACTCAACAACACCAGACGTCGCCTTCCTCACGGAAACCTGGATGAACGCGTCCTCGGCCCCAGACATCGCCCTAGCCATCCCGGACAGCTACAAGATCACCCGGAAGGACCGCATCAACCAAACCGGAGGATGAATCGTCATCATCTACAAAAACACCATCAACGTCACGAAAAACGCAGAAGACACACTCTCCACCGCCGAACACCTACACTTCCAAATACACACTGACCCCAAAACCACCCTAAGAGGAACATTCATCTACAGACCCCTGGGCCCGCGCACACAATTCAGCGAATCCATCGACGACTATATCAGCCCGCACGCCCTAGCGACACTAGAATACATCCTCCTAGGGGACCTGAACTTCCACCTGGAGAAAAACAACAAAAACAACACCACCACCCTGCTCGACAACCTGGCCAACCTCGGACTCAAGCAACTGGTGGACACACCCACCCACCTCTGCGGCCACACGCTCCACCCCATCCTCTCCGCAAGCAACCACGTCTCCTTCAGCCACTCCACAGAACTGCACTGGACCGACCACAGATGCATCCACTTCACCTTCAAAAAGAATACATCCCACCACCGCACACAACAAATCCCCCGCAGATGCTGGAGCAAAATCACAGCAGACCAGGTTCTCTCATCTCTGAGCCAGAACCCGCCAGCAGACACCGCCGACCCCAGCAACGCAGGCCACAACTTCGAACAATGGATAACTGACTGCGCAGATGACCTCGCTCCACTGAAGAAGAACCTCCCAGGCAAGACCGGCAACAGGAAAACATCATGGTTCACAAACTTCACAGACGCCCTCAAAGAACTCAAGAAATCCTGCCGGACCCTGGAAAAAAACTGGTGCCACGACAAAGAGCTCTCCAACCCCAGCGCCAGCAACAACCACATCACACCGTCACAAGAACTCTGCAATTCCCTTGCCACATTCTTCCACCGAAAGATCGCGGACATACACGACAGCTTCGGACCCCAAACCCCGCCTCCAGTCACAGAACCAATGACCACCACAACCACCCTCAGCGCCTAGAGCCCCATAAGCACTGAAGACAACTCCAACATCATGAACTCCATCCCCTGCGGCTCCCCCTCGGACCAATGCCCTCATCATATCTTCAACAAAGCCGACACCATCATCGCACCCCATCTCCGGAACATCATAAACAACTTGTTCGCGTCAGCCGCCTTCCCCGAGAGCTGGAAGCATGCAGAAATCAACGCCCTTCGGAAGAAACCCACAGCGGACCCCAAAGACCTCAAGAACTTCCGCCCCATCTCTCTGCTCCCCTTCCCGGCCAAAGTCATCGAGAAGACCATCAATAAACAGCTGACTGCTTTCCTCGAGACAAACAACTTGCTCGACCCATCCCACTCCGGATTCCGAGCCAACCGCAACACCGAGACTGCCCTCATCGCAGCCACCAATGACATTAGGACCCTGATGGACAACGGAGAAACAACCGCCCTCATCCTCCTGGACCTCTCGGCAGCCTTCGACACCGTATGCCATCGCACCCTAATAACCCGTCTCTTCAACACAGGGATCCAAGGAAAGGCCCTGGACTGGATCACCTCGTTCCTCTACGACAGAACCCAGAGAGTCCCCCTCCCATCCGCTCAGAAGCCACTAAGATCATCTGCCGCGTACCCCAAGGCTCCTCGCTCAGCCCAACCCTCTTCAACATCTACATGAGCCCCCTTGCCGCCATCGAACGCAAACACAGCATCAACATCATCTCCTACGCCGACGACACCCAGCTGATACTCTCTCTCTCACCAAAGACCCAGCCACCGCCAAAACCAACCTACAGGAAGGAATGAGAGATGTCGCAGAATGGGTGAAGCTCAGCCGCCTGAAGCTGAACTCAGACAAAACGGAAGTCCTAATTCTCTGACAATCCCCTTCCGCCTGGGACAAATCCTGGTGACCCTCAGCACTGGGCTCCGCGCCGACACCCTCGGACCACGCACGCAACCTGGGATTCACCCTGGACTCCTCCCTCACGATGACCAAGCAAGTCAATGCCATCTCGTCACTATGTTTCAACACCCTGCGCACGCTCCGAAAGATCTTCCGTTGGATCCCCACCGAAACCAGAAAGACGGTCACCCAGGCCCTCGTCACCAGGCGACTGGACTACGGAAACGCCCTATACGCAGGAACCACCTCCAAACTTCAGAAAAAACTACAACGCATACAGAACGCCTCCGCACGACTCATCCTCGACATCCCTCGCCACAGCCACATATCCGCCCACCTGAGAAACCTGCACTGGCTCCCCATCAACAAGAGGATCACATTCAGGCTCCTCACCCACACACACAAAGCGCTCCACGGCATGGGCCCCGAATACCTCAACAACCGCCTCTCGTTCTACACTCCCACCCGCCAGCTCCCCTCCGCCAGCCTCGCCCTCGCCACCGTCCCACGGATTCGCAGAACCACCGCCGGAGGAAAATCGTTCTCCTACCTGGCAGCCAAGGCATGGAACTCCCTCCCTGCACACCTACAAATTACCCAGGACCATCTCACCTTCAGGAAACACCTCAAGACCTGGCTTTTCGAGCAGTAGCGCCCCCCCCCTTCCAGTGCCTTGAGACCCTCACGGTTGAGTAGCACGCTCTATAAATATATTGATTGATTGATTGATTACCCAAAGATGTCAGAGCGCTTTACAAAAGTACCAGTTGCGTTACATAAGGACTTTGGATTACATGAGTTGTATAAGAGATACAAACAGGAAAAGAATTGCAACTGTACAAGTGGAGCAAAAGGAGGGAAGAAATTGCAAATGTACAAGTTGTAAAGAGGTGGTGTGTGCGGGTGTGTTTGTGAGTGTGTGTGTGCACGTGTGGTTGTGTGTGTGTGTGTGGACGTGTGTGTGCGCTTGTATGTGTGTTAACTTGCTTGGCTATGAGAACTGGAGAAATAGTGCTCTGAGGTAAAGTTTCAGCCTCTGAAGTACTTGTATACTTCATTAGTTCTTCTTCAGGGCGGATGTATGACGGTACAACGCGTACCATCACAACGCATCCCTTTACCACGCATCCCTTACAACGCAAGTCGTTGTCACGACTTGCGTTGGGGGTGCAGATTTCGAATAGTATAATTTACTATTCTAACACCAGTCCCTGTGGACCCTAAGGAAGGTGTTGGGATAGTAAATATACTATTTGTAATCCTTTAGCGCCCTCCAGCGCAAGTCGTGGTAACGACTTGCGTTGTAAGGGATGCGTGCTAAAGGTACTGCGTTGTTAAAACATCGTGGTAAACGGTGTTTACCCTTCAGGGCTGAATGTTAAACCTCCAGAGTAAAGCAAATATACTTGAAAACGCTGCTGTAAATAAAGCTCACTATCTGGCCCTGAAGAGCGTTTGTTGTGTCTCTCCTGGCCAAGGCCTGCGCTAGGAATAGGCAGTGTGGGCAGCTGCCTAGGGCCCCATAGTCAGCCCTCCAACATGGGGCCCGCAGCAGTGCGACAGTCAGACCACAGGCATGAAAGGAGACACCTTGCAAGTGCACCACCTTCGGAGGCCCCCTCCCCTGGCCTCACTGCTATGATGTAGCAAGGGGAACCCAAAGGGAGGGGCCCCCCTCCCAATTCACAGCTTCAAACTCAGGTTTGTCCGGCAATTAGGCCTCTACCCCCACCCACGCAGAGGCACAGCGGGATGGCTATGACCCTGCTGTTGTTAGCTCCTTGGCAGTATGGAGACATGCAACCCTCATACCTTCACCCCTTAATGAGCTGTTGAGAGGTGCTTGAAAGTGGCTGTGAGGGAGGGGCTCCAGCTTCAGGAACAGGGGCATCCATTCAGATGCAGACAACCCTGAATGGGTCAAGTCTCTGCAAATTAGCTGCAGCACTGCGTAGGGAAGAAGAGAAATAGCTCCGTAAATATCCCATAGCGCAGGAATGGGAACGAATGTTGATAGAGATGGAGGATGTATACCTAGAAATGTCACAGGGACATACCATATGATCGTACACACGATATGTAGAATGCTAGCGCATACAGATACAAATGCAAGATACACCGGTTAACCAAGCCTAAAGACTGAAACAATCTCTGGAAAGACTAAAGCTAATACATCCAAAATACAGAGTATGTGCAAGGGAATGGCCGGGAGGAGGAGGGAAGGGGTTGAGGGACAGTTCACAAACAGGCGATATTGTAATTTGAATGCAAATGACAAACGATGTAATGGAATGATATCCGGAGAAATGTAAGACATGATGAAAGTTATATATGAAGGATACTACGCCGCAGTTAAAGTTAAAGAAAAAGGAAAAGACTGATAGAATGTACAATGATTGAATGTAAAATGTAATAATTGTCACAGTCACGAATAAAAAGTTAAAAAAAAAAGTCTATGCGAATTAGAGGGGCCTCGCACTTTTCCTTTCTGCCCAGGGCCTCAAAAATCCTAGAACCGGCCCTGCTCTTGGCCCTGCCCACAAAGTGTACACCCAAGGCTGTTAGGTGTACTGAATCTGCTTTATTTGTCCTTAGGCTCGCAGCGCATGCAGGCACTTCCTTCCTCCTCGTGGGGTATGCAGAGAATGCCCCGCCCCCTTCCTTGACCTTTAATTGATGCCTAATCTCCTCCCCCTGTGTCCTGTCCAGGGTCCTAGTGCCCACTTGCACATCGGTCCGACAGCGTTGGAATTGTTCATTACGCCTGTTTGTTTGGTGCAATAAAAAAATGCAATGGGACGGCTTGAAAAAATGATTCGCTGCTGCTTTTGGTTCCTTGTCTGGCCCTTCACAGCTAAAGCAAGGACAACAGCAAAGATTAACCTACCATAGAAACCATCAGGTGATATTCCCTAAAGTCAATATTATGCACATATGGGACATGGCCAGATGGCAGTGTCTCACGACACCTGCTCCCAGACAGTGATAACTCAGACCACACAATAGAAATGTAATCAGTGAGAATGAGAAACATACAATCACACGCTTAAGATGCTGGTCTGAGGCCCAGCTGATGAATAACTGTATGAACCGGGAGATTAGTGCTGTCAAGCTACGCTTTGAAGGATGACAGAATGGTGTCCGCATCAAGGGAGTACTAGCAGGAAGATGAAAATACCCCCCACTTTGAACCAAAGCTCTGATGGGACCAAGAAAATGAAGCAAGTGAGCATGACCCTACCTAGAAGAGCTCCCTTGTCCCTTTCAGTCAAGCATCTATCCATGCCTCCGTTCACCCTTCCATCCAACAGCTGATATCCACCATTTCATCCATCCATCCATTCATCCATTTCTTTCCCCATCCATCCTTACACCCATGCATCCTTTTACCCATGCATCCTTTCACACAGTCTCCCACTCACATGCCCTTTTACCCATTGGCCCACCCATGCATTCTATCATCTACCCATCCCATGCATCCTTTCACCTAACTTCTCACCAAACCGTTCACATCTCCATTAATCCTTTCAGACATCCACCCATCATTTCACTCACCCATGAATCCTTTTAACCATCCTTTCTCTCACACAGCCTTCCTTTCATTCATGTATCCTGTCACTCAGGCATCCTTTAACCCAGCCATCCTTTCACACATCCTTTCATCCATCCACTCTTTCACCCATCCTTTCACTCACCATCCACCCATTGACCAATCCACTCTTAAACCCAAGCATCCTTTCACCCAGCCACCCTTTCACCCATCCTTTTATTTATTTATTTATTTATTTTATTTTTAGAGTTTTCTATAGCGCGAACTTGAACCGATTAGGTTATCAGAGCGCTTTACATAGCACCAGTTCCGTTACATGATATCACAGCAGTTTACATAGAATCAGTTACGTTACACATTTCAAGATCTTGAACCGATTAGGTTATCAGTGCGCTTTACATAAGACAGCATTCGATGTCCAGTGCCCTCCTCCGCCGTGTAGCGGGGGACCTCTTCCAACCCTCCGAAGTCGTCGAGCTGTCGGGACTAGGCTCCTGGAATGTCAGCTGCCCCTTTACAGGGCACTTTACATAGAATCAGTTACGTTACACATTTTAGGAACACATTACTTTTTGCTCTAGTGAGTAGGGTTATCTCTTCACATGGGGGAAGGGGAACACCTGGCTGTATTCCAACAGTTCCACAGGCGTTTAGACGTTAGAGCTATAGTTCTAAACACAGGGAGGGGATACACAAGGATACAATCTAATAATCATATGGGATACTAGTCGTTAGAATTGTCTTCTATCCTGAAAGGAGGGATGTGACTAGAAACACTCTAAGGGTGATATATAGGGGTGTTAGAGGGTACAAAGGACCGCTGCAAACACTAAACTAGTATCAGCATAGAGGAGGGGTGGGTGGGATGCAAGGGTCTGGAGGGAAGGGCTAGAGTCCAGCGAAAAACTGTCCGAACACACCGCAGCATTCACAGCATAGATGAAGGGAGGGTAGGATGCAGGGTATGGAGGGAGGGTCTAGTCCACGAGAAAAGTCCCCCAGGGTCCAAACAGCAGCATTCACAGCATAGATGAAGGGTGGGTAGGATGCAGGCTATGGCGGGAGGGTCTAGTCCACGAGAGAAGTCCTCCAGAGTCCACCAGGGCACTGTCCTCTGCGTTCGTGTTCAAAAGAAAAAGCGTGTCTCCCAGGGCGGTGGCCGCCATCTTAGAGTCAGGCACCGGCTCCACAGCGTGGTCAGCAAGGGGGAAGGGGGGGCGAGAGTCTCGGCGGGCGACAGCGGGTGGCAGCGGGGGCCTACATACCGCTCAGGTGTTCAGCGCCTGTCCGACTCGCCCCCGGTCTCCGCTCTTCTCCCTGCCGTTCTTCAGCCCGGGCTGGCATCGGGCGTCCGCCATGTTTGGTCCCCGGCAGGGACCGATAGCAACCAGCCAGCGCCGCTCCACAGGGATCAGCGACGAGGTGGCAGCGGGGGAAGCGGCAGGAGCCCCACACACGGCTCGGGTGCACGGCGCCCATCCGACTCGCCCCCGGTCTCCGCTCCTCCTTCCCGCTGTGCTGCAGCCCGAGCTGGCACCAGGCGGCCGCCATGTTGGGTCCTCGGCGGGGATCAGGAGCGCTCAGAAATCGCCGCTCCACCGGCACCAGCAGCGATCTGAGTAGCCCTGCAGGTGCCCCACACCCTCCGCCACAATAATGAAGCGTGTGAGTCGCGGGGGGCCTCCTACGGATGCTGGGCTCCAAGCCGGAGCAGCGCGCTGGCCGGGAGCCGAGACGGTCCACGTCCTTCCCGTCTCGGCTCCTCCTCTACTGACCCAAGCATCCTTTCATTCATCCTTCCTTTTCACCGCCCATCCTTCTTCCCATTTTCTATCAGGCCATCTCTCTTTGGCTAATTATGAGCTTTTGTCAGCCAGTTCCAGACAGAAGAGACCATTAAAAAAAAACACCTGTGGTTGCTGCTGAAGCTGGGTTCACGACGCCCCTGCCTGGGATGGTGCAGGCTGGCTCCAAGAGCAGCTAAAGCTCTGAGGAATGGAGACCTATGGAAAGAGGCTCAAAGACCATAGAGGAGACGCCCAGTCCCAGCAATCAATAGGCCTCATAGCAAACCATGAGCAGTCAGCAGATCACCACTGAGAACCGTAGCTAACATCCAACAAGCAGATGCCAGAAGGAAGCACAAGCCATCCACCAGACTAGCAAGCACCCAGTGCGGACCCAAGCCGGCCAGCCTAGCCCAGGGAGCTTCAAGTGAGCTTCAATACTAGCAAGCTCTGATGAAAAAGAACACCAGACTTGCTTGGGCCCAGCACACCATGAGGCCCAAGTGTACCCAGGAGGTTCTAGCAGATGAAGAGGCTCAGGAGATGTCAAGTGACATAAAAACAACCCTGCCGACAACACAGGCACCCTTGCATCATGTTTCGAGTGTGCCTGCGTTGGCGCTGGACTGCTGAAACAGCGCTGGGGGAAAGGACAGGAATGCGCCATATTAGATAACAAGGGGAAGAAGTGTGGTGCAACGGCCATGGCAGCTGACTCCGGAACCCGGGGGCTCATGGTTCGATCCCCGGTGGCAGGTCAGCCCAGCACCATGTGACTCTGGGCAATAGCTCGCTTAATCTCCCCGACGGCCCCCAGTGCCTTGACACCCTCGGGTAATTGTTCATACTTTACTAATACTGTACATTTACAAGCATTTGCAATGCAATAGGTCTTGCATTACTGAAAGTGTGAGCTACTGGCATTGCTTTAATATTTGCAACGCCAATAGCTCAAACCTTTAGTAATACGAGACCTATTGCATTGCAAATGCTTATTTTATTTTGTAATGTGATCGTGCCGTGGCTAACTGCAGCCGATTATACAAATGAGTTGCATGGAAATAGAAACACTGTTTCAATGACACTGCTCACAGCAGCCGCTCAGTTTCATTGCAAATGAAACGAACAACCAGATCTCCTGTTGCTGCCAAGATTGCGATTACAGATAACAATGAATTTAGATGTTTAAAGAAACGAGCCCCCGCTGCGTTCATCTATTCCACAAATGCAGCTGCCCCATCTCCCCCTCACACCTCCCTTCACATACATCCCATCATTAAGGAGAGTCAACGCTGTCTTTTGAAAGACGTGTGAGCCGCGAGGGCCCACTATCTAAAACGCCTGCTGAAGTGGAAGAAGTCTACTGCAACGCTTACATCAAAGCGCAAGGGTGGGGGTGCCAAGCAATGCGCACAGAAGCCACACCAAGGAGGCTGTTGTTTGTGTGTGAAGTTTTATATAGCGCGAACTGGGACAGAAGGAATTGAAGCGCTTTACATGAGCTTCAGTTACATTACACAAGGGCATGTTCATACTTGGTGATATTGTGTGTTGGAAGCAGTGCTTAATTTGTAAAAAAAAGAAGTGCAGGTGCTGAAAATTTTGCCAAGGAGTCCACATCTCACTTCTTTCTCCGGCGAGCCCCACTTTCAACACTCTCACTGCCTCAGTCTCTATCTTCTAACCTTGATCTGTTGTCTGTCCCCTAAGTCTTTGCTCTAAGAGTCTATCCTCTCACCTCCCTAATTGTTTTCTATCATCTTTGTCACACCTTGTGTGTTACCTTATTCCATGCATTTCTGATTTGCCCATTATTCATTCTAGCCCTGCCCTTTTTCCTCTTCACTTTTATCCGTGCTCTGCTCTCTCTCCCCTCGATCTTGGCTCTTTAAGATCACTCTTCTAGCAATGATTAGCTGTGTCTCCGTTTTTTCATTTGTCTGCTTGTTTTCCTCTGTCCTGTCCTCTCCATCCTTTCATTCTATCTACTCTCTCTTCTTAATGCTCTCTTCTCCACATCATGGCTGCTTTCTCCTTGTATCTTATTTGCTCTCCTTTTCTTCTACTTAACGCCGTCTTATCTCTCTCCTCTCCTGTTGTTTCTTTGTCCTATTTACTCCTGCTCTCTCTCTCATCTATAACACTGCTGCTGCCTGTGACCCCTGTCGTCAGCCTGTACATGTCCCTGCTATTTTGAACCCTGCGTTTTCCTGTTGTCATTCCTAAAGAAGTGGAAGGTGGCATGTTTTACTTTCTTACCTACACCGAGTGCAAAAACAAAATGTACGCCAAATGAAAATGCTTTTTTTGTATATATTAATCAGTGCGGTATGACTGGGTTTATTGTGGAACAGCAAGCTGCTCGAGCACAGTAGGTGATGTCACTGGCAGTGCTGCCTGTAATTAGTAGGTCCAGAGATGGCATCGGCATCCACTGCTCAGCTTGCTGTGACCCTGCCTGTTACAGCACAGGCATTGTCCCCAGCTGTAATGCTGCCAATGCCGGTAAGAATGGCTGTAGTGCCCACTGGACTCACGCACGCTCAGCAATTACCATGCTGCTGTGCAGCACACAGATTCAACCGATGACGTCATGGCACACAAAAGTTCTATTGGTCCTCAGCAGCAACAAACACATTGATGATAGCAGCAGTGCAGGGCTGCAGGATATGCTACTCTGCAAGTGGAAAGTCCACACTTACTTTTGTTTATTCTTCCTCAAGAGCCCTCACTCCCAAGTTCCAAATGCACTCTTGCAGCTTCCTTGCCTCCACTCCATCATGAGCCAGCCCCCAGCTACAGTTATCCAATGGGAGGATTGACTCAGGCAGTGGCAGGGTGCAGCAGACTTCGGGGAGTAGAATGCAAGCCATAGCAATTCTACTAAGGAACTTTTCAAAATATATAAGGAAATGTCCTCCCTGGCTGAGATGGCCATGCCTAATAGGGGCGATGCAGCCGATTGTAACCGTATCGCAAACTACTTGTCTGAGAAGGTAGAGGTGATATACTCATCCTTCTCTGGGACGGTAAGGAGAGGAGCTGATTATGAAGAACTGATGGTAGAATGTAAGACAGCGATAAGACTACACAACTTTACCGTTCCCACTCCTGATATTTTTAATAATATTTGTCTTGTAGTTAAATCTGTTCTCGCCCAGAGACCCTGCTCCTGCTAAGGTGATGTCAGGGCCCGATTCACAAAACTAACTTAAGCCAAAATCCTAAACTTACTACCATTTTCGTATTCACAAAAGGCACTTACTCATTTTGGTATTCACAGAAGACACTTACTCATTTCGGTATTCACAAAAGTTAGGAGTCCTAACTTTAGGACTCCTAAGTGCCTTCTGTGAATACCGAAAGTCTTAAAATTTGGATTTTTCTCAGTTTAGTAGTAGTAAAGTTAGGACTCCTAACTTTAGGACTTCTAAAAGCCTTCTGTGAATACCGAAAGTCTTAAATTTAGGATTTTTCTCAGTTTAATAGTAGGAAAGTTGAGAAAAATCCTAATTTTAAGACTTTCGGTATTCACAGAAGGCATTTAGGAGTTTGAAAGTTAGGAGTCTTAACTTTACAACTACTAAATTGAGAAAAATCCTAACTTTAAGACTTTTGGTATTCACAGAAGGCATTTAGGTGTCCTAAAGTTAGGACTCCTAACTTCTGTGAATACCGAAATGAGTAAGTGCCTTCTGTGAATAGCAAAATGAGTAAGTGCCTTCTGTGAATACCAAAATGGTAGTAAGTTTAGTATTTTGTCTTAAGTTAGTTCTGTGAATCGGGCCCTGAGAGTCTGCAAACTCTTGAACCATTTATCAGAAACGTGCTGGATGTCTTGTTTAGCCAACATACGCTGCCAGAAAACTGGAAACGTGCCATTGTTCTTCCAGTTAGGAAGAAGCCCAATGTTGGCCTGGACAAACTAGACAACCATCGGCCGATCTCGCTTCTGCCATTCCTGGCTAAGGTGGCGGAGAAGGTGGCCAACCGCCAACTTATGACACATCTGGAAGATGCGAACCTCTTTGACCCGTCGCAATCTGGTTTTCGGGCAGGATATTCCACGGAAACTGCTCTTTTAAGGGCCACAGAAACCATCAGAAAGGGGGCAGATGAGGGACACACTATGGCACTGATTATGCTAGATATGAGCGCCGCTTTCGACACTGTAGCACATTACACCTTGCTGCAGTGTTTGAATAAAGGTGGTGTCTCTGGATCTGCCCTGAAATGGCTGAAGTCTTTTCTAACTGGACGCAGCTTTCAGGTCAGACTGGGTGTACACGACTCCAAAGACATTGAATTGCAGCAAGGAGTGCCTCAGGGCTCTGCCCTGAGTCTCACCTTGTTTAACTTATATATGTCGCTGCTGGCAGAGATCGTGCAGGGCTTTGGATTTGGAGTGGTCTCCTATGCAGACGACACCCAGCTGATGATCTCTCTATCCCAGGATCCGGAGACTGCTGCCTCCAACTTTAGGGCATGCATGCAGGAGCTTGCCTCCTGGATGGATGAGAACTGCCTTAAACTGAATGGTAGCAAAACCGAGGTGCTGGTGGTGGGAGGCAGTTTCTCCAGCTGGTTGACGGAATGATGGCCTCAAGTTTGGGCTCTACCCCTGTTCCGTGCAATGAGGCGAAAAATCTGGGGGTTTGGGTAGACCCAACTCTTTCATATGATGGACAGATAAGAAAGGTAGTTGGAAAGTGCTTTGGTGTTTTGAAAAAACAGCGTTAAACACTGGATCTTCTCCCTGTAGGGGCAAGAAAGACCATGGTACACCCGCTCATAACGTCGCGCCTTGATTATGCCAAGATACTGTATCTGGGGGCCACGGACAAAAGTCTTGGACGACTACAGGTTCTGCAGAATGCCTCTGCGTGGCTGGTCCTTAGTCAGCCTAGGAAGGCGGATTCTAAGAAAGCTCTTAACTCAATGCACTGACTACCAGAAAAAGAAAGAATCATGTTTAAGACACAATGCACTTGTCATCGTATTCTTAACAATACTAGTCCATCCCATCTGAGTAACTTGATCACCAGATATGCGCCTAGGAGGTTTCTGAGGTCTACTGGCACCGGGCTACTGGAGATCCCTGAGGTAAAGAAGGCCAGGATGGGGGTTTGCTCTTTTAGGGTCCGGGCCGCTCAGAATTGTAATAAACTCCGGCTAAAACTCAGGCTGGAAAGCTCTGAGATCAAGTTCAGAAAGCTGCTTAAAACCGATCTATTCTCTGTCAGCATGTTATGTAATGGCCAGTCTGTTTTAGGTGCACTGCTCCTCCCTCTCACTCAGCGCAAGGACACGCCGAGATGGCGTAACCATGCGCTTTACAAATGTCTTTAATATTTTATTATTATAGTTTGTCGGTGACTTCTTGGATTTGTGATCGGCGTGATGACATCATCACTAATGTGGTGATACACAATCATGCCTGCCTGGACAGGCGTATGCTGTCCTGTCTATGAACATTTACTAGCCAGTCACCATGCAATGTATGTTATTCTTTTTATTTTGAATTTCAACAATTAACATTGAGACCACCACCTGCAGGGTCAGAAATTGTAGCCCCGGGGCTGTGAAAGAAGTGCTGGTGCTGAGCACCTGCTCAAATTAAGCACTGGTTGAATGGTGTGATGTTTGTTTTTCTTCCTGTGTTACTCCTGGCAGGAGGAGACAGTCAAGCCAACAGCAGTGGAGGTGTGACACAAGAGAGGGGCACGGGCAACAGGTACTTCGCTGATCAAGAGGCTTCAGTGAGTGCTGCGGATCCCCTCAGCTCCTTACGATTACTTGCAGCAGGCTTTCGGGCTTCAACAACAGAAAGAAAGTGTGGCAGGGGGAACATACAGCAAGCGAACAAAGTGGGGAATGAGAAACAATGTTTGGTGGCATAAGGAAGCGAGAAGAGTGGGTTTTCGTTTTGTTTGCCACAGTTACTTTTGGTTCCCTAGTCAGGCCTCTGCTACTTCTGAAACGCAGGACTGCACCATATTTACAAGGATAGGGTGCAGCCTTGCGTTTCTCCCTGCCATGGCGCTACACTTAGCAGTGTAGCGCCAACGCAGGCACCCTTGCACCATAGTGCAAGGGTGTCTGTGTGCAGGGGAGGATTGTTTATGTGTAGGAAGGTGCCCCTTCCTGCACATAAACAATCCTGATTTTCATTTTGTCATTTTCATGTGTGCTGCTTAATGCAGCAGACATGAAAGTCACAAAATTCCATATTTTTTAAAGATTGCTTATGTGCAGGAAGGGGGACCTGTACATAAACAATACATGGCATTTTGCTTTTTCCAGGGAGCACACATGGAAAAAGCAAAAAAGAAGAGAAATAATGCATTTTTTCTCGTTTGGCCAACTTAAGACCAGGTTTTCCGTGTTCTTAATTTTGGCGCTGCCTTCTATGTACGCCACCCTTGTACATAAGGGGGAGCTGCGAAAACAACAGGTGTTGTGGTGGATCGGCCACCGCAATACCCACTGCCCACCACTTTCACGCTAACCATAGCGTGAAAGGGGGCCTTATTTACAAGCAGCGTTAAGCCACTGTAAGTGACTTAACGCTGCCTTGTAAATAAGGCTAAGTCCCTATCGCCACCGCAACGTCGGTAAAAGTGACATTGTGGTGGCAATAGGGGCCTCTACATATGCCCCCTGATGTCTAGTGCTAAACAACAGGGAAACAGAAGGTCGGGCCATTTCCACTCGCTTATGGTTACCGCGTCTGAGTTGAAGAGGCTAATATGTAACTCATTTTCTACCACACCTCATGGAATGTGAGTAGTTATTAGGGACGCAGAAACAAGCTAAGCATTTTAATCAAGAATGAACTGCTACCCACACACCGTGGGCAGGCAGGGTTAGGCGAAGCGACACAGGGAAACGACAAAAAAACTTCGGGTGGGGGGAGATGAAACAACAACTGTTTTGAATTATTATTATCATTGTTATTTTCTTTAAGCTGCATGCTAGGAGAACACAATTTACAGAAAATAACAAGTAATTCTGCCATATTAATAAATGGAGCCTGCACAACAATCCAAAATCAACATTACATGCTTCAATACCTTCGGAGTGAGCTTGCGGTATAACAGTGATCCGCAAAATGAAGTTGTACACCCAGGGGAAGTTTTAGTTCAAATAGAATGTCCAATTTTACATGAAAAAAGCAGCGATCTTGCCGGGATAGTGGGGGTGGGCAAATAGTAGTGTGGGAGGGATAGGGGTGGGAGAGAGGCCACAGCCAATCAGTGAGCCCTTAGCCACTGTTAGCTCCGTGCTTCGTGCAAGCAGCCAACTTCGGAGCTGGGGATCCGTGTTCAAGCCTGTGTCAGCTCAAGATGTTGTAAATATTTGTATATTTTTGCAAATCACTTATTGCCCCCCCCTTCCTGTGCTATATAAATGCACAAATGTAATAGAAAAAAACAGCAATCGCAGCTAACGTAAATGTATGTATGTAATTTTTTTTAAAAGCAGCGATTGTTACATGACGGAACTCAGAAACATGGATCTCCCCCAAATACAAGCATACCTATACGGGTGTCCCACATCCAAAGCGATCCAGCCGATAACCAGGGCAGTCCTGGTGGCATGGTGCACGCCTCTGAGGCCCACACGACAAGCGACTGACACAACACACACTTCTCAGGCAAGGGACATGGCTGGGAGAAGTGGCAGCACTTTACGCGTTCAAGCAATGGGATCACATAGGGATCTCTCTGCTGGGCGATCTATGGGCTGGTGACCACATTAGAACATTCCAGGACCTGCGGGAAAGTTATACTCTCCATGCTTCCCAGTTTTATAAATATCTACAACTCCGTCATGCCCTCAACACACATATTTCAACAGGCACATCTCTTCCCGAATTCAGGCCTCTAGAACCCAGGTCATGATGGGGAACCTGGGGAGGGGGGGTGGATCTATTGAATATACCATACCCTTGTTAACAACGGACCGACAACTCTCGACCCACTCGGAACTCGCTGAGAGGGGTGGGCGGTTCCTCTGGAGGAGGAGGACTAGCGAGACGCCCTTATGGCCCTTAAGAACATCACAGCCTCAGCCAGACTCCGCCTTATTCAACTATACTATTTCCTTGTGGCCTATAGTACCCCAACACGCTTACACAGAGCAGGGTTGCGTCCCTCCCCAGACTGCACGCGCTGTGGCCATGCACCAGCGTACTTCTACCACATGTTCCATATTGGTCAAGAATAGAGATGGAGCTTACGCAAGTCCTGAATTGGCCAGTTCCCCGCGATATTATGCATCTCATCCTGGGGGTGACGGATGGCCTAGAAGGGTCATGAGCGGATAAAGCATTTCTTTGGACAGCAGTCATGTTGAAAATGACTAAACTAGGTATACATAAGCGGCGTTCATTTATGTTCACTATAGCCACTGTTGAAAGTAGAGTGAAAATCGCGAAACATTGGCCACGCCATCTTGCCAGCATAGGCCCTTTCGCGCACACGTAAACGGCATCCATTTTGGGTGCCGTGGCCATCTCACGCTCTGCAAGCCATCTATGATTCACCCTAGACCCTGCAACCATCCCCGGTGTCCTGATTCAACACGACCAAATGCACTGAGGTCGTAAACCCTGCCCGCCCGACAAAGCCCCAGAGTCACTTCCTACTCTAAACAAGCATTTGTTCTTTCATCCCCTGCACTTGAGCCGAGCCCTCCAATAACCCCCCCAACTGCACCTGGCCACTCGATCCGGTCCCAGGCTGTAAACCAGGCCCTGTGGACGCACCTTCCTGCCCCCACACCACAAGACTTGTTATACAAACAGAATTACTTGATCCTATCACCCAACCCTTTAGATCCGATCCTCCCCACACACTTTCCTGCCCTAGTGGAATGTCCGGCTGTGAGGTGACAACTGTCTGTTACATTTGGGAGGGGGAACGACATCTGTTAGATATGGGTGGGAACAGGCTTGAAGCGGGGATCCCGAGGTTGTCTTACCGTACATCAAAGTATTCTCAAGGACGTGTTTCATGCAATAAAACCATAAAACTGTGTATAAGAGGAGAGGCTGCAGAGAAATTGGTAGAGCACCTCCCGAAGACATTCTGTGTGTGTGTCCGAAATGACAGGCTCTCCTCATGAGAAATAAAACCTGTTCTTGCGTTCCAGCTCCCAGCGCCTGTCTCTTTATTTTGGTAACTATTTGCAATTGGAAATTAGAGGCGTCTTGCGCCGACAGCCGGGGCATGGCAGAGTAATTGGCTGTTTTTCCTCAATTGGCGCCCAACATGGGGCCCATCAGTGACATGTGGGTTCAGTGAGAGAGGTCCTGACGACGGGGTGAACATCTAAACGATTGGAGTATACCTGCCTTGAGAGGACCCTCGTCTGGCTGCCGATTGAATGAACTTCACCGATTCTGAACAGACCTCTCTCGAATAACCAACTGTCCTGACTGGGATCCCACAGGAGTGCTGCGGTGAAAATTGGAGTAAGAGGACGATCGGGCGCTGGAAGGGGAAGGCGAAGAACTGTCCACGTGGTCCGGGTAAGGTCGTGTAAACACGACAAATTGCGAAATGATTGTTTGATTGTTTGGAAAATACTAGTATTACTCTTCGAATTGTTGGTTCTCTTGGAGATTCTCTGTCTGCAAACGGAGAAGAACAGAACAGGTTCTCTCTTCCTTTGCAGGTAGTGAAGGGTAGGTAATGCAGACTTTTGTCCCCGTTGTAACCCGTCATGCCTACTTTTCTCCCCCACTGATTGATTGATTGTTTGCCCGAACAATTGTTTGTTCGAGGATTGTTCTCTTGAGATTCTCTCTGTCTACAAACGAGGAGGAATGGAAATGTTCTCTTCCTTTGCAGATAGTGAGGGGTAGGTAGCGCAGACTTTTGTCCCCGTTGTAATCCGTCGCGCCTATTTTTATCTCCCCACTGATTGATTGATTGTCCGAACATTGACTGTTTGATATTGGTTCTTTGGAGGTATTCTCCGCTTACAAATAACGAAGAATAGAGATATTCTCTCTAGTCTTTGCAAGCGGTGAAAAGATAGGTAATGCAGACTTTTGTCCCCGTTGTAACCCGTCATGCCTATCTTCTCCCCACTGATTGGTAATTGGTTCTACCCGGACCGTTTATTAGAGGTAGATCATCCGGCTCCACCGGATGACACCCCTAATAAAAAGGACATATATATAATGCGGATTAGCCGCTGTATCTTTCTAAGCAAACTATGGCATAAAAATCGCTGAGAAAAACAAAAAGGAATTGAACAAAATCAGTAGACCGCTGAGGGGATCCTTCTGACCCCGCTAAAATAGAAACACTAGGAACAGCCCTTCACGGGAGATATGAAACTAATGGGAGGAACCGAGCTCGACGCCATGATGGCAGCAAGGTAGCTCGGCTCCGCCGCCCACCCCGCCCAATAACGACAAACCCTAGACAAATAAAAAAAAATCTGCTGATACCTATCAGTGTTGCCAGATTGGCCTAGACCACACACACAATTGGGCTATATTTTTCCTGGTTACGCGGTGACATTTTGGTACATTTTGGTTTGTTCTACAAGTTGCCAGATTTTAAATATATATACAACACTCCAGCAAAGTAGTATGTTAAAACACTTTATTAGACAACTATTTACATGGCGGCCTGCTGCAACTCCAATCCCAAAGCATCTGCCGTCCGCTTGACGCTGCCCCTGTCCCTCCTTCCTTCGAGTAGCAGCATTGGGCTGCTTTGGGCTGTCTTTTAGTCGGCTTTGGGCTATAAAAAAGCCTAATAAATCCATCGGCCTGCGAGGCGGCATCAGTGGCAGACCGTTGTGCGAATAGGCTGGAGGCAACACAATGCGCCGAGATCCGGACGGCACCGCGGTGGTGTCCAGCAAGTTGTTGCCTGGTCCGGCCATCCTACAATGCTGCACCAAGAAACGGCGTGGGGTGCCCTGGGGGGAGGCGACGCGAACGGGCCTCCCCCACCTCCCCAGGTGGAGGTTCCTCAGGCAACCCCTAGCGTTTCACTCGCCGACCAGCTGCAGCAGGACGCCCATTAGCGTTTCACCTGCCGGACGGCTGCACCAGGACTGCCATTGGCGTTCCACTCGGTTGGATGGCCGGGGGACCCGCTCCGGTGGCCGTGGTGAAGGACGGCTGCTGCAAGACTCTCAAAATGGCGGTCGGCTCCCCGGATTCGGGCCTGGTCCGCTAGGATGGCACTGGGCTACCATGGAACTCGGATGCCTGCCTGCTCGGGCTTGAGTCCCACTCTTGAAGACGTTCTCTCCGATTTAAAGATTCTACGAGAGTCATTGGCCCTCGACCCCCATGGACTTCCGGTGGGGGCGACTGTCACTGTTGCTCGATCATTTCCCCATTTGGCTTGCCTCTGCCCCGGGTGACCGCCGCCTTGTCCTCAATCTGGTGCCGTGGGAGAGGCAGATTCAGCGCATCGGCGGAAGGATGCGCCTGCTGTCCCGCTCTCCGGAGCGGCCACGACATTGCCACGAGATGGTGGTGCTCCCATGATGACGCCAGCTTTTTGTCCAAATTACCAAGAGATCCTGTAGACTGCCAACTCGATCAAGTTCCAGCGGGGCCTCAGCGTGACCCGGTAGGGAAGATTTTGCTTTCGTCACCTTTGAGTCACGGTTCATGCTACCTGTTCTTTCTGTAGGCATTAATGAACTTTTTGAACTTCCGAAAGGGGTTCTGGTCTGGCCGCTGGTTACAGGAGGCATTTGGACTATACTCTGGACCCGCCCGGCCTCGCCCCCAAAATGGCGCCGAAATAGGCGGGACTTGCGACTCCTTATGACGTCCCGGTTACTTAGCCTTGATGTTATGGGACATGCATGTGGTCTATGTGTACGTGCCGGGCGGGGAAGGGCACTGACTGGGCCTGCGGGCCACCCTATTTTTTGATGTTGGGTTTTTATTCATTAACGATTACTGTATTATGGTAGCTTCAAAGTGGTGTTACTTGTGGTACTCGCCCACGATGTGCATATGGACGATTTTATTTGTAACTGATCCTGCAACTGTCAGTCACACTCAGTTTTTCAATTAAATGACTCGCCCGTTACGTATTATTTTATTTATTTATATACTACAGTGTAATCCCGCCTTACCTTATGCACTTCTGGTCTGCACCGTGGCCGGCCTATATGGTTATAGGCCCGTATTTGTACACTGACGTTTTTCCACAATAAAGGTTTTCAAAAAGATATATGGAATCGGCATCCTAACGGTAGCCTGGATTGGTAAGGTTTTAAATGATGGTAGTTATTTCCAAATAGTAAAGGACAGAATTAAGCACTTTGATTATAAAAAGTAAAGGGATATGGTGTACAGAAAATGATGCGAAAAGAATGGTAAAGATCTGTTGTATTCTGCATGCTCGATAAAGATCCTGATACTTAGATATATATACCTATGAAATAGGACAATAGATCGAACTTTTAGTAGCCCCCTCGCGGGTCAAAATCGCCGCCCCCACCGTATTTCTCAAACCAGGGACATCTGCCAAAAGGCCGGGAACTGCATCCCAGAGAGATAGGCCAGGTACGAGGTAAATAAAACATTTTCCTGTTTACGAGCGCTGATGTGCTTTGAATGCTGCCCCCCCCTTTTCTTTTTCTGCAGGTTACATCGGAATTTCAGCTGAAGTATGGAAGAAGACTTGAAACGCACCGTGTTCCACACGAAAAATGAGCCAACCCTGGGAGATGGTACATCGTATGCAGAGGCTATCTCTGGGAGCGTGAAAAATTGTATGGTATGAATGTGCGCTTGTGCCCTGATTCGTAGGGTATGAATGCGTATGTGTGACGCACGTCTGGACGGTATGAATGCGTATGTGTGGCGTACGCCTGGACCGATAAAAGAATGCTTTTTGTATGACTGAAGCGTATATCGAACGATTAATGGAATGAGAAGAATAGACCTGAACATGGTATCAGCATGTGACGGATGAACGAGAGTATAGCACATTCCTCACTCAGATACGACGGTCTCTCTCTCTCTCTCTCTCTCTCTCTCTCTCTCTCACTCTCTCTCCCTCTCTCTCTCACTCTCTCTCTCTCTCTCTCTCTCTCTCTCTCTCTGGAGCTAGTGAATGGGAGAATGGCCTACATCAGAAACTTGAAGGATCATTGCAGTACAACGAACCCAGCCGATATCTCAAATGTATGACCAAATGAATGCGCTCCAGTGAATTAATTTATGTACTGACTAAATAGAAAAGTTAAGAGAACCCCGGGTTGCGGTTCGCCCAAAATCCGCCTCCGCCCAGAAATAAGGGATATTGTCATGTTTTAGATTTACCCCCCTTCTTCTTCCACCCTCATAGAAAATAGGAATTGTACCATTACATGTCCGGCTGACACCCTCCCCCCCCCTTTTTACCTCAGCCTGGGTCATCGCCTGCCCAGAGTTTGGAAGACTCCACCGTGAGTATAAACACGACTGGACTAAGTGTCCGACCGATTAAAAGGAGTAAGTATTTTTGAAAGGAGGCCTCCAACGAATTGTCTGCTATTAGGTAGAAAGGAGAGTAAAAGGCTCGACCCCCAAATGAATCAAGTAGAATACTGAGAGTGCGCGACACGCATGAAAAAGGGTCCTTTTGCCCAAAATAGTTCCGTGTTTTTTTCATAGGATTTCGTACTTAATGTATGTACTGTCGTACCCTGTCTGGTATTCGTGTGTATGTAAACGGTGAATTTATGTTTTCCCTCAGCTTGTGCTTTTATACGTAAAACTGACCCGTACTGTTCTATGTTGTGTGTGCACTGAATAGCCTATTATTGTACACGTTTTTCTCTCTCTCTCTTTATGTTGTACGTGTACTAAGTAGCCAATTTGATGCGCACGACGCTCCCTCCCTCTGAGGGCTCCATTGCTCTCTTTTGAATAAATGATAACACTGTACCTCGCCGGTACATGTATAAATTGGCCTTAAACACAACAGTGTTTGAACAAATTGACAGAAACAAAACGATCGTATTCAGCCATATTACTACCTCTCCTTTCTGTAAAATGATGGAATTTAATTGGCTAAGAAAGAAAGGACAGGTGAGACGACTGATGTCCCCTATTATGGCCCTTAAAGGGGAACTATATGTCAGTGGCTCTTTGTTCTAGCACTTTATTAACACCACCTTCATCGTTCAGATTACCCCGCCCATTGCGCAAAAACAGAGTGTCCGAAACGCCCCCGTTTTTCCAGAATAGTCCCAGTTCTGTATTAGCCGTCCCAGAACATTTTAAGAAATATAGCTGATGACTGTGGTAAGTTGGCCTGATATATAATGTTCACTATTCTAGTGAGCACTTTGTATCAGTCCAAACAACCCTTATGATGATTGGTTGTAAGTCAACCTTATAGACCAGCTATCCTAGTAGCATGGATACGAGCAGTCTTCGGGCTAAACTCTAGAGGGCGTGTTAAGCCAGCTGTTATACCATCACATATACCCCTTGAACACCAAGTGAAAGGACACCACACAAGTGTTATGAAAATAAACAGTGTATTTATTTAAATCACAACAGCCCTGTACTCTTTATGAGGACAGGGTACTAAGCACACAACAAAACTCTTACGAAAATACTTTAAGTTGCACAATTTACACAAATGCCCGAGGGGCACGAAAAACCATATACTATGAAAGTGGAATGCGAAATTACTAGCAGGTAAGTACTGTACTAATAGGCTTTGGAATCGCTAGGACTACGTTACTGAACCTTCAGATTACTAGTAGGAGGCCTAGGGGACTCGGGTGCAGAGTGTGCACTCTCACGCGGGATGCGGGACAAAGTCTATGGGAGCTAGTAAAGGCAAAGTTAGTGTTCTCGGGCGAACCCGATAAGGTAGGTCGAAAACGACAGTGGATCTGGACCCTTGGATAGTGAGGCTATGCTGGGGCACCGAAATGCCGAAGTTACCTAGCCCAGGGGCTGCAGCTGCATAGGTCTGAAAAGACGTCGGGAATCCTCGTTGACGAACCAGGAGCCTGAAGAAAGAAGTTGCTGGCAGGCGACCAGTGAAGATAGTTCGAAGTGATCCAAGCCTGGATCGAAGATGGATGACACCTGAAAGCAGAGGGGACCAAGTTCGTGACCACTAGCCAGTGATCAGATGGCACCAGGAGGGCACCGGATGGTAGTCACCTCGACTAGGTGAGTGGGCGACGCTGGGCTCTGCAGTCTCACGGACCAGGAGGCGTTGTCGGCGACCAGGATGGAGGTGCGAGCTGTCCCACGATGGTTGATGCTGTTGACGTCGCTGGACCCAGGATTGGGGCAACAAGTCTTGGCAAATTCAAGCCCACGTGGTGGACCTAAAATGGCATCTGGAGTGGACCAGGAGGGTCCGGGGTGCTCCTCTTTTGGAAGGGAGCAAGGGCCAGTCTGGAGCAACCAGACCAGCAGAGTTGTCATCGTTGATCGTCGTCGAGAAGGCCACAAGCCAGTGGGCTAGTAGCCAGACAACGCGGTGAGCAGCCAAAAAGCAGAAGGGCCCCGCGCAGATCGTGGAGATGCTGGGGGGCTGGACTTCGGTGCTGGAGCTGCTCAGGGTCGGGGCTTCTCGGACCCCAAAGCACTCACCAGAGGATCCCTCGGCGGTCGTGCTGGATAGAAGTCGTGCAGTTCTGATGATGGCCGGTCCCTCGAGGTCTCGTCGCACCTACGGTTCTCAGCTTAGCTGTAGAGGTAGGTAGAGGTCAGAGGTGCCAGGGAAGCCGGGTCTCGTTGTGCTGGTCGGTCGGATTCCTGAGGAAGGACGTGCAGCAAACCGCAGAGTTCTTAGATGGTGCCTGCGGATGCAGGGTGACTACTCCTTAGCCACAAGGAAGAAATCTTGAGAAGAAGTCGAGAGTTCCTTTCGTAGAAAGTAGTTTCTTGATTCAAAGATGATCTAATTTGGAAGGGTCCCCGCTCCTGCCTTTATCCTAAAGAAAGGGGTGGGTACGCGACTAGGTCCTGCCCTAGGGGTGAGACCAGGAAGTGGGGTGGTTACACCCCTCTCCCATGCCGGACTTTCCCCAGGTCAGGGGCTGGTGTGCCCCTGGAACTGGTTCTAGCCGGCAGATGCGTAGTGAGCACCGGGGTGCCACTTGCAGTCACCTTCCTGTAAAGCCCTGCCTACCCAGGATACACAAAACCCTGTCTGGGATGGTGCTAGCACCGCCCCTGACAGGAAACCCTTTGTCCAAGCTCTCCTCGCTGGAAGGACTCCCAGCAGCAGGAGGTCAGACTCGTGTCTGTGGTGGCAGCATCCATTTTATGGAGCTGAGGCTTGAGTTAACTTTAACCGGGGTTCACAGTTACATACATGTTGTGTCCCTCTAGAAGGGTGGAATGCTAACCCCGTCGCCAGAATTGGCGAGGGGTTAGTATTCCAATTCGTATGACACCTTACTCGACATGTTTTGATAAAGCAATACCAAAGATAGCATTTAACCGCGAGGATTATAATGCACTTAAGAGTATATGGTATGCGTTATCATGGAACAGCTATTAGGACTTGGTTCTGCAAGCTGCAAACGGGCTCAGCTCATGCCAGAGCACCATCTCACACGATTCCAAGCACTCTGCCTTCAGGATTGTCAAGGCCTGCCATAGGAGTGACTGATAGGAATCTGTGTGTCCATTTTTAGGGTTAGATATAGGTATACTATATCTACAGCAAAGGGTGATTACACCACCTTGCCCCAGCTGTCGTGCAGCCAGTTGTGTCAGATTTAGATGGCCATCCAGGGGTGGCATAATACATGCTTCAGCCCCTGGTAGGCCCTGGGTACACCTATGTCCTGAGTTACAGGGTCTGATAAGGTGGCCCAGTACCAATTGGAAATGTACCTAAGGTACATGGAATCCATTTTAGAGAGAGAGCAGTAGGCCTGGGGTCCTGATTGGCAGGGCCCCAGGTCAACTAAGTCGGAAAACCAGCAAAACACCAGGCAAAAAGTTGGGGGCAACCATAGTCAGGTATCCACCTTCCTACAATGACCTTTTTCTTTCTTAAGATAAATCGTCCAAAACTGATAAAGGTTAGCCGTTGCTTCCAAAAAATAAAAAATAAAATGCTTAATGTGTGTCCCCCCCCCCTGGAAAAAGTGCCTATGAGCCCATGATAGTAGCACGCCGCACTTTTCGCCAATTAGCAGACCGTGAAGAAAAATATAGCTCAACAGGTTTCGTTTTAGAAAGACGAGTCTGTACCGGAGGAGCCGGTTTAAAATTGATAGACCACGTAGTTGATAGATATCAGACTCCTTGCAGCGTTTTACGAGTGTAACAGGGATCAACACCTAATAGACGTAATGATGAAAATGCTTAGGAATACTTGCAAACCTGCACCACAGCAATGATTTATGAGTTAACAGCATACCCCGATGTAAGGATTAATAAGCATCCACCCTATCGTGACCGATGAACGTTTCCCCAGCTACTTGGGGTTGGGAGAGAAATTGAAGTGTGTAAACGTCTTCCCCTGCCAGTCCTCTAAGACTTGTGTTTTTTATACTTGTATGAATAGCGTGCAGTTGTCGGAGGAGAGGGGCCGGACGTGACGCACAGCCTGACTGCAGATCGTGGAACATCTATGACCTCGACCAAGACGGAGCCGCAGAGCAAAGAGATGCGGGACGAGGCACCATTCTCAACATGGAAAGAAAAAAAAAGGCAGGGCTGCCCAGAAGCCCCGGTCTGTTGATCAACTCGTGCCGGAAGTCCCAGCCCATCGAGCCCGATTGATGGGCCCACTTGCTTGAAATTTCTGCTCTCCTTGGTCCATCCAGATCTGATCCCACTCCACCCTCTCTTCCCTCGGCCTACCAAAGCACGCCCCCACCCCTTTTTTTTCCGCATGGGGTTTTTCTTTGAACTTGACTTGAACACAACACACAGGTAGAATAGGGTTTGTCTCGGAAGAAGAACCGACTGCGGGTACCCCGCCTAAAGTACCTATGATAGATTAGTTAGGGAACAGGACAGACAGGACTGGCTTGAGAGCAAAGAATGGCCGCACCCTGCGACGCGAAATCTGGATTAGAGCTGGACGCATAGCTCCACCGCCGGTGCTCAACAGCGCCAACGAAAAAAAAAAGGACAATGAGAGCCTACCAGTGATGGCTCACTGTAATAAGACACTGGAAAGAAGAACCCCCTCCTTTTTTAACATTACCACCCCCCCTGACTGTCACTTGTATTAAGTTGAATTTCTCTCCCAACCACTTTGTATTGATTATCGCCCAATCGAACTTTCGAACCCTTACATCGGTCACTTTCAACTGCATATGAATGACTAAGAAAGCTTCAACTCTGTACCATGATGATTGTAGGACACCAGTCATGCACCTGAACATGCTGTCTAGTTTTGATCCCCAGGGAGTCTAGATCTCAAAGTAATGTATTTAATAACCCTTATTCTGCCAGAATATTTTTTTGACATTATGTTTGTATTCGAACGGCCTTCTTACATCATCTGAGTAAAGTCCCCATCTCCAGGTCTAACGTATGACCGAGCTAATGTAATTTTGTATGCACTGCCTCCTCGCCTATCGCATTGACTGCCTATGGTTCTGTACGATTCTGTTAGCATTTATAGCAAATTTATTTTCATCTGCCTGTAATACATATAGACTACCAAAAGACCCTAGACATGAACAGAAATGAACTAACTTATGATAAAAACTGGGGACTGTTGAAAATGACTAAACTAGGTATACATAAGCGGCGTTCATTTATGTTCACCACAGCCACTGTTGAAAGTAGAGTGAAAATCGCGAAACATTGGCCACGCCAGCTTGCCAGCATAGGCCCTTTTGCGCACATGTAAACGGCATCCATTTTGGGTGCCGTGGCCATCTCACGCTCTGCAAGCCATCTATGATTCACCCTAGACCCTGCAACCATCCCTGGTGTCCTGATTCAAAACGACCAAATGCACTGAGGTCGTAAACCCTGCCCGCCCGACAAAGCCCCAGAGTCACTTCCTACTCTAAACACGCATTTGTTCTTTCATCCCCTGCACTTGAGCCGAGCCCTCCGATAACCCCCCCAACTGCACCTGGCCACTCGATCCGGTCCCAGGCTGTAAACCAGGCCCTGTGGACGCACCTTCCTGCCCCCACACCACAAGACTTGTTATACAAACAGAATTACTTGATCTTATCACCCAACCCTTTAGATCCGATCCTCCCCACACACTTTCCTGCCCTAGTGGAATGTCCGGCTGTGAGGTGATAACTGTCTGTTACATTTGGGAGGGGGAACGACATCTGTTAGATATGGGTGGGAACAGGCTTGAAGCGGGGATCCCGAGGATGTCTTACCGTACATCAAAGTATTCTCAAGGACGTGTTTCATGCAATAAAACCATAAAACTGTGTATAAGAGGAGAGGCTGCAGAGAAATTGGTAGAGCACCTCCCGAAGACATTCTGTGTGTGTGTCCGAAATGACAGGCTCTCCTCATGAGAAATAAAACCTGTTCTTGCGTTCCAGCTCCCAGCGCCTGTCTCTTTATTTTGGTAACTATTTGCAATGGGAAATTAGAGGCGTCTTGCGCCGACAGCCGGGGCATGGCAGAGTAATTGGCTGTTTTTCCTCAGTCGCGATGGCCAAGTGTGACATTGCAGCTATCTGGGTGCAAGGAAAACCCCCAACCTTGGCAAAATGGCATAGGGGAGAGGATTAGTGTGCTACAAAGGAGAGACCCATATTTGAGGCCCCGGGAGGCCCATCCAAATATACTAGAATCTGGGGCATATGGCTGAACTGGCTGGACAAGGCGGCCTATTCACAAGGAGCTATCGCCGAGTTAACAACCCTTTATCGCAGCCAAAGTCCCGATAAATTTATCAGCCCATTCACAAGCTGGTGCTAACAGCCCAATGCACCAGTTTACCCGTGATAGCAGCTGCAAAAAACATTGCCACAGATGACCCCTCAACTATCGCTAATGAGATGCAGAGTAGGTGTTCCCGAGCAAAAAGCCGCGACAACACCACTCCGCAACATTCTTAACACCCAGGACCACCCCACCCCCCCGGGCACCCACCCCGGGCACACCCCACCACCACCGGACCAAGACACTGCACATCAACAGCCTGAAAACATGGAAAAAAGCACCCGCCTGATGTCGCACTATTGCAGCACACATGTGAGTACAGAAATCCTGAGTAATTCATGCACCACTGAAAGACCAAACAAAATGCCACATCCTAATTAGTCTCCAACCAACTATTGTGAAGAGTCATGGCAGGGCATCCCTGGACAATCTGTGAGTCACAGCCTGCAAGACAATATCCAAGATAAGAAGGTGTGTCGGGCACTAATCAAAGGAAAGAGAGAGACTGAACAAGGAGCACAAGGCCAATCGGGCCCTTGGCCCATGCAACACAGATGCATGTGTCCCAAAATGTGTGCACCCCGAATCTCTGGCCTGGCATCAAAGTCATCACGAAGGCCTGATCACATCTCAGAAATGCAAGCAGTAGTCAGACTAAAATAAGAACGAAAGCGCCATTTTCCATATACACAAGGCGGAAGGCCAACCGAACCCCCGACCTTGGTCCTGAATGCGGCTGGCACCCACTGCGTGAGATACCAAACCAGCCTCTGATGACTACCACACCACGAACAGCGCTTATGAAAAACCAACGTGCCCACACCCCACACAACTTGTCCCTGCACGACCTACACCTGCAAGGGCTGGCCTTGACACATTGGTCAAAACTACCCATATGTCTAAAACGTTGCACACACATACAACTCATTGCCCAGATCTGTGGCATATCGTCCACAGAACTGCTGCCGGTCTGAGGAGTGCCGGTGCTACAAGACCAACAAACGCAATGGCAGGCATTCCCGGGCACATGCACCCCTGTCACATTGAACTGTACCGTGCACGAATGCTGCATCTGTTGGGATCTGTGCCAATGACAGTGTTGCGAATCAGTTACCATCTGAGTTTCTGTCTTGCCTACGTCACCTGCGTCCAGCCCTGGTTCCACTGTCGAACATGCACATACGAGTGCCCCATGGAGGTCTGCATATCCAACGCAACAGTAGCTGAATTGGATTATGACATGACAGTGCGCCCCCTGTTGGCCCACGAACAGGAGTGTCACCGGGATACCCGAACATGGGATGCACTGATCTTTGGCGTATGTGCCGGCAGTTGTGCAAGGGAGATTGCACAACTCCTTGTGTGCCATGACCACATCAAGGTGCTACCCTATTGGGCTGTGCTGCGGATTGGGGAAACGGCGTAGACTGAGCATATCTGCCGGACCAGTTAATGGATTGGGTCACTCTGGTGTTCCTTGAACCCGACAACGCCGTACTATTGGAACACATTGCCCAAGAAACTGCGCTTGCATTCATGGACGAGTAACTACATTCCTGCAGCCACATCGGATTGTCACCCACAGAACAGGTCCCAACACCTTGTTGCATCGTGGGGAATGCTCACATATCCCACCACAACAGTGGACATGTCTGCCTTTATCTGGACTCAGAATTCATGTGCGAGGAACTACACGTGTGTACACACACCTGTGCAAGGTGAGGCAGTCCCTTGGCGGAGCAGCACAGCGTCCTTTGGCAAAGTTCACAAATCAGACATACTGCTGGGCGGAGTGTCTCGTGCTCTCCACACCACTGGAGTGAAGCTATCCTGGCTGAAGACGGCTGATAGCCAGAAACCGGCCCTAGGATGCTTGATTCCGGTCCAGGGAAGACATGGCTTTGCAGTTCGGGCTGGACTGTTCCCATGAGGCACAGGGTCAAGGCTGATTTGCATATGGCCATGTCTGGGGTGGTGTGGAGTGCAAAAAAAACGATGGATTTAGGCCCAGATCTCTGTACTGGGGTGAATGTATGACAATGTTCTGCATTCTGTCCATCAATTGTTGTTTTTGCAGTGGACTTAAGTGGAGACATTACCCGGATAACTGATGATGTTACATATTCATACATATCGCTTGACTTTGCTGGTTCTGGATAGGACGAGGGACTGGCAGTAATAGGAATGTATTCTGATTGGCTGACACATAACTTAAATTGAATTTCGGCAGTGGGAACGATTCAATGACGGATAGACAAACGGCATGACAACTTGGTTACTGCACTCAGCAGGTGAGATACTTCACTGAAAGGACATGCTAGGAGCTGTTTTGGATTATTAAAAAAATCCAGTTGCTGAGGGAGCGGGGATGGATAAACCGTCCTGACACCTTGGGATCCTTTACTCGTTTTATGTTATTTTACTAATGATAATTCCGGACTATGGCCCCTTCGCTCTACAACCATGGGGTTGCTATTCTGAATACAGCTTTTGAGATGTGATCTAACTCGGGGAACTAATGATAGTCTTGATACGTGTCGCTGACTCACAAAATTAGTTGTTAGATTAATTGTGGGAGCTTATACGTGTAGGTAATTGGCCTGACATCATATTAATCTTCTTCACTTCTACATGTGACATATAAGGCAATTATCCTTTTAGCTTATGGGACGCTATGGGGGACTCCCAGCGTGTATTTTGGCAACGATTTAGGAGGAGGATCGTTTCATCGAAATTGCAAAGATAGACCCAAGTGAGTACTTGTCACACTTCTAGTTGATTGAGTTAGTTACAAGAGTAATTTTAGTATTTTAGTATAGCCTGCTGAGGACGCATGCTAGCCACCACAGGTTTCTGGCACAATGGATTTTTGGGATATTAATCACCACAACTTGATATCTTAATGGACCATGATTCCTGTTTCTATACTATTTACTACCCACCTTTGGGATGCAGGTTGCTAATTGGATATCAAGCAGCTTCTTCTAAGGGTCACAAAGGATCAGAGAGGTTTTCGGAAAACAATTCAATGCCATGTTTACTTGATTTTTATTGACTCAGAAACTCAATAAATAGTGAATAATTACTGTATTTTTATAACATATACGTGAGGAATATGTTACTACTGATGTAAGATTGTATATAGGAAGGGGGTCATGAATGAAAATAGATCTCTTTAACCCCTTTGGTGCGGGCGTCGGCCAACGGCTGTCGCAAGCACTACCTCAGTAGTGCTGCACACGTCCATTGACTGACGCGGCCCCGCCCACCCAATAGAACGCCCGCACCGCAGAGGAATTTGTGCCGCGGTAAAGGGGCTAATAATACATTCTTGTAAATAGGAGATGAGATACTTTTCTTTTCTTTGCTTTTTGCCATGTCTATCTTGTTTTTCTCTGAATTAGACGTTACTTTAATCTTGTGTTGCATATTAGAAACTAAAAGATACTTATTCAATTGTTTTTACAGCCCTTCGGAAGTCCATGTGGGACGAAATGCGTTGGCTGGGCTGATATATGGATTCTTGCACCTAACGGAGAATAAAAGAAAAAATTGGATACAAGAACTTTCAAGACTCCCTTCTCTATACCTTTTTGGAATTGTATGGATTCAAAGATATTGCTTGTACTTGACCATTGAATTGTATAGATTTGTATGCTCCTTGACATTATTGCTTTAACTGGTTATGGTGGAAATACCTTACTCCAAGTATAGAAGCCCCAAAGGGTTCCCTGGACCTAGCAACAGTGACCTTAAAAAGTGTTCATTTGTGCTGGGGGCTTCTTTTAACTCCGATACCCACATAGTTCTATCCCGAATAATGCAGCAGCCATTGTTTTCCACGGGTAAATTTATGTTTAAAGATTTGCTACCCTTTTTTATGGATCAATTCTGTTTAATTAGGTTGATACTAAACAAACAGAAAGAGACATTCAGCTCTGCTGCCTCCAACCCGGAAGACGTAATAAATAAAATGACTCCAAAATGGCAAAAACTCAATCAGTAGACCCAGAATGATGCAGTTTCAAAGATTTTAAGAAAAATTGCGCTTACAAGCAAATAGTGCCAATTACAGTGAACTGTTCTTGCTGGACCAGGACACAGTCACAAGTTCACCCCAACTGTGATGAAGCACAGGCTGGGCACAGGACCAAGTTTGGCCCACTGCTATAATACCTTGTGTCCTTCAAAATCAAGATGCAAAATCTTCTTCAGCCTGCACTGTGCTGCTTCGAGGAACCGTCAAACAGGAGCTATGATAATTGGTCCTGCATTAAGTTGTACTATGCTGGGTCAGTGCTGTCAAAGCCGCCGATCAGAAGCTGTGATGCTGGAGTTGATATGGATCGCACTGCGTCGGGTCAATTAAGCCACCTGTCTTGGGCTGCATTGAAGAGAAGTGCATCAAGATGTGTCGCACTGGGTCAGTGCTTGTTAAGCCGGGGATCAGGAGCTGAGATTCAAGGTCTGGCAGTGCGGTGCGGTGCACTGCATCAGTTCCTATTAAGCCACCAATCTGGAGCTGGTGATGACAGGACTTGCGTCGAGATGCATAGTGCTGTGTCGGTTCCGAGGAAGCAGCAGGTCAGGAGCCTGTTGTGCCCATGTAGCTTAGAACAGGAGGCCAGTCACCTCACCTTTGGAGACACTTTAGGAGTCCTGGGTTCAAGCAACAAGGCAGGCCTCTTGCAGGAGGATAATCCTCAAACAACTGGGCTGTGCTCAGGCAGCAAGGCAGTCCTCAGGCAGAAAGCTAGTCCTCAGGTAGCTGGGCCAAACGTCTTCTTGTACAGTCTGCTCATGCAGGAGTGTTCAAAAGAGTGGTTCTCAGGATCCAATTTTTATACCTGGCCCCAGTTTTGAAGTCAGAGAAACATCTGGACTTCCCCCCATATCTGGTCTGGAATTTCTTTCTTCCCCTAACCAGGCCCCAAGATGTCTGGGGTTACAAAAGACTAATGCAAAGTTCTTTGTGAGTTCAGGAGGCAGCACACATTGAAGTGTAAGTGTAGTAGGTGACAGCTCTGCTCCTACCCATCCTGTCAGGGGGGCCCAACCTGCCAACATTCAGTGCCTCTTTGTGACACTGTCTAGGAGGAGTACACAAAAGCCAGTTGCCAGCTACACCTAGTCATTTGACCTAGGACACAGGTTTTAGGCACCAAATGGTGAGGACAAGAAAATGCCAACTTTCTAAAAGTGTCAGAGTCAGTATTGTGACTACAATTCCGACTTTTCCATTAAAGAGGATTTTAGATTACAATTCTTAAGAGATCAAACATGACATTCCTACCTGTTCTTAAACAAGGTATTACCTATTAAATGTAATAAGGTAAACCAATGCTATCCTATGGGAGAGGTAGGCCGTGAAGTAGTGAAAAAGGAATTTAAAACTATATGCTCAACTTTTTTAATACAATTCACACTGTCCTATGGGCTGTTTAGGGACTACACTAGCTGTAGGTTATATGTAACAAGAAAGGAAGGCTTAAGCCTGGAAAAAGGGTTATTTTGCCAAGTCGAATTGACAGTTTAAAACTGCACACTGGCTGCAATACAAGGCCTGAGACATATTTTGAAAGGCTACTTAAGTGGGTGGCACAATAAGTGCTACAGGCCCACTAGTAGCATTGAATTTACAGACCCTGACTGCATGTAGTACCACTTTACTAGGGGCACATAAGTAAATTAAATGTTCCAATTGGGCGTAAGCCAATTCTACCATCTTTAAAGCAATGAGTACCAGTACTTCCACACTAGTTAGCAGTGGTAAAGTTCACAGTGTCCTATGGCCAACAAAAACAAATGCAGAAAAACAGGAGGAGAGAAGGCAAGCAGTTTGGAGGAAGACCACCGTAAGACTGACAGATCTAACACCTCCCTTCCATGTAACCTCCCCCTCATATGCACCCGTGATAAAGATAGATAGAGTGTCACCATCATTCTGCCCATAACCCACCATTTATTTAAACTGAAGTATAGTCTTTGTAGTTTGTAATAGGCTTCTTTATTAACGTTTTCTGACAAGACAGGTACAGGAATGATTGAGTATCCATTCCTTCACCAAGCTGACATGCCAGACAGACCCATGCTTTATGCCCTGGGCTGAGCTGGCAACAATGTGGGCTAGAAAACCAAAACATCTCTATTCAAACAGACCACCGGAGTTAGCATGGGGGCAAGCTGTGCTCCCAGCATAGCTTGTCTGTACATGGGAGAATTCGAACGTACCAATATATTTAATGAAATGGCCCCGTTCTACGAGAACGTCCGGGGATGGCGTCGTTTCACAGACGACATTTTCCTAATTTGGGAAGGGGACCACACCTCCCTAGAGGAATTCATTGCATGGTTGAATGCAGCCGATCCAAACATACGATTCACCTGCCACTTCAGCGCTGAGAGAATTGAATTCTTGGACCTGTGGGTTGAACACCAGGATAACCATTTAAAGGTTTCCCTCTACACCAAACCCACAGCCAGAAACACCTTGCTGCAATACTCTAGTTTTCACCCCATGAGCCAACGCGACAGCATCCCATACAGTCAATTCCTCCGCATTAGAAGGAACTGCACCAATGTGAGCGATTACCTTCACCAAGCTGACATTCTGAAGGAAAAACTCATATACCGAGGTTATCCAAGGAAATTGGTAAAAGAAGCTTTCAAAAGGGCAAGGTATGCTAACCGAGATGCAATGTTCACAGAGAAGAAATCTGACTCTCTGGATCAGTTGGTGTATGTGACCCGCCACACCAACATGAACCATAAAATCCGACAGATCATCAAGTCGAGCTGGCATCTACTAAACTTGGAGAAGGACAATCCCCCCTTTAAACGGCCCATATTTGCGTTCAAAAGGAACAGGAATTTGAGGAACCACCTGGTAAGGGGAAAGATATTGGAAAACCCTAGCAGTGCCCAAAAAGCCATCAACAATATGGACCCCATCTATGGCAACCACAAGTGCGGCTCATGCCAAGCATGTCCCCACACAATAGTTGGAGAATCAGTCACTACCACTGAACGAACCATATCGGTAGCCCGAAACAAAAAAATGACTAACTGCAGGACGGCGAATGTGGTTTATATCATCCTATGTCCGTGTAATCTCCCCTATGTCGGAGAAACCGGACACGAATGCCGCCTGAGAATTGGGGAACATAAATCCAATATCAGAAATGAGAAAACATCTGCACCCCTGGTGACCCACTGGCTGAGTCAGAACCACACGGAAAAAGACCTCCGGTGGTTCATTCTGGAGAAAATTGAGGCCCAGGCTGGCATTGATCCAGTGAATCTACGGAAAAAAAGAGAAGTATTTTGGATGTTTATGTTTAACTCTGTGTCCAAAGGCCACAACGAGGAATGCCTCTGGCAAAATGCCATCATATGAGGTGCCCTAATAGTCTTCCCTCCGCTCTGAGTCCGGCTGATGCAGCCCCTGCTTCCTTGAGGTACTACTCGCCACCCGGTCCTACTCCAACATGGCCGCCGCTTTTTCCCTCGAGGAATGCCTCTGGCATATCGCTATCTTATGAGGCACCCCTATAGTCACCCCCCCCCCTACCTGAGTCTGGCTGATGCAGCCCCTGCTTCCTTGAGGGATCACTCGCCATCCGGCCCCATTCAAACATGGCTGCTGTTTTTCCCTCGAAGACCCAACTTATATTTTTTAAAACCCTATTTTCGTCCCAGTGTCGTCCCTATCCCTGCAGACTCCCCTGACCCACCCTTCTTTTGCCCAATACCTAATTTTTTCCCCCTCTCCGGCTTATGTGGCAATCCATTATCGGAACGAATCCACCCGTTCCAACATGGCCGCCACGATTACCAGTCTGACCCGGCGCCGTCGATTCAGCCCGCGCACCTGTTTATCATTTCACCGGCCGACTCCCCTTTTTAAACCCCTCATCAGTATCTCGTTGTCTCCACCTATCTGGGATCCACTGAAGACGCCGCACCGCGGTCCACTATGCTCGCCCTCCGCTGAGGTAAGCCAGGTCATTGCCCTAGGCGATAGCGGCCCCCCCAGCCTTTTCTAGCATCGCTAGTAACGTGATGCTTTTACCCCCCATCAGGGATCCTCTTCTCAAATCACCTGTTTAGAGACCCCCTCTGCACCAACAGGAACTGGATATGACCAGCACACCTTTTTCAGGTAATTATCAATACCTTAGACTAGAATGTCCATGGCTCCTCTCCCCCTCTCATTCCTCTGAATTAAGTACATGAGATTCTACTTGCACTTTCAGGACCCTACCTATGATTTCCTAGTTCCTGAACCCTCTTCTACCAGTTTACCTGCCCCTGGCTCTACAGAGAACTCGCCTCGTGGCATCCCTGGCAGCCCCTCCCATCAGGTAAAAGATCTAGGACTTAGCCAGATAGTGAATTATCAGCCACACTATGTTTATGTATATCTTTTTCATCAGTGACTCGCTTGATTCCGTAGGATCCTTATGAAAATTCTGGCTTCAAATAGGACTCATCCTGTTGGTTGGCGCCTTTATTCCCTATTCCAGGTAACCCAACCCTCTCTCCCCCCCCCTTTTTTCCTCCCTGTATTTACCATGTTCACCCCAGTAATCAGAGGTTTCCCCTTGGTCCGCAGGATCCCGCTGGACCATTTGTCCTTTGTCTACCTAACTGACACTACCTACGGAGACTTCTTAGCGGAGTTAACTTCTTATTTACCAGGTAAATGAAGTGGCAATCCCCCATGAGAATCTGATCTGACCAGACCCATGTTTGAACCTTAACCCCTTTGACGGCTCCTATCCTTTTCCTACAGGACAGCCCTGGATCACGCCCGGTTGGCCTGTCTCTCCTTTATTGACAATTGAATTTGGCGAGTTACCCCTTAGCTCAAGCCCTCAGGTACCTTAATCAATTCCCTATGTTTTTTGTACTTTTACATTAAGGCCCCCATCCATTCCCCCGGCACGTACTAGAGCAAACCTATCTCAAATCCCGTTAGTTATTCGATCCCTGACCCTGATTGTGTGAGTTGGATGTCTGAATCCCTATTTGAACTGGTGAACTCATCATCCCCCCTGATTTGTCTTGGATATTAACCCGAGTGACGCCCACCTGTCTGAGAAGCGTGATATCCCCCTTGGGATCTAAAACAGTGCATGATGATTATTAACTAGAAACGAACTATCTCACTGATATACCAAGGTTAACTGTTATACCATTTTGGGTATCAGGCCCCTTTGTAGTCAAACTTGAATAACAATGTTATCTCCTATGTGTCTAGCAATGTTTAATGATTATTGCTGCCCATACAGCATTTTTAAACCTATCCCTTTTTGTCAACAGTGTACCCATCATTGCTCTGTCCCTGTCCCCCATGGTCTCCCTCGCCCTGATGAAGATGCAGCCCCATTAGGCTAAGCATCGAAACGCGCGTCGGCGCAATCTACTTGGATGGCACTTATGCAGCACAAGCTCTAAAAAACCATCAATTGCTCTTTGCCTCCTTATTTTCATTGCAGCTTTTTATGGCCTTTGTTTAAAACTGTATCTTCTTAGAATGCCATGTGTCCATGTTAGATTGGAGTATGAATGAATTGAATGCTTGAAGCGCTGAAAGAGAATGAATGCCTTTGAATGACTGAGGGAGTATGTGGGAGTATATGGGACTTGTTATTATGCCTTTTTTGTTTACCCGCCTTCTTTGATGACAACTTTTTTGACCCCATATCTATGCAGAATGTATTCTTTTTATGTATTGTAAATACAACTTTTGTACTTTTCCTAAAAGCGGCTTGAATCATAAATTTATTCATTGTTTACTCAGACAGGTGTTTTCCGTCACTCGCCATTCCAATGTAAGGATCCCTTAGTGGGACCTCTTCATCTGTCCTGGCAGGGTTCTTGTTTTTCTATTCAGCTAGAAAACCAAAACATACCTGCCCTTAGAGGAAAAAAAACATGAACTAAAATATCAAATTCTGGCTTGTGTTGATTAAGTCTGGGTGGTGAACTCCGCTCCGCTTGAGGAGTTTGCAGAGATTTCCGAATTACGCGGAGCTCGGGGAGTTTTTTCCTTCACTCGCGTTGGTCAACGTCAAGTTGGCAAGCGAAAGTGAGGAAAATCCCCTTCTCGGCGAGATTTTTTCTCGTTCGCGATCGTCAACATCAAGTTGGCGAGAGCGAGCGTGGAAAATCAACCACCCAGCAGAGATTTCTCAAGGAAGGCATGGTGCCGTTTACGATGATTGCACAGTGCAGACAACCACCTGGCACTGAAAATCACTGCGAACAGCATTTATCCAACACACTCAGCCGCTTGCTGAGCTCCATGTAGCGCAGGGGAGTTCCGCAAAGCAGAACTCCGCAACCTCCGCCCAGGCTTAGTGTTGATAGGATACAGAAAACTTAGCAATGTGTAGGAACATGTTGGAGACTAGCAGGTACTGAAGGGGCTTCCAGGCCTTACAGAGCCATTGTCTCCAGCAATAAATGAGCCACAGGTGCAGGTTCTGTTGAGACAGAGTGTCCTGCCTGCATCTCAGCATCCTATTGTTTGTGCCAAGCGGCTCACCATCTCCAAAGCTATTGACACAAATCACGTTACTCTGATAATGAGAGATATTCATCTTCAGGCTACAGTGACACTTGTGTTATACTTGGCCCTGTAGAGGAGCTATTTTGGACAAGAGAATCCATGGTGATATCAATAGAAACTAAGAGCATTGTGAGGTCTGTGGTTTAGTTTGAACTGACTTCTCTATCTCCAGCTGTATCAGAGAAGGATAATAAAGGCCAAGGAAGACACCTTTTTTAGGATGAACTGATTGAGTTTTTTAGGTACACACACAGACACACTCATCCACATTGTATGATTGGTGGTGGAACATAAGTTGAAAACAGAAATAATATCTGAGCGTCAGAGTGTGGGTGATGGACCCCACATCAATAAACAAGTTCCAATCGATATAGTATGATATCGTGAAAATAAACAACAAAACTGAAAAGGCTGCCACCCCACTCCTCCCAAAGCCTCCATCCCGGAACCCACCTCACCCCTCCACCCCATGCCCCTCCAATAATTTGTGGCCTAGCAGCAGATTTCAATAGAAGCTCATCAGGCTGCTCATTGCCAGGCCAGAACCCTGAGACTTTTACGACAATGTGTAGGACAAGTATCTGGGGTGTGTAACCTCAAGAAACTCAGGGCCTCATCTATAAGAAACTGACACAGCACGAAGCCACTACCCATTAGGCTGTGCTGTGCTGCTTCATTTTCAAAGTACAAGGATGCCTCGTATTAACAACAATACAAACGCATCCCTGTGCTTTCCCCTGCACTGGTGCACAATTGACTGCCGTGTGCCAGCTCAGGCACCCATGCGTCATTTTGCAAGGGTGCCTGCGCTGCAGGGAAGATTGTTTTTGTACAGGAGGGCCTACCTTCCTGCACAAAAACAATCATTAATGGCATTATCCTCTTTCTATACATGCTGCAGAAGGCAGCACGCATAGAAAGGGAAAAAACCTAGGAGAAATAAAAGTATTTCTCCTCGTTGCACCATTGCTCCGCCTCCGCTGGAGAGGCGTTGGATTCTTATGCATTCAAAACTTTACAAAATATTGTAAAACTGGGAATGTTGCATGTTGCATGGGACACTCACAACAACACCCATAGAATGCCCCTTTCAAGCAGGGTAATTCGTAAAAGGGGCCCATATTTACAAGGCCATGAAAAGTCACCCAGGGTGAATATACTTGACCTTGTAAATATGGGCAAACCCATTGTGCCACCGGTGGTGCATAGGGCTTGTTAGTAAGCCCCTCAGTGGGCAGTGGGCTTATGCAGGCCTTCCAGAGAGACCAAAACCTGATGCTTCTGCCTATTACCCCAATTAAACATTTTCCATCCTAAGCAGGTTCCAGAGATGATACAATGTATTTATAAAGCAGGAAATGTACTTTTAAGTTTTATATGTCCTCATTATGCTCATATCGGGGTTACCTTTTTACATTTTATTGAGGTGTAATTTTCATATGCGAATAGGTAACCAGTTCATGTTTGGAGTCTCTGGAATCATAATTTAAAATCCTAAGTTAATGTGAAGTTAGATTTTAAATTGTTATTCTGAAAATGCCACTTTTAGAAAGTTCACATTATCTTGCCTTAGCCATTTGTTGCCTACAGATTGTCTTTGGATCATGTGACTGGGTGTAGCTGACAGTTAGGTTTGTGTTTTCCTCCTAGACAGCCACGCACAGTGGGAAGCTTAGGTGTGACTGGATGGGCCATCACAGTCAGGATGGGAGAGAGGAGCTGGGCACAGCCCTACTTACACTTGAATAGGCTGTGTCCTACCTCCATACATTGGGCTACATACACCCTCTGGTCTGAAGCCAGTGGAGGCAGGGAACCTGTACACTGCAAAAGCATGCCTCTAGAAATTTCTCTCCACTTCAAAGGCACAACTGTGTATAAATACTGGACCTCAGTCACCAGCTCTTCTGTAAACTTCTGGACCTGTGGATACTCTGCCAGGAAGAAGAACTGCTTTGAGCGGAAGTCTCACTGCTGAACTGCTGCTCTCAAAGGAACTACTGCCCTGCTGTGCTGACCTGCTGCCCTCTTGCCTGGAGAAGAGAAGAAGAACTGTACATTCAACTTCATCTTGAAGGCAGGACCCCTGAGTCACTCCAAGGGATAATCTGCTGGCCTCCTGATCTTATTCTCAGGGACATGAAAGGCTCCCCAACATCATGCACCAGCCCCTGGATGCAGCAACAGCTAGTTACTGACCCCAAAGTGGTGCCTCTCAGGTCCTGGACCCTTGGTGTGGCTCAAGGGTGCTGAAATCAAGCTTTTGGGTTCTTCATGACCACAAACGGGCCAGTTCGTATTGAGATCTTGTCGCTCACTCTGCGTAGCTCTGTCAGCCCGACCCTTTGCACTGCAGCATCGACCACTCACAGAGATGCCAGCGTGAAGCTCCAGCAACACCCATCTGCGATGCCGGCTGACTTTTCGCCGACAACCTCCCACACACTGTCCCTGCTCCTCGCAGCCCTCTTCATTGCAATGAGGGTAAACATCAATGGGCCTAAATTGGTGACTGCGTACAACCTGCACTCCATCATGGTCGGCCTGAATGTGTGACTTTGACCCAGTCCAGGGCAACCAGACATCCCAAGTTGGCGCTTTGTGCTTTTGAGTGCTATTTTCTCTAAATCTTCATATTTCTTGTCCTACTCATTGGATTTTTGTCATTTTCATGGTGTTTTATTTATTACATTTTACTTTATTTTCATAACTTGGTGTGGGATTCATTGTTTTACTCTTAGAAGTGTTGCACAAATACTTTACACATTGCCTCTAAGTTAAGCCTGACTGCTTGGTGCCAATATATCAGGTGGTTGAGCACAGGTTAATTTGGGGTTTGCTTGTGCCTTACTCTGACAAGAATTGTGGTTGCTGCTTGACCAGGGCTCACACCCCAGTCAACCAACAACCCAACTTCTTACAGGTGTAGTACCAATTAGACACAATTTTCGTAAGAGTCTCCTTCACTGACGCGCTTGAGGCACTCAATCTTGGGCGGGCAAAGATTTTGGCCCACTCCTTGTTCGTAATGGTCAACTCTATCTCTACCTCCTAGCACCACTGTCCCAATATCAGTACATGGTATGGGTCTGAATTCAAGGCTTTGTAAATATCATAGACTAGGTGTGTAGCTTCCTGTTTAAGAAATATCAATTTTTCAGAGTGGATCAAAGGTCTTGATGCCCCATCGCGCACGTCCCTGTGTAGTACCCTGTGCCTTACCTGGGTGGAATGTAGTCTCTCAGATTCAGGGAGGCCATAGTCCCGCCTAACTTGCTCAAACACTTTTTCAGCTTCATCAGCTAAAAACAGGATGGGAGCACCCGACCACCAAACTTTATCCATTGAGTGCAGACCGAGTTTAATGTTATCGGCCATGTTTCTGCCGGGAATAAATCCAGCCTGGTCAGGTTGCCACCAATATCACAGAGAAGTTTTGCTTTTATATTGAGCAGGGATATCCGTTTATAAAAAGGAGTACTGTTTAGATCTGTTAGACCTAGCGCCATTGGCGTGGGTCTTCCTTCCGTTTTCCCTGTTGCCTCAAGTATTTTTGCTGGTGTTAGATGCTTTGGGCACTGTGCCACTGCTATCCAGTGCCACAGTGCAAGTGCTCCCTGTTGTAAATTGATGTATTAATCCGTGGTTCCATGTTTGGCTATTTGGTTTACTTGTCATACCCCAGTCTAGTGCACTGAGTGTGCCCAGGGCATGTAAATCCAAATTCTGCTGGTGGGCCTGCAGCACTAGTTGTGCCACCCACAGAAGCAGCCTTATAAAATGTGTCTAAGGTCTGCCATTGCAGAGCCTGGGTGCAGTCTGGTACTGTCATGCTGACTGGGCAAGTGCATCTACTTGCCAGTCCTTAAACCTTCCCTTTTCTTCATATCAGTCACCCCTATGGTAGGCCCAAGGGCAGGGTGCATTGTAAGTATAAGGTAGGACAAGCCCTGATGTGTGTGGCATGTCCTAATAGTGAATTACAGCCATTTATGTTTTTCACTGTTGCAAAGCTATCTGTTCTCTATAGGCCAGAATGGGCTGTTAGATTATTACATGTTTATAATACTAACTATCTCAGAGAACATGGTAGAAATTTGAGTTTAGTATGCCTGAACTCAGAATGATAAAATACATATTTTAGTGAAGTTGGTTTTAACATTCTGTGTTTGCAAATACCACTTTTAGAAAGGAGGTATTTGCTTGTCTAACCTTTCAAGCTTGCCTCTGTTAGGTTGTGTATTCCTTTGTCTGGTTTTGTGAGTGACAGAGCTGGGGAAGAGTCAGCCCAGTGGTGAATAGAGAGATCTGCATCTAGATGGGAGGGAGGAGTTGCACCTGAACCTTGAATAGGGCTATGCCTGCCTTCAACAATGCAGGCTCCACCTCCTGGGGTGCGGCTGATGTCTCTGCCCTGCACACTGAAAGAAGAGAAGGAATCCTGTAAACAAAGTGCTCCAGGACTATATTTGCCTTCCACAATGCTGGCTCCACCTCCTGCGGGGCGTCTGATGTGCATGCCCTGCACTGTGAAAGGAAAGGAGAAGTCTGGTAAACAGAGTGCGTCAGAACTGCCGTATTGGTGGCCGATCCTTTAGGGTTCTGGGAGCTAAGCTCTGGAACTCCTTGCCGCTAAACATTCGTTCCCTGGATAATCTGTCTGCCTTCCGGAAGGCTATTAAGACCCATTTGTTCCCCTCCTCCTAGGACTCCCTCCCCCTCCCTTTCCCCCTTTAGGATAGCTTCTGTGGTTACTCAGCGCCGGGATGCCTCGTTGCTGGGGCAGCTGTTTGTGCTTAACCAAATAGATAACATAACATAACATGCGTGAGGCTTCCTTTTCAGTTATTTCTAAGCCTGGGAAGGATCTTGTTAGATTTGGGGGTCTCTAGCTGGCACAGGTAGGTACTTGGGACAAATAGGGACCCTTGCCTCTAGTCAGGATAAGGGTATACACTCCTAAAATAACCCCTGCTCACCCCCTTGGCATCCCAAGTGTTTGTTGTGCATGTTGTGTATGTGGTCAGCGTAGTACATGCATGGAGTGTATGAGTGAGGCAGAGTGTTGCAGGCCTGTGCGATACCTCAAGCCTGACTTGCTGCACAAGATGGAGTTGTTCTTGTTTTTCCATATAGTGGAAGTGTGTTGCTGACATTCCTGAGGTGGGAGAGAGGAGACATAGAGATTGAAATAGGGAAAGAGGAGACAAGCTTCATTTAGAAATTCAATTAGATTAGCCCTTTTCCCAGCAATAACCTGCTGATTAGTGTTTCTGCAGAACTGCCATTTGGTAGAGGATGGGGTGAAAAATGGGATGGCATCACCTGTACAAGTAAAAGAGGTGTTCTAGGTCAACCTTTTGTTTTCCCCTGATTACTCTTTCAGTGTTGTTCATAAAAAGGCAGAAGACGCACCCATTGAAATCCAACACAGGTTCTTTTAGTCCAATGATAATAACATTCTTTATTTTGGTAATTTTTACCAAGAACTTCACACAGCCAACGCGTTTCGTTCCTTGTTGGAACTTTGTCAGGGCTCTAATAGATATATGCCGGATCGGCGTGGCACCCTTATCCAGGTCAGTGCAAACTAATGAAAAATAACACGCCTTCCGCCTTTTTATGAACAAATTGACCTGAATTGTACCCTAGGACGACGGGGACAGGAAGTGTGTCGCACCAGAGTTAGATTTATTGATGATACTTGTGTATTGGTTGTGCTAGACCTTGGTCGGTCATCCTGTTCTTTATTTTCTCTACTCTTTCAGTGTTGTCGATGACAGGAAGGTGCAGGCAGTACATATCTCTTTTTTATCTTTGTTGAGGCTACTGCTCTAAGGAGCATGAAAAATACAAGAAACAAGGTAGTGGTGTCCCTCTAAGAGGAATGTCTGCACAATCACAATCACATGTAGAATTGACGCCAAAATAGAGGACAATAAGTATTAGACTAGTATCCTAAAACTAGCGGAGTGCAACAACAACCCACATCACTCACTACCAGGGGTGACCAATGTGTTGAGAGAGACTCTCAACATATAAGTACCAAGAAAAAAGAACTGGGTAAAGTGTGCACCATCCTAGACAACAATAATACAATTATGCAATCTAATAGTCACCATCAGGTAATATATTAAATATCATTAAATAATACAGGACAGGGAAAGTTAGCCAAAATCCTTCAGAGTTTGATAATCTTCTTTTCTTTTTATTCTTCAATTCATCAAAATGAAAACAGCCGACACGTGTTTCGTAAGTACTAAATAAGTACTATAACTTTCTCAAGGCTGAAGAAAAGTTAATAATAATTGTGAAGAAAGGCTGGCAAGGGAGAAGCAGGAGTCGTGTAATTCCAGAAAAGCTAAATAGATGATTATTCACAGCTCTTCACAAAATTAGTCCCAAAAGAGCACCATATAAAGTTGCGTAAAGGTGATAGGTATCATGCAAGCAAAGAAGGTGTATATTCGCAATTCTTCAACAATCCGTCCGGAGATGCACAATAGATGGAGGTATCACAAATAAATATTCATAAATAAGAAATCTGTAGAGTCAAGTCGATGACTATTCTCGTATTTTGGAGTCCAAGCAAATAGCCGAAGTATCTAGCCACTAAAGGTGTAGTTGCGGGGCTCCATAAGGTTCCAGGTATTCTTATCCAATACCTTGAAGATAGTGTCAAAGAAACGGCGTCCCATACACACTCTCCTAGGTTTTCCTAGGCGACTGTCCCTGCGCGTTGAGTCCCTCCCTACCGCCATCTGCCTCAGATCCACTATTGCGATCACGCAACGTATTTTCCTCACGTCCAGGCCATTCATCAGCCACCATAGCCAGACACCGTTCAGGGCCCACGCGATAGGTAGTTTACACACTTTCCTAGGACAGCTACCCTTATTCAATTCACAACCATGCGCCCTTGCCCACCCCTCCCCTCCCTGACCTGTCCTTTCCCTCCCGCAGCACCTTCTAAACCAAACTACCCCGTCCTGAAGACGATCTCAATTGACGTGGATCGAAACGTCGTCGACAACACAGCGCAACTCTCCAATGGCTCATTGTGAATTAACAACTACCAAAATCAGTCACTCATGCAATTAACCGCATCGCTGCTGCGGTTATTTTTGCGCTGTGCAGCGGTTTTCTAATTACCGCGTTACATGACGAGCTCAGCTCGTCATCCGCACACGTCACCCGTGGCTGATGACGAGCTGAGCTCGTCATCAGCATCGAAGGGGTTAATACTATCCTTGAGCCACACGTTCTCACTCACTGTATATAATCTACGCTATTGTTCACTCTGCGCCGCTCACGCTGTCCACCTTGTCACTTGTGTCGCCACTTATGTCACCTGCACATATTTAAGCATCAGGTGCAATCAGGGTTTTTATTGATTCGTTTCATACAGTGCTGCTTAAACTGTATTCTTCCTCCACATATTTGTTTTATAGATATATGATGAATAACAACCGAAATACTTAATCTGAATCAAGTCTCCTTATTTCTGTTGCTGTAATGCTTTTAGCATACATGCTTAATTGTCTCGAGAACAATACCTGTTGGGATACTGTTTGTTTAATCTATCCTTCTACCCCAATCCCGACGTGGTCTATGGGTCACACTCCTGTTATTATTGACTGTATTGCAGATGCAGTTGCTCTGTTTTTCACATGAGCACACTGCCCCCAGGGCAGCACAAGGTCATGACTGCCCGAGGGCTTGGAATTCATCAGAATACAGCGTATTTTTCTTCATTGTGCTGAAGGAAAATGCACCGCATGTATAATGCGGCTCCTGCATTACATTAGTGAGATAACCCTCAGTACATTTATAAAACATCTAGTTTATTAAATAATCATTAGGCACAACCAGCAAGTATTAAGAAATAATATTGCATATGTAATTTTGCAAACAAACCACATATTTTGACTTGTTTTGTCTGCTCTGACTTCTATGAGATGTTATGAGAAAAGGACTGTAAAAATTGCTTCCATTATTGCTATAGCATTATTTATTTTATGATAACATCTGTTAGAAACAATTTCTTCCTGAATTAATTTCCAAGGCTGCCTTAGATGTCTATTCCCGGCAAACAATGACAAAGATAAACTCTCCTGATACCTGAGGCCGATTCATGATTAATTATGTAACATAGCAACGGTTGGAAAACCATGAAATACCATGTAGGACTTGTTAAGCATATTATACAATCCATACGATAGCTTCTTCAGGAAAGAAAATCATTCCATTCACACTTAGACAAACACATTAATGTAAAGTCACTCTTCACCTCATCAGCCAGCAGAAGGGATGGCAAATGGAAATAAATGGCACAGCTTCAATTAGTGATAGTTACACGTCTAAATAGGCACAGCATAGAAGAGCACTGCAAGCAAACAAGAATGGCATACCAGCTGGGCACACAGGAGCACTAAAAGCAAACTAAATTGGTTTAAAAGCATACCTATAGCCCTCAATTAAAATGCATACACCATCACACACAGGATTGCAGGTATAAGTGCATGTCACTGCACACACTAAAAAGATGACAACTTCATAAAAAGCTGTTTCAAATGGAGGCAGTCTGCTATGCTGTGAAATAGCAACAGTCAGAAAAACAAAGGCCACTTCAAAATTGAATTTACAACAGAATGAGCAGAATACCCAGAATGATAAAGCTGGAATGTGCCCTGCGGTCACATCAAAAACATGCGAAGATCCTGTAGAAAACGCCCTGCTATAACATCAGGATCTAAATACAGAATGAAAATGTCAACACAAGTAAAAAGAAGTGCCATTGTGCCATAGTAGTCCCTGGTCCTGCAGAGAACTACTTCATGTGCAGACAAGCGCCATGTGTAAAAGCAGATGCCTATCACTTACCACGAAGCATTCATTTTTTTTTTTTAAATATATCCTTTATTGAAATCACAGGATAAAATACAATGACTTTAGTACATCATGGTTTCGATCACATCCCGAGGATGTCTGTCATAGTAGCAGGTGCATCACATTTCACAAGTGGATGATGTTACATGCAGTTCAACAATTGCGTGGAATGACCGTTCCCATCAGCTCAGTACAGCAGCGTTTTTGCACAATAAAGAAATATGCAAAATTAACAAGTGAACAGTGCGAAACAGGAGTGCAAAAACATGGAAAAGAAAAAAAGAGAGGGAGAAGTAAAAGAAAAAAAAAGAAGAGAATTCTAGGGGTCGGGGGTCTGGGTGTGTGTGTGGTCGCCAACTTCACTCGTAGTGGGTGTGTGGCCGTAGGTCGGCACCCGCTAGTGTGCTGCTCGGGTTCAAGTGTCTCAGAGCTTAGTTAATGAGGTTTCGCCTAGCAGCGGGGAGGGGGTCCGGAGGGGTCCTGTATCGTGAGGGGTCGGGTGGAAGTGTGGCCTCATGCAGGGTCGTTCCGTGTCAGTTGTGGCGCGTCCTCGTCAGTGGATGCCGCTGAGGTGCCCAGAGGCTGGGTGGGTGGGCTGCCGCCATGTGTGGTGATGGCGCCGTGCGTGGTCGGCGACGCAGTAGGGTCCGCCTGAGTGTCTTTGTGTAGGGAGCCCAGCATCGCGTTCCATAGGTCTGCGATCGGGAATTTCCGCAGACCCGCAGTTTCCTCATTGTGTAAAGTAGTGCTCTCGGCTTTCGCCCAGTTATCAAGGGAGGCTCTTAAGTGCGTCAACTGAGGGGGGGTGGACCGCTTCCAGTGCTTCGTAATCAGGCGTTTAGCTGTTATGAGGCCCAGGTCCCAGAAACGTGAGGGGACTTTGTTATGCTTGGTTCTCTTATAAACACCCAGTATGCATGCCTCCCATGTGTGCGGTATTTTCTGATCAGTGCAGTTTTCCAGTATTTGTATTAGTGCTTGCCAGTAAGCCCGGAGGTGTGGACAGTTCCATAGCATGTGTAGGATGTCTGCGCCCACCAGTGTGCATCGTGGGCAGCCGGCCGTGGCCCCCGGGAAATATGAGTTGATTTTGTCCGGGGATAGGTACGCGCGGTGTAGGATGTAGAATTGAATGAGTTTGAATCGTGCATTACGTGGAATGTTCTTCGGGCCCGCTAGCGCCATTTCCCACTCTTTCTCCGTCCAGTCCCTGCCCCTGTCTGTCACCCACTTATCCTTCAATGGTTGTAGGCTGCGGTGTGTGTGTGATAGCAGTGCGTATGTCAACCAATGCACCACATGCGTGTGTCTGATAGTTTCGCCAGGAAATCTGCCAACCCAATGTTGGGTGCGTACACTGAGACCAGTACAAGCGGGTTGCCATCGAGTGTGCCATGGACTGCGACATACCGCCCCTCAGTGTCTATATGTGTCCCCAGCGTCGTCCAGGGTAGGCCCGGTCGCACCCATAGCAGTGTACCCCTGGCATAGGAGGAGAGGCCCGTGGCGTGCAGTTTCCCACGCCACCTACGTCGCAGCGTGAGCACCTCCGCGCCGCTCAGGTGTGTCTCTTGGAGGAGGGCTATTTGGACGCGATGACGCTTCAAGTAGGAGTGAATTTGAAAGCGGCCCACCGGTGTGTGAATGCCTCTCACGTTCCACGTGCACAATCTAACCGCAGACATTGCAGTGACAAACAAGCACCCCTCCCCAGGTCCCTCCGACCATCCCCATGCCCGCTACCTCCTCCACCCGGCTGTCCCCACCCACCGACCCGTTAAAGCGAATAATAGTTGACCACTGTAATACAGATGGGAGAAGAGGGGGAAACTCGGACAACAAAACATGCAGCCATGGAACAACTCTAACAATCAAAATGCCAAAGGGTCGGATGCAAAACGTGCTCCCGTCCATACTCTCAAGGAGAGCAACAAAGTTCTGAACCTTCTTTAGGGGGGTGGAATTGCTATATGCACAGTATCTCTCAGCAAAGAGTCTATAGTACTTTCGTGAGTGGGACCGCCTCTGTCCCGGGGGTGACATGCCAGACCGTACCGCCTGACTAGGCAGGGGACCCCACTAGAGTACATAGTAATCGGCATACTTTACGTGTCCGTCGTCTTCTCCGACCAGTGGAGTCATTCTCGGGCTTCACTATGTGCAGTCACTGGGTCCCGTGGTCGGTGCGAGGCACTTCAGCTGGCAAGGGCCTCCATCAGTGTTACACACAGAGGTCTGCTGCAGCGTGGCCGGTGCTGGCCATACTAGCCAATGTAGTCCGAAGTTTGTGGGGTGATTCCCCGATGTCTGTGAGTCCGACATTCCGTAGATGGCTTCATCGTCGCTTTGGAGGTCTCGCACGCTGCCGCTTGCAGTCTCGCTACGTGCAGGGGGTCCACTGAGTTCCATGACAAGGCGGAGGGCGTCTTGCTTCTCCTTCATCGAGGCGTCTTCCGGAGGGGAGGCTTGCGGTGTGCCCGTGGAGTCCTGTCGTGGCTGCTGGCGAGGCCTGCGCTGTCTTCTGTTGCCACCGGGTTGGCGGCGGGACGCGGTTCCCGTGCGGGCCTTGGGGACTGTGTCCACCCCACTGTCTAACCAGGCCTCCACGTCTGCGGGCTCGGTGAAGAAGTGAGTGCGCTCTCCCGCCACCACCCGTAGTTTCGCCGGGAACAGCAGGGAATACTGTAGCCCCATCTGTCTCAGGCGCTTTTTCACGTCGAAAAATGAATGGCGATGACGTTGTACCTGTATTGTGTAGTCCGGGAAGAACATCACAGTCGCATTATCGATGCGAATCTCATTGAGTTTGCGTGTTTCTCTCAGGATCGTGTCCCTGTCCCGGTAGTTCAGGAGACGGATCAGCATGGGTCTGGGATTGGACCCAGTCGCCAACGGTTTGGTGGGGACTCTGTGTGCCCGTTCGATCAGAAAGTGTGGGGACAACGATCCCTCCGGCAGCAGGTCTCTCAGCCACTGTTCCATGTGTACTTCAGGGGTGCGCCCTTCCCATTTCTCCGGGACCCCCACTAGGCGCACGTTGTTCCGCCGTGCCCTGCCTTCCGCATCTTTCGCCCTATCCTCGAGAAATTCCACCCTGTTGAGCAGGTCCTGTATCTGTTTATGGGACTGATCTGCCTGGGGCTTGAGCGTTTGCAGATCGCCTTCCAGGGTGGTGGTCCGCTCTGACAGTTTCTTATGATCCGCCCGCAAGTGAGTCAGGTCTATGGCCACGCTGTCTATCTTCGTGGCTAGGGACGTGCGGGTCAGCTGAATGGACTCCTCAAGTCTCTCCATGGCTGCCAACATGGTGTCCAGTTTCGCCGCCATCTGGTCTGGGTCGGGGCCCTTCCCCGTTTTGTCCATTTTACCCTTTGAATTGGGGCCGCCTGCCCCCGCTCCGGTTCGAGTTCTGGGCCCAGAAGACATCCGTCGCAGCTCGCCACCGCAGTTCAGAGGCCTGGTGGAAATCGCCTCGCCGCGGTCAGACAATGGGGGAAGTCCCGGGCACGCTTCGCGCGGTCTGCGCTTGGCCTGGTTGTTGTTCTGCGGTGGGCCCCGGCGTGTTCTCAACTGGCCGGTGTGGGCCGCGGGGGCCTGTCCCTGGGTCGCCCCCGGCAGTGGTCCCGCGCCCGGTCTTGTCTCAGGTAGACCGCTGGTGCGCCAGCTGCATGCAAAAGGATCGCAGGTAGGCCGCAGAGTGAGGCCCAAGACACGTGGCGGAGCCTAGGCCTGGCGTAGTCCCCCAGCCGGATCCGGACGTAGCTTGGGCGGCTCCGGCGAGTCGTGGCCCTCGGTGCGGCGTATGTGCACCGATCGCCCTCAAAGTCGGCAGGGAGGTGGAGGATGGAGTCCCACTGCTGCCCCGTCGGTTTTCGGCCGGTTTTGGATGTGTTTCACTGGATAATTACGCCGGGAAGGGGAGCTCGGAGCGGAGCTCTACCCCGAGGCGTCCATTCACGTTGCGTGCTTAGCCATGCCCCCCTTACCACGAAGCATTCATGCTGTGTGCTGTTGTGGACACAATAACAGACAATGGTTGAAGACGGCGGGCTGGAAGCCCATATAAGTATACTATGCATCTAATTTTAGTGAAATCCAAATGGCTTGGCTAACGCCAGGCCTACAAAACAGGGAAAAGGGAATGGGACAAGAGAAAACACAGAGGCATTGGACGTTATCCCTCTAACTCTCCACTTCTGCTGAGCCCTGAGGTCTGCAAGGCATGGTGGGTTGTCAAAATGCATTGGGAGAGATGTATAGTACCTGGCCGCAACAGTCCTGCGTATAACGTCACCTGTGAATAGATACACCTTATTGATATCTCTGTGTAATCAACTTTCTGTACTCCGATGTAGAACTTGTTCTTCTTGAAATCAAACCTGCAAAAGGTGAGTATATTGAATTATGTTCATCACCACTTCTCTCTGTAAGTTGGATTACTACCTCAAGCTTTATCGCTATGCACAGCCTGTGAAAAATGCGTTAAAGTGCCACCATGACTTGTGTACTACTCAAGGTAATCAGCATACATCCATACCTCATGATTCCGAACAGGACAACATTACTTAAACTCTGAATACCTTGATCATAATTCAGAATACTGTAGTGTAGTTCCTATATTCCCAACAGGCTCTGCGCATTGGAATAATATATAGTGTAGTTTAGACGTAGGACTGAGGTCTACTAGGTTTCTCCCGAATATATTAGACTTAACTGTGAGTGCCAGCTAGCTCAGAGGTCACTAGAAACTTTCTCGAATAAACAGGAAGGGATTAGTTTCTGACAACCGCATAAACATGACAACTTTGTTTCCCAAGAATAAGAAATCAATCTCTAGAGTAGCGGAAACAATACATAGCTATTTTACTCAGTCAATCGTGTATGCTTCGTTTCACCAGAGGTGCTGAGAAAATAGATAGACAGGCGTTTTCAATAAAAGTATTTATTGAACAGTCTTCTTTCTCAAGCATAAGAAATGTACTGCTACAATCGTAATACTTGTATTAAAGTAAAATGTATATAATACGAACAGTATTATAAAGTAGTACTGTAAAAGCATGGTATGGTTTCTAAGCCATAAAAGTGCATAAAATGTATAAAATACATACAGTAATAAATAATGGCTAAAAGTACTCAACTGGTGCTTCTAAAATACGCCTATCCCGGTGTACCTAACCTAAGTCTAGTACGAGGGAAGAAGTAAGTGAGGAGTAGCCTAAGTTTTTTAGTTTTCTGCCAGAAATCTATTCCAAGAATTCTCTAAGAGGTCTAATCAGCTCCGTACCTTGCTTTTAGAATGAAGGAGGTCTTGTATCTCTCTTTCAGGACTCGATTTCCCAGATACCCGCAAGGGTAGCCCGGAAACACTGGAGCTGGATTTCTTGGCAAGAGAAAAGACAGCATCTCTTTCAGTGCGTCAGCTGGAGGGTCGGCTTCCTTCAGGACTTGCTCCTGCAGGGCGTCGGGCAAATAGATAGTTGATCTGCTCCAAACCACTGTGTGTTTGTCTGGGCAAACCTAGGCATATTTATACTTTGAAGGTGCCGAGTTTGACGCATGATTGGACTGAATAACTTCACTCAAAGGCTAAATTCTCTGAAAACTCCAGAATTTCTTGGAGAACTCAATATTCAAGCAGGGGGAAGTCCCTAGCTGCTGAAGGTGGGTTTTTCCAAGAAATCGTTGTTGATTCTCGGAACTTAGTGGAAGTAGCCATGCCGTATTTGGGCTGCAAGGCTTAGGCCAAATATGGTAGTGATTTCTATGCCTATATAAGGATATGATAAAGTATACATATATAAGGGCACGAATCAGGAAAATTTACACTAGGGTCCTAGATTCATTTACAACAATACTTCCCTGTCTTCCCACTGTCCTTCAAAGAATGCAACATCTCTGTCAAGGGAAACACTTAGCAAGATTCTGGCTGCACCACTGTATTATCATAGCTGACATGTTCCGCGATATAACTTATTCCCAGGAATCCAAGATGGCTGCCACGTCTCCAAACTGCGTGGAGTTCATGGCCTACTGGCAAAAGTAGTTTGCCATCAAAACGCTGTGGAATAGTTTGTTCTCCATGTATGAAAAGCCTCTCTGCGGAAAGATTGGCAGGGGCACCAGACAAGGCTGCCCTCTTTCGCCACTAATTTTCTCTGCAGCGATAGAACTGCTGGCACTGGCTATTCGCACCTCTTCGACTCACTGGGGCATGCCGATGGGTGTAGATACAGATGCCATATCACTATATGGCGACGGCATTTTACTACATATCAGAGACATCCGTTCAATGCTGTCTGTGATACTCGACACCCTTAATCTTTTAGCAACGCTGTCGGGCTGAGAGTAAACTGGGGAAAACCATGCATGTTCCTCTTTGGTCACCACATAACAGACTCTCATCTTACCATAGGCCGCACCCCAGTAATGTGGCAGCCAAACATCTTCCGCTCTCTTGGAATTCGGATGTACCACACTGAGCGGAACCTAATGGAAGGGAACCTCACCAGAGCGGTCCAAGCGCTGAAGTCGCAGATATTGTTCTGGAAAACCCTTAATATTTCAGTGGCAGGGTGTGGTGCATATTAAAATGGTAGTGCTCTCATGCCAGCTGTATCATTTCACTAATTTACCACTTCATTTACCACCACCCCTTTTTCGTGCATTTGAGCACACACTCCGAGACCTAATATGGAGTAGAACCCCCTGTAGAGTTGTGCCTATAAAACTATACCTGCCCCTGCCCCAAGGGGGCCTACCGGTTCCAAACATTGAACAGTACTATTTGGCATCCCAATTACAGTGGATAGCCAGGTGAATGGCGGATTTATACCTGTCGGACACGGCGGGATATGGCCCTCCATATGCTCTAGATGAGATACTCCACATTTTCCATCCATGTTCCCGACAGCCCGGGCCCCTCCATTTTCTGATGCAGGTAGCTCACAGATGTTTCCACCAGAGCCTGTTCCTTCCCATACAGACCAAGCCTTATGCACCTGCCCTTACAATATTGGGCATGCCAAAGGGGAGTGGCAGAGCTGGGGTGTCTGAACTAGCGGAATGGCACACAGTGGGCATTCACACATTAGGGGATTTATAAACAAGGCCAAGTCCCCCCATCTAAAAAAAACTGATGCCGACCTGAATGACCTTAAAAACTTCAGCCCCATCACCAACCTTCCTTTCCTAGAAATCCTGGGGAAATGTGTTCTCGCCCAACTGAACCAACACCTAGAATCCAACAACCTACGTGACTCACACCAATCCGGATTCAGAAAGGGATGCAGCACAGAAACCGCCATACTGAACATAACCAATGACATTCATAACTCCCTTGACTCAAACAGATGCTGCCTACTTGTCCTCCTCGACCTATCAGCTGCCTTTGACACGGTAGACCACAAACGACTCTTAGGCACCCTACAAAAACGCATCGGAGCAGATGGTAATGTCCTAAAATGGTTTTCCTCTTTTCTACATAATCGCTCCCAATTATTCAAAATCAAGAATACGATGTCCGACACCTCCCCTCAACTCGGGGTGTCCCCCAAGGTTCAGTCCTCTCCCCCACACTCTTGAACATTTACATGGAACCGCTCACTACCATTCTAAAACAAGCAAACATCGATTATCACCTCTATGCTGACGACACCCAGCTATACCTCGAGATCTCCTTTCTCAATGACATCCTCCGCCTCAACTCCACACTATCAAAAGTAGAAAATTGGCTAACACTCAATCACCTTAAACCCAACCAAGAAAAAAACGAAATTCTTGTCTTCTCCAGTCAAGAACAGTCCCCCCAAATCCAAGAATGGATAATCAACCTGGACTCTCTAAACTGTAAACTTACTCCAGCAATCTCAGCCAAATCCCTAGGGATCTCTCTAGACTCAAGTCTCAATATGAGCTCCCACATTAACTCCACAGCAAAAGGCGCCCTCTACAACCTAAGACTCCTCAACAAAATCAAACCTTTCATACCCCCAATGACCTAAAAATTGCAGCCCAAACTCTAGTTCTCTCCCGACTGGACTATGGAAATGCCTCACTAACTGGGACAGCTAAAACACACATGGCCCCCATGAGATCCACCCTAAACACAGCTGCAAGAATGGTCACTGGGACCAAGAAATTCGACCACATCACCTCTGCATTACAGGACCTAAAATGGCTTCCCATCGAAGCTCAATGCACTTTCAAAACTGCCTGTCTACCCATAAAGCCCTACACACAGGCAAACCGGTCTGCCTCGCAGCCAAACTCACAAAAGCAGATCTATCAAGAAAACTAAGAATCTCCAACTCGCTCCTCTTCATCCCCCCCAAAAAACATAAGCAAAAAGCCCTCTCCCGCTCTTTCTCTGGAAATGCCCCAAAAATCTGGAACTCTCTCCAGACCCACATCAGGACTAATCCCTCCTTCACGATCTTCAAGAGACAACTAAAAGAACTTCTCCTCAACCGTCATCTCTTTGCATCTGGCCAATGACCTCAATCTATGTAAAATAAAATAAATAAAAATAGTGATGGAGCGCTCTTGCCCTTTGAGTCATTGGTGCACGTAGAGAGAGGGCCCCCAGGACTTTTTGTCAGTTACGCCTCCTTGGTAGGCATGTTGCGTCGCCACTAGGGAGATATCACGCTGGAGCCACAAAAACATCTCTTGTTGCAGTACGTGCACATGCAAGGCACAGGGAAGCATCTCACCAAATGGTTTGCAGAGGTACTACGCACACACTATGCAACAGAACGGGTCCCCCTGAGTGAGAGATGGGAGGTGGACCTGACTCGCCCATGCACACCCAAAGGATGGAAAATGATATTGTCAGTCCCTCGTAACGCAAGATTCTGTCTAATCCAGTTTTACATATTACACAGAGCATATCTGTCTCTCAATAAAATCAACAGATGTTTCCACAGGCAAGACGCATGCTGCCCGTGCTGCAAGCTTACTAATGCTGCCTTTTTACACATGATGTGGGCTTGCCCTGCTCTCTGCATATACTGGGAGGGGCTGATATAGCACTAAAACTCTTGCATTGACAGAGCACTCCCAAATAAATGGGAGGCCTGCATACTGGGACTGTTTACCAGGGACAAGGCGCATAGAACCACATCCCGAATTCTGGATTTAGTATTGGTTGTGGCCAAAAGACTTATCACCAAACGCTGGAAGTCTGTAGACCCCTTAACTATACAAGCATGGTCTCAATCTATACTGAATTGGGCCAAGGCAGAGGGAGCAGCCTTACATAGGGGCACCCTGGGATTATGCAAATACCCAATATTGTCCCAATGGAATACAATACTAGTGACACTCCAAGTTGCCCTCGCTCTGGGGAATGCAGCTGGTAACCCAAACGAAAGACAAGTTGAACCAAGTCAATAGTAGGGGAGGCTCCCATAGATAACTGAGACATGCAAGCACTGCATGCTCCTCCAGAAACGTGGGGAGAAAGGACCTCAGGGTCATACCTGGGTATTACCCAAGCTGTCAAGACACCACAAGAGATGCAGATATACACCGTCACTGTTGATCAGGCCTAACCTCCCTCCCCAATGATCCAATTGTTTTGTTAGTTAAATGTAAATGTACATGTATTTATATAGCGCAAATCACCCACACCGCAGGTATCTAAGCGCTTGCTTAGGGAACCAGTCCTGGTATTCCCCTGTGAGATAACCCCGGCAGGGTATCCACAAGGTGAAAGCCAGGCATCCCGCCGCGAGGGGCCATTGTGGAGATTAAGCAAGCTATTGCCCAGAGTCGCAGAGTGTGAGCCCGTGAGTCGAGTAGGCACCGGAGCGAGAATTATCGAGTCCGTGGAATTATTGAGCCCAAGCCCCGTCGAGGCGGGGAATTGAACCCTGGTCCAGGGCCGATCTCAGCTTCCGGGTCTGCCGCCTCTAACCCCTGAGCCACACTTCTCCACGTTCCACGTTAATAGGATCTATGGTTCTGAATGGTGCAACACAGACATGCTTAGGTAGACCCACGTTTAATACATGCTCCTATAGAATGGTAGTTACCACGTATAATACAGCAGTATTTTATGAGCTCTCTCTTCTCCTCTACCTTTGATTTGTGGGGTGAACACGGGCTGAAGTCGCTGTTTTTCAGCTATCAAGGGGATAACGTTGAATATATCTGCTATATCCCTATAATGTATTTTTCATCTAACAGCTGTATCCTGTATAATTTCAAAAACTAATAAAAACAGATCAAAGCAATAAAATGAAATGCCTCTCTGTAGAAATATATCAACACTCTGCAAGGGCCACCAGACTTTCCTGCTCTGAGATGGTCTTGGCGCGAGCTGATGTGGCCTATCGCAAGTAAAGCAATAGAAAAATCATACCAAGATGGCCACTGCTTGTGTGTACTCATGGTGGGGCCATCTTTTTAGGAGTTTCTTAAAGCATCAACAAAATCCAGGATGACCGCTCACCTGTGTACGCATTTACAGGCATGGCCAGCCATCTTGGAATGGATCTCCTCCATCTCTGCTCTTGCTCTCTTCTTATACTAACTGTTGATTACCACCAACTCGAGGCTAGGATCTATAGATCTATACGGAGCAAAGTTATGCAAGAGGAGCTCATGATAATACACAAATTAGAGGCAGACTTGGGTACTGCATTCATGGATGACCAATGGATACTCTGCTGCTCCCAGGAAGTCTCGCCCAGTCGCATACCATACCCATACACTAAATATATATCTACATAGAGCCGATTTTACATTTAAAGAGCTGGTGGAGAGGTGGATGAGGATAAATACATGCTGTCAGAAGCGTGGAGCATTTGACGCAGGATGTTATATTTAACACGAGATTGTCATTGGGTTGCCACCAATTGGACAACAGTCTTCAAACAATATCTCTTATGTAGGGACATGATACCGTCAACTACTTCCTAAGTAGCTCTTTCGGGGTTTTGGAAGATATTTCCCCTACATTATAAATAAAGCACAACCATTTGTTGTTGGCAAAACAAGATATACCTATGTGTTGGGGGGAGCGCCCATTGTCTGAGAGTCATTAACTGGCTGAGCGACGTGTCCTGCAATGAGATGGTAGAGTTGTATGTATGTCTTCCTCCACAGTCAACAGGGATATCTGGAACCCACTATGGACGCATCTGGTGAAGCAAGACTCAGGAGTACCCATACAGCCTGCGAAAAATGTGTTGGAACCCGTAAGGAAGCGTAATTGTGACGACGACTAAATCATTGTTTATGGGGGTTGAGGCTTCCCACAGCCGAGATATGCATGATGGACGTATACCACATCCTACACTTGATCTGTTTTGAAAATTCTACTTTCAAAATGTATACTATCTGTCAAAGTAAACTAGAAGTGTAACTTGGAATTCGCAGTTGTAACTGATGTTTATAAAATTATAAATAAAAATGACTCACTGCTGATTATATGTTTAAAATACTTTTTGACAGACATCCTCGTCCTTTTTGCAAAACTGTTGGGAGATCACACAAAACAAGCATTGGCAAAGCGAATAGCTCTCATCCTTGACCCTATTGGTTTTTCAATGTCCTTTATCGCCCATGGCCACTGCACGTAACCACTCATGCATCTTAAAAGGTTTTTTCTTATGCTTTAAGAAACATTGGGGCATATTACCAACGAGTAGCGATATTTATCGCTAACTAGGCTTAGCAACAATTTTTTTATCGCTAAGCATCGCCGGAAATTATCGCTGAGATGACGTGCTATTAGCAACGTTTATCTCCAAAGCGATAATTTTTCCGGCCATAGCGTGAATATCACTGAGAATACAGTGATATTCACGCATTAGTGACGAAATGCTCTTAGCCATGTTATCCTCTACCCATTGGATAATATGGCTAAGACTATCATGAAATGGGATCGCTGTATTAGGGCGGGACAGCGTTGTATGTCAGATGTGCTGTGAAGATCACTGCTGTGTGTAATGACACCCTCTGCGAGTAGCGACTCTAGTGCATCAGGGTCCTTATAACAGATAAGGCGCACTGTTCCTGTTTGCATCATGGTGCAACTTTAAATAGGTGTGGCATGCGTAAGAAGGAAAAGTGTGCCCTATAACAGAGAATGTGCGGCCCTTAAGACAGCTGCAAACTCATGCTGCCCTGGGGCAGCGCAGTCAAGCGAAATACGGAACGGCTGCATCAAAGTTGATCCATGTTTCACTGTTAGGCGGCAACCCATCTGCAGTTTAAAGAGAGAAGAGAGATCCCCTTGCAGGCAGGTGGAGTGAGTGACTGCACCCCCCTTTAAGGGGATGTGTAAGGATGTTCATGGGACCCACTTTTCATCCTCCCAAGGCCTGCCATCAGGGTGTGCACTAACAGTGCTCCTCCTCACAGTTTTTTTGACTTGATGGCCGGGTCCATAATATGGCGATGGCACAGAGGCAAAGAGATTCCCTCATTTGCATGGGACCACGCCCCCATCAAATTAGGGAATGCCCTCTAATGGTAGCACTGGCACTACATGTGCGCAGGGTTACAGATGGGGACGCACAGATGTCTGCGGCCCCCTCTGTAATACTAAAGTGCCATGGGGACACACAGAGCTGGCACATAGGCCCTCTGTGCCCCCTGGGCACTTTCTGTAATATATCCCCCAGATCCTGAAGTGATTATGTTCCCAAAACCCTAGAAAATTGTGTGTTTTAAAAGATTCTGAGTTCCCCGGGCTTTGGTTACAATATATTATGTATCCTTTGTGAGAGTGCACATTTTGTATGCTCGGCTGTTTTTCCTGTATCAGTGCTTAAAAGGTCTGAATTAAGAGGCATATTTACAAAAAAATTGAATTGGGCAGCACTGCTTTTTGTTACACTGCCCTATGCCAATTTGAAAGGGCTGGAAAGCCCCATATTTACGAGATACTGTGCATTACTGTCCTTTCAGCGGCGCACAATATTTAGTGCCTAGCGCCAACAGAGGCACCCTTGCACCAGGGTGCAAGGGTGTCTGCTTGCTGGCAGGATTGCTTTTGTGCAGGAAGGGGCACCTTCCATGGAGGCATTTGCCCATTCTATGTTTGCTGCAGAATGCACATGGAAAGAGGGCAGAACGAGGAGAAATGAAAACATTTCTCCTCATTATGTCTGCTCTGGGGGAGGAGTAAGGTTTTGGCACTGCCCCAGGTTTACATGATTTCTGTAAATCTCGGGCAGCATCAGAATCCATGGGTGTTGAATGGGAACCCCCACCGCAATGCTCATGGAATGCCTTCTTGCCTTACTCCATACCTATGAGGCCAGGCAAAGCCGTTCAGGGTGGCTTTGCGTCACCTCATAGGTATGATTGAGAGGTGGGCGTGTTATTAAAGTGACGCTCTGGTGGCGCAGACCTCTTGTAAATAAGCCCCTAAGTGTTTTAAGCAGAGTTACAGACGCATATCAGGTCATGTAGATTTATGCACTAAACATTAGGTTGTGATGAGAAGCGTTTCTAGGAGCTTTAAGCGACCGCTGTAATAAGTGCTGCATTTCTGTGTCTCAACAGTGACAGAAACTTCAACTCCTAACTTGGGGAGAACAATGCGGGAAAGGCTTGCGTGTTTTGTTGCAATGATGACAACAAAACATCATTGCAACAAAACGATGTTTGTCCTGGGCAGTGCGTACCGATTTGTCTCTTGCCACCAGCCTCAAGCGTAGCAGCAGTACCCGCAGCTCATGTATCGCAGCGCAGGTCAAATACCCGCCTCCATTTTGGGCACCGGAGAGCACGCTAGGGCTCTGCAGCACGTTAGGCAGTAATGAGGATAATAAGGGGCTCTGGATTGCAAGCTTCGTAGGGGAGGATAGTAAAGGGGAGGTGTGCCCATCCAGACACCAAGGGGAGGGACCCTCCATCTGCAGGGGTGCATCATCTTTGTAAGGTGTTTGCTGGAAGTGCATGAGTAAGATGGCCCACTGTGGGAAATCAGGACAGGTGGGCTCCGTATCCTTAGTGCCCACACCGTCATCCGCTCCCCCCCTGCATTTTATACACTTGCCCATATAAAGATTACACAGGACACATTGTTATGGCAAAGAACTGCTGCAGGTTTATTTTCATACAACAGAAAGTATGACGTTTTAGTGGGTTATTGTGGAAGGTAGAGAAACAGAGGGTAGTGATGGAGGAAGAGTTCTTGGATGCAGTCGTCAGGTGGGGAAAAGGTCCGGGAAGGGTTCTGGCTGTACGTCTCTGGAGGTCTCCTTCTTCTGTGCGGTTGGTCCGGTGGCCCTCGGAGTTAAAGGGAGAGAGAACAGGGCAATTAGTTCTCTACGCCGGACTCTATGAATACTGTCTACAACACCCGGTTCGTGTTAGGGAAAAAGCGAGAGTGAGGAAGGGGTCGGAAGGGGCGAAGATGGGAAAGAGTACGAGCGGGAAGGAAGAGTGTGTACTTAGGGAGGGATCCGGTGCGGGGTTCACTACTTTAGGTGTCTCGGGTAGTGGTCTATACAACATATATGCAGTGCTCTTAGGAGTGCTATACAGTGAGGGGATGTTCTATATACCGAAATATACAGGTCCACCTGGAAGCCAGGAGACAGGGTACTCACATGCCCCGCCGCAACTCTCCTCAGAGTTGCGGCCGCTCTCCAGCCACCTCCTGGGGACTCCACCAGTCCTCGCTCCAGATCTCCTCGTCCTCGCCTCCGGTCTTCTCTTCTCCTGTGCCTCCGCTATCTCCGTCCTCCGCCTCCGGTTCTCTGTATGCTGTCTCCTGCCACGAGTCCGTCGTCAGGAACGCTCCTCCTTTGCCGCAGTCGCCTTTTCCGTGTTCCGGGCCGGGATCGTAGGCAGGACTTCCGGGGTCACCGCAAGGTCCTTCCGGTCTTCCATCTATCGCGATTGGCTCCTGCACGGGAAGAGAAAGGGGAGGAGACCGTGTTGCCAGGGACGCTGTAGGATCGCTATCGGAGCCCAGAGAGTTCTTGCTGAGCCATCGCCCAAGGGAGGTAGGGGACGGTTCCGTTCCACAGTTATCTTACGGGCGATCCAGGGCAGGCAGCCCCTTGCTGCCCCGCCCGCCTTAAGAGCCAGCCGGCACGGTGGGTCGATGCCCGGACAGTACAGCATTTGCTGATCCCCTTACGGATCATGTGATCATGACTTATACTCCCGCCCCCCCTTTCAGGGCGGAGCGTGGTCTGGCACACCCCCAGTTGGTAAGGCCCCCCAACCGCCCGAAGGACTAACGGGGCACCGTTGTGGTTTTCGTCGAACCTCCCTCCGGCTCCAGGTCTTTGGCTCAGGCACCCTTACTGTACCAGGCAGAGGTACCCTTACTGTACCCGTCTGCTGCAGAGGTACCCTTACTGTACCAGTCTGCCTCCAGATCGCCCTGTCTCTCTGCCTGCAGGATGCAGGGGACCCCTTACATAATCACTCCTGTTTGACCAGCCAGAACTCCAGGAGGCCGTGGTTCGAAGCAGCCTTTGTGAGGTAACCCACTCCTGGAGTGTGCCTCCCTGCAACTCTTCACCTTGCGCCCTGTGTCCCCCCCCCCCATCCTGGAGGGATTCTTTAGATCAAGGCAAAAACTCCTATAAGCTAGCTGGTAGGGTCACTTACTAATTTCAGTACTATTAGTGAGCTGCTGTAAACTCTTGCCAGCGTGGGCATGAGAGAGCTGGCCTGGTCACCAAAAAGCCGCTCCACTAAGTTTTTACCAAGGGCAACTGATGGTCACACTGACTGTGCTGCGATGCGCGAGAATGCCTCTGTCCCTAAAATTCGAAAAAAATGCAGAGAGAGAATGCGCCAGGTCCCCCAACATCCCGAAAGCGACAGTGCGCTATGTTGTCTACTGCTTTGCAGGGATTTTAAAAGTGTTCGTAACATGCAATCGTTTTAAGGCAATTGCTGGGCTAAGCCTGCCTCGAAGAATACTAAAACCTATTCTAACCACTTCCTTAGACAGAAAGAAGCACGGCAATCCAGGACTAAATGCTAGGTGCCCGACAACGTCCAATTATTCGAACGTTTACTGATGACTAGTTCCGTAAGTAAATCTTTATTTTGAAGAATAAAAATTCCTCATAAAAGCACATTACATTATAAAATTTCATTAGCTATCATTACATATCATTCCTGAACTTTTGATAATTAAAACAACCTTAAAAATAAACGAGGGATATAATTCATGGAGCGGGTCTGATTTACAAAACAAATTAATTTCTTGTATTCCTCAATCTTACCGCTACTTTTAGAAAACTTAAAATGGCGCATAGAGTATGAGTATCAGTAGCTTTCTGTAAAAACAACAGTGCAGTTTTTGCATGGTGGAATTTCTGTTTCCTGAGAATGTCAACCAAAAACAACCGTCTAGGATTTCTATAAAATGGACATAAAAGTACAAAATGAGGGGTGTCCTGCGGAGACCTATTGTCGCAGCCGCAGGCACCCTTCTGCTCAATTGTTATAGTAAAACCAGCAGGATAAGCTAAAATGTTTGGTAACCTGATGAATAAATTTTAGGAAAAGCAAAGCCCTGAACAGTTTGTGACATTATCAACTCTCAGGAAGGCCCCATCTTCCCTTGCCATGAATGACAGAGGGGTGGCGCAGCGCAGGTCAAATACCCGCCTCCATTTTGGGCACCGGAGAGCACGCTAGGGCTCTGCAGCACGTTAGGCAGTAATGAGGATAACAAGGGGCTCTGGATTTCAGGCTTCGTAGGGGAGGATAGTAAAGGGAAGGTGTGCCCATCCTGACACCAAGGGGAGGGACCCTCGATCTGCAGGGGTGCATCAACTTTGTCAGGTGTTTGCTGGAAGTGCATGAGTAAGATGTCCCACTGCGGGGAATCAGGACAGATGGGCTCCGTATCCCACGGTGCTGCGCGCCTTCAGGGGCCCTCTCTATGTCGGATCCTTTCCCCGCATAGGTTCAGTGGTCAGCGTGGGCCAAGTCCCGCCCAGGTGCTGCTGAGTCGCAGGCCCAACAACCAGGTAGGCCCCGCTCAACAGGATGCAGGGGGGCAGGGAGTGAAAGGTGCCTCACCCCATCGCAGCATCCAGCTGAGATCCACAACCGCACCTCGAATGGGGTGCCGACTCAGGGGCCAAGTATGGGGTCCCTGCCATCCACCCTCGTGCCCGATCTCATCATGCTGAGGGCTGACAGCATGGCACCTCCAGGATCAACGCCGTCCTGCACAGGGTCTTTAAAGTAGGCAGTGAGCAGTGGGTCGTGGCTGCCAGGCGGGGACCCCCGCACCACGACGATCTCTTCTCTCGGCTCCAATCGCCATCCAGCAGAATACTCTCTTGCGTCATACTATTGGCGCTGTTGCAAACAGAGCCGAGTGGTTCTATGCAGTTCAGCCACCCCAGAAGGCTCAGGACCATGGCAGTAGCACTCCCCACACATTCAGGTTAGTGCTGGCTTGGTGGAGTGCAACTCATCCAGTCAAAACACAGGAAGACCTAAATACTCCTTAGATGTCTTGGACAACATAAGAATAGGGAGTAAAGCCATTGAACCAGGAGAAGAGAGCTGATATAAATAACCCATCGAAGCATGAGAAAGGGCTGAAAAAAAGCCACTCCAAGGGCCTGATTACCTGTAGGTCAGGATTCTATGTGGAGATTCTTGTTGATCAGAATTGATGCTACCGGGTAGAATCTCCACATGGAATTTAATCTATCAAGAGTTAGACTTACCAAAATAGGGAATAACTGCACAGGCATGTACTAACCATTAGGAATTCTGCACAGTATTCCCATTTCCACTGGGTATGACACACATATTTACCGCCTGCTCTGGCTAGGTGGTAACTGAGTGTGGGTGGGCCCGGTTTGAGTGAGGAGGGTCAATGGGTAGGGGAGCAAAATGGAACAATTTCATAGGGGCATATTATCAAGGCCCGAGATAAAATTATCGCCACTTTAGCATCCGTTTTCGGGCAAAAAGCGGCAATAATTTTATCGCACTATCAGCAAGGAAACGCTAGCGCGTGTTCCTTTGCCTCTCCGCCACTTTCCTGGACGCCCAGCTTTGCAACGCTAATGATATGCAAAGGGGGCACACCTTACTGGAATAACGTGAAAAATTTCGCTAACGAACCTTTCTCCTATCATCAATCTGCTCGCTAACCTGCGTAGCGATGATAATAGTAGCGCTAACCGCGCTTATCGCAGGTTTCATTATGCCCTCTTTTATTCTTACTTAGCCATTGTGTCCTATGTAAGGTGGATTGTGAGGATAAGTACTCCCTGCCCTAGTAACAAGGAATCTCCTAACGCTGTGCTATTTTCGCTGGATTTCCAGCGATAATCACACATTTTGCAGCTAGCGCTAGATTTTGTATCGCATTGGAGATACGCGTTGCTGATAGCACGCTATCTCTGCAATATAATCAGGTCACTCTCGGAGACATATGTATCCTATCATCTCTGTTAAATCCGTTCATCGATGAGCCCAGAACAATGCTATTCTCAGGATGTTAGTTAGTACTAACTTGAGGCTAATCTGACATTCAGGTTCTGAGTATATTAATATAGCAATGTAGTTCTACATAGAGCAAAAATAATGATATCTGTTTACATGGTATCAATCACAGTTAGATCATTAAATCCTTGCTATGTCACATATTGCATTTCAAATCATCTTTACATGTACATTAGAATAGGAACTAAAACAATTTACGTTTGTGTTTTTACTCTTTGCTTTATTTTTCCCAATCTTTTTGTCACTTTTACCTACTATCTCACCTTTTTCATTTGATTTATTACTAATTAAATATGGATCGATATTCATTGTGTATGACAATAACAAAATAAGTAGAGGATTTTGTCAACTTCTCATGATAAATTTAAAAGAATTTCTTGTAATAAAGAAGCAAGGTTTTATATTTTGAGTTGCGAAACGTGTTGACAGATTTTGGCAAAATCCAAAGAAAAAGAATATTTCAGCATAATTCAAATAAAGCAGTCCAATATTTACGGAATCTCCTCTAGGGTAAACCATGTGTGACCTTTGCAGTTTTTAGGTCTCGCCTAGACGAAAGCAAAAGCGAAGCTTTTGCTGTCTAGGGCGAGACAACTTATGTTGTTACTTTTGGGGGAACGTGGACATCAGACTGCCACGCGCTTTTTCTGGCAGAGATTTGACCTCGTGGGCGCGCACGCCCAGCCCGGTGCCGTGCACGTCCCCTGCCACAGATTCCCTGAACACACACATGCACAGGCAGGCAGGAAGGCACACACACACACACGTGCGCACCCCCCCTACTTCCCCCCACTCACCGGCACCCCCGCCGCACACATACAGGAGCGCACCTACACACATGCACGCACACACACATACAGAGACCCCCCCCGCCGCCACCGCCGCATACATACAAGCGCCCCGCCCCCCCGCCGCCGCCACTGCTGCATACATACAAGCGCCTCCCCCAGCCCCACTTGCCGCTATTCTAAACTCTTGTGCTTTATTCCTCTCATTTTACAGTGTACTGCTCTCAGTCGCAAAGTTGTCCAGCATTTATTTCGACCTCCCTTTCTCCGCCGCTCGCCACGAACACCTCCCACTTTCGGTTCGGGTCGCACTCAGTTGGTTTTGTTTCACTGCAATGGTCGCTACCTCTGCTCCTCACCTCGCCTTCCCCTTCAGTCCCAAGCTTTCGTCATCTCGTGTCTTTGACACCCGCCCTGTTTCTGTCTTTGTCGCTTTTCCTACCCCCTTCAACTCTTTCCTCCCACTTCCGGTCCTGCCCTCCCTCCCCCGCCTTTCCTTGCACTGGACGCTGATCTTCTTCCCCATAAAGTTGCCTTATTGTGCGGGGCGCGTGGGGCTGGGAAGCCGTGACAGCACCCGGGCAACGGCAGCGAAGCCCAGGGGGCGAGCGTCACATTTCACGGAGAGGTGAGGAGCTACCCGCCTAAGGGTAGATAGAGAGAGGCCTGGCGGCACGGGGAGAAGGTGGCCCGGGAAAGGCGGAGATAAACTCGGCCTGGTGCAAGGGAGACTATCACTACTGGAGGATGCGGGGTAGAGGATTTTTATATGATAATAGTTCAATATAAACGCTCACTTTGTGTTGCAATAATTGTTTCAAATGCATCAATAAAGTGATGATAGGCAGAACATGGGGGAAATAACAGTCACGCAGAGCTTCGTTGTGATTGGTGGAAGTTCATAAGGGCGCCGTTGGTTGGTGAATTAAATTGATAGCGGAAGTTGTCGTTTTTGGATAGTGGTCACTTCTTGTTTACGTTTTGGCCCGTTCTTGTCGTTAGGTACCGACCTAGTGCTTCTATTGTGGGCATCTATCGGGCTGAGGAGCGGAAGTAGTTCTCCAACACCAGTCATTGTCTGCGACAAATGTGAGTGTGAGGACGGGTTAGGACGAAAGTCTTGACGCCATGGCGAAGTATTTCTTCAGCTATGGGGGTGGGAGTATTGTTACGGAGCTGGGATTGTCGCAACATGATAATTATTATTTCTTATGGTGTGATTTGGAGAAAAAAAAAACCCACACAATAATATTTTCTATGGCGTAGTTTGCTGTACACATGTGGGTAAAAAAGCCTAGGACGTCAGCAGTGTAAATGACCAATTATACCAGAATCGGTAGTGTGAAGAAAAAACAAGAAATAGCTGTATACAAATATATATTTAATAAGTATGAATAAAAATCATATAGAAAAACAAGCTATATGATAAGGTAAAAGTATAAATCATTAAAAACAAACACAAGTATTACAAATCAAATTATGTCCTATAAGTCATACATTTTACAAAACACAATACAATCACATCGATTAATGACATAAAAAGTATGAAAATACTAATCATAAAAAAACTCGACGCGCGTTTCGGCAGAAAAACGCCTTCTTCAGGAGTCTCTGCTGATAATCTAAGAGAAAACATGTATAAAAAAGAAAAAATATACATCAAATTAAGATTTTATTGGTTCTGGTAACTTACATCATTATTTAACAATACCTAAAAACTTTAAAATCGAGAGAACATATAAACAGCAGATTCATCTTATATCTATTAAATTCGTCAATCTTCACAACCTACCAATTGAAGACATTAAATTTGGTCATTTCTTGTCATATGATTGACAAATACTTTCGACTCTATTGTGCAGTACTTAATCATTACTTAATCATACAGAAACCTCTTTATATATAGGTAGTGATACCTTTAAAGTTGGGCTGTGTACATATGACCTTCATAACAGGCGGATGGGAACAAAAGGTTTTTATTTATTTGCGACCAAGAATCCCCTGTAAGATCGGTAAACACTTACATTGATAAAATTCATGGAAGCTGTTGATATCTTCGTACATGCGGTTAGTCAGAGCCACTTGATAGAGGCTAATACCTGATCAAAATAATATAAAGAATCAATTAAATAACAGAATATTGGACGTTAAAGGGGAAAGGCAAAATGATAAGTCACTTTGAACACAAGGCGCCACCTAGTTGTTAAATCCAATGCATTTATCATGTTCCTCTAGGTAGCTAGTAACATCTGGTGGAGGATAGCAGAGTGAAGAGGAGGGGAAATATGATACATACTTTCAAAAGCTTCTCTATTGAGTGCTAATCTCACAAAAGTAACGTGTCTATGCTGAGGTTCGTCACAGAACAAGGAGTACAAATTGACGATCAAACAGACTAGACGGTTACCTAGTTAAGCACTACTCATTTCTGAATCTATTGGTTATTATTATTATGTCTATCAACGTCTAACTCCCTGGTAAATGTAAAAGGTACATAGAAACCACATAATAATGGTAAAGATACCTGCGATAGCATTGACATCGTCTTGGATTCAAAACCGGGGAAAACAGCACCAAGAAGGATAAGACCCAAGCTGCGGGACGATCATAAAATCAGCATAGCAAAAGACACTATATTGGTGAAAAACGGGACATATGGGAATACCGTTTAGCATATGACCACATATATAAAATGCTGGAGAGCATTTACTGCAGATAACATTTTTACGTAAAATCGGGACAATACCCGATTAAAGAGAAGCGTACCTATGAAATTCTGATATAGGAGTATTAGGTCATGGAGGAGATATGGACATCTGTGATAGGTCAAACAGTTTGTGGCTGTAGTTGAGAAAAGAGGTATAAAAAAGGATAACAATAAATGGGATGGAAGATAACGAACTAAAACACTGATATTGAGTCATTGTACTGAAACCACGCATGTACAAATGGTTCCAAGCAAAACGCATCTCATATAGTGTAAAGAGGACACGTACCTTATTTATTCAAGAGAGTACGTAAGTTATGATTCTTAATCCGTATATGGTCAATATAGATGGTTCAAAGTTGGCGCATAGTTGTGCCAGTTCTTATATAACTGCAGAGATAAAAAGGAAATGGGGGGAGCTATAGACAGGCTATACTCAAAAATAATAAGTAAATAAAAAAAGAGGTGAAAACGCTAAGTTCGTAGCTCGTGGGTCTACTAGTATCTAAAGTTTCAAAATGTCCTAACTAAGTCTTACCGTAAAGTGAAAGGGATGATATGGGCAGCAAGATGGTGCTGCTCCAGACAAACGGGACGTCACGCCACGCAAGTACCTCCAGCCAGGAAAGTAAAGTTCCGCACTTACGGGCGGATATTTAAAGGTCTGGTAATGGCGCGAAACTTACAGGCTTGGACGAGGAGAATGGTAGAAGGCGATAACGGACTGTTGGCCACATAACGAGAATTCAGCCTGATCTAAAATGGCGCTTCAAATTGCAGGAAGCACATCACGCACGAAAGACTTATACTGTCTAAAGAGAGTGGGCTGTAATCGATTGTCCAAGTCATGATCTTTAAAATAAAAGAGAATAGTATCTAAAAAATAAATTCTTGTTTCGATTAATAATGATGGTATGAAGTGCTCAAAGAAAGTACACGTTCTGGATAGAAGAAAACCTATTCTAAGATGGCGTCTCCAGATGCTATGGATGCATAGATGAAGGTTAAAATCTGTGTGTTATACAATTCGAACAAGGGATGCTATTATAGCAGTTATTGTCTTTATTTCCGAAGTCAATATGTGTTAGGCAGTAAACAAGAGGGGAAAGAAGAAAAAAAAAAAAGGGGGGGGGGGTTATATAGGTCAAAAGATAAGTTAAACTAGACATGTTGTAAAAATATGGGGTATGTTCAAAAAATGGCAAAACCAGAACAATGAAGGATATTTCAAGAATAGGGTATAATCGTAACGGTTGGATACAGTTACGGTTGGATATACCCACTCATGAATATATGGGGGTATTTTTCTAGAAATGAACCCTTAGTGGTATAAGAGATATAGGTAGCTCAACTAGGTGTGTATGTGTTATAAATCTGAAAAACTGACAAACCAATCCTGGTCTAAAGTTAGGAAGAATGTAGCCACTCATGAAAATATATAAGGGTATCTTTATACAAATGAACCCTTAATAATGAAAGTGATAGTGGTAGCTCAAAAAGGTGTATAAGTATTTATAAGACTAGATACATGAGAAGACAATCTTAATGTTGGAGAGCCCTAAAAGGATCATTACAAGTAAGGGTGCTGGGGAACGGAACGTAGAGTCTTATGGCAGTGATTACACATTTAGATTATGGCGTTCTCCCAAGGTATTTCGGCATTGAGTCCTTTCTTAAAAGTTACCAGGGCAAAAATCCAAAAGACTTCCCTTTTCTTTCTGACTTTGTCACCGCCTTTGCTATCTGGAAGTCTGATCTTTTCAAGTATACGCCATTTAAAATCATCTGGGCCGTGTTGTTTTTCCGTGAAATGTTTAACTAGGGGTGCTAGGTTCTTGTTTGTACGGATGGCCGACCGATGTTCTGTGAGTCTAGTCTGTATGGGTCTAGAGGTTTCACCCACATAGCCCAAAAGGCATGGACACATGATGAAATAGATGCAATTAGCTGTTCTGCAGTTCCACATATCGTTGGCGCTGACATGGTAGCCATTGTGTTCAAAGGACTCACCTGTGATGATGGTTTTGCAGGATTTACAGGATGAGCATCTAAACGCGCCTCTAACTGGAAAATTGTCTGTAAGAGATCTTTGAACAAATTCTGAACAATTTTTATTAGCAGTGAAACGAGAATGTACAATTAGATCTTTGAGGTTTTTATTTCTCCTATGAGCGAACATAGGTTTATCTAATTTGCAATTAGTAGGGTTGGAATTTAAAATGTGCCAATTTGAATTTACAATGTGTTGAACCGTGTGATCAAGGGTAGAATGTTTTGTAATGCAAACTAATTGCTTGTTTGTCGTAGGTGGCTTAGATCTAAGAAGTGAATCTCTGTCATAGAATCTCGCTCGCTTATATGAATCTCTGACTAACCTATTTGGGTAGCCTGTGCTCAGAAACTTCTGTCGCATGATATTTGCTTTTGTGTCAAAATCAGCTAAACTGGAGCAGTTTCTTCGAACTCGAAGGAACTGGGAGAAGGGTATACTTTCTCTTTGACACCGAAGGTGGAAACTTTTGAAATGGAGGAGAGTATTCCTGGTGGTAGGTTTGACAAAGAGATCGACGATTAATTTGTTGTTCCAGTGTTTTATAATTATATCTAAGAATTCAACCTGATTGTTGTTGTATTGAGCTGTACAGCAATACGACAAAAGCTAGAACAGAACAGCCGCTAATTTATTTTTTCCACCCGGCATATGTAAAACGAACTCCAAGCATAGCTAGTTTATCAGCACTTCCAGTCTAATTGATTTGATGGCTCTTGAGGACTTGTGCTTAAAATCTCAGTGAACTACATCCAAACTGCGAGTGTTTGCTCATCATTGTTTCCTAACAAATGTGCTTTATTAATAGATTCTGCCCTCTTAGTGTCTATGTCAGGATACTCTGACAGTTTTGGGTAACATTTGCTCCAACAAATGCAAACATATTTTTAGTTTGTATTTCTACGCAGGTTGTTGTTCATGTTTTATCCTGCTTACCCAGCGAATTCAATGCGTAAGGTTATCATGCAATTTGGAGGAAGTCCAAGATACGGTATTAGTTCAGTGGCAAAAGCAGAGATCTGGATTGGCTCTTAGAGCAGAGTATGTGCCGAGCCATATGCAAACCCGGCAGTAAATGTTTTGAAAACAAGTGATAAAGACTTTACAATGGAAACCTTTATTTTTCAACATATTTCAGTGTTTTGATTAAGTATGTACGAATGTATCCCCGAATTGAGTATAATTTATTGAAAAATATATACTTTAATCCACCACCACATCCACCACCACCACATCCACCACCACCTCATCCACCACCACCACATCCACCACCACATCCACTACATCCACCACCACCAGATCCACCACCACCACATCCACATCCACCACCACCACATCCACCACCACATCATCCACCATCCCCACCACATCCACCACATCCACCTCCACATCCACCACCACATCCACCACCACCACATCCACCACAACATCCACATCCACCACCACCACATCCACATCCACTACTACCAGATCCACCACCACCGCACCCAGCACCACCACATCCACACCCACCACATCCACAACCACCACATCCACCACCACCACATCCACCACCACCACATCAACCACATCCACCACATCCCCCACCACCACATCCACCACCACCAGCACATCCACCACCACATCCACCACCACCTCATCCACCACCTCATCCACCACCTCATCCACCACCACATCCACCACCACATCCACCACCCCATCCACCACATCCACCACAACCACATTCACCACCACCACATCCACCACAACCACATCCACCACATCCACCACCACCATCACATCCACCACCACATCCACCACCACCACCACCACATCCACCACCACCACATCCACCACCACGTCATCCACCACCACCACATCCACCACCACCAGATCCACCACCACATCATCCACCGCCACCACCACCGCCACCACCACATCCACCACCACATCCACATCCACCACATCCACATCCACCACCCCCACATCCACCACCCCCACATCCACCACCCCCACATCCACCACCACCACATCCACCACCACATCGACCACCACCACATCCACCACCACATCCACCACCACCTCAACCACCGCCATCATTATTATTATTATTATTATTATTATATGAAATTTATAGCGCGCTCAGCTTACCCGGGGACATCACCACCACATCCACCACCACATCCACCACCACCACATCCACCTCATCCACCGCCATCACATCCACCACCACCTCATCCACCGCCACCACTGCCACCACATCCACCACATCCACCACATCCACCACCACATCCACCACCACCACATTAACCACATCCACCACCACATTAACCACATCCACCACCACCACATCCACCACCACCACATCCACCACCAAACCCACCACCACCACATCCACCACCACATCCACCACCACCACATCCACCACCACCTCATCCACCACATCCACCACCACCACATCCACCACCACCACATTCACCACCACCACATTCACCACCACCACATCCACCACCACCACATTCACCACCACCACATCCACCACCACCACATCCACCACCACCACATCCACCACATCCACCACCACATTCACCACGATCACATCCACCACCACCACATCCACCACCACCACATCCACCACCACCACATCCACCACCCCATCCACCTCCACATCCACCACATCATCCACCGCCACATCCACCACCACCACATTCACCACCACCACATACACCTCCACATCCACCACCACCACATCCACCACCACATCCACCACCACCATGTGTGTGTGTGGCTCTGTGTGTGTGTGTGGCTCTGTGTGTGTGTGTGGCTCTGTGTGTGTGTGATTCTGTGTGTGGCTCTGTGTGTGTGTGGCTCTCTGTCAGTGTGGGTGCAAATGCAATAGGTCTCGCATTTGCAAGAGATTAAGCTATTGGCATTGTAAACGACAATGCCATTTATTTATCTGTTTTCAAAATCAACACATAAATACAAAATTTGTCATTTACAATGCCAATAGCTCTAACTTTTGCAAAGGCGAGACCGTTGCATTGTAAATGCTTGTTCTCTATTGGATACAATAAGTTTGTAAGCAAAAGACAGCCAAAGCTTCTATAAGGAATATTTTAAAATGGAGCATATAAACAGGGCAAGTACGCACACTTGTTTGCTTGCTAATGCAGTACGAAATGTTATGCTTTATCATTTTACTAATCACATGTGAATCTGGGTGCTAATGTCTGGCCAAATGTATAAAGAAGCCACATTTTGAGTAATCCAAGTACAATTAGTAGATGTAGTATATTCATGTTTAACCAACTGTGTTTCCTTAAGTTGACCTAACTGCAAGATAGGATGAACTGGAAGTTTATTGTGATTTACACTGTCAATGGGGATGAGAAAGATCCTCCTGTACGTGCAGTCTGGACCAACGCTACATCCAAGATTGTGCAGTTGTGTGTGCTTTTGTTTGATGATGGGATGTAGCGGCGTTTACCTGTTCCAAAGACACCGCACAACCTAATAATCCCTGTTGGTGAAGTTGGAGGAAAGATGGGTTAGAAGAATTCAATGTAATTTAACTCTGTGTCTTAGAATAGTTGTTAGGAGATCGTATCCTAAGTTTGCAGAGGTAAAATCATTCCTTAATTCTGCTGAATTCCCATATTCTTAGATCTTGGGTTATGCTCTTGACCGTTTCTGTATCTTTGTCCTGAACCTTAAATTAGTTCACTGAAAGACAGAGACCTTCTGCTTATGATTTTCCCTAAAAAATATTAGATGCTTTATTTAATTTAGGGACATTTCTTTGTGGAACCAAAACTTTCACTGCTTTGATTTTGCATTCCTCAAATGATTTATGCTTCTATCTGCTTGAGATTATTCTGTTTGGATTGATTATCCATATTAACTTTTGTTCTCCTGCAAAGCTGCCAGAAGCTAAATTGGCATATATTCTTTAATTTTGCTTGTGTGCTAGAATAAGGTGTTTCTATCAAAAATATCGAAGGTGGACTTAAATAATATAATTTCCGCAGATCTACATACTGGGGCTGAATCTAGTGGTAAGCAATAGTTCCAGAATGCCCTTTTGAGTCTGAGCAAACCTACTAACTTGCATGTTTTCAGGGTTTTCAACAACTCTTCTCTAATCTTTTCCCATAATGAGAAATGTTGAAAATGTACTCCTGACAATGGCAGACGTAAACTTTCTTCCTGAGTTCGGAAAAAGTGGTTGGAGGGAAAGTGAATTTGCAAACACTCAGATTTTTGCATGAGCAAATCTTCACTTGCACATTTGCTCATGCTAACATGCAGTTCAGAAATTTTTCTAGGAGTACTATTTCTTGTCCTACTTCTGTCAATTCTTGGGAATTCACAAAAGCTGTATAGCTGCACTTAATGCAAGGACATATACCATGGGTGAATTTTTGAGACTTTCATTAATGATAGGGCCCTTAATTTGGTCTGGGGTTGACCATGACCTTTTGCATTTATTAAAATTCTGTCAATCTCTCTCTGTATCGACTGGTTTCACTGTGAGTGACAGCATTTTGCTCTTTTCCAAGGAGCATATTGACACACAAAATAGTTTTGTTCAGTGCCAGCAACTACTGTGGCAGTGTGTGCTTTTTAAGACCAAAAACAATGTTTGATTTTGCCAATGTTTGTTATAATGGTCAGGGCACGGCAGTTCCCACACTAATAAGGTTTTCCAAGAACCATGCCAAAACAATTCACACACTGAAGAAACTAAAAAGCTGACCACCATTATTAGCCCTACTGGCTTTGCCAGTGCTTGTTTATTTTTGTTTCCCATAATCTTATTGAAACTGGTTGCACTGATTTTCCATTATAAATATTTTTGGGAAATACTATCATGCATCAACACATGCTAATAAATGATGCTGCAAAGAAATGGTACCTGATATTTTATAGTAGTTTATCTAAATGTTTTTTTTTCCTGATTTCATTTTTTTGTGCGCATTTTATTTTGAAAGCAAAGAATCATCAATCTTGCTTTCAAGCTTCTGCAAATATTTGCATCAAAACAGAGAGCATTCTGGGAGCATTATAACTAGCCTCATTGGTAAACTCTGAAAACGTATTTATACATTTTTCTTACTGGAACCACTGTCAGCAGTGCAGTCAGAGCTTACAACATTTACTTAGAGCGCTCACCCTAATACTAAAGGCTGTCAACTAATGAACCATAAATACAAGTCTGAACAGCATTAAAAAATGGGCAAAAATATCACCATAACTGTGGACACTTCTCTGATTCATAGTGTAGTACTGCAAAAGGACAGCTGAAGTGTTTGTGCTGCAGTCCCAAGGACAAAATACACATGAAAACTTGTTCCCCTTGACCCCAAACAATATGTCCTGGGCATCAGGCTATAGGAAATCTACATCCCTGCATAATAGCATTTTTACCTGAATGGACTTGAAATTACACAACGTGCTGTGAGTGTGTAATATCCCGAATTTTGTTTAACAAGAGTAATGCGATATACCGAAATGTGCATAGGATTATTCAACCTTCACTTTTTCTGGGTACTGTCATGGGGATGAGCCTTGCATTTACACTGTATTAAGTTGGTATGAGCTTATTAGAAGTTTGAACGCCATTTTTCCTTTCTGCTGCCTTTGCACACAGCACACATTATTATAAATGTTTAGAGTTTAGCAGAGTGTTTTGCTCCACACAAGAATAATATGTTTTTCTATATTAGCAGCCTTGCTTGGTAAGCTTTGTCTGAACAGTGAGTGCCAAGGCCTTTTCAGGTTATTTCAACACAGTGGTTGCTGTTCGGACTGATCAGCGCACGTTCTAGATATAACATATATCCAGCTGTGGCCACCTCTGAGTTTGGAGCGTTCAATATTGCACTGCGTAGGCATGATCAAACACACTTGGAGAACATTTGCATGCAGAGAGCTGATGCAGAAACTGATGTGATCAATTTCTGCTAGGAGGTATGGGGCCGCCCTTGCAATCCCCAAGAGACCTTCTGTAGATATAAAATAACTTACTAGCAAGGGAGGGTGAGATATTTATTTATTTATTTATTTATTTAATTTGTATAGCGCATTATAACCACCGGGGTCTCTAAGCGCTGTTTGTCCAGATTACGTAGTGGGGTTCGGTATTTACTTGATCTTAACACAACGCCTAGAGGCTGCTCCATGCTTGCTTGAACAGTACAGTTTTTAACTTTTTTCTAAAGGATAACAGATTGCATTCTTTCCTTAGTTCTGGGGCCAGTTTGTTCCACAAAGCTGGGAGTGTGTTGGAGAAAGCACGTCCCCCCACCGTGGCCAGTTTAAAACGGGATTGGGACAAGAGGGTAGCGTCCGACGAGCGCAAAGTCCTGCTCGGTGTATATGGGGATAGGCGGGATTTCAAGTATCTTGGTGCATTACCATACAGCGCCTTGTGTACGATACACAATCCTTTGAATACAACCCTCTGCCGAATCGGGAGCCAATGTAGCTCCTGCATCAGAGGGGAAGAGTGGGCAGTCCTAGGTTTCTTGTAAATCAGCCGGGCTGCGTCATTCCTAACCCCCTGTAGCTTATCCAGCAGCCGCTGGGGTAGACCGATATACAGGGAGTTTCCATAGTCCAGCCTAGCCAGGATTGTGGCTGAGACCACGTATAGGTGTATAGGTGTATTCTATAGATATAAGTGTATTCTAACCTGTTTTCCATTTAGCATAGTAACATGCTTTCTCCCTTTGTATTTTATGGAATAGTAACTATGCTGATAATCTTGCTGCTTAAAGTATGTCTGTTTGTATTAGCTAAGATACTGCTCCTGAGAACACGGCATTAGAAATAAATATTTCAAACTTGCAGGTGTCTCTATTTCCTCCCTGTTTTGGATTGGTTTCTGAGTATAATGAAAGAGTGTTAATGTGTTCCACAATGCCTGAGGTAATCTAAGTTCCATGTTCTGCATTGTCTAATCATTGGTGTTATGGAAGAACTAATGAGACATTGATCACTAGTCTGGTAGGGGATTTTGGCTACTAAGGTAAGTTTTGGCACACCCTAATTCACTGAGGTTCCAAGTCTCTATGCACAGTTCTGTGTATGAGCAGAATCCCTGCTACATGGCGCCCATACGATGGTGGTCTTATTACATGACGCTCAAGTAGTACTTCATTCAGTCCTTAGCACCTTGGCTATTGTTTCCGGTTAACAGTGGTCTTGGACAAACCTACCTATAGTTACATAGTCTTTTCAAGCTTGAATCTTTCAAAACGGTTCCTGTTGAATTACTTCCCAGTTGTGCTACTTCGTTTTACATTGTACCTTTTCTTCTATGTGTCACTATGGCTAACATTGATATACCGCAACATAGTCGTATTGCGGTTCGCAATCATTTGCAAGCTTATAATTTTGGTTTGGAGGGCATGGCAGTGATTTTGGTGGTGAGTGCTGAGGTTGCTTGCCCGTTTGAGATTTTCTACTCATGGGTGACATTTCCCGCTGTGGAGGCAGCTACTCAGGTATTTGAGACTTATACTCACACAGCCGTGCCCTTGGAGTATGTTCCATGTAGGACACAGGAGATTCCGATTTCTGCATTGCAGCACCGTGTTTGGTTTAATGGCGCCCTTCCCCACAGTGTAACGGTGATTAGATTGGGTCCTTTGTCCATTCCGGGCGCTTCTTGGCCATTTGGCTGGACTCACCCCGCATCCTCGTGCGGGGCAAATCCCTGTTGCTGAATTACAGACCCTGTATAACTCTTCTATTAGTGTTATAAGGGCCCTAGTTCAATATATTACCCGCAATTTCCAGGGCGGGAACCCTGGTGTTGCGGCTCTTACAGCTGCACCAAGCGGAATGAAGCTTAGTCCCGTAATGGTCAATGCAGTAATGGGCAAGCGTCCCCAGGATAAGGATGATATGCCTTTTTGGCTTGCCGAGAAGTTTGACCTACTGTAGGCAGTATTTCCTCATTCGACTCCCGTTGAAAAACACAGGATTCTTACAATTAGTTTACCCAAGGACTTGGTACCGGAAGCCGGTGTCTGTGAGTCGTGGGGTAGGATTTTTGCGGCAGTGTACACAAGGTGGTTCGGCACTCCGTCAATGGCTGTCCTTCCGACGGTCATTAAGCGTGTTCAGGATGAACACAGACCTGAGGCTGCGGTTGAATTGGGAATGAGACTTGTTGGCACATTTGACGTAGTTTCCGATCTGGTCCTTTCTAATATAAAGGGAGATGCAGTGAACTTTCAAGTGGCTAATGCCTTACGCGATATCCCCGATGCCGACAAACCCTGACAATTACCGAGAATTATTCCGGCTGCTTATAAAACCATTGGGCGCAATAGTTTAGGTGTCAAGCCATTTTCTGCTAAAGATAAAAAACAAACACAGGGTGCAAAGTCTGAAACAGACATTCAACCCACAGCTCCAAAGAAAAATTGGAACAGAAATAAAAAACAGGGGAAACAGCAACAGAAACAGGAGTCCTGTCCCCCGTACCTGCGTCTACTGAGCGCGTTTATGAGTTGCGCGACCGCACTACAATTAAGTCGCTTTATGGATTTCAGGTTCCTGATCAACCCTCTCCTCATTCTTTACAGGACACATCGGCCTCTTTGTCGGGTGGTGGAAGCGGCGGAAGAGGTAGGGGTGCCCAGCAGAGTCGCGACCAGCCCCGCCCGAAAGACGGAAAACGCAAGCAGGACGATTCTTCACAGAAAAGACCCCAGTTTCAGAAAAAGAAAGCTGCCACTTTAACAGCGAGATATGCCACAGATAGTGAGAACGCAGCTTCGGACTCAGACATGGGCGCTGACGTTGTTGGACAGCGCGGCGGAGATTACCATAGTGCGAGAGGTCCTGCGTCCACTACTAAAGGTGACAGCGACTGACCAATATGTTGTTGTAGAGACAGCTGATACTACAGTAGCTCCCCCTGATAGGCTTTTTGAAATTCTCCTTTTAATTGAAGGTGACATACAACGTACCATAAAAGGGGTATTTTGGGAGAATCTTACAACTACCTGTGACATTTTGTTAGCGGAGACTGACTGGAGCCCACCTTTTGTTCTCGCAGCTCCGAGAGGAGAGGAGGTGATCCTCTCTAGTTTCGTGCACACCTTCTCGAAGGAGCATGCGCTGAATTTTGCAGAAGAGTGGGCTAAAGCCCTTGTGCCGGCTCTGTACCGTACTCACTGTGGTTGGGATACATTTTCCCCACACCACGAGATTCCCTTACGGTCAATGCCACAGCCTCAACCTCAATATCGTATACGGCTCGAAGCAAAGGCTTCCGTTGCGGAAATCCTTAAACAATTGGAATATCAAGGAGTAATTGAAACTTGTGTGTCACCGATGAATAACCCTCTTTTATCAGTGACCAAGCCTGACGGTTCGTACCGTTTGGTATTGGATTACCAGAATTTGAACTTGCATTGCCGTTTTTGTGCAGTACAAAATACTCACTGCTCTTCTTTAGTGGATGGTCTTGTGCGCAAAAGTTTTAAAACCACACTTGACATATCCAACGTTTTTTTGCCCACAATTTATCTGGTCATGCAGCCTGATTCATCAAGCTGATTTGCGCTCGCAAAGGGCTAGATTCTGAGAATCTGGCCCTTTGCGAGTGCGTTTTTTGCATTTGGGATTCATCGTCCCAAATGCAAAAATCGCTATTACCGAAATCGCATATTTGCGAGGAATTGGATTTAAGGAATCTCTAATAGAGATTCCTTAAATCCAATTCATCAACCAATTAGAAAATGCGAAATCGCAATATTTGGTCGCAATTTACCACCAAGTCTGACTTGGTGGTAAATTGCGAAAAAAGAGTAAAAAGCACTTTAGTGCATTTTTTTCTTTTGCATGTTACACACACACATGTCCTTTGGACATGTGTGTGCGCAACACCTGTTCGAATGTGCATTTAAGGGGTGCTACAGGGTGTCCTTTGGACACCCCTGGCACCCTTCAAATCGCTATCTTATTTGCGATTAGCAAATTGCTAATCGCAAATAAGGAATACTCCCCATTCATTCCTATGGGCCTTTTGGCCCATAGGAATGAATGGGGAGTTTTTCCTTATTTGCGATTAGCGATTTGATAATCGCAAAAAAGGAATTTGTAGGAATCGCATTTTATTTTGCGATTCCTACATGAATACCGTTTTGCGAGTCTCTAATAGCGATTCCTTATGATTCTCTATTAGAGACTCGCAAAACGGTACCTTGATGAATCAGGCTGTAAGTTCCCAAAGGACCAGTTATACCAGTGGCTGCAAACAACACCAATTTAAAGGCCTGGCCATAGGCTATAAGAATAGTCCAGGTGTATTTGCTGCCCGTATCGTCTCTCTCTTGGAGTGAGTTGACCTGGATGCGTGTTCGTATGTGGATGATATCTATCTCACAGACGACAAAATTTGGCGCATCTTTGTCGCGTTGACCGCATAATTTGTAACTTTGCGGACTTCGGTTACAAGTTCAACTTTGCAAAGTCTCCCATTGCAGAGTACACCGTGTTGTTCCTGGGCTATGAGCTCAACAATGAAGGTCGAGGATTGGCTCCTCTCTTCTTGGAGAAATGCGCACAGCTGCGCACTCCTACAACTCTAAAAAAAATTACAGTCCTTGCTGGGATTTTTGAATTTTGGGCGTACTTACATTCCCGAATATGCCCAGCGTATCAAGCCTTTGTATGCTTTGATACAACCTACTTTTACCAAGGCATGCTGGCTGCCTGAACATTCAGCCATTTTGCAATCTTTGCAGGCTGATCTTCTAGAATCTAAATTCTTACTGACTCCTGATAACCGCACCAGCCTGGCGATAAGAATCATCCCTGGGGCGGTGAGTTTCACTTACCTTACATTTAACGAAGGTGACACAGTACCTATCGCTTACAAGTCACACTTGTACACTTCGGCTGAAATGTGATTTTCCACTGTGGAAAAAGTTTTGACAGCAGTTCAAATGGCGATTCTTAAGGAACATGCACTGTCGCAGGGAAAACGCATGTTGGTTATTACCCCGTATCCTCCTCTAGTGGCAGTGACAAAATCCAGTGTACAAAATTCTAGTGCTTTACACCCACTGTGGATACAATGGGCAGCATCATTGACGTCTCCGGATGTCACGTTTATTTTTGATGCCTCCTTACAGTCACAAGAGTATCTGCAGTATGAATTTGTTCATCCTGCGCCATTGACTATGCGACGTTTGGAGGATTTCCATTGTATCATTTACACTGATGGTTCAGCGTAAGTTGCGCATGGGTCTAAGCATGCATACATCTCAGCTTGTGCCATTGTGGTAGGTACAATGGTAAATGATAAATTCAAGTCCGATGTCGTGCATACACAGACATTGGGGGACTGTACCGCACAATTGGCAGAGCTCCGTGCTCTGATGCTTGCATTGGAGAACGCTGATCTTAGTGTGACAACTCTTATTGTGAGTGATTCTTAGTACTGTGTCCAGTCTTAAAATGAAAATCTGTTCTTTTGGGTTCAGAATGATTTTTGTGATTCCAAGCGTAGCACGATAAAACAAAACGATCTGGGTCCGAGTAGCTGAGCTTAAAGAGCAGTTGCCACTCGTGTATGTAATTCACACTCTTGGTCACCAGCGCATGGGAGTTCACGCTTTTGGCAATTGTTTGGCCGATGAGGTCGCAAAAACAGCAGTATCGACATATTTGATTGCGGCAGTTACACGTTCCAAAAGTAAGATTGATGATGACATCTTGGCGGCTGTTGCCGCTACTGAGAAGGGAAATAAATATCCTAAAGGGTTCCCTTCAAAGTGTTCTTATCACTTAAGTCCTGATAAAGTTCTTTATGTGAAAATACCGGACATTGGTGAAAGATTGATTCCCAACGCAGACCGCAGGTCCACGCTGATTACAGCCGCCCATGAAGGTGTTGCGTCTGCGCATGCAGGCGTCTCAGCTACTGATGCTCAGTTACAACAACGTTTCTGATGGCGGGGACTGCACAAACAGACGCGTGAATATGTGCTTCAATGTGACATTTGCCAGCAGATTAAGCCTTCACCTGCTGTGCGTCCCCCCCAGACACAGTTGTACATTTCTAATAAACCACTTGGTTTGGTTTTATTTAGATCACTGTGGTCCTTTTTCCTCTGATAATGCGTATAAGTACATCTTAGTTGCAGTCGATTCTTGCACACGCTTTGTGTGGGTGTGACCACACCGCAGCGCTGATTCATGAACTGTCATGAGAGACTTGCGTGTCTTTGTAGGGATTTTTGCCTGTGGTACCTTCCATTCGGACCAGGGTCCTGCTTTCGCCTCTAAGGCGTATAAGGATGCCATGAGTTCATTGGATGTCCAAGTCAAGTTCTCGTCTCCATACAGGCCTGAGGGTAATAGTGTTGTGGAAAGAATGAACCAAGATTTAAAGCAGTCTTGGACAGCTAGAGTTATAGGCACTGGCAGGAACTGGCTGGCCCACCTCAATAGCGTGCAATGTGCACTTAACTATCTCCCTAGAAGGTCTCTGGATGGGCGGACCCCATACAAAATGCTCTTTGGTATCAAAATGTTCGTCCCGAATCTTGACGGTCTAGACAAGGAGGCGGTTGCTGCCTCCTTTGACGAAGATGACCATTGTCATGTTTTACAGGATCTACAAAAGACGAGAGACAGTCTTGCAAAGGAACACTTGCCCTCCACATCTGATGCTGTGTTGCAGATTCCGGTAGTTGGCTGGCTACCCCAAGCTGGTGAACTGGTTCGAGAGAAGATCGAAAACAAGAAAAAGTTTGGTCCCTCATATTAATCTCCAGTTCCAGTGCTTGGCGTGAAGGGCACAAGAACAGTCATTTTACCACCACTTCCAGGTCGTAAAGAACAAAGGTACATCTCCGTTGACAATGTAAAACTACACAGAGTGGTCATTTCTGCTTAGTATGACTCCTGCGGTCTCATGTCCTTCGATTTTGAGAAAGGCCTGGGCTCCTAACCCCAGGCCTGATGTTTCCTTCGAGATGCCTGCAGTTTTCAGTCCTTTGTTAAGTTCTCCACCTGATGCTCACCTTGATGAGACTGAATATACTTACCCCACTGACTTATCGATGCCTGATTTGCAAACCTGTTTGGCTACAGAATCCAGATTTTCATTTGACACTGACTCTCACACATCGAATACAACTTCGAAAATTTCAGCTTTTGCAACAAGGTTTAAAAAACATTTTTTGATTCCTCCTTAGACCTACATTTGGTTGGTGCTTTTTTCGATTTACCTGTTCATGTCTATTGGATTTTTGGTGTATTTTTTCCGCCTTGTCAGCGGACACTATGTTGAAGAGAGAACATGCATTCGACATATTAATGGAACATTGGCTCCCCATTCCTCATCACACAGATTGAAGAGGGACCTGGCTTTTGTTAACATCACTGCTTGGCCTGTTTTAGATGGGATTGTGTGGGATGCTATTAGATTTCAAATCCACGGGTCCACAGAGGTTATAAATGTCCCAAATGTCATAAGGGTTTCTATGGGTGATGTAATTAAACAAAATATACGTTCTGATGATTGGGATGTTCAGGCCGTAGAAGCTTGGTTTTCTGATTTGAAATATTATGCTGCCTTTAATGCTGAAGATTTATATCTAGATTCCGCAAATTATGGTGATTTGTTTTGTTATCAACACTTTGGCAATCACTATCTGCATAAAGCGAATACCAGGAGGAATACTGTTAATTATACCCCATGGGAACATTGTCCCGCTCCTGTACAAGGCAGTTCCACTTCTCTTTTAAAGAGATTCACTTATTTTACTGATTTTAATCAGTCAAATCCCAATGCATTTTATTTTAAAATGACCGAAAGGTCCACTTCCAAACTTAGACTTACCCACGTGAAGTTATTGTATGCAAAGTCCTTTTTAGACCAATTGGCTGTTGGGGGCTATGAGCTGTGGAAAGATACTATTGATCTTAAATCTGTTTGGGGTTCTAAAATTTTGCAGGTGCAAGGCACTGAGGATTTGCATCGTGCATGCCTCATCCCGAACCATATGTTGTTTTTGAATTCTACAATCTCACAAACAACTTGCTTTGGATTGTCTACTACTAAAAAATGAAATGCTCCTTTTTTACTGAATTAGAAGAATATTCCGATTGGAATAATAATACCAATTTTTCGATCAGAGAATTACAGACTCTGTTATTGAATTCTACCTTTAACATATCCAGTTTGGATCCTAAGGGTTGGTTGCTGTGGCACAAAAGTGCAGATTCTTGCCAGCATCGTTTTCTGGGTTTAGCTTCAGGCTACACACAGGTCAGGGTGGATCCCCGTTTTGAAAGTGGCCATTCTGTGACTACCTATTCTGTAGGCAAATTATGCCAGAGTTGGCTCAAGCATTCCACTTTGGCGTCAGTTAAGCTGCATTTATCTAAATTGACTGACGATGTTGATCTGATTGATTTTGTCAAGGGCCCGGCTTCCGGCAAATCTAAAAGATGGATATATGCTATTTACAACGAGGTTTGGAAATTGTCCCAAATTGAGGCGGCTTCCCGCATTAGAGCTATGGATCAAGCAAATTTAGAAAAAGTGCTGTCAGTTGTAAATAACAGCATTAACACGCTTTCTTCCCGCATTTACACGTTAGATAATATTGTGTCATCTGTTGTTGATATTGTGCAAGAAGATGTATCTGTTTTGTACCATGGCCAAAATCAATTGCGTTCTATTATGCAGTTTGCATATACCTTGCAAACCTTGAAATCTGGGAAAGTGCCATGGAACTACATGAATACTTCATCATTATTTGCCCCGTTTATTTTGACTGAAAAGCAATGTTTTATGTCAATGAAAGATGCAACTTTTTCTATGTTACACATTGAAAAGTTAGAACCGTTACCTTTTTCCGTGGCCGTAACAAATTCTGCAACGTGGCTTATCCACGGATTAATAACTTTCCCTTTTCCCCTTTTCAAGTCGAGGCCTGTATGAAGTACTATGCAATAGGCAGATATGAACCTCTAGGCACTGCTTATCTTCATGAAGCTTGGTCATTACCATTTACATATAGGTGCCTTGGGAAGGGAAAAGAGTTTTACTTGAATGGTAAGGATTGCACTACAACACCAGATCACTCATTAATGTGTAGGAATATCCAATTACATGGCTCTTGTAACCAGAACGAGCCAAATTTAGCCTGTATTTTGAAAGGTACACCGGCTCCTAGTATCATACCCACATTCACATTACTGGCAAAAAGGAGTTATTTACTTTTAAATAATGAAGATTGTTGTGGGATGTTAGCCGGAATTCCTTACGTGGTTACGGTCAGTGAGCGTGTAGTTTGTTGTAAAAATGTAATGTTTCCTCCTCCGCATGGGAAGCTTGATGTTTCCATCTAACTGACGATTCCGACCTTGAAAGCAATGTTCAACAAGATGAGTCGTATAAGAGCACTATTGTCACATCTGCTCGTGAAACATTTGTCCTTCACGTGGCAAACACCCGCACAGAAGTGCATGCTTTATTAAATAGGGAGTTTATAGTTTGCACAGTTAATTAAAACCAATGCGATACAATAACACAATAAGAAAAGTTAAAATGTAGCCTAAAAAGACGTGCGTTTAAGACCAATGCTATACAGTAGCGAGATAAAAATAAACAATTCAACATAAAAGGGTGATTTTGTTTGCAGGCCGCATGCCATACTATGCTTCCCATCTACTATGAAGGCCTGCTAGTCCGTTCATGTTTTGCATAAAATTTTTCATGAAATTTTGCGACATAGATGATTTCCGCATTATAAGTTAGAACAGGTGTCCTAATTTGTTGGATTATCATGGATCAACTTTTGGTAATTTTTTTTCCACTGCTTTTAAAAATTTCACGAAGCTGCAGCTCAGCTGAGGGTCCTGTGCCGAGAAGCAGGTTAGCACTGCGCTCCTTCGTGTGTGTACCGCTTGTAGAATGAAATGGCGTTTCAACAGGAGCTTCCTTTCTTTTTGCAGTTCCTCACACGAGCATAGCAGGTGCAGCATATCTTCTGCCCCGGTGCCGCATAGCCTACATAGTGTTCCTGCTTTCGATCTCAGCCAGTGAGGAAGGTGTTGAATACATGGTAGCAAGCCCATTCTGTATCTTAAGAAGGTCAATTTTTTTTTTTTGCATAACCTAGACCGAGATAAGGCTGGGAGACTTGTGTCTGGTATGTATTCAATACCATCCATGCGTGAGATCTTTTTGATAAGATGGCTTTATCCTGGACCCATGACTGTAACTTGATTGATTTCTTTACCAGCTTGTTAAGTGATTTATGATCTGCAGAGGACGCCCAGCGCTCTGGCAGCCCGGTGTTCTCTAAGCTTTTTGCCAGGTATTTTGCTGCTGGTGAATTTTGGGTCTGCTCAAGCTCTTTCTATAAGTATTCATTCAAGGTTCCTTCAGTCGTTTTTCTCACTTTATCCCATGTGCAGATATATGCCCCCTGTGGTGCCAAAAACTGTGACCGAATTCCAAATTCCAGTCTTATCTGTGCTGGGGAGGATCGCTTTGGGAGGCCAAAGATTATTCTATAAGCCGACACGATTGTGGTGTCAAGTAATACGGCATCTCTGCCTCGGTGGGCCTCGCTCCCATAAGTTAGTGTTGGTAACAGTTTGGCACGTATGACATGTAGTAAAGGAGTTAAAGAAGGGCCGGAGAGGTTGTTGTTTAGTGTTTTTAAGGCAATTGCCAGAACAAGGCCTTTGCCTCTGATGCTAGCCCTTTGTGCACTGAATTGGCCACCACTGTCTATGTTCACACCTAGATATTTATACGATGAGGTGTCTTTGATGCAGGTCTTATCCCAGAACCACGAGAAAGCTTTCTTCTTTTTATTCTTACTGATTGTCATTGTTTGCGTTTTCTAGAGGTTCGCTGTTAAGTCATTTGACTCGGAATATCTCTGGGTCGTATTTAAGAGGTTTTGAAGCCCAACTCTTGTATGGCTTATTAGCACCAGGTCGTCTGCATATAAGAGGCATGGTAGATTGCGGCCTCCTAATTTTGGCGAGTGTGAATTACAGTTGTTTAGTGGGGGCGCCAAGTCCCCCAGGTACAGGTTAAACAGTGTGGGGGCCAATACGCAGCCCTGCTTGAGGCCGTTGTTGGTTTGTATCCGCCTTGACAGCATTGAGCCATCCCCCACCTTGATCTGAATCCAGGTATCTGTGTGTAGGTTGATTAACAGCTCCAACAGAACTTTAGGGATGCTCCAGCCATTTAGTTTTGTCCATAGTAGATTGCGGTTGATGTTGTCGAATGCCGCTTTGTAATCAATATAGCAGAGGTGTTGGGGCAGTTTTTTCATCTCTGCCTTGTCTATAAGCATACCCATAGACAATATGTTTGTTGTTCCCACTGCTTTGGCGAAGCCTGTTTGATTAACAGGTATAAGAGATTTCCTCGTGGCCCATGCCTGTAGTTCTTCCAGTATGAACCCTGCAAAATACTTCGCATCGTTATCAATTAAAGCAACTAGCCGGTAATTTTGAGGGAGGCCCCTGTCCCCTGCTTTATATATGGGGGAAATGATGGAGCCCTTCCAAGTGTCTGGCAAGATGTTAGTGTACCTGATCTCCCAATAAAGGGGTTCAAGTGCCGCTGCCCAATAGTCCATGTCTTGTTTGAAGAGGACGGGCGGGATCCCATTTGGACCCGGCGCACCTTCCCTCCTTCCTTTCTTTATTTGCCGCTTGATTTTGGGTTGCAGTAATATATGATCTATGTCACCCACCATGTCCTGGTTGATTGGGCACCTTTGTGGCATGTTACCGACATCATGGGCTTGTCTGGAGATAGGTTTGCTCATATTCTGATTAGCCGACAAGTCTCGGTTAAAGTGATTATCGAGATAAGCTGCCCAGGTTGCCTCTGTGATGTTTGATGTGGTCTCCATTTTTGCAGGGTGCGTTAATGAGTTTATTGTTTTCCAGAACCTTGCCCCGTCGTTCTTTTTTATGTCCTCATGAAGTGTTGCCCAAAGTTGTTCCTCTATAGTTCTGTTTGCTTCCCACTTTAGTTTTTTTAATGAAGCTTTTAATTTAGAAAGTTGATCCGACTTCCCTTTATTATTGTGGTCCAGCTGTGCTGCTCTCATTAAGTTAGAGATTGAGTTTTTCATTTGTTTGATTTTCCCTCTATATGCTCTGGGAAGGATACCTAGCTTGTTCGTCTTTGTGCGCACTTTGGGCTTTGTTGCATGTTGCCCCAGGGTGTTAGTAAACTGCACCCATTTTGCTACTTCGTTGAGTCCTGTACGCTCCACGATCGATAGAAGGCTATGCTATGCTGAAAGAAACTAAAAACTCCTGCCATAATTTAGCTGTGTGACTGAATGCTAGTAACGCCGCTGTACTTGCACTTTTAAAAACTGTGTTCAAAGCGCTGAAAACGAACGCTGTTCGAGCGCCACAATTTTATTTTCCTCACTGCGCCGAGTTGATTTTAATAACTGCACGCTGTGATGTAATTTGTGTAACTTACTTGGGAAAACGTATGTCCTTGGAACCCTGAACCTCAGCAAACGCTAGGATTGTTGTGGGAAAGACACAGGGCGGTACCCTCTTCCTGCCTACTGGCTGGGGCAGGCACTGATTGGGCAAACTAACTTTGGAGAGGCGGAGCTGAACTAAAGCACGTCCTCTACAAAAGCCCTTGATGTTTCACTTTGCACCTGATGACTACGATCGATAGAAGGCTAGGCTATGCTGAAAGAAACTAAAAACTCCTGCCATAATTTAGCTGTGTGACTGAATGCTAGTAACGCCGCTGTACTTGCACTTTTAAAAACTGTGTTCAAAGCGCTGAAAACGAACGCTGTTCGAGCGCCACAATTTTATTTTCCTCACTGCGCCGAGTTGATTTTAATAACTGCACGCTGTGATGTATTTTGTGTAACTTACTTGGGAAAACGTATGTCCTTGGAACCCTGAACCTCAGCAAACGCTAGGATTGTTGTGGGAAAGACACAGGGCGGTACCCTCTTCCTGCCTACTGGCTGGGGCAGGCACTGATTGGGCAAACTAACTTTGGAGAGGCGGAGCTGAACTAAAGCACGTCCTCTACAAAAATCTGTCCCACTGTGTGACGCGCAGCGAACACGCGCAGCACCCGCGCCAAAGACTAGCCTAAGACATGCCCGTCTGGGCCCGTCCGGGACAGGACGGGACATGGGGCATGACATCCTACATCCCTCGTGCCGCAGGTATGACCACCATGCAATTAAAAGCGCTGCGCCCTAAATTACATCACGACTGTATTGGCCTCTCGCCACTTGGGGACACATATTGTAATAACTGCAAATTAGAACTTACAAATATCCAACCCTATTCGGACCCAATACCTACTTCCCAAACTACAACTAAACGCCCAAATCGCAGTCACCTCAACTACTCCTTCCTTAGCGTTAATTGCAGATCCCTACCTCAGCACAAATTAGACATCTTCACCCTTTTACAAGATGACGCCCCAAGTGCCCTCTTCCTAACAGAAACCTGGCTACACGAGAGTTCCGGACCAGATGTAGCTATGGCTCTCCCTGATAACTATGCTATTGCACGACAAGATAGACAAGGCCAAGTGGGTGGAGGGATTGCAATCATATATCTCAAAGAATTTACTTGCAACTTGCTCCCAGCCAATATCCCAGACTGTGAAGCCGCCTCCTTCCAAATTACCCTCAACCCGAATTTTACTCTGTCCGGTCTTCTTATATACAGACCACCAGGGAATGCTAACTCCTGGACAGTCAACTTAGCAAACCACATTGCCCCATTGCTGTTAAATTCTAAAAATTTCACACTTTTAGGGGACCTAAACCTGCACCTTGAGGACCAAACAAATGTGGCCTGTTGTAATCTTATAGAAGATTTCACTGCTTTAAATTTAACTCTGCTCAATACTGGTTCTACACACAAAGCAGGTCACCTATTGGACCCTATTTTTTCTAATACCCCTGACCTACAATGGACTCAAACCAGCCCTGTATGCTGGTCAGATCATCACCTTGTAAGTTTTAGCCTAGCCAGACCGGCTCCTTCCAGGAGTCGCATCTGGCCTGCGCAATCCATGAGAAATTGGAAACTATTAGATATGAGTAGACTGAATAACGCACTTATAAATAGCGCCCCCTCCTACGACCAAAATATGGAAAATATCGCGAAAACTACTAACCAGTGGCTAGAAACAGCAACAATCCAATGCCTTCCTTTAACGGAGGCAAAGAGAAATTTCCACCGCCCCCCTGCCCCTTGGTTTAATGAACTACTCAAAGCTGAGAAATCCAAATGCAAAGTTTTAGAAAGGAACTGGCGCAAAGACTACAAACACGAAAACAAAATAAAATACAATAACGCAAGGAATGTGTACCATACATCCTGCAGGAGAGCCAGAGCCCTTTATGTGGCTAATACCGTCAACAATGCCACAAACAAAACAAAGACCTTATTTAATATAGTAAAGGATCTAGCAGGTGCCCAAACATCAGCCACTGCCCATCCGTTAACAAAAAAACAATGTCAAGACCTGGCGACATTCTTCAATGACAAAATTGAAATTATTGTCTCAAACTTTACTACTAGTCCCCAGGTTAATGCTACTGAGCAGCATATCTTAAGAACCCCGGAAGAAACAAACTCCCTTGAGAGATGGCCCCCCATAACTCTGGACTCCCTAAAAATATCTTTGAAATCTATTTCGTCAGGCTCTCCCTGCGATCCCCTCCCAGTTCGTTTCCTGAAACAACTTGACAACGCCCCCTTAATTACTATTGCAAACATGCTAAATTCCTCTCTTTTAACTTCCACTGTCCCGGCAAGCTGGAAACACGCCATTGTAACCCCATTACTGAAAAAACCTTCAGCCGACCCTACGGTCCTATCAAACTATCGGCCTATATCATTACTTCCTGCCTTTTCTAAACTAATGGAGAGACATATCCATGCCGCCCTCACTTCCTTCACGCAGAATAACAACCTCCTCCACCCATCGCAATCAGGTTTCCGTACAGGACACTCAACGGAGACCGCTTTACTGGGTGTGACCGAAAAAATTCGAAAGCTCCTGGATAAGGGTCAAACTGTCGCACTCATTCTTTTAGATTTGAGTGCGGCGTTTGATACCATTTCACATAAAACTCTCTTGACTACACTAGAGAGAATTGGCATTCGAAATGAGGCCCTTCAGTGGATAAAGTCTTTTCTAACCAATAGATCTTTCCAGATCAAATCCAGCATTGCATGCTCGGACACGTTCCTCACCCCCCATGGAGTTCCACAGGGCTCCATCTTGAGCCCGCTGCTTTTTAATTTATACTTGCGACCACTGGCCGATTTAGCCGACAGCGTGGGCCTCGCGTTAATGTCATACGCTGACGACTCGCAGATCATTTTTTCCCTATCTGACTCAAACCCCTCAACCCCCTCTGTTCTGAAAAATGGTCTTCAGGAAATCTTCAACTGGATGTCAACTAACCAGTTGAAGCTAAACGGGGATAAAACGGAGGTTCTTCTTCTTGGAAGAAATAAAGAACTCTGGAGCCCCTTACACTGGCCAGCAGAGATGGGTAATCTTCCCATCCCAGCCACTCAAGTAAGGAACCTAGGAGTCATTATCGACAATACTTTGTCGATGAAGCAGCAGGCAAATAAAGTCGCTGGCCTCTGCTTCACCATAATAAAATGGCTAAAGAAAATTATTTGGATGTTGCCCCAAAACACCCAGAAGACCGTAGTCAATGCACTAATAACATCACGCATTGACTACGGTAACATTCTTTACTTGGGCTCAAATCTTGCAGTGATAAAACGACTCCAAATGATCCAAAACGCGGCTGCACGACTCCTGTGTCAGATCCCAAAGTTTGAGAGAATATCTAAACATCTGAATGACCTACATTGGCTCAGGATAGAACATCGGATCAGCTTTAAAACCCTGACATATATGTTTAAAATTAAAACCAGAACTGCACCCGCCTACCTACAAACCCTGGCTTGTCCCTACCTTCCAACAAGAAATCTCCGATCTCTAACAGCAGCAAATTTTGCTATTCCAAGATTTAAACTCCAAAAAACGGGAGGGCGTTCTTTTGCTGTGAGAGGGCCCACTCTATGGAACTCACTTCCCCCTCAGATCCGGAAAGAAGAGAGCTATACGAAATTCCGGAAATATGTAAAAACCTGGCTGTTCCAGAAACAACTGCAGTAATACTACAATTTGGCAACTTTCCTTCTATCTAATCAAATGACTCAGGTGCCGGGAAACCCTTTTTGGGTAGCTGTAGCGCCATACAAATTTAAAAAAATAAAAATAAATAAATAAATAAATGTAATGTTGTTTTGCCAGTCCTATCAAGATTTCACCCGTTGCAGCCGAATACTTGATTTTTTTTAAGTTTACGGTATAGATGGACTCATTAGGAGCCGTCGAACGCTCATAAGTCGGTCTAGCAAGGTCCATGGTAATTTCCTGAGGACAGTGATCGCTATCTATTTGATTCCCTATCCGATAGGATGTTATATGTTGGAAAAGTAGAAGTGACATGAAAGTATAATCTAGTGTGCTGTTCGTTTTTCTTGAGTGAAAAGTTGAGGCTGGCGGGTTATCCCCTACAAACCTGCCATTTAATGCCCTGATGTTGAAGTTTTCTAGTGCCTCAAGTACCTTTTTTCCCAGTTTTTATTGTTTGGTTGTTTGTGGCTTTCCTTGTTGTGGTAGGGCCCAAGATATAATTTGTGCCATAATTCCCTCCTCTTGTGTTGTACCCATGAGATTGAGGTTGAAATCCCCAGTGAGTACTAGGTTCGCAGTTTTTCCCCCCGTGATGCATTCTTCTATGAAGGCATATAAGTCCTCCGCTGCTTTTTTCTTTCCTTTAGGGTGAATGTAAGCATTGACCAGTATGCAGTTGTTGCTTACCTTGCCTAAGCCTGTTGTCAGAGTCAGGTTGACTTCGAGTGCAGCTGTCGCCGAGGGCCCGGTTTCTTTTGCCATCACAAAGCTAGTTGTAGCTACATATATTACCAATCCTCCTCTTAAATGCCCATACTTGGCTAAGCTCTTGGCGCCAGAAAAGTTGCGTAGGTACCCCTGAAGGTGCGGGGGCTCGGCAAGCCAAGTTTCTTGTAGCGCAATTAAGTCAAAGGTTTGAATGTAGTCTATAAAATCCAGATCCAGCATTTTGGATGCTTGGCCATTTATATTCCAGGAGCATAAGCACAATTGGTTCTGTGGGTGCTCTGTTGTTATCCGTTCCGCATGTCAATTACTGTTTGTTAGGGTTCTCACGAAGCGTCTTTGTTCCTGCCACCTGTTTGGAGCTTGTCTTCCATGTCGTTCCCCGGAAGCAAGTTCGATGAACCCATTTCTGCCAGTACAGCTTGGCCCGACAGCGCCCCTGAGAACCGAGATTTTACTGCCTTCTGCGTGCTCCCTCGAGTTCAGGCTTCTCTCAGGGCACAGTACATCAGGATATCCCGGCTTTGTGAAAGGCTTCATCGTGATGCCCCAGTTTTTAAAGGTCTCGGATTCCGTAAGGATCTTTTGTGCCAGGTCTGCCGAAGTCCAAGTCGCCTTCGTCGCCTCTTTTCCTGTGCCTTCCGCAGCTATAAATTCAATAGACTTCAGGTCAGAGCTTGCCACGAATGACAGTGAGGGGATGTGGGCCAATAATCGCAAGATATTGCCTCTGTTGAGGATGTCGCGGCTTCCTTTGGATGTAAAGTTTGGGGTGAACCATGTGGCATCCGAATCTTCCTCTTGGTTTGTTGCGCCCCCAGATGCGTTGTCCGTGTTTAGTATTACTGACCGTTTCGCGCCACTTGTTGCATTTGCTGATGCCCGGTAGCCTTCTTGGTTGTGCTCCCATGCTGAGGTTTGATCCCTTACACATACGGTTAAACCAGAGGTTTTGCAGCATGGATGCTGCGTATTTGAATTCAGGGCTGCGGGGGCAGTTGTTGTCATTGTCTGGTCCGCCCGTAGATGAGTAGCCACGGTTGCTTCGGTGAAGGCTAATATTTGGTTTCCAGTGAGTCCTAGATCTTGTCTTCCTGTTTTTTCTCCCCTTGGACTTATAAAGGCTTTTGGGCTTCCCATGGATTTTTTGCAAGGCTGGATGTTATGTGTTTGCCAGTTCCATAACCCAGGGTCAGCCGATGAGATGATGGACCCAGAATGTTGGGGCAGAGCAGCTTAATTACTTTGTAGATCAGCTGCTGTTATCGCAGAGTTTGTGTTTACTAATTGGGCATTGTCTGCTCATTTCATCGTGATCACGATTTGATGTTGTTGCTGCCACCGGATTGTTCGTGTTTTGTTCTGCGTAGTTATTTTGCCCGAAGAGTTGCCTAAAGCCTTCACGTTTCGAGCAAAGCTTATGTTTCCTCCCTTTGCGTTTTTTCGCTCTCCTCTGTTTGGCGTTTAATTTTTGATTTGTGTCAGCGTCATCTTCGGGACCCGCTGATATAGAATTTATTGACTCCATTCTGTTCTCCCCTGTGTGCTGGATTAACTCTTCCGTCATAGGGTGATCATGGGCGCCAGTCATCGATATTTTGCCATGCCGTTTGACAGCAGTATCCTTGCTGAGGGTGGTGTCTGCTTCGGCCGCACCTGTTTGTGCAGTAGTCACTTTTCCCAATCCATTTAAATTAGGGGACCCCAGTATGTCAATGCTGATCTTCTGACTATGTTCGGCAGATCGTTTGAGATGACCGCATAAGTCTGACATTAAAGTCGGCAGGGTGGCCAGCTTGTCAATAATTGGGCCACATTCACACTCAATGCCGTTTCTCCTTTTGGTATCCTCAAGTTGGTCAAGTTTGCTCTGAAGGAGCGAGTTTAGCATGCCCAGCTTTCCATCTATTGCAACTACGAATACTGCCAGCGTGTCTAATAACGTTAGTTGGGCGTTCATTTTCTCCGATTGGTAGTGTGCTGCATCCACCAGGAGTTGTACTGTATTGAGGAGACTGGGCCATGCGCTTTCTTGCCTAGCTTGCGCTGGAGTTGCATCTTGGATTCCGTGACTCTCTTTAAGCCCCGCTTCTTGGGACACGGATTGCTCTTTGAGGGGTTGCGCTATTTCTGGCCCACCCATTCCCGCTATATTTGTCTGCATGTAGGCCGTTCTACTTTTTGATGTCTCACTGGCCATCCTGCTTATGCTCAAGTCTTTGGGGTAAGCCGCTATAAGTTCCTCCCACTCCTCTTTCCTTAGGTAAGAAGAGATTTCGATCACCTCTGGGGTGAGGTTCTTCCGGCTTGTGACTTTATTTCGCGTCCCTTCTGACGCCTTGGGTGCTAGTATGGGTTCGTTGTTAGAGATGTCAAGGGCTATTAATGAGGATTCCATCTCTGTTGGCCGCGCTTGTATGGTTGCAGTCTCCTCTTTCCTCTTGCCCTCTTAGTTATTGCCTATGCCCCCGTGGCCAAGTTCATTTCTCGTGCTGACGCTCTCGATGCTGCTGTTGATGTTGCTGTTGATATTAAAGATGTGCTCCTCCGATTTTGAAGTCGACATGTCCTTGGCTTCATTTGGCCAGTGTACTTGGATTAAATTGGTGTCTATAGCCATTTTTCGTCCTGCCGGGGTACCTGCCGTTTCAGCTTTTAGCCCCGGTTTGATGTTGTTGTGCTGAGGTGTTGATGTTTTTTGGGGTGATGTTATAGGTGTTGTGCTTTTGTCTCCTTTTATGTTACCGATACTATTACTGTTGCCGTCATCCAGTCGGGGCTGCTTATCACTAGGCTGGTGGTGCAGGGTTGGTTGAAGTAGTTCAAGAGGCGATTGAAGGCCTGATACTTTATTGATCTTTGAGAATAAAGCGCCCCCTGGATCCTTTAGAAAGCAGAATTTTGTATAGATTTTAGGCTGTACCAAAGATTTAGTCATTTTGTTTCTCCCTTCTTTGTTCATTGTGTTTCCTGTTTGTTTGTTTGTGGCAGGTTGATTCTGACTTGACTCCGTTGGTTCCGTTGAGACCGTTAGGTCGATTATGTCCAGTAAGGGGCTCTTCACTGTAGCTTTAGATGCATCTGTTTGAGCCTCATCTCCCCCTTTGATGGCATAGAGCTTTGTTTTCGCTTATTTGGCCCTCCCTTGTTCGTTTGGTCCCCTCTGATCATTCAAGATCTCATGTTGGGGCTATTTGGCCTGGGGTTGCTACGGCCAGCAGAGAGTAGAAGCTGGGGAAAGCTGGAGGAGCAAAGGGTGCACACTGACTGATGGTGTCACTGATCGTGGTTTACTAACTCGAGGGCAGATGCACTAGTCCTTTGGCACCCCCCTTTGGCACCCCCCCCTCACGCTCCCCAACACAGCACTCACCGACTTAGTCCTGGTGTGTCTGATGTGCCCGGTACCGCCCGGTACCACCCAGTCCTGGCCGGTAGTGCCTGCCTGGCGCTGTCGCTGTCACTGTCGATGCCTTCACGGGTTGGGCTGTGCTGGGTTGGGCTGAGTTGGAAGATTGGGGAGGTTAGTTAGCCGATTGTCCTTTAACCTTTTGGTTGATCGCGCCCCCACGCATTGATTGCTGTGCCGTGGCTGTGGCTGGAGGATTTTCAAAAAAACCGCGGGGCTGCTGGAGTTTTTGTTCTCGCAGTGTATTCTCTGATGCCGGTTACTGGTTACCGCTGCTAATTCCCGGTCCCAGTCCCGTTGATGGCTGTGAACACCGCGTTGCTCATCTGCCGCCGCTCTGCTCCGCTCCGCTGCGACGATCTGGCAGCACTCTCTGCTCTCTAGCGCCTCCACGTGGCTCAGCTCACAGGGGTAGCAGGTCATAGGTTGCACATCTCTCTCTAGCGCTATTCTCCAGCGCTACCCCCAATCATCAATTTTTACTCCAATTGCTCCGATATTAGGGCTCACAGGCCCTCGGCTCAGCTTTTAACTTTGAAGTCTCTTTTAAGTCTCAGAAGCCGTTGCTGACGCTGCCTTCGCTGCCTCCACCTCCTTTCTCGCTGGGTCCCCCGGTTGCTCTGCTCTGCTCGGCGGGAGCGCGAGCTGCGGCCGGGACTTCAGAACCCTCGTTGTCCTCGTCTAGGCAGAGGACACAGGGTTAACAGGGTAACTCCAGGACGTTACTGCTGGCCGTGAACAGGGACCACGGGCCGGGAGAGAGAAGCGTCCACGCCTGCTTGGTGAACGCAAAAACGCAGCGAAAACACGGACTGGAATCCAGTGAACACAGAAGCCAATTGCCTTTGCGGGATCACATTAAATACGGATTTGCTCTTGCATTTCGGTGAAATAATTCACACTATCTTTAAGGCGTCCTCCACCACAGGGCTGGCTCACTTTTTAAAAATTGTTAACAGTGGCCTTGTGACTTCTTTTCATACTATATTTGGTGTGTTCCCGGCCTTTTTTCATTCGATTTTTTCCAGCCTGTTTGGTGGATTTCCCTTAATGCTCGCTCTGCTTGCAGGCGTACTTCTGTTGTTTCGTTTATTTCAAAATGGATGCACGTCCTGCATTGCAGGAGATCTGTCACGACTGTTGCTGCTCCGCAACCGAATGCTTGAATGTTATGGAGCTCTGCCTCTTGCTACATTGAGTACAGTTTATGGATTATCGTTTCGATTTTCCTTCTTTACATGTGTCCAGCCTATCTTTCATTGCCTGAGTTGCGATTTCGACTGGGCCCTGGATTTGTGTCTCTGCAATACGGTGTCTCCCAATCAACTGATGAGCCCCTTAGTTGCTCATGATTTCTTTTGTTCTGGCGGAGGGATTATGGCCTTTGCAGCGATGCATGGAGTCCTGGGACATTCAAATGGTATCGCAGCGGCGCAAGATTTATTGCCACGCAGCTTCATTGAAGACACACCAAGTTGCCCTCTGATGGTGCTAGAGGCTCCGGTAATTGAAGAACATGTATGTTCCCTCCCTTTGCTGAATTGGATGGCTGAAATGTTTTCAGATGAGAACAGTGACTTCCTATTGGAGGCTGTTGCTACATATTTTGCATATACATTGTTGGATTGAGATGTGTCATCGCTTCTCTCTCTTCCATGACCGAGGTCACATGTTGGACATCGGATATTTTTATTTTTTTTCTACCCAGGCCTACTGGCTTCCCTATGTCCATAGCTGGAATTGCTTGATTTGAAGTACATTCATTTTATTGAGTTTTGTTCCCGTTTTTTCAGTGTGGCAATTTGAACTTGGTCCTGACTGTTGTTCTTGAACTCTGCTTTCCAAATTTGCCCCTTTCTTATCCGTGCTCAGATCAAGGCGCAGGGTGTCATGGGGATGAGCCTTTCATTACACTGTGTTAAGCTGGCATGAGCTTATTAGAAGTTTAAACGCCATTTTTCCTTTCTGCTGCCTTTGCACACGGCACACATTATTATAAATGTTTAGAGTTTAACAGAGTGTTTAACTTCACACGAGAATAATATGTTTTTCTATATTAGCAGCCTTGCTGGGTAAGCTTATCTGAACAGTTAGTGCCGAGGTCTTCAAGGTTATTTCAACACAGCGGTTGTTGTTCGGACTAATCAGCGCATTTTCTAGACATAACATATATGCAGCTGTGGCCACCTCTGAGTTTGGCGCGTTTAATAATGCACTGCGTAGGCATGATCAAACACACTTGGAGAACATTCACATGCAGAGAACTGGTGCAGAAACTGATGTGATCCATTTCTGCTAGGACCAGAGGTATGGAGCCGTCCTTGTAATCCCAATAGACCTTCTGTAGATATAAAGTAACCTACTAGCAAGGGAGGGTGCGATATAGGTGTATTCTAACCTGTTTTCCATTTAGCATTGTAACATGCTAACATGGTTTCTCCCTGCGACTGCGCGGCAGCTGTGGCCAACATTCCCGGAGGCTCCGGGGCACACCCGTGCACTGGTCACAATGTTGGTAATGGCTGGGGGTCGGAAGTTTGTGACTCACCTTTATAGGGCCTTCAGGAAGAATAAGAAGTTGCGCCCCTGACGATTGAGGACAGATGGCAGCGGCCGTGTCCCAAGGGGATCACCTCCCGTGACTGGGAAAAAATTAATGAAAGTGTGAGGAAAGTGTCAGTCAGCAACAGATTCAAATTAATTCAGTACAACATTATACATATGACCTACCTTTCCCCTATGCGCCTCCAGACCATTGGTAGCACTAGGGACGCGCACTGCCCAAGATAACACAACCCAATGGCAGACTCTGTGCATATGGTAGGGGTGTGTCCGGTCCTCCAAACATACTGGGAGTAGGTCCTGAAGGTTTTGGTAAAGGTGTCAGGATGGGTAATAGAATTGGACCCCCGCCCCTGCCTCTTAGGCCTAATCCCTCGAGACCCCAAACGAAAGGTGAGCAGGCGATTTTTGGTATTGGGCCTGGTGACGGCTCGACGCCGCATTGCAATACACTGGTTATCCCCACAGGGTCCGGTGCTGCAGAAATGGAAGTCTGACCTGAGAGAATGAGCGCTGGCAGAAGAAGACCATATAAGGCGTACTAGAAGGGATGGGAAGCTGCCTGAGGTTCTCCAGGCCTGGGGGGTTATGATCCAAGAGTTGGTGGGATTGGATACCCCTCTGACGCAAAATAGCCCGGAACTAGTAGAAATGGGAAAAGAAGGCATTAGACCTCCAGACATCACAACACCTGGTGACCCGATATGAGGAGCTGATGGCACAAACCTGATATCACTGTGTACTATTTTACTGTTACATTTATCTATGCTTATTGTTCAGTGTTCCCTGGAACTCTGTGCCCCTGGTGTTCTGAGGTAGCAACTGTTCTCTATTATGTTCTAGGAAGGACAGTTGACAGAGATTTGACTAACGATGTTGGCTTGCTGGTGGGCAATAATGAAGTTTAGAAATTTTCTTTGGGGAAGGAAATTCTGTCTTAAGACTGATCACAAGCCGTTGGTTTTTATCCTTAGTGGGAAAAATGTACGTGGTTTCACCCCCAGAATTACACGTTTATCTTCCAAGTTACTACAGTTCGACTTTTCGGCTGAGTACATTCCTGGGTGTAAAAATGGGTGTGCAGATTTCCTTTCTTGTTCTTCTGATATGATTGAGAAGGGCGGTGACTTGGATGAAGAAGATAAGGATGAATATCTTGTAGCTGCTTTGGACCTTCCCCAGTTGTGTGCTGTGTCTGAAGATGAAGGGCATCAATCTTTACTCGTTGATGTGTCTTTGCAGAAGGTTATATCTTTCATCAAAAACGGTTGGCCTGAGGAAAGAAATCCTAACTTTGAATTTAAGACCTTTCTTCAGGTAGCTGATGAACTCACGATTGAAAGTGAATTGGTTTTGAGAGGTGACAAGTTGGTCCCCCCACTTTCTCTGAGAGAAAGATTAATAAAATGTGCACACGAGGGACATTTAGGTGCCACTTTAACAAAAAAAAGGGTGCGACTTTCATTTTGGTGGCCCAATATGGATAAAGAGGTTGATGATTTCGTCAAATCTTGTGTCATCTGCTCGAGCTGTGACAAAATTGTAAAGGTCTGTACTCCACCTCTGTCACCCATTGAGTTGCCGTCTGCGCCTTGGATTAAGTTAGGTATAGACATTGTTGGCCCATTTCATGCACTCGCTCATCATCTAAGTTTGCTTTGGTCCTTATGGATTATTATTCTAAGTGGCCGAAGTAAAATTTGTGAGAGAGGTTATCTCAAGGACTGTTGTTGAATTCCTCAGTGATGTATTTTTGAAGGAAGGTTTCCCTGAATTTCTGGTCACTGATAACGGCACACAATTTGTCTCTTCAGAGGTTGAAGATTATCTAGCTAAATGTAGCATCAAGCATTTAAAGTGTTCCTTGTACCACCCACAAACCAATGGTTTGGTAGAACGAATGAACCGAGTTTTGGGAGAGTGTATTCAATGGGCTCTCAAGAATAGGTGTGTAGTAAGTAGTTCAGTTAGAAGCATGCTTTGGTTCTATCGGACGACCCCCCATACAACCACAGGGGTGTCACCGTTTGAGCAACTACGTGAGCCTCCACTTTATCTTGTCCAGGTTGGATGAGTAAATGGATAAAAGGGAAACAATGAAATGATGAGGTTGTCAGACAACATGTTTAGTCTGCACAAGGTAGACAAAAAGCATATTTTGATAGAACTAAGAATGTTAAAGTCGTAGATATACGTCCTGGTGATTTTGTCAAGATCAAGAATCCCACTCATGTAAAGTAAGGTTTTTCTAAATTTAGCTCACCTGTAGAAGTTAGTGACTTCAGAGGGAACTCTGTCAAACTTGCTAATGGGCATTGGTGGAACAAGTGTCGATTGGTGAAAAGTTGTCAAAATTCTCGGGCTGTTGATCTTTCTAACAGTACAACTTGTTATGATAATAAAGATTGTACAGGATCTTTTGGCCTAAGGCGCAGTTCGCTTGCAACTCAAATTCCTCATAGATTTAGAGTTTAGTGCTTAGAATGTTTAATGTTCAGGTGTCTTTCTTTCCCTTCTTAATCTTCTCCTCCCTTTTCCCTTTTTCCTTTCTCTTGATGCCCCTCCTCTCTTTCTTTCTCTTGTTCATTCTTTTTCTTTTTTTAAAGGGAAAACATATGTAGTATTTTACTGTTACATTTATCTATGCTTATTGTTCAGTGTTCCCTGGAACTCTGTGCCCCTGGTGTTCTGAGGTATCGACTGTTCTCTATTAATGTTCTAGGAAGGACAGTTGACAGAGATCTGACTAACGAAGCACCTGTGTCTCTGCTTGGGTGTTCAGCTGTTAGTGAAATAAACGTATTCACTAAATCAGATGTCTGGTTCTTTACCACATACTGTTTTTGCTTGTTTCTTTTGAAGCAAAATGTAAGGCACACAGACCACATCAGGAAAGGTTCTAATCTCGGCAGGGGGGGGGAAGGGAAAGGGGAAGTTGTGGGTTAGGGAAGGGGGATGGGTGGGGAATCCTGGGAGTTTAATTGCGTTCAAGAAAGTTTGTGCGACATGCGACATGCAACGTCACAGTGACCTTACAAGGGGCGACTTGGGGACCTCATGATCCTCATGACTGTTATGCTACTGAATTTTGATAATATTGTGGAGATAATTTTTTCACGACTAGCGCAATTGCAATGTGAGATTGTACCTTGTTGGATATACTGTGCTGGAGATGAAAAACTTGTGAAACTTGAGAAATAAAGTTATTAAAAAAAAAAATCCTCAAAAGAAACAAAAGAAACATGCTTTCTCCCTTTGTATTTTATGGAATAGTAACTATGCTGATAATCTTGTTGATTATAATATGTCTGCTTGTATTAGCTAAGATACCGCGCCTGAGTACACGGCATTAGAAATAAATATTTCAAACTTGCACATGTCTCTATTTACTCCCTGTTTTGGACAGGTTTGTGAGTATAACGAAAGAGTTTTTATGTGTTCCACATTGCCTGAGGTAATCTAAGTTCCATGTTCTGGGTTGTCTAATCATTGGTGTTATGGAAGAACCAATGAGACACTGATTGCTAGTCTGGTAGGGGATTTTGGCTACTAAGGTGAGTTTTGGCACACCCTAATTCACTGAGGTTCCAAGTCTCTATGCACAGTTCTGTGTATGAGCAGAATCTCTGCTACAGTACACCTTCTGCATTTCATATATTCATTTGAGTACACATTTCTCGATCATAAATTCATGTCATATTTAGTATTATTTGCACATGTATACCGTATAACATTTGCTTTATTATAGTTTGATAGTGCAGCAATAATTCATATATGTATTCGCCAGTGCGGCTGGGGCATAGGGGGTGCTATTGCAGCGCACCGCAAGCACTAGCGCTGACTGAAAAAGAAGCTGCTCTTTGAAGCTTCGAACATCAGAAATGTAAACCTACAAACTGATTGAATTGTCATTTTGTGTGTTTTCATGTCCCTGTCCGCTGCTGCTGACAGGCAAATTGCACATGTCAGCCTCTGATGGAAAGGGGCATTTGAAGGTCTCCATCTATAGTTTGTGCATGTGTGGGGGGCGCTTTTCACTTCAGCTCTCTCATGCATTCACAGCTCCATAGACATGCAGTGCAAGCTTAAAGCAATGGAGTGGAGGACAGAGATAGATGCCAACTTTTCATGCAAGAGAATTCTGAATATTGAACCACTGCTACAATGTTTCAATCCTTTTTAGGTTTCACCTGCACAGCGCTTGCGTTGTGCTTGAGAAAAGGGACTCTTCTCTTTCCAGGCTTCTCATTGGTTCCTGTGCTTGCCACTTACCCTCCCTAAATTTCTATTGGCTGTAGCATATTTTCCCGCATTTACCAATGCTGTTCCTCAGCTGCTTCTCTTATCAGTTTCCCACCACTGAAATATAGTTAATATCCACTTTGGAACTATATTTTCATAAAGTTTTGCCTTTTAATTCTTCCTGCATATTTATATAACAATTTATAACCCGGAGAGATTAAGTGATTTGCTTTGAATTACAGGATGGTGTGCGGCGCCTGTTGTGCGGCACCACTCAGGCTCAAACTAGGATCCCCAGCTCTCAAGTCAGAAGCTTTGGCCATTGCGCCACATCCTCTGCACTCCTGTGTTATCTGTCAGGGAGCTCTTTCCTTCTCTCGGACCATGATTGATGAAAACAGCTCTTTATTCATTACATAGGCAAAACCGAAGCATTACCAATGCTTGTTTAATAGGCTGTTTATGAGTCATTATCATTGCCACAGTTTTGATCACTTCTATAGTTATAACTATACTCATTTTGTGCAGTAGAATAATAGAACGTTGAGTTTAATAATATTTTAAAACATGTCCTCATTGTTCATTCTTGAGTGTGTCAATTCATGGTGAAAAGAGATATGGACCCTGCTAAACCACAATTAATCTAGTGTAGTCTACAGGACTGATTGTTACCCAGAACACACCATCCTAAGGTAGTGCTTAGGTGGTTTATGGGCTGCAGTGCACCGGGTTTCCAGGCTCTAGCTTGTAAACTGGCACTGAGCTCGTTCTTACAGAGAATTTGTATGGAATTACAATAAAACGCATCAGCCTAGTGAACATTTTGTTCAGGTCTACTTGGCAGACAGTAGAAGTGGTGCAGTTGTGATCAGCAGCAGTTCTCCAGTGTCCACATATATTAAAGAAATGTTGCCTGCCTGGTCCTCACTCCCTCTGATGGCCCTCGTGGTGCAATACCTGCGACATGGTTTCCACCTGTTCGCGGTACTGCGCTTCGCAGAGGTGTTTCAGGTGTTCCATGTGAAGCGCCAGATGGGGGGCGGGTGGGTGGGCTGAAGAAAGATTCAGAAACGTTAGACTGCTGTTGCTAAAGGGTTTGCAGGTCCTGCATGTTGCAGTGCCCACACCCAATGTAGACTCTCAGTTTTCTGATCTTTTTCTCCTTCCACCCTCTTCATTTAGCATCACATCGCTCACACTCTTTGCTCACACCTCCCTCTCAGTAGCTCTCGTCTCTCTCACCCTTGTCTTCTAGATAATCAAGTCACCATCCTCTCCCACAAGTTCCTTTCACATATCTTCTAGTCCTCCCTTCTTCACGCATCCTTCTAATATCCTCTTTGCTGTTCCACACACTCCTCTTACTAACCCACTCTCGTTAACACACTCTCACCTCTGCACATTATTCTCTCATGGAAATTCACCTCTCAAATAACACACACAAAACATCCTCATCTTAAATTCTCTTTTTCCTCCCAAACCTCTCTCACTTGTCCTTCTCACAGTATGATGCTCATTCCTTCTTCACCTCCCTTATACTCTTCCATCTTTCTTTCATGTCTCTCTCCTTCTCACCATCACTTTCTCACTCACACAGACACACACCAAGGGTGGCTGTGTCTTTACACTCCTCATCAGCAGTGCAAATATTGAATGCACATTTTTCACCCTACATTGGTGACATCACAGCTGTGTGCCACAATTAGGTAACATTGACTGAGAGCCTCTGCTGTTGGAGCCTGAAGATAAAACCCTAATCAGAGTTTGAGACTTAAATCAATGCACTGATACATGGATATTTAATTGGGAAAAGGAAACAAAATAAATATTTACAAACTGATGTACTCTGTGGAGATTCTTGCTTTGTCTGGAAACGGAAGAGTAGTCACTACCTATTAGGCCAGTGTTATTTGAAGCAACCCAGGCACCTGTTAAGTGACCAATCTTTAGTGTGGCACACAGATGATAATCTTTGCAAAGAGATCTTGAATGTGCACGAAGGGGCCCTTGAGATCCCAGCTTGTGTTGCATCTGTTCAAACTGTTGAGAGCCACCATTGCTCACACCCTGTCCTCGCATGCCAAGCGGCGCCCCGTGGGGTGATCTACAACCCTCCAAATATCCTCGGCTGCATCTCCCAGGTGGGGTTTCCCATTCTGGCAATAGTTCACTCTTCCATTGAACTCTCCATGTATCCAACAAGAAACTATCATCTTTGGGTTACACAGTGGTAGAGGACATGATGGGTGAGCGGTTACAAAGTTTGCCGCCTGAGGATGACGTGGGAAGGCAACAGGCAAGATAGCACATCCACTCATATGATATATATAAATATTACATTTTAAACAATTGACATCCATGACAGTGGAGGAAATGGCATGGGAGGAGTTGGCATTTTAGGGTAGGTGTGAGTTACAGAAAAGGAGATATCTTTTGAGAGTGATATTAAGGGTAATAATTGGGGGTGGGTATCAAATATGGGGCAAGAAGGTGGAACGAGTGACAGCACTACAGTCTGCGAGTAGGGGTTGGGATCAGTGAGGAGGTGAACATTAGATCACAGGGGTCAAGAGGTGAGTGGCAGAGACAGTTTGAGACAAGAAAGGGGGAGAGTAACTTCACAACTTAAAAAGAGACTTTTAGATGGTCAAAATAATTTACAATGCATCGCACAACAATAACAGTTACCTATTATTAACATAGCAAATTCACAGGCAGCATTGAGGAGAAAGGTTACGAGAAGCAGATTCAGGGACAGGCTTGCCCAGTCTTTGATTTTTAAAGCTCAGTGTTACTTAAGTGATGCATTTAAATGCTGTATTAGTTAAGTGGTGATCCCAAGTCTGAGCCCAAGAAGATCATGTGTTGTTGTCGCCACCTTGAGTTGACTTATGCTGTGAGTGGCCTTCTTCGGCTGAGAGCAAACGGACTAGCAGAGGAGCCAATCCAAGGGCAGATCCCTCAGTGGCCCCACCTCCCTGATCTGTATATGGCTGTCCCTAAAGTTTCAAGAGCTGAGCTTGAGCCTTGGGAAACAATGTTCTTAGCCAGCTCGGATCACTGCCTGAGTCAAAAGCAAGAAAAACTCTAAAGGTTCATATTCAGAAACAATACTTTCCCCTTGTAACTTGTTTGTTTTTTACAAAGAAGCCTTTTCCAAAAGATTGCAACCCTTTGAGCTTTGGTACTCCCATCATGGCACCTCCATTCCAAGCTCTTGATATTGGGTGCGTCTAAAGGTGATGCGGTTCATTGTGGTCGTCACTTTTCAATAACCTGATGTAAGGTACTCTGGCTGGTCCCTTGCTTCCTGTCCCCAGTCCACTGCTGGCCCCTGTATAGCAGGGCGAGTTACACTAGACCTATTTGTGTTTTTCATAGTTGGTGATTATATCCCCTAAGAAGTCATGTTGTAGATAGAATTGCTTTACCATAGCCTTTCTTTAAAACAATTATTTTAAGGCACTTCGTCCATTCTTAGCCCAGGAAAAACCTGACCTTGTGATTGTCCTTGGAGTGCCTAAACCTGACCATGTGATTCTCCTTGGAGTGCCTAATCTGACCATGTGATTGTCCTTGGAGTGCCTGAATCTGACCTTGTGATTGTTCATTGGAGTGCCTAAACCTGACCATGTGATTGTCCTTGGAGTGCCTGAATCTGACCTTGTGATTGTCTTTGGAGTGCCTAATCTGACCATGTGATTGTCCTTTGAAGGCCTAATCTGACCATGTGATTGTCCTTGGATTGCCTAAACCTGACCATGTGATTGTCCTTTGAGTGCCTAATCTGACCAAGTGATTATCCTTGGAGTGCCTAATCTGACCATGTGATTGTCCATGGAGTGCCTGAACCTGACCATATGATTGTCCTTTGAGTGCCTAATCTGACCATGTGATTCTCCTTTGAGTGCCTAATCTGACCATGTGATTGTCCTTGGAGTGCCTGAACCGGATCACTGAAATTATATCGACCTCAAAAATATCGAGTTACCATAATATTGTTGAGAAAATATCGATGGACAAAATATCGACTGGCTATCTTTAAACAGGTAAGTACTAAAATATCGACTCTAAAATATCGAGTTACTAAAATATAGACTGTAAAAATATCGTTTTTTTTAAATGTCTTTAAATTAAGTTAAAACGAATGTAATAATAAATATATTTATTATAAACTTACTTAAAATTATTAAATTAATGTTATATTAATAAATATTTATTGTAAATTAAAAAATAATAATAATACATATATATTTATATAAAAAATATTATTAAATAAACATATATAATAATTTTACCGTAGCATAGCAAAATGGTTAAAATTTATTGTAACAACTGTAGTGAATTCTACAATAGCTAAAGCGTTGGATAGCGTAGGGGTAAAATTTACTATTCCCACTCCAGTGGGTGCAACAGTAGGGAAAGCGTTGGATAGCGTAGGGGTAAAATTTACTATTCCCACTCCAGTGGGTGCTACAGTAGGGAAAGCATTGGATAGCGTAGGGGTTAAAATTACTATTTCCACTCCAGTGGGTGCTACAGTAGGGAAAGCGTTGGATAGCGTAGGGGTTAAAATTACTATTCCCACTCCAGTGGGTGCAACAGTAGGGAAAGCGCTGGATAGCGTAGGGGTAAAGATTACTATTCCCACTCCAGTGGGTGCAACAGTAGGGAAATCGTTGGATAGCGTAGGGGTTAAAATTACTATTCCCACTCCAGTGGGTGCAACAGTAGGGAAAGCGTTGGATAGCGTAGGGGTACAATTTACTATTCCCACTCCAGTGGGTGCTACAGTAGGGAAAGCGTTGGATAGCGTAGGGGTTAAAATTACTATTCCCACTCCAGTGGGTGCTACAGTAGGGAAAGCGTTGGACAGCGTAGGGGTTAAAATTACTATTCCCACTCCAGTGGGTGCAACAGTAGGGAAAGCGCTGGATAGCGTAGGGGTAAAGATTACTATTCCCACTCCAGTGGGTGCAACAGTAGGGAAAGCGTTGGATAGCGTAGGGGTTAAAATTACTATTCCTACTCCAGTGGGTGCAACAGTAGGGAAAGCGTTGGATAGCGTAGGGGTTAAAATTACTATTCCCACTCCAGTGGGTGCAACTGTAGGGAAAGCGTTGGATAGCGTAGGGGTTAAAATTACTATTCCCACTCCAGTGGGTGCTACAGTAGGGAAAGCGTTGGATAGCGTAGGGGTAAAAATTACTATTCCCACTTCAGTGAGTGCAACAGTAAAAAAAGGCAAAACTTCATAATTAATTATTATTTATAGAAATATCAGTACCAAGTAAATTTAATTTCCTATACCAATAACTTGTATTTACCAATTAATTTTAATTTCATGGACAATTATTAATTAATTAAACAATTTAATTAATTTACTTAATTAAATAATTAATTATTGATTTACTTCCCACCCTGTTCCCCTATAAACCCACAACCCGCTACTGAAACTAATTTACTATAAATTAATTATTTATCAATTAATCAATTATTATTAATTACCAAGTATTTTTTATTTAATTAGCTATTATTAATTAATTTACAATTATTATTAGTATTTACATAATTAATTAATTATATTTAAATTACTCCCCACCCTATTCCCCTATAAACCCACTACCCGCTACAGATTTATATTACACAATTATTGAAAATTAATAAAAACTTACCTTATTTTCCATTTTCTTTTGTCTATATTGTATCTAGTCGATATTATGTCTAGTCTATATTTTTGATTCGATATTTTGACTATTAATATCGATATAACTCGATATTTTTGCAGTCTATATTATTTTTTCCTCGGTATTATGTCCAGTCTATGTTTTGGATTCGATATTATGTCTGTTTACCGCCTGAACCTGACCATGTGATTGTCCTTTGAGTGCCTAATCTGACCATGTTATTGTCCTTGGAAGGCCTAATCTGACCAAGTGATTGTCCTTGAAGTGCCTAATCTGACCATTTGATTGTCCTTGGAGTGCTTGAACCTGACCATGTGATTGTCCTTTGAGTGCCTAATCTGACCATGTGATTGTCCTTTGAGTGCCTAATCTGACCATCTGATTGTCCTTGGAGTGCCTAATCTGACCAAGTGATTGTCCTTGGAGTGCCTAATCTGACCATGTGATTGTCCTTGGAGTGCCTGAACTTGACCATGTGATAGTCCTTTGAGTGCCTAATATGACCATGTGATTGTCCTTGGATTGCCTAAACCTGACCATGTGATTCTCCTTTGAGTGCCTAATCTGACTATGTGATTGTCCTTGGAGTGCCTGAACCTGACCATCTGATTGTCCTTTGAGTGCCTAATCTGACCATGTGTGGTCCTTGGAGTGCCTGAACTGGCCATGTGATTCTCCTTTGAGTGCCTAATCTGACCATCTGATTGTCCTTGGAGTGCCTAATCTGACCAAGTGATTGTCCTTGGAGTGCCTAATCTGACCATGTGATTGTCCTTTGAGTGCCTGAACCTAACCATGTGATTGTCCTTTGAGTGCCTAATCTGCCCATGTGATTGTCCTTTGAATGCCTAATCTGACCATCTGATTGTCCTTGGAGTGCCTAATCTGACCAAGTAATTGTCCTTGGAGTGCCTAATCTGACCATGTGATTGTCCTTGGAGTGCCTAAACCTGACCATGTGATTGTCCTTGGAGTGCCTGAACCTGACCATGTGATTTTCCATTGAGTGCCTAATCTGACCATGTGATTGTCCTTGGATTGCCTAAACCTGACCATCTGATTGTCCTTGGAGTGCCTAATCTGACCAAATTATTGTCCTTGGAGTGCCTAATCTGACCATGTGATTGTCCTTGGAGTGCCTGAACCTGACCTTGTGATTGTCCTTGGAGTGCCTAAACCTGACCATGTGATTGTCCTTGGAGTGCCTAATCTGACCATGTGATTGTCCTTGGAGTGCCTAATCTGACCATGTGATTGTCCTTGGAGTGCCTAATCTGACCAAGTGATTGTCCTTGGAGTGCCTAATCTGACCATGTGATTGTCCTTGGAGTGCCTGAACCTGACCTTGTGATTGTCTTTGGAGTGCCTAAACCTGACCTTGTGATTGTCCTTGGAGTGCCTGAACCTGACCTTGTGATTGTCTTTGGAGTGCTCCGCCTCTCATCGCACAGCTGTCAGCCACACCAAACTGGGAGCAGCATTATCAGATGGAGTCAAAGATAGCCCCTCACCTGGATAGGGCTGGCACCAGTGGGTCACACACCTACCTTTGCTCCTACATCCTGTCACTTCCACTGGAAGTATCACTACCGCAGTGCAGTGGAAACCAGACAGACCAGACTGGGAGCAGCATTATCAGATGGAGTCAATGATAGCCTCTGACCTGGATAGGACCACACATACCTTCGAACCTACACCTTGTCACTTTCACTGGAAGTGTCACTAGTACAGTGCAGTGGGAACCAGACAAACCAGATCTCTGAGTGATGGAGACAAAGGAGCTGTGAGGGCTGAACAGGCTTAGCAACTACAAGCACTCCCCCTCCCCCCCCACCCCCCTTGAAGAGAGCATCACCTCCATTGCACCTTCTGACCCAGAGACCATAGAGGCCAAGTACATCCAGAAAGAACCTGGGGCGCCCAGTTTACTCTCTTCTTTCCACATTTATTTCCATTCTCTCTATCAGCGCAACTTAGAACTCAGGGGGTGTTAAGGGGCTAAGCATTGGACAAAAGATGGTCGCCGCCTCCCTGCTCAGCCTCTCAGCAGCTCCTGCTTGCAGCCGATGCATGTCATATATCATTCCGTGATCAACACAAAGGAGTTTTCAGCTTTCAATCACATATGGAACGCATTTATAGGTTATTAAATCAGACACAAAGGCGGGTTTTTTGTACAGCCACATCTTGAATTCAAGTATTTGGAGGTGGTCTTATACGTTAAAATGAACAAAAAGGGATGCTCGGTGAAATAAAGTATCACAGTTTGATCAAACAAGGAAGCTGGAATTGATTGCGTATGTTCTAGTTTCACACTGTGTAATTCAGTCACTAGATTTTTATCTCTATATACCATCAAAGGTTAATGCTTTGTGCTTTATTCATAGAGGAAGAGATTAGAGTGTGGGTGACAGGCAGAATCCACATTTTATTTTTGGTAGTTTCACACAGCGCAAATCTTGCTCAAGGACATCACAACGCTTCACAACAGATATGAACTACCTTACATGTTACTTATTTCAGCACAGAGACATTTGTCAGGATTGGCAGGAAGCCGAGTAAGCCGAGGCCGGGATTCAGACCTGGCTCCTGATGGAACATGGTGGCATCTGCAGCCACCCGGCCACAACACCCACTGTGAAAGCTCGGCTCGTTTTGGGCTCGAGCTTTGCAGAGGACCTCGAGCTTAGCCAGAGCCAGGAACTTGGCGGGAGTTTTAAGTGGGGTTGTGTTGGGTACCAAATTGTCTATAGATGCCTGCATTTGAGTTTGTTTGTTTTTAATTAGATATAACAGGAACCCTGTAGATTTGATGCGAGTTGTGAATTTGCAAAGCATGGAGACCACCAGAGACTGCTTCTTGGTGCTATGAATACATATACGTTCACACGCGCAAGACAGAGAATTCAACAAAACAGGAAAGTTGAGTACCTTTCTAAAAGCCAGAAGGCACTTTAATGCACCTCAGCCGAGTAGGGAGGTCATTCTAAACTAGAGAGCAAGGTGGCTAAGTGCCCATCACCATCCTAAGTCTGCTTGGTTCCCATCATGTGTAGAAGGGATAGGCTTCCAGAGCATCTAAAATAAACAAAATATGCTCCTAGTCCAGAGGGACTGCCACCACAGTACACCTTTTAAATCATGCCTTTAAAAAGAATCCTCTGAGTCTCTGACCTACTTGGAGCTGTAGAGGGCCTTTTGCACCCCTGTAATATGATTCTAATTTCATCAAGCAAACTCATCGGGCTTGGCCCTGGACTGGCTGATCTCCTACCTTGGTGACAGACACCAGGTGGTCACCTTGCCACCCTTTAAATCCAACATCAAAAGGGTAGAGCAGGGCGTGCCTCAGGGATTGGCCATCAGTCCCATCCTATTCAATCTTTACCTCCGCCCCTTGGTCAAGTTAATTAAATCTTTCGGCATTGCAGTCACCAACTACGCCGATGACACCCAGCTTATCTTCTCCTTTGAAGGTAAGAATGCGGTGTCACAGGAGACCTTCCACCATTGTATGACCACCACGGCGGAATGGTTGAGCAACAACTCCTTACAGTTCAACAGCTCTAAGACTGAGGTGTTGCACTGTTCGATGGACCGTATCTCCCGGCCTTTACCACAGGATTTCTGGCCCCCCTCTTTTCAGGGTACGGTAGCGGCGGCAGACTCCGTTCGGAATCTAGAGGTGATGCTCGAACCCAATCTCCAACTGGATGGCTTTGTGAATAAAACGGTGTCCACCTGTATGTTGTTGCTCCGCACCTTGCGGAAGATTCTTCCCCTGCTCTCGGCCCATGCCAGACCAGAAGCAGTGCGCAGTATCATCTTAAGCAGACTTGACTACTGCAACGCACTACTTCTGGGGGCACCCATAACCTTGTTGGGCAAACTGCAGCGGGTGCAGAATTCTGCCGCCAAGCTGGCACTCTCTCATCGGCGCTCTGATTCTTCCTCGGCAGCACTTACGGATCTTCATTGGTTGCCAGTCTTCCAAAGTGTCGACTTTAAAGCCCTTTGCTTGGTCTTTCGGGCCCTCCACGGTCAGGGGCCGATCTCCCTGCAGAAGCTGTTCTCCTGGTACACCCCTACTAGATCCCTTCGTTCTGGCTCAGCCTACCTGGTGGTAGTTCCTAAGATCCTGAGGATGTGAATGGGTGGTCGTTCTTTCAGCTATACGGCATCAAGACTGTGGAACGCGCTGCGATTGTCTCTTAGAAGTATGGGTGACTTATCCTCTTTTAAAAAGGGACTAAAAACTCATCTTTTCCCAAGGACATTGTAATTACAGCTGTCACTATAATATCGTGCTCAGGCCATTGAGGATCACAGTGCCAGGATACCCGTGGGATGACAGTTGCGCTCTATAAATGTGCCATACAATACATACAATATATAGCTCATTCCACAAGGTCGTTTTTGAAATAAAAATGCTTATGTGGACAGCTTCTAATGGGTATTGTTTACAAGATAGGGTTCAGAAGATGTGTTCTTGTGTTTTTATGAATTGGAGAATTGTGAGATGCCACCCCAGCTGAGCAGAGAGAATCGGGAGACTGACAGACATGGCATGAGTGACTCTTATGGGGCGAGTGACAGCCATGCGCGGGTGTTCTCCCACAGAGTGAAGCTAAATATTATCTGCCCACCAATAAAGACAAATGTGCCCATCAATTAAAAATAAATCATCTTTTACCATATTCATTGAAACTCTTTGTATTTGACCAGTGTAGGAAAATTCCTCTTTTTGCATGTCAACACCATTGTTAGCTATATATCCTTACTGGTAATTAAACTCTGCTCACTGGGACAGTGCTGTCCGGTGCCCAGTACAGGTACTCTGACCCCCAAAACATGTTCAAATTGGCTATACTCTTAATTGCCATACTTACCTATAACTCCCTAGTATTTGGTACAAAGAGTACCCAGGGCCTGTAAGTTTAACGTCACTAGTGGACTGCAGCACCCATTGTGCTACCCACTACAGTGACAGAATAGACCTGACTGCAGGCCTACCACTGCAGCCTGTCTGTGCAGTTTTAAAACTGCAAATTCAACCTGTCAAATTTACCCATTTTGGCAGGCCTAAAGCCTCCTTTAAAATATTATTACATCAGCCCTAAGTACTCCATTAGGCAGGCTGCATGGTATTTAAAAGTAAGACATGTGTATATACATAAAATGTTTAATGTAAAGCATGTCCTTACAGTGAAAATGCCCACAAAGCAATTTTACATAGGAAGGTATCGTGAAATAATATTAAAATTAAATAATGTTATCTCTACCTAAGAGGCAGTTCATTCTTGGACTTTTGAAAATATTTAGTACAAATCCAATTCAATGGTAAAGTTGGATTTGCACTCAATATTTTACAAAAGGTATTTTTAAATCATCACCTTTTGCATGCCTGAAGCCCCCTGGAGCATGAGCTTTCACTGTCACGGGGGAGATAAATAGCTCCTTGATGAGGTGGGAACGTGCTCTCAAGGCTGAGGCAGGATCCTTGGCTGAGGGGAGTTGTTCTGCTCCTTTGATAGGATGACCATCTGAGGGGAGCCCATGAACTTAATTTTCCTCAAAGAAGCCTACCCTGTCACAGGCAGATGTAGCTAAATCCTGGGCCTTTCCATCTTTTGTCCTTTTGGCCATCCAAGTACCAATCATAGTGGGAGAGGATCTTCCCCTAGAACCGGTCTTGAGTGTCCAGAGAGGAGGAGTTGTTAATTTCCTTGGCTACAGCTCTGTGGTTGGCAAAGGAGCTCTGTACCGGGTAAGAAAGGAACTGACATCTTGGCTTTAGGTAACTGTAGGATTGTGTGCAGAAGGGCACATAGGAAGTGTTGGAAAGTGAGGAGGGTGATGATCCCCAGGGTAATGTTTCCCAATTGGTTAGGGAGGGCCCTGGAGTTATCCCACCCACAGGCTAGCGCCAGGCAGAAATCTTGCACCCCTGGGCACCGTCTTCAAAAGCACCTGATGTTGAGACCTGTAAGGAGACCAGAGAGGCTAGGCCTTGTCCCACTTGTACCCAGAAAAAAACGTTGACTTCAAGAGTTAGTTGGCTGACCTCCCGTTAAGCTACAGGGACACACCAAACTGCGAGAAGCCCCTTTTCCTGAAGCTGACTAGTTCCAACTGGAACAGGCTTTGACTCTGCTAATGGCTTCTGCTGCGGTGAGGCTTGATCCCAGACTGCTGCTTCTGAGGTCCTGAACCATTGGCTATGTTAAAGCGTACTCCTCCTAACATCCTGAAAAACCTAGGTCTTGGACATTGAGGGTCTGGAGGACTGGCACAAACCTGCCATGGCAATCCGATGAAGGTGCGTTGTGGCTGGGCCAAAGGTTCAGGTTGCTCTTGCTTGGAGATTTTCCTCAGCAGTAAATCAGTTTCAGCGGGGTGTCTCAGAGAGCCTATCCGGCCTCATGCAGCCCTATTCGGCTTTGGCTTTTAGCCTTGTCCCAGTGGAGGAATCTGAATTCCAAAAAATTGGCTAAGTCCAAAGGTAGAAATCTTTATCGGATGAATGCACAATAAGTATTCTGCCAGAGAGGGACCTTACTAGTCCCCAAATGTTTAATTTCTTCTGCTCAGAACGTTCCCCCCCAAAAGTCAATGGTTTCAACTGGGCCTTGCCCCACCGTTATCAGGTCTTGTTAGTTAAAAATGTTTTCTTACTATAAGTGTCACACCTATAGTGACATATAGTGTTTTGGGGTCTGCAGCCTTCGTAAAAATTCCCTTTGAACGTATATAAGCAATTGTTTATCCTTCTAATAAGGCACCGACTCTACGCTTTGTGACCTTCACGTATTCACACATCAGGGCGCCATGATGAATTTCGAGTTGTGCGCCAACTCCCCTTCATAACCACAGCACTATGCTTTCTCCAGCTGGCCTCTGGTGAATGGTAAAGTGGTTTTAATGAAAGCGCATTATTGTATTAACGCGGTATGATTAACCTGATGAATTTGAGATATTCTGCTGTGCAGCGTTGTTCAACATCGATAATGTAGGGCTCAGTCTTGAAATGGTTGCTGCTGCCTGTTACAATCTTAATCTTAGTCTTCTCTGAGTTCTTTCCTCATTATGAACAAGATTATTGATTTGAAGACAATGTTTTAAACACAATGTCATTCCCTCATGTGCAACAAGATGCATCATTCTCAAGCTTTGCTTCCATGCTGTGTTGCCACAGCTATTGGTAGCGCACGGTGAGAAAAGTGTCCACCACCTCCAGCCTCCGCGACTGGAAGCTTCTTAGGGCACACTATGCAACTAATACAAAGGTTTTTGATTTGTTCACTCACAACTCCAGACCTTTCATAAAATCCACATAGGGCATTACCAGTCCTTGTAAAGCCACCCCTTTTCGAGCTATCTATACAGCATCAGCTGCATAAACCAATATTGGAAGAGGAGCTGCATTAAAAGAGGGGACATCTGGGACTGACCCCTAGTCTGCGGCCTCTATCCCATTAGTGCAAAGTGAAAATACACCTCTGCACCCGGACGCCCCAGAGCTGACCGAGGGGACCTGTTGGTGCTGCCTTGGACTTGACCCCATACTTACCTTTAACCCAGAAGGACAGTCTATTGAATCAGTGCTAAGTACCCATAAAAGGTACTTAGCTCTGGGGCGTCAAGCGTGCAGAGGTGCAATTCAGCGTCAGGTGCCCCTTTTAAATCAATGAGGAATGGTCTGATCGAAAACAGGCTGCAAGTACGGCTCAGTCCTTGAGGGTCTCAGGCATGCAGAGATACTCTTGGCCCACTGGAAATTTGGGCTTGTGTGCAGTTGTGCTGTCTCCGGAAAGGTTGCACTACAGGAGGTGCTCGTGGTTTTTGGTTGCCTGCAAAAACAGGCAACAGGCGGGGTCTGGGGGAGCTGTCCGGCCAAACCCAAAGGTGGGTTCAGCTGAGGAGGTCTAAGAACCCCCTGGGTACCACTGGTACACTTCTCCTTGGGCTCAGGTACAGTGATGTCTTCAGGCCTTGGGCCTCGTCAGTCCAAAGGCTCTCACAGATCCTGCTTTCTTGCAGACAGAGGCTGCAGGTGGGCACTGGAGGACAAATCCAGTGTAGCCCAATTGAGGGGTTCAACTCTTGAGGGTCTCTGTGCCTCAGGGGCACTGTCAGTTCACAGCAACTCAGGCTGGGGGGCTCATGTGTAGTAGGTAGTGAGGCTTTGACCGGCGGGGTCGCACTGGCAGAGGCTCTCGTTTTTGTCCTTTTGGTGCCTGCAAACATGCAGGGAGGCACCTCTTCTGCTCCTAGGGAGATGTTGCTGGTCAGTTGAATTCGAGGGTCACTCCGCCACAGTTTTTGGAGGTGACACCACATTCTGGGCGAGCAGAGTCCGTGCAATTGTAGGGGACAGCAGGCAGGCTGGCAGGGTTGGCGTCAAGTCAGTTGCTGCTCCTCAAGTCACGCGTCGTGGTCTCTTCTTTCTTCTTCAGGGAAATGAAGCTGCTTTCCTGGTGTGGGGGGCGGGGGGGGCACCTTAATACCCAATTTAGGGGTGTTAAGGGGAGTGAAGGGTAGCAGCCAATGGGCAACTAACCCCTGGGGTCACTACACCACCTAGATGACCATGCACTTCCTGGAGGGAAACCAAGATGGTGAAATCCTAACTTTCGTGTTCACTTCAGGTAGCCTGGAGGTGCAACACTGCTCCTTGCATAGCTAATAATTAAATTATATGGGCCAGTTTCCGGGGTAAGCCCGCCGAGTCTCATTTGGCCGCTCCCAGCCGGGTCTCAGACAGACTCCATAATAATGCAGAAAATTGAATTATATGGGCCAGCGGCTGCGGGCCATCTTTTCCGCTAACAACAGATTCTGTTTTAAGCAGAGAACATGGTTTGCGGCCGCAGGCCCGTATAATATAATTTGCTGCCGACAAGTAACCCAGACTCCATTTTGCCACTTCCGGCGGCGTCCTGGTCTCTATTAGGCCACTTCCGGCCACTAGGTAAGACAGACTCCATTTACCATTTGGCTGCTCCTGGTGGGTCCCCATTTGATTTGGCCATTGGCTGCCCAGGTCTATATAGAATTGGATTTTTGGATAGGAGGGAATCGAATCAGGTAACAGTAGAGTAGAATGCCTGGAAGCAAGCACTTAAGCGTTTTTTTCAAATGCATGCATACTGTGTTTTGGCAAACAGATTACATTTTTTTAAATGTAATTTAAAAATGAATAAATGTGGCTGAGTGTCCCATTTGGGGTTGTGCACTGTGTGAAGATGGCATTCTCTCGCAGAGCCTTTCTGCCAAACAAACGTAGGTATGTGCAGCCAAGTGCTATTTTTCTTTAGTTGAGAACTTGCACCAGCGCGGTTGCTGATGAAATCATGTTGATTCCTTCTAAGCATTTGTATTAAATTAATTGAAAAGTCAAACATTGCACAACAGTGTTGGTAAATAATATGTAAAGAAAGTTCAGCTTAAAGCTTATTTATTTGTGGGTGACTCATGCCTGATTTATAGTGGACGAATAAGCTTAATGTCTCTTTAAATGGAGGATTTTAGAAAATTAGATATTTGCTAGAAAAAATTATGGAAGGATTCACAATAACTTAAGTGCTGGCCTGTCGCAGAGAGGAAAGGGGTTAAGTAGAACAGGAGAAGCGAGTGCTATTATACAGTTTATAGTACATCACACACACATAATGCAGAGACAATGGATCTCACACGTGTGTAAATCAGTGTATAGTAAATGTTACATAAGACAAACAAACAGGCCTGACGATATGGTGCAGGCACTGGACAGTATACCTCTAAGACTGACTGTTTGGTCCGGAACAGCACAAACTCATACATTTTGACCATAGCACTGTGGTTGTGTTGACTTAACTAATATGAATTTCTAACCAAATGAACCCTTTTTAGCAACATTCGAATAACCTATGCCTTGCAGTTTGTATGCAGCTCTTTGATGACCGAGTTAATAGCTCTCTCTGCTATGTTAGGCTTATAACTTTTAAAATGCAAGTAACAAAAACATCTCTCTGACAAAAGAAGTAACTGACCCATTGAACTATCTACATTATATGCACTTTTGTGCTCTGCCTTGTACATGTTCTTTGCAGCAGGCATATTAACCCTCTGCCCTCATTGCCCGGGGCACAGACTTCCAGAATGGGGAAGTGCGTGGGCAGATATTAGGTGAATCGTGAAGCGTGAAGGTTTATTGATCATATTATAAAAATAAAAAACTCCTCTCATTTTTAAAATCGTAGTGAGTAATAGTGCCCAGCACTTATGTCCTGCCGATGCCTACCATATATTTGCCAACACTAATCCAAATGAACCCCCTTTTCACCTAAAATGATTTTCGCAGGGATCGCTTGGCTTTGGCATATAATTCATGTGTTTGGTTGACACTAGTAAATTATGTTATCATGCTCTCCACACTACTGGAGTCAAGCTATCCTCGCTGAAGACGGCTGACAGCCAGAAACCGGTCCTAGGATGCTTGATTCCGGTCCAGGAAAGACATGGCTTGGCAGTTCGGGCTGGACTGTTCCCATGAGGCACAGGGTCAAGGCTGATTTGCATATGGCCATGTCTGAACTGGGGTGGTGTGGAGTGCAAAAAGGCGATGGATTTAGGCCCAGATCTCTGTACAGGGGTGAATGTATGACATTGTTCTGCATTTTGTCCATCAATTGTTGTTTTTGCATATTTTTATTTTCAGCATCTGGTAAAATCTGACAAACTTTACCTAATTTTTGCGCAAACATCAAGAGGACCCAACAGGCCTCCTTTTCTGCTCTTGCACCCTTACAGCACAACAACCCCAGCATTTACAGCTAGAAAACTGATGTCCCAGCTTTTCTATATTGTCGTTAAGGGCTATGTATGTGGTCTACATGGTGGGTGGGGTGAGTGCACTTCAGTGCCGATTTCAGGCATGGAACTGTGTAATCAATATTAAAAGAAACACTTGAATGTTGGAAGTTTCACTAAACACAATGAACTGGCTGGTCTAATCCTTCTGCTCCAACATTATTCCAAAGTTTGTTCTCTGTAGCCCCCTTTTTAACTTCAAACATTCTACCCTCAGTCGATGGAACGTAATAATAGCTGTATATCGCCCAGCTGCCTTGGGCTATAACACTTGTTAAAGGCCCTCTCTGTTGTCTTGTTATAGGCCCTCAGCTGTGGCACAAGCTATGTCTGCTTCAGGGCCTTCAACAATTAGTATGACATACTGAGGCAGCAGGCTATAAGTCTGTAGTTTTCACAGTCATGTTGTGCAAAGGGGAGCTGTTTGAGATATACTGTAATAATGCACAAGCTATATATTTATACAGAACTTTGATGTTTTTTGCACCAAACCATATCCATTGTACTTTGATTCTTGACAGGTCACTTTAATATTGGTAAGACACCATGAATACAGCAGAAAAGCTACTCGCACAGCCATTCGTTGGATTGAGACTTGAAGACAAACTAACTGTAAAACTATTAGGACCTGACCCGCCCGACCTAAAACTACCACAAAGTTCCCAAGACAGAGGGAAGACTTACAGACGTACATTCTCAAACACCTGGTACACAAAAGTTGATTGGCTTACAGGGTGTTCTGACACAAATTATCTGTTTGGCTTCCCATGCTTGCTGTTTGTTGGTGACATTCCTTGGAATAAAGAAAAGATTAATAGACTTAAAGCATTTGTCAGACAAAATAAAGAAGCATTTGTCTGACAAAATAAAGAAGCATACACCTAAGAATCCATATGGAAAACCTGCCGAGACTGGGAATGTTGAGAGACAAACCGATTGAAGCCCACATAAGCGACGCATACCGCAAATCAATACAGAAACACAATGAAGCAGTTGACAGAAATAGACACATACTGTCACAAATAATTGATTGCATTTGTTTCTGTAGTGCTTTTGAAATGGCATTAATCAGTCAATCAATCATAGCATTTATAGAGTGCAGTGCTTACCCGTGAGGGTCTAAAGGTGCTAGGGGTTGGGGGATGCTGCTACTGCTCGAAAAGCCAGGTCTTGAGGAGTCTTCTGAAGGTCAGCAGGTCTTGGGTCTGCTATAGGTGGGTGGGGAGGGTGTTCCAGGTCTTGGCGGTGAGGTGGGAGAATGATCTGCCGCCGGAGGTCGCTCTTCGGATGCGGGGGACTGTGGCGAGGGCGAGGTCGGTAGAGTGGAGCTGGCGGGTGGGTGTGTAGAAGCTGAGTCGTCTGTTGAGGTACGCTGGTCCGGTGTTGTGGAGTGCCTTGTGTACGTGGGTAAGGAGCTTGAAGGTTATCCTCTTGTTGACGGGGAGCCAGTTCAGGCCTCTCAGGTGGGGTGTGATGTGGCTAGGCCGAGGGATGCCAAGGATTAGGCGTGCAGAGGCGTTCTGGATGCGTTGAAGCGGTTTCAGGAGTTTGGCCGAGGCTCCTGCGTAGAGGGCGTTTCCGTAGTCTAACCTGCTGCTGACGAGGGCATGGGGGACCGTTCTTCTTGTTTCAGTGGGGATCCACTTGTAGATCTTGCAGAGCATGCAGAGGGTGTTGAAGCAGGAGGAAGAGATGGCGTTGACCTGCTTAGTCAGGGAGAGGGTGGAGTTGGCGATGACCCCTAGGTTGCGTGCGTGGTCCGTGGGTGTTGTAGCTGTTCCCAATGCGGTCGGCCACCAGGAGTCGTCCCAGGCAAAGGGGGTGGATCCGAGGATGAGGACCTCCGTCATCTGAGTTCAGCTTAAGCCGGCTGTTCCTCATCCATTCGGTGACGGCCTTCATTCTTTAATGGAGGTTAGTTTTGGTGGTGTGGGGGTCCTTGGTGAGGAAGAGGATTAGCTGGGTATCATCGGCGTAAGAGATGATGTGAGGTTGTGCATTCTGGCGACGTGGGCGAGCGGTGCCATGTAGATGTTAAACAGCGTTGGGATGAGGGATGAGCCCTGGGGTACGCCGCAGATGATCTCGGTGGCTTCGGAGTGGAAGGGGGGGGAGGTGGACGCTCTGTGTTCTGCCGGAGAGGAAGGAGTTGGTCCAGTCCAGGGCCTTCTCTTGGATTCCGGCATCCTGCAGGCATGTGCGTAGTGTGCGGTGGCATACCGCGTCAAAGGCGGCAGATAGGTCCAGGTGGATGAGGGCCGCGGTTTCTTCGTTGTCTAGCAGGGTCCTGATGTCATCGGTGGCGGCGATGAGGGCGCCTTCAGTGGTGTGGTTGCTGCGGAACCCGGACTGGGACGGGTCAAGGATGTTGTTTTCCTTGAGATAGCAGGTCAGTTGTTTGTTGACGGTCTCCTCGATGACCTTCGCCGGGAACAGGAGCACGGAGATGGGCCGGAAGTTCTTGTGATCTTTGGGATCCGCCTTGGGTTTCTTGAGTAGAGCGTTGATCTCGGTGTGCTTCCAGCTCTCGGGGAAGGTAGCTGTCTTGAAGGAGATGTTGATGGCCTTCCGGAGATGGGATGCAATGGGGGTGGTGTTCTTGTAGGCTGCGTAGCTGTCCGGTGTTCGTGCTCGGTGCCAGTTCTTCTCTAGCTTTTGCAGTCGTCGAGCCACTGTCTGAGGTTGCGGGCTGCAGAGTCGGGGTCGGCGGGGTCGGCGTGGCCGGCAGGTGGGCTCTGGGTGAGGGTGGTGGTTAGCTGGTCATCAGTGACTTTGCTCCAGCAGCGACGAGGCATCTGTTGGGTGCGGTGGTGCGTGGTGGGTTTCAGAAAGGTGAAGTGGATGCAGCGGTGGTCGGTCCAGTGGAGTTTGGTGCTGTGGTTGAGGGGGATGTGGGGGCTTGCGGAGAAGATGGGGTCAAGCGTGTGTCCGGTGGAGTGGGTGGGTGTTGTGACGAGTTGTCTGAGTCCAAGGTTGGCGAGATTGTCGATCAGGGTGGTGAAGTTGGTGTCATTGTTGTTCTCGAGGTGGAAGTTCAGGTCCCCGAGTAGGATGTAGACCATGGAGGCGAGGGCGTGTGTGCTGACAAAGTCAGCGATGATGTCGCTGAACTGTGGTCGGGGTCCGGGGTGGTCTGTAGACGAGGGTTCCTCTGAAGGTGGTCTTGGGGTTGGTGTGGATCTGGAAGTGCAGGTGTTCAGCGGTGCAGAGGGTGTTGTCGGTGTAGGTCGAGACTTTGAGAGTGTTCCTGTGGATGATGGCAATTCCTCCACCTACTCCATTGGTGCGGTCCCTGCGGGTGATCTTGTATCCTTCCAGGATGGCTATGGCGATGTCAGGTGCCGAGGATGGGTTCAGCCAGGTCTCCGTCAGGAAGGCGGCGTCTGGGGAGGTTGAGTCGAGTAGGTCCCAGAGTTCAATGGCGTGTTTGCGGGCGGAGCGGGTGTTGAGAAGAATGCATCTGAGGTAGTAGGGTTCTTTCCTGGTCGGTGGGTTGGCGGGCTGTATGCTGGTGAGGCTGCAGTTCTGGCAGGAGAAGTGTCCTTGGGTGCGCTTCGGGGCGGCCAGGCAGCAGGTGCGTGATTGTCCGGCCTAAGTGCGTGGAGGGTGCTGGAGTCGTAGTGGAGACAGGTGTGTGGCGTTCGCAGGGGCCAGGGGTTCAGGCGCTGGGCATGGTCCAGGCGCGGACGGGCGAGGACGGGCGCACACGGACTTGCCTTAGGTGCGCAAGTCATATGAGAGGAGGTGGGAGGGAGGAGCAGCTGGGAGGGGGAAGCGGGGTGGCGAATAGACGAGCAGGGGGGGCACCAGGGGACGCATCGGCTGGAAAACGAGGGGTAGAGCGGGCAGCGGGTACAGAAGGCAAAGCAAAGGGAGAAAAAGGGCACAATAATGGGCAAAAATACAATAAAAGGAAGAAACAAGGTTGGAACCACGAAAAACAAAAAAACAGTGCAAGGGCAGGCAAGACAACAGGGCTAGCAAGACAGTAGGGCAGAGCGAGCGCAGGAGCTAACGGCCTGGAGTGGCCTCGAACCTACAGTCAGCGGAAGCAGCGGGCAGCAACACACAGGTGGTGCTGTGCGGCGTGGGGAACGACCTGCATGAGGACAGGATCAAGGATCGCTCTCCTCACCGCGCAGCGGCCGCCATATGAGGGGAGGTGGGAGGGAGGAGCAGCTGGGAGGCAGGAGCGGGCGGCAAATGGGCGCGCCGGAGGGCGGGGCCGCATGGGATGCGGCAGCGGGAAAACGAGGGGTAGAGCGGGCGGAGGGTACAGAAGGCAAAACAAAGAGCGACAAAGAGCACAATAATGGGCAAAAATACAATAAAAGGAAGAAACAAGGTTGGAACTACAAAAAACAAAAAAACTGTGCAAGAGCAGGAAGTTTCCTGCCTCTTCCGGAAGTTGTTACGCGGTTGCTACCGAATCGCTTCGTTCCCTGCTGATTAATTCAGACTAAGAGTCCAACACAGGCATCGCCCTCTGTCCCCCGCTGGGACACGTAGCCTCCCGGCTTTTCCACTCACCCCCCTAGGACACTTGACGTCCTGCCGCAGGTCCCCCGGATAATTCATTACCCGACTTGTCTTCCTGACCGATCTCCCCAAGCGTCACTGCTCCAGCACTGTTTTTCTGAAATACAACCCAGTCCTGATGAAGATCCTGATTTACAAGGATTGAAACGTCATCGACGCCTCAGCTCATTTAATGACGCATCCCTCAGTTTGGCTCATCTGAATCATCTTTGCTAAAAAGAATACTTACCTGTGCATTGTAACTGAATTTGGGCCATATGAACCTTCCTATTCACTGTATATATTGAACACATTTCACACTGCGCCATTCACGCTGAACACAATTGTCATTTGCGTCGACATCCATGTGTCACTTGCACATACCCAGCACCAAGTCTAATTGGGGTTGTTTTGTCATTTATTTATTACAGTGCTTATACAACTGTGTTTTCTACTGTTATTATAATTTTGTCCCCTATATATATTTCCTATATATATGATGCCATGTGCACATTCTAAAACAATTTGAGTCTCCTTATCTCTGTTCTCGCAATTCTTTCTGCATGCATGTTTAACTGTCTATACAATAATACCAGTTGGGATATTGTTTTTTTAGCTTGATTACCTACCCTGATCTCAACGTGGTCTATGGGTCATACTCCTGTAGTTAATTACAAGGGCAGGAAGTACAACACGGCAGGGCCAGCAAGACAGAAGGGCAGAGCGAGCACAGGAGCTATTTATTTTTATTTATTTTGAGAATTTATAAAGCGCACCGTCACCATTACAGGCATCCTGGCGCTGACAGAGACCAACGAGGGGTAAAGAACAGACAGAGTAGGAAGGCTAACAAGGAAAGAGCCAGGTTTTCACCTTTTTTCTGAACTGCAAGAGTTCCTTTGTGGAGCTAACGGCCTGGAGTGGTCTCGAACCTACAGTCAGCGGCAGCAGCAGGCAGCGACACACAGGTGGTGCTGTGCGGCGTGGGGAGCGACCGGCCTGAGGACAGGGTAAGGGTATGATGAATCTGAACGTTCCGCAAATCCTGGTATATTCAGAGGCCTTGTGGATTTAATAGCAAGCATAGACAATGAAATGGAAGCACACCATAAAACAGTCTTTAAGGGCACCTCTAAAATGATGCAAAATTAATTCCTTGAGTGTATGGTACAGATTATGAGAAACTGTACTGTCCAACAGTTGAAAAACACAGATTTTGTGGCTATTCAGGCAGATGACACCACAGATGTGGCTACTAAAACAGTCTGTGCGGGGGAGGAGCTAACCAAGCAAGCAAGATGGCCGCATAAGCTCCCGGCTCCGCCGACCTCCGCCAGCAGCTCGTATATCCTGCAAGTTATCCTGTTTTCACACCGGACTCCCGTGTACATGAGGAGTGACTGACTCTGAAGGCGCAATCCCGAACTTTTTATCACATCGGGTGACGGAGAAACGCCGTGTTTCATTCTCGGCCTACCCCAGCGTGGAAGCCAGGGCCTCGATTTCCAACTCATCCGGGCTGGAATTGAACAACATCGGCTGTGAACTTTGGGCTTCGTCCGGTCTCCCGAACGGAGACATACTCTACCTGTTATTTGACGGCGATTTCGTATCCTGCCTGCAACACACACGCTACGGCGTGACACATCGTTTGCTGCGGCCCTGTATCCGACGCCCGGAGACACCGTAAGCTTGTCAGGGGGGTGCAGACAGGAGCCCTGATCAGCGGCGAAGGTGCAAAATCGTGAGGCGAGAGCGCTCGTTGTTGGTGTCCGCTCCGGATTTGCCTGCTACCCCGGAGTAGTCGACCTCCGGGGTTCGCATCCTGGTCTGTCGCTTTGCGAGAGGAGATGGAGGGGACAGAAGGCACACCACCGCTGCACGCCGTAATGGCGGCCATTAAATCGCTCCACTCACAGATCATCGTCAACTACCAGGCACTGTCGGTAACAATGGATGGTTTTTGCCGGAGACCGGACGGCGGCTTTTCGCCTTCATCGCAGCCAGCGGTACTACCCACGGAACATTGTATGTCCAACTTGGAGGTCCCTGTGCTGAAGCCGGATTCCTTTTGTGCTGCATATTCCTATAAGACAGATCACGCGCCCGTGAACATTGTGAGTGTCCCCTGCTTGAACCCTATCTCGCTGAATATCACTATGGACAACCTTGACTGCCTCAACAAGATCGCCTGTGACTATTGGAGAGTTTTCTCATCCTTCCACGTTTTTCCTCGCTTGCTCTGTGGAGATCGTGAACTTTTATCCTTTAATTGGTTTGCTCATACTGACTTGAACTTTTATGAAAGCTTTATCTCTCTCATTGTTGCTGTGGCCTGGGTTATAAGAGATCCAGTGAAAATTCGTACTGGCCAGGGTTAACTTTGTGGGGCTTTTTATGATGCGGGAAAATAATTTAATCTGCTGCTGGGATTGTGACCTGTGAAGTGCGGGAGTCGGGTGGTATGTATCATGCTTCCCCGGATTGGTAGTGTATTTCGCTGCATTCTATTTTGAACTTGTTGCCGGGTGGTCGCATCTGGTGGGGGTTAAGGGAGTCCGGGAGTGTGTTTTTGTCTCTCCTCCTCCGCTTCTCTCTCTCTTTTAGGGACGTTTCTGGGCGACAGGCACGCTGCTAGTGGGTTAGGCCGTAGCCATTGCAGGGGTGCAGGGTGGTGGGGGGGTTTGTTATTTTGCCTTTGTTTTGTTCTATGGCCCCTTTTTCTTTCTCTCTCTCTCTCATTAGGGTATTCCTCTGGGCGACAGGCACGCTGCTAGTGGGGTAGGCCGTAGCCATTGCAGGGGTGCAGGATGGGGGGTGCGTGGGGGGTTTGTTATTTTGCCTTTGTTGTGTTCTATGGCCCCTTTTCTTTCTTCTCGCAGGGTCCAGTAGCGATACTTTTGGTTTCATCCTGAAGTATACAAGTGGGCGCGGTCTGGGGTGAGTGGCTCTGATGAGAGATCGGTAGTTTTGTTCTTCACCCATAGTGAACTTATTAGCGCTTGCATCTTCACTGTTGGTCTACCTTGATTCTCGACTACCTTTTAACACCTACCCGCATTTCTTATACCTCCGAGTGTGTAGCTCCGGATATCCTGTATCTTCTTCTTTATCTTGTCTTTAGGGGGGGGGGGTTAAATATAAAATGAAACCTTATGTATATCCTTGATCCGAAATGTCTTCAATGCACCGTCTATCCTTTACCGCTGCCGGACCCCTGGGTTGTCGGCTGAAGAGCTGTGTTATTGGAACTCCTGATACGTGTCGCATACATGTGGTGTCCGGCCCCTGTCGTTGAAGGGCTACTTTTGTACTTTGTGTTGAACAATATAATAAAGGTTTTAAAAAAAAACACACAAAAAAAAACTGTCTGTGCTAGTCTTTCGGTACGTTGACAATGACAGTAAAGTTGTGGAGAGGTGTAACCACTGAGTTACCCGGGATCGGGGAAGGCCAAGATAGAGCAAGAGAAGCAGAATCCAAACAGCTATTGCTGTCCAATTGTATTTATTAGATAAACGCTATTGGAAGAAAGGATGAATGAAGTAAACCAATATAGTAAATCATACGATACAGGAAGTCATAACGAATAATAAATAATAAAAATGTAAGCAAAAAGTAAGGTCAATGATACCCATTAGCAGCACCGGTCCTTTTGCCTCTCAGGGGCTCCCACTGTCCTCCGCATGAATACCGGTCCTGGTATTGAGGTACTGGGTTTTCTCGGAACCGATACTATTACAATAACCCAGCGGTGTCAGGGCAACACCCAAAGACCCCGGATTCCCCTGTCTTGGCAAACAGAAACACGGGAAACTTCTTGATGACGTCAAAGGCCAAAGTTTATTGGTTGCAACCAGGGACAGAGGTCTACGAAGTACACACGGGTAGTTCGACAGAGACTGCACCACCTCAATGAACAAAACTCGGTCTTTTATGCCGAAAATTACGCTTCTGGCAACATCACAATTTGCATTCGGTGCATACAAAAACGAACCAATGAACAAGTAGCATTTCAAAAAGTAGCGAATCACGACAGTCAAAGTTAATCCCACTTTCCGTTGTCCAGCCCACCTAAACGATCGCACATATGCTAGTTTCCTGTTCGATCAGGCCGGACAAACCCATCATAAAACCTTCAACCCTGATCGATGAACATGTCATAAGGGAAAGGCAAAAACAGATGGAAAGGAGATAAAGGAGTGGGAACGGTGGGCCATAAAATCGGACCACATCCTGTTCTTTGATCCTTATCAGTGCAGCTGCTGGACAAGGAATTGGCTCAGCAGGATTCGCCCCAGGCGAGGAGTCAGTTCGGACAGGTCAACCAGGAGTCAGCTAAGGCTTACGTGTCAAGGACTCGTTCGGCCACGATCATAGGGCCTATGTTAGGGCAACCATACAAGATGGCTGCCACATTATAAAATGGAACCCGAGGGTTCAAACTAAATCCTCAAATACAGAGTGTTCTCCTATATCGATTCATACGAAAACACTCAGACACGTTAGACTCGTCAGTTGCGGTCTGCTGACACCAAAATCGTCCATTTCCGACGATCTTTATAAATCGGATTTCAGCACTATCGAACCCAATTCGGAATCACGGAACCACAGGCCCTCCTTTTGCCCTATCATATGCAATAAACCCAGACCCATTTTAATCTGAATCCGGATCTATATTCATCAGGTCATCAATATGCTGTTGTAGCATCATCTTATTACAATGCATCTCTCTCCGGACAGGCTTCCGTACGCACAAAGTAGCACAAAGGCAACAAATAGCCGGAGCACACTGTACACAGAGACAGAACACAAACAGAATCGCCAAAACCGCACCAATGACCATCAGAATCTTCCAACCCCAAGTGGATATCAATCCCCATAACCATCCCATCAAAGACCAATCCCCTTTGTCCAGATGAACAGAATCGGAGATTTTGTGCAATTTAGAAATGGCTTGGAAGACTGACGGAGCATTATCTGGAATAAAAACGCAGCAGCTCGATTGAATCAATCTACAAACTCCCCCTCGATCTGCTAAAATAACGTCTAGGGCAACTCTATTCTGAAGTGTCATAAGTCTATCCGACTGGAGCTCAGCAGTCAAGTTACCCAGGGCACCAGCAGTCTCAACTATGGTGGACTCAACCACTCTGGTAAGCTGACGAATATTCCTACTGTTAGCCATGGGTCCCCAGAATGGCAGAAAACCCTTAAAGAAATCACCCAATTCTTGACCGGCAGTGTCTTCTTGGCTAAAGACACCTCTAGTAATTCTCGTCTTGTGATAATCTGCCGCAGCTGTAAAAGTGGGGGGTAACAGAAAGGAAACAAAACATGTGCCCGAAAATCATGGGGCAACCATGTGTATGCTTTGTCATAACAAACAAAGTAAGTACCCTTAGCAGCTAGGAACGCTGGGGAAGACTGAGACGGAAAGACATAAGTCTCAGCACAGACGCTCTTCCCTAACTGAGCTTTCGGATTTTTACTGTTGCCCTGCAGACAATAGTAACCCTTATGGGGCACAATCCAGATCGGTAGAGGACTTTTCGCATGCTGGTTAATACTCAGACTTACTCCATATCCATTTACGCTCCAACCACTATATGGTTGCCTCTCGTCTTTCGGAATAGTCTCTACTGCATTAGTCCCTTGAATCATATCGACTATGCCTCTAGCTATAGGACTATTCTTCGGATTATCTCTCGGTGAACGTAAGGGGTCAACACTGTGGGCACATATGAACATGGTTCTGTAAGCTCGGATCGAACCATTCAAACTAAAGGGTAGAACCAAATAAGGAATTCCTTTATCAGTGGTATGAGGCATTAAACCACAAATCCAGCAGTTCGTCGTATTGATCACTAACTGGTGCTGGTGCAAAAGCTGTATGAAGGAATTATTAGCGAATTCCTTACGTCTGACTACCTCATATTCAGGCAAAGGGTGGAAAGAATGAGAGGAAATAGTAGGTTAAGGTGTAGGTTGCACAGTGGAATTATACGTCATTAGCACAAATGCTACATAACCAACAATGAAAATTACAAAACTCAGTAATAAAAGTATGCACGGTATCAAAAAACATTTCTTCGACATTATTTTGTAAATGCGTTTTCTAAAAGTCAGTGTCTGCACAGGTCTCTCCAACTCAAAGAAATCCATCCTAAACTAAAGTTGCTGCCCGTGGTGGTTGGTTGATTCTGCTTGAGAGGGCCTCCGCTGAACCCAGGAAGACTGCCTCGGACCAACAGAACCCAAGACCTAGTGTCTCAGGCTTGCACTCCCAAGACTGGTAGCAACCGCGACCCTAGCAGCGAGAACCGGATGGCAGTTCAGAAAAACTAAAATACGTAGATCCTTGGTGGAGAGTTAACCTGCAAACAGTAAAAAAATCAACTTTATTAAGCTTTTTATTTGTCCTTAGTTCTCGATCTCAAATTGTATCTGTCTCGTCCAGGTAATTCTTGATCGGTGAACAACAGCTGAGGATCGGTAGTGTCCAACCGCTTTGCAGGAGGTATTGCTGCTTGCAAAAGCTGATCACTCTCCAATTCTGAATTAGTCCCAATCAAACGAGCATCACTGAATGTGACAAATTTCGGAACTGTCTCAGTCTCAGAGTCTGCAAGACCGTCGTGAACCCACTTGTCGTATGGCAAAGGTAAGGGTGCTTTCTTCGTATGGCACCCGTGAATCTAGTGACGCTTGCCACGTACTCGCACCGCAGATCTCGTTGATAAGAGGGCCTGGTAAGGTCCAATCCAGCGGGGCTGAGTATTCTTCGTTCTCTGGAAGTTCCTGACAAAAACCCAGGAACCGGGTTCTATCATATGACCTGGATCATCTTTAGCTTGTGGCAAGGAATTATATACCTGTTGGCGTAAAACACTAATTTTAGTTGTCAATTCACGCAAATAATCAAGCAAAACAGGATATTCGAGATCACTAAATTTAGTCGGTCTTGGTACACCCCAAATATTCGCCGGGCGACCAAACACGACCTCATACGGACTCAAACCCATTCTTGAGTGCACAGTCATTCGGGTGGACAAAAGTGCTAATGGCAAAGCATGTGGCCATTGTAAACCAGTGCTCTCTTGAATTTTGGCTGATTTTAACTTCAAAGTGCCATTATAGCACTCGACTAAACCAGCTGATTGGGGATGATTTGCAGCATGGAATTTTGCCTAATTCCAAGACCGTCACACACTTTCCTCATCACCTGACCCACAAACTCACTTCCGTTATCACTCCAAATGATTCTCGGCAATCCAAACCTAGGGAAGAATTCTTTTATCAAAACTTTGGCAGTGGACAAAGCAGTGTTGTCCTTAAGGGGGTAAGCTTCTACCCATTTGGAAAAAGAACAAACAACCACTAACACATACTTTAAGTTGTTGCATCTTTCCATATGGATAAAATCTAGCTGCAAAGCCTCAAACGGATACGTAGGAGGAGCAAAATGACCAGCTGGTGTTGGAGCTCCCTTGCCAGGATTATGCATCAAACACACCATACAATTCTTGACCAAGTTCTCTGCACATTTGGGTTTCCCACATTCTGCCAAACCGGAGCCAACAACTTGCAAATCCCTTTCACACTAATGTGTGCCAATCCATGCGCCATTGTAACAACTGGAAGCACATACACATTTGGCAACAACCATCTTTGATGTTCAGATAAATCAGTCCAACAACCATTCGAATCCAACCTACCCTTACTCTCTCTCCATTCATCCAACTCTTTCTCCGAAGCCTCACTCTGGATGATCTTCACGCTCTCAATAGTGTCTTCGCACATGCCTTTCTCTGGAACCCATCTCGCTGGACCCACAACATACATTCGACTCGTTATATTCCTAGCAGTTTCTTTCGCAACCTCATCCGCAAACGCATTACCACGACCAACATCATCTGTGATCTTTCTATGGACACTGCATTTCACAATCGCTATCTGCAAAGGTAACGTAAGAGATTCAAGAAGCTCATTCACCAGTTGCCTATGCTGGATCTTCGTCCCATGCAATGTCAAAAATCCACGTTCACGCCACAATCGTCCAAAACTATGGGCCACTCCAAACGCATACTGGCTATCAGTATACACATTCACTCTTTTCCCTTTCGCCAACACACATGCTCTCGTAAGTGCGATCAATTCTGCCGCTTGAGCAGAATTATACGGGATACGTGCAGCTTCGACGACTCTATGTAAAGTCGTCACAGCATATGCTGCAGTGGTATTGCCATTCGGTAATTTAAAACACGAGCCGTCAACCCACAAAGCATCGTTACAATCAGGGAGAGGAGTATCTCTCAGATCTATCCTCCCTTTCGTCTCTTCTTCAGTTCTCAAGAAACAATTGTGTTGCTCTTCGCTATCATCGTCTGTCTCAAGCGAAATCGGCAACAACGTAGCCGGATTTAGGGTATTGCACCTCTTGATGTGCACATGGCTCGCTAACAACGTAAGCTCATACCCCGAAAACCGAGCACTAGTCAAGTGCTGTGTCTTTGTCCGATTCAACAAGGTATCCACTGCATGTGGAACCATAACCACTAGCGTATTATCCATAACCAAACCAGCAGATTGTCGAATCGAAACAGCCGCTGCTGCAGTTGCTCGCAGGCAACTTGGCAACGCTGTGGCTACAGGATCTAAAGTTGATGAAAAGTACGCACATGGGCGTTGCTTCCCGCCAAATTGTTGGGTCAAAACCGACAATGCACATCCCTCTCTCTCATGAACATACAATGTGAAAGGCTTGCTGTAGTCGGGAGTACCCAACACAGGAGCCGAACACAACGCATTACGTAGTTCAGAAAAACTCTTTTGGCATTCGTCAGTCCAAGGATAGGATGTGGAGTATCCTTAACCGTAAGAGCTATCAAAGGTTTCGCTAAAAGGGAAAAATTTGGGATCCACTGTCTACAGTACGACGTAATACCCAAAAACGCACGTACTTCTCTCTGTGTCGTAGGGACACTCATTTTCGCAATGGTCTGGATTCTTTCTGGGGTCAGTTTCCTTCCCTCCTTCGATAAGAGGTGACCTAAATAGGTAACTTCTTGGCGACAAAATTGTAGTTTGGAAAGAGAAACTTTATGATGGCAATCAGACAGATGGGACAACAAGGACACAGTGGCATCCTTACATATATCCTCAGTATCGGCAGCGATCAGTAAATCGTCAACATACTGGATAAGGGCCGCACCTTCCGGTAAGGCCAACAAGTCAAGTTGTGTCTTCAGAGCTTGACTGTAAATAGATGGACTCTCACAATAACCTTGAGGAGCGCGCTTAAAGCGGAAACTTCGTCCTCCTAAAGAGAATCCAAAGATATCTCTACTCTCTATGGCAATCGGGATGCTGAAGAAAGCATTCTTCAAGTCGATCACCGAAAACCAGGTAGCAGAAGCTGGAATCAATGTCAGCAACGCAGTAATATCAGGTAAAACAGGGAATTGCGGAACAACAATCTTGTTCACTTCACGGAGATCGATAACAAACCTATATACAGAAGGCTGTGAAGAATCAGTTCTCTTTAGAACAGGCAAAACCGGACTATTGCACACATTACCTCGAGTCTCTTCAATAACATCTTTATCAATCAGATCATAAATGATCGCTAAAAGCGCTCGTTCACCATCACTTGAAATACGATATTGCGGAATGCGTGGTAACTGAGCATTCGCCTTCAACGTCACAACATATGGGGGAATGTCTAGCAGGCCCACATCATTTGGACCCGTAGCCCATAATGAATCTGGTAGCAAAGACAATTCAGTTGGCAGACAATCTTTCGACACATATATCGGAGAAATCACATTCTCACCCAACGTAAGATGTACTCCTGACGGAGAACAGTACAAAGTCGCATACAATCTCTTCAACAAGTCAAGGCCTAATAAGTTCTCATTACAACCTGTAGTCAAAAGAAGGGGTGCTTCAAGCCTTCAAGGACCAACAGAAAGAGGCAATGGAACGGAAATCGGATTCATAACGGGGGCGCCAGAAAAACCTATAGAAACATTATTTAAGCCAGACAAAGGTGCGCCAGGGAGTTTCGAATGCATAATAGAACTCTTTGTAGCACCAGTGTCTAGCAGAAAAGGCTCTGACACACCTGATGCAATCACTTCCACGTAAGGTCCACTCTGATCTACCGGAACTGAAACAACTCCCTCTCTTTGTCCATGGCTGTCCTAACAATCATTACCGTGCTCTCCATGGCCTTCAACATAATAATCATCTACGTAGTACTGTGTAGACCTACCAGAAAAATTCTGCTGTTGATCAAAGCTATTCATCGAATTCTGTGGAGGCAAAGGGCGCGCGTTCTGTCCGCGACCTCTACCTCTAGGCACTTGTTGAGCACCTCTACGTCTAACACCAGGAGCACTATTTGCACGTTGCAATAGAACGGGACAACTATTCATATAATGACCCTCTTCTCTACAATACGCACACTGATTAGGCCCATAGGGAATACGCTGTTGTTGAGGAGTCTCGTCTCTTTGCGAGTTCCTCGAATACTGTTGAGGCTGCTGATAGTCACGCTGATTATTAACACGAGGTGGATAAGCTTGTTGTAGAAGAACCTTAGTCTTCAATTCCTTAGCCTTCTTATCCGCTCTCTCTAACTCATCCTTACGCCTATTCTCGTAGTACTGAGCCGTAGCAAGAATCTGTGCCGAAGTAGAAACAGGCCAAGCACTCTCGGAATCTTTCAACTTAGTACACAGCTCAGGAAGAAGATTGTGTACGAATTTATCAACAAACAGTCTCTGGCCACCTGCCACCACTATGATCAACAAAAGTTTCCTCAAAACGTGAGAAAAAGTCTGAAACAGACTCTTCTTTCTTCTGCTTACAGGCTGACAATTTATCCCAATTAACACGGACTTCAGGCATTAAAGTCTTCATAAGAGTGATAATCCTACCAGGTAGTTCAGTGATAACATCTTCAAGCTTAGCACCTCCAACTTGTCTGTCATTCGCTGCAACAAGATTCACCCACGAATCGCCCAATTCATTATCATGATCTGTATGTCGAATGACATTCCAGATGGGCTGTGGAACAACATTCCCAAAAAGCATATCTATGTCCGCCAAATTCATGACACACGAACTCACAGTTTGTGCAAGTTCTTTATAATATCCTGCCGGATTCTTCCGCGGATCTGGTAAAGTCTGCTTAAGCGCTAGAACTTCTGCACGCTTCCATGGTACATGTACCCACACACGCTGGAAGTGCGCATCAATCGGTGGATTAGCATTAGGATCAGCAGGTCTCCATACTGGAGGAACCTCTCGCATCGGATATTGACGCGCTTGTCTCCTAACTGACGAATCTGGTTCAAACAACCGTTCAGTAGGAACTTTGTTACGGAGCAACAGTAACGTTGATACCGCTTTCTCAACATCGGGTAGACTCACAATCGTTCCTTTGGCAAACTCCGAACGCAATCGGGACAATTCTACAGGAACCCTACCCAATTCGTACATCCACTGTTCATGTAGGAATGCACACATAAGCTCAAAAACATAACGCTGTTTTGGTGCTTCCCATTGTCGGAAAACATCCATAATATCTTCTAGATCATACTGGGACCTATACGTCACCCATCTACGTACCATATGATCCAAAACCACTCGTTCATCTGTATCGGGCAATTGGCTACGCGATTGTCTACGCTCACTCACAGGAGACATACCTATTTGTCCCAATATAGGAGTTAGAAAATTTGAAAAGGCAGCGGTCATCCGCTGTCTAGGAGAAGGAACAATCGGAAGGACAAGAGGAGACGAAACAGTAGTAGTAGGATCCATAGTCGGAACAGGCATAGAAACAGCAGTAGTAGAAGGAGGCAAAGTAGGCAACCCTTGAGAAGGCTGCGCATTAGGAGCAACAACCAACGGAGGAGCTGGCTGTGGAGGAATAACAGGAGGCAAAGCAACAGGAGCTTGCACGGCCACAATAGGCTGTGGTGGTGCCGTAGCATTCTGCACATAAGGTGGTGGTGAATTTAACAAATGCGACATCAAAGGGTCTTTCACAAGATCCTTTTCGTCTTTCTGCTCTTTAGCTGGCAAGACTGGATAGTATCTGTCTACCTCTAACTTCTTCACTCTAAGCATCTGCTCACTGTCTTTCTCTTCTTCATTATCTCTGTATGCAACGGCGGCTTGCACCATTGACATACCCTTTCTATTCTTTTTCGCTAACTTAATTTCTTTCTGTTTGGCTTCTTTGCGCCATATGCGGAAAGAGTCAAACATTGCCGGCCGGACTTTCTTCCTGAACAACTTCACTTCAAGATTATCTAAAACTTTTGTCTCAAAACTACCATAACAGGGCCACTGTAGGACACTGTCATTCTTTGTGTATTTTACCCAAATCTCATTATAGCTAATAGGACCTACTCCATGCTTCACATACAGCTCGTATGTAGGAGTTCCGATTGGAGGAACCGGACACGAATCCTCTAACCGGGAATCCCTTGACGTACCACAACTGAACATATTCCTAAGACTGCTAAAACCAGGCATCTTGCTCACTAGTCTAGCTTCAAACAACAAGGGTAATCTAAAATCAATAAGCTAATGAATACACAAATCCCTTGGCTTTGGGGCCTGCAGGTACCAAATCAAAGCTATCCACTAAAGGATACAAACCAAACTAAGGACTAGGAGACGCTCCCTTAATACTTAACTGAGTTGTCGATGGCGTCACCAGAAGACCCGTCAATCGTCTCGCTCTACAAACGTCTAAGGCTCCAAAACAGGGCAACAGTCAGGGCAGTAGTCCTTCGTAGCCGTCGGGACGCGGGAAGCCTCGCAGCAAAGACCTTCGGAACCACGTCGACATACAGGGGTCGCTGAAGTGGCTGGCCAACCTCTGGAATTTTCTCACGACGCTCCTCACGAACCTCTGGCTTGGACCGGTACCACTGAAGTCGCTCCACGTTGGGCGCCAAATGAGGTACTGGGTTTTCTCGGAACCGATACTATTACAATAACCCAGCGGTGTCAGGGCAACACCCAAAGACCCCGGATTCCCCTGTCTTGGCAAACAGAGACACGGGATACTTCTTGATGACGTCAAAGACCAAAGTTTATTGGTTGCAACCAGGGACAGAGGTCTACGAAGTACACACGGGTAGTTCGACAGAGAATGCACCACCTCAATGAACAAAACTCGGTCTTTTATGCCGAAAATTACGCTTCTGGCAACATCACAATTTGCATTCGGTGAATACAAAAATGAACCAATGAACAAGTAGCATTTCAAAAAGTAGCGAATCACGACAGTCAAAGTTAATCCCACTTTCCGTTGTCCAGCCCACCAAAACTGTCAGGGACTGACCTCGCGCCTACCGAACTACATATCCCATGATGCTCGGGCCTCGGACTACATCTCCCATGATCCTTTGCTGCGCATGGGTTATAGTGAGTCTGGATGCCGGAGCGAGTGTACTTGATTCTTTCCTGTTCCCTGCGGAAGCGCTTGCTGCTCGTTTTTGCTGTAGAACTTCTAGATGAAGAATCTCCTGACAGTATTGCCGGCTGGTGATATTGTCGTCCTGGTAAAGTACCGCACCTTTCCACAGGCGCTTCTGTGTTTGCTTTCGTGAGAGCTTTCTGCTCAGTGACTTGGCTTGTGCTGGTGTCCATCTTATTTTGGGCTTTTGAACCAAAGACTAAGTGAGAGGAGGAGTGGCAGCGAGTCGGCTGTTGTGTGGTGGATTTAGATCCGTCCAGTGGCGGAATGTAGGGGGGCTCCTCCACATTACCGTCATGAACTCATGACTATTGGATTTACCGTTTTATTTGGATTACAAGTACCAAAGCGGACGGCGGTAGTGCTGGAACTACGCCCTGCCGTGTTTGGGAGTTATTTATGACATTTCTTGCGTTTGGGCTAAAACAGCGGTATGGATGAAGGAATTGATATCGCTGGCTTATGATAACTTTGGAGGTTGTTTGGAGCGGGTGGTTAATCCCCCAGGGGGAAGGAAAGTGGAGGAGTATGTGTTGGCTGGAAGCTCAAAGGGCAGAAAAGGGCAGCTTCCCTTCCCAGCAGCCCCCTTCCTTTCCTTTCCCGGGTTTTTTCCCCTTTTGGGGTTTTTTCCCTCACCGTATCACCTGAACACCCTGTGATTATATATTCGGGATGTTCGGGAGGTCCGGAGGTGGAGCTTTATAACGGCGCATCGATCCTGCGGAGTGCCAACCTTGACAGAATCAAGTACCCACGTATTTCACTCTGCCTGGTCGGTTTGTCGTGATAAATGGCGTCCATGGAGGATGTGTTGCATGCGCTGGTACTAGTGCAGCAGGAGTTGGCTTCTTCCAAAGCTGAAACTGCCGCACTGCGATACAAGGTAGAACAGTTGTCAAAAAATCCTTTTAATGCTTCTTCTGCTGCGTCTTCCATACAGGTAACGGTGCCTCCGCCCATTCCTTTGGCCAATCCCGAAAGGTACTCAGGGGACCCATGCAAAACGCAGGTGTTTTTAACTCAGGTATTGATGCATTTTTCATGCAAACCAGCATCGTTCCCTACCAATCATTCCAGAGTGGCATTCGCCATATCCTATTTAGTAGGGGACACAGCCAACTGGGCGGTACCGTTAGTTAAGAATAATGATGCCATCTTGTCTGACTGGTCGGCTTTTAGAACCGAATTCGAAAGGGTGTTTGATCGCAGGGCTACTACTTTTAGCGCAGACAAGGAGCTCCTGGAGTTGAGACAGGGAAGGGACGAGTTAATCACCTATTTGACTAAATTCAATAAACTGGTGGCAGAGGCTGAGTGGCCTGAAGAGAAGAGGATGTCCCTATTTTACCAGGGGTTGAAGGAAGACCTAAAGGATGTAATAGCTCAGGTGGATCCTCAACCAAGGACATGTGTAGACATGGTTAATCTGGCATTGCGATTGGATAGCAGGATGACAGAAAGAGGGGGCTCTAGGAGAAGATGGGAAAAAGGATCGTTGTATGTGGAACGTTCCCCTCGAAAGGTGTCAGGGGGGATGGATAGCAGCCCAGAACCAATGGAGATAGGTGCACTCAGAGCCCCGTTGTCCAGAGAAGAGAGGGAGGTTAGGAGAACGCAGGGGTTATGTATGTACTGTGGAAAAAAGGGACATTATGTTCGTGAGTGCCCTTCCAAGCCAAAGACCTCTGGTTTTAATCGCTTCAAGAAAGTAGCGGTATCTACCACAGGGTTCGAGGCAGAACAGTCAAAGGACAAGAGGCCGGGTTTGGAGGGAGAGCAGGAGTGGAAACTCACTTCTCTATCCACGGTAAGGATAGGAGAGACTGAGTCACATCTTGTTATAGGTATGACCCTGGAATGTGAGCAAGTGTTCCATCAGGTGTTGGTCATGTTGGATTCCGGAGCCACCGGCAATTTTATAGATGATGGCTTGGTGTCTCGCCTGTCCTTACCACGTATACCAAGAGACAACCCTGAGGAAGTGTTGGCTGTGGATGGACAGCTGTTGAAATCCGGACAGATAGCGGAGAAAACCAGTGAGGCAGGGCTGTCGGTTAGACTGCAAGGGATCATACACTCAGAGTCTTTATCCTTAAACATCATAGCGGCTCCCCAGTACGAGGTGATACTAGGAATGCCTTGGTTGTGTCATCACAGCCCAGTTGTGAACTGGAAAACTAAAACATTCTGGTTTTTGCCTGAGTATTGCAGAGAACATATGGTGAACAGTCTTTCTTCTCACATTGCTGTTCTGACTTCCTCTTATTCTGCAGCCACGGCGGTAGAGACAAATGTTCAACTCCCGGGTGAATATAGTCTCTATTGCGACGTGTTCAGCGAGAGCAAGGCGGAAACCTTACCCCCTCACAGGGAGTACGATTGCCGCATTGATTTAGTGGAAGGGGCCACTATTCCTTCTTGTAGGGTGTACGCGTTATCTGTGCCGGAAACTGCCCATTTGAAGGAATACATAGATCACTATCTTCGGCTAGGGTTCATTAGGCCTTCCCGTTCTCCTGCTGCCTCCCCTTTGTTCTTCATAGCGAAAGCCAATGGGGATCTCAGGGCTTTTGTAGACTATCGCGTCTTGAACAGGAACACCGTGCGGAATCGTTACCCTCTCCCCCTCATTTCTGTCTTGCTCGACCAGGTGAGGGAAGCGAAGATCTATACCCGGTTGGATTTACGGGGGGCTTATCACCTGGTCAGAGTCCGCGAGGGCGACAAGTGGAAAACAGCGTTCAAGACGAGATACGGGCTCTACGAGTACCTGGTGATGCCCTTTGGGCTGTGTAATGCCCCAGCGGCGTTTCAGTTTTTTATAAACAACGTGTTGAAGGATTATGTGGATCACTTTGTAGTAGTGTATATCGATGATATACTGGTATACTCACAGAACGAGACAAGTCATACGACTCAAGTAAAAAAGGTATTGGACAAGTTGAGAGAAAACAGACTTACGTCAAGTTGAGCAAGTGCGAGTTTGGGGTCAGTGAGGTGGAGTTTTTGTGGGTGAATCTCAGTTCTAAAGAGCTGCAGATGTCAGACAGGAAGGTCCAGGCGGTGCAGGAGTGGCCAGCCCCAAGGAATGTGCGTGAAGTGCAGAGTTTCCTGGGGTTCGCCAATTATTATCGCCGGTTTATAGTACACTTTTCACAGACAGCAGTTCCCATAACTAGATTGCTGAGAAAAGGGGCCCCTTTTGTATGGACTGCAGAGGCAGATGAGGCATTCCTGACCTTAAAAAGAGCTTTTACTACTGCCCCTGTGCTGGCACACCCTGTATTGGAAAATCCGTTTGTGGTGGAAGCTGACGCTTCGGATGAAGCGATAGGAGCGGTCCTGTCTCAGAGAGACCCTCTCACTGGTCAACTCCACCCCATGGCCTACCTTTCCAAGAAACTGAGCCCTGCTGAACATAACTACACTATCGCGGAGAAGGAACTCCTAGCCATTAAGAGGGCTTTTCAGGAATGGAGGCAGTACTTATGGGGGGCTTGTCATGCGGTAACGGTCTACACTGACCACCGAAACCTTCCGTACATGACCTCTGCCAGGCACCTAACGCAAAGACAAATGCGCTGGATGCTTTTCTTTGCGGAATACAATTTTGTGGTGACATTCAGACCTGGTTCAGACAACAGAGAAGCTGATGCACTGTCCAGGCAACAGTTGCCTAATGAACAATAGAAAGAGAACCAACATGCTATCATCCCCACAGCTAAGGTGTTGTGTGTGGTTCGGGCAGAAAACTTCCTGGAAGAAATCAGGAACTCTAGATCAGTGGCAGCTAGGGAGCGCTGGACTGCTGGGGCTCCCGGAAGGGTGCTGAAACAAGGTCTCCCCCTGCAAGGAAAATGTTTGTTCCTTCCTACTATGGAGTTACGTAAAAAGGCTTTTGTGTGGTGTCACGTAGCACCCATGGCTGGTCACCATGGTGTGACCAAAACAGTGAATCTACTTAGACGTCATTTCTAGTGGGAGTCTTTGGGCACTGATGTGTCTCAGTGGGTACAAAAATGCGAAACATGTGCGAGAGCAAAAGGGGAAAACAACAAACAAAAGGGCTTGTTGATGCCTATGCCTTCGCCTGCTCGCCCATGGCAGAACATAAGTCTGGACTTCATCACAGGCTTGCCCTTGGATCAGGGGTGTTCTGCAATAATGGTGGTGGTGGATAATCTGACTAAAATGGGTCATTTCATCTCATGTAAGAATCTCCCTACAGCAGGACAAACTGCCCAACTTTTGGCTTCTCAGGTCATACGGTTACACGGCCTCCCTCAGGTGATCATGTCTGATAGAGAACCACAGTTTGTGGCACGCTTTTGCAAAACGTGGTGTAAGGCGTTGGGCATCGAATCGGCTCTTTCGACCAGCTTCCATCCACAAACGGACGGGCAGACCGAGAGGCTGAACCAGACATTGAAGAAATATTTACGTTGTTACTCTAGAGAGGCGCATGAATCCTGGGTAGACTTATTGTGGATGGCCGAACTGGCCTATACCAATGCATGGCATAGCTCCACTGGTATGTCTCCTTTCAAGGCCAACTTCGGATATGATGCTAGTACGCTGCCAGTAGACATCACTGTAGACGTCTCCAATCATCCCTCTGTACTGGCACACGTCCAGGCCCTGAGAAAGGTGCATAAAGGCGTACAGAAGCATCTGTTGCGGGCTAAGGAGGTGTATAAGAGGTGGGCGGATAAACACAGAAAACCTGGTCCCCTGTTTAAGGTCGGAGACAGAGTGTGGCTCTCCACCAAAAACATTCGTTTTAAGTTGAGAAGTGTGTTCCACCCACGCTACATTGGTCCATATCCGATTGTTCGGCAGGTTAACCCAGTGGCTTATAGACTGAGGTTGCCTGGCTCTTTGCGAATCCATCCTGTGTTCCATGTGCACCTTTTGAAGCGGGCTCACTCGGCACGTAGGGTGGCACCTCCGCCTGTGGATTGTGATGTAGGGCTGGAATACGAGGTGAAGTCCATTCGCGATTCCAAACTTCGCAGGGGCGTGCTTTGGTATCTGGTCTCCTGGAAGGGTTATTCTGCGGAGGACGACTCGTGGGAGCCATGGAGCAACGTACACACTCCGAGAGCTGTTAGATCCTTCCATTTGCGGTATCCCTCCAAACCGGGTCCTAGGAGGCGCTTGGGAGGAGGGCATACTGTCAGGAACTGACCTCGCGTCTACCGAACTACATATCCCATGATGCTCGGGCCTCGGACTACATCTCCCATGATCCTTTGCTGCGCATGGGTTATAGCGAGTCTGGACGCCGGAGCGAGTGTACTTGATTCTTTCCTGTTCCCTGCGGAAGCGCTTGCTGCTCGTTTTTGCTGTAGAACTTCTAGATGAAGAATCTCCTGACAGTATTGCCGGCTGGTGATATTGTCGTCCTGGTAAAGTACCGCACCTTTCCACAGGCGCTTCTGTGTTTGCTTTCGTGAGAGCTTTCTGCTCAGTGACTTGGCTTGTGCTGGTGTCCATCTTATTTTGGGCTTTTGAACCAAAGACTAAGTGAGAGGAGGAGTGGCAGCGAGTCGGCTGTTGTGTGGTGGATTTAGATCCGTCCAGTGGCGGAATGTAGGGGGGCTCCTCCACATTACCGTCATGAACTCATGACTATTGGATTTACCGTTTTATTTGGATTACAAGTACCAAAGCGGACGGCGGTAGTGCTGGAACTACGCCCTGCCGTGTTTGGGAGTTATTTATGACATTTCTTGCGTTTGGGCTAAAACAGCGGTATGGATGAAGGAATTGATATCGCTGGCTTATAACTTTGGAGGTTGTTTGGAGCGGGTGGTTAATCCCCCAGGGGGAAGGAAAGTGGAGGAGTATGTGTTGGCTGGAAGCTCAAAGGGCAGAAAAGGGCAGCTTCCCTTCCCAGCAGCCCTCTTCCTTTCCTTTCCCGGGTTTTTTCCCTTTTTGGGGTTTTTTCCCTCACCGTATCACCTGAACACCCTGTGATTATATATTCGGGGTGTTCGGGAGGTCCGGAGGTGGAGCTTTATCACGGCGCATCGATCCTGCGGAGTGCCAACCTTGACAAAAACGATCGCACATATGCTAGTTTCCTGTCCGATCAGGCCGGACAAACCCATCATAAAACCTTCAACCCAGATCGATGAACATGTCGTAAAGGAAAGGCAAAAACAGATGGAAAGGAGATAAAGGAGTGGGAACGGTGGGCCATAAAATCGGACCACGTCCTGTTCTTTGATCCTTATCAGTGCAGCTGCTGGACAAGGAACTGGCTCAGCAGGATTCGCCCCAGGCGAGGAGTCAGTTCGGACAGGTCAACCAGGAGTCAGCTAAGGCGTACGTGTCAAGGACTCGTTCGGCCACGATCATAGGGCCTATGTTAGGGCAACCATACAAGATGGCTGCCACATTACAAAATGGAACCCGAGGGTTCAAACTAAATCCTCAAATACAGAGTGTTCTCCTATATCGATTCATACGAAAACACTCAGACACGTTAGACTCGTCAGTTGCGGTCTGCTGACACCAAAATCGTCCATTTCCGACGATCTTTATAAATCGGGTTTCAGCACTATCGAACCCAATTCGGAATCACGGAACCACAGTATTCGCCAACGGAGGGCACTGTGCTAAGAAACGGGTGAAAATGCCGTTCGAGTGCTGCTAATGGCGTAGTATTTCAATGTTGCCGCTTCTACTCAAGTGTCTATACTCTAGCAGGGAAGCAACAAACTTGGGATGCCCAGCCAGGCACTCTACCATGCAGTTCGCGACTGAGTTGAAAGGAGCAGCCGCTCAACCTTCTCTACCTCCAGAGCAAAGCATGAGTGTACCGTGAACGACCTCTGTGGTGCTTCTCGAACTTCACAGCAGAGACGTGGCAAACATCTCCGTGGTGTGCGTCTCCGCTTGTTTCACATAAAGGAGAAAACTCTCTGTTTCTAAGGAACGGGGGCAGAGAGCAGCCGCTCGATCGTCCCTCCGTATCCTCTGTTCCGATCAGCTGTGGTTCTCAGCGGGTTCAGCTGAGACGCTGCAAATACCACCGTGAAAAAACAACACTGGGTGTGGGATTCCCACAGTAAGGCCAAGCCTCATCAGTACAATTAAACAATCAGAAAGCCAATACTGCAATTACAACTTTATGGCCATTTCCTGCGCGCAAAGAATTTAAACTGAGTGCGGGACAGTCATAATCCTTGAAATCAATCTTTTTTATTTTTATATTTGAAATAGCAAAGTGAATATGTTGGTTCAAAGTTTACCAAGAATTCAACATTTTTGCAAACACAAACACACACACACAACACACTACCGACAAATAATGAGAGCACCATAGACAGAAATTCTGAAAAAATTAGCCTATTATTATTGTTTTTTCGCAAAGCGAATTATAGGATTCAGTAGTCTTATGGTGACGTAGAATGGTCTACGCGTTTCGAACCTCTAAAGGACTTATAGGGTTCTCATCAGGACCTCATAGCTTGTGTGAGGGCTCATAGAATAATAATAGGCTAATTTTTTCAGAATTTCGGTCTATGGTGCTCTCATTATTTGTGTTTTCATATGCATTAAAAATCAGTTTGTGACATTATAGTTGTACATATAGTCGGTAGTGTGTTGTGTGTGTGTGAGAGAATGAGTGATGATTGAAATGTTGATCAACTAGGTATGTTAGGCTGTGTTTTCACTTGAACTGTTTGTTAATTTCTGTGTAATCACTGTTTTATGGAAATGTCATTTTTATGAATAGTATGTTCTTGTGTTTGCAAAAATGTTGAATTCTTGGTAAACTTTGAACCAACATATTCACTTTGCTATTTCAAATATAAAAATAAAAAAGATTTATTTCAAGGATTATGACTGTCCCGCACTCAGTTTAAATTCTTTGCACGCAGGAAATGGCCATAAAGTTGTAATTGCAGTATTGGCTTTCTGATTGTTTAATTGCAAATACCACCGTGGCGTGCGTCTCCTCCTAAGTGTCTCTACGGAGTGTCGGACTGACACTCGAACTCGCTGTGTCCGGGGAGCGAGATGCAGAGAACAGCCGCTTGACCTCACCTCTCTCTCCTGCAATCAGGTCCGCTGTGGTAGGAGAACGCCTTGGTTCCGCGTTCTAAGGCAGCTCGCAAGGTCGGCAAGGATCACAATATCCGACGCTGTGTCTTCGCCGAGGCATGCTAATGGAAGGCGTTTCCGGTCAGCGCTCAGGCCTCGCTAGGCATGCTGGTCATTGTAGTTTCTGCCCTGCGGCAACGCCGATCGTTTCTGTGCGGGATCGCGTTAAAAACAGAGCGAACGGCATGGTTGAGGAGGGGAAAATTATGACAGTACATCCTCCTCCCATCAGCCCCTTCCCACCGGTCCAGCACTGCCCGGATGCTTCCTGTGGAACAATGACACCAGACGAGGTGCATGGACTCCGGCCGCAGGCTCCCACTCCACTTGGAACCCCTAATGCCCGCAACTTCGTACTCCACGTCCGAGTCCACCCATACCGGTACCAGTTTTGCACATGCACGTGCAGAAAAGGGGTTAAGCAACGAAACGTGGAAAACAGGATGGATCCGTAGTTGTTTAGGCAAACACAGTTTCACGTTCACGGGGCTAATGCACTTGGAGATGAGGTAAGGGCCAATGTATTTGGGATGAAACATGCTACGTTTGCAAAACTGTAGGTTTCTGGTAGACACCCAGACGTAATCTCCCACCCCGTACAAGGGCCCAGGCCTCCTTCTCCTGTCAGCCACGGCCTTATACGTTGCCTTGGCAGCATCCAGGCACTTTCGTGAACGCATCAGGGTTTCCTTGATATGAGCGACCCTTTTGGAGGTTTCAGGCATTCCACCCATTCCTCCTTCCCTTGCTCAACAAAACAGCGCAGGTATTGTTTGAGAGACTGGTTTAGGCGTTCCGTCTGGCCGTCTGTCTGTGGGTGGTAGCTCGTTGACATGACCGACGTGACATGCAATGCTGAACACCATGTCCTCCAGAACTGGGCTGTGAACTGCGAACCTCTGTCCGACACTATCACGCTGGGCAATCCGTGCAACCTCACCACATTTCTCAGTAACATCAACGCAAGTTGACCCGCCGACGGCACCTGCTTGCATGCGATGAAGTGTCCCATCTTCGTGAGGTAGTCGACCACCACCAGGATTGCCGTACATCCATGATCCACCGGCAGACCCACTACGAATTCCAAAGATATGTTCTCCGACGGCCGGCATGGCGTAGGAAGAGGTTGTAGTAATCCCTGCGGACGCCTATGATCTGCTTTCATGGTGGCACAGGTCGAACAGGCCGCTCCCCACTTCTGGACATCTGCTCTCATGGATGGCCACCAGAAGTGTCTCCCCAGGCTGGCCACCGTTTTCTCAAATCTGAGATGACCAACACAGGGTAAAACATGGCACCAAGTGAAGGCCTGCTTCTGAAGCTGAGGCGTCGGTATCAGCAACCGGCGACCATACACCGGTATCCCGTCCCTGACCTGCCATTCCCTATGACATTGGAGCCATCTCTTCCAAGAAAAGGAACGTATCCCGTTCTGGGTGCCATTGAGAAAAGCATCCGGCTGTATCACCCCAAACACTGCATCGGGGTGAATGATGGAGTGTTCCATGAAAGGCCGTGGCTCCGTGGCAGAGGTTTGACGGGAAAGCGCATCCGCCTTCCTGTTTTCTGTACCTGGCCGATACATAATGCGAAAATTAAAACCGGAGAAGAAGAGCATCCACCTTAGCTGCAGAGGAGAGATGTGTCTTGCCGCCGTCATAAATTGCAGATTCCTGTGGTCCGTGAACACGGTAACCACATGCCTGGCTTCCTGTAACTGATGCCTCCATTCTGCGAAGGCGTCCTTGATAGCCAGCAGCTCTTTCTCCGCAATGTGATAATTTCGTTCAGCGTCGTTTAACTTTCTGGACATGAAGGCCACGGGATGCAGCACGCCTGTGTCTTGATTACGTTGGGACAGGATGGCCCCCAGAGCCACCTCTGAAGCGTCCGCCTCTACCACATAAGATTGTTCCGGATCGGGGTGAGATAGCACAGGGGCAGTGACGAATGCCTTCTTCAGGGCTACAAACGCATCCTGCGCCTCTTGGTTCCATATGAACGCCTGTGATTTCCGCAATAGCTGAGTAATTGGGGCCACCAATCCAGAGAACCCATCGATGAAACGCGATAAAAGTTGGCGAACCAGAAGAAGCTTTGTACATTCTTGACGCCTTGTGGAACAGGCCAATCCTGCACTGCCTTGATCTTGCGTTCCGCCATCTCCTGCCCATTTGGGCTAAGCATCGCCCCAAGGAATTCCACAGACGTGACATGGAAGTCGCAGCATGTTCTCTCTGAGCTTCCTGAGCACCGATGTTACGTGTTGTACGTGGTCCTCTTGTGTGTTGGAATAAATGAGGATATCATCTATGTACACTACCACGTACACATCCAGCACGTCACGGAACACCTCGTTGAGGAAGAATTGGAAGGCCACAGGGGCGTTGCAGAGCCCGAACGGCATGACGAGGTATTCAAAAAGACCGAATCTGGTCCTAAATGCAGTCTTCCACTCGTCACCTTTCCGCATGCGCACCAGGTGATATGCCCCATTAAGGTCGAGCTTCATATAAATACGGTCCTTCTTTACCTGTTCCAACAGAACGCTGATGAGGGGCAAGGGGTACCTGTTCTTGACTGTGATTGCGTTCAAATCCCTAAAGTCTACACAAGCCCTCAACTCCCCTTTGGCCTTCGGAATGAAGAAGAGGGGCGATGCCGCCAGGGACTTGGATGGTCTAACGAAACCCAACCCCAGGAGCTTGTCGAGTTAGGAGCGTAGATGGATGTTTTCTGGCTCCGCTAAAGCATACAGTCTGCCACTGGGTAAGCATGCACCCGGAACCAAGTTGATTTGGCAGTTATAAATCCTGTGCGGAGGGAGCACCTCTGCACGTACCTCATCAAAGACGTCACTATAGCTGTGGTAAGCTCTGGGAAGATCAACCTTTTTCTCTGCCGCTGTGGCTACCCTGTGAACCGAGCCTTGATTGCTGCCACTAGATCCTTGACTTAAACCGCACTGCTGTAGGCAATACAGAGACGTCATCCTTAGCTCATGGGTCATCCAGTTGTCCGAAGGGTTATGCTTTTGGAGCCAGGGCAGACCCAATATCACTCCGTACTGTGGTGCTCGTATAATGCTGAAGTCAATCACCTCATTGTGCCATTCTCCGTATTTCACAGGAAGCTCCCCTGTGTGATGCCCAATAGGACCTGAAACCAGTCGTCTTCCATCCACAGCATACACATCCTCAGGTACTTCCTTGGGAATGAGGGAGATGCCCAGGCGCTGCGCTTACTTCTGGTCCATAAAGAGACCTGTGTCCCCAGAATCAACCATGGCCACCACAGGTATTCATTGTGCATGAATGCCTATGTATACTGTAATATACAAGTGCTGTTGACGCACCTGCTCCAGGCGTGACAAAGAAGGGATGCACATGTGACTCCAAGAGGTCCCTTCGCTATTCAGGGAGTCCGTCAGTTTTCCGCTGGCCCTTCCACTACGGCCGTCACAGTCCTGTTAGCTCGGTATCGACTGTTCTTTGGTTTAGCAGCGCACTCACGGACGTAATGTCCCTTCTTGCCACAGTACAAGCAGAGGCCTTGTTTGCGGCGTGATTCTTTATCTGTAGCGGTCAGGCTAGCCCGGATGGCTCCGAAGTCCATTGGTTCCGCTTTAGCTACGGTGCTGGACTCGGGGTTTCCTGGTGATACATAAGAGGACATAGGCTTTCCTTTTCTTTTGTGGTCTCCTTTTCTCTCACTCAACCTGTGATCCAATCGCAGTGCCAAGTTGATGAGACCCTCACAAGTCTTGTCCTTGAGTTCGTCGCTCAACCCTTGGTGAAAGAGCGCTGTTTGTTTAGAGACAGGCCACTTGGTCTCGGCCACAAGACGTCGGAATGCGTTCAAATACTGCAAAAGGTCATTGTTGCCCTGACGTAACTCCAGCATCTCCCTGTCTGCGGTATATGAGTCAGCCCTTTTGTCGAATACTTTTAGAAACTCCTCTCGAAAAGCTCCCCAGTCACATAGAAGGGGGTCGTCCCTAATCACCAATGGGACCACCCATTGTGCTGCATTCCCCGCCAGGTATGAGATGAGAAAAGCCACCCTTGCTTGGCTGGTGGGGAAGGCCTTTGGTTTGGTTTGGTGAACACCCCCACCCACTACGCCGGCCACATGCTTGACCCCGTCTTCTCCTCCAGCAAGCACATCTCCTTCAGCCACTCCACCGGACTCCACTGGACTGACCACAGCTGTGTCCACTTCTCCTTCAAGAAAACCACGACCCACCACCACCCGCAACAGGCCCCCTGCAGAAGCTGGAGCAAGATCACCGCCGACCAGCTCACCACCTCCCTCAGCCAGAACCCTCCCACCACCACGACAGACCCCAACGAAGCAGCCCGCAACCTCGCACAATGGCTCGCCGACTGCGCAGACGAACTCCCACCACTGAAGAAACCACCCAGCGGACCCCACAGCAAGAAAACCCCTTGGTTCACGAACGACCTCATAAACTCAAAGAAAACCTGACGCTCCCTGGAGAATACCTGGCGCCAGAACCAGACAACAGGGAACATGACAGCCCTCAAGAACGCCACCCGCAAGCACCACCAACTGATCCGTACCACCAAGAGAACCACCCAATTTTCCACTCAACACATCCCCACTCACCATTCCCTGCCTCTGGTCAGACCATTTTCTCCTCAAATTCGATCTTACTTCGTCTACGTTCAAATCACCCACCGCGCTAACTTGCTGCAGGGCAAGGAAATGGAAAACACTTGACAAACCAGAATTCATAAATACACTAAACAATACGATTCCTTTCCCACACCCTGACATTAACTCTGCCGAGTCCAACCTAGCGGGCTGGCTCCAAAATGCTAGCGACATTCACGCACCCTTCAAAGATATTAAACTGGCCCGGCGAGCTGACGCTCAGCGTTGGTTCTCCCAAGACCTAAAAGCAAAAAAAACGATTTCTGCGCCAACTTGAGCGAAAGTGGCGCCGCTGCTATTCCCCGGACCTAAAATCTGAGTTCACCACGGCCAGGAAGGTATATATGAAGGCCATTTTGGTCGCTAAATCTGCCTATTTTTCCTCCCGTATTCTAAACTCTACCGACAAACCCAAGGATACCTTCTCAATCTTAAATGAGCTGACTGATTTAGACAGCGTACTCCCTAAGGTGGCTCCAACCCAGACCTTCTGCGATGCCCTCCATACATACTTCATTGATAAAATTGTGGACATCAAAGCGAGCATCCCCAGTTCCTCTAGCGTTACCCCCTCTGCTCACCATTCCCCCACCATCGAGGTTACACTAAACAGGTTTCCTACCATGACTTCTGAGCAATTCTTAGCGTTATTGACAAGAGTCAAGTCCGGGGCACCCTCTGATAAATGCCCCCCTACATTCTGAAAGACTGTCTGTCCTCCGTCCCTACGCCGGCTCTCACTTTACTGAACACTTCTCTCACTTCCGGCCTAGTACCCCAGGCAACAGTCATCCCACTTTTGAAGAAACCTGGGGCGGACCCCTCCTGCATGGCAAAATACCGGCCAATTTCCTTGCTCCCTTTTTTGGCTAAAGTCTTAGAAGCCCATGTCGCGAAACATCTGTCCAACTTTTTGGAGAGCTCAAACTGTCTAGATTCCCACCAGGCAGGTTTTCGCCCTGCCCAATCAACTGAGGCAGTGGTAGTCACGGTCCTCGACTCGCTCCGTGACTGCGCTGACAGACACTCCCCTCAGGCCCTGGAGCTCCTAGATCTGTCGGCCACTTTTGGCACGGTTGACCATGACATACTGATTAACCGTGTCAACCAGGCTGGCATCAGGGGCCTAGCGGCAGACTGGCTGAAGTCCTTTTTGGAGGATCGTTCCCAGTCGGTCCGTCTTGGTACCCTGGTTGGCCCTAAACGGTCCATCACCTGTGGAGTTCCTCAGGGTTCATCACTATCACCCCACCTGTTTAACATCTACATTCTCCCGTTAATCCAGGCCTTAAGAGACATGCAAGTGTCTAAAATTTAATTACACAGACGACCTGCAACTGCTCTTTACGATCGACAACTCCAAATTATCCATTTCTCATTTCCAGTCTACCATGCGGTTCATCCAAACCTGGATGAACCAAAATCACTTAAAATTAAACCCTGGAAAAACCGAGCTGGTGCTTACAGGGGACAGTGCCAAATTCTGGGGCCCTCACTACTGGCCATCCGAATTGGGCAAAGCCCCTACCCCTACCCCTGCCGCAAAGACACTTGGAGTGAGCCTGAACAGCGACCTCTCCTTAAAAACTCAAGTGGGTCAAGTGGTCTCCAAGTGTTTCTTCCAGCTCAGGAAAATCCGGAAGGTGCGACGTTTCTTTATTCCTGCAGCCATGACCCAGGTGGTGATTACCACGGTTTTGTCCCACCTGGATTATGCAAATTCCATATACCTAGGCCTACCCCTTTATCTCTTAAAGCGCCTCCAGATGGTCCAGAATTACGCAGCCAGGTTAATCACTGCGCAACCCAGATGGCACTCAGCCTCTCCTCTGCTTAGGGACCTCCACTGGCTCCCCCTGGCCCAACGCTGCTCTTTTAAAACTGGTTGCATGATCTTTAAATCTCTCTATTGCAAAAGCCCTAAATTCTTAGATAATCTCCACACCAGGTACACCCCCTCCCGCAATCTGCGCTCTGCGCACCAAGCCCTCCTCCAGACACCTGCCTTCAAACGCAAATGCACTGGTGGCTGCAGATTTGCGGTTCTTGCATCTCGCCTTTGGAACACCTTCCCCTTTGAGATCAGATCATGCCCAGACCTTTTGTCTTTTTGGAAAGCCTTAAAAACATGGCTTTTTAAACAAGCGTATCACTGATCGCCTTCCCCTCCCGCCTTCAGGATTCGTTCTCTGTCTACTCTAGCGCCAGGAAACCAACCGGTGGCAGCGCGCTCAATAAATACTTTTTAACATAACATAACATAACCTACAAACAGCGCCTGGACAACAACACCCACAACAGCAAGGAACTCATCAGCATCGTTAAAGAGCTCTCCAACCCCAGCGCCTGCAACAACGACATCACACCCTCGCAAGACCTCTGCGACTCACTCGCCTCATTCTTTCACCGCAAGATCGCCGTCATACATGACAGCTTCGACGCACAGACCAACTACCCAACCACCGAACCAGCGCACCCAACCGCCACCCTCTGCACCTAGAACCCAGTCAGCACCAATGACACTGCCCGCACGATGAACACCATCCACTCCGGCTCCCCACCGACCCTTGCCCACACCACATCTTCAACAAAGCCGACTCCATCATCGCACCCCAACTCCGCGACATCATCAACAGCTCCTTTGCATCAGCCACCTTCCCGGAAAGCTGGAAGCATGCAGAACTCAGCGCCCTCCTGAAAAAAAAAACACTGCGGACCCCACGGACATCAAGAACTTCCGACCCATCACGCTCCTCCTGTTTCCCGCCAAAGTAATCGAGAAGACCGTCAACCAACAACTCTACGCCTTCCTCGAGACTAACGGATCCCTCGACCCGTCACAGTCCGGTTTCCGAGCAAACCACAGCACCGAGACCGCCCTCATCGCAGCTACCGACGACATCAGGTCGATGCTCGACAACGGGGAAACCACCGCACTCATCCTCCTGGATCTCTCAGCAGCCTTCGACACGGTATGCCACCACACCCTGATACGACGCCTCAGCGACACCGGTATCCAAGGCGCGGCCTTGTAATGGATCATCTCGTTCCTCGCCGGCAGAACCCAAAGAGTCCGCCTCCCCCCGTTCCGGTCCACGGCTACCGAAGTCATCTGAGCATCCCACAAGGATCCTCGCTCAGCCCCACCCTCTTCAACGTCTACATGAGCCCCCTCGCGGTCATTGCACGCAAACACAACCTCAACATCATCTCCTACGCCGACGACACACAGCTGATCCTCTCCCTCACCAACGACCCGGACACCGCCAGAGCCAGCCTCCAGGAAGGAATGAAGGACGTCGCGGAATGGATGAAGCTCAGCTGCCTGAAACTGAACTCAGACAAGACAGAAGTCCTCATCGTGGGACTGTCCCCCTCAGCCTGGAACGACTCCTGGTGGCCACCTGCCCTGGGCACCGCTCCCAAACCGACAGACCACGCTCGCAACCTGGGATTCCTCCTGGACTCCTCCCTCACGATGACCAAGCAAGTCAACGCCGTCTCTTCGTCCTGCTTCAACACCCTGCGCATGCTCCGAAAAATCTTCCGATGGATCTCCACCGCAACCAGGAAGACGGTCACCCAGGCCCTCGTCACCAGCCGCCTAGACTATGGAAACACCCTCTACGCCGGAACCACAGTCAAGCTCCAGAAACGACTACAGCGCATACAGAACGCCTCGGACATCACCCACCACAGCCACATCTCCGCCCATCTGGAGAATCTGCACTGGCTCCCCGTCAGCAAGAGAATCACATTCCGACTCCTCACCCACTTACACAAGGCTCTCCACGACGCCTTCCACACACCAACCCGCCAGCTCCACTCCGCCAGCCTCGCCCTTGCCAACGTCCCACGCATCCGCAAAGCCACCGCCCGAGGAAGATCCTTCTCCTACCTGGCAGCCAAGACCTGGTACTCCCCCCCCACCCACCTCCGGCTGACACAGGACTACCTCGCCATCAGGAAACAACTCAAGACCTGGCTGTTCGAGCAGTAGCAACTACCCCCACCCCCAGCGCCGTGAGACCCTAACGGGTGAGTAGCGCGCTGTACAAATTCCTTGATTGATTGATTGGTTTGCATGATAGGTGCAAAGCCACTTGAGTGAGAAAGACCTGTACAGTGTTGGGGTCTCCACTGTACCTCTCAGGCGTGGCCAAAGGAATGGAGACGGGCATTTCCACCACCACTGCAGGAGAAGGAGTCGCGGTGGGGGTCCTGCATCGAAGGGGTTCCTTTGTAGGGCATCAAGTCTTGTCTTCAGACCAGCTGCTTCCTGCCTGGATGCAGCAAGCTCGATTTGAACAGATGCCAAGGCTGCCAACACGTCGTCTAAGGTAGCCATTGCCTTCCACCCGACCAGGGGTTGGTTAATGTTAAAAAGTCGGATATTTTGTAACCACTGAGTAACCCGGGATCGGGGAAGGCCAAGATAGAGCAAGAGAATCAGACTCCAAACAGCTATTGCTGTCCAATTGTATTTATTGGATAAACGCTATTGGAAGAAGGGATGAATGAAGTAAACCAATATAGTAAATCATACGATACAGGAAGTCATAACGAATAATAAAGATGTAAGCAAAAAGTAAGGTCAACGATACCCATTAGCAGCACCGGTCCTTTTGCCTCTCAGGGGCTCCCACCGTCCTCCGCATGAATACCGGTCCCGGTATTCGCCAACGGAGGGCACTGTGCTAAGAAACGGCCGAAAAAGCCGTTCGAGTGCTGCTTATGGCGTAGTATTTTAATGTTGCTTGTTCTACTCAAGTGTCGATACTCTAGCAGGGAAGCAACAAACTTGGTATTCCCAGCCGGGCACTCTACCATGCAGTTCGCGACTGAGTTGAAAGGAGCAGCTGCTCCACCTTCTCTACCTCCAGAGCAAAGCATGAGTGTACCGTGAACGACCTCCGTGGTGCTTCTCGAACTTCACAGCAGAGATGCGGCAAACACCTCCGTGGTGTGCGGCTCTGCTTGTTTCACACAAAGGAAAAAACTCTCGGGTTCTACAGAACGGGGGCAGAGTGCAGCCGCTCGATCGTCCCTCCGTATCCTCTGTTCCGATCAGCTGTGGTTCTCAGCGAGTTCAGCTGAGACGCTGCAAACACCACCGTGGCGTGCGTCTCCTCCTAAGTCTTTCTACGGTGTGTCGGACTGACGCTCGAACTCGCTGTGTCCGGGGAGCGAGATGCAGAGAACAGCCGCTCGACCTCACCTCTCTCTCCTGTAATCAGGTCCGCTGTGGTAGGAGAACGCCTCGGTTCCTCGTTCTAAGGCAGCTCGCAAGGTCGGCAAGGATCACAATATCCGACGCCGTGTCTTCGCCGAGGCACGCTATTTGAAGGCATTTCTGGTCAGCACTCAGGCCTCGCTAGGCATGCTGGTCATTGTAGTTTCTGCCCTGCGGCAGCGCCGATTGTTTCTGTGCGGGATCGCGTTAAAAACAGAGCGAACGGCATGGGTGAGGAGGGGAAAATCATGACAAGAGGTTCTATGGTTTCACACATTTAAGAGACTCTAGTGCAGACCACAGAAGAGCTGAGGAATAATAGCCCTGGGCCAGAGGAACCAAAATATGTACAGGGATGAAAATTACATAGCTGGAGAGACAGGCCTGTGCCCTTGGCTCTTAGGCTCACAGGACACCCTCTGCACATATTACAGAGGTTATTAATGGACACAATATACTGCCCTAGACAACCCCCACCTTATTTGAGAAGGACATGAGAGAAAAATCCCTGTGGCAGAGGAGACGTCAGGGGACACACCACCAAAAGTTTATTATTATTATTATTATTATTATTAAAAGGCTCTTCTATAGCGCATGGCTACTCGGAAGCATCCCAGCGCTTAGGACTAACCAGAAGGAGATGGATTACAGAGATGCAGAGGTCTGTGTTATCTAGCTTTTTGGGAACAGGAACGTTTTTAACTTTTTCCGAAAGGCGAGTAGGTTAGGTTCTTGACGAAGGGGTAGAGGAAGAGCATTCCATAACCTAGCCGCATTATGCGAAAAAAGACGGCCCCCTGTGCGGGCCCTGTTGATCCTGGGAGTTACCAGAAGGTTTTGTTGATTCGAACGAAGATTCCTAGGAGGTATGTATGGCTAATCATGTCATCTAAAATGGGGGGGCCTCTCCCGTAGAGTGTTTTATGGACCGTGCAAAGTGTCTTGAAGTGGACTCGCTCCTTTTATATAGTTTGTTAAACATTAATAGTACATGAGAAAATAGAAATATATCTTCAACTATGGGCATGAGTAACTCCCTCAAGTACACATAATTTGCAGTACAGAATACAAGAGTGATATATGTATTATTTCATGTATGAAAGGAAATCTACAGAATTGATGCCTTTGTACTAAAATAACAAACTGATGTAGAATATGTATAAACAAGTGAAATGTGGTGTGGATACCTTACAACTACCTGCAAACAGTAAATGTATATATACCTTTCAAAATGCCAATAAAGATATCTTTTTTATTTTAAAGAGACTCTAGTGCAGAAACCATTACTTCAGCTATACGGTGTGACCTGAACTTGATTTTTCCAGAGCAGCCTCAAAAACAAAACTTATTGCTTAGCGCTGCCGAGGACTCGCAGTGAAAACAAACATTGCCGCCATTTCCCGCTGCACTCTGAGGCCATGCCCCTTTTTACGAGGCCACGCCCCCTGAGTACTTAAGCCACGGAAATCAAGCGTCTGGTCAGAAGACCTTTTCTCCTGAGGCGGAAGCCGGGAGCTACAGGCACGAGCACTCGCTCATTTTTTTAAAAAACTTTGAGAGTCACGATAACTTGTACTTTTGTAAAATTACGATCTGACAAACCTGTGTGAATGCGTGTGTGTTGATTTTAAAAACCTCACCGTCCCACATCTCCACTCTCCCACCCACAGCCTCACAGCGGATCTTAGCGCTGCCGAGGACTCGCAGTGAAAACAAACATTGCCGCCATTTCCCGCTACACTCTGAGGCCACGCCCCTTTTTACGAGGCCACGCCCCTTGAGTACTTAAGCCGCGGAAATCAAGCGTCTGGTCAGAAGACCTTTTCTCCTGAGGCGGAAGCCGGGAGCTACAGGCACGAGCACTCGCTCATTTTTTAAAAAAACTTTGAGAGTCACGATAACTTGTACTTTTGTAAAATTACGATCTGACAAACCTGTGTGAATGCGTGTGTGTTGATTTTAAAAACCTCACCGTCCCACATCTCCACTCTCCCGCCCACAGCCTCACAGCGGATCTTAGCGCTGCCGAGGACTCGCTGTGAATACAAACATTGCCGCCATTTCCCGCCGCACTCTGAGGCCACGCCCCTTTTTATGAGGCCACGCCCCTGAGTACTTAAGCCGCGGAAATCAAGCGTCTGGTCAGAAGACCTTTTCTCCTGAGGCGGAAGCCGGGAGCTACAGGCACGAGCACTCGCTCATTTTTTCAAAAAAACTTTGAGAGTCACGATAACTTGTACTTTTGTAAAATTACGATCTGACAAACCTGTGTGAATGCGTGTGTGTTGATTTTAAAAACCTCACCGTCCCACGTCTCCACTCTCCCGCCCACAGCCTCACAGCGGATCTTAGCGCTGCCGAGGACTCGCAGTGAAAACAAACATTGCCGCCATTTCCCGCCGCACTCTGAGGCCACGCCCCTTTTTACGAGGCCATGCCTCTCTACCAAGACTTCTTCTCTCTATAAAATATGTGCATATACCGATCGCGCAGCGGGCGAGCGCAACGGGCGCGACGTTTGCGCACCGAAGGCGCGCCTAAGGCAAGCCCGTCTGCGCCCGTCCGCGCCAGCTCCGGGCCTAGGGCCAGCCATGCTGTTAGTCCCCTACCGGCCCCGAGAATTACGTGGACCAGCACACAGCTACTAGACCTAGGTAAGACATCCTGCTCGTCTCCCATCACCTGCAGCTTCCCTCTACCTTGCCCCTTCCGGCACAAATGTCCAAATTGTCCTTTCTCCCTCTGTCCCGACTGGACTCGTACCAGGAACAGTACACCAGCAACCAAGCAACCCCCCCCCACCAACACCTACTCCATGGGTTTGGTGAATTGTCGCTCTCTACCCAGCCACGCCAATGACATCTGGCTTTTACTGTCTACCTCATCCTGGGACGCATTATTCCTAACAGAGACTTGGATTAAAGACTCCTCCAATCCTGACATCGCCCTAGCTCTACCCACTGACTACAGCTTCACGGGACTTAGCCGTGAAGGCTCCAAAACAGGAGGAGGAATCGCGGTGATCCTAAAGAATCACCTGAAAATCACCTCAAGAAAAATCTTAAACATTAACCCTATTGAAGCTCTATACTTCTCAATCACTGACTCCACAACAGCCATTTGCTCAGGGATTCTGGTCTATAACCCCCCGAACACCCCACAACCCGCTGTCCTAGAGCTATTGGCCGTCGCAGCAGACCTCTCCCTCAAACACCCCCACTTCATGGTACTGGGAGACTTCAACCACCACGTTGATGTAAGTAGCTGTAACCGCGCATCCCAACTCCTTGAATCTATGCAAAACATTAATCTTATGCAAAAAGTAAAAGGCCCCACTCATAAAGCAGGTCATATCCTCGACCTTATTTTCTCGAACAGCGAGAAACTCAAAATCCTCCCCTCCCTACCTCTACCATGGTCCGACCATTTTCTTATACCCTTCAAGATACCCCTGACTCTATTTACAAAACAGGAATCCTCCATCAGATCTCAGGGCAGAAAATGGCACAAACTTACACTTACAGCCCTAGAGCAAAACTACCATAACAGTTTAAACCCTCTCCCGGACGACCTCAACGAAGCAGTGCGTACACTAAATAGCGACCTAACGACCGCTATCGAGAAAGTCGCACGTCTTCAAAGCCTCACCTCCCATAGACAACAACCATCGGCCCCATGGTTTACGGAAGAACTACGGGCACACAGAAGCATGTGCAAAAAGCTAGAATGACTATGGAGACAGAACTATGATCTAGGAGCTAAGGCCCTCTATCGGCAAAGCCTTAAAGAGTTTCGCAAACTCAAACGCCAATCTATGAGCACATATTTTCCGAAACAATTGCAAAAGCAAAAAACTCGACCAAGGCCCTATTCAATATAGTGAAAGAATTCACTTACCCCAGCGCACTCTCCACTCCAGTGCCTATGTCACAGACACTGTGTGAAAACCTATCTAACTTCTTCGAAGAAAAAATTGCCAACATAGCGGCAGCGATTCCTCAGAAAGATTCCGACATCACCAAAGATCCAACCCCCAACAGCACTCATGCATTTACTGCATTCCAACCACTCACCAAAGAACTTGCTCTAAATCTATTTCAGGAATGTAAATCTGGTTCACCTCTGGACCCAGCCCCAGCCCTTATCATGAACGAAATTGCCCCCATCATCATTAACCCCCTACTCGACATTTGGAATTCCTCTTTACTCACTGGGGTTGTTCCCTCTGCCTGGAAACACGCCATGTTAATTCCACTTAAAAAAAAACTGGTGTTGATCCTTCCTGTTTAAATAACTACCGACCGATCTCACTTCTACCCAAGCCCGCAAAAGTTCTGGAAAAGGCCGTCCAAAAACAACTGTCCCACTACCTGGAATCCAACTCCTTATTTCACGTCACCCAATCAGGCTTTAGACCAGACTATAGTACTGAGTCAGCGCTACTCGAGGTATCCGAATCGATCCGCGAATGCACGGACAGGGGAGAGGAGGCCATGCTGGTCCTCCTCGACCTATCCGCTGCGTTTGATACCATCTCCCACGACAAACTTCTGACTCGCCTACAAGAAGTTGGTGTCGGCGGGCCCCCCCTCGCATGGGTAAAACCTTTTCTTACAAACAGAATACAGCAAGTGATGTTGGGTCCTTTTCTTTCCTCCAAGAAACAGCTGATCTGGGGTGTCCCACAGGGCTCTGCCCTCAGCCCGCTCCTTTTTAATGTGTGCCTCAAACCTCTGGCTAAAGTTGGTGAATCCTGTGGCGTCAAAGTAACCTTCTACGCTGACGACACCCAACTATTGTTCTCCTTCAAAGACCACACTGACAAATCTTTTAACAACTTCCGCCTCTGTATGCTCAACATCGCCGCCTGGATGTCCGCCAACAACCTAAAGCTCAATACAGACAAGACCGAGGTCCTGTTCTTTAATCAAAAATCGCCTGTACCCTCCAATCTCTGGTGGCCGTCTGAACTCAACCCCCCCCCCCGAACCAGTTCAAACCGCCCGCAACCTTGGCTTTCAATTCAACACCACCCTCTCCTGCAAAACTCAAATCAATAAAGTCACCTCAGCCTGTTTCGGAAAACTTCGAATGATAAAAAAAATCATCCTCTACCTACCACTTGAGTCGCGCAAAACGGTAGTTCATGCCCTCATCACTGCTCATCTGGACTATGCCAACAGCCTATACGTAGGTGCCCCTACTTTCCTCATTTACCAACTTCAAAAAGTTCTGAATGCTGCGGCTAGGCTAGTTTGCAATATCCCCTACCGTCATTCCATCTCACCCCACCAAATCAAACTGCACTGGCTCCCAATAAAACTCCGCATTCAATTCAAGGCCTTAACACTGGCCTTCAGAGCACTCAATGACCGAGGCCCAACCTACCTACGTCGCAGAATGAGGTTTTCACAAGCACTAAGAAACCTGAGATCCAATCATCTACGCCTCATGATCTGCCCCCGCTTTCGCCTTACACGTACAAGAGGAAGGGCCCTGGCAGTAGCCACTTCCAAACTGTGGAATCAGCTGCCCACAGAGGTAAGATTCCTGACGTCCGAACCCCAATTCCGGAACAAACTAAAGACCTGGTTATTCTCCCAGATCTAACAATCCCACTTTACTCCTTCTCGACCCTTCTGAGATTATGTCTTCAGCGCCGGGACACCTCCGTCGGAGGTAGCTGTGCGCTCTACAAAATTCTAAATTAATTAATTAATTAATTGCACAAAGCTATGATGGTGCATCAGTAATAAGTAAAAGCCTTGCTGGAGTACAAAAAAGAATTAGAGATGTGTACTCTAATGCCCATTATGTGGACTGTTATGCCCACCAACTTAATCCTACTATACAACAGGCAGTATCAATGATCTCCGAGGCACAAATGTTCTTTTTGGATGTAGGAGGCATGGGTGTATTCTTCTCACATCCCCCCAAAAGAATGGAAGTACTTCAGGAAATTGTGGCCAAAAGGCTTCAAAAGGGATCCTCAACTCGTTGGAAATTTCACATAGGTACAATCAACCTAATATTCCAATATAGGGTTGATCTTAAGAAATGTTTTGACACCATAGAAGCTAATGCTGACTTTGAATCCAAAAGTTAGAATGCAGCCTGTGGCTTTGCTAGATCACTACAAAATAGAGAATTTTAGTTCTTTCTGTTTTTATTTCATTAAATAATGCCTCATTTCGACATATTATACAGCCAGTTACAAAAACGAGAAATACATACTGTCTTTGTGCAAAGAGTTACCAGTCTGTTTTTGACCAGCATAAGCCAAGTGAGAGATGGGGTTGACAATTTAGACAGCAGACTGCCAACGGATTCTACTTTCCCAAACTGCAGGAAAAACATCACCAGTCTGGTCCGAATTGCAAAGGAGGTATGTGACTTTATAATTGTGCATCCATGGGAAAAAATGTTTTACAAAACATTTGGGGAGTGCTGTACTACTACAAAGTGATCAGATATGACACTTCCTTCACTGAGCAGGCTCTGAATGAGGCTGTGGAAGCTTATCCTATGCTCAACAAAGAGGATCTGAGAACTGAGTTAACTTTACTGGCCATAATGCATGTATACCGGCAGGCCACTGGTGCAATTTCTTTATATGCAAAAGTCACTTGTAGAGACAGTAGCTTTACTAAAAATAGTCATTACCACTCCTATGACATCAGCAGAGTCGGAACAATGTTTTTCCACTTTAAACAGAATCAAGACATTCCAAAGGGGCTCCGTGATTGAGGAAAGACTGATTGCTTTAGCAATGCTCTCTATATAGAGGGACCTTGTCAAAAGGATCCCAGACTTTAATGTTCAAGTCATTGAGAAGTTTGCAGCAATTAAAGACAGACGTGCTGATGTCGTCTACAAAATGTGAACAATATGTTAATCCTAACATTTCTTGAACGTTGGCCTGCTCAGTTGGTCGGTAAATAAAAAAATCTGTGAGGTACTCAGCATTGTTATCTCGAAGGCTGTTATGAGGCTCTGTGGTTATACTGAATAAGCAGCTACCTATAGTATATGACATCTCTTTATTAATGTAATAACTGCACTTTCACAATTGCTTTATGAACCTCCTTGCTTTCTAAAATTTGCTTGAAAATGCACCATTTGCCCACTCGTTTTTCAAAATTTTCTCAGGTGGAGAACCCCCCTCCCCCTGAAAACCCCTTTGGGCCCCCAGACTCGGTTGCTATGCTCACTTGCCGCGGTGCATTCTGCTACAAATTTTACGCCTCACCACTTTCAAATGTCAGCAGCCACCACTGCTCAGAGGGCAATCCTTTACCCAAATCTGCATCTGTTCCATGCTCTTAGCTATATCAATCGCTTCCTTCAAATTTGGGTTTTTAGCTGATAGATTTTCTTTAAGTCTCCGGTTATTAGTACAGCGTACCAACTGGTCCCTTATGAGGGAATCTCATATCGACCCCTAAACATGCAGGCGTCAGAGTGCACTTTTACAACATCAATATACTGTGCTACTCTTTCCCGTTTACCTTGAACCTTTCGAAAAAATGTAAGCCTTTCCAGAACCAAATGTGTCTTTTCCACAAAATGCCCTTTCAACTTTTTGGCTGGAACTCATCTAATTGTTCACCTTCCCCACTACCCGCTGTTGCAGGGCATGGGAGGCTTCCAAACACTTTCTTACCTTCTATGCCTAGGTTGTGTAAAAAAGCATTTTGTTTCCTTAGTGGGTGAATTTCTCTTCCCCTCTAACAAATAAATATGACTTAAAACATTTACCCCATTAATTCCATGGAAAAGATGGTTCACCTGAATGAATCAAGGAGAAATAGAGGTGGTTGAATCATGCTCTGGGAAAAAAGAATATTAATATCAATATCATAATGTGCAATAGGAGAGAATAATACTTTTCTGAACAACATATAACCAACTAATAGTCGTAATGGGAAGTATGCGATAATTCAGTATGTTAAAAATGCAGGAGCAGTTTTAGAAAATAAACTAAATCCTTATGCTAATATTAATAATATAGTGTGTGGATAGTTAGGCCCAGATTCACTAAGATCCTCCACACTCAGGGCGAAGCTTCCTCGATCTTGGCGTGTCTCCGTACTTGTGGTGGGATCTCCACAATGGGAAACTGCAGTGCCAAGATCCCACCATGAGAACCGAGTTCCCACCATGAGTACCGAGATCCCACCATGAGTACCGAGATCCCACCATGAGTACCGAGATCCCGCCACGAGTGCGGAGGCTCTTTGTTATAGGACCTTAATGTACAGACATAAAAGGCTATAAAAGTTAGAATATCACTAAGATAAAAGTAGAAGAGTGAAATCCTGTAATAGGCAGCCACTGACCATATTATTTGATGGGGAGCTTCATGATAACAAATCTGCCTCAAAAATGGCAGGAAGCGAAATAGTTTATAAATTAGTGTGCAGGTGAGAGGAAATGCTCAGGGAGAAAAAAAACACTCAAACTGTCTCTGCCCAATAGATATGGAAAAACATGAGATTTAAGTAGCAAAATAAGCCGGCCCTACACCTGGCAAAGAGGTTTTTGGAAGGAATGACAGACGCCACTGATCCAAAGATGATGGTACCTTTAAGAAACAATAAAAATACATTATACTGTCTCCCGCCAATGATGTGGATAGATATGCCCTACCACCGTCAAAGAGGTTGGGATGCGAGTGTCAAGTAGATTATACGTGTCGATGTGAAAGAGAAAGTTGTCTGTTCCACATTCTCAAGCACAAGGCTCAGATGTTCGGCATTATATTCAATGTGTGCCTTAATTTATTAACTTCCTTAACATGTGTGAAGTATTTAGATTTATTAATGAATGTTGAAGCATGTGCTCTTTAACTCATGTTTTGCTGTTTTGCTGTATGTGTAATCAAGAATTTGCCGTTCATATTGACTGCTGAGCTAACTTAGCCTGACTACAGGTCTCAGTTAAAATGCATTTTGCCCTGCCAGTGTATTCCTTCTTTCTTGTTTGCAGGTGTATTATCATCTTTCTCGCTAGTTAGAGAAAGACGTATTGTTTGTATTAGACTGACAACAGTAAGGTCTGAAGGGAAGAACTTGGCAGTGACCGGAAAGAGTTAATGGTCAAATGAGGCCTTCTGCTTATCATGCACCAGGACGGCAAGATGTTCAAGGTTGCGGTGTACAGTCCAACTTTCGATACAATAAGAAACTTAAGGGGGGAAACATCCATTACAACATAGTCATTACAACGCACTACCTTTACAACGCTGCTGTTACAACGCAGCAGTCTTTACATCGCATGCTATTACAACGCAGTCATTACAACGCATGTCACTACAACGCATGCCATTACAAAGCATGTCACTACAACGCATGCCGTTACAATGCAAAATAAGGTAAGTAATGGGGATTTTTTACGTTTTAGGGTGGATATGAGTTTTGGGGTACATGGGAATAGTCATTTTTACCCTACACTATCCAACACTTAGCCTACTGTTGCACTCATTGGATTGGGAATAGTACTTTTTCCCCCTACACTATCCAACACTTACCCTACTGTTGCCCTAAAAGTATTAAGCGTTGTAATGGTATGCACTGTAATGGAATGGGTTGTACATGTAGTTTCTATAAATGCATTGTGATGGTATGCGTTGTAAAACCATGTGTTGTAATGGATGTTGCGATGTAAAGACCGCGCTGTAACAGCATGCGTTGTAAATGTTGATGTTGTTACGTGTCCTAATCACTTAAGGGAGGTTGCAAATGCTCCTCTTGTGATCCAATTTGGTTAAACCCTGGTGATGAGAAAGGAGATAAGGACATTTTTGAATCTTCTGTTATTTTAATTGTTTTCCCACGGTTAGACAGATTCCTTAAAGACTTGCAGCCCGATTCATCATCGGTTTGTTTTGCGAGTCTGTAATAGCGAATAATAAGGAATCGCTATTACAGACTCCCAAAACGGGATTCATGTAGGAATCGCAAAATAAATTGCGATTCCTACACATTCCTTATTTGCGATTAGAAAATTGCTATTCGCAAATAAGGAATAACTCCCCATTCATTCCTATGGGCCTAAAGGCCCATAGGAATGAATGGGGAGTAATCTTTATTTGCGATTAGCAATTAGCTAATCACAAATAAGATAGCGATTTCAAGGGTGCCAGGGGTGTCCAAAGGACACCCTGTAGCACCCCTGAAATGCAAATTTACACAGGTGTTGCGCACAAATATTCGATTTCGCAAATAGCGATTTTTGCATTTGGGATGGTGAATCCCAAATGCAAAAATTGCACTCGCAAAGGGCCAGATTCTCCGAATCTGGCCCTTTACGAGCACAATTTAGCTTGATGAATCTAGCTGATTGAGAGGAACAGACCACTATGCTGACCTTTTTCTTACAAGTGTGAAGCTTTAGGCTAAACACTTATTCCCTTTTTCCAAGACTTCTGCAGCCGTCTATATTAAGCTGACACCTTCTAAGCTCTCTAATTAGTAATACTGGATAGACGATCCTCTAGTCAATCAATTATTAGATGAGAGAAGGAAAGTTTATTTTTCAAACACCTGTTTACATTGGTTTGTTTCATTATTGTTGTGGCTATCACTATTCTGTATCTCATCTTATTATTACTCAATATACAGAGATATTTCAGCTTACCTGCTGCATTGCTGAATCTTTTGAACTTACTTTTATTCTGTTCACATACTTGATTGATTAGTAGCCTAACATAAAATCCATTGAACCATATTTGGTGACTCCTTATTGTGGAGTTACATTGGCTTCAGAAGCCAGAAATGTATTCTTTGGTGTCTTCTCCTTTACAGTGCTTCTTGTCAACATACAAAGATCCATACGACCTGTGGGGAAAAATCTTTAACAACTTTAATAAAATGTTGTGTTGTAAGAACATTAGCGCTGTCAAGTTCATCAATAGGTCACTCAAGAAAGCTTTGGTATGAAGCACATGAATTTAAAGCAACAATCTGTTTCTGAGGTACAGTATGAAATACAACATGAAAACCAGAAACTAGACCCAAAGCAAAACATGCCCCATAACATCCCTGTCTTCCTATCCGCCTCTTCTTTCTCCCTTTTCTGCCGTTCTCCCTCTTGTAAACCATATTGATGGAAAATAAAGCAATGTTTCCAAAAGGTCAGTGCTGGTCCACATATATTTTAGGTAGTAGCCACCACCACGGGGGATAGGACCCTTGCAAAGAAGCAACAAAGTTTTTAGACTCAGGGCAGGAAATCAGGAACTGCAAAAGTGAACTGGTGAAAAATATGCATTATAAAATGTGCACGTGTTTAATGTTTAAAGGTTTAATGTTAGTTTATTTGAGAAACGTGACTGTGTTACAAGAGCTGTCCTTATTTCACATTTATGCTTATTGCAATGTTTTTATTGAAACATAATCATAGTAAGCAGTTCTAATAGGCAGACAGATTTCAAGTCGAACACTCCAAAATACGATAATCAAAGCTACAGACCTCAGTCCTCATTTATGTGTTTTGGGCGCAGCGCAGTCAGTCACTTTGCTGCGCTGTCCTGAGTCAAAAGGGAAGGGCAGGAATGCGCTGCATTTATGCTATACAACGTACTCCTGTCCTTTCAGCCAGCGCTGGCGCACAATTTGGTCCCTAGCGCCGACCATGCACCATGGTGCAAGGGTGTCTATATGGTTGGCAGGATTGTTTTGGTGCAGGAAGAGGCACCTTCCTGCACCAAAACAATCCATTGAGGCTTTTTCCTCGTTCCTCGTTCTGTGTCGCTGCAGAATGCAGCACACATAGAAAGAGGAAAAACGAGGAGAAGTGAAAACATGTCTCTTCATTATGCCTGCTCTGTGGAGGCGTAAGGTTTGGCGCTTGCCCAGGTTCAGGTAATTTTGTAAATCTGGGGCAGCATAGAAATACATTGGTGTTGCGTGGGAACACCCACTACGACACACGTGGCACGCCTCCTTGATGCAGAGTAAGGCTACGTAGTGCTTTGCCCTGGCTTGCCTTACTCCATATTTATGAGGTCATTGAAAGCTACACAAGGTGGCATTGCAACGCCTCATAGATATGATTGAGAAGGCTGCGCCGCCGGAGTGTCAAAAAACGTGAGGCTCCGATGGCTTAGACCTCTTGTAAAAAAGCTCCCCTGTGTATTGTCGATACCCGGTCAGAGCAAACACAGAATGAACTGACAACGCGTTGTGCTTCCAAGCACAAAACGTTTAGAGCATCCTTCCTTGAGACTGTACCTGGAAAACCACCTATGCTCTTCCCAACTTCACTCCATCATTCCCTTAACAAACCGTCTTATCTACTACCTGGCGCAGCGTCCAATTCAACACAACTGTCATTGTTGTAAATTTGGGAAGCTGCTGCTCCAGTGCCTTGGGCCCGATACTGCGAAGGGCAAACCAATAAAGAATGGTAATAACTATTCTTGAAGCTAAAGCTGCAACCTCGACTGCAAAGCAAATCCCTGCTTCAGTGGCCCAACCGCCACCTATGGAAGGCCTTAGCTCCGCCCCAAGACCTGTAGGGGCACATGTATCAAAGGATCACACAGCGCAGAAAGCCAGCCTGCTGAGCTGCATGAAAGGGAAGGGGCAGGAAGGCGCCATATTTAACATTGTGCAGTGCATTCCTGTCTTTCCCTTGTGCTGACGCACAATGTGCTGTATAGGCCATGGTGCAAGGGTGCCGGCATTGTAAGCAGGATTGTTTTTGTGCAGGAAGGTGCATCTTCCTGCACAAACACAATCCTCAGAGGTATTTTCCTCTGTCGATGTGTGCTGCGGAATGCAGCCCTCCTAGAAAGAGGAAACAATAGGGAGAAATAAAGACGTATTGATGCATTCTCAGGTCTACCAGTAACTGTAATTCTTGGAATGCACCAATATCCATGGGTGGCTATGTGGGAACACCCACGCTGCACCCATGGAACTCCTCCCTGGCGCAGAGTAACGCTGGGCTTTGCCCCTTGATGCATTACTCTAGATTTATCAAGCCCCTCATGGCCACGCGAAGTAGCCTTGCGTGACGTGATAAATGTTACTTAGCAGTTGCGTCGCCCTTGTACCCCATTGCATGACGCAAGACCGATGAAGCTGCTTGGTGATGGTGTCCCTAACTTTAAATGTAATGTCACACCCTTTCTTGATAAAGTTCTATTCCCGGTACGTCACCTCTGATCTAACAAGCGGCCATTTTTAAATGTCCACAGCTTCATAAGCGGATTTGAACACTGTTGACGCCTCTCGCCTCGAGATGCTGGTGGCCTGCTTCCTTGTCATTATCAGTCATCATTTATACCTAATGTGTTTTGCTCTCCCTGCCTTCCCTGCTAGAACTCTCAGAGGCAATTTAATTCACATCACTGCACTGCAGAAGACGCCAACTACAACAGTACCTTGTGTCAGCACTTTCCTCCATGAGCTTCTGTACTAGCTCTGTAAGCATAAAATACTTGGACTTAGTTGAAATTACCCACAATCCACTACCCGTTGGCCCACTTCCTCAATCTAATGACTACGTTGACCATATGGCCAGATTTGGAGCTCCATATCAGAGCATGAGTAATCTGCCAAAATACACTGTTTGCCTCACATGAAGATCACTGGATGGGAGATTCCAGTGGAGCCAAATCACGAACAAGTAAAGTTTTGAACAAATGTAGTAATAATATATACATTTTAAAAGTTAGGATTTGATTACTGTTGAGATTTTACTTTTACTATATATTTACAGATAATTTATGTTTCCAATTTATGGATAGTTATATATTTAGGGCCAGATGTACAACCATTTTTCCATGCGCAAACGGGTTTGGAAACCCATTTGCGCATGCAAAAATAGCATGGGGAATGTACAAACTCTATTTTGCAAGTCGCAATTTTTTGCGACGGGCAAACAGAGTTTTGCCACTCGCTATTAGGAAGGGGGTTCCCTTCCTAATAGCAAGCGCAACCCTATCCAAGAATGTTTTGCGTCCACAATTGCGGGCACAAAACACTCAACAAATTGCCGCCCTCTTCAAGAGGGTGGTAATGCACTCGCAAAAAGGAAGGGGTCCCAAGGGAACCGCTTCCTCTTTGCAAATGCAGAGGAACATATTTTTAAGGGCAGGCAGGAGTCCCAGGGACCATTGCCTGCCCTTAAAAAATGAAACGAAAATGTTTCAAATTTCTTTTTTAAATGCATCCGGTTTTCCTATAAGGAAAACGGGATGCATTAAAAAAACTGCTTTATTTAAAAGCAGTCCCAGACATGGTAGTCTGCTGAGCCCAGCAGGCCACCATACCTGGGAGGGCCAGCCATTTCCAATGGTTTTGCAAATTGCGAGTGACTATATTCATGAGCCTCTCAATTTACGACACCATTGGCAATCACTAACAATGTGAAATACACTGTGTAAATTGGAAATAGCGCCTCGCAAACTGCGAGTCGCAAAAAACTCGCAATTTGCGAGGCGCTATTTCCACGGTTGTACATCTGGCCCATACAGTTATTGCTCATAGGTAACGTTAATAATTGTGTTATCACAATTTTCAATAAAATGTGTACACTTTAAAAAAAGGATGTGGCAAGGATCGCTGTTGTTTAATTTGATCCGGGGTAAAAAGAACTGTGCTAGATGTGTTTCTAGGTGCTAGATCAGGAAGACCCAAATTCACGTGAAGAATGTTTGTTAGACTCCCACTCAGCAAAGTAGGAAGGGTCAGAAATGTCCCCTTTATAACGCAAAGCTTGTTTTTTTTTTTATAGTTAAAGGCATTTGTGGCCATTTGTTAATGTTGGTCTTCACAAGGGTTGGTGCTAACAAAGGAGACCTTTTCTGCTGCATGCGCCCTCCAAGCTATCATCCACAGAAACATGTCTGCAGTTTCATCAGAGCCAGAAGATTAGAATAGGCTTCTACCTGTTTGGATCCTGCGAAAAATGACCTTATGATCTTTAACCAAAGCTTGTGTATATAGGCCGCATAGGTTCCCACCCTTTACTGCCAAGTAATTCCCAGTATATGCTCGGACGTCAACATAGAGTCATTATGGATGGAACAAGGCGGAGCACAGTCGACATCTTCAAGAACATACATCTATTGCACTAATTAAGTGATCGAATCACACCATTAATGAAGAATAAGCCTCAATCTTCTCATGTAGAGAGAGTGCTTGACTAGATGGTCTGTCACATTGAAGAAAAAGAGACTGAGCAGAACCTGCAACTGTCACTGCCTCAGGAAATTCCTAATTCTCTCTCAAATGATCCAAAATTGGTCCTAGATCTTCACTGCCCATATATTTGTAGCTCCCCCGCTAAGTTTTCTTCAAAGCTTTGATTGATTTCCCAATTCAACATGGCGGCTCTCGCAAGAATTGCATCAAGACGTTGTACTGGCCGAAAACAGGACGGTGCTCTGCTTTGCTTGCCAGTCTCGCAAATAACAGCTAACTTGTGCTTGGGTGTCTGTTTTCTGCAACTACTGCCACATTATTGCCGTGGAGAAAGGAGATATCATATAATTGCTGTTCTTTCATCCCAAGCACCAACTGAGATGTCTCTATGATTGAAGCTGGGTGGAAGTTGCTTTCAAAGACAGGGAATGTCGTCTCCCTTTAAAGATCCCCAGAACCTAGGGTGCTACTGATGATGTGGGGGTCGACCTGGAGGAAGAATATAGGAGGGCTGCTCTATTCAAGCTTTTGATTTCTTTGAACTCAACTGTATTTATTTTATAAAGTATAGAAGGATAAAAGTTTGATTGGACCCACTAGAATTCTAATCAAATCTGGTCGAAAATTACAAATATTTGATAAATGATTGTGTGTCTCAGTTCCAAGGGATGAGACCCCTATCTAATTCCCTCGCCTAATTGTTCATTTGCCTCTTATTTCCAGACCGCGTTTATTTACATGCCCCACTTTTCGTCCCAATCCATTGCTCTTTTGCACACTGTGTTACTGGAACCAAGCATTCCATTCATCACTTTATTGTAAACTTTAGTGTGTTGCACAAAGAGGGATGGGTGTGACCAGACATAAGTCCCATGATCACTGTGTCACTGGAACCAAGCTGTACCTGGCTTGGTACTAGTGGGCCTCCAGCATTTATTGTGCTACTCACTTAACTATCCATCTCAATCCAAATAACTGACTAACCTATCCACCACTCAAATTCCTTTCATATTTCACTATACTAATTCACCCCTAATCCTTTATGGGCTCCGGAGTATCGTGCTACTCACCGAAAAAGTGCTTTGATGCCTTATCAGGGGTAGTAAGTGCTTCTAAACTTGTCGCTGCGCTAGCGTTCTGTGGCTAGATTGGTTTTAAAAAAAATATTTAAGTCAGATTTTAATGTCACTCTTGTGATTCTGTTGCTGCATTTATTTGCCTTACCTTTGTGATTAACTCAATGGCTGTCTCCCCGGTCCACCGCAGCTACCCTGTTCTGTTTGAGTCACTCCGCCGAACTCCACTGGACAGACCACAGCTGCGTCCACTTCTCCTTCAAGAAAACCACAACCCATCACCACCCGCAGCAGGCCCCCCGCAGAAGCTGGAGCAAGATCACCGCCGACCAGCTCACCACCTCCCTCAGCCAGAACCCTCCCGCCATCACGCCGGACCCCAACGAAGCAGCCCACAACCTCACACAATGGATCACCTACTGCGCCGACGAACTCGCACCACTGAAGAAACCACCCAGCAGACCCCACAGCAAGAAAGCCTTGTGGTTTACGGACGACCTCATAAACTCAAAGAAAACCTGCCGCTCCCTGGAGAAAACCTGGCGCCAGGACCAGACAACAGAGAACATGACAGCCCTCAAGAACGCCACCCACAAGCACCACCAACTGATCCGTACCACCAAGAGAACTACTTACAAACAGCGCTTGGACAACAACACCCACAACAGCAAGGAACTCTTCAGCATCGTCAAAGAGCTCTCCAACCCCAGCGCCTGCAACAACGACATCACACCCTCGCAAGACCTCTGCGACTCCTTCGCGTCGTTCTTTCACCGCAAGATCGCCGACATACACAACAGCTTCAGCACACAGACCAACCACCCAACCACCGAACCAGCGCACCCAACTGCCACCCTCTGCACCTGGAACCCGGTCAGCACCATCCACTCCGGCTCTCCCACCGACCCATGCCCACACCACATCTTTAACAAAGCCGACTCCATCATCGCACCCCAACTCGCGACGTCATCAACAGCTCCTTCGCATCAGCCACCTTCCCAGAGAGCTGGAAGCATGCCGAACTCAGCGCCCTCCTGAAGAAACCCACCGCGGACCCCACGGACCTCAAGAACGTTCGACCCATCTCGCTCCTCCCGTTTCCGGCCAAAGTCATTGAGAAGACCGTCAACAAACAACTCTCTGCCTTCCTCGAGACAAACAGATCCCTCGACCCGTCACAGTCCGGTTTCCGAGCTAACCACAGCACTGAGACCGCCCTCATCGCAGCTATTGACGACATCAGGTCTATGCTCGACAACGGGGAAACCACCGCACTCATCCTCCTGGACCTCTCAGCAGCCTTCGACACGGTATGCCACCGCACCCTGATACAGCGCCTCAGCAACACCGGCATCCAAGGCCCGGCCTTAAAATGGATCATCTTGTTCCGCGCCGATAGAACCCAGAGAACCCGCCTCCTACCGTTCCGGTCCGCGGCTACCAAAGTCATCTGCGGCATTCCACAAGGCTCCTCGCTCAGCCCCACCCTCTTCAACATCTACATGAGCCTCCTCGCGGCCATCGCACGCAAGCCCAACCTCAACATCCTCTCCTACGCCGACGACACACAGCTGATCCTCTCCCTCACCAATGACCCCGCCACTGCCAGAACCAGCCTCCAGGAAGGAATGAAGGACGTCGCGGAATGGATGAAGCTCAGCAGGCTGAAGCTGAACTCAGACAAGACGGAAGTCCTCATCCTGGGTCCCTCCCCTTCGGCCTGGAACGACTCCTGGTGGTCACCTGCCCTGGGCATCGCCCCCAAACCTACAGACCACGCACGCAACCTGGGCTTCATCCTGGACTCCTCCCTCACGATGACCAAGCAAGTCAACGCCGCCTCCTCGTCCTGTTTCAACACCCTGCGCATGCTCTGAAAAATCTTCCGATGGATCCCCACCGCAACCAGGAAGACGGTCACCCAGGCCCTCATCACCAGCTGCCTAGACTACGTAAACACCCTCTATGCCGGAACCACAGCCAAACTCCAGAAAAGACTACAGCGCATTCAGAACGCCTCGGCTAGACTCATCCTGGACATCTCCCCCCACAGCCACATCTCTGCCCATCTGAGGAACCTGCACTGGCTCCCCGTCAACAAGAGAATCACATTCCGACTCTTCACCCACTCAGACAAGGCTCTCCACGACGAGGGCCCAGTGTACCTCAACAACTGCCTCGCATTCTACACGCCAACCCGCCAGCTCCGCTCCGCCAGCCTCGCCCTTGCCACCATTCCACGCATCCGCAAAGCCACCGCCGGAGGAAGATCCTTCTCCTACCTGGCAGCCAAGACATGGAATTCCCTCCCCACCCACCTCCGGCTGACACATGACCACCTCACCTTCAGGAAGCAACTCAAGACCTGGCTGTTCGAGCAGTAGCGACCCCCCCCAGCACCTTGAGACCCTAACGGGTGAGTAGCGCGCTCAACAAATTCCTTGATTGAGCGGAGGGAGCACCTTCGAGGCATTTTCCCTGCTCTCACTCACTTCCGGTTTGCCATTCTGGAGCACCCATTTTGGCAGGGTGGCGCTCTAGTGTTGTGAAGCCGGTTTCCCTATCTTAGCCTCTCTATGGCCAGCGGCGCGCAAAGGAAATCTCGGGATCTGCATTTTGGACAACCTGATGTTGCCATACTCTAGAGGAAACAACGAAGATTACTGCCTCTGATAGTGACAACGCGAGATATCGCACACTACGGAAACGACTGTTTAACTCGGCTCTATTATCCATTCCATACCTGTCCCAACGAAGAGACAGAGATACCTCTTTTGTTAAATTCAAAATTCAGGAATGATACATCTTTCCAATTGAAGTCACAGGTCACAATTCAATAAGAACCTAGTGGAGTCTCAGTCAACTACTTGTCCTGAAGATGGTCTGACGGTTTTATATCCTTGACAGACCGAAACGTCGACTTGATCATCCCTCTCTTCAGAACATTGATTGTTTTTAATTTTACAGAGAAGATGTTAACATAGTTTTTTGTACAGGTCAACTGGCGTCACCTTGCAAACTATGTGTTGTTGCTATTACTTTTGTTATCATCCCTGATAAAACTTTCTATGGTACATATATTCAATATATGAATACATATTTTTCTAAAATAATTTGTTTGCCCCGTGTATGATTTATTATTTGTTTATTTCAACTAACAGCTGTGACCAACTGGTACATCCATTGTTTTGATTCATTCTGTTGTCCATTACCAATGAGAGTGTGACTCAAAAGAATTTTACTGGTCAAAGAATTCTAATTAACTACAGATAAACAAAATCCCTTGTAGGCCACTGTTCTCCTTGTTTTATAAACTTCACTGCCCAAGCCTGCAAGGGTATTTTGGGTTCCCACTCTCTTTTAAAAATTGCCTGTGTCTCAGTCCCTCCGTAATCAACTCTCTGAGTTTTTCGAAGAGAAAATTGCTCTTATCTATGCTTCCTTCCCTAAATTGGATAGTTCCGATATTGGGGAAGAACGGCTAATCAAACTTCTGCTTCAGTTCTCACTGAATTCTGTGAAATTTCAGAAGACATTTCCCTTCAGGAACTACTTAAGTGCAAATCCGGTTCTCCCAGTGACCCGTGGCCAGCAAAACAATACAAAGCTCTAGCAGGACTCCTCAATCCCCATCTTAATTCCATATGGAACACCTCCCTGAGATCGGGCACGTATCCAGAGGTATGAAAACACGCATATCTAGTTCCTATCCTGAAAAAAGCTAATGCGATCCAGAGATGCAGGAAATTATAGGCCAATTTCCCTTCTCCCTGCTCCGGCCAAGATCTTGGAGAAGCTGGCCCATCAAGAGCTTGCCAACTTTATTGAGTCTAAGGGCCTCCTTCATGATTCTCAGTATGGATTTCGCTCAGGCTACAGCACTGAGTCGGCCCTGATTGAAATGGCCGATTCCGTGCGGTGGACACTTGACCGGGGATCGAGGGCGGTGTTAGTGCTGCTGGACGTGTCAGCAGCATTTGACACCGTCTCTCATCCAATCCTCCTGAAACGGCTGAGATCCATTGGAGTCCAGGGTACGGCCCTTAACTGGATTGCCTCATTTCTCTCAGGCCGTAAACAACAGGTCCACACTCCTCCTTATACCTCTTTGGTTAGGCCACTCAAGTGGGGTGTCCCTCAAGCCTCTTCGTTGAGCCCGCTTCTTTTTAATGTTCATTTTACTCCTTTGGCTGAATTGATATCTCAGTCTGGAATCAAAATAACATCGTACGCTGACGATATCCAGCTCCTTTTTTCCTATAATGAATCATCTGCCACCACTTTTGATTCCGTAAAAACATGCCTCAGGAACATTGCGAAATGGATGGATCTCAATTTTCTCAGACTCAACGCTGGAAAAACGAGGTCCTGTTTTTCAACCAACCTTCACCCCTAGCCTCTAATCTCTGGTGGCCGGAAGACTTGAGCATTGCCCCTCTCCCTAAAGACTCGGTTAGAAACTTGGGTGTCAGGTGGGACAACCGCCTGTCTTTTGCTAATCAAGTACAAACAGTCTCTGCTGCCTGCTTTTGTAAAATTAAAATCATAAAAAGTTTATGAACTACTTGCCCAGCAATACTCGCAAAACCATAGTCCATGCGCTCATAACTTCGCACTTAAGCTAATGGACTTTATCTGGGCCTGTCAGCAGGATTGTGTCACAGACTCCAGACGGTTCAAAATGCTGCTGCCCGTCTGGTCGGTGGCATCTCACTTAGACAACACATTTCTCCTTATCTGCGGAAATTGCACTGGCTCCCCATTTCAAAAAGAATCGAGTTTAAAGCTATGACCCTGGCCTATCGGACTACTGTTACGGCGGGATTTTTGATCTCTTATCATATCACTATAGATCTAGATCCCAACTCAGGTCGACTGAACCTTTGTTACCTGTCATAGAGTAAAAAGCAATCCACTACTAGGTTAATCAGTTTAAGACTTTGCACAACTCTGAAGAACCACTTACTACGAATAAGTTTTAAAAGTTTTATTATAAAGCCAAAGATAACTGGAGATACAAACATCTCAATATAAGGTTCAAAAGATACACTGGCATTAGTACAAACATGAACTCTCTAAATGCTCTTAGGCGACAGAAGAATATCACCAAAACTAATTCAAAGATCATCAAGTTTGCAAGAATAGACACAAGTTGTAACTTGTGCGACATTTACAAAAGGGAAGGAAAATCCAAATTAGACTGTCCCTACACTAGACTAAGTGACATCCCTACTTAGCAAAATCTTAACCTAAAAAGGTGTCAGCCGTGGTGACTTCCAAAGAAGATCACTCACTTTCCCTTAGTCTTTGTTGTAAATCTGTGCATCGCAGTTATGCGCTATCTGCCTACCCATCTGCTCTCTTAAGTTCCTCAGGCCATCTGCTCTACCTCCACCCAGGGGTGCTGTCCCTAATACAAAATCACAATTACAGTAGAAACGCCCCTCAGAGACGCCCCTCACGTACACCCCTCACGTGGTGTCGGTTCTGGCTTTTTCCATGCTGATACTCCTCTGGGCTCCTTGTTAGCGTTGACCTTGCTTCTCAGGCTCTTCTCCGGCAAGACGGTACCCCCCAGGAAATTCCTGAACCCTCCTCCAGGCCTGTCTCCCAGAACAGAGCTCTATTCATCACTCTCTTGATTGGAACCCCCTCGCACCTGCAAACAGACACCCATGAAGTGGGCCCCAAATTCCGGCCTCCAGCTTATCTCACAAGTCGTAAACCTTCGAGCATGGTCCACGATTTATGCTTAACACGACCTGATTCTAACTAGCACATGCAGATCAAAAGAAACGACCTTATCTCTTCAGGCCTACTAGAATTACATGTAATGGGCCTGTGCACACTATGAACCTTTATTTCTCAGCCTAAACAGTATTCTAACTTATTACACACAACTGGTTATATGAAACACTTCTATAAACGTATATTTTCAGTTCTATGATCAATAATACTTTGAATTATGACAACAGTAATCCATATCATGTGAAATTGTAAAGGCACGTATTCTTTCTCAGTGAACTGCCATGAGGCCTACACATTTCTACGTTTAACAGCATTACATTCTCCTCTGCAACAGCCACATAACATGGAATTTAATATCATTCTAACATCTCTAAACACTCCTACATTAGCTTTTCATACTGATATATGCACTCTGTATTAATTAAACACTCATATGTATGCACTCTATAAATTCGACACTCTTATATGTATGCACTCTATAAATTCGACACTCTTATATGTTCCTTTAACTAGACTGGTGCAACGTGCTTGTAAATATGGTGCACCTCTACATTTTACTTGATTTGCGCTCTCTCAGTTCCCCCCTTTGATGACCTTTAGAGGTCATCACCATCACAACACCATCCCTGAGGGTATGAATTGAATCAAACAGAACTCGTTGCAGTGCTCCCTCGCTTCATCATCTCTAGAGCCCTCAGACTCCTGTACTGGTTATCCTGCATCGCAGCTAACCTCTGCTCCTGCTCTCTCATGGATCTTTGCAACCTATTTGATCTATACCATTGATACAGCCGTAACAATCCCCACAATGTGATTACACAAATCACTATTATGATGATAGGTTTCAGTATGTACCAAATGAAACCCTTCCCTAGGTTGGCAAACCAACCTCCAACTTTACCCATTCCATGACCCACTTTTTCCCACACATTCACCTGTGTCAGATCCTCAATCTCATGATGAATTTCAGTGATGTTCTGTATATATTTTTCAAGAGGTTTTGAATTGTCTGGAATGTAAGTGCAACATTCCTGGACCTTCAAAGCCTTACAGACTCCTCCCTCTTTGGCTAACAGAACGTCTAAAGCAAGTCGGTTCTGGAGAACCATTGCCCTTATCGATTGCATCTCTCCCTCCACCAGCATTAGTGATCTAGCAGTACTGGCAGACAATCTATCTACAACTGTTGCCAATCTCCTAATCTTGACATCATTCAGTATTATCCCTAAAAGAGGGAACAGAGCACCAAATACGTCTCCAATTACCTCATCATTGCTTACATCCCTTCTCCCTCTGGCTTGAGTTCCTCCCTCTATGATTTCTAGATCCTTAGTATGGTATATTTTGGGAAGACAATTGCTAAATAACATGATCCGTACCAATTATCCGGTAGTTTCACGTATGCATTTCTTCCACAGACAAAATATACATTCGGGATCACCTGCATTCCCTTCAAGAAATCCTTTGTATAGTATTCTATTTGGAAAGCATGTTCACAACTTACTTCTCCCACAAACACATTCTCATAGTAGGTTTTACCCATGTATATACATAGTTTCCCTCTTTGCACTCGATCTAAAGCTATTGGACCATTACTACCCTTCCTTTTGTGTGACTTTTCCTCCTCGGTCCAATCTGTTTTCCATTGGCCCGAAGCCTTTAGGATCTTCTGCCTCCTATATCGATCATCCACCTGCCCTATAAACTTTTTCTCAATTTCTGACACTTTACAAGTCAAATTATTTCTTCGGGCATATGAAGTATCAAGCTTTCTCCAAGGAATGAAAAATTTCCTTGATCGATCTTCACTCTTATAATAATCCCACTTGTTCATATGCTTGTAGGCTGGGACCTCTGGTAAAACAGCGTCAAAGTTTGAAAAATAATACTCAAAGCTATTGCGTCCATAAAATATACTAAGCAACAAACTACATGTGATTCCATAAGTCAATGGAAGATGATGGTATCTAATACCTTCGTCTACAGAGACTGGCAATTGCATGCAGACATAGCAGTCCTTTGCATCCATAGCATCAATGTATTCATAAAGTAATTTAGCATATGCATTTGATTTGAAATTTTCTTGTGATTCATCTACGTGCAACCTACGAGTTTCTGCTGCTAGCAAAGCTTTATCTTTCTCTGTATTGTCCCCCCTTTGACCAGCAGTAGTAGGTTTCGGTGTCACTACAACTTTTGCTTCTTTTGTTGCCTTCTCTTCATTTTCATGTCCCACTATATATGATACAGTAACTACTAAAACTATAAGAAAAATTACTCCCACTAAAAGTGTGCCTACTATGCATCTTGCCTTGCGGTTCGGGTTGCCGGCCTCCATGATCTCAAGACAGTGTAGTTCTATTTTTCTGTCACAACACAAAGTCTCTTTTCTTTGCTCCTTCAACAGTGGTTTCTTTGCTTATTCGGTCTTTTCGAACCACACCTGGAAGCTGATAATCCCTTTTGCAAGATCAGTCTTTTGAATTATAGCAACGGACAACCCTAGCCCTTCTCCGTCCACTAAATGGAAAAGTCCCTACATTTTTTCTTCTTCCACTTGGCGCTAGGTTATCTCTCAATCTGTTTATTTACAAAGTCTTTAGCAGTCTGTAATCAGGCGTGTTCCAGCGGCTCTAATCACGTATTCTAAAATTTCTAAGCGAAGAATGATCTCCTCGAGTGCTGGTATCGTTGGACCAAAAGTCGGAAATTCCACTCTGTTTAAAATCAGTTCTCTTATTCTGCTCAGATAAGGAGGATTGGGGACAGTGAGTGTCAGCAACCCTTCGATCTCAAGTCCAGGTACCAACAACACCACTTTCAATGTTATGATTGGGTCAGTACTGGTCACTGTCACTTCCCTCACCCTCCCGGATTTCCATGCACTAGACATCTGCTGCTAGGTAGGTCCACTCAGGAGTGGCGTATCTTCTGCAGGGCACTCGCACCCTCCTTGATCTTCTTGGACCCTCCTGTTCTTGATTCTGTGCACCTTCGTCCAGATCTGAGTCTTCAGATATAGGAGCAAGAGTTCTCTCTGGAGTTGGCTTCAAGCTCAGCCTCTTCTTCCTTTCAGGCCAACTAGCTTCTCCACGCCTTGTTCTCCTATTTCTTGTCCTCCCACTCGGTTCTTGATCACTTTTGACTTGATCAGTGTCTGAGCCGTATTCACAGCAACTTTCTCCTTCTGGGCAACTTCAGTTTCACTGTCGTCTTGTCTTTCTTCCGCTTGATCTGAAGCACTCCCAGCTTCCTCCGACACCCCCACAGCTTGACTGATCCCCTCTAGTGGTTCGCCGTCCACAGCTGGATTTTCATCTGTGAGAGGAGCTGTTTCTTCCAGGGGTGCTGGAACTCTTCGAGTATGGGAGGCGTGAATCCAATTTGGCAGCCCTCCACACTTCACGGCAGTATTCGTTGTCAGAATTATCTGGTAGGGCCCCTTCCAGCGCACATCTAGGCAGTTCTTCCGAACGTGCTTCTTTACCAGCACCCAGTCACCAGGGCACAGGTCGTGACATAGGTCTCTGGAAGATGGAATTTCAGCAGCCTGCACCTGAAGAGACACAGAATGAATGACATCAGAAAGTCCCTTGCAATAATCCAGGATCAGATCATCTGTGATATTCAACAAAGCTGTAGTTGGAACAGATGGAAGTCTCATTGCCCTCCCCATTAGAACCTCGTGTGGGGAGAGGCCTGTTCTCCTGTCTGGTGTGCTACGCATACTCATGAGTACCAAGGGCAGGGCATCAGGCCAGCTTAAGGACGTCGATGAACACACTTTGGCCATTCGGGATTTTATAGTTCCATTTATCTGCTCCACGATCCCTGAAGCCTCTGGTCGATAGCTACAGTGCAACTTCTGATCAATATTTAATGCAGAGCAAAGCATCTTCACAACTTCACTGTTGAAATGTGTCCCTCTATCTGATTCCAAAGAGGTCGGCACCCCGAAGCGTGGTATTAACTCTCTAAGCAACAACTTTGCTACTGTGAGTATATCGCACCTGCGTGTAGGGTATGCCTCGACCCATCTGGAAAATATGCATACAACCACCAGAACATACTTTAGGCGGTTGCTTTTTTGCATCTCAATAAAGTCTAATTGCATTCGGTTGAAAGGCCCACCAGACCTCCCAATGTGACTCAATGTAACTGGTGTCCTTTTCCCTACGTTTAATTGCTGACATGTTACACACCTTTGACACACTGCTTCTGCGGCAACTCTAAACTTAGGATTATACTAAGTCTGCCTAAATACCCGCAGCATGGCATCTCTCTTCCTAAATGTACTGGACCATGTATCTGTCGTGCCATTGGACTCACTAATTCATTTGGTAATACTGCCCTTCCATCTGCTGAAATCCACAAATCCATTTCACTTTTTACACAACCTGCAGTTTCCCATGTCTTTTTCTCAAAATCTGATGCGTTCTCTTGCATGCCTTTTAAATCATCCCAAGTATCAACTGTTTCTAGCATCATGTTTAACTCTGTCTTTTCCTGTGTCCCACCCACTTCCACCTCCGTGAAAGAGTATCCTTGCTCCGCACAGTAGCGAGCAACCTCGTCGGCATAACGATTTCCTTGGGACACAAAATCTGTACCTTTGGTGTGTGCTGCACATTTAACAATGGCAATTGCTGCCGGACCTTGTAACGCTTCTAACAATAGTCGCACAAACTCCCCATTTCGAATAGGCGAACCTGAAGAAGTCATGTTACCTCTCTGAGACCACAATTGCCTGAAGTCATGAACTACACCGAAACCATATTGGCTATCTGTGTAAATGGTTACTCGAATTTTGCTACCTGCTAAACAGGCACGTGTCAATGCAATGATTTCGGCTACCTGAGCGGAGTGTACTCCTTCCAGGCAAGCGGCTTCCACAACTCCAGTAATGGTGCAAACAGCATAAGCTGCTCTCAACTGACCAGTATCATCTCTTACACATGAGCCATCAACAAAGAAAATTTCATCAGGGTCAGTCAACGGCTCATCCACAATATCTGGTCTTGGCTTGGTGCATAGTTCAGTCACATCAAGGCAATCGTGATCTTCACATTCTTCGTCGTCTATATCATTAGGAAGTGGCATCAAAGTGGCAGGATTCAAAACAGAGCACCTCTTAAGGGTCACGTTCTCCGCAGCAAGAATAACTTGCTCGTAGCGCGTGAGCCTATTATTGGTCAAGTGCTGTGTCTTGGTCCTGGTCATTAACAGTTCTACAGAATGAGGTACATACACCACTAATTGATGTCCCATCACAATGCTTTCACACCTTTCAATGCTGACACCCGTTGCAGCATCGGATTTGAGACATCCGGGCAACGCTGCGGCTACTGGGTCTAAAGTAGCCGAAAAATATGCAACTGGTCTACGGGCATTTCCATGAATTTGTGCTAGGACTGACGAAGCACAACCTTCTCTTTCGCAACAGTAAAGTAAAAATGGTTTGTCATAATCAGGCATTCCCAAAGCTGGAGCACGGCACAAGTCCTCTCTCAGCTGTAGGAATGACATCAAACAATCCTTGTCCCATGGTACCGGATCACTCACCTCCTTGTGCGTCAGTTTTTGTAAGGGTTTTGCTTTCAGGGAAAAGTTAGCTATCCACTTTCGGCAATAACCAACCATTACTAGGAACATCCTGACCTCTCTTTGTGTCGTAGGCAAATTCATCTTCATGATCGCCTCTATCCTGTCTGGTGACACCTTCCGCTTTCCTTTTTCAATTCGGTGACCCAAGTACTGTACTTCTGTCAGACAGTACTGCAATTTGCTCGGCGACACCTTATGCCCATTTTCAGCTAAATGGTTCAGCAATGGCGATGGTGTCTATCTTACAAGCTTCTTCTGTTCCTGACGCAACAAGTAGGTCGTCTATGTACTGAACTAGAACTGAGTTCTGTGGTAGTACTAGACTTTCAAGACTTTTCTTCAGTAGCTGGTTGAAAATCGATGGGCTTTCTGTATACCCCTGTGGGATACGACACCATGTTAAGACACGATTTTCCAGCTTAAATGCAAAAAGAAACTGGCTCTCCTCATCTACTGGAATTGAAAAGAAAGCCTGGCAAAGATCTATCACTGTGAACCACTCAGCTTGGAATGGTATCTGAAACAATATCACTGATGGATTCGGTACCACTGGACAACATGAAACAACTATGTTATTAACCCTCCTGAGATCCTGTACTATTCTAAATTTCCCGCTAGGTTTCTGCAAACCCATAATCGGGGAGTTGCATGGACTACCCACGATTTCCTTCAGTATTCCCTGCTTAATCATGGAGTCGATCACGGGTTTTATTCCTGCAATCGTCTCCGGGGTCAATTTGTATTGAGGCGTTCTTGGATATTCAACGTTTGGTTTTATTATGATTTTCACTGGTTCTACTCCTTTAATCAATCCTATCTCTTCTCCAGTGAAATCCCATACTTCAGATGACACAGTATCTCTTAAGTCCCAAGGGAGCTCTTCCACCGTCAGGGTAGGATACAGTTCTACGCATACTCTTGAACTTGCAACTTTAAAGGTGGCATCATCGTCGTTAGTCTGTACCTCTACTCCCTGAGGCGTGCAGTATATTGTGCAATTTAGTTTGCACAATAAGTCTCTTCCTAACAGACACACAGGGCTAGAATCACATACTACAAACTGATGTTCATCGCTGTAGTTTCCTATTCTCACTAGCACTGGTTCTGTCAAAGGGTTAGTCATTCTCCTATTTGCGACTCCTACCACTTGAATTGTTTCCCCCGACATTGGCAGATCCGGAACCACGGCTGATCTTAAAGTTGATTGAGTAGTTCCGGTATCTGCTAAGAATGTCGTAGGACACCCCGCCACCTCAGCCTCAACAAACGGTCCTCTTTGGTCCACCTCTAGAACTGCCCCGAGGGTACAGTCCTCCTCTCTACTCACACGCCGTCCAGTCAGTGGATCAACGTAGTAACACTCTTCTCCTCCTACTAAAAGAGGCATTTGTCTATAGGTCTTGCACCCTGTCGTAATCTTTGGTGGTTGCGGGAACTGAGCTTGAGGAGCCGAAGTCCCCCCTTTTGCCACCTTACCCTTTGGTACTGTCACCCCTTGGACTGGAACGGTCTGAACTTCCTCCTCCTCTACTTCCAGTTCCCCGTTTTCAGGGTTATAGGGACACTCGCGTTTCCAATGTCCCACCTGGTGACACTGGTGACACTTTGTCGTCTTTTTCAATGTAGCAAAGTCTATTCTAGGTCTCGGATTTTCCTCGTTGTCCCTATTTTGACTATTTGATCTCCTTCCCATCGTCCCTGTTCCCTGTTGCTGCTGTCCACCCTTTCCAGCCGACTGCATCTGAACCATCATCAACTTCTCCTTAAGTTTCTTTGCTTTGGAATCTATTTCATCACTGCAATACCTTGCGTATCTCAAAATTTCATCCAATGGTTTGTTTTGCCAGCAAATTAAGTGTTGCTGAATCATCAAACAAATATCAGGTCTCAACCCCAAAACAAACTTCGTTACAAACTGTCCTATGTCTTTGGAATCCATTACATCTAATCCACTGTATTGTTTGAACGTTTTCAGCAATCGCTCATAAAATTCATGGACTGTCTCCTTGGGTTCCTGTCTAGTCCGATCTATTTTCACCCAATCTATATCCTGCGGTGGCACCTTGTCTTTCAGCCATGTCATCACCTTTTCATATTTTATCATTACTCTTTCTGACGGACCATTAGTACGAGCATCTCTCTTTGGTTCTGCTGTGGGCCATTCGACACTAACTTTGCATGCTGTCCACAAGTCTCCTGGGACCACAATGTCGAATAAAGTGTTCAAATCAATCCACAGTACTTTTGAAATCTTTACAAACCTCTCTACCTGTTTGTACCATTCTACAGGATTCTCTCTTAACTTCGGAAATGAATTGGTAAACGCAGCCAAATCTCCCCTACTCCAGGGCACATGTACATAACTCCCATTCGCTATTTCTCGCAAAGGGAATGCCTCCATCCGCAGTGGCCCTCCCTCTGGGGACATCACAATCGCGCTCCGCCTGACAGTCCCTTTCTTGGACCACCTTTATTTATTTATTTAGAAAGTTTTATATAGCGCGAACAAGATCTTCGCAGATATCAGAGCGCTTTACAGAGGAGGGGAGCATGTATACGCAGATACATCAATCATGTTAGAAGTACATTGAAGTGATATCATAAAACAGTCAAGTAAATCAAATTCAGAGTCAAAATAAAAATACAAAGGGTTCGAACAATTAGTACAGATGAGTAACGAGTCTTTGTAGTTTTATCCCCAGTAGTGGTTCAAGTGTATTTAGCCATGAGGATCGCTTTTACTTCTTTCTTGAAAAGTATGGAGGATGTGATCAACCTGGTTTCAGGGGGAAGCGAATTCCAAATCCTGGGAGCCATTCCCGAGAAGGAACGTTTATAGGTTTTTTCCTTGCGGAATCTTTTAGGCTTTAGCAAAAGATTGTTTGTGCCTCTAGTGTTTCTGGAGCCTCCAGAAATCATCAGCTTCTGTGCGAGGTATCTAGGTGAGCTCAGGTGGATAGCCTTGTGCGTCAAACAAGCGATTTTCAGGTGTATTCTGGCTTCAAACGGCAGCCAGTTCAGGGATTTGAAGTCAGGGGAAATGTGTGAGTGTTTTTTTGATCCAGTGATAAGTCTCGCTGCGGCGTTTAAAGAGGCTCTTATGGGTGCCGTAGAAGCTAGGGGGAGACCGCAGAGGGCGGTGCTGCCGTATTCTATTCGAGGTATGACTAGTGATTGTACCGCAGTTTGGAAGTCTTTGGCTGGAAGGAAAGGTTTAAGTTTCCTAAGGGTGTTGATTTGGTAGTTCGCTCCCTTAGTTGCTTTGTTGATGTGTTCCTGCATGCTGAGATTGGTGTCAAGTGTTATGCCCAAAGATTTTGCTGAGTCCACAATGGTGGGTTGAACATTAAGTGCCGTTAGGTCTTTAAGCCACATTTGTGCGGTAGTGATCTTCGCGGGTGGTGAGATCAGAAGGAACTCTGTTTTAAGGGCATTGAGTTTGAGATGATTAGCGGCCAGCCAAGATTGAGTGCTTCTGATCGTTGTGTTCAAGAGCGTGATGTCTTTGGGTGATTGTAGTTTGAGATAAAGTTGGGTGTCATCAGCATACATGTGGAAGTGTACATTGGATTCTTGCAGCAAGGTGGTTAGAGGTTCCATAACTAAGTTGAACAAAGTTGGGGATAGGGAGGATCCTTGTGGTACGCCTAGCGATACAGGTCTTGGCGCGGACATCAAGTTGTTGCTCTTGAATTTCTGCGACCTGTTATGCAGAAAGGACGTAAACCATTTGAGCACAGTTCCAGATAGGCCCATTCTTGTGTTTAATAGTTCGAGTAAGTTCTCATGTTTGACGGTGTCAAATGCGGAGGAGAGATCAAGGAGGATGAGGAGGCAGGTGTCGTTATGATCTAGGATCTGGAGGGCGTCGTCGATTATGTGAGTCATAGCAGTTTCAGTGCTGTGATTTGCTCGGAAGCCTGATTGATGAGAGTTGAGGAGATCAAACTGAGTAATGTGTTTAGTCAATTGTATTTGTGCGCATTTTTCCAGCAGTTTGGCAAGAGTCGGAATGTTGGTAATGGGACGGTAGTTGTTTAGGTCAGAGAGGTCGGCTGTAGGTTTCTTTAGCAAAGGTGTGACTTGTCCGACTTTGAGGGAGTTGGGAATGATCCCTTGTTGAAGTGAGCTGTTAATGATTTTGGTCCAGAGTGGAAGGAGCGACGGGGTAAGGACTTTGACAGCGTTAGCAGGAAGGGGGTCCGTGAGGTGATTGGATGGTTTCAGAGTGCTGAGCAGTTTGCCAATTTCTTCTTCCGTGTAGGTGACAAAGGTTGACCAGGAGGCATTGTTTTTTGGTTTAGTGGGTGCTATGCGGTGGGGTTTGGGGAAGAGGCTTGCGTCCATGAGGAGATCATTCTTTATGTTGTCAGTTTTTTGGTTAAAGAAAGAGGCGAAGTCTTCGCAGGAGGGAGCTTCGCACATAGTGTTGAGAGGTTGGGGTTGTTCTTTGGATTGTGTTCGGATAAGCTCAAACAGCTTTCTCGGACGATTTTTGGATTGGTCGAGCTGACGGCTGAAGAAGTCTGATTTTGATCGTTTTATTTTCCTGAAGTAGGCATTTCTCTTTTTCTTCAGGTTTTTTAGGTTCAGTGCAGAGGGAGCTGATCTCCAGGTGCGCTCTGCCATTCGCATGGCGCGTCCATCGTCATTGAGACTCCCGTCGTACCAGGGGTTGGAGATTTTTGCGGTGGCTTTTTTTAGCTGCAAGGGTGCGACTTCATTAATTATTGAGGTCATAGTGTTAAGATAGTGATCAGTCAAGGATTGGACGTCCTTAACGCCAGCAGGAGGAAGTAGTAAGTTGCAGCTGTTGGGGGGCAGCGAGTTTGAGTTTAGTTTTTTCATGTCTCTTTTCCAGACTTTGGGCCTGGCGGATTGAACAGGGTTAAATTTAACTTTTTCATTGATGAAGAATGTGACAATATGATGATCTGACCAGTCACAGGGTTGGATAGATTTGAGTTGGATAGAGTCCTCTTTGGAGATGATAAGGTCAAGGATAGAGCCTTTATCGTGTGTTGGACTGTTGCAAATTTGGGTGAGGTCAAGGGCGTTAAGGAAATTCTTCAGACCTTTTACCACCGCATCATTGTGATCGTTCCAGTGGAGGTTGAAGTCACCAAGGTATATTTGTGTGAGTTGTCGCCCGGAGTTGGTTGAGATCATGTCCATGATTTGTTGGGAGAAGGTAAGGTTGTCACCGGGTGGGTGGTAAACGCCGTGCAGAGTGCAGATCTGTTTGCCCTCACTGATAATATCGAGGCAGATGTATTCACATGACGTTGGGGAGGGTATGGAAGGGGAAGTTACTTTCAAGACAGAGAGGTTGCTCCTGTATATACATGCGATTCCGCCACCTTTTTTATTGCCAGACCTGTCAAGTCTAGTGATGTGGTAGTTGGGGGGAACCAGAATGTCCATTATAGGTGTAGAAGATTCTGTTAGCCATGTTTCAGTAATGATGATTAAGTCAAGATCCAATTTTAGGATGAGATCGGCAATAGCGGCGGAGTGTCTAGCGGCTGATCTGCAGTTGAGGAGAGTGCATTTGAGACGGGGTGTGTCGAGGGCAGAAGGGTGTTCTAGAGCGAGGGGGACTTTACTCAGGTTACTATGGATAGCGATTCTGTTGTTCACTGTGGGGGGTCTAAGGGGATTGGAGTGAATCGTGGGAATGGCCGTGAGAGTGTCGGGTGTGATGCTATGGGGACCTGAGTCATAGGAGCGGAGGAGGGTGGTTGTGTCTAGGTCCGAGAGAGGGTTGCAGGAGCGATGGGGGCGATTTTCACGATTGTGAACAGGGATTGAGGTCCAATGCGGTTGGAGTCTAGTGCGAGAGTTCGCCGCCCGGGTGGAGGACCATTTGGGAGGGGAGGTGATGGTGGAGGCGCGTGTGTGGTGTCTGGGGTGTGTGCTGAGTATTTGATGCTGTGAATGTCTTGTTTGATCTGGTGGAGGGTGTTGGGTGAGGGGTGACTGGAGTGTGATAGACAGAGTAGTTGTTGTTTGATGATGTACATGTCTTCTTTGAGCTGGAGGAGGGAGGCCGTAATGTGGTCTATTGTGGGAAATGTGTTGGAGGTGGGGATGGGAGGGTCAGGCGTGGATGACATAGGGGAGAGGTTGGTGGTGTGGATGAGAGTATTGGTGGTAGGCGTAGAGTGCAAGGTGGAGGATGGGCGCTTATTAGTGGTGGAGGGGGTGGAGGTTGGGTAGTGGGGGTGAGACTGGGGAGGGTAGCGGGATTGTAGATGGTTCTTTTTTGAGAGGGTGGAGTTGAGTTGATGGAGGTGGTGTGTTCTGTGTGATTAGTTAATGGGAGGAAGTGGGGGCTGAGAATGGGGGGGGATAAAGGGTGGGGTTTGCCTTTGTGTGTGTCGGTCTGATGTTGATCTATGTTAGGCGGGTTGTGGGTGTGAGTTGTGGTATCAGGGGTGAGAGGAACGGGGATGAGAGGAAAGGGGATGAGGGCTGGTGAGTAGGGGGAAGGGGCGGGGTGGTTGTTGTCAGCGGGAGAGAGATCTATGTCTGTGTTTGAGGGTTGAGGAGTAGCTACGGTAGGTGGGTGAATGACTAAGGTGCCGGGAGTAAAGGGGTGATGCATGTTGTTTTGGGTGGGCGCTGTGGTATCAGGGGTGGGAAAGTGGGTGAGGGCTGGTGTGTGAGGGGAAGGGGTGAGGTGGTTGGTGTAGGAGGGGGAGTGATCTATGTCTGTGCTCGACGGGAGTGAGGTAGATACGGTGAGTGACTAGGGTGTCGGGGGTAAAGGAGAGGTGCATGTCGTTTCGGGGCTGGGCTAGGTTAGAATGAATGTGGCTTGAGGCTGTGGTGTCAGGGATGGGTGTGGTATGAGAGGATGACAAGGTGAGGTTGTAGGGGGGGAAGGGGGTGCCGCTGGAATGTGCGGCTGAAGGATCTATGTCTGTAACTGTGGAGTGCGAGGTAGCTACATTAGGTGGGTGAATGTCTAAGGTGCCGGGGGTGGGGGGAAGGTGCGTGCCGTTTTGGGGTTGATTGGGGGTGACTTCAGGGGTGATGGGCCTGCGGGTGCTATGAGTGGGGGTCCGATGACTGGCGAGGTGTTGTTTGAACTTGGGGAACAGGTTGTCTAGTAGTTCCAGGTTCTTGTCTGTGGATTGCATTAGGATGATCCCGTTATTGTATATAGTGATGGTTGTTCTGCCCGGGAAGAGTTGGGATGGAGTGATGGAGAGTTTTAGGCCATGCGCGAAATTCCTGGAGGTGGAGACGGTGAGTAAGGTGCGGAACGTGTTTCTCCATTGGGCTCTGCACAAGGAGTTTCAGGGTGGGACCTCAGGAAGTTATGTTTAAAGCGTTTAGCGGCTTTTTTAGTAAGTGAGGGTGGGTAGTTGATTCTATATGTGTGTTTGCCGACGGGTTCCATGATGGGAGGGCAGTCTAGGTAGGTTTTAGGAGGGAGAGTGTAGGAGGGAAGGGTGCACTATCCTAAACAGTTGCGTGGGCCTAAAGTGACACTAGTGAGAGCACTAGTGAGCGCACAGTAATGCTATACGCAGAGTACAAATGCAGACAATCATAGTGAGATAATGGTAAGTGATACTAGTGAGCAGCCAGGTATTTGAGGTAGTAGTCGTTGCATAGGACAGTCTAGGTAGGTTTTAGGAGGGAGGGTGTAGGAGGGAAGGGTGCACTGTCCTAAACAGTTGCGTGGGCCTAAAGTGACACTAGTGAGTGCACAGTAATGCTATACGCAGAGTACAAATGCAGACAATCATAGTGAGATAATGGTAAGTGACACTAGTGAGCTGCCAGGTATTTGAGGTAGTAGTCGGTGCATACAGGATTGGCTGACACTAGTGAGCTTCCCAGGTATTTGAGGTAGTAATCGGAACAAGTAGCAATATAATACTGACAAAATACTGGAATAAAACACTGTGTAAACCATAAAAATATCATTAGTGATATCACATTAGTGAGCAGCAACGAAAAGATATATGAGGTATAAAATATGAAATATAGAACTGAGAAAAATACTTGAATAAAATAACTGTGCAGACCATAAGAAATATCTAGATCGAAGGTGTCAATAACGAGTAGTCAAAAATATGTAGGGTACAGGAGTCAGTGACAGAATACAATTGCACACACAGATTAAATGACACAGATTAAATAACACAACAAGTGGCATTAGCGAGCAGCAAAAGAGAAATATATGAGGTAGCAAACGGTGCATTACCGGTGACGATAAAGTAGGACGTGCAAGATACAGTTAGGAATATAGAATATAATGCTACTGTAAGAGGCACTAATATATGGGTAGCAATCGGTGCAGGTAAAGTGAAATGTGCTGGATACAATCAGGAATGTAATAATAAATAACACTGCGAAAGAGCAGACTATCTAAATCCAACAGAATATCTAAATCCAATGCAGGAAAAGTGAAATGTGCTGGATACAATCAGGAATATAATAATAAATAACACTGCGAAAGAGCAGGCTATCTAAATCCAACGTGAAATACGCCCAGCTGTGTAAATTGTGTAGCCGATAAGAAGTAGTTCCATGATACAGACAGGTGCGCACCCAAGTACGGTAGCTGGGCTTAGTCTAGAGTGGTGAGTTCTTAGTGTCAGTTCAGTTAGAGAATTAATCAATAGCTCAGCAAACAATGACTAGTCCAAGATGGCGACCCTAGAGAGAGACTGGACAAAGATGGCCACCACAAAGGGGAAGGAGACATTAGTCCTCTGTTTATTGCTATTGCTTTGTGAGCAGGGAAGGGAGTTTCACTTTCATGGTAGCCCGGTTTCAAGGTTGCTGTGATGGGGTCTTATCTTGAAGGAGCCTCGTGGGCCCAGGCGGTGATTTATTGCCTTCGTTTTTTAGACCCCCGCCATTTTGGACAATAGAGCTTTGGGAGTGAGTGCCGGCGAATGTAATAAATACCTTTTTTGACTTTCAGCAGTGCGTAGCTCTCACGGGTCTGCTGTGAGAGAAAAGTAGCGTGGCTCACTGGTTAGAGGCGGCAGACCCGAGAGCAGAGGACGGCCCGGGACCAGGGTTCGATTCCCGGCGCGGCAGGTTTCTGGACCAGGGTTAGCGGACTCGATAATTCTCTCGCCTCGGTGCCCACTCTGATCAGCGATCACACTCGGCAACTCTGGGCATTAGCTTGCCTCATCTTCACTAACGGCCCCACCAGACCGCCGGGGATGCCTGGTCTCACCCTGGAGATACCCATTAAGGGACCATCTCTCAGGGAAGCCAGGAAGGGTTTCGCAGCGGTCGAAGCGCCTTGGGATCCTACGGGTAAGTAGTGCGCTATATAAAATGCCAATACATACAATACAATGTGCCAACACTGTGTCTGCCAACAACCATCGACCCAGTCCCCTCTCAGCCCTCAAGTCCGCTAGGGTTCCTGTGCTGCGGAGCGAGTGGGCGGGCGGGAGGGGGGGGGGTTGTGTTGTTATGGCCTCGTCCCGGTGCTTTGCCGCCGCACCAGCGCCTTTTGCTGCCGTCGGGAGGGGTCCCTGTTTCAGGACGTGAGTGAGTGGGGGCGAGGTCCGGTGATCGCCCCGCTCTGATCCTCCTGGTGCCTGCTGTCCGCTAGCGAAGATCTGCTGAGGGTGGGGGAGGGGTTCCGTTGTTCTCGTTGTATCGTCCCGCGCTGATCCCGGTGCTGCAGCCAGCGTCCTTCACTGCCGTCGGGGGGGTGGGGGGGTCCGTTGTTGTTGCCTTCGGTCCCGAAGTACCAGCCAGCCTCTGCCTCCGTTCGGGTGGTCCGTTGTCCGTTGTTGTTGCCTTCGGTCTCGAGGTACCAGCCAGCCTCTGCCTCCGTTCGGGAGTGGGGGAGGGGTACGGTCTTCGTTCCGCTTTGGTCCCGATCCCGATGCCCGCTTGTTGATGTTGACATGTAGCAGCTACCGACGTCCCAGGCCACTCTCAGCCCTCCGATGCCACTTGGACTCCTCTGCCGTGGTGCGGGCCGGTCAGAACGTTGCTCCGCATCCCAAGCCTTCCTCAGCTCTCCGTCGCTGCAGGGCTCCTCTGCTATGGTGCTGGCGGGTCACAACGGTGCTGCACAGAACATCCCAAATTCAATCCACAAACGTTGCTTCTGTTACTATTATTCCGGAAAACGATTGCTGGCTGCTGCTAACAGGGATATACCCGGTTAAGGGATCCCAAGCACGGGGAGCTCCTTCAGGCAGCTCCTACCAGGCGGCCACCTTTCTTCCCATTTATCCAGATCTCTCCATGCTCTTATTCCTGTGATCAGTTCCCTTATGTGTGTTTTTAATCCAATTGTCCTCCTCTCATCCAGGTCCTGATCTGAATAATGCAACCTATGGTTACCCTGTAATGCCTTTGTTCTCGACAAGTCTACCATATACTTGTCTGCCAGTTCAGACAATTTCTCGTGAGTTGCTCTTGCCTTTCGAGTAATATCCTTTGCTATAAACAGCAGCTCATCTTGTTCGTACATGTCAATCCTTTCTAAAGGCAACGTACCATCTATTATCTCGTCCAGGTCAGATTTTAAACTGGTCACATCGAGCCTTTTTGCCTTTATCACAGCTTTCAGTGTGCTGTCTCTAGAGAGCCCATTTACGTCTCTCCCATCACAGCTCTGAGTCCTACGTCTGGGCTCAGGCGTGTTATGGGGAGTCCTCCCATGCTCCCATCTCTCCAGGTCCCATGCAGTTCTATCCTCTCTTGGTGTATGGTGAAACACTTCTCTACTCCCTATAGTCCCACATTTCCCATTCTGCCTGGTTTCTCTAGGTGCATGGTAAGACACTCCATTATTCCCCATGCTCTCGCAATTCCCCTGCTGTCCATGATCGCTCGACGCATGGCAAGACCCTTCACGGCTCCCCATGTTCCCGCGATCCCGCTCCTGCCCATGATCGCTTGACGCATGGTGAGACACCTCGTGGCTCCCCATGTTCCCGCGATTCCAATGCTGTATATTATCGCCAGGTGCATGGAGGGTGCACTTAAAGCTATCCCTGTACTCTTGCGTCCTTCGGTCTCCCTCACTGTGAATGAGACGAGACGCCCCTCCACACTCTGTACTTCTACCTTCTCGCTCCTGCCTACTTCCACCGTGGATATGACGGGTAGCTCCTATACTCTCCTGACTCTTACCGTCCCACTCCTGACCGCTTTCGCTAGCCCCGCAGTGAGACAATGTTCCATTGCCTCGACTTCCCCATTCAGCTTCCGCTCTTGACCTGTTACTCTGTGTTTCTGTGGCAGCATCCCATTCCCTCAAGTCAGCCCTCAACTCCTTAAAGGATTTCGGCCGTGGTCCTCTCAGATCCATCGGTCCTCTCTGACCCCCCTGTTCTGTTATGGGATCCACTGCTGAATCCAATGGGGTGCTCCCTTTTATCAGTCCTGGCAATTGCCTCCAGGCATTTGTCATGTTGTTCCTTCTTTCCATTTCAGCTCTTTCTCTGTCTAGCCGTACCTGTTCCTCCTCTCGCACTTTCTCTGGGTTATAAACCAACACTATAGGACCTATGGTAACGGGTACTTGAAGAGCATCTGGCAATCCATAAGACTCAACACACTCCGTTGCTGGCACCTTCTGCACCACAAACCTTCCGACTACCCTCTGTACAGGACTAGGTTGAGGTGTTTCCTCACCACTAGTAGGTACCCCATCCGTTATAGGGAGTGGTCTATTCTCCTCTATGCCAAACCTATCTTCCCTTGGGAGCTCGACACCTTCCATCTCCCTATTGTACGGAGGCGGTCTATCTATCAACAACCTGCTTATTAGGTCATCCTCTGACTCCCTCTCGTCATCCTCCTCTGGGGTTCTCTTTTCTCCTGTAACCTCTCTCACTGGGTACAACTTATCCACTTCAATAGTCTGTACCCTCCATTTCTTGGTTTCCGCATCCCATTTGGCATCTTGTACTGCTCTTACTGATCGTCTCACCCTTTCTTGATGCCTGTTCTGATTCCTGTCATGTGCCGCCCTAATCCACGCATCAAGGGCCTCAAACTGTGTTGGTCTAGGCAAAGGTCTCAATGAAGACATAACTGCTTTTAGCTGGTGCAACACTTCTAATCTAAACGTTCCGTATTTCGGAAATGTCAGTTCCTCGTTCCCTTCGGTAATCTTACTCCAAGTACCAAGCCACAGTATAGTATGCAACCCAACATTCGTAGCCATATAATGAGCTTGTGTACCCTCTGGCGGGGCCTCTTCCCCGTAATAAGATTCTCTCCTTTTTCTCTTAAAGATCGCTCTCAAGCATTTAAAGCACTTCATGTTCGAAATCTACAATTTTTTTTCCCTATTTCCCTGCGTTTGTTTACTTCCTGATGACAATCCACCAATCCCAGCGCGGCTCTCGCTAACCCGCTCATCCCAGCGCGGCTTCACACCAACCGGCCTATCACAGCGCGGTTCGCGTCAACCGGCCTATCACAGCGCGGCTCGCATAACCGGCCTATCACAGAGCGGCTCTCTCTGACGTCACTCGTCTCCCCTTCGCAGCAGTTCCCCTCCTCTCTCAGCTCGTCTCCCGGTCATGCATGCGTCCCATTCATACCCTGAAAAATGATTACTTCCGACCAAGCGATCACTTTCCTTGACTGTACGCCCACAGTCTAACTGTAACTGTCACCTTAACTGACGAAATGTCTTTCCGTGAACGTCCAGACAATCGCCTTGACTGATCCTACTCTGCTACCAACTGTTACGGCGGGATTTTTGATCTCTTATCAGATCACTATAGATCTAGATCCCAACTCAGGTCGACTGAAACTTTGTTACCTGTCATAGAGTAAAAAGCAATCCACTACTAGGTTAATCAGTTTAAGACTTTGCACAACTCTGAAGAACCACTTACTACGAATAAGTTTTAAAAGTTTTATTATAAAGCCAAAGATAACTGGAGATACAAACATCTCAATATAAGGTTCAAAAGATACACTGGCATTAGTACAAACATGAATTCTCTAAATGCTCTTAGGCGACAGAAGAATACCAGCAAAACTAATTCAAAGATCATCAAGTTTGCAAGAATAGACACAAGTTGTAACTTGTGCGACATTTACAAAAGGGAAGGAAAATCCAAATTAGACTGTCCCTACACTAGACTAAGTGACATCCCTACTTAGCAAAATCTTAACCTAAAACGGTGTCAGCCGTGGTGACTTCCAAAGAAGATCACTCACTTTCCCTTAGTCTTTGTTGTAAATCTGTGCATCGCAGTTATGCGCTATCTGCCTACCCATCCGCTCTCTTAAGTTCCTCAGGCCATCTGCTCTACCTCCACCCAGGGGTGCTGTCCCTAATACAAAATCACAATTACAGTAGAAACGCCCCTCAGAGACGCCCCTCACGTACACCCCTCACGTGGTGTCGGTTCTGGCTTTTTCCATGCTGATACTCCTCTGGGCTCCTTGTTAGCGTTGACCTTGCTTCTCAGGCTCTTCTCCGGCAAGACGGTACCCCCCAGGAAATTCCTGAACCCTCCTCCAGGCCTGTGCCTGTCTCCCAGAACAGAGCTCTATTCATCACTCTCTTGATTGGAACCCCCTCGCACCTGCAAACAGACACCCATGAAGTGGGCCCCAAATTCCGGCCTCCAGCTTATCTCACAAGTCGTAAACCTTCGAGCATGGTCCACGATTTATGCTTAACACGACCTGATTCTAACTAGCACATACAGATCAAAAGAAACGACCTTATCTCTTCAGGCCTACTAGAATTACATGAAACGGGCATGTGCACACTATGAACCTTTATTTCTCAGCCTAAACAGTATTCTAACTTATTACACACAACTGGTTATAGGAAACACTTCTATAAACGTATATTTTCAGTTCTATGATCAATAATACTTTGAATTATGACAACAGTAATCCATATCATGTGAAATTGTAAAGGCACGTATTCTTTCTCAGTGAACTGCCATGAGGCCTACACATTTCTACGTTTAACAGCATTACATTCTCCTCTGCAACAGCCACATAACATGGAATTTAATATCATTCTAACATCTCTAAACACTCCTACATTAGCTTTTCATACTGATATATGCACTCTGTATTAATTAAACACTCTTATATGTATGCACTCTATAAATTCGACACTCTTATATGTATGCACTCTATAAATTCGACACTCTTATATGTTCCTTTAACTAGACTGGTGCAACGTGCTTGTAAATATGGTGCACCTCTACATTTTACTGGATTTGCGCTCTCTCACTACCAAAGGATTAGGACCAGCCTATCTCATTTAGAGACTTCGTCCATATAGTCACTCCAGAGCTCTCCGCTCCAACACCAAACTACTTCTAGTTACTCCTAGATTTAAAAAAGCGCGATCTGGAGGTAAAACCTTTGAAGTGTGCGCCATCCGTCGCTGGAAAAAACTCCTGCTTCACCTCCGCATGACTCAGTCGGAACTTGAATTCCGCAGATCCCTTAAAACTTTTCTGTTCTGCTAGTAAGCTCTCGCTTTGGACCATCTGCTGTCTGTTCAATAGCGCCGGGACACCCCGTTGGGGTAGCTGAGCGCTTTATAAAATACACAAATAAATAAATAAATTACAATATAATACAATACAATGTCTCAGGCCTCTCCTTGAAGCCTATGTGTGCAGTGTTTAACGCCCATTTCAATTTGGCAAAATAAACATTTTGCCAGTCTAAACCTTCCCTTTTAATACATATCAGTAATAACTGATTTACTGATTTAATACATATAATTCACCACTAGGGTAGTCGCTAAACACCCCAAAGGGCAGGGTGCAGTGCACTTAAAAAGTTGGGCATGTACTTTTAACTTTTACATTTCCTGGCAGTGAAAAACTCTTACATTTGTTTTTCACTACTACAAGGCCTATCTCTCCCATAGGATAACACCTGGTTGCATTATCACCTTTCGACTGGAAGCAAGTGGGAATATCAAGTTTGGTGTCTTAAGATTTGTAATTTAAAATCTTCTATAATGGTAAAATCAGATTTTAGGTCACAATTCTGAAAATTACACTTTTAGAAAGCTGGCATTTTCTTGTTCTCATTAAGGGGCTTATTTACAAGCCCCTTCCACTGCCGGTGCATCACTTTTTTGTGACGCACCATTGATGCAACCTGCTGCTCCATATTTACAAGGACAAGAAAAGCCATCCTGCATGGCTTTTCATGTCCTTGTAAATATGGCCCCTTTACATGCAAAATTTTGCATGAACGGGGCGTGCCATGGGTGTTGCTGTGGGTGTTCCCCAGCAACACTAATGACTTCTGCCACATTTCTAGATTTATGAGAAATCGTAAACCTGGAAATGCGTCAGCATGCTACTCCTCCTCAGGGAAGGCGCAACAAGGAGAAATGTTTTCATTTATTTTAATTTCTCCGCTTTTTTTTCTTCTTTCTATGTATGCTGCCTTCTGTAGTACACGGAGAAATAGGAACTTGTCTCAATGGATTGATTTTGTGCAGAAAGGTGCCCCTTCCTGCACAAAATCAATCAGCCTAACAACACAGGCACCTTTGCACCATGGTGCAAGGGTGCCTGCATTGCCACATGGCAGCCCATTGTGCGCCAGCGCTGGAGAAATGAACAGGAATCTTTTCACATTAGATGCAGTGCATTCCTATCCTTTTCTTTTGATGCAGGGCAGCGCAGCGAGATTCCTTGCAGGACTGCCCTGCACCAAAACCTAGAAAATTAAGCCCTTAGTGCCTGCAGCCTGTATCCTTGGTCACATGATTAGGTGTAGCTGGCAGTTGGTCTTTGTGTATTGCGATTTAGTTGTTGGCAGGATGGGCCAACTCTGACTTAACGAGGGTAGGAGCGGTCACCTACCGTACTTGCACATCACAAAGCCTCTGCTTGAGCACACTCACAAAGGGTTTGACACTAGCCTATTGTGATCTCAGACAAGCTGGGGCAAGGGCAGGAAGGCAAGAAATCCCAAGCATCTCTAGGGGTGAAAACCTTTAGAACCTTCTCTAATTTCAAAGGGGGCAAAAGGTATAAATAATCGACACTCAGACTTATAGCTTTAGTGCACCTCTGGATCTGTGGAAGACTCAGGAATGCTGTGCTGTTCTGTAAGAAATACTGCTACTATGTTGCCCTGTTGCCCTACCACCTTGCTGCCTGAGTGAGAAGGACTGCACCTGCATCTTGAACCCAGGACCACCAGAGTGACTCCAAGGGCTAGTTTGCTGGACTCCTGATCAGAACCTCAGGGACAGAAAACCAACCACCTTGAACCCGATATATGGAGTTTGCCGGCTGTGAGTCATACCCCCCAAAACAGTGCCACCCCAGTCCTGGGCCCTTAGGGGAAGGCCTGAAGGTTCTCTGCCAGCTCAGCTGTGGTCCTGTGAGCCAGAAAAATGCAGTGCAACACATCTCCTCGCAGCTGTTTTAGAACTGCAGCTGAATGGCGCAATGGTCCTGTAGGAATGCAGGAAACAGGTTAAAATTCAAGAAGCTTTATTCAGCAGCACAGCATCATACATAGAGCTTCAAAGTCCAGATGCAACTGACTCAAAGATGCAGAATGCATCACCAGGAAAGTTCTGAGAACTAGAACATGAAGGACACAGGCCTCATGCCATTAAAGGGGAAGGAATAAAAGGAAGAAATACAATGCAGGATGTAACACATCTCCCCCACAAAATGGAAAAACAAAAGATAATAAAATATATAGAACTGTGAAGAAACAAAAAGGCAACAAATTATACATAGTCCCGTAAGGACATGGGTCTCCTCCGAGTTCGGGAATCTTCCTTGATTCTAGAAGCAATTGTATCAGGAGAAGACCTAGAAAACTGATCTGGTACAGAATAGGAACAACTCTGAGAATGAGAATGAGTATTGGCACCATACTGGGTTGGACACTTCGCAACCTTGCTTACATTCCAGACCTTTCCATCTTGCGTGATAACAGAGTTATTAAAAACATTCTTGACCTGAATGGGTCTACCATACTTGCTCATGCCCTTGCTAACAAAAGAAGGTTTCAGAATCTTGACCCAATCTCCCACAGCCAAACCATGCTCTCTTGCTTTCCACCTCTTGTTATACCACACAGCCGATTTATTCTGTTTACAAGAAACTCTGTCCGCAGTAACCTTAACATCCACAGCATCCTCACAAAAACACTTACACTTCTCCTTGAACCACCAAGGACAAATAACAGAAGCTGGATCTCTTCCCTTAAGTAATTTGAATGGACTAACTTCAGTAGTGGTGTGAGGAGTTATGCGGTAATTCCAAAGTTTCTCTCTGAGTGCATTCAAACAATTACCCATTTCCTTAATAGCATCAACCACAAAGTTCTTTAACACACGGTTGAATCGCTCGACTTGACCATTCTCACGCGGTTCATAGAGAGAAGTTCTAACATGTTTGATATTGCAAGATTGTAAAAATGACTGCATCTCTGACGAGACCAATTGAAATCCGTTGTCCGACACCAACACAGAAGGGCAACCTTCTCTAGAAAATACTTCCTGAAAGAACAAAATAATGACCTCAGAAGTGACTTTGGACACAAACTTTATTTCTGGCCATTTTGAATGGTAATCGATAATTACAAGAGCAAAACGAGAAGACTTAGGTAAAATATTAAACGGACCAGAAATGTCAAAGGCAATTTTATTCCACGGAAATTCAGGCCACACTACTGATTTAAGGGGTGGAACAAAAACCTTCAACATCTTGTCTTTGTCACAACACTCACTGCATTCTCTAACCACACGATCTACAAACCTGTCCAAACCTGGCCACCAAAAGTTCAACCTAATAAGACGCTTCATGGCAGAGATTCCAGGATGGGTTTTATGCGCCAACTTGAGTATTAAATCCTGAACTCCAACCGGTGGGACACACTTGTCACCTTTAAAGACTAAATTTACCTCACAGAACAATTCATCAGCAACATTAAAAAATGGCACAATATCCTCTCTGATGTTGGCTTTGCTGGGCCAACCTTCCAACAGGTATTTCCTTAAAGTCATTAACTTATCATCCTCTTCCTGACACTTGAACCAAAATTGCTCAGTAATATCTTGATACTGAGTATAAACAAAATCCTGCAAACTAGAAACAAAATCAACATCTTTAAACCCACTAACGCTGTCAACCACACTAAGACAAGGAAGGCGTGATAGACAATCAGCTGTAACGTTTTTCTTTCCAGGTATATATTCCACCGTAAAACTATATTCCTGCAGTTTTGATGTCAAACGTGCTATCCTCGCTGTAGAATTCCATCCTCCTCCCACTGATAGAATATGGACAAGGGGCTTGCGATCAGTTCTCAAAACAAACTTGCTTCCCCAAATGTAGATCCTATAGTGTTCAATGGCCCACACATATGACAGTAGCTCTCGCTCAATAACTGCATACCTGCGTTCTGTCTCACTCAGCGTTCTGGATGAAAAAGCAACATTCCACTCTGACACACCATCTGTTTGAGACAGCACACACCCCAATCCGTATAAACTCGCGTCCGTAGTAATGATACACTTTTTGCCCATCCTAAAGGGTCTTAAAGTTGGTGAATTGACAATGTCCTTTTTGATTTCAGTAAAAGCCTTTTCTTGCTCTGTGTCCCAAACAAACTCATTCTTTTGCCTCAACAGTTTCCTCAAAGGCTCCATTTTAGTAGCAAAATTAGCAACAAATTTGCTGTAATACTCTCACATGCCCGAAAAGGACAGAAGCTGTTCCTTAGTACTAGGAGCTGGGGCATTAAGAATGGCCTCCACATTAGATTTCTTTGGAACCAAACCTTCCCCTGAAAGGGTATGCCCTAAATACTCCACTGATTTCTTAAACAAATTGCATTTATGTGCTTTTAGAGTGAGACCATAGTTTTGCAATCTAGAACATACTTCATTAAGGTGTGCAGAATGCTCAACATCATTTTTAGAAAAAATCAGAATGTCATCTTGAAAGCACTTAACAAAAGAATCAAGATCTCTAAAAATCTGAAACATTACACGCTGGAAAACAGAAGCGGCAGAAGCCAATCCAAACGGCATTCTCCTGTACTGGAAGAGACCCATGGGTGTAATAAAGGCAGTGAATTTTTTAGATTCTTCCGTTAACTCTATTTGATGGTACGCTGACCTAAGATCCAAGGTAGAGAAGATCTGCGCACCATCAAACAGAGAAACCAGTTCGTTTATATTGGGGAGCGGATGACAATCTATGACAATATTTGAATTAAGAGCTCTCAAATCAATACAGACTCTCAACTTTTGATCAGGTTTTCGTACGAGAACTATGGGTGAAACCCATTCAGATGACTCTATGGGTTTGATGATGTCATCCTTCAATAGATCATCCAGCATATCTTTTAACTCAGACCTGACATTCAGAGGTACACCTCTTAATTTCTGCTTAACAGGAATAGCCCCATCTTTTAACACTATTTTGTGTGCAAACCCTTTCAACTTCCCCAGTTGATCACAAAAGACTTTGTCAAATGTATTACTCCACAATGAGGTAACCTCCTCTCCCCCATCACTAATGGTATTAACCATCTCTTGGTCACTACAAAGCTCAATGGGATCTTTAGCTCGCGGATTCAATTTGATACCAAGTTCCCATTGATCTTGCCATCCTAGAACATTTACACCCTTGATAGCAATATATAATTTGATGTGAGCCAGCCTACCTCTGAAAGTTAAAGGAACATACAAAAATCCTTCAATAGAAATATTGCTCCCATTAAAACTCTCAGCTAAAATGTCAGATGGTTGTAACTTAGAAAGATCACATACATCCTGTAACTTCTCATCGAAATATTGTTTTGTAATAATGGTCCATGGGGACCCCGAATCCACCATCAATTCAACATCAATCCCAAAAATGTCAAACATGCACTTAGGTGATTTCCTACTAGTCAAAACAACAGTACCACTTTGAATGATGGAGACAACATAGCCTCTAGTAACATCTTGTGATGTGGTTTCAGAATTATTAACAGAAGAAATTTTAGCAGGAGTGGGATAATTAGAAATAGAACGCGATTGTCCCGCTCGCCCTTGTGTATTAAAACGTTTTTCTCTGCAGACATTGCCAAAGTGTCCCATTTTACCACATACATTACAAGTTCTATTCAGGGCAGGACAACCTTGAAAAGAGGCGATATGCGACTTGTTGCCACATCTAAAACAAGAAACCGAATTGCTGTTAAAATCAGGTTTCCTGTAATTACCACTTGACACATTCTTCGTACCCAAATGTGTAGTAGTAACATTTTTTCCTTCATTTTTGGGCTTAACAAGGCATACTTCTTCCTCAACATTAGTTTTATTGCTATTGGTCCTCTGTTTCTCCACAATATTCATCCACTTTTCACACATCTCTGTGGACTTAGCAATAGCAATACTTTCCTCCAAACTGGGATCACCTAAGCACCACAATTTATCTTGGACTTTCTTATTCTTAACGTGAACAATGATTTGGTCACGTATCATTTCATCAGCCATTGTACCAAAATTACAACGTAAAGTTAATGCTCTTAAAGAAGTGAGGAAATCATCGAATGATTCATCCTGTTTCTGTGCCCTGGTGTAAAATTTAAAACGATTAAGGGCAATATTGGCAGTAGGCTTAAACCTTTTTTCCAGTCTAGCAAGGGCTTCAGAATAAACATTAAGATTATCACCACTTCCAGAAGGAGGAGTAACCTGAGGCAAAGTTCTAAACATTTCTTGCCCTTCTGAGCCTAAGCAATGTAACAATATACTCTTTTTCCTCTCCGCACCCATTCGCTCTCCATCAATGGCCCTCATATAATTGAAAAATTCCTCCTTCCATCTTGCCCAAGGTAAAGGAGGATCACCCTTGATTTGTAAAAATTTTGCAGGAGGGTCAAATTTCATTTTAAATAACACAAATAAATGAACCAACAATAACACACAAAAATGTAAAAATGAAACTTCTTAAAATGTACTCTAAAGTAAATGTACTTAAATGTAAAATATTATGGCAAAGATATTATAAAACATTATAGCAAACACACTGTAAAACGTTATAGCAAACACAAGGAGTCACAGTGTAAATACATGTTGAAATTCCTCCATGTGATAGTAAAAGAAAGTACCTTCGTAAATTTGGGTGAGAACAGTTCAAAAAGAAATAAGCGATACAAGTGATCTGAAAAATCACAAAACGAAATATTGGAAAGCGCTGTTAAATATACTAAGAAAACGCTGTCAAAAGATAATAAAGCGGCTTCTCCGTGATTTGTGGGCGAGTTAGTAACGCAGAGATCGTTGCTAGGTGACAAAACGTTTACAAAAACAAAATGGTGGCACGTTGCACGCAGCGTCAGACGTAGGACGTTACGCGCGCTGCGTGTATCTGGAAACGCTACGTGTTACGGTGGTAATGAAATAAATAAATGCTGAGACGAAGACATCGGTTGCTAGGCGATATTACAATGATGAGCACAAGAAGCGTTGACGTCTCGATGCTTTGGTTGCTAGGCAATGCAGAAATGACGAATACAGGAAGTGTTGACGTCTTGATGCTCCATTCGCTTAGCTCGGTGTCTTGGTATCCAGGCAGCAGGCTGGAATCTTCGCTTCTGACAGCGAGTTCTACAGCTCAGCGTTTTGGTATCCAGGCAGCAGGCTGGAATTTTCCACGAAGCTTGTGCGCTTAACAGGTAGAAAAACTTGAAAGATGCACAAGTTCAAATTTAACATAAATTACACGAAAGCAAGCCGCAAATTCTCCCAGGCAGTGAGGGAAACAAAGGAATAAATCCAAGAAGGCACAAATCTAATGTAAACATTTTCTTCAAAGATTAGAAGGCAAAAGATCCATAAAAGTCTTAAAATAGTCCCAAAAGGAATAAAATAGGGTTCACTCCGCTCCTGTGCTGTAGATGGCTGGAGTCCTCGTCGCCAAAATTTGTAGGAATGCAGGAAACAGGTTAAAATTCAAGAAGCTTTATTCAGCAGCACAGCATCATACATAGAGCTTCAGAGTCCAGATGCAACTGACTCAAAGATGCAGAATGCATCACCAGGAAAGTTCTGAGAACTAGAACATGAAGGACACAGGTCTCATGCCATTAAAGGGGAAGGAATAAAAGGAAGAAATACAATGCAGGATGTAACAGGTCCCTGACGCAGGACTTTGCATTGCAGCTTGCAGCTTCCTTGGAACTGCCACCATATGACACATCCTTGACGCAGTATCTTGCAAACAAAACAGGTGATGGACCGAATGTGGATCAATGTCACACATTCAACCCAGTCCAAAGATCTGGGCCCAAATCCATCGTTTTTTTGCACTCCACACCACCCTGGGTTAGACAATGGCGATATGCAAATCAGCTCTGACCCAGTGCCCCATGGGAACAGTCTAGTCCGAACTACAAAAGCCATGTCCTTCCCAGAACGGAATCAAGCATCCGAGGACCGGACCGGTTTCGAGGTAACACCTCTCATCAGCCCGGCTAGCTTGACTCCAAGTGGGGTGGAGTGCCTGGGACCCACGTCTGAGCATCCCCAGCGCACTTATGGCGGCAATTGCAAACAAAACAGGTGATGGACCGAATGTGGATCAATGTCACACATTCAACCCAGTCCAAAGATCTGGGCCCAAATCCATCGTTTTTTTGCACTCCACACCACCCTGGGTTAGACAATGGCGATATGCAAATCAGCTCTGACCCTGTGCCCCATGGGAACAGTCCAGTCCGAACTACAAAAGCCATGTCCTTCCCAGAACGGAATCAAGCATCTGAGGACCGGACCGGTTTCGAGGTAACACCTCTCATCAGCCCGGCTAGCTTGACTCCAGTGGTGTGGAGTGCCTGGGACCCACGTCTGAGCATCCCCAGCGCACTTATGGCGGCAATTGCAAACAAAACAGGTGATGGACCGAATGTGGATCAATGTCACACATTCAACCCAGTCCCAAGATCTGGGCCCAAATCCATCGTTTTTTTGCACTCCACACCACCCTGGGTTAGACAATGGCGATATGCAAATCAGCTCTGACCCTGTGCCCCATGGGAACAGTCCAGTCCGAACTACAAAAGCCATGTCCTTCCCAGAACGGAATCAAGCATCCGAGGACGGGACCGGTTTCGAGGGAACACCTCTCATCAGCCCGGCTAGCTTGACTCCAAGTGGGAAGGACATGGCTTTTGTAGTTCGGACTGCAATTGCCGCCATAAGTGCGCTGGGGATGCCCAGACGTGGGTTCCAGGCACTCCATACCACTGGAGTCAAGCTAGCCGGGCTGATGAGAGGTGTTACCTCGAAACCGGTCCGGTCCTCGGATGCTTGATTCCGTTCTGGGAAGGACATGGCTTTTGTAGTTCGGACTGGACTGTTCCCATGGGGCACAGGGTCAGAGCTGATTTGCATATCGCCATTGTCTAACCCAGGGTGGTGTGGAGTGCAAAAAAACGATGGATTTGGGCCCAGATCTTTGGACTGGGGTGAATGTGTGACATTGATCCACATTCGGTCCATCACCTGTTTTGTTTGCAATTGCCGCCATAAGTGCGCTGGGGATGCCCAGACGTGGGTCCCAGGCACTCCATACCACTGGAGTCAAGCTAGCCGGGCTGATGAGAGGTGTTACCTCGAAACCGGTCCGGTCCTCGGATGCTTGATTCCGTTCTTGGAAGGACATGGCTTTTGTAGTTCGGACTGGACTGTTCCCATGGGGCACAGGGTCAGAGCTGATTTGCATATCGCCATTGTCTAACCCAGGGTGGTGTGGAGTGCAAAAAAACGATGGATTTGGGCCCAGATCTTTGGACTGGGGTGAATGTGTGACATTGATCCACATTCGGTCCATCACCTGTTTTGTTTGCAATTGCCACCATAAGTGCGCTGGGGATGCCCAGACGTGGGTCCCAGGCACTCCATACCACTGGAGTCAAGCTAGCCGGGCTGATGAGGTGTTACCTCGAAACCGGTCCGGTCCGCGGATGCTTGATTCCGTTCTGGGAAGGACATGGCTTTTGTAGTTCGGACTGGACTGTTCCCATGGGGCACAGGGTCAGAGCTGATTTGCATATCGCCATTGTCTAACCCAGGGTGGTGTGGAGTGCAAAAAAATGATGGTTTTGGGCCCAGATCTTTGGACTGGGTTGAATGTGTGACATTGATCCACATTCGGTCCATCACCTGTTTTGTTTGCAATTGCCGCCATAAGTGCGCTGGGGATGCCCAGACGTGGGTCCCAGGCACTCCATACCACTGGAGTCAAGCTAGCCGGGCTGATGAGAGGTGTTACCTCGAAACCGGTCCGGTCCTCGGATGCTTGATTCCGTTCTGGGAAGGACATGGCTTTTGTAGTTCGGACTGGACTGTTCCCATGGGGCACAGGGTCAGAGCTGATTTGCATATCGCCATTGTCTAACCCAGGGTGGTGTGGAGTGCAAAAAAACGATGGATTTGGGCCCAGATCTTTGGACTGCGGTGAATGTGTGACATTGATCCACATTCGGTCCATCACCTGTTTTGTTTGCAGTATCTTGCAGCACTCCGCAAACCAGGATTTTAGGTACTTGTTCAGCGGGTCTAACTTGGTCCCTTTATCCTGGAAGCGCTCTATCGCCTTCAGCCTAAACTTGTGACTTTGTCCTGATCCAGTATGGACAGATAACCACAGATGCCGCTTTGTTCTTCTTTCCACTAAAAACTTTAACATAACATATATCTGGTTCTGCTGATTCAAATTTTTTTCTTTTGATCTCAAATTATTTATAAAATGTTACTCTATTTTTCAAAATTGTGGTTGGATTTTTCTCAAGTTGTGTTTTCACTTTTGCTTTAAGTGCTGCATAAATACTTTAGACACTGCCTCTTAGTTAAGCATGACTGCCTCTGTGCCAGGCTACAAGAGGGTTGAGCACAGTTTAATTTGGGGTTTGCTTGATTCACCCTGACAGAGATTGTGGTTGCCGCGTGAGTAGGGTTTCATTCCGCTCAACCACTATCCCAATTTCCTACATTGGTATTCAGAGGTGAGATTTGAACTTGTGTTTATGCAGTAGCATATAGTGATATGTGCTACACTTAAAATCCCAGATAAATATTGTAATACAAATTGAATTTGAGCTCATCAATCTGGGGAGCGACACTGTGGTTGAGCTCAAGCAGTTCTGTAAGGAAAAGGGACCTCCAACTTGAAAAGGCACCAAGAGGTTGGAGCTTCAGAAAGTTCTGAGGGCCTGGGAAGAGGCTCACCCGTTGCTTACAGCAACAGAGTACCAGGATGGACAGGATTATGTGGAGGAGCAGGCGCTGGGTACTGGCTTACCTGTCTCCTGAATTAGAACTCCCTGACAGAGCAGAGAGCAGTGTATTTTTACTAGGGAATTTAGGCTGCAAGTGGCCATGCTCTAGTTGGAAGCAAAGGAGAGGAAGGCTGAGGCTAAGGAAGCTTTGGCAAGGGAAAAGACTGAGGCTGAAAGAGCCTTGGAGTAAAAGAGTCTAGCCATAAAGGAGAGGAGAATAGCCCATGAGCTAAGTATCAAAGAGCTGGACATTAGAGTTAAGTAAGCAGAGTCCAGAAATTATGGTGGCAAACCCGCTGTGCCGGCTGGAGACAAAAGGGTTCAAATCCCAAAGGGTCTGGTGCCTAACTTTCTTGTGCGAGATGACATCGACAAATAGCTTGAAGCCTATGAGGCGGATGTATGACGTTACAACGCATGCTTTTACAACGCATGTCTTATGTGGAGGAGCAGGCGCTGGGTACTGGCTTACCTGTCTCCTGAATTAGAACTCCCTGACAGAGCAGAGAGCAGTGTATTTTTACTAGGGAATTTAGGCTGCAAGTGGCCATGCTCTAGTTGGAAGCAAAGGAGAGGAAGGCTGAGGCTAAGGAAGCTTTGGCAAGGGAAAAGACTGAGGCTGAAAGAGCCTTGGAGTAAAAGAGTCTAGCCATAAAGGAGAGGAGAATAGCCCATGAGCTAAGTATCAAAGAGCTGGACATTAGAGTTAAGTAAGCAGAGTCCAGAAATTATGGTGGCAAACCCGCTGTGCCGGCTGGAGACAAAAGGGTTCAAATCCCAAAGGGTCTGGTGCCTAACTTTCTTGTGCGAGATGACATCGACAAATAGCTTGAAGCCTATGAGGCGGATGTATGACGTTACAACGCATGCTTTTACAACGCATGTCTTTACAACGCGGTTTTTACAACGCATGCCTTTACAACGCATAGTGCTTTGAGGAGCTGGATAGTGAATAGTTTAATTTACTATTCCAACTCGAGTCCCCGTGGATAGTAGGGAAGGTGTTAGATAGTACATTAAACCTATTCCCTATCCTAAAGCGCCCCCCAGCGCAATGCGCTGTAATGGTTTGCGTTGTAAAAGTTGCGTCGTAAAGGCACTGCGTGGTAAAAGTTGCGTTGTAAAGGATGTTCCCCCTATGAGGCTGGAGATTAATAGGGTCCCGGAGGAGAATTGGGGGCCAGTCTCTGGAGGTACATACCTAGGACACGTTCCTAATGAAGGGAGGGAAGCTCTGCTGCCCCAGGAGAAGATGGACAGGATGGTGTATCCTTCCTTGAAGGACACTCCTGTCAAGAAGTATGCCTCATCCTAGGAAAGTACTGGTAGAAAGTTTAGGGACAGCCAGAAGCTGCCCAATCAGTCCTGTGTGGATTGTGTGGATTCCTTTTGCAAGGTACTGGATGGTTGAGTGAAGGGCAGTGAAGTAAAAGATTAACAGGGCCTGGACAATTTGATGGCAAGAGAGCACATGTTCAGTCTTTGGTTTGCAGGGCTCCACCAAACACCTGATTAATAGCAAACTCAGTGACCCCAGAAACATTGCCAAGTAGGTGAAGAGCTGGCTCAACACCAGGTTCACAGGGGATCACTACAGGGGTGGGCAGGGTCCCCACCAAAAGAAGAATGGGTAAGATAAAAATAAAAACAAGGAGTTCTCTGAAGGGCCTCAAAATATTTCCACCTGGAAGGATTCCCAATCCACAGCTGAACAAAAGAAGAGTAAGTTCTCTGACCATACATCCTCAGGGAAGTTCATCCCCTAAGTGCGATGAGTGTCATCCATTTGGGCACTTCAGAGGTGATACCACATTTACCAAGTGGGCACTTCACCCCCACTGGGAGCTGGCTAGTGAAGCGATTGCTGAGGAGATTGCCCGAGTTAGTATGGGGGGGGAGTTCCAGAGGTTACCCTAGTGTCCCTGGGTGATGGAGAGATGGTTTTAAGAGACCATGGGCAAGATGTACGACCATTGCAAATTGCATGCCTCAGGCATATTAATGAGGCTGTCACAATTTGCGACCCCATTGGGAATGGCTGGCATTCCCAGGGATGGTGGCCTGCTAAGGTCAGCAGACCTCCATGTCTGGGACTGCTTTTAAATAAAGCAGTTTTTTTAATGCAGCCCGTTTTCATTAAAGGAAAACGAGATTGTTAGAAATGGGGGTCTCTAGTTGGCAATGGTATACACCTTTATCCAAATAGGGGCCCTTGCTTTAATCAGGGAAAGGGGGATACACTCCTGAATAACCCCTGCTCACCTCCTTGGTAGCTTGACACAAGCAGACAGGATTATCTCAAAGGCAGTGTGTAAAGCATATGTGAACACATACAGTAATACAGTGAAAACACTACAAATTGACACCACACCAGTTTAGAAAAATAAGTAATCTTTACTAGACTTAACACAAGACCAAACGACAAAAATCCACAATACTGTAATAGAAATATGACTTTAAAATGGTGGAAATTGCTCTGATCCGGTGCGATGCGACAAAATGGCATCTTTGATATGATGCGACAACGTGGATGCGATGTGTGCACGCCCAACAGCCGTGCGGCGAAATTGATGATCTTTCAAGATGGGACAGGCCCAGCAACACGCTTCTTCGGTGATGCGACAGCGACCTCTGCGGCACGCTTCTCCGGTGATGCGACGGCAACCGCTGCGGCAGCGACACGCTTCTCCTCGTTGCGTCACGCTTCCAGCTCCCAGCGATAAACAGTCTCTAGAGGCACTAAACAGCTGCAGGCACCTCTCTGTAGGTTAGAATTCACAGCAAGGAAATTCAGGGGGAGCTGGTGGTGGAGCCTTTGTGTCCCTGAGACTTCAGTCAGGAAGCAAGCTTAGTTCAAGCCCTTGGAGATCTTCCTCAAGATGACATGGCAAACAGCAAAGTCCTTTCCTCCTTTCTTTGGCAACAAGTAACCACTGCAGGGCAACCCCAGACAGCAAACAGCACAGGGGCAGTCTTCCTCCTTCAGCTTCTCCGGTTTCTTCTCCTTGGCATAGATTCTTCTTGATTTCCCAGAAGTGATCTAAAATCTGGGGTCTGGGTCTCCCTTTCTATACACACAAATCCTTTGTCTCTGAAGGCAGAGTGTGTCTGTACCTAGTCCTAACCAGTTCTGGGTGCACTCTGCCAGAGCACAACATCTTCCTTTGTCGGTGTGGGCCAGGGTCATCAGATGCACCACAGGAGGTGAAGCCAGCATTGTGGAAGGCCGACACAGCCATATTCAGGCCCAGTTCTACTCTTCCCACCACTCCAAATGCAGATAGGTCTATTCAGCCTAGTGCTGACTCACCCTGACTCCTGGAGCCACCCCAGCCCCTGTCACTCACAAACCAGACATGGAATACACAAAACTAGCAGAGGCATGCTGGATGGTTAGGCAAGAAAATACCTACTTTCTAAAAGTGGTATTTTCAAACACAGGATGTAAAAATCACCTTCACTAAAAAATGTATTTTAACATTCTGAGTTCAGGCATACTAAACTCGAATTTCTACCTAGTTCCTTGGGTCAGTTAGGATTATAAGATATTATAATCAAACTGCCCATTCTGGCCTATGGGAGCAGGTAGCCTTGCAACAGTGAAAAATGAAATTGGCTGTAATTCACTATCAGGACAGGCCACACACAGCAGGGCATATCCTACCTTTTACATACAATGCACCCTGCACATGGGGGTACCTTGGGCCTACCTGAGGGGTGACTAACATGTAAAAAAGTGAAGATTTAGGGACTGGCAAGTGGGTGCATTTGCCAAGTCGACATGGCAGTCCCAGACTGCCCACAGGCTCTGCAATGGCAGGCCTGAGACACATTTTACAAGCTGCTTCTGTGGGTGGCACAATCAGTGCTGCAAACCCACCAGCAGCATTTGATTTACATGCCCTGTGCACACATCGTGCACTATACTAGGGTCAGAGAAGTAAATCAAATAGCAAATCATGGAGTCACTAATCCATTACATCAATTTACAATAGAGAGCATATGCACTTTAGTACTGATCAGCAGGGGTAAAGTGCCAAGAGTCAGAAAACCACCAACAACAAGTCAGAAAAAACACAGGAGGAAGGCAAAAAGGTCAGGGGTGACCCTGCAAAAAGGGCTAATTTCAAAAGGGATGCATTTAAAATTTTGAAAAGGATAAATGTTTTCATTTTTTAAGGGCAGGTAGAGGTTGCTGGGACCACTGCCTGCTCTGAAAAATTGTTTGCGCACCTTGGGGACCCTTTCCTGTTTCCGAATGGTTTACCACCCTCTTGAAGAGGGCTAAAGTGCATATTCTCCCTACTTTTAACATGGTGCCATTGAATGATGTGTATTCCCCCAAAAGGATGATTTTTACCCTTTTTGATATCTGACAGGTGCCCATGAAACTGATTTTAGTGGGGGCAAAAAAGTGGCCACAAATAAAACTGATAGGGCCACCCATGAGTGCGTGGGCACATGCACATGTTTATGTAAAACACACATATATTCTAATATATGCATTGGAGAAGAAACATATTATTACATGTAGTCCTTTTTAAAAAATTGTAATGTAGCATACTTTGATAATTGGGTAGTTCCAGCTGTAAAGAAATACAAATTAGCTTTCTTTGTTTTTCATTATGAATAGTCCCTTTTATTTTTCATATAGACACACTGAATTGTGTTATGTTACTTGGCACTTGTAAAGCGCACATCTACTCGACAGAGTGTCCCGGCACTTGTGGAATGAACAGTTAAGCTGGTGTATCTAGTAGAGTGCAACTCACTAAACAGATTTCAGGAAATAACAGTGACATGATGATTAGCCAGGAAGTATTTGCAGGAAAAGTGCTAGTGAGATTTCTAACATGTACAGCTGCATAGGCCACATACTGCACACCCCAGGAGCTCGTTTCTTCATCTCTCCTATGTGGGACCCCATGCAGGCACCAGCCTGTCTGACACAATATGAAGGCCATTAGAGGCAGGATGCTGTAAGTCCACTTGTAAGAGCTGGGGAAGCACATTTCTGATTCCACAGACAAATACATCTCACAACACTGCAACAGCAGCGTCTACTCCTCTATGGGGGAGGAGCGTACCTCTCCACTACTAGCGGGAAAAATAGAAAAATAAAATGATAATAAACCGGGTTTATTATTGTTTTATTTTTCTCTCTTGAGCAAGTCTTGGGAGCGGGGCCATCGCTGGGGCAGTCACAGAGGGGGAGTGGTGGACACTGTTGTCAGTGCGCATGTTGGTTTGCCCGGCCATCTTGGGACGGCCAAACTGACATGCGCACTGAAGCTGCCTCCAACCCGAGTTGCGTTGCCGGGTTGGAGACAGCAGGCAGAGGCTCCAAGTTGCTTTGGGAAAGCAAATTGAGGGCCTCATGCTGCTGAGGGCAACATCAAAATTGGCCACAGGGGATTCTGGGAGCCTGTGCTGGTGAGGAGCAGAAGAGGGTGATGCGTTGATGTGGTAGGAAAGTTCTTTTTTATTTTTTTTGTTGTTGTTCGTCCCTCCACCTGTTCTGACACTCAACCTAGACACCATCCGCTACTGATTTTCAAGAAGGGTGTGTGTCACTGTACCAACTAGGGCAGAGTCATGAGTCAGCTTTCTCTCAATCCCCCTCAGTACCCCTCTGTGCTATGTTAAAACTTGAACTAGAAAAGCCAAAAAATGATGGGTGGAACAAAGAATCTCAGCCACTTGTGATAACTCAAGGCCTTATTCTAGTTCTTCAGTTGTTACCCAGGTGGTGCTTCAGACACCAAATATTCCTATGTATATCAGGCCTGGTCAGCACCAATAGGAACAGTCCAGCTCGAATAGACAGTGTGGGTCCCCTATAAAAGGTAATTCAAGCAGTTCTAGATGCAGTCATGGCTGCTGCCAATATACAGTGGTGGGGCAGCAGGACAACCGGATCAGCGGAGGCGGCGGCATGGGGTGGTTTGAATTAAAAACAGAAAAATGTAAAAACGAACCTAATCCTGCTAACGCATTGCGCTCTGGTGCTCCTCCATTCTACTGCTGCACCTGGCAGTCCCTGGGACAGACTCCCCATCCAATCCAGATAGTGCTCTCAAACTATGAGAGCAGCCCCAGGATTGGCCTGAGCAGGCTGGTTTGATGCCCCGCTCGGGCACAACGAGTCTGAGTAATTTCTCCACTCAGCTGTAGAATAGGGTTAGTGAAGCCTAAGTGTGCATGTCTGTTTGGCCGGCTTAAGACAGCCGGCCAAACAGACATGCGCACTTAGAAGTGCACATGGCACTTCATCCTCCTCCCTCCCAAGGCCCGGCCCCTCCCTACACACGCTGGCTCAGCCAGCAGCTGAAAAATAAAACAATAATAATATTGTTTTTATTTTTCAGCTGCTGGCTTTAAGCAGTGGAGCGACACTTCTGCCATTGCCGCTGTATAAGTGAAAGGGAATTACCAGTGGCTGAGAGTAATCCAAGCTTTACACCCATCACTTTTCTAAGTGCGATGAAGTGGGTGCAATAAGTTTGCCCAGACGTGGGCCCCATGCTCTCTGTGTCATTGAACTCAAACTGCTACTACTGGTGAGATTCAAAAAAAGCTAAACCGTGATTGGACCTGGGTCACCAACTTCTTGCTTGGCTCCTCTCTGGTGTTTTTCATGCAGCACAACCATGTAGTTCAGATGGAAACAATGTACATTTGGGGGAAACTGTAGCAAATGGCTCCACCTTGTGGCAGGTGCCGCACCTGACTCATTGTGAATATATACATTTAGGGGCATATGTATTTTTTAAAAAGTCGCCTTGCTGCACTTCCCAACAGGGAAAGGGGAGGAACGCGCTGTACTTCAAAAAAGAGTATCACTCATTCCTGCCTTTATCCCTGCGCTAGCACTGTTTTGGCTGCCTAGTGCCAACGTAGGCATCCTTGCTCCATGGTGCATGGGTGCCTATTTTGTATGCAGGAATATTTTTGTGCAGCATGAGGCACCTTCCTGCAAAATAACAGTTGTGAGAGGCATATTCCTTTTTCGATGTGTGCTGCAAAATGCAGCACACGTAGACAGAAGAAGTAACGAGGGGAATAAAGATATTTCTCCTCGTTACGCCTCCCCCGAGAAGGCATATCTTTTTGGCATATTCCCAGGAGTCCAATTAGGATGGAGCGTACATTACATTCCAAAAACCTGTTGCACAGCAGCAGAAATCGAGAAGACTCCAATTCTCATTAGTAATATTTGTTTCATCTTTGTCCATAAATGTATTCCATAGCTTCATCACATCCTTTTCCATTTTTCATTTCAAGACTTCATACATCCCAATTTTTCTGATGCTCTAGAACTGCCTATCCAGGCCTTTTCTGTAGCACGACGGATTACGTTGTCCTTTACAGCCTCATTATACCCAATGCATTTTGGGCTGTGAGCCAGCCCTTCCTCAGGGTAGCTGCACTTTTAAAAGCCGACATAAATGTGACGTTGTTTCACAATGGTCAACTATTCTACATATGCACAGCTTTATGAACAAAAGTTAAACATGTTTTGTAATACCGCTTTTGTTTCCCTCATATGAAACTGTTCATGATTATGAATATTTAATCCAATCCAATCCAGTCCAAAGACTTTATTCAGATGACAATGTATCCATAAAAGTGAAACACATATATTAAATAAAATCATAGTAGGACAATTAAATAACATGTCAATTCATAATATAACAGGCAGTTGGTAAATGGTTTACATAGTAAAAACAACACAGGAGCATAGTCAGAATACATGTTTTAAAAATAGCAAAATTGCAATGTACTTTACGGGTCACACATCGATTTACAAGCCCCAATGGCTAATCGCAGGGAGGTACCCACACGCAGAATCAGTTCAGCATTTTCCATTTTAAGTATGCGGATAAGGGCGTCAATTAACTTAATAGGTGATAAAAAAATGTAAAAGGGGATTAGCAACAATTGAGCATATTTCATGTAATATTTACTGAAAAAAAGAAAATGTAAACATGTTTGTCCACTGCAGCCATCACATGGGCACGGCAGGGAATCAAGTTTAGCATTATACCCAAGAGGAAAACAGAGCAAATATCCTATGGTCCCAGCTCTTAGGCAAAAGAGGAGACCTCTCTCCCAGTGCGTCATTGGTAACACGATGTAGCTGGGTAAACAATGTTCAGTTTGCTCAATGAGTATAACATTAGCTACAGTTTGTTTAGTTCATCCCCTCTCTAATCTTTCCGAACTATAAAGTGCATACAGTGCTGACCTTAGAACTTTTTTATCAGCTGACATGGCTGTATTTGAATTAAGAAACAATCCTCTAAGATTGACACTTTCCAGGCTCTTGATGACCCCAGCAAGCAAAGGAAAAGTCATCCCTTTCTCAAGGCAAACTATTATGTTCCTTGCGAGTGATGCTTCAGGGTTTTTCATTATGGCTAGCCAGAACAAAGCGGGCATGGCGTGCCCTTACAAAATCTTCAACGTGCCCCAATTGTAATTCCCTATGAGATATGTATTGAGGGGTGAAGAAAGGGGCACCTAGGAGTTTTCTACAACATCTATTTTCCTCTAATTGGATGCTATGGCTTTTGGCAATACCCCAGACTTCTACGCCATAGGTAGCTATTGGTATGCACTGTGACTTAAAGATCTTGAGGATTGCTGGTATTGTCCCAGATCTTTTAGGGCGGGGGATGCAAAGGATTGAGTTAAAGGCCTTTGAGAACTTATTTTTACAATGCACCGTGTGATTATTCCAGGAGCCATTCGCAGCGAAGACTAGTCCTAGGTAGGGAAAAGTGGCCGTGCAAGTTAGTTTTGGATCTCCCACAGAAATTGAATTTAGGGGATGTTTCCTAGGCCCGCAAGACATTATGAAATATTTCTTGAAGTAAATTAGGGAGAAGTGACTTTCCCAGGTTGCACTCGTTATGTTGCAGCTTATAGGTGTTAACGGCTGCCCCATTGTTCTTAGGTCTTTGACGGCAGTCCAGAAAGTATTCCCGTTTTTCAAGCTGACAGCATTAACGAGAGCATCCCAGTTACTCACCCAATAATTCTTCCTTCATATTGGCAATGACCCGCTTATACGTCAGCCTTAAGGACTTGACCAGTGAGCTACTCCTTGGGCTTTGTGACAGGGCCTTGCGTAGCTGCCTATTGGCAGCGGAGCACAAGTGATTAAACCATCTTGGTACTCGTTTTTTGCCAATCGGTTTAGACAGCAGGGATTTAATAGCTCCGCATAGTTTAGTAAAGGCAGTAATTGCCTCTGGTATGGGTCCTGAGCCTCCAGGCACAAATTAATGAGGCTCAGGTTTCCACAGATCATTCTATAAAATAGGTACGTGTTATTAACACCCCGCCATACCAATCTAAGGTTGTATGTCATTGGTGATAAATTCCTGGCACCACATTCTATAATAGGTGTTGGGGCTGGGGCTACTCGCACTACTATTTGAATTGGGTTGTGGTCCCCAAACGTTGTAGCCATAATTTCAGCTCTCAACAGGCTGGGCTGGGTAAGACAGGGGAGATAAAAACAGTCAATTGTAGATGAACAATCCCTGCCTCTGAATGTCGGTTCAGGAGAAGCATTGTTTTTAGTAATAGTAGCAATCGCCATAACGTTACTTAGATTGTGGCTATTCAGATGTTCCACTAACTCCGTGCCTCTATTACATATTTGTCCGCTACTATGTAAGCTTGGCCGGGATTGCGGTAGCTTAGCATTAAAATCACCCCTTGGGCAGATTCCGATTAACTTAAAACAGTTTTTGGATTTTTGAATGGACGCAACAAAATTAAATAGATTTGAAAAATTCCTATTTGGTATAGAATAAAAATCGTTATTCTAAAAATTAATTAGGAAAAATGAAACCCCCCTGTTGAAAAATACAGCTTGAAAGTTATTGTTATTTGGGCATGTGGTTTTAGTGTTACAGCCTGAGGCAATGTTCACCCAAATCGATAGACCCCCAGATGGTCGGCCATGCTTAGCAGATGTTGCTAAGGTATTATGGCATTTGAGCCCCTCAATAAATAAATCTTGGGTAGCCCATGTTTCTTGAAATAAAAGAAGATCCTGCTCTCTAATAAGTGGCAGCCAGTCGGGTTGATGGAGCTTAGAGTGCGGCCGCAACATTCCAGCTTAAGATACAAAGATCTGTACTGGCTTAAGCCTTCATTGATATCTGAGGGCTAATGGGCATAGGAGCAAAGCCAGGATGAGAGAGACTATCAACAGGGACAAGCGCTACCTCAGGGGGAGGTAGTCAATCTTGAACGTCCAGTCCAGACAAGGCCTGAAACCTAGTCGAGGTAAGGGTCCCGGTAGTCCCATTGAAACAGGGCCCGTGGTTTGGTTTGTAAAACTAACCGAGGGGTAATGTGCATGTATTGGTGCTATTGGATGTTACGGGCTCACAACCCCTTAATAGGTGTCTCACAGAGCTGGCCTGCGAAAGTTTATTATGATACAGTCCCCCTCGATGTTCTTTGTAGATGTACCAACCCACCCAACTCTGCGTACCATAATAATGTCCTTTATTTCAGATACGTGAAAACTCCTATGCCTCGATACCCAGTCTGTGCATTTGTTTCTTAATTGAGTCCATGACTCGTGCTGATCCCTTTTTAATGCTGGTACCCCTGCCAGGCCCAGCACGTAAGGGCACACAGCGGGGGCAGACTCAGGACATCTTGGTTAGGTGACAAAGGGTTGCAGTTTAGGGTGGCTGGGGCATTACTGCTCAAACTGCCAATCAGTAAGTCCTGATCTACTCCATGGAATGGAGTGGGTGCGTGAAGAAGTGGTGTGATTATCAATGGGTGCGATGCCATGCCTATCGGAGTTCAATTGGGGACAAAGCTGAATTTGTCCTGGTATCCCACATGAATGACTTGCTGAAACGATAGCTCTAACAATAGGCGGTTGGGTTCCATGAGCCTCCATCAAATCTATTTTGCCCAAAACGATTTTAACAGCCCTCTCAAGCATCCTGTCAATACTAGCAAATGGGTGTGCTGGTGGTTGCGTAGTGTGTTTTCCCATGACGGCAGCTCAGGTTAGGGCTGAAATGGTGTCAATGCGGACACCTATGGGCTTTATAGCCAGTCAAATGATCATTCACCCGTGATGTCACTGCTTCCGGATGCCGCTTGAAGGAGGGATGACCCTGCCCTGGCTCGTCCAGTCTCGGACGGGCACAGATGGGCCTGCCCTTGGCTCGGTTTTATCATGGCGCGGCCCAGGCATGCCCGCGCATGTCCCATGCTGTGGGAGCCCTGGTCGGTACATAAGCCCCTGTCATGATTGCCGGTGTTGGGCCGTTCCATAAACTACAAAAATGGCCACCACTCGGGCAGTGGCCAACTTGTCGGGTCACAGTGCAGCTTCTCCCGAGCCATAACGCTTCGCGTTCTAGGTCGCGGGATATCCAGACTTACCTTCCAGTTTTCCTGTATCTCTTCCTTAGGTGTTGGGTTTCCTTTTCGGCATCCAGCTTCGTGGTGACATTTCTGCCCTGAACCTCGTCCGGTTATTCCTCTCCGTGTTCCTCCTTCGTCGGTGGGCTCTACAGCTTTGTAGGCATTGTTCCTCCCTGGTTCTGTTTCAGCCTGGGGTTCGACATGGGACTCTTACCTCTCCTTGTTTTGTTTCCCTTCTTCCCCTGATTACCATTGTCAATTTGACTCTGTTGGGTGCAGTGGGTGATTTAGGGAAGTAGTGGATTTTTCCTCATGTTCATGACGTTCCGGCGGAAATAAAGTTGAGATGTGACAGAACGCGAAGCCAAAAGAAAAAAGTTTTCTTTCCGCCCGAACGCCATGGAGATGAGTCAAGTATCCCTTGCAGACTTAGCCAATATGTTGGGAAATCTACAGAAGTAAACCCAAGCCCTGTCAGCATGGGTGGATTACATGCAGCGAAGTATGAGGTCTGACTCAGGTGTAGGAACCCAGAACCCTAGCACTAGCTTCCTAGTAATACAAGTCACTGCACCACAGTCCTCCCCCCCCCCGAGCGGTTTATGGGTGATCCTACTAAATTTGCAGCCTTTATTAGTCAGTGTCAGCGTCACTTCATGTGTAAGGGGGGTCTGCTGCCAATTTGACCATTCCCCTAATAGAAAGAAATGACTCCCTACTGGATGACTACAATGCCTTCAAGAGAGAACTCGTTAAGTGTTTCGACAGGCATGCCTTTATGCAGTCAGTAGACACCGAGCTCTTGAATTTAAAACAGGGATCTAAACATTTAACCACCGACATTTCCACTTCTAATAGATTGGTAGCAGAAGCCGGGTGGCCAGAAGAGAAGCGTATTGACTTGTTTTACAGGGGTCTGAGAGAGGACTTAAAGGATTTGTTAGCACAAGTGGTTGATCCCCCCAGAGTCCTGCACCGCCCTTATTGACTTGGTGGTCAAATTGGACCATAGAATCAGTGAAAGGAAAAGAGAGAGGGGCAGGCCAGAGGGGCGAGTCTTTGTTTATAAAGAAAGAACATCTGACCCTGAAAGAACGTCTAAGGAATCAGAACCAATGCAAATAGGGAGTATAAGATGCCCCCTTAGCGAAGAAGAGAGGCAGAGAAGGGGAGACAAGAAGTTCTGTATGTATTGTGCAAAGCAGGTCCATTTCCTAAAAGACTGTCCTGTAAAGCCAAAACCGACAAGGCGTTCGGAAAACTAGTGAGCCCGAAGTCTCAGGAGACAAGGACTTTGGGTAGTTCAGGATTGATTGTCTCACAAACGGAGGTACCAGCATCTCTGCCAAGCCATTTTTTTCTCTCCTCGTGTCTGGTATGGGGGCACCAGGTTGCAGAGGTGGAAATCATGGTAGATTCTGGTGCTTCAGGTAATTTCATGGATTCACATTGGGCGCTGAGCAATGAAATTCCTTGGGTGACTTAGTCCTCTTGGTAGGAGGTTACAACAATTGACTGTAGCAACCTAAAATCTGGTCCCATCACACATGCTACAATCGATTTAACTTTGAACATTGAGGAGAAGCACCATGAGCTCATTGCATTTGATCTAATACAGTCCCCTCAGTTTCTGGCTTTTTAGGGCTACCTTGGTTACGTCAACACAGTCCATTCATTGATTGGAAGGCGATGAGGTAAACCTTTCACCACGATTATTGTAAGGAACATATTCTTCAAAACACAGGTGGTCCTGAGAAAATCATTGCACTCACCACTACAGATGAAAATGCATTAACGTTCATTTATCAAGATCTTAAGGAAATATTTGATGTGGAAAAAGCCACTAGCCTTCCCCCTCATAGGGCCTATGATTGTCGGATAGATCTGCTGCCTTGAGCTCGTATTCTTTGTAGAACGGTTTACTCCTTAACAGAAAAGGAAAAATTGTATTTGCGAGAATACTTGGATGAGATGTTGAGGATTGGGTTTATTCGTCCCTCCAGATCACTGGCATTCTCATCTCTCTTTTTAATACAGAAAAGAGAGGGGGGTCTTAGATGCTGTATAGATTATAGGGCGTTGAATGCCATTACCATCAAGAACAGGTATCCCCTGCCACTGATATCCTCCCTTCTTGATCAGATAAAAGACGCTCAAGTGTTCACTAAGTTAGATTTGCGAGGGGCCTGCCATCTTGTGAGAATCAAGGAGGGAGATTAGTGGATATTGTCCTTCTGTACTAAGTATGGTTTTTACGATTATCTGGTGATGCCATTTCGGCTGTGTAATGCCCCTTCGGCTTTTCAGTTTTTTATCAATGAACTCTAAAGGACACGTTGGACCTGTTTGTTATTGCTTATATCGATGACCTCTTGATTTATTCCCCATCCATGCAAGGACACAAAATTCATTTTAGGAAGATCCTCAAACATTTGCGAGTCAGCCATTTGTACTGTAAGTTAGAGAAGTGCCATTTCCATACACAATCAGTCGGTTTCCTTGGATTCATGGTATCTCAACAGGGAATCAGTATGGATCTATAAAGGTAGAAACTATTACTCGTTGGTAAGCTCCACAAACTGTTAAAGAGATCCAGAGCTTCCTTTGCTTTGACAATTTTTATAGACGTTTCATTAGCAATTTTTCTGACTTGGCTTCCCCAATAACTAGGCTGTTGAAGAAAGGGGTTAAGTTTCAATGGACCCCTGAGGCAGATGAGGGCTTTATTAAACTGAAGGAAGCCTTCATACAAGCGCCCATACTAAGGCATCCAGATCCCTCACAGCCTTTTGTGGTTGAGGCAGACGCATCTCAAGTGGCAGTTGGAGGGGTCCTTTCTCAAGCAGATTCAAATACAGGACTTCTCCACCCCGTAGCGTATTATTCACGGCAGCTGGCTCCTGCTGAAATTAATTACACTACAGGAGACAAGGAACGATTGGCCATAAAAAGGGTCAAAGGTTCAAAATAAGCTTTATTCGATATTCAGAGAAATATCATATAAGCATACATTATTATACAGAATTTGTAAAACATGATAATTAAAAGGCAAGAAAAATTTCAATTAAAAAAGTCATCCAGTGCTCGGTAACATATTAAAAACATTGGTGAAAGGACTATTAAAAAGAGCCATAAACAACAAACGACGGTTAAAAACAGAGATGGTTGTTTTCTCTGGTATCAGTCTAAAGTATTCCTAAATTTTATCAGTAATTTTAAAAACTGCTCCATTTTTGTTATCACCTCCCTGTCTTCGAGTTCCTGTAAACGCTCGAAGGCAAGTTTACACGACCTGAGATTCCATCTCTTAAGTAGGGGAGATAATAGAGCTTTTCTCAATAACCCATAATATTTACAAAAAAGAATGGTATGAATGTTAGTTTGTTGAGATATATTATCACAGGGGCAGGGGCAGAGAGTCCGAGACCAATCGTTACATGTTGGAAATGTTACATATCGGAAGAAAGAACCCAGTCTGAATCTGGTGAGCAGCATCCTTGAATAGCACGAAAAATCTGTTGAAAGGTATAGTTGAAGGCCCTTGTGTGGTGTCACCCTTTGATATGCCAGAATAGTGACACAGTGCTTTTGTTTATTCCATCTGGCTGTTTCCAGGTGGGCCATAAGAGTCTTTCTTAAACATTTTCGTGTGATATTTTCTAATGTCAAAGGATCTGTGAACCATTCTGGGTGCCCAATTTCAAAAAAGAACTTTTTCACGTAGACCAACCAGTTTGATAGAGAGTGTTTAGCCCTTTCCAGATTTAAAATGTCTTGAATCACCTCTCTATTAAAATCAGTCTCGGGGGTGGTCCAAATTTTGTGCCAAAGAAGGGGAGGTTCAGATTTTATAATATCTGATATATATGGTAAGTCCAATTCAATGTGCATCTGGTACACCGATGTTGCTTTTGAGGCGGCCAGGAGATACCTTACAAATTTATTTTCCACCATTTGTATCGGCGAGATGTTTTTGTCTATTCCCCAAAGGCCTGCCCCATACGTAGCAGTACTGACACATTTTGCTTTATATACCGTTAGTAATTGTTTCACCGGTCTTTCCCCTATTTTTCCTGCGAAGTCACGGAGCCCGCCAATGGCACTCAAAAAAGCAAATTTCCTTTTCTCTATTGCCGCTTTCCAGGATAGTTTTTTATGTAGACAGATACCCAAGTAAGTGAATGCCTCCACTGTTTCCAGTCTTTGACCCTCGATGAAAATGGGGCATGGGGTTTTTTGTGGGCTTTATTACTTAGCATAGAATAAGATTTTCCTATGTTCACTTTAAGGCCCCTATCCTTCATAAAATCCGTGAACGCTGAAACTGCTTTTTGTAGACCCAATCTAGTCTGGGAGAGAATTGCAGCATCGTCTGCATATAGCAGGATTGGAATCGCTTGTCCTCCTATTTTGGGGAAATCACACTCGATGTTTTTGAGATGCTCGCCAATCGCATTTATATAAAGGGAGAAGAGAAGGGGTGCCAAAATGCACCCCTGTCTAACCCCTCTATTGATATCAAAACGTGGCGAACACTCTCCCCTCAGTCCGAATCTAACTCTGGCTCCGGCTTCTCTGTACAGAGCCTTGATGAATAGAAGGATTGATGGATCTATCCCAAGTTGATTTAATGTGTCCCATAGTTGGTCATGCTGGACACAATCGAACGCTGAGGTAAGGTCTATGTACGTTATGTACAGACTGCATTTTTTGATATCGATGTATTTGGACTTGATTAGATGCAAATTGAGGACTTGTTCAATTGTGCCTCTACCTGTCCGGAAGCCATATTGTAGTTTCGAGAGTATGTTTTTTCCCTCCAGCCAGGTGGTTAGTCTTTTCAGGAGTATTCGTCCAACAATTTTCATCAAGGTATCGAGGAGGGATATAGGCCGGTAACACGATGGCAAGTGTCTATCTACCTTTTTTGAAAATTGGTATTACTATTGCCTCTCCCCATGTTGGAAGGAGATCGACGGTGTTTATCGAATTTAGGACAGAGGTCAATAGAGGTACCCAGAACTCCATGTCTGCCTTATAGACGTCTGCAGGAATTGCATCTGGTCCAGGTGCCTTCCCTGCTGGACTTTCTTTAATGGCCAGTTCCACCTCCTCAAGTGAAAAAGAAATTTTGCAGGGACTCTCTCGAGGTGGATTTAAGATTGGTAGGGGGAGGCCTTCTAATTCCAATTTGTTCGAACATGTGGGATTCAAATATAACTTCTGGAAGTGTTCCGCCCACGTCTCCCCATTTATTGCCATATCCAGGTTCCTTTCAGGCATTTTCACCCATGGTAAGGGGGTATTGATGAGTCTCCAAAATGCTGACATATCCCCCATTTCCGATGTTGTGACCAGGTTCTGCCATGCTTCCTGTTTGAGTGCCCTTTTTCTGTCTTTTATGGCTAGGCGATATTGAGTTCTTGCCTGGCGTATTTCTGTTTGGGGTTTGGGTGTGACATGCAGCAAGTTCTTTAAGTATTTCAGAGCCTTCGAACATTTTGTATCGAACCATCCTTTTTGTGCAATGGGACCTGGTTTAAACTGTCTCGTCAAGAGTTCTTTCAAGGTGGCCTGAATTTTAATGAAGGCTTTACAGATATCATCGGGGTTGTTCTCATTAAAAAGACAGGTATGGATCTCCTCCCTCCTCTTATCGACTAGGTTTTTGAGAAGGTTGTTTGGATTGATTTTATTCCATTTAACACAGTATCCGTTTTTTGCTCCCATTTTAATAGGTTGTTCATAGGTAACCTTGTGTGAATTTTGGTTCTTACTAACCCCCGGTAGCTCGATGGTCATAGATTAATGATCACTATGAGGGTGGTCGAGGGTGTTCCAGTCTCGTATTAGCGGCACATGAGTTTTTGAAAATAATATGAAATCAATGGTGGTGTTCGTGCCTCTGCCATAAAAGGTCGGTTTATGAGGGCATGGGGTATGAAGAAGCTCATTTACAAAGCATAAATTAAATGAGGTCACAAAGTTGTTAAAAAGATCCCCTGATTTTGTGTGCAGGAAATGGTTAAAAGTAGCTTTACCAGAGTCTAAATCATATGTCACAAACCTGTCACAATCATCTCTTACAATGTTTGGGCAAATATGGCAATTTAAATCGCCGAGAAAGACTATTGGACACTCTCCACCAGAGGAATCTTTGATCTTTTGCAGTGCTTGTTGGAGATTTTCCGTGACAACCCCCAATTGTTCTACCGTAAGGTTGTTGTAAAAGTTGACAATTAATAATAGCAGTGACGGGGAGATATCCATAGCGATTACCTGGAAAGAGTCACTCAGTATTGTTTTCCTAATCCTATGACCTACTGCTACACTGATATAAGAGCATAATCCCCCTTTATGTCTACCCTGTTTACTCATGGCAGCCGGAGAGTCTTTGAAGAATGGAGGCAGTATCATAGAATAACAGTTCTCACGGATCACCTCAATTTGCAATTTTTAAAATCAGCAGGGGCTCTATCTATGCGACAACTATGTTGGACTCAGTTATTTAGTGATAACAATTTTGTCATACAGTTCCAAGCGGGGAAAAAGAACGGTAAAACAGATGCTCTATCCTGCTTAGGTTATGAACCCATAGAACCACAGGGTGAGCCTTCCCCTATAATAGCCAGAGAGCGAATAATAGGTGCTCTGTATTCTGAAGACGACTTCTTATAGACAGTTAAGGAGGCACAAACATCCGCAGCTATGAAAGAGACAGTCAGACCCAAGACGTCATTAAAACACAAGACCTGTTCTACGTACAAGGGGGTTTGATGATTCCCACTCACAATCTAAGGATATAGGCTTTAAAGTGGTGCCCCCCCCCCTCATCCTCTCGCGGGACACCCAGGGTACAAGAAAACACTGGATTAACTAAAATGACACTTCTGGTGGCCGGGTATGGGGAGTGACACAAAGCACTATATTCAGACGTGTCATGTTTGTGCCCAAGGGAAAGCCTCACACCAAGCTCCCGTGGGGTTGTTACAACCATTACCCACTCCACCTCGCCCCTGGCATACATATCCTTGGATTTCATAACAGATTTACCAAGAACCTTCCAAGGGAACACTACCCTCCTTGTTGTTGTGGACTTGTTGACGTAGATGACCCATTTAATTCAGTTGAGAGCTCTCCCCACATCTAGAGTATTAGCTTCTGTGTTTGTTCAACATGTTGTGCGCTTACATGGTCTTCCCTCCATACTGGTGTCTGACAGGAGGGCTCAATTCATTTCTAAATTATGGAAGAGGTTAGGAGCCTTATTGCAGATAGACGTTAGATTGTCCTCAAACCACCACCCTCAGACAGATGGTCAAACTGAGAGAGTAAATCAGTGTTTTGAACAATATATCAGGTACCAAGACTTACACTCTCTTTCTGACTGGGATGAGATGGTGTGGTTTGCTGAGATTTCATTTGACAACAGTTATCACTCTTCCACGGCTTTCTCCCCTTTTTTCTGTACTTACGGTTTTTACCCACGATCCATCCTATCCCCACTTCCTTCTTTTGGTTCTGCCTCTGCAGCTGTAGACTTTGTAAAAGAGATACAAGACATTCACAGGACAGCACAAACAAATTTAGACAAAGCAAAGCGACATACAAAGAGGGAGCGAATTTCCACAGACGAACAGAGTCAAGGGGATGAGGTATGGTTGTCAACAAAGAATCTTGCGCTGAGAGGGTTTTGCAAATTCAAACCCCAGTATTTAGGCCCATACAAGATATGTAAAGTGGTGAACCCTGTCGCTATGAAATTAGATCTTCCGGCTTCCCTAAAAATACATCCGGTATTCCATGTTTCTCTTTTGAAACCGGTAGAACCAGGCATGCGTCTCCCTACAGTCCCAACCCCTGTGTTGATAGATAGCGAACAAGAATACGAGGTCCGCGCTATCATAGATTCACGTAGAGTATGACGCAAGCGCCAGTACTTGATACATTGGAAAGGTTATGGTGTTGAGGAACGCACAGGGGAACCAGCTAGCCAGGTACACGCTCCTCGTCTGTTACGTATGTTTCACAGGCGACATCCCGAGAAACCCAGACCGGTAAGGGTGTCCATGGGGGGGGTGTACTGTCACGATTGCCAGTCTCGTGCGGTTCCATAAACTACAACAATGCCCGCCACTCAGGGGCACGCATGCGCGATGGCTGACTAGTCGGGTTAAAGAGCAGCCTCTCCCGATCCGTAACGTTTGGCGTTCTAGCTCGCGGGATGTCCAGACTTACCTTCAGGTTTTCCTGCATCTCTTCCTGGGGCATTGGGTTTCCTTTTCGGTGTCCAGCTTTGTGGCAGCTATTCTCCTGCCCTGAACCTCGTCCGGTTATTCCCCTCCGTGTTCCTCCTTCGTCGGGTGGACTCCAGTTTGTTCTTCTAAGCGGCACCAGCAAAAAAGAAGATAAGGACAAGCTGCGTTACTGTACTATCGGTAACAACGCTTTGCACTGTTACTTACTGTATTTTCATTTGAATATCAATGCACACTTATCTGATCTAGTGCTCCAGTTGTTGTGGATTCCGCTCCTTCAGTTTCGCATGGACACCTATGACAAAGACAACAAGCATTAGAAATGCAATAGGTCTCGCAGCATTAGAGTTAGTGCTTTTAGAATTGTTAATAGGTTTTTTGTTGTAAATCTTTTGCATTTTATTTTTTTGTAGGCAATGCAAAAGAATTACAAATCCAAAAAGCAATAAGCAAATGTAAAAGCTTTAACTAAAAATCCTGCGAGACCTATAGCACTGTGTGAGGGTGAGGGGTTGAGGGTGAGTGAGGGTGGGGGTGAGTGAGGAGTTGAGTGTGAGTGAGGTGTTGAGGGTGAGTGAGGTGTTGAGGGTGAGTGTGAGTGAGAGTGAGTGAGGGTGAGGATGAGAGAGTGTTATTGTGAGTTAGGGTGAGGGGTTGAGGGTGGATGAGGGTGAGGGTGAGGTGTTGAGGATGAGTGAGGATGAGTGAGGGTGAGTGTGGGGTCGAGGGTGAGTGAGGGTGAGTGAGGGTGACTGAGTGTGAGTTATTGTGAGTGAGGATGAGTGAGGGTGAGTGAGGGTGAGGGTGAGTCAGAGTGAGTGAGGGTGAGGTGTTGTGGGTGAGGTGTTGAGGGTGAGGTGTTGAGGGTGAGGTGTTGATGGTGAGGTGTTGAGGGTGAGGTGTTGAGGGTGAGGTGTTGAGGGTTATTGAGTGTGAGTGAGTGAGGGTGAGGTGTTGAGGGTGAGTGAGTGACGGTGAGGTGTTGAGAGTGAGTGAGGTTGAGGTGTTGAGGGTGAGGATTTGAGGGTGAGGTGTTGAGGGTGAGTGTTTGAGGGTGAGGGCGAGTGATGTTGAGGGGGTGAGGTGTTGAGGGGGTGAGGGTGAGGTGTTGAGGGTGTGTCATTGAGCGTGAGGCTGAGGTGTAGAGTGTGAGTGAGAGTAAGAGTGAGGGTGATTGAGTGTTTTAGTGTTAGTGAGGGTGAGGTATTGAGGGTGAGTGAGGGGAAGGGTGATTGTGGTATTGAGAGTTAGTGAGGGTGAGGTGTTGAGTGTTAGTGATGGTGAGGTGTTGAGGGTGAGTGAGGGTGAGGGTGAGTGAGGGGGACGGTGAGGCGTTGAGGATGAGCGAGGTGTTTAGGGTGAAGTGTTGAGGGTGTGGGTGAGGAATTGAGGGTGAGGGAGGGTGAGTGTGGGTGAATGTTTGAGGGTGAGTGATTGAGGGTGAGGTGTTGAGGCTGATGTTTTGTGGGTGAGTGAGGGTGAGATGTTGATGGTGATTGAAGGTGAGGTGTTGGGTGAGGCGTTGAGGGTGAGTGAAGTTGAGGGTTGTTGAGTGAGGATGAGTGAGAGTGAGGGTGAGTGAGTAGTTGCGGGTGAGGTGTTGAGGGTAACTGAGGGTGAGGGTGGATGAGGTGTTGAGGGTGAGGTGTTGAGTGTGAGTGAGGGGTTGAGGGTGACTGAGGGTGAGTGAGGGTGTGCAGTTGAAGGGGAGGCGTTGAAGGTGAGTGAGGGTGAGTGAGTGAGGGTAAGGTGTTGAGGGTGAGTGAGTGATGGTGAGGCGTTGAGGGTGGGTGAGTGAGGTTGAGTTTTTGAGTGTGAGGCATTGAGCGTGAGTGAGTGAGGGTGGGGTGTTGACGGTGAGGTGTTGAGGGTGAGGTGTTGAGGTTGAGCTGTTGAGGGTGAGTGTTGTTGCTAGTTGTTGAGTGCGGATGATTGAGAGTGAGTGTGAGTGAGGTGTTGAGGGTGAGGTGTTGAAGGTGAGGTGTTGAGGGTGAGCTGTTGAGGGTGTACTGATACACTTGTAATTTGTGGCCGAGCCTGTTTGCACGGCCCGGAGGAGGAGGGGGGCACTCGTGTGCTGGTGGTTTTACTGGCCCTGAGCCAGGCTTCTATACGCAGTAGAGCGATGGGCTCTGCGGCGCCACGATAACGCATAGGTGGGAGCTGAGCTGCAGAGCAAGAATAGCTAGGAATGTTACTGAGCTGCAGGTTCTCGGGTGCGTGCAGGGGCGCAGCTTCCGTTGGTGCAGCAGGTGCAGTGGCACCGGGGCCCGGAAGGCTCCACTGAACCCTGGTTATTGCTGTTAATTCACAGTTAAAACAGCAGCTAGGGGCCAGTGTCCGTCCCTGAACTAGACACCAGGGCACACGGGCTAAGCCACTGGGTGCGCGCAATTTTCGTGCACATATAAATGAGTGTGTAGGCGTCAGCTAAGCCGGTTTGTGAATGAAAGATGGGAACATCAAGAGGGTATGAGCTGTGGAGGGCACAGAGACGAAAAGAAAGAGATAGTAGTTGAGATAGGAGAGTGGACAAGCGAAAGAGAGCGAGAGAAGGGTGAGCATGAACAGAGAGGAAGGTAAACAGGTGGATGGAGAGAACACAGGGTGACGTTGAAAACGGGGGGCAAAGCAGGAGATGTAAACATTGGATACACGGGATGACGAGGAGAGCGATATAGGGTGGAGTGGATGAAATGAGAACACTGGAAAGACTAGAGATATATAGATAGGGATGGAAGCGACTATATGGGGACAGGATGAAACTGGAGAGAGACACGGGAGGGAATAGAAGAAGGAAACGGGGCTGAGAAGGCAGCGCTGCAGATGGGGGAGGGGGAAAGCAAGGAGCCGAAATGGCCAGGGAAAAAGAACTACAACATGTACGATGAAATAAATTACAAAAAGAAAATAAACTGACGTCACATGTCATGGAACCCACTTGCAAGAACACGTGTTCGGGTTTAAAGCCCCCTCCTTTCCTCCATTCCCAACACTGAGCTCTGTCTGGCGGGCTTGAACAGCTGTGAGGAGGCCGACCCCTCCAGGAGACCCCGTCCCCCGCTAAAGTGTCACCGAGCTGGGTGATGCATGACGCCTGAGAAAGCAAATTAACCTCAGCCCCCTCTGGGAGTGGTGGGGGGGAGGGGGAGGGTATAGAGAGGGAGAGGAGGAGAGACAGGACAGGGGGAAGCAGCAGAGACACGGCGGGTAAAATAAACAAACAAGCCTTTCACCGTAACACGGCGGGCAGGGGAGGGGGCGGAGAGGGGAGAGGAGAAGTGCGACAGGGGAAATGCGAGACGGCGGGAAGGGGAGGGGGCGGAGCGGGTCTGTGCAGGGGAAGCTGCCTCGGGCTGGGGGTGCTAGGAGAGGAGGAGGGGGGAGGAGAGTAGGGGAGGCACGGCGTTCTAGCAGTGCAGGAAGAGCGGAGCTGCTGAGAGATGCTGGGACTGGTGCTGGGAAACATTTGTGCAGAGCAAGGCTGGCCCATGATGTCCGGGGGCGAGGCGATCCAGGCAGGCAGGGGAGGAGAGGAGGAGGGGGGAGGAGAAGTGCGACAGGGGAAATGCGAGACGGCGGGAAGGGGAGGGGGCGGAGCGGGTCTGTGCAGGGGAAGCTGCCTCGGGCTGGGGGTGCTAGGAGAGGAGGAGGGGGGAGGAGAGTAGGGGAGGCACGGCGTTCTAGCAGTGCAGGAAGAGCGGAGCTGCTGAGAGATGCTGGGACTGGTGCTGGGAAACATTTGTGCAGAGCAAGGCTGGCCCATGATGTCCGGGGGCGAGGCAATCCAGGCAGGCAGGGGAGGAGAGGAGGAGGGGGGAGGAGAAGTGCGACAGGGGAAATGCGAGACGGCGGGAAGGGGAGGGGGCGGAGCGGGTCTGTGCAGGGGAAGCTGCCTCGGGCTGGGGGTGCTAGGAGAGGAGGACGGGAGACTGCAAGTGAATGAGAGAAGGATTGGAAGAAAAGGGAAAGTAAGCACCAAGGTGGAGATGAGGGTGAGCGAGGAGGGGACGGGGGCGGGGACTTTCACATCGAAGGGCGGTGGGGCCAGGGAGACGAGAAAGGAGCAGCGAGGGACGGGGGGCGGGGACTTTCACATCGAAGGGCGGTGGGGCCAGGGAGACGAGAAAGGAGCAGCGAATGGAAACTAGCGGCAGGCAGGCAGGGGAGGAGAGGAGGAGGGGGGAGGAGAGTAGGGGAGGCACGGCCTAGCGGCCGTGCAATCAAGTAGTGAGGGGGCGGAGCTGGGGAGCGGGTAAACAAAGACTGACATGCACGCGCCCGTGACTTTTAAGGTCAATGCGCATGCGCATAAGCTTAATGCGCATGCGCATTGACCTTAAAAGTCACGGGCACTGCAAGGAATCGCCACGATTCCTTGCAGTGTTGCCAAAGAGTGGATAACTCGCAATACTCTCGCCTTGCTCGATGCGCATGCGCATCGACAGGCGAGACCTAAAAAGGGACATTAGTTATTTACCTTAATTAAGGTCACGCTTTTAGTTTTAACAGTAGAGAACCTTTCTTTGGGACTTTATCATGCATACAGAAGTCTTGTAAATAGGTGGGTTTAATGGAATTGATACTTTTACTGTTTTTCTACATGTATGTAGTCTCTTTTTGTTTTCTAAATAGCTCCTTGTTTTTTCCTATAGACCTGGATATATGCCTGTTAAGGCCAGCTACATGAAAATCTTGGAAGTAGTGAAATATTAAGTTAGGAAATAGCATTTTTTTAGAGAGAATAGGTATAGATAGGTGACTTATTCAATACACTTACCTGTTTTCTATTTTTATCTTTATCTACAGCTTTGTAGGCTTTGTCCCTGCCTGGTTCTGTTTCAGCCTGGGGTTCGACGTGGTGCCCTTACCTATCCTTGTTTTGTTTCCCTTCTTCCCTTGATTACCATTGTCACTTTGACTCTGTTGGGTGCAGTGGGTGATTTAGGGACGTTTTGGATTTTTCCTCATGTTCATGACGTTTCTGCTGAAATAAAGTTGAGTTGTGACAGCCTCTCCTGGAGCGACCAGGAAGCGTGGGCGGCGTCCAAACCGCAAGGTAGACTGGGTATTGTGGTTCCTGCCCCCAGCAAGCGGAGCAGCAGTGGCGGCAGGTAGGTGATCGCGGGGCCCCCGAGGTCCCAACAACAGAGGCTGGCTGGATCGAGCTCCAGCACTGCAGGAGCCCTGGCCAGTAGATAAGCACCTCCTGGCGCGAACAGGAAGTGGTGGATTCATCCATGCCGCAAGGCAGGTTGGGGGTTGTGGTTCCTGCCCCCGCAAGCAGAGCAGCAGTGGCGGCAGGTAGGTGATCACGACTCCCCCCCCCCCCCCCCTGGTTGCAACAACAGAGGCTGGCTGGCTGGATCGGTTACTTAATCTATAACGTGCCCTATGCCTTCCCCACAACAAAAAATCATATGTATTCACAAAATTACCAAACAATACAAACTTCGGAAAAAACAAGTAGCATCCCCTTCCTTTTAAAACCCCAAAACTAAATACATAACACTGTACCTGCAGACTTTGAATTCATAAGCTGGTATTATACCTGTCTCACTGGAACTCTACAACTTTAGCGTGCCTCTGCATCCCGGCGCGTGGTCTCGCCATTTTTACATCCCTCTATATCCGTTCTCTTTCTGACCGCCCTCAGTTTTATCAACACCCACGTGATCAGATGACCTCAGGCTAAGCATAAACATAGAAAAGATACATCTCCCTTTCCACCAGAGCTACAAAGAACCCCTCTACGACATTTACATTATAAAAATTAAACATAAAGTAACAACTCCTATATACTATCTTCTGGAAAACCATATTTTTTGAAAAAATAATATAATGAACATGTGATACAAAACCACATTCCATATCGATAAGATACCAGTGTGTTGCTCATAACCAGTAGTTAATCAAGTTGAAATAGTTCTTTACTCTTGACTTAAGTTCCTGCGTATGTAGCTGATGTTCCCAAGCTGCCATGGACTGAAAGTTTGTACTTATGTTCACCTTTATTTATACCCATATTGTTTCTGTTATACGGGTGCAAACAATCGTGCAAGGCATTTTTCGATTCAAATCTTAATAATGGTGATAGAATGCCCAGGTGTACCATTTTTGGTAGTTCTGTGAATGCGTCAAAAACCATAGGAGTTGCAAGGGAACCTCTTTGGAACATCGCCTCAGGGCAGAGTAACGCAACGCAGTGATTTATGTTGCGTTACTCTAGATTTATGAAGCCACTCAAGGCCTTGCAAGTTGGCCTTGCGCGGCTACATAAATCACATTTTGGGCTTATGTCATGTACAGTGCTTTAAATGGGCCGGTACTCACAGGTACTGAGTACAGACACTTATTATTTTTCCCACTCTGAGTACTGGTACTCATGAAACGGTAGGCGCATTTGCTGCTGGTGCTGGTGGCCTGTCTCTGACCGCCAAGGCACTGTAGAAGTGACTGGTGAGCTGAGCCCCCGCTGAACTATTCAGCGAGGGCTCCTTTGCATAACGTCTGGTCTTCCCCATCCTGCTGTGTTGCAAACACAGGAATCGAGGCAGCCCGGTGACAGCGCAATTAAGAAAGCCAAGGAAGGTAAAGAGGTTAAAATGGCTTTAATCTTACCTGATTGTTTTGCGTGAGTGTCTGCGTATGTTTGTCTGTGTGCCTGTGGGCGTTTTTAGGTGAGGAAAAAAGTGAGAGAAAGGTGGGGGGAGCATCGAGACACTCTTCTCTTGGGAGGTATATTAAAGGAAATGTGTGGCATGTTTTGTGTGTGTATTATTTTCCCATTTAAAGCACTGAGGTTGCACCATGTTGCGTGGTGCGAGCGCTACATAACCCTATTTATAAATATGCCCCCTATTTTACATCAGAAACGTGGGCCCTCAGAAGTGTGGAGCTTGTGGCAAGCCCTCTCGCCTCCCCCCACCCCCTCTTGTGATAACCCTGTTCCTACAGGAGTAAATATATTTGGAGCAACAGGAGAATGCTTGCAATATACGTAAACCCCCAAATAAAGGAAAATTGTTGGCTTCCTACATTTCAGCATATTATTGTGACAGAGAGAAGGGTGAAAGGAGTTCCCTGTGGAGGCAGCAGCACAACAAAGCGCTCAATGTAGGACACCGGAGCCCGGAGTGGCCTTAAATAAAGGTAAGCAGCCATTAAATGACCGTGTGTGTTTCGTCCATTTTGTCTCCCTCAATAATTAATCCCTCGGTGTAATGGCGCATTGTACAAGCAGGGCCGGTAATGAATGCGTCGCCTCGCCTCGGCAGCTTCCGTTTTAAGAATAGTAACAGGATCCGGGGGGACATCTAATACCTGTCCGCCCCCGCCTCACCGGCACACCTGGAACTCTCCCGCCTCTGCGGGCGCCCGGTCCACAGAGCACTCCTTATCCCTCGCAGGCCTCCCCGGGCCGTCTCAAGGCTGAGCCGTCTCAAGGCTGAGCCGCCTCTCCAGCACCCTGCAGGCGGCGGAGCGAATTCGGGAAATCTGAGGAATATGAGACGCTTTTATTGTAAATGTGTAAACCATATGGGACTGGGCGAGCCTGGCGCCTCTTTCATTCCGTGAGAAGGTTCTTTCTGCAGAGAGGCCATGCGGAAGGATACGAAGGTTCTTTCTGCAGAAAGGCCACGCGGAAGGATACTGGCACTATTTGTTTATGTGCATGCAAAGATGCAAAGAAGAACTCCTGCTTATGACGTTTATTTGCAAACATTTATTATTCCTTCTGTGAATAGATGGAGGTGCAACTGCTTTAGTTCCACATTTAATTGGGAATCAAGTACTCACAGTGCCAAAAGGAGATGTTTAAACTACAACAATATGATGATGTAAAACATTGTGGGCCACATTTTTCAAGTAGTTGCTTCGCACTTGTGCCAATCAAAGGGGTGCAAGGGCGACGTTAGATTTCTCAAGCCACGGATGGCCCTGAGTGGCCTGATGCATCTATTGTAATGCAACGCAGCGCAAATCACTGCTTTGTAATACTCTGCCCTGGGGAGGCGTTCCAGGGGCGGATCGTGGCTGTTCCCTACGCATCACCCATGGATTTTGGTGCATGCCAATATTTACCATTGCTGGTAGTCCTGGGAATGCGTCAAAATGCCACGTCTCGCCAGGTGGGGCTTAACGAGGAGAAATATCTTTATTTCTCCTCGTTTTTTTCCCTCTTTCTATGAGTGAGGCATTCTACAGAACACATGGAAAGACGAAAATGGCTGAGGGGATTGTTTACGTGCAGGAAGGTGTGCCTTCCTGCACAAAAACAATCCTGCTTACAACACAGCCACCCTTGCACCATAGCAAAAGGTTGCCTGCATTGGCGCTAGGAGGCACATTGTGCGCCAGTGTTCGGGAACGGCAGGAATGCGCTGTATATTGTTAAATATTGCCCATTCCTGCCATTCACCTATGACTGAGCGCGGCACAGAAAGGTGGCTTGATGCGCTGCATGATAATTTGATAAATATGCCCCTGTCTTTATAGTACAAACACGCATGCACTCATGTGGTCTATTAGTGATATCTCATGCCTCCCTACACCTCCCATGGTGCCCATCTGCGTGAATATTGGTCTGCGCATCAATAGCAGGCAGCACCGAGAGCCGCTCAAAAGATTTACTCTCCGTATTTTACCCTTTTTAGAGGTAATTACAGCCAGGTCAAGGGCCCGTCGTCTGCTTGTGCTTGAGTATAAATCAGTGAAAACAGAAAACTGAACTACATATTGACTTGTGGTTCACTATCAGGGTTATCCTTTTGAATGGCTGACTTCCCTTTCCATGTGCCTTTTTATTTGTACGATAATCTCAAACTGATGGTGTTATGTGATGCAAGGTTTACATTTCATTTTACATACCCTTAGTAGTAGAGGGAAAAGACAAGACATCACTTTAGCATATCCAGTGCACATTTGAGAATATAGTCCAAAGTGAGAACTTAAACTGCGAAAAATGCCTGGCGCAGAATAACAGAAAACAGCAAAACGAGAAGAAACGAACCAGGGTGTGAGGGAAGACAAGTATTTACAATGCAATGGTCTCGTCTTTGTTAAAGTTAGTTATTGGTATTGCAAATGATATTGTTTTCACTTTTTTTTAAACCAATAAATATATGGTATTGTCATTTACAATGGCAATAGCTTAATCTCTTGCAAATGTGAGACCTATTGCATTTGCACCCACACACACACACACAGAGCCACACACACACACAGCCACACACACACATAGATGTGGTGGTGGTGGATCTGGTGGATGTGGTGGTGGAAGTGGTGGTGGATGTGGTGGTGGATGTGGTGGTGGTGGTGAATGTGTTGGTGGATGTGGAGGTGGTGGATGTGGTGGCGGATGTGGTGGTGGTGGATGTGGTGGTGGTGGTTGTGGTGGTGGAAGTGGTGGTGGTGGATGTGGTGGTGGATGTTGTGGCGGTGGATGTGGTGGATGCGGTGGTGGTGGATGTGGTGGTGGATGTGGTGGTGGATGTGATGGTGGTGGATGTGGTGGTGGTGGATGTGGTGGTGGATGTGGTGGTGGATGTGGTGGTGATGGTGGATGTGGTGGTGGATGTGGTGGTGGTGGGGGTTGTGGTGGTGTTGGTGGATGTGGTGGTGGATGTGGGTGATGGTGTGGTGGGGGTGGTGGATGTGGATGTGGTGGTGGATGTGTTAGTGAATGTTGTGGTGGTGTTGGAGGATGTGGTGGTGGTGGTGGATGTGGTGGTGGTGGTGGATGTGGTGGTGGTGGTGGATGTGGTGGTGATGTTGGATGTGGTGGTGGTGGATGTGGTGGTGGGGGTGGTGGATGTGGTGGTGGTGGATGTGGTGGTGGTGTTGGATGTGGTGGTGGATGTTGTGGTGGTGGATGTGGTGGTGGTGGATGTGGTGGTGGATGTGGTGGTGGATGCGGTGGTGGTGGTGAATGTGGTGGTGGATGTGATGGTGGATATGGTGGATGTGGTGGTGGATGTGGTGGATGTGGTGGTGGATGTGGTGGATGTGGTGGTGGAGGATGTGGTGGTGGTGGTGGATGTGGTGGTGAATGTGGTGGTGGTGGTGGTGGATGTGGTGGTGCTGGATGTGGTGGATGTACTGGATGTGGTGGATGTGGTGGTGGTGGTGGTGGGTGGTGTGATGGTCTTGCGCAAATAGTAAAGGAGAGTGCACAGACGAGGCCACACCTCACTTCAGTGGCCACCCACCGTCAGGTTCCCTAAGCAGGGTCTCTGAAGTACGGTTGAGGAAATTCATCTCACTAAATGAAGTGACGCACCTTTTTCAAAGCGAGGTACTAATCAGATGGACCTGATCGCCATCTTAACTTGTTATTGGGTCATGCTGATATTCGCATAGGAAGAACTAGGAAGTAGCAAATCTTACGAGTGAAGATCCCGCGTCAGAGAGGCGAGAAGAGGCTGTAGCGCGGAGAGCCAGTGACGCATCTCAAAATAACAGCCCTTGGCAGTACACGCACGAACACTGACACGGGGAGCGAGCTCAACCCCTCCCCCCACGGACAGGAACGTGACGCGCTGAAAATAACAGGCGCAGGGTGGTTTGCTCACACACAAAAGGGAAGTGGCCTGTAAGCAGCGCGAGACACCACACCTCACCCCCTTAGAACCTGTGACGCTGTAGCACAACAACAAAGGTGAAGGGGGGATACACACAAGCTTAGGTTCATAAGCGCCGAGACAACCCCTTTAGGTCGCCTTTCGCAAACCAGTGACACAGGTCAATTCATATAACACTGACTATATATGCAATCACGAGGTGATTGCACAGATTAAAAAAAAAATTTAAACGCGTCAAAATGCTAAAGAGTCGACCGGAAATAGCAGGTACAGCCCTCGGGAAGGATCCCGTAGAGGCAGTCGCATGCATTGGGGGCTCCACTCGTCCACCGCGGGCGTTGGTTGCACTAACATGCCCAGGCATTTTTAACACAAAGAGACATCGGCAATGGCATGTCTCCTCACAGCATGCCCAGCAGTGTGGAGAGGAGGTGGCGGGCGCCTTTCCCAGGCTCACCGGGCTGCAGAGTGCGTACCCGGGCAGGGTGAGACACAGCAAGTCTACAACGTGGGGGCAGCTCATGGGTCTCCTTCCAGCAGAGACAGCGACAATGGCGTGGTTCCTCACCGCACGCCCAGCAGTGTGGAGAGGAGGCAGAGTGCGAACCCGGGCAGGGTGGAACACAGAGAGTCTACAGTGTGTCTGCTCACGTTGCCTGCACGCGCCAGTTGGCCCTCTGATTGGTTAATAAGGAACACCAATGGTAGAGTTTATTTGGTAGTTGTCAACGAATCAGAGAGCCGACTTGGGCGTGCAGGCAGCGTGATGGATTGGGGGGCGTGTTTTTTCGGTCCTTTCTCTCTGTGACGTCCTCAGTCCAAAACACGCCCCCTAATCCGAAAAAGACGGGGCTTAAATTAAAAAACAAACCTCTTCTCCAATGGCTGGCCGCCATTTAGGAAGCCAGCCAATGGAGAAGAGGGGCGGGTTTAAGCCTCACTACTAAGAAACATAAAATTTCGCCAGCAAGACTGCGCAAGCATAGCCTACGCTAGCCGAGACCTAAAAAAGGAGCGGTGAGAAGGGGGAGGGAGGAATCCCATGAACGATTTATAGAGGCAGGCGACCCATAATACACAGTACTAAAAAAAGGATACAGACATAAATATATATATTTCGAAACTGTGAGGTTAACTGAGCCCAAGGACATTGTTGAAAAACAACTTCTTGGCCAAGCAGAGCACAATCAAAGGGTGATGCTCGCTCAGAGGCAATCAGTCGACAAATGCAGACAAAAATCAGCTGTCTTGCAATCTATACATGAGTTATTACAGATGATTAATCAATAGAAGGACACAAAGGACTCTGACATTACAACCTCTTCGTTCTATCACGTACGAAAATGAAAGCCATTAGTAAAGTAGTCCTGCGGGCTGTGCTCTGCACGCAGCGCATATAAATGTCCGCGTTCCAGGTCTGGACTACTGGCCTTACGGGACGCAGGTAAAGTCCTGGCTAGCCTAGGATACAAGAACATCACAAATTAAAATGATGGAGGGAGTGTTGAAACTTTTCAAACATTCACCTCCAGTCACAGATCTGGGTTTAATCCATCGTCATTTTACTCGCCACGTCACCCCAGTTTGGACCCAGCCATATGCAAATCAGTCTTGACCCTTGACCACCACCCCCTGCCCCCGCCAAAGTGCAGCTTGCACCCCTGGACAGGTAGTTATTTCTATCCAGCCCCAAGTTGGCAGCATAGGTTTACTGTGGACACATGAATTGCTGCTTCTGAGAAATACTTTTTGGGGTATCCTGTCACTCAGGCGCTGAAACATATGAACATTTCACAAGTTCTTCTTCAGAACTCCTTATAACACCCATTGCTTCCTTAGTAATTTACTTGTAAAATTGTGCTTAAAATGAGTTATATTCTACCAATGATTAAGCACCTTATACTCATGAGATGACCCGCGGATATTCAGCAAAGTTAGCTGGCAATGTTGGGTCTTTACTGTAGATTTCATGTGCACAGTTTTAATTTCTTCCAAAAATATGGAGGACTCTAGTGAGGGTTTAATAATAGTTCTCGCAGGGTTGGCAGAATCCCTGGTGGTGATGACGTCTTTAAATATAAGGACTGGGCAGGGGTCTTCTGATGGGGATCTTGAAGCGCATTAACCCTTTGAGAGTTTGAGTGCTGAAGTCACCCACAGATAGAGGGTTGGACGATTGATGCGTTGTGTGGCTTGGTTGCTGGTCTTTAATAGTTGTAACTTCTGCAGGGGTGTCTATATCAACTCTTTGGCTTTGTAGATGGAGAGATCTGCAAGCAGTGCTTAATTTGAGCCAGTGGCTGCAGGCGGGGGCCAGGGGCTGTCTTTTTTTGGGGGCCGGCACTTATTTTTCTACATCAGACTTCGACCCAGAGCAAGAGAGAGAAGAACACAAAGGCATAGAAAGTTGAAGAGAAACACAGAAAAGCAGTGACAAAGGGGAAACACAGTTAGTATTTAAACAAAGGATTGAGTTGTAAATATCAAGAGGCAGAAATATCGGCAAGAAATATTGTGAATCAAAAATATTGTGATGCAGAAATATCGTCATTAATTATTATTAATGTATATTTAAATATTCTCATGGCTTTCCAGAGACTGGCTGCTTCTGCTTGATAAGCAGACATTGACAGCCATGTCGCACTCGTTTGCAAAGTACAGAGGTATTCCCCACCCCACCAGGGACATCTTAAGGATTCCAGTTTCAGCTCTCGTATGCCCTCTTTTGACACTGACAGGCACACACGTCCAAATTCTAAATGTGTTTCCGTCTAATATACAGGGATCGTGACATGTTTAAAAATATTGTAACACGGCAGCAGCGACTGATCTTTGTGATAACCTTGCATTTGTCAAAGGTGGAGTCATATTTTGAACTAAAAAAAAACAAACAAACACAATATGTCTCTGCAAAATGTCTGTGGTGGACTCTCAGACATCACCCACATTCAGTGCTTAATTTGAGCTGGTAGCTTCCTGTGAGTAATCATCAACACCGACACTTTTCATGAGCAGCAGTTATGGACACATTCATGTTCATTTATGGTATGAACGGGGAGATTAAGAGATGTGCCCAGGATCACAGGATATTGGGTTGACGCCGAGACTTGAAACTTGGTTCCCAAGCCCTGAAGTTGGCCTCACTGGCCATTATGCCACATCCTCATTTCATGGTTAGTAGTTGGTTCTGTTTTAGGTGATGCTAACAGGAGAAATGATCTGGTGCAAGCTGCCTCCTGACGAGAGCCCTGGGCACTTATGTTTTTTTACAAATAAACCTGTGCCCACAGTAAAAATAAATTCAAGGAAAATGTTTTAGATTTATTCAAGGTTATCAGGGTGAGACTCTCTGCATAACAGAGCTGGCTGTCTTAGGGTTGGGAGCTGAAAGGCTGGGGCCCTGGGACAGAGCCCATTTTTTTCATGCCATAAAACGTCTCTGTTCCCCACCAAAAATAGACTTTGTAATACAAACGCACTCGTTTTTTGTCTCTTTTAGAGAGTGTCATAATGTAAAAAGAGTGTGCAGATTTGGTAATAAGCTTCGTGAAATTTTCAGTTACTCATAATGAACCCAAGAAGCAATACCAGAGTCTCTGCTACAGCCCCGCATGGATAATCCCAGGTGGCCTCTTACCTGTCTATTTCCATCAAAGGCACTACCCACTAGCCCGGTGCTTAATTTGAGCCGGTGGTTTCTGGTGTTTGCTACCCACAGTTAATTATCAACGCCTGCTCTTGTGACAGTCTGCCACAAGGTGTCGCTGTCTGGCTAATTTATAGATACCACATCACAGTTAAATATTAATTCTATATACATATAAAAGGACTATTACCTCCAGCCCAAGCTATTCTTAAAGCTCTGGGAGGCCTGAAATAGTCACCTTCGTAGCAGTGTGATGGTTACTAGTTGTGTTGTTACTATCATTGGCAGCATAGAGGGGTAATATGTGCGGTGCCAGCTGCAGCGGCCTCCTGACGAGCGTCTTGGCACTTTTTTTTTTTTTACAAATTAAGCACTGCGTGACCGGTGCAGACATAGGCGGGCAGCAGCCTTGTTTACATTCCACGCCCGGAATCACACAGCACAACACTCTCTCTGGCACTGCCCCTGCAGGACCCCTGGCAGTGCTCCCTCCCCTCGAGAGGGTCGCCCTGGCAGGATGCACATTTCCTGGCAGCCTGCAGTGCCCAGGGCTGCCAAGCCCCGAGGTCAGCCAGGAATGAGGAAGAATAAACTCGCCACCTGCTCGCCCATCTGGCTGCATCCGACACCAGACTCCCGGCATCTGTGGGTTTAAAAGGCACCAGCAAGCTGCCCCTGAGCACTTGCAGGGAGTGCTACTGGAGGGAACAGCAGCAGATGAAATTCGGAGTCGAGAGCCGTAAGTGCTGCTGCAGCAAGGGCGTCCTAAAGCGCTCCGAAGCCAGTCCGGGGCGCAGGAACACAATCCTATTAGCGCCTGGCTTCCAAAGAAGAGCTGAACCAAAGATAGCAGCAGGCCGAGGCTGTCTCGGGTGGACAGAGCTTTGACTTAAGTTGCTCGGGTCAGTCCATCCCTGGGTGGGAGATTCCTGTCGCTCCTCCACTACAGCTTTTTAATTCCAGTAAAAGCATTTCCCGACGGTAAGAGTGAGTGTGAGGCGTTTGCATTTCCGGAGGAGGTCTGGCAGGGAAATGATTCATAATGGTTTGAACATTCCTGTCCTTTTAACTTGGACAAACCTGCTTTGAAAGGAAGAGGTCTTTGTTTTGTGCTTGAAACTCGGATCTCTTGAGGGCACTCTTTCTCTCTCCCTTGCGTCCTTGCATTTCCCTGGTTTCGGACGTGTCAAGACCTGTTTAGCGGATTGCAGCGCTCAAAAGCGGGTCACAATAGATATCAGGCAATTTACAGCGACGTCAATGCTTGGTTTTACTCCTGAGCACGTGTCACTCGAAGAGTCACACATTTGGCTGTAGAATGTCACTCATAAGTACATTAAAACCACAGAAATGTCACACATGAGCAACCTGAAAACTTGTCAGCTGTGCACTATGAAATCAGCGCCCCAACACCTCCCGGCTGTGACAGCGGGGGGGGGGGGGGGGGGGGGGGGGCTGGGGGTTAAGATCTGGCGCTGGGCCCTGGATGTCCTTGCCTGGGACAGAGAACCCGCTCAACAGAAAACATATCAGAAGTGACACAAAGGCTAAAAAGCAACATTGCTCCTGGGCCTTAAATGGCCGCTTTTGTGGATGGTGGTCATCTGTCCTCTTGAAGAGATTCACTATCTTTAGTAATAATTCATTGTAGCCAGAATCGTGGAGAATGAGCCAGATGGGACCACTCTACAAGAGAGGCGGGTATCTGAGCCCAGCTCCGACCAACCAACCATCTTCATCTATATGGAATTAAACATCTTCTCCAAAATCATTTGGAAACACGTATCCGTGTGGATCGAGGAGACTGGTTCTGGTTTCAGGGGAAGGGGGTGTCCACTGCAGCTCAGATGTTCAACCTCCATCGCCTCGTCCACCGGTTCTTTACCAAGAGGCACGCGCGCCTGTATGTGGCCGTTCTGGACTTTTGAAAGCATTTAACCTGGTGACTCTGGCCCAACCCGAAGGCTGAGGCGTGCCAGGGGCCCTCCTGAGAACAACCATTGGCTTCTACTGAGAATCAAAAGCACAAGCCAGAGTGGGCATCGAAGCGACTAGGAGGGGACCATTCAACACAGGGGAGAGTAAGAAGGCTGCATCCTTCAAGCTCTGTTCATGGTCGATATGTACAGCCAATCCTGGCAGCCACCCCAGCAGGGCTCAGAGTCAACAAGCCCAAGGAGCCCTGACTCCTGCAGGAGGGCGGATCTATCTTTGCAGCAGGAACACATATCCTCGCAGTCCCAGCTCAGAGCAAGGAAAAATACTGAGCCACAAACAACGGAAAGATCAATTCGATACAATCAAAAGTCATGCCTGGGACCCCAGATCAAAGAAGGTGGGACACAACCCACTGAAACTGGGAAAAAAGGCACTGAAAGAACACACCGCGGGTAGGGGGTGAGGCCTACAGCCACTGACTCTGGAAGTGGGGAACCAGGTTCGAATCCCAGCATTGACTGAACATCTTGTGATTCTGGGCAACTCCCAGAACAAGTTTGAGCTCTACAACACTGCAAAAAAGAACAAGCACTTTAAAATATCCAGGTGTAATAGTGAGTGGTTCTCAGTTCTTGAGGAAATACTCAGAGGAAGACCCAGCTCGGGACTTGGGCACTGAAAAGGGGCTTCCACAGTTTGCAAAAGAGCACAGATCCTTGAAACAGTGGTACATGCAAAGGTGGAAGGTGACAGGGGTGTTATGCTAAGGTGCAAATATTCGAGGTGCTTCAACTGTCACCAACAGGCCAACTGGAGAGGAGTCTGTGAGAAAAGTTATTTGGTCTTCCTCAATTGGCAACTATGGCCATGCGAGTCAGACATCCAGGGTTCGCGCCCATTGAAGACTAAGCAGCAGGTGTTCTACATTTAACGTCATCAGAAATAAATTCACTGCCAGCAACACCTGATCGACAGCGCTTGGAAGGAGGCCATTAAAGAACCGAGCTAGGACTCACCTGTGATAAGAGCGGGTGGACCTCACATCTGTAATCCAGCACCAGCTTCAGCAAACAATCAAGCCAGGATTCTTAAACAGCGCTTACACAAAAGAAGAGATAACAACAATGAAGCCGCTTTAGAGTAAAGGAAAAGCATAATGTGCCCAGAAATCTTGAGTCCCACTCCACAGATGCCAAGCAGCCTCTCTCCTAACATTTCATATCCTAAAAAAGATTGATTTTTGTGGCTCTGAGTAACAGCATGCCCATGAACAACCATCTGGACAGGAGACACCAAACTAGGTCATCTGCATCCCTGAATTCACTTCCTGCTGTCATGTGGCTCATACCATCTAGCTCAGAAGAAATGTACATGGGCACTAGTGAGGTGATCCCGCTACGCGGACAAGCAGACATTGGCAAACTTTTTCCTGGCACAGGATTAGGAGGAAGCCCTCCTGTGCACCGTCCACTACCTTGATGACACAGGGCGAATTTGTGCCTCTAAAGGACAAGCATGAGCATGCATCTTTATTCACTCCACACCCAAACTGCGCAAAACTTTCAATTTATTTATTTATTTATTTATTAGTGATATTTCTAGAGCGCGAACCAAGGCCCATGGGCGTCTCGGCGCTAAGATATCTGTAGTATTTAACCGGAGAGGGGGGAGCTGAGTTTAATGATTAAAAAGCCAGGTCTTGAGTTGCTTGCGAAAGGACCAGAGAGAAGGACTAGTTTTAATTGAGTGGGGCAGCATATTCCATAGCTTTGGGGCTGACACCAGGAATCTTCTGTCTCCCCATGAAACAGTTTTGGTACGAGGAACACAAGGTCAATTAGACTGGAGGAACGTAGTGTTCTGGAGGGACAGTAAGGGGTCAGATTTTGAACGAGAAAAGCTGGTCCCAGGTTATGCAAGGCCTCGTACACAATACAGAGGGTTTTACATTTTATTCTACTTCTGATGGGTAACCAGTGTAAATCTCTGATGGTGTCCGAGGCGGATTGATATTTGGGGATTTTTTCCAGGAGCCTAGCAGCTGAGTTTTGTATAATTTACATTTTGTTTAGGACTCCTTCTTGTGCATTTAGGAATAATGCATTACAGTAATCCAGGGTGGACAATACAAGGGAAGTGACCAGGGTTTTACCAGCTGTGTCAGGAAGGAAGGTGAGGTAATTTGAATTTTTATGGTCAGGAAATGTCCCCTAACGTGAACCCCACCGGCTCCATGTACGAGCTCAAAGTGCATGTAACTTCCCTCCTCGACCAGTTATGAAGACGCAAATACATTTGCGTCCAACGTTAACATGTCCTCTTTCAGATCCACCATGAATGGATTGATAATTCAGTTCCTAAGTATGCCTTGCCAACGTCTTTTCATGGTGCACTTTCACGTTTTCCTAGCCCTGCAGAGCTAGGCCCTGATTTCTGCCATCGAGCCCTTTCTGCTCTCTGCCTCCTGAAAGCTGCAACGTGGGATACATCCCTGACCTCTGTCCTACTCCCTGCGTGGCGAGCGGTGCCCGGCTCGGCCTGCTTGCCTGCCAAAGACAGTATTTTGCCTTCAAGTTATCAGTATAGCCGAGCTCAGCTCCTCGAAAACACATTCCAGTCTAGCAGAATAGATAAACAATTCCCCGGCTGCAGAGCAAAGGGCCTGGCCTTTCTGTCTCTCTGTCTCCATGCAAGTAATTCATTGCTCCCGTTACCATGGTAGGCCCATGGCCCCTCGCATTACACGCAGACACGTAGTCACATATGCACGCATTAATAGTCAGTATAGAGTAGCCTCTGCCCAAGAGACCTTTTCCTTCTAGATAATATAGTTCCCCAAACACAAGATATCAGATATGATTTAGGAACGAGTCGATCTGACATGCCAGACTTCTGTCTCTTTCCTCTAGTGCTAAATGTTAAGTCCCCTGCACCCTCCAGCCTCACGTCAGTCACACGTCATGCTGCTGCGCGCGCATCCTTGCTACAGATTTCTGCTGACACTGCAGGATTCCTCTATGAATCCACCCACTTGTGACACTTTCATGTGACGTTTCTAGCACACACCTCTGTGTACGCCCTCGTGCACGCCTTTCTGTTACGCACATGTGTTCTTATCTCGTTTCTCTCAGCTGTTACGCCTTCTGTATCCATCACCATTGTATGCATTAACTATATATACTGTGCTCTGTTAATAAAGTATTGTCTATCCCTTCCTGATCCTTAATGGTGAAAGGAACATCATACCATGGTTCGAACCATTCCATTTTATGGAATAAAACCCTTATAACTCAGATACCACAGACTCTGCCTCTCATTTCCGATTGAGTTATTTTATTGAACTTTACCGCATAGAAATTCCGACGGTAAATATTTATTTACCACATTAATTTGGCGCCCGAACAGGGACCCCTCCCCCACCCCACGCGCCGGTAGGTGCGTCGCAGGTTTCGCCCCCTGCCACAGCCGTGACGGACAATTACGCGTACCCGCAGGATTTCCTGTATCTCCCTCAGGCCTACGGAGGCGACGGAGACTGCGATCAGCATCCAGACGAGGCGGTGAGGAGTGCGGAGGATCCCGACCAGAGCCCAGCCGAGAGAGCAAGGTCCGAGGTGTCTAGAGACCACCAGTTCCGACGTGCCTGTGACGTCAGTCGAGTCCAGTCCGGTCCAGTCCAGACGAGTTTCCGAGGCCTTCCGTTCCGTGCTTCCCGGTGAGTACCGTTGCTGGGGACGCATCTAGACGGGTGCATTACTATGTATCCGGTCAAGACGGGTTTGGGTACACAGACCCGGTCTGCACTGTTTTAGCAGTGTATCTGTACTGTTTAGCAGTATATCAAGTAATTCGTGTCTTCAACGGTTCGATTTTGTTTTCGTTATAGAATTCAAGCATAGTCAATATGTGTTCAAATGTTTCTATGTGATTAATGTCGTGGTATGAGTGACTGTTTGATCTACATTACCGTGTTTTCTGTGTAAACATTGTGTTCAAGTTCGAGTAAGTGTCAAGTGCCAAAATATCAAGATGCCATTGTTCTCAAAGTTAAGACAGTTAGGAACTAGGAAAGGGATACTAGAGGAAGCGATTCCTATCCCACCTAGGGACACTCCAGGAAATTTTATGTATCATAAACACGGCTTAGATGCCATATTATATCTAGATTTATGGGTCGATTATACTAAGAACCTAGACGAGAAATATAGATGGCCCGTTACAGGGACATGGGATGCAGACTGCATCATGAGAGTAGAAGAAGCGCTATGGAAAAAGAAGGCCAGACAATCTCAGAAAGACGCCATAGAATTGTGGCGTAAAGAATCGCATAGACGTACAGAGAAAGAATTCAGAAAAGCAGAAAAGCATAGAGAAGATTCAGATAAAGCCCGAGAAAACGTACTAGTTGAAGAGGGAATACGAGTTAAAGCAGAGCAAGTAGACCGACAACGAAACACTCTTGTGAATGGTATGTATCCTCTTTTGGCCGAGGGTTTACCTAAGGCCACTCCGGAAATACCAAAAGATCTGCCCCCTCCATTGGTTCCGACTAAATTACGTCACAAGACCGCAGCAGACATTTTTATTTCTTCCTATTTAGACGATGTAGCTCCTACATATACTACTACACCTGCCCATGTACCCGCACCACCTGCACCTGCTGACGGCCTCCTACCCCATGATCATCAGCCCCCAGGTCCGCAACAGCAGATCCCTCCAGGTCCGCTACCCGCACCCGTTCCCGTTGTTCCCCCCGGTATTCAACAACTGCATCCATTAAATCCTTTTGGGACTGGCGTGGTCCAGGACCCAACCCAGCTACAGCAGGTACCGACCCTACAGCCAGGTTATGCTCAAGCCTCCGCTTCGGGAGGTGCTACAGGAGGTTATCAAACACCCCCACAGTTACACCGAGTGACAATGAGAGATCTAGCAAAGGCTCGGACACCGAAAGGCGCACCGGCCGAACAACTTAGAAGAGAACTTACAGACTGCAGATATGACCCAGTGCCTGGTACGTCAGGACCCATGTTGTTAGCGTCCATACGTTTGAGACGCGTTACAGATTATTTGAAACTACTACCAGGAATGCCGGAACATCTAGATAAATTGTATTATTTTATTAGAACAGGAGAAGGACCGGAGTCTGTTGCTGAAGCCATGTCACGTCAGAAAGTTGAGACTAAAGGTTTAATAATGCGATTTTTGGTAAATTGTTTAATAAGAGAACAAGATCAGGCAGGTTTTCCGCAAAGTGAGATGAATAGACTGACTAGATGGAGCCAGAATATGTCGGAGAGTAAACATGATAAGGAGAACAGTGTACATCATATGGTTAGAAAGATCCGTAAAGAAATAATAGAAATACATGCCCAGTGAGCACCTGAAGAACAACTTGAATTAGACGATCCAACTTCCTCGCAAGAGGAGGATGATATAGAGGATCTAGCAGAAACCTCGCAACAGTCAGACAAAGACTTGATAGCATATGTAGGTAAGGGAAGATACCTTAAGAAAACAATACGCCCAGAAAGCAAAAGACTTTTTCTCTCTGCTATATCAAATCCGAGTTCTCCTGAACATATGTTTCAGGCTACCGATAAAATACTTCAAGATCGAATGGGGTACCATGTACTCAATTCCATGGATGAACAAGAACTAGCCCGGTCCGCAGTACAATGGGCTAACAATTCTAGTACCTATAATGATGATACAGTAGCACAGACGTTTTTGAACCTTTCCCCAGATGAACAAAAATTAGCTGGTATATACATGATTCAGCATCTCATTACGTTGTTCAAAAGCCAACACTCTGATCCAGGTCCCTTACCGGATATATTAGTAGAACTGCTCTCGAATAGATGGAGAGGCCTAGGTACTGATTTAATTAAAGAAATTCTAGAACATAGACACAAATATAGTGCCTTCCTGAAACCACAGTTTATTTCAGCTCCACCACCCTCAGAAAGAAAAATGTTTTACTTTGACAGACAGAATCCCTTACGGGAAGTACATCCGGTCAGAAAAGACGATAATACACTAGAACGTGTATTCGTATACACACCCATCACTAAAATGGAATTATTGGAAATGAAGAAAATAGTGCCCAGTCATGATAAAGACCCTGCAGGTTTTCACCGAGAAATTAAAGATATGTTACTCATGGGCGATTACACGTATTCAGATATTATGAAAATGCTAAAGGTACTATTGCCTGCTGGCATTTACGAGAAATTAAAGGAGAAAGAATGGGAGGTGGGAGACACAAAAATTGATTGGGCTGCATTAGAAGTCGAAGAAAATGGTCGTACCGCAGGTTTAGGCCTTGGGGATAAAGCTAAAGCATTACCAAGTTTATTAGTACAGGTTTTACCTAGACTGTTAACAACTAAAAAGGAAGACTGGGACGCAATATCAGCCTGTAAGCAGAAACACGATGAAGATACTAGTGATTTTTATTCTAGATTTGAGAAATGTTTTATTATTAACAGTGGCCTGAAAACAAGTAGCGAGTCATACCCACACCTCTTTGTATCAAAATTAGTCGAGAATTCCCTGCCTCAAGTTAAGAACCGTGTTTTGAAAGTAGAAAGTACATGGCAAGCAAATACGCCGTCCCAAATGTTACAAATGTTACAGTACCACCAGAATAGAATTAGGGAAGAACAAGATCACGAACAGAGACGTATGAAAGATACGAAAATGAAAATGTTAGTTGCTCAGTCAGTTCCAGCTGACGGTCAGAAAAGGGGTATGACACAGTCTAATAATACGGCGGCTCCCGTCAAAGGGACATGCAACTATTGTAAACAGCCAGGTCACTATGTGAACGAATGTACAGTTCTGAAACACAATATAGCAACAGGTAAAACTAAAGAGAGACCACGTCAGCCTAGACAGGACCAGGTCCAACATCAGGTCCAACATCAGGTTCAGCAACATATTCCACAGAACGTACAGCCTATGCCTGCTCCACAGCAGACAGTACAGACAGTAGCGGTACCACATCCACAGCCCATTGCCGCGACACAGCAAGTTTCACAGCAGATGTACCAGTACGCACAATCTGATTACCCCGACTATCAACGATACTCATGAAACAGCCTAGAGAGGGAGTTTGGCTTGCCTCTCATTGAAGTTCCTGTAGATCAAGAGGGTCCTTATGTACATAGTCAAGTATTAGGAAAAGATAGAAAGTTTTTGATTGACACAGGGGCAAGTCGAACAACAATAAGTCACGACGAGGTTCCAGGGGCACCCCTCTCAGGCTCACAGAATGTTTCCCTTGGATTTTCAGGACAGCCTATTGTTAATGAAGTATCGAAACCTGTTCCCCTAGCAGTTGGTCCATTGTCACGTACTACAGACCTATTGCTCACGAAGTCATGTCCAGAAAAATTGTTAGGTATCAAAACACTGAAAGCTCTAGGAGCTGTGATATGTTGTTCTCCGGAAGGAGTTAGACTGTTTTTGCGTGACTTTAAGGGTCACTATGTATTACGAGATTTTGATGTCAGATTGAAAAATGTACCAGAACATTTGTGGGCACAAGGCCCAACTGATGTAGGTTGTATGCACATTACACCATACCGAGTTACACTCAAGCCAGGAGTTGTACTACCCCGAATCCGACAATACAAGTTACCACCCGATGCTGTAGTGGCTTTACTGGAAATCATTGAAGAGCTCATTGCACAGGGAGTGGTTGTAGAAACCGACTCCAATCTATGCAATTCCCCTATCATTCCGATTCTTAAACGTACTGACCCGAATGCACCTCCAGTTTATCGGTTGGTGATTGATTTACGAGAATTAAATAAATGCATTGTACCACAGTATCCTGTGGTCCCAGACATCTCATCATTATTGACTGCCATTGATTCAGAGGCGACGTTCTTTACTGTAATTGACCTCAAGAACGCCTTCTTCAGTGTCCCCATTGATCCGGAGAGCCAATATCTTTTCGGATTCTGTTTAAATGGCCGTAGCTTCAAATTTGCACGCGCACCTCGAGGATTCACAGAAAGCCCCAGCATCTACAGCCAAGCATTGAAAAGACAACTTGACAGTATTCACATGCCAGTTAACACTGCCTTACTCCAGTACGTCGATGATCTGTTGATCACCGCCCGTAGCGAACCTGAATGTGAACAAGCATCACTGACGGTTTTACATTTCTTGGCTGACAAGGGACACAAGGTGTCCCCTTCAAAGTTACAATTCTGTGTTCAGCAAGTGGTGTACCTTGGGCACTTGCTGTCCAAGAGGGGGAGACAGCTAACACCTGACCGCATTCAGTTAATTGCACACTTACCGCAACCAAAGACACAAAAGGAAGTGCGGGCCTTCATTGGCCTCACCTCTTACTGCAGACAATGGATTCCCCAGTACGCATTTCTAGCCAAGCCACTCATACAGTTGACAACACAGGAGGCAGCGACTTCGACTGTCCTCCCTTGGACTCAGGAACACACACAGGCTTTTGATGAATTAAAGAAAGCATTATGTCAAGCACCAGTTTTAGCAATACCATGTTACAGCAAACCTTTTACACTTTTCGTTACAGAACGTGATGGCACAGTATTATCTGTCCTCACACAAGACCAAGCAGGTTCACATAAGCCGTGTGCTTATTTTTCGAGTACATTAGACCCAGTAGCCCAGGCCCTGCCTGCGTGCTTAAAATCAGTTGCAGCGACAGCCTTAGCAATCCGACAAAGTGATTCCATAGTGTTAGGACATCCCCTGACAGTACAAGTTCCACACTCTGTGGAAGTTCTTTTAAACAGAACACAGACTCAACACTTGACCATAGCAAGACTGACAGGTTATGAATTGACATTGTTCCAGCCCCACATAGAAATCAGACGCTGCAATATGCTCAATCCTGCCACATTGTTACCCTCGAACATAACAGATCCAGCTCCACATGACTGTATAGAGATCATTAATGCAGTAACAAAGCCCCGACGAGACTTGACAGATGTTGCACTGACTAACCCAGACCTGACACTTTATGTGGATGGTTCATGTATGAGAACAAGCACAGGAGAATTAGTGGCCGCATATGCAGTGACCACTGAAACTGAAGTCAAAGAAACACACCGTATTGATACACTGTCTGCTCAAGCTGCAGAGCTCATTGCTCTGACTCGAGCCTGTATAGTAGCCAAGAACAGGAATGTTAACATATACACAGATTCACGTTATGCATTTGGAGTCGTACACGACTTCGGTGTACTCTGGCAAGAAAGAGGTTTCCTGACCTCTCACGGAGCCAAGATCCAGCATGGTCCCCTCATTCAAGCATTGTTAGAAGCAATACATTTGCCATCAGCCATAGCTATCATGAAGTGCAAAGCACATACTAAAGTTACAGATACTATTTCCCAGGGTAACGACCTGGCCGATCGAACCGCGAAACACACAGCTCTGACTCACACACATGCAGCTGATATGACAAAGACAATAGTTCCGACACCGACACATTGCATGACAGTTAAGGATCCCGCACTAGATGTAATTGACATACAGACACATGCTACTCCAGACGAAATAAAGAAATGGACTGAACTAGGAGGGATCCAGACAGACCAGGGATGGATGACGAAGGGAAAAGCCACATGGTTTCTCCCCGACTCTATGGTTCAAGTTATGATTAACACCGCACACAGTCCAGCACACTTAGGAGAAAAAGCCATGTTAGACAGTTTACAGAATCTCTGGTACAATAAACATTTACGAGCAGCAGCAAAGCAGAAAGTGCGTACTTGCATGATCTGTTGTCAGTTCAACCCAGGCAAAAGCATTCCTGTAGAGCAAGGTGGATTTCATCCTCCCGATTACCCTTTTGAAGTCCTCCAGATGGATTATATCCAGATGGAACGATGTCGAGGATTCAAATATGTCCTCGTAGTTGTATGTGCACTGTCCCGTTGGACAGAAGCATATCCAGTCCCAGATTATACTGCTCCGACCACTGCCAAACAGTTGGTTCGTGAATTCTTCCCACGGTACGGTTTGCCCCGTGTCGTGTACTCAGATAACGGTCAGCCATTCTCGTCCGAGCTAATGAAGCAGGTATCACTCCTGCTAGGATATCAGTGGAAATTCCACTGCGTCCGACATCCCGAGGCAGCAGGCCTCGTGGAACGCCACAATCAGACACTGAAAACACGTCTTGCCAAGATTTGTGCCGAGAAAGGGGTAGACTGGATAGTCGCCTTGCCAGTTGCATTGTTTTACATGAGAATGGTCGCACACTCCAGAACAGGGCTATCCCCGTACGAGGTGGTCTTTGGTAGGCCACCGAATATGTGGGGGACGCCTCTGCCTCGTAAGATCACAGATGTTGACTGTAATATGCTGACAGATTACCTTGCTTCCTTGATGTCTGCACTACAATCATGTCATTCACAGGTGGCTGCAGCCTTTCCCGACAACACCGAGGTGAAGCCACACGAGATCGTCCCTGGTGATCACGTTTTTATTCGGAATTTCGACAGGAGGAGTCCGCTGGAGCCCCGCTGGCAGGAGCCGAAGCTTGTTTTATTAACTACAAGGACCGCAGTGAAGGTGGAGGGCCGCAAGGGCTGGCTCCACTCGAGTCATATAAAAAAATATCATGGACTGCCGCCAAAGTCAGTCTCCCAGCCCTGCCCCATTCCAGAGACTGATACTAAACTCCCCCTGGTAGAGAAAACTCCTTCTCAAGAATTTCGAATGAAATTGAGGTCTAGCAAGTCAGACAGTTTAATTGTTTAAGTCCTCCCCTAGGTGAAGCGGTTAGACAGGTTCCTGACATGTACAAGTTAGACCCCAATAGAGAGAGAGATAGACAGAAACAGCTCAAGAAACGAGAATATTGTAAATCTCTCCGTAGTCACTGCATCGTGACATTATTGATTATGTTTTTTCTGAGTCTTACGATTATTGCTGCAAGTTTATTATTACACATGTACTTTCCTATTTCCATACATGCACATTTTTTTCCAAATAGCACTGTTGAGCATACTTTCAGTGAATTGCCCCCGCACGAGTTATCTTACCGGCTTGCGCTGCGCAACAATACTTTTATCAGTATGTTACATCATTCCCATCAGACCAGCAATGCTACCAATTGTTGGATATGTGGCCGACTCCCTCCCTACCAGAAATACAAGGGAGTCCTGCCCCTCTTCCCGTATCCGTTCACACATAATGGTTCCTGTGGTGCCTGGTTTAGTTTAATAAATTCCTTAGATTCTGATTCCATAGTCTACCAAGGCGATTGGGTATGGGGAAATCTGAACACAGTTATGCATAAAGCATGTTACCCTAACAAGGAGGGTCTTCCACAAAGGACAGGGACCGATCTAGAAAATGAAGTATATGGATTAGGTAATTATACACTTAACCTCATGATTCTGAATGTCCAGTCCGATACAGGACCAGACTTACCCTCTATGTCAGTGTTACCAGTCAAAGGCGAATTATGTGTCAGAAAGAATGGTTCAGTACACCTAGGTCATAGTAAATGTACTACTGTGATCGAATTCAGTGATAAAGGCAAGTCTACATTCAAAGCTACCCGCCATTCCTATTTCATTTGTGGTCATACAGCCTATATACGTTTGCCACTAGATTGGGATGGGACATGTTACATTGCATTCCTCCTGCCACCTGTTTTTCTAGCTCCACCTGATTATCATAAGAACTCCCGTCTAGTACCTAATAGACCCAAGAGAGAACTCCCGATTGTCGACTATACTGAAACGGCATGGGAACGATACATAGATTTCAATAAAGGTTTCTTTCCCTATTTAGGAGCTATCTTCAATAGCAAATCAATACGTCACTTGACCAGAACCCTTGAAGCAGTGGTAAATGAAACTACTTCCGCCCTAGGCAACTTAACAGAGGAACAGTCTGCTATGAGACTTGTTGTTCTTCAAAATCGTCTTGTTCTTGACGTCATCCTGGCCGATAGGGGCGGAGCCTGTAGAGTCATTGGATCGAGTTGCTGTGTTTTCATTCCAGAAAACGCACCGTCAGTATATAGAGCCATAACCCGTCTCCATAAGATTGCAAGTCAGATACACCAGAATCCAGGCACCTGGACTTGGTCCGGTTGGTTCTGGAGCGTGTTATCAGCCTGGGGATGGAAAGTCCTATCCTTCCTCGGAATAGCCCTTCTCCTAGTATTCAGTTGTTGCCTATGTATACAGTGTGGGCCAGCGATTTGCGGCTTGTGCGCCACATCATGTTTTCCTCATCCAAGTCCACGTTCTAAATCCCACCTGAAAAAGGAAGAGCAAATGATGTTATATGAACAAATAGATGGACTAATGAAGATTGATATATCATGAAGGGTCCGTAGGGGACAAGGAGGGAATGAGGTAATTTGAATTTTTATGGTCAGGAAATGTCCCCTAACGTGAACCCCACCGGCTCCATGTACGAGCTCAAAGTGCATGTAACTTCCCTCCTCGACCAGTTATGAAGACGCAAATACATTTGCGTCCAACGTTAACATGTCCTCTTTCAGATCCACCATGAATGGATTGATAATTCAGTTCCTAAGTATGCCTTGCCAACGTCTTTTCATGGTGCACTTTCACGTTTTCCTAGCCCTGCAGAGCTAGGCCCTGATTTCTGCCATCGAGCCCTTTCTGCTCTCTGCCTCCTGAAAGCTGCAACGTGGGATACATCCCTGACCTCTGTCCTACTCCCTGCGTGGCGAGCGGTGCCCGGCTCGGCCTGCTTGCCTGCCAAAGACAGTATTTTGCCTTCAAGTTATCAGTATAGCCGAGCTCAGCTCCTCGAAAACACATTCCAGTCTAGCAGAATAGATAAACAATTCCCCGGCTGCAGAGCAAAGGGCCCGGCCTTTCTGTCTCTCTGTCTCCATGCAAGTAATTCATTGCTCCCGTTACCATGGTAGGCCCATGGCCCCTCGCATTACACGCAGACACGTAGTCACATATGCATGCATTAATAGTCAGTATAGAGTAGCCTCTGCCCAAGAGACCTTTTCCTTCTAGATAATATAGTTCCCCAAACACAAGATATCAGATATGATTTAGGAACGAGTCGATCTGACATGCCAGACTTCTGTCTCTTTCCTCTAGTGCTAAATGTCAAGTCCCCTGCACCCTCCAGCCTCACGTCAGTCACACGTCATGCTGCTGCGCGCGCATCCTTGCTACAGATTTCTGCTGACACTGCAGGATTCCTCTATGAATCCACCCACTTGTGACACTTTCATGTGACGTTTCTAGCACACACCTCTGTGTACGCCCTCGTGCACGCCTTTCTGTTACGCACATGTGTTCTTATCTCGTTTCTCTCAGCTGTTACGCCTTCTGTATCCATCACCATTGTATGCATTAACTATATATACTGTGCTCTGTTAATAAAGTATTGTCTATCCCTTCCTGATCCTTAATGGTGAAAGGAACATGATACCATGGTTCGAACCATTCCATTTTATGGAATAAAACCCTTATAACTCAGATACCACGGACTCTGCCTCTCATTTCCGATTGAGTTATTTTATTGAACTTTACCGCATAGAAATTCCGACGGTAAATATTTATTTACCACAAAGGGGAGGATTTTTTTAATGAGTCTCAGCATGTGGGTGAAAAGTGAGGCGGTCATCGAAGATGACTCCCAAATTCCTCACCTTGCTGACAGGCTCAGGGGGAGAGCCTAATAACGAGGGCCACCAGCGGGATGACCATTCCGGGGTCAGCTGTCCGAAGATGACTACTTCCGTCTTCTCGGAATTTAATTTTAGACAATTGGAAGCCATCCAGCTCCCAATTGCCACCATGCCTAATTTGAGATCATCAGCCATTTTATGGCCGTTGTTCTTAATGGCAAGGACCAACTGAGTGTCGTCTGCATAGGAGGTAAGGCTCATCCCATGTGCACGAATGATATTGGCTAGGTCCGACACATAGATATTAAAAAGTGTCGGACTTAGGGATGAGCCTTGAGGTACTCCACATGGCAGAGACAAGGTGGAAGAACAAAAGGATCCCATTGTGACCACCTGGGTTCTGTCGGCCAGAAAGGAGGCCAGAAGTTTCCTGGCATTATTTTGGACACCCATGTTTTCGACACGGTCGATCAAAATAGCATGATCGACCGTGTCGAAGGCTGCCGATAAGTCAAGCAGTATTAAAACTGCTGTGCCCCCGGCGTCGCGGATGGATCTAATATCATCCGCAGCTTTAATCAAAGCCGTCTTTGTCCCATGGAATTGGCGGAAGCCAAACTGGGATTCGTCAAGTAGATGATGTTGCTCTATGAAGGCCGAGAGATGTAGATTTAGAGCTTTTTCAGCTATTTTTGCCAGAAATGGTAGGCTAGCAATAGGCCGATAGCTCTTTGGGTCTTCCATGTCGAGATGTGGCTTCTTTAAGAGTGGGTTAATGAGAGTCTTTTTTTAAATGGCTGGATAAATGCCTGTACTAAACATGGCGTTGCAAATTGAAGTGATGGCAGGAAGGATCACTTCGATAACAGGTAATAATACTTTAAATGGACAGGGGTCGAGTGCAGAGCCTGATCTAATGGTGGATATAAGGTCCGCAATCTGGGAACTAGAGATTTCTGCAAACAGAGAGAATGGGTCCAGTATGAGCGGCGGTCGACAAGTTAGAAGGGAATTTGGTATTTTTGGCAAAAGCAGAATAAATATCATTGACCTTACTAAAGAAGAAGCTAGCTAGGGCGTCACAGAGAGGTTGGGAGGGAGGTGGAGTCAGGTTAGGAGAGTAACCTGCTAGCTGCTTAGTGGTTTCGTACAATGCCTTGTTGGAATTTTCGGCCATTTCGATTCTATCCCTAAAGAATTTTTTCTTGGCCTCATCAATCATAGTTTTGTATTTAGCCACCGTTTCTTTATACTTAGTTTTGGCCTCTAGGGAGTAGTCTTTTCGCCAGTGCCTCTCTTTGTTCCTGCACTGTTGTTTTTGTATTCTTAGGGCCTCCGAGTACCAGGGGGCCGACGGGGAAGATCTCTTACGAGACCGTTGTTTAACCGGGACCAGAGAGGTAGCCGCTGAGCCCTCAATGATCAGACTTTTCCGCTCACAACCATCTTGATTGGTTCAACACATCCTCTCGTCTAACTGAACTCTGAAGCAGCAAAGGCTTCTTATGTCATCTCCTTTCACCACTGCAATGATTATGTGGTTGTAGTGTAGTTCCTATTTTCCCTATAGGCCCTGCGCATTGGAATAACATAAACAGCAGTGTAGACGTAGAAGTGCGGTCTTCTCGGTCTCTACTGACTATGTTAGATTTATTTGGGTTTGTACCAACTAGCTCAGAGGTCACTGGAAACTTTCTTGACTGAATAGGAAGTGATCAGCTTCCCTGGCTCAGACAAGAAGGGATTCAGTTTTCCAACAACCGCATAAACATGACAACTTTGCTCCTCAGAATAAGAGTCAATCTCTAGAGTCGTGTGAAGCAATAGACAGCTATTTCACTCAGTCAGTTGTGCAAGAATTACTTTCACCAGGATGCAGAGAATAGAGAGACGGGCATTTTCAATAAAAGGTATTATTTATTGAACAGTCTTTCTTCTCATGCAAGAGAAATGAATTGCCCCAATTGCAAGACTTGTTATTATAAAAAGTGCGTACAGTAAAAGGAGTATTGCGAAATAATACTGTAAAAGCATTGATATGGTTTCTTAGCCATATGATAGCTAAAATGAGTAAAATATATACATTCATATATACATTTGGCTAACGTCCTCAACTGGTGCTTCTAACTACGCCTACCCCGGTGTACCTGACCTAAGCCTAATACTTGGGAGGGAGTAAGTAAGTAGCAATTTAAGTTAAGTTGGTTTTGCCAAGGGTTTGCTTCAAGAATTCTCTCTAAGGGTTTAGTCAGCACCGTACCTCTGGAATAGAATGTTGGAGGTCTGGTATCTCCTCTCAGGGCTCGATATTCCAGTCACCCGCAAGGGTAGGCTGGAAACGCCGGAGCTGGATTTTCTCGGCAGGAGAAAAGACAGCGTCTCTCTCAGCGCGTCAAGGAGGAGGAGGGGCAGCGTCCGTGGGCTTCTCGCATCTGCTGGGCTGTGCAAGGGACAGCTGTTCTGCTCCTGTATTCACCACCACCATCGCGTTTGCTTAAGGCAATGTTGGTATTATTTATACCTGAAAGGTGACTTGTTTGAAGTAAGTTTTTGGACATAAGACGTCAATAAAGATGTCACTAAGAACTGGTCGTTCTTACAGTGCTCGTTAGAGTTCTATTACTAATCAAAACAAAGCAAGCGGGGCTTTCCCAGGTTGCTGGGGGATTTATCTGTTGAAAGAACTCGGACTGTTATCTAGGAATCTAAGGAAGTGGCTTCTGCTGTGTCATATGCTTTAATGAGCTGCAGAGACGAGTTACTGAAATATGGCTCTGATAGTTTATGCCATTATAGGGATACCTATTGATTATAGCCGTATAGGGGCACAAGGTCACAATATTGATCGGGGTCCTAGATAAAACACAACATGGTCACCTATCACCCCCCTACTCCACCCCTCAATCACAGTTGTTGTTCTACCTCAGTTTTACTCTTTTCACCCAACCTTCTTCACCAATCTCTACATGACACTGAATTGGTAAATCGTTTTTCTTTGTACTGCATACTTATGTTTTATATATCACACATTTAATTCTTGTTCCACCAAAGACCATGGGCCGAAAGTGTAAATAAAAAAGTAATCATTCTGAGATGCAAAAATGTGATCAAGGCCATGTCCAGCTGTGTGAGCAGAGCCCACGGCCTTTTAACCCAGTATCATTGTTAGTCAACAGGCATTTGGGAAGGGTCAGGCCAGGTTTGGTGATTCGCCCTTGGGTACAACCCTTTGATACATCAGGTTTGACCCACCCAAGAGTTTTACCCATTCTGTGCTTGTGGGGAAAGACATTAGGAGGTGAGGGTCCAGCTGTTGAAGTTCACGGGTATGCAACGATTGGTATGTTTTAGGGTTATCTCTGAGTCAACATCTGTAGAGAGGTCTGGGAAAGGATGATTGTAAAAAAGAGGCCTGTGGATGAGAAGAAAGGAGGCGATAATGGAGCATGTGGGACAGCGTTGGTCGAACAGCGAATCACACTGGACCAATGCATCTTTTGGACTCATGTTATAGGCATGGAGCTCTTAATGTCTCCTTAGGGATGTGCGGTTTGAGGAGTTTGTGTCCAGCAAGTACAGCTTCTTGTAGGTTTGGTCTGGGGTCATCACAGACCAGTTTCCAAAATGAAAAGTAGGTGAATATCTGAGCCAGGCAGGGAGTTGGAAATGTTATTGCAGTTTGTGTTACGAGAGGGGTTGTGATGAGAGGAGCGTTCAGGTGAAGACTGACAGACAGCAGGAGCCAGGAGGGGTGATGTAAAAGACAGGGTAAGAATAGGAGGGGTGTGGGAGGTGGAGGCGTGAGATGAGTAGGGTATCATACCAGGTTTGGGGGATGCAGACAAGGAGAGGGGGTTAGACTTGAAAAGGGGCTCTACAAGCACCAATGGAGTGGGAACCAGAGGGGGCTGCTGTAGTAGGTGTGGAGAGGGGAGAATTAGGGATCTGAGTGCAGTCAGTGTAATGATGTATAAATGACATCATAATGTGAGATGTAAAAGAATGTCAAGACAGGGAGGAGTGAGATAGGGTAGAAGCGCAGAGCCGGAGCGAGGGGCTGGATGTTAGAAGAGGGAAAAGGAGAGAATGAAGAAAGGGGGTCAGCGGGAGACAGCCACGTGGGAGGAGGAGACTGAAGACAGGTGAGAGGTGGGTGCAATCAACATGTGGCATACAGGGGCAGGGTGGAGGAAAGAACTGGAGGTAGCAGAGGCAGAGATGGTGAGGCAGAGGGATAGGAGGGAGGCTGGTTGGTGATCCATGGGTAGAGGGCATAGATTTGGTTAAGAGGAAGTTGCAAGAAGAAGAGGTGTGGCAGGGTTAGATGGTGGTGAAGGGTCAGGGTAAGTAGGGAAACACAAACAAGTGGTGGGTGGAATAGCTGAATTAATCTGAGTCACTGGTGATTACCCGGGACCACAATTGTCAGCACTACCGACACCGCCTGACCATGATCCGGCTCCAATAGGAACACTCCAGACTGAGCTGCAGGCCACGCGCCACACAAATGGAAAACAACCCACCACAGACGGGTTTTGGTCTTTTCATAAGAACCTTTATTAGCCTGTTCCTAAACAGGTCTCAAAAACATGATTGTTTTCTGTGTTACGGATCACACCAGTGGGTAAACAATATCCATAGCATAAAAATGCCTTTTCCCTCCCTACCCACCGTCTCTCCGAGGCTAATTTCGTCTGTGCAGTACAGGAGCTGCTAGTATTATTTATTTATTTATGGTAAGTAAAGGGTCTTACCATACCAGTTCTCTCAAAAACAAGCCCTATCCTCGCCTATTGCTTTTACCTCTCTCTGGCTCTTGCGCAAGCTTCTTAACCTTTCTGTGCTGCTGTCAGCTCTCATTTCATCCTTGGCTTTTCTAATGCCAGCCCCGGGGAAGCTTGGTCAGAAAGATCTGGGTGCTCCTGCAGAGGGGAATTAACTGATTTTCCCAAATCATGCGGCAATCCAGTCTTTCCACCATTTAGCTGCATCGCCAGCACCGTCACTGTTGATGCTTGACTATTTTTGCAACCCCAGTGATTTGCTTCTCTTCATTGGCAGAAGAGCGTCTCTTCACTTGCCATGAGCGCAGCGTGACCGTTTTATTATTGTGTACCACTTGCCGTAGCGAGTGGATGGTGTGGGCGGGGCAGATTCCGGCAGATTGTAGAATGACGCTGTAGGTGCTCAAGCACCATGTCAGATGGGCGGCTGCCTACAGACCGCCAATCTGGCATGCGCACTTCAAAGCCAAATATCCCAGCACTGTAAAACAGCCGAAGGATTGCCGGTAGCGGCCTCTAGCCTCAAAATGAGCGGTGGAACAGCCTGCTCCAACCAATTGCTAAAGGATTGGTTGGATTAGCGGTGCACACGGAGGGAAGTCCTTCCCTTTCCTTCCTACTCTTGCCACCCCAGGATCGGTGCAGGGAGAGGAGCATCTTTTTGGAGTGTCTGGCAGCTGGCAGCATTTATGGTGAGTGCCTCACCATTAATTAATGTTACCAGCCGCCACTGACTACCCATCTTTTTAAAAGTAAATAGCCTTTTAGGTTGCAGATGGTTGCTTGTGCTTTTCAGTTTTCATAAACATACTCCAGCCTCAAGCTTTCTATAAAACTAGTTCAAAGATGTACAATGTTGCATTCGCGAGTCTGAAATGGTGTCAAATGTGACCTATATTAAGTCTTGACTTCAAAAATTAGCAATGTTTATAAATAATTTAATTCGGATGAGATTTAATGACCAGCCTTTTGGGGGCATCCATGGGACTCCCCAGGATCTTAGGTCATTTGTTGTGTGTGGACTTCATGGAAAAGGCAATAAGAGCCCATCCACGCTTGATGGTCTTTGTTAAGAAAGACCGGCCATGGTCTCCTGAGGAGCTGAACATTTGTACTTCAGAAATGTGCAGAGTCCAGGTACAGTCCATACGTCTGAGCCTCCACAACAAAAGGAGTCAGAGGTAGGCAGATCATGCTGCCTTTAACCACGTTTCCCCCAAGGTCACGTCAGAATTTTTGTCCTCACAGTTGCTTTGCCTCAGTGCCTGAGGTGCCTCTCACGAGACCTCCTTCCCCACCCCCTGATTGCAAGAAAAAAACATTTCCAGGTCATGGCCAGATGTTGCGGTCCCGCCATTTTGAATGCATTCGGTAAGCAAAGGCGTCTCTGATGCACTGACAGTGGCCACCAACCGGTCCCCAGGCCTTGGAAGGAGGGTCTTCAGGAAATGATGCTCCTGTGCGTCTGCCTTTCGTACATATGTGGGGTCACACCCAACCGAATGGACCAGAGAACCATGGTCCACACCTCTGCTATGAATGACTGAATGAGCCATTTATGTAGCGCACAGCTGCCAAAGTAATGTCCCCGGTAGGCAATTATTGAGAGCTAGTGAACAGTGAGGAATAACCAGTTTTAGGATGTTTTTATATTGCCTGTTCACTTGGTGAAGCTCGAATATTATAAATAAGAGCATTCCACAGTTTGGGGACCATGGAAGTAAAGGAATGGCCTCCCAGCGAGCATGGCACACACACTCTGGGGACCTGCACAGGCTCTGACTCAGAGATCCAGAGGGATGATGTACACAAACTCTTTCCCTCGGGTATATTGGACCTCTAGTTTGATGTTCTCTGAAAGTCAACAGTAAACATTTCAAGAAGATGCATTTACACGTAGGAAGACAATGCAGAATCCTCAAATATGGAGAGATAGGTTCCAGTCTGGGGAGATTAAGCAGTATCCTCGCGGGCGCCTTCTGAACCGGTTGAAGGCGACAGAGTAAATATTCAAGTAGTGCCAGATATCAGATATTTGCATAGTCCATCCAAGAGGTAATCATAGAGGGTATGATCTTCCTGGTATACTCCAGAACTGTGCTAAGGATTAATTTTAAGTTATTTTTAAAAGAGCAAAACAAGATCCTGTGACTGCCCTCACCTGAGAGAAAGGAGTGATCCTTACCAAATGTAATTCCAAGGTTTCTCGCCTCAGCCACCAGAGTGGGAGGAGTCCCAAGCTCAGAGGGCCACCAAGCACTAGACCAAATAGAAGGTGAGCTCTTGAAGAGCAGTATTTCAGGTTTATCTGGGTTAAGTTTTAAACAACTGCTTTCATCCATTCGGCAAGATTTGAAATAATCCTTCAGCTCACAGTTGACCTCATGAAACAAGAACATAAGCTGGGTGTCATCAGCATATCCCATTCTTCGCAAGTCACTCTAATAAAATGGAATGAGACAAGAGGGCATATGTACAAGGAGTTATAGCCGCTATAGCGTCAATTTTTGACATTACGGCTGCTTTTTTTATTGCCTTATTTACAAGTTGCCACTAACCTCAGTTAGCGGCATTTTTCTGTCGAAAACGTGAATTTTTAAGATCACCACTTTTGTTAGCTGGAGTTAATGAAAATGAGATACAAGGATGTTTAATTGTTTTGTAATGTCTGTTATGCTTATATGATTCATATATGAAATTGAATAAAGGTTGATTGACTTGACTTGATAACGTATGCATTAAGCAAGAAGATGACATTTGGGTTCAATGTATATTTTAGATCAAATATACATTTAAGCATGTTAAAAAAGGTTCAATGTATCTATAAGCTAAACATGATTTTTAGCAATTACATAAAAAGCGAAGATGTGAATTCCAATGGCGTCAGCTAAAAAGATCGGAATAAAATCTAAAAGTAAAATCCGGTGTGTTTTGTATTTGGTTGAGATCACCCATTAGCTCAGTAGTGTATAGGAACATGGACATTGTGTGTTGTGCTGTTGTTCATGTGCCCAGGAAGGGCAACGTGTCCAGCTGGGAGCAGAGCATTGCATATATAATGGCTGATGGACTCACTGCTTTCCATCACAGGGCCTCCCCCTCAGTTGACTCAGAGGAAAGACTGCCCATGTGCCAGGGAAGACTAAGGGGTCCATGGAAATTACGAAGAAAAATATATTTTTTTAAACTTCATGTACTAAGTTTGAATGACATAAAAACCTTCAGCAAGGTAATAATTGGTGTCTAGTTTACAGTAAGAAAAATATATTTTAGATAAATGTTATGTTACACCATGGACGATTTGGTAGAAAGATTATTTGCTGAAAAAGTATGTGACAGCAGTGGAGTGGACCATGTTGTACGAATACATTTTTTCACACAAAATGTACGTTACGAAATGGAACCAAGTTGCTCATGGTACAGTAATTCCTGAATTGTCTAACCTTGAGTAGTGCCCATTGAACTTCCTATCAGAGGCATCAAATCATTCCAATTGTCTATCATTTTGCATTGCCCATACTAGACCCAAAGGGCTTCAAAGCACCTTGCACAGTCACAGGATTGATAGTTAACATATAACACAAATGAAAAAACTTACTGTGGGTGCACTAGAAGCATCTTACATAAGTTACAACATTTACAAAGTGAGGTAAAAACGATTAAGATGAATTCATGACCAGTTCTGTGATAGTAAAACCTGATATATAGGAATGCATATAAGGCGCTAAATAAAGCACGTACTAAAGTAGGTTAGATAATGTAGGAATCAATGAGACAGATGATGTCATCAGATACATTTTATATACCTCAGAACTATCCTCTTAACTCAGCATTGTACACAACTCCATGGGTTTGTCTGACCAGTTCTTCAGACAAACTGGGAAGTCATGGTGACAAGTACTGGATGCTCTCTCTGGACCCTAGGGGCTGAGTACCACCGCAATTCATGTTTCAATTAATCGCCTGGGGCAATACTCGTCGTAATTACCGTACAGTTACTAGTGACAGGTTTAGTTTAAATACAAGCTTTTAAACATACCAGAGTCTTGCTTGAGCGTGACAAGGTGCAAGAGCTCCCACAAATAAAGTGGGGATAATATGTGTTGGACTTGGCCCTTTCTACAGGGTCCTCCTCATACATTTTGTCTTCACCCTCCTGTTTTCTGTACTCGTTTTTGCTGACCGTAGGAGTATGCACACTTTACCTCTGCTAACCAGTGCTAAGGTGCACGTGCTCTCTCCTCTAAACATGGTTACATGGGATAACACCCAATTGGCATATTTAATTGACTTATAAGTCCCTAGTACAGTGGTACTACATGCACCTAGGGCCTGTAAATTAAATACTACTAGTGAGCCTGCAGCATAGACTGTGCCACTCACTGGAGCAGCACTTTAAGCATGTCTCAAGTCTGTCATTGCAGCCAGTGTGTGCAGTTTTATGTGCATGCTGACCTGGCAAAATAAAGGTTTTCCCAGGCCCAAACCTTCCTTTTTAATGCATATAAGTCACCCCTAGGACAGGCCCTGTATAGCCCAGAGTGCAGGGTGCTGAGTTTCTAAAAATAGGACATGTACGTTTGACTTTAACATGTGCTTGTAGTAAAAAACTCTTCAATTAGTTTCTGAGAACTCTAAAGAAAGCTGTTTAGCGTGCTGCATTGAAGAAGCTCGACCTCAAAGTTGTTTTAAATATAACTCTTCGAGCGTACCGTTGGACCCCACACTCAATGACAGCGGAAGGCACTGTGACTCTCAAGATGACAGAGCTACCCCAATGGACCAACCTCAGATGTACGAATGAGTAAGACATTCATACAACGGACTTTGGTCGCAAACAGAAAATGAAAATATATGCTGACAGACAACGTCATGTGAAAGATGTCACCTTTACAAGAGGAGATCGAGTGCTAGTCAGACAACCCAAAAAAAAACCTGATGCTCCTTTTGAGGCTGACCCCTTTACCATCACTAACACCGAAGGACACATGGGGACCGTCCAGCGCACTGGAAAGTCACTCACAAGAGATCCCACTCAATTTCGACATGTGGCCCCTCACTCACCAAATATCGATGTCAATGTAGAGACTGGGACTCAACAGACTGTTGAGGAATCTGTGACAGCTGACGATTCCACCTTACCTGTGCATATTACTGACACTTCACTGCCAGATCCTGGTTTCTAGTGACCCGATCAGGATGTGTGATTCGGCCGCCACGACCAATGGATTAATTGAAGAATATAATTGCCTGTATATCCATGATAATCTGTGTGTTTATTTATTGGTTTATTCTTATATTTATTTATTTATCTGGTTTGAAAAAGTTGTAACTTTTTATTTAACAAAGCGTGAGATGTAGCGTCTTGTAAATAAAAGAACATTTGAACTCCTTTGGTTCGCACTGTACACCGTAGGCCTGTGATGTGAGTGTTGGAGGGATGAGTTGAAGGCATGGTTTAGAATGCTGAGTTCTGACTTACATGCAGCAGAAAAAAGATGTGTAAAACTACTCTCCATGTGTGGCATGGTTTTTGGCAAGTATGTGGGCTGGTAGATACTGCATGCTGGAGCAACAGTTCGCCAAATGTCACCTGATGCGCTGTCTGAAAGGATGTCTCAGGACTGATGAAGTTGGGTCGCTGATCAGACAGTGAGGCACAATATAGTCTAGGTCTATTGTGGGAGCCTACAACCAGGTGTAGAGCCTGGATGTGTGCACCATAGGGTGTAGATCTACTGTGGGAGTCTGCAACCGGGGGTAGAGCCTGGATGTGTGCACCATAGAGTCTAGGTTTATTATAGGAGCCTGCAACCAGGAGTAGAGACTGGGTGTGTGCATAAGAGTCTAGGTCTAGTGTGGGAGCCTGCAACCAGGGGTAGAGCCTGGATGTGTGGAAAATAGAGTGTAGATCTATTGCGGAAGACTGCAACTAGTGGTAGAGCCTGGATGTGTGTACAATAGATTGTAGATCTACTGTAGGAGACTGCAACCAGGGGTGGAGAGTGGATGTGTGCATAACAGAGTCTAGGTCCACTGTGGGAGCCTGCAACCAGTGATAGAGTTTAGATGTGTGCACACTAGAGTCTAGGTCTACCGTGGGAACCTTAAACCAGGGGTAGAGCCTGGATGTGTGCACCATAGAGTCTAGGTCTACTGTGGGAACCTGCAACCAGAGTTAGAGCCTGGATGTGTGCACAATAGATTGTAGATCTACTGTAGGAGACTGCAACCAAGGGTGGAGACTGGATGTGTGCAGAACAGAGTCTAGGCCTACTGTGGGAACCTGCAACCAGTGATAGAGCCTAGATGTGAGCACACTAGAGTCTAGGTCTACTGTAGGAGACTGCATTGAGTGGTAGAGCCTGGATGTGTGCACAATAGACTATAGATCTACTGTAGGATACTGCAACCAGGGGTAGAGACTGGATGTGTGAACACTAGAGTCTAGGTCTACTGTAGGAACCTGCAACCAGGGATAATGCCTGGATGTGTGCACAATAGAGTTCAAGTCTACTGTGGGAGCCTGCAACAAGGGGTAGAGCCTGGATCTGTGCACAATAGAGTTCCAGTCTACTTTGGGAGTCTGTAACCGGGGGTAGAGCCTGGGTGTGTGCATAACAGAGTCTAGGTCTACTATGGGAGCCTGCAACCAGGGATACCGCCTGGATGTGTACACAATAGAGTATAGGTTTGCTGTGAGAGCCTGCAATCAGGGGTAGAGCCTGGATGTGTGCATAATAGAGTGTAGATCTATTGCGGGAGACTGCAACTTGGGGTAGAGCCTGGATGTGTGCACAATAGAGTGTAGATCTACTGTGGGAGACTGCAACTAGCAGCATCACCTGGATGGGTGCACAATAGAGTGTAGATCTACCATGGGAGACTGCAACCTGCGGTAGAGCCTGGATGTGTACACAACAGAGTGTAGATCTACTGTGGGAGACTACAACTAGCAGTAGAGCCTGGATGTGTGCACAATAGAGTGTAGATCTACTGTGGGAGACTGCAACTAGTGGTAGAGCCTGGATGTGTGCACAATAGCGTGTAGATCTATTGCGGGAGACTGCAACTTGGGGTAGAGCCTGGATGTGTGCACAATAGAGTGTAGATCTATTGCGGGAGACTGTAACTAGTGGTAGAGCCTGGATGTGTGCACAATAGAGTGTAGATCTTCTATGGGTGACTGTAATAAGCGGTAGAGCCCAGATGTGTCAACAGCTGGAAACTCCTGGAAAGGAGGAAGCCTGCATCCATTAAAAGGAGTCTAAATTGGATAGAGAAGTTCTGGGAGTACCTTGGAACATGTTGTGGAGTTGTTACAGCCCCCTCTATGATTGTCATTAAGCAAAAGTGCTTTGTTTATGGAAAGCAGCCGTGAAGGGTTATGAGAGAAGCCTGCTGTAACACTGTGTTTACCCAAATTTTAACTTTCGAATCTTGAGGACTTCCTGCCGGGGAATTTTCAGAGATTGGGATTAGACTAACTAAGTAGAGCGTGATTTATGCAGGGCCAAAACGATCCTGGGCAACTGATTTAGCATACTCAGGGGAGTGTCTGGATGGAGAACAGAATAGCAAGCCAGCCTCGTTTGACTTGTGGCCTCAGCATTGAAAGCAGTTGTGAGGATACTGCACATTGAGCCCGTGGGGCAGAAATAGCTGGAAGCTTAGGGGAGGAACTCAGTTGCTTGGAGAGAGGCAGGTGTGAGCAATCAACCAGATGCTGGGATTCACGGAACCACCTATGGGGGTAAAGTTGCACACTAACTTAAAGGGGGGAAGACTAGAAGGTGTCTCCAACCAGTATATTGCGAGCTATGAGTAGCTTGTAGATAGCCTTGAGTTCATTTTTAAATAAGCACAGTGTCACATTTTCGTTTCAAAATTAAGGCAAGGCTGAGTTTATTTTACCCTAGCAGCCCGTCCCGACGTTGTCCGGGTATGAATTGCTGCCGGCCAGTAGTATATTGTTTTGTAGGATTTCGTTTTGATAGCATTTCTTATCTGTGACAGGCCTGTGAAACGCTCCGCTTCACAGTGCACTGCTGATGCACTTAAGAGTGCGCATTCAGTAGTGTGTGAACTCGAGTTTCCTTACTTTATTTTTCCTTGCAATAATATATATAGTGAACTCGACAACATGGCATGAGCACAATTTACATTACAGAGGAACACATTAATTTGTGGTAGGCACGGGGAGACAAAGCAATTTGCCTGGAATCACAGGATGTTGACCTGATGCCGAGATTCGAAGGTATCTCCCCAGCTCTAAAGTTCGCAATTTTAGAACTTGTGGCGGGAGGTGTGTCTAAAAGTGTATGTTGGTGCTGGCCATCAATGAGAGAGACATGTGCATTTTTCAAATGGGTGGTGAAAAAATATGAGTATGTTGCTGGAGATGTGGGCCGCCGTGCCACCAATGTACTTACCGGGGGAGGGTAAACACCCATTATTCCGCAACTTTCTTTCCGCAGACCATCACTCCGCATACTTTCATTATGAAAGTACCATGACTCCGCAATGCCATTATAACGCATGGCATTACATTTTATATGCTTTTACCACGCATACATTTACAACGAAATTCATTGTAAATGCATGAATGGTAAAAGCATGTTTTTGTTTGTAATGTTCGGATAAGGTAAGTATAGTTATAGAGGTATAAGTTTTGGGGTACTGAGGTATATGTTTTGGGGTGTTTGGGTATTTAAAGGCTTCAGATATAGTTTTGGGTTATGGGGTACAGGGGTCATTTTAGCGTTTAGGGATAGGTATGGGTTTTGGGGTACAGGCGTATTTTTAGGGTTCAGGGCTAGGTTTGGGTTTTGGGGTATAGGGGTATTTTTAGGGTTCAGGGGTGGTTTTGGGGTACAGGGGTATTTTAAGGGTTCAGGGCTAGGTTTGGGTTTTGGGGTACAGGGGTATTTTTAGGGTTCAGGGCTAGGTTTGGGTTTTGGGGTACAGGGGTATTTTAGGGTTCAGGGGTGAGTTTGTGTTTTGGGGTACAGGGTTATTTTTATGGTTCAGGGCTAGGTTTGGGTTTTGGGGTGCAGGGGTATTTTTAGGGTTCAGGGGTAGGTTTGGGTTTTGGGGTACAGGGGTATTTTTAGGGTTCGGGGCTAGGTTTGGGTTTTGGGGTACAGGGGTATTTTAGGGTTCAGGGGTAGGTTTGGTTTTTGGGGTACAGGGGTATTTTTAGGATTTAGGTATAAGTTTGGGTTTTGGGGTACAGGGTATATTTATAGGGTTAAGATGGGTTAGTGTTTAAGGGTGTTGGGGTATTTTAAGGAGTAAGGGTGGGTTTTGATTATGGGGTGCAGGGGTATTTAAAGGGAGCAGGGTGAACACCCGGATACGATATGAGACATGGCATGAAGGGCGGAATATAAAAACAACAGTGGATAGACAGAATGCAGAACAATGTCATACCAACACCCCAATACAGAGATTTGGGCCTATATCCATCATTTTCTTTGCACTCCACATCACCTCAGTAATGACCCTATGCCTCATGGGAACATTCCAGGCCAAAATGCCAAGCCTTGTCTTTCCTGGACCGGACTCAATCATCCTAGGACCAATTTCTGGCTATCAGCCGTCTTCAGCCAGGATAGATAGACTCCAGTGGTGTGGAGAGCATGGGACTCACATCTGAGCATACCCATCCCACTCGGGGTGACAAATGCAAAAACAACAGTTGATGGACAGAATGCAGAACAATGTCATACATTCATCCCAGTACAGAGATCTGGGCCTAAATCCATTGTTTTTTTGCACTTCACACCACCCCAGTTCAGACAAGGCCATATGCAAATCAGCCTTGACCCTGGGCCTCATGGGAACAGTCCAGCCCGAAGGGTGGCAGTACCACACGCCCCAGCATTTGTCACGTCCCCACAGCACAACGCAGACACGCCCACAAGGGACTACTTTGCCGGCACGGTTCTTTTACTTTTTAAATGTATATGGTGGGCGTCTGCATAGCCTATGTCCTTCTGCTGCAACTGCCCTTTCCAATGCTGTATTGGGTGTTGTGATTGGTGCTGTGGTTCCTGAGATTACCCGCTTCAAAGGTTTTTGGCTCTCTTTTTATTATATTAGTATGGATATATATATATAAACACACATACTATATTAAAATTACTTCAACATTGTTATGCTCTGCTGTGAAAATTTTTAAATAAAAAGCAAACGTTTTATTTGATTATTGTATTTAACATCATCTGTGCTTGTAACATTCTAGTTAGTAGTCGCCATATATGACTAAGCAACACGTTTGTGCATGTGCATGTAGTGTACTCTGAAGTGCAATGTCTGTGAAGGGAGATTAATGTAAGCAAATGCTAATATAATTATACAGTCAGCGAGTGTCCTGAGAGGTACCTGGGTTCTGTGAGGTGGCATGTGACGCCACATAATATGACATATATATATAAATATCAATGCACACTTAAAGAAATGTAAAAAGTTGAGGTGCTCTTGTGACTTAAAGAACGTCAGCTACTCTACTGGCGAGAATCGGACCACTGCAGATACACCTCTACCTGTGATTGTTTCTCTTAGCTTTCTCTGTTTCTATCATTCTTGTACCCGAGCTGGGTTTTCTTCGCTTTCTCTGTTTCTATTATTCTTGAACCAGAGTGCACCTGCCTAGAAGCCCTCGCTCCCTGTGCCCTGACTTAGCTGCAGCAGTGCCTAGAGGCCCTCGCTCCCTGAGCCATGATTCGGGTGTAAATGTCCAGAAACCCCCCCCCCCCTTGCTCTCCAGTCAGAACACTGCTGAGATGTTGAAAGGTTGCTGGTTTCCCCTGCGGTGCTCTAGCGTGCCCTCTAACAGATGGATAGCGCCTCGTTCACAGGAGATGATGGGCTGACCTCCCAGAAACGGAGGGTTTGTTACGGGGGGAGGGAATACAAGTTTTATTTATGTACATTTTTATATAGTGAGAGAAGCTTTATGTAATTAGATGGATGTTACAAAGCGCTAGAATAAAAAAATGACAGTGAGCTAGTGTCTTTCAATGGCAAGGGGCGAGAAAGACCGTAATACAAACACTATTATCTGAAACAACCTATCTTGTACATTAAAGGTAGTCAGTGTGACACACTTACTTGTGGAACACTGCAAATCCATCGCGGTACGGGCCAGCCAGCTGTGGTGACTTCCCCCTGCACCGTAAGCAGAGCCCGCAGTTCAGGCCTCGCATTTTATCATGGCCTCGGTTCTACTGCATGCACTTCTGCACTACAGGCATCAGTGCCTGTTGAGGCACCTTCACTGTATTTGGCGGCGGACGGGTCGAGGGTGACGGGTCAGATCACGGCACAGTACTTCAGGACACAAGTCACAAATGCGAGGTGAGAGCAGAAACGGTCTGCGCAGCCCGCTCGTGCTGCCGGGGTCCCATTGAGGACACAGAGAAAAAGCCTTACCAGAAAAAACCTCCTGACGTCCAAGTCTGTGAGAGGATGTGGCTCACGGCTAGACCATCGACTTTGGAACCAGGAGATGCCGTGGTCCGCGGCCTGGTAATATGCACGCCGCAGGCAACAGCGAAGTCTCGCAATTAAGTTGGGAAGTGATACATCTTTTTAGATTGTTTCACGAGTACCACATTCCTCATTTCTAAGGAATATAGTTGGAATTATGGGATTTAAAATATAACTTTCATTGTATTTCTTTGCAACAACTCAGTAGGAAACTTGCCACAAAGATAGCTGGAATGATCATTCACCTAGCACCGCAGCCCAGACTTTTAAAGTTACTTCTTATTTGGTTCAGGATGCCGGATTTGCATGGCGCTCATTTAGGTGCGGGCTTCTAGGCAGAACCACTGCCATTTTTGTATTTCCTCTCGCACTCCGCCCGCAGCTCCTCCCGGCGCTCACGTCCTCCGCTCTTCCTGTTGCTGGTGAACGCTGCTCCTCCCCTCACGCAGACGTCCGGCCGGAGCTACTTCCAAGGCACTACTTTATTTTTATTTCTAAATATTTTAAACAACGTTTTTTTTTATTTTTATGTAGCCTATGTCCTTCTGCTCCCCCTGAGGTTTTCTAAGATGCCTTGGGTGTTTCGATTGGTGGTGTAGTTTTCGAGTTTACCTGGCTCAAAGGTGCAAGCTCTCTCTTTATAATAGTAGTATAGATTATTATCGGGCTGCAGATGGCAGGGCCTGATAATGAGAAGTGCTCAATCAGATGTATGTCCCAGGCTGGTGTGGTATTGTAAACGTTCTAATAGCTGGGTGGGCGGAGTTAGTGGGCTGGGGGAAGAGGAGGATCCAGGGGATGGGCTAGTCAGTTAGAATAGGGACGGGGACCTGAGAGCACCTGTTGAATAAAGCTCTTAGATACATAAAGAAGTAGTTTGTCCTTATTACGAAGAAGACACGACAGCTGGGTCACATAATTGAAGAACTGAAGCACTGAGGAATTTAACTCTTAAATAAAAGTCATTGTGACTCAACATTGGAGCATGAGAACAAAATGATGTTTCTGAATGCTTTTAAATAGGAGAAAATTAAAATGATAAATACCGCAATGAGTAAGCTACCTCTTCATTTTAATTCTCTCCCACTTTAAAGTGTTGCATTTACAAACAGGAGGCCTCTTGCTCCCAGTGGCCAGTAGACGCTGTGTCGTATCTGTAACTGAAAAATACGGTAATATATTTTAAATGGGATACATTTAAAGTGAAGTCTTAATGTGTTTCTCCCCTTTCAATTAAGCCAATCACGTCTTAATGTTTTATGAAGCATGTTTCTTCACTTTAAGGGGCATATTTACAAGCCCCCATTGCCACAGGAATGTCACTTTTTTCGACGTTCCCATGGCGCTTGCCTTATTTACAAGGCAGTGTTACACTACTTAACATGGTTTATTGCTGCCTTGTAAATAAGGTGCCCTTTCACTCTAAACTTAGCGGGAAAAGGAAGGGCAATGGGTGTTGCGATGAGCGTTCTGCCGCAACACCCATTGATTTTGACGCTGCCCTATATTTACAAGGGTGGCGTAAATATGGAGCAGCACCAAAACTAAGACCAGAAAAAAAAACCTGGTCTTAACATGGCACAACTAGGAGAAATGCTTAATTTCTCTGCATTTTTGCTGTTTCTATGTGTGCTGCATTGTGCGGGACACATAGAAACAGCAAAACGCCATGAATGATTGTTTATGTGCAGAGAGGTGTCCCTTCCTGCAGATAAACAATCATTTTAAAAATGACGAGTTGTAACTACTATTTGTGCCGCACAAAGCAGCACACATAGAAGTTACAAATTGCCTTTAAGATTGTTTATGTGCAGGAAGGGACACCTTCCTGAACATAAACAATTGTTCCCACAATGCAGGCACCTTGCACTATGGTTCAAGGGTGCCTGCATTGGCGCTAGGCAGCTGTCATTAGTGCCTGCACGGGGGAAACGCAGGCCTGCACCATATTGTTGTAAAAACGGTGCAGCCCTGCATTTCAAAAGTGGCAGAGCGCGCAGTTAAGCCAAGAAGGCTAACACCGCGCTACGTCACTTTCCTTGTTAAAATACCCCTACGTTTCTCCCATTTAAAAAATGTCTGTATTTCTTTTTTATAAATATGGCACCTTGTCTACAGGCCATTTGGAGCAAGATGCCTGCTGTTTTAAATGTGACACTTGGAAATGGGAGAACATTTAAATGATGACTTTAATGGAATACATATAAAAATACAGTTAACTCTTCAGTTTACTTTTCTCCCATTTGAAAGTTTCACCTTTACAGACAGCAGGCATCTTACTCCCTAGTGGCTGATAGACACAGTGCCATATTTATAACTCAAAAAGACAGCCATTCTTTTAAGTGGGAGAAATTTAAAGTGCAAACAAATGTTAAACTTTTTTGCAGAACATTTTTCTACACTTTACATTTCTCCCATTTACAATTTTTTTTGCATGTTTGTGTTATACATGTAACTGTGCCATGAAAGATATGTCCTGTGCCACAGGTACACACAACACAGGTTCTCAGTCACCCATATATATATAACCAATTCATACGCACACATGTTAACATCACCAAAGACCATGCACTCACTGACATACATGGTAACCCTGTCATAGTGCCCCTGGTCAAATTATTTTTTCAAACCATAGTAATTGGCTCTATGGACATTAGACTTAAAGACAATGAAGCTGGGCGTAGACTTACCTGGTAACACTACGTAAGTGGCTTAGCCTTCAGTAGCTCACAATGATTTCCACTGATCAAAAGTATCTCTTTCTACAGAAAAGTTTGGAGACACCTGCCAACAAGTCAAGAATTGAAACAGGAAAACCAGAGCAAGAGCACAGACTGGACCGAAGAGGGAGAAAAAGCAAGAATGAATAGGTGAGTTTAGAGCCAAGAGCAATTTTACTGAACAGAGCTCTACCTCCAGCACATGGGTTTGGCAACAGAAGGAACTACATGTACCATAATGCATCGGGATGGTGGTGTAGAAACCAGGACTGGAGTGTAATGTGATGTAAATGTAAATGTAAATGTGCTGAAATGTGTTCTGACATGAATAGACTAAAAGCAGGAGCTAACAGGGCCTTCTTGAGAGCTGCTTGAATGCAGAATCCTTACAGGAGGAAGAGCAGGTACATCTTTCCTCCATCAAAGCGACCTCAAGCAGGAACCACGGAACGGAACCTCTGCTGTCTGGAGGTTTTAAGTGAAAGCAGACATAGTTTACTGGTTTAGTGAGCCCTCCAATAGAAGCTATCCAATCAAGGGTGTGTGTGAAATTCAGGTAATTTTCTGTTGCATGGAAGTCTTTTCAAAATTATGCAAAATTGTCCAGCGGCGGCTCCTCCATTATGGCGGAAAAGTATCATCCCATCTGCAGCAAGCGAAGGAGGAACACACATTAATGAAATGGTAATATATACCATTTTATTAATGTGTCTCAGGCTGGCGCTCTTACAGCGCGAGAGCAGGAGGCGGGGCTGATTGCACTATTATTTTCTGCCAGTGCATATGTCAGATTGGCCAGCGGCCTACAGCCGGCCAATCTGACATGCGCACTTCAGAAATTCCAAGACTGAGAAACAGCCGAGGAATTGCAGGCCCAGGCCCCCAGACTCAAAATGGGCACTGGGTTAGCATGCTTCAACCAATCCTGGAGTTGCGCTGCAGCTCCAGGAGTGGTTGGTTTTGAGTTGTACAAGGGAGGATGTCCCTACCTTTCCGCCCGAGTCGGAGGAGAGCAGCAGGAAGCCAGAATGAAGGAGACCTTATTCAGAGACTGCGTGCCAGCATAAATGGTGAGTGGGCATCGTGCCTCACCATAATGTAATTCTATCGGCCGCCGCTGAAATTGTCCATAATTATGCGAAATACAATCTATCATTTCAGGCTATATTTTAGTGTGAAACGCGTCCTTGCATCAATTTTCCATGCAAGGGCATATTTTGCACCAGAAAAAGGTGCACATGCCACTCAAGTTCTGTCATCGCATGCTTTCTCCTGTTCCAGATTCAAGGGTAATTTTGTCCCCTCTGGAACCATTCCATCCCTGCACTCAGGATTGGTAGGAGAAAGGGTTGTTGTAGGGATTGTCCACAAGTGGTTCATACTTGGCCTGATGCATGTCTGTTGACCCATTGGGCTACTTTCTAGGCTGGGTCTGGGTCTAGGCTGGGTCTCAATCCTGGGAGGTACCTACAGGCTGAACATTGCCTAAGCTAAAAACACATGGGGCCTTATCTACAGGAAAATGACGCAGCACAGCGTTGCGTGGCATTTACATGCGCCGTGCTGTATGATTTTCAAAGCACAGGGATGCGTCGGATTAACACAAATACCCCCCTGCACTGGCACACAATTGGTTGTCATGCGCCAGTGCCGGCACCCGTGCATCATTTTGCAAGGGCGCCTGCGCTGCGAGGATGACTGTTTATGTGCAGAAAGGAGCACCTTCCTGCACAAAAACAATCATTAATGGCATTTTCCTCTTTCTAGGCGTGCTGCGAAAATGTGATGCACCGGCGGCGCGTTGAGATTGTAAATAAGCCCCCGAGTGTGCGGGAGCTACCGTGAAACACCTCTGTTCCATGCAAATACCCGTCTCCAAAATATTGTCCCATGTTCCTCACCATCCTGACCCACAGTAGCAATCAGTGTACTACACATACTCAAAACTAGAACCTGCCTGTGCACAGCTCTGAAGCCCACTTTGTCACAGAGGATAAGCTCCAGTCTCGCCCCCTGCAAGATGCCAGTCACTCATGAAAGGAGACATCACAAGACACCGGGGGCCTTATTCACAAAGGAAAGCCTACACTTTTGTAAGCTTGCTACTTTTTGCTATTCACAAAGTACGAATGTAGCTTTATGTGTAGTACATTTATAACTGCGGAGAATTTTGAACGTAAAAAGATAGGACAGGAGCTGCAGTCGTAAAGAGACTACATGAAAAACTACACTTGTAGTTTGTGACTACCAAAACATAGTAAACTTGCACAAAAAGGGTAAGTTTACCTTTGTGAATAAGGCCCCATGTGCTTACTAGTGCAGATAAAGATGGCTGTCAATTATTGTAAGTTTCATCTTATCCAGAATTTGAATGCATTGTAATAATGTGACTTCTCAAAAGAGGTTTATTTATTTATTTAATGTGTAAAACAGAGAACATGATACTGCTTTCCAAAAATGAACAAACTGAGAACCATTTGTGATGGACAAGAACTGATGATCATATGATGGTGTTACCGCTTTCTCACATTGTAATGTTTGTTCGATAAAACATACTGATAGCGTCTATTCTATGTGAATATAATGTACATTAGTAACAGGTTCTACAGAAATGTTCATATTGGAAAGCTTTGCTGAAAAATGGCTGAGAGCTATTTGGTCAAAAAGTAGCAGAACATTGCAGTAATTCCAGTGTTCAGAAATAATAGCTCTGGGCTGATGAAGAACGCGTTTCAATCAAAGGAGTGTGCGCCTGCAAATGGAAAGGGAAATAAGGCATAGTTGAGGTAATTACACCTCACCAGCTCTGTGGTCTTTGATTACATGCATCACGCTAGGAAGGTGCATTCGCTTCACTGTTATTTCAAAGGGCTGTGATGTCTGTAATGCTTAGCATGGGGTGTAATAGGACTAACAGGAAGGGAAGCTCGGGCTAGAATGAGAAATGTGTGCTATGGTAAGCATGGGGTGTAATAGGACTAACAGGAAGGAAAGCTCGGGCTAGAAGGAGAAATGTGTGCTATGGTAAGCATGGGGTGTAATGGGACTGCCAGGAGGGGAAGCTTGGGCTAGAATAAGGAATGCGTGCTATGGTAAGCATGAGGTGTAATGGGATCCCCGGGAAGGGAAGTTCGGGCTGGAATGAGAAATGTGTGCTATGGTAAGCATGGGTTGTAATAGGACTCCCGGGAAGTGAAGCTCTGACTAGAATGAGTTATGTGTGAAATGGTAAGCAGGGGGTGTAATGGGACCCCTGGGAAGGGAAGGTCGGGCTAGAATAAGGAATTCATGCGATGGTAAGCATGAAGTGTAATAGGATTCCCGGGAAAGGAAGCTCGGGCTAGAATGAGGAAGGCGTGCTATGGTAAGCATGAGGTGTAATAGGACTCCCGGGAAGGGAAGCTCGGGCTAGAATGAGGAACGCTTGCTATGGTAAGCATGAGGTGTAATAGGATTCCCGGGAAAGGAAGTTCGGGCTAGAATGAGGAAGGCGTGCTATGGTAAGCATGAGGTGTAATAGGACTCCCGGGAAGGGAAGCTCGGGCTAGAATGAGGAACGCTTGCTATGGTAAGCATGAGGTGTAATAGGATTCCCGGGAACGGAAGCTTGGGCTAGAATGAGTTATGTGTGATATGTTAAGCAGGGGGCGTAATGGGACCCCTGGGAAGGAAAGGTCGGGCTAGAATAAGGAATGCATGCGATGGTAAGCATGAAGTGTAATAGGATTCCCGGGAAAGGAAGCTCGGGCTAGAATGAGGAAGGCGCGCTATGGTAAGCATGAGGTGTAATAGGACTCCCGGGAAGGGAAGCTCGGGCTAGAATGAGGAACGTTTGCTATGGTAAGCATGAGGTGTAATAGGATTTCCGGGAAGGGAAGCTCGGGCTTGAATGAGGAGCGTGTGCTATGGTAGGCATGGGGTGTAATAGGACTCCCGAGAAGGGAAGCTCGGGCTAGAATGAGGAACGTTTGCTATGGTAAGCATGACCGGGAAGGGAAGCTCGGGCTTGAATGAGGAGCGTGTGCTATGGTAAGCATGGGGTGTAATAGGACTCCCGAGAAGGGAAGCTCGGGCTAGAATGAGGAACGTTTGCTATGGTAAGCATGAGGTGTAATAGGATTCCCGGGAAGGGAAGCTCGGGCTTGAATGAGGAGCGTGTGCTATGGTAAGCATGGGGCGTAATGGAACTCCCGGGAAGGGAAGCTTGGGCTAGAATGAGTTATGTGTGATATGGTAAGCAGGGGGCGTAATGGGACCCCTGGGAAGGGAAGGTTGGGCTAGAATGAGGAACAAGTGTGCAATTTTAAGCATGGGGCATAATGAGATTTCTGGTAAGGGGAGCTCGGGCTTGAATGAGGAATGCATGCTGTGGTAAGCATGGGGTGTGATGGGGCTCCCGGGAAGGGAAGCTCGGGCTAGAATGTGGAACTGTGATCAGGTAAGCATGCAGCCGTGGCCCGTGCAGGTAATATCAGTGGGGCAGTGGGGCCGGGTGCGGGCGGATTTCGACAGAGGACGACGAGGGAAAATTAAGTATTTATTTAATATTCCCTTGTGGTTGTCTGTCGAGTCCCCCTTAACTTGGCCCCACCACCCCACTGCTCTTACCTGCATGTGCCACGGCTGAAAGCATGGATGGTAATGGGACTCCCGGAAAGGGGGAGCTCAGGCTGGAATGAGGAACACATGCTATGGTAAGCATGGGGTGTGATGGGACTCCCGGAAGGGAAGCTTGGAGTAGAATGTATACAGTGGTCTTCAAACAAAGGCGATGGAGACCCTGGAAGAGGACCTACCACCCAGAAGGGAGGGGAGACTGTTTAGAGGCTACGAAGACCGGCATATGTTCTGGAACACAAACTACTAAACAAAACAAGGAAGTTACTATGGGATCAACAGCCAACAGAAAGCAAGATAAGAAAAACAGTGCCACAGTTAAACGAATCACAAGCTGTATAACAAATGACACAGAGTTTCACCCTGCATAGAGATTACAAGAGGTCTTGCTGAGACAGCGCATGCATGCTCTTGCCAAACACGAGACCTAAAAAGTATCCATCTACTGACACAAAGACCCATACAGTGCACCTACCGGGCGATCGCCATCTTTAGTTAATAAAGCTGTGAGAGAGTCTTTCATATACAACCCTCACCCACTCTAATATTGTCATGCTTCATCAACGGATCATGGGATCACCCGATAATGATGCATGCCACTATTAAAGTGGGTGAGGGTTATTTATAAAAAGAGAAAGACTCCCTCGCAGCTTTATGCACTAAAGATGGCGATCCTCCTGTAGATGCACCGTATGTGTCTATGTTTGGGCAGACAGATACTTTGTTTAGAAGCCTGTAGAATGGTTACCATGGGTAGTAGTGAACCTGCCACATGGAGGAATGCTCGTATCACCTTTCTCTTGAAGGGTAAACCCTAAATCCAGGGTGAAATGGAGTGAGCTCTGCACCTTGCATCTGTACCATGTCCCTAATGCACACCAAAAGCAGCCCATGGTTCTCATCCAGCCACATGAGAGCGGCCACACTCGTAGCCCGGAGCATGAGCAGAGCATTGGCAGCCTAAGCCGCATCACCATGGACGGTCTGTTCCCTGGCACCCAAGAGGCAGCTTCTATCTCAACCCCCCTGGATGTGCTTGCCCTCCCATAAACCTCAAGCTCGTAGGGTAATAAGAGAGTTTTCAATCCATACCCCATAGCTTTCGCTTCAGCCTTTGATTCAACAGTCTCTGGTCTCTTCCGGGGTCATTCTGGCATTTTTCCTGAGGGCTGCGTGCTAGGGGCTAGTCTCATAGCAAGAACGGCTGGCGTCACTTTATGTAGGGTTTGATGAAGCGGAGTTGGGGGATGACAGGAGGCGCCATATTATGGCCCTATGAAACTTGCCGCTTCCCCACTCTATTAGTAGAGAAAACCACAGTAGTTTCTTTCTGGAAAATAAAAATGTATGAAGAGCGGGCACTTCAACGATGGTGCCCTGCTCCGCAGGCTTCACCACTGTGAAAGGAACTGCTGTGGTGGTGACTCCTTTCACCAGAGTGAGGCCCCATCAGGCAGGCAAAGATCTCTCAATATGGCGGCCATCACACCTGCTGGAAGCAGGAATTGTCTGTCTCCAACCTGCCCATGAAACCTTCTTTTTAACCCTTGTTTTTTCTTGTTTGAGAGGTCTGTAATGTCTATGTCTTTGCTCTCCTCCCCCTTTCCACCTGGAATAAATATCCTGGACATTGGGTTCACTGCAATGGTTACTGTAGGATTGTTAAATAACCCCATACTAAATTGTGTTACTCTGAGGCTTACCTCCAGATTGTTTATCTGTTATGAATTACTCACTTTGTATAATAACATAGTTGGGACAGTCTAAGCACAGCTTGAGATGTCTACTGCACCTTGCATCATCAACACCAAAAATAAATACACACAGGGGCCTTGAGTCAGCTCCTCCAGCCATTGCTTCAGCCTTGCCTTCATGAAAGTCTCATTCAGATCCTGCACAAAGCCAGAGGAGTGTGTCAGTGCCACCATCTGCAATTGACAATTAGATCCGCTAGTCTGCCTGCCTGAAAGCTGCTTCCCCTGCAATACATGAGCGATGAAAGGAAGCACATTTGAAGGTGCGAAGCGAAACACATGTCTGCTCATATATGTGTTTCCGCACTTCTGTTGCTGATACACCAATATTGATTCTCCTCCCATCTGAGGTTTTGCGCCTAAATAGGATATTTGCTCTTCCAAGTGTTCTCGTGGTCCTGTTAACGTTGCTATAAAGGTGATTTCGTAAATAAATGTGATTTTGCCCTTAAATGTGATTTGTGCTCGTGAAATTGTGTGCATTTCCTACTGATGCTGCACCAATTGGGGTTTCGCAGACTAATTGATTGTGTGGGTGACTATGATTTGGTTTCAAAATGTACAATACAAAGCAGCTTGCTTTGTACCAAAGATCATTTTGCACCTAAAAGTGACGCTGCACCTGAATGTGATTTTGCAGATTAAATGTGATTTGTGCACTTAAGAGCTTTCCACAAATGTTGATGGTGCACTAATCGTAATTTTGCTAATTAATGTGCACCAACATAATGAGATGTTACACTGATGCACACCTTTCACACCTAGTGTGAAATCTTACTCCCAATATTTCTCTCTTTACTGAATATTTCTGCAACTAAATATGATACCACAGTCCCGGTGACACTTGCCAAAGGCTTATTTTCCACCTTCCTACCAATATGTGTTTTTTGCTTGAAAATGTATTTTTGCAGTAACAAATGTCTCCATACTGCTGTTGAGCTATTTTGCACCTGGAAGTGAATATGCACCAAATTGTGTTTTGCACCTCAAAATGTTTCTGTACGCCTGTTGATATTGCACCCAAATGTCTTTTTGTATTTAACTGTATTGAAAGTGAATTTTAGACTCCTATTGTGATACCTAAATATGATTTTGCAGCAAAATTTGATTTTGCACTTAACTCTGTTTCTGCATTGAATATGGTTATCTATCCTACTCACGCGGGCGTTTTCAAACTCATGTTGATGTGGCCTCTCTGAGAAATCCAGGCAGGTCCAATGATCTCAAGGCAGTGAGAAGTTACTGGACCCCACTGATGGCAGCAGAGATCTTCTTTTGCTTATGATGTCCTGGGACACCCATAATATGGCCAAGTACCCCTTTTAGTACACGAGTTTCATGGTAGCAAGATGGAGCAGCCCAAAGCTTGATCAGGGGGTACTGTATGTATTTGAACCCAGCAACAATTAACACTCATAAATAGAAATGTAATTTAACACAAGCAAAACTAAATACTACGGACAAAATTACCAATATACCCAAAAATAACAAGAGAACAAAAATGGAAAACCCTCTAAAGGTCCTCGCAAACTACAGCAAGTGTTCCCTTAAGATAGGTCACAATAAACAAATAAGCATCTAAATAGGAGGTACAGGTTGGGTGGTCTCCAGAGAGGTTCAAATAGTGTTGCTGGGGCTGCTTCCTGCTTCCAAAAATACAATTCATTCTTTTGGGGCTGGTCCTAGCATAAAGACGCATTGCGATAACCTGGTTGCGCCCTACGCCCCGCTAGTTGAGGCATGGCTGAAGGTCATGTATGAGTGGGCGACTGCGGAAGCGGTCCGAATGAAACATGTCCAAACGGATGAACTTGAAGACGGTCTCAGGGCGTAGGCAACAATGCTGGCTGATCCTGGGGAACCGCAGGCCCCGCCCCTGAGGTTGCAAATGCGCAGAAGACGCAAATACCCCTGATGCACTAATGGATGGATGGTAGCTGGGAGGTGGACAGCAGTGACACCGCGGGATATCCAGGATGCACATAAACAAAACAATCTGGCAGAGACACAAGGTATCTGACACGGAGGTAGGGAGGGGGGAGGGAAGTGGGGGACTTTAAATGGGTTAATGTTGGCATAGGAATCTTTGGACAGAGCTTAGGGAGAGAATGTATAATGTGATTGAAAGGGATCCTACTTGCTGTTATATTTTTCATTCCCACTCACAGGCGGAGCACTGGGATCCTCCAAGGACATGATGTGAATGTGGTCGTGCTCTACCCCTCCCCCTTCTTGGATGTCGTAGGAAAATGCTGGGGGGGTGGGGTGGCAGGTCTTCTTTATTGTGATCGCGGGGCAAGAGGAGGGGGGTAGATAAATATATCCCAGGTAACTTCTTGTATTAAAACTGCCTGTCTGTGATTCTTAAATGCCAATAAAGTTATATCAACAAAAAACTAAAAAAGCTAAACACAGACTCGATCCTGTCGGTCCGAGGCACCTTTAGTGGTTTGAACACCCGCAGGCCCAAGCCACTAAAACCACAAAACACCTTTTCCACTCTATAGCAGATCACAAGGTATACAGTTATAAAATGTCAGGGCCTACTGACTTTGTTTCAGAATGTCCACCTTGTGTTTCATTTCCTTATGAGTATATATTCGAGATGTTACAACAATTATATGAACATATTAATGAGAAGCATGGGGCAGATCATGAGTTGCCCTTGCGCCACGCAAGGTAACGCAAGGCTGGCGCAAAACCTAGATGCGATTCACCAGGTCACGCAAGTGGACCTTGCATGCCGTTGTGAATCTGGAGTAACGCACACCAGTGCAAGTCGCTTCCTTTGCGTTACTCTATGTGGCGGGGGGCGTTACATGGTTGGAGCACAGCTGTTTCCATGCATCCACCCATGTACTCTGAGGCATTCCCAGCTTTACCAACACTGGTAGACCTGGGAATGAAATCAGACATTTTACACCTTGTTTTTGTCTCTTTCTAAGCCTGCTGCATTCTGCATCACAGTCACACTTCGAAAGAGGACTATGCCTCCAAGGATTGTTTTGTGCAGAAAGGTTTGCTCCATGGTGCAAGGGTGCCTGCGTGGAGCTAGGCTGCTGATTGTGCACCAGCACAAGGAAAGGACTGGAATGTGCCTTATCTTGATAACTATGGCGATTTCCTGCCCTCCCTCGTTCACACAGCACAGCACAGCAAGGTGTCTTGTTTCATTGCGCTGTGTGAAAGTGTGACAAATGTAGCCCCATATTTCTATCATAAAGCAGGATGCTTAACAACCTCTCAGGACCCAGAACTCAATGAATCCAATGCAGGTCCAAAACACACCTTAAAGGGCAGCAGCAGAAGCCTTTGAAATAAGGCTAAACCTCGCCTTGGACCACTAGGTCAATGAACTGGGAGAACTAAAATGTCACATGGTGGGGCTCCTACCTGGACCCTGCACTGCTCCTGGAAGCTCACCGGAAACAAATAGGACACTTTGCCCTGCACACTTTTACTCCGTGTGCCATTACCCCGCAGGTTTTACCCTGCAGGGCTTTACAACGCAATCCATTACAACGCATTCCCCATTACAATGCAATTTACTATTCTAACTCCACGGGAGCGTTACTGTGGGGAATGCGCTGCAATAGTTTGCAGAGTAATGCCCTGCGTTGTAAAGGATTTTGCAGGGTAATGGCATGCAGAGTAACGAATGTGTGGTAAAGGATATTTCCCACCATAACAGCAAAGTGTTTTAGAGGTGCTCTTGCTCCTTTGCGGTACCACAACCAACATGCACTCCTTTAGTTCATGGTGGCTTCCATAAAAGAGGCTAGACCCTGTTCCTTTCCTTTTGTTTGCAGTTGATGGGCCTGCTGGCATGCATTGGTTATCACAAGCATGTAGCAATGTACTCATGGTGCGCCTGCGCACTCGTTGCTGAGGACCACGTGGGAGCCACAAAGGTCTCCTGTCCAGGCCAGCTCTCTTCCTGGTGCAAGTGTGGGAGATAACTTTCTCCTTGTCCTCCCATCTGTCTCTGCTGCCTGATTCCTAGCACGGAGAGTGAAGCGGGAGGTTGAGCGACAACATGTTTTGTGCTAGGGCCACACTGGGCTGGCCCAGGGACTCCCTGGATAGACTGTGTAGATTAAGGGTAACCCAACACTCTAATAAGGAGTAATTTGCAAAAAAAGTGCAACCCTGCTCTTGTTCCCAGGGTTGGCTATTGGCTCAGTGAGAGGTTTTAAAATCTTGCTTGACAGTAACTATCACTGCGTGTGCCCCTGAGCGACAACCCTTCCGTAGCCACACCTCACACACTCAACACAAGTGGCAACTGCTTTTTAGGATAACGCTGGCCCCAGTGGGGCTATTTTCATGGGGTTGGTGTCATTTTGCTCCTGGCGCTATGTATAAAGCCACTAGAAGTTATCTTGTGAGGCCTTCTGGCCCCAAACCTAAACTGCTGAAATCTGGACGGTTTCTCATAGCCCTTCACTGCTGCGTTTGTAGCAGTCTCAACCTGCTTCCTGCCATGCTGTTGGTAGCCTTCCACTGTGGGCCTTCCTGCAGCAACACCACATGGTTTTCAAGGCAGACCACTCCCTGACTGCACTCACCAAGCATCCAAGGCCTCTAGCCGCTTGCAAGGTCCATCAGGAGCCATTGGTACCAACGCCTCCGGCACCCACAATCAAGACTGGTCCACAGAAGTCCAAGGGAGACTCCCTTTCTGCAGGACCCCAGCAAAGCCAGCTTCTATTGTCACTTACAGGAGACAGGGAGTTTGAGCCAAAAGCTCTTGGACAGAGGCAGATTAAACTCTCAGGAGTACAGATCCAGAGCAGTTCCGACTCCAGAAAGGTGTGGCTGCGAGGAACCCCAAAAATGGTACACCCCAAACTATTACCTCAACAACACGCCCCCAGATGGTTGAATCATAGACTGTGTTAAACCTCAGTTTCATAAGGCAATGTGTCCCTCAGATGAGACACCTTACAGCATAACAAAATATAGTCAATAAAATAAGGTGAAACTCAATAATTGAAAACTAGAGCAAGAACAGACATTTTAAAGATTAAAAAAATTTAAAAAATGCGGTACAGAAATTCTAAAGTGAAGATGTATAAATAATCAATGCCAATAAGACTCTCAGTCAGTAAGACAATGCAGAATAAATGTGCAAATCAGAAAAATTCTAAATCACAAATGAGCAGCAACATTGATAAGAAAACGGACAGCATTCCTAGTCGCATCAGAAAGTCTTCTACCTCACCCCCAAAATCTGAAGTTTATATATAAAGGTTTCTTGCATAGGAAGGCATCAGTTTCTGAAAAAATCATAACGGCGTGAGCAAAGGAATTCCATTTTCAGCAAAGCATAGCACAGTTCTATAAAACATCATAATGCTTATGCATCTAAGCACTATCCCACTACATGAATATTGATTCTACCAACACTATGCTAATGTCATACGGAGATGGCGGGACAAACTAGTTACAAGAACAACAACAAACTATTGGAAATGAATGCAATACAGTGAGCTTGCAGAAGGACATTGACAAACAGCAAGTTTACTATGTCCATGTTGGAAAGTTTTCTTCAAGAACAGCAAGAACAACGTCAATGGAAATAAACAAACATGGCTTTGCTTGACTGCAAGCTGCAGAAATAATTAACAGTGAACATGCAGAAGGAGACATCCATTTTGAACATGATGGCGTCAAGATCTAATTGAGGCCTCATATTCCAGAAAAACACACTTCAACAAGATATTGCAAATTTCTTCAAATGCACTTAGCACCATGTCAGCGGGTACATTTACATTAAAAAGTTAATCCATGTTCTGCACGTTGATAATAATGTACAAAAATGTAAAATGCACGAAAACACAGGGATCGACCTGCAATGCAGGTCTGTTCTCCTTCTTCCACTGCTTCTCCAGAGTTCCACTCACCTAAGCTCGAAACGAGTTCTAGTCTTGTAAATCCAGGAAAAAATGTTGATATGTACAATGTCAACGATGGAACAGGACAGACGTGAACGTGCAAAATAAGAATGTGGCAAAAATTAAAAACGTAAAAGAAAATAGTGCACACACAAAATAGGTATAGATATACAAGGCCTTGAAAATAGTAAGGATCATGGAAACAATCTGGGTAGCAAGAAAGTGCAAAAAAAGTAGGATGTTGAAAGTTCTAATCTGACACTACTGCTGCAGAACACTGGCTCCACGATGATCCTCTGACGACTGCCAAATGCAAACTGCTTTGGGAATCTTTAAGAGTCTGACTTCACTCTCCTTTTATACAATCTCAATCCAAGATGGCTGCTGTAGCTGAAATCCCGCTTTCCACAAGTTTCAAGTTTGTTTAGTTCTGGTTGCGGCATTCGCCACTGTTCTTGCCAACAATCTTCTGAACCTGAAACTGTCTGAACACCACAGGGTAATTTTTGACTATGTAAAGTAGCACTCCCATGGAACTAATTAACATATGCTTTTCACAAATCTCCATCTGGAGAGCTCCACCTGCCCTCTCCCTTATACGCAGAGTTAAAGGGCTCAGAAAACTCTGCCTTTAGAATTCTAAATTTTTAGGAAGACAGATAACCTGGGAAAATAGATATCACACTGATAACCCGTCGATGGGGCCTTGCTGCAGGGGAGCTGGAGAATTGAAACCCTTAGGAGAAGAGTGGACGGCATGGCACATGCAATGGAACCAAGCAGTCCAGTTTTACCTGTGGACCTCTCCATCATGTACAGGCATTACTCCTGTCACTTGCTGGTTCCCTGGGAGTACCCCTCCCTACTCGTTCTAAAGGACTTCAAATCCCCTTCAGGCTCAGCATTCCTTGGGTCCTCATGATGATCCCACATCGTGTTAAGGGATCGAAACAACGCTGACCTTTAACACGGACCCTAATAATTGTGGTATTTTGAAACAGGCCGTGTTCTTGTTTACACAATTTAGCAAAGGCACCGAGAAGTAAAGAATTCGTCAAATGCAGTCTTGTCTTTTATGCAACAGTAATCTGATTGAGAAACTGAAACAGAACGCCACAATTCTATTATTATAGACTGGTTATTAGGTATAACAACCTAAGTGGATAGTCAAAAATAATAATTATTTTTCTTTACCTAATATTTGTTCAAAAAGGTCATGAAGCCGTGGATCGTTACTTCAAATTAATGGCAGTGGCACTTTTTTAACTACATAGAAAGAGAGGGATATTCTAGGCGGGATTTTTATTAATTTACATGTTTACATAACAGCTGATATAGAAAATTTAGAGGTAATACCTCATCAAAATGCATCCATGGCATATCATATATAGTCCTTATCTCAGGTGCAACTATTTACATCCTAATTGAACCTTCGGTTCAATTTTACCCAGTATAAAAAATGCGCGGAACTTTCACTTGCTGCAAACATCCTGAGAAGCCACAGAACCCCGCGCCTCGCTCTTCGATCGTTCGAGTCCTTAAACAGCATATTCCGGTAAGCGCATTTCGACCTTGCTTATAATACCGTAATTCGCGAAGGCATACCTTTATGCTAAAATATTGACTCAATACTTCATTTTCTTTATCTCTTAGCTGCAGCATTGTACTGCCAAAAGGGTGATCTTCGTATTAAAAAGGCTTCCTTGCTGATTAATTTGCGTGAACGAATTCTAACTTCACGAGGTATGTCTCATGCCTATCTAAATACGCTATAAACCAGTATTCACTCTGCAATATTAAGGAAGATGTTCTATTAATCCTTCACTTCCTCGGTCATAGATTTCTATAAAACGACCTGATGAGTGAGTGCTGATACCTAATAAACCAGATCAGGTACTTATTTAAAAGAAATACTACTCTGTGAGTTGCAAAGTTCTTGCACCCTGAGTTTAATTAGCCACATGTTATCTCTTGTCCCCAGGACTCTGACTGGCCTCAAAATATACAGGAATCATTAATAAAGAACATAAAATACGACGGCCTTTTCTTTTTATCCAGGTATTAACGTGATTACCAGCTCTTTAATAAATAAGCTACATCCCTCTGTTGACTGTATTAATATTTATATAATATCTAACCAATTGGTAGACTGAATTCAGATTAACAATATATCCTTCAGATGAGATCGTTATGTCAACTCTCTAATAAGAACATATGATATGCCATGGATGCATTTTGATGAGGTATTACCTCTAAATTTTCTATATCAGCTGTTATGTAAACATGTAAATTAATAAAAATCCCGCCTAGAATATCCCTCTCTTTCTATGTAGTTAAAAAAGTGCCACTGCCATTAATTTGAAGTAACTATCCACGGCTTCATGACCTTTTTGAACAAATATTAGGTAAAGAAAAATAATTATTATTTTTGACTATCCACTTAGGTTGTTATACCTAATATCCAGTCTATAATAATAGAATTGTGGCGTTCTGTTTCAGTTTCTCAATCAGATTACTGTTGCATAAAAGACAAGACTGCATTTGAGGAATTCTTTACTTCTCGGCGCCTTTGCTAAATTGTGTAAGTATATCCTGGAGATTGTTTTCCTCCCTTGGCGCCCTTGAAAAGTGTGTAAATATATCTTACACACCATGTGTACTTCTTCATTAACTATCATGAATTTGAATTCTTGAGTCACCCTATCTATCTCCATGTCCCCTGGTCTAGTTATGTTTGAAATACACAAAGAAGTGAAAGCCCTTATTGAGGGCTAAAATTAAAAATGTATACTTGTTTGATATAATGAAGGTGATGTAAGTTGTAGGTCAAATCTGTTAATGATAATATCATTTGCTCAGTTATGAACCCTTTTTTTAAGATATATTGTAGAGTATTACTATTTTCAAGTTTGGTTTTCTTCCTTTTTTCCTCTATTGTACAGGATACACGTGGCTACTCCAGAAGAAGGCGCTGGTCGCCGAAACGCGCGTAGAGAATTAATTTGTTGATGCCACTTTTTTAATATGTCCTTTTACTTAATGTTTGAGAATTAATTTGTTGATGCCACCTTTTTAATATGTCTTTTCACTTAATGTTTTAAATTGTGTATTGAATGTTTTCTGTTGATATTTTGCTGATTTCTTAAATTCTTCTTTTAAAAATATATGAATTGAATTGTATATCTGTCTGTGCCCCCTTTTTAATTTGGTAAATAATAAAAATTGATTTTAGACCTACTTACATCCCTTTTCCTTTGTTTAGTACATTGAAACAGAATTAGTCTGTAGTTCTAGTGCCTTGGCTGTTACTTTTCACTCCATCAGTATTATTGTGCCCTGGGGTCGCGCAAAGCATGTACATGCCTGGCGCGCCTTGGAGCACTATGTATAATACGGCTCCAGTTGTGCACTACCACTTATTCTTCCCAGGACCTCAACACACAGTGTGTGGCAAGAGGGTGTAATTACACTGTATGTACTGTTCAACCTTCCCCTGCTTCCAGGATCAGAGAGTGTGTGGCTCAAACCACAGAGTGTAAGTACACAGACTTCATTACGCTAGTCCTTTTCATCCACTCAAGTTCAGATTAAGTGCATCACTAAATGAAGGTAAATTCTTTCAATTACATCAAAACATGTATTTCTGCCCTCCAGGAAACTTCTGAACCTCGTGTGCGGCTTTGAAGTTATGCAAATGCCTCGGCCTCCTGAGGAGAATGATAATGAAACAAATGCAGACAATCAGCCGCTTGATGAGAGCACGTCAGCCTTGGACTATAAAATATCATCCCTGCACGCACGCGCGCGCAGACAGATCAGTCAATCAGGCCCGGATTGGCCATAGCTGGCACCGGGTAATCCCCCGGTGCACCGCAAGGGTGGGGGCCGGTTTTGAGCCCCTGGAGGCCGATTTTGTTACAGGGCCGTTTTGCAGCATAACAAAATCGGCCGAAAACCAGCCCTAGCAAAGCACTCGGCGGCACCTCCGACCTCCGAGTGGGGAGGGGGGGCCGGCCGAGCACTTTGCCAGCGCCGGTTTTGGTTCCCAGTCCGGCTATATCCTAGATCTACGAGAAAAAGGGCACCCAGGAAAAGATTTACTTGGTCCCTGTATCCGGCCTGTGCTCCACAGCGGTCAGCCTGAACTTTGTGGTCCAGAGTGACCAGATAACCACAGTTGGCACTTTGTGCTTCTAGGCACTATTTTTCACTTAACCCTTTAAAACTGTATATCTTCTTTGGCTTTTTGGACTCAAATAGTTTATTACATTTTACTCTCTTATTCTAAGTTGGTGTGGGGCTTTTTATTGGTTTGTGTTTTCACTTTATTACTGTTTGAATAAATCCTTTAGACATTGCCACTAACTGACGGACTGCTTTGTGCCAAGCTAACAGTGGATTAAGCACAGGTTCAATTGGGATTTGCTTGTGTTTCACTCTGACCGAGATTGTGGTTGCTGCTTCAGTAAGGTTTCCCCCCCCCTCAACCAGCAACCTAATTCCTTGATTGGTGTTCTGTGGTAAGATTAGGACTTCTGTTTGTGCAGTGCCATACAGTGATTTTGTGTGAATTCCCAGATAAATATTTTATATCAATTCGAATTTTTTAAATTCCACTTGATTGGCTCTTTTGATTTTTTCAAAGCCACTCACATTCTACCTGTCTGTGGCTATTCCTGTGGAAATGGAATTCTAGCTCATCAACCTGGAGAGCTACTCTGTGCTTGACACTTTGGTACAGTTCTCTAAGGAGAGGGGACTCCCAACCAAGAAAGGCACCAAGAACTTGAAGCTTAGAAAGCTCTGAGGGCCTGGGTGGAGGCTCACCAGATGCTGACGGCAACAGAGGAAGGAAATGAGGAGGATGATATGGAGAAGCAGGAGCAGGATCTGGATGCAAGCCGTGAGATGCAGCACTCAGGGTAGGGGGATGACTCATCTCCTGAATTGGAATTCCCTACCAGAGGGGAGAGCAGTGGGTCTTCATAAGGACTGTCCCCAGAGGAAGGAATGCTGAATTGGAGTTTAGGCTTCAAAAGACCAAACCCAAGATAGAGGAGGCAGCAGCCCAGAGAGCCATGGAGTAATTGAAACTGGCCGTGGAAGAAAGGAGGATGGTTCATGAGCTAACTTCTCAGAAAGCTGGAAATCAGAACCAAACAAGTGGGGTCCGACAATAATGGAGGCATCATACCCACAGTGTCTGAGGGGGGACAATAACGTTTATATAATTAAAGTTCTGGTGCCCAGGTATGTGGTAGGTCATGACATAGGCAAGGGTTTTTCTGCCGATGAGGTGCCCTTAACATACACAGAGTCCGAGAAGAGGTTTGCGGGGCATCACTCTGGAAACATGTGCCTACAGTGGGGAGGGATACCTTGTTAGTACTAGAGGCTGGAGACCACAAGAGGTACTTCTCAGTGAAAACCATCCTTGTCACCATGAAGGAACTCACCCCAGAGAAGTACAGCATCAGATTTAGGAACAGCCAAAAGATGCAGAACTAGTTGGGTGGATTTTTTCTTGATTTCGCCAGCAGAACACTGAATGTTTGGGTGCATGGCAGCAAAGGTAATGACTTTACTGGGTTTAATCTTATACTAAGAGAGCACATGTTCAATATGTGTTTTGCAGAGCTGTGCCAGCACCTATTTAATTGTAAACTCACTAACCCAAGGGAGCTTGCTAAGAAGGCGGACCTCTGGTTCAGCACCAGTGTGTTCAAAAAGGTATCTGGGGAAATTACCAGAAGGGTGGTCATTGGCCCTACCAGAAGAAAGAGGGAGAGAAAAACTTTAATATGAAGAGTTCTCTAAAGGCTCACAAAATATTCTGAGGGAATAGTAACCATTTCCAATCTGAACCAATGAAAAAGGGGTCCTTTACAAAAAGACAGGGAGGTTTGTCCTCAAATGTACTGCTTGCTGCTAGTATGGGCACTCCAAGGGAGACACCAAGGGCCGTATTACAAATACGGCGCACTTTCCTTGTTTGTACCACGGGCCACCTTTCAAAGGGCACACCCTGGCCAAGAAAGGAAAGTGTGCCATAATAGAATGAATGTGCTGTCCCAAGGGCAGTTGCAAACTCATGTTGCCCTGGGGGCAGCGCATTCAAGTGAAATATGAAGCAGCTGTCTGAAAGCTGCTCCGTGTTTCACTGTGCAGGCAGGAACCTACCTGCATATTTAAGGGGGATTAGAGATCCCCTTGCAGGTGGGTACAGTGAGTGACTGCACCCGCCTGCAGGGGGATGGCTGAGATGTCCATGGGACCCCATTTCTTTCCTTAGAGCACTGCCTTTAGGAGGTTCACTGAAAGCGCATCACCTTATATTTGCCCCTGCACCCACCTTGTTAATATGGCACAGATGCAGATACAAAGTGATTTCCTCATTTGAGTGGGGCGAATGCCCTCTCATGATTGCACTGGTGTAACATGTGCACCAGTGCTATCTGGATTACAGAATGGGGCACACAAGCGTCTGCCGCCCTGGAGATGCTAGGCTTGTCTTCAGGGGACTGTATGACTACTAGGTCCATGGCTGCCCAGGAGTCATTGAAGCATGGAGCTTGGAAGAAAAGCTCGGAGCTTGAAAGAAAAGCCCAGGCAGCTGTTAAAAAGAGGAAGGTCAGGGGCATGGGAAACCAATCCCTCAGGTTCCCACTGTCCAGATTGACGGGGCACCTGAGGAAGCCAACCCTGAGCCTACCGGAAGGGATGCTGCCGCCCTAGGAGATCTGTCTGAGCTTGCTGGATTGCAAGTTGAAGGAGGGACACTTAGGTAGGAATTCTACAAAGCACAGAAAGAGTGTCCAACTCTAGAGGGTTTGAGGCACCAAGCTGAGGCCCAGGCAGCAGGTGATACTTCTGGAGATCACCTTATCTATTGAGAGAATGACCTCCTTTAAGGTAAGCCTAATGACCTGGGCAGCCCACGTGCTGATGGCTCCTCAGTGTTACAGAGCCTTTCTATTGGGATTGGCTCATGCTACACCCCTGGCAGGACATCTGGGGCAATCTCAAGATCTTTGCCAGGCTTGTTCCCCACTCCTATTGGCCCCGGATGAAGACAGCCTCAGACATGTTCTGCCAAGCCAGTGGGAAAGCAGAAAAAAGCTGAAAGCTTCCCTGGTTCCCTTGCCTGTCATAGGCTCTCCCTTTGAGGGGGTTAGCATCAACATTGTTGGTGTCTTGGACCCCAACTTAGCTTTAGGCAACAGGTTCACCATGGTCTTGGTGGACCCAGAGGTCATCCCTTTGAAGTCGTGACTGCACCTGCTCTGGCCTAGACCCTGATGAGGATTTTTACCCACACGGGATTCTCCAAGGAAGTGCTGTCTGACAGAGACACTAACTTCAAGTCAGCACACATGACGGCCATATGGGATGAGTGTGGGGTAACCTGGAAGCTCGCCACAAACTACCACCTCAAACAAATGGTCTTGAAGAGAGATTCCATCAGATCCTGATGGGCATGATAATGGGCCTGCCTGAACCCATGAGGTGAAACTGAGATGTTTGACTATAGAGAGGTATCACAGAAGTGGGTTAAGTTTAGCCCATGTGAATTCTTCTATGGACATCCTGTTAGGGGAACTCTCAGCCTTGTGAGAGAGGGGTGGAAGCAAGCTCCCTGGAAACTCCCTTGTGACATAGTCAGCTACATCCTGGCTATCCATAACCAGATGCAGCGCTTCAGGAAAAAAGGCTTAAAACAATCTTGAGGAGAGTCAAGAAGTGATGAAACTCTTGTATGACCAGAAAGTCACTACAACAGGCGCATCGACACGAGAGCCATCTGGTTTAACCCCGACCTCCAGACCACCAAACAAACCTGCTGAAGAATCGAGAAGCAGTGGCACCAAGACCAGACACCTGACAACCATGCAGCCCTCAATAACGCCAAACGTAAGCATGACCAATTCATCCTATCTGCCAAAAGGACCTCCTTCAAGGAACGCATCAACAACAATGCACGCAACAGCAAAGAGCTCTTCAGCATCGCGAAAGAACTCGCCTCCCCCAGCTCCAGCATGAATGACATCCCACCGTCGCAAAATTTCTGCGACTTCCTGGCCAACTTCTTCCAGTGCAAGATTGCAGACATCCACGACAGTTTCAACCCCCAGACACCGAAGACAGACGCCGAAATCCCCGACTCAACACCCACCAAACATACCGACCTCCTGCTCTCCAAGAACCACGTCAACAACGAAAACACCATCAAAATCATGAACACCATCCACTCCAGCTCTCCTTCCGACCCCTGCCCTCACCACATATTCAACAAAGCAAGCTCCATCATCGCACCCCAACTCCGAAAGATCATCAACAACTTCTTCGAGACAACCATCTTTCCGGAGAGCTGGAAACATGTCGAGGTCAACGCCCTTCTCAAGAAACCTAAGGCGGACCCAAAGGACTTCAAGAACTTTTGACCCATCTCCTGACTCCTGTTCCCGGCGAAAGTCATTGAGAAGACGTCAACACACAACTAACCCACTTCCTAGAGGAGAACTACATCCTGGACTCCTCCCAGTCTGGCTTCCGCAGCAACCACAGCACCGAAACCGCCCTCATCGCTGCCACTGACGACATCAGGACCCAGCTGGACAGTGGCGAAATCACGGCCCTCATCTTCCTTCACCTCTTGGGCGCCTTCGACACCATCTGCCACCACACCCTATGCTCACGCCTCCACGAGGCAGGTATCTGCAACAAAACCCTGAAATGGATCACCTCCTTCCTCACCGGCAGAACCCAGAGAGTCCTCCTCCCCCCTTCAGATCCAAAGCCACCACGATCACCTGCGGCGTACCCCAAGGATCATCCCTCAGCCCGATCCTTTTCAACATTTACATGGCACCTCTCACCAACATCGTCCGAGCACACCACCTCAACATCATCTCATACCCCGATGACACCCATCTGATCCTCTCCCTCACTAAGGACCAGGCCACCGCCAAATCCAACCTCCACGAGGGAATGAAGGCCGTCGCTGAGTGGATGAAGATCAGCCATCTGAAACCAAACTCTGACAAGACAGAGGTACTCATCCTCGGCTCCACTCCCTCCGAGTGGGGTGATTCCTGGTGGTCAGCCACGTTGGGAGCTGCCCCGACACCCTCCAACCACGCACACAACCTGGGTTTCATCCTGGACTCAACGCTCTCCATTACCCAGCAAGTCAACACTCTCTCCTCCTCCTGCTTCAACACCCTCCGCATGCTCCGCAAGATCTACTGATGAATCCCCACCGAAATCAAAAGGACCGTTATCCAAGCCCTCGTCAGCAGCAGGCTGGACTACGGCAACGCCCTCTACACGGGACCCACGGCCAAACTCCAGAAAAGACTCCAACGCATACAAAATGCCTCTGCACGCCTCATCCTCAGAATCCCTCGCCACAGCCACATCACTGCCCACCTGAGAGACCTACACTGGCTCCCGGTCAACAAGAGGATCACCTTCAAGCTCCTCACCCACGCCCACAAAGCACTCCACAACGCCGGACCAGCATACCTCAACAAAAAGCTCACCTTCTACACCCCCCACCGCCAGCTTCGCTCAGCTGACCTCGCCCTCGCCACCATCCCACGCATCTGCCGAACGACCACCGGCGGCAGATCATTCTCCCAACTTGCCGCCAAGACATGTGATGGAGCAAGGATTCGCATATGAAGCGACTTGCTTGTACTCATGAACCTCAAATAACATTAACGAAGTAACCAACCTGTTTGTTTTACTAATTTTGCACATTTACATTTACATCGGGTGTCCGAGTGAAGCTTGCTTATGTGTTTTACTAACCATAATACGCTTGCATCTAAAACGGCTGCTGCTACGTAAGGGTTTCTACTGCACATGCATCTGTCATACTCACGTGACATGAAGTATTCTTTGCTTTGGAGGGAATTTCTCGCTTCTGCGCACTAGTGCTAATATGGCTGTTCTGTGTTCTCACATGCGAGAAGCTTGCACAGCTGCTTTTGCTAAGGTGTTCGTTCTGCCTAATCCTAATGCTATTGTTAAAAATAAGATAATGGGTATAGAATAGAAGTTCATGGTATACAGTGTATTCATTTATTCTGTGTTCTAAAACTGTTTCTTTTCCATTTCATGTTTCACTTTGAAAACTGGCCTGGCTTGTACCGCTGTACTGTTTGTTGAAACTGAGGCTGCTCGAAATTCTCAAGTCTTTGGAACAGTGACCTTTGGACTATAACCAAGGAGCTGACTGACTAGAAGATGTTCCTGGGAAAGTGCACTTATGAACTCAAAATTATAACAATGTATTGGTCAATAGAACATCCATTGTTGGATGGAATAAAACCATCATGAGAACCTGAATTTGATGGGCGGGAACGTAAAATTAATATTCAACACTGAAGTAGCAGAATTTAGTGTGGTGTGACGACCTCACCTCCCCTTTAGTCCAATCAAAATTGGGGAACCTTACACTTGCAATATTGGGGGGGTGGTACACTGACCTGGAAAACAGTATAACTAGGGTAGGCTTAGCTAGATAATTTGTCCGACTTGTCCGAATATCTGACCTGTCACTGACCCAATGCACTCAATAGGTGATTAGCAGAGGGCTGCGTAGCACTCTGCAGTAAGATTCGCTGACCCAATCGGGGTTATGGGAAGCTGAGGTGCTGGCGAAGCACTTTGCTGGTGAATTTGGTAACCCAATCGGGGTTCTGATTAATAGCCGCAAAGAGGGAGTAGCGCAGGCGTTGCAACTGAACTGCGGGTGCTGATCTTAACCTTTGGTGGTCCTGTCCTGATCCAAATCTGGTTTATCCTGTCCTGATTCTAATCTGCACCTGCTGGCCTACGGGCAACTGCAACCTTTGGGGTTTTCCTCTCTTTTCAAACTGACCCGTGGCCAGGGTTGGTCTTCACACCATTCTAGGTAAATATAAATCTGTGTGGGTTCGTCATTACATATGTTTTTTTTCTCTTTAACTCGTTTTCGTTAAACACTTTGATTGCATATGTTCCTTTTTTCTCTCACCCTTTCCCGAAGTAAATGATCAGTTTGTTTCCCTGATTTAAAAGAATGTTCCACTCTTCTTACCCTCCTCATAGTTGAATGCTAATCGTTTTCATGATTGCGTAATAGGTTTCCTTTTTCTTTTTTTTTTTTTTTTTTTTTTGTCCTCATCTTGCGATTATCGTTATGCATGTGGAGTACCAGGTTTCTGCCTCGTTATTTTTAACCGACACTGCCCCTTGTTCTCTCTTGATTGGGGAGTTTTTGACCATTTGTTATTTGAGGAGTTTCCTTTGCTCGTCACATATCAATGCCTCTGGCTTGGGTTGGATCGGGGGGAGCTAGCCAGCTTGGCTACTCGGCAAGTACCTTACTTGTCCACCAGAAGATAGATCGCTTTAATCATAGGACTTAAGTTTGTTTTTATTTGGGGTTTAAAAATGATTCAAAGATATCCCAAAACTTAAATCTTTTGCTTACATTTCCTAGCTTATCAAGTTTGTTAATTCTTATTGCCGAGTTTAGCCATTCTGCGTGGGTTGGGCAAGAGGGTCCTATCCATTTAATACATATTTCTCTCCTTGCTAGAGCTATTAGTACGAAAAGGGGATTTTCCTGCTCTTTAGTTAGACCCCCTTCATTATCTGAGCTCAAAATCCCAAAAAGAGTAAGAGTCGTACTTACAGTAAGTTGTTTGGCCAGGATAGTGCTCAAGGTCTTACCGACTTGATCCCAAAATTCCTCCAAATGTGGACAGCTTTTAAACATATGGATGTCATTTGACTTTTCTTCTCCACATTTAGGGCATTTCCGTATTCCAGCGTTTTTGAATTTGGACAGTTTTTTGGGGGTCCAATATGCCCGGTGGATTGTATACAGATGATTCCTCTTCAGAGCCGCGGATTTCAAGGTTGACCAGCATTTAGCTACAGATTTTTCCCATATTAGATCTAGATCTGTTATTACAGCGTCTTTCCATATTTGGGCTTCCATATTAGCACTGTCTTCGTTGGCCGTTATCAGAGCCCAATACCACTTAGCCACTTCTTTTGGTAATCGCGTTGTTGTGATCATGTCATCCTCCAGGTTTTCATTACCATGTATACTGGGTAGAGTTCTGGACCAACTTGACATTTGATAATACTTAAATTTGGATAATGTATTGTTCGACAGTTCTTGAAGTTCTACCCAGGTTTTTATATTTGGGCCATCTAGTATTTGCCCCCAGTATTTGATGCCGGCTCTTTTTAATGCTAGTGCAAGAGTATCTTTTAAGCATTCTGGGGTTCCGGGGGATTCCCAAATAGGAGCCCACTTACTGTAGTATGGTATATGTAATATGCCTCTAATTTGTGTCCACATCTTTGCTGCATCTCTCAGTATCTTAAGCTTTATTTTTTTGAAGTATTTGGGATGTCCATACTTAAACAGCGCATGATCCTCTGAATTTGTGATTACTTGTAAATAGGCTGAGTAATGTTCATGATTTTTCAGTAGAGATTTGATGTTTTTAAATTGAAAGGCTCTGCAATATTCCACCAGGTCTGGACTGGCTAGCCCGCCCTCCTTCTTGCTCCTCCTGATCTTTTTCCATGCAATCCTCGTGCCCTTTGCTGCCCAAATGAAGCTTGTTATATCTCTTTGTGCCCGAGCTAGTTCTGCTTTCCCGAACTCCATTGGAATTGTATTAAATAAAAAGGTAAACTTTGGCAAAATGGTCATCTTGATTATATTTGATCTCCCAATCAGACTCAATGGTAGAGAGGTCCATGTCTCAAGTAGTTTTCTTACATCTCTGGCAACTTTATTCAAATTCCTGTTTGCAATCTTCTCTATGTCATGGTTTATTAAGATTCCTAAATACCTGATTTCATTTTTTATGAAGTTGTTTTGAAAAGCCGTATTCCATGTCATAATTTCTGTCTTTGTTTGATTCACCAAATATCCTGAAATTTTACCGAATGTAGTCAGAGTTTTCTCAATACTTGCTTTAGCTTTTGGGTAATCATCAGTAAAGATCATTAAGTCGTCCGCATAAAGAGCAATTTTTTTCTCCCAACTGCCAGACTTAAAAGGTGTTATTTCGTTGTTGTTTCTTAGCTTGTTTGCCAGAGGCTCAATATATAAATTGAAAAGTACGGGGGAGAGTGGACAACCCTGTCTCGTTCCTCTGGTTATTTTTATGTTTTCTGTCAAACTGCCATTTATTAGGACCTTTGATTTTGGATCTTTATAAATCAGGTTTACCATACCTGTAAAGTGCGGTCCAAAGTTGTTCTTGGTCATAACTTTCTCAAGAAAGGTCCATTTGACCCGGTCAAACGCCTTTGCGGCATCAACAGCGAGTATAGTGAGCGGAGTTTTCTCACTTGTAGCAACGTCTACTGCAGTTAAGAGTTCTTGCATTACTTCATGTAAGTACCTTCCTTTAATAAAACCTTTTTGGTCTTGATGTAGTAAGTTTGATAGTACTTTCCCTAGTCTAGCTGCCATTATTTTTGTAAATATTTTGTAATCAGCGTTCAATAGAGATATTGGACGGTATGATTCACATTTGAGTGGGTTCTTTCCGGGTTTCAGAATAATTGAGATTATGGCATCATTCCATGAATCAGGTATTGGTTTCTGTTGTATTAAAATTAAATTGATTAGTTTGGTTATGTGAGGAAGTATGGAGTTTTTTAGTTTCATATATAGTTCATTTGGAATAGCATCCGGTCCTGCTGCTTTTCCCTTTTTCAGACCTTTAATTGCATCTGCCACTTCTTCTTCAAGGACTTCTTTATCTAGTGTTTCTCTGTCGTTTTCTGTCAGTTTTAGGAGCTCTGCATCTTCTAGGTAGGAGTTAATCCTTTGCTCTGAGGGATTTAAGTCTTCCGTATACAGGTCTTTAAAAAATTTCCAAAATTCTTGCTTGATGGTGATTTCATCGGAAGTAGGATTATTTTGACCATCCGGAATGATGCTTTTTACCTTGTTTTTAGCTAGATCTGTTTTGAGTTTCCATGCTAGCCATTTTCCGCATCCCTCACCATATTCATGTTTCGCCAGTTTGCTGGAATCCCATTTTTTCTGTAATCTCTCCTCCAGGATTTGATTGATTTTATCTTTATGCGTTTGTTTTTTGTTGATAAGATCTTGCTTCTTGACCTCTTCATGTTCTGCGGATATAGCGATATCCAGAGTACTGATCTCTGTTTCTAGATCTGATATCTCTCGTTTTTCTTGTTTAATTTTGCGAGCCCCTAAGCTCAAGAGTTTACCCCTTAAGACTGCTTTATAAGTATCCCACGTTATTTGTTCTGTGGTATCTGACATATTTAATTCGAAGAAGATGTTTGTTTCTGTTTCTAGTTCCTTTATAATTTGTTCGTCTTCCAGCAAGGCTCTTTCAACTGTGAATCTCCTTTCGGTTATATTTTCTGTGATTTGTAGTTCTAATTGTACTGCCGAGTGATCTGACAGGTGAGCTGGCAGGTGAGATATTTTTTTTACTTTCCTTGCTATTTCGTTACTGATCAGAAAAAAGTCAATCCTGGATTTGTGACCTCGTTTTTTGTTGTGCAAAGTGAATGGGTGTGATTTTTCTCCTTTATCCTTCCAAATATCCACCAGATTAAGGTCCCTTTTGTAAGTCCCAATCCATTGTCTCATTTTTTTTAGATTAGTATGTCTACCTGGAGGGAATCTATCAAGTTTTAAATCCATTACTAGATTAAAGTCACCCCCTAATATTATGGGAGAAGTGACTAAAAGTAGCTGCGAGTATAAATTTCGCAGCGGGTCAGCATCATCTAGGTTAGGACCATAGTATCCTGCAACTGTAATGGGAGAATTTCCTATTTTTGTATTGACTATTGCCCATCTTCCTTTGCAATCTACTTCTGAGCTAATTATCGTTGCCTTTAGGGACTTTTTAAAGATTATCGCTATTCCCTAAAAAAAAAACTTGTTGTGTTGTGCAGATTAAAGTGTCTACCCACCATAGGTTCTTAGTTATTTGATCCCATTCTTCCTTTAACAAGTGGGTTTCTTGTAATATTATTATCTCACTTTTCTCTGTTCTGATATATTCTAAGATTTTATTTCTCCTGCTTTTTGTCCTTAACCCGTTCACATTCCAGGATAAAATATTTACCTCTCTACTTTCACTCCCCATTTATTATGTTCAGTTGTTGTGATTTTTTTCTATACTTCACTCCCTGATGTTTTGATTTCCTGAATTTTCGCAGATGAGGTATTTTTTGTTTTTTTTCCCCTATTTTGCTCCCCACCCTTTTTCGTGTATTTTCGTACTTTCTGATTTGTGTATTATGGTTACCCTCCCCGGGGAAGCCTCCATCTTCTTCTCCTTTGGTTATCTTTGTAACCCTTTTGGCTTCCCATCCCTCCCCCGTGATTCTTATCTATATACATTTAAAAGATAAAAAAAAGATTTCGTTGGATTATAGCTCCTACATTTTATTATCCTTAAGTGTGAGTTTTTTTTTTTTTTTTTTTTTTTTAAGTGTACATTTTAGCATTTAACATTTAACTCAGTGGTTCCTCTGATAGTACTTGGTCTTTGATTTGTTCTATTAAGTTTTTCACTTCTTCAGGCTCTCTTAGATTTCGCATTTTGTTTCTCCACATAATGCGTAGTGAGGGTGGAAATTTCATTTGCACTGTGGCACCTAGTTGTTGCAATTCGGACATCAAATTTCCCAATTCCCATTGTCTGGTCTGCGAGGCTTTTGACATATCAGATCTTATTTTAAAGTTCCAACTATCTTTGTTATACGATCCTTTTTTCAGTGCCTCCCCCAAGATTCTATCTTTCAGCATATACGTTTTGAAGTTTACTAGAATCTTCCTGGGGGTTTTCCTTTCTTTGCTTTTTCCATAAGGATCTCTGTGCACCCTCTGTATGTCCTCGTTTAAAACCTCTTTATCCGCCCATGGGAAGTGTTCCGTCAAAAGTGCCACTACAAATGCTTTTACGTCTTTACCCTCTTGGTTCTCCGGTACATTTAAGATCCTTATGTTATTTTTCCTGGCCTGATTTTCTAAAGATTCCAGTTTTTCGTTTATATTTTTACTCTCCAATCTTAAGGAATTTATTTCCTTTCTGTTTTTCTCCACCTTCTTATCCAAGCCAGTAACTTCCTTTTCAATTGCCGTGACTCTTCTGCTAGGGCATTTAGCTTGGTATCCAATTTCTCGCAGACCTCCTGTATTTTGTTTTGTTTTGATTCGGAAATGGAGAATTTCTCTTTCATTTCTATCCATATTTTTTCAAGTAGTTCGTCTGTTTGAGTTTTAGCTGGGTTTTTGTTATACTCTGTAGACCTTGGGTCATCGTCTTCCTTCTCTCCAATCTCTTCCGTCCTATTTACAATTTTGTTTACTACTGCTGTTGCAGCGGGATCAACGCCTCCTTCAGCCATGTAGATTTCCGTTCCTTCTTCTGTGCTGATTTCCCTTTTTTTCCAAAGCTCCTCTAGACTCTTGTTTTCCACCAAGTTCTTTTTCTTTGTTCGAGTTTTTCTCCCTTTCTTTGTCTTGCTAGGGCTCGGTTTTCCAACTAGTAGGGGAATTCCTCGTTGGTTCTCTTTTCTTTGGGAATGAGTTTCTGTAAATTTGGTTTTTCCTTCCTTCTCACTTCCCCAAGCTTCAAGTAGTTTTTGTGGTTGTATGGGGCTAGGAGGACCCGAGTTCAGCTCTTGTTGCTGGATTTTAAAATAGGACCAGAGAGAGGGGGTAACCTTTACTTTTACTTTTGATCTTTCCTCCTTCTCTACGTCGTTCTGTAGAAAGTCTCTGAGTATTGTCTTTTGTTTTTTTCTGCTCACTCTCGGAGTGATACCCTTTGGAAACTGCTCTTGACTCAGAAATTTTCTGTTGCGTAAACTGTAGAAGGATCTCCCAGTGCTAGGCTGAACTCCTTGTTGCCAAGGCTCAGACCCTGTTTCCGATTTAGTTCCGACTTGATTTTTTGGGAGATCTTTTAAATCTTTTAAATCCTGAGGTTTTTTCTCTTCTGAGGCCTCTTTTGAAACCTCCTGTGTTATTTCAGTGGTACTACTCATGTGCTGATTGTTTGTGGAGGTTTTCTCTTCAGTATTTGTAAACTGACAAGGTTGTAGATATTTATATGTTTGACCCAGCCAGAAGTGTTGAGAAAGTTGACAGGACTGACTGTTAACACTTTTAAAATTATAGTGTGTTTTATCGTAAGTGTTTACTTGTTGGGCGTTCACTTGTTGGGCTTGCTGTGGTTTGCAGGCTTTGTGAAGCAATATATCCAAAATCTGAATATTTTTAATGCTTTCGATTTTTAAACTGTTGTTATTTATCGCTTTCTCTCTGTGTTTGAGATTTGATTTCTCCAGTCTTGCCTCTCTGTGTTCATTTTTTTTTTCAGGTGCACTTCCTTGGGTAGTCCTCAACCCTGTCGTGTTATCCAGTGCATTCAGTTTCCCCGCTATCGAGTTAGAAGCCCTGCTGGCCCCCTCGAGCTTCTGCTGCTCCCCAGCCCTGACTCTGTCTCTGCTGCTCGCGCCCCGGAACTGAAAGCTCCGTCTTCCGGAGGCACGGCGGCAGCGCGTCTTTGCTCTCTGCGCGGCGCTCCACTTGCCTGTCTCCGCTGTGACACGAACTCCCAAGCCTCCGAAGCCTTCGAAGCCTCTCCTCGCTTCACGCCACCCGCACACTCCGCTGACAGCTCCCGACGGGTCCAAGACCAGCAGCACGCTCTCCGCCACAGATGCGCCGTGTATGAGACCACAAGCCTCAACCTCCCAGGTGCCGCTCGATAAACAGCACGCCACACCCTTCTCCCCACTGCACAGCGCGAGAGAGACGGGAGAGACAACCTTGGAGAAAAACACCATTCCAGGTAAAGTCTGTGAGTTTAGGTAGAAATGTCTTTTACACGTACTCGTTCCATTCAAAGTTTAACCACCACTATGCGCCAAATTCGTGTTATTCCATCTCGGGTTTAATTGCCATCATGCCGGAGCTGCTCCCCAACCTCTGCTACAGCGAATCACGAGGGAAACGGGAGCTCTCCGACCGAGCCTCCTACTCGGCCGCCATCTTCCCCCCGAGGTTTCCTTTTTCACCTTCCCTTTAAAGTGCTTGAGTTTGGTTATTCGATATAATAGTGTGTTCCATTTTCTTACCTTCCCTATAGCTATATGGTAACATTGTTTTCGTGATTGCATATTATGTTCCCTCTTCTTACCCACCCCTTGAAAATTACTTAAACTATATTATTAGAATGTTCCTTTTCTTTACCTACCTTTAGGGAATTTGTGTTACTGTGTTTTGATAAATTAGCATGTTCCTTCTTTTACCTTCCCTTCAAGAATTACTAAATGATTGGCATAATATATCTTTTGCACAGCTATATATTATTTCTAATACTCGTTATGGACAGACTTATTGCTTTCAATCTTTGGATCATGACTTTTGATGAAATTTAGATAAAGAGTTTAAAACTTTCCTGAGTCTGTTGTTATTTTATGAGTGCAAATGCTATTGATTATTGTACTATCTTTATAACTAACTCCCTGATCCAGTAGGTTATAGGTACCAGTGATAAGGATTGGTAAGTCAATGGTATAGGACTTAGTAAATAAAATAGACTGGTAGTAGAGCGAAGGTTACCTGGTTGAGTAAATGTGTAATTGATTATGGGCCCAGGTGAGTATGGTAAATGTATAATCGGGTGACCTGCACGCTCTATCACATGGAACACCCTCCCCATCCACCTGCAACAGATGCAGGACCTGCTGACCTTCAGGAGACTTCTTAAGACCTGCCTGTAAGATCAGTAGCTGCACCCCTTCTCCCCCCCAGGTGCCTTGAGACCCTCACGGGTGAGTAGCATGCTCTATAAATGTTCTGATTGATTTGATTAACCTTTCCCCTACTCTGACCCCAGAACAGCAGAGAGACTGTCAGCAGGTACTGGGGCAGTTTTCTTCTCTGTTCTCCCTCACCTCAGGGCTCATAGATTTGTGTACCCTCAACATTGATACTGAGGACCGTATGCCTGTCAAAAACAAAATGTACAGGTTGTCAGAAAAGGTGAGGAACAGAATTAAAGAGGAAGACTTCAAAATGCTGGCCTTAGGGGTAATTGAGCCCTCCAACAGTCCCCTGTCCAGCTCTATTGTGCTGGTACCCAAGGCTGCCCCAAGTGCCACCCCACAATTTATGTTCTGTGATTCAATCCAGTCACCAAGATTGACGCTCACTCCATCTCCTGAGTTGATGAGCTTATAGGCCAGCTGGGCGCTGCCAAATTCCTCAGTTCTTTTGATCTCACATCAGAGTACTGGCAGATTGCTCTAACTGAGGAGGCAAAGAGAGATCTGCATTCTTGACCCCAGAGGGCCTCTTTCAGTTTAGGGTGATGCGCTTTGGCTTAAAGAATGCCCCAGCCACCTTTTAGTGGTTGGTGAACATGGTTCTGTCTGGAAAGGAGGCATTCTGCACAGCCTACATGTAGTTGTCTTCAGCTCCAGTTGGGAGGAACACCTGTATCACCTGCAGGAGGTGCTTCAGGCCCTGCAACAGGCAGGCCTGACTATCAAGTCCAGTAAGTGCCAGATAGGACAGGGTACTGTGGTATATCTGGACCACATGGTAAGTGTAGTATGTTATGTTATGTTACTGTTTCCCCCTTAACTAAGCTGACTTCAAAGAAGCAGCCCAAAAAGCTGATCTGGACAGTGGCCAAGCATTCAACACCCTCAAGGAGGCCATGTGTACAGCACATGTACTTAAGACTCTGGAATTCTTCAAGAAGCTCATTGTGCAGACAGAACCTTCAGAGCATGGCATAGGACATGTCTTAGCACAATCAAATGGAAGCCTAGATCAACCTGTAGCCTTCTGTAGCAGGAGGTTACATTCCCGGGAACAGCGGTGGAGTGCTAATGAGAGGGAGGCCTATCCTGTGGTCTTGGAACTGAAGAAGCTGAGACCATACATGTTTGGGACTTACTGCGGGGTAGAGGCCCTTCAGATGGCTCATGCAAACGAGGGGTGAGAATCCCAAACTGTTGAGGTGGTTAATCTATGTACAGGGAATGGACTTTACTGTAGAACAACCTCATGGGACAGAACACACTATTGCTGATGCTCTCTCCAGGTTCTCCCTCATTAGTGATGCGAACTCACAGGAGGTCCAGTAGTTCTTCCCACCTTCAGCTGGGGGGGGGCTAGTTTTACACCTGCCACCCTTAGGGTGATCTTCCCCAAACTTTTTGCCTTACTACTCCATTTTTGCTGATCTCGTTTTTGTTGGCCTTAGGACTCTATGCATGTTACGACTGCTACTCAGTACATTTGCTCTCTTCTTTAAACATTGTGAAATTGGCTTACACCCAATTGGCACATTTAATTTACTTGTAGTTCCCTAGTAAAGTAGTACCACATTTACCCAAGGCCTGTAAATCAAATGCTACTAATGGGCCCGCAGCACTAATTGTGCCACCCACGTACGTAGCCTATAAACATCTCAGGCCTTCCATTGTAGCCTGTATGTGCAGTTTAAACTGCCATTGCAATCTGGCAAAATAAACATTTTACCAGGCCAAAACCTTCTTTTTTAATATATAGACGCCACCCCTGGGAAAGGCCCTGAAATGCCCTTTGAGACTTGAACATCTGCCAATTCATTCAACAGTAATGAGTATACTGTGAAACTCTATGTTACATGGTAATTGTGTATACATTTTGTGTACTTTGATGCAATTGTACTTGACTATTTGGCATATGAAGAGTATATGCTAGAATTACTTGTGATTTTATGTCACTACCCCGTACTATGTCTCCCTATCACCTCTCAATCACAACCTACTCCCCCTCCCTTTTCGGGCACTGCCATATTGAAATTTGATATCTTCATATGTGACTCAAGATTTGTTCTTTGCATAGATGCATATTTTCAATGTGATTAAATAACATTGAAAGAATATCCCTTTTTTGTTTACTTGATTTTGAATGTTTTGTTTAAATATTTTCCTCACCCCACTCGCCCCACGCTACTGCACTGGGACCACTCTAATATATACTGTCTAGCACCCAGGTCCCAGTGACTCCGGGTGTACCCGTTTTTGTAACCCTGAAATGCCCTAGGGCAGGGTGCAGTATATTTAAAAGACTGGACATTTACTTGCAACTTTTGCATGTCCTAGTAGAGAAAAACTCTTAAATGTGTTTTTCTCTACTGTAAGGCTTCCTTTTCCGTAGGATAACATTGGCTTACCTTATAACATTTAATAAGTGATAACTTTCAATTGAGAACTGGTAGAAATGATGAGTTTGGTGCTTAAAGAGTTGTAATTTAAAACCCTCTACAATGGTAAAGTCGGATTTTAAGTCACAATTTGAATATGCCACTTTTAGAAAGTTGGCATTTTCTTGTCCCAAACATTTGGCGCCTACAGCCTGTATCCTGGGCCACATGACGATGTGTTGCTAGCAGTTGGTCTCTGAGTATTGCTTTCAGATAATGAGACAAAGGAGGATTAGGTGCTGGCAGGATGGGCCATCTCTGACCTGATGAGGGAGAGGGGGGACATCTACCACAATTGCATATCACAAAGGCTCTACCCAGCCAGTGCTAAATTCTAGCAGGTGGTTTCTGGTGCTAGGCAGTGGCATTTAATTGGCAATACCGGCACTTATGAGATCAGCACAACAACACTCATTTATTAATTCAATATACTTTAAAAATGACTAATACCTGACTCCCAAGCGAATCTTATAGCTTTGGGAGACTGGAATAGTCTCAGTTGTCACACTTGTAGGAGTGTAATGGTTAGTAGTTGTGTTGATGCTGTCATTTCAGCTCTGCTTGGGTCAATGGGTGGTGCAAGTGGCATTCTGAAGAGCCCTGGCACGTATGCTGTTTTACAAATAATTACTGTGCCCAGCACACTCACAAATGGGCTTGTGCCCCCAGACAAGGTGGGGCCAGGACAGGGAGGCAGAAAATTGCAGGCAATTCCATACATCTCTGAGGGTGTAAAACTCCAGAATCTTTTCCTACTTCAAAGAGGGCACCATATATAAACAGTGGACCCTCAGATCCAACTCTTCAGTACACTTCTAGACATGTGGAAGGTCATAAGGACAGCTGTGCTGCTTTGCAAGAAGGACTGCTACTAGGTTGTCTTCTGGTCCTGCTGCACTGCTGCTTGAGTGTGAAGGACTGGACATGCATCTTGAACCAAGGACCACCAGAATCTTGGAAGTGGGCCTGAATGTGCTCTGCCAGCCCAGCTGTGGTGAAGTGAGCAGAGCCAATGCAGCGAGATGAATGTTCTCACAGCTCCATCGCAACCACTGCTACGCAGCGCATCCCCAATGCAGGACTTCACAGTGAAGCCCCAAAGCTTAATCCAAACTGCCGCTGTGTAACACAGCCTCGCTGCTGCCCTTCTCATCCAAAACCCCTCGTTGACAGCCTCCTAAACGACAGCACAGGACTCTGAACCGCTGTTGTAGAACACTTCCTCAACGCAGGATCACGCAATGCTTCGCAACTAAAATTTAAGGTACTTTATTCAGCGAGCCTAACTTGATCCCTGTATACAGTCCGTGCTCCACCGCAGTCAGCCTGAACTTGTGATTTTGTATCGGTCAAGCACGACCATATAAATACAGTTGTTGCTTTGTGCTTCTAGCCATAATTATATTGTGACCTTTTAAAACGAAATATCTCTGGTTCTACTGATTGGATTTTTGTCATTTTGGTTTCAAATAATTTATTAAATGTCACTCTATTATTCAGTGTTGGAATTTTCTTGGGGTGTGTTTGCACTTTATCACTGTTTGAAGTGCTGCATAACTACTTAACACATTGCGTTTAGGTTAAGCCTGTCTGCTTTATGCCAAGCTACCAGTGGATTAAGCACAGTTTAATTTGGAGTTTGCTCGTGTTTTACCATGACAGAGATTGTGTTTGCTGCTTGAGGAGGCTTTCAGCCCCCTCAACCAGTAACCCAATTTCCTACAATCCCAGAAAATTCGTAAAGCTGCAATAGTATGTAGGTGCAAATCTGCATTTACAAATTTCTTTGTCAACCTAGCCCAAAATACTAGCCTACGCGATGTGGAGGTGATTTTGACTTCATTGAAAACATTAAACCGGAATGAAACTCCACTTCAGAATCTCGGTTATGCTGGGCTTTACTGCTTGATTTATTTACCACATAAAGCTGGGGAATAACGAATTGGTTTTTACCAGCAAAACAGGTGGTAAGGAGCTCAAATGCTGTTAAGACATGCTATTAATATTTGCACAAGGGGTTCAATGATCCACTATCTGTGCACGCAAACTCCCAACATACAACTTATACAGACACCTACACATATGCACGCAGGCACAGACACACAAAGTCTCTCTCTCTCTATTTATATTAAACCTAAAAATTACACAAAGAAGAGATGTCAAACATAATTCCCCAAAACAGCTGTATAAACCCCTACAAAATATTAGTGCACTGGCCACAAAACAACAAAGGTAGAGCTCTGTATCCTGCATGACCTCCTAAGTGGCCTCCTCAGAAGTATGCACATTTAAAAAGTAATAGCAGAAACTAAATTTGCTCTAGGCACTCGCCGGTCGTTGACATTTGTTTTAGGCCGGTATACATTCAGGTCCTTATTCCTAAACACATACATACATCTACACAGGGTGATTTACATTCAGGGCCCTATTCTTAATAAAATGCCAAAATCTACACCAGAAGGTTCACAACCATGAGGTTTACTTCCTTGAGGTAATGTAGGTTTATCACCTTTTAAGGGTATATAGCTGTACTCATTTTTATAATTTAAAAAAGGTTACGCCTGGAAAACTTGTGTGACTTTGCAACTGACAATATGGAGAGGAACTCTGCATGTACAATTAAATTTTGTGTTTACAGGGGGAACCACCAATGCATTTGTAAAATTGCATTTTTTTCTCTTTGGGGAAAATACTTGTTCCCAAGAGAAATTACTTCTCATGCACCCCAACCAAATTTTGGGTCTGTCTCCTTCTGCCTCCCAAGTATGTGGATAATGAGAAAAATAAAGTTCCTCGCAAAAGTGGCGGACTGCAGTTTGACTTAGAAAAACTACTGCCCAGTGATTTCATAGTAATTTTCACAAGAAATCATGCTACCCATTTTGGAAAGCCAAACAATTTATAGAAATGTAAGTTAATCAGCATAAAAGCGAAGGTATTGTGAATAACAGATTAGCAGGATGTCCTGATAGGCCCAGCTTTTTGGACATAGATTTATCAGAGCCCCCTACACCTCTCTGAGAGGTAGGTGTTCGAGGCCCTCCTCAACCCGCAGGCAGCTCCCTGTGCCTCATCCCTGGTGGCCCAGTGGGAAAGCTTTGCTCTTCTGCTGGTCCGCTGTTGTCTGTCTTTGTGCCTGTGGCCATTTTCTGTCTTTTTGTTATTGTGCCTCTGTATTTGTTATTTATTTTGTGTCTTTATGTCTTTCTGTTTATTTTTGCCTGTTTGTGTCCTTGTGCCCGTTTCCTCTACCGCCACTATTGCCCCCGCAGCCCCTCCCACTTGCCGGTTCCTGCTCCCGCCTCCTAGCTGCGCTTCCCTTCCCCATCCCTATTTAATGACGGGCATGCGTGGCTGCGCAACGGGCGTGCTGCTAGTGTGCCAAAAGCAAGCCCTTCTGCACCTGGCCGCGACCAGCGCCAGGGACCCTGGCTGTCCGACCACCCACCGCTATCACTCAGTCGACCTTCACGCACTCAACCTCGGAAGGAGCAACAATGGCAGCTATCTACGCCAAACACCACTCATGGCCAGTTCTTCTGCCGACACTGCCGACAGACCTTCACCATCCTCTGCACCTCCATGGCCACCGCACTCACGCCAGATGTCAGCACCCCGAAGCCCTGAGGTGCATCCTCCTCAACGTGTGCTCCCTGCACACACATGCTGTAGGGATCTGGGACCTCCTCGACACCCTCTCGGCCAGATGTAGCCTTCTTCACGAAACCTGGACCAACCCCGCATCCTCCCCTGACATCACCACTGCCATTCCCGAAGGATCCAAGATCCAGAGAAAGGACCACCCCAACCGCCCAGCAGGAGGACTCGCCATCACACACAAGAACTCCCTCTGACTCTCCACCTCCAGTACGAGCACCTCTCCATCCACCAGTGAACACTTCCATTTCCAGATCTAGACCAGCCCCAGAACGACCCTAAGCGGCACCCTCACCTACAGACCCCCGGACCTCGAACTTCGTTCACCACTACCATCACCAACCTTACCATGCCCCACGCCATCGCTTCCATGGATGACATACTCATCGGAGTCCTCAACTTCGACCTCGATAACCTCAGCAACCCGAACTCCTCCACCGTCCTGGACAACCTCGCCAACCTCGGACTGAAACAGCTCATCAAGCACCTGCAGACGTCTTGAGAAGCTAATGAGAAACAGCAAAACCTCAGAAGACCGCACCACCTACAAGAACGCCATAACGGAATACCACCAACTCACCAGATACAACAAAAGGACCTTCATCCAAAACAAAATCCACGCCAAGGCCAGCAACTCCAAGGAACTCTTCAGCATCATTCAGGAACTCATCAAGCCCCCCAGCGAAGCCACAGAGGTCCCACAGTGCCAGGACCTCTGCAACAAACTCAGCTCCTACTTCCACCTGAAGATAAGATCCCGCTACGACAACTTCAACAAAGCAGACTTCTTACACCAAACCCCTTTCTCCCCCCCAGCAATGACAGGCAGCCTACTATCTCCTGCTGGACCCCAGACACCATCAAAGACACTGCATAAACCATGAAAGGCATTCACTCAAGAGCCCCCACGGACCCCTGCCCTCCGCACATGTTCCACAGATCTGCCGCTGCCATAGCACCTGAGCTACGACGCACCATCTATGCCACCATCGAAGCAGACACATTCCCTGATGACTGGAAACGTGCAGAAGTCACGCCCCTCCTCAAGAAGCCCTCAGCAGATCCGACGGACATCAAGAACTACCGACCCATCTCTCTCCTCCCATTCATAGCCAAAGTCACTGAGAAAATCTTCAATGCCCTACTAAGGAACTTCATCGAACAGAACTCCATCCTCAACCCCTCCCAATCTGGAGCAGCAACCACAGCATAGAGACCGCCCTACTCTCTGCCACGGACGACATCTGCACCCTCCTCAACCAAGGCCACATCGTGGCAGTGATCCTGCTTGACCGCTCTGCAGCCTTCAACAACATCTCCCATTGCACTCTCACCACCAGACTCCACAACGTCGGCATACATGGAGCCGCCCTCAACTGGCTCTGCTCCTTCCTCACCGGTATAACCCAAAGAATCAGACTCACGACTTTCCTCTCCGAACCCAGAGAGATCAGCTGAGGAGTGCCCCAAGGATTGTTGCTCAGCCCCAGGCTCTTCAACATCTACATGGCCCCTCTCACCACCATCGTCAGACAGCATGGACTAGTATCCTACGCCGACAACACCCAGCTCATCCTTTCCCTCACCAAGGACCCCACACCACCAGGCTCAGCTTCCAGGAAGGAATGAAGGACGTCGCATCCTGGATGAGCAGCAGCTGCCTTACGCTCAACTCGGGGAAGACAGAAGCCCTTGTCCTCTGACCCTCCCCCCTGCATAGGACAACACCTGGTGGCCCATCGCTCTTGGCAGCCACCCCACCCTCACGGACCACGCCCAGAACCTCAGCATCATAATCGACTCCTCCCTCGCCATGAACCGACAGATCAAAGCCGTTGCATCTACCTGTTTCAACACCCTCCGTATCCTTTGTAAGACCTTCAAATGGATGCCCCCGAATCCAGAAAGACCATCAACCACGTACTCATAACCAGCAGACTGGACTATGGAAATGCCATCTATGCTGGAAACAACAAATACCATCAACAAGCTCCAGACCATAGATAACACCGCAGCCAGACTCGTCCTTGGCATCCCTCGACATGAACACATCGCCCATCACCTGCAACACCTCCACTGGCTCCCCGTTGAGAAGAGAGTAACCTTCAAAAAACTCACCCACGCCTACAAATACCTCCACAACACCGGATCCCAATACCTCAACGACAGAATCCTTTCCATGTACCCAAGACAAAGCTCTGATCCGACAACCTTGCCCTTGCTGAAACCCTGCGCATCCGCAGAAGAAGAACGGCTGGAAGAGCCTTCTCCTACATCGTGGCAAGGACCTGGAAAGAGCTCCCTATCAAAATCAGACACGCCCCCACTCTGCACACCTTCAGGAAGAGCCTCAAGACCTGGCTCTTCGACTGACCCGGAGCTGCACTCCCCTCCCAGCACCTTGAGACCCTCACAGGTGAGTAGCATGCTTCATAATTCCTTGAATGATTGATTTATGTTCTGTCTTCATCCGCTCCTTGTGCCTCTCTCACAGGGCAGACTGGGTCTCAGCGGATCTCTTCCTGGGTGATGCTCTACTTGTTTGATTGCTCTTCCTCTTCTGGCTAGGTTATGATGATTCTGAAGCTTGAATGTTGCACTCTATTTATGATGATTAAAAAATGCATTGTCTCATCCTGTTTGCCTCTGGGCTATATTTTCTTTTTTCTAAAGGATTGACCTGGAAGAACCCCCAGCCTATATGATAAATTAGATGAAACACACTGCATCAGTGATGGGAACATGAGAAACTGACTACAGGAACACACAGAGGGAAAAGAGGGAACAGAGGTATACTGAAACACTGGAACCAGGAAGACCTTCCATGTAGAATACTTCACAGGAAAGTAGAAAGGAAGCAGGTACCCTACCAGCAGCGGCCACTCTGTCAGAGCGGAGGAGCGCTGCCCTCCTGCCACCACGAGCAAATACAATTATAATAAAAACTGTTTTAAACCCGTTTTAATATCATTTTATTTCAATCCTCTGGACCCGCCCCCAGGACTCTGATGAGTCTTGGAGTCGAATCCAGGGGATGACACTGCTGGTGGGGGAGTGGTGTGCACTCCCTTTAATTTGCATGAGGGTTTGGCTGGATGTCTCAAGAAGGTAAAACCCTCATGCGCAGCCTCAGCATTCAACTGGAGCTGGGAAGAGCAGGCACAGGCTCCAAGTCTGCCTGGAAGTGCAAGTTTCTGGCTCTCAGGCCAATCCCGACGCTGCTTTCATGAAGCATCAGGATTGGCCGCAGTGCATTCTGGGAGCCTGTACCCAGAGGACAGAAGACTGCGATGCTTTGGGAGACGGCAGCAATCAGGTAAGTTTAAAAAACAATATATATATATTTTTTTTAATTGTACCCAAACCCTCTCCCATTCCCTACCTCCTCCTTCTCTCGTCCGGCCCGGCCTGCCCTGCCACTTTGGTACCCTACCCTACCAGATGCCATATTTAAGAAAGAGATAAGACCACTCTACTAATATGTCACTTCAAAGCTCAGCTCAAGAACAACCATGCACTAGCCGGTCCCCACCACGACCAGCACAATCACCCACCAAAAACTAGAAAAGCCAATAACCAGTCCACTTGATATATGATGGAGTGAGACCCAAGCAATGGGCTACACTTTAACAGCTGACTAGTATTAGGCAGATGGGTGCCACAACCACTACAATGCATCCAACAAAGACAACACAATGCACATACCAACTCCACATAGATTCAATGTAGGTCGCACAATCAACTTCCCACCAATCTCTTTAATGTGACAAGTCTAGTCTCTCTTTCAAAGATGCTGTGATCATTTCAATACTGGGTCCTGCAAGTAATTTGTAGGTTCAAACAGAATACATTCTGTGATGCGATCAATTGAACTAGCTGAAGGCAAATTATGCCAACTCTTGTGGGTATACGTATCTCAATCAATCATAGCATTTATAAAGTGCACTACATACCTGTGAGGGTCTCAAGGCGCTGGGGTGTGGGGAATGCTGCTACTGCTCGAAGAGCCAGGTCTCTTGAGGAGGCTTCTGAAGGTCAGCAGGTCTTGGGTCTGCCGTAGGTGGGTGGGGAGAGTGTTCCAGGTCTTCAGTAAGTCAGAGAGCCTCCGTTCATCTTGAGGAGGTCTCACACATCCAGCCTCCAACTAGTAAATAGTGATAGTGATAGAGTGTATTGTATTGTATTGTATGTTGGATTTATATAGCGCTTATCACCCAGGGGTCTCTAAGCGCTTGCCTTGGGAACCCGTCCTGGCTTTTCCCTGTGAGATAGCCCCTACAGGGCACCCCCAAGGTGAAAGCCAGGCATCCCGCCGCGGGGGGCCGTTGTGGAGAATAAGCAAGCTTAATGCCCGGAGTTGCAGAGTGTGAACCCATGATTAGGTCAGGCACCGAAGCGAGAACTATCGAGTCCGTGGACATTTGAGCTCAAGACCCTGCCGCGTCGGGAATTGAACCCTGGTCCCGGGTCTGACCTCTGCTTCAGGGTCTGCCTGCTCTAACCAGTGAGCCACACTTCTCCACCAGTGTAGAGTAGGTGAAATAATTTTCAAGATGGTATCTGTTAAGTTCCCTTGTAACCTGAGGAGCAATGAGCAAGAGTGAGTTATTCCTAAGGAAGGACCTGCAGTGAGAGTTATGTGGACTGTTAGAAATTACCCTTTTTGGAAAAGCCGGAGGGGGGGCCCGGGCCACCAATGGAGACACAACTCATGGGGACAGCACTCACACTGACCATTCAGATCAAGACTCTCTGAAAGACACAGGCGGGGACCATCCCCTGCTTAAAGTTATTCATAATGTAGAGGGGTCTGCGAGGACAGGCCCGGAAGTGGCGGCAGAGCATCAACCACAGCAAAACATAAGTGGTAAAGAATAGTAAACCAAGGGTGCAGTTGACGAATCGGCTGGAGGTACAGTGATGGCAACGAGGCCACCCCTCCTAGACTTGTTTGTATCAAGGAACTGAACTAATTTCCTCTGTTATTTTGGTTTTTGTTGGGGGGTAGGGAGTGGGGAAGGGTGGGCACAATTGACACCTCAGTAGACACTTACGCTGGTTGGAATGCTGACAGTTGGCGGGTCCAGCATAGGGTGCGTGAGGATGTGGGGTGGGGGGCACAGGGAGGCAAAGGGGGAGTTTGGGGGGTTTCGATTTCAAGTTTTTTCCCTTTCTTTAGTAACAGCAGGTTGCCTTAAGGTACAGAGCCACAAGTATTTAGGTAGGGACTGGCAGGGTGGGAGCCACTCCCTGCACAACTCAGAGGAGTCACAGACTTAAATTCTAACTCCCAATTTGTGTTACTAAGAGTCACAGACGTAATGCATGACCCGCCTTATACCGTTTTGAAGTGGAACGTCCACGGATTGGGTAGTAAGATTAAGAGGGGCTTGGTATATAGGTATATCAAATGGATTAAGCTGGATATAGTCCTCCTACAAGAGATCCATCTCCGGGGTACCCCTTGTGCGTTTACTGGGAGAGGGACATATGCCACACTGGTGCACGCTGGGTTTTCCTGGGTGCCCGGGGGGTAGCTGTTCTTATCAGGGAACCCCAACCCTTCCACGTAGCTCAGACCTGGGTGGACCCTGGGGGTACATATGTAGCAGTTAGGGGAATATGGGCCGGGGGGAATTTACCTTGAGTAGCATGTATGCTCCACCGTGGCTTCAATCCCAGACGCTGCAAGCAGTGGCTAATTTACTTTTGGATTCAAATTCCTCAATTCACATAATAGGGGGTGACTTTAACCATGTGGTGAACCAACGCCTGGATGGATCTCACGTGGTTGTGAACACATAGGCACCTACCCCACTGTCAGACTTTATGCAATCCCACGGACTGACTGATCTGTGGCACCGGCACCACCCAGTTGACCGCCATTACCCTTATTTCTCAGGGGCTCATAAGACCACCTACCGGATCGACTACTTATTCTTCCCGGTAGGGGAAATCCCTGTTATAGAAGACGCAGACTATTTAGCAAGGGGTATCTCCGATTACTCACCACTACAGTTAAAGGTAGGGGCGGACTTAGACCCAAATCAGACTGGAGACTATAAACTTGGGACCTTCGCAACAAAACGGTAGTTGATACCATTGATATTGAGACTAAACTATTTTTCCAGGAAAATGAAGGCTCTGTGTCCTTGGAAGTCACTCTTTGGGAGGCATACAAAACAGTCCTTAGGGGGAGGGTACAGGACGTAATCAGCGATAGCGTAGAGAGAAAATGAGCCATATTCAGAGTCTTGAAGGTATATTGTTAGAACTGGAACAGAATATATCCCCGGATAATGATGGCAGGACGTTAAGGCAACTGGAGATTGCGCGGAGGGGATTCCGTGCCTATGGTAGAAGGGGAGGGTCGTAATCAAATTCTGACCACCCACCACAGATTATACGAATCAGGAGACAGGGCGGAGAAGCTGCTCACCTGGTTAAGCCGAAAAGAAAGAGAAGCAAATTGGGTAAACCAAACAGAAGAGATGGGGATTGCAACAGCATTTGCTAGCTACTACACCAATCTATATTCAGCCAGCCCAGCGTTACCAGAGGATGGAATAGATTAATATCTTGCAGCGATAGATATGCCCACTTTGCAAAGTGACAACACTCCGGCCTAAGATGAGGAGATTACACTTGAAGAAGTGCAGGTTGCAATTGCCAAGCAGAAGCCAGGAAAAACCCTGGGCTGAACAGACTCCAGGGGAAGTTTTATAAACAAAACAGTAATATCATAGCCCCACGTCTATTAAACATGTTCCTGGTGGCAAGAGAGGAGGGATTGCTTCCCCCGGATCTCCGTCAGGCCACAGTGGTGGGCATACCAAAGCCGGGTAAACCTCCAGGAAAGTGCGGCTCGTATCACACAATTTCGCTCCTTAATGTGGAGACTAAGATATTGACCTCTATAATGGCCACACAGCTATTGACGGTTATTACTTTCTTAATGCATTAGGACCAGTCTGGCTTCATGACTAAGCACACCACGTATCTCAACTTCCGTAGGGTATGAAACTGGCTGGACACGATCAAAGGGAGGGAGGCTCCCCACGTGGTCCTATTACTCAATGCCGAAAAGGCATTCAGCACGGTACACTGGCCTTTCCTAAAGCGGGTCCTGGTAAAATTGGGTTTTGGGCATAACTTTTGAACATGGACTGATCTTCTCTATAGGAACTCCAGGGCACGAGTGCGAGTTAATGGAGTCGAATCAGCTGAATTCCCCATTCAGCGGGGGACTAGGAAGCACTGCCTGTTTTCTCCTTTACTTTTTGCACTTGTCCTGGAGCCGTTGGGGTGCTTGATTAGAGCGCACCCAGATTTGACAGGATTTCAGGACATCGAAGGCCGGCTGCAAGATGAGCGGATCTCGCTCTACGCAGACGACATCCTATTATATGTAACCAACCCGGACAGGACACTCCTTATTGTTTTTACTGTGGTTCACAACTACGGACCACAGGCGGGATACAAGATTAACTGGGGGAAGTCGAACATATACCCAATAGGGGGCTCCCCTGACATGCATTCCGTACCAACGCTTCTCTCTGTTGCCAAAGAAGGCTTTAAATATCTGGGACTCTACATTTTGGAAAATATGACAACCTGTCTGACCCGTAACATCCAGCGCACTTCTGAGACAACACGACCGGATGGAGGCGTCTCCCCTTGACATTACTAGGGCGGGTGGCTATGTTTAAAATTATTACATTACCCAAGCTACTATACATTTTTCAAAACACGTACTGCAAAAGACCGGAGGCTATCTTCAGGGCGATAAACACTGAGCTGCGAACCTTGCTATGGGACCGAAGTCACCCTAGAGTGGCGTTACAAAGGTTGCAATAAAGTCATTATAATGGGGGAATCTCGCTATCGGATGTTAGAGCGTATTATAGAGCGGTACACCTCATAGTGGTCAACGAATGGGGACATGCCCCTGGGAACCACCTCACATACGCCCTAGAGAGACTCCAATTTTCCAAACGCTCGCAGAGACGCCGAACGGGTTATAAAATGGGACCAAAGGCTAACTAAGGACACACCCCTATGGGAAGGGACATGGCTACCCAAAATTGTAAAACTAAAGGGTTTTAATAGATTGGAATTACCACTTTAGGTGACATATCAAGGCAGGGCGCCCTGATGATGTTTGCAAACTTACAAAGGGAATATCAGCCGGCAGACACGCAGCGTTATAAATACATTCAATTCCGACATAACTGGCAGGGCCACAGAAATGACATCACTGATCTCCCAGAATATGCTCGCTGGAAGGGTGGCTGCTACAGGAATAGATATTAGAGAAAGCAGTCTCCTGGAAGTACAAAACCCTAATAAACAATGCACCCGATAATCTACTAGCACTCCGGGGTAGGTGGGAGGATCTTGTAGGCACATTAGAGGACATTGACTGGGAGACGGCACTGATGCTCCCTAGGAATGTGGCAATTAAGCTTAGACTGCGACTGGTCCAGTTTAAAATCCTACACAGGGTATACTATGATAGGGCCAAACTGCATGCGATGGACAGGGCGGAGACGCCAGAGTGTCTGCATTGCAGAGCAGAGCGCGGTTCCTTTGTCCACACTCTATGGGACTGCCAGCAAATCTGTGGCTACTGGACATGGATTATCCAAGAACTGAATAATATACTTCATGCACACATGTCGATGGATCCCAAATACATCCTGCTGGGTATTCACACGGATATTGACATTATAAGGCATCAACTCCTGCTCTGTAATTTAGGCATCGTAGTAGCAAAACGCAACATAGCGAAACATTGTAGGAGATCAGAAATTTCCACCTTGAAAGAGTGGCGCACCGGCATGGACATGTCAATGGAAGCGGAAAAAACGGTCTACAAGGCAAGGGATGCCCACGAAAGTTCAAGAAGATTTGGCAGCCATGGCTGAGCTACTATCATCTACAGATGGGGGAGGACGACAGCACAGTATTGCACGCCAGAGGAACCGACGCTAGATACATACTTAGCTAAGGAACGTAGAGGATCTTTAATGGGGGGGGGGAGGTAGATAATCCTAAGGGGAGTAGGAAGAACAAATATAATGTTGTTGGCTTTACACCACTGCTTTTTGTAACACATGTTCGATATATTCGATGGACTCTAACTGCAATGCACCTGCTGAGTTGGTTGTTGTTTTATTCAAAAATAATAAAAATATTTATATTTTAAAAAAAGACCCTTTTTTACCTGGTATTCCCCAACATTTTTGCCTTCTGTAGCTCAACTGACTTTTATTGGCCCTAGCACCCTGTGCACTTTATTCCTGGTAACCAGTGGTGAAGTGCTTCTACTCTCCATTTTGAAAACGATAACATTGTCATATCCCTGATTGTCACATTTATTTTACTTGTTAGTCCCTAGTATATGGCACATCTTAAGGATTTTGGGGGCCATAGGCCAAACATTTTAGGAGGCCCTGTTTCGAAGAGCTTTGAATTTAGAGTGTAAGCCCTTTCATGCCCTCTTTGGCCAGGTCACTGACAGTGCACAGGCACACTCATCCAAATTCTAATTGTGTCTTCATCTAATATTCAGAGATAGTGACATGTGTTTTCAATATTCTAACACAGCAGCAACTCACTAATATCACTGCAAAAAATCTCTGTGACACCCCCCATTTCTATTATATGAGATCCTGTTTTGATCTAAAAGAACCTTTTCTTATGGATGCTGCATGAAACATAAACACATTCCCTGCAAAATGTCGATAGTAAACACTGACACATCACCTACATTAAAAATAAATTAAAGGAAAACTGTATTTAAAACAATCTATTTAAGAATTATTCAAGGTCTTCAGAGCAAGACTCTCTGCAGAACAGAGCTGGCTCTATCAGGGGGCCCCTGAAAGGCTGGAGTCGTGGGCTAAAACACACTTTGCCCATGCTTAATCTCTGCACAACATGTACACAGGTCCTGTAAATTAAATGCTATTAGTGGACTCCAGCCCTCATTCTACCACCCACTAAAGTAGCACTGTAAAACACACCTTGGGTCTGCCAGTGCAGCCTGAGTGGGAAGCCATTTTGACCTAGAAAAATAAACCTTCCCTTTTCTAATAAATACAGGTAACCCCTCAGGTAGGTTCTAAATGCCCACAGGACAGGTGCATGGTATATACAAAGTTAGACGAGCATATTTAAAGTTTTACATGTCCTAGACCTGAAAATCCTCTGAAGTCATTTTTCACTGTAGCACGCATGTTGCTCCCATAGGGAAGCACTGGGATACATTATACCAAAATGTAATGTTTAATTTCAGTCTGGGAGCAGCTAGAAAAATGGTTCAAGGATTTATTTTAATTGGTCATTTAAAACCCAACTTAATGGTAAAGTTGTATTTTTATCACTATTTTGATAATTACACTTTCGGAGAGTTTTCATTTTCTTGCCTAAGCCAAATTTGCCTTTCTGCCAGTGTCCAGTGTCACATGACTGGTCAATGGCTCCCCTGTGGCAAGATGTGGATTTCTGTTAGACAGTGGACAAGGGGTGTAGGGGTGGACAGGCCTAGCTTCTTCCTCTATGAGCCTCAAAGGATACCTATTCTGTCACTGGTAGATGTAGCTCACACATTGGACTGCCTCCCTTTGTCTAGGACCCCAGAAGTGACTCCAAGGGTCAGTAGCGAACCTCCTGTTTGAGCTACATGGACTCAACAAGCATCCAGATGCCTTTCCTGCAACTGTCCAACTGACCAGTTCCAACATTGACCTGCACTGGACTATGCTGATGGCCTCTGACGCAGTAGGTCTTGACCCGCAAGTGCTTTGCCCAAGGTCCTTTACCCATGGCTGGTGACAATGTGAACTTCTCTTAAAGTTCACTGAAACCCTGGACTTAGAAAGTTTTTGCCAATGTTTTGCTCTGAGAACGCTGGGGGTCTGTGACCAAGCTGCCAAGCTGATCCAAGGAAGGAGCATCACAGCTGGGCCAAAGATTCAGGTTGTTACCTTAAGGTTCCCCTCCAAAGCAGTACATCAAATCCAGGGAGACGTCGCGGAGAAGGTGTCCTGTCTTGTGGAGCCCTCTTTGGTTAAAGATTGCAGTATTGCCCTGCTGGAAGAGTCCTTGTTCCAAAAAGTGAGTAAGTTCAAAGGTAGAAATCTCCACAAGGCAAGGCTACAAAAAGTATCCAGCAATCGGGAGATCTTCTCCTGCTTTCATGGCAAAAGTCAATAGCTTCACCGAGACCTCATCCAACTGCTATCCAACGATGTGGATGCCTCTTCAGCTACAGCTGCTGCCTTATTTTATTTTTTATTTATTTATTTAGAAAGTTTTGTATAGCACGGACATGTCCACCGAGGGAATCAGAGCGCTTTACAGTTTATGTATCAGGAAAGGTACAAGAAACAAAACAGAATCAACACAGCAAAAAATTCACAGTCTTATAATGTTCGATATTCTCGTGATCCAAGCAGCTAGGCCACAAATCAACTTCTAAGGCCCCAGTGTCCAATGGAGAACCCTGACTGAGGCAGAAATTTCTTCATCAAGAGCACTTTGACTTCTTTTGTGAAGAGGGCAGTGGAAGGGTTCACCCTGACTTCGGGAGAAGGGAGTTCCAGATCCGCGGAGCCGTACCAGAGAAGGCTCGATTGTAGGTTTTTTTTTCCTTGCATTTTTGTGATTTGAGCAAAAGGGTGCTGGCGCTTCTGGGGGCTCTCGAGACACATGAGAGCTCCAGCTTCTTAGCGAGGAAAAGAGGGGTCTTGAAGTGGATGGCTTTGTGTGCCATGCAAGCAATTTTAAACTACATCCAAGCTTTATATGGAATCCAATTCGAGGTCAGCAATTCCGGAGAAACATGGTTGTAATTTTTGGTGCCAGTTAATGGCCTAGCAGCCGAATTGAGGGCAACCCTAAGAGGAGCCGTCTGCACTCTGGGCAATCTGCACAGCATTGCGCTACCATAGTCCAGCTTTGAGATCACTAATGCTTGCACTACAACCTTTAGGTCATGAGCAGGGAGATAGAGTTTGGGTTTTCTTAGCATGCTGAGTTGAAAGTTTGCTCCTTTGGTGAGGGATCTAATGTGCTTCTTCATGTTCAGACTTTTGTCTAATATAATACCCAGAGAGGATTCCGAATCAACGAGGTGAGGTCTACAATTAAGAGCAGTAAGCTGATTCAACCATTGGTCCATGATTGTCCAGATTGCTTGAGGGGTGAGATTCGGAGGAATTCTGTTTTTATAGCATTAAGCTTCAGGTGGTTATGTGTCAGCCAGCTTTGTGTTTCCAGCAGACCTGAGTTAAGGGACTGAATGTCTTGGGGGAGGCGATCTTCAGGTATAGTTGGGTATCATCTGCATACATGTGACAGTGAATGCTGGATGATTTCAGGATTTCTGTCAGAGGCTCCATGAACAGGTTAAAGTGCGTGGGGGAGAGCGCTGAACCCTGGGGAACCTCCAGAGTGACCTGTGCAGGATGGGACAGGGATTTGTTCACCTTGAAGCTTTGGGATCTGTTCTGAAGGACAGAGGAAAACCAGATAAGTACAGGCCCAGACAGTCCCATCCTGTGTTCCAGGAGGTCAATTAAGTTATTGTGTTTGATATTATTGAATGCTGACAAAAGGTCCAGAAGAATCAATAGGCATGACTCTTTATGGTCCAACATTCTTAGCACATCATCGACAATATGCGTTAGCGCAGACTCTACTATGGCCCAGGTGGAATCCAGATTGACATTGGTCCAGAACTTGGAAATGGTCGATGTGGGTATGGAGTTGGGTGAGCACACATTTCTCCAGGAGCTTTGCCAAGGTGGGGATGTTATAGATTGGGCAAAAGTTATGAAGGTCTGAGAGATCAGCAGATGGTTTCTTCAGAATCGGGGTAACTTGCCCTGATTTTAGGCAATCCGTAATAGCACCTTGTCGAAGTGATGCAGTGACGATTGTTGTCCAGAGTGTTAGTAATGAGGATCTAACTTCCGGGAAAAGATTTGATGGCAGAGGGTAGTGATTGGAAGGTTTCAAAGTCGACAGCATTTTATGGATGGTGCATTCATCCAAGGTTTGGAACAGACTCCAGGATGCATTGTTTTTGGGGAGGTAGGGCAGCGCAGGGTCAGTGATGTTGTTGTGTGTCAATTTAGATTCCGTATATAGATTTCCTGATTTATGCCCTTATATAGGTACAATTCACATTGCCCTTATTAAGGCATAGAAAACCAGCCCTTATTTAGGCATTCTCCACTCTAACCAAATACAGGCATGGCCACCTACATCCGTTTATCTACGTCACAACGAGTTCGACTCTTAAGCCTTTAGGACTTCCCCTTGCTTGGATATTGATTTCTCCAAGAACTCATTTATTATGCATGAACATCTATTCCTTAGAGGTTCATTGATGATGTTCTTATGCCCGACTTTTACATCAATACTGGCATTCCTAAACACCTTCAAGGTATAAATATACCTTCACTTGCCATGGCGAATCACGGTCCACGGTCTGGCTGCCTACTTGCACGACGCGGCTCGCCACGGCAAGTTCGGAAGGAAGTCAAGTCCCCAACTGACGCACTGACCAGACACAGCCATCCTCCTCGCAGAGAATCCAGCTGCAGTGTTTCTGACTCCCCTTGCGGGGTGTTAGAGATCGAGACCTGGAAAGAGATTCCAACCTCACTCATTCCAAGGTATGGAGCGGACTAGAACCTAGAGGGACTTTTGGCAAATCTTGGCAACTATAGCTAAACTAGACTATAGCTAAACAACACCTACTTCTTCCCTTGTACTACACTTAGGTTAGGTACACTGGGGTAGGATTTATTTAGAAGCACCAGATGAGTATTTTAGCCTGTGTTATTTATGTATGTATTTTTATGAATATATGTCATAGCTACAAGCCATGCTATTGCAGTATTATTTCATCTTACTGCTAACGCTGTACGTATTATATTTCGCATTCTGTCTTACGATTGTAGCAGTTCATATCTCTTGCATGAGAAAAAAGACTGTTCAATAAACCCTTTTTATTGAAACACACGTCTATCTATTTCTGTGTAACTCTGTAGAAACAAAGCATGCGCGATTGACTGAGTGAAACGGTTATATATTGTTTCCACGATTTTGAGATTGTTCCGATTCTAAGGGAAACAAAGTTGTCATGTTTATGCGGTTGTCAGAAACCAATCCCTTCTTGTTCATTCAAGAAGTTTCTAGTGGCCTCTGAGTTAGCTGGCAGACACAAGTAATTAAGTTTAATGTACTTGACAGAGACATACTGACCTCAGTCCTATGTCAAAACTATAGTGTATATTATTTCAATGCGCAGAGCCTATCAAGGATATAGGAACTACACTACATGGCGCCCAATGGGTTGGTAAGGGACTAATTTAAGGCTAAATACTGAAGTAACTCAGTGGTGTTTTTCTCAGAGACCCCTACTCATAAAACTACATAAGACCTCTGAAGTGGGTAGGGATAATATCCGCCATAGCTGAGTAGGGCGAAAATCCTATGTATTAGCTTTTTGGTTTGTTCAACGTTGAAGGATACAGTGTTTCAAAATATTGTGCGCCTTATCTTTGTTTCCTTGAAACTTGCTCTGCAACTTTCATTAAACAATGACTGAAAACGGCATTGACAACGAGGCTGTACCCAACAATGTCGCGGTACTTTTTGATAATACAGGTTTTAATGAAACCGATGAGAATTTTATAATGATTCATCCAAATTTTAGGGGAGCTATCACTCTAAAACTTATAAAACATGGCCTAGCACCAAGAGGTGATAGATCAGTTTTTGTGATAGAGTCACATGAATCTCACCAGACAGAGGTATTCTACTCATGGATAGTATTCCCTGAATCAAATCCAGTAACTAAAACTTTTCACTTCTACAAAGAAGATGAACCGCCTGAGGAATATATTCCTTTAGAGGATTTTGAAATTCCACTCACATACCAGGAGCATGATCTCTGGTGTAAATTTGCCCTAAAACATTACAAACATATTACCAGGCTCGGTCCACTAGGTAGACCAGGAGCAACATGGCCAATTTTAGTCGGCTATACACCTCATCCTGACATTGGAGAAATGACAGATGTAGATTTACTTGCTCAACTCAAAGGGTTAATCAAAATATATAGACAATTGGTTCAATATGTCATGCGGACTTTCACAGTCCAACCAACAATAGCCATTCCAAGACAAACCTCTCACCAGGAGAATGCACTAAAAATTACACCACAGACTTTACACGCAGTCATGGGTAAAATGCCCTCAAAAAGTGAACAAAGGGGGCGTGGCCAAGATGGCGGGGTAGACGGACGTGTCGACTAGAGCTCCCGACCCCATCGGAGGCCCTGAGCCCTGTTTATAGCTGAAATTTCCCCCCGGAGCCCCCGCTGACTGGCTCCGCTGCTCAGGGGACAAGTGGCAAGTCTGATCGCCGCTTCCGGCGCATAGCAGAGTGCGGAACTCACCGTGTTCCCGGTGCCGCGCTCGGAGCCGACGCAAGCCAAGGCTGGAACGGTGCCCCGACCTGGACGGGATAGCTTGGCGCCGGACGGCTGTGAGGCGAGAGGCGGACGCGCCGCTGTGAGTGGGGCTCTCTGGCTCCGGCGAGCGGCACAGCGGAGCGTCTCGGAGTGGAGCGGAGGGGAGTCCGGGACGGAGCCGCTGCCCTCCAGGGCTCTAAGATGGCGGCGAGCAGAGATGTGAGGTCCTCGCCCGAACCCGCTGGAGGCTCACAGATGGCACAGTAGGTGCGCTACCCGGGGCAGGCTGCCCCCGCTGACAAACGGACACCTCCGTCGGCGCGGTAGGCGGAGCGCCTGGAGCCGACACTGCACCAGCCGAGGCCCGGAGGTCTCCTCACCCCGAGGTGCTGTCCGGACCGGGGGGAGGAGCTACGCAAACGCCCGGCCTGGAGGCCTGGCCGGGCGGAGACCTAAACTCAGCGCCTAGTGCAGTTGCCCCCTTGCGGAAGTGGTCTCCGGCCGCTGGACATAAGCACCCCCCAGGCGAGTAGCACCCCAGAATCGCCGACACCTCTTTCAAGCGCACCGGAGCACCTACGAGGCCCGAGGGGCTCGGACTGCATACCTTGCTGCACGCTGTTTGCGGGGGGTCGGCCCCGGGGGGGCCGTAGACCAAGTGAAGCGCCTGGAGCGGTCGCCTCGCCGGCTGAGTCCTGGGGGTCACCACACACCGAGGGGCCGACTGGACCGAGGTGAGGGCTGCACAGACTTGGAGGCCTAGCCGGTCCGAGGGCGGGACCGAGCCCGGCGCCCACCAGAGAGGTTCCCTGGCAGAAGCGGTCGACTGCCGACCAGCACACGGACGTCCTCCAGGCGAGTGGCAACCCCGATTCCCTGGCACCACACTGAACGCGGGACGGAGCGTCCACGGGACCCAAGGTGCTCGGCCTACACACCCTGAGGCACGCCATTTGCAGTGGGACACCCCCAGGGGAGCCTTGGGACTGCCGGAGAGAGGACTCGCTGGGGTTCTGGTAGAAGGCCCCGGTTGATGGACGCCGCGACTAACCCTTGACCCGGACGAATACACAGGGGCACCCGGGAGACACTGGAAGAGGGGACCTCGGTCCACTGCACAACGCCAGGTCTGTGGCGAGCGACCAAGAGCCCACTGCATCGGCTGGACGTCCCGACTAAGGCGGGGGGCGACCACACCTGTGCCAGAGACGCGGCTGCAGGATCTACGTGGGGACGTCTACGGAAGCCCCCCCTCTCGCGCCTGAAGTGGGGCTATTGACCTAGGCTGGTGGTGATCTTCCGGGCGGACGCGGACCGGCGTCACCCCGAGCTGGGAGCGGGCTCCTTGAGGGCCGGACTCTACGTGCAGACGGGAGTAGACTGCTGGAGAGGCCTGAATCATGGCTGGTCAAAGAGGGGGAAAACGCAACGATCGCACCGACCGCACGCTCCCGGAGATGCTCAACAGACAGCAGACCAAAGGGGACAGAGCCTCTTCTTCGCCTGGAGCTGCTGGGGGCTCGCAGTCGAGCGCAGCAGCGGAACCCCCGGTGACCAGATCCTTCCTGGAGTCCCTCTTTGGCACGCTGAGGGAAGACTTCCAAGCCTTAAAACAAGAAGTGGCGGGGGAGGTGCGTGAGGTCCGTAGAGAAGTGGAGAGCCTGGGGGAGCGAGTGGACACGGTGGAGACCTCCGCACACAGACAAGCTGAAGAGGTCACTCTTCTCCAGCAGGAAGTACTGACCCTTCGAGAACAGCACCTGGACCTACAATTGCACACCGAAGATTTAGAGAACAGGTCACGAAGGAATAACATTAGGGTCCGGGGTGTGCCATCTTCAGAGGAGAACCCAGACATTGTTCAATACCTGCAGGAACTCTTCCGCATGGTCCTGGGAGAAGGGGATGACTTCCCCATTAGAATCGACGGAGCGCACAGGGTGGGTCCCACCAGAAGATCTAATGGCCCCCCCCCGGACATTCTTGCGTTCCTCCCAGACTTCCCACTGAAAGAAAAGATCATGTCGGAGGCCCGAAAGGTGCGCTCTCTCACTTTCCGGGATCACCCTGTGGCTTTATACCAAGACCTGTCCGCGATCACGCTTCAGAGGCGCAAGTCGTTCAAGATTGTGACGGACTTTCTCAAACAGCATGAAACACCCTACTCATGGGGACACCCCTTTCGTATTATCTTTAAATGGCAAGGCGAGACGCACCATATACGGAACCTCCAAGACGCCTGTGAAATCTTGAGCATCACCACAGAAGAGGAGGACTCCCACACGCCTAGACGGCGGCGCACAACTGACGACGGCTGGCATCGAGCTACCAGACGGAGAAGAGGGACAACGGAAGCGGCACGGAGGCCGGGGTCTCCGACGATCAGAGCGGAACGAGAAGCCGCTGTCCGGACTGCGTCCACGGTGCTTGAAGGTCCAGAAGCGGTGGCACTGACCGCTTAACTACGCTCCGGGGGGAATTCATAGAAGCAATATTTCCATGGCGGGCTTGGAAGTTGTTGGGGGGGAGCGAAGGTTTGACTACGTGTGGCTGGACGTCCACTAAGGTAACATTCCACGGACTGGTCCCCATGGGCTTGTCCGGGACTATTTCAGGAAGTTTTGGGTGCACTGGTGGGGGGGAAGCATGACCCGAGGGTCGATGCTGAGGGCAGTGAGGGAGGAGTTGGGAACATCATGGTGTGAGTTGAGAGACATGGGAGGGACGGTTTGTTTGAAGTTGGGGGGGGGGACGTTGGGGGGGGTGAGTTGGAAGTTACCTTGTCCAGTGCTTCTATAGTATCAGTGGTTGCTAGTGTAGACACTCGTATTTGCTTGGCAATCATCCTGTCCTCACGCACTCTGGTTCGCACACACAGACGGAGTGATTCGACCCATCCATGGCAGAATTGAAAGTAGTGACCCTGAATGTTAAGGGGTTGAATAATCCCACCAAACGGAGGGCTATCCTATCCTTACTAGAAAACTCTCGGGTGGACATCTGTCTGCTCCAGGAGACCCATTTGTTAGCTAGTGACTGTCACAGAATGAGGTCCCACCATTTCCCTACACAGTTCTTTTCCTCCAATACGACTAAAACGGCGGGGGTGGCTATTCTTCTGTCCAAATCGTTTAAGGGTGAGGTGATGCACAAATTTGTAGACCAAAAAGGTAGACTCCTTGCCTACAGACTTAAAGTGGGAGTCCTAACGTTTACTGTGGGCACAGTTTACGCCCCGAACGAACAGCAAGATAGATTTCTACAGGGGGCTCTGGAGGATGTCGCGGCCTCACCAGACACACACATAATACTAGGGGGGGACATTAACTTGGTCTTTGACTCCTTGAAAGATAGGTCAGCGCAGCGATATCCACAGACTGGGGAACTCTCGCAGGCAGTTAAGGCGCAGTTAGTTGAATCCGACCTGCATGACCTCTGGCGCGAACTCCACCCGACTGACACAGATTTCTCCTACTACTCGCATGCACACAAAACTTACGCCAGACTTGATTATTTACTGGTCTCCGGACCTGTTCGTGGCCTTGCCACGGCCTCGGAGATGGGTGTTGTTTCTATATCGGATCATGCACCGGTCTCGGGGACCTTCCATCTCCAGCAGAGCTCGACCCGGAGGGGAGTCTGGAGACTTCGAGACGCCCTCCTACATAGGAAAGACGTGGTGCAAAGCATTACTGAGTCGATCAAGGACTTTCAGCTGCACAACTCGAACGCTGATACTTCCCTATCGACTCAGTGGGGAGCCCTCAAGGCAGTGCTACGGGGAGAATTTATCGCGGTCTCAGCTGCGGAAAATCGAGATAGGAAACGTACACGAGACGAACTCACCCAGAAAGTCAGGGAATTGGAGAACGTACACCGTCGCACCGGGGCTCCAAGAGTTTGGAAACAGCTGAGGGCAACTAGGAAACTCTTGTCCTCTCTGGACCTTGATCGAGCAGAATATGCGGCACTGCGCCTCAAACACGCATATTACACTGGGGGGGATCGATGTGGCCGCCTGCTGGCAGCCAAACTGAGAGTGGCCCATCAGAGCCGCCAGGTGAAGGAACTGACAGGAAGTGCAGGACAGGGGATCACTGGTGACGCCGAAATTGCGGAGACCTTTCGTCGCTTCTATGCCGACCTATACAGAGCGGAGGCCACCAACATGGAGGACGCAGAGGGTTACTTAGATTCGGTGACCCTGCCGTCCCTGACTCAAGGGCAAGCAGATTACCTAGAGAGAGGGATTAAGATTGAGGAGGTGATTGCGGCGATCTCTAGACTCAAACTAGGAAAAGCCCCTGGCCCGGACGGCTACACAGCCCTCTTCTATAGAACGTTCTGCGGGACGCTGGCCCCTGTCTTGACCAAACTGTTTAACTCTTTCGCGGATCCTGGAACTATCTCTCCGGACCTGCTGCAAGCGACAGTGTCAGTTATCCCCAAGCCAGGGAAAGATAGGAAGCAGTGCGGCTCGTACAGGCCAATCTCCTTACTAAATTTAGACCTGAAACTCTACACGGGGATTATTGCGGCAAGATTGGCGCAGTACCTCCCTGGCCTAATTGAACCGGACCAAGCCGGTTTTGTACCGGGACGGCAGACGGTGGACAACACTAAGCGGATAGTTCACGTCTTGGAAAAAGCCTCACGTATTCCGGGGGAACGTATGCTGCTCTCGGTGGACGCGGAGAAGGCGTTCGACCGGGTGCACTGGCCCTACCTCGAACGGGTTATGGCTCGGCTGGGAATGGGGGACAAGTTCCGAACCATGGTCTTTAATTGCTATAAATCTCCCTCTGCCGTAGTGCGAGTAAATGGCTGTGGCTCTCGAAGGTTTGATATCGAACGCGGAACGAGACAGGGATGTCCCCTCTCCCCCCTCCTCTTCGCGCTCTACATGGAGCCCTTCGCCCAACGAGTGCGGCAGAACATAGCCGTGACCGGAGTACGAATGGGGGGCTTCACCCATGCAATAAGCCTTTACGCAGACGACGTTATTTTCGCGCTGGATAACCCGAGGCAGGCCCTACCCGCATGTATGGCAGAACTCAAAGCTTTTGAGAGTGTGGCCGGCTTTCGGATGAATGTGGAGAAATCCACAGCTCTGGACCTTTCCCTGACATTAACAACTAGGACCGACCTACAAAGGCTTTTTCCCTTACGGTGGTCGAAAGATCAGGTGCAATATCTAGGGATCACGTTAGCTCCGACGTTGCAGGCCATGGTTTCCATTAACTATGAGGCAGTGGGCAAAAAGGTGAGGGACGAACTCGGAAGATGGAACAAAGGAACGATTTCCTGGCTTGGTCGGGTAGCAGCGATCAAAATGACAGTTTTACCCCAAATTTTGTACTTATTCCGGGCACTGCCCCTACAGCCCCCTAAGGGCTGGATCCCACGAATGCAAACTGACGTGTCCCGTTTTGTATGGCAGGGCCGCAAACCCCGAATGCGCCGCACTCTCACGACACTGACACCTGAATCAGGAGGGCTAGGGGTTCCCGACCTTCGCAAATATTTCCAGGCAGCCCAATTGAGATATCTGGTGGAATGGAGCAGGTGGGAGTCCGATAAACACTGGCTCTTCCAGGATCAAGCGGTAGCCGGGCGCCCTCTACAAGAAGTGCCCTTTCTCCGCCGCCCACACCGCCCCCCGAATCTCTATGCTTCTTATATAACGCGGGTTCCACTGAAAGTCTGGGACGCCACTAATCGCACATTTGACCTCACCACGTTTCCCTCGCCTTTCACACCGATTGTAGACAATCCCGACTTCACACCGGGGATGGAGCAGGGGGCCTTCTCACATTGGAGGGACAAGGGCTGTAGGGCACTCTTCCATATGTACGCGGCAGATGGAGTCATCCCCTTCCACAGCTTTAAAGATACTCACCAGTTGACCGAATCTGACCGCATGAGATACTGGCAGGTACGACACTGGGCCTTACAGCCGAGTGTGAGAGAATCTGCGGACAGGAAACTCCTACCGTATGAACGATGGCTGATCACCCGCGCTTCAGACTCCAAACTTATCACTGACCTATACAAAATGCTCCAGCTCCCGTCTTCCCACTTCTATATTCCCGGTAGGGAGCGCTGGAATAGGGAACTGGGGAGAACGCTTAGCCTTAAGGAATGGGACCGTATCTCATACAGAGCACGACACTCGGCCTATCACGTGGGCCTCACAGAAACCTTCACTAAAATATCCACCTACTGGTACCACACCCCTGAAAGACTGCACGAAATGAACAGGCTCCTTAGCGACAGATGCTGGAGAGAGTGCGGGCAAACTGGTACACTAACACACATCCTTTGGGACTGCCCAGTACTACAAGCCTACTGGACGACGGTGATAGATGAGATTGATAAATGCTTTGGGATTGAACTGCCGCGATTTCCAGCGTATACCCTGCTGGGTCTCCCAAATGATTTAATGTATCCTCTAAAATCTAGGAGGGGGAGGCAGATTGCCATCATGCTGGGCTCTGCAGTACAAAACATACTGATACACTGGCGCACAACTACCACTCCCTCACGCACTGGCTGGCTGCACAGGTTGTGGCATGTTCTTGGGATGGAGAAATTGTCTATCATGTTAGCAGGAGATGTGACTGGCTTTGAGGAACTGTGGCAACCCTTCCACTCACTGCTGGCTTCAGAATTTACGGAAATCACATGCCCGAGGTACCTTAGGCTTCTGAGGCTAACGCCCCCCACGTGAGGCATTGATTCATTCCGGAGGGGGATAGTGATACCCATGGACTCACGGGCAGGCACGGAGTCAGAAGGGAGACAGATGACTAATTGCTTTACTGTTGCACAGCACTGGACAGGGAGGGTGGGGAGGGGGAAGGTTGTTGGGGAATGTTGTTTTACTTAATTAGAGGTACGAGCCCATAGGGCACTTTTTTTTTCTCTGTTCTCTTTCTTTTTTTCCTTACGCACGCCTCATTGCGGGGGCAGGACAGTGGAGCTGCCCTACGGCTTGGTCATTAGCATTTCTGATCCGGAGATGCCTCTCGCAATACCTACTGCATGTTTGTAAATTGCTTTCCGTATGCAGCTGTACCTTTACTAATAAAATACTTTAAACATAAAAAGTGAACAAATTTCATTCTGGATAGCTCAAAAAATTACTCAAATTGAAGCGGTATTTCCTAGTACCAGCCCTTATGAGAAACATAGAATTCTAACAATCTGTTTACCAATGGGGATAACACCACATCTAGAAGACTGCTCCACTTGGGCCTGATCTGAATTTAGGTATGAAGGTACTGAAAAATTATAACCAGGTCTCAACAATAATATTATTTAATATTAAAGGGGAAGCAGCATCAGTGGCAATACGCCAGAAATTAAGGGAATTTGATGTAACAGAACAACCACAAGAACTAGCCAGAATAATTTAAAAATCCTATGAAGAATTAGGCAGAGGCCGTTTGGGTGGGAAACCAGTTAAACCACAACTGTCTGAAAGTCCTGAAAAGGCATTTACAAAAAACAAACCTACCTCATCTAAAAAGAAGTGGGAGAATAATAAACAACATTCAAAAGAGAAAGATTCTCAATCCTGAGGTAGGTCTCCTCAAAAGGAGCCCTCTGAAAGGAGGTATAACCTCAGGAATAGGGATAATTTGAGAAAATCTGACAGGTATCAAGATAATGATACACGTTCCTCTCATACCTTTCAGGTATCGTCACAGACATCCGAAAGAAGAGGACGGTCAGATCAAAAAGAAGAACGCGTGAAGTCTAAAGACGATCAACACGTTCAGAAAAACAAACCAAAAACCTCAATTCTCCAAAAAGAAGGTAGCAGGTCTGAAGATCAGACATGCTGAGAATTCTGAAGAATGGGCTCTGACAATGCTGGACAGTGCAGCAGAAGTAACAATAGCTTGCCAGAACCTGAAGGAACTTCTGGAGACAGTGGACTTGAATGAGTACATACAAGTAGAGACTGTAGACATCAGGGTTAGTTCTCCGCAAACGTTATATGAAATAACACTCCGGATGGAGGGAGACATACCAAGAAAAGTGAAAGCACTCTTTTGGGAGCAACTTACAAAGGGTTATGATATACTTCTAGCAGAACGGGACTGGCCACCAGAATTTTTCAGGGAGTGCCCACATGGCGTAGACATCATTATGCCAGCCTGCTCCAACCATGTTCCAGTACATTTTACATATACTTATGCCAGGAAATGGGCAGTCGCCTAAGCCCCAGCATTATACAAAAATCATGAAGGATGGGATGAAGACTCACCTCACCACACAATCCAGTTAAAAAATCATCCAACTGCACAAAGGCAGATTCCAACTAAGCAAGAAGCTAAGAAACAGGTCAGGGAGATCTTAGATCAGGTTGAATACCAAGGGGTGATTGAAACATGCACCTCATCAATGAATAATCCTTTGTTTCCTGTTTCTAAACCAGACAATACATATCGTCTAGTTTTGGATTACAGACACCTAAACTCTTTTTGTAAAACATTTGCAGTGCAAAATGGACACAGTACAGCATTAATGAATAACATTGTGCGTAAAAAATATAAAACCTCATTAGATATTTCAAATGGGTTCTTTTGTCAAAACATTGCACCTGAAAGTAGGTATTTGACCGCTTTCTCAATAATGGGGACCCAGCGTCAATTCTGCTGTCTACCTCAAGGATTCAAGAATAGTCCGGGGTTATTCTCAACAAGGGTAACAGTGTTACAACAAACTTATGATGATGAGGCATTGTCATATGTCGATGATATCTATCTGACAGACGATGATCTGAACAGACACTTGAACAGGGCAAACACCATTAGACTGGGCTTCGCCTCTGAGGGTTAAAAAAATTCAATTTAAAATAATCAAGAATTGCCCATCTCAATGTCCTTTTTCTTGATATGAACTATCAAGTGAAGGCAAAAGCCTGGCCGCCAACTTTTTAGAAAAGTGTGCGCTGCTCCAACCTCCAAAAACGCTGAAAAACTAACAGTCGATTCTAGGTTTCCTGAATTTTGGAAGAACAAACATTTATTTTAAACTACGCAGAAAGGGTTAAACCTCTCTACGAATTAATCAAACCTGATTTTAAAATCACACATTGGACAAAAGAACACACAGAAATTTTACGCTCACTTGAAACAAACATGTTAGCAACAAAACATTTACAAACAAGCGTAAACGTATACAACTTAGTGATCCGAATTATTCCGGGTCAATGCGGATTCAAATACTTAACTTTTAACAAAGGTGAAAAAGTACCAATTGCATACAAATCACATTTGTACAGGCAAGCAGAAATGAAATTTACATCAACAAAGAAAATTCTGACATTGTTCAAAATGCTGTAGCAAAAGAAAGAGCCCTAGTACAGGGGAAACGCATTATGGTTGTAACTCCTGTACCAGCCTTAGAGGCAGTTACAAAAGCTAGCATTCCGAATGCAAAAGCCTTACATCCAAGATGGATACAATGGGTTAATTCTCTTGCTGCAACTGATGTTGAATATGTTTTTGATCCTTATTTAAAAACACAAGCATTTCTGAAATACGAACACGAATGTCCTCTCCCTACTGAAATTCTACCTCTAGACCAGTATGAATGTATAATTTATACTGACGGATCTGCACAACCCGCTACAGGGGTAAGCAAGCTTAGAGTGCAGCATGCGTGATCATTAAAGGTCATATGCGCGATGGCAAATTCAGACCTATGGTCACAAAAACGCAATCCCTAGACGATTGTACAGCTCAGCGAGCCGAACTGCAAGCATTCATAATAACACTTGAAAATACGGATCGCGAATTCCCCACACTCACAGTGTGCGATTCTCTTTACTGTGTTCAATCTTACAATTAATATTTACAGAATTGGCTTCAAAATGGTTTCAAAGATGCAAAAATGTGGCACAATGAAGCACAAAACGCTTTGGGAACAAGTAGTTCAGTGGCGAAATGGACTACAAAACACTCACGTGATACACGCGCTGAGTCATCACCGTGATGGCGTTCACGTTGAAGGGAAGTCATTGGCTGATGAAGTTGCGAAGGGGGCCGTGCAAACGGCTTCCGTAGCTGCAATCACTCGTTCAAAAACTAAAATAGACAGTGAAATAATACTGCTGTCAATGCTTCAAGCAAAGGCAGCGGTGCAGCGTTACCTAAAACGTTTCCACTCAAATACTCATATACAATTGATGCGAACAATGTTCCGTTTGCTTGAATCCCTAGAGTGAGGAATAGGGTAATACCAAACATGGAACATAGATTAGGACTAATCCTAGCAGCACATAAAGGGCTCGCCTCTGCTCATGCAGGTGTTTCCGACACACTGTTGTTATTAAAGCAACTATACTGGTGGCCCGGCAGTAGGAAACAGACAAGAAACTATGTCCTGGACTTTGAAATATGCCAAAAGATGTAAGTCTCTTCTGTGGAACGTCCTGCGCAGATGCCTCTGTTAATCTCAGATAAACCATTAGCGTGTGTTTACCTTGGTCCCTCACAAAGGGACTATAAATATATAATGGTCACAGTGGATTCATGTTCAAGGTTCCGATGGATGTGGCCTCAGCGCTCGGCTGACGCTCGAACTGTTATAAAAGATTTGCGAGTCTTTATCGGCAAATATGCAATTGGCACACTACACTCTGACCAGGTGCGTTTAGCTCTTGAGCTTACAAAGAAGCCATGGCTAGTTTGGGCGTAGCATTGCGGTATTCTTCTCTATCCATCCTGAGGGAAATTCTGTTGTGGAAAGAAAAAAATGTGACATAAAGCAGTCTATAAGAAACGTGAGGCTAGAGGGTCTCTAGTCTCATCCCTTCATTGGCATACACATAGTCGTCATTCCTTGAATCAAACAATGACTTTCATTCAATGTTCTTCGTTTTAGTCTTTTGTTTTATTTCAAAATCAAATTCATACTTGTGTAGTTATTATGTCTTCAGAATCATTATCGGTAGTATATAAATCAGGCACTGAATTTCAAACGTGTCCAATGCATTTCGGGCATTAGATGGCATGCCCTTCATCAGGGAAATCACACTACAAACAATCATATAAACAAATATTAGTTTCAATAATCACTGAGTCCATGAAATAATACATATGCTACGTATAAAACGTTTAGTCATGTACACCACAAGTGAAATGTGCAAGGATTGCATGCTGATATTCCTCGTGTGAACGAGTGGTTCGTGATGTTGCATGTGAAGGTGAATGAGGATAGGGAGGCGTGTCACTTACGTGCCTCTCGCGGAAAGCTGATCTGAGATCTAAAAGGGTCGTACAAAAACATAGCGGTTAGCGCGTGTGTTCCGGGTGCCAAGAGCTGGGTGGCGCACTCAGCAGAGGGGGCTGGGTGACGATGTAAACTAACCTGTAGGTCGGGTAAATGGAGTGTTCCTGCTCCGGTATTCGTCTCCACGAAACGCCGGCATCCACAGTGGTTTGCGGCGTCTAGATATTTCAAAAAGGGGTGTCACGTGATCTATCGCGTCATTGAAAACATGGAAGAAAGACTTATGTATAACGAAGATAACGAGGGAACGCGACATGGCTAGGAGTTTAAATAAAATATGACAGTCGGGTGCTGGCAATAGTATCGGGGTGCCAAAAATGGTGGTGGGGGAGGGTGAGGAAAAAAGGTATCAAAAGGGGGTCGGTGCAAGAAAGGGTGGTGGTGCAGACTCGAACTCAGGGGGTAAGGGATGGAAAGCGTGGTGAGTTAGTAATGTAGCTAATAATAGTATTGTCTGAAACGTGATAAGAAACCAGGGGTATGTGTGATCTGTGTAGTAGGAACGTGCACAATGAAAACAAGATCAGTGTAAGGAACAATAATTTTAAAGATAACATGACAGTTCAATCCTTTCATTTAAACCCATCGGTTTTTGGGTTGATAACTTCTGTATCCAGTGGTTCTCTCTCATTAGAAGATATTTGTTGTTGTCTCTCCCTTCTTGTTTTGATACGGTCTCAAGAATGATAAATTTGATTTGAGAGACATTGTGTTGAGTTTCAACGAAATGTGCGGATAAAGCGGATTTCAGGTTTTTGAGTCGGATGTTTGACTTGTGTTCCATAAGGCGCAACTTGATTCGTCGTTCAGTTTTGCCAATGTACATCATACCACAGGGACATTTTATGCCATATATCAAGTTGCTGGTATCGCAAGTTGCGTTCACCTTGAGTTTGATAGGGTTGCCTTGTCTAGGATGGTGGATGATGTTCCCTTTTATTATGTTATTGCAATTGCCGCAATTAAGACAAGGTTTAGTACCGGTATATGTTACAGTTTCATCGGGTTTTTGTTGTAGAATTTCTCCCAAGTTCTTTGCCCTGGTGTAGGCAAATAACGGGGGTTGACTGAATGAGTTTCTGAAATCTGGTTCAATGTTAAGGATTTTCCAATGTTTCATAATGATTTGTTTGAATTTTGTGCTGGTTGTGGAGTATTTTGACACCATCACTATCCGTGATTGTTCCGTTTTAGTTGTGGAAGTTAAGAGTTTAGCTCTGTCCGTGTTTTCAATTCTGTTTTTGGTTTCTTCAATTAAGGATTTTGGATAGCCTCTGTTTATGAATTTATTGGTCATCTCTGTGAGTCTGTGTTTCAGAGTGGTTGTGTCCGAGGTAATCCTTTTGACTCTTGCCAACTGAGAATACGGTAGATTCCTTATCAAGTTCGGTTCATGGTGACTTGAATGTAATAGCATATTGTTCCTGTCAGTGGGTTTGACATAAAGGTCCGTGGTGAATCCATGTGGGGTTACTGTTACTTTTACATCTAGAAAATTAACTGATCTATCTGAAATGTCCCAGGTTAGTTGAATGCGTTGGTCAATTGCGTTGAACTTAGTGAGTTCAGTCCTTAGGGTCTCTTCCGTGTCAGTCCAAATGATGAAGCAGTCATCAATGTATCGGGTTATCATTTTCACATGATCAGTCCATGTTGTCTTCTTGAGAATGTGTTGGGTTTCATACCATTGCATAAAGATGTTCACATACACAGGTGCAGCTGAATTGCCCATGGCCATCCCGGTGAGCTGTTGATACCATTCTTCTTTGACTCTGAAGTAGCTATGGTACAAAGTGAAGTGCATTAGTTCCATAAGGAACAACTGTAGGTCTTGGTCTAGGTCTGTTTTTAGAAGGGCTGATTCCATAGCTTCAATCCCCATATCGTGGGGTATGCTAGTGTAGAAACTACATACATCCGCGGTGCATAAGATCACTTTTTCTGTGGGGTTCAATGAGATTTGTTGTAATTTAATTAGGAATTGTGGTGTATCCTTAGTGTATGTTTGCATCGATTGTACTGATGGTTGTAAATATTTGTCGATCAGCTGTCCAATCGGTTGATGTATACTTCCTTGGGTGGAGACGATTGGCCTCATTGGTGGGTTCATGATGTTTTTATGAATCTTTGGTACCATTCTTAGTGTCGGGCTTCTAGGATTGGCGGTTATGAGGAAGTTTTTAGTCCTCTCTGTGATAGTGCCATTTTTGAATGCTCGGTCAATGATGGTCCTTAAAGTCTTGAGATACTCCATGGTAGGATTAGAGTCTAGTTTGATGTAGGTTGTCGTATCCATGATGTGTTCTGTTACTTTATTATCATACATGTTGGTATTCATGATGACGATCGCTCCACCTTTGTCCGCTTTGGTGAATGTTGTTAGTTCGTTAGCTGCCATTTTTCGTAGTGTGTCAAGATCTTTTTGTGTCGTATTTCTTGTTTTAGGTCTGATATGTTTAATTTTGCTGAGGTCTTGTTTGACTATGTTTTCGAATAGGTCCAATGTCTTATGGCTTGTGGGTGCTTGAAATGTGCTGTGAGGACGTAGTCCCAACAGTTGATCTTTCTCTTGCGTTGGGCGATCTGGTATAACATTATCAAAAAAGTGTCTCAGCCTGAGTTTTCGCATGAATTTGAAGAAGCTTACTTCGAGTTCTAGATGGTCGCTAGAAGTGGTAGGTACAAATGAAGTCCCTTTTTGCAGTAATCCGAGTTCATAGGTGCTGAAATGATGGTCACTAATGTTAATGGCTAGGTGTTCTGAGGTTGGTTCTTCTTGGGTTTTTTTTCCTTCTCCTTGGTTGTAGCTGTCGTGCTCCGCGTGTTTGGAGGATCTCTTTCTTTTTCCTTTTTCTTTCCCTCTCCTGGGTCTCCTTTTTGGGCTTGGCCCTGGTCTAAAAAAGGGCTACTGTCGGGTGTTTTACTAGTAGTTGGTTCCTCCGTTGTTACTTGGTCTTGTGGATTTCGTGTGGGTTGTGCCTTGCGTGGTTTTTGGCTGGATTCACTGTCTGTAGATGAGGTGTCTGTGTTCGAGTTGTAAGGACGGTTTCTTCGTTTTTGGGCATAAATGTCTGCCCATGAGTAGACCTCGCCTAATCTGTAATCCAGGGTGTCCCGCTTGAATTTACGGATTTTGCGATCATTAATCTCTCTGGAATGGCGTTCAATTTGAGTTTTGATATCTTCCAAAGTAGTTTTGAGTTCGTCTTCCGTCATCATTTTTGAGAGTTCTGTTGATGTTTCCTGTATTTCTATAGTGAGTTCCTCCAAAATTGTAGATAGTTCTTGGATGATTAGAAGGATTAAATCCAGTGAGCACTTATTGAGGATTTCATACCAGCGTTCCTGGAATTTTTTGGAGTGTTTGCAAAGGGATGGTTTGAGTGCAATTCTTAACCCCCGTGGTATGCGTTGGTTCCAGTGATACTTGATGAGAGTACTTGCGTGAAGTTGTTGGTTTGTTTTCCTCTTGGATAGGTAAAGTAACTGTCTTATATTTTGTTCCTTTGACCGACTTGAAGTTTCTTGTGTGAGTTCCTCCCTGATAAGAGAGTATATTTGGTCCACGTCTTTAGCATCAAACGCGAAAGTGGAGGCTCTTGCCTCAGTGCTTTTAGATATATCCTCGTAGTTACTCATGTTATTGGTTTTTCCTTAGTGTTTAAAGATGCGTGCTATCAGTCCAGTGGACGCTAGGTAGGATCATAAAACAGTTGTCGGGTAGATGCACAGCTTGTTTTTGAGTTATTTGATTAAACAGTTTTTTACTGAAGTTCGTGGGGGTTTTAGTGGTGCTCAGCTAGGTGGCGTCGAGGGCCCAACGACGTCTGAAATAATAAGAAACGTGAGGCTAGAGGGTCTCTAGTCTCATCCCTTCATTGGCACACACATAGTCGTCATTCCTTGAATCAAACAATGACTTTCATTCAATGTTCTTCGTTTTAGTCTTTTGTTTTATTTCAAAATCAAATTCATACTTGTGTAGTTATTATGTCTTCAGAATCATTATCGGTAGTATATAAATCAGGCACTGAATTTCAAACGTGTCCAATGCATTTCGGGCATTAGATCATTAGATGGCATGCCCTTCATCAGGGAAATCACACTACAAACAATCATATAAACAAATATTAGTTTCAATAATCACTGAGTCCATGAAAATAATACATATGCTACGTATAAAACGTTTAGTCATGTACACCACAAGTGAAATGTGCAAGGATTGCATGCTGATATTCCTCGTGTGAACGAGTGGTTCGTGATGTTGCATGCGAAGGTGAATGAGGATAGGGAGGCGTGTCACTTACGTGCCTCTCGCGGAAAGCTGATCTGAGATCTAAAAGGGTCGTACAAAAACATAGCGGTTAGCGCGTGTGTTCCGGGTGCCAAGAGCTGGGTGGCGCACTCAGCAGAGGGGGCTGGGTGACGATGTAAACTAACCTGTAGGTCGGGTAAATGGAGTGTTCCTGCTCCGGTATTCACGGATAGTGATGGTGTCAAAATACTCCACAACCAGCACAAAATTCAAACAAATCATTATGAAACATTGGAAAATCCTTAACATTGAACCAGATTTCAGAAACTCATTCAGTCAACCCCCGTTATTTGCCTACACCAGGGCAAAGAACTTGGGAGAAATTCTACAACAAAAACCCGATGAAACTGTAACATATACCGGTACTAAACCTTGTCTTAATTGCGGCAATTGCAATAACATAATAAAAGGGAACATCATCCACCATCCTAGACAAGGCAACCCTATCAAACTCAAGGTGAACGCAACTTGCGATACCAGCAACTTGATATATGGCATAAAATGTCCCTGTGGGATGATGTACATTGGCAAAACTGAACGACGAATCAAGGTGCGCCTTACGGAACACAAGTCAAACATCCGACTCAAAAACCTGAAATCCGCTTTATCCGCACATTTCGTTGAAACTCAACACAATGTCTCTCAAATCAAATTTATCATTCTTGAGACCGTATCAAAACAAGAAGGGAGAGACAACAACAAATATCTTCTAATGAGAGAGAACCACTGGATACAGAAGTTATCAACCCAAAAACCGATGGGTTTAAATGAAAGGATTGAACTGTCATGTTATCTTTAAAATTATTGTTCCTTACACTGATCTTGTTGTCATTGTGCACGTTCCTACTACACAGATCACACATACCCCTGGTTTCTTATCACGTTTCAGACAATACTATTATTAGCTACATTACTAACTCACCACGCTTTCCATCCCTTACCCCCTGAGTTCGAGTCTGCACCACCACCCTTTTTTGCACCGACCCCCTTTCGATACCTTTTTTCCTCACCCTCCCCCACCACCATTTTTGGCACCCCGATACTATTGCCAGCACCCGACTGTCATATTTTATTTAAACTCCTAGCCATGTCGCGTTCCCTCGTTATCTTCGTTATACATAAGTCTTTATTCCATGTTTTCAATGACGCGATAGATCACGTGACACCCCTTTTTGAAATATCTAGACGCGGCAAACCACTGTGGATGCCGGCGTTTCGTGGAGACGAATACCGGAGCAGGAACACTCCATTTACCCGACCTACAGGTTAGTTTACATCGTCACCCAGCCCCCTCTGCTGAGTGCGCCACCCAGCTCTTGGCACCCGGAACACACGCGCTAACCGCTATGTTTTTGTACAACCCTTTTAGATCTCAGATCAGCTTTCCGCGAGAGGCACGTAAGTGACACGCCTCCCTATCCTCATTCACCTTCGCATGCAACATCACGAACCACTCGTTCACACGAGGAATATCAGCATGCAATCCTTGCACATTTCACTTGTGGTGTACATGACTAAACGTTTTATACGTAGCATATGTATTATTTTCATGGACTCAGTGATTATTGAAACTAATATTTGTTTATATGATTGTTTGTAGTGTGATTTCCCTGATGAAGGGCATGCCATCTAATGCCCGAAATGCATTGGACACGTTTGAAATTCAGTGCCTGATTTATATACTACCGATAATGATTCTGAAGACATAATAACTACACAAGTATGAATTTGATTTTGAAATAAAACAAAAGACTAAAACGAAGAACATTGAATGAAAGTCATTGTTTGATTCAAGGAATGACGACTATGTGTGTGCCAATGAAGGGATGAGACTAGAGACCCTCTAGCCTCACGTTTCTTATTATTTCAGACGTTGTTGGGCCCTCGTCGCCACCTAGCTGACCACCACTAAAACCCCCACGAACTTCAGTAAAAAACTGTTTAATCAAATAACTCAAAAACAAGCTGTGCATCTACCCGACAACTGTTTTATGATCCTACCTAGCGTCCACTGGACTGATAGCACGCATCTTTAAACACTAAGGAAAAACCAATAACATGAGTAACTACGAGGATATATCTAAAAGCACTGAGGCAAGAGCCTCCACTTTCGCGTTTGATGCTAAAGACGTGGACCAAATATACTCTCTTATCAGGGAGGAACTCACACAAGAAACTTCAAGTCGGTCAAAGGAACAAAATATAAGACAGTTACTTTACCTATCCAAGAGGAAAACAAACCAACAACTTCACGCAAGTACTCTCATCAAGTATCACCGGAACCAACGCATACCACGGGGTTAAGAATTGCACTCAAACCATCCCTTTGCAAACACTCCAAAAAATTCCAGGAACGCTGGTATGAAATCCTCAATAAGTGCTCACTGGATTTAATCCTTCTAATCATCCAAGAACTATCTACAATTTTGGAGGAACTCACTATAGAAATACAGGAAACATCAACAGAACTCTCAAAAATGATGACGGAAGACGAACTCAAAACTACTTTGGAAGATATCAAAACTCAAATTGAACGCCATTCCAGAGAGATTAATGATCGCAAAATCCGTAAATTCAAGCGGGACACCCTGGATTACAGATTAGGCGAGGTCTACTCATGGGCAGACATTTATGCCCAAAAACGAAGAAACCGTCCTTACAACTCGAACACAGACACCTCATCTACGGACAGTGAATCCAGCCAAAAACCACGCAAGGCACAACCCACACGAAATCCACAAGACCAAGTAACAACGGAGGAACCAACTACTAGTAAAACACCCGACAGTAGCCCTTTTTTAGACCAGGGCCAAGCCCAAAAAGGAGACCCAGGAGAGGGAAAGGAAAAGGAAAAAGAAAGAGATCCTCCAAACACGCGGAGCACGACAGCTACAACCAAGGAGAAGGAAAAAAACCCCAAGAAGAACCAACCTCAGAACACCTAGCCATTAACATTAGTGACCATCATTTCAGCACCTATAAACTCGGATTACTGCAAAAAGGGACTTCATTTGTACCTACCACTTCTAGCGACCATCTAGAACTCGAAGTAAGCTTCTTCAAATTCATGCGAAAACTCAGGCTGAGACACTTTTTTGATAATGTTATACCAGATCGCCCAACGCAAGAGAAAGATCAACTGTTGGGACTACGTCCTCACAGCACATTTCAAGCACCCACAAGCCATAAGACATTGGACCTATTCGAAAACATAGTCAAACAGGACCTCAGCAAAATTAAACATATCAGACCTAAAACAAGAAATACGACACAAAAAGATCTTGACACACTACGAAAAATGGCAGCTAACGAACGAACAACATTCACCAAAGCGGACAAAGGTGGAGCGCTCGTCATCATGAATACCAACATGTATGATAATAAAGTAACAGAACACATCATGGATACGACAACCTACATCAAACTAGACTCTAATCCTACCATGGAGTATCTCAAGACTTTAAGGACCATCATTGACCGAGCATTCAAAAATGGCACTATAACAGAGAGGACTAAAAACTTCCTCATAACCGCCAATCCTAGAAGCCCGACACTAAGAATGGTACCAAAGATTCATAAAAACATCATGAACCCACCAATGAGGCCAATCGTCTCCACCCAAGGAAGTATACATCAACCGATTGGACAGCTGATCGACAAATATTTACAACCATCAGTACAATCGATGCAAACATACACTAAGGATACGACATGATTCCTAATTAAATTACAACAAATCTCATTGAACCCCACAGAAAAAGTGATCTTATGCACCGCGGATGTATGTAGTTTATACACTAGCATACCCCACGATATGGGGATTGAAGCTATGGAATCAGCCCTTCTAAAAACAGACCTAGACCAAGACCTACAGTTGTTCCTTATGGAACTAATGCACTTCACTTTGTACCATAGCTACTTAAGAGTCAAAGAAGAATGGTATCAACAGCTCACCGGGATGGCCATGGGCAATTCAGCTGCACCTGTGTATGCGAACATCTTTATGCAATGGTATGAGACCCAACACATTCTCAAGAAGACAACATGGACTGATCATGTGAAAATGATAACCCGATACATTGATGACTACTTCATCATTTGGACTGACACGGAAGAGACCCTAAGGACTGAACTCACTAAGTTCAACGCAATTGACCAACGCATTCAACTAACCTGGGACATTTCAGATAGATCAGTTAATTTTCTAGATGTAAAAGTAACAGTAACCCCACATGGATTCACCACGGACCTTTATGTCAAACCCACTGACAGGAACAATATGCTATTACATTCAAGTCACCATGAACCGAACTTGATAAGGAATCTACCGTATTCTCAGTTGGCAAGAGTCAAAAGGATTACCTCGGACACAACCACTCTGAAACACAGACTCACAGAGATGACCAATAAATTCATAAACAGAGGCTATCCAAAATCCTTAATTGAAGAAACCAAAAACAGAATTGAAAACACGGACAGAGCTAAACTCTTAACTTCCACAACTAAAACGGAACAATCACGGATAGTGATGGTGTCAAAATACTCCACAACCAGCACAAAATTCAAACAAATCATTATGAAACATTGGAAAATCCTTAACATTGAACCAGATTTCAGAAACTCATTCAGTCAACCCCCGTTATTTGCCTACACCAGGGCAAAGAACTTGGGAGAAATTCTACAACAAAAACCAGATGAAACTGTAACATATACCGGTACTAAACCTTGTCTTAATTGCGGCAATTGCAATAACATAATAAAAGGGAACATCATCCACCATCCTAGACAAGGCAACCCTATCAAACTCAAGGTGAACGCAACTTGCGATACCAGCAACTTGATATATGGCATAAAATGTCCCTGTGGGATGATGTACATTGGCAAAACTGAACGACGAATCAAGGTGCGCCTTACGGAACACAAGTCAAACATCCGACTCAAAAACCTGAAATCCGCTTTATCCGCACATTTCGTTGAAACTCAACACAATGTCTCTCAAATCAAATTTATCATTCTTGAGACCGTATCAAAACAAGAAGGGAGAGACAACAACAAATATCTTCTAATGAGAGAGAACCACTGGATACAGAAGTTATCAACCCAAAAACCGATGGGTTTAAATGAAAGGATTGAACTGTCATGTTATCTTTAAAATTATTGTTCCTTACACTGATCTTGTTGTCATTGTGCACGTTCCTACTACACAGATCACACATACCCCTGGTTTCTTATCACGTTTCAGACAATACTATTATTAGCTACATTACTAACTCACCACGCTTTCCATCCCTTACCCCCTGAGTTCGAGTCTGCACCACCACCCTTTTTTGCACCGACCCCCTTTCGATACCTTTTTTCCTCACCCTCCCCCACCACCATTTTTGGCACCCCGATACTATTGCCAGCACCCGACTGTCATATTTTATTTAAACTCCTAGCCATGTCGCGTTCCCTCGGTATCTTCGTTATACATAAGTCTTTCTTCCATGTTTTCAATGACGCGATAGATCACGTGACACCCCTTTTTGAAATATCTAGACGCGGCAAACCACTTTGGATGCCGGCGTTTCGTGGAGACGAATACCGGAGCAGGAACACTCCATTTACCCAACCTACAGGTTAGTTTACATCGTCACCCAGCCCCCTCTGCTGAGTGCGCCACCCAGCTCTTGGCACCCGGAACACACGCGCTAACCGCTATGTTTTTGTACGACCCTTTTAGATCTCAGATCAGCTTTCCGCGAGAGGCATGTAAGTGACACGCCTCCCTATCCTCATTCACCTTCGCATGCAACATCACGAACCACTCGTTCACACGAGGAATATCAGCATGCAATCCTTGCACATTTCACTTGTGGTGTACATGACTAAACGTTTTATACGTAGCATATGTATTATTTTCATGGACTCAGTGATTATTGAAACTAATATTTGTTTATATGATTGTTTGTAGTGTGATTCCCTGATGAAGGGCATGCCATCTAATGCCCGAAATGCATTGGACACGTTTGAAATTCAGTGCCTGATTTATATACTACCGATAATGATTCTGAAGACATAATAACTACACAAGTATGAATTTGATTTTGAAATAAAAGAAAAGACTAAAACGAAGAACATTGAATGAAAGTCTATGTGTGTGCCAATGAAGGGATGAGACTAGAGACCCTCTAGCCTCACGTTTCTTATTATTTCAGACGTCGTTGGGCCCTCAACGCCACCTAGCTGAGCACCACTAAAACCCCCACGAACTTCAGTAAAAAACTGTTTAATCAAATAACTCAAAAACAAGCTGTGCATCTACCCGACAACTGTTTTATAAAGCAGTCTATAACAGCTAGGGTATTAGGTTCGGGTAATGGGTGGGTCAAACATCTTGGGGGATGGAGGGTGTTCAGTGGACTGATCGACAGGTGATCAAGGGCAGAATTTAATTCGGTTTTAATCTTAATATTCTTATCCATGAAGAAATCAGCAAATTCATCACGGTTCGGCAATATCCCTTGACCCAGTGACGAGAGATTAGGATGACTGTTAGCTTGGGACTTGATGAATTCGAACTATTTTTTGGGACGGATGTTTGCTTGCACTAGTTGAGTTCTGAAAAAGGTGGCCTTTGAGCACCTGATACGTTTTTTGTATATGCTTATCAGGGATCTCAAATGTTCGAGATGTTCAAGGGAGGGATGGGATCTACACAGCCTTTTCACAAGTCTTAAATTTCTTCTTTCAGAATTAAGACTATCATTAAACAACGGTTTGGAGAGTTTACAGGACAATCTTTTAGGCTGTTGCCTTGCCTGCCTTGTCCTGCTGAGGATTTTTAACTTCCACCTCAGAGACTAAGTCAGAAGGTAAAACTTTTCACCAGGACCATGGTCACTCTTTCCGACCCAGGCTCCATTGCAGTCGGCTTTAACTTTCAACTTTAACCCAGTCTAGTACTACCAGATAACCACGGTTGGCGCTCAACACTTTTTCGCACAATTTTGAACCTTCAACTTTAAAAATTCAAAACTCTGGTTCTACTTATTGGATTTTTGTCATTTTTGTGTCATTCTAATTACTAAAACATACTGTATTGTATTATATTGTCTTTTCGCTTTATTACTATTTGAGTACTACATAAATACTTACTTTACACATGGCCTCAAAGTTAAGCCTGACTGCTTTGTGCCAAGCTACCAGAGGGTTAAGCATGGGTTTACTTACTGACTTTTGTGTTTCACCCTGTCAAGGATTGTATTATTATTTGAAGTGTGGGGCCTCACTTCCTCAACTAATTCTCAGATTTTTTACATAGACCATCCAGGTGAAAATGAATCCAACTAAAAGAGAGATGCTGGTGTTTGGCGGTCCAGTTGACAACCAGCTTGGTGACATCTGTTCCATATCACTAAGTGGTTGAATTTGGTCTTGATCCCAACCCTCTCAAACCTGTTTTCTTCTTCCTGCATTTCGCACATTGGATACAGCCTGCCCGTCTTCTCATCATTTCACAAATCGGGTATACCAACAGCATACATTTTGACCTTCTTAACAACCTTACATGACTGCGCCATCTCCGGAATTTATCAGCTTGGCTCCTGTTATGACCATATTGCCTCAACCTTGATGTCCCTCTATTGGTGATCCAGCGTTTGAATTCCAATCCCTGTGCAAGACTCATTGACTTTCTATGAAGAAGGCAATCTTTTCATTTTGAAGAAACTAAAACACTGCTAACAGGCCTATCGCTGAGAACCTCAGAAATATTACCTCCTCCTTTCTAACTAGCAAAAGAATGTAGACTGGCTGCCATTAATTTTCTGTCCAGCCTGCATCATCATAAAGCAATTTATACTATTCAAAGATGTCAAAGAGAAGTCTACAACCTTTCTGTTCTAGGATTCTTGGTTGTACCTTTACATACCTTGTCAGGTCCACACATCAGATCCAGCGACTAACACACACACACACATTCGCACCCGATGCACAGGAAATTAGCTGTAGAAATCCTCTGATTGAACTCACTCCCTTTGAAAATGTGCTCAAGGTGTATCAAAACCAACCCAAGGATCCAAGGCGACACTCCGCCAGGATATTTGAAGATTAAGAGTGGGTGACCACCTTAACTGTGTAAGTGCCTAAAAGATATAAAAGAAAGAGAAAATATCAACTATCACTGACAGACTGCATTTTTCCTCTACTAATGGGCTACACAAGAAAGCACCAGATTAACATATTTCCATACTACCAAAAGCATACTTGTCCCTTAAAAGTTTGATTTTGATTTGATTTCTTATAAAGCGCGCACAAATGCGCTGGCGCATGACATGAACCTGCATGGATGCTCAGGGGCTCATGGGCATTGGAGCAGATCACCTTGGACTACCCATCTAAAAGTATACATTTCCAGGGGTCCCACATGTTTGTGTATACAGCCTCTACACATGGCTGTGGGACTTCTATGTAGCATTCCACAGGTAGTAGCGAACAGCCCTGCCAGCCCAGATGTTTGCTGAGCTGCTCTTCACACATGGCAGGAGCAGGGGGACGCACAGCAGACCATGAAGCTTGCCCAGACTGCTCCATGGCACGGGCAGTCAGCGACAAATACAAGGATGCAACCACACTGCCTGACTTCAGGCGCTGATAAGACAGGAGGTTCATTGGTGGACATGGCCACGTAGGTGAACCTTGAGATGCTGGCCGCAGCATCTGGCTGTAGGGACACTTCCACTTCCACAGCGGGGCAAGGGTCCCATAAACCTACAAGAGAATGTATATCACACTCATAGGTGGGGCAAGACCTCTAAACTACAAATGTGTTATCGACTCCAGCATAATCTTTTCCCACTGCCAATTACCGACCTATCTCTCTGCTACCGGGAATTAGTAAACTAGCAGAAAAACATGTGAATTCCGCCTTCTCCAGATTTCTGGAAGAAAACAATTGCCTTCATCCTTCACAGAAGGGTTCAGATCTCAACAGGGTACGGAGACCGCTCTCCTAGCCGTGATAGAAGGATTGAGAAAAATCCTCGATTCCAGAGGCTGCACCGCCCCTATTCTTTCGGACCTTAGCGCAGCCTTCGACACGGTGCACCACCAACTAATGATTCAAAGACTTAGGGAAGTAGGAATAACTGGAACAGCATTCAAATGGTTACAGTCCTTTCTGGAAAATAGTCTTCACAGTCTTTAAAGAGGAATTTTCCTTGAAGCAAATATCTCTGACATGTGGAGTCCCCAAGGGATCCTCTCTTAGTCCTACAATGTGTAATGTTTATATGAGCTCCCTGGCTGGAATCGTATGTTCAGATGTGATACAGATGATCACGTATGCTGATGACACCCAGCTAGTGGTCTCTCTCAATCAGCTTGATAAGGCCGGACCTGGTCTGGATTCATGTCTTGAGAAGGTTTCCAGGTGTATGGACAATTCTTTTTTAAAGCTAATGGAGCAAAGACCAAGCTTATGCTCTTAGGTCATTCAGCCCCATTGAATATAGACCTCCATTGGCCCACATGTCTGGGCACGCAGCCGGTGCCAAAAAAACAGATCAAGAGCTTGGGTGTTTGTCATGATGTCATCTACTATTACATACCAAAGGGAGGAACTGCTGGCCATCAGAGATGGGGTCATTAACTGTGGCCATAGCCCTGTTGGCCCGCTATGTGGTCCTTACCGGTGTACATGCGGAGGCTGGTCCTTGGACACTCCTGTCCCTATTCGAGCGGTGGAGATGCCACTCTCGCATAAGAGCACGACAGTAGCGCATGAACTCAGTATCTGGAACCTAAATGTCAGATCGCTGGTAAAACATCATCAGGAGATACACGACCCCATCAAGGACGAGTCTCCGGACTTATTATTCTTGACAGAAACTTGGCTGCAGGACACAGATACTTCTATCCTCAACCTGACCTTCCCCCCGGATTATTCCATCTTTACGCACAATCGTGCTACCAGGGGTGGAGGTATTGCGATGGCCATTAAGTTGTGTTATCCTTGCGAATGGAAAGTCTTAACTATCCCAGGATGTGAGAGCGCTCTCTTCAGAGTCTCAATTAGTCATCACTTTACCCTCTCTGGTATTTTGATTTATCGCCCTCCAGGCTGTGATTCAGCTTTTTGGGCAGCTCTCCCTGATTTAATCAGCACCTTGGCACTAGGATGTGCTAAGTTTAGTATTCTCGGAGACCTCAATCTTCATTTTCACTGCCCGACCTCCCCTACCACCAGTAGTATTTTGGCCGACTTAGAGGCCTTGCAACTTACCCAGTTGGTCACATCTCCTACACACATTGGAGGGCATATTCTTGACCCTTTTTTCACCAACCTAGCGGGGGCTAGGGCTTTATGCCCTACTCAGATCGCCTAAACAGACCAAATGTTGGTGAAAATGTTATGCCCCACTCATGAGCACCCCTTTAAACCTCAGGACAGAACAGTACCCAGGCGCCACTGGAACAAACTGAGATTGGAGGATCTCTACCATCTGCTGGAAGAAGCTCCGTTGGGCCCCATAATTAACGCGGAACACGGATATGATCTCTTCTGTGAGTGGGTTACCCACGCCCTCTATTCATAGATCCCCATGGTCTGGTCTAAGTGTTGCACAAAAGAACCCAGCCCCTGGTATGATAGCTCGCTAGCGCTTCTTAAAAAAGCCTGTAGACAGGCCGAGAGGGAGTGGCGGAAATCATTTGATCCTAGTAAAAAGGCATGCTACTTTGCCAAAATAAAAATCTACCATAGGGCGGTGTGTAGGGCACGTGCAGCCTTCTATGCCCAAGAATTCCAAAATAGCCCCAATCCGTCAAAACTCATTTTTAAGGTACTAAAGGACCTGACGGCTAAAAGGGTTACGGCAGCGGAAATCTGTTCGGATTCCCACTGCGAGGACCTGGCCTCCTTTTTTCTCGAGAAAGTCCAAGCCATTTATCGAACCTTCCCGAATGGTACTCACATCCCGGAGCCGGTCAGCTGTAGTTTGGGTGGATGTGAACCTCTTACTACCCTGCCCTATCTAGCAATTGAGGCCTTCAATACATTGAGCCTTAAAACTAAATCAGGATCCCCTGCAGACCCGCTTAAACCGGATCAGTTCAGGATTATGTCCCCTTTATGCCATACTCCGGTGCTTTCTCTGATCAATTTGTCTTTATCTTCAGGTGTAGTTCCCACCAGGTGGAAACAGGCAGTAGTCACACCTATTTTAAAGAAGGCTACCCTTGACCCCCTCAAACCCGAGAACTACCACCCTATTTCCCTTCTTCCTTGGGCTGCGAAAGTAGCCGAGGGCCATGTGAACGGTATTCTTTCAGACCATCTCAAAAGGGCTAACATTCTCGACCCCACTCAGAATGGTTTCCGTGCGGGTCATAGTACGGAGACTGCCTTACTTTCTATGGTTGAACACCTGCGTTCTGTGCTTGATGCGGGTCGGACGGCGGCACTATTGCTATTAGATCTGAGTGCTGCATTCGACACGATCTCGCACAGGATTTTGCTCCAGCGCCTGGAAGAAGTGGGTATCACGGACTCCGCCCTTCACTGGTTTCGTTCTTTTCTTGCCGAACGGTCCTTTAAGGTTGCGATCCCGCCCGGTCAGTCTAAATCATATCAGTTGGAACTGGGTGTCCCGCAGGGCTCCTCGTTAAGCCCCACTCTGTTCAACCTTTATGTGAGGCCGCTGGCTGCGATCGTCAAGCAGTGGGGCTTGATAATGGTCTCATACGCTGACGATACGCAGCTGGCGGTCACGTTGAGTGGGGACTCTGACATGGAGGCTCCCAGGTTCCGCGACGGACTTCGGGCAGTGGCCAACTGGATGAACACCAACTGTCTCCGGTTAAACGCCAAAAAGACCGAGGTCATGGTGATTGGCAAGCAGGCGGAGCTATGGGACGACATGTGGTGGCCTCCTGAACTGGGTGTGACTCCTGCTCCAGCATCGGAGATGAAAAATCTAGGGGTATGGCTGGACCCGACCGTTAGCTTTGTCTGCCGCACTAAGAAGGTAGCGGCTACTTGCTACGGCATTATTCGAGGTTTAAGACCTATCCTGAAATGTTTCGACGCGCCCACCAGGCAGCTAGTGGTTCAGGCGTCGGTGTTATCCCGGCTGGATTATGCCAGTTCGCTTCTGGCGGGGATTAATCAGTTGGAAGCCATCCGGCTGCAGTGAGTTCAAAATGCTGCAGCCAGAGTGGTGGTTGGTCTGCCGAGGCAATGTTCTGTATCAAACACGCTGCGCTCTCTCCACTGGCTTCCTGTGAACCAGAGGATAAAATTCAAAGTACTATGCCTTGCCTTTAAAATCCTCAAGGGCTCATCTCCTCAAATACTTGAGAATCTGTTGGTGCCATATATACCCTCGCGAACCCTCAGATTCTTGGGCCAAAATCCGGCAGTTGTCCCGCGCTTCAGGCTGAGCAGAGTCGGCGGCCGCTCTTTTTTGGTGTTGGCGGCGAAGTTGTGGAACTCCCTTCCCCCCCCACACTCGGGCCCTTGAAGACCTCTTGTTGTTCAGACGCGCCATAAAGACTTTTCTATTCGTTTAGACTGTATTATTCTGCTTCACTGTTGCTCCATTCTTTGGCCTTTTAACTGTGTTGTGTTTTGTGTACCTTGCAAAGCGCCGGGACGCCCCTTTGCTGGGGCAGATGAGCGCGGTATAAGTGCAGATAACATAACATAACATATTAACCTCAACTTTAAGCAACAAGCACAAAAAGTTGCAGCCAGCTGCTACGGTCTTCTGAGAATGATCAGAGGAATTCTCCCCCTGCTACCTTTTAGGCCTAAATAGCTATTAGGCCAAGCCTTAATTTTATCGCGACTCGACTATGCCAATGCCCTTTATTTAGGAACCCCTCCAGTCTCAATAAAAGGACTGCATATTGTGCAGAATTGTGCACCTCGCATCCTACTCAATATCCCGAGACTCCTCACAGCTCTCGGCACTTCACATTGGCTACCAATTCTAGAGAGAATCCAATTTAAGTCTTTGTGCATTGCACACAAAGCCCTTAATGGCAAGGGTTCAACACTAATCCACCCTATGATTCAACCCTACCGAACAAGCAGGTCACTCAGATGGGATAAAAAAGGCCTAATCTCAATATTGAAGATCATAAGAGCCTGAACCGGAGGCCGACAATTTTCATATAATTTGGCCAAGATTTGGAATAGCCTGCCCGACTACATACGGCTTGAACCCAATTATCTGACCTGCAGAAAACATCTTAAAACATTCCTTTTCCCTTGATCTGTTGGAGCTTAAGGGAGCCATGGATAGCGCTCGGATGCCCTTGGGTAACCAGGCGCTTTACAAGTGCCTTTTTCATTTCCTTTTATCATTTCAACTGCAAAAGAGTGAATGTAGGGGCTGCATGGTGGCCTCTGACCATCCTAAATACAGGATGTCCGCACATCCCTGCAAGAGAAGGGTTGACCCTCTGAGAGTGGTTTACTGTCTGTAACTACTTGTGGAAAGGAGCGCTGTGTGCTGAGAAGTCTGATTGTATTATTTGGCTTTTGCCACAAGACAATGTACAATTCTTTTAAAATACAACCTCTTCCACATGTCAAAGATTTAAAGAGGCTTTCCAAGTATCAGGGAACATATTGTTTTACACTTGACATGAACTTCTTGCCTCTGAGTGCCTTGGTGGCGTGCTGCACACAACCGCGTGAATACATAAACCCTCCCTTAATGACTGGTAAATAGCAGCCAGGCAGTGAGAGCAAAGTCCCCGTCGAGCCAGCCGCCACCTGTCCTGCGCCGCGTGCCTGCCCCCCGTGTCAGCGCCTGTCACTGAGATCTGGGCGCCTCCTCTCCCCCCAGGAGCCCCCGGCCGGGATCTGAGCTGACAGACGCCGCATTAACAGGCAGCTAATGAGGTCAGACGGTGCGAGGAGGCCCGGGTGAGATTCGAGGAGGCGGCGGGGCTGTGACCCCGCAGGAAATTAACTCAGGGTGCGCCGAAGGGCGCCCAGTGCACCGGATAAACGAGCCAACCTGCAATTTCTCTCCTGGAATGCTGCTTTTAATATTGCAACTGCTAGTTTGTGGAACTGAATTACCTTAAAGTTGTGCAACAAATAACAACGGATTCTTAAAAATACATTGACTTACTGCCTGGGTAGGAAAGGAACCGCTTCTGGATGACACGATTCCGGGAACACAGGGGCTTCTTTACAAAACACTTGCACCACGTTTGCGTAATTGTTAACATGGGAAAAGTGACGCACGGGTGCGCAAGGGGCTTGTACATAAGCCCCACACTTCTTAAACGTTTACTTCTGGGTCAGAGGGCACTTCCGTTGTCATGGTAGACCAGGTGGCCAGCTGGGTAGTTCTTGAGTTTGTTCTCTTGCCACTTGCGCTTGTATTGGAACGAGCGGACTCCTCCCATGGTCAGGGAACTGGTACCACCTTCTCCTCCACTTTGCTGGCTTGTCTTGCAGTTTTCCCGGTAGTCCCACTAGCCCCAACTTTCCTGCCATCAGGGTGTTCGCCCAAGTGGACTTCCAGCCCCTGAGCGGCAGCTGCCCATTATCCAGTGGTAACTGTTGATTTTTGAAAGTGGTGGGTTTAAAGGTTATTGATGAGTTTGAGGTAGTGTGCAAGCAAAAGGCGCAAGCCTGACGGACATGAGGTGGTTCAGGGGCGGGACTCCCAGAAGAAAATTTAAAGAGTATAAGCCAAAATGTTGCATTTTGCAGCCAAATTTGAGGAATGTGGTTAAAATGCAATAAGGTTTAAAATCAGCTCTGAAGGCGTAGTCTTTAAAAACGTGACAGAACACCTCTTCCCTAGTGCCCTTAAGTGTCTACTTTACATGAACCAGGAGATTGTTAGCGTGTCGTCTGCACTGTAAGTAAGGTCAATATTGTTCCATGCGGAGCAAAATTACTGGATGGTAAACAGGTGTGGTTTTTATATAGCACACATCCTGAACTGAATTCTTTCCAGCTGCTCTCAGACTTGAGAATTAAAATGAGGCTCAGTGAAGTCAAGTCATTTTCCTAGAATCACACAGTTTGGTCAAGGGGAAGCCGGAATTTGAACCCTGAGTTCCAGATTACACTTTGTGTAGTTCAGCCACTTGATGGGTATCAACTTCTCTTTCTCTTTTATCGCTAAATGACAGTGCTTTGGGTACACCCATTTCAAGATTGACATTAGTTGGCGATAATCAATAAGGGCTACACTGTAATCTGTTTTGGCTCACAAGTCCAAATGGAATTAGAGCTGAGCCTGATCTTTCGGGTAAGTGAGAATATTAAAATGAACTAAGACATGCTACCTGTTATAAAAACCTCCCCATCCCAGGAAAGGAAAGCTAGAGAAAGGTTACTCCCACCTGTGGACCTCCCTCAGAGCTCCCCGAATTTCCTATTTCACAGACATACTGCTATGGTGACCAGTTCAGTAAATAATTTCAATGGAAAGCCCGATTCATAAACTGCTGAATTGCTTACTACAAAACACAACACACAAACCGACAAGTGGGGATCTCCACCTCTCCTGTCTTTTCTACGGGGAGATCTCTGCACATGTAAGTTTACTACTTGGTAATAAACGTGGGAGGGACCAGAGAAGTGATGGGAGAAATTGAGAACTACCGCAAAATGGGATAGATTTAGGGAAAAGTAAAGAGGGGTTTAGGGAGGTACATGTTAGTGCAAACACCCACAAAAGAGAAAACCCATACCTACTCATAAACCACACATCTAAAGCTACTAGAGTCTTAAAGATAACAAAACATGTGACCTTCACTGCCCACTGTGGAGAGATGCGGGACCATGAACAGGAGGACAGAGAGTAAGGCCATGCAGACTGACGCCACCATAGAGGGATCTCAGATCCTGTGGCCCAGATGGATGCTACTTCGCTGCTGGCCAGCAGCAATCTCAAAACCACTGGACCTTTACGAGGGTTGTGAATTTGCAGAGACCCTTCTAGGGTGATACGTGTGACGAGCCTACACCATTCCCATCCCTTACCTTAATGTCTCAGACTGTACTGTGATCGATACCTGCCCTCATCCACTCCGAGAGGGAGTAGAAGGTTTTTCCACTTCAGCGTATACTTTAGTGTAGTGTCAAGCGCCTAAAGACGTGTATCCTGATTCAGGATTGTTTGAATTGCTTTTCAGGGCTCCATGGCTTTGGAGTAATCCAATCTGAACAGTGGTTGGTTTTTAATCAAAAAAGTCTAGTTTCCCAGCCCCAACTGGTGAAACAGTGGCTCAAACGGGTGCCTCCGAAAACCGGAATTCCTCCCTGTGACTGACCACTTTTGAGATAAAGGCCCTGGTGCCCTGGGGGAATGAACTTTGTGTGCCAGTCCAACTGGATCATCAAGGGCCTCCAGCATGAACTGTTTGAACCACAACCAGTATTTCCCCTAAACTATATCTGGCTGTTTGATTCCAATTACTAGATTCCCATTCCCTCTGGTTTCTGGACGCAGCGCCTTTTTCAACTCTCCCTTCGAAGTCTTCATTTTCAATGGTGAATTTTTGGGTTACTTGGCTTCTGGGCTATTTTTGCTGGATTCTCAGCCACTGAGGCTGAACCCACTGAGTTGTCTAGCCTTGCTCCCACAGTGGTGATAAATTAAGTCTAACGTCCAAAAAATTCTGCAGAGTAGCATTCTGTCTTGTTCCTCTGCCCCACTGGCTGACTGTAGTAAATTAAAACCCAGAATAAACCTGAAGTTCACGACCAGACCACTGCTGAGATAGTCATACTTTTCCACGTTGACTAACATGAGCCATATTTATGCACCACAATTATGTTTGAAGAGTCGCAGCTCTGCCCCAAAAAGTGGTAAGGCCTTCTGCTTTTTCATGACCTTCCTTTCTTAACTGTCTGATTTATGAAAAATAGATCTTCCTGGGGGGCGTGGCCTGCAGCCGGCGAAGATGGCCGCAGCCTAAAGGTACTCCGGACCCCCGGCAACTAATTCCAACATCCGATCACCCATCCATGCCTGAAACTCGGCGTCATTGACGGCAGAGGTACCGGAACTCCTGTGGCACCTCTCTGGTCCATCGCAGGGCAGAAAATCACTGGCGGCTCACGCCTTAGGCAACAACGCGAGGCGCGGCCTGCAACCACGAGACGACCGGGACCTCAAGTGCCGACTGTGCCCGGCGGCCTCTTTTGGTGTTCGCGGTCCCATGTGGCCGTGCGGCACGCGGCACACTGGAGCATCTCACCACAGTAAAGACTCCCTTAGGCGACCGAAAGACACTAATCTTGACTTCTGCTGAAGCGGAGAGGCACGTGAGGGTGAAACGCTGGGGGCCACTACCGGAGACAGCCCTGATTTCCAGCGACCGCTCAGTGGAATACGGCGGCAAAGGGTACATTGAACTGGCCGAACAGGCACAGCCCGCGTGTGGAGGGCCTCCTAGTATCGATCTGGGGGAAGATTCGCCCCGGTGTACACAGAATGGTCGCAGCTTCGGTCTATTGAATAATACAGCCCCGACTCACCGGCTCACCTACTGGGGCACTGTTGCCTGATGGTGCCCAGGAACCCACACTCCTGCAGAGTACTGCAGCCAGCCCCCAGTGGAGTGTCATCATGAACTGAAGGCACCGGCTCAGAGGAGCACAGCACACCTACTCCCCACAGAAGAGAGTGGGCCCCCCCCTTGCTGCAGTCATCCGTCTTAAGTTCCTTGGTGCCCAACAATTGTAGTTCGCCCAGGAGGGCGGATACTGAGTCAGAGGCGGAGAACAGAGACCCTGTGTTTGCTTGAAAATCCAACAGGCCGCGTGCGCAGTGTGACGGAACATCAGGCAGTAGTGAGTGCCATAGCAAACTTGTGGCTCCGGATCATTTCAGCAGGACAAGACACAATGGGGGGTTGTGGCCAATGAGTGGCCCACCAAAACAAACTCGAAAAATACGCCTATTCCTAATCAGATCATGACCAGCACGACCGCCCCGACGAGTCAGTCAGCCAGGACCCCTCACCGGCAAAAGAGATCATGCTGGCGGATATTATGACCACACTTTATAAGGTGCCTACATCATTGGAATTGCGCATAGACACTGTTACCACTGAACTTTCCCTAAACTGCGCTGACTTTAGAAACCTCAGCTCTCGGATAACTGAGGTGGAAACCACAACCACTGAGCTGCAATCAGACATGGCTGCCCTGAAGAAACAAGTGAAATGGCAGGAAATGGAAAGTAAAGCCACAGCGGACAAACTGGATGACTATGAAGGTCGCTCCCCCGCAACAACGTACGTATAGTAGGAGTGCAGGAAGGAGAAGTGGGCCCTGCAATAGACCTCTTTGTGGGAGACCTGGTCAAGACTCACCTGCAACCCAGAGGGCTGTCCGACTTCTTCTCTGTTGAAAGAGCCCACCGGGTCCCTGGAGGCAAACCCTGACCAGGTGCGCCCCCTCGGCCTATCCTGGTGCGTATTTTTTACTTTCGAGACCGTGACATCATCCTCCAGGCAGCCAGAGCGACCCCCCCGATCTGCTACCAGCAAAATATGATCTACTTCCTCCTGGATTGCACGGTGGCTGTGGCCAAACAGAGGCAACATTTCTTTGTGGTAAAAAAAGAACTGAGGAAGCGTGAACTCAAATGCTCAATACTGTTCCCAGCGAAGCTCAGATTGGAGGCAAACGGGAACACATGGTTGTTTCCTACACCGGAGAAGGCACAGGACTGGCTTGAGGGTTGGCAATAAGCTCCACCTCGTGGCAAACCGGGACGCAACATCAACCGAGGAACCATGAGCTCCCAATCTCCGGAAACAGCTTAACAAACATCAGCGACGGAAGTCCAGCACCACAGGGACTAACTGGACCTTCTAGAAACAGTCATCATCTACCATGGCGCACTGAGAGCCCGTTCATTAACTGTGACATAATATGGAATAGAGATTTATTCAGCTGCGCTCTGGACACTTGATGGATGGACCCGCAGATCCGTGTAGTGCTTCGCTGTAGCGGCAGGGTCTGTGGACTTGACCGTGGCCGGCTGACCCACGGCCCCGTATTGTTAGAGAGCCCTCGAAGTTTCACCAAGGCTCACTATACTGGAGTAGGTACAAACACTTCCTAAATAGTCCCGGGGGAGGCCACCATGGAAGCTCTCTTTCCCCCAACGAAGGTACCGGGCAATGGGTTTTAAGTACCTTGCAAAGTTGGGGTGGCGGATAGTTCTGAATCCGTCTTGTAGGGAGGCAGGGAGGGGGGAGGGAGTAAGGGTCTTTTTGGATAACCTTTGTTGTAATTGGAATGTTTGTTGTTCTTTGTTCTATGGCACACTCTCAACTCATACACATGATTCAGGTACGATCGTAGAGATCTCAGTGACATACAGTACATGTCCCCAACGCTGTCAATGACAGGGCTGCCTGACCCCTCTACGGTTGCAAATACACGCTCACAGCAACTGCATATAGTCTCCTGGAATGTCAATGCCTCCGTGATAAGTTAAAGCGGGTATTGGTCCTCCAATACTTAAAGCGCACGGCACCAGCGATAGCCCTGCTCCAAGAGACCCACTTGACAGGAACGACCACTAAAGCTCTTGATAGGTGGGGCTTCAAACTGGCGGTGCATTCAGAGTTTACGTACGGTTCCCGGGGGTGGGAATTCTTGTCAAAAAGTGACACCCGATTATTATAATTCACACATACACTGACGATCAGGGCAGTTTTGCGGCCCTGTCGAGCCAATGGGAAGGTCGGGTTCTCAATCTAGTTTCGGTATACATCCCCCCGCAGTCCACTCACTAGCATTCCCGGTGCTAAGCGCGTTCCTGCTTCAGCTCCCATAGGGTAATTTAGTTGTAGGGGGTGACCTCAATGCAACATTGGATGATACCCTAGACCGCACGCCCCCTCGACAACAGCATCAAGCACACACTAATTTTGCAGACTTTCTGGACACCCTTGGTCTGGTAGATATCTGGCGACTCCGTTATCCATGGGCATTACAATACACATACCACTCGGGAGCGCATAACAGCCTGTCAAAAATAGATCACATATTGGCACCAGCGGGAGAAGTAGGGAACTTCTTTGACATTGCACACTTGCCGAGGGGCATCTCAGACCATTCCCCTGTCAGTGCTCTGTATACATGGCACACTACAACACAATGATGAATATTCACTATCTATCCGGGATACCTCAAGAATGAAAAAATTACGAAGGGACTAACTGACGCTACCAAGCTTTATTTTAGCGAAAACGCGACCTCAGTCACCTCCTTGCTAACACTATGGGAAGCCTGCAAAATGGTGCTATGCAGACAAGCGATCTCTCTTATCGCAAATTATAAAAGGGAAAAAGCCCAGACAGTGACAACACTCGAGCGCGAGGTAGGCGACCTGGAAAAGGCTCACAAGCAAGACCCCTCTGATGCGACCGCTCATTTGCTGCTTCTCAAAAAGCAAGAATACAGGGACTATTTATGGGACTACACTACACTATTTATGGGAGGAAGCATAGGTGCGCCTCTCTACAACTCAGCACACTGTATACGAAGTTGGCGATAAAGCCGGCAAACTTTTGGCATGGCTTAATATAAGGGATAAGGCGAACAGGTGGATCGCGAAGCGCCGACTCTCCACAGGCGAGATTGTACGGAAGACTTCCTCTACGATATCCGACTCCACAAACTTACGGAGGTGGAGTCTCAATTGTTAGAGGTGGACCTCTCCATGGAAGAGATAGTGACTGCGATTGGGAATCTCCAGTCACGGAAGGCCCTCGGCCATAATGATATCCCCAAAGAGTAGTACAAACGAGACACTTGCACCCCATCTCATGGCAATGTACGAAGCCGCTCTGGCTGAAGGAACACTCCCATGTGACCAGCGGATAGCGACAATTGTGGCCATTCATAAGCCTGGCAAACCGGCTCAAGAGTGTGCCCCCTCCAGGCCCATATCGCTGATTAAGGCAGAGGCCAACATTTTGGCTAAATCCCTGGCCAACCGACTCAATCCGCACCTAACCACACTGATACACCCTGATCTTTCGGGATTTACGCCAGGCAGGAATACAGCTCTTAATATGAGACGGGTCCATGGCGTGCTTGGGTACAAACACACCAAACAGGAAGACACAATTGTGTTATCCCTAGACGCCCGCAAGGCGTTCAACACGGTTGAGTGGCCTTTTCTATTTGCCGTCCTTGTAAAAATGGGGTTTGGGCCTTAGTTCTGCGCCTGGGTTAGATTGCTTTACACTGCTCCCCTCTTAAAGGTCGTAGCTAACTGACACATATCTAGAGAATTACCGCTCCATCGAGGCACCCAGCAGGGCTGTCCATTGCCTCCACTCATTTTTGCCCTCATATTGGAGCTCCTGGCGGTCTGGGTGCGATAAGACCCGGTCATTCGCGGACTCCGCTGGACGGAGACATACGAGGACCGAATCTCTTTATATGCTGACGATGTTCTCCTCTACCTGGCCTCTCCATAACATTCACTCACGTGTCTTCTCGACATTTGTGACTCATACGGCAGACACTCAGGGTACACAATCAACTGGACTAAATCGTGATGTACGTCTTGCAGGGATCTCCGCCAGCCCTATCAGATAGATGCCCTATAAAGCTAGCCGGAGAGACTTTTAAGTATTTAGGAATCCACGTCACTCATGACCCAGAGCTCCCCTGCATAGGCTACAAAGAGACACAAAATACTGGCAATCACTCTCACTGACACATTTAGGATAGACGGCCCTTTTCAAGATGATGGCGCTTCCGAGGTTTTTGTATGCCCTTCAAAACACTCCCTTCCTGGTCCCCCACTCCTACTTCCAAGCAATAGAAACAGAAGTTACAAAACCTCTATGGAATAACAAACCAGTGCGCATAGCTATGGCAAAGCTATTTCGCACATGGTACGATGGTGGTATCGCACTCCCAAGTATCCAAGTTTAGTATTGGGTGTCCCAGCTAACTGTTATCACTCACTCGGTCCATGTTCCGCACACAGATCCAGCCTATGGCCTTGATAGACTAGAACTTTGAGATGAGGGACTGTACCACGCGGTCTATTACAAGACGCGAGCCTGACGAGGCCCAACGAACCACGTACTTCAAGTGTGGAATATGGTGCGCAAAAAGATGGGATGGCATGATAAAATCACACCAGCAACTCCCCTCTGGGTCACAAATAAACTAGGTAGGCTGGGTAAGAGCAAAGGCTTTAATCACTGGGACAGCATAGGGATATCTAAGGTTGCGGATCTATGGACGCAGGGAAATATAATCCCCTTTAAGCAACTTCAGAAGCAATACGAGATGGCACCTGCAGAACAGTTCAGCTATCACCAGATAAAACATGCACTAGAGGCAGTGATTCCCTCTGGTACTACTACGCACGAGGCCTCCCTGCTAGAGGATAGATTACTAACAGACCATATGACCACAAGAGCAATCTCCATGACATACCACAAGATAATCAACAACATGCCTGACCCCATGCTAAAGCTACGACACGAATGGGAGGAGGAGGTTGCGGTACTCAATGACACTGACTGGCAGGAAGCTCTGATGTCACCCAGAGAGGTAGCGATTCCATCCAAGCTGCGCCTCGTGCAACTTAAAAATCTTCACAGACTATATTATACCAGAACCAAGCTCTATAAAATAGGAAGAGCTCCCATCAAGCTTTGTTCAAGGCAGTGTGGGGCAGATGGTACATTCTACCATATGCTCTGGGAATGCCCTGTAATACAGTCATATTGGAAATCTGTTATGAACACCATTACAAGAGTTAGCGGGAAACCAGTCCCTCCTAAACCCAAACGCTGCATCTTGAATATCTCGGAGGCTACAGATCTTACCTCTTTGGCGCAAACATGGGCAACACTGGGAATGATGCTGGCGAAGAGAAACATTGCCCAACATTGGGGGGGCACTTGTACCCACACACACACGAACTGGTGTAACGATATGGATAGAGCCATGGTGGCAGAAAAAACTGTGTATGTGCGGAGGGGTTGTCCAAAAAAATACATTAAACTATGGGGTGGCTGGAACACCTACAGAGGGGGGCTATGTGAATTATCAACAATTCCTCGTGAACCGGAATTATCTTAAATGTAAAGGACAATATAATGCATGCAAACATGCCCACAACCATAACAAATGTATGAAGCTATGATGATCCTAACGTACTGTGTTAGCGTATGATACAAATTTACTATTTGATGTGAAGAATCAAAATATAATTGTGCTGTACATGTTTAATAAAGAGATTTACAAAAAAAAATAGATCTGGCTGAAATTGAGTTTAGGTTTTGTCGCATACTATCTGTGCAATACCTCCCCAGGAATACTAGGCAGTTTTCTGCTCGCCACTGGGTGGCGCTCTAAATTTGCAGCCTTAATCTCCCATTTGAAGGGCGAATGAGTAAATCACAATATCTGCCTCGGATACTGTTGAATAAACACTGATTACTGCGTTAAGCTTGCATAATACCTACAGTGCATGCGTGGGTAAAGAAAGAACAGGATCATTCAAATAACATTAAACATTGTTCGCATCTGATGCGGGAGAAGGAAGGCCGGCTTATTAAATATTGTCAACCGTAGGCCTCATGCTGGCCCTGGCCCTTTAAATATAACATTATACATTCTCCTATGACGGTTCATGGGGCCAGGGCTGGGTTTTGGCATGGACGAGCTGGGCCCTGGCCCAAGGCGCCAATCTTCAGAGGGGCACTCAGAGCTGTGTGCATGAAGGTACGGCAAACAGCAGCGCCCCTCTCAACTCGCTTCAGCCTTGTACATGTCCTGTGCTTGTTTCTCTGTCAAATTTGCCAGTTTAAACTGGTTTTATTATTTCATTCTCCTACCAAGATGATATTTTTAACACCCCATTAGCCCCTTTCACGTGCTCCCTCTCAAGTTTGTTATCTGTCTTAGTTCGACCCCGATCCTGATCCTATTCCGGTCTAACACCAGCACCAGAATCGAGACGGGAGAAAGGAGAAACTGAACTTCCCATAACAATAAGTGGTGCTAGCAGAAGTGATTCCTTTCACCAGGCGCAATTCATTTCAATTTTCAAAATGAGCTTTATGGTGTCATGGTTGTATGTGTAACCAGGGCTGGACTGGCCGTAGCGGGCACCGGGCAATCCCACGGTGCGCTGCACGGGTGTGGGCCGGTTTTGGGCCCTGGGGCCGGTTTTGCAGCATAGGTGCAAAATCGGCCCTATAACAAAATCGGCCGAAAACCGTCCCCTGGCAAAGAGCTCGGCCGCACCCCCAACTCAGGGGGTAGGGGGGCCGGCCGAGCACTTTGGCAGGGACGGTTTTTGTTCCCAGTCCGGCCCTGTGTGTAACAGCCACCTGACCTGGATCCCTAATGATCAAAAATAGCTAAATCCTTGGACTTAACTTCGACCCAGACCTCATATTCAAGGAACACATTGCCAGGAAAGTATGGTACTAGCTCTGCCTCCTGAAGAAAGTGAAACCCTTTATCACAGAAAATAAATTCATATCAACAGTGGAATCCCTGTTTCTCTGCAGCTTGGAAGAAAGCAACGTTCCACTCAGTGGTCGCGATCAGGCCCCACTGGCACCCCTAGAAGACATCCGATGCACAGCAGCATGTCTCATCCAGAGTCTGAAGAAGTTCACCAACATCTCCCCAACACTGAGGAAACTACATTGGCTTCCAATCCAGGTCTGAACCATCTTCAAGACCGGCTGCATCCCCAGTCATGAAGAGATGCCAGTTCAAGCTGCTCACCCACACTTTCAAGGCACTACACAACCACGGACTGGCGTTCCTCAACAATCGAATGAACTTCCATGAACCTACCATGAAACTCCGCTCCGAATCCCTCTCCTGATGCATCCGTTGGATGAACAGTGGAGGACGCTCCTTCTCCCACCAGGCAGCTAAGACCTGATACACCCCCCTCCCTGCACCTCAGACCCTTACCATCTCTCTGGCAGTTCAGAAAGGTCCTCAAGCCCTGGATGTTCAACCCTCACGGGCAATGCAGCTGCGCTATACAAATCCTGATTGATTGATTCCTTACAAGGCTTTCAGAAACAATACCTCTTAATGCCTGGTCATGACACTAACCACCTTCGGTGGACTGCGCCACGCCAAGAGCCAGGGCATCACCAGATTTTAGACCAAAAGATTCAAGAATAAAAAACACAGAACACAGACCTTCTCCAAATATCCACACAGGATCTGGAACCACATCAACATCAGAGCTTCTCCAACCTGAAGAACCGGGTTTTAGAACCCAGCGGCGCCAGGGGCACGCCCAAAGTCTTCGGGTTCACCTGTCTTAGAATACAGAGACACAGGATACTTCTCGGTGACGTCAAAGATCAAATTTATTGGCTGCAACCAGGAACAGAAGTCTACGAAGTACGACATGGGTAGTTCGCTAGAGACTGCTCAATTTTCGTAATCCGAGACATTGTCTTTTATGCTAAAAATCACATTCCTAACAAACACCAATTATTTACAAACTATCCAATCACAGGTGACATAGCAAAAGGTATCACATAACGACAAGCCCACTTTTCAGTTGTCCAGCCCACCATCAATTACACAGGAAAACCCAACATTCTTGCTCGGACAGGCCGGACGAACCCATAATAAAAGGACCACAACCCAAATCATAAATAAGCCATAAAAGAAGGAACAGAAGCAGATGAGAAGCAAGATAGAAGGGTGTGTGTGTGTACCATAAACTCAGCAATGTCCTGCTCTTTGACCTCTATCTTGACCAGCTGCCGAACAATGAACTGGCTCAACAAGGTTAGCTTCGGGCAACGGAGTCAGTTCGCTCAGGTCATCTAAAAGTCAGCTAAAGGTGTACGTGTCCCAAAGACTCGTTCGGCCGTAGTCATCGGCCTATGTGAGGGCAACCACAAAATGGCTGCCGTACACAAAATGGAACCCGAAGGTTCAGAACGAAATCTCTAAATACATAGTGAATCCATCAATCGAACATGTCGAAAACACTCGTACTTGCCGCACTCGTCATTTGCGGTTCGCTATTACCAAAATCGTAACGATATGATGACCTTTACAAAACGGGTTCAGAATCACGGAACCTCAGACCCTCCTTTTGCCCTTACATAGGCAATAACCTAAACTCACGTTAGTCTGAATCCAGGTCTATATTCATCAGATCATCCAGATGTTGCTGTAGCATTATCCTAGTACTTAGTAACTCTCTCTGGACAGGTCTCCTTGCACACGAAGTAGCACAAAGGCCACATATAGCAGGAGCACACTGTACGCAAAGACAGAACAGGAAAAGAATAGCTAAAACCATCCCAATGATCATCAGAATCTTCCATCCTCAAGTGGATAATAATCCCCCAAACCATCCCATTAACGACCAATCTCCTTCGCCCACATATATAGACTCGGAGATCTTATGTAGCTTGGAAATGGCTTGGTACACTGTCGGAGCGTTGTCTGGAATAAAAACGCAGCAGCTCGATTGAATCAGTTTACATACCCCTCCTCTATCTGCAAGTATGACATCTAATGCAACTCTGTTCTGGAGAGTCATAAGGCGATCCGACTGGAGCTCAGCAGTCAGGTTACTAAGGGCACCAGCAGTTTCAACTATGGTGGACTCAACCACTCTTGTCAATTGTCGTATGTTCCTGCTGTTAACCATAGGTCCCCAAAACGGCAGAAAACCCTTCAGGAAATCTCCTAATTCTTGGCATGCGGTATCTTACTTGCTGAAGACACCTCTAACAACTCTTGTCCTATGGTAATCTGCCGCAGCTGTATACGTAGGAGGCAACAGGTACGAGACATAACATGTGCCCGAAAAGTCAGGGGGCAACCATGTGTATGCTCTATCGTAACAAACAAAATAGGTACCCTTAGCTGCTAAAAACGATGGGGAAGTCTGGGACGCAAAAACATACGTCACAGTACAAATACTCTTCCCTAACTGAGCTCTCGGATTCTTGCCATTACCTTGCAGACAAAAATGACCACGATGGGGTACGATCCAAATCGGAGAAGATCTTTTTGCTCGCTGGTTTCCACTCAGACTAACACCATATCCAGTTACGTTCCATCCAATATATGCTAGTGTCTCATCTCTCGGGATAGTCTCATAGGAGTTAATTCCTCTAATCATGTCTACAATACCCTTAACTAGAGCACTATTCTTTGGATTATCTTTCACAGAAAGCAGGGGGTAAACTTCACGAGCATAGATGAACATTGTTCTGTATGCCCACACAGAACCATTATAGCTAAATGGCAGGACCAGGTAAGGAATACCTTTATCAGTAGTATGAGACATAAGGCCACACACCCAACAATTAGTCGTGTTCACTACTAGCTGATGTTGGTGCAAAAGTTGAACAAAAGACTTATTAACAAATTCCAATCTTCTAATGGACTCATGTTCAGGCAAAGGATGAAAAGAATGCGAAAAAACAGTAGGAGAAGGTATGGGTTGTGTAGTGGGTGCAAACGTCACTTGAAAAGAGAATATAACATATCCCATCAAAAACATCATTATGCTAAATAGCATCAAAAGACATATTATCAGAAAACATTTTCTACTCATTATTTTACACATTTTTCTCCTAAAGTTCATTTCAACAGTTCTCTCCATCTCGAAAAACTCCATCCTCTAACCGTGCTGTTCGTGGCAGTTGGTTCGATTCGCTCAAGTGCACCTCTGAATGTTCCAGGGAACGCCCTAGAACAAACCAGAACTGTCAACCTTGTGTTTTCCAGCCGCACACTCTGAGTCTTTATACCACGACCCTACCGCTGAACCTGGATGGCGGTTCGAAAAACAAAAATCGGTCAAAACAGTTTCTCAGATGGGAGAGTTTAGCTTCAAAAATAGCAAGAAAAGATTTTTATTTTATTAGTCCAACGACTCTCGGTCGTAAATATTAGCGGCCTTTACCAGGCAATGTCTAATCACGAAACAATAGTTCAGGTTCAGTGGTGTCCAGTCGAACTGAGGGAGGCACAGCTTCTTGTAAAATATTGTCGTTCTCACGCTCAGAACTTGTCCCAATTAAACGCGCATCGCTAAATGGCATAAAACGGGGCACGGTCTCAGTCTCTGAATCGGGAATACCTTCCTGGACCCACCGGTCGTACGGCAGAGGCAAAGGAGCTCTCTTACAATGTACGCCGTGGATCCAGTTCTTCTTCCCGTGCACTCGCACTGCAGTTTGTGTCGACAACAATACTTGATGGGGTCCGGTCCAGCGGGGCTGATCGTTCTTTGTCCACTGCAAATTCCTGACCAGGACCCACGAACCATTATCGATGGCGTGTCCTGGATCTTCAGATGCTTGTGGCAATGTTTCATGAACCTGTTGGTGTAAGACACGCAAATCATACAGATAGTCAATCAGTACAGGATGTTCAATCTCGCTAAACTTTGTCGGCCTCGGCACTGCCCATATATTTGCTGGGCGACCAAAAACAATTTCATAGGGACTAAGTCCCACTCGAGAATGTACTACCGTCCTAGTTGACAAAAGTGCCAATGGCAAAGCATCGGGACATTGGAGACCAGAGCTCGCCTGAATCTTGGCTAACTTCAGCTTTAGGGTGCCATTATAGCATTCTACCAGACCTGCAGATTGGGGGTGATTTGCAGCGTGAAACTTCTGCCTGGTGCCTAAACCTTCACACAATCTCTTCATCACTTGACCCGCAAATTCACTCCTATTGTCACGCCAGACCATTCTCGGCAAACCATACCTAGGGAAGAATTCCTTAACACGGGCTTTAGCTGTAGACAAGGCAGTATTATCTTTCAGGGGATATGCTTCTACCCATCTCGAAAAGGCACAAACAACCACAATGACGTACTTCAGGTTGTTGCATCTCTCCATATGAATGAAATCTAATTGCAAAACCTCGAACGGATACGTCGGAGGCGCAAAATGACCAGCTGGAGTTGGAGTTCCCTTACCAGGATTGTACATCAGACAAACCATACAATTCTTGACCAAGTTCTCTGCACACTTAGGAATTCCAGCATTTTGCCATACTGGAGCCAACAACTTACAAATCCCTTTTGCACTAATGTGAGCTATTCCATGCGCCATTGTAACCACTGCAAGCACATACGCATCAGGTAACATCCATAGCTGATGTTCTGACAACTCAATCCAACAACCATTTGAATCAATTTTCTCGTACTCTCTCTCCATACACTCAATTCTTTCTCTGTAGCTTCGGCCGGAATTGACTTCACGCTCTCTGTTGTATCTTCACACATTCCTCTATCCGGAACCCATCATGCCGGACCCGCAACATACATTCGACTCATCACATCTTTCGCCGTCTCTTTCGCAACTTCATCCGCAAACGCATTACCACGACCAACGTCATCGGTAACCTTCTTATGTGCACTACATTTCACGATCGCAACTTGAATCGGTAACGTAAGTGACTCAAGAAGTTCATTCACCAACTGACCATGCTGTATTTTCATTCCATGAGACGTGAGGAACCCACGTTCCTTTCACAAGCGACCAAACCTATGAGCCACACCAAACGCATACTGGCTATCCGTATATACAGTCACTCGTATCCCTTTCGACAACACACACGCTCTTGTCAATGCAATCAACTCTGCTGCTTGAGCTGAATTATGTGGGATACGTGCAGTTTCAACAATCGTATGCAAAGTCATAACAGCATATGCCGCAGTCGTATCACCATTCGGAAGCTTAAAGCACGAACCGTCTACCCATAAGGTACCATCACACTTTGCAAGAGGAGTATCCCTAAGGTCTATTCTACCTTTTGTTTCCTCCTCTGTCCTAAGAAAGCAATCATGCTGTTCAGAACCATCTGTCTTTACAGAAATCGGCAACAACGTAGCTGGATTCAACGTGTTGTATCTCTTTATATGCACATGACTCGCCAAAAGTGTTAACTCATAACCTGACAATCGAGCACTAGTTAAGTGCTGTGTTTTGGTCCTGTTTAACAAGGTATCCACTGCATGTGGAACCATCACAATCAACGTATTATCCATCACTAAACCAGCAGACTGTCGAATAGAGACAGCTGCTGCTGCTGTAGCTCTCAAACAACTCAGCAACGCTCTAGCTACTGGATCCAAAGTCGACGAGAAATACGCACATGGACGTTGTTTATCGCCGAACTGCTGTGTCAAGACTGACAATGCACATCCCTCTCTCTCATGGACATAGAGTGTAAAAGGCTTACTGTAGTCGGGAGTACCCAACACAGGAGCCGAACACAACGCATCACGCAATTCAGAAAAACTCTTCTGGCATTCGTCAGTCCAAGGAATAGGATTCAGAGTATCCTTAACAGTAAGAGCTAACAAAGGTTTCGCAAGAAGTGAAAAATGTGGAATCCATTGTCTACAGTATGAAGTAATACCCAAGAAAGCACGCACTTCTCTCTGTGTAGTTGGCACATTCATTCTCGCAATCGCTTGAATTCGTTCTGGGGTCAATCGTCATCCCTCCTTCGATAAGAGATGACCTAAGTAGGTCACTTCTTGTCGACAATACTGCAACTTCGAAAGTGACACTTTATGATGGAAGTCAGACAAATGACGCAAAATTGACAAAGTAGCTTCTTTACAAATCTCTTCATTATCAGCAGCAACTAACAAATCGTCGACATACTGAATAAGAGCAGCACCATCAGGTAAAACAATCGTATCAAGCTGTGTTTTCAAAGCCTGACTATAGATGGACGGACTCTCACAATAGACTTGAGGAGCGCGTTTGAACCGGAAACTTCGGCCTCCTAAAGAGAAGCCAAAAATATCTCTACTCTCCTCGGCAATCGGGATGCTGAAGAAAGCATTCTTCAAATCAATCACCGAAAACCAGGTAGCAGAAGCAGGAATCATAGTTAGCAAAGCAGTAATATCTGGAACAACAGGAAATTGCGGAACTACAATCTTGTTCACTTCGCGGAGATCGATCACAAACCTATACACAGGCGGTTGAGAAGAATCAGTACGTTTCAGGACAGGCAAAACCGGACTATTGCACACATTACCTCTCGTCTCTTCAATCACACCTTTCTCAATCAAATCATAGATGATCGCTAAAAGCGCTCTTTCACCATCACTAGAAATCCGATATTGAGGAATACGTGGCAATCTAGCATTCGCTTTCAACGTCACAACATATGGCGGAATCTACAAAAGACCCACATCATTAGGACCAGTAGCCCAAAGAGTATCAGTAAGAGAACACAATTCCACTGGAAGTCGATCTTTAGACAAATACATCGGAGAGATCACTCTCTTACCCAATGTAATCTGTACTCCTGAAGGAGAACAATGTAGTGTCGCATACAATCTTTTCAACAAATCAAATCCCAACAAATTCTCACCACAACCTGTTGTCAGAATGAGGGGTGCTTCAAATTCACAAGGTCCAACAGAAAGAGACAAAGGACTAGAAACCGGATTACTAACTGGGGCGCCAGAAAAACCTACTGAAACATTCGTCAAGCCAGACAAAGGTGCGCCAGGGAGTTTAGAGTGCATAATAGAACTCTTCGCTGCACCAGTATCCAACAGAAAAGGCTCTGACACACCTGATGTAATCACTTCAACATAAGGTCCACTCTGATCTACTGGAACTGAAACAACTCCCTCTCTTTGTCTATGGCTGTCCTAGCAATCATTACCGTCGATATTCTCACCTTCGACATAATAGTCGTCAGCATAGTACTGAGTCGTCATACCGGACGCACCATTCTGTTGATCAAAACAGTTCATCGAAGTCTGTGGAGGAAAAGAACGCGCATTCTGGGGGAACACACCACGTCCTCTACCTCTAGGAGCTTGCTGAACACCTCGACCTCTCACACCAGAAGCACCATTTGTGCGCTGCAACAGAACCGGACAACTATTCTTAAAATGACCCTCTTCTTTACAATACGCACACTGATTAGGGCCTACAGGAAAACGCTGTTGAGAAGACTCAAACCTTTGCGAATTTCTCTGAAACTGCTGAGGTTGCTGATAGTCACGCTGATTATTACGAGGCGGATACGCTTGCTGCAAAAGAACCTTCGTCTTCAACTCTTTAGTCTTTTTGTCTGCTTTATCTTTCTCATCCTTATCCCTATTCTCATAATATTGTGCAGTAGCCAATATCTGCGCTGACGAAGAAACAGCCCATGAACTCTCTGAATCCTTCAACTTAGTACACAGCTCGGGAAGCAAGTTATGCACAAACTTATCGACGAACAACCGCTGACCACCTTCCGTACTCATATCCTGACCACTATGGTCGATGAACGTCTCTTCAAACCTAGTGAAGAAATCAGACACACTTTCGTCTTTCTTCTGCTTACATGCAGACAATTTATCCCAATTCACTCGCATAGCAGGCATTAAAGTCTTCATATAAGTAATGATCCTACCAGGGAGTTCTGCAACTAAAGGCTCAGGTTTAGCTCCACCACCTTGTCGACCATCTTTGACAGTAATATTATTCCATGTATCACCTAACTCTTGCGCATAATCCACATGACAAATCATTCTCCATAAGGGCTGGGGAACCACATTCCCAAACAATATATCTATATCGGCTAGATTCATAATACATGAGTCTGCTGTCTGTGATAACTCCTTATAGTACCCTGCAGGATTTTTACGAGGATCAGGCAAAGTCTGCTTAAGGGCCAAAACTTCAGCTCGCTTCCATGGAACATGTACCCAAACATGCTGAAAATGAGCCTCTACAGCTGGAATACCATTATTAACATCGGCCTGAACTGCTTCTTTCCATACCGGAGGAACCTCTCTCATTGGATATTGTCGCGCTTTTCTCCTAACAGAAGGATCAGGCTCAAACAACGGCTGAGAAGGACTCTCACTCCTAAACGAAAGCAACGTCGCAACTGCTTTTTCGACATCGAGACCCACTATCGTTCCTCTCGCAAACTCGGACTGTACACGGAACAACTCTGACGGAGTATGTCCGAAATCACCATCTTCCCATTCCTCACGAAGGAAAGTACACATTATGTCGAAAACATACCTCTGCTTTGGTGCTTCCCATTGACGGAAGACATTCATAACCAACTCTAAATCATATCTCGAAGAATTAGTAACCCATTTACGAGCCATATGATCCAATACTGCCCGCTCTTCGGGACCAGGCATTTGGCTACGCAACTGTTTACGCGCAGAAGCAGGGGTCATACTCAATGACCCAAAGAAAGGAGACAAAAGACCAGTAACTGTATCAGTCATTCTCTGTCGAGCGGAAGGAGAAGCTGTCGCAAGAACAGGAGGAAAAACAGGATGAGACAAAGTATACGTAGAAGTAGTATCAGAAGGAGTATCAGATGAAGTAGGCAATACAGTAGGCAAAGTCGTAGGAATTGGAGGCAGAACAGATAGCAAAGTTGGCGGCCATTGAGAAGGCTGCACCAAAGGAATAGGAGCCAACTGAAGAGGAGCTGGCGGCTGTACAATAACAGGAGGCAACGCAACTGGAGGTTGCGCAACTAAGGGTTGTGGAGGTGTTGTAGCACTCTGCACATAAGGGGGTGGAGAACTCAACAAATGTGACATCAAAAGATCTTTCTCAAGATCCTTCATTGGACCTTGCTGATGAGGTGACAAAGCTGGATAACATTTATCAATCGCCATTTTACGTTGCCTGTGCAACTGCTCACTCGCTTGTTCTTCTTCCTTATCTTTAAACTGTATAGCAGCCTGCATTATCGAGATACCCTTCTCTCTTTTATTTCTCTTCGCTAGTTTAATTTCTCTCTGTTTGGCTTCCTTTCGCCAGAGGCGGAAAGAGTCAAACATCGCCAGCCGGGCTTTCTTCTTGAAGAGTTTAACTTCCAGATTATCTAAAATATCCATGTCATAACTACCATATTGGGGCCACTTTAGGACACCATCCTTCCTAGTGTAGCGGATCCACACTTCATTATACGTAATGGGGCCCACACCATGTTTCGAATAGAGCTCATAGGTCGGAGTTCCAACCGGAGGTATCGGACACGAATCCTCCAATCGGGAATCCCTATTACGACCACAACAAAATATTTTTCCAAGTCTGCTAAGACCAGGCATCTTCGCTCATTAGTCTAACTTCAAACTTCAAGGGATTACCAAACTCGATAGTCTCGCAAATACACGAGTCCCTCAGCTTTGGCGTTTGCAAGTTCCAAATCAAAGATCCCGAAGGATACCCAAAAACTAAGGACTGGGAGTCGCTCCACTCAGACTTAACTGAGGTATCGATCACGTCACCAGAAGACCCGTCTATCGTCTCGCTCTACAAAACGTCAAAGGGTCCAAGACAGGGCGACAGTCAGGGCAGCAGTCCTTCGTAGCCGTCGGAAAGCGGGGAACCTCACAGCAAAGACTTTCGGACCACGACAACATACAGGGGTCGATGAAGTGGTTGGCCTTCCTCCAGAATTTTCTCTCGCAGCTCCTCACGATCTTCAGGCGTGGACCGGTACCACTGAAGTCGCCAACTTAAGAACCGGGTTTTAGAACCCAGCGGCGCCAGGGGCACGCCCAAAGTCTTCGGGTTCACCTGTCTTAGAATACAGAGACACGGGATACTTCTCGGTGATGTCAAAGATCAAATTTATTGGCAGCAACCAGGAATAGAAGTCTACGAAGTACGACACGGGTAGTTCGCTAGAGACTGCTCAATTTTCGTATTGCGAGACATCGTCTTTTATGCTAAAAATCACATTCCTAACAAACACCAATTATTTACAAACTATCCAATCACAGGTGACATTGCAAAAGGTATCGCATAACGACAAGCCCACTTTTCAGTTGTCCAGCCCACCATCAATTACACGGGAAAACCCAACATTCTTGCTCGGACAGGCCGGACGAACCCATAATAAAAGGACCACAACCCAAATTATAAATAAGCCATAAAAGAAGGAACAGAAACAGATGAGAAGCAAGATAGAAGGGTGTGTGCGTGTACCATAAACTCAGCAATGTCCTTCTCTTTGATCTCTATCTTGACCAGCTGCCGAACAAGGAACTGGCACAACAAGGTTAGCTTCGGGCAACGGAGTCAGTTCGCTCAGGTCATCTAAAAGTCAGCTAAAGGTGTACGTGTCCCAAAGACTCGTTCGGCCGTAGTCATCGGCCTATGTGAGGGCAACCACAAAATGGCTGCCGTACACAAAATGGAACCCGAAGGTTCAGAACGAAATCTCTAAATACATAGTGAATCCATCAATCGAACATGACGAAAACACTCGTACTTGCCGCACTCGTCATTTGCGGTTCGCTATTACCAAAATCGTAACGATATGATGACCTTTACGAAACGGGTTCAGAATCACGGAACCTCAAACCCTCAAAAATGTCTGCAGGGAACGTCAATTTTATACATAACTACTCACTAGAACTTACCTTCTGCCTGCCTCTGTCAGCTAAGTTCAGCACTCAGTTAGCTTTGCAGTATACAGGTACCTAAACATGCACACATAGCTGAAATACTGAAAAGCTTGTGCTTGATGAAAAGCGTCAACTTGATATGTGTTCCTAATTGCTGCCAGTGTTTACACATCTTCCTTTCAATGGCTTTTGTTGTGATGTTCTCACTCCCCATCATTTCTGTCTTTAGAGCACATTAGACTGGCTCTTTTGATCTTCTTAGAAGCACTTTCAAGCAGTCAGAAGGCAGGACAGCTACAGCTGAGCCTGAGTCAGAATTGTAGCTTGCTTCTGGAGAGATGGATAACATGCAGCTTCGGGCATCTAAGTTGCACCAGGCATGTCCATAGAGGCATCTTCCAAGGCGAGTTTAACTACTCGCTGGAGTGGACCTCTAGCGTATATGTGTTATATTAGCAGGGCAAGAAGACAAGCGTCAATCAGTAGGACTGCGGAATTCAAAGCTTGAGTGCCAGTCAATCAGACTGGGGTATCTGTGTGGCTTTCTCCTACCCCAGAGAGACATTAGGGCTATCTTTCGCTGGGCAGATCAGGGTTTGCTTTGTACCCAGAATGCTGTTTGCGTTGCTAAATGTACGGGTGGCCTATCTCGTTTTGCAGACTTCTATTTCTTGTGGCTGTTCTGTGGCAATCTTTGACGACCTCAACGAAAAAAAAACGAGTTTGGTGAGCTAGGCCTGTCTATAGTCACACACACACACACACACACCCACAGTGCACCTCCCTACCCTATCCATGTAGGTAAGCGCTTCAACGCCCCACATAGGTGCAATAAGCGCTATACACATGTTACAATGCAAGTCCTCCATTACATATAACACCTGTTCTCAAACACTGCGTTGTAAGAAAAGGCACAACACTTTTCAGTAACAATGAAGAATAATTGTTTTATCTTATGTCACAGAGTCCAAACAGCGATGTAAATAACGAATGATAGTAAGAACATTTGACCAAATAAAAGAAATCTGAACTACCTCAACATGAAATAACATTACTACTTTACGACGCCAAAGAGAGCGAAATAATACACAATGGCTAAACTTTTACATTTATAAATGCTTGTTTTCCTTTGGCAGCACCGTTGCAAGGCCTCTCAGCCTGCCCTGGTGAAGGAAGGGCTCTGGGACCGTGGGCGGATGCTATTTGCATCTGGTGCATTGTCAATGAGTTACTTTCACTAATGAGACAGCTCACTTGATTTATGTCTGCAACACCTGTGCCTCACCTGTCCTGCCCCGTCTTCCGGTCCCTGCAGCTCTGGAGGCCAGCGAGGGACACTTCCGGGTCTGTAGATGCCCTATCAATTAGAAAACAGGCCCTAAGACTGCATCTGGACATCCTGTTCCCCAAACTGCTCACACAACACACACCGCTGGCTGAAGCTTCTGCCTGTGCAAAGGATTGTGGGGGAATGTTATGAGAGCCACCTTGATGTGTGGCATGTCGGCTGGTGGCTGATTTTCAGCCTACAGCCCCAGGGGCGATGCTTGGTCAGTAAGAGGGCAGTTCGGGGAGAGGGGGTGGGGGGCTTCGGATTTTCCAACAGCCACGCTCGCATGTAATATTAAAATACATTATGCAACAGCCAGAGTGCAAGAGAGGGGCCTTAGGAGCAATGGACAGGGAGAGGACTGAGGATTTATAGCAGTATTGAGAGAAAATATAATATTTTGTAAAATAAATTTAAAAAATGTAGGACTTCCAAAACAGAGAGAGGGAGAGAGTGTGTGTGAGTTTTTGTCTGTGTGTAGTGTATGTAAAAACTCCTGGTGAAATCCGACACACACCTCACCATACCCGATTGAAAGCCCCTGCGCCCACCTATTTAGCAGAAAAAAGATTCACTGGAGTGGAGGTGTAACACCCCAAACAGCCCCCTCCCCCAAGCTACGCCCCTGTGCAGCCCTTTAATACTAGATTTTTAAGCTTATAATAATAATTCATAATAATTCATAATCTTTATTCGATTGTAGATTTTACAATCATAAAAGTTCATTTTTTTAAAAACACACAGTTAAAAACGGTTACACACAGTTCATTTTCAAAAGGCAAATAATGACACAGTAAACAGTACAATATATCAGACAATAAAAGCATGGGCAATATATAGTTAAAAATATAAATAACTGTAGACTTAAAAAGCACCAGCACAATTTCACAGCATGGTTAGCCATCCATGCTTTTCCTAAAGCAGATGGCTTTTTTAAAAAAGTTACAAATAAACAAAGTACAGTCAATATTCAGTAGTTGTAAGTAATAAAGTGCGGGTTTAATTTGTGTGAAGCTCATTTTTTTAAGGCACGGTTTAAGGTATAATTTCCGTGGAGTGGAGTAATAAGGGCAAATAAAAAGGAAGTGTGCCAGATCTTGAGGAGACTTTCCGTCGCAGCCACAAGCTGGCAACACTTCGCCCCGCTGAGCACCATTTGGGAATGCCAATAGGAGGTGATAGAGGTCAAAGCGGAACCTTGTTAGCAGAAACCGTTCATAGCTGGACATAGGCCATGTCAGGTAAGGTTCTATTTGCAAGCATGTTTTTAACAATAGATGTTTCCTAACACTGACCTTCTGTATCTCAACCTCTTCTCTATCGGTACATCTTAACAAAACTATGGCATTCTTGACCAGGTTCACATCAGATTTTCTAATTGTATTTGGGGCATAAAACAGATCATGTCGGCCAATTGCCGTTAGGCTGTCCTTTATGTGCTTTACCCACGGTACCTTAAATCTCCCATCTAGCTGTAGAGCTTCTTTCAGTAGGGCATGTGTTAATGGAATTTCATTGTTTAGCCAACATTTCAGCCAACATGTGACTGGGCTTACTGCAATTCTGTCACCTAGATAGGGGACCCCCAGCTCCTCATGTACTGAGTAATTCCCAATACCCCTAGGCAGTCTTAAGATCTTTTTTAGGAAGTTATTTTCTGCGACCTCTAGGTCTTTGGCCTTGCGATAGCCCCAGAGCTCGCTCCCATAACAGGCAACAGCAACGCTTTTTGCCTGATACAATTTAAGCAATTAATAATAAGTGAAAATTGATACTACAAGTTCTAAGGTGAAAAATGCTGTTAGCAAAAATGCTGGACATTTCAGACATAGAACTAGTTGTCTAGATGGGTGTGGTCATCTCACTCAAAACCGGTCACCCTTGAGCATAAAGCGCCGATTCTCCTCTGTTGGCAAGACATTTCTCAGAAAAAAATATGTAGTTACAATTTGATTAGAGATCTTAAGCGCATGTGCCTTATCTTTAAATGCCCCATGACCAATCACCACAAAGATGGCTGCCGACTGGGCCATGAGGGTATTGCGTTCTCCAGGTACACAGGTCACTTGTTCTTGTTCATATAATAGGGAACGTCGTTAATTTAACACATATGGAAATATAACTCCACAGCTCAACTTTATGGTTTAAATCTAATATTATGGAATAATCAGAACAATAGCCACCACCTACATCCACTGGCCGGTGGGCAGTTAATGTAGACTAGAAAGAAAAAATAGAGAAAAGAGAAGAGATGAGCCTGTTCGAGCTAGAGAGGGGAAGTAGTGTCAAGGTGTAGTCTGTTGTAGCCGCGGTGAGGGTTCCTAATCCTTAAATGCCATGTTGTCTACAAGTGGAGGCTTTTAGGTAAGTCTTAGTACCCGGAGGTATCTCGGGCATGTGAGCTCCAGGAATTCTTTGGATAAAAATTCTATGGTGGTGCCCCAAGTTTTATCAAACTTGGGGAGTGAGTGTGTGAGGCCTGCTGTAAAACCTCTCCATGCCCAGCGTCTCCCACAATGTGTGCAGCCAATCCAATCACTGCTCAACTTTAGGGCAAAATTCAGAACTTATATTGTTTCCAAGAAGCTCAGTTATTACTTTGAAAGCTTGTATTTTTGAGCCCGTGCTACAGCAAAACCTCAACAGCCAGAATGCAAGGTGATGTTGGTTAAAAAGCTAGGACTTGATGACATGGTAGCCAAGTATTAGCGGCCATGTGCTGGGCATTAGTCAGAGATTCCCAGGTGCAGCTTCCCAGCCGCTCTGGGAAATGTATGCACATTTGCCGCAAGTTTCTAAGTTGGACACGTTGAACATGCTACCAGACCCTGGATCTTGAGAGCAGATCTTAGTTACAACTGACCCCGTGATACCAAGAGCATCCTGATTTGTAGTGCTTTGTAGCCAATATTACTATGCGTTCTGGGCCTTGTAGGCCTACAGGTATAGAAACAAAAGGGGAACACGTTCCAGTATGTCAGTGCTGTTGGCTGTTGAAGCTGTCAAACATGCAGTGGGATTACAGAAACAGCGATAGTGCCTCTGTAGTTAAGGTCATTTCAGAGTTTCATTTAAAAATATTTTTTTTCGCTTGCTTAATAACTTTGGCACCTTTATAATACAGCATCAAAACATTCAAACAATAAAACTATTCACTTTGGTAGGTTTCAGCATGGCAAGTTTTGTGCAGATTTGTCAAATAAAGGCAAAAAAAGAGGGGAGTCACTAAAGTTACATTTCCCATTTTATTTCCCTTAAGATTTTTTGCTCCCCTATTCAGAAAACAAATTCTCACAAAATTACACCACATTTGGCATGAAAGTAGCACCTTAACCCCTTCGCCACAGGGTAATTCCCCAACGGTGCGGGGATGGGGGGAGCACGGCAACGCAGTGCTCGTGACGAGCTGAGCTCATCTTGAGGCACAGTGGAGCTGTGTTCAAGACGAGCTGGGTTCGTCACGTTTCCGCCCACTGATTGATTCTCCCGCACAGGTGGGAAATCAATCGGCGTGGGCTGGCCGCGGCCATTATGACGAGCTCAGCGCGTCATGAGCACGGCTTCACTGTGCCTCATGACGAGCTGGGCTCCTCATAAGCATGGAAGGGGTTAATCAATCAAGGAAGTGCCTTTGCTTGGTTTGGTGTAAATCCATTTAGTAGTTTTCGAGAAACTAACACAAATTGACATCTCGGGGCTGCTAATCCGAGAAGGTCAACGAACCCAGGTTTGCCGACTTCTCGTAAGCCCAAAATTCAGAATGTATGCAAATCTGAATGGGCAAGGAAGCTTTTTTATCTTTATGCCCATTTCAGGTTTGCGAAAAATTGTTGTGGCTTTCCTTACAGGTCTCAAGGACTTGTACTAGATCCCCAAGTCCTGAAAAATAAATTTAAAAGAGCCACAGGGGGCAGGAGCAGGATCACCTATCCCCTGACTCTGGTGGGGGTCCCAAAAGTATTCCCCCAAAGGTTATTTTTTTTAAATAATTATATTTTGTTTTTGGGTTTGTGGACCATGCAGTAGGAAACGCTGGTTGTAGCATGGCCCTTGTGTTTGGCAAAACTTAGCCACAGGTCCCTTGTTAGACCACCAGCAGGGTTTGAGCACCCTAAAATTAGTCTGTAAATCTCACAAACAAAATCCAACAAAGGAACAAGAAACTGTCAACATTTCCAAACCCTTGTGTGGGGTCTGCATATAATGGAAAATTAAGAAAATAAATACAAATTTAAAAAACAAAAGAGGGGCCAAAGTGTCAAGATCCCACTAACCTGGGGTCCTGGACCTGTGGGAGAGAAGATATTTCGACCAATCCCTCCTGGAACTACCCCTAGTATGCGACTTGTACAAAAGCTGTTGATTGTTCCTGGGGAGAACTGGAGTGCGGGTGGAAGACAAAAACGAAAGGAAAAGGACCCTCAGCTTTCTTCACAGCTAGACAGCAGTATCCTTGTTCAGAGTTCCAATCATTCCTGGATAGGGTCTCCAAAGGGACATAAAAACACCATTAGTAATCAGCAGGTTGGATAAATACAGCCATCATAATGCATTGCACCTCTTAATGACCGCACTCACCCCCTACAGACTAAAGGAGGCACTATGGAAATACGAGTTAATATCACTCGCGGGGTTTTTATCCAGGGTTATGCTTTTAGGGGAATTCCAGCTAAGTTCAAGGCTGTTATGGTTGAAGTTTCAGTGCACAGTTTTTTTACGTTGTCCAATTTCCATGGGATTGCACTCAAAGGAAGAGAAGACGAAGGCCAAGGGAAAGACTTAGGGCCCAATTACAACTTTGGCGGTGCAAATCCATGGTCAGACTGCCCGCCAGATTACGAGCTCATCTCTTGTCTGGCAGGCTTTTGGCACTGCAATGGGAACGCCCAAAACAGTTCCTGGAAGGCGTGGACTCCATAATCCATGACATGCAGGAACTGGTGTGCATGCACATGGTGGGGCACAAGTTGTGCCCTCCCTGTGTGCATCCCTTTGTTTCCTCTCCAGCATGGTGTTAATGGAGGAGGAACCTCCATGACATTACCTGCAGAGAGGAAACTCGCAAAATGCTTGGCGGGACCTGACTGCCGCAACAAGACCAGGGAATGGTGGTTCCCAGGTGGCTGGGGCTGAGCGGCAGCTGGGCTGTGGCGGTCCGACTGCCTGAGTTGTAATCGGGCGGTTGGAAGACCGCCACCGAGGCGCCCCCACGAGTCTGGCAGTCCGAGGACAGCTAGACTCATAATCAGGCTCTAAGGGGAGGAAGTGTCATCTCTACAGTACTGCAGCTCTAGCATGGGGAAGTTGCAGCAGGAGCCAGGAGGAGCCATCTGCGCAGGATCGTGGCTCCGATACGAATGAGTTTGTAGGAAGAACTGTATACGGCAGCTCCGACATAGGTAAGTTACAGCAGGAGCCTGGAGCAGCCGTTCTACGCAGGAGCCATAAGGTGGAGGGAGTCGCCGTGCAGAAGACTCTAAATCATACATGGCTAAGAGCATGGGCGCGGCTACAGTACAAAACCGCCCCCAAGATTCCCCTCCTACAAGGTCAGCGTAATCCAAAACATATAGTGGGATGTTGTCAGAGTACAAGGATCAAGGAAAAAGATTGTCAGGGGCTTGAGAGGAAATACATAACACGAGAAAGGAGGGTTCAGGCCTGGAGGGTCATAAGGACAAGGTAAACCATAGCCAAGAATACAAGTAATCAGGATGTAATCCCCCAAGCCCCCGCTACCCAATGGAGATGCACTGCACTAGAAGAGTGTGGTGTAATGAACACAAAGCACAGAGGAGTGTGGCTTTCTCTGGTAGGTTGGCTTTAGGTCAGTCCCTGCGACCAACCCTTGCTATGTGCCACTGGCTGTAGACCAGGCCCTAAGGTCAGCGGGTATTGATGGCCCATGAATGGTTGGGTGCAGGGTCTGGCCCTGTGGGCAGCCACCACTGTGCATGGCTGAGGGCTGCATGCAGCACGGTTGAACAACCGCAGCACTGTGAGGTACCCCTGCTGCGCACGGCCTCCACAATAATCCAAAGAGTCATTTTCTCTTGTGGACTTTCATACAAACCCAGAATTGGAACCATGACAGGCAGTCAAGGACATGCAGATTGTGGTAAAACAGTGTTCCCATTGCGAATAAATCCCAAATAAAGATGGCTGCTGACTTGCATGTAACACCATTATGTCTCTCTGTAACAAAAGTGATGCTTTGCATCCGGGCGCGAAGTAGTGATTGGTATTAAATGTGATCTGCTGCATATTTTATTTGATTGCCTGAAGTTCCTGGACTTGTGTATTATGTTCTTAAAACCAGTATTTATGAAATATAAGATTAAAACTAGGTCCCAGGCTGTGATACTGATGACCGAAATGGCCTATTTAGATATTGCCGTGGCCATGGGGAAATTTATGCAAAAAGTGAAGGCTGTGTTATACCTTTTTAATGATTTTTAGCCAATCCTCAAGTAATATGGGTAATAGTGGGGATTTTAGATTGAATCTGTTTTTAGGATGCATTTATGTGTGCTAATGAAATGTTCTTTTAAGACGAATTTTTAGCATTGTTATGTATCGTTTGTGGACCAATGGTCCGAATAAACATGAAATAAACTGAAAAAAAACCTGATTGGTATTAAATCCTGCCAGTCCGTCTCTGTGGCCAACCTACGCAGCAACCACAGCGTAGAGTGGCCACCTGCAGAGAGTTGGGTGCAGTTCCTGCCATGGGTCAGCCTCTTTGACCATCCCATGCTGCACACAGCGACACATCGCACAAAGAGGATTGGCCATAAAAAGTAGGTGACGTACAATGACCAGTTGAATCTCGTATACGAGGAAAGCATGCAAAGTCACTGAAAAACAATGTAAAGGTAAAGGTGTGGTTAGAGTTGATTATAAGACATTAACATACTTTTTAAAGAAATTTGATGTGAAAAACCAACTTACTAAATTAAAGTTATGGTTACAAAACAAAATATAGAACCCATTGAAATGTGCCAGTTATCTAACCCTTTAACCCTTACTTGCACCTCCGTCGTGCACTGCTTATGTTCTCACATATGACATCACTCATCATGTTAAATGGTGTAATTATTCACATTACTGATGACAGCTCCGATTACAACAGCAGGTGGGACTGCTGCCGACATTAGTTTTGATTTTTCTAGTGATGCGAATGAGGAATTTAAATATTTACATTATTGAGTAAAATCTTTTTTCATAATGGGTTGCTTTGGATGAACTGTTTATGTGCCAGCATTTTTAACACGTATAGAATGAGTGTTCATTGCCTACGCGTGTTATTTTGCCACATAATGGTGGTTCCCATGTTCGGTATGAATAGTTGGTTGCACATATGCTTTAATGCTGTTTATGTTGCACTGTGGGGGATTGCATACTTAGGGGCGGCTAGGGGGATGAGATGCTAGTTGTGTGCCTGTGTGGTCATCATGTGTATATTATTGTTTGTCGTATGATGATAGATCACAAAGTTGTGTACATGTTCGTACTTTCCTTTGTCAGATGGTGGATTGTTTATATTACACTGCAATGGTTATTAATCACCGAAGGTGTGTTGCAGGGTGATACTGAGTGTTTTAATTGTCACAGTTGTGCTGCACATTATGTTGTGATGGTTTATGTGTGGGAGTGAGATGCTGGGTGCCTTTGTATGTGTTGGCTCCTTTACAGTGCTTAATGGCAGTTGCGGCTTACCTCCATATTGCTGAATGTGTTTTTAAGCAATGTTTTTGTCGTATGATTATAGTGGGTAAATGTTTGATAGAGAGTTATGTTTATGTAACAGCAGTTACAGTATTATTAAATATGTATTTCTAGGCAAATTATGTGGATTAACAGATCTGCAATATGTATATCATTAGCTACAACGGTACTTTCGGCAAGATGCCCAGTAAAAAAATGAATCCACTTAAGAATACTTTTCTAAAGGGAAATGAGCAGATAGAGGATTGATACCATTGGATGCTGTCATCAGTGATGTCATCAATGATGTCATTTAATATGCCATGAGTGATCTTCTATTTGTTGACAATTTAAAAACATATATTTTCTTCTACTTACATGCAAAGTAGTGACTCCTTGTGTAAATGTAGCAAACCTCACCTGTGATGCAATGGTTCCCAATCTACTGCCTGCAATATAATGGATCTGATGTAATACCTGTGATGTAAAGCAACTATACCGCAATAGAGCGGTGTTTTTCACATGCACTCCTGCTGGTTAAGAAGTTTTTAAAAGTGTAACCCTTCTGAGTAAAAGAGAAAAACACCAGCATAAACACACACAATTGGTTTGGCTTTTGTATGAGATAAACATAGCATGGCATTCAGCAGAGCATTATCTAAAACACAGAACCAGAATGGCAGTCCAGAAATGTACATTAACCTAATACACACAGAATGGGTGATGGACAAGGGAGCAGCAGTGCATGCATCACTCACACACCTATAACAAGCACATCATAGCCAGCAGAAATGCAAGTTAAAATCAGATAGACAAATAATGCAAACCCTGCAAATCAGTTGAAAAAAACATGACTTTATCTATCTATCTATCTATCTATCATCTATCTAGCTATATATCTATCTAGGTATATATATTGGCCGTGACGAAGACCTGCTTAGGTTCCAATCTGTTGCTGCAATAAATATCTTGAAAGTGAAGCTCTGAGTGCCATTTTCTGTGCCCCTCTGACCTGTCTTTTAACACTGGAGGGGTTTTGTCCTACAAGTCCTGGCTGGACAATGTACGTTATATCAAAAACAAGGGTGCCAGGGCTCGGGTTCAATTCACAACAGCTTTTTATTTAGCAGCTGTGTACCTTCTTTTAATAGATTCCGAAGGTTTGTGTATTCATTCATACATTTTCAAAATTTCAAGAGATTATTTACATTTTATACAAACATCAGAGGTTTAAACATTCCTTAAGCAGTTGAAACAATACAAACATAAGTCATAAATGTGATACTTTGTGAAAAACAAATCATAACATTCATTTACTGTTACACTTAACTATTTGAACAAAGAAGCAACTCAATTTGATACACCTATACTTATTTTTATACTAGTCGTAACGACCAAGCGTGCATGTTTGGTGGGACTAGACACATTGGGCCTTATGACTTTGGTGAAATCGCCCTATGTTCGTGTGCGAACCCTTAGAATTTAGGTTGCCTTTAAAACAGCCGAACAGCCAACAGCCGACGCATTTCCAAACCCTTTATTCTGTTTACAGGGTTCTTCCTCAGGGCTGAGCTGTGTACCTATGGTGTAAGATTGGGGAATATTTAGTATCTCCTCTTCTCAAATTTGTTTGACTAGTTTACTGCATGAGTAAAAAATGGGGGAAGGTTTTACCTCTTCTCACGTGGATGTTCACTATCGATTTTGGGCACAGGGCATCTGATTATCCTTCGGTGTCACTATTGCCTAAACAATGAATTAAGGGATGGTATTCTGATAAGTTTTTTGTCTTTAAAATACATGCTATCACATTTTGTGTCCTTTTTAAGAATTAGCCAGCACTTACTTGTTATATATTTCAGAGTGCTCAAAAAGTTGAGTTATCCGTTTGTGGGGATCTTTTTTGGTTCTGCGATGCTTAGTTCTGTTGGAATGAGAATTTGTATCAGTCCGTGTGTGAAATTGACTGAGTGTTTGGTACGCACTGGTCTAAAGCGGTGAGACTTACTTGTAAGTGGCGAGGTGTGTGTCTCGTATGCGGCTCCACTTTCTTTTGTTTTCTTCGTGATATCCTCCTACCGATTGGGGGTTTCTGTGAATTTAGAGCACAGGGAGGACGACCATTCAGTATGTTTCTGATTACGGTCGTAGTGTTACTTAACTATAGTCCGGGATGGTTGTTCCGAACTTCTTACCTCTGTCGGGGGCTCCCTAATGAGTTTCAAAAGTCTCCGTGTGGCCGCATGACTGGCGTTCAATTCGCTGAAAGTCGAATGTGTTCTCAAACGTCCCAGCGGAACTTGTTTGTCTTTTAAATACTCTGCTAAGCATCATGGGACTTGTAGTGTTCTGTGTTTTTTGTTTTTAGGGGCGTTTCACACTGTGTGGAGCTTGGATTCCACAAAGTTAAATAGAGTTATAATTCAAGCAGTGACTGGCACTATGTCTTACGGGGGGGTGTGTGTTTACACGGGGTGGTTTAGCAGGGGGCTCAGTAATTGGATCGTTGTAATTCAGACATTTCGTTCAACCCATCCACCACACAGTTAAATTTAAGTATTAGGTAGGCTTCTTTTTTCAACAACATGGCATCTATATTTCCTCCTCTGGGGGGAACTTTTATTGCCGATAGTACTGTCCATTTGAAATCTGTCTCAGTGTGTTTTTGTTCAACAAAGTGTTGTACCATGGGGGCAGTCAACACTTTGTGTCTAATTCACTTTGTGTCTAATTCTGGATCTGTGTTGTGCCACTCGCTGGTTCACTCTTTGGGTAGTTTTCCCAATGTACAACTTGGGACATGGGCACATGATGCCATATATATATTACATTGCTTGTTTTGCAATTGGAGAATTCTTTGTGTGACCATTTTAATGTGTTAAATTGAAATTCCTCCCCTTCTATTGTGTTAGGGCAGGACACGCAGGAGCCACATTTGTGGTGACCTCTTATTGGAGGTAACTTCCATAAAGTGCGCAAATCTGCTTTGGCTTGGCTGACTCCCAGGTCAGCTCTTACTACGTGTTGTGCGATACTTTTGTTTTTCTTTAGGGCAAACAATGGTTTCTCCATCGGGACCTCCGAATTCGTGATCAAGTGCCAGTTCTTTAAAATTATTGACTTCAGTTTGTTTGTGTATGGCCCGAATGTTGTGACACAGACTGGCCAGCCGAATAGACTGGCCAGTCTGTGTCAAAACATTAGACAAAGAATTAGACCTCAGTGAGCGAGTCTGCTTGTAGGCGCATAGCCGTTGTTTCAAGTAGCTGGGGCAAGTTCCATGGATTGACCGGAACGCTAGGGTTAGGTTCTTAAATTTGATTCTTTTGGCAACCGGCAGCCAGTGCGGTTCCTTAAAATGTGGAGAGATATGATGCAGAAATGGAACACGTCTGATCAATCTTGCAGCCACATTTTGAACCATTTGGAGTTTCTTAACAAGATAGGCCGGCAAGCACAAGTAGAGGCCATTCGTGAAGTCCAGCCAAGAAGTCATTGTGGCATGGACTACGACCTGACGACAATCCTCCGGCGGCAGATGTAAAAGGTTTCACAGATTTCTCAATCTGCTGAAGCAGGCAGCTGACACCTGCTGAATTTGATCCAAAAAGGATAGGTCAGCCTCCCACTTTACTCCTAAATTTTGGATGTTCCTGATGGAGTGGGTGGTAATCAAATTTCCACAGGCCAACACCAGTCGGCCGCAGGGGGCTGGTTTTACCAAAAAACATCACTTCCACTTTTTCGCCATTTAGTTTAAGTTTGTTGTTGTTCATCTCACATCTCCACATCTCAAATGACATTACTGATGACATCATCCACAGTACCACTCACACTTCCATAAAACCTTTCATATGCCCACTCCCAAACCCACACAACCACTCACATACCCATTCACAGACGCACACAAGAACTCACACAACCACTCACTTATTCATAGACCCACTCACACACCCACTCACCCACTTATAGATCCTGATCATACAACCAGTCCCTCGCCCATACAGCCACTCACACAGGCACACACTCACCCTTACAGCCTCTCAACAGAGCAGAGCTACTCACTCACCCATACAACTACTCACACACTCACTCACAAACCCACACAACCACTTACAGACCCAGTCACACATCTATACAGCTACTCTCACATCTACCCACTCACCCATACAGACAATCTCACAGACATTCACTCTTCCCTACAGCCACTCACACACCAACTCACTTAACCAAACTCTCACTAAAACAGCCACTCACCCATATAGCATCTTACACACCCTTCACTCACTCATGCAGCAATTCAGGCACTCACTCACTCACCAATACAGTCACTTGCATACCCACTCACCCACCCATACAGCCACTCACACAGCCACTCACTCAACCACCCATATAGCCACTGATGCACCCACTTACTCGCCAATACAGCCAATCACCCAGCCACTAAGTCACCCACACAGATACGCAGACACACACTTAGACACCCATATAGCCACTCACAAACCTACTCACACACCTGTACAGTGAATGAATGAATGAATGAATGAATGAATGAATGATTTGAGCCTTGTATAGCGCAACTTAGCCCGTGGGCGCCAAGGCGCTGAAGATGGAGAGATATGTGTGGAGGGGGGAGGAGGTGCGCCGGCTATAGGTAGGCTTCCCTGAAGAGCCAGGTCTTCAAGGCCTTCCGGAAGAGGGGAAAGGAGGATTGATCCTTGAGCTCCGCTGGAAGGGAGTTCCAAATCCTTGGAACAAGGGAGAAAAAGGCCCTCCCGCCCCACCTTGCCTTAGAGATTCTGGGTACAGCAAGAAGATTTTTATTTGTTGAGCGGAGTGCCCTGCCGGGGGCATAGAGGGAAACAAGAGATTTGATGTCTTCTGCCCCCAATTCATTCAGGGCACGATGGGTCAGGCACAGGGCCTTAAACTCAATCCTGGCTTGCATGGGGAGCCAGTGCAGATTTTTCCTAATGGAGGAGCCCGATGAGCGCCTTGCTGCGACAGCAACGAACCTTGCGGCCGCGTTTTGCACTGTTTGGAGGCACCGAGCGAGTTGCTTGTTGATTCCTAGATATAGCACGTTGCAATAATCTCGTCTTGAGGATATGAGGGCTACCGTGACCTGTTTACGGGCTTCGATCGACAGATAGTGTGCAATTTTCCTCAAGATTCGCAGGACTCCACAACAAGTTGAGGCAGTCCTGCTGACCTGTCTGTCGAAGGAAAGCGAGGTGTCAAAGATTACACCTAGATTCCGGGCTGACTGAGAGGGCGTGGGGCAGGCACTGAGAACAGGAGGCCACCAGTCCATAGACCAGATCTCCTGCTTGCCTACGAAAATGAGCACCTCCGTTTTGTCCCCGTTTAATTTGAGGTAATTTCTCACCATCCAGTTCGCAACCGCTTCCATGCAGGCTCTAAAATTTAGGGCGGTGATGTCAATGGTTTGGGAGATGGAAACCATGATCTGGGTGTCGTCAGCATATGACAGGACTTCCAGACCGAAAGATCTAACCAGCCTGGCCAACGGTGTCACGTAAATATTGAAGAGCGTGGGGCTCAGGGACGAGCCCTGAGGGACCCCACACTGCACAGGCTTGACAGGGGGAAAGATGGTCACCTAGCTTGAACCTCTGTTCGCGCTGGACCAAGAAAGATGTTAAGAGGCTAAGCGCCGGTCCGTCCACTCCTATCTCCCTAAGGCACATGGCCAAGATGGAAGGGGACAGGGTGTCAAAGGCAGCTGTGAGGTCGAGCAGGACCAGCAGAGTAGCCTGGCAACTGTCGACCTTAGCACATATGTTATTGGTGACAACTATCAGGGCAGACTCAGTGCTGTGTGTTTTCCGAAAGCCACGTTGGGACGGGTCAAGTAGGCTGGAATGCTCTAAAAAGGTGCTCAAATGGGTGTTTAGATGGGCTTCTAACATTTTGGCAGGGGCAGGGAGCAAGGAGATAGGATGAAAAAAAATTAGGGTCCCTGGGTCTAGTGTGGGCTTCTTAAGGAGGGGCTTAACAATAGCCAATTTCCATGGCTTCGGGTAGACACCCTCATGGATTGCCAGATTGATGACCTCCAGGAGGGGCGGGAGTAAGACGTCCCTGCACTCTTTAAGGATCTTAAGAGGGCAGGGGTCAAGAGGAGATCCTGATTTGAGGGCATCCAGGTGCAAATTAAGTTGCTCTAGGGTTAGCAGGGGGAAGTTGGTAAGATAGCCACCCTGAGATCTAGCGGGAATCATATTCAAGGAGGATGCTGCCGAGTCAGGAGGGGGCCCTAGGTCTCGGTTGAGGGCTTCTAGACCGAGTGGTTGTCCATGATTTTGACATGAAAGAAGGTGGAAATTTGGTCACAGAGATCCTGTGAGGCAACAATAGGGTCGGGAGATTGAAGGGCACACAGGGAATCCACGATTTTGAATAGTTCTTTAGGAGAGCTAAGGGAGGTAGTTACTTTGGTGAAATGGGATTTCCTTTCCACCAGCACCGCAGCTTTATACTCCTTAAGAAGGCTCTTGTGTTTATCTTTTTCATGAGGGTCGAGGTGGAGTCTCCAAAGCCTCTCCTGCTTCCTGCAGCCCTGCCTAAGCAACCTAAGAGTGTCAGAGTACCAGGGTGCTGTGGGGCGTTTCCTTGCGGAATAATGCTGCTTAAGCGGGGCAGAGTGTCAATGGCCTTCATGATGGCATTATGAAGGTCAAGAGCAGCAGTGTCGGAGTCCCTAGATGAAATGGGCATAGAGCTGGACATTAGTGGGGCTAGGGAATCATTATTTATCCCCCGGAAATTTCCCATCTGCTAGGGTCTCCAAGCGCAGCAGAGGGATGAAGGGGTGAGAAGTCAAAAGGGACGGCCATATGGTCTGACCAGGACAGAGGAAAGGGGGTCCCTATCCTTATTCTGGGATCGTTAGAGAAGACACCATCCAACGTGTGTCCGGCAGAGTGAGTAGGCCCTGTCACTCTTTGTGTAAGCCCGCAGGAGGCCATGGAATCCAACAGATGGATAGAGTCTGCGGAAGTGTCATTCTCCAAATGAAAGTTAAAATCACCCAGGATAGTCAGGTTCGGTCTATCCATGTAGGGTTCCAGCACTTTTAGCAGGTCAAGGCTGAAGGCCTGTAGATCAGGATGCCCGCAAAGGAGACCGTGGGAGTGGGGTTAAGGGCAAAATACATGGCCTGGAAGGAGGCAGAAGGCAGATGCTCAATGCGACATTTTATGGAGGTTCTGAGTAGAATTCCCAACCCACCACCCCTCTGTCCCTCTCAATCCATTCTGGCCAGTGAGTAGCCCTCAGGGATAGCATTCAGGAGCTCCGGCCCTGAGAACTCGGAGGCCCAGGTCTCAGTGACAAATGACCAAGCGGGGTTTCTGTCCGAGATAAAATCCCTGAAGGCGAAGTTGTTTTTAACTAGGGACCGCGCGTTAATAAGAAACCCGGTCTCATTAGTCGGCGGGGGAGGCTGGTTCTTCCCTAACCTGGTTCGTTTATGGCGAGGGGCAGAGAGGAGGGAGCAAGTCCCTCTTCCAAAGCACTGACATTCGGGAGCATCCAGTAGCATATCTGGAGTGAGCGTGTAGTGACATAACTTTCCTGGGGGTTTAACCACATGGCTGCTGTGGGGATTTTTGCCCTGTGCTGCAAATTACAATTTTGCTGCTTCTATGACGAGCTCAGCTCGTCATCAGCACACGACACCCGTGGGTGATGACGAGCTGAGCTCGTCATCAGCATCGAAAGGGTTAAGTGAGAGTAGCATCCGTAAGGAATAAAGGGGGCTGACATGGGCATAGATGTCTATATGTCCAGCTGTCCCCGCCCCTGGCACTTTCTTGGTGCTGACGGGCGCAGAGGGGCTGGACTCAGGTGTGACTCCGGTGCTGAGACGGCGCGTCCGCTAAACGCGTCCGCTGCGCGGAGGCATACCCGTCTCTTTTATGCGCTGGAGACTAGAGCGCAGAGGTGTAGCCTACTCCCAAGATGGCCGCTGTTCTATTCCGAGGGCCGAGGTGAGGTCCGAGAGTGTCAGCGCCTAACTCGGCTGATCACCGGAATATCACCAGTAAATGCGGGGAAAGGGCCAACGACTGTCCGGAGGTCAAAGTAAGATTAGCAAATGATTTTGAAGTCACTTTTTAAAAAACAATTAGATCATGCCGATTTTAAAAAGAAGAGAAGGAGAATTGTAGCGCTGTAGGGAGGTCCACACACACTCAAGGCACACAGCAAAACGTCCCGGCTTCCGCCTCAGGAGGACACAACACACAGCAAAGGCTCGCACTTGCCAATGAAGCTCTTTTATGCGCTGGACACTAGAGCGCAGAGGTGTAGCCTACCCCCAAGATGGCCGCTGTTCTATTCCGAGGGCCGAGGTGAGGTCCGAGAGTGTCAGCGCCTAACTCGGCTGATCACCAGAATATCACCAGTAAATGCGGGGAAAGTGCCAACGACTGTCCGGAGGTCAAAGTAAGATTAGCAAATGATTTTTAAGTCACTTTTTTAAAAACAATTAGATCATGCCGATTTTAAAAAGAAGAGAAGGAGAATTGTAGCACTGTAGGGAGGTCCACACACACTCAAGGCACACAGCACAACCTCCCGGCTTCCGCCTCAGGAGGACACAACACACAGCAAGTCACTCAGACACCCACTCACACACAGATACACACAGTCAAACAGTGACTCACATGAACTATATTAAAAAAAGGAATCACTCATTAGTAGTAGACAAAGTATACTAATTTAACTTTTGTGGTACCTCAGTATATACTTTTAACACACAAAAACATTTAAGAAACACTCCCAATCACTGTATTATGTCATCTTTGATTTTATGAGTGATCTCACTGACCATGTCACGAGTGATGTAATATGTGAGGTCTTAAGCAGTTCATTGCGGGGGCATAAGTTATAGTTAGCTCAGGTAACTGCTGAATTTCACTAGTTTTGTACGAGTACAACCTGAGCATGACTATAACATCCCTGTAATGTTTGGATTTGTCAGTGAATTTCAAAAGTTTTTTTAACTCTATTTCTTAATTATAAATTCCCTGTAACCGTTGCTTTTTCCAGTGTATATATATACTAGCAGCCCGCCCGACGTTGTCCGGGGGCAATCAGGCTTACAGCGTAGTGCTCCTCCCTGCACTCCAAAGTTTAACTTTCCTCCCCGCGCTTCACAATCCAAGGGCCCCTAAGCACCTCCTCAGCCCACCGCGGGCGTCCGGTGGCAATGAGGCTTACAGCCCGCTCCAGTCACCGCTGTTCACCTCTCCTCCCCACTATCCTGTCCACCGCTCCAGTTTACCGCTCCTCCCAGCCCGCTTCAGCCTACCCCCAAGATGGCCGCTGTTCTATTCCGAGGGCCGAGGTGAGGTCCGAGAGTGTCAGCGCCTAACTCGGCTGATCACCGGAATATCACCAGTAAATGCGGGGAAAGGGCCAACGACTGTCTGGAGGTCAAAGTAAGATTAGCAAATGACACTGACCATGTCATGAGTGATGTAATATGTGACGTCATCAGCAGTGCATTGCAGGCGCGCAAGTTATAGTGAGTCCAACTAACTATAACGTGGAATTTCATTGGTTTTATGTCAGTAAATTTTCCAGCTAACTATAACTGGTGTGAAACCTATGGTTTTTTCAGTGAATTTAATAGGTTTTTTAAATGCTAATTCCTAACTATAAGTCTCAGTTTATAAGTAAGACTGTTAGCGCTCTAGTTGTTCTTTAGAACACTCTGGGACATTCTGTCATTGGGCTATATTTGGGCTACATCTGGCTGATATTTGGGCTACATTTGTTTTTTTTGTCTCAGGTGGCCATCTTTGGGCTACATTTGGGCTCTAACATATATATAGCCCAATGTAGCCCAATATATATTTTTTCAAAGTACATTTTCGTAAAAACCACTTGAGCATATATCTTGAGACATAGCAAAGGCACATCGGGCTACCAGTCCCTACAATTTTGCCAAATTGTTTTTTTGTATATTGTTTTTTTTGGGTTTTTTTTGCCTTGGAGCGCTCCCGTTGCGCGCCCGTGTGAGTGTCCCGGAAAGCGTAAACCGGGAAGCGTCCCGTTAGCGCCAATGTCGCGATCGAAAACAACATCGTGACGCGCTGCTTAAGCGTGACGTATCGTGTAGCCGCGCGATGTGTCCTATGACGCGCTGCGTAAATGCACCCGGAAGCGCTCCGCGGCACGGCCCGGAGCGCGTAACGTAAGGGCGCCGGAGCGCGTAACGTAAGCGCATCGGGTCATGTGACTTGAAAATAACACTTTCAATTGGTTCTCATCATTTTTTTTCTCCAAATAATGAAAGCCCCCTCCTTTTTTCCTCATTCTTACTTTCTTCATTGAGAGAGCAAGAGCTATTTTTGAGCAAACAATGGCATCACTTGTTGCTGCAGCTGGTGCACCCCCACCACCACCCCCACCACCAAGAAAAGAAGGTCCACCACCACAGTTTCTTGGAGGACAAGAAGAAGAGGAGGAAGAAGAGGAGGAGGATCAACAACCAAGGCGCTTTCTTCCTGAAGAACCAAGACAAAGGCACGTTAAAGTGCACTTTATTTGGCAATTCTTTTCTTTTCCTGATGACCAGAAAAAGGTGAACGCCCCCAAAGTCACCTGTCTTATTTGTGACAAAGTTCTCTCCAGGAGCACAAAGAAATATTCTTTTGGTAATTTTACCATGATCCGCCACATGGAGAGGTGGCATCCTAATAACTTGGCCCAGGCTGAAGTACAGGAACTTCGAAACAACCCACCCCCTGTGGCCAGCACTTCCTCTACTGTACCCTCACTTTCTGGTCCTGAAGAACGCCAAATGGTGCCAAATATTCAGCAAAAATTTGGCAACCTCAAATTTGTTTGCATTTTCTGTGGCAAAACACTGTGTTAGGGTGAACTTAGTGTCACCTTAATAAATAATGCTGTAGACAACCACCAATGCAGCAAGAAAAGGAAGCAGTAATTCTTTTCTTTTTTTTTTGCTCCTGTTGAGCCATTTCCAATTCCCTGTTTTTTGTTTGTTCCCTTAAAAAAAAACCAAAAATATAAAATTGTTCAAAAATACAAACAAAAAAATTTTCTGAAAAATAATAAAACAACAAAAAGAATTTAAAAAAGTTCTTTTCAGAACTACCTCCCATTTATTAAATATTGACAAAAATTTTAAACTGCCATTCTTTTTCTCTTTTGTGCGCTTCCCGGTGCGCTCCCCGGTACGCGTACTGGGCGCTCCCTCCGCGACAATCGAAAAAAAAAAATCTTTTTTTTTTGCCCCGCCAGGCCCTTTTATAGCCCCCACATCAAACCTAGGGGATCAGGGTGGGTCTACCCTGCCGACTTATGGTCATTTCCCCCTTTGTTTTGGCCACCTCTTGTGTCTCGAACCTACCGAGACACAAGATGGCGGCCGCTCCGGACTGTTTCAAATGTTTACAGACACCCGAGAGCCAATCAGCTTTCTGTGCGCAAGTCGCGTGGCGCGCCCGGTACGCTCCCCGGTGCGCGTACCGGGGCGCTGCTATAGATATATATATTTTTTTTAACCTAAATTACTCAAAATCCATTGGAGCACATATCTTGAGACATAGCAAAGGCACATCGGGCTACCAGTCCCTACAATTTTTCCAAGTTTGGTGGAAATCCATTCAGCCGTTCGGGCTAAAAGTGAGTTCAACCGCCCTATGGAAATTAACATGGGGAAAACGCGTTTTGGGACCCCCCTTTTATCTTGGCCCCCGCTTGACGAATCCCCCCGAAACTTTCAAGGAAGGACCGGAGCTCCGCGAGGCCAATTTGAGAAAGTTTTTAAGCAGATTCGTCAACCGGCGCCAAAGTTATTCCAAATAGAATTTTGAGATTTTGCATTGAAAAAAAATCCTAACTATAACTACCTACTGGCGACCGCGAGTAGGTAATATATATATATATATATATATATATATATATATATATATATATATGTATATATATATATATATATATATATATATATATATATGTATATCAAAACGAAGTTGCCTGGTGTAGAGAAAGCCCACGACAGGTGAAGGATTTGCCAAAATTCTTTACTTGGAGGGAACAACAAGGATAACAAACCGCCAGCACAGCAATCATGTCCAAGCTGCCTGACGCGTTTCGTGTACTGTCACTTCATCAGAGGCAATGGATTCCTGGACTGGAAGGCACTGCGATTTCATGCACTTGCTAGCTGTCAAGTACATACACCACCTATGTAGGCGTGGCCAACACTATGGCCCGATGGTACTTGAAATGCTGAGTATTTCTTCAGTGAGCTGCCATAGTCTTTATAGTCAAAGTTTCTGGAAAATTAAAACCCCAGTGGGTAGTGCTGCCAAGCTTGCTCCTTGTGAACACTCGGTTTTTCCAAAAAAAAAAGGCGCCTGTCCCTTAGGCAGCGGCGTTGTTTGACATCGCTGCAGGAGTGTTCAAGAACACCGGTGCTTCCTCCGCGGCTCAGACTGCGCCGCATAAATACCAAAACGAAGTTACCTGGTGTAGAGGAAGCCCACGACAGGTGAAGGATTTGCCAAAATTCTTTACTAGGAGGGAACAACAAGGATAACAAACTGCCAGCATAGCAATCATGTCCAAGCTGCCTGACGCAATTCGTGTACTGTCACTTCATCAGAGGCAATGGATTCCTAGACTGGAAGGCACGGCGATTTCATGCACTTGCTAGCTGTTAAGTACATACACCGCCTATGTGGGCGTGGCCAACACTGTGGCCCGATGGTACTTGCACTGCTGAGTATTTCTTCAGTGAGCTGCCATAGTCTTTACAGTCAAAGTTTCTGGAAAATTAAAACCCTAGTGGGTAGTGCTGCCAAGCTAGCTCCTTGTGAACACTCGGTTTCTCCAAACAAAAAGGCGCCTGTCCCTTAGGCAGTGGCGTCGTTTGACATCGCTGCAGGAGTGTTCAAGAACACCGGTGCTGCCTCTGCAGCTCACACGGCGCCGCATAAATACCAAAACGAAGTTGCCTGGTGTAGAGAAAGCCCACGACAGGTGAAGGATTTGGCAAAATTCTTTACTTGGAGGGAACAACAAGGATAACAAACCGCCAGCACAGCAATCATGTCCAAGCTGCCTGACGCGTTTCGTGTACTGTTACTTCATCAGAGGCAATGGATTCCTGGACTGGAAGGCACGGCGATTTCATGCACTTGCCAGCTGTTAAGTACATACACCGCCTATGTGGGCATGGCCAACACTGTGGCCCGATGGTACTTGCAGTCCTGAGTATTTCTTCAGTGAGCTGCCATAGTCTTTACAGTCAAAGTTTCTGGAAAATTAAAACCCCGGTGGGTAGTGCTGCCAAGCTTGCTCATTGTGAACACTCGGTTTCTCCATACAAAAAGGCGCCTGTCCCTTAGGCAGCGGCGTCGTTTGACATTGCTGCAGGAGTGTTCAAGAACACCGGTGCTTCCTCCGTGGCTCAGACGGCGCCGCATAAATACCAAAACGATGTTGCCTGGTGTAGAGAAAGCCCACGACAGGTAAAGGATTTGCCAAGGATAACAAACCGCCAGCACAGCAATCATGTCCAAGCTGCCTGACGCGTTTCGTGTACTGTCACTTCATCAGAGGCAATGGATTCCTGGACTGGAGTAAGACTGAACACGGAAGCTATGAATGTGAGATACTTCAAAGACCAGCATGCCACGAGAGTGGTCACGCGCACTGAGGCGGGACTACGGTGTTTAAAAACTGTCATGCCTTTGCTTCAAAAAGTCCAGCACCTCTGAAGAAGTGGTTCGTCCACGAAACGCGTCAGGAAATATGGACTCATGATTGTTGTTGGCTGAGAGGCTCGACCGCCGCTGTTCCCTGCAATAAATGATTGTGGCAAAATACCCACCTGTCAAGAGGTTCTTCCTACAGCAGGCACTTTGTGTTGGTTATATATATCTATATATCTATATATATATATATATAGATATATATATATATATATATATATCTATATATATATATATAGATATATAGATATATATATATATCTATATATATATATATATATAATGATGAAATTAGTTATTTTAACTTTACGATACATATTAATATGTTTGTAAGTTTTTGAAGTTTAAAATAGTCATAATTAAATATATTTACTATTTTAAAAATATATCTATTATGTCTACACATTTTTGTTTTTTAATATTTTGGTTATTTTTGTTAATGTTAATTTGAAAAGACTATATACATTTTAGCTCTATTTTGGGCTTTGATATTTTAAATTTTTTTATATTTTAATATAGTGATATTTTAGATTCAATATTTAAGAAATGTAGATTATAAATATAGGGTTAACGAATTTTGGGTATCAATATTTTCCCTCCTTTTTATACACTTTCAGTCTTTGGCAAGGCTGCATGCGTCTAAAAGTGGAACTTCACTCTAATTTCTGAAAAGCTTTGAGCCTTCTCAATTATTATTCTGAAGTTACATTCAGTGAATACCAGCAAGCACTAAATAACATTGTGGTTTGGAATTGATGCCGCAAACGTAATCCGTTTTTGCATTATGTACACTTTGCTACCATTTGTAAGAAATGATACCCGATGAGTGACTTTAAATATATACTAATTTTTTGGTATTTTATACTAAGGGCATTCCTTCCATTTGTAAGGTCCTGAAAACTTTCAGAATCTTGGAACTCTTTGCACAGTGTTCATCAATGCAAAAATACTTTTGGCAGCCAGTGTGACCCGTATGAGCATCAGCCACCATTACTTGGCTTCTGGACTGTTCTGAGATCTGCCCAGATTTTATTTATATGTTCTTCAACCTTTTAGTTTTTTTACTGAGCAGAACTTTGCAAAAAAGAGTAGACCAGTATCGCTGACGGAAAATTAATTCTTCTTTTTAATATGTTATTTGTATTTTCCATATTTAAGAAAGAAAATAACAGTTTCAATCTAATACAAATGTAAATGTTTACTGCTAACATTGCTCTGACATGTCAATAGCACCTCAGCCTTCCATCCATCTAAGGTCTTTCAATGCTGTACCATAAAACTGGATAATCCTAATACACCTTAGAGATAGCAACACCTGTGGCATGAAGTTTACTAGCGAAACATGTTATTATTCCTGTTCCACCTGATACACTAACTAGGGACATAGCTACCCCCACCACATTTGGAACCTGAACTTGATAACTTGAACTCTCACCCCTACTTTACGAAGCCTAAGCGTATCCCCACCCCAACTCACCCAAGCCACAAAGCAGGCCATATTCCTCCGCATGAACCGGGGTCGCCATACTACCCTTCTTACATGTCACCCAGCCCAGTAAACAAGTGACACATTAATTTCCCTGCTGCCCAGCTGTCAGGAATAAGTGAGATTAGACTAAAATAGCATTCAAATCTAGAAAGAGCGGGAAATGAGCCCACATCTGAACATCAGGGGAGTATAAAACAAGAATCGTACCTACATGTAACATCAAGAAACCAGCCGGAAGGGCACTTGGTTGACGAGAGCAGAGACTGAGTAGGACAGGACAGGCAGGTGAACGTAGGCTAGCCCCTATGCTTCCAGGTCAGCCAGCTCTTCCAAAAATCTACTTCACACAATAGTTCAGAGTCAAACTGAACAGAAGCAGTAAAAAGAGGCTGGGATATCTGGCCATGGTGCCTAGTAACATGCACTTGGGTTGTTGTGACTCCGACTGTTAGCATTAGCTCGTTCACCACTTTCCATTCTCTTACCCTTGTTGTTTCCCATCCATCTTTGAATCCTCAGGTGTCCCACTGTTCACAGTTCTTCCTGTTCCTCCTCACCTATGGCTGCTTCCTTTGATCAGTATTATGTTCCATGTTACAAGTGTTTGCACCAGTGCTCGCCTTCCAGGAGGACTTCTGCCCTGGTACTCCATGGAGTTCATCACAGTGTGTCTTTAAGCGCCCACTGGTAAGTGGATCCGTATTCTTTAGTGCATATTTACTTCAATGACATCTTGTGCATTAAACGGAGTTCAATTTGTCCACTCCAGGGTACATCAATTACCAAACGAGACCCAGAGAAGTCCGCCTCCTGCCGAGAACTGACACCTCCCTGGACCCGTCGCTGAGGAAGTGTGAGCTCCCCCTCTCCCCTTGTTTTGTTCCCCCTTTCGGCTACACTAGTGAGTCTGATCAAGCTTTAGAGCGGGCTCTGTAGAAAGTATCTGCACTATAATAAGTTCTAAAACAAATAAAAACATGCAAGACATTAAACGTCACTGATAATAAATCTGCAATACAGTAACATTTCATCTTTTCTAGTTATGGGTCCAACAAGTGTCAGTCCCAAGCCTGGTGATTGCTTCAGTCACTGTTCTGTTCCTGAGTTAGCATGACCACAAACCCATCCATGAACCTGTAGACATCAAAACGAGGCGCAGATCAACCACATCAGACATGCGTGATTCACAAAGGGCACAGGAACTACTACAAACAACAAGCACGACCTCCTGGGATACTGTAAAGAGTGCCTTTATCCCTTGAAGAGCATGGCACTGAACCTACCCAAATCTGTTTTTTAGGGAGCATTTTGGATTATGTAACAACACAGAAATCAGAGGGAAGGCGGATAGGTAAGGTGCTGGATGGAATACGTACCAGAAGTCACTCAATGGCATTCATTGCAATATCTGATATATATGTCTGTCAAAGTCAAGAGAATACACACTTAAGACTATAAAAAAGAAGAATACAGCCCCTACATGCAAGAGAAATATGTCAAATAATTTTTTTGAAGAGGAATATGTCTCGCAACCTTCTAAGGTGCAAAAGGGAGAAGTGTTCTTCACAATTGTGGCATACTGACTGCGCTGGGTAGGCTAGAAACTTGGAGGACTTGCTAAAGTATACAAAAAGTGATGGATGGAATGCTTGAGTTAATCTCAGCCACTGGTAATCAGTTGGTGCCACACCCCAGTTCATTGTTATTTTGCGGACTATGCCACCTCCGTTTGGACCCTCCTATATGCAAATCAGTCTTGATCCTGCGCCAACGGAAAAAGTCCAGCCCGATCTGCAAAGCCAGATCTTCCCTGAACTGGTACAGATTCAACCCAGGACATGTATCACCCTTGTTATGGGTCCATTAGCTGTCCACAGCCTGGCTCCAGTGACAGAGTGTGTTAGACGTGGCACCATTGGCGTTTGTCTCCCTTCCACTTTTTGCTGTTGCCTCATCTGTTTTTGTTAGTCTAGATGCTTTGTGCACTTTGTCACTGCTGTTCAGTGCCAAAGTGCAAGTGCTCCCTACTGTAAAATGATGTAATGGATTAGTGGTTCCATGAGCGATCCTTGACCTTCCTGGTAGGTCGCTCCCCCCGCTGCAGCTCCGCCAGCACCCCCCTGAAGTGTCCTGATCGCCGCCGAAGTCGAGGCCCTCCTCCACCCACAGGCTTCCACCTGCGCCTCATCTCGGTGGCCAGTGGTGGCCTTGGTTTGTATCCGTTCTACTGTGCCTTCTCTGACTGTCCGCTCCTCCTCTGTGCCCCCCTGCCCCCTGCTCGCTGCTCTGATATGTGTCCCATCGCTTGATTATGTGGCCCGTTCTTCTCGGCTGCTGCCCCCTTTGATTCTGTGCCCCGTTTTTCTAGTCTGCTGCCCCCTTTGATTCTGTGCCCCGTTTTTCTTTGCTGTCGCCCCTTTGCCTGATTCTGTGCCCTTTTTTTCTCTGCTGCTGCCCCCTTTGTATCTGTGCCCTGATTTTTTCTGCTGCTGGCCCCCTTGATTCTGTGCCCCGTTGCTGACTTCCATGCCCTCCTGATCCCAGCCCCTGCCCGTTTCCTTCCCGAGATCGCCCCGCTCCCCTGCCGCTGCTTCCCCTGCGGCCCTCCCCCTCCGCACCCCTTTTCTGCCCCTGCTACCACCCCTCCTGCCTCCCAACTGCTCCTCCCTCCCCTCTTCCTCATATATGGCAGCCGCACACAGCGGGCACGCCGCTGGTGCGCCGCTGGTGTGCCTAAGGCATGCCCGTCTGCGCCCGTCAGTGCTTGGACCGTGCCCAGTGCCAGAACCCCTGCCGCCGGCACCAGCTACGAAGACCGCCCCCACTACGACGCCAACACCCTCGTCGCTCTCAACCCAGGAAGGACCCACACCTGCTGCAAGGCCGCCCGAAGCGCACCCACGGTCCATTCACCTGCCTGAACTGCAGCTTCTCCTGCCTCAAAAGCGCCGAGACGCCTGCCACGACGGAACCCAACCAGCTTAGATGCATCCTGATCAACACCCGCTCCGCACACAAACACGTCGTCGAACTCTGGAACCTACTCGACACCGCATCACCGGACGTCGCCTTCCGGACCGAGACCTGGATGAACGAAGCCTCTTCGCCAGACATCACCAAGATCACCCGCAGAGACCGCACCAACAGGGCCGGAGGAGGAATCGCCATCGTCCACAAAAACACCATCAGGGTCTCAACAAACACCAACGACACCCTCAGCACCGCCGAACACATGCATTTCCAGATCCACACGGACCCCAAGACCACCCTAAGAGGCACTCTCGTCTACAGACCGCCAGGACCCCGGCCTCAATTCTGCGACTCCATCACCGACCTCATCAGCACGCACGCGCTGACCTCCACCGACTACATCCTCCTCGGAGACCTTAACTATCATCTGGAGAACAACAACGACAACAACTCCTCCACCCTGATCGACAACCTTGCCAAACTCGGACTGAAACAGCTCGTCATGACACCGACCCACATTGCCGGTCACACGTTTGATGCCATCTTCTCCTCAAGCCCCACGTCACCTTCAGCCATGCCTCCGAACTCACCTAGAGAGACCACCACTGTATCCACTTCTACTTCCGAAAACCCATCACACACCACCGTGCCCTTCAGACCCCCCGCCGCTGCTGGGGCAAAGTCACTGAAGAACAACTACAGACAAGCCTCGCACTCAACCCGCGAACAACCTCACCAACCCCGATGATGATGCACTCACCCTCGAACGCTGGATGAACGACTGCGCCAACACCATAGCCCGCTGAAAAAATCCACCAACAGAGACACCAGCAAAAGAGTCAGATGGTTCACCCCGGAACTCCTCTACTCAAAGCGTACCTGCCGGAAATTGGAGAACATATGGCACAATGACAAGACGCCGGACAGCCGCGTCGCCCACAAAGATGCCATCCGCAACCACCACCACCTCATCAGGACCGCCAGAAGGACCTCCTTCACAGACCGCCTCGAAAACAATGCACACAACAGCAAGGAACTCCACACCATCGTGAAGGAACTCTCCCCAATCAACAATCCATACAATAAGGTTTTGTAAATTTTACCAGGATCCAAGGAGACAATGGCTTATTCCCATCCTAAAAGCCTACGTAGGTGTCGCCCTGCATTTCTCGCCCTCCAATTTTTAGATGCTGAACCTTTTGCCAAATCTATAGCAAATTGCTTGAAACTGGCGATAAAGCACAGGCAGAACTTGTAATAAAAAATGGGTTGCACCTTTCCCGCCTACTCTGCTGGTTTAATTGTTAATACCCCTAACTCGCCGCGTTTTTGCACCAATCTTGATATATTGACTTTTTATACACTCTGTCTTAATCTGTCGGTTGTCTAAGCTTATTGTATTGATTATACGTATAGCTATACTGCATTTTTCACCCCACCTGTCGTAGCTCTCAGGTGAGGAGTTAAAACTGCTTTTTTTATTGGAGAAACGGAAAACTGAGAAAACCAAAAGCTGCTAAGTTAATTCAACTTTGTCATTTTTATGATATTTTATGATTTTGGTTAGATCTGTTTTAACTGTAACCTTTTTTATCTACTTGTAAATACATTGTGCTTTTATGGATGTTTCTCTTTACAACCGAATAAAGCTCGATTTGATTTGACAACATTTTGAGGGGTTGACCACCAAATGTCATGGGTGTCTCACAGATTTAAGGAGTAGCACCCAAATGCCAGGAGTGATCACAGATGCTGCATATGACCTTCACAGACAAGCATGTGTCAACACTCATACATATATAGGGTAAAAGTACCCCATGCAGTGCATTGTAAGGTTATTGCAGATCACAGAGGAGCACCATCACCATATGGAAGAACGAGGCCAAAGGCTGAGTTGCTTTATAAGATTATAGAACTCCAAGGTGACTTGCAATATCCTTATCATGTATGACAGGGGGTGCTTTATCCCATATAATATATAGTCACACCATCACCTTTCGAAACAAACCACTTAAAACCTTGGTGCGTAGCTTTTTCATATGAAAGAATAAGCATGTTTGCAAACATGGAGAATAAAGATAAAACCTCTAGTTCAAAATCATCACATGAAACACCTGTTTGATATTTTTTGCAAACAGATACTAGTCAGTTTGACCTAACTTTCAACCTGCCTGCTGGCTCTGGCAGCAGGATTCATGACAACGGAACTCAACTGTAAAGGTTTATAACAGTCGAGTTCTGGCGTCTTTTCTTTATAATTGGCGACAGAGTGCGTCACTAGTCGTCGATTATAAAAAAAATGAGAGTTGTGCATTCATGCAGGGATTACAGAATCCCATGTTTTATACATTTATACACGCATACAGGCAAACATTTACATGCAGACATGCTCATTCTGCAGCACATGTGCGCTCAAAGATACTTGTGAGCACACATATTCAATTACTTGTACCCCTGCTGCCTCAAACCTACCTTTCAAAAAGTGCTTTCAATAAAGTGGGGAGCATATTGTGAGCCCACACATTTACATGATACAGTACTCATTCTACACTGCACTCATGAATCCCAGTCTCCAGCCATAAGATGTGTGATTGGCACAAGGAACTGATGGTGACTACACAAAATGGACCAAGGTCATGGAAGATGAGGGAGGGGCCCAGTTAGTTCTGGAAGCCATGTAAGCTTCTGTTCCCACCAAACTTCTCTCAGATGTTGAACTTGAGTAAGGCTCTGCCAATCAATAAGGGAACTGAGGCTCTGGGGGCTGGACTAGTTTTGACACTTATTCTGGACAGACAGTCTCACAGACACACACACACACATACACCTCGATAATACACCATTCCAACCCTTGATACGTGAAGATCTGGTGCATAATTGGAGATACCACAAACTCACATAGGACCGTCTGCAAACCTCCTCTTTGCCTCCTGTGTTCGTAGACGTTTTAAGGCACGGCAAAGTGATATAGCGAGATCTGTTCTGCAGAGAGTCTTGCCCTGATAACTTTTAATAATTCTTAAATAGATTGTTTTAAGTATCGATTTTCTTTAATTTATTTTTAATATGGGTGATGTGTGAGAGTCTATTATAGACATTTTGCAGATAAAGTGTGTTTGTGTTTCATGTAACATCCATAAAAAGGTTTCTTTTAGATCAAAACAGGACCTCAGATACGAGAAATGGGAGGGTGTCACAGAGATTACTTGCAGTAATGTTAGTGAGCTGGCGCTGTGTTCAAATATTGAAAATACACATCAGTACCCCTGAATATTAGATGTAAACACATATAGAATTTGGACGAGTTTGCCTGGGCACTGCCAGTGACCTGGCCAAGGAAGGCTTGACAGAGCTGATATTGGATCATAAATTCAAAGCTATTCTGAATAGGGGCCCCCAAAATTCGTTTAACTCAGGGCCACTGAAATCCTTAAGATGTCCCTTCAGCTGTGTTGCAGGGCAAATGCCCTTCTAACTTAAGAACAACTTCCCTAATTTGGTTAAAGAAAATTCTACCTATTGCCTTACATACTGATCTTTAGTCTGTAATGTGCGGAGGTCTTCAATCTGCGGGGTCGGCCCATGTGGTGGGGGGGCCAAATGAGGTCGGGGAGTGAGGCCAGGCTCTGGACAGACTAACCCACTGAAAGCAGTGATGAGACTTTAGTGAAAGGAAACAGGATGGCAGCGGCCACTCTGTAAAGCAACATCAGTCAGATCTTCTGTCAGTCATGTCCTGGCTGGGTGCAGGTGTCAGAGAGAGGGGGGCTTCAAACAACTCCCCAAGTCTCACTCCCCCTCATTTCCATGAAATAATCACTCAATAATAGTATGTATCTGACTGCATTTTAAAAAGGGCTAATTGAAGATAACTGCATTGTTTGAATTATGAAATAACTTAAGAGATGCCAAGTAGCCTCGCTGTTTTGGAACCCCCTCAGTCAGTGTTGGCATTTTATCCAACAGTGCTTAGCATCCGGATACTTGTAACATTTTGAGGACGTCTCGAAATTCCAGCATGCAAAGTGATTTTGGCTAAAATGCAGGACTGTGGGAGGTCCCAGACGGCGCGTGGCTGGCTGCCAGCTGACTACATGATGTGGCAACACGAAAGCAAGAAGGCGCATCAGCGTTTGTCAACATGTATTTAACTCCCTCTTCAGTCAGTGGCACATTTTGGCTCATTTGCTTACAATATTTTGTCATTTTCACATATGGTATTGGTCGTAAGAAAGAAAGTAAAATAGAACATTACTTCGAGCAAATATTGAAATATATCCCTCCAGTCTGCAATCTCAGTTGAAATGTTTGTCTTGCTTACTACTTTAGAAGTTGCATAGAGTGAGACATTGAAAAGCACTAATGCAAGTCAATTGTCTCTATATTTGTTAAAAGTTGTGGCTTCTGGCCCTATACAATTCTTACCTCAAGGGAATATTTAACATTCTATAGCATAATTGTGAGAGAATTGTCAGTTTATGGGCCTTCGTGTATGTCCTGGAGAATGTAGAAACACCTACCGCTTGAGTTCTGGAGGGGAGAGACTTCATCTTATGAAGCATTTGCTTTTTGAAAGTTTACTGGCAATGAACAGCACTAAGAACTGCCCCCTCACTTAAGTGGAGTGGTAGTGATGCTTTGGATGCCAGAAGACATTTTATTGTATGAGGTACATTCAAACTCTCTAAAAGACAATATTGATTATGCTCTCTAACACAGCAAACTTCCTCCCGGTAAATTACACCAAGCAACCACAGCCAAATACAAGCAATGCCTGCTGCTTTATTTCCCCAAACACTCACAAGCTATCCTGGCTGTCTACACCAATACCTTGCTTAAAACCAGGGACAGCTTAGGTATTCTTTGGGCCCTGGATAAGATATATTTTGGGCGCCCTCTTTGGAGAAACCTTCAATTAATTAGCATTTTTCGTCTCATTCATGCCCTTGTGGTGCCAAGCAATACTGGATCTCGTTTTTTTAATTCAAACAACAATATTTTATGTGGAATTCAGTGCTAACCTGCTTGTTACTCCCACTGTAGGAAACACATTCTGTGGGAGCTTGTTAGAGGTGTAGTATCCTCTCGAAACATGTGGACCGTCATGGAATTCTGGATCCTGATGTAAATAATTAATTTACTCTCTTAATTTCTATGCAGGTAAGTACTTAATCAATAATAACTCAATCGAAATGAAGGAAAACAGAGTCCGTGGTGTAAGAGTTTCTAAGGGTTTTATTCCTCATAAAGGAATCAGGATATCATGTTCTGACCACCACACAGGGTGTCAGAAGGGATAGATGAGCGCGCTCTCGTTTATTGACAATACATAGCTTATATACTTGATTTACATCATAGTGTTCAATGTAAGAGGCGTAACAGCTGAGAGAAGACAAGATAACAGTATACACGTGGTGCTAGTACATCATCAAGAGGCGTAAACTAGGCGTGAACTAGGGTGTGTGCTAGAAACGTCACTGATAGGTGACGCAAGTGGGTGGCACCAAGGAGTGGTGCCAACAGAATGTTGCAATGTCAGCAGAAATCGGGAGCTTGGATGCGCGCGCAGCTGCATGACGTGTGATAGACGGGGTGCAGGGGACTTGACATTTACACTGACGGAAAGAGACAGAAGTCTGGCATGTCAGATCAACTTGTGCTTCTATCATATCTGATATCTGATGTTTAGGAACTAAGCTATCTGGGCAAAAAGGTCTCTAGAGCAGAAGCTATTCTATACTTGCTGTGAGTGCGTGTATAAGCGCCTGAATGTCTGTATGAGAAGCGTGGGGGCATGGGGCCTTCCATGGAAGCATGGCAACAGAGGCTATGAATTACTTGCATAAAGACAGGTCGGCCCTTTAGCCCTGTAGCTGGGGAGGGATGTTTACTGAAGCTAGCAGGCTGGAATGTATCTTCGGGGAGGAAAACAGATAACTCGAAGGTTATAGTCAATCTTGGCAGGCAGCAGGCTGAGCTGAGCACGGAGGGCCGCGCTAGAAGTAAGTCAGAGTTCACGGGTACGGGGGCTGCTTGGGCAGAGGCCCTCGCAGTCAGAAGCCAGAAAAAGAGGCTCGATGGCAGAGATTCAGGGCCTACTTTCAGCCAGGCTGAAAAACGTAGGAGTACACTTCAAAAAGACGTTGGCATCGCATATTTAGGAACGGACCATCAAACCCATTCATGGTGGGTCTGAAAAAGGACAAGTTAACGTTGGACGCAAATGTATTTGCGTCTTCATAGCTGGTACAGGAGGGAAGTTACATGCACTTTTAACTCGTACATGGAGTCGGTGGGGTACTCGCTAGGGAACACAACATGACCATAAAATTTATATTACCTCATTCCCTCCTTGTTCCCTACGGACCCTTCATGATATATCGATCCTCATAAATCGATCGGTTTGTTCTTGTAACATTATATGTTCGTCTTTCTTTCTTTGACTGTTTGAGAGGCAACTGGAATGCTCAATGCAGGATGTGGCACACAGTCCACATATCGCTGGCCCACACTGCAGGCATAGGCAACAACTGAATACTATAACAAGGCCAATGCCTAGGAAGGATAAGATCTTCCATCCCCAAGCTGTTAACGTAGTCCAGAACCAACCGGACCAAGTCCAGGTGCCTGGATTCTGATGTATCTGATTTGCAATTTTATGTAAACGGGTGATAGCTTGATAGACAGATGGTGCATTTTGTGGAATGAAAACACAGCAACTTGACCCGATGACCTTACAAGCTCCACCTCTATCTGCCAAGATGACGTCAATCACAAGACGGTTTTGAAGGACAACAGTCCGTATAGCAGACTGCTCCTCTGTTAAGTTACCTAGAGCGGAGGCAGTTTCGTTCACTACTGCTTCAAGAGTTCTCGTTAATCTGCGTATTAATTTACTGTTTTGGACAGGTCCTAGGAAGAAAAAGAATCCTTTATTGAAATCAGTGTACTGTTCCCATGCCGTTTCTGTGTAGTCGACAAGGGGAATATCTCTTTTGGGTCTATTCGGTGCTAGATTCGTATTTCTATGGTAATCAGGAGGAGCTAGGAAAACAGGTGGCAGAAGGAATGCAATGTAACAGGTACCATCCCAATCTGGGGGCAAACGTATGTATGCGGTATGACCACAAACAAAGTAGGAATGACTGGTAGCTTTAAAAGACGATTTACCATGGTCACTGAACTCGACCACAGTAGTGCATTTACTATGACCTACGTGTACTGAACCTTTCTTGCTAACACATAATTCACCTGTGACTGGTAGTACTAACATATGGGGCAAAACTGGAGCAGTTTCAGATTCAACAGTGAGGATCATAAGGCTAATTGTGTAATTACCTAATCCATATACTTCATTTTCTAGATCAGTTCCTATTCGAGTGGGAAGTCCTTCTTGATCAGGATAACAGACGTTGAGCAGGACTAAGTTCAAGTTTCCCCAAACCCAGCCCCCATCGAAAACAGCAATATCAGGATCTAAAGAATTAATTATTTTAAACCATGCTCCACAGGAGCCATTGTGAGTGAATGGGTACGGAAAGAGGGGCAGAGCTCCCTTGTAATTCTGGTAGGGAGGGAGTCGACCACATATCCAACAGTCTGTAGCATTACTTGTCTGATGGGAATGGTGTAACATACTAATGAATGTATTGTTGCGCAGCGCAAGTCTGTAAGAGAGTTCATGTGCAGGAAGTTCACTAAAAGAGTGTTCAGCAGAGACATTGTAAGCAGATTGTTCACGCCTGAAAATAGGCCAGTACATAGGAAGCAGAATGCTGGCAATAATAATTAGAATACTCAGAATAAACATGATTATTAGTGTCACTATGCAGTGACTACGAAGTGATTTGCAATATGTTCTTCTCTTTTCCTCTCTCTCTCTAACTCGATCTAGGGGATACATGTCAGAAACTATTTAACCGATTCACCTAGGGGAGGACTTAAACAATTAAACTGTCTGACTTGCTAGATCGAAGCTTCATTCGGTAAAGTTCTTGAGGAGTCTTTTCTCTTTTAGGCACAGTAACGTCTTGTGCTTCAACACAGTCTTTGGTGGGGGTGGACGAGTCAGAGTCCTGTTTCAGTCCGTTTTTTAGTTCATTGCATAGCTTGATGTGACTCGTGTGGACCCACCCCTTTCTCCCCTCGATTTTCACGGCGGTCCTGGTGGTAAGCAGAACGGTCTTTGGAGACTTCCAGCGGGGCTCCAGCGGACTTTTCCGGTCGAAATTCCGGACGACTACCAGGTCACCTGGGCGGACCTCATGCGCCTTTACATCGGTGTTGTCAGGGAAGGCTGCGGCAACCTGTGAACGACATGATTGGAGTGCAGACATCAAGGAGGCAAGGTAATCTGTCAACATGTTACAATCAATATCAGTGATCTTTTTCGGAACGGGCGTCCCCCACATATTCGGTGGTCTGCCAAAGACCACTTCGTACGGGGATAGCCCTGATCTCGAGTGGGCGACCATTCTCATGTAGAATAGTGCCACGGGCAGGGCGACTATCCAGTCGACCCCTTTTTCCTGACAGATCTTGGCAAGACGGATCTTTAGTGTCTGATTATGCCTTTCTACAAGGCCAGCTGCTTCGGGATGTCGGACACAGTGGAACCTCCACTGATATCCTAGCAAGAGGGAAACTTGTTTCATCAACTCGGACGAGAACGGCTGTCCGTTATCTGAGTACACGACACGGGGCAAACCGTACCGTGGGAAGAATTCACGAACCAACTGTCTGGCAGTGGTCGGAGCAGTGTAGTCTGGGACTGGGTATGCTTCGGTCCAGCGGGACAGAGCACAAACAATTACAAGGACATACTTAAATCCTCTACAGCTATTCATCTGGATATAATCCATCTGGAGGACTTCAAAAGGGTGATCGGGAGGATGGAATCCACCTTGCTCAACAGGGACGCTTTTACCTGGATTGAACTGACAACAGATCATGCAAGTACGCACTTTCTGTTTTGCTGCTGCTCGTAAGTGTTTGTTGTACCAGAGATTCTGTAAACTGTCTAACATGGCTTTCTCTCCAAGATGGGCAGGACTATGTGCTGTATTTATCATGACTTGAACCATTGAGTCGGGGAGAAACCATATAGATTTTCCCTTCGTCACCCAACCTTGCTCTGTCTGAATCCCTCCTAGTTCAGTCCATTTCTTTATTTCCTCTGGAGTAGCATGTGTCTGGATGTCAATTACGTCTAGGGCGGGATCTCTAACTGTCATACACTGTGTTTGTACTATTGTCTTTGTCACATCAGTAGTCTGGGTGTAAGTCAATGCTGTATGTTTTGCTGTCTGGTCTGCCAGGTCGTTACCCTGGGAAACAGAATCTGTGACTTTAGTATGTGCCTTACACTTCATGACTGATATGCCCGAGGGCAAATGTATTGCTTCTAACAGTGCTTGAATGAGGGGGCCATGTTGTATCTTGGCCCCATGAGAAGTCAGAAAACCTCGTTCTTGCCAGAGGACTCCGAAGTCGTGTACAACTCCGAAGGCATAGCGGGAATCTGTGTATATGTTAACATTTCTGTTCTTGGCTAGAATACAAGCTCGGGTCAGAGCGATGAGCTCTGCTGCTTGAGCAGACAGGGTGTCAATACGATGTGTTTCTTTAATTTCAGTTTCAGTGGTCACGGCGTACGCGGCCACTAATTCTCCTGTACTTGTTCTCATGCATGAACCGTCCACATAAAGTGTCAGGTCTGGATTTGTCAATGGGACATCTGTTAAGTCTCGTCTAGGCTTAGTTACTGCATTAATTATTTCTATACAATCATGCGGAGCTGGATCTGTCATAACTGTAGGTAACAGTGTTGCGGGGTTCAGGATGCTGCAACGTCTGATTTCTATGTGTGGCTGGAATAGTGTTAATTCATAACCTGTCAGTCGTGCTATAGTTAAGTGTTGAGTCTGGGTTCTGTTTAACAAAACCTCTACAGAATGTGGTACTTGAACTGTTAACTGATGACCTAAAACAATTGAATCACTTTGTCTTATTGCTAACGCTGTTGCTGCTACTGACTTTAAGCACGCAGGGAGTGCTTGAGCTACTGAATCCAATGTACTAGAAAAATAAGCACAAGGCTTATGTGAACCTGCTTGGTCTTGAGTGAGGACAGACAACGCTGTACCATCACGTTCTGTAACAAAAAGTGTAAACGGTTTGCTGTAACATGGTGTCGCTAAAACTGGTGCTTGGCATAAAACTTTCTTTAATTCTTCAAAAGCTTGTGTGTGTTCCTGAGTCCAAGGGAGGACAGTCGAAGTCGCTGCCTCCTGTGTCGTTAACTGGATGAGTGGTTTAGCTAAGAATGCATACTGGGGAATCCATTGTCTGCAGTACGAGGTGAGGCCTATGAAGGCCCGCACTTCCTTTTGTGTCTTGGGTTGCGGCATGTTCACAATTAACTGAATGCGATCGGGAGTGAGCTGTCTCCCCACTTTGGACAGTAAGTGACCCAAGTACACAACTTGCTGAGCACAGAATTGTAGCTTCGAAGGAGACACCTTGTGTCCCTTGTCAGCCAGGAAATGTAAAACTGTCAGTGATGCTTTTTCACATTCGGGCTCACTTCGTGCGGTGATCAGCAGATCATCGACGTATTGTAGTAAAGCGGTGTTAACTGGCATTTGAATACAATCTAGTTGTCTTTTCAGTGCTTGACTATAGATGCTGGGGCTTTCTGTAAATCCTTGAGGTGCGCGCGAAAATTTGAAACTGCGTCCATTTAAACAGAATCCGAAGAGATATTGGCTCTCGGGATCAATAGGCACGCTGAAGAAGGCGTTCTTGAGATCTATTACAGTAAAGAACGTTGCTTCTGAATCAATAGCAGTCAAGAGAGATGATATATCGGGGACCACAGGATACTGTGGGATAATGCATTTATTCAATTCTCGAAGATCAATCACCAGCCGATATACTGGCGGTGCATTGGGATCAGTACGTTTAAGAATCGGAATGATGGGTGAATTACAGATATTGGAGTCGGTCTCGACGACCACTCCTTGGGCAATGAGCTCTTCAATGATTTTCAGTAAAGCCGCTACAGCATCGGGTGGCAACTTGTATTGTCTGATTCTGGGTAATACAACACCTGCCTTGAGGGTAACGCGGTATGGTGTAATGTGCATACATCCTACATCAGTTGGGCCTTTTGCCCACAAGTAATCAGGTACATTTTTCAATCTGACGTCAAACTCACGAAGGACGTAATGACCCTTGAAATCCCGCAGAAAGAGTCTAACTCCCTCCGGGGAGCAGCATATTATAGCTCCTAGAGCCTTCAGTGTTTTAATTCCTAACAGATTTTCCGGACATGATTTTGTTAGTAACAGGTCTGTAACGCGTGATAATGGACCCACAGCCAGGGGAACTGGTTCTGATACTTCATTTACAATAGGTTGTCCTGAAAAACCAAGGGAAACATTTTGTGAGCCTGAGAGGGGTGCCCCTGGAACTTCGTCATGACTTATTGTAGTGCGACTTGCCCCTGTGTCAATTAAAAACTTTCTATCTTTCCCCAATACCTGACTGTGTACATAAGGACCTTCTTGATCTACAGGAATCTCGATAAGAGGCAAGCCACCTTCCCTCTCTAGGCTGTTTCATGTATATCGGGAATATTCGGGGTAGGCAGACTGGGCATACTGGTACATCTGTTGTGAGACTTGCTGAGTTGCAGCAATGGGCTGTGGCTGTGGTACTGCTACGGTCTGTGCTGTCTGTGCGGATGCATGCATGGGCTGTGTATTCGGGGTAGACTGATGCTGGTTATGGTCTTGTCTAGGCGGATGCGGTCTCTCTTTAGTTTTACCTGTCGCTATGTTATGTTTCAGAACTGCACATTCGTGAACGTAGTGACCTGGCTGCTTGCAATAATTGCATGTCCCTTTAACAGGAGCTGCAGCGTGACTTGTCTGGGTCGTACCTTTCCTGTGACTGTCGGATGGGACCGTCTGGGCTACTAACATTTTCATTTTTGTGTCTTTCATGCGCTTCTGTTCCTGATCTTGTTCTTCCCTAATTCTATTCTGTTGATATTGTAACATTTGTAACATCTGGGATGGCGTATTTGCTTGCCATGTACTCTCGACTTTATACACTCTATTTTTAACTAACGGTAGGGAATTCTCGACTAACTTTGATACAAAAAGATGTGGGTACGACTCGCTACTTGGCTGGAGGCCACTATTGATAATAAAACATTTCTCGAATCTTGAATAAAAGTCGCTAGTATCTTCATCATGTTTCTGTTTACAGGACGAGATTGCATCCCAATCCTCCTTTCTAGTTGTCAATAATCTGGGCAGGACCTGTACTATTAAACCTGGTAATGCTTTAGTTTTGTCCCCAAGGCCTAACCCTGGAACCCGTTTCTTTTCTTCATCCTCTATTTCTGCCCAGGCAATCTTTGCGTCTCCCACCTCCCAGTCCTTTTCCTTTAATTTCTCGAATATACCCGTAGGCAATAATACTTTCAACATTTTCATGATATCATCATATGTGTAGTCCCCCATCAGTAACATGTCTTTGAGCTCTCTATGAAAACCTGCAGGGTCTTTATCATGGCACGGTACTAATTTCTTCATTTCTAACAGTTCTAATTTAGTTAGAGGCGTGTGTACATACACGCGTTTCAAAATTTTATCCTCACCCATAACAGGGTGCACTTCTCGCAAGGGGTTCTGACTTTCAATACCACCCCCGCACTGCATATGGTACATTTTCCTTTCTGGAGGTGGGGCGGGAACATATTCAGGACTTACAAAGGTGTCATATCTGCGTCGTTGTTCTAGAATTATTTGAACTAATTTAGTGCTTAAGCCTCTCCATCTATCCATCAGTAGTGCTTCTAGTGTCTCATGTAAGGGACCTGGATCGGAATAATGTTTTCTGTACTTAATGAGAAGGTGCTGAATCATATATACCCCTGCTAATTTCTGTTCGTCGGGGGAGAGGTTCAGAAATGTCTGTGCTACGGTGTCATCATTATATATGTCTGCATTTTCGGCCCATGATACCGCTGATCGGGCTAATTCTTGTTCATCCATAGAATTGAGTACATGGTACCCAACTCGATCTCGAAGCCGTTTATCAGTTTCCTGGAACTGATGTTCAGCAGAATTCGGATTCGTTAAGGCAGAGAAGAAAACTCTCTTGCTTTCCGGACGGACACCTTTCCTAAGGTAGTTTCCCCTACCTACATATGCTATAGTGCTTGTAGTTGGTTCTGGTTCTTCAGATTCTTCTTCCTCCTCGGAGGGAGCCTTTTCTTTCTCTTTCTCGTGTACTGCTATCACTGCTTTCTTAATCTTTTTATACATGGCCTCTATGCAATTTTGTCTGTCATGTTTTCCATCGGCTATATTTTGACCCCACTTGTTCAATGCATCTAATTCACTCTGCTCTGTTCCGGGCCTGTCTCGTTCTCTTATTAGACAATTTATGAAAAATCGTAGTATCAGTGCTTGCATGGTAACTTTCTGTTTCTCCAGGGCATCCTTAATACTGTCGGGGTCCTTTCCCGTTTGAACGAACTCATATATTCTATCTAGGTGCTCCTTCATTCCTGCATAACATAACAAACTATCAGTAGCAGATCTTAACCGTAAAGACGCTAATACCATTAAGTCGTCCTGTCCAGGTTCTGGATCATATCTACAAACTGACATATTTTCTTTTAGTGCATCAAGACGGGATGAATTAGAAGAACGGGGGGATCTGTGCGTAAGAGGACTCTGCAGACCTCTGAGATTTAATCTGTGAGTCGGTGGCGGGGTCTGTAGACCCGCGGTCGCACCTCCTGAAGCGGAAGCTTGGGCATTATCTCTGTGTGTAGTCAGTATCTGAATTTGTCTTTTAGTAGGATCTGATTGAAGTGGTTTCGGCAGATCAGTTTTAAGTGAGGGAAGTGGCGGAGCTGGCGGAACGGGACTAGTCTTTTTCGGTGTCGGCTGAGAGTGATCTTGGGGGGCAGTACCACCCCCGGCCCTGTCGGTAGGCAGGGCACGAACAGGCAGATTGGTGTAAGCTGGCGCTACATCTTCGAGATATGAATTTAGGAATATGTCTTTAGTAGTCTTATGTATTACTTTAGTTGGAACTAATGGTGACGGCAAATTTTTCGGTATTTCTGAAATGGCGTCAGGGGTACCATCGGCCAAAAGATACATGTTGTTCACTTTGCTATTTTGGATACGGTCTATTTGTTCTACTTTTACTCGAATTCCCTCAGTAACTAATTCATTTTCTTGGGCCTTTTCTGATTCTTTAAGCCTGTCTTCTCTACGGAGTGTTCTATCAGCACGCTTACGTGATTCCTTACGCCAAAATTCTATGGCGTCTTTCTGAGATTGTCTAGCTTTCTTTTTCCGTAATATTTCTTCTACTTTTATGATGCACTCGGCATCCCATGTTCCGTTAACTGGCCATCGGTATCTTTCCTCTAAGTGCTTGGTATAATCGGTCCATAACTCTAGATACAGGATGGCGTCTATGCCATGTTTATTGTACATAAAATTACCTGGAGTGTCCCTAGGGGGGATCGGAATCTCTTCCTCTAACATCCCTTTCCTAGTTCCTATCTGCTTTAATTTGTTGAAAAACGGCATTGTGCCTACTTGATACTGGAATGCTTGATCCTTGATACTTAATGTCAACTGTAACTATTTATACAAAAACACAATAATGCACAAAAACAATCACATTCATACCACGACATTAATTACATGAAACATTTAAAGACATAGCTAATTTCCCCTTACTCTGAATGTACCGCTCAACGATACAGATACACTGCTGTAACAGTGCAGAAATTCGGAATACTTTATATACTGCTAAACAGTACAGATACACTGCCTAAAAACAGTGCAGACCGGACTTGCGTACCCAAACCCGTCTAGATACGACCCAGCAATGGTACTCACCGGGAAGCACGGAAAACAGAAGGCCTCGGAAAACTCGACTGGACTCGACTCGGAACTTCGGAAAACTTCGGAAAGCTTCGGAAAACTTCGGAAAACTTCGGAAAACTGGTGGGCCTCTTCACACCTCGGACCTTGCTTCCTTCGGCTGGGCTCTGGTCGGGATCCTCCGCACTCCTCACCGCCTCGTCTGGGCACTGATCGCAGTCTTCGTCACCTCCGTGCGTCAGAGGGGGATGCAGGAAATCCTGCCAGTACACGTGTTGTCCGTCTAACTGATGGCAGGGGACACGGATTGCAACGCACCTTCCGGCGCGTGAGGTGGGGGAGGGGTCCCTATTCGGGCGCCAAAATGATGTAAATAATTAATTTACTCTCTTAATTTCTATGCAGGTAAGTACTTAATCAATAATAACTCAATCGAAATGAAGGAAAACAGAGTCCGTGGTGTAAGAGTTTCTAAGGGTTTTATTCCTCATAAAGGAATCAGGATATCATGTTCTGACCACCACACAGGGTGTCAGAAGGGATAGATGAGCGCGCTCTCGTTTATTGACAATACATAGCTTATATACTTGATTTACATCATAGTGTTCAATGTAAGAGGCGTAACAGCTGAGAGAAGACAAGATAACAGTATACACGTGGTGCTAGTACATCATCAAGAGGCGTAAACTAGGCGTGAACTAGGGTGTGTGCTAGAAACGTCACTGATAGGTGACGCAAGTGGGTGGCACCAAGGAGTGGTGCCAACAGAATGTTGCAATGTCAGCAGAAATCGGGAGCTTGGATGCGCGCGCAGCTGCATGACGTGTGATAGACGGGGTGCAGGGGACTTGACATTTACACTGACGGAAAGAGACAGAAGTCTGGCATGTCAGATCAACTTGTGCTTCTATCATATCTGATATCTGATGTTTAGGAACTAAGCTATCTGGGCAAAAAGGTCTCTAGAGCAGAAGCTATTCTATACTTGCTGTGAGTGCGTGTATAAGCGCCTGAATGTCTGTATGAGAAGCGTGGGGGCATGGGGCCTTCCATGGAAGCATGGCAACAGAGGCTATGAATTACTTGCATAAAGACAGGTCGGCCCTTTAGCCCTGTAGCTGGGGAGGGATGTTTACTGAAGCTAGCAGGCTGGAATGTATCTTCGGGGAGGAAAACAGATAACTCGAAGGTTATAGTCAATCTTGGCAGGCAGCAGGCTGAGCTGAGCACGGAGGGCCGCGCTAGAAGTAAGTCAGAGTTCACGGGTACGGGGGCTGCTTGGGCAGAGGCCCTCGCAGTCAGAAGCCAGAAAAAGAGGCTCGATGGCAGAGATTCAGGGCCTACTTTCAGCCAGGCTGAAAAACGTAGGAGTACACTTCAAAAAGACGTTGGCATCGCATATTTAGGAACGGACCATCAAACCCATTCATGGTGGGTCTGAAAAAGGACAAGTTAACGTTGGACGCAAATGTATTTGCGTCTTCATAGCTGGTACAGGAGGGAAGTTACATGCACTTTTAACTCGTACATGGAGTCGGTGGGGTACTCGCTAGGGAACACAACATGACCATAAAATTTATATTACCTCAATCCATCCCAAAATGGCTTTCGAGCGGGCCATAGTACTGAGTCTGCCTTACTGGCCACCACCGAACATCTCCGGACGATCCTAGACTCCGGGCAAAGTGCTGCGCTGATTCTTTCAGATCTCAGCGCAGCCTTTGACACGGTATCCCATGACATCCTTCTGGAACGTCTGGAGATGGCCGGTATGACTGGCCTCGCTCTTTTATGGTTCCAATCCTTTCTTAAGGACAGATCCTTCAAGGTGTCAGCCCCCCCATTTCTCTCTAAATCTCATCCCATAGCCCAAGGAGTCCCCCAGGGTTCAGCGTTGAGTCCCTCCCTCTTTAACTTATATGTCCAGCCGCTTGCAGATGTGGCCAAAGAGTGGAGACTCACGCTGGTCTCATACGCCGACGACACCCAGCTGGTCGTCACCCTCTCGGAAAGCCCGTCCACCGCGGCATCCAAGTTTAGGTTTAAAGTATTTTATTAAGGCATAAGAAAAACACGGGGAGGGGAGCAGGAGGTCAGGGAAACATACAATACAAGAAGCAAAACGTTGCCGCGAGTAAGAAGGAAAAGGGGGAGACAGGATGCCCCAGAGGGTAACAAAGCAAAGACATAGGCAATAAGGCAGTCTGTACGACCCCCCTGTAGGCCCCCACTCCCCAGGCAAGGTCAAGTCAAAAGAACACTCCGCGACACAGTAAGAGAGAAGCATACCGTTCCACCAGCCCCTCGACCCCAGAGAGGAAGGAGAAAGAAAAGCAAAGAAAGAAAGAAGAAAAAACAATACCCCAACATCCCCGTCCGAAAGTCAGCATTAGAAGCATATAACTCCACTTCCCACCACCAACCCTCGACCCCCAATCCGCACATTTACTCCGCCGTTGGCGCCGGCGGCGTCAGCCTAAGGAGGCGCAGGTACCGTGGACACGTAAGCTCACGAAATTCCGTGGACAGCAGTGCCAAAAAGGGATGCCAGAGCTCCTCAAACTGGTCAACATTCCCAGCCACCGTTAGCGATATCTTCTCCATGCCCAGCACCTGCCAGAGCCTATGCAACCAACCAGTGATAGAGGGGGCAGTGGGGGTACGCCAAAGTACCAGTATGTTCTGGACGGCGGAGCCCAGCGCAATCGCAATCTGCCTGCCCCTACGGGATTTCAGCGGGTACATCAAATCATTGGGGAGGCCAAACAAGACATACGCGGGGAAGCGCGGAAGCTCGATCTCAAAATGCCTATCCACCTCATCTAAGACTTCCTTCCAGTAGGCCGACAGCACCGGGCACTCCCAGAGAATGTGCGTGAGGGTACCCTCCTGTCCGCAGCCGCGCCAGCAACCCTTATCGCCTATTTTGCGCATCTCATAGAGCCGCTCCGGGGTGTAATACCAATAGGTGGACACTTTAGTGAAGGTTTCCGTCAGCCCAGTGTGGTACGCAGAGTGCCTCGCCCGATATGCAATCTTGTCCCACTCCTTGTGGCTCAGGGTCCTGCCCAGTTCCCTGTGCCAGCGTTCCCTCCCTGGGTTATGGTAATGAAACGGCGGGGGTTGGAGAAACTTATACAGATCAGTGATGAGTTTGGCGTCCGAGGTGCGGGTTACCAACCAACGCTCAAAGGGCGTAATCGAACGGGCGGCGACGTCATGCACTGGGGGTTGAAGAGCCCAGTGGCGGACTTGCATGTAACGCAGTCTGTCCCCCTCTGTCAGGCCAAACTCCTGTCGGAGCTGCTGGAAGGGGAGCACGCCCTCCGGCCCGTAGATCTGGAAAAGCGCCCTACATCCCGCGCTCACCCAGTGGGAAAAGGCCCCCGGCTCCAGACCCGGGGTGAAGTCCGGGTTGCCAACAATGGGAGTGAACGGCGATGGAAAGGTGGTGAGCTCCCGAAGCTCACACACCGCGTCCCACACTCGTAGCGGGACCCGGGTGATAAAGGAAGCGTAGAGATTAGGTGGGCGATGGATGCGCCGCAGGAACGGGACCTCCTGGAGGGTACGGCCTGCAACTGCCTGGTCTTGAAAGAGCCAGTGTTTGTCCGATTCCCACCGGCTCCACTCCACCAGGTACCGGAGCTGTGCCGCCTGGAAGTACTTCCGGAGGTCCGGGATTCCGAGACCTCCCGCCTCCGGGGCAAGCATGGAGAGGACCCGCTTCATCCGAGGCTTACGGCCCTGCCACACAAAGCGGGAGATGTCTGCCTGCGCCTGCCGTATCCAACCCACGGGGGGCTGAAGAGGCAGAGCGCGAAAAAGATACAGGATCTGGGGTAGTATTGTCATCTTCACCGCCGCAATACGGCCCAGCCACGAAAGTAGGCCCTTGTTCCATCGGCCGAGTTCCTCTTTGATCTTTTTGCCCAGAGAGGAATAGTTAGCCGCGACCATAGCAGGCAGGGAGGGAGCAAGTAAAATGCCCAGGTAGGTCACCGTGGAGGAGGACCACTGCATAGGGAAGAGACTTTGAAGGTCCCGCCTGGTGTCAGTAGAAAGCGACACATCCAGCGCAGCCGACTTGGCCATGTTCATTTTAAAGCCCGCGACGCGGCCAAAGGTGTTCAGCTCCTGGACGCAGGCAGGAAGTGACCGCCTGGGGTCATCCAGGGTCAGCAAGACATCGTCCGCATATAAGCTGACAGTGTGCGTGTATTGCCCCATCTTCACCCCAATAGCGTCCGGGTTGTCGCGGATCCTCTGCGCAAACGGTTCCATATAAAGGGCAAAGAGGAGCGGCGAGAGGGGGCAGCCCTGTCTCGTGCCACGCTCAATGGCGAAGCTGCCGGAGCTGTGGCCATTGACACGCACTGACGCCGACGGTCGCCTATAGCAGTTAAAGACCATCGTGCGGAACTTCTCGCCGATCCCCAGTTTCCCAAGAACCAGCTCGAGATATGGCCAATGAACCCTATCAAAGGCCTTCTCCGCGTCGACCGATAGAAGCATCCGCTCCCCCGGGACGCGTGAGGCCTTTTCCAGTACGTGCGTCACCCTCTTCGTATTGTCGACCGTCTGCCTACCGGGCACAAAACCGGCCTGATCCGCCTCCGCCAAACCTGGTAGGTGGAGACCCAGTCTGGCCGCCAAGATTCCGGTATAAAGCTTGAGGTCCACATTTAGGAGCGAAATGGGCCGGTACGAGCCGCACAAGGTCCGGTCCTTCCCCGGCTTGGGGATAACCGACACAGTCGCCGAGAGGAGGTCCGGTGGGATGGCACCCGGCTCGGAGAAGGAATTGAACAAGCGGGCCAGGAGAGGAGCAACAGTGGGACAGAAGGTCTTGTAAAACAAGGCCGTGTAGCCATCCGGGCCCGGGGCTTTACCATGCTTCAGCCGTGCGATCGCGGAGATGACCTCCTCCACGTGAATGTCCCTCTCTAGGTGGGCCGCCTGGGAGGGGTCCAAGGCCGGAAGGGTCACGGAATCCAAATAGGCCTCAGCCTCTCCCGGTGGGGAAGGCTCTGAAGCGTACAGCGCCTCGTAAAAGGAACGAAAGGTATCTGCCACCTCCGCGTCCCCGGAAACCGGGATCCCATCCACTCCCACCAGCTCCTTCACCACATTGCGCTGCTGCGCGGCCCTGAGCCTATGGGCCAGGAGCTTACCGCACCTGTCCCCGCCGGTGTAAAAGGCATGTTTCAGGCGCAGCGCTGCGTACTCCGCCCGATCCAGATCCAACGCAGAGAGGAGTTTCCGTGCCGCCTTCAGTTGCTTCCATATACGAGGAGCCCCCGTACGGCGGTGGACCTGCTCAAGTTCCCTAACCTGCGTTGTCAGTTCCTCCCTCTTGCGCTGGCGTTCCCTGTTTTCCGCCGATGAAATGGAGATAAACTCTCCCCTGACGACTGTTTTCAAAGCCGCCCACTGCGTAGCCAGGGACGTGTCAGAGTTGTTATTGTGGGTCAAGTAGTCCTGGATGACCTCCTCCACCCGCCTCACCACCGATTTCTTATGGAGAAGCGTGTCCCGGAGCCGCCACATCCCTCTGGAGGGGGGGGCCGCCGGCCACGCAAAGACTCCGGAAACCGGCGCATGATCGGACAGGGACAAGACCCCGATGTCCGCCGCCATGGCGGCCGAGCGAAGCGGGCCGCTCACCAAAAGATAATCCAACCGCGAATAAGTGCGGTGTGCGTGGGAGAAATAGGAGTAGTCCCTATCGGTGGGATGCATGGTGCGCCAGAGGTCATGCAGGTCCAACTCCGCAATCTGGTCCTGTACCGCCCCGGAAAGCTCCCCCGTCTGCGGGAAGCGCTGGGCAGACCTATCTAGAGTGGAGTCGAAGACCATATTCAGGTCTCCCCCCAAGATGATATGGCGATCGGGCGAGGCAGTAACGTCCACCAACACCGATTCCAGGAAACGATCCTGGTGGTCGTTTGGGCTGTAAACCGAACCAACCGTAAAGGCAACACCACCCAAGCGCATGCGATACACTAAAAGTGTCCCCTTCTGCTCAGCATGTTTATACAACACCTCCCCCCTAAAGGAGCTGGCTAGGAGAATGGCCACCCCAGCGGTCTTAGTCGCAGCAGAGGAAAAGAGTTGCGTGGGAAACTTAGCAGAGCGCAACCTATGGCAGTCCTTGGAAAGTAAATGGGTCTCCTGCAGGAGGCAGATATCCGCCTGCGACCCCTCCAGCAGGGAAAGGATCGCCCTACGCTTCACGGGGTTATTCAGACCCTTAACATTAAGGGTCACAACCTTCAGGGGTGGCATCGCCCCCGGGGAAACAACGCGCTATGCTGCAGGCGGGGGATCAGCGGAGGGGGCGCGCGGGGTAGGGGTGCAGGGAAGGCCAAAAGCGGCATCGTACACATTCGGACAAGTTCGGACGGGACCCCCCCCACAACAAACCAACAGTGAAACCCCCCCAAAACCCCCTTATGGCAACCAGCCAAAACAAAAAGCAGAAAACAACACCCCATAGTCTCAGTCTAGCCCAAATGGGCGAGTCTGCAGAAACCAGTCAAGTGGACGTCCAGCCACACACCACCCCCCTCGCCCCCCCAGCCCCCAGCCCAGCATCGTCAAAGCTAAGAGCCTCTCCCCCCGGAGAAAAATTAGGCCGTTAAGGCCACACCAGTAGATTCCGGCAAGTTCCTGGCCGCAGTCCTCAGGGCCTCCGCCATTTCAGATCTGATGGTGGGCGAGTCTGGACGACTCGCCGGTGCTGACGATGGGCGCCTTCTCGACCTCCGTCGGCCCCGCCGTTCGGGGCGCCGCCATGCGGGTGTAGCCCCTTCCTCCTCCGTAGCAGTAAGACCCAGCACTCCGCAGACATCCTGTAAGGAGCGTAGCTGATGCAGCACCCCATTCCATCGAAAGATAAGACGGAAGGGGTGACCCCAGGAATAGGCTGTCTCGTGCTCTCGCAGAAAGTCCGTAGCGATGCGGAAGGACCTGCGCTTCTGTAGCGTGATGGCGGACAGGTCCTGATAGAGCGCCACAGGTCTATCTCGGAAGGTCAGTGGCTGCTTCCTGCGGGCCTCCGTCATGATGCGCTCCTTTAGGGGGAAATCCGGCAAGAATGCCAGGATATCAGGCGGGGGTGCCGATGACTGGCGTTGGCGGCCCACCCTGTGTGCTCTGTCAATGCGGATTGGGAAATCCGCTCCTTCCCCCAAGATGTCGCGGAACAGGTCCTGCAGGTAAGCCATTAGGTCCGCGCCTTCATCCGCGGATGAAACACCCCGCACCCGGATGTTGTTCCGCCTGGACCTGTTCTCGAGGTCCTCCGAGTGGGCCTGGAGCTCAACACATTGCTCCCGGAGGCGGAGGACATCCTGCTGGAGATGGGTTATCTCCTCATCGCGGCGTTGAGCCGCCGTCTCCACAGTATCGACCCGCTCGCCCAGGCCTTCGACCTCCCTGCGCACCTCCCGGACCTCTCCAGCCACTTCGGTTTTAAGAGTTTGAAATTCTTCCTTAAAGGAGCTGAATAGGTCCTCCATGAAGGACCGCGTGACCGGCGGCTCGCCCACAGTTGCGTCCGTTGATGCCCGGGAGGCCCCCGGGGACGGCTGCGTCCTGTCGCGTAGTTGCTGGGACCTGCCGAGCATTTCCGGCAAAGTGCGGTCTCCTCGCGCTGCGCCTCGTCTTCCAGTCATCTTGGGGCCCGGCAAAGCCCAGGGTCAGTTGCTGTAGGCGAGCTCCGCCGCTTGCGGGCACCAGATGGGAGGCCTTCGCCGAGGACAAGGGTAGTGCGTCACAGGCGACAAAATGGCGGCCTGGGTCTGGGCAAGACGGCCCCTGGGCCAGTAAGACAGGCAACAACGTCCGAAGTGTAGGCCTCCTGCTTCGTGCTCCCAGGGAGGGCAGCAGATGAGTTGGTGCCAGGACCAGCCGAGGCTCCCGTGTGAGAAGGGCGCGGGCAGGGACCACTGGGCTCAGCCACACAAAGACAAGATGGCGGTAGGGTGGGACCCAGGAAGGCAGCCCGGGCCAGCAAGTCCATGGGCGAGTCTCAAACTGAAACGGGTCCGGAGAGCATGAAACCAATGCCTCCCTCCACCACCAATTGATTTGTCCGGCTCGGGCACTGCTCGAACTCCGCCATCCAGCGCCTCCAGGCGCGGAGTTCGCAGGTCGTCACCCTTCGAGGCCCCGGATAGGGGGGGGACCGCCGGTGCAGGGCTAAGGTCCGTCGTCCAGCAATGGTGCCCGCCGCCAGGGCACCGGCCAGGGAGCCACCTCACTCCGCGGAGTCCGTCTAGTCCGCTCCCTCGGGATCACAGGTTTCCCGCTGTTCAGCACTCGGGCCATCCGAGGCGCGCGGACAGCGCCGCACTACGCTCCGCCTCCAAGCTCTTCTCCTCGGGGCGACCCGGACTCCACTTCTCGGAGCGATCTTAGAATGAACTTCTCGGGAACTTCCCCCGGGGCCACAGAAGCCAAAGTGGCACCAAAATGTGCCCCAGGAACTCCGGCACAGTCCTCTCACCCGCGGTGCAGCCGCGGGGGGAGAGAAGCGCAGAAATCGGGGCTCAAGCGGAGCTGGGCCGGAGGAGCTACGGGAGGAAGCGTCCGCTCACCCCGCCATCTTGGCCACGCCCCCGACATCCAAGTTTAGAGAGGGCATGGCATCAGTGGCACAATGGATGACGGACAACTACCTCCAACTTAATGCCGGGAAAACCGAGGTGCTCCTCCTTGGCCGTAACACCTGCCTATGGAATGAGCACTGGTGGCCGTCATCCCTTGGCACCACTCCATCCCCTAAAAACTGTGTTAAAAATCTGGGAGTCTGGATGGATGCCAACCTCAGCTTCCAGTCACATACTAAAAAGGTGGCAGCCACCTGCATAGGGCTCCTAAGGAACCTCCGGCCTATACTTGGACTCTTTGACTCTAAAGCTCGCCAGCTAATTATCCAGGCAACCATCTTGTCCCGCCTGGACTATGCCAACGTCCTCCTACTGGGAGCAAATAAAGCGGAAACGGCTAGGTTCCAACGTATCCAGAATACGGCGGCCAGAACACTGGTCGGTCTCCCACGCAGATGCTCAGCCAGAGCTACCATCCGCAAACTACACTGGCTGCCCGTGGAGCACAGAGTGAAATTCAAAGCTCTTATCACGATCTTTAAGATCGTCAAACAGGGAAATCCCCCTCTGTTGCGAAATCTGGCCCGACCCTATGTCCCTGGCCGCGACCTTCGCTCCTCTAATCAACTTCTCCTGACAGTCCCCAAAATCAGACTTAGTCGCACTGGTGGTCGCTCCTTTAGCGTCCTGGGGCCAAAACTATGGAACGCTCTCCCTCTTAGCATCCGCTCCATAGACTGTCTCCCGGCCTTTCGCAAAGCTATCAAGACCCACCTCTTTCCCGCTCTCTAGGGTCCTTATCCTCCCCTCCCCGTTCTGTAGGAGTTAGCCTGTCTCCCAGCGCCGGGACACCCCATTGCCGGGGTAGCTGTTGCGCTTTACCAAACCTAGAAATTAGAAATTAGAAATTAGTAGACTGGTGCATAATATTAAAATAAGATAGATGCACATCGCACTTCACTTAATCATGAAACTTTCATCGATTTTATAATAAAATCATAAAAGCACATTAAAATACATAATTTCATCAAAAAGGATAGATCAAAACAGTAATAAGAATATTTGCACGTTAAAAACATAAAGGCAGAGTTTCATCTAACCCATAAACCTTCTTAGTTGTCACTCTCATAAATATTGACAGGCTGAGTCAAACCCAATTAAATATGCAAAGCCTGTGCAAAAACTGGTTAACAAAAATTTAAAATCATAACATATATCTTTTCTTTAACTTCAAGGGCTGGACAATAACATTTAAAACTGCAATACAAATCGCAGGTGAATCAAGGCACTGAAGGAACATCAAACCCTCTAAGCACAGGACATAAAAAGCATGATCTATAAGCAGCATAATGTGGACAGAATAACATGAAGTGCTTAGTGGTTTGACAAGATGTTCCATTGCAACCACAGCGTGGTAAGGAAGCAAACCAGGTTCCCATAACTGAGAAAGTCTCTAAGAAATGAATCATATTAAGTTGCAACCGTGACAGATAAAATCTGGTTTGCAGGACTTTAATTCACAAAAGGTAAGGTTCCATATCATTACAAGTGGCAAGCAAAGTATACGGCTGGACTGTCTCCATATTAATTGCTTTTCCCAGACTTATATATCTTACTTCCAAGTACTGAAGCTTAACCTTAGCCTTTGAAGAGTAATTAATATCAACTCTGTTTACCCATAGGTTTATCATCCCAAGATCTTGGAGTGACTTTTTAACATAGTTTGGCCTTGGGATAGACTGCAAATTGTTTTGCTTCAAACAGTCTTCCACTATGTTGAACGTAAAGTTTAACTCTGGTGCAGAGCATATTTTAACCCAGAGCAAAATAGGTGAAGGTCCTATCAGGTCTTCTAAGAACCCTAGCCCTACCTCATTGTGAGTGAGGAGGCTTGACGTGGATTGCGGGAACTTGTTCTCCACGGTCTGTAAATGCTTCCCAGAAGCAAAACCGCACACCCCTGCTCCATGTGTAGCTATAGTCTGTCACTTGCTTCTGTAGAGCATCACCAGTTCGCTCAGCGGTCTGTGACCCAGTTAATTTGCAAACCTAAAAAACGCTCACATGATGCTTCCATTGGCTGGGGGCGTGGCTTAGGCGCCGACCGGGATGGCTGTGTGAGCGTGTAGCTCCGCGCCGGGTCCCGCTATCATCCTGCAAATCTTGCCCTCGGTGCCCCTGGAGGTGCGCATCGGCTGCATGAGGGGTCGCTGACCCGGAGGGGAGAGTCTGGATTCCGTCGGGACCCCGGGAGTCGCACGTTGCCGGACCTTGGAGCCTGGAAGGAGCCGGTTGGCAAACAAAGGGAAAATGGCGGCGCTTGCAGCTCGGGAGCTCTAGAGGCTGCGCACCCGGACGAAACAGGCGTGCTGGAGGCTGCTGGGCAGAGCGAGCGGGGCGGAGACCCGAGGCAGGGACCATTGGAGTCGGTCCGGAGCGGCGGTGGCACTGCATAATTGCGGTCCGGTGAGAGCGGTGCCCTTCCCCCTCCCGCTTCCCTGATCCTTGGCGAGAGGGCCTGGTGTATGACTGATTGCCCCCGGGCGGAAGCGCTGATAGCCTGCGGTGGCCGCTCGCCGGCGGAGCTGCTGCGGCTTTGCTGGCGGGGCCGGCGGTAACAGAGGGGCTCGATTACCCGGATGGAGAGCGCTGAGGGGAGGCAGCAGACTGCAAGGCGGCTGTAGTATTGGTTGGACCCGACCCCCCCTGGATCCTGCATGCCCCGGGGAGCAACCGAAGCTGGGATTGATCAGTGTGCCTAGCAACCAGCGGCGGGGGCTGCCCAACTGGAGATCGTGAGGCATTGGACTGGTGGAACAGATGATAGAGAGCAGGGCAGACTGCAACATACACTGCGTGGTGCTGGTTTGAGCAGTGGGCGCGATTGGCCCTGATCTACATCTGCCTGCCCTTTTGGAGGGGTGCAGTGGGCTTGATGCCCTAGAACTTGCGGCTCCTGGGGGCGCTGGGGGAGTGCTGGTGGCGTTATGCAGCACTCGGCCGTGGGTCGGAGGTTGGCTGCTGTGCACAGGAGGGGGCCTGAGGGTGTTATAAGGGCTGACTGGATCAGTGGCAGTCCTTGCTGACCCTATTATCATCCACCACTGAGCAACGCCGGGAGGTGCTTGGAACCGAGGAGACGGAGGGGTAACCATGGTGAACTGTGATCAGTGGAAGCAGCCCGAGTGGCGCATATTTCGCAATCAAGATGGCCGCTCTGGATGCTGGCTTCGCTGCGCCACGGGGACAGGAAGGTGCGATTGCCTTGGCCCAAGATGGCGGTGCTCAACCCCCATTGGAGGCCTCGCCGCAAGAACAGAGGCTGAACCAGCGCCTTGACGCTATCCTGGAGGCGATCGCTGCTACAAAGGAATCGCTGCATCAGGACATTGCGCAGGTAGCGACGGGGCTGGGCCTACTGAGGGCAGACCACGCCAAGCTCTCTGATAGAGTGAAATCGAACGAACAACTGCTTCAAGACCTGAAACCGGCAGTGGTCACCGCAGAACATAAACTGACGGATATCCTCGGCCGTCTGGCGATCCTGGAGCGACGAGCGGAGGATGCGGAAAGTCGTAACCGGAGGAACAACGTGAGGGTAGTGGGGCTTCCAGAGAAAATTGAGAAAGGTGCTGCGGTGTCCTATATGGAGAACTGGTTTAGAACAGTTGTGGCGCCGGAGGGTCTGTCTCCCTTCTTCTCCCTGGAGAGAGGGCATAGGGTCCCTGCCAAGCCGCCCCTGGAGGGCCGACCGCCTCGGCCGATAGTGGTCAAATTGCTGCACTATAAGGACCGTGATCAGTTAATACAGAGGGCACGATCCCAGGGTCCCTTCCAGGTGGACAATGCCAGAGTCACGATCTTCCCGGATTACACGCAGGACGTTCAGAAAAGCAGAGCATCCTTTTATCAGTGAAGAAGGAACTGAGAGAGGAGGGGATCCAATATTCCTTGCTTTTTCCTGCCAAATTGAGAGTGATCCTTGATGACCGGACCCACTTCTTTCAAACTCCTGACGAGGCATGGTCGTGGCTTGAACTGTATCGTGCAGGGACGGATCGTGCGCACAAAGGCAGCAGGGATCAGCAGAAGCCAGTCAGGCTCAGAAAGTCACAGCGCATCCGCTCCCGGAATAAGCTCAAAAGGGCCGAGCGAGACGCACAAATGCCGGCTGACAGGAGGGGTGCACTGGCTGCTACGGCGACCATCACAGGGTCGCAGCAGGAGAAAACATCTGGTGGATCGGAATCGGAGGAGGAGGGAGAGAAATCCGGAGGGGACGACTCGGAGGTGGGGGGTGCGAGGGGGCCGGCGGTCACGCCACAAACTGCGGATGGCTTGTTTAATGAGTGAGACTTGAGAATAATGGACAATCCCGGGATGCCTGTAAGTACGGACTCTCCAGATCTTTATTGGACTACCAGGTATGGGGCTGTATGAGCAGTTTGAGACTGCGGGCGCGGGGTGGTAGCTCTGCCACCCTGGTTCAGCGCTCCATCGACCTCTTGAGGCCCTTAAGGCCTTCTGTGGTGATGACCACAGGTTAGCATAATGTGTGGGGTGTTAAAGGTTTGTAACGGGGCTGAAGCTGGGTTATTAGGTCCTGTCCTGGGGAGGGGGGTTTGGGGAGTTGTGGGGAATGTTTTGAAGGGGATATACAATTGCTGCAATGCGGGGGTCATTTGTTGGCTAGTGCCACTGTGCAGAAAAGTACTTCATGGGGACGTTACCTAACTTTCGTTACATGGAATGTCCGCGGTATTCGTACGATGGTGAAACGTCATAAGGTGCATGCCTATTTAGTGAGGAGGGGCGTTCAGATTGCAATGCTTCAGGAAACTCACCTGACCAAGAAAGAGTGCGGGGCTTTACAGAAGAGGTGGCGGGGTCAGGTATTTGGCACGACTTACTTAGCATTCGCCAGAGGGGTGCTAATATGGATACGGGCGGGTGCTGTGTAATATATATGCCCCCAACTCCGATCAAGCTCATTTCTTTGAGGGTTTATCGCGCTCGCTGGCCTATTTCTTAGCGGGCCCTATCTTATTGGCGGGAGATTTTAATTCCATCTCTGATGTGCAGCTGGATTGGTCGCACCCACCACTGGTAGATTCCCCGGTACGCAGGCTGGCAACCCACAGGAGGGAATGGCAGGAAAGGTGGGGATTGGTGGATGTGTGGAGGGCACAGCATCCTGAGGTCAGGGATTATTCTTATTTTTCCACGCTGCACGACCTACATGTTAGACTAGACTCGGTGTTGTGTGGTGGCCCCTTGGCGAATGTGGTGACTCATTCTGAGTATTTGACTAGGACCATTTCAGATCATAATCCCCTGTTGATCTCAATGCAGTGGCAGCAGGTGAGATCGGCAGTTCCATCATGGCGACTGCGTCCGGATACACTGGAAGATCTGGTGTTTAGTGACACGATTCGACAGGGTATTGACTGCTATTTTGAAGAAAATGGGGGCTCAGCCACGACAAGGTCGATTGAATGGGATGCGATGAAAGTAGTGGTGAGAGGGGTATGCATGGGCAGGTTTTCGAATGTGAGAAAGACGGTTTTGAGTGACCTTGCGAAAGCGGAAGAGGCGTTGAGGGGGTTAGAGCAGCGAAGGCCCGAGCGGCCGGAGTTACAGGAGCAACTGATGCAGGCTAAAGAGGTGGTGGCGACTGAGACGGAAAGACTGCGGTGCTATGATTACAAGTTGTATGTTGTTAAGGTGCATGAGGAGAGGGATAAACTGGGCACGCTCCTTGCCAAGCTAGCTGATCCGGGACCTACGGGGTGCCCGGTCATGAGTATACGACGCGAGGATGGAGAGGTAGTTTATTCTCAATCAGTGGTACTGGCGCGCTTCCAGTCCTACTATACGGGACTGTACGAATGTCACCTGGAGGCCGAGGCCTCGGAGATAGGTGAATACCTGGATCCGATCCCCTTACCGATGATGGATAACGATGAGGCAAAAGAACTGGGGGGCCCCATCACTTTAGCCGAGATAAGGGGGGCAATTAAACACATGGCACGGAACAAAACACCAGGGGTAGACGGGTTACCGATAGAATTCTACGCCAAATTCGTAGATATACTGGCGCCCAGACTGTTGACGGTATACACGGAAGCGAAACAGGTGGGGTGTTTACCTGAGTCCATGAGGGAGGCACTAGTGGTGCCGCTGTTGAAGCCGGGCAGGGATGCGTTAGATGTGTCCTCTTACCGCCCGTTGTCTATGCTAACGGTGGACTATAAGATCTTGAGTCGCATCCTGGCTACCAGGCTCCTGCCACATATGACCACCCTGGTGCATAGGGATCAAGCGGGATTCATCCAGGCGAGGAGCATTTCGATGAACATTCGACGTTTGCTCCGAGTCATAGATGGCGCTGAGGCATCAGCCCAGGATCCCGTGGTATTGGCAGTCGATATCGAAAAGGCGTTCGATAGCCTCGAATGGGAATACCTGGATGGGGTGCTGTTGAAGTTTGGGGTTGGGGAAGGATTTCGGAGTTGGACGAGGGTGCTTTATTCGTCGGCAAAGGCGCGAGTACGACTGGGCCTATAGTATCTTCGGCCTATCCGGTTTGTAGGGGAACGCGACAGGGCTGTTCGCTGTCTCCTCTGCTATTTGCTTTGGCGATGGAGCCGTTGGCAGCACAGGCACGATCGGGTGCCGTGTATGACGGGATAGCGCAAGGGCCTGAGTCGCACTACATATCATTATACGCTGATGATCTGTTATTGTACCTGGCAGATCCTGGGCGATCTCTAGAGGGTGCAGTGGACATGCTGAGCAGATTCGGGCGGCTGTCGGGCCTCAGGGTGAACTGGACTAAGACCTGTATATTCCCATTGCGGAAGAGTACGCTCTGCCCACAGCTTACAAGAGGGGTGGTGTGGGAACCCTCATGTTTCACCTACTTAGGGGTGCGCATCTATCATGAGGCGGTGGACCTCTTGGAGGGCAACGTGGAGCGCTGCATTCGCGCGCTGAAGGGTTGCAGGGACTTCTGGGCCTCCCTCCCTCTATCTGTGTTGGGTCGGGTGGCACTGTTGAAGATGGTGGCACTCCCGCGGCTACTCTATTATTTTCGAACGCTACCTGTATGGATCCCGCAGAGGATCTTTAAAGAGTTGAAGACATTGGTGACCGGCTTCCTCTGGGGCCACGGACGGCGCAGGGTAGCACTGAATACTCTGACTAGGCCCAAGACCGAAGGGGGGATGGCCGTTCCCGACTTTGAGTTATATTATCTGGTGGCACAACTCCAGGTATTAACACAGAATGTGGCCAGAGAATTCAGGGGTCCTGACCATGAACGGGGGATTGGCATCCAGAGACATGTTTTGTCTTATATCATAATGCAACAGAAACTGGATGTGAAGGAGCTTACGATAGAGGAAAGGACGCTTAAATTGTGGTGGAATAGGAGCTTAAAGAGAGCAAAAAGAGACCGGCCGTATGCACCCGAGATACCGCTGGGAATGTTGACCGCGCTACCACATGGGGGCGATTGGTCCCAATTGTTGACGTGGGAGGAGCTGGGCTTGCAGGTGGTGGGAGATCTCTATACTGATGGGACGTTAGTCCCGTATCAGACGTTACAGGAGCAATTTGGCTTGCCGGACGGAACCTTCCTACTGCACGCGGCGGTGGTGGCAGCGATGCAGCGATATTGGGGGGGGGGGCTGACAGAGCCGGAGGTGACCATGACATGCCAATATGCGGTTCGCGATTACACCACTGAGTAAAGTAGAGCAGGGACCGATCGTTCAGCAATTTTAGGAGCATGGGGGTTAGTGTCTTTAAAAAAGCATTAAGTGCATTACTATAAAATAAGAATAAAAAAGGCACTTTAAGTTGTAGCTTTATTGGTGAATATTCGTCAGCACAAATAAAGCCCCCTTCACTACTAGCAACCTTGCTGCAGCAGTTAAAATCAAAGCTCTGCTCTGAGGATTCTTACCATTCCATTGGCAGAAATCGAAAAATTGTCTCTTCATTCCTCTTCCCCATGCTTGTCCCTCTTCTCCTGTTTATATGTTAGCACTTCTCTGGCTAGACAGTTACATGCAGCCCTGCTCGGGTAGAGAAATGGGACCACGCTCAATCCAAGAGATGTCCAGCGGTGATGCCCGGTGGAGCTGTCCTGTGCAGCTATAGGGGAGTCTGGCCCCTCAGCCGTCACCTACCAGCCGGTCATCTGACATTGTTTTACTCGTCTCCCCATTCGATCTCCTCCCCTCCCCCTCCTCTGTGATTCTCTGGATTCTAACTGATGTAACTATGTATCCTGTAACTCACTGATTCAACTGGTGTAGATACCTACCGCGGAGCCTGAGCAACCTTGGCCGATGCCCGGTGGAGCTGTCCTATGCAGCTATAAAGGAGTCTGACCCCTTGGCCGTCACCTACCCAGCCGGTCATCTGACATTGTCTTCCTCGTCTCCCTGTTCGTGTCTCCTTCCCTCCACCTCCTCCTCCCTCTGGTTTCTTTGATTCAAACTGTTGTAACTATGTATCCAGTAACTCGCTGATCCAACCGATTTAACTATGTACCCTTTAACTCGCTGATCCTCATGTAAAGCGCTCTGATACCTCCGGGTCTAGCCAGCGCTATATAAAACTTTGCAAATAATATAAATAAATAAATATAGCGGAAGACATGAAGTAGCAGAGGAGGAGTAGAGATGGAGATAGTAAAGTCAATTAAGAAAGACGAGGTAGACCGAAAGAAAGATGAGGAGAGGTAAAAAGAGGGATAGCTAGGTAAAGAAACAATGGTAGAGAAATAGATAAGATAGAGAGATACGGGGTAGGCAGAAGGAAAGGGAAGGGTGGGAGAGGCAGAGGAGCACAGTACTTAAAGGGGTGAGAGAGAGATTATGGAGAAAAAGATGAACTGGAGCAAGGTAAAGGCAGCGAGAGGTAGAGGTAGACAAAGATACTTAAGAAAAAAGAAACAGCTAAAAATTAGAGAGAGCAAAACAACGAGGTATAGAAACTGTTCAGATAAAATAGTAGGGAAGAGAGAAAATTGGAGAGCACAATGAAGGGTAGAAGTAGAAATGTGTGGAGCGAAAAGAGGAAGATGAGAAACATACATGAAATATAGAGTCAGGTGAGGCTTATACAGAGGTAGAGAGTCATGAGACAGAAAAAGAGAAAGAGAGGGTGAGATTGAGAGATCTATACAGAAAGAGGTTGAGTGAGAAGGTGGAGCTGAAATGGAAAAAGAGGTTCTGAGAGGATATGTGTTTGTGTGTGAGAAAGAGAGACAGAGAGATGGAGAAGTAAGAGCGTTAATGAAAGAGAAAAAGAGGTAGATAAATAGAGATTGCCAGAAATGTGCATGATATTTAGAGAGGTGAAGGAAAGGGAACAGTGGTAGAAAGAGAGAAAGAAGATATGAGGTAGTGAACTAATGGTGAAGTAAACTGAGAGGTTAGGTAGTGAGTAAGAGCGGTAGAGAGGGGAATTAGATTGGGGGTGAGGTGGAGCTGTGAGGAGAGAAAGGTCTGAGAGATAGAGGTAAGGTAGCAGAGACATAGAATAAGAGATAGCAATGAGGAGGGAGAAGTGAAGTAGAGGGAGGAGAGATAAATTGAGTTCAGATTTAAAAAGAGCATTGAAGTTAAGAGGGAAAGGGACTAGGCAAAGAGAGTTGAGGGAGAGGGGTAGGATGGGATTGAGAGTAATGGATATAGATATTGGCACAGAGAGTGACAGAGAGGGGAGTAAGTCATGAGAGAGAGGTAGAGATGAAGTTGAGTGAGATATTTTGGGCATAAAGAGAGAAAGGTGAGATAGAAACAATGACAGAAACTGAGATAGCGAAATAAATTAAGAAACAGGGACAGAAGGTGACATAAGTTGAAGTAAGAAAAAAGAAATAAGAAAATCATGAGAAAGGCAACCGGTTGCCTGAGAGTATGAGGGTTAGGACTGGGCAGTCTAGGAATGCACACAAAGGTGTAGATGTATGTTTAGTATGATGCAGGGCAGGAACAGAAATGGCTGTGCTGAGTTGGGCAAGAAGGAGAAAGAAGTGCAGAGGAATATTACAAAAATGGTCTGAGCTGCTCACTACTCTTACGCCACTGCAAACATTTGCACCCTTGTACACAGAGAGCGAGAGAAGAGAGTGTGTGTGTGTGTGTGCGCTCTCTAGCATAGGATTTGTACTGGAGGCATACCCTTCCATTAAATATCTGCTGTACAATACAGCATATATGCAAAGTGTGGAATGTTTGCAAAAATGAAAACATTTCTCCATGTTAGTACCTGTTTCAATGAGTGGTTATGTTTTTTGCATAAGGCCCAGACAGGCTATCTGCTGTAGAGCAGAGGGGACTGAGAAATTAGGCAAAATACAGCAACATTTGTTTTCTTTAGGGAAAAAATAGATATGGGTGCAGAAGAAGGAAGCGTCTGGTTTCTTCAATCAATCAGTCAGGTGTTTATTAAGTATAACTACTCACCCGTAAGGGTCTCAAGGCGCTGGGAGATAGGGGGGTTGCAGGCCCCAGTCCATCCGGGGGGTGGGGTCCGTGAAGAGCCAGGTTTTAATTTTTCTCACAAAGATGAGAAGTGAAACTGTTTGTCTGAGGTGGAGCGGAAGGGCGTTCCAGGTCCTGGCTGCGAGGAAGGAGAAGTAGTGGCCTCCCGATCTAGTGTTTCTGGTGCGAGGGACCATGGTGTAGGAGAGCTGGGCTAATCGTAGGGTCCTTTGGGGTGTGTGGAAATTAAGTCGGCTGTTCAGGTATACTGGTCTGGAGTTGTGGAGGGCCTTATGCGTGTCGGTGAGCATCTTGAAGGTGACTCTTTCCTCGATGGGGAGCCAGTGCATTGTGTGCAGGTGCTGGGAGATGTGGCAGTGTTTTGGCAGGTTGAGGAGCAGTCTTGCGTTCTGGATGTTCGGTAGCTTGTGGGGGAGGTTTTTGTTTATTCTGGCATAGTGTGTTGCCGTAGTCCAGTCTGTTGGTGAACAGGGCGTGAGTGACGGTCTTTCTGTGTTCAAGGGGGGTCCATTTGAAGGTCTTACGTAGGAGGCGGAGGGTGTGGAAGCAGGCGGACGAGACTGAGTTGATCTGGTGGTCCATTTTGAGTTTGGGTCCTGGATGATTCCCAGGTTGCGTGCGTTGTCTGAGGGCGGGGGCCACCAGGTGTCGTTCCAGGCATTGGGGTTGGGGCACATGATGCGTACTTCTGTCTTGTTGGTTATTAGTTGTAGGCAGCTGTTCTTCATCCATTTGGTGACGGCTTCCATGCCTTCTCGAAATTTGTGTCTGTCGGTGTCGGGTTCATTGGCTAGGGAGAGGATAAGTTGGGTGTTGTCTGTGTATGACAAGATATTGAGTCCGTAGGCTTTGACGATGGGGGCGAGTGGCGACATGTTGAAGAGCATCGGGCTGAGGGAGGCCCCTTGAGGGTCTCCGCTGGTGGTTGGTGTGGGGTCTGAGAAGAAAAGGGGGAGTCTGACCCACTGCGTCCTGCGGTAGAGAAAGGAGCGGTACCAGTTGAGGGCCTTGTCCTGGATCCCTGCGCCGTGAAGTCTACATGTTAGAGTGTGGTGGGAGACCGTGTCTAATGCCGATGAGAGGTCAAGGAGGATGAGGGCCAGGGTTTCTCTTCTGTCCAGTAGGGTGCAGATGTCGTCTGTTGTGGCGAGGAGGGTGGTTTTCGAGCTGTGGCTTTTCCTGAAGCCGAATTGGGAAGAGTCAATGATATTGTGCTCTTCGATGAATGCGGCGAGTTGTCTGTTGACGGCTTTCTCGATGAATTTCTCTGGGAATGGGAGCAGGGAGATGTGTCTGTAGTTTTGAGGCCGGTGGGGACCGCCGAGGGTTACTTCATGAGGGGGTTGACCTCGGTGTGTTTCCAGTCGTTGGGGAATGAGGCGGTCGCCAGGGATCGGTTGATGTTGTGGGGGAGCATGGGTGCGATGGTGTTGGCGGCTCTGTTGAAGATGTGGTGAGGGCAGGGGTCCACGGGTGCCCAGAGTGGATTGACTTCATTGTCTTCAGTGTGTCTTGAGTGGTGAGGGCTGTCCATCTGTCAATCGTTGGCTTCCGGGTGTAGGGGGTGGATGGTGGGGGTTCCGTGTGTTGGTTGTCTTCATTGAAGTTTCGCAGTTTCTTCCCTGCAGATGGTATCTATTAAGGGTTTGTGGGGCTAAAATCACTATCTTCCTAGCTTTCAAGATCAGGCAGACGTTTGTCAGAAAAACCACATTTTCTACACAGTTTTGGCATTACTGGGACATAGCCTATTTTTCCTAGTTTTGTGCTTTCAACCTCCTTCCAGTTAGTGGTAGAAATGGGTGTGAAACAAATAATGGATCCAGGAAAGCTATACATTTCTGAAAGATAGACACAATTCTGAATTCAGCAAGGGGTAATTTGTGTTGATCCTTCAAGGTTTTCCTATGGAAATAAACAGGAGAAATAAAAGAATATTGACATTTATTTGAAAATAATAGCCTTTTGTTCCTACATTTTCACCTGTAACAACTTCTATCTATGGTAGATTTTTTAAAAGTATATACCGTTACATCCTCAGGACCGTTCTGGTTGTGGAGTTATATAAGGCTTGTAGGTTCACCAAGTACCTGTAGTACCCAGAGCCAATAACTGATTTGCACCTTGCAATGTTTTTTCATTGTATATCCGGTATACAGTAATTCATTTGGTAAAATATAAAGAGCGAAACGTGTGTATGTAGATTGGAACAAGATATGGAGTTTAGAAGCAGTTGTTATTTGTGCGTCTCTGGATTTGTGGGTACCCTCATTTGCATGTGAATTAGAGGGTATTGTTCAAATTGACTTCTTTTTTACACACTGTCTTACATTTGGAAGGCAGAAATGCATAGAAAGACAAATAGTAATAACATGTGTTCTACTATTCTGTGTTTCCCTAAGTCTCGCAATAAAAATGGTACCTCATTTGTGAGGATAGGCCTAGTGTCTGTGACATTCCAAAACGCAACGTGGACCCATCAAATGTTTCCAATGCAAACTGACCCTTTTTTTTGCAATGTGCCTAACTGTGGACTTTGAACCCTAGCTCAGCCGGCACCTAGGGAAACCTAGCATATCTGTACATTTGTAAAACCCAGACACCAAAGGGAATCCAGGATTAGGGTGACTAGACAACAGAACCTTGCCACACAGGCTCTTGACAGGTTGTGTTATCCAGGATCCCTTGCAAACCTCAAACTTTGTTAAACAAATACACATTTTCCTCACATTTCTGTGATGGAAAGTTCTGACTCTGCCAGCAGCCACAAACTTCCACCCACCCAGCCCTTCCCCAAGTCTCCTGATAAAAATGGTACCTCACTTATGTGGGCAGGCTTAGTGCCCGGGACAGAAACAGCCCAAAATGCAACGTGGACACATCATATATTTCCAGTGAAAACTGACCCTTTTTTTGCAATATGCCTAGCTGTGGATTTTGGGCCCTAGCTCAGCCGGCACCTAAGGAAACCTAGCAAACCTATACATTTTTGTAAACTAGACACCCAGGTAAATCCAGGATGGGGTGACTTGTGTGGCTCTCACTAGGTTCTGTTACCCAGAATCCCTTGCAAAACTCAAACTTTGTCCCAAAAAACATTTTCTTCACTTTTCTGTGATGGAAAGTTCTGGAATCTGCGGGTAACCGCAAACTTCTATCCACCCAGCCCTCCCCCAAGTCTCCTGATAAAAATAGTACCTCACTTGTGTGGGTAGGCCTAGTGCCCACAACAGAAAAGAGCCCAAAACATAACATGAACCTATCACATTTTTCTAGTGAAAACTGACCCTTTTTTTGCAATGTGCCTAGCTGTGGATTTAGGGCCCTGGCTCGGCTGGCACCTAGGGAAACCTAGCAAACCTGTAAAAAAAATAAACTAGACACCCAGGTGAATCCAGAATGGGTGACTTGTGTGGCTCTCAGCAGGTTCTGTTACCCAGAATCCCTTGCAAACCTAAAAAAAACAATTTTCTCAAATTTCTGTGATGGAAAGTTCTGGAATATGCAGGGATTCCCCTAAGTCGCCCGATAAAAATAGTACCTCACTTGTGTGGGTAGGCCTAGTGTCCATGACAGAAAACAGCTCAAAACGTAACATGGACACATCACATTTTTCTAATGAAAACTGACCCTTTTTTTTCAATGTGCCTAGCTGTGGATTTTGGGCCCTAGCTGAGCTGACACCTCAAGAAATCTAGCAAATCTGTACATTTATGAAAATTAGATACCCAGGGAAATACAGTATGGGGTGTCTTGCATGGCTCTAACCAAGTCTTGTCACACAGAATCCCTTGCAAAACCTCAAACTTTGTAAAAGAAAAAACCCACATTTTCCTCATATTTCTGTAATGGAAAGTTCAGGTAAATGTATGGGGAGCCTCCAAACTGGCACCCACCCAGCGTTCCCCCAAGTCTGCCGATAAAAATGGTACTGCAGGGAGGAGGAGCTTGAAAGCGTCCAAAATGCCCGCGTGAGCTTGAGGCTCCCGAGATCCCCGCTGCCCCCGGGCAAATCCTGCTTACTATCCTGATTTTGGACCGAAGAACTCGGTCGCGGACGAGAAGCGGTGCCGGGCGCTGAAATCTGCGTCCCGATCAGCCGCCGCGATCCAGTGTAAAAAGGCCCGGAGGATTGCGGCCTACCTGGACAGAAGCCGGGGTCTCGAGTTGGAGTCGGACCCCAACATCAACATCGGGGCCGAAACCGGAAGTCTCCGGCTCGGCCCCATAGAAGTCCTGCCTCTCTACCATCACCTGCTGGGTGCCCCCCCCCCACTATCCACCACAGAACACTGTGATCGGACCCGCTGAGGGGGCACGCTCACGCCGTGGTGGCGCTGCTTTCGGCGTTGCCCGCATCTTGGTCCCGAGCCACGTGGGTGCTGAACTGTGGCCTGCCTGGGTTGCTCTGACTGGGCAGGAGAGCAGAGATGTGCGCTAAGGGTCCTTTATTGGACTTTGGGGAGCCAGTGAAGATCAGAGGTGCCCCCAGCCGTTGGGTGTGGATCGGGTGCGGTGGAGGTGATGCAGGAGAAGAAGGGCATGACGTGGCTGTGGTCGGGCAGGGAGCAAGGCGACTCTCCCACTCTGAGGACCATGGACGTTGATTGGAAGGCTTTCGCAGCATGCAGGTATCCTGTTGCCTAGCCGTCGGGCTGGATATTGAAGATCAGCGCTGTTCTGGGGCGGTTGGAGCGATTTTGGGGATCGCCGTCCCCCTGGAACGCTTGTTCGTGTGGCTGGTGGTGGGCTATGCTGGTTTAACGAGAGTGGCTATGGTCCTGCCCACGCAGTGCTGCCCGTGATCTAGTGCCTCCGTCGCAGGATCTCTACCGTGGCTGGACCCGCTCTCCACTTGATGTCAGAATGGCGACAAAACCTGAAATGGAGAAGCAACAAGCTAAGACGGCTAGAGGGGCTAGATACGTTCAAGCCAACAAGTTGGATCGTTACCCGCAACCCAGAGGGTCGCCTACCGGGTTTGGTTAAATCACAAGACGGGAGTGTGGAGGCGTCGCGACAGAGCCAATGATACAGGATGTGATGGCTGCGATCGACAGGGTGAAAACCTCCCTCGTTCAGAAGATGGAGTCCTTGGATCATAAGCTTGACACAGTCACGATAGGGGTTAATTTAATCCGTGCGGACCTCACCAAAACAGGTGAAAAAGTAAAGTCACTGGACATCAAAACCTCCAGTCTTACGGATGATGTGGCTTTGAAGCAACAGGAAGTTTGTGATCTTAAAACCTCTAGTGAAGTCGCAAGTCGCAAGTTGGACGAAGATGAAGGGAGAGCCCGTAGAAACTACGTGCGCATTATTGGTATGCCGGAAAAGGCCGAGGGCCAGGCCGCGGACCTCTTTGTCGAAAACATTATACTTGATCATTTAACCTAAAGGCCTGGGGAATTTCTTTACAGTGGAAAGAGTGCACAGGATACCAGGAGGGAGATCGCAACCTGGAGCACCACCCCGGCCAATGATTGCACAGGTGCTTAACTTTAGGGACAGAGACGCTTTCCTGCAGGCCTCCAGGAATGGGGGTCCTCTTAAGTATGAAAACTCTACCCTCAGTTTTTTCCGGACTTTACGCAGGCGGTACAGAAACAACGACAAACCTTCATGGTTGTCAAAAGGAAACTTCGTGATAAAGGGCTGAAGTATGCCATGATGTATCCTGCTAAATTGAGAGTCAAACATGAGGGCAAGGCGTTCTTCTTTGACAATCCTGAAATTGCCTCGACTGGTTGGAAACTTTTTCCTCTCGAGATGAGCGGCAGCGTCGGAGTGGAAATGAGGATGAAGGCGCGCAGGAGCAAGAATAATGACTGACATTGTTACAGGTGGTGTTGGACCGCGGTGGGGGATTTACCCTGGCTGAACATTATCCTCAGATAAGTTGGGTGTAGTAATGGCTTTAACAGGTCCAATGGTAATCTGGGGGTCAAGCCGGGAATCGGAGGGTCGTACTCCTCCTCAGATTTCCTTTTTGATAGTGCAGTAGTTAGATGATGGGCGACAGGCACACTGCGAGTTGGGGGCGGAGGAACACCGTGAGCAGGAGTGCAGGGAGGGGGGTGGTGAGTGGGGTCTGTTTGGGGGGGTTTGTTTTCTTTTTGCATTGTTTGTCATTGTTTATCAAGGCATCGAATTGGAAAGTGTTCAGTGGTTGGGGGGTGACCGCTCCTTTTGTGTCTTTCATGATGGGGGGTAGGGTACTAAAGGTATTGAGTTGGAATGTGAATGGGTTGGGTGACAAAATCAAGCGAAGTGTGGTTCTTCAGTATTTTAAACGGTACGCTCCAGATGTGGTTCTACTACAGGAAACTCATTTGGTTGGAAATAAGTGTAAGGCGATGCATAGAATGGGTTACAGATTAGTGGCGCATGCAGCTTTACTACTGGCTCTAGGGGGGGTAGGTATCCTTGCTCGTAAGACACTCCCTTTGGTGATTGATTCTGTATTCGAGGATGACAGGGGCAGATATGTTGGTGTGACGGGTCGCTGGGAGGGACATGTTCTATCCTTGTTGTCAGTATATGTGCCTCCAGGCATGCAAGCTCTTACTTTTGCCGATTTGGGGAAGGCTCTGCTAGATCTCCAGAGTGGCCTGTTAATATTAGGGGGGTGACTTTAACGCGGTGGCCTCTGGAGCTCTGGATGGAAATCCCCCGCGGAATGTGGGGCACTCTCATAGATGGTTGCCTGACTTCCTCGAGGCCATGGGTTTGGTTGATGGCTGGACACTGCTCCATCCGGATCAAAAACAGTACACCTTTCACTCAGGTGCTCATGGTAGCCTGTCTAGATTAGATTACTGTCTTGTGCCTGCTGTTTACGCATCTTACGTATTGGAGGCGACGCACCTTGCTCGGGGAATATCCAATCACTCACCGCTTTGGTTCCGCTTCGGTGTTGCCTTGCGATCTGAGGGTAGGGTGGCCCCCATTAATCCCTGGCGTTTGTGTAATCCCAAAATTAGGGGGAGCCTGATCAAGGCATTAGACCACTATTTCCTTGAAAACAAGGGGTCGGTGTCCTCGTCGATCACGCTCTGGGAAGCTTTTAAGACTGTTCTTAGGGGTCAGGCTCTTTCGTTGATAGCAGGAGCTAAGAGAGACCGAAATAAGGAAATTGTTGAGGTAGAGGCTGAGATTGGGGGCCTGGAAGAGGAGCTGGAACAGGAGGTGACTTGTGCTAAGCTTCATTTTTCTTAATCTCAAACAGCATGAGTATAGAACGCTAGTTACAGATAGCGCTAAAGCCCTGAGTAGAGACCAGCAGGGTCAGCTGTATGACGTCGGGGATAAAGCTGGGAAGCTTATTGCTTGGTTGGACAAGAAGTATATAGTGGACCGAGTTGTCCCAGAGCTTGTGACAGAGAGCGGGCTACACCTCACAGACCCCCAGACTATAGTGGATAGCTTTGCTGATTATTTTCACACTGTGTACACCTCGGTCTGGGATCTCCCGGAGGTGGACTCCCGGTTGATGCTTCGAGACTTGCAGCTCCCGTGTTTGTCCAGGGAAGACCTTGAATTTATGGATAGTGCCCTCACCATAGATGAAGTAGCTCCTAGAACTCTGGTAAGGCTTTGGGGCCTAATGGGATCCCAAATGAGCTGTACAAACTTCGACCTGACAAGATTGCTTCCTACCTGAGACGCATGAGCATTGAGGCCCGGGAGAGGGGAATATTGCCCTACGATCATAGAGTAGCTTCTATAGTAGTTATTCATAAGGAGGGCAAACCAAATTCATGTTGTGCTTCATATAGGCCTATCTCGTTATTAAATGTGGAACCCAAGATCCTTGCTAAGATCCTTTCCACCAGATTGATTAAGGTGATCAGCGAACTGATACACCCCGATCAATCGGGTTTCATCCCTCATAGGAATACGGCCCTCAATCTGCGTAGGTTGCCCGGGGTGATCGCCAGGGCTCACACCCTGATGGAACCCACTGTAATAGCATCGCTTGATGCAACAATGGCCTTTGATGCGATAGAATGGCCATATCTGTGGGCTGTCCTAGCTAAATTTGGCTTCGGCTCTGATTTTATCCTCTGGGTTCGCTTGTTACATACTGAACCCCTTGCCCAAGTAGTAGTGAATAACCGGGTCTCGTCGCCATTTTGTCTTGGACGGAGCACCCGACAAGGTTGACCCCTTTCTCCCCTTCTGTTCTCATTGGCTATGGAGCCGTTGGCCGCCTGGATCTGCTGGGAGCCCTCGGTTAGAGGTCTCCGGTAGTCACTACAGTGGGAGGATAGGATCTCTCTGTATGCAGATGATATTTGACTTTTTTTGGCCTCACGTAGGAAATCACTGGATGCTGTTTGCGATGTGTTGGCCTCCTTTGGTAGGAACTCGGGGCTATCTATAAATTGGGGTAAATCGCTTTTATTCGTTCTTAGTGGGGGAAATCCCGCTTCCCCCGCGAAATTGTCCGATCCAAATAGCTACGGACGGGTTTAAGTATTTGGGGATATTTGTCTCCTTGGACCCCGCAGTCCGTTATGATAGGAATCTCCTTCCCCCCTTGGTCAGACTAAAAAGCGATGTGGCCGGCTGGAAAAGACTCCCCCTCTTCCTGCTGGGGCGAGCGACTCTCTTTAAAATGATGTCTTTGCCTCGTTTTCTCTATGCCCTTCAATATACATTAGATGTAGTGCCAGCGAGCTAGGTTCGAGAGGTCGATGGGTTACAACGTAGTCTGTTATGGGATGGTAGACTCCGGATCGCATTGGCTAAACTGACGCTTCAATGGTATGACGGTGGGATCGCACTCCCTGATATCAGGCGATACTATTGGGCCTCACAGTTGGCAGCCATTAACCTTTGTACTTATGGACCCCCTTCAGACCCTGGATATGCGATGGATAGATGGCTTCTTCCTGGAGGCAACTATAATCGGGCGCTGTATGCTAGGTCGGCGGGAAGCGGTTTGACAGGACTGACTAGGCATACGGTGCGGATTTGGCGTGATGCCACCAGCTCTTTGGGATGGAGGGACCGTTTGACGCAAGCTACCCCACTTTTTGACTCTGAAAGGTTGGGCAAGCTTCGGAATACAAAGGGCTTCAACAAGTGGGATCTGATTGGGCTCTCGACTATGGGTGATGTTTCGGTTAAGGGGAGGATTAAGACGTTTGAGGAATTGCAATCTGAATATAAATTGGGGAGAACTGAGTACTTTCGCTATGCACAGGTCAAGCATGCGTTGAAGGCCCGAGGCATCTCCTCTTGAAGACAGAATTTTAGATGGACATCTGCCCGAAAAAACTATTTCCCTGATTTATAAAAAAAATTATTAATCATAGGGCAGATCTCCTGGTTGAATTGAGGGGAAAATGGTTGCAAGATGGTATTGAACTAGCTGATGAGGACTGGCAAGCCGCTGTGTCTTCACCGAAGGTAGTCGCAATCCCAGCGCGCTTGCGGCTTGTTCAGCTGAAAATATTGCTCAGAGTTTATGTCACAGGGCCCCGCCTGGTTAGGATGGGGCTGTCGGATACAGGTTGGTGCAGACGGGGGTTTGGCTCTGTGGGTACATTCCTTCATATCATTTGGGAGTGTCGCTCTGAAGCCGAGTATTGGAGTGGGATACATGATGTCATGCGGGAGGTTCTGGGAGTAGCTGTGTTGCCAAAAGTGCGGAGATGCCTCCTGAATATTTGGGAACCCACTGATCTAAATATAGCACAGACCAAATGGGTAATTCTACGTAATATGATAGCAAAAAGGAATATAGCACAGCGGTGGGGTCCGAGAGGTTACCGACCATTGAAGAATGGACAAAGAACATGGATTGGTGTATGTTGCGTGAAAAAACTGTTTATATGGCAAGGGGCCGCCCTCGTAAGTGGGCACCTGTGTGGGGGCTGTGGAACCGCTACAGGGGAGACATCTGTGTACCACCTGTTGATGCACCCATTGATATTCCGACCTCTCCGTGATTGCTTATAACTGTGTACCATGTTTACCGCTTTCCCCCCCCTCTTGCTAGATGATGTGCAATATGGAAGAGTGTCTCCTTCATTTCATGTCTTTATTTTTGATGTCTTGTGTTTATAAAAAGAAATATAAAAAATAAATGGTACTGAACTTGTGTGGGTAAGCATAGTGCTTGTGACAGGAAAAGGCCCAAAAAGCAACATGGACACATCACATTTTTCCAGTGAAAACTGACTCTTTCTTTGCAATGTGCCTAGCAGTGGATTTTGGGCCCTAGCTGAGCCTGCACCTAGGAAAAGCTCGCAAACATGTACATTTTTTTAAACTAGATACCCAGGGGAATGAAGGATGGGGCGACTTGTGTGACTCTCACAAGGTTCTTTTACCTAGAATCCCTTGCAACCTCAAACGTTGTCCCAAAAAACAACTTTTCCTCTCATTTATGTGATGTAAAGTTCTTGAATCTGCAGGAAGCCATAAACTTCCACCTACCCAGTATTCCCCCAAGTCTGGCGATAAAAATGGTACCTCACTTGTGGGGGTAGACCTAAGGCCTGTAACAGAAAATGGCCCAAAACGTATTATGGAGACATCAAAAATATTTATCACGTTTTGTAAGGGAGTCATTCACATTTGTGGTCCTGGGTTCAACAGGGAAACCTACCAAACCAAGACATTTCTGAAAACAAGACACAAAGTGGAGTCTAGGGAGGTGTAGCTTGAGTGGTTCCCCTAATGTTTTCTTACCAAGAATCCTCTGCAAACCTCAAATTTAGCTTGACACATTTCTGTGTGGTAAAGTTGTGGGATCACCAGGCCAACACAAATTTCCTAGCACCCAGCATTCCCCCCGGTCTCCCAATAAAAATGGTACCTCACGTGGGTGAGCCAAGTACCATGACAGGGAAGGGCACAACATTTATTGTGGAGACATCAAAACGATGTATCACAAAACAATCTGGTTTTGCAAGGGGACTACCTGTTTTTTTTAGTCCCGGGCTAGGCAGCCATCTAGGGAAACCTACCAAATCCAGACATTTCTGAAAACCAGACACCAAGGGGAGTCTAGGGAGGTGTGACTTGTGTGAATACCCTATCGTATTCCTACCCAGAATCCTCTGCATACCTCAAATTTAGCTAAAAATAATCACATTTTCCTTACAATTCTGTCTGGGATCACTGCGTCAGCACAAATGTCCTACTAACCACTGTCTGCCTAGGTCTCCCGATAAAATTCATACCACACTTGTTTGGATCTACAATGCAGGTTTGCCTAAAAACGTTTAGAAAAATATATAAAGCACGTAGAGCTCGCTTTGCTATCCCCTCAATAACTGCTTTTGTCCTTTCCAAGTCGCAGGTCTTGGCCCACCCACACAAGTGAGGTATCATTTTATTAGGGAGGCCAAGGGGAATGCTGGGTGGTAGGAAATCTGAGCTGGTGCAGTGATCCCAGACAGAAATGTAAGGAAAATGTGATTTGTTTAGCTAAATGTGAGGCAGAAAGACTGTGCCAATTTTTGAGGGGTGGGGGCATTGTAATTCCCATTTAGCACAGCCCCAACACCTACGTTAAAAAAAAATCCCTGGGGTCTAGTGTGCTTTCTGCTCCCTAGGGAGGGCAGTTGGGGGGATAACCCCATCTGCCTTCCGGGGGTGCGGAAAGACTGTCCCTTTTCTGTTGAGGTTGGGGGCATTGGCATGCCCATTGTGGGCAACCCCTACCCCTCTTTTATAAAAAGAAAGTTACCATCCCTGGTGCATAGTGACCTTTCTGCCTCTCCAGGGGGCAGATCGGGGGCAATTGCCGCCATCTGCACCCAGGGGAGGCAGAAAGACTGTTGCAAATGTTTTGGAGTGGTGGGGCTGCCCTAAATGGGCACTCAAATGCCCCTACCCCTAAGCATTAAAAAAAGAATCCCGGGGTCTAGTGTGCTTTCTGCCGCCACATATGACTCCCGGGGGGCAAGAAAGACTCACTATGCCCAAAATATTATGGGGGAGCAAATGCCCTAGCCCAAAGGGCTGCTCCCCCCTCCCTGGTGTCTCGTGGATGGATCCCTGCTTGGGGATAGCCCTCCTGTGGTGATCCCCAAGCAGGGATCCATCCACGAGTCACCAGGGAGGGGTAGCAGCCCCTTGGGCAAGGTCATTTGCTCCACCATAATAATTTCCCCCTTTCCAATGATACCTCTCCAGTGTGATTCCGTGCTCAGGGGTCGAGATAGCCTCACAAGCACTGAAGCACTGAAACTGAAACGAGCCGATCGGCTTTTTCAGTTCCAGTTTCAGTTTCAAATGTGATGACGTCAGCGAGCATGCACGCGATACTCAATACACCTGAAAAAAATGCCTCTGGAGGTTGGGGAAGATCTCCCCACCTCCTGAAGTAAAACAAAAAGAAAGGAAATCCCTCTGCTGAAAACAGCAAGGGATTATGCGGTGGTGTGCAGAGGACATAACGGTTACCTCCATGGCACACCAGCACTGCAAACATGGCACGGAACCGGTTAATACAAACTGTGGTGATTGCAAGAATCTCTAAACCTACATGGCCCATCAAATAATCCGGTTGGCCATCAGGGTTTACCGTGGACTTGACGCCTGGAGGGCACCACAAAATATATAGTCTATGTCATGTACAGTATGTAACAGCTGTGGAGTTAAGGGTATCATTCGGTGGTCTCACCGGGGTCTCTCTCTTTTTTTGCTTGTCTTGCCAGTGAGATGGTCTCTCAATAACTGATATTCGGCGGTAGCTCCCCACCCCCAACAGACATTAGTCAATGCTGGTATTTCAGTACTGGTTCATTTCTGCTATCAATTTTTGTATATTGGCAGCCTTTCTAGCCTTCCGTGCATTAGCACTGCTACGCTTTGCCACCACCATCCCAAGATTCAAAAATGGGCATGCTTGTCCACCAAGTTTCGGTCTGTGCATTTGACCGAGTATGCAAGCAGATATGTCTAGGGCCAGCAATCTGCACAAAATTTGGGGCGTCATGTCAACTATAAAAGTCCAATGCTCAGTTATTATTGGATATTGCCAAACATTCTGCAGAAAATCTGCCAGCGGTGCTTGACACCTAGGGCAACAATTGGCAGGCCCTGGGTAAATCTTAACTATTGATTTGTGGCCTCAAGTATGCTTGGTGAGCAGCAACAATATAGTTTTCCTGTCCGCCGGTGCCTTAATAACATCTGCAGTATGTTGTTTTTAGGTTTTCAACCCTGCCTTACCTCCAAGTGTTTCAAATTGCTTCAATGATGGTACTTCGTGTGTGGAAATGACCTGAGCCTAATTCCTTAAAGATCTGTTAGGGTGTCATATGAGTGTAAGGTGCCATTTGCGTACAAGTTCACCAGGTCGCAAATGTTGTCCTCCGTCCTTGCTCAGTGCTTATGTTGGTTAGTGTCTCAAATTCAGGGAGGAACCAGAGAAGAATCTCTGGGGCATGCAGTTCTCCTGCTCCAAAACGTTTCTGAACCCCTCTATCAGCATTGCTGAACAATTTTCATAATCGGGTACAGCCCTCCGGGCAGAGGGTATGGTTCAAAGGATACCTCAAAAGGTGCTAAGGGATCCAACGTTCTGAACCCTCAGCATCAGCTGGTGTTGAGAGCTATTGCATACTCCACTGTGGCTGAGAAGGTAGAGAACATGCTTCATGACTCTGTGCTCCCAGTCCCCATTCCTCCAGGGGCCTCAGGATTTTGTGAAGGGCAATTCTGTCTTCCCTTACACCATATTAGCTGTGTCAATAAGTTGTTAAGCTTAGCAAACCTTTTCATGGGCAACAAGTACAACACAGGTAAGCTTGCATTATAGTAGACGTGGCAGAAGTAACATCTTTGCTATTGCCACTCTACTCATAGGGGATAGGAGAAGATCACAGAAGAAAGCCAACGACTGCCATGCACTGTCAGTACCTAACTAATATTGCCAGACACCAGTTATTGCATGTCTTGATATATCTAGGCAAACAAAAAGTGTTCATCTACTAGATCAAAGGGAAACTCTGAATCAATAGCCAGTCTGGAGTGCGGCTTTTCCACTATGGCAGAGGAGCATTGCTCCACCTGCTAGCAACCAATAAAATGACAAATAAAACCATGATAAACCCTTGTTTATTATCATTTTATTTTTGATCTTGGATCCGAGGTTTGGAGGCAGGTCCAATGGATGACAGGTTTGGTCAACCGTCTCAGGACAACCAAACCGTCATGCGCACTGAAGCTCTCCCCAACCCAAACTGTGGTGCCTGGTTGGAGACTGCAGGCCCAGGCTCCCAGTCTAACTGGGAGCGCAAATCAAGGGCGCTCGGGCCAATCCTGATGCTGCTCTCATGCATGAAAGTAGCATCAGGATTGGTCGCAGTGGAGTCTGGTAGCCTGTGCCTTCAGTGGAGAGGAGCGCGATAAGGCGATGTGGCAGGTAAATGTTTTGGGGATTTTTCTTTGTTTATCTCGCCATCCATCCATCCCCCTTGTCCCCTCCAGCCCGCCACCTTAACAAGACACCAACCACTACTGCAGTCAGAACTGCAGTTGGCCATAAGGGGAATAGGCTGTACTTATTCCAGCTGACTTGGCACCCTGACACATGGCCGAAGCATGAGAGCAGTGCCATCATCCCGTGGAGGGCACTCTCCAGGTCTCTATAGTATGGAAGTCAGTCATCGGAATATGAAGAGATGATGTGGTGTTTATGAGGTAGAAGAGCTATTCCCGAGTCCCTCTTCCTAATATGAAATTAACAGGCCAAGTGTTCTATTGCAAGGGCGAACACAGGGGCAACAATGGGCACCCCTGTCTCATTCTTCATTGACTGGGACATTGAAGGGACATCGGTCGGCCTGTACACACCAGTGTCAGAGGTTTTATGTCCTGTCTTTGGAAGGACGAATAAAGAAAGAATTGATTGATTGATTGCATGTACAAAAATGTAATCCATTTTAAAATACCCATCCCAAAACCCAGTTTTTGAAGGATACGAATAAGTAGGGCCACAATATAATTTCAAACGCCTTATCAATGACAGCAGAGAGTATAGCGGAGGCAGAGTCTTCCTGTGTCACCTGACCCATAAAATTGAAGAGGTACCGCAAGTTATTGACGGTATTTTGCCCCTGTATTCTATTTGTTAGAAGTTTACCTAAAATCTTCCCATCTGTGTTGATATGGGATAGTAGTCGGTAGGAGCAGACATCTGTGGGATCCATTCCTTGCCTGGGAAACACAACAATCATCCCTTCCCTTACTGATTGGGGTATTATCCCTTTTTCATATGCAGTAGTATACATGGTCAGTAGCTGAGGCACCAATTGTGTCTTATAAGTGGCATAAAATCCTGCACCGGTTTCTTGCCCGCGTAACTGTTCGATCACAGTGGTAATTTCCTCCACCGTAATGGGAGCCTCCAGGGCCACAATCTACACACTTAGGGCCTGATTCTGATGCTCTTAGGAAGGCCTCCTATTCCTAACAGCATTTGCTCCTTCCAAATTGGATCGGGAACGTGTCTTCCCGACCGACCGAATTATGATGCTGTTAGGAACAAATGCTCCCATTGAAGTCAATGGGAGTCCAACCAAATCGTATCGGGAAGTATCCAGATGCATCGTACTCCGTGGGTATCTGACTATGCCCTTCATTCATGCAAAAAAAGGTGGGACACACATCAGTACCTACTATCACGTGACAAGTAACAAGCTGACATCTGGTTTTAGAGCTGCATGCTTGGAGGTATCACAGGTGACAGTACTGTTTTATATATGTAAGAAACTTGATCGATCCCATACTGCCCTATGCCGGTGGTTTGTTTAACAATGTGAATGAAGGGATAATGCTCAGATATATTAACAATTCTAAGTAAAGACAAGGAAGAGGCCTAATATGCAAAGTCCCTTTATTACCACTAAAGCCAGGAGCAGCGATAAAGAAGCAAGATCATTATGGGATCACTGCTTTAAAGGACTGCTCCCTGCAAACCATCTCTATTCATTTATAGTAGCACAAATCAAGTGTTAGTACACTTTACAGAGAACAAAAAAATAGGGAAGGATGAACTCCCGCCATTTACAGTGAGGTCAGCTCTACAGAGGCAAGGAACCAGAAACAAAATTCGAACTAAAAGTGGACTTGCAATCAAAGACATGTATTAGCATAAGGGTCTATGAGTTTAAAGTAGTTGAGGTGGAGAGGAAGCATTTTATAAGAAAGGAGGAAAGGAAAATAAAGCAGCAGGCAGATGGATGCAGAGAGTGAAGCCATCACAATTTGGTAAGAGGTCTGGAGAAACCAAGGAAGAGATGTGGGAATGAATGAGCTAAGCTGAAGCTAAATTGTTGGAAGTGAAATGAGAAAAGGTGGGTACAGGTCAAGGTTGCATAACTAGGTTTTCAGTTGTTTTATTGATCTTCTTGCCATCTGAGGTCATAAGGTTGAGAGGTGCATAGCATGTATGCTGTGAAACACAAGGGTTCTGAATTACATTTCTTCAATTCAAGTCTGAAAACCTTTCTGCTCCTGAAATGTTTGTCCGCACTAGAGATCTGTATTGGGAGAAAACAGGATGTTTTTTTGCAGGTAAGTGGTTTTAAACGTAATGCATGCAAACTTGAATTTGATTCAGAGCAGTTCTCAGTGTTCAAATTTGCTCACGCCTGAAATTTGCCTAGCTGCAGCGTTCATTAAAACTTTCACAGGTGCCAAGACAAATAAGTGAATACCGAATATGAGAGGTTCTTGAGCTACCATATGAAAGTCATCAGGATGAAGAAGAAGTTTTTTTCCATTCAGTTAAGTGTTGACCTATAACTGTGGTCTCACACATTTTCTGTGATAATAACTGTTTATTTTTATTGAAAATCGTCCTAGCCTACTGTTGGACCGGATACTTGTCAGGCAGCCATTCCCAGACCTTTTTTCTTTTTCCAACTTGGTTTTGCCGATTCTCTTATGTAGCCACCGGGCTTTGGGCCCTTTCCTACTGCATTACGGTGTAATAGTGCACGCGTCCTTCCTATCCGTGTTGTGGAATGGTGCCGATTTCATGTTCTGAAACAAGGGCCGATCTGTCATTGCAGAACGGTGGGTCTGCACCGATATCTATCGTGGGTAACCTCATGAGCAGCTTGACAGTGTAGGCCATTGTGAGTGCGCACCTGCTCCTATGGTGCTGTGATTGCCTTTGCCGCCTGTCAACGCAGGTTAGTGTGTGCACAGAGACACACGAATTTGTTAAACCCGAGTCCAGCTGTTGTGCAGACTCGGGCGGGAGCAATGGCACCACCGATGCTCAGAACTATGTGTCCCTCCTGCCATCGCAGGTCGGGAACGCACGCCAGCCCAGGTAGTGAGGAATATATATGCATGAGGCCTGCTCTGCCCATAAGTTAATATGGGGAAGTGGTTAACAACACTTTGCAGTGCAATGGTGGACTGCAGTGGAGCAGCCTCATGATGTGTCATATCAATGGATTCGAAGTGTCAAACCCTTTCCATTGATAGTGGGGCCGGAAATCCCAGACTTCATGGTGCACATTGCCAGAGGACTTTGTTGTGCACATGAAGGATAACTGCCCAAACAGAGACTCAGTCTGGGCCAAGGACCTGTTTGGGTGGCGCCCTGAAGTGTGCTCTCCAAAGGCCTGAAAGCGGGCCTCCTTTTCTCCCGGAGATCTTAACGGACATCAACGATCTTCCCTGAGGGACCTACAACACCTACCGTTGCCATCTGGAAAACAGTGCCCTGTCAAGTGCCCACTTCGGCTACTAAATCCAAACTGGTAGCGTGGTGTGAGAGTAAACTTAAGACTAGTGTTTGGAAACCAGATTGCCTAGTGCGGAGCACCAGAAATCTTGCCCGCATTTAAGGTGATCAGATATACCGATTACGGGACTCTGCGTGGCCCGTCTCGTCGATCATGCCACATTACTCTCGTGCGACACGCCAACTGCATGCTCATTGCATGCAGAGTCCGATTCACAGGATGCAACGCTCGCAGGTGGGAGTGTACCAGTAGTAGTACCTCAGTCTACCTCATGTGGCTCTGCTGACCTTGCAGCTGTTTGTTTGTGACCGGACTGGTCTGGTGCAAGCGGTATCATTGAGCACTGGACGATGTGCCTCATTTTCAGAAAGATAAGAAATTGCAACTCTTTACTGTATGTGTGACCGGAATTGCCTGGTTCAGCCCAACTCAATGTGCACCAGTCATTGTGCTTCTTGCCAGGGAGGTGCAGAATTTACAACTTATCATGTTTGAAATCTGAAGTGCATGGCGGTACTCATCCCTACGCGCACCGGTCGCTGTGCGCGGATTGCCTGGCCACGACCCGGATGAATGTGTACCAATCGGGGTGCCTCATACTACCGAGAGGCTCCCCTCTGTTATTCCCCAATCATCGGGTGTTTGTTAACCCTCATCATGGCAGAACAAATGCCCTCTCCACACATAGCCTCTTCCGAAGACATCTTGGCACCAGGCAGTAGCGAGAGAGATTGGCTGGGTTAAACAAACACTTCTGAGACAGTTCGGAAGATGGTCATTAGACTGTATGACTCCTTGGTGTTTTGAAACCTGTGGGTGAACTTCGCAAGTGGCTGTTAACCTCTCACTTGTTTACGTCTACCTCCTAATTAAAACCGTTACATATTCCCACCTGCATTCCTAGGACCCAGATTAGGTGTGACTTTGGCTGCGTGTGGACCAGTGTCCGGGAGGTGGGGCTGGTTTTCTTCCATCCGGAGCTATAGGACAATTGGGGTGATCTTGAGTGTGGAGGGAGGCTTGGGACACGGAGTCTGCAGAGGGTGAACCATATACCTGCTGGATACCATTGTCACTGCATTAAGGTGCTGAGTGCGTAAAAGTGTGCCGTAAGGACTGGTTGATACCTGTCACACTGCGTAGTAGTGCAGAGTGAGTGTGTGTCATTGGGAGTGATCGTGTGCGGACCGCCTGTGATTCATGAAACAGAGTGGCGGTGCCGCCTTATACGTTGATTTGTGCTAAAAGCACAATATCTTTTGACACTGGGTTTCACCCATGTGGCTTCAGCCCTCGGTGCTGCTAAAAAGTGTTCTATGTTTTGTGTATGTACGTAATCTCGATATCATGCACCCCATAAGGTGCTCTCTCTCAATTTGGGGGGGAGAGGGGTGTTAGATTAGGAATTGTCTGTAGTGTGCATACTAGTAAAATCATAACAATATGAGTAGGCCTAGTACTGCTAGTAATATTTCTGATTGTGTTTTATGAACAAAAGTATATGAGGGTCATGTTCTACTGATTGAATACGTGTGTTGAATATAGGCGTTTTACATACTTCCTGTGTGACGCTCAAAGCATTTATCGTGAATGGCTGCTATGCCGTTGCTCTACACATTTCCTCTTTAGTAAGCCTGACTGCTCACTGCCAAGCTACCCAACAGTAAGAATGGGTTATACAGCGAGTGTAATGACTTGCCTTTGACGGGAGCTGTAGTTTTGCCTGGCTGGGGGCATCTCTTCAGCCAACCAGACACTGCCAGTTCCAACACCTACTAATATTATTTGCATTGTAATACTCAGTCCATCAGATAAGATTACATTAGTGGCTACCCCGACCCAATGCAAGATTACCAGCAGTGATCACCTCAATGCATCAAGCAGGGCTGCCAACAGTAATTTGAAAAAAAGCTTTATCAATTTGGCATGGCTTTAAATGGGATGTATGACGTTACAACGCATACTTTTACTCCGCATACCATTACAACGCGGTATTCACAACGCATACCATTACAACGCATAGCGGTTTGGGGTGCTGGATAGTGGTAAGTATAATTTACTATTCTAACTCCAGTCCCCGTGGACCCTAGGGAAGGTGTTGGATAGTAAATTAAACTTACCTCTTATCCTAGAGCGCCCCCCAGCGCTATGCGTTGTAATGGTATGCGTTGTAATGCCTGCGTTGTAGTGGTAGTGCGTTGTAAAAAATGCGTTGTAACAGGTGCATACCCTTTAAATGGCTAATATATGACAGTTAGGACTGCAATGCCTCTACTGCCAATGTAATATTAGTAATAGGTCTCTCCAATGCTGCATGGTTTATCACTCCGATTTTAAAATATTTTACCAAATTCAACCATTTTTCTCTAAACATCAGTATACGAGTTCTGAAAATACACACCTTTACATCTCAAATACAGGCTTTCTATTTTGGATACATATATTAACTCAGTAATGCAAAAGCTTCTACTTTAGTGAAGTGGGCTGCACACAAGATAGCTACTTATGGGAGGCTGGAAAGCTATTAGTAGCTGCCAAGCTCTTCATTGGAAAAGCCTGACCTAGCGTATTTTTAGGGTATACTGAAACTGAGAAAACATGGTAAATAGTAAGATTTAATCAGAGGCAAGCATTGGAGTGGAGTAATCGATTCAAATTTAAGATTGCCACACAGAACCAATTCAAATGTAGATATATGTTGGTGACGCAGAAGGATAAATTCACTTTATAGCTGTTTCTGATGCTGTTGAGTAAGGTAAGTTTAAAATTCCAATTTCCTTGCACTCCACTTGTAAAAAATTTCCCTTTTGCATTCTTTTTAGCGTATGTCTACACCACCTTGTTTCTCCCAGTTCGTCTATTGCCAATGTCAGCCACAACATGTTGCCACATCCTACCTCTCACACAGAGCTCCCTGCCACTCTCTCACTTTGCTGTCCTTTAGGTGCATCATCACAGATATTAGATAGTGCCATTGGCTGTCAAAAAACACATCTTGCTTATGCCGTAGGTCAAATGGAAAACAAAAGTTGATCCAATTTACACAACACATTGGTATGAGCTGTATATATACCTGTTCTGACCGACTTTTTCGGCCCTCCTTTGAGGGAGAATGATTGGAGGTGACTCCAGCCTATTATCCTTCTAGTGCAGGGATTAGAACTATAAACAGGGCCTATTCATAAGGCACAGTAATGCACTTTCGTACCCTTTTCCTTAGATCAGGGCTTATAAACTTAAGCTAGGGGATAGATTCATTAGTATTAGTGATAATCCGTCCTTTTGCAAGAGTGTTAGTATACCTTCTATGGAGTTATGCTTATTTCGGGCCTTGTAGGCCTCAAACGGGAGAGACTCCATCTTGCTTTCTGCCCCGGCAGCTTGAGATGCTTCTAGGTCAAGTGTAATGTTTTAGTTTCGAAGTGTTGTTCGCTTGGAGAGAACCGGCTCAGGCTGGCCCTTATCGAAAGACTGTATTTTTCTCCACTCCGAAGACACAACATCAGGCCGGCCGGCTGGGAACGTGTCCTTGGTACGGGGAGGTACAAGAATTTGGTGGGCGGCAGGTTACTGGCCGTAACTTTCCATGAAAGGACAAGCTTCCATATTAGCGAAAGTGTTAGGCGGTGAGTCAGTCAGTCTGTAGGCAACAGCTAGCCGTTAGCATCAATGCCCTTAATTATTTCCAGGCAGACAGTCGCCATTTTGAAGTCCGAGAAAGATCATGAAGCTGATACTCTCTGAGAAAGATTGAAGAAGAGAGAGGAGTAGTGCAGAGCGATCAGAGACAGAGAGAGACAGCAGCTAATAAAGAGGAAGGTTCCAGTGACTTGGAGGGAAGCAGAGGAGACAGAGCATAGCGGTGCAGACGTGTACTCGTGACTGCTGAGGTGTGATTCCGAGACGAGCCAAGGCACAGACGAGAAGGGAACCTAGATGACTGCTGAATCCAGACTTCACATTACTAAGGTGACGTCAACCTTTTTCCCATAGTGTGCACATTCTAACCTTTTACTTTTCTTTGCAGGATATATGTTATAGTATAGTATTTTGTTTTTATAATCATTGTAATAAAATACCCCAGTTCTTAGTGAACCAACATGTGCCTTGTATTCTTGTTCAATCAGGGTAACCTGGTCTTCTAGTCAGACATCGTTTTCATGAACGGATGTAAATCCCGGTCAGGTAAGAGGTGACTGAATAATGAGGGAGAGAGGGACCATTTGATGCTGAGAGCAGAAGGTACATGATTCAATTTGGCAAGTTGTGCTAATTCCTGTTATTGTAGTATCACCCCGAGTAGCCAATGAGAGATTCCTTCCGAAGGTATTCATAGGAGAGTGATCGTCGTTGGTAAGCGGCGTTAATGAGAACACCAGGGGGGACACTGGTGTGTAGATCCGCCGGATTGCGGATCGGGCTGTGAGTGAGAGAACACTGGGGGGGATACCAGTGTCTAGGTCCGCCGAATTGTGGACCGGATTGGAAGGAAGAGAGCACTAGGGCTGCAGCCTAGTGCGTAAGGCACGCTGGATTGAGTGTCGAGTGAGCACTGATGGTGATCAGTGTGTAATGGTAAACAATCAGAACTGCCCCAGGGTAGATCAGTCTGGGCCTAAGTTGCCGTGAGACTAGCAGGTATGAGTGGGATATTATAGAAAACCTATGCGTGTGTATTGCTATTTCCCCATCCTTAGGTACGAGATGTACATATATATATTTATATATCCATTGTAAATAGGTTCTAAGGAGGGAGGTGATTACGTTCCGACTGGGTTGGAGGTGCTCTAAGGAGCTGATCCCATCTGGTTCGAGAATCCGGTCGTTACAATACCTTAATTCCATGACCTACATCCAAAGAATGAAACGACTGACAAGACTGGATAGCAATGTAAGTACACAACATAGGTAAAACAGGGTGCTGAGAAAGGTGGAACCAGGACAAATCTTAGGTCTAAAAGAAGGAACAGACCTCAACCCCAACTCCAACCCATCAGAGAGGAATCTGTAAGAAGGCCCCCTACAAAAAGAGACATAATATCTTCCAGATGTCTTGTAGATCTAACTGCCACCCAAAATGCAATTTTAAAGATCAGACATTTTAGAGGCAACCTTCTCTACAGCTCCGAGATCGACCTTCATCAGTGGCCAAATAACCAAGCGTAGATTCCGAGAAGGAACTACAGGTCAAACCGGAAGACAGAGCAACTCAAACCCTCTAATAAGTAGGGAGACACACTTGCATGTAATTATTTATTATTATTAATTTTGAGTTTTTGAACAGAGCTCTGTCACTCAAAATGTAGTCTCTTGACACTGAGAGAAGCTGCAGCCTAAAAGTGAAGATATGAGCACATGACTCAAGTTAGACAAATCAAGATGGCTCTCTAAACACTTGGATGACAACTAAATGGCAACATGAAGAGGGGTTAACTAATTCAAAATCATCATGAAAATTCTTTAACATTTTCAATGGGTCTGAACCAGAAGGAGACACATTTCAAACCTCATTCCCGGAGGAGAAAGGTCTCTAATGCAGAAAGTAGAAGGATGCTTAGACAACTGCACTGCATCCATCACTTCATTAGACATAACCATCTTTAAGTGACCTAACCATTCAGCCTCCAAGTCATCATGGAGATACAGGAAGAGGTAATTTACGCCTCACTGACATGAGCTTAGGAAGAGGCCACAATATTCTGCCAGGCCAGAAAGAAAGGAAAGAGCTTTCAGAATGACAAAGAGCTTTGTAGTGAACCCTTACAGAAGACGGACACCACCAGGTTTAAGTCAACACACGTTTATTTAAAGTCTTAGTGAGTAGAAGGGACGTAGTGGCCTCAGCCACAGCTGCAGCCACAGGGTGACAGTCTCTGAACTCCCCCCGGCGCTCGCCTTGGAATGTTGGTCATGGTGACATTCGGAGTGATGTCACCACGAGCAGTTCCATGACACCTGATGCTGCGGGGAGGGAGGGGAAGGAGAAGAGTGGGAGATACCACACATCCCCCTTCCTTACGGAATGAGAAATCAGAATTAAAACATCAGAAAACAAAGTTAACAACAGGATGTTACATCATCACATATTGCTCCAAATGTCTGGGCGGTCTGGTCACTCTCTGGCTTGTTCTGCCAATCGGGTGTGTGACCATCCCCTGTTCCCTGGGAGGGGGTTCCTTATCCCCCCTTGAATCGTTCTCACACCCTCCTTCCCAACCGGAACCCTGCCTACGGAGGCGATACTTCACAACCCTTCCCAGGTTCCAGATCTTCCCTTCCTGGGTCTTCACTGCATTCCTAAACAATTTGACAATCTTAGTGGGCCTGCTGTATTCTGACCATCTTGCCCTGCCTGTGGGTGTTCTGATCTTAATGTCATCTCCTACTTTGAACCCAGACTCTCGAGTAGAGTGGAGTCTATCAAACCTTTCCTTCCTCTCCACCATGGCTTCTCTCTGTCTCACTAGCCCCTTCGATTCTTTGGAGTGGTCTGTCCATCCCTTGTGCCACCCCACCCAGTCTGGTGATAGTTTAGTGTTGGATATTCTTGCTCGGAGCAGCTCAAAAGGGGTGATGCTGGTTGTCTGGTGCGGCGTAAACCTGTACGCTTCCAACCGTTTCCATACTTCTTCCTTCCAGTTCAGGCCGCTGGTCTTAGACAACTGAATGCTCTCCTTGAGAGTTTTGTTAAAGCGCTCGACCATCCCATTGGTTTCAGGGTGGTACAAGGCACAACGTTTGTGTGTGATTCCCCGCTCTTCAAGGAAGCCTTTCATCTCTTTTGAGCACAGTTGCACTCCATTGTCCGTAAGTATACTGCTAGGTAGCCCTTCTCTGATGAACAATTCTTGAAGGAACTCAATTACGGTCTTCGTTGTGATTTCGCTCACTATCTTCACTTCCGGCCATCTGGAGTACAGATCCATGAGCACCAGAATGTACGGAGTGCGCACTTCTCCCGTCAGAGGGCCAACGATGTCCAATGCCAACTCCTCCCATGGTCCAGCTGGGGGTGGCCTACACACCATGGGCGGCGTTTGTTGTCTCAAAACTTTGTCGCTGACACTGCACGGGGTAGAGTCTCTTACCTTCCTTTCAATGGCAAGGTCCATGCGTGGCCATAAGTAGTCTTCTCTCAATCTCTGTTTTGTCTTGGTGATGCCCAGGTGACCGTCATGAGCCATATCCACCAGATTTTCCCTCACTGCTGTAGGTGGTACCAACCTCGTCCCTCTGAACAAGCATTCGTCGACCACTGACAGTTCATCTTTGACGATCCAGAATGGCCATAGAGCATCGTCCCGCTTATCTTCAATTTCCATTTGCTTTGTACTCTTCCGCACACTGTATCCATGAGCTTGTCTGACTTCAGAGCTTCTTTCCATGTTTCTTCCCCTATGGCTCCTTGAATTATTGCTCATACATTTTCTTTTTGGTAGTCTTCCGTCTCCTCTTCCACTTTGTCTTCATCTCCGTTTCCATCACTTTCCATCACCAGACGTGACAGTCTGCAGCGAAATTTCGTGTTCCGGGGACATATTCAACACTGAATGTGTACTCTTGTAGACTTACAACCCAACGTCTGATTCTGCTAGAGATCGCATCAAGGCCCTTCTTGCCGAACACCTCTACCAGTGGCTTGTGGTCCGTCCAAAGAATGAACTTTGTTCCCCATAGGAAGTCCCTGAATTTGCTCATGGCCCAGAATACCGCCAAGGCCTCCTTTTCGATCACAGAGAAGTTGTTCTCTGACTTCTGCAGTGATCTTGACCCGAAAGCTATCGTTTCCTCCCCGCTTGCTCCCAATTGGGTGAGGACCGCTCCTAGCCCTTTGGCACTTGCGTCGGTGGTGACTACGGTCACATGATTGGGTATGAACGACTTAAGACTGGGTGCTTCTGCGAGTGCTTCCTTCACGTCTTCAAACTCCCTTCGGCACTCCTCACTCCAGTTGAATGCTGCATCCTTTTTCAGCAACTGTCGTATTGCAAACATCCTTCCTGCAAAGTTCCTTACGAATTTACTGTAAAATTCTAGCATTCCCATGAAGGACTTGATTTCGTCTTTGCTCTTTGGAGGCATCAAGTTCGTAATGGTGTTTTGAAGTTCTGCTTTTGGACGGATTCCCCCTGATGTCACCTTATGTCCCAAAAAATCCAGTTCCTTGCAGCCAAACCTGCACTTTTCTCTTCTCACCGTTAGTCCTTGCGACCTAAACCTGGCCAGCACTTGCCTCAACCTGTTGTCGTGTTCCTCGTTGTCCTTTGCGTATACCAGCACATCATCCTGGTAATATAGGACGCCAGGGATCTCTCTCAAGATGTTTCTCATGAGTCTCTGGAATACGGCTGCTGCCGATACTAAGCCGAAAGGCATCCTCTTGAAATTGAATGCACCCATGGGCGTCACAAACGCCATGAGTTCTTGAGACTCTTCATGTAGCTTGATCTGGAAATAAGCTGAGGTGAGATGAAGTGTTGAAAACAATTTTGCGCCCTCTAGCATGCTCATCATTTGAGTGATGTTGGGCAGCGGGAACTTGTTGACCACAACCTCTTTGTTCAGGGCCCTAAGGTCATTGCACAACCGAACCCACCCATCCTTTTTCTGGGCTGCCACAATTGGCGCCAACCATTCCGTTGCCTCCACAGGTTCGATGACTCCTGCTATGCACAGTTTCTCCAGTTCCATCCTCACAGCTTCCTGGATGGCAATGGCTAGCTTTTTCACTTTGGCTACTACAGGCTTCGCGCCTTCTTTCAGTTTGATCTTGTGGCAGTAATTCTTCAAACATCCCAGTTCTTCTCTAAATACCTCTTTGAACTCCGTCACCAAGTCCTCCCCCGACTCCTGTACTTCTTGTATGAGGATTTGGGGATTCTTGTTGGGATTCAGGTAGACCCCTAACTCTTTCTGTGCCTGCCACCCCAGGATGTTGTCACCCACCGTAGACACATAGACTTTGGACACTGATGTTCTGTTCTTGTATACTACTGTGTCCCAGAAATAACCCTTCATGGAGATGGGGCGACCAGCATACCCCCCAGGCCTTACATTCATCCTTATCAATCTAATCCTCCCCTTGGACACTCGTGAAAATTCCTTTGCGCTGATGATCGTTATTCTTGAACAGGAATCAAACAATGCCTCTACCTCAGTGCCTTTTATTTTAATGGTGTCTTTAGGACTGCAGACCTGACCTCCACTTACTTGCAAGACTATTTCGTCACACACTGTGTTTGTCCAGTCCCTGCTCTGTTTGCTAAACCCCTGTCCACTCCTGCAGTACTGCCTGAAATGGCCTTTCTTGCCACACCTGATGCATGTGAATTTGAGAGCAGGGCACTCCTTGAAATTGGCCATGTGTCCTTGCTTTCCGCATCTATAGCAGGTACCCTTGAATGACCATCCTGTCTTGCTCTCTTTCTGCTCCTTATATACCATCTTCTGACCTATTATCACCGACACACCTTCAAATTCAGCCGCTTGTCCTCGCATCCCTTCCCACCATTGTCCTGTTTGATTTCACTGACGCACTGCAGCATGTGTTCTACCTGCTTGGCAACTATTAGGACTTCCCTCAGTGGTGGGTCATCTTTCAGCCACAACTCCTCACGTACACGTTCCGTTCTACACGCTAACACAAACTGGTCCCTGATCCTCTCTTCACTTGCGCCTCCAAACTTACATGTCGTGGCTAGTTTGCGTAGATCAGACACAAAATCTTCTACAGACTCCCCCTCCTTCTGTACCCTCTTTCCAAAATAGTACCTCTCCATTATGGTGCTAGTCTTAGGGAGGAAGTGTAGATCTAATTTCTTAGGACTGATTTCCAGCTCATTCAGACCTCTCGCTTCCAGCGCCCCTAGATCTGGGAGGTGATCTAACACCTCTTCCCCCTCTGCCCCTAGGTAGTATGCCAATAGGGCTACTTTCCTTTCTAACCCTATATTGGGGCCACATACTGCGGCATAATTCAAAAACACTTTTTTCCACTTTTTCCATTGTATTGCAGGCTCCCCCGGGTTGGTCAGAAAAAAGGGTGGTGGTGTCACACTTTGCATAATGTTATTTTCCCCTGGGGCCCACCCTGAAGATAAGTGTAACGTTTATCCCTTGAGGTACAACGGAGTAGGAGTGAGAGTCAGGTTATAGCTCCATACAGAGCGCAATAAGGTTAACAAATAATATTTATAGTAAGGTGCCCTTCCCTGACAAACTGCCAGTTAGCTCTTTTCCGCGGGTATTGACAGTAAACTATTGAGCCACTGGGTGGCACTGTGGCGCCAGAGTCAGCTCCAACTGAGGGGGGAATGTACTTGAAGGGTAACATTTGTTTACTCTTGTGCAGGAACACCACACAGTCTCTCAGGCTGCCAGTGCGATTGAATCTCCTCAGTCCTACCGTCAGCCGAGGTGAGTCACAGAAGTCCTTTTCCACGCGCGATCAGAGTGCATGCAACTTCACCAGGGGAGGACTAAGTTAGCCCCCTCGTCGCAAAGAAGGTGATATCCTTTCTCAGTCGCGCTGCGTTCTCGCTTCTTACTGCCCTTTGTTCCGTCGTGCCCAAGAGCTCCTTATGCAAACTCTCTCATGCGTCGCTCCCACCCCGTTCACTTCCTCAACAACGATGCTCCTTTCACCCCGTCGGAAATCAGCGAGAGTCTCACATTCTTCGCAGAGGTGCGTGCCAGGCGTTTCTTTATTCTCAGTCAAACAGCCTAAGGGTAGCGCTGTGACTCACCGTTTGTCTTTGCCTCCTTCTGTGACCCTCTGCTGTCCAACAACTCACCGCCAACTTCTCTGCTTGCCGCTCTCCTTAATTCTTTACTTTTCACGCCGTTAATGCTTCGCGAAGTCTGCTTCACTTCTCAGCTGTTTTTCCGTTGACAGCAGTTCTCCTTCACACTCGGCAATCTCCCGCTGCTCGGTGACACGCCACTGGGTCTTACTCTTGTGGGCCGTAATTTCTCTCTTCTGCCAATTCTATGGGTTACTCCACTATGTTTACGATCCGCTCACCCAAGCGTCACAGCAATCTTCTTTCCTTTGCTTATTCAGCGTGTTGAGGCCGCTGTGCCTGGTTGACCCTCGTCGCCAGTGTAGTGAACGCTTACAGAAGACGGACACCACCAGGTTTAAGTCAACACACGTTTATTTAAAGTCTTAGTGAGTAGAAGGGACGAGAGCGGCCTCAGCCCCATCTGCAGCCACAGGGTGACAGTCTCTGAACTCCCCGCGGCGCTCGCCTTGGAATGTTGGTCGTGGTGGCATTCGGAGTGATGTCACCATGAACAGTTCCATGACACGCGATGCTGCCGGGGAGGGAGGAGAAGGAGACGAGTGGTAGATAACACAAGCTTGCCTCTACCAACTGCTGATATTAGGTAGAACCCTAAGCAAAGGAGGGAACAGGCAAAAGGCACAGAATGTTTGAAGTCATTAAACAGAGAGGGTATCAACTTCTCAAGCCCTAGTCACATCACCCAACATATTAAATGCAGGCAACAAAGCATTTTATTCGGAGGCAAACATGTTCATCCTTGGAGTCCCCAACCATCTTTTGATCTCCTGAAAGATCTACGGGCTGACAGAGACCATTGAGGATGGAAACATGGAACTAAGTGAATCAACATCTACATTCTCCACTTCTGGCAGGTAAGAAGCCCAGACTGACTGTAAGTGAGGTTCTGTCTATGTCAACAGGCTAAGCCCCAAACATGCAAATGAAGGTGTCATGGCCACCAATATGAGCAATGCAAGCAGACATCTCCTCTGCCTCGCAGTAGACTAATAAAAGTAAAGGACAAGTCATAAAACAGCATAGCACATCAGATGTATCGAAGACAGGTAAAAAAGGGGTAGGAAAAGGAGAAGCACAAGAATCTTCTCTGGCATATTCGTCATGGAATTGAGAAAAAGCAGAGAATCAGGCACTGCATTCCAGAGGATAAGGATTGCTGGAAGAGTTTGGGGTTTGTTTGAGAATTTAGAGGACAGGTTATTCCATCAAAAATGTGACAGATATCCCATCTGCCTCATTAGAAATGCCATGTGAGATAATGTATTAGAAATAAGGCAGACTGGATACCCATCACTTTAGTGACAGTGAACCCCATGCCCAAACTCCAAATCAGGTCCTTGATCACCATGTAAGTATAAACAGAAATGTAAATTATTAGTAAGTTCAGTCAAATAGGAAGGGACCTGAAGGAATGGCCAAAACAACAAAGAGTCTGTTAAAAGAAAGTCAGGTGCAAACTAGGAACAATAGCAACAAAAACACCACCACACTCTAGTTCCAGGTAAGGAAGTAAAGCTGTGACTGCCTTTTAATTGTCTCTGCCACTCCTAACCTTGAGAAGGAAAAAAACTCATAGCAGACGCCATCTTGAAATGGTTTGTTTTAATCCCATGTGATTGGTAAATGTGGCCAATTTTATGGGAAGATGGTTGCCTTTTCAATTTGTAGCATTGTACTGAGCCTCCCAAATACCTTGAAACCAGTGGCGCCGCCGCTTCTAGCTCACAGATTATCCAAATTTAATTCAATTGTATTGTGACACCAATGCCAAACAACAAAAGCCACCATATACGCTGCACAGTAACCACCCAGTGAAAAAGACTTGCTTGCCTTCAACCATTGTATTTCCTTAATTCAAGCACTTTAAGTTCTTAGAAAAATTCTTAATTAAGTTACTAAATCTTTAGACAGACTTTGACAGGAAACTGACAAGGTGGGCAATATACAATATACTGATATGGACAGTCACCAAAATCACAAGGCCATCACTGTTGCGTAAACAAAACGCTCTGGCTTAGTTGTAGAAGGTTTGGCTTTTCCACACACAAGTGCCTGAACTTGGTTCTGGACGCCAAGGCTTGAGCGTGAAAGTCCAGAGTGTTTTAGCCTAAACAACCCCACTCAACATACTTGGGGTTGAGTGGTCAGAAATGCAGTGATAATTCAAACTCAATTTTGTGCTTTAGAATATCACACAATTATTACACGAAGAAAAGGCACTTAATATTGAAAAGTGTTTATATCAACATTCTCATCCTGTTGCTTAGAAGATGAGTAATAATCAGAGAGAATATATTTAAAACAGCACTAAAGCATGTCAATGACAGTGAGAATAATATAAACATTTATAACATGGTGGATTGTCATTGGCAATCTAACACCCTAAAGACTACTTCTATGGGTTACATTATGAAAGCATGCAGTAACTAACTTGCATCTAGATTTTATGGCATGACGCGAAGGCCAATATTACGCGAATCTCCTTTATTGCGTAGTTCAGAGCAGCAACAATGAAGAGATCTAGAACGTCAAAACATTCTAACAGAGTATATAGTCCATGAGCACATAGACATCTCCCTTCTTTGTTGATGATGCTCACAAGATAAGTACTTATATTTTATCGGTGCTTGATCTATACTTGTTTGATCATGTTTATTGATGATATGGGTGGTTAATAACTGGGTGAATGTACCCCCTTTACCCCTCCCCCACCCTCTATACAGCACTGAATTTACCTATTGTATTTTATTCTCAGCTCATTCCATATTCCTTTTATTCATACTGATATTTTCAAGTTATGCTCATAGCTTATTTCATAATCCCCGCGAGCGCTTCCACCCCCTCTCCCGGGACTCACGTTCATTGTGTGCTTTATTTTTCTGAATATTTCGCCGATTAATTTTTTCCTTACGTCTCTGGCACCTAATACTTCCGAGGCATTCCTGCCTCCGCCCGACCCTTTCGTAACTTTCCTCTGCTGTTTCAGGCCGGGGAAAGCTCTTCTCGCACGGCTCAATAACAGAGTAATTTATAAAGCTGATTTTACAGCATTATCTTCAACCCTCAGTTCCCTTACAAAAGTATTTCAAGGGCCAATTTTACCAGTTATCTTCAACTCTCAGTCCCGGATTATCTTCAACTCTCAGTAACCTCACCGTTTGCAGTCCGTGAAAGCACTTTCAATAAAAAAAGAAATTTTTAAAGAGAGAGAAAAGAAGGACATACAGGTCATGAATAACATAAATAGAGAAAGGACTTACATAACAATCCCTGGTTATACCAATTAAAGGAAAGTTCCTTAGCCCCCAATTACATCCATTTTATTTCACAAAGTTACCATAACAACTCAGCGACCATTTTGTTTACTCATCATTCCTTTTGACAGTTAGTATCTCACTACTCAACTGTACCTGACCTCAAGCTTCATTATGTCCTCAAATCCTTCAACCAGCAGTATGGAAGATAAATTGGAAGATCTCATTAATAACGCAATAAATAGGGTAATGGGGTCAACATTAATAAAAAAAATTGAAAACCTATCTAAAAAGGGCTGTCCATCCACAAGAGCTCAGAAGGAGCCCGCAAAGGCTACAACAGCGCCAAGAAAAAGACAAATTGGGGGGAGGAGCCAAGATGGCGACCTGAACGGACGCTCGATTCCCGGCTCCGCTGGCCAGTGTGCTCTGCACCTACATCCTGCTTGCTTATCCGAGATACAACAGCCGCGGATGGGAGCCGCGATCGCGCTGATGCGCTGGGTGTTTCCCCGGTGTCCCTGCCTGCTGGATTCCCGGAGATAGCGCCGTACCGGGTGCCGGGCTCCATGGCCGCGCTCTGAGACCGGCGCTGCCCTGGCTATCGCGGACCCTCGAGACGGCTGCCGCCTGTTGTGCCCTGGGACTGTGATCGTCTCTACCTATTGGAACCGGTGCCGAGGACTTGGGATGGGATTCTCTAGCTACACTCAACAGCTCCGTCTCGGTGGGTCGAAGTGTTGGTGAGCGGTGTTTGTTTCGGTTCTCGCTCCCTTGGCTGACGTCGCAACCGGCCCGCGGCGGCCATTGATAGGGTCGCCCTACGACTTGTCCGCCCGGCCCCTGAGACTGGCCCCGAGTTCCCTGGGTCCACTGTGGCTTCTACCCGAAGTGACGCCCCCCCCTTTCCTGCTGGATGTTCGGGAAGGCGGCTGCCTCTTCCACAGTGCCGATGGCTGACTCGCCTGCTAGAAGTACTTCACCGCTCGACGGTGACCTGAGGGAGCCATTACAACGCCCGCCGAGAACGAAGAGGCAGCCCAAGGCTCAGGGGGAGCTGACATGCCGGGATATTATGGATGCACTCGCTGACCTCAGGTTGGAAATGCGGACACTCTCAGTGCGGCTTGGGGACCGGATAAACGGAGTGGTGCAACGGCCGAAACGGGACTGCTCGGCTGACCCCTGGCACGGTACGAAATTGGCCTTCTCGGCAGACATGGGCAAGGTGGATACTGTGGTGCCGGCCGTTGCCGGGGCGGCGACGCCTGATTCCCAGAGCTGCAATTCCGACGCGAGATGGCTTGGTGTCTTTGACGGAGATACAAAGTTGCAGTTCTCCACGGAACCTGAAACAATGTTACTGGGACTGAAGCGGAGCTCCCGGCCCCCACCGCTGCTACATCCCCCTGTGATTCCTGCCTCCCGAGTGCCCTTCCTCCAGTTTTGGCTCGACTCTCGATTTTGGTTTTCGGAATTGCCTTCTCCAAGTGTTTGCTACTTGGCAGCCGCTGCTGGGCGTCCATCTTGCCTCTTCTTCCCTTCTCCTCATCGGCGGCGGCCATTTTGTCTTCAGGTACTTTGTAAAGCTGGCTTCCCTCGATTGCCGAGTCTGAAGAGACGCTTACGCTCTGGCCAGGGCTGACTGCTGTTACTTGTGACCGGGACTGGAAGGTTTACAGGGACTCGAAACGGAAAATTGTGATTCTGCGCTGCAATGTGCGATTTAATAGGCCTCGCCCCATTTCATATTGTATCACGATAATAGCTGCTTATTAGACTTCCCGGGGTGGTGGTGAATTGTGTGGCGGGATTGTTCAGTGATGTTGAAGACTGGGCTTTATTGAATGTGCTGGATACAGTAACGGGTGGTGATGGGCTGGGACTGATTCGGTTCCCCTTGTCTGCTTCCTTAGAGTCGCTCTTCCTCTCCTGCATGCCGCTGGTTGTATATTTCGCAAGGTGCTAATAATTGAAAATGATTGGGACTCCGGGTTATCGGTTATTGGGTGTGCTCCTCCCCGCCATTTCTCCCCCCCTATTTGGGAGTGGTAGATTAGCTAGTTCTTTTCTCCCTCCCTATAGTCAACAGTGACGTTTCCTTCTCTTCACTTTTCTTCCTTCTTTTGGCGTTTCTTGCTGACTTCTTCTCTCTTTTCTGACTTTTCTTTCTTCTAAATTTCGGTTTTATATAGGGCGACAGGCACTCTGCTAGAGGGGGGGTAGGCCATAGCCTCTGCATGTGTGTAGGGTGGGGGGTTATATTTCCTTTTTGTTAGTTTCTATGGGACCGATTTTCTTCTTCTATGATTTTACTCTTTTTGCCATAGTAGGGAGTGCTGGGTGTTGGGTGGCTGTGGCAGTATTATTGGGCTACAGATGCTAATTTGAAACGTGGATATTGTGTTACCATCCTGCCTGGCGGGGACATGCTTGCTGATATGCGAATTGCTTGCTGTAGTTGCCATTGTCGTGTCCCTCCTACATGGACCTTGCTCTTTTTTCTTATTTTGCTTGTACGGATCACTACGACCTCTGTGCCAGTTGCGTAACAAAAACTTTAAAAAAATTTAACCTTCATTCATCCTGCGCCACGGTGCTGCGTTCTTCTCCAGCTTGCTTCCCCTTAATGTACATGGTTCTGATGCAGCACTGGGTCGCCGTAATGTATGCTTTGGTGTTCGACTGAGTGTTCGAGGCCGGCCGGGTGGTTGTAGGCCCGTATCTGTTATTTCTCTATGTGCACAATAAAGGTTTTCAAAAATTTAAAAAAAAAAAAAAAAAAAAAAAAAAAAAAGAAAAAGACAAATTAACCTGAACCCTCTTAAAGGTACAAAAAAGCCCAGGAGCTCTGACCCGACAATTTTGACTGGCGGTGACAATGACAGTGCCTCGGGCCCAATGGATGGGCAATTGGAAGGGTTGACCCTTCCTATCACAGTAATGATACAAGCGAAACCACTTGCCCTCATGAGCACTGTTGCACGTCCAGCTGGAGTGCTTGTGTTTAATTAATACACTCTACTCTTAAACCTATAATGTATCACATTTCATTTTTGTGTCGACATATACTCAATAAACATAAGTTTTGTTCTTGGCCTTTTTACTTGGTTCAAGAGAAACATAAAATGTAACCATTTCCAAATTACATACAACGATTGTTTTACATTCACAATTCATGTATATGCTTTTCTTTGTACACTTCTTTATAATGCCCTATGCATTTCGGGCCCCTCGGCCCTTCTTCGGGGGCAGTATCTGTGGGGATCAAAAATTACATGTTGTTTGTTTTGGTTCCAATATCGTGAGGGAAACACAGTCAATTATATTTAAGCAAGTCTCATTCTTATTTACAGTGTGTGAAGTCATGCCATTTTGTCATAAGAAGAAGCACTAAATATCCAAAATAAACGGGTGACGAGAAAAAGCAAAAGATATAGAGTGACTAGAAACAATTTGAGTGCTGGAAATGGAGTCTGCTCTAAATAGTGAAACTAAGAGACAGGGGGGTGCTACCAGAGTCCCACACCTCGTGTTGAAAATACCTCACTGCGCGTTTCACTGACCTTCACGTGGTTACTTGAAGTTTAGAAAATGGGTCACTGGCTCGTTCAAGCAAACTGAACGCTTTACTGAAAAAATGCGGAGGGAACTCATTAGTTGTCGCAAGCATGGTGAAACCAGGTGGCAAGAAAACTAAAGGAAAATGTTCGTACCTGATTAGATCCACGGGGGTCTATCCAATAGAAGTGTGCAACTATGCTGTTATGAAGCGTCGAGTCCTCAATCTAAAAAATATATACAGCGGGCAAGGTTCACTAGCTATTCGCCTTCCAGAAAAGTGATGGGAAATATGCTAACGGAGAGGGAGCTCACCTTGTTTGGAGTTTGAACGGCTCCAAATTACGTTCAGGGGTACCGGAGTCAATGCGATCCCGGTTGCAGTGCTTAACGCGCATGTGTGTGCTAAGCCATTCATATTGACATTAAAGAAAGGACTACAACTGAACTTAAGGGCTTCGTGAAAAGAGCTTCGTGAAAAGAGTGGCGGCCATTACTAAATGGCATAAATGTTAAGAAAAGGAAACAGAAAGCGTGAATGACTGAGATAATAATAAATAAAAGTGGATAGTTCCTGGCATGTAAAACATATAATAGGTGAAGTAAACTAATAAATGCATTACATTTAGTACGCATACATGTATTTATACATTGATATAAAAGAAACTGAACTCAAGTCGCACGCAGGCGACGTATAGGTGCAGTATCATAAATAACATCCTAGATCTACTCTATCATTGATCCCTCTGGGATCTTGTGAATCTAGCCTTTTAATCCAAAATATTTCTCTCTGGAGTAATTTTTTAGTGATGTCTTTGCCTGGGGTGGGTTTGACAACCTCGAGCACCTGGAACTTCAATTGTGCTATTGTGTGCCTATTTGAGGTCCAATGTACTGCAAGACTGCTGTTCGGATTATTGTTACGGATTGTACTTTTGTGTTCTGATATTCGTGTTTTGATTTTGCGTTCTGTCTTTCCTATATATAGAAGTCCGCAAGGACATTTTATGGCGTAGATGAGGTGTGTAGAGTTACAGTCCGCGTTGTGTTTGGTTTTAATGGTTTCCCCAGTGTGGGGATGCTTAATGTTGTCACTCGTTATAACATTATTACACTGTACGCAGTTGTAACATTTCCTGGTTCCTCGGTACGATTCTTGAGGATCCGTGATAGATGTTTTTAACATCTCTTTAATGTTTCTGGACCTTTTGTAGGCGAAAATAGGTTTGTCTTTATATAGTCCTTGAAAATCATTTTCATTGCTGAGAAGATCCCAGTGTTGGTTAATGCTTTTTTTGATCTCTCTTGAACTGGTAGAAAATTTAGATACAAAGACTTGTCGAGTGGACTCAGCTTTTTTAGTGGGCGTTAGTAATGATTCCCGATTTTTAACTGCAACTCTTTGTTTGGTGTTGTCAAGTAATGTCTTTGGATACTTTTTCTCTGTGTATTTATCGATGATACTTTCCAGATTCTGTTCGAGTACTTCAGTGTCAGTGCATATCCTTTTGGCTCTTAACATCTGTGAGTATGGCAGGTTTTCGATGAGGTTCTTGGGGTGAAAACTATTAAACATGAGAGCTGTGTTCTTGTCAGTAGCTTTGTGATATATCTCCGTACTGATTCCAGTTTCTTCCAGTTGTACTAACACGTCTAAGAAAGGAATCTTAGAGAATTCTATGGTACTGGTGAACTGAAGATGTTCATCTAATGTATTCAACTGAATTATTTTTTGATCAAGCATTTGTTTGGTGTTATGCCATATTAAGAAAATATCGTCAATATATCGACAATACATTGTTATGTTGTCCTGCCATTCAGGGTCTGTCAATAGATATTCTTCTTCAAATCTTGCCATATAGGTGTTGGCGTAGGCGGGTGCTCCGGAAAATCCCATGGATGTTCTCCTATTTTGTAAGAAGAACTCATTTTCATACTTAAAGTATCTATGGTGTAAACAAAAATGTAGCAGTTCAAGAAGGAATACTTTGTCTGCTCTTATGTCTTCCTGTTTTAAAAGAGCCCATTCAACAGCTTCAATTCCTCCGGTGTGGGGGATGGATGTATATAAAGCTTTTACGTCCAAGCAACATAGTATGAGATTCTCCTTAAACGGTACTGCAGCTAGTTTTTGGAGAAAATGTGTAGTGTCTTTAATGTATGAGTACCATGTTTGTACAAATGGTTGCAAAAAATGGTCTAGGTATTTTCCCAGGGGTTCGAAAATCGTGCCACACCCCGCAACAATAATGTTTGAGTTAGCCTATCTTAATAATACTCCCATAGACTCAAAGGAGCTGCGCCAATGGGCACAAAGGGCGATTTGCCTACTAGGCAATGCAAACACTGCGCTTTCAAATGAGAGACAAAAGAGTGTGCTCTTAAAAATAGGTCCCAAGCTAGTCGAGCTAGCTAATATAGAAGGGGAGCATCCTCAGAGGGCCTTCTTTTCAGAGAAGAATGTATCAAGGAGATGGCCAAATATGTAGGAGCATTCAACTCCTTTCAAAAATCACAAAAATATATTTAAAAAGTCTTTAACAACAGAGTTTTTACCCAGGCCGGGAGGATGCGGGGTCGGTTCCCCGGGCGTGGAAATTTTTCATCAAGACCCTTCATGGGACGAGGAGGAAGATCCTCCCAATCTGGCTTTGGAGCTCAGTCATCCTTCTTACCCCAAAGGCAAAGATTCAGCGGAAGAGGCTTCAGAGGTGAAAGAAAGCAAAGAGGCTTTTCAGCAGGTAAGACCAACCAAAGACCTTTTAGATACCCATATAAAGGTGGGAGGGAGATTAACCCTTAACTCTGGGAACTGGAACATGGTGAGTCAAGACCCTTGGGTACTAGGCACCGTCAGAAGCTACAAGATAAAATTCATGGATGTACCTATTCAGGAGAATCTTCCATGGGAAATTTGATTCTCTGAGAGAGATTCCGCATTGGTGAGTCAGGAAGTAAGAGACCTATTTGCCAAAGGTGCAATTCGGGAGGGACAAGAGATTGACTTTGTCAGCAATGACTTTCTAGTAGAAAAAAAGGACAAAAAGATGAGACCCGTTATAAATCTAAAAGACTTAAACCAATGGGTGGTTTACCGCCATTTCAAAATGGAACAAATCCACCTACCGAGCGATGTCTTAAGGAAAGGGGATTGGCTTACTCGACTAGATCTAAAGGGTGCTTATTTAACCATCCCTATCTGGCCCCCGCATCAAGAATGTCTCCAATTCTTTTGGGAGGGCAAACTATGGCAGTTTTGCAGCCTCCCCTTAGGTCTTTTATCACCCTCTTGGTGCTTCACCAAGGTGCTTCGTCCAGTAGCAGCCTGGCTGAGAAACAAGGGACGACATTTTAATAATGGCTCAGCCAAAGGAGGTTGCTTCCCAACACACAAACCTTGCAATAAAACTCCTAGAACACCTAGGTTTCGGTATAAACACCAAGAAATCCTTAACAACTCCAAGCCAAGACACACAGTTCCTGGGATTTACAGTAAATACAGTCCAAGCAGAATTGAAATTGCCGGGTGAAAAAATCTGAAAAATCAGGAAGGAGTTAAGGAAAATTCTAAATATTCACTCTTTCCCCCTAAGGACTTTGGCAAGGGTACTGGGCCTGTTGTCCTCAACTATTCAAGCCATATCTCAGGGTCCCCTATACTATCGGGCCCTTCAGAGACTCAAAGCCAAAGCCCTCGGGAAGACACCATCCTATTCTCAGATAGTTTACCTGGACCCAGACTCCAGGAAAGAAATACTCTGGTGGTTGAGAAATGCAGAGGCCTGGAACGGCAGAGCAATCTTCGGGGAAGAACAGAACTTACTGATAGACTCAGGTGCGAGCCTAGAGGGATGTGGTGCTACATGTGGCAACTCTTTGACAGGGGGACTTTGGACGCCCCAAGAGAAGGAACTACACATCAACTGCCTGGAACTTCTGGCAGGATCCAGAATCCAGAGCTTTACCAAAGGTTTGATGAAGTGTTCAGTCATGCTTCGCATGGACAACGTATCTGCTGCGAGATACGTGAACAAAATGGGAGGCCCTCATTCCAAAGGACTTTCGGACCTAGCCAAGAATTTCTGGGCATGCTGCCTCAACAAGGGCATCTCAATCATTGCCGAACATATTCTGGGATTGAACAATGGGGTAGCAGACTGGTTCTCCAGGAATTTCAAAGATTTGAGCAACTGGAAACTATGGGGTCCCTTTGGAATAGACCTGTTTGCAGACAGTCAAGTGCCCAAGTTTTTCAGCTCGAGGCTGGACCCTCTGGCCTTGGGGACAGACGCCTTCTTTCAGAACATTTGAGACCTATGCATTCCCTTCTTTTGCCATGCTTCCACATCTTCTCCTACAAGTTCGGAGAAATAAGGAAATAGTGGCAATAATAACTCCCCTCTGGAGATCTCAGGCATGGTTCCCCATTCTGTTCGAAATGAGTGTGGACTTTCCAATTCTCATACCTACCTTTGAGGAAATAAACACAGGTCCTCAGGGAGAATGTCACCCATTTGTTCTTCAGGGCCTCATGTAATTGATCAAGAAACACCAAAGGACCTTGACTCTACTCAGTAAGGCCGAGTCCATAAACCAACATAACGTCACGAGTGCCAATACTGAGTGTAAGTCCAAAAAGACTATTTATTCCAGAACCTATGAATAAAACATATAGGTCCGCGTTTTTTACTACACCATCAGTTGCTTTATTTGACAACTCTCTTAGACATCCCTTTTTCAATCATACTTTCTACATGTGTATCAATAATGAATACAAAACAGAGGGAAAAACTATATACAAAAAACGACATTACATCATACAGTACACCAGCAAACAATCAATGCATACCTTCACACATACCTCATACAGATTTTGCCAGACACTCCTAACAAGCACTCACACCATCCAAACAAAGCCCCAGCGCAGGTGAAAATAATTTTGTAAACCCCAGCTGTGGTGGAAACTGTTCTTAATCCCAACGTCAAACAGTACAATAAATCATATATACTCCTAATGAAATGTAGAGATGATTCAATATAATCAATATTTCCTACATCTCACGCCTCAGTCACTATATCAAAACAACAATTATATTGCATAATTTGTTTGACAAGGGAAACAACAAGGTCGACGCGTTTCAAACCCAACTGTGCGTCAAGTTCTCATCAGGACCGTAACGTTCTAGAAAAGAAAGAAACAAAACACACATTCATATTTACAAAACCGCCAACCGTAGTTAGACAAAAAGGACACCCACCGGTGCAGTCCGCCTACCTTATTTCCTGAACTGATTAAATCTGTGACTTCACCCTTGAAGGTGATAGCATTCTGAAAAGACAGACACAAGACAACACACTCTATAAACCTTATGTCAAAGTCTTGCTGGAAACCTCCCATGCCTAAGAGGCTCACTCGTGTCCACTTACCAATTGCTTAACTTGAATCTGAAAATCCTGTCGTTATGTTGCTGGGATCTGGGTGACCTGCCAGAAATAGTCGACTATTAGAACATGCAAGTTCATGACATGTGGTCTTTTTTATTTAGACATGAAGAGGCGAGGCTCACCTCAAACGTACATCGCGAAATTCGTGGAAGCTAACGTCAAACTGCCATTTTACCAGTAGCTCTGGGGGAAAGAAATGCCAGTTTTAGCTCCTGATCCAGCGCTCCTATTGAAAAACTGTCTCATAAACGCTACCTAACACCTGAATACTCACCATTAATCACAAAACACATGTAAAGGCCCATAATACCAATGAGACAATTTGTGAGCAACTGAATCAGGTGGTCTCATTAATACATTTACTCACTTATTATTTACACTATTATATACAACTGCAGGTTATCATTTTTACCATGGCTGTAAACATTTATTATTTATTAAACAGATCGCTTAGGCGATTGAATCATTTGATGGTAACTAGACCATGAATAAATAAGACCAGCTTGTCTTCTTCAAATCTAATTTTATTAGCTTTATTAATCATAAGGGAAAAAGGCATTAATACTTTGAATCTTTATTTTATAAACAAATGAGAAAGCCGCATTTTTAATAAGGAAATGAATTTTAAACTGACACTTAAAAGGCAAGCTCAAAATCATGAATTAATAGCAGAATAACAGTTTCCATTCCCTGAATCTATTTCCCTGACTAATTCTCACTCCACCTATAACGGAAAAATCATTTAAAGTCTGCTGTCCTTACATGCGCCAAAGGTCCATCAGCATGTCACAACACTCAGAAATCGGAAAGTAAGAGGTTTTTCCTTGCTCATAGTGTCAGACTTTATACCTTTCTCTCTAGCTAAATTTTCTACATTTTACATTCTTTTCGACAAATCCATGATTCTCATTGGCTGTCCAGTGTCAGTCCCTGATTAAGAATGGTTATGTCACCACTGACTCTTGACCAAGTCCAGGCTTCATATAAGCCCTATTGTCTTTCATTTCCACGTCTTCGGTTTCCTCAAGAATGATACTTTACTCGAGCCTCGGACGTTTACTTCCTAACCTTGGCAGACACATCAAGTTCCTGTCCTTGAGCTATCTCTCCACGAGCACGTTCAACGCAACCAAAGAATTATTCTTTAATTCACAGTGTCAACTCTGGACAAGATATCGCGTCTGCAGCTCTGTCAGCCATGTTTTCAGAACTAACTTTAGGCCTCACTTTGAAAACTATTATTAAACAAACACAAGACATCAATTAATTAAAGAATTGAGACCCATTCTGTTACCCTCCCCCTTTAGTAATTAATCCTGTTAATTATGTTACCTAGCAGAAGCACATAAAGGCAGCATTATAGTTACTTCTCCTTTTTTGAACCACAGGAACTCCATGAGCTTTTTATCACAGAGAGACATAACATAAGCACATAAAATAGGCACATGCCATTAGTTTAACTGCCGCATTTAATACTGACAAAGACAATAAACAAGGTTAGTTTATTATTTTTCTTTGCGTATGCAACATAAAGCATACTAGTTTTTCCCACGTATAATGATAGATGCATTCTTAAACTAAGTTGATTAATAATTTCACCACAAGCTTATTAATTAAATTAATGATATAGTTAATCAATTTCACAAGTTTGAACAACATTTTGTTCTTTACCTTGCTCCATCAACTCCCTCATCTGGTGATTTCTAAATCACCAAACAATACCCAAAAATTTGAAAAATGTTAACCCTTGAACATGTTTTGGACTTTCTTAATATTAGTATTTCTAAACTTTAGATTCCCTTGTTTTTCGGCATTTGTCGTATTGAGTTCTCCGAAACTCTTCTAATTCTAATTCTTTCTCCTTTTCCTTTCTTAGTTTGCAAATTCTTTTCTTTTCTATTACTTTTTCTTCTCTTGTGTATCATGCAACTAATTTTTAACAAAAGTATCACTATAGCTATGATTATTAAAGGGAAAACTATTTTACCTATGATTGAACTACCAATCTCTTGAAACCAGTGTTTAATTGCTACAAATCTTTTTCTTAAGCGTTCTGAAAAACTCTCATCTTCTAAAGGTTCTACTTCTGCATGTAATTCAGTAATGTTCTTTATGTACATTTCTATATTCTGACTTTTGTCAGGTATGTAAGTGCAACAATGTTGGACATGCAAAATTCCACAGACTCCACCCTCTTTTGCCAGCAGAATGTTTAATGCAAGACGATTCTGCATTACCATGTTTCTTATGGCAACAAGTTCTGTGTTCACTAATTGAAATCCACTTGCAGTATCTGTTGACAATCTATCAACAATTGTGTACATTTTTCTGATTTTATTTGCATTCAGGGTTATTCCTACCATAGGTATTAATGCACCAAATATGTCTCCCATAATTTCTGTAAAGCTTTCCCTTCTAAATCTATTCAAGTGATTCCCAATTTCAAATGAACCTTTTGCATTTCTATCTATATGAAAAATCTTTGGAAAGACTAAACCTACATAACACATCCCATACCAGTGGTCTGGGAGATTGTAATAGGCTTTATTCCCGAAAACAAAATAAATTCCAGGAAAGATTGGATCTTTGCCTCCTTTATATCCCCAACCCCCTATAATACGGTAAGTATCTTCACATTGACTTGCACCGACAAAATAATTATCATATAATGTATTATCTCTTCTTATTGTCAGGTCCTTGCGGGTGGTGGAGGGTTCGGCACCAAGGGTTCGCTTTAAGATCAAGACAGGTTCCAATCACACGCCTCCTGTCTGTCTTTGGAGGCTACGAGTAGCGCAATCCAGATGCAAAGAGACACTTCCTGATTGTGCCACTGACTAGTTGCTTTAACGCTCTAGTCTTTCCGTGGCGGCCATTTTGTGCGCTCGAGCCGTTTTCTCTGCGCACTTCAACGGTCTAATTCCTGAGAGTAAGACGCTTCTGTTTTAGCGCGTCTTTTCTAAATATTCCAGTCCGTTATTTTCTGGTTCAAGCTTTCCTTGTCCCTCAGCATTCACGAGCGCTAGACTCAATTAGTCTTTTAGCGCGTTTCCGTTCCTGTTCCAGAATTGTTCCCTCAGCAATTGCGCAGTACCTTGCCTCCGCTCCTGGTAGGACTCTTCCTCGTGTGTGTCAAAGTCTACTAGAGTGAGGTAAGAGACCAGCGCTGTTCTAGTTCCGAAGTCAATTTGTACCTGTGAACTTTCATAGCGAGTGATTCCAATGCACTCCGACCCTGCAGCTGAATTCTAATTTCGTTTGAACCTGATGAACTACATTAGAGAAAGACTTTGAACTATATTAGAGAAAGACTTTACCTTCGTGAGCTAGAGACTCATTTGTGGAGTATTCAAGCGGCAATTGTCCTTCATCCTTCCTGTGCCTTGATGACTTCAAGTATAGTAGGGTATATTCTGATATGCATATTGGTTATACAGTATTACACCAACTGAGAATCTGCAGCAGAGGTTAATTCTCCAAGTCCTGTTTGAACTCCACTCCAAGACTGGATGAAAAGCTTCTTATCTGGACTTCCAAGTTCAGACCTATAGAAATATCTACATAGAGAGGGGCTTATGTCCGCACACATTCAGGTACTTGAAAGTAGAGAATAAGAGAGAGAGTTAGGAGAAGGTGCCAGACTATAGTGGGGAACTGTAGTAATGTTTTGCTTATTTTTACAGGAGATGATCTTCCTGAACGAAGAGTAGAAGATTATATGTGTGGCAGTCTCTCTGTTTGTTATCCACTTCCCCTTTCCCTTTCATTCCTGGGCTCAGAGTTCTCTGGGTACAGGGGTGTAGGGGAGTTGGGAAATTCTCACCATTAGCAAGAACTTTCTGGTCATCTGCTTCCACGGAGTCAAAGGAATTCAGGTACGCTCTCTGACACTTATACAAAATTTTCCACTAACAGGTTTATTTATGTGTATTGCAACATTTTCATTTCTACCATTGAGCTTTTCATCTTCAATCTGCCAAAATTTTGACTTAGTAGTTTTCAACATCTCATTTCGCTTGTAAATTGCCCTTCTCTCTTCCACCATATTTAAGAGCGTCTTCTCTTCTGTTCTCAATTTACATGTTAAATTATTTCTAAAAGCATACTCATAAGTAAGTTCACTAGTCGTTAGGAAAAATTCCCTCATCTGTTTAGAAGGTCTCACTTTATTCAGATTATTTTCAACTTTTAAATTTGCAAAAATCTCATCAAAATCTGAGTAATAATACTCCAAACGCCTAGTTTTATAAAATAAGCTAGCTATTACACTACAGGTTATGCCATAAGTAAGAGGAAGCATAATATATATAACACCTTCGGACACAGAAGTAGGTAATTTCACACAAATATAGCAATCTTTTGCATCCATCAACTTAACATATTCAGATAAAAGTCTTGAAAAGGTATTGCTAGAGAAATCTCCCACAGATCTATCTTGATGAATCTCAGGTTTATGTACAACAATTTTATTAGTTTTAACATCTTTTTCTTGCTTAACTTCAACTTTGCTAGTCATATTAGCTTTATACATCTCTTTATCTATTCCAAAAGGGAAAATGACAGCTAAAATTAACCAAACTAAAATTATCATAATTAATTGCAACATCTCTTGAGAATTGAACATCTCGAATTATTATTAGTATAAGGCATCTTTACCTTCAAACAAAGGCCCTAAAAATAAAACATAAAAAATTGAAAAATTGAAAAATTACTAAATATACCCCCCTTTTTTTTTTCTTTAACAGATAATTTTATTTTCTAACAGCTTTTCTTCGACCTTATGTCATACATCAATGTGTTTTCCAGCTAAAACAATTTCTTCGACCTTGTGTCTCCTAACTATTCTATTCTATTATTCTATTAAAATTATTTATAACGCGCACTATCACCAGCGGTTTCTTGGCGCTCATTGACATATTGCGTTGACATATAGCATTGGTCGAGGGTGACATGTAGCGATGATCAAGGGTAGGGATTAATCATAGGCAGCTTGGAAAAGCAGGGTTTTTAGAAGTGTACGAAAGCAGTCATACGATGGACAGAGACGAAGAGAAGAAGGTAGGGCGTTCCAGGTGGAGGGAGCCAGTACGGAAAAACTCAGACCTCCATGCTTTTTCCTTTTAAATCTTGGGACCTCAAGGAGGTTTAGTGATGCTGAGCGAAGGGCTCTGGAAGGAGTGTGACGGGACAAGGCCAGAGAGATGAACGTGGGAGCTGCGTCCGATAGGGCCTTAAAAGTAGTGCATGCCAGATTGAAAGTGCAGCGTTTGGAAACAGGGAGCCAATGCAGGCTTCGGAGGAGGGGAGTGACGTGCTGGTGTTTGGGCTGACGAAAGATCAGGCGAGCAGCCTGATTCTGCACCAGCTGAAGTCGGTGGAGGTGACATGCAGGAATTCCTGCGTACAGAATGTTGGCGTAATCAAGCCTGGAGGTGATGAGCGCAATGACAACCTGTATCAGGGCCTCTTTAGTAAGAAACCTGCTGATCTTGCGGATCCGCCTGAGGTGGAAGAAACAGGCAGAGGTGATCGCGTTGACATGTGGTCTCATTGATAGATCTTCGGAGATGATCACCCCCAGGCTTTTAACTGAGCTCACAGGAATAGGTGCAGTCCCCAAAGATGTAGGCCAGAAGGTGGTATTCCAAGGGTGATTGGGGCCGCCCACCAAGACGAGCTCAGTCTTGGTGGGGTTAAGCTTTAGGTGGCTACGGTACATCCACTCTGCAATGGTCAGCATGGTGTCCTGAAAATTAATTCGGGAGGAAGGGAGGGAGTCTATGGGGAAAATTAACTGAAGGTCGTCTGCATAATTAAAGATAGTGACCGGGAAATTACGGAGGGAGGCTAAGAGTGGTTGGAGATATAAATTAAAAAGAAGCGGGGATAGTGCAGAGCCCTGTGGGACACCGCAGGAGAGGGAAGTGAAAGGTGCGGAAAAGGTGGAGAGGTGGACGGACTGTGAACGCTGGTGAAGGAAGGATCTGAGCCAGTCAAGGGCCACTCCTTGAATGCCGGCATTGTGGACACGGTCGATCAAGATGGTGTGATCGACCGTGTCGAATGCCGCTGAGAGGTCTAATAGGACAAGGGCTTGAGAGATGTTTTTGTCAGCTCCTTTCCTAAGGGTGTCCATGACTGCTACAATGACCGCCTCGGTGGAGTGGAGGGGTCTAAATCCCGCTTGTTGAGGATCTAAGAAAGATGATTTCTCTATAAAAGAGCTCAAACAGCGGGTAACGTAGGTCTCCAAGATCTTACCTAGGTAGAGGAGAAGGGAGATGGGTCTGTAGTTGCTGAGTGTAGTGGGGTCTGCATTGGGTTTCTTTAGTATTGGTAAGACTGCAGCTTGCTTGAAGGAGGATGGGACCTCCCCGGTAGCAAGGGAGTTGTTAAGTAGCGCTATCGGGGGGCCGGGGCAAGCAAGAAAGGCTCCTTTCAGGACCTGCGAAGGACAGCAATCATTGGGGGAACCTGAGCTGACTTTATGAAGGAGTGAGGAGAACTCTTGTAAGGATATGGGTGGAAATTCAGTCAGGATACTAGTGTTTGTAGGGGGAAGAAGGGGAGGAGTAGAGGAAGGGGTAGGGATGTTGTTTTTTATTGTTGTGATTTTTTCTATAAAGTAAGAATTGAGCGAATCGCAGAGGGTTTGGGTCGGCGGGGGTTGTGGGGTGACTCTATCTGGTATGGAGAGCTCGTTTACAATTGAAAAGATGTCTTTCGTTTTGTTAGTAGAATTCATAATTTTTTTGTGAGAAGTATGCTGTCTTGGCTGCCAGGATAGATTGTTTATAAGATTTTAGGGTCTCAGTGAAAACAAGTTTGAGTTGAGGATCGTAATGGCGACGCCAGCGGCGTTCAGTTTGTCGCAAGGCGAGTTTGTCCGCTTTAAGTTGGTCCGTAAACCAACGTTGAGCGTCGTGGGGGCGCATAGCTTTAATAGTTTTAAGGGGGGCAGCTTTGTCGCTAGCCTGACGCAGCCATTCGTCAAGTTTTTCAGCCTGATTCTCAAGTGAGGACTGCATTGTAGGTACGGTGGAAGCCAATAAGTCGTGGAAATCACCTAATGTCACCTAATGAATAAATTCAATAATTATCACTTGCATCATCAACATTTTCTTGACTACTATTTACTTCTACTACTGGTGGTATAATTATGTAAGTCCACTCTGGTGACTTGTACTTCTGATTTGGGCTTATTATTCTTTTTGCTCTGCTGTTTATCACTTCTATTTTCTTTCCTGCTTGTTTTTTCTTATTTAAGTCTTCTTCTTTTTGACTTGTGATCTCATTCACCTGCTCTTTTGCTTTTTTCACTAATTTAAATTTTAGGCCTTCAGTTTATTTTGGCCAATTGTCTCCTTTTCTTGTTAGCTTCCTTTTTGGTTCCGCTAAATTATATTCCACTCTCCAAGCTCTTTTCCTTTATTTTTTTACTTTTGATTCATCTCCACTTCATCTGTTTCACTTTCTGTATTATCAGCTGATTCATCAATAATTAATTTGATTGTATCAGAGTCTTCTTCTTCAGATTCAGGTACTTCTTTACTCAGCAGCTTCACTTTGTTAGGAACAACATCCTAATAGCTGGTACTTAGAATTTCTTCTTCTTCTTCTTCAATTAATTCCAATTCACCAGTTTCAGAATTTTCGTTCCTTCTTCCAAGGCTTCTAATCTGCTTTTCAATACTTTCCTGTTCTTGATCTTGAATTACTTCTTGCTCAATTTCTTCTTCTGCTATTTGATCTAGCAGATTTTTATCATTTTCTTCTTCAGAGTCTTGTATTACAATCTCTTCATTCAGTACTTCACTCTCATTTGCATTTTCCAGATGTCTACTTTCTTGTCGATCTTCAGGATCTGGATTTCTTTCAGGTTCTTCTTCTGAATCAGAATCAGCTGTTGTCTCACCTTCGTCGGGATTCTCAGGTGCTAGCACACGTATGGTATGGCTAGCATGAATCCATCTTTTCAATCCCCTAAACTTTACTGCATTTGTTGTGACTAATATCACCTGTCTTGCCTTCTGCCACCTTGGTACTAGGCAATTTCTTCTTCGATGTACTTTTGTCCTTGCCCAGTCTCCTGGTAACAGATCATGAGCTTGTTCTTTTTCTTTTGAAAATACTTCAGTTCCTACATGATGGAACACAGAAGTCATCACGTCAGATAGATTTTTGCAGTAATCCATAATGATGTTATCATTTATGCTCAGCAGTTTATCAACTGGAACAAATGCTTGCCTCATGACCCTGCCCATTAGAATCTCGTGGGAGCTTAATCCTGTTTTTCTATCTGGATGCTACTCAAAGACATCAAAACAAGTGGACGTGCATCTGTCCACTTCATTCCTATTGCTAAACACATCTTAGCTATTCTGTTTTTTTTGTACCATTCACTTGCTCAACAACACCTGATGCTTTTGGTCTGTGAGCACAATGTAATTTTTTTTTATGTCCAGTGCTTCACAAATCAACTTTAACAATCTGTTTTCAAAATGTGTGCTGCGATCTGTTTCAACCATCACTGGGAAACCATACCTTGGTATGATTTCTCTCAAATGCAATTTTGCCACAGTAACTGAATCGTTGTGACGTATTGGGAACGCTTCAACCCATCTCGAAAACAAACAGATTATCACCAAGACATATCTGAGTTTGTTGTGAGGTGGCATGTCAATGAAATCAAGCTGTATCCTGGTAAATGGACCACCCTCCCGTCCTATGGTTCCCATACTCATGACATTTTTTCTGTTTAGATTGATCTGCTGGCAGATCAGACATCTCTGACAAAGTGGTTCTGCAATTATTCTGAATTTTGGATTATACCATATTTGCCCAAATAACCTGATCATAGAATCTCTTCCACTATGTCCTGGACCATTATACATGCGTGCCATGTCAGAAATCATACTGTCCGGCATTACTGCTCTGTCATCTTTGTAAACCCAAACCTCATCTTCTTCTCTTTGTCTGTATCCTGCATCCAAGTGTCTTTCTCCTCATCACTTGCTTCATCTTGCAACTGTTTTACTCCCTGCCAATTTTCAACTACAGATATTAGCATAAGTGAGTTCAAAACATGTTCATTTTCTTTTTTCCGATTTACTGATACATTATGTTTTGCACAAAATGTTGGTATTGAGTCAGCATATGAGTTTCCTTTTGTTATGTAATCCTCTCCTTTCTTATGTGCTGTGCATTTAACTACTGCAATTTTTTCTGGTAACTGAATTCCGTCAATCAATCTTTTGATTAATTGAGCATTTCTTATTGGTGATCCCGCAGAAGTTAAGTAACCTCTTTGAGTCCAGAGCTGGCCATAGTCATGGACTACACCATAACCATATTGACTATCAGTCACTATGGTAATCTTTTGCTCTTTTCCCAGCTCACATGCACGAATCAAAGCAATTAATTCTGCTACTTGAGCTGAGCGAATTCCTTGAAGAGAGGAAGCTTCACTCACATCTGCAACCGTGCACACTGAATATGCTGCACTCAGAACACCTTCATCTGTTCTCAAGCATGAACCATCAACAAAGAAAACATAATCTGATTCAGACAATGGGACATCTTTAATGTCCTGCCTTGGTTTTGTGCAATAGTCCAATACATCCAGGCTTTCATGATCAATCTCATCCCAGATCTTTGTTTCAGATGTGTTAGGTAGTAATGTGGAAGGATTTAAATGTACACATCTTGCAATAGAAACATTGTCTGATCCTAGAATAACCTTTTCATATTTTGTCAGTCTATTGCTTGTCAAATGCTGTGTTTTGCTTCTAGTGAGAAGAATTTCAACTGAGTGGGGTACATATACTTTTACAGGAAATCCCATTATTATTCCTTCACTTTGTTCCAAACTTACACTTGTTGCAGCTACTGCTTTTAAGCAACCTGGTAATGCTTTTGCAACAGGATCAAGAACAGCTGAGAAATATGCTATTGGCTTTCTCAGTCTTCCATGTCTTTGAATCAGAACTGATAATGCACATCCTTCTCTTTCACTGCATTACAGCTCAAATTCTTTTTCATAATCAGGCATTCCCAATGCTGGAACTTCACACAAACTTTTCTTTAACTGTTCAAAAGCTTCTAATTCATTTTCTGTTAAGCTAATTGGGTCTTTCATGTCTGCTTTTGTCAGTCTCTGCAGTGGTTTTGCAATTACTGAAAATTCACGAATCCATTGGCGACAATACCCTACCATTCCTAGAAACATTCTAACTTGTCTCTGTGTTTTTGGAGGTTGCATTGCTTGAATCATTTTTATTCTTTCTGTTGTCACTTGTCTGATTCCTTTGGCAATTCTGTGACCAAGATATTTCACTTCTTGTTTGCAAAACTGTAATTTCGCAGGTGATACTTTATGTCCCTCATCTGCCAGATGATTTAAAAGAGTAATGGTATCTGTTACACAATTATCTCTTGTTTTTGCAGCTACAAGAAAATCATCAATATACTGCACTAACATAGATTTTCCAGGTAAATCTAGATTCTCTAATGATTTCTTTAGCAACTGATTAAAAATAGATGGACTTTCGGTGTACCCTTAGGGGATTCTACCCTATGCTAAAATACGTTCTTTGAACCGAAACGCAAAAATTTGCTGGCTTTCTGGATGCAATGGAACAGTAAAGAATGCATTACATAAATCAATAACTGTATACCATTCTGCATCATGCGGAATCTGATATAAAATTACCGCTGGATTTGGTACAACGGACAACATGGGACAACAATTTTATTAACCTTTCTCAGGTCCTGAACAATTCTGAAAGTTCCGTTTGGCTTTTTGATTCCCATAATTGGTGAATTAGATGGGCTACTCTCGATTTCTTATAAAACACCTTGTTTTATAAATTTATCTATTACAGGAATTACTCCTTCAATCACTTCTGCTTTCATTTTATACTGAGGAATGTTTGGATAATCTGCTCCTTGTTTTACTGTTATTTGTACTGGATCTACATTTTTCATCAGGCCCATCTCGTCTATAGTAAAATCCCAAATTTTTACATTCACTGTGTCTTTTAATTCTTCAGGTAAAATATTCTTATCAAACACAGGAAATAATTTGCTTTCTTCTGCCTCAACCATTGACATTGTTAATTTGTAAAGGCTATCTTCTTCTGGAGTTTGAAGCTCTATACCATCCGGTGAGCAATATATTGCACAGTTCATTTTACAAAGAATATCCCTTCCAAATAGATTTACAGGACTGCTATCACAAACTACAAATCTATGCATGTCTTTAAATTTACCTATTTCAACTTCCACTGGCTCAGTTAAATCTGTTTTTATTTGCTGATTAGCTACACCTACTACTTGGATTTTATCTCCAGAGAGAGAAAGGTTTTCTATTTCCACTGATCTAACAGTAGAATGGGTAGCACCTGTATCCACTAGGAAAGTAATATCTACATCATTCACTTTACCATTTACAAATGGACCAGATTGATCTACCTCAAGAGTGGCTCCAAGCACACGCTCTTCCTCCTCTCTCAGGCACCATCAGAAGTAATCTTCAGATTCACTCCCTCCATCTTCTTTCAACCAATATTGTTGAGACACATTCGACACATTCACTCTCGGTGATCTGTTTACCTGTTCACCTCCGCTGAATCCTGTTTCTGCACTGTATCTCTGCACATTTACACAGTTTGGAAGTGGCGGTTGTGGTAACTGACTTTGTTGGATCACTACCTGTCGCTGTAGCTGTTGCTGCTCATTTATCTCATTCTGCATCTGTGGATTTAATAATGTATTTTTTAAATGAATTCTGGGCGGATTCTTACACTCACGCTTCCAGTGTCCAATTTCGCCGCAATTAAAACATGGGAGTTTCTGTTTTGACTCTTCTATATTTCCCATCAATTTTATTTTGGTTTATTATAATTACCTTTAAATTTCCCTTGATTTTGTTCAACATTCTTATTTCCTAAAGTTGCTATTTGTTGCTCAGCCACTTTTACCTGTGCCCACATAGCTTTTTCTTTCAGCTTCTTTTGTTTGGCTTCTATTTCATCACTACAGTATTTTGCTTTTCTCAAGATATCATCTACCGTATGTGATTGCCAACCAACTATTCCAGTTCTTACCATTTCACTAATTTCAGGTCTCAAGCCTATATAAAATGGCTCATGTCCTTTTCACTTAAATGTTCATAACCACTGTATTGTTTAAATACCAGCAGTGATCTTTCATAAAATGAATGTACTGATTCTTTTGACTCTTGAATTGTTCTGTCAATTTTAACCCAATCTATCTCTTTTGGAGGAATCTTGTTTTTCAAAAACACAATTACCTGTTCATACTTTCTCATTACCTCTGGAGAAGGAGCACCTGTTACTTTATCTCATTCATATTCCTCTCTTGGCCAATCTATAGCAGTTTTACATTCTGTCCAAAGATCTGATGGAACAACTATGTCAAATAATCCATCGAGATCAACCCACAATACTTTTGAAACTTTCACAAATCTTTCTACTTGTCGATACCATTCTACAGGTTTTTGTCTTAATCGAGGGAAATCATTTGTGAACAGCAAAATGTCCTGTCTTGTCCATGGGACATGAACATACCCTCCTCCTGCTATTTCTCTCATTGGAAACTCATTCACTACTTTTTCTTTTTCTCAGACTGGAAAAGCTAAACTTGTTCTGTCTTCATCTCTTTTCTTAGTCCATTTCACTCTCCATTTACTTAATTCACCCCATTGTTTTCAAAATCACAATAAAATCTTTTATATGAGTAATTCTTCCTGAGGTATTCATAGTTTCAATGTCTTTTTCAGAGAAATCTACTCTATAATTTTTCTGCAAATTCTTCTGCTTACTTAAATCCACTTCTAATTCAGAAGCCATATCTTCTAATTGATCATATTTGTTTTTCCGTTTTTGTTAGGACACAAATCGGAGCTCCGCAGCAGATAACGGTATAGTCTCGACCAAGGAACTACAAGACCCAGTACAATCCCCGCCCAGAACTACATAACCCAGAGGGCAAAGCAAGGAGCATGCGCAGATTGCGCCACCATAAAACAGACCCGGAAGACAGCAGACGGCGTCGGATATTCTTGGTTCAAGTCGAGCAACCGCTTCGCCGAGGCTTCAAGGAATGTGAGCTTTGGACTTCGTTTAAGGGTTAGGAAGCCGAGGGCGCTGTTGCCGAATTGGAGACAGAGAGACCGGACCGTCTCTGTTGTTGCAAGCGCTAGGGACTCCATCCCCAGTTGAACCTTGTCAGTCCACGCTCGAGGGTTATTGAGCGCTAGGGACTCCGTTCCCCTTTTGAACCTTGCCAGTCCCCGCTCGAGGGTTATCGAGCGCTAGGGACTCCGTCCCCCTTTTTGAACCCTGCCAGTCCCCGCTCGAGGGTTATCAAGCGCTTGGGACTCCATCCCCCTTTTGAACCTTGCCAGTCCCTGCTCGAGGGTTATCGAGCGCTAGGGACTCCGTCCCACATTGAACTGTGCCAGTCCCCGCTCGAGGGTTATCGAGCGCTAGGGACTCTGTCCACCATTGAACTTCGCCAGTCCTCGCTCGAGGGTTATCGAGTGCGAGGAACACAGACCCTCTTTTCCCATTGCCTGTCCCCGCTCGAGGGTTATCGAGTGAGAGGGACCAGGAACAACAACGCGGGTTCTCCAACCCTACATTTAGCGGTTATACCAGATCGGCCAGTGCATCCCGCGGTTTGCCCTTCGTTGGAGTGTGTCGGGACCGACACCAATGCGGAGGACGAATTGAAGAACACCAAACTCCTTGCTCTTACCTCGAGTGGCATTGTCGGCCACTGCTTAGCACGGTGTCCTCTGTTGGTAAATGCCGGGACCGGCATTCGTGCAGAGGACAGTTGGATCTACCAGCATTACTCCTACACAGGGTGTCTACTCACTGTATCGTGGTGTATGCCGTTTTCCATCTGGTAGTATTGTGCGATAATAAAGAGCTGGTTATCATAACACGGCCGGTCTGGTCTCTAATTGCGGTATCGACCAGGGCTATCAAGGGGGTGTTCGTGCTACCCAAACCCGAGGAAACAAAGGATTACATAATATCCGACCTACGTACTAACACCGATCATCCTCCCGGTTGGGTACAATACCATGGCCTCAATGGAGGACGTACTGGCAGCGTTGCTAGATGTCCAGAACGAACTAGCTGACTCGCGCCAAGGAAACGGCGGATCTAAGAGCTAGGATGGACAACCAGCAGAGGAATCCGTTCAATGCAGGGGCTCCTAACACAGGTTCGCCTGCTGCAGTGGTGGTAGAAATGCCAGTGGCAATACCCCGGAAAGGTACAGCGGGGACCCCACCACGGTCCAGGTCTTCATAACGCAGGTGGCCCTCCACTTCTCCTGCAAACCAAAGTCCTTTCCCACAAACCAGGCGAGAGTCGCATTTATGATCTCTTATTTGGCGGGGAACACAGCGCAATGGGCGGTGCCGTTGGTGAGCAGGGACGACCCGCTTTTGTATGACTGGGAACTGTTTCAGGAAGAGTTCGTGAAGGTGTTCGACCGGAGAGCAGACTCCTACACCGCGGACAGGGAATTGCTTGAGCTGAAACAGGGCACCTCAGGGCTCGTCCAGTACCTGAACGCATTCAGGCGCCTAGTTGCCGAAACCAAATGGCCACCCGCCAAACAAACAGCGCTCTTCCACCAGGGTCTGAGCGAGGAGTTGAAGGACGTGATTGCACAAATTGACCCACAACCAGTGCACTGCGAAGACTTGATCAGCCTGGCCCTTCGCCTCGAACACCGCTTAAGCGAACGTCGGGGGGGTGTTCATAAGAAGGACAAAACCCCACTCACTTCGGGCCATCCGGTAACCACAGAGGCTACACCCGCACAACGCACCGAATTCATGGACATTGGAGCCGTCAGAGCCAGCCTTACGGCAACCGAGAAAGAGTCTTGCAGAAAACAATGTCTTTGTTTATACTGCGGCAAGAAGGGACATTACGTCCGCGAATGCCCTGCGAAACCAAGAACAGGGCGTTCTCTCCCCAGCCGCGTGTCGACCGCGACGGTGGACAAGGGGGTGGAAAACTAACAGGCTCCCGGAACAACGAAGGGGATTCCCGGAGTCATGGTTTTATCCCTTCTGCGCAGCTGCAAACATCGACGAACAACAGACACCTGTTTATTCCGCTACAATTGAAGGTGCGGAATGAATAGGTTTCGGTCTCCGCTATGATCGACTCAGGGGCCACGGGGCGGTTTATGGATGAGAAAGAGGCTCAACGCATTGGAGTGGCGCTATGGCCGTGCACGGTCCCTGAGGAAGTATTCGCTGTGGACGGGTGCAGGCTGGTTTCAGGGCCCATCAGTCACCACACCGGTGACGTTGAGGTGGGATACGGAACACAACACGTGGAGGTCATGGACTTTAACATCATCTGTGCTCCACAGTATGGGATCATATTAGGATTACCATGGCTGAAAAAACACAACCCGTCGATCAACTGGGAAACCCAGAAATTGCGGATGGACTCCCCTTTCTGTTCCCGGTCATGTGGGGGGTCTTCGGGGTCTCACACGCGCTTAGAGACCACGGGGTGGGACGTGGCCACAGCAGCAGAGAAGGAAGTGGTACTCCCTGCGGCATACCTAGCATATAGGGACGTATTTGACGACGACCAAGCGGAAACGCTCCCACCCCATAGGGTCTATGACTGTCAAATCGATCTGGTCCCTGGTGCTACGATACCTGGTGGAAGGCTGTACGCTTTGTCGGACCTGGAAAACATCCACCTCCGGGCCTACCTGGACAAGATGTTGAGCCTAGGGTTCATAAGGCCATCAAGATCACCAGCGGCATCTCCTCTGTTTTTTATCCCAAAAGCCAATGGGGAACTCCGCGCCTGTGTGGACTTTAGGGCGCTCAACGCCATCACCATAAAGAACTGATACCCCCTGCCACTTATCAATGTGCTCCTGGAACAAGTCAAGAAGGCCGGTGTGTACACCAAGCTCGATCTGAGGGGGGCTTACCACCTAGTCCGCATGCGCTGCGGGGACGAGTGGAAAACGGCCTTCAAGACGAGGTTCGGCCTCTTCGAATACAGAGTGATGCCGTTCGGGCTTTGTAACGCTCCTGCAGCGTTCCAGTTCTTCTTGAACAACGTTCTGATGGACATCCTGGATGTGTACGTCGTCATATACATCGACGTCATCTTGATCTACTCGGACAACAAGGAGGACCATGTGAGAATGTGTCGTCGGTGCTGCGGATCCTGCGTGAAAACTCGCTCTACTGTAAGCTCAGTAAATGCGATTTCCACGTGACGACAGTGGAATTCCTGGGAGTCATGTTGAGTCCCGAAGGACAAACGATGGCGGAGAGGAAGGTGAAAGCCTTGGTGGACTGGCCGGCCCCTAAGCACATAAAGGAAGTGCAAAGCTTTCTTGGCTTTGCCAACTTTTATCGCAGGTTCATAGAGGGGTTTTCGGGACTAGTGACTCCCATCACGCATCTTCTAAGGAAATTGGCTACATTTCTGTGGTCTGCCAAGGCTGAGGGAGCGTTCTGTGCGTTGAAACAAGCCTTTGTGTCTGCTCCTGTTCTTGTCCATCCTGACCCGGAACAACAGTACTTGGTAGAAGCGGAAGCCTCGGATATGGCGGTGGGGGCAATCCTGTCACAAAAGGACCCTGTGACGGGGTTGCTACATTCAATTGCTTTCATGTCCAGAAAGCTGAATGTGGTGGAACGAAACTATCAAGTCGCCGAAAAAGAGCTCCTGGCCATCAAGGACGCCTTTACCGAGTGGAGGCATTTGCTGGTGGGAGGCAAACACGTGGTATTGGTGTTCACCGACCATAGGAACCTCCAATTCATGACGGTAGCCAGACAGCTGTCTCCCCAGAAGCTGAGATGGATGCTGTTCTTCTCCGGTTTCCACTTCACCATCACATACAGGCCGGGCACTGAAAACAGGAAAGCCGATGCTCTTTCAAGGCAATCCACGGAGTCGGAGCATCCTCTACCAACCATCAAGTCCATCATAAGCCCAGGTGCGGTGCTGGGAGCTATACAGCAGGGGGCCTTCCTCCAAGGGATACAGAAAGGCATCAACACCTTCGGATGGAAGACCTGGCTACAGAGGCACAAGGAATGGCAGGTTTGAAAGGCTGTTGTGTATTGGTGCCTAATGCCTGCCTGCAGAAACAGGCCTTCAAGTGGTGTCACGAGTCGCCCTGTGCTGGCCATTTCGGTTTGGAGAAGACGGTTGACTACGTATTGCGCCAATTCTGGTGGCCGTCAGTGAGGGCTGATGTTCGGAGGTGGATAGCCGCATGCACGATATGTTCCACCATGAAATCGGATCACAGTCGCCCTCAAGGCCTACTACAACCGCTTCCAGCACCCGCTAGACCATGGGACAACATCTCACTGGATTTTGTGGTGGGGTTGCCTGTGGACAAGGGGTGTACCGCCATCCTTGTAGTAATCGACTACTTGACCAAGATGGGTCATTTCATCGCCTGCAAAGGGGTGCCAATGGCCGGGCAATTGGCGGTCACTCTCCTGAAGGAGGTGGTGAGGGTCCATGGCCTCCCCAGTGTGATCGTGTCGGACCAGGGGTCGCAGTTCACAGCACGGTTTTGGAAAACCTGGTGTTCGGCGCTGCATGTTACCGCTGCGTTGTCCACCAGCTATCATCCCCAAACGGACGGCCAAATGGAGCGCCTCAACCAGACGCTGAAGCAATACCTCCGCTGTTTCGTTGACCAGGTCAAGGAGGAATGGGTGGATAAGTTGTGGCTTGCCGAAATCGCGTACAACCCCACGCACACCTCCACGAAGGTGTCTCCGTTCTACAGCAACTACGGGCACCATCTTAGGTTCCTCCCGCTGTTACACCCCTCAACAACGACGAGCATTCCTGAAACCGCCAGAAGAGTAGCTCACATTAAGGACACAACCGAGAATGCTAAGAAGTGTTTGGAAGAGGCCAAGAAGGTCTACAAGGGGTATGCGGATAAACGACGGAGGCCGGGCCCGCTGTACAAGGCAGGGGATTACGTGAGGGTATCCTCGAGAAACCTGAGATTTCGGAAACACAGCGTTTTCCAACCTCAGTTCATCGGACCATATCGCATCAAGGAATGCATCAGCCCTGTTAACATGTGGCTAGAGTTGCCGGACTGTATGCGCATCCACCCGGTGTTCCATGTCTCTCTGCTCAAACCCTCGTGTGCGACCAAACCTTCTGTCCCTAGGCCGGTGTCGGTGTTGGTGAGCAGTGAACGCGACTACGAGGTCGAGGGCATCAGAGATTCTAAATGGAGAAGGGGCAAGCTGTGGTACCTTGTTGCGTGGAAAGGCTATGGGCAGGAGGAAAAGTCGTGGGAGCCTGTCGCCGGAATCTGTGCTCCGCGGTTGGTGTCCGCATTCCACAAAAAGTATCTGGATAAGCCCGGTCCGGCTGGGGGCCCATGATGGAGGGGGAATGTACTGTTAGGACACAAATCGGAGCTCCACAGCAGATAACGGTATAGTCTCGGCCAAGGAACTACAAGACCCAGTACGATCCCCGCCCAGAACTACATTACCCAGAGGGCAAAGCAAGGAGCATGCGCAGATCCCGCCACCATAAAACAAACCCGGAAGACAGCAGACGGCGTCGGATATTCTTGGTTCAAGTCGAGCAACCGCTTCGCCGAGGCTTCAAGGAAGGTGAGCTTTGGACTCCGTTTAAGGGTTAGGAAGCCGTGGGCGCTGTTGCCGAATTGGAGGCAGAGAGACAGGACTGTCTCTGTTGTTGCAAGCGCTAGGGACTCCGTCCCCCGTTGAACCTTGTCAGTCCACGCTCGAGGGTTATCGAGCGCTAGGGACTCCGTCCCCCTTTTTGAACCTTGCCAGTCCCCGCTCGAGGGTTATCGAGCGCTAGGGACTCCGTCCCCCTTTTGAACCTTGCCAGTCTCCACTCGAGGGTTATCGAGCGCTAGGGACTCTGTCCACCATTGAACTTCGCCAGTCCCCGCTCGAGGGTTATCGAGTGCGAGGAACACAGACCCTCTTTTCCCATTGCCTGTCCCCGCTCGAGGGTTATCGAGTGAGAGGGACCAGGAACAACAACGCGGGTTCTCCAACCCTACATTTAGCGGTTATACCAGATCGGCCAGTGCATCCCGCGGTTTGCCCTCCGTTGGAGTGTGTCGGGACCGACACCAATGCGGAGGACGAATTGAAGAACACCAAAATCTTTGCTCTTACCTCGAGTGGCATTGTCGGCCACTGCTTAGCACGGTGTCCTCTGTTGGTGAATGCCGGGACCAGCATTCGTGCAGAGGACGGTTGGATCTACCAGCATTACTCCTACACAAGGTGTCTACTCACTGTATCGTGGTGTATGCCGTTTTCCATCTGGTAGTACTGTGCGATAATAAAGAGCTGGTTATCATAACACGGCCGGTCTGGTCTCTAATTGCGGTATCGACCAGGGCGATCAAGGGGGTGTTCGTGCTACCCAATCCCGAGGAAACAAAGGATTACAGTTTTCCATGTTATGCTTTTGCGAATAAATAATAATTCATCATCCTGATATGCTTTCAAACTGTCAGTTCCAATTGTACCAATTATTAATTCCTCTAAATCTGCTTTCAATTTTCCAACATCAAGTAATTTACATTCTGGGGTTTGCGTTAAATTTACTTTACTCAAATTCTTTTCTGGAGATCCAGAATCAGAATCTGCACCAGTTGGAGTTTTACATGACAAACTTTGATTAAAAGTTAAGTCAGGCATCATCATTTTCTCTCGATGTATTTCAGACAAATCTGAATAAAAAATTTCTGTCACTTTCTGTATTTCTGAATTTAATGGAACAGATAAAACTGAATGTCTAATTTCTTTTTGATCAAATACTGGAAGAACAGGTCCAATCGTTACAGGTACTGTTACTGCTTCCATGCTTTTTGTTAACTGTTGTATTAATTCATTTGCAGAACGAATATATTCTGAGGTATCTGGTAAACCCTCATACCTTTCTGTTCTAATTCCACTTTTTGGGGTTTCATTTCTTTGAGTTTCAGTAAAATTACTATTTTCTCCTGATATATTTGAACTATGTCCTGTTTCTACTCTTTCAGGTGTTTTTCTAACATTCGGATTTATTTCAGGGGATGCCTCATCAATAATTTCTCTTTGTGGGGCATTTGGAGAAGTCCATGAACAAACTGGTTGATAAGGTGGCGGTTTTTTAGTATAAATTTCTTCTAATACCGCATCCTCTGAATCACTTTCTTCACTAATTCTATTTGTCTTTTGGGTACTCTTTCATCCAATTACTTTATCAATTAGTCTCACTGGATACAAGCCATCACACATGTCTGCGCTTCTCCATCGATGCATTCTATCCTGATGAGTTTCTCTATCAAGACCTAATCTTGTTCCCCTTGATACTCCTTTGCTCTCTCGTTCTAATTCATGCATTTCATCTTCCCATTCAACTAGGCTTCAAATTGAGTAGGTCTAGGCCTTGGTACAAGCTTCATCATTCTTTCTCTTAAGTTTTTCAAAACTGCTATGTTAAATGATCCATCTTATGGCCATGCTAAAACACCATAATTTTCAGTATATTTCATCCAATTTTCAATCCAAAGACAGGTATGATAACCATGTTCACCCAACATATAAGCTGCAGGTGTTTTGTACTTATGAATTAATCTTCTGCCTCGCGTTGAAATTTCTTTATCAGGTTTAAATTTATTTTTCAATTCCTGAAACCATGAAAGCTTCTTTTTCTCTTTCATAAAATAGTAATACATGTTTTTAAACTCTTTCCCTTACTTCGGAAAAAATCGTAACAACTTCCTTGTTATTCCGTAACACCAACCAATCCGTGCGCGAAACTCACCAAACAAACCAATCAGGTTAAGCTTCGTCACTATTTTGCTCAACCAATAGAATTACTGTTTTTCTGGATGAACCAATCAGCTGCGCGAATACTGTGACGTATGTTAGCCAACCACAGCGCAACTCTTGTGACGTATACTACCGCTGCAGCTTCTCTGTCTCTCAACTCACTCCTTGAACTGACCCCTCCTTTACAAAAAAAATTCACAGCGCCATATTTACAAAACTTCCAATTAAATCCGGTTAATAACTCCACAAAAACAAACCATTTGTCTGTTTCGCTAAAATAAAGTGATAGCTTTTCAAACATTCAAGTATTCTTTTCACGTGAAATAGACGACGCTATTTTCACAGAATATATAAATTTGTCGATAAAGTAAGACACTATTTAAAACTTTGTTCTTGCCTGGTGAGGAGGAGCTGCCCGTCTGGATTGCCGACTGTTGTTGTCTCCCTTGGGACTGCTGACTACTCGCCGGACCCGCTCCGCGGGTCCCGCTTCGCAGCGTGAGGAGGGTGACTGTCTGCACTTGGAGTGGAGCGTGAGGGGCGAGGATTGAACTGCAGCAGGGCTGCGAGCTGTGCAGCAGGGACTCCATATCCCAGGAGTCCCTGCATCGACCAACTTGACACACCTGGTCCGCTCTCCCTGCTTGCCACGCCCCCCGCCCTCGAGCGCTGATAAGCAGCGGTACCTGAAGCCATCGTGGGACACTATTTAAAACTTTGTTCTTGCCTGGCGAGGAGGAGCTGCCCGTCTGGATTGCTGACTGTTGTTGTCTCCCTTGGGACTACTGACTGCTCGCCAGACCCGCTCCGCAGGTCCCGCTTCGCAGCGTGAGGAGGGTGAGTGTCTGCACTTGGAGTGGAGCGTGAGGGGCGAGGATTGAACTGCAGAAGGGCTGCGAGCTGTGCAGCAGGGACTCCGTATCCCAGGAGTCCCTGCATCGACCAATTTGACACACTTGGTCCGCTCTCCCTGCTTGCCACGCCCCCCACCTCTCCCTACCCCTCATAACAGGAACAGCATATTGCTGCGCAGGAGCGTCCCGGGAGAAGCCCGGGACAAGGGCGGGCCGTCTGTGGCCGTCAGGGGCTGCAGGAGGCTGGGCTGGGCCCACTCTCTGACATCCGACATCCAGCTCTAAAACGATCGGACCTGATTACTTAAGGGTAGAGTGAGTTGTCGTCCTGCTGAGCAAACAAAACAGGTGATGGACAGAATGTGGATCAATGTCACACATTCACCCCAGTCCAAAGATCTGGGCCCAAATCCATCGTTTTTTTGCACTCCACACCACCCCGGGATAGACAATGGCGATATGCAAATCAGCTCTGACCCTGTGCCCCTTGGGAACAGTCCAGTCCGAACTACAAAAGCCATGTCCTTCCCAGAACGGAATCAAGCATCCGAGGACCGGACCGGTTTCGAGGTAACACCTCTCATCAGCCCGGCTAGCTTGACTCCAGTGGTGTGGAGTGCCTGGGACGCACGTCTGAGCATCCCCAGCGCACTTATGGCGGCAATTGCAAACAAAACAGGTGATGGACAGAATGTGGATCAATGTCACACATTCACCCCAGTCCAAAGATCTGGGCCCAAATCCATCGTTTTTTTGCACTCCACACCACCCCGGGTTAGACAATGGCGATATGCAAATCAGCTCTGACCCTGTGCCCCATGGGAACAGTCCAGTCCGAACTACAAAAGCCATGTCCTTCCCAGAACGGAATCAAGCATCCGAGGACCGGACCGGTTTCGAGGTAACACCTCTCATCAGCCCGGCTAGCTTGACTCCAGTGGTGTGGAGTGCCTGGGACCCACGTCTGAGCATCCCCAGAACACTTATGGCGGCAATTGCAAACAAAACAGGTGATGTACAGAATGTGGATCAATGTTCCACATTCACCTCAGTCCAAAGATCTGGGCCCAAATCCATCGTTTTTTTGCACTCCACACCACCCCGGGTTAGACAATGGTGATATGCAAATCAGCTCTGACCCTGTGCCCCATGGGAACAATCTAGTCCGAACTACAAAATCCATGTCCTTCCCAGAACGGAATCAAGCATCCGAGGACCGGACCGGTTTCGAGGTAACACCTCTCATCAGCCCGACTAGCTTGACTCCAGTGGTGTGGAGTGCCTGGGACCCACGTCTGAGCATCCCCAGCGCACTTATGGCGGCAATTGCAAACAAAACAGGTGATGGACAGAATGTGGATCAATGTCACACATTCACCCCAGTCCAAAGATCTGGGCCCAAATCCATCGTTTTTTTGCACTCCACACCACCCCGGGTTAGACAATGGCGATATGCAAATCAGCTCTGACCCTGTGCCCCATGGGAAGAGTCCAGTCCGAACTACAAAAGCCATGTCCTTCCCAGAACCGCCATAAGTGCGCTGGGGATGCTCAGACGTGGGTCCCAGGCACTCCACACCACTGGAGTCAAGCTAGCCGGGCTGAAGAGAGGTGTTACCTCGAAACCGGTCTGGTCCTCGGATGCTTGATTCCGTTCTGGGAAGGACATGGCTTTTGTAGTTCGGACTGGACTGTTCCCATGGGGCACAGGGTCAGAGCTGATATGCATATCGCCATTGTCTAACCCAGGGTGGTGTGGAGTGCAAAAAAACGATGGATATGGGCCCAGATCTTTGGACTGGGTTGAATGTGTGACATTGATCCACATTCTGTCCATCACCTGTTTTGTTTGCAAATTCCGCCATAAGTGCGCTGGGGATGCTCAGACGTGGGTCCCAGGCACTCCACACCACTGGAGTCAAGCTAGCCGGGCTGATGAGAGGTGTTACCTCGAAACCGGTCCGGTCTTCGGATGCTTGATTCCGTTCTGGGAAGGACATGGCTTTTGTAGTTCGGACTGGACTGTTCCCATGGGGCACAGGGTCAGAGCTGATTTGCATATCGCCATTGTCTAACCCAGGGTGGTGTGGAGTGCAAAAAAACGATGGATATGGGCCCAGATCTTTGGAATGGGTTGAATGTGTGACATTGATCCACATTCTGTCCATCACCTGTTTTGTTTGCAAATTCCGCCATAAGTGCGCTGGGGATGCTCTGACGTGGGTCCCATGCACTCCACACCACTGGAGTCAAGCTAGCCGGGCTGATGAGAGGTGTTACCTCGAAACCGGTCCGGTCCTCGGATGCTTGATTCCGTTCTGGGAAGGACATGGCTTTTGTAGTTCGGACTGGACTGTTCCCATGGGGCACAGGGTCAGAGCTGATTTGCATATCGCCATTGTCTAACCCAGGGTGGTGGGGAGTGCAAAAAAACGATGGATATGGGCCCAGATCTTTGGACTGGGTTGAATGTGTGACATTGATCCACATTCTGTCCATCACCTGTTTTGTTTTGAAAGTCCTGCTGAGCATCACGTACGGATACTATTACAAGTGACTATCAGAGACGTGTGCCTCTTTGTTGTGGTATATAGTTAAATTGATTCTTTTCACTATAGTACGTTTGTTAAAATATGTCTGTGCACTTATCTGCTCCCTCACTAAATCCCTTACCCTCTACGGTAGGGGTTGCAATCCTGGGGCCTCTAGATAAATACTTCTCCAGGGCCACTTGGGAGATTGATAGAGAGATTGCCCTAGCTGAGAGACGTGCTGAGCGCAGGCTATCTGTTGAACTCCTCAAACGCCCTTTAGAGAAGCGGGCGTCCTTGGGTTTTCTGGCGCCGGCTCCCTCTGTATCATGCACAACCGAGCCTGACTCGAATGTTTGCCCACCTTTGGAAAAGCCGATTGAAACAGCTCTGTCGCCTAGCCCTGAAGGGGTGGAGAGCTTCTTAGATTTTGATCTCCCTATTGAAGAAGAGTCCCCGGTTGTGGAGCCTATGAATGTCCCTCCCCTTATGCCTACCTTGAACACTATTCCTAGTAATGGGGAATCCACTACTTCACCAATTGTGTTATCTTATGCAGTAGACAGAATCCCCCACGCCAAAAGGAAAAGGAATATCAGCCCCCGCAAAGGTTTTCATCCTAAACCCCATAGGAAAATTAGGAAAATTGGAACAAGAGTGGGAGCAATCCAAAAGTCCAAAGGGGTGGGTGTAGGCTGCGTTCAGGGTGACACGGAGGTGGCGTCTCTCAGTGCGTCATTAGCCAAACCACATGACGCTCCGACTACGGCACCTGCCGTGCTCGTACCCCCTGATATCCCCCAGATCGCCCAGATAGAGAAATTGATGAAATCTCTACTGACTCCGGTCGTAGAACGAGTCAAAAGGGTAGCGGATCGACTGGACCGTTTTGAACAAGCAACACTCAATAACTTCTTCTCTACCAAATCCTTAATTAAACTACACACTAGGATTGGGGCCGATGATTCAGGGGGTGAACATGCTGTTAGGGTGACCTCTACCACTCCACAGGACCTATCTAATGTAAGTGGAACGGTTAATGGGGCATCTGCATTAGAGGCCCCTCCTCTTCTTGTTGCCACTGCTAAAGGAGGCGATCGAAACCCAGGACAGGCCACTCAGAACACAATTAAACTTCCAGACCCCCCGAGGGCTACTAAAACTCCTGCCAAGAAACACGTAGGTGTTGAGGTTACTGGCAAAAATGATTATGCTAAATTGAGAAATTCCGGAACCAGCAAATGTCCTGAGTCAGCCCAACCCAAAATAACCAGCTCTACTCCTCCCCTTACTACCCAGCCCAATGCTTTACCTCCCAAAGAGGCTCCTAGAATACCTCCTATGAATCTACCCCTAGATTGTCACCCTTTTGTTGCTATTCTCACCAACGTACCACCTTTGCTGGTTGGGCAGAAAGAATCCTAACAGACGCTAAAAAATAAAACCATGCACTGGTTAAGGGTTAATACACAAATGCCCAGGGAAATAGACGGGTTGATTCTGGGTGTTAGAAGGGTAGGGTGGGTAGGTCGTGGCAATAAGCGTTTTGAGGGAGATTGCGTGGTGGTTAATTTTAAGGATCCCAGGGTTGCTCAGTTAATCTCTAACCAGAACCTAGGGACCAGTAGTGCCGGCATTGGAGTAGTGGATCTGACCTTCTTTTACCCGAGATCAGTTAGCAACCATCATGGCATTTTTTCGGATGAATGAAGATGGCAACATTTTGCCCTCCCCGGGTACGACCCCTTCCCTATGCCTTACCAGCAAGTTCCATGGTTAGGGGCATATGGAAGGATGCCAGGTTATTGAAACGATACCTTCCCTGGGGTACTTCCTCCGTCTCCGGGTTTGAGTCCTTGGATGGAACCCAGGGTCTTGGAGACCACTAACACCAGCCAGATACCCTCCTCAATTGTATGTGGTCCCCAAGTACAGGGTGCTAATTCTAGCTGTGGGCCTAAGCAGGGAGAATGTGTACCCGCCTACTCCCCGAGGGGGAGTGGGTGCCTAACCTTGTACCTCACAGCGAGCCACCTGTGGCGGATCCTGCCTTAAGGATTCTCAGTTGGAACGTTGCGGGTATTACAAGGAAGCTGACCTTACCAGAATGGAATACCCTTGTGGAGGGTTACTCCATTTGTATCTTCCAGAAACTTGGAGTAGGGAGACCTGCCTCAAGGAAAAAGAAACAGGTCAATACAGCACTCTCAAAATCTATTGTGTTGGTTCTATTGATTTAGAATGTCCGTAGCTCATGTCATGAATCAATCAGTTGTAGAAAACCAAAGTAAATATTCCAAATTGTTTCCACTCAATAATATAGAGACTTCCAATTGTTAGCAGCAAAACTCCAAATTATGTATCCAGAGCTGGAAACCCTGTTAAGGAGGGACACCAACAGTTCTCAGGTCCTGGTCGCAGGGGACTTTAACTGCACGTTTGAGCCCCTTGGATTGGAGGACTCTTTGGGGACTACTGAAGATGATATTAGGAGAGGTATACAGCTTTAACTCTTCCTCCCATTAGAAGGTGGTCTCAAGTGGCGGTCCAAATCTAGTCTTTAAACCTGGAATTCGACCTTGGGGCTGTGAATGGCAGGACGAATTTGGATCCGTCTGGAGCTCACACCTACAACAGGGTGGATCATACATCCAGGATAGATTAAATCCTCCTTGATGTAAAACTCTGGGGCTATTTGCTGGATATGGAGATACTCCCTACAGTAGAGAGTGACAACAACCTGCTCTCCCTTACTCTCCGTCCCTTCTGGACAGAGAATTTGGGGGCACATACGTCCCCCCTGACGCATGCCCACCAGGAGGTTCATCCCTCCAATTGTGTTAGGCGCATAAAATGGAGTAATCTTATCACGGACGAAGAGAAAGTCCTATCCATTACAACACTCTTGTCTACCACCCAGTCTAAGTTAGATGCACCGATCCCACATCCCGAGGAAGTTTCAGCGCTTTTTTGTGCTACTACCAAGGCCTTGAGTGAACTTTTCCATCTTCCAAATAAGGCCTCTCGAGTTGATAAGCGCAAGAATATGCCCAATCCGCAGGGTTGGTACACGAAAAAATGTAGAGAGAAGAAAAACTCCCTGATTGGCGCTGTTTCAGAGTAAATCCTTGGCTGATATAAGATTGGCAAGGAAAGACAATTCACAAACTATGCTTGCAGCAAAGAGAGAATGGGAGGACAGGTTCTGGGCGGATCTCAGGAAAGCGAGTTTGGAAAGGGATGCTAGAGGCTTTTGGAACCTTATAAGATCTAGGCATAGGCCAGTTAGCACATTGATAACATGTAACATCCCCGCCCAAAGCTGGTTCAATCATTTCTCGTCTCTCTATACTTCAATCGAGTCACCCACCAATACTGTTTCCCCACCGAGTGCCCACCTAACGGGATCAGAGTACGTTCCCTTTACTGTTAGAGAGGTGGAGGATGTAATTAAGACACTGGTGCCTTTGAAAGCAGCAGGGCCTGACGGGATACCGGGTGATCTACTACGGGCAAGTCCCAAGGAGTCAAGTCAAGTCAAGTCATAACATTTGTATAGCGCACTACATACCCAGAGGGTTTCAAGGCGCTTAGGAAGGGGAGGAGGATTATTTGTCAAATATCCACGTTTTAAGCTGCTTTCTGAACGCTAGGTGGTTCTGGGTGAGGCGAAGGTAAGCGGGGAGTGAGTTCCATGTTTTAGCAGCCAGGTAGGAAAAGGATCTGCCTCCCATGGTGGTCTTGTTGATGCGAGGTACAGTGGCGAGGGCTTGGTTGGAAGAACGTAGTTGGCAGGAGGGGGTGTAGAAGGACAGTCGAGAGTTGAGGCAATCTGGTCCGATGTCGTAGAGTGATTTGTGTGCGTGGGTGAGCAGTCGGAAAGTGATCCTCTTATTGACGGGTAGCCAGTGGAGGTCTTTAAGGTGACCAGAGATGTGTTCGTTGCGTGGGATGTCTAATATGAGTCTGGCTGAGGCGTTTTGGATTCGTTGGAGTTTCTTCTGGAGTTTAGCGGTGGTACCTGCGTAGAGGGTGTTTCCGTAGTCCAGTCGGCTCGTGACCAGGGCGTGGGTGACTGTTTTCCTTGTTTCGGAGGGGATCCAGCAAAATGTTTTTCTGAGCATGCGAAGAATGTTGAAGCAGGAAGAGGATACGGCGCTGACTTGTTTGCTCATTGAGAGTGAAGAATCCAGGATGACGCCAAGGTTCCGTGCGTGGTCTGTCGGGATGGGTGCTTTTCCGAGGGCTTCCGGCCACCAGGAGTCGTCCCAAGCAGAGGGGGATGTGCCTAAGATGAGGACTTCTGTTTTGTCTGAGTTCAGTTTCAGACGGCTTTGTTTCATCCATTCGGCAACTTCTTTCATTCCTTCGTGTAGGTTAGTTTTGGCGGTGCTGGGGTCATTGGTGAGAGAAAGGATCAGTTGAGTGTCGTCCGCGTAAGAGATGATGTTGAGGTTGTGTTGGCGTGCGATGGCCGCGAGGGGGCTCATGTATACGTTGAAGAGGGTGGGACTGAGTGAGGATCCTTGAGGTACGCCGCAGATGACTTCAGAGGCCTCGGACTTGAATGGAGGAAGGCGGACTCTCTGGGTTCTTCCGGTGAGGAACGATGTGATCCATTCAAGTGCTTTTCCTTGGATTCCGATGTTATTGAGGCGTTGTAGAAGGGTGCTGTGGCAGACTGTATCGAATGCTGCAGAGAGGTCGAGGAGGATGAGGGCGACTGTGTCTCCATTGTCCAGTAGAGTTCGAATGTCGTCTGTTGCTGCGATGAGGGCGGTCTCAGTGCTGTGTTTTGCTCAGAAGCCAGATTGTGAGGGGTCGAGGGATTTGTTGGCTTCGAGGAAGGCGGCGAGCTGGTTGTTGACGGCTTTCTCGATGACTTTGGCCGGGAATGGAAGAAGCGAGATGGGGCGGTAATTTTTGAGTTCGGTGGGGTCCGCTGTTGGTTTTTTCAGAAGGGCGGTGAGTTCAGCGTGTTTCCAGTCTTCTGGGAAGGTAGCGGAGTTGAAGGAGCAGTTGATGACGTCACGGAGGTGCGGTGCTATGACGGAGTCTGCTTTGTTGAAGATGTGGTGAGGGCATGGGTCTGTGGGGGATCCTGAGTGGATGGAATTCATCAGGCGGATGGTGTCCACAGTGGAGATTGGGTTCCAGGCGTTAAGGGTGTTCACGGGGGGAAGATGGTCAGCAGATGGTACGGTGGGTTGGTTTCCGGGTTGGTTGTCAAAGCTGTTGTGGATGTCTGCAATCTTGTTGTGGAAAAAAGAGGCAAGGGAGTCGCAGAGGGTTTGAGAGGGAGTGATGTCGTTGGAGTTGGCCGAGGGATTGGAAAATTCCTTGACGATGTTGAAAAGTTCCTTGCTGTTGTGGGCGTTGTTGTCAAGTCGATCCTTGAATGCTGTTTTCTTGGCTTTTCGGATCAGTTGGTGGTGAGTGCGGGTGGCGCTTTTGAAGGCGTCCTTGGTGCTGGTGGTTGGGTCTTTTTTCCAGGCCTTTTCAAGGGAGCGGCAGAGTTTCTTGGACTTCTTGAGATCATCGTTGAACCATGAGGCTTTCTTGCTGCCAGGTTTACTTTGACGTTTTTTCAGTGGAGCTAAGGTGTCGGCGGTGTTGGATAACCATAGGGTGAGGTTGGCGGCGGCTTCGTTGGCGTTAGAAGAGAGGGCTGGGGAGTTTCGAAGGAGCGATGCGGAGATTTGGTCCGTGGTGATTTTGTTCCAGTTTCTTTGCAGGGTAGGTTGGGAGTGGTTGATGGGTTTCGGCTTGTTGTAGGTGAAGTGAACACAGCTGTGGTCGGTCCATAGGAGATCCGTAGTGTGGCTGAAGGAGACAAGATTGCTGGATGTGAAGATGGGGTCGAGAGTGGGGGAGGCTAGTATCATCATTGTTAAATGCCATTAGTAAAGTTGCGCCAGTACCGGAATCCTGGAAGGGGGCTGATGTTGTCCCGATATTCAAGAAGGGGTGTCGGGACAACCCTGCCAACTATAGGCCAATAAGTCTTATTGACTCCTCCCAAAAAGTGGCAGGGAAGGTGATCCTGAGAAGGGTGCTCCAGTGGATGGACGACAATAACATCTTGTCGGACCTTCAAGCTGGGTTCCGCTCTGGCACTGGGACCATCGAGCAAGCCTTCAGAGTGACCCTTCTCCACTGGAAGGTGGTGGTGCTGGGAGGGGGCAGTCTATATTTGGCCTTTATAGACATAAAGACTGCCTTCGACCTGGTTCCCAGGGAGGAGCTATGGAAGGTTTTGCTAGATTTAGGGCTGCCCACGTACATCCTTTCTCTTCTGGTAAAACTACACTATGGCAATTTCACGCAGGTGCGCTGGGGTACGAAGGGTGAAAAAAACGAAAGGATCCCCGTGGGAAAGGGCGTCCGACAGGGATGTGTGCTAGCACCCACCCTGTTTTCTCTTTATGTAAATGGTGTGGTTGAACATCTGCTGAGAAATCCCTCGGACGCTCCCTCCTTGGCGGGCAAACGGATCCCCACACTGCTCTTTGCAGATGATACTCTTCTTAGCTCAAAGTCCCCTATGGGTCTCCAGAGCCTTTTGAATAGTTTCCAGGAGTTTTGTTTGTTGAGAGGGCTGGTAATTAACACCGATAAAACCAAGTTCCTGGTTATGAATCCCCCGAAGAAACTTGGACGACCTCCGGCTCTGAACTCCGAGCCATTGGAGAGGGTCTCTGAGTTTGATTACTTAGGTATTCGCCTTAATGACTCTCTTTCTTGGAACTCGCACATCCACAAAATGCTACTGGGCCACAAAAGGGTGGGAGGCACTTTGCTTAAGGAACAACGCTCCTCATCTAGCAAACCTTTAGCCCCAGTTGTGGAAATATATAAAGCCAGAGGGGTCAGTGCCGCACTATATGGGGCAGAGCTGTGGGGCACCTGCACCCTGGATGCACTAGCTAAATCAGAGAGCAAATTCTTGAAAGATCTGATGGCTCTACCCTGGAGCACACCAACAGTACCAGTGCTACTAGATTTAGGTTGCAGATCTATTAGGGACCAAGTGCAACTTCGCCCCCTGCTCCTTTGGGCACGGTTATGGCGGGTCCCTGAATTAGCTTCCTATGCGGAAGCATTATCAGAGGTTATGGCTACGGCAGGTTGGTCTAAGATCAAATGGTTGAGGGACGTCAAACGATTATTGGCGGAGATAGGGTAATCTGATGCATGGTCTTTGAAAACTGCCCCACCTAAAGCTATGATTAAAAAGTTGCACTGGAACTGGGTCTCCGCAAAACTACATCTAGATTCACGTCATTGCAACTCCACTGTAGCTTTTGTGAGGATTAAGGATGTGGTGGCCTATGAACCCTACTTAGATATTATCTCCATGCCGTTTGATCGTACCTTGTATTTCAAGTTTCGAGTGGGGATTCGACCAGTAGGTGAGCTATTCCGCCCGTTGGAAACGGTCTTACCAACTTTCCCCTCTTTGTGCGTCCTCTCCCACCCGAGTAGAGTATGTAGCCCACATTTTCTTTGAATGTCCGGACTATCGTGCACCGAGGACCCGGTGGCTAAAACCTTTATGCAGATTCTTAGGCACCCACCAGTGCACAGTGGCAATGCGTATTTTAATGACTGACACATCTTCTGTAATTGTTTGTGCTGTGTCAAAGTTTTTAAAATGGGCCTGGTTGATTCGTACAAGAAGGCTTTCCTTGTCAATTTAATCTGGTTTTAATCGTTTTAAACATTGCTTTTTCTGTTTTAATTCCTTGGGTGTAATTAGATTGCATTGATATTTATTGTAATTTGTATTGTTGTACATGCTTTTATGGTATTTTCTTACCGAAATAAAGCCTATCAATCGATAAAGTAAGGCAACTTTACCCTTCTAACAGGTAATAACAAACTCGTTTCACTCTTAATGCACATACAGAGATATTTTACACCTTCTTAGATACAGTTTAGAGTTTCACTCGATCGTATATTACAAATTCATTTACACATATTCATACGGAAAAATCCCTAACCATGCATACATGAATCTTTAGTAGGACTTTAACCCACCAATAGAAATCCTCATTCGCCAGTAAGATAGACAACGCTTCCTTACCCTTCACTCAAGTTTAGATAAATTCTACTACTCTTTTCACAGTGAGTTTTAAAACAGGACAGAAGTCCCTGTACTCGAAAGTTAAAATTTCATAGACAATCCTCACTATACAATCTACCTTGCACGCCTAAAATCCCTAAACGTGTGCTGTACGACCACAACACTAGTGATATACGTCGATATCACTATTTTGAAACAGAACAAATGCACTGTGTAACTTCACCTGTCACACTTCTCATGCCGGCACAAAAACTAGGAATTTTCACACTACTGGAAAAAACCTTTCGACTACATATAACAACTAAACAAAGTTAACATGTTTTAGACATCAATCCTATGTCATTACCATGTAGCATGCTAGTTACCATAGTAACCGTAACTCTGCTACCAAGTAATTGATCCAGCGCTCCTATTGAAAAACTGTCTCATAAACGCTACCTAACACCTCAATACTCACCATTAATCACAAAACACATATAAAGGCCCATAATACCAATGAGACAATTTCTGAGCAACTAAATCAGGTGGTCTGATTAATAAATTTACTCACTTATTATTTACACTATTATATACAACTACAGTTTATCATTTTTACCATGGTTGTAAACATTTATTATTTATTAAACAGATCACTTAGGCGATTGAATCAACTGATGGTAACTAGACCATGAATAAACAAGACCATCTTGTCTTCTTCAAATCAAATTTTATTAGCTTTATTAATCATAAGGGAAAAAGGCATTAATGCTTTGAATCTTTATTTTATAAACAAATGAGAAAGCAGCATTTTTAATAAGGAAATTAATTTTAAACTGACACTTAAAAGGGAAGCTCAAAATCATGAATTAATAGTAGAATAACAGTTTCCACTCCCTGAATCTATTTCCCTGACTAATTCTCACTCCACCTATAACGGAAAAATCATTTAAAGTCTGCTGTCCTTACATGCGCCAAAGGTCCATCAGCATGTCACGACACTCAGAAATCGGAAAGTAAGAGTTTTTTCCTTCCTCATAGTGTCAGACTTTATACCTTTCTCTCTAGCTAAACTTTCCACATTTTACATTCTTTTCGACAAATCCATGATTCTCATTGGCTGTCCAGTGTCAGTCCATGATTAAGAATGGTTATGTCACCACCGACTCTTGACCAAATCCAGGCTTCAAATAAGCCCTATTGTCTTTCATTTCCTAGTCTTCGGTTTCCTCAAGAATGATACTTTACTCGAGCCTCAGACGTTTACTTCCTAACCTTGACAGACACATCAAGTTCCTGTCCTTGAGCTATCTCTCCACGAGCACGTTCAACGCGACCAAAGAATTAATCTTTAATTCACAGTGTCAACGTAGTAAAAATCTTCCCTGCTGCGCATGTGCAATTGTTCCACTCTGGACAAGATTCCGCGTCTGCAGCTCTGTCAGCCATGTTTTCAGAACCAACTTTAGGCCTCACTTTGAAAACTATTATTAAACAAACACAAGACATCAATTAATTAAAGAATTGAGACCCATTCTGTTACCCTCCCCCTTTACTAATTAATCCTGTTAATTATGTTAGCTAGCAGAAGCACATAAAGGCAGCATTATAGTTACTTCTCCTTTTTCGAACCACAGGAACTCCATGAGCTTTTTTTTATCACAGAGAGACATAACATAAGCACATAAAATAAGCACATGCCATTAGTTTAACTGCCGCATTTAATACTGACAAAGACAATAGACAAGGTTAGTTTATTATTTTTCTTTGCGTATGCAACATAAAGCACATTCGTTTTTCCCACGTATAATGATAGTTGTATTCTTAAACTAAGTTGATTAATAATTTCACCACAAGCTTATTAATTAAATTAATGTTATAGGAAATCAATTTCACAAGTTTGAACAAAATTTTGTTCTTTACCTTGCTCCATCACTCCTATGCATATAAACGTAGTGTGCAAATGAAATATTAAGCTGCTTGTCAATTACCTTAAACAGTCTCTCTCCATCTTCAAAAGCTGCGTACACGTCCTCCAAATGGGATGTACAGCGGACAGTCCAGCATTGAATGATGGTATAGCGGTGTTGAAGGGAAATGTAGTTTTTATTCTTGCGGTCGATAAACCAATCCTTACTCATTGTGCGTGACCACGTGTTGCTGTGATAGTCATGAAGCTAAAAACTTTATTGTTTGTGTACCACTCCATATTAAAATATCGGTGGCTAGACGGTTTACATCCACAGACTCAAACCACTGTTTAAGTGATTCAAAATGCGGCAATGGATTCGGCTCTCCTAATCTTTCAAAACCCCATTGAAGGGTTGAGCATATACTGCTAATGGAGCGTAGCATCATCAGCGTGATGTGCCGGGTGACTTGCGCATTAATTTTTGCTTTATAAAATACACAGACATTATCTAAAAATGGGGATAAACCTCATTTTTGTCAAAGGCATATTCCAATAGTGCTTAAAAATTCGTAAATTATATACAGGGTAGTGCTTGTAGTCCCTTGTGCGGCATGGCAACAACCTCTGCCCATGGAGTTTTAAGGCTATTTATTCCCTCAGCTCAAGGGCGAGGAGCCTCAAATCAATGGTCATGTCACCCAACAACAACCAATTGGCAGTTCATTGCTTAAAAATTTTGAATACCTCATTTAATCCACGTATTGCTGTATTAAGCTTCATGATTAGCAGAGCTTCGCGTTGGCTTAATTTGCCCTCAATGTCGCCACCTCGAGTGTCCATCTCAATTTTAGAGATGACACTCCATCTCAAATCTTTCTCCACGTGCCTCTTGGATTTCCAATGGTTGACTAGAGGGCATTCAAAACATTTCTCCTCAGTCTTGACTTATGTTGAGTGACTCATTGGCGCAGTTCCTGACTAGTTTTATCCACGTACAATTTCGGACATGGACACAGGATTCCGTAAACAACATTCTTTGATTTGCAATTTGTGAATGTTTTGTGTCTCCAATGGATACCTTCATGTGAGAAAACTGCTCCTTCCACTGTCTGGTCACAACAAGAGCAAGTCCTGCATTTATGGTGGCCTAGGACTGGTGCCAACCCTATCATGCTCCATAGAGTTGCTCCTTCCACTTTGGGTAGCGCCGCCCGTACGATATTGTTTGCAATGAAATTAAAAAGCAGGGGCTGTGACAATGTTTCGTCCAGATTTTTAACCAAATGCCAATTTTGGTTGATGATCTTATTAAGCTGATTTGCGTTTGGACAAAACGTGGTCACACATACCATTCTATTCATTTGGGGTTTAGTTCTCTTTTCTAGTAAATTCTCTCGCAGAACCCATCATGCACGACGCAGGGCGTGCTTCAATAATTGTTTGGGGTAACCTTGATCTACTAAACGGTCCATTAGATTATTAGCATGAATAAAATACTCATCCTTGAAGGAACAATTGCGCAGAATCCTAAGAAATTGCCCGAAGGGCAGATTTTGGTTTAGGCTTTTAGGATAATTACTCGTCAGTGGAGCGTTTTATTCCTGTCCGTTGGTTTTCTGAACAACGTTGTAGCCAGTCCTCCTTCTGACCGGTAGACTTGTATGTCCAGAAAGGTGATCATATTTTCGGAAGAATTGCAACTAAACTTAATGTCTTCTGTTCTTTCATTTAGCCAGTGGCAAAAATCATTTAGCTGCTCCTGTTACCCCGACCAAATCAAAAAAACAATCGATATAGTGCATCCAATTTTAGATGCACTCAATAAAAGGGTTGTTGTTGTACACAAATTTGTCTTCATATAAACCCATGAATAATACTGCCAGCTCTGGGGCAAAAAGACAGCCCATGGCTACTCCCTTTGTTTGGTAAAAAGTTCTGATCCAAACGCAAAATAATTTGTCTGTAGAGCGAATTTGACTAACTCTATGATTAAACTTGTCGGGACTCTGGTTGGTTTCACTCATGTCTCCAAAAAATACGTCAGTGTCTCCAGGGCCTCTTCCTGAGGAATTTGGGAATACAAGGAGACTACGTCCATTGTTGTTACCATCATCTGCTTTGTCTCATTGTATTCAATTGTAGACAATCTATTGATAAATGCTGTAGTATCCAGTAAATGTGCAGGGATCTCTTGGATGAAAGGCTTTAAAAAGAAATCAATATATTTAGAAATAGGCTCGATTAGAGAATCGCAGCCCGACACTATTGGCCTGCCGGGCGGGTTGGTATCACTCTTATGCACCTTCGGCAGGACATAGAAGACTGGGACCCTCGGACATTTGTTTTGTAGAAATGAATATCCCTGAGTAAGGATTGGTTCAACGACCACAAGAATAAAAACTACATTTCCCTTCAATTCAACCCCGCGATCCCATCATTCAATGCGGGACTGTCCGCTGTACACCACATTTGGAGGACGTGTACGCAGCTTTTGAAGAGGGAGAGAGACTGTTTAAGGTAATTGACGCGCGGCTTAATATTTCATTTGCACAGTACGTTTATATGCATAGGAGATAAAACTGGCATTTCTTTCCCCCAGAGCTACTGGTAAATTGGCAGTTTGACGTTAGCTTCCACGAACTTTGCGATGTATGATTGAGGTGAGCCTCGCCTCTTCATGTCTAAATAAAAAAGACCACAAGTCATGAACTTGCATGTTCTAATAGTCGACTATTTATGGCAGGTCACCCTGATACCAGCAACATAACAACAGGGTTTTCAGATTCAAGTTAAGCAATTGGTAAGTGGACACCAGTGAGCCTCTTAGGCATGGGAGGTTTCCAGCCAGACTTTGACATAAGGTTTATAGAGTGTGTTGTGTCTTGTGTCTGTCTTTTCAGAATACTATCACCTTCAAGTGAGATGTCACAGAATTAATCAGTTCAGAAAATAAGGTAGGCAGACTGCACCGGTGGGTGTTCTTTTTGTCTAACTATGGTTGGCGGTTTTGTAAATATGATCGTGTGTTTTGTTTCTTTCTTTTCTAAAAAGTTATGGTCCTGATGAGAACCCGACGCACAGTTGGGTTTGAAATGCATCGACACTGTTGTTTCCCTTGTCAAACAAATTAGGCAATATAATTGTTGTTTTGATATAGCGACTGAGGCGTGAGATGTAGGAAATATTGATTACATTAAATCATCTCTACATTTCATAAGGAGTATATATGATTTATTGTTCCGTTTGACGTTGGGCTTAAGAACAGTTTCCACCAGAGCTGGGGGTTTACAAAATTATTTTCACCCGCTCTGGGGCTTTCTTTGGATGGTGTGAGTGCTTGTTACGAGCGTTTGGCCAAATCTGTATGAGATATGTGTGAAGGTTTGCATTGATTGTTTGCTGGTGTCGTGTATGATGTAATGTAGTTTTTTGTATATAGCTTTTCCCTCTATTTTGTTTTCATTATTGATACATATGTAGAAAGTATTATTGAAAAGTGATGTCTAAGAGAGTTGTCAAATAAAGCAACTGATGGTTTAGTAAAAAACGCTGACCTATATGTTTTATTCATAGGTTCTGGAATAAATAGTCTTTTTGGAGTTGCCCTCGTCATTGATGGCATGGAAGATTTCAGGAGACAGTGGCAGCACTGTGGACGTTCGGATAGCGCTTTCAGACACATGTCAGAGTCATGAGCGCTTGGAACAAGGAAAGCCTATAGATTGGCTTGGCGTAAATGGGTTTGTTGGTGCCTTCTACGGAATTACGATCCCATTTCAACTGATGTACTTCAAGTTCTCAACTTTTTGGCTGAAATCTTCGCTTCAGGCCATGTCTATAGATCGGCCATCGCAGCAGGACACTGCTTGGTAGATGGTACCTTAGGAGGCCAGAACTTATTAACTAAAAAGCTTATGAGGAGTATGCGTGTTTTAAATCCACCTTTACTAAAATATTCTGCTCTATGGTATGTAAGAGATGTCCTTAGAATAATTTCCAATTGGGGTGAGAACTCCACTCTCTCACTAAAGAATCTGTCCTATAAACTGACTGTTTCACTATGCCTTGTCTCCTTCAGACGTACATCAGATGTTAAAGCCTTAGATATCTCTAGCAGGGCTTATCAACCTGAGGGATTTTATTTTTTCCTTAAAAGACGTACTAAAACTATGTCAACTTCTGTTTTCTACCCTTTTTTTCAAACAGAACGAAAGTTTGTGTGTGGTGAAGTGTTTGTTGGAGTAAAAAAAGAGAACCTTAAGGTTAAGAGGTCATTTCGATCAATTATTAATATCTCACAGGTTTCCCTATAGGAGAGTTTCCTCCCCCAAGTTAGCTAGATGGGTGTAGGATGTTATGAAAGAAGCTGGAATAGATATTTCAGTTTTTGGTGCTCCTTCTCTTAGAGGAGCCTCAGCTTCCAAATCATTTATTCTGGGTGGTGGCCTTCAAGATATCCTTAACGCTGCAGATTGGTCGAATAAATGCATTTTCAAAAGATGTTATTTTAAACCTGTATCAAATATTATTGATAAGGTTTTGAACACACTTTAAACTTTCATAATATTGGCCTCCGTGTCATGCCATAAAATTTTGATTTTTCACAATATAATTTATTTTTGTTCTCTTGTCTTTCAAGTTAGATATCTCAAGAGATCTTTCGGATGTCTTTAGTAAAGTTTTTAAAATAATTTCTAAAGAATCTTGTTCGCTGCACAAAGAAGGGAGATGTCTACATGCTCATGGACTATATACTCTGCTAAAATCTTTTGAAGTTCTAGATCTCTTCATTGTTGCTGCTGTGAGCTACACAATAAAGGAGATTTTTATAATCTTAGCCTCCGTGTCCTTAATAAAATCCAGATTTTCTACCCAGCAGGCTGTGAAAAATCAACATTTTCTTGGGATTCAATGCACTGCATACCTGTTCACAGCGAAGAGGTTGTGGTGATCAGACTTTGGCCGGGAGAAAGTGTTCCCTAGAAAACAAGCATCAGCTGTGCTCTGCTCCTTTAGGCAGTGTCTCTGTATGAGCTCTCAGTACAGGAATGGATGCTGCAGCATTCCAGCCTGGTAGTCTCTGGCATCATCTCTGGCAGGAACTCTTGGATATTCTCCGGCAAAGATCTCTGAGAATCAGTGGCCACTTAATGGTCTATTTATAGTGTAGGCTACTGACATTTACCCTGATGTGTTTTATCTAGGAACCCGATTCAATATTGTGACTTTATGCCCCTATACGGCTATAATCAATAATATCCCTATAATGGGATAATAATCAGATCCATATTTCAGTAAATCGCCCCTGCAGCCCAAGGCATGGCAGAAGCTACTTCCTTAGATTCCTAGAGAGCACACCGAGTTCTTTCGACACACCAAACCTCCAGCAACCTGGGAAAGCCCTGCTTGCTTTGTTTTGATTTGTAATAGTACTCCTGCGAGCACTGTAAGAATGGCCAGTTCTTAGTGACATCTTTATTGACGTCTTATGTCCAAACCTTACGTCAAACTCGGCACCTTTCAGGTATAATTATACCAACGTTGCCTTAAGTAAACACACGGTGGTGATTCTGGAGCAGTGATTCAGAAAAGGGGGTGGTGATGAACAGAGTGTCTGAATTAAGCAGACCACTCTTACCCAGTCCAAAGATCAGGGCTTGATCCATCACCGTTTTTTAGCTCACTGCACCATCCCAGCTCAGAACTTGGCTATATGCAAATTAGTCTGACCCTGGCCCAGTGCATCATGGGAACAGGGCAGACCAAACTACCAAGCCAATTCTTATACTGGGAAGGAAACAAGCTTCCGGGGACCGGTTTCTGGCATTTCAGCCATCTTCGGCCCGGCTTGCTTGAATCCTGATGGTGCAATGAGCAAGGGACTCACATCTGAGTATACCCTTCCTCGCTTATGGTGGACAAAAATGATTCAGAAAAGGGGGTGGTGATAAACAGAGTGTCTCAATTAAGCAGACCACTCTTACCCAGTCCAAAGATCAGGGCTTGATACATCACCGTTTTTTAGCTCACTGCACCATCCCAGCTCAGAACTTGGCTATAGGCAAATTAGTCTGACCCTGGCCCAGTGCATCATGGGAACAGGGCAGACCAAACTACCAAGCCAATTCTTATACTGGGAAGGAAACAAGCTTCCGGGGACCGGTTTCTGGCATTTCAGCCGTCTTCGGCCCGGCTTGCTTGAATCCTGATGGTGCAATGAGCAAGGGACTAACATCTGAGTATACCCTTCCACGCTTATGGTGGACAAAAATGATTCAGAAAAGGGGGTGGTGATGAACAGAGGGTCTGATTAAGCAGACCACTCTTACCCAGTCCAAAGATCAGGGCTTGATCCATCACCGTTTTTTAGCTCACTGCACCATCCCAGCTCAGAACTTGGCTATATGCAAATTAGTCTGACCCTGGCCCAGTGCATCATGGGAACAGGGCACACCAAACTACCAAGCCAATTCTTATACTGGGAAGGAAACAAGCTTCCGGGGGCCGGTTTCTGGCATTTCAGCCGTCTTCGGCCCGGCTTGCTTGAATCCTGATGGTGCAATGAGCAAGGGACTCACATCTGAGTATACCCTTCCACGCTTATGGTGGACAAAAATGATTCAGAAAAGGGGGTGGTGAAGAATTGGCTTGGTAGTTTGGTCTGCCCTGTTCCCATGATGCACTGGGCCAGGGACAGACTAATTTGCATATAGCCAGGTTCTGAGCTGGGATGGTGCAGTGAGCTAAATAACGGTGATGGATCAAGCCCTGATCTTTGGACTGGGTAAGAGTGGTCTGCTTAATTCAGACACTCTGTTCATCACCACCCCCTTTTCTGAATCCTTTTTGACCACTATAGGTGTGGCAGGGTATACTCAGACATGAGTCCCTTGCTCACTGCACCATCAGGATTCAAGCAAGCCGGGCCGACGATGGCTGAAATGCCAGAAACCGGTCCCCGGAAGCTTATCTCCTTTCTGGTGAAGAATTGGCTTGGTAGTTTGGTCTGCCCTGTTCCCATGATGCACCTGGCCAGGGACAGACTAATTTGCATATAGCCAGGTACTGAGCTGGGATGGTGCAGTGAGCTAAATAACGGTGATGGATCAAGCCCTGATCTCTGGACTGGGTAAGAGTGGCCTGCTTAATTCATACACTCTGTTCATCACCACCCCCTTTTCTGAATCGTTTTTGGCCACTATAGGTGTGGCAGGGTATACTCAGACATGAGTCCCTTGCTCACTGCACCATCAGGATTCAAGCAAGCCGGGCCGACGACGGCTGAAATGCCAGAAACCGGTCCCCGGAAGCTTGCCTCCTTTCTGGTGAAGAATTGGCTTGGTAGTTTGGTCTGCCCTGTTCCCATGATGCACTGGGCCAGGGACAGACTAATTTGCATATAGCCAGGTTCTGAGCTGGGATGGTGCAGTGAGCTAAATAACGGTGATGGATCAAGCCCTGACCTTTGGACTGGGTAAGAGTGGTCTGCTTAATTCAGACACTCTGTTCATCACCACCCCCTTTTCTGAATCGTTTTTGGCCACAATAGGTGTGGCAGGGTATACTCAGACATGAGTCCCTTGCTCACTGCACCATCAGGATTCAAGGAAGCCGGGCCGACGACGGCTGAAATGCCAGAAACCGGTCCCCAGAAGCGTGTCTCCTTTCTGGTGAAGAATTGGCTTGGTAGTTTGGTCTGCCCTGTTCCCATGATGCACTGGGCCAGGGACAGGCTAATTTGCATATAGCCAGGTTCTGAGCTGGGATGGTGCAGTGAGCTAAATAACGGTGATGGATCAAGCCCTGATCTTTGGACTGGGTAAGAGTGGTCTGCTTAATTCAGACACTCTGTTCATCACCACCCCCTTTTCTGAATCGATTCTGGAGCAGAGCAGCTAATCTACTTTCTGAGAGCCCAGCAGAAGCGAGAAGCCCACGGTCGCTGCCCCTCCTCTTTGACGCGCTGAGAAAGACGCTGTCTTTTCTCCTGCCGAGAAAATCCAGCTCCGGCGTTTCCAGCCTACCCTTGCGGGTGACTGGGATATCGGGTCCTGAGAGGGAGCTACCAGCCCTCCTACATTCTATTCCCAAGGTACAGTGCTGATTAAACCCTTAGTGAGAATTCTTGAACAGATCCTTGGCAACAAACCTACTTAACTTAAACTGCTACTTACTTACTCCTTCCCACAAATTAGGCTTAGGTCAGGTACACCGGGGTAGGCGTATTTTAGAAGCACCATCTGAGCACGTTAGCCTATGTATATATGTATATATGTTTTATCCATTTTAAAGTGTCTTATGGCTAAGAAACCATATCAATGATTTTACAGTATTATTTCATAATACTCCTTTTACTGTACGTACTTTACTTCACAATAAGTATTGCAATTGTGGCAATTCATTTCTCTTGCATGAGAAGGAAGACTGCTCAATAAATAATACCTTTTATTGAAAACGCCCGTCTCTCTATTCTCTGCACCCTGGTGAAATTAAATATGCACAACTGACTGAGTGAAATAGCTGTCTATTGTTTCACACGACTCTAGAGATTGACTCTTATTCTGAGGGAGCAAAGCTGTCATGTTTATACGGTTGTAGGAAGCTGAATCCCTTCTTGTCTGAGCCAGGGAAGCTGATCACTTCCTATTCAGTCAAGAAAGTTTCCAGTGACCTCTGAGCTAGCTGGCGCAAACCTAAATGAAGTCTAACATAGTAAGTAGAGACCTAGAAGACCTCAGTCCAACGTCTAAACTGCTGTTTATGTTATTCCAATGCGCAGGGCCTATAGGGAAAATAGGAACTACACTACATGGCGCCCAACGTTTGGTAAGGCGATAAAACTAACGCAAGACGTTAGAGTAACTCAGTCGTGCTTTTTCACACAGACCTTTTCTCCCGTAAATACTCCAATAGACGTCTGGAGTGGGTGAAAGGTTAAAACTAGCCGGAACTTAGTAGGAAGAGATTCCTATGTAGAGTTTCTGGTTTAGTCAACGTTGAAGGATACAGTGTTCCAAAATATTGTGCACCTAATCTTTTGTCTCCTTGAAACTTGATCTGCAACAAAAACCTTTCTGACAGTAAAATGCCAGATAGTGAAGACGAAAGGGAAGCAGCTAGATTAGCAGCCCGACTACTAGAGGAAGACACGAGTCTCCTACAGAATGACCAGAATGCTATCCTCATTCCGGTCAACATAAGAAAAACTATAACTTTAAAACTTATAGAAAACGGACTGACATCACGAGGTGGTACAGTCATTTTCGTGATAGAGGCACACGAATATCGGCAGACAGAGGTATTATATTCATGGATAAACTTTCCAGCGGCAAACGCCACAACACACGAATTCCACTATTACAAAATAGAGGAACCACCGGATGAATATACTCCTTTCGAGGATATTGAAATACCACTAAATTAGTTTAAAGGCGCCCTAAAACATAATGATCACATCCACAGGCGCGGTCCACTAGGTAGACCAGGAGCAACGTGGCCGGTTCTAGCCACTACACACCACATCCAGACATTGAAAAAATGTCAAGAGAAGAACTTTTAGCACAGCTAAAATTATTAATTAAAATTCACAGACAGTTAGTCCAATATGTAATGCGGACTGCAACAGTCCAACCAGCTGTTAATATTCCACAGCTGACCCTTCATCAGGGGAACACAAATAAAATTACACCACAGAATATACAATCATGTCTGGGAAAAACACCCGCAAAACGGGAACAAATTCCATTCTGGCTAGCACAGAAAATAACTCAAATAGAGGCAGTATTCCCGAATACTACCCCTATTGAGAAGCACAGGATTCTGTCTATCTGCCTTCCAATGGGGGTAGCACCACATGTGGAGGACTGTGACACTTGGGGCACAGTCTTTGCTTCCATTTACACAAAAACACATGGTGTTCCGTCTCTGGCGGTAATACCAGATGTGCTAAAACAAATTCAGAATGAATACGGTCCAGAACCTGCTTTAACTCTTGGTATGAAATTACTGAAAGACTTCAAGCAGGTCTCAGCTATATTATTAGCCAACATAAAAGGAGAAGCAGCATCTGTGGCGATCCGCCAAAAAATTGAATGAAACAGATATAACAGATCAACCAATTGAGCTTGCCAGAATCATAGAAAAATGCTATGAAGAACTGGGTAGAGATAGTTTGGGTGGGAAACCGGTAAAACCCCAACTACTTGAAAATCCTGAAAAGATATTTATTAAAAATAATTTAAACACTCCTAAAAAGAGCTGGGATGGAAATAAACAATCCACTCCCAAAGAAAAAGGTTTCCAGTACAGAGGAAGGTCTCCTTGGCGGAGAGAAAAAACTCTGAATCGAGAACACCAGTCTCCCCAAAGGGAGCCCTCTGAAAAAAGATACAACCTTAGAAATAGGATCATTTGAAATAGTCTGATAGGTATCAAGATATTGATACACGTCCCTCTCGATCTTTTTCGCAGAAATTGGAAAGAAGAGGATGGTCAGAACAAAGGGAAGAGCACGCCAAGTCCAAAGACAAGGAACCTGCTCAAAGTAAAAAATTACAATTTCCAAAAAAGAAGGTAGCCAGTATTAAAATAATCAAACATGCCGAGGATACTGAGGACACAGCTGAAAAACGGAGAGTGGGCACAGACAATGCTAGACAGCGCAGCAGAAATCAGCATAGCTCGCAAGATCCTGATGAATCATCTGGAGACAGTGGACACGAATGAATACATTCAAGTGGAAACTGCAGATACCAGAGTTAGCGAACCTCATAAAATATACGAAATAACATTGCGTATAGAGGGAGATAAGACTAGGAAAATAAGGGGTCTGTTTTGGGATAACCTCTCAAAAGGCTATGACATCCTGTTAGCTGAGAAAGATTGGCCCCCAGAGTTTGTCAGGGAGTGCGCTCATGGCGAAGAAATGATTATGCCTGCCTTCTCAAATCATATTCCAATTCACAGAAAATATATATATGCAAGAAAATGGGCAGTAGCTCAAGCACCTGCATTATATAAGAATCATGTAGGATGGGATGAGGACTCTCCTCCTCACAAAATCCAGTTAAAATGTCAACCTACTGCACAAAGGCAGTACCCGATTAAGCAAGAAGCTAAAACATAAGTCAGGGAGATTTTAGATCAACTTGAATACCAAGGGGTGATTGAAACATGCAACTCTCAAATGAACAATCCTTTGATTCCTGTCTCCAAACCAGATGATTCGTATTGTCTAGTCTTGGACTACAGACACCTTAACTCATGTTGCAAAACATTTGCGGTACAAAATTCGCACAGTGCGGCACTAATGAATAACATAGTTCGCAAAAAATACTAAAAACATTAGACATCTCTAATGGGTTCTTTTGTCAAAATATTGCACCGGAAAGCAGATACTTGACCGCTTTCTCAATAATGGGGTCACAGAAAAATTTCTGTAGACTCCCACAGGGATTCAAGAACAGCCCAGGATTATTCTCAGCCAGAGTAACAGAGTTACTACAAATGTATGATGATGAGGCATTATCTTATGTCGATGACATCTATCTCACAGACGACGACTTGGATACTCACTTGAAAAGAGTGAACACCATAATACTTGGGTTCGCAGCAGAGGGTTACAAATTCAACTTTAAAAAGTCACGAATTGCCCATCTAACTGTCCTATTTTTAGTATACAAATTATCAAGTGAAGGCAAAAGCCTAGCAGACAACTTCTCAGAGAAGTGCGCTGTACTCCAAGCATCAAAAACGCTGAAGAACTTACAATCGATTCTAGGCTTCCTGAATTTCGGAAGAACTTACATTCTAAATTATGCAGAGAGAGTTAAACTCCTCTACGAATTAATAAAACCTGATTATTTTAAACCAATCAACTGGACTCAAAAACACACAGAAAGTTTGAGATCACTGCAAAGAGACATGTTAGCTAAAACAAAATTAGAAACACGTGACAATACACGCAACCTTGTAATCCGAGTAATCCCAGGGAGATGCGGATTCACGTACCTGACCTCTAATAAGGGAGAATTGGTACCAATAGCTTACAAATCACATTTGCACACAAAAGCAGAAAAAACATTCAGTCTTACAGAAAATACTATAAAGGCAATTAAAACTGCTGTAGCAAGAGAAAGGGCCCTAGCACAAGGTAAACGAATAATAATCGTTACACCTATACCTGCCCTAGAAGCGGTAACAAAAGCGAGCATTCCAAATGCTAAAGCTCTGCATCCAAGATGGATCCAATGGGTTAATTCTCTTGCTGCAACAGACGTAGTATATGAATTTGATCCTAATCTAAAAACAGTGGGAAAATTCTCTTGATACAGAAAAAGTGACATACTATTATGTCCCTAACATGAAAAAACTGAATGATTTAAAATATGAAGAAGAATATCCTCTGCCAATCGATATTCTGCCTCTCCAACAATACTCTTGTATAATCTATACAGACAGATTTGTACAGCATTACAATGTTAATGATAAATCCTACAATGCAGCCTGCGCGATTGTTAAAGGTCGCTGGCTCTGCGGTAAATTCAGACCGAAAATAACAAAAACTGAATCTCTGAGAAACTGTTCGGCTCTGCGAGCTGAAATCAGATCTTTAAAGATGGCGCTTGAAAATGCGGAACGTGAATTTCCGACACTAATAGTGTGCGATTCGCATTTCTGCGTCAAATCTTACAATAATGATTTGCAGAACTGGGTTCAAAATTATTACAAAGATGACACAGGTGCCACAATCAAGCATAAAATGCTTTGGGAACAAGTCGTTCTTTTACAGAAAGAACTACAAAAGACTCACGTGATAAACTCTCTGAGTCATCAACGTGATGGCGTTCACGTTGCAGGGAATTCATTGGCTAATACAGCCACAGCGGAAGCAACTAAATCGGCCTCCGTAGCCACTAAAAGCGTTCCGAAAAATACATAGACGGGGAAACCATGCTGGCGGTAAAAACGTCTTCAAAAGGCAACTGTGCAGCACTACCCGTGAACTATCCACTGAATTATAGATACATAATTGACGCAAACTCCGTTCCTTTTGCTCGAATCCCTGGAGTGGGGGATAGGGTAATTCCAAACACGAACAGGAGAGTCTTCTTAATAGCAGACGCACACATGGGTGATGGTCCAAGGCACAAACAAATGAAGGAATCTCTGACAGAATTACAATCAGAATACTGGTGGCCGGGGATGAGCCTGCAACATTATAAATTTGCGAAGAGCTGTCCAGACTGCAACAGAGACAGAAGTAACGAGTCAACCGGAGTATTGCCATGGCCATTTCTGTAGTTAGCAAAAGGCTATCTATACATAAGATCCAGCGTCCTATTAATTCCTTTTAAGACTAAAATTACTTAAAAATGTGGCCCCAGCGCTCGGCTGACGCCAGAACTGTTATAAAAGATTTGCGAGTCTTTATCGGCACATACGCAATTGCCATGCTTCATCTGCCCAGGGTCCTGCTTTTAGCTCTCGAGCTTATAAGGAGGCCATGACCAGAATGGGCATTGGGTTGCGGTTCTCTTGTCCGTTCCATCCTGAAGGAAACGGGGTTGTGGAAAGAAAAAACCGAGACATAAAGCAATCTATAACGACAAAGGTATTAGGTTCGGGTGAAGGGTGGGTCCAGCATTTAACAAGTGTCCAACGTAGTCTTAATAATCTGCCAAGAAATTCTCTGAAAGGTTTCAGCCCGTACAAACCATTGTTCGGAACTAGAATGTATGTTCAGGACTTAGATAGTCATGCTTCAGTGGTAGAAGATAAGAAAAAATGCTTTGACATCAAAGATCGTTTGGTTGTTTTACAGGACTTAAATGAAACAAGAAAAGCCCTGAGCAACATAAAGTTAAAACCGCAGCCAACAACCACTGAAGACACACCACCTGTCCCAGCAAGACCTGTCTGGATTCCAAAGATTGGGGATCTGGTCAGAGAGAAAATAGCGGTGAAGAAGGAATTTGGGCCTTCTTACAGAAAAGCAGTACCTGTCTTAGCAATCAACGGAACAAGATCAGTTGTACTACCGCCCCTTGCTGGTAAAAAGGAGAACCGAGTTGTATCCATCGACCTGGTAAAACCACAATCATGTGGCCAATAATAAGTAGTAGGCCAAGTGGACTCCGAAGAAATAGCAGAATACCAAAATTTGCTACGATCCAAGAGGTTCAAACTGAGAGACTAATCACATTTGATAAACCTGCAGTGAATAAAAAAGGACTATGCAGAAATGCCATGGAACTTGTGCCTCTTGAAACCCAAATTGAAACAGTTCGTCAAGAAACACCAGTCTACAATGATGTAGCATCAGAATGTGCTAATGAAAAGCAAATTGAAAAAACAATTCCAACAATTGACAGAACTGCATCTGGCTACTTCATCAATTTCAATAACTTTTCTGAAGATCAAAGCGAGACTGAAGTAACGCCAGTAACAAAGACTTTTAAAGAAAAAACAATAGAACTCTTTCATCAACTCAAAGAAACCTATCTCATTTCTCCATGGTTAGAATTTTGGATTGTGCTGGGGGTATTTTTCCTCCTGCTTTGGCTCATCATGGTACTTTGTTTGGGAAAATTCATTGAGGGAAAATGCAGTACAATGGACACAGCAAGTCAGAACATCAACTTAGTTCTGAAGCCACACAAGTCATCTCACATCGAGAAAAGAGAACTATCATCAGTGAATGTCACAGCCATTCCAATACCCGGCGGGGTAGTTTGGGACAAAACAGATTACGAAATATATGGACCGGTCGAACTCTTGAAATATCCTCATCAGTTTAAGGTTTCATTAAGTGACTTTGTAAAACCAAGTACATTCTCTGATGATTGGGATTTTGAAAGCATAAATAATATGATGTCAGACTTAGTATTATCAGCAAAATTTACAGAACATGATTATTTGCAAGGTTCATCGAATTATGAACAGATGTATTGCTATACCCATTATGCAGACCACTATTTGCATAAATCTGCTAAACCTAGAAATGTTTTTAAATATAATCAATGGGAACATTGTGCAACTCCACCTAAAAGTAGTTCAAAAACATTCTATGAGAAATTCCAATACTTCTCAGGGTTTAACACAAGTGATGCAGAAACATTTTATTATAAACTGTTAGATAAAACAGGGACAAAAACCATGCTGACAAATACTAAATTGATCTATTCGAAAACATTTTATGAAAAAATTATTACATTTGGTTTTGATTTCTGGAAAAACAACATTGAAATAAAAACCATCTGGGGTACAAAAGAATGGCAGGTACAAGGCCTAGAAGCATTATTTCGATCCTGCATGATACCAGAACAAATAATGTTCTTGAATGATACCATTCAACAGACTACCTGTTTTGGCCTAGCCAAAATCAAAGACTTAAACAAACCGTCTATTCCAAAGCCAATACCTGATAACACAACCACAGATATTGAGATAGACGTATCCAAAATTTTACATGAAAATAGAACACATCCTGATTGGAAAAGTGGTTAATCTGGCCAACAGACACAAATAAATGTCAAGATAGATTCCTGAACAAAATACAGGGGTTAAAAATGACCAGACCAGACCCTAGATACTCCCAAAGACAACATCCAGGGATAGTAACAACATACAGTGTAGTGAAACTATGCCTTGAATGGCTACACACATCCACACTGGCAGAAAATAAGCAACACTTATCTTCACTTAAAGATGGTGCTGACTTGCGCGATTTCATAATGGGACCACGCAAACAGCGCCAAAAACGTTTCATAGTGGCCCGTATATACGCTGCTTACAACGAGGCATGGAAAGTGACTCAAATTGAGACAGCAGAGAAAATACGAGAAATTGATCGTATTAATTTGGAAAAATCACTTTCTGTTGTGGACAACGGGTTAATGACTCAGTCCTCCAGAATATATTCACTGGACAGTATTGTATCATCTGCTATAGATATAATAGATCAGGACTTGCTAATGTTACAACATGGTCAGTCCCAATTACGTTCTATTGTACAACTAGGCTTGACATTGCAAAACTTGCGTTCAGGCTATGTGCCTTGGCGTTTAATCAACACAACGTCATTGTTCTCTATCTTTAACCTTACTTATAAACAAATCAGTTTGGCACAGAAAGAAGCAGACTATACGATTCTGAGCATTGAAAAACTTGAGAGATTACCATTGACAATGTCAGAAAGACCTGTCATTGAATGGATAATACACGGGATTATCACAATTCCGATAACAACTTTCCAATTTAAAAAATGCCAAGCGTAAATACCAGCAGGCCAGTATGAAAGGTTGGGTAAAGGGTACATTAAGTCATCATGGAAATTACCTTATACACACACATGTTATAGTAACAAAAACCAGAATGTATTTCTTAGTGGTAATAATTGTAAACAATCACTAAGCGTTATACTTCTGTGTCAAGGTATTAATTTACATGGGGCCTGTGAGGGGACTTCAAATAACCTTTCATGCCACCAGTACGGCACACCTGCAACACAGATAGAGCCATTCTTTAGACAACTTTCTAACGGGAGTTACATTCTAATAACGGACCACAGCTGTTGTGGCATGGTGCCAGGGAAAGCATATTTCTTAAGTGTTAGTTCCATGGTCACTTGCTGTATGCAAGCATTGTATCCAAACGGCCCTGGAGACTCAAAGGCGACGATTTGGCCTCAGTTGAATATCTCTTCTATACGAATTGATACTTTAAGCAAATGAAGTCTGTGCTTTTACAGACAACAGTGCCCATCACGTCATCAAAAGAAACGTATGATCTTCAAGTTGCAAGGACAACGGCAGAGATACATACACTTTTATCAACTAATTGCCCCGTGCATTTTGTAGAAATGCTAAGCCAAATCCTAAATATGTCAGATGCCAGTGGTATCTCAAATGTATTTAAGACAATTTTTTCGGGACTGTTAACACCCTTCGAAGCAGTCCTGGGCATCTTTCCCAATTTTGTCTATTTGTTTTTTGGTGGCCTACCACTACTTTTGGGACTCGTAGCAGGAATCTTATTTTTGACTCTTCTGCTCAGATATGGCAAGCCAAAACGCAGACATGACTCCGGCAACGATGGAAGAAACGATCCTAGCAATACGTTACCGGGACCGCATAACTAAAGTCCTTGGATTAGCCCGGCTAAGAGATCTGAATATGACCTGGTTTCTTCATTCAGACCTATATGGCAGAACTGCATCTTACCTGTGCTTCGATGTATGCTATGCGGAGAAGAATGCGTGTTAGACACCTGTCTTACACTACAATCAGCAGTGCCAATGGATGTCGATACTTTGCTAAGTCCAGTAACGGCTCATGCATCGTGTTGTCACCAGCGGTTACCAATCCTGATGACGGCATTCGTTGAGACTTCTGCACTACGATTATGTAGTGGCAGTGAAGCAAGAAATGAGAGCAACATCACCCAGGTACGACCTTCTGTGAGCATTGCTGATACTGAAATCGATGACAGCAATCATTCTCACGACTGCCCGGTTACAGCATTATCATCCTTGGTCGAACTTTCACCTGAAGCTGCAGACTGTTGTTTTGCACATCTATCTGAAGTCATGTTCTCCCCTGAACCAAAAGAATAACTTTCAAGCCAACCGGCACACAGCGTTCCCCTGAACTCTGAATTCGGCCTTCAGCTTTGAAAAACAAAAGCTACTGAAAACATTTGGAACTATATTTTTCCCCTGAAACGAAATTATTTTTTTCCAAAATGTCAAAATAATTACCTTTTTTTTCTGCACACGTACTCTGCTTACAGTAGAACTATTCATAAAGAACAGAGCTTCTATTTTTAGCAAATCTAGAGACAATATATTACCGCAGCCTCTAGCACTCTCACAAGCAATTTCATTTATATGTGATGAAATAGTCTCGACCTTCTTTTCTGTAATTAAGAGACATTTCATGTTTAATTTTCGCAAATCACTCAACTGAATATATATGCAATTTTTGAATGATTACACTGCTTAAAAACGTACAGTACCTTAACGTTCCCTGTATTTCTCATACACCATTTCGAATGCAAAATGTATTTTGGGGTGGGTTGGAATACACATGCATCTTTATTGCTTACGTTTTTAGTAATTGATGGACATAAAACCGTGGAGTGGGTGATGTGTTTTATCTAGGAACCCGATTCAATATTGTGACTTTATGCCCCTATACGGCTATAATCAATAATATCCCTAAAAAGGCATAATAATCAGATCCATATTTCAGTAAAATCGCCCCTGCAGCCCAAGGCATGGCAGAAGCTACTTCCTTAGATTCCTAGAGAGCACACCGAGTTCTTTCGACACACAAAACCTCCAGCAACCTGGGAAAGCCCTGCTTGCTTTGTTTTGATTTGTAATAGAACTCCTGCGAGCACTGTAAGAACGGCCAGTTCTTAGTGACATCTTTATTGACATCTTATGTCCAAACCTTACGTCAAACTCGGCACCTTTCAGGTATAAATATACCAACGTTGCCTTAAGCAAACCCACGGTGGTGATTCTGGAGCAGAGCAGCTAATCTACTTTCCGAGAGCCCAGCAGAAGCGAGAAGCCCACAGACGCTGCCCCTTCTCTTTGACGCGCTGAGAAAGAAGCTGTCTTTTCTCCTGCCGAGAAAATCCAGCTCCGGCGTTTCCAGCCTACCCTTGCGGGTGACTGGGATATCGGGTCCTGAGAGGGAGATACCAGACCTCCTACATTCTATTCCCAAGGTACAGTGCTGACTAAACCCTTAGAGAGAATTCTTGAACAGATCCTTGGCAACAAACCTACGTAAGTTAAACTGCTACTTACTTACTCCTTCCCACGTATTAGGCTTAGGTCAGGTACACCGGGGTAGGCGTATTTTAGAAGCACCAGTTGAGCACGTTAGCCTATGTATATATGTATAATCCATTTTAAAGTGTCTTATGGCTAAGAAACCATATCAATGCTTTTACAGTATTATTTCATAATACTCCTTTTACTGTACGTACTTTACTTCACAATAAGTATTGCAATTGTGGCAATTCATTTCTCTTGCATGAGAAGGAAGACTGCTCAATAAATAATACCTTTTATTGAAAACGCCCGTCTCTCTATTCTCTGCACCCTGGTGAAATTAAATATGTACAACTGACTGAGTGAAATAGCTGTCTATTGTTTCATACGACTCTAGAGATTGACTCTTATTCTGAGGGAGCAAAGTTGTCATGTTTATGCGGTTATCGGAAGCTGAATCCCTTCTTGTCTGAGCCAGGGAAGCTGATCACTTCCTATTTAGTCAAGAAAGTTTCCAGTGACCTCTGAGCTAGCTGGCGCAAACCTAAATGAAGTCTAACATAGTCAGTAGAGACCTAGAAGACCTCAGTCCTACGTATAATCTGCTGTTTATGTTATTCCAATGCGCAGGGCCTATAGGGAAAATAGGAACTACACTACAACCCTACATGGGAGAATGTCCACTTATTTCCTGGCATAACAGTTATGAACCAGTATGACAGCTCAAGATGAACTGGTATAACAAAAGTACATCAATTCATACCACTTGGTAACATTACACATTCACTGTCTGACCTTGAAACATAGATAACAGGGAATTTGTCTCAGACTCATGTCTCCGTAAGTGTTTGTCAGAGTTATTTTCTGGATGATTTGACACTTTCATAAGTTCCTCAAACAATAAGGACATGCATTATCTAGGTTAAAGGTAGACATGTTAACTTAACGGTCTGGCACAAAATGTAGTTGGGCCTTTGGGTCTTTACAACACTACTATATTTAGTGGAGGGGTTGGTTTTATACATGAATATAGGAGACTTGACATCTAAACTGTGGGAAATTGATCTGTTGAATGAAGGGGGTGTGAGCCCTTCCCAAGCAACAACGACAAGCTTTGTCAGGGTGAAGTCATTGAATTAACCTATGCTTAATTCTCTTGTAACTTGTCACAAAAGCATTCATGCTTACCTTGGAGGCAATGTGTAAAGTTTTTATGCAGCACTAAACAGTAACAAAGTGAAAACACAACACAAGCAAAATCCCACACGAATTTGAGAAAATAGAGTAAACTTTAATATATTATTTGACATCAGTACAACAAAAATCCAATCAGCAGAATTATAGCAACGCAATTTCAGATATTTAGGATAAGTATAGCACCTAAAATGCACAAAGCACCACTCCCAGCTATCAGCTCATGCAAACCCTGGTGAAAGCCACAAGTTCAGGCCAACTGCGATGGAGCGCAGAAGGATACAGGAACCATATTAGACCAGCTGAAAATCTAGAGCCCAGCGCAAAGAATTCTGTTTGCAGTGGTGGAGGCCGCAAGGAGCAGGGAAAGTGTCAAGGATGGTCATCGGTGTAGCGTTATTAGCAGGTCGGGCATTGCGGACTGGCATTGCTGAGGCAAGATCTTGGTGAAAATTGGCCCTCACGTGGTCATGAAGAGCTCAAAAGTTCAGGATGTCTCCTTTTTAGAAGAGCTTTTAGGAGGATCTCAACTAATGCCACACCAAAGGTGCAGGACCTGATGGGGGTCAGTAACACAGACCAGCATAGGCCAGCAGGGCTGAGGCAGCCTCAGTTGCATGCCCAGTACAGCTTATCAGCTGGGCAGGAGCAGGGAGGCCTATGGAGCTTGCTGTGTCCCAGAAGCTCAAAACAGGTCGATCAGCTGACCCTTGGAGTGACTTTGGCCTGGATGAAGGATGCAGTTCAAGTCTTCCTTCTCACACAGAAGGAAATGCCTCACGCAGCAGGGCACTCCTCTGGAAACAATGCAGTCATTTTTCTGTAGTGTCCATAGGTCCAGGTTTATACTCAAGAGTACAACTGAGGGGCCTCTTTTTATTCCTAGTGCCCATTTTGAAGTGGAAGAAACTTCTGAAGTCTTCCTCCTACAGAGGTTTCTGGAATTTCCAGAATCCCTGTCCTCGTCCCGGTCCACCTACAGGCCCAATAGGCTAGTGTGAAGTCCTTTGTGTGTCAACTGAGGCAGTGTCTCTGAAGTGCAAGTGTGACTGGTGACAGATCCACCCCTTATCAACTCAGGATCGCCAATCCTGCCAATACCCAGTCCCTCTATTGTGTAGCTGTCTGAGAGCAATAAACAAAGACCAACTTCACCTAATCATATGATTTAGGAACAGGCTGCAGGCACCAAATGTTTAGGGCAAGAAAATGTCAACTGTAATAAAATGGCAGTTTCAGAATTATAACTTAGAATACAGCTTTCACACTAAAGAGAGTTTGAAATTACAATTCCTCAGACACCAAACATGAGATTCCTACCAGCTCTCAATCAAAAGTTATACCTTTTTAAATGTAATAAGGTAACCCCATATAATTCTATCAGAGAGGTAGGCCTTGCAACAGTTAAAATGTATTTGAGAGTTTCTCACTACCAGGACATGTGCAACTTAAAAATACATGTCCAACTTTTTAAATACAACGCACCCTGTCCTAAGGGCTGTTGAGGGCCTACCCTAGGAACAACTTATATGTATTAAAAAGCAAGGTCTAGACCTGTCAAACATTTTTATTTTGCCAGGTCGAAATGGTCATTTAAAAGTGTACATACACGGACAGCAATGGGAGGCCTGAGAGATGTTTTGAAAGGGCTACTGAAGTAGGTTACACGATCAGTGCTGCAGGCACACTAGTAGCATTTAACAGCCCTGGGCTATATGAAATATCACTTTACTTGGGACTTACCAGTAAATTAAATATGCCAACTCAGTTTAAGACAATTTTACCATGTTTACAGGAGTGAGCACAAGCACTTAAACACTAGTTAGCAGTAGTAAAGAGCACAGTGTCCTAGAGCCAACAAAAACCAATTCAGCAAAACAGGAGGGGTGCAGGCAAAGATTTGGGAGTGACCAGTGCTTAATTTGTGCCGGTGCTTTCCGGTGCTTAGCACCTGCACTTATTTATCAGGGCCGGGTCTACTCTACGGGGATCTTGCTGCAGGTCATGGATATATTTATTTACCTCACTACTGGACGTGACACAGACGTAGAGTGTTGTGTTCACCTTCGACCCTCTCCCGAGTCCTGAGTGAGTCATTCCTGGTGAAGAATGTTGCGGGCGAGACTGAGGCTGAGCCAAAAGTAGATTCATATGAATCAACCTGATAACTGTTTTGGACGACGGCCGCGGCGCAGGCCCTTATTTCAGTGTTTCCGGCCCTGTGGGCGGAACACTGATTTGGGCTGGGTTTTGGTTCTGCAGGGGTTGGCCTTCTGCGGTAGCGTGCGCACATTTGTCTGAGAGCCGACCTGACGACGACGTTGAAGACTGGCAAAAGCACCAGGCCCAAGGATCAGTTGATAAAGCTAAAGGCCCACCACGATGTCTAACAGTAAGTTAAGTGCCGTTGAGATATTTCAAAATTTGCAAACATTCGTGACAAGAATTTTCAATTCTATTAAGGACTAGGAGGCGAGGATTATGCTTTCTCATTTCTTTTAATGAAATGCTCAGCAGCCAATAAAAGATAAACAAAAACTACATATCCCATGAACACCAGGGAGTAACCATAGAGTATAGCGTATAAAAGGTCACAACATTAGTCTGTCTTCCTCTTTCTTTGTGGAAAAATGTCCAAATTAAAGTAAAATCCCAAATACAACAGGAACAACAATTCCAAACAGGCCGCTGTCATCCAGAGGATCCTGAAGTAGGCAGCCGAAGAACCATGGGTCCAGAAACCAGGAGGAGAAACAGATTCCGCCAAGGAATAAACGACATCACTTCTGGTCTGAACCTGGAAAAAAGACACGGAGCCATAATATCCAAAGTAACAATACTGAACAGTACATCAGGGAGGGAGAACAAGGAATGAAATATTTGTAACCGCATGTATACAGTCATAATACAATAGCATACAAATATGAAACACGGGTGGGATAATCCTCGCCTCCTAGTCCTTAATAGAATTGAAAATTCTTGTCACGAATGTTTGCAAATTTTGAATTCTATGTCAGGACAGGAGGCTCCGATTATGCTTTTTTAAAGCTGATCCACCACCACAGAAGCAACACTATCAATTGGTTTAAAATAAAACGTTTTAAATACAGAAGCAGTTGACCAATCTGCAGCCTTCATGATATCAAATAGAGTAACACCCATGGAATAAGCTTTGGACGCCATCGCTCCACGTGCAGAATGTGCGCCAAACACAGAAACATCAATTCCTGCTTCAGACATAAGCCACCGCACCCAGCGCGCCAAGGTAGCTGGAGAGACCGGGCGAAAAGGCTTTTGTAAAGCAATCAGCAGCTGACCCTGCATGTCTGAGCGCAAAGAAGCGGTACTCACCTCATAATCTTTCAGGCATTGAACCACACAAAGGTTGGGGTGAGAAGGAAAAGAAGGATAAGAAATAGAAGGAGTATTAGATTTCGTACGTCTGGAGAGACGAAAGGAAACCCCTTCAGGAGTAAAACTGCGACCCGCAAGATCTAAAGCGTGTACGTCCGACACGCGCTTACACGAGACCAAACATAGCAACATCGTCAGTTTTGCCGATAGTTGCTTGCGAGACAAGAAAGAATTGGCAGGCCAGGCCTCCAAAAATCTGAGGACAACTGAAACATCCCATAAGGTAACATATTTAGGAGTGGGAGGTTTTGCAAAATGAACTCCTTTAAGCAACCTGGAAACAAAAGGGATGTTCACCCGCGGGTTTCCCATCGATGTGGGCATGACCCGCCGAGATAGCAGAACGGAAACCATTGACAGTCGAATAAGCAAGACCAGAGGTGGCTAAAGAGGTCAAGAAATTAACAATCATACTGATATCTGCTGAAACGGGATCAACTTGTTGTTGTGAACACCAATCGCACAAACGCTTCCAAGATCCCTTATACCGTTTGTGAGTATTGGGAGCCCATGCCTCACTAAGGAACTTGGAAGCGTCGCTTGAAAGGCCCGGGAGCGACCAGCGATCCCCGAGATCCTCCACGCGAGAAGGTGCAGGGAGCCTGAGAGGATCAGGGGATGAGGACCTCCGAGGGGGTCCAATAGGAGATTCCACAACTGGGGAAGGAGAAATGGTGGAGCCGAACACATTTCTAGAAGGACCGGAAACCACGCTTGAGCCCTCCAGAGAGGGGCAATCAGAATCAGATCCGTCTGAAATCGTTTGGAGTAGGCCAATACTCTGGGAATCATTAGAAAAGGTGGGAAGGCATAGCAAAGAGTCGATGGCCACTGCTGGAGAAAGGCATCCGTGGCCAGAGCCTGAGGGTCCGGTCTCCAACTGTAAAAGCGCGGAAGTTGCGCATTGAGGCGTGAGGCAAAGAGATCTAGCTGACAAGGACCCCAACGCCGATGGAGAGCACGGAAGACTCGAGGATGCAGCCTCCAATCGCTGAAATCCCGGAGATGTCTGGAGTGCCAGTCCGCTATCTGATTGTGGCATCCCGGAAGGTACTCCGCAATAACAGTGATCTTCTTCTGCAGACAGAAGTGCCAAAAATCTTTGGCGATCTCCGCTAGGATCTTGGACCTGGTCCCGCCCAGTTTGTTCACATAGCGGACCGCTGACACATTGTCCATCCGGAGAAGGACACAACAACTTGTTTGCAGGGGGGAAAAACATTTGATCGCAAAGGAACCCGCTAGGAGTTCCAGACAGTTGATAGAAAGTGTCAATTCCTGAGGGGACCAACGACCCCCGGTCGAGACCGAGCCGCAACGGGCTCCCCAACTCCACCGACTGGCATCGGATTCTATCACTAGATCCGGGGACACACCGAAGAGGGCCCGACCATTCCAGGCCTCCATGTGGTCCAACCACCACTGCATCTCCCAACGGACCTCCTCCGTAAGAGGAATCTGATCGGAATATCCGAGGCCTTTCCGGAGATGAAGAATTTTCAGTCGCTGCATCGCTCTGTAATGCAGGGGGCCCGGAAATATCGCCTGAATGGACGACGCCAGCAGACCTACCACTCGTGCCAACGACCTCAATGACACAGTCGGTCTGGAAATAACAGATGTCAACTCTCTCTTGATATAACGCATCTTTTGGTTGGGCAAGAGAAGTTGACAAGCCACCGAGTCGATCTGGAAGCCCAGGAAATTGATACGCTGGGCTGGAACCAAAACCGATTTCTGAACATTGATCAGAAAACCCAGAGACTGTAATAGAGTGATGGACAATTCCAGATGTTGAAGAAGTTTGAGTGGACAATCCGCCATAAGGAGAATATCGTCCAGATAAATAATTAACCTGACACCCTGAGACCGAAGATGCTCCACAACCGGTCTCAACAGCTTCGTGAAGCACCATGGTGCCGACGAAAGACCGAACGGGAGAACCTGATACTCGTACCAGACTCCCTGCCAGAGAAACTGGAGAAAACGGCGATGCGGTTTGTAAATCGGAACCGAGAGGTACGCATCCTTGAGATCCAGACGGACCATCCAATCCCCCTCTCGAAGGAGATCCCGCAAGAGATGGATTCCCTCCATTTTGAAATGCCGATAGACGACCCCTCCGTTGAAGTCTTTCAGGTTGAGAACAAGGCGAGAGCCGCCCCCTTTTTTCTCGACCAGAAAGACTGAACTGGCAAATCCCTTCGGATGACGGATGGTTGGAACAACCGCCCCTTTTTTGAGGAGAGAGTCTATCTCCTCGGAGAGACAAACCTGATCCTGAAGAGAAAAATGCAAACAGGGAGGAGGACGAGTCTGTTGCATCGGGTGATAGAATTCTATTCTGAACCCTTGAACAGTTTGTAGCACCCATGCATCGCTGGAGAGCATGCGCCAATTCTGCAGGAAAAACTGAATGCGACCCCCCAGCATCACATCGCATGCACGAATCAGGCTCACCTGTAGAGTGGGTATCCTAGTAGTGTCCCTGCTGACCACCTGAACGTCCTTTGCCGTACTGGCCTTTTCCTTTTCTTGAAGGATAAAAGTTGGCTCTCGTTGAATAACCTGCGTCGTAAGATCCTCTGTGCTGAGAGGAATTGCCTCTTTGGGACTGATTGGCAGAACCACGGCCGAACGAGCGTCCCCTACCTCGTCCGGCCTTTCCAAAAACCGGACACATGGCCCGCCGCAGGGAAGCCTGCGCCTTGTCAATGCCACTGAAGGTGGAGACAAAACGTGTGAGCTCCTTAAGAAAAGGCTGACCAAACAGGAGGCCGTCCGCTTCAGGGCCCGATTCTGAAGTGGCCAATTCAAAGAGTCTAGGGTCAAGCTTCAACAGGATGGACCTGCGACGTTCTGCAGACATTGCACAATTGGCATTACCCAATTGGCAGATCGCCCGTTGTGCCCACTCGATCATCTCCTTTGGATTTACAAGGGCAGAAGCTTCCTGGGCTCTGTAACCTAGATCTAAAATCTTAGTGAGAGGCCCAAGTAGGTCCAACATCTTATCTTGACAGGACCGCCAAGATCTATCAAGGCCTTTCTTCGGGTCCTTGGCATATTTTTTCAAATATGTGACCATCATGGGGTCAACGTCTGGTGTCTCAGCCAAATGGGCAGATAAATCAGGCCTCGGGCACTCTGAGCGCAACCGGGCTCGAACTGAAGCCTCAAAAGGCTGGCGGATATGCGCCTCAATGTAAGAAGCTACAGCCGGAGAAGGCATCCATGAGGAAGAGTTCGGATGAATGATGTCTGCAGGCTCGAAATTGAGCACCGAAGGACGCTCGGGAGCGTCTACAAAATGTTCCTTACAGACCCGTTTTTTAGGAGGGGGAGAAACATGGTCTGAAGATGCGGAAGACTGTGCGTTGTCTTAATCAGCATTGTGAAGACAAGTAGTTGTGGATGGCGCAGACGCCAAACTCTTCGCCAGACGCTGAAAGTCAGTCTTGTGAGGGTTAACAGGAGATTTCGCTGTTTTCTTGGAAGCAGGCAACCAGCCCTGCTGCTGTGCATAAAGGTTTAGGTGACGCTTCAAAGGATTAATAGCACGTACCAGTGCTTTGTTAACGGACTGTTGAACACCCTTATCTAACTGTTCAACTAAATCCTGTTCCAAGGAGCCTTCCTCCTCATCAGCATAATAATAGTCGTCTTCAGCGTCATCATAATAGTCAGCCATTCTACACCAAGGTAGAGGTAAAATGCCCACAAGACGACAAGAAAATATGGAGTGTTGGAAAAACACAAGTCAAGGGGGAGTGTATAAACCCCAAAGCAGGCTTAAAAGCAGGAACAAACCTGACTTGCTGATAAATAAAACGTGGAGGGAGCCAAAGCCTGCACAAAACAAACACTCTAGGCAGAGCCTATGCCAGGAAATACAACCAAAAGTCCTCAAAAAGACCTCGGCGTCAGACGGGGTTAATTCCAATGACAGGCCGTGGGCAAGACGTCAACAAACGCCGTCACTCAACCAGCTGAGGTGAAATCAACCGGAAATGGGACAGCGCGCATGCGCGACTGTCGCCTGCCACTGAAAACCGCCGAGAGAGCGCTCGCGCTCCAAAAGCAAACGGAACCCCTGCTCCCGCTCCACAATTAGCGCGCGAGCAGCTAGGAAGCGCTCGGCAACAGAAACGGAGGTGAGGCACACGCTCCGGCAACAAAGCAAACAGCACGCTAGAAGCGGCGAAACGCGCGTAGAAAAACAACGGAGAGCGAGCCCCCAGACGTGCGACACACTGCGCAAAGGCAAAGCACAAAGCCACAGTAAGCAATAAGGCACAAAGCAAACAAACAGCAGAATGCCAAGAGTAGTAAATATAATGCACTTAGCTGGCTGCGGAGCAGCAAAGAAAGAGGAAGACAGACTAATGTTGTGACCTTTTATACGCTATACTCTATGGTTACTCCCTGGTGTTCATGGGATATGTAGTTTTTGTTTATCTTTTATTGGCTGCTGAGCATTTCATTAAAAGAAATGAGAAAGCATAATCGGAGCCTCCTGTCCTGACATAGAATTCAGGTTGCCTAGGCGCAAAAGGTAACTCAGCCGGCACCTGACCATGTGTCTGACTTCTGCCCGGCGGGTTTCTGAACTTCCTGCTGCGGTCAAATACACAGAAGCTGCGTTTCCTTCACAAATAAATTATTACATCAAACCTTTGTTCCGACAACCTCGGGCTTTTGTTTGGGACCCAGCACATTTTCTGGCAGTTGCAGGGCTTTCTAATTACAGCACGAAGGTAAACACGTGTAATTCATCTTGTGCTAATGGACGCGCACACCAACCAAACTGCCTTAGACTTGCAGCTACTGTATAAGACATTAAACTCTTGGGGGCCGATGTAGGTAAATCTTTTTTACCACTTCATAAATACCGAATCATACCGAATCGGTATTTAAGAAGTGGTCAAAAAGAGAAGGGCAGATGTAGGTAATTTTATTTTAAAAATTACCGAATCGGAAGGAATCGGTATTTACCGATTCGGTAAATACCGAATCGGTAATGCCCATTGATTCCTATGGGCATTGAAGCCCATAGGAATCAATGAGCATTACCGATTCGGTATTTCCCAAATCGGTAAATACCGAATTTTGCAAGGGTGCAGGGGGTGTCACTTTGACACCCTCTAGCACCCTGAATTCAGGCACGTGTGCCATGTGGCACACAGACATGCCCTTAGGGCATGTCTGTGTGTCACATGGCACTGGTGTGAATGCACACATGTGCATGCACACCTGTATTCGGTATTTTACCATCCAATAGGATTGGATGGTAAAATACCGAATCTGACTGGCCTGTGGGACTCAGAAGAGTCCCACCTACATTAGGAAATTACCGAATCGGTAAAAATACCGATTCGGTATTTTACCGATTCGGTAAATTTACAGATTCGGTAAATTTACCGAATCGGTAAAATGGCTCACCTACATCAGGAATGTCCATTTACCGGTCGGTAACGGCCGAAATCGGCCGTTACCGGTCGGTAAATGGACACCTACATCGGGCCCTTGGTGCTCAATAAGCACTCAAACGGCATGAATACAACCTATATCTACCTCGCAGCGAACGGGTAGCTTCCCACGGGACATTTCAGAGTCCTTTTAGTGACACCCAGTTAAAAAGACATAACCACTCCTAACGCAGTATAGTATACAGTTTTTCTTCAGGGAGTCTTGCAGTTATGGTGTCGCCTTTGCTGATACAAAGAGCAACGCAGAACAGTTTGTGTTCAAGGTGACTCACTGAGCTTAATCTCTGTTACTGGTACGTTTGTATGCGCGCGTACACACATGTACTTAACAAAACATAGCTAACACATGCAGTCATGGTTGCAAAATGAAACCGAAAAAAATCCTATATTCCCCGGTTATAATTATCTCCACGATAGCTCACGGACCTGCCACGCACACAAGAACCCACAGAACAAAGGCAATGCTCATGAGGTCACCTTTGACGTAATAAATGACACAAATAATCACAAAGGCCATGATATGCTGCCTTCACATAACACTATGAAAGGCGCGCAATGGATGCAGTATGATCTCTGTGCACGTGTTGCAAGTTAAAGGTATCATACCAAGTCCTTTTATTTCAATGTTGTTCAGTATTGTGAGGTCATAAGCCTTGCATTTGGTGTGCAAGCTAAGGTTTGCATGGCAGGTTTACAGAGGTGAGCTAACCATAACTGTGGCACTTCACTGGCTTTTTGGCATTATTTCGTAACTATAAATGCACCTTAACTGTGAATGAAGTGAATGAGGTTTCTTTTATAATATTTTGCATCCAACCTCTATAATAGCTCTTCCACGGGTGGATGACCTGTACTGCGCCTGGCCTTCAGCGAAGCCTAGGAGGGGTTGGACGTGTGGTCTGCCTTTGTCAAGGACCTGCACCCGAACCTCCTCTGGTACCCAACTCTTACTGCACATAGCCTTTGGTTGTTTGCAATGGTGGACAGCCAACCTCCCATGCAGTCAAATAGCATCTGCACATGTAGGTTGAAAGTTAAAGCCACTGCTGGTACCTCAATTTTTGTATAAATCCATCAAATGATAACAACCTGTCCCCCCTTTAACATTGACCCTCTAGTCAGATCTGCATAAAAACTGTGATCCATGCTCTGGGCTTAGCTTGGCATACCAACAGAAAAAACAAAACATGTCAATTCTGACAAATTGTATTCAGATGAGTTAAAGGGGTCCAACATTAGAAGCAAATAAACAATGTTTGTCCAATCCCCCATTTAACAATGCCCCGCCTTGATGGGTATGCATGAAACAACATATCAGAAGTATGTCAAACATGCCAAATGTCTGACATTTGTGCACATCTATAAATGAGCACTAAAGTTATTAGCAAATCAAAGATGTTTTGACCAGCCCTTTAACGTTCCCCATCAGATTTCAGTGGAACCTGAAATCTCTGAACAAGAATAACTTGAAAACAGTTTACAAACTTTCATGTGAATTCATTAATTAATGGGTTATAGTTTCTATCAAATGAACACTTTTTTGACCACCTTTTAACTGACCGTACCCACCTAGCAGATTTGCAAGAAACAAAAACTATAAAGAGTAAGCTAACATGCTATATATGTGTTAACTCGTAGGTAGATAGGTGTGTGGGGGTGGAAGATTTAGAGAAGTAAATAAAAGCAAATAAGAGAGAGAAAGAATGCCGGGGACTCCGCTACATTATGACCCCAACCAGGAAATTACAAGTCCATGATTGTTCAGCAACTTTGAGCAATGTTTGTAATTTATAGAACAACAAGGTTATATAGTGAAATAAAACGCCTTCAGCCACTGGAAGTGACAGTGACTGACTCATTCAAGTGTATTAAATGGTATAATTTAGTTTTCTGATGTGTACTAACCATAGATGATTCAAATGAAAAACTGTATATAGAGTAAAAGTTTTCTGAGGTTTACTAATCCTAAATTATATAAAAGGAAAGTTGTGTATAGTGTAAGGATTAGTAGCGCAGCTAGGATACCATGGGCTCTAGTGCAAGCAGTGAAAAGGGCCCCTTGTATTGCTGTTGGGGTATTAAAATACAGTAATGATCAGGATTCAAAGGGCCCCTCAGAGCTTAAAGCCCTAGCGTCACTGCACCTGTGACAATAATAGTAGGTGCACCCCTGGTAAAGGTATTCTAAAGTGTATCTGTTTAGAGTGTTTTCACAACTGTTTGGTGTATTTTGTCACAACAGCTATGTAAAAGTTGTATCTTTGAACTTAGACTCTGTTAAATATTGCTTACCCCAGTATTGTCTTTTCCCCAAATAAGCACATAGAGCACTGAAATTGTCCTTTTTCAATGCATTAGTGATGTTAGCTAATTTATTCGAAAATTGTGCTTTAATGCACTTTTGATTTAATCTTTTTCAAAATATTCACAGGGCAGGGGAACCTCCTATCAAAATCTTACTATGAGGAAGGCTCCCTTACTGAAATTCAGACCGGATATTACATCTGACTTTTAGCAGTGCCTGTTGAGGATGTGGGTGGAGCTAATAGAGTAAGTTAAGTGGGTGGAGCCATTGAAAGAAGTGGGTGGAGCTGGAGAAAAGTAGGTGTGGCTCCCGACAAACATTTGAGTACCTGCACTTCATATTTTACAAATTAAGTACTGGGAGTGACCCGTAGACTGGACCATGTCCAACATAGACCTAAGAGAGTCTGGTAGCAAACTATGTAATACAATTCAGGCCAAGAAATCCAACACTGTAATTTTCCTGGTAAAAGTTGTCTCTGGGCCTCCCTATTTAAATCACTCACATCCCAGTTGCTGCTTATGAAGCAAGCTGGAAATTGGGTAGCTAAAATATGTGTTTTTTAAATCCAGCCTACCCACGTTACCAAACTATGCGCTCTGGGGCAAACAAAGTATCCCCGCGCCTGTTTTTTGTAAACATCTAAAGCACTTTAAATTAGGTATAAAACTGGTAGTAAGTGGCTGATAGGAAACCCGTACTGATACCACACACATTGGATGTTCTGTGGAAAATTAATACGGTTTGGTAAACATTATCTGCGCCATCTTGCCTTTTCCCCCAATGCCACACTTTTTGTCGTGCACACCCGCCATTTTAGGTGCCTTGGTCAGAACCACCCTCTGCACGCCGCTGACCCCCAGCACGGCTCTTCGCCCCCACAAGCACCCCCGCACGCTGACAGCCCCCGCTCTCACATACCTTGGGTCATAAACCCCTCTTCCACGCAGCTCTGCCTCGGAACCCCATCCTGTTCCCAGCGCGACACCTCCCTCCATTCCTTTCATGGTCCCGGATCCTTTGATAAAACCCCCTTTCCTTTATGCCCGTTTGTCTTACTCGTTCCCAGGCCGCCACCTAGCCCTGCGGATACTGTTATTGCCTCCCCCCTTCCTGTACAGTAGGAAGCTTCCCCCATCAAATGATCCATGAGTTGATCAAAGCCCCCACCCCATGAGATCCGATCGACCTCATACATTCCGTGAATCGGCGGAATGTCCAGCTGCGCGATGATCATCACCTGTTGTGACCTGGGTGGGGACTTCAACTGTAAATGTGTGTGGGAACGGGCCTGAAGCGGGGATTCCGAGGATGTCTTTCCTTACATCAAAGTAATGACAGAGATGTGTTTGACGTAATAAAACAATAAACTTGTGTATAAGAGGCCAGGCCTCAGAGATGCGGTTAGAGCACCTCGTGACGATACTTGCTGTCCGAACTGATGTGTTCTCCTCCGGAGAAGAATAAACCCTTGTTTCCTGCCTTCCAGTCTCCAGCGCCTGCCTCTTCATTGATTAATATTTTGTGGGTGAAAGAGGCGACACCGTCGGGCAATACTTAAGGATCTTTGTTTATTGGTTGCTTCCCACCTTTTACAATTGGCGTCCCAAGCGTGGGGCCCATCAGCGACACTTGGATCCAGTGGGAGAGGTCCTGACGACAGAGTGAACGACTGCAACGATCGGGAGAGCTCCTGCCCAATAGACCCTCGTCTGGCTGCCGATCATCCGAACTTCACTGGTTCCGAATCGACCTCTCTCGAGTGATCTACGGTCCTGACTGGGAACCATCAGGAGTGCCGTGGCAATATCGGAGATTGGAGGACGATCGGGCGCTGGACGCGGAAGACGAGAAACAGCCCATGTGGTCCGGGTAAGGTCGTGTAAAAACGGCAAATTTGCGAAACGATTGTCGCTCTTTGAGATATTCGCTGCTTACAAACGAGGAAGAGTAGAAATACTCTATCTTCCTTTGTGGACGGTGAAGGGGTGGGTAACGCGGACTTTTGTCCCCGATGTAATCTGTCGTGCCTATCTTTTCTCCCCACTGATTGATTGACTGATTGACTGATTGATTGATTGTAAGGGTAGCTCCCTGTTTTATTGTCAGAATAGATTTTGCTTTTGAGATATTCACTATTTGCAAACAACGTAGAATAGCAATATTCTGTCTAGTCTTTGCAGGTAGTGAAGGATAGGTAACGCGGACCTTTGTCCCCGATGTAATCTGTCGTGCCTGTCTTCTCCCCACTGATCGTCTGTCCGGATCTAGTTCTCTCGAAGCATTCATTATTTGCAAATAACACAGAATAGAAATATTCTGTCTAGTCTTTGCACGTAGTGAAGGATAGGTAGTGCGGACCTTTGTCCCCCGCTGAAATCTGTCATGCATATCTTCTCCTCACTGATTAGTAGCTGGTTCAACCCGGACCGTTTATTAGAGGTGGACCATCTAGCTCCGCTGGAAGGCACCCCTAATAAAGACATGTTCACAAAGTATGGATTAGTTACCATAGCCTATAGTAAGCTGTGGCATAAGTATACCAAAGAAAATCAAGAGAAACAGTGGCCACTGATAGGATCCTTCGACCTTGATAAAATAGAAACGTTAGAAATAGCCCTTTGTAGTAGTAAGACAACGCCTATTATGCTCGACAGTCTCGGTATGTGGCGCAAAGAAGCAATGCAACGAAAGAAAAGAGACAAAGTCAGAGTAGGTAAAGAAACGCGACAGACAACCTTCCAAGCATCTGGTAGGCCAAAGGAAGGGATAGCGGCGACACGGTTCCAAGGAGTAAACACAGGAAGGGAACGGTGTAAAGGGATATACCGACAGGACAACCCCAAGACACAACGACCCGAAAGTAATCCCCCGACACTACGCGCAGGACGAACAGACTTAGGGCAAAACCAATGTGCTTTTTGTAAATATTCCGGGCACTGGAAAGCCCAATGCCCGACTCTACTGAACACGGGTAAGAGCAGAGGGCCGACAGAAATAACAGGCCGGCAGAAAGGGAAAAGGCGTGAGACAAAGATGAATCAGACTGACACGGACAGGCCGGATAGAACCACCACGTTTGATTACGCCCGATGGCACAGATTTTGCCAGACAGATTTCAGCGACATGTTTGAGTTCTCATAGGTCGAACAACGCTAAGACGGGAAACCCAGTCAAGCTCTAGGTTACCCGGTGACGAACCCCGTACTACCGCTACTGTTCCCGAACACAAAAGCCACCCTTTCGGATAACATACAGGAACAACACACAGAGTAGTTTCGGACAGATTAGTATACATTCCATTAATGAACTCAAACTTCGAGTGCAATGGGACTGATTACTCTCTGTTGCCCCCCCACTCTGTTGACAAAAGCAATTACAGGCCTGCATAGACAACCCCCCGTTCAGGAAAACTGTTCTTGTGGACACCCCACCCCCCCATTACCAAGGCCTGCCTGTCCCGCCTCCTACCGCGCCCAATAGACAAAAAGAAAACATGAGCAAAAAAAATACCTACCCCCACTCCGGAAGTTCCCGAAATGCAGCAGGTCACCGGTCACGCCCATCCGGAAGGTGGAACACGCAGCACGTGTGGGGCGGGGTCCTGCTGACAGCCATCGGTCGAAGAGGTCGCCGGTGGGATGTCCAGGAGGCACCACGGGCCCGGCATGTCCCATCCTCTTCTTCCTGGGGCGGCGTCCCCTGGGCCACGAGTAGGGAGGGGGCGGATGCAGATGACCCCCTCCCTCGTATCTCCTGGTCCGGCCATCACAAATACATCCGCTGAAGAATTGGTGCAGGGGGGCTGGGAGAGGGAGGCGGCGTGAACGAGCCTCCCTCGCCTCCCCAGGTGGAGGTTTCCCAGCCCCGGCCCGGCGCCGAAATCCTCCAGCCGGGCGACGAACATACTTGCGCAGCACAGGACATAGAATGGCCAGCAACCATACTTGCACAGCACAGGACATAGAATGGCCAGCAACCATACTTGCGCAGCACGAGACATATGATGGCCCTCAAGTGTACTTGTGGAGCACGGGATGTGGGGTGGCCATCATGTATACCCGCGCAAAGGGACGGCATGGGGTGCACTGGGAGAGGGAGGCGGCGCGAACGAGCCTCCCTCACCTCCCCAGGTGGAGGCACCACAGCTGCACCCTAGCGCCCCGAGCCGAATGTCCTGCTCCTACGGCACGGTGTTCCATTTCTTCGCCCCAAGAAGTCTCATCCACTCTTGCAGACACGACGAAGGGCGGCTGCTGCGGGGTCTCAAAATGGCGTCTGGGCCCCCTGGAAGTCGGGTCTAGGCCGCTAGAGTAACTTTGACCAGTAATGTAACTCAGACGCTTGCCCACATGGGCACGAGTCCCCACCTCCGACAGCATCCCCAGAGCCTTGAAGATTCTACAAACGTCCCAGGAGCCCTCGGCCCCTACAGGCTTCCGGTGGGGAACAACTGCCTTGATCACTAACGAAATTACCACGACGTAGCCACAAGATGGTGGTGCTCTCGTGCCAGCGCCAGCTTCGGTCTGAACCATCCAGAAACATTGTGGGCTAACAAATTCGAGCAAGTTCCGGCTGAACCTCAACGTGACCCGGTAGGGGAGATTTTGCCTCCCTCCTCTTTTGATTGACGGTCCACATTGCCTGCCCCTTCTGTTAGCACAAGTCTTTTTGAACTGCCGAAAGGGACTCTGGTCCAACCGCAGGTTGTCGGAAACATTTTGTCCCTGATGCTACTTCCGGACTAACCCGGCCTCGCCCAAAATGGCGCCGGTGTCAATAGGAACTCACAAACACCTCGTGGTGTTTTTAGCTAATAAGACTTGATGTTCTGAGATATGTATATGATCCTTTGTACACTTGACGAAAAAGGGGGAGGGTTCACTTGGCGAACACGTAAAAGGATCCCGTTAAAATGTTGGTTTCAATGTACGATTTATTATGATATTATTGTAACTGATACATAACGTCGCTTATGACACACGCCCACGGTATGCATCTAGGAAATTTGATTGCAACTAGTCTGACTATGCTTCCAATTATGAAATGAATGCCCCCTGATCCCTCAACTATTGATAGATGTTTTTAGTTTCCTGCAAATAACTAAATAAACCCTTTTAAAATGTTTTTAATGCTGCAAAATAGCCCCCCCTTACTGTACGCGCTTCAGCCAACGCCGTGTCCGGCCAAATACGATTGCACTCTCATATTTACATGCTGAACAATTGTGCAAATAAAGGTTTTTCAAACTATGAACAGGTATCGCATACTTTTGTAAATGTGGGATCAGCGGGAGGGTTTTTCTGTGCGCTCTGCTTTGTTCTCTTTTTAAGGTTATTAGAAAATGGTTGCTCAGCCCCGGATTGATGATCGAATCTAAGGCACGATACGCTGCCTCCAAATGTGCGACTGGCTCAGGAACAAAACGCATGGAGAAGGACCTCGACTTCTGAGAACGGGTAAAGTGAAGCGGTGTAAATGATAAAATGTTATAAAGGTATGGTACTCAAAGGTACTAGGGAACAGGGTTGGCCGAAAAGCTGGTGTGCCTTAGGACATCACAGCATCGGAAATGATTTAAGGATCCCGATAGCTAGATACATCTACAAACTAGATACCTCGCACTAAGCGCCTCTGATTTCTAACGTTTCCCTACACACGGCCTATAATGCCACACTCGGACCGTCTCCCTCATGAACAAACCTATCGCTCGCCATCCTTACCACACTGCCCGCCCCCCTGGCTTCAGAAACCAAGACCCCAGGGATTACATCCCGAGGAGATAAGACGAGTATGTGGTAAGTAAAGGACTTTCGTGCCCGTACATTTGATATGCTCGAATGCTGTCCCCCCTCCCTTCCCCTCTTTTTCTCCCTCTACAGGTTACTTCGGAATTACGACTGGGGTATAGTGAAGATCTGAAGCCACGCCATGTCCGATACATGAAGCGGACTAACGCTGCAAGGTGGCACCTAAAGACACCCACAAACTACTCTTGTAACGAAAGAACCAATAGTTGTATGATATGATGGGATGCGATCACCCCTAACCCGTGTTGCGTGAATGAGCACATGTCACGTATGTCTGAAACTATGAGAAAATGCTTTCTATGCGACTGAAGCATTGACTTAACTAGGCAAAGGACCGAGAGTGCGAGAAGTGCGACACAATGGTGCCTTTTACTCAATGCATGTCTCTTTGTACCCGGCCTAATGCTCGTCCGTCCCAAACTGCATGCTTTCTAAATTCTAACACAGACCCGTAATGTCTCTTGTTGTGTAATGCGCAGAATAGCCTATCTTAGTACACGGCCACTCTCCATGTCTCACGTGTACTGTTTAGCCTATTGTTGAACATCTCTCTCTCTCTCTCTCTCTTTCTCTCTCTCTCTCTCTCTCTCTCTCTCTCTCTCTCTCTCTCTCTCTCTCTCCTCCACACTCTCACTCTTCCTAACGACTGGCACCTAATTGGCGAACCACCATCCCTGGTGCACCACCCAATTGGCTCCAAATACCGCAAGTATTTGCACAAATTTGTCTTAAATAAAATCACATTGATACCATGTTACTACCTCTCCTTTCTGCTAAATATTGATGAAACCTAGATTGGCCAAAAGGAAAGGACAGGTAAGACGACTGCGGTTCCCTAATCTGACCCGTAATAAGGGAACTACATGTCAGTGGCTTCTATGATAAAAAATGCCTCAGGTAACGCGACCTTCCCCGTCCCGAATTGTCTCAATGCCCAAACAGTAAAAGTGATCGAAGCATCCCCGTCTTCCCAGAACGCCCCCAGTTTTGTATCAGCTGCCCCGGACGAGAGTTTGAAAAATGTGGCTCACCCCCGGTTGTAAGAGATGGGTCGACTTACAACTGACACAGGCCAGCCGTTGTTCCTAGAAATGATTTGTTGATGAACAAGCTACAAAGTTTAGAAATTTGAGAAATGTCCCTGAACGCTTACCAACTGAACTGTAGCCTTCTGCTAGATAACGCCCTTGTGACACAAAGCAAGACGATAGTCCCTCACCCCAGTCTGCTATGTTCCTGGTTGTTTTCCATAAGACCCCGGTCACCCCAAGGATGAGTTGAATAGTTATCGCAAGCCCCCCCCCCGTTTTTTAATGAAGTAGCTAGGTTGTAAGAGCCTATGTAGAAATTAGAATGATGTTTGCGAAGTTAAGATTAGATCGAAATGAAGAAATTGTTGCAGTAAACCCTGTTGAAAGTAAAATGTTTAGCTGAAAGATAGGATGCATTGATATAATGAAAAATTGTTTAGCATATGTTCATTCCTCAGAAAGATACCTATCAGGCCATGGTGATAGCACGTTGCACTTTTTCGTAAAATACAAAGACCTGAAGAACGGTATAGCTTTGTAAGACTAGTACTAGAAAAGTGGGTCTCTGCCAGAAGAACTGACGTGACTGTAATAAACAAATGCAATGAATAGGTATCAGACCTCGTACCACGACAATGAATGTAATACCAACAAACGCCAAAGAAATAGTTACGATGGAAAGTTGTAGGGAATCCAGCAAACCTATCATCAATTATTTATACGTTGGTTGTAAACCCCAATGTAACGGATGTTTCCCCAGTTGCTTGGAGTTGGGAGAGAAATAGACTTATGTGATTACCTTCCTCTGCCAGTTCTCTAAAGACTGTCTTTTCAAACTCATTTAAGGGTACCACTGTCGGAGGAGAGAGAGACCGGATGTGGGAGCACGCGGCCTGACTGCAGATCGTGGAACATCTGCGACATTGGCCAAGGCGGGACCGCAACAGTAAGGAGTCGCAGGACGAGGCACTGTTTCCGACAAAATGAAAGGAAAGGGCTGACCTGATGCCCCTGCTCGATGATCAACATGTGCCGAAAAGTTCCCGCCCTCTGAGCCCGGTCATGGGCCCACCTACCTGAAATTTTCCGTCCCCCTGGTCTGTTCCCGATCTGGCCCTGCTCCATCCCCTCTTCCCCCGACCTACCATAAGGACTACTCACACACCCCCTTCTTCCACCTGAACTCTTTCACAATCGACTCGAAAAAGAAAAACTGCAGTCAGATAGAATAGGGTTTTGTTGCAAACTAAAATGAAACTTGGGTGCCCTGTCTAAGGTACCCATGAAAGAATAGTTAGGACACAGGGCGAAAAAGGACCTTTTTGACCAGAAAAACGAGGAAAGGGTCATGCCCTGCAACGCAGGACCTGGAATAGAGCTGAACGCATAGCTCCACCGCCGGTGCTCAACAGTGCCAACAGAAGACGACAAAGAATGCTGAGAACTCACTAATACTGGTCCACGACAATAAGACACTGGAAAAAGCAACACCCCTCCTCTTCGAACAGTGACACCCCTGGTTATTGTTTTTACTACGTCTCATTTCTCTCCCAGCCACCATTGTATTGATTATGCTCCAACCGAGTACGAAACGAACTTACATATGTAATAACCTATCAGTTCATATTCCGAATGACTATAAGCATCCATGAAAAGTACCCAACGCTCTCACTAAAGAATCTTTTTTTTGTCCGATATTGCATTACTATGACTTTCCTGCAACGAGCTTAATGATGGGCCCGCCTCCTAAGATGAAAGATTTTAAATGTAATGTTTATACACAGCTCCTTCGCCTGGGTTCCTACTTCTTTACTTATGACTGCCACAGTAGACATGGGTAGGAAATAGGCCGGCAAGATGTCTTGGGAATGTTAAAGGGAGGACTGTGGAAAATTAATACGGTTTGGTAAACATTATCTGCGCCATCTTGCCTTTTCCCCCGATGCCACACTTTTTGTCGTGCACACCCGCCATTTTAGGTGCCTTGGTCAGAACCACCCTCTGCACGCCGCTGACCCCCAGCACGGCTCTTCGCCCCCACAAGCACCCCCGCACGCTGACAGCCCCCGCTCTCACATACCTTGGGTCATAAACCCCTCTTCCACGCAGCTCTGCCTCGGAACCCCATCCTGTTCCCAGCGCAACACCTCCCTCCATTCCTTTCATGGTCCCGGATCCTTTGATAAAACCCCCTTTCCTTTGTGCCCGTTTGTCTTACTCGTTCCCAGGCCGCCACCTGGCCCTGCGGATACTGTTATTGCCTCCCCCCCTCCTGTACAGTAGGAAGCTTCCCCCATCAAAGGATCCATGAGTTGATCAAAGCCCCCACCCCATGAGATCCGATCGACCTCATACATTCCGTGAATCGGCGGAATGTCCAGCTGCGCGATGATCATCACCTGTTGTGACCGGGGTGGGGACTTCAACTTTAAATGTGTGTGGGAACGGGCCTGAAGCGGGGATTCCGAGGATGTCTTTCCTTACATCAAAGTAATGACAGAGATGTGTTTGACGTAATAAAACAATAAACTTGTGTATAAGAGGCCAGGCCTCAGAGATGTGGTTAGAGCACCTCGTGACGATACTTGCTATCCGAACTGATGTGTTCTCCTCCGGAGAAGAATAAACCCTTGTTTCCTGCCTTCCAGTCTCCCGCGCCTGCCTCTTCATTGATTAATATTTTGTGGGTTAAAGAGGCGACACTGCCGGGCAATACTTAAGGATCTTTGTTTATTGGTTGCTTCCCACCTTTTACAGTTCCCCCAAAGGAGACAGTACTCAGTCTCCTTGGCCACACACTAAGATGTCCCATAGTGAGAAATTTGCAAACTTTGAAACACATAGTCCTGCATTACAAACTTAGTTTTCTCACTTGACTAAATTGTTTGACAGTGAAAAACAATTACATTCATTTTTCACTCACGCAAGGCCTATCTCTCCCATAGGATAACATTAGGATTACCTTATTACATTTTATATGTGTAATTTACAATTGGGAAGATATGGGACCCCCAAGTTTTGTTTCTGTGGAATCACAAATTTAAAATCACAACTTATAGTGAAGTCAGATTTTAAATTGTAATTCTGAAAATGCGACTTTTAGGAAGATGGCATTTCCTTACTTTACATGAATGGGTACGACCCGCACACGTGTTTTCTCAAAGTTTATCCGATGTAATCATTTGGGGTGCTATGTCCTGAAGCACTCTGGGAAACGTAGTCTTTACACATTGCTGATATCAAACGTGTATCAGACACAAGATGCAACCACCCATTGGATGATAAGAAATCATCGTAATCCATTTTTAGTCCATTTTCATTTAGAAGTTTTATTGAGTTCATGAAGGTAAAAACACAGTAACTCCATTGTACAAATGCATGTATCATGCCGAAGCCTTTGAATACAGCACGTTGGATCCCCATGCTCCATATAGATGCGTTTAACCCAATGCATTTCTGCCCTACGGCCGTCGTCAGGGGTACATCTGCAGTAAAGAATAAACATTATATCAAGAATTGATTTTGATGTCACTAAATACACTAATTCAATTAATACCTTTAACAGTGTTTAACATAACATGCCATCCCCGAATAAAATAATTGCTCTAAAAAATGAAACAATTTTCTCGTACTAGAGCTACAAAATAAACTGTCAGTTTGAACCCATCTCATTTAAGCCATCGTGGTTGCATCCAAAGGGTGGTTGCATCTTGTGTCTGATACACATTTCCTTACTTTAGCCATTTAGTGCCTCCAGCCTAAGCATGAGCGGATTTTGCGGATTGGCAATCCGCGAATTTTGCGGATTTGCGGATTCGCAATCCGCAAAATCCGCGAATTCCCGCGAATTTGCGGATTTTTTTTTTTTTTGTGTTCGCCCGTGTTTCTGCCAGTTCGCGAGGGTTTTTACAATTTCGCAATTTGCGAACTTACCTGTCGGGTCGCAAGTTTTGCGAACTTGTTGTTTCTACGTGTCCAGCCTGTTTGGGACACTCTTCTTCATCACTGCCACTCTCTGTCACCACTGCCACTCTCTGACTACTCATGCCACCCTCTGGCCCACCCATGCCACCCTCTGTTTCATCACTACACCCTCTGGTTGTCCAGTGTACATTATTTTCGGCAAAGCAAAGCACACCTTCCCTGCCTCAAGTGACCTGAATTAATTTGGGGCTGATTAATGTGTCACAGAATATTTTTTTAGCTGGCACCTGCTTCCTTAGTGCGCCCTGATTAGTGATCTTTTGCACTTGCTAAGTGCTTTCATTGTTGCAAAATTAGTTACAACACCTGCCCTGCCCCAACTGACAATAATGAATTAGGGGCTGATTAATGGATTTTAACTTCCAGCCTGGCTCCTGCTTGTCTCCCTTAGCTGTAATTCAGGACCTTTGTGGCATATGTGTAACTATTCTGAGGTTCAGAGCAGGGTCACATAATAGTTTCAACTGGCAACTGAACTCTGGAGGGGCCCCTCAGGAAGCCCTACAGGAAATGGCTACTAATGATGTGCCTGAACTTTTGAACCTGGTAAGTAGTTACTTTCAGTTTTGCCAAGATCGTATTTCTGCAATTTCGCACTTATTCGCGGGGCGCGAACTCACGCTAACAGTGCGAGCAGTGCGAGCAAAATCCGCTGCTCGCGGATTTGCGGATTTTGCGGGAAATTCGCAAATCTCGCGGATTGCGGATTTCCCGAAAATCCGCAAAATCCGCGAGCGGAACGGATTTTCCGCCCACACCTACTCCAGCCTGTCTCTGACAGCTGAGCTTTGTGAATTCCCTTTAGACACACATAGGGAGCTTAGGTGTGACTGATGGGCCATTCACATCCTGATAGCCCATCCTGGGCAGAATGGAAGTAAGGAGCTAACACACCTGAATAGGCTGTATACACCCCTGTAGTGAGTCTGGAGCCACGGCAGAGACTCTGTGCACCCCAAATGCATCTCTTTGAAGTCTCCCCTACTTCAAAGGCACAACTGGGTATAAGTACTGGACCTCTGACACCACCAACTCAGTATACTTCTGGACCTGTAGATACTCAGCCAGGAAGAACGGCTGATGAAAGGACTGCCATTCTGCTGCATTTATTCTCAGCTGTGCTGACCTGCTGCCCTCCTTGCCTGAGATTGAGAAGGACTGGACCCGCATCTCTCCAACCCAAAAGCAAAGTGACTCCAAGGGCTTGCTTGCTTGCCTCCTGTTTTGAAGTCTCAGGGACATCAAAGACGTCCATCTCACCAGCACCTGGACTCAGCCATCTAATAGTCTTGCCCTGCCAAGTGGTGCCAGCCTACTACTGGGCCCGTGGAAGTGGGTATAAAGTGCTTCTCCGGCAGAAATAAACGCACTGCCGCTCAAATCCGGCACATCACCACCGACAACGATGCATCGCTGCTGCTGCATGGATCGAGGCTATTGCATTGCGGACTGCGCAGCACATCGCCACCTGTTCCGATGCATCTTTGACTGAGCATAGCTCGGAGGCGACCTATCCACCTTAATCCTGTGGTTTGACGACAACGCATCACCTTTTTGTTTCCTGCAACTCAGCTCCCTCAACGAGGCATCTAATGTACTTTTCAGGGGGTCATGGCTGGTCCCTGTACCCAACAGCTCCATCCTGGTTGGTCTGAACTTTTGGATTTGACCTGGTCTAGCGCGTCTAGATAGCCCTGGTTGGTGCTTTATACTTTTAAGTACCTAATTTCAGTTTATTCTTTATAAATTCATAACTCCAGTAATACTTATAGGATTTTTGTGGTTTTGGTATTGTTTTGTTCATTAAATTAAGCTTTATTTTTCTAACCAGGTGTGTTATCTTTTTATGTGGTGGGTTTATCGTTTTACTGTTTGAAGTGTTGCACAGATACTTTACACTTTGCCTTTTAAGATAAGCCTGACTGCTCTATGCCAAACTACCAGAGACAGAGCACAGTTTAATTACAAGTATCTGACTTACCCTGGCTAAGTTTGTGGTTCCTGCTTGGACAGGGTGTATACCTCTGTCAACTAGAACCCGATTTCTACCAATGCTGTTACCTAAGTTATAGGTATGTGAAGGTTTTAGGGCAGTGCCCTGCCGGCTTCATGATGCTCTCCCTGCTGGTTCATCACTGATACCTATAGGTGATCACATTCATAATCATTAGGTGCTGTAACTTTTAATCCCATTTGGCATGTATAAAAGTAAATACTGTGCCCTCACAGTGCTTTTAAATATTCCTCAGCACACAGTGAGTGTTCATAATTATAAAATAAATGTTCTATTTTTTAAATCTGTATATTTAAATTTATGTTATGCTGCACAAAATTCCCCTTTCATTCCCATGCCATGTAGCCAAGGATGGTTGCTAGTGTAATTTAATACTAATCCTTTATTGATTCTGTCTTCATCTAAAACAAATTGGACGGTAGTCATAAAAATAACAGTGAACTTGATTGTAGTTAAAATGAACAGCCAACACATTTTGTTCTCTAGGAACTTCTTCAGGGCTACAAAATACATGCAAACAAACACTCAATATGTAATACCAACTAAAAATATTATATCCATTGAAAACATTAACCATATAACAATCCAAGATTGCGAAGAAACCACAAACCTTCTTGAACACCCAAATTAGCTTGTGACATAGAAGTTTTGTACATGCTCGTACTATCCACATTTCTAATTTAATGTGAATTATAAACTGCTAATAGTGTATAATAGGAAATCGGACACCAGAATTGACATACATGACACGTAGGGGCCCATTAGTATGGCAGGCGGACTTTATCCGCCCGCCATACCCTCGGGAAACGGGACCGCCCGCTGAGGGTGTGGCGGTCCAGCACTCCCAATTAGTATGCGCCCGCCACACTGGCGGGAGCATGGAGCATCTGCAACATTGCGGCGGGCGGTGCAGAGAGCACCGCCCGCCGCAATGCCACAGAGGTAGGTTGTGCCTTTCAATGAACAACGTGACAGGCACCGTGCGGTGCCTGCCCCGTTGTTTTATTGAAAGACCATAGGTACCCCCCATGTGATCCCCCACCCCCCGGAGTCCCTGGAGGCCTACAACGGGCCCCCGCAAGCAGACTCCTCATGCCTTGCCGCCACTGAAAGGCATGTTCCTGCCTACATCCTAATATGGCTGGCGGTGTCTAACAGACACCGCCACCATATTGAACCCTTTTCCGCCCGGTCAACTTGTCGACCGGGTGGGAAAACGGCAAAAAACTGCGGACGGTCTTTCCGTCCGCTGCGGACCCTCCAGCCATTGTTATATCGCAGAAGGGGTCTTTGCTGCAAGGATGGCGGGCAGATGGCCCCCACTGGTCCGGCAGGGGCGATCGGCCGCCATCCTAATGGGGCCCTTAGTGTTCAAACGAGGAGACCCTAGAGAACCTTTGTCGTCCATATTGTACAGAGAAGTATACAATGTCAATACCTCACTGCCTAGTCTATCCTATTCCACAGTGTTTTTATCTGTTGTTGCACATTGATTTAACAATTGGCTTTGGAATCTTGATCCTAAAAATACAAAAAATATTTACATTTCAGTAAAATCATTGAACCTTTTTTATGTTACCTCAAAGAGCTAACAGAACCTTCATGAACTATAATTATTCTAAAAAATCTGTTTCTTGATCCTAAAAGTAATCATTGTTAAAATAATCACCATCATGTCTTTTCAGAGAGCTACCAGAACTCTGCAGGCGCTATTATGTTCCAAACAGTTTGTAAGAAGTAGCACACAATTTCATATGTTTCTATAAGTTACAAAATGGAACTCAGAAAAACAAATATATCGTCCCTATAATGCGCCAAGACATTCAGCGATATGGTCATGTAGTATCTAAGGGCCAGATGTAGGTAGAAAAATAGCGATCGCAAACGCAGAAAATCACAGAATTCCCACGTTTGTGATCGCTAAAAACCCATGTGAAATGTAAAGGCAAAAACACCAAATCGCTAAATAAAGAAAAAAATATAGCGATTCCTTAATTAGCGAATATGCCACACCAACTCACTATCTAGCGATTCCCTAAATAAGGAATCGCAAAATAAATTCACAAAACAATGTACATAAAATCAATAATACCGATTTCACAAAATATCGCTAATTTAGAGTCGCAAATTAACGCTAACTCAAAGCAGGTGGTAACCAGGTGCACAGCAGATAAACAGCCCCAGAATGCATCTGCATGAACACAATGGCGGCCCTCTATGTCATTGCAAGGCGGATACGGGTGCAAGCTGCAGCACCAAGGATGTGGAGATGACAGGAACGCGTATACAGATTGCGCATCACACTATTCCAACTCACAGAGGCAGAAATCCATGAGAGGTACCGGCTTCACCCAACCACCATCCTAGACCTGATACGTGACCTGCACCCAATCACCATCGGCGCACACAATACCTACACATGTACAGGTCCTCTGTGGCCTGCACCTACTGGCATCCGGCAGTTACCAGGGGGTAATAGCCGTGGCTGGTGGTGTCTCACAGAGTTGCCTGTCATGCTTTTTCAACACATTCCTGGATGTCATGATGCAACGAATGCACCACTATATCCGGTTCCCCAGCACAGAGGCCAAACTGCATAAGACAAAGATGGACTTTTATCAGAAGGCACAGTTCCCACATGTAATAGGTTGCATTGACTGGACACATATACCAATCTGCCCCCCCTCTGCTACTGAGTACATCTACACGGAACCGCAAATCGACACATTCAATCAACGTACAGGTCATATGTGATGCATCTCACATCCTTACTGACATTGTTACGAAATTTCCTGGCAGCAAGCATGATTTCCACGTCTTCAGGAACAGGGGGATCTATACCCGTCTTGCTGGGGGTGAATATGGAGAAGGATAGCTGCTAGGTAAATCTATGTGACACACCCTGATGTATACCTTTGATGTATCTATTGCTGACTGTGAATAATCTTTCTTTCATTAACACATAGGTGATAGCGCATATGCGGTGCATGCATTTACCCTGACTCAATACCTCAACCCATCTACACCAAGTGAAAGGAGATTTAATGTTGCCCATAAATCTATGTGGAAGGTGGTGGAGCGTACATTCAGACTCCTGAAAATAGGTTCTGTTGCCTCCACAAAAGTGGAGGTGCATGGCAGTACCGGCCTCTGATCTGCTGCAAGAAATTAGCTACATGTGCCATGCTGCATAACCTGACCACAAAGAAGGGAACACCCGTGGAACTCACTGAATCAGAGGAAGAGGGTGAGTATTGTCCACAACCACAGCACAGTGCAGCAGGTATTGCAGCAGCACCAGATGGGAGACACAGACAGGCTGAGATCACACACAACTATTTCTGAGTAAGTAATGAGACAAAGCGAGTAACTGCAATTGTGTTACAGTGTTTTATTGACCTTCAATCAGGCAATAGGACAGCACACCACCACACCATGATGGCCTCACAGTGCCTCAACAACCCCAGCATGGCATAGATACTCCACATGCAATATTCCAAATCCCATCATTTGGTCAAATGGGTTACTTCACCCATCTACCAATGTCAGGTAATGCCTGGTTTCATTTTCTGTGCCCACGCGCAGCACTGCTGGGTTCACTAGGCACACTGTCCTCCCTAGAGGTCTGTCCTGCGACTGGTCCGCTTCATCCACTGCGCCTCCTGGACTCTTGTATTGGGGGAGTGATACTGCTGCGGCTTGTTGCCTCCTCACTTTCAGCCCCATCCCCCGACCCTGTGGCAGCGATTTGTGTGGTCTGGAGCACTTCCAAGGCACGACTGTGACCAACCCCCTTGTGACGTCACGGCTGCAGTTGGCCATCTCTAACTGCATGGCCACCAAGCTCCTGCTAAGGACGTGGGTGGCATTGCATAGCCGGTTCACCGCCTTAGTGTACCCATCCATTCTCTGTTTGTCCCTGCCCCTTGCCCTACATTAGTTTTCCATCTTGCTGCATAACAGTCTTAGTCTCTGACATGTCCCGCATGCCCTCAGCCACGGTGTTGTTAAGGCAGCAAATGCCCTCCATCATGTCACGCATGTTTTTGTTGATGGCCACCATCTGGCGTTGCATTGCCCTTATTGTTTTGCCTTGCAGACGCTGCACCTTCCCCTCCAGACCTGCAAAGACACTGGACTCCTCTACCTGTGCATCAGGACTGTGTGCCCTTGGTCGGAGTCGTCTGGCACCTGGTGGCCAAGCTCTATGGGAGACTGTGTTCCTGCTGCGTGAACATACCCTTCCTGCATTGTCTGTTGGGCTCCCATGCTCTCCTCCTCTAACCCCTCCATCTCCTGGAGGCTACCCACTTTATACCTCCTGACTCTCAGTGGTGGTGGTGATGGTGGTGTGACCTCAGGAGGTGACAGGACCTCCTCATCCTGTGTGTTGGTCTCCCTGGGTGCCTCTTCTGTCTACCCTTCTGCAGCCTGCTGCGCTGGCTTGCATGTGGCTACAGAATGTCCATTTACTCACTTTTCTAGCAGCATTAGCCTTTCAATAAATTTCATGACTGCCAATCAAACTGAATGTCCCCCGCTTGCTTATTTACTGATATGTGTGACTTGCATTTTGGTTCAGTGGACTAACTGATATGCTATGTGTTAATTGGGACTACATCTCCCATGATGCATTGCTGTTTTTTGCAAATCATGGACTGGAGTGGGATTCATACTGAGTCATTGGGGATTGGGGTTAGTGAGGGGGGATATCATGCTGTGCATGCATCTTACTTTGAATGTTGGCTCCTCTGGCTGAGCTGTCTGCATCTCCAATGCCAATCACGCTCTCCGGCTGGAGGGTGGACTCCACCAATTCTTCCAAGGGAGTTGGTGCAGGCACAGTAGATGTCCCGCCACCTATCTTTTTTGCTTGTTTGATCCGGTCAGCCACGCTCTTCTTGGCATGTTTGCGGAGGTCGTACTAGAGCATCTTCAGCTCGTCTATCGAGCGCTGGGGGACACCAATGGAATTTATTTTTTCCTGGACAACAAGCCAAATTTTTCTTTTCTGTGATTCAGGAACATACAGATATTTTCTGCCGAAGAGCTGGTCATGATCCTTCACCGCCTCCTCAATTAGTCCCTCCAACTCCCTCTCACTAAATTTGTGTTTCCACTTCCTCTCACTGGCCTCCTTTCCCTTCTCCAGTGTGTCCATGGTTGTTTGGGGGGTCTGCAAGGTAGTTGCTGTGCAGCTCCTGGGTGTTTGGTTCCGCTCCCTGCCTCTCTCACAGCTTCAGGCTCAGTGTAACAGCATGTGTCAGCCGACTACCGGGTTGTGAGGTCATCAGGATGCACCGGGTTGGCTGATTCACTAATTACCAATTTTTTGAAATAGCGGATTCGTTAATACCAATTCGGTAATGCAAAATCGCTAATACCGATTCAGTAATGCGAATTCGGTATTTATTTTAGCAATTTTTACAGAATCGCTATCTTTTAGCGATTTTTTATCTACATCGGACTTTGCGAGTTCCCAATAGCGATTTGCAAAAAATCGCTATTAAGAACTTGCAATTGGGGTTTTACCCACCTATGGCCCTAAGTTTACAATTATGAGCAGAAATGTTTTCCTAAATATTCAGATATTCAGTTGATAATCTATATCATGTCTTCTCAAAGAGCCTTATATACTAAAACATATATTGGAATCAGCACACAGAGCCACATGTATCCTCATCACAAGTAGCGATTACCTAATTGCGATTTTCTCCGGATCCAATTAGGTAATCGCTAATCCTAATGTATGAAACTCTTTTCAGTTTCATTAGCGATTCTTAATGTGTCGCAAATAGATCTACCCCATGCATATTAATGAGGCAGGTCATAATTTGCGAGCCATTAGGAATGTACGCCATCACAGGGATGGTGGGATCCTCCTGAAGCACTCCTTCGTTTTATCATTCATAGACACTCACTAGTGGGTTGCGCTTTTACTACAATTTCCATCTGTTCTGTAGTTCTTCGCAATCTCGCGATATTGATCGACTTCCGGTTTTCCATTCCTGAACCCGGAAGTCTCCTGCATTAGACCGAGGATACTTAATGGCGCTTCACCCCCAGATCGGTACCTCCCCGATGGCTCTGAAGACCGTCAGAGGTACCGACGGAAAGGTAGGTGAATTGCGCTATACTAAAGGCAAATTCCACACGTTACACTTTAAAATACGAGGCTGGGGTTCCTGGGCGATTGTTATTAAGACCGCATTTGACGGGATTCAGAATGCCAGCGATCATACGAGGGTCCTGGTACTGTGGTTTATTGGCACTACTCTATTGACAATAAGACCGCATTTTATGATATCAAGTATCCTCTAAAAGTTACGAGGGTCAGTCATTGTGATTGAGTGGCACTATCATTTTTCCTATAACAAAAGGGATACTCCATTTCTACCTATTAGTCTAAAACATCGGGACCAGAATAACATGAAAAAGCACTCTTAAATGGGAACTAGCAGCATGGTTTAGTGATTCAATTGCTAATAACTATCTCAGTTACGAATAGGGGGCAAGTGCTCCTTTGGCCCCTTTCAAGACCCAGTCGATATTGTGGGATTCCTTAGTAATCTCAAGGGGGGTCCTTTGGATATTAGTGTGTGAAAAACTGATGGGTACACTAATAATAAACAACATATGGGTATTCCTGGTAAGCCTAGTAGTGTTACAACAATGATGAGTATGTATTTGACGCCGTGTTGGTTCTTGTTAGACCATGTGCTGTGGACACTTGAATCTGTTTTTAACGTAAAAATGTGGTACACCGCAAGAATTTTAGTCTGGTGTATTATTCTTTTTTAGAGCAGTGCTTCCTTTATCCTGAGCTGTTGCCAGGTGGGGTCAGGCTTTGTCCTCCATACTATTGAGGTAAGATGGAGCTCTACCCCATTAAATGGGCATATATGATGGTATAAAACAGTTCGCCCACATGTATTGATGGAACTACCGAGTCACTCTTTTTCAGGAATCATTTGTGTTTTGTACTTTTTCCTATCTTTTTCAGAAACTTGCTGATACCAGGAGGAATATTGGATTGTGAGAACCCCAACTCACATCATATCCTTTGTGACAAATTATTAGTAGCAGTAGTTTGTTTGTCTTTTCTTTAGAGGTCCTGACGAAAGCACATGGCTTAATCTTTTGCCTTCAGTGCTGAAACATGTTGACCACTTCTGTTTAGGACAGCTATTTGTTAAAACTGGTCCTAGTATTCACGTTTTTAATCCTTGCTCGTGACAGACACCAATAAAATTCATTGTCTGTTTACGCACCAATTTTATACCTTTGCACCTCACTACTTGCACTGCACTTAATACTTGTTCCCTCATATTCTATCTTGCTCATCTTGGTAACTATACCTCTGTTCCACTTGTACAGGGCCGGCTCTAGGCTCATGGTGGCCCTGTGCAGGGAGCGTAGGTGGGGGCCTCCGGAAGCGGGGGTCCAGACGGGGCGGAGCTCAGGAAGGTGTTTTACTAATAATACGTCCAGAAAAGTCGTTAGATGATTGACCAGTACCTGCGGCTGCTCCTACCCTTCCGAATTCGTCTCAGAACGATACAATTTAGGAGGAGGAGGGCATTGTGACACACGACATGAGGGACTGGGCGCACAGACAGCTGCAGTGCAAGGGCCATGACAGGGGCACCGGACCCCCACAACCCCCCAGAGAAATATTTGGTGGCTCTTTGCCCGGAAACAGTAATATTGATGCCATATCGAATATGGTGTCTTACGCTTGGCGGATGGCCAATCTTAATTCTATTGTTATTACAATATAATTATTTTAATGCTTCAGGCACCAGTCTAAAGTAAAAAACAATAAATCACCAGCTGTGGCCCACTCGAATATTATAGAATCAACATGTCCAGACTGTTGTTATTCGTGTGTACAAAAGCTTGCACCTTAGGGTGTTGTTTCTCTTAAATGAAAATAAACATATATTTAAAGAAAAAAAAGGAAGTGCTACGAGGGATCAGCATAAGGAGCATGGTGATACTGAATGCATTAGGTTCAACAATGCAAGAAAAAGATGCACAACATGACATACTTCATGTGAAGGTGACACCTTGGGAAATGGCCATGTTTTGCTAAATGTAGGCACTAACAGCACTTACAATCAAACTGAGTGATTGGGAAAGCAGAAAAGGAATCCAGCACTTCCCACCAGGACTCTCGATCAGCTCCAAAGACTCATGGGAAAGTCATAAAGAAAAATTGCAGCCACCCCATGGGTAGAAATATCGAACACTTGCTGCATTCCTGGTTTCCTTTCCATTCCATATCTTTGGAACAATCGTCAAAAAAGTGTGGCCACTCAGGTATGAATGGTAAATCCTCAGGTCAATAAAACAGGCCATCTTAAAGAAGCAGAGTAGAAACAGGAATGAATTCCACATGGATGAGTTATGTCTGTAGTGGCATACTGGCAGGATAACACAAACAGGATGCACAGGGACACGGCCTGCATAACGAACAGTGGCAGAGATGAATTCAAGCATTACACTCATCTCTTTTTCTGTTGCTCCCTGTGCATCTCATGCCACTGATCCTTGCTTTTAAGAGAGGAATTCAGTTCTGTAGGCATTCAGGAACCACCCCACAGTGCCACGAAGCAGGTTGTGAATTCACTTGTGATCTCACTCTGTACCGCGGTTGACGGTATGTCATTGAGGATAGGGTTTACACGCTCTTAGTGACTAATGCAATGTGGCACACAAGCATCTATGTTCTGCGACAAGTGCGCGCGCGAAAAGCACTAATTACCTCATTTAACACATAACTTGAGCTGCATTCCTCAATCTACCTAGCTGGAGGCAGAGCTCATGCAGACACCCGGAGCTCCTTAAATTTACAGAAGTACGAAGCACTAAACGAGAACTGTGCAATGGTTCACAGGCAACAGGGCCTAGCAGCATGAGACCAGCATGTGACCAAGCAGCACGAGGCAGCGAGGGCAGGCAGCCTACAAAGCATGACGTCAAATTGTTTATATTGATTTGTATCATGGCTTGTCTGTCTTTCTTTACTTTATATATTAGTCAGGGATAGTCATTGCAGATCTAGACTATAACACACTTAAAAGTGTTTTCTAATGTTACTTGCTGTTTGAAGTTGGGTATATAAAAAAACACACAGAAACAGCTTTAAGTGATTTCCTTATGTTTCGGCCGGGACATTAAAACACCGGTAGTCGTGGCGGCCCCTCGGGTTTGGCGGCCCTGTGCAGGTGCACAGTTTGCACATGCCTAGGGCCGGCCCTGACTTGTAGCTCTGATTTCTAAAGAGCGGATCTGTCACTCCTATAGAAAAAGGATACCCAAATGATGAAGCTGATCACCAGGCTTGGTGAATGATGGGAATCCGTACACATAAGTTTTCATGTTTTTCTGTCACATCATACTTTGTTTCTTGTTAAGTTTGTTGATTCCTCTCGTTCCATCAGACTCCAGACGATAGAATATATTTTGTATTTACATGTCTGTTTGGGGCTACATATTCTAGTTGGTCTATAAACTCTGGCCTCTGACCCTTACCTACCTTTTCTGTGTGTTTTGAGGTCAGTAGACCACCATGTCTGGCATTGCTTTTAAATAAAGCAGTCTTTTTTGTTTCCAAAAACGGGATGTATTTAAAAAGAAAAAAGAAAACTTTGCAGTTTAATTGTGGAAGAGAAGGCAATCATCCGTGGGATCACGGCCTGCTATTAAAAAAAAAAATTTCCATTCTCCTGGAGATTCCTTTCCATTTGCAAATGGATTACCACCTCCTTCAAGGAGTCTGTAAAATATGAATGTTTTGAGACCGTAATTTCGTTGCAAAACATTCATACATCCCGTTTAGATTCGGTATGTGGAAGTGACTCCCTAAACACGCCCCTTTCAAATAGTGAATCGCAAACACAAATTGCGATTCGATAACATGTTACCGAACCGTAATTTGTGTTTGATACGTATGTAAAAGCATTCTTGCAGTCCCAAAAACAGACCGATCGGCGGTTTCGGGCCCCAAAAATGCTTAATACATATGGCCCATAATACAGTACGTTTATATATGCAAGATGTATTTAAATGATCAGAAATGGAACTCAAGAATCTAGATATCATCTCATAGTGCCCCATATAAGGAAAATTATCAGAAAAAGGTGCCCAACATTTAGATACATTACCGCATAGCGCCTCATGCTGCTGCATCGTTAAATCAGCATTGTGTTGTCACCTACAATTGTGAGAATGAGCGTCATGTTTAAAAAAAACAACACTTTGGCAAAATTGCAATTTTTTTTACTTGAAAATATCTGAAATTTTAGAAAACCCATACGAAGATACAGATCTCCCAATGCTCCGATCAACAATTAAAACAGATCTGTATCATTATATCGAAACATGCACAATGTAGTTATAGTGCTGGTCACAAACAATCTAGCAACGTCCTATGGATAAACAAATTTGTATCACTGTATTTAGACATTCTCAGTGTAGTAGCAATGCCGGCCACATGCCAACCAACAGAGCCACAATGATAAAGGTTTCCTCTTGATATAAACCTGACGATGGCATTGCAAATCAAAGGTGCCCTTTAAAGGCAACTATCTATTTAAAAATATGGGAACCAATAGGCGAAAAATTATCCCAAGGATGCACTGTGCTTACCGATGATACAGATGCGATCAGCATTGTGGGTGGTGTGCTCACGGCATTCAACTCAAGTGCCATCTTGTCTTTTGTTTATGTAGGGTTGCTAAGTAAACGATCCCATGCTGCATTTAATCAACATAATAAGAGGACCTCTAATTCATAAAAGGGTGTACTTTTATCATTCATTGAGTGCCATCAGGGCCGGACTGATTACCGGGCAGTTTGGAATGCTGCCGAGCTGGGGGCTGATTTCATTGCGGTGGGGGCTGATTTCATGGAGACCTGCGTGTGCTTCGAAATAATTACAGCAAAACGAATTTTGTTTAGCACACACAGGTCTCCATGAACGAAATCAGCCCCCAGCTCAGCAGCATTCCAAACTGCCCGGTAGCTAGTCCGGCCCTGTGTGCCATCTTTTAAGCTGTTTCAAAAACCGACTAAATTATGAGCTATCTCGCTAACCTGTTAATTATTTAGATATAATTTAGTATATAGTCAAACTCATTTATTATTTATTTCACTTGTAGAGCGCATGGTTACACCAACGGTGTGTCCCCACACTGAGACATATCTAGATGAGAGTGGCTGTAATTTTCTGTGGTACATATGTTGTACCGTCCATGGTTTTTGAGAACAGCCATGTCTTCAGCTGTCTGCGGAATGAAGCTTCACTAGGCTCTGTTCTTATGGTGATTGGCAGGGTGTTCCAGCTTTTAGCTGCTAAATACCTAAAAGAACGAGCCTCCATAAGGGCTTTGAACATTCTTGGGATGCTTAGTAAAACCATGTCCCTGGATCTCAGATATCGTCCTGGGGTATATTTAGTCAGCAATGGTTACAGGTATCTAGGGCTTTTTTGTGAGAGGATGCAGTGGCAATAGCACAGTGCCTTGAACAAGGTTCTCTTCTCGAATGGTAGCCAGTGTAAGGTGGTCAGGGCTTTCTTAGTATTAGCTCTCCTTGGAAGGCGGAGAACCAGGCGTGCCGCAGCATTTTGCACGCTTTGTAGTTTAGCAAGGCCTTTTTTGGAAGCGCCTAAATACAGTACATTACCATAGTCTAATTGTGAGGTGATTACTGCATGTACTATGGTTTTCCTGGCTTTAGATGGTAGTAGATCAATGATTTTTCTCAGGGTTCTCATGGCACCATAGCACTTCCCCGCTACCTTCCGTATCTGATTGTCGAAAGACAGTTTGGAGTTTGAACCAGATTCCAAGATTTTTCACCTCTGGTTTTGGGTGCGGGACTTGGCCCATTACTTCTGGCCCCCAAGCAGATGACCAGATGCTACGTGTCTTACCCACCACCAATACCTCCGTCTTATTCCCATTTAGCTTGAGGCAGTGGTTCGACATCCAGTCGGCTACCTCCTCAAAGCATTTGGCAAAGCGGGTCGCTGCCTGAGCTTTGTTCTGGGATAACATTAGAATTAGCTGTGTGTCGTCTGCGTAAGACACTATTGACACCTCATGTTTCTCTACACATTCTGCTAGTGGTCCCACATACAGATTGAATAAGGTGGGACTCAAAATAGATCCCTGTGGGACCCCTTGAGGCAGAGGGTAGCTATCAGACCGAAGCGTCCGTTGGGCAACTTTGAAGCTTCGTTTATCTAGGAACGAGGTCAGCCACTCCAGTGCGTGTTCCTGATGCCACAGGCCTCAAGTCTTTGAAGTAACGGAGGGTGCGAAACGGTGTCAAATGCCGTGATGAGATCCACCAAGATCAGCGCTGCGGTTTGTCCCTCGTCAACATGTTTCCTGAGTGCCTCTGTCGCCATAAGTAGCGCTGATTCTGTTGAGTGTGCCATTCTAAAGCCTGACTGAGGGGTGCAGTAAGTCATTCATGCTGATGTGGTCTACCAGCTGTTTGTTAGTGATTTTTTCTGCGACTTAAGCCACGAATGGGAGTAGTGAGATAGGGCGTAGATTGTCTAGTTTGGTATAGTCTAGTGAAAGATTTTTCTTAAGAGGTCTAACAATGGCCTGTTTCCATTTTTTTGGAACTATACCCGTCTGGAAGAAGCGGGAAATAAGATCTGCGATGTATGGTAGGATTTTGACCATCCCCTCCATCATTTTCTCCGGTCGTGCCGGGTCTTGAGGAGAGATGGATTTTATTCCTTTTACTGTGGCTTTTAGATCTTCACTCTCCTGTATTCTAAAACCATCCAGCGTTACTCTTACAGAGCTCACCGTTTTGGCAACAGATGCAGTGGTGCCAAGTTGCGTCTCTGTAGGAAAGGTTTCATATATATTAGTTACTTTGTTAGCAAAGATGCTGCTATCTCATTGCAGAACTCTTTCGTGGCTGGAATATCCTCTTTCTTCTCTTCTTGGTTTCTGAGAGATTTTAGAATTATGAACATTTCGTTATGTGAGTTATTGGCTTCGTCTATTTTAACTGTATAGAATTCACATCTGATTTTTTGGATCAGTACGTGATAGACTTTCAGTTCTTTTTTATAGTCTTCTTTCAGTTTATTGCAGTAATTCTTTATCCAGATGCGTTCTAATTTCTTACATGATTTCTTAGCCTTCCTTAGCTCATCGTTATACCAAAGTGCTGTTACCCTTGGTCTTTTAGGGATTCTCGTGCTCCAGGGTGCTACCCTAGCGCATCAGTAATCCATGTCTCTATCTGGTCATTGGCTCTGTTAATATCATTGTCCAACCTTGGCTTCTGCTCCTTTAAAGCTTGTGTAAATGAGGTGGCGTTAAATGTATTCCACTTTCTGGTAGTTATTGCCTCCCTGTGATATTGTGCCTTCAACGTCTGCGATGGCACAGTAAATGGTACCAAATAATGATCTGACCATGGAACTGGCCACGGTACTCCTATTTCTATCTCATTGCAATTAGTAAAGATAGGGTCTAAAATGTGGCCCCCCTGATAGGTTTGAGAATCTACTTTTTGCGCCAGATGTAGTGAGAGAAGGTCCTTACAAATAGCACTTATTTCTTGATTTTCTTTGTCGTCAAAGTGTATGTTTAGGTCCCCCAGTATCAGAAAATTGTTATGTCTCAACGCTGGATATACTATCCTGTCCTCCAAACTTGTCACAAACTTTGTTATTTGGCCGGGGGGCGATATATAAGGAATCCCGCTAAGGTATTGTTATCTGCTATTGACAGCGTAAAGAAAAGTGACTCACAATTATCTAGGCCAGTTTGTTGTCCTTCACATTTTATCTCATCTTTATGGATTATGGCAATTCCCCCGCCTCTTTGGCCTATCCTGTCTTGCCTAACTAAGTGTTGAGTTCTCATTAAGCCATGTTTCGGTTAAAAACAAGACGTCCAGGGATTTTTCACAGAGTAGATCGTGTATCTCATGCTTATGTTTGGCCATAGACCTGCAGTTTAGTAGTGCTAGCTGTATTTTTAACTCCCTGGTGGTATGTGTTCTACAGGTGAATGTGGTATTGCAGTACCTACATGTTCGTGCCATGTTCTCTACATGGATCTTATGTCTACATGAGATACCAGTGGCTTTATTTAGTCCTAATAGTGCTTCTTTTGAGTACTTAATCCTCTCTAAGATCCTCTTGGAGCCAGAGTTACTGGCACCTGGCCCCGGCCGATCGCGGACGGGCTAGCATTTGGCACGCTAGTGGCGCGCCTGCTGCGCGCATCCGCTGCTCTGTCGCGGGCACATTGCTTTAAAATGGGGAGAGTTGAGGCAGAAGCAGCGCCTTTGCCTGCTAGACCGGATGTGACACGCTCTGCTCCGCCCTCCACACAAACGGCACACAGCTGGGGTGGACTAATCAAAATAGGTAATTAGATTCATGGGCATAGGCACCACATTTGTAAATATATGTGCTAAAATGTGCGTAATGCCTAATCAGCATAGGTGTGTTTGAAAATTAATTTAATATATATTCAAACTCATGCTAAGCCCAATCAAAATAAGGAAAAGAAATGTATATTTCAGGGGCAAAAGGTGCCATATTTGCCATTATATGTGCAAATTTTGCATAATGCTTAATCAGCATAAAAAGAGGATTTCCATTCTATGCAGGATACCTACCTTCGATCTTACCAACTATTTCCTATGGTTGTTAAATAGACAAACTCATTTTGTATCCAAGCAGCACCACAATTACGTTCAAATGCAAGAGCACCGCACCACTCTCTTGATTGTATTTCCAAACTCACATTCCACATAAACAGAGGGCCTCCTTAAGAGGCAAAATCACCATATTTGTAAGGGAAAGTGTTCCAAATTGAAATGGCATTTTTGTAATATATAACATCCAGGGTTAGTAAACCATACAATTATGAGTTCAAAATCAACAAATATGAAGCCATCTACTCCATAAAGTTATGTTTGAAAAAAGCAGTAAACAATGTATCTAAATTGATTCATAATTTAAAATGAAATCACATCTACTACAATGTTTGGTGATTAGAAAAACCAATCAATCATATATTCAACTGTTATGAAAAAGCATAATTGTGTTGTCTTGCAGTACAACGTATTCGAAAACCAGAAGTTAATGCTAAATCCACATCTATTTCCAAAGGGAATGACAACCACTTTAGCCGTTGGCAATTGGAAAGACCATTGCCATGAAAACAAAACATGCATTACAACACGTTAGAAGATCTGAAGATGTTAATCTAAAATCCACATCTATTTTTAATAGAAATCACAACCTATTCAGCTTTTGGCAATTGGAAAATACAATGCCATGAAAATGCAATACTTTACAAGAGATGTTATTAAAAAAGGTTTACATTTCTTGTAAAAAATCATAAGCATTACAAGGGTTAGGAACCTATAAAATAACTTGTAACAGATATAGAGAACCATACAAGTTATTATCAAACTAATCTCTTGAAACCCACGAGCAAGAACCTATAGGAAGCAGCGTAATTCACTGTTGGTGTTGTGTCCCAACTCAACCGTCCTTAACCTGCTTATACAGTTAGCTTCCTTTTGCCTGAAAAATTATTTCCTATCACCTCCTCAATACTGATTTTTACATGCTCAAGAGCATGAAACCAAGTTTTCGTACTCCCTGGATTGTAAACCTTAAAATGTGAAGTTACTGGAGTATACATTGTTATTCTTAAATGCCCCCACATTTTCTTCAATGCGCAACTTTAATGGGCATATGCTGCTGCCTACTTAGATTTTTTTGCAATCACAACCCACTACATATAAGTATATTTTGTGTTGCAGTTAATACATCTGTTAACAACATAACACTTTTGAGTATTACATTTGAATGCTTTCACTTTGGTCTTACCTAGTTCACACATATTACAATTTCCAAAGATATAGAACTAGGACACAACTGATGTTTCAATGTTGTTCCTCTTTGATATATAACCTTGTGTTTCGGTGAAATATCCCACTAAGCATCCTAGATCATGTAGGAATATGCCAATGTTTCCCTAAGGCGTTATAAATATGTCCACTGTATTTACTCTACTGAGTTATAAAGGCAATCTCTTCCTGGTTTTTAACCTCTGCTTTATGCTTCAGAACCTTATTGAGAAAAGTCTCAGAGCTCTAATTTCTGCTCGCTCTAAGCATTTCACAGCATATCCTCTGTCCCTAAAATTCGACTTGATAGCTCCTAGTCTCCTTTTGAAATTCTGTTCTTGTACCACAGTTTCATCATGCCAGCACCATTTTGCCATAAGGTATTGAATGAACACTCAGTGTGCCCAGTATTAATTATTCCATTTATTTCTGATCAGTTTCGTTTTCTTTGATGGGGGGGGTTTGTGGTGGCTGTCTCTTCATTCTCACCCGCCCCAGTTTCAGGTTTGTGACTCATTTCACCTTTCAAACAACTGTTGGGGATAGTGGTAGGTGCGGCTCTTCTTTTTGCCTCAGCCATCTATTGTAAATCATTTGTGTTGATGCTTTTGTACACAGTGGTAGGTGCATCCTGACTCGCCGTCTTGAATCTTTACAGCCTCCAGCTGTTTGGCTCATCTCTTTCTGATTATCAGTGGCACTGGAAAACACAGTAGAGTGCTACTGTTCATCAAGGGGCTGCATTAAATGGTCTTGTTAGACCTGTCAGCCATAAAGTGGTCTTCCCCCAGTCTTTTTGCCTCCACATTTTGCTGAATCTTTTTGTTGGATTTAGGACTATGAGCACTTTACCACTGCTAATAGGTGCATGTGCTTCCAGTGGTGGCTGCTCCCGATGCGAGGGGGAATACATAAATACAAAAACAAAGGCAACCATTTAAAAATAAATAATTTACAATTTACCTGACGCTGCGTCCGCTCCTTCTTGCTCATCTCCCAATCCTTGACTGTTGCACACTGTGCAGGCTCCCACGCTGGTAATCCTTTTCCAGCATGAGAGAAGCACTAGATTGGTCAGTGCGGCCTGGTTTGCCACTTAGACATTGCCTGGGACTGTTCTCCACCCGGCTGTGCAACACAGCCGGGTGGAGAAATGCTAAGTGCGCATGTCGGTTTGGCTGTCCAAGGACAGTGGGGAAACTGACATGTACATCAGCAGTGACCACAACTCCTACTCCTGAAGGTCAGGATGGCCCGGCCCGCACCGGGAGTTTGCTACCCAGCAAAGGCAACAGTAAAAAAAAAAAAGAGAATAACATTATTTTATCATCATTTTATTTTTCGCTGTTGACTCTGCTGGGTAGCAGCAGTGGGGCGATGTTCCTCCGCCATAGCAGAGGAGCCACTCCTGTGTGCTTATTCTCTAAACAGGGGTGCAATTGGTGTATACTCGATTGACATGTTTAATTTATTTGTAAGGTGTCCAGGGCCTGTAAATTAAATGCTTCTCTGGTGGACCAGCAGCACTCATTGTGCTAACAAACAGAAGTAGCTTTAAAACCTGTACCAGGCCTGCCAATGCATTGACTGTGTGTACAGTCTACTGCCACTTCGACGTGGCATTTATAACTGCGTGCCAAGCCTTATACTCCTGTCATAGGTTAGCATTGGAATCCCTAAATGCACTTTTAAGCTGTAACTCCCATTTAGAGAGGAGTAGCTTTTCCATGTTTCATATGTTTGGAATGGCATTGATAAATCCTACTTACTGGTGAAGCTGGGGTTAACATTACTTATTTGGAAATTACACTTTTAGAAAGTGGACATTTCTCTGCACTTAATGCTCTGTGTGCCTGACAGCCTGTCTACAATACAGGTATGTGGTGGGTGAGAGCTACACTTGGTGCATACTCTCTAGAGAGCCACAGCACAGGAAAGAGAGGTGAGTACCCATCTAAATACATCTGTATTCTGATGCCCTTGCCTGGGCAGGTTGGAAGGGAGGGGCTAACACTTCACTTGAAAAGATAGTGTCCCGTCCCCACACAAAGGGCATATTTACCCCCCATAGATAGCCTGACAGACAGTACTGGGCTGAAATAGGAAGTTGTGCACTTCAGTGAGGTGGACTGAAGTCACCCCCAACATCAAGTACTGGGTCTCTGACCTCCTAAAATCAGACACTTCTGGATCTTTAACTGAACCTTTGTCAGAAAGACTGCTATGCTGCTTGAATGACTCATCTTTGGACAGCAGACTTGGAAGGCCAGACTTGCCCTGCTGCCTGCTGCTCTCTGACGCCGCTGAAGGAGAACTGGCCTTTGCGTTCACTCCAAGCAATCTCCAAGAGCTTGTTGGTTTACCTCCTGTTGAGTGAGACTTTAGGAAATAAAAATCCCTTCCCCCTGTTCCTGTGCCTGGCTCATTGGACCATAGATTCTGACACATCTCCTGTCTGTGTGTAACAGAACTTAGTATTCAAAGAGGGGACAAAGGGCTTTTGGATAGGTCCAGCATAAAGGCCCAAGGACAGTAGTTAAATAAAAAGATTATGCCGAGACAAAACACAGGGAATATAAGCCAAGCTGACCATTATGGTTCAAAGTTGGGAATCCATTATATTGGATTGTAATGCCTTCACACACCCAGTCGGATGTCATGCTTCATCATCGGGCTGCTCCTCGTCGGGTCGGCGGTGCAATACCCGACGGGCTCCCTGTAGTAGGGGCACTTTATCGGAGATCTTTTTCTAACAGCCGTTTGGTGAAGAGGGGGTGAGGGGCCTTGTGTGTGTAGATGTGTGTTGTGTTGAAAGTGCATATAAAATAGGGTTGGGAGTACCTAAAACAACAACTTTAATCAGGGGGTCTCCTATCCTAAGTAAAAACAAAAATATAAGGCGCGAGGCTACGGTAATGTCTCCGGTTGTGGCGCTCTTATAGATGACCGTTCAACATGTTTCTCACCAAATGAATAATCTGAGGGCGATTCGTCAGGACCAAAAAAGGGGTTTATACTATCTACACGGTGTTGTGGCTACACACTCACATTAACCATAGGACTAATTTGTGGGAGACATGGTAGTGCTGGAACTACCTGTGGAGAGAGAATACATCACATAGGTAAATGTGGTTCAGTTACAATAAGTGAATTAGCTCATGTTCTCTGTGAAAGGCTGTCTCTCGAAGTATCATGGTGAGCATCAAACAATTTAAAACCAGGGTGCCACACGGTATATAAACAGGGTGGGCAAGCTTGTATTTCAACCCTTGTGGCACACATGAAAGTAGCAACGGAATCTGGGGATCACGGTTCGATCCCCGGGGCCGGCGGCAGATTAGCCCAGCACCATGTGACTCTGGGCAATAGCTTACTTAATCTTCCCGACGGCCCCCAGCGCCTAGAGACCCTTACCGGTGATTGTGCGCTTTACAAATGTGGATTATTATTATTATTATTAGTGTTATGGACTAACCAGGCATCACAGTACCCAATAGGTAACCAACACGAGTAATTCCTCATGTACTGGGATGAAACAAGGGAGGGGAAAAAAAGAAAACAATGGACAAATAACAATAAATGCATTAGCCTAAGTAACCACATGCTCAGTGGTAACCTCCTATATCTCTAGCATGTATGGTCAAATGACATTTCATAAACAGACATGCTTCAACAACGGCCATCTACAGTCTGTTTCAAACATGGTTCAATTCACAGAGAAGGTAAAGCCTGCAGAAGTGTATGGGGTCAGGTGTAAGTGATTCATGAAAACTCGGAGTACTCTAAATCATGGTGGGTCAGGAGACGGAAATGGGTTAGTTTAAAAACGAGCAGGCATGAAGTGTGGAGTCTCACATGCTGGATACTGCTAATGCTGATGGTATCTTGCTTGTGTTCATTTCAGGTTTGTGACGGGGGTGCTGCAAACGGGGACCCTAATTGCATTGACACTCTACCTTTCTTCAAACAGCACCCGGAGAACTGGAAGGTCAACGATGTGATTACCCTGGGACTCGAGTACAAACACCCGGAGGAACACTGTTTCTTTAACTGGGCGTATCCCGAGGCTAGCCACGCCCCCGTCGACCAGGTAAAACGTCACGAGATTCCCACACAGGTGTGTTCATCACCCGGAGGCGGAGAAGGTGTTTGGAGTGGCGAGGAGAGTAACGGCGAGGAGTGGAAGATTGGAGACGGTGAGGAGTGGAGATTCGGAGTTCGGCAAGGCGACTGGAGGAAGAGCGGAGACGAGACCATCGGAGGAGAGCCAGGAGACAAGGCTGGAGGAGAAAGACCAGAGGTGACGAGTGGGAACAGCGGAAACGACCGGAACCTCGAGACGAAGGAGGAGAGGGACGGAGGAGAGACCAGAGGGAGAAAGACCGACTGCAGCGACAAGCCGGGAGGCCACCGAGAAGGCGCTTCGCCCAGCCACACTTCAACCAGGGAAGTGTGGCTCTCCCAGGTACGGTCACGCTTTGCGGGCTGGGCGGGACCTAAGTGGGCTAAACCTCCGTGAGGTCTTCACAAGAGTATCCCCTGCACTACCCTACCCCGTCACGACTTTGCCATTTCACGCGATCCGAAATAGTTGTTGTGCACGTGTGACTCCCCCACTTCCCCCCCCCCCCCGAAGCACTGTGAGTGAAGTAGGACACCACGCTAAGACCTCTTTCCTTTTCCTCATTTCATGCTCCAATCTGGACCCCGAGCTGGAGGACGACGTGCCTAACATCCGGACTACAAGTCCCAGAAGATACCGGGATAGACGTTCCGCTGGAGCCGAGGGAGACCGAGAGATTCCTTTACCATTCTACAGAAAAGCCATACAGCGTAAAAAAGTACTCAAGACATAAAACCATTCTTACCCGCAGTACCTGTGTCCGTGAGTCTGTTCCCATCCCCACAAGGTTTATTAAAACTGTGTTAAGCTGTAGCGTATGTATAATGAAAGCGCAAGTCATCCGCAAAGTGATCTGGTGTCAGTACAATACACTAGTCAATAGTGGATCTCGTTGCACACAATCTATTTAATAGGCACTGCTAATTTTAATAATTTGAGTGTGGAAAACAGAAGCTTACAATGGGAAGCATGGATCTTCAGTCCCGTGTAAAATCGGATATAAGTGATGTTATGAGAACAGAACTCTTACACATTTGATGGCACAAGAGAGCATTGTCAAAAACTGAGTATCGCCGGGCAGACCTGTTATATGGACTCTTGTGTGCTTGATACAACTGGCACTAATGGTGGTTGCAATTTAATAGAAGCGTGTTGTCTGTCGTGTAATCTTACTACCGTAACATATCGGCTAAATCGTTTACAGGGTGTTGGCATCCCACAATATATCAATTGCAATTCTCATGGTACACAATATAATAAGGGGCGCTTCATGTAGGATTACGAGTGCGGGGTCACAGCGGGAAGCATAGATCAGAACTCCCGCTGCTCACAGACCACCATGGCTGCATTTGACATTAACCCCAAAGACGTATGCTCACAATATGCAACCATACAGATCTCATAGTGGTACTCACATTTGTGTGGATCGCACGTAGTCAGTAGACCTACCCACTCCTACAGGGCCCGGGTGGTAGAGTGGTGTGAGTCTGCTGTGCATTTAATCACTCAGTGTGCAGATGAAAGGCGGGTAGTGTGTTTGTTGAGGAGGTTGATGCGCACCGGTGGCCATATTGGAAGGAGGTCGTTCACAGGTACATGTAATGACGGACATCTTAGAACGGTTTCGTTTGATGCCTGTATTAATATTAGGCAGTCACCAAAGGGGTGACGTTTCTTTACAGTGTTACCGACGGTCATAAATTGGACTCTCTGGTGTAAGTCACAGGTTCCCAATTAGGTATATTGCTCAAAGAAATTGTATTAGAACACACAACATCTTAGAACGGTTTCGTTTGATGCCTGTATTAAGATTAGGAAGCCACCAAAGGGGTGACATTTCTTTACAGTGTTACCGACGGTCATGAATTGGACTCTCTGGTGTAAGTCACAGGTTCCCAATTAGGTACATTGCTCAAAGAAATTGCATCAGAAGGCACCCAATTAGAGGTCCTAAATAATAATGAGGTAATGATGTAGGAGGAAAATCAACAGGCTCTCATATGGAAGTCTGATTCAGTTGGATATTAGCGTTTTTAGGTCACAGTGGGTATTACCTATAGAATGTTGCCACCTGCGTATATGAACACGCAGGGATGTAATAGTAAATAGCTGAGGCCGACAGTCTGGTTGGAATGCCACCACGCATCTTCCTCTTGCTTCATGAATAGTGACTTCGTACAGTAACCTATGGGTGAGCAGGGGAATGAATCATACAGTGACATGTCAAATCCTCAATGTGCTGCACGGTATATCATCATTCAATCCTTGAGTGTGGAAGGATAATCGGTATATTCACCTCTGTTCTCTAAGAAACAAGGCTTGTTTGGTAATCTTTATAAATGTTTCTAGGACCACCCATTTGAATAAGTCAGGTGCATGATGTTGTTCCAAAATGTGGGAGCACATTTTTTTGTTAATTTTCTGGCACCGGATATTACTTTGATGGAGCGGGTCGTCATCCCTATGTATTGTACATCACAGGGACAGGTGATCAGGTATATGCAATTTGATGTGTTGAAATTGGAATGAGACCGCATTTCCCAAATGAAACCATTGGAGAAAGTAATCAATTTGCACATTGAGGTAGAGGCACATGCTATGCAGGACCCACAGAGATAGTGTCCCTTAACCGGCGGTATATCCCATAGGGTTCTTTGGGCAGCTGGTGCCACTTGTTTGGGTCTGGTGTGCATTAGCATATCTTTCAAATTGCGCAAGCGCTTAATAGCAAAGTGCGGTAGATCTAATGTCATAGCTCCCGTATTGAGTATCCCCCAGTGTTTTGTGATCACTTTGCTAAGTTTATTTGATCCAGGTGTAAAAGTGGTGACACCGGTAAGGGTGTCACTGTGGGATTTTTCTCTCTGTTCTAGGAGCGCTTCGCGGTTGATGTTTCTAGCTCTCTTTCTGCAGAGTGCAATGTTACGTGGGGGATAGTGACGTGACGCCGAATTCTGGGCTAGTATTTCTAACTCAGTTCTGTAGTCTTCAATTTTGCAGCAATTTCTTCTTACCCTCATAAATTGCACAAAGGGGAGATTTTCTTTTAAGGCATGAGGGTGGTTGCTACTGAAAAGCAGCAGACTATTGCGGTCTGTTGCTTTCCTGTACATGGTGGTTGTCAGACTTTCCTGTTCAAGTCTGATCTTGAGATCCGAAAATGGTATCTGGTGCTGGGAGATGGTGCTGGTGAATCTCAGATACGGGTTCAGTGTATTGATCCATACACAGAATTGTCGACAAGATGTCAAATCGCCTGCCCAGAAGAGCAAGATGTCAGCTATGAACCTCTTCCATAGGCGTATGTTAGATCGATATGGATTTGAGTCATGGAGGACCAGCTCACCCTCAAAAGATGCCATATTCAGGCAGGCTAAGCTCGGGGAAAGGTAGCTTGCGCCTTGTGGTATAGCTGCCCTTTAAACTCAAAATAAATGTCAGTCAAGGCCAAAGATGCACACAAGGACAAAGCTGGGAGGTGTGCTTGAGTCCCAGGATACTGAGCTTACTACCTCCACTATCACATCTAGGGTCGCTCTCTGGGGGATGTTAGTATAGAGTGCCTCAACATCTAGAGTGATGAGGAGATCAATGTCGCTCGTTGGCTGGAATTCCGAGACTAAGCGTAATACATTGGTGGTGTCCTGTATGTAGGATGGTATTTGCCTCACTAGCGGTTGCAAAAAATGGCCACAAAATTGTGACACAGGTTCGAATATGGAGTCTATACCAGATACAATGGAGCGTTCGGGTACTGGGGTGACCCCCTTATGTATTTTAGGTAGTATATAAAAATAGGGTGTCCTGGGGTCTTTTTTCATGAGGAAATCAGCCTCCTTCTTTCTGATCCAGCCCTGGGTTTCAGCTGTAAAGATCAGTGTGGTTATAGTCGTGCTCAGACGTGTCACTGGACTACTAGTGATGGGGGTATGAATTCCGCCAGTCAATCAATTGTCTCAGACACTCAGTATCATAGTCAGTGGTGGCCATAATTACTGTGGCCCCGCCCTTGTCGGCTTGTTTGATTGTGATGGTGTCATTTGATAAGGCAGAAACAGCCACCAATTCTTCATTGGTAATGTTGCAAGGTTGTCTAGAAGCACACTCCCTCTGTAAGTCCTTGAGAACAGCCTATTCAAAAGTGATGACCTCGTTCGGTACCATGCTGGTGTTAGGAGTAAATGTGGCGAGATTATGAAGGCCGGAGTCATTCGCTTCCTCTGGTGCTTGCCCATCAAAGAAGGCTCTCAGGCGTACTTTGCAAAAGAATTGCTGTAGTACGCATTATTGTGTGAATTTATCTTCCCTAGGGTTAGGGACAAACCCCCAAACCCTTTTGTAGGACCCTGTTTTGTATCTCCGTCAAAGATTTGGGAGACAGGTTCACAATCAGGTTCTCTTCTTGATAATGGTCCGGGTTTCCACTACACACTGTTGTGGTGCTCTCCTTACCCACCATAATTGAGAGTACTCCGAGTTTTCAGGAATTACTTACACCTGACCCCATACACTTCTGCAGGCTTTACCTTCTCTGTGAATTGAACCATTTTTTAAACAGACTGTAGGTTGTCGTTGATGAAGCATGTCTGTGTATGAAATGTAATTTGGCCGTACATGATAGAGTCATAGGAGGTTACCACTGAGCATGTGGTTACTAATTCCAATGCATTTATTGTTATTTGTCCATTGTTTTGTTTTTTTCCCCTCCATTGTTTCATCCCAGTACATGACGAATTACTCGTTTTGGTTACCTACCGGGTACTGTGATGCCTGGTTAGTTAGTCCATAACACTGGGTAAGTCCCTTTACTCTCTGCTACTTTCATGTGTGCCACAAGGGTTGAAATTCAAGCTTGCCCACCATGTTTATCCACGGTGTGGCACCCTGGTTTTAAATTGTTTGATGCTCACCATGATACTTCGAGAGACAGCCTTACAAAGAGAACATGAGCGAATTCACTTATTGTAACTGAACCACATTTACCTATGTGATGTATTCTCTCTCCACAGGTAGTTCCAGCACTACCAGGTCTCCGACAAATGAGTCCTGTGGTTAATGTGAGTGTGTAGCCAGAACACCATTTTTAGATTTAGGTGTAGATAGTATAAACCCCTTTTTGGTCCTGACAAATTGCCCTCAGATTATTCATTTGGCGAGAAACATGTTGACCGGCCACCTATAAGTGCCACAATCTGAGACATTACCTCAGCCTTGCGCCTTATATTTTTGTTTTTACTTAGGATAGGAGACCCCCTGATTAAAGTTGTTATTTTAGGTACTCCCAACCCTATTTTATATTCACTTTCAACACAACACACATCTACACACGCAAGGCCCGTCACCCCCACTTCACCAAACGGCTGTTGGGAAAAGATCTCCGATAAAGTGCCCCTACTACAGGGAGCCCGTTGGGTATTGCACCGCCAACCCGACAAGGAGCAGCCTGATGATGAAACATGACACCCAACTGAAGTTGTTGTCCCTTTTGTGTATGATTATGAAAAACTGACTGTGTGTAAGTGTATGACTTAATAAATGTGCAATTTTATATCAATTTTAATGTGATAATATTTTAGAAAATAAGATTAAAGCCACATATATTTCCATAAAACGTCTGTGTGTTTTTTGGGTCTATAACATTCTGGTGGATTTTGGGTGAACGTTGTTTGTGTGGAGTTTAACCCTAGGGGAAAGAAACCCTTTCACTTTCTGTCAAGTGAAATGTAACCTAATGAACCACAAACATGCAGGTTGCAGTAATTCTTTACAAAAACAGCCAATGACGAACCTGAGCCAATTTCAGCCTCTACTGGAGTTTCACATTCCTGGTAGGAGGAAGAAATACACGTTCTACAGAGGTATCGAACTCGAGAGACATGCAAAGAGATTCTGTATTCACTGTTCAATTGTCCTATGCGTGCACATGAACCTTCTCGGGTGTAGCGGAACCAGCCATGGGGACTAGATCTTCATGAACACTACTATTAAGACTAACTTCAATCTGAATTAAAAGACCTGAAAGTGAAAGGGGATGGTAGGGGATGGTTAAGCTGTGGATTTTTTTTAACTGGTGATTGATGTATTAGTTACTGCAAATAAGTATTCCCATGGTCTATAGAAGTCAGAAAATAACATGGGGCAACTATTTATGATTTTCTGCAGAGCACCACCACCCAAAAAATCCCAAATAAGGTAAACGACATTAGTCACTTAATCTATCTGCCTGAAAAGGTGCAGATTAGATAAAGGAAGTGTTGTGGGCTTAAAGTGGTGAAGAAATGAAAGAGCCAGCAGAAGAAACACTCGCATGTGTTTATTTGTGGGAAAATCCGTAGTGACAGCAAGATGATGATGACAACTCTCCTACTAGATAACAACTTGCTCAAAACTACAAATCTAGAAAGGAATGGGATATCAAGAAGGCTTAAGGTAAAATACAGAACTGGAACAAGAGGACTTGAATTAATTCAAGAGGAAACTAATTCAGTTAAATGAAAATGGTGCCTATAACAGTACCAGGATAAAAGACTAACAGTGAATCAAACGAGAGTAAGACTGGTTAAGACAAACAAAATGAATAAGAAATGACCATGTTGTAATTCTTTGCACCATAATGTTCTTTCTCCTGTTTCCCCCATCCAAGGTTTCCCTGCATTTAGGACCGGATTAAAAATGGCTCGATGAATTCCGACCTGTGCGTAAACCCCTATTTATGGACAGGTCAGGTCATTATGAGTTTTGCTTGATTGAACCATCCAATGAGTTAAGTACCTCAAGGTTCATTGCATTTCTTCATGTCAAACCTGCAGAAATGTAACAGGGGAAAAGATTTAACAGGGTAAAAGCATACGGTATTTACTGTATCGTGCATATACTGGTGCGTAAACACCAAAATCTGCTTGTTTTTCCCCATAAACCTATAATAGGTGATATTTATCACACCCAACAAATAACATACCCAGTGGCATCGTTATTTGCCATGTGCGGTGAATACCACCTAAAGTGGTAATCAGGCCTATAGTATCTTCCATGACAGTTGAAGCGGTTTCTAATGTTGAAATGAAGCTTGAACAGAATGACGGTGTGAGGGACTGATTTAACTGAAGAGCAGAGCATATCTTCAAATAAATCTCTTAATTCACCTGTGTCCGTGTCATCTCTCTTCACACAAGTGCCTTTTAGCCTTAGGCTTTACATGAGGTAAAGATAGTTTTTTTTTCTTCAAATAATATGCTTATAAGGAGAAAGACTATTCCTAGTGAAATAGTTTTAAAGTGGATGGTCTGCTTACGAGAGCAGGCAGAAAGGAGATAATGAAAAGCGTCCGCGGTATGAACAAATAAACAGGAAAGAACAGGAGGCAAGCGAACATCACGGAAAATTATAACCCAAGTTGTGTTTCAGAGTGCACCGAGGCCGGCCAGATGGTGAAAGTTTGAGATTCCTGACGGATGTGAAGTTTCCCAGGGAGCGAGCGTGGGAGGGGCCGAGCCTTCCGTCAGGTGAGGCCTCCGCACCTGCCGCCCTCCCTCGCTCGCTCGCCGCCCCGGGCTAACGGCGGCCCAGCCGGAACCGCATCAGGATGAGCCCCGGTCGCAGCAGCACAGAGCCCTAGATCCCTCCGCGGGCGGCGCGAGCGGGGCAGAGCCCAGCCGGGGCCGAGGGACGTCACCTCCAGCTGACGCCGGGCGCAGCACCCTGTGCGCGCGGCGCGGAGGGAGCAGGGGGACAGGTCGCGAGAGAAAGTAGTCCCCGACAGAAGGCGCCGGGCCGGCGCAGGGAGCGGAGTGATGGCGCCGGTTGAGGCGGCCGCCCGGGCCCGGCACAGGGAGCGCAGAGACCGGGCAGCCGCTGCGGACAGGGCGTGAAGACAGCGCCGTAAGCGTGCCCCCGTCCCTGGGGGGCAGGGGCGTGAAGATGACCCTGCTGTGCGTGCGCGGTGAGTGCGGAGGCTCCTCGGGGCTCCTCGGGGTTAACAGGTGTCAGCGGGGGTCCAGGTGTGCTGGAGGCCGCTAACGGACTGGGGAGGAGGGCCCCCTCTAATCTCATCCGCGGTTGCTGGAAGTGTCCGGGAAGGTAGAAGTGTGAGAGGCACTTTTCCTCTCAGTTGCTGCAGGTGCTCGCTGGTGTATGACAAGTGTCCGGAGCGAGAAGGGGCAGGGGTGCAGCAGCTGTGAGAGCAGCACCTCCCTCGGGGGCAGCAGGGTGTCACTCTGGGGGTTGTTACAAGTGTCCGGCGGGAAATGGTTGTTATGGTGTGCTGCCCCAGTGTGTCACCCTGGGGGTTGCAAGTGTCAGGGGCTTCTCGCCGAGCAGGGATTATGGATGCCCCAGAGAGTGCTCACTGGGGTCACTTCAGCTTTACCCAGAATAACACCGACACATCTTCTTACAGTCTGCTTATCCATCAAAGAAGATATGGGGGCAGCTTGCTGCCACGCTTGGGGGTGAAGTGACCGCTGAGTTGTGCTCACTGAGGGTTGGTTGGGGTGTGGAATAATTGTATGGAAGTTTGTTCACCTCGTGGTATAATAAATGCGTGAAAGGCTACTCGGTTAGAAAGGGGAGCTATAGATAGTGCGTAAATTGAGATATAAATAGAAAACGTGTTTGTAATCTGGGCACTCTGGGATCATCGATAGAATAATTGAATAATGCTCTGATCACTGAGGGAAAATGTACAGAATAAGTGTATGAGAGGCTGACTGCTCACCGATTCAGCCTCATACACTTAGTGTATGATAGGCTGACTCTCTAGAGGTGTATTAACAGTAAACGTATGGAGGCTGCTGCTCATCGGTGGGGTAGAATGTGTGTGTACATGAGTCTTTAGTGAGTGAGATATGCAGACAAGAGACAAGAACGAGTTTACAGCTAATGAAGGGAGAATTTATTGTATCTGTTAGAACACAAATATTTCAAAACATGAATTGGCCCTGCCAATAGGTCTGGTTTTCAAGAAATGTTCCTTGATGTAATGTGAAACATTTCAAGTAAATAGCACAGGAATATATATATATATATATATATATATATATATATATATATATATACACACAAAGAATCGTAGAGTAGTATTGTAGGTTAAACTGTCAGGTGACAGTTCCACTGTCAAACTAGACATTAGAATCCATGGGCACTGTCAAACTAGACATTAGAACCCATGGGCATGGGAGTGTGGGGGCGTGTACCTTCTGGATGTTCATGGTGATTCTTCGAAGATCCAGGTCTTGAGGTCCTTCAAGAACGGGGTACGTTATTTATCAGATGTAATAAATTGCACCTATTACAAGTTTTTGGAGTATAGCATGTGGATTTTGATTTTTGAACACACCAAAATCCTCATGATACGGTCAACACTGTATGCTTTTCCCCTGTTAAATTTCTGCAAGTTTGACCTGCCAGAATTAACGAAGGTTGAGGTATTTGTAATGTAAATGTAATGTAAAATAGCTTTTCTATAGAGCATTCTATCACTCCAAGGAGCATCTTGGCGCTTTATGCCAACCTAGAATGAAAAAAGGTGGTATAGCTGGAACAACTCCTGAGAACATAGACCTTACACTAGAGCCCTACAGGCAGTATCAGTGAGCGTAAAGACCCAGGTCTTTAAGGCTTTCCTAAAGAGAGATTCTGATGGAATTCGACGGAGCGCGAGAGGAAGTTTGTTCCAGGCTCTGGAGCCTAACACAACAATGGATTTTCCACCTTTGGTAGCTAGCCTAAATTTTGGAACAACTAGCAAGTTGAGGTGGGAGGATCTCAGATTCCGGATCGGAAGGTGCTGTTTGAAGTTTTTTGAAAGATAGCTAGGTCCTTGTGCGTGATAAGCTCTAAAAGTGATGATCAAAATTTGAAACAGTAAGCGCTTATGGATGGGAAGCCAATGGAGGGCATGAAGAGCAGCCGATGCAGATGATTTCGTGGGCCAGCCCAGAACCAGGCGGGCGGTGGCATGCTGGACCATCTGCAACCTGTGGAGCACGGACTTATTAGCTCCCGCATACAGGCTATTGCAGTAGTCCAGTCTTGATGTAATAAGTGCCACCGCTACCGTCTTTCTTGTTATTTAACTCATCTGATAATTATCAGTTGCGTTACGTAACACTCAATTAGTAATTACGACCCCTGCACAAATGTGGGTTTATGAAGGTGTTGGAAAATAACGACCCATTCGTAGTTCAGGACCATGTAGGTTAATGACTGCCCTCCTACCATCCATGCTGCTGCTAGAGAAAAACAACATACTTTATCTAAGGCACTTTAACAGCATTCAACATTTTTGTGTGTGCCCCTGAAATTTAAAGTTTAGGCAGCTGAATAAATAAAATGATCACTGCTGCCTAGGAACAAGTACTTTTTTTGTGGAAACACACAACTTGTGCCCAATCAAAACATGTACTACTCTCTCCCAAGATGTGGGTGGAGCCACAGCCACTCTTTACTGATGCTCACATAGTTGTGTGGTGACCGCTGCGCTCTAAAGGGCATAGTGAAATGTGCAGTTGGGCTAGTTAATGTTAAATCGCAGTGCCCCTGTGTTAAAGGTAGCAGAGACCGTCATTGCTAAACCTAATATGATACATACATTTGAAACCGGTGTAAGTCTGACTTAACAGCTGTACTAACAAGCATTAGCAAAGCCAATAGGTCTCGTCTTTGTGACTTATTGACTTTGTCAAATCGTTTATAGCCCCACTGCAGAGCATCCACAATGCTGTTCAGCGTGGCTAAAGTAAAAAAAAAAGTTTGTGAATAAGTGCATGCTCCATTCATTTGTGCGCATAAAAACAATGCACTTGTTTTTCGTTGTTTTTAGATTACGAGTTGGATTGGTAGCTAAAAATAAAATAAAACGAGCAAAAGCAATATATATAGATTTTTAAAGCGGACAGACTGGGAGTGGAAGCAAAACTGGGAAGGTGAGGGTAGAGTGAATCAACATGTGGCAGGTTGATGGCTACCGCCGGAGAAACTTGAAAGGGGACTAGAAAATAACAGGCGTGAGGAGGGAGCCCTAGAGGGGACGCAAAAGCAACAAGGGAGGGCAGGAGCCAAAGCAACATGGGGGTTGGAGGTAAGCAATGAGGAGAAGCACACAGGGAAGTGGAGGGCAGGGAGAAGCAATCGGGCAGCAAAAAGCAACACAGTGCTGGGGGAGAAGTGTACATGAGGAAGACAGCTCAAAAACACATGTACTCTAATGGAGTGCTTCACGCAATAGAAAAAAGTAATGATTAAAAAGAAATCTGTGGAAGCAGCATTACCATCCCATCAAAGATATTGTAAATAGACAATGCTCCACAAGTAATGGGAGGGCTTGAAGCCCCTCTATGTTCTTGGTAAGAAACAATATGCCTGGCAAGAGACAGTGCATGCTGTATCTTGTATTCTCAACCTAAAGATGGTACAATAAGGTGTATGATCGGATGAATGGTGGAAGCTTGTTGCAGTGGAGGTATCCTAGAAGTTAAAGATAGACACCTAGATGTAGCTTATAGTGAAGGTAATTTCACAGTATGGCATGGGTACACTTGCATACTAGCGTCAATAACTTGTGTAGATTGAAGTTTTTGTCTGGGAGTCAGCCGACTTGGTGTTGATGAAGTGTGCTGAGGGAGGCTGTACAGGACTCTAGTGATAAAACATTTAAATCTTGCCCAGTGGTGTTCAAGAATACAGACGTAGGACATCTAGTAAACTATTTCAGCCGTCTAATTTAGTAAGTAGACCGATTGTGGTGACTGCACTTATTCTTTCCCGTTTGGATTATGGGAATGCAGTCTATCTTGGGCTTCCTGATGTACTCATCAAAAAACTGCAGGTTGTTATGAATGATGCTGCAAGTTTAATCTATATGCTGCCTAGAAGCGCCAATGCTACCCCAGTATTGAAGCAGCTGCATTGGCTCCTAATGAAAAAACATATTGAATTTAAGGATTTATGTATTGCACATAAATAACAGTATGGCATGGCCCCAGAATATATCAGAGACCACCTGAAGGCTTATTCTCTCAGCCGCCTGCTCCGTTCATCAGACTCTAGTCTTTTAGTCTGTCCACGGTTTACGGGAGCTAGACTGGGTGGCCGAACCTTTTCCGTAATGGCTCCTAAACTCTGGAATAAATTACCAGAGACTCTTCGCAAAGAAACTAGGCTCTTACCTTTTAGGAAGTGCATGAAAACTGTAATATTTAGAGAGGCCTACGGCTAGCCTCTTTTTATGGTCTCCGTTCGCCTCTTTTGGTTCTTGAGTTTCTTTTTCTCTGCTAGACACTGTAGTGCATATGTATTTTGGACTATGTTAACATCTTAGCGCTTAGAGACCTTGGGTATTAGGCGCTATATAAGTATGAATACAAATACAAGTACAAGTAAGTTGATAACATCTGTGGCTGTGTGGAAAGGAGTGAATGGACCCATTTTTCTTATGTATAGCAGGTATTGTGCTGCAGTGGCGGTAATGAAATATTTTATGCAAATAGAAGAACTAAAAAGGCTTCTACATTTTGAAGCAGAGGATGTGAAAGAGTATCGGAAGGGAAGTAGACTGTCTTAGGTGTAGCTGAAGAAGGAAAATTGAGGCCCGCCAACTTGAATGAGTTTAAGATGAGGGACTATAGAGTCACTGAATGACAAAGTATGAAAGCAGTTAAAATATTTGACTTGAGACAGGATAGACGTTTGGAAATGAAAACATGATTTTCATGTAATTCCCGTATATATGGTAAGAGAACTCTAATGAGGAGACTGTCACCAAGGTAGGTGGTGTGAAGATAGGTGATTGTGATGAGCTGAGGTGTTGAAGTCCGCTGTTTGAATTAGTTCAGTTTCTGTTGAGTGTAGAGCACCGAAAACTGATTGGTAGGGACTAACCTGAATATGAGAGAGAAGATATATGGTATGGTGGTTGTAGACAAGCCTAGAAATATTTGGGGGAAAAATGAAAGGGGAATGGGATACTATGCAGTGTTTAGAAGGGGGACTATCATCGGCGGTGAAGACAAGGCATTCAAATATTTAAGAGAAGAATGAAAAGAAACATGGATGCGGTGCAATGTCTAGAAGGGGGAGAAAGGGCTGCTGTGGGCTTTAATTAGGATTTCTGTATATCTGAAGACTAGCACATAGGTGCTGGTGGATAGAGAGGCTAGACAAGAAAAACTTTGGAGAATCGAAAAAGATTTGATAGTGTGTAGAATAATGAGAATTTGCCTAACCTTCGTGCTGGTAAGTTCCAATTCTAATAAGGACTCGGAGGCGAGGATTATGCCTTCTTCCTTCGCTTTATTATTATACACAGCAGCAAGAAAACAGCAAAACAACTACATTTCCCATGAACACTTGGGAAAACAGAAAATCTCAACATTAGTCCTTTGTTAGTATCCGCACTCCGGCAGCTCCCATCATGCACCGCTGCTGCTTCCTCTTTCTTCGCGCGAAGCCCATGTTCCAGCATTCTCACGCATCCTGTTTGGGACCGTCTTTCCCTGCAAAAATCGCAGTGTCAGATACCGAACGTCTACTTAGCACAACATAAGTCACATGGCAAGAGAAAACAGTGCAAAGCAGCAACAGCCATAACCAGCAGAAAAACTCCATGAATGAGTTACTTACATTCCATACTGGGAGGGTCTACTTCTTGGAAGTCATTGGGGGGGATAATCCACGCCTCCGAGTTCTTAATAGAATTGGAACTTACCAGCACGAAGGCTAGGCAAATTCTCATTCTATGGCAGGACCAGAGGCTTCGGATTATACCAGTTCAAAGCTTGTCGACAACTAGCCGAGCCACTTCCAACACTGGCTTGAAATAGAACCTATTGAACGTAGAATCTGACGACCAATTGGCCGCCCGCATCGGATCCTCTAATCTAGCCCCAAGGGCAAAAGCTTTGGAGGCCATCGCTCCTCTCGCTGAATGAGCACCGAATTGCTTGGTATCAATCCCCGCCTCCTGCATCACCCAACGCACCCACCTGGCGATTGTTGGGGAAGAAACAGCCTTGTACCGATTACGTAGGGCAATGAGAAGTTGTCTTTCGCCCGGAGGGCGAGTGTCATCAGTCATATCCTCATAAGCACGGAGGCACTGCACTACACACTGTTTAGGGGAGACTGGAAAAGCCGGGTACGAAATAACCCGCGTGTGGGACTTAGCCCGCCTACTCACTGTGAAGGACACCCCCTCTGGGGAAAAAACTCTGGCAGTGATGTCAAGTGCTCGTGCGTCCGAGACCCGCCTGCAGGATATTAGGCACAATAGCATTTCCAACTTAGCTGTGAACTCTTTAAGAGAAAGAAACCTATTGGGCTGCCAAGACAGAAATAAGTTCAGAACCCTGTTTACGTCCCAAAGGACGGAATACCGCGGGAGGCAGCGAGAGGCGGATACCTCTCAGAAGTCTGCACACCAAGGGGTGCTCCCCAATCTGGGAACCTTGCACAAGGTTATGTCCAGCCGAGATTGCAGAACGGAAAGTGTTGATTGACCGGTAGGCTAGGCCATCCTCCGCCAAACCGGCCAGGAAGTTAAGAACGTGGACTACATCTGCCCCCACGGGATCAAAACTCCGTCGCACACACCAGCGACGCCATCTATGCCAGGCCGATTGGTATAGCCTGGTCGTGACATCAGCCCATGCCTTGGAGAGCAGGTCCTCTGCTTTTCCCGAAAGGCCTGGGAGCTTCCAGCAGCGCCGGAGATCCTCCAGGCCATCAGCCTCAGCGATCCCTCCTGGACTAACCGGTGGGGAACCCTGTCCGGACTGAGTAGAATGTGGGGAGAGTGGGGGAGTAGGATTGGAAAATCCCAAGAAAGTTCCAGTAGAACCGGAAACCAAACTTAAGAACTCCACCATGGCGTGATCAACACCACCTCTGCCAACTGACGCAGCAACGCTGACACTCACTTTATCATTGAAAACAGGGGTAACGCATACCCCTGTTTGCTCGACCAATCCTGGAGGAAAGCGTCCGTTGTCTCTGCCAACGGATCCTGGCGCTAACTGAAGTACCTCGGGAGTTGATGATCCAGGCGCGACGCAAACAGGAACACTGAGAAGGGACCTTACCTGCCCGCCAATAAAGAAAACGCCAGAGGATCCAGCTTCCACACGCTGGCATCCAGAAGGTGCCGGGAGTGCCAATCGGCCACCTCGTTCTGCCGACCCGGCAAATACTCCGCCGTGACCGACACCTGATGGTCCAGGCAAAAATGCCAAAACTCCCTTGCAAGGTCCGCTAGCATCTTGGATCTGGTCCCCCCCCAGATGGTTGATATATCGGACGGCCGACACGTTGTCCATCCGGAGGAGGACACAGGATTGTACTCTGTCCTTCGTCAATCACTGGACCGCAAAGGACCCGCTAGCAACTCCAAGCAGTTGATAAGTAACGACTGCTTGTGGGTGGACCAGGCGCCACCTGTGGAAAAATCTCTGCACCTGGCTCCCCAGCCAGAACGACTGGCGTCTGACTAGATAACTATGTCCGGAGCTGAGCCAAAAATCGCACGGCCATTCCAGGCCTCCATGTGCGTCAGCCACCACTGCATCTCGTCCCTCACGTCCTCCGACAATGGAATCAGCTGAGAGTACGTCAGACCTTTCCTGAGGTGATACGTCTTCAGATGCTGCATGGCCTGGTAATGAAGAGGGCCTGGGAATATGGCCTGGATCGAAGATGACAGAAGACCTACCAAACGCGCCAAGTGGCGCAGAGATATTAGCAGCTTCCCCAGGGTCTGGCGTAGTTTGTGTCTGATCTTCGCCATCTTCCTGGCGGGGAGACTCAAAATGGAAGACACCGAGTCTGTTGAGCCCCAAAAAGGTTGCACACTGGACGGGAACCAGAAGGGACTTCTTCTCGTTGATAACGAAACCCGGACCCTGAAGCAGGTCGACTGCGACCTGCAGCTGGGACGCATGCGCTCTAGACAATGGTCCATGAACAGCATGTCGTCCAGGTACACAATCATTCTGATACCGGTGCCCGCAAGGCCTCCACCGTCGGACGTAGCACCTTTTAGTGAAGCACCACGGTGCCGAGGAGAGCCCAAAAGGCAGTGTGGTGAATTCGTAAACTTGACCGTCCCACTTGAACTGGAGGAAACGACGGTGAGGAGGAAAAATCAAAACCGCCAAGTAAGCGTCTTTTAAGTCGAGCCTGACCATCCAATCGGACGGACGCAACACATCCCTCAGGAGGTGAATCCCCTCCATTTTGAAATGGTGGTACACCAGCCATTCGTTGAATTCCCTCAAATTGATGACCGTACGCCGGCCCCCGTCGACCTTGTCGACCAAGAGGAGATTGCTGAGGAAACCCCTGGGATGCTCGCGCGCGCAACAAATCGCCCCTTTCTGGAGGAGGGCGGAAACCTCTTCGCGCACCAAGTCTGCATCTCGCTGCGAGAAAGTAATGGGTCGGGGACGATGAAGCTGACACGGACGGCCATGGAACTCCAGCTGGAAGCCCTGGACCGTCTGCAGCACCTAAGCATCGCTTGTAAGGGAAACCCATGCTGGGAAAAACTGCGGCAAGCGCCCCCCTACCCCGCAAACTCGCTGATGATGGATCAAGCCCTGATCTGTTGACTGGGTAGGAGTATTCTGCTTAATTCAGAAACTCTGTCCATCACCACCCCCATTTCTGAATCGTTTTGTCCACCACAAGCGTGGAAGGGTATACTCAGATGTGAGTCCCTTGCTCATTGCACCATCAGGATTCAAGCAAGCCGGGCCGATGACGGCTGTAATGCCAGAAACCGGTCCCCGGAAGCTTGTTTCCTTCCCAGTGAAAGAATTGGCTTGGTAGTTTGGTTTGCCCTGTTCCCATGATGCACTGGGACAGGGACAGACTCATTTGCATGTAGCCGGGTTCTGACCTGGGATGGTGCAGTGAGCTAAAAAACGGTGATGGATCAAGACCTGATCTGTTGACTGGGTAGGAGTATTCTGCTTAATTCAGAAACTCTGTCCATCACCACCCCCTTTTCTGAATCAACTCGCTGAGGGTAGCACACTCACTTCTTCCAGCACCTTGTTGCTGGCCTCTTTGGCCCCCGCGGCACCTCTGTCCCCGGGGCACCTCTGTCCCCTTGTTGGATAGAAATTGTTGAAGCGGGTGTTGTCTTAAAACTGTCTGCGGCCGGAGCCTTGCCCCCGATCGGAGCTGTTGCCAGGACCGAACGAGCGGCCCCTGCCACGTCCGGCCCTCTCAAAAACCAGAGGGGCAAAAACCTTCTTTATATTGGACTGTGCTCGGTCTAGAGAAGTAAATGTGGCTACAAATTTGCCGAGCTCTTTGATGAAAGGGTCCCCGAACAGTCCCCCTTGCGGCACTGCGCCATCCTTGAAAGAGGCGAGGTCACCCAGCTTAGGGTCGATCTTAATCAGTAGCGACCTCCTTCTCTCAGTAGAGAGGGCGCAATTAGCATTGCCAAGAAAGACAATGGCCCGCTGCGCCCAATTGGACAGGACCTCCGGGGATATAAGATCCCCCGAGACCTTGGCCTCCTCGGCCATGTCCAGAATCTTGGTCATGGGACCCACCCCATCTAACAGCTTGTCCTGGCAGGTACGCCAGGACCTATCTATACCCTTCGTAGGGTCCTTCACAAATTTAGCCAAGAACGCTGCCATCTTCGGGTCAATATCTGGGGTCATCGCCACTTTATTTTCTAAGTTGGGGCGAGGACACTCAGCTCTAAGGCGGTTGCGGGCGTCCTTATCCACAGGCTTGCGCGGATGGTTTGCAACGTATTGGGCCACCTTATCCCCGGGAACCCAGTCCGAAGACTGGGGGTGGACGATATCGTCCGGGTCCAACATGTCCGAAGGACCCGCGGAGGAGGCAGTCTGGGACGGAAGCCACGACCTAGAGGAGCAGACCTCCTCGTCTGTATCCGGAGAATCCCCATCATCCTGTGGCTCCGGGGACATAGTGTGCAGGGTCGGGGATGGAACCTCCACCGGGGGCACAGGGATGGGCTGGGGCCCCTCGTGTGCCCTAAAGGCGCGTTTAACCCTTGCAAAAGCCTCAGTCAATCCCCTCTGTACAAGACTTCTTAGTGGGAGGGTGAAGGTGCAGGGACCGGGGCTGGGGCCGTCGCGGGAATAAAGGCTGCAAGTTTCGCGTACGCCTCATCCATCCGCGCCGTGAGACGCTGCTCTAGGGGAAGCATGGCCTGATCCACTGCCCTGTAAATCGAGTCCTCAACCGCTTTGTAAAAGTCTTCATCCCAAGAGGCGTAATTCAGAGGGTCCTTCTCTGGGTACTGGCCTTGCTCCCCTGCATGATGAGAGAAGTTAGGCTCTGCAGGGGTAACAGAATTTTGGCACAGCAAATTAAATAGGACCCTCACAGGCACTAATTTGAACCTGGGAGGGAGCCCAGACAATATAGGGGCATGAAGGCACACAATTGAAGGGACTAGCCCTGAGGAAGCTGCAGCCCTCAATATCAGAGGGCACCACCCCGCAAAGCGCCCCACCGCACCAGCAGACTGGTGCTTATTGCAACCCCTCAGGGTGTAAAACAAGCTGAAAATACAACCCACACAGGGCGTTCAAACCAAGGGAAACCTAAGATTGCAACCCCTTTTCTTTACAGGATGTCAGACCGGGTGGCAAGGGACGAGACCAGCTGCCTGTGGCAAACGCATGTGAGAAGTTGGCCCGATATGCAATGTTCGCTATTCTAGCGACCGCTATGTATCGTTCCAACGACCCTTATGGTGTTTGGTTGTAAGTCAACCTATAGACCAGCTATCCTAGTAGCGTGGATACGAGCAGTCTAAGGCTAAAGACTCGAGAGGGCGTGTTAAGCCAGCTGTTTACCACACATGTACCCCTTGAACACCCAGTGAAAGGACACCACACAAGTGTTATGAAAATAAACAGGATATTTATTAAGAATCACAACAGCCCTGTACTCTTTATGAGGACAGGGTACTAAGCACAAACCAAATCTCTTTAGCAAATACTTCAAGTGCACAATTAAAACAAGTGTCCGAGGACACGGAAAGGTTAAGGTCTCGGGCGGACCCGATAAGGCAAGTCGGAAGCGAGGGACTCGGGACCCTAGAGTAAGGAGGCTATGCAGGCACCGAAATGCCGAGTTACCTAGCCACGAGGGCTGCGGCTGCACAAGTCTTACAGGCGTCGGGGTCTTCGCTGACGAGCCAGGAGCCGGAAGAAAGGAGTTGCTGGCCGGCGACCAGTGCTGAATAGTTCGTAGAGATCCAAGCCTGGATCGGAGATTGATGAAACCTGAAAGCAGAGGGGACCAAGTTCGTACTACTAGCCAGTAGTCAGAGGGTACCAGGAAGGCACCGGTTGGCCGTCACCTCGACTAGGTGAGTGGGCGACGCTAGGCTCTGCAGTCTCACGGACCAGGAGGCGTTGTCGGCGACCACGGTGGAGGTGCGAGCTGTCCCACGAAGGATGATGCTGTCAGCGTCGCTGGGCCCAGGATGGGGCAACAAGCCTTGGCAGATCTCAGGGCCACGGGGTGGGCCTAAGATGGCGTCTTGAGTGGACCAGGAGGGTCCGGGGTGCTTCTCGCAAAGATGGAAGCAAGGGCCAGTCTGGAGCAACCAGACCAGCAGTGATGATTCTCGGATGTCGTCACAGAAGGGCACAAGCCAGCGGCGAGTGACCAGACAACGTGCTGAGCAGCGAGCAGAAGGGCCCCACGCAGATCGTGGAGATGCTGGGAGACTGCACTTCGGTGCTAGAGCGGCTCAGGGTCGGGGCTTCTCGGACCCCAGAGCACTCACCAGAGAGTTACCTCGATGGTCGTGCTGGTTTTTAAGAGCGTGCAGGTTCTGATGATGGCCGGTCCCTCGAGGTCTCGTCGCACCCACAGATCACAGCTGAGCTGATGACGTGGGTAGAGGTCAGAGGTGCCAGGGAAGCCGGTTCTCGTCGAGCTGGGCCGTCGGATCCTTGAGGAAGGACTTGCAGCAAACCGCAGAGTTCTTAGTTGGTGCCCGCTGATGCAGGGTGACTACTCCTTAGCCACAAGGGAGAAATCTTGAGAAGAGTCTTGAGTGTCCTTTCGTAGAAAGTAGTTCTTGATTCAAAGATGATCTAATTTGGAAGGGTCCCCGCTCCGGTCTTTATCCTAAAGAAAGGGGTGGGTACATGACTAGGTCCTGCCCTAAGGGTGGGACCAGGAAGGGGGGTAGTTACGCCCCTCTCCCCTGCCGGGCTTTCCCCAGGCCAGGGCTGTCGCCCCTGGAACTGGTTCTAACCGGCAGATGCGTAGTGAGCACCGGGGTGCCACTCCGCAGTCACCTTCTCGCCAAAGCCCTACCTACCCAGAATACACAAACCCTGTCTGGGACGGTGCGAACAGCGCCCTCGACAGGAAACCCTTTGTCCAAGTGCTCCTCGCTGGAAGGACTCCCAGCAGCAGGAGGTCAGACTTGTGTCTGTGGAGCAGCATCCATTTTGTGGAGCTGAGGCTTCAGTTAACTTTAACCGGGGTTCACAGTTACGTACATGTCGTGTCCCTCTAGAAGGGTGGGATACTAACCTCATCGCCAGAATTGGTGAGAGGGCAGCACCCCGATTCGTATGACACCTTACTCGACATGCTTTGATAACGCGATACCGGAGTTACCGATATGGTACGCGTTATCATGGAACAGCTATTGGGTCTTGATTCCGCAAGCTGCAGCCGGGCTCGGCTCGGGCCTGAACCTAGCTCACACGAGCCCACGCACTCTGCCTTCAGGATTGATAAGGCCTGCCATAGGAGTGACTGATAGGGACTCGGGTGTCCATGGTATGGTTAGATATAGGGCTACTATACCTAAAGCGAAGGGTGGTTACACGTCTTCGCCCCAGCTGTCGTGCAGCCAGTTGTGTCAATTTTAAGAGGCCAGCCAGGGGTGGCATAATACATGCTGCAGCCCCTGGCGGCCCTGGGTACACCTATGCCCTGCGTTACGGGGTCTGATAAGGTGGCCCAGTACCAATTGGTAAATGCACCTAGGGTACATATCGTAATTTAGAAAGAGAACAGCCAGGCTGTGGGTCTGATTAGCAGGCCCACAGCCAGAGAAAGTCGTAAACCAGTGAAACAAAAGCAAAAAATCTGGGTGATCATAGGATTGCAGACCCTACTCTCCTACAACGCGCTTTTAAAAGCGTCCCTCAGTCGCGCTGGCCACAGAGAAGAAAGCTCACACCTGGGCTCAAAATCGCGCGAGGAGCGCTGAAAGCGTCCCGCGATCACCAGGGGAGTCTGTGCAAAAGAAAAATGCCAGCGCTTGTCAACACACCCAAAACGCTACCAACACAGCCCCCAAAACCCAGGAAGAGAGAGCAAAAAACCACTTAACTTGCTGCTGAGCAGCGAAGGAAGAGGAAGCAGCAGCGGTGCATGATGGGAGCTGCCGGAGTGCGGATACTAACAAAGGACAAATGTTGAGATTTTCTGTTTTCCCAAGTGTTCATGGGAAATTTAGTTGTTTTGCTGTTTTCTTGCTGCTGTGTGTAATAATAAAGCGAAGGAAAAAGGCATAATTCGAAGCCTCCGGTCCTGCCATAGAATTTTATCCAATGGAGTGCATAATTGCGCAATGTGCATCATTTTGGGGATATACTCCTTGATAGATGAATTGCAAGAGGACTAGGGATGATGGTAGTGTAGGAAGTAGAACACCAAGTCATTAGCTGAGAGAGAAGAGTGCTTAGAGTAGTTCTGTTAATTTTGCATTGAAGTCGTTGTGGTTGAAGAAACTAAGCAATGAGGTTTGTAAGCATGCTACTTTGGTGTTAACCATGGCTGAAGGTAATAAGCCTATATGTCTTGTTTTGTATGCTTATATATTTTCAGTAGTCCTATTTTTGTGCCATTTATGAAGCAGGGCTCGCATCTTGGCTTTTTAGGTAGAATACCAAGCATGATCGAAGTTTGCAAGTGTGAGGTATAAGGGGAAAAAGTGGGTAGGGACAGTTCAAAACCATGTTTCATGGTGTGCTTAAATTGGTCAAATGTCAAAATAATTTGCATTGTTTGAGGGCGTTGTAGATCAGGTTATTGAATACTTCAAGGGAATCTGGAGTATGTTTAGTTTTAGAAATAGGGTTTATAGTGATGGGAGGAGGACATGATGATGTAAACAAGAATGGACCGAGAATGAGGGGTCAAGGGTGAAAAGAGGGTGGGTTTTGTATTGGATATTTATATTCGTTCCAGGGGATTGCCTTTCTTGTGTGTCTGAAGGAGGAGTGCTGAGTAAAGAGTAGTCTGACAGTCGTAAGAGGAACAAGAAGGCCGATTTACAAAAGAGAAATTCAAACTTGCAAGTCTATTAGAAGCTCTTCACTTACCCCATTCTTGTTTTTTGCAATTCACGAGTGTTTCACAATTGTTTGTATGATCTTACAAAAATGTGTACCATACACATCCCTGTATCAGTTAACCCCTTCAACGCTCATGACGAGCTCGGCTCGTCATGAGTTACGGTTCTTGTACGCTCATGACGAGCTGAGCTCGTCATGTAACGCAGGTTTTTTAAAAAGTCGGCGCACAGCGGGAAGTGCCGCCGCGCGCATGGTGTTAAACAGGCATAATTATTTCAACACAAACTACTTTGTTATAAAAAGCAGAGGTCAAAGCAATATGATGAGAGGTATTCAACAGAAATTTTACATCCAATGCCACTATCTCGGATCTCTAGCTTAATTTTCATGCCATTTCAGCTTGCCAATAACATGTTAATCAAATCCTAGGAGGCGCATAAGCCAAACACACATACTGGCAATCATTCATGAACACCTGCAGACAAAACAATATGCCCACACAAGGACAATCCCAGAAAGCTTGGAAAACACTGCACAAGCATGCATATCTTATGGGTGTGTGTAAAATACACGTGTGCAGACTAGGCACCTGAAACAAACATATTCTGCATGTATGTATGCATATTCTATTCGTTCAAAAGCCACAGAGGAAAACCTTAATATAAATGCTGTAAGTACAGATTAGACATTACAACAAAGTGTATTGTCTTCATGTGTACACACCGGCTATAATCGAGGTGCTGGGTGGAACTGTGGTTATCTGACGGTTTAGAATAGTTACAGTTTTAATACTACCCCCCCCCAAGTTCCTAATTATAGGGAAATTCAGAAAAGTTTACCTGGTCACATTAGACAGTCTTCATTTAAAAGTGCACTTAAAAGTGCAAATTGGTAAAGTGTGAGGTGGTTGGAGAAGAGAGGAGGTGTATTGGGGATTTTTTTTTTACATCCCCAAAAATGAAGAGCGGAATAATGATACAATATATTTTGAGTAGTATTAAATATAATATATTTAAGACAACACAAAATTAATTGTACTTATTAGAAAATTGATATCGGTCTCTAGATATTTAATGGCACTTTTTACTTGCTGACTAAATATACCTTAGTCCAGAATATTTATAAATGCATATACAATCCGAAATTAACAGATTTGTACACCTCCACATAAATAAAGCTAAAAACAAAAGCTATCTAAAATTTCAGGCATTAGTTGCATTACATTTCTAAGTCGCTATGCCCTGGCATGGGAATTATAGCATCATCCTAAGGTTTTCCAAATGGGTGCAGTATCTGAACTTGGTTCCATTAGTCCTGCATATTGTTTCTTGCTATTTTGAATAGTAATCGCACATTGACTTTGTTCCCAAAGTTTCAGTTCATATTCACTTTTCACCTTCTTCAAGATGTAATAATATATTCTGGCTTGGAACACTAAAAGTGTCAGTCTATTGATAGCAAAGTGTCTCTTTATATAGTTCAACTTTTTCTTGGGTCACCGGCAGTAAGATCACTTTTAGATCCTATAAGTTGTAGCCTATCTCTGGTTATTTTTCCAACTTTCCTAACCAATTTGATTTATATTAAAAAGTAATTCTTCCGTAAAAATGATCTGTAATTAATGTGCCAGTTGTATTACTCAGCACTTTATTATTTCCTTGTGTTAAATCTACATCTCTTACTTTCACTTCCCATTTACCATGTAGCTTAACTATTTAAGTATACGAGAGGTGGTTGACAGAATGGTTGGAGTGCAGACAATTAGTTGCGCAAATAGGGTGGTTAGTTATTGTACCAGACACTGCTCACTGAGGGGACTATACAAATGTATGAGATTTTTCAGTGAGTTATGGGGGCGGGATGGTTGAGACGCTGTTCAGTAAAGTGTGTAATATTAGTATGAAGTTATGCTCATGTATAATAAATGTATCATGGGCTGTTCGCTAAAGGTGTAAGTGTGTGAATGGATGTTAAGCATGTGACAACTTCTTACTGAGGCTTCTTAAAACATCTAGAAGAGGCTGCTCAGTGAGGTGGTACATTTGTGTTAGTCTGATTGCTGAGTGGCTACGGTATTTCAAATAATGAATACGCTGAGAAAAATATGAAGTCGGAAGTGTCAACGTATGAATACCATAAAACATTAGCAATAGTTATATTATGTGTGCTAGGCTTCTAACCGAGCCTGTAGAATATGTATTAGATAATTTTCGTGCAAATTATATAATGTGAAGGAAGCTGATCCTGTGTACTAACAACGAGGGGCCCTTAGGGCAATATCATACTTATATGAGCTACTCACGGAGCTGAGTTCATGAAACATATATCTGCGAATGCTCACTGAGGGGATATGATAAGTATATGATAGGTTGGCCGCTCAGGTGTAAACATATCTTAGACGATGCTCCTTGAGTCAGGGCATCTTTTCTGCTTACTTCCTGACTTTCTCACTGGCTAGATGCAAATTAGTTCGGTTTTTTCTGTTGCATCTGTGCAGTGCTCGCTGGTATTTCTTTATTGGAATAATGGAGGACTACATCTGGAGTTGTACTGCGTCTTTGCAATGTCTTTTGTCTGAGAGTGTCAGCTGTAGGACTTTATATCAGCTTTGTTAACAATTCGTTTCTCCTTATTGTATCTGTGAGGATTGGAATATATGAGGAGTGTGTTTTGTTGAGGACCATTGCTTTGCCAGGTGTTGTAGTCATTTAAACCCCATTGTTATTATCGGGTGATACGATACCTTCTGTGGCTGGAATAGTTGTGCTTTTTTTGGCTAGATTGAGAGTTTGGTGTTAAAAATATTTAATAACTTGCACAGATACCATTTGTACCAATTATGTTCTTGCAAATACCCCATTTACTAACTCCTGAAGTTGGAGTGGGGGGTGTTTGTCTCTAGTAATTTCCCGAGGCACTCAGGCTTGTGAGAGGAAAGGGGTTTTATGGTTTATGGAGAAACTCCGCACAGTGCTGAAGGCATGACTTCAACACTAGCCTAGCCGAGTGCAGCCTCATTAAAAATCATTAAAAAAACCTTAGCCCTTAATGTCCAAGTTAGCTACCTCCTAGAAGAAAGACTATGCATAATTAGAAAGCTTAAAAAAAGGCATTTAGTCATTTCCGAAGTGCACATGAAACTTGTACTAGTAACATCTGAGCAAGTGACAAGGAACTGCAAGCTCTCATAAAAACATAAAAGACAGTCAGACACCGAGGCCAAGACCATTTTTTAAAACCATCGTTCTGGCTACACCTCTTCCCACATGACAAACATGGAGTCAGTGTAGATTAGAGAGAGTTTGTGAATTTGAGATCTTGCTTCACTCACTTTGTGGCCTAAACGTAGGTTACCGCCTCGAGCAAATCCTTACTTCCTCCATGGAATTTTTATCTGTTTAGACCTTTCTGTACATATGTATGCACACATGCACTATGTGTATAGTGGAAACCTGGCTGAAAAGCAGCCTAGTGTAGCACAAGGCCAAAAGCAAAATGACAGCTAGCAAGTTATTCAACGGGTCGCCGGATTCTGAGAAGGGAAGTAGAGTGTACCGTGTTGTGATGTAGTGCCCTTTAAAGAGGACCTTTAAACCGTCACCTCTTTTCTGATTTGGAGCAGGGTTGGGGTGGTTATGATGGATACAGGGTTGTCAATCCAGATGTTAGATGTATATATGGGGATTGTACTTTATTTATTTTTATTTTTATTTTTGTTACCTCTTCTTCTGTCTGATGGTTTTTAGGCTGCAGGTGTCCTTCAGAAGCTCCAGAAATGGCGCATGTCAGCCATTTCGACAGGGGTGATGGTTTTGTAGACAATGCTCCTGTTTTTTTTTTTAAATCTTTGACATGAAGGCATAAGATGCATATACAATATTACAATCAAATTTCATTCCTGTTTTCATGTATTTACGTATCTGTAGATCAGTATATTCAATGTGTATTCTAATATATGATAAGTTCAACCCCAACAGTAACGTGTATGGTTGCTACCAGTTGTCCTTAAAGCAATTTTTGGTGCATATTGTAAATGTCTTTCATCGTGTATTGTATACCACTTTAACCCTCATAACATATAGTCTAATTTAAAGAAAAGAGAATAAAAAACCTAACATGAGTCATCACTCTCTGGTATGCATTTCACGCTCATATCAAACCACCAGCCACCCCACATGTCCCTTAATGTGCTTCTCAATAAAGCTTTATCAGAACGACATTTTGTTTAGTATAGTAATTTAGCAACCCATCGCCCAGCCATCTACTCATCCTCCCCTTCGGAGTCTAGGTCCTCTTCTTCTGGTAAGGGTTCACAGATTTCTCCCCTATATACATTCCACGCTGCCCAGACCTTGTTCCACTTACGGGGGCAAGCCCTGAGCACATACACCGCCCTTTCCGTAACCATCAACATGTCCATATTTTTAGTCCATCTATTCGCTGTAGGCATTTCCGGAGCACCCCACTTCTGCGCAATGTCTCGTTTAGCCACTGTCATGGCTAGTGTAGCCCATATCAGTCCATATCTATCCAGATCATTGGGGTCCCAAATGTTCAACAAGCACTTGCGGGGTTCAGGTAAAATGGAGATCTTAAGTGCTTGCGAGACAGTACGCATAATTTGCTTCCAGAATTCCTGTATCTGCGGGCCTTCCCATAGTGTATGAAACAGTGTCCCCTCCTCCCCGCATCCCCTAAGACAGAAGGGATGTGGTGCCCTATGTATCTTGTGAAGCAGTGTCCTAGTGTAGTAGATGCGATGCAAAATTTTGAGTTGCACTAATCTGAACTTTGATGAAACGCCTACTTCTCTCGGGGAGGCTAGCGCCTCGTTCCACTCCGATTCATCTACCTCACCTATCTCTCCCACCCATTTCTCTTTAAGTTTTAGTGTAGGGTCTTCCAGGTTGTTGACCAGTTTTTTATATGTGAGAGAAGTCGCACTTTGTTGCATAAAGTCCGTCAGCAGTCTATCCTCTAGTGGTGAGGACTCTGGTATTTCAGTGTCCGTGGGATCGCTTGGAGTAGTGCGTGCCGTATCTGCACGTATCTAAACGTCTCGGTGGGGCTTAGGCCATATTGCTGTAGGAGCTGTGGAAACGCAATCACCGTGCCCTTGTCCCATAGGTCCCCCACTGTGGAGATTCCTATGCAGTCCCACTGCGTAAACCATTTACAGGATCTGAGGTTCCCCAGTGATTTTGTGTCCCACAATGGTGTCAGTTTGGTGATTTTTCCTTTCCAGCCCAGTCGTGTTTGTGCTACGTGCCACAGGGCCGCTGTGTGCTGCGTCGGACCCAACAGCTTTTTAACGTGCGATTTATTATATAATACTGAGAGCATGCAGTCCGTCCCCAGTTGTGACCAGTCCGCTCTGTATGCTGGGTCATCTCTCGGGGTGTGGATCCACTGGTTAATTATTTTAAGTTGGGCCGCCCAGTAGTATAATTGAACGTTGGGCAGTGCAATCCCTCCCTCATACCAACTTTTTATCAACTTGTCATACGCTATACGCGCCGGGCCATTATTCCAGAGTAGGCTTGAGACCAGTGCTGCAACTCGTTTGAAATATCGCGGTGCGACCAGATACGGAGTCTTTTCCAGCACATAAAGGAATCTGGGAAGCGCCATCATTTTATATAGAGCCGCCAGCCCGAGGAGGGTCAGGGGCAAGGTCGCCCAGTGTTTAACGTCTGCACGTAGGCGATTCATAGGTGCCTTCAAGTTTTTGTCAAAGAAGTCTGTGGCATTATTCGTAATGATAATGCCTAAGTATTTAAAGGAGGTCGTCGTCAATGCCAAGGGGCAGTCCTACTGCAATATCGGTGGGAGGAGGAATTTACCGAGTGCAGGCAATGCCATAGAATGAAGTGCCGGGGGGATGTTCACGGAAACCACATTGAGAGGCCTCCCCTCGGCCATGTAGTGCGGCGAAACGACCCTGATCATCCGTCTTGAGGCGTTGTTTTTTTCATAAGTATCCAGACCCCTCTTTATTTTATCCCCTAAGCCTCTGACGTTCCAAGTAAGCAGGCGCAGGGGGGGGGCACTTCAATTGTCGTAGGGGCGCCCTCAACGGGTGCAGCGCATAACTGTTGGGCCATTGGATCGTGTGGGCAGTGTTGTGGGCGACATGTTGCTGGTCTCAGTGCAAATGCAGTGCTTTGTGTCGGTGCATAGGAATAGTTTGGTATTTGGCGTGTTCGTGTACCATGTAGCGCGAGTGATGACTACTAACAGTAACATTAACATTAGAACTCCCCCTCCATCCCCCCTCCCTGCTCCACGGACAATCCCCCGCCCGCTTCCCCAACTTTGCAGAGTGCTTTGTCCCATCCCCAACTATCTTACTTGCTCGTGGGGTTGGTGAGTCCCCTACAGGCACCGGCTTTGCCCACCCTACTCAGCTTCACCAGGTCCAGGTTCCCTTGTATCGCACTCGGTCTGTCCCAGAATTATTCCATCTTTAGACCGGGGCCGGCTGCCCAGAGTCAAGCGGGTCCTGTTCCACGTCGGATTCCGCTCCCGCAGTGTCATCTCGGTGTGCTGGATGACCGGTCGGCTTATCTGTGTGTTTGCCGTTGTGATGGTTCGGTCGATCCCTGTGTGGACGGTGAGGTTGTCCCACCTGCCTCCATCCATCAAGCCAGTCCTGCGCCACTTCCGGCTTGTCAAAAAACCATGCCTTCCCATCGGCTACAATCTGCAATTTGGCAGGAAACCGCATTGAGTACGGCAATCCTCTGTCTCGCAGCACCTTTTTCACCTCAGTAAATGATTTCCGGCGTCTGGCCACTTCCGCTGTGAAGAAAGCCAAAGTTGAGTTTTGGAGCTTGACAGGTGGTGAGACTCTCGCTGCTTGTAGGATTGCATCCCTGTCTCTAAAATTGAAAAGTCTAGCCAACACAGGCCGCGGTGTTGCTCCTGGTTTGGGCGCTCCGCCAGGCACCCTGTGTGCCCTTTCTACTGAGAAGAAGTGCGATAGTCCTTTAGGTTGCAATTTATTTTTTATGAGGTCCTCGACGTACATGTCCATTGCTCCTTTCCCTTCTGTTTCCGGAAGACCAAGGATGCGTATGTTATTTCTTCGGGAACGCCCTTCTTGGTCGTCCAGCTTGTCCTGCAGCATCCTGGTGACTTTTTCCATACGTTCCATAGCTATTTGCAGTTCCGAAGTGTCCTCCACGAGAGATTTCGTAACCACCTCTACCTGGGACACCCTTTCGGTCATTTTTTGGAAGTCCGCTCGCAGCAGAGTAACCTCGGAAGAGATGGAGCCCACTGTCGTTTGCACTTCAGAGAGGGTCTTCATAATGTCTTCCAGTGTCACTTTCTTGGTCCCTTCCGTTTCTTGATTAGCGCCTGTGGAATTTCGCCCATTGACTTGCGATTGTCCGTGCTGGCTATAGGCAAATTTATCTAGTCTGGCCTGCGTTGATCCACTCCTGGTCCCTTTGCCCGCCATGGCTCGAAGTTTGTGGATATTGGTCCCTGTCCCGGTCAGCACCGTGGCCTCTGCATTGCGATGAATTTTGCACCCTCTTCGTGGGTCAGGGGAACGCGGTTCGTTGTGGGCCCCGCTGCCTCGTGGGTCTAGAAGTGTTTCCCACACTGGTTGTCCTGATGCTCGTCGGCAGGGGTATCCAGCCCACCGTGTCTGATCCGTTTTCTAAAGAGTCACCTTCAGCGTATCTGCCTTTGTGCCTTCGCCCAGTCACTAGTCGCGTATGACTTCTATGACTCGTACCCTTTGGACCGTCTCTGGCCGGTAGGTCGCTTGTCTGTTTGGGGTGTTGGTGGTTCGTATTGCCGCCACTCTTTTGTGTCTATTGCGCAGCGTCGTGTCCTGTTTCTGACTGAGCTTTGAGCGGCGATGACCTCGCTATGCCTCTCGCTGCGCTGCCCGGGTTTGCCCAATTTCGGTCCTGTATTTTTCAGGGGGGCACGCCGTGTACACTACTGCCAGCCCAGCAGGTGGGTCGCTTGCGTTTTTAGTTTTATGGGCCCGCTTAGGGTCCTACCGGAGTTTCACCCGTCGGGGCTTCCCTTGTTGCTCCTCCCCCAGGGCCGATGCTGCTTCTGGGGCCGAAACGGTCGTCGCTGGCTCCTCCGGCGCTCTCCCCTATTCGCCTGCTTGCTCTGCGGGATCCCGGGGCACTTACGTGTACCGCTGAAGGCCAGCTCCACGTGTGTCTGTTTGCGCCGCCGCCGAAGGCGAAAGGGTCTCTTCGCACCCGGCGCGCAAGCACTCCTCCCTCTCCACTCGCGCTGACCAGGTCTCACCTCCGTTGGGGTGCCTTATGGTAATGTGAGGCGCCGCCGTCAGCCCGGTCACTTGCACGATTCTGTTACCGCCGTGGTTCCATGGCGGTATCCACCAGCCTTCGGCAGTCGTCTCCGTCTGCTCACGCCCCGTTGGCGTCTCAGAAGCTCTCACTGCTACTTTTGGTGTTGGGGCGTCCTCCGCTTCGTCCCGGGCGGGGGGCGCCTCCGAGATCAGCCGGCCAGGTCTCACTTCCGCCGGGGCTGGGCATTCACGCAAGGCCGATGCTTCCTTCCAGTCGCAGGCCCAATTTCGCCAGCGCAGGACGATGCAGTTCCAAGCCTTCGATTTCCACCGGGGTTGGATCGGATGGTGCCGCCTGGGTTACGGATCTGGTTACCGCTACTTCGGGTGGGTAATACGGCGGATTAATGTGTCGGATTTTACCAAAGGCCATTATGCCGTAGGGAGCTCTCACTTCACGCTGCCGTTAGTTAAAACAATTGCATTACAATAAAATACCATTTAAAAAAAAAAACCAAAAGAAAGCATTGCTCGTGAGGTTTAAAAGTTCTGATAAAGTGCAGGTGTTATGTGCCTTTATGTGCCTGGGGGCTTATTTTCGTAATTATGTTGGTCCATTACACAGCGACCGGTCCCCATAGAGGGAGTCACCTGGCTGGCTCATCAGTTTCCAGGCTCTTCCTTCCATTCTGTTCTCCCTGGGCACCTCGTATTCTAACGTTAGTCCCTGTTTTCTCATAAAGTGCTCCTGCTTTGCAACTTTGGCCGTATGTCCGCGATCGATGGAGCTACCTGTCTGGCTCATCGATTGAACTTGTTTTCCTTCCTTTCAATTCTCCTACAGCACCGCTGTTTTTTTTATCATTGATCAGGACTGGAGGCTAGGATTATGCTTTCTTTCTTCACTTAAATACATAGCAGCGAATGGTATAACGAAAGACTACATTTCCCATGAACACAAGGGAAAGAGTAGTCAAACAAAATACATGGTAACAACAAATCATTAATCAGGAGACCAATGTCCAGTCAGGGGCCAGGCAGCCCAACATATTCCATCAACAGTGTCCTCTCTTCCTTCACCGCTACGCAGCAAGATAAGTACTCTACAGTTTCTCTTACCTGTCTAGTACTTTGGTGTTATTGTTAGAGCGTTTCACTAATTATATGATCATTTCTGTGGCGTTTGCGCTCCTTGTGCAATTAAGCGGTAGCATATCCTGTTGTATTTGGCACTGTTTCATGCTGTTTTCATGCTTTATACTTAGCGATTCGCTTTGTTTTATGTTTGGCGCGTGGCACTAATTGATAGGTTTACTTTGTCATTCACCGCACGCGGTTCGGCGCGTCTCTTCAGAGAGTCTCCCCAGCGTGTGGGCTGGGCAGCGGGGAGAGAGCCGTGGGTATGTTTTCCGTCCCTACGTGGCTCCATGCTGGTTTTTCTCCCGGGTCCTCTCGTCGCCAGAGAGTGCTGGAGGCTGTGCAGAGGCATTGCGCAGATTGATCTCTCTTCAGAGAGTTTTAAACGTCGCACGAGCACTGCACGGGAGCCGCTGGTTTGAGGGTGAACGCCAGTGACGGTTGTAGGCGGCAGTGTCTTGTAGAAACGTCACGCTGCCCATTGTTTGCCTAACGCTCCATGCCCAAGACAATTAGTTAAGGGGGCAGCGCCTGTATTATCATTTGAACACCTCTCTGAGGTCTGGTATTGAGGTTGGCACCTTGTGCAAGGGACTTTACCAAGATCAGCTTTTCCTGTTTGAAAGGGATTTTTTTCTTATAAATTCATTGCAAGCATTACTCCCTCAGGCTCGAACCTGGTCGACTGCGGTTCCTTCCACGCAAAAGCTACAGGCTGATACCCAGCCCTAATTAAGGCCTTTTCCTGTTGGGCCCAGTAGGAAACCACTACTGTTGCACTAGTTGTGCATATCCTTATCCCTCATGGAATATTACGACGATTACCAAGAGGAGGAGGACCCCGTCACCGACATGCCCTGCGGGGACGCCTTGTACCAGGCGATGGATACCTCAGTCTACCGAGTGGTGGATCAGGCCATCTCTCCATTAGAGGATAGGCTCTCCAACCAAAATCAGCAAGCATTTGCCCAGCCCACTCAACAAATTTGTTGCACCCCCCCCCCCCTCCAAGCCCCAGCTGCTGCTCCTCTGCGAGGCTGGTGTGGATGGGGATGCATTTGATCGCCTTAGGCAGCCCTTCCTGGCTAGTCGCCCTGCATTTCCCGCCGGGGTTCCCCCGACTAAAGTGCCAATGCTTCCCCCGGCGGACCAGGTTCCCCCTCCTGCTGATCTAGTCCCTCAGTCTCTCCCTAGCGCTTCCCAGACCCCCCAATCACCTCAGACATGCTGGAGCCAAATGATATCATCCACTCAAGGTCCTCAGAGTGGACACCAGCTGAGAAAGTGGCTTCTTATGTGGCCACCCGTATCTGATGCCCTCTAGAGAAGGAAGCTTGCAACTGCCTTTGGGCGGAGTGCCCCCACCACACCCTGGAGGGTAAGGTATCTCTTACACCTGAGATAGATCCCCAGATGGGCACCTTCCTCCAGAAGTTTATCTGAAACCCCAAGAAGGTGATAGATATATCCTGGAGGGCCTGCCAGGATAAACTCCTGGACGCCCTAGGCCCTATTACAAAGATATTCGAATTGGCAGAGGAGGCGAAGGAATCGGGTTCTATTATTTCTCCTGAAACGTTATCTGGCTGGGCACAGCGAGTTGTGATTTTCATGGGCAATGCTAATTGTGCCCTTTCCATCGAGCGGCGCAGTTCACTTCTTATTAAAATTGACCCGTAGTTAGGGACCTAGCTGATTCAGAGGCGGGCGCTAGTGCCCAGGTTGATCTGTTTGGCGAGCCCTTTGTGAAGGAGCTCGGTACGTTTGTCAATACCTTCACGTCGCTGGATCGAGCACAGCCTACAATCAGAAAGGTGTTTCCCCGTGTTTTTCGCGGGGCCGGCCGAGGCAGGGGACACTTGGCCTGTCTTCAGCAAGGCTAGACCAATCAAAGAGACTCTGGACAGTACCAGGACCAAGCCCTGTTTGGCAACTCTTACCCCACCCGTGGACGGTGAGGAAAAGGGAAGGTATTCCGAGGAGGAACGGCAGCCTCTAGCCCAGATGAGACTTCTCCCTTCTTCCCCACAAGACATAGGGGGGCCGTTGGCAGGTTGTTTCCAAGCTTGGTTGACCATCACTCACGATGCCTGGGTGCTGCGAACGGTGAGGGGTTTCCACTTAGAGTTCCAGGGGACCCCAGTGCAAAGATCCCCTCCCTGCCCAAATTCAGTTTTCCGCACAAGATGCCCTCCTGGTGGACGAGGAGGTGTCTTCTCTCCTCAGGAAAGGCGCTATCACCCTTACTACTCCACACCCTGGGGGTTTCTTAAGCAACATTTTTCTGGTCAACAAGACCGATGGCAGCAACAGACCTGTGATAAATTTGAGCGAGTTTAACCGGTGGTTGGTTTCGGCCATTTCAAGATGGAGGAAATCCATCTCCTCCGGGCCGTTCTCCGGCCCTTAGATTGGATGGTCCGGCTGGACCTCAAGGACACCTATCTGGTGATCCCGATATTCCCGCCACACCGTCGGTTTCTCCAATTCATCTGGGGTCACCGTACGTACGAGTTCACGTCTCTCCCTTTCGGCCTCTCTTCGGCTCCTTGGTGTTTCACCAAGGTTCCCAGACCGGTTGTGGAATACCTACGGTCCAGGGGAGTCAGGATGATTGTGTACCTAGACGATCTACTCTTGATGGTGGCTTGCCCCTGTCGCCTGACTCAACATCTTCAGATGGCGGTGTCCCTGCTTCAAAGCCTCAGATTTGTCATAAACGAGAAGAAATCTCTTTTGCAACTCCCCAGAGCATTACATTCTTGGCGGTTGTCATAGACTCCACGTCATCCACGCTGTCTTCCGGGCAGGAAGTCTCCAAGATCCATTACGAGTTGCGTCGCGTTCTCGCCAAGCAACAGATTTCCCTTCGCCAGTTGGCACGGGTTGTGGGTCTCCTGTCTGGCTCGATCCAAGCCATCTTCCCAGGCCCCCTCCATTACAGAGCTCTGCAGCGCCTCAAAGTCTTCTTTTTACGCCAGGGGCATCCATATTCTCACAAGGTCACCTTGTCAATCGAGGCAAGATCAGAAATTCAATGGTGGTTGGACCACATGGAGGCATGGAACGGAAGAGGGATCTTCGGTTCCACTCTGGACATGGTTATAGAGTCGGTTGCTAGCAGGCTCGGTTCGGAGGGCCAGGTGCGGGGACCTCTCTACAGGAGGGCTGTGGTCTCCTGACGAACAGAAGTTACACATAAATTGCTTAGAACCTCTGGCGGGATCCTTTGCAGTATGTTGCTGGACGAAGGATTCAGCGCAGTCTTGTGTGCTCCTGAAAATGGACAGCGTTTCAGCAAGCCGGTACGTGAATTTGGAAGCAGACTTCCAATCGCGTCACTTCTGGGATTCCAGCCTCTGGCGCTTGGACCAGTCCGTTTTTGCGAGGCTTAATGACCTCTGGGGCCCTTTCTCAGTTGATCTCTTTGCATCCAGGCTGTACCACCAGATTCTGTTTTTTTTTTAGCTGGCGGCAAGACCCTCTGGCAGCGGCCACAAATGCTCTTCTCCAAAATTGGAATGGGGAGCTAGGCTGCGCGTTCCCTTCCTTCGCGATGATTACGAGGACAACGGTGCAAGTTTGCAGGCAAGCGGCGGATCTGGTCATGATCACCCCGCTGTGGAAGTCTCAAGTGTGGTTTCCAGTTCTTTTGGAATTTTCTTGGGATTTTCCAATCCTACTCCCCCCGTTTCCTACCCTCCTCATGAGTCCGGACGGGACACCTCATCCTCTAGTGTCCACAAGCTCACTGTGGCTCATGGCATGGTGGATTTCTGGTGTAGAGGGGAAGCCCCTGGCCTTTTGCGAGAAGCTGAGATATTTATCTCTAAAGCGTGGGCGGACAGTACTGTCAAGAGGTACAGGTCCGCTTGAGGCAGATGGACCCGTTGGTGACTGCGACGGGGTTTTGATCCCTTGGTCCTGGATGTGGTCCACATAGTCAATTTTTTGGATCAACTAGCATCTTAGGGTTTGGCTTACCAGTCCATTCATACCTTCTGATCGTCCGTTTCTTCTGGCCATGTCCTGGTGGATGGAGCTCTGATGGGTGAACACCCCCTCGTTATTCTGCTCTCAAGGACGTTAATCAGGTTTTTAACTTGTTTTTATCTTGGCAACCGAATATGTTCCTCTCCATAAAAGAACGGTCGGCAAAATTGGCCATGTTGCTATGCCTGATATCTTGTAGACGTGTGTCAGACATACGGGCTTTGGACATTTCTAGTGGGGTTTTACCCCGGATGGTGTGACTTTCTCGTTACTCAGGCGCACTAAGTGCCATTCCAGGTTGATTTCCTACCCACAGTTTGCAGACTCCACAAAGCTTTGTGTGGTTCGCTGCCTTAAGGCGTATGAAGAAATGACAGAAGGGTTCCACCCTCCAGGGGAGAGGCAACTCCTCATCCTGCTTTGGAAACCCTTTAAAGCAGTTTCATCGGCCACCATTGCCAGATGGGTTCGCTGGGTGATGCTGGAAGCGGGCATAAGCTTTAGCCAGTTTGGGGCGCATTCCACTCGGGGAGCTATGGCTTCGAAAGCCTTCAGTTTAGGTGCGTTTAGAGGATATACTCATTACGGCGGATTGGTCATCAGACTCCACTTTCAAACGGTTTTACTTCAAACCGATTCTGAATATGGCTCATTTGTCTGTGGGCAATCTTTAAACAAGCATAATCCTCGCCTCCAGTCCTGACATAGAATGAAAAATGTCCTAGCTAACGTAACAGAAAGTTTCAATTCTATTAAGGACTCTGAGGCGAGGATTATCCCTCCCTTGGCTCCTGGATGAGACCCCTCCCTGTACTACGGTGAGTAATTATTTGGTCATTCAGGTAGCACTTTTGAGTCCAGTTATTTGCAATGTATATTATTTTCTCTGGTGAACTCTCGCAGTGGTTCCTCCAGTAATGTCCTTTTTGTCCTCGGGCTCGGATACACACAAACAGGATTCCTGAAGAGCCGAGGGATGCTGCCTATGCGCTCCGAAAGAGGAAGAGAGGACACTGTTGATGGACTATGTTGGGCTGGCTGGCCTCTGATTGGACATTGGTCTCCTGATTAATGATTGGTTGTTACCATGTATTTTGTTTGACTACTCTTTCCCTTGTGTTCAAGGGAAAATGTAGTCTTCCGTTATACCATTCGCTGCTATGTATTAAAGTGAAGAAAGAAGGCATAATCCTCGCCTCCCAGTCCTTAATAGAATTGAAACTGTCTGTTACGTTAGCTAGGAAATTTTTCATTCTCTTATAAAATGCTTGTGCTTTGCTACTTTATGGTGATATACATCAAGCTGTTGTTTGAGTAAAGCCTTTGAATTTCTCCAGGCTCAGTTCTTTCCTTGTAAATGTGGGCTGCGTACTTTCGGGGTTTTATATTTAAAGTAATCCAAGATCAGCTTTTGGACTATAGGTGGGCGAGGTCGGAGACTAGAACGGGGCTGGAGAGCGTCCCTAATAGATTGTATGAATCTTCCACAGCGCGCCAGGATATTAGGTTTCTTTTGCGTAAAATGTAATGCAGAGGTCTCGAGGCAGGTGCTTGCTTTTTCCTCCGTTAAAATTCCCGAAGAATATTCTTCTTTCATTTGCTAAGGCTGGGCAGCAGCACAGGAGGTGTAGCCATGATTCACGTTTGTAGTCGTACAGTAGACATGCTCCTCCTGTGCGTTGGTTTGCCCAGGCCTGGCTAAATTCTGCTATTGGCAGTGGCAGCAGTCGCATGTACATGATGTCTCTTCTGTTTTTTTGAATCAGTGAGGCGGAGAGATATGGCTGGGGTTTGATTACCAAATATAAGGCATTTAGTGGCGCCAAGAAAGGTGGTGTTTTTAGTGTTGCCCGGTCTTGCAGGAACAAAGCTAATTGAACTTGTTTATTGATTTGCTTTTTCCAGATAGCATATGAGATGAAAGGCAGAGTGAGTGCTGGTTTATTTGTTTGTCGCTGCCATAGCTCTCTCAAGCTGCATGTTCCACGGGGAGACACATTTATCAAATATAATATTTTAGGAGGTCAGCATCAAGGGTTAGTGTTTGTTTGACCAATCCGAACTCCAGCCTGAGTCTCGCCCTGGAGAGAAGTTTTGGAAGTTGAAAGATCTTTTTGTAGCCCACGCACTGTGCCTACTCCAATATTTCCGAGCAGGCGCTCGGGTAGGCTTGGTGCCCATATGAGAGAGCAGGGAGGAGGGAAGCTTGGATGACTTTCCTTATACGCTGATGGACTTTTTAACTTGTTCTTGAGTTTAGATATACCATAAGTAATGGCTGTCCATTTCTTAATCAGATCTTTTTTGTGGGCAGACTCTGTGAACCAGACCCCAGGTACTTATATTTTTGCACTGAGTTGATTGTCTTGGAGCCTATGGTACATGTGGTTTGTCTTTTGTTATTTTGCCTTCCATATACGAGGATCTTGGTCTTGTCTGGATTGATAATGAGGTAATTAGTTATGCAGTACTTGTGGAGGCTGGTCAAGACGCGTTGCAATCCCACTTTGATGTGATCCATAATGACAATGTATCCGTGTATTTGAGGATGTGTAGAGGGCGGTGGCCTAGACGAGGAGGCACCAGACAGCTATTAGAGAGAGCTTTTCCCAGGTCCGCTGTGTACAGGTTGAAAAGTAGGGAAGAGCGTTTGCAGCCTTGTTTTAAACCACTGGTCGTGCTGATTTTAGCTGAAAGGGTTGTTGGGCCTGGTTTCGCTTGTACACAGGTTTCAGAGTAGAGGGACATTATGGCCGTTAGGAGCGAAAATGGGATGCCCCAGTTTGCTAGTTTCTTCCAGAGAGTTTCTCTGTCGACCTTATCAAAAGATGCAGTTGGGTTGACAAAGCAATAAAACAGTGGAGGTTGATTCAACTGGGTGGCTTGATGACACAAGGCAGAAAGAGCTATTATTTTATCTGTTGTAGCAGCTCCTCCACGAAAGCCTGTTTCAAAATAGGGGAGCAGGTAATTTTCTGCCACCCAAGTTTCTAGTTTTTCTAGTAGAATTAGGGTGCATGCTTTTGCTTCCAGATTTAACAGTGCAATTAACCGGTGGTTACTTGGATTAAGGAGGTCACCTTTTTTGTAAATCGGGCATAATATTAAGCCTCTCCAAGATTCAGGTGTTTTACCCAATTTGTGAGCGATATTAAATATCGGGGTTAGGAGCTCAGCCCAGCCCTCGGGGGCTTTTTGAAAGAACCCCACGTGGAGCCCGAGTGGTCCAGGTGCGTCGCTGGCCTTCATAAATTTTATTTTTTTACTATTTCCGGGGAGGAGATCAAAGCTTGATGTTCTTCTGCTTTCGGTGGAACATAAGCCGTGATGTCAGTAAAGTTATGAGCGAAAAACTGGCTTCTCACGTGGCTCTCCCACGCTGGTGCTGGAACTACGTTTGGCCTTGGAGGTCCTCAGGATTTTAGGTTGTTCACATACTGCCTGAATCGGGTTAGAGATCCTTCCTTAAGCATTCCAATTTTTTTCCTATTGCTCCTCTTGTTCTTTTTTCTAGGCACAGACGTTTTTTTGTGAGCTTCTCGTGCATCTTTTACAGCTGCTAAATTTCCGGCTGTTGGATTAAATTTGAGCAGATGGGATCTCATTTTCAGATTCTTCCACATAAGGTTGATGCTCCATTGAGACATAGGTTTGTTTGGATGTCTGAGTGGCTGCTGGATCGTGTTGTTTCACTTTGGGGGGCCCATGTGGTCATACAGTCCCTTACTGTGGATTAAGGGTGTGTTGACTCATTAATACACCCGACGTTTTTTGTCACTTGACCTGTAGTCTCTAAAAGGGACGCAAGTGATGGATCACATGGAGGTAATTGGGGTGTAGTCACAAGTAGACTAATCTCTGTTAAGCAGTAGTCGTCATCATCACGGGGAGGAAATGTGTTCTTCGGCACCCCTTTAAATGTGAACTTGAAATCACAGATTTAAAAACGTTCGTTTTAAATAAGCCGGCAACAAGCGAGGTTGTGTTAGCTCTGTATGATGGATGACTAATCAACAGATGTCACGGTGATCATATTTGGGTAAATTATGCAAGGGACTGGAAGTATTTTGAGTCAAGGCGGAGGAGGTGTCTACGTAGTGCAAGAGGTTAACTGTGCATGATCGGAGGGTAATCATAATGCAGGAGTTTATGGTAATGAGAATGGTGTTCAGTACTCTTTTGGATCAATGTTGTAGGCCAAGTATGGTGGGCTGAGCATGTATTCATGAATGTAAAGAATTTTTTTTTTGTGTGTTAAATACGTAGATGGGCAACAACTATGGTTACATTTATTCATTTGTTTATTTTAGATACCCTGATGAAGGCATGATTTCCCAAAATGCATTGGGTTTTTAATAAAATGCGTGACATTGGCAACTATTTCGCCTCCAGTGTGCGACCCATCTCACTTCGAACTAAATTGAGTACAAATAATTGAAGAAATTGAAAAGTTGAAGAAGAAAAATGATCAGAGAAAAATAAGGGTTACAAGAGAAAAAAGATGAAGTATTTAATTGATTGGATTCATTGTGTTTCTTGGCTGTGCAGCTGAAATGGCACCGTAAACTGGTTGCTGGGTGTTTTGTTCATACAGTGATACTGCCAGATTTCTGGTCATGCGATCCCAGTTGGTTAGAAGTCTGTCCCCTGGTTGATCCTGGAACGGTAGTGCCCCCTAGTTCCGTTTTGGCTATGTGGAGCGAATAGTAAGGTTGCCACTTAATTCTCCTGACTAGGGTTTTTATTTCGGCTCCTGTCGAATAGCCTAGCTCATGGCCAGTATCCGCTATCTGGTGGTTTATGTTCAGACTTGACCAGAGGGTTATTATCACTTTCTGTGCGAGTAACTAAGTTGAAACTCTGGAGAGGGTTTATTAAGTAGTTTGAAAAAAAGATGTAGTCATTTATAGAGATTGTCTTGAACGTCGAGCGAGTCACCTTCCTAGCATCCGTTGAAATCTGGTCTGCTGATTTATGGCCAAATGTAGTGAGTAGGTCATTAAATTGATCTTGTTCATTGCTCGGTTGCGCGACATTGTGATGGTGACCCAGGAGTTTGGTGTTAAAGTCCCCTGCCAGCACAATTTCATAGGTGGGATAAGATTCAATGATTTCTTTTATATTCAAACACAGTGACCCCATAACAAGCGTTTTTTACATTTTGCGGGGGTTCAAGTAACCGTTAATGAGGAGGAGGGAGAAGGACTTCTGACCGCTTTTTAGAACTTCAATAGATAATACGTGTAAGTTCTTCTAGACTTGTGCAGGTGAGGAGATCAATACAATTGCTGGTTGCTTTAGTAAAATTGAGAGGTACCCCCCGAAGGGTGCCCAAATAAGCTTGTTTGAGTTGCCGGTTGAAAGATCTTGTAAAATCTGTTAATTGCTATGGGGTTCAGTGACCACGTCTCCTAAAGGCATATGATGTCACTACTGTTTAGGAATTCACGGCCCTGTTCGGATCTTAATGTTGAGGCCAGCCCCACCACGCTCTAGGAAATGATGGAAAATCTATCTTTTAATGCTGGTTTACTGTTCTGCACGGGCAGTGGGGTTATCGAAAAATACAGTTCCCTGGTGCTAGGTGGCATAATGGAAATTGAGGCCCATGAATGTTGGTTGCAAGGATGTCCCCTCATAGTTCTGGTCTATGGTTTTCCAGCTGATGGTCCGGTCCTTGGAGCCACAGTGAACTGGTAGAGAGTTAGATGCCAGTGTAGACCTAACTAGCCAGTCATGGGTAGCACCTTACGCTCCCTTAAGAATGCTTCGAATGGGCGGGGGGGTTCTGTGGACCTCAATTAGAACGTGAGTGTATTTCTATGGTCGAGTAGGCTCTAGCTCAATACCCCATTCCTCAAAAGTAAAGGCCTCTTTGAGGATGGCGTCTCTGGCTACCATTGAGTCCCAGTTGGTAATGGTGGAATCGGGTGCCCTTGTCCCAGGGATGTGGGCAAATTTTACCGATTTTAAGGTCCGCTGAGCTAGGATATTTAAAGATGGGATGAGTTGGAATAGTCTTAGGAGGTTCCTTCTGTTCAAGATATCTGCTGGCCCGCTAGAAGCATAAGGAGGGATGAATATAAGGTCGACTGTAGGGTTTTCTGCCCCCTTCCGCCCAGCACCTTCGGGGCAGGGATATTGGCGCTTTAGAGTGCGGAGTTCGAAGAACTGGGCTTTCGCCTTCTGGCGACCCTACTTGCTTGAAGTCCCTGGTGCTGTGGCCCAGGACGCTTGGTTGTAGCTGATCCTCCCATGTTTGTGGTGGGCGAGGCTGTAAATGTCCTTATTCTCCACTGGGAATTTGCTGGGTTGGGCAAGTTGCTTGTTTTTTCTTGAGAACCGGGCCCTGTGTGATAGTTCTTGTGAACTCGATTGGTTTGCATCTTGAAAGAAAGTGTGCTTTTATGTCTTCGGAATGTTTTGTTGTCAGTGGGGAATGTAAGGAACTACCCAATTAGTAAACCTAATAAGAGGGGGGTTTGATGAAGAGTGTAGAAAGCAAAAGAAAAGCTAAGAAAATTACATTATTCTTTTAGGAAAGGTTTAATGGCATTCAATTGGAACCAGATTATGTGGTTGTAAAAAAACAATATGAGCCCCCTACGAGAACTAAGGAAGTGAGCTTTTGTAATACAAAATGGAGTGAAATGTTGAATGTTATTCAGTCAGGGGATCAGAAACAATTCTGGGGATTGGTGAATAATATAGTTGACACCCATGTAGTAACCCCGTCACATATGATATCAGAAGAGGACTGGGTCTCACAGGTATATAAACTTTATGGGTCCCATTCATTGAAGAATACGGTAGAAAATACATATGTGTGTGTATATATATATATATATATAATTGCAGGCCTGGAGAAGTGCGGGACTCCTTACACATGAGGAGTTCCTCTATTTGAAAAAAGAACATCCAGCCATTCCCTCGTTTTATTTAATCTCAAAAATTCACAAAAACATTGACACACCACCAGGCCGACCTATAATTTCGGCTATTGACAGCTCTTTGGAACATGTTTCCTAGTATGTAGGCTTTTTTCTTCAAGGTCCTGTTAAGACTCTCAATTCCTATGTTAAAGACTCATTTGATTTCCTCAGCAAAATTGTGCGTTTTGTTGGGGAGGAAGACATGATTTTAATGACCTTGGATGTTTCATCCCTATATACTTCGATAAAACATTGCGATGGACTCAAGGCATTGGAACACTACCTGAATAAATGTCCTCCTTACTCGACGGCACATAACAAAATGTTATTGGACATGACCAAAATGTGCCTCGAACAAAACTTTTTCATCTTCAATGGCGTTATCTATCATCAGGTCAGAGGTGTGGCGATGGGAGCCTGTTTCTCACCTAGCTACGCGGGTTTACACGTTGGGCTATGGAAGGAACAGGTCCTAGTCGGCCAACACCACAATTTTATTTCCAAAAATATTGCATTGTACCTACGTTACATTGACGATGTATTTCTTGTTTGGAAGGGCAGTGCTGACAGTGCCAGAGCCTTTGTTTAAATGATCAATGTGAATACTATCTATTTGAATTTCACCTCAAACATGAGTTCCATCTCTATATGTTTTCTGGATGTTGAGGTTTTTGTAGATGGCAATACATTGGGTACCAGACTGTACAGGAAGCCCAGTGCTGGCAATACTATACTGCATTCAAACAGTCAGCACTCGGCCCACTTGATTCGGAGCATTCCCTTTGGGGAAATGCTCCGGATCAAAAGAATCTGCAGTACAGATGCTGAATGTGCGGCTGCACAGGAAGCATGCAGATTAAGTTTTCTAGCCAGAGGCTATTCCAATGCCAGTCTCATAAAAGCAATCCAGCGTTCAAATTTGGTTAGCAGACAGGAAGCCTTAGTTCCAAAGGATAGAACCATTCTTGGAGATAACCAATTGGTAGTTGGGGCCCAAATAGCTTCCCCACGAGTCATTCTGACTTATAATCGACAACATGGGGATCTCAGAAAAATTCTATATAAAAACTGGAATTTGGTACAAAGTGACCCTGTCATCGGGCATAAAGTGAGCAACAAACCGGTGCTCACTTTCCGCAAATCTCCCTCCATGTCCAAAGCATTGGTTAGTAACACCTTAGAACTGAGGGCTTTGAACACTTGGATGGCACTCAAGAAGGGCTTCAAGACTTGTCCGCAATGTAAAGCCTGCTGTTTCGGCAGCAATAGGACACATTTCAAAAGCCCTTTCCGTGAAGATCCCACTGCCATTTCCAAGTGGCTCACCTGCAAAACCAAATTCGTCATTTATGTGTTGGAGTGTCCGTGTGGGCTGCAATACGTGGGCAGCACTTAATTGCCCGCCCACAAACGGATACTCCCAACACATACGTGCAATTTCGGGACACGATCAAAACTATCCGGTTGTCAGGCATTTTCAAGTTAAACATCAAGGCATACCTGATCAGCTCCAATATTTTCTAATCGATTCAGTGGAGCCTTCGAGAAGAGGAGGAGACCGTGAGGCCAAACTCCGTCTTCTTGAAACCAGATATATACTGGAGCTGGATTAAATGACAGGGAAGACCTTTACACCTGCATTTAGAATTTAATTGCATGCCCATAATACCTGTCCGGATAGTATAGAACTCTACCCTAGTTACAGTCATTTCTTTTGTATTTAAATACTTTGATAGAGTGGTGGCTCTTCTGCATCGTTTTGAAACCATTTTTAATCCTCTTATTTATTGAATATTAGGAATCGGTTGTTTTACCTAAGAACATTGCACTTTATATTGATAGTTTGCACAATCACTATTTTGCACTAGATATACTTTAGCAGGCACTGTTAAGGTGACAGGCCCACTTGGGCTCTATTTAGATTGTTGTTTAAATGATCCAAACAAATTGACAAGAATGTAGCATTTCTGATATTCATTTATCGGCTTTTCACATCTAACGCTGTTTCTCTGGGTATATGTATATAAAACTGTTTTTTCACAACCACAGAATTCATATATGATACATGTGTATATCTCGTTGATTTCCTCACATATATATATCTATATCGCTCCAAGTTACCCACAGGCAAGGACGCACTAAACAGCAAGATCACAGGTAAGAGTGAACGCCACAGTCTGATATGTTTCCAGCTCTCATGTCGTTGATATTGGCCTGACGCGTTTCTGAACTTCTTGTTCCCATCAGAGGCTCGACAAATGAGTTCGTGCTGACACACCCACACATTCATACCTTGTTTGGCGCCCTTTGATAGGCTATGGCGCAATGCTTACTGGGTTTTATAGCGTGTGTCATCAATAATCCACAGATGGATGCACGTTAATTACAAAAGCTGCCATTCTTCCAAGCCCTTGGATGGGCCTCTTCTCGGTTCGATCGAGTCCTTTTCTAAAACAATGTATGTCAGGCAGTGATGTGTTCTAGTGCCACACTTTTTGAAAGCTTTTCTGCTTGCTCTCATTTCAGGTTGGATTACTCAAATCTTATTCGTAAATGCCTCTAATTTTTGATGACTGATGCCTTTAGTGTTATGCGTGCGCAACATGAAGGGCATACCCCTCCTGGGCAAAAACATGTGGGACCCCATTATTAAGAAACAGTTGGTGGGTGGGTCCGTGTGACATGAACCAAAGTTCATAGACACAACCCAGTAAACCATGTGAGAATGCCAAGTGCCGCAGTACTATTTTGCCTTTTACAGTGAAACGCCACATAATTGGTGACAATGGTTCTTAAGCGGCACACCCAAATACTGCATGGCAGTCCACACACCCAAATACTGCACCAGCCCGCACACCCAAATACTGCATGGCAGTTCGCTACATGCATGGCAGTTCGTACAACCTGCCAACCCAACGGTTGAGAGGCTGCTGCCCGCCCCCCTGCAGCTGGCATCCATTGGCGGACTATGCGAGCTTGGGGGTAATGCTTCCAGTACTGAAGAGGCATCCCCGCAGTGGCCCGATGAAAAGGGAAGAAGTGAGGAGTGTGGCGTCAGCCTTGACGCCCTGGGCTGGTGAGTCAAGCGGAGTGCGGCCCAATGAGTTAACTGCTCACACACACTAAGTGGGGCGGTGTCTCAGTCGCCAGAGGGCACATTGCACAAGAAAGTTCCCAGCATCTATACTCTCATGCTAGCTTGGCTAAGGAAGCGCCACGGTGTTTCCGGGGTCACTACTATCTTCCACGACGCCCAATAGGAATACTCAACAGAGTATGTCAGTGGAAGCGATAACCAACCATGGATAAAATAGTCGCTTGGGCCCCCCTCCACGGTCGAAAGGTAGGTGGCGCCTAACTCGACCCCAAATTGAGGAATAGCGCTTGTAAAAGTACTAAAGAGTGCAAGGCAAGAACATGAAAGGCAAGGCAATGTGGTTTGTGTGCTAGCCGGTGACTTATTCAGTTTGTGAGGTCCCAGTTTAGAAATAGGGGAATGTGGATGAAAGAAAAAAAATGTGTTTGCCTGCTAAGCAGCATTTAATTGTCCGATGGCAGGAACTAATTTTTGTAGGCATACAAAAAAACGAATTACGCATCTTCTAGAAAGGAAAAAAAGATTGGATTACTAGACAACATAGAATACAGCACTTTGTTCGCAATACAGAACAAGCGCGCAAAAGACCGTGAAAGCGATCACGATCGCGGGGAAGCGCTTTGTGGTTGGGGAGGCGTGGAGCAAGGCGCGATGCATTGGAGAGGCGGAGTGAGGCGCATGCGCTTGTGCGTGTAATCGCATGCTGGTGGCCAAGCCTTTGGTAGCACTTTTAAAACCTGCTTACAAAATGTCTCTCAGAGTAACGCATGCGCTGACTCAGCGAGACCTAAAAAATGGCTTGTGTCAAGGATGTTCGTTATCCTTGTTCCTTTTTAGTCTGTGTGACTGACTTCCCAACAAGTTTAAATAATTATAACTCCACCCCCCCAAATGGGAGTATCTCACATCCCTTGTTTAATGTACGCTGATGATCTTGTAATTTTACATTACACCCCGTGAGGCATTCAGATAGAACTTCACACACTTATAACACATTGTACAGCAACTCACCTGAGGATCAATTTAGATACAAAAGTTAGTCTTTGGTTAAAACATTTTTTTATTGTAGCTGGTATATTAATAATTTGAAAGTTAAAAGTTAAAACATATAAAAATGTTGGGCTACATTTTAATAAGAATCTGAAGTGGAATGAACAACTGAAAATTAAATCTAGAGTACTGTTACAAGTAGGTTCTCTGGTGAAGTGTAGTGGTATGTATGGGGGACTGTTGATTACACCACTTTTGAAAGCCTTTTAGCTCAAAATCCCCCCCTCCCCCCTCCCCCGATAGCACTTTACAGGTCTGAAACATTCAGTATAGAGAAAAGGGACATCTTGGAGGCAGTGGAAAATGTGTGGTGTATAAAAAGAGTTTTAGATCTTTCAAACGGATCCATGATTCAGAGTATTAGGTGCACATTAAAACTTACTTCATGGGCTTACATTGCAAGGATACATTTTTGTTTTAAACATTCTCTTTTTTTTTTTTGCCCGGGCTGATAGCGCTGAAAAATTATTTCAAATCTGTTGGGTAGAAGCTCAGTGTAGTAAGCTAAAATGTGCATTGTTCTTAAGAAGTGTTGTGTGTATAAAATATGTAAGAGCACATATCTGCAGGTTTTTTTTTCAGTGGGACCCTTTTCCCTATCAGAATCAACATCTGGAAGGTATAGTCTCTGTCCAGTAAAAAAATTATATATTTATATATATATATATATATATATATATATATATATATATATAAATATAAATACATCTTAAAAATCCTCTATTGATATGACTCGGTTATCGTTGGGAAATTCGGATACTTACCCATGTCTTTTATTTGTCATATCCGTCACTTTAGCAGGGAAATTTAAAATAGGTTGTAATCCATTCAAGGCGATTACATTTTTGGCTGGAAAAATCAGGGAAAACAAAGATGTTTGTGTACGCACTTTAAAAAGGAAATGTACAAATACTTGTGTATTAATTTACTGTCCTATTTAAACCGGTGTCGACAATTATTAAAACTTTTATTCTTAAAGTATGGTGCTTTTTCGCATCTTTCTGCAATTAATGTTTTAGCTAAGTTCGATTTCTAGATGTGGTAGTGGGTTTGGAACGTTTTTTGCGATATGTGATAAATTTGGCTATTCATCAACTTAATTTTATATACTCGTGAAGCTGATTTTATATTCTGAATGATAAATTGCATGTTTTTGGGGGGAGTGAAGGGGGGGGGTTTATGGGCCAGTGTCTAAATATTATTGATTCTGATTCTTTGCTGTTAGAAGGCAAATGTGTGTTAGGCTTGGGAGTGAGCCATATTGTGTAACCTCATTTCATCGCTCCCTTTTTATAAGGATTGGAAATTGCATGGCAACATTTGGTTCAGTGTTTCTCTGTGCTACGCCATAGCACGTTTTAATAGTGCACCTGTCTGCTTTTGCTGTGGTATTCCATGTTCCGCTAAGGAAGTGGTGACCTGTATGTAGATAATTAGGTGTTTGGGTGAGGGCCTGCACTAGTATTTCCCCAAGAGCTTCAGTAGCTGACGAATTCTAACACCCAAACCATTAAGTACGTGTTCCGTGGACTTTGTAGATCAGCTTTAAATTTAGTTATGGTTTAAATATAATTGCAATTTGTCTTGACGATATTGTATACAGTGCTTACAACCCTGTTCAGCAGGTAAGGTTATTTAACAATATGTATAGCCCGGGGGAGAAGGGCTATAAGGCTATTAGAACATTCTACCCACTAAGGGTAGAACATTGGAATGTTGGAGTAGAAGACATGTACCAGCAACCATAAGCTCGCAGCACTCCATTGTCTTTGATGGAGATCTGAACATTCCAATGTTCAAATTGTTTTTAGAATGTTACATTGGGTTATTATGAACAAAACCTTTTTGAATGTTCAAACATGTAAACATATTACCTAATTATGTGGTTGTATTTGCATTGTAACACTGACAATATTACTCGTTCTCTACTAAGAGTTGCCTATTACTGTAATTTATCAATGACATGCTAGTACCAAACTTTATATATCACACAGTAATCAGTTAAAAGCACATATATTTTAAGGTATTTGAATGTTTATTCATGTATTCCCTTCACTGGACAGTATGTTTTCCTCATATGTTATTCAATTCATAGTTAATGAAACCTAAACTAAGTGACATCTTTCTCAGATGTGTGCTTTTTCTTGGGTTTAAAGTGCTTTTGAACCTAGTTTCATCATTAAGCTGGTGTATGCATGCTTTAAAGTAAATGGTACCCATGTGCAGCTGGTTACTGGTTTATCCAGTATAGGTATCGGTGGACCAGCTTCATGCAGGTTTTGGGAAAACTGTTGATATGTGAATAATTTCCATTCAGATTAACTGTACGTTAGTTTATTGTGCATGAATATCATGAAAATCTGCTTGGATCTGATCCCTCTGGAGCTATTAACAATGTCAGTCGAGTGTTTTTGCCTGTATTGTATTATTTGTATACCGCTTGCTACACCGATGTGAGGTTCTGAAGTGTTTGCCTATGCTTTTGTCACGGTGTATGCTCAAATCCAGTACAGTTTTTTTAACTGGCCTTTCAGACATCTAAGCAATTTCAGTACCTTTCAGTACATGCCCAGAGACAATCTGTGATTGATGCAGTAGAACGCAGGATACTGTAATTTCTTAACATGTCTAGTAATAGTGTATTTTGTAACACTATTATACCTGATAAGAAAGTTTTGTGTCCTTTGTAATATCAATCCGTGATTGATTCCTGAGAGGGCCAGATTGAAGCATTACATACCCTGACACCTGGTGTTTCATGCACACCCTTTGAGTAAAGACCCAAGAAACTTGACTGTCTGGCTAGATTTTCTGAGCAATGACTAGGTCTTGGTGTATAGAATTAAGAGAGTTACCCACTGATCTATCGCATTCGTTTTGTTGCTTTGTAGCGTATTCTCAGGAGGACTCATCAGGTCTACAAATGTATGTGTGTGTTACTAGAGCCCCTCGCCAGGGGTGGGTCCATTTCGGATCTGTAAATGATGCTTGTGAGAAACTGGATTAATAGTTGAGCTGGATGGTAGCCCACTGCAAATAATAATGGCACTATTCCGGTTAGGTCCAGTAAAGTTTTCAGTAATTTAAACCTGAGCTCAACCCTTTAGCTATGTCACAGAGCAGACAGGCTTAACTTAAGAAAATGTGTAAAACATTTAGACGTTCCAAAACAGTTAAAAAGTAATAAAACACAACACAATAAGAATCCCACTCCAGTTTATGAAAATAGAGAATATCTTAATGAATAAAATAACATCAAAAGGACAAAAATCCAAGAAGGGGGACTGGAGATGAGAATTTTTAAAGTTTTACATAAAAATAGTGCTAAAAGCAGCAAAGCACCAACTGCGGGTTAACTGGTCACACTAGACTGGGTGAAAGTCAAAAATTGAGGCCGACCAGGATGGATCGCCGATAGGATACAAGGACCAGGTTTGTCTCATTGGAAACTTTTACTTTCCGCCTTAGTCTCTGAAATGGAAGTCAAAAATCATCAGTAGGGCAAAGCAAAGCCCCTGTGAAGTTATTTGGACTTAATCATGTTTTTTGAAGCTTGGATCTCTCCAGCATAACAAGACTGAAAGATGTGCCTGAACAGGCTAGGTACCTTCTCTCCGACGTCCAGCTGAAAATGATTTGCTATTGTGGAAAAGCTCTGAGTGGGGGCAACCTGAGTATTTGACCCAGCGGCAACTCACTTTTGTCAGATTGACTTGGCATATTTGTCCCAGTCTTCTCTCGGTTCTCCAGGCAAAAGTCTTTAAAAAAGTTTAAACGTCTCCATTTTTAGGGTTAGGCAGGAGGGGTACACTCTTTCAGCAAACCACCAGCAGGGTCAAGGCAGGTTATTTGGAACTGGTTAGCTGGGCTTTTCCAGGAAAGTGGGCTTCTTGCCGCTTTTGTGTCCCTGTTGCTGAAAAAGATGTCCGCAAACTGATGATGTCCACTTCTAATTCTTGTGTACAAGTGGGATCCAACCCTTAGTGTTCTCTTAACAGGTCACATCAACAGGTGTAGTCTTCTGTTTTCTTCAGGTCCAGTAGAGTTCTGAAGAGTGCCCCTAAGGTTGCCACCTTTTATGCCTGGCACTAACCTGAGGGAAGAAAGGTTCTGCCATCTTGGCTTCAGGGAAAGAGGTGCACTGCAGGATTGTTTGTGGTTGGGCACATAGTAACAGCTGCAAAGGTGGGTAGGGTTACCCTTGGAAACTTTTACGTATTGGTCGGGGAGTGGCCAGGAGTCTCCAAGGGTAACCCTATCCACCTTTGCAGCTGTTACTATGTGCCCTACTGCGAACAATCCTGCAGTGCACCTCTCTCCCTGAAGCCAAGATGGCAGAACATTTCTTCCCTTGTACAGAGCTCTTGTGCCCACCCAAGAGGTGTGGCTAAAAAACACTGTTCTGTGGTCACTCATTGCGGTTTCTGGGCAGCTCCTCTTCCACTTGTATTGATTCCTGGCTAGCTAGAAAGACAATAGAAGGAGCAAACCCAAGTGTGAGCTACATCTGCCTGTAACAGGGCGGGCTCCTTAGAAGATAATTTCGTTTCTGGGCACTGCTCAAATGGTCATTCTGCCAGAGCAATAGGACATCTCCCACACCCAAGCATTTTGTCTCAGTTGTGGGTGCCAATTCACACCTACTCAAGTAACTAGTCTGCTCCTTGGTGACAGTTGGAAGGTCAGGCAAAAAGGCTTCTAGAAGCTTTGGGTGGGCTACAGGTAACATTTTAAAAGCATTTTTTTCTGAAGTATTTGTTACAAATGAATCTGATTTGTAATAAATATTTTTTTTAAAACAAGAATTTACTTTTAATCTTGTTCCTATGCAGAGATGACTGTATTTACTTATCCCACTGCTTTCCCATGGATCAGCCAATCCTGATACAGTGAAAATAGATTTTAGGGCATTGTCACTGTAAGAATATATTTAACTTCTACGTGTCCTACTTTTAAATATCATGCACCCTGCCTTATAGGCATTTATGATCTACTTTGGGGCGACTTATTACTATTTAAAAGGAGGGTTTAGGAAAGTCTAGGGGTTATTTTGACAGGTCAAATGTCCAGTTTGAACCTGCACAAACAGGTTACTGCTGGCAAGCATGCAGTCATGTTTTACATTGTTACGTTTGTGTTGGCACAATATATTTTGCAGTCCACTAGTGGCATTCAACTTTCAGGCCCTTGGTACACTTTTTAGCCATACTACTAAGTAGTAGTAAGTAAATTAAATATGCCAATTAGGTTTACACCAACTGGACGTGTTTTTAGGGATCACAGCACATGAACTGGGCTAGTCCAGATCTCCCAGCAGACTAGTCGCACAAAAAGTGCAGGGAGCTTGGGAACGCAAAAATAGGAATTTTTAAACAATGCTCCTTCCTATATGTATTGAGAAGCTGCTCTCTGCTGCTGTCTGTGATGAGGTTAGATTAGTGTAGGGCATAGAGAACACATCTGATGTTCGTACCGTGGATGCAAATAATCCTGTAGCTGAAGCACCCATCAGCATTGCTGAGCTACAAGCAGACTTTGCCTAACATACGTAGAGGAGAGGCGGGCTACATCCGCTCGTTTTGTTTCAGATAGCAGCTTCAGGACATACTAATCAACACCACAAGCTTACAAATCTTTAAAGCAGTGATTTGTGAAATGTAAATAGCAGAACCTGCTAGTTGGTAATGTCTGAAAGGGGAGTCGTGGAGACTTCAGCGAGAAGAGCCCACCATTTACACGTCTTAAAATAGATCCTGTAGAATATATAGCCTAGTGTTCACTGGTTTACCGTGTATGGGAGCAGGGCTTTTTGCATTATAGAGGTGAATGGTTTTCTGTGCAGTATAGAGACTACCCTGCGAATTTCAAAAATGATCTTTCTCAATAGCATATAGAGATTAATTAATTACTTGGCTCCACAAGTAGGGCTTTCTGAAATGTAAAGAATAGTATGTCTAGAAATACAGCTCTTATATGTTGTCCATCTTACCATGTCTAGAAGGACAATCTTTTCAAATACAAAGAGAGAGGCGTCTGCCGTCTTACTTTGTTTGAGAATAGAGGTGTATGAACTATTCCTTGAAAGATCACCCTGGTGTACAGTGTCTGAAAATAGACGTCCGAAGCATCGGCAGAGAGGAAGCCGTCCGCTTACTGTGAAAAAATTGAACTAACAGGCCTGAGAGGTGCACTTGTACCAGAGACTGAAGCTATCCACGTAAGATACATTTACGTATGGTAAATTGAAATGCGTGTATGTAGATCGCTGACATAGTCTCCCTTTATGAATATCCAACGTGGCTGCGTTCTTCCTGCTCCTACTTGGACGTCACCGATAGGGAAAAAAAAGACGAATACTTCATCTTACCCGATGAGTTGAAAGATATCTGTGCACTATACGTTTAGCCGAGGGGTTTTTAACAAATGTTCAGAAATGCCATTTAGATTTTTTTTTAGTTCCGGTATCCTCGTGGTAACCGAAAACAAAGGCATGGATCCTGCCTGCCCCCTCCCTCCTCCTAGTTCGGGCACCCCTGGCATTGAGTAATCCCTTACCAGCCACATGAAGTTCCCTTGGTGCGTTTGTCCTGGTCTTAGCTGAGGGGGCATGCAGAGACCCAGCAGGTGTGTATGGGGTTTTCTAAGTGTGAGTAGAGCTTTCCACCTCTGCTCACAGAGGGATTTCCTTCTCTTTGCGCTCACAGTTGGAGTCTGGCAGTGATTTGGTTGCCTGCTATCTCCGTGGGTTCAAAATAGCAATTTCTTTAATAGCTGTTTTACCACCCCCTCCGAGAAGTGCGATCACACAAATAGAGATTATAGAGCGCTCCCTCTCTCTCAGTGGCAGCTCCTTGCGGGTGTGTGTGTCAAAACACGGCTCCATCATTCCCTGCTGCCAGCCAGGCAAGGAGATGCTTCTTAACTGTCCGCGGCTGCCTTGCCCTCCCAGAAGCTGCGCACTGTTCCTGTCTGGTGCAGGGTGGGCATGCTTGTCAAGCAAACAAGGATTCTCGAATCTTCCCCCTCACTTCCTCACTGATGTTTATTTTTTTGTTCTATGAACTTCTTGCAAAGTTATTTCAGTTCTTCGCAGCCTAGCGTATGCAGATGTCAGACACTTGCACCTGTGCTCAAGGGCTCTCTGCACCCTGCTCTCTTCCCCAGGGCAGTGGTGTAGTACTAAATTGGATCTGAACGGGTCAGAGGACAGAAGCCGAAAATTGTCACAGCGTATTGGACTCTACAACAAACTTTCGGATTCAGGACTAGAGGTCTGTGTGATAGATTCAGTAAAGCATTGGTGTCCACTCCTGGAACTGCCTACATAGTATTTGTTGATGCAGACAGAACACGTCTGCCTAGGTACTAGATAGTGAATGTAAATGTAAAGGGTTTGTTTAGGACTGGATGAAATTTTAAGTGGGCCAGCAAAATTAAAGTAAAGCGCTATTTATGGAATGTGGCAACATTTCAAATTATGCAATTTCGTGTCATTTTTTGCAATAGTGAGACTTGTTAATGCAGAAAATGTTGCTCCAAGAGGTAGTTTCTCTTTGAACCAGTCACCTGTTAGTATGTCAGAAGACTCTTTTTTTTATGTGAAGTGAAAAAAACTACAAGACACACTAGCAAACCAGATTTTTTTGTAATAGCGTAATGTTACAAAGTTTTAAGAAATTTGACAAAATAATGTGATTCTCACACTCCTGTTTCCCTTAAGTTTTTAAAATGCTACGGTTAATGCTTCACTCAATCAATCAATCAATCAATCAATGACATTTATAGAGCGCGCTACATACCCGTAGGGTCTCAAGGCGCTGGGGGGGGGGGGGGGGGGGGGTGCCGCTACTGCTCGAACAGCCAGGTCTTCAGCTTCTTCCTGAAGGAGAGGTGGTCTTGGGTCAGGCGCAGGTCGGGAGGGAGGGAGTTCCAGGTCTTGGCGGCTAGGTAGGAGAAGGACCTTCCTCCTGTAGTCGCTCTTCGGATGCGGGGGACGTCGGCGAGGGCGTGGTTGGCTGATCGGAGGTGGCGTTTGGGAGCGTAGAAGTTGACTCGGCTGTTGAGGTAGCTCGGGCCTTGGTCGTGTAGGGCTTTGTGTGCGTGGGTGAGGAGCCGGAAGGTGATTCTTTTGTTGACGGGGAGCCAGTGAAGCCAGTGAAGCCAGTGAAGGTCTCTCACTCCATGCTTAATCACTTTTATAATGCTGCGTTGCAATTCAATCTTTTTAATATGTGGATTCCTGATCAGAAGTATACATATATTTGCTCAGAAAATAACAATTTGAATGACTTATGAGGGTAAGTCTATTTTCTTGGACATCTTGGATTCAGCAGATGGTGTGGATTCCATGGTAAACCTTGGATAAAGCCCATACTTTCCCTTTTAATCCCTCCCACGCTGGTGATGGAACCGTTCTGTCACGCCCCTCGGGTGGGCTGTGCTGGTGACGGAACGGTTCCGTCACTGATTTTCGCGTCTGCGCGGTGCAATCTATTGAGCGGGCGAGGCCATGACTGAACCGTTCCGTCACAAGCACAGCTCACCCGAGGGGCGTGACGGAGCGGTTCCGTCACCAGCGTCGGAGCGCCGCGCGGCCCCCCCGCCTCTTAGCACTGCGGCGGAATAGCCGCCGCAGCAAAAGGGTTAAAGGCTCAGACACCATTAGCATGCACTTCTTTTGAAACCATGAACGAGCATAGACATAGCCTGCCGTTAATCTATCTTTTACTAGAGACACCGTACGCAGTTAATTAAGGAACCCAATAAACTGGACATAAGCCATTGTATTACTGGTATTCAATTCTTTATTGTTCGATTATTTAAAATCATGACAATTTAGGATAAAACAAGCAAGAAAACACATTTCATCTTAAATACAAATCTATCTATCTATCTCCCCCTCCCCCTCATTCTCCTCCTCCACCTCCCTCTCCTCCTCCCCCTCCAAACTCCCTCTCTTCCTCTCCCTCTCCCTCTCTCCCTCATATTCTCTCTCTCATTCTCTCATGGTATCTGTCTTACTGTGCCTCCATAGCTGCTTTTCCTTTTTGCTGCTATAAGCGCCGGAACGCCCCTTCGCTGGGGCAGCTGAGCGCTATATAAATAGTTATAACATAACGTATAACATAACATAACATAACATAACATTCGCTCTCATATTCTCTCTCATTTTCTCTCTCTTTCTCTCTCTCTCATTCTTTCTCTCATATTCTCTCTCTCTTTCTCTCTCTTTCTCTCTTTCTCTCTCATTCTCTCTCTTGCATTCTCTCTTGCATTCTCTCTCGCATTCTCTCTTGCATTCTCTCTTGCTTTCTCTCTCGCTTACTCTCTCGCATTCTCTCTCGCATTCTCTCTCTCGCATTCTCTGTGTGTGTGTGTGTGTATATATATATATATATATATATATATATATATATATATATATATATATATATATATATATACACACACGCAGCAGCTCAACTATGTTTAAAAATATAATGACCTTGTTGATGGGTGTAAAACCCACCCCTAACTTTCAATAAAACAAGCAAAGGCACCACCAATAACAGTCTTGAGGTTTAATAGAGAGCACAGGGGTTCCAGTTTGGTCATACATTTAAAGATTATGGCAATGGTTCCTGTAAACCTACAGAGTTAAGTTTTTTTTTTTTTTTTTGCAGTTTTGAAAACAAATTTCGTAAACCTAACATTGAGCATTGTGTTGTTAGGATTCATTGCTGATATAATGGCTTGCCGTATTTGATCAATTCGCCCCACAACAACCGCCTTCTGTTGTTGAGAAATGCGGGGCAAACGCACAACATATGCTCAATTGTTTCTGAGTGATGACCACAGCCCCTACAATTAATGTCCTCATTTGAGCGACGCCATGCTGGCACATGTTTTAAAAAAGGCCATTTGCCCATCGTCAGTGCCATAAATCTTTTCTTCCAGATGGATGCATAGGTGCTTGAAAGATATGGGGCCTCTGATCTGGGTTTGAGCTCTGCAATTATAGGCCAGGCGTGTTTTCTTTTAGACAATTGTACCCTGTCCCGATGGAAAGACCAGAGTCGAACATTTCTTTTAATGGACAGTTTTAGTGCCTGCTGGGGCGGATTAGTACTCCAATAATCCACAACATCAAGCAGTTACAAGGAGTGTTCAAAGTAACATTGGCGTTTTTGACTGGATTGCCCTGCTGATATTTCTTGCCACACCTGGGCCTCCAGGCTTCCTTCCCTTGAGTTACGCAGTCTATGGCACAACTTGATGAATGCACCTGCTCTGACACCCTCATGGTTCAGAAGGCCAAACTCGAGCCTGATCTGAGCTGGTGATGTTGATTTCGGAAGGTGCCAGCTCTCTCTCTCGTTTAAAGATTCTGGTTGTTGTTTTATTCAGCATTAACAAATTGCTCCCCAACATTGTTTCTTGACCATAGGTTAAACAGTTTGTAACCTTTGCCTTCATGACTGTCAGGAGAGGGGATAAGCTAGGGCCAAGTAGCTGTCGAAAGTTTCATTGATGCTGCTTTGAGACAAAGCTTTTGCTTTGACTGATTCTTTCGGTTTTACAAAAGAGCCCTTGAATCCATGTAAATGCCCAAATATTTATATGATGTTACAGTATTTTTTTTTTTTCATCAAAAAACCACCCACCAGTTTGCTGCTTCCGATTCCCGAAGGTGATAGCTTTCGTTTTTGAAAGATTTAGTTTCAGAGCGTTACTAGATGTAAAAGAAAGCAGCTGGTCACAAAGTCTCTGTAAACCAACCCTTGTGTGGCTGAATAAAACAAGATCATCAGCGGAAAGCAAGTTACTAATTCCGGATCCACCAAGTAAGTGGGGGATGAGAGTTGACCTTGTCCAATAGATGGGATAGATCAGAAATTAAAAGATTGAATAAAAGGGGGGGGGGCAACACACACGCTTGTTTGACCCCACAGAAAGCCAGTATTTTTCTTGAAACGTGTGACCCGTCGCTCAGCTTGATACGAATCCAGGTGTTTGAATGAAGTTGGATTATTTATATTAACAAGTCACTCTAGATTCCCCATTTTTGTAATTTTTGCCTTAACAGATTCCTAGGCACCCGGTCGAAGGCTGCTTTAAAGTCAATGAAGCAGCAGTGTAATGACAATTTCGAGAATGCTGCTTTCTCCGGAAGTACGGATAGGGCCAATAGGTTGCTAGTGGTACCTGATTTGACCACAAAGCCAGTCTAATTAAAAGGCAGCTGCTGAGTTTTTAACGCCCAGGACGACAGATCTTCCAACAGGCGACTGGCTTAATATTTGGAGTCTACATCTAAGAGTACTATCATCCTGTAGTTTTTAGGATCGGCTCTTCTGCCTCCATTAAAAATTGGGTGAACGGTGAGTCGGAACTTTGAAAATAAAGAGTCTTGCTGAAACTTGGTTTCCACGGTATTAACAAGTAAATTAGAGGCTTTGAATTTATCACGTGTGGTTTGTGTCATTTCTCCTTGTTTCTCATGGTGAAGTGAGGTTCAATTGATCCTTTCCTTTGTTGTGGTCTTGGAAGTGCTCTGTTAGAAAAAGGCCCCATTCAGCTTCACTTATGTTTGCACTGCATTAGCCAGGTATGCCCAATGTCCTCCTGTTCACCAGTGATCAAAAGAGTTTAGGATTGGAGTTTTACTGGTGTGGACTAATTTCAACCAGAACTTGTCAGCTGCTTTTTGTTTATCCCTGTTAATGGATATACTCCATTGTTTCTGAGCTTGCTTGTAGATGGAGAACGCATGAACATCTCCATGACGTAGTGCAGAATTGTGTTTGGTCTTTATTTTTTTGGGGTCAGCTGTAATAGGTGTTTGTTCAGGGTTTGAAAATGTATGTACTCAAGGCAGAAATTGGCTCAGTAATTGTTGAACAAGGAGCTCCCATATTTTAATTAGGACAATCTCTCCTGTGCTCCATTCTCCTAGGAGAGATCTGCATCTGTCTATTATTGCGGGGATTAGATGATCCGTCCATTTCAATCTTTTAAGGTTCTCTATGCATTTGGCAGTTGTAGTGTGAGCTATTGCCGAGTGATTAACAACATTGAGGGATAGTCCTATTTGAGGGCGATGATCACCAACGCCTGGTGGTACAATATGAAAGTTTGTTCTGGTCCAGGCTGCCGGAGAATCCATAGAAAATCTCCCATTCAATACAGTAAAACACAGACTGTTAAGTTGTAAAACAGCATATTCACACAGCTTGCTCGGCCTAATGCCTGAGGGTTTTAGAGGGGGCACTAGGTACGACGACGGTGCGCCAGGGAGTATTTCATTATATTCCTCTGGAGTGTTTGAGTATAGATAGGTGTTAAAATCTCCAGATGGGGCTGCACCATAGTTTCTTATCAGGTTGGACGTAATTCCAATCAGTCAGTCGAATTTGGCCTTTTTCTCGCTGGAGTGAGGTGCAAAAAAAGTTGTCTGGCCGGGTTTGAACTGCCGATTGTGATACCAATGATCCAATCTTCATTCAATTCCAACACATTGATATTCAAGGATAATTTACAGGCGACGTAGATCGAAAGGCCGCCTCGTGGCCGGCCATGCTTGTGCACTCTTATTGCTGGGAACCTAAATTCAAGATAGCCTTCAATAGGGGAACTTGTTACAGACCAGGTTTCCTGGAGAAGTATGACGTTATTTATTTTCAGAAATTCCAGACTGTCGAGAGATTGAAATTTCGTATCAAGGCCATTAATATTCCAGAGCATAATGACAAACTGGAGCGAATAAGGTTTCAATCTTTATGGCCTCGGAACAGGGCCCCTGGCAGTCAAGCCCAATCGGGCTTTACAATAGATTGACTCACTGTGGCTGGCTGGCCACACTCTGTTGGAGAGCTGCTTCGAGCTGATCTTAATATCGAAAATGGTGGATTTGCTGATTGGATAGCAGGAACCGAAGCACTAGCTAAGATTGAGGGGTACTGGAGGTCGGTAGGTGTTAGTAGGTTTATACCCCAGCTGTTGAATTGCTCTATCTGTGATTGTACCAGTTCCTTTATTGTTTCGGTTGCCAAGGTTATCAAGGTTGTTTCAATTGATCAGTTGCTGTTACTGGGTTTGAATCAAATGGATATTATTTCGCTAGATTCCAATTTGCTTAATTCTGGAATTGATTTAAAAAGTCTGAGAATGTTCCCACAATTTAAAATGTCTTGCGGGCCTTGGGAAATATACTCCGGGACTAATAACCGTTTGGTCTGGGTCCCTTCTTTGGGCTGGTAGCTCTCTGTGGGAGTGATGGTGAGCACCGGTGACTTTACGGCGTTATCTGGTCTCCTTTGGTTTCCAAAGGATCTTTGCAAGGGGCCTTTCTTATCGCTGGAAAGATTTAGAGAAACTTTATTAGAGATAGATTTACTGCTGAAGGAGTTTGGACTTGCTTTTTTAAGAGTGGTATTACACTTGGTGGCAGGACCCTGTATCGTAGTTGGAATTAATCAACGCCTTTCCTCTACGTCGTCGCTGGGGTTACCTGCGGCGTATACTAGACCCTCCAAGTTCTTCCCTAGTCTTATCTTGCTTGCTGTTAGCAGTACTAACAACAGGGGTAGCCATTAAGTTGTGGTTTGGAGGTGACGGGCGAGCCTGATCTACTTCAGGCTCCACATTAGTTGGAGGAAGGCCTCTTTTTGGTGTTGTTTGGGGAGTGGGGTTAAGAACTTCGATTTCCTCAGACCAAGTGTTTGATGCAAGTTGTGGGTCGTTTGTTGATGGAGATTTTTTTTTTACAGAGTTGTTTGTTGGGCCAAAGACTGGCTGGTAATGGTACTAGTTGTGCTGGACGAGCCCAGTGATAAGGTAGAGGTATATTTTTTTAAAGTAATGGTTTCTTGTGTTTTGACTTTGTTACATGTCTGTTGCGATTTTTTTTCTCGCTTGCTCATCTTGTGGATCTGTACCACATTTACTACTTTGCCAGCAGCCGTGCTGGAACACTCGGGAGCCTTATTGCCGATTGAGCAAATGCTCTTTAGAGGTGTCACTTGGTTTAATTTTAAGGAGGTCGTCTTTGCATTAGCTGTTAGGAATTGGCGGATTAAGCGGTTTGTTATGTCCACGTTTTGAGATTCAAAAGTGGGATTGATAGTGCCAGAGGTTGTTAGTTTGACAGTTCTCAAACTTTCTAATGAGTTTTTATTGCTGTTGAGGCCTTGAATCCTGTTGTTTGAGTTCTGAACAACTTGGTCGGATACCAAAAGAAAACAATAATCCTGAGATGGAATACGGGTCTGCCCTGATAACTGGAGTTTCTTGACTTCAGTTAAAACTGACGCAAGGAACTCCGGTAATGAGGAGAGGCTGTTGATTATTGGTGAACAACAACATACCACCAGCACCAAGTGAGCTTTAGATTGTGCTTTTGTGATCAGAGTGTTAAGGCCCTCTAGCTTTTGGTTAATGCCGTCTGTGAACATGGCAAGTGTGTTTAAGAGGTCCACCTGCAAGTCCAATTTATCGGAATGATAGTTTATGGTTTAAATCTCTTTTATTGAAATTGCAACACATGCAAATATAACCATGTAGGTGTAGCTGTCATACCGCTAACATTGCGTAGCATATGGCTTAAAGGTCAGGCTAGGATCGCAAGCATAGCAGTGGGCTTGTACCAAAGCAGGAAACCTTACATAGACTGAAAATAAAAGGGGAATAAAGAATGCAGGAAACCTCCGTCCCCCCTCCCCTTTCCCACCCCCCATGTTTCATGTCCACCAGCTAAGCTGTGTAGAACCGTACGTCACCTCGATCACTCCTCTGCCCGCTGTGTATCTGAGAGGCGCAGCAATCGGAGGTATTGGGGACAGGGGACTTCCCGGAATTCAGAGGCTAAGAGGGACAAAAAGGTTTGCCACAATTCAGCATACTTGGACCCCTCTCCTGCTGTTGTCAACGTCAACTTCTCCATACCAAGAACATACCACAAGTGGTGCAGCCAGTCTGTGAAAGATAGGATGTGGGGGCTACGCCAGTGTGTGAGTATATTTTGCATCACCGAACCAAGCGCAATTGCGCTCTGGCAGCCTCTGCGGGATCGTAGTGGGTAAGTTAGAGGGTTTGGGAGTCCCAAAAGGACATATGCTGGGAAACGTGGGATTTCCGTGTTGAAGTGTTTATTCACTTCATCGATCACCTGATTCCAGTAAGGCTGGATGTGTTCGCACTCCCATAATAGGTGTACCAAAGTGCCTACGTGGTCGCAGCCACGCCAACATGTTGCCTCCTGTGTATGATGCATTGAGTGAAGGCGCTCAGGGGTGTAATACCAGTACGTAAGGGTTTTGGTGAGCCCCATGTGGTATGCTGAATGTCGGGCCTATAGTATATCCCCTCCCACTCTTTGTGACTCAGAGTTCTGCCTAGTTCTCTCTCCCAACGCTCCCGGCCGGAATTGAAAGTGTGAGCGTGCCTGGCCTGTAGCATCTTGTATAAATCGGACATTAGCTTTTTATATGACGTGCGCATAATAAGCCACCGCTCATAAGGGGAAAGACGTCTATCGGCCTCGGGGCAGACCTGATTGTGGAGTGCCCAATGTCGTGCTTGCAAATAACGAAATCTCTCAGTTTCAGGCCGCCCATATTCCTGTTTAAATTGATGGAACGGAATAACACCCTCCGCTTCATACATATGGTATAAAAATCGGCATCCAGAGGGTCTCCATCTTGCAAAGGCTACCGCGTCCATACCCAGGGTGAAGTCAGGGTTGTCCATCAAAGGGGTGAGCGGAGACAGCAAGGTAGTGAGGTCGTGCTTGATATTAGTATGGACTTCACACTTCCAAAGGAACTCGCGCAATGTATGAGGCGTATAGATTGGGGGGGTCTATGGCGCTTGCGGAGAAAGGGGATCTCTTGCAAGGGCCTAGCTGCTTCTGCCTGGTCTTGAAACAGCCAGTGTTTCTCCGACTCCCAGCGACACCACTCAACCAGATGCCACAGTTGGGCCGCCTGGAAGTATAGCCGGAGATCTGGGATCCCGAGCCCACCCCCTTCCAGAGGGAGCATACCTCTTCAGTCGTGGCTTCCATCCATTCCAGATGAACTGAGCAAAGTCTGACTGCATCTGGTGTATCCACCCTGGAGGCGGTCGGAGCGGGATAGTGCAAAATAAATAGAGGATCTGGGGTAAAATGGTCATTTTGACCGCCGCTATTTTGCCCAGCCAAGAGAGAGGGTAATACTTCCATTGACCAAGCTCACAACTAATCTTCTGTCGCAAATGTGTGTAGTTAGTAGCAACTACTGTCAAGAGAGAGAGGAAGCTAGCTGGATCCCCAAGTACGGGATCGTGTCTGTCACCCATTGGATGGGAAGCAGACCCTGAAGGTATTCACAGGTGAGTCGCGTCCGGGAGAGATCCAGGGCTATCGACTTGTTCATATTTACCTTAAATCCTGCCACCTGTGCAAAGATATCCAAGTCTGTTAGGCATGCTGGTAGCGCTCCTTTTGGGTTAGATATTGATATCAAAACGTCATCAGCGTAGAGACTAATCGTATGGGTGTAGCCGCCAAATTTAATCCCGGTGATCTCTGGGTTTTGCCGTATCCTCTGAGCCAGAGGCTCCATATAAAAGGCAAAAAGTAGGGGAGACAGAGGGTACCCCTGCCGTGTGCCTCTCTCAATGGGGAATCAGGAGGACGTGTGTCCGTTCACTCGGACCGTAGCCGTCAAACTTGTAACAATTCAAGATGTACGTAAAAAATTTCTCTCCTATCCCCACTCGCTCCAGAACCTGCTCCAAATATGGCCAGTGGACCCTATCGAAAGCCTTTTCGACGTCTATTGCGAGCATCATATATTCTCCCTGTGTTGGTGTGGCTTTCTAGGTGAGGTGCAAAGCGCGTTTCGTGTTATCCGAAGTTTGGCGTTCAGGGATGAATCCTGCCTGATCCGGATCAATAAGACCAGGCATATGGGGGTTCTAGGCGGGCAGCTAAGATCCCTGTATACAATTTAAGATCAATATTAAGAAGAGAGATAGGGTGATAAGATCCGCACTTGGTCTTGTCTTTCCCCGGTTTGGGGATCACCGCTATAGAGGCCTCTAGGAGGTCTCCCGGGATCGCTCCAGGTGCGGCAAAGAAATTATAAAGCTGAGTGAGGATAGGGGCGATCAGGGCACTAAAACGTTTTATAAAAAACAGCAGAGAAGCCATCCAGCCCTGGGTATTTTGCAGACTTCAGGCGGGCAATGGCTGCAATGACCTCTTCTATTTGGATGTCTCTGTCAAGATAGACAGCCTGAGCTTTGGTTAGAGCTGGCAAGGTGACGGAATCAAGGAAGGCGGCCCCATCCGCGCTCTCCAATGGAGAGCTGACGTAGAGGTTGGCATAAAAATTGCGAAACGCCTCGGCAATGTCTCCATCCTCCGAGACACATCTACCGTCTTCCCCGGCAAATCTCCTGAACTCCCTGTTTTTGTCGGGTTTCGCATAGTTTGTGGGCGAGAAGGCACCCGCATCTATCTCCCCCTGTGTAGTAGGCATGCCGCAATCTCAAAGCAGCAAATTCAGCCCTATCCTGGTCAAGTGCAGCTAGGTGTTGGTGCACAGCTTTAAGCTGACGCCACACTCTAGGAGCTCCTGTTCTTTGGTGCATCTGCTCTAGCTCTCTAGTTTGCTGAGGGAGTTCTTCCCGTTTACGCCTGCGCTCTACATTGTCCGCTGCTGAAATGGCTATGGATTCCCCCCCCCCGGATGACTGCCTTTAGTGCTGCCCACTGTGTTGCAAGGGTTGTGTCGGTGTTGGCGTTGTGAGAGAGGTAATCGGTGATGGAGCTCTGTACACGCTCAACGACTTTGTCTCGGTGCAGTAGGGTGTCCTTAAGAAACCATACCTTTAAGGGTTGTGGTATGGGTGGGAGGGTGAGTGTGGCGAGTACCGGTGCATGGTCTGAGAGGGATACAACACCCATTTCGATCCCTGTCGTTAGTGCGTGTACGGGTGTGGATTTAAGGAGGTAGTCTAGCCTAGCGTAGGTCTTATGCCGTTGGAGTAATAAGAGTATTCTCGGCTTTGGGGGTGAAAACTACGCCACAAGTCTCTCAGACCTAGGTCTTGTAGTCGGGCCAATCCCTTGGTGGAGAGGGCGCCTGCCTGATGTGTGTGTTATCATGACCTGTCCATATAGTTATAAAAAACTAGGATCAAGCTCCCCCCCCCCCCCCCCCCCCCCCCCGGAGAATGTTGCGATCTGTCGTGGCGGTTGCTTCGGTGAGGGCGAAGTGTAAGCATTGTTCTTGGCCATCATTCATGGCTTAGAGGGAGCCAATCTCGAACATTGAGTTACCTAAGGTAAATCTTTAAGCCATCAGTCTTCCCTTTATTTCGGCCTCCTTGTGCAAGACTTCCCCCTTAAACCGCTGAGCCAATAATATAGCCACGCCAGCTGATTTAGTTGGGCCTGAGGAAAAAAATTGGCTTGGAAATTTCCAGGACCGGAGGCAGTGGCAATCCCTGGCTAAGAGGTGTGTCTCCTGTACTAGATAGAGATCTGCTTGGGTATTTTCTAGACACAACACAACAGAACTGCTTTGCCCTTCACCGGGTTGTTAAGACCCCTCACGTTTAAGGTTAGTATTTTAAGCGTGTTGACAGGCATTCATGGGGACAAAAATGACAGAAGGCAAAGGTAAAGTCCCAGGTCTGGTGCTACCTAAGCGCGGAGTAATCGTTTGTTGCAGGGTACTAACGGTTGTGTGTGTCTACGCTATGCTAACCCTAAAAGGAAGGAGGACATGGAACACTGGACCCCCCACCCCGAAAAATCCCCAAATAATAAAAACAAAAAAAATATAAAGAAAATGAACAGTATAATATTGTCCATCATCCATCGGTAATTGGAAATAAGGCAATTGGGGATAAATCTACCAAAAAATTGCTCCCTTCCCGCCAACAGCCCAAGGCACAAAACGAGCCAGTCAACCGTCCAATTGTAGCCGTGAAGGTCAGCCAGGTTGGGATTTGGCTAATTCAGCTGAGACAGTCTCAAGAGCTGACTACTGGCCATTTGTGATTCCTGCAGGAGGTGGCTTCTTGGGGTGACATCTTCAGCCCTGTTGGCGCCATCGGGGCTTAGTCATCTGTGTCAGCTTTGGGGCCTTCTTCCCCGCTCTCATCCTCGGGGGGGGGGGGGGGGGGGCGGCGCCACACCTAGCAACTGGCAAGCCTCTGACCAGAAGCGTATCTGGTACAGTTTGTTCATGCGGAACACCAGTCTGAATGGATGGCCCCAACTGTAAGGAATATTGCGTTGCTAAAGATGTGCAGTGATGGACTTAAAGGTTCTACGTTTTTGCAGGGTGAGTGCTGACAAGTCCTGGTACAGAACCAGTGTCTGATCGTTGAATTTCAGGGGTGCATTTAGAGCGCTTTTTGGAGGATGTCTTCTGTGGTGCGGAAGTCCTGTGCGCAAACTAGAATGTCCGGCGGAGCCGACGGGGCTCGCGGAGGGCCTACTCTGTGCGCTCGGTCCAGACCCAGTTCTGTCTCGAGAGGTCTACCCAGAATGTGATTGAAGAGCTCCCTCGTGTATCTGAAAATGTCCTTCGTGTCATCGTTGATTTTCACTTTGCGGATCCAAACATTGGGGCAAAGGGGGTGGTTTTCCAGGTCTTCGAGGTGCGTCTGAAGATCAACCTGCTGGTCATGAATCCTGAGAACCTCTTGTTGCAGTGCCGCTAGCTCCGTGATCCTCCCGTCACTCTTGTCTTCCAGCTCAGCGACTCGTTCGCCTATGTCGTCAATGTCTCTCCGAACCTCCTTAATCTCTGCAGTGAATTCCAGTTTAAGTGTTTGAATGTCTCCCCTTAGTGCGACAAACCTAGATTCTAGAAAGGCCTTAGTGATCGGTTCTGCACCATCTACCCGTTCAACTGCCGGGTGGGCAGCGCCCGCCGCCATGACAGTCTGTTGACCAGCCTATGCTTTCACAAACAGATCCTTCAGGGTCTTGTCCTTGCGCCCCCGGAAGGAAGGACATATCTCGCCACTACCCACTCCATAGCAAGTCCCGAGTTGGCCGCACCCACGCTGGGCATTGGCTCCCCAACTCCTGGGGACTCCGGGCTCTGTGTTGTCTGATCTCTTCTTAGCACGTGGCGTTTTCTAACTGTATGGCACAGGGGTGAGTGGGTCCGGGTGGCGCAGCAACTGTGTGGTCACCGGCGGGGAGCTCTGCGCCTTCCCCCGCAGCCGCTTCAAGGAGGCTCAGCGTTCCGGCCATGTGCTATCAGGCACCCCGGTCCATTGGCGGCCCTCTGTGATCCTTTTCCTCGCTGCTCCTACCCACTACAAGGACGTGCTGGAAGTGGGCACTTGCCTGAAACAGTCCTGTATAGCCATTGTCCCATGTGCTGATCCGTGAGCCTGGTCTTCCCTCAGCTGGGGCCCAGCGATCACCAACACAGGCGTGGGGGGGGGTTTCACCAGGCCCCTTAGGTCCCCTACCCACACCGGGCCTGTTCACGTCTCTCCAGTTTGCTCCCCAACAGCTGGCGGGTGGTGCTTTCCAGGGCTTCGTCGGAATCCCCGGTGCCCAATGCTGTGGGGGGCTCGCCTAGATGGGCTGCCTTCCATTTACCCTCAAGGACTCACCCGGGAGGGCCGCCTGGACCAGGCCTCAGGATCTCCAGCAGGCCGCAGCCTCACCCCGAGCTCCCTAAAATGGGGTAGTGGCTTGGCTCATAGTGCTGGCAGCAGGGGTCTGTCTCCTCCCTCTTGGTGGAACCGGGAGTCGTCCGGTGTTAGGCGTTCAGCAGACCAGTCTCCGGGGGGTTATCTTTTGTGTCCCAGTGCTCTGACGTCACTGCCCCGCCGATGAGAGACCGCCCGGTCTCGCGTCCCTCCGTCTTTTGCTGTGGAGCGTGTGCGATATTACCGGTTGCCCCCTCAGTGGTGTTGTAGCGGGAGGGCTCCGGTTCCGTCGTCGGACCCTCTACCACTCTTGTGCAGCCGAGCCTTACAGTGACACTCTCAAAATGGCGGGCGGGAGTAACCCGTCCTTTCCCTTCGCCGCAGCAGGGCCCCTGCCGATGCTTCCCCCCCAGACGCAGCCGCCTGTCATCACCTCTTCAGCGGCATAGTAGTTGCATCGGTACACCTCGTCCCACAACCCTCACCACCCAAATGATACACAGACAAGCATGTTGGGAATAAGAAGTTGCAGGTTTATTTGTGATACAAATAACAGAGCGGGTTAACTGACAGGCGACCCCCCTATACCCCGCAACCCCTTGTTACAGGGCGCCTGAAGTTGAGCCAAGGAAGCGGACAACAGTGGCCCTAGCCAGGTGTCGAACCTGGGAGGCACCAGCCTCCCACCGGTGGACCTATCGTCCACCTGCCCCACCCTCCAGACAAGGGAGAGTCAACTCACACCTTGCCCAGCCAGGCGGGGCGTTATTAGCAAACCCCCGGTTGCTCAGGCTTACAACCGCCCTAAGGACTAACGGGGTGCCGTTGAACCAAGTCCCCAAGAAGGGCCCCTCGGCTTATATATGACTCCGCGCTGTGCATTTTGCACTGGGGCTTCAGGTCCTGTTCCTGGGCCTGTCCTGCATGAGGGGGTCGCCTTGTCCTTATCCACAGCCCTGGGCGTGGCACCCGCTGCGCCCAGAGCCCCCACTACCTAGCCTTAGTCCTCCCTTATCTACACCCGACTGTTTCTAGCGCCTCCCCCAAGTCTTATAAGAAAATCGCCATGCCTACTTTGGACAAGTGTGCTCCATCAGATTCCCAGCAGCCAATGGATTTGGCGTGCAGCAAGCCATGCCTGATGAAACCTACCCCTCTTTGTTCGCTGAATTTGCGCATTGCTGCATTGACGCGCCTGCGAGAGCCTTCTAATGCCTCATGTGAAATTGTTCCATGCCAGATAGGTCTAGGGGAAATTTCTGGCCAAATTGGGCGGACTCTGGTGAGTGGGATGAATGCCGGCTGAGTGGCAGCATTTGTCAATCTTGCTGACACTCGTCCGGGGGGGCAAGTTTTCATTGTAACTAATAGACGAAAACCCTTGTACTGGCATCTTATTTTATCCTCTACTTGCTCCAGGAGGAGAGCTGGCTATCCCTATCCTGGCGGTGCCAACCTTGGCCATCCTGAGTCCAGGTGTTGCCAGACACTCCTACCTCCATCCATACTGAAGGTTTTTCTATCCTGGATGGACCTGATACTGGTGTGTGCCTGCCACCTGCCTGGAGGTCTCGAGGGTCCCGCTCTCAGTGATGCGAGCAAACTAGTTTAAATCCCTCGGCCCCCCCATCCCTTTACCCCAGGATGACCACTTCTAAGTCCAGCCGGTGAGAATCCCCCTTAAACGAAACGGTTTGTAAGGGCCCGCATAGCCAGGTGGCTGAAGCAATTGCCCTAAACACGGGCCTATATCATGTTGTGCAGCTATGGGACACTACTGTTTTCCCTTACGTCTGTCCCTACCTACTACTGTTGTCTAACTTTCCTTCCAGGGACAGACTAACCCCTACTTAATACTGCATCAGGTCAGAGAGGGCCCGAATTTAATATAAATGATTCTATTTATTCTGATAACTAAACATTTCCTGCACCGCTTCCAGCTGCTGTTACCAATTCTGAGAAGGTGGTGCGAAATAGGGAACTGGACCGGGATGTTAATACCTAGATATGCCAGGTGGAGACCTGTATTGAAATACTATGAGTTGTCAGTGTACTTGAAGTTTCCCCTGTGCATTAATGTCTTGTTAAGTAACTAGGGGGAGGGGCATGCCGTGCCAGAAATATTACTGTATTTATTGACCATGTGTTACTTGCTTCGGGATGGTAACATGTTTGGTGTTGTTAACTATGTCTATACTGTAAGGGTGCTAAAATCGGGAGGACCACTGGTGCTTGGGGTGAATGCCAGCGTGGAGCCCAATTCGCCATCATTGCTGTTACCCTCCATGAGGGCTATAATCTTTGCCAATAAGAGAGCCCATGTACTGACCCCGTGTTATGGTTTGACTGTACTCCCTTATAGTACATCGGTTAGTTTATTACATTCTTTGCTTGCAGCAAAATCTGTGGTTCAGCATTGACACTTTATTGATCAAGATTAAAGGACCCGGTGTCCAAGGCATGACTGTGGGGGGGGTTTGCACCAAAAGATATTGCTTTAGCAGATACCTGCTCATTGCATGAGATCCCAAATTATCTCACTCGGTTACCCATGAAGGACGAGAATTACAAGCACTATTACCAGGCAGACATGAACAGAGAACTAAAGACAAACACTTTAAAACTGTTGATGCCCTCACTCTAAGAACTGTGAGGTCCCCACGAACGGGTGAAGGTTTCCTAGTCTTTTGTAACTAAGGTGTCCCTAACGAGGGTATGAGGTTCCCTACTCTTCGTACCATGATGACCCTATCCCAGAACAACCTAACAATCCCAGACCGCAAGTGACAGTCATACACTTTGCGTCTCCTGGGTGCATTCTGAGGACCTCTAAATCCAATGTATTGTTCTTGTTTGGTAATCCTTGGATATATTCTACAATAAATGCTTCATGTCGCCTGTCGCTCATCGATGCGGCGATTGAAGGGGTCCTAGTCAATAAGATGTCCCTATCCAGTACAACCTATCAGCCCCAAACCGCCCAGTAAATATTGTTACAAACCGCGTCTCCTGGGTGTAGTCAGGGTACCCCTTAAGACCAATGTATTGGTCTTATGGGCTAATCTTTGAATATATTTTAAGGTAAATGTTTCTTGTCGCCTGTTGATTATTGCTGCATCGCCTTCAACTCTATACTTGTGAGTAATGTGAGAGATCTTTGTCTGAGGTCCTAAAAAGGGAGAATTATAATCCACCATCCCGAAACCCTCTGTCTCACTCTGGCAGGCAGGTCTATGTTGGATTTACTATTGAACCTACTGGGTTCTATTTACGATGATCAGGGTGCATTGAGGCTAGTTTTAATCATGCTATATTCCATGTTTTTGCCGTAATGTTTCTTAACTAAGCCCTTAAAACTGAGGCAAGCGTCTATCCTACTTACCAGTGGATATACAATGTAACATATTTACTGGCAAGCCTGCGGGTCGCGACCACCTCCTGTGATACTGGGGCGAATAATCACCCTATGTCCACCACAAATCTAATGTGTCCCTGTGTGTCGCAACCGGAGCTCTTGTATGTGCTTGAATACTCCGGGAAAAGTTTGCACTGTAAATCTGCCTAAAATAATCATAAAGTGCTCCCTAAATGTATATAGATGCATGATGTGGTTTTGCCTACTGCGCCAAGCACCCAGTGTTCAGTCCTGTACATTCCTTAGGCACCTATGTTTATGATCGTACCGGACGCGGAGGGGACCCACACCCAACATGCCATCCCCTCACCGCTTAGGGAAACCTGAGAGCTTCTGCAGGACTGCTAGTTTTGTCATTGCCTTGCCCTATTTCCCATGTGTCCCCAGTGCCTGTTCTAAACTCACAATTACAATAACTCCTAACTGCAGGGCCTAATGTGATGTACTAGGTGAAAACACGTAAGCGTGCAACCACAATATGCTTTGACTTATGAAGACACATTATTACATTAGCGCCTGAATTTCTATGTCCGCACATGATTGTAGTCAGCCACTAACTCTCCTCGTTCGCCAGAATCTTTGTCTTTAACCCCCAGGGGGTGCAACATGTGCATGTTAGGTCTTAAATTGGGATGGAAAACTGGGTGGTCTCAAAATTGTTGTGGCCGCTGTGAGTAAGGGGGGGTCTGAAACCCCAGCTGCACTTCTGAGCTTAGCAAAGGGTGTCGCCCAGCTGATCTTTCACTGCCCATGTTCCTGCCTCCAGCTATATAACACAACACGTAGCATTACACCTACCACTGAACAGGGCTATTGGCCTTATCGTGGTTGTTTGCTGCAAAATACAAATGGAACCCTATGGCGTCGTTGGTATAATACTTCGAATGCTTCAGGTCTTAAATGGCAAGACTGTGGACGAACTTTAACGGGTCTCGTTGACTTAAATTAAGGGGCAGAAGAGGGCGCTGCTGTAGAGCATCCTATCTTCCTCTGACTGCGCGTCTTTCGGCAGAATGCGGCAGCACATACCAGCCGCAAACCGACTACGCCGGCATCCTTGTCTGCTGCGTGACGCTCGCGTGCAGGCAGGTGTGGGGGTTTTACACTTCCTTATTTCCGTGCTTTTCATCCAACAATCCCTAAAAAAAAAACACTATAAAGACAGCGGCCCTGCCTGGCAGGTAAGTGTTGCTTAAGAGCAGGAATGGGGGGGCGGCGCGGCCGTCATAAGACGGAAGAAAGTTAACGGACGAAAAGGGATGCGACTTAGAATAACGTTCATTGTCTACCTTGAATCCTTCAAATTGGAAAGGAAAGTTGCGATACTTATTTCCAAATTTCCCCTAACTGGCGCCATATTGGACCATTCGAGTTATCAGTTTGCGAGTTCTGGCGCGAGGCTGCACTCCCCGTTATTAATCAGGACTGCGAGTGCACCTATTTTCCTCGTTAGCCGTTGACGCAGGGCAAAAGAGAAAGAAACGCAAAGGGGGGGGGGGCAGTAGAAAGGGAAAAACAGAAAAGGAGTGACAGGAGTGGGTGCAGAGGAATCTGCAGGGCTCCGCTGGCCATGAAACCTCATACATTGGTGAAACTTCACAACCTTTGGGCAGAGGAATACAGCACCATGAACTCTCTACATACAGTTTCAGTGGATGCATCAACTGCACACATTCTGCTGGCGTAAGGGAAGCTCACCTGCTCGGAGGGGGAAGACCATCCGCCGCACAACAGCCACAGCTGAGCATTGATCCAACTGCAAAACAGCTCATTAGACGTCACTACTTCAGTTGTCTCCTTATCAAGAGAGAAGATTTTTCTTCCTCTGTGAAACGTCGACTATCGAAGTTGTAGCGTGTTATCGACCCAGTCCCTGATGAAATACATTTTGTACCAGTGTTTGAACAAGTGTAGCGAACTGGGCAATATATGAACTTGAAATCATATGACACTGCTCTGTGCAGTAAAGACAGTACGGCATATATCTGCACGTTTGGTGCTTAGCACAGCAGACACCAAGTGAAAATGCCATGTGTGCACTTCCCGGGCCTGACCACGTCTCTCCAGTTTGCTCCCCAACAGCTAGCGGGTGGTGCTTTCCAGGGCTTCGTCGGAATCCCTGGTGCCCAATGCTGTGGGGGGCTCGCCTAGATGGGCTGCCTTCCATTTACCCTCAAGGACTCACCGGGAGGGCCGCCTGGACCAGGCCTCAGGATCTCCAGCAGGCCGCAGCCTCACCCCGAGCTCCCTAAAATGGGGTAGTGGCTTGGCTCATAGTGCTGGCAGCAGGGGTCTGTCTCCTCCCTCTTGGTGGAACCGGGAGTCGTCCGGTGTTAGGCGTTCAGCAGACCAGTCTCCGGGGGGTTATCTTTTGTGTCCCAGTGCTCTAACGTCACTGCCCCGCCGATGAGAGCCCGCCCGGTCTCGCGTCCCTCCGTCTTTTGCTGTGGAGCGTGTGCGATATTACCGGTTGCCCCCTCAGTGGTGTTGTAGCGGGAGGGCTCCGGTTCCGTCGTCGGACCCTCTACTGCTCTTGTGCAGCCGAGCCTTACAGTGACACTCTCAAAATGGCGGGCGGGAGTAACCCGTCCTTTCCCTTCGCCGCAGCAGGGCCCCTGCCGATGCTTCCCCCCCAGACGCAGCCGCCTGTCATCACCTCTTCAGCGGCACAGAACCGCCTGCGCTGTCAGCCGCTCCAATCGGGACTCCGGGGGCTCACCTCTTCTTCATCTGGGCAGTCCTCCAAATTGCCAGTGACCGCAGGGCCCCACCTCGCAGCCCCGCGGGAAGAGCGCGTTTTCAGCCGTCTCTCCTGTGTTTTTTAGACTTCGCTCTCCGGGGCTCCCTCATCTTTCCAGGAGAGTGTCCCGTGATTCCCACAGCCAAGACACCCCTGGTGCTTAGCTCGGCGATCGGTAAATGGCCAAAGGCCGGTGCTTTAGCGGGCCGTCGGCAGGAGCCTCCGAGCAACACGTCAGCTCACGCTGCCATTTTGGCCACACCCTACACAAAATAATAGTTTAAAGCTGAAACTGTTGATTGGAGTGTTTGCAAAAGTTGAGACCAAAGAATGGCAGCTCTCAGAGGCAGGAGGCTTATTGTGATCGTCATTGAAAAAAGACAAGTCAAATGAGTTTTTTAATGATCGGGCTGCCTATTGAGGTGCCCATGTGGTTTCGCTGGTCCAATGGCTCCGGTATGATTTTTGTGGGTGATAGTAGGTCCTTGCATAGAATAGACCCTGTTTGTAGTTCCCTTTGGGCGATTAGTGCTAGTTTACTCCCAGCCTGCTTGTCTGTAGCCGTGATCGTGGTCTATGCATTTGATGTTATCGGTGGTGGCAAGCTTGTATTAATAAAAAGCTGGTCTTCCTCCCTTGAAAAAGTATTTTGAAGCTGGACTAAAGTTTACATTCGCTGATGGTGGTTCATGTTGGAACACGTCAGATTCCTGTGGATGTGGTGGTGAGCAGCGCTCTAGCATTTGGAGCAGAGTATTCATCCTTCGTTGAAATTCTTGAAGAGGATGTGAATTGACGCGAACTGAGGCCCGACCTGTGGGGGCCATCGTGAATTGTGGCCCCTACCCGTTTTAGGTTTCAGTCTGAAGTCTGGGGGGCGAGGGTAGTTTCCAGCGCAGTGCTGTACGAAGTGTTTGAGGTAAGGCCTGACTTTTTTGTTGCTGCTGCGTTTTTAAAGAAATCCCTCGATGTGGCCCGTTTGGGGGAAGTGGCCACACGGACTGTCATACCACGTTTTGTATCTGGAGGTTTAGAGCTGACAAAGGAGGATGGCCTGATAGTATGGGTCGAGAAGAAATGCCGGGGGGGGGATCGAAAGATAAATCAATGGTGACTGATCATGTCCATGTGTCACACTGGTCTGATGTCCAAAGATGGTGCTTCCGCCATGTCTAAATAATCACTCGGGGACTCTTGCCTTGTGGCTTTGGGTAGGAGTTTGGATTGCATTTTCCTGGTTTTCCCTGACCTCAATGCAGGGTTGTAGTGAGGCAGTATCCAGCGGTGCCCCTGCAGCACCTCAGTACCTCAGTGGTGCCTCTGTGGTGCCTCAGGAGCACACGCTGATAAGGTACCTCCCTTCCCTGGGCCAGCTGGAGCAACTGGGGCAGGCTATGATGTTAGGCATGCACACACACTCACCAGGAACTTGAAGCCTTAATCTGCTTGTGTTGCAGGCAGGTGCTGTCGACCTTGAAAACGGTAGGGAATCACTGAGCTGGCTGGGGCCAGCCTTCAATGCAACCACTGGGTTGCGGAAATGCAGGAATGCAGGCGCAGGGCAGGAGATGGGGGTCGGGGGGGAATGTAGCTGGCAGGCAAGTGGAGGCACCTGAGAAGACCTAGAAAACACACCCTGTCTGGCCGTGCCTCCGTGGACACATCGGCCCACTACCGCTGCTGAGCTTGCCGAGCTTGCTTGGGATGCCTGGCGTGTCTGATGTGCGTGTGGATGGCAGGAGAAACGCACTCACTGAAGGCGCACCGAGCTCGCGGTCCGAGTTCTGAGCTCCAGGTGTCGGGTGCCAACTTCGGCTTGATTCCGCTGCTCGGCTCAGTGCCTCCACCTCTGATTCGACCCCAGGAGACCAAGAGATGGGCGCTGCGACTGCTTCCACCAGAAGCTCACCGAAACAGTCAGGAACCAGTCCGGTCTGATTTTTGCCGCCGGAGTTCACCGCGGTCGCTGTCTTAGCCCGAAGGGCTGCAGCGGGAGTGCGGGGGTACCGGTACTAGCGGATTCGGGCGTCTGATTTCGCAGCTGGAGTTCGCTGCGGCCGCTGTCTTAGCTGGAGGGCGGAAAGCCTGGAATCTGGAACCAGAGCCGGAAATGCGATCTGAGGCATCTTATTACTGATAAACCAATGAACTCAGTTCAGCCTTGAACAGCAATTTGGGGCTGAATATGATTAATAATTTTGAGACAAAATCCATACCTTGGGGATTCTCCCTGGACACACCATTCACCAGTCAAAGGCAGACAGAACATATCCTGGGAAAAAGCATGTATAAATATGCGGATTCTGGTGTGCAAATACAGATGTCCTTGATTATTTATCATTCCGAGATTGAGAACTCATAATGATGCAGCAATACGGCATTCCACTACATCAGTAATTCGGGTGAAAATGGGGAGCCTTAACTCTTACAAGAGAATCAGATAGAGGACTGCTCTTCGTAGATGACGTAATAGGGACTATACATTTAATCTCAATGAGTTCATGTGTAAATTCAGACTGCCCAAAATTTACTTGGGCTGCGAGGCAAATTGTGACATATTACCTACCCTTTAAATCTATAATCCAATACTGAGGTAATTCTGTACCTGTAGAGACATTTGACACTTCCTCTAAGCCGGTTATGTTTACATATTTACATTTGCTGGAACATCCAGCTGCAGGCTTGTGCCTGTTCTCATTAGATTAACTCGAAGTGAAGACACAAGCATTCTGAGGGCCAGTCTTCTCATTTTGTTTTTTTTCAGGCAGGAACAATGTAGGGATGTATTGCTTCAGGCTCCAGCCTAAAGGCTACTTTGTTTTACTGGGGTAAACAAATGAATGAACTGTCCAGAACAAATTTGGCCTGCACCCTTCCGATATTCAATACATTACTTAAGTCTTCTAGACAATGATCATATTATATGCAATACATTCATAGTTGTCAATTTTCCCAAGAAAAAGTTAAAAGAGGCTCCTAGTTTCTGATTAATTTTTTATTCAATTTGCTTTTTAAAATCGGATAGCCAATGCTTTTCGTGTGTTACCGGACTTCTTCAGGGCTGATTTAGCATCGTAACAGTCATAATTCAAATTCTTTCCATACTGGTAACTGTCAATCAATTTTAGATTTTGTGATGAAAAAATTGCAAGGAAAAGAAATTATTCAAATATGGTCTTTCAGGCGAAGTGTAAAGCCGCAAGTAAGCGTGAACCGTCACAGTGTTGTCATCTGGTTTGAATGAATGAACTGTGTTCAATGCAATTATAGGGCTCAAGCCAATTGTTAATGTGTGTGTTGAATTGCAGTTGTGTTTGTGAGGGCCAGGAACATGTTCCCAAGAAGAGTCAGTGCAGCTCGACTACCATGAGCAAGGTGGAGTCCGCCAAATTAATTTAATTCTGTAACATTGGACGCTTATTTTAGACCGAGATTGGAAGCTAACACGTACTTCTAAGCTAGTTCCACCTACTCACCAGGTATGGCCATGTCCCATAACAGACAGTTTCCTGGTCTAGAGCCTGGTGTCATCAAATGGTTCAGCATCCTGACTGAAGGAGGATCCCTTCAAGGATTCTCTAAAATCTGTCTATATCACATCTCTGTTCACTTTTATATGTCTACGTCGCTCATGTACCCACGGTTTACACTTTGCTCACTTTACATCTTAATGGAGAGAAGAGTTGGCCTAACGGTTAGGGCGGTTAGTCTCAAACCTGGAGAACTGGGTTCGAGCCTCAACAAGGACGCGCAACATCCCGTGATTCTGGGCAAATCACAAAACAAAATGAATGTATCCTCGTGTAACGCAACTGCTGCTCGTGTAAAGCACGGATACCTTCAGGTCAAGTTTGTGCTTCATAAAACGCAGTAAAAAATCAAAGTAATTTTTTTAAATTTAAATGTCACTTACTACGTGGAATGTTCTTACCTTTGAAATTGGGTTTACTGGAACCTCGGAGTTGTCAAAAGCTTCTTTATTAAACTTCTGGTGGTCTGGTTGCTCTGACCAGTTGCAATAACATTTCAGCTTTCCCGAAGCTGCTGTCACAGAAAAACTGTATGGAAACGAGATGTCACTGTACATTCTACTACTGAAAATAATTACTTGTTATTCTGTTTTATAATAGTAATCTGTTTTTACTTTAATGTTTTGCCTTCTGTAAGGCCCATCACTCCTTTTTAACAACCTCTGAAGGATGGGAGTCTGCTTTGGCGTTGCCAGGATTCAAACTCACAGGTCACAGTGGATGTCCACAATGAACATTTATCTCACTGAGCTATCGTGTCTATCTATACGTTCAGTTGATGTCTCTGAAAACAATGGGAAATCTTTAAAAGATCTAATTTGATGTAACCTTTCAGGAAACATCCTCCTCTCAAACTCTCTATAGTATTATCCTTAGTTTTTTTTAATAGAAGTCAAGCCTGATAGGCAAATATATATATGAATATTAAGTCTTGATGCGTTAATGTTTCATGTAGCTGGTCCCTACTAACAAATATCAAATGTATTGTGATCAAGAGAATAAACTGCATTTCATTGTTCAGTTATTGTTAAAATATGCTTAGTGTAAGTTACCTGGCCTTGCAATGAGAAGTGCATCATGGTTTACGTCCATCAGAGCCCACATACCGCAGGATGCAATGGATCTAGTAAGGCTGTTCGTTAAGAGTCGCCTATCTGCATAACATACTTGACTTCCTAATTCAGTGTATTTATTTGCTTAAATTATGCACTTGGATCAAAAAACGACCTATAGAAAGATACTGACTGTTGTAAAACTCGTTCTGGTGAGTCTGTGATTCATTGTAAGTTGAAACTGATAATTAGCAAGGACTGGAAACCTTTGCATCCCACATTAACAAACGGAGACTAATTTAGGACGCTAACAAGATTTGCACACGAAGAAAAGTGTCCATGATTCTTGAACAGAATGGTGAAAGAACCTTTTTCCCGGACCAGCCTCTTCTCACTAGAAGCCAAACTTCACTTTTTGACATTGTATGTCAAGCACATCATATCCATTGTTTTCTTTCATGAGATGTTGTTCAAATCCCACCCTCATGGGGGAGACAGGGGAGGATGTTGGGCAGAAGAAGGAAGAAGACTTATTGCATCATGTGGCCTTACTTTCCCGGTGTTCCTCCTCTGCCATTGACTGCTTGGAGGGTATGCCTGCAATCTGGAAGCCTCATCAGGGGCGATGCAATATCATCTTCAGCTCATGTCCTATGGTTTCACTTCTAGTTGTATTTAAAAAGAATTGCTCAATTTCTACCGAAGTGAAAATGCTAATTTTTTCTTGGAACTAAATCTTGTGATCTGGACTGCTGAACCAAAAGCCGGGGTCTGCAAATTTAGCAATTGAACACTCTCATTTAGTTGGATCTGGCGACATGGAAAATGCAAAATCATCTTCCTTAACGATATTCTATCAGTTTGGCTTTATAAGACAGTCATGTTCCACTTGTTCCAACGCACACATCCCAGGCCCCTTCTGGCCTCCGTGGCTGCCCTTTGAATTAACCACATATAGATCCATAACCAGCACTGCCTCGACTTGTGTATTGGACAGTCCTCATAATTCGTGAACTTCATCCCCATAATCTATTGAGAGAGTAGCGATCATAGTGGTGTGCATAGCCTTCATCCTGGACTTCATCCTGGACTTCATCCCCATAATAAATCTATTGAGAGAGTAGCGATCATAGTGGTGTGCATGGCAAAGTTAACTGAGAAGTAAATGTCCAAGACCATACTCCTGGAGCATAAAAGCAAGCATTGCAGAGTTGAACAAACCTGTTTTAATTGCTAAAAGGATATTTTTGTTACTGTCTTGGCAGGGTTTTTGGCTCTATTTAGCAGTGATATAGACTTTAATCTTGCTCACATCTAGGATAGGTATTCTTAGCTTCGGTTGGCCCTTTTAAGCCCTTTCTTCCAGACCTAGAAGAGGCCATCCATTGCCTATTGGCTTTGGCCTGTTACTTTTACTTATAGTAGAGGTTGGATCCTGTGGTCTTGACTTTATATTACACATTGGTATGGTTTATGTAGGTATTCTGACAGAGCTAAGGGGTATTTCATCCTTTTCAGGCCTACAGGCCTAGAACTAGAGGGGCTCCATCTTGATGGAGCTGAGAGGCTTATAGAGTAAAGGTAAAGTTTATAGTTAAAGCTGTTGTTCGCCCTAAGCGAACCGGAGAGAACCGGCCAGAGCTGAATCTAATCAGGAAGTGTTCCTGGGCTCAGGTCTCTAGATGAAACAAGCAGACTGGTCACTGTGGGAGCGTCTAGCGCAAGGAGCCTGGTGCATGGGATTGGTGGGAGGAAGCTGCTGGCTGGAACTTTCCATGAGGAAACAGCATTCTATATCAGTGAAGTGCAGAGGCGGAGTCAGGGAGTCGAGCTGAGTTGGAGGAGCGGTGAGGAGTCAAGCTGGAGAGGTAGAAGAGTGAGGAGCTGTTGGAGTAGGAGAGAGAGAGGGTTCAAGCTAGAGAGAGCTGAGATGAATTGGAGGAGCAGAGAGTGTTGGTAGAGTTGGAGGAGTGGAATTGCAAGAGGAGAAGAGACAGGACATGCTTGGAACAGAGAGAAGACAGACAGTCAGTGAGCTGGAACTGAAGGAAGCAGTCAGAAGCAGTTACTTATCAAGAGGAGGTGTGAATAGAATAGAATTGACTGAGGAGAGATCGTGGATTAACCTGTGTGAGCAGCTGGAGTTAATTGGACATTGGCACAGAGACATTTAAAACAGAGTGAACAAGCTAGTGGAATGAAGAGTATAAGAGCGGCAGAAACCATTAGACTGAAGCTGGAAGGTGGAGAGAGTCCGTGGGGGAGAGAAATCCAGTGCAAAGTGATCAGCGCAGAGGTGTATCCAAGAGTGCAGGAGAGAGAGCGAGTCTGAGATGAGCCAAGGCACAGACGAGAGAGGAACCCAGATGACAGCTAGAACAAGACTTCACACTAATCAGGTGATATCGGTCCTGTCATATTAGTTTACTTTACACTTACATCTTAATCTTGTCTTTATTCCCTAGGCTATTGTATTGCTAATCCTTTTCTTTGCAGCGGTGTGTTCTATCTATAGTCTTTGTCAGTTACATGTGGATGTGTCCATTACAATACAGATCTGTGTATGTGTTTATATTGTTAAAATAAAAGCAGCCCTAGTTCTTAGTGAACTGACATGTGCCTTGTATTCTTGTTCAATCGTAGTAACTCACGTTTCTAGTTGAGCATTGTTTGCATGAACGGATGTGAAATCCCGATCAGGTAAGTAGTGATCAAACAAATAGGAAGCGAGGGGACCTTTGATGCCAGGAGCAGAAGGCACATGTTATTAATTGGCTAACTCCTAATATTGTAGTAGCAAGCCCTTGGTGAATAGGGAGAGAGACTTCCCAACATATAACTGAAGGTGTTCATAGGAAAGTGGTCGTCGTTGATATACGGCGTTAATGAGAACGCTGGGGAGGATACCAGCGTGGAGGTCTGCCAGATTGCGGGCCGTGTGTAAGTGAGAGCGTTGGGGGGGATTACCAGCATGGAGGTCTGCCGGATTGTAGACCGTTTGGAAAATGAGAGCACTGGGGCTGCAGACCCACGTGTGTAGACACGCCAGATTGTGTGTCATATCTGCCCCAGGGTAGATTAGTCTGGGTCTGAGTGGCCGCGAGACTATAAGGTATGAGTGTGGTGTAGGGCATGGATATCCTTAGTAATCAGTGAGTATTCTTAGTATCCCTATAGATTTAGTGGTGTTTCTGATAATATGAGCTTGTATATTGCGAGTTCCCCATCCTCAGGTAGGTACCCAGGTGCCTAGATAGATGGTCCTGAGGAGGGATGTGGTTACGTTCTGGCTGGGTTAGAGGGGCCCCTAGGGGCTGATCCCATCTAAGCAGAAAATCCGGCCATTACAGTTACCCAACTGATTAATAGAGCAAAATATCACACAAGTATGTCTTTTAGAATTTTCAAACATGAAATCATCTCCACAGAAATGTTCTCTGGCTCATCTATTCACATGGACCATGTATTGCTATGCAGGATATTTATTATGGGAAAGATAGGTTAAGACCGAGATCCTTCGCAGAACATGTTGCACATATCTCCTGGTATTCATCCAGGTGACAGAAACGGTCTGAATTTAGAATATCAGGCTCCCCTGCTGAATTCTTCTCCAGCTTGTAGTATTGAACCAATTGCTAACTACCCTGATCAACATATTTTTGAGATACATTAACTCCATCATACATGCCCTCATACCTCCACAATTTGTAAACTTCTAATTTGGATATGGTCCTTCTCAAAACATCCATTCCCTACTAGAATTATTTAAGGTATTAATAGTTAACGCCAAGACCTCAAGGTACCAGGTTTATTACTGCAGAATTCCACACGTCCCCTTGTGTGGGTTTAAGACAACTGTCTAGCCTCATTTTTTTTTAACAATTTTTATTGATTTTGTTTTTAACACACATAACTCAATTTTACACAGCATCTTTCCAATGAGAAGCACAATTTGAACACATGCATGTATATCCAGCATCCATCGTTGAGACAGCATCAGCATCATTAGCCCATAACGTCTTATAGTACCTTCTGGTCATATTACTAATCGAGGCCTACTCCAACATACACTTTTGATGTCATCCCATGGTGCAATGCTTCCTTGACTTAGTGCCTCATGCATGTACCTACCCTATCCCCCTCCTTCCCTAACTCCCCCCCACCGGTGTGCTCCAACAACATGAACAAGAATAATCCAGCATCTTTTCGTCCCAGGGAATGCAGGTCTCCGATCTCGCTCCAGTCATTCTCCCTGTTACGTGAATTCTACCTCCCGCTCCCCCGAGGACTACTCCTATCTAACTACGTGCGTTGTGATCCGCCTGTTTCCTGAGAGCCCTCCAGTGAGTCTGCGCCTGAGTCCGCCTCCGGGCGTGTCAACAGCTCCACTAATGCCTCCCAAGCCTGTGCAGTTTCCATCGCTAAGTCATTGTTCACTCTCCTAGCCTGCTGAAGTCTAACCATGCTCTCACTGGATGCCCATTTTACAAACTCCTCTCTCCATTGTTCTACACAAGGCCCGCCTGGATTTCCACTGCCTTGTCAATTCTTGCTTGGGCAGCAATAATCCCAAGTCTCAGAACTTGTGACCATAGTGCGCTTTGTGTGTGGAAACCAGTGCAGAATGCACGCCCCCATATCAGGTTCTACCTGTCTGTCCGTCACCTCATTCAGGACCTCCATCACCTCCTCCCAGTACGTTCCGAGCTGCGGGCAGCTCCATAGCATATGTTGGAAATCTGCTGCTTGAGTGCTGCATCTGGGGCAGCATGCTGTCTCTACGTGGAAGTATTTTCTTTAGTTCAAATAACTTTATTGAAAAGAATTTGAAGTGACTAAACACAATATGCAGTGTAAATTAGACATAGTTGCCTTCCAAGCTCATTACATACAAAACAAAGGAATCCGACTAATAATGTAAGAATGAGACTGAAAATGTGAAATAAATAAAATACATATGTCAACTAGGTACATAGTAGAAACTTATCGAACTATTAAGGAATCTAAGGTGACTTAAGAACCTCCTGTTGAAAGGGATGTGGTGGTGAACATTGTTTAGCACTTGAATCAATAAAGATTGTGACCGGCGATCAGAAGTCATCACGTTTGATGGCCATGCGAGGAGGGTATACAAAGGCAGTATCTAACCTATGATTATGGCAAACCATATTCCACCAAGCCTTATAAGAAATTTTTGATGAGTCTTTCCAATTGACAGTAATTTGTTGAAAGGCAACAACCAATAATAAGTTGATAATCTTGACATTAATGAGAGTATCGTCCCATATGGGTGAAAGGCTACCTAAGAAGATGTGAGTGAAAGAGAAAGGAAACTTAGTGTCCTAGATTAAGTTAATTTGAGACCATACTTGTTTCCAGAAACGTTGTGTTTGTGAGCAATTAAATGACATGTGAAATAGGTCAGCATTGGGGGAAGAACATGTCCAACAAGTATCTGGAGTAGATGGAAAGCTTTTAGATAGAGTGGCAGGTGTGAGTAACAATCTATTGTAGACCATGAATAATGTTTGGTTAATATTTGCTGTTCTAGGGGCCTTACGTAATTTGGTCCATATACCTTTCCACTTTGATAGTGGCCAGCAAGTAGTAAAATCGTGTTCCAAGCTGCTTCTGTCTTCTGCCTATTGTTATCAATGCCCTGTAAATGTTTGCAAATAATAGAGGATTTGGGTGTGGTCAGTAATTAGGTGTGAAGACTGATAGAGGATTCTGAAGTGTTTGATATAATGGGAAAGTGGAAGAGAGATTCCAACACAGTTGCTTTAAGTAAGTTATATTTATTGATAAAGGAGGCAGGCATATTAAATAACTGCTGAGCGTATCAAAAGGTATAAATTGTGATTCTGAAAATAATTGATAGATCCATATTAACCCTCTTTGTCTCCAAGTTTTCCAGTAAAAGGGTTTGTTCTGGATCAATAAGTATTTATCATGCCAAATCGTTGAATTAAAGAAGGGTTGTTTAGAATCATGAGTAGAGTGTGAACGTAACTAGAGTAATTTGGAAGTGTGCTTTATTATAGGAGTTGAGATGGATTGTGGCTTACGAGAAAAAGAAATGTATTCACAGAATGAATAAGGAGTTAGAAAGAGGCGTTTCACTGACGTCCAGAGCGGGCAATCATCTGTAGAGTCCAGCAACCATAGAGAGGCCTGACGTAATAGGAAAGCTTTCTGGTAAGCCTGAAAATCTGGAAAATGAACTCCTCCTTCTGATTTAGGGCGAATTAATTTTAAGAGGGACATTCTAGGTTTTTTATTACCCCACAGAAGAGTTAACTTTTTCAAGTAATTTAGGTGTAATTGAAACCGGGATGTTCGAAATGGCGTATAAACTATGGGCGATAGCATCATCTTTATGGTATCCAGGCGACCCCACCAGGACAAATAAAGAGGATACAATTTAGCAGTCAATTCTGAAATCTTTTGACTACACTTATTCATGCATAAGATTACTGTTTCTGAAATTGAAGATGTAAAGTGTAGACCTAGATATTTAATATTATTCGGACTCCATTTAAAGTGGGAGGCTTGAAATTCTGTACTAAAAGTATATTTTGCTAAAGGCAATATTTCGCATTTGTCATTATTCAGCTTGTATCCAGAAATAGAAGCGTAAGCTTTCACCTCTTCTAAAAAGGCAGGAATTGAATCATTTGTTTTAGACATGAAGAGTAAAATGTGATCAGCATAAGCCGCAAGTTTGATATGAACATTCGATGTTTGGAACCCACAGGTGTTGGAGTTTTGGCACAATTTGTATAAAAATGGCTCAAGGGTTAAATTAAAGAGGAAAGGTGATAAAGGACAACCTTGACGCACTTCTCTGCCTAGATTAAAAAAAGGGGAAACTAAGCCATTATCACATAATGCTGCACAAGGATTGGAGCAAAGAAGAGAGAACAAGTTTATAAAATTTGAGCCAAACCCAAACCATTTTAGAGTATAAAATAAATATTTCCATTCAACTCTATCCAAAGCTTTTTCGGCATCTAACGTTATTGCCGCCAAAGAATGATCAAGATGGGATGATTTGGATAAAATATTGAAAAAGAGTTGCGTATTATCAGTAATAACTCGACCCTTGACAAAGCCAGATTGTTCTTTCCCTAGTAAATTCGGTAAATAGGAATCTAGACTTATTGCTAAGGTTTTAGAATTTTTTTATAGTTGATATTAACAAGTGAGATAGGTCTATAGTTTTTGCAATACTTGGGATCCTTACCTTCCTTAGATATAAGACAGATGTGGGCCTCCGAAAAAAAACAGGATTATTGGAAGAGAGAAAAAAAACTTAGAAGTGAATATAGCCTGGGGATTAAAAGCTTAGAAAAGTATAAAACTCGACAGTAAAGCCATCCGGACCAGGGGCTTTGTCCTTTTTCTGGTTTTGAAGAGCATTGAGGAGTGCCTGCTGGGAGAGATCAGATTCTAATTGAGATAGATCCGGGGTTATCTGCTGAGGCTTTTGGATATTAGAAAAAATTGCGCTAATGAGTGATCCGTAGGTTGAGCTTCTGAGGAATATAAGGAGTTATAAAAGAGAGAAAATTAATTTAATATTTCAGCATCTTTGAACTTTAAAACTGAATGTTCGTCAATGACGGAGTCAATGTTTAATTTGTTTTGGCCAATCTTTAAATAGTTGGCTAATATTTTCCCTGCTTTATTTTTACCCCCATAGAATTTAACGCTGTATTTTAACAAGTAAAGCGAAGCGAAGTGCTTTAATATCCTGGAGGAGAACTGTTGAAATCTTATGTACGGATTTTCGTTTCTTTGCCACAAAGTTTATGATAAAGTCTCTTGCTGATGCCTTAAATGCATCCCAAATAGTTGCATGTGATAAAGATTCTGAATGATTTCTATCAAAGTAATCAGTAAAAAAAGAAGTGAATGATGCAGAGATTTTGCGATTTAAAGGGGGTTAAAACACCACCTTCTAGGGGCATTGTTCCTGGGCAATACATCAAAACCAATGGAAATGGGGGCATGATCTGATAATAAAATGGGACGGATATCTGCAAATGTGAGAGATTGTGAAATGTTATGGAAACAAAAACATTATCAATTCTTGATTGGGTATGATGTGTTGAGGAATAAAAGGAGTATTCCCGGTTGGCTGGATTGCAAAGGCGCCAGGCATCAAGTAATTTGTGTTGGGATATGGTGTGAGTGAATGATTTGTGTATCTTATTGGGGATGAAAGGCACTTTTGAATTCCTATCTACACAGGGATCTAACACTTGATTACAATCTCCAGCCATAAGAAAGTTATCTTCAATGCAATTGGAAATGCGTGTGGCTAAGGCAGGCCAAAAGGAGGTGTCCCCACCTGTAGGTGCATAGACATTAAGAAGGGAAATTTGAACACTTTTTAGTAATTTAACGATGAGCCATCTTCCTTCTGCATCTGTTTCCTGCAACAATAATGTGGCTGGGAGAGATCTGCGGCATAATATCACCACTCCATTTCGTTTACCATCCCTAGGAGAAGAATAAGCTTCACCCACCCAACCCCTTTTTCATTTCATAGACTCAATTTCCGTGAGATGCGTTTCTTGCAGAAAGACAATGTCAGCATTTAACTTCGCTAAATGTGTTAAAACTCTGTCTCTTAATAGGAGAATTTAATCCCCTAATGTTCCAAGAAATCAACTTAAGTGACATAACACATGAAACCATAGTGCATATAGTAATTTAAACTGATAGTCCAATTCAATACAATGGAATAAACAACAATAAAAAAAGTCTGAGCTTATCCCAAATCCATAAAAAAAAGAAAACACTGAAATATGAGAAGGAAAATGAGAAAATATGAAGAAAAGAGTGAGCTTAGAATGATGCAAGTTATAGAAGATGCATAAGGATATCCAAGGGTGCAGAGAAAGAAAAGTCATGAGAAAAAGTTTGTGCATGGATTAGATAGTTAAGGAAAGAGATAGAGGAATATGTTGCAAAACATGAAACGAAGAACAGAACAAAAAACATATTAACATACGTACAAGAAGGAAGACACAGGGGGGGTGGAACCACACGGAGTAGGCGGCATGATTGGGTTCGGCTGAACAGGGGGATCCAGATCCAGGAGAAACCACGTTACAGGAATGAGAAATCTGTGGGGACGATGAATAATAAGTGTTAGAGTTAGTATTAAGATGTACAGATAGAATATACGCTGAGATAATCATCAACTGAATCAACAACAGTGAACTGATGAACTAGGCAAAGAAAACCATCAACATACAGTCTTTGTAATCAAAGAACGACGAGTAAAGGGGAATTCAAGTCAAACAGAAAATAGGAAACAAAGTCTAGACGAACTGAGGGAACATTTTGTAAGTACAACTCCAAACAGGGATGATTGGAACTTGATTAACTGGAGGATATTATGAACAGAACCAACAATGAATGAATATTAAAACGTGGGGGAGAATCAACATTTAATCTATGAGGAATTAAGAGCTATGTAGTTTCAAGAAGGTACCAAATTCAAGTAATATTCGATGAAGACGGACGTTGAGTGTCCATAGCAGTCGAGTTGCATGAATTAATACAATTCTGTAGCCTAACTTGATCTTCGTGAGTTATAGTTCTAATATTATACATAACCTTAAACAGGCAAGGGTGAAAGAGGCCATAATGGGCACCCAGTGATCGGAGAAGATGGCCTCAAATTGAGAAAAGCTTTTCGCCTGTTAGCAGTATTCTGGGCATAGTCTTGTGCAAAAAACAAAGTTGAACCAGACCAAGTAATGCGTTGAGCTGACTTGACCGTAGATCACACCAACAGCAAGTCTGTATACTCTATAAAGTATAACATTATTCTTCTCGATCTTTGTGAGGGCGACATGTTGGAGGAGGGACGACCTATTCTGTGTGATCTTTGGATGTTGAGTGATGTGCCTTCAGCCAGGTGGAGCACCTTGGGAAGAAAAGAAGTAAAGAAGGTGAGGGGGTCCGACCCCTCGACTCCCTCTGCCAGACCTTAAATACGTAAATTATTTCTCCTACTGCGATTTTTAAGGTCTTCAGTTTGCTTCTGAAGCATCGATACTTCAGACTGAAGTTGGGAGACACAAGTATCACTAAAGGTGGAGATACTTTGTTCAACAGCAGTAACTCTTGTGTCGAGTTAAGACCAATTATCTGCAAGGACCTGTAACTTAGAGTTGGTTTCCTTCATGAATGGCCGGAGGGCTCTTATCTCGTCCAACAAGATCTCCATGGAGACCGGAGAGGCTGATCTAGGAGGAGAAGGGGGGGGTTTATGCTTTAGGCGTTTGGTGAGTGTCTTCCCGGATGGTGTAGGTAAGGAATCCATGTCATCCTCCAGGGAACTTGGTGCGGACTTCTGAGAATCCTCCAGCCTAGAGTATGCAGCAAAAACCTTAGAATTTTTAATGAAAACATGCTTTTGTTGCGTTTTTGTAGATAAAGCACCCTTCGTTCTTCCCATAGAAACACTAGCGTAGCCGGCGAATAAAAATAGGCGCATAAATTTGTCGTTGTAGTGTTGTCAAGAGTAGGAAGGGGGCCGTGTGAATAGCACTAAAGATGCATGCCTGTCATCCATATCAAGTTTAAAATGCCCAATAAAACATAGACAGAGCACTCAGAAATCAATAAAGATGGGAGCAGCGCATGGTTCATGTGAATGCCAAAAATTTCCAATACTCCTAGGTAGTTACGCCATAAGGTATCCAGGAAACAATCAAAATGGCCCCCAAAAAATTACTTTCAGTCTAAAAGGCTGAGTTAACATCTACTTAATCTAAAAGGCCACATAACATCCAGGGGATGTCTTCACAGAGAATATGTTCAGGAAATCATTTAGAAAAAATAATTTAGAAAAAAAAAAAAGCGCCATGTGAGCAGCAGAGTGATATTTATGATGAGATTTGCCGGTCGCGGGCGTCACAAAATGGCGGCCGCGACTGTGGTAGCAATCGAGAGGCTCACTTACGAAATAAACACATGTCCACCACGTTTGTGATGTCGCCGAAGAGGTCTAGGCATTCAGCGCATCTTCCGACGTTATTTGCGGTTCCTGTTTTCGCCCGACAAAGCGTCTTGATGCGGTAACTCGCGGTCCCTCCGGCGCCCCTCAGCCAGATGCCACCATTCACCGCGGGCGCCAAGCCACGTCCCCTACGTGGAAGTATTTAATTATCCGCTCAGGGGTTAGATAGGCCCTATGTACAATGTAGAAATGAATTAGCTGAAACCTGGCATTCCGTGGACCTTTCCATGCCCTTTCTTCTATTTTGGTCCATGCTGTCTCAGGAATATCCCTCCCCAGATCTGCTTACCACTTTTCGCGCAGCTGTGGCAGTGGCTACAGTCACTCCTCCTCCAGTCGCCTGTACAGGCATGTCATTGCCTTTACCGTCCCGCTGCACTTACCACATACTGACACATCAAGGATGTCTGGGGCTCCATTAGCCCAGTCCCCCAGTACTTCTCAATCGCAGCCACCAGGGCTGCATGCAGCAAATAGCCACCTCTAGGCAGGTCATATCTGGCCTGGAGCACCTGGAAAGGTAGAAGGGCCCCCTCTTCATACAAGTTCCCGATCATCTGCAATCCTAGACCCTCCCACTCCGCCAGCGCAGTCCAGTCCCCCCATACAAGTTCCCGATCATCTGCAATCCTAGACCCTCCCACTCCGCCAGCGCAGTCTAGTCCCCCCTTGCGGGAAGGCCGTGCACATGCCCAGGGAATTTCCGGCACATGAGGATGCAGAACACTACTCCTGCGCTTATATCCGTTCCAGCTGGTCCTGAGCGTTTTCTCCTCACTCGTCAAAGAGTCGAGTCGCAGTCGCTGTCCCAGTCCCAGTACCACAAATGAAAGAACATGCCTCGGCAGCCACCTGTCTTCTAGCACCCTAAATTCCCGAGCTACTGCCTGCGCAAGCCACTGCAATTGGGCCACTAGGTAATACCCCTCAAAATCGGGAACTGCCCATCTTCCCGTGCCCCTAGGCCTCATCATCGTGGTTAGAGCCCCAACTGTCTTGCCTCATGATAGTCTTAAACACTGTCTTTTACATAGACCTTCCAAATATTGTCCGTGTCCATTATTTTTTCAAAGGATGAACAGCGCACCAGCACGCACCCAAAAGTGGCACATGCCCAGCCTTGGTGGTGAACTAACCTAGTCAGCATGTTGTGGGAGTTCTCCGCTTTTCACCGCTGGTGTCCCTAAGGCAAGCTCGTCTGCGCCCAGACCGCACCATACGCCAGAACCCCTGGGAAAACTATCAGTCATGTGGCTATTCTAAAACATCAACTTCTTGACTTGTGGGTGTCAGCTCCCCATAAATCTAGAAGGGCTCATGAATAACAGTATCGTTGTCTGCCCTTGCTGGCACTATCCGTTTATTTCCTCGAAACCAGATTCTACAGTAGCTCAGACTCCCCTTCCTTCTCATACCCCATGTGGGACAACCTTCTCCGGATTTCTAATCAATGATATTTCTTTGTTTAGAAATAAAGTTGCATTTTTCGACTTCGTCTCAACAAAAGCCGGATTGGGTGTTCATTACAGAAACCTGGGCTAAGGAATATGCTGGCTCCGACCTGGTTGACGCTATTCAATATGGTTATACCATTTCCCGATTGGACAGAATAGGCAAATGCGGAGGTGGGTTAGCTAATATTTTTATGGACTCCTGCCTTGTTCATATTGAACCATTAACTACTGCCTCAGATGCCTGTCAATCATTACTTTTCTTATTAAAAATATATTCGACAAACATTTGTTGGAGTCCTGACTTACTGGCCTTCGGGACCTAGTTTCTGCTTCATCATGGAATTTGCCAATCTTATATAACCTCACCTTGGAAAACAAAATCTTACTCTTCTGGTAGAATGTAATTTATCATTTGGACAGTGCATCTTGATCTTGCAAGATCTCGAAAACTTTTAAAGATGCTATGCTATGTGTGGTTTCACCCAATTAGTTAAGACTGTCACCCATGAAGCAGGACACATTCTTGATGGCATCTTCTCTGATGATCATCATATTACGGCAGAGAACCCCTTCCTCTCTCCAGGGTCATCTTGCTGTACCTTTCTATTTTGTGCTCCATGTAAGCAAAGAAGGTGCCAGTAAGGTGCTTAAAAGAAACTTTAAATGTATAAATAAGGAATATTTTCCTTTGACCCTTAACCCCTTCCATGCTGATGACGAACCCCAGCCGTCATGCACAACGGTGCTCGTGTGCTGATGACGGCTGGGGTTCGTCACGGCCCGCCCCTGTTCGTGCTGTTTACAGCACACCAGGGGAATCTCGGCCGCATGGAAGGGGTTAATGAAAGACGATGGACTGAATATAATGATCCTGATTTAGTGGACGTAGAGTACTCTAATTGGCTTGGGGGTAGCCATTGATTCTCTTGTTCCTCTTAAAGAACATTATATAGGCAGAAAAAAACCTACGGCGCCCTGCTACTCAAAAAAGCTTAAAATACTCAAGCAATCCTGTCGCTGCCAAGAACGTATCTAGCATAAACGTTATGACCCATCGGAAAGTATAATGCATAAAGCCAGGTTGGCAGAATTCAAATTAGCCATTAACTTTTTTACATTCAGATGACATCATCACTCAAGTCCTCTAGTGATTTATTTAATTCACTATCTACCCCGCCTGCTTCGGCACAAAATGGGAGCTTGCAAGACTTTTGTGATTGTATGACTAATTATTTTCACTTCAAAATTGCTGAGATTTACTCCTCCTTGGACAGTCTTAACTCTGAGCTCTTTAATTCAGACCAAAATATTAATCTCTCATCCCTTTGTCCTCCCCATATCAAAAAGAGGGATGACCGTCTGCTTTCCTCCCTCTTTCTTACGAACAGATGGACCAGCTTCTAGGGGGGATCAAATCAGGCTCTCCGCTAGAACCCTGCTCCTCCAAGCTGATTATGTTGGGTAGGGATATTATTTTTTGATATCTTACAGCAACTCTTAATCTGGCCATTTCCTGTGGACGATACCCACTTAGCTGGAAAACAGCGGTCAACAAGCCCTTATTAAGAAAAGAAAATCTTGACTCAGCAGAATTAAACTATCGCCACATTTCCCTAAATTCTGTTCCTGCTGAGATTCTGGAGAAACACCGTAATGTTCAGCTATGTACGTATTTGGACCAACAGCATTTGCTTGAGCCTTCTCAGTATAGATTCAGAAGTTACCATGGGTATGAAACTGCATTAATAACTGCAGTCAACAACATTGCATCTTGGTTGACGCCAGGCAGTCCTGGGTTGTTGATTTTGTTTTGACCTACCGGCAGCATTTGACACCATCTTGCCAATATGGCTTATTGAATGTCTTTCAGGAATTCAGGCTGACAGATTCTGCCTTGAAGCTTCTTTCTTCTTTTTTAACATATAGTTCACAGAAAGTAAAGATGGACCAATTCTATTCGGACCCCACTTTCACTCTTTGTGGAATTCCACAGGGCTCCTCCATGAGCCCCACCCTTTTTAATATAGATGTTGCTCCCCTGGCAAAGCTGGTTAGGCCATTTGGGTTGGAGGCAATATCCTATGCAGATGATACACATTTACTTGTGTCCATCACAGAGGATATAGAGGCCTCAGCTGCCGATTTTACCAAGAGCATGAAGGTGGTTGCATCTTGGATGATAAACAACTATCTTCAACTGAATGGGGGCAAAACTGAGGTTTTGGTCTTTGGTAGCCAACATTCTATATGGACCCATTAATGGTAGCCAGAAACGCTCGGATCATGTCCCTGTCCTGTCGCCTCTGCAAAGCATCTTGGTGTCATAGTTGACAACAAGTTGTCCTTCAATCTCCAGGTTAACAGGACTGTGTCATCTTGCTTCTGTTTCTTTCTTTTCCCATGCAGAAGCATGCAGCTGTGGCATTGATTTTATCCAGGATGGATTATTGTAGTGCCCTCTATTTGGATATAAATAGGGCCTCTATCAACAAGCTGCAACTTGTTGAGAATGCGGCAGCAAGTCTAGTCTTAGAGGTTCCGAAATCTCGGTCATTTTCGGCTGCCATTCAGAAACTGCATTGGCTTCCAGCTGAGAAACTAATCCTGTTTTAGGCCCTATGTAGTGTTCATACGGTGCTTCAATTCAGGCCTGAAGGGAATAGGAAACCTCTTTGAATGCTACGTCCCCACCAGACAACTGTGTTACGCCAATAAAAATAGTCTGGTTGTTCCCAGGTACAGGAGGGTAAGATGGGGAAGAAGAGCCTTTACTGTAGCAAAAACAACATTTGATGGACAGAATGCAGAACAATGTCATACATTCACCCCAGTACAGAGATCTGGGCCTAAATCCATCGTTTTTTGCACTCCACACCACCCCAGTTCAGACATGGCCATATGCAAATCAGCCTTGACCCTGTGCCTTATGGGAACAGTCTATCCCGAACTGCCAAGCCATATCTTCCCTGGACTGGAATCAAGCATCCTAGGACCGGTTTCTGGCTATCAGCCGTCTTCAGCCAGGATAGCTTGACTCCAGTGGTGTGGAGAGTACAGGACTCACGTCTGAGCATACCCGTCCCACTGTAGCAGCTTCTAAGATTTGGAATGCTCTCCTTCTATTAATTTTTTGTCATGAGTCACATCTTCCTTTTCACAAGTCCTTAAAGGCCTGACTTTTTTCCTTGTAACTGTTTCTTACTGAAGGCTTAGGCTCCTGCCTGGCAGAGGAACCGCTTCAGCGTCTTGACGCCTTTCGGGTATTTGTTTGCACTTTAAAAGTTGGTCATTCATTCATTATCATTTAGTTTTGATAAAGTAGATCAGAACGAGCTTGTTCACAAAAAAATTAATACTGATTAAAAGCGCAGTCTTTGATTGAAATTTTAATTGGACTCATGTTAATTTCTAATCAACAAGGCTAGATGATTACTCTGCATCCCTGAACTATGAGGTTCCTCGTTGCCTTTTCCTCTCTTTTAAGAGTTTTTACGTGCCTGCACCTCGAAGTGATCAGTTTTGAGAGGTATGAGGAAGAAATTCAAATTGTGCTACTTTTGGAGGCAGAGACCTCAAACACATTGTTAGCACCAAACAAAAGATTTACTAAAACATGGCACTTTGCCAACACCGCTCTCAGTGACTTACCCCAGGGTCTCATCCCTTCTATGAGGGCATGCGTTGGGCCTGCCTCAAGGACACAGAACAGGTTTGGGGGTCTCTTATTACCTGGGACAGGTATATGCAAGATTAGCATGACACCAGGGCCAAACAAAAAGTCTGGATAGAAGTTTTACATGCAGTTGGACACTCATGGCAGGGGTACTCCCATTGAACATGCAGCGTACGTTCCTGTCTCAACATCAAGAATTACACCTAATTCGCCCCTGCTATCATTTTTCCCAGGTACTCCTGGTAAAGTGAGTGCTGTTTGTCGCCTGTGAGGGTATCCAGGCATTGAATAGATGAGGGTAGGTAGGCGTGTGTTGAGGCCGGGTCTCCGTTTAGACTGTCTTGATTTTCCTAAAGAAGACTCATTGAGAAGTCAGGTCTTCAGCTTCTTGGGGAATTCAAGAAGTGAGGAGGAGGCCCTGATGTGATGAGGGAGGTAGTTTCAGGATTTGGATGCTTGGTGGGAGAATGATCAATCTACCTTTCTTCTTCTGTGGATGCGGGGTGTGTGTGGGAGCGAGAATGATGCTGAGCAAAGATGCCTGGTGGATTGGTGAAAGTGAAGCCAGTGATTGAGGGATGCGGGTCTCATGTTGTGTAGTGACCCCTTATGCATAGAAATCAGTGGCCTGTAGTTGAGGGCAGTGGGGTTCTTCGCCTCCACCTTTTTCCGAGGCATGAAAAGTGCCTGTCTGGCTAAACAAAGGTCAGCCTTATAGACGCTCTTTATGTTTGGGCCAGGCAGTTAGGTGCTGTACATATGCTAAATGCGCAGCTGCCTGGCTGGGGGAGCCGACATTTTTCAGGTTGAAGATTTTAAAGGCTGGTGGGCGTGACCTCTTCAACTCGGCAAAGCCTTCTGAGAGCCTTCCTCTCATGAAGAATGGGAGTGTTCCTGATAGACTTGGACCCACATACTTCAGTTTTAAGGCCTGAAGTCCCCAGGGCTGAGTGTCCATCAGTGACATTTGTAACAAAGTGGGGTGAGGTCAGCAGTCTCACTGACCCAATCCGACTCTGTGGCTACTAAAGACCTGCAGCCTCTTCTGATTGACTGGGGGTCCGCCAGTGAGGGCTGGCGGCAGTCCCAGCCCTCCATGAACCACTGAGGCTTCCCGCTTTGATTCCTGAGATGTGGCCTGCTGATTTTTTAAAACTTTTTTTTAAAGTATGTGTGAAAGAAAGTGTGTGTGACCCTACCCCACCCTCGCTGCACATTACGGCCCCCTACTGCTAGAATTACCTCAGTAACACCAGCATAGTGCCATAGGTGCTTCTGTGAAATGAGAATTACCTTTAGCAGGCCAGGGCCAGTTGCAGACTCATGAGTTTAACACACTCACATTCAAGTACTTTCACTCCCAGAAATTCTCACTCAAATTCATTCTTTAAAACAATATTTTTTTTTAAATTGGTTTTTGTTTCAATTAACACAATATCGCACTTATGGTGGACAGGGACTGTACATGTATCTCGATCTGTTTGCTTACATTACACATATGCAGGTTCATTATCACAGTCGTGCATTTCCCCACAGTCCTATCACACATTTCAGGTAACCCCATCTCCCTCCCGTTCATATGGTATGTCTGTTATTCTTCTCCGTTTGTGGCCTATGTGTATGTATCCAGTGAGTCTAACCCATAGTGCCGCATTCAGTTGGCCCATACCCTGCGGAACTTTCTGGGGCATCCTCTACGCTAGAGGTTCCCCGTTCTACCGCCATATATTCGTCCATTCCGGTCTTCCATTCATGCAGCGTCGGTGCACTAAAATTCATTCTTTTTTTAAATGTTTTATTTCAATACGTTTTTATTGTCTTTTACATTACGGCAACACATACAACATAAAACATAGTTATCGCAGTTTTTTCATTACAAGGTTTCCAGCCCAACTTGCTGGTATGGTGGCGTCTCATTACAGATTGTTCGTGTTAAGCTGTCCCTTTATCCATCGCCCTCGTGAAGTTAGAAAGAGGCGTGAGAGGGCAAGGGGTGAGATTAGTTTTGGGGAATAAAAAGAAGCGAGCAATAGAAAAGGAAAAAAGAGGAGAAAGGTTACAAGAAGTTTTCTATCTCTAGGTAGTTGGCCCTGGTTTGGAGTTATGTTGGGCTACGCGTGCTTGCTTTGTGTTGGTGTGGCTTAAGGCGGCTCATATGTGTCTAACTCGCCCTCCTTCTTTCTCACTACTTCACACTCCCTCTGCTTCAAACTAATTTTCTTTCAGTCACTCACTATCACGTAGTTTCTCTATCTCACTCTCAACGCTCATTCTCATTCAATTATTCGCCTTTTCTCTTTCATGCACTCACGCAGACACGCACCCCCCCCCCCCCCCCCACACACACACACCTTTAAAACATGTTTTTATTTAAATTCCGTTTAGTTGTCTGCGCTGGTCTGTTACTCATGACTGTGCTAGGTAGAACTCCAGGACACGAGCACAGCTTCCTTGGGCACAGCAAGAATAAACTGTAAGCTGGAGCATCTTGCTTTTTTACCTCCACCTCTCCCACCTCAAAAGAAGGTTGGGGTGTGAGGCGCCTGCATCTACCCCACCCTGTGGCGAAATTGAAGTTATTGAGTTGCAAGCATCATAGACTGGCAGACCCAGGCTAGGGCTAGGGCTTAAGCCTAAAGCACCCATGGCTACCTGTTGCAGTGGTGCTGCGTGTTACTAATAGGGAGGGCCCTGGGCCGTGACAGGCCCCTGAGGCCAAGGGCTGGATGTCGCCAGTATTAGACAGCCAGGCCTACCTGTTGCTGTGTGATGCGGCAGCGTGTTATTATTGGGGAGGGCTCAGGGCCGGGAGAGGCACTTGAGGCCGTGGCTTGTATTTCGCCAGTATTAGACAGCCATGACTACCTGTTGCTGTGATGCTGCAGCGTGTTACTATTGGGGAGGGCTCAGGTCCGTGACATGCCCTTGAGGCCAGGGCTTGGATTTCGCCATTATTAGACCATCTCTATAATGGCAGGTGTCTCAATCTGCGTGCCCCCAGCCATCAGACAGATTATTGTCTCCGATTTATGTATCCGACTTTATTCTACCATTTGTGAATAAGTACTTATTATACTGTGATCATTTTAAAAAAATAGAAAAAATGAGGGCAAAGTCGGCGTGTCCACAACGGCAAGCCGCTTCTGAAGCTTGCAGGCAAACCACAGTAAACCAAGATTTTTATGGTTTTGAAGAATACATCCACTAATTTAGAGAGCATTAAAAAAAATCCAGTGCAGTCTTGACATTTTCTTAACATCCTAAAATGTGCAGAACCGAGCGATCTGACAGTGGCAGAACAGCGTGAGGTGTTGAGCATATTACATTTCACCCAATAACATGGGTTTAGAAAATCGTCTGTCCATTTTATCTTTTACTTATTTGTCTTAGCTGAGACCTGGTGACATTTTTGGTTCTTCGTTCAAAAACAATGCTGGTTCTGCTGTATATTTCTCGTTTTCATCACCTCTAAATGGATCATCTCCTTCTAATACTAGCTTTCACTACTAGTGGATGCAAGATTATGATCTCTAAACAACCAGTGACCCTAGGTTAGTAAAATGGTCCCCTGATACCTCTAGTTTTGGCAAGGTGGCAGTTTGGTGGATAAAATGACAGGAGTGGAAAGTAGTGCAAGCATACACAGTAGCCTTAGTATTAGCCCTCTTTGTTTAGTGGGCACACCACCACCCGTGGCCACATTCCTCCCTTCCCCCAGTAGAAGCACACAATATTTACTTGTTAACTTCCTCCCCCGACCCTCTACCAAGTCAACACTCCAATGCACAGCAACCACAGTTGAAAACCGTGCAGTATAAGGCAGCATTTTACCTGATAGGCGCCATTCCCTCCAAGGAATCTAAAATCTGCGGTCATATCACCAGGCACTTCTCTCATGCCTTACTCAACTGTGTCCATTTTCGAGCCATGTCTCCTTGCCCAGTCCAGCTCTTTATGCTGCTTTACCTCTCCTTTCAATGGGCTCTACTCAAGAAATAGAGAAAGAAGCACCCTCCGCTTACCTCCTTTTGCTAGCTCACAGCATAATCTGCTGGTCTGTTACATCTGTGCTCACGTGGTGTGGGTGGGTGGGCAAAGAGTATGTACCCTCGTTCACTTGTAGTTTAGGAAACTATTTCATCATTCATCATTTCTACTGCTATGAAGGACGCCCATGCTTGCACTTGATTTTCCCATAGCTAGGAGAAGCGTCTTTGAGACCTGTATGATTGGAGCGACTACTGCCAACCTGTGCTGTTCCAAAGTGGCTTTTATTGGGGAATAAATCTTACTGGTGCCTACTTGTACACTTCACCCAGCCAGAGAGATGCTTTATTTCATTACTTTCACCCTGAGGCACACGAGACATCGAAAGTCCCATGAAATAGTCCACTGATCAGACTAAAACACTCTAAAATGTTCTAATTTTTTTACATTTGGTGTGAGTACTGAGCACATCCTAATAAGCAAATATTTTAAATATGAAGTCTTGATGTGTCGTATGGAAGCTGACAAATGGCTTGAGGTAGCACTGTTTCCTCACATATGTAAGCGTTTGTGTGTGTGTTTGAAACGTTTTCATTGTCGTCCTTTCAGGGTGAAAAGTGTATGAGCGTTTTACTGCTCCTTCTTTTGGCTGCTCTTTCAGTAGGTACGCTGCAGAGGCTTGTATTACTGCTTTAAGTGCTCTATACCTGTGTTCTTTACGTGTGAGAAAATGTTGGACTACTCCTTTTAGTACTGTGCCTGAGAGTGTCTGTGTTTATGGGTTTTGTCTACTTTGCCGCCCATGCTGTACCATTTTGTGTAATGAAAGCTTGCACAGCTGCTGCACTTGATGTGCTTGATATGTATGTGTAAAAAAACTTTACCTTCTTACCTCTACTTTTCATCCCAGCCGTTACATAGTGAGTATTTACTCTTGATAACGAGAAGTTTTAACCAAGTTTTTAAGCTACGATCCTACTTGTATAGCTTTCTCCATATAACACTTCCCATATTTCCATCGAAGAGTAAGCCAAACATCCCCACTTCTTGTCCTTTAGCGTCTGTGATTAGGATTACTCACAGCCCTGGGTACTACTGTAGGTGTATTTATTTTTTGATTTAAAAAATAAATACATTTGTATGTAATTTCTCTGGTCCTGCTTTGGTGAACCTGGGGGAGTGTGTGAAGGATTTCGTTTAAATTTCAGTTGCTATTTACTGGTAGGCTTAGCACCTGTTTTAGCTGTACACCTTGCCATTAGTTGTGCTGTTTCGACCCTGCTTATTTTGAAAGAGTTGTCAAAAATAGTCTGTGGCGCGTCTGACATGGAGGCATCCACATTGATATAGTGCTATGTTTGTATTCGCTGCCTTAGGATTTCTTTACATTCAGTTTTTGAGATTCAGGGAACTATTTTTCTAATGGATCAGTAAAGGAATTGAGCTAACAATACTCACAATTTGGATGACACTTCTGTGAATGAGGAAGAGGTGCATACAGTAACTCGGGTTCCTACTTTGTAGACCGTTCAAAGAAGCAGTTTCTGGTGCTTTTAGAGCCAGCAAGACCATCGTTTCCTAATTAGGACTCCAGATCATGGTGTTCAAGAGAAAGAGTTTAAAGGTCCACATATCTGAATTAAGCGGTAGAATCTAGCTCTTCCTGAAGTACAAGTTTTGGAGGAAGAGGATGACTTTCTACTCCAATATGAGAGGATTGTAATTCGATTTTTCCTCTGATTAATTGGGTACAGCAGTGGCGGCAGCAGCAGAGTCCTCTATTGATGGTACGTGGCAGATCTGAATCAGGTCAGTAAGGTGGATTCCATCTTGAAGAATTTGTTGATGCTTATTCCTTTTATGGGATCTAAATTGTTAACACACCTGGAGACTTTGGTGGAAAAGTCTATTGAGTATAGAAAGCGTAAGGGTCCATGAGACCTACATGAGGAGAATTTATATGCTTCATGATGAGCTTTTGGTGTATCGTTCAACGAGAAGTTGGGAGCCAGCTTTTTTGTTAGAGGGGACATAACTGGGGATTCACTCCATCAGAGAAGTCCCAGTCACAATCTACAGATGTTCGTTCTCTTACTCCACCCTTGCCCCCTTAAAAAAAAAAAAAACGATGTTTCAGGTGTTAATCATTTGCTGATTGGGTGTGTGCTGGTATTTTGTCAGGAGAAATGCAAGGTGTCCGTATTAGAACAATGGATCCTGGACATTGTGCAGCATGGCTATCAGATGTATTTTCTAGAAAGTCCAGACAAGTGTTTGCGCTTGACTACCCTGCCCAAAGATTTGCAGAAATAGCAAGTATTGTTATCCAGAAGTTGTTGTTCAAGAAAGCAATAATCCCAGTCCCTTCCTTGGAGAGACGGAAGTGGTTCTGTTCAATTTTCTTTCTGGTCCAGAAAGCATCTGGATATTATAGAATAGATCTGAATCTAAAAGCACACGTTTATATTCCATATATAACTTTCACAGTGATAAAGTATTTCTGCCGTATATAATGACTAGAAGCTTCCTTGCATCTTTGGACCTCGTAGGTGGATATTTGCATGTGTTGATTGATCAAGCATTGAAGAAGTACCTATGGGTTTGTGTATGAAACAAACATGATTGTTCAAGGTTCATCCTTTAGGGCTAACCTCTTCACGGAGGTATGGATAAGAGTAGTAGTGATGAGCCAGGCAAGAGGAATTCAGGTCTATCTATATTTGAATGACTGGTTGTGTTGTTCTTCCATCTTAAGGCTTGCAAGCATGTGAAGGAAGTTTGCAGTTTGCTGAAAGTAGAAAGATTTTTACTAATTCATTAAAAAAAGCAGGTCATACCAACCTAAGATCTGCAGTTCATAGAGGCGCATTTCAGAACAGATCTGGGGAAGAGGTTTGTGCCAGTGTCAAGAAAATAATAAAAGCTTCTTCTCTCCTCTCTTCTGGGCAAGGCAACCCTGTTTGCCAGGGAAAGCATTAGTACTGTTTCCTTGTGCTATATTCCTCTACTAAACCATCGTCTGATGATAAAGCATAAGCACAGGTGCACCACACATCAATTACAAACACTGAGAGAACAAATGTATAATCTGTTTACAATGCAGATAATGTTCAAATTATTTTTTCTTTTATCCCAGTTTTTTAAAACCGTGGACTGTAGGGTATATAAGGGAGGGTCCTGGCCTCACATCTTTGTTACACTAATGGACCGAGAGGAATCCTTGCTGGAGCTGTGTCCCCCTAAGTGCGGATATAGACCCATGCTCTCAAGGCTTTCTGAAGCTCTGCCTTCTTGGTGCTTCGCTTGAAAGGCACCCATTTATTCTCGCAGAATTCCTTGAGCTGCGCCACTGTGTAAGCTTCTAGGTTGGCCAGCTCAAGTTCCATCATGCTAGCTAGGACCCCAGATGTTTGTAGAGAAAACCAGTGAAACTTGGCAAAAAGGACTTTGAAAAAGAGCAGCCAGTCAGGGAGAATTTAAAAATAAAAATACAAATTGGAGAGGGTAGACAAAAAGGTTTCAGTGGAGTCAGGTGTAGGATTGTGGTGTACACGGATTCACTGTGTGGTGTTACACAAGCACAAGTCCTAATCCCACCGCTGCCACCAATGTTAGAACCGGGGTCTCTAGTTGGCCGGGGTATGCACCATAGTCCAAGTAGGGATCACCGCTTCCCACAGGGTACTTTGACGCAGAGCAGGAAGGCTTAACTTCAGAGGCAATGTGTAAAGTATTTGTGCAACACACATCAACAGTAAATGCAGTAAGAGCACTCGCAATAGGACACTACATCTGTCACTGGCACGGATTGAGTGAGCAGAGGCGGAGTCGGAGTCTGAGGCTTGCTGTTCGAGCTGTGCAAGCAACGCGGCAGGAGCCGCCATTGACTAAAATTCCAAGCGGTCGTGGCAAGCAAGCTGCAGGAGCCGCCGAGAATCGAAACGCTGCGGGAGCCGCCTTTGCCTAAACTCTGCCAAACGCGGCAGGAGCCACCAATGATAAAACGTCAAAGCGGCCGTTGCCGCTTGTAATACGAACGCGGCAGGAGCCGCCATTGCCTAAACTCTAAGGCGGCCGTTACCACCTGTAGAACGAACGCGGCAGGAGCCGCCATTGCTTGAACTCTAAGGCGGCCGTTACCGCCTGTAGAACGAATGCGGTAGGAGCCGCCGAAAATCCAACGCGGCAGGAGCCGCCAACGATAAAAAACATCAAAGCAGCCGTTGCCGCTTGTAAAACGAACGCGGCAGGAGCCGCCTAAAGACAGATTCCCTTGCGGTCTTTGCTGCGCATTGTGGGATTTGCAGTGTTGAGCCCTGTCAAGTGTTAGCTGAAGTGAACTGAAGCAGGTGAGCAGACCACTGACCGCAGACCGCGAGCAGAACGCCAGTCGCCATTCCCTGCAAGGGGTTAAGCTGCACTCCCTCCTCGAGTCCCCCTCGGGGTCCCCCCGTTATTGGACATCATAGGGGCCCCCGGCGACGCTGATGGAGATGCCGGACGGGCAGATTTGACTGACGCTTGACGAGCCATTCAGCCCCGCGAGTGAGAGAGAGGGTCGGTGAACCTTTACGAACTGCTACATCTGCAATCTGAAAAGGAGTTCCCGTTGGCGGCAGGCGGAGGCTGCAATCTAGCGGGCCTGCAACATTCGGTGAGTGTTATTACCAGGCTCCCAGCCCAGCAGCCTCCCAGCAGGCAGTTATTCGTATAAAAGCACTGCCTAAGCACAAAACCCCCAGCACCAGTTCCGGCTCACCAAACAAACAGAGGCGCCCCCAGAACGCTGAAAACTGCAGACTTAAATGTGGGATTTGCGCTGATTGATAGCGCATTGTTATCGTACCAGGGAGTGCTCGAGAGACCCAGAGGTGGACGCAGGGGAGTTGCAGGGTATTACGCGAGTGAAAGTTGCAGGGTGCCGCTCGCAGCAGAACTCTTATGCTTGCCAGTGCCTTCGGCGATATTGGACCTTGCCTGATTACTTGTCTTGCTGCCCAGATTGTTTGCTGCTCATTCTGTTGCTCCGCTTGCCTGTCTGGGGGTTGAAGCTGGTGACGGACCCACCGCAGGAGCCCGGGACTGCAAGGCTTAGCAGTCTCTGCTAAACACCCAGCTGCAGTCTCTTCCCGTGCAAGCCCCGCCCCCCCCCCTCCACCAGCCATTACTGTTCGCTGCCCCCGCTTCGCGGACGCCCCTCGCAGCGGAACTTTTGTGCTTGCAAGTGCCTTCGGCGATATTGGTCCTTGCCTGATTGCTTGTCTTGCTGCCCAGATCGTTTGCTGTTCATTCTGTTACTCCGCTTGCCTGTCTGGGGGTTGAAGCCGGTGACGGACCCTGATTTCTAAAGGACTCACCGCGGGACCCGGGACTGCGAGACTCCGCAGCCACTGCCAAACTCCCAGCTGCAGCCTCTTCCCGTGCAAACCCCGCCCCCCCCCCCTTTGATTGTATAATTTACAGTCTTTTCGCGCATCGCGATGCGCACGGGACTGAGCTCTGGGCTAAGCCTGGGCAAAGGGCGAGCTCTCAGAGACTGGAATAGGCTGGGCTGGGGCCATTCCCTTTAGTTCCTTCAAAAGCTTACTAACTACATCCGGTGACTGTGACTATTTATTTGGTTTTGGACCGCTTATGGTAAACGTTGCATTGTGTCCAGCCACTGTATAAGTTTGGAAAGGAGCAATAGCTGGTCTAACATTCCCTCATATTATATTGGGGTTTTGAAATCTGTAACGGATAATTTGAAAGTAGAAATGACGGCTAAAAAATTAAGGTCTGGGAAATTATTAGTGGGTAGGTCCTGTTCTAAGACTAAATCGAACCCATTACGTAGTAAGGATGGACAAGTTTCGTTGTTGAAAGGAAAATGTCAGTTATTTAGTTTATGGGAAAGGGGAAAGGACAAAGTACCCACAGTGGGGTCTAAGTTAGAGGATAATACTGAAAAGGGAGAAGATGAGGGTCAAACTAACGTGAGGGGGCATAGCAATCTTGCTGTTCCAATTGAGCAGGCAAATAAGGTAGAGGGTGTTTTCCTCCCCATTGAAGGGGCAGGTGGTCCATCAGACCCTCCGAAAAATATGGCCCTGCTCCGCAAGTCTTCTGAGACAAAAATATAAGTAGTATTTTGCCCCCCGTGGACAATCTGAGTCCATTTATAAAACAGTGGACATTATAGTGCATAGTCACATACCTAACCCCGGTGAATTACCACTAAAAGAATCTCTTGGTCCCACTCTGCCGGGGGAAGTGCAAAGTAATGATTCTTTTTTCCCAGACCTAGATATGGAGCTCTGCAGGAGGTACAATGCTGATGAATCTAGCAAGATTTTAGATCCCACAAAGACCCCAGCAGTATCCACCCCTACAGGGCTCCAATTATATAGTAGTACTCCCTCTAATAAATCTCAATTTATTATTTCCCAGTCAAACATCTCTACGAGGCCCGATCTTAATATAACAGATATCGATCTTGACCAACCCACCAGGTATGATAAACCAGTCTCCGACTCATTGTCATCCTTAGAACATTTGCTCTCTTCTATCCTAACTTTATTGGAAACATTTGTTGATGGATCAGACTGTGTGCTGGAAACCGTAACCCAAATACTGAAGGTATTACTGAACAGTAAACGGGGGAAGGAATCTAGCTTTAAATTTGAGATTAGTCCTTCAGGGCCCGAAATGATGAATGACATGATGGTAGAGAATGAGCCTGTAAATGCCCTTCAAGATTCGAATCGATCATGATGAGAATAATCCTCCTACTGATAGAAAGAAACCAGTATCAATGCTGAAGAATTCCCCATTACCTTCTTTTGAAGCCCCTGTATCTAATTGTGTTCTAGAGCTTGACCAAGAAATTGAGATTATGATTGACTCTGAAAAAAGGACAGATAAAGAGCTATTTCCCATTTTTAAACCCCGGATAAATGATGAAAAGGAGGGTGTTTTGGACTTATCAGATAAGAGGAAAAAGGGAAAACAGGGAATTCAAAAAAGAACGTAGGAAAAAAGAGGAAACCAACACGTAGATTTGCAAAGAAAAGGCGGAGACAAATTAATTTTGAAGACCAGTTGGATATTTCTATTAAAAAAGATCCCAACCACGGATCCTTGATTAATACCTCTCAAAATGGGATCTTGGAAGTTAAGTTAGCTCAAGAGACCCTGATCCCATTAGAACAAGAGGTTGTTCTTTCATCGATTCAAAATGACCCTCTCCTTAACCTTATTCCCCCGTATCAGGTGCTCCTAGTACTGAAATGGGGGTCCTCTAACATTATTCCTCCTGCGGAGCTGACGAAATCTGTTAGCTTCGCATTAACAGTCCTTAATCCTTCAGCTAAGTCATTCCCTGACATATCGGGAGGAGAAATGGTTCCAAAAAGATTCACTGAGGTCCCCGAAGAGGAAAGTATTGATACTCTACTCTCCTTTTAGATTTTTTTCCTCTGTTCGATTCGGATTGCACACTAAATAGATCCTCGATACTTAAATGTTTTTGGGAGATCGAAAGTTTGAAATTAATACAATCTAATGATATAGATGTAGTAACGATTTTGAAAACAGAGGTTGGGATGTTAATAAGGGTAAGGTTTTATTCTAAACTTATTGTAAATCATATTCTTCAACGGTCGGAAGGCTTTCAAAGCAGAGGAATTGATGTTACGCCTTTTTTGGTGAAATCCCGAACTGGTAGATTTGTTAACAAGCTCTTGTCTTTCCAAGCAGCCTCCGGCAGTATAGACTGTCGTTCTGATTTTAAAGACCTAAAAATCTGTATTTCTCAAAATGCACGTCATGTGACACATATAAACCCCTCTTCCTCCTCTTCACAAAGTAACGAAGTAGAAGAGAGTTTCCAATGGAATTGGCTGTCTGGCGTTCTTTCGAGTAAACCTATCAATATTCCCAAACCATATTCTCATCTTTAGCAACGACTTAAAAATATTATCTTGGAATGTCGCTGGATTAAAGAACAGTCCTGAAAAACTACAATTCCTACACACATTCGAGGCCAGTGTGATTTGTCTCCAAGAGACTTGGTGTGCAGAGAAACTATCTGTAGGTAGGGATTATTTTTCTTGGGAGGGCAGAGCTACTCCCTCTAGGTGAGGCCATGCAAGGGGGGGAATAGCATGCTTACTGTCCAACCAGATAAAATGGAACTTCTCCCACTATTTAGATTCTAGCAATCTTTTCCAGGCAGTAACGCTGTTTAATCTTGACAATGCTGAAATCTGTTAACCTATTGTTTTGATAAATGCTTATATCCCTCCTGATGCTTGTTTTAATGTAACTCTAAAGAAGGTTTTTTCTTATACAAAGAGAATATCTGATAAGGATCCCTCTCCCCATATAATTTTATTAGGGGATTTTAATTGTAAAATCTCTAACTCTAGTTTGGAGTTATTTAGAAATAAGCATAAAGAGGAAGCCTTGCAGATCCCCCAAGCTCTCTTTCCAGGTAATATCAAAACAAATAAGAGAGGGAAATTGCTGCTTGAGGAATTGTCAGAAATTGATGGAATTATTGTAAACGGAAGGCTTTCTTCAAATACACCGGCTAATTTCACTCACAAATCTAATTCTAGTGAATCTATCCTAGATGTTGTGATGGTGGAAAATTCCTCTCTTTCTCTTCTGAAAGATCTTATGGTCTCCCATACATTACATAGTGATCAGAAAGTATTAACTATCACCCTAAATGTAAATCCGCCTACAACGGATCGTTGGTCTCTAAACAGTGATTTGGTTAGTTTTGGAGACAAATCAGGGAGATGTTATTGGAATACTAGGTCAATTAGGGGCTTGGAGAGCATTCTAGAGGCAGCAGTGAATGATTTGGGTAATTGGAAGGGATTTGAAATGAAACGTTTTATAGATTTCATGAAAGCGGTGACTTCTTTCGCAAAAAAAACTAATCAAAAAGGAAATATTAAAACACTTCCTAGTTCTCTTCGTTTACTCAACACAAAATCAAACAAATTGGTAAGGGAACAATACCTGAGTTATTCTCCTGAAAGATACCACAAAATAGTATTGTTAAAAAGGAGGAGTAGGGTGAAGGTCAAATTGAAAAAAGAGAGGGAAGATTCCCTATGGATAAAACTGCGGGAAGCTGCTACCAAAGGTCAAGTAAGAATATTTTGGTTGCTTATTTGGAAGGGATGCGGAGCAAGATCTAGTCCCCTCCCAGTTCCCATTGAAGAGCAAATTTGGGTTGACTACATTGCGAACTTGTATGCAAGTAACGGAACGGGGGTTGTCCGTAATAGAACTAATGAGGAAAGCTCTTTTTATGGCCCGCCCTCTGAAAAAGTGATTGAACTGGCTATTAAGGGCTTACGTTCCTCTGGGGGTATGGCCCGGATGAGCTTCCTATCTCGGTCCTAAAACAAAATAGTGAATGGTGGAGCAAAATTCTTTTCCCGGTGTTTACATTTTGGTTTTTGTGCAAAACTGTTCTCCCCTCCTGGAAGGGAAGTATTTTGCTCCACAAAACTACTGTCAAATTGCCCTTTTGGATGCAATAGGTAAAGTTTTTGCAAAGTGCCTTCTGAAGTTAATTAATGATTGGGTGGTCAAGGGTAATACATTACCCATTGAACAGACTGGGTTCCGGCAGAGGCATGGTACTATGGATAACTTAACGGCTTTACAAGTTATATCTGAAAAATACATTAAAGTCCGAGGAGGGAGAGTCTATGCAGCTTTTATAGACTTCTCCACAGCATTTGACAAAGTTGATCGTCCTTTGCTGTGGAGGAAATTATCGAACCTTGGCATGCCGTCCACGCTTTTGGATCTAGTCCAAGATCTCCACTCTGATACCTGGTGTAGAGTCCTATTGGGAGGGGAAAGAGGTCTCTCTCAAGCTATCCCTTCTGCTAATGTATTAAAACAGGGTTGTTTATTGGCCCCATTATTATTTTCCATATACATATCTGATCTCCCCCAGACCTTATCTTTAAGTGAGGGCATCGCCCCTGTATTATGGGACAAACCTATTGTTTGTCTGCTATATGCAGACGATATATTAATTTTGGACTTAACACCAAGAGGACTAAATAATCGTCTGCAGTCATTACATGTTTATGCAGAGACCCATCACCTGAAGATAAGTGTGTCAAAAAGTAAAGTTATGTGTATGATAGGAATGAAAAAGCCGAAGTATGGGAGTTTCACTTGGTCTGTAGGAGGACATAAGTTAGAAGTGGTAAAATCTTATGTCTTCCTGGGGAAAATAATATCTGGTAATTTAAGTGACAAGGCCCATATAGCAAATAACACTCGGAAGGCAATTGCACAAGGCAAAGGTTTAAGCTCTTTTTACAGATCTACAGGCAGAAGACACTTTGCTTATTTGTTAGAGGTCTTTCGTGCTAATATCCCGGCCTCCCTACTCTATGGTATTGAATTACTTGAACTAGGAAAATGGGGTTTTCTAAACACCACGGAGGGCAAAATCTTGCGGTATCTATCTACGGTTAATACTGCTTGCACTGTGGCTGCTCTTAGGTTGGAATTTGTCCTGCGTAGTACTTGGGTCCAGGACCTTGCTGGGATAGTAAGATGGATCTCCAGTCTGGAAAAGGGAGAACCTGGTACTCTAAGATATCTTGTAGAAAAAGAACTCCTTGGAACCTTAAAAGAACATTCTCTAATTGTAAAGAACTTTAGAACTGCAGTTCATCTTTTGCAACTGGAAGAATCAGCACTTTTTACACTATCCGCATACCAGTTGAAGGCTACTCTAAAACTGGCTACATGGAAATTAAGTTTTGGGATGGACAGGGAAGCCCTTATTCTAAAGAGAGGCGCTTCTCCTGCCATTGATTCCTGCCTAATTAGGAACATTCAACCTTATGTTTCCTGGAATCTCCCTCACGGTGTACGGCGCTTTTGGTTCCTATTGAGGCAGGATGTTCTTCCTCTGAATAATCTATTGTCCAGATAGTATGGTTCTTCAGCAATGTGTAATCTTTGCAATAATTTAACCCAGGATATTACTCATGTACTGTTCGTATGCCCAGCTCTACTGTTATATCGGCGTAAGTGGCTGAGACCAATTTGTTTAAAATTAAGTATCTTGACTGCCACTGCATTCATAGATGCCATTTGTAATCCGCCTAATGAAATGTTCTGTCACAAAATTTATATATATTAGAGGTGCACGAAATGTTCTCATCGATTTTGTACCTTTCTTCTAATTGAATGTAAATGTATATTTTTGATCTGTTATTCTTTTATGTGGATCTCTTCTTCTGAGTTCCAAAATCATAAATAAAATTGAATTGAATTGAATTGACACATCAGTTTTATATAAAAATAAAGGAATCTTTATCTAAAAACTATGCAAGATCCCAAAAATATGGCATCAATCCAACATAGGCAATCACAGGTATCAGTCAAATGTCTTGGGGACGGCTGTTAGAGATCCCGGTAAGAAGCTGTCTTTCAGTTGTAAAACATTAGGGCAAAAACAAGTCCCCAAGCGCAAGCAGTGATGTGCCCAGATCGAAGTGTAAAGAATGGCAGTCACTTCCACCCTGATCTTATTGGCAGCAGTGTGTTTGTAATCACGTGGGGGTAACCAGATGCGAAGTTGAGGGGCCTTGATTGTTACGCAGAGTAGGGGCCGATTACCACTTCAGGGTTCCCCCAGTCTCCAGCCCGCAGCCTCTCGATTGTAGTCCCAAGCACAGTATGTTAAGGCGGATCGGCCTGGTGCGAACGCGTAGGCTTTACACCTTAAGATTGCCCCCAAATGAAAATAGGCTCCCTCTGAACTGGTAATGGGTGTCTTAATTGTCAGGGTGAGATCAGCACTTAGGGGTGCACAACCCCCGCAGTCCCACGAATAGACTAAGGCAGTCCTGGGCAACCTGCCGTTTCCAAGAAATGCCCCAAGCGAAGCAGTTCACGCGGACCCGGCAATCAAGCAGGCGATCCGATGGTGAGTTTGTGCAATCCCCGGCCTGCAGCCCGCGCCCCACCTGAACCCGCACTACACTCGGCTGTTCAACGTGCAGCGTTACCTGAGGTTGAAGGGCGACCGTTGGGGAACTCTCTTTGCCTCTGGGGCAGTCGGACCTAGGCGTGACTGCACAGAAGCTGAGCAGGGAATCCCTTCCTAGAGTTCCTGAGGCTCCCCGGCCAACGCAGTGACTTCAGGGGTGATTTAGGTGACTTTCCAAGCGGTTTGCTCGACTAGCTCGGCTGGGTGATTTAAACAGCGCGCCCCACTCGCTGGCTGGCGGCAGTGATCTCGGGCCAGTTTTTAGGTCTCGATGCAGTGCACAGCATTGCTCGTGCAGCGCAAGACCTCTTGTAAGGGGAATTGAAAGCTAACCACACTCTCGTGCGTGTGGTTTTGCTCTCGCTGGCTGCCATTGGGCTTCATGTGTTTTTTTAAATAAAAAACGGAACGCGATTGGGCATGTCCCGCCTTTTCTCAGTCCATTCCCACTGGTGGCCAGCACGCGTAGCAACGTGGGTAAGCATCGCTGCTGCACTCCCTCCCCTGCTCCTCTGTGGTACGCGCGCACCACTACTTTTGATTCCCGGCCCTGCTCCTCTGCGGTGCGCGTGCACCACTGGTTTCATTTTATATTGGCCATATCTATTTCGTAATTTGTTTTCTTTTTCTTTTTGGGGGAATATGCTTTCAATAAGTAAATAACCGCTGCACCACCTTGTCCTGGCCAGGCATTTTGGCATTGCCAATGCTTGTTAATTCATCTTGAACTTGGCTTGCTGTTTTCCGATTTCCTGCAGACCTCTGCTGGCATGTGGTATGGTGTAACCTGTTTGTGCAATGAGCATTCCTGCCCAGCAGTGTTTCCTGGCAGCAGCCGTGCACCCAGCAGTCTTGGAACCAGTCCGTGACTGTGAGTACCTGCCCGGTGACTTACCGTTGCCCACACCTTTGGGCTCCAAGATTAGCTCGAGGGAGGGGCCTTGTCGTGGAAGCTGTGGTCGCCCGCTCAGCACTCCCTGGCTCCTCCATCCGAGCATAGCGCCTTGGGTGAAAGCCTGGCTCTTAGGTAAGTTGGCGCTGCGCGGAGGAGCACAATCGAGTCATTTACGATCACCTGTGGGAAAGTGAGGTACCCGCGCAAGAGTGTCCGTGGAGTTCCATTGAAGTGGGTGTGCCTGGGGCTTTTCACACTAGTGTTTTATTTTTATTTTTGTAACTTCCCAGTATTCCAACTGCCGCCGCAGAGCATTTTCGGAGATGATTTAAATGGAATTCCTCTTGTATAAAAATCCAAATGTCCTTGTGATGGATAATTGTGATGCGTATTCTGCAGCTCCTAGAGATTAATTTATCAGCTCAGAATGACACGATTTGAAATCAAGTGGAGTGCCAAAGCCGGGATTGGAACCAAGATTCCACTGAGCACTTATCCCCTGATCTCGACAGCGCTTGGAGGCAGTCTAGCGCTCGTTATGACATGTGGCCCTTCACGCTTCCAGTTGGTGTGATGGACGCACAGTTGAGGGGCCCACACATGTTCATTGACCCACGATACTCGGGCATCCTCGCGCATCCTATGGGCCAAGCCCCGTGGTCCCAGTGAGCTTGGCATCAGCAGGCTGGCAGCAGGGTTCAAAGATGCCACCTTAATGCCAGCTGCCTGCCCGGGGTCTCCAAGAGGCAGGGCCTCTGGTGCAAGATCCCTGGTGGTAACGAGAGATGGGCGCAGTCGTAAGGTTGCTATTTCTAAGCTACTTTTTTTTTAATCAAAAACTTGATCAATATTGCCTGTCTGAAGAATTAAAACCTGGAAAAAATCAGGTGACACAATCCGGAGACAGTTGGCTTCGGTGGACCAAAGAACTCCACTAAATTGCAATTTGTGAGTAGTGGCTTAATGTTTGAAGGTGCAGGTTGTCATGGAGTGGCATTCATTTGCGGTTGGTTATTCCCCTTTCAGATGAACAAATGAGTGAAACCCAGAGATTGTCAAACATTTAACCCACTACTGGGGCAGGGCAGGGGCTTGTAGGATAAGAGGATTAACAAGATGTGCAGTGAATGTAAGCCCTGTTTCTGCTGGGGCAGGGGAGGGGCGTGCAGGAGAGAAGCATCAACCAGATGTGCAGTGAATGTAAGCCCTGTGTCTGCTGGGGCTGTGTGTCTCTGTGTCTAGGTGTCTCTGTGTCTGGGTGCCTCTGTCAGCATCCCGTTAGGTGCATGGGTATTAACAAACTTTCTCTCGGGGGGGCAAATTTACAGGGTGGCTTGTGAACAAGGGCGGCACCGGTGGGGGCGGGGCCAGAGCAAAAAAAAACTTGTGGCCAAGAGGGTGAACACAGGCCCCTGCAGTGGAGCATTAGTCCACTGAGCCACCAGACCCAGCATGCACATGTCTGTCTATCTGTCTGTCTATCTGTCTGTCTATCTATCTGTCTGTCTATCTGTCTGTCTATCTGTCTGTCTATCTGTCTGTCTGTCTGTCTGTCTATCTGTCTGTCTATCTGTCTGTCTATCTGTCTGTCTGTCTATCTGTCTATCTGTGTGTCTCTGGCTGTGTGTCTCTGTCTGTGTGTCTCTGTCTGTGTGTCTCTGTCTGTGTGTCTCTGTCTGTTTGTCTCTGTCTGTTTGTCTCTGTCTGTTTGTCTCTGTCTGTTTGTCTCTGTCTGTGTCTCTGTCTGTGTGTCTGTGTCTGTGTGTCTGTGTGTCTCTGTCTGTGTGTCTCTGTCTGTGTGTCTCTGTCTGTGTGTCTCTGTCTGTGTGTCTGTGTCTGTGTGTCTCTGTCTGTGTGTCTTTGTCTGTCTGTCTGTGTCTGTGTGTCTCGGTCTGTCTGTGTGTCTCGGTCTGTCTGTGTGTCTCGGTCTGTCTGTGTGTCTCGGTCTGTCTGTGTGTCTCGGTCTGTCTTTCTCTGTCTCTGTTTGTGTGTCTCGGTCTGTCTGTGTGTCTCGGTCTGTCTGCGCGTCTCGGTCTGTCTGCGCGTCTCGGTCTGTCTGCGCGTCTCGGTCTGTCTGCGCGTCTCGGTCTGTCTGCGCGTCTCGGTCTGTCTGCGCGTCTCGGTCTGTCTGCGCGTCTCGGTCTGTCTGCGCGTCTCGGTCTGTCTGTGCGTCTCGGTCTGTCTGTGCGTCTCGGTCTGTCTGTGCGTCTCGGTCTGTCTGTGCGTCTCGGTCTGTCTGTGCGTCTCGGTCTGTCTGTGCGTCTCGGTCTGTCTGTGCGTCTCGGTCTGTCTGTGCGTCTCGGTCTGTCTGTGCGTCTCGGTCTGTCTGTGCGTCTCGGTCTGTCTGTGCGTCTCGGTCTGTCTGTGCGTCTCGGTCTGTCTGTGCGTCTCGGTCTGTCTGTGCGTCTCGGTCTGTCTGTTCGTCTCGGTCTGTCTGTGCGTCTCGGTCTGTCTGTGCGTCTCGGTCTTTCTGTGCGTCTCGGTCTGCCTGTGTGTCTCGGTCTGCCTGTGTGTCTCGGTCTGCCTGTGTGTCTCGGTCTGCCTGTGTGTCTCGGTCTGCCTGTGTGTCTCGGTCTGCCTGTGTGTCTCGGTCTGCCTGTGTGTCTCGGTCTGCCTGTGTGTCTCGGTCTGCCTGTATGTCTCGGTCTGCCTGTGTGTCTCGGTCTGCCTGTGTGTCTCGGTCTGTCTGTGTGTCTCGGTCTGTCTGTGTGTCTCGGTCTGTCTGTCTGTCCCTGTCTGTGTGTCTGTCTCTGTCTGTGTGTCTGTCCCTGTCTGTGTGTCTGTCCCTGTCTGTGTGTCTGTCCCTGTCTGTGTGTCTGTCCCTGTCTGTGTGTCTGTCCCTGTCTGTGTGTCTGTCCCTGTCTGTGTGTCTGTCCCTGTCTGTGTGTCTGTCCCTGTCTGTGTGTCTGTCTGTCTGTGTGTCTGTCTCTGTCTGTGTGTCTGTCTCTGTCTGTGTGTCTGTCTCTGTCTGTGTGTCTCTCTGTCTCTGTGTCTCTCTGTCTCTGTGTCGCTCTGTCTTTGTGTCTCTCTGTCTTTGTGTCTCTCTGTATGTGTCTCTCTGTATGTGTCTGTCTGTCTGTGTCTCTCTGTCTGTGTCTCTCTGTCTGTGTCTCTCTGTCTGTGTCTCTGTCTGTGTCTCTCTGTCTGTGTCTCTCTGTCTGTGTCTCTCTGTCTGTGTCTCTCTGTCTGTGTCTCTCTGTCTGTGTCTCTCTGTCTGTGTCTCTCTGTCTGTGTCTCTCTGTCTGTGTCTCTCTGTCTGCGTGTCTCTCTGTCTGCGTGTCTCTGTGCCTGTGTCTCTGTGCCTCTGTCTCTGTGTACCTCGTCTGTCTGTCTGTGTCTGTGTGTCTCCATGTCTTTGTCTGTGTGTCTCTGTTTGTGTGTCTCTGTCCGCATGTCTCTGTCCGCGTGTCTGTGTTTCTCACTGTGTGTGTGGGTCTGGGTGTCTCTGTATTTGTGTCTGTTCCTTAGCTATTGGTGTTGCATTATTTAGCAATGCCAGAAGCCCAAACTTTAATAATGCGAGACCAATTGCAGTGCAAATGTTTGTTATTTAAGTCCAGTCCTCAGGAGGGTGCAGACGCCCGCTCTCAGCATCCGGGGGGCGATTTAAATACTGCGCGCAGTCCGCGCAGGCAGCAGTGACCTGGGGGATATTTAACAGATGGTTTCCACTCCCGGTGTGGCAAGGCAGCTTCTTGATGACAAAACGTTTCAGGGACACTCCCCTATGAAAAACTTTGTGTTCTTTATGAATCCTTATGGTCCTAGTGAACCCCCAGCAATCAGGGGGCCAGTCAGAAAGTGATGGAAACACTCTGGAGGTGTTTCTTCAGGTCTCTGTAGCAGGGCAGGATCAGCAGGCAGCAGGGCAGCTCAGCAGGTTGGGGCAGCAGTTCCTTAGAGCAGTCAGCCTCCTCGCAATTGGCAATCCTCCTGGCAGCAGTCCTCACTCCAGCAGGGATTCCTCCCGGTCCAGTAGTGTAACAAAGATGTGAGGCCAGGACCCTCCCTTACATACTCTACAGTCCAGTTACTAGAAGGGGGCAGAAGGGTCTGGGGTCAGGGGCTTCTGGAAGAGTCCAGGTAGTTCTTGGATGTTCCCTGCCTTCCCTGACCTGGCTGTCAATGTGAGGAAAAGCAGGGCTGTTAAGGCTACAGTGGGCAACTGGTCACAGCCCATTCAAGGGGAGAAGGTGTGAATCACCACTCCCACCTCCTAACCCAGGCAGGCTATCAGTATGCAGATGGGAGGGGGAAGTCTGCAGAGAAATGGTGCCCAAACCGACTATATCATCGGAAAGGGTTCCCCGCCCCAATTCTAACAAGACCAAACATGACAGACTTATTAGGTCCCAGTCAGAAATTATCCCACAAGGGGGGGTTCCCCAATGTTAACCTATGGAGGGTACAGCCTCACAGCAGTAGCAGGTGGCAGATATGCCAGTGTCACAATGTTTTAGGGGAGAGCACCTGCACTTAGGCACCGTTTAGCAGTGGTGAGGCGCCCAGAGGCCTAAGTCCAACAAAAAGGTACAGTAAACATGGGAGGCAAATGGGCAAAAATGTAGGGGGAGACTTCCCTAAGGCTGACAGGTCCAATAGTGCCTTAACAGCACTTATGGCCTGGAAAAGTTTAATATCATATTACACCACTTGAATATATTACACTACTTGAATATATGACAGAAATATATTTCTGGCAGGAACACGCCTATGCTCTGTCTAGGCTGTACTTTAAATGCATTGCAGTGACACATAACTAAAACAAGCATTTGCAATGCAATGGTCTCGGCATCATTAAAGGTAGAGCAATTGGCATTGCTCATGACATTTCTTTTTTTTTCTTTAAATCATAAATAAATGGCATTGTCATTTACATTGCCAATACACAGCACTCTGCACTAAACAGCACACACCACTCTGCACCTGCACTCACTGCTCTGCACACTCACTACTCTGCACACTCACTACTCTGCACTCACTACTCTGCACTCTGCACTCACTACTCTGCACTCTGCACTCACTACTCTGCACTCTGCACTCACTACTCTGCACTCTGCACTCACTACTCTGCACTCACTACTCTGCACTCACTACTCTGCACTCACTACTCTGCACTCACTACTCTGCACTCACTACTCTGCACTCACTACTCTGCACTCACTACTCTGCACTCTGCACTCACTACTCTGCACTCTGCACTCACTACTCTGCACTCTGCACTCACTACTCTGCACTCTGCACTCACTACTCTGCACTCTGCACTCACTACTCTGCACTCTGCACTCACTACTCTGCACTCTGCACTCACTACTCTGCACTCTGCACTCACTACTCTGCACTCTGCACTCACTACTCTGCACTCTGCACTCACTACTCTGCACTCTGCACTCACTACTCTGCACTCACTACTCTGCACTCACTACTCTGCACTCCCTACTCTGCACTCACTACTCTGCACTCACTACTCTGCACTCACTACTCTGCACTACTCTGCACTACTCTGCACTCACTACTCTGCACTCACTACTCTGCACTCACTACTCTGCACTCACTACTCTGCACTCACTACTCTGCACTCACTACTCTGCACTCACTACTCTGCACTCACTACTCTGCACTCTGCACTCACTACTCTGCACTCACTACTCTGCACTCACTACTCTGCACTCACTACTCTGCACTCACTACTCTGCACTCACTACTCTGCACTCACTACTCTGCACTCACTACTCTGCACTCACTACTCTGCACTCACTACTCTGCACTCTGCACTCACTACTCTGCACTCACTACTCTGCACTCTGCACTCACTACTCTGCACTCTGCACTCACTACTCTGCACTCTGCACTCACTACTCTGCACTCTGCACTCACTACTCTGCACTCTGCACTCACTACTCTGCACTCACTACTCTGCACTCTGCACTCACTACTCTGCACTCTGCACTCACTACTCTGCACTCTGCACTCACTACTCTGCACTCACTACTCTGCACTCTGCACTCACTACTCTGCACTCACTACTCTGCACTCTGCACTCACTACTCTGCACTCACTACTCTGCACTCTGCACTCACTACTCTGCACTCACTACTCTGCACTCTGCACTCACTACTCTGCACTCACTACTCTGCACTCACTACTCTGCACTCACTACTCTGCACTCACTACTCTGCACTCACTACTCTGCACTCACTACTCTGCACTCACTACTCTGCACTCACTACTCTGCACTCTGCACTCACTACTCTGCACTCTGCACTCACTACTCTGCACTCTGCACTCACTACTCTGCACTCTGCACTCACTACTCTGCACTCACTACTCTGCACTCACTACTCTGCACTCTGCACTCACTACTCTGCACTCTGCACTCACTACTCTGCACTCACTACTCTGCACTCACTACTCTGCACTCACTACTCTGCACTCACTACTCTGCACTCTGCACTCACTACTCTGCACTCACTACTCTGCACTCTGCACTCACTACTCTGCACTCACTACTCTGCACTCACTACTCTGCACTCACTACTCTGCACTCACTACTCTGCACTCACTACTCTGCACTCTGCACTCACTACTCTGCACTCTGCACTCACTACTCTGCACTCACTACTCTGCACTCACTACTCTGCACTCACTACTCTGCACTCACTACTCTGCACTCACTACTCTGCACTCACTACTCTGCACTCACTACTCTGCACTCTGCACTCACTACTCTGCACTCTGCACTCACTACTCTGCACTCACTACTCTGCACTCACTACTCTGCACTCACTACTCTGCACTCACTACTCTGCACTCACTACTCTGCACTCTGCACTCACTACTCTGCACTCACTACTCTGCACTCACTACTCTGCACTCACTACTCTGCACTCACTACTCACTTCCTCACTCAGCCCCACCCTCTTCAACGTATACATGAGCCCCCTCGCGACCATCGCCCGCCAACACAACCTCAACATCATCTCTTACGCGGATGACACTCAACTAATCCTTTCTCTCACCAATGACCCCAGCACCGCCAAAACTAACCTACACGAAGGAATGAAAGAAGTTGCCGAATGGATGAAACAAAGCCGTCTGAAACTGAACTCAGACAAAACAGAAGTCCTCATCTTAGGTACATCCCCCTCAGCATGGGACGAATCCTGGTGGCCGGAAGCCCTCGGAAAGGCACCCATCCCGACAGACAACGCACGGAACTTAGGCATCATACTGGACTCTTCACTCTCAATGAATAGACAAGTCAGCGCCGTATCCTCTTCCTGCTTCAACATTCTTCGCATGCTCAGAAAAACATTTCGCTGGATCCCCACCGAAACAAGGAAAACAGTCACCCATGCTCTGGTCACGAGCCGACTGGACTACGGAAACACCCTCTACGCAGGCATTACCGCTAAACTCCAGAAGAAACTCCAACGAATCCAAAACGCCTCAGCCAGGATCATATTAGACATCCCACGCAACGAACACATCTCCGGTCACCTTAAAGACCTCCACTGGCTACCCGTCAATAAGAGGATCACTTTCCGACTGCTAACCCACGCACACAAATCACTCTACGACATCGGACCAGAATGCCTCAACTCACGACTGTCCTTCTACACTCCCTCCCGCCAACTACGTTCTTCCAGCCAAGCCCTCGCCACTGTACCTCGCATCAAAAAGACCACCATGGGCGGCAGATCCTTCTCATACCTTGCTGCTAAAACATGGAACTCACTCCCCGCTTACCTTCGCCTTACCCAGAACCACCTAGCATTCAGAAAGCTACTTAAAACGTGGATATTTGACAAGTAATCTTCCTCCACTCTCTAAGCGCCTTGGGACCCTCTGGGTATGTAGTGCGCTATATAAATTCTCTGACTTGACTTGACTTGACTCACTACTCTGCACTCACTACTCTGCACTCACTACTCTGCACTCTGCACTCACTACTCTGCACTCTGCACTCACTACTCTGCACTCTGCACTCACTACTCTGCACTCACTACTCTGCACTCACTACTCTGCACTCACTATTCTGCACTCACTACTCTGCACTCACTACTCTGCACTCTGCACTCACTACTCTGCACTCTGCACTCACTACTCTGCACTCACTACTCTGCACTCACTACTCTGCACTCACTACTCTGCACTCACTACTCTGCACTCACTACTCTGCACTCACTACTCTGCACTCACTACTCTGCACTCTGCACTCACTACTCTGCACTCACTACTCTGCACTCACTACTCTGCACTCACTACTCTGCACTCACTACTCTGCACTCACTACTCTGCACTCACTACTCTGCACTCTGCACTCACTACTCTGCACTCTGCACTCACTACTCTGCACTCACTACTCTGCACTCACTACTCTGCACTCACTACTCTGCACTCACTACTCTGCACTCACTACTCACTACTCTGCACTCACTACTCTGCACTCACTACTCACTACTCTGCACTCACTACTCACTACTCTGCACTCACTACTCACTACTCTGCACTCACTACTCTGCACTCACTACTCACTACTCTGCACTCACTACTCACTACTCTGCACTCACTACTCTGCACTCACTACTCTGCACTCACTACTCTGCACTCACTACTCTGCACTCTGCACTCACTACTCTGCATTCACTACTCTGCACTCACTACTCTGCACTCTGCACTCACTACTCTGCATTCACTACTCTGCACTCACTACTCTGCACTCTGCACTCACTACTCTGCATTCACTACTCTGCACTCACTACTCTGCACTCACTACTCTGCACTCACTACTCTGCACTCACTACTCTGCACTCACTACTCTGCACTCACTACTCTGCACTCTGCACTCACTACTCTGCACTCACTACTCTGCACTCACTACTCACACTCACTACTCACACTCACTACTCTGCACTCACTACAGCTTCCTTCCACAGCTAGAACTAGTGCATAATGTCAAAACAGAGAAAACAAGGAAACACACTGAAACTGTCTGTACCACGCCAAGTTCACATTTCGAGCAGCATGTGTTAAATCACGCTATAGACTACTTCTCTACTCAAAAGTAGTACATTTCCTTCAAAAAGATAAAAATATGACATGCAAACAGTAATGCCGAAACAAACTGTTCAGCATGGGTTCTGATTTACATGAAAACATTAATTTCACTTAAAATAATAATAGTTTTTAGCTAAATTAAATTTACATTTGGATTTAGGGCATATTCACATATTTTTAGTAAATTTAAATGTCAGTGGCAGATGGACACGCTTTCATTTAGCAGCCAAATATACAATAACTCTTACTGCCCCCGGAATTCCGCCGCGGCCGCACCGGAAGTCAGGCAAGGTCGCCTGTGACGGGGGCGGAGCCGCGTCCGGACCGGAAGAGGAGGCAGGCGGAGGAAATGCGTGGAGCGGCCCGGGGCTCCTGCGAGCGTGGAGAGCCCCCGGGGCCGACAACAGGACGTTGCACGCGTGTTGCGGGGCTCCCTTGACCAAGAGGGAGTCCCGGGATAGGAGCCGCAGCGTCAACTCTCCCTGCCGGTGCGGAGAGCGGAGTCCCCCAGATTGCCACAGTAAGTTAAAGGGGAGAGGGGGGGGGCCGGTGCGCGTGTGTGCGTGTGTGCGTGTGTGCGTGTGTGTGTGTGTGTGTGTGTGTGTGTGTGTGTGTGTGTGTGTGTGTGTGTGTGTGTGTGTGTGTGTATGAGTGCGTGTGTGTGTGTGTGTGTGTGTGTGTATGAGTGCGTGTGTATGAGTGCGTGAGCGCGTGTGTGTATGAGTGCGTGAGCGCTTCTGTTTCTATGTATGCGTGTGTTGTGTGGGAGCCTCGCGCAGCGCTCGTACTAATGCGCGTGCCAGTTTAGAATCGCCTGCGCGCGGCCAGGAGTGTCTCCTGGGAAGCACGCTCGGTGACCTAAGATCTCGGCGGAGACGCGCTTCCGCGCGTCTTTAGCCGAGACCTAAAAATGTTCTGCGCTTTAACCCCTTCGCTGCTAGGCCTTTTCCCCTCCTGTGCTAAGCCCTTTTTTGGCGATTTGGGGTAGTGCGCGCTTAGGCCCTTGTAACTTTTTGACCACATAAGGTATCCACGCCAAATTTGCGTCCTTTTCTTCCAACATCATGTGGATTCTAAAGGTGCCCAGGGTTTGTGGATTACCTTGGAGGGGTCCCAGAAATTAACCAAAATATAGTGATTTTTTAGTTTTTTTCAGAAAAATGGGAAAAACGGCCTGCAAATGAAAGCCTCTGGGTTTTTCCCTGAAAATGTTATCAAAAAAGGGTTTGTGGGGCTGAAATCTCCATTTTCTCAGCTTTTAGGAAATGACAGTCTTTTGTCAGAGAACCGACATTTTTCACACAGTTTTGGCATTTTTCTGGGACATAGCCTATTTTTGCTATTTTTAGAGCTTTCCACCTCCTTCCAGTTAATGGTAGAAATGAGTTTGAAAGCAATAATGGATCCTAGAAAGCTGTACATTTTCAAAAAGTAGACAAAATTCTGAATTCAGAAAGGGGTCATTTGTCTAAATCCATGAAGGTTTCTTTATAGAAACTAACAGTTAAATATTGGAATAATTGAAAATTTGTTGAAAAAAACAGCCTTTTGTCTCAACGTTTTCACCTATAACTTTTTCTAGTTTTGACAGCTCTTAGAAGGCAATATACCGTTACATCCGTTAGACCTTCCTGGTTGTGGGGATATATAGGACTTGTAGTTTCACCAAGAACCCGACGAACCCAGATCCAAAAACTGAGCAGCAACTTGCAATGGTATTTTTTCATTTACTGGGTATAGAGCACTTTGTCTTGGAAAATGTATACATGGAAAATCTGTATGAAAGACACCTATGTGTTTCTGAATTGGGTACAAAATATAGAGTTCAGAAACAGTATATTATTGCTAATTTTCAAAATTGGGAATACTCATACTAGCATGAGAATTATTGGTCATTTTTCAAAATTATTTTTTTTTTACACAATGTCTTTCATTGAAAGGGAGAAATGCGCAAAAGCTCAATTGGTAATAACAGTTGATTTACAAATCTGAATTACCCCAAGTCTCCCGATAAAAACGGTACCTCACTTGTGTGGGTCTCCCTTGTGCCTGCGACAGGAAACGGCGCAAAATGCAAAGTGGTGACACCTAAATTTTGCAGTTACAAATTGACCCTTTTTTAGCAAAGTGCCTACCTGTAGTTTTTGCACCCTGGCTCTGCCGGCACCTAGGGAAACCTAGCAAACCTATACATTTTTGAAAAGTAGACACCCAGGGGAATTCAGGATGGGGTGACTTGACTGCCTACCACCAGGTCTTGTTACCCAGAATCCCTTGCAAACCTACGAATTTGACAAAAAAACACATTTTCCTCACATTTCTGTGGAGGAAAGTTCTGGAATCTGCTTGGATCAACAAATTTCCACCCACCCAGTGTTCCCCCAGGTCTCCCGAGAAAAATGGTACCTCACTTGCGTGGGTAGGCATAGTGGCTGCGACAGGAAACAGTGCAAAACGCAACGTGGTCACAACTCAATTTTTCAGTGAAATTGTGCACGTTTTGGGCAAAGAGACTACCTTTTGTTTTTGAACCCTAGCTCTGCCGGCACCTAGGGAAACCTAGCAAACCTATACATTTTTGAAAAGTAGACACCCAGGGGAATTCAGGATGGGGTCACTCGACTGCCTACCCCCAGGTTCTCTTACCCAGAATCCCTTGCAAAGCTAAGAAATTGGAAAAAAAAACGCATTTTCCTCACATTTCTGTGGTGGAAAGTTCCGGAATCTGCGTGGATCAACAAATTTCCACCCACCCAGCGTTCCCCCAGGTCTCCCGAGAAAAATGGTACCTCATTTGCCTGGGTAGGCATAGTGGCTGCGACAGGAAACAGTGCAAAACGCAACGTGGTCACAACTCAATTTTTCAGTGAAATTGTGCACGTTTTGGGCAAAGAGACTACCTTTTGTTTTTGAACCCTAGCTCTGCCGGCACCTAGGGAAACCTAGCAAACCTATACATTTTTGAAAAGTAGACACCCAGGGGAATTCAGGATGGGGTCACTCGACTGCCTACCCCCAGGTTCTCTTACCCAGAATCCCTTGCAAAGCTAAGAAATTGGAAAAAAAACGCCTTTTCCTCACATTTTGTGGTGGAAAGTTCCGGAATCTGCGTGGATCAACAAATTTCCACCCACCCAGCGTTCCCCCAGGTCTCCCGAGAAAAATAGTACCTCACTTGCCTGGGTGGGCATAGTGGCTGCGACAGGAAACAGTGCAAAACGCAACGTGGTCACAACTCAATTTTTCAGTGAAATTGTGCACGTTTTGGGCAAAGAGACTACCTTTTGTTTTTGAACCCTAGCTCTGCCGGCACCTAGGGAAACCTAGCAAACCTATACATTTTTGAAAAGTAGACACCCAGGGGAATTCAGGATGGGGTCACTCGACTGCCTACCCTCAGGTTCTCTTACCCAGAATCCCTTGCAAAAGCTAAGAAATTGGAGAAAAAAAACGCATTTTCCTCACATTTCTGTGGGGAAAGTTCCGGAATCTGCGTGGATCAACAAATTTCCACCCACCCAGCGTTCCCCCAGGTCTCCCAAGAAAAATGGTACCTCACTTGCCTGGGTAGGCATAGTGGCTGCGACAGGAAACAGTGCAAAACGCAACGTGGTCACAACTCAATTTTTCAGTGAAATTGTGCACGTTTTGGGCAAAGAGACTACCTTTTGTTTTTGAACCCTAGCTCTGCCGGCACCTAGGGAAACCTAGCAAACCTATACATTTTTGAAAAGTAGACACCCAGGGGAATTCAGGATGGGGTCACTCGACTGCCTACCCCCAGGTTCTCTTACCCAGAATCCCTTGCAAAGCTAAGAAATTGGAAAAAAAAACGCATTTTCCTCACATTTCTGTGGTGGAAAGTTCCGGAATCTGCGTGGATCAACAAATTTCCACCCACCCAGCGTTCCCCCAGGTCTCCCGAGAAAAATGGTACCTCACTTGCGTGGGTAGGCATAGTGGCTGCGACAGGAAACAGTGCAAAACGCAACGTGGTCACAAATCAATTTTTCAGTGAAATTGTGCACGTTTTGGGCAAAGAGACTACCTTTTGTTTTTTAACCCTAGCTCTGCCGGCACCTAGGGAAACCTAGCAAACCTATACATTTTTGAAAAGTAGACACCGAGGGGAATTCAGGATGGGGTCACTCGACTGCCTACCCCCAGGTTCTCTTACCCAGAATCCCTTGCAAAGCTAAGAAATTGGAAAAAAAAACGCATTTTCCTCACATTTCTGTGGTGGAAAGTTCCGGAATCTGCGTGCATCAACAAATTTCCACCCACCCAGCGTTCCCCCAGGTCTCCCGAGAAAAATGGTACCTCACTTGCCTGGGTAGGCATAGTGGCTGCGACAGGAAACAGTGCAAAACGCAACGTGGTCACAACTCAATTTTTCAGTGAAATTGTGCACGTTTTGGGCAAAGAGACTACCTTTTGTTTTTGAACCCTAGCTCTGCCGGCACCTAGGGAAACCTAGCAAACCTATACATTTTTGAAAAGTAGACACCCAGGGGAATTCAGGATGGGGTCACTCGACTGCCTACCCCCAGGTTCTCTTACCCAGAATCCCTTGCAAAGCTAAGAAATTGGACAAAAAAAACGCATTTTCCTCACATTTCTGTGGTGGAAAGTTCCAAAATCTGCGTGGATCAACAAATTTCCACCCACCCAGCGTTCCCCCAGGTCTCCCGAGAAAAATGGTACCTCACTTGCGTGGGTAGGCATAGTGGCTGCGAAAGGAAATGGTTCAAATTGTACGGTGGTGAATTTACAATACCAAATTGCAAAACAACCTTGATTTTGGGGGGGGGGCACCTGAGTTTTTGGCCCGGGGCTCGGTGGTATTCTTTGGAAAGTACAAAACCCAAACAGTTCTGAAAAGTAGACCCCCGGGGGAGTCCAGGGAGGTATGGCATGCGTGGGTCCCCGAACGTTTTCCTACCCAGAACACCTTGCAAACCTTAAAATTAGGTAAAGTAATCACTTTTTCAAACTTTTTTGCGTGGAATCACCGTGCCGGCAAAAATGTCCTACCACCCAGCGCTCTCCTTGTTCTCCCGAGTAAAAGGATACCTCACTTGTGTGGGTGCCCCAAAGCAGAACAGGCCAAAAACGAATGTTGAAAAAAGTAGTATTTCAGTGTAACAAATTAAGCCCCCCTGCCTTAGTCACAGGCCTTTGGCCCACCCACACAAGTGAGGTATCATTTTACTCGGGAGAACAAGGGGAACGCAGGGTGGTAAGACATTTGTGCCGACACGGCGATCCCACGCAAAAATGTATGGAAAACTGGTTTTTTAACCTAAATTTGTGGTTTGCAGGGATTTCTGGGTAGGAAAACATTGGGGGACCCACGCATGCCATACCTCCCTGGACTCCCCCGGGTGTCTAGTTTTCAGAACTGTTTGGGTTTGGTAGTTTCCAAAGATGCCCGCCGAGCCCCGGTCCAAAAACTCAGTCCCCCCCCCCCCAAAAAAAGAAGGTAATCTTGCTATTGGTTATTGTAATGTCTCCACCGTACGATTTGGACCGTTTCCTGTTGCAGCCACTATGCCTTCCCACGCAAGTGAGGTACCATTTTTATCGGGAGACCTGGGGGAACGCTGGGTGGGAGGAAATTTGTGTGAGCCCAGTGACGCCACGCTTTTCCACACAAAAAAAGTGTGTAAAAACTGATTTTTCCATCAAAAATTGAGGTTTGCAAGGGATTCCGGGTAAAGGAACGTTGGAGAATCCACGCAAGCCATACCTCCTTGGAAGCCCCCGGGTGTCTACTTTTCAGAAATGTGTGGGTTTGGTAGGTTTCCCGACATGGCCGTCTCGCACGGGGCCAAAAACCCAGGTAACCCCTCTTGCAAAAGCTGGTGGTATTGAATGTCAATCCCACCAGCTTTTGAAAGAGGGGTTACCTGGGTTTTTGGCCCCGTGCGAGACGGCCATGTAGGAAAACCTACCAAACCCACACATTTATGAAAAGTAGACACCCGGGGGCTTCCAAGGAGGTATGGCTTGCGTGGATCCTCCAACGTTCCTTTACCCAGAATCCCTTGCAAACCTCAATTTTTGCAGAAAAAGTCAGTTTTTTCACACTTTTTTGTGTGGGAAAGCGTGGCGTCACTGGGCTCACACAAATTTCCTCCCACCCAGCGTTCCCCCAGGTCTCCCGAGAAAAATGGTACCTCACTTGCGTGGGTAGGCATAGTGGCTGCGAAAGGAAATGGTTCAAATTGTACGGTGGTGAATTTACAATACCAAATTGCAAAACAACCTTGATTTTGGGGGGGGGGCACCTGAGTTTTTGGCCCGGGGCTCGGTGGTATTCTTTGGAAAGTACAAAACCCAAACAGTTCTGAAAAGTAGACCCCCGGGGGAGTCCAGGGAGGTATGGCATGCGTGGGTCCCCGAACGTTTTCCTACCCAGAACACCTTGCAAACCTTAAAATTAGGTAAAATAATCACTTTTTCAAACTTTTTTGCGTGGAATCACCGTGCCGGCAAAAATGTCCTACCACCCAGCGCTCCCCTTGTTCTCCCGAGTAAAAGGATACCTCACTTGTGTGGGTGCCCCAAAGCAGAACAGGCCAAAAACGAATGTTGAAAAAAGTAGTATTTCAGTGTAACAAATTAAGCCCCCCTGCCTTAGTCACAGGCCTTTGGCCCACCCACACAAGTGAGGTATCATTTTACTCGGGAGAACAAGGGGAACGCAGGGTGGTAGGACATTTGTGCCGACACGGCGATCCCACGCAAAAATGTATGGAAAACTGGTTTTTTAACCTAAATTTGTGGTTTGCAGGGATTTCTGGGTAGGAAAACATTGGGGGACCCACGCATGCCATACCTCCCTGGACTCCCCCGGGTGTCTAGTTTTCAGAACTGTTTGGGTTTGGTAGTTTCCAAAGATGCCCGCCGAGCCCCGGTCCAAAAACTCAGTCCCCCCCCCCCCAAAAAAGAAGGTAATCTTGCTATTGGTTATTGTAATGTCTCCACCGTACGATTTGGACCGTTTCCTGTTGCAGCCACTATGCCTACCCACGCAAGTGAGGTACCATTTTTATCGGGAGACCTGGGGGAACGCTGGGTGGGAGGATATTGGTGTGAGCGCAGTGACGCCACACTTTCCCACGCATTAAAAGTGTGGAAAAACTGATTTTTCCAGCAAAAATTGAGGTTTGCAGGGGATTCTGGGTAAAGGAACGTTGGAGGATCCACGCAAGCCATACCTCCTTGGAAGCCCCTGGGTGTCTACTTTTCAGAAATGTATGGGTTTGGTAGGTTTCCCTAGATGACCGTCTAGCACGGGGCCAAAAACCCAGGTAACCCCTCTTGCAAAAACTGGCGGTATTGACATTCAATACAACCAGCTTTTGCAAGAGGGGTTACCTGGGTTTTTGGCCCCGTGCGAGACGGCCATGTTGGAAAACCTACCAAACCCACACATTTCTGAAAAGTAGACACCCGGGGGCTTCCAAGGAGGTATGGCTTGCATGGATCCTCCAACGTTCCTTTACCCAGAATCCCTTGCAAACCTCAATTTTAGCTAAAAAAAATCATTTTTTTCACACTTTTTTGCATGGGAAAGCGTGGCATCACTGGGCACACACAAATTTCCTTCCACCCAGCGTTCCCCCAGGTCTCCCGATAAAAATGGTACCTCACTTGCATGGGTAGGCATAGTGGCTGCAACAGGAAACGGTCCAAAAGTTTTCAATTTGAGAGCGTGTGATTCAAGGAAATTGTGACAGACAATTTCAAGTTTGCAGGAGATTCTGGATAAAAATCAACAATAGAATTCACCAGAAAGACATGACCATATACTTCCATGGTTTAACAATAATAACTAAATTTAGTAAGTTATTTATGGCTATAATGTACACCGTAACAGAGTTACTCAAAAGTCAAACATTCAAGGCACGGCTAACTATTCCTCAAAGGCACACACATACAGGTTGGATTTGGCACGAGGGCGAGTGATGGTTCAGTACATAAAATTTAATTAACAAGATATTTCAAAAAATGAAATGCTCTGTCAATAAATAAATGCATAAAAACCGAACCAGTGACTCGCAACTCGTGAGCTGTAAAGCCACGACAAGGCACCAACCGTTTTACAGGCCATTCACGCGCCTTTCATACCTGATACAAACCAGACCATTGACACCATCCGGAAAGAACAGCAACACATTACAACAATCACAATAAGGGACAAGGTACACCCTACTTCAGAAAGAGATAAAAGACAAACATTACTGCACAGCCATCAAATCCGCAAGCACACACACATTCTGGTTGGATTTGGCACGAGGGTGAGTGATGATTCTGTACATACAATTGTATTTGCAAGTAATTTCAAAAAAATGAAATACACTGCGTATAATTGAAAGTATGATAAACTGAACCACTGACTCACAGCTCGTGAGCTGTAAAGCCACGTCAAGGCACCAACCTCTTTACAGGCCATTCATACACCTTTCGTACGTGTGACACATACAAAACATTCACACCGCCAGCCGCGGACCCATCACATTTCAACACTCACACCAGCAGACAGCGCCATTCAAGGGCCCATCACTTTCACACGCCCACATTTCTGACATTTCACCAACACAAAATGATGGACTGCGTGGAGTGTCACACACCTAGCAGTGTGTGTAGTGACCAAAGTAACTACTCACACACCGCCAGCCGAGCGCCAGTCCACCGACACCACCACCCAAGCACCAGACCATGCACACCACTAGCCAAACACCACTCAGCGCACACCGACAGCCAAGTACCACTCCACACACACCACCAGCCAAGCAACACACCATGCACACTGCAAGCCAAGCGGCACTCCACACACAACGCCAGCCAAGCACCCCTCCGTGCACAGACAGCCAAGTACCACTCCACACACACCGCCAGCCAAGCGCCACTCCACGCGCACCACCATCCAAGCACCGGACCATGCACACCGCCAGCCAAACACCACTCAGCGCACACCGACAGGCAAGTACCACTCCACACACACCACCAGACAAGCACCACTCCACGCACACCCCAAGCCAAGTGCCACTCCACAAACACCGCCAGGCAAGCACCACTCCGTGCACAGACAGCCAAGTAGCACTCCACGCACACCACCAGCCAAGCGCCACTCCACACACACCACCAGCCAAGCACCACTCCACACACACCACCAGCCAAGCGCAACTCCACACACACCGCCAGCCAAGCACCACTTCGTGCACAGACAGCCAAGTATCACTCCACGCACACCACCAGCCAAGCGCCACTCCACGCACACCACCAGCCAAGCGCCACTCCACGCACACCACCAGCCAAGGACAAATCCAAACACAACACCAGGCAAGCGCAAGAGCACGCACACGGCCAACAAAACACCAGACCACACACACCGCCAGACAAGCACCAGTCCACAGACACCGGCAGCCAAGCGCCAAACCATGCACACCGTCAGACAATGGACACTACACGCAAACCAACATCATACTTTAGTTTTTTTTGAAAATAAAAGAAAAACAAAAACAAATTGCAAATTGATACAAATCTACTAACTCAACAACTACACTAAAAAGACTACACAAATGCAAACTTTGAAACTGAACAATAAGACCAACCAGTTCACTTTACCACTCATTGATACTCCCAAAAATTCTTTTGTGTGTGGTACAATCTATAACAAGCAGGTACACACAGCCCGTCGTTTGAAGGGCAGTCAGGGCAGTACATACGAACCTCCTTCCGCAAACCTCTTCGCCAACAGACTCTACATCTCCGACTGGGAAAGTCTTTTGAGGTTGTAGGAGGAATTTGACCAGGAAAATGGCGATCTTTCAATCTGGCAATATCCTCCACCACTCCAACTCTAGGAACACTTGCCTGTTCAACTAAAACAAGGCTGCCTATTACAGACTCCTGAAACTTTTCAAAAGTAATCTTTGACTGGGGACAAGATTTCTGGAATACAACAAAAGCATTAAAGGTTGCCAAGTGGAAAAGATGGATAGCCAACTTCTTGTACCAAATGTAAGCCTTCCGAAGAGCAGCATACGGTTCCAACCTCTGATCTACTCTGTCAACACCACCCATGTACTTATTGTAGTGCATTATGCACACAGGTTTGCGCACTTCTGCAACCTGACCCCAAACAGTCACCGGTTCAGTGCTTTCATCATGTATTGTAGTCAACATGTAGACATCTCTCCTGTCTGAAAACTTCACAGCTAGAAGCTCCTCACAACGCAATGCACTACACTGTCCCCGAGCAAGCTTCTGACACACAAGTTCTTTTGGGAAACCTTTACGGTTTGAGCGGATTGTGCCACAAGCAACAGTGTCCACTTTGCCCAATTCCCTGAACAACCGCACACCAGTGTAGAAGTTATCGACATACAAATGATGGCCTTTGTTAAAAAATCCACGACCAAGTTCCCACACAATTTTCTCAGTCACTCCAAAAGTCGACGGACAACCAGGGGGGTTAATCCTGGATTCCTTACCAGTGTACACCCTGAAATTAGAGACATATCCAGTCTCACTGTCACACAGCATATACAGCTTGATTCCATAGCGTGCCCTCTTACTAGGAATGTATTGCCGAAATACCAAGCGGCCTTTGAACAACAGCAAAGACTCGTCCACTGCAATTTCTTTCCCAGGATAAAAGATCTCAGAAAATCGATCAACAAAATGATCAATGACAGGCCGAATCTTGAAAAGACGGTCACAATCAGGGTGATCTCGTGGCAAAGCAAGACTATTGTCAACAAAATGCATCATCCGAAGCAGAAGCAAATACCGATCACGACTCATGACTGCCGGAAATATAGCTGTAGCCATCAAGGGACTAGTAGACCAATATGAAGCCATTGATGGTTTCCTAAGCAAGCCCATCAAAAAAGTTAAACCCAAAAACTTTTTCATCTCCTCCAAATTTGTGGGAGTCCACCGGGTAGCTCTAGCGTGGGGCTTAAGGCTGGCACTGTTCACCCTCAAAAAATTTTCAGCATACAAATTAGTCTGCTCTACAATCTCTGCCACAAACACATCATCCATAAACAACTTGAAAAAATCAATAGGCAAAAAGTTTTCTGTGTTCACCCTACACCCTGGAACACCAGTAAATTCAGGCAATGCCGGCTGCACCATGCCTGGTGCAACCCAGAGGTCAGAACTTTCAACATCAAGTCTTGCAGCCGCAGGCTGCCGCCCAGCTGCCTCTCGTCTCACTGCACCAACTGGAATACTAGCAACCCCAGGCTGCAGCCCAGATGTCTCTTGCCGCACTATTGGCACAGGAATGTCCTCCGCAACCACAGACACAACAATGTCCTCTGCAACCACAGGCGCAGCAACGTCCTCCGCAACCACAGGCACATCATCCACACCAAAAGTAGCTTCATCAGCACTCAGAGTGTCTTCATCATCAGATGAAGCCATGTGTAGAGAAAACTCACTACCTGAATCTTCACCTCCCACCTCTGGTTCAGAATCAGAGTCAGACTCTGGACCATGGTCAGAGGAAGAATCAAAAAGCAATCCAACAACTTGCTGAGCAGTAATCCGGCGGCTAGCCATTATCCTTACAAATAAAGGAGTCTGCACAAACAACTCAACAACCCCAACACTGCGCAAAGTAAGATAAAAAATGTAAGCCTTTTTCAAAAAAAACTAATTTTGAAAATATATACAATTCACTTACAAGACACAACTACACTCACCAGCACCTACTCTGCAAAGACACAGCAAAGAGGCAACGATATCCCACTAGAAAGAAGAAGAAAAAAACTTACATCTACAGAAGGACACATCAAAAACAAATGCAAAACATGTTTTACAATCACAACAAACAGAAACCAAACATACTCATATTTTACTACACACTTTGCAAAAAAATACAATCACAGTACAATTGAACAAAAAAGAGGTCTCTTACCAAACACATACAACTACAGAAACAGCAGAACAACAGAACCACCAGTAACGGAACCGCACACTGCAACACTCTAAAGAGAAAAAAAAACAATACACATTAGAAGAAACAAAAACAACACACATTACAACAGGCTATGTCACAAATGGGGGGTCTGTCCCCAAGGGGGGGAGATTATAAACGTGGGCCCACTGGAAGCAACTCTACGGAGGGCAGAGAGCCCAAATAAAGACACGGCAGAACATACTTTTGAAATGGGCACAAGGAAGCAACCCTTGGCCAAGTGGTCGCTCCCTATAAAAAAAGAAAACCCTGAAGTCTAGTGGGCTTTTCTACCCCCCCTGGATCCATAAACGGTAAAAAAAGTTGAGGGGGGGGCAGAACAGTCTACAATATTTATAATGCCCCCTGGAAGCGACCCTTCCCCAAGGGGTCGCTTCCTTTTCAAAATACAAACAAATCCCTGGTGACTAGTGGGCTTTTCTGCCCCCCCCTGGGTGCAGATCGGCCAAAAAATGGCCAATCTGCCCCAGGGGGGGCAGAAAAGTCTGAAAAATTATTTATCCCCCTAAGGAAGTGACCCTTGCCCAAGGGGTCGCTTCCTTTATAAATATACATTATTCCCTGGTGTCTAGTGGGCTTTTCTGCCCCCCCTGGGTCCAGATGCGGCCCAAAAACGGCCAATCTGCCCCCAGGGGGGGGCAGAAAAGTCTGAATAATATTATGGCCGCCAAAGGAAGCGACCCTTGCCCAAGGGGTCGCTTCCTGCACAAAAACATATGCCCAAAATCACTCCCTGGTGTCTAGTGGGGCATTCCTGGTGCATGATCGCGACGCTGTGCGCGATCGTGCACCAGGAATGCCCTGCATTGGGACATCAGGGGAGAGGAAACACAGTTTCCTCCCCCCCGATGCCTCAAGGCACCGAAAACCGGCCCTCCCGCCCCACCGGAGCACCAAACACTCACCTTGCTCCTGGACGCGCTGGAAACAAATGGCTTCCAGCGCGTCCAGCGCTTCCTGATGACGTCGGCGCGCGCTGTGCGCGCTGACGTCACCAGGAAGCGTGGGGGGGCCAGGGGGTGGCAGCGGAAGGTCTTCCGCTGCCACCCCTGCAAAAACAAATGTGATCCCTGCACAAGGGGGGGAGCGCCAGCGCTCCCCCCCAGGGCTGTACTGATGACGGAGCGGTTCCGTCATCAGCACAGCCCAACCGATGCTGATGACGGAACCGCTCCGTCATCAGCATCGAAGGGGTTAAGTCGCAGAGCCCACTAACTTGAACGTCTGTACCACTTAGTCAAAAATGAAGACTCCTTTAATGGGATTCCTTTTCTGAGACCTTTCATAGTGATGGGTGGGGAGTAGGAAAAAAAGGGCAGTGACAGCACCATGGTGATGAAGTGAAGCAAATAAACTTCAAGCTATGTGAAATTGGGTTGTAAAGAGTGAATAGAGACCAGTGAGACTCAAAAAAGACTATTGCTAAGGAGATTAAGGAAACCGTGCAAATGGTAGCCTTTTTCTCATCACTCCCTCTCACCACACTGCGTTACATATTCACCAAGCACAGTGATGTCTGCTCAAAACTAACTCTTTACACCTCTCTAATTAGATTGATTAGTATGTATTATGACTAAGAACCAACTCTTGACTTTGTTGATGCATAAAATGTAGCTCCTTAGCAAAACGGCAAATGTAATTAAGGTACTTTTTTACCTCTTGTAAATTATAGAACTGTTGCTACAGCTTTACGTTTTTGAAACGTTTCAGCACTCCAACCATAATCTTGTTGTATTTATGCTCGCTCCAAGTGCCCAATGGTATACCCAGACGTGAGTCCCTTGCTCGCTGTTCCATTGGATTCAAGCTAGCCTGGCAGATGAGGGGTGGTACCCTGAAACCAGTACCTAAGATGCTTGTTTCCGGTCTATGGATGACCAGGTCTGGCAGTTCAGGCTGGACTATTCTCATGGGGAGCAGGGTCAAGGCTGATTTGCATATTGCTGAGTCCAAACTAGGGTGGCATGGTTTCAGCACTCAGTCTATCATCTTATTGTGTTTGCATAATTAGGCATCCTCCTGACCTTCTTACATTTTTCTCCCACAACAACTTCTACTTTCTTTATATTTTGTGAATTAGATTTGAGGGTAAAAAAAAAAGACAATTTAGTGAGAGGCAAATGGCCCTTTTATTTTGGTGGTAGGGCAGCATGCCACTCATTTGATAGTTCTCAATTTGCTCAATTTTAGCCCAGCTCTTCTCTGATTTGTGAGCCTTGTGAAAAACAATATATATATATATATATATATATATATATATATATATATATATATATATATATATATATATATATATATGTATATATATATATATATGTATATATATATATATATATATAATATCTTCACAAGTTAAATTACAAGTGTATAACCGTATTGTACAGCATCTTCGGGCCATAGTCAATTCTGTCCCTAATTACCCGGTGGCGCGTCATTTTAAATTAGTTCATAATAACAATCTTTTTTATTTTTTTTTACATTTATTTATACAGAAACACATGAGTCAGTTAGGACAACAACAAAAAGAAAAAGAAAGGAAAAAACCTTTTGTCGAGCACATACAAATACAAAACATATCATTTTGACACATACACAAAAAATATGAATACAGCCAACTGTTTTATACATTACATCAGGGCAGCCCCAGTAAAGACCAGGATAAATTATAGACATTTCCCGCACGTCCACCCTTACGTCTCCACATAAATTGTGACTAACCCCCATATCTGTTCCCCAATCTTCCTTAAACGGGAGCCCTTTAAAAAATACAAGCTGTGCTCCATATTATGTACCGCAAAAAACCGGGACCGCCAAGCTTCAAAGGCAGGCGGTTCCTGTTGCAACCATGCAGATGCAATACACAGCCTATAGACTGCAGTCACTAAGAAGATTAGTTTAACATGCTTCTTCAGAATGTTGGTGCTCGGTGTGCCCATTTCAACCCCAAATAATATCTTTGTTGCTGATAACTGTATCTGAGCACCCACAATTGCCGATATACTTTTTTCTATCTGGAACAACAGGGGTGCTACTGTAGTACATGTACAAAAAATGTGGACATCTTCCGCTGAGACAAGCCCACAGCGGAAACATTTCCCAATTGCATCACCCGGCCATTTGGACACTTTGTCTGGGGTGTAATATAAATTGTAAATTGATTTAAAATGTTGCGCCGCCAACTTTGCAGACAGGAATAAAACTTTAGCCATACCCAATGAAATTTCTATTTGAATATCCTGTCTGCCGAGTTTAGCGCCCCATTTACTATTCTGTTGCTCTGTCATCTTTTTTAATGTTTAACATATGATTGTATAGAACACCAATCCTTGCTCCTTTCATAATGTCCTCAATCAAAGGATTTGATTTGAAATTTCTCCCCGTGCACATTAGGTAGTTTTGAATCTGTAGATATTTCACGAAATGTTGTCTAGGGAGGAGTTATTGTTCACGTAGTTGTTCAAAAGATTTAAGATAGCCAACATCATACAAATCACCCACCACACTAATACCTTTCTCCCTCCAATTATATACAACTCTATCCCACACATCTACAGGTAAAAAGAACGACGATGACAGTGGAGTGTACCACGTTATTTTCTCCAGGCCCAAAAGCCCCCTAACTGTTCGCCAAACCTTATATGCCACCACCATTGTCTTGAAGCGCTTGTGTTTATAATAGCTTTGTTCTAGGTACATGAATAGACAGTTTTTAACTTTTACCCCCAATATCATTTGATAGATCGAAGGGCAGTCTGCAGGTCTAGCCAGGCCTTTACCGGTTAATAAAATCCCCATACCTTGCAACATACAGGCATAGTAGTATAGTGTGAAGTCTGGTACCGACCAGCCCCCCAAGTTTCTCGACAAAATCATAAAGCGCCTAGCCCTTCGTGCTTTGCCCCCGGACCACATAAAGCGCATACATATTGCCTGCAATTGTTCTAAACTTGTCTTGGGAACTTCAAGGGGTAGACATCGAAAAAAATATAAAATTTGAGGAAGAATCAACATTTTTAATAAATTACATCCTCCCACTATTGAGAGATATAGGCATTCTGCCTGATCTCATTTTTTCCGTACACTGACCAGGAGTTGATCCCAATTCACTTTAACTAAAGAAGTTGTGCATGCACGCAACGTAACTCCCAAATATACCACCTCTTGGCATAGCCTTGAATCAGTATAGTTTGGTATATTTATAGTTAGTAGCTGGGTTTTGGCTGAATTTAACTTGTATCTTGACGATTTACCAAATTCTACCACCAACTGCTCAATAGCCTGCATTGCCATTCTGGGTTTGGACTTGACCACTGCCACGTCATCGGCATATGCCAACACCTTTACCTGATATATATGCACCCTTAGTGGTATTATATACGTATTGGTATCCAGCATTCTTAGAAAAGGCTTGATATGTAGAGAAAATAATAAGGGGGAGCAGGGACAACCCTGCCTAGTCCCCTTACAGATTTGTACTACCGATGATTCCAAACCCATAGTACTAATCCGGGCCACTGGATGATGATGATACAAAACCTGCACTGATTTAATGAACTCTGGGCCAAAACCTCGACCCTTCAAAATATCCCACAAAAAAGACCATGCAACACGGTCAAAGGCCTTCTCCGCGTCTAATAAAATTAAACAAAATGGTTCCCTAGTTTCCGCAGCATAGTCAATTAAAGTTATCACTCGGTTAACATGATTAGTAGTGCTGCGTTGAGGGATGAACCCATGTTGTGTTTTTGATACGAGACCCGAGATGACCTTGGACAATCTATTAGCTAGAATCTTAGAGTATATTTTTCCGTCTTTATTTAGAAGCGATATAGGACGATATGATCCCGGTAAATTTGCTGGTTTGCCTTTTTTGTGAAATACCACTATGCTTGCTTCTTGCCATGATTTGGGGGTTAAGCCTTTCTGTGCTGCTAGCATTGTTGCCAAGAGGTCCTTTTTTAAAAGCGTGAAAAACGTTTTGTATACTTCCAGTGGTAATTTATCTGGGCCGGCAGCCTTTACCAGAGCCAATCCATTTACTGCCACTTCTAGTTCTTCCAAAGTAATGGACGCCTCCAACATTGCCCTATCATCTACCGAAAGATCCTTCAAACAGTGTTGACTAATCAACAATGCCGCATTATCACTATTATACTCATCACTCTGATATAGCGTCTCGTAAAACTGTCTAAAAACCTCCAAGATACCCTGTTCGTCCTTGACTAAATCACCATTCTGATCTAATAGCTCATCAATACGCTGGGCTGTAATTTTTGCTCTTATTTTCTGGGCAAGACATCTGCCACTTGCCTCGCCGTATTCATAGTGGATTTGTTTTTTAACAGATTTACCCTTGCCTTCAAACGTGCTTCTTCGTTGATCCCATCATCTATATTAATCCCCGCCTGTACCCCCACCATGAGCGCCTCTTCGGCCCTAATTAGCTCTTGATAAAGTACCTTTATTTCAGCTGCTTGCTTTTTTTGATTATGCAGGCCCAAACTCAATATCTCCCCACGAAAGGCAGCCTTGAAGCAGTCCCACACACAGCCCTCATTACTACTCCCGCGATTGATGTTAAAAAAGGATACAATCCACTCATTCATATGCTCAATGAAGACTTGTTCAGTCAATAATTTACGATCAAAGGAAAACTGTTGTGGACGCTGACTAGAAGTGATACTAGATAATGTCAATACAACTGGCCCATGGTCTGATGTCACCCTAGGATATACTTGGATTGCAGCCTGATTTAGCAACAATACAGAAGTAAAAAAATAATCTAATCGAACCAATATCCGATGTGGAAATGAAAAAAAAGTGTACCCAGGTGACCCACCCCTTAAAAATGACCACACATCCACCAATCCATGAGCTCCTATGAGTGCCTGTAAGGCTTTAAATACTCTCGGCTTCCTGCCGGTGTATCTCACCTTCTCATTATTTAACGTGTTGGGTACTAAGTTTATATTGATATCACCGCACATGATCAATGGTGTGGGCCAGGCTGCTAGTTCTACATTTAGGAAATTGAGAGTTTCTGCTTCATCTAAATTTGCACCATATACCATACATACAGTAACTTTAGTATGGCCCACAACACATTCTGCGATTGCTCAACATCCTAGCCCATCAGATTGCATCCTCCCTGTAGTACCTATATGATTTTTGCCAAGAATCGCCACTCCTCTAGCCACCCCTGAATATTTAGTGTATACAATTAAATTAAACTTCAAGTCTGTTAAAAGTTGTCTATTAGACCAAACCACATGAGTCTCTTGTATACATATGTCACATTGTAAAGCGCGTATCTCCTGTGCTACTCTCCGTCTTTTCTCCACTGAGTTTAGCCCCTGACATTTAGCGTGCCCACCCATGAGACCCCTATCTGCCATTTAACCACTTCAACATTTGTGCCTTTAATCCAACTAATTTTCGCAAATTGCTCACCGACAACATAATATGAATTTCTTCCCAACCTTGCCTCATGTGTTATTTTTTTCTTTTTCCACCCCACTGCCCCACACCCCACCTTATTCCCGCCCTCCCAGACCCCACCCACCCACCACCCTTCACGAGGCTTAAGGACCATGTCCTCTGCGATGTAGAAGTGCCTCACTGCAAAACGTGACTCCCCTTCTCCCCCCCACAGACTCAATCACTCCACACCCTAAATCATCGGCCTTACTTCAGGCTTATTATAACCTCTTCAAGATGTCCCCCATAAACTCTAACTCAAGAGCCAGCTTATCGAGCATTACATCATGCGTATTATACTGCTCCCATCCACAGATAGTCATTGGGAACAGTCCCTTCCTCCTTTTTTTTTCCCCAAATCAAACATTACATCATGGTTATAGTATTAATGTTTCTCAAGTCCTTGTCCCCAAGGCACCAATTACCTAAGCAATATTCCTACACTAAGTTTTCAATGCTAGCAAAAAAACAAAAAAAAAGAAAGGAAAAAGTTAAATGGGGGAAAACAGACCATCAAATATGCAGGGCCTATATTCCAAACACAGAACAAAATTACCTCCCCTACACCCCTGATCGCTCTTGATCACCCGATTAACTTATAGTTCAACTTAGACGCCCTCCACAAATACAGCCTGTACTTAATGGGTTATACTCTTAGGGCTAGTACTTAGAATTAAGTTTTCGTCTGTTTATCCATCTGATTCATATATAGCTGAGCCTCAGACCCAGAAGTGAAATATCGAGTTTGTCCTTTAGATATAATCTTCAGTTTAGCTGGGTTGAGTAGAAAACATTGAGCGCCTTTTTCCTGAAATGGCGCGATTAATTTCCTCATTTGCCATCTCTCGTTCACTGTTGTTGGACAAAAGTCAGGGCGGACAAAAAACTCACAACCACCCCCGTTCCTCCTTTTCTCTGGGCGTGCGAGATCTTACAATGCTTCCCTTAAAAGAAAGTTGTTCAAACAGATCAAAATAGCCCTTGGATATGTTTTCTGACCATTATCGCGCCGTCGATTCACAAAAGGAAACCTATGTACGCGAATAATTTCAATGTCCCAATTCCAAGATTTTAATTCCGGAAAGGCCTCACTGAACACCTGGATGATGAAACTACGAGGGTCCGACCCCTCTATACCTTCCTGAATGCCCAAAACACGTAGGTTATTGCGCCTGGCGCGATTCTCAAGATCTGTGAGTTTCCAGTCTGTATCCGACTTTGACTTTTGCAATGTCTCAATAGCCGATTGTTGTTTTCCCTGGCTGTCTTCAGTTGAGGAGATTCGTTGTTCCACCTCCGTCACTCGGGTGGTTACATCGGTGCAGGTTTTCACTAGGCGCCTTACAGTATTCTGAAGTTTTTTTACCGCTCCTTGTGTCCGCAGTCCTTCAGCTCTAGTCTCATTTCGATGAGCCATAACACTTTTATATATCAACCCTAGAGTCACTGCATCTTCGGTAATCTCCTCCTCATCCAGATTGAGCTCGGCATATGGGGCACCTTGATTCTGGTTAAGGTCCCTGCAGCTGCTGCCGCTTTCCAAACTGTCTCACAAATTGCACCGTGTTCATAACTACCATGTTCTTCCTCGCCCGGATTTGTCCCCCATTCATCAAGGTTACTTAGGCTGTCTTCATCATTTTCTTCGTTCTCCTTGTCTGATAGAGTGGTCAGGTCTGACATTGAATAGAATTTTCCATCTGAGCCTGCATATTCCGAGCCGTTACCCCTCTCTTCACCCGGGAGGGTGTCTATAGCTATTATTATCTTATCCGCCCCTATGCTGGTGGTATTTACCTCACTATGTGGCTCCCTCAATATATGCTCTTCCTCACTGCTGAGTAAATCAATTTCCTCTCCCGGTTCAGGCTGAGATATTGCAAGCAAATTGTTATCAGGTAACCGAGTTTTCTGCGGATCATGTTGAGATCCAACCTTTGCTTGATCACTATGGATCTCTGAATTTGGGCCGCCGATCTTAAGCTTGCTACCCTTTTTATTAAAGATTGCTGGGACGACTCGCTGTCGCACTGCCCCCTCTTGTAAACCTTGGCTTGACTGAGTCATAACATTTTTTTGAGACTGCAGGGAACTAGGAGGTGCTACCACATCTTGTTGTGCACTACTCATACCCATAGAATGCTCAGCATTACATACTGTCTCTAAAGTTCCATCCACAACACTGGGTTGCACTGTATTACTGGCCGTATTTACTTCCGCACCCCCTTCTGTTAGCGCACCCACAGGGGCTAATGCAGCTGCGGCCCCTCGATTCCTTGTGCCACCTCTCCCTTTCGGTGCCATTATAACTCCAAGTGTAGATAGCAGGTTCTCTTTCCAGAAAAAAAAAACTTCCAGAAGTTGGGCGTTTTACTTTGCAATGCGCAATAGAGGACCGTGCATGTAGCAGGCAGTATACAACTGTGAAAAGAGCGTAGCTTCAATTGTTTTTTTTCCCCCTCAGCACGGCTCACCGTTTCAATGTAGTTTTCATTATCCAAATTATTCTTTTGCACCGATGGTGTCCTGGCCGCAGCGTTTGAGCTCTCACCAGCGGCGTTCTACCACTCTCCGTCCCAGAACTGACCGATGGTACACAGCTGCAGTGCGGTTACAGGCCAACGGCCGGACACTCCCTACTTGCTCCAGAGGCCGCCTCTCCCTCAGACTGCTCAGCGACTCCACCGGGCCGTTGACCCAAGCCGACACAGGAGCCGACACTCTCCGCGGCCAAGGAACTCCCGCTCGAGAAACCCAAAAGACGGCGTCGGCATCCGCAGCAAGCCGGCGTCTCGTGAGCACAGAGGTATAGGGGGAATCTGGCAGGGGGGATTAACGAGGAGTCACGCCGAACACAGCTCACAGCACTTCACCGGCCACAGTAGCGGCCGCCATCTTGCCCCTTGGTCCACCCCCCCATAATAACAATTTGAATGATTTACAATATTTTGTTATTGACGCTGTTCCTTTGTCCAAGAGAGGGGGTGATAGAGAGAAGAAATTTAGAGAATTGGAAAGTCATTACATAGTCCTTCTCAACACTAAGATTCCTAACGGCTTGAATATGGGAGAAGATCTTCATAATTTTTTGTAAATATTTTAGCTTGTTTCATTATTTGCACAGTATCTTAATGGTTTTACCTATATTTATGGTTTTACTAATTTTTATATTGTGCTGAGGATGATTTATTGCTAACTTATTGGCTCGTCTGTGGATTATTCCAGTGAGTTGTATATGATTTATGAAATGATCCTGGATATTCTCGATGCAATGTTACCTTTTCTTAATCAACATTTTGGCTGTAATCTGAATTTCTTTTTCATTTCTTTTGAAATTTATGAAATGTTGCACATGTCCTTACGTAATATGTATTTTCCGAAGAAAAATTGACATATTAGCCGTTTTTTGCACTTTATTGCACTTTGCACTTTTCACTAATGAACTTTGTCTGGCTGTTTGATAATTTGTCACTTTTAGAAATTATCATGCTCTGGTCCATTTTATGGGCTAAAATTACTGCACTAGTTTTTGCACATTTTTATTACGTTATGTGGTTTTTAACTTTTTTACTGGATTGTGTCCGTTTGACCTCCTGGGACAAGAAGTACTAACTAATAATTTTTGTATTATTGTATTTGCTGGCTGTGACTTTGGGCACTTGACCTGTATTTTCACTCTGTTCATCATTGTATATATGGAGGCAGTTTAGGAATTATTATGGTTTTAAACTTTTTCCTTTACTATGAATTCTCTTAAAAACAGTGATATTATGAACATACAATCTTGGATTTTGATTTTTTAAAAGTTTTAAATGACTTATATGTACTAGTATTTTTACTATGTCCTTGTTCTTATGGGAGGAGTCAAGGGTAGGGACTGCCATTATTTAACCACATGTATCTCTGGGATTGTCATCTGATCAAGTCCGTGTTCCCCGGACGAAACGCGTCATGTTGCCGTTCCCATCAATGGAATAAAGCACTTCACTTTGACTACGAAACCCTTGTTGTGGTCTGTACCTGTCTTTGTATATATGTATATATATCTTCACAAGTTAATTTCCCTTCTCTGGTCTCTTATCCTTCCAGGAGACCTTTGAACCAAAACAATAGTTAAACTAAAACAAGAGTGGTCATTCCTATCCTGGACTGTTCCTAATTCAACACCTCTGAATGACGCTTTCAAAATGAGTCCCTGTGTTAACTGAATTATTGAAGCCAGTGGGCCTGCTGTAATTGAATGTGGGGCGTATTGCAAAGGAAGTAGCTAGGACTGTAGAAAATTGTTTTCTGATATGGTATCATATGGGAGTTTATTACCCTGAAGCTCCGCTTATTTGGCGGTGCCGGTCTCGGTTTCTGCTGCTTGCAGTTGTGTGTTGTTGGAAAAGGTTTTAGCAGTACTCGTGTTGAGAGCAGCTGTGCCCGTGGATTAGGCGGCTGCTTAATCTCTTCTTGCGGTTTGCTTCATTAGTCTCTCTGCAGTTTTGCCGTTATAAATATGATGTGTATTGCGTTCAGCTTTAATCCACGCAGAGATGAACTCTGAGGAACAAAAAGCATGTTTGTAGGGGGGAACCAAAGGTTACTTTTTGCGAGGTCTCTTACGCAGCCCAGATTTGAAGGCATAGGATTAGTACAGGCTATATGCCATGTTCTCCGGCTGCAAGTGGGTGGTAGTGTGCGTCATTAAAGGCAGAGCAGCACACTTCTTTGACCTGCTATGCCTTGGATAAGAGTTCTTATCCCACTGCAGGACACCTATTTATTGAAAGTGGCTTCTAGAAAGCCTATTTTCTCAGCTTTTACAGATGCATCTTGTTCACACTTTATACGGTCACTGGCTTTGGGTACATCACCTGTGGGTTCCCCAAGAACTGACCGTGCATGATACAGGAGCAAATGTATATCGCTAGGTTTTGCTTCCTGGACCAGGATGTGGGCCCAGTGAGGTAAGTTATGTGTCTGGCTTTGGCGTTAGCTCTTGAGATTGGCATCCTTTTGCCACTACAGTCTTTTCTCGAAGAAAAACCAGTGTACTTTCAACATGCACCCATCTTCCCCACAGCCTTTGCCAGCTCCAGGATATTGGGGTATAATTGGAGCAGACACCAGCCGGCTAGTGTTAGTTGAAGCAGGCTGTTTACTAGGACATGCTGCCCTAGGGCCTGTCCTTCACTCCTGAATAAAGCCCTCTCCTCAAACTCTAATCTGCTTGTCCTCCAACAAGACCTGATCTTTTAGGTAATTACAGACTGTTTAGCTTGCAGCACCTGTGTTATCCCTGTAACATCCCTTTTGCCAACTCCGTCCTGCAGTTAATCTATTGAGTAGGTAGAGGGAGTTGGAATTGAAAAACATGTAGCTTCAGCTTTTTCTTTATAATTCAAGGAACACGCAGTTCAATTAAAGGCAATAGTCTATTAGTAGGACAAGAATCAAGTTCCTGGGAGAGAGAGCGAGAGAGGGACTTGGACAATATGGCAGGTTGAGGAACTACACTCGGGTAGGAAAGTTCAATATTTTACTATGGTTAGAACAGATTTACAGAAACCTCATCAATATTTCTCAATTTGAATGTAACACAGGGGAGCACACCGGGACCGACAGATTCAGTAGATCATACAAGGGGACCAGTGATCCTAAGAGCAAAGAGGCAGAAATCCCTCAGTAAGGCTGGGTCACAGTACAATCAAGGAACTAGCCCTGGGCGGAGTTGGCGGAGTGGGGCTTCGCGGAGCTACGCGAAGTGGGCGAGAAACTACGCCCACCTCCGCACTCCGCGTAGCCCCACTCCGCAAAACCACTGGCCGCCAGCCCCGCCACCCGCCTCCCTCCCGCCCTCCCTAAATACTTTCAAATAAAGGAATGAAATAATTTAAAAAGCACTTACCTTGCCGCCGCTGCCCGCCGCGTCCCCGGGGCTCGCTATCTTCCGTCTTCTTTAGTAATGCGCATGCGCGGGCGGCCGCGCATGCGCATTTTCTCGTGAAAATGCGCATGCGCGGCCGCCCGCGCATGCGCATTACTGAAGAAGATGGAAGACGGAAGATAATGAGCCCCGGGGACGCGGCGGGCAGCGGCGGCAAGGTAAGTGCTTTTTAAATTATTGCATTCCTTTATTTGAAAGTATTTAGGGAGGGCGGGAGGGAGGCGGGTGGCGGCCAGCTACGCTCCGTCTGCGGAGCGTGCGTAGTGCCGCCCGGCTCCGCCAGCTCCGCAGAATGCGGAGTAGGCGGCACTACGCACACTCCGTGCACGGAGCGTAGCTGGCCGCCCACCCTTACAAGGAACTAGTAATGCAAACATGGACACCACATGTCAACCTACAGCTTTTGCACAGCATGCATCCAATATGTCCATATACTCTCGTCTCTTGACGGTAGATCTCAAGACTAGCTTCATACAGTGATTCTAGTGGTGGTGACTCCGAAGTATAAGTTGGCAGTCTGGAGACAGGGAGCACATGTTAATAGTAGCCATAAAACACTACGATCTGGAAGACTCAAACAAAAGGACAACATAAGACAAGGAATGTGAAGTGTAGGTCCAAGAGGGAGAGATTTGTGCCATATTTTCAGGAGACTGTACACTTTATGTAGGATTCTCAACATCCAACATGGTTCTGCTGCTCATGAACCCTGTGCTAAACACTTCTACACAAGTCTCATCGTGCAGTGCTCTCTGTATCCAATACCATTATTAATCTAGGGGAATAGACGGACAGACCTGGATCGTAAGAACTATTTACTCATAGGGTTACCATTTGATTTCAGTCAATTTATCACCACTACTTTAAACTCCACCATGGCCACTGAACATGGTGGGTGCTGTATAGAAATGCGTAGCAAAAAAATATAAGTGCAGAAAGAAATGGTTTGAATTCACAAAGCTATGACATTGTCTATCACAGAGCTTATCAGCTTTTGCAGATGAGCCAACTAAGGCCTATCCATCTGTCCCCAACTGTTCAGATAGGATGTAGCACCTGCTGAAGAACTGCTTGTCCTCCTTCGAACACCTTATGCTGTGACCATTGAATGACCAGGACATTGCCATGGCTAGTCTACTGGACAGTCAAATGACTATCTTTACATATTTTGTGGGGTAGACATGCACTTTAGAGTGGTTGTTTCACATAAAGTCTACACGGACAACACCCAGCTAGTGGTGGCACTCAACCCCCTGCAACCCCCATCCAACGGTCTGAAAAATTGCCTGGAGGCAGTCGCTGAGTGGATGACATCTTCTTGTCTCAAGATGAATGGGGACAAGACGGACCTCATGCTCCTTGGTAACCCCATCTACAACACCATTGACCCTTTTTGGCCCACATGTATTGGTCCTGCCCCATTACACAAGGACACGATCAAAAGCCTAGGCATCTGGCTTGACAAGTCCCTCAATTTTAACTTCCATGCAACTAAGTTGTCAGCCATCTGCTTTGGGCTGCTAAGGCTCCTGCGAAAAATTCTCCCCCTGCTGCCTTTTCAGGCCAGACAGATAATGGTCCAGGGGTTGATCTTATCTCGTCTGTACTTTGGAAATGCCCTCTACCTAGGCGCACCACCGGCTACCTTAAATAAGCTGCAGATCATCCAAAACTGTGCAGCAAGAATTCTCTTTCAAATCCACCGCCGACTCTCAGTCAAACCCAGACTAAAGGACCTCCACTGGCTCACAGTGATAAAAAGGGTTGAATTCAAGGCTCTGTGCATTGCCCACCAAGCCTACTGGAAGAAAGGCGCTGCAATCAACCAGTCCCTGGTAACAGACTATCACCCATCCAGACAGCTCAGATCCAAATCTGCTTTTCGGGTTATAACACCAAGGGTCAAAAGAGCAAGATGTGGAGGCCGCTCATTATACTTCAACTCGGCCAGACTCTGGAACTCCCTTCCCATCCAACTCCGATCAAAACCTAAACTACTTTCTTTTCGCAAACTGCTAAAAACCCTGCTCTTCAACAAACCAGAATAGCCCGAATGTTTGCTCATTAGGCCTGCTGTCTGTAGCGCTAGGACGCCCGAGGGTAGCTACCGCGCTTTATAATTGTTCTTTTCATTTCAATCCATTTCATTTCATAAAAAATAAAATGGGCAAATGATGCAATGTATACTAGAATTAATATAGAATAGGGCCCATCAAGAATATCAAGAACAAAACCAGACTGGATTTAAAGAAATTGTATACACACACAATGCTATATACAGGTGTCTTGCAGTGACCATAGGATCCTGATAAGAGATTAAGGTGAGTGTAGTGTTTGAAAATTGGGAGAGGCTCTGTTTCCTTGTGGCACACCTGGCTTGGCAGTGATGAAAAGCTAGAGGGAGGTTCTAGTACGTTCTCGTTACCAGATCTGAAAGAAACACGTAGTGATAGATTCCTTACCTTAGAATTACCCCCAGGTGTCAGACTGGATCTGGAAAGTTTTCGTCAGCAGTACCCCTGCGTGTCGGTAGGCTTACTCGTGCGGCTCCTCATGTGTCCTTGACATCGTTGGCATCTGGATGACGTCGCTGGAGCTACTTAGACGCACCCACGCGTGCTGACGTCCGTTTTCTTTTTCCGCGCCAGCAAGCGCAGATCCAGGAAGAGCACGTACCCCCAGTCATTTTTTTGACTGAGTTTTTTTTTCTAGGCCTTATACCTCATTTCTTCCGAGTCTAATCGACTCTTGGTGTCGTAGGGATGCCCGGCTTCAAGAACTGCTGGGACTGTCACCGCATGATGTTGGTGATGGACCCGCACCGCATGCGTCTCTACTGCCTGGGGCACGACCACAACTCCAAGTCGTGCCCCGACTGCTGGGCCATGCCTCAGAAGACTTTGCTGGAGTGGACCTGAAAGTTGTTGGAAGTCCGGAAGTCGGCTGCGTGCCGCTCAAGGTCCCGGGGAGGTCGAGGGACCGGTCGCGGAGCCGTCGCCATCATTCATCTGGATCTAAGTCTTTGCACTCTGGGTCAGGTAAGCCGAAGCATTCCAAGAAAATGTCGAAGAAGCATAGTCGCTCTTCGACTTCCCCTCGCGTGATACGGCTGAGGGTGTAGGTGGAGCCACCCCTGCGGCTCCGGCGGAGCCAGAGATGTCGCCTCCGGCCTACCCGCCCTTCCCAGGTCCGTCAGCGACGTCTGCTCCATGAAAAGAGTTTCTTGTTGCGATGGACCGACTCTTTGGCCCTTCTGGCAACACCGGTGCGTCTGCAGGCCTGACTGGGGATCCTGCCCTTCCGACACCAGTGGCTCCGGCCCTGGCGCCGCTGTCTGCTTTGGCCCCAGCACTGCAGGACCACCCTGGACCTAGACTCGGATCCCAGGCAACACCGGCTGACCTGATAACACCTCCACCGGTGTCGACCCCTCCTCCGGCAACACCTCCCACGTCGTCCGGTACTACTGCTGACGTCCCTGGTTTCAGCCCTGAGCCGGACACGGCGCCATGGCCCTCCGTCCGTCCATATTTTCAGCCTGTTTCACAGACTTCGGAGGAAGGGGGGGACTGGGAGGGGTCTGAGGACCCTCTCACACAACAGTGAGGTTATGATCCGGACTGGGTAAAGGATTTGGGTGATGCCAGTGGTCTATACAGCTCGCCTGGCTTTGACATGATGTCTCCTCCTTCCGTGGCTACGGAGGAGGGGGCAAGTTACGCAGTGGTGTTGCGTAGGGCAGCCGAGGCCCTTCACCTCGAACTCCCTACAGTGGCCATCAGGACTAACCTCCTGACTGAAGTGCTTCAGCCAGCGGCAACCCCTTCGGAGCCCTTGCTGCCTTTTAATGATGAACTGGCTGACTTTCTTTTGGGCACTTGGTCTATGCCCAACATGGGCTCCTGTGGACTGGAACGTGGCCTGACGCCATTGCCCCGCTCCGGGTGACCCCCTCTTTCACTTCCAACACCCCACTCCTGAGAGCTTGGTTGTCCAAGCCTCTGCTACCCAGAGCGCATTTCCTTCTGCGCCTCCGGATAGGGAATCCAAGAAGCTGGAGCAGCTTGGCAAGAAACTGTTTTCATCTGCCAGCTAAGGGCTGCGGTCAGTGAACACTGCATGCCTCTTGGGCGGTTACTCCCAATCTGTGGGGGACACAGTTGCGTAGGTACTGCCCAACTGTCCGGAGGAGGCCTGGATGATACTTGCCCAGGCTATTGCCACTGGAGAGACGCAGCTAAGTTCACCCGTTGTGGGCTTGATACCGCCGACTTGCTAAGCAGGGCAATTTCCACGACGGTGGCACTTCGGCGCCACACCTGGCTGAGAACAACTGGCTTCTCGGGGGATGTCCAGAACACTTTGATGGACATGCTCTTTGATGGTATTCGCCTTTTCGGCAACAAGGCGGATAGTGCGTTGGAGCGCTTTAAGGACTCACGGGCTATCAATCAATCAATCAATCAATTAAGACATTTATATTGCGCACTACTCACCCGGAGGGTCTCAAGGCGCATGGGGGGGGGGGGGTCTGCTACTGCTCGAACAGCCAGGTCTTGAGCTGCTTCCTGAAGGCGAGGTGGTCTTGGGTCAGGCGGAGGCGGGTCGGGAGGGCGTTCCAGGTCTTGGCGGCCAGGTAGGAGAAGGACCTTCCTCCTGTGGTGGCTCTTCGGATGCGGGGGACGGCGGGGAGGGCGTGGCTGGTCGATCGGAGATGGCGAGTGGGAGCGTAGAAGTTGAGGCGGCTGTTGAGGTAGCCCGGGCCTTGGTTGTGTAGGGCTTTGTGTGCGTGGGTGAGGAGACGGAAGGTGATTCTTTTGTTGACCGGGAGCCAGTGCAGGTCTCTCAGGTGTCTGGAGATGTGGCCGTGTCTGGGGATGTCGAGGATGAGTCTCGCCGAGGCGTTCTGGATTTGCTGGAGTCTCTTCTGGAGCTTGGCGGTTGTTCCGGCGTAGAGGGCGTTGCCGTAGTCCAGACGGCTGGTGACGAGGGCCTGGGTGACCGTCTTTCTGGTCTCGTGGGGATCCACCGGAAGATCTTGCGTAGCATGCGCAGGATGTTGAAATAAGACGAGGAGACGGCGTTGACTTGTCTGGTCATGGAGAGGGAGGAGTCCAGGATGAAGCCCAGGTTGCGTGTGTGGTCTGTCGGTTTGGGTGCGGTGCCCAGGGCGGGGGGCCACCAGGAGTCGTCCCAGGCAGGATGATGACTTCCGTCTTGTCTGAGTTCAGTTTTAGGCGGCTGGTCATCATCCCCTCGTCTACGTCTTTCATCCCTTCGTGCAGGTTGTCTCTTGCGGTGGCGGGTCGTTGGTAAGGGAGAGGATCAGCTGTGTGTCGTCGGCGTAGGAGATGATGTTGAGGTGGTGTTGGCGTGCGATGGCCGCAAGGGGGCTCATGTAGACATTGAAGAGGGTGGGGCTTAGCGAGGAGCCCTGAGGGACGCCGCAGATGACTTCGGTGGCTTCTGATCTGAACGGTGGTAGGCGGACTCTGTGTCCTTCCAGCGAGGAAGGAGATAGTCCACTCCAGTGCCTTCTCCTGGATACCGACGTTGCTGAGGCGCTGCACTAGGGTGCGGTGGCAGACGGTGTCGAATGCTGCGAAGAGGTCTAGGAGGATGAGGGCCGCTGTTTCTCCGTTGTCAAGCAGGGCTCGGATGTCATCGGTGGCGGCGATGAGGGCGGTCTCGGTGCTGTGGTTGGCCCTGAAGCCCGACTGTGAGGGGTCGAGGGATCCGTTCGTCTCGAGGAAGGCGGCCAGCTGCTTGTTGACTGTCTTCTCGATGACTTTGGCTGGAAACGGGAGGAGCGAGATGGGGCGGTAATTCTTGAGGTCGGTGGGGTCTGCCGTAGGTTTCTTTAGTAGAGCGCTGAGTTCGGCATGCTTCCAGCTCTCGGGGAAGGTGGCGGTGTTGAAGGAGGTGTTGATGATGTCTCGCAGGTGGGGTGCGATGACGGCGTTGGCTTTGTTGAAGACGTGGTGAGGGCAGGGGTCGGTCGGAGATCCGAAGTGGATGGAGTTCATCATGCGGATGGTGTCTTCGGTGCTGATAGGGGTCCAGGCGCTGAGGGTGGTGGTGGGGTGCGTTGGTGCGGATGTGGGGAGCGTTGGTTGTGAGCTGAAGCTGTTGTCCGCGATCTTGTTGTGGAAGTAGGAGGCGAGGGAGTTGCAGAGGTCTTGCGATGGGGTGACGTCGTTGTTTCCGGCGTTGGGGTTGGAGAGCTCTTTCACGATGATGAAGAGTTCATTGCTGTTGTGTGCTTTGTTGTCCAGCCGCTCCTTGAATGCTGTTTTCTTGGTGGCGCGGATCAGTTGATGATGCTTTCGGGTGGCGAGCTTGAGGTTGGTCATGTTGTCGGGTGTAGGGTCTCTTCTCCATGCTTTCTCGAGGACTCGAGAACTACGGCCAAGTCATTGGGCCTGTCGCCCACTCTGCCGCCTCCGCCTTCTGCTTTTTGATCCTTTCATGGTCACGGAAGGGGTGCCCAAACACGTTCATTTCAGAGCCAAAGGCCTGCAAAGCAACAACCTCAGCGCGGACGTGGAAACTGCTGCGGCGGTTCTGGGGTCCAGGTGGCGGGTCAGTCCACCACCCCGCAGCATCCACTTCCAAGCCTTCCTAGTCCGAACTTTCAGGCCTATCAAATGCCTGTGGGCGGAAGAATACTCGATCATCTCCCCCACTGGCGCAACATCACCTCGGACAGGTGGGTGCTTCAAATAGTCAGGATGGGCTAATCCCTCCTCTTCGAAACTACGACTCCACACATGCCACCTTAGTACCACCACATGTCGGGGGACCATCTTGCACTTCTGCAGCAGGAAGTCACAGCCCTCTTGGCCAAGGGGGCCATCCAGCGCGTTCCTGAGCCAGAAGTGGGTCGTGGTTGTTATTCCCACTACTTTCTGGTCCCGAAGAAGGACAAGGGCCTGCGTCCTATCTTGGATCTCAGGAACATCAACTGCGTCCTCCAGAAGGAGAAGTTCAAGATGTTGATGCTAGCTCAGGCCTTGTCTGCCCTCGACCCTGGAGACTGGATGTAGCATTGGACTTGCAGGACGTATATTTCCACATCCCCGTCCTGCCGGCCCACCGGCATTACCTACGGTTCACGGTAGGCCATGAGCATTTTCAGTTTACCATGCTCCCCTTTGGCCTTACCAGCACCCCTCAGGTGTTCATGAAGGTGATGGCGGTGGTCGCAGCTCACCTGTGCAGATCAGGGGTTCTAGTCTTCCCCTATCTCGACGACTGGTTGTTGAATGCGGGCTCCTCCAGGCAGTCGTGTCCCACCTCCAGACAACGGCCTACCTCCTGCATTTGCTGGGGGTTTTCCATCAACGTTTTGAGTCGCACCTGATAGCCTCTCAGAAGCTCCTCTTCACAGGAGCAGTTCTGGACTTAGAGCAGTGTTGGGTATATCCTCCCGAGCAGCGAGTCCGGGATATTCAGGCTTTGATTCCGATCTTTCAGCCTCTGTCCCTGCTTTCGGTCAGGATGACCCTCGGGCTCCTGGGCCTGATGTCCTCCTGCATCCTGCTAGTATGCCAGGCTCTGCAGTGGGACCTGAAGTTCCAGTGGGTGCAACATCAGGGCAACCTGTCCGATCACGTCCAGATCTCCGAGGGCACTGCACGACAATTGCAGTGGTGGCTCACAAATCACGATTGGGTCAATGGCAGATCCCTCTCACTTCTCCAACAAGAACACACAGTTGTGACAGACACGCCCCTTCTGGGATGGGGCGACCACATGGGAGAGGTGGAGATCAGAGGCCTCTGGTTTCCGGCTGAGTCCGGGCTCCACATAAACCTTCTGGAGCTCCGGGCGATTCTACTTGCACTGAAGGCATTCCTTTCCTCTGTCAAGGGGAGAGTAATGTAGGTGTTCACAGACACCACCGCCGCCATGTGGTACTGCAACAAACAGGGCGGGTGGGGTATTGGACCCTACGTCTGGAGGCTCTGTGCCTCTGGACATGGCTGGAAAATCAAGGCATTTCCCTGGTGGTTCAACACCTGGCAGGTTCTCTAAACGCCAGGGTGGACGAACTCGGCCGCTGTTGCAAGATGGATCACGAAGGGCGTCTGAACTCTGACGTGGCGCAAGGTCTCTTTCAGCAGTGGGGAGAGCCTTGGTTGGATCTATTTGTCACCGAAGAGAATGCGCAATGTCATCAGTACTGCGCATTGGAATTTCCAAGGCGGCACTCGCTAGGTGATTCTTTTCGTCGCGAGTGGAGTTGTGGTCTACTATACGCCTTTCCGCCTATACCACTTCTACCCAGAGTGCTGACGAAGATCAAGCACAACAGGGCCCAAGTCATTCTTGTGGCTCCGGACTGGGCTTGAAGAGTATGGTATTCCTAGCTACTCAGCATGGCTATCGATCCCCCGATCCGACTGCCTCTTTGGAAGGATCTTCTGTCGCAGCAACAGGGGATGGTCCTCCACCCGACCCTGTCCAGCCTCCACCTCCTTGAGTGGAGATTGAGCTGTGGCAGTTTACGTCTTTCGACCTGCCTCCCGAAACTTTGTGATGTAATCTTGGCAGCCAGGTGTCCCTCCACTAAGACGGTATACGCCTGCTGGTGGAATAAGTTTACCACTTTGTGTAGAGCACGTGCTTAGACTCCATTTGCGGAGGATTAAAGCTTGTCTGGCACAACATACCAGAATTAGAATACTTCATTAGTTTGAAGTATCCGGATATTAGCCAATTTAAGTGAATTTGCATTGTAAAATGCACGAGCTTGCCTTTTTTTGAAATTCCGTTTTTTAGGTCGAGCCTAGCAGCACGCATTCTAGTTACTACTCTGTGCTGGTCTGACTCCTCCCACACATTGGATTGGCTTTTGCGTGTGTCTTTCAAGAATGAAAGCACGCAAATGGCTAAAGGTGGGTGCATGACCCACATTTTTTTAAATGTTGACTCCCACTGTGTTTTGCCTAGGAAGTGAGCAGCGGCGCGCAAGGTGGCAGCTGAAGTGCTAGTCAATCACTCCCCACACCTTCTGAGCACAAACGCAGCGTTTCCCTCCCCCCAAAGTATTGGAGCGCTTTACAAGTGCACCAGTTACAGTACAGATGGACACATTCATTTTTGGTAGGCACAGTAAGATTACGTGACATTGAGATTACGTGATATTGTCACTGCCAGGCTCTGCACAGTGTTTAACCCCTTCCATGCTGGTGACGAACCCCAGCCGTCATGCACTACAGTGCTCGTGTGCTGATGACGGCTGGGGTTCGTCATGGCCCGCCCGTGTTCTGCCGGCGGCCGCACACGAGGAAAATCGCGGCTGCACGGAAGGGGTTAACCATAGTTTTGTAAAACGCTTCAGAAGCACGCTTGTGTTTATTCTATCCGAATTTAACTCTCTCCTGTCCCAGCCTCATCTCCCAACCCCTCCTCCACTATCACCCACTTCCCTTGCTGTTCTCTCATTAGCGCCACTTGTTTGTGATAGCAGGGGTGCTGGACGAGGACAGAGCCCAGGGCCGGCCTGGCCATAGCGGGCACCGGGCAATCCCCCAGTGCGCCGCACGGTTGAGGGCCGGTGTTGGGCCCCCGGGGCTGTTTTTGCAGCATGGCTGCAAACTCGGCCGAAAACCGGCCCCGGCAAAGAGCTCGGAGGCAACTCTGTTGTGGTTCCCAGTCCGGCCCTGACGAGCCTGGGCTGCAGCCGCAGCGGAGGCTGTCCTTTTCTACCTCTCTCTACTCCGCGCCTGCCGTGAAGCACAATCCACCCTACACCAATGGCCCCTGTATATGGAGTTAAGGGCCCAGCTACAGCTCCCCTTCTGGGCACAGCCTGGTGCGGTGCAGATAAGGTGCTTTCTTTCCTCAAGTGTTTGGGTTCTGTGCAGTGTACATATTGTGAATTTTCACCATATTCCTTAAAGTGGTCTGATTTTAGGTTTTATGAAAACTGCATTTTTTTCTTTCAGAAGACTCTGCTAACAGAGCAACGTTCAACTACCCACATTGTTTGTCCAAGTTTCATTTCTTTTAATAACGTTAAATAAGACATGTTTCTAAACTGTATGTAGAGAAGCGTTTGAATATTTTCTTTTGGACATTAAAAACTATCCGGACCATTTCTCCATATCATCAACATTAATGCATTCCTTCTTTCAATTCTCCCTTTCAAGTCTGGCTTCTGGCTTCATGCGAGCCCAGGATCGGTAGCAGACGGGGCCATGAGAGCTGCCAGTCTTCCATGTTAATGGCTTCTCCCGAGGGGGTGAACGTGCCACTATTTGTGCAGTTGGCTCCCTTTCTCGGTCCCTGCAAGTGGACAGCGCAGCAAGGTGTGCTGTAACTATGAAACAGGCTATTTTTTCTGTATTCTTTTGTACACCACACAGGAGAGATATAATACTGAACTTATGTAGTGCACAGAAAAGTCTGTTGGCAGTTCTTCGTTGATATTACACGATTTAGCAGAACAGGGAAGATGAATTAACCCTGCCAAATTTTTAATGTGTGACTGTTGCTGCCACATGGCCCCAAATGCACATGATACAGTAGACAACGAAAGTGCACGTTGAACTAGTGGATTTGTAATTTGGTGTCTAAAATGTATTACTGACTCACATCTACCCATCTTCAGAGTACCGTTAGCTTAAAAAACAAAAGGAAACACTCTCACCTAACCTTCCACCCCCAGTAAAGTCCGGCTTCATGCAGATTCAATACAGATTCCTGCAACCGGCGCTTAGCTGTCGTTCACTTGCAAAGTTCCAGAATGCATAGCTCTTTCTCCAAGTTTCCATCTATTTCGGGGACAGTTTGGCTCTTACAATTCGTTTAGATAGAGATCCTAACTTGCCTGCATTTCGTGTTGATCATGCCTCGTTATTACTATCAACTTGCCTTCAGCAATGACCTCAAGGCCTCTATCAAATAGTATTAGCTTATTTATGGTTTTTTGAGTGAAAGCTCGCTGGTTGCAAAAATACTGTTGTGAACTTAACCAGCCTGCAGGAACCCTTCTGTAGATACACCATAATGTGTCTGTCTACCTCGGATGAGAACACAGTACATAATGTGATGAGCGCACTGTATAGCTGTTGATATTTTTACTAGGTCGAGCCTACAGGCAAATCGTGAATGTAATTTATTTGTATTGAATTGTATTGTATTGCATTTATATAGCGCTTACTACCCCTGACGAGGCGTCAAAGCGTTTTTTCGGCGGGTAGCGCGCTACTCCAGGGCACATGTAATGTTGCTTCAGGGCCAGTTTATCAGTGCTGTACATATATACGCCACTCACATCCATTGTTTTGTCTCTGGTTCCTGAACAAAAACTTGTTTTTTGAGATCAGAGTCCTCTGTCCCACCAGGGATCTTTTCAATGACACTCACCCCAGCTCTCTCTTTCTTCCATTCTGCTCTAATCTCTTCCCACCTCAGCACCAGCACAGCACCAGCACAGCACCGCACCAGCACAGCACCATCTCACTACCAGTGCAGCACTAAGTCCGCATCAGTGCAGCACCACCACCTGTGCATCAGCATAGCACCAGCACAGCAGCACTCAGCTCCACCGCAGCATCACTCGGCACCACATCAGCACCAGCACAGAATCTTTTCAGCGTCACTCCGCACCACAACACCACCACCTCCATATCAGCACAGCACCACCTCCGCATCAGTGCATCATCACCAGCAAAGCACCAGTGTAGCCCCATCACAGCATCCGTGCAGCACCACCACCTCTGCACCAATGCAGCATCACTTCAGCATTAGCGCAACATCAGCTCAGCACCAACTCCACATCACTCAGCACCACCTCCACATCACTCCGCACCACCTGAGCACCACCTCTGCACAAGCACACCGCCACCTCAGCACCATGTCAGTATAACCCTGTATCACCTGAGCATCAGCACAGCATTACCTCAGCACCAAGATAGACAAACTGGAAGACATTGTATATGTTCTTTTTTTTAATGGGGTAGTTAGTTTGTACATAATGTTTACTTGGTTATATATAAGGAAACAAAAATGCTTATTACACTTTATTATAACTTTTCAACATGCCCCACAGCAGCCACACTGCTCTACAAATTAGCTTAAACACATTGCCAAAGCCAATAGTTCTGGCAAAACACTAAGGTCCCAAAGGCGAGACCTATTGGCTATGCCAATGCTTGTTACCAATTGACATCCAGATTACAGGTTGAGTGATTGTAGAATGTTCATTGTGCTCATTTATAAGTAGGCCAATGTTCTGTGAAATGCTGATTCTGATTTTACTGGTTGGAAAATCTGGCATCTAAAAGCGCCTTGGAGAATGGGATGCAGTGCAGTGCGCCATTCTGCTCGGGACCCACCTGGCCCTGGGCCCTAGCAGGGGCGTAGCTTGGTCAGTAAGCTTGGAAGGGTGTGAGTTTTAGATTTTGCAGCAACTACGCTGCTATGTAATGTAAAAATACATTATATGGGGGCAGTGCTCATGAGAGGGCTTTAAGGGACAGTAGAAACAGATAGGAATGCAGACTGGTAGGGGTACTTTTTTTTTTTTTTTAAATCTGTTTTATTGAAACTCTTGGTATACAGGTACATTTCTTTATGTGCATAATTCAAAAGGGGAAACAACAATCGGAATAGCTCGTACAGTATCAGAGCGAATGTTGGCGACGGTTGAAAATCCAATAAATGCACATGTAAATAAAGAACTCCACCTGTTGTCTTATGGGTGGACACTGCATGCACCAGACCGTTCATTCCATTGTTGTATCACAGTGTGACTCGCAGTGCCGTTCCTACCAGGACATCCAACCTTGCCCGCCCAGGAGGGTAGCCTGATGACCAGCCGACCCCCCGGCGTCCGCAGCCTTCTGGTCAGTAATGAAGTGTGATGTTCCCCAACAGTGTGAATAATCATCCAGGCCCGGTTCCGGGCGACATGTACATGTGCTGTGGGCGGCTAGATTGTTCAGTATGTCGTTGCCATGGGGTGGAAGGTTGCGGCAGTGGCTTGCATATGTGCTGCACTCCTGTGTTTAGTCGCTGTGTGCTAGAAGTGAAGGTGCGAGTAGGAAAGGCAGATCTGGCATGGTCAACTGGGGGGCGACCTCTGCCGTGGGTGTCGCTGTTCCAATCTAGGGAAGAACAGGAAAGAAAGTGAGGGTGTAATGAACCCAAACTCGGGGAGGGGGTGCTGCACTGTCTCGATGGCTTCGGGCGGAGTGGTCTCGTAGGGTGCCGCCCTGTGGTGCTCACAGGAAGGTGATGCAAGTGGTGCGTGATAACTCTGAATCCCGGGGTGGGAGTGCATTAGTGAAGTCGCCTGTGTGTGTGGCCCCTGTCGACAGGTGGGGGGGGGAAGGGCGGAGTGGGCGGGGAAGCGGGGGGGGGATAAGGGAAGTGGGAGGGGGCGAGCGGGGGGGGGAGGGGGAGGGCGGTGGGTCCCTGGGGTGGTATTTCTTGTTTGTCTGCGCGTGGCTCTCGTTTCTCCCCTTCCTCGCTACTCTCCCCTTACATCACCCCTTTATCATGGCAGGCCCTGGTGAATGTTCGCAGGAAACCCGCCCTCCGCCCCGCTGTCTCCTCCCTGCTTAGTACCGTGCCCTCAGCGGTCGCCCAGTAGGTGAGGGAGGCACTCCAGTGTTTCGTCAACGGTGGTTCTGCGGCTTTCCAGTGGCGGGTTATGAGTCTTTTGGCGGTTATCAGCCCCAGATCCCAGAACCTCACGTGCGCCTTATTATGTTTCGTCCTGGTGAGGAGGCCCAGTACACAAGTGTCCCAGTCGTGTCGAACGCTTAGCTCCGTCCCTTTCGTCAACAGCGTGGTGACATCATGCCAGTACGCCCGTAGCTTGGGACATGCCCACAGCATATGTAGGAGATCCGCGTTCAGTAGCGCGCATCGTGGGCATTTGGATGTATCCAGGCCAAAGTAGCGGTTAATCTTGTCCGGGTACAGGTATGCCCTGTGTGTGATGTAGAACTGTATGATTCTGAATCTCGAATTGCGGGGAATGTGTTGTGGTCCCTCTAGAATCCTTTCCCACTCCTTATCCGACCAGTCCTCCCCCCTGTCAGTAGTCCACCTGTCCCTGAGCGACTGTAGGGAGCTCGTTGTGTGGGACCTCAGCGCCTGCGTTAGCCAGTGTACGACGTGTGTACCTGCCCCCATGACGTGTAGGTATTGTATTAAGAGGTGTGTCTCGGGTTCCGCTGACATATCGCCCCAGTGTTCCGTTAGGACCCGTATCATCGACGCATACATCAGGAATTGACCCGCTGGCAGTCCAGGATTCTCCACTAGCCCTTCGAACTGTACCAGGGTCCCGTCGTCATATAGGTCCGCCATTGTTTCAAGCCCCACCTGCGCCCAGTCGTGCAGGCGCGCTGCTGTCACTACTCCCCCTGGCCTGGGCAGTCCCTCCAGTGGTAATGCTGGGGCATAGGGTGTAGTCTCCTTGGTCAATTTCAGTTCACGCTTGTAGCATCGCAGTGCCACTGCTACGTGTAGTTGCGTCTCGCGTGTCGCGCCTCTGAGGGGGTGGAACAGTGCGAGAGCCTCCGCATGGGTCACAGCTGGGACTGTGGAGGCCGTATCGTTCAGGTTTCTACCCGCGAGCCAGGCTACCACCCACTGAAGCTGTGCGGCGAGATAGTAATGCTCGTGGTTCGGGACCGCTAGTCCCCCCGAGGACGTCGGGGCATACAATTTCTTCAGGGCCACCCTCGGTCTCCCTGCATTCCATATAAGGGTTCGTGCTAAGGCCTCCAGGTCTTTGAATACCCGAGCTGGGACATATACCGGTAAGTTCGAGTAGTAGTACAGAAGTCTAGGCAAGACTATCATTTTGGACAGGGTGATCCTGGCCGGGACGTTAAGCGGGAGCGTACCCCAGAATCGGATCTGTGCCCGCAAGGAGTTTATGGCTCGAACCAGGTTGCCATCCAGAATATCCGCTGCGTTCCTGTAAATGTGTATGCCCAGGTACTTAAAGGTGCCGGCATACCATGTCAGTGTCGCGTCTCCTAGCTGTACTGTGCACTCATGCATATCTGGGTGAAAGGGGAAAACCCCAGACTTACCCCAGTTAACCCTTAGTCCCGAGTGCGTCGTGAATTCGCAGAGGGCGCTGGTGAACTCCGGGGGTATCCGCGTCAGGTCTCTGACGTAGAGGAGTAGATCGTCTGCGTACAGGGAAACCGCGTGTACCCCGTCTATCAATGGGATGCCCCACTTGGCGCCCTGCATCCTCAACATCTCCGCCAGTGGCTCCATGGCCAATGAGAAGAGTAGGGGCGATAACGGGCAGCCTTGTCGCGTGCCCCTCCTCACATGTATAGCATCCGATATCAGGCCCCCTATCCGGACCCGAACGGTAGGCGTCTGGTATAGGAGTCCCACCATGTCCAGATAGGTGTCACCCAGACCAAACTTTTGCATAACCGTTCTAAGATACGGCCACTCTACCGAATCAAATGCCTTTTCCAGATCTAATACTATGCAACCCGATCGTGGCCAAGGGTCTCTCGCGTACTCCTGCACCCTGAATAACCGGCGGATGTTGAGCGATGTGCTGCGTGTGGGTACAAACCCGTTCTGGTCAGGGTGGACCAGGATGGGTGTATATTGGGCCAGTCTCCTCGCTAGAGTGGAGGCTAGTATTTTATAGTCTGTGTTTAGGAGGGCGAGTGGCCTGTACGAGCCCATAAGCGTCCCCTCCTTACCCGGTTTCAAGAGGGAGACCAGTGTGGCTTCGCTCAGAGAAGGGGGCAGGGAGGAATCTTCCAGAGCCGTCTCATACAGTTTAACGAGTTCAGGGATCAGGAGGTCCTGGTAGGCTTTATAAAACTCCGCTGGGAGTCCGTCGGGGCCAGGGGATTTTCCGTTGGAAAGCGCCGCTATGGTCTCCCGGAGCTCCTCAGGGGCAACGGGTACCGCGAGGACAGTTCGTTGGGCGTCGGTGAGTGCCGGTAACGGTATCCGACGGAGATATTCCTCCGTGTCCGGAGCGGGTGTGGGCAGGCAAGAGCGATACAGCGTTTTGTAATGTGTAGTGAATGCTCCGTGAATCTCTGACTGTGTGTGTAGGGGCATCCCAGTCGCATCTAGCACTTTTGTGACTGGTTTCGTTCGGTCTTCCCTGGCGATGAGCCACGACAGCAACTTACCGGGCTTGTCCCCCCTATCGTGCGTGCGCGCCGCATGAGCCGCAAAATTCAGACATCGGAGCCTCTCCAATAGTCTTTCGTGGGTCGCCTGCGCAAGTTGAAGCCCAGCGATGTTCCCTCCCGCCGAGTCCTGCTCATGTCGACTCAGTTCCTCCTCCACCCTCTGTAGGTCCTTCTCCACCTGACGTTTGAGATTCCCCTGTGTACCTAAACACTGTCCCCTAATGACCACTTTAAACGCCTCCCATTCCATTTGCAGAGAGGTGGCTGAGCCTGCGTTTTCCTCAAAGTAATGCACTATATGTGCAAACAGTGAATCCCGGAAGGGCGCGTCTAGTAGGAGGTCCGGCTGCAGTTTCCAATTGGGGACAGGGGGGCGAGTACTCGCCCATGAGACAGTTAACATGTGTGGGTTGTGGTCCGAGTGTGTCCTACCCATGTAATGCGCGTCAGTCACTAGTGGGAGTAGATCATCTGTGAGCATGAATCTGTCCAATCGGGTGTGCAGGGTGTGGGCTCCCGAATAGTATGAGTATATCTTGGCCGTAGGGTTCCGGTGGCGCCACACATCATGCAAGTTCCAGTGTGAGGCCCAGGCTATAAGAGCTTTCATGGCGCCCACATTGGGTAGTGGTGGGAATGAGCGGTCCAGTGTGGTATCCAATACACTATTGTAATCCCCCCCCAATATCCAGGGGATCCCATGCCAGTGTGCTAGTGTTGTGGACACCGTCTCGAGGAAACCCTGTTGGTCCGTGTTAGGGGCATAAAGCGACGCCACCACCAGCGGCCGCCCATCTAGGCGTCCCTTCACTGCCACAAACCTCCCCTCTTTGTCTATGTGTGAGTCCTCTACCTCAAACGGGAGCCCTGGCCTCATCCATATCAGTGCCCCCCTGGCGTAAGAGGAGAACCCAGTTGCATAGATCTGTCCGCGCCATCGCCTGCGCAGGGTGTGCACCTCGGGGGCTGTTAGGTGTGTCTCCTGAAGGAGTGCTATCTGCACCTTGTGTCTCTTTAAGTAGGAATAAATCATGTACCTGCGTGCGGGTGTGTGTATTCCGCGTACATTCCAGGTACACATTACGACTTCAGCCATCAGCATACAAGTCAGTCACACCCATTCTCCCCCCCACACCAAGCGCCTCCTCAAGGGGCCCTCCATCACCCAGCGTCAGAGCATTCCCAATTTTATCCGAGCAGCACCCAGAAAAGTCTAGTGAGCACCCCTGTAGGTCATGCATGCAGCGTTTCACAGTAGGGAAAAGGGGGGTAAACATTAACTGGGGGGAATACCATCGGGTCGGTTGCCAAACGTGCAACCGTCCAAACATTCTGCAAAAAGTACGAACAGTCCATTCTGGGGGGTTGCTGCCCATCGCGCAGTCCAAGTGCCCAGTGGGTGTCTGTTGAGCGTGAAGGCGTGAGTGCCCTCCCAGGGGGGTGTGAAGTATAGGCCTGAGTGGCCGTCAGGCCGGCCCACCGTCTGGTTAGTAGCGTGTCCAGAAAGTCATGGGGCCTCTACCCCGGTCGAGCCTGGAGCTGATAACCAACGCCCACCCATAGGGACCCCGCAATGTAGTGGCCCATGTGGCGTGGGTGCCACCGGGCAGCTGTTCCGCAATAGGCTACTGCAGGTATGACATTTTCTCAACTTACTGCGTGTTCAGTGTCCGTCTCCACCGGGCTGTGCTGTGTCTTTGCTTCTATCGCTGGAGGCCCCGTGGTGTGGCACTCCTTTAGCCATACAGGTCCGACGTTTGTGGGGTGATATCTGGCAGCCCATTTGAGAGCTGCGAGTCCGGGAGTCCATAGATCGCTTCGTCGTCGCTTGCGATACCCTGGGGCTATGAGCGGGCGGGGAGCGTTGTGAAGGGGAGCCGCTGAGCTCCGAGACCATCCGCAGAGCTTCCTGCTGTTCCCTGCGCATTTCCTCTTCCGGTGGGCTCGCGCTGTGCTGGGTGCTGCTGGCCGCTGGGGAGGGTGACCTGGCTCCGCGTCTTCTCTTGGACCTCCTGCGTCTCCTTGGTCTGTCCGGGCGTCCTGATCTTTCAGTGTTCTTATCCGTCCCATTGTCCAGCCAGGCTTCCACGTCTTCCGAGGAGTCAAAGAAGTGTGTTTTTTCATTCGCTACCACCCTGAGTTTTGCTGGGAAGAGGAGGGAGTACGTAAGTCCTAGTTGGCGTAGCCTCCGCTTCACCATTAGGAATGATTGTCGCTGGCGCTGCACCTGGATCGTGTAGTCTGGGAAGAACATTATGTTCGCGTTCTCGACTTGTATGGTGCCCAGTTTTCGAGTTTCTCGCAGGACAGCATCTCGGTCCCTGTAGTTCAGGATACGGAGTAGGAAAGGGCGCGGGTTGGAGCCGGTGTGGAGTGGCCTGGTCGGGACTCTGTGCGCCCGTTCCACCACGAAGCATGGCGAGAGGGTGCCTTCTGGCAACAGGGTGCGTAGCCATTCTTCTACGTGGGTGGTCGGATCCTTGCCTTCCCATTTTTCGGGCAAACCCACTATGCGGAAGTTGTTGCGTCTCGCCCGCCCTTCTGCATCCTCTGCCCTGTCCTCCAGGAACTCCACCCTGTTGAGGAGATCTTTAATCTGCTTGTCCGACTGGGCGACTCGAGGTTCCATGCCCGTCACTGTGATTTCCAGGGTTTTGGTGCGCTCAGCTAGCTTCTTGTGGTCTTCCTTCAGGTGCGTGAGGTCTATGGCGACTCCGTCTATTTTCGCCTCCAGGGACGTCCGGGTAGACTGGATGGAGTTTTCCAGGCGTTCCATTGCTGCCAGCACCGAGTCCAGTTTGGTCGTCACCGGATCCGCGTCTGTTTGCTTCTGCGTCTTATCCATTTTGCCCTTCTGGGACGTGCTCCCCGTTCCTGTGCGTTTTCCGGCACCCCCGGACATGGGCGGGCGTTGGCTCTCGGTGGACCCTGGTGAGGTGGTGGTTTGTGGTCGCGTTGTTTGTCAGAGCCACAGGCTGGGGCTCCGGCAATATTCCTAGGTCGGGTGGTGCAGGATATGCCCACCTTGGAGTCTCTCGTGAGGGTGAACTGCGTAGATCGCAGCGTGGCCCGGTGGCGGTAGCTAGTCCGCTCGGTTCGGATTCTGGCCCAGGCAATGTGTGACGTTATGTTGCTTCTGCAGTGAAGTATATTTTAGGTTCCACGCCGTCTCCCCGTTGTGTCGGGCGTCCAGCTATGCCGTGGCTCTGAGGGTACCGAAGTCCGGTAGCGTTCAGCTGCAGCGCGTGTAGCGTGCAGCAGGCAGCGTCACCCTGCGGCACCCACCACACACGGTTGTCCCTATAGATCCGTGCGCGTGGTCTGCAGCGGGGTCCCCCGGCTGTATGTGGCAATGGCGGGTGGTGTGGACAGCCGGGTCCCAAGTCTCCCAGGCGGTCTGTGGCTCCCTCTGGCTCTGCCCCACCACCACCCCGCGTTGCGTGCTGTGGATGCGGCCTTCGGTGCTCCCTGATGGGTATTCCTCCGTTGTCTGGTCGCCGGACCCGGCTTGTGGCGCCGCACGGGTCTGGGTCAGTGGGCTCTGCGTCGCCGGGGGCGGCGGGTCTACGCTCAGGCGGGTGCTGTTGCTGTTGCGCCTCGCGCCGTAGCACTCACCGTGCAGGGCCGTTGCCGGCGGCGCCGGGGGCTCCGATCTCCGACCTGGGGGGGTGCTCGGGGCCTCTGATTGCTGCACCTCTGGAGCCTGGTGGGTGTTCAGCCCTCCGGGTGTTCGGGCTTCACCCGGGTCCGCTTTCTCCAGCGCTGGTCCGCTCCACTGGTATAGGCCGATGGGGGGATGGGCACCTCCTCGCTTCTCAGTCGATCGCGACAGCCCGGTCGGTGGTCCCGGTTCCTCTGCAGTGCTCGGCTTCTCCGTCCCCCTGGCGTGGTCAGTCGGGTCGCCTCCGTCTCCTGTGGTCAGTCGGGGGCCGATCACCGTCAATGTGTCCTGGCGCCGCCGTTGTAGATCGCGCCTCCTGGGGGTCCCGTCCGTGCGGCCCTCGTTTCCGGTTGCAGCACCGGGCTTGCCTGCTAGGTCTCGCCGAGCCCATGGACTCCTTCTCGGCTGTGTCGGCCCCGCTGGTGCCGGTGCGGTCCCGGGGCTCGCTGGACCCTGATTTTCGGTCCGGTGCTGTGTCAGCGCCTCTTGGCCACTCGCTGCAAGTCCGGGCCGGCCAGGCGGTGATTTACTCGGATAAATTAACCCCTGAGTGCGGGATCATGCTGGAGCTCCGCTAGGGTGCAGCCAGTCTCGCTGCGCGCGTAGCCACGCCCCCCTGGTAGGGGTACTTGGTGAGGGAAAACACAGTATTTTGTAAACTTACCAACATTTTTTAAACTTTCAAAACAGAGAAAGGGAAAGTGTGTGTGCGTTTTTGTCTGTGTACATGTAAAAATTCCTGGTGAAATCCGAGACACACCTCACCATACCCCACTGAAAGCACCTGTATCCAACTATTTACCCCAAAAAAAATTATTAGGGGTGTAACACTGCACCCACCGAAGCTACGCGCCTGGACACTAGGATGTATGCAGTGGTCCCACCTGCCAGCCGACCTCCAACCTCTGAGCCCCCCAAAGCTACAGTTGGGTGGGTTTAAACCTTAATGTGACTGTAGCAGTTCAAGGGTGCGGAGTCTCCTCCCGTCAGCACTGTGTGACTCGATCCAATATGAAGCAGGTTCAAGTCAAGTCAAGTCAAGTCGGTAATTTATATAGCGCGCTACATACCCAGAGGGTCTCAAGGCGCTTGAGGAAGGGTGGTGAATTACTTGTCGAATATCCAGGTTTTAAGTAGCTTTCTGAATGCTAGATGGTTCTGAGTGAGGCGGAGGTGAATGGGAAGTGAGTTCCAGGTTTTAGCTGCCAGGTATGAGAAGGATCTTCCTCCCATGGTGGATTTGTTAATGCGAGGGACAGCGGCAAGGGCTTGGTTGGAAGAGCGTAGCTGGCGGGAGGGGGTGTAGAATGAAAGTCGTGTTTTGAGGCATTCGGGTCCAAGTTCGTAAAGTGCTTTGTGTGCGTGGGTTAGGAGGCGGAATGTTATCCTCTTATTGACGGGAAGCCAGTGAAGGTTTTTCAGGTGACCAGAGATGTGGTCTTTACGCGGGATGTCTAGTATGAGTCTGGCTGATGCATTTTGGATGCGTTGGAGTTTTTTCTGGAGTTTTGCGGTGGTTCCGGCGTATAGGGTGTTACCGTAGTCCAGGCGGCTAGTAACCAATGCGTGGGTGACCGTTTTTCTGGTTTCGGTGGGGATCCAGCGAAATGTTTTTTTGAGCATTCGAAGAATGTTGAAACAGGAGGATGAAACTGCGTTGACCTGCCTGTTCATAGAGAGTGAGGAGTCCAGGATGACGCCCAGGTTCCGTGCGTGGTCCGTTGGAATGGGTGCTATTCCAAGGGCCTCTGGCCACCAAGAGTCGTCCCAGGCGGAGGGGGAGGTACATAAGATAAGGACTTCTTTTTGTCTGAGTTCAGTTTCAGACGGCTGTGCTTCATCCACTCAGCTACTTCTTTCATTCCTTCATGTAGGTTGGTTTTGGCGGTGTTGGGGTCTTTGGTGAGCGAGAGGATTAGTTGAGTGTCATCAGCGTAGGAGATGATGTTGAGGTTGTGTTGGCGTACGATGTCCGCGAGGGGGCTCATGTATACGTTGAAGAGGGTGGGGCTGAGTGAAGATCCTTGTGGTACGCCACAGATGACTTCAGTGGCCTCCGACTTGAATGGAGGGAGGCAGACTCTCTGGGTTCTTCCGGCAAGGAACGAGGTGATCCATTCCAGTGCTTTTCCTTGGATTCCAATGTTTCTGAGGCGTTGTAGGAGGGTGCTATGGCAGACTGTGTCGAAGGCTGCGGAGAGGTCGAGTAGGATGAGGGCAACTGTGTCTCCATTGTCCAGTAGAGTTCGAATGTCGTCTGTTGCTGCGATGAGTGCGGTCTCAGTGCTGTGTTTGGCTCGGAAGCCTGACTGTGAGGAGTCGAGGGATTTGTTGGTTTCGAGGAAGGCGGCGAGCTGGTTGTTGACAGCTTTCTCGATGACTTTGGCCGGGAATGGAAGGAGCGAGATGGGGCAGAAGTTTTTGAGTTTGGTGGGGTCCGCTGTGGGTTTTTTCAGAAGGGCGCTGAGTTCGGCGTGTTTCCAGCTTTCCGGGAAGGTGGCGGAGTTGAAGGAGCAGTTGATGACGTCTCGGAGGTGTGGTGCTATGGAGTCTGCTTTGTTGAAGATGTGGTGAGGGCATGGGTCTGTGGGTGATCCTGAGTGGATAGAGTTCATCAGGCGGATGGTGTCCTCAGTGGAGATTGGGTTCCAGTCATTAATGGTGTTCAAGGGGGGTGGAGGTGCAGCCGAAGTTTGTGTGGGTTGGACTCCGGGTTGGTTGTCGAAGCTGTTGTGGATGTCTGCGATTTTGTTGTGGAAGAACGAAGCTAGGGAGTCACAGAGGGTTTGAGATGGGGTGATGTCGTTGGAGTTGGCAGTGGGGTTGGTAAACTCTTTGACAATGTTGAATAATTCCTTGCTGTTGTGGGCGTTGTTGTCTAGTCGGTCCTTGAATGATGCTTTCTTGGCAGTCCGGATCAGTTGGTGGTGTATGCGGGTGGCGTTTTTGAAGGCGTCCCTTGTGCTGGTGTTCAAGGTTCAAAGACACTTTATTCGGATAACATCATATACATACAAGCACAAAAATACAACAGACAAGTTAAAAATGTATGAATAAGGGAGACATGATGAAACTATAGCAGCATACAATATATATGAGGCAGGTATTGGGTCCTGCCTATCAGAGCTGATCTGAGCAGCTGGCTCTGTTTACAAATAGCCTCAAGATGGCCTCCACCTATCCTGGGACTCTTGTGGCTGAGCGCTTCTGGCCTTTCCGTTCTTTCTCTTCCGCCCCTCCTCCTTCACTATGCAGCCGGCTCCGGGGTCTGTCCACTCGGATAGGAACTCGCGCACTAAGGGTCTCCGATGGTTCCATTGTTTGGACTCTTCCTTTTTGAGCCTATGATAACGATTTTGGTTATTCACTTTATAATGTCTAATGTATGTAGATTTCACAGTTTAAAATAAATAGACCCTGGAGACGAGCGGCGAGGTGGCGGTATTGTAAATACTTCGTGCTTGGAGGGCATGGTGAAAGGCATGGTAAGGGAGCAGCGCCCAGAAGAACAGAGCGGGGCGCCTCTTGAAAATCAAAGAGAAAGCCTTGTGCCTTCCAATCCATTGTAATTGGTGGCAGCTACACACACACACTCTTTCCAGCACTGCACTTAAGCCGTGGTTAAAAAGAGCTCTTACAAGCAGAGGTGTGGGCTTCCTGAAGTGAATAGGACTGGATTCAAGTCCCGCGCCGGGCCCTTTCTTCGGTAGACTCTCTCAGGCTTATAGACGCTCCTCGCTGTTTCATCCTTTCCCCGGACTGGACGGCAGATGCAATTACACGCTTACATTTGTTGTCAGAGCAACATGGCTCAAGTGCGGAGCTGCCAAGGAGCAAACCTGGAGTGGGGGAGATACAGCTAGTCGAGGCTCTGAGGTTCTACTTGTACTCCTTGATTCGCCGAAGTACCCCAGGACCCTACCTCTGTATTGTTGTGCACTTCTCTTCAAATGGCTGCTTTCAGAGGAGTCAGGAAAGAAAGGCCCCAGATGGACAGAATGGAGTTTCTCTGTATCAACAGCTCTTCTCGCTTGCATGCTTGCTGATTTTTTACTTTATGAAATTCACAAAACGTTGCCAAGTTGAAATCTGCATGGTAGGAAGGAAAGGGGTAGATGAGTCAGAAATAGCCCGTCCTTGCACAATGGGCAGAGTCAGAGTCTTCAGGTGTCCTTAGAAATGGTAAACCCCTAACCCATTGAGACGTAACCAATAGAGAGGTAAAGGACAGAGCTGAATCGCTGTATAATGCTTTGCATTATGGTTTTAATATATTCAAAGAGTCGGTGGTCGTGGTTAGTGCAGGATGATTTTTTTTCCTTTATAGGGTTACAAAGTAAGAAACGAAGCTATCTTTGAACAGTCAACACATGTTTCGCCCCTTCTCGGTGCAAAGGCCTGGGGCTTTCTGAAAGCGTGAGAAAGGAGTAACACAAAGAAATACAAATTAAATGGAAGATAGTGAGCTGGTTGTCTAGTCCAACAGTATCATCATTGAGCAGTGTAGGGGATCGGTCCAGGCACGGGGCTGTATTAATATTTATTTAGAAATTTATGAAGCGCATGGCTACCCTCAACGGGGGGTGTCCCGGTGCTGCAGACAGCAGAAACATCGCAAGCATTTGAAAAAGCTAGAGGGTAGAAAACGGCCAGGTCTTTAAGCTGCGCCTAAACAGAGGTTCTGAGTCAATAAGACGAAGACTAAGGGGCATACCATTCCAGAGCCTTGCTGTAAATGTAAATGTAAATGTATAGGCATTTATATAGCGCACTACTTACCCGGAGGTTCCCAAGGCGCTTCGACCGCTGCGAAACCCTTCCTGGCTTCCCTGAGAAATGGTCCCTTAATGGGTATCTCTAGGGTGAGACCAGGCATCCCCGGCGGTCTGGTGGGGCCGTTAGTGAAGATGAGGCAAGCTAATGCCCAGAGTTGCCGAGTGTGATCGCTGATCAGAGTAACCACCGCGAAAGCTCTGCCGCCTTTCCTGTGGCGTTGGAACCTGGGAGGGAGCATCAGGCGGAGGTGATTAGATCTAAGAGTGCGAGCTGAGTGCACCAGCTTAAGCCTACGTCGGAGATACCCGGGTCCCCTGTCGTTCAGTGCCCTGAAAGACAGGACCAAGGCCTTGAACTGGATGCAGGAGGCAACAGAAAGCCAGTGAAGTCTCTTCAGATAAGGGGTAATTGAATGCCGGTACGGGATGTTGCAGATCAGCCTAGCGGCCGTATTCTATATAGTCTGTAAACGATGGATGAGATAGGCTGGGGCACCCACATAGAGGCTGTTGGAATAATCCAGGTGGGAGGTAATAAGGGTGTGGACAACCGTCCTGCGCGAGTCCAGGGGGAGATAAGGAAAGATATTTTTAATCATACGCAACTTGCAGAAGCAAGCAGAGGTGACTTTTTTGATTTGGGCCTTACATGACAATTCATTGTGTACTACAAAGCCCAGATTTTGAGCCGAATCAACTGGGAGAGTGGGAGGGTTGAGCTCAGCCGGCCACCACACTGTTGGCAGCAAAGGGGACTTTTGATTAAAAAAACAGCACTTCGGTATTATCAGTGTTTAGCTTAAGGGTATTATCAGTCATCCATGATACAATCTTAGTGAGGCACTGCCTAAAATTAAAGAGGCCTTTGTCAGAATGATCATTAAACGAGAAAATCAGCTGAGTATCGTCAGCGTAAGAGACCACTCTGAAGTCACCACGGCGTCCCATTAGTCTCTATACAGGTCAGAATGTCGTCATTCGTGTTTCAGAATTAGAGAGGTACAAGCTGGGTAATTATCTACAGGACCCAGTGAGCACAATATCACGGGGATCTGTCTGATTATGTTCAGATTTCGGAGGAGACTGCAAAAGACCTGCAGTAGGTTGCTGCTATTTCGCAATAGGATCAGCAGCAGACCTCTCCTTACCTCACCCAAAGCCAATAGTGGTGATGTATGCATAATTCCAGGGTTGGGTAGGCCATCTAGGATAGGTGGAGATACAAGGCATGTGGTTTCTGATGAAGACACTTTTCCACATCAACCTGTTGGAGATGCAGGCCATCAATATTGCATTGAAAGCCTTCCTGCCATCCATCAAAGGGAGGTTGGTACAGGTGCTCACGGACAACCCCATGCCTTGTTACTGCAGAAAACAAGGCTAGATGGACGTGTTTGAATCACCAGGGGATATTCCTGGTGGCGCACCACTTGGCAGGATCTGTAAATGCCAGGGTGGATTAACTCAGCTGCCGACGGCTAGCAGATCATGTATGGCCGTTACATCCGCATGTGGTGCAGGGTATCATCTGCAAATGGGGAGAACCCTGACTTGTTCTATTTGCTGCTGCCAAGAACGCACAACAATAAAACTTACATTGTAAATTTGGGGATTACGTCCCCTTCAATCCTGAGGCTGCTTGGGGGCCAACTAGCCCACTAGGTACCTCCAGTAAGTGCCAAAGAGCTGTGTTGCAGAGAGATGTAAAAAGGGGCATGGCCTCTGAACAACTCTCTGCAACGCAGCTCCCTGGCGCATACTGGAGGTACCTGGTGGACTAGTTGGCCCCCAGGGACCCTCAGTATTCAAGGGAAATTAATTCACCCATATCATTAATAATAACCAAATTGACTGGCCAGGTCTGCGAAATATCTGGGGGTCACTTTAACAGCTGATACTGACCTAATAGTAGTGAAAAATCTGACCCTGCTAGCTACTGAAACCAAACGGGCACTTAAACCGCTAAACAACTTGCATCTTACCATTGTAGGGAGATGCAATGTCATGGAAATGTCTTATTTTCCTAAACTACTCTATTTCTTTAGAGCCATTCCCTTGGAGATGAGTAGAACAATGCTACAGAAATATGATCATATTTTCTCTCAATTTATCAGGGCATATTCTCGGCCAAGGCGTGCTTTTAAACTGCTTTCTCTTCCCCGAGAGAGGGGTGGCTGGGCGCTACCTAATTTGAGATTTTATTATTGGGCTGCGGCTATGCAACACAGCGCAGAGCTGCTGCAAGAACATCTACATACCCCAGATAAAGGCTTACCATCACCCTATCAATTGCTTCTGGGGGAAGAGACCCGTGGATGCCTCTGGAAGCAGCTCTCCTTTGGCTACTATAAACGGGTAAGATTTAAGACCTTAATGAATGCCTACAGAACCTTCTCCAATATACGGAAAACTTTTGGGCTGGGTAGCTTAAATTATTTGACCTATCTTAACAATAACCCCAATTTACCATCGATATTCAACGCTTCGTATATACCAAAATGGCATTGGGCAGGCATACTGAAACTAGGAGACCTGATAACCACTGATGGTATTAAATCCTTTTGTGCTCTGAAAACTAAATTGAAACAAAATTTCAATTCGGGGAATATCAGTCTTGTAAATATATGGCTATAAGAAACGTCCTATCCCATAAGACCGTGGGTTAGCTGAACTATAACGGTGGACTTCCTATCGTTTTGTGAAATGTTCAACTAACTAAAACGCCCTTGAAACCTATGTTTTTTTCAGTTAATTTCTAAGGTTTTTTAAATGCTAATTTATAACTATAACATGCCTGAAACCTATTTTTTTTAGTGAATATATATATATATATATATATATATATATATCTCAACACCCACACATACGTATCTATATATATTTTCTGATAAAACCAAAAAAGCACTGAAATTTGCCAGTTATAGTTCAGCATTGCACTGCTTTTGACTTAATATTTTGAATCCACTCTACTACTCATTAAATTACTCTCTAAACTGCTAAATCATTTTAGAAAACAAAGTAGGTAGTAAAGACCCACGTACATGTGTACATCTTACATTACTTGCTGATTACACTTAAGTCTACAGAGACATTGTTTCCGATGCACCGGAATACCAGTAAAAAAAAAAGAACTTAATATTTAAAAAAACGAAAAAAAAGTTGGTGATTTCACTGATATGCTTTATATATTGCTTGTTGTGAAAGGTTATGCCCATTATCAGTTCAGAGGTCATACAAAATTGAGTCTAGGTGTCGCTCACTGAATTCCATTCAGTATGATACGTATATAGCAACTGGATGTTGTAATCAATGATGTCATTAATGATGTCATTTGAGATGTCATCAGTGATGTCATTTAGGATGTCATATGTGAGGTCCTAAGCAGTGCATGAAGGAACTCAAGTTATAGCTAGCTTACTGAACTATATCAGGTGAATTTTAGATTTTTGGGGAATTTTAAATGTTAGTTCTTATCTGACTTCAACACCTAACCATTATTTTTATCACTGAATTTCTAGGGTTCTTATAACATGCAGACACTAAGCTCAAATTACCAAACCTAACTACAATATCTTGTTAACATTTATTCTTGTAAGTACATTTTATGGGTTGTTGATCATATTTACCCAGCACCCCCACTGCATGCGTGTTTCATCCATTGCAGAAAATGACTGGCCCAGCCCCACCCTCTATGGGTGGGTAAAACTCCATGTATGGTGTTTGTGCACAGTATCGATTACTCGCAGGCCCTGACTTCTGGCTAGGCCCTGCATTATATCCCCCTACAGACTCAACCACATCCATTTTGGGCAGACAGCCTCCACTGCTCATGGCTTTCAACCAGACTGCTTCATAGCTTTTTCCCTTTGCCCAGCCCACTGCAAGTAGCAAACGTCCTCTGCACATGGCTTATGTCCTGCAGAGTGAGAGTTGGCCACAGGGTCTGTTGCTCAAGCCCCTCCCATAGGCCTTCCTTTGTCACCTTGCTGACCCTGAACTTTCGATCAACTATCTGTGGTCCGCTTGTTGCCCCCTCCCACCTGTTGTCTGTTGTTTGTGCTGCCCAAGTCGCTCTCTTCTACTCAACATTCTTTGTGTGCTGCCTCTGCCCCTCCTGCCTGTTCTTTGTGCTTATCTTGGCCCCCTGACCCTTCTTTCTGCCCTTTGTGGTCAGTTTGCTGGTTAATGCCCCTCTTGCCTGCCCTTTGTGGCCCATCTGCTGCTCAAAAGCCTGCCCACCTTTCCTCCCATGTCTAGTGCTGCTGCCCCTGCCCATCCTTGCCTGCCCTCTAGCCAGCCCATTTTGGCTTTGTGTTCTGGTTGCTGATCCTGCCATACCACTCCTACCTGCCCTCTGTTCTCTGTGTGCTGCTCCTGCCCCTCCCATCTGCCCTCCTTTCTCTGTGTAATGTCCAGCTCCCACCTACCTTCTAGGGTCAGCTTGCTCTCTCTGCCCCTATTCTGTTCCCACTTGTCATCCGTTCTCTGTGTGCTGCCACTGCCCATTCCTGCCAACCTTCTGTGGTCAACTTGCATCCTACCCCTCCCGCCTTTCCTTCGTGGTCTGTCTGCTGCCCAAGTACCTTACACTTACCTACCCTTGTCTGTGCTCCTGCTCACAATGATCAGCTTGCAGCCCTGCCCCTCCACTTTGCCTCCGTGGTCAGATTGCTGTCCCTGCGCCTTCCTCCCTTCTGCCTCTCCTACAATTACTCCATGTGCTCCCTCTACCCACCTCCAGCCTGCCCTCCATAGTCTCCTTGCTTCCCCTGCCCCCTCCACTGCCTCACCTCCGTTCTCCATGAGCTTCCCCTACCCCTTGCTCCCTGTGGTCAGCTTGCTACCCCCACCTCAGCTGCTTTAACTCCATGGTTTGCTGCTTCCCAAGCACTTGCAACCTACCCTTCCTTGTCCATGCTGCTTCCCCTCTCACCTGCCTTTCATTGTCAGCTCACGGCCCATGCAACTTGTGGTTTTCCTCTGCAAGTCACCTTGCTCACCTTGTCCCTCCCACCTAACAATCATGGACTGCCTGCTGCCCAAGTCCTGCCCCCCTACCCTCCATCATCCATGCTCTTGCCCTCCCATCTCTTACCTGCCCAATGTTGTCTGCTTGGCCCTTTGCCCCACCAATCTGCCCACTGAGGTCAGCCTGTTGCCTCCGCCCATTTAGTCTCCCCTGCATGTTAAGGTTGCTGCCCTTTCCTACCCCTCCCACCTACCCCCTGCCCTTGCCCCGTCCGGCCTACCCTCCATAATAAACTTACTGCCCATTCCACTTGCCATTCCAGCCTGCCCTCTGTGGACAGCTGCCCCCCGCTCCTCCTTTCTGTTCTCCATGGTCAGCTTGATACCCCATGCCACTCCTGCCTACTCCCCGTGGTTCCTCTGCTGTCCAAGCCCTGCCCACATACCCTGCCATTACCAGTGCTTCTTTACTTTTTTCTTATACCTGCCTGCCATGAACAGTTTGCCCCCGGCCCTCTGTGGTCAGCTTGCTGCACTCTGCGGCCTCCCACCTAGCATCCATGGTCTGTCAGCTGCTCAAACCCTGCCCACCTACCCTCCATTGTCCATGTTCCTGCCTTCCCATTTCTTACCTTCCCTCTGTAGTCAGCTTGACCCATTACCCCTCCTCTGTCAGCGTGCTGGCTCTGGCCATTTCAGCTAGCCCTGCATACTCCGGTTGCTGCCCCTGTCCTACTCCTCCTACCTGTCCTCTGTTATCCAGGTACTGCCCCTGCAACCATTGCACTGTCCATCTATGATCGGCTTGCTGCCCCTGCCCATTCTAGCCTGTCCACTGTGTTAAGCTTGCATTCAATGCCCCTGCCCTCCATTCTCTGTGTGTTGCCCTAGCCGCCCCTCTATGGTAAGCTTGCTGCCCCTGTCCATACCATCCTGCCCTCTGTGGTCACTTTGCATGCTCTCCGCCACACCTCTCCTGCCTACCCGCTATTCTCTGTGTGCTGCCCTTGCCCCCATTCTGCCTGCCCTCTTTGGTCAGCTAGCGGCTCCTGCCCATTCCTGCCTGCCCTCGGTGGTTAGCTTGCATTCAATGCCCCTGCCCTCCATTCTCTCTGTGTTGCCCACCTCTCTCTTGCCTGCCCTCTATAGCATGCTTTCTGCCACACCCCTCCTGCCTACCCGCTTTTCTTTGTGTGCTGCCTCTGCCCCATTCTGCCTTCCCTCTGTGGTCAGCCAGCTGATCCTGTCCATTCCTGCATGCCTACTGTGGTCAGCTATCTGGTCCGGGCCATTCCTGTTTGCCCTCTGTGGTCAGCTAGCTGCCCCAGCCATTTCCTGCTTGCCTTCTGTGGTCATCTAGCTGATGCTGCCCATTCCTGCTTGCTCTCAGTGGTTAGCTAGCTGCTCTTGCCCATTCCTGCTTGCCTTCTGTGGTCATGTAGCTGCTCATGCCCATTCCTGCTTACCCTCTGTGGTCAGCTAGCTGCTCCTGGCCATTCCTGCTGTCCCTCTGTGTTTGGCTAGCTGCTCATGCCCATTCCTGCTTGCCCTCTGTGGTCAGCTAGCTGCTCCTGGCCATTCCTGCTGTCCCTCTGTGGTTGGGCAGCTGCTCTTGCCCATTCCTGCTTGCCCTCTGTGGTCAGCCAGCTGCTCCTGGCCATTCCTGCTTATCCTCTGTGGTCTGCTAGCTGCCCCTGCCCTTTCCTGCTTGCCTTCTGTGGTCAGCTTGCTGCCTCTTCCCCTGCTGCATGTCCTCCATTCTCCGTGTGCTGCCCCTACCCTTCCCACCTGTCCCCCATGGTCTGCTTGATTCTACTGCCCCCTTCTGCATGCCCTTCTTTCTCGATGTGCTGCCCCTGGCCTCCATGGTCAGCTTGCCTCCCAGTTCTTCTGCCTGTTCTCTCTAGACTGCTTGTTGCCAACGCTTTTCCCACCTACCCTCCCTTGCCTATGCTGCTGCCTCTCCCATTTGCTCTCTGTGGTCAGCTTGCCTCCTGCTCTTCCTGCGTGTCCTCCATGGTCAGCTTGAAGCCCCATGCCCCTCCATGGTCCATCTGCTGCCAAAGTCATCACTGTCTCCCCTTCTTTTTTCCAGTGCTGCTATCCCTGCCCACCTACCTAACCTCCATGGTTAGCTTGAACCCTGACCCTACTGCCTGCCCTTCGTAATCCGCTTGTTACCCGTGCACTTTCCATTCTGTCCTCTGTTGTCAGCCTGCTGCCCAATCCGCCACCCAGTCCGCCAACCATTATCTGTATTTTGCTGCTTCCCCTTGCCATCTGCATTCAGTGATCAGCCTGTCCCCTGACACTTCCACCTACCCTTCATGACCTGTCTGCGGTTGAAGCCTTACCAACCTACCCTCTCTTGTCTAATGCTGCTGCCGCTGTCCTTCATACCTGCTACCAATGGAGTTTTTCCCCAAGCCCCTCCAGCCTACTCTTTATGGTCAGTTTGCTGTTCTTACCCCTGATCCTCTCCTGCCTGTTATTCCTTCACTTTGTGCTGCCTCTGCCGCTCTGCCTCATGCCCTCTATGGTGAGCATTTTCTCTGCATCTCCTACCTACCCTTCATGGTCTGTCAGCCAGCCAAGCCTTCCCACCTAACCTCCCTTGTCTGTGCTGCTGTCCATCATACCTGACCTCCGTAAGTCTACTTGTAACACTGCCCTCCGGCCTACCCTCTGTGGTGAGCTTGCCGTTGCTTCCCCTGCCGCACTCCTACTTGTCCCTGCCCATTCCAGAATGCCCTCTATGGTCTGAATGCTGCCTGGCCCTGACCCCTCTCCCATCTGTCCACTGTTCTCGATGTGCTCCCGTGCACTCTCCCGCCTGCCCTCTTTGGTCAGCTTGCTGGTCTTTGACCCTTCTGCCTACAATCCATGGTTGTGTGCTACCCACCTACATTACCTTGTGTGTGATGCTGCAGATGCCCCTCCACCACCCTCCGTGGTCAGCTTGCTGCCCTTCTCTCAGAGGTCAGCTTGCTGCCCCTTGCCTCTTCACCAACTCTCCATGGTACCGTTACTGCCCAACCCCCATCCAGCTACCCTTCCTTGTGTGTGCTGCTGCCCCTGTCCCGACACTGACAGTCGTGATCAACTTGCTGTCCCTGCACTTCCCTCCTGCCCAAGCCATACCTGCCTGCCCTCAGTTGTCCATTTGCTGCTCCTGCCCACTACCTCCTGCACTCTATTGTCCATGTGCTGTTCCAGGCTCTGACTCCTGCCTTTTGTGGGCAGCTTGTTACCCCCTGACTGGGATTTCTTATTAGTTTGCTGTTACTGCCTCTCTCTCCTGCCCTTCCATTGTGTGCTGCCCTTACTGCTTCCTTCTCACTTCTGTGGTCTGTTGTGCTGCCCCTGCCGCCTTCCCTCTGTGCTTAGCTTGCTGGCTTTTTTTGTGCCAGATGATTGGTACTGCACTACCCACCTTCCTATTTTTTTTGCAAATGTTTTTAATGGAAGAAGAAGGGGAGTTTCTTTGGGGCCATTGAGTTGTCATGAGTGATGTCATTTAACGTGTCATGAGAGAGGTAATTTGAGTTCAAAAGCAGAAGATGGTGAGGAATTTCAGTGTTTAAGTATAATTTCACTTTAACCTTTAGTTTTTACTTTTTTTTCAGTGTGTACACACACTTCAATGTGGGATAAATTGTTTCTGGGTAGGCTGCTGAAAGGAATGTTTAGCATAATTAACATCACTCGGAATAAGGAAAATAAAGGACCCCTGAAGTGCATCCTAGAACAATTGTTTTTAGATTCATGACGTTAAGCAGACATTTTGGTCATACAATAAGCACTGAGTGAAAGTGTAAAAAAAAATGGCATAATAAAAACGAAAACAGCCCGACTCACAAATCCATTTTTGATAGTAAAACTACTTGTACAATAAAAAATTACTCGATATAGCCTTTGTTTTTCAGCTTGTATTTGAACTACCTAAGGGGAAAAAAAAAATTCTGCAACGTGCTAATAAAAAATTGTTTCACTGCTCTGCAACAACTTACTGTTATTATATTTCTACTTTGTGATAAAATATATATTTTCCCTTTTCCAAACTGTGGGATTCTCGTGTTGGTGAGTAGTCTCATTGCAGTCCCTCATTTTCTAGCTGGATGCACCCGCCAGGTGTCCTCGGGAAGCTCAAGTTGCAAGGCTCAAGACACGTTAAGTTCGTTTAAAAGCCTGCTTTACTGAGGTCACTGATTGGCTGCTCGGAGATGGAGGATATATACTCGTGCCTATGAATCTGCTAATGTTTTAATCTTTTCCTGCGTGATATTGCAGGCATCCCCAGACCGGTTTAGAAGTGTGCCAACAAGCCTTTGTTACAGGCTGTTGTTCCCTACTGTGGCCCACAGGTTCACATTCATCACTCTCCTGAAAATCTCAGTGGGCCAGTATTTGCTAATACTGCAAACTACAGAGCCTTGTGTGTAGAAAGTCTGACTCTACAATGGGAAATAAGTTAACGATCCTTTTTTATACACAATTAAATGTCATGGAAGTTGACACGGTCATAAACTTAAAACATGTATAGATGTGTATATATTTACAGACAAAAGCAGACCACAAAGAAATGCCCTTCATTATTTATCAAGCAATGCAAAAAGTTGGAATGAATTTCTACCGATGCCCAATATTTTATAAATTATTTTTTTTTTTTTAATTTTTAAAACCTTTATTGCATCAAAGCACACAGCTATTCAGCCTAACATCCCGGAGGCAAGGCAGCATAGTGTCAGGAGGAGTAAAGTGCAAAACGAATCACATCAGGACATTGCAGGTTGTTTTTTATTTTTATAGAATAACCAAAACCAAGAAAGAAACGCCAAAGGGCGCGTTAGAAAGGCAATGGAGGAAAAGGAAATGCGTATGAGTCAGTCGGAGGCATCGGAGGCCAGGTAAGATTCTAGAAAAGAACGGAAAGTAGGATGTAGGAAGGGGGGAGGGGAAGGAAAGCAGGAGAATTACAGCAGGTGTAAAATAGCTGGTGTCATTGGTTACGGTGACAGATGTTCCTCTCGGGGAATAGGCTCCGTTGGTAAGCACAGATCACCCCTGTAAGCATTCCACGCCCCCCACACCTTGTTCCACGTCTGAGGCCTCCCCCTGGCAGCGTACACCGTCTTCTCCCGTAGCATACACCAATCCATATTGTCCTTCCATTGCACCACCAGGGGGGCCGAGGTAGAACCCCACTTCTGCGCTATATCTCGCTTAGCAATCATGTTGCCTAGTGTAGCCCAACGAGTCTGCGCCGTGTTATAGTCGTTCGGCTCCCAAATGTTGAGGAGGCACCTCCGCGCCTCTGCTGCCAACTCAACTCCAGTCACTTCCCTCATCACACGGTGCACTCTCTCCCAGTAGGGGGCAATGACAGGGCACTCCCACAAGATATGCATGAAGGTAGCAAGGGCTCCACAGCCGCGACGACAAAAGCCATCAGGCGAGGCGCCCATGTGCATAAGCCGGGGGCCGGTGACATACACCCGGTGGAGGATCTTAAATTGCACTAGGCGCAGCCGCGAGGAAATGGCGACCTCCTTAGGGGAAGACACCGCACTCTGCCAGTCCTCGTCGTCCAGTTCCAGGCCGTCAGTTACCCACTGTTCTCGCAGGCGCTGGAGGAGGTCAACTCTAACATTGATCAGTTTCTTGTAGGACAAAGAAATGGCACTATCAGGCATATGGCCGTCCAGAATCCTGTCCTCCAAGGGGGAGCTTTCTGGCCTAGCGGCGTTTAGCGCGTGCTTTAGTTGGGCGTAACGGAAAAATTCCGAACCACCCAAGTGATATTCGGCCTGTAGTTGGGGGAAAGTCTTGACCTCTCCTTTAGCAACCATGTCTTCCACCCTTGAGATACCTATAAGGTCCCATTTATCAAAACCCTTGGTGTGCCAGAGCTTGCCTAGGATATCTGAATCATACAGAGGGGTGAATCTCGTCAGTCTGCCCTGCCAGCCCTGTATCTTAGTAATCGTCCGCCACGTGTGAACCGCTGCCCTGGTCGGGCCCGTGAGGCGCCGGTCAAAGGACCTGGAATACAGGGCGCGGTAGTAGTTGCCTCCACGCAAGAGCCATCTGTCCATAGCGTAACCCGGACTGTCCGCGGGGCCATAAAGGCCATGGTTGATGGCAGTAAGCTGAGAGGACCAGTGGTACCGCCGCACGTCCGGTAGAGCGATGCCCCCGTCGTACCATGGTAAAGTAAGCTTCTGGATGGCGACACGAGGACGACCCTCCCAGAGCAGGGCACGTTGCAGGCTCTCAACCTCTCTGAAGTAGCGAGCCGGAACCAGGTCCTGGGTATTTTGCAAGGCATATAGAAACCTGGGCAGGGACATCATTTTGAACAATGCCGCCCGGCCCAGAAGTGAAAGCGGAAGCTTGCGCCAGCTGTCCACATCCCTCCGTAGTCGTTGGAGAGGAGGGAGGAGGTTGCAGTCATATCGCGCCTTAGGACTACCCGATATGTAGATTCCCAGGTACTTGAAACCTTGCCCGGCCAGTTGTATATTACAGCCCCTAGGGAGGCGCGGCGTGTCTCCTTTGAGAATACAAAGGGAGGACTTGGCCCAGTTGATGATCAGGCCCGAGTAGCGCCCAAACAGCCGGAGAACGTCGCACGCCACAATAAGCGATTTACAGGGAGAGGTAAGGTGAAGCAGGATGTCGTCCGCATATAGGGAGACCCTGTCTTCAAAACCCGGGGCCCAGGTGATTCCATGCAGGTCAGGGTGCGAGCGTAACATGGCCGCAAGTGGTTCCAGGGCCAGCGCAAACAGGAGTGGCGACAGGGGGCAACCCTGTCTAGTGCCACGGTGAAGCGCAAAGGAAGCTGACATGCGACCGTTAACTGTGACGGCAGCCAGTGGGCCCGCATAAAGAAGTTGCACCCAGCCCAGGAAGCCCGGTCCAAACCCAAGCTTTGCTAACACCGCCCAAAGGTAACTCCACTCCAGGGAGTCAAAGGCCATCGTGGCATCTAGGGATGCAAGTACCGCCGGTTCCTCCAGGGTATGAGCTCTGGCCATGACACCATGCAGCCGTCGCAGGTTGAGGGCAGTGTTGCGGCGGGGAATAAAACCTGATTGGTCCGGATGTACCAAGTCGCTGATGACTCCGATCAGCCGATTTGCAAGCAGTTTAGCTAGGATCTTGGGTTCCGCGTTGAGGAGAGAGATAGGACGGTAGGATCTACAAACGTCCCTCGGTTTGCCTTCCTTGTGAATGACCACTTTGGTGGCCAGCCGTTGATCCAAAGGGAGGACACCCTCCTCCCGAGCCCGCAGGAACATAGCTCTCAGATGAGGAGAGACCACATCCAGCCGAATCTTGTATAACTCGACCGGTATGCCATTGGGGCCGGTAGCTTTACCCGACCGCAGGGCGCGGATCGCCAAGGCAATCTCGTCCGCGGTTATATCTCGATCCATATCGGCACGTTCCTCGTCAGAAAGACAGGTGAGGTCAATCGTCGAGAGAAACTCGGCTGAATCAGCCTCGGAGCGGTCTGAACCAGAAGTATAGACACCCCGGAAGTAATCTGCAAAGGACTCGGCAATAGCACTTGGGTCCGTGACCGCCACTCCGTCCTCACCCAGGATCTCCGGCACCACCCGGCTTGCCATCTCGTCCAACCAGGCCAGCAATTTGCCGGCCTTATCCCCAACGTCATAAATGCGGCCCTGCTGTTCCTTGGCCAAAACTAGGGCGGCATTCGTAGCGAGTTCATGGTACTCCGACTGTTTAAGGGAGAGGTCGTGTAAAAGAGAGGGGTCTGGCTCAGGCCCCAAACGGGACTCGAGGTCCAGGACCTCTTCCTCAATATGCACAAGGTCGGCATCACGAACTCGCTTAGCCTCCGCAATGAGAGCTAGGGCCTCACCCCGCAACACAGTCTTGAATGCCTCCCACAGTGTGACCGCCGAGCCAACCGAGCCAGCATTTTCGGAGAAATACAAGTCGATGGCCTTGGCTAGGATGCGCGCGTCTTGAGGTTGCGAAAGTACCAAGGGTTAACCGCCACCGGACGGCTGGACAGGACGATGCCAAAGTCGAACGAGACCCACAACGGGGAGTGATCAGAAACACCCCGTGCCAGAAAACGGGCCTCAGACACGGCAGGTGAATGTGCCGCCTGGGTAAGGACATAATCTATACGGGACAGACTCCCATGGGCACTAGAGAGGAAGGAAAATTGGCGGAGCGCGGGATGCCGCAGTCGCCAGCTATCCACCAAACCCATGGATCCGAGGAAGGCCGGCAGCCACATTTGGGAACTCCGGAGGTCCCTCGGCGGTTGGCGATCAAGGGTGCCAGAGCAGACTGAGTTGAGATCACCCCCCAGTATCAATAAGCCCGCAGGCAGGGACAAGATGGCGCCACCAAGATCTTGAAAGGTGCTGGATTGGAGGCCTGGGGGGACATAAACCGAAAGTAGCGCTAGGGAACGCCCCTCCCATCTTCCCGCCACAGCGGCGTAGCGTCCCCTGTCATCAAGCACTGTGACGTCGATTTCAAGGGGAAGGGACGCACGCACAAGGATGCCCGCCCCCCGGGAACCCGAGGAGAACCCAGAGTGGGCAACCATTTTGTAGCCTTTACGGTTTAGGGCCTTGCAGGAGTTCCCTACCAAATGCGTCTCCTGCAGAAGTACAACATCGGGCATATGTCTCTTTATCAATTGGATCACCACCCCTCTCTTAACTCGGTCACCCAACCCATTAACATTCCAGCTAAGCACTTTTAAATTCCTACCCCCCATCGTCCAACAATCCGCCCCACCCGACCCCAGCCAACTCAATCATCAAGTATACATTAAAAAACACAATCCATTGCCTCAAGAAAAAGGAAGAAAAAGAACAGACGAACAAATAAACTTGCATAGTTGCACCCCCCACCCTGCACCCCTGCATATGACTGAAAAGCCCCCCCAACCAGCAGTGTGCCTGTCGCCCCATAACTACTCTACAAGAAGAGACCCAGAGGAGTAAGGAATCTCCGCGAACACCCCCCGCCACCCTCCATGTACAGACAGGAAAGTCAACAGGGTAAAATAAAACAATATCCGATAGTCATATGAGGCAGAAATAACAAGCGATGGATCACCCACTATAGAGCCAAGTCTCATAGGTCCGGGCCACCAGCAGCACCACCTTCATGTTCGTCCTGAGCGTCTCGGCGCGGCGATAAAGTGTCCAGCCAGTCACTCACATTTTCAGCGAAGTCAAAGAAGAGGGCACGGCCCTCGTAATCGATCCGGAGCTTGGCAGGGAACATCATGGAATATTTGTATCCCAAGTCACGTAGTCTCCGCTTCACCCCGGCGTAGCTCTGGCGCTGCCGCTGTACCGTCCTGGTAAAGTCCGGATAGAAATGGATGTCGGCGTTCTGAAATTTAAGCGGTCCATGCCGTCTGGAAGCCTGCAGGACCGCGTCTCTGTCTCGGAAATTGAGCAACCGAGCCACGATGGGTCTAGGCGCCACGCCCGACTTCGGCGGGCCACCCGGTACTCGGTGAGCTCGCTCCACCGAGAAAAAGTTGCTAAGGCCAGGCGGTGCCAGATGGGTCTTGATCAGGTCTTCAACGAGGAGGTCCGTCGCCGCCTCCTCTGAACCCTCCGGGACACCGACAATGCGGACGTTCTGCCGCCTGGCACGGCTCTCAAAGTCCTCCCGCAGCCTTGAGAATTGTTCCGCGGTCCTCTGCAAGTTCCGGACCTCTGTTTGTAGGTCCGAGACGTCGACCGTCAGGCTGGATGTCTTAATGTCCAGATTCTTGACTCGATCGTTAGTCTTGCCCAAATCGGCTCTAATGAGAGTCAGGTCGACGGCCATAGTGTCCACTTTATGTGTAAGGACTTCATGCTGTTGCTGCATGTCCGCCCGGAAACTAGTGATGGCTCCCATGATGTCGCTCAGGGTAGGCTCCGAGCCGTCCGGCGAGCCCGAGGGCGGGAGGGTCTTGGCAGAGGGTCCGGTAACAGGTGGCGTCTTCGGCTGAGTATAGCACTCAATCCTGTTCTGCTGCGACTGTGCTTTGCCACGGACGCCTTTGCCCGAGGTCTTGTCGGAATCCCCTCTGCCCGCCATGTTGGTCCGACGAGAACAAAGGGCTATGCCAGGCAGGCCCGAGCCCAGTGAGCCGGAGACCTTGTCCGGGCCGGACAGTAAGAGGCCGTCTCAGGAACGCACTGCGAGCAATAACACCCCACCGGTGAAGACGACAGGCAGGCACTCCGCAGGTCGGTCGTGCGTAGTGACGGAGTCCGGAGAGACAATGGCACTACACTGGCACGGAGTCCCACTCGACGTAGCTCAGCGTAGGAAACACCGATTCGTGATCTGAAAACTGTTCTCGCCTCAGTAGACCATCAGCAACAAAAATCCACCCTCGTGGATCAGGATTTCAGGCAGGATAGTTGCGGAGGATCGGAAGGTCCGCGGAGCTCCGAGCTTACGCGGCCATCTTGGTTGCCCGCGAAGCTCCTCCTCTCAATATTTTATAATTTAAAAACGAAATTGCCCATTTGGCTCTAGTCCTCCATCTCTCCTGATCACCTTTTCGGTCTACTTTCATCGAAACGTGCTTCCTCGTTGTTAGCTTTGAACATTTCCGAGCATGTGAGGCATACTATTAATAAAATACTACAAATGACATTTTTATTGAAAGTACAAAGAGACAGCAGCACAGTAGTAGAAAAGTACAATGCATCTAACATCTGCAATTCACACATGGTAAACATCAGTATTACAAAGCAAGACTGTTTCATAGCTTGGACTTAAGAACATAGGTCCTCGTCCTCTTCAGGTACCAAAGGTGCCTTTCATATATCACCTCTGTAGGTATTCCAGGCACCCCAGATTGAAGAGCACTTTTTTAGACATCCCCATGCAGTGTATACAGTCTTTTCTCTAAGCATACACCAGTCAAAGTTTTGTTTCCATTTTGACAATGTAGGTGGCATGTCACACCCCCAGCTCTGTGCAATGTCTCTTTTTGCTGCTGCTAGACTTAGTCACCCAGGTTTTCTCGGAGGTGTTAAGCTTGGTTGGCTCCCATATGTTAAGGGGGCAGCGCTTGGCCTCTGCGTGTATGTTTTTGTTCAGGACCGCCCTAAAGGGCCGATGTATCACTTGCCAAAACTGCTGGATATGGTCGAATTCCAATAGAATGTGCATAAACGTGCCTACCTGCCCACATCCCCTACGACATTCACCCCTCCCCATACGCAGCGATTGTGGTCCTGTGATATAAGTCCTATGTAGGATCTTGAGTTGGAGGTACCCACCTCCAGGGGGAAGCAACTGCCTCCCGCCACTCATCATCATCCATTTCAAGTCCGGCTGTGACCCATTGTTCCCTAAGTTTCTTAAGGGGGTCAGGGGTATTGTGTAGCAGTTTCTTATATGTAAGGGAGACCACTTTTTCAGGCAAGTAGCCATCCAGGAGTCTATCCTCCAGCGGGGAGGAGTCAGGGAGTGAAGTGCCCTTTGGTATAGCCTCATAGAGTGCATGGCGGATCTGTAAATAGCGGAAGAATTCTTTGCCCGCCATTTCATATCTAAAAACAATTGTTGCTTTAATGTTAAAAATGATACTACCTCTTCCCTGGACCAAAGATCACCTATACGTGATACACCAATTAGATCCCATCTATCAAAACCCTTGGAGGTTTGCAGCTGACCTAGTTGTTCCGAGTCCCACAGAGGGGTGGCAAGAGTTAGTTTACTACTCTAACCCAAACTTTTCTGGACGTCATGCCAAATCCTCACAGCATCTCTGGTTGGGCCAGTGAGTGGCAATTTTTTGCAGGGGGAATACAGTGCCACATTAAAATTTCCTCCCGGTAAAAGCCATCTATCCATATCTCGCGGTAGCCTCTGTAGAGGTGGGCGCAGGTTTTTTTCAAAGTTTAGTTTAGGGTCAGTGTGAGAAGCTAGCCTGGCATATGATGTCCACTAGTTCTAGTGAGCACCTTGCACCAGTCTAATCGACCCTTATTGATGATGGTTGTAAAGTCAACCTTATAGAAAGATATCCTAGTGAAAGCATGAACCAGCAGTGTTCAGGCTAAGACTTCAGTAGGCGAGTTCAGCAAGTTGTTTCACCATATATAATCCCTTGAATACCAAATGAAAGGACACCACACAAGGCATATATCAAATATATATGTATTTAATCTTAACACAACCCCTCTGCACTCTTTGAGGTCAGAGGTAAAAATACAATACAAGTCACACAGTTAATACACAATATAAGTTGCACAGTATACGTTATGACCTAGGGCCTCAATAACCATATACTAAGAAAGTGGTGTAAGTACCACGTGAGAGTTAGAAAGCAGGCCTAGAGCCTGTAGAATCGCTGGGGCTGCACTAAACGACCAAAGGTTAGGAAGTAGGAGACCCACAGGAGCCGGGTGCAGTGTCTAAACACAGGCGCAGGTTCCCATTGACTTTCTATGGAGTTCGTAAAATTTACAAAGTTACAAGTTAAGGACTTCTAGATGGACTAGGACAGAACCCTTTTAGACTTAGACACTAGGAGGGCGAATGCCCTCGAGACTACCAGAGTACTCGCAAGAAAGTCAAGCGCACACAACCTATATTCGTTGATTGGTATCGTTTTCAGTTCTTGGAAAGGATAAGATCACACTCAAATGTTATTGCGTTGTGTGTTTTTTAGAAGTCTGATGAAAAGTTCCCCTAACCAAAAGGGGGAACTTTTTAGCACAAGAAACCAGCCGACACATGTTTCGTCAAAACGGGGTAGACCCGTGACTCTTCAGGGCTGTAAAGTCTGGCTTAGAGCACTATCGGGGGACCGGTGATAGTTCCAACCCGGTCCTAATCTAGTGTAAATGGACAAGAAAGCGAAAGGAAGGTACTCCAAATCGCGTTAATACCGGTGTCTCTGGAACAGGGAAGTCTGCCGTGGTTTACCATACCCGGATAACCGACGCACTTCTACAGAGACCCTCGTCGCGGCTACAAGCCAACTTGTGAGGGCAAGCCGACTGCTTCCCCAACCGTCCGACTGTCTACCCACGGCGGACTTCCCTGTTCCCTGTTGTCTTGCCTTTCACAGGAGGGGGGAGCTCCTCTCCCCCTTCCTTTCTCAGAGACCAGGGTTATCTCTGATCAAGAGGCACCAACCACCTATACCTCGCACTTACCCTTTGACCACTACCTGTAGAGCGCCATCCCTTTTCTGAACACTCTAATAACCCTTCGCTGAACTTTCTACCAGAGTACTCGTGTTACCTCACCCACAGAAGCCGGGTGCATAGGTGTCTTTTGATGTCGGGTTTCGTTGTCGTTTTCTATGGGGAGCTGCAAAGAAGTGCTGCAGGCGACCAGAGGAAAAGTGTCCAGGTGGATCCAAGGGTGGATCAGAGATGTGAAGAACCTGAAAGCAGAGGTGACAGAGTCTGGGTCACTAGCCAGTGACCAGGAAGGAACCAGGCAATGTCGGGTGCTTTAAGGTGAAGAAGGTGAGTTTGTCTCTTCAGCCACGGGGTCCAGGAGGCATCGACGATGACCAGGAGCTGGATTCGAGCTCTCCTGCGATGGATCTAGATGCCTGCAGCGTCCGTATCCGGATTTGACCCAACAAGCCTTGACTACCTCAACCCACGCAGGATGTCGAGATTGGCTCTGTTGCAGACCAGTAAGGTCTGTGGCGCTTCTCCTTTTTAGGGAAGCCGGGGCAAGCCTGGAGCAACCAGGATCGCAAGTCAGATTCAAGATGGCAACTTCAGGGGGCTCAGTAACCAACGGGCAAGGAGCCGGAAAGACGCGTCAAGCACAAATGTAAAGGCGGGGCCCACGGGACATTCGCGGAGTGTGGGGGCCTGGGCTTCGGGTCAAATGATGCTCAGGGCTGGGGCTTCTCGTACCCCAATGCACAACTTACTGAGGCTTCGGAAAAGGAGTGCAGATAGCAAAATGCAGTATGTCCAAGATGTCCGGTCCCACGTCTCTCGTGTCCGCCACCAGTCTCAGCTTTGCTGTGGATGTGGGTCGGGGTCAGAGAAGTCTGGAAGTCCAGTTCTTGAGTCGCAGAGTTTTCGGGTTCTGGCAGGAGCCTTGAAACTGCAGACAGGCAAAGTTGCGGTTGATGCCTGTTTGAACAGGGTGGTCACTCCTTGACCACAAGAGAGATGTCTTCCGTCTTCTAGTCAGAATAGAATGTCGAAGGTCCAAGAGTTATGTATCAAAGTTTCGTTCCAGGATAATCTAAAGTCCTGGGGACACAGCTCCTTTACTTATACTAAGGATGGGGGCTGGATTACCTGCCTAGATCCCTCCTATGGGTGACCTGAGAAGGGGGTGGTTACACCCCTTTCCCTTTGTCCAGTTTCGTGCCAGAGCTGGGGCTGCAGTGCCCCAGCAACTGGTTTGAACCGGGCTATGCATGGAGCACCTTGTGTGCCTCAAGCAGTGTCTAGATGCATTCAGTGAATGCAGCCCTCCCTGCCCCAATGCACAAAACCCCTCCCTGGTCAGGAAGCCTATTGTCCAGGCCGCCCTTGCTGGAGTTTCCCCCAGCAACAGGATGTCAGACTTGTGTCTGTGGCAGCAGCAGCATCCATTTTGTGATGCTGAGGCTCTGTTTAACTTTAACCGGGTAAAGAAGTAACAAATATGTCTTTTCCCTCTAGAAAGGTGGAATTCTACCCCCACCGCCAGAATTGGCGGGGGGGGGGATGGGGTAGTATTCCAAAGCGTTTGACACCTTACACGACATGTTTTGATAAAGCCAAACCAAAGTTAGCATTAACCGCGAGGATTATAATGCACTTAAGTGTATATGGTATGGCTATATCATAGAACAGCTATAAGGAGATGGTTCCGAAAGCTGCAGAGGGGCTCAGCTCATGATGGGGCACCCTCTCACATAAAACCAAGTACTCTGCCTCCAGTATTGTCGAGGGCTACCAATGGAGTGGCTTATAGGTGTATGTGTCTATATGTAAAGGTAGATATAGGTATACTATATCTAAGTAAGGAGTGATTACACCACCTTACCCAGGCTGTGTCAACATAACTGTGGTGTCAGTTTGGAAGGCAAACCAGGGGTGGCACAATACATGTTGCAGCCCCTGGTAGGCCTAGGGTGCACCTATGCCCTGGGTACCTATGGTTCACTATACAGGGGCTCACAAAGGTGACACAGTAACCAATCTGGTATGTACCTAAAGTACATGGAGTCCATTTTATAGAGAAAGCAGATAGTCTGGGGCCCTGAATAGCAGGGTACCAGGCCAACTAAGTCAAAAACCAGCAAAACACCAGGAAAAAAGTTGGGGGTAACCATATAGTCAGATTCCACCTTCCTACAGTCAGGAGTAACAAATATTTACAAATAACGAAACCCATCCTTCGCGGTCTGAATGGGGCAATCGTCAAATAGACAAGGGGGATTCCCCTAAGCACATTATTGACTTATCCCAATTAATTGAAAAACCGGAGTGTCGCCCAAATGCCGCAAAAATGTCCAGGATACTCCTGAGTGATCTGCGGGGAGAAGTTAAGAAGAGAAGTATGTAATCTGCATATAGCGAGATGCGATCCTCCCAAGCCATTGACCATTTCAGCCCTTGAATAACGGGTTCCTGTCGCATCCATGGCGCTGGGGGATCCAGGGATAGAGCAAATAATAATGGTGACTACAAATGACATTTTAATTGTTGTTGGGATTGCAACTTCTCATGTGTTTCGATGGCTTTGCAGATACTTTGTATCCGATATTTTGCTCCAGTGACGAAGTGAGTCATTGCCAAGGCCTGTTTGCTTTTCTTGAACTTTCACGCTTTGTAGACTGGACGTGGCGCTGTATAAAACCGAAACGATTGAACTGCAAACAAAATTCCGCTGTGCATCTAAATGTTTTACCTTTGATCGAGGAGACCTGGGTTCTTGACTCCGCTGTTTACGCAGACCAGCTTTGTGTGACGGTGGCTGGGCACAACATATTCACTGCCTTTGTGTTTAAGGTATCTTATCTGTCAAACCGAGGTGGATTTAAGGCAGCCTTTGCGCTATGCATGCCACATTCACATTTGTAATTGATTTCTAACAGCAAAACTCATAAAGAATTTTTTTTATTTTGGGCAATAAATAGCTGGGCTGTTTGATATTCTTTAGCCATAGACGACGATTAAAGGAAAGTACTGAAATGTTTTTGAATTTAAAACAGCAATTCTCCTCAAATTTTGTCCATGTAATAAATTGCATCACATTGTTAAAAATTATGCCTTTAAAATGGCTCCAAAATGCTTTCTGAAATGTACAGCAAGTAAAATGGATAGCACAATTTATATGCTTTAGCCATGATCAATGATTGAACTGTCAGGTAAAATGAGATCATCAATAGGGAATCAGTCATGTGTTGGAAATGTAAAACAATAGCATTCAATTAATTGTGCATTTCTTAGCTTTTCAAAGATAATATATCTACTAAAAACAATAAAAGTGCAATGGGTTAATTTGATTAATGTTTTGCTTCTAAAAAAGTTTACATACAATTAAAAATGCCATTGTATTCAGGTATTTTGTGTTGCCCCAGTATTGGAACTTTCATAGATTCCCATGCTTTGTATCATTCCCCGTCGTCTGAATGGGAGCCTCGGTAAATAGAAAATACCTTAGTAGTAAGCACAAAATGAAAAAATAGGCCTAGGCCTCATCTCATTTTGTACCTTATCCACCTCTTTTTGTAAAAGAGACCAAATTCTTGCAGTAGCCAATCAGAGCAGCCTCACCCCATAGAACCTTCTTGAGAGAACCTCAGAGCCTCAGATTTTCTACCGCACGTTGTGCAAGGGAGTCTCCATTGAGCTCTGCTCATTTTCTTCAATTCCTACCTATATTTTCTTCAACTTGTATCTATTTTTTCGTCATGTCTGACAAGGAAAAGAAAGCACTTTTCAGAGCCTGTGCTACTTGCTCAAAAAAGAGGTTGTTTGTCGAGGACAAACATGAGGACTGCATTTACTGCCTATATCCGGATCATAAAGCCACGGACTGCAATCTGCAGAACCTTCTCCACCAGGACCTTGAGGGACAGAGAGGGACGTCTCCTCACTTGGCTACAGAAGATGAAAGACCGTAAAGAACTTATGTCTTCTGACAGTGAGGGCTCCTCGTCGATGGTGTCATCTAAAAGGTCAAAGAAGAGGGGTAGGTCTCCCCCTTCTACTTCTGACGAGTCCCTTGTCAAGGCCTTACCAGGGACCTCTGATAGGTCTGACAGGCCTGCTTCCCAAAAATCTCCTCACCACGGTGAAAAGGAGAGGCAGGGAAAGCTTGAGGAGTCGCAACCCTCAAAAAAGCGAAGAAGGTTGCTCCTGTCACTTCACCACCCTCTGACATGGATAGAGGGGTGAAAAAGCCTTCTACTACGACTCAGGAGGTCGTTTCCGACAAGAAACAGCGTTCGTCGATGGTGAAAACCTCAGGTACGCCGACGATTTCTATTAAAAAGGACTTGTCTGTGAAATTAGCCTCGTCGACGGGCTCGTCGACGACGGCTGCGACGACGGCACATGCGCCGTCGACGATGTTCAAAACTCCTGATGCCTGTTCGTAGTCGACGAAAATGACTTTCTCCACGTCGACGACGATGAGAATCGCTTCGGCGACGACGACGACGAGGACAACGTCGACGACGACCGTGTCGACAACACCTACATCCTTGCTGCTGTCGACGATCCCGTTGACGCTCCAACCCTCGTCGACGATTATTTATTTATTTATTTTATTTAAAACATTTGTAAAGCGCGACTGTCACCTGGCAGGTATCCTGGCGCTGGTAGCTACTCTTGTGGTTTATTGACGGGGGTGGACTGGGACTGGCCGGTTTTACAGGGACAAGGGAAAAAGCCATGTTTTGATACGTTTCCTGAATGGGAGGAGATGAGGGATATGGCGAATGTCGACAGGTAGACTGTTCCATAGCTTGGCTGCAGCTACTCTGAACGATCTTCCTCCCATCCTGGCCTTTTTACATCTGGGCACTCTCGCGAGGCAGGCAGTTGTGGACCTGAGTGTTCTGGTGGGGGTATACCAAGAGAACAGACGTTGAAGAGGTTTGGGTCCTATTCCATGTAGTGCCTTGAAGACCAGGCAAAGGGCCTTGAAGGCAATGCGTTGCCTCAAGGGCAGCCAATGCAACTCAGCCAATGCAGCAGTGGCCGAGGATCTCCTAGTCCATCCCAAAGCCAGTTTGGCTGCTGCCGACTGGACACGTTGGAGTCTGTCCAGTAGAATCGCAGGAGATTCAAGCAGCAAAGCGTTGCAGTAGTCAAGGCGACTAAGAATAGTACACCTGACTACTAGTGCTCTGGCGGAGGATGGAAGAAGGGGCAAGACTTTGCGCAGTGAGCGCATAAGGCCGGCACAGGTTGCGACTGTTCTTGAGACCTGTGTTTCCATGCTTAATTGATGGTTGAGCATGACGCCCAAGTTGCGAACGGTGGTGACTGGTGGGGGGTTGTTAGGGTTTTCCGGGGGCCAGAACTCAGCGGGCAGCGGGCGGGGTATGCGACTTGCAGGGCAATACATCACCTCGGTCTTCGAGGAGTTGAACTGAAGTGAGTTCCGGTGCAGCCAGCATGCCGTGTCTCGTAGGCAGTCATGAAAGGCTTGCAAGGAGATGGAATCTTCGCCTTCCCACGAGAGAAGGAGCTGTGTGTCGTCCGCATAGTTTACTGTGGTCATGTTGTGTGACTTGATTAACGTGACCAGAGGTTTTAAGTAAACGTTAAAAAGGATCGGACTGATAGATGAACCCTGGGGGACACCGTGAGGGCCCGGGGAGAAGGCTGATTGGAAGGGGGGGAGGGAAACAGCCTGTTTTCTGTCGCTTAGGTATGAGTGAAACCAGATCAAGGCCGTGCCGTCGATCCCAGCCGCTCTCAACCGCTGGAGCAGGACCCTATGATTGACAGTATCGAATGCGGCAGACAAGTCAAGTAAAATGAGGGCCACAGCTTGACCCCTGTCTGCGCGCATTCGGAGCTCCTCCATGGCCGTGAGCACCGCGGTTTCAGTGCCATGGGCTGGGCGAAACCCAAATTGGAATTCGTCCAAAAAGTGGTGTTGCTCGAGGTGGGTAGAGAGGCATTTACTAACCCAGCGTTCGATCACCTTCACTGGGAAAGGCAGGAGTGATATGGGGCGGAAGTTGGACAGACAATCTGGGTTTAGCGTGGGTTTCTTTAGCAGCGGGGTTATAAGCGCTTGCTTCCAGGAGCGGGGAACGACGCCGCAGCTCAGGGATTGATTGCAAATCAACCGGAGGGTGTGAAATAGTTGGTGCCCGCAGGTTTTCCATATTTTCGGTGGCAAAGGGTCAAGGGGGGATCCGGAAGTGATGCCTTGTGCGACTATTTCAAATTCTGCTTGAGAAATAAGAGGGAAATCCAACAATTTATTCGTGGGAGGGCAGGTTGGCCTCAGAGGTTCAGGGTTAGTGAGGTTGGTTTCGGGGAGGGTGGAGAGAGTGGAAGACGGGGGCGTTGCTAGGTTATTGATGATAGTCTCAATTTTATCAGTAAAAAAAGACGATGCGCTTATCCTCGTCGACGGCACAATCCTCGACGACGAGCGCAGTTTCTTCATCGGCGCCTCCGTTGACGAAACAACCTATAAAGGTACTACCGTCGTCGACGACTGAAAAGATTGTTTTTTCACGCAGAAGGAGGCAAATAACACCGGAGATGACATCTCCGCAACAAGTCCAAAAATATCCTCCTAACCTATTGCTGGATGAGGATTCTGAAGAGGACTTTTATGGTGATTTTGGCCAGGCTTATAGCCCTTCTGACTTGCAAGTAAAAATTCCGGACATTAGCTCTGAAGAAGAAGAAATGGAACAACAACAATATGTTCCATAAGATTATTATGGACAACAGGAAATTCCTAACATGCAAGTTCCTTTACAGAAACCTTCGCGTCACTCTCGGCAGGAGATGGTGGCGATACCATCCACTCTCATCTCGGATCTACAACTTATCTTGCAGGACTACCGAAGGCGATTTCCTACTCCTCAGGAGGTTCAACAGGTGCGCCCTCCTACACCTCCGCCTCAGCTATCGCAGCCAGTGGCAGGACACTCTTTGCCTTCAAGGGGGCGTGACACTGAGCCTGCAGAACATCCACAAGAGGTAGTGCCTGTTCAGGACGATACAGATGTTTATACTGCCTCGTCAGATGTGGACCAACAAGTGGACCCTGACCAAGACCAGAATGTAGACTGGAATCAGGATGACCCTCGAGATCCAGACGTCACCGAGCCTGATACCGCAATCTCTCCTCCAGCGGATGTCGGAGGTTTTCACAACTTGATGGAAAGGGCTTCCAAGAGGTTTGGCCTCCCGGTTACCACAGTCCAGTCCGAATGTTTTTTGTACGATTTCAAAGAACCATTCCGGAAATCCGTACGTTCAATCCCCATCATTGAACATGTTTGGTCTGAAGGCCTAAAGGCTATGCAGAATCTGGCCACAGTCCTCCCGGTGCTCCCCAGACTGGAGAAAAAATATAAAGCACCAGATGGCAGCCCGGCAAGTCTACTAGGTCAACCAAAACCGGACTCGGTCATTTCCCAGGCCGCACAGAGCAAGTCAAAAAACCCATCCACGCCTCTAACCAAGCCTCCAGATAAGAAGGGCAGGCGTTTAGACAATGTGGGAAAAAGATTCTCCACAATGGCCAGTCTCCTCGTTAGGGCGGCTAATGCTTTGGCGATCCTGGGAAGATACGATTGCCAGATGTGGTGTGACCGCTCTCCGTTCATGGAGGAACTTCAGGATACTTCTAAGGACGAGGTAAAGAAGATCTTGATGGAAGGAGAGCGAGCCTCTTCGGAGGTAATCGACTGCGCTATGGATATAGCAACCACAGCTTTTCAAGCGCTAGCCGGCTCGGCGGTTCTGAGACGCCAGGGATGGTTGAGAGCCACGTGGTTCAGACAGGAGGTGCAGAATAAAATTCTAGATCTGCCATACGATGGAGAGATGTTATTTGGCAAACACGTGGATGACGCACTACAGGGCATAAAGAAAGATACGGACACGGCCAAATCCTTAGGAACTTTGCAATATCGCAAAGTACCCTTCAGAGGGGCTAGAGGAAGAGGATTCTCCACCTATAGAGGCGGCAATCAGCACCGCTACTCTTCGGGCTCACAGCCTAGCCAAACATACAAACCCTAGTACTCTCAGAGGGGTTCTTTCTCTCGCCAACAACAGAGAGGACGACAAGGGCAGCAAAGGAGAGACAATACCAGAAAACAGTAGCGTCCAGGTGGCTCTTTCTACTGTTCCTTTGCCCTCATTAACACCAGTGGGGGGCAGGATTACCCATTGCCTCAACAACTGGATGGTAATAACAGACCAGTGGGTCCTAAACATCATCAAGGAAGGACACACGTTGAGTTCCAAGATCTACCTCCAACAAGAGCGCCAGGCGCCTTTACACCCAAACATCTGAAGCTCCTTCATTTCGAAGCACACCAACTCTTTCCCAAAAGGGAAAGGGATTCTATTCCAGGTTCTTCCTGATTCGGAAAACGAAGGACAAGTGGCGTCCGATCTTAGATCTACGGCAGCTCAACACTTATCTCATCAAGTTGTCCTTCAGGATGATCACTCTTCAGGACATCCTACGCCTTCTCAATCCAGGGGACTACATGGCGACCCTAGATTTGGAAGACGCTTACTTCCATGTACCCATTCATCCAGCTCACCGGCAATATCTTCGATATACAGTAGGCAAGAGCCATTTTCAATTCAAAGTACTGCCTTTTGGTCTCCGGTCCGCTCCGCGGATCTTTACAAAGGTACTAGCTCCGGTGGCAGCCTTTCTCAGGAAGCAGTCTTTAGAAGTCTTCCCAAATCTGGACGATTGGCTGCTAAAGGCTCCTTCTTTCCAAGAGGCGTCGAGGGCAGTCACGAGCTGCAGACAGCTGTTCGAGCAACTGGGCCTTCATCTCAACAGAGAAAAATCAATTTTGCGCCCCTCCAAAACAGCAAAGTTTCTGGGTGCAATCTTGGACACTGAGTGCTGCCTCGCTTTTCCTTCCGAAGAACGCCAAAACAAGCTGATTCTTTCAGCTCGCCTTCTTCAGACACGGAAGTTTCTGTCAGTTCGCAAATACAAATCGCTTCTCGGATCTATATCATCCTGCATACCATTGGTACCACACTGCAGGCTGCGAATGCGTCCACTACAGGAACAGTTGGACAAACAATAGCGTCAGGTCACAGGCTCCTTCGACAACAGGATTGTCATTACTCTGGAAATGAGGAAGGCAAGCAGCTGGTGGTTGCTAAAAGACAATCTTTCCATGGTTTTACCATTCCACCGTCTCCCATGGTATTGACAACAGATGCTTCCATGGAAGGATGGGGAGCGGTCCTCCAAGAACTAAAGGTCAGTGGTCATTGGAGCCCAGTCCAAGTCAAGTTTCACATCAATCTACTGGAACTTATGGCCATTCATCTAGCCTTACAAGCTTTGCTTCCGCGAATCGGCGACCGTTCAGTGCTGGTTCGTACAAACAACACCACAGCCATGCACTACATAAACAAGCAAGGCGGAACGAGATCTTGCACCCTTTCGAAGGAAGCACAGAGGCTTGGAATTAGGTGATCCAACACAATATCACCATTTCAGCGGAACATCTAGCGGGAACACTCAATGTCACAGCGGACACTTTGAGCCGCCAGAAGACTATCACCCACGAATGGGAACTGGATCAGACCATTCTACAGGAACTGTTTGCACACTGGGGAACCCCATCCATCGATCTGTTTGCAACTCCCCAGAACGCCAAATGCCAGTCCTTCGCAAGCAGAGTTCACCATCGGGAATCCCTGGGGAATGCGCTTTTGATTGCCTGGTACGGCGCATTTGTTTACGCCTTTCCTCCCATTCCTCTGATCCCGAGACTGATCCGCAAGCTCAAGGCAGAACCATGCAGGATGATTCTGATCGCACCAGCATGGCCCAGGCAGTTTTGGTACACAGAGCTTCTTCTCCTCTCCCAGGATCAGCCAATTCTCCTGCGTCCTGTTCCGTCACTGTTGACAATGTCTCACAGACAGGTTCTACATCCGGACTTGAAATCACTACGATTGACAGCGTGGCTCCCGAGTTCAGAGAGTTCCGGGGTTTAAATCTTTCAGGAGAATGTAAAGACATTTTGGCCTAGGCCCGAGCACCTAGTACGAACAAAACCTATCGGGCTAAGTGCAAGAGATTCTGCCTTTGGTGTTAGAGAGAAATTCTACATCCATATACTTCTGCACCGCACCAACTCTTACCTTACATCCTTTCTCTTGCGAAATCTGGATTGGCTCCTTCTTCTGTAAAGGTACATCTAGCAGCCATTTCTAGATTTAGACGTTCATCATCAGGTCCTTCCCTTTGGTCTGCAAGGATCATTAAACAATTCCTGAAGGGTTTATTCAGGGTTTTTCCACCAGTCTGGCCTCCACCACCAGCCTGGCATCTTAATTTAGTCCTGCCACATCTAATGACAGCCCCATTCGAGCCTATTCATAGAGCTCATCTTAAGTTTCTTTCATGGAAACTGGCTCTTCTCTTGGCCCTTACATCGGCTACAAGAGTTAGTGAGCTCCAGGCTTTCACAATTGAGGGACCTTTTCTACAATTCAAAAATGATGTTCTCATCCTAAGGACGAATCCTAAATTTATTCCAAAGGTACCCTCAGAATTTCATCTGAACGAGCCGGTGGTCTTGAAATCCTTCTTTCCGCGGCCCTCCACGCCAGCTGAAAGGACTTTGCACTCTTTGGACATTCACAGATGTCTTAAATTCTACTTGGGAGCGAACAAGACTATTCAGAAAGTCTTCACAGCTTTTTATTTCTTTCAGCGCTCCTCGAAAGGGATGTCCAGTTTCTAAATCCTGCATTTCCCGCTGGATATCCAGTGCAATACACTTTTGCCATCAAGCAGCGGGGAAACCACTTCAACGAGCAGTTCGTGCTCATTCTACGAGATCCATGGCTTCATCGGTGGCTCTATTCGCAGGTGTCCCGATCAAGGACATATGTAGAGTGGCGACATGGAGCAGTGTCCACACCTTCACTCACCACTACTGCTTGGATTCTTCTGTGAAAGAGGATGCGGCAGTGGGCCAGGCGGTTTTGAGGAACCTTTTCCAATAAGTCGGTGAGCTTTCCTTACTATCCCGCCTTCCTGTTTGCATATTTTGTATTTGTATATTTTGTATTTCTTGTTATTGTTTTGCTTTGTGATGCAACTGTGTATCTGGTTTTCTTATCAGAATTATGTATGACATTTTCAGGTACTCATATTACAAAATATGCTTTTCTCTTTACTGCTGACTATTCTGATACAAAGCATGGGAATCTATGAAAGTTCCAATACTGGGGCAAGAAAACAAGTTACTTACCTGTAACTTTGGTTCCCCAGTATTGGTAACTTTCATAGATTCCCATGCGCCCATCCTCCTCCCCTGGGAAAGCTCAGCCTTATTGTCTTATGATGTTGCTGCTCACAACGGCTACGAAAATCTGAGGCTCTGAGGTTCTCTCAGGAAGGTTCTATGGGGTGAGGCTGCTCTGATTGGCTACTGCAATAATTTGGTCTCTTTTATAAAAAGAGGTGGATAAGCTACAAAATGAGATGAGGCCTAGGCCTATTTTTTCACTTTGTTCTTAGTACTAAGGTATTTTCTATTTACTGAGGCTCCCATTCCGACGACGGGGAATGATACAAAGCATGGGAATCTATGAAAGATACCCATACTGGGGAACCAAAGTTACAGGTAAGTAACTTGTTTTCTTCCGATGGGTATGTTCCTTCAAAATCACTATCTTCTTTGTTGCTAGATGAGATCCAACTACTGAAGTATGTTTAATATGCAAAGTGTGTTTAAGGCACTACCACCACCTGCACTTTTATGGGAAATAAAGTATTGAATAGCCTATGTAAGAACTTGAAATGTAGAAGGCGGAGTCAGAAATTGGGCAAAAGGGCTGCGTTGTTTGCTCAATAATATGACCATTGTTCATCAGTTACCTGAGGGTCTATGTCCTGACTCCATTTAGCCTGAACGGCTGTGATGCACACCATTGCTTTATCTTGCATCACGGTATAAAGTCTGGTAATAAGTCTACTGTGCAAAGTGTGTGAAAGTATGTGTTCAAGTGCATGTAACGTCGGGGGAGGAGCCGGGTAGGTGGTGTGAATTGCACAACATGTGGCCCTAAGCTGAGTGTAAAGAAGAGTATCCAACATGATAGGTTTAGTGGTGTCAGTGGGGGCCGGTGCCGCTAAGAACTGGTCATTCGGGTACAAGTCTGCGATCATAAAAAGGAGTTTATTCTTGGCCCGTTTACACATTCCATTAACCATCATTGTGGGCAGCATGGGGTTTTGTGCTATGGGTATAGAGGGCGCATATAAACAGTCAAGGGGCCGCTCGTCACCGCAGACCGTCCCACGCCCACCACACACACTCCACTGTATCCGCTGCAGAACTTGTATGTTTGTAGGGCTGATAGAGTGCTGTAGCAAGCGGGACCGGAGCGACTTGGTCTGCCTCCACCTCTTAGTGCAGGTGGAATTTTACCGGCTACAACCAGAAGTGGGCCTAAGCATGGAGAGCATACAGCTGAATGTCAGGTGCGTTGAGACCACCTTGACTGAAGTGGTGCATGAGGGTTTCCCACGCAATTTTCGGCTGTTTCCCTGACCATGTCAGGGAAATCAAGTTGGACCGTTGGCATTTAAAAAATTGCTTTGCGAGTGGCATGTGTAGGTTAAGTAATATATATAAAAATTTGAGCAACACAACCATTTTGGCGATGGGCAGTCGACCTGTTGGCGACCGTGGGAGGCATGTCCTGGCCAGGATTCTCATTTCTAACCAGGACATTGGTTTGCCATAGTTGGCCTGCCAGAGTTCCCTCATATTGCGACTAAGCCAAATGCCCCAGTATCTGACAGGCTCTGACGCCCACTGTAAGTTTAACTCTGATTGGAATGGTGTTGTGCTTGAAGTTAAGGGAAATATAACAGACTTAGCCCAGTTTATGGCTATGCCCGACAGCCCCCCAAATGCTACAACCTCCCTGATGACTGGGTCTAAATTTTCCTGTGGGTGCCTGATAAAAAGTGCAACACCATCTGCAAATATGGAGATCAGGATGCCTCGCTCATGGAACTGTATTCCCGGATAGGCATGATGCTGCCGTAGTGTAGCCGCTAGCAGCTCCATGGCGAGTGCAAAGAGGAGGGGTGACAGAGGGCACCCCTTGTGCCGCGATAAATTGAGAAAGGGTCGGACAGTAGCCCATTTACACGAGGCTAGCAGTGGGCGAAGTGTATAGTAGCTTTGTGAGGTTAAGAAATTTCAGATTAAGACCCAAGTGCTGCAGCAGTAGTTGAAATAAAAAGCGCCACTCCAAAGAGTCGAATGCCTTGGTGGCGTCCAAAAGGGCGGCGTTTTCTGGTAAGCTCAGATCTACGCCGTGCATAACTGCAAATAGAGTTCTGACATTGTGTGCTGTACAGCGGTCCGGCACAAATCTCGACTCATCCAGGCAGATCATGGCAGGGTGAAGGGGGCCAGACGATTCGCGATTAACTTTGCTAAGATCTTTTTGTCAACATTTAACATAGAGATCGGTCTTTAGTAGTCAAATGCTGTGACAGGTGTACAAGGCTTGAGGATAGTGACAATGACCGCCTCTCGAATTGATGCAGGGAGTACTCCGGTTTCTGCAGATTCTTGACACTTAGCGAGCAGATGTGGTATTAATAGGGAGGCAAATTCCTTAAACAAGCATTTGCAATTCAATAGGTCTCGCATTATGAAAGTTTGAGCTATTGGTCTTCTAAATTACAATTTTTTTATTTGTGTTGGTTTTGAAAATAGCTAAATTAATAGCTTTGTCATTTACAATGCCAATAGTTACAGCTTTCGCAAATGTGACGCCTATAGCATTTGTAATGCAACATATTTTGTATTTACGTGACTTAGATGTATTGATATTACAAATAACAATGGCTTTTAATTTTTTTTAAATAATTAATACTTAAATAAAAGTGATTGTAATTTATAATGGCAATAGCTTAAACGTTTGTAAATAACTTTTGTGAAGATTATGTTCAGTGCATTTTATTGTAATGAAAATCCAAGAACAGAAGTGAAATATTAACATCTTTTTGTGACATTTGTAATAAAGCTTGAAACATTGAGAGAACATATTTGAGTCAGTTGTTGAATGGTTGCACAGATTGATGCTGTGATGGCGCGGAGTGATGTGGTGGCGCTGAGTGATGCTGTGGTGGTGCTGAGTGATGCTGTGGTGGTGCTGAGTGATGCTGTGGTGGTGCTGAGTGATGCTGTGGTGGTGCTGAGTGGTGCTGTGGTGGTGCTGAGTGATGCTGTGGTGGTGGTGGTGCTGAGTGGTTCTGTGGTGGTGGTGCTGAGTGGTTCTGTGGTGGTGCTGAGTGGTGCTGTGGTAGCGCTTAGTTATGCTGGGGTGGTGGTGAGTGATGCTGTGGTCGTGCTGAGTGGTGCTGTGGTGGTGCTGAGTGGTGCTGAGTGGTGCTGTGGTGGTGGTGCCGAGTGGTTCTGTGGTGGTGGTGGTGCTGAGTGGTTCTGTGGTGGTGGTGCTGAGTGGTTCTGTGGTGGTGGTGCTGAGTGGTTCTGTGGTGGTGCGGAGTGGTGCTGTGGTAGTGCATAGTGATGCTGGGGTGATGCTGGGGTGGTGCTGAGTGATGCTGTGGTGGTGCTGAGTGGTGCTGTGGTGGTGCTGAGTGGTGCTGTGGTGGTGCTGAGTGGTACTGTGGTGGTGCTGAGTGGTGCTGTGGTGGTGCTGAGTGGTGCTGTGGTGGTGCTGAGTGGTGCTGTGGTGGTGCTGAGTGGTGCTGTGGTGGTGCTGAGTGGTGCTGTGGTGGTGCTGAGTGGTGCTGTGGTGGTGCTGAGTGGTGCTGTGGTGGTGCTGAGTGGTGCTGTGGTGGTGCTGAGTGGTGCTGTGGTGGTGCTGAGTGGTGCTGTGGTGGTGCTGAGTGGTGCTGTGGTGGTGCTGAGTGGTGCTGTGGTGGTGCTGAGTGGTGCTGTGGTGGTGCTGTGGTGGTGCTGAGTTGTGCTGAGTTGTGCTGTGGTGGTGCTGAGTGGTGCTGTGGTGGTGCTGAGTGGTGCTGTGGTGGTGCTGAGTGGTGCTGTGGTGGTGCTGAGTGGTGCTGTGGTGGTGCTGAGTAATGCTGTGGTGGTGCTGAGTGATAATGTGGTGGTGCTGTGGTGGTGCTGTGGTGGTGCTGAGTGGTGCTGAGTGGTGCTGAGTGGTGCTGAGTGGTGCTGAGTGGTGCTGAGTGGTGCTGAGTGGTGCTGAGTGGTGCTGAGTGGTGCTGAGTGGTGCTGAGTGGTGCTGAGTGGTGCTGAGTGGTGCTGAGTGGTGCTGAGTGGCGCTGAGTGGCGCTGGGTGGCGCTGAGTGATAATGTGGTGGCGCTGAGTGATAATGTGGTGGTGCTGAGTGAAAATGTGGTGGTGCTGAGTGATGCTGTGGTGGCGCTGAGTGATGCTGTGGAAATAACACCTACTGAAATACCACAAAACCTGTTGAATTGAAATGTTATCAGAACAAAAAACAGACATCTTATCCATATAGGCCGAAGTAGTGACAGAACACCCCATTCTTCGTGGGACAGGAATCCCTTTAAGCAACTTATCAACCCTGAGAGTTACAATAAAGGGTTTGATGGACAAAACAGACTGGAGTGGGGGCAAAGGTGAATCCTTGACTTACTCCTGACAAAATGAGAAAAGAGTCTGTTAATGTGCCCTTGACCATGACTTTGCTGTAATAATTTGAGTACAATAAAGTAATCCATGACCTGCATTTTGGACCAAAATTCATGTGCTGTAAAACCTTGAACATAAAATAGAGTGTCAGCCTATCAAAGGCCTTTACCTGGTCTAGGTTGAGTAAACACAGAGATTTTCAAGGCATTATGCCTATGTCATAAAGCACTCCATGGCCCCAGGAAGAACAATTACATGCCTTGCTTTCTGTCTACCATGCACTTACACAAATACTAAGATCAACATCTCAACAACTACTGTCCATCTATAGATATAGAACAAATAAAATAAAATAGAAAATGGGGGACTGATCACTTTCAGTGACCAGCAAGGGCATGCTTCTGTGGCTGAGATCTCAAATCAATTTCATAAGTTTGAGAAAACTGAAGACTTATCTATTTGATCTAAAACTATAACAACAAATGGAATGTCCACTAATCTCTAACTCTCTCTTTTGTTTCTATTTAAGGATCCGGTATGAGAAGCGGTAGGACACCTCTTGATGAGGTTTATGATGCGTTATATTATTGTACAATTCATTATTTTGCTTATGCTTAGAACAGTTTGCAAAGCCATAGTCTGGCATACCCCGGGGCATCAGACCATGCATATACATGCCAACCCTCCCACTTTAGCCTCGAGACTACCCGATTCTTGTATGAAAAACCCTAATTCCTTGGCAGGCTTCTGCAGAGTGGTCTTGTGTGACTCCCACTATGCACTGCCAGTAACTTGTTCCCGCAACCAGTTCATAATCGTTTTTGGCATGCTCTCTCTGCCTGCTATAGCGCTTTCTCTGTGTTACTGACAAGTAAGGGAAGACAGTTAGTTATATTTACATTTAGCCCATACATGCCAATAGACCCGATTTAGACCTCAATAGAAGTCAACAGGAGAAATAAATTCTCCTGATTATTTTTTAATAATCTCCCGCTTTCCTCTTCCAAAATGTATTGAAACATTTCGAAACAGGAAAGAGAAACGGTGAAAACAAATCTGGAGAATCTATTGTGCTGATTGACTAACATTAAAACAGAGGCAATTTCAGGTGAGAGAGAGCTGAAATAAAATTCAGGTGGGATAGTGCTGAAATAAAGTCCTTTTAACTTAGAAAATCATGAATCTCCCGCCTGAATAGGGCTGTTGGCATGTATGTCAGCTCAAACGACTTCAACTCCCTCAGTTAATGCTAGGTAGCCCCTCGTTTGCCGCGTGGCTCCTCCACTGCTTGAATGTGGTCTGACATGGCCGCTGTACAAGTATGACCCGTGTACCCTTCCTTTGAAAATTTGAAGGTGGGTTGGGCACAGTACCTCACAATAGTGCCCTCTCCCTTAGCCCAGAATCCTACTAACAAGGTATGGAGTGATCCAGTGGCTTAGACAGGCTGTCACCCATCTTACCTTTTAGAACACACACGCCTTTGTCATTGGCAGGCGGCAGAAAACTTGAGCACTGGTCTGGCTACTTGGACTTCTGGGGTTAACTTCGTTTGACACGTGTGTTTAGTCTGCCGAATGCCTAGTGTGTGGGAAAACCCACGCTTATCAAATTGCGCTCATGAAATAGGGCGGGCCGTGCAGGAAGGAGTTTGCAGTTTTTTCCCCTGCAGTTTTATATAGCACGAACTCGACCTGAATGTATTGGAGCGCTTTATATGAGCACCAAGTCATTGCAAAACGGCACATTCATTTTTGTTTTTTAAGCACTGGGAGATTAATTGACTGGCCCAGAACCACTTTATTGTACATGGATTGATGCAACAGCAGGGCATGACGGAGATGCAAACGTGAAGTACAAACATGTTTTACATGGACGCCATATGTGCTGCGCGTGCCAGGGTGTTAAACTAGAAACACATTGAAAAGAAAGACGGACGGCACCATGTTAAAAGCTGCACAGCCAGCAATGATGTAAAGGCGTCAGGCGCCTTTCTTTTCTATTTAATCACGTTCAGACATGCATACAAGGGGATAAGGGGGGGGGGGAAGAGTGAAAAAAACACCTTTTGGCCTTGTTGTCACCCTGGCTGGCTGCTCGGAAGCGGAGTGATGCATGTTGCCCCCGCCTTGCATGCAGCCTGCTGTGAACGCCCCCAGGTCTGTTATCGCTAAGTTGATGCCCCCGCTTTGTGCTCAGCTGGCTTCTGCATATGTGTTCATGTTTAGTTAGCAAATAACCAAACCTGCCGCCCCTTTCCAGAATATCTGCAGGGGCTCTAGGGATGTCCGCAAGAGAACAGCATCAACATGACCATGTAGCGAAAGCGGCCGAAAATGTTAGGCATGGGAGCCATTGTTAAAGCACTGCATTTTGCCTCATTTGAAAAAAAAGTATTTTTAAAAGTGGATTCAAGCGAGCAGCGCAGCATAAAATACAGGCATGCCATGTTAAGTCTGCAGCAGTCTGGCACATTAAAAACAAGAGACAAACAAGCATTAGCAAAGCAACCAATCAAGCGGAAAACGAAAGCCGTGGAAAACTAGATGTGCCGGCCGGCCAGCAGTGCATAATTAGGGGAGAGAGAGGGGAACAGATGGCCGTGAAGCAGGGCATCGGAACCCTTTGATGTGCTTTGATGAGCGTGTGGTCACGTGATTTCACGTGAACTTTTGAAAATCCGCATCGTAAAAAGTCAGCTTTTGGATGGACAGCAATAGGTTCAAGTAAACTCGACCTAAAAAGGATGTCGTGAGGCCATCTAGACCATGTGCGTTATCATTCGGGCAGCTGCAGATATGTTGGGCCTCTTCCTCTGTGATTGGAGAGTCTAAGCATTGGCGAAGTAAATCATCTAACTACACTAACTTTATGGTTTCAAAGTACTCTTTAATCTGATCAAAGTGAAGCTGTATTTTGGTTGAGTAGACCTCAGAGTAAAAAGTAGCCATTGTGTTGAGAATTTCAGTGGTATTTGTATAGTATCGTAGTTGTCAGTCAGTGAGACAGACTATATAATCTTGCGCTTTGTGGCCTAATGAGTTGGGCTAACGTCTTGCCCGTGCACTCTTCCTCCCCATATCTACGGGCTTTTGCCTCCTGACTCAGATAATGAACTTCACCGTCCGCTTCCTCATTATATTCTGATAATGTTTCCCATAATCTCGCAAAGATACCCCTGTCGTTAGCTTGGAACAATTGAAGCTCCATTGCTCTCAGCTCGGACTCCAGGCGTGCGAGTCGTGCACGAATATCCTTAATATTCAGGCTTGTTTAGTAATTTAGACCCCCCCGTGGATTTCAACCTTAAAGGTCTCCCATAGCACCGATGGAGATTTGACCGAACCAGCATTCAGTGCAAAATTATCAATAATGGCGTTCCGTATTTCTGAGAAAAAAACCTGTTTTTGTCGCGCGTTGGCCAGCAGGCACCAAGAGAAAGCCCTCGGGACCGCTTAGGGTGAAGTCGACTCCAACATTACCGGGGAATGGTCGGAGAGTGTGGGTGAGTATCGATGATCCGGTTGTCCATGTCTGGACCTCCCTAGTGGACCTCCCTAGTAACAAGCCAATAATCAATGTGCGACCATGCTCCCGTAGCAGACGTGATGCAGGTTCCCTCCTTACTCATACTGTGTAGGGACCGCCAAGTGTCAATTAGGTTTTGATCTTGTATTAGAGTGTGAAGTTGTGTCGCTGCCTTGGGTGAGGGGCGCACCAAACGTATCCATATCTGGGTCCAAAACAACATCAAAATCTCCTATCCAAATTATCGCCCCAGGTCCTATATTCACAATGTGGCGCCATATCTCACTGAAAAACTCAGGGCAATCTGTGTTTGGGCTGTACACACAAGTAAGTATGATTGGATGTTGGTGGAGAGTGCCAGCTAAAAGCACAAAGTGACCTGTTGAATCCATTGCAAGTTTTTACCGACCAGTATTGGAACTCCCCGGGTGTAAATAGAGTAACAAGAGACTCGTGTCTCTGTGCACCATTGAGCACGCAAAATGAGTGGTGTTGGAAGGAGTAACTTGTAGCTCCTGCAGGAAGCATATGTCAGCTTGGTGTAGTGTGAGGTATGCGTGTACAATGCAGGCTTTTCTGGCGTCATTTAGCCCATGGACATTCCAAGTGAGACCTTTAATGCCATGCTGCGGTGTTGGGGAATTGGCTGATCTGAGTGTATCTAATGTCGTAGGTGCATGCATGGGGCAGCTTCATGATGCAGAGACTGTCAATTATGCAGACAGTGTATGTGAGCAAAATCGGGGGCATTAGTCTCATTCTACCAATAGAGGTGGGGCGAGGTAAAAGAATAGGGAAAATGGCCTGTGTTAGAGCAAGCATGTGTACTAACCAACATAACAGTAACTCACTGTGAACTGAGGACCCACCCTTACTCACTACAACCCCCGAACTCGGCTGAGCTACCAAACCCGCCCAACACCCACCCTAAACCCTAAGGTCAACAGTACGGCTTGCATAACAGGTAGCCAGTAACTCAACTATGAGCCCACAAAGATAGGACTCATCCCAGGGTGGAGGATGGGGGAATGGGAAAGTCAGGCAAACGCCCTAGCTGAATCTAGGCTGGGTGGCTGTACTGACAACTGTCACTCAGTGTTGTACATCAGAGAGGGAACCTTTACATTTAACTTTCAGTAGTCATCCCCCACCTGTGTCACTCGAGGAACAATCATAGGAGACCGTGTGGCAAAGTGTTAGCTCAAATGATCGTAAGTGCAGGTTACATATGGGTACGGCACTAGTCATTGTTGTCCAGCGTTCTGCCACTTCATCGCGGCACGTAAATCCACTTGCCACACCCGGGCCAGGTTTTTGGCAAATTTATGGCCTGCTTTTGCGCTCGTGAAAAAGTGTGTCTTTCCTTAGTGTTTGATTCTCAGTTTGCCTGGGTATAGGAGAGCGTATTTAATCTCCATTTTTGCAGGATTTTTTTGGGTGGGTAGGAATACCTTCCGAGCTGCCTGAACGTCAACAGTGAAATCCAGGTAGAAGGAGATCACATTGCCTCAGAATTGCACCTCTCCCCAATCCCAAGAGAGGTGGAGCACCACATCCCTGTCCTTATAGTTGAGGAGGCGGCTGCAGCGCCAAAGAGCTGTGCGCCTGTTCCACAATAAACACCGGGGACAGAACGGCTCCAAAAAGTTCCTTGAGCATGATCATGAGGTGGTCCTCCATATTTTCAATAGCCGTGGATTCAGGAAGACCTACAGTTCGCAAATTATTTTGCCTAGACCGGGCCTCTCAATCTTAATTTTTAGCTTTGGACCCTGTCCATGCGGAGCAATTGCTCACTGGTCGTGGTCTGATTGTCGTCGATATGCGAGACCCTAGTTTCAAGCTGGTCTAGGCGATCCCTGTGTTTTGTCAACCCTCTAACTCATTTTATCAAGACATTGCGCCATCCCATCTAGTTTGGTGTAGATCACTTTGAGGCAGTTTTTTTTACATCCACCAGGATCTCTTTGAGATCTTCAGCGCGGCTGGCCGCTCCTCCGGAGGGATCCGATTCCTGACTTCCGCACATCTCAGAGTTCGCACAGCGCGGGGAGTCTTTGCGTTCAAACAGGAGCTTGGTTTGATGCGTGTCAGGCTTACCATGTTGAAAGTTGTGGTCAACAACAAGCTCTATAGGGGGCGTGGCTTGGATGGCGAGGAGGACGGAAGCCTAAGTCCAGAGCCTCCACCACCCCGAGTTAAATAACGGCGACTGCAGCGGCGGAACAGCCCCTGGCAAAGATACAGACGAAGGAGAAGGTGTCTGAAGCTGAGAGGCACGCAGAGGCCCAACCGAACACACCGAGGAGGCAACAGGAAGCGAAGGAACGAAGTAAAAAAGAATAGAGAGGGGAGAGGAGGAGGAGCGCAAAATGGCGGCGAGTGGAAGGGTGGCAGCTGGCCACTAACTACCTTGCAGGAATGCAGTTAACGTGCGAACGCCAAGGACCGGAGCCAAGCAGCGGGTCCGGGAAGCAGAGGCGAGTGGCAGAGGCGGGCTGGTCCGAGCGCCGCGGCGAACAGGAGCATTTAGGTCCTCTCCGCGAACAAAACAAAACTGAAAGCCTCCGGCGCGGCCATCTTAAGAAGGCCGATGGCACAGAGGGATCGCAGGCAAGTGAGGGTGAGGCAAAGAAGCCGATGAGCAGCAACCGCACACTGGCACACCTACAACCCTACCAAAACCCCACGAACAGCACCACAACGAGGCACCAACGGCGCAGTAAGCCCCGAGCGGAGCAGCAGGCGAGTGGCACGAACGGCTGCAGAAACGGAAGGGGGCAAGTACGTGACAAGCGCCAAGCAGCAGCCAGCGGTCAGCGCAGGAGCTCACGACCCTCACACAGAGCGTGAAAGCCTGCGGCCTTAGCGCTACCCAACCCATTCAAATCGAGCCCCACTCTCACCCGTAGAAAAGGAACCGGAACTCCCCAGGAAGGAGCCATCTTGGTGGGGGGCAGCACAGAAGGAACCAACACGCGGCAGAGCCGAGTAGAGGCACAAGCAGAGGACCAAGCCCTACCCGGACACGCACAAATAACCAAAAAGCCGAGGAGGAGGCAAATTGATCTCGCCATCTCACACACCGGGCACAAGGAACAGACCGGAATGGGAGCGGCCATCTTGGTGAGGTCACGAGCGAGACGGAATCAAGTAGGAGAGCAGGGGCCTAAGACTCACGCGACAAGGGGGAGCACTAATTGGTACTGTCGGACTGCAGACACATCAAGCGGAAAGGGGAAATGACCCCTCCTTTGCACCAAAGTAACTCACCGGTACAAGGGCGGCCATCTTAGGAGGGGAAACAAAACGACATAAAACAAATCGGCCACGACCCTAGCCGCGCACCTTGGGGGAACAGCCTAAGACCACACATGCTCACGCAGTTGCGGCGGAAGGCGAGCGGGGGCACCACAAGAGATATACCCGCAACCAGAAGCGAAGGCCAACTTGGCGAGGGAAACGGACGAACACGAGCGAGTAGGACAGGATCCTACACACAAACAAGCAGAACCAGTTCCGCAAACAAACCAAGAAAATAAAAAGTACCACAACTGACCAGAGAGGCAACCACCTTGGAGGGAAAAGAAAGGAAACGACGCTAGCTAGCAAACATTGGACACCCTGAGGGACCAACCAAAGGGGAGCAAAATCAGGCTCCAAGGAACCTGCGCAAGGCAGGCAAGCCCTCTGAGCTGGCGGTGGCGAAGACAAAAATAAGGACGGTCAAGTGGCCAAGCAGATTCCGCGAGGAACCCGCACCCACACAGAGGGGCACCACCACAAAAGCAACGAAAGGGGACCCCACCAAGCAACAAAAAGAAGGGAGACTTTATATTGCCTTGCTAATACTTATTGTAGTCCCCCTGTGCCTTGCCCACCCCGCACCCCGCTTCCCCTCACGCGGCAACACCCCCTTTTGTTTTGTGTCCTCACCGCTCTCAGCTGCTCCGCCCTCCCACTTGTCCATAAATGGCGACCGTGCGTACACGCAGCGGTCACGCGCAGCGGGCGCGCCGATTGTGCGACGAAGGCGCTAAAGGCAAGCCCGTCTGCGCCCGTCCGCGCCTGGACCGCGCCCAGTGCCAGGACCCCTGGTCCCCACAGATGCAAGTCGACCCGACAGACCTACGACGCCGCGACCCTCAACGCACTCCATGCCGGCCAAAACCGATCCTGCTGCCGAGCCGCCCCGAGACGCATTCACGGACCCTTCACCTGCACAACCTGCAAGTTCTCCTGCCTCCGAACCTGAACCTGCACCATGCCCGCCAAGCCAAACTCCAGCAGCGACCCCAAGTGCATCCTGCTCAACACCCTCTCCGTCCACAGATACGCCGTGGAACTCTGGAACCTCCTCGACACAACATCACCAGACATCGCCTTCCTCACTGAAACATGCCCCCGACATTACCATCGCCATCCCGGATGGATACAAGATCATCAGGAGGGACCGCATCAACCAGACCGGAGGAGGCATCGCCATCGTCCACAAGAACACCATCCGCATCACGACCGACGCCAACCACACCCTTGCCACCGCCGAACACCTCCACTTCCAGATTCACACCGACCCAAAGACGACCCTCAAAGGCACCCTCATCTACCGACCCCCGGGACCACGCACGCAATTCAGCGAAGACATCACGGACTTCATCAGCCTACACGCCCTCCCCTCTGCCGACTACATCCTCCTAGGGGACCTCAACTTCCACCTGGAGAACAACAAGGACCGCAACACCGCCACCCTGCTGGACTACCTCGCCAACCTCGGCCTCAAGCAACTGGTCAACACCCCCACCCACTATGCCGGCCACACGCTTGATCCCGTCTTCTCATCCAGCAAGCACATCAGCTTCAGCCACTCCACCGGACTCCACTGGACCGACCACAGCTGCGTCCACTTCAGCTTCAGAAAAACCACAACCCACCACCACCCGCAACAGGTTCCTCACAGGAGCTGGAGCAAGATCAGCGCCGACCATCTCACCACCTCCCTCAGCCAGAACCCACCTGCCAGCACATCGGACGCCAACGAAGCAGCCCGCAACTTCACGCAGTGGCTGACCGGCTGCGCCGATGACCTCGCACCATTGAAGAACCCTCCCAGCAGACCCAGAAGCAAGAAAGCCCCCTGGTTCACCGACGAACTCAAGGACTCCAAGAAGACCTGCCGCACCCTCGAGAAAGCCTGGCTGCTCGACCGTACCGCTGACATGACCGCCCTCAAACACGCCACCCGCAAGCACCACCAGCTAATCCGCACCACCAAGAAGAAATCACTGAAGGAGCGGCTGGACAACAACGCCCACAACAGCAAGGAACTCTTCAGCATCGTCAAGGAGTTCTCCAACCCCAGCACCGGCAACAACGACATCACCCCTTCACAAGATCTCTGCGACTCCCTCGCCTCGTTCTTTCACCGCAAGATTGCCGTCATCCACAACAGTTTCGGCGCACCATCCACGCACCCAACCAACGAACCCCACCGCCACCCTCCGCACCTGGACCACGGTGACCACTGAAGACACAGCCCGCACGATGAACACCATCCACTCCGGCTCTCCAACCGACCCCTGCCACCACCACGTCTTCAACAAGGCCTACTCCACCATCGCACCTTAACTCCGGGACGTCATCAACACCTCCTTCAACACCGCCACCTTCCCGGAGAGCTGGAAGCATGCCGAGCTCAGCGCCCTACTGAAGAAACCAACAGCGGACTCCACCGACCTCAAAAACTTCCGCCCCATCTCGCTCCTCCCTTTTCCTGCCAAAGTCATCGAGAAGATAGTCAACAAACAGCTTGCCGCCTTCCTCGAGACAAACTGATCTCTCGACCCCTCGCAGTCCGGTTTCAGAGCCAACCACAACACCGAGACCGCCCTCATTGCAGCCACAGACGACATCCGAGCCCTGCTCGACAACGGGGAAACAGCGGCACTCATCCTCCGGGACCTCTTCGCAGCATTCGACACTGTCTGCCACCGCACCCTAGTCCAACGCCTCGGCAACACCGGCATCCAAGAGAAGGCACTGAAGTGGATTATCTCATTCCTCGTCGGAAGAACACAGAGTCCGCCTCCCCCCCGTTTCGATCCGAGGCCACCACAGTCATCTGTGGCGTCCCGCAAGGATCATCACTCAGCCCCACCCTCTTCAATGTCTACATGAGACCTCTAGCTGCCATCGCACGCCAACACAACCTCAACATCATCTCCTACGCCGACGACACCCAGCTGATCCTCTCCCTCACCAGAGACCCCGACACCGCCAGAACCAGCCTACACGAAGGGATGAAAGACGTCGCCGAGTGGATGAAGAACAGCTGCCTGAAACTGAACTCAGACAAGACGGAAGTCCTCATCCTGGGATAATCACTCTCCGCCTGGGACGACTCCTGGTGGCCCCAAGCCCTGGGCACCGCCCCCAAGCCAACAGACCACGCACGCAACCTGGGCTTCATCCTGGACTCCTCCCTCTCGATGACCAGACAAGTCAACGCCGTATCCTCATCATGCTTTCACACCCTTCGCATGCTTCGCAAGATCTTCCGATGGATCCCGACCGAAACCAGGAAGACGGTCACCCAGGCCCTCGTCACCAGCCGACTGGACTACGGAAACACCCTCTACGCCAGAACCACAGCCAAGCTACAGAAAAGACTCCAACGCATCCATAACGCCTCCGCCCGACTCATTCTGGACATCCCCCGACGCAGCCACATCTCCGGCCACCTGAGGGACCTGCACTGGCTCCCCGTTGACAAGAGGATCACGTTCAGGCTCCTCACCCACGCCCACAAGTCTCTCCACGACCTGGGCCCCAAGTACCTCAACAACCGCCTGACCTTCTACACGCCCACCCGCCAGCTACGGTCTACCAGCCTCGCCCTCGCCACCGTACCACGCATCCGAAGAGCCACCACCGGAGGCAGATCCTTCTCCTACCTGGCGGCCAAGACATGGAACTCCCTCCCCATCCACCTTCGGCTGACCCAGGACCACCTCGCCTTCAGGAGACAACTCAAGACCTGGCTGTTCGAGCAGTAGCGGACCCCTTCCCCCAAGCGCCTTGAGACCCTTCCGGGTGAGTAGCTCGCTATACAAATGCTGTGATTGATTGATTGATACAATACATGAGCAACCTCAACAAAATAGGACACCACTCTGTGAAGATCTACAAACTCATGAGCCCCCAAACATCCACACTGAACGCAAAAACAACAAACTACTGGGAAACACGATACACTAGATACCTCAGTGAGGAAGAAAAGGGCAGACTATGGAGGTCAGCCACAACAAATAAAGTCACACCACAACTCGCACAGACAAAATACTGGCTCCTACACAGAGCCTTTTGGACTCCTGCAAAACTTAGGAAGGCAGGCATAAGAGACAGTGGCATGTGCTGGAATTGTCACAAGGAAACAGGGAACCTAGAACACATGATATTCTAATGCTCCAAGGTCAGAACATTCTGGACAAAAGTGAGCAACCTCATCAACACTGTCATAGGGAAAACCATGCCACCAGGCTTCATAGGGCTAGCCACAGCATTCATGGCCCCAGACTTAGGAAGCAAGGAAGAGAGAGACTTAGTGGACATCCTACTCACCGCAGCTGTCAAAACCATATTAACGAATTGGAAAGACACAGCTAAGGCAACATTCAAAAGCTGGCTAAACTGGGTCACCTTCCTCAGAGGAGCAGACCACATCACTGGGAAATTCTCGCCAAACCACAATGCTAAGAATGAGATGTGGGCGGCCCTAGACGCACACCTGGGGTCAGACAAACCCCCGTGAACCACACCACCACTAGGCAGCCGAACCACGGAAGAAGCGGGCAACTATAATGTTATGCGTATTAAACTCCCCCTGCCCCCCCCATCTCTTTTCCTTCTTTCTCTTTCTCCTTCACCGCCACCGGGGGGCTTACTGTCCCAACAGCTTAACCAACGTAAAATGTATATGTTCAGAGTACCCATGTATGTAACGATAAAAACGACCCGCTGTACCCCACACCCTCTCTTTCTCCTTTTTTTTGGCATTACTACTGTACTATATTGAAAATCTTCGAAATAAAAACCTTTTGAAATAAAAATAAATAAATAAAAACAACAAGCTCTATAGGTCAGATCAGCTCGGAGAAGAAGCAGAGATCACTGCAGCAGACAGCCCTCCCCACTCGATTTTCATGGAATCTTGGTACTACGGCAATCTGGGCAGACAGTTACAGGCTAATCCGCCCACCGACGTGAGCCCTGGGGTATGGGGTGACCACACAGGCATTCCGCTGAATCGAGGGCCCGCATGTTGTGTTTATAATGTGTGTGTCCCTCATGGGACAGCTTACCCTGTGCGCTTGCCAGTGTTCCTACAAGGACACTGTACCAGCAGTGAGGTCACCAGCTGATAACTGTCAGAAGTGACAGTTACCAGCTGATCGCCGAGCTGACTGCTGTTTCGCTCCATGCCTGTAGGAGCACTGCGTGTTGGCTTGAAATAAAGAAGTTATCTACTCAGCTAAGCCTGATTATTCTTAACAATAGTAGCGACGAGGGGCCAACACGTACGTACCCACGAAGAGGAAAATTAAGCAGTCGGAAAAAAATATATATAAAAGAAAACTAAGAAAATAAACAGCCGCAATTTACTGTGAATGAACCGACGCGACGGCAGATGTGTGAGGAAACTAAGCGCAGAAGTAAGAATTTATATGCGGCAACTAGCGGCGAAAATGAATAAGTAGCTATATAAAACTGGAACTTTGAAAAGAAAGAAAAGAGTGCAAGAACCAAACATATGTGAGAAAACAAACAAATGCCGAGCCAACGGTCAAAAACAAACGGCCGTAAGTAGTGAAATGTCAACGAGCAGCTGAGGAGATTCAAGGCAAGCTACCACGTCATCACGTCTACACGTAATTGACGTTGGCGGCCATTTTGGTGAAGGTAGAACACATTGAAGGCAGCGATCTAGACTATCGGAAAAAGAAAACGATCGCATAGGGGAAACACGACGCGACCAACGCGCATCTCTGCAGTAATGAGATGAGCACAAGTGCATCGATAAAGCGAAAGGAACTAGAAGTAAAATGGTAAATTAAAAAAAAAAATATTCACTGATATTGCACAAAAGTGACTTTATAATTAGCGGTTAGGAAACGCATAAGGAACCTTTTTTTTAAATCGATCTAGCTACAGGAAAAGAAGGGACATACTGGTGCAGTAGTGACATTAAACTAAGCAGTTATAATCCTCAGAAGGCATTTCACATAATAATTAGAATGAGTGATTTAGCAACCAGTTGCATATGGAATCTATCACCCCCAGAGTCATTTCTACATGCTGGCTGTGTACCAGCTTTAACCCCTTCGAGGCTGATGACGAGCTGGGCTCGTCATGGTGTAGCCTCCTCAAACACTGATGACGAGCCCAGCTCGTCATGAACAATGGGAATTTTAAAGGATCAGCGCAGGAGGAAAATAACACTAGCATCGATGGTGTTAAAGTGGGAAGAGTGGAGGGACTATTTCCTCAACTACATTTCCACAATTGAAGAAGATGCAGAGTTAAAACCAGAAAAGAAGTACAAGATGTTAATGCACAATCTAGGTGCAGGAGGAATAAAAGTTTATAATTCAATAAACAAGAAAGCAAGAGGTGTAAATGATGGTGATGTGTTCTCCAACGCTATTGATGACCAGAATGCGTACTATAAACCTACAGTTTGTGTTGGGGTAGACAGATACACATTTTTCCATAGGAAACAAGGGAAGGAGGAGACAATAGACGACTATGTGTCTGCTCTTAAAGACCTAGCAATTAACTGTCCTTTTGGAGGACTACACGATGAACTAATAAGGGATTAAATAGTTATGCAAGGCTCAAATGAAAACATTCAAAACAATCTTTGGGCAAAGGGGGAGTACCCACTGCAGAACATAATAGATATAGCTAGGAAAGCAGAACTCACTGGACGATGTGCTAAAGCTGTGTTAAAAGACGATAAAATAAAGAAGGAAAATGACCATGTCAGCAAAGTGTCCGATCAAAAAGGTTGGAAAGACAGCAAGCAAACTGTAAGAAAGGAAGACGCTATCCAACAAGAAAGAAGGCAAGAGAAACGGGGAAAAAGATATTGTTACCAATACCTAAGCACAGCACATATGGCATATGATTTTAGATGCCCCGCACGTGAAGCAAAATGCACATTCTGTGGCCTAATTGGACATTTTAACAAGGTGTGTAATAGAAAAAAACCACGACATGTGAAAGCAGTGCAAGATGACGAAGATAAGTTGGATGCTGACATAGAAGAAGACATCAACATGTACATCCTCAACATAGACGACGACGACGAAGAAGAAGTAGTGAAGTAAACTAGAAAAGGAGCTAAGACAAGGAAACCGATGTGTACTATGACTATAGGTGGTGTGGAAATAAACATAGCGGCAGATTCAGGCTCACCTTACACCATTGTGACTGAAAAGATCTGGAAAGCAAAGTTCAAAGAGGTGATCGGTGAGAGACTCAATAAACCGGACATAATTATTAAATCATTCAATGAGAAACAAATTGAAATATTAGGGTTCAGGAGTCTCAGGTTCATTTTCAAGAGTAGAGAGGCTCAATGTAAACTATATGTATCAAAAGTTGGACCATCTGTTCTTGGATGGATGGACCAAGGAAGTCTGGGAATCATGCTGGATCCAAACAGCCGTGAACCAGTGCTTAGCATGTCAGACACCGACGACTACGCAGGCCAAATACTACCAAAATTTCCTAAAGTGTTCAGTGGCAATGTTGGGGTACTTAAAGGATATCAGCATAAAATACAACTGAAACCTATCATCACACCAACAGTGCATAAAGCAGGAAACATACCTTTTGCAATAAAGGAAGAAGTTAAAAATCAACTTAAGAAACTACTGGCTGATGGAATAATAGAGAGGGTGGAGGCATCTGAGTGGGTTGCACCACTTGTCAAAGCGAAACGCAACAATGGGAAGCTGAGACTATGCATTGATCTTCGTGATCTTAACCAAAACATCATTGTAGAGCAATACCCACTCTCCAAAATAAACGAGATGCTGTCCACCACAAAGGGAGTAAAGTGGTTTACCACCATCGATTTAAAATCAGCATACCATCAGGTCCAGCTGCACCGAGAGAGCAAATCTTTAACCACCTTTGTGACACCGTTAGGCTGTTTCAGGTTCACCCGTGTTCCTTTTGGGTTGGCGTCAGCCACTGCAATGTTTCAAAGACTGATGACTAACATTTTTGAAGGTGTCACTGGAATACTGTTATTCCAGGACGACATACTAGTGATGGGAAAAACAAAAGAAGAACATGACAGTCGAGTTGAGCAAGTCCTTGACATATTGAACAAAAAGGGGTTAACGGCTGAGCATTCTAAATGCAAATTCGCATGCAAGTCTGTCAGCTATCTGGGACATCAGATAACAGGTGAAGGTATCAGTCCCAAAAATGAACTAATCCAAGCAATTAAGGATGCACCGGTACCCACCAACAGGGATGAGGTAAGATCATTCCTCGGATTAGTGGAATACTACTCCAAGTTTATCTGGAACTTTTCAACAAAAACATACACATTAACCCCTTCGATGCGGCCGCTTTTTTTCCCGTGTGCGGCCGCCGGCCGAACACGGGCGGGCCATGACGAACCCCAGCCGTCATCAGCACACGAGCACCGTAGTGCATGACGGCTGGGGTTCGTCACCAGCATGGAAGGGGTTAAGGCAACAGCTGAAAATCGAAAACAAATTTGAGTGGACAGATGAATGTGAGCAAGCATTCCAAGACTTGAAGTGCGATATGTGCAAAGCACTACCTTTACAGGGATTTGATCCTACCCTGGAAAACTATGTGACGACAGACGCCAGCAACAAGGGCATTGGTGCAGTCCTAACACAGAAAGATGCCAAAGGAACTGAATATACGATAGCATTTGCATCACTTTCTCTTACTCCAGCCGAAGATAAATATTCAGTACTCGAACAGGAAGCATTAGCCTGTGTTTGGGCCCTAGAACACTTTAGGCAATACATCTGGGGTAGGAAGATACACCTGTGCACAGACCACAAACCATTAACGAAGGTGCTCACTACAAAAGGTCTACACACTGCCTCACCGCGTTTAGCGAGAATTTCGGTGCGACTGTTTGATTACATGTACGACATACAGTGTGTCCCCGGCATAAGAAACGTGGTTGCAGATTTCCTAAGTAGAATGCCTATCAAAACCAAAAATGACACTGAAGCGAATGAAATAGATGAGTCATGCATAGCTAATGTATGGGAAAATTCCAGCGCAATAACAAGGGATGAATGGTTGGAGGATCAAATGAAGGACAAAGACATTGGAATAGTAATCCAAATGGTCAAGGAAGGTTGGCCTAGCAAGAATAAACTAAAAGATGAAATGAAACCTTTCTGGGAAGTAAAGGATGAATTATCCATGGAGGATGGACTACTTATGAGAATCGGAAGATAAGTACCGCCGATGGATATCCGGAAGAAAATACTAGAAATATGCCATGAAGGACATCAGGGCATTGCCAAAATTCAAAACGGGGTGAAAAACATGTATTGGTGGCCGGGCATCAGCCGAGACATTGAAAGAAATGTGAGAAACTGTAAGTTATGTGTGGAAGCAGACAAAACCCAAGTATTTACAGACCTCCCCTGCAACCAATACAGAGCCCATCCATGCCTTGGGAAAGAATTGGCATAGACCTAATGGGACCGGTGTCTGACGAGAACGAACTACAATACATAATTGTTATAATTGATCACTACACCAAATGGCCTGAAGTAAAGATCACCAGGAAAGCTGACTCTCGGCACGTGGTCCAATTCTTGGAAGACACTTTCATGCGTGAAGGATTACCAAAAAAAGTAGTACGCGACAACGGCGTGCAATTCACCTCAGATCTGTTAGAAAAATACATGAAAAGGCACCACATTGAACACAAAACAACATCAATATACCACCCAGCTGGCAACGGAGCCGTAGAGAGATTTAACCGAGTACTTAAGGGTACCATTTAGATGGCCACCTCAAACCGACTGGAAGGAAGAGATAATGAAAACCGTGTGGGCTTACAGCAGAGGTCTTCAAACTTTTGTCAGCTGAGCCCCCCATCTAAACCTTTTTACACGTCGAGCTTCCCCCCCCCCCCCCCCCCCCCCACCACCACCCGACAAAAAAGTTCTGGAAGCTGGTACTCTGCATCATTGATAACCATTCCCTCCTGCAGAGCCCAGGTAGTAAGGTCAAATAATATGAAATAAAGAGCTCCACTTCCAGTTTTGAGTAGTACCTGGAAACTGGAGTGCTTACAATTTTGTAATCTATTTTTGCAGGTTTATATAGTGCGAACATGACCCAAAGGTATTGGAGCGCTTTACAGGAGCATCATTCACATTACACAAGCACACATTCATTTTTTGTAAGCACAGGGCGATAAAGTGATATTCCCAGAATCACAGGATGTTGAGCAGATACCAAGAATTGAACCTGGTTCCCCAGCTCCACAGTCATCAGCTCTGGCTATTGCGCCAAATCCTTGCCCTAGACAAGATCAGATTAAGCATTGGCAACGCCAATAGGTCTCAGCAAACAGATGGCTACAGACGATGGCAATGTAAGTGCATTTGTGTATGGCTCAGGGGCTGTTTTTATTGATAGTCACAAATGTATTACCACTGATTGCTGAGACCTATTGGCTTTGCCAATGCTTGTTTTAGAGGCAGCAAACATGTCTGGAGTTGTTCTCATTGCAGATGCTGTTACCACACATGCAATGTCTTCAAGCTATGTTGTAGAGCAGTGTGGCTGCTGTGCATCATGTTAAAAATTTATAATAAAATGATACTGTGTCCACTTCTCATGCCACACATTAAACGCCTCGGCCCCTGAATGCATTCCCGCACACTCCCCCCTCTCTGCTGGTAACTGGTGCTCATGCAAAGCGCTCTGATGCCTTTGGGTCGAGTTTTTGCTGTATAAAACTAAAGAAACCATGTATTGTTGTCACAAGTGCATTACAAACCGCTAAAGATGACGATGACAAAAAAATTACAATACTACTGCTATCGATGACAATAATGTGATAGTAATAATATTGCAGTTACTAACAATGATACTAATAAAACCGATGACCAACTGTTGCAGGGACAATCTCCCCCCCCCCCCACACACACACGTAATCGTGAAAGGTTTTCCTGGTAACATAAAAAAGACTTTTCTATTTTGGGGTTATCATCTCCTCCTCGCTCATAAATATTTGCATGGACAGCAGCGCCGGCCGTGGCGCTTCCCATTGATCAGGGCACTGTGTTATTTACCCAGCCACTTATTTAGTTCTGAATCTGCCATTATTTGCCTAAGCACAGTTTACCAAGCCCCCTTGAACTCCTGCAAGAGGGCAGCAAAGATTTGTTTGTCCTTCACAGTTGGCGACTCGTTGCACCGAGCGTTTTTTGACAGCTTAGAATTCTTTAAATGGTACTGCAATGTTGTAATTGCATTTATATAGCGCTTACTACTGAGGCGTTGAAGCGCTTGTCTTCAAACATTGGAGCCCATAAGGGGCTCCTGAAATATGTGCATAAACACACAGCAGCTGGAGCTGTAGCATCAGCCCGGCTGAGACACACGACAGTGGGGGGGCAGCGGCTGCTGAAGCACTTTCAGCCTAAAAGGCGTTGCCCGCCTGGAATCAACAATGAAAAGTCAAGTGGTAGGGCGCAGCATCCCCTGCGGGGATGCTGCGCCCCCCACAGTTTGAAGACCTATGGCTTACAGAATAACACCATGTGAGTCTACCGGCCGCAGCCCATTCGAACTCATGCGCGGACGGACTCCACTTACAAAGGACAATGTGGGTTGGGTTAAGGCTGCCCGCAGAGTACACTGGTCTTCAGAGGTGGTGAAAGAAAGACTGGTTCAAGCACAATCTAGGAGCAATAATTACTATGACAAAAAACATGGGTGCAAGGAGGTGGAAATCAAGACAGGAGATGTGGTGAAGGTAAGAAGAAGCGGACACGTCTGCAAGGGTCAAGAGAGATACACCAAACCTCTTACCGTTCGTGAAGTGTACTGCAATTCTGCACGCCTGAGTGACGGGAAGGTCTGGCATTTCTCTGCACTGTCAGCTCACAAACATCCCGGGAACGATGCAGTGGACAACATACTGTTTGATGCAACTGTGGAGCAATCCAGTACACTGAGGAGAAGTACGGCAAAACTATTTTTTTCTGACACTGAATCTGACATTGAACTTCCTGCAACCCCAGGGCGGAGAAGTGTTGATGGTGTGCACGAAGACACTCAACCAGAGGATCGTTCAACCTTTTCATCCAGACCTGCTGGCGCAAGGTGCAGGCTACCCACCATTCCGGACTGTGACCTGGCGCAACCTGTGGACAGAAGCGGGGCTGGTAGACTGTTGGGACCGCCAGCTAAACTTAAGGACTATATATGTGGATAGAGGAGCCTTATGCTCCCTCACTGTTCTTGTTGGTTCCAGTTCTCCCCTAAGGAGGGGGCTGTGTTGTGTTTATAATGCGTGTGTCCCTCATGGGACACCTTACCCTGTGCGCTTGCCAGTGTCCCTGCGAGGGCACCGTACCAGCAGTGAGGTCACCAGATGATAACTGTCAGAAGTGACAGTAACCAGCTGATCGCCGAGCTGACTGCTGTTTCGCTCCATGCCTCTAGGAGCACTGCGTGTTGGCTTGAAATAAAGAAGTTATCTACTCAGCTATGCCTGATTATTTTTAACACCGCAGAAGAGGATGTCTTCGTAGGTGGGGCCACGCAGGCCTCACTGAGTACAGTCGCGTTCCTCAACACAAGTGTGCCTGTGCTCAGTCAGGCAGGAGCACAGGGATTCAGGGTGGGGGACCGGGTGACCGCCGGCACACCGCAGCACGGCTCAGCATGAAGGGATTCGGCCACAGGGTCCAATAGGCCACAACACTCTTGGCCCCCACCCGCTAGAAGCAGCTCTTTTCACCAAAAAGCTGCCGGCCGCAGGCAACAGCACCCGGTCTCTCTGCCTTTCCGATCCCACAGAGTCCCACAGCGTGCGGTCGACTGCTCACCGGCACTGTCAGGCACCCGCCTCTGTGGGGCAGCAATCCTTTTGGTGTACAGGGCAAGTAGCCGGGCCCAGGCGCAGACCTCTCTCAATGCGGCACACCTGCCGAGAAGGGCGATAGCGGCTGCAGGGGAGGGAGGCACCGGCACGGGGATCTCCGGACACTACCTGCTCAGCCCGCGCAGGCCCGCTCAGTCTCCACCCCACTCATCCGCACCAGCACAGGGGCAGGATTAAGCATGGGCGGAAAATCCGTTTCGCTCGCGGATTTTGCGGATTTTCGGGAAATTCGCAATCCGCGAGATTCGCGAATCTCCCGCAAAATCCGCAAATCCGCGAGCAGCGGATTTTGCTCGCACTGCTCGCACTGTTCGCGTGAGTTCGCGTGAGTTCGCGCCCCGCGAATAAGTGCAAAATTGCAGAAATACGATTTTAGCAAACTGAAAGTAACTACTTACCAGGTTCAAAAGTTCAGGCTCATCATTAGTAGCCATTTCCTGTAGTGCTTGCTGAGGGGCCCCTCCAGAGTTCAGTTGCCAGTTGCAACTATTATGTGACCCTGCTCTGAACCTCAGAATAGTTACACATATGCCACAAAGGTCCTGAATTACAGCTAAGGGAGACAAGCAGGAGCCAGGCTGGCAGTTCAAATCCATTAATCAGCCCCTAATTCATTATTGTCAGTTAGGGCAGGGCAGGTGTTGTAACTAATTTTGCAACAATGAAAGCACTTAGCAAGTGCAAAAGTTCACTAATCAGGAAGCACTAAGGAAGCAGGTGCCAGCTAAAAAAATATTCTGTGACACATTAATCAGCCCCAAATTAATTCAGGTCACTTGAGGCAGGGAAGGTGTGCTTGCGTTGCCACAATAATGTACACTGACTGGACAACCAGAGGGTGCTGTGATGAAACAGAGGGTGGCATGGGTGGGCCAGAGGGTGGCATGAGTAGTCAGAGAGTGGCAGTGGTGACAGAGAGTGGCAGTGATGAAGAAGAGTGTCCCAAACAGGCTGGACACGTAGAAACAACAAGTTCGCGAAACTTGCGACCCAACAGGTAAGTTCGCAATTTGCGACATTGTACAAAACCCTCGCGAACTGGCAGAAACCCGCGCAAACACACAAAAAAAAAAAATTCGCGAGAATTCGCGGATTTTGCGGGTTGCGAGTTCGCAAATCCGCAAAATTCGCGAACGCGAGATTCGCAAAATTCGCCCATGCTTAGGCAGGATACAGATGCAGGATGAGGGCGGCCGGCGCTCATCCCAGGTGGTCTCTCAAGGACCTTTCCTCGGATCCAAGGTTCAGCTAAGCAGCGGACGACTTTGGCCCAGTCAGCAGAAGGATCCGCGACACCTTCACCTCCTTGCCCCCCCCTACCCCCCCTACTGCTCACCCCCCCCTCCAACCCCCCCGCAGTTCCAGTCACAGCCCGGCAGCGCTTCACTCTAGTGCAGTATTTTGTGCCTCAGCTAGGCCCGGCTTCAGCAACCGACACCGTCTCCGCCACAGAATCAGCTATGCTGCAGGAAACTCTTCGCAGGGGTGCTCCCATGTCAACTACACGTAGGCAGGCACCTATTGCTTCCCGATGTGCACGGATTAGGGAGGATTATTCGTTCAGCCGGAGGAGCCCCTCAATCAAGCAGCCATGTTGCTGCTCGACCAAGTTCCGCCCCTCAGGATATGACATGTAAGGGCAGTTTAATTCATCTTTCTGACTTTTCCTTTTCAATGGTGTGCTAATGTGGTGTTTATTCGATCCTTTATTGATATTTTCCCACCTATTTCACAAGATGGCTAATAATATGAAATATCGGTACAATTAAATCATATGCATTGCCCCAAATAATAACCTGCTGGTATATAAGTGGTTAAAACTTTGTTATTGGTCATCTGCTTAGCGAGTTCCTCATGATGCTACTAGTTTTTACAATCTGACTGTAAATACTAAGACAACAAAGGCAGTATATTCAAATATTTCGCAATTATCCTGGGCTTTGATTGCCTAAGTGATACCTAGCATACGTTTGCACAAAGCTTACATTCCAGATTATATAAATGTAATCAATAGAGCACACTAGTAAATATTTTTGATTGATCTCATTTGATCTGTTTTAATCTAATTGTTTTCAAAATTATAACACACACGTCAGGATCATAGGAAATTGTGTTAGAAGTGAATCCCAAGGTGCCTTGGCAGGCGCACTCTTTGGTGTTTATTACATCAACGTATGCTAACTTATTAATAACAAAACGGAGACATACACAAGAGGTCAAAGCCAGGCTGAGAAAGACGGTGTATTCAAAATATTAATGTTGAAATTAAATCCATATGAACAAGGGCTCATTCTCAGTTTTTTCGAGGGTTGGTGTCCTTCATACTTTACTCAGGAAGTCTGCATTTATTGGTTTGCTATAAATCAGTTCGGTTATTTTTGAGATGCTTAAAAAATCACAGCGCTGGGTGAACTTGAAAGGATTAACACTTTTGTGTATCACTGCCGTTTAGTGTTGTGATTCAGTAATTTAAGACCCCTGCTACGAACTAAAAAACACATTTATATATACAGTACCAAGATTTTATAATAACATTTTAATGTATTCTCTATAAGTTAATTTTAGAATTACATTACTGAAGAAACTCACTGGTGCAGTACTCAATTCTATTGTAGTTTTATCTCAAAGCATTGTTTAAAGCTAGTTTTTTTCTGGATTCTTTATACAATCGGTGGTCTATGTGAAGTATTGTGACATTTCTACATTAGAAAAAGGAATACAATTGTGATATGTAAACAAAATGTAAAACATGCAAATGTCTTTCGTAGAGTACCATGAGTCAATATAGCTGTGAGGAGGTTAAAGTTAGAGGTTCCACTCATTTGGGTTTTTCACCATATTTTCTGAGTTTTTCTTTCTGGTTTCAGCTAACATTATTCTTATACATCTGCTAGATTTGAGGTCATCTCAGCTGCCTAGCATCATTTTTGAGGTGGAAAGAAAAAACTATTTTTCCATCATATTGCACATTTAGCTAAGAGGGCTTCTTCACTGCTGACGTTAATTCACAAAAATGGGTAGACATCTGGCTTTGTTGAATAGTGAACTGCATACTTTGTTAGAAAAATGCTTACACTTTGTTTGATATATGGGTAGGTGTGCGTAAGGAAACTAAAATGGCATACAGTTTACTATGAATTCAGCTGAGTAGTTTTATGTGAATGCTTTCTTTAGTTCATCAGAGTGAGTTTATTTCTTTGATGATCATGTGTTGCTGCTCTTGGCCAAATTGACTTCTATATGTCTGTGACACATTGAATACAGTTTTGCTTTTTATCCTCTTGTAATGCCTTATATTTGGGCCATTCGTAAACATAATTGCCACTTAGTACCTTCATGCATGTATTCTAGTTTTTAATTCTTTATCTTCAGGGTCGATCAGAATGTATGTTAGTCCGTTTTCAGCTTTTCAGCCTTTTCTGCGATTTCATTTTTCAAAACTCATGCAGACAAATGCCTTTCACAGAGAAGGGATATCTTTCCATCATTTCCCGATTCTTTTTTTGCAAGGGTTTTTGGAATCCCTTATTTACTGTATTAGTTCAACTTGCAAAACATAAATACCTCTAAGAGCTTTTTTATAATTTTTAATTATAATCTCGTGGTTTAGTTTCACTGTGGTTTCCTGCACTAGAGAAGCAGCAGGACCCAATGCCACGGTGCAGGTAACACCATACCCACCTCCCTGTAATCGAAAAATGAATGGATTAGTGATGGGAGGTTGGCATGCACATCCCAGGCAGTGGAGCCTGTGCTTTTAACATGCAGAGAGTTGCAGTGGCGTGTAGAGGAATTCCCCACAAACCTCTTCCTAAAGATTTTCAATTATCTGGTAATGGTCATTTCATTTCATTTCATAAACTTTTATTCGATTATAAAGATTTGCATAATCATAAAAAGTACAATTTATAAAAATCATCGGTTTTGTACAGAGATTCACATGTTATAGTTTATAAAACAATGCCCTGACGGGTTTTCATTACTTTTTTTAAAAAGGTCGATATCATTTTGGCTTCGTGCGGGTTTACCGGTGACTGGAGATAAACAAGCGCTGGATATGTGCTTCTAAGACCGCTTGAACGAAGAAGGGGAAAAATCCATTTTTTCCTGGCTACGCTGTAGTATTTGCAGAACAGTGTGACATGGACCGTTGATTGCTTGGAGGCCCCGTCACACGGACAACAAATCAGGTTCCGAGACCAGTTGTTCTGTTCCGGAAATGAGACCAAGCGGAAGAAAAGATCGAACCGGAGTCTTGTCAATAGAAACTTTTCGTGGTTCGAAAGAAAGAACGTCAGGTAGGGCTGTATCAGTTTCTCTGATTGCAATAGGCAGATTTTTCCGTTTTGTGTTTTTACAATCTCAGCCTGATTGCGGAGTTCTCTTAAGTGGCCCATACATAGTTCTTTAAGCTGTTTCTTTGAAATGTCTTCTATTGAAGGTGGATCAAGAAAGTATTGCTCCCGATCTAGATCTTGAAAAAATTTAAAAATGTAGTTGAGCCAGGGGATTTTCCTCCAGTGAGCTAGGCTAAGGCAATCGGCGATGAGGGAGCGTGTTATATGGCTTTCTGGATTGCACCATATGCGGTGCCATAGAATGAGAGGCTGGCAGCGTATGGTGTCTGTCACAAATTCCATCCCTAGCTCTCGATGTGATGCTAGAATCGGAGAGCTTTGGGGAAGGGCCAGAACATACTTAATAAAGGCGTTCTCCGTTACCTGTAGTTGGTTGATGCTTCCGTATCCCCAGATGCCTGCTCCGTAACTAGCCACGCTGTGGCACTTTGCATAGTATAGCGTTAACAGTTCGGAAGGAGCTGGTTTTCCAAGTTTCCTGGAAAAGGCACAAAGTGCTGATGTTGCTCGACGGAAGTTGAGGTTTCTGGCTTCAATGGCTTTACGCCAGGTCATTGAATCGTCCACGAGTATACCCAGATAGGGGTATACTGTTGTTTTTTCCAGCTTGGTGTTGTTTATGTGTATGGATTTTGAAGTTCCGTGTTTGGGTCCTATGATCATTGTAAATGTTTTCTTTGTATTTACTTTTAGACCCAGAGAGTCCATAAACGTCACGTATTTGTTCAACTGTCGTTGAAGTTGGTTAGCTGTTCGGGCCAGGATGACCGAGTCGTCGGCATAGAGGAGGATGGGTATAGGGCGGAGTGCTATCTGTGGGAGGTCCTGGCTCCCTGCCAACATAGCTTTTTCGATCCCGTTGGTGTATAGATTGAATAAGAAGGGAGCCAGTACACACCCTTGCCTTACTCCTCGTGTGATTTTAAAGGGACGTGATAGTTCGCCGCCGATGCCATAACGCACTTGGCCTTCTGCGTTGGTATATAGACCCCTGAGGAAGGCCAATATCGGTGGGTCTACTCCAAGATTGGACATAATATCCCACAGCTTTGCGTGCTGAACGCAGTCAAAAGCCGCGCTCAGGTCTACGTAGACCAGGTAGATTTTTCCTTCTTTTGCGTGAGCGTATTTTCCGGCCAGGAGGGTCAGGTTTAGGGCCTGCTCCACCGTTCCGAGCCCCTTCTGGAAGCCATAGTGCAGGTCTGTGAAGATGTTGTTTACCTGGGCCCAAGATTGTAATCGGTCCAGGAGTAGTCGGCCTGCAATTTTGCCCGTGGAATCCAGAAGGGAGATCGGCCGGTAGCACGCGGGATCGTTGCGGTCCCCTTTCTTAAATATTGGCAAGAGGGTGGATGATGACCATGATGGAAGGAGACCGATTTCAGCGACTGCAGTCATTAACCGGGTTATTATTAGCGACCAATAGTCACTATTGTATAAAAACAAGTACATGGGTACCCCATCTGGGCCAGGAGCCTTGCCAGTTTTTGACGCTTTGATTGCCTTTCTGACCTCAGTGACAGTGAAGCGTAGATCAATGGGAAGAAAATTTTTCTCTGCTTCGTCCTCGCGTTCTATTTGAGGTATGTCAGATGGCGAGCCAAAGATTTTTGTGAAGTGGTGAACCCAGTCGTTCTCGGTTACTGCTACGTCGAGGTGGTATGGATCAGTATTGTTATCTAAAAAAGGTGATCTGATGGTCTGCCAAAATGTGATGCTGTCCTTTTTTAGTGCGCTTTCGTGTAGTTGGCACCAAAGGTCTCTCTTTATCTGCCGCCTTCGGTTTTTCCTAGCTTCGTTGTACGTTTTCCTCCGAAGTGAAATTAATTGAGCATCTCTTGGTTTCTGCCGGAGGGCTTCTTTTAAGGACGTGAGGGCCTTTCTGCAGTCTGAGTTAAACCATCTTTTAGTTTGGGGTTTAGGTTTGTTTTCCGTGTGTTTGAATAACTCGACTCTTATTGCCCCTTGAATGTTATGGAAAGAGGTGATGATTAGTTCGGGGGAGGCCTCTGCGGACAAACAGTCCCTTAACCAGGAGTGCGTTTTTTTCAAGTATCCTTTGCGAGGTCACTTCAGGGTCGACTTTCGCCCATTTGATGGCGTACCCGTTCTTCTTCTTTATTGTTATTGATTGTTGGTCAAGAGAACTGGTTTTTGTTGTGGAGGAGCCCGCTTTCTCCATTGTGAGCTCCACACTCAGCGGATAGTGATCACTAATCGGACTGGACCCTACTTTGTAGTTTTTTAGCGATCTTTTACACGTATTAGAGGCTAAGATAAAGTCAATGGTGGACGTGCAGCCTCGTCCATGGAAGGTGGGTAGAAATTCCTGGGCCGGGTCCACTAGTTCGTTTACAAAGTCTAGGTCCAAGGTGAATAGGATTTCATTTAGTTTATTTCCGCTTTCAGTGTGTACGAAATGAGGAATGGGATTTCCGGATTCAGATTGTAAGCCACAAATTCCAATTTTGTGGTTTGGACATAATGGGTGGTTGAAATCGCCTCCCCAGATGTATTTTATTGTCGCGCTTAGGTTCGCGCTTTGTAGTGTGGATATGTGAGCCACCATTTCGTCTAGATTTGTACAGCAGTCCAGAGTACCTGCGTTATTATAATAATTTATGAGTATATATATATTCCTCGATGCGGTAGTCTGGTGGGTAATTTGGATGATTTGAAAGGTAGGTGTTTCTTTCGTTAGTTTTACAGTGACTGCTATGGTGTTGGAGAAATAGATCATGAGTCCACCTTTTGGTCTTCCCATTGTGCTAGGCGTTGCTTTGGTGAAGAATGTCTTATATCCCGCTAGATGGAGGGAGGATGTACGCCAGGTCTCTTGTAGGCACAAGATTTGGTGGCTTCCTGCTATTTCCAGCCATTGAGGGCATGTTATTTTTCCGGTTAGACCTGCGACGTTCCAGAAAGCTATGCCTATACTCATGGCCTCGTTGTCTGTCGAGGTGGCGGGTACTGTTTTGTGGTTGGTAGGGATTTCAGCGGCTAAAACTTGGTCGGTGAATGATCTTTCGCTCGTGTCCGGTTTTTTGAGGGGAGTGTGGGTCAAAGGGTTGTTTAGTTGGATCGTTGGTGTCTCTGGTGTGTCAGGCTGTTCTGGTGGGACTGTCGGATGCTTCTCAGAGACTGGGTGATGTAAGACGGCAACTGTGTGTTGGCTAAGATCGACCATAGGTGGTCAATCGACCATATCGAGGCACTCGTATCGATTTTGGGTCGGGAAGCCCTGCCAACCTTCATATGCTGGGTAGGGTCTATCCTGCCAATATGGAACTTGGCCATCAACGTACCTTTCTCTTGGCCCCCCCCTGTCTAGGTACTCGCATGGGTAATCCCTCCGACTCCATGGTGTTTGACGCCATGGGTCCTGGATTCGTGGGTCTTTGGGATGATGGTGCCATTCCCAGGGTGGTAGGTTGTGATGTGGTTTCACTGGGGGGTAAAAAAGAGAACGGTGGCGGGCGTCTATTCCCCCTTTTTTCTCGAGTTGTGGCCAGGCACAGATGTAGTCTACCGTTGCGGGATCTCTGCATGTTACAATGATGCAGTCACCGCGTATTGTTTTCTTGGTTTTGCCTATCCAGGCTACCCTACGTGCTGACGTAATCCCTCCTGATAGGTGTGATTCGAGAGGTCTATTTATGCTGAGCCACTGCATGGCTTTATTTTTAAGTGACCATGCAGTTTCTGGGGTGTCTTCTGCTAACTCGGGTACTCCTGTTAAAACTATTGTGTATGGAGTAGCTTCAGGGGGCAAGTGGGCTGGACGTCTAACTGTGGGGAGTTTTTTCGGGGTGGTTTCCGATGTGTTCTTGGATGTTTTTTGGGGAGGTAGTGGATTCGTAGGCTGGGAATCGGGTTTCTCTGTGGGGATTCTACTGGAGTCTGGGTTTTGTGCTGGACATGAGGTGTGTGCCGTGATATTGCCTTTGGTAGTTGCCTCTTTTTGTTGTGGTGGTTTCTCCTGCTGGGGATGAGGCGTATTTGCTATTGGTTTGGGTGTGGTAGACGGTGGATTTGTGTTCTTCTGTGCTGCGGATGTTGCGTTTGAAGGGTTGACTGTTTTCTGTATGTGTTTTTGGTTTCGCTTTTTTGGAGGGTGTGAGGTGTTTCGCTGGCCCTTTACGTCTATCCTAGTATTTGCATCTAGAAGAGTGGCCGATATTATTGACAGTTGAGCTTCGAGATTTCTGATGCTCAACTGGATAGGCTTTAGGTATTGGTAGAGTAGATCTTTGGTAGTGGTGAGCACTTGTGATGTAATTCTGCAGGTCTTACATTGCTCAGATGTGTTATTATTGGAGATTGCCTTATGTGGAAGAGTGGAGTCAGGAATGTGCAATATGCTATTGGAGCATGGGGAGTTTGAATGGGTCATGGGTGAGCTTTGTGTTTTTTCACTGAGTGATAGTCGAGTCTCCGATGTTGCCCTTTCCCTCTCGCCATGCTGGGGCAGGTTGTCGGTGGTTTGGGTATCTCCTTGGGTTTGACATCCAGCTAGGTCGGGGGTTGCTTCCAAGTCTTCTGATGTTATTGAGGGATCCGACTCAGAATGCGTGACCGACAGGTCGACTACTGAAGGGACGGTGTTAAGTTCTGTGATTGGAAGAGGCACTGGAAGTGAGCTGTTTTGGGAGGTCAGATTAATTGGGGATGCAGCGTTCGCTATGGCACCAAGTGATGAGCGCTTGGCATTTGCGCTCATAAGATCCATTGAGACTCTCTTTTCCATTAAAGCTATGCTTTGGTTTATCGTTTCGTTAACCCGTGATATAAAAAGGTCGATAGGGCCAGTTACTTGTGCTACCTCCTGTGCATGTTTGGATTTGGGTTTGGAGGCACTTCTAGTTTTTGGCGGCATGCTTGTTTGTTGCTGGGTCGTCGATGAAAGAGGGATGGCCCGGTCCGGTCTCTATCGGGCACTAACGGGCAACAACGGGCCCGCCCTTGGCCCGGGCTTCGCCCGCGCGCGTCCCACGATGCGCGTGATAGGCCCTGTTTAAGTAGGTATAGGGAAGGGGCGGGGCACTGGGAGGGGGCGCGGCTCACGCGGGAAGAGGGAACAGCTGATGTTACTGACGCTGTCCCTCGCAGTCCCCGGGCCGCGCCTCTCTCCTCCGCTGCGGCCTCGCGTCTCTCCTCCGCTGCGGCCTCGCGTCTCCACTCACAGGGTCTCCGGCAGGTTTGGCACAGGAAGGCTGCTCCTGCAGCAACGGCAATTAGGGTTTAGAAAAACGCTGGCAAGTCCTTACAGCAGCAAGTCTCTCTGGCGAGCGGCTCCCGCGAAGCGGGGGCCGCGAGAGGTTTTAAACACCCTGTAGGGGGTGGGGCACTGGGAGGGGGCGCGGCTCACGCGGGAAGAGGGAACAGCTGATGTTACTGACGCTGTCCCTCGCAGTCCCCGGGCCGCGCCTCTCGCCGCGGCCTCGCGTCTCCACTCACAGGGTCTCCGGCAGGTTTGGCACAGGAAGGCTGCTCCTGCAGCAACGGCAATTAGGGTTTAGAAAAACGCTGGCAAGTCCTTACAGCAGCAAGTCTCTCTGGCGAGCGGCACCCGCGGAGCGGGGGCCGCGAGAGGTTTTAAACACCCTGTAGGGGGCGGGGCACTGGGAGGGGGCGCGGCTCACGCGGGAAGAGGGAACAGTTGATGTTACTGACGCTGTCCCTCGCAGTCCCCGGGCCGCGCCTCTCGCCTCCGCTGCGGCCTCGCGTCTCCACTCACAGGGTCTCCGGCAGGTTTGGCACAGGAAGGCTGCTCCTGCAGCAACGGCAATTAGGGTTTAGAAAAACGCTGGCAAGTCCTTACAGCAGTCTCTCTGGCGAGCGGCACCCGCGGAGCGGGGGCCGCGAGAGGTTTTAAACAACCTGTAGGGGGCGGGGCACTGGGAGGGGGCGCGGCTCACGCGGGAAGAGGGAACAGCTGATGTTACTGACGCTGTCCCTCGCAGTCCCCGGGCCGCGCCTCTCGCCTCCGCTGCGGCCTCGCGTCTCCACTCACAGGGTCTCCGGCAGGTTTGGCACAGGAAGGCTGCTCCTGCAGCAACGGCAATTAGGGTTTAGAAAAACGCTGGCAAGTCCTTACAGCAGCAAGTCTCTCTGGCGAGCGGCACCCTCTCTGGTAATGGTCAAAACAAAACATTGACTATGATTGCAGAAGATAGCAGCAGAAACAAATGCAGAAATATAAAGTCTGTTCAAGACGTCTGAAGTACCAATCTCAGGAGGGACATTGCTAAGGCACTTGATAACTGTTCCATTGATCTTTAAATGAACCCACACAAACAGGAACACCTGGCGTGATAGCCATCTAGGGGTTGGATAGCTGAAACTGCAAACATATTCCAGATTGTTGCATTGAGGGAGCAGTGTGTAATGTTCACAACCCTTTCACCCCCTAAAAGCAGTCAGCGTATATGAAATTATAGCTGAATATCTTTTGCTGACCCCACCCAGTCTAGGAAGTCGTATGCAGACACCCATCAGTAACTCTGGGACCTTTGGGTGAGGCGATGGCGTACAGCTAACATTATGCAACATATAGCTGACAAAGTCTTTAGCACATCATCCAACAATTATTTCTTTAATGGCAGTCAACACAATCTACCATCGTTGTCATTGTATGAAACAGAAATTGCTGTGTTTGTTCTATAAATTCATTTATAGAACCTTCGTATTTGGCAGCTAACTTAAGATTTACATTCCTGCTTGACTGCCGAGATCCGCAGGCTCCATAAGGCTGTTCATTCTCAGCCAACAACATCATGTGGGGGTGGGAGAGCCTTTTCTGTTAAAGCCACCAGTCCTTAAAATGTCTGATCGCCAAAACATAAATAATCGATATTATTGAAATTCAGGAAAGATGTTCTAGCTCCACTAAATTCTGACATTGTTTTTAACAGAGTACTGTTTATTGCTAGTGTTGAGAATCCCCTGGCGTATTTTGTGGACTAGTAAATATTTGCCTTCTCAGTGGGGATTCCCAAGACCTGATGAAACGCTTGTACATACACCTCGAGATCGGAACCCTTCTCCCAAATCCGAATGTTGTTCCCGCTGGACCTGTTTTCGAGATCTTCAACATCCGCCTGCAAACCAATCTGCTGTTCCTGAAGGCGAACCACCTCTTGCTAGTTTGTAGGATTTCAACTTCCTCTCTTTTTGTATATCAGTCTTCCAGGGCGGCAACTCTTTCCCAACTACATCCAGGGCTCTGTGACCTTCACGCAGATGAGCAGATAGGTCCTCCTTCTCCGTCTGAAGATCTTCACGTAGCGAGGAGAAGAACGACTCCATGAACGCACGAGTGAGAGGGCCCTTGAGGCGTCATCTCCACTCGCTGACCCCGCTTCTGCCGTGATGGACTTCTCGGCAAGGGTCCGCCGGGTTCCTGGTAAGCATATCATTCACTGAGCGGTCCTTCTTCGCTGTAGTAGAGGCCTTGGTAGGGAGACTTACCAGAACGTTTATAAAGGGAGAAACCCGAAAGAAGGTCATTGGACCTTTGCTGGTCCGCCGATGATATGCCGTCAACTGGGCTACCACAGTGTCAGAAGGGGCCAAGAAGGAGCCTCCTGGTAAAAATGTTGTATCATCTCTCTCACCTACAGTGCATCATCCGGGCAGTCAACACCTCACTGTTTCCCTCTCTCTCAGGGGCCGCCGCTGCCCAGTCCGATTCCTCTCCCTCACAGATCATGGCAAGAGCCCCCAGGGACCAAAGGCTTGCCTCACGCAGGTCCTGGTGCCAGCAATGAGGTTGTTCTGCCATTCCATCGTAGTCACGCCAGTCCAGGTGGTATACTGGAATGGTGGAGCGGGCCCTTGACAGTCACACCTGTTCCGCTACTTCATGCGATCTCCCTCAAGGGTCAGGAGGAAACCCTGGAACCAGGCCACAGGGCGCTTCCACTATGCCACCCCCCCATCCCGAATCGCCAGCGGCATATGGGGAACAGCCTTAGTGGCGACCTCAGCAAAGCTGGCAAGCGCGGATAATGGTAAACCGAGGGGGGCAGCATGTGGGGCCTCTCTTCATGTCCACCCTCAGGGTAGGGGACTCCGCTGAGTTCCTGCCTGCCTCTCTGTACTCTACTTCTCACTTGCATCCCAGTGCCGCTGCAGGCGATAGCCGCGGGTCCCTGGTTCACTTCACCACAGGATACAAGCTACAAAGGAGGGCTCCCAATAGGTCTCTGAAGGGGACTGTTGCTCACGTCACCTTCCACCCAGCCTTGTTGAATGCAGTATCAGCAGAGAAGCCGGGGGCAATCCAGCAGCTCCAGGACAGGAGGCGGGGGTTTGCTCACCTCCCCCTACTGATCTCCAAAGGGTGCCAGGGCAAAATGGAGCTGCGAGCCAGATCCAGTGCCCCTCACCTGCACTCAATGCCAGGTCAGGAGCCTTCCGGCCCCGGCAACACCGCAGGCCCCAGCTGAAGTCTTTGCTCGCAGGCCTATACTAGCGTCCCATGGCCCACCTGGGCTTGCCACCGGTAGAGCGGCTGCCGAAACACAGAATCTGCTGTTGCTGATGCCCCTGGGTGTCCGCGAACCCAGTATCAGTCAGGAGCCACAGATTTCGGAGGGCTGAGGCTGTAATCAGTGCTGTACTGTTGGTGAGGACAGAGCAGCGCTCATTCATGTCCTACCCTGCTGCCATCTTGCCCCTATCCCGTGCAAGCTGGTTTAAAAACAAGTTTTTAGATTCCTCCTTATTTATTGAAAATTGTCGTCCTAGAAAAGGGGCACCTATATGTCGCATTTGTGGATCTTATGTTCACTTTTGATCCGATCCCTCTAACCAAGTTGTGGATGGTCCTTAAATGAATGGTATTCTCTGATAACATCCTTTCCATTCTAATACGATTGCTTGAAAGTACCTTTGCACGGGTGAGATGTGGCACTTTGACTAAACTAACAGAACACAACTCTTTAAACAAAGGAGTGCACGAAGAGTGTGTTTTCGAGCTAATCTTCTTTTCACTTTATATAAATGATGTTCTAGATTTTCTGGGCTACTGGCTCTCCTAGACGATGTAAGAGTGTTGTTCCAGTCCTCTTGTTTGCAGATGATACACTACTTATTTCCAAGACACCTATGGTCCTACACTACATACCCTGTTCGATCAATTTGGCATCTTCTGCAGACAACGTAGGCTCGAAATAAAGCTGACTAAGACCTAATCTATGGCCACAAACCTGCACAAGAGATATCTTGGTGAAATAAAATTGAACAGGGTGAAATTCAAGAGGGTAAAGTCCTTTGAGTACTTAGGTGTAAAATTGACAGAAAATATGACACGGGGAACCCAGTTTGAATAAAGTGCATTAGTGTTGCAGTAATATAGTTGTGGTATACTGAAAGGCCACAAATAGTTTGACCAAATTAGTGTCTCCATCATTGCACATTTTAATGTCCAAGCCCTGGGATCACACCACATATATAAGGGGTTTGCCCAAATCTTCCTCCACTTTCTGGGCTGTAAATATATTCCAAAAACAAAATGATGTGGAGGAACGGATCTCCTAAACAATCACGATAGGGTACATTTATTTACTCCTGTACAGTGGCTCAATATCCCATCAAATTAATATGTATTTCTTAGTAAATCACATTCATTATTCATTCCTGTTCAAAACCTTATTTTATTTCCTAATTCATATCTGGTTAGGACCAATGGTCTTTTTTTCTGCCAAATTTAAAAGGAACAATCAGACACAAATATATACACCATACATATAGAACACATACAAAATTACAAAAGATCTCAAAAAATACTAATTTCCTAAACCCCAAATTCTTTCACAGCAAGTGTCAGTTCCTAAAATACATTGCGATCCACTGTGAGGTAATCCTATGCACATCAGCGGTATCCTCTCAACCTCAAAGAAAAAATTCAATATTCAACGGATTCCTCCTTCTCCAGTTGTCAACAGCCCTGTGGTCAGCAGTCTTTTGGTTAGAACTGTGGGGGCATCTAATCATTTCTAAACAGGCAAAGTTGGAGAAGAACTTTCTAAGATCGTTGGTAAAGGCTTGATGTCCTTTGCAGAATACCTTGGCTGAACTGTATCTGCTCCCAGATGTACGTCCTGGGAATGGATGCTATATGAAACAACCAAAAAGTGAGGAGGTACATACTTTTAAGGGTTTTGTAAAAACAAGTAGTTCTTGTTGTTTGTTATGGAAAAATATTTTGTTAATCTCAGACATTGAACACTAATACCTTATTAGATTCAAATCCTCAAATAGATTTTAGCCATACTTGGATGATATAATACCACTTATCACTGAACAGCTAGATCTTAAATGTTGGTTGGGAATCCTTTCAGTGAAAACTTTTTATAACAAATGGACAGGTAATCAAACAACTGATGATCTATGCCTGGCATGCAAAAGTGAGACTGAAACTGTACAGATCTGCTATTTTTTTGCCGTGCTTACATCCACACTCGCAGGAGATGGATTGTTCCAATCTGTCATCAGCTTGGTGTGACAACAATGTATAGTTGCTTTGAGAATTGTAATTTCACACGCTAGGGGTCTATTTTTTTAGCGTAGCCTGGTTCATATCATCTGTATGGCTCAAAAGGAGGACTTTAACTATTATTGATCGTATTTGGACTCATTGTAGCATTTTTGTCAAACTATGATTGAATTTAGCTTATATCGTATAAAGCTGTTTTATATTTTATTACGTCTATTAATGTTGTCGTGAGAATGCTTTACTTTCAGATAAATTGTTTAATGGGGGTTTAATTATTGTAATTTGTTTACGGATTGTGCTGTTTTAAATATAATTTGTCTGAATTGTTTAATGGGGTTAATCCTTGAATAAACATTTCCTGACTGACTGTTTTGCCCTGTTGTGGGAAATGACCCACCAGGCGTTTCTCCACGCATATGTTCCAGTCTTCCTTTGGAGGTTTATGTGAAAATGTGACTTAAGATGAATGTGTCTTTTGCCAGTCATGCTGTAGTGTAGTTCCTATTTTCCCTATAGGCCCTGCGCATTGGAATAACATAAACAGGAGTTTAGACGTAGGACTGAGGTCTTCTAGGTCTCTACTGACTATGTTAGACTTAATTTAGGTTTGCGCCAGCTAGCTCAGAGGTCACTGGAAACTTTCTTGACTGAATAGGAAGTGATCAGCTTCCCTGGCTTCAGACAAGAAGGGATTCGGGGAAATTTGAGCCCAAGACCCGCCGAGGTGGGGAATTGAACCCTAGTCCGGACCAGACCTCTGCATCAGGGTCTGCCGCTCCAACCACTTGAGCCACACTTCTTTGTTGCCAAGGATCTGTTCGAGAATTCTCTTTAAGGGTTTAGTCAGCACTGTACCTTGGGAATAGAATGTAGGAGGTCTGGTATCTCCCTCTCAGGACCCAATATCCCAGTCACCCGCAAGGGTAGGCTGGAAACGCCGTAGCTGGATTTTCTCGGCAGGAGAAAAGACAGCGTCTTTCTCAGCACGTCAAAGAGGAGGGGCAGCGCCGTGGGCTTCTCGCTTCTGCTGGGCTCTCGGAAAGTAGATTAGCTGCTCTGCTCCAGAATCACCACTGTGTGTTTGCTTAAGGCAACGTTGGTATATTTATACCTGAAAGGTGCCGAGTTTGACATAAGGTTTATTTATTTATTTATTTATTAATAATATTTATAGAGCGCGAACAATGGCCCATGGGCGTCTCGGCGCTTGGACATAAGACGTCAATAAAGATGTCACTAAGAACTGGCCGTTCTTACAGTGCTCGCAGGAGTTCTATTACAAATCAAAACAAAGCAAGCGGGGCTTTCCCAGGTTGCTGGAGGTTTGGTGTGTCGAAAGAACTCGGTGTGCTCTCTAGGAAACTAAGGAAGTAGCTTCTGCCATGCCTTGGGCTGCAGGGGCGATTTACTGAAATATGGATCTGATTATTATGCCATTATAGGGATATTATTGATTATAGCCATATAGGGGCATAAAGTCACAATATTGAATCGGGTTCCTAGATAAAACACATCAATGCTGTCTGTCGTTGCATAAATCATCTTGTAAGTCTTCATCACTTAATTTATTGCGTCTGATTTTTCGAATAATTTTCTGTAACATCGTACTTCATGTGTGGGGAGTTGTGAGCATAAAAAGAGAATGTGTATGCTTCAAGAAATGCTGTTTGCGTCAATTACCGAGTATACATTTCTCGCACATATTCCCATCTGTATTCCCCACAGTTGAAGCAGTCTTTCCAAACTTCTTCTGATCTGCATTAATGGAGAAATCGCTTAGAAACAGCAGCTCACATTCATGGTGAATCTGATTTGGTGCTGAGTGAAGCTTCCTTCTTCCTTGGATTATCTACTCAAAGTACATGTTCATATCCCAAATCCAGAGAGATTCAGCACTCGACTACATTACACATCTGAGAGATTTCCTTTCAAATTGAAAACGAATTGATCACATATTCTAGGCCATAATTTAGCTCTATGGGGATGTGTTCCATTAGACAGTCGATCAGGAAGTTAACTGCTGTTTACATTCTGAGATAAAATAAACCCTGTAACTCACAAGAATACTTTAATTTCAGGGTGTTTCAATCCTCCATTCATTTTCCCCCTTTCCTTCCTGTTTCTTTTGCTCTGACTTAAAATTCAATGAGGAAAAATAAGTCTAAGATCTCCAAACATGAGAGCCGGTTTCCACTACTTCTACACCCGCACCTATTAACCAGTGGGCACACCGACCCTGCGTTGCTATGCCTAAGGTCTAACTTTCTGAGTAGTAGGGAACTCAAATGTTTGTTTGCAAAGGGAATGTTTTGTAAAAGCCTGTTTTTAGGCGAAACAAAATATAATCTTGCAGCTGCTTTTTCCCCATCAGGCTTCTAGGTAGCACGGGTGACTGATCGTATGTAACTCTGGTGGGCATTGGTGTCAGTATGTGTGTTGGCCATGTTACTGGATGCCTTTAGGTGGGTTGCTGCCTTTGTGTGTGTGTATATATATATATCACTGTATGCTGCGTGGCTGTGTGCATGCACTCCAATTAAACACAAGACCGCACCTTGGAAATGCGTGTTTCATTATGTGAGGGAAAAAACGTTTTTTGCTGGTTCTTTTGTAGTTTACAAAAATGCAATGCAGTTTTATGTCTTCTTTGGCATCTCATCTGTCGCCATTCCTTATGTGATCAACAGAAACACCTTTAGAAATACTACTGAGAGAAGAGCTCTGGCTCCACCACATGTTGATTCCCTTGAGTACATCCGTTCATTGGGCATAAGTTTTTATTTTTAATAGTGTGCTTTACACTGAAATTTTCTAACAGAACACGATTCATCAACGTGGGGAAGGATGATGAACATTATATTCATTAACAAATATATTGAACATTGAAGACAGAGCATATGCATTTCTGATTCTACTGAAAAAGTATGCTTGTGTTGCACTCTATGCCTCATGGCAATACAGTAGACCGAGTTGGTTACGGTGACAAACCAATAATCAATGCAATAGACTGCCTGTTTATTATGAAAAGTTACAGTAAAGGCAGTTGTCTTATGAGTCCATTGTGCTCAGCTTATCTTAAAGCCCATAGTCTTTAAATTTGGATTGTTATTCCTCTGTTTTTGAAGCCTGTAGTTTTATTTTTACATGAACTCTCACCATTTCTGTAGTAGGCATGGTGTTTGTTACCTTTGCTAACACATGGGGACATGGGATTTTTGCAACATGATAGGGCCTTTTAGGAGAGAGCATATTCTGCTTTGCCAATTGGTATTTTGTGTAAATTTGAAATCTAAACGAGTGTGTGTCTGATGGTTGCTTATGCTCCATAAATAAACCTGGGTTAGCCATAGTGAATAGCCAATCCTAAAAGTGATTGGTCTGATTGGTTTGCTGAGGAAAGTTATATTTGCAGCCATGGGTCAGCTCTTGTTTATTATGAACGGTGGTCACAAAGGCAGGAGGCTTGGCTCATTTATTGCGAAAAATGTGTTACAGCCAATCTGTCTTAAGCAGTGGATTGGTATTGCACTGTATTACAGACTGTAGATGGGTATTTTGCTACATGAAATGTCACAGATTACTGCAGTAGGCAAGGATTTTGGTTTTGCTCTGCACCCATGTCAGACTATAGGGAGCAAAGATTTTCATTCTGGTAATCCGTGTTATTGATTTTTGATAGAGGTTGTATATTTATTTGCTGGCTGTAATTTTGTACATAAGTGTAATTTTACAACTCTAGGCATTATGGCTACTAGATTACACACCATTTAGTATGCCTGTACTAGCTAAGGCCTCAAGGCAGTGGTAGAGGTAATAGACACTATTGATTCATTGGGAAAGTGATCTTTCATTCTGTGCATTTCTAACAAATTATCTCTATTTCTGTTTCTTTCCTTCCAGCCTCTTCAATCTTGTGCCCTCCTTTTCTGTGCTCTTCGACCTCATGTTGGGCATATTTTGTCTTTCCCCATGCAGGTCTGTTGCATATTGTGCCCCTCCATACTGTGCCCTCCCTTTCTGTGCCCTTCGATCTCATGGTGGGCATACTGTGCCTTCTTCCCATACAGGTATGTTGCATGTTGTGCCCCTCCATACTGTACCCTCCCTTTCTTTGCTCTTCGAACTCATGCTGGGCATACTGTGCCTTCACCCGTACAGGTCTGTGTCATCTTGTGCCCCTCCATACTGTGCCCTTCCTTTCTGTTCTCTTCAACCTCATGTTGGAAATACTTTGTCTTTCCCCATACAGGTCTGCTGCATCTTTTCCCCCCCAATACTGTGCCCTCCCTTTCTGTGCTCCTCGACCTCATGTTGGGCATACTTTGTCTTTCCCCATACAGGTCTGTTGCATCTTGTGCCCCTCCGCACTGTGCCCTCCGTTTCTGTGCTCTTCAACCTCATGCTGGGCATACTGTGCCTTCACCCATACAGGTCTGCTGCATCTTGTGCCCCTCCATATTGTGTCCTCCCTTTCTGTGCTCTTCGTCATCATGCTGGGCATGCTGTGCATTCACCCATACAGGTCTGTTGCATCTTTTGCGCCTCAATACTGTGCCCTCCGTATCTCTGCTCTTCAACCGCATGCTGGACATACTGTGCCTTCACCCATACAGGTCTGTTGCATCTTGTGCCCCTCCTTCCCTTTGACCATCTAACTCCAGAGGTATTACATTCTTTCTCTGAGGGGATGAGAGCAGTTTCCCAATGGATGTCTTTGAACATGCTGCAGTGCAATGTTTCAAAGACAGAGGTTATGCTTTTCGGTGAGGCTAAAATCTGCTGGGCTCCTGACTGGTGGCCTTTAGATCTTGGCCCAGTCCCTGAGCCTAAGCAGATAGTTAAGAATCTAGGGGTCCGCCTGGAACAAGAACTCAGCCTGAAGCAGCATGTTACCAACCTTGTTGGGTCTTGTTTTCGGACCATAGGATTGCTGCGCAGAGTTTTTCCACTGCTTCCAGACACCATTAGAAAGACCCTGGTCCAGGCGCTGGTTATTAGTCGTCTCGACTATTGTAATGGCCTCCTGTTGTCAGCAAATGAGGAGGATCTGGACAGGTTACAGGTCGTGCAAAACACTGCAGCTAGGCTGGTAGTAAATGCCCCTCCCAGAACACCATCAAAACCACTTCTTGCCAGGCTTCATTGGCTTTCCATTCGCCAGAGAGTCATCTTTAAAATCTGTTGTACGGTGCACAAAGGACTTCATGGTTTGGGTCCCTCTTATCTGGCAGACAAGTTTGTGCCGTATGTCCCTTCCCGTGCTCTACGGTCCAGTGACCAACTGCTTCTCACGATTCCTAGGATCAAGCGGGCAAGGCAAGGGGGAAAGGCTCTGTCGGTAAGGGGACCGAAGATATGGAATGGCCTTCCTCTCCAGCTTAGGCAGTTTGAAAACCATCTGGCCTTTAGGAAAAAGCTGAAGACGTTCTTGTTCCAGGCCTTTACCGTATAGTTTAGAATTAGAGTGCAGTCATGTAATTCGATCTCCTGCAGATCTTGGCAGTCATATAGCGCGGAGATACTCCCTAGGGAGTCTATTCTAGCGCTTTATAACACGCTAAATACTGTGCCCTCCCTTTCTTTGCTCTACCACCTCATGCTGGGCCTTTACTCATACAGGTCTGTTGCATAGTGTGCCCCTTTATACTGTACCCTCCCTTTCTTTGCTCGTCCACCTCATGCTGGGCATACTGTGGCTTCTCCTATACAGGTCTGTTGCATCTTGTGCCCCTCCATACTGTGCCCTCCCTTTCTGTGCTCTTCGAGCTCATTCTGGGCCTACTGATCCTTCACTCCATACTGTGCCCTCCCTTTCTGTTCTGTTCCACCCCATGTTGGGCATACTGTGCCTCCACCCATACAGGTCTGCTGCATATTGTTCCCCTCCATACTGTGCCCTCCTTTTCTGTGCTCTTCGACCTCATGTTGGGCATACTGTGCGTTCACCTATACAGGTCTGTTGCATCTTGTACCCCTCCATACTATGCCCTCCGTTTCTGTGCTCTTCGACCTCATGCTGGGCATACTGCGCCTTCACCTATACAGGTCTGTTGCATCTTGTGCCCCTCCATACTATGCCTTCCGTTTCTGTGCTCTTCAAGCTCATTCTGGACCTTCTGATCCTTCACTCCATACTGTGCCCTCCTTTTCTGTGCTGTTCCTCCTCATGTTGGGCATACTGTGCCTTCACCCATATAGGTCTGTTGCATCTTGAGTGTCCTCATGCCATGCTGTCTGCTCATGTGACTTCCGTTGTGTGCTCGTTCATAATGTACTTGAAGTCATTCTGTTCAATTATCATGTGCTCCCCTTTTTGGCTCCCTCCTCATATGTTTGCAGTCGTCTCGCAGTCTATCCGCCCCCTGTGCGAGCCCCACTTGTTCTTTTTCCCTGTGCTTTCCTTCTCGTGATTGTTGTTGCCCTGTGCTCTACCATCCTGTGTCACATTGTGCCGAGATGCATCTACGTTCTCCCATCCTGTGCTCTTCCGGGCTTTGCTATCCGATCTGGTTCTGTGTGCCCTGACATTCTATGTTCTTTCAGACTCGAGGCACTCGCCCAGTGTATTCTCTCCAGGTCTTTAATCCCCCGCCCCCCTTTCTCTGACACCCTTTGCTCTGTCAGCCGTCGCTCATCCTTTCACATCCTGCATCTTCTCTCTGTTTTGTGGTCTTTATCTTGTACGTTTCCATATTGTGCTCACTCCCATCGCCGGGGCCTTTCGCCCTCTTCTGTACAGTGTAGTCCTCTCCCATCCTGCACTCGGATCTTTCACTCCGCCCGTACTCTGATTTCTGATTCTGACCCTCCATCATCCGCAGGAGTTGTCCTTCTGTGAAACCTCCTGTCCCCTGCTACGCTGTACCGTTCTTTCCCCCTTATATCTGTCTGCACTCTGTCATCTCCCGCCGCATGCTCTCGTATTCTGCTCCGTCACCCCTTCTGCGCTCACTCACCCCATTTGCCAGGGCTTTGTCCATTGCCATTCTTGCTGGCTTTGCCCATGCTTATTTCGTTTGGTTGTCCTTCTGGAAATTATGTTGTGTTAACTGGGTCATCTGGGTGCATGATACCAGCAGCTGTCATGCCGACCCGCCCTCTCCTTTTCTGTGCTGAGGCCGCCTGTGATCCTGAGCGTACACTCTTTGAAAGATACGGTTTTGATTAACATTTAGATAACCGAATGTATGATTAATTGCTTTCAGCCGGAGGGTTTCTTTAGAAAGCGGAGACCTCTTAAAAATACATTTTTCGCTTTAACATCATACGGTATGATATGGAAAGACCGCGTTATGACTCGGTAGTGGTGCTGAGTTTTGATTTATTACTTTTTTTTATTTATATCGGAGCTGATTGCATAATTGTAAATGTGGAACAGTCCGAAAGTATTGAATCACTGGTAACGTTTTTATGTCAGAACAATGTTCGAGGCCGCTTGTAATTGTGTACAAGCCTGGGCTGGTAATCCGATCAAGCAGCAGATCCGTAATGTGAAAGGCGGGCCTGCATCCATCTTTCAATGAAAGAGAGGGTTAGACGAGAACAGCGGTAAACACTCCCACTGTTGGATGTGGGCCTTGAGCTGTCATGGAGAGGCATCTCTTCTCCAGGCACTCGAATCCAACCCAGAGCTCAAACCCAAGTCAGTAGTGAAGGGCCCCCCATTCTCTGCTGAAGCGAATGTACTTGTTCAGACAGTTCAGTATTTTTTTAACATATAATTTTTATTATTAGGTTTTTATATTGTTATTATTAGGTTTTTATATTGAGCTGATGCCATCATCCAATGCAGTTTGTTCTTGTATCTCTCTCCAATCGACATCTCCACGTGACACATTGATTTAACCGAACGGGAGCGAATGTTAGCCTCAATGGCAGATTTGCTCTATTTTAGCCCATAATGCGTCCTCATGCTTTAAAAAGTAGTGATATAATGCTGAAGCCGTTATTTCACGTACCTTCGTGGACATAAGGGGAATTGCATCAATATAACCCAATCCTAGTCATATTAATAGCTTTTCTGATGCTGTACGTTCATATTGCAGGTATTATAGAACGTGGCAGTACACAGCAGACACAAGGACGAAGTATGGACGGGGGAAGGGTGTAATAGTTAAAAAGTGAACTCCTCTGCTGCATTGTATTAAACCTTATCGTCTGTGTACTGTCTATTCATGAAACATTTCGAGGGCTTCTAAATGTGTGGTACCCAAAACCATAGTGAGGCTCTGGGAAATAAACCCCAATAGTGGACCTCGTATTGCTTAGGTGTCTGTAAGCGTGTTTGATAGGCTTTCCATCACTAATATGTTCTGCGGTAGTAGATCAAAAGCTGACGGGCGGAGGCATTGACAATTTCCTATAAGAGAAGTCTTAGCAGTGCCTAAATTGGTCCATATTACTACCTGCTCTGCTTTTGTTTGAGATGGAAGTGTGGTGAGTCGAAGGCCCCATAATACAGAGGAGATGTATCATTTTAATAGCAGCTATGGTCATAACCCAGTATTGCTCAATATATGGGCAATACCCATCAGCCATATCTGAAATTTCGTGCCATGCCACAGCCTCTCCAGCATAGCACACTTTTGTAGGAGAAGTGTTTGTGTAATTGACTGGGTATGAGTACTAAACTCAGACCGCCTTATAGTAACGTTCCTGCCAGCTATGATGCAAGGCCTTTTGGACATGTCTCTTTACAGGGTATCCTATTGTTTAGCTTCTATTTCTTTCCTGATGATTTCAATCCAGTGGGCCTTGTATGGGTGGACATTGGAGAAAAGACTTGTTAAAGAATATTGTAAAGTGGAGCAAATTTCCCTTTAGTTTCCCTGACTAATTTTAAAACCTTTTCTAATGTTGTCGATTCTGTAATTTGTCTGTCAAAGGAGCCCGAGCCTAGGGCTGATTTAAAGGAAGAGTTGTGGTGAATTGGGATGTGAAACGAAGGAAAGGATATCTCCTTTGAGTGCCTGGTGAAGTCTCAGACTTCTAGTGTGGTGTTAGGAGGTATACTTAGAAGGTGTTCAAGGATGTCTACTTTTGGATTCTGTATTAATTCACAAATTGTTTTACCTACAACTGAGTTACCCTTGTGTATACACTGCTTGTTGACAGCTCTGAGGCACTAGTATGTAAACACACCAAGCTGTATTGATCTGTACTATACTGAGAAGTCTAGAAGGGCTAAACCCCTGACAAATTTGGTAAGACGTAGCACTTTATACCCACGTCTTGGTTTACGTCCTTGGAATCAGAAATGCAGTGTGATGACTTGACGCCATTAAAAACTATTTCTGGATCAGAATGGGGAGCGCCTGAAACCGGTTCAGAACTCTTGGTAAAACACTCGTTTGATGAAATGTACCCTTCCCAATCATGATAGGAAAATAGGTTCCCATTTCTGAATGTCTTCTCATAGAGAAGTCAATAATTGTGGGTAATTTGTCTTTTAGACCTGGGTTTGGGTTTATTCCTAGGTATTTGATAACATTATTTGCCATTGAAAGGGTGTTTTTTCGAAGCTTAGTTTGTCATCTTATTTTGAGGTAGTGTAAAATATATTATTTCTGACTTATTAACATGTATTTTAAATTCAGCTAACACCGCAAATTCCCTTAGTTGATTTTGCAGAAAGACGTTTGCAAATATTGTAATTTTGTGTTCATCTTTGGCAAAGGGATGCCCTTTAACGCTGCTCCGATCTTGGCTGCAAATGGCCAGATGCTAAGTCCCGCGTAGATAGAGGGCATGGGAAATGTTAATGAATATTTCCAAATCGTGTTTATTCTTGAAACTGGAGTTTGATATCCCGCTATCACCATTGAGATGAAGGAGGGACCAAAGTATTGTTTTTGCTAGAAAGCACCAGTACACCCCTTTGAAAGCTTCATGTGTAATGTCGATGGTTTTGTTTTTCTTTTTTAACCTTTTCGACCAAGTGGACCATCATCATAGAGTGATGAGGTTGGATGTCAGGAGTAAATACTCTATTCTGGTAGCTGGTGCACAGTGTGGCTTCTAAGTTTACTAGTGCTATAGACCTGCAAGATGTGCTCTGTGCCACATCTTTTCCCTGTTTTAGTATTCGTGAGAGATGGGCTTCAGACGTTGTTGGGGTTAATCTTCTTATTTGCCTAATAGCGTTGAAGAGGTTAGATAAGTTGCGGGTTAACAAATTAATAAATGCTTTATAGACGTTTGCTGTACAATCATCTGTTCCAGGTGCTTTAAAAAGCTTAGTTGATTTGATGTCTGCTGCTAACGTTGATAATTTCCTGAGGTTGGCAGGCTGCAATTTATTTTAATTGTTTTGCCTCCGAGACCGATTCCTGTGTACCAAGAGCAGCATAACACTCAACGCTTATGGTGCTTCATTCTCAGTTTTCTGACCTCAAAGAAGCAGTATATGTCCAATAGTTTATCTGAGTTATTTGGTTAAGTGCATGCCCTCCTTATTGGACAGTTCTTTATGTTCCTTCTCAGAGTGTGCAAGAGTTTCCTCAAGGAACATGCATTCTGTATGCATTAGCTTTCTAATATTAGCTACAGTACCAATGCATTTACTCATTAATACTGCTTTGGAAGTGTACCACCTAGTATCATGGGAATCTTGGTATTTTCTGAAGGTACTCATTGATTTGTTCCTTCAACTCTTTTTTAAAAAACGGATCTGTTAGTACAGCAGAATGAATTACCCAACATCCATTTGAGGTAGATTTGCAATCTCAGGCAAATGATAGCTCTGTAGGTGCGCAGACTGATATTATTGGGTGGATTTTAGTTTCATATACCAAAGGTATAAGGGCTTTGTTTACCAAGGGATGATCTGTTCCTGAATACCACCCGTAAGTATGTGAACATTTTTAGTCTCCTTGACCAATATATTGTTAGACCAGTGATCTGAGTCATGTCCTTTAGTACACCCTGTAATTTATTTGAAAATTCAACTGAGTATGAAGTGACATCTTCTCAGCTCTCCAGACTGAAATTAAATCACCAGTGACTATTAGGTCTCTTATGTAAAATCCCCTAAAGTGTCGAGAAATGAAATAAGAAAGCTGTCTTTGCCAGTGTTCGAAGAATAAACTGTAGCCATTGTGATGCACCTACTTGTAAACCGCCCATGAACATAAGATGTACCCTCTTTGTCTGCGTTGTGGGTAGTCGCTTCAAGTCAAGTGATCTATGGAAAAAATGTGCCACACTTGCCTATTTAATATAGGATGGGTGTGGGCCATGGCCTCTTCAGTGCCACTAAATCATCGTGCCTGGCAGCGCACCTCTGGATTTTCAGATGTTGTTCAGGCCACCTTGATATACATGCCCTTTGAATGCACCAGTCTATTCAGCACCTATGCGGACTGTTTACTCTGTGCGTTTGCCTTACTCAGCAGACTTGTTTCCCTAGCTCTCCAATGACTTAGTACGGGGACGTTTTTCTTTCATTTCTATTTGAGCCATTGGCAGGCTTCGAGTTTCCATTTTATTTTTATCATTTCACCTTCTGGTGTCACCTGGTGAGGTGTTCCTTCCTTTGGCAGGTGTTCTTTCTTTCAACAGTCAGACTGAAGTGACTGTTCTAGTAGCATTTTTTCATTTTGTAGCCCCGAGTGGGTTTATTCCCTGATATTCTAGGGGTTTTCTTCTTTTCGGACCTCATGCAAGTAGTCATTATTTATGGTATTTTGCTCTCTTTGTGCAGGTGCACTATTGCCTTGCTCCCTGCTCCTCGTGGATCATCTTCTGTATGCCTCATAGGCGTTCCTGGGTAGTCGACAAAATGGAATATGATTGTGTAATCTTCCTACTTGAGGGTCTTGTGGAGGCGGAAGCAATGGGCTTTTGCCTGACCCTAACCTGTCAATGCTGGAATCCAGGACAAGGCCCTCGACTGGATCTGCTCCTTCCTCTCCGGCAGGATGCAGCGGGTCAGACTCCCCCCTTTCCTCTCGGATCCCACACCTACCACCATCGGAGTCCCCCAGGGCTCCTCCCTCAGCCCGACGCTCTTCAACGTCTACATGGCTCCACTTGCCCCCATCGTCAGAACCTACAGGCTCAACATCGTGTCATATGCAGACGACACCCAGCTCAGCCTCTCCCTATCCAACGAGCCCAACACCGCCAGACGCAACTTTCGAGAAGGCATGGAAGCCGTCGCCAAATGGATGAAAAACAGCTGCCTACAACTAAACACCAACAAAACAGAAGTACTCATCATGGGCCCAAACCCCGATGCCTGGAGCGACACCTGGTGGCCCACCGCCCTCGGAAACCCGCCAACCCCCACAGACCACGCACGCAACCTGGGAATCATCCTGGACTCCGAGCTCAAAATGGACCGCCAGATCAACTCTGTCTTATCTTCCTGCTTCCACACCCTCCGCCTCCTTCGTAAGACCTTCAAATGGATCCCCCTCGGACACCGAAAGACAGTCACTCACGCCCTGGTCACCAGCAGACTAGACTACGGCAACGCACTCTACGCCAGAATAAACAAAAACCTCATCTGCAAGCTACAGAACATCCAGAACGCCGCCGCAAGACTGGTCCTCAACCTGCCAAAACACTGCCACATCTCCCAGCACCTGCGCACACTCCACTGGCTCCCCGTCGAGGCGAGAATCACCTTTAAGATGCTCACCCACGCACACAAGGCCCTCCACGGCACCGGACCAGCAGACCTGAACAGCTGACTCAAATTCCACGCACCCCAAAGGACCCTACGATCAGCCCAGCTTTCCTACGCCGTGGTCCCCCGCACCAGAAAGACCAGATCGGGAGGCCGCTCCTTCTCCTTCCTCGCGGCCAAAGCATGGAACGCCCTTCCGCTCCACCTCAGACAGACAACATCGCTCCCCATCTTCGCAAGAAACCTCAAAACCTGGCTCTTCGACAGACCCCCTCCTTGATGGAATGGAACCTGCAAACCCCCCACCCACCCCACCCCTTGCGCCTTGAGACCCTTACGGGTGAGTAGTCGCGCTTTAACAAGCTCCTGATTGATTGATTGATTGATTGTCATTAGTCACTGGCGGGTGTCCTTATTTATAGACCCCGGGTCATGCCAACCCATTCTTGAAATAATTAGGCTGTGACCTATCTTCTTGTGCCCTCAGGTATGCTCATTTCATTATTCTGGAGGGCTTCAATGTCCATCTGGACAATCCTTCTGATCCAGCAGCCTCCATACTCTTAGATACCATGGGCTCCATTGCACTCAGGCAACAGGTCTTTGGCTCAACCCATCAAGCTGGCCATACACTATACCAGCTTTTTCTCCAAAATAATCTTGGAGGTATCAGTTCCGACCCACCTGGTATGGTCTAATCACAATTTCATCTCATTCAGGGTGGCCATGCACATTTCGTTTCGGAAAAATACACAGGCCTTTTTCGGGCCTTTCACAACATCCAGCAAAGTGACCTAACTCAAGCACTGGTAGCAAACACCCCAGTCCTGTCTGGCTCGCTTGAAGAGGATGCTGCATACTCAGATAGCAGAATTCAAGAGACTAATAGTTAAATGACCCCAAACTCAGCACACCATTCTCCCTGGACTCAACCAACATCTCCCTGGTTTAATGAAAACCTCAGCACAAGCGAAAAACAATGCAAAGACTTTGAAAGAAAATGGAGGTGTAATTACAATCTAGAGAATACATTAACCTATGAGTTAGTAGTAATGAACTATTACGCATAGGTGCATCTGGCCATAAAGGCCTTATTTGGAAGGAAGATCGATGAAGCTGTTAATAAATCTAAGGAGATCTATAAAATTGTGAAATCCTTTCCTAGACCGGATGTTATAGGAAGGTGGAATCTTACTGCATGGTTGCCCCCACTTCTTTCCTGGTGTTTTGATGGTTTTTGACTTAGTTTGGCTGGGATCCCTGCTAATCAGCAGGGATTCGTTTTTCGTTATTGCAAGGTTACCTGTTCCCCATAGGACAGAATAGGGAGTTGGTTTATAACATCTTATAAACATAACTGGCCCAGTGAATTAGGTAGGGAAATAAAGTTTAGTATGCTTGAACTCAGAATCTAAAGAGGCATCTTTTAGTGAAGGTGATTTTTTACATTCTATGTTTGAAAATACCAGTTTTAGAAAGTAGGTATTTTCTTGCTCAGTCATCCTGTGTGCCTCTGCTGAAATGTGGATTGCCTGTCTGGATTTTAGATGACAGAAGGCTGGGGAGCAGGAGTGGTTCCAGATAGTCTAGGTGGGTCAGGAAAGGGTGGAAAAGGCCTAGGCTACAATTGGGGAAGGGGGAACTGTATTACTGTTGGTTAATGGAGAAGTGTGGCTCAATGGTTAGAGCGGCAGACCCTGATGCAGAGGTCTGGCTGGGACCAGGGTTCAATTCCCGACGCAGCAGGGTCTTGATCTCAATGTCCACGGACTCGATAATTCTCGCCTCGGTGCCTACGCTAATCATGGGTCCCCACTCTGCAACTCTGGGCAATAGCTTGCTTAATCTCCACAACGGCCCTAAAAGCGCTGGGATGCCTGGTTTTACCTTGGGGCCCAGTAGGGAGCATCTCACAGGGAAAGCCAGGACGGGTTCCACAGCGGTATACAGCGCCAAGATGCCTGTCAGGTGATAGTGTGCTTTACAAGCATACATACATACATACATGTGCAAATGTTTTACACACTGTCTCTAAGATAAGCCTGGCTGCTCGTGCCAAGCTACCAAGGGGGTGAGCAGGGGTTATTTTAGGAGTGTTACTCACTTATCCTGACTAGAATGGTGGTTTCTGCCTAGCCTACCAAAAATCCCATTTCTAACAAATATAAGATCACTACCATTCAGGCAGACCATCTTAAAAACGGGCAACCTAACTACCCTTCCTGATCTAACTGAAGGTCATCAATCCTACTGCTTACAGTATATTAATCACCTCTCTATCGTCGGGCAAGGTTCCAGCACACTGGAAAAGGGCAAAAGGGCTATCTCTGCTAAAAACAAAGCTACAGCTGATCTGAAACAACCGGCAAGCTACAGATCTATCTCCCTGTTTCCTACCTTTTCCAAAATATTTGAAAGATTCGCAATTCCTCGAGGAGAATAAGCTTTTACATTCTACTCATCAGGCTTTAGGCCACACTTTAGTACAGAAACATCATAGTTGAATATTTTAGAGGCATCCTGGACAGGGAGATAAGACCATGCTGATTATACGGGATCTATCTGTGGCCTTTGATACCATTTCTCATTTAAGGCTGCTTGAACGTCTTCATGCAATAGGGATTAGGAACACGCCACTGAAGTGGTTTTTCTCTTTTTTGGGCAACAGAAGCCAAGAAGTCTGGCTGCCTCCTTTTTCATTCAAAGCTCACACACTGACAGTAGGTGTTCCTCAGGGTTCAACGCTGAGCCCAACCGTGTTTAATGTCCATCTTACACCACTGGTGGCACTGGCAGAGTTGCTGGGAGCCAAAGTAATATCTTATGCAGATGACACCCAGGTTCTCGGCTCCTGTGGAAAAGTAAAAAAGGTCTATAGTGAGGTTATCACAAACTGCCTCTTCAAGGTATTTCAGTGGTTGGCCTGGAACCATCTAAAATGCAACCCAGATCAGACCGAGATCATGATCCTTGGAGCATATTCCTCTAACCTCTGGAAATATTGCTGGCCAAAGGAGGCCCCACTGACGGGGCCTCAACAGAGTTCTGTAAGGAACCTAGGGATTACATTTGACAGTGCCCTATCCTTTCAACCACAGATTCAGGCTCTAACAAGCTCTTGCTTTGGAATGATTAGTATGCTGAAAACATTTCTACCCCTTCTGTCAGAATCGGCTAGGAAGAAGGACATCCAGAGCTAATAACCTTGAGACTGGACTGTGGTAATGCCCTTTATCTTGGCATTCCAGAGTACCTCTTGCAGAGTACAGGTGGTTCAGAATTCGGCCACTTGGCTGTTACTCAATCTCCCCCTAGATCACACATGCCCGTTCACTTGGAGGCTCTTTATTGGCTCCCAGTGAGAAAGAGGATTCGGTTTAAGGCCATGGTTCCAATACACAAGGCCCTGCATGGCTCAGCGGCCGGCTATCTGAGAGCGAGGATTTGCAACTACATTCCAGTCTGCACCTTGCACTCCTCCTCTGAAAATCTGGCTGTAGTCCTGCGCATCATCCGGCTCCGAACAGTCTGCAGATCATTTTCTTATCTAGGACCGCTTAACTGGTACTCACTAGGGATCTATGTCTTATACAAGACCTTCCTGTCTTCAAAAGGTAACTGAAAACTTGGCTTTTCACACAATCAAAATAGGTTTCATTTCTAGGTGCCGTTGTGCCTTTAGCGCTGGGACACTTTTGTGAGTAGTAGTATCCCTTATAGGGGATTTTCTATTGTAACACTGAACAGATTGTGAAAGCGGCTTCCGCCTTGCTCTTCCACCCTATAAGAGTATATCACTCGTCCTGCTCCCTTCATGCCACAAATGTTCCTCCTGCTTTATTATAGCTTCAGTCAGTGTTTCCTGACACGCTCTCCTTTTCCTAGCAGAGTTCGGGTGCATGGTATAGTCCCCTCCTTGTGGTATCTTAAGCCCCTATCACTGCATCCTTGCACTGCATCAGCAGGCTGCTGTAGTTATTCTGAACGGCTGAACTTTGCTGAGCCTTTCTCGGGCACCTGTAGTTTTTTTTTTTTTTTTAAACAAAGAGGAACAAGCCCATTATACAAGTCAAACATGATACAGTGCTATATCCATGTGTAGTAAGTTATATATGTTGCTCCGTTTATGAAATTTGGACGACGTTTTTCTTCCTCCCTTTTTCTGCTGGTTATTCGGTCTGTGGTATTTGCTCCGACTCCTCCTGTTAGTTCATCATTTCAATGGCCTTCTCTCTCATTCCCCCACCCTTATTTTTTATTTTAATTTTATTTATTTTATTTATTTATTAACATTTTGTACATATGTCCATCATTACACAAACAGTAAACAGAACATGCTTGATATTAGAGTTTCAAGTAAACAACGAGGACTGGCCCACTGTGTTGGAGTGTTGGAATCTAGTTAGTATTCCATGTCACCTGTAAGTGTAGCTGTATCAGCTGGGCACAAGCAGTCTTTGTTTAAAAACCCCTCACACACCAACCTGGTTGGTGTCATGCTTCATCATCGGGGTCCAGCCAGGCAGCCGAGTGCAACCTGGCTGTGCTTCAACGCCTGACTACAGCGGAGCGGGTGTCGTGCAATAGTGTGAAGTGGATGAAGGTGAATGTTAAAATGCACCTCTGGGAATCCTTGCCTGGTAATTTTATTCGTGGCGGCCCAGGGTGTTGATTAAAAGCTATGTGTTGCAACTAATAGTAAAAAGAATTATGATTACTAAGTTGTCTTAGTTACGGTCTACATGTTTCAGTCCCTGTAGAGTCTGAGCGGGACTTTCTTCAGGACCAGGGTGAGTGAGTGGCAAAAAGGAAAGCCACGTGTTTAGATCTCCTACACACGCGCTAAGGTGTGTGGAAAAAGGTGGTGGAAGGTGCGCCTGTGAATTACAGGCACCTTCAGGGAAGCGAAAAAATAATCGCTACTTAGGAAGATCCAGAGAATCGGGGCACAGTGGGGGAGCCACTCCTGTCACTATTTGTGAATGTAGAGTGCTCCGCGGTAAACCTAGCTTAGGCCCTCCGTGGCCCGGCATTTTAACATTCACCTTCATCCACTTCACACTATTGCACGACACTCGCTGTAGCCAGGCGTTGAAGCACAACCAGGTGGCACTCGGCTGCCTGGCTGGACCCCGATGATGAAGCATGACACCAACCAGGTTGGTGTGTGAGGGGTTTTTTAACAAAGACTGCTTGTGCCCAGCTGCTACAGCTACACTTACAGGTGTCATGGAATACTAACTAGATTCCAACACTCCAACACAGTGGGCCAGTCCTCGTTGTTTACTTGATTATACCTCAGGGGTAAGGACTCGCCCCTAACAAAAACCCTTGCTCTCATTTTGTTTATCCCACTGATATTAGAGTTTGCCAACATTAAAAAAAGCATATAGCAGTGTCCGGTATTACAGGAATAAATAACAGCAAGCGTTGTTCACCAATCGACCACGACCAGCAAAGGCATTAGGACTATTCAGGGCTATATCGAAGCGCACATAATACATGGCAATGTTATATAATCCACAGGTATCAGGGAGTGTGACTGAAAGCTAGCATTTTGAACATCTGGAAAAGGCTCATGGAGTGTCGGCAGCAGCGGCCGAGTGATCCAGGAGATATGTCGGTAGGGGAGCCCAGATATCACGAGGGTGTGAAGTAATAGGGAGAAGTACAGCATATGTGTAGGTTTGATCCTGCCAGAAGAGCATATCTTTAATCCACTCCATAAATTTGCGTTGTGCTGGGACCAGCTGCTCCGTGTAACCAAGAAGGGTCAGCATGGGAGACAGCTGGAGTGTTAGTGCAGTCATCTGTTTCAATGCTGTGAGAACCTGACTCCAGTAGTCGTAAACATCATGACACTTCCAGGCCAAATGTAGGAAATCTGCTGACCCTACCCCGCATCTATCACAAGTGTCTGTATCACGTAGTTTATATCTACACATTTTTGCTGGGGTATAGTATTTGAGGTGCAGAAATTTGTAATGAGTGATGCGTAATCGGCTACTAGAAGAAACCTGCTCCATTTGGGCACAGCAATACGCCCATTGCTTATCCGTAATATTGTGTCCCAGTTTGGCAGCTCATCTTTCTCTGGCGGGACATAGGGGTTGAACTAAACCGAGGTAAAGACTGTGGTATAGTGTGGAAAATAAATGTGAGGGCGTGTCAGCACGTAGTATTGTTTGCAACGGGACAACCTCTATATGTGCCAGTGGGTGAACTCTTTGACGCCTTGTCTCAATCGGACGTAGCGGAAGGTATCCATGGGGGAGGAGCAGTGTTGGAGAAAAGTTGTTGCATTGTGCGAAATTTCTCGTTTAAATAAAGGTCGCCCCAATTTGTGATGCCATGTTTAACTCTCGTCTTTTTCAAAACCCCTTCTTGTAAGACCAGCATTTTGGGATGGTAAACAAGTGGGAGCAGAGGGAAGTATAGCATGGGGGCATGTAGGCATCGAGCAATCTGGTGCCATGCTCTTACCGTGCAGTCAACAGAAGTTAGGTCTGTCGCCCGAGGAGCGGGCATGGTCATTATGGCTCCATCTAATGGAACGGGGTCCGCTAACCAATGCTCAGCCGCTACATGAGGTGTGCACCGGGGTGGGGGGAGATGGGGGGGAAGGTGGGAGGGTGGAACCAATAATGCGTGTAGTGAGCCTGGGCGCATAGGTAATAAAGTTCGAAATCAGGAATATCCAACCCTCCCTGAGAGTATGGTCTAGAGAGGGCATCCCATTTCAGCTGTGGTTGCTTGCTACCCCATGTTAGTCGTGTCAGCTCCGAACAAAGTGTGGAGAAAAAAACCTGCCATTGTTTATGGAATATTTAGGAACAGGTATAGTGACTTGGGAAGGTTGACCATTTTTATGAGGGATGTGCGAACTGCCATGGAACGTGGTAGAGCGACCCACCTTGTAATACTACTGATGATATGATCCATAGTTCTGCCGTACTTGAGCTGCATCAATTCTTCAAGGTCAGTCGTTATGTATATTCCCAAATATTTCACTTCCGAATTGCACCATTCAATGGGAAATTATGGAGCGAACTCTGTGTCTGAACTAGTGAGGGGGAAGATCTATGATTTTGCCTTATTAATATTTATACCGGAGAGACCACCAAATCGCACAAATTCTAGCAGCAGTGGGTTGAGATTCTGGAGTGGTTCTATGACATATAAGGTAACATTGTCAGCATAGAGAGACATGAGTATTGGGCGAAGGTAACAGCGTAAGGCCTTATCCTGATGGTACTGCCTAATTTTGGCTGCAAGAGGTTCTATTGCTAGCGCAAATAGGAGCGGGGATAATGGGCAGCTTTGGCGAGTGCCTCGAGTGATGGGAAAGGAGGAGGAAGTGTGGCCATTAATTAGGGTATTTGCCACTGGAGCTGTGTGTAAAAGCCATATCCATGCAAGAAGTCCTTTCAGGAGACCCATATTTTGGAGAATAACGAATAGATAGTCCCATTCAACAAAGTCAAAGGCCTTGGTGTGGTCCAGAAAGACCGCCATCAGAGCCTACTCTGGATCCACTGTTTGCAGGATGGAGAAGAGAGTGCGGAGGTTATTAGACGCTACTCTTCCGGGAACAAACCTGGCTTGATTTGGGAGAACCAGCTTCTCCATCAGGAGGCTAAGCCTGTTAGCAAGTATTTTGGCAAATATTTTGGCGTTGGTGTTAATAAGAGAAAGGGAACGGTATGAGTTGCACTTATGCGCTGGTTTGCCTGGTTTTAAGAGCGAGGTGATGAGAGCCTCCCTCATCGAGCCGGGAAGAATCTCCTGTTCCTGGGCCTCTTCGTAGACTGATTTTGATATTGTAAGTAGTTGATCAATATATGCATTATACAAATCAACCCAGGTGCCTTCCCGGATTTCAGCTGCATTATTGCAGCCCTTATTTCATCACTTTCAAGAGGCTCAGCCCAAAATTCCCTCTGATTATTTCCTAACCAGCTGAGAATTATGTCTGAGATATATGGACTGGTCAGGTGGCTCAGCTCTACGGGTACTATATAAGTCCGTATAGAATTCCATGAAGGCATTTAGGATATCGCGGCTGTTTCTGTGCCTAGTACCATGCCTATCTTCAATTTCCAGGATGTAATTAGAGAAGCGTGGCTGTCTAATTTCCATACCTAGCGCTCTGCCAGGCTTCTCTCCCTCACCATACCTGTGCCGTAAAGTATTTTCCCCGGAATCGAGCTTTCCGCTCAGCAGTAGCCTTATAGTCAGTAAGTGTTTCTCAAAATTTCGCCTTTTGTGACCCGGAAGTATTACACCATAAATCGTCTTCTATCATTTTCAGTTCTCCCTCAAGCCTCCGCATATTGCGGCAAATGTCTCTTAAGACACCAAGCTTTTGGCCATGCAGGACCCTCTCATTGTTACTTTGAAGGCTTCCCAGACTGTGCCTATATGCGTGACAGAGCCTGAGTTTCGAAGAAAGAAATTCGCGATTTCTTCACCAAGTTCAGCTCTGAAAGCAGCATCCAGCACAACCTCGGGCACGAGCCTCCAGTATCGAGTGGTGGCAAGCGAGTTAGGAAATGATACCGCCATGAGGTCTGGGGCATGATCCGAATAGGTTCTGGCTAAATGATCCACCTTATTTATCCAAGGAGTAACACATCTGGATACGACCCAGTAATCCAATCGAGCCCACGCCGAGTGTACTGCTGTGTAGTGTGCGCCCTCTCTCCCGTTAAGATGGACGTGTCTCCACGCCTCAATAATCCCATGAGCAACAAACTAACCAAAACACAGGGTCTGCTGACGGATTTAAGTCTCTCTCCCCCCTCATATATGATGTGATTGGAACCTATCGACAGAATCTGCCCCCACGGTGTGGTGAAATAATCCATGTCTTCCACATTTGGGCCATAGCTACATACCAATGTGACACTTTGCGGAGCCAGTGGCCCCCAAATGATACAGCTTCTACCTATGAAATCGTAATATGTACCGCCCAAATAAAGGGAATCAGTGTGCCTCTGGAGTAGGTGGAATATGATGAGAAGATACGGACTGTTACCCATTTACAAGCAAATCCGGGCATGCAACGTGGATCAAAGTGTGTTTCTTGCAACATGAACATGGTGTCTATTGAGATATGTGAGTATTTGCCTGCGCTTCTGGGGCTACCCAGACCCCCTGACATTCCAAGTAAGTAGATTTAGTTTTAGACCTCTGCTATGTAAGAACAGTTTGCTTGATTACAGCATGCATGTTGAACTGAGATTTGTGGACATACTTCTCAGTGCTCTCTTGCACGTCTACCAGCTGGAAAATAACAATGGTATAATCATGAAGTACCCAGACCCGTTCCACCCCCGCCTGCAACAGCACCCCGATCGTGCCGGCACAAAGTGGCCCTCCCACCACCCTAAGAACTTTTTCCATTACAGTCCAGAACAAATACCCTAATAAGAGAAACAGTAGGGGGGGAACACCTGTGTGGGGATCGCTAGTGGACTGTGAACTCTCCCTGCTCCCCAACCTGTTTTGACATTCCCCCAATCGATTGGGGGTATTGTGTTGGGGAGAAGGGTGCTTGGCATCGTACATACATTGAACATAATATCTAACATGCCTGTCTGTTAAGGCAGAGAAAAAGGAATAAATAAATGCACATGTAACATTTATCAGTCTCTGAACATCGGTTCAAACAGCAAAACATCAAGGAAGATTAGTCGATTTCTTGCAAAGGGAGCCCCAATTTCCATACATCGCCTTGAGTCCTCAACATTTTGACAAGAGTCCCATTGGCAGGGAGTGTCTTCAGAGTTGTAAATTAGAAGCAAGAGATTCAGACTTCTACTGGGGATGTGGATCTAGATCAATGTTCCGTGGACACACGGTTTGGCGAGTGGTTCTTGATACTTTTTTAGAAAGTCATCCACCTGCTGGGATTCATGAAGGAAAGTTGCTTAATCTGGTACGTAATTCGTAGATGTGCAGGATACAGAAGTCATACTCTATTTGCGATTTCCTCAGCCTCTATTTAACATGTATGAATTTGCGTCTCGCCTCTTGAACTGCGGCCTTGAAGTCCGGGTAGATGGTAAAGTCATTACCGTCATAACAGAGTGTCCTCTTTTCCCTGGCCAACTTGATCGCTGTGTCGCGATCCAGGTAATTGAGGAGGCGGGCCACAATAAGACACAGAGTACCTCCAGGTGGGGATTTCGGGCCCAGCGACTGATCCGCCCTCTCCACTATCAGTTGGGAAAAAGACCTCAGCCCCAAAAGTACCTTGCAGCAGGTATTCGAACTCCCTCATGCATCCAGTGTTCGTGCTCTCAGGAATCCCGATGACTCGTATGTTGTTGCGGCGGCTGCACGCTTCTAAATCTTCATTTTTGGCGGCTATGACTTTGAGGATTTTATCCATTTTCGCCACCTGTTTCTGCGTTTTTGTCGTAGCCTCCTCATTGTCCGAAATACGCCTCTCTGCCTCCTTAAGCTGCTTGTCCTCCTTCTGGACTATGAAGTCCATTCGGCTATTCATAGTATCAATCTTGCATGAGATGTCCGCGAGGCTCTGTTTCATGGCCAGAAGCAAACCTTTGACGTTATCTTTTTGGGTGGGTGGCAACGCTTGCGGTTACTCTTCATCGGGTTGAACTGTGTCTTCCGAGCTGGATCGTGTGTTAGCCTTTTTGGAGTCAAAGGTGACCTTAGATTGTCGTACCTCCGGTTTCACCATCGCGGGAAATGTGTCCTCTTCAATCTATGTCACAAAGCAGTGGCGGGGAAACCGGCCGCGAACATGAAGGCTGCGGCAGATAGGAGAAGAGGGGTTAGAGCACTGCCCGCCGTGGGAAGACACAAATGGTTCTTGGCTGGCCTATCCCCGGAGCTGGTGATAGCAATGTATATTTCTTCCAAGGAAGTGAACGGCCGCCTGAGCAGTGATGTCAGGACTCAGGGCTTCCGTGCTCCCCCGGGAAGTGGAGGAACACAGAGTCTCCCGGAACCTTCCTGAGCCCAGATGACCGAGCTGCTATTGATGCGCCGCTCTGGCGGTGCCCAGGTCACCACAACAGTAACAGTGAGGCACGGAGGAGCTGCGCAATGTGGGAGGAAGACCGACCATACCGCGTGGCTGCCAGATGTATCATACGTGCGCACAGGATCGCCTTGGTGTCTTTAACAGTGTGAAAGCGTAGCACCGAAGAGAATGAACGCCTCCCACGCAACTTATCCCTGCACGCAACAACAGGCACAAGTCTAGGCAGAGCAGCATGGGCGGCCACTCACTTAAGTGCAATCACAGCCGTATCCCCCCAGTTCAGGGGTGCCTTGAGCAGTCATGATTCGCCCAGCCAGATGCCAACAACAGGGCTGCCGCCTCCCGCGATCACTGCCGCCCTAGGGGGGGGAGCCGAAGTGTGAATGTCAGAATGGTGCGCTTTAACAGATGACAGAGGCCTCTGACCTGCAGCGTCTCCATCCGCGCGCCAGATTCTGTGCCTGGAGCATCATGCGCGCAGCCCCGTGTAGAACCTGTTCCAGCAATTAAACCTGGGGATGAGAAGAGTACGTCAGCGCTGCGTGCTCACACAATTTCTGTGCAGATCAGTCTGTGAGGACAGCGTGGACCCGACAGGCCGTGGCTTCACCGAGCACCTCTGAACAAGAGAGGTCTTCGTGATGACAATACTTGGCTGTTTGCTATTGCAGGGATGTGTGAGATGATAAGCCGAGAGGGGAGACAACCAGGTTTACAGCGGCTGGTCAGCGCGGCAGGCCTTGGTTGTGCGTGTGAAATCCCAAGGCCCAACCACCTCATGGGATCCCCGGGGCTCGTGTATCGGAGTCTGCCGGATACGTCACCAGCGGCATCTCACTGCGGATTCCCTCTCAGAGCGAGGATTGTCTCCTGATTATTCCGCAGCACCCGTGGCTGCCGATTGTTGAATCAGAGCTGCGGGACAGGTCAACGTGCAAACCAGAGGCAATTACAGAAATATTGCAATGCGTGAAGAGCGGATAAATGAATTATATTGCTGCCAAGCAGCAAGAGCCTCACAGGCGTGCGGCCATCTGGGTCGTGCGCCACCTAGTGCTGCTTCTTCCACCCTTAGTTTCTTTTGACTGCTTTAGCCTTGCAGAGCAATGTCAGGCTTCAGCCCTCACCATATACTCCTTGTTCTGTGTGGTGGCCGTTGTTTTAACTCTTTTACCGAGGTATTGTGACCCGTCGTTCCTTTCTCTCTTAGAGTGCCTCATTAGGTAATTGGTTCCTCTTTTGGCGTCCCTTTTTCTTTGTGGGTTTCTGTTTTTTTCCTAATCGGAACATATTTGTTTCTAGCCCATTCAGGGTTAGTTGTACCAGTTCTTTTAGATTTTCGGTCTCTTCTCTTCTTGAGAGTTCCTTCCTCTTTTTGTGTCTTCACTACCATTTAGAAGCTGTGGAGTCATTTAACCTTCATGTATGGTGTTTGCTATCTCCATATGTGGTATTCTACATGGTTTCTTCTTCCAATAGAATTAATTCTTTCCTGCACTTTTGTTTTTAACTTTTGCTGGTCTCCCGTGGTGACATACTTTTCTAAAATACATACTTGTATTTCTGTAAGTTCTGCAACCCTTTTCAGGTTAGTATTTCATGCTTAGTATTTATTTGGACTTCCGTTTCTTAGGTACCTTGTCCCTGTTGGTTGATGTACCCTCTCTAGCTGGTCCAATGTCCCAGCCAGGTCCTTCTCTGTCTGACTCCATATTGAATGTTCCGGAGGCATCCCTATACCAGTCTTCTGGGTGTTCGCACTTCATGCACATGGATGCAGGTCCTCATTTCTCGCTAACAAGGTTTTTGAACCTGCAGTCTTCTTTCACGATATTACCTTCTGGGTCTGTTTCCAGCTGCTTCAGTCAGTTGTCTTGTGTGAGCGGACGTTCTTTTCCTTCTTCGTGTGATGTTTCCAACACTCCCCATTTTCTTTCTCTAGTTGTAGGGCTCATTTCGGCCTACTCCTCTTCTGGTCTCTTACATTGTGTAAAATTTGGGTCCTTAACGAACGTGTGTCTGTGTGTGTGTTTGTGTACATGTGTGTGTGTACATGTGTGTGTGCACGTGTATGTGTGTGTGTGTGTGTGTGGGTGCATGTGTGTGTGTGTATACGTGTGTGTGCATGCGCACGTGTGTGTGCACACAAAAAAGTTCGCTTTAACCCAAGCTTCTTATGACGGTGTTAGCGCGACAGGGTGGCTAGTCCCAACAAATCCTCTCAAATGCTGCTGGAAATGTAGGTAAAACAGCATGCTGCGGACTTACATTCTTTGCAAAGATGTTATTTTAATGGTGGCACAACAACTCTACGCCCTTTTGTGAGCAAGGAGTGTTGGCTCCAAATCACGTAGAGTTGTTGTGCCACCAATAAAATTACATCTTTGCAAAGAGTTTGAGTCCGCGGCATGCTGGTGTATGTATATTTCCAGCAGCTTTTGAGAGGATATATGTATATAATGTATTAGCACAAAAACTCACAGGGTATGGGGCAAAAGTGACTGCACCTATCCCTAAGTTAGGTTAATGTGGTTTGCTTGGGAGCCAAAGACCTGAGACGCAATACCCCTACTTCCTCTATGGAAGACTCCACAGAAATAATTATAAACAAAGATCCGGCACTCCCACTCCGCAGTAGCATATATTGAAGATGACAAAATTTCAGAAACAAATCAGCAGGTCGTTGTATAACTTCTCTTTATTGAAAATTCTTGTTTAAAAAAAGGAAACGAAGTAGCCTTCTTTGAGTTTCTTTATAGGTGATTACACAGGTGCTGCCTCTGTTAGTTTTTTCATCAAGACCGCTATTGTCCTTTGTTGTTCTTGCTGTCTTCTTGTTTGAGTATTGCTCCATGCTCTCCCCTTATGCATGGGCTCTTGGGTACCCTGCCTTCTGTTTCCATGAGGAGCTCTGGCTCAGTAGTGTTGCCTTCTGTCCTAGGTTGCCATCCTCACGGCCTACCCTGGTTCAGGTTCTGCCATGCCAGTGAACTTATTTTAGGTTTATTTTGGATGTGGTCTTCGGACACATTTGCTCTTCCTCTGACAGAGGAGTAAAGCTACATGTTTTTTCTATCTTCTCCTTTGGTTATGTGTGGTTCCTATCCCAGTTCTCAGGCTGCAGTGCATTTTCTTGTTAGCCTTCCTACCTAGAAGTGGCCGGTCTCCTCCTCTTGTCCTACTCCTGCTAGATACAGACTACTTCTACTCAGGGATTACTGATCCAGTCAGTTTGCAGACCCTCCTCCGGGGATGATTTTGCTTTAGTATCTAATTATAAGGTAAGAAATCTGTGGCTAGATGTCTCTATCAGATGAAAAAGTTACTTACCTTTGGTCACGCCTTATCTGGTAGAGACAGACTAGCCGCAGATTGCTTACCGATCCTCCCCATTCTGCGATTTGATTTATTCCTTCTGTCAATATCCTGCTTGACATTGAGATATTCCTCCTGCTTGATATTGGGATACTCCTCCTAACAGATACGTCTGTATTGACAGAGAGAGGTAAAGGGAGCGAGAGATATCTCCTTATTGGCATACTGGTTCCAAGGCCAATAAATGTAAGTGGCCTTGTATTTTTGGGGCAGAATGTAGTCACCGAAGAAACTGACAGCACATCAAGAAGGGGCATATATGCACTCCATCTCTGTCATGTCTGCTGGTCGATGTCACTATGGTGTTGCATGACACCCTCTACCTACGTGCAGGGGTACTGCTGAAAATAAATTCAGGATCTATTCTGGAACCTGCGGAGAAATCTAAGGTAAGGAATCAGCGGCTAGATTCTGTCACTATATCAACACCTGGCCTTAATGCAGTCTGCCACATGGCGGTGCTTCTTGTCTAATTTACAGATGAGCACAAGAACAGTTGTTTATTAAGTGAATGTACATTAAAAAATTTAAATAACTGTCATCCAAGCCATTTTTATGGTTTGGGGGCCTGGAATAGTCCGAATTTTCACACTTGTGGGAGTGTGACGGTTAATAGTTGTGTTGGTACTTTCATTGACAGTGCTGGCAGGGGCAACGGGTGAGGTACGCTTTAATGGCCTCCTGAAAAGGGTCCTGGCACTTATTGTTTCTCACATTAAACACTGGATAAGGCGTTACCAAAACCTTATGAATAAATAAATAAAGGTAAGTAACTTGTTCGCTTTTTGCACCTACATATGTGATGTTTATCATGTTGTTAGGTATTGTTATCGTAGGGAGCTTCTAGCATGAATAAATAGATTCAAACCCAGCAATCGCTGCTATGATGTAGCAACAATTATTAACAAACCCTGAAATCCCCCCACCGCCCTCCAGCTACGTCATAAAGTATTGCTCTGCTCTGCCCAGCCTTAGTGATAGCCTGACTCAAAGTGCTGAAAAGCAAGGAGCACAGCCTCTGGAGCAGAGGGACGGGAAGGCACAGAGTAGGGGGTGTGGGAGGCTGGAGGCCAGGTATTTCTTTTTTAGTTTGGGACAGGGAGGAGAAACCATGTTATGGATAGGTCCACAAACTCCTCTGCCCCTGTGTAGCAGTTAAAAGCAGGGACAGATAATGTTATGGCCTATTAATAACAAAATTATAGACTGGTAAAAAGTGTTTGGGGTCATATTATAGACAGCTCGGGATTCGCTCTCGTTGTCTATTTGATAGCACTCAGAACCCCCTGGTGAAAAAGATTCTCGTAGTTTACTGTTACCCTTGTTCCTTGTATAATTCTATATGTAACATGCTAGCTTACGTCCCTGTAATGGAAAACACACATTTTCTTACTATGTATCTTTGGACCAGGCAAAGAGTTTTTTTTTAATTGGGGGGACTAGGAAAGTTGGTCAGTTGCTTTTGACCAGTGTTCATGCAGAATCACCAAATCGTCTGCTGTGCCAGGTCAGGAGTATTAAGCGGCAAGGTTATTCATTTGTTCCTTGCTATGGACCAAGTACAGAATGTAGTAAAGATTAGTTTCTTCAAAGTGAAGGTTCTAAAAAAGCTGATCTATTTTTCATTCACCAGCAAAGGATACAAGTTATGAATGTGTTTGTGTCTGGCATGTTGGACTACTGCAATTCTGCCTATTTGGGGTTGTCCAAAAAATCATTGTAGAAATTGCAAATGGTTAGAAATTCTCCAGAAAGAATGATCACAGGGATAAAGAACTTGAATCTATTTCATAGTCTAAGGAGATATGTCACCGGTTGTTTGTTTTGTGAATCTACATACATTTCAATATCAGAGAAAGCCTTACAACTCCATGTTCCACTTTTTCATTGAGCTGCCTTGTGGGGAAGGGCGTTTTCTGTTGTGACCGATTGTGGAGTAGCCTTCTGCTTTCTGAGACGGTAAAGATCAGGAAGCAGATAAAACCTGCCTATATTCAGCAAACTAGGCTGATGATGCTTCTGTTTGCATTTTGTGAATGTCCTAGTACTCGGAGGGATTTTGTTTTGCTGTACTTAGCGCCAAGGTATGTGTTGTTGTTAGTTTGTGCTTAATAAATAACTTCAAATAAATACAAATATTTAGACTTCTACCTCTGCTAAGGATGTTGAATTAAGATAGAGTTTTTAACCCCAGTACATTGTGTTCTCTATGTTTCTAGGAATTTATCAAGCCTGACCTTAGCTAGGATGTTGGGGGTGATGCACAGAATATTAGCAATGATTCAAAATTATGTGCAAATAGGAGAGAACATGAATATTTTGAGGAGTCGTGAAGTGGGAAGTGTCTTTGGGTTTAGATCTGATGACTGGATTTGCTGGATACTATACCAGGTGACAAACAAATGTGTCCTTGAAGAGGTTACATTTTAGCACTTTTGAGAAGTGGTGGAACAATGGTGCAAACCTGATATATAGCCGTATGCGCTAGTCCTTGTTTTTTTTTTATTTTACCTTAAGATCAGGTTCCTTTAGAATTTTCATAATTGATGGTGGCATGTAGGTGACTCTCCAAATAGTTTGAGAAAGCCGAAAAGATGATGGGTAGAATGCTTAATTTCAGCCTCTGATTTTTGGACTGAACTATTCTATTAGAGCAGGAACAGGCCACATTTGGACGTGGTCCCTGTCTAAGTGCAACTGTGATGAAGGAATTCCAGGACAGAAATGCACCCCAAAGTAATTTTCAGTGTGTGCAATTGATTCGAGTATTCCACCGTCACCTTTTTGCATGTGCAATAACTGCTTTTTCCTGGGCAATAGCCTGGAGAAAGCATCCACTAGAGAGATGACTTTCTCTGTTCTGGCTGTAGCTTACCTGTACCTTCTTCGACCACTGATTTATAGTGAACTCCCTAAAATCTCTGACCTGATGCCATTAGTAAGGATGTATAGGTGCTTGATCAAGCGAGAGTCTTCCTTCCATAATAGTTAATGAGCCTATGGATTTCTTCCCAAAGCAAAGCCCCATACCTCCATACTAGCCTGTCATTATCTGAAATCGCTGGAACTTCACGACTTCTCTGGATCCCCAGCATGAATCTGTTAGATGAGACCCCTGCAGATCCATATTTCCTGGTTTTGGACTTGCCAGTCAGACTATCACCACACATTTTTCAAATCACCTACAGTAGTTGGCCCTCCTGTTTTAGGATGTCCGTTCAGCCAGCTGTAAGATGGGCTGTATGGGAATGTATACCTATGTGCTTTTTGGATAGTTGTAACCCATCATTGCACTTAATCCCGAAGTTCGTTGTTGTTTTACTGTCCCTACAGTTCCTCATACTGGCAACGAAGTCCAAGGCGGTCATAATGTACTCTACTAACACTCTGGCTTCTCTGATATTGGGTAGCGGGATAGTACTCAGAACTGATTGTAAATGAAGCTGTCGGAGTAAGTTGTTGCCCTCGAGGCATAGACCACTTGTTCTTTCACATTTTATGGTTGGTACATTTGAAAATAGGTAACCTGATGAGTGGGACTTGAGAAAATTCACTCCTTGACTCCTTCATTAATGGCTGTACAAGAGCATATAAAGGTGCATTTGGGAAGTATTATGCACACCAATATCCACATGAGACTGTTGTGTTCTAGACAGATTGGAGGGTTCTTATATTTTTTCCTCTCACGTGCATCAAAAGTAAAAGCAAACACCACCCGAGTGATCAGTCATATGCTTGCCAGGTCTTGTTCTTGGATGTCCTGCACCTACCGAAGGGGGTTTTCCCTCAAGCTTGACCAATCGGTGGATGCTCTAACCTTCTTTACAATAACTCAATCTGACTTCCTTGATCCTCTGGAGCTAGCTTTTGACAATCTATACATCTTCCTTCATAACCTGTACCTTCTGGTCGCTATCGGAGGATGCACTATAAGATTTCAGTAAATTTGTGTTTTTTTAAATGTGCTTTCTCAACGGACCAAATCTCTTCTGTCATTTCCCAAACACCTGTTGCAGTCAAACATACACAGAGACACCTTCAAGAGACTTTTTGTTGGTCATTGGGTCATTGGAGTCTACAAAAATAAGTTAATGCAATCATGTTCCTCCTTTGGTGAGGCCATCGAGCATATTCTGGATGGCTCTTTTCACTCTTCCAGAGGCCTGCCGATGAATAGTGTATGAAACGTACGGTTTCCCGTCTAATGCAAATCTTTTTGGACTGAAGACCTTCTCTATTATGAAGCTGCTGTTCTCAAAAAGTGAATTCTTAATGTAAATATTTTCTGCAGGGTGCATTAGTGAGCTGCATAACACATACATCTATATACCATATGCTGTATAAGCAGGACAAGCTGGTGCTCAGACCACCCCTTTCTAAGATGTTGGCTGACTTTAACTTAAATGAGCCTTTTGTCCATTTATCCACACTTGCTTAGCTAAAGTAGTGTTAAACAGTGATGTCTGGTCTCCATGAAATTAGTAATCAGTTTTACTCTAGACCACCTTTTCACCTTTAGTGCTAAAGATGTGGGCAAGTCCAAATTCAAGAAACATTGTTGCTAGATCATTAATCTTTCATTTTTATCCCGTACGTAGGCATATTCCATCAGACCCAAGATTGCTTCCATACCATTCTTCAGTCATGTTGCTGTTAAATAATTACAGAACAGCTGCTTGGGTCCCCTCAAATACGTTATTCTAGCACTACTCTCTTGAAGCATTCTCTCGAGATGATGCATGCTTGGGCCATGAGATTTTAAGGAACCCAGCCTTCAACTTATATGGAATTTCTGTTCTCTGCTTTGGAATCCACCCACAGATTGGGATTGTGAATGAGTGTCATTCCGTTGGCGATGGATAAAGATACCCTTTATAGCGAGTTGGTTACTCCTAGTTTTTGAATTGTCTACTAACCCCAACACCCTTTTGCCTACCACCAGCCATCAATACCTTTTTATAGACTAGTTCTTGTTGAGGGAGCACACTTGCATGGACATGAGGGCGTAAGTAGGGGGATCGACAGATGTCTGCATGCATGGTACTCGCCACCAGAGCTTTGTGAGACCGCTTTGAAAACCAGATCCTTTCCCTAATAAACCACATTACCTACGGGTTGATAGGCCTGGGCAGAGATCGCAAGTTACCCATCTTGGAATTCCGCAAAGTTACCAAAAAACTCTGAGATTCCGCAGATTTCTGCGAGCGGGCAGAGTAAGGGGAATTCGTAGTCATTCCAATTCAGGCCCGCATGGAATACACCATACAAATAAACAATTATAAACCAAAAGCAACCCATGGCCCTATGACAACCCCGTTGGCGACAGGACCGGGGTGTGTCCAGTCACAAAACCACAGGTCTAAAAAAGTGAACTCTCTAGATTGGCGGAGCACCCCACACTCACCCTACGTAGCTCACGCTCCTGCTTCCTGGCTCAGCACAGCACGCACTGGGACTTCGAATCACATGCTCCACAGCACGCATGGAGTGGTCCATGCCACCAAGGTCAGGGTGCCCAGGAGGACCCCCCCATGCATTGTGGACAGGGGCCACGGTGCCTGCTGCACGGCATAGCATGGCCCAGCGGAGCCTCGACCACGGAGAACCACTGCTACCTCCTCATTCAACCACCGCCAGTCAGACTTCACAAGTCCTCAAAGTCGTCCATGGCAGAGTCAGGCACAACGTCACTGCCCAACCCCCAGCACAACACTACATTTCTACAGACCAGCCAATCCTATGGATGAAGCCTCAGGCCACCCTCATGCACTCCAGGCAGCCATGTCTCTATAGGGACTCTGCAGACCCCATTATGTCCCCTAAGCCCTCAGTTACCGGTGATAGGGTAGTACCGGACATGCCCCACCATGCCCCTTCAGGCCTCCGTTATGTCTTCATGAAGGACTTAGTTGCAGCAGTCATGCAGCCTAGATGTTTACCAGCTATAAGCTCACTGAGCTGCCACAACGTGACCCGCCTCACATTCATTTCTGTCAGGTCGCCACTTGCAGACAGCTTCCCAGGGCACGAAGATGAGACAAAAATCTAAAATCTAATTTGCATGTCTTGAGTTTTTTTTTTGCCTTTTTGTTTGTTTGCTTGCTGCCATTCCTGATCATTTCAAATTAAATTAGAATGTTTTTAAGGAAATGAGGTGGAAAGAAACGCGCACATCTCCTGCTTGGTGCCTCAGCGGCCGCGGCCGCGAAGTGACCCTGTGGAGCGAGCAGTACGTGTTGGGGAGCTCGGAGGTGACAGGGTGTCCTTTTGTGGGTCCATGCAGTAATGGGTATAATTTCTTGATATGTTCTAAAATACGACCAGCACCTTGTACTGAGGGATTAGGGGACATGAGACTGGAAACTAAATGGCATTTACACTAGTTGTAACACCCCTGAAGAGCTGTGCCATTTCTGGGCTATTCCACTCTAGGAAGGGCTGCGCTTGCCATTATTGGCAGTGACCAGTACAACCAGACATTCCTCAATGGGCCATGGTCTCATTGTGCGTCAGGGTGCACAGCCGGGCTTTTACTCTGCTCCGCGGGGGTTAGTGGAGTTGTTGGAGTTCTCCATGCAGAGCGCAGAGGCAAAACTCTGTGAACTTCGCTAGCGGAGCGGAGTCCACATCCCACCCTTAAGATGGAAATGGGACAGGTGAGTGCACTAGGATGACTGTTGCTCTATCCAGCTATTTCACATAATGGATTAAAAGAACACACGTGTGTGTGCTGTTCATAACCACAAGTACTATGAAAAGCATTCGAATTTAGTTGTAGGTGCTGAAGTTAGTATTGTGTGAAACCGATAGCTTGAATTAATTCCGGTCGGTAGCAAACGTTAGCAGGGAGGGCCACAGACAATGAATGGGTAGCGGGGAGAAGGAGCCATGGGAGATGGATGTCTTACATGTAGGACTCGGTTGCCCTGACAACTTCCTGAATAGGTTTTTAACGTCATGGCAGTAATAAGATGCAGAGAACACAGACATTATTTTGAAGCAAATCATCACAAATGCATTGACCATTTTATGTTATTTCTATAACTGCTTCTTCGTTCGATGGAAGACGATAAACATGTTATTCTTATTTAGCTTGTTTATAATTGCTTTTATTCTACTTAGGCCACAGCCTTTCATGCATGTGCTGACTTTCATTGATAAACCCTGAAGATTTAATATTTACATCATTGGGAATGTAACCTCAAAAGTCAGTATAGTGCTACAAAGGTGCCTATATAACTGTTGGTTGGAAGGCTAACTTTTGTAGGATGGAGAAGGGGGATTGTTGTGGTTCGTTTTGGTTTTAGTCAGAAAAAAGAGAGGGACCCCTTAATAAAATCAAGGGAACTGGGGTACTACTACTAAGGCAAGAAATGATTCCCTTGACCCAAACTTGATTCCAACACAATAGTCAAACAAACATATGCAATGTAATACTTGTATAAATGATCATTCCCTGTTTATTAAAAAATCAATAGCATCTTCATTCCATTATACAAAACAAGGTAAAATACAAGTAAAACTTGTAACACTGGGTGCGTGGCCCAGAGCGTCAAGATGGCAGTCGCACTTTAGAAGTGCTCCGGACCCCTCCATCATCCGCTCTTCATCCGCCACCATCGGAAGCCCTAAAAATTACTGACCTGTCCTCAAAGTGGTACGGAGCCCGTCTGTGGTGCTGCGGCTGAAATTGCGGCCCCGTCTCTCCAGCTTGTCTTGTTGTCCCGGGCCTACTGGATGTGAAATGGCGTTCGCAGCTGTTGCGCACCTCGAGACTGCCACGGTCCTGCAGTAACCCCTGACGAAGGAGGTAGCAGCGGTGTTCAGGAGCAGACGTCTGGGTGATCTGGGGTGCCCCAGCACCTACCACAGAACTCTGCCTCCGGCGCTACACATGCCAGGTCTTGGAACTCCGCCTTTTGCAACCTGCCTGTGGCCGTGACCTGGCGGACCTCCACTGACTGCCGCAACTACCCGGTGTCTGCTCCGGAGAGAGAGGTGAGGCCTGCCTGCTGCGGGGCGACTCAGGGGTGGTGTGGGGGCCTGTGCGGGTGGCGAGGTTCGGCCGCTGGTCGGTCTGCGGGAGCGTGTGGCCTCTCCTCTCCCGCCCCCCTCCCCCTTCCTCTGAGGCCCTGAGCTCCGTACTCTGTGGATGGGAGCCCCTCTCCAATGGGACAGAACGGATGTTGGTTGAGCTGGGTGCTTGTGCCGGGAGTCGGCCGTTAGATCGGGCGGTGGAGACGGGCAGCCTCTCCATCTGGCCCCATTCCCCCTCCGTGGGGGGCTGTCCTTCTGCGCTGCGATTGCGACATCCCTCATGGCTCCCTCCTGTGGCTTTCTGTGGTGCCGGGCTGATCCCGGAGACAAGTAGCTGCTCACTGGACTGCATCGCTAGTTGCCCTGCTCCCTGATCTCGGGCGGGCGGCGACTCGCTGTCCCCTGTGTCTCCCCTCCTCTGTGTGCTCTGGCCATTGTGGGAGACGGGCTCTGCGCTCCCCTGGCCTGCGACCACAGCGAAGATCCCCCACTGAAGTCTTTATATGGAACGCGTACAATTCAAAAACATTTTTTTACACAGACACTGAATGGATCCACATTGTTTTATTCACAATGGGACTAAGTATATTGAATATACAAACAAATTATCAAAAATTCTAAACGGTTGTACAGTGTCCCAGGAGGGGGGGGGGAAATGTGGTGATCAGGTGAGGATATTGTGATGGAAGGAATAGGTGACAGTAAAATCAGCCAGTAAACATAACTGTATTGGCAAGTTATATACAGAACACAGGACCAATAGTTCGAAACTTAAATCAAAACATCATACTTCACATAATGCAATGAATGAAAAAATAGTGGCGTGAAGTTGATAATCAAACAGGTTATTGTCGACGTTTCGACCCTCAGAAGTACGCAGGGATTGGTGGGGCAAGATGGCCGCCGAGGCGCTGTGGGAGTAAGTCGCACTTAGACCCCTCTCCTGCTATTGGGAAAAGAATACAGGCGCTAATGGGGAACCACAAACAGGATGCAATTCACAGTCTTGCTATACCACGGAGGCCTTATTAATCTGGCAAATATAATCAAGAAAACAAAATCGTGGTATTTCAGAATCTTTAAGACATTGACTGCAGGTATGGCCACACGAGGAAAAGAGAAAGCCCAACAGTCATCCATGTCAAGCACTACAAGCGCTACAAGCAAGGAATCAATGCAAAAGGATGTGAGCAAATTAGGCGCTATCCCCAAAACAAATGCCTCAACGAACAACAAAAAGGTAACCCCCACGGTTTCCACATTGACAAAGACACAACTGAGAAAGCTTGAGAAAGCCGGCGAAAAAGAGAGAATGCCAAATCAAAATAAGGACATGAGAAGCGCTACCAACGCGCCAGCGACACGAGAGGCGGCGGAAAGAAAGAGGAATGATACCGTGTATCGGCAGCCTTTAGTGTCCGAGGCCTTTGGTGGCAAGGCGAGAGCGGAGGCATCAAGAAGCCCTGGAGTTCCAGGTTCTCGGCAAGACGCGTCTGCCAAACAGCCCGCAGGAGCAGCGCAGAGCGTCCTCGAGGACGCAAGCCAAAACGTTGCCAAGCAACCGGAATCTACGGAGCTCACGCTTTCCGCGGAGCCTCCGTCGGAGCACCAGACGGCAGTGCAGGCACAGTCAGACGGCGGCGCCTTGGAGCATGGACAGACGCCGGCACTGCAGGACTACGATCCGGCTCAGAAGGTGAGAGAGGCATACTGTGGGGGTTTGACATCGAATACAGGGCAAATGTTGGAAGCCCTTAAAGAGGTAGAGGAGGAAATCAGAGGAGAGCAGCTACAAGCCAAAGGCAAAGAGACTATTGCGCAGGAGGAGGCATTCGATGGCAAGATGGAAGGGGCAGTATTTACTGTCGGGGCTGAAGGGGCTGACGGCGATGGGTTTTTCTCTGTCCCAGAGGAAACAGAGTCTGAATCTGAGCCTACATTAGCAAGTAGTGAGGAGGAAAATGAAATGACAGGCTCACTATCAAGCTCCGAGGATAGCGACACTTCTAGAGGGAGAGGCACGCAAAAGAAGCGTGAAACTGCAGCAAGAAGAAGAGCAGGCTCCTCACAGAATATGCATAAGGGAACAACTAACAGGCTTGTATGGGACTATTCCGCTACCTCTAGCTTATATAAGGAAGATGAAAAAGAGACACTAAACGAGGGGGGGAAGCTGGACTTGATGTTTGCCACACTGAAACAAATGCAAATGGAGGCGAGGGCGGAAAGCCGCAGAGCCAGACACGACACAAAAAAAATCCAAGCCTCAATTAGGAAAATAAATAAAAAATTTGAAGAGGTAGAGGAAAGAGTCATTGAAGTGGAAGAAAGAACGGGCCGCTTAGAGGATGAAGTAAATGAGTGGCAAACGACCAAAGAGGGACAGAATAAGGCCATGGAAGATCTACAGTGGAAGGTGGAGGATTTGGAGAATCGTCAGAGACGGAACAATGCTAGACTCCTGGGAATTGAGGAAGGGATTGAGGGCCAAGATCCCAGAGGCTTTGTTGTTAAGCTGCTAAAGGGAGCATTCCCGGAGGTGCCCTGGAACTGGGAACAGGAGGTGCAGAGGGCCCATAGGTATCCACTCTTTGTAAAGAAAAACCATAAGGAAGGCTCAGGAACACTGCCCAGAGCTATGCTGGTATTTTTTGGGAGCTATCTGGCAAGACAAGAGCTTATGGAGAGAGCCAGGCCTGACGCCAAAAAATCAGTGGAAGGGGTAACTTTTTTCGCGAGACCCGACTTCTGCCACATAACAGTGGAGAGACGCTGGAGGCTAAGGCAATTGATTAACGAGTTTAAGTCCCATGGTGCAGAGGCATACTTAATGTTCCCAGCGAAATTGAAGGTCATAGTCGCAGGTCGCACTAGAATGTTCTTTTCTGAAATTAAAGCGGGGGAGTTTCTGACAGAACTACAAGAACAAAGAGGGGCCAGGAGGAAATAATGAAGGAAACTTGATTATGCCTGACAAGAAAATGTAGAAGGCGATAAGAGGGCAGGGGAGGGGGGGCGACTCTACAGTGCTAAGCGGACACGCATAGGTCAGGGATGACCTATTTGCCTGTCATAGAGGGGGGGTTCTCGGGGTGGGGGGCGTCAAGGGGGGGGGAGAGGGAAGGGAAGAGGTCATGGGTGTGAGGTGGTGGTTTAAAAAAATACAGATTTGTAAAGTTTGGTGTGTAATACTTAAAGAATGTATAGAAAAAGGCAAAAAGTCAGAAAAGCGGATGTGGAGCTGGCAAGTCCTAAATATGAAATATGGCAGTTAGGATAATGTCGATTAACATCTGTGGGCTAAATAATATGGAAAAAAGACAGAAGCTATCTTCACTGCTGCGTTATTGGAAAATAGATATAACCTGTATACAAGAAACACACATAGCAGCTGAAGAAAAGTTCCTACTTGGCCAAATGGGTCTTGAGATCCTTGCTAGTACAAGTCAAGAGGGAAGAAATAAGGGGGTGGCAGTTCTGGCTAGAAAAGGAATAGCCCAAATTAAAAAGAAAAAAGAGGATCTGGATGGAAGATGGGTGATATTAGACATAGAAACAGCTATGGGAAGATGTACTCTGGTATCACTATATGGCCCAAACGACGACGATCCGGCATTATTAGATTTTATTGGTAGAGAGTTGGCCTTGTGGCCAGAGCCAGTGATCTGCTGTGGGGATTTCAATATTAATGGGTTAAATGGAATATTAGATGCAAGTGGAGGTCTATACCAGGGAAGGAAAAAAAAGGTGTATAAAGCTGTACAAAATCTTGCTAGATATAATGCGCTGGTGGATATATGGCTGGAATTTAATCCAGTAGGCGTTGGCAGCACTTTTTATTCAGCGCCACATCAAACAGTAGCTCGACTGGACTACTTCTTTATCTCTAGCTCTCTAGTCAGTAGGGCCAAAATAGAATGCCTTCCAAGAATAATGTCGGATCACAACCCGTTGGTATTAAGCCTTGCAACGACACAAAAAATAGGAAAAGTTAACTCAACATGGACATTTGAGAGAGGGCTGCTGAAAGAGGAGGATTATATTGTAAGGATGAAAGAATGGATGACTCAATTTTGGGATATAAATAGATACTCAGCCTCGGCAGATATGGTCTGGGACAGTTTTAAAGCGGGAATACGGGGGGAGACACTGAGTTATACATTACGTAGAAATAAAAGAGAAAGGGAAAAGGTGGAAGATGAAATTAGAACTTTGACAGAGCTAGAAAAAAGGCTATTAGATGCAATAGAAAAACAAGAGCCCATCGACCAGATCTTAGTGGCTATAGAGGCGCAGAAGGCGGAGACAGGAACTACCTTGGCACAAAAAACAGCAAGTAGATATTTAGCAAATAAAGAAAAATGTTATGAATATAATGAGAGGGTGGGACACTTGCTCGCAATAAGAACTCGACAAACGTTAGCTGCAGGCGAGATTAAAGAAATTAAGGACGATAGCGGAGTAATCGTTAATAAAGTTGAAGAGGTCCAAGAGGTGTTCAGAAGATTTTATGAGAGGTTGTATGAGCAGGACAAAAATGATGGAGAGATAGAGGCGAAAAGCCTGGAATATCTAAGGGAAAGCCTACAAGAGGGATTGAGCATAGAAGAAAGGGACAAATTGGATGTGCAGCTAACAATGCTGGAGATAAGGGATGCAATATTCAGCTTACCCTCTGGAAAAGCAACAGGCCAGGATCAGATCCCGGTAGAATTTTATAAGACTTTTTGGGAGGTATTAGCTAAAGACATTTGGTCAATTTGCTGCTTGGCACAGGGAGGCAGAATAGTTCCTCAATCTTGGGCGGGCGCTGATATAATTGTCATTTTAAAAAAAGATAAATCCCCCACTGAGCCGGGCTCTTACAGACCTATCACTCTGCTCAATGCCGACGCAAAAATATTCTCTAAAGCATTGGCTAATAGACTGAGTAGGGTGATAGAGAGGGTGGTGTCCCCTACACAGCATGGGTTTATACCTGGCAAAGGAACTGCCGAACATATTAGACAGCTAATCACTATTTTGGATGCTGAAGCAGCCTTGGGGGGACCCTGTCGCAGCTATCTTTTTGGATGCCGAGAAGGCCTTCGACAGGGTCTCTTGGGCGTACCTATGGAAGGCTATGGAGTGGGCTGGTATTGGTCGAGGGTATATAACCGCAATTCAGGCGCTATATAAACATCCTAGTGCTAGGATACGCATTAACAGAGCATACTCCAACGCAGTACAGATTAGGTGGGGAACTAGGCAGGGATGTCCAGCTTCACCTCTACTATTCGCAATCTATTTAGATCCCTATCTGAGAAGGCTTACAAAAAATAGGTGGATTAAGCCAGTTTTATTGCATGGAAAGGAGTACAAAATATTTGCGTACGCAGACGACGTGGCTGTCATAACACCTACACCAGAGGAGTCATTGGCCATGATAGAACAGGAGGCAAGAAAATTTGGAGAGGTATCGGGTTATTCAATAAATAAGGGAAAAACACAAATAGTACAGAATAGACATACTACATTTGTAGATCCAAGAGTTGTCTCAGATACAAAATATTTGGGTATTAAGGTGACAGCGGATTTGGAAAAGCTAGTTGAGATAAATATGAAACCACTACTAGACAAAGTTAAAACCAACTTGGAGAGGGTCAACAATCTACACTTGACTCTCATGGGTAGAATTAATTTTATTAAAATGGTTACCTTTCCAAAATTTTTATATCTGTTTAGGACAATTCCACTCTTTATTGAAGGGATATGGTTTAATAAAATAGAAGCAGTAATAAACAAACTAATTTGGGCTCAGGGGAAGACACGTAGGGCATACCGTTTTTTAACTTTGTCACGAGAAAGGGGAGGTTGGGGAGCACCGGATTTTAGATTCTATTACTGGGCAACAGCTCTACAATACTCCAAAGGGCTATTAGGTGGAAGTGCGCAGGAAGAGGAGGAGGGAAGAAAGAGACCGGCTAATGTATATGTAGCCCTTTTAGGTAATGCGGCAGGAAACGCCCTAGTAACAACAGTGGACTTCGCATACTTTAAGCGCACAAAATTCAAGACTCTGAGTGCGATCTATAAAGTTTGGAAAGCAATAAGGAAAAGACTAGGACTAGGAAGGTACAACAGGTATTTAAGACTTTATATGAACAACGATCTCCCAATGGAAATCTTCCGTGACACAGTTATGAGGGAATGGGACTCAAAAGGGATTAGGAAATTGGGGGATCTAATGGACACAGAGGGGGAAATTTTAACATTCCAAGATATACAGAAGAGATATAACATAGCTGGGAATAATTTCTTCAAATACCTTCAAGTGAGGAGTTATTTTCACACAAAAACAGGGGGTGAAGGAGGGATGAAGAGCTGTAGAATAATGGAATACCTGGGAAGCAGCCTTCCATGCTCAATAAGACAGCTGTATGCAGAGCTCCAAGTTTATAAGATAGACGACAGAGAAAAATACAGCAACAAATGGAGAGAACAGGTAAAGGCCCGACCGGAAGACTTGCAAACCTCTTTAGATTATGGTCGAACTATTTTATGCTCAGCGACACTTCAAACACAACATTATAAAACAGTTTACTCTTTATATTTTACACCAGCCAGAATAGCCAGCTGGGGCGGCTCCTCTGGGATAACGTGTCCAAGGTGTAACTCTTCAGAGGCCAATATAACACATATGTTTGCAAACTGCCCACAATTGTATACTCTAAAACTAGCGATAGAAGAGTTTCTGGATAAATCACTGGGAATACAATCAAAACTAACTGAAGAGCTGATAATCTTGGGGGTAAGCCTAGATGTAAATACAAGATATCCAGAATTTTTATTCATGGTAACTGCAGTATTTAGGATAATCGTAGCTAAGGCATGGAAGGAAAAATCAGCTCCGTCGTTTCAGATGTGGGTAGCAAGACTACTATCTACATATAATCTGGAGAAGGCCATATACGATAGAAGAGGAAGGAAGGCAAAAACTCTGGGGAGTAAGATATGGCTACCTATTGAGAAATGGAAATCTAGGAAACCTGTTTTGGATAGCAGCTGAGAAATTTGGTAACTGTACAAATTTCATGGAGAGAAAGTAGGACACAAAATTTGGAAGTTTAGTGGCTGTCGTAGCCTTTCTGCATGAATGGTTTAAATATGTATTCTGGTTCTCTTCTCTCTTGTTTCCTTATTTGTTATTTGTTTTTTGTTTCCGTTTTGATCATCTGTTTATTAATACAAATCTGTATTTGATGCAAATGACTGTACAATGGTGAAAACATACCGGATGTAAAAGAAAAATGTGGGGTTAAAAAAAAAGAAAAAAAAAAAAAAAAAGAAGTACGCAGGGATTGGTCATGCCCTTGCTGTGGGGTCTTCCTCAGGACAAAATAGGGGGCAGGCAACCTAGATTTGTAGATTGGCACAAAGTCAAGGACTATCATCACATCGGATCACTTCTCGTGGTGCGTGTCCGATAGTTGAATTCAAATTGGCACGAGTTCTATAGATTGGTTGAAAGAAGATCGTGCAATTATGTCGAGGGTGGTGGGGTGTCGGAACTCTAGTCAGCGGGTATTCAAACTCCGTGGAATGTAACGCCGAATGAATCGGGACCGGGAACGCCACTCGATCGCGAGTAAGGTGGCGTTCCCGGTCCCGATTCATTCGGCGTTACATTCCACGGAGTTTGAATACCCTCTGACTAGAGTTCCGACACCCCACCACCCTCGACATAATTGCACGATCTTCTTTCAACCAATCTATAGAACTCGTGCCAATTTGAATTCAACTATCGGACACGCACCACGCGAAGTGATCCGATGTGATGATAGTCCTTGACTTTGTGCCAATCTACAAATCTAGGTTGCCTGCCCCCTATTTTGTCCTGAGGAAGACCCCACAGCAAGGGCACGACTAATCCCTGCGTACTTCTGAGGGTCGAAACTTCTACAATAACCTGTTTGATTATCAACTTCACGCCACTATTTTTTCATTCATTGCATTATGTGAAGTATGATGTTTTGATTTAAGTTTCGAACTATTGGTCCTCTGTTCTGTATATAACTCGCCAATACAGTTCTGTTTACTGGCTGATTTTACTGTCGCCTATTCCTTCCATCACAATATCCTCACCTGATCACCACATTCCGCCCTCCCCCCGCCCTCCCCCTGGGGCACTGTACAACCATTTAGAATTTTTGATCATTTGTTTGTATATTCAATATACTTAGTCCCATTGTGAATAAAACAATGTGGATCCATTCAGTGTCTGTGTAAAATTTTTTTTGTTGATTTGTACACATTATATTACTCCCACACTGGGACCCCTTCCTCTTAGTACCTATATAACCCTGGTCCCAGTGACTATGTCTGGGTAAACCCCCCTATTTATACACTTTATATGGAACGCAGCTGAGGAGGTCCTAGAATCCCCTGGATGTGCTGCCTTCCTTGGGCCCAGCCTGCCGTGGACGCGGACAGCCTGATCTGTTAACCACCCCACCTCATGTGATTGAGGAGGTGTGTGCGTGGACCTGGGGGTGCGGACCTCTGAGAGGGGGGTCGGCCGGGCGGCTGGGGGAACCGGTGCGTGGAGCCCTGGGCTTGACCCGGGCCTCTCCCCCCCCCTCCCACCCCCCTTTCATCCATTGAGCTTTGGAGGGTCTGTGGAGCCTCGACTGCCATCTCAGGCAGTGGTGCTTGGGCTTCCCGGCGGGGCTCTACTTTCTCCTACGCCAGGGGAGGGCTGACGCTGGCCGGGCCTGATCTCCTGGCCCGCTGCTCCTGCCTGGTGCGGGGGCCCTGGACCGGGGCCGCTGCCTGGCGCTCTGGATCGGCCGCACGGCTCAGGCGGCGGTGGGGGGGGGGGTTCCTGGTTGTGGGCTCCACCACTGGATCCTGTTGTCTGGAGCCGTTACACCCTGCATCTGCTTCTGGGGTTAACCACTGGCCTACATCCTTGGTGATCCAACGACCCAGGAGCTGGTTTGTGGTCCGCTGAGGCCCCGGGTCTCCCTCTTTCATCCTCTTTCCTTGCCTCCCGGACGACCAGACTGCTCCCGGGGAACTGCTGCCCCCTTCCCATACCGCCTGGAGGTCATCATGGTCCGGGATAAAATACCCAAGACCCCGGCTACTCAGACCAGAATGGACCGGTTCTCCACCGCGGATGCCGGGGCTGCTTGTGGTCCTGCTGGTTCGGGGGCCCCTGCTGCGCCTGGCCTCTCTGTAATTTTCCAGGCAATCCAGACGTCGCAGTCCTCGGTCAAGGGCAAGATTTCTAAGGTCCATGTCGACATTACAGTGATCGGGCAGGACCCTCGCAACGCTAACTATCGGATTAAGGAGGCGTAGACCCGAGTATTGGCCATGGAGGACGACGTTCAGCAACTCAAGGACCAGGTGAATCGGCTCCAGTCCCACATGCAGGAACTCCACCGGCGGGCCGAGGATGCAGAAAACCGTGCCCGCCGCAACAACCTTCACTTGGTTGGCTTTGCTGAAGGAGTGGAACAAGGCCAGACAGCAGACTTTGTGGAACGCTGGATACGCTCCTGGATGCCAGAGGGAGCGCTCCCCCCCTGGTTCACAATAGAGAGGGCACACAGATCGCTTGCTCCCCGGCAGCAGCCAGGTGCCCTGCCGCGCCCAATTATCCTGCGCATACTAGACTACCGGGACACAGACGCTATCCTGGCCGAATCCCGGAGGAAGCAGCCGCTCAGATACGAGAACCTGACGATCATGGTCTTCCCTGATTACATCTGGGAGTTCCAATTCCATTGTCGCTCCTTTTGGGAGGTCAAGTAGAAGCTGCGCTCGCAAACATTCAATACCGGCTCCTCTTCCCTGCGCGGTTGCGAGTACTCTTTCAAAACAAATCCCTCTTCTTTGAGACCCCGGAGAGGCATGGCCATGGACAACAGAGGAGCGCCCGCTGTGAATGCCTGCTCAGGATCACGCTCCACCCGCGGCGCTCGGCTGGACGCCCAGACTCTTTGCCCGCGCCGCATGCACTCTGGGAGGCGTAGGGCCCAGCGACGTGAGCACTCTGTCTCTCCGAACGGGACTCCCACAGGGAAACGGGCTTGGGCCATCCGGGGAGGCCTCTCCGGCCGGGAGGCGCTCTGGCTCCCTGGACCGCACCGACTCCAGTTTGGCTTCGCCTCGACCGACGCTGCTAGCCCTTCCGGACACCGATCTTTTCCATAGCAGGACGCTGCTCACTGGGCCGGCCTGACCACAACGCAACGTTGTTAGCTTTTCACACAATGTTTGAGGCTACAGGTTGGGGTGTTTTTAGACCAGTGGCCGAGATTGAGACCAGTATTCCAATGGGTCACTAACGGTTTCTCGATAGTATACAGCATGGACATCCTACTATGAGGAGGGGTCCTCCACGACTTTTCCAGTTTCCAAGCGTTTTGGCTTGGAGTTTCAGTTCTCTGTTAATGTTCGGGCGACAGATGCTTCCGTTCCTGAAGTTGGGTGGATGGATGGGAGGGGTTGGAGCTCCTGCTCCGACTTTTTTTTTTTTTTTGGGAGATAATGTTTTCTGCACCGCCTTTTGTTCCGCTACCTCTGGGTGAACACTCTTTGCACACTACTACACTTCCCTGTCCACGGGCCCTGGGCTTTATTGCACCTCCACTACTCCAACTGAGCTGCCCTGTGGCCTGGCTCCCCCCATGGCCTCCTCCTCCCCGGCCATTCTAACCCGCTCTCTTTTTGCTCCACCTAATGCCGTGGAAGGTTAACGGCCTCTTGGATAAAATTAGGCGTGCAGCCGTCCTGAGATACGCCCGCGTCAGTCGGTGGACGTGCTCATACTCCAGGAAACCCATTTATTAGGTCAACATTGCCCCTTCCTCGCTCGCTATGGTTACGCCACTATCTGGCATTCTGGGTTTTGTAGGGGGTCCAGAGGGGTGGCCATTCTGGTGCGTCGTGCGCTTTCCCCTAGTGGCGCGTAAAGGTTACACATGACCCTCAGGGTTGCTTTATTCTTTTGGAAGGCATGCTTGGGGATCGCCCACTTAATCTTCTGTCTGTCTATTCCCCTCCTGCTCTGCTGGCCCCTACACTCCGTGGACTTACCCTGCTGATCACGGCTCTGCCCCTAGGATTGACTGTGGTGGGGGGTGACTTTAACACCATTATGGACCGAGGACTCTCCCTTCACCTCCAGGATTGCTCAATCCAGCCTCCTCTCTTCGTGGGCAGACAGTTTGGGTCTTGGGGACGCCTGACGCACCCGACTGTAGACACTACACCTCCACTTCTGCCTCTCATCACACCCATGCACTCCTAGACTATGATTTCTTGCCGGTTCAGGCCTGCTCAGCACTCCAGGCAATTTCTATCCTCCTGAGGGGGCTGTCGGACCATTCTCCAGTGCTACTTCGTATTGGGGCCCTTCCCCCATCCTCCATGCCGCTCTGGCGTCTCAATGCTTGGTTCCTCCAAGACAAAGAGTTCAAGGACAGCATTGGTGCTGAACTCGGCGCCTACTTTGCCACTAACCACGGCTCTGTGTCCTCCTCCCGAACCCTTTGGGAGGCTGGTAAGGCCACTTTGAGGGGGTCCGCTAAAGGCCAGCTGAAGCTCGCCCGCGAGGCATGAGATTTCCAGCTTACACACTTGGAAGCACAAGCCACCCTAATTGAGGCGCTGGACCCCCAGGATAAGTCCAGGAACAGAGGCTGGCGTTCCTACGAGATGAGATTCGACAGACCTCCCTGGAAGCTGCAAAGCTTCTTTGGTGTTAGTCTGTGGCCTGAGTGTATGGCTGCGGGGACAAGAATGGGAAGCTCCTCCATCGCCTCGCCACTTATCCCATGGCCAATCGCATCATACCTGAAATGGTGGACATAGACGGAACGCTCCACCATGCACCGGTGGCAGTGGCCCAATACTTTGCCTCTTACTTTGCTGCCCTATGTTTGGTGCGGCCATCTGTCCTTTTGCTCTCTGACTTCCTCCAACGTGAGGAGTTTCCTCATCCGCGCCTTAGCGAATCTAACGCGGCTGCCTTGGACCTTCTGCTCACCCCTGAGGAGGTATCTGATGCTATTTCACGCTAGGCGGTTGGTAAGACTCCTGGGCCGGACGGACTCCCTATGGAGTTTTACTCCTCCTATCATGACACCCTGCTTTCACCTCTAGTAGCAATGTACAAAGAAGCGGCGGAGTGCGGCTCATTTCGGCCGGAGACGGACCTCGCTACCATCGTGGTGATCCCTAAGTCCCAGCCCCCCTCGCAGCGCTGCTCGGACTATCGTCCCATTTCACTCATCAGTACGGAGCTCAAGATCTTTGCCTCCGTACTAGCCAATCGCGTACGCCCGTGCTTGGCCCAACTCGTTCACCCTGACCAATGCGGATTTATACCTCTCTGAGGGACTAGACACTGTCTCAGATACCTGCACCTTGCCCTTGCGAATCGACACCTGCTGACCCCCTACTTATCTTTTCTCCTTATCGACTTTGAGAAGGCTTTCGACTCTGTCGACTGGAGCTACTTGGACGCGGTGTTGGACCAGATGGGCTTTGGCACTCCTTTTCGCAATCTGGTGCGGTTATTATGTCCCCGGGCCCAGGTCCTTGTTAATGGTGGGCTCTCCTGCCCCTTCCCCATTGGTCGGGATACGCGGCAGGGCTGCCCTCTTTCCCTGATCCTTTTTGCTCTAGCCATGGAGCCTTTCGCTTGCCTTATCCGCAATGATCGCTCCCTTACTGGCTGGAGGTTGCCCGGCCTAGCGGAAGAGGACAAAATTGTGTTATACGCTGACGACGTGCTGTTGTTTTTGGCTGACCCCGCTCGTTCGGGGCCTCGCTGCCTTCGGGCACTGGCCATTTTCGAACAAGCGTCCGGCCTGCGGCTGAACCCGTCCAAGTCGGTTCTGGTCCCCCTGCATCTCTCACGCAAATGCTTTGATTGGCAGTCGTCGATTCCGCTTTGGAGGCTGTCTTTCAAGTACTTGGAGATTTGGATTTCCCTTCTCCCTGACCTCGCATGGGAGCTCAATGTTACCCCGCTGGTTCAGCGGATCCGCGCCGGCCTCCTTAAGTGACGCACGTTGCCACTGAACCCTTTGGGCAGGATCGCCCTATATAAAATGATGATCCTCCCCCGTCTTTTGTATATGCTCCAGAACACACACCTCTCCTTTGCTAGATCCTGGTTTCGGGACATGGATGGCATAGCCACGAAATGCCTTTGGGGAGGTCGGAGGTCCAGGCTGGCCCTGGCCCAATGCCATATCCCGCCTTTTGACGGGGGTCTCGGAATGATGAACCTCTACCTCTACTACTTGGTGACTCGCCTACTCACGATCCACGATTGGTTTAATGGCGGCTGGTCCTACCCAGCGTATCGCTTTGAGCTACATATCCTGGGCTTTTCCTATATCCAGGGGATGCTTCATGGGGCTACGGTTCCTCGTGCGCTCTGAGGTTTCAGCGCAGAATCCCTTTCCGCATCTATTTGTTCTATTTTTATTTTTTTATTTTATAGCTCCACAACAGCAAAGTAACACATACAGAAAGAAAAACACAATACATCATGTGAACATGACCAGCTCAAGAATCAAAGTGATCACAAAAAGCCCGCAGATACTGAGGCGAATCTGACGTTTTTTAACCCCTTTAACAGCAAATAAACTCCATTCTAACTTAAATAGGTTATGCATTTTAGCCTGCCATAGCTCAAATACTGGGGGCTCTCTTTGCAGCCATTCAGAAGCGATACAGAGACGAGCGACATACATAGCAATAAATATCAGATGTTGATGCTGATGTAATGTAGTCAATTGGCTGTTAGCAGGCCCCATACCTAGTAGCATAATCAAGGGAGTAATTGTCAGCGGAACATTCAAAAGTGTAGACAGGAATTTTTCTATGTCTGATATAAATCTACATAATTAACTGCAACTGAAAAAAATATGCAAAATGTCAGCATTATCTCCCCCACATCGGAAGCAATTTCCGTGAAACCCAGACCCCCATTTAGACATTTGAGCAGGGGTACAATATAGATCAAATATGGTTTTAAAAAACCTTCAAATTGGCCGACATTAATACCTCCCTAGTACTAGCTATGGCCTTCTCAATAGATATATTTTACTCTCCCAAAATCATAGACCATTTAGCATTATATTTGTCAAGATCATCTGGTCTATATGACAGTAATAACTGATATAACACCCCAATGTCAAATTGTTTAACTAATTCTTCAAAAGACTTAAGCGCCCCCCCCCCGAAGAAAAGAAATCCCCTAATTTAATGATTCCTTTCTTTCTCCAACCATATACAATATTATCCCCAAAAATAGAGGGTAGAATCTTTGGAGAATTCAGGGGTGTATAGTGCGATATTTTCTCCAATGAGTCAATTTTTTTTATTCTCTTCCATACTTTGAAAGCGCTATCCAAAACTTTAAAGCGTGTGCGCTTAAAGTAGCTCCCATCAACTTCTCTAAACAAACACTGTCTGGCGACCGGGCCCACAAGTATTTAAAAAATCGTCAGAGCCTCAGCTTTAGTCATGGTTTCCTCTCCCATTAATAAAACACGTATTTTTAACAAAAACCATGTGTAGAAATAGAGAGTAAAATCAGATATAGCTAGCCCCCTCTATAAACTTGGAGCATCATGAACTGCATTGCACCTCTGGGCTTACCTGGAGCCCCAAAAAACTTTCCATAAATCGATTGAAGATGTTGTAACTGGGTGCCTGCCACTTCCAGAAGAATTGAACGAAATAAATATAAAACTTTAGGAAGAATATTCATTTTTAAAATGTTGATACGTCCAATTAGCGTAAAGTGTAAGCACTCCCATTTGTCTAATGTTTCTCTAACACTATGTAGCAGTGAATTCCAATTGACGTCAATCACCTCAGGCATGGACGCTCTCATTTTAATGCCCAGATAAGTCACCTCTTTTACTACTCTAGCATCTGACCATACAATACTGCTTGAGCACAAAATGTGTGTTTTAGCCACATTGAGTTTGTAACTAGATATTTGGCCAAACACTGTCGCTAACCGTTCAATCTCTACCAATGTTAAAGAGGGGTCCACAGTAGTTACAGCAATATCATCCGCATATGCAAAAACGGAAAATTGATAATCACGTACAGAAAAAGCCTGAATGCGGGGATTATTAGTTAGTTGTTCCACAAAAGGATTGATATATAGGGCAAATAAAATGGGAGAACAGGGGCAGCCTTGCCTAGTACCCGGGTATTAGCCACGGCATCAGATAATAAGCCCATGGCCGAGATTTTAGTAGTTGGTGTCTTATAAAGTACCTGCAGAGCCGTCATAAATCATCTTCCAAATCCAATTCGATACATCTGTTGACATAAATAAGCCCACTCCACACGATCAAACGCTTTCTCCGCATGCAATAAAATCAACATCAAATAATGGTATCTCTTTATTTACGTGAGTAACAGTTCCTCATAGTGGTATGAAACCATGTTGATTTACAGAAACTAATGAGCTAATAACTTTAGCAGATTTGCAAAAGTCTTAGAATAGATCTTACTATCACAATTTAGTAGCGTTATCGGACGATATGATCCCACCAGATCTGGCTCTTTACCCTTTTTGCAGAAAACCACAATGGTGGCTTCTGCACAAGATTTGGGCGAATGGCCCATCTGTGCTGCCCGAAAAACATTCAACATCTCGTCCTTTATTTGGTGAAAAAAAAAGCTTATAAACCTCTGCAGGGATCCTGTCGGGAACTGCCGCTTTTCCTAGGACTAGACTATTAACTGCGCTTTCCAATTCTGCCATAGTAATTGGAGTATCAAGTAGTTCCGCTTCCAAAGGGTCTAGGTGCGGAAAACCCTCCTGCAGAAAAACACTTTCTTTCTTCTCTATTCCACCCTGTTGCATATGTAAATCAGTATAGAATTGCTGCAAGATGGAAAGTATCTGTTGTGGGTCTTGATACGTATGACCAGATACGTATGACCACTCTGATCCTTCAATGAGTGAATAGATCGAGCAGACTCTTTCATACGCAATCGTAGTGCCAAACGTCTACCAATAGCTTACCCATATTCATGGTTTTGCTGTTTGAATATTTGATACTTTTTAGCATTCTCCAAGTTCCAGAAGCCCTGAATATTTACCCGATATTTAGCCACAGTGTTTTCTAATTCTAAAATATTACTTTTACCCTGCGGTTAAGGCACCCTCCGCCTCTCTCAATGGCTTCATAATGGCGGAGTAATTCAAATTTAAGTTTCCTTTGTTTATGCAATCTGAAACTAAACACTTCTACCCAAAAGCAAGCCTTAAATGTGTCCCCCGTAATATGAGCCGAAAGACTATTGTTTATAAAAAAGTCCTTCATACAACGACTCATATATTCTTTAAATTCGTCATTTAAACAATGCTTCCGATCAAACTAAAAAGAATTAGGTTGGGTCTTCCGGTTAGGTAAGCATAATTCTAAAACAATGGGGGCATGATCGGAGGAGATCCTCGGATACAATTGTGCCGAAGCATCTACTAAGGAAGAAGTGGGCGCAAAAAACAATCCAATCTAACTAGCTTTTTGTGGGGATAAGAATAAAACGTGAAGCCCGGATCAGTATTCTTTAACTTACCCCAAAAATCAACTAAACCATGGTCACTAACTAAATTGTAAAGTGCTTTAAAAACCTGTGGTTTCCGCCCTTTATAATAATGGGGGCCCTCCTGTAGCGCTTGATTAGCCAGATTAATATTAGTGTCTCCACAAATTACCAAAGGTTGCCCCCACTGGGCCAGTTCCATATTTAATTCCACTAGGGTTTCCGCCTCATCAAAATTAGAGCCATAAATAGTGCAAACCGTAATCTTACACCCCCCAAGCCCACATTCAGTTCTAACTCAGCGGCCATGCTTGTCAGCTAGAATACGTCCAATGGTGAATAAATTCGATTTAGCTAAAATAGCAACACCCCGGATCATACCAGTTTGCTGAGAGGCCGAGACTAATGAGGACCCTAGCTCCTTTAAGATGTTTTGTTTAGGCCAGGATATATGGCTCTCTTAAATGCAGACCAGGTCTGGCTGAATGTCGTAATTCAGCGGCTACCCTCTTACGCTTTGCCCAATTATTGAGATCAGAAACCTTTAATGAACAGATTTTTATCCCTGTATGCATCATTGTGTTGATGTAAACAACCTTCCAAAATGCCCCGTCCTAGCCGTATGAAAGATAGCCCACTGGGAGAGCACTTAAAAAACCTACTACATATATCAGTACTTTGAAGCCAAATAGAGAATTTATTTTTCTTATAATTTGATCTCTTACTTGCTGCTGTGAAATTTTTACCCCACCTCAGTGACACCCCACCCCCCGCCCTAGTGGATCCCTTCCGCCCTTCAACCTTCACCCCTCCCCCTTTAACGAGGCTTTAGGACACATAGTCCTGTAGATGCAAGCTTGCCATGAACCCCCCCGCCTTTGCCTGTGGGTCACACGACAACCAACCACATAATTGCACAGATTAGAAGGAGTGGGCAAAAAAAATATATATAAAACTACTAAGAGCCTACAAAGATCGACCTGACTAAATGGATCTTAGAAATTCTTTAGCAGGACCAATGCTAGTAATGAAGCAAGTGCGATCATGGAATATTACTTTCAGCTTAGTGGGGAACATTAAAAAAACTTGAGCCCCTTTAGTCTGGAATTCTGGAATCAATTGCTGAAATTGCCAGCGGAGCTAAACAGACCGTTGACACAAGTCTGGGCAAAAAAAAACTCAACATCACCCCGCTTCTTTTCTGATCAGGTCGTGCAAGTGAAAACAGCTCCTCTCGCGCCAGAAAGCTGTTGAAAGAAACCAAAAAAGCTCTAGGTTTTGAATCCTGCTGACCGGGTCTCAAACGAATATTGAATGGGAATCTTTGAGCACGTTCAATTTCCCTATCCCACTCCCACCGGGTCACCTTAGGGAAAGCTTTTCTAAACAAATCTACAATAAATCCTCGTGGATCTTGCCCCTCCTTCCACTCTGGTATCTGAAGAACCTTCAGATTATTTCCACGTGCCCAGTTCTCAATATCAGCTAATTTCCACAAAGTGTCCTTCTTAGACGCCTGAATCAGTTCGGTAGCAGTGTTGCGCAATTTTGTCCTCTAAAGTAGATATTCAGGATTCTGCTTCATTAAACCTGGATATGAAATCCGCATGAGATTTACACAGCCATCTAACCGAGTTTTGTAATTTGCGGCAAGAGTTTTGGACTCTTTGACTCTCCTCTCGCGTCTCATCCCGATGAGACATAATGGATCGATATATCAGTGATAAGGAGATTTATTCCCCCTCTGCTAACATTTGATCCCCCTGGTACAAGGACTTTGGCAAAGTATCTTTGTTCACATGTAAATCAAGTTTCCTCACAATGTGGGGGCGACCGTCCTCTTGTTCTTCTGATTCTTCCAAGAACAAGCTACTGTGGTCACTACCATCCACCATACTTAATTGGGCGGAATATTGAACTGCCAAGTCCTCGCAAGATGACATAGACTGCTCGGAAAGGGAGAAAAAATCCCCTGAATCGTCTTCGTGTCCTTGTACACCTTGACATTGGCACCCCCGGTGGCACCACTATGAGTAACACTTTCAACAGTCTCAACTGGGCCTCATCCAGTGTCTAAAGGGGATACTATCGCCCCCCTACATCACCTTCCAAAACGCCTTCCGAAGCAGTAGTTTCTGAGGTCGGAGGCAAATGGCCTGTATCGCCCGTATTATCCATATCCACATTCACATCAGCCAAATCAGCCACAGTAACTGCATTAACCTTGCACGGAGACCCTCCATCCCTGGTCTCTGCCCGGTCCGCACCCTCCATTAACACCTCAGCCGTTTTACCTTTTTGTTTGTCTCTATCTTTAGCGGCAGAAAAGAGCGCAGGTATTGTTTTCTCAGCTTGGTTACCCTTGGCTCTAGTTACCGCAGGCAATGATTCCACCGGCTTACTTGAGACCAAACTGCTGCTCTGAGGATTTAACCCCACCTGGGAGTCCGCTGTAAGGGTCTCTGCCTTTTCCGCGCTTCCCTCCCCCTGGCCGCAGGGCTTCCTGCGGGTGCCTTTCGGCAGTATCGCAATCAGCGGCTGCAATGTTACGGCAGGATTAGGCTGCAGCCCCCATGTGAGCAGAAGGCCTCCCAGCAGTAACGCCAACCAGCCTCTCTGACACCGCAAATGACCTGCGGCCGAAGACAGCAACAACACCAGCATCGACGTCCAGGCAGGGAGTAGGCGACAGGAGCTCAACAACCACAGCGGGAAGCAGCCAACAGAGTCTAAGGTGAGTGGTATATTAATTTGGTGCCTTCTGAAGCGAAAAATATCTTTTAAGTCTCAAAGCAAGACCAGACTGTTCACCAGCAATTGATAAAGAAATAACTTCAAAGAGGTCGACAACTCTCCGATCTCCACTCCATCCAAAGATTACCCGCACAGGGTCCGGCAGGCAGGGGTGGTAAGCTCCGCCTCCGCAGTGGAAGCCATCTTGCCTCTATTTTTTATTTGTTCTAAATGTTCCCAGGTATCACCATATGCTACATTGTCATCTATTTTACGTATTGTTCTCCACATATCAGGGGGCAAAATAAGTCCAAAGAACATATCAATATCTGGCACGGTCATAGTGCAGGTGCTAATGGCTCCTTTCACTTCCTCATCGAAGGTGGCGGGATTTTTCCGGGGATCGGCAAAGCAACCTTAAGAGCCATCACATCTGTTCTACTCAAAGGTATATAAACCCAATTATATATAAAATACCCTTTTGCATCATCCAAAGTTTTATCATCATTGGTTCCTGCTTCCTTAGGAAGAACATAGAGGGGTGCAGCTTCACGCATAGGTTTTATAGCAACTGTACTACTAACAGGTGCAACCTCATCTACCGGGGCATCTACTGTCTGTGCTAGGGATTGAACTGTTTCTACACCTTTCTGTTTTCTAGCTAATTATTGTTCCTTTCGTAAACGCAATGTTGCTTCTCGTATTTTAACCACTCGTCTAATCATATCAGATAGGTTTGAAAAAGGAAAAGTCCCCTCTGTTAATAGTTTGTCATCAGTATTTATATCAGCTGGCTCTACTTCCTGAGAAATGTGTCTATAATCAAATATTGATTATAGGCACATTTTTCTACAAAATAAAATTGCTCTGCACTGTTCCACTGTTGAACCATAGTTACGAGCGATGCCACGTGAGATCGACGAGCCTCCTCCCTAGCAGCCGTTTTTAGAGTATCCTTTTCTGCCTTAGTCAAAGTAGAGCGAGTCTGTTGCCCATCTTGTTTATCTTGTTCTTTGTCATCTGAAAACAAATGCTTGTCGTCAGAACCCTCAACAGGGGCACTTGGAGTGGGAAATTTTTGTGGGGGCGTTCTAGTAGGATGCAGTCATCCTGAGGTTTATTAAGTATGGGATAAATAGGGCGCGTAATAGGATACTGGCCATTTATCTCTAATCGACGTTCCCTATCTTCTTTTTCTATTTTTTCATTCTTTTCTTTATTTTTCAATTCTATCGCTTTTTGATATATCGTTTTTCGTTGTTCTTTTTCTGCTGTAGCTTCTGCTCTTTTCGCTCTTTTGCACTTCTTTCTCCCACATACGCACACAATCAAACCTATCCGGTCTACTTTTTCTTTTAAATAAACATTGCTCTACATGTTGAACCTTTTTAAAATCAAAGGACCCATTCACTTGCCATTGTAGATCAGAATCTTTTTTGTGTATTTGTTCCACAGTGGACCCTACATTATGGAAGAAATACCATATTTGACATACATGTCTCTATTAGGTGTCCCCTCTGGGGGAGCCAGCTGACTTTTTACTAAAGTTTGTTTGGTACCACCAAAGCAACAACACCACCTACGGAATATGCTGAGAACAGGCATGCTTTACTAATATGTGTAAAATATCACTACTTCAAAATATTTCAAAACTTAGAAAAATCTCCACATTACCTGCCTTCAAACTTTGCAAAGATTGAATAACAAATTCAAACAAAAATCCCTGGCTTAACAAATCAAGAGTGCCGCTTTAGCGACATTACCAAACAGAAGTCTCCAACTCCCACCTGCCGATCTCTGGTCGACCTAATGGTCACTACAAAAGTGCGCAAAGAAAACCCCTGTTGAGACCGGCCACCACCAGGAGGGTCAAATCAGAAAGACTGGAAAATTTACATCGGCCTGCAAAGACAAAGGTCTCCTCGTGCAGTGCGCTTCCTCAGTAAGATTCCAATCCTCCGTCAAGACCACTCCTTCGGACTGCCGCGTCTCCAATTGGGTCCCATGATGGATGCCAAACTGTGGAAATGTACCCTTTTAGGGGTACACTGGTGCAGGGTCACCCTTTTGTCCACTGGTTCAAAAACCAACAAAGTAGAGATCAGCACTGGAGTAGGAATAAGTAACAAGTTTATTAATCACTCATGAGTGGGACCACGTCCACACAACACTCTCAAGTGCTGGAGGAGGTAGTACACTGAAGTCACAGAACACATGTCTTTTATACAGGTTTTCTGCACTGTAAACTTGTGAACAGAAATAAGGAGAACACGTTTTAGAAATAGTTTTCAGCAAACCAGGGCAGATTAATATCCACTTGGTCAGAAAAATGGGAGGGTGAGCAGGAGTGCTTATAGCAGCAGTAAATGGTTGACAGTTAACATCTGAGACCAGGTGCTCTGGCAGATACAAAACCTCAGCACGTACATTGCTTTTAGCTGAGTCAGGAAGTCAACTAAAATAGATAGCACAAGCAGAGTAAAAAGACAAAAGAATCACGAAGGAAACTTAAATGTACACCGGAGCCAAAATGGCTGTCGCTTATGGCAAGTAATATATTACACGTTTTTCACACCCTGAGGACGATAGATAAGTAAACCATGGAGTGAAAGCAAGGGGGGTAGAGAATGGAACCTTGCTGCAGAGGAGATGCCTGGTAAAATGGGAGGAGATGGTGAAAAAGTCTTTAAAAAAAGATGCTGACCTCACTACCAGGAAGTTGACGTGATCAGCGTGGAGTATTTTATATCAGTGGTTAATAGCAATAGCAATGCTAACGGCTGACTAGGAAGCTTCATAATGCCAGGTCTCTGTGATGAAGGCAATGTCAAAATTAAATTGGAGAATAAGGTCCTGGAGCTCGATCTTGAGAGAAGAGAACAGGTACTGAAAAGGCAGGAGAGGAAGATTTAATTGCGGCCATCAGGGAACAAAGAGCCAGGTGATTTCAATGTTCCGTTCGGCAAGGACGAGGAGTAAATGTAAAAGTAATTTTCTGTGGTGAATGTCCCCCAATATGCATGTAATTGGGTCTGCTGGACAGAGAATCACCACCACTGCTGTTTATCTTTCGACCACCCACGTCCGGAAGGTATGCACTGTTGAGCAGTGTCAAGTGAGGTGTAGAAAGGATGCTGTCAGATGACGGCAATGGGGCATTGTGAGGCCTTGAAGGGTCTATTCTGTGTAGCATAGGTGGTGTTATATATGTCTGATGCAAAAAGTGAAAGTATTTGTTTGAATCGTGCATTGCTGGAAGGTGTGGGAAGTGGGTGGGGCTGCTGGGGAAGAGGTCCAGATGTCTCTGGCGATAGCCAAGAGGCTGGCGTGTTTAAGGAAGTGTGCCATTCCCAAATTAAAAGCACCTTGAGCGGCCTGAAAGGATATGAATCCTTTGTTAGGCAACAGATCCCCTAAAGTTTCTCACCTTCTGTCCTGCCATGGGATCATGTCCACTGAACTTGAGTGACCTAAACGCTGGTAGGTCCCAGAAAATAAACTCCCTGGCATAGGGGGCCTTTTTCGGTATCAATTTGACTGTGTGTTCCCACAGCGCTGCTTTGTGTTTCATCAGGAATGGCACCTCACCCTACCTCCTGCCATCAGGATCTGAGGTAAAGAGAAGGCACTGGAAGTGTCCAGCAGTGGATTCTTCTCCCAATTGTCCCCCTCCATGAGCCAGTGCGTTGCATGTTGTAATTCTGAAGCCAGGTAATTTTGCTCCAGATTTAGGACTGCCCCCTCCACCAGCGAGCAAAACAGAATTTCCCTAGCACTTCGGAAGCATCCCCTCCTCACCCCCTCCCTTATCAGAGAGGAGAGCAGAGTGCCGAAAGACAGTCAAGGGGTATGGTCAAATAAGTGTTTAATGCAGTAAAGGCACCGCGGTAGAAGGACCATTTTTTATATAGCAGAACGTCCTAAGTGGAAGGGTATTCTACCTTCGATGCAGTGGCGTAACCAACCTTGAGGGGGCCCCCCTGCAGGGTACGTGAAGGGGCCCCCTCCGGATCAATCTAGAGCTCCCCAGCAGAAGTGCGGTGTTGACTGGGCCCCTTGGAGGGTGAGGGCCCACCAGCACCATGGGGGCTGCAGGAACGTGTGTTACGCCCCTGCTTCGATGATTCGGAGGATATTGTATTGTTAACACTTCTGAGTAGTGTGCACCATCATCATGCTAAAGTAACGAAACCGGTCAGCCTCCCATCAAAGAGGGAGTGCTGGCAAGGTCGCAGGGCCTTGAGACCATAATGCTCCCAATGGGAAGAGCTGGGACTTAGATAATTGATCCGAAGGGCAGACACCTCCCAAAACCTACCTAAAAGATCCAACAGCAGGGGAAGTGTGTTTCATGGTGTAGACAAATAAGAGAGTGTTACACAGTGGCAGCAGGACAAGTTTATAATAGCTGTGTCCAGGAGCAATATGGAGGGCCAATTCCCATGGCGCTCAGAACCTGCATAAGATATGACCATTCCACCATGTCGAAGGCATTGCTCCTATCTATGGAAACAATGGCAAGGTAATCCTTCCTATCGTTCACCTTGTGCAAGATGTGTCATCCTCCGTAGGTTCATGGTGGTGTTACGACCAGGAATGAACACACATTGATCTTTGTGGACTAATTGCTGAATGACCGGGCACAGTCCTAGAGCGAGAGCTTCACAAAGGATTTTAGTGTCCTTATTAATCATGGGCAAAGGTCTATAGGAGAAGGGATCTCGCTAGTATTCCAACCTCGGTTTGAGCATCATGGAGATGAGGCACTCCTGTATAGATTCTGGTAGGATCCCAGCGCTACAGACTTCAGGCACTCTTTCAGTAGGTGCTGTGTAAGGGAAGGGGAAAAAGTCTGTTAGAGCTCTGCTGGGAGGCCATTGCCTTCCGTGGAGGAGCTACAAGAGTGTCACATCGATCTCCTCTGAAGTGAGATCTGCATCCAAATCCATGGCCGCCCTGTCATTCAGACGGGATAGAGGTGCGAAGTTCAGGAAAGCGTTGACGCAGTCTCGGGTAGGCGGACAAAGGCTGTGGTAGACATCCTTCAGGTGGGCCCTGAAGGTTTCCACTATGCCCCAATGTGTGCACACATCCATTCCCGTAGTCAGTTCTTTAATATGTTGGGACATGTTTTTACATGCTCCATATCGTTTACGAATCACACCGCGTGTTGGACTTTATTTACACATCTTTTCTGCACTTCAGCTTCTTTTCGAATACTCATTTCTTGTTTTTTGTAGTGGTCACAATTAGCCATTCTCTTCCAAGCCATGGTATAATTTTGAGTTAAACTTAAAAAAAGTAATTTGGGTAAAAACATTTGACTTTAAGGTTTATCCAACCTTGCAGAAAAAATAAACCCCCTTGCGGCAATATGGGGACTTTTGCCACGTTCTACGTGCCAAAATACAGAAACACAGTTGATCCCATCGCGGGGTTGACTAGCTTATGTAATCACCTTTCCACGTCACAAACCAGCATTCAGTCATGTCAATCAACACTTTATTTTCCCTTCATAGCACCTCTTTTCTATAGATTTAAAAAAAAAAACTTTTTTACTACTACAGTTTTTTACCCTTGTCTGGATGCAACCCTGCCAAACTGTTGAATCGCACAGTGTTAAACAGACGTGATATGATCAAACTGAATTGCATCAGAGTTATGCGACCTAACAAGGTGAACTCACTGCCAGAATTGGAGAAAATGGAGAAAATGTGGGCGAACCCGTCCTGTAGCTTGTACAAATTGCGTGAAACATTATTCCCTTCTCTGCCAACAAGGTCAGGTAGGGTGCCTCTGACTTCCTTTTCAGCAACAGGAAGACGGCTAAGGTGTTGGCATCTGTTTGGTATTCGGGTAAAGTCTTGGACGGGTCAAATGGAAAAAAAATTGTCTTTGAATGTTGGCAGGCGACTTCCCCATACCTATCATTTTGAAACCTATTAAATTGGATAGATCGCTTTCTCTTTCTCTCTCTATACACGCGCACACACACACACACACTCACTCTCACTGACACTGACACTGACAAAAACAAAGATTAAAATAACATTATACTTAGGTGGGAAATTCTTTGACAATGTAACGTTTTAAATTCATAACACCACTGGAGTTCACCAGTTATAGTTACCTCAAGTAACTATAACTCGTGCCCTCGCCATGCACTAATTACCCCACACATTACATCACTCATGACATCTTCTATGACATCATTGATATAAGAGCAATGAAATTATTGGTGAGAAAACTGCATGTTTTTTTGAGTTTATAACGTTACATTTGACAATCAATTGCGCCCCTGCCATGCACTGCTTATGACCTCACAAATGACACATCACCCATGGCATGTTGTATGACATCACTGATGACCTCTCAATTGACATCTCAAATGACATCACTCAATAATGGTGTAAGTTTGTTTTATAGTTTACATAGGGGGAGGTAACTAACATATTCCTTTTCTATCCTGATTTTGTGCAGTCTGTGTTCAGCTAATCGGTATAAGCTGTAACCAAATGCATGTGCTCTTCATGCACCATAGATGTGTAGAGGTATTGAGCACGTTATATATCTTTTATTGATGTAGGAAACAACCTATACAGTGTACTAAAATGAAATACACTATGTAGAGAGTTCGAGAAATGTCCAATGGATAGGCAGAGGTATAAGTAGATACCAACTCTCTTTTTGTGGTAGTGTGGGTGAGCAGTTAGGCTTATCAGAGGTAGTGTTAAGCATTTGTTGTGCGCACAGAGGCAATAAATGAGACACATGCTGAAGAGTAAATCTGAAACCAATTATTAAAAAATATTGATGTATATAATTTTTAAGACCAGGAACACAGTTCTAAGGTAAGTACTTTCAGAGATAAAATTTTGCAAAGTTCGATAAATATATCACTTCTGTGCGGAATTATGCACCATAGGAAACAATGGAGAAAAAGCAGAGAAAGGCCTAGAAATGCAGGCAATGCCTTCACAAAGGTCTATCTTGGGTCAATGTCGGTCCAAAGTTGCAGCAGGAGAAGGTCGGGAGCATCTTGAATTGGGCGAGAGCAGGTTGCTGAGGTCTTGGAAGCTGGTGCGCAAAGATGAAGGGGGCCCCTTGAAAATGCACTGCACAGAGAGACTTGCAGGTAATGCCAGTGGGTCTCCTTGGAGGAAGTAGATGGCAAGGGCATGGGGACTCCGGGAGCAGAGCTGGTTGGTCGGTGCTGGGTCTGGTGGGGCCGCGAGCAGAGCAAACAGGTCAGCCGGGAATCGTATGTCTTGAGAAACTCGCGGTCAGGAGCAGGAAAGTTGGAGAGGTGCTTTCGGAACAGCTGGGCCACTCAGGAAGTGTGTCTTAAGTGTCTTGACGTCACTTGACAGGTGCTTGCTTCTGGTTCTTAGCGAGGACTGAGTGGACTTCTCTTCTTGGTGTTTGCTGTTGGGGGTCGTGTACCCTGGATATTGGTTCGCTGCGGCTCCAGTAGATCCTGGTGCCGCCAAACTTGGTGGGGAGGCAGATCTGATCCTCCGGAGTGCTTGTACCTTTTCTCGCTTTATTCCGTAGGGGTCATCAGGTAGGAGCACAGCGACAAACCGTACTTCACAGGATGTGTGCCTGCGGTGTGCAACAGAGTGATACCTCCACTCCAACGGAGCTTCTTGGCAATTTCTTGAAGGGTGGAGGTGCTCCGCCATTCTTGGAGTCCTTATAGGTTTCAGGATGACACAGCAGCTGCAATTGTCGAGTCTTAGGAGCAGCAGGCAGGTTTTGGCACCCTTTTCTTCTGCAGCAGGGCTTTAGTTCTGGAGCAGCAGGTCTTCATTCTCCTGGTCTTCTCTTGTTTGTCTAGCGGTGCCACCTAAATACTGAATTTTGGAGCGTTACAGGTAGTAGCTATTGGGCTACCTACCTTAAGGGTGTCTACACCCTTTAGTGACCACTTCCTGTGGGAAGAGGCACTGCCCTAGTCCTGATAGGTTGTTTTTCCACCATCTCAAGATGGTGGAATTTCATGAGATGGGTTCATCTTGCCTGCCCCTCCCTAAAAGTGGTGTGGGCTAAGGGGGACTCTCCTCCTAATCTAACAAATTTTCCCACCTTTCCTCCCACCAAAAGGGGAGCAGTATAAGGGGCTTAGCTTTCTCCACTGTCTGGAGGTTCCTGGATTGTATTTCAATGGCAACATTGCCTTTGAAGCTTCTTGCCCAGGAAGGACATCCTGTACTGGAGGAGGTGCTAAGCACCTCTGCCCAGAGCAGGCTTTGTGTCTGTCCTCTGAGAGCACTGGCTCTCACCCCAGGAGGTCAGAAACATGTCTTGTAGTGGAAGGCTGGCAAAAACAAGTCAGGAACCACACCAATGCGTGGTAGGCTTTTAGGGGACCGTCTAAAAGGGTCTCCTGTGTGAATGTATTAACAAATCCATTACTGGCATCAGTGAGTATTTATTAAGACAAGATGTTTGGTACCAAACACCTTAGAAATCAGTGAAGCCATTGTGGAGCTAGTAAACTCGTTTTGACATGTAGCCCATGTACTCCTTGTGACTTCCCTTTTCACTTATAACATCACAGAATAGACTGGGCATTGTAGGGTATATCTGCTCATGCTGATATGCCCCCACATAGGATATACTGCTCCCTGCCTTGGGGCTAAAGGCCTGTAGTAGGGGTGACTTACCTATACCTTATGCACGATCCTTTATCTTGGAGGCATAGCACACAGGGTTGTGTGCCATGTCAACTCTTCGGACTTCTGTGCACCAATGCACACAGCCTGCAATTGCTGAGTGCAAAGCCTTGGTGAGGGGCCCCTGGGGTGGGACAACCAGCGCTGCAGCCCCAGAGGACACACTCCACTGCCCATGCCCAAGGTTCCAGGGGTTCCATTTACTAAGGGCTTACAGGGGTAACTGAAGTTGTATCAATTGTGGTGCAGCTTTTGGGAAAGAGATCTGGCACTGGGGACCTGGTTAGCAGGGACCCAGTGCACCTACAGTTTGAAATCACATCAGACATCTGGCAAAGAGTGGGGGAAAACCATGTAAAAAGAGGCACTTTCCTACAATTGAAGAGTACCTCTCTGTGAAAGTGACAGTTGATTTGTGTTTATTATGTTCCACTCAATGTTTTGGTACTGCAGACAATGTTTCCAGCAGAGCAAATATGCTACATGTTAAGTATTGTAAGTGGCCTTGAATTAATACACACGTCTCAGCATGATATTTTCTGTTTAACATTCGCGCTGCGCAGGCGGTCCGAGCGGGCCATGACGGAACCGCTCCGTCATCAGCTGCGGGTGTGCTGTGCTGATGACGGAGCGTTTCCGTCATGGCCCGCTCGGAACGCCTGCGCAACGCGAATTCCGCGCCTGCACTGAGCGTTCCATTGAGCGGGGCGGGCCATGACGGAACCGCTCCGTCATGAGCACAGCTCAACCGAGGCTGGTGACGGAGCGGTTCCGTCACCAGCATGCGGCTGCCACGCGGCCGCCCCGCCCCTTTAGCACTGCGGCGGAATAGCCGCCGCAGTGAAGGGGTTAAAGTTGTAATCACAGTATGGAGGCTGCAGGTAGTATGATCTGAACAGATGCATGTCCAGTTCTTTTGTCCCAGGCAGCATTTCCTTCTGAGTAGCATTCCAGTAGAGTGGCAATCCTTTCAGCAGCACAGTAGTCCTTCTTCCTGGCAGACCATCCACAGGTCCAGAAGTGTACTGAAGCTTTGGTGTCTGGGGTCCAATATTTATACATGGCATTTCCTTTGAAGTGGGAGAAGCTTCCAGAGCTTTCCCTTTGAAGTCTCTAGGCATCCTGCCCTCCCTGTCCTGGCTCCAGACTAAAAGGGGGTATGCAGCACTTTCTGTGGAGGCAGGACACATCATATTCAAGTATAAGTTGGGCTGTTTTAGATAAATGCATTGATTGACAGCTCACCTATGGAGAAAAGGCAATGGTTACGTTGTAATTGTATTATTTCCCAATATGTGAGATAACTGAAAAATTGGGAATGACTGCATCTGACTTGCTGCAATTGACAAATGCCAATAAAAAATATATTTTTTTAAAGTGTAAGTTTGGCTGTGCCCAGTTCTGCCCTTCCATCTTGCCCTTGATAGCCCATCCAGGTACACCTAGTAAGTTCCCCATTGTTTGTGGCTGTCCATGAGATACACACAAGCTCATCTGTTAGCTACTCCCAGTCATGTGACACAAATATAGGCTGCATGCACTAAATAGCTCTGTCAGAAAAGTGGCAACTTTCTAAAAGTGGCATTTCCAAAATTGTAATAAAAAAGTCTGACTTTATCATTAAAGAGGATTTTTCACTGCAATATCATGGGTACCAAACATGAACCGGCTACCTGGTACAAATCAAATGTTAGCATTCATTATATGTAATTAGGCAACCAGATGTAGCTTATTGACCAGCTAGGTCTCACAGTACTGAAAAATGACTTTTGGAGTTTTTCACTACCAGTGCATTTAAAACTTAAAAGTACATGACCCTCTGAGCCAGTGCCAAATAACTCCTTTTTTGTGAGTGAATGAGAACATCTTCTATTTACAGAATAGTGATGAAAGATATTTAAATTAGACCTTTTCTTTTTCTGCGCCAACGCCCCTTGTGCAGCATACAGACCCTGTACCAAGGTTGTGCTACTCCAGACTATGTTTAAATGGGCTTTCCTAGGCTTGGGACACAACAGGCTAGGTCTTTTAATGTTAATATGATGTATACACTCCAATTCACGTTTAACCTGTGAGCCACGGATATGGAGCACTATGTATGTTTCTTACTACGGCTTACATTGTCCATTTACTTGTTAGCTCAGAAACTCATAAATCCCTGCATTAAAAATTGACCTTGACTAACTTCTACTTGATTTCTCTCCTTTCTCTCTACAGAGTGACCCCCCCCCCTTCTTACATTCTGGGAATAGCCTCCTCTCAGTCTCATGCCTGACTGCCTCAATTCTTGTTAATGTAATTCTACAATTGGCTTATACCTAATTTCATAGATCACAACCTCCTCTGTTTAACACTTTATACCTGTAATCGAACATCATATAATCTCTGCCAGCCTATCTCAGCAACCATTCACCTGAAACCACATAGCTCCCACTAATTGTCTAACCTACCTTTTATTAGTAGCAATGGAAGTAACTTGAGTAAATTCATGCAATTTCTCTTGAGAGATCATGACTAATAACCTTGGGTTCCAGAGTAGCATGCTATTCGCCGTAAAGCATTTCAGTGCCTTGTCATGGGTAGTAAGCACTATATAGATACAATTATATTACAATGCCCAAGCTCATATTACAATGCACCCTGCCCTATGGGCTACCTATGGCCTACCTTAGGAGTTTCTTATATGCAAACAAAAGGGGAATTTAAGGTTTGGCAAGGGTTTTATATTTCAACAAAAAAATCTGGCTTTAGCGGGCAAGCTACGTATGCAAACATAAGACTGGTGTAGAGGGGTAGCCACCTCAACCCAACAGCTGTTTCCACATGTGCACAGTCTAATCCAATCCTAACTGCCCAGTACTTCAATTGCATTAGGAATGTTGGTCAAACCACTCATCACGAATATAGCCTCAACTAAACAGATATATAAATATATATATATATATATATATATATATTCACTGAAAAAACCATAGGTTATAGACCTTATATATTTAGGAATTTGCATTTACAAAACCTTGAAAATTCACTGAAAAAGCCATAGGTTAGAGACCATATATAGTTAGCTGGACATTTTATTGATATAAAACCAATGAAATTCCATATATAGTTAGTTGCACTAACTATATATTTCGCGCATCCGCAATCCAATGCTGATGATGTCACATATTACATCATTCATGACATGGTCAGTGACATCAGTGACAGCGCCTCTTTTTTTTTTTTTGCCCCGCGGGGTACTTTAATAGCCCCCTCATCTATCCTAGGGGGTCAGGAGGGGTCTACCTTACCCCCTTTCCTTCATTTACACCTTTTTTTTTCCACCTCGTGTCTCACGATCCTACCGAAAGACAAGATGGCGGCCGCTCCGGACTGTTTACAATGTTGACAGCCAATCAGCTTCTCCTCAGACTCCCGTTACGCTGCCGGTTAGCTGCCCGGTTAGCTGCCGGTTCGCGTACCGGGACGCGCCTCTATGGCGAAAAATCTCAAAACATTTTTTTTCAATTTTTTGCCCCGCGGGGCACTTTAATATCCCCCTCATCAATCCTAGGGGGTCAGGAGGGGTCTACCTTGCCCCCTTTCCTTCATTTCCCCCTTCGTTTTTCACCACCTCCTGTCTCTCAATCCTACCGAGAGACAAGATGGCGGCCGCTCCGGACTGTTTAGAATGTTGACAGACACCGGAGAGCCAATCAGCTTCGCTTCGCGAAGTTCCGTTACGCTTCCGGTACGCGAACCGGGGCGCTAACCGGAGCGCTGTCACAGATATATATATTTTTTAAAACGTTAATTTCTCAAAATCCACTGGAGCACATATATTGAGACATAGCAAAGGCATGTCGGGCAAACCATATCTACAATTTTGCCAAGTTTCGTGTAAATCCATTCAGCCGTTCGAGCTAAAAGTGAGTCAAACCTCCCTATGGAAAAATGAATGGGAAAAACGCGTTTTGGGACCCCCCTTTTTTCTCGGCCCCCCCTTGACGAAACCCCCCCAAATTTTTAGGGGCTGCTCAGAAACGGAATGTGCCATTTTCCTGAAAATTTCAGCCAATTCCGTCCACAAACGCCAAAGTTATTCGACATAGAATTTTCAGAAATCCCATAGGAAAAAAATCCTAACTATATATACCTACTGGCTATCGCCAGTAGGTAATATATATATATATATCTATATCTATCTATCTATATATATATATATATATATATATATATAGATATAGATATAGATATAGATATAGATATAGATATAGATATAGATATATATATATAGATATATATATATATAGATATAGATATATATAGATATATATAGATATATATATATATATATATATATACATATATATATATATAGATATAGATAGAGATAGAGATATAGATAGAGATAGAGATATAGATAGAGATATAGATAGAGATATAGATAGAGATAGAGATATAGATAGATAGAGATATATAGATAGAGATATAGATAGATAGATATAGATAGATAGATAGATAGATAGATAGATAGATAGATAGATAGATAGAGATATATAGATAGAGATATAGAGATATAGAGATATATAGATATATAGATATATAGATATATAGATATATATAATAGTAGCTACTGGCAGGTTCTCACCAGCTTGTCCACGTTTTATCATCATTGGTAACTTTCTCATAAAAAAAGAAAAATGTGTCCAGTAAATATAAAGAGGTGAAAATAGTGATAAATGTGTCTCTAAGCAAAAGAAACCCTATGATATGCAGAGGACAGCATGTCAAAAATAGATAAAATTGAGTTAAGAATCCCATATATGGTTTGACCCTTTTTTAGGTCTCGCCTACGCAGCCCGCATGCACTGCATAGGAGGACCTTTAGCCGTCGTTCTGCTCTTTTTCAAAGCACATACTCGTGCTTGTGGCAGCATCCACCTTGCGGGAGCGCGTAGGGGCGCGCTACAAGCACAAGCATTGTCTTCGAAAAAGAGCAGACTGCGCGTGCACGCACTCACCACTTCTCGGCCAGCATTCCTCTCCCCAGCTTCCTTCCTGCGCCTGATCCACTCTTTCGCCTCTCCAAGTCCCTCCCTCGGTTTGCTCCTGTCTTCCTTGCTTGCCTGCCTCACGCACTCTTTTTCTTCTCCTTCCTCTTCTTCTGTCGCTACCCTCCTCCGTAATGTCCCTCCCGCACTTAACCTTCCTCTTTCTTCCCCCAGCCTATCTCGCCAATTCTCTCCTCTTTCGCCCGGTCCCCCTTCCCTCTGTAATGCCACTGTGGAAGGCGGTCTTGGAATTCACAGATGTATTTATATTTCTGGAGAACACACAGCCTTATGTTTCCGGGCGGAATGTTGAAGGTGTTAGAAATTTCTGTCCTCACAAAAACATTTTTAGTAGACGGAGGTTCAAGCTGTAAACACAGCAGATGTGCGAGCAGGTTGCGCCCGAGGTAACTGGAGTACACACATCTCATAAGTAAGGGTCACACAACAACCCTTCCACACGGAGTACAGAAGACATTTTTTTTTTTTTTAAATATATTTTTATTGCAGAGTTAGAAACCACAGAATACAAGTAGTCAGCCAGTGCACCCGTGACCTCCCCCCGGTCAATAATAGAACACAGGTCGTACACAGCCATTCAGCCCGCATCCCGGAGGCCGGGCGGCATGATACTCCACTCCATAGGAAAACATCACTGTGCACGTCCCATAGGGACCATGGTTGATATGTCGTTTTGCGTATCTGCTTTTACCCCCCCACCCTCAACAACACTCCGTCAGCCATCCCAGTGGTTATCGGTGGTACAGCCCATGTCGGGTCCTGCCCCGAGCACTGTAGGTCTATCATGCCTGGCTGTACCCCCCAGCCATTCCTCACTCCGCACAGTACTCCACCATCCTACTAGATTCAAGGTGCCCTATTGGGTAACCATCTATTTGGCTTCCGACCCACCCCAAACTCCCATTAACCAACCCCCCCGAAACCCCCCCCCCTGGCAACTGCAAAAGGTATATGCCTCTTTCTGACATGTTGGATGGATCCACTACAGTGCGGATTATGATTCTGTTGTGTTCGCCCCGCAGTGTCCGCTGGCCTAATTCCCACCGTCCTCATCCTCCACCAAAGAATCACGCAAGGCCTGCACCACTAACTCCCATGCACACGCCGCATCCAAAGCCTTCTCATTCCCATTCTTGACAGCCTGCTTCATCCGGAGCACACTCTCGCAGTCTGACCACCGCAACAATTCATTCTTCCATCTACGCAGTGAGGGTCTCCCCCTGGACTTCCAATGCCACGATATTTCCCTTTGCGCCAGTATCAGACCCAGATCAATAAATTTGCTCGTCACCTTGGTGTGTTTGGTGTGCGGGAACCAGAGCAACAGGCATGCCGCCATATCGAAGTCCACCTCCCTATCAGTCACTTCGTTTAGGAGGTCCCCCACCTCTGCCCAATAGGCCTCCAAGTGCGAGCACCCCCAGAACAAATGGTCCATGTCCGCTCCCGGAGACGAGCACCGTGGGCGTCGGGCATCCGGTACCTGAAAGTGCCGCTGTATTTTCTCAGGGGTTAAGTAGGCCCTATGAAGCACTTAGAAATGCACTTGCTGGAAGCGCGCATTTCTCGTGCCTTTCCACGTGCGCCGCAAGATGTGGCCCCATGTCGTGTCCGGTATGGGCCGGCCCACACTCTCCTCCCATTTAGTCTTGAGCCTCTGGAGCGGTTCCAGTCCCTCATTCAGCATCCTATTATGGAGGCACGTCACAGCCTTGAACGTACCCGCCGCCATTACCACATACTGGCACGCCATAGTCGTTGTCGGTTCCATGAGCCCCCCTTTCCAGTGCTTCTGTATAGCAGCCACCACTGCCGCGTGCAGAAGGAACCCCCCGTCGGGCAGCCCAAACTGTTCCCGGAGCGCATCGAACGGTGCTAAGGCCCCATCTATATATAGGTCGCCCACTACCTGCAGGCCCGCCTCCTCCCAGTCCAGCAATGGGGACCAATCTCCCCCGTGCGGCAAGGCCGTCAGCATACCGATCGGGATCTCCGGTGCATAAGGCCGCGTCGCATTCGCTCTCCGAAGGCTCCTCTGCCAGCACAGCCGGAGCGTCCGTTCCTCCATAGTGAGGCCCCGCAACTCGAGCCTCTGTTGCATGACAATATAGGATAGCACATGGCGTGGTATCCCCCGGTTCCGGTCCTCCTCTGGCCCCCTGAACACCCTCGCCACGTTCTGTGTGAGGACCTGCAACTGCGCCGCTAAATAATACAGCTCAAAATCGGGCACAGCCATGCCTCCCTCTATCTTGGGGCGAAGTAGCGTGCTCAGCGCCACTCTACGGCGACCATGCCCCCATAGGAAGCCAATGATCATTGTCCTCAGGTCTTTGAAGATCCCCTGAGGGATCCAAACAGGCAACGTCCGGAAGTAGTAGAGAAAGCGGGGGAGCGCCACCATTTTTAAAAGCGCGATCCTACCCAGAACCGTCAGCGGGAGGGTCGACCAGAAGGACAAGCTGCCCCTCAGTGCCCGGACACATCGACCAATGTTGCCCTCCAATAGGTCCGCAGTCGCGTGGTAGATGCGGACTCCTAGATAGGTGAAACAAGATGGCTCCCAGACCACACCCAGATCGCCACCAGGGTCGGGCGATCCTGCTCTAAGCGGAAACACACAAGTCTTTGCCCAATTGACCTTGAGGCCCGATAGCCGGCCAAATTCCGACAACAGGTCCATCGCACCGTTCAGGGCCCGCGCCGTGTTGTCGAGGTATAGGAGCAGGTCATCCGCATATAACGATATATAATGCCGCTGCTCACCGTTGGCTATCCCCGCATACCTGTCGCCAGACCTCGCATGTACCGCCAAAGGTTCCATCGCCAGAGCAAACAATAGGGGGGATAGGGAGCACCCCTGTCGCGTGCCCCTACCCACCGGGTATGCCGCCGACACCAAACCGCCCAAGCGCACCCTCGCCGTCGCCGAGGCATATAGGACCTTCGTTCACCGGCGGAACCCCTCTCCCATGCCAAACCTCTCTAACACTCCATCCAGAAAAGACCATTCTAAACTATCAAAAGCCTTCTCGATGTCCACGGACAGAACCGCCGGAGCTCCTTCCTCGTCCAAGATGGCGTCCATTATTCCCACCAAGCGGCGAATGTTCAGCGCCGTGCTCCTCGTGGGTATAAACCCGGCCTGATCCCTGTGCACCAAGCCCGTCATGTGTGGAGCCAGTCTGGTGGCTAGGATTCGGCTCAGAATCTTGTAATCCACCGTCAACATGGATAGCGGGCGATAGGACCGTACATCCGCCGCATCCCTGCCAGGCTTTAAGAGCGGTATAATCAAGGCCTCTCGCATGGACCCAGGCAGTTCCCCGGCCTCAAAAGCTTCCGTATACACCACCAGAAGCCTGGGGGCCAAGCTATCAACATATTGTTGGTAAAATTCAATTGGCAATCCGTCCACCCCGGGTGTTTTATTACGGGCCATGTGTTTAATGGCCACCCGTATTTCAGTGAGCGTGATCGGGCCACCCAGCTCCTTCGCGTCGTCTTCGTCCAGGACCGGTAGCTGCCTCTCCCCCAGGTAGTCCGCAATGTCCTGAACCTCCACTTCCAGCTGGCTCTGGTATAAACCCTCATAGTACACCCTGAAACATTCCAACACCGCTGCCTGAGTGTGCACCATCTCCCCCCACGCAGTACTAATGCTGAGGACCGGGCAGCCCCTAAGTTCCGGGTTGGCTAATCTGGCCAGGAGTGTGCCCACCTTGTCCCGTTCCGCATGTGCTCTGACGATATACTGCCTGTAGTCGTAACACCTCAAACGTTCTGTCTCGGTGGCAACCACTTCCTTCGCTTCCAGTAACTGGGTCTGCAAGTCCGGCCTAGCCGGCCTGCGGCGCTCCAAGTCCCTCAAAATCTCCTCTGCTTTCGTGAGCGCATTCAACACAGTCGTGCGAGCAATCGAAAACCTACCCAGACACACCCCTCTCACCACCACCATCCCATTCCGTGGACCTACTCGTAGCCGTACCCTCATTCACGCCGAAATAACTATCAATGCCTTGCCGGACCGCGTCTCTGAACACAGAATCCTCTAGCGTCTCCGGCCGAAGCCGCCATGTTGGTATCGCTGAGCGCTCCCGCTGCCACTGTATGTGCACCAATAGGGGGTTATGATCAGGGATGGTCCTAGCCAGGTACTCCGTATGAGAGATCAAAGGGGCTAGGGACCCTCCACAGAGCACCGAATCTATCCTGACGTGCAGATCGTGGAGAGCAGAATAAAAGGAGTAATCCCTGGCGTTTCTGTGCTGCTCCCGCCAAACATCCAGCAACCCCCATCTATCCTGCCAGTCCTTCCTGTGCAATGCTAACCTGCGTACCGGGGAGTCCACTAGGGGGGGATGGGACCTATCCAGAGCCACATCCGTGATCGAATTGAAGTCCCCCCCCTAACACTATCGGGCCCGCCAGGAAAGAGGCCAAGGACCCCGAGAGGCCATCAAAGTATCGAGCTTGATCAGTGTTCGGCGCATACACACAGCAGAGAACCACATCTCTTCCATACAACCTCCCCTCCACCGCCACGAACCGGCCATCAGGGTCCACCACTTGATTCAGCACTTGGAAGGGTATCCCCGCCCTCACCCAGATCAACACCCCCCTGGCATACGCTGAATAAGTGGTGCCAATTACCAGGCCCCGCCATCTTTTTTGCAATGCAGCGCACTCTTTTTTGGTGAGATGAGTCTCCTGTAGCATAGCAATCTGAACCCCCCTACGCACCAGGTATGCATGAACTTTGTGACGTTTCACCATAGTACGCAGCCCCCGGACATTCCACGTCAGGCATTTCAAATTAGGTAATGTCCCCATTCCAACATCGAACAGTCCGATTCAAAAAATAAAGGTTCATAACCCCCCCAATGCAGTTGCCCCCCCCTAAACACACCCGGAACAGAAAAACTCCCCAAACCCCACTCCCCAGGACAGAGCACACGAACCCTATGGCCGCCTCCATCCAAACCTTGAACCAACTTCCCACACTCTTACCCTGTGGTCTCCACCACAGCAGGCCTTAAGGGCCCAAGGGGGGTGAGTCACCGCCGATCCCAGCTAGCGGAGCCCGCGTCCCGCGCCTTCATCCCCCACTAAGCACTCAGCCCCCATACCCAGCAACCCGCTCTCCACCAACAGGATACCACCCTACCATGAAGTCTCGATCAAGTCCCAAAACAGTCTCAGCCGCAAAATATTCCATCCGACGTTTGTGGGGTCACTATCGGCCCCTTCGAGCTTTCCGCCTCAGAGAGTTCTTCTCCCGTTCTGCTGCCTTCCCCGCCTGAGTCCGATTCTGCCAGTTCACTAGTCTGTTGCGACCCCGTAATGGCCGCCGTCGCTGCGAGTGCATCCCTCTTCTCCGCCTCCATTTGAGCCTCTCGCTTCTCCCGCTGGCGCCTGTTGCGTGACCTGATGCGCTGCGATTGCCTAATCCGGGGCGGCTTAGGCTGATCTCGCCTACTTTTATGCGACCTGTCCGTCCCCGCTCTGTAAGACTCCAGCCATTGCCAAACTTCGTCCGGAGTCTGAAAAAAGTGCGTAGTGCCATCCAGTATGATCCGCAGCTTGGCCGGGTAGAGCAGGGAATATTGGATGCCCTCCTCCCGGAGCTCCTTCTTCACCGCTAGGAACGATGCCCTGTTCTTCTGGACCGCTTGGGTGTAGTCTGGGAAAATTGTGACTTTACTGTTCTCCACCTCATATGGGCCCGACATCCTAGCCCGCTGGATGAGGAGATCCCGGTCCTTGTAGTGGAGGAGCCGCACCACCATCGGTCGGGGGGGCGGCCAAGCCCCGGCGGGCGGGCAGGTACCCGGTGAGCTCGCTCCAGAGTGAAGAAAGGAGTAAGCCCCTCCGGCGCCACCACTGTGCGGAACCAGTTCTCCATATAGGCCACCGCATCTTCCCCCTCAATCCGTTCCGGCAGGCCTACGACCCGTACATTATTCCGTCTATTGCGGCCTTCGGCATCCTCCGCCCGCCGTTCCAGCGAGTCCAGCCGGGCCAATATATCTGTGATCCTGTGTTCCGCCGTCACCACCGACGGCTTCAGATCCAGCAACAGTTGGTCATGGTCCTTGACCCTGTCCGCCAGCTTCGCGTGGTCCGCTCGTAGGAGCCCCAGGCCCGTGGCCACTTGGGCGATATCTTGATGCAGCGCCTCCTTGGTCGAGGTGATCGCATCTAGTATGGCATCCAAACGTCGGTTCAGACGCTGCTCCTGGTCCAACTCCGGCGGAGGAATCTCGCCCATCCGGGTTGATGTCGCCGGGTCCCCCACAGCGCGCTCCTCGGCCATCGGCCCTCCGATCGCCGCCATTCCAGGGTGCTGCGTCACAGGCCCAAGTGCCCGTCAAGTGTCCGTGCTCGTGGTTCCGTGCCGGCTCCCCGGCTCCGGACAGTGTCCAGTGTCGCCGCCGATGCCCTCAGGAGCAATGACCAGCTTGGCGAGCCCTGTTCAGCCGACCCCCTCGGAAGCCTGAGGGGGAAGGAGAGATCTCGGGGCGGCGGTCAGCGAGGATTCCCAAGGACTGGGCGGGACGGGTCTACGTCCTCGGGTCTTTGGGCACAGCGCCGTTGATTCTAGTGCCCCGATCTATCTGTTGCAGGATCTCCTGCCAGTCGGCGACAACTCGACTCAAAACTGAAGTCCGGGGCCGCCCGGCCTCATCGCCGCCATTTTCTTCTCACTCTCGGCAACACCTCGGCCGCTTCCTCAACTCGATCTCCTCGGGGCCAGCAGTCCCCCAGCGACTCGACGATCGTGCCCGGCTGTCCCCTTACACTTCAGAGGGCAGGTGCTTCGCCTCCGGGTCGCCCAGGGTACCGAAAACAGGAGAATTAGCGGGATTCCGCGCGGAGCTGCGAGCTCACGCCGCCATCCCGATCGGCGTCCAAGCCACGCCCTTCACGGAGTACAGAAGACATTATGCAACATGTAGGATACAGAAGAAATTATGCAACATGTAGGAATACCATTTATCATATAACAGCCAGATTGTTGTAGATATCAAGGATTTCTGCCCTTCCTACACAAAGAATCTATAACATTAGTGCTCCAGAACCCACTCACAGAGTCAACTAGCTTATGCTTGGTTTTTAAAACCCACACACCGCATCAATCTACTAAAGACCGATTTGTGTTAGGTATTTTACAAATACATCTAACAGTTAAAATATTTTTCACCTTTACTAAATTTCAGCAAATGAAAATTTGAATCTATGTGCGTTTGAAAGACCCTATCTGGTTTTCTACTTTTTTCCCCAAACTTCCACTTTAGCTCCAGATGACCAGTTTTGCTCATCACAGGTTTTGTTGACATCTGTATGTATATCTAAAGGTATGTAACTTCAAGAAGTATACAAATAAATCTGCTCCAAGAAAGCATGTTATTTGAAAGAAGTGTCTTAACACCTTGGCTGCTAGAGGTTTTCCCCCCCAGTGCTGCATTCTCAGATTTACCATTGTTCATGACGAGCTCAGCATCAGCACAGCTCCACTGTGCCTCATGACGAGCTCAGCTCGTCATGAGCATGGAAGGGGTTAAAAACACATGTTGACAAATTTTTTACTATTGTACAAAAGTAAAATGTCATGTGGCTTTATTCTCACGGAATCCACGACAACGTCATTTCAAACAGTAACAAGCATTGGCATTGCCAATAGGTCTCGCCTTTGGGACCTTATAAGTGTTTAGCCATGCAACACTTTATGTTGTTGCACCAAGGATATTGTGCTGGATAACTAAACACTTATAAGGTCCCAAATTCGAGACCTATTGGGTATGCCAATGCTTGTAATCTGAATAGTGAGCTTACTCAATAATCAAAACACAGCATGTTGTTGACCATTTCAAAGTAGGCCAATGTGTTATTTCCTGTACTTCGATGCAGCAATTTCAACAGTGCTTCGAGGTCAGCAATCACCTCACTGGACACCTACCTTTATAGATAGAGTGGCTGCCGGCAGCCATGGGCCAACATACAAGCTCCCACCATACCAAAGGGTGTGCATTTCATACACTCTAACCCTTAGTTAACAGCACCTCTGTTGCCTCGAATCTACCACCTTCATGCGACTGTCACTATTTTCACCTCTTTATATTTACTCTTTAGTGGAGACATTTTTCTTTCTTTATGAGAAAGTTACCAATGATGTTAAAACGTGGGCAAGCTGATGAGAACCTGCCAGTAGCTCCTCTGGTGTAGTGCATGTGAGGTACTTTCTCATTTTTCACGCACATTTCTTTGTGATATATATATATATCTGTTTGATTGAGGGTATATTCATGAGGAGTGGTTTGACCGACTTTCTTAATGTAATTGAAGTACTGGGCAGTTAGGATTGGATTAGACTGTGTACATGTGAATTGAGGTGGATACCCCCGTACACCAGTCCTATGTTTGAATATGTAGCTTGCCCGCTAAAGGCAGATTTTTTTGTTGAAATAATTGATTGGTGGAGGGTGATCTGGCAATAATTTTCCCTCTAAAGCTCCTTGTTGTAGAAGGGTTTTATATTGCCAAGTCAAATTAGCAGTTTGACGTAAATAATTAATTTACTCTCTTAATTTCTATGCAGGTAAGTACTTAATCAATGATAACTCAATCGAAATGAAGGAAAACAGAGTCCGTGGTGTAAGAGTTTCTAAGGGTTTTATTCCTCATAAAGGAATCAGGATATCATGTTCTGACCACCACACAGGATGTCAGAAGGGATAGATGAGCGCGCTGTCGTTTATTGACAATACATAGCTTATATACTTGATGTACATCATAATGTTCAATGTAAGAGGCGTAACAGCTGAGAGAAGACAAGATAACAGTATACACGTGGTGCTAGTACATCATCAAGAGGCGTAAACTAGGCGTAAAACTAGGCGTGTGTGCTAGAAACGTCACTGATAGGTGACGCAGGTGGGTGGCACCAAGGGGTGGTGCTAACAGAATGTTGCAATGTCAGCAGAAATCGGAAGCTTGGATGCGCGCGCAGCTGCATGACGTGTGATAGACGGGGTGCAGGGGACTTGACATTTACACTGACGGAAAGAGACAGAAGTCTGGCATGTCAGATCAACTTGTGCTTCTATCATATCTGATATCTGATGTTTAGGAACTAAGCTATCTGGGCAGAAAGGTCTCTAGAGCAGAAGCTATTCTATACTTGCTGTGAGTGCGTGTATAAGCGCCTGAGTGTCTGTATGAGAAGCGTGGGGGCATGGGGCCTTCCATGGAAGCATGGCAACAGAGGCTATGAATTACTTGCATAAAGACAGGTCGGCCCTTTAGCCCTGTAGCTGAGGAAGGATGTTTACTGAAGCTAGCAGGCTGGAATGTATCTTCGGGGAGGAAAACAGATAACTCGAAGGTTATAGTCAATCTTGGCAGGCAGCAGGCTGAGCTGAGCACGGAGGGCCGCGCTAGAAGTAAGTCAGAGTTCACGGGTACGGGGGCCGCTTGGGCAGAGGCCCTCGCAGTCAGAAGCCAGAAAAGAGGCTCGGTGGCAGAGATTCAGGGCCTACTTTCAGCCAGGCTGAAAAACGTAGGAGTACACTTCAAAAAGACGTTGGCATAGCATACTTAGGAACGGACCATCAAACCCATTCATGGTGGGTCTGAAAGAGGACAAGTTAACGTTAGACGCAAATGCATTTGCGTCTTCATAGCTGGTACAGGAGGGAAGTTACATGCACTTTTAACTCGTACATGGAGTCGGTGGGGTACTCGCTAGGGAACACAACATGACCATAAAATTTATATTACCTCATTCCCTCCTTGTTCCCTACGGACCCTTCATGATATATCGATCCTCATAAATCGATCGGTTTGTTCTTGTAACATTATATGTTCGTCTTTCTTTCTTTGACTGTTTGAGAGGCAACTGGAATGCTCAATGCAGGATGTGGCACACAGTCCACATATCGCTGGCCCACACTGCAGGCACAGGCAACAACTGAATACTATAACAAGGCCAATGCCTAGGAAGGATAAGATCTTCCATCCCCAAGCTGTTAACGTAGTCCAGAACCAACCGGACCAAGTCCAGGTGCCTGGATTCTGATGTATCTGATTTGCAATTTTATGTAAACGGGTGATAGCTTGATAGACAGATGGTGCGTTTTGTGGAATGAAAACACAGCAACTTGACCCGATGACCTTACAGGCTCCACCTCTATCTGCCAAGATGACGTCAATCACAAGACGATTTTGAAGGACAACAGTCCGTATAGCAGACTGCTCCTCTGTTAAGTTACCTAGAGCGGAGGCAGTTTCGTTCACTACTGCTTCAAGTGTTCTCGTTAATCTGCGTATTAATTTACTGTTTTGGACAGGTCCTAGGAAGAAAAAGAATCCTTTATTGAAATCAGTGTACTGTTCCCATGCCGTTTCTGTGTAGTCGACAAGGGGAATATCTCTTTTGGGTCTATTCGGTGCTAGATTCGTGTTTCTATGGTAATCAGGGGGAGCTAGAAAAACAGGTGGCAGAAGGAATGCAATGTAACAGGTACCATCCCAATCTGGAGGCAAACGTATGTATGCGGTATGACCACAAACAAAGTAGGAATGACTGGTAGCTTTAAAGGACGATTTACCATGGTCACTGAACTCGACCACAGTAGTGCATTTACTATGACCTACGTGTACTGAACCTTTCTTGCTAACACATAATTCACCTGTGACTGGTAATACTAACATATGGGGCAAAACTGGAGCAGTTTCAGATTCAACAGTAAGGATCATAAGGCTAATTGTGTAATTACCTAATCCATATACTTCATTTTCTAGATCAGTTCCTATTCGAGTGGGAAGTCCCTCTTTATCAGGATAACAGACGTTGAGCAGGACTAAGTTCAAGTTTCCCCAAACCCAGCCCCCATCGAAAACAGCAATATCAGGATCTAAAGAATTAATTATTTTAAACCATGCTCCACAGGAGCCATTGTGAGTGAATGGGTACGGAAAGAGAGGCAGAGCTCCCTTGTAATTCTGGTAGGGAGGGAGTCGGCCACATATCCAACAGTCTGTAGCATTATTTGTCTGATGGGAATGGTGTAACATACTAATGAATGTATTGTTGCGCAGCGCAAGTCTGTAAGAGAGTTCATGTGCGGGAAGTTCACTAAAAGTGTGTTCAACAGAGACATTGTAAGCAGATTGTTCACGCCTGAAAATAGGCAAGTACATAGGAAGCAGAATGCTGGCAATAATAATTAGAATACTCAGAATAAACATTATTATTAGTGTCACTATGCAGTGACTACGAAGTGATTTGCAATATGTTCTTCTCTTTTCCTCTCTCTCTCTAACTCGATCTAGGGGATACATGTCAGAAACTATTTAACCGATTCACCTAGGGGAGGACTTAAACAATTAAACTGTCTGACTTGCTAGATCGAAGCTTCATACGGTAAAGTTCTTGAGGAGTCTTTTCTCTTTTAGGCACAGTAACGTCTTGTGCTTCAACACAGTCTTTGGTGGGGGTGGACGAGTCAGAGTCCTGTTTCAGTCCGTTTTTTAGTTCATTGCATAGTTTGATGTGACTCGTGTGGACCCACCCCTTTCTCCCCTCGATTTTCACGGCGGTCCTGGTGGTAAGCAGAACGGTCTTTGGAGACTTCCAGCGGGGCTCCAGCGGACTTTTCCGGTCGAAATTCCGGACGAGTACCAGGTCCCCTGGACGGACCTCATGCGCCTTTACATCGGTGTTGTCAGGGAAGGCTGCGGCAACCTGTGAACGACATGATTGGAGTGCAGACATCAAGGAGGCAAGGTAATCTGTCAACATGTTACAATCAATATCAGTGATCTTTTTCGGAACGGGCGTCCCCCACATATTCGGCGGTCTGCCAAAGACCACTTCGTACGGGGATAGCCCTGATCTCGAGTGGGCGACCATTCTCATGTAGAATAGTGCCACGGGCAGGGCGACTATCCAGTCGACCCCTTTTTCCTGACAGATCTTGGCAAGACGGATTTTTAGTGTCTGATTATGCCTTTCTACAAGGCCAGCTGCTTCGGGATGTCGGACACAGTGGAACCTCCACTGATATCCTAGCAAGAGGGAAACTTGTCTCATCAACTCGGACGAGAACGGCTGTCCGTTATCTGAATACACGACACGGGGCAAACCGTACCGTGGGAAGAATTCACGAACCAACTGTCTGGCAGTGGTCGGAGCAGTGTAGTCTGGGACTGGGTATGCTTCGGTCCAGCGGGACAGAGCACAAACAATTACAAGGACATACTTAAATCCTCTACAGCTATTCATCTGGATATAATCCATCTGGAGGACTTCAAAAGGGTGATCGGGAGGATGGAATCCACCTTGCTCAACAGGGACGCTTTTACCTGGATTGAACTGACAACAGATCATGCAAGTACGCACTTTCTGTTTTGCTGCTGCTCGTAAGTGTTTGTTGTACCAGAGATTCTGTAAACTGTCTAACATGGCTTTCTCTCCAAGATGGGCAGGACTATGTGCTGTATTTATCATGACTTGAACCATTGAGTCGGGGAGAAACCATATATATTTTCCCTTCGTCACCCAACCTTGATCTGTCTGAATCCCTCCTAGTTCAGTCCATTTCTTTATCTCCTCTGGAGTAGCATGTGTCTGGATATCCATTACATCTAGGGCGGGATCTCTAACTGCCATACACTGGGTCTGGACTATTGTCTTTGTCACATCAGTAGTCTGGGTGTGAGTCAGTGCTGTATGTTTTGCTGTCTGGTCTGCCAGGTCGTTACCCTGGGAAACGGAATCTGTGACTTTAGTATGTGCTTTACACTTCATGACTGATATGCCTGAGGGCAAATGTATTGCTTCTAACAGTGCTTGAATGAGGGGGCCATGTTGGATCTTGGCCCCATGGGAAGTCAGAAAACCTCGTTCTTGCCAGAGGACTCCGAAGTCGTGTACAACTCCGAAGGCATAGCGGGAATCTGTGTATATGTTAACATTTCTGTTCTTGGCTATAATACAGGCTCGAGTCAGAGCGATGAGCTCTGCCGCTTGAGCAGACAGTGTGTCAATACGATGTGTTTCTTTAATTTCAGTTTCAGTGGTCACGGCGTACGCGGCCACTAATTCTCCTGTACTTGTTCTCATGCATGAACCATCCACATAAAGTGTCAGGTCTGGATTTGTCAATGGGACATCTGTTAAGTCTCGTCTAGGCTTAGTTACTGCATTAATTATTTCTATACAATCATGCGAAGCTGGATCTGTCATAACTGTAGGTAACAGTGTTGCTGGATTCAGGATGCTGCAACGTCTGATTTCTATGTGTGGCTGGAATAGTGTTAATTCATAACCTGTCAGTCGTGCTATAGTTAAGTGTTGAGTCTGGGTTCTGTTTAACAAAACCTCTACAGAATGTGGTACTTGAACTGTTAACTGATGACCTAAAACAATTGAATCACTTTGTCTTATTGCTAACGCTGTTGCTGCTACTGACTTTAAGCACGCAGGGAGTGCTTGAGCTACTGAATCCAATGTACTAGAAAAATAAGCACAAGGCTTATGTGAACCTGCTTGGTCTTGAGTGAGGACAGACAACGCTGTGCCATCACGTTCTGTAACAAAAAGTGTAAACGGTTTGCTGTAACATGGTGTCGCTAAAACTGGTGCTTGGCATAAAACTTTCTTTAATTCTTCAAAAGCTTGTGTGTGTTCCTGAGTCCAAGGGAGGACAGTCGAAGTCGCTGCCTCCTGTGTCGTTAACTGGATGAGTGGTTTAGCTAGAAATGCATACTGGGGAATCCATTGTCTGCAGTACGAGGTGAGGCCTATGAAGGCCCGCACTTCCTTTTGTGTCTTGGGTTGCGGCATGTTCACAATTAACTGAATGCGATCGGGAGTGAGCTGTCTCCCCACTTTGGACAGCAAGTGACCCAAGTACACAACTTGCTGAACACAGAATTGTAGCTTCGAAGGAGACACCTTGTGTCCCTTGTCGGCCAGGAAATGTAAAACTGTCAGTGATGCTTTTTCACATTCGGGCTCACTTCGTGCGGTGATCAGCAGATCATCGACGTATTGTAGTAAAGCGGTGTTAGCTGGCATTTGAATACAATCTAGTTGTCTTTTCAGTGCTTGACTATAGATGCTGGGGCTTTCCGTGAATCCTTGAGGGGCGCGCGAAAATTTGAAACTGCGTCCATTTAAACAGAATCCGAAGAGATATTGGCTCTCTGGATCAATAGGCACGCTGAAGAAGGCGTTCTTGAGATCAATTACAGTAAAGAACGTTGCTTCTGAATCAATAGCAGTCAAGAGAGATGATATATCGGGGACCACAGGATACTGTGGGATAATGCATTTATTCAATTCTCGAAGATCAATCACCAGCCGATATACTGGCGGTGCATTGGGATCAGTACGTTTAAGAATCGGAATGATGGGTGAGTTACAGATATTGGAGTCGGTCTCGACGACCACTCCTTGGGCAATGAGCTCTTCAATGATTTTCAGTAAAGCCGCTACAGCATCGGGTGGTAACTTGTATTGTCTGATTCTGGGTAATACAACACCTGCCTTGAGGGTAACGCGGTATGGTGTAATGTGCATACATCCTACATCAGTTGGGCCTTTTGCCCACAAGTAATCAGGTACATTTTTCAATCTGACGTCAAACTCACGAAGAACGTAATGACCCTTGAAATCCCGCAGAAAGAGTCTAACCCCCTCTGGGGAGCAGCATATTATAGCTCCTAGAGCCTTCAATGTTTTAATTCCTAATAGATTTTCCGGACATGATTTTGTTAGTAACAGGTCTGTAACGCGTGATAATGGACCCACAGCCAGGGGAACGGGTTCTGATACTTCATTTACAATAGGTTGTCCTGAAAAACCAAGGGAAACATTTTGTGAGCCTGAGAGGGGTGCCCCTGGAACTTCGTCATGACTTATTGTAGTGCGACTTGCCCCTGTGTCAATTAAAAACTTTCTGTCTTTCCCCAATACTTGACTGTGTACATAAGGACCTTCTTGATCTACAGGAATCTCGATAAGAGGCAAGCCACCTTCCCTCTCTAGGCTGTTTCATGTATATCGGGAATATTCGGGGTAAGCAGACTGGGCATACTGGTACATCTGTTGTGAGACTTGCTGAGTTGCAGCAATGGGCTGTGGCTGTGGTACTGCTACGGTCTGCGTTGTCTGTGCAGATGCATGCATAGGCTGTGTATTCTGTGTAGACTGATGCTGGTTATGGTCTTGTCTAGGCGGATGCGGTCTTTCTTTAGTTTTACCTGTCGCTATGTTATGTTTCAGAACTGCACATTCGTGTACGTAGTGACCTGGCTGCTTGCAATAATTGCATGTCCCTTTAACAGGAGCTGCAGTGTGACTTGTCTGGGTCGTACCTTTCCTGTGACTATCGGATGGGACCGTCTGGGCTACTAACATTTTCATTTTCGTGTCTTTCATACGTTTCTGTTCCTGATCTTGTTCTTCCCTAATTCTATTCTGGTGATATTGTAACATTTGTAACATCTGGGATGGCGTATTTGCTTGCCATGTACTCTCGACCTTATACACTCTATTTTTAACTAACGGTAGGGAATTCTCGACTAACTTTGATACAAAAAGATGTGGGTACGACTCGCTACTTGGCTGGAGGCCACTATTGATAATAAAACATTTCTCGAATCTTGAATAAAAGTCGCTAGTATCTTCATCATGTTTCTGTTTACAGGACGAGATTGCATCCCAATCCTCCTTTCTAGTTGTCAATAATCTGGGCAGGACCTGTACTATCAAACCTGGTAATGCTTTAGTTTTGTCCCCAAGGCCTAACCCTGGAACCCGTTTTTTCTCTTCATCTTCTATTTCTGCCCAGGCAATCTTTGTGTCTCCCACCTCCCATTCCTTTTCCTTTAATTTCTCGAATATACCCGTAGGCAATAATACTTTCAACATTTTCATGATATCATCATATGTGTAGTCCCCCATTAATAACATGTCTTTAAGCTCTCTATGGAAACCTGCAGGGTCTTTATCATGGCATGGTACTAATTTCTTCATTTCTAACAGTTCTAATTTAGTCAGAGGCGTGTGCACATACACGCGTTTCAAAACCTTGTCCTCACCCATAACAGGGTGTACTTCTCGTAAGGGGTTCTGACTTTCAATACCACCCCCGCACTGCATATGGTACATTTTCCTTTCTGGAGGTGGGGCGGGGACATATTCAGGACTTACAAAGGTATCATATCTGCGTCGTTGTTCTAGAATTATTTGAACTAATTTAGTGCTTAGGCCTCTCCATCTATCCATCAGTAGTGCTTCTAGTGTCTCATGTAAGGGACCTGGATCAGAGTAATGTTTTCTGTACTTAATGAGAAGGTGCTGAATCATATATACCCCTGCTAATTTCTGTTCGTCGGGGGAGAGGTTCAGAAATGTCTGTGCTACGGTGTCATCATTATATATGTCTGCATTTTCGGCCCATGATACCGCTGATCGGGCTAATTCTTGTTCATCCATAGAATTGAGTACATGGTACCCAACTCGATCTCGAAGCCGTTTATCAGTTTCCTGGAACTGATGCTCAGCAGAATTCGGATTCGTTAAGGCAGAGAAGAAAACTCTCTTGCTTTCTGGACGGATACCCTTCCTAAGATAAGTTCCCTTACCTACATATGCTATAGTGCTTGTAGTCGGTTCTAGTTCTTCAGATTCTTCTTCCTCCTCGGAGGGAGCCTTTTCTTTCTCTTTCTCGTGTACTGCTATCACTGCTTTCTTAATCTTTTTATACATGGCCTCTATGCAATTTTGTCTGTCATGTTTTCCATCAGCTATATTTTGACCCCACTTACTCAATGCATCTAATTCACTCTGATCTGTTCCGGGCCTGTCTCGTTCTCTTATTAGACAATTTATGAAAAATCGTAGTATCAGTGCTTGCATGTTAACTTTCTGTTTATCCAGGGCATCCTTAACACTGTCGGGGTCCTTTCCCGTTTGAACGAACTCATATATTCTATCTAGGCGCTCCTTCATTCCTGCATAACATAACAAACTATCAGTAGCAGATCTTAACCGTAATGACGCTAATATCATTAAGTCGTCCTGTCCAGGTTCTGGATCATATCTACAAACTGACATATTTTCTTTTAATGCATCAAGGCGGGATGAATTAGAAGAACGGGGGGATCTGTGCGTAAGAGGACTCTGCATGCCTCTGAGATTTAATCTGTGAGTCGGTGGCGGGGTCTGGAGACCCGCGGTCGCACCTCCTGAAGCGGAAGCTTGGGCATTATCTCTGTGTGTAGTCAGTATCTGAATTTGTCTTTTAGTAGGATCTGATTGAAGTGGTTTCGGCAAATCAGTTTTAGGTGAGGGAAGTGGCGGAGCTGGCGGAACGGAACTAGTCTTTTTCGGTGTCGGCTGAGCGTGATCTTGGGGGGCAGTACCACCCCCGGCCCTGTCAGTAGGCAGGGCACGAACAGGCAGATTGGTGTAAGCTGGCGCTACATCTTCGAGGTATGAATTTAGGAATATGTCTTTAGTAGTCTTATGCATTACTTTAGTTGGAACTAATGGTGACGGCAAATTTTTCGGTATTTCTGAAATGGCGTCAGGGGTACCATCGGCCAAAAGATACATGTTGTTCACTTTGCCATTTTGGATACGATCTATTTGTTCTACTTTTACTCGAATTCCCTCAGTAACTAATTCGTTTTCTTGGGCCTTTTCTGATTCTTTAAGCCTGTCTTCTCTACGGAGTGCTCTATCAGCACGCTTACGTGATTCCTTACGCCAAAATTCTATGGCGTCTTTCTGAGATTGTCTAGCTTTCTTTTTCCGTAATATTTCTTCTACCTTTATGATGCACTCAGCATCCCATGTTCCGTTAACTGGCCATCGGTATCTTTCCTCTAGGTGCTTGGTATAATCTGTCCATAACTCTAGATACAAGATGGCGTCTATGCCATGCTTATTATACATGAAATTACCTGGAGTGTCCCTAGGGGGGATTGGAATCTCTTCCTCTAACATCCCTTTCCTAGTTCCTATCTGCTTTAATTTGTTGAAAAACGGCATTGTGCCTACTTGATACTGAAATGTTTGATCCTTAATACTTAATTTCGCCTGTAACTATTTAAACAAAAAAACACAATAATGCACAAAAACAATCACATTCATACCACGACATTAATCACATAAAACATTTAAAGACATAGCTAACTTCCCCCTACTCTGAATGTACCGCTCAACGATACAGATACACTGCTGTAACAGTGCAGAAATTCGGAATACTTTATATACTGCTAAACAGTACAGATACACTGCCTAAAAACAGTGCAGACCGGACTTGCGTACCCAAACCCGTCTAGATACGACCCAGCAATGGTACTCACCGGGAAGCACGGAAAACAGAAGGCCTCGGAAAACTCGACTGGACTCGACTCGGAACTTCGGAAAACTTCGGAAAACTTCGGAAAACTTCGGAAACCTGGTGGGCCTCTTCACACCTCGGACCTTGCTTCTTTCGGCTGGGCTCTGGTCGGGATCCTCCGCACTCCTCACCGCCTCGTCTGGGCACTGATTGCAGTCTTCGTCACCTCCGTGTGTCAGAGGGGGATGCAGGAAATCCTGCCAGTACACGTGTAGTCCGTCTAACTGATGGCAGGGGACACGGATTGCAACGCACCTTCCGGCGCGTGAGGTGGGGGAGGGGTCCCTGTTCGGGTGCCAAATGACGTAAATAATTAATTTACTCTCTTAATTTCTATGCAGGTAAGTACTTAATCAATGATAACTCAATCGAAATGAAGGAAAACAGAGTCCGTGGTGTAAGAGTTTCTAAGGGTTTTATTCCTCATAAAGGAATCAGGATATCATGTTCTGACCACCACACAGGATGTCAGAAGGGATAGATGAGCGCGCTGTCGTTTATTGACAATACATAGCTTATATACTTGATGTACATCATAATGTTCAATGTAAGAGGCGTAACAGCTGAGAGAAGACAAGATAACAGTATACACGTGGTGCTAGTACATCATCAAGAGGCGTAAACTAGGCGTAAAACTAGGCGTGTGTGCTAGAAACGTCACTGATAGGTGACGCAGGTGGGTGGCACCAAGGGGTGGTGCTAACAGAATGTTGCAATGTCAGCAGAAATCGGAAGCTTGGATGCGCGCGCAGCTGCATGACGTGTGATAGACGGGGTGCAGGGGACTTGACATTTACACTGACGGAAAGAGACAGAAGTCTGGCATGTCAGATCAACTTGTGCTTCTATCATATCTGATATCTGATGTTTAGGAACTAAGCTATCTGGGCAGAAAGGTCTCTAGAGCAGAAGCTATTCTATACTTGCTGTGAGTGCGTGTATAAGCGCCTGAGTGTCTGTATGAGAAGCGTGGGGGCATGGGGCCTTCCATGGAAGCATGGCAACAGAGGCTATGAATTACTTGCATAAAGACAGGTCGGCCCTTTAGCCCTGTAGCTGAGGAAGGATGTTTACTGAAGCTAGCAGGCTGGAATGTATCTTCGGGGAGGAAAACAGATAACTCGAAGGTTATAGTCAATCTTGGCAGGCAGCAGGCTGAGCTGAGCACGGAGGGCCGCGCTAGAAGTAAGTCAGAGTTCACGGGTACGGGGGCCGCTTGGGCAGAGGCCCTCGCAGTCAGAAGCCAGAAAAGAGGCTCGGTGGCAGAGATTCAGGGCCTACTTTCAGCCAGGCTGAAAAACGTAGGAGTACACTTCAAAAAGACGTTGGCATAGCATACTTAGGAACGGACCATCAAACCCATTCATGGTGGGTCTGAAAGAGGACAAGTTAACGTTAGACGCAAATGCATTTGCGTCTTCATAGCTGGTACAGGAGGGAAGTTACATGCACTTTTAACTCGTACATGGAGTCGGTGGGGTACTCGCTAGGGAACACAACATGACCATAAAATTTATATTACCTCAAGTTTAAAACTGCATTCAGGCTGCAGTGGCAGGACTTGGACATGTTTACGGTGCTATGTATGTTGGTAACACAATACGTGCTGCAGGCCCACTAGTAGCATTTAATTTACAGGCCAAGGGACTACTAGTTAGCAGTGGTGAAGAGCACAGAGACCATGGGGCAAATAAACAAATGATAGCACAACAATGGAGGTAAGTAAGGAAAATGTTTGGGGGGAAGACCATCTTAAGGCTGACAGGTCTAACATAGCCATATATAAGCATTGCCTTTGACAAGGAGACTGACTGGCAAAGTAATTAATTACCCATATGTTTTTGTACAAGTGCTCAACTCACCTTTTACTTTAACAGATCCCACATATATTCAGTCTAACAGTGAAGGCCTCATTCTAAGCTACCATCCATTTGCTGGTGTGGTGCTTAGGAATATGCACAGCAGCTCCACTTTCATCAGCCATATGGGTAATTTCCAGATACCTATTAAGCATTTATTTCACTGTTCCGGCTGCTTTTCAAAAATGCATGGTAAGTAGGATTTTTTGAGTTGTTCCAAGGTGGGTGTTCAGCATAATTTTTGCAGGGGTCTTTAAAGATATCCCTCTATTGCAAGACCATCTAAGGCATATTGAGGAACATTAGATGTGCCAACAGCCTCTGCACTAGAATGTCCTAGGGATCTTAGTTTTATTGCTGGATTGTAAGACAAAAAGTGATTACCAATATTTTAGTGGCACCACAGAGTTGAGTAATGTCGAAGTAGAGTCAGTTGCATATCAACATATGGCATGTACTTGAAAGGGGCCCAGCCTTACTTTCTTTACCAAAAGTCTAGTAAATATCTGCCTAATGGTGATCTCCAATAGTGCACTCATACTGCCTGGGGTATATGTTATTTGAGGTGTGTTTAGTGTTAGCATGCGGCTGCAAGCTGCTTAATGTGAAAACACCACTTAGTGTGTGAGCGTTAATTATACACCAAATGTGTATATCTCACCTGAGCTCCTGAACCAGCTCTGGTTTTATCTAAATTGGATGTTTGAATAAAACATAATATTGTAGTTAGAATATTGTTTCTACTGATTTTATCTGTGGCTAAAATAGAAGATTTGTCTTGTGCCACAACTTCTAGAAAATGAGTGATTCTGTTCGAGGAATGCCTAGCCCTGAAGTGTATATTCCAGCACCTGGTTGCAACGGTCTATTCCTCTGGTTTACAGGGCTGCACATTTATTTCCTCTACAGGTTATCACATGTAATTAAGGCATATTGGCACTGTTACATTTGAATATTAGCAAAACACACCCAAACTAAGTCTTCATTTTCCTATGACAGTCTAGATTCACTCATGTTAGCAACCTGGGTGGTATACCAGCCACGTCTTTGAACACCAGCTTCAACAGCGCCAGAAACAAAACACAGACCATCAGATAGAAGAGTAGCCTTGATCAGGGCATTGCAGATTCCTTACCTTTGGATATTTCCCAGGAATCAGACTGGATCTTGAAATTATCCAGTATTGGGGTATCTTTCATAGATTCACATGCCTGAACCATTTCCCGTCGTCGTAGTGACAATCCCACGGTACATAAATAACAAAGTAGTAGGGAAAAATGAGTACCCTTCCATAGGCTATTATGGTAGTAACCATATATTATATTGCCTATTAGTCTCGTTTTACAAAAAGGACCAAAGTAAAAATTCAGCCAGTCAGCAAACAGCACCCTCTAGAACCTTCCCCAGAGAGGCTGAGTCCCTCAGATTTTCACCGCACTTCGTTGTGTAAGTGAGTCTCCCGGTCTCCGCTCAGTTTTCTTCACTTTTTCAGATAAGTTACTTTCAGCCTTCTTTACTAAGAATTTCTGATAAAATGTGATTATTTAGAGCCTGTAAATCCTGTGGGAAGAAGAGAGTGCATGTGGATGATGCACATATGGACTGTCTCTATTGTCTCTATCCCAGTCATGAGACAAAACAATGCAAGATCTGCCGCACCTGCTCTACTAAAACCCTGAGGGATAGAGAAGGAAGACTTCTAATATGACTAAAGAAGAAGCAGTCTGCTGCCTTTGATGTGGATAGCGACACGTCCTCTTTGTCAACCAAGAGGCCCAGGTCACCTAAGGGTCAGCCTGAAGAGAGAAGGAAACAATCTAAAGTCTCTCAAATGGCCAAAGAATCTCGAAAAAAGGAGAAAAAGCCAAAGGTTTCCTCAGTTTGGTTCTCCTCAGTTCTCAGGAACACCTACGAAAAAACCAGGATCTTCTGGCCTTGTCAAAGGTAAATTGGGCCAAATGTCTTCTTCAGCATCAAGTTCAACGTCGATGCCTGCTTCCACAACGACTACTGTGACCCTCTCGTCAAAATAGTCAACGGCGTTAACCACGTCAACGGCCAGTATTAAAGGTCCCTCACCGTCGATGCTGCCTTAATCGTCGACGACTACGCATTCGACGAGAGCAAAGTCTACATCAACGAGTCCGTCAACAACACTATCGTCGATGAAGACATTGATGACACCACCGACGAAAATCCCATCGTCGGCGAAAATCCCATTGTCGACTAAGATACCATAGTCAACAAGAATGCCACCGTCGACTGCGCCAACGTTGACTGGAGATGTCCCAACGACCGTAATCTCACCGGCTGTGACTGTACCGTCAACTTTCACTGCTTTACCATTGACAACCCCCGTCGACAACGAAAATTTCTCCATCGTCAATTGAGACCAAAAGCTCCATCAACTCCATTACAACAATCTGCACAGCCTCAATTCGGGACACCCACAATTTCTCCATTACCTCCAAGCCATCTTTTGGATATTGAGGATTCAGATGATGACGAAGGCACGTATCGAGCCGCACTTAATCCTTCTGAACTTAATGTGAAATATCAGAAGGAAGGTGACGAATAGGAGGACGAGGAGCAGTTTAACCATCATTATCAGACTCCTTCTGTTCAGTTCCCACAATACTTTCAGCAGCCTAGGCAGCAGATTTCACAATTTCCTCCGGCATTAATTTTAGACCTCCAGAATATGTTGGCAGGCTATAAAAGAAGATTTCCTCCTCAGGAGGATATTGTTACACCTCCACCTACGCAGGTGCCTTCACAAGCACGGCAGCTTCAACCTCCGACCACTCCTGCTATGGCACCATGTCCCATTACTCCTCTGCCTCCCAGATATGACCCTACTACACCGGCGTATGAGTGGGATGACTATATAGCACCAACGCCATCCCCTCCACCTCATCATCCCTCAGACTCCCCTCCGGAGGATATCAGAGGGTTTCACAACATTATGGATAGGGCCGCTAGTAGATTTCAACTTGCTACAGTGGTGCACCAGTTGGACTGTTTCCTTTATGATTTTAAGGTCCAGGCAAGAAAAACTGTCAGATCAATACCCATCATTGATCATATTTGGGAAGAAGGAATTAAGGTCATGAAGACTCCAGCTTCTGTGTTCCTGTGCTTCCAAGATGGGACAAAAACTATAGAGCCACAGAGGGCTCTCCTGAGTCTCTTATAAGTCACCCTAAACCAGACTCTGTGATGTCGCAGGCGGCTCAGACAAGGTCAAAAAATACATCTACTCCTGTCTACTTCCCCAGCTCTCTCCCCCACCCCCCCCCCACCTGAATCTTTCCCCTTGCTTGATTTTCCCCTTTCGTATTTGTGCTTATTGTTTATCTTGACCTTACAAGTAACTATGTTGCCATGCTCTAATAACTGTGTAACCTTTGTAACGATGTAACCTGCAACTATGATCTGATGCTCATGTAAAGCGCTCTGATACCTCCGGGTCTAGCCAGCACTATATAAAACCTTTAAAATAAATAAATAAAATAAATAAAGGAGGAGTTTCTCAAAATTCTCACGGAAGGAGAGAGTGCATCATCGGAAATCATTGACATTGCTATGGACATTACCACAACAGGTTTCAGGTAATTAGCTGGAACTGCCTTTTTACGGCATCAAGGGTGGTTGAAGGCAACAAATTTCCACCCTGAAATTGTGACAAAAATTGGTCTATGATGGGGAAAGTCTGTTCGGCAGCCATATTGATGCGGCACTGACCTCCATCAAAAAAGATACGGACACTGATAAAACGCTTGGAACCCTACAGTAGCGCAAATCGCCTTTTCGGGGAGCCCGAGACAGTGGCTTTTCCAATTATAGAGGGAATTACCAACTTTCCCAATCTATCAGACCTACAAATGCAATACCGACAAGGTTACCAGCAGAAATCTTACCGCCAAGCAAATGCAGCTAGTTTCTCCAGACAGGGCTCCAAACAAAAGCCAGGATCCCAAGACCGTGAGAACGGTCGCAATCAGTGATTTCAACAGGGTGCCAGCTGCTTCCCTTTCCTTCCAGACTGGTACGACAATCTCAGAACACATCGATCAGTGGACACATATCACTTCAGACATGTGGGTCTTGGATCTCATCTATAATGGCCACACATCGGAATTCATCCAAAAACTGCCCAATACTCCTCCCTGGGGATCGATCCCCCTCACCTTCACTTAATCATGCTTCAGAAAGGGGCTATAGAAAAGGTCCCCTTTTCCCAAAGGAGGAAAGGCTTTTACTCCCGCTTCTTTCTCATTCGCAAAAAGTTGGGAGAGTGAAGGCCTATCCTAGACCTCAGAAAATTGAACAGATTCTTGAAGAGACAGACTTTCAGAATGTTCACTCTTTCGGACATCCTACGACGCCTCAATAAGGGCGATTTTATGACTTCATTGGATCTCATGGATGCATACTTCCATGTCCCTATTCACCCAAAACACAGAAAATCCTAAAGTTCACATTGGCTGGTACCCACTATCAATTCAGAGTTCTTCCATTTGGCCTCAAATCGGCTCCATGGACGTCCACAGAATTCCTCGCTCCAGTGGCAGCAGCCTTGTGGAGCAAAGGTCATCAGGTATTCCCTTACCTCGACGACTGGCTGCTAAAGGCGCCATCTTCTCGCCTAGTGGAGAATGCAATTAAAGATTGCCTATCTCTTTTCCACAAGCTGGGTCTTTCAGTCAATTACCAAAAATCCCCAATCTTCCCAAACCAGATAACATTTCTGGGAGCCAAACTGAACACCATCCAGAACAAAGCTTTCCTTTCCAAAGAAAGACAGCACAGATTCAATAATGACGGAATCTATTAGGTCCTTTAGGGAACATGTTACTATGTTCCAACTCCATTTTAGCCCCCTCGACTAGTCTCCCAGGACCTTTGTGATAAAATGGCAGGTTTCTTCTATGCCAAAATTAAAGACATTTACTCCTCTTTGGCGAAGTCAAATTCCGCGGGAGCTAGAACTAATCCCCCTTCTGATCCTCTGATAGTACCCCTGACGGACTGCCATTTGCGCTTCTTTCCTCCTATTCTTCAAGAGGATACTGAGTTGCTGTTAAGTTGGATTAGATCTGACTCTCCCATTGAAACTAGGAAGCGAGGCTATTGCACCTCCTCTGACTGCCATCCTCAATACCGTCATCTCCTCTGGCCAATTTCCCACCGCATGACAACAGCGGTGGTAAAGCCTCTGTTAAAGAAGGCGTCTCTTGACCAGACAGAATTAAAAAACTATCGCCTATTTCCCTGCTGCCTGTTCCAGCTAAGATCCAGGAAAAACAACTTAATCGCCATCTCAGCTCCTACTTGGAGGAATTCCAACTGCTCGATGGCTCGCAGCATGGTTTCATGAGTGAACACAGTACAGAGACGGCTATAACCGTTGTCTTTAACAACATCTGACAACAGGTTGATGCTGGTCATACCACTCTAGTGATCCTCCTGGACCTGACGGCAGCCTTCAACACGATTTATCCATGTAGATGTCTTGCCAGGCTCCAGGAAATTGGGATATTTTTGTATTATCCTCTGAGGCGGAAGCCGGAGGACTGTGCTCACCACTTGATTTTTAAAACCTGTCACTATGTTTAACTTGTATTTTAAAAACGAGGAGCTCACCTGTTTAAGCGCTCACACCACGCGCTGACACAGCCCTCCTTCCTCTTCCCTGAGACAGCGGTTCGCGCTGAGACAGGGAACGCCCAAGGACTAAGCCACGCCCACTGCGAGGCCACGCCCACCCCAAGGACTACAAAAACGCTTGAAAACAAAGCGTCCCTCATTATTTTTGTATTATCCTCTGAGGCGGAAGCCGGAGGACTGTGCTCACCACTTGATTTTTAAAACCTGTCACTGTGTTTAACTTGTATTTTAAAAACGAGGAGCTCACCTGTTTAAGCGCTCACACCACGCGCTGACACAGCCCTCCTTCCTCTTCCCTGAGACAGCGGTTCGCGCTGAGACAGGGAACACCCAAGGACTAAGCCACGCCCACTGCGAGGCCACGCCCACCCCCAAGGACTACAAATGTGCCGGCCATACCAGCGCAGCGGACGAGCGCAGCGGGAGCGCCGTTTGCGTGCCGAAGGCGCGCCTAAGGCAAGCCCGTCTGCGCCCGTCCGCGCACGACCGGGCCTAGGGCCAGAACCCCTGCCTAAAACATCCTACTCAAAGGTAAGCTACTCACGTAGAGAGCTATTAAGTCTCAGACCCCCAACCTCTTCCTGCGAGTACATCCATGATCTAAATGGACCTTTCATTCGCTGCTCTCTATGTAAACCAGCTCAGCTCACACTTTCTACAAAACCTCACAAACCTGCCTCCCTCAACCTCGCTTCACTAAACTGTCGCTCACTTCCTAAACACGCGACACAGATTACCCATCTCATAGAAGACCTGGAGATAGATATCCTTTTTCTGACGGAAACGTGGCTTACCCCACATTCACAATCAGACATGGCACTAGCAACTCGCTACCCCGCCCTTTAGGAAGAGGCGGTGGAGTCGCCATTATCCACCGAGACCATCTCCACTGTAAAACCAGGGAGGCGCAGATTATGGACGCAGAAAGTCTTCTCTTTACCATTAAACTAAACCCTACCAACTCTCTAACGGGAATTCTAGTGTACCGCCCTCCCGGTCCCCTAGGCTCCTTCTCTAGCTCCCTCCTAGACTCAGTCACAACCCAGCCTCACTCTCTGTCAAATTTTATGATAGTAGGTGACCTGAATATTCACCTTGATGACCCGGCAGACCCTGTAGCCAACGAACTGTTCCTAGATCTGGCGGCACTAGACATCCGCCTAATTAACTCCGGAGCCACCCACATCAAAGGTCATCTACTGGACCCTGTATTCACTAGCTCTTTATCGATGCTACCAAAGGAGGCCCTTCCTTTGCCCTGGACTGACCACTTTTTAGTCTCCTGCCGACTCCCCGGTAATTTCAGGAAACCCCGAGCACCCCCTACCTACAGCAGAGACAGGACCTGGTCCAGACTCCCCACTGAAGAGTGGGCCAAAACCCTAGAAAAGACCACCCCGGCACACGCGGAAGACCCGGCTACGGCCGACAAAAAATTCAGAGACTGGATTACCTCCTCCCTGGACTCAGTGCTCCCAATCAGAACTAGGGAAAACAAAAACGATAAACCTGGGTCAGCCCCGTGGTATACTATAGACCTCCGAACACTACGCAAAAATTGTAAAAAAGCTGAAAGACTCTGGAGAAAAAACTGGCAGCACGCCAATAAAGAAGCCTATCAGACTACAGTCAGACTATATAAAGAGGCCATCAGACAAGCCAAAGCCTCACACTATGACACAAGAATACAGGAATCATCCAATTCAGCCAGGGAATCCTTCTTAATTGTAAAGGAACTGCTTAAGGTCCCAAACTCCACCACCCCTAAAGTTGACCGAAGCAATGAACTAGCCAACTATTTTAACGATAAAATCACACGAATCCTGGCTTCCCTTCCACCCCCCGACCCCCCCAGTCACACGGAAAGACACCCATCCCTCGATCAGGCCAAAAGCAAGCTGCGCCCTGCGCTGCAGACATTTCGACCAGTAACTAGCCTAGGGGTAGAAAGAACTTTGACAAAAATGAAAAGCGGATCACCTCTGGACCCAGCACCGATCAGGTTCCTTAAAACCGTAACCTCAGTCATAGTGCCCACCATCACAGAACTCATCAACAGTTCGCTCGCCCACGGATCTGTCCCCGATAGCTGGAAGAGTGCTGTGGTGAAAGCACTTCAAAAAAAACCCCAGCTAGACCCAGCAGACTTGTCGAATTACCGACCAATATCACTCCTCCCGGGGATCAGCAAAGTAGCAGAGAAATTGGTAAACGCACAATTATCTCAGTTCTTTGAGACCAACAAAATACTAAAGGAATCCCAAACTGGATTTCGGCCGGGCCATGGTATAGACACCGCACTCCTTGCCGTCATTGAAGAAGCAAGGCGCATACTAGATTCAGGAGGATCAGTGGCAGTGATCCTCCTGGATCTAAGCGCAGCCTTCGACACAGTCAATCATCGTGTCCTTCTTCAGAGACTGGCGGAGGCAGGACTCACCGGGACGGCACTCAGTTGGATTGAATCCTTTCTGACAGGGCGCACATTCCAAGTGTGGGACAACAATCACAAATCATCCATCCTCCCACTCACAAACGGTGTCCCTCAGGGCTCCTCCCTGAGTCCGACACTTTTCAACGCGTACATGGCCCCCCCTAGAGGACGTGGTGACACCATTTAATATAAAAATGGTAAGTTACGCCGACGACACTCAGCTGGTCGTCTCCCTGTCCCAACTGATTGACCACCCAGAAAATCTAACCAACTGTCTTATAGGAATCCACAACTGGATGAATAACTCATCATTAAAACTTAATGGATCAAAGACGGAGGTGATGCTCCTAGGGAAGCAATGGACAACCATTCCCCCAGCACTCTGGCCCGACGTATTCGGGGAAATCCCGACCCCGAAGCACGAAATCAAAACACTCGGTGTATGGCTCGAACCAGAGCTGTCTATAAAGACGCGAGCAACAAAAACTTCGGGCATCTGTTTCGGGCTGCTGCGCACAACCCGCAAGATCCTCCCCTTACTGCCACCTACTTCCAGGAAACTACTCGTACAGGGACTAGTACTGTCGTGCTTAGGCTACAGTAATATGGTCTACCTAGGAGCCCCAGAGGCCACCCTGACTAAACTTCAGCGGACACAGAAAGCGGCGGCACACCTTCTTACCAACCTACCTTCCAGAGTTTCCGCCAAGCCTGCCCTCAAAGCCCTGCACTGGCTCCCTGTGCGTCAAAGGGTGCAATTCAAGGCGATGTGCACAACACATAAGCTGATCAACGGATCTGGCCCCGCGATTCTCAGCAAAATGATCACACCCTACACTACAACCAGATCTCTGCGATCCCAGAATGAGAACCTGGCCAGTATACCGAGATTTAAAAAAACTCGCACAGGAGGACGACAATTCTCCGTTCAAGCGGCTGCTGGTTGGAACGCCCTTCCACGCTCCCTCAGACTTGAACCCAACTACCTTGCTTTTCGCAAAAAACTAAAGACCCACCTATTCCCGAAATAGAGTTCCCCTACAAGTATCTCTCCACCCCCCTCACCCTCAACAGGATTACAAAATTTACAGCGCGGGGATGCCCTTGGGTCACCAGGCGCTTTAGAAATCGTTATTAAATTAAATTAAATTAAAATAGAGGACTCTGCACTCAATCTGCTTTCATCCTTCCTCATGGACCGCTCACAAATAGTCAAGATGGGCCAATTTCTTTCTGCCCCTAAAAAATTTGTGGAGTCCCCCAGGGATCCTCATTGAGTCATACCGTCTTTAATATCTATGTAGCCCCGCTCGCCGCCTTGGTACGGTCTTTTGGCCTAGAAGTGCTTTCCTACGCTGTTGACACTCAGATTTTGATTTGCATCACTGAGAGGGTCTCAGCCTCAGCAGCAAATTTCAAAGACTGCATGCGGGCGGTGGCTGCATGGATGGTTGAGAACTACCTTCGACTCAATGGGGATAAAACGTAGGTTTTAATCTTTGGAGACAAGATGGATATTTGGTCGGAGGCTTGGTGGCCTGTCTCTCTCGGATCCTGCCCCTGTCTTAGTGCCAAGAATTTAGGCATCATTGTGGACTCCTCTCTTTCTTTGAGCTCACAAATAAATAGAACTGTCTCTACCTGTTTTGGGATGATACGGACTCTTAGGAAGATCTTCCGTTTTCTTTCCGTTCCAACTCGGAAACAGGCAGTGGTATCTAGGTTAGACTGCTGCAATGCTCTTTATTTAGGGATAAACAAGGGACTCCTACATCAACTTCAATTGCTGCAGAATGCCGCCGCTAGGCTGGTGATGGGTCTCCCTAAATTTCATTCAGTTTCAGCCACCATCAGAAGCCTTCATTGGCTCCCATTGGAGAGGAGAATTGTGTTCAAAGCCTTATGCCTGGTCCATAAGGCCGTCCACAATAGGGGGTCAGAAGGCATCAATAAAATGTTTCAAAGATATCTTCCCGGCAAGGACTTGAGATCTGCTAGCAAGAATCGGGTAACAGTTCCCAGGGTTAGGAAAGTCAGGTGGGGGGTGGTCGGGTAGGGGGGTGGGGAGGGGACAGCTTTCTTTCTGTTTGGGGCCAATCTGGAATTAGCTTCCTTCCCCAATTTCCACTCTGGAAACCCATTTTTCATTTCGTAAGTCCTAGAAGACCTGGCTTTTCACCTGTCCCAATCTTTTACCTGTTCTAACCTTTTAGCTCTGAAATATATTGATATCTCTTACTCTGATCTCTGTCCGCAGCGCCTTGATGTGCCTTGGCTACGTTTGCGCTTTATAAGACTTATATTCATTACGAGTATGAGTACTCAAGCTGTGCAGAAAAAAGTGTGTTTCTGTGAGTGTTCAAATCTCTACTGGGAATGATCTCTTCCGCAAAAGATCTTGTGCCACTAACTAGTTTGCACATGAGACCTCTTCAAGAGGAACTGCAAAGTCAATGGATTCAGACCTCAGGCTCCGACAACATAATCATCGTCACTTCTCGGATGAAGGAGGCCCTGAGATGGTGGACCCAGACTTCACATCTGTCCCAAGTTCCGTCTTTTCTTCCAGCTATCCCTGATTACGTAGTAACAACAGATGCTTCTATGGAAGGTTGGGGAAGACACTTACAGGACCTACAAGTTCAAGTGGTCTTTGGCCCAACGGCAGATACACATAAACAGACTGAAGCTGAAAGCCTATTTCCTATTTCTTCGGGCATTCCCTCCTCGAATACAAGGGTCTTTGGTGTTGATCCGGACGGACAACACCACAAGCATGTTTTATATTAACAAGCAAGGAGGCACAAAATCTCTCACCCTGTCATAAGACGCACAGCAGTTGTGCAACCGGCTGACACTCCATCACATCTCACTGACAGCAGAGCATGTCTCCGGAATACCTTAGCATTCTACTCATTGTACGGCCCGCGGGCCGCCAGCGGCCCGGCAAGCCTTCCCTGGCGGCCCGCAGACCTTGCACACATCCTACCGGTGTTTTTTATTTTTAAAAGAGTGTCAGCAAACACCGCCGGTTGGACTCCGAGAGACTCTGCTCTCTGGGGGCTGGGCGATGTTCCGGTAATAGTCAGAGTGGAGATGCAGGGATGCAGGGGCGCTAAGGAGAGGGGAAACACAACAAAGCCTTATTTGCAAGTAAATGGTCTTTAAAAGACCTGTGAAGTACTCTGGTGCGACTCTGTGTGCCCGGGGAAGCTGTCTGAGACGGGCTGCCACACGGGGGGATAGGGGGAGTGAGAGGGGGAGAGGGGAAGGGGGAATTTGCTGAAGCCCTTTCGGCCAGGGTCTGGGTTGGCGTGTGTGCGTACACACTGCACACTTACAAGTGCAGGAATGCCAAAAATTATTCCTCAAACCGTGACCATGCCACAAACATGTCATTGAAATAGCTCACCTCACAGAGCAAGCACGTGTACATGGGCATTCAAAATGATAATTTTTTATGATTGGAATAATGAGGCTACGAAACTCAAAGCACAACACATTTAAGGTGGTCACAATTCAGTTAATCACGAGAAGAATCAGGAATGTCGTGGAACTTCACATAAGGCTGCTTTGTGTTACAGCTCCGTCATGGGTGGGCCTCAACCTAGAAATTAATGTTGCTGAACACTTGGTAAGATCACACACAGCCCTACTAAGTATTTTCAATTAGTTCACGACCTTTCAATTTGTTAGATATGCTAATCGTACTTGCAAAGTTTTTTTTATTTTTTTAAATGAACTAAATTACGATTTTCAAAACATCGATTTCACCTACATATGCCCACAAAGTACATAGATACTGAAGGGGAATCATACATATCCCTGTACTTTTATGGTTCACAACCAGGCATACCTCTCCCCAGGACTGTTGCTGCTTCCCGTGGTACTCGTAGTGCGGCAGGCAGGCCTTCCTTGACGGCCCACTGACCTTCCAGTTAATGTACCCATGGCCCTCAAGAAACCCACTTTTACCAGTGACAGAAGAGAGTGGAGAGAGAGAGAGTGGAGAGAGAGAGAGAGACTGGAGAGAGAGAGAGAGAGAGAGAGTGGAGAGAGAGAGAGTGGAGAGAGAGAGAGTGGAGAGAGAGAGAGTGGAGAGAGAGAGAGTGGAGAGAGAGAGTGGAGAGAGAGGCGAGGGAGAGGAGAGTAGAGAGAGAGTAGAGAGAGAGTGGAGAGAGAGTGGGGAGAGAGTGGAGAGAGAGAGAGTGTGGGGAGAGAGAGAGAGAGCGAGTGTGGAGAGAGAGAGAGAGTGTGGAGAGAGAGAGAGAGTGTGGAGAGAGAGAGAGAGTGTGGAGAGAGAGAGAGAGTGTGGAGAGAGAGTGTGGAGAGAGAGAGAGTGTGGAGAGAGAGAGAGAGTGTGGAGAGAGAGAGAGTGGAGAGAGAGAGAGAGTGTGGAGAGAGAGAGAGAGAGTGTGGAGAGAGAGAGAGAGAGAGTGTAGAGAGAGAGAGTGTGGAGAAAGAGAGAGAGAGAGTGTGGAGAGAGAGAGAGAGAGTGTGGAGAGAGAGAGAGAGTGTGGAGAGAGAGAGAGAGTGTGGAGAGAGAGAGAGTGTGGAGAGAGAGAGTGTGGAGAGAGAGAGAGTGTGGAGAGAGAGAGAGAGGGAGTGCGGAGAGAGGGAGTGCGGAGAGAGGGAGTGCGGAGAGAGGGAGTGCGGAGAGAGGGAGTGCGGAGAGAGGGAGTGCGGAGAGGGAATTTTGGCATTATAATAGTCCACTTTCCAGCCAATCAGGCTATAGCACCCTCTAGAACCTTCTCCTCAGAAGCTCAAGCCCTCAGATTTTCTACCGCACGTCGTGTGAAGGGAGTCTCCCTGAGCTCTGCTCAGTTTTTTCCTCAACTTCAAACCTTCAAGTATGTCTACTACAAAGAAATAGTTATTCAGGCCCTGCTCAGCCTGTGGAAAACTTAGTCTTTTCTCTGAGGACCCTCATAAGAAAAGCATTTATTGCTTGCACCCGGACCATGAGGTGAGGAGTTGTAAATGTTGCAGGACATTTTCAAATAGGACCTTGAAAGATAGAGAGGCCCGTCTCCTTCTGTGGCTACAAAAGTTGAAGACCTCAGACAATCCTGTGTCTGATTTAGAGAGTGTGTCTTCTCGCCAGCCTATGACCTCTCTCAAACGTGGGTCTGAGTCTGATGTTCCTTCTCCTTTCCTTACGCCTGCGGGACTTAGTTCTCTGGTGTCGCAGATCCAATCTGTGCCCTCGTCCTCAAAAACGAGCGCCAGCTTGTCGACGCACACGACGACGACGAGATCCGTCGACGTCATGCCGCCGCCGACAACATCTTGCTCCATGCCGACGACGACTGCTTCGTCGACGCTGGTCCAGGAGGCCCGGCCTATTGCTTCCATTATCAAGATCTCGTCGACGGTGAAGAAACCTGTCTCGTCAACGACTCAGTCAAAGCGCCATTTGTCGACGAAGGCTTCGTCGATGCGTCGCTCATCGTCGACGCCTTCAACTTCATCGACGACGGCCTCGTCGACGGCCTCCATCCCGTCGACGGCGAGCTCCTCGTCAACGGTAGCTTCGTCTACGTCACAAATTACGTCGACGGCAGCAACACCAATGTTGACGGCAGCGTCTGACGACGAAAACAGTCATTTTGTCGAAGTCATTGCCATTATTGTCGACGCCAGGAAAGTCTACTGCAAAGCACTCGACGACGACAGCATCAACGGCCTCGTCGACGGCGAAATTTTCACTGGCAACAGCAATCAGCTTCACAGTTGTCACTGCTACTACTGTCAAGCGTCCAGTTCCTTTGGATTTGAGCCCGTTGCAACATCGCACAAGTCCTCCGCCTCAACTATTTGCATCTGATGATGAGGGTGATTCAGATGGCTCCTATGTGGACGATAACTTTAGGGCTGCCAATAGCCCGTCGGAGTTACAGATTAAATATCAGGACTATGATTACGATGAGGAGCAAGACTTGCATATCTCGGCTCCAGAAGATTCGCGTGATGTTGAACAGGATGTTCCTATGGCACAGTTGCCTCTGTCCTTGATCTCCAATCTACAACACATGCTAGATGACTACAATCGTCGTTTCCCACCTTCCACGTCTGCTTCTCCGCCACCCGCATCCACACAGCCGTCTGTTTCTCTTGCACCAGTCCAATCACCTATTCCACAGCATACAATTCAGGAGGATACTGGCAATAATACGGACACAGACCCAGATGATGACGCTGCAATGGGAGATTGGGACAATTACCAGGCGCAGACTCCGTCGCCCCCACCTACTTCTCCTCTGGCGTCGCCTCCAGTTGACATTGAGGGTTTCCATCTTTTGATGTCAAGGGCTGCCAAACGCTTCCACTTGCTGATGGAAGTCAGGCAAGAGGACTGCTTCCTCTATGATTTTAAAGACCATTCATTGAAACAGGTGCATTCCATCCCTATCATAGACTTCATATGGAAAGAAGGACTTAAATTGATGGAACAGCCCAATTCTGTGTCGACAGTACTTTCAAGTATCGACAAAATGTTATGTTATGTTATTAAATTATTTATTAAGCGCACTAACACTGATTAGTTTCTTGGCGCTGAATTTGACAAAAAGTATAGGGCTCCTGTGGATTCGCCTGCCTGTTTAGTTTCCCAGCCAAAACCTGATTCTGTTATTAGGTCACGGAATCCTTCATCTTTATTAGCATCACCACCGGACTAGGAAGGTCGCCGTCTGGACACCATTGGGAAAAAGTTTTCAACAATGGCTGCAACCACTGTACGGGCTGCAAATTCCTTGGCCATCCTCGGACGTTACGACCGACAAATGTGGTCGGAAATTGCTGCATTGGTTGACCTCATCCCTGAAGCATCCAGAGCTGAAGCGCAACAGATCGTGCAAGAGGGTGAGAAGATTTCCCCTGAAATTATCGACTGTAAGGTTGATATTTCCTCGACTGGCTTCCGGCAGATGGCTGGCGCTGCAGTTTTACGGAGACGAGGCTGGCTCAAGTCTACGTCTTTTCGGCCGGAGGTGCAAGCGAAGATACTTGATTTGCCCTTCGATGGTGAGTCCCTCTTCGGTAAACATGTAGACGACGCCTTGGAATCTATTAAAAAGGACACGGACACTGCTCGCGCCCTCGGTTCTTTGCAATACCGGAAGAGGCCATTTCGTGGAGCACGTGGTAGAGGTACGTCCTCTAATTTTCGTGGCTCCTCCCAATACCGCACCTACAGGGACAACAGACAGAGTTATTCTAACCAATCGCAGTCTCGACAGACTGACTCCAGACCATACAGGCGGAAAACCACTTACAGAGGTGGTAACTCCTCCAATAAAAAATTACTTTCACAACTTCAAGTCTTTTCCCACTCTGCAAATTGAAGGCATAATCTCCCAAAGATTTTTAGATTGGTCAGCAATAACTTCCGACCGTTGGGTTTTGGAAGTCATCCAAAGAGGCCACGCTCTGGAATTCATCAAGTTCCCACCCAACCGCCCGCCTTCAGGTCCTCCTCCAAAACATCTAAAGGAACTGTTTGCACAAGTTGAAGTTATGATTCAGAAAGGTGTTGTCGAAGTGGTTCCTCAAACAACAGGGGATGGGCTTTTATTCCCGCTTTTTTCTGATCAGGAAAAAGTCGAGAGAGTGGCGCCCGATTTTAGACCTCAGAGCCCTCAACAAGTTTGTCAAGTCCAAGACATTTCGCATGCTGACCTTGCTGGAAATCTTACAGTTCCTGAATCCAGAAGAATTCCTCTCTACAATCGACCTCCAGGATGCATACTTCTATGTGCCAATCGATCAAAGACACAGACAGTACCTCCGTTTCACAGTGGGATCAAAGCACTACCAATTCAAGGTTCTACCTTTTGGACTTTGTTCCGCGCCAAGGGTCTTCACAAAGATCATGGCCCCGGTTGCGGCTTATCAACGCCTACAAGGCATACAAATCTACTCTTACTTGGACGACTGCTTAATAAAGGCACCAACCTTCCAAGCAGCAAAACACACTCAGACTTGCCTTTCCCTCTTCCAAAGCTTGGGTCTTTCCATCAACCACTAAAAGTCACATGTCCATCCCTCACAATAGAGTCTTTCTGGGAACATTGACAGATACACGTCTAGATAAAGTGTTTGTTTCGCAAGAACGCCTAGATCGCATCATCAAACTGGTGGCTCTTTTACGCTCAAAGAGTTCCGTTTCTGTCCCGATGTTGAAATCCTTTCTGGACATGACGTCGTCCTGCATAGCACTGATTCCCAATTGCAGCTTGCACATGCGAGCCCTTCAAGAAGAATAGGACAAGCAATGGCGGCAAGTCTCAGGGTCATTCAACGACAGTCTTCCTGACCCCTCGCATCCAGGGCGCATTGGAATGGTGGGCTCACCTTCCAAACCTCACAATAGGGCGTCTGTTTCAAGAGCCGGCCACAATGCTTACCCGTACTACGGACGCTTCCTTCGAGGGTTGGGGTGCACATTTCGGGGAGATGTCAATCAAGTGCAAATGGACAGTCGACCAGTGCAAGTGGCACATCAATCGGCTGGAGCTCCTGGCTATTTTTCTCGCCCTAAAATCGTTTCGACTACTGGTGGAAGGAAAGTCTTTGTTGGTGCGTACAGTCAACACCACCTGTATGCACTACCTCAACAAGCAAGGGGGTACAAGATCTCTCCCACTCTCCAAACAGGCACAACAGACCTGGAAGTGGGCAATACAACACAGTGTTCACTTGACCACTGTTCATGTCCCGGGCATTTACAATGCCCTTACAGACTCTCTCAGCAGATCGACCACAGACAACCACGAGTGGGAACTCCATCAGTCAACTCTGGAGTACGTGTTTCGCAGGTGGGGCAGCCCATATATGGATCTGTTTGCGACTCCAGTCAACCGCAAATGCCCACGCTACGCAAGTTGGCATCCCCACAAAGGATCGATCGGGAATGCATTTTCGATCAACTGGTCGAACGAATTCATGTACTCTTTTCCGCCGATCCCTCTTGTACCTCGCCTTCTGCGCAGAATGAGGTCTCAACCATGTCACATCCTGCTGATTGCATCCAGGTGGCCACGTCGACCATGGTTAACGGATCTACTTTTTCTTTCTCAGTGCGATCCAATCCCTCTTCATCCGCTGCCTCACCTTCTCACCATGACTCAGGGTCAGATTTGCCATCCAGACCCGGCATCTCTCCAGCTTCACGCTTGGAACCTGAACACCATGCGTTCGCCCATCTGAATCTTGATCCGGACTGCAGAGAGGTCCTTGCTTAAGCATGTGCTCCTTCAACCATTACGACCTATAAATTGAAGTGGAAACGGTTTTGTGTCTGGTGCCATTCAGAAAACATTGATCCTATGCTCGCTACTCCTGAGCAGATCTTGCCTTTCTTCCTCCTTTTGGCAAAATCGGGACTTTCACATTCCTCCCTCAAGGTTTTCATGGCGGCACTTTACCGTTTTTGACATGATGGTTCTATGTCTCTGTACTCCTCTCGGGCCATTCGCCAGTTCGTAAAGGTCTTTTCCGGATATTTCCACCTATCTGGCCTCCTCCACCGGCTTGGCGTCTGAATCTGGTCCTAGCCCAACTTCTAAAACCTCCTTTTGAACCTATTTACTCAGCGGAATTGAAATTCCTTACTTGGAAGGTTTCCCTCCTCCTCGCACTTACGTCATTTAGGAGAGTGAGTGACATCCACACTTTTACCATACAGCCGCCCTTTCTCCATTTCTCTAAGGACGCTGTTGCTCTTCGTACAAACCCTAAGTTTATTCCGAAGGTTCCATCGGACTTCCACCTTAATGAACCGATCATTCTCAAGACTTTCTTCCCTAATCCTCAGTCTCCAGCTGAGCGTACTCTTCATTCCCTTAACCTGAACCGGTGCTTCAAATTCTACATCCAACGCACTGCTGCATTTTGAAAGTCTGACCAACTCTTCGTGGCCTATGGAAGAATGCGTAAGGGTCATCTGGTCACTAGGTAAACAATCACTTGTTGGATCTCTTCTGCTATCAACGAGCTGGCAAGCCTCTTTCAGCTCCTGTGCGAGCACACTCGACGAGAGCAGTTGCTTCCTCTACTGCCCTGTTTGCAGGAGTGCCTCTGCATCAGATCTGCAGGGCGGCAACGTGGTCCAGAAGGCACACGTTTACGAGGCACTACTGTCTGGAGCCAGTCAACGCTGCGGACACTGCTGTGGGTCAAGCAGTGCTTCGAAACCTCTTCAAATAAGGTGAGCCTCTGTTGCTTCCCGCCTCCTATCATAAAAGATTTTTTCTTATGGATATGCAATGTTGCCTGTATATATCTATGCAATGCAACTTTCTTATTGCCTTTTTTGATTCTTATTGTGGCGTACTGCTTTCTACTCTAATTCAAGCATGTGAATCTATGAAAGACACCCCTAATACTGGAGAAGAACAGAAGTTACTTACCTGTAAACTGTGGTTCTCCAGTATTGGTGTCTTTAATAGATTCACATGCGACCTACCCTTCCTCCCCTAAGAGGCTCTCTTCTCCTCATGCACTCTTGGTCACTCCTGTGCTACGAAAATCTGAGGGCTTGAGCTTCTGAGGAGAAGGTTCTAGAGGGTGCTACAGCCTGATTGGCTGGAAAGTGGACTATTATAATGACATTGATATGTTACTTAAGTGAGCTCCCCCTCAATGCTTTCTATGGGCCTTCAAGACTTTATTTTTTTTTTAAAGAATTTACATATTATGGAATATTTTTTTATGTGTATATATGTATTTATTATGTATATATTTATGTATATATGCTTCTTACTACTATGTTATGTACTGTGGGACTCCCACTTCGACGATGGGGAATTATTCAAGCATGTGAATCTATGAAAGACATCAATACTGGAGAACCACAGTTTAAAGGTAGGTAACTTCTGTTCTTTCTCTCTCGGGGAGGGGGGGGGCAGTATTTCTTTACATATTGGGATATCGCAACATGTAACACGTATAATTGATTTGGCACCCTGGTTTCCCGTACAAAACTCTCATGGTCCATTAAAATCTCGCTATTGAATAGCGGCCCCACCGTATCCACTCCTTCATTTGACCGTGCCCTAATCCTGCACATCGTAAGCCTTCCATAAGGTATTGGGATCCCTAATAGTGGAATGTTGCCTGCATTGAGGGGGGGTGGGGTGTGCAGCAGAACGTGTCTTGCAACACTTTCTTCCAGCACAGCAGTGCTGTACGCAACAGAGGCAGCACTTTCGGTGGAAACAAAGTGTGCAGAGTTCCTGATCAATATTTTGCTTAGTATATCCGATCTCTTGCAGGTTGCGGCCTACGGTCCAGTAGGACAGCCACTGCAATTGACACAAGTAATAGTACGCTCAAAAGTCCGGTACCCCCATCCCCCTCTGCATGTCTCGAGCTGCAGTTTTTTAAGGCTCGCCCTTCGCCTTCCTGCTCCCCAGAGGAGGTCCGGGAGAACAGTATCTAGTGTGTGGAAAGTGGTTGGAGGTACTATGATCGGCAGATTGGTAAAGTAATACAGCAGCCGGGGGAGAACCACCATTTTTGACACTGCCACACGGCCCATTGCCGAGAGAGGTAGCGTAGTCCAGAAAGCGACTTGAAAGCATATCTCTGATTGCCCTATTAAGATTGCCTTCCAGCATGTCTGCATGGTATCGGTATATGTGTATGCCTAGATACTTGAAGGTGCACTGCACCACTGGCAAGGAATGCGGCCAAAGCTGATCTCAGGGCGTGCATGGTCTCATCTTGTGCTCATTGTGTCTGTGCCGTCCTATCACGTGCACACTGTCTGTCCCATCACGTGCACACTGCCTGTGCTGTCCCATCTCGTGCACACTGTGGATGTGCCATCCCATCTTATGCGCATTCCCTAGTACTGATATCGGCAACCCCCGCTCAGTAGTAATTAGTCGCGCTGCGAAAAATAAACAGTCCATTTAAAAAATTTTTGGAGAAAGTTTGTTGCAGGTTTAATACATACATGGAGTATGCCAGTGTGGTGGTTTAACTTACTGGCGATCCAAGGGAAGGCAGCAGTGACTAACCAAAGCTGCCTTGCCCACCTGATGAGCCAAAGTGCACCATGGCCAATCCAATTGGTGCTACCATTTATGTGGGGGTTATCCCCTTTACATATCATAGACCACCAGTCCATACCTTTTACTCACTGCCCCATTTTGTGCTCTGTGGCTGTGCCGTCCCATCTTGTGCGCACCGTGACTGTGCTGTCCCTTCCAGTGAGCACCATGGCTGTGCCATCCCATCTTGTGCGCACTGTGGCTGTGCCGTCCCATCTTGTATGGACTGTGGCTGTGCCGTCCCATCTTGTGTGCACTGTGCTGTGCCGTCCCATCTTGTGTGCACTGATGCTGTGCCGGTCCCATCTTGTGTGCACTGTGGCTGTGCCGTCCCATCTTGTGCGTGCTGTGGGTCTGCCACGCCATTGCGTGCGCAGGGCCAGCGCTACGCATCAGCAGCTGCTCGGGCCGGCGCCTGCTTGCAGCCATGGGGCCTCGCACCTTTAAAGACATTAGAAGTTCTAGGCCCTAGGGGCCTCCTGAGAGTTTATGTTTTTTATTTTTTATATCAATCTCTCCTGCTGGCCCGTCTCCGAGGGCCTAATGGCTGTATCTGCATGTTGATGACAGCAATTAGACAGGTAATTTGAGTGTGCTTACCTGTGATGTGGCCCTGGCCCTGCCCCTGTATGAATCTAAACAGAATATCCTGCAGGGGCACAGCAAAGGATAGAGTGGCGATGGTGGCGCATCACAATGGAAACTGGTCACCGAGGACAAGTGGTAAGGGAGCAGAGAGGCGAATAAAAGGTGAAAAGCAAATGGAATACAGTGGGGGGGGAGCAGATAGGTGTTTGTGCATCATTGAGACAAGAGGTGCACTTGCACACAGAGGTGCAGAATCTGCATGCAAAAGTGGAGCAGGGTTTAAAGTCTGCTGGGTCACTCAAGTCTTAGACCCGGTAGTACATTAAAATGGACATTGAAAAGGGGCCCTATATTCATGTCCTTAAGTTTGCCTACAAAAACATTGATCCATTGTATGCACAATGAATGAAAGTTCTGAAAAGCAGGTGATGACTCACCCGCTCTCCATTTTTGCTCTCACCCTCAAAGGGAAAAAACAAATCCTAACTGCAGCAGTGCGACCCTGGAGAACTTTAATGAAACTTCATTGAGACTCGTTATAGTTCTTCCACAGTCTTGTCATGTCAGAAATTGAGCATTTTCAATATTCTATACAAGGAAGCTGTAGATGTTGCATATTCATCTTATGCAACTAATAACCACTAACAAAGCCAATAGTACTGGCTTGTTCTATGTGTAATTTTACTTGTTATATTTATCTGAAGGCAATGACAGTTTTTTTAAACCCACTTAAAGCCCTTCTGTCAGGTCAGTATGTAGGCTGTTTTTTGGCTAGTTGTGACCTGCTTTATGGTCAAGTGAGCCGGTTTTTACTGTTGATTTTTAGGATAATAAAGCAAACATTGCCTGCATCAAACTCAAATCAGTGCAGTCCTTCCATACCTTACAAAAATCTAATACAGCATGTGTTTACAAGTTGAAAACACATGCAAATATGGGACACCTTTCTAGCTAACTAACTCCCTAATGGGGCCCCTTTTATTTTGGTACAGAGGCCTATTTTCCGTCCTAGTCTGATGCCGCATGTTAGGCAAGGCCACTGGAATTATGCGATTCTGTGGTGGCGCTGATTTCTGCTTAAATATGCATTTGACGCATTTGCCACATAATCCATCAGCTGCGCATAATCTACAGAACAACAAAATTGCTTTCTGTCTCAAACGGTTCAAAAGTTACTAAAAATGCAGCGACGTGTCTTGCTGCATGTGAAAAGGCCCTTTGAAAAGCTAGAATAGTCAACTTTCTGTGTGCCACTACTAAATTTGGGTGTTAAATTGGTAGTAATGGGGTGTAACCAATGCCCAAACTGTGTTACCAAGTTTAAAAATGGCAAGAAAAATGAAGTAATACTATTTCAAAATGTGCCGGGTTATGCCGCATAATTTGCCTTTTCTTGCCACATAATTTACTCACCCTACCACTTTCAATTTAAATTTTTTATTCGGCACTTCAAGAGATACCATAAAAGTACATTTAAAAAAAACATTTAAAAACCACATTAAAAAGATAAAAACCATTACATTCGTACATTTCGGAGGTTTCCTAGTGTCCGGTCCCTGTTTGCAGGGCATTACAATCACTTATTTCTCTTTTGTTCCTTAGTCTCATTGCCACCTTAATAAAAGTCAATATACAAGACCATGTGTAAGCGTCTGTGGCCTTCTGCAAAAACAATAGGGCTACCGTGGCGTGTTTAAATTTAGCTAGTTTCAAAATTCCCACTAGGAACTTACGCCTGGGAGATTAATAAAATGAGCATAACAGTACAAAGTGAAGGGTATCCTGTGGAGACCTATTGTTGCAGCCGCAGGTACCCTTCTGCTCCACCGATAAAGTAAAACCAGAGGGAACAGACAATAAATGGTGCAACATGTTAAATCTGAAACGGGTCATGTAAAATCTGTCTTGTGCAATGTGAGTCACTGATAGATAGGGTTCCATTCCACTTTCAGTTTTCAATAATCTATAAGACACAACCGTGGATTTACGCTCTTCTGTGACCGCCCTACTCATGGTTGTCCATTCGCCAAACAGTTCCTTGACCATTGTCTTGTTCTGGGTGTTAAGGGCTTCAGGCACGGTGAAAAAGTTCCTACATCCGATGGCCTCTAGGGTGTCTTTTACATATTTTATCCATGGGATGGAACTCCCTTTGTCACGATTCAGGCAGTCTTTGATGATTTGCCTGCTCAGACCGGCCTCAGGGTTTGACCAGATTTTAACCCATGCCAGGAGCGGCCTGATCTTGATTTGGTCTTCAATATAGGGTTTTCCCGAATTCCTCGTGTGTAATATAGGATGGGGTGCTTTGTGGTACTTTCAAGATCCTTCTAAAAAACTTGTTTTCTTCTGCCTGGACCTGGTGTGTGTTTGCAAAGCCCCAAACTTCCGACCCATAGTCTGCCTTGGCGCAGCATATTGATCTGTACAAATTCATCATTTGGTCAGGGGACCATCTACCCAGTCTTCTCCCGTAGCCCATTATAGCCCCTGTCGAAGCCACCAATTTTGCAGCATGTTGGTCTACCAGGGATTTAAACTTTAGGAGCCCATCGAATAGTACCCCTAGATAAGAAAAGGACTGGATCAGGCCTATTTTATGGGGGCCAATCTTAAAAACGAATTTCTTATTTGGTCTTGCCCCCGCTAGCATAACTTGTGACTTGTCCAGATTTGCTGACAGATCAAGTGTGGCCATAAAACATACAAAGCCATCAATCAGCCTCTGGAGCCCCCGCGGTGTTCGAGCTAGCAACACTGCGTCATCTGCATAAAGCAGGACGGGAATTGGGCGGGAGCCTATTTGGGGGGAATCCACTCCAAGTTTACATAGTTCCCTGTCCAGGTTGTTGATGTACAAAGAGAACAAAAATGGAGCTAAAATGCAGCCCTGCCGTACTCCGCTCGTACATGGAAATGGTAGGGTCTTACTTCCATCTTGATTATAGCGGACAGACGCAGATGTATTCAAGTGTAGGGCCTTAAGGATATCAACTAGGTCTGGTTCCACCCCTAGATCTATCATCAGGGCCCATAGTTTCTCCCTGTTCACGTGATCGAAGGCCGCGGAGAGATCCATGAAACCTAGATAGACCGCCTCCTTGCTGGCTATAGTGTACTTTGCAATCAAGAGGTATAGGTTCAGGCACTGGTCAGTGGTTGACCTTCCTTCCCAACACCTTCGCCGTAACATCAATAAGGGATATTGGGCGATAGCATTGGGGGTCATCCCGGTTCCCTTTCTTAAATATTGGTACAATTGTTGCCGAGGACCAAGAGCACGGGAGACCTGCCTCTACTGCCGCATTCACGACCCTCGTGAGAATCGGGGCCCACAATTCCACATTGCTGTGGTAGAGGTCGGGGGGTATACCATCGGGGCCGGGTGCTTTGTTTTTAGTAAGCCCAAGAATTGCCCCTTCTACTTTTGCCAAGTTAATCTCTAGCCGTGCAGTCAGCTTTAGCCTCTGCCCTTCATCGTAGTTTGTTTCACCTGTATTATTATACAAGTTCTGAAAGTGTGCCTGCCACTGCTCGGGTAAGATGGTGTTCAGGATTTATGGGGCGTCTGAGTCTTGGAAGCATGGGTTATTTATAATTTTCCATAACTCGGACAGGTCTCTTCTATCTGCCGCCTCCCTTAAATCCTCCCAGGCTTTTCTTTGGAGGCTAGCTTTACGAGTTTTAGCATCTTTTTGTATTTCAGTCTGCTTTGGGCTATTCGAGTTTTATCCCTGGGGCGCTGTTTTAGGCTATTTTTAAGGTCTTTATGAGCCTTTGAACATTCTTTATCGAACCATCGAGGTGTAATGGCTCGTGTCCTGGTATTGGGGGTCTTTCAAAGTCCATCGATGAGCTGTGCCATCTCCTCGAAAGCAGTCACTACCGCTACTCCCTCTTTGTTTAGGTCGAGGCATATATTTAATGCCTCTGACCCTATAGACATTATTACCACATAATTTAACCCTCTCCTGCCACATAATTCCAGTGGTCCTGCTGTTAGCGTAATCCATGGCAGTAATTTTGTCCCTGTTTATATTTCCCATGCTTTACTGAATCTTGCATTCCCCAAGAGTGCAAGCTATTTCCAGCATGCGTGTTTGTGTATTTTATTCACAGCATATTTCTCTTGGATGAGGCACCCTTTGTACTGAGTAGCATCCAGGTGTTTATAACAGACTACAGTTGATCACTTTGGAATTGAGGCTGCAGGCAGTACAACGTTCACACTGTGCCTGTATGTGGGTCAAAAAAGTGTTCAGATTACATGACCAGTCAAAATATGGCCGCTCTCAAGAGCACAAAGAGCAATGGTCCTGCATGGCAGTTGTGATTCTATGCAAGTGTGCGTGAAGGAGCTATTTATTGGTCAAAACAACAAGGTGAAAGTAAAATCATTTATTGTAGTTACTCATTTAGCTTAAACTGCTGACAACCATTGACAAAACCGAGTCGCGGCCAGCATGAGTTGGCCGCGGCTGCATTTTGTCAATGGTTGTTAGCTGTTAACTGTGGGGGCAGGGGTAATTTTAATTTAAAGGAAAAAAAATAACTTTATTAGCCAGCCCGATCAGATCCTGCGTCGTATCTGCCTAGGGGCCTCACATCTTCCTATTCTGCCCGGGGCCCCACTTATCCTAGGACCGGCCCTGCTCGTGCGCACTGTGACTGTGTCTTCCCTTATCGTGCACACTGTGGCTCTGCCAGTCCCATCTCGTGTGCATTGTCTGTACTGTGCCATGTCGTGCGCACGGATCCACCTGTACTGGGATGGGTAATGTAAAAGCAGCTGGACATGCCGCGGTGCTGGCTGAAGTGTGTTTACCGAGGCTTCCTGCTCTAATTAGGGCTTGACGTCGGTGCCCTTTGTTGACTCTTGTTGTGGCGTTACTGTCAGAGGGCTGGCAATAAAGGGAGGAGGGGACTTTCATTCACGCAGATTGACATAATCCAGCAGGGATTAGGAAGCATGAAGCTGCTGCGGTCACTGCACACAGTCTTAAATTCGGCGCCTGTGGGGGAGGGCGGGTTTAGTGGCACGACCTAGCCGAGCATCCAGCTGCTGGGTTTCTAGATTCCTTGAGCACAGCAGTGAAGAATGCAGGCTGGACCCTGGTGCATTGACGCGCACTCCACATCCCTGCCCAAGGCAGCGAGAGTGGGACAACAGGCCTGCCGCATCTCTGCACTCGCATGACTGGCGTTGTCACCATACCAGCTTTCCACAGAGACATCTATGTGGATAAACCTCAACCGAAAGAGCACAGTCAGGAGGACAGGGAGCCCGCAAGCAAAGATGCCACCACCTGAGGACCCTCAAGCGATGAGAGCAAGAAAGACATACTAGGCGAATGGGGACCGGTGCTCTCTAGATCTGGGGTGCGCTGGAGACTGAGGGTTGTGAGGTCTAGGGAGACCCTCCTCCGTGGGCAACCTGGTCCTAGCGTTAATCTACAGCCAGTCATAGCTTTTAGGATGAATTATGCCAGCTTGGTTCCTTTTACCCAGTGAAGTAAAGTCTTCCTAAAGAAAATACATGATATCTTCACAAACCAGAATAAAAAAAAAATCTGCCTTCTCGGCGAATCCAAAAATCTAGTGTACCTGAACCCATAACACTTTGTTTACTGTTAATAAATATGTTTACGTGTGTATTCAGTTTTCACGATGCTCTGGATGGGCACATATGTGCTTGTCCAATGGGATATCTACTGGAAATCCCACTAGCTGGCAGACGCACTAAAGCTATGGAGGCACAGTTAGGCAATGCTCACATTGACCTGGCTTGTGATCATGAACTGACCACTTTCTATTGGTAGCAGCCGCTTCTTTGGGATTTTCAGGGTATGTGCGTTTACCCTGAGTTGGTGCTTAAGCTTTTATCCGAACTGTAGTTGCCACTGTTGCCTTCTTCGGTCCGTTGGCCGAGATGTGTCCTGCGTGCCTCCGAGTTTGTGTTGTGGTTTGAATCCCTGTTCAGGTGGGCACAACTTTTGTCATTAACTGGATTCCTAATTCTGTTTTGTCTGTTAGTGGTCAGCATCGTAGGTTATACTTACTCTCCTTTGATCCATGAGTCTTGTAATTATGTGATTATTATTGCTTTTATTCCTACCTAATGTCGATATTGTATGTATTACCCTCCTTCCATCCTTTTTGTAAAGCGCTCTGATAGCCTTTGGGATCTTGTTCGCGCTATATGAAACGTTATAAATAAATACACAGTAGCCTCATTTCAGCCCCCTCTCTGCTGAAGTACCTCCAATGAAAGCATCAACGGATCTGAGCACACAGATGATCAGTTGCTGGGGTACAGTCGATTGGTTCTGCAGACACACCAGGTGGTAGGTTTCAGATGGTTGAATTGAGCACTGCTTTGATAATATGAACTGTTCTGCTTTAGTTACAAACAGAACAAGCATTTGCAATGCAATAGGTCTCACATTAGGAAAGTTTGAGCTATTGGTATTGTAAATGACACATTTTTTATTTGTGTTGGTTTTAAAAATAGCGAAATTAATAGCTTTGTCATTTACAATGCCAATAGTTAAATTTTCGCAAATGTGACACCTATAGCATTTGTAATGCAATATGTGTTGTAATTACGTGACTTAGATGTATTGATATTACAAATAACAATGGCTTTTATTTTAATTGATACTTAAATAGAAGTTATTGTAATTTATAATGGCAATAGCTTAAACTTTTGTAAATAACTTTTGTGAACATTATGTTCAGTGTATTTTATTGTGACGAAAATCCAAGAACAGATGTGAAATTTTTGCATCTTTTTGTGACATTTGTAATAAAGCTTGAAACATTGAGAGAACATATTTGAACCAGCTGTTGTTGAATGGTTGCACAGATTGATGCTCTGGTGGCGCTGAGTGATGTTGTGGTGGCGACGAGTGATGCTGTGGCGTTCAGTGATGCTGTGGCGTTCAGTGATGCTGTGGTAGCGCATAGTGATGTTGTGTTGCCCCTGAGTGATGCTGTGGTGGTGCTGAGTGATGCTGTGGTGATGCGATAGAGTGAGGCCGATAGATAGAGTGAGGCCGATAGATAGAGTGAGGCCGATAGATAGAGTGAGGCCGATAGATAGAGTGAGGCCGATAGATAGAGTGAGGCCGATAGATAGAGTGAGGCCGATAGATAGAGTGAGGCCGATAGATAGAGTGAGGCCGATAGATAGAGTGAGGGCGATAGATAGAGTGAGGGCGATAGATAGAGTGAGGGCGATAGATAGAGTGAGGGCGATAGATAGATAGAGTGAGGGCGATAGATAGATAGAGTGAGGGCGATAGATAGATAGAGTGAGGGCGATAGATAGATAGAGTGAGGGCGATAGATAGATAGAGTGAGGGCGATAGATAGATAGAGTGAAGGCGATAGATAGATAGAGTGAGGGCGATAGATAGATAGAGTGAGGGCGATAGATAGATAGAGTGAGGGCGATAGATAGATGGAGTGAGGGCGATAGATAGATGGAGTGAGGGCGATAGATGGAGTGAGGGCGATAGATGGAGTGAGGGCGATAGATGGAGTGAGGGCGATAGATGGAGTGAGGGCGATAGATGGAGTGAGGGCGATAGATGGAGTGAGGGCGATAGATGGAGTGAGGGCGATAGATGGAGTGAGGGCGATAGATGGAGTGAGGGCGATAGATGGAGTGAGGGCGATAGATGGAGTGAGGGCGATAGATGGAGTGAGGGCGATAGATGGATAGAGTGAGGGCGATAGATGGATAGAGTGAGGGCGATAGATGGATAGAGTGAGGGCGATAGATGGATAGAGTGAGGGCGATAGATGGATAGAGTGAGGGCGATAGATGGATAGAGTGAGGGCGATAGATGGATAGAGTGAGGGCGATAGATGGATAGAGTGAGGGCGATAGATGGATAGAGTGAGGGCGATAGATGGATAGAGTGAGGGCGATAGATGGATAGACTGAGGGCGATAGATGGATAGACTGAGGGCGATAGATGGATAGACTGAGGGCGATAGATAGATAGAGTGAGGGCGATAGATAGATAGAGTGAGGGCGATAGATAGATAGAGTGAGGGCGATAGATAGATAGAGTGAGGGCGATAGATAGATAGAGTGAGGGCGATAGATAGAGTGAGGGCGATAGATAGAGTGAGGGCGATAGATAGAGTGAGGGCGATAGATAGAGTGAGGGCGATAGATAGAGTGAGGGCGATAGATAGAGTGAGGGCGATAGATAGAGTGAGGGCGATAGATAGATAGAGTGAGGGCGATAGATAGATAGAGTGAGGGCGATAGATAGAGTGAGGGCGATAGATAGAGTGAGGGCGATAGATAGAGTGAGGGCGATAGATAGAGTGAGGGCGATAGATAGAGTGAGGGCGATAGATAGATAGAGTGAGGGCGATAGATAGATAGAGTGAGGGCGATAGAGTGAGGGCGATAGATAGCCCACTCATTTTCTGCTTCTGAGTCTCTGTCTCAGCACGGGGACACACTTTCAGCGTAACCATGCGCTTTACAAACTTCCCTAATTATTATTATAGAGTGAGGGCGATAGATAGAGAGAGGGCGATAGATGGAGTGAGGGCGATAGATGGAGTGAGGGCGATAGATGGAGTGAGGGCGATAGATGGAGTGAGGGCGATGGATGGAGTGAGGGCGATGGATGGAGTGAGGGCGATGGATGGAGTGAGGGCGATGGATGGAGTGAGGGCGATGGATGGAGTGAGGGCGATGGATGGAGTGAGGGCGATAGATAGAGTGAGGGCGATAGATAGAGTGAGGGCGATAGATAGAGTGAGGGCGATAGATAGAGTGAGGGCGATAGATAGATAGAGTGAGGGCGATAGATAGATAGAGTGAGGGCGATAGAGTGAGGGCGATAGATAGCCCACTCATTTTCTGCTTCTGAGTCTCTGTCTCAGCACGGGGACACACTTTCAGCGTAACCATGCGCTTTACAAACTTCCCTAATTATTATTATAGAGTGAGGGCGATAGATAGAGAGAGGGCGATAGATGGAGTGAGGGCGATAGATGGAGTGAGGGCGATAGATGGAGTGAGGGCGATAGATGGAGTGAGGGCGATGGATGGAGTGAGGGCGATGGATGGAGTGAGGGCGATGGATGGAGTGAGGGCGATGGATGGAGTGAGGGCGATGGATGGAGTGAGGGCGATGGATGGAGTGAGGGCGATGGATGGAGTGAGGGCGATGGATGGAGTGAGGGCGATGGATGGAGTGAGGGCGATGGATGGAGTGAGGGCGATGGATGGAGTGAGGGCGATGGATGGAGTGAGGGCGATGGATGGAGTGAGGGCGATGGATGGAGTGAGGGCGATGGATGGAGTGAGGGCGATGGATGGAGTGAGGGCGATGGATGGAGTGAGGGCGATGGATGGAGTGAGGGCGATGGATGGAGTGAGGGCGATAGATGGAGTGAATGCAATTACAATACAATGAACAGCAAACACACAAGCCTGTAACCAAGCTGCCACAACTGCATTAAGATAGCCCGGCTCAATGATGAACACCATGAACCGCAAACACACAAGCCTGCAACCAAGCCGCCATGGCTGCATTAAAAAGCCCTGCTCACTGCTGATCACCATGAACAGCAAACACACAAGCATGTCGCCAAGCTGCCATGGCTGCATTAAAAAAGCCTGCTCATTGCTTAATACCATGAACAGCAAACACACATGCCTGAAACCAATCGGGCACAACTGCCATTAAGACAGCCTGCTCACTGCTGTACACCACAAACAGCAAACAAACACTAAAGACCTCAACCAAGCTGCCATGGGCGCATTAAGACAACCTGCTCACTGCTGAACACCAAACACACAAGCCCGTAACCAAGCCGCCATGGCTGCATTACACAGCCCTGCTCACTGCTGCATATTATGTGCAGCGAAGACCAGCGAGTAACCAGTTTGACATAACTGCCTGAGTTCGGTGCGGACGGCTGCAGGCAATGAACTGTCAAGTAACACTACCAAATAAGGGATAGACGGACAGCTGCACTGATGAACTCTTGCTCCTTACGCATCACTAAAGACAGACCCCACTGCTAGGTGGGAAGAGGTTGGCCTATACAAGTCACACTTGCCACGGTCATGATCATAACAAAGAACGTAGACATGAAACGTCTACAGCTGGTTTTAGGCTCAACTGCACTTAAACCTGAAGCGTATGAAAATAGATTGTATTTGGTTAAATACGAATAATGTTTGCTTAAAGTGTATCAAAACACACTCTAAGATGGCGCACATGATTGTGCAGAGTGTAGTCCTTTGTCGATTGGTATTGGACTGTTTTGAATGCTTTTAAAAATGGCGCTTGCATCGCGTTTACCTATGACACTGAGGAATGGACGCTTCCCGAAACGGGTTTGTCTATCTTGAAATAAAGTTTGTTGTAAATTGCCAAGGAACCCGTGAGTGCTGCCGTTTCCTTTGACCTAGGGATCTGGGTAGAAAGTTTTGGAGCTAACATTGTGTACGCGGTACACCAACGCGTGGCAGCACCCGCAAGCAGAGTGACTCGTGGTACTGGTGGACCCTGGAGCATTGATATATATATCAAGGGAGCCTGACTCCCGAAACGCGTTTATGAAATTGCCATTTATTAAATAAAAGAAGCCTTTGAAATGATGTTCGTGAGTGCCTGGATGATTTCAACCAGAGTTCAATTGGATCTGAAAACTTGCATGTGTCTAATCATGGTATTATTACCAAAAGAATATTTTTTGTTTGGGTTTCCCCTTGAAAGTTCCATGTCACAGATTAGGCAAGTCACCTTGGCCGCATTGACTTTCTTCTTGCCCTCTGGGATAGAAAAAAACTCCCATACAATGTGTGGCCTTGGCCTCTATGGGATATTGTCTTCTTGCAGCCATCTTCTCCCCTCCTCCTCCTCTTCTTCCTCCTCCTCCTCTTCTTCCTCCTCCTCCTCTTCTTGACCACCAATGTAATGTTGTGGTGGTCCTCTTGGTGGTGGTGGTGGTGCAGATGCTCCAGCTGCTGCTGCTACTGTAGCCATTTTAAAGTACAAAATATTTCTCTAAGTTGTTCAAACAGGTCTTCCTCAGTCAAAGGACAAAGTCAGAATAAGGAAAAAAGGTGGGGTCTTTCATCATTTGGAAAAAAAAACTGTCCTGAACCAATGAAAAGTGTTATTTTCAAGTCACATGACCCGGGCTTTCATCATTTAGAAACCAAAACTGTTCTGCACCAATAAAAACTGTTGTTTTCAGGTCACATGGGTCGCGTAAGCGCGTCGAATGTTTACGTTGCGCGATCGTATTCGCTCGAGTGCTTCCGGGTGCGCTTACGCCGTGCGTATCACGCGGACGCGGCTACGCGATACGTCACGTCCGACAGGACTTCGTATTTCTCAAAGCTCCTTTGCAGCACGGAACAAAGTCCTGTCGGACGGCTCCCTGCAAGTGCACCGCCAAGCTTTCGGGCATTTTATTGGACTATTATCTTACACGTCTGCCCTGCCGTAGGTGGATGCACCGCCTCTGAAAGACAAATAGAGGGGCTGTGACCGGAACCTTCCGTGAATACATGCAGTGCGGAGAGCCAAAGGTTAAAGCAAGCTCCTGAAGCACCAGGGATCCTACAAAGGAGAAAGAAAAGCAATTGATTTAAACCATGACAGAAACCTACCAAGGAGAAAACAACTGGCTCGACGGAGGACTGCATGTCCCAATATTCTTTGCAACGAACATTATGCTAGACCAAGCCCACTGAGGGTCATGCACTAATCAAATATGTTAATTCAAAGAAATAAAAGAGAGCCTTTCTGCAGAGTGGTTTAGCATGCCTATGATTAAGATGTTCTCACATCGAAACGCGTCAGGCTACTGATTGTTCCGTGCTGCAAAGGAGCTTTGAGAAATACGAAGTCCTGTCGGGTGGCTCCCTGCGAGTGCACCGCTAAGCTTTCGGGCATTTTATTGGACTATAATCTTACACGGCTGCCCTGCCGTGGGTGGATGCACCGCCTCTGAAAGACAAATAGAGGGGCTGTGGCCGGAACCTTCTGTGAATCCATGCAGTGCGGAGAGCCAAAGGTTAAAGCAAGCTCCTGAAGCACCACGGACCCTACAAAGGAGGAAGAAAAGCAATTGATTTAAACCATGACAGAAACCTACCAAGGAGAAAACAACTGGCTCGACGGAGGACTGCATGTCCCAATATTCTTTGCAACGAACATTATGCTAGACCAAGCACACTGAGGGTCATGCACTAATCAAATATGTTAATTCAAAGAAATAAAAGAGAGCCTTTCTGCAGAGTGGTTTAGCATGCCTATGTTTAAGATGTTCTCACATCGAAACGCGTCAGGCTACTGATTGTTCCGTGCTGCAAAGGAGCTTTGAGAAATACGAAGTCCTGTCGGACGGCTCCCTGCTAGTGCACCTCCAAGCTTTCGGGCATTTTATTGGAATATATATATATATATATATATATATATATATATATATATATATATATATATATATATATATATATATATATATATATATATATATATATATATATACACACACTATATTTACTACTGTGAAATGATGTAGGGCTGGGGGCTGGTGAAGGTAAGGAGCAGGGTGAGATGATTGTGTGGGGGAACATATGATGATGGAGGCACAGGTATATGATGCATGGAAAACTGTATATACAGCATGCTGCGCAGTGCTGCGCGTGCGTTGCACAGGCTCCGCCTAATAAACAGGGGCTAAAAGCAAAACCCAGCACACTTCGACATAGCAGCCCCTGAGACTGAAGGGGAACTGCTTTGTGGGGACATGCTCTTTGTTAAAGATCAAAATCAGTTGAATATTTTCCTAGGGTCTGGCAACTGGCTTTTAAGGGATAGTACCTCACTCCTCTTCCAAGGGTGTAAACCCACTGTTCCCGGAAATGGGCCTCTACTCTTAGCTGAATAACAATATTTGCTGCATTACTGTTAGAATTGGGGGTCTCTGGTTGGTGCAGGTGTGTACTTGCGACAAGCAGGGACCCTCTCCTCTAAGTCAGGGCAAAGGATTACTCCCAGAAATAACCCCTGCTCACCCTCTAGGTAGTGTGGCGCAAGCAGTCTAGGCTAAACTCTGGAGTACATAGGGTTAAACATTTGCAACATCACACACAATGACCACTAACCCACCACACAATGACACCAAACTGTATTTTAGTAAAAATATATCTTTATATATATATATTTAACGTAGGCTTGTAAATACACCCTTGTAACTTTCAATGCGAGGTTCCAGCAACTTGTAAATATGCCACAGATCTTATTCAGCGTTTCAAAAATAGTCTTAAAAGGTGTTCTTGGGGCCTTCTGCCCAGTTTCAATAAGGTACTGTGTCCCCTAGCGCTTCTGTGCGCTTCCCCGCGCCTCTGTTCACTTCTTGTGAGGAAATCGGGCCCGGCCTGCCAAAGCTCACGCTTCTCGCGTGAGCGGCGAAAGGCAAGGCCGTGTCTACTCTTAGAATGAGTCACCCTTCTGTGAGCGACTCAAGGCATAGGGGGCGCCTCTGTCACAGGGGCGGCTCGTACCGCAGGGCAGGCTGCAGCTGCAGGGCTCCCGGGGTGGCCGAAGATCACACGGCGCGGTGCGAGCCTGGATGGCAGAACACTCGCACCGCGAGGGGGCAAAACACAGTACCTTGGTAACTTTTCTGATTCCTGAAGCGGACGGCTGGAAGGGGAGCTGTCCCACGTCGCGTTGCTTCCCTGCAGGGCGAGGCGAGCTGCGGCTCGAGGCTGTGCAGGTCACGGGTCACCCGGGGCGGCGGTGCTTAATGGGGTCAGAGGTCCTTCCCTCGGTGTTCGCTTCAGCCCTGAGGGAGGCGGCTGTTTGATGGCGGCAAATGGCAGTACGGTCCCCAAGTGCGGGACGTACCCAGCCAAAGTGCCGATTGCAGCTGTGCGCTCATAGCTGAGCTGTCGGGCAGGATGCCGATCGGAGGGTGGTTGACACAGGGCGGCAGTCCGTCTTTGCAGAAAGGTCTACAGCGCGAGGCGCAGTCGACTCGGGTGCTTGGACCGGACGGGTCCTCCTTCACGTTGCTCTCGGGGGCTCACAGACCGGTGCAGTCACGGTGTTCGGGCCGGCGGCGGCTGGGCCTCACGTTGCTCTTGCGGTCCACTTTAGGCCCCGGTCACGTTGCTTAGGGGATATCGATGTCCTGGATCACGGGGAGCGCGGCAGAGACGCACAACGCTCTCAGACTCCTAAGTCAGCGCTGCAGCGATAAGCAGCACACACAGCAGTTCCTTGATCAGGGAGGGTAGCGCCCACTGTTCCTGGGGCGCTGGTCAGGGGGCAAGTTCCACAGCAAGCCCTTGGAGATCTTTAGTAGAAGTTTGGCACAAAGTTCGAAAATAAAGCAAAAGTCTCTTTCAGTCTTTTCTTTTCTCTCCTTCTGCAGCAAGGCACCAGACACAGGCCAGAGACAGCACTCCTCCTTGTAGTCCTTCCAGGTCCTTCTCTTCGGGCAGAGTTTCTTCTGTAGCGCAAACAGGATCTAATTTACAAGGAGCAGGGCTCCTACTTTTATACAGAGTTTTCTTTGTTCTCCCAGGCCAGGGGGGCCTCTGCATAACTCCTTTCAGTCTCCGAGTACTTTGTTGGGTGTACTCTGGTGTCTTCTTTCAGTGTGAGGGGCAGGCACATCAGACGCTCCACAGGAGGTGGAGCCAGCATTGTGTGGCCAGGGGCAGCCAGGAGTACCTTGATGATGGTGCTTCGCCCTTCCTGGGCCAGGTGCCGGCTGAGTCATCAGTCGCTCCCCAGGGGGGCGGAGCCAGCATTGTGGTGGCAGAGCACAGCCTGATTAGAAGTCCAGGGCCACTCCTACCTCCCACTAAGGTGTAATCCTTGCATTCACCACCTGTCATCCCCCAGCCCTGTCACTCACACATCCCAGACAGTCAGATACACATACTAGCAGAGGCGGGCTGAAATGGTTAGGCAAGCAAATGCTAACTTTCTAAAAGTAGCATTTGCAAACACAGGATATTAAAATAACCTTTACTAAAAGATGTATTTTATTATTCTGAGTTCAGGCATACTAAACATGACTCTCTACCATGTTCCCTGAGCCTGCTGGCATTGTAGAGTGTAATAATTCCAGCAGCCCATTCTGGCCTAAAGGGAGCAGGTAGCCTTCCAATAGTGAAAAACGAATTTGGCAGTAATTCACTATTAGGACATGCCACACACCTCAGAGCATGTCCTACCTTACACTTACAATGCACCCTGCCCTAGGGCCTACCATAGGGGTGACTAATATGAAGTTAAGGGAAGGTTTAGGGGCTGGCAAGTGTGTGCACTTGCCCAGCCAGCATGACAGTACCAGACTGCACGCAGGTTCTGCAATGGCAGACCCTAGACACATTTTACAAGGCTGCTTCCGTGGGTGGCGCAACCAGCGCTGCAGGCCCACTAGCAGTATTGGCATTCACAAGCCCTGGCACTCCTGGTGCACTTTACTGGGCACTGACAGTAAATCCAATGAACCAATCAGGTATACCAATCACAGTTATACTTTTCATAGGGAGCACTTGCACTGCGGCACGGGTTGGCCGTGGCGCAGTGCCCTGAGCGGCGGACACCAGCAAAAACATCTGAGGCACATCAGCAAAAAGTGGAAGGGAAACTCACGCCAAGGTGCCAGGTCTAACAATTACGCTGCTTCGAAATCTCGGGATGGTAAATGGGGTGTACCTCCCTCATAGGGAACTGCGTAACCATTGTTGGGGTCTTCTGATGTAATCTACTTCGGTAGCCAACCAATGTCGCAACATTACTAAAAACGCAATTGGGGGCCAAATCAGTAGCCTACACACGATCCCGGATGTCATATATGATCTGTGGTGCAACACCATTGAAACATTGTTACCCCAATTAGTGTAGCCGACATGTGCTTAACACCTTCGCTGCTAGGTGTTTTCCCCTCCGGTGCTGGATGATGCCCATTTCCCATTGTTTCATGACGAGCTCAGCTCGTCATCAGCACAGCTCAACCGTGCATCATGACGAGCTGAGCTCGTCATCAGCATCGAAAGGGTTAAGAGCGTGCTGCAGCACAAACGGCTCATAATCTTTCATCACACCCCACACGTCTTCCACGCTGTAAATCGGATTCCGGGCCCACTGCGCAGCCTGATCAGCCACCATACTTTTCTCCTCATTTTCCACATCAGATGTCATCAACACCCTCACCATTCGTTTCTTGCGCTGCTGCCCAATTCCTCTCATCCAATTCACGCACAAGCGTCTCTAAACTCGGCAGTATCGGAGACAAGAAATTTGAGGGGGCAGAGCAGAGGAAGAAACAGGTATCAACGTTCGCAACGGCTGTGAAGAAGGGGTGAAAGAAGGGGAGACAACATGTATAGGGCCATCAGATATAACAGGAGAACTAGTGGCCCCGCACCTGCAGCTTGAGGAGAAAGAGAGGACGCGGGCGAGGCTGGAGCAGGCGAGCCAGGTACAGGAAGACCAGCAATAGCAGGAGCAGAGTCTTGAGACTGAGACGGCGGAACAACAGGGTACACCCTCTGCGGGCATATGGAGGTGGGGGTCTGGTATCTAATAGCTCTTCCACAAAGACATCACTTTCCTCCTGAGCGACAGAACATTTATCACTCTATAAGCGAAACTCCCTATCAGCACATTCTATACCCTATTCTATTTTCTCTCTATCATAAACTACTGATTTCTAAGTCACTGTCTGCACCTTCCCCCTCTGGGCCTCTTCTCCGCTCTCATACGTTGCTGCTTCGCTTCCTTCTGTCACACCTGGAGATTGTCAAACAGTGACTGCCTACTTCTTTTAGCAAACAATTTATCCTGCAGGAAACTCAATTTTTGTTCATCAAATGTATCCGTAAGTGGCCACTGCAAGTCGGCATTGTCCCTTGTATACTTATGTCAGAGTGTGCTAAACACAATTGGGCCAATATCGTAATTTGGGGTACCTTCTGGAGGCGCAGGCTGCTTCTCATCCAATCGGGCCTCAGTAGAACAACACCGTCATCCAAAACACCCTAATTTACTCAAACAAGGCATCTTAATATAAAACACATTCACTGTCCAGACTGAACAAGTACAGTACCAAGCAACAAAAACCAAGAAGGTCCGTAAACCGTACCAGGCAGTCCGAAGACTGCACCAGACAGTCCAGAGACTGTACCAAAACAAGACAGTCCAAAGACTGTACATGACAAGAGATCGGCTCTAGCCCAGGCCTTTTCAAGAGTAGACCCAATTCAACAAGTGGCCTGGCAGAGCATTCACAAGCACCATGTATCTTAAGGTTCCGCAGACTCACCAAGTTCAAACAAGCTAGGACTCAAGATGGCGCCATATTTATCACAAGACAAAACAAACTCACCTGGTGCACACAGGTCAAACAAAGTTATTCTCCACTGCCGACTCTTCGGACCAAACGGTCAGATCCAATGGTTTCGCCTTTCAGGACCCCAGCCGGGGTGGCCACTGGGCGAGGCAACGCCCGATCAGACAGGCAGAGCAGCTGCAAGAACTAGGCTCAATCAAGTGGGGATCCCCATTCCGACCTGGCACGTCCTGACCTCCTCACCCGTCCGCTTTTGAAAGATGGACCACTCACCCGATGGAGTCCCTGTTTGGGGGCCAACTGAAGGAAATGACCCGAATAGGGTATCTCGGGTCACTTACGACCACCTCATAGCCTTCCAAACAAGTGAAGAGTCGGTCAGACAGAGAATACAAACAATAATTTATTAGTAAAATACACTGCAGCAGAGTCCAATCTGACCAGCACCCAGGGATAGCGGTCGAGGGGACTGGCTCCTCAACACTCAGCAACACATAATCATTCCTCCAACAAACCCCAACCACGCCCCCAGTGGAAAGTTACCGGTTTGAGCCGTGCATGAACAAAGAAGGCACAGAAGAATGGGCTACCAACTGCTAGATGGGTACACACTAAGCATGGGCGAATTTTGAGAATCTGGCATTCGGGAATTTGTGTATTTGCGAACTCGCAATCCGCAAAATCCGCGAATTCTCGCAAATTTGTGGATTTATTTTTTTGTTCGCAAGGGTTTCTGCCAGTTTGCGAGGGTTTTGTACCAGTTCGCAATTGGGAACTTACTTGTCGGCTGGCAACGGTCGAGACTATGTTGTTTCTACGTCTGGTTCATCATAACAGGTTCCCAGCACCCTCTGTTTCACCACTGCCACCCTCTGTTTCACCCATGCCACCCTCTGGTACATCAATGCCACCCTCTGGTTCATCATCACTGTAGATTATGGGGGGAAAAGCAAGCACACCTGCCCTGCTTCAACTGACATGAATTAATTTGTGGTTGATTTATTAATGTGTCACTGTTTTAAAATTCCAGTCTGGCACCTGCTTCCTTATCTGTAATTTGCTTTCTGTTGCAGTGCAATTTTTTTCCAGGACCTTTGTGGCCTACTTGTAGCTATTCTATGAGCCTGCTGTGAGGGTCAGAGCAGAGTCATAGAATTGTTGCAACTAGCAACTGAACTCTGGAGGGGCCCCAGTCAGGAAGCACTACAGGGAATGGTTATTATTACTAATGATGAGTTTGAACTTTTGCACCTGCTGAGTGCTTTCAGTTTTGCAAAACTCGTTTTTCAGCAGAACAGCAACTGTAATGCCCCAAACAAACATAGGCAACTGAACTCTGGAGGGGCCCCTCAGGAAGTACTACAGGGAATGGTTACTAATGATGAGTGAACTTTTGCACCTGCTGAGTGCTTTCAGTTTTGCAAAACTCTTTTTTTCTGCAGAACAGCAACTGTAATGCCCCAAACAAACTTACTTGTGAAAGTTGATTTCTAATCCAAAAGTGATCCAAAGAAAGTCAAAAGGCCTCAAATCCAAAAAAGTGCACCTGAGTAGTTAATCTGATAAAAATCATCATTTTCAGAAGGTCTATGCTGCTTGCTAGTGGATTTCTTGTGCAGAATTGCAAATTTTTTAATTTCGCGAGTGCGAGATTGTTGCTGACTGCCGCACCTACATGTTCGCAATTGCGAACTCTCGCGATGCGTCGCCAAACTCCCGCGGGATCCCGCAGCAAGATCCAAAATGGCGCAGCACTCGCAAAATATCGAGAAAAACAACTCTGCAAACGCTGAATGACGGTAAGTAAACGCTTCACGCCGCAATATTGTATCACCAAGAAAAAAAATCCGCTGCGTGCGAATTTGTGGATTTTCGGTAAATTCGCGAGAGTTCGCGGATTGCGAATTTACAGAAAAACCGCAAAATCCGCGAGCGGAACGGATTTTCCGCCCATGCTTAGTACACACTATCACTATCTCAAGGTTGCCTTACTAGAGCTTGGCTCCTCCTAATGTGGGAGCACGGCTATAGGCAAGCATAGGCATGCAGGGGCAGAATAGCCTATTCATTCGTAAGTCAGAATCTAATCTTGAACACAAGAGAAGAAATAGCTGAACACAGTATTCTGCTGAAGCAAGCAATACAGATAATATGAGCTTAATCATTAAAAACTTACCTGTTCGCTAAAATGTGCTAAATACCCTGCTATCCTGCTCACCACATTATTCAGCTCAAGCGCTGCGAGGCCTCCGGGTATGTATGCGCTATATAAATATAATTTTTCATTTCATTTCATTTCATTTCCTTAATCCAGTCAGTGTAACATGGCCTACTAACTACAAAATGGAGCCGCTAACTTAAGTCTGCATTACAAGGAAAACTCAGTGGGGTTCATTAACACCTTGGCTGCTAGGCGTTTTCCCCCTCCTGTGCTGTAAATCACTAAATCTCCTTTATTCATGACGAGCTCAGCTCGTCATCAGCACAGCTCAACTGTGCATCATGACGAGCTGAGCTCGTCATGAGCATCGAAAGGGTTAAGTGTGGCGACTGCTACTAACATAGCCTTATAAGTGCTAACCTAACATAATGCAAAACAAGCTTATGAAAGTACATACGTTTTTAAATTCCAACAAGACCTTTCTGCTTTTCATATCGAGGGATGTGTTATATGGGATAGTTGTGCTGTGTATACCGGAGCTTGGCCAGACAAAAGTATATAATCCTGTGATGGATCTAAATAAGGACATTTGGTGTCTGTAGTTTCCCGCGAGCTGGTGTCATTTCAGGCCCGCTGCGGCTGAGCACTGACATGATCTAACATGTAAGCGAGACAATGGTTCAGGGGTGGCTTAAATAGGTCCAAGGGAGATCAAAGAATTATTCTGTCTAGAAACTAAATCAAGAGGGAGCAGAATAAGTAGGGGCAGCATGTGTCATTTTTAATTAAAATTAACCAAATTATGAAGATATGTTCAGGTGCTCACATAAGTGAAAAGGTGTGTAACGTGACTGAGTGACTGTAAAAAATATACGAAATATCACATGAGCAACAAAAAAGAAATCCACAAGGAATATATACAATGCGGGGATTTTCATTGGGGGTCGACGACGTTTCGATCTTTATTTAGTCAAGATCATCAACAGGACAGGGTGAGCAGTCTGAAATATTTTGTGAAGGTAATTGAACAGGGGGGATGGGTCCGTAGTGTTCTCAGTAGGTTTCACGAGTGGTGACTGCTTCACTCGGGGTCGCGAAGGATTTTGTATTTACTTGACATGGGAGAACCTTCACAGATTGGTTCATGCGTTCCTGATGCTTGTGTGTGTTATTTAGGTTAGAGTTGAGGGGATAATTAGGATTGCAAGCGGGGTCAGTCGTCTAAGTAAGATCCAGTCAAAATGTGAAATTGCGCCTCTGGTGTAAATTTTAACCTCTAACTGCGCTGCAGCAATGGCGTTCCTGGTCCTTGCGGTGAACTCCTCCGACGCTGTCACTGCGTTTGGGGATATGATCTAACGCCACCTCTGGGTGTGAATCTGGGGTCATCTGTTTTGTCTTTCAGAGTAAGGGCCAGCTGCGCGTAGTTGGTTCCGTACGTGAATTCTGAGTACCTCACACAAACTATCGATTCTTCGCTCTAACATTTGCTATATTCCGCTTGCCTTTTTGGGAATCCGTTGAAATGTGGAGTGATTTATACGGTCTGTGTTCTTCAACACTGGATACCCCTTAAAAAGCCTTTTTGTGCCCGCAGCACATTTCAAACTCCCATGTCATCACCACCCCCTGCACGGTTTTGGTAATTTTGTAAAAATCATTGTCAGCATTTCTTTTTTTTGTATGCTTGACTTTTTTTCCCCTCTAAAAGTCGATATATTCACAACTGATCCCATATGCTTCCTGTTTAGATATTGAGAGTGAGTTCTCTTCAGTCCTGTCACTCTCGGAAGTTGCATGTGAGATGGTTCGTTTTACAAACACACAAAGAGAAAGATTCTGTCATGAAGAACCCCCTGGGGCGGATCTCGTTGCACTGGCTTTTAAATGTTGAGTCATTATTTACTGGGTGAAGTGTCACAATAAACAGCTGACACAAGATCACTGTGTTGCCGTCTCTTTCTTCCTCCGGGTAGGCGTATGTTACTCAGTCAGATCGTTATGACTGCACAGCCACCGGATCACCTTCTTGCTAGCGTGCGTGCGCCTAGGATCGGCTCTGCCCGGCACACATGCCCTTGTGTTCTTCTCTGCCTTACTGTGCAGTGTTAAATCTCACATATATCGTTTGACCTGCTCCAGTCTCTCCTATTTGCAGAAATATTTGAGGCAAGCATTTTTTGCATGATTTAATTCAGCTGAAAAGGTGCAAAACAGAATTGCTTATGGAAACATGGCTTTAGTTAATGTAGTAGTTGTTACTAAGTTTGAGCAAGCCAGGACGCCGCAGAAAAGCTGATCTTTCTGTTCCAGATCGAGTACTATTTAGGTTGTAACTATGCAGCCATTGAAACCCCACTTAGTCTGCTAAGGACTTGAACAGGAGCGATGGATTTAGGCCCAGCTCTCTACTGGGGTGAATGTTGGACATAGTTCAACATTCAGTCCATCAATTGTTTTTTTGTATTTGTCACCCCGAGTGGGACGGGTATGCCCAGACGTGGGTCCCCTGCTCTCTATGCTACTGGAGTCAAGCTAGCCTGGTTGTTAAGGGGGTGATGCCCCGAAACCGGTCCCAGGATGCTTGTTTCTGGTCCAGGAAGGACCTGGCTTGGCAGTTCGGACAGGACTGTTCCCATGAGGAGCAGGGTCAAGACTGATTTGCATATGGCTGTGTCTGAACTTGGGGTGGCATGGTGAGCAAAAGAACAATGGATTTAACCCAGATCTTTGCAGCTGGGGTGAATGTTTGCATTGTTCAGCATTTTTTCCATCTCTTGTTCCTTTTGCTTTTACCTCTAGCGTGGTAGCGCAGCTATCTTCAAGAGTATTGAGAACTATTCTAAAAAGTGTACTTCAAGAGTGAACCTTTTCAACCTTTAAGGATGTCAATACTCAATATTTTTTTTAATGAAAAATCTTGTTTGGTGTAAAAATAATAATAATAATGGCACGTTGACACAAATATATTTCTTAAAAATAACACCGGATAGCTTTTACTTAGTTTTCTTGATGAGCTGTGCTATTACCATGCTATGGCTCCTGCTTTATTCTGAGGTCGAATTTGCCAGTTTCTATTAATTGTACTTGTGCCTTCCATGTATGCTACTGTAGTTACTGTACACCTCCTTCACTGTTGATCATTGCATGTGCTGCGGTGGCCCTTCGGGTGTGTCTTTGGTTCTGTCCACTGATGCACGTTGCATGTACCGCAGAGATCCGTCTCCTTGGTAAAAATAAACTTTATTGTATAGTTAATAAAAACCATTACAAAAAGTAGAAAAAGGAACAGCCATTTAAAGTGAATGATCAACGAGCATCCATGATTTAGATTTAGCAATATTAAAATACAAAATTACATACAAGGAACGTCCAGTGCCAAATAAATTCAATTATATATTGTCCATTTACTTGTTATTTACTTTTCAAACTTGTGTGGCAGTACCCCTTTTGTTTTCAAAGTTCATGACAAATGTGACTGATCTGCAGATCAATTGTAGATCCACTGTACACAAGGCTTGTATGACCGCGGAGCGACAGGTACGTACTCTATGTTCAATTAACTTTGACTTTAACCACTACCGTCGTTCCTGATCCAGTGCAGGACAGATGCATAGTAGATGGATAAAATCTTGTTTTGCATCTCCACATAAATAACACTCCTTGATGTTAGGTTTCCTCCAATCCGATTTGGCGGCAGATTACCCATCCTCAAATTAAGGTATTTCGTTTTGACATATGAGGAAAATTAAAGACCAAAATAGGCTGCAGGTTTAAGCACTTTGTATGATTGAATTATCATGACTGAGGATTGACTTGTCATTGATCAGCGAATGCCTGTTTGCAGCCTTTTTAATCTCTCGTTGGTCTCTGATTCTATCTGCCCCGTTGGGCCTTTTTCACTGTTGCTCTTTGTATGTGCTGCTGTGGCCCTTCTGCTATGGCTCTGTTTAAGTCCACTGTTGTATGTGCGGGTGTGGTTCTTCTGCTGTTCTGTTTACCCTTCTGGACCCTCTTCACTGTTGCTCTTTGTATTTGTGCTGTGGCCCTTGTGCTATGGCTCTTGTGCTATGGCTCTGGTTCAGTCCATTGTTGCACCTTGTTGTGCGGTGTGATTCTCCTGCTTTTCTGTTTGCCCATTCTGGACCCTCTTCACTGTTGCTCTTTGTATGTGCTCTGTAGCCCTGCGGCTGTGTTTCTGGGCACTGTTGCTGTTTGTATGTGCTGCTATAGCCCTTGTGCTATGGCTCTGGTTGAGTCCACTGTTGCTCGTTGTATGCGCTGCTCTGACCATTCTGCTGTGGCTCTGATTCAGTCGAATGTTGCTCGTTGTGTATGTGCTGCTGTGGTCCTTCTGCTATGCCTCTAGTTCAGTCCACCGTTGTTCGTTGTATATGCAGGTGTGGTTCTTCTGCTGTCTGTTTACCCTTCTGGACCTTCTTCACTGTTGCTGTTTAAATGTGCAACTGTGGCCATTTTGGTATGGCTCTGGTTCTGTCCACCGTTGATCATTGTATGTCCTGCTGTGGCCCTTCTGCTATGTCTCTGGTTCAGTCCACTGTTGATCGTTGCGTTGTATGTGTGAGTGTGGTTTTTAGACTGTTCTGTCTACCCTTCTGGACCTTCTTCACTGTTGCTGTGTATATGCGCTGCTGTGGCCATTCTGCTATGTTTGGTTCAGTCCACTGTTGCGCGTTGCATGTGCTGCTGTGGTCCTTCTGCTAAGTCTCTGGTTCAGTCCACCGTTGATAGTTTTATGTGCGGGTGTGGTTTTTTGACTGTTCTGTCTACCCTTCTGGACCTTTTTCACTGGACTGTTGCTGTTTATGTGCACTCCTGCAGCCATTCTGCTATCGCTCTGGTTCAGTCCACTGTTGCTCGTATGTGCTGCTGTGGCCCTTCTGCTATGGCTCTGTCCACCGTTGATCGTTGTATGCGTGGGTGTGGTTCTTCTGCTGTTCTGTCTACCCTCTGGACCATATTCACTGTAGGTGTTTATATGCGCTGCAGTAGCCATTCTGCTATGGCTCTGGTTCAGTCCACTGTTGCGCGTTGCATGTGCTGCTGTAGTCCTTCTGTTATGGCTCTGGTACAGTCCACCGTTGATCGTTGTATGTTCTGCTGGCCCTTCTGCTGTGGCTCTGGTTTAGTCTACCGTTGATCGTTGTATGTGCGGGTGGGGTTCTTCTGCTGTTCTGCCTACCCTTCTGGATCTTCTTCAATGTTGCTGTTTATTTGCGCTGCTGTGGCCATTCTGCTTTGGCTCTGGTTCAGTCCACCGTTGATCTTTGTATGTGCGCGTGTGGGTCTTCTGCTGTTCTGTCTACCCTTCTGGACCTTCTTCATTGTTGCTGTTTATTTGCACTGCTGTGGCCATTCTGCTATGGCTCTGGTTCAGTCCACTGTTGTGCATTGCATGGGCTGCTGTGGTGTTTCAGCTCTGTCTGTGGTTTTATCTCCCACTATGGATCGTCTTGTTCCAGTGTTATTATAGATTCTAGTTAGTTGACCTTGTGCTTTGTAGTCAGATTATTATTATTATTATTATTATTATTATTATTATTATTATTATTTAATTTTATAGAGCGCGTAGTCACCCGTAAGTATCTCAGCGCTAAAATCAGTACAACTAGGAGTCAGCAAGGGAAGGGGAGAGACAGTTTAAGGGAAGAGGTGGGTTTTCAATTGCTTCCTGAACCGTAGGTAGTTGGATTCGGTTCTCAGGTAGTGCGGTAAGGCGTTCCAGAGACGTGCGGTGTGAACCGAGAAACGTCTTCCTCCTGTTCGGGCCTTCTTAATTCTGGGGGTGATAATGAGGTGTTCCTGGTCGGAGCGGAGGGATCTAGGGGCTTTGTATGGTTTGATACATTTTTTTAGGCTTGGGGGACCATTGTTTTGGAGCAGTCTGTGTGCTAGGCAGAGGGCCTTGAACATCACACGTTCTCTAACCGGAAGCCAATGGAGACACTTCAGCGCTGGTTTGGCTGAGGCTCTGGCCGGGGTGTTAGTAAGGATCCGGGCAGCTGCATTTTGGACCCTTTGTAGTTTTTTCAGGTTTGCCTCTGGGGCCCCTAAGTAGATGGAATTACTAAAGTCGAGCCTAGAAAGAATCAGTCCTTGGATCAGCAGTTTTTGAGAGTTGTGGGGGAGTAGGGGCAGGATCTTTCAAATTGACCTGAGCAGTCCAAAACACGTACCGGCTACCTTTTTTGCCTGTGTTGCAAAAGATAATTCCTTATCGAGCCAGACACCCAGGCTTTTTACCTCTGGTTTCGGATCTGGGATCGGGCCTAAACAGGGTGGCCAGATGTTATGAAGTGAAGTGGGTCCCTTCTGGCCAAGGAGGAGAATGTCAGTCTTTGAGCCGTTGAGTTTCAGAGACGATCTATTCATCCATCCTTGTATCTGCGTCAGACAGTTGTAAAGGTCCGCTGGTTGTTGTTTCGGATGAGAAAGGGACACCACTAACTGAGTGTCGTCGGCATAGCTGACGATGCTCACTCCGAACGGGATAACAACCTCCTCCAATGGGGACATGTAGATGTTAAATAATGTGGGGCTCAGGGAGGAGCCCTGAGGCACGCCACATTGGAAGGGAGTGTCGGAGGAGCAGGTGTTGTTCTCCCAGATTTGAAAGGAGCGTTGACTCAAAAAGGACGATATCCAGGACAGAGCAGTTCCTTCCACACCGACGCTCATGAGTCGTTGGATGAGGAGCTGATGGTTGACGGTGTCGAAGGCCGCACTGAGGTCGAGGAGGATCACTGCCACTGATCCTCCTTCGTCTAAGAGTGCTCTGGCCTCCTCCACCGCCATGAGAAGGGCAATGTCGGTGCCCTGCCCGGGGCGGAAACCCGTCTGCGAGTTTTTTAGACGGTGGTTGTTCTACAAAAATTGTGACAGCTTTCTGTTCACCATTTTTTCCGCGATCTTGCTGGTTCCCGGGAGGAGGGAGATTGGTCTATAGTTTGCCAGGTCGACAGGGTCAAGGGAGGTTTTTTTTTAGAAGTGCCTTGACGACTGCCGCCTTCCAATGCACTTTTTGTCTTTGTTCATCTACTTTAATGAATGTCCCTTGAAATCTCCAGTGTAGAGTACACGTCATTATATTTTAGTGATCAGGAAGTAAATCTCCGATCAGTGTGGTAAGAGGTGATGGCATCTGGGACACATACATTCAGAAGGAAGACTAGGGTGGGGGTTTTGTCTGAAATTGATAAAGGGGAAAAGTGCTTGTCCTTCATGATCTATGCCCACATGTTCTTCCAGTCGAATGGGGGAGGCGAAGCCGGACCCTTTAGGGGCCCAGGCCAAACGCCGGCCGGAGGCGGAAGCCCCTCCCCCGCAAAATTTAAATAGCCGCTCGTAAGGGGGCGACCAGGATTGGTCGCCCCATGGCAAGGGGGGTGGTTGAAAAAGGGGCAACAGGCCCAGTTAGGCACATTCCCCCCCCCCCCCCCCCCCCCATAGCAGGAAAGAAGAAAGAATCCCACCCACCCACACCAGAAGGAACGGGCGTCACAGCTGCAAGGGGAGAGGTGAGACAGAAGCAACACAAGAAAAGTAGAAAAAAAGAGAATTACTAAAAGGTAGAGGGAAGGCTCACGCAGATCCTTGGGATGTCTCAAGCAGAGGCACTGAGGGAGCCAAGGGCGGCCTACCACCACGGAAAGAGTAGATGTGATGCTCCCGCAGGACCCTGGGATGCCTCACGGCTGGGGTACGGAGGGAGCAAAATGGAAGGACTTGGCCTCAGGATAGAGAGAGTATATGCTCAGCCAAGGTCCTTGGGATGCCACACGGCAGGGAACTCTGGGAGCATGGAGGGCCCACGAAAGGGCAGGGCAAGCGTGACGGCACTAACTACCAATTTGGAACCTGCCTGGGCTGCAAGTTGAAGCTTTGACCAGTGCACAGAGGCCCAGGAAGGTGGCTCCTCCCGTCCCCGTAAGTTGAGGAGGCTGGGTCCACAGAGCAATTAAAAGAATTGCACAGACAAGGAAGTATATTTGCCGGAATATTAGAGAGCAAGAGGATAACCAAGATTGAGCAAATGTATAATCATGTTATGTTGTTAAATAAACTGCAACCTTTTTTGGCACCAAAGCACATTGTCAGTGATTTGATTTAAGGTGCATGAGGGAATCAGTGGTTGGAAGAAACGAAGGGGGAGGGACAACTCGTCTCCTGGAAGGGGTTTTGGAAAGGTGAGCAGCATCAATGACCGCCATAGTGCGTGAACACTTTGTTTGGTTTGCTGCAAAACATATGCGTTCCACTGCAGAGGCCTTGTCGTACGAGTGACTGCTGGCATCATTCAGAGTGACTGTTTTTTGCTGTAATAGGCCTCAACAGTACGCAGCATCTGCAATTGAAGAAACAAAGCGAAATTATCCTTTTAGCAACACAGGACATTTGCCGTGTTTTCTGGAAGTGTGTGGTGAACCATGGCGAATGATGCGTGTCAAGATAAGCAACCTGCACGCTTTGGAGTGGTTTGATATGTGAGGCTGTCTATAATATTTCAGTGGTTCAAGGGGGTCAGTGATGCCCGTGTTTGAAAGCGCCAGAATTCAGATTTTGTCTCTGCAGTTCAGGGGGTAAGCCAATGCACACTCTTGAAGGGGTCAAAATCCTGAAATGAATCTGAAATTCAATTAAACAAAACATCGTTTTCTACAGAGAGACTACCGTTACAATGATGTAAAACGTGGAGAGATGAAAGCAAGATCAATCTCAAGAGCTGAAACATTGATAAGAAGGAAAGACAAAAATCAAGACCGTAAAATCAAGTAGCCAATAAGAATGTTAATGACTTACAGTAAAGAGAGTTTTAAAGTCTGCAACTCTTTAAAAAAGTATTGGTACATCTTACTGAAAGTCCCAGATATTGGCAAACAATTGGGAAATTGGCCTCAAATATCCTACAGGAAAGCACCATTGATATCAGACAAATTGGTCAAAAGCCATTTTGTAAATAAACGCCCTGAAACATGGTCACAAGGATTACAAAAGGGGTTCAGCAAATGCAGTCACTGCAAAGCCTGTAAAATTGGCAGAAACATGGAAACTATCATGGACCCGCGGGGAAAGACAGCATTATGTGTAACACCACGGATGTTGTATATTGTTTGGAGTGTCACTGCACAAAACGTACTTTGAGGCTTGTCCGGCCTCGCCACGCGCACCAGCTGTGAAAATTGCGCGCTTTGTGTTGGACAATATTGGTGAATAAATATATACATATTACAAATTAAAGTTGCCTTTTTCGTGAGCTTGCACTCCCAGGATGGAAAACAGCCACCAACACTCAAGCACCTCTGACATAGACACCAACCTCCTTCCTGTGGTGGCAACGTGTTTCGGGCTGTACTCCCTTCTTCATGGGCAATTTCCACAACAAATGGCATGACGGAAACCACCAGAACATCCCTCCAATTAAATGTCTAATGGCGCTCAGGTGAGTAATTCGCTCAGGATTATGGGACTGATAGTTTTAATTTTATAACCCAAGTGGGACGCATGCCATTGTGTGTATTAAAGTTGAAATGTTCTTCAGGATTAAAAACAGGGTCCAGCTCAGTTGCGCAAAAAACATATTGCAGCTCCACCCTGTTCCGCGGTGCCACGTCAGTATGCGCCGCAAACCCACACGGTTTCTGGTGGTGGTGCACACTCGCGGCCCGGCAGTTCCACTTAGTCATCAAATTAAAGTTGCCTTTTTCGTGAGCATGCACTCCCAGGATGGAAAACAGCCCAAACGCTCAAGCTCCTCTGGCAAAGACACCAACCTCCTTCCTGTGGTGCCAACGCGTTTCGGGCTGTACGTCCTTCTTCATGGGCATTTTCCACAACAAATGGCATCACGGAAGCCACCAGGGGGGGCGTGGCTTGGATGCCGAGGAGGTAGGCAGCGTGAGCTCGGAGCTCCGCGCCCGATCCCGGAAAATATCCTGAATATCTGATCGAACCCCGACGAAATCGGTATAATCCGACACTGGACGGTACCACGGAAGGTCCGGCGCCGACGGTGGACGACTCGGGGCCATCCCAAGCCCGATATCTGACTCTGAAAACTGAACTCAGGCGTGAAGTCATCGACCTAAAATGGCGGCAGTGGCATGAGGCACAGGGACGACGGAGTTGCTGGCCCGGAGACACATTAAGGGCTGCTACTTCCACAGATAGGAGGTGTTAGCGGCTGCATCGCGCCCCACTCGGGGTGTAGGAGTGGACCTCTAGAGCGCCACCGGCGGTGGTTGGGATCCGAACCCTTGGTGGCGGCGGCGACAACATGGCGACGACCCAGTGACGATGGCCCCGGGCCTCTGAGCACGACTGGCGCCAGCTGGACTAGCGGGCGATCGAAACCCTGCTCCCTAGAAGCAGCCTTGGATCCGGAGACTAGAGCGGTGCCCCAGGCGCGAAACGCGGCGGGCCTTTTCCGCTACTGCTGCGAGAGGACCTTCCTGAGGGCAAAGCCCGGCGACGTTCGGAGCGGGGGCGGAGACGGCTTTGGAGGTCACCGCTCGTGCCGGCCCAGATGGGGAAGCCGAAAGGGAAGGGAGATGGTGCGACCGATACAGAAGCTGCGGAGGGAACGGATCGTGACCAGTCGGCGCTACAACGGATGCAGGACCGGATCCTGGAGGCCATCGCCACCACAAAAGACGCCTTGCAGCAGGACATAGCCCAGGTGGCGACGGGCTTGGGCCTCCTCAAAGCTGACCACGATAAGCTCAAGGACAGAGTGAAATCCGTGGCCCCGAGCCATGCAGCGGTGAAGGCACAGATGACGGAGGTGTTGGATCGTTTGAAGGTGCTGGAGCGGAGGGCCGAGGACGCGGAAAACCGGAATAGGCGCAACAACGTGCGCCTCGTAGGCCTGCCGGAAAAAACTGAAGGTGACGATATGGTGGGCTATCTCGATAATTGGTTGCGAACGGAGGTGGCGCCAGAGGGACTGTCCCCCTTCTTCTCCCTTGAGCGAGCGCATAGGGTTCCGGCGCGCCCGCCGGCCCCGGGCCTCCCGCCTCGCCCAGTGGTGTTCAAGTTGCTCCATTACCGGGACAGAGACTGGCTTTTGCAAAGGGCGAGAGAAGCAGGACCCTTTCAGGTGGACAACAACAGGGTCACAATGTTCCCGGACTATACGTTTGAGACGCAGAGGCTCAGGGCGAACTTCCTGTCCCTTAAGCGGGAGCTCCGTGATGAAGGCATCAAGTACTCCCTGTTATTCCCAGCGAAGCTGAGAGTGGTGGTAGATGAACAGACACTCTTCTTCACGTCCTCGGCGGACGCTTGGGCCTGGTGGGACACTTATAAAGCGGGAACGGATGGTGCCAAGGCCAGGGAGGAGGAGGCTAAGGTGACGCAACCGATCAGGAAATCTCAACGGATCAGGAAGAACCGCAGGAGGACGGGCAAACCTTCGGTGTCACAGACGGAGACGGAGAGGCAAGCGGCCCTACAAGCAGTGGCGGACTTATCCAAGTCTACCAGAAGTCAGTCCGGGAAGGGCACGGACTCGGAGGACCCGGGCACGGGCTCGGAGACGGGACTCTCGGAATTTGGTGGAGCCCGGGGCCCCATCGTGACGCCGCAGACTTCGGAGGAGATACTTGAGGCGTGTTAATCTGGACTAGTGGAGTGGACTCGCTGGTTGGACACCGGGGCGCTGGGCCCGTGGCAGTGGAGCACTGCTACTTGAGGTTTCGGGGCGCTATGATGTGGGGATTGTGGGGCGGAGTGTGCGGGGTTGATTTGCTTTTACGAACCTTTCGCATCGTACCACGCCCTACTGGCCCTTAAGGTCATCGCAGTGGAGACTGCGACCATTGCTGCCTTTCTTTGAGGGGTGGTTGGGAGTGTTGGTTTGGATGGGGGTACTTCCAGTTGCGGAGGGGCCTGTCCTGGGGGGGTGGGTGTTGAGAGCAGTTGGGGTTGCTCGGGGGGTAGTTGTTGTTGGGGGGGTTTGGCTTCCTGTTTGGAGAGGGGGGGTGGGTTGGTCCGTGGTCGCGGAGAGAGCGAGGTCAATGATCTTTATTGTTCGGTCTGGTTGTGTGAAGGGGAATGGCTAGTACCGGGGCGTTGAAATGTGTGTCCTGGAATGTGCGGGGTATGCAGTCTATGGCACGCAGGCATAAAGTTCAGGCATACCTCAAGCGCAGGGGGGTTCATATAGCGTTCCTGCAAGAAACACATCTCAATAAGCAAGAAGGGATTGCACTGCAGAGGCGTTGGAGGGGGCAGCTGTTTAATACGACGTTCTCAGCTTTTGCGAGGGGGGCACTGATTTGGATACGGGCGGGGGTTCCCTTCCAGGTTACAAAAACATTGGTGGACCCTGAGGGCAGGTATGTGGCAGTGGAGGGGAGGCTGAAAGGCAGGGTGGTATCTCTCTGCAGTGTGTACGCTCCCAATGTGGATCTGCCCGCATTTTTGTCTACACTCTCGGGTAAACTGGCGGGTTATTTGGCGGGGCCGGTACTCCTGGGGGTGGATTTCAACTCGGTTGAGGATGTGATATTGGATAGGTCCCGTCCCCCACTGCATGCGTCCCCAGTGCATAGAGTAGCCAAGCGCAGGCTGGAGTGGCAGGAGAGCTGGGCCCTCACAGATGCATGGAGGGCGTTACACCCCACTACTAGGGACTACTCCTTTCACTCGCACCTGCATGATCTACACGTTAGGCTGGACGCGTTTCTGTGTTCATCATGCGTGCTTTCTGCGGTGGGAGGGGCGGAATACTTGGCTCGGACGATATCAGACCACAATCCTTTGTTGCTATCCCTGAACTGGATGGTGACTGCTAATTGCGTACCAACATGGCGCCTGCAACCCGACACTCTGGATGACTTGTTGTTCAGGGAGGCCCTGGGAGACCGTATTGAGTGCTACTTTGAGGAGAACAACGGCACGGCCTCCGCGAGGGCGGTAGAGTGGGACGCGTTTAAGGTGGTGGTGCGAGGGCACTGTATAGGACACACGGCTGGGGCTCGCAAGACTTTGTTAGATGATTTAGATAAGGCAGAAACGCGGTTAAGAGAACTGGAGAAGGGTCGCCCGAATCACCCTGAGTTGCAGGAGGGGCTTAGTGGGGCCAGGGAGGGGCTGGCTGTATAACTGGAACGGCTGCGCAGCTTTGATCATAAGGCGTACATGACGAGGGCGCACGCGGAAGGCGATAAGGCGGGGTCTATGTTGGCGTGGCTCGCTAACCCAGTCAGGAGGGGTATGCCGATCATGATGATCCAAGAGACAGGGGAGGAGCCCTGCCATACTCAGCCCGGGATCCTGAATAAGTTTCGGACTTATTATGAGGGTCTCTATGAAAGTGGTGAAACAGGGGGGACAGATGAGCTAGGAGAGTTCTTGGACGGCTTACAACTGCCGAGGTTGGAAGATTCGGAGGCAGAGGAGCTGGGTCGGCCCATAACGCTCGGAGAGATAGGATGTGCAGTAAAACAAATGGCTAGAAATAAGACCCCGGGACTCGACGGACTCCCGATAGAATTTTATAGTAAATATCTGGAGTACCTTGCTCCCCGGCTGCGAGAGGTCTACAATGAAGCGCAAGCGAGGGGTCGGCTCCCGGGCTCCATGTGTGAAGCCCTCATGATCCCGCTTTTAAAACCGGGCAGAGAGGGAGCGGCTTTATCCTCGTACCGTCCGTTGTCCATGTTGACGACGGACTACAAGATCCTGAGTAAGATTCTTGCCAACAGACTGCTGGTGCATATGACTGGCCTTGTTCATAAGGACCAATGCGGTTTTATCCCGATGCGCAACACTACCCACAATATTCGCAGACTTACGAGACTGATGGGGCGGACTGGCCGGGCGCCGTCTCTCCATTTGTCCTTTCCATTGACATAGAGAACGCCTTCGACAGCCTTGAATGGGGGTACTTGTATGAGGTGATCCGACGCTTCGGGCTGGGGGACGGATACATAAACTGGACCAAGGTCCTGTACACTGATGCGGTAGCGAGAGTCCGAGTGGGTGCTCTGATCTCGAGGCAATACCCGGTTAGGCGTGGCACCAGACAGGGGTGTTCCCTATCTCCGCTCCTTTTTGCCCTGGCGATGGAACCCTTTGCTGTAGAGGCCAGGCTGGGTCGCCACTACGCCGGTTTATCATTTAGGGGCAGGCCACATTTCATTTCTTTATACGCAGATGACCTGCTGATGTTTCTGGCTAACGCGGGCCCCGAGCTAGAGGGGGCACGGCGGTTACTAGGGCGGTTTGGCCGGCCTGAGGGTCAACTGGCCTAAGTCCTGCTTATTCCCCCTGAGGTCAGGAGAACCGTGTCCACTCACCGCGCAGGAACTCCGGTGGGAACCGCGCTGTCTGCATTATTTGGGAGTCTATGTCTATCATACCCCGGCTGATTTGCTGGAAGGTAACATCACCCGTTGCATTAATGCCCTACGGGGGAACATGGACTTCTGGTCTACCCTGCCGCTATCCCTGGCTGGTAGGATCTCCCTGTTCAAAATGGTGGCCCTACCCAGGCTCTTGTATTATTTTAGGACGCTCCCGGTGTGGGTCCCGAGTTCTATTTTTAAGCGCCTGAGATCTCTGGTCATAGCGTTCTTATGGGGCACGGGAAGGAGGCGCATAGCGCTCGATACTCTGCAACGCCCCAAGGATGAAGGAGGATTGGCTGTGCCAGATTTTGAGGGATATTATCTGGCCGCGGAGCTGCAGATTTTCACTCAGGAGGTCGCGAGAGTGTATAGAGGCCCTGAGGACGCGAGAATAGAAGGCACCCCGCGGCATGTGCTGGCGTACATCACATTACACCAGAAACTTCGGGTAGGAGATTTGACGGTCGAGGAGCAGACGTTCCGTCTCTGCTGGGACCGGGCCCGTAAGCGGGCTGGAGTCCGCCTTATGTATGCCCCTGAAATCCCGTTGGGGATGGTTACGGCCCTCCCACATGGAGGAGACTGGTCGCGATTGCTGGGTTGGGAGGAAGCGGGGATACAAATGTTTTGCGACCTGTATGAGGATGGGGTACTGCTGCCGTTTCAGGAATTGCAGGAGCGGTTCGACCTGCCGAGGGGCGACTACTTGTTGCACGCAGCGGTCACGGGCGCTATGCAGGCTCATTGGGGGGAAGGGTTGCAGGAGCCGGGCACCTCCATGGCATGTCAATACACGATGATGGCAGCGGGGACTTTTAAGGCTGTCACCTGCCTGTACTCCAGGATACAGAGGGAGGCCCTACAGCCACTGACAGCTCTGAAGGCCAAGTGGGAGCTGGACCTTCAATTAGAGATCCCTGACACGACCTGGGGCCAGCTACTGAGGCGGGCACGGAAGAGCTCGAGAAATGCCAGGTTTCAGTTAATCCACTTCTACATAGTTCACAGGGCATACCTCACACCGGGGAAAATACAACAATATTTTGGGATAGAAAACGCTGCCTGCCCCAGATGCAATACGGTTGGGGCGGACTTGGGTCACATGCTCTGGGATTGCCCATCTCTGGGAGACTACTGGCAGGAAGTTGGGCGGGCCCTCAACTGTGCGACAGACAGGGACATCCAGTACACGAAAGAGGTGGGCATCCTCCATTGGTTCCCGCACACGCCTAGAAACAAGACTACCAGCAAATTTATAGACTTGGGGCTCATTCTAGCTAAGCGGGAGATAACGAGGAATTGGAAGTCGAGAGTGGGGCCCGCATTTAAACGGTGGTATGGGGAATGCCTGAGGTGGGCGGCATGTGAGAGCACCCTGAGGTACCAGATGGCCTGGAGGACAAATGACGAGAAGGCTTTGGAGAGGGCAACTGCGTGGGAAATGATGGTGCAGGCGCTCCGTGACATAGATGATGAGGAGCAGGAGGGCGAGGAGGAGCTGGATGTAGCAGACCCTGTCACCATACCGGGGGGCACACCTTAGCGAATGTATGTACTTCCTACATCACAACAGACGTTCTTACAACGATGAATCAGCACAGCGCGACCACGGGGGGGGGGAGGGAAGGAAGCGGGAATTGGCGGGCTGTTGGGGAACGAAAATTATAGGGCGGGGGAGGGGTGAAAATCACAAAAGCAACCCAGCGATACTTTAGTACAACTAATGTCGGACAGTGTAAAGTGGTACGAGGAATACTCATGGACAGAGGCTACCCGTACCTGAGAAAGGGGCGGCCCTCCCGAACAAGAATGCAATGGACAGTAACATTCCTTGTACACAGAGAAACTGTAATTTTGATTATCTTGTCTGTACAATTATATTGGTGATGCAATAAAAATGATGCTAAAAAAAAATCACGGAAGCCACCAGAACATCACCTCCAATTAAATGTCTGATGGTGAGTTTTTTTCGCTCAGGATTATGGGGCTCGTAGTTTTAATTTTATAACCCAAGTGGAATGCATGCCATCGTGTGTATTAAAGTTGAAATGTTCATCAGGATTAAAAACAGGATCCAGCTCATTTGCGCAAAAAACAAATTTCAGCTCCAACCTGTTCCACGGTGCTATATGTATATATATATATATATATATATATATATATATATATATATATATACACATATATATAATATATATATATAATATATAAATATATATATATATATATATATATATATATATATATATATATATATATATATATATATAATTTCATTGATATTTTCTTTAACAAAAACCAGGGTATTCTCCCATGAAGTGGAATAAATGGCTGAGAGCTTTAAGTTCTTTATGTAAGAGCTGTTGAGGGATTGTTATAGACCGACAAGAAAAAAACTACGTACAGTTTATTGTTTAATGATTAAGAGCAAAATGATAATGATCCTGAATATATACCTGATGAAGGGGAAGATAAATGTCAGCTGTCAGTAAAATGGTTAAAAAAGATTTTGAAGGACACAAAATGTAGTAGTAGAGACACATTTTCTCAATTTCAAAGGCCCAATATATGTATTGTATATATATATATGTACTTGTAAAAATACAAAATACAACCAAAAAATAAATATATATATATATATATATATATATATATATACAGCACAAACATAGCTGTGAATCACAACAGAGCTGGCTGAATCAGTTGGTAGATAAAGAGTTTATGTGTGGAAGTGAGATTCATATCAGCCTCACTGGTGCAGGGACACCCTCTGTCTACGGGTTCAATAAATGAGGATTGACCCTGGAGTGGAACAAAACACAGGTTTATATATCTCATGAGATGGCTCCGTCACACAGACACTGCAAGTGCCTGAGAGGGAACGAACTAGAACAGTTTGGAGTCTGCCTTTTATACATTTTGGGTACTATAGGATTTCACCCAAAAAAACCTTAGTCATGGTTACATCACACTTTACATAACCTACTTATGGCATTTTTTACATAACGCTTACACAAGCCCTTACACAACGCTTACATGCTGTACTGTGGAATCCTGATAAACCCCATACCCACGTCATCTTTGTAGGTACATTTATTAAGAGGTGAGCAACCCAATATACCCTTGCGGGCTTGGGCAGAGAAGTGAAAAGTAGGTTGGGCCAGCAAGGGATTTTGTTTCTGAAATGAGAAAACAGCTGGTGCGGAACTTAAATTAATTATGAACTCGCACTATTTGTGAATAATGGCTGAAGAATTGAATTATCGTTATGAATAAATAATGTTACCACACTAACATTATATGAAATGAAACATTGATATTGTATATAATGATACACAAACCAGGTATATTGGAGTCATAAAAATTATTTGTTATTTTATTGAGAGGCAAAGAGTTGATCGTTTGATAAAAATAGGGTACAGAAAATGCAAAAAAGATATACTGGGAGAATATTACATGTTCCACAGGTATATCAAATAAGGTCTAAACTGCTAGTGGATAATAACATTGACTTCAATTGAACAATAAAAAGAAAATCAATAGTGCTGAACAAATCAAATGCAGAATTAGACAATGTTGTCGACGTTTCGGTCTTTTTCTAATTATTTCATAAGACCATCCTCAGGACAAAGGTTAAAAGCATTAGAATGAAGACCCTCTGAAAGAAATATAATAAAATAGCATAATATTATAACCTGGTATGTACATTTAATTGATGCATTCAACATTTCATTCTTGTTTGAAGAGAAACATTATAGCATTTGTCAGAAAACATTTATCATTTTTGTATTATTCTCAGTTGCATGACAATTACCTAAAGTCGGTGTGGCGACTGAAGGTTAAGATCAAAACAAAAGGTGATCACATTACATAGCAGTGGATATTTGATGATGAATACCAACTTACAGCTTGCAATCTGCACATACATATTATTTCTGTATTCTAGATTGCTTGACATTTATCTAAAGTCGATGTAGTGACTGGAGGTCTGGATCAAAACAACAGGTTGTTAACATATCATATGAGTAGATATTTATAAATGACACTTACATGTCGCAGACTATACATACTAGCCTATACATACTACTACCTAGCCAGGTAAGTGATGAACTGTCAAAGTCAGTTTGGAGATGTTGTCTGCAAAGATGTTAATTCTGCGACTTCCAAGTCAAGGAGATGCTATGAGATAAGAATAGCTAAATCAGTCCAAAGTACTGGGTGTAAGTTCTTGTGGGCAGATTCAAATGGAAAAATAAATTACCTTTTTGATTAGGCTCAGTAGAAACGTTTGTTTTTCGTGATCAGGCTAAGCAGGAAAAACTGCTTGTGGCTTGTTCTGTACTCTGAATTTAATTCTCGGGTTCTGTAAAAAAGTGGGTGGTGATAAATTGTTTTATCGTTCACTTATGGTGATGTTAAAAGTGAAAGATTGGCTATACTAGGGAAAGGCTTGTTGCTTTACCTACAGCCTATGTTTATCTTTGTTAACTAAAACACAATTGCATACATTGTGATAATTTGACAATTAATTATGATCAAGGCTTGGTCAGAGTACACGGAAGCACATTGTTGTGCTATTCAAAATCGTGGATTGTGAGACACCCTTCTATGCCGATACAGAAAGACAATCCAGTATCGTGTGGTTGCTTAAGAGAAAACAATGGTGCTTTTACCGAGTTGTTGATTTAAAAACATAACCCTTTGCTAAACGACTGGCGCAAAGTTGGGTATATTAATTAACAATTAAGCAACGGCAAACTGTTGGTAAATCGAAGTATTCCCAATAAAGTTAAAATAAGGGAAGGGGGTCGCTTGGGGTCTAACGAGACCACACATCGCACTTACTTAGAAGTCGTGACTAGTCGGAAAAAGAACTCCTTTCGGGTCAGACGCTGTAGAGAACTTCCTTCGGGTCGGACGCGGCAGCGTATTTTGGTGAAAACAGCTGATACTTGCTGTTTAGGTTGTCCCTTATTTATGTTCATTCGGCAAGAGCAACATGGTTTTCTGTCTATCGCGATATTACGCTATTCGGCCGGGTACTCTTTATATGGCGGCCATATTGTAGTGAGTTAAAAGTACATGAATATTGGTCACGATGTGATCGGTTATTTTAATTATGCGAAAAATATTTACATCATTGGATTTAAAGAACTATATTAACCCCATAGCTGCTATTAAACATTCCTCCCCAGTGCTGCGCTGTCCATTAGAACTAGTGCTGAATGGACGTTCAATGGTCGTGCGCAGCACTGGGGAGGTAGTGCTGCCGTCGGCCAATGCACCGAGGCAGCACTTAAGGGGTTAATAGTTCAGAGTTCCAAATTTTTAATGTTAACTAATTACAAGCATTTTTGCTAGGGTGTTTCTCTAATATTGGAGCTGATAATCAGGTAACAGGACTGAGTTAAAGAATGTTGACTGTTCTGCAGAACAAGAAGTCAGAACAGTCCCTTTTACTAACTAGCGAAAAAGGATAGTGCTTACTCATATAGTGCCGCCATAACTCAAGAGATCTTTACAATTAGAGCCACTCTTAATAATTGTCACAAATTATAGAAAAAACAATTAATAAAAAAACAATTCAAGTAAAATTTCTTGGTGATTTATTAAAAATTACACAATATAAAGCATCAATCACTGTGCCACAGTACGAAGTAAAAAAGAGTGTCAGCATCATACAAAAATGATGTACATCTCTACAATGTCCACAATACAAAATATTAAAAACAGCAAAAAGATTAAAAAAAACCAAGTTGTTGACGCAGCGTTTCGGTTTCTAAGTTGACACCTTCATCAGGACAGGGTTCTATGCAATAGAGAAACAGTGAATTAACACAACATTTTCTATAGTCTCACAAAAAGCATATATAAAACAGCAACCCATCACTATCTTTTTTTTAATTACATCTTATCTGGTTTTTCACAGTGATCTTATGTTGATGGGCCAAAAAGGGCATATTTCTCACGAATCTATTTTATTCTAATAAGAGGAATTTGTTTAAAACGCATTAACAGCAGCAGTCAAATACATTGTGGCACAACACACAGTGGCAATTAGATCCCCTGAGCTACGCGGAGAGTTCTCATGGAGAATACTAAATAGGGCATTGCCTAAATCATGGCAGATCAAGTATGAGAATAGTTTGGCTGTAAGTTTAAATGTGCAGCTAGGGGTGTATCTAGACTTACTTAACAAACAGGCTCTATTGACTTCGAGCCGTATCTTCCTCTGCTTCAATTTGAGGTAGACAATCCTAGTTGATCACAGGTCATCAAATGAAATTCAAATGGATTATAGCATATGGAAAGAAATCTCCTTATGTCTGGAAATACACGAGACATTCCATTAGACAAACAATTTCACATAGATCTGGATGTCATTGTCAGTGAGAGTCACACCCAATTACCTTAATATTGTATTGGAGTTTCATTTCTATGGAGGAAAAAAGGAGCCACCGGTATATAGGACTGTTATTCGAGCTTCCTTTAGAAAATTAAGAAAAACAGGGTATTCAAATTAGGTCCCTGAAGAGCAAATTATGTAAATAATATCACGTGGTATCAATTCCTAACATTACTGCTCCATAAATACGGAGAACTCACCCTTTTCAATAAGGGACCGGCGAAAAAATGCAGCACGTGACTGGATGTCGTCAGGCTCTTTTCTTTATAGAAGGATTCGAATGATCGTTCATTAAAAACGTATGGGGGTATTTTTCTGCATTCACCACCCTGTAAAAAACATATAATATTGACGGGTGTTCTCAATTCCCCACTAGGCTTATCAGTGTATTGCACAAACGGTCTCCATATTTAAGCATAACTATTTATGCGATTATCTGAAGTCTTTCGTAATAATATTTACACATTTCAGCTGTTGTTTGTAAATTGGGGTTTGCTTGAAATTACCATATTCTATGTATCAATGGTTGCCTGCATTAAAAATAAGCCACCTTACTTTAAATCTTAGGGACTCATCTTCATCGGTATAAAGCTCTGGTTCACATTGTTTTGAATATACTAACTATCTGACATTGCGAGTTCCGAAGTTTATTTGCTTAAAATTAAGCGAGATGGGTGCATTAAGTCCTACTCTTTGTACGAAGGCTGAACTATTAGCACTCCGTCGGGGCCGCTATCAGTGAGGTTCTATCCCGTTCAAATGCGCAGCCTGACAGACTATAATGTAACCTTTCTATCGGCGGGGTTTTTTTGCTTACCTCGCGTCCGAGATTCGGCCTCCCTGCTCCTTTTCCACTCCGTAATCTTCAGGTTGTATCTAACTGGGCTGACCGCTCTTGTTTATTTAAGTGGTAAAGCTTCGCGCCATATTAGTGAAAACCTCGCGAGATTGAAAGTGTTTTTGTCGTGTCATGGCATGCGACGGAGTTGAGAGAACTACCGGGGTAGTTCATTGCTCAAATGCGACCTATGTTTTAAAACTACATGAGTAGTTTGTTGTTTTTGATAAAATTGCGACTCCAATAGTTCCTTAATTCTTATTAATTTCACTGTTTATGTCATTGTTTGATCCGATACAGCCTTAAATACGCACTACAGCAATAGTTTGTTCTTATTTTCAGCGTTTAAATTGCTATAGTTTCGTGTTTCTTTTGAGTATGAACGTTACTGTTCATGCTCCTAAGCTGTATTAATTCCATAAGGTCGGGTTATTTTCGAGACGTAAATTGATTATATTATATCAAAAAAGCCTCTCTATTCTTTATGGGTTCAGGCATCTCGACCTAAAACAATTTATCTGCATTTGTAAAATGCTGTTTATTTAGTTAATGCTGTCAATCAGTTGGCATCTATCCGGCCACCTTTAAGATATCCTGAGTGGTCACTGCATGTTGTCAGAAGTCCGAGCATCGATACATTTTACCATAAATTTATAAAATGCGCTCCCAGTCTTCTTTGCTATTAAGCCCGGTTCTCACGGTGTTAAAACGGGACATGAAGAATTGTTCTCGTCTTTTTCTTTTACGATCTATGTCACCACCTCTTAAATTCATATGGATGCTTTCCAATCCACACCAAGAAAGATCTTTAATTGTGTGGTTGGCCTCTTGCCAGTGTTCAGTTAGAGGGGCGCCTCGTTTTCTCGTTCGAATCGCTGATTTATGTTCAGTTATTCTTAGTCGTATTTCACGACTGGTTTCTCCTACGTACAGCAAGTTGCACGGGCATTTTATCAGGTAAATTAAGTTTTTTGACCTACAATTGATGAATGAATTTATTTTATGGTTTACGTTGTTTTGTTCAATATGATCGCCACTGATGATATTTTCACAGTTACAGCAATTTCCACACGGAAATGTTCCAGTTGGAAGAGGGGCGTTGTTTATACTCAGTTGTGTGGTAGTTGGTAACTCTCTATAGGTATGTACCAAGCTTTTCTTTATGGTAGGGTTGCGTCTAAACGCAAACATTGTTTTAGCTATTTTTTCTTTATTGGGTTTATTAATCAACTTCCAGTTGCGATTTATTATATTTTTAATTTTGTTGCTGATGCTGCTGTAGTTGGTAACGAATATTAAGCGTTTTTCTTTTTGTTCGTCCTCTTTTTTTGAAAAAAGATTCTCCCTGTTAAAATATTTAGCTCTCTTAAAGGCATGTTTGATCATGCGCTTAGGATAGCCTCTTTCTGCAAACTTATTAGTTAACACAGCAGCATGTTTCTCAAAGTCTTTCATATTGCTACAGTTTCGTTTTAATCTTAAAAATTGCCCAAAGGGTATATTATCCTTCTGGCATGGCGGATGATAACTAGAGTAGTGGAGCATGGTGTTCCTGTCCGTCTTTTTAGTGAAAAGCTCTACTTGAAGTTTTTTGTCTTCATGTTTGATGACAATGTCAAGGAATTCGCATTTATGGGCATCATAATTTGCTGTAAATTTTAAATTGGGGTCTCCCAGGTTTAGCCATAAAATAAATTCTTTAAGAGTGTTCTCAGGTCCTGACCAAATAAAAAAAACATCATCAATATATCTGGACCACTCAGATATATTTTCAAAGAACGGAGCTGAAGGGTTGAAAATATGGATGTTTTCGAATTGTGCTACATAAAGACAAGCCAGACTAGGAGCGCAGGTGGCTCCCATACTGGTCCCCTTTATTTGTTTGTAGTATTCCTTATTAAAGATGAAGATATTATTCTTAAGAACGAGGCTGACACAATCAATGATAAATGTTTCCTGTGGGTTTAAGTCCCTATCTATCGGGCAGAGAAGTTCTTTAATCATATTTATTGTGCTATCTTGAGGTATGTTTGTATACAGTGCCTCGATGTCGAGGGTCACTAAATACTGGGTTTCTGGGTTGAATGGTAAGGTTTCCACTTTTTGGATTATTGCCCCTGTATCTTTAATGTACGCTTGTTGTTTGGTGACGTATGGTTGTAGGAAGACGTCCGCGTACTTACTGAGTGGCTCCGTCAGTGAGCCAATACTCGCTACAATGGGCCTCATTGGTGGGTCTTACTTTTTTTTTTTTTTTTTTTTGACTGTTCTGCAGAGACACAGATTGGATTTTTTTTTTACAGCTGGCGCTGTAAAATAGCGCGCACATTCTAGATGTTTGAGACATTTCAACATAAAAAGTCACATGCATATTTAGAATTTGATGCAAACCAAGCAATTGTATTGACACAATTGGATTCAAAATTACACGATTTAGCTGCATTGGTAGTCTACATAGTAAAAAAACAATCATTTAGCAGAATACACATTTTACTGGGGAAGATTCATCCACTTAATTTAACTTAATTAACTTGTAGCTTTTGCATCTCGTTCTTTGACAGATATGGTGCAGAAACTCCTAGTGACAATGGTAAGTTGCATTCATTTATGGGCACGGTAGAATACTATGCTAAGTTTGTGAGAGATTCTGCATGTAAATCTGAACCATTGATCAAGTTGTACATGAAGAAAAGAAAATTTGAGTGCCTGAGTTTACAGCAAAGAGCTTTTGATTTAATAAAGGATGAGATTTCGAATGCTGAGATATTGGTACCATTCCAGTGCAATCTTAAAACTACTCACTGTAGATGCCAGTGCCATTGGATTGGGTGCCTTACTACCACAGTTCCATGGTAGGATGGAAAGGACTGTAGCTTTTGCATCTCGTTCTTTGACAGATATGGAAAAGAACTAATCTGTCATTGAGCGGGAGGCCTAGGCGGCAGGCTGGGCTACCAGCCATTTTTGCACATTTATTTGGGATTCAAAAGTAATCCTCAGGATAGATCGCAAACCATTATAAAGTGTTGGCACCTAATGGTATTAGGAACTGTTTGGCACGCTTAGCTAGGTTGGCATTGAAGTTACTGGAGTGTGACTACACTGTGGAATACCTGCCTGGTTGGAAGAATAAAGTTACAGACTGTTTTTCCAGGCTACCTGACAAACTTTCTGAGGAGGGTAACCTTGTCACAGAAGAAATAGGTCACGTTTCAACTCAGCAGCTCAAGGCATGCCTTACTTCCTAGCTGGATTTGCAAGGGGAGTGTGCGCGAATCACTGACGCCAGGGTCACACTGCTCCTCACTGCTAGACAGTCACTCCTGGATTGCCAGGTTTTCTTTCCCTCTCAGCAGGCATACAGACTGGCTGGCTTATAGGCGCTTCAGGACTGGTGATCAGCTCTTGTAACATGTGATAGACTTGGGTGATGTCGCCATCTCTGCGAAGATGTCTGTCCAAAAGACACCAACTTGGTTGCAAAGTACTCCTTTGAGTACTCTGCGGAGCACTCCTTTTCTTGGTCATAGAACATTTTGAACTGGAACAAAAAGTGGATCATACATTTCTACAGCCAAAGCAGACCGGAGATGTGGATCCACTGTATGCAGTATGAGAGCTGATTTTGGATGGTCCGTGTTTGAAGTGCTTTCCAGACACATCTTTTTGTTTAGAGTGGTGCTCTTCATAGCAGGGTAGTTTCCATACTGAAGCACCCACAGCAGAGGCACAAGGAGGTCTGAGCTTTATGCTGCTTTGGTATTTAGCTACACTGAACAGTGGCCAGGGAAAGACAAAAGGCTGACCTCACCTAAGTGGGTCCCTTTCACATTGAAAAAAAAGAATGGCAATCCCACTATCCACTAAATGGCACTGCTTCAGGAAGACTAATCAGCAGCTCCTTTCTCAACAAAAGGCTAAAGAGATTTTTAAAAGAGCCTAGTATCCTGTACCCCTACATCAGTATCTAGGTCTCCTCCATTCAGCTTCAGGAATGTCTGCATTATAATTCCACTATGGGAAAGAAACCTTACATTATCATGTGCAGCAAGTTAGGCTTAGGGCATCCTAAATTTAATTCTTCAGGCCTCCATTACTCTGACTATCCTCATAGTCAAGTCAAGTCAAGTCAGTAAATTTGTATAGCGCGCTACATACCCAGAGGGTCTCAAGGCGCTTGAGGATGGGAGGGGAATTACATGTCGAATATCCAGGTTTTAAGTTGCTTTCTGAATGCTAGGTGGTTCTGAGTGAGGCGGAGGTGAATGGGAAGTGAGTTCCAGGTTTTGGCCGCCAGGTAGGAGAAGGACCTACCTCCCATGGTGGTTTTGTTGATGCGAGGGACAGCGGCAAGGGCTTGGTTGGAAGAGCGCAGCGGGCGGTGTAGAAGGAAAGTCGCGTGTTGAGGCATTCGGGTCCAAGTTCGTAAAGTGCTTTGTGTGCGTGGGTTAGGAGGCGAAATGTTATCCTCTTGTGGACGGGAAGCCAGTGGAGGTTTTTCAGGTGGCCAGAAATGTGGTCTTTACGCGGGATGTCTAGTATGAGTCTGGCTGATGCGTTCTGGATGCGTTGGAGTTTTTTCTGAAGTTTGGCGGTGGTACCAGCGTATAGGGTGTTTCCGTAGTCCAGGCGGCTTGTAACCAGAGCATGGGTGACCGTTTTTCTAGTTTCGGTGGGGATCCAGCGAAATGTTTTTTTGAGCATGCGAAGAATGTTAAAGCAGGATGATGAGACGGCGTTGACTTGTCTGGTCATCGAGAGTGAGGAGTCCAGGATGACGCCCAGGTTCCGTGCGTGGTCTGTCGGGATGGGTGCTTTTCCTAGGGTCTCTGGCCACCAAGAGTCGTCTCAGGCGGAGGGAGAGGTACCTAAGATACGGACTTCTGTTTTGTCTGAGTTCAGTTTCAGACGGCTGTGCTTCATCCACTCGGCGACTTCTTTCATTCCTTCATGTAGGTTGGTTTTGGCGGTGAGAGGGTCTTTGGTGAGTGAGAGGATCAGTTGAGTGTCATCGGCGTAGGAGATGATGTTGAGGTTGTGTTGGCGTGCGATGGTCGCGAGGGGTCTCATATATATACGTTGAAGAGGGTGGGGCTGAGTGAGGATCCTTGTGGTACGCCACAAATGACTTCAGTGGCCTCTGACTTGAACGGTGGGAGGCGGACTCTCTGAGTTCTTCCGGCGAGGAACGAGGTGATCCAGTCGAGGGCTTTTCCTTGGATTCCAATGTTTCTGAGGCGTTGTAACAGGATGTTATGATAGACTGTGTCGAAGGCTGCGGAGAGGTCGAGGAGGATGAGGGCGACTGTGTCTCCATTGTCCAGTAGAGTTCGAATGTCGTCTGTTGCTGCGATCAGTGCGGTCTCAGTGCTGTGTTTGGCTCGGAAGCCGGATTGTGAGGAGTCGAGGGATTTGTTCGTTTCTAGGAAGGTGGCGAGCTGGTTGTTGACAGCTTTCTCGATGACTTTGGCCGGGAATGGTAGGAGCGAGACGGGGCGGTAGTTTTTGAGTTCGGTGGGGTCAGCTGTGGGTTTTTTCAGAAGGGCGCTGAGTTCGGCGTGCTTCCAGGTATCCGGGAAGATGGCGGAGTTGAGGGAGCAGTTGATGACGTCTCGGAGGTGTGGTGCTATGATGGAGTCTGCTTTGTTGAAGATGTGGTGAGGGCATGGGTCAGTGGGGGATCCTGAGTGGATGGAGTTCATTAGGCGGATGGTGTCCTCAGTGGAGATTGGGTTCCAGTCATTAAGGATGTTCAAGGGGGGGTTCAAGAGGGGTTTGGGTTCGGAGGTAGGTTGAGTGGGTTGGTCTCCGGGTTGGTTGTCGAAGCTGTTGTGGATGTCTGCGATTTTGTCGTGGAAGAATGAAGCAAGGGAGTCGCAAAGGGTTTGGGAGGGCGTGCGGATTAGTTGGTGGTGTATACGGGTGGCGTTTTTGAAGGCGTCCTTGGTGCTGGTGTTAGGGTCTTTTTTCCAGGCCTTCACACATCACATATGAACCTCGCAGGCCACACATGGAAATACACACACCACAAACTTGAGGTGTTAATGTTAGCCTCTGGATTAACACATAGAAGCAGAATTTACACAGATGGACCAGCAGGCCTCCACTCCAGTGTCACAGGTAAAGTGTCTAGTCGCAACTATGAATTTCAAACAGGGTAGGCTGCCACTACTACTTAATTTACTAAACACATGATGGGGACAACTCTCCGCTGTCCGTTTGAAGAGGGCATGCTTGGAGGTCCCATCTAGGTCAAAGAATTGTCTAGGACATCACTCAGGTTAAGGGAGAGGCCTAGGCCTTTGGGCACACTAGATTAGTGTGTAGTTAGAGCCAAAATCAAAACCAGGATTCCAGATTGTTAGAAACAGGGATTCCTGGTTGGCTAGGGCTTTCGCCAAAGCCAGGCAGAAACCCCCATTTTAGTTAGGGCAAGGGAGTTGCACACAGAAGATAACCCCTGCTCGCCTCCTTGGTAGCTTAGCACGAGCAGTCAGGCTTATCCCACAGGCAATGTGTAAAGCGTTTGTGCAACACACCCACACATAACTGCAACTCCCTAGGCACACTACAAAGGAGACTCCACACAATGTTATAGTAAAATAGCCTTTGTATTATTCAAAACACATTAGAGTACAATCACATATCTATACACTGTGTCCACTGGCACCAGGTAGCAATTTACAGGGGATTATGTACAGGGCAGCGCCAATCGGGTTGCTGCCAGAACCATCACAAAAGTACAAGTATCATGTGTTTGTTAAGCGCTACTACTCATCCGTGAGGGTATCAAGGTACTGGGGGAGGGGGGTATCGCAGGTTCCAATCCATCAAGGAGGGGCTCTGTCGAAGAGCCAGGTTTTGAGGTTTCTTGTGAAGATGGGGAGAGATGCTGTCTGTCCGAAGTGGAAAGGGAGGGCGTTCCAGGCTCTGGCTGTGGGGAAGAAGGAGCGGCCGCCTGATCTGGTATTTCTGGTGCGGGGGACCACGGCATAGGAGAGCTGGGCATATCGTAGGGTCCTTTGGGGTGCGTGGAATTGGAGTCGGCTGTTCAGGTATGCTGGTACGGCGTCGTGGAGAGCCTTATGAGCATCTTGAATGAGACTCGAGCTTCAATGGGGAGCCAGTGGAGTGTGCGCAGATGCTGAGAGATGAGGCAGTGTGTTGGCTGGTTGAGGTCCATTCTTGCAGCAGTGTTCTGGATGTTCTGTAGCTTGTGCGTGAGGTTTTTGTTTATTCCGGCATAGACTGAGTTGCTGTAGTCTAGTCTGCTGGTGTCCAGGGCGTGAGTGACGGTCTTTCTGTATTCGAGGGGGACCCATTTGAAGGTCTTGCGTTGGAGGCGAAGGATGTGGAAGCAGGAGGACGAGACCGCGGTCAATTTTGAGTTCGTAGTCCAGGATGATTCCCAGGTTGCGTGCGTGGTCCGTGGGGGTGGGCGTACTTCTGAGGGCGGGGGGCCGCCAGGTGTCGTTCCAGGCGTGGGGGTGTGGGCCCATGATGAATATTTATGTATGGTTGGTGTTTAGTTGAAGGCAGCTGTTTTTCATCCATTGGGCGAGGGCTTTCATGCCTTCTCGAAAATTGTGTCTGGCGGTGTTAGGTTCGTTGGATAGGGAGAGGATGAGTTGGGTGTCGTCTGCGTGTGACACACTGTTGAGTCCGTAGGTTCCGACTATGGGGGCGAGCGGAGCCATGTAGACGTTGAGGAGCGTTGGATTACCCCTGTGGGACTCTGCAGGTGGTTGGTGTAGGGTCCGAGAGGAAAGGGGGGAGTCTGACCCGCTGCATTCTGCCTGAGAGGAAGGAGTGGATCCAGTCGAGGGCCTTGTCTTTAATCCCTGTGTTGTGGAGTCTGTGTATTAGGGTGCAGTGAGAGACTGTGTCAAACACCGCTGAGAGGTCAAGGAGGATGAGGGCTGCTGTTTCTCCTTTGTCCAGTAGGGAGCGGATGTCTGTTGCGGCAAGTAGGGCGGTTTCCGTGCTGTGTTTTTTTTTAAGCCGGATTGGGAGGAGTCCAGGATGTTGTGCTCTACGATGAATGTGGCAAGTTGGCTGTTGATGGCTTTCTTAATGACTGGGAAGGGGAGATGGGTCTGTAGTTTTTGAGGTTGGTGGGGTGCGCTGAGGGTTTCTTGAGGAGGGGGTTGATCTCGGCGTGTTTCCAGTCATCGGGGAACGATGCGGTTGATGATGTGGCAGAGCATGGGTGCGATAGTGTCGGCGGATCTGTTGAAGATGTGGTGGGGACAGGGGTCCGTGGGGGCCCCGAAGTGGATTGAGTTATTCGTCTTCCGTGTGTCTTCGGTGGTGAGCGCTGTCCAGTTGTCGATCTTTGGCTTCATGGTGTTGGGGGTGGTTGGTGAGGGTTCAGTGTGTTGGTTGTCTTCATAGAAGTTGTCGTAGGTGCTCTTGATTTTGTGGTGGAAAAAATTGTTGTTTGTCTCAGAGGTCTTGTGAGGGTGGGATATCGGTGGCCTCGCTGGAAGGTTGGGCAAACTCCTTTATGATTATGAAGAGTTCTTTGCTGTTGTGTGTGTGGGAGGAGATTCTGTCTTCGATCGCTTTTTTCCTAGTTTTTCTGATGAGTTGGTGGTGGACTTCGGTGGTGGACTTCGGTGGTGGCTTTGAAGTTGTTGTGGGCTTCTGTGGATTTGGTGTTCCTCCAGTCCTTTTCGAGGCGGTGGCAGGTGCGTCTGGACTCACGAAGTTCTGTGGTAAACCATCTAGCTTTCTTGGCGTGGGTGTTGTTGTTTTTCTTGAGGGGGCTAAGATGTTTGTACTGTCGGTGATCCATCTGTGCAGGGTTCGGGCTGCGGCGTTGGGGATGTCTTTTTCCGCGACGGTAGGGGTGGAGTTGGTTAGTGATGAAGTTAGCTGGTTGTCGGCGATTCTGGTCCAAATTCTTCGTGGGAGCAGGTGCTGGTGTCTGTGGATGGTGGGTGTTCTGAAGGTGAAAGTGGACGCATCAAGGGTAGGTCCATGGGAGTTCTGTGGTGTGGCTGAAGGTCATGGAGTTTCCTGTTGTGAAGAGGGGGTTGAGGGTGTGTCCTGCTGAGTGCGTGGGTTCGGTCACGATCTGGCAGAGATAATGTTGTGGAGATTGTCTAGGAGGGATGTGGTGCTGGGGTCCAGTAGGTTGTCAAGGTGGTAGTTGAGGTTTCCCAGCAGGGTGTAGTTGGTGGATGCGATGGCCTGCAGGGAGATGATGTCCGTGATGGGTTCGGCAAAAGGTCTGTGGGGTCGGGAGATGAGGGTTCCTCGGACAGTGGTGGTGGGGATGGAAAGTGTCTTGAAGTGAAGGTGTTCCATCAGGTCTGTGGACTCGTTGGGGAGTGTGCTCAGGCGGAGGGTGGATTTGTGGACGATGGCATTTCCTCCTCCAGGGCGGTTGGGGTGGTCCGCCCTGGATATCTTGTATCCTTGAGGGATGGCGAGGGCGATGTCCGGTCCCGAGGAGGTGTTGCTCCATGTTTCGGTGAGGAACGCTACATCCGGGGTGGTGCTGCCGAGGAGGTCCCAGATTTCGGTGGTGTGTTTGTGGAGTGATCTGACGTTGAGGAGGATGCATTGCAGGGTCTTCGGTTCGGGTGTGTTCTTGTGGTCGGGTTCTGCTGTCGGGTTCTGCTGGGTCCATGTTCCTGGCGGGGCTGTAGGTTTGATGACAGCGATGACAGCTGTAGGGTTCCTGGGTGTTGTGCGGCGAAGCTAGCTTGCAGTTGTTGTTGAGGCCTGGGTTGAGTGCGTGGAGTGCCACTGGGTCGTAGCGTGGGCAGGGCGGAGTTCAAGGGTTCCTGGCGCTGGTCGCGGACAGGTGCAGACGGGCTTCCCTTTGGCGCACAAGCAGCGTGGCCGTGCTAAGGCCCCTATTATGTAGGGGGTAGGGAAGGACTGGACACCTGGGAGGCAGGAGCGGGGAGGGGAGCTGAATCGTGCCGGTCACGCTGGTCGGGGAGGGAGGAGCCGTGGGGAAAAATAACGGGTGATAAAAGGCCGAGAAAAAGTTCAAAAGGGGAGGGGAAAGTGCTAATAAGGCAGCAAAAGTGCATGCAGAGTGGAGGAAAGACACAGAGGAGAGTGCAAGGGGGAGCTAGAATTGAGGGAAAAACAAGTGAAAAAGGAGAAGAGACATAAGGAGAGTGAAAGGGGGGATAGAAACGAGGGAAAATACCAGTGAAAAAGGAGAGAAAAAGCAGAGAGAGAGAAAGGAGACAGATGTCCACTGGACCAACAGGGATAAGGCACAGGTAAAACCTGCGGGTGGAGGAGGGCCTCAAACACCAACACTCAAGAGTGCAGGGGCTCTGGGGAAAGCCTCACTTAATGGTGCAGGTGCGAGGGAGGGAGAGCAATTTCACTGACAAAGAGTCAGTGGTCAAACAACCAGTACCTACTGGTAAAGTTATGAGGTTAGCAATATTGCAGTAAACCTAAACCACATTAGCTCCGGCATAAAATTAAGCATTGTAGCATGACATTAGGTAAAAATACATTATGCCATAATCAGCAGAACCTAATAACCAGACGGTAGGCATCCTCATAAAGGCAACATCCTGAGGCATAAAAATACATCATGCATACACCTATTAGAATGGGGCATAAACCTTAGTCAGTAGTGCACACAGATTATCACCATTCTATTGTAGGGCCCACCTTGATATGCGAAACAAACATGCCCCTCGTTGCAGCGACCCCCAGCTGCGGTATAGCGGTATCCAGAGATCAAGCACTGGCCCCAAGAGAGCGTAAATGTGAGCCCCACTCCAGGACTACTCGTCTCAAAGTCAACTTTTCGGTGGCTGCGGGGCTCTCTCCAACTTACAAGAGCCCTGCTCAGGCATGCACCACTTCCGGGTCCTTTCTCCTACGGCTGCACTGTGATAGGCGGCCTTGGCCGCCTATTCGTATTTTGGCCCGCCCCGAGTCAGGCAGCAGGCGCCTGTCTTCCAGGTCGCTGCTCCTCTCTGCGGCGGCTCGGGCTGCGGCGGTGATTTTTCTGCCAAAACGTGGGGTGGACACCCGCGGGCCAAGAATAAGAGTAAATGTGGGGTGGGCACCTGCGAAAGCTGCAAATTGCAGGGTGGGCAACAGCTGACCAAAATTAAGCATAAATGCGGGGTGGGTACCCGCAAAAAGCTGCAAAATGCGGGGTGGGCTCCTACTGGCTTCAGGAACGTAGGGTGGAATCCCCCCCCCCCTCACCGGGATTCCCTTGGGCAACTAAAATACAGCACTCCAGAACTCCAGGGATAAGAAAAGAAAATAGCGCTCCTCTTCTCTTGGGGCACAGTCCAAGGGCTCAGGCTGGGCAAGGATCAGCAGGCAGTAGAGCAGCTCAGCCAAAACTGATTAGCAGTTCCTAGGAACAGTCTTAACTCAGCAAGGTGGCAATCCTCCTGACGCAGCAGTTTTTACTCCAGCAAAAAGTCTCTTCCTGGTCCCTTAGAAGGCAGAGGGGCAGAGCTGGGCACATGCAGGCCAGCACGTAGGGACCCCCAGGAGGCTGCAGCTGGGTCCCAAGGCGGTTCCTCCTGACAGAGTGTCTCCTCCAAGTAAGCACAAGCACAACAACAACCTGGGGACACATAATATGTATTATATTACATTTCTTCTTTGTCCGCCCTCTTCTAGAAGCCTCAGGAAGGGTCTTGGAGGTCCCAGTCCAAACTGACTCTGGAAGGGGTATCAATTACTTTGTTTACCAGGCTTCCTGCCTCCATTTGTGAGCTGGGGTTGGGTCATCACACACCACAGGGTGGCGGAGCTTGCATTGTGCAGGGCAGGCACAGATCTGTTCAGGGACAGGAGAGTTCTCCTCCCACTACTCCAATTGCAGATCTTCTATACAGCCTAGTGCCCAGAGTCCTAAAACCACCAACACCATGTCAGATAAAAGGCTAGAAGAAAGGAAAAAGTTCAGGGATGACCCTGCAACAAGGGCCAAGTCCAACACAGATGCATGCAGTTGGGCACTCCGGGTAGAAGAACTTGACTGTACACCATGCGAGGGGCATTCCTTTCCCAACAGAAGGCCTCTCATTCATGTTTGTAAAAAATGGGTTTTCTGGCTGGCTAATGTATGCTCCCAAGCAAGGCAGAACCCACCACTCTAGTCAAGGTAAGTCAGATACATACCAAGATAACCTGTGCTCACCCTCTAGTACCTTGGCTCAGAGCAGGCAGGCGTATCTATAAAGGCAATGTATATAGCTTTTATTCAACACACTCACTCAGTAACACAATAAAAACACCACAAAAATAAGAGATTACACACTGGATTATATGACAAATAGATTACTATATCAGGCTTAACACCATAACAAGACCAAAATTACAAAATTGTAGTTACTTTTAGAGATATGCAAATATCACTTTAAATGCATATAAAACATAGGTACTTTCAATGGTATGCGGTTTTAAAGTATAACATTAGATGTATCAAGTAAACATCAGGGACGAAAGCACCTGTATTTCTGTTGGAACCTTTACAGTAATTTCTATGACCTTAAGCAGTTCAGTTTCTACCTGCGGCCTTAAGCTGCTCTCTGGGTCCCCCACAGAGGTTTCCCTTCCACAAAGGCTGAAAACGACAATGGCCCCAAGGTCAATGCACAGAAGAAGTGGCATAAACTTCAGGGGCAAGGAAGAGACCTCGCTCGGTCCCTCGCTTCCGGCTCCAGAATCCAGCTGCCTGTGAACACGTGGTGCAGCTGCAGAAGCACAGTACCTTTAGGGGGCTGAACCAGTCGTCAGGTCTGCCACCATACCCCGCAGCACCTCTATGGTGTTGTGGGAAGTTTGGCGGGCCCCGGCCTCTGGGTCCAGCGTCATTGAGCTCAGGAGTTCCCTGTGGGAGGGGGGAGACAGCACTGATGCTTCCATGTTGCCAGGAGGACGCGTCTCTGCCATGATGCAGCTCATAGACTCAGCGTGCCCAGCCTAGACACCGTGAGTTTTCAGGGACCCGCCGGTCTCGGGTGGGGCACAGAAGGCTCCGTTTGCTTTGCCTATGTGGCTTGATTCAGAAGAGGGACACAACTGTCCCTGAAAGACACACCAGCCTTTGGTTTTCCATACAACTGGATCAGGTTGGAATCACTATTCGGCACTGTGGTGTCTGTGTAGTAACTCAGGATGCTCGGGCTTCACGGAAAGGCAACAGTGCTTCTGGCAGGCAAGATGTGCAGTTTCTGGGCAGCACAGAGCGCTGTGCTTGTAGCAGAATCATGCGCTGGGTTGTTTGGAAGCTGGGAATTGCCATGCTCCGAGTCCCACTGCAATAATGCAGATGCTGAGTCTTTGATGGCCCTGAGACTCTGAAAGTACAGGGGGCAAGCCAACAAGCCCTTGGCAAACACTGGAGGCACAAGCTGACTGCAGGCCTGCTCATCCAAATAAATCACACAGTGGTAGTCCCTCCTTCAGCCCAGCAAGCAGTAGGCAGTAGGCAGTAGTCGAACACAGTAAATCAGTTCACATGAATAGTGGTTTCTGCTGGCAGCACAGCAGTCCTGGCAACATGCAAATGTAGAGGCAGCTGCGTCTGGTTACAAGTCCCACATAGTGTCTTAAAATACGGGGTCAGAACCCCAGTTCTTCTACTCAAAAATGCTTTTGATGTAGGGAGTGACTTCAAAAGAACACTTAGACGTAAACAGCAATCCCTTTCAGCCAGGCCCTAGCTCCAGGCGAACCGTAGGGGATAATCAGCCCTTTGTGTGAGGGCAGGACACAACCTATTAAATTGTAAGTGTGAGACACCGCTCCCTGCCCAGGAAGACTATCAGTATGCAGATGAATGCAGATGTATCTTCTGTCACACCAAGCCTTACCTGTGTTGTGGCTGTCTCGGGAGCATGTACGAAGTGTAGCTGTCACCCAGCTCAGACGTGTATTGGAGACAAGCTGCAAAGCACAAAGAGTTATCAGCACAGAGAAATTCCCACTTCTAAAAGTGGCATTTCTAAATTAGTAATGAGCTGAAAAGGACTAACCTGTCGTTTTGCAAGGGGTAATCCTATATGCCCACACCATATGCCTAACCTCCTTCTCCCAATTCACTCCATCATTTGCAGCTAGTTGTATGGTACCTTTTATTACCCTGTTAGTCTTTCAACTGTACCGTTTTCTGCTGGATGATATACAGAAGTGGTTTTCTGTGTTATTTCATTACTTTTTACAAAAGCTTTGAATACTTTTGTTATTAATTGTGGCTTATTGTCTCAGAATAGTTTTTGGCAAACATTCGCTTAATAAAACCATATCAAGGACTTGTACTATCCTTTCCAAGTCAGTCCTGGAAACAATTTCTATTTCTGGCCATTTTGAAAATTTAACAATTGCACCACAATAAACCGTTGGGTATCCTCCCTTTTTATGGGACCCATGATGTCTATTCCTATTTTTTTTCAAGGCATGCTCAGTACACTTTTACAGGATATAATGGGGGTTTCATGGTGACCAGATCTTATCAGCTGCATTGCATGACATGCTTTCTCTCACCCCAACCTCACTGTCCTTGTCCATGCTGAGCCCCAGTATTAGTGTTTGATGGTCATTTTAGTTTTTACTACTCCCAGATGGTATCATGGCTCAATTAAAGTAGTTTATTCCCAGGGATTTTCTGACTATAGTGCGTAGAAAAACTGGATGAACAAGAGCCTATGGGAACCCTACCTTTGTGAAGTAAGCAGCAGCAGCTAGCTGTTTCATTGATATATACTCTTGGCCGAGCCGGACTGGAAAAGGTCATGCTTGAGGGAGGCAAGGTGCCCTCGTACTCCAAGCTGAGCGGATGCTTCCTAAGAAGGCCATGTGATACTCAGTGAACAGCTTCCTCAAATACCCATGGAGGGGAGGGGGGTTACTGCTTGGGAGACCCTGGTGAAGAAAGACTTACGGTCCAGCGACAGTATGGTGCTAAGAAAAGCAGTTCTCATCGGTACCCTACATTTCTTTAAGGCAGAGCTGAGAGGCGAAATAAAACAAGATTTGGGGGAAGAGTTGGCAGAACTCCACTCGGATTGAATTGAACGAATAAGTACACTTCGAGTAGATGTCAACTTAGTGGCTACCAGAGAACTGAGGCACGGGAAAAGATTCAAAGTCTACAAGAGAATATCCACAATCTGAAAGAACGACTTGCACCCTGCAAACACAAACGGATGTGACAACCATAAAGTTGGAATATTTGGAAAATCTAATAGGGGGAAAATGTATGTATCCGAGGACTGCAGGAGGATTCCAAAGGCTGGGGGGAGAGGGTATGGCACCTTGGCCAGAGCTGCCAACTCAGGAGCTGGGGATCCGGGTTCGAGTCTCCGCTCAACATCCTGTGTTTCTGAGCAAATCACTCAATCTTTCCGTGCCTATGGCTAGCGCCTGAATTCCCTCACGGTGATGAGCTGCGTTGTATGAATCTACAAACTTTCAAATTTAGATCTGAAAGACTTTGTTGCAGGCCGGTTATGCACTCTACTCCGCAATGATCAAGTGAAACTGAAACTAGATAAGAGCACATCAAGCAGCACCACTGAGAAGAGCGACATCCAAAGACCGAGACATGAGCTAATAAAGGTTCATGGCTTCCAAACCAAAAGGTTCCTCACAGCAGCCCTTTGGCAAGATATGGTAACTTACAATGACTCTGAATGCTTGCTCTATTAAGGCCTTTCCCAGGCATACAAAAAACAAAGACACTGTGCTAACCTAGAAAGAGAGCCGACAACTGGCACTACTACTAAAGAGCAGCGCAGAGCCGACATCTGGCACTACTACTAAAGAGCAGCGGAGTTGAGGGTACTGTCAAAGTGGGATGTAAAAGCTTGGGAGGTACTGGTTGCATATGGATATTTCGGTGAATGATAGGCCCCTCAAGGAACCTAATATGGAAGCCCAAACTGAATTGGCCACCCAGTGCATATATGAGGGAAACCGCTACCTCAACGCCCTCAGCTAGCACAGTATGAATGTTTGACTACATGCAAAGACTTGTTTTAGAAAAAAGGCCAGCAAGGGATTTTGTTTAATTGCTAATTAATCAGCAATATTAGGACTTGTTAAACAATCAAGGATCCTAAAACTGTAGTTAATCTGTTGCTGTAATTACTTGTTGATTTGGGATAAACAGTCATATGAGATCAGTATCTAGAATGTTACCACACTAACATAGTAAATAACTTCAAAAACCAGGATTTTGTTTTGTCTGAAAATTATTATTTGTTTTCAAACACAAAACGTATATACAAAACAGATGTTTTTGTAAAGAAGGGTACATACATAGATATGGTTTAGATATTCAAGGTACAGATTATTTTAACCTTAGGTCTATCTAAACAGAAAAAACCAAACTGCTCATATGAAATAACATAATGATTTCAACTAAAAAAGAAGAAAATCAAAATATGGTACATTGAATCATGTGCAGAATTGGGATAAATTGTCGACGTTTCAGTCTTTATAGATTTTTCACAAGACCATCATCAGGACGATGAATTTTAACATACAATGGATGACCCTCTGTGGAGAAAATAGCAAAGTGTTACATTTTATTTAAACCTGGTTAAAAACTATACATAAAAAATGTTCATTAATCATTAGCTCATTTGATACTACTGAAGTCGGTGTGGCGACTGAAAGAGTTTATTTTCAATTATCAGAAACGAGGCAATTTGCCGTGGGTACTAGCAATTCTTAAAAATAGGGGGGGAGTTACTGCCACTAAATTTAGCTTACGGTTATGAGAGCTGCTTTAGTTATAATACATTGAACTCACTTTTAATATGAGTATAAAGGTCTTCCCTCTGTTTCACGGAATATCAATGGTTCCAATAATTTTGGTATTGGATGACAGGAAGGGTAAGTCGTTTTATACCCCGTGTGCTGCAAAGAAGAGGGGAATCAATGAATCTGAAATTCTCATTGTGATTTGACATTGTGAGGCCATTATCCAAAACGTTTAAGCCCTGGTTTTTAGTTACCTTATGTTCTTGAGTTGTTTTGTAATCCAAGAAGTGGCTAGAGATCCCGTATTTGTGGATCACTGGAAAGACCAAGGAAATACTGACACAGTTCCATCAGTGGTTGAACGAAAGAAACTCACATCTACAATTTACCCTTGACTATAATGAACGGGAAATTAATTTTTTAGATCTAACCATTAAAGTCAATGAGGATAACACTATCTACACAACGTTATATACCAAACCAACTACACGTAATACCTTACTTAAATACAGTAGTCACCATCCCAAATCACTGCGCGATGGTCTACCTTTTGGACAATTCCTAAGGTTACGCAGGAATTGTTTCAAGCGCACAGACTACTTTCATGAAGCACAAATTCTAAAGAAAAAACTCCATGACAGAGGTTACCCTAGCAAACTTCTAAAAAACTCCATGAAGCGCGCATGGTACAACGACAGAGAGGCGCTTCTTCAGACTAAACCAAGAAATCACCAAGCACCATTGGTTTGTGTAACAACTTTTGGCACATATAGCCAACAAATAAAAAGAATTATAACCAAGAGCTGGCCATTACTCAATGAATTACCTGAACTTAAAGATAAACCAATGTTCACGTTCAAACGGGGTCCCAACTTGAGAGACCGTTTGGTACATGCCTATGAACTTCATGATACCAAAATTGTTGACAATATGAAACAACTGTCCCCAATACAGGGCCATTATAAATGCAATACCTGTCTAGCCTGTAACACCACTAAGAACATCAAAACTTTTGAAATCAATGGTCGAAAAACTACCATTAAACATTTCTCCAATTGCCGAACTAGCAATGTAATTTACTGCATTCAGTGCCCATGCGGACAGCTTTACATTGGTAAAACTACCCAAATGATAAAGCAAAGAATTCTCCAACATCAGTCCCGCATCATGCGAACAGTGGAAAATGCTCCACTAGTTGAACACTATTCTCGTGCCAAACATTCCGAAAGAGAAATGACGTGGTGGGTTATTGATGTAGTGAAACCCACCATTAGACAAAAAAACTGCGATAAAATCCTTACCATCAAAGAAAATCGCTGGATTGAAATCGCTAATAGTGTCAAAAATGGTATGAACTCTTGCACTGAATGGCACACTCTAGCTAGTTTGACCTGATTAATCAGCAATAAACATTTCTGTACATGTTGAGACTTAAATATTCCATATCTGGAATTCCTTCCAACTGTAATATAACCTATGCGGTAATATGTCCCCAATATTGAAATAATTTGGGTTATGTTAAGACAACTTACAAACATACGCAGTCCATCATGGTATAAAAATTTCAGATTGTGAGCCCTTCAGGTGACAGCCCAGAATGTTATGTTTTCTGATCAACTTAATAGAACAACTAAGAGATATGCATAAGGTACAATACTGTCTAATTATCCAGTTATCCAATTACGCAATGCAAAACTAGATAAGCATTAAGATTGAATATATATGAATGAATGTATAATAATACTTTTTCAGTTTTAATGCAATGACACTTTTTCATGTACATGAATTTGAATTTTGCAATTTTTCCAATAGCTTGTGAGCGTCTATAGACGACAGAAGTTCCCATACAGAGATCCGAATTTTATTTTCCAATGCAGCGTAACTACAACTTAATTCTGTTGCCCATACAGACAAATATGCCAACTTAATCATACAAATGTTTTCGGCAGTCATAATCAGCTATTTAATTCAAAAGTCGTTAAAAGCACGTATATCCTCCCAAAAACGCTACACACGACAAGATGGCCACCGCATTTCCGAGTAAATCAATGACGGTAGCTCCTACAGACGTAATCTCGCGAGATTACGTAACGCGTAAATACGGAATCTCACGCTGATAACATTGTTGCTAACCTGAACTCGAATAGGTTGCGGTCCGGCGTCTTCTCCATTTATTGAGATTTTCCTGCCTCGCTTTGCGATTTTAAAGTAAGTACTCGTAGGCTCTAAAATGATCTCCTCCTGCGCTTTAAACTGCGCAGCCTTACCTGTGACCTAGTAGTCTTTTGCTCTTTAAACATAGGCGACTTTCATTAGGAAAACCTTGTTTTGTGTAAAAAGTTTAAATTTCTTGACGCACAATATAAGTATTCTGTTTATTTGCATCCCAAACAAAATATATATAGAATTGTATTCGACCATATATCGAGTTCGAGTATATCAAGAAAGGCACACTATTGTAGTAACTGTGGTGCCGCACCAAAATACTCGTAAAAACAAAGTTTGAATTAGCCTTAAATCTGAGATAAAACGATCTAGACATAATGGCTAGTAGTCCTAAATCGCCATGGCACAGATACTCCTTACATGTCAGTCTATGACATACATGTCATCTCATGGAGAAAATTAATAAAAAATGGGCTGATACTTTATTAATGTACAACTAGATTAAAAATCATTTAAAAAAATCTTTTCAAGATGTGTCCTGTATTGATAAATACTAGTCGAAATCTCATTGCACTTCCATTATTTTCTATTTGGACCAGATTTGAAAGGTGGTCTTTCCAGTGATCCACAAATACGGGATCTCTAGCCACTTCTTGGATTACAAAACAACTCAAGAACATAAGGTAACCAAAAACCAGGGCTTAAACGTTTTGGATAATGGCCTCACAATGTCAAATCACAATGAGAATTTCAGATTCATTGATTCCCCTCTTCTTTGCAGCACACGGGGTATAAAACGACTTACCCTTCCTGTCATCCAATACCAAAATTATTGGAACCATTGATGTTCCGTGAAACAGAGGGAAGACCTTTATACTCATATTAAAAGTGAGTTCAATGTATTATAACTAAAGCAGCTCTCATAACCGTAAGCTAAATTTAGTGGCAGTAACTCCCCCCCTTTTTTTAAGAATTGCTAGTACCCACGGCAAATTGCCTCGTTTCTGATAATTGAAAATAAACTCTTGCAGTCGCCACACCGACTTCAGTAGTATCAAATGAGCTAATGATTAATGAACGTTTTTTATGTATAGTTTTTAACCAGGTTTAAATAAAATGTAACACTTTGCTATTTTCTCCACAGAGGGTCATCCATTGTATGTTAAAATTCATCGTCCTGATGATGGTCTTGTGAAAAATCTATAAAGACCGAAACGTCGACAATCTATCCCAATTCTGCACATGATTCAATGTACCATATTTTGATTTTCTTTATTTTAGTTGAAATCATTGTTATTTCATATGAGCAGTTTGTTTTTTTCTGTTTAGATAGACCTAAGGTTAAAATAATCTGTACCTTGAATATCTAAACCATATCTGTGTATGTACCCTTCCTTACAAAAACATCTGTTTTGTATATACTTTTTGTGTTTGAAAACAAATAATAATTTTCAGACAAAACAAAATCCTGGTTTTTGAAGTTATTTACTATGTTAGTGTGGTAACATTGTAGATACTGATCTCATATGACTGTTTATCCCAAATCAACAAGTAATTACAGCAACAGATTAACTACAGTTTTAGGATCCTTGATTGTTTAACAAGTCCTAATATTGCTGATTAATTAGCAATTAAACAAAATCCCTTGATGGACTTTTTTCTAAAACAAGTATTGCCCGAGCCCGCAAGGGTATATTGGGTTGCTCACCTCTCTATTTTGTATCCATGCAAAGACAGCTTCATTTGGAAACTTACCCCTCACCAGACATCCCGATACACTGTAATCCTATGCTTACAACAGCTGTGTTGATGGTTCCCTTAAATGTCTGGTTACAAGGTGATTGCATCATGCCCTCGCATATGTATGTATCATAAGGGAGAGTTTAAATTGTTTGAAGACTACAACAAATATTTTCACGTTGAAGTGCGGGGAATATTTCATTGTACACATTTGTGACTGTGGGTGTCACAAACGTGGCTTAAAGAAGCTGCTACCCGGGACCCAACCCACCTAGAGAGGTCTGCAAGGCACTCAACAGGCATGAAACATGTAATCTCCCAGTTCTGCGTACTTTTTTGGATTCCACGCCATACCAAAAAGATGTCCAGAGAAAGATCTGACAGGCCCTGAGGGCAGTCTTGATTACTGCGAGGCATTGGCTGGGGGTCTGGCGAGACCTACATCAGATTGCCCCAAGTGTGGACGGAAGGGAGTCCGCTATAAATATTGCTTGATTGGAATAAGTACCCAGCTTGATCCGAGGTACTGGAGTGATTGGGACATGACTGAGGATGAATTACGTCGTCGTATATTGTACATTTTGTCCGAAGTCCTTGAAGACCGTTGGTAGATAGTAGTCTACCCGAGACCTAGGCTAGAGATATTGCTACTGTTATTAGGAGCGTGGCACCCCTCTTTGCGATACCAGACTAGGGCTGAGAGGCTTTTTGGGAGCGGTGAAAACAGCAATTGCATTTCATCGAGAAAATGAGGTGGGTGGGGTATTAGACTGATGTTGGCACTGCGTGAAACCCAGTTGTCTCTTCTCTAATGGAAGGGAACCCGTCCCTCACTTATCCAGCTAAACTGAAAAACGTAAACGTGTTCATGCTTTGAATAAGATTAAACGGGTGAAACACGGTTCTCTGTTCTTTACAGGATGCAGATTTTCGGTGACGGACAGAATATGGACCTTAACTGATGGCTGAGTTCAGAGTGAAGTTTATAGCATAACTGGATCTGTGATAAACTACAGCATGTAATCTTAATCTTGTGTGACAGGTCGGAGAGGGAGGGGAGTAGTTAATGAGGTTAATTTATTTCGTTTTATTACGTGTTCTAAACGGTAGGTATAAACCAAAGTCAGAATATATCTAGCATTGCAGATATTTGATCAGGATCATAACATGTGAATACGCACATCAATGGAAGACTGTTTGAATGGTATGTGGTACTATTGACGTTAAACGGTATACCCAAATTAATGTTTTCACTGTTTCAAAGAAGAACATTCCTAATTCGTCATTTTTCAACAACCCAGTCTCGAGTATTCTCCTAAATGAGTAATGTTGGAAATCCTGCAAAGGGATATAGCAAATAATTCAGTTTTTATGTCGCGAGGTGAGTGAATAATCGTCCACCTACTCTTGAGAGGCAGAATGGTAACTGGAGCAAGGATTGTAAGCAAGATCAGAGTCCGTGGATCGGTCGGTAGAAATCTTCCTGCATAGGGAGAGCTGTGCAGAGTTTTGCATTACCTAGTTTGAAAGGTACAAAGTTTTGAGGGCAGTACGTTTTTGAAGGGTTAACCAATGTTGTGTGATTCTGAAATCTGTAATTTGAGGGAAGATTATAGACTAATTGAGCTGCTGCTTTTTTAATGTGTGTTGGATGGCTCAGAAGCTTGGTCCAAAGTAAAGTGAGTTGCAATAATAAAGTAGGAATACAATAGGAGCTGGCGCTACCACGCATTTTGCAGAATCTGGTAGCACTGGCGGATTTTTCGAAGCAATCATAAATAGCGGAGACGGGAAGATAAAACTTTGATTTGTGAGGAGAGAAAGAGTTTGGGGTCAAATCAGAAGCCCAGAATATGCACTTAAATGAGCAGGATTGAGGGAGTCCCTAGGACTTGTGGCCACCAATCTGTATTTGTTTTCCCAAAAGGCAATCTGTTTCATCTTAATTATTCTTAAGGAAATTATTATTCATCTAATTAATGACTGTTAGGAAATATTGTTGAAACTTAGAGGACACTGCATCTGAAGTGTCGTCTGTGTAGGTGGTAAACGAGAGACCTAGTGGACGGATGGTATTTTCTAGGAGCCGAACCTAGATGTTAAAAAGTGTGGGGCTTCTTGTGTGTACATGTATTGCGACTTATATAGCGCACGTATCACCCGAAGGCATCAAGGCGCTTGCCTTGGGAACCCGTCCTGGCTTTTTCCCTGTGAGATCACCCCTACTGGGCATCCCCAAGGTGAAAGCCAGGCATCCCGCAGCGGGTGGGCCGCCGTAGTGGAGATTAAGCAAGCTATTGCCCAGAGTTGCAGCGTGGGACCCCATGATTAGAGTAGGCACCGAGGCGAGAATTATCGAGTCCGTGGACATTTTTGGGCTCAGGACCCTGCCGCGTCGGGAATTGAACCCTGGTCCCGGTCCAGACCTCTGCATCAGGGTCTGCCGCTCTAACCATTGAGCCACACTCCTCCACTACATGTACAGTGCCCATACAAAAAGCATGAATACATTGTTTGTTATAAAACATTTTTTAAAAAGCTTGGGACTTAATGAGGACCTCAGTGGTATACGCTGTTCAGAAAGTTCGCTCTAAGAGGTGGTAATGTAACCGCTTGAGTGCAGTCTGCCCAAAAAGATGCATTTGAGTGTAAGGCTTTTCCTTGGCCTTGTGCCTTAGCCACGCGATTGAAAATAATTTAATGGAAGACGGTGCCAGATGTTGCACACAGCCCCAGCAGGACCAAGGCTACTGCTTCGCTATGGTCTGCTTAGAGGCGGATGTCGTCTAAGCAGGCCCGGTACTAGTGGAGAGGCCGGGTGGGCCAGGCCCTCCCATGGTAGCCCCATGGCCCACCCAAGATTCATTTACAAGTGCTAGCAGCCTTGCTCTAGTAGCCTTGCTCGAACAGCCTAGTTGATTAACTTAAAAAAAAATGCACTGGGCTGGTTGAAGTGCCCGTCCTAGAGCTGTGGTGTGAGGTACCCAGTGTCTGATGCAAAACCTGTACTGAGCAGGGCTCTACTCCTGGTCCGCATCATACCTTTGAGGCCAGGTTTTTTTGTAGTTTCATTTCCGAGGGACAAACTTGTTTGTCAGTAGATTGAAACGTAGCATTCATTGTACCACGTAGATGGTTGCTTAGTTGGAGACTCAGAAATGGGGCTAATTTTCTTATTAAAGATCTCATTTGTCACACCTAAGCCTTACATCATGTAAGGCTTGGGTGTGACAAATGGGATATTTTTTTCTTTGCAGTTTTATACAGCGCTAACTCAACCTAAGCTATTGGAACTCTTTACTGTCATGAGCACCAGTTCCATTACACAAGGGCACATTCATTTTTGGAGACACGGGAAGATTTAAGTGATTTGCCCAGGATCACAGGTTGTTGAGCGGACGCCGAGACTTGAACTTTGTTCCCTCGTTCCAAATTCGACAGCTCTAGCCGTTACTCCACATCATCTAGCTGCTTTCAGATCAAGAGGCTCGGGGTCTTTTAGAGGCAATTTGGGAAGAATTCTTGGTTGAGTTTATTTGCGACGCCTCTTAACCTGCGATGGCTGTTGTCATTTTCTAGCTCCTGCGCACGTTTGTGCAGGAGAGCTGCGTGGCTGGTGTGCCGTCGACGCGCAGTCCCTATGGCTTTTTAGGGCTCGCCTGCTGATGCGCTTCTGCGCATCGCTGGCGAAGCTCTAATGTGGCTTATCCAGTGTTTAACCACCACTGGCGATTCCACTGGCGATTTCTTCAAGTGCATGTGCTTTTTTAGGTCATTGCGCAAGCGCAAGCCCTAAAAAGCGCGTGCACAATGCCACCAGCCGCCTGCCTGCCTGCCTCGCATTACCACATCAAAGGCAGCCCGCCCCCCTCCCACAGCTTCTCTAATTATTCACTGCCGGCCGGCCGGCCGTACTTTACATCACGCCTGTTAGACCATGAAGTTCCGTCCTGTGTGATTTTATAATAAGCTGATCTGTAAACTTCGTTACATAAACAGCTACGCAAACCGTAGTTCCTTCAGCAGAACGTCGTTTAATGAAAATGCTGTTACTTCACATAACGAGTGCGGCTGAAATCCACGTGCACGGACACTAAACATATTTGTATTACAAATAAATCGATAACGTTGAGTAGTGAATCATGGCTTCCAAAAATATCAGCAACGCTTCCATACAGGAAGTGCTCAAGGCTCGCAGAAGGTTCCCAGGGGCACTATACGACCAATGAGGTGCACTACCTGCCCCCGCACACAGTGTTGCTCAGTGCAGGCTCGTACATTGTTTTCGGGACACTATAATACAACCGAGGGGTCTGCTCCCGCTCCTCGCTGCACCGCAACAAAAGCTCTGTGTGATGGCTGCTCAGCCACAGGGGGGGGCTTTCTCTCCTATTCGAGCATACAATTAGTAAAGTCGGGTAGCTTGTCAGCATCAAGAGAGACGTATTGGAAGACTTTGCTTGCCAGCATCTTCCTGGGCTATCATTAACTCTTGCCGGGAACCACTGATTTAAGCGTTTCTCTTTTCCTGACATGATACTCACCATACAGTATCAGTATTTTGTTTTATACTGCGTGACATTTTAATCATCGGTGTGCTTCGTATTGGATTCTTCAGGATTGCAGGGTGCACTTATGTGGCTAATAGAGGTACCTTTAAAACTCCAGAGGGACACCTAGTAACAACCTGTGATACTGCACCCTTTCCCTGCTTTGTGTATTTTCTATTTTTGCTTATGCTAGTACTGGGAGTCCGAGACTCCCTTGTGTCAGGCACAGTAGAACACCCCGTCCATATTACTTTAGTGCCAAGAGACTGCAACAGCAGAAGAAAAGGACTAATGCCTAAACGTGCAGCCCTAGAAAAGGGAGCATAAATGGGCAGCCTGTTTTGTTTTTGCTTGGCGGGAACCACTGCGGTAAGCGATTCTTTTCCCGACACAATCCTCATCAAACTATAAGAATTCCGTTTTCATAATGCGTGGCCCATGTGTGGCAGAAAGCAGATCAAAACGCTGAACTCCAGCCTCCAGTGAGCTAATGCACGGATAAGTTACATTATTTCGCATTTGAGGAGGATCACAATTTTTTTTTATACTCATCAGTATTCTTTTGATTGGATTCTTCAGGATTGCAGGGTGCAGTACCTTATGTGGCTAATACAGGTCTAGAGAAACACCTAGCAACAGCCTGTAGTACCACACCCTATCCCCGCTTTGTGGATTTTCTTTTATTGCTTTCGCTACGGCTTGAAGTCTGCCACTCCCTTGTGTCCAGCACACTAGAACGGTTAGAAAACTATACAACCACTCTTTTCAGAATTTTCCTTTTTTTGCTGTAGCATGCATTTTCTAAATGATCCCCCCCACTGCAAAAAATAAACAAGCTCCACCGAGGCACCCACATACACAGCTCCACTGATGCACCTACCACACAGCTCCACTGATGCACCCACCACACAGCTCCACCTATGCACCCACCACACAGCTCCACCTATGCACCCACCACACAGCTCCACCGAGGCACCCCCACACAGCTCTACAGATGCACCCACCACACAGCTCCACCTACACAGCTCCACCGATGCACACAGCTCCACCGATGCACCCAGCACACAGCTCCACCAATGGCACCCACTAAGCTCCACCGATGCACTCACCACACAGCTTCACCGATGTACCCACCACACAGCGACACCCATGCAGCCACCACACAGCTCCACCGATGCACCCACAACCCAGCTCCACCAATGCACCCACCACACAGCTCCACCGATGCACCCACCACACAGCTCCACCTACACAGCTTCACCAATGCACCCACCACACAGCTCCATTGATGCACCCACCACACAGCTTCACACATGCAGCCACCACACAGCTCCACACATGCAGCCACCACACAGCTCCACCTACACAGCTCCCCCGATGCACCCACCAATGCACCCACCACACAGCTCCACCGATGCACCCACCACACAGCTCCACCTACACAGCTTCACCGATGGACCCACCACACAGCTCCACCGATGCACCCACCACACAGCTCCACCGATGCACCCACCACACAGCTCCACCGATGCACCCACCACACAGCTCCACCGATGCACCCACCACACAGCTCCACCGATGCACCCACCACACAGCTCCACCAATGCAGCCACAGATGCAGCCACCACACAGCTCCACCGATGCACCCAGCTCCACCAATGAACCCACCACACAGCTCCACCGATGCACCCACCACACAGCTCCACCTACACAGCTCCACCGATGCACCCACCACACAGTTCCAGCGAGGCACGCACCACACAGCTCCACCGAGGCACCCACCACACAGCTCTACCACACAGCTACACTGATGCACCCACCACACAGCTCCACCGATGCACCCACCACACAGCTCCACCGATGCACCCACCACACAGCTCCACCGATGCAGCCACCACACAGCTCCACCGACATAGCTCCACCGATGCACCCAGCTCCACCGATGCACCCACCACACAGCTCCACCGATGCACCCACCACACAGCTCCATTGATGCACCCACCACACAGCTTCACACATGCAGCCACCACACAGCTCCACCGACACAGCTCCCCCAATGCACCCACCACCACCAATGCACCCACCACACATCTCCACCGATGCACCCACCACAGCTCCACCTACACAGCTCCACCTACACAGCTCCACCGATGCACCCACCACACAGCTCCACCGATGCACCCACCACACAGCTCCACCGATGCACCCACCCCACCGCTCCACCGATGCACCCACCACACAGCTCCACCGATGCACCCACCACACAGCTCCACCGATGCACCCACCACACAGCTCCACCGAACGACCCACCACACAGCTCCACCGAACGACCCACCACACAGCTCCACCGAACGACCCACCACACAGCTCCACCGAACGACCCACCACACAGCTCCACCGAACGACCCACCACACAGCTCCACCGAACGACCCACCACACAGCTCCACCGATGCAGCCACCACACAGCTCCACCGATGCAGCCACCACACAGCTCCACCGATGCAGCCACCACACGGCTCCACCGATGCAGCCACCACACGGCTCCACCGATGCAGCCACCACACAGCTCCACCGATGCAGCCACCACACAGCTCCACCGATGCAGCCACCACACAGCTCCACCGATGCAGCCACCACACAGCTCCACCGATGCAGCCACCACACAGCTCCACCGATGCAGCCACCACACAGCTCCACCGATGCAGCCACCACACATCTCCACCGATGCTGCCACCACACATCTCCACCGATGCACCCACCACACATCTCCACCGATGCAGCCACCATACAGCTCCACCAAGGCACCCACCACACAGCTGAACCGATGCACCCACTACACATCTCTACCGAGGCACCCACCACAAAGCTCCACAGATGCACCCACCACACAGCTCCACCGAGGCACCCACCACACAGCTCCACCAAACGACCCACCACACAGCTCCAACGATGCACCCACCACACAGCTCCACCGATGCACCCACCACACAGTTACACCGACACAGCTCCCCCGATGCACCCACCACCACCAATGCACCCACCACACATCTCCACCGATGCACCCACCACAGCTCCACCTACACAGCTCCACCTACACAGCTCCACCGATGCACCCACCACACAGCTCCACCGATGCACCCACCACACAGCTCCACCGATGCAGCCACCACACAGCTCCACCGACATAGCTCCACCGATGCACCCAGCTCCACCGATGCACCCACCACACAGCTCCACCGATGCACCCACCACACAGCTCCATTGATGCACCCACCACACAGCTTCACACATGCAGCCACCACACAGCTCCACCGACACAGCTCCCCCAATGCACCCACCACCACCAATGCACCCACCACACATCTCCACCGATGCACCCACCACAGCTCCACCTACACAGCTCCACCTACACAGCTCCACCGATGCACCCACCACACAGCTCCACCGATGCACCCACCACACAGCTCCACCGATGCACCCACCACACAGCTCCACCGATGCACCCACCACACAGCTCCACCGATGCACCCACCACACAGCTCCACCGATGCACCCACCACACAGCTCCACCGATGCACCCACCACACAGCTCCACCGAACGACCCACCACACAGCTCCACCGAACGACCCACCACACAGCTCCACCGAACGACCCACCACACAGCTCCACCGAACGACCCACCACACAGCTCCACCGAACGACCCACCACACAGCTCCACCGATGCAGCCACCACACAGTTCCACCGATGCAGCCACCACACAGCTCCACCGATGCAGCCACCACACAGCTCCACCGATGCAGCCACCACACAGCTCCACCGATGCAGCCACCACACAGCTCCACCGATGCAGCCACCACACAGCTCCACCGATGCAGCCACCACACAGCTCCACCGATGCAGCCACCACACAGCTCCACCGATGCAGCCACCACACAGCTCCACCGAACGACCCACCACACAGCTCCACCGATGCACCCAGCTCCACCAATGCACCCACCACACAGCTCCACCGTTGCACCCACCACACAGCTCCACCTACACAGCTCCACTGATGCACCCACCACACAGCTCCATTGATGCACCCACCACACAGCTACACTGATGCACCCACCACACAGCTCCACCGATGCAGCCACCACACAGCTCCACCGATGCAGCCACCACACATCTCCACCGATGCTGCCACCACACATCTCCACCGATGCACCCACCACACATCTCCACCGATGCAGCCACCATACAGCTCCACCAAGGCACCCACCACACAGCTGAACCGATGCACCCACTACACATCTCTACCGAGGCACCCACCACAAAGCTCCACAGATGCACCCACCACACAGCTCCACCGAGGCACCCACCACACAGCTCCACCAAACGACCCACCACACAGCTCCAACGATGCACCCACCACACAGCTCCCCCGATGCACCCACCACCACCAATGCACCCACCACACAGCTCCACCGATGCACCCACCACAGCTCCACCTACACAGCTCCACCTACACAGCTCCACCGATGCACCCACCACACAGCTCCACCGATGCACCCACCTACACAGCTCCTCCGATGCACCCACCACACAGCTCCACCGATGCACCCACCACACAGCTCCACCGATGCACCCACCACACAGCTCCAACGATGCACCCACCACACAGCTCAACCGAACGACCCACCACACAGCTCCACCGAACGACCCACCACACAGCTCCACCGAACGACCCACCACACAGCTCCACCGAACGACCCACCACACAGCTCCACCGAACGACCCACCACACAGCTCCACCGAACGACCCACCACACAGCTCCACCGAACGACCCACCACACAGCTCCACCGAACGACCCACCACACAGCTCCACCGAACGACCCACCACACAGCTCCACCGAACGACCCACCACACAGCTCCACCGATGCAGCCACCACACAGCTCCACCGATGCAGCCACCACACAGCTCCACCGATGCAGCCACCACACAGCTCCACTGATGCAGCCACCACACAGCTCCACCGATGCAGCCACCACACATCTCCACCGATGCAGCCACCACACAGCTCCACCGATGCAGCCACCACAGAGCTCCACCGATGCTGCCACCACACATCTCCACCGATGCAGCCACCACACAGCTCCACCGATGCAGCCACCATACAGCTCCACCAAGGCACCCACCACACAGCTGAACCGATGCACCCACCACACATCTCTACCGATGCACCCACCACACAGCTCCACAGAGGCACCCACCACACAGCTCCACCGAGGCACCCACCACACAGCTCCACCAAACGACCCACCACACAGCTCCACCGATGCAGCCACCACACAGCTCCACCGATGCAGCCACCACACAGCTCCACCGATGCAGCCACCACACAGCTCCATCGATGCACCCAGCTCCACCAATGCACCCACCACACAGCTCCACCGATGGACCCACCACACAGCTCCACCTACACAGCTCCACTGATGCACCCACCACACAGCTCCATTGATGCACCCACCACACAGCTACACCGATGCACCCACCACACAGCTCCACTGATGCACCCACCACACAGCTCCACCGATGCACCCACCACACAGCTCCACCGAGGCACCCACCACACAGCTCCACCGAGGCACCCACCTCACAGCTCCACCGAGGCACCCACCACACAGCTCCACCGAGGCACCCACCACACAGCTCCACCGATGCAGCCACCACACAGCTCCACCGATGCAGCCACCACACAGCTCCACCGATGCACCCAGCTCCACCAATGCACCCACCACACAGCTCCACCGTTGCACCCACCACACAGCTCCACCTACACAGCTCCACTGATGCACCCACCACACAGCTCCATTGATGCACCCACCACACAGCTCCACCGATGCACCCACCACACAGCTCCACCGATGCACCCACCACACAGCTCCACTGATGCAGCCACCACACAGCTCCACCGATGCACCCAGCTCTACCGATGCACCCACCACACAGCTCCACCGATGCACCCACCACACAGCTCCATTGATGCACCCACCACACAGCTTCACACATGCAGCCACCACACAGCTCCACCGACACAGCTCCCCCGATGCACCCACCACCACCAATGCACCCACCACACAGCTCCACCGATGCACCCACCACAGCTCCACCTACACAGCACCACCTACACAGCTCCACCGATGCACCCACCACACAGCTCCACCGATGCACCCACCTACACAGCTCCACCGATGCACCCACCACACAGCTCCATCGATGCACCCACCACACAGCTCCACCGATGCACCCACCACGCAGCTCCACCGATGCACCCACCACACAGCTCCACCGAACGACCCACCACACAGCTCCACCGAACGACCCACCACACAGCTCCACCGAACGACCCACCACACAGCTCCACCGAACGACCCACCACACAGCTCCACCGAAGGACCCACCACACAGCTCCACCGATGCAGCCACCACACAGCTCCACCGATGCAGCCACCACACAGCTCCACCGATGCAGCCACCACACAGCTCCACCGATGCAGCCACCACACAGCTCCACCGATGCAGCCACCACACAGCTCCACCGATGCAGCCACCACACAGCTCCACCGATGCAGCCACCACACAGATCCACCGATGCAGCCACCACACAGATCCACTGATGCAGCCACCACACATCTCCACCGATGCACCCACCACACATCTCCACCGATGCAGCCACCATACAGCTCCACTAAGGCACCCACCACACAGCTCCACGAGGCACCCACCACACAGCTCCACCGAGGCACCCACCACACAGCTCCACCGAGGCACCCACCACACTGCTCCACCGATGCACCCAGCTCCACCAATGCACCCACCACACAGCTCCACCGTTTCACCCACCACACAGCTCCACCTACACAGCTCCACTGATGCACCCACCACACAGCTCCATTGATGCACCCACCACACAGCTACACTGATGCACCCACCACACAGCTCCACCGATGCACCCACCACACAGCTCCACCGATGCACCCACCACACAGCTCCACCGATGCACCCACCACACAGCTCCACAGATGCACCCACCACACAGCTCCACAGATGCACCCACCACACAGCTCCACAGATGCACCTACCACACAGCTCCACTGATGCACCCACCACACAGCTCCACCGATGCACCCACCACACAGCTCCACCTATGCCCCCTCTACACAGCTCCACCGATGCACCCACCACACAGCTCCACCGATGCACCCACCACACAGCTCCACCGATGCACCCAGCTCCACCGATGCACCCACCACACAGCGCAACCACAGCATCACTCAGCGCAACCACAGCATCACTCAGCGCAACCACAGCATCACTCAGCGCAACCACAGCATCACTCAGCGCAACCACAGCATCACTCAGCCCAACCACAGCATCACTCAGCCCAACCACAGCATCTCTCAGCCCAACTACAGCATCACTGGTTCAAATGTGTTCTTTCAATGTTTCAAGCTGTTTTCAAGCTTTCATGCTTTATTACAAATCACAAAAAGATGTTAATATTTCACTTCTGTTCTTGAATTTTCGTCACAATATAAAACACTACATAATCTTGACAAGTTATTTACAAAAGTTTAAGCTATTGCCATTACAAATAACTTAAGTATTAATTATTTAAAAAAAGCCATTGTTATTTGTAATATCAATACATCTAAGTCACGTAAATACAAAACATGTTGCATTACAAATGCTATAGGTGTTTGCGAAAGTTATAACTATTGGCATTGTAAATGACAAAGCTATTAATTTAGCTAGTTTAAAAAATAACACATAAATAAAAAAAAATCATTTATAAGACCAATAGCTCAAACTTTCCTAATGCGAGCCCTATTGCATTTCCAATGCTTGTTTTTACAGAGCCGGTTTGTTTCCCTGGGAGACCCCGAAGGCCAGGGAGCGGAGGACTTGGTTATCCCAGTGACCGAGGCAGCGTCAAGGGGGCTGATGTGCCCTGTTCTGCTTCACGGAGCTCTTCCTCGCTTCATCTTATCCCAAGGAGGGTTGCACACGGGTGTTTTGGCAGCGAAGAACAAAACTCCGTGCCTGCATGATTCACGAGCAGCAGACGGTGCAGGCAGAAGTGAAGATATAGTAATTAACTAAGAAAAATCAGTTTGGAAAGACCAAAGGCCTATGTCCATTTAATGGGGGAAAGGCAAGGCATTCAGAGAAGAGCCATGGAAACGCCGCTTGCCGGTGTGCTTTTAGGCAGCCTGTGCACGGTAGGCCGGGGCAGGTGCGTGTCTTCCCTCCGGAGCTCGGGAGTTGCCATGGCACATGGTAAATAGAGGAGTGTTGATGGCGGCGTGCTTGTTTGTCTCTGCTGCGCCGCCTTTCATCTAAGAGGCTGGTTTGAGGCACGAGGAGCCTGTGTGTGATGCAGGCAGCAGCATCTCTGTGCGTGGCCTTCAACCGGGCATCGCTACAGACGTTCTTTAGGTACTTATTTTATGGTCTGTGGTGGCTCTCTGGAAGGGTGGCTGAGAGGCTGTGTGAGATGCATGGGGCCTGTGTCTCGTGCAAGGAGCATGTGTGTTATACAAGGAGCCTGTGTGTGATGCTAGGAGCCTGTGTGTGTGATGCTAGGAGCCTGTGTGTGTGATGCTAGGAGCCTGTGTGTGTGATGCTAGGAGCCTGTGTGGGTGATGCTAGGAGCCTGTGTGTGATGCTAGGAGCCTGTGTGTGATGTTAAGAGCCCGTGTGTGATGCTAGGAGCCTGTGTCTGGTGCAATAAGCCTGTGTCTTGTGCAATAAGCCTGTGTCTTGTGCAATACGCCCGTGTCTCGTGCAATGAGCATGTGTCTCGTGCAAGGAGCCTGTGTCTGGTGCAAGGAGCCTGTGTCTGGTGCTAGGAGCCGGTGCGAGGAGCCTGTGTGTGATACAAGGAGCCTGTGTGTGATGTAAAGAGCCTGTGCGAGGAGCCTGTGTGTGATGCGAGGAACCTGTGTCTGGTGCGAGGAGCTTGTGTCTGGTGCGAGGAGCCTGTGTCTGGTGCGAGGAGCCCGTGTCTGGTGCAAGGAGCCCGTGTCTGGTGCAAGGAGCCCGTGTCTGGTGCAAGGAGCCCGTGTCTGGTGTAAAGAGCCTGTGAAGCAGGCTGCAGCATCTTTGTGCGTGGCTTCTACCTGGGCGTCGCTACAGACGTGCTTTAGGGTACTTATTTTTTTGGTCTGTGGTGGCTCTCTCGAAGGGTGGCGGAGAGGCCTTGTGAGATGTAAGGAGCCTGTGTGTGATGGCAAGAAGCCTGTGTGTGATGGCAAGGAGCCTGTGTGTGGTGCAAGTTGCCAGTTTGTGGTGCAAGGAGCCTGTGTCTGGTGCAAGGAGCCTGTGTGTGATGCAGGCTGCAGCATTTGTGTGTGTGTGGCTTCCACATGGGCGTCGCTACAGACATGCTTTAGGGTACTTATTTTATGGTCTGTGGTGGCTCTCTCGAAAAATGGCTGAGAGGCCTTGTGAGATGCATGGAGCCTGTGTGTCGTGCAAGGAGCCTGTGTGTGGTGCAAGGAGCCTGTGTGTGGTGCAAGTAGCCTGTGTGTGGTGCAAGTAGCCTGTGTGTGATGCAAGGAGCCTGTGTGTGGTGCAAGGAGCCTGTGTGTGGTGCAAGGAGCCTGTGGGTGGTACAAGGAGCCTGTGTGTGATGCAGCAGTATCTATGCGCATGGCGTTCTCTTGGGGATCACGAGCTGCACCCTCCTACAGGCGTGCTTTAATACTTATTTTATGGTCTATGGCGACTCCTTCTCAGGGTCTAGTACTCTAAATCAATCAGTACTTGTATAGCATGGCTTATCACCCATGAGGGTTTTAAGGTGCTTGGCTGCAGGATTTAGTCAAAAAGCCAGGTCTTGAGTTTCTTCCTGAAATCTGTCAGCAAGAGTGATTTTCGGAGGAGGAGAGGGGCATTCTAGGACTTGGCGGCATGGTGTGGCGGTGGATGCGTTCTCTTGGGGATCACAAGCTGCACCCTCCTACAGGCGTGCTTTAATACTTATTTTATGGTCTACGGCGACTCCTTCTCAGGGTCTAGTACTCTAAATCAATCAGTACTTGTATAGCATGGCTTATCACCCATGAGGGTTTTAAGGTGCTCGGCTGCAGGATTTAGTCAAAAAGCCAGGTCTTGAGTTTCTTCCTGAAATCTGTCAGCAAGAGTGATGTTCGGAGGAGGAGAGGGGCATTCTAGGACTTGGCGGCATGGTGTGGCGGTGGATGCGCGCAGTCTATGCGAGGTGAGCGGAGATTTCAGGAAGTTCAGGTGGTGGTTCATGTATGCAGATCCCTGGTCGCGGAGGGCTTTGTAGGCGTGGGTCAGTAGCTTGAACTGGCATCTCTTCTGGATTAGGCGCAAGTGGAGGTCTCTCAGGTGCTGGGTGATGTGGGTCCTTTTGAGCAGGTTGAGGATCAGTCTAGCTGCTGCGTTCTGTATCGTCCGTAGTCTTCTCATGAGTTCGCTGGTGGTGCTTGAATAGAGTGCGTTGCCGTAGTCAAGATGACTGGTGATGAGGGCTTGTGTCACTGTTTTTCTGGTGCTTATGGGGAGCCATTTGATGATTCTACGGAGCATGCAAGTGTGGTAGTAGGCTGAGGGGACTGCTTTGACCTGTCATTTCATGAAAATGTCACTGTTCAGGATGATGCTGAGGATTTAAAAAATGTTCCTTTTAGAAAGTTGGTATTGCTTTTGGTGCCTGCACCCTGTCTCTGACAGTTGGGCTTTTGTATTGCTCCTAGACAGCCACATACAATGGAAGCTTAGGTGGGCTTGGATGGGCAATCACTGGCAGGATGGGAAGGAGGATCTGGGCATAGCCCCACTTACACTTGAATGGGCTGTCTCCTGCCTCCGCACAAAGGGCTGCACACCCCCTGTAGTTAGTCTGGAGCCATGATAAGGAAGGCAGGGCACCTGTGCACTTCAAAGGCATACCTCTAGAAGCTACTCTCACTTTAAAGGCAAAACTGGTGTTTTAAAATTGTGGACCTCAGACACCAACTACTCAGTACTCTTCTGGACCTGTGGATACTCTGCCAGGAAAGGCTGCTGTGCTGCAGAAAGGACTGCGACTCTGCTGGACTGCTGCTCTGAAGGCATGCTGTGCTTACTTGCTGCCCTCTTGCCTGGGTAAGAAGGACTGGACATTCATCTGTAGAACTCTGGACCTCAGAGGGCCTTTAAAGGCTAGTTGGCCTGTCCCCTGACTTGAGACTCTGGAACAGAAGGCTCTAACAACCTCAACCCCAGCACCTGAACTCTGCCATATGTGATTCTACCCTGCCAATTGGTGCTCCCCAGTCCTGGCCCCTCAGAAGTGGGTCTAATGTGTTCTGCCAGCCTCTGTGTATCTAGTGGAACACCGTATCTCCTCTGCTGCGCTGCATAACCCCCAGCAGAACCGACGCATCGCCGACACTGTGTGGATTTCCATTGTTACCAAGAACTGCATCGCATCACAGCTCGCCTCCTCATTGGAGCAGCTGTGAAGTGAAGCATCTTTGGCGCAGGCCCTCACATCCCTCATCAACAGCAGCCTCAACGACAACTCCATACTCCACATTGCAGCTCCTTGGAACCAGTGCATCGTTCCGACTGAGCGACGCATCCTTGACACTGGACGTCACATTGCAAGCCTTCATCGACGAGGTCCTCGACGATGACGTACACAATTTCATTGCAGCCTCGCCGCATCTCGAAACCAACACTTTGCTTCGGCTGCGCGACATATCTTCGATGTGGACCCTTGCAATGCTCCACAAACCTGTATTTAAGGTAGTCTGTTCAGTGGGCCTATCTAGGTCCTTGTGACTGGTCCACGTTACATCGCGTCGGCCTGACCTCTTGAATTTGTCCCAATCAGGTGGGACCAGATATCGACAGTTGGCACTTTATGCTTTTTGATGATATTTTTCCTGAAATCTTTAAACTTGCATATCTCCGGTTCTACTGATTGGATTTTTGTTGTTTTGTTCTTGTTTTATTTACTGAAAATGTAGGAGAGTAGGGTCTGCTTTCCTATGGTCACCCCACTTTTTGCTTTTTGCTTCACTGGTTATCGACTTAATGTGGCTGTGGACCTGCTAATCAGAACCTCAGCCCAGCTGTGCTCTCTCTAAATTCAATACCATGTACTCTAGGTACATTACCAATTGGGAATTGGGTCACTTTATGAGCCCCTGCACAGAGTACTATAGGGACCCAGAGCATAGATGCATCCAAGGCCTACCAGGGGCTGCAGCATATCTTTTGCCATCCCTGGCTGGCCATCCAAACTGACACAACTGGCTGATCACTCAGCTGGGGCAAGGTTGTGTAATCACCACTTGCTTAAATATAATATTCCTATATCTAACCTTATATCTAGACACATATACACCTATAAGTCACTCCTATGGCAGGCCTTAACAATCCTGAAGGCAGAGTGCTTGGTTTTATGTGAGATGAGGCTCTAGCATGAGCTGAACCATGTCCTGATAGCTGGTCTAGGATATAGCCATACCATATACTCTCAAGTGCAATATGAACCTCGTGGTTAAATGCTAACTCTGGTTTGGCTTTATCAAAACATGTTGTGTAAGGTATCATACGCTTTGGAATACTACCCCCTCGCCAGTTCTGACGACGGGGGTAGCATTCCACCCTTCTAGAGGGAGAAGACCTGTTGTTCCTACTAATCCCGGTTAAAGTTAACTAGAGCCTCAGCATCACAAAATGGATGCTGCTGCCACAGACACAAGTCTGACCTCCTGCTGTTGAGAGTCCTTCCAGCGAGGGAGGCTTGGACAATAGGTTTCCTGTCTTGGGAGGTGCTAGCACCACCCCAGACAGGCTCTAGTGTATTGGGGCAGGGAGGGCTGAATGAAACGAGACACTGCCTGGGGCACACAAGGTGTCCCATGCATAGTCCAGTTCAAACCGGTGCTGGGGCACTCCAGCCCCAGCTCTGGCGCGAAACTGGGCAAAGGGAAATGGATGTAAACACCCCCTTCCCTGGTCCCACCGATAGGAGGGACCTAGCAGGTAATCCAGCCCCTAGATGTGGTATATAGGTAGGAGCTGAGTCTCAAGACTATAGATTAATCCTGACTGAAACTTGAAACGAAACTCTGGACCTTCGACGTTCTACTTGAAGATAGAAGACTGAAGAATCTCCCTTGTGGTCAAGGAGTGACCACCCTGCACAAGCAGGGACCATCAAGCGATCAACGGTTTGCTTTGTCGTTGCTCCCGCCGGAGCCTGAACACAGAGCCTGACAGCACCCGGACTTCCAGACTTCCTTCAGCCCGATCCCCAGCCACAGCGAAGCTGAGACCCGTGGAGGTGACATGAGACGTGGTACCGGCCATCTTGGAAAGCCAGCAAATTGCTTTCCGTGCAACTTCTGAGGCACCCTCGAAGTTGTACATTGGGGATTGAGAAGCCCCAGCCCCGAGCATCATCTGCATCAAAGAACATCCCTCCACACTCCTCGAGTGCTGCGTGGGGCCCTTTTGCATTTTCCTGCTTGACGCGTCTGTCCGGTCACTTGCCCGTTGGCTAGTAGCCTCTGTGATGACGAAAACTTGAATCTACACCGCTGGTCTGGTTGCTCCAGACTGGCCCTATCTCCCCTGAAAAGGAGCAGCCCATCAGACCTTGCTGGTCTGATTAAGAAGCCATCTTCGATTTCTGCGTGGGTTGCCTTAGCCAAGGCTTGTTGACTCCAATCCAAAAGCCGACACCGCCGACAACGAGATCCTTCGCGGAACAGTCCGTGTCCAGCTCCTGGTCGTCGTCGACACCTCCTGGTCCACGTGGCTGCAGAGACAAGCTTCACAACATCACCTGATTGCTTCGCAACAACGCCTGGTTCCTTCCTGGTCACTGGCTAGTGACCCAGACTCTGTCCCCTCTGCTTTTAGGTACTCTTCATCCTCGATCCGCCCTTGGATCCAACCGGACACTTCTCTCCTGGTCGCCTGCAGCATCTTTCTTCAAGGCTCCATAGGATTCAGCGACGAAACCCGACACACTTTGACACCTAGGCACCCACTTCCTGTGGGTGAGGTAACACAAGTACTCCGGTGCTCCTGTGGGTATTGACTATCCTAGTGTTTAAGTTTCGAGTAGCTTTCTGCTAGTCCATCCGGAAGTGACCTAAAAGAACTAGTTTCCAATTCTTTTGTTCCCATTCTAACTCTATGGTAACTTGCGTGTGTGTAAAGACACTGCACACGCCTCCCGTGGGCCTCCTACTTCCTATCCTTTGGTAGTACAGTGTAGCCCCAGCGATGCCCTAGGCCCTAGGCCTATCCTTTGTTCGTGACATGGTTCTCATACCACTATTTTAGTATATGGTTTGACGTGCACCTAGGGTGCTACTGTATATTGTGCAACTTATTGTATGATAATTAAGTATCTTATGTGCGTGTGCCTCTGACCTCATATAGAGGTCAGAGGGGTTGTGTTAGAAATAAATACATATATATTTTATATATAACCTGTGTGGTGTCCTTTCATTTGGTATTAAGGGGGTTACATATGGTAAAACAGCTGGCTTCACATGCCCTCTTAAGTTTAGCCTAAGACTGCTTTGTCCATGCTACCCCTAGGATAGCTGGTCTATAAGGTTGACTTTACAACCATCACCATAAGGGTTGTTTGGACTGATACAGGGTGCCCACTAGAATAGTGGACATCACATATTGGGCCAACATCTCACAGAAAATAACTCTTTTTCTCTAATTTGGTGTGGGGTGCTTTTTTGTTGGTGTTTTTCACTTTATTACTGTATGAAGAGTTGAACAAATACTTTACAAGTTGCTTCTAAATTAAGGCTGACTGCTCTGTGCCAAACTGCCAGAGGTTTTAGCACAGGTTGATTTAGGGTTGGCTTGTGGCTCACCATGACAAGAATTGTGGTTGTTGCTTGACCAGGGCTTACACTTCAGTCAGCCAACACCCAATGTGTTACTCAAATTAAGAAGCAACATTCAAAATGCCAAAGCTTTTACTATATTGTTTGTGAATTACACAAAATATTTCAATAATTCAGCATATTTCAATATTTGAGCATTTGTTTGGTGTATACTTGTATTTTTGTGTATTGTTTTGAGGTTCCAATCATAGAAAATGCTTAAGCTGATGGTCCCTTGCTTCGAATAATGACTCAGGGGGGGAGGGGGAGTGGGGTGGGGGTCTCCAGACTCCAATAATTATTCAGTCGGGGTCCACAGATGTCAAAAGGTTAAGAACTGCTCCTCTAGACCAGCTACGCTTAATCTTTTTGCTTCTGTGCACCCCCACTTAACCCTTTCGATGCTGATGACGAGCTCAGCTCGTCATCACCCACGGGTGTCGTGTGCTGATGACGAGCTGAGCTCGTCATGGTGCCACTAAAATGGCATTTTCCAGCACAGGGGGGGGGGGGGGGGGGGGGGGGGAACGCCCAGCAGCCATGTGGTTAATCATTGCTGGCATCTGGGAACTCCCCAACTTGGTCACCCGGCCCAAGCTATTTCTGTGGTTTGAACCTCAAAACAATAAACAAAAATAGAAAAAAAGTTTACACCAAACCAATATTAAAATAGTTCATTCAATTCACAATCAGATTTGGAAAAATAAAGATTTTAAAAGTAAGGTTGGAGCTTTTCTAAATTCGCTGTTTAATTCTTAAAGATGAAGAGATGTGTTGATCCATAGCATATTACTTTGTCTTTTTTGGATCCTAATGCATGCATGTTGGCACTTAAATTGAGGCCAGCTATCATCTGTACTATATTCTGTTTGCTGTACTTGCACTGCTCCAACGAATCCAGCTGAGGATACCAACTTAACTCCGATTTCAAATTCACAGAATGTTTGAGGGGGTTTTCCAGTGAAAGAGTCTGGACAGAGAAGGCCATCCTTACTTCTGGATTTGTAGTGTGGAGTATTCAGGCGAACCTGATTAGAACCTTGGAGGCTCCAACAATGTGCTTAGTTAGAAGTCCTAGAGATAAGGTATTGAGGCCAGATAGTAAGACATTAATTACTATGTCAAACAGGTAACCTTACCACTGAATCTCCTGGCCTAAGGAAGTCAATGCAAGGCTCTTTGTGGCTGAGATTTGCTGTTCCCTCCTCAACTCTGTGCTTGTACTAAATGCCCCGTTGTGAGCTTTTTCGAGCCTTGGGATGAGTTATTTTAATTTGAAGTACGCTATGATCTAGAGCATCGCTGTAGTCCAGGCGGGTTTATGTTTGCACCAGTTCAATGCTGCGTTGTCTTTCCATAGGAATGGCAGCATTTGGACCTATGTTTGCATAGCTGGAAGGAGTATTTACTGATTGATGCCCACCCCGGGGATGGGTAGAGGGGGACGGTGTGGCAGGCCAAGAGAACTTGAGGTACGAAAGGAAGTATTTTCAGTGATTTTTAGCTTATTTTGGGGGTGATGAAAGACCCTCTCTGATATGATACGAACGCAGTCTAGAATGGAAGACCATAGATCTGGAATTAAGCAAGCATAGAACTTTGAAAATAAATTAGAACAATTAAGTATTAAAAGCGGTAATGTGTGTGCGGGCCTGATGGGGCGCATCCTCACTCCACATAGACCCAACTTTACTGGTTACCGAGGTACAGGTTTGATGGCAACAGAAGGTATTTTCTGAGGGGGTCTATGCTAAGTGGTTCTTCTAGCATTTAAGGCGTGTATGTGAATGCACGTGAACAGGGCAGGTTCAGCCTCTGATCTTTTCAAAGTCAGTCCCACTGGGTAGGTAATGCCAGCAGGGCCGGGCAGGCTTTTTATTTCCTTAGGTATTTCCTCCTTGGGGTTGAGCCGCTCCAGGTGCATCTGTCACTTTCCACAGCTCGCCGACGTTAGACTTTGAGGGAGTGAGATGAGGGAGGTAGAGGAAAGAGAGAGTGAATGGATATCACAAGTGAGCGTTGAGAGGAAGGGAGCGGGGTTGGTGTGAGCATTTGCACCAGGGCTGCTTTTGGTTCCTCCGTTCTGCCCTGAATGCCAGCTCTGCCACTCAAAGACACTACAGTGTTGTTTTCTTGACTAAAATGTACTAGTAGGTTATTCAGTAACCATCGTGGGTGTAACTCAAGGTTATGCACCATGTGACATTTGTACAGGAGGCCTGTTTCTGTGAACGGTAAACCATGTCTTGAAAGATTGACATACTTTTTATTGTGTTGTCATTTGCTGTGGCCAGATTTTATGTCATGAAACTTGCTTAGGTGCAGGTGCCCATGCCTTGCCTCCCAGTAGCTCATGGCTTTGAAGTATGCATCACTCCTGTTCTTTACACCTGTATCAGTTGGTCTTGATTCTTTTGATTTCTATTTTTGTTTGACCTCCTAATGCCTGTTGAAGGTAGTTGTTATTGGTAGTCGGCGCGCTCTTTTTTGTCTTAAAACACATTGTTTCCTGTGAAACTGCACCTTTTGGGTAGGACAACTGGTTCTTCATGGCTACACTTATTTGTTAGGGCGTCGTCAGCCCAGACCAATTGATTTTTACTAAAATATAATGTATAATATTGTTATAATATTATTGGTATAGTTCTGTGTGACATATGGAACTTTCCATGGTTCAGCAGTTAACAGGATTGTGACGGTTGGGTGATGACTGTCTCTGATGAATAAAACTTAGCAGAGGAGTGTGAAGAACGTTGTCCCTTAATTATTTTACCACTTTTTTGGTAACGATTGGAGTCAGGTGCTGGGACGAGGCAGTTGATCACCTGGACGAACCTACGGTGCAAAGCCGTATGTTCATCCGGGTAAGTGTCGAAGCGGCAGTTGGTAGACCATTGATATACTGTCAAGGGAGTACACGCCCTGTGAGGTATTGGTCGTGTAAGTCTTTTGTCTGGAAGGTACGTGACTTTATGATTGGTACAACGCAACAGAAATGTGTGCACTTGCTTGTAAGAAGCGGGACACTTCAGCAAAGCTATTAATTAGCCTCCTGTTCCTTAAGTTGGCTGACAAAAACTGGTATTTTACAAACGTGAAGTGCGATCAGGATTTCAATAGGAAGTTATACTGCACTGCCCATGGGTCTTGTGCGGTGAGTGTCTACACTGTGCGTGCAGTTAAAGCTTTTTTCTTACCGTATGCACAGCTTCGTGGTTGCCAACTTCAGTGCTGTCTCCGGCTCTGACTTTGGACGTGCTTGCAGGAATCGTGCTGAGCAAGGCAAGCCTCATGGAGATTACGTAACGCAGAGCTGACCCCACAGGGTCACAGTGAGTTTCCAGTAGTGGCAGTGGCGTAACAAAACCATATGGGACCCCCTACAAGGCACAGAGAAGGGCCCCCTCATACAATCAACCTGCCAACTATTATGTTTGAGTACCTCAAAACCTGCAACCCAATCCAGATACATCACCAGGAGTGTTAGTGCAAATTCCTATGGTGACCAAGCTATCCCTGGCTGATGAGCTCTAACTAGGGCAAACCCAGTCCTTGCTGTGCGCTGGTTCAGAGAAGACCAGGACTGGCAGTTCTGGTTGGATTGGTCCCATTGGAGCAGGGTCTAGCCTGATTTGTATGCAGCTGGGCCCAAACAGAGGTGGCCTGGTGTGCACAATAATGATGAACTGGGATGCGACCGGAGTAATTACTAGTGGGTGAGATTAATTCAAGCATTCCGCCCATCGTTTTATTGCACAATGCAGCTCTTTAGAAAAGGGTCTTCAATTAATTATTTTGTAACGAATGTGCAGATATTAGTGAAGTCCATTAAACAATTAATGATACCCAAAGTGACGCCCTCAGTACCATCACCTCATGATTAAAAATACCTATTTTCTTTGTTTTTTCCAGTTGCAGTTCTGCATAATATTTTTTCACAGAGCAAAAGTGCAGTGTACCTCATGCGCCACTGGTAAAGAAATACTGTTCTATAAATGTCGAGTTGCCTAGTAGCTGCAGGGCCCAGTAGACCTCCCAGCTTGTCCATTCATCACACTGGGTAGTATTACACCTAGTACCATGGTTCCCCTAGCTGACAAAATTAATAGTACTGAGAGGGGATTTTGATTGTATTTGAGACAGATCACATTGCCATAAAAGCTATAACATTGTCGTAGTGTGCGCATCATGTAAGCAATGACAGAAGAACAAATTTGAATAACTTTCTTCCAAACACACAGCATAGCTACAAAGAGTATCTAAACTTCCCACTGTCATCCATATGTACACTAAACAAGTATTGTCTAAGCCAATAGATCTCATTTAGAATGCCAGACATAAGCTATTGGCTTTGCCAATTCTTGTTTATAAAGCTATGTTTAAAAAAACAGTTAAACAAAAAAACATTTTCCAATAGCGGAGGAAAGAAAAGCAGAATCATACCTTTATGTCCAAACTGAGCACTTAACTCAATATTTTCAATCTTTATAAACAATATGGTTTATTTTTCAAATATAATTTGCCCTGGAAATTCAGAACATATTTATATTGTATTTTGCACTTGATACACCTTAAAACAGAACACTGAGGACTAGTTGCAGGTACTTAAAAGAACATAATAGCTGTCTGAGCCTGTGGTTCAGGAAGTGTCCATCTTTAAAGAAAAAAGTTTCCCACGCCTAATTTACTTTCCACATAGCTCTGAACTGGAACAAAAACTCAGGCCAATTGGTGCTATGCAGCAGCCAAGTGAGATGATTTAAGAAGCTATGGAAGAAGCAACATCTCTAGCAGATATGGAGTGCAGCATTCTGCCCCTCCCCAGTATAATAAATGCAACTTGTTGAGAATACAAGGGATACACCTAAACACTGGGGAGTAGCTGTTACTGTGCTTTAACAGAGCAAATGGGAAAGGAGAGGTGGAGTAACAGGGAGAGGGTGGGTGGAAGAAATTTGTGGGATAGAGCGTGAACACACATGCACTCCCATGGGGTGCTCAGGGGAAAAGGTAGTTCCTTGATGTCAAGCTGTGGAAAGATACAACTCCTCTAAATAAAAATGAATGTAAAGAAGCAATGGTCCACGGGAGGGAGAATCACAAGAGGAGGAAGGAAAACTATTGCATAAGAAGCAAATATATTAGATTGACAAGAAAGCTAAACAATGATCAGCAGTGGGCCTACTGTACGTTTTGGTATTCTCCACAGCAAGTCTGTTGACGACAGTAAGCCCTGCCTAAAAGTGTGACATGACTCTTTCATGAGTGGAGATTGCCATGTTTTCACAACTTTGCTACGTTTCTAAAATGTCTGCCTTACTTCTCAAAGAACACCTAAACTGTTTTTATTATCTTTACCTTGCAGGTTGAACTAGTCTCTGTAGTCTGGTGGGCCCTGAAGCACCCACTTCTAAGAACTCAAGAGTAGCATTATTTGGTGGGATGTACTGATCCTAGTTTACACACATAGGGCAGTAAGTGAGAGTGACAGAGTAAGAGTGAGCAGCTTGAGTGAGAAAGAGGGAAAGGCAGTGCGAGAGAAAGTGAAGGAGTGAGAGAGGTTGAGTGAGATTAAGAGTGAGTGAATGAAAGTGAGCATAAGTAACAGTGTGTGTCTGAGTATGTGACGTGAGTCTGGAGGTACTTTTTGGCTTAAGAGACACCTATTCAAAATGCTGGTGGATTAGACGCAGTTATTGGCACATAGCAAACCCCTGACAAAAACTAGAGATGGCAAACTGGATTTAATACTTGGAATAAGGGAAACTCATAGTAAAATGTTAGAGCTGAAACATTGTAAATAATTATAGGTATAAGGGGCACGCATAGCTAAAGGGTGCACTTGCACATGGGAGGTAATTCTTAGTATAATGGGTACCTGAGGCAAAATGTTGGCACTAGCACACTAGAGGTAATTTGTGAAATATGTAAAATACTGGTACTGCTTAATGGACATACTTCTTGCCATAAGGGGGCAGCCAAGGCAACATGCTGGTACACTGAAGATAATTTTTGGTATAAGGGGTACCCTAAGGCAAAATGCTGGCACTGGCAAACCAAAGGTAATTCTTGGCATATGAGACATTTGTGGCAAAATGCTGGCACTAACATATTGGAGATCATTTTTGTCAGGGTGGTCAACCATGACATATGGGGAGGCAGGAAACCATGAAAAAATACTTGTCATAATAGAGTAATGGTAACTTTCAACATATGGGTCACTGGTGGTATATGGATGAAGACAACTGCAAATTTCTGAAACTGGCATGTTGTGTGTAATTCTTGGCATGACAGAGTGCCCATGACATATGGGGCTCCTCTAGTGTTGGCAGGTCCCGACATACTAGAGGTAATTTTTGTCAAATTGGTCACCCATCATAGAGGAATTTAGTCAAATGGAAACCAGCCTAGTGTATGTAATTCTATGCAGGGGCACCTGAGGCATATGTGGGGAATCCATGATAAAATCCTACCCTGTGATAAGGTGGATAATTATTAGCATAAGCGAGTAATCACTGCACCTTTTGAACAAAAATTGAGAGACCGCATCAGGAGCTTTGGGCTTTGGGACAGCAAGCTGTCATTTAACCTTCACGTCAACAAGGTTGTGTCATCTGCCTTCTTTATTTTAAAGAAAATCAAGAAATTGCTGCCTTACCTCCCTACCTCAGCTGGGAAGACCCTGGTCTCTACCCTAGTGTTTTCTAAAATTGACTACGGAAATGCCCTCTTTCTTAATTCTCAGAATCTCGTTCTGTCTAAGCTACAGTCCCTACAGAATGTGGCTGCTAGAATTCTTTTAGACATCCCTCGCCGCCAGCCTACTACTCCCGCCATTCGTCAGCTTCATTGGCTAAGAGTAGAGGGCCGCATTAAATTCAAGGCCCTCTGCATTGCCTATAAGGCAGTGCCTGGCGTCGGACCTAAGTTTCTGACTGAAGCATTTCAGTTGTACACCCCTAAAAGGCAGCTGAGATCTGCTAACACCTGCCTCCTGCCGGTACCTCGCACAAGAACTGCAACCTGGGGAGACAGACGTTTTCTGCTTGCTGCGCCCAAGCTTTGGAACCTTCTGCCACTTACTATCAAAACTGCCCCCAATCTGATGAGCTTCCGTAGGGTCCTGAAGACATGGTTGTTCAACCGGTGAGCTTGCTGTTCGGTCCTTCTGGCCTCCACATGCGCCGAGACACCTTCAGGTATTTGTATGCGCAATAAAAATAACGTAAATAAATAAATTAACTTGAGATACCTTGAAAGTACTTCTATATTTAATGAAACCTGTTTCAGAACTCATGGCTTTTGAGGAAATTTATGATAGTCTTATAAATAAACTATTTGACCCCGTTTTTTTCAAATGTTTCGTGGAAGAGAACCCCACTCTGAGCACCCTTGGAGAAGTTAGGCCAGCATGTTTTAATAGCTCGCTGGAATTCAAGGGCATAGATTACACCCCGCCATTTTCAAAGATCACCATTGTGATTCCCTATTCCAAGTCTACATTATCTTCAAGGACCCCCTCTAGCACACAGTGACACATGAGAAGGCAGGACATTACGAGGATGACAACTGAGAAATACAAGAAAGAAAAACAGAAGGCATGCCTTATTGTAATGATCATAATTGTTCAGTAAAAGTCTCCCTCTTGCAACAGAAACTGCACAGAAAGAAAAGAGAATTATAAGCCTTGACTACAAAACAGATGCCGTACAAAAAGAAAGGCACAATGCAAGCCTTCCTCACAAAGAAAAGTACAGCCAGCGATGGAAGGAGGAGGACAAGCCTGTGTCACAAAATTGATGCAACACAGGAAGCAAGGAATAGGAGAACCACCCATCATAAAGTAGATGCATTATGAAATGCATCAACAGGACAAATCCTTCCTCACAAAACACGATGGCATAAGCAACAGCTGCTCTTAATATTAGATGTGTCACTGGGAGCAATCCTCAGTGCACGCCCTCCCATAACAGAAACAGCGTGGCCGGCAACTGGGCAAAATTGTACACTTTGGTAGAAGGCTCCTCAAGGGGCTGTAAACCAAGAGCAAGTTAGAGACATTGAGGCATCCCAGCCCAGCCCCACCTATTGCCATGTAAGCCTCTCTCACGAAAACAGGTGATTGATATCAGCAATTAGACACCTGCTGACGATGTGTGAAGTATGGGCAACAGTGAAGGATTGGTTTGCACAGATGCAAAGTGGTGTTCATGTATATGACCTCTCCAGCCATTGGAGGATTTTTAGTGTTATAATTTGGCATAGAGGAAAGTCAAAACAATGGTTTCTAATCCCACAGTCCCACTCTTAGAAAGTACCAAAAATAACTGCAAGTCCCACAATTCATCATTATGATGGCTAAAAAGCGAGCACTGGATTCTTAAGACAAGGGGGAGATCAATTGACAGCTATGTGTGTGTACATATACTACTCCCCGGTGTCGTGCTAATCTTGAAATTGGATAAATAAACTGCAACACCCTCCATACTTCTAGTCAATGTTGCATCACTGCCTTGGATTATGGACTTTGAAACAAATGCTTACGGTGAATGTCTGACCGTGTTTCTCTGTGAGTACTTCTTAGTGGATTTCAGGGGTAATGGAAAAATCTAACATTTATATATATGTTGATGAATATTTAGTCTAACTTTGTGTGCAGTTAGCATCATAATGTGGGCAGTGCCTACCCTTTTAATTACAGTAGTCATGCAAAGTTGTTATTGCAGTGTGTTTTAAATTATAATGCGAAAACACTTACAGAAGTTGTCATAATCTCAAAATGCAGGTCATCTAGGAGCATCCGCCTTCACTGGCAGTGAACTGCATTAGACTCTAACAGTCCCTTTCCAGAGGTCCCTGTACAGCTGGCCGGTATGAGAGGTGAACTTGACTCTTTGCTCTGTGTCAGCATGCCAGTAGACTTCAAAGGCTTCTAGCATCCAGTACCTAAACAGCAACAATGCTGCTTTCAGGGACTCCACCTGCGTGCTTTCAGGGACTCCACCTGCGTGCTTCCCCCCCAACCCGGAGGTACAATTAGCAATGAAGGGGGCAGAGGAGGTGTCCAGATTTACAAGTGTTGGGAGGTTCGAATGCTGCATCCGGTATGTGGCCCTGTTCAGCTCCAGAGAGCGAGGCCTCACAGAACAGACGGCAATAATGTTGCAATGTTTTTCATGCTTTCAGCTTGGTGGAAAACAGGCTGCCTTCCACAAGCTGTTCTTTTTTTAAGCATTCCCGGGCATGTGGGTCCCCCCCCCTGGACAGTGAACCCTGGGGGCCCACCGGACTGCCGGGGCTGCGGGGCCCTGTGTTACGCCCCTGAGTAGTGGTGACGTGCACACATTTGAGGGAGTACTGGCTTCTTGGAGACAGTCTGTGCTTGTAGGAGTGGTGACAGGCACACCATTAAAGCTTTGAGAAAAGTGCCCAGACTACACAGCCTCTTTTTTCAAAGTAACAGTGTGCTTGTAAGACCGGTGACATGTACGCCATTAATGTTGTGGGGAAAGGTGTCCATGATGCAGTGGTGATGCACACTATTAAAGCACATTGGAAATTACCTTCCAGCGTTGTTTTTAGCCATTATCAGTGATTGGTACACTTTCTCTGCATATGCAAGTACTTACAGCAATATACAAATCTTTCTCTGAAGTGATTTGCACACTCTCAAGTTACGTGATTAAGGGTTTTGTTTATTTTATTCACGGCTTTGAGGCTTACGTGTTTCTATTGATTTGCAAGCATTGTAGTGTCAGCATGAATATTGCTAGCACAATTACAACCCTACCTCCATTTCTATGTCAGCAGGTGAACCGCCTATAGAACGGGAGGATTGGTTTGACTGCTTTGAAAAGTATTTGGTAGCGTTTGATGGCACAAGATTTCTGGCACTTAGGAAAAAGGCTTTGTTGCTAGGGGCACTGGGTTAAGCGGGCCAACATATATTAAAATATCTGCCTGGAACGGCTGATGAAGTTGAAGATATATAAAAGATGCTATCTTGAAGTTGCGTACTAGGTTTGCAAAACAAGATAATATAGTTATGCACAGGCATACATTTTACACGCAACCACAGCAGGCCACAGAACCAGTTGAGGAATTTGAATCGAGATTGAGAGAGCTATCTACAAAATGTCAGTTTGGCCAAATGCAGAAAGAGATAAGGGACCTGTTAATAGTACAGTGCAATAGCAAAAAGCACAAGAAAGTTTGTGGGCTGCAAGCAATCCAACTTTAAAGGAAGCTATTGTTGTAGCAAAAGTGGTAGAGTCTGAGAAGTGCGTGAGGGAAATTAAAACTGTCCAACAAGAAAAAGGGGCTGAAGTGGCAACTATGCTTTGTGACCTCGAGGGTATTAATGTTATGCACAGTAAGTCGAACTCAGGAGGGGTCTTTTTTCGAATTTTCCCAAGACCATCATCAGGACGAAATAATGGTATATACAATTGATGACCCTTTTTTGAATCAATAGCACGTCAGTTTAGAGTTTATGACGGCACCCGCACCTTCACTTATGGCGTAGAAATCGGGCAATGAACTAAATCAATTTTATATAGCATACACTTGTAGTGAAAAAAGACCGAAACGTCGACTTGTTTAGTCCAATTCTGCATATTTTGTTTCATATCAGCTTTTGATTTTCTTCTGATTGGTAGTTGAAATCAATTTAATACTGTGTCCCAGCAGTCTGGACTGTATTTTTGGATATGTTACAGGAAAAGCAACCAACACCTTGAATATCCAGATTATATCTATGTATGTACCCTGTCCTATGCCAATGTTCATTTTTTGTACAGAAATTTATATCTTTTGCCTTGAATTTAAATAATAACTTTCAGACAAACAAAAATCCTGGTTTCATGTTTTATTAATCATTCATTGTATATATGATGTTAGTGTGGTAACATCTTGTGTTCCTTGTCTCAGGAACCTTTTTCTTTTGAATTTAATTGAATAGCTGCTGATTGATTTCAGGTTTAGGTACTTTGATTGCCCCTAAACAAGTCCTAACAGTGCTGAAAATTTACATAACAAACAAAACCCCTTGCTGGCCATTCTCTATTATAATAAACTCTGCCCGAGCCCGCAGGGGTATATTGGGTTGCTCACCTTCTTATACACTGAACTCGGACGTGGCGCAAGGCCTCTTTCTGCGATGGGGAGAGCCTTGGTTAGATCTATTCGCCACCGAAGAGAACGCGCAATGTCATCAGTTCTGCGCATTGGAATTTCCAAGGCGGCACTCGCTCGGAGATGCTTTTCGTCGCGAGTGGAGCTGCGGTCTGTTGTACGCCTTTCCGCCTATACCACTTCTGCCCATAGTGCTGAAGAAGATCAAGCGCGACCGGGCACAAGTCATCCTTGTGGCTCCGGACTGGGCACGAAGGTACTGGTATCCCGAGCTACTCAGTATGTCAGTCGATCCACCGGTTTGTCTGCCTCTTCAGGAGGACCTTCTGTCGCAGCAGCAGGGGACGGTCCTCCACCCGAACCTGTCCAGTCTCCACCTCCATGCTTGGAGATTGAGCGGCGACAGTTGAGGCCATTTGACTTGCCTCCTGAAGTTTGCAACATCATTCTGGCAGCCAGGCGTCCCTCCACAAAGATGGTATACGCCTGCAGGTGGAACAGATTTGTGGCATGGTGCACAGCAAAGGCTGTGGATCCCCTCAATGCCCCTCTCTCTGAGGTTCTCCTCTTTCTTCTCTCTCTTGCCCAGCAGGGCTCTGCTCTGGGCACTGTCAAGGGCTATCTTTCGGCTCTTTCAGCCTTTCTGAGGCTGCCTGACCAACCTTCTTTGTTCAAGTCCCCTATCGTTAATCGATTCCTGAAGGGCATCACTCATAACTTTCCTCCTGTTCCCTTCGTGATGCCTCAGTGGGACTTGAACCTGGTTCTAACGTTTCTGATGTGCGCTTCCTTTGATCCACTTCACAACTGTCCCTTTCGCCTTCTTTCTTTGAAGACTGCCTTCCTGGTAGCCATCACCTCTGCCAGGAGAGTGAGTGAGCTCCAGGCTCTGTCTTGTAAGCCTCGTTTCCTTTCAGTCCTTCGGACAAGGTTGTATTACGGACAAGGCCCTCCTTCCTTCCCAAGGTAGTCACGGCCTTCCACATTGGGCAATCCATCACGTTGCCCACCTTCTTTCCGCTTCCGCACCCCTCGAGAGAGGAGGAGCGGCTCCACCGTCTGGACCCAAAACGTGCACTCTCATTTTATCTGAATCGCACACAACAGTTCCGGGTGGATGATCAACTCTTTGTTGGGTACGCGGGCGCTAACAAAGGGAAAGCGGTGCACAAGCGGACCATTTCCCGATGGATTATCTTGTGCATCCAGGCGTGTTACTCCTTGGCTAAGAAGGAACCCCCTGTTGGGCTGAGGGCTCATTCCACTCGAGCCACGGCCACTACTACTGCCTTGGGCCGAGGTGTGCCCTTGCAGGACATTTGCCAGGCAGCTACGTGGGCCTCGCTGCACACGTTTGCAAGACACTATTGCCTGGACAGTCAAGTCCGGAGGGACGGCTACTTTGGCTGTTCCGTCCTCCAGGACTTTCTGGTGTGATTATTGGTTCGCAGACCCACCACCACGGGGATAGTATTGCTGGGGTATCTATTCTAAGGTAAGGAATCTATCACTAACGTTTCTCTTTCAGATGCACAAGTTACTACTTGTGTAACGATATATCTGTAAGAGACATTAGTTAGTGATAGATTCCTTACCGACCCACCCATCCTCCCCGTTCTGCGAACCGATATCTAGGGTTAAGGTCATCCCCTTTCAGGGCCCTAGTTTCTTGGCACCAGTGTTGGTTTTTGTCATGGCTCTGCGCTTGTGGCGCGGAAAAGCTGTGGCTAAGAACTGACGTCAGCACGCGGAGGCGGCGTCTAAGTACTCCGACGACGTCATCACAGCGCCGACGACGGACGCGGAGCTGCAGACGACGCCTACCGACGCGCAAGCGTACTGCTACGCAAAAGTTTCCGGATCCAGTCTGACGCCTGGGGATATTCTAAGGTAAGGAATCTATCACTAACTAATGTCTCTTACAGATATATCGTTACACAAGTAGTAACTTGTGCTACACCAACATACCCCAGGACAGTACCATACGGGTGATTGAGTCCATTCTGAAAGAGGAGGATTTGGGCGGGGTGACCAGGAGTTTATTATGTCCTGTATTAAATTGATTCTTAAAAGCTTAATAAAGCTTTTCAAACTTAAAAGAAATTATTTCTTCTTCAAGGAAGAACTTTATCTTCAAGTCAAGGGGACCATTATTGGGGCCACATGTGCCCCCAGTCTGGCATGCTTATATGTGGGAGATTTTGAACTCCACCACATTTACAATGAAGCAGCACCCTTCTTCGAGAACATCACTAGCTGGCACCGTTACATAGATGATATTATTTTTATATGGAACGGTGCCAGCAGTGACTTGGACTCATTTTTAGAATGGCTAAACTTAGGTGATCCAAACTTAAAATTAAAACTCACTACAGTGAGGAAAGAGTAGAGTTTTTGGATATCCAGATTAAAAGTGAGGATAACATTTTAAAAGTAGAGCTGTACACTAAGCCAACTGACAAAAACTCCATTCTGTTGTATACCAGCAACCACCCACACTCACACAAGGATAATATACCCTTTGGGGAATTTCTTAGGTTGCGAAGAAACTGTACCACACTCAACGACTTCTACTACCATGCAGAAAACACCAAATAAAAATTAAAAGCGAGAGGATCCCCTAATAAACTTATAAAGAATTACTTAAACGTGCCAGGTTTTACGATAGGGACAGCCTAATAGATCCTAATAGAGAGAAGAGGAAAACAACACTAGATAGAATAGTGTTTGTTACCCAGTACACTCACATCAGCAATCAAATAAAAATATAGTTAATCGGAACTGGAAGATCTTAAATTACAACAATGAGTGCAGATGGAAAAACCATTGTTCTCCTTTAGAAGCAATTAAACAATTCGAAATTCCTTGTTGAATACATATAAGGTAACAAAAACAGGTCAAAGTAACCTCACAGGAGAACGAGCAATAGGGAACTACAAATGTGGGACGTGCTCTATTTGCCCACATTGCATAGAAGGTAAAGAGATGAAATTTGCAGAAAAGAATTTGAGATCCAAATCTCTAAACAACTGCCGGAGTAAGAACCTTATCTATCTACTAATCTGCCCATGCGGTGTAGGGGTATGTAGGGGAAACAAATAGAGAGCTTAGAACTAGACTGGTAGAACACAAGTCCGCTATTAGAAATAATAAGACCAATGCTCCCCTCGCAGACCACTACCAGGAAAAGAAACATAACTGCGAGGAAATTGAATGGTTTATTTTGGAAAAAGTTGAGATTGACAGAAGAGAAGGTGATCTAGAAAGTCAACGCAAGACAGGGAACAATGGTATATGTGTTTTCTGAACACTATTGAAACCGGATTGAACACAACACAGGATTGGGCTAGAATAGTCTAATAGTATTCACAACCAGATGTCCCAATTTCTCTCGGATTATAACATGTAATTAAACAGAATCACAATAAAAAAAATTATTTTTCACGATGATAAGAGTAAATATCACCTCAGACTAATACTTTAACTAGATTTATAATAGGGAGGAGGCGAGATAAGCAATTACAACAGACATTCTTAACTGAAAGACTTTCCAAAGTTAAAAATGTTGATAAGAATATCAATTATATTTACCCTAGGATTATATTCCAGTTTAAGATGCACGGGATTTTCAATATTTACTTTGCAATCCCGGCAGAAGGGCCTTTTTTCAAATAAACCTACGCGAGATGCCGTTGTTTCAGCATATATTTATGCGGACTCTGCTCCCGGGGTTTATCATATGAGCCTATGGAGCCTATGGAGACCAATAGACAGCCGTTTCAGAAGAATACGCATTTCGGCCAATGACCGTATAGACTTGGTCCAAAACAGTCATGATCTTAAAATAAGAGGACCTTCTTGATTGGCCCTATCGAAATGTCTTTAGTTTATTTCTGGCTGTTCGTCTGAACGTACTAGTAACCGCGAACCATCCAATCAAATAAGAGGAGGACTGTAGAGGAAACCAGGCTGGCTATTTTGCATAATTGGATTTCTAATACCCAATCACCGAGCATGTGCCATACATTTAAAATGCGGGCATGGCGGTAATGAAACTAACAAGAATTATACGAACCAGACTGGTCGCATTTTGAAATAAGACGAGAAAGTAAATTACAGAAGTTAAACATCTTATGTAGAAGAAAAGTAAACTTATTTTACCATTCGATCCCTATACAGCGGGGCAGTTGGCAGTTATCAGACGCCACGAGCCGTCCGACACTGACTACAAAAGTATTCCGAAGAATAGCGGAACAGTCTGAATTAGAAAAAAAGTAAGCCGAGAGCCATTTTAAAAGGTAATGATAAACACCTTTAAGAGAGGAAGCAAGTGGGCGCTCGTATTAAAGCCGAATTGCCAAATAAATTCCTTCCATCTTACTTGCTGCAATACAGACTCAACTTGATTTTACCAAACTATCGGGAACCTTAATCGCAAGGATTTTTAAATTTGAGGCAAGAGGGCAAAAGAACGAAGAAAATAGAATAATACCCTACTAAAGGTGAGCCTTAGCTTTAAGAGACTGCAAACTTTAAAAGCTAAAATAGGCAGGAGTGAGACTCTAATACATCTATTGTTCTTTGTCTAGAAAACTTCGATCCTCCATTGACAATAAGGAAAGAGAAACATAAGGGGCTTCTCATACCACAGCTCATTCAGCAAATATAAGGGTAAGAGCATAAGGTTAAATTAAACGATAGAAATACCCAATTCGAAATTCATAGCCAAATATAGCCGCGACATAAACTCCTCGTTAGAAGGCAGGGGACAGAGCCCAATAATCCCGGTATCCCCGAGGGGAACTTAATAAACTTACTAGCAATTTAGTCATATTCAGCAATTAAAAGCTGGGAGATCTTTAATTAGAAGGGCAATAAATATCCGAAGAAATGTAAAATGGGACTCACTAAGTGCATAGCTGTTTTAGGAGGATATTCTTAGGCCTCTTTTGATGATGTATTAGATAATGTTGAATGTAAATGTAATTGATAAGAATGTATTTTAATGCTCTATATCTTCGTAGGGAGAGGAATAATCCCTTCTGTGACAGACAAATAACATGGTCTTGAAAAAGATGGTGAAAATTATTTAACCCATCGAAACGCGTCGACGCCCAACTTCGTAGAATCCTAGCAATAACACTTTTGTGAAACATTAATTAATTTAAAGTGTTTGCAAGGGGTGTGTTTATATGCAATCTAGGATGTACAAACTGTAGTGATAAATTGTAAATCATACTTTTTAGTCTGTCGTGCCAATTGTGCGGGTCATAATTGTCTATTATTTGTACTATAATTGTTTATTATTTGTATTTTAAATATGAAATTATTTGTAAATGTAATATGCAGCATAGCTATTCTACTTGATGGAATTTCGTGTGCTTTTTAATTTATGGTGTTAAAAAACTTTTTTTATAAACATTCAACTGTGATATGTAAATTAGGTGTGTTATATTTTTAGAACAAGACATTCTGGTAGACAGTCCAGAGAACCTTTTAACTTGTGTGAATGTGTAGGTGGAAATAGGCTAAAGTTACACAATGGTCAGACGTGGAATCTTAGGAGGGTGGCGCTCTCTCAGAAACATGGTAAGTGTAAGGAGAATTCAAGGGAAATGGAGGAGATTGAATCCCCTTGGCCATTCATGAGTGGTGATGAATTCAAGAAAAATCGGGACAATGCCCCTATATTCTCAAGGGAAGTGGTGCATGAAGCAAGGTTTCTGTACAAAACGATAGGGATGTGAGATTGAAGAGGTCTCCTAGCTCTTTGAAGGATTATATGTGTGGGTAGTTGTTTTCAGAAATTGATGTTTAAGGCAATGAATAGAGTTGTACATTCATGTTGTGCACCCTCTTTTACGCGTTAAAACAACATTGTACAAGGGGTGTGGATTGTCATTAGTGGTTGCCTTATATTGTGTTCTTCCTTGTGTATTTTGTTCAACTCTCTCCTGCCCCTTTACTGGATGTGTGGTGTTTACTCGTGTGTTTGCTTCCTGTTTACTTCACTTTTGGAAAGTTTCGTTCTTCATCTTCAGTTTGAGTTAGTTTGTATTTCATTGTTATTATTTAGTGTCAATAAGAAGAAAAGGAGATGTGGTATACTATTTTATGGCAGTCTCAGTCAGGTTGAGACTTCTATGACATGGGTGTAGTTCTGTGTGACATATTGAACATTCTATGGTTCAGCAGTTAACAGGATTGTAATTGTGCCTGGCCGTGACAGTTGGGTAATGACTGTCTCTGATGAATACAACTTAACAGAGTAGTGTCAAGAAGTGTCCCTTAATTATGTTACCACAAATATACTGAAGGGCCATTCAGTCAGGCCTCTTAATATATTGATCGTTTTTCGATTCATTGACACTCCATTTCCACCCACTCCAGCATACATTATGGTCTGTCCTCTTCAGCCATTGGCCTACTTAACTATAGTGACTACATTACTTTATTTCACAAGGAACTGATCCAGATTTTTAAGTAGCTCCCTTCTGGGTCAGGGACCACTATGAGAATCAGTGCTTTTTGGGACCAAAACATATTTTTGCTTTTAGACAGTGTGTGCTTTTTTATGTTGATCAGAGCACAGCAGCTTCTTCAGCAATATAGTTTTGCAAAAATCGTAACAGAATAAGCATTGATAAAGTCAAAATGTTGGTAGCCGATGCCATACATATTGGCTTTGCCAATGCTGGTTTCCTAAACTGTGTTCTTACCCAGCAGGCATCAATAATTTATTGTATATAAAATAATATATTTGACTTTTCTTTTATATTGTCCTAGTTTGTAAGATGTTTTTTTAGAACTGTTCTAAAAGTTCCTGCGGCCCATCAGGCTTCGGTGGAAGATGCAGTGAGTCATGATTTGCAGGGCACAGTCTGCGGCACGATGTTAGCTGGAGGGCACCATAACTAGATTTAAGCACATCAAAGATGACATCACCGCCAGTGCCCTTTTTCGCCTCCCCTCCTTACTGCATGTGCTGATTCACCCCATGACCGTAGGAACATGCCACCCAGGACTAATGGAGATCACCTGTAAGTGATCTGGTCTTTTGTGTAGTAGAGACCATGGTACAAGTAGGCCACAGAACCTCCATTCCAGGAGTGCTCACTCATATAATGTATACTTACAATGCACACACACAAAAAAAATTACCTAAAATATAACGAGCCACAGTGACAAATCTACCTCACACAAAGACAAACTTTTTTTTTTTTTGAAAGATATTTTTATTGCGAAACCATAGAAGGCACAGGTTCTCATAGCTTTCCAGGCCAATCAAAGGCAAGATCATCTACACGCAATTTTCAGGACAATACACAGCCATATAGGCCCACATCCCGGAGGCTGGGCGGCGTAGAATTAGAGCATGTGTCAAGGAAACTGAGCCGTGCATTAAAGATACGTATATATTATTGTATTAGCTGATTTTTACAAAATTATCCCCTCCCCATGTCCTTCATGGAATCCCACTCCTATCCCTCTGGATAGGCACTTTTTCTATTGTTTATAATAAAACACTGTTTCAACATGGAACAAGAAACAAACCCCCGTGCGTGGCATCATTAATAAAGTACTTAAAGAATCAGGCTGTCCATGTGAGGCCCAAGAAGGTGCAGTCATTATATGTAGGAGAAGACCTTTAGGGATCACAGCAAATCACAGTTACACACAAAAAGGAATATTAGTGTCGGTCTAGTGCGGCACTACACCAGACCCGGGCCCTCCAACTCGACTCCCCCCCCGTCACCCTCGGACTCAGACTCGTCAGGGGTGAACAATTCAGCGCTGGTGGCATCTGAATCATCATCCGTCAGCCCCTCCATACACATCAACCCCCAGGCAAGCTGGTCATCCTGTAATTTCCCATCCCAGCGAGTGCGCTGCATGTGCGTCTCTCAGCCAGCGGGATATCTCGAGAGCCCTCTGACCCATCCAAGTTATAGCTACGCGCCGCCTTGCCAAGACTAGTAATAATTGTAAAAACTTATATGACAAATTCCTCTTTTTAGGTTTGGGTACCAGGGCCAAAAGACAATGAAGCGGATCCAGCGCAATCCTGAGTTTTGTAGCACGACCAATATGGTCCACCACCTCCCTCCAAAAGGTACTAACCTGAGGACACTCCCATGCTAGATGGAAAAATCCCGCTTTCTGCTCCACACCTAGGGCAGTTGTGTCTCCTATCTGCAGAAATGCAATTCAGGGAGACCGGGGTCATATAGGTACGGTGGACAAAGTTATAATGTATCAGCTTGAAACGGCATTACGTGAGACTTTTCAGGTCAGAAGCCCAATTCGTTTACGCTGCTCCGGCTCTAAATCCACCCCCAAGTCTGCCTCCCAGGCCGCCCAGGAAGGCACGGTCAGAGGGGTTGAATCTCGACGCATGGCTGAGTACATCAGCCTTCTACCTCTACCACACGATAAAATGATGTTGCGGGTGTGGGTCAGTGGAGGCGCCTCTGGGAACTGAGGCCACGTCGTTCTAGCTATGTCCTGGAGCCCTCTATAGTGGAGGTACTGCCCCCTACCTAATCCAAAGAACTCCGTAGCCCGTTCAAAGGACACAAGAGTCATCCGGATAGAGGTCCGCCAAAGTCTCGCATCCGCCACAGCGCCACTCCCGGTAGGACATATGTTCCTCCATCCGGAGCACCGGGGCTAAGATCCACACCGGCAGCTCCCTATGGAAGGGGGCCCGTCTTAATACCTTCTCAACGAATCGCTGCCAAATCCCCGCTGTGTGTCGTACAACATAGGGTAAAGCCTCATCTGCGCCCCTTCCCTGCATCAGGGCCTCCCATAGAACCTTCTTGTTTGCCGTGCCCTCCAGTAGTGTCAGTTCCCAGTTCTCCTCATCTCCGAACCACCTTGCGGCTGGGAGGAGCTGCGACGCATAATAATATAAGTCGAATCTCGGGGCCTCCCTCCTCCCAACATCGGGTCACCGTACGCAGAGCTACTCTGCTACGCCCGCCCGCCCAGAGTAGAGACGTGAGGAGCGAGTCGAGTGTGCGAAACACTCGGGGAGGAGGCGGACACAGGATATTCTGCAAAACGTACAAAATCCTGGGGAGCATCACCATCTTGGCGATCGCCAATTGCCCCATAAGGGAGAGAGGAAGTGTGTTCCAGAAAGAGACAGACTTGTGGAGAGCCCGGAGCACTCGTCGACGTAAGTCAGTAGGGCCTCGTCAGTTGAGGCCACCTGTATGCAGAGATAGCGGAACGCCTCCCGCTCCCACCTGAGGCCCAAGCACGGGAGATCTGTGCTCGGGTCAGGAGCACAGCCTGCCAGTGGGAAAATCAAGGATTTACTTAGGTTAATACGTAGCCCAGTAGGTCCAAAATCCGCATCAACGCGGGAAGGGATTCGCCAGGGGACGTCAAACAGAATAAAGCGTCGTCAGCATAGAGAGAGATCACGTTCGCGGTATCACCTACCTTAATTCCCCATTGTTCCAACTCTGCGCGAACAGAAACCGCCAGGAGTTCTATTGCTAGAGCAAACAGGAGAGGGGAGAGAGGGCACCCTTGGAGAGTGCCCCTCCCCAAGGACCATTCCTTCGAACGGGCCGACGCCAGCCGAACTCTAGCTCGGGGTGCCCCGTAGAGCACACGGATCCAATTGCAAAACACCGGTCCAAACCCCGTCCTCTGGAGCATCTCCATCAGATACCCCCAGTTTACCGTGTCAAAGGCCTTAGCCAGGTTGATTGACACAAGCACGTGAGGACCCTCTCTCCCGCGTACCTCGTGGAGGATATGATTCAGGCGCCGCAAATTCATCGCCGTATTACGGCCAGGGATTAACACACACTGGTCCGGGTGGGTCATGTGAGGGGCTAGGCGAGTGGCCAATAGTTTAGTGAGGATCTTTGCATCCGTATTGATCAGGGTGATAGGCCTGAATGCTGCGGGGTCGCAACAGTCCCCACCCGGTTTCAAGATCATGCAGACTTCACCCTGGTTCATGGTGGGTGGAAAAACGCCAGACTCCAGGGCTTCATTATAAACCTGCAATAAGAGGGGGGCCAGAACTTCCCCGAACGAGTGGTAAAATTTAGGTGGGAAACCGTCCCCGCCTGGGGTCCTAGCTCGTGGGAGGGCGGCCAGCGCAAGGCCGATCTCGCCCAGCGTCAACTTCGCATCAAGTTCCTTCGCCGCTTCCTCCGAGAGGGTCTGGAGGTCCAAGTCCCGAAGATAGGGCCGATAGGACTCCTCCGTGACCAAGGGGTCAGCCGCATATACGGTCTGCAGGTGGGATCGGAGGACCTCAAGAATAGCAGATTCCGAGTGTACCATTTCACCACCTGGGTCTTGCAGGGCAACTATCCTCTCAGGCGCAAATTCACGTCGAAGGATCCAGGCCAGTAATCAGCCAGATTTGTCGCCTTCGCGGTGAAGACGCTGTCTGTATTGGCTTAATGTACATTTATCAAGGCGGGTGAGGATGTCATGTACCAACACCTGAGCCTCCTTCTCCGCCTTCTGGTCCGAAGCGTTAGAATCTGAACGAGTCTGGGTGCGCTGAAGCACAACCTCCGCATCTCGCAACTCAGACAGTAGCTGTTTCCGGACCCCTTAAGTGAGGCCCACACAGGCTCCACGTACCACTGCCTTCAGGGCCTCCCACTTAGTGGAGTAGGGTAGATCACCACTCCCCCAGTTCAGATCTATGTAATCCGATAGGGCAGTCGCCACATGGTCTTTACCCACCTGGTCTTGAAGGATGTCCGTTGGCATCCGCCAGGTGCGGGGACGGGCAGCTTGATCAGCCCATTGTGCCATGCATGTCACTGGGGCATGATCTGACAAGTATCGGGCCAGATGCGTAACCATCAAGGTGAGAGACTGGGTGAGATTAGCCGCAAGTACGCGGTCCAATCTACTATGGGTGCCATGCGTCGGGTATAACAGGTATATAGCTTCTGAGTGGGATGACAAGTTCGCCGCACATCCAGCGCCCCTAAGTTGTGCATTACTTCCTGAAGCCGCGCCGTCATACGGGGCTTCGTGCCTGACCTAGGGGGATTTCGGTCCAAATCAGGGTTTAATACGCAATTGAAATCTCCAAACCAGAGGAAAGGGGCATGCAGATCCGAAACAAAAAGATCTTGAAGATGAGAGAAAAAGGTCGGGTCATCGATATTCGGTGCATAGGAGTTCAGGAGTAAAAATTCCCTGTCATCTAGCCTGATCCGCACCAGCAGATACCTGCCTTCGACGTCTGCTTCAACATACTGGACTGCGCAAGGGATCCCGGGCGCCACCCAAATGAGGGCCCCCCTGGCATATGTGGAGAAGGAGGAGTGGAAGATCTGACCTCTCCATTTCTTAGACAGCCGCTGGGCGCCTTCTTCATCTAAATGGGTCTCCTGGAGGCATGCCACAGAGACCCAATGTCATTTAAGGAAGGAAAGGACCCTGTGTCTCTTGGTGCAAGTACCCAAACCGCGCACATTCCAAGTTAAGAATTTAAAACCCATGGTCGGTGATTGCGCCCAGCCAGGCAATAGCATACATACATTGCGACCTGCCACCTCCGGGCCCACGCTCCAGTCGGACCGGAAAGCCCAGCCCCCCCAATGAGCCACACATAAATCCGATTCATCGTACATTTAATGCCAATAACATTTTCCGCACTAACCATACCCCGCCCTCCAAAAATTCCAGAACTCAGAACCCCATCAAAGACATACTCCCCACCCCCACCCGCGAGCAATAGGACAGCAACAACCAAAAACGCTACCCCGCCCTTCCCCTGCCAGTGCCAGGACGTACACAGCCACCCCATTCAACACACTCAACACACACTCACACACAACCAACCAGACCCACCCACCCTCACCCCCAGCTCCCCGAGGGACCCAGTGTTCCAGGACAATCCCCGGGCATGACTACTGAATACAGTTTCTAGTCTGGGCGGCCATCCGCCCGGAAAATGTGGACCCCGTACCTCCGTCTAGCGGGATGCAAGTCCTCCGCTTCAGCCAGCCATCCAGGGCCCCCGGTACCAGTTAGGGATAACATTGGACCAATAAAGATCCAATAGGAGGCCCCCCAACGCGGAGGACAACAAACCATCAACAAAACAGTACCTCAAGTCAGAGCCTACTCCAGCCGTGGTTCAGAAAGGCCAGTTTCCGGGATCACTGGAGCTGTAGAGTCCGTATCCGGCAAAGTTTCCTGAAGGTATCTGGGACCAAAACCTCACCAGGGGCGGACGCCCCTGGAGACTCTGGGGCGGCCCCCGTCGACGATGTTCTCATGCAGAGTGCCCCATCCACTCCCACAGTAACTCGGGGCTCGGCAGAACCCCGGGATCCAGACTGGCTCCTCCCTCTGCCTCGGCGCCGCCGCAGGGTCGGGTCCCACAGGTCTCACAGGGGCGGCCGCGCTCACCAGGGGGTAGGTCGTCTCCCCTTATCTCGAGCCACTCCCACACCTCCGCCGGGGACTCGAAGAAGTGAGCACAGCCCTGCGAAAGCACCTTGAGTTTGGCCGGGTATAGAAGCATGTATTGGAGTTTCATTTCCCGGAGTTTTTGCTTAACTCCTAAGTAGGACTTCCGCTGCTCCTGCACTTGTTGGGTATAGTCGGGATACATGGAAACTCGGCTGTTCTCGATTGTGAGGGACTCAGTTTCCCTTGTGGCCCTCAGGATACAATCACGATCTTTATAGTTCAGGATCTTTGCGATTAGGGCTCTAGGGGGCTCGCCCGGGCGCGGAGGAGGGACAAGGGCCCTATGCGCCCGCTCAATGACAAAAACACTGGACAGTCCGGTCGGGCACAGCTGAGTCAGGATCCAGGTCTCCAGGAAGCACTCAGCATTTCCCGCCTCCAAGCATTCCGGTACTCCCAGGACCCTGATGTTACTTCGACGGGCCCTACCTTCCGCGTCCTCAGCTCTTCTCTCCAGCGCACGAGTAGTGGACGTAAGGTGTGCGACTGACTTTTGCAAGGAGGCCACCTCACTTTGTAATTTGGTAATGTTACCCTCCGCGTCTAAAACTTTGTCCGCCACCTTACGGAGATCCGTTCGGAGTAGATTAACATCTATGGATACAGTCTCTATCTGCCTCTCCAAGGCAAAATGGGATCCCTGAATAGCCTTCAAGATCTCTGCTCGGGATGGCTCTGGTGGACCATCCCCACCGTCCTCCGGACTCGTCTGCCGCGTAATCCTCTGTGAGGGCAGACGTGGAGTAGTATACTGCACTATGGTGTTGGGTTGGGAGGACTTCGAGGACAAGTTCAAATTCAAGTTCAGGAATTTATATAGCGCACTACTCACCCAGAGGGTCTCAAGGTGCTTAGGGAGGGGGTTCATTATTTATCGAATAGCCAGGTTTTAAGTTCTTTTCTGAAGGATATGTGGTTCTGAGTAAGGTGGAGGTGAGTGGGGAGTGAATTCCAGGTTTTGGCCGCCAAGTAGGAGAAGGATCTTCCTCCCATGGTGGATCTTTGGATGCGCGGAACTGCGGTGAGGGCTTGATTGGAGGATCTTAGTTGGCGGGTGGGTGTGTAGAAGGACAGTCGAGAGTTGAGGCATTCGGGTCCTATTTTGTAGAGGGCCTTGTGTGCGGTGGTGAGGAGACGGAACGTTATTCTCTTGTTGACGGGAAGCCAGTGGAGGTCTTTAAAGTGACCGGTAATGTGATCTTGGCGAGGGATGTCCAATATGAGTCCCGCTGATGCGTTTTGGATGCGTTTGAGTTTTTTCTGTAGTTTGGCTGTGATTCCGGCGTAGAGGGTGTTTCCATAGTCCAGTCGACTCGTGACCAGTGCGTGGGTAACAGTCTTTCTTGTCTCAGAGGGGATCCAACTGAAGATTTCTTTGAGCATGCGAAGTACGTTGAAGCAGGAGGATGAGACAGCATTGACTTGTCTGGTCATCTAAAGTGAGGAGTCCAGAATGAAGCAGAGGTTACGTGCGTGGTCTGTGGGTATGGGTGCTGTGCCCAGAGCCGAGGGCCACCATGAGTCGTCCCAGGCAGAGGGGGATGATCCTAGGTTGAGGACCTCCGTTTTGTCTGAATTAAGTTTTAGGCGGCTGTTTTTCATCCATTCGGCTACTTCTTTCATGCCTTCGTGAAGATTGGTTTTGGCGGTGTTAGGGTCTTTGGTGAGGGAGAGGATCAGCTGGGTGTCATCGGCGTAGGAGATGATGTTGAGGTTATGTTGACGCGCAATGGATGCGAGTGGACTCATGTAAACGTTGAAGAGGGTGGGACTGAGTGAAGATCCTTGTGGTACTCCCCAGATGACTTCGGTGGCCTCTGATTTGAATGGGGGAAGTCGGACTCTTTGGGTTCTCCCGGCGAGGAATGAGATGATCCAGTCAAGGGCTTTTCCTTGTAAGCCGATGTTGCTTAGGCGTTGTATGGGGGTGCTATGGCAAACTGTGTCGAAGGCGGCGGAGAGGTCAAGTAGGATGAGGGCCACTGTTTCTCCGTTGTCCAGAAGTGTTCGGATGTCGTCTGTTGCTGCAATGAGGGCGGTTTCGGTGCTGTGTTTGGCTCAAAAGTCGGACTGTGATGGGTCGAGGGAGTTGTTGGATTCAAGGAAGGCGGCGAGCTGGCTATTGACGGCTTTCTCAATGACTTTGGCAGGGAATGGGAGGAGGGAAATGGGGCGGTAGTTCTTAAGTTCAGAGGGGTCTGCTGTGGGGTTTTTCAGGAGGGCGCTGAGTTTGGCGTGTTTCCAGCTTTCTGGGAAGGTAGCGGAGTTGAAGGAGCAATTGATGACATCATGGAGATGGGGTGCGATGATGGAGTCTGCTTTGTTGAAGATGTGGTGGGGACAGGGGTCGGTTGGCGAGCCAGATTGGATGGAGTTCATTAGGCGGATGGTGTCTTCGGTGGTGATTGGATTCCAGGCGTTGAGGTTGTTGGAGGGCGGTATAGGTTCGGAGGTGGGTGGAGAGGATTGTTCTTTGGAAATGCTCTCGAAGCTGTTATGTATGTCGGCAATTTTGTTGTAGAAGAAGGAGGATAACGAGTCGCAGAGGTCTTGGGAGGGAGTAATGTCGTTTGAGGCTGCGGTGGGGTTGGTGAATTCTTTGACGATGTTGAATAGTTCCTTGCTGTTATGGGCGTTGTTGTCGAGTCGATCCTTGAGTGCTGATTTCTTGGTGGAGCGGATCAGTTGGTGGTGTTTACGGGTGGCGTTCTTGAAGGTGGCCAGGTTGTCAGTGGTTGGGTTTTTTTCTCCATGTTTTCTCGAGAGTACGGCATAATTTCTTGGATTTCTTAAGGTCGTCGTTGAACCAGGGGGCCGTTTTGCTACCCCGTTTGGTTTGGTGGTTTTTCAAGGGTGCTAATTCTTCAAGGCAGTAAGTGATCCATTGTTTGAGTTTGGTGGCAGCTTGGTTTGGGTCCGAGGAGAGGGCGGGGGGTTTAGGTTGAGCGATGTGAGGAGTTGGTCGGTGGTGATTTTTTTCCAGTTTCTTCGGGGAATAGGTGGTGGGGGGTAGTGGGTCGGGGTAGTTTTGTAGCTGAAATGAACACAGCTATGGTCCGTCCAATGGAGAGCTGTGGTACGATCGAAGGAGATGTGTTTGCTGGAGGTGAAGATTGGGTCGAGCGTATGTCCGGCTATATGGGTGGGGGTGTCAACAAGTTGTTTGAGTCCGAGATTGGCCATGTTGTCCAGAAGGGTGGTGGTGGTGTTGTCGTTTTTATTTTCCAGGTGGAAGTTGAGGTCTCACAGTAGAATGTAGTTCTCGGAGGCGAGGGCATGTGGGCTGATGAAGTCAGTGATGTCTTCGCTGAATTGTTTACTGGTTCCTGGAGGCCTGTAGATGACGGTTTCTCTAAGTGTGGTCCTGGGGTCGGTGTGGATCTGGAAGTGGAGGTGTTCGGCGGTTGCAAGGTTATCGTCGGAGCTGGTCGTGATTCTGATCGTGTTCTTATGGACAATGGCGATGCCTCCTCCTGTTTGGTTGTCGCGGTCTTTTCGGATGATTTTGTAATTGTCTGGGATGGGTCTGGCGATGTCGGGAGTTAATGATGTGTTCATCCAGGTTTCTGTAAGGAAGGCGACGTCCGGAGAAGCAGTGTCGAGTAGGTCCCAGAGTTCTGTGGCGTGTCTGTGGACCGATCAGGTGTTCAGCAGGATGCACTTCAGGTGGTTAGAGTCGGAACTGTGTTTGGGGTTAGTGGATTTGGTGTGAGTCTTGATGCTGGTAAACTTGCAGGAGTGGCAGACGAAGGGACCGTGGTTGCGTCCTGGGGCAGCTACGTAGCATTGAGGTATGCGTCCGGGGTTAAGGGCAAGGAGAGTCGCGGCATCATACGTTGAGCGAGTGGGGTGGGAGTAGCGAGGACCAGGGGGTCTGGCGCTGGGCGCGGTCCAGGCGCGGACGGGCGTAGACGGGCTTACCTTTGGCGCGACTGGGGCGCGACTGCTGCACGTGAACGCTGCGCGCGGAGGCATCTGTCATATGAGGATGGTGGGGGGAGGGGCGAGGGAGTGGCAGCTGGGAGGCGGGTGCGTGGGGGGAGCCGGGCTGGGATCAAGGCACAACAACAATAAACAAGATGGCAGCAAGTCAAAAGGCGAACCAGGGCGAGATTGGGGGCACAGCCTTAAAAAAACACTAGCAAATGTCCAGAGGTACCGGCCCAGTAAATAAATAAATTAAATAATTCAGGCAAAGCGGGCAGAGCACAATTGTGTAATGAATGCGCAGCCGTCTAGCGGTAAAAGCGCTACTAAAATGCTAAACGAGTTTTCAGGCAATGCTGAACAGTGAGCAGTGCGCAGCTAATTAATATGAAGGCACAAAGCAGTTAGGCAGAAGCGCTACGATTCCACTGGTCTGGCAGGGAGCAGCGTGAGGGAGCGACCGCTTCTGTGGAGGCAGGACGGTCACAGCGCTTCCAGCGTGCAGAGCCTCAGTATCAGTGGGAGGGAGGGGCAGCTGGGAGGCGGGTGCGTGGGGGGAGCCGGGTTGGGAAAAAGGCACAACAACAATAAACAAGATGGCAGCAAGTCAAAAGGCGAAACAGGGCGAGATTGGGGGCACAGCCTTAAAAAAACGCTAGCAAATGTCCAGAGGTACCGGCCCAGTAAATAAATAAATTAAATAATTCAGGCAAAGCGGGCAGAGCACAATTGTGTAATGAATGCGCAGCCGTCTAGCGGTAAAAGCGCTACTAAAATGCTAAACGAGTGTTAAGGCAATACTGAGCAGTGCGCAGCTAATTAATATGAAGGCACAAAGCATTTAGGCAGAAGCGCTACGATACCACTGGTCTGGCAGGGAGCAGCGTGAGGGAGCGACCGCTTCTGTGGAGGCAGGACGGGTCGCCATCGGGAGGGGTAGATCGGCACCTTCCCAATATGTTCCAGAGGGTTCCCCCCCAGGCACCACTGGCTAGGTGTGGAGCGCAAGGGCGGTCCAAAGACAGGAATAGCAAGTGAAATGGCAGTGCACTAGGCAGCTTCAGGCAACTGTGATTCGGATGGCGTCCAACCCAAGCAGGGGACCAGTTGGGGCAAGCAAAGACGGAGTGGCAGTCCCCTTCCCTTGGTGTAGGTGTACTTATAGAGGCAGGAGTCCGGTACCCCAACGGTGATGAATGAATGGGCGGCCAGCAGTCCACAGTGCACCCACCGGGTCAGGCGGTGGGATCTCGGGTGGTCCGGCCGATGCAGGCAAGCAGGCTCCCCCTCCAACCAGGGCGCCCGGAGCGGTGCCCCCCACCTCCAAGAGGCAGCAGCACAACCCCCAAGGCGCCAAGGGCGCCCCTCCAGAGAAGCGCACGACTACAGCGCAATGCGGGTCAGGGGTCTTCCAGGCTTTATGCTGCTGCGGCGTGGGGAAGAAAGCGCCTCGGCACCATCTGAGTGGGGGAGGGGCGCCAATCCACTCGTGTCCCCTGAAGCGCAGCACCACGGACTGCCGCAGGTCCCAAAGCCACAGCGGGCCCCCCGCGGAAGGTCCGCTGCAGTTAATTGTCCGGGGGAGGGGCGGTCGCCGCAACCTCTTCACACTGAGGCAAGTCGGACCAGCCCAGCTAGGCCGCCCGGCAACTCGCAGTCTCGGATCGGCTTCTAGCGGCCAACGCCTCCGATGAGGGCAGAGGTGTCTCTGGACTGCAGCACCGCTGCCCGTCTCGGCCCCTCGTGAATCCCCCAGGATCCCAGGAATCAGCCAGGCACTCACCAGGAGCAACGCTCCCCGATCGGATGCTCCGCTTCAGCAAGTCATCAGGGGGAGGGGCGGGCGCCACGATCTCCCTTCACGGGTCGGCGCATATCTCCAAGGCCTCACGGTAGCCGCCAGCCGCTCCTCGATGTTCGCCAGCCGCAGTCCCCGGCAAAAGGAGGCCCGTCGAGGACTTGCTTAGCTCCGGATCAATGAAATGCCTCGCCCGGACGGGCCACCCGCACCGCCACACTCCTCCGCAGGCCCAGACCACGGCCTCGCGTAGCATGGTTTGGAGCGCTCAGATCCTGGACAGGATCTCCGGCGTTGTTTGCGGGGGTTCCATGAATCGCCCCTCCAGTGTGGGGGTCTCGTCCGTCTTAGGGAAGCTTCCGGCACATCTTCTCTCGAACAGACAACCCAGGCAGGATCTTTTCGTAGGATAAACGGGTCTTCGGGACGGAGCTGGTGGAGCTCACGTCCTGTCGGCCATGCTGCTTGGCCATTTCCCCCACACAAAGAAAAACTTACGCACTTCCAAGGCATGTGCAATCGAAACGACTACGTACCTTGGCCAGAGCCAAACATGAAGCCAAAATCAACCCAGTTAAAAACCAGCCCACACTGCAGAGTCGGCGACTGAAGAGACACAAGGGACCCACCCTGCTCTTTAAGCAGCCTGTGGCAAAATGGCCTGTCCCACCCTGACCTTGTCTGAACCGCCATCACAGTAAACATACCATCCACACCTCCATGTACCCACAATAATTTAAAAAAAAGTATTTTCATAATATTCTCACTAGCAACACCTACTTTGGTCTGAGGTGGTAGTTTCAGTATCATGATAAGAAGGACCATCACGCAAGTGACGCTTCGACCCAATACCAATGGTAGAAGACACAAATTATAAGTAAGCATTCAACATCAAAATATTTTTTGGGGAGTTCTGACAAATTTCCACCGATGCCTTTATTCTAAATAAGTGCATTTTAAATAATTCTGCTCTGGTGAAACCTCTCTTCTTCTAAGAGGAGGATTGTTTAGCACTTTCTCCATACAACAACTGGTAATAGAAAGTCGATGACTTCACCGTTCTTACGTATTGTTTGGGGGAGATAAGCTGCGTTAAATTACCTGTGCCTGTCTTGAAAGGCATTAATAAAGAACGGAACCCGTTTCTTTCCTCCAGTAAATATCCTTTTTGGCAAGAAAAGGTAGATTTGCTTGCCAACGTTTCCTGGCCTTAGGAACAGTCAATACTAATAAAAATGAACAATGACAAGGCACAATAGCTTGGGCGGAGGGGGGTGAAATATAGCCCAGTACAGCAGTACAGTATTATTTACATGGTGATCTTTAATAACTTAGCACTGTGGCTTTGCAAAGTAAAAATTAAATTACGGGGATTGGGTGCAAGCAGCAACATTGGCCTTCAAAGAACCTAATGCAAGATTTTATGTCTGTCATCTAACTCCATAATTTCCAAAACAGCACTTCTCTTAACCCACACAGATATGGAGATTATTGTCCTCATTTGAATATGTTGTCAAAAAGAGCTATTAACAAAGGTGCTTTACCCCAACCACCCCTCTGCTCTAGTGTGTCATTGACTCGCTCTAGCCCTTAACTTTTTATCACAAAACATATATTTTATCTTCAGTATGTCATACGTATGTTCAGTGCTGTGACAAACCGGTTAACAGCCTACCACCAACACATGTTTTAGAACTTTCTCAAGGCTCAAATTGGTTTTGTGCTTGAACCGATTCCTGATCAGGATCTGGGTTGGGGGCAGCATAGTTGTATGCAGTCACCATTTGCCTCATAGGCACTGAAAACACACGGTCACAAAACTAGAAGAAGGTGCAGTCCTCTCTGTGGAAATTGAACGACCACTCAAATTGGCATGTGAAGATGTTTTAGTGAAATAAACCCTTTCAAGAAGTATTTCTGTGAAATGTGGTGTGACTTCTCATTACTATCATAGTTTCTTCACAAAGATTTGCACAGTGAGGTGCGCCTTAAGTAATCGGTGTCCTTTCAATTTTTGCCTTGTCTGTCTTCATAGCTACCCTCCTAGCATACGTAAAGGGGGGTTTCCTTCCAGAACGCCTGTGGCACCTAAATTCAGGTCTTGAAAATCATAAAATAATACCAACGGACTAGGAATCGAGAAGGCGTCTCAAGCTGCGGTGAAGAAAGGGGACTCACGGGTCACTCGTGGAGTTCTGGCCTCTGTACTTCGGTGCAAAAGAGGCTCGGGCAGGGGCTTCAAAGACCCCAATGCACAACTTTGGGATACCTCAGTAATAGGTGCAGGTGCAAAAATGCAGGATCTCCAGGAGTTCCCGTCCCACATCTCTTGTGTCAGCTACGGGTCTCAGCTTTGCTGGGATCTCGGGTCAGCTTCAGAGATGTCTGGAAGTCCGTATCCTGTGTTGCAGATTCTTCGAGATCCGGCGGGACCTTTGAAATTGCAGACCGGCAAATATGCTTTTGTTGCCTGTTTGAAAAGGGTGGTCACTCCTTGACCACACGGGAGATTTCCTCCGTCTTCCAGTCGATATGGAATGTCGAAGGTCCAAGATATATGTTGGATAGTTTCGTTCAGGGTAATTTAAAGTCCTAGGGACTGGGATCCTATTCTTATATTAAGTTTAGGGGTTGGACTAACTTTAAGGTCCCTCCTATGGGTGCACCTGGGGAGGGGGTGGTTCCACCCCTTCCCCTTTGTCCAGTTTCGCGCCAGAGCTGGGGCGGAGTGCCCCAGCAACTGGTTTGAACTGGGAAATGCATAGAGCACCTTGGGTGCCCCAGGCAGTGTCTGAAAAGCATTCACTAAATACAACCCACCCTGCCCACAGTGGCGGTTCTCTTATGGGGGCGTTTGGGCGCCGCCCCCCCCCTGCTTTTTCGCCGTGCGAGAAGGCAGAACAATGGTAGTTATCATATTATATAACTACCATTGTTTCTGCCTTCTCGCACAGCGAGAAAGCAGAACTTCCTGGCTTAGAGTTACTCGAGGGCAGGGGGGAGTGGCTTGCCCATTGTTGTTAATACTGACTGTTTGGGCAGCCTGAGGCTGCCCAAACAGACAGTATTACCAACAGTGTGAAAGCCACTCCCCCCTGCCCTCGAGTAACTCTCCCTGTTCTCTCTGTATGCTGCAGCAGCAGCATACAGAGAGACAATGACGTAGCCTGGGGCAGCCGGCCGCACCAATGTAAAAACGCGGCAGTGGAGAGGGAGGCTGCCTGCTGCGCCGCCTTCCTGATGACTTGCTGGTGCTGCCTGCAGGACTTGAAAGCGAGGAAGGCGGGAATCGGGACGAAGTCTCTGGAGTCTGCTGGACAGTAAGTTAAGTTTACTTAACTAACTTCTTTACGTCACACTGTGTTTTTGTGTTGCTAATACCTTTTGTACTGGCTGGCAAACAGGCATTTATTTTCCTTCTTGCTGATGAATGTGCCCGTTAGTAAAGCAACTTGTAACGTAAAGGCTCTTATACCTTCGGGTCGAGGTCGCGCTATAAAAAACTTAAATAATGGATTAAAAAAGCTGTAAAACCCTGCTTTCAAAGTAGGGAGTGTTAAATTCACCAAGTATTTGAGATTAGTACAGCCCAGGAGGAAACACTAACGGAGCAAGAGCACGTAGTGGTTGCTGCTAAATTAGGAGGTGTTTCCAATTCAATATTACATACTTTTCAGTGTTTTAAAAGGAACAGCTCATTGTGTAACTTGTTAGGAATCATTTTCATGATTACTTTATTAACTGAACTGACTTGTCAGTACAGCAATCTACTGAGGGACCACATTGCTGCTGTCGTGGGTAATCACCGATTTCTCGGTTTGAGGGCCTGAGTTTGGAATGAAAAGAAAACGAATTTCACGCTTTGAGCCCTGTCCATTTTATCTGATTTTTTTTTTTTAGATGTTTACTCGTTCCTGCGAGGCTTTGAAATGTTTTGTGAGCGGCCGGGGTTTAAAAGCTTAAATGATTATGTGGGAAATATCATAGTACCATAGGAAAGTCATCGTGGTATTGCTATGAGGAAGTCTATTTTAACATGACTGCTGATCCTACGCTGAAACATGATGTGTAATCCGAGTGAGGAAGTTGCACGGATTGGCTCCATATTTAAAAAAACTGGAAATGAGGGGCAAGCATTATTCAAGTTTTCAGATGGATTTGGGCTCTGAGTTGCTTTCCTCCAGGGACGTGTCTCCAGCTTCTCGAAGAATCGGTGCTTAGCCTACAGCTAAGTTTTGTGCTTGTGCAGTTGATTTTCACTGCGATACATGTCATGTTGTCCTGAATAAGTAGTGTCTGTCACTCTGTCTGGGATCTTGCAGGACAGAATTCAATTAATTAAACATTTCCAGTATTATTAACGGCAATGTACCTGCATAGCAGTGGCCAATACCTGCTTTGTCATTCTGTAATACCCCATGCACTGCTGTCTCCCTGCCATAGTTACGTTCTGTACCCAAGAGTGTTGCCTATGATTGGTTGAGATTTGAACAGGCACCTTTCAATGATTGCCTTCCTGGTTCAGTTCTCAGCATCCCTTCTTGATTAAACTACCTTCTAAACCCGTAGTTACTTTAGCTAGGACAGTTTCTCAGTGAAAGGTAGTTATCACATTTAGATTAAAAATAGTGACTTTTAGTCAGAACATTACAGTGTTCTGTTATGTTAGCATGTTATGTCAGCATCATGTCTAGGTACAAAGCATACAAAATATGATTGGTAGTAGTGTGGCTAGGTTTAGGTGAGTGGGTGACTCTATAAATGTGATAACTTGGGAAGCTTTGGAGAAGTAGTGGTCTGAGTGGCAGTATATGAGTTGAGTGAAAGTGGCAGTGGGGAGGTCTTGGTGTCAGGAGAAAGCATAGCGATGGCGTGGCGTGGCGTGGGTAATAGTGAAAGTGGCCCTCGGTAAGAGGCGGTGTTAGTGGTTTAGTGCCAATGAGTCTCTAAGTGTGTCAATTATAATTGGCAGTAGATGACTATTGTAGAGGGTGATTGTTTGCTAATGATGATGCAGGCCATCCGGGAAATTGTTGTAAACATGCTTATGATGTCTGAAGGTGTTTACTTGGAACCTGTTGATGGGGTTGGGCAGAGTTGAGATTCTGGGTAGGTGCATACCATTTCAAGACTATAAGTTCCCCCTGCTTTATAAGCCTGGCTTTATCATGAAAAGCATTTGCTTTAAAATCTACCATTTGCCAATCTTTTTCCAATTTTCTCTTGGGAGGAAGGCCCAACCTGTACCCCACTTTTGCTCGCTTCGTTTGCGGCTTAAACGTCATGCCCAACTTTTACGCCCCACTGCTTTCAAATGTCACCAGCCGCCTCTGCCTGCCCATATACACTAAAGCCAGGAAAACTATTGTCCAGGCCTCCCCTGCCGGAGGTTCGTCCAGCAGCAGGAGGGTCCACTCGTGTCTGTGGCAGCAGCATCCATTTTGTGATGCTGGGGCTCTGTTTAACTTTAACCGGGTTTACCAGTTTGTACATGTCTTCTCTCTCTAGAAGGGTGGAATGCTACCACCACCACCAGAACTGGTGGGGGAGGGGTAGTATTCCAAAGTGTTTGACACCTTATACGACATGTTTTGATAAAGCCAAACCAAAGTTAGCATTAAACGCGAGGATTGTAACGCACTTAAGAGTATATGGTATGGCTATATCATAGAACAGCTATATGGAGATGGTTCTGAAAGCTGCAGAGGGGCTCAGCTCATGCTAGGACACCCTCTCACACAAAACCAAGCACTCTGCCTCCAGGATTGTCAAGGCCTGCCATAGGAGTGACTTATAGGTTACTATGTGTTTATATATAAAGGTAGATATAGGTATACTATATCTAAGTAAGGGGTGCTTACACCACCTTACCCAGGCTGCAAGTGCAGACCTGTGGTGTCAGCTTCTAAGGCTAACCAAGGGTGGCACGATACCTGCTTCAGCCCCTGGTAAGCCTCTGTGGTACCTATGCCCTGGGTACCTAAGGTACCATATACAGGAGCTCATAAGGGTGACCCAGTAACCAATCTGGTGTGTACCTAAAGTACATGGTATCAATTTAGAGAGAGAACAGCTAGGCTGTGGGTGTGATTAGCAGGGCCACAGCCATACTAAAGTCGAAAAACCAGTGAAACACAGCAAAAAGTGGGGGTAACCATAGGAAGCAGATCCTACTCTCGTACATAAACCCCCCCAAACGCAGGGACATTAAAGTAAACTTGACCAGTTGAGTCTTCATGTTCTAAGTGGTAATATCGGGAGAGTCCATCTGCATTGGCATGGTTACTCCCAGGTCTATGTTCCACTGTATAGTCCATTACCTGTAGGGAAATGGACCACCTGAGCAGTTTGGGATTTTCCCCCTTCATCTGATTTAGCCACAAGAGGGGCTTATGGTCTGTCTGAACTGTGAAGTGAGTACCAAACAAGTATGGCCTCAGCTTCTTCAGAGCCCAAACCACAGCAAAGGCCTCCCTCTCAAAAGCTGACCAACGTTTCTCTCTAGGGGTCAGCCTTCTGCTAATAAAAGCTACTGGCTGGTCCTGACCTTCATCATTCAATTGTGATAGCACTGGCCCTACCCCCAACTCAGAAGTATCTGTTTGTACAATGAATTCTTTGGAGTAGTTAGGACTTTGCAGAATGGGTGCAGTGTACATGGCCTGCTTCAGGTCATCAAATTCCTTTTGACAGCTGACTGTCCACTGAACTTTCTTAGGCATTCTTTTAGAAGTTAAGTCATTCAGGGGTGTCACTATTGAACCATACTCCTTGACAAAACTCCTATAGTACCCAGCCAGGCCCAAGAAAGCTCTGGCCTGAGTCTGGGTGGTTGGAGCAACCCAGTCCATTATGGTCTGGATTTTGCTCTGCAATGGTTGAACCTGGCCTCCACCTACAAGGTGGCCCAGGTACACAACCTGACTCTGCCCTATCTGGCACTTAGTAGCCTTGATAGTTAGGCCAGCTTTTTGCAGGGCCTCCAAAATATTTTTCAGGTGGATCAGGTGATCTTCCCAGGTGGAACTAAAGACAGCAATATCATCAAGATAAGCTGCACAGTAGTCTTCCAGGCCTGCGAGGACTTTATTCACCAACCTTTGAAATGTGGCAGGTGCATTTTTCAGAGCAAAGGGCCTCACCACAATTTGATAATGCCAACTAGGGGTTGAAAATGCTGTTTGTGGCTTTGCATCATCAGCTAGTCTGATCTGCCAGTAGCCAGCTGTTAGATCAAATGTGTTCAGAAATTTGGCAAATGCCAACTTATCTATGAGCTCATCTGCTCTGGCTATTGGATGGGCATCAGCCTTAGTGACTGCATTGAGACCTCTGTAGTCTACACAAAACCTCATCCCTCTCTTACCACCCTGGGTGTGAGGTTTAGGTACTAGGACCATTGGATTAGCCCAAGGGCTATCTAAAGGTCCAATTACTCCCAATTCCAAAATTTCGGGACGTCAGTCCTGATACAGTCCCTGACGTGATCAGGTTGCCTGTAAATCTCACTTTTAACAGGCAGACTGTCCTCAGTGTTCACTTCATGAGTGCACCAGGTAGTCTGACTTGGAGTCAGTGAAAACATATGTCTGTACTGCTGTAGAACTTGTCTGCAGTCAGTCTGCTGCTGATCAGTGAGGCTGCCTGCCAAGGCTACTCCATCAACTGATCCATCAGGGTTCTGAAAGAGCAGGTCTGGGAGAGGGTCACTCTCTCCCTCCTGTCCTTCATCAGTAGCCATGAGCAAGCCCATGTCTGCCGTGTCAACATATGGTTTCCGTCTGTTGACCTGAAGCGCCCTATGGGGGCTCCTGGGAGTTCTAAGATCTATCAAATAGGTAACCTCTCCCTTCTGTTCAACAATAGTGTGGGTTCCACTCCACTTGTCTTGGAGAGCTGCTGTGGCCACAGGCTCCGACACCCACACGTTCTGTCCTTGCTTGTAAACAGTCAGTACAGCCTTTTGGTCATGCCAGGCTTTCTGTAATTCCTGGCTAGCCTCAAGGTTTTTGGTTGCCTTTTTCATGTACTCTGCCATCCGGGAGCGGAGACCAAGTACATATTCCAAAATATCCTGTTTAAGGGGTTTGAGAAGTAACTCCCATCCCTCCTTCACCAGACAAAGTCGTCCTCTCACAGATTGTCCAAACACAAGTTCATATGGGCTGTAGCCAACACCCTTCTGTGGAACCTTCCTGTATGCAAACAAAAGGCAGGGTAACAGGATATCCCATCTCCGCCTGAGCTTTTCTGGGAGACCCTTGATCATACCCTTTAAGGTCTTGTTAAGTCTTTCAACTAGACCATTGCACTGTAGATGATAGGGTGTGGTGAACTTGTAGTTTACTCCACACTCCTTACACATTGCACTTAATTAACTTGACATAAAGTTTGCACCTCGGTCAGAAACTACCTCCATAGGGAAACCCACCCTTGAGAAAATTCCCAAGAGGGCTCTTGCCACAACAGGTGCTGTACTGGTTCTAAGGGGGATTACCTCTGGGTACCTGGTGGCATGATCCACTATCACCAGGATAACCCTGTGCCCAGATGCAGTTTGGGGAACCATTAGTCCAACAATGTCAATCCCTACACATTCAAAGGGAACGCCCACCACAGGTAGTGGTATAATGGGGGGCCTTTGTAGTGCCACCTGATTTGGCACTGGATTGGCAGGTGACACAGGAGTGCCAAAACTCCTTTGTGTCTTCAGACATGTGGGGCCAGTGAAAGTGAGGGACAATTCTGTCCCAAGTCTTTTTTCTGACCCAGGTGTCCTGCTAGGGGAATGTCATGGGCTAGTGACAAAAGGAAGCCCCTGAAGGCTAAAGGCATGACTAACCTCCTGGAAGCACCAGGCTTGGGGTCCCTACTCTCTGAGTACAGGAGCCCTTCATCCCAATAGATCTATGGGTGCCACTAGCATTCCCAGCAGCCTCAGCAGCAGCTTGCTGTCTGAGGGGTTCAAGAGAAGGGCAGTCCAACTGTGCCTGACTCAGATCTGCCCTGGAAGGGCCCCCTGTCCCTAAGAACTCAACCTGATCAGGTTCAAGCTCCTCTGGGACAGTTCCTTCTTCAGGCTCAAAAGCAGCTTCCTCAGAAGGCTGATCCTCACTCTGGGTCGGGGGGAAGGCACAGCCTTAACCCTACTGCTCCTTTTCCTGGTAGGTAACTGGTCCATTATTTCAGAATCCAGTGCCTGTTCAGTGTTCCACTTTTTTACCTGTGACATAGTCACTGCAAGGACATGTACTGAGATTCCTAACATTTCTGCATGAGTCCTAAACTCCACTTCAGACCAGGCTGAAGACTCTAGGTCATTGCCAAGCAAACATTCTACAGGGAGGTCTGCACTAATCACAAAGTTCTTAAGGCCAGTTACCCCTCTCCATGAGAAATTAGCAACTGCCATACTTTGGGTAGTACTGACATTGCTGGCATTGGTCACTTGGTACGTTTCACGAAGTATCACTTGTCCAGGGTCCACAAAGTCAGGTATCACCATTGTGACATTGGCACCTGTGCCCCTATAGGCCTGAGCCTTTTTTTCATTGATCCAAGGATTTTGTCTGTACTTGCCCAGGTTACTGGGACTCACAGAGGGGGTCATATCCATGCCCCCATCACAGATCAAAACAGCTTGAGTTGGCACTCGGACTAGGCCAGAGTCCATCTCAGTTCCCAGGGTTAACCCTACTAGACCCTTCTGTTGAGAACCACCACTTGGAGCTGAACTAGGGGAACAGTTGCATTGGGGGCAATGGTGGCTGGAGCTGCCTCCTTCTTGGTGCACTCACTAGTCCAGTGAGCATTGTTCTTATAATTTTTGCACCATGGTTTTCTTGGGCCTTCTTTCTTTTTAGATTGGGGACCCCCACCATTAGAAGCTTTTTGGGGACCTTGTGAAGACTTCTGGTCTTTAGCTTTCTCCCCACCCTTTTGGTCTTGCCTCTTCTGGTCACCACCATGGTTCTGTACCTTCTGCTTCACCCTGGTTCTGACCCATTTGTCTGCCTCCTTTCCCAATTCTTGGGGAGGGGTCAGATCAGAGTCAACTAAGTGCTGATGCAACTACTGGGTCTGACAGTTAATAAGAATCTGGTCTCTCATGATTAGATTATACAATCCTGTATAGTCACACACTTTACTCCCCAGCAACCAGCCCTCCAGAGCCTTAGTAGCACAATCTACAAAGTCAGTCCAGTCCGGAGTCTGTGTCTTCCGGGTATCTCTGAACTGTAACCTATACTGTTCAGTGGTTAGGCCAAACCCATCTATCAGAGCACTCTTCAGGAAATTGTAATTGTCAGAATCCTCTTCTCTGACAGTGAGGAGCTTATCCTTGTCTGCAAAGGAGAACCTCAAGATTGCTGCCCACTGCCCTGTTTGTACCTGCTGTACTTTGCAGGCCCTTTCCAGTGCAGTTATCCATTTGTGGATGTCCTCCCCAGTCTGATAGGGAGGGACAATCTTGCTTAGGTTTCTGTGGTCATAAGACCTATCCCTACCACTAGGGATATTGCTGCCACCATGGGGCTCTAGCCCCATCTTTTTTTTTATCTTTCTCGAGAGCTAGGGTCTCTTTTTCTAAGGCTACTTCCTGTCTCCTCATCCTAAGCTTGGCTTCTCTCATCCTAGCTTCATGTTTCCTCTTCTCAGGAGAAGTTCTTCTCCTATGAGCAGAGGCAGAGGACCCTAAAGAAGACCCAGAATGGTTGGATTCCACTGAAGGGGAACTTTCCCTTCTAGGCACACCTACAGGTCTACATGGGGGCATTGAGGGGGGACCATTCGGACCTACCTCATCTACTGGTAGCCCTGTGTTTCCCAGGTTGAGTCTACTAACATCATCCTGGTCTGCATCATCCTCATCATCATCCGAGTTCTGGTGGAGCACCCCACTAATATCCTCTTCTGCTGATTGATGCACCCCACTCCCATTACCTAGTCTATCTGGATCTGATGCTTTTTCCAAGTCATCTGCCACTAAGATATCTATCAGGTGATGGGTGGTGGGACTATGTCCTTGCTTTCATTTCCTTATGCCACACAGACCCCTTAACTCCTGGAAGGAGAATGTATAATTTTTAGATGGCAGCAATGGGCTGTCACCTGGCAGAGACCCACTAGGTCCTGCCTTTAAAGCCATGACTAATGAGGTTTGGTGTGTGCACCTACCTACACTACTTGGTTTCCTACTAAACCTCTCTAGTAGTTGTTGTCAGGATGTGCTAAGCCCTTAACACCTACAACTGCTAAGTTCAGTAGAACTTATGTATTTCAAGCATGATTTATATGTACCTACTGGTACCTCAATGTGATTTTTCAAATGATATTCTCAAGATTATTTGGTAAAATAATGCAAGCTTTAATCCCACACGCAGCACACCAATGTGAGAAGTTGGCCTGGCATATGATGTCTACTATTCTAGTGGGCTCCTTGCACCAGTCCAAACGACCCTTATTGATTGTAGGTTTAAAGTCAACCTTTATAGAAAGCTATCCTAGTGGTAGCTGTGGAGAGCAGCCTTCAGGCTAAGACTTAGAGGCGAGTTAAGCTAGTTGTTTTACAAGTTATAATCTCTTGAATGATCAAATGAAAGCACACCACACAAGGTATATATTAAATTATATGTATTTTATTCTAAACACAACCCCTCTGGACTCTTTATGAAGTCAGAGGTAAAAGTACAATACAAGAAACTTAATTAGCATATGATCCGTTGCACAGTATACGTTGTGCCCTACGGGCCTCACAAACCATATACCAAAATAGTGGTATAAGAACCACATGAGTGTTAGAAAGCAGGCCTAGGGCCTGTAAAACCGCTGGGGCTACCAGGAACCACCCAAGGTAGGGACACAGGAGGCTCATGGGGGACGCATGCAGTGTCTAAACGCAGCAACGGATCACCATTGACTTTCTATGGAGAACGAACAAGTTGCAATTTTAAAAATTAAGGGCACTTAGAGGTAAACTATGATGGAACCCTTTTAGACTAGGACACTTCAAGAGTCAAGACCCACAGGAGCACCAGAGTACTTGTGTTACCTCACCCAGGGAAGCCAGGTGCATAGGTGTCTTTTGGTGTCGGGTTTCGTCGTCGTTTTCTATGGAGAGCTGCAAAGAAATGCTGCAGGCGACCAGAGGAAAAGTGTCCGGGTGGATCCAAGAGTGGATCGGAGCTGTGAAGAACCTGAAAGCAGAGGGGACAGTGTCTGGGTTACTAGCCAGTGACCAGGATGGCAAGGAGAAGATGCCAACCAATGTCTGGTGTTTTCAGGTGAAAGAGGTGAAGCGTGACTCTTCAGCCATGAGAACAGGAGGCGTTGCGATGACCAGGAGCTGGATTCGAGCTGTCCCACAAAGGATGTTGAGTGCTGCAGCGTCAGAATCCAGATTGGACCCAACAAGCCTTGGCAACAGTAACCCATGCAAGATGACAACATTGTCTTCGATTCAGACCAGCACGGTCTGAGGGCCTCCTCCTTTGGAGGGGAGTCAGAGCACATCTGGAGCAACCAGAAAGCTCAAGAAATCAAGGATTGGCCTTCGTGGGGGCTCACTAGCCAACGGACTAGGAATCACGAAGGCGCCTCGAGCTGCGGTGAAGGAAAGGAGACTCACGGGTCACTCGTGGAGTGCTGGCCTCTGTACTTCGGTGCAAAAGGTGCTCTGGGCAGGGGCTTCAAATACCCCAATGCACAACTTCGAGATACCTCGGGAAGTAGGTGCAGGTGCAAAAATGCAGGATGTCCAGGAGTTCCGTTCCCACATCTCTCGTGTCAGCTACAGGTCTCAGCTTTGCTGGGATCTTGGGTCAGCTTCGCTGGGATCTTGGGTCAGCTTCAGAGATGTCTGGAAGTCCGTCTCCTGTGTTGCAGATTCTTCAGGATCCGGCGGGAGCCTCGAAAATGCACACCTGCAAAGATGCTTTTGTTGCCTTTTTGAACAGGATGGTCACTTGTTGACCACAAGGGAGATTTCTTTCGTCTTCCAGGTGATATGGAATGTCGAAGGTCTGAGATATATGTTGCAGAGTTTCTTCCAGGGTAATCTTAAGTCCTGGGGACTGGGATCCTATTCTTATAGCCAGTTTAGGGGTTGGACTAGCTCTAAGGTCCCTCCAGTGGGTGAACTTGGGGAGGGGTGGTTACACCCCTTCCCCTTTGTCCAGTTTCGCGCCAGAGCTGGAGCTGAGTGCCCCAGCAACTGGTTTGAACTGGGAAATGCATGGAGCACATTGTGTGCCCCAGGCAGTGTCTGAAAGGCATTCACTGAATGCAACCCACCCTGCCCCAATACACTAAAGCGTGTCTAGGAAGGTGCTAGCACCTCCCTGGACAGGAAACCTATTGTCCAGGCCTCCCCTGCCGGAGTTTCATCCAGCAGCAGGAGGGCCGACTTTTGTCTGTGGCAGCAGCATCCATTTTGTGACGCTGGGGCTCTGTTTAACTTTAACTGGGTTTACCAGTATGTACATGACTTCTCCCTCTATTTATTTATTTTATTTTGAAGATCTTCTAGACGCCAACTAGATCCTTGCGGATATCAGAGCGCTTTACATAAAATCAGGATCATTATACAAACGGATAAATGCAGGTAAGTAACATATACATAGAAACTCGTGCAAGGGGAAGCAGTAGGGTACAAAAACAAACACATGTCCAATTAATCATGTCGCGGTCTGATAAAGTGACTAGAGTGACTGGATGGACCCATGTCGTAGTAAGGATGACTGGTAAGGGTACGATTGATCTCTGAGTTTCTTTAGTCTCTGATCATGTGAATTCTGCCACAAGAACCGCTTTTACTTCCTTTTTTGAACGATGCTGTAGAAGCATTCAGTCTGGTTTCTGGGGGAAGTATATTCCATATCCCGGGCGCCATCCCAGAGAAGGTTTGTTTATATGTTTTCTTCCTGTTGAATCTTTAAGTTTTCAGAATAAAGGTTTTCCGCACTTCTTGAGAATGTTGTCCCACCAGAGATAGTCAACTTCTGTGCTAGGTAGCTGGGAGTCTTGTGATGTATAGCGTTATGCGTCATGCACGCTATTTTTAGGTGAATTCTGGCTTCAAGTGGTAGCCAATTTAGAGCTTTTAAATCTGGGGAGATATGGGAACTTCTTTGAGCCAGTGATGTGTCTCACTGCCGCATTTATTGAGGCTATTAGGGGTGCTGTTGTAGCTTTTGGGAGGCCACACAGAGAGACACTTCGGTAATCCACTTGAGGGATAACTAGCGCTTGTACTACCAGCTTGAAGTCATTGACCTTACTAGATGGTGTCCCCTGTTTATATCATAGATGAGGAGGATGACAACAGTAAAATAAACCTATTGCAGTGTCCATTTAATCTGTTTCAGGCGACACTTGTAACCATTTCCAGGTCTAACATGGAAAATACAATCAGATTGTGATAAAAATGTATAGAGAGGTATAAAAACCGAACGCTAGATAGAGATATGTTACAACCACCAAGATCTGGAGGGAGGTTGACATTCCCATAAATAGACCAAGACTATAAATAAGCCCAAATACAGATACCTTGTGAAGGGCCTTTAAAAACAGAAATACATTTGCCAACCTGGAACTCAATTTGGTCTGTAGGCCACTATGGTATCTCTTGTGGATTGCAACAAGAGATTATCCCCTAGGTTATATGTCTCAGTTATTATACATCCATCCTTCTTCAAGTCTATACAACTGAAGTTGTTCTCCCTCAGGAATGAGATGTTCACAAGATAGAAGGGGACTGCGTGATGTCCAACATCTTTTGTCATGGTAAAATTAAATCTTTGGAACCTGAAAACAAGAATATCACCTAGATGAGAGTGCACCTACGCCACTAGGCTCTATTTGTTCCCAATATGGAAGCAGGAACGAGGGAACTGATTTTTTCAGAATTTGTTCTCTTCACATCTCTTTCAAAGGACTGATCAGTAGCATACACCACTCTTGGAAGCTCTCACACTCCATCTTATTGGCTACTTATGAAAACATGGAGATTGGCGCGCAGTAAACAGATCTATAAATGAGTGACAGAGGAGGTGGCTGCCTTTATGAATAACTCTAGGGGCACAGAGAATCTGGACTATCCTTCAATTGCAATGGGAAACACAGTTGGTGTTTGCGCTGGGCAGAGGCAGCCCGAGCGCGAAGGAGATGCGACTCGGTCCTGATCAGCTGCTCCTTGAGCCCGTGTACTCGCGATCCCTGTGAACGCTGTGAACCATAAGCTGTAAGCTCCGTGTGGGGGCCCATGTGGGGGCTTGTTCCAGCGCGGCTCCTCCGTGATCCTGTGAGCCCGTCTGTGAGCCCGTCAGTGAGCCCGTCAGTGGACCCGCGACCCCGCGACCCTGTGAGCTGTAAGTTTCGTGTAGGGGCTTGTTCCGAACTTTTACACGAACCATCACCACACAGGCCAACACCAAACGAACGCCCCACGAACACCACACAAACCGCACTCCGTGGTCCGGTAACGGGAGACCCGGCCAGCTTCTGGGTTGTGGGTTGTGCAGAGTCACGGCAGAGACACGGTTGAGCTGCGTTTGTGATGTACAGAGGCGGACACACGCTAGTTCTTTCTTGTGTTCGTATGGCCGCGTGGAGCGGACTGAACGCCTGCTGGCTACGTTGTAATTGAGCCCAATCGAATCAAATTGCAACAGTATTGTATTTGAGGCTGACCCAGCTGACCCGGAGCAGACCAGAGTAGACTCAGGATGCGCTTTTTGGCCCTTTGACCCACCACCACAGATCCTGGTGTTGCCTACTTTGTCTTCTGGGTCTCCTGCTGCCCTGCGGGGTCCGTCGCTGCTTGCTTGCAGCCGCAGGCACCCAACCACGGGCCCGAAGTCTCTGCGCAGGCCAGAGGAACTGAGGGAACTACAAACCCCAGAATCCCCGGCGGCGCGGGGGATTACGAGTCACCATCTAGCGCCAGGAGGCTTGTCCATAATTAGGACATTGCTACCCTGGGACTACAATCAAGTAAGGACATTTATATTGCTAAGCGCGCTCCCCGGCAGGAGCAAGGATTACTCACCTGGTCCACGGTAGCGGAATACAGCCTGATCGAGAGGCAGCAGCAGCAGGGCAGCGAGAGTGAAGGTTTCCTTGCCACCACTGCCAAGAGTCACCAGAAGCAAACCTCTCACGCCGCCGCCCGGGACTACATTTCCCGGCAGGCTCAGCGGCGGCGCGCCCCTCAGACGTCAGAACAGCTCCAGGAGGCGTATTTAATCAGCGCGCTCCCAGCGTCACGGGACGCCGGGTGAAGCCCGGGCCAAGGGGGGGCCCATTGTAGCCCGTTAGAGACCGGGTGAGACCAGACCGACCCATCCCTCTTTCGCCTGTACCAGTGAAAACCCCACCACAAACTGTAAGTACTGTCTCCTGGGATTTAAACATTACCACCTGTACTAACATGCCTGCTCGGGGCACAAGGAGCAACACAAAGGCTTGCAGAGGGTTGATCACTGGTACGTTAGACAATTTTATTATCAGAGCAAATTCAGTGATCGATCAAGGCATCATCCTCATGGAGCGCAGAGTATCGCAGGACCTCGCTATGGCTAAACGATCTTCCTTGGGCCACTTTGCCAATGCGAGGACACCTGTACATGATAATAATCCTAATACCACCTGCGTTCCTGTCCTTGTACATGCTCCACAGGATGATGACTATATTCCTCCAATTACAGGATCTCCAACTGTAGAGGCGATAGCGCCTCCCGAGGCTCCATCTTTGCTTACCTTGCCCGAGAATTCACCGGCAAACTTACCAAGGAGAAAATAAAGAGAGGCGCAAAACACTAAAGGAAGCGGACTGTACTTACTGACCGGCCATAGGAAAATCAGAACAGCGAAGGGCCGGGCTGGAAGTGGTACACCTCCAAACCTTAAGGGATGTTCCAGGACGAATGACTCCATTGGCCCGGAAATTGACAAATCCGTGCTACCGGCAGCTCCACAAGGACTTTCTATGCCGGTGCAGGCACAATGTACGGGGGGGGCAAACGGGGTGGATGATTACCTCATTGAAAGTCTGGGGTCCTTACTAAAGTCAGCACTCAACCCTTTAGAAGCGAGACTTGTCAGCATGGAATCTCAGCTTTCCCAGATACAACAGGCTATGACGGGGAGTGGGGCAAAAAGAAAGAGAAAAACCCTCCCTGCTGATATTGCCCAAGCCAGCTCTGTGCCTAATGGGGCTCTCGGTCGTGTCCCTCCACCGGCTCTCGTGCCTTCCACTACAGCCGTCAATATGACGGCTGGGGCCGTGGGAGTTGGTGCTGGGACTGTACCGGCAGCCAACATAGGCACGCCCACCATAGAGCTAGCTACGATATCAGCAGAGGGGGGTCAGTCTCCATCTAATATAATACCTAAGGTTTTGGTCAGAATCAATTTACCACCTGAAACCAGTCCGTATATGGTGGTACTGACAGGTATCCCTCAAATTGGCAACCCAGGTCAGGAATCATTTTTGGCATTAAAAAACAAAGTGATACACTGGCTTAATCAGAACAGGCCCCTACCGCATAATGTCAGAAGTGAAATATTGATGGTACGTAGGATAGCTTGGGTGGGTTGTGGTCGAAAAACCATCACAGGCGACTGTGTCCTGATTATTTTCCGGGACCTGCTCACAGTGGAACACATCTGTAATTGGACCCATGATAGTGCAGGGTCAAGGATTAAACCCTATCCCCTGTCCTTCTACCCCCGACCTGTAATGCCAGAATTAGCGGCAGACAGGTCCCTGGTAATGCAAAGGCGGGGCGAAGGGTGAATAGGGGTGGCCATGGAGGCTCAGTCACTCAAAACTATCCAGTGAACTAAAATAGGTTTAGTTCCCTTGAAATGGTCGACTGACTTCATGTGGACAGGGAGGTAGGGGCGTGTAATTTTCAGCCTACGAATTCCACTAAGGCCATTGAAAGTGTAGAGGAGCCCGAGGGTAACTCTGCAAAAGCGTCTCTAAATAAGGCAAAGGGGCCTGTGACACAGGAAAGGGTGGTGCCACGGCATCGAGAACTACTTAACCGTGGGGCGCTAAACGTAGGTGACACACTGGGTTCACTTAAAATATTATCCTGGAATGTGGCGGGTTTTACACACAAGTTGCATTGTTCAGAGTGGGGTGCCTTGGTAGATCAGATGGACTTACATTTGTATCAGGAGACCTGGGCCAGGGAGGAACACTTAAGAGCGGGATTTGCCACCTTTCATATACCAGCAAAATGGGGAGGGATAGGAAGGCCATCTGGGGGCTTGACCATCTGGGTTGCCCTCCATCTGGGATGCGTGGTGGAAAACGTGTCCACACACTCAGAGGATGTGCAATGTCTAGTGTTAAAATGGCCCAACGGGTATGGACTGGCGGTTGTGAATGTTTACTCGCGGCCAGTACGGTCAGGCCTGGAGTCTTACACAATCGACGATCTATCCCAATTCCTGAGTACACTACCCAGGGAACTTAGTGTCCTAGTGGCAGGGTATGTGAATGCCAATATGAGCCATTTTTTGAAGGCAGTGAAGGTGCTCTCATGGCAGAGGACGACTACTGGGCGATTCCCCAGTGTCAGTCCCCGTGCCCCAGGGCGTGGTCCCCGTTGGCAACTCTGATCACAGCCCTGATATTAAACAATTCCCTTAGGGCTTGCAATGGACGCTTTGCGTCCGATAGCCCATCAGTCTGTACCTATAATAAGAAGGGGCAAGAGTCTCGGATTGATTAAATCATGGTGGAAACCCGGATGTGGTCGATGGTCGTTGACTTCAGGGTAGTTGAGAGAGCCGATAGTCATAATAACGCACTACGCCTGTGCAACAAGGAACAGATCTACCTAATGCAGGGGATGAGGATACTGGTTTGACACTAACAAGTAACAGGCGTAGGGTAAAGTGGGGGAGAATAGCAGGATCGGAAGAGAACCTAGCTAAAGTGTATAATATAGTTCTGTTTCATGCCTGCTAACAACACTGATTCCCGGTCTTCAGGACATTGTATAACCGCCTGATACTGTGTCTAGTGGCTGTCTGGGGCATGAACCCCACCCAGTCCATATTGACCAGGTTGGGAATTTCTGTGGGCTGGCAGTCCGCCAGTGCCCTAGTACGGATTTTAAACTCTGTATTCGGGACGGAGATAGGGTGATATGAGGAGCAGACATCCAGAATCCACACTGTCTCTGATTAACAGAAGTCAGCAGATAGGCTTGAATCCTTCCCTGCTTCTTCTAATCCGGCCCAGTTCTAGAGGGTGGGCTGGGTGGGCCAGGCCCACCCAAAAATTAGCCTGGCCTACCCAAACATGAGCCTTGGCCCTCACAGTGAATCTGCCTACAATGCACAACGATAATAAAAAATGCACCGATAACTCTGGTGATTAATGATCGTGCTAAAGAGCAATCATTTTGTATGTTGGCAATTTTCAAATGCAGATAAACTGAATTTTATGTGGATAGATCAGTGGATTACTGCCTTTGTCACAGAGACGCTGCGCGGTCCACCTTCTTCCTATCTCCTGAACAATCAACAGGAAGAGTCCTTTTACGTCGTGTATGGTGTTCAGAGTGGGGAGATTTGCATATCAAAAGAAAGTTGAGGTTTGTGAGAAACCATACAACACAGTAGACTTGATGGGATACAAAGCGAGGCAGTATATAGCCCATTGTGTCAATGCGCCTACTGCTGCTGCTGTGTGCAACATTCAGCTTAGATGGACATTCTTACTGGACCAGCTTTGCCTTTCATCCCTCTGAGTTTGAAATGGGCAATGTGAATTCGGGGCCATATGGTCGTCCCCTGAGAATGAGTTACAATGTGAAACAATACCGTGGCGCTCGCCTAAGGCCTTCTAGACAGCACTCCCCATTTAAACCAACATCCTTCAACAGGGGCATTTTAATTTAAAGTAAACACAAGATTTGCTGCACCACTGTCCCCTACAGTTACAAATAAACATGCAAAAATACACATAAAAACCAATAACTTTTAACTTTTTACAGTCATGCAATTGATAACACATATTAAAAACATAGATTTGTGTTTTTTACACACGCACTTTCAGTCCAGAAGTCTATCTACTCGGTGCTTTTCATTGGCATGCTGCACCTATCACTTTACACCCAACAATCCCTTCACAATCAATGGCCGGTTGGAACACTGATGTGGACATGCGGTGAAGACATATGTTAGGGGCAGTCATGTTCATTCATTGCATGGCCTTTGTGCTGGAAACCTGCACGGCGGTGGTGTCTTTTTAAGTGCTTGCTGTGAAAGGGTGGAAATTGCTGTGAAACACTGGAGAAATGCTTATTTTCCTTTATATGGTGCGCATGTAGTCCGAGTTGACATCAGAGTTGTTTAATAAAAGGCACACTGGACACTGTACATTATGTACATTCAGAGCCGAAACAACTAAATCACAATGCTTCATCAGAAGTAGTAAGTGCTATATAAATAAATTGCCCTTCACACGTGTCCTCATTACAGAAGTGCTCTCTCAATGAACAAAGATTGAAGAATTTGAAGACCCACAGGACGAGGGAGCATCATGGCCAGAAGAGGCATGAGATTTAAAACATGCATTTGCAATGCAATAGGTCTTGCATTTGCTAGAGTTTGAGCTATTGGCATTATAAATGAAAATGCTTTTTATTTATGTGTTGGTTTTTAAAACATAATTAAAAGGCACCATTGTCATTTACAATGCCAATAGGTTTAACTCTTGCAAATGCGTGACCTATTGCATTACAAATGCGTGTTTATTTAATTAGCAGTCGGGTCATTAGGGCAACTGTGGAACGTACTTTAAAGTGCGTGCTAATTATGTTTACTGATATATTCAATGTTACAATTTTGAAGGTGATTTTACTAATGTTTTTACAGGGAATAATGAAAGTGGAACCAGATGGTGGCTGGTATGGGGCTGTGGACCAAGGTCAGCTGTGAGATCAGATTAGGGCCGGACTGGGAACCACAACGACCTTGGCAAAGTGCTCGGACGACCCCTCCTCCCCACTAGGGCGTTGGAGGTGCCGCCGAGCTCTTTGCCGGGGCCGGTTTTCGGGCGATTTTGGTACAGGGCCGATTTTGCAGCTATGCTGCAAAAACGGCCCTGTATCTAAAACTGCCCCCAGGGGCCCAAACCCGGCCCCCACCCGCGCGGCGCACCGGGGTATTGCCCGGTGCCCAGTACGGCCAGTCCGGCCCTGGATAAGATGCACTGGAAAAGGGTGGTAGAAAAGTGGATAATCAAGCCTGTAAGGGAGTGTGCTGCAGAGTCAGGGGTCAGGTGAAGGTAGTAATGAAGAGGGATTCTCCGTGAAGGCTCGCACATAGGGAGCCAGAGTAGTGTCACTTGCCTGATACTCCCACCTCAGAAACCTCCTCTTCTCATCAAAGGGAATTACATGGAAAAAAACACTGTTTGAGAGTGATAAAATTTAGAAAGAGATTTGGAAAAAAGTGCAATTTACTGGGCTTTGTAAGACTAAGAAGAGATAAAGGATGGCCCAGAAGCAGGCCTTGCTATACATATAAGCGACAAATCAGGCCCGCAGTGGGCCACCCAAATGCACCCTTGGCCTACCCAAATAAAAATTCCTGGTGCCGGGCCTGCTTCTAAGACTGCTGCCGGGGTTTGGTGAGTTTGCGAATGAACTTTTTTGAAGAATACTCCCGGGAACCCTTTATGGCAGCGGTTTTCAATCTGTGGGGCGTGACCCCCAGGGAGGCCATGGAGTCATGGGAAGGCGGTCGCGCATTCCCAAGCCTCATTGTCTGCACGCAAGGATTGTTGAATGGCATCAGCTCGAGGCGGTTATCCCAGACAGAGCCTCGCACTGGGCGCTGCTCGGAGAAGCAAACTTATTGTGCACACTCCTCACCAGCTGATGAAGGAGGATGGGTCTTTCTGTGGGAGGTCAAGTACCAGCTTAATTGAGCCCAGCACACCTGTTAATGTAATAATAATAATACTGATATTTGTAGAGCGCGAACAGCTACCTCGCGAGGAGGTGTCCCGGCGCTAAATGAGCAGTTTTAGGCAGAGCGAGAGGGGGGAGAGTGCTAAGGTTTTCTGCATAAAGAGCCAGGTCTTTAGTTGCTTCTTAAAGCTAGATTCTGTCGTGGCAGATTGGATGGTGGAAGGCAGGGCGTTCCAGAGTTTCGCCGTGCCAGCAGAAAAGGACCTGCCACCAAGTCTAGCTTTTATGGCTCGTGGGACGAGTAGCTGAAGTAGGGAGTTGGATCGCAGGCACCTCTCCTGATGGTATCGAGGGAGTCTAAGTTTTAAGTAATTGGGACAGTTCCCCTTTAGTGCTCTAAACACCAGAGTTAGAGCTTTCAATTTTATTCTGCTAGCCACTGGGAGCCAGTGCAGTTCGCGCAGATGCGGAGAGACATGCTGTCTGAAAGGGATGTGTTTTATCAGTCTCGCAGCCGCATTCTGCACGATCTGCAGGCGTTGAACCAAATATTTAGGTAGGCCAAGATAAAGGCCGTTCGCATAGTCCAATCTGGATGTAACTGTTACATGGACTGCCATTTTGCGACAGTCTTCTGGCAGAAGAGAAAGAAACTTACGGAGGTTCCTAAGTTTGTAAAGACACCCATTTGTGACCTGCTGTATATGTGAAGAAAAAGAGAGACTCTAGTCCCATCTTACTCCCAAATTCTTCGCATAGGTGCTAGGTAAAGGAGGTGGACCCATTTCAGGAGGCCACCACAGGTCCGAGGGGGGATGAGTGTGTTTGCCAAAGAAGACAACCTCAGTTTTGCCTGCATTCAAATTTAATTTGTTGGCATTCATCCAACTGGCCAAATCTCGAAGGCAGCCCCTCATTTTACTAAAAGCAGCCTCCGACACATCAGAAAAGGGGAAGACTAATTGTGTATCGTCTGCATACGAAATCGCTTTGACCCCAATTTTGCAATCACGGTAAAGAGTGGGGCTAAATAAACATTAAAAAGTAAAGGGCTGAGTGCCGACCCCTGAGGGACGCCACACCAGAGGCGTTTTGGTTTAGAGGAGAAGGTGCCCAAGGCTACTTTCTGGGAACGATCTGTAAGATAGGAGTGGAGCCAACTCAGTGCCTTGTCTTCCAAACCTATGTCCTCCAGTCGTAGCAGCAATCTGCCGTGACCCACCGTGTCAAACGCGGCTGATAGATCCAGGAGCACCAGCATAGCTGATGCTCCTGAATCTAAGGACCACCTAATCGACTCAGCCACCTCGATGAGGGCGGTCTCAGTGCTGAAGCCTGATCTAAAACCTGACTTAGTTTCATGCAGAATCTCTTTTTCCTCAATAAATCTGTGCAGTTGTCGTATCAGTTTTTCGAGCATTTTGCCTGGGGCTGCTAGTAGGGAGATTGGGCGGAGATTACTTAAGTCGTCCGGGGCGCCATTGGGCTTCTTTTTCAAAGGAAGGAGTGTGGCGTGTTTCCAACACTCAGGGAATATACCTGTTGCAATGGACTTATTCCAGATGTGTAAGAGTGGTAGAACAATAGAGTCCGACATCATTTTCCAAAGCTTGGGCGGGCAGGGCTCATCAGGGGCCCCTGATTTACATTTTTGTATTTCCTTCAGGGCCTCGGTAAGGGAAATAGGATGGAATTGAGCTAAGGAAAGGGGGGGCAACACATTATCAGCCATGTCCGTCATTTCTGTGGGCTCGGGACTAGTGAAGGCATCATAGACTTTCATAATTTTTTTATCAAAGAAGTCCGAGATGTCCTCACAAAGTCTCTCCGACGGAGTGACTTCAGTCTCAATAGCCCTGGGTTTAAAAAAAGATTGAACAATCTTAAAAACTTCTTTGCTTGATTGCTCCACTTGCTGAATGGAAGTCACAATGAATAGTTTTGCTTTTTTTATAGATTGATGGAGACCACAGAGGAAGATGCGAGCGGGGAGGGTTGGAGGGGGCCGTTCTCTCTGAGGTGAAAATTGAATGGAAGTCACAGGCCTGAACCACCCAGCCACAAAGTTTCCTTACTGTTTGCCATTTCTCATTGTTTCTGTAGCCTTTGAAGGCATGGATTACTATGATGTCAACAGAACCCCTGGATGGCATTCCCTCTCATGCATCCTGTATTTAAAATATCTGCTCCTTGTCGACTTTTTGGGTGTTGATTAGAATGTTAGAATTATGAATAGAGGAGTAACATATAGCTATGATGTTGTATTTACTTTTTTAGACTTTCCCGATGAAGGCTCGCTCGAGCCGAAATGCATTGGAAGGATTAATGTGGAAGGATTAATATAAGTTAATATCAGTGAGAATCTATGGAAAGTTTGTGAAATCTCACGAAAAGTAAAAAACAAGTATGAAAAAAACCACGTATGAATAAAATACTTTTGGAAATGAGAATTTTGAAGAGATAATCATTATTGAATAACTATATGCTGGATTTCCAGCACTAAACGTCTGTGCACAGGAGACACCCTCACAGTCGTGGTGGTGCAATTGATATTGTATACATGTCAAGTCAAGTCAAGTCATAAAATTTGTATAGCGCACTACATACCCAGAGGGTTCCAAGGCGCTAAGGAAGGGAAGGAGGATTACTTGTCAAATATCCACGTTTTAAGTTGTTTTCTGAATGCTAGGTGGTTCTGGGTAAGGCGAAGGTAAGTGGGGAGTGAGTTCCATGTTTTAGCAGCCAGGTATGAAAAGGATCTACCTCCCATGGTGGTCTTGTTGATGCGAGGTACAGTGGCGAGGGCTTGGCTGGAAGAACGTAGTTGGCGGGAGGGGGTGTAGAAGGATAGTCGTGAGTTGAGGCAATCTGGTCCGATGTCGTAGAGTGATTTGTGTGCGTGGGTAAGCAGTCGGAAAGTGATTATATATTCCAGAACGGGGAATAATCCTAGTGGCACGACTTCCAGTCCTAAACCTTGTACGAATACAGCTGTGCACAGCCAACTGATTCATTGTTTTGTCCTACGTCCCACTCGACAGACTGTAGCACGCATTGGAGAACGAAAAGTTTTGAAACCATGCAATACGAAGAAATCGCAAATTTGACCGAAACGAGAGCGGATACATTTGCTTATGGAGATGATGACAAATCCCGGATTTACTCACTCATTAATGAGGATACAACAATTTACACATCCTCAAAAAGTTAAGAACAATTATCCAAACAACTCCTCTACTTATCTCGAAAAATCATTAATCGGCGGTTACATGCCAGCACTATGATTAGATACCATAAGGCTTCAAGGATCCCTCGAGGACTAAGGATTTCATTAAAACCATCTCTGTGTAAGAATTCAAAGAAATTAACCGATCGTTGGTATGCGATATTGAATAAATGTTCGCTGGATCTTATTTTACTTATAATTGAAGAATTGTCTCAAATCTTAGAAGAACTTGAAAAAGACATGGTGATGGTAAAGGAAGAACTCAATAAAATGATGACACCGGAAGAACTTAACAAAATGTTAGAAGATACCAAAAATATATTTGCAAAACATACAGAGGAAGTAAATGAAAGAAAACTGTGAAAGTATCATAGAGATACTATAGATTATAAGCCGGGCGAAATATACAAGTGGGCTGAAGTATATGCAAGAAAAAGACAAAATCGACCATATACATCACAAACGGACACATCGTCTACAGATACTGAAACTTCAGACACAACTAAGAACAGGCCAACTAGGCCTCAATCTACAACAGACACGAGTTTGGTAGTTCAGCCTTTTTTAGAGTCAGGTCCCACAGAAAGGGACGACCCAGGAGGTCCAGGAGAAGGAAACAATACAGAGAAAGAGATGGAGACTCCACAAACGAGAACTGTAACATCGAAAAAGGACAAGAAGAAGAATCGACCAACCTAGTGATCAACATCTCTGATGTTAGATTAACAAAAGTTCAAATCGAGACCCTACAAAAGGGCACATAATTTGTGCCCACAACACAGTCTAATCTCTTAGAACTTAACGTTAGTTTTTTCAAATTAATGAGAAAATTAAGACTCCGCCATTTTTTTGAGAATATTGTGACTGAACGTCAAGAATCAAAGTCAAAAGAGGATCCGTTGAAAGGTTTGACCAGTACCAGTTCATATATGGCTCCATGTAGTCATAAAACTCTTGATTTATATGAACAATTAGTAAAACAGGACTTATCTAAAATCAACTACCGGAGACAATCCAAATCCAGAAATCTTACACAGAAAAATTAGCAACACTAAAAACCATAGCTAATAATGAAAATATCATCTGCCAGAAGGCAGACAAAGGTGGTGCGCTGGTGGTTTTAAATACGGAATACTACAATGTACAAGTCAAGAAACACTTACAGGATGAAAGAACCTACATGAAGCTTGATTTCAATCCCACCAGAGACATACAAACAGTGTTACAAAAAATCATTCAAAAGGCCTTGGAGAACGGGACAGTGACTGAGAAAATGAAAAAATACCTGACGACTGATTACCCTAAAGCTCCTAAATTTTACGTAACACCAAAAATCCACAAGGACCCTGTCAGACCCCCATGTAGACCCATAGTATCCACCTGTGGTAGCTTGCACGAACCAGTGGGAAAGTTGATCGACAAATATTTACAACCGTTTGTTGGATCCATGAGTTCTTTTGTAAAAGACACTACCGACTTTTTGAACAAACTAGAAGCTATCCAATTGAGTCCTGATGAACAAGTATTAATGTGTACCATAGATGTACAAGCATTGTACACCTCAATACCTCACCAACTTGGAATAGAGGCGGTAGAAGCAGCTTTGATGCAAATGGAATATGATGAATTAATGAAAGTATTTCTATTAGAATTACTCAATTTCACCTTAATGCATAGCTACTTTAAACACCAAGACCAATGGTACCTCCAAAAATCGGGAACATCCATGGGCAATTCGGCGGCGCCGTCCTATGCAAATATTTTTATGCATTACTATGAAGACCCCCACATACTTAAAAAACAGACATGGAAAGAAGGACTACGTCTTTATCTGAGATACATAGACGATATATTTATCTTGTGGGTAGGCACTAAAGAACTATTGATTGAAAACATCAAAATCCTTAATGAGGTGGATGAACGAATCCAATTCACTTATGAACTTGAAGAAAATTCCATCAATTATCTTGATGTTACTATCACCAACCATCAGAATAAATTACAAACCACGGTATTCACTAAAAAAAACTGATCGCAACAACTTGTTAGCATATCAGAGTTTTCATCCGACCCCCCTCAAACATCACCTGCTATATTCTCAACTCTTACGAGTAAAGAAAATAGTCTCAGTCCCTGAGGAATACAAGAAGCAAGCACAACAAATGGCACAACGATTCAGAGAAAGAGGATACCCAGAACTAGTTTTGACTAAAGCAATGGAAAGAGTGGAAATGAAAGAAAGGAAAATCTTACTCACAGCCAAAAAAACAGTAAGGAATAGAAAATCACTTGTGTTAGTAAATTTTCGACTGTCAGCAATCGGTTTAAAACCATCAAAAAACATTGGCCCTTATTACAGGCGGAACCGGATTTCAATCAAATATTTAGGAACTTACCTATATTTGCGTTTAACAGAGGCAAAAACTTGGGAGAAATTATTAAGCAAAAACCTACTCAAAACATCAAAGAAATACAGAGGTACCATTCCATGCAGAAATTGCAATAATTGCAACAATATACTAGAAGGTAAAAGCATTTCGCATCCAATGAAAGGGCATAAAATCAATCTACATGTCAACGCTACCTGCGACTCAACTAACATCGTATACATGATTAAATGCCCTTGCGGAAAGGCATATATTGGCCAGACTGAACGCAAATTGAAGGTCAGGTTAAATGAGCACAAAAGCAACATAAGAACAAAAGCTCCAAAATCTGTGGTAGCAAGCCATTTCATTGAGGCCAACCACCAAATCAGCCAAATGAAATCTTGTGTTTTAGAAGTGGTTGACAAATTCGAAGACCGAGACAATAAGAAGGCACTTCTAAGACGTGAGAATCACTGGAAATATTTTTTACAGACTCTTAAACCGCATGGGATGAATGAACGGATAGAATTTGGCTGTTATCTATAAAATGTGATTTTTTTCCCGAAAATTCCACTATAGTGCTGAATAATCGCTGATTTTATTTTATTTTTCATTTTAGTTCATTTTAAATTGGTGAATTAGCATGAGAATATATGCTCATTGTTTCATGTTACTCGCTGTTGAAGAATTTTCTATGGACATGTTTTCTACTAGTTTATGCAGCGTATCCACAATGCATCTCACTTGTTGCTGTTTTATAGTGGTGGTAATACACCTTTAATTTTGTTGCATACTTTTGAAACGCCTTCATATACACGTCACACGCTAACGAAAGCGCATGGCCAGACATGGCGACAGCTCTATGAGATTAGAGCAAGTAAATCTTGAACCACGGTAAGAACCGGCGATGCAACCCGCTAAGCTTGAGGCTCGGGAGCGGTTACTTTGGTTGTTACAGTTCAGCGCGTAATCTTTAGTATAATGCCTATTGAATAGCCGCGTGTTAGTTCAAACATTGTGATACTACGTAGCGCTGTGAAAGGCTTTAATGATTCATGTTTAAACCTCCGTTTCATTTTTAAATGATCGTTTGATTACAGGAACGCTCATAGAATTGTTTTGCCTATTACGATGTTTTGCAAATTATGATGATTCTTCACTTTAGTAAACATGCATGTATTTACATTTCACCAATATGTTGATGAGAATGATAGAATTATGAATAGAGGAGGAATACATAGTTATGATGTTGTATTTACTTTTTTAGACTTTCCCGATGAAGGCTCGCTCGAGCCGAAATGCATTGGAAGGATTAATGTGGAAGGATTAATATAAGTTAATATCATTGAGAATCTATGGAAAGTTTGCGAAATCTCACGAAAAGTAAAAAAGTATGAAAAAAACCAAGTATGAATAAAATACTTTTGGAAATGAGAATTTTGAAGAGATAATCATTATTGAATAACTATATGCTGGATTTCCATTTTGGAGAAGACAACAAAGAGCATATATATGTGTATAATTGTGATGATAACATTTACTCTTGGTAAAACTACTTCCAAACAAACAATACACTTTCATTTGAGGGAAGAAAAAGGCCTTTGCAAGACAAAAATCTCTTGCATCATTAGATGAGTGTTTATTTGCCTGCCCAACTTACATTTCTTATTTTGGAAGCTTTTAGTCGATTTTACCTGTTAGAAAACTGCTTCACAACTGTTCTTAGTTTGAGTGGTACATTCCTTCATTTTCTGGCATATCTTTTTCGATGTTTGATATTGGCAATGGTAATGTGCTTACAGGCAGTGGTAATTTTACCTTCCAGAGTGGATTTTTGCAGGGAGTGAGTTTCCTTTTTCTGTAATACGCATTGTTTTATTCTAGTGGCAATCGTCAATTGCAGCTGACGGTATTTGCTTTGCATTTTTCCTGTAAAGAAGATCGTAATCATATGGGGAAGTACCTGTCTTGTAGTAATGGCGCCTTCTTTGCAACTTGGCCTGCATGTAATCCCAGCTCCTCCATTTGCAAAAGAGCTCTTTGTTCCTGGACACATTTTTATCTACCTGCGCCACGATTGTTCTATCTACTAGTATTGGAAGCACTTACAAACAGGACAGGATTGCACACACAAATTATTGACATTTGCCTCAGGAAAGCACAGCAGGTGCTAAATAAAGGAGTGCATGGCTATTAAAAAGTAGTTGGAGCACTTTTTCCATAGCTGATCCGGCAAGGTGTTTTTTGGGTGACGTTTTCCTTTGTTGGTTTTAGCGAGATATTCATGTAGGTATCTAATTGCAGACAAGGGCATCAAGAGTTCAGGGTTCTAATCCTCATTTGCCAAATTGAGCACACTGAGCGACCCTGCTCTCATCACCCAGACTCAATGTGCATCAATGTATTTAAAGGTACAGAGCGAGTGCGCTTAGAAGCCTGCTAGTCTAAACCCAGCACCAAGTGGCGTTTAAAGTGCACAATTTGTTCAAGAAAGTACCAGGGCCCGGAAAGCAGACCCTTGGCAGTTAATTACGAGACTCGTATTGCCTTCTCATTGTTACCACTGAGAGGACGTTTAGATATGAAAAAAACACACAGCCTTAAAGTTGTCTGGTGTCTAAAATGGCTGCAATAGGGCCAGAAGCCAGAAATGCCAGCTTCTTTCCCATGTGTAAGTTTTGTCATCCTGAGCAAATCAATATGTTTCTAAGTGCCCCCATTCTCTTAAATGCAAAGTTAGGGAGCTCTTGGAAACCTACTAGTCCACAATACTTAGCACTATATATCCTTACATCCGCAATACAGCTGCATCTGTAGCACATTGAAGCCCGGTTCCAGTTCCCTGGCTGGCTCCGTCCGAGGCTCCGAGCCTGTGCACATGTTGTGTTCATTTGAGCGACAGCCATCTGATAAAAGCAGGAAGGCATATCAACAATATTCCACAGCCTTCACTCCCCCCAACAGACACTGAATCTATTAATCTCCATTTCGCCTCTAGCCATCATGAATTCACCAGTTATCCTTCCCGGCTGACCCGCAGTGTGAAATGGGATCTCTGACGGGATCTGGGATCTGTGAAATGGGATCTCTGATCCTCTTATCGCTCCTGCGCTGAGAGGTCGCTCCACAGCCTGCTTGCAGCCTGATTGCCGAGACCTGATATCGTAGAGATTGTGCCTTCCACCCTAAAGTTGTTTTTTGTGCCTCTGCCCTGAGCGCTGCTTCGCTTTAATTCCGCTGCTTTCTCAGGTACTTTACACGCGATTACCCCCGGCGCTGTGCTCTGCCCTCCCCCCCCGCTGCCATTTTGTTTGTTTTGCTGGTGTCCTCGTCAGCCCGCCCCGCCTCCCAGCTGAACCGCCCTCCCACTGTCCTTATACAGCGCTCCCATACCTGGAAGCGCTGTGATCCTCTTATCGCTCCTGCGCTGAGAGGTCGCTCCACAGCCTGCTTGCAGCCTGATTGCCGAGACCTGGTATCGTAGAGATTGTGCCTTCCACCCTAAAGTTGTTTTTTGTGCCTCTGCCCTGAGCGCTGCTTCGCTTTAATTCCGCTGCTTTCTAAGGTACTTTACACGCGATTACCCCCGGCGCTGTGCTCTGCCCTCCCCCCCGCTGCCATTTTGTTTGTTTTGCTGGTGTCCTCGTGACCCCGCCCCGCCTCCCAGCTGAGCCGCCCTCGCCCCTCCCCCTTTCCACTATCTATATATGACCGAGGATCCTCCGCGCAGCGTCCACGCGCAGCGGCCGCGCCTCATTCGCGCCGAAGGTGCGCCAAAGGTAAGCCCGTCTACGCCCGTCCGCGCCTGGACCGCGCCCAGCGCCAGACCCCCTGGCCCTCGCATTGCCCAGCCCTCCCGCATTACCTACGATGCCACCACCCTCCTAGCCCTTAACCCCGGCCGCTCCCCCAACTGCGTCCAAGCCGCTCCTGGACACACCCATGGACCTTTCTCATGTTACTCCTGCAAATTCATCGGCACCGTCACCAACTCCGCTACGATCACACCTCAGGTTCCCGACCCCAACCACCTACAATGCATCCTGCTCAACACCCGATCGGTCCACAGGCACGCCATTGACCTATGGAATCTTCTAGACACCATATCTCCGGACGTCGCCTTCCTAACAGAAACATGGATGAACGCCTCCTCCGCCCCAGACATCACCATTGCCATCCCAGAAGATTATAAGATCATACGCAAGGACCGTACCGGCCACACAGGAGGAGGAATCGCTATCGTCCATAAAAAATCCATCCACATCTCAACCAGCTCTGACGTCAATCTCGCCAACTCTGAACACCTTCACTTCCAGATCCACATCGACCCTAAGACCACACTCAGAGGCACCCTCCTTTACAGGCCACCAGGACCCCGCGCACAATTTAGTGAGGACATCACGGACTTCATCACTCCACACGCGCTCCCCTCCAAAGATTACATCCTTCTGGGAGACCTCAACTTTCACCTTGAAAAGCACAACGACCGCAACTGCGTTCACTTTACCTACAACAAGCCCAAACCCAACAACCACCCCCAACCAACTCTGCAAAGAAACTGGAACAAAATCACCATCGACCAGATCTCCTCATCGCTTATTCTAAACCCCCCAACCCATTCCTCAAACCCCGACCAAGCCGCCACCAACCTCTCCCTATGGTTATCCAACAGCACCGACATCCTAGCACCACTGAAAAAATGACAAAGCAAACCTGGCAGCAAGAAGGCCTCATGGTTCAACGATGATCTTAAGAAGTCCAAGAAACTCTGCCGCTCCCTTGAGAAGGCCTGGAAAAAAGACCCAACCACCAGCACCAAGGACGCCTTCAAAAACGCCACCCGCAGACACCACCAACTGATCCGAAAGGCCAAGAAAACCGCCTTCAAGGATCGACTAGATAACAACGCCCACAACAGCAAGGAACTATTCAACATCGTCAAGGAATTTACCAATCCCTCGGCCAACTCCAACGACATCACCCCCTCTCATGCCCTCTGCGACTCCCTAGCTTCATTCTTCCGCAACAAAATTGCAGACATCCACAACAGCTTCGACAACCAACCCGGAGACCAACCCACCCAACCATCTGCTGAACATTCACCACCCTCGAACATCCTTAATGACTGGAACCCAATCTCCACTGAGGACACCATCCGCCTGATGAACTCCATCCACTCAGGATCCCCCACAGACCCATGCCCTCACCATATCTTCAACAAAGCAGATTCCATCATAGCACCGCACCTCCGAGACGTCATCAACTGCTCCTTCAACTCCGCCACCTTCCCGGAAAGCTGGAAACACGCTGAACTCAGCGCCCTTCTGAAAAAACCCACAGCGGACCCTACCGAACTCAAAAACTACCGCCCCATCTCGCTCCTTCCATTCCCGGCCAAAGTCATCGAGAAAGCTGTCAACAACCAGCTCGCCGCCTTCCTCGAAACCAACAAATCCCTCGACTCCTCACAGTCCGGCTTCCGAGCAAAACACAGCACTGAGACCGCCCTCATCGCAGCAACAGACGACATTCGAACTCTACTGGACAATGGAGACACAGTCGCCCTCATCCTCCTCGACCTCTCCGCAGCCTTCGACACAGTCTGCCATAGCACCCTTCTACAGCGCCTCAGAAACATCGGAATCCAAGGAAAAGCATTAGAATGGATCACTTCGTTCCTCACCGGAAGAACACAGAGAGTCCGCCTTCCACCATTCAAGTCAGAGGCCACTGAAGTCATCTGCGGCGTACCACAAGGATCTTCACTCAGCCCCACCCTTTTCAACGTATACATGAGCCCCCTCGCGACCATCGCCCGCCAACACAACCTCAACATCATCTCCTACGCGGATGACACTCAACTGATCCTATCACTCACCAATGACCCTAGCACCGCCAAAACTAACCTACACGAAGGAATGAAAGAAGTTGCCGAATGGATGAAACACAGCCGTCTGAAACTGAACTCAGATAAAACAGAAGTCCTCATCTTAGGTACCTCCCCCTCCGCATGGGACGACTCTTGGTGGCCAGAAGCCCTTGGAAAAGCACCCATCCCGACAGACCACACACGGAACCTAGGCGTCATCCTGGATTCCTCACTTTCAATGAACAGACAAGTCAACGCCGTCTCATCATCCTGCTTCAACATTCTTCGCATGCTCAAAAAAACATTTCGTTGGATACCCACCGAAACTAGGAGAACGGTCACCCACGCTCTGGTCACGAGCCGACTGGACTATGGAAACACCCTCTACGCCGGCACTACCGCTAAACTCCAGAAAAAACTCCAACGAATCCAAAACGCCTCAGCCAGGCTCATATTAGACATCCCGCGTAAAGAACACATCTCTGGTCACCTGAAAAACCTCCACTGGCTTCCCGTCAATAAGAGGATCACTTTCCGGCTCCTAACCCACGCACACAAAGCACTCTACGAAATCGGACCAGAATGCCTCAACACACGACATTCCTTCTACACCCCCTCCCGCCAACTACGATCTTCCAACCAAGCCCTTGCTGCTGTACCTCGCATCAACAAAACCACCATGGGAGGTAGATCCTTCTCCTACCTGGCAGCTAAATCCTGGAACTCACTTCCCACTTACCTTCGCCTTACCCAGAACCACCTAGCATTCAGAAAGCAACTTAAAACGTGGATATTTGACAAGTAATCCCCCACCCCTCCCTAAGCGCCTTGAGACCCTCTGGGTATGTAGTGCGCTATATAAATTCTCTGACTTGACTTGACTTGACGGGACACGAGCAGCGCTTCACTGGGGCGTAGTTTGCAGGATTACCCCGCTTCAAAGGCAGGCTCTGTCTCCAGGCGCTCCCTTCCAGAATAGGCAATGTGGTGCCCCTGTGCTCAGGGGTACCCCAGCATTTATCAAGTAATTGTCAGCGCTGGGAGCAGGGGGCCGGTATCAAAGCCTCTTTACCGGGGAAGGCCTCAGAGCGCTATCAGCCTGGTACAGCTGAGATGAGGCGGCTCCGGGGGGGGGTGCACCAAAGCCGGTGCCGCCACTATTAATTGAAAGCTGATAAACGGAAGGAACACGGTTAGCAAACAGGTAGTTTATATGTCATATTTACCGGTTATTTCTGCTGCTACACTTACACATCTCGTAATATCATGTTCAAAATAAACAAACATTCTTCACGTGCAGCGTACCGGAAGTGAGGCATTACTGACCTCACAGCGCATAGTCTGCAATTTCCTTTGTAGGTATAGTGTACTAAGTCACGCAGTTCTATACTTAGGTAATGCACCACTGTCAGTGTTGTCAATGTACAATACAACCACTCACCCAAATAATGAATGGATGGATGAAATGATGGGTGGTTGTACGGATGGATGGACGACTGTACGAACAGATGGTGGCATGTATTTATGGATAAACGGATGGATTGTGGTTGGAGCGCTAGATGGAAGAATGTGACCTAAATAGGTGGATGATGGATAAAAAGATATGTGCACTCTAGAAAAGACATTTCCACAATTTAATTTGCAAGAAAGATGTGACGCTTTTGCTACACACAAAACAGGCAGTGAAAACATACTCATTTTATAACCTTCGACAACATCAACATTACAGGGTTAATCCAGGCATACCTATTGTATATATTTCGAATTTCAGCACATCCTGGAAATCCCCGATTCTTCCTGACTGTAAACAATCTCTCTGAAAGGGGAAATAAAGCCAAGGACAGCCAGAGCGCCACCTGCTTCCAATTAACGCGGGCGCGATAATTGGAAACAGATGGCGCTGATGCTCGCTCTCGCAAGCCATAGGCCCTGGGCATATGCATAAGTGACATGCACCCACCTTTGCCCAATTGCGTGCTGTCTTAATTAGAAAGACGCACGCAAAGGCCAATAGCATGTAAGCAAAGAAAAAAAAACACACGCACAAGCATGTGGTCCAAATTGGAAGTCCTTACAATAAGCCTCGCAGAGCAGCGCCTGCGCGCTGGCTCAGGCGAGACCTAAAAACAAAATAAACAATTGCTTGCAATCTGGGTATTAAAAAAATCAAGATTTAAATAATGACTTACATATTCACAGTGCTTTCTGTCACAAGCTGTGACCTTCTAGCACTAAAAGAGCATAAGTCACTATTCCTCATTGCATCATCCAAGATTTAATCCTGCGGGTCTCTGTTTACACACAGGCCTCTGCAGTGCAATAACTAATAAAGGTTTCATAATGTACTATTGTGCATTTCCCACTGAGTAACAACGTTTTATATTTATTTTTCATTTAAGCTACCCGTTACTTTATACCTAGCTACCTGTTAGTGAAAGACCTAAAAATCTTACACAATACACTATTTTGAACATTATTTCCCCACTGCAAAACTGATTTTCCATGGGAATTGAGGGTGTTTATTGTGAATGATGATGAGTAACCGGTTGTAGAATTTTTCATCAGGAGGGGGTCCTTACACCTATAAACTTTTGAGAAGGGGGTCTCGACATCAAAAAGTTTGAAGACCTCTGCTTTATGGCTTGGTGTTTTTCCCTAGTTTAACTGGCTCAGGGCCCCTGAAAGCGTCCCCTCCAGAGAGCGTCGTTCGGTCTCGGAGATGGTGGAAGGGGGAGATCAAACACATATCTGTTGATCACTTCCTCGGACAATGTGTCACATCATTGGGCGTACAAGTTTGTGTTTTAATGTGCGAAGTGGCGGGTGAAGAAGATACATGATTGGGTTGTATTTTTGTGTGTTGTGGCACAGGTGATGGCGTAGCCTGCTCGCCATTTCTCCCCACTGGGAAAGGCGTGTTTGTGAGGCGATGCATGTGGTTTTTGCCTCACCCAACAAGTGCTGTATCACCATCTAAATGTAAATCCTTGCTCTGCGCATTCCCGGATCCGGACTCGTGATGAGCCTCTTTGTGCTTTGTCAAGTTAGTATACTCCTAACAGCGTAAACAATTTGCTATGTCGTATCACATAGGCAGTAACAATGTCTGCCAATGCACCAGTCACCACCGATTGCAGCCAAAAGGACAGGGATTGCAATATTGACAATCTAAATGCAGAAGCAGAAGTTCCCTGTCTTTTGCAAGCTTCCATCTTTGCATTCATAGTCACTTTCATTGCTGGCAGTGTGCAAACATAGAGCTGCGATGCAGACCAACCAAAATGACATCTGACAATTAAGTATAATTTTTATTTATTTTTTAAAAAATTTGGTAATCCTCATATACCGTTATTGGAAGTCTTGATGGGAAGCTGGCCGCCTCTATACAGTTGGTCATCCTGGTCCTCCCCTAATTTCGTTGACCACTAGAAAGATAGCAGACCTGATCCCTCAAGTAGCCACTGCTTTCCCAGTTCAACTCCATTTCACACCGTGTTTGGCGCCCTGTGTTACTTTGAAGGCAAGGGAACCATCAGGGCCCCAGATAAATCATAGGAAAACCATTCACTTATCTTGCCATGCGACTAAGGCCGCCCAGATCCTGTCAAAACTTGTGGGGTCGCATGCCATGTCAGATTTACTTGTAAAAATAATATTTCTTAAACAACTTGAAAAGGAAGGGGAGATTGGATCCTTCCAGGCTCTACAGATTTCACGTCTTGCCAAAAGCATAACATAGAAGACAAATCTTGTACGGAGTTCATTTACATTATAGTCCATGCACAACCCAGAGAGAATGATTCTAGTATTAAGTTCTAGAGATGCTTGAAGGACTTCTTCTAAAAATTACCGGATCTTGATCCAGTACTCTCTTATCTCTAGACAGTCCATGAACATATGGACATCGTCCGCCGCAGGATATCTACTCCTTGGACAGTAATACTCCGAGTTATAAAATGTAGTTAATTTTTATGGGGTATTGTAAGCCCTGTACATAGTGTACAGATGATTTCTTTTTAATGTAGCCGGCTTGACTACTGCCTGCAAGATGACAAAAGAATCAGCCCATAGATCTTTAATATATCCACTATTCGGGTTTAATGCATCACCCCAAAGTTTTTGTATCTCTAGTTCGGTAACATTTTCAACGTCGAGCATGGCTGAGTACCAATATGAGATTTGATTTTTCCACCTTCCACACCTAGATACTGAATCGAACTTCGGGCTTGGATCGTTAGAGTCCCATGTTCTTGTTGACCACCATCAGGATAGCTGGTATTATTTAAATCTGGTGAGTGTTCTCCCAGTCAGATTATAAAGAGCCTCCCAGCTTAAAAACTGTGCACCTTCCTGTAAATCACTCCAGCATTCCAATCTTGCCAATCTCAGAGGTCGGGACAGTTGGTCATCGAGACAGACAGGAGTCCCAGGAGAGTCCCAATTCGGTGCCTGTGTAGTGTAATATGGGATATCAAGCCTTTTCCTGATGAATACCCAATTTTTTAGGGCTGCCCCCAAAATCTTGAGCCTAACTTTCTTAAAAAACTTAGGGTCCCCAGATTTAGAAAGAAAAAAATCTTGTTCCTGCGGAATGTCTTGCAATAATACTGAAAAGAGAATACCTTGGGAAGATAAATCAATTTTACCGGCTAATAATCTGAAATTTCTAAAATGAAATGCATGGCAATACACAAATAAGTCTGGGAGAGCCAGACCTCCTGTTCCTAGGCTTCTCCTAAGCTTTTTTCATGATATTCGTGGAGATTTCGAGTTCCAAATGAAGGATCCTATTTTCCCTTGTAGTTTTTTGATGGCTGGTGTGTGAAAGGAAAGTGGGATGGAATTAAACAAGAACGTTATTTTTGGCAGAATGATCATCTTAATTAAATTGACTCTCCCGAAGATGTTTACAGGGAGAGATGACCATCTCTGAAGCGGGGCACAAACATCCTTAGAGACTCTATCTAGATTGATTTTTGGTATATCCTCAATCTTTTTGGTCAGATGTACCCACAGATATCTCATTTTGGTCTTTGACCCTAGAGTCTCTACTTCTTAGTTCCACTCCATGATCTCAGTCTTATCTATATTGATCTTGTACCCTGAGATCTCACCAAACCCTTCTGCCAAATCTATTAATCTTGGGAGTGCTACTGACGGATTCGAAGCGTACATCAATAAATCATCTGCGTATAGCGCACATTTTAATTCCAAATTGGAAATCATAAAGGGCTTAATTAATGGATCAGACCTAAGCAAACAAATAAAAGGATCTATATATAGATTAAACAAGAGGCGACAAAGGACAGCCCTGTCTAGTTCCGCGAGCTATAGGTATCCTATCTGTAAGAGACCCATTAACTAAGACCTTAATACTCTGAGCACAGTAGAGAGACCTTATAGCTGACGTAAAGTTATTTGGAAGTCCAAAACTCCCCAGTGCTTTCCATAGATATAACCAGTCTACTTGGTCAAATGCCTTGGCAGCATCAACCGCTATCAAAGTCAGAGGCAGTGTTTTGTCGATTGCTACATCAATAGCAGCGATTACTTGAAAGGTTAACTCGTTGAGTTGTCTATCAGGGATAAAGCCCCTCTGATCACAATGGATGATGGTTTTAGCTACCCTAGCTGCCAATACTCCAGCGAAAATCTTATAGTCCGAATTCAGTAAAGAAATCTGTCTATATGATTCTAACTTTACCGGGTCCTTATTTGGTTTTATTATTAACGTAACTGTGGCTTCCGACCATGAATTTGGGGCCTCCTCTCCTTTTAAAAGAATTCCGTTGAACAGTGTTGTTAGAGCAGAAATTAATTGGTCTAGGACTATCCTGTACAACAATACGGGAAGCCCGTCCGGGCCGGCAGCTTTTCCTTTAGCCATTTTTAAAATCTGGGTTCTCACCTCGCCCTCTCTGATCTCAGAAGCAAGAAAAGTTCTATCAACCTCAAACAAAGTCGGGAGCTGTATTTTATTTAGCCAATTCTCCACACTCTGCATACAGCGAACCGGGTTAGCTTTGTAAAGGTTTTGCATATAGGTCTTAGCCTCTTCTCTGATTAAATCGTCATCATATGTGGTAACGCCTGAGCTAGAAAGAAATAGGCTGTTAATCTGATTCCTGTTCTTGTCTGCTCGAGATTTCCATGCGAGTAGACGGCTGCATTTCTCCCCGTACGAGAAATTTTGGACATTACTAGCATCCCATCTATCTTTTAATACCTTATCAATACTTGCTTGATATCCTACCCGTAAGGTATCCAGCTCTTTTTGTAAGCGGGGTCTAGTGTCCGATTGATCTACTGATGCTTTCTCAAGCTCCTGTTCTTTTCATTTAATCTTCAGGAGACTCTCTTCCTTCTTCTCCCTTATCACCTTATTTCTCCTAATCATCAGGGTGCTCAAGCAACCTCTAACTAAGGCATTAAATGTCTCCCAAATCACCTGTTGACTTGTTGAGCCATTATTGAGCCTGAAAAACTCCTCGGCCTGTGTTGCTAGATCTTGCCTGACACCTTCTTGAAGTAATAAAGCTCTATCCAGCGTTCACCTCCTCTGCCGTATCTTCTGTTTAAAATAAATTACAACTTCAACAACTGAGTGATCAGACAAAATAGCGGGGATATAAGAAATAGAGTCAACCGCTGAGAAAGAAATCAATTCTAGAATGATGACCGTATCTTCTACTATAAAAGGAATAATCCTTTTTTCTATAATTTTTAGCTCTCCAGATATCTATGAGGTTAAAATCTTTCATGATGTTCTTTAGCTCCATTCGGGACTTTTGGGGGGGCGTAAATCTAACCCTAGACGTTCGATCTAATTCTTCATCAAATATCATATTGAAATCACCCATCATTATTACTGGTCCTACAGTCTCCACTAAGCTAGCTTTAAGCTTCATAAGGGACCCTGGAGCATCCTGGTTAGGATAATACACTCCAGATGTGAATGGGGTCTGACCTATAGTTAATGATGCCACCAGCCATCTCCCAGAATGGTCTGTCTCAAATTTCACCAGCCTTATCCCAGCGTTAGCTCTGATCAAAATTGCCACCCCCCTTGGGTTACCGCTTTGGTCTGAACAGATGGTGTCTTGAACCCACCTGCACTTTTCAAATGTAGACTTACACTCCAATATCTCTAGATGTGTTTCCTCAAGAAGGCAGATGTGAGCTCCTGATTTATACAAGTACTCATTTACCCTGTGCATTTTCCTTCTATCTCTTAAACCGTTAACATTCCAGTTAATGATTTTTATTTTACATGTAATATTAGCCATATTGACCTTTTAGGTAGATCTCTGCCCCGATTCCATAAAAAAACGTATCTTTCTTCACAAGTACATGAGGATTCTTTTTTTCCCTTTTTTCCCCTACCCCCCTACTAACTACCCACCTCCCGTGAGGAACCCCCTCCCATACCGGCGATCTTGACGCCTATTTGGGGCACCCAGTGACTGGTCTGGATTTCCCTCTTCTTATTTACGGTAAGTAGGCACCTAAAATGTTCTCTAGTGCATTTGTTTTTTTTTTGTTTTTTTACAATCTACCTTATTTATTTTTGCGTTTTTCGTCCCTCCCTATCATATTAGTCCCCGTGCAGCTACTTTTTTTTATATGTATATGTATATATATGTATATATATATATATATTAGCAGCCCGTGCTGACCTTGTCTGGGAGCAACAGGCTTCCCCGACGCCCGCCCCGACATTGTACAGCAGCCCGGGCCCCCGCCTGCCCCGACCCCCAACCTGCCCCGACATGGGTCCCCTTACCTCAGCCGCCGCTCCTCCCGCCTGTCCGCAGCTGATATACTGCTTTAAATATGTCTGTTCTTCTTTGCAGAGGTGTACAGCTGACCAATCCGTTCTACAGAGTGTACATTGGCTGGGAAAGCTTACATCATAGCTAATCCTTTCGGCCTGGAGGTGTGTTAATGATTGCTGTTTCACCATAAAAACACGGGATCATTATCTTTTCTCCTGCAGCCCGGGCCCCCGCCCAGCCTTCCCCCGCCTGCCCCGACATGGGTCCCCTTACCTCAGCCGCCTCTCCTCCAGCCTGTCCGCTGCTCGCACCGCCGCTGGCCTGTCTGCTGCTCCTCAAGTTACCGCTCCTCCCCCGCGCCATGTCCGCCGCTCCTCGTCGCGCTCCTGGACACGCCGCTCCTTCCCGCGCTCCTGAAGTGAGCACGCACGTCGCGGCCGGCGCTACTTCGGAGGGACTACTTTTTTTTACTGTAAATTTTTTAAAGAACGTTTTTTTAAAAATGTATATAGCCTATAATCATCTACACACCCTGACGATTCCAACGGTGTATCGGGTGTGTGGATTGGCGCTGTGGTTAGCGAGTTTACCCGCCTCAAAGGCTGTAAGTTCTTCCTTTATTATAGTAGTATAGATATTTTTTTTCTCCTTATCTTTGTCCTTTAACCATTTATCTTGTGACCCCTTTCCTCTTCCCCTTTATAACCGTTCAGTTTTATATATATATGTATATTTTTTTTTGTGAAAAAGAAAATAAACTAGAAAAATAAAAAAAAGTATCGTGATATCAACAACTTTAAGGGGATAAGTAGAGCTCTACTGAGAACTCTCTCTCATTAGAATTAGAAAGGAGTCAACTTCTTGAGGTGAAAAGAAGTTGTGCGTCTTATTTCTCCAGACTACTTTTAAACAAGCATTTGCAATGCAATAGGTTTCGCAGCATTAAAGTTTGAGTTACTGGCATTGTAAATGACAATGCTTTGCATTAATTTTTTGTCTTTAATTTGCAATTGGTATATAAACATTGTTTGCACAAAGGCATTCACACAATACCCCCTCCCCCCCCCCCGATTGACGAAACCAGTTTGAGAGTACCCATATTCAAATGTACTTTTTAGGACTAACACTCTAACAATGGTTTACAATGTGACCAAAAATCGAATGTGGGCAATCAACTGATACCCCCAATTTGTAAATACGTGTAATGTGCTCTGTTTGGTACTGTTCCATCTACATGTGCCTCATCATCAATGATTTTTAACCTGGTTTTAACTGAACCACACTATATAGTTCTTATGCATAGCACCTCGATCTGCCTGTGGAGGCATACACTTCACAAGAGTATTGTATGGAAACAGACGAATACAGGAAAGGGTCTGCAGAACACAGGGGGACACACAGAGAGGCTGCTACCTGTAAAGTACAGAACCACACTGTACAGAAATAATACGGGGCGTTGTACTATGTGGGAATGCGCACACTTACAAAATTACACCTGCAATAATATCACATGGAACACTTCCTGCCTCTCTGCCTGCGTCTCCTCGTGCAGTGCATGTATCACCTGTATATAACACGTGTCACTGGGTCTCAAAAGGACCTTTCACAGCTTAATCTTAGTCCCACAACGGTCCAGGCACCGTGTGCCGCGCGTGGACCCCTTTCGCTAATGCTGGTACGCTTCGCAGTGCTTCAGTTTGTCTCGTACGGTAAATCTAGAGTGGCCCCGCTAAACCTCACGCGTCTCGCGTATGAAGCATACATCGCTGAGGAAGGGGGGCGAGGCGTACTGGGCGGTGGAGCTGTGCGGTTCGTACCAAGGCCGGGAGACAGGATGGGGACGTCTCCCAGGTACAGCCACACAGTGTACGATCGTTCAGGGGGCTTGAGGGGGTGCGCACCTCACGGACTTCGGGTCCGGAGCGCAGCGCACGTCACACACAATAACAGTACCTTCTGGTGGGGGATGCAAAGTGCACAGCAGCGGGGGTCAGTCCTCTTCACGTCACGATGCTTCTTGGGGGCAATGATAGCTACTGCTCGGCAGGGGTGTGGGGGGGTTGTTGCGCTTGTGTGTGTGTGTGTGTGTGTGTGTGTGTGCGCGCTTGTGTGTATGTATGTGTGCGACGGCGGGGGGTGTCTCTGTGTGTATGTGTGCGTGCGTGTATGTGCGCTTGTGTGTGTTTCTCTGTGTGTGCGCATGCGTGCAGGGGGAGGTGTGGCTGTGTGTGTGTTGGAGCGTCCCAGGAGACAGGAGATGGCCACGACGTGCGCATTCTCGCGCGCGCGGCCCGCTCCGATCGCCTTTTGGAAGATGCGCGTGGCCAGCTCTTTTCTCCTGGAAAGCTAAATCGCGAGACCGCGCTTTCGCGCGGTTAACACCACAAGACTTAAAAAGCTGGGAATTTTATCTGGACCTGCGCGCCCATACTTCTCAAATCTGGCATCCTATTTCCTAATTCCCACTGTTGTTGTGCTGTTGCTTTCCCCACGTCAGAACGAATAAGGTATTTGGCAGAATCTATTCGGAGTGTAGAATCTGACAGTGCTCTACTTAAGATTAACTCTTAAGTAGAGCACTCTCACTGTGTAACCTAAAGGGGTCCCTTTGGGCCCTTTGGATTTCCGACTCTAGATCTATGTCTGGTCTATCTTTGAGCACTCCCTCTCTAAGAAGCTTGCATATCAAAGACTTAACGTCCCCGTTTTCCGCCCCTTCTGGGATTTTTAAAATTTTTAGGTTGTTTCTCCTGGACTGCATCTCTAGTCTCACAATGTCCATCTGGAGGGTTCTATTTTGGGTTCTGAGAGTCTCGATGTCCCTATCATGTATTTGTGAGGCCCCAGCGAGCAAAGTGACTTCCTCTTCCAAAATACCAGTCCGCTTACAAACATCATCCAGTTTGTCCTCCAGATTTGAGCACTGCTCATGGAGATTTTTTTGGTTAGCCTCCGATATTTCAAATTTAGACAGTAGATCACCTCTCAAGTTATGCAGGAGTAACTCCACCTGTGAGAGACCTTCATCCAGGGCAGCCAAAACTGTCTCATTCCTGCTGTCATTCTTAGCTGGTTCAGTTGGTGCTGTTTCAGCTGCCAGCACAGGAGCAGATACTACAGGAACGGATACCCCATGTGCTACTTGTGACAAACTTTGATGGCTGAGTGTATCTTCTGTAGTCTGCCCCTCTGTTTCAGGATCATCTGCTAGGACCGTATATCTATTTCCTAAAGTCGCCGGCTGTAGCGGTGCAGACTGGACTGCTGACCGTGTATCGGAAAGGGGAGTAGTAAGAATAGGAGTAGAGGAGAGGGGGGGGGAGACTTTCTCCCCTTAGGATCCGCCACCTGCTCCATGATTTTAAAGAGGGTGTAGGTTTTGGTTGTGAAAGACAATTTTTGGGCAGTCTCCTCTTCTTAGGCTCCCCTGATCTAAGATTATTGTCTTTTTTCTCTTTCCTCCTCCCTTTAGGGGTAAGTGGTGCGAGCTCCGACCCAGCTGCGGTACTCAAACGACTGAGCCCAGACTTCTGTAGTTCTAAATTAGACCTAAGTTGATACCTATTTTTAGCGGGTAGGACAGGAACCATGGAGGGTATAGGTACAGATGTCTCTGTCCCTTCCTTCGCCTCTCTCAAGATCTGCAGGTGAAGATGCCGCTCCCAAACTGGAGTGAGGTGGTTTCAATTGTACGATTAAAGGTTTTTTGGCTAAGTCTATCCCCCTGCACTGTACCAGGCTGGAGGGGGTGTGGTGGGGGTGATGCTGACAATATCTCCGCCAAGCACCTGACAGTCTAAGTGACCTGAATATTTTGCACCAACAGCACACGCTCTATCAACAGTAAATATAGTACTTCCTGCAGCCCGTGGGCTGCCGCCCTGCACCCCCCTACCAACCTTGTGGATTTGCAAATGTAATTGCGGGGTGAACGAAGGCTGATTTTAGCGAGTATCAACCTCCGCCATAGGCTCGCCCAACATCCTCGCTGAAGCTGCTGCTTTCTATCGAAGTCGGCTCCACTCACCACTGCCACTGCTTCCGCCAATCCTACCTTCACCTTCCCAGCCGTGAGAGCCGGAACATACGCCGGGATAGACACCACACCCATTGGAGACGTATGCCGCGTAGATCATCTCTCTCCCTCCGCCACTCTGAGGCTTTCCCAGGCTCCCGCAGGGTCCTACCGCGGAACGGACGCCAGTCAAACTTCACTCCCTCGGTGTAAAACATCAGCAAAGAAGTTAGCATGAGGACCGCAAAGACGTTAAAGCGGCCTCCTACATCTGCTCACCATTTTTTGTGCCATTATTCTTCGTGTCTAATCAGGAAAATCCGCCGCCAGACCAGAGCTCCAGCAGCAGACGTCAGCCTGCCGCCATGTTCCTCAAGCCGACCGTCCCTAGAGCAACATTGACTGCATTAAGTCTACATTTTTAGCTGGTACACCGAAAAAAAAATATGTGAAAAGGGCATCTTACATTCTTAAGACTCTATCTGGGAGGCCTGTAGTTATAAAATATAATGCAAGAAATTCTGAGTCTTTCAGGATGCTAAGTTCAAATTCAGCATCCTGTGTTAAGAGTAGAGTAAACGTCAACTGAATTGTTTTGTTTCACACAAGATGTCCAGCTCTGCTTTGTTTTGAATGAACCCTTTTCTCCAAATTGTTAGGTCTGGTATAGAAACAGCTTTGCGTGTTTCGCCAGCCTAATTTATAGTGACATTTTGTATATCATATTTTTAGTAATACTACCAAAAAAAGGGGGATTTGGTTCAGCCTCCTTCAGCTATTGCTCTATTGAAGTGAAATCCACACCTTTGTTCAGCCAGCAGGATAGCAGAAATGGAGTGGGAAACTGGGCTAGTCCTCTTAACCAATTGGCTTGCAGGTCATTTCAGTCTTGTTTTTGTTAGAGCTTGCAGAACAACTGATCAGGCAGTGTCAGTGACAGCATTTTGCATGCTTATGGTCTACTTCTGCGACCAAAAGGGACATCCTCTGACAGACAAAATATTTTGTGTCAACTACTGCTGAATGTTTCTCTCTTTGGGGAGCTTTACTGCTGCTCATAATAGTCCTAGATCCTGCTATGCCGTGCTGTCCTTATCACAATGATCTTCCCGTCTGCTCGGTACGAAGCTCATGACACTCATTTACTTCAATGTTGAGCGCCAGCAAGCATCCCGAATTTCCAACTTCAGCAAATCATTGCGTGGTGCAAATGTGTAAAGTTTTGAGATCTTGACAATGTAGTGTTGCACTCCTTTCATTAACAATATCACCACCAGCTTTACCACCTCCATCACACTACCAACACCATCATTACTATAACCATTAGTAAAATCACTGCCTCCATTCTCTCTACTCTCACCCCCAGTGCCACTAGCAGCACTGTACTTATCACCACTGTTACTACTACTACTTTGACAACCATCTCTCACTGCCATCATCCTCACCACCACCACTTTTACACCGCATGATTACTAGAACATCCATTATCATTGCTACCACTATCACAACCATTATCTCACCCATCACCACCCATGCTGCTGCTACCACAATCATTATCAGTTTCAGTATCATCACCAATACGAAGACCATCATCACCATTGCTGTTATTAATGCTCCTGCTACCACCATCACTGCTTACCGGTACCCTGTATGTAAGAGATTTGCCTGTACTGTTCCATATGTAGTACACATTGGCGTTGATGTTATGGAAATGGTAATGTACTGTGGGTATATGTTTGTGTTGAGAGGACTGAAGGTGAGAAACTGGCACTTTTAAGTCACGGTTCGGGGTGCGTTCTGCTTCTGTTACTTTTAGAAACCTTCAAAATAACAAAAAAGAGCAATGCTGGTTTGTCATGCATTTGTGTGTGTCATGGAAATGGCGATTTGGGCATGTGTGCGAGGGAGAATGTTTGCCTCCAGTTATAAAGAACGGTCAATCTTGTTGGTTTCTCAGTGCTTGCTTGGTCTCTCCTGCAGACCGCTCTGGAAATGTTGTTGTCAAAGACCTATTGTGAACAATACAACACAAAACAAGGTCAAACCCTTGTTCATTGTTAGATGGCTTTCTTATCTATCGCATTACCCTGCTCCTCTGTATTCTTATCTTTGAAACCTCCCAAAGGAGCATTTTAGTCTTCACGGTTTTGATTTTGGGGACCGTTTTCTTTCTTTCTGCCTCCCTGCCCTCTCGCTTCCTTCCAGCTCTTCACATACTCTCTCTTTATTATAAACTATTGCCTTTACCCCCTCTTGCTCCTCCAACCCCCTCACTCTGCGGTCTGCCTACCTCTGTGTTAATGGACGTCCATCTTAAATTGTTTGGTTAACCATTGTCTACAACTCACCACGCTTTTTAAAAAAAAGTCTGCATTTGTGGACATGTATTTATTTATTTATTTAGTGTTTTATAGAGCGCGAACCAGACCCCAGAGGGTATCCGAGCGCTTTACAGTAGTATCAGGTGGGATACAGCACAAAGGGGGAGGAGAGCCAAGGGATAGGGAAACAAATAGATACAGTAGGTGGCAAAACAAACATTATATCAGACTACTATAAGGGATGGACCAAACGATGCAATAAACTAGAAAAGCAGTCTCATCACCCTGAAAGATTGTTCAGAAGTGCAGGGTGGGTAACATAAGGGGAGGCAGGCAAGGAATAGTGCAGTGACGATAGGTAAAGTCAGGTTGAGGAGGTGATTGTAACGTGAACTTTTAGGAAAGGAATTTGCCTATTAGGAAAGTTTTGGTCTCCTTTTTGAAGTGAGCTAGAGACTGTATTCTTCTAATGGCGGGTGGGAGTGAGTTCCATATTCTTGGGGCGGCCCCAGAGAAAGCCCGATTGTATGTTCTTTTTTTCTTGAAGCGTGTAGGTTGGAGCAAAAGGGCTCTGGCGTACCGGGAGTTTCTGGTTCCTCTGTATAATGCAAGTTTCTTTGCGAGAAAAGTAGAGGGACTGGAATAGAGAGCCTTGTGGGTGATGCAAGCCAGCTTGAATTTGATTCTGGCCTCAAGAGGAAGCCAGTTTAGAGCTTTGATGTGGGGCGAGATGTGGTCGAACTTCTTAGTCTGGCGGCGGCATTGAGGCAGGCTTTCAAGGGTGCCAGAGAGATCTTGGGTAGGCCTGCGAGGGTGGAGCAACCATATTCTAGTCTAGCGATGACTAAGGCCTGGGTTGCTGATTTTAGATCATGGGGTCGAGGAAAGGTTTCAGGCTTGGTAGGTAGTTCAGGTGAAATCTGGCGGGTTTGGCCATTGCGTTGCTATGGCCCCGCACGTTCAGGTTGCCGTCTAAGGTAATTCCCAGGGATTTAGCAGTGTCCACAATGGTGGGAGAGCAGTTTAGCGCTGTGATAGCCCTGGTCCAAACTTGAATGTCTGTATTGGCGTTGGGATTAAGAGGAACTCTGTTTTTTGGCATTGAGTTTAAGCTGGTTAGATGTGAGCCAGTGAACGAACATCCTCTGGAGAAGAGATATTGATATAGAGTTGTGTGTCGTCGGCATACATGTGGTAGGAGATATAGGCAGTACAGTACGCAGCACCTCTGAGAGCGGTTTGAGGTAAAGATTGAAGAGGGTAGGGAATAAGCTTGATCCTTGGGGAACTCAAACTGTGATCGGAGAGGCAGGGGATAGGTTGCCGTTGATCAGGACTCTCCGAGAGCGGTTCTGGAGGAAGGATCGGAACCAGGCCAGAACGGGGCCATCCTGGCCCATCCTAAGTTTGTGGTTAACCGTGTCAAAAGCAGAGGATAGTTCAAGGAGGATCAAGAGACAGGTTTTGCCTTGGTCAAGGGCTTGAAGGGCATCATCCACTTTTGATTAAGGAAGAATATCTTCATTGAATACAACTATGCTCTCAAATATTTGCCATCACATGATATGCACTTATAAACTGTTGGCAAGTTCAATTGTTAATATAAGTTGCAGCAATAAAAGAACAGCTGAAATTACTTGAATTCACGTTAAATGATAATACTCAGATTTCTGCTTTTGTTACATTGACTGCATGGGTTGTGTGGACTTTGACTGAGTGTGACTAGGTATCAATGTGGATATTTCCTCTTGCTTATCAGACTACTCAATGCTGGATGACGTCTAGTCACTTATTTGAATGAAAATAGTTCAAGATGTTTGTGTCAATTTGTATTTTCACATTATCAGACTGTGTGTGTGTGCATATTTATTGGTACAATGGATTTGTGAATTGACTTTGAGTGCATTTAGGTGCTGCATTAAGAACACTAAGCCGTGGCATCCACAAAGTAGATGTGGTTGTGGTCAGAGAGGGCAGTGTCTGCATTGGTCATTAGCTCACGTCACGTGGTACATTCAATATGTAATATTACAATCTTGCAGATCCTCTCTCAATCCAGAGAGAGTATCAAATTGCATGGGAGGAATCTTACATATGTTTTGCAGTTTTCATTAAATTGTTCCTCGATTTGCAAGACTCAAAGCTTAGGCTTTGGGCACTGTAGACGTTTCTGGTATTTTGCAGTTTGGTTATATTACTATTGGTTCTGTATTGCATGTTTGTAAGGGATGGTTAACTGTAGAGCAGAATTTGGCAGCGTAGGCTTCATGTAGAGAGATTGACTGGATCGGTTCTTCACATTTTGACTTCTGTGGACCGGCCCCCACTGAATCACTCCGTGCTAGAACCAGGGACCTCGGCCTAAACAATTTTTAAAGTTTGAATATCTAAGCAGTATACGAAATACATAAAAAGTATACATCAAACAAAATGCAGAAATGAATGTTATTTAAGTCGCAGACAGGATATACCGAAATTGACATTTTTTTGGGAATGTTGCTTTTCAAAATGTGGTTTTGTTTCTGGAAGAGAAAGCAATGTGTTAGGTTTTAACATATAATTTACTGTATACTCTTTTTGTCAGTGCATGCCAGTGCTTCAGTTGAGGCCACCAATCGCCCTTATTAGATTCTGTTTTAGTCGCTTACCCATGGAGAAGATGCCAAGGATCTCCAGGGGTCTGTACACCACAGGTTACAAACCGAGAGAGTAGATACTGCTGGCACTAGTTAAAGGTGTATTCATCCACAGCTATTTCTCCAAAATGCTCATTATTGTCATATCTGATTTTTGACATAGACTCTGGCTCACCTCTCTTCGTCACACTATGGCTTGAGCAGGTAGTAAAGGCAGCCGGTATAAATTGCTCAAATCAAGGCTCGTAGGCTTCCATGTTCCATGCTTTGGCATAGTCCTGCAGCACTGGAGATGACTCAAGTTACTTGATGATCGGAGGAATCCGAGAGGTTACCTGTACAGCTAACTAACACGGGGACCCCAAACTGTTTGTGAGATCCACGTCATGTGGTAAGCATCTCCGTGAGAAGTAGAGTGAAGACGGACAAAGAGAGGAGGGAGACCTGAAAGTCCAAACTGTAAAGAAGTAAACAATCTAAAAATATCCCACACCACTTGTCTCAATGGACCTTAATTTGATCTGTAGGTTGCGAGTTGAACTTGAATCCAAGCAGGATTTGAGAACCATCAAAGTGAAAATTACAATCTACTATTTGCAGTGTCAACAAACAGCAGTTCTCTTTTGTATAGAGCTTATTTTGCAAACAATTTTTTATGTGTGTATTGAATACAGAATTTGATTGCTAAGCTTTCTGAACCAGGTATATAACATTTTAACTCGGAACTCTGTCACATTAGGTACAATGGAACACTGAATTGGGGGGTGGATGAGGGTTTATGATCGAGTGCCGGTATCATTCACAGAGCACAACTTAGTTTAATACCACATTTTTTGTAGTAAGATCCGTATATGTGATGGGATATTTTTAAACGCTGCTGCTGTGAACACCAAAAGGTTCTCTTGTTCGGCATAGCTGCTTTGTTCTCAGCTGCGGTTCTTTGAAGGCCTCGGGCTTGGAGCTGGTCTCCATTGAAGTGTTCACACGTACTTTCTACCTCGAGGGCATGAAGTTTGTATAACCCAGTGAGCTTTTGATGTTAGACTGAGGTTTCTGTCATGTTATCGTGGTCCTGGCCTCTGATTGATGAAAATCCATGTCTAATGGACCACTTTTCTAATGCAGTCGACACACAGACAGATGTGCATTGATGCTCCATCTTCCTACTGTCTTCTTTCTATTTTTGTTTAGCACACGTCCTTAACACCCCTCACCCCCCTACAATAAGCCCTCGCCGTGTTTAAACTAACCCAACTCTGCAGGATGCTGCAATGAGCATGGAGCCGTGGAAGGTACTTGGGTGACGGCAGCAGTGCCCTATCCCTTAGCCCGCTAGGAACATGCCAAAGCGGAAGGTGCCATTGTCATGTTTGAACATTTTTGATCAAAAGAATGCAAACATTACTTAGGATCCAAGAACTCGATGCTTGTATTGTATCATAATAAATTATACAAGATGAACAGGGATTGAGCACAGAGTTGCACTCCAAACTCATTGCTTGTAACAATATGTTGCATTGTCTTTCTTTCCACCAGTGGGAATTGGGAGTCTCCCATACTCAGTTATTCAGGGTTAATAAGGTTACTTCTAAATCAGAGCAGTTCGAAATAAAACAAGCATTGAAAATGCAACAGGTCTCGCCTTTGATTAAGTTAAAGCCACTTGCTTTGCTAATGGTATTGTGTAGCAAAGCAAATGGCTTTGACTTAATGAAAGGCGAGACCTATTGCATTTTTAATGCTTATTTCCCTAGTGGTACTCTAAAAGGCTTACAAACGCCGCAATGAGCCTTAAAAAAAAAAAGCATTGCCAAAGCCAATAGGTCTAGGTCTGGCATTTTGTTAGGAGGAATATTTTGGTAACTGTGTTGTCCTAGGAATTAAGCCCCACAATGAATCATCCAGGGCAGTAGTAGTGCTTCTTTGCTGATCAAACTCATTAATAGAGTACACTCTACCCTCAAAAACGAGTGTCATAAAAATCAGTCAGAAGATTAAGCATGTGTTAGAAATGGTTAACTTAATAGGCAAACACAGCAAAATATTGCATAGGGGCTATGTTTGACAAGCGAGTATTTTTTCTGCATCTTTAAGCATGTCCACGTACATGCTTCTGAACAACAAAGCAGCACACCCAATAATTTAGAACAGTAAAATCAAAATGAATGAATGAGCAAGGCCGACTAGTGGATAGCACAGTGAGGTTTAAGATGCCTAAACAGCAAGCACTAAAGCAACATACAAAAATGCACCAAACAGCACAAACTTAACCTCATTTTCTAACTTCATTCAAAAAATGTTTTTTTGATAACTCCTCTTCAAAATCTAAAGGTATCTCAAATTGAACACTTTCAAAAAGCCTTGGGTTTGATGCAGAAATCCTCCAGGCAACAACAAAGCACGAAAAACACAGGTAAGCCTGGCGCTGATCTCATTCCCACTTTCTCTGTATTTCCTATTCTACTTTTTGAAGAACTGAAACATGATCAATTTAAACTAAAACTGAATATAGCGAGACCTAAATAAATGCAGTTAGTCACACAATACAAAGACTTCCATGCTTACAAAAAAATCATCACTATGGATTCCCCATTACCTTCCAAAAGAACTAAGAAATACGCCCAAACTCTTCCGATGGATTAAAAAAAAATTCTACTGAGAGTTACACCCCTAGTTGGTAATCTAGGTCCCAATACATCGCAGACCAGGATCCTGGAATCGAGAAGGGGCAGCAAAAACCAGGTCCGAGAAATTCAGACATCCCAATCTTCAATAGACATCGAGACACCGCATCCCTGCCTTGAAAATGGAAGACGGGTTTAGCCTTATATCCGTAAGAGGTCGGTAAAATAGAGTACAAATTAGGGTGATATATATATATAACACATATTTGCAGCACACAGAAGCGCGAAATGAAAAGCTGTATAAAAAATTGTTATTGGGACTATTGCAGCAAAATACATCAAGAAGAGCACAATCCAAATGAACGAAAGTGGGCAACGTAAAGTGTGAAATAGGTCCAAAATATGTCCCTTCCTCTAACTCAAAACAATTGAGTAGCCCACCCAACTACCTCGGTCCAGTTCGCCAGCAGTCAGTTCATATATTAGACTGCCATTACATTACTCCACACTAAACACGTGTATTTGCCCCACCATATTCCGGAAAGTCACTGTAGACTCGCACTTAACGTCCGTACTCTCTCGTACTTGCCCGGCTGAAAGTCAGTCTCACAAAAGAGTTGCATCTCATCTCACACCACAGACAAGGGACTCAGAGGACAAGTCAGACAATTGCTCTGCTTTAAAGGGCGTGTGCCTGTGGAATTGTAAACAAAACCCAAACACCAGGCTTAGGCCGTCTCTAGGCTACTCCACCCCCAGGGACGGTCCTGGAAATATTGGGCTCGACGGATCGTCATGATGTTGCACAATCTGCTTTCGTACAACAGAGGCTCGGCGTAGCTGTGTCCAGTCCTGGGGCGAGGGGTTCACGACATTACAAGGACACAGGTACAATAGGGTACGAACTTGGAAAAGGAGTTTGCATTCCTAGGATACCACAAACCGTGAACACCCAAAGGCAGCAGTATGACGGTAGACTGTTGTGCAGAGGGGGCCAGGTGTGGCCCAAGACAAAACCAGCAAAAGCACGGCGCACCCTTTATTTGTAGTAGTAAATGCATGCCACACGCAAGTTAAATAAAAAAATGCTGAAAGTAAATATTACACCCACCGGCTCACGCCAATTGCCGGCTCTTTTTTTTTCAATATTTGATGCTTTTAGTAAGCAGCGCAGCATGCTGCGCTGCTTATTAAAAGCATAAAATATTGAAAAGTACAGTTTGAGGAGCCAGAAAAAAAGGTTCCCAGAGTGTCACGCCGCCAACGTGCACATCTTCTGTCCCTCAGTGTGCACGCTTGGAATCCGTATCGATTCCAAAAGGCACTCGCATGGCGAGAGCCGTGCATGCGTGCTGACCCAAGGCGAGACCTAAAAATTATGGCAAAAGAAATCTATTTCAGAGGATATACTCTACAAACAGGCATTTAATACTCAATCATGCATTCAATACTCATCCATGCATTTACAATGGGCAGCATTTTTGTAAGAAAAAATACAAAAGAAGACATCAGCTATAATTAGAAATTAATCTCAATAAACCATTAAAAAAAAATCCAGACCAGTATATATAAACACTCGAATGTATTAGAAACTGATAAAAATTGATGATGGTTTTTTGGTATGGTATGTGTGCAACATGGCATATGCAAGAAGGAGAAATATTAAAGAACTCTAGGTACAGAGAAAGAAAGCTTCTAAGGACAACACACATCTAGGAACAATCCCCTGTTATAATAGATCGAGCTGCAGAAATATAATCAAGGGGAATGTTATTCATCATCCATACACTGGGGAAATAATCAAACTACAACACTTTTCTACTGTAAAGATGTGGTTGCATTATATTATATGGCTGGACAACCTTATCATGGAATATACTCGCAAAACCTTTATTGGGTCCCGTCAGGCTGGTTTGTAAACCTTCGGCTCAACCCTGGGTAGCCCTGGCTTCGAGCAGCAAGGCTTTGACAAAGGAACTACTTGTAAAGCATTTAACAGTAACACACAAAGAAATAAAACCAAATACAACATGAACACTGAGGTCTGGACAGCAGGCCTCTGTGCGTTCTCAGTCTCGAAAAACCAGTAGCTAGTAGTCCAAAAGGAGGCCAAAGTGAGGGAAACTCTTTAAAAAAAACTTGTTTCCCTACAGCTACCTGTGACACCAAGTACTGTTTTTATTACATCTAATCTCACTGTGAACTTGGATAGGTTGGCAAAACTGAGAGCAAAATATAAACGTGACGTAAATGTACAAGAAGTATTATGGATATAAAATCAGGGGTGTCTGCTCATTTCATTGAGTAAGAACACAATATATCCAATGTTGGTTTCAAGATGCTTGAGGTAAGGCTGGAGATGGTGTATGGAGGCACTAGTTCAAAAGTGTATAACAAAGAGAGCTTATTTGAATTAAAAAGTTAGACTATTTATCCCAAAGTCATGAATAATGAAATTGATTAGAGTTGTAATTTATAATTAGGGCTCCCGGTTTAATGGTTTTTATATTTTTGTCATTTCCGTCTGTATTTATCCATATTTCTTTTTTTTAACTTTTACCTGTATTTACCCATATTTATTTTAGGTTTTGTGAAAAAATTTATCTGAAATGTGTATATTTCTGCATTTTCATCCACATTTAAAAATACAGAGGGGGCGTGGCCAAGATGGTGACGTAGTGAGTCGTCTTTTCTCGAGCTCCTGCCCGTCCGCAATAATAGCCTTGTCTCGCACACTCTGAGAGCGGAGCGGTGAAGTTTTCGCAACCGGAGCCGTGGTCTGCCCTGTTCCACCAGTGAGAGGTCTGGTGGCGAGCCGGGAGCTGTGTACTCGGCGGGGAAGATCGTGAAGAGCGGCAGCCTCCGCTGGTGCGGCCGAGGCCTAGTAACAGGGGCGGCGCCTACCCAGGACCGCCAAGGCCGGCTTTCATTACCACGGCCTCAGCCGGACCTGGCCGCCGTCAGGAGAGAGGCCCTGCACCCGAGGGCTCCGTGACACGGGCAGAGAGCAGCAGCTCTGGGACAAGAGAGGTGGAGACGATCGTTGGTGGAGCAGCAACGCCGGGCCCTCCTCCGCGGCGCCCAGACGATATCTGCTCAATAGATCTGCAAGCCTGCACTTGGCTTTGCCCTGAACGGGAGCGGATCCGGAGCTTGGGGCGCGGCGCCCTCTGGGGCTGGGAGCACTTGACGAGCAGGACCTGCCTGGAGTACCTGCGGGGCCTGGCTGACCGGACAGAGCACCCCGGGAAGGAATAATTGTCGAGTTTTGCCTGCGGACCCGAGGAGCACCTGGGTTCTGTCCGGCCCACCCTGCGGACTTACACGCCTGGACGCCGGCTGCAGTGGAGGTGGGGCCCTCAGGGGAGGCGACTGATGGTGATCCCGGTGCCCAGCGGCAGACCCACAAAGAAGTAACACAGAGGCCCGGTGAGCCACCAGGTGCCGCGACACGAGGGGGCGCCTGGTGTGGGCTCTGGGCCCGGGACAATCTTTGAGGAGGCGATGGGCGAGTGGCGACGCTGCAGGGTCCCTCACAAGAGCAGACATACAACCTCACCGGGACCTACAGCAGAAGCCCCCTTCACACCGAAGCCACTTCTTATTAGCGCAGCAGAGGAAGTGCAACGGAGACCCCAACACGTGGGGGCGGTTAGCCTTGAGAGACCCGGTTCGCTGGCGGCGTTCCGATGACCCCCATGAGGTAAGAGCTGCAGCCCTTGCATTCATTGCCCCAGTGATGCGCTGGGGGCGCTGGCCTAGACCACAGGAGAGGGTACAAGAAACACAGGCCTGGAATCGCCAGTCGCGCCCCGGGAGTAGCATAGTACTGGGAAGGCTGGCACCATGCTGGGCAACTCTCCCAATCAACACAGAGGGGGCTTCCTTCCCCGACCAGCCCACCGGTTGACACACCTTGTCCTTCCCCGTGATCCGCCTCTTCGGAACACACGCCAGAGCTCCGGCCCTGGGACACGTTCGCCTGCTGGGACCAGGTAGCATGACCAAAGGTAGGAACGCTAAGCCGAAGGGCCTTAAAGATATTTTCGGGCGCTCACTCTTCAAACCTGACATGGCAGACTCGGGTGCAGGGACAGCGACGGGCCGGAATCCCCCTGCATCGGGAGACAAACCTATAACGAAGGCCTTTCTTGAGTCTTTATTTCTCACGCTCAGAGAAGACATTCAGTCGATAAAGACTGAGTTTGCTGCTGAGGCCAAGGAGCTACGCCGCGACGTGGATGGGCTGGGGAACATGGTGGCCTCCCTGGAGGAGAGACATGATGCCACGGTCTCCGACCAGACCACACTGCAACAGGAAATGCTTAGGATCCAGGACCAAAATATTGACTTACAGACGCAACTGGAGGATTTAGAGAATCCCTTGAGGCGGCATAACATCCGGATCCGAGGAGTCAAGCTCACAGATGAAACCCGGTATGTCTTCACGTTCGCCCAGGGCCTCTTCCGCTTCATCCTAGGGGAGACGCAGGACTCCGCTTTGGTACTAGACAAGGCGCACAGAGTAGGACCTCCCCGAGCTCCTAATGTGCCACCTTTCGGACATCCTGGTCTGCGTTCAGGACTTTAAGACTAAAGAAGCTATCCTTGCAAAGGCCCGGTCCCTTCCCCCAATTTCTTATCAAGGTCATTCACCCGTCTTATACCAAGACTTAGCCCTGATGACATTGCAGAGACGACGGCAGTTTCGCCCAGTCACTGAACATTTGCGACAGCAGGGAATCCCTTACTCATGGGGTCACCCCTTTCGCCTCATTTTTCGGCACGGCGGGAGGCTACACTAGATACGCTCTTTGATGAAGGCTTGTTGAATTCTGGGCCTCGCTGACCCCCCAGAGGATGACATCGCCCACAGCACTACCTCAAAGCCGGAGACCTCCCCATCGGGCTGGCAGCGCCAGGGCAGGCGGCGCCGACAGCAGCGACCGCCCCGTCCGAGATTGTTAAGAACCAGCAAGAGGTCCTGTCGGCTGCTGCCTTGGCCCTGGCGGGAGGAAGACTCGACAACCAAATGATTACTGCCTATCCATTAAATGCTTTACTCTCTGTTTGGGTAACCTGCGGACGGCGGGTGGGGCAGCCGATTAGACTGGAATTGTGACATCTACCCCCAAGATACTTCACCGGGCACCCGAGGGTGTTGGACTATTTTTTGAGTATTGGACTGTTTCTTCTATCTCCCGCTGGGGATAGTCTATGTGACGCTCTATTTTTGGGGTGGGGGGGGGGGGGGGTTCTGTTTTTTTGGGCTGCCTTTCCCCCTTCCACCTTGCTTTTGTTTGCTGGGCGGGTTTCTCGCGTCCACTTAGCTTTGCTACTGCTGCTACACACGCCCTAGAGACCATGCTGCCACCTTACCCTCACTCCATTTATTCGCACTACCTACCAGGTTTCCAGCTATGTCCTCACCTCCCTTGTTTATATAATGCCGCGCAGCGTGCTTAAGGTCCTGACCCTGAACGTCCGGGGTCTGAACAACCCTATTAAGAGACAGGCCGTCCTTAACTACCTGAAGCAGTCCTCAGCGGACATTTGTCTACTGCAGGAGACCCACTTACTACACAAAGATCATCACAGGATGAAATCTCGAGCCTTCCCCACACAACTCTTCTCCTCAAACTCGACCAAAACTGCAGGGGTGGCCATCCTTGTTTCCCAGTCTTTCCAGGGCAAAGTGATACAGAAAGTGGCTGAGATCAAAGGGCGATTACTTTCATACCAATTCCAGGTTGCTGGATTGTCCCTCATAGTTGGCTCAGTGTATGCCCCAAATGACGGCCAAGACAATTTCTTACACGACGCACTCATAGGAGCTACAGCGAACTCTGGGGAGAGACCTGAATCTGGTATTCGACAACCTTGCGGATCGCTCCTGCCAGCGCACTAGCCAAGTGGGAGCCCTTTCCCAATCAAACTTGGGGCAGATTAGGGACCTGGGTCTTGTGGACATGTGGCAGCGGTTCCACCCTCAGAGCCGTGCTTTCACTTATTATTCGGGAGCGCACGAGACATACGCCAGACTCTATTATTTCCTATGCTCCTTCTCTTTGATGTTGTTAGCTACCGACATAGACATTCTTCCTGCGTCGCTGTCTGACTATTCCCCCGTCCTGGCTTCTTTCCTCCTCCCCCACACGCAGTTGCCGCAGCGACACTGGCGGCTTCGCGACTCACTTTTACACCAGAAGACCATCACAGATCGCGTCAAGACGGCCATTTCACACTTTCTCGCTACCAATGCTAACCAAGACATGACCCTAGCAACACAGTGGCTGGCACTAAAAGCAGTGCTATGAGGTAAATTAATTGCGATCTCCTCGGCTATCAACAAAGATCGGGTCAAAAAATGAGCCGAGTTTATGAAACACGTTGCTGAGCTGGAGCAGATGCACCATCGCACTGGAGCCGCCAGAGCCTGGCGCCAGCTGTGCACTGTGCGGAAGACTAGCCGCCCTGGACCAAGACAAAGCTGAATATGCAGCCCTACGCCTTCGGCACTCCTATTATACAGGAGGGGACAGGTGCGGCCGGTTATTGGCTCATAAGCTGCGGGAGGTTCGACAGCGACAGGGAGTTCAAGCTATACGCTTGCGAGGGGCCGACCTCACCTCTGACGATACCGCCATAGCAGATGCCTTCTGCAACTTTTACGCCACGCTTTATTCCGGTGACTCCCTTGACTTGCAGCACAGTCTTGAATAACTGGAGGAGGCACAACTTCCGTCCCTGAACCCGGAGTAAGAACCTGCTTGGATCGGGTTATCAGGCTGGTGGAGGTCGTTGCGGCCATCTCCCGCCTCCAGTTAGGGAAATCACCTGGCCCTGATGGGTACTCTGCGGCCTTTTACAAAACCTTTTGTAGCCAAGTGGCCCCTCTGTTACGTGATCTTTTTAATTCCATTGCCCAGCCCGGCGCTATACCGGCAGAGATGTTAGAAGCCTCGATCACGGTCATCCCGAAGCCCGGGAAAGACTCCACTAGCTGCAGTGCCTATAGGCTGATCTCCCTTTCAAATATAGATTTTAAGCTCTATACGAGCATCCTCGCGACACGGCTCGGACCCTATATGCTCCAATTGGTGGAACCTGATCAGGCGGGCTTTATCTCCCAACGCCAAACGAGCGACAACACCAAAAGAGTCCTACACCTCATTGAGATGGCTTCTCAAGTGCGGCCAGAGTGCATGCTCCTGGCGATAGATGCAGAGAAGGCCTTCGATAGGGTCCACTGGCCCTACCTAGAGCAGGCTTTGCACGGGTTTTGTTTTGGGGATACCTTGTGTACCCGCATCCTCAATTGCTATCACCTGCCCCAAGCTACGGTACGAGTTAATGGCCAAACCTCCTCCCGCTTCTGCATAGAGAGAGACACCCGACAGGGTTGTCCTCTTTAGCCCATTCTCTTCGCGCTATATATGGAGCCCCTTGCGCGGAGAGTTCGGAACCACCCTTGCATTACAGGGATCAAGTTTGGGGCGGACATGCATACAATCAGCCTCTATGCAGATGACATTCTCCTGTCCTTCGCCGACCCCGCCCGGTCCATGAGGGCCCTCTTGGTGGAATTACAGGTCTGCGCAGGCCTCGGTCTTTAAGATTAACACAGACACGTCGGTCGCCCTCAATATCTCTATATCAGTGTCTACACTGACCTGTTTGCAAGAGGAGCACCCTATTCAGTGGTCCACCACCTCAGTTTAATAACTGGGGTCCTCTTAGGCCCAACCATACCAGATACGGTTGCGACTAACTATGAACGACTGCGTACCTCGATTCGGAGGGAATTGGACAGATAGAGACACTACCCCTTCTCGTGGCTGGGAAGGATAGCGGCGGTCAAAATGACACTCCTTCCTCAGATCCTGTACCTCTTTCAGACGCTTCCCCTGCGCCCTCCGGCGCGCAGAGGCTGTCCTTCCACCGGAGCAGGGTAGGGTTGGGGTCCCATATCTGCAGCTCTACTTCAACGCGGCGCAGCTTTGCTACTTAGATGAATGACAGCGTCCAGAGTCCGAAAAACACTGGTTGTTCCAGGACCAGGCGGTTGCGGGTATGCCATTGCAGGGGATCCCCTTCCTCAGGAAGAAGCATAGACCTCCCAACCTCTACAATTCCTAGATCAAAAGCACCACCCTGGAGACCTGGGACTGCACCGCCGCCACGTGCAAGCTGACATCTTTTCCTTCCCCTCTAGCTCCCCTATTTGACAACCCTGATTTCACGCCGGGGCTGGAGCCTCAGGCATTCGCGGATTGGCGCCCTTCCCCATGTCGGGCCCTGGGTCACCTATTCGACCTCCGGGGCATTCTATCGTTCCCGCAGATACGAGAGGATTATGGCATCCCGGAGAGAGAGAGAATGTGCTATTTACAGCTTAGACACTGGGCACTCCAATCACAGATCAAACCGGGTGCGCAGCGCCTCCTGACCTCCTATGAGAGATAGTTGATCACCCGCCACTCGGACAAAAAGCTCATATCCAATCTATACAAACACTTGCTCTCGGCCTTCACCTACACTTACAATGCTGGGAGGGCACGGTGGGAGCGGGAGTTGGGTAGATCCCTTTTCCATAAAGAGTGGACCGGAATTTATTATAGAGCCCGACACTCGGCATACCATACAGGCCTCACAGAAATAATGACCAAGGTGGCCACCTATTGGTACTATACGCTAGAGCATCTCCATTGTGTCGACCCTCACATTAGCGACCGATGCTGGAGGGGGTGTGGGGAGTTAGGTACCCAGGAGCACCTCCTGTGGAGTTGTGATCGCATCCAACCATACTGGACCGCGATCCTCAATGAAATAGACTCCTATTTAGACATGCAGCTTCCCCGCTTTCCAACATACATACTCTTAGGCTTATCCAACCCACTGATGTACCCCTTGAAGTCCAGGAGAGGTTGCCTGATAGCTATAGCCCTGGGGGCTGCCACTCAGAACATACTCGCACACTGGCGCTCTCTACAAGCGCCGCCGCACTAGGGGTGGTTACAAAGACTCTGGCGGGTTCTGGGTTTCCCGAACTGTGGCGCCCCTTCTTGACCCTACTCACGGCGGAATTCCCTGAGCTGTCCTGCCCTCGATATCCGAGGCTCTTAAGGTTGGCTGACACGCAGATCCTAGCAAAACGTAAATCAAGGCAGGCACGTTGAAAGTGGCAGGCGTGGCCTCATTCACCTTTGTTCCTTTTCCCCTTCTTCCCGCCCTCCCCCCCCCCATTTTCCCTTAGCAGTGGTGGATAGGGGGTAGGGTGGGGGGCAAGGGGGGTTTCTGGGGAAGGGAGGGGGGGTTTGGTTTTTGATTTTCTTCCCCTGTTTGGAACCCTTCTTTGTTGACCTCTCCTAGTATTTACTCTGTAAAACTTACCTTGCAAACTGTATACTGTCTTACTCGCATTGTCCCACAGGAGCTGGAGGCCCTGTTTCTATATGCCATTCGAAAACCAATAAAGAGATTTAAACCATAAAAATACAGACAGACAGGTGGTGTTTTAAGGATCCAAGACTACGGTGGTGGGCGGAGACGTGGGGTCGGAGCCCCGATCCACTGTATTCCTCCAAAGCGGTAAATGGGAGGTAGGGGGCAGGGTCGGAACACCGATCCACTGCGTGGGTCCCAGGGCGGGTACCCTTGAAGCAGATTCAGCAAGGTTCGGAGTAAATTCAGGCGCCGTTTAACGCTTTGGAGGAATTCAGTGGATCGGGGCACCGACCCCACGCCTCCGTCCACCACCGTAGTCTTGGATCCTTAAAACACCACGACTGCGGATTTCAGATTTCTTGACCCACACTGTATAGCACCCTACCTCTAAGCCTGCTACCATTCATCCACATCACGTTCCAAATTTACAACCCGGTCCTGATGATGATCCTGACTTGATAGGATCAAAACGCTGTCGACCAATCATACAGCGCAACTCATGGCGCATCCTCAACTTTGGTTCACAAACAATTATCTGCCTTCCATTCATCGATGACGAACCATTGCTTGTGTATATATTGCTCACCTTATCACTTTGCGTCCTTCGCTGTGTCTCCCACCTGTCACTCGCGTCGTCACTCTTTGTTTTACGAGCACCAAGTGCACAAAGCCCCCTTGGGTTGCCACCACATTTTATGCCCACAGTGCTGTTATAACTGTCCCGAATTTAATATATGAAGCCATGAGCACATTTTCAAAAAAGATACTGGGATTCTCTCCTTTTTTCGCTACCTCGTAATGTCTTGTACATACACGTGTATTTGCCTTCCTCATCGAATCCGGCTGAGATATTGTTGCTAAAACGTACATATACCCAGAACTCAATCCGGTCTATGGGTTACCCTCCTGTTTGTTTATTATATTGAAGGCATGCTACAGCGGCAATAATAATTAAACAAGTATAGGATTATTTGAAAATATACAAAGTTTAGGGTGTGTTATCAACAATGAGGTGGTCTAGTCAACTAGAATGGAATAATGGCCAGCCTAGCCTCTTTTTTCCCCAGCTCCTTTCCTCCCCAGCCCCTTTCCTGTCAGTGTTTAACTTCATGGCTCCCCACACTACTTCCAACTCACTCATATTAGTCATGGACACCGACATCATTCAAGGAACACATCACCAAGAAAACAAAGACTGCCTGGCAACTGTTCGTTCTACTAAAGAAAGTGAAACCATCCCTTACAGAAAGTGACTTGAAAATTGCAGCCCAAATACTCATATTCTTCCTATAGATGGTTGCCCTGCTCTGCTTTATGGTCTCCTGGACTGCACGTGTCCCCCCTTTAAGGATATCTTACATATTGTAGTACACCTTGTAGGAGAGTAGGGTCTGCTATCCTATGGTCACCCCAATTTTTGCTTTTTGCGTCACTGGTTTTCGACCTACTGAGGCTGTGGGCCTGCTAATCAGACCCCCAGCCTGCTGTTCTCTCTCTAAATTCACATACATGTACTATAGGTACATAACCCAATTGGAAAATGGACTCCTTGTCAGCCCCTGTACCATGCACTATAGGTGCTCAGGGCATAGGTGCCACCAAGGCCTACCAGTGGCTAAAGCATAGCTTTTGCCACCCATGGCTGGTTCTTAAATTGACACAACTGGCGGATCACTCAGCTGGGGCAAGTTGGTGTTATCACCCCTTGCTTAGATATAGTATACCTATATCTAAACCTATATCTGGACACATATAAACCTGTGAGCCACTCCTATGGAAGGCCTCATCAATCCTGGAGGCAGAGTGCGTGGTTTAATGTGAGATGGAGCTCTGGCATGAGCTGAGCCTGTCTGCAGCTGTCGGGAACAACTCCCTAAGCTGTCCCGGGATAATGCCAAACCATATACTACTAATCCTCGCGGTTATATAGCAACTTTGGGTTGGCTTTATCAAAACATGTTGTGTAAGGTGTCATACGATTTGGAATACTGTCCCCTCGACAGTTCTGTCGACGGGGATAGCATTCCACCCCTCTAGAGGGAGAAGACATGTTACTTTACTGAAACGCGGTTGATTTTTAAAAGAGCCTCAGATCCACAAAATGGATGCTTCTGCCACATACACGAGTCTGACCTGCTGCTGCTGACCGAAACTCCGCAGAGGAGGCCTGGACAAAGGCTTTCCTGTCGCAGGGAGGTGTTACACCACCCCAGACAGGAGATAGTGGATTGTAGCAGGGGGGTTTGAAAGAAACCAGACACTGCCTGGGGAGCACAAGGCTGCCCCTTGAATAATCCGGCCAAACCGGTTCTGGGGCACACCAGCCCCTGTCCCAACGCGGCCTGGATCAAAGGAAAGGGGTGTATCCACCCCCTTCCTGAATCCCACCCATAGGAGGGGACCTAGCAGGTAATCCAGCCCCCTAAATTGGTATAAGAATGGGAGCAGTGCCAACGCACTCCGATTATCCTGATGAAACATTTGAAACGAAACTCTGGACCCTTTGACATCCTACTCAACGTAGAAGACTGAAGAATCTCCCTTGTGGTCAAGGAGTGACCACCCTGTGCAAACGGGCACCATCCAGCACCTCGACGTCTGCTTTGTTGTAGTTCCCGCCGGAACTCGAGCGACAGAGATCGACGAGATCAAGCTTGCCTGCCTTCTTACAGCCTGATCCACAGTCCCTGCAGAGCTGAGACCCGTGGAGGCGACCGGAAGCGTGGGGCACGCCATCTTGAAAAGACCACGAGACGCTGACCGTGCAGCCCACGAGTGACCCTCGAAGCTGTACACCGGCGTTTGAGAAGCCCCAACCCTGAGCCACTCTTGCACCGAAGCTCACCCCTCTACACTCGACAAGTGCTGCGTGAGGCCCTTCTGCTTGCTTTGACTCGACGCGTTGGCCCGGTCACTTGCCAGCTGGCTTGTGGCCCTTGTGCCGGCGAAAACCTAAATACGACTTGTGATCCTGGTTGCTCCAGACTTACACCAGCTCCTTTGAAAAGGAGCACCCGCTCTGACCCTCCTGGTCCGAGTGAGAAGCAATCTTCCTGTCCTGCGTGGATTGCTCTTGCCAAGTGTTGTTTGCTCCGATCTTGAAGCCGACAGCGCAGACGGTGAGAGCCTGCGTGGGACAGCTCGTGACCTGTTCCTGGACGTCGCAGATGCCCCAGAGCCCACGTGGCAGCAGAGAGAAGCTCCTCGACAACCACCTGATTGCGCCCGACATTGCCTGGTTCCGTCCTGGTTCCACCCTGGTCACTGCTGAGTGACCCAGACTCTGTCCCCTCTGCTTTCAGGTACTTTTCTACTCTGATCCACCCTTGGATCACACCGGACACTTCTCCTTCACATCGCCTGCAGCATCTTCAGCTTCAAGCACAAAGAACCTGCGTGACGAAACCCGACGCCACTTCGACCCTATGCACCCGCTTCCTGTGGGTGAGGTAACATTGCAACACCGGTGTTCCCACACTGGTACACACCTCTAGGGTCTGTGTCTAAAGTTTTGTCCATCTAGGTTCAGCGGAAGTATCTTAAAACTCTAACTGTGTAACTTTTACGCACCATTGACTTAACATTGGTGCATGCGTGTGCTTTAAGCACTGCACCCGAATCCCGCGGGTTTTTCCCGACTTCAGCATTGCTTGTCCCGACTGCTCCCAGCGATTCCCTAGGCCCTAGGCCTAACCACTGTTCGATTGGTATCTCTTATACCACTTTCTTAATATATGGTTTGAGTGGCCACCCGCCCTCATCCATAATTGTGCAACTTTGTATGTTATACTGTGCTTTTGATTTAACGCTTGTGCCCCTTTGCTCATAAAGAGTACTGGGGATTATTTTTTTATTTTTTTTTTTTTTTATTTTTGAAAACCTTTATTGTGCTAAAAGACAGTACAAGTACGGGCCCACAACCATCCGGCCGGCCACGGTCACACATTCGGCACTGGTGCATGCAATACGATGCCATGGTAATGCGGCATAACAATGGCTACCGTATACTAGTAGACTGGAAAGCGCCGTCGTACCTTGGCCCAGGAGCAATGCAGGTTAATTTTCAAAGTCTTTTGTTTGCGCAAATAGTAAAGTCAGGTCATGCTGCTCCGCACTTAAACAACGAAAGTAAAAGGCAAGGTCCATGTAGGTGGGACTCGACAAAAATATCTATATCTGGCAGAGCAATGTACAACATGCAAGTCCCGACCAGAGGATGGTCACAGGATAGTAGGACCACAGGAAGCTATCCAGCAACCCATCCCCAATGCTACCACTACCCATCCCCCAGTATTCCCAACACGGGCCTAAGAAGAAGGGAAAATCAAGAAGAGCATAAATGGTGCCATAGAAAGAAAAAATCAACCAATAAGTAACCCCCCACCCTACACACATGCAGAGGCTATGGCCAACCCCCCCCTAGCAGAGTGTCTGTCGCCCCGTAAACCCGAAATACAGAAGGAAGAGAAAGTAAGAAGAAGAGAAAGTGAAAGTAAAATAAGAATAAGAGCTAATTCCAATGACATAGGGAGTCTGAACAGGAACCCCGTCCCTGAACGTCCCTAAGAAAGAACCGGGAGGAGGGTCAAGCAAACATACGCGCAAGCTCCATCAGTCCAGTAAGCAATCCCCACCCCAATAACAACTTCAATAAAACTGTGGCAAGCAATACAGTGGGGAGGGAATCAATACTTATTCAGCAATACAAGAAGCCGCAACGTTATTACCCAGGCTCCCAGCCCACATCTAACCTCCCACCCGACCACCACGACCCACCAGAGACCATGTCAAATGCAGCGCAGAACAAACAGTTATACCAACCTTGTAGCCTCCCAATACATCAAGAGATCACCCAACCCAAATGCAAGCAGTCAAATAAAGAAAACCGCGGCAGGGACCCCACCATCCCCACCCACCCCAATACCAACTGCAGCACAAACCCCCATCCCCCAGGCAGAAATCAACAGCTGTACCCTCCAATTACAACCCCATGTCGGCCAATACAAGACGCCATCAGAAGTTCCAAAGTGGATCAAGAGTCCCGATGTCCAGCAGCTAGGTAATTAAAATCAATACAAAAAGATATCACCCCTGGCCTGAGCGTTGCAGTCCATCCGGAAAGGACCTTCTCGGGAACCATGCCGAAGGCGAAACAAAGGGACAAGATGGCCGTCCCCAACAATGAGAAAAACTGACCAGAAGAGGTGCAGGGCCCCGAGCCACGGGGGGACGGCTGACCAAAAGGGAGGGCTTCCCAGCACCCTCGGGAGAGGAGATTACCAACCGAGGAGAGGAGGAAGTTCCTGCAGCAAGGGCAGCAAGGAGGTCCAGCCGTCGGGGTGGCAGCAAACCATGTGGGAGCAATAATGGTGGAGGCTGGGCCTCAGAGTACAGGGTGGGGGAAGACAGTGTATCCATCTTCGCAGCGGCAGACAATTCCGCAACAGTGTCGCCAGATACCATTAGTTTCGAGGCAGGCGCCAGTTGCAACATAGTATCCGGGCCGTTGATTGCGACAGGCAGCCGGTGTCTCGATACGGAAAGCACCTCTTCGAACTTGCGGCTCAACTCCTTAGCGGCTTGTCGACATGTGGAACCCAGATCCACGAGAGCCGCCAGGACCTCCATACGAGTCGGAGCCCGCTGCGGGGCTTCACAGTCCGGCATTTGGGTCGGTGTCCCCGGAGAATAGGAGCGGGGACTGGGGATTATTTTTAGTAATAAACACATATATTTTTATAATATATACTTGTGTGGTGTCCTTTCATTTGATACTACAGGATTGTGATTGGTAAAACAGCTCGCTTAACACGACCTCTTGAGTTTAGCCTTAAAGGCTGCTTAGTCTATGCTACCATTAAGATAGCTTGTCTATAAGGTTGACTTACAACCAGACACCATAAGGGATTTTTTGGACTGATACAAGGTGGTTCCAGAATTGGAAACATCATATATCAGGCCAACTTCTCACACACCTCATCAAAGGTCTGAAGAAACATCGCTTCCACTGGGATGGAACTCCAATGGATCACCAACACCATGCTATCCCACAACATCTGTAAAACCAATTGCATCATTTACAAAATAATCATGAATCCCTACCTGTATGGCTGATGAGCTCACTGGCTACGAGGGCTAGCTCCTCTTCCATGTCAAGGACACCATCACACTAGAGATGAAGAAGTGCAAAAAAGAGCAAGCATTGGCAAGCCAATGTACTACCCTTGGCAGTGCATTTTTTGAAAAACAATGTGATTGCAAAAATGTCACAAAATAAAAAGGACAAAGAAAATGCCATTTTCTAAATGTGTCCACCTTATGCTTGTAGAAAAAATGTTAAATTTAAAAAACATTACCCAATGTAGCTGTCCAAATCACAGGCATCGATCTATGACTTACATCCGAAAAAGGATGCAGGCAAAATAAGTATATGTTAGTTAATATATTAATAAAATCATTAACATTAAACCCACCTGCAAATGACGAGAAAATAACTATTTTAGGTAAGGGTGCGCTGCCTTTGTGCAGTCAGTCACGTGAATGCGGCTAAAGTGGAATGACCTACTGCCCCATGCTGTATCCTGTGGCGCGCAGAAGCAAAATGTAAATAACAAACGGGCCAATTAAATCAGAGTAACTTTGAGTTGGGTGAAAGTAAAGGTTCAATTTTATCCTGGTTCATGTCATTGAGCCATCTTAGGACTAGTTGTTGTTTATTAGTGAATAGCAGGAATTCGGTTTTGTTGGGGTTAAGTTTCAAGTAGGTTCTGGACCTTCAGGTTTGAATGTGGTGCAATCTGTGTTTAATGTTTTAAAGTCTGGAGCAGAGGATATTTTCTTATAAATAGTTGTGTATTTTTGGTGTATTGTTGAATCCTGTATTTTGTCGGTGAGTAGTGTTCCAAGAGCATTAGTGTAAAGGTTGAATGACTGGGTACAAGATGGAACCCTGGGAACTCTGTAAGTCATTGGGACGTGGATATTCCCGTGTGAATGAACTGTTGTTGGTTGGATAGGTAGGAGGAGAACCAGTGATGGGCATTTCCAGTGAATCTTATTGAAGACTTCAGGGTGTGGATCAGACTGGGGTTGTTGAAGACTGCTGAAAATTCCAGTAATATCAGTGGGGAGGGTTAATCTTTATTTGTGGTCAGCAGGGAGCCTGATTGATAGTTGTTCAGGAAAAGGTCACCATTGATGTGATACTGAAGTTGTACATAGACTCCTTCTTTGGTGACCTTTCCAGGGAGGGGCAGATGTGTGATGGCCTTGTAGATAGCAAGGTAATCCCGGTCTAGTGTGGGTTTCTTAAAGTGTGGGAAGATCTGCCCTGTGCTGAGAGCCTCTGGGAAGGTGCCTTAAGTGAGGGAGCATTACAGTGTTACGTAGAGTTGACAGAACTTTGATGAAGGACAAGGATAAGCCATCTTCTCCTTCGTATCTGGTTTTGAGGGATTGAGCCAGTCAGTACGTTCTGTGGGGAAAAAGTGGTTTGAAGGATGACTATTCAGGGGAAGCTGCTGCCATTCCACAGTGGTGGTGGTGGTGGTGTGGGGGGAGGGTGGGGGTGGGGAGGCAGAATAGACGGAATAAATAATAATAAAAATATTAACTTGCCTTTCCTGCCAGCTTCCGGGTACTTCTGCTCCTGTGCCATGCTGCTTCTCTGCTCCTGTTCCGATACTACGACTCCCATCCATGGGTACAGGCTCCCAGACCTGACCCAATCCCAGTGTTTCTCCCAGCATGAGGGAAGCGCTGGGATTGGGCGTTGCAGGCCAGTTTTGCGCTCCAGCAGGGTCTTGGAACCTGTCTGAGCACCAGTATATCTCCAAAGAAAAGCCTGGCGATATCCAAATGTGCATGTCGGGGATTAGCCAAACCGACATGCACACTTTCAGTGCCTACCACCTCTCCCTCTGCTGTGTGGCGTTGCGGCCTGGCCCTGCCCTCGACTTGGCCGTCTAGAAGTAGAAATAAAATGACAATAAAATGTTTTATTGTCGTTTTGTTTTTCTTCTGACTGCTGCGTTTCAGCAGTGAGGTGATGGTTGGGTGTTGTCGATGTGTTGTTGTATTTTTTCATTAAAGAAGTGATTTATAGCATCACACTTGTCCATGAATTGAGGGGTAAAGGGTCAGGCAGGGTGTTTATGTAGTGCTTGATAGTTTTGAAGAGTATTCTGCTTCTGTTGGCAGCTTTATTGATGGTGTTATAGTTCTTGGCTTTAGCTGATGTGATGACTTAACTTTGTGTTGTACAGAGGGATTTCAGTAGTGTGAGGTCATCAGGGTTCAGCTTTTCTTACATTTTCTTTCCTCTCCAAATGGAAAATTGCTGTCTGAAATGTCTTTTTGGCACCAACGTGCTAAAGAGTTTAGAAGGGTGTAGATGTGAAATGTGGAGGTGGGAGGGCAAGAGAGGAGTTCTAGCTTGATGTTGTTCTGTGCAGAAGACTTTGATGGATCTGGAGATTAGTTTTCTTTAGTATTGACCTCCGTGTGGTGTTTGGATGCTGAACAGGGTGATGAGGATGATGATGAGGTGGTTGGTCTAATCCAGGGTAATGCAAGACTTGGATCGGATGGTTACAGATGTTGAGAAGATGAGCGCAGGATGTTGTCCTTTGAGTGTGTTGATTAGGGGACATATTGTATTGTACCATGTTGAGTTTACTAATGAGGTTGGGAAGGAGGGCTACTGTTTGAGTTGTCTTGGGGTGTAAGTCTCCAAGTATGGTGATGTAGGTGTATAGGTTGGGGTAGGTGGTGAAGAGTAATGAGAATGTGTCTTTCAAGTCCTTGTTTTGTCCAGAAGACCTGTAGATGAGATGGAAAATTTGGTTGCAAAACTAAGAAGTGGCATGTGAGGAGCTCCATTGAGTGGTGTTGCTTATTTGCTATGGTGAAGGACCAGGCAGACTTATGGAATATGATGAGGGATCCTCCTTTCTTTGGTATATGGTCTGCACAATGAATTCTGTAGCCTAGGCGAAGGAGGGTGGATGTCTAGTATTTACAAGGATTTATTAATTTTTGACATTTTTAAAGCGCACTGTTACCCATGGGTGTCCTGGCGCTGGAATGATTACTAGTGCGTATGAACTGGGACGTTAGTGTGTGAAGAGCCATGTTTTAAGAGCTTTCCTGAATGAAAGGAGGTCTGGAAGCTGTCTAAGGCTCAGTGGCACCGCATTCCAGGTGTTCGCCGCTCCCACGGAGAAGCTCCTGCCTCCCCATCGGGCTTTCCTAATTCTTGGGATTACCACCAGTTCCTGCTCTGCGGATCTTAAGGTTCTTATGGGCTTGTACCATTGGAAAAGTTTCATCATGCATTGGGGGCCTAGTCCGTGCAAAGCCTTAAAAATTACGCAGAGTGTTTTAAAAATTATTCTTTTACGCAATGGGAGCCAGTGTAGCTTCACCAAGTCTTGGGCTACTGACGCAAACCTGGGTGTGCCCGTTATCAGATGAGCTGCTGCATTCTGCAGAATTTGAAGTTTATTTAACAGCCCCTGTTGGGCATTCAGCAGCAAGCTGTTAACATAGTCTAGCCGGGACATCACCATTCCAGTGACCACTGTTCTTCTGTGTTCGTCCGCGAGGAACGGTAGGACTTTACGAATAGTTTTCAGCACACAGTGGGTAGTGGAGGACAGTGCATTAATATGTGGCCTGAAGGACAGTGAGTTATCCATCACTACTCCCAGGTTTTTGACCTTTAAAACCGGGGAGGGGGGGAACCCCCATTTCCTCTGGCCACCAGCGCGGGGACCAGAAGTTGTCACTGGACCCAAACAGCAATACTTCGGTTTCTGCTGAATTGAGCTTTAGGCAGTTTGCTGCCATCCAGATACTGATCTCCCGCATACAGCTTTTGAACTTGTCTGCCGTGCTCTCTATTTCACCCGGAAGCAGCGACACCACAATCTGTGTGTCATCAGCGTAGGATGTAAGATTAAAAATCCCCCAGGGTCACTGTCTGGGTCCTGTCAGATAGAAAGGCTTGCAAGATTTCAAGTGCCTTTCCTTGGATCCCACAGGCCCCCAATCGGTCCACCAATAACTTGTGGTGGACCGTATCGAAGGCCGCGGACAGGTCTAGGAGGAGCAGCGCAGCTCTGCCACCTGCGTCCATCACAGTTCTTATGTCCTCGGCTGATTTAATCAGTACCGTTTCTGTGCTGTGCCCAGCTCGAAATCCATGCTGTGATGGATCTAGACATTCACCTGTTCCCAAGAAGGTACTCAGCTGTGTGTTTAAAATACTCTCTATGATTTTAGCTGGGAGGGGTAACCTGGCGATCGGTCTGTAGTTATTCAGGTCAGTTATGTCTAGATTGGATTTTTTTAGGAGGGGCAGGATGGACGCATGTTTCCATTGTGTTGGAAACTCCCCACCTTCAAGCATGACATAAAAAATTTGAGTGTTGAGGCAATGGTAGAGGAGGCTAATCTAGCAATGGTGGCTGGACAAGGGTCCCGGGGGGAGCCAGATTTTATCCTCTGCAGCCGGATTACTACCTCATCTTCCTTAATTGGGGCAAAGTTGAGTAGTCTTTCCAAGTTTCTATCGGTCTCAAGACTTGTTATAGAGACCGTTGTTTCAAAGGCGTTTGTCTTGATTTGGTTATCCAGTGGGTGAAAAATCTTTTCCACTTTGCCCAGAAAGAATTTTGCCAAGTCTTCGCACAACTGCCGACTTGGAGGTATCTCCACTGGTTTGGGGGTTGCTAGGGAGGACACTGTATGAAATAATTCTTTGGGGGAGTTGCTTGATTCTTTAATGCGTTTAGTGAAAAACGCACATTTGTCCATGCGAATCATCTCCTTGTAAACTCTTAATTCTGCATTAAGTAATTTTTTGTCCTCCTCCCTGTAGTTCTTCCGCCAGGTTCTTTCCAGTTTTTTACAAATAACTTTGTGGTCCCTGAGTTGTTCTGAGAACCAAGGTGCTGGAGGATTTGTGCGTGTGGAATGATAGATTGTGGGAGGCACTAGTTGTGTGCATGCAGCGTCCAGCCAGCTGGTATAGGCTGTAGCAGGGTTTTCAGCATTTTCTGCAAGGGGAACCGTAGAGGTTCTCAGTAGACCTTCAAGTGTCCCGCCTTCTATGTTTTTCCATTTTCTAATCAATCTCTGTGGCATTATCACCTTAAGTCTGACAGGGGGGGGCAAGTAGAAATTTGTAGTGCACTGCGGCATGATCCGACCATGAAACCGGCTGTACATCCGTAATTTCTAGGTTGGGGTGATTGGAAAATATGCCATCTAGGGTGTGACCTACCCTATGAGTGGGCCCGCCAATCCTTTGTGTTAACTCTACCCCTTGCAACAGTTCTACAAGATTCAAAGTATCAGTGTCTGACATGTTTTCCAGATGGAAATTGAAGTCTCCTAATACTGTAAAGGTATTAGCACATACCACTTCCTCTAGCAGACTGCTCAACGCCGCAAAAAATTGGGCTTTTGCTCCAGGTGGCCTGTAGATAAGACAGCCTCTAAAAGAGTGGTGATCAGAAAGAGTAAGGTTAAAGACTAGTGCTTCGTCTAGATCGGTTGCGCCAGGCTGGAAGGTCCCTCTGATAGATTTGTGATAGATAATAGCCAGCCCACCCCCTTGTTTCCTTTCTCTATTTAGCGTAAAACATTCATAATCTGGGGGAGTGGCTTTAACAATATCTGGGCCAGAGGCTGCATCTGTCCATGATTCTGTAATAAAGGCTATTTTGGCATTAGAGTCCTGTATGAGGTCCGCCAGTTCAATACTATGCTTGACTTGGGATCTGGCGTTGAGTAGTAGGCATTTGACGGTGGCGTCCTTTTTCCTTACAGTACTTACATGTGGAACTAAGACAGAAGTAGAGGCTTGCCACAGTAGGTTGGGAAGGGCTTGCTTACAATTGACACAATAGTGAGGGTAGGTCGGCGGGTCTCCTCTCAAGTCTAGAGTGACACAGCCTGTGGTGTTGGTGTTGCTCCTTAACACCCACAATGAATTACGAGTATAGGAGTAGGACGTACTAGGATTTAGAGGCATCCCACCAGGGGTCCGGGCACTGGCGCGGGTCCGGCGCAGACGGGCTTGCCTCTGGCGCGCCTTCGGCCTGCCCGCTGCGCTCGTCCGCTGCGCTTCCTGGGCCAGGATGTCATTATATACAAGCAGGGACAGGAGGGCGGAGCACTAGACTACTCGCCCAGCACTGCTCCTCATTGAAGATGGCGGGCGAAGCGGGGCCAAATGGGCCGAGGTGGCATGGGTTCGAGTCCTTGGAGTGCAAAATAGGCAATAGTTAAAATAGTGCAAGGTGTGAGACCGGTTTCTGTGATGGAGTGCATCATGGTTATGATAGGTATTTGTCTGCAATGTCTTGTGCAAGGAGTATTGAAGAGTGTGCATTGATGTGCTTCATGATAGGCTCGTGTTTGGTATTTTAAGGGTGTGTGATTGTTATCAGAATATATGATGTTGGATATATGTGTTATAAGGATGCTAGATGAGACTAATGTGGTCTAGGTTTGGGAGTTAATGTGGATTGGGCAGTTTGGGGTGCTGAGCAAGGCACATGAATATATCTTACTGAATATATCTTACCTTGTATGCTCTAGTGCAAAATGGGTTCTGGCCTGAGGCCCGTAGTGAGCTAAAAAATAAGAACCCTTTTGTCTGTGTCCATCTTTTGCTGGGAGTGCCTGGGCAGTAAGATGCTCTTAGAAGTTGGTTGAAGTAGGGATAAGGTAGGAAGTGATGTTACTAAATGTGGAGATAAATGATGGGGGAAAGAAGTCCACTTATCAGACTTCTTCTTTTAAAGCTTTTATTGGTTGCTGCAAATGGATGCTGTGAATAGCAGTGAAGCCACTTAGATTTGCAATAGATGATGAAGAATGAAGTACGCTTGACTTTCTGCTTCTTTTTGAAAAGTTTTTAACAGGAAACTAATGCCACGTCCTGTGGACATGGAGATCGATTCTACTTTGCTTGGCCTTCCTACCTTGTTTCTCAACCTAATTGTTCCTCAACAGGACATATTATCTAGGGTATGTGGGTCAAGTGAAAGTAGAAGCAATGGCTTGCAAGTGAGTGGGTGGAAAGCACGTGGTAGGTGTCGTCTCAGTATTGCTTTACAAGAGACTTACGTTTAAGTATCCCGTGGATTTTAATGGAGCTGCGAAAGTAAGCCTTGGCAGCATTGTGTCCATCAAGGCATTTATTGGAATTTGCAATATTGACTCATCATTGTAAACCAGCATTGACATATTTATCCTAAAAAAACCATCATAAATCATAAAAGCAACACAAGTGCGTATGCAATGTTTTATGTTGGAGCCACGCCTCCTGTGAAGCATTAAAAAAAGTGACAAATAGAATGCTTGAATAATTCTTAGCCACTGCTGATTACTGCGTCTGCATCACAGCCCATCACTATTTTGCACTTCACAACTCCTCAGTTTGTACCCAGCCATGTGCAAATTAGTCTTGAATCTAGTCCAAAGGGAGCAGCACAGCCCGAACTGCCAGGCCAGTTCCAACCTGAACCGGAACATAAGCAGTCCAGGAATGGATTTGCCCATATTAGAGCTCATAAGCAGAAACTGCTTGGTATCAGTGGCACTGTGTGTACGGGATCCACATCTAGGCATAAACTTCACACTTAGAACTTCACAATTAAAATGCAAAAATGTTTTGCATGGAATGCTTAAATGAATCTGGCACTGGTAATTGCTCTCGACTGTATCCCAGTTCATCATCTCTGGAAGTGCGATGGGTATACCCCAAAGTGGGTCCCTTCCACTCTGTGCCACAAGACTTACACTGTAATTATCTTATGAGACTTAAGAGGGAGAAAACTGGTCTGAAGTTTCTTGAGCTCCTGTCTATAGGGGACCTGGCCTGGTAAATTAGGCTGGACTGTTCCTATAAAAGCAGGATCAAGAATGATTTGCATATTGCGAGTCTCTGTCTACATGTCTACCATGGCACTGTGGGCAAAAAAATTATGGTCTGGTATGGGAACCAGAAGGTTCACCAGAGTCTGAGATTTCAACCATTCCTTCCATCAGAAGTGTGACTGGTATGCCTAGAAGTGGGCCTTGAGCTGACTGTGGCAGAGGACTCGAGCCATAATTCACTGAGAGACCTAGTTGGTCGAAACTGGTCTGGGTTGGCTTGTGCTCCCATCTAAAGGAACCTGGCCTATCAGTTCTGGAAGTTCTGGTCCTATTAGAACAGTACCAATACTGATTTGCATACGGCGTGTAGAATACCACAGTGGTTGAAAAACTATTGTCTGGAATGTGACACAGAGATTGCCAGTGGCTGAGATTAATTTAAGCATTCCATCCAGCACCATGTTTCTACCTCAATCATTAAATGCTGCAAATAAAATGCAGTGTATCTACTAATAATTTGCTACTGTTAACTTGCCGACTTTCACTTTTGATTGCTGTGTTCAGTACACAGGGATTTACATTGTATCCATCGTTTGACTGGAAGCCAGTGCAGACTTTTTATTTCCTTTGCAACAGATACAAATTTAGGTGTACCGGTCAGCAGTCTGGCTGCTGCATTTTGCAGGATTTGGAGTTTGTTTAAATGTTGCTTTTGAATGTTTAGGGTAAAGGCTGTTACAATAATCCACACGTGAGAGAATGAGAGATGTTATCACTACATGTTGGCTGTCTTCTGGTAGAAATATTTTCTTGGTCATTCTAAGGAGGTGGAAGCTAGCTGAGGCAAACACATTTATCTGGTCCCCAAAGGTACGTTAATTGTAGACTATGACCCCCAGATTTCTAGCTTTCCTAGTTGGTTTAGGGAGAGTGCCTGGTTCTTGCGGCCACCAGTCAGGGGTCTAGAAATTGGAATTAGTTCCAAAAATAAGGACCTCCGTTTTGCCGGAGTTTAACTTCAGGCGGTTCATGGTCATCCACAACTTGACCGCTTTCATGCAGTCATGGAACCTTTTCCCGATCGCGCATTCCTGCCCTGGTTGCACAGACACCACTATTTGTGAATCCGAACCGACAAGGGTGATACGTAAACATGAAAAAGTGTGGGACTAAGGGAGGAGCCCTATGGTACTCTGCAAGGTAGGGAAAAAAGGTTTGGATCCACCATTTGAATTCTTTCCATTAGGAAAGGTTTCAAAAGCTTCCATGCATTGCCTTGGACCCCGCAGGCCGGCAAATGGTCTATCAGAAGTACATGGTGGACCAGATCGAAGGCTGCGGAGAGGTCCAACATGATTAATCCTGCATTTCCTCCCTGGTCCAGGGCTTCTCTTAATATTCAGTGGATTTTTATAAGGGTGGACTCTGTACTGTGTCTTTCCCGGAATCCATTTTGAGTGGGATCTAAAATATTGTTTGCTTGGAGTCGTTTCAACCAATTTTGCCAGCACGGGGAGTCCAGAAATTGGTCAGTAATTATTGGAATCCTTATTTGGATTATTAGGATGTATATTTGAAACATTGGTTAGGATGATTTATTCTCATTCCTGGAATCTGTAATTCCACTTCTGGAGAGTGTGTACTCCATATAATCATTGCATCACTCTCTTCTTGTGCAGCACCTACTTTAAGCAGGACGTTTGTACTGTGCTTGATAGTGTCTGATAGCTTAAACCATAAATGCCCTAGTATGTCAGGAACATTAGGAATATGTATTGTGCCTACTATCCAGCAGAGCTATTTATTGTTGGAAAGTGGAGCTTCCAGTAGTCTGAACTTAGAATAAACTTGCAGCTGACTCAGAGACAGATCATTCCAATAGAATCCATGGAATATGCCGAATAAATAAGGTGAACCTTATGTTGTAGGCAGTTAGAATTAAGGTTTGCATTCTTAGTGCACTATGTAGGTTTTACAAAAGCTATTTTACTTTGGGAGGAATAGAGAACTGTATTTGTTAAATATGTTTTAGAGCAAGAGTAAATGATTATACACAGATGTAAACTGATACCTAAAAGCTCTACAACACCTAGGCTTAATGCCAGCATAATGGGGTTTCTTCAACAGTGAGGCTCAGTCTTCCCTGATCCTGGGTGGGTGGATACAATGGATAGATAAGTTTCTCACAAAACCCTTCTGTGGCGCCCAAGGTTACTGAATAAGCACAAAAAGATCTGGGAAACACACTTGTTATGATACATCCATTAGGTTTGCTCTAGTTTGTGGCGAGGTGGACTTACATTGGATAATCTTTGTTTTCAAGGTGCTATCTTTCTTCCGTAACCTATTTTCTGTCCGACATACCAGTATTTCCCCTTATATGTCTGGCATTTGACACAGCCTTCGCGGTGTCACCAGACAAATCCCCTCCCGCCCCTCAGAATTAAAAAAATATATATTTTAGTAGGTAGTTATAGTTAGGACCACAATTTCCATAGGAAATGTATTTTTGGTTTTGCCAATAACTTTGATGAATCTTTACAAAATTTCCAAAAAACACCCCCTTTTTGGTTCAGCTGTTGTGTTGAAAGTTTGCTTAATCCGTCATACTGGGCTGATGAAAAAAAAAAGGGGCTTCCAAAACGCTCTTCCCCCATGTTATGTGCATGGGGATATTTCATTTTTTGAACACAACTACAGCCTGAATCGCTGAACGTAATTACACAAAATCTGGCAGAAAGCTAGATGTTGTTTCATAGAGCGTGCCTTCAGACACTTAAACAAATAAAGGGAAAACTGAAGAAAAGGGGGCTGGGTAGGAATACCTTGACACCCCAGACATTGGGGGGGGAGGAATTCCCACAGGGACCATGTGGGGGGATCAAAGCATTATTTATTGGGCCCAAATATTTGTTTAAGAAATGGGAAAGGGGGTGCGTGGCCAACCTTCCCGGTATGTTCTCTGGGGAAGGCCCTTAATCAAGGAAGAAGAGGGGCTGTGCACCCCCACCTACCTGAAGCCATGGTCCTGTAGACCGCCATATCCCCCCCCCCCTCCCATCCCGGCTTTTTCTATGTCCCGGGGTGCCCACCCCTGGGACATAGCTGTTTGCAATGGCTTGGTAGGAGCGAAACTGCAGATACAATTGCTTTTACACACAGGGAGCTGCATGTTAGCAGCTCCCTATGTGTAAAAGCAATGCTGGCTCCTGCAGGAGGTTGGGAGCCAGCAGGGGTTGTATGGGCCTTACGGCTCCCCCTGCTGTCCTCATCTTTAGTGAGTGGGTGCCCTGACAGGTCGGCCCACATTAGAGGGTGGGCCCTGGAGATGGGGTTCCCAAAGGCCGAAATCAGCCAAGGAGGGAGGCCGTATGACTCCTTCCCATTATTTAGCATTTTTTTAATTAAAAAAGTGAGGCTGGGCCTTGGGGGATGGGGGCTCAGGGGCTGACCTTGGCCTTGCAAGGGGGCCGCTCTGCCCGCCTCACCCATTCGAAATAGTCCTTGCCCCAGGGTATGGGGTCCCCGGGGCGATAATTGGCCCAGGGAACGGGTGCATGCTCCCCCCTACCCAAGTAAAAAAGAAAAATACTAAAATAAATGAAATGATAGGCAAGACTCTGGAGGACCCCACCCCCCCTTTCCTTCACTACTCTGCAAATGCACCTCCTGGTGCACTGCTGGTTGGATGAAGTAACCTTGGATGCTAAGGGTCCTTGGGGCCAACAGTCCCTCCTACTACCTCTAGTAAGTTTAGTACATCCTCATTGCTGAGAGGACTTTGGAGGCCACACCCTCTTTCTCCACCACTCTGCAAACACGCATCCTAGCGCACTGCTAATTGGGGAATGAAGTCCTCTGGGTTCCAGAGGGTCCTTGGGGGCCAACTACTCTTTCTTTTACCTCCAGGACGTCCCACACAGTGCTATTGCTGAGAGACAATGCCCCCTTTCTCCACCACTCTGCAAACGCTCCTCCTGGTGCACTGCTGGTTGGGGGATGAAGTCAACTTGGATGCTGAGGGTCCTTGGGTGCCAACAAGCCCTCCTGTTACCTTCAGTAAGTCCCACACAGCAGGATTCCTGAGATCTGAAAGCCTGCTTTCTCATTCACTCTATAAACCGGACTCCTAGTTAAAAATACATAGGAATTTACTTAAAAAAACCAAAGGTTACAGGGACGTTATAGTTCGGCTGAGATTTCACCCATACAAAAACCAGTGAAATTCAGCAGTTATAGTTACCTGAGCTAACTAGAACTTATGCCCCCCGCAATGCACTGCTTATGACATCACATCATCAGTGATGCCATCAGCAATGTCACTGACCAGGTCATGAGTGATGTAATATGTGAAGTCATAAGCAGTGCATTGTGGGGGTGTAAGTTATAGTTCGCTCTGGTAACTAGAACTGCTGAATTTGTTAAGTTATAACAACTTATAAAGCGTGCAAATACCCATAGGTGTCTCGGCGCTAAGTGATCCAGAAGATATGGCCTATATGAAAAAACCTATTATTTGAAGACGTTATTATATACGGGGTGACCCAAAGAAAGTCCTAGGACCTGGGTATTGAGCATTACAGATATGGTGGTCCTAGACGTTAACTCTACACACAATTCTTGATATTATTTCATTAAAACTTAATTCAATTCTTATTCCACATGCGAAATTAATCCTGCAATGAAGAATTGGAAACAAAAAGGAGAAAACAATAGCCCAAAATAAACAAATGTCCAACTCACACAGAAACGGTGTTTCAAACGTTTTAAAAGTAGAGGAAAGAAGACTCTACTGTTTATTCTAAATAAAATTCCTCTTCATGGTACAATATACAAATATGCAATTTAGGAAAACAGGGGGTTACCAAAGGGTAAGGTGCATAGAGTGAGAAATTGGTGCTCGTGTAAGATAGAAAAGGACCAAGATGGTCAGGGGATGGTAAATTCCAAATGTTTGAGTCCAAGGATGAATAATCCTTGGGAAGATTCTGGAGAAGCCTGCCCTCAATGTTTATAACTCAAAAAATGTCAATCTTTCTTGCTGTCTTACGGCGAACAGTTCATCCGTTGCTTCGTATTTTCCAAGGGGGTGAGGGGGCAGGGGCACAAAAGGTGCAGGCTCCAGGTAGGGGGAAGGTTGTCGACAGGAGCTTAGAAGCAGTAGCCTACATGGTATCCAAATTGCTAATAAGAAATGTTGATTATCTATTTTGATCTCTCCTAGATATAGATTTAAAAGTACATCTGGTCACAGGTTGTTTTATTTATTATTTTATTTGTTTTCTTTACTCTAGAACATATGAAGAAAAGAAGCGGTAGAATTTGCAGATACCAAGAGAATCTTTTCATGTATTCTTCACAAATTGAATGAAATGGTGGTGAATTAGAGGAATGAAATGCCCACTTGGGCTCAATAACTTTTTCTAAGTGAGTCGCTCAAAATGAGCGAAAAAGAAATTGTGACAAGGGGATACACTAAGGAATTTTACCAATGTGGTGAAAGTTAGCTGAGAATGCCCACTAGGGCTAGATCCCTCACAGTCAAAAGAGTCTGTCCTGATCTATTAAGAGCAAAGACGAAAGTAACCTAGGTAAAATTACTCCTACTTTTCAAACACCCCTGTCTTCACTTTCATTTAGAAATCCCCCTAAAACCCTATGGTATTAAAAAATGAGTTAAAATTAGTTAACTGAAAAGAATATGGTTAAATATTCAACATACCGCTAATACAGATATGTATATGGAGATAGAAAAGGAATTACTCACATTTGTTTTCTTTTAAAGAATCACAGTTATAGTCTGTTTTTCTGTTTCATTCTTTGCACAACCATAACATGACTATTTAAGTTGCACTTGGGATGTTATAATGTACTCGTGAGCAAGGGTAACTGACCCGAAACGCGTAGAGTGTTTGCCTTAAAACCGTCGAATTAAAAGGCTGTTGGGAGATCTAAGTGTTCGTGTGGCTTTCTTCTGAAGAGGTATTGAAGAAACTTTTGACTATATATATATATATATATATATGTATATATATACACACACATATATATCTATATATATATATATACACACACATATATATCTCAGTTCCAACTCTCGACCCTTCCTCTTTAGTCAAGAACACACAAACACTTATTTTTTGGAAATTAGCCTTAATTCCAGTGAAAAGGCAACAAGACTCGACGCGTTTCGGGACTCTCCTCCCTTGCTCATGAGTGAAAGTGTTTCAATCTCAATAGGCTTTAAATTTAAGGTTCGCAACCTACACACGAACCGCCTTCAACAAGCGGCTTAAATGGCGCAGAGCTCGGCGGCTGCCGAGCCATTTGGATATATATATATATATATATATATATATATATATATATATATATATATATATATATATATATATATATATATATATATATATATATATATACATATATATATATATATATATTACCTACTGGCGGTTGCCAGTAGGTAGTTATAGTTAGGATTTTTTTCAATGTTAAATCTCAAAATTCTATTTGGAATAACTTTGGCGCCGGTTGATGAATCTGACTGAAAATTTCCTCAAAATGGCCTCGCGGAGCTCCGGTCCTTCCCTGAAAGTTTGGGGGGGATTCGTCAAGCGGGGTCCGAGATAAAAGGGGGGTCCCAAAACGCATTTTCCCCATGTTAATTTCCATAGGGCGGGCGATTTCACTTTTAGCCCGAACGGCTGAAAGGATTTCCACCAAACTTGGCAAAATTGTAGGGACTGGTAGCCCGATGTGCCTTTGCTATGTCTCAAGATATGTTCTCCAGTGGATTTTGAGTAATTTAGGTTAAAAAAAATATATATATCTATAGCCGCGCCCCGGTACGCGCACCGGGGAGCGCACCAGGCGCGCCACGCGACTTGCGCGCAGAAAGCTGATTGGCTCTCGGGTGTCTGTAAACATTCTAAACAGTCCAGAGCGGCCGCCATCTTGTGTCTCGGTAAAATCGAGACACAAGAGGTGGCAAAAGCAAAGGGGGGAATAGAGCATAAGGGGGCAGAGTAGACCCCCCCCCTGACCCCCTACGTTTGATATGGGGGCCATTAAAGGGCCCGCGGGGTCTCAAAAAAAAAAAATCCATTTTCGCGAGGGAGCGCCCGGTACGCACACCGGGGAGCGTACTATGGGAAAAAAAGAATCACTTTTAAAAATTGTATGTTTATTAATTGAAGTACCAACATGTAGGTATCAAGGCAGAGTCTATCATTTAATATACATAGTTTCCTTTGTAGATATCTTGCATGTTGTTACAGAAGTTATTGTGGTATATGGAATTCATAACATAGTCTGTGAGGAAAGCTCGCCCCGGGTCGCGTCGCGTAAGCGCGTCGGATGTTTACGTTGCGCGATCGTATTCGCTCGAGTACTTCCGGGTGCGCTTACGCCGTGCGTATCACGCGGACGCGGCTACGGGATACGTCACGATCATGTTTTCGTTCGCGATATTGGCGCTTACGGGACGCTCCCCGGAGCGCGCCACGGTACCCTTTATAGAAGTACGCTCTTCGGGGCGCTCCCCGGGGCGCGCACCGGGAGCGCTCCAAAAAAAATAAAAAAATAAAAAAATGGGAAAAATTGTAGGGACTGGTAGCCCTATTCTTAAGTGGTTTTTACGAAAATTTACTTTGAAAAAATATGTATTGTGCTACATTGGGCTATATATATGTTAGAGCCAAAATGTAGCCCAAATGTAGCCCAATGTAGCCCAAAGATGGCCACCAGAGACAAAAAAAAAAAATATAGCCCAATGACAGAATGTACCAGAGTGTTCTAAACAACTAGAGCGCTAACAGTCTTACTTATAAAGTGAGATTTATAGTTAGGAATTAGCATTAAAAAAAACCTATGAAATTCACTGAAAAAACCATAGGTTTCAGACCAGTTATAGTTAGGAATTAGCATTTAAAAAACCTATGAAATTCACTGAAAAAAACATAGGTTTCACACCAGTTATAGTTAGGAATTAGCATTTAAAAACCTATTAAATTCACTAAAAAAACCATAGGTTTCACATCAGTTATAGTTAGCTGGAAATTTTACTGACATAAAACCATTGAAATTCCACGTTATAGTTAGTTGGACTCACTATAACTTGTGCTTGTAATGCACTGCTGATGACGTCACATATTACATCACTCATGACATGGTCAGTGACATCACTCATGACATCACTTATGACATCATCCTTGTGACAGAGTGACAGACCTCCTTTCACTGTAATGTAACCCATGAAACACAAATTGAAAAATATAAATTAATTTTTTTTTTAAATGGAGATACCCATACCAGTTACAACAACTAATTCAATAATTCCACCATCTATATACACATTCACTCATTCACCAACAGTTCTATATAGTCACTCATACATATATACACTCATCATATGTAGTGATACACCTATACATCCTGTTACACACCGACAGTCATCCAAAAGTTACTCACACACATACTCACACATGCAAATAAACTATTGAACATCCATTTATTTGCATATACAGCTATACACACACTACCACCTTACTTCTAAGGAAACTTACACATACTTACTCTCTTAAACAATCACTTATAGAAACACATACTTATTTAAACAAGAACTCTTTCAGTCTCTCACTCTCACATATACTCACTCATATACATCAATACTCACATATACTAGATTAAAACATATGTAGTTACTGATAAAGACACTAATGAGACAGTCATTCACTCACTAACACACGCATATACACACTCATCCACCCATACAGTCCTGCACATATGCCGTCTTCAAAACACATACAAACAGTGAGTCAGTCATTGATGCATCTATGTGCTAAGTAACACTCCCACCAAACCATACACTCATACTGATATTAAAAAAACATCTAATAATCTATATACACACACATGTAGCTACTCACCAACCCATGCAGCAACTTATACACAAAGTGAAACACTGATACATATATTTAAATATTTAAACATTACTCGTTAATATATGTATTCACTAAGATACACTTAATAAGCCAGTTAACCAATCTTTTTTTTTTTTTTAAAACATCCATTTACACACTTATTTAAACATTTATTTTTCCATCTACCTTTACATATACATATATAAAAAATATTTATTTTTCAGAAAGGCACACATTCACTGGATGGTGTCATCAGTGAAGTCACTGACCATGTCATGAGTGATGTAATATGTGACGTCATCAGCAGTGCATTACACGCGCAAGTTATAGTGAGTCCAACTAACTATAACGTGGAATTTCAATGGTTTTATGTCAGTAAAATTTCCAGCTAACTATAACTGATGTGAAACCTATGTTTTTTTTAGTGAATATATATATATATGTATATATATATATATATATGTATATATATATATATGTGTATATATATGTATATATATATATGTGTATATATATGTATATATATATATATATATATATGTTATGTTAATGTTAATGTTATGGGAATTTGTATAGCGCACGGCTGCCCCAGCCAAGGGGCGTCCCGGCGCTGCGAGCTGACCAGAATGCAGAGTGAAGGTGCACAGAGAAAACAGATTATTGAAAAAGATGGGTTTTGATAGCCTTTCTAAAGGCTAAGAGGTCATGCATCCCCCGTATGGTTACAGGCAAGCTGTTCCAAAGCTTGGCAGCAAGGAAGCTGAAGGATCGGCCACCAACTCTGGCAAGTCTAATGCGGGGAATGATCGCTAGATGTTGTCCCTCTGAGCGGAGCGATCTGCTAGGTGTGTACTCAGACAAAAGGGGACTCAGCAATGGGGGAGAGGCGGTTTTGAGGATCTTGAAGGCTAAACATAGAGCCTTGAACTGGATCCTTTTTCCCACCGGGAGCCAATGCAGTTTTCTTAAGGTTCCTGAGACTGAAGAATGGCGAGGGAGGCCGACCAAAGCCCTGGCAGCCGCATTCTGGACTCTCTGCAGTCTTGTGGTTTCAGCCAGGTTCGCTCCCAAAAGTAGAGAACTGGCATAGTCCAGTCTAGAAAGGATCGTCGCCTGGACAATGAGCTGGTGGGTGCGGCAGTCAAAAAACTTCAGAATGGGCCTGATGTTGCGTAAAATGCCGAAGCACGTGGCAGCCACTTTCTTGGTATGGATGGTATATTTTAGAGCCGAGTCGACCCAGACACCTAGATTTTTAACACAGTCTTTTGGCTTGGGGGGTGGGCCCAGGATGTCAGGCCACCAATTATCTCCCCAGGATGCGGTATTTTTTCCCAGGAGGAGAATCTCGTTTTACCGGCGTTTAATTGGAGAAAATTCGCCGTCATCCAGTTGGTGATGTCAATGAGTGTCTGTTTAAAGTGATGGGTTTCCAGACCACTGTTGTTATTCAAAGCCACCACCAACTGGGTATCATCTGCATATGATACCAAAGCCATTCCATTTCTTCTAGCCACCTCCGCTAACGGGCGGACATAGACATTGAACAGGGTAGGGCTAAGGGACGAGCCCTGTGGCACTCCCTGTCCAATGCTATGCTTCTTCGAGATGTAAGGGGGGGTGGAGACTCTGAAGGACCTGTTAGACAGGAAGTCTCTGAACCACCCCAAGGCTGCCCCTGTGACTCCAATTTCCTCCAATCTCGTCAAGAGGACCTCATGTGACACCGTATCGAAGGCAGCACTGAGGTCCAATAGGACCAGTGCTGCAGTTCCGCCGGCGTCAAGAATGGAACGGAGGTCTTCAGAAACACTGAGCAAGGCTGTTTCGGTGCTGTGATCAGCTCCAAACCCGTGTTGGGAGTCATCCAGGATGTTATTGGTGAGGAGGAAGTTGGATAAGATGTTATTGACGTGTGCCTCGGCCACTTTAGCAGGCCAAGGGAGCAGGGAGATCGGCCTAAAGTTCTCCGGGAGTGAGGGATCTAAAGTGGGTTTTTTTAGAATAGGGGACACCCACGCCTGTTTCCATTTGGAAGGAACACTGGCGGTGGAGAGTGACCGATTGATGATGTCACGGACGTGATCTGTGATGAGTACATGAGCTTCACAGAAAAGGTCAGGCTTTAAAGGGTCTGCCGGAGATCCGGATTTAATCTTTCTACAGATTTTAGAGAAATTCTCACGGTCAAGTGTAGGAAGGGAAGTGAGGGAAGGCCTGGTAGGATCAAAGGTGACCGGTGACTGTGGGCCTTTGGGGAAGGTGTCGTATATCTTCTTGATTTTATCTGTGAAAAAATTGGCCATGTTGTTGCAGAGGTCGGGCGAGGTAGTGATGGTGTTGACAGATTTTTTTGCTGTGAGGTCTTTCAGAATTTTAAAAACCGATTTTGAGGTGTTAGAGCTATTGTTGATTTCAGTGGCATAATATGCCGCTCTTATTCTGCAGACCTTACGGTGGTAAGTTTTTTGGAGCAGGACGTACTCTTGTTTAAGGTTGGCATCATAATTTTTTCTCCAGCGTCTCTCTGCCTTCTTACATTCCTTTTTCAAGGTAGCAAGTTCTGAGTTGTACCATGGACTCGCCGTGTGGGTGCGGGCCTTGGTCCATCTGGCAGGGATAAGGGTGTCGAGAGCCTGGGTAATCCAGAGGCAGAACTGATCGTATCCTGCATCCAGGTCTTCACTCGGGAGTAAGGGCTTTAGTGCCAGGATATCATGTAGGTCTTCAAGGCGGAGTTTTCTCCATGGCCGTTTCTGAACTGAGGGAGTGGGTGCTGCTACAGGGCTCGAGTTGCAGGGGATGGTTAAAATCACTAAGTAGTGGTCAGTCCAGGTCATGGGAATAGGTGTGCCAGAGGACCCGCCGGTGATGTTGGAAAAAATGGGGTCAAGGAGGTGTCCTGCTCTATGGGTAGGGCCGCAGACAAGTTGATCGAGTTCGAAAGCCGCAAGATCCGCTAAAAAAGTTGCCGCTTTAGACTCGGTATTCTTGTCAAGATGCAAATTAAGATCGCCAATAATCGTAAAGTTGGCAGAGTTAATAACATTAGTGTTCAGGTATTGTAAAAGGGAGTTAGTGAAGGGAACGTCAGCACCAGGAGGTCTATAGACCAGAAGGCCAGTAGCACAGAACTGGGGGTTGACTTTGATCAAGAAGCGAGCGCTTTCGCTACCTCTGATGTCTACTTTGTCGAGTTGGCACTCAAAGTGGGATTTGATTATGAGCGCTAGCCCGCCCCCTCTCGTGCCCCTGTTCACAGTATAGATAGAATAGCCTGTAGGTGTTGCCAGGTTGCAGACCGAGTCCATCTCGTCAAGGAGCCATGTCTCAGTCATGAACAGGGCGTCTAGAGAATGGTCAATTAAAAGATCATGAATTTCTGAGTAATGTTTATACATAGATCTTACGTTAAGGTGTCCTAGCCTGAAGGTATGGACAAGGGGGGTTTTGGATTTACATTTGGAAGTAGAGCACAGTTGGAAGGGAGTAACAAGGGGATGACGTATATGAGCAGGGTTGCGTCTGGCGCAGGAGCATGAGGAATGCTGAAGGCTCAGCAGCTCGGATTTGGAGTAACACATCTTACCGCCTTAATGCCAGAGTGAGGAGCAGAGTGCCCGGCGCCTGGTGCTGCCTTAGCGCGGACGGGCAGCTCTTTGGCGGGTCTTCGGCGGGGCTGCGCGCGACCGCTGCGCGCTCAAGATGTTGTGAGGGCTAAATAGCCACAGGAAGTTGTACACTAGAGCGCTAACCGCTCTGCATGCTGGCCGACCGGAAGTGTCCCAACGAACCGATGCAGGGAAACGGATCCTACAGTCAGTATAGTGGCGTGTGGTGCAGGGGAAAGTGAATTTTAAAAAACACTAGTCAAAGTATACAATTCATTCAGAACAATTTAAAAGAAGAACGTTATTATTAAAGCAGCGCGTTAGCTTACACTGCCCAGGTCAGGTCGCAAAGCGGGTCAGGGACACTGCCACTGTCTCCTTTCGCGAAGCGCTGCAGCCCCTGTTCTGCCTAAATAGCCACAGGAAGTTGTACACTAGAGCGCTAACCGCTCTGCATGCTGGCCGACCGGAAGTGTCTCAACGAACCGATGCAGGGAAACGGATCCTACAGTCAGTATAGTGGCGTGTGGTGCAGGGGAAAGTGAATTTTAAAAAACACTAGTCAAAGTATACAATTCATTCAGAACAATTTAAAAGAAGAACGTTATTGTATATATATATATATACGTATATGTGTATATATATATATGTGTATATATATATATATGTGTATATATATATATGTGTATATATATATATATGTATGTATATATATATATGTGTATATATATGTGCATATATATATATATATATATATATATATGTGTGTATATATATATATATATATATATATATATATATATATATGTGTGTATATATATGTGTATATATACACATATACATATATACACTCATACACACACACTCTAAGTGTTTTTTTTAAAATCTTTATTGACATGAAGGCATATTAGGCAGTGAGCGTGGTTCAGTTAGTCACACACTTTACGTTTTGATGTACAACATTCACGTATCATGTAGTATACATCCAACAGTTTCAAACATTGACTCTATCCACCCCCCTAAGATTAATATAGCCATTCTTATATGTCCAGTCCATAGTCTCTGGGCGTTAGCCATTATCGTGATGGTCTTGTTGCCTAACATGCCCCTCCATCTTAGTAAACCTATTAAAACCATCCCCCCTCCCAACTTAAGCCATCATGTTCATTAGTATTGCCACAACATTCTGCTCAACAGTAAGTCTGCATTCCCTTCCATCCCCGCCTAGACACCCTGCTCTAAAACACCAGTGCATTCATCCCTCACCGGCTGTCACCCCCTTATCTGCCGTTACTCATCTTCCCCATCAGAGTCTATATCATCTCCCTCAGGCAGAGGTTCACATATCTCTCCTCTATAGACATTCCAGGCTGTCCAAACCTTGTTCCATTTACGGGGGGAAGCTCGAAGGACATAAACAGCCCTCTCCGTAACCATGAGCGCATCCATATTTTTAGCCCATCTGTTCATCTTGGGTAGCTCCGGAGCCCCCCACTTTTGCGCGATGTCACGCTTAGCCACCGTCATGGCCAGTGTAGCCCAGATTAGTCCATATCTGTCCAGGTCATTGGGATCCCAGACATTCAGGAGGCATTTGCGTGGTTCAGGCAAAACAGAGATTTTAAGTGCTTGGGAAATAGTTCGCATTATTTGTTTCCAGAATTCTTGTATATGTGTGCAATCCCATAAGGTGTGAAACAGTGTTCCCTCCTCCCCGCAGCCCCGCAGGCAAAAGGGGTGTGGCGCTCTATGTATTTTGTGAAGTAACGTTCTAGTATAATAGATGCGGTGTAAAATTTTCAGTTGCACCAGTCGGAACTTCGCCGAAATTCCCACCTCTTTCGGGGAGGCTAATGCCTCATTCCATTCTGACTCATCCATCTCACCCACCTCTTTCCCATTTTTCTTTCAGTTTCAGTGTAGGCTCCTCCAGGTTGTTAACTAGTTTTTTATAGGTAAGAGAGGTCGCCTTGTGCTGCATGAAATCTCTTAGTAGTCTATCCTCTAGTGGTGAGGATTCCGGTATGTCAGTGCCCGCCGGAACCGCCCGGAGTAGTGCGTGTCTGATTTGCACGTATCTATATGTCTCTGTGGATCTAAGGCCGTATTGCTGCTGAAGCTGTGGAAACGTTATTACTGTGTCTTTGTCCCACATGTCCCCTACCGTGGAAATACCTATTTGGTCCCACTGGGCAAATCCTTTGCACGTCCTCAGGGTCCCCAGTGACCTTGTGTCACACAGCGGCGTCATCTTGGTGATTTTCCCCTTCCAGCCCAATCGCGCCTGCGCTATATGCCACAATGTCGCCGTATGTCGTATCGGACCTACCAGATGACCAAGCTGTGGTTTATTATATAGCGCCGAGAGCATGCAATCTGTCCCTAGCTGTGACCAATCCGCTCGATATGCTGGGTCGTCTCTCGGGGCGTGGAGCCATTGGTTAATCACTTTGAGTTGCGTTGCCCAGTAATTTAACTGTATGTTAGGCAGAGCAATCCCCCCTCCATACCAACTTTTCACCAGTTTATCGTAGGCTATGCGTGCCAGGCCATTATTCCAGAGCAGGTTGGAGACCAATGCCGCAATTTGTTTAAAGTATCGTGGTGGGACAAGATGCGGGGTGTTTTCAAAGACATAGATGAACCTGGGCAGCGCCATCATCTTATATAAGGCTGCCCTGCCTAGGAGGGTCAGGGGTAGAGCTGCCCAGTGTTTCACGTCTGCCCGCAGGCGCTCCATAAGTGGTGTCAAGTTGTTAATGAAGAAGTCTGGTGCTTCCCGTGTGACGACAATGCCCAGGTACTTAAAGGAGGTCGTCTATGTCGCCAAGGGGCAGTCTTCCTGTAAATTTGGAGCTGGGCCCTTCAGTGTGTATATCACTGATTTTTACCAGTTCAGAACGTATCCCGAGGATCTCCCGTGTGTGTTGCAGAGATCCAGCAGGGCAGGGATTCTGACATCAGGGTCGACCATGTAGACGAGCATGTCGTCTGCATATAGTGATACTTTATCTTCCCATCCTTCCTCCCATTTAATTCCTCTGAATAAGGGTGTCGTCCTAAGCAGGATTGCCAAGGGTTCGAGCACCAACGCAAATAGTAAGGGCGGCAAGGGGCATCCCTGTCTGGTCCCTCTGCCTAATGGGAACATCGGCGAGATGTGGCCGTTGGCTACCACCTGCGCCACTGGTTTCACGTATAGGAGTCGTATCCAGGCTATGTATTTCGGCCCAAAGCCCATGCGTGCAAGTACTTCAAAGAGATATTCCCATTCTACTAGGTCAAAAGCCATTTTGGCTTCAAGAGAGATAATCACGGCCTTCTCCGAAAGGAGGTGTGTCCGAGCCAATACCCCGTGGACCCTCCGGAGGTTTAATGCTGTACTTCTATGCGGCATAAAGCCTGACTGATCAGGGTGGATTAGGGTATGCAGGTGTGGCAACAAACGGTTAGCTAGAAGTTTGGACAAGACCTTTGCCTCTATATTAAGCAAGGATATTGGACGATAGGAAGCGCATTCAGTTGGTGGTTTTCCCGGTTTTGGTATGGCAATGATCGTGGCCGTGCGTTGGTCAAGTGGTAATTCTGCCCTGTCCCTGCTCTCTTTGTACATTTCTAACATGGGTCCACTAAGCTCCGAGGCCATTGCTTTGTACCATTCCACAGGCAGGCCATTAGGGCCCAATGCTTTGCCTGACTGTAATGCCTGAATCGACAATTGTATTTCTTCCTCTGTCGGGTCTATCTCCAGGTCTTGCATAACCTCATGTGGTATACTGGGGATGTCGATTGCAGTTAGGGATGCTGATGCCATTTGTGCGGTGATGGTATGTTCCGGGGTGTATGCATCTCGAAAGTGATTCGCTAAAGTGTGCACAATTTCCTCCGGGTGTGTCAGTACTCGGCCGTCCGTCGTGTGAAGCTTCTGAATACCCCTCGCTCCCCCCTTCCTCCTATCCAACCATGCCAGCATTTTGCTTGCTTTGTCACCTACATCATAAATCCTGTGCGCAGTGTTGGTGATGTAGCCCTGAACTGTTGTTTTGAGATGTGTCTGGTACTGCTGCTGCTTCAGCCGCAATGTGTGTGCTGTGGCTGGGGTGGGATTTGCCATATGAGCCGTGTTCGCGTCATTAAGTGTCTGTTCTAACTCAGTGCGTTCTCGACGGGAGTCTCGTTTGTGTCCTGTTATTGCCGCTCCTCTGAGGACCGTTTTGTACGCTTCCCACAAGACTGACGGTGAGGTCACCGTGCCCATGTTCTCTGCGAATTAATGTGTTGTTGCTAGTTTAAGTTTCCTCAGGATCTTGGGGACCTTTAAGTAATTCGGGTATAAGGGGTAGATTCTAGCGCTTTTTTTTTCCCCGGTGGTGAGAGATAAGGTAATTGGTGAGTGGTCAGATATACCCCTTGGCAGGATGTCTATTCTGTCCACAGCTCCCAGTCCTACCCCCAGAAACAAAAAGTAGTCAATGCGAGATAGGCTATTGTGCACTGCTGAGTAGTAAGTGTATTGCATCAGTTGCATCCCTTATGCCCAAGGCTTCTAGAAAGTCAGGTAAGGATGCGTTCCCTCTTGAACGGACTCTGGTGGGTAAGGTATCCATCGCCGGGTCCATTATGGCATTTAGGTCTCCCCCTATGATCGTGTCCCCTTCAGGGAGGTCTAGGAGGAATTTGCCCAGGGCAGGCAGTGCTATGGAGTGAAGCGCTGGGGGTATATATACAGAGACTACATTTAGTGGCTTCCCCTCCCACTGACCATGTATGGCTGCAAAACGACCCTGTTCGTCTGCCACGCGGTGTGTAATGATAAAGGGCGACATCTTTTTCGTTAGGATCCCTGTCCCCCTGGAGCCAGTGGTAAATTCTGCGTGTATCGCCATCGCATAGCCGTGCCTATCCAGCGCCTTACACGTTGTCCCTGCCAGGTGTATTTCCTGAAGTAGGACTAGATCCGGGCTCTGTCGCTTAATGGCCTGCAAGACCAACCCCCTCTTTATTTTGTCCCCTAGGCCTCTGACATTCCAAGTTAATAGGCGCAGTGGGGCCATCCTGGAGTCACCCACAGCGGGTGTTGCATGAAATGGACGGGCCATTAAATCGTCGGGTTAGTGTTAACTGTAATGTGGCTTTTGAGCTAATGCAGACTTTATGTGGCATGTGAGTGCGCAGGCGTGTGGCTATTCCTTGCGAGGTAGTGTAGCGTGCGGTTTGAGTGATGGCTAAAAACAGAAACGTGAACAACATAACTTTATCTGTATCCCCCCTCCCTGCTCCACGGACAAACCCCCGCCCGTGTCCCCAACTTTGCCGAGTGCTTTAGTCTTCCCCAAATTATCTTACTTGCTCGTGGGGTTGGTGAGTCCCTTACAGGCACTAACTGTGCCCACCCTACTCAGCCGCAGCGGGACCCAGGTCCATGCCGTCACATCCCGCCCTTTTCAAACATAGTTAGACATCAGACCGGAGCTGGTTGCCCCGAGTCGAAGAGATCCTGTGTAGCGTTGAGCTCAGTTTCTTCCGGGCCTTCCTGCCGTGTCGAGTGGTTGGCCTGTCCGCTCAGTTGCATGCCGTTGCGCTGATTGGGTCGATCTCTGTGTGGACGATGCTGTTGCCCCACTTGTCGCCAACCATCAAGCCAGTCGTGCGCCGCTTCTGGTTTGTCGAAGAACCACGCCTTCCCATCGGCGACTATCCGTAACTTGGCAGGAAACAACATAGAGTATGGCAGTTCCCTGTCTCGTAGTGCTTTCTTCACCTCCGTGAACGATTTGCGGAGTCTGGCCACTCCCGCCGTGTAATCCGAGAAAAAGGCCAGAGTTGCGTTGTGAACCTTGACAGGTGGAGAGACCCTCGCCGCCTGCAGGATGGCGTCCCTGTCCCTGAAATTGAAGAGTCTGGCCAGGACAGGCCGTGGAGTGGCTCCAGGTTTGGGTATGCCTCCAGGCACCCTGTGCGCCCGTTCCACGGAGAAGAAGTGGGACAGTCCTTTTGGTTGCAGTTTGGTCTTGATGAGGTCTTCAACGTAGAGGTCCATAGCACCCTTCCCCTCCGTTTCCGGAAGTCCGAGGATGCGTACATTATTTCTTTGGGAACGCCCCTCTTCGTCGTCCAGCTTGTCCTGTAGAAGCCTAGTGACCTTTTCCATACGTTCCATGGCTATTTGCAGTTCCGACGTGTCTTCCACAAGCAATTTCGTGACCACCTCCACTTGGGACACTCTTTCAGTCATCTTTTGAAAGTCTGCACGCAGTAGCGTGACTTCAGAGGAGATGGAACCTACTGTAGTTTTGACCTCCGAGAGGGTTTTCATGATGTCTTCTAACGTCACCTTCTTGGTCCCTTCTGTTTCTTGGGAAGCCCCCGTGGAGTTCCGCCCGTTGCACTGTGATTGCGCCTGTTGGCTGTATGCGAATTTGTCCAGCTTGGCCTGCGTGGATCCACTCCTAGTGCCTTTGCCCGCCATGTCTAGGGGCTTGTGGGGATCGGCGTGTCACTCACAGCGTTGCGGGTAGGTGTTGCAACGAACTTCGTCAGGCTCGTGTGGGCCAGTTAACAGTGGGCCGGTGTGCAGCCGTGGCGCCCAGAGGCCGTGGGGAACTCGTCTCTCAGCCACTCGTCACTGTGTAGTCTGTCTCGTCGCAGTTTAGTGGTAGGGTTCTCTCAGGGCCAGCCGGCACTTCGCCCCGGTACTCGTAAGGAAAAGGTGCTTCCCACTCTGCAGTGCGCAATGCCCAAACTGTCTTTTCGCTGCCCGCTTCTGATATTGCTGCAAGGAGGAAGTGGTTCACGTGTCTCCCGCTAGGCCACCGGGCTGGAGCAGGATTGATTCAGTACCTTCTAGCAGGTCGCCCCTCAAGGCATTCGTAGCACTACTGGTGGGCCACGCACTGGGTTTGCGGTATCTGACCGCCCAGGCCTCGACCGAGTGTCTGCCACCTGGTGTCCAGATCTCCCCGGCTCACCGGCCCCCCACTGTGTCTGGACTGCCGTTTTATTCGTGATGGTGCAGAATAGGCGCTGCCAACCCCTCCGATATTGCTTGCAAGGCGGCTGTGCGTTCGCCGGGCCCCCGGGGGTACCTGTTCCAACCGCCGCCGGCCGGGTCCCAATACGTGTCTCCTCACCGTTTCAGAGGGCAAGCAGAGTCTCTATAACCCGCTGCAGTCGCGCTCCGGTATCTGCAAGGCGATCACTGTCTTACTGAGGTGCGACTCGGTCTCGGACCGTGCCCCCGGTTTCTCCGTCTGCAGCCCGTGTCCGTGGGGTCCGTCTTCCTCCGGCTGTATGGGGCAGATGCCGACAGGCTTAGCTGGTGTCCGCATCCCCGGGCTGTGACTCAGGGGGGTGTGTTAATCGTTCCCGTCTCCTCCGTGCGTGCCTTCACAAGTAGGCCGGCCCGGCCTCACTTCCGCCGGGGCCGGAAAATCACTCCAGTCCGGTGCTGGACTTCCGGATGCAGGCCCAAGTGCGCCACTGGGTGTCGGTGCAGCTTCCAGACTCCGTTGGTCTACAAAAGCGGATCGGGTGGTACCGCCCCGAACCCGGATCCGACCGCCGCCGCTTCGGGTGAGCAATTTACCGGATAAGTATGTCAGATTGTTAATCAGGCCACAGTGCCCTCAGGAGCCCTTACGCTATGCTGCCGCCATGCTTGGGTGCTAGCTACGCCCTCCACTCTAAGTGTTTTTATTTTGATAACTTTGGGGCCTCTTGAAATTTTCACAACTAGTACACAAGTTAATTCAGCTACTGTCTTGAAAGTTTCAGGGTTATTTGGCAAAGGGGGGGGGCCGAGAAATGTGGGTGGGGTCCCAAAACGCTTTTTTCCGCATGCAGTGTCTATGGAAATTTTGCAATATTTAGACAGACTACAGCCTGAACCGCTGAACAGAATGCCATCAAATTTAGCAGAAAGCTATATCTTGGTGTGGAAAGAGATCTTTTTTTTGTAATTCAGTGTAAATCTGTTCAGTAGTTTAGGAGTTATTAATGAAAGAAATGTATAGTTATCTAGGGACGCAGATCTACCCACGGGGGGGAAAGCAAGGCCCTGGTTGGCAGGCCGCAACATGACCGGAAAGTTGCAGCCACCATTCTCTTTGTTACTTGGCTCAGGGGAGGTAAAAATAAAGTGTTAAAACATATGTAGGGTCCGGATAGAGGTATATATCCTGACACCATAGTACACATGGAAGGGTCCATGAGGGACCCCTCATGGGCAAGAAATGTCCCCCACATTTTTTTTGGGGCCCAAATTGAGGATCCACGGATAACTGCTGATCCGAATCCCAATGGAAAAAAATAAAAAAGCAGTGCATAATGTGGGGTTGGACGTATGTGAGGGGGGTATAGGTCAAGGCCATGCATGGAATTTGTTGTATTAAGGCACTGTAATTATATATTACTTTGTTATGAAAAAAAACATAGAAAATCACGGGGGAAAAAACAAAGCTTATTTGGCCATTATAGTTAGGTTTACGTTTTACCCACACAAAATCATAGCAATTCAGCAGTTCTAGTTGTTCTTATATGAAGAAAGTATAACTCGTGCTGTTGAGTAACTTTAGGCCACGAGTTGTAGTTTATTCAGATAACTAGAACTGCCTAGCTGCTATAGTTCAGTGTGGGTAAAACAAGAACCTAACAAAGACGTCCCAGTAACCTTTATTTTTTTCATTGTGTATGTGTGAATGTGTGTATATATATATATATATCTTTTCGTTGGAGGAGAGGCTTGTGTTATATATATATATATATATATATATATGTGTGTGTGTGTGTGTGTGTGTGTATATATATATATATATATATATCACTGCTCCGAACCACACCAACAGCGAGTCACTCTTCAAAAGCGGGTGCTGCAGCGCGGTGGTGTACCGCGTAACACATCAAAGATCAACTCCTTTTCAACTTCAACGAAAAGAAAGGCAGCACTCTCTGGATTTCAGCACAGGTGAGTATTTATTTTCTAGACAGACGCGTTTCGGGAAAACTCCCTTCCTCGGTGTCAAACATTCACGCTCTGCGTGGCGCCATTTTTAAACAAGTATCTGGACCAAAAGGTCAAACACAAACGAGGGACAACCATACATCATTGCATGCTGGAAGCGCTATTTGTAAGTGTAGAATGTTTACAGTTTACGCATTTACTGACAACAACAAATTACCTAGTTGTCTATCACTGTATCATGTCATACAGCCGGGTCGCAAACTTACTCCTGTGCAATATTTACAAAAAAGAAAACAGACAACAGCGTTTTGGGGACAAATTGCGCTGAACATTAATTTAGCGCCATAAGAAGTATTTTAAAGGGTTACTAACATTCTCCCAGAATGAGATATTTCATTGTACATAATTGCAATTGAAAGGCTCATTACTACTAAAAATCAAGCCGTGGATCGGCTATTGCAACCCAGCAGGGGTTGCTAAGTCCCCTCAGTTGCATCTGTAATCCTCACTACGTTGGTTATAAATCACAGTTAAAATGTACACAGGAATACTTTCAAAAATTGGTCCAGAACCTGAGTAAACATTAGTTAATGAAGTGAACTGCATCCCAAAGGTAGAGATATGAGAACACTCAAGCTGCGCTCAACCATGAAACTGACATAGATGCTTATCTCATAACATATCTTTACAGATTATTCAAATTCAAACCATCAAAATATAAAAAACAGAACGATGATCATTACGTAAATATTATAGCTATACACACTCAAATTTCATAAGATACATTTACTGCCTAACTCAAAAATGTGTTCATTTAACCCAGATGTATCGACATTTCCTCACTGCTATTGAGGCCTTCAGGGGCCTTCGACTGTAGGTCTACTATGTATCGGGATTCCAGTCTCATATGACATGATACAGTGATAGACAACTAGGTAATTTGTTGTTGTCAGTAAATGCGTAAACTGTAAACATTCTACACTTACAAATGGCGCTTCTAGCATGCAATGATGTATGGTTGTCCCTCGTTTGTGTTTGACCTTTTGGTCCAGATACTTGTTTAAAAATGGCGCCACGCAGAGCGTGAATGTTTGACACCGAGGAAGGGAGTTTTCCCGAAACGCGTCTGTCTAGAAAATAAATACTCACCTGTGCTGAAATCCCGAGAGTGCTGCCTTTCTTTTCGTTGAAGTTGAAAAGGAGTTGAGCTTTGATATATATATATATGATATAGGATTCATTAATTTATATATATATTTTTTTGTATATACTAACTTATTAATCAGGTGGTATACATGACTTTTTGTACAGAGTATTTATTGTATATAGTATACATGTGTTAAGTATGAACTACATGTAGCACATTGCACTTTGCACATCGTTTTAGATTTGCACAATTGGATTTATCCGGTGATCTTTGTTTACACTGTGTATATATATGTAATTGCATTTGCACTTTGTTGATACAGTATCCACCGTTACAACATGACGTCAACCCAGGGATTATCCCGAGATGTGTTAGAAATTCACAGTCTGTTGTCTGTATCTATGAGTGGGTGCATCATGTGACCACAAACCTACCAATTGGAATGTATTCGAACTTAGCACTAGCACTTTAAATATTGCCTTTTCCCCAGCGTGCGTCATGTGATCAAGGCCTCTGTGTAGGCCGAAACGTCATGCTGTGTGCCGCTTCCTCGAAGGTACAATAAAGAAAAGATTGCTCACTGCACCTGAGGTCTCCATCCTTCTTCCTGCGCAGCGGTCTCCAGCATTTGGGCTCCGGGCGAGAGGTAGCTGAGGATTGTTTCATATATATATATATATATATATATATATATATATATATATATATATATATATATATATATATATATATATATATATATATATAATATCCTCGATGAGGTGCACTCCAAACAGGTTTCTTCCGCTCTTATTTCAGCAAGAATAAAGCAAGAAACGGTTATCAAATTAATCCATCAGGTCTTAACGCGTTTCAAACTAGCAAAACACCTGATCATCTTAAATATTTACCCCTTCAGTGGGCCTCTCAGGGAGTTCAACAAGTACATAATGGTGTTCGTAGTTTTACTAAAAATACTATCGCCCGAGGGGGTCCACTCCCGCTCGGCAAAATATATATTTTTTAAAGTGTACACCCAACACTGGGATAATCATATGCACATTCTTGTAATTGTGGAATATTTGTTGAGACCCGCCAACTCACACCGTGCCACCGTGTGCCACACAAGATCTGCTCCTTTCACATGGTCGCCCTCAGTGAGGAGCCGATATCACAACAAGTGGATTTCCAGCTCTTCTTACAAGGACTTGAACTGCCGATGTCCATTAAGAAGAACAATTCCCTAGAACATCGCACCAGCCTCAGAATTATTTTTTTGGTTTTGGGAGGTGGGAGCAAAAGTTAGGCACTTCTCTGTACGCAGCCCCGCCCCCTCCTCACACGTGAAATACATTTTTTTAGTTGGCAAGTCTCTATACATTTTTTGTCTAATATGTTTATTTAAAATAACAAAACTCTTTAAATAAGATCAAATTACTGCATTTTTCGCACACCATTTTCAGCATTTTATGCTAATTAATTATATTAGATTTAAGGAATCTCGGTTTTTCCTAAAACGTTCGGATGGTTTCTACATTCACACGTGCATATTGAAAAGATAATATCTAGATAATAATGACCCGAATATGCAGCATAATGTACATCTATTCACTTAATATGATGCGTAATGTGACTTTTCACGTCCCATCGTCGTCAGTCCGCTTTATTTAGTGTTGCGCTGCCTCTTACAGGCAGAAACTCCCGCTTTATGCAATATACAATCTATAGCACTCAAACTGCTGCTTTTGCATTTCTTCTTATTATTTTCAGCCGAAGAGTAGCGAAATTGAGTCCATTTCACTGGTCGGTAATACACTGTAGGTCAGATTTACTTAAGATTTGAGTATGTGCAAAAGGATTTTGAAATGCAAGTTAAGTATATTGTGTAGTTATATACAAATGAACATGTCTGTCCACCTGTGAAAAGTATTAGAAAACAGCATACAATAAGAGCAGAACATCTCGAAGTGCAATGCGATTTTTTAATAGTCGCATAGGAATATGCCAGAGATGTTCATGAAAGTAAAAATGTCCACGCGACACCGGTATATTGCTCCAAAACGCTTTGAAGTTGCTGGCTACTTCTCTGAAGATGAAACTCATTTCAATGGAGATTGTTTCAACTTAGAAGAAAACTTACACCGACAATTCTTTTTGCATATGCTTCTCAATGTTTAGACTTTTTGTTCGTTGTACAATGTCATGCAATGTGAGTTGTCCATTATATATGGGGTAACTCATTTTTAAGCTGAGCAGTAAGTAGTGTGTTCCAGAATTACATTCTAATTTGAGCTTTGTTTCTTTTACAGTAAAAAAAGCTAAACTGCAAGGACCTCCTGGTAAGCTTATTTTAGTTACCTGATTTATTTTTTTTTTTTAAATAATGAAACCGTTAAACAATTGCACTTGAACATTCATTTTAGTCCTGGATGATATGTATTCATTTGTATTTAAGTATCTCAGGCATGAGTTCTGATCAACATTAATAGGAATAGTGCTCTTTCGAGCATAATTTGCTTGGAATCCCATGTATATCTAGTATGACAACATTCTGAGATTCATAATACAGAAAGATAAAATAATTCATGTAATACTTAATATTTTAACCTGGAAAATTCATTTGCATAATCTCTTATTTGTGCTTTATGTGTAAATTGTTTACAGTGTGATCACAAAATCTTACATCTTTAATACAGCAGTGCATAGTTTTCATTGGTTGCCTGTAACCACACCCCAGTGCTTACTCATATTGTTTAGGGTCAGTGCTCTTCCAAGTGCCTCGATTAGGTTAGCCTTGGAAGTGACGGAGCAGAGCTGCAAATACTTGACACTCCTTTGTGCTTATGTCAGTCACTTTCTTTCCACACCTTCAAATGTGAATCTGGAGTCCAAATCTCTTTTAATCAGTTGAGAAATGTGTTTCAGAATATTTTCCAGTGTACAAGGGGACCGTTTCTCCACCAAAGACTTCATGTTCAAGCTGATCCGTGAGTGAAGTCATGCACCCAAAGGCGATCTGTGACTGGAAAGTAAAACTGTACATTGCCAAACACCAAAATAAGCTACGGAACTTGTGTCAGTTCTGCTACAAGTTGAAGATATAGACTTGTTCCTGCTCTGGAGGTCGCCCTAGTGACAGATCTTCGTAGTTGAGGTTGTCCTGTAAATCCAACTCGAATTTCAAGAAGGAGCATAAGCAGTCAAAGCGTGACTCAATACTTTTCCCCCCACTCTCTGTCCAAAGTGAAGTTGGGAAGGCATGAAGTAGCCAATCGGTCTCCCTCTTGATGCCTGACTGCAGAGCCAATCCATCAACTGATCCCCTTGCACCCGAATTTCCTAGGTCATCAGTAACGCTGAAGCAGGTCGAGCCTTTGAGATGCTAATTTTTGGCTCCCTTTTGGCTTCTTCTGATGCACCTTGAGCCCCAGGGGTCTGCAAGGACCCCAGATAGGTTTCTGCCAGTGAATATATCCTTGGCACAGTCTGTTTCCCTTAAGACAGCCCCAACTGAGGTCGCACCTGGACTCCATTTCAGCGCACCTGGTTCCCGTAGTCTCTTAATTTTACAAAACTGTTTTTCTTCCGTGATGTCTTCCTCAGAGTCTTCAGCACCACTGATTTGGCTCAGACTTTGATTAACCGGAGGGCATGACAAAGGTGTTAATGTTTATGGTTCACCCCCAGACTATGATGATGGCATGTATATGAACTTGCAAGAGGCTAGTAGGCTAGATACTTCACCTGACAAAGGGTTGATTTTGCCCTTTGGACCCCCAATAGAGAAGAGTGAATCATTTGCTGTAGTGATTAGACGTGCAGTTGTGGTCCCAGACCTACAGCTGCCTTCAGTTGAAGTCAAGACAAATGTCCTCACTTAGGTCTTGCACCCTGGGCCTGCTTGATCTGTATCTTTGCTTCTCTTTTAACGAAGCCCTGACTGACACCCTTCAAAAACATACTTCAATTGACCAATTTTGGACATCTAATCTGACGATCTCTAATTTACTGATCTCTCCGTGCGACAGCTTCCCCGAATTAAGAAAACCAAGATTATGAGACCTAGTGATGCTCCTCGCTGGTTCTCTGACGATTTAAAACTAAAGAAACTTGCCTTGCGTCAAGCTGAAAGCAATTGGAGACGAAATTGCTCCTCAGGCAAAAAATATATTACTAATTAAGCTTAAGGAATATACAAATGCCATTTTCCAAACCAAGGCTGAATGTTTCTTTAACAGATCTTAAGCTCTGCTAACAGGTCCAAGGAAATCTTTGCTTTTGTGGATGAACTATCTAAGCCAGATAGGGTCACAGCAAAACTCGCGCCCACTCAAACCCTATGTGACTCTCCTAACACCTATTTTATTGAAAAGATTGCCACCATCATGTCTAGCATTCCTACTAACACTTTTCCTACAACCCTGCCACTCATATGTAGAAGCGCTCTTCTGCTAGGTCAGGTCCCTTTTATTTTGTCTTGAAGTATTTTAGCCGTCTAAGGAAGGTTGGATCCGGCTTCCCCAATGATTTCTGTCCCCCACACATATTACGAGAAGGTTTTTTCACCTGCCCGTATCCTCCTCTCTCGCTCTTGAAGAACTCCCTTAAGCAGGACATTGTTCCAAATGTATTTAAAGATGCAGAAATTGTTCCAATCCTAAAGAAACCAGGGTCAGACCCCCTAGCCCTAACTATCGCCCCATCTCTCTGCTCCCCTATTTAGCTAAAGTTCTCGAAGCTCACATTGTTAGTCGCCTCAGCTCCTTTATTGAATATTCCCACTATCGTGACCCTCACTAGGCAGACTTCCGACCAGCGCATTCAACAGAGACGGTCATCCTTACGGTCATGGATGAACTTAGAAGGGGGCTGATAAGATTACCACCCAGGCCCTGGTACTTCTTGATCTCTCGGCGGCTTTTGACACAGTTGACCATGACCTTTTGATTGACCATGTCGGTAACGCCGATCCAGGGCTTGGCTTTTAATTGGATCTCATCCTTTCTTAGTAAGCGCTCTCAAACGGTTCGTCTTGCTAATATCTCTTCCGCCAAAATGAAACTGAGAAAATAAATAACAGGACAACCGACCAAGGTCTAGCACAACCAAAACACAAGTGTCATCAATAGGTCTAACTTTGGTGCGACACACTTCCTGTCCCCATCGTCCAAGGGTACAATTCCGGTCAATTAGTTCATCAAAAGGCGGAAGGCGCAATCATTGAAATCCAACACAAGTTCTTTTAGTCCAATAATAGTTACATTCTTTATTTCAGTAATTTTTACCAAGAACTTCACACAGCCAACGCGTTTCGTTCCATGTAGGAACTTTGTCAGGGCTGAAATGATCACAGAAAGAAGCAGACATGTTACAAACTACAACTATACAAGACGTCCACAACATATACATATTGGACACAAAAGGATGGGACTAAAGAAACCACATGACCTGATTGATACAGAAATGATTTTTTTTTAATTAAAAACATCCTATTTACACCACTTACACATATAAAATGCACATATATATACATATATAAATCTAAATATATACATTGCTTGGACAACATATATGTAAAAACATGGTTAAAAAAAATACAACGAAAAATATTAGATGACCAATATATAGTCATAACCAGATTGCTGATTGTCCAGGATAAGTAGTCGTGAACAGTTTCCGAACTGTCAGAGATAATAGCCATAAAAAATATAAGCAAAAAAATATATATGCATAAGAAAAAAAGGGTGAAGGTCGAATTATAGAAAAGCTCAAGAGAGAAGGAAAAACAAGGAAGGAAAAAAGCCAAAGCAGATCGACAACAAAATATCAATGCTGGATTCAATAAAGAAGAAATGGAATAGAAGAAATAAAAAAGAACCAGAGAAAGACAAAGATTCCTATAATTACATTCAAATCCCTAAATATCAATGGAAAATCGTGGGTAACAAGGCCTGTCAATAATTTAATGATGTCGATAAGCAGATAACAAGATCAACAAACTCATACCGGCTGATCTGCACGCAAAAATTAGTGACAACTAGGGGGCATAAAACAACTCGCCTCTAATAGGTATATGCCGAATCGGCGTAGTAACTTGATACGGGTCAGTACAAACTGATAGAAAAGAACACCATTCGGAGATATCGAATCATCATCAAAATGTAAATTGGTACTCCAGAAGGAAGAAAATAAACTCAAAAAATAAATGACATGGACTCACCCTTAGGTGCTGACCTAAGATTGTGAACAAGGTGGCTAAGCCCCAAGTGGCAAGAACAAACTCACCACCTGTTGAAAATATGTCAAAGAATACATTGGCACTTGCTCCCGGTCAGTTCGAACTGATAAGAACAATACCATATGGGAGATTGATGCAAGAAAAATGCAAACTGTAACAAAAGACACTAAAAAGAAGACGAAGTTGTGGTAAGTGAGGAGCTCTTCTTTATTCGTGAAGATGCGTGGCTCTCTTGGCAGCAACTGCCAACAAAACAAACATAGACATTCCAGCACTGTCTATGGAATTCCTAGAGATGTCCCGTGCGCACTGGCACACAGGACATCGCTAAAGATAACATCTTTACACATCCCCCTTTCTACACAGCAAACAAGGAAATACAACATTCCCAGAAGAAAATACAAAATAACACAAATATTAACAAAATGCAAAATTCCTTAAAACCAACCCTTCCCCCCCATCCATAACTAAAATAATAAAATGAAAAGAAGAAAAAAAATAATAATAATAGTGAAACAAAACAAAAACCCAAAGCAGGTTGTACATATAAGATAACAATTCAAGATACAATAAAATCACGATACTTAGCAGGCATAGACCTAGTTCCTGACGACCTCCGCAGAAAACTAGAGCTGCAAGCAGTGGTGGCTGCAGAAATAATTGGATTCCTATCACAGGAGGAATCAAGGGGATCCAAACCAAATTTATTTCTGACAAACTCAACCTTGGATTTGGGTACAATAGAAATGCACACCTTATTCCAAATCTTCCCATTATCAAGCACCACAACCTGATCTTTCACCTCTTTGACCAGTTCAAGAAGGGTAGAACTTGGCATGCCCTTTGCGTATCAAACACAGGTTTCTTAATTCTCACCCAATCACCCTGACATACAGGGGACGTTCTTACGCTTTTTTTTGCATATTTTGCCTGAGCAGCACTCCTAATATCAGCTACTCTCCCAATCTTGGTAACATCAATGTCGTTTCTCGACATCCAATCCTTATTAAGCTTGGAACCAGCTTCTCTACCTCTGAGCAAGGTGAAAGGTTAAATACCTGTGCTGGCATGAGGAGTGACCCTCATAGCCCACAACATGTCAGAAATCACATGCCTCAAATGAAGACTGTTTATAGATGCTAATTGTAATTGATCTTTAATAACACGATTCAGGCGTTCAACCAAACCATTGGTACATGGATGATCTAAAGAAGTGAGCACATGCTTAATCCCATGCCTTTTAAAATAACTTTCCATCTCACCAGAATTTGAGTACCATTATCAGATACCAATTCCTCTGGGAAACCCTCTCGCAGAAAAACTTCAGTAAGACAATTAATAATAGTGGAAGAATTGATACCCTCCACAAACTTCACCTCAGGCCATTTTGACATATAGTCAATCAGAACTAAAGCATACTTAGGGGTATTTCCCAAATCATTGAATGGACCAGCCACATCAAAGGCTAATTTGTTCCAAGGTATTTCTTTCACAGAAATTGGATTAACAGAAGGATGGGCAAGTAACTTGAGTTTTGTCACTAAGCACACATGCTCCACAATCCCTAACACAATGCTCGATGGCCCGATCAACGACAGGCCACCAAAAATCCTCACGTACTCTCCGTTTCATGGCTCGAATTCCCAAATGGCCCACATGAGCCAAATCAAGCACAGATTTGCAAAGTGAAGTAGGTACAACTAGAAGACTACCTCGGCGTAAAATTCCATTAACTAAGGACAGTTCATCACAAACTCTTCTAAACGGAACTAATTCAGCAGATAATGATTTGTCATTTGGCCAACCCTTCGACAAAAAGTCTATTACCTTACACAAATTCACATTTTCAGAAATAGCACGCTTCCAATCAGTTTCTGATAAAGCAGCACCAGAGTCAGATACAGAACCCACAGCACACACCATCTCAAATTGATCAGGTTCCTCCTTATGATCGGTGTGAGGAAGAGGTAACCTTGATAAACAGTCGGCAAGATTATTTTTTATACCAGGAACATACTCCAAGTGATAATTAAATTCAGCAAGTCTGTATTACCATTTGGCAATGCGGGGTGTAGCCCTACCATCACCCTTGGTTTTAAAAAGGTCACTAATGGCTTATGGTCAGTTTTAAGAGTTACATGATTGCCTCACAAAAGGGCCTGAAATATTGTACACCCCACCATAAAGCCAATGCCGCCTTCTCAATAGTGGAGTAAGTGCCCTCAGCACCTCTCAGTGTTCTGGAGGCAAATGCAATTACTTCTGCTCTATTGTTGGCTCTCTTTTGCATAAGGACGGCTCCCAGTCCAACATTACTGGCATCTGTAACTACAATGCATTGGTCGTTCAAATCAAACTATTTGAGTGGGCGTGCCTGCACAATTACAGTTTTCAACAAGTTAAAATCAGTCGTGCACTGTTCAGACCATTCATACTTGGCATTCTTTTTTCAAAGGTTACGTAAACAAATAGTCTTATCAGCAAAATTTGGGACAAATTTCGCATAGTATTCAACTAGTCCTAGGAAGGAACGCAGTTGATCTTTATTTTGCGGTTCAGGTGCATTACGGATGGCATCCAAAAGTTTCATTTTAGGTTCTACACCTTTGGCTGAAATATGGTGACCAAGATAATCTACACCATCTCTGAAAAACTTACATTTGTCTTTCCTTAAGGTCAACCCATACAGCTTCACAATATCCAACACTTTCCTCACCCTATCATTATGTTCTTGCATGGTCTTAGCATGTATGAGAATATCATCCTGAAAGAAGACGACCCCTGCAGTGTCCTTAAATAGGCTACCCATAAGGCTTTGGAACACTGCAGAAGCCGACGCCAAACCGAATGGCATTCTAAGATGACGAACGCTCCTTCGGGAGTCACAAATGAAGTGAGATGTCTGGAATCCATACTTAATTCAATCTGATGATAGGCAGAGAATATATCCAGAGTGGTAAAATATTTGGCACCTTCCAGGGTAGACAACATCTCATTGATGTTAGGAAGTGGTTGGCGATCTATCCAAATACATGCATTTAAATCGCATAAATCAACACACATCCTAAGAGACTTATCAGCCTTCTGTGCCAAAACGACGGGGCTTAACCATTCTGACCCTTCAATTGGTTCGATGACACCCAAGGAACACAACCTTTCTAATTCAGCTTTCAATTCATAACGCATACTCTAAGGTACCCTGCGAACTTTGTGAGCAATGGGTTTTGCCCCATCTTTCAAAACTATACGATGTTGGAAACCCTTAAGCTTACCAAGATTGTCGCTTAAACACCTCCGGATAAGCATGAACTCATTCATTCTCATTCATAGTTGTCACCACATGTACAGACTCAGGATGTAGTAGTGAACCGTAATATTGCTTGTCTTCGTTCCTAGACAAGACCATGTCGGCATGATTAGGGTCAAGAATGATATTTAACTCACCCTGTTCGTGCCATCCCAACAAATTAGCACCATCTTTGACCACATAAATTATACATGAGGTGCACTCACCCTTAAATTCTAGTTTGTGCATGAACTTTCACAAAACTTCAACCCTTTTTCCACCATAAGCAAACATCTTAATTGATGACGACGCCAAAGGGATGTCACCTAAACTACCAAAATTCTTTACATTGATCAAGGTAAATGGGGAACCAGAATCCGCAAGGAATATGACCGATTTGTTGTTCAAGTTTATAACACAAGTGGGGGATTTCTTCCTCTGGGGTTTATTAAGAGATGCAATCTCTACAATACCTTCCGCTTCCATAGGAGAAGCCGATAACATCAGCAGCTCATAACAATTATCATCATAATCACTCTGAGCATTCTCACATTCTATATTCTTCCCACTTTGTGACGATGACCTTTGAGACAAACTAATTTTGCGCATTCAGGCAAGATGACCCTTCCTTCCACATTTAAAACAGGACTGGTTAATAGCAAAACAAAACTTGAAATCTCCCAGATGCGACCTGCTACCACAGCGATGACATGACAAAGCGTGGGCATCATTCCTGGGTTTGTTAACAAATGCACCAGGTAGAGTAGAGCTGGAGGGTCTGGAAAATGCTGGAACAGAAGCTTTGATGTTTTTTGGAGGAACCTTGGACGTTACCAAATTAACATCGGATGCCGCAGGAGTAGGAGTGGTAGGTGTACTGAGTTCTTTCATGCAAAATTGGGAATGTTCAACAGACTTGGCAAGAGTCAATGCAGTCCCCAAATCAGGGTCATCAGAGGACAAAAGTTTCTCTCGCACTTTTTTATCACAAGTTCGTTCAATTCATTGGTCTCGAATAATTTCATCTCTAAACTCCCTATAATTGCAATTTATGGCCAAAATCCTTAATGCAGCAACAAAATCGTCGATGGACTCTCCAGACATCTGTGCACGTTGCAAAAATTTGTGACGTTCCAAAACAATGTTGCGTTTAGGATTGGACCTTTTATCCAAAGTTTTTATGAGAGATGCATATTCATCAATCACCAATGCATCACCCTCTTCACGAGAATCATTGGATACCCTCAATTCTTCTAGATGAGTCTCAAGAATGGATCTGCCTTCGGCTCCTAAATTATAAACAAGCAACGCTCTCTTTTTTTTGGAGGTGAAGGTGTCTCCATCTATAGCATCAATGTAGGCTTCAAAAGTTGCTTTCCACTGTTTCCAAATCATTGGAGGTGGACAAGGCGACTGTAAAAAAGGAGGTGGTGAAGCTACTTTCTCCATTAGCGTGGGTGGGTTGCTGCCATAAGTAAAACAAAACAATGGTAAACCAGTTCTTAATAAAGAAAATTGACTTTCCTTGCACTTTGCACCTTGTATAAATAATGTCCTTATCAAAATCTGCATAAAATCTGCTGCATAAAAATGTGAATGATATTATTGAATAAAGTGTCATTAAATGTAAAACAAAGTTACATAAGACGTTTTTAAATCACAATCGTCAAATGTAGGATCATTGGTTCGCTTGTAAATGCTTTTAAAAATGTCTCACTGAAATTAATAATGCGAGCGCTGGTACATAGTCAATGACGTGCCCAGAGGAAAAAATGCTGATGAATACCATGGCAACACGTTAACAAAGCGGTGAAACGCAAGTTGGAACGCACGCGGAGAAAGGCTGGCGTGACGTTCACAAAGCTGAGAAGACGTCAGGATGCGAGCGTGCAAAGGAATGCTGGTGAGAAGTTATGACCCACGCGTCAGCGCTCGAGAGGGGCAGCGGCCTTAAGAAGAAAAATAGCAGACGAATTGTAACATCGATTTTTTTTTTTTTTTTAAAAGGCAAATTTAAATCAATCCTCAACAAGGGACTCACGATGAGGAGACAAAGGCGCAGGAAACGGAAAGTCCAACTGGAGGGTCGCAAGCTTCGGAGAACGCGATCACAAAGCACAAGTTGCCTCGTCACAGAATGTCAATCCGGACGTCCAGCAACACTGGAGAGGGTAACCAGCACCAAACACGATCGTCGCCAGTGAAAAGAAGACGAAGTCGTGGTAAGTGAGGAGCTCTTCTTTATTCGTGAAGATGCGTGGCTCTCTCGCATCAACTGCCAACAAAACAAACATAGACATTCCAGCACGGAACATGGAATTCCTAGAGATGTCCCGTGTGCACTGGCACACAGGACATCGCTAAAGATAACATCTTTACAGACACGAAACACAAAAATAGGGAAAAAGAAGACCAAGCAAAGACATATAAAACAAGCGCTACAGATCACGCAAATTCCAATTTCTCAAATGACCAGATTACAGCCCGTCATCCCACTCATAAGAAACTCTGGAGGAGGTTACAAAAACTCAAAATAAAGCAGAGATAAGAACAGTGCTCGGTGACTCTATGGGGAAGGATAGACCCAGGTCAAAGATACACCCCAAAACACGAAAAACACACTGGCCCATGATAGGCACAAAGGGTAATAACCTCACCTTGCAGAGACATATCTCCAAAGACATATGAAACAAAGAGAAATGAGAAGCACCTGTATGGCCCCTCTCAAAACAGCATTAACTGTCAAGACATAAACAACAAAAAAACACAAGCCTCAATAATTAGGAAATCCATCGCATGTACCGATATAATTAGAGCAGCAAAGCTGGACCATCGCCAAATCCAAAGTTCGTCCACGAAAGCTAATATTCCACATAATGATATGGGTTCAAAATAATTAAGGATACAGCTAACCTAAATCCATAGCTAGTCCGTAAGAGCTAAAAACATGCATATCTGTATACAAAACAGGAGCTGTGGAGTAAGCCAAACTGACATGTCACGCCGGCCCGTACTATATGGGACAAAATGCATCTGCCAAGGCAGAAAGAATACCGCCATCCCCCAAGGCGGAGCAGAAATTACATATCTGGTTATAACTATATATTGGTCATCTAATATTTTTCGGTTTTTTTAACCATGTTTTTACATATATGTTGCCCAAGCTATGTATATATTTTGATTTATATATGTGTGCATTTTATATGTGTAAATAGGATGTTTTTAATTAAAAAAATTAATTTCTGTATCAATCAGGTCATGTTGTTTCTTTAGTCCCATCCTTTTGTGTGCAATATGTATATGTTGTGGACGTCTTGTATATTTTTAGTTTGTAACATGTCTGCTTCTTTCTGTGATCATTTCAGCCCTGACTAAGTTCCTAGATGGAACGAAACGCGTTGGCTCTGTGAAGTTCTTGGTAAAAGTTTCCGAAATAAAGAATGTAACTATTATTGGACTAAAAGAACTTGTGTTGGATTTCAATGAGTGTGCCTTCCGCCTTTTGATGAACTAATTGGCCAAAATGAAACTGACCTGCTGAGTACCTCAAGGCTCTTCTCTGTCACTGCTTCTTTTTAATTTGGACCTATTTCCCCTGATCCTCTCTCTTGAAGAAAGGAAGGTTGTCACCTTCAACTACGCCAGCGACCTTCAATTGATATTGGATATCGATCAATCAGCATCTTCTGTCCTCAACTTTCAATCTACCATGCGATTTATCAGTGAATGGATGAATAGTAATCATCTAAAATTAACCCCGATAAAACAGACCTGATCCTAACGGGTGTGCATGCCAACCCTTGGAGCTCCAACTTCTGGCCACCCCATTTAGGAAAACCCCCACTCCCAGCATGCTCTATCAAAAGGCTGGGTATTATTATCAGCTGTGACCTGTCTGTGAAAGCCCAGATTGGGACAGTGGTCTCCTCCTGTTTCTTCCAGTTGCGAAGGATCGGGAAGATCAATAGCTTTCTGACTACATAAGCCTTGACCCAAGTCATCCTGGCGCTGGTAATCTCCCACATTGATTATGCCAACTCACTCTCTGCAAGTATTCCGGCATATCAACTAAAATGCCTGCAGTTGTTGCAAAACCAAGCGGCCAGATTAATCCACCACCAGCCCAAATGGCACCATGTTAAGCCATTAATAGAACCTCTACACTGGCTCCCAGTTGCCAAACGCTGCGCATTTAAGCTGGGGTGTATCACCTTTAAAGCTGTATACGGCAACAGTCCAGCATTTGTATACTCTTTGATTCAGCGCTGAGTTCCCTCTCGGGACCTGAGGTCTTCTCATCTGAATTTTTTGGTCATCCCGTCCTTTACACATAAGAAACACGGAGGACTAAGGTTTGCGGTCCTTGCCCCTTAATCATGGAATTCTCTCCCTGTGGAGATTAGATCACTGACCTCTTAAGCTCTGTTTAGGAAACGGTTAAAGACCCGGCTGTTCTGCCGGACATATGACTAAACCCCTCATGGCTGCAGCATTCCCTGGACTCTAGCGCCATGAAACCATTGGTGTATATGCCGTTTATCAGCTCATTTAACATATAGACACTGCCAGGCTCTGCCACCATCACAGCAGTCACTCCAGTCCTTTCGGGGCAAAGGAAGCAGATCAAGCAGACATTCAATGCCGGCTCTAGGGCGGCGCGATCGGTGCCACCACACCAGGCGCTGACTTCAGGTGGGGGCTCCGTGTTTGCAAGTATATTAGGTTTTAAAATCACCTGTTGCTGCATTCCGGCCTCAAACAATTTTCAGGAAACCATAAAAACGTTAGGATAACTCCAGGTGATTAATGTTCTTCCTGGATCGAGATTGACCTTTTGTCTAGTGGAAGTTTTGACTAATTGTAAGGTAGCAGAGAGGGTTATTATCCCCACTGCAAAGAAAGTGGTCTCTGCAGATCAAAGAGTGCATATAATATAAATAGGTCTGTGGTTAGTTTTTTTGTTGGCGAGATCATTTTGTTACTTGCATTTTAAAAGTTAAGATTCTATGATAGAGCAGTCAGCTAATAACTGTCATCAAAGAGCTACATGCTAACAGCAAGGTATAGATTAGAGCTTTCTGATTCCTCCCCCACCCCACAGTTTTTCATTATTTTAATGTTGCAAAAAAGGTTTATTTGAGTAGAAATTAATTCTTATTAAAAAGAACCCCCCAACCATGGTGTTAAGTTTTAAATTCTTAGTTTGTGCTTCTCCAGACGAAGCACACTTAAACTGTTCTGCCTACCAGTATGCATGACCGGTTACCCTTACACCTCATAATCCTGCACCTTATGTAACATTTATTATACACTGTTCTACACATGTATAATTGTCTGTGTGTGATGTAAAATGACACCCTACACTGGTACGGGTGGCACTATAGAACTAATTTAATGCATCTGAGACTGTGACAAAGGTGGTCATTGGGGGGCGCCAACAAACATTGTTGCACTGGGCGCCAACAGCACTAAAGCTGGCCCTGCAGACATTGTGCAGGGCACCGTTCTGCCTAGCTTTCTGCTCCTGCGGCATTGGCCCCAAACCACTTTAGTTTGCCCTTTAATAGTGCACAGGCACCCTGTGGGAGGCAGGAGGAGACATTTTGTTACAAGTTGGCATGCCATAACATCTGACTGATGGGTCATCCAGAACATCTAGCAGGGACATGCCCTTATTTCTTTCTGAACTACCTGAGCTTCCCCCTACCACAGAGAGGCTTTCAAAGGAGCGGTTATTCATCTTGCTACAAGAAATGCACACTCTACTTGCCAAAGAGGCCATCAAGAGGGTACCACCTTAGAAATAGGCACAGGTTGTTACTCCTGCTATTTCCTTGTGCTGAAGAGGAATGGAGTCCTTCATCCTATTTTGGTTCTTCACCCTTTGAATGCCTTCCAATGGAATGCTCACTAGTGAATTCAGGCCACTGGATGGTTGCCTTGGCCCTGCAGGATGTATACTTTCTCATTATACAATCCCACGGACAATATCTGCGGTTCAAGGCCAGCCAGGAGCACATTCAGTGTACTGAGCTTCCCTTCAACTGATTATGGTAGGGAATATTGAAGTCAGAATATCGCTAAACCATAATATTGTGACCATAATGTCCAGGGACAAAATATCAAAGAGGTAAGGAAGTGCACAGAGGGAGGAGGTATGAATTTCCTATTCTTGAACTTTATCCAAACATACCTTTCGATATTCTGTCCATCAGTATTCTGCCATGATATTGTAGACTGTCAATATTGTGGCTTCAGTATTCCTGACCCATACCCCTTAGGCCCTCTGGTGTTCATGAAAGTGATGGCGGTGGTCGCTGGCCGTTTTCGAAGGTTTGGGTTGCCAGTTTTCCACTACCTTGAGGACTTGCTATTAAAGGCAACGCGTAAACCACCTTCAGTAACCATGAACTTCCTGATATTGTTGGAGTTCTCGTTCAATGAGTGGAAGTCACACTGCACTCATTCGCAGAGGCTTCCTTTCATTGGAGACATTCTGAACACTTCACAGTTCCAGGCCTTCTCTCTGTTACGACGAGCCCAGGACATTGACTATGAGCCCAATGTTAATAGTCTGTTCTGGATCTCAGTGAGAGCAACTCTAAGGCTTCTTGACTTGTTGTCCTCCTGCATCTTGCTTGTTCACTTCATCAGGTGGCCTATTTGGGATCTGCAGTGGGACCCAGCACCAAAGAAACGTGTTCAATATCATCAAGGTTTTGGAGCAGACCGCACAATACCACCATGTAGTACTGCAACCAGCAGGGCATAATTGGGTCCTGGGTGCTGAGCCAAGAGGCACTTTGTCTCTAGAGTTGGCTTGGGCACGAGGGCGTCTCCTTGATCATGCACACTAGGTAGAAATTTTAAACGCCAGGGTGGATGAGATGAGTCAGCGACGCCTGGCAAGTCATGAATGGCAGTTACATCCAAAAGTAGCGCAAGATGTCTTCCGACATTGCGGAGATCCCTTGCCAGACCTTTTTGCCACTGTTTACAAAGTGAAGTGTCAAATCTCTGTGCATTGGAGTTCCCGAGAATGCTTTCTCTAGGAGAGATGCATTCCAGCTACTGTGGAGCACAGGGCTCCTGTACGACTTTCTGCCACTGCCTCTCATGTCCAGAGTTTTGAACAAGGCTAGGAATAACTAGGCCCAATTCATCCTTGTGGCTCCGAATCAATAAGGTGTGGTATCTACTTACCCATGCAAACTACAGCTCCAGGTGCGGAGATTGATCATGGCAGTTGCTAGCATTTGATCTACCACTGGAGGTTGTGGATTTCATCCTTTCAGCCAGGTGTCTTGCTACAAAATGTACGCATGACCCTTGAACAAATGTATGGCCTTGTTTGGAGTCTGCAGTACAGACCCTCTAAAAGCGAAATGGTCAGGATTTTTGGTGTTTGTTTTATCTGTGACCCAGCAAGGACTTGCAGTGGGCACTATTAAAGGTTACTTGTTGCCCCTTTTGGCCTTTTTACGTTTTCCAGAGAAACCGTCCTTTTTTTAAATTGCCTGTTCAGATGCAGTTCATTAATTATTTTAGGTGCATGTTGCTTCCCAGACCATTTGTGATATCACAGTGGGATCTTAATTTGACCTTATATTCTTTGTGTTCTGTTTCATAGGGTACCCAATATAGGCCTGAGTATTGTCCTAAACTTTCACCTACATTTTTTCATACCATTACAATACACAACAGGTTTTTGGTATTGACCTTTTGCCTAGCTAAGTGCTGCATAAAATGTGTGGCTTCCCCCGAAAACTAGCCTCATTAATTATGCATGAAGATTCTCAGAATTAAGGTAGCATTACCATCTTCTTGAGCACACGACCAGTGTACTGCATGACGAGCTGATCTCGTCATGAGCATCGAAGGGGCTATTATTATTGCCCGAAGTAAGATGTGTCTCTCTGGACTTGGCCGTTCTTCTTGTCTGTGTTCTGACCGTCCTTCCCTCTCAGAGTTTTTTTGATGAACCCTGAAATGAACGAGAGGAGCGTGTATCAGTATCCTGATCCCAGTCAGGTTTCTTAATGTAATCACGATTCCTAAGGTTGTACCTCCTTTCAGAGGGCTCCTGTTGAGGAGATCCACTCTTTGATTGTGATCTGTTCTCTCTATTCTTTTGTTTTTTATTATCCCATTTCTTCTTTGAAAAATCAGGTGCCTGCTTGGTGTTATCCTTTTCAGGTCTACCCATGAGTTGAGGTTTTGTTGCTCTAGCTCCCAAACTATCTCTACCTAATTTGGCATAGGTATCTCCGATAAGTTTAGGTAATTCACGCTCCTGTTGTACAGGAGTGAAATCCCTCAGGCATTGACGTATTGCCACTGCTGCTGCCTCCCCTTTTATGTTTGCTAATATAATAGTTGATACCTGGGAAAAATGTGCTAACAATTTCATCCCCAAGTTCAGAGCAGGTTCTGCTCTATACTCATTCTGTATTTGTCTTAAGACATCTGGTATTACTGCAATTGAAGGGATACCATGGGTTCTGATATATATATGGCAGCGAAAACTGTAGGCCAAGAGGTACAATCCTCTATTGGCAAGCAGATTGTTCGCATTCTGTGTTTTTCTTGAGGGCTTGTGTGAGGAAACACTGTCTCTGTGTCCTTTTCTGAGCTATCCAGAATGCCATTTGCTCATGTCTAGTGGGCATTTTAACCATAACTGCATGTAGTGTTTGTACAGTTATTTTAGTTGTGTACCCTTGAATTTGTCCCGCTGATGTAGCCCTTGTTGGCTGAAGTGTGAGAGTTCTTATGATGAACTGTGTCAGATTTCTGTAAAGTTTTATTATTTCTTTGTGTAGCGGACATAAGTCTGCTACCAGCATTGTGTCAATGTCTGGATGCAGTGTGTAAGCTGCCAGGACCGGCCAAGCCGCTCCGTCTCTGCTGAGCAGATCGAGTCTTACTTTATCTTTTGTGTGTGGGAGGGCACCTTTAAACCAGTTTATGTGCTCCTGGTAGGTGATCGGAACTTAAAGGTTCTCATATGGGCAGAATTCCTCTGGTGTTTCATCTTCAATCTAAGAATGAATTGTAATTGTGCGTGCATTGGCTTGTGGGAATTTAACTCATGAATATAATACCTCAGTTCTATATGATGTGTGTGCCTCAATCACAATTGTTACTGTCCCACCCCTAGCTGTGACTCCATAGTCTGCTGGTTTTAAAGTATGGGCAGTTCGGACATTTTCAGAAAACTTTATTTCATCTTCTTGTTCTCCTTCCTGCACTGCATTCACACGTTGTGCAGGTGCAGCGAGGTTTTAGTCGGCCATTATTGAAAAAGTTTCAAGGAAACTGAGATAAGGTTTTATGAATAATAGGAACTATTTGTCCTTCAAGCTTGAATAAACCTAAATCCAATACATAGGATATACCTACTCAGCTGTGGCGGATTTTCCCTTTCCACTCCAGAAGTCCTTGGGTATATGGGAGTAGGGGTCACTGAGAAAGCACTACTGAACTACTCAGATTTGGCCATTAAATAAGAACCAAACCAACGTTGGGTGCCATTTAGTGTAGTTCCTATAAACCTATAAAGGATCTGCATGTTTAGACAACATAGACTGTGGGATTGATGTCCAGACTGATTCCAGACACCCCCACTGGGTATGTTCGCCTGTACACCAGGTAGCTGCTCACAGCGCCACTGCTAACTCCTCTTACCAAGGAGAGACTAGTTCTTGGCAATTATTGAACATGACAACTCTGTCCCATCAGGGATCATGGAAACAGTACTTTACTTTTCCCTCAGTCACTCATGCTCACTTGGTCTCACAGAATAATCAGTGGGGACATTTTCAATACTCATTTATTGAACCGGCATCAATCTAGTGTAAAATTGGTGTGCTGAAACAACCATAAGACAGAAACAGATATAAATGTTTATAAGCACTAATAGAGTAAATGGATGGTAGAGTCCCACCACAGTGCTAAAACGATGAATTCAGTTAGGTATCAAAAAAGATGACAGCATCAATGCGTACTTCTACGATTCAACCCTAACTAGATGTACCTAAGTGTACCTAGCATGTATGTAGGTGTAGAGCCAAGAATCCCCCTAGGCTGAAGCAAACCCCATTACCTGGAGTCAGACTGTGGGACCCTGTCTTTGTCTCAAGATGGACACACCGTAAGGGATGTCAGACTACTGGAGTCTCTGCATACAGAAACCTCAGCGTCTCGCGTCAGTGTGTCAGCATGGAAGTCTTTCTCCTCTACTTGCCTTGACTAAGATGTGGTGTATATAGACCCAAAAGGTATCCTCAGGGGATTCTACCTTGCTGCGTCACGTCGTCCGAGGATGACGAAAGGGGTGACCCTTATACATAGTTTTTATGCAGAAGATGGTAATGCTACTGTAATTCTGAGAATCTTCATGCATAATTAATGAGGCTAGTTTGTGGGGGAAGCCACACATTTTATGCAGCACTTAACTAGGCAAAAGGTCAATACCAAAAACGATAAATGTAGGTGAAAGTTTAGGCCAATACTCAGGCCTATATTGGGGTACCATATGAAACAGAATACAAAGAATATGAGGCCAAATTAAGATCCCACTGTGATATCACAAATGGTCTGGGAAGCAACATGCACCTAAAACAATTAATCAACTGCATCTGAACAGGCAATTTTAAAAAAGGACGGTTTCTCCGGAAAACGTAAAAAGGCCAAAAGGGGCAACAAGTAACCTTTAATAGTGCCCACTGCAAGTCCTTGCTGGGTCACAGATAGAACAAACACCAAAAAGCCTGACCGTTTCGCTTTTATGTTTAAAATATTTTATTGAAAGAATATCATTGGAAGGGTACAGAAGCAAAAAGGGAGCGTCAGTCATGCAATAGAATGAATGCCATATTCCAAGGAGCCCAGTTGGAAGTCATGCTCAAGGTTCCCAGGCTCATCGAGGGCCCTACTGTGTTCCGCTCCTACATGCGTAGCCGAAGTGAGGAACAAAATTCAAAAATAAGCCCCCTATACCCTTCCTTAGCAATAAAACAACCCCCCCAACTCCCTTCCATACCCCACCCCCCCTCCCCACCTTCCCCGTCCAGTGCTAATTATTGAACAATGTGTGTGTACACTTGCTTCAGTCACCCCTCTTCTCTCTGTCTAGTGCAAGAAACCTGTGAGACCATGTGCTCTGTTGGTGGTGTAAGTCTCAGCAGCCTCAGATATTTCGGGCATGTAAGTTCTTTGAATTCTGTAGCTAGGAGTGCATGAAAGGGTTGCCACAGCTCCTCAAATTGTTCCACCTCCCCAGCCAGCATAAGTGATAGTTTTTCCCTGCCCAGAACATGCCACAACCTATGTAGCCAACAGGTAAGGGATGGGGTAGTGGTCGTGCGCCAATGTATTAGAATATTTTGAACCGCTGAGCCCAGTGCTATCGCTATCTGCCTACCCCTACGGGATTTTAAAGGGTACATTAAGCCATTAGGAAGACCTAACAGGACATAAGCCGGGAAGCGGGGCAACTCAATTCCAAAACAAGCATCGATCTCATCAATCACCTCAGTCCAATAGGGGTGTAATAGTGGGCATTCCCATAAGATATGTGTCAATGTACCTACGGTTCCGCACTCACGCCAGCAGGTGTTTTCTATGTTCCAGTTCATCTCGTGCAGCCGTTCCGGGGTATGGTACCAATAGGTAGTCACCTTTGTAAATGTTTCGGTAAGGCCGACGTGATAGGCGGAGTGTCTCGCTCGGTATGAAATCTGATCCCACTCCTTGTGACTAAGTGACCTGCCCAATTCCCTGTTCCATCGCTCCCTGCCAGGGATATGAAAGTGGGAAGGAGGGAGCTGTAACATTTTATAGAGATCCGTGATAAGTTTAGAATTCGATGAACGCGTCGCCAGCCACTTCTCACACGGTAGCAGTTTCCTGTCTGCCGATTCCCTCACTTGTGGCTGTAAAGCCCAATGTCGTACCTGCCAGTATCGCATTCTATCTGTTTCGGCCATCTGATAGCTCTCCCTGAGGCTCTGAAATGGAAGGACCCCCTCCCCGCCGTACAGGTGAAAGAGTGCCCTGCAACCATTCGTCCGCCAATGAGTAAAGGCTCCCGGTTCCATCCCCGGTGTAAAGTCCGGGTTGTCCACTATGGGGGTGAACGGCGAGGGAAACGTGGTGAGGCTAAAGTGCTTGTTAGTAACATCCCATACTTTCAGCGGGACCCTTGTGACATAAGAGGCATATAGATTCGGAGGGCGGTGAGATCTACGCAGGAACGGTACTTCCTGCAGGGGGCGCCCGCCACCGCCTGGTCCTGAAATAGCCAGTGCTTGTCTGACTCCCACCTGCTCCACTCAACTAGGTACCGCAGCTGTGACGCCTGAAAATATTTACGAAGGTCGGGGACTCCCAGTCCACCCGACTCCGGTGCTAAAGTAGTTAGGGTCCGTTTCATCCGGGGTTTACGGCCCTGCCACACAAAGCGGGACAAGTCCGTCTGTGTCTGTTGAATCCAGCCCCTAGGGGGTTGTAGCGGCAGAGCTCGGAACAAGTCCAGGATCTGGGGCAAAACCGTCATTTTAAGTGCTGCTATCCTGCCAAGCCAGGAGACTGTACTTTTGCTCCATCTCCCTAGTTCCTCCTTGATCTTCTTGCCTAGTGCCGCATAATTAGCAGTCACCATCGCCTGCAGTGTGGGTGCCAACAAGATACCCAGGTATTGTACTTGGTGTTGCGACCACTGTAGGGGAAAAAGTCCCTGCAACTCGTGTCTCGTCGTGGGTGTCAGGGAGATGTCCAACGCTGTTGACTTCCCCATGTTCATACGGAATCCCGACATCATCGAGAAGGCCTCGGGTTCGTCAATACACGCAGGCAAAGCTCGTCTCGGGTCTTCCAGTGTCAGAATCACGTCATCAGCATAGAGGCTGACCGTGTGGACACAGCCCCCCATCCTCATGCCCGTCTCATCCGGGTTCAGTCGTACTCTCTGGGCAGAGCCTCCATGTAGAGAGCGAAAAGGAGAGGGGATAGTGGGCATCCCTGTCGGGTACCTCGTTCGATAGTAAACCGCTTGGAGCTACAGCCGTTTACTCGCACCGCTGCCGACGGGAAGTTATAACAATTAAACACCATGGTCCGAAATTTCTCACCTATGCCCATCCTCGCCATCACCTGCTCCAGATATGGCCAATGCACTCGGTCGAACGCTTTTTCAGCATCTACCAATAACAGCATCCTCTCTCCCGGGATCCGTGAGGCCTTTTCCAGAATGTGAACCACCCTCTTTGTATTGTCTACGGTCTGTCTACCCGGCACAAAGCCAGCTTGATCAGGCTCCACTAAACCCGGGAGGTACAGCGCTAACCTCGCGGCAAGGATCCCTGTGTAGATTTTGAGATCAACATTTAAGAGGGAAATCGGTCGGTATGAGCCGCACTGAGCCCTGTCCTTCCCCGGGTTAGGTATGACCGACACCGTGGCCTGCAAGAGATCCGGGGAAATTGCCCCCGAGACGGTGAAGGAGTTAAACAATTTAGTTAATATGGGTGCCAATGTGGCGCCAAACGTTCTGTAAAAAAGAGTGGTATAGCCGTCTGGGCCCGGGGCTTTCCCGTGCTTGAGCCTAGAGATGGCCGCAAGAACCTCCTCAATCCGTATCTCACGTTCTAAATACTCCGCCTGTGCTGGTACCAGGGATGAAAGGGTCACCGCATCCAAATAGGTACTCGGGTCTCCCCCTCGCGAGCTCCTCTCAGCATACAATTCAGAGTAGTATTGGCGGAAGGCATCCGCCACCGCAGCGTCGTCGGTGGCCGTCTGCCCCACACCAACCGCAATTTCCTTCACCCTCCGACATTGGTGTGCTACTCAGAGTCTGTTCGCCAACAAACGACCGCATCTATCGCCACCTGTGTAAAAAGCATGTTTCAGACGTAACGCCGCGTATTCTGCCCTGTCCGAGTCCAAGGCCGACAGGAGTTTCCTTGCTGCCTTCAGTTGCCTCCAAACCCTGGGGGCCCCGGTGCGGCGGTGTACCTGTTCAAGTTCTCTGACTTTTTGTGTTAGTTCTTCCCGTTTCAACCGCCTCTCTCTGTTTTCTGCTGAGTAGATCGCGATGAACTCTCCCCTCAGGACTGCCTTTAGTGCTGCCCATTGAGTTGCCAGCTGAGTGTCTGGATTATCATTATGCGACTGAAAGTCCCCTACAGACTCTATTATGCGTTTCACAACAGACTTTTTGTGCAAAAGAGCGTCTCGAAGGCGCCAGACCCCGCGATGGGCTGAGTCAGACGAGAGAGCAAAGGACCCAGTAACCGGTGCGTGATCCGAAAGAGAAAGGACACCTATGTCCGACGCCATGGCTAGATCGCGGACTGGACCGGAGACCAGCAGATAGTCTAGTCTGGCGTATGTCTTGTGTGCATGTGAGTAGTAGGAGTAGTCCTTATCTAAAGGATGGAACCGACGCCAGAGATCATGAAGATCCAAATCAGCCAGCTGCGTTTTCCCAGATTGTGACAATTCCCCGGTTTGTGGGCGACGCTGAGCCGACCTATCCACCGACGAGTCAAAAACTATGTTCAAATCCCCCCCCAGGATAATGTGCCTGTCGGGTGATGCCGTGACCTCTACCAATGCAAAGTGAAAGAAGCGCTCCTGCTGCTCATTCGGGCTGTAGACAGTCCCAATAGTAAACAGCAAGGCTCCCAACTTGAATCTATAGGCGAGGAGTCTCCCTTTCTGTTCCGTGAATTTGTGCAAAATCTCCCCCCTAAAGGACTTGGACACTAAGATCGCAACCCCAGCAGTTTTGGTATTGTTGCAGGAGAAGAACTGTGTGGGGAAATGGCGGGACCGCAACCTATGGCAGTCGCGTGGTAATAGGTGAGTCTCCTGAAGAAGACAGATATCTGCCTGCGTATTCTCTAGCAATGACAGGATCGCTTTCCTCTTCGTAGGATTGTTCAGCCCATTAACATTCAGGGTCACAACTTTGGGGCCTGCCATACATCAGTTACACAGTGTTTCAAAAGCGGGGAGTCAGGGTTACCAAACAGTGGATTTTCTACCACTCTGACCTTAGAGCCCCTACAGGGCGATACGGATGCATCACTAGCACTGGACGGGACCTCCTCAAACCCCCCCTGTTCAACTCCCCGGGTCCCCAACTCCCAACCCCCAACGCCCCTCCCCCATCCCCTCAACTCGCCCTCCAAACTCCCCCTTCCCTTCCCCCTTCCCCAAAACCTCCAGAGTCCTGTTACGAATAGTCCCAGTCAAGTCCCTACTGGACACGTCTGTGGTGTGTTACCTTAGAGGACGTCCAGCCACACGCGTCCATCCCTCTTCCCCCCCTGCCCCCCACACCCCAAGCCTGCAATCACAGCAATGCTATGTTGGTCTCCCCCCGGAGCATTTTCACGCGGTCAATGCAACCTCCTCGTCAACCGCTAAGTCTCTGGAAACAGTTCGAATGGCCTCCGCCATCTCGGCCCTGATAGTCGGTGAGCCCGGTCTCCGTGATACAGCCGACGTCCTTCGCCTTGCGACCCTCTGCCATCCTCCGTGGGCGGCGCGTCTCCGCGGTGTATGGGGCTCTTCTTCCTCCGCGGTGATCCCTAACACTTCACACGTGTCCTGCAAAGATCGTAGTTGGTGTGTCTCGCCATTCCACTTGAATATTAAGCGGAAGGGGTGTCCCCATGAGTAGGGCGTATCATGCTGCCGCAGGAAGTCCGTCGCTATCTTGAATGCTTTGCGCTTTTGAAGTGTGATTGTGGAGAGGTCCAGATACAGGGCCCCTGGGTGACCGCGGAACGTTAGTGATTGTTTCTTTCGCGCCTCAGCCATTATCCGTTCCTTCAGTGGAAAATTGGGGAGGAAGGCCAGTATATCCGGTGGCGAACCTGTTGCTCGCCGTGGCGGTCCCACCCTGTGTGCCCTGTCTATTCTTATGTGAAAGTCTGCTGCTTCACCCAGGATGTCTCGGAAGAGTTCCTGCAAGTACTTGGCAATGTCTGTGCTCTCCTCCGAGGATGGCACACCCCGGACCCTTATGTTGTTTCTTCGGGACCTGTTCTCCAAATCCTCACTGTGCAATTGAAGGTCTAGATGTTGTTCCCTAAGGAGCAGCACCTCCTGCTGCAAGTGTGTGATTTCTTCATCCTGTCGCTGCGTGGAACCTTCCACCTTGGCCACCCTCTCTCCCAAACCGTCCACTTCCCTGCGTATTTCTCGCACCTCTCCTGCTACCTCCTGCTTCAAGGCCTGGAAGTCGTCTCGCAGTGTGCCAAAAAGGGATTCCAAAAAGGACCTGGTGACCGGGGGTTCTGCTGTCCCCGCCGATTGCGAGCCTCCAGCTGAGCCCGGCGCTGACAGAGTCCTGTCCCCCTTGCTCTGGGATCTACCGAGCAGCTCTGGGACCGTGCGATCATTTCTTTTGCCGCCCTTCTGTCTGGCCATTTTGCGAATAGGTCAGCCGCTCTGTGCCCAGACCGCACTTGTCAAGTCAATGCCCACAGTACCAATCCCGACCTCTGCTTCTGGGTAAGGGTGAGTGTAGCACTCCGCGGCGTACTGCGTTCAGCCAAATAGTTATAGCTTCCCTACTAAGGTGGTCAATCGGTATCCTCGTCCCGCGCAGCCCACCGCGCCCCGAGCCCCGGGCGTGAAGGGCAGCGGAGAATCTTGGTGATGGCTCCGGTCTCCCGGGCAAGGCTGCGAGCAAAGTCTCTGGGCCCAAGTCTCCAGCTAGTCAGCGGGGTCCTGCATTCCGGTACTGCACACTCACTCCGGCAGACCTCACGCGGCCCCCGTGCCCAGGTCCGTGCTAGTCCTCAGGCCTCTTCCAGCCTATACCCCAGGTCACGCACAATCTATTCGTTCCAGCGTGCACCAGTGGGCCCTCAGTCACCGGTGAGCAGCATGCGGCGGCCTCACCTGCGGTCTGAGCCAGGTGATCCTTCCAGCCGGTCTTCCGAGCTCGGGTTGGCGCCTCTCCACGCCCGTCAGTTAGTGTCCGCCCGTGGCGCTGCGGCGGCTCTCAGAGGGGGCCCTTATGTGCTCTGTCCCTGGCTGCGCCTTCCACTCCCCTTCGGCCAGTCCCCCCTGTCTGGTACGGGCGTGGTCGCGGTGGGCCTCAGCAGCCTCCGGAGACGGGGCGCACCACTCGCCGGTAATCGTCGGGGGTCTTCCCCACTGCCCCCAGGGCTCCGGCGCACCTCCTCGCCCTGCCTGGAACCTCCTCACCTCCCGCGGCACGGTTCACGCGTGCAGTTCCGCCTCACCGCAGCCCTAGGTTCCTTTCGCCCCAGGTCTCGAGTGCTCCACGCGACACCCCAGACCGGGCCAACAGCAGCGGGTCCCAGGGCCGTTCCTGCACCGGGCCTCCTGTCTTGCGTCGGGATCACGTCTCTGCTGCCGGACCTCCTCTCCGCAGCCCAGGCCCCGCAGCCCCTTCCGGCCTAGGCCGCAGCCGCGGTCTTGTGTTTCTGCCTAACCGGCTTCCAGGGGCGGGGGATCGCACTCGGGGCTCGGCGTGGCGCTCCTCCGGGCACTGGCGATCACCGCCGCGGCTCTGCAGACGCCACCCCGTTCAGCTCCACAACGATCCTTCGGGGGCTCTCGGCCCAACGCCGCCCCCCGGCACGTCTCGGCTTCCGGCCAACACCTCTTCCCTGGCCCGGAGCTCCAATGTTCGAACTCTCTGCTCTCGGCGATCCGGCTTACAGCGGGGCCCGGGCTCGGGTCGGCAGCAACCCGGCAGCTCACTCTGCTCTCCCCGCTCTTCCAAGCGATTTCGAGGGGAGAATAAGCTTATTTGAGGGCTTGGGGCCTGGACGGGCACGGGAGCTCGGGAGAACACGTCCTCCTACTCCGCCATCTTGGCCACGCCCCCCCCCCCCGTTTCGCTTTTAGAGGGTCTGTACTGCAGACTCCAAACAAGGCCATACATTTGTTCTAGGGTCATGCGTACATTTTGTAGCAAGACACCTGGCTGAAAGGATGAAATCCACAACCTCCAGTGGTAGATCATATGCTCTAGCTGAGCTCGGCATGAACAATGGGAATAAATCAGCAGTAGCACAGAGAGGGAATTGCTGCAGCACTGATGGTGTTAAAAAAGAAGATAAACCAAAATAAAAAACTGAATTTTAAAAGAAGGTAGCAGGTCTTAATGACGATGCTAGACAGCTCAGCAGAAGTAACAATAGCTGGCCAGAACCTGATGACAGCGGAGTTGAATGGACACATCACGGTGGAAACACTTGACACAAGCGTGTCACACATCGGTTACATGAGATAACACTCCAAATGGAATGGGACAAACCCAGGAAAATTAAAGGTCTCTTCTGGGAGAACCTGACTTATGGTTATGACATCCTTTTGGCTGAAAAAGAGGCCACCTGAGATTGTTATGGAGTGCCCAAAGGGAGAAACAGCAATTTTACCAGCTTTTTCAAACCTCGTTCCAATATACTTAAAAACATACATATGCACAGGAGTGGGCAGTAGTACTTGCTCCAGCATTATAATACAACCATGTAGGGTGGGATGCGGAGTCACCTCACTATGTAATCCCAGTAAAAAATACTCCAACTCCATAGAGACAATACCCTATTTAACAAGAAGTGAAAAAACAAATCAGGGAGATCTTAGATGAACTTTTGAATACCAAGGTGTGATAGAAACTCGTACCTCTTCAATGAATAATCCTTTGTTTCCTGTAATGAAACCTGATCATTCATATGTTCTAATTTTGGACTACAGACATCTGAACACATGCACAAAGATATTTGCAGTACAGAATGCACACAGTGCTGCAGTGAAGGATATCATTGTGCGGAAAAAATACAAAACAAATCTAGATGTCTCAAATGGATTTCTCTGCCAAAATACAGTGCCTGAGAGCAGGTATTTGACAGTATTCTCAATGCTCAGTTCTCATTGTCAATTCTGTAGACTGCCCCAAGGGTAGAAGAATAACTCTGGGTTGTTCTCAGCTAGGGTAACTGAGTTACTTCAAAAATTGGATGAGTTGGCATTGTCCTATGTAGGTGATATTTATCTAATGGATGATGGTTTAAAGGGATCATTTGACCAGGGTGAGCAACATAATTTTGGGGTTTGCCTCTGAGGGCTACAAATTGAACTTAAAAAAGCCCACCTCAATGTCCTATTTTTGGGATATGAGCTTTCAAGTGAAGGGAATAGCCTAGCAGCTAACCTTTTAGAAACGTACGCGCTGCTCCAACCTCCAAAAACTCTTAGAAGAAAAAAAAAATTAACAATTCATTTTAGGATTCCTAAATTTTGGCAGAGCATATATTTTGGATTACGCAAAAAAGTAAAACCTTTCTACAAATTAATCAGACCTGATTTTTCAATTAGACATTGGACTCAGGAGCACACAGATATACTTTGTTCCATACAAGCTGATATGATATCTTCTAAACATCTACACACCCGTGTAAATACCACAAATCTGGTAATCCGTGTAATCGCGGGTCAATCAGGGTACACTTACCTCACCTAACCTTCAATGAAGGCGAAAAAGTACTCATAGAATAGAATTCATACTTCTACAGAAACGTTAAAATGTGTTTTGCTTCAACAGAGAAAATTCTGACAGCAGTACAGTCTGCTCTAGTGAGATAGAGAGAGAGCACTGGCCCAAGGTAGGCAGATATGAAGCAATGGGTAGGGAATTCATCCATGAATCTTGGAAATTACCGTATAGAATTAGATGCAGGAATGGGGACACTGAAGTGTTTCTCAGCTGTACAGACTGCGAGAATTCTTTGAGTGGATCGGTCATTTGTCAGGATATTATGCTTCATGGGGCCTGTAATGGTTCAGTTGCAAACTTGTCCTGGCATTTGAAAGGGTCCCCGGCTGCTGTGATAAATCCAGTGTTCAGGCTGCTCTCGAATGGGAATTGCGTAATGCGAATGACCAAGGTTGTTGCGGGATGCTTCTAGGTTTTGCATATCTTGTCACTGTAAGTTCCAGGGTTACTTGTTGTATGAAAGTTTTTCCACCGACTCACACAACCAGGGAGGCACCGTTATGGCCTTCATTAAATGTTTCCTTTGTACGATTTGATACTCTGAGCCGAATGAAAGCCATGCTTTTACAGAAAGATGTGCCCTAAACCTCAGCCATCATTAACCACCCCAAGGGCAGCCCTATCCACCTGAACCAGAAGCAATCAATATTTAATCCAAACAATAGTTCAAAGTGTTTGAGAAATTTCAATTGCACAAACAAATACTGACCATAAACAATTAATTAAGACAAAAAACATTAGTGTACACATAAAAAAGTGAAAAATAGAGAAGGGGCCCATAAAAGAAAAATCTGAAAAAACATACACAATTTATTCAGTAAAAAGATATATCATAGTTCTCAGAGGTATAGACTGGTACATATAACGTTTGATAAAATACAATACAAAACCAGACAAGCGGCATATAAAAAGAGGTTACGTAGAAGGAGTTTCAGAGCAGCACTGAAACTACAACAAGCAAAACAGTGTCCTCCATTAATTGCGGCCACAGTTGCATCAACGGCGTTTCGACCTTTGTTATAAATACACAGTCATCTTCAGGACATAAAATTTAGCTGAGCATCCAAACAAACAGTTTCCAATCACATGAAAGAACAAGCATAGCACAATGCATAGGGGATTTTTTAAATAAAATGATGGGTAGTTTAAAGCAATTTATTCAACTCCAGTCATTCTATTACCCCTGTGGCTGCTTTGAATAAATCAGGCAGTTAGCCACGGGATAGGAGAACACTTCTCCTCTATGCTTCCTTCAAGCGTGCAGGCAAAATTGTTTTGTCACGCGACAGATTAATTCAGAAGCCTCAGCCAGAGAGACTTTTGATCTCCAGGTTGCAAGGTCCTCCGCTGAGATACATGCACTGGTACGGACTGACTGCCCTTTCCATTTTGGAGAAATGGTATAGCGTATCTTTAACATGTCTGATACAAAGGCTATATTACACCAATTTAGGACCATAGGTTCTGGACTGTTAAGCACCTTTCAGACAGTCTTTGGAGGGATTCCAGCCTTCATACACGCCGTATTCTGATGCATTTTTGGAGGGCTTCCGCTAATCCTGCTACTGGTAGTGGGAATCCTGATTTTCATTTTTCTGCTACACAATGGACGTCCTAGTCACCAAGGAAATGGAAAAAAAGCTCTTGGAGCAACTTTGCCGTGATCGCATGGTACTCCAGCTCGACACACCTCGACTTTGGGAGCTAAGCAGAATGGTAAGGTGGGGGAGAAATGAGTTGGCGCTTAGATCTAATAATTGCACTGACACTCCTCGCACCAGTCTGGGATGGGGGACTAGACCTATTGCTGCCCGGCCTGCAATATCTCCCTGAACTCCGAATTTACCAATCAGGACTCTGAGGCTGGTTGTGTCCCTCCTCAGAATATTAGTCCCAACGAAATAAAAGCACGCACTTACGGATAATAAATGGGATATCATGTTTCTTACGGAGACTTGGCTAAGGGAAGACACAAACACTGGGGTCACTCTGGCAATTCCTTCGGGATATCACATAGTCTGCGCCAGTAAGGGGGGGCGACAGACACGAGGTAGGGTTGCAATTGTGTATAAAGACACATGGGAGGCTTCCACTGCCAACCTTGATCAAATTGGGAGCATCAAAGGAATCTCTTTTTGTATTAAACTATCCCCCACCTTCTCCTTCTCTGGGCTAATGCTGTACAGGCTGCTGGATTGCTGTCATAATGCCACGCCTATTCTGGCTGACCATATCGCCTAGGCATCCACCCGGTATGCAAACTTTACAGTCCTAGGTGACCTCATCCTCCATGTCGATGACCCCCCATTGCACCCATAGTACGAACTTCATATTGACCCTTGCTGCCTTCAATCTTATCAAACTGGTGTGTGGATAGAGCCGGACACACGCTTGACCTCATCTGCACAAATATGCAGGAGGGGAGGGCTGACAAACCAATACATAATATCTGGTCAGACCACTCCCTTGTCCCTTTCCCGTTCCCCTTGAAGACCACATCAAGGATCACTACCCGACGTAAGGAAGTCATAAGGAACTGACATTGGGCTTCCCTTGAGATCCTAGGTCCTATACTGGATGGCTCAAGGCCTCTCCTTTCCGATAATCCCGACAACGATACTGCGAACCTGAACATCTGGTTGACGGCTGCGCTTGATAAACTTGCCCCCCTGAGATCTGTTATCTTCACTAGAGCTACTCCATCTGCACCTTGGTTCACAGAGGAAATCAGATGTAAAAAAAAGCAAGTGTAAAAGATTGGAACAAGATTGGAGAAAGTCCTACACACAAGATACCAAATATATATATATATATGAGAGCCTTGAAAGAATATCACAAATTTCGCAACTCCAGAAGAAGCGATTTCCTGGCCGATCTTATTGCCAGAGCTAAAAGCTCATCTAGGGAAGTATTCAGGATGGAGAAATCTTTTACTAATCCCACAGTACTACAGCATGAAGAACTCAGGGCCTGTGCACTAGCCTTTTGAATATCTTTGAAGAAACTATTCTGACGATCTATGCCTCCTTCGCTCCGGTTCCCAGAGCCTCAGGTGACGTTCAGAGCCCCCCCCCCCCCTCACCCCTAGCCCCCCCCCCCCCCCCCCCCCCCCCCCCCAAGAACCTTCCGGCGTTTGCTTCCTTTTCCATGATTCCCACAGAGATGTCTCTGGTTGAACTGCAGAAATGCAAATCCGGGTCGCCTGGGTAACCTTTCCAGCTCTGCAATTCAGGCTACTTACCGACTGGCTTAACCTGGTCCTTTATCACATTTGGAATACCTCACTTAGGTTGGGGATCTTCCTTTCCGCTTGAAAACCTGCCTACCTATTACCTATTATGAAGAAGGCCAATGCCGACCCGGAGGTTCCCAGCAACTTCAGGCCTATCGCTCTACTACTGGCTCTGGCCAAAATACTAGAGAAAATGATCGATCTTTAACTAGCCAACTTTGTGGAAACCATGACTCGCAATCTGGCTTCAGCACAGGGTACAGTTCAGAAACTGCGCTGCTTGAAGTAGTACATTCCATCTGCCTGTCTGTGGACAGTGGCTCTTTGGTCTTGCTGGTGCTCCTCCAACTTTCTGCAGCGTTCAATACTGTCACACTTGATCCTGCTAGATTAAAGCAGATAGGCATCCAGGGGACAGCCTTTTCGTTTCTACCCCTGGACCGCTCTCCATCCAGTCTGTAACGTGTGTTTGTCACCATAACACAGGGAGGAGGGTTGTGAGTTCTGTTGATCTTTCTGCTCCAAAAAGACTCTTGGAGACCTTCGGGCATGTACGTTCTAGAAGTAGCAGAGCGGTATCAAAGACAATTCCAACATCTTTGGACATCAAGATGTTGAGGAGTAAGAACTCAAAACCGTGGCAGAGGAAGAGGCGTTCTCTGTGGAGGGCAGTTCTGGCTCTGACCCATAGCTCGCAATGGAAATGCGGGAAAACAATCCAGCAATGGCTTTGATTCCCATGTGCATTATCACCAAGAGGAGTCACTCTACCTCACAACTCGGAAGACTCTTTCGAAGATAAACAACTTGCACACATCTAAAACCAACACTAGATGGCAGGAGAATGTCAAGCATGTGAACCTACAGCACACCATGTGAAGAACAGATGCTTACAGTGTAAGTTACATAATCCATTCCCTGGATATTAGGTGTAAAACTTGATAAGTGGTCTGCTAAAATCACTCACCCCTTGATGTTATTTAACATCTACATAAACCATACAAATAGTGAAAAAAGAGAAGTTGCAACCAGCTGCAGTCACTTTTGGTCAATCTGAAGGCTATTTATAACCAAGCCAAATTCATTCTTTTTGAGGATTTGAACATGAACCTCTTATGAACCTCCTATCCCTGTCTGCTGATATAAATCAGTTTGACTCACAAGTCCTGAAGTGGCATGTCTCCTTAAAGAGGCCCCCGAAAGCTGATAAACCCCAAAATCCGGACGACAAGATCCTGACTGCGTACATGGGCATTGGTTTAGGGATTTTGAATGGTTGCTTCACCACCCACCGCTCCTTCATTCAATCAATCCATTTGTAGAGCGCACTACTTGCCCACAAGGGTCTCAAGGCGCTGGGGGGGGTCAGGGGGGGGGGGCTGCTACTGCTCGAACAGCCAGGTCTTCAGAAGTCTCCTGAAGATCAGCTGGTCCTGGGTTTTTCATAGGCGGAGGGGGTGAATGTTCCAAGTCTTGGCGGCGAGGTGGGAGAAGGATCAGTCACTGGCGGTCGCTCGTCGGATGCGGGGGACTGTGGTGAGGGCTGCAGAAGGAAGCTGGCGGTTCGAAGTGTAGAAGGTGAGTAGTTCGTAGTTCGTTGAGGTACGCTGGTGCGGTGTTGTGGAGTACTTTTTGCGCGTGGGTGAGGAGCTTGAAGGTGATCCTCTTGTTGATGGTGAGCCAGTGCTGGCCTTCCAGGTGGGCTGTGATGTGACTGTGGCGAGTGATGTCAAGGATGAGGCGTGCAGAGGCGTTCTGTATGCGTTGTAATCGTTTCTGGAGTTTGGCTGAGGTTCCTGCGTAGAGGGCGTTGCCGTAGTCCAGCTTGCTGCTAACGAGGGCCTGGGTGATCGTCCTTCTCATTTCTGTGGGGATCCATCAGATCTTGAGAAGTATGCAGTGGGTGTTGAAGCAGGAGGAGGAGACGCCGTTGACTTGCTGGGTCATGGACAGCGATGAGTCCAGGATGACCCCCCCAGGTTCCGTGCGTGGTCGGTGGGCGTCAGTGCTGCTCGCAATGCGGCAGGCCACCATGAGTTGTCTCAGGCCGAGGGGGTGGATCTGATGATGATGACCTCAGTCTTGTCCGAGTTCAGTTTCAGGCGGCTGTTCTTCATCCATTCGGCGATGGCCTTCATACCTTTGTGGAAGTTGGTTTTGGCTGTGGTGGGGGCCTTGGTGAGGGAGAGGATGAGCTGGGTGTCGTAAGTGTACGAGGTGATGTTGAGGTCATGCGATCTGACGATTTTGTCGAGCGGTGCCCTGTAGATGTTGAAGAGTGTCTGACTGAGGGATGATGTCATCGGTGATAGCAATGAGGGCAGTTTCGGTGCTGTGCTTGCTGTGGAATCCGGATTGGGATGGGTCCAGGATGTTGTTCTCTTCGAGGAAGGAGGTCAGTTGCCTGTTGACAATCTTCTCGATTACTTTCGCCGGGAATGGGAGTAGGGAGGTGGTCCGGAAGTTTTTTAGTTCCTTGGGGTCCGCCTGGGGTTTCTTGAGTAGGGCGTTGATCTCGGCGTGCTTCCAGCTCTCCGGGAAGGTGGCGGTCTCGAAGGAGTTGTTGATGATCTTGCGGACATGGGGTGCGATGGTGGAGCTTGCTTTGTTGAAGATGTGGTGCGGGCAGGGGTCTGATGGTGAGCCGGGATGGATGGTGTTCATAATTTCGTCTTCGTCATTGACGTGGGTCCAGGAGAGCAGGGGGGTTGGTGTGGCTAGGGGGTGGTGAGTCAGAGGTGTCGGTATCTGTCGGGGTGGCCTGGTTGTTGAAGCTGTCGTGGATGTCTGCGATCTTGCTGTGGAAGAAGGTGGCTAGGGAGTCGCAGAGGTCTTGCGATGGCAGGATGTCGTTGGAGTTTGCGCTGGGGTTGAATGTTGAAGAGCTCTTTGCTGTTGTGTGCGTTCTTTGAGGGCGCTCTTTTTGGTGGTTCGGATGAGTTTGTGGTGGATGGTATAACAGCAGTGCGAATGTCTACTTGAGCAGGCCTTAAATGTTTCAAGTAATCCAGTGTCTGCTTGGGAGTGTTTTGCCAAAAATTATGGACATTTGTTATCCAAACTCTGCGTGCAAAAAAATGGCACACAACAAAGTAAGCCAGGCACCTACAGAGACTGAATCCGCCCAAGCTCCGAGCTCTAAAACGAGAGAAAAAGTAACATGAGAAAAAACCCTGCGATATGGATGCTCGAAGAAAAGTTCAGGTCCACAGATCGAGTATTAAAACAGATTTGAACCGGAAAGCATGGAGTATATAATGAGCAGTGGGCTATCTGGGTAGGAACGCGAAGGATTTCTGGAGGGTAGTTAGCTGCTTGCAAAGGAACTCTCTTACCGTTCTGGACACCAGTATCGGCAAACAAGTATGCAGGCTGCCCAGGGTCCACACAGGAGACCCGCTAAGAGGGCGGCTGCCTTAGTGCCCCAAGATGGCACCAGGTGGCAGCCTCCCAGTGTTTGGACCTTCAGGAGTCCGGTGTACCGCGTTGATTCCGGGTAGAGGGGGCGGGGGTGAGGTACATATACCTCTCACCGCCCACTGGGTGCCCTCTTTTGCCCACTACCCTGACACCATTTCGGACTTGTACCCGGAATCCGCGCTTAATTGCGGTGAGTGCTGTTCCTCCCTCCCCCCCTCTATACTGGGCGGCTGTGCAAGGCCCATGCTGTGGTGAGGTCTGCCATGGGGGTGGGGGGCTGAGCCAGCTTCCGGGGTGAAAAGGGTAGCGGCATCCCCTCCCCTAGTAGTGGTCGGCGCTGTGACCAGGGAGTGGGCATTTAATTTATAATCCCCACCAGCAGGCCTCCTTCTGGGCCCGGACCCCGCAACCCCCCTTTACCTACATCTCGTGGGGGAGAGGCACAGGGGTTGGCCCAGCGTGTCTTCTACTGTGGCTGCGGGAGGCCCCGGTGCCCGACAGTAGGGGGGGTGGTGGGGAGAGGCGAGCATTGCGAGGCTCCCCCTTCCACTGCCTCTTAGCATGAGCCGTTACGAGGGCCTTCGCCTGCGGGGGTCAGTCATTACTGGGGGGTACGATTGAGGTAAAACGGTTATCCAGTATTATGGGTGTCTTTCATAGATTCACATGCCTGAATCTTTCCCCGTCAATGAGACGGGAGTCTCCGGTATATAGAAAAGTAATGTCCTATGGACATATATAGAGAAAAGTAGGCCTAAGGGCCTCACCTTAGTAGCCTATCTATGTCCTTATGTAAAAAGGACCAAACTCCAGAAGAGAGCCAATCAGCTAACACCTCCCTCTAGAACCTTCCTGTCAGGAGCCACAGTCTCTCAGATTTTCTACCGCACGTTGTGCTAGGGAGTCTCCACCTGAGTTCTCCTCAGGTTTACTTGTTTTCAACTACTTTTTTCACAAATTTGGATTACTTTCATCAAAATCTGACTATGGCTGACCCTCAGAAGAGGGGACTCTTCAGAGCTTGTGCTTCTTGTAATAAGAAGAGATTACATATTGAAGATCAGCACAAGACATGTCTATACTGTCTGTATCCGGACCATTCGCCAAAGGAATGCAAAATTTGTAGAACGTTTTGTACAAAAACGCTTAAGGACAGAGAAGGACGACTTTTACTCTGGCTGAACAAACTTAAGACCAGAGACAACTTGGAGTCTTCAGAGGACTGTGAGATTGCTTCTGTCTCCTCTAAATTATCCTTGAAGAGGCCAAGGGTTGCTTTCCATAGCCCTACAGACGCTCCTCCTAAAAAGACTGCTAAAAAGTATTCAGAGACTAGATCTTCAACGTCTGACAAGGAAGTTCCTGCCTTCAGGAAACTAGCGTTGTCGTCGACGACGACATCGTTGACGCTATCGCCAACGCAAAAGAAGGCTGTGTCTCCTGTCCACGTTTCCACTTAGACGACGACAGTGTCGACGACGGCGTCTTCATCGTCGACGACGACATACTCCATCGTCGACGGCGGGTAAGCCTGTGTCGTTGATTATTCTCATTAAAAACCAGTTGTCAACTCTGAAAATCTCGTCGACAACGTCTTCCGACGACGAAGACAAAGACGTCAACGCCTTTGCCGTCGATGAAGATTTTCTCGTCGACGGATGGGCCGTCGACTAAGGCATCGACGATGAAGAAGACACCGTCGACAGTGGTGCCGTCGATGAAGGTCGCATCGGTGAAGTTATCGTCGACGAGGGCACCGCCGACGACATCGTCGACGATACTGTGGAAGCAGTCTGAGATGGTTCCACCGTCGACAGGAAATATGCCTACTATGCCGTCTACGACTCTGCTGCCGTCGGTTCCGGCATTGACAGATGAGGATGGTCTACAACAAACCTCTCAAAGGGTAAAGACCGTAAAAAAGCGCTTACACCAGACTTAACGTCTACGAGTAGAGTGCAAAAATTACCACCTTCCTGTCTACTACAGGATGAAGACTCAGATGAGGAATAGGACATGCAAGCTACGAGTCCATCTCACCTGGTGGTGAAGTGCCAAAGCACCGATGATGAGGTTGATGAGGTGGAAATTACTCAAGAACATACTGTTCAATCACAAGTCCAGACACAAATCACACCAATGGTATGTCTACCAGCGTCCATAGTATCAGACGTAAGGTTTTTGATCCAGGACTACAAACAACGGTATCCAGATTCTTCCACCCCACCGGCGGCTGGACCAGTTCCATCATCAGTTAGAGTGACTGCGTCTCCACGTGTTAGATTACCGCCCTTAGTGCTCCGTCAGGAAAGGGAGCCAGTACAAGATCTTCCGTCATCTGACGATGAGGAGGTAGAACAAGAAGAGGGTGAGGTCCAATCCGTTCACGGGGACGATGTGGACTATATAGCTTTTTCTCCAGCCTCGCCTGAACCCGCAAGCTTAGACTCACCACCTTCAGACATAGGAGGGTTCCACAATCTGGTAGAGAGAGCGGCCAAAAGGTTCCATATGACTATGGAATCTCATGACACTGAATGTTTTCTTTATGATTTTAAGGAGCCGATTAAGAAGACAACCAGATCCATTCCCATTATCGAATACATATGGGAGCAGGGTCTACAATTGATGCAGACACCAGCCTCAGTATCGGCTGTTGTGCCAAGGCTGTACAAGAAGTGTAAAGCCCCAACAGGTAACACCAAGCCGGATTCTGTGGTCACTCAGGCGGCGCAGAAAAATTCTAGAAACCCATCTTCGCAGGTGACAGCTCCACCAGACAAGGAGGGCAGGAAGCTGGACAGCATCGGAAAACTGTTCTCTACCACCTCAGCCATGACAGTGAAAGTGGCAAACTCAATTGCACTGTTAGGACGTTTTAATAGGCAGTTGTGGGCTGACATTGCTCCGTATCTATCCGAGGTTTCAGATGATACGAAAGAGGAGGTTCAATCCCTACTCAAGGAGGGTCAAACATCTGCTTCTGAACTGATCGACTGTGCAATGGATATAGCAATGACTGGTTTTAGACAGCTGGTAGGGACAGCAGTATTGCGAAGACAGGGGTGGCTCAAAGCTACCTCATTTCGGCAGGAGGTACAATCTAAAGTCCTCGACATGCCTTACGACGGCCAACTCCTATTTGGAGAAAAAATTGATGAGCCCTGCAAGTGATAAAAAAGGATACGAACACGGCAAGAGCACTTGGCACACTTCAATTCAGGAATCAGTCCTTTCGTGGGAACAAGAGCAGAGGCCAATCCTCTTACAGAGGAAATGATCAAAACAGATCCTCATATTCAAGGCCGGTCACAATTCCAATCGCGACAGTAGCAGCAAGGTCGGCAGACCTCTTATGGAAAATCAAACTATTGAGGGAAAACCCAAAAGAAGACCACTGGCGGACGCCAATGACTTTGCCCAGCTGCCAGTCCCTCCACCATCTCATTCTTTCAAAATTGGAGGAAACCTGACCCACTACCTCCACAATTAGAAAGCAATTACAACCGACCGATGGGTGCTGCAATTGATACAATTTGGACACTCCATAGAATTCAAAACAATCTCCCCGACAACCCCTCCTCGTATAATGCAACACAAGAACATGCGATTGCTTCTTCAAGAAATCTCCTCTATGTTCAAGAAAGGGGCAATAGAGCGAGTATCATCAGCTCAAAAAGGGAAGGGATTTTACTCCCGCTTCTTCCTAATTCAAAAGAAGGAGAAGAAATGGAGGCCCATATTGGATCTCAGGGCGCTCAACGTCTTCTTGAATAGTCAACCGTTTCGCATGGTGACGATCCAAGAGATCTTGGGACTCTTAGAGGAGGGGTATTTCATGACGTCTCTAGATCTACAAGACGCATACTTTGACATCGCTATACACAAACGGCACAGGAAATTCTTCAGATTTGCAGTGGCAGGTCAGCACTACCAATTCTGTGTCCTACCGTTTGGCCTCAAGTCTGCACCCAGGATTTTCACCAAATGCCTCTCCCCGGTTGCTTAAGGTAAAAATGTGCTACAAGGGATTTAATTCAGGCAACAGTAGAACTTTGTTGTGAGTTGTACTAGTGTAACACACTCAATGGAATCCACAGGATATCATACTATAAATACAGTTGGAATCAATCAAAGGAAGGATGAACAATGGAACACACAGAGATGGAAATTCAAAGAAATTTATATTTACTCAAAAAACATATTATTGGGGAGACAAATACAAAAAATTAAATCAAGCAAATGGTTATGAACAGAGATGAATAATAATTAATCTACAATTCACAACTAAGAGCATCAACTCCTGGTGGATTAAATAAACAACCAAAATTAATTAATAAAGAATGGTCGTATATTAGTGCCAGAGCAACGTGACTGGAGATGATGAAAGTGTTGACGTTTCGGTCTAAGGGGCAGTTGTCATGTAGACCATCATCAGGACAGAATATTTCTCTGCTGAAGATACTCCCTGAAATGTATAAGAATGTGCTTTAGCGTCGTGGCCTTGGACAGAGGGTTGGCGCAGAACACAGTGTCACAGAACAAAGTCTTGAATTTTGAAGTAATGTGGCCACACGGGTAGATGGATTAACGAAGGGCACGATGTTGAAATGAAATCAATAGTTAAAGGAAATAGGGCCACTTCCGTAGACCGAATCTCAAGAAAGCACTTGGTGAAAACAGCGTGATACACTTGTTTTCTAAAGGATTACGTGAATGACGTCCTAAGTCCGTCCGCAGGTTCGTTCCGGTTGCAGCATTCCTCAGGCAGCAGGGACACCAAGTCTTCCCATATTTGGACGACTGGCTGGTAAAGGCACCATCTCTGGCATGCGCAGCCGCATCCTCCAACACCTGTCTGAATCTCTTCAGGCATTTGGGTCTGACACTCAACTACGAGAAATCTACTTTACAGCCCACTCAAGTCATTACCTTTCTCGGGGCAACATTGGATACGGAAAATGAAAAGGCATTCCCATCTCAGGAGAGTAAACACAAGCTTGTCTCTCTGGCCACATCAGTGGTTTCAAAGAAGATGTTACCGGTCCGTACCTTCAAATCGCTCTTAGGGATGATGTCCTCGTGCAACCTGCTTATACCGCACTGTCGCCTCAGCATGCGTCCGCTGCAAGAGGCTCTGTCCAGTCAGTGGACTCAATGCTCGGGATCCTTCGAGGACCGCATCGTGATCACAAAGCAAATGACCAAGGCATTGCAGTGGTGGAGGTCGCTCAAGAACCTCTCACAGGGGTTGCCGTTTCTGCTCCCTGCAGCTCCACATGTAATAACAACGGACGCTTCTCTGGAGGGTTGGGAAGCAGTCATTCAGGAATTACAGATCAGTGGCAAGTGCCAGGCAAGGACAATGTCACTGCAGATGCACTGAGCAGGCAGAGGTCCCTGTACCACGAATGGGAGCTCGACATGGAGATGGTAGCTCACATCTTTTCGGTGTGGGGAACACCGCAGATCGACTTGTTTGCGACCAGGGAGAACGCCAAATGCCAAAATTTCGCAAGTTGGCATCCCCAGTCAAGATCCCTCGGAAATGCATTTTCCATCGCATGGCGCAACATATTTGCGTACGCATTTCCGCCATTTCCAATGATTCCCAGGGTCCTCAGGAAGATGAAGGCAGAGTCTTGCACTTTGATTCTGATTGCCCCATTCTGGCCGAGACAGCACTGGTTCACGGACCTTCATCGCCTCTCGATACAGCCAATCCATCTACGTCAGCATCCATCTCTGCTCACGATGAACAGCAAGCAGGTTCAACATTCGGATCTGAAATCTCTCAGGTAATCGGCTTGGCTCCTGAGTACCGAGAGTTCAGCAAGCTAAGCATTCCACAGGAGTGCAAAGATGTCCTAGCCAAGGCAAGAGCGGACAGCCCTAACAAGACCTATTCCCTGAAGTGGAAACGCTTTTGTATATGGTGTGCGGAGAATGGTCTGCATCCCTTCCACACCTCTCAGGAACAAATATTACCCTATCTGCTACATCTGACGCAGTCGGGCTTGGCCCATGCATCCATTAGAGTTCATCTGGCTGCGATTTCAAGGTTTAAAAGAACATTGAAAGGACCCTCCATCTGGTCTAATAGATTGATAAAACAGTTCCTCAAAGGACTTTACAGATCCTTTCCTCGACCACGAATAATTCCTCCAACATGGCATCTCAAGGTGGTCCTTCACCAATTGATGAAACACCCTTTTGAACCCATCCATAGGGCGGACATCAAATATATTTCATGGAAGACAGCACTCCTATTAGCGCTTACCTCAGCAAGGAGGGTCAGTGAATTGCAGGCTCTTTCTATACAAGACCCCTTCATGCAGTTTAAGGATGACAGCGTGGTTCTCAGAACTAATCATCGGTTCATTCCTAAAGTCCCGTCGCACTTCCACTTAAATGAGCCAGTGATCCTCAGGTCATTTTTCCCAAATCCCAGCACTGCAGCCAAAAGATCTCTGCACTCGTTGGACCTTGGGAGGTGTCTGAAGTTTTATATTAACAAGACCAGCAATTTCAGAAAATCAACTCAGCTATTCATAGCCTTCAGTGGACCATAGAAAGGTATGCCGCTTCCCAAACAAAGTATTTCAAGATGGATATCTTCGGCGATTGCCTTTTGTCATGACCGAGCTGGACAACCATTGCCAGCAAAAGTCAGGGCTCACTCTACAAGAGCCATGTCCACTTCTGCGGCACTATTTGCAGGGGTGCCAGTTCTTGACATCTGCAGAGCGGCAACATGGAAGTTGCCGCATACCTTCACCAGGCACTACTGCCTGGATACAGAGCTGATGAAGGATGCAGCCGTGGGGCAAGCAGTGTTACGCCATCTGTTTCAGTAAGGTGAGCCTTCCTCTATCCCTCCATCCTTTGCTGGTGTGCACATTTTTATTATAATGCTTCTGGTTAATGGGTATTGATGATTCATAGTCGCATGATATGTATTATCTAATGACTTGTATATAATATTCCACTAGAAATGTACACAATGTATTGCTTGCTACTCTGATTCAGGCATGTGAATCTATGAAAGACACCCATAATACTGGATAAGGAATGCGTTACTTACCTGTAACTGCAGTTATCCAGTATTGGTGTCTTTCATAGATTTACATGCAACCCTCCCGCCTCCCCTGGAAGGACTCACCTATCTCTCTATCAGTATTACGCCTATCTAGCTTGGTGCGTACGAAAATCTGGGAGACTGAGGCTCCTGAGAGGAAGGTTCTAGAGGGAGGTGATTGGCTCTCTTCTGGAGTTTGGTCCTTTTTACATAAGGACACAGATAGGCTACTAAGGTGAGGCCCTTAGGCCTACTTTTCTCTATATATGTCCATAGGACATTACTTTTCTATATACCGGAGACTCCCTTCTCGACGACTGGGTAAGATTCAGGCATGTGAATCTATGAAAGACACCAATACTGGATAACTGCAGTTACAGGTAACGCATTCCTTACCCGTCTGACCGGGCTTCCGTCGGGGTGGGGGGCACTGGGTGTTGGCCCTACACCCCCCAATGGGCTCCTGATTCATCCCGCTTTCTGCCTGGCCATCCCCTCTAGGCGAGGGGTGGCTTCCCACGACTAGCGCTGCCCGTTCCTGGTGACCCTGGCCGAACGGGGGAGTGCCGGGCTTCCTGAGGGAAAGGGTAGGGACAGGAGCTTAGTTTTGCAGTGCACAGCAGGCGAGCTCGCACCGCCTTAGGAGCTCCATCAGGTACTGCGTGCGTGCTAGGAGTTGTGGGGGAGGGGGCAGCTCTCCCTTTATGGTTTCCCCCCGCAGGGGCATGTATCTCAGCCAGTGGGGGGCGCCTTAGGCAAATCGGGCTTAGAGGCTGGCCCATCTGCCGTAAGACTCGCTGCCTGGGGTGACCTGCGAGCCTGCAGCGTGTCCTGAGATGGGTACCACTGGATGCTGGCGGAGGCGCGGGTTGCTGCGGCTACACAATTAGCATATGCAGGGCTGAGCCGAAACGCCCTAGTGAACTGATGCCCAGGGCCAGGGTCAGGCAGGCTGGTGGGCATCCTTGTGTAACGGTTTCAATACATGCCATGCTGGTGAAGTAATTTTCACCCAGAAGTGTAGCCAAACAATGTGTTTCTCGCCGTGTTTACATTAATTTCTTCAGGGCAAATACTGCATTTGCGGCGGGTGCTAGAGGGGAATGAGAACCCCGAGGGTGAGAGGTATTGCTACACTGCGTCCCACGTTGCTGTTAACACTTTCACACCTGCACTACCTCACAGCACCTCTGAAGTAATTTCTTCCTGCCGAGTCTCACTGTTTCGCTCACCCCCTCCCCGCTCGTGAATATGGGTAATCATTCTTGATCGGTAGATCAGCACCTTCCGTCACTTGTGACGTCTGTCACTTTTTAGGAGTCTCGCCTGCCTATGGCCTTCATTAAGCAGCCTGTTGTAAGAAAGTGGCTCTATATATACACTGGACAAAGTATATTACAGTGTGCACAGTGTCCCAAGTCCCCAGAGGTATGGCAGAGGTTAAAGTTAGATATAACCTTACTCTCTAAAGTGGTAGCTTGGCCGAGCAGTAATGCAGTATCAGAGGACAGTGTAAAGCATTTGTTGTACCCACTCAGTCAGCAAAAGGTTTCACACACTCAAACTGAACTTTAGGCCAATTGTTTTTATATAGTTTTATTTTAGAACCAACAGGTATCAAAATATACTTTTCTCAATATGAGTGACTTTAGGTAATTACTTTGCGAAAGGCAATAGACTTTGTAAGTACAATAGTTACAGTGGTTGCAGTAGGCAACACAATTCCACATACAATTTCACATTGTGCTCAATGGGCTTTTCTACATAACTGCAGTTGATTACTTTAAGGATTACTTTTCTAACCACAGGACTGGATCATGGATTCAGTCCCGGGACCTAAGCTGTAAACAGTTAAGTAAAAGCGTTTTGGTTACAGTTGTGATTTTTAAAGAATATAAATGTATTTTCAAAGTTGACACTTAAAAACTTTTCAGTGAAAACCAAGCAAGCAGACCACGCGGCTGTGGGAGCTGGGCTCCTGGTCACTTACTCAGGGCAAGTGGGGAAGTAGAGTAGTTGTTGCACTTCCAGCGGCACTCAGGCGGCTGGGTGCAGGGTGCTTTTGAGCCGTTGGGCGCTCAATATTATCCAATGGGAAAGTTTAAAAGTGAACAAAGGCTGCAGACTCTGGGACAGAGATTCTTCAGGTGCGACCACCACTTCAAGAGGTAAGTTTGGATCTTGGAGGAGGGGTAGGTACCCCAAAGGAGAGCACAGGGGGCCGCAGGGCGCTGGGTGCAGGGGTATCTTTTGGTGTCGGGAAAACTTGCCCTCAGCTGGTCGTGGTTGGAGGGGTCCCTGGTACTGAGGCTGCAGGCGTCATCTGGTTCGTAGAGGAGGGTCTTTGGGCACTGGACTTCGGGTCCCAGTTCCCGGGGGCATGTCCTCGTGGTCTTGAGTCACTCAGGCACAGGCCGGGCTTGGCGGGTGAGGAGTGGGCTGGATTTGCGGTTCCTGGCTGGTACCGGGGGTATTGCAGAACCACTGCTCATGGGAGTCCCTGTCTTTTGTAAGGTTCAAGGCAGGCAGGTCCTCCGGGGTTGTCGAGGTTGCTGTCCGCAGGAGACGCCGGAGTTTCACAGGAGCACGACCTCGGACCTGGGGATCTGGGTTCGAGTCTTGGTAACGTCGCCAAACATCCTGTGATTCTGGGCAAATCGCTTAATCTCCCCGTGCCTAACAACAAAAATTAATGTGTATCCTCATGTAACGTAACTGGTGCTATGTAAAGCGCTCCGATACCCGATTCGGTTTGGGTCAAGTTTGCGCTATATAAAACGCAGCAAAAAAAAAAAAAAAAAAAAAAACCAGGCCTATATGCTTCTGGGGCCAAGTCAATGGGCGTCATCCTTTTGTTAGCAGCTGCGCAGCAGGTCTTCTTGTTTCTTGGTCTTCTTGGTTTTGCAATCGGGATCTGAGGAAGGAAGGTTCAGGGTGCCCCTAAGTACTATATTTAGGGGCGTTACAGGTAGGGCAAAGGCAGGGACCAATGGGTCCCTGTCCTGGGGTGGGTACAACCCCTTTCCTGCTCCTCTCCCGTGGGAGGGGAACAGGAGCCTAGCTGTGATTGGGCAGGGCTCCCCATCTTCAAGATGGCCGAAGTCTGGAGTCATGCTTCACCTCACCTCCCCCACCTGAGGGGGTTGGCATAGGCTGGCACACCCCCTTTCCTCACTTAGGTTTTCCTGCCATTCTTCCCACTAGAGTGGGGGTCAGAACCGGTGGGGGCCAGTTGCTGAGTACAGCAAGTGGCCTGGGGAAGCTCACAAAGGTGGTATGCCTTTGAAGCTTCCCCTGCCCATCCTGGGGGAGGAGTCTTGGCACCTCGTCCCAGGATGTGCATTGTTCCAGGCCCCCAAGAGCGGCAGGCTATTGACCCAGGGGTCCAGAAACATGTCTGGTGGTGGCAGCCTCGGTAGCCACACAGTCAGGACACTGGGAGTTGGTTAGGTTTCAGGGGGCATCTATAAGATGCCCTCTGTCGTGCATTGTACATTAAATCCCACACTGGCATCAGTGCGGGTTTAATGTGCTGAGAAGTTTAATATCAAACTTCTCAGTCTTCATTGAAGCCACCATGATGCTGTGGAGTTGTTATGACGACCTCCCAGCATCATATACTCTTAAATGGAAGCACTTAACTTACAGTGCCCAGGAATGGCCCTGGGTACTGTAGGGGCACAGGGCTTATGCACCTGTGCCCACACCACTGGCATAGGGCACCCAGCTAGAGAGGTGACTGGTGGATGCCAGGGCAGTGAGCTTGTGGGCATGGCACAAAGGGATGTGTGCCATGTTGACTCTGTTTAGTTCTGTACTAAGGCACTCAGCCTGCAAAGGCAGTGTGTGGGTGTCAGGGTACAGGGCCCCTAAGGGTGGCACAATAAGTGCTGCAGCCCTTAGGGGTCTTCTCTGGTCACAATGCCCTGGGTACCTAGGGTACCATTTACTAGGGGCTGACAAGTGGCCAGAGATGCCAATTGGATTTTAGTTTCAACACAGTTTTAGGGAAGGAACACAGGCCCTGGGCACCTAGTTGGCAGGAGCCCAGGGCACACTCAGTCAAAGCACATCAGCAATTCAGCAAAAAGTGGGGGCATACCCATGCAAGAAAGATGGCACTTTCTCACACCTGTGCAATGCAAGCTCAGAGGCCCTGGCAATGGCTGGACGGGGGGGCGGCTGCGAGCCTTGGGAGGGCTTTTCCAGAACTAAATGCTGCTGGCTCCCGTACCATAACCAGTCTCTTGCTCTGGGTGTGGCGGCAGTGCTGCCAGACCGAATTTCAAGCACAGAAGGTGTATTGGGAGAGTGTTTTATTGTAGGTGCGCTCCGCTCAGCACGACACGTTGAATAATCAGAGTGTACCTGGAAGGCTGCCTTCCCTGTTTAAAAGCCTGTCTCAAATTTCCTTACTACAGTGGACATCTGACGTGTCCCGCTTGTAATAATGGAATGATGTAAGCCACTCAACAGTAATAAATATTACAGCTGAGTTCTGACTTCGCAGTGCCTGGGGGGTGTCATTCCAAGTTCCAGTCCGCCAGAATAAGGAGGGGGTTGTGTAACCTTTGCGCTGTGCATATATGTTCAACCAGTATCCGGACGGCACCCTCCTTTCTCTGTGCTAGCCAAAGGGTGCATCTAAGCTGCCCTAAGACCTGACTGGGATATTTCAATGCAGGGGTCCCTTTGATGTTATTAAAACACGTGCTGCATTTCATGTTGATTTTTGATCACTTACACTTGTAAATTCCTTCCTCTTTTTTGTATTGTATTTATTCTTTTTCATTTTGTCTTAAAACTTAATAAAATCTTACTGAACAAAAAAACACGTGCTAGTGGTTTTATTGGGCGATGCAGTGACAAAGAACTATGACAGTGACTGCTATAGTAATCTATTGGATATTTACGTGCTCAAGCTAGGCAGGGTGCTTACTGAGTGATGCCGTGGCCAAGTTAGCTTTGCTTAGTGAAGTACTGCTCGCATTTTCATTTATTAGATGGAGTTCCATAAGCCCTGCGGGTGTTAAAGCGCTCCTGTTATTTGATGGATAATTTCCATGAATAGACCCGTGTATGAGTTTCCAATTCGATGCCCTCTAATGCTCCTTTAGCGGATGCTGTGGCAGTGAGCATTTACATGAAAGGCTCACAGCCAATTATGTGGGCGCAAACATTGCGAGAAGGAGGCATGGGGGTATGGGATTGGCTGCCTCAGTTGTTGTCAGGTGTTCATTGGCAGTGGGCTTGGATAGCAGCACGTGGCCCTAGCACTGTGTTTAGCTTCCGCACTCCTTGCTTTCCTTCCGCCAGTGGGTGGCCTTCAACAGAAACATGAGCTGGGATATTTCCGCAACACACTGGCTGACAGTTCAACGAGGAAACCTGCGGTTGGAACGGAGTTTAGTGCTGTCTGTCAGATAGAAACAGCGTGCGAGCCTTGGGGTGGTCAGAAGACAGTGACACACGTGAAGGGATTTTATTCTGAAGTGGCAGTTTGTCCTGTACACTGTGGCACTCTAGGGAACTGCCTGGCTAGAATGAATTAGGGTAAGAATGCTGTCTCTACAGTGAAATGAGTCCTTGGGAACGGCAGTGACCAAGCGCAAGTGCTTCATTGCTATTAGGAAAATCTGGCAACTGTCGGCCATCCTTCGTGGTAGGTTTTTGGCATGTCGAATGCCTAATGTTCCCTAAAGTGCGTGTGGGCAACGTAACGGAGCAACTGAAGTCAAAACAACTTATGGCAACTTGTGGGGTTTCGAGTATATTTCTGTGTTAGCTTTCGTTGTTTATGTAATCAGGAAGGGTCTGCACTTGGTGATGGTTAGCTGTAATGGGGGAGGCGGTCCATCCTCACACTCCAGGTGTCAACATCAGTGGTAAGGCAGCTCCTCAGCCAGATCAATGGAGCCAGGCAATGCCGTGCAATGCCGGTGTTTCAGTAGGTGACCTTCTCTTCCTACAGTAATTGGCCGGGTGGTTTCCGGTCCTCCGCACCTTCACTTAATTGTCGGCGATGGTGACAGCCCACCCCTCTGGGCGCTGTATCTGTCAGAGATGACCACAGCATCGGACAATTATTATTTCAACATACACTAAATCTATTGCCTGCCTGCCCATGCCATCCTTATAGCACTGGGGGCCTGGAATAGTCTGAATATTCGCACTTGCACAATTGTTTGGGTTAGTAGTTGTCATGTTACTAGGACTGGCAGCAAGCCAGGAGCAAGTTGGTCCAAACTGAAGTGGCCTCCAGACACGAGGAGGGCCAACTTATGCTATGGGGGTGATTTGGCAGACATAGGACAATGCATACATCCTGGGTGCCGTTTTGACTAAAGGGACTTTGCAGTAAGAGTAGGGGTTGTATTTTGGATTGAGCGGATTCTTCGATGCGTGGCCAACAAGGTCCTTGGGCCACCTGGAGGGAGGCACGTTGTCCTCTCTGTCTTATGGATAAATGCTGCCCCTTCTGACAGAGGAAGAAAAAGGAAAGAAAAAAAATGGTTAGGACCGGGCACGGCGAGAATGAATTTCTCTTCCTCACCTAGGTGTTGGGACCGGTGAATTAGAGGTTGGACCTTTATTTTAATTGCATGTAATTCATTGTCAGGGGTATATCAGGGCCATTAGTTTAAGAACTCATTGTCTCACACTGGTACTTCCACAACCTGCCAGTGCAGATAATTCTGTGTCAGTGGCCTTGGGAGTTTACCACCAACATCTTTGTACCAGCTATGGGCTTGGGAGCAAAGCTTCGGGCACAACATTCATTGTCAACTTGACCACAGAGAGACTAGTAGAGGGCGGCGGGACCTGGCTTCCACCGATACCACTAGGGCTAACATGACTGGCGTTTGTTGGCTGCTGTTGAATGCAAGGGATACCCTATTTTGCAATAAATGTGGGCTCACATGTGGAATGATTTGCTTTGTCATTTAAAGTCCACTTACAGCAAGTTTGAAGGCCACAGATCCAAAGGGCCTTGTCACTGTCCTTTTGCCTTCTAAGTGAGTAAACCTTTATTTGCAGGGTCCACTACTGTAATCAGCATGTCCATTAAAGGCAGGTTTAGAGAAAACATAAACACCACTCGGACCTGCAAAATACAGCCCAACCTCTGGCCTTGCTGCAGGGGAAATGCTAGGGGTGGATCAGTGCCAGGCTATCCCTCTGGGAGAGGGTGCTCAAGCACTCATGGTAGGTTTGGCATAGCCTATGCCAACCCTGTGGAAAAGTGTCCGCCCCATGCAGCAAGGACAGGAAACAAACACATGGAGAGCCAATGGGTTGGGACATTGCACAATACTAATAATGAAATAAGTTACTTCGACAGGCCCGAGCGCAAACAATCGTAACATAATTTAGCCACGGCTCCACCAGCTGATTCCTTCATGTATGTTACTACTGCTCATATGGGGCGGGAGATGTACCCACCAAGGAAGCTACTGCCTCACATTACTAGTAGCAGCAGTCTGGGGAGTCGGGGGCACAAACGCCCCAGGCACAAGCAGGCAAATTTGAGGTAAGATAGGAGGCATTCATGGCAAGTACTGGGGCCACAAATTCCAAGTGCTTCAGTTGGTTGAGCCTTTATACACCATAGTGGGATAGTCACTATCGTGAAACAGTCTGTTGGGTAGGCCTTGCCAGGAAATCGACACACACATCATACAAACTGGTACTCCTATAAAGGACTTGGGCTGAAACCACGGGCTGGGTTCATTTGGCCAACAACCCTCTTCGAGATGCTGCAGCAGGGTGTTGCCAGAGGTCATGGTGGGACAGCCAAGTGGGATGTGAGGATATCAAAGCGAACTAGGGGTAATGTTGGTTTAAACACCAAGGGTCACTGTGGGGCAGCAGGTAGGGTGTACCTTGGATCAAGCAACAGAAAGTAAACCGGGTGGGTGGTGTAAGTTTTCACGCCTATATAAGGTGAACTGCCGGCAATGGGGACACAATACATACACCACTCAAGCCAGATTTGACACCATCAATAGTGTAGTAAGTAAGGGGGGCTGTGAAATTGTTGTGGCATACTCAGCAAAGTAGTTGCACACTCGGCCCGTGGCCAAGTGACAGGTGCTTCAGTGAAAGCACTCCATGCCCAGTCAGCCAGTCAAACTAGCAGGGGGTAAGGTCAGCTACTAGGGTGCTGCTGCCTCAGAGTTGGGGCAACAAGGTTTATAGTATTAAAAGGCTACGTTGGTTTAAGTAAAGTTGGCAGGTTTCCAGGTGGAGGCAGGTAGCTGACTGGCGCTAGGAGGGAACATCAGCCGGGAAGCACAGCTGTTATACATCATAGGCAGAAGTGAGAACCTATTTACTGTCTATGGCTGAAAGCTCGCTCATTACCAAGGTTCAGGTTGAGCAGGTAACGTAGGCATGCCTTACTATGCCAGGCAATCGCTTTGGCAGTCGCTCTTTCAAGAGTCAGCAATTGCAGCTTAGAGGGTGTCCATGCCGGCAGAAGCGCATCATGCAGGTGGGGATGATGCCTTGTTTTCAGATACCTCTAGCCTGGCTTCCTTCAGGGCCCTGAGAACCAGCGGGCTGAGGGCAAGGTCCAAAAAAGACTCTTCGGTGGCATTAAAAGGACTGGATGAGCACATCATGCAGGCGAGACAGTGGGAATCCCAATGTTTGAAAGGTACTCTCATCCTCAGTCACCCAGCGGAGTGGCCAGAAGGCAGGTTAAGTGTAGTATGTACAGGAAAATTTAGAATATACCACTGGCACCCCGGTGATGCACCAGAGGTAATGGGGAGGGTGTAGGTCATTCCCACTGCTGGTGCAGTACATGGTTACCAGCTTGAGCCCCCTAATCTGGGGGAATAGTCAAGAAAGGGTGTTGAAGCACATGCTTAGTCAGCCTTAAGGTGAGGCACAGATAGCATGCGGTGCACAATGGTATGTGGTCTGTCATAGATAGCCAAGCGCCTGCGTTCGCGCCAGCGCAGCATGTGGGGATTAAGTTATCAAACTCAAAGTGTGTTGGGGCTACAAAGCGTAGCAATATACTGGATTGCAGCACAGAGGCTCATTTATGGGACACCCGGCATCCCAACAAGTCGAGAAAGGGCAGATGATCTGCATCTATCGTTTTCACCATCCCTGTAGCTTTTCCACCCTCTGGTCCGGTACCTGGTACCCACCAGAATGGCTCTGGCAAAAGGCAGGGTCAAAGGTAAGGGTGATGGGCCATCCATGCGTGCTGAGAGTGGCACGATGGGTGGAAAGCAGGAGAAGCAGGCATGGGTTTCCTGACACGGATACTTTGGATGGGGCTGCCTGCCTTGGGATCGGCCGTAAGATAGCCCACCATGTTGGCATATTTGTAATGCTAATAAACCTGCAGCAGTTATCTCCAAAAAGAAGGTGTCTTGCCTGGTTATTTCTGTAGGAGATTGCTGTATGGGGGGATGGCGAGTGTTGCCGACGAAGGAGACCCGCTATGAGGGCGGCCGCCTTATTGCCACAAGATGCTTTAGTGCCACAAGATGGCAGTGTTTGGGACCCTCAGGGGTCCGGTGTGCCGCATCACTTCCGGGTAGAGGGGGTGGGGGTGAGGTACATATACCTCTCACCCCCGCTGGGTGCCCTCTACTCTGACGCTGTTTTCCTCTCTACCGCATACCCGGCTTTCAGGCAGGGTGTGGGTTTTGTCTGATGTTTGTTTTCTTTTGTGTTGCAGGCGGAGTTACAGGGCGATCCAGATGCTGTAAGGTACATACGGGTACTCTCTGCAGGAGCACAACAAGGGCGCAAAGGCCAAATAACCACAGGGGGGTCCTCGCGTTGGACCCTGAGGGAGCGACGGCTCCCACGTTAGTCCTACGGGCGGTTGTGGACCTGAGCAACCGGGGGTTGCCTGGCAGGCTCCGTCCCCTCATGGGGCGTGAGCAAGGGGGTGGGCTGTTGGTGTACTAGTGGGAGGGGTCTCCCTCCCCCAAAATATGGCAAACACAGTGTAATTTGGCTTATCAGGTGGCAGGCGGCGAGGGGCTGCCTGCCTTGGGACCGCCTGTAAGATAACCCACCATGTTGGCTTATTTGCAATGCTAATAAACCTGCAGCAGTGTTCTCCACAAAGGTGTCTTGTCTGGTTATTTCTCTAGGCGATTTCTGTATGGGGGGACGGTGAGTGATGCTGATATTGGCACTATGGACGCAGCTTTCTGAGGGACATTTGAGAGCAATTAAGGAGCCAGCAAACTGTAAACCCATCTTAACTTCCCCCAACTCTGCCTCTAACAGGGCAATTAAGTCATGTTGCAATTCTGTATTCTGACTTGCATCTTGAACATATTATTATTTAAAAGAGCAAACCTAATTGTGTCCCGGGCCCAAATGGGCTGCCAGAATTTCTCCTTTAGATGAACCAGGTTTTCCTGATGGCTGCTCTCATCCCAGTGTTCAGCAAACACGACTGCTGAGTCGTGGAACAGGGTGGCCATCCTGCAGCCTATCTTCACAAGCGGCTGTAAATATCATCTATTGGATTATGAGATAACTGCCTATTGGGCTATGTGTCAAAATACTGTGCCAGACTCCTATTGCAAGATTTGTGCGCTGGGGCTGATGCCCAGAAAATCATCTCATTTAATCAGACTGGCTTCCGTCTTGTCTGGGCACTTTAACAAACCTTGCATCCCTGATCCCTTGTCATGATGGCCAGTAAGGACTTCCCCACGGGCTTCTTTTTGGGGTACAGAGCCCGAATAGCTGAAACGGTCACACTTTGGGGCGCCATGGACACTGGCACAGACGCCTTTCTACCTTCAGGCATTATTTAGGATGGGCGCTGGGCGGAGGCACATAGCTAAAGGCACCTTTAGTAGCGTGTGTCTACAACAGTAGAAAGACGCGAGCAAACCTAGACCATCCCATCTGTGAGAAAGTCCTAGAGTACCCAAAGAAAGCCTCTTCAGCAAATTTGCTATCCCCAGTCACACAGAGCATGCTTGTCCCCGCACACTGCTACTGTATATCAATCAAACGGACTGACCAGTGGCCCCTGCTGCTGCATTGAAAGTTTCCTCCACATTATGGGGGACTACCCTGTTAGCACAGTCCTAGAGTAGGTGGGGGGTGCATTGGGAAGGTGGCAGGGAGAAGACCTCACACAAGACCTGAAGCTTGTATCCTGGATCTGCTCCTCCCCCACCCTCCCCAAGTTGGGCAAGGCAGGATCTAGAGTTGCAGATTTAATACTGGTTTTAGCTAAGAGAGCTACCAGTACAATGAAAATCCTGAAGTGGTCCGCACACCAGACAGGGGTAATGTATAGTAGTGAGATTTCTGGTTTGCGAAAGTACTTAGTCTGTGTCTACGGAAACACCTTAGTAATGGAGAGGTCGAGATGACCTGTGTTGGTCCTAACCCCAGGAAAGACAAGAAGACGGTGAACCCCGTAGAGAGGGTGTAGGTGACTTTATCACTCGAACAGGAGGTCCAAGGAGGCGAGAGGGGAAGTATGTCCCAAGATAACCACCTGGCACCTGCCCATCCTCTGAGTCATGCCCACTTCGTACCAGTCTGGAGCCTGTAGCGCGTCCAGGCACCCATGCTTTTTGACGCACCAACATCAGATAATGTACAATGTATCCATGAGGCCGCTGCTCATTCTACCCATGAGCTGCTAGTTTGTCTCACATTAGGTCTCTCACATCAGCCATGGTCTCCTACATAGACAAGGTGCTTCATCTGCGTAGTAGGTCGCATTATGTCCATCTACATTTACAACACAAGCATGGGATGGGGTCACAACCCAATTCCAATGATAGGACAGTTAGTAAATGAAAGAAGCTAACACACGTTAGTTTAGATTGTGGTGTTTACTGATGTCACTGCACTTGAATGATGTATACTGTTCTATGGTGAAACGCCAGTACAAACATATATACATCAATAGTGTGGCTCCACTCAGTTACTTATGGAGCAGAAGGAGGTCGATGTGGAGCCTCACTGTGCCACCTAGTGGCACGCGGAAGCAGTGCTGTAAAATGTCTGGATCCTACCAGGGGCCTGGGAATATTCTGAAGGTTAGGAATCTGCTGTAGGCAGTGCTTTAAATGGGAAAAAAATAAGTGCAGGTACTCATCAATTTAAGCAGTGAATGGAGGGGGGGCAATTGTGGGTGGGGCTAGAGGCGGAGCTTAGAGGCAGGCATTTAATGGGAGCCATATTTTCTAGTGCCAACTGTGCTTTATGGATAGCAGAAATATTTTTGTATTATCGAGTATTTGGTTTTTCCTCCCATGTGCAAAAGGTTACGTTTATTATTGTGGGAATGTCATACCAATGCAGATTGTCTCTGAGCCTAGGCACATATGAAACAGAAGTAATTTGCCCAGAATCACAGGATGTTGAGCTGAAGCTGGGACTCAAACCTATTTCCATAGTTCCTTATTAGGCAGCTCCGACCCTAACATTACATCCTCTCAATTTTCCTATCTGGGAAAGATGCCTCACAGTCTATGCAAACAAACGCCCCCCCCCCCCCTCCCACCTCCCCAAGCCTGAAAGAAACTGGAGCGAAGATGCTAACAGGCACACAGCAAGGCCAATTCACTTACTCTACTCTTTCCCAGCAAACTGGCTTCAGGGCGCTAGCCTGAACAAGCAGGGAAGAAAAGCAGAGAGACCCGTAGGCACCATCCCATCGCCCAATGTCGGTCTGCCTTCCCAATCTGATTCTGGGTAGTGTGGGAAATCTCACCCCACCCCTCCTCGCAGACTTGTGCTGAGAGGTGCATTAATCTCGGGTGTCACGCTGTAATTCGTTTTGTGGGGTAGGGAATAGGCTCGGAGTCCCACACCTACAGTGTGATTGACTGGGCAGGGTCTGATTGGACCCTTAACTTTTATACACAGAGGGCTTCAGGGCATACACAACCCTAAACCGCCCTTAAGTGATGCAAATGAGCCACTGTGGGATTTCTCAGCAGGGACTCCATTCAGAGGTATACACTGTCCCTCCCTTCATTCTGCCTTTACATTCTGCTTTCTCTTTTTCCTCAGCAGATGAGCAGAGCACTTTCTGCGCAGCAGCACAGCCCCCAATGCCATCAAACCTGCACTGCCTGACTTTCCCCTAAGAGTATCGGTACTGTCCTTGGCGAAGGAAAAGTTCCGGTACTCAAAGGGAGAAAAATAAAAAGTGGCGGTACTCCGTACCGTTGTGTACCGGACAATTTAAAGCACTGGCTGTAGGCAAAGTACCTCATAAAGAGAATGACCAAAGCCAAGTAACTTGCTTTGTAAAACTAGCTTCACTGTCACAGTAAGAGGAGGATGTCAGATTGCTGTACAGAAGGTAACAGGTAGGTGGTTGTTGGACACTCAGAGTAAATAGCCAGCCAGTCTTGTAATGTAAAAATGAAGCGGCGATGTGAGAATTCCCGTTTTTATGTGAGTGTAAATATTGTGCACTGATAAAAAGGTAGCGCATGATCTGAAACGCAGCTCCTGCCAGGTTTCTTTCCTACAGTGGAATATTTTTAGATGTAAAATGACTTCAGGTTTTTACCTCTTAGTAAACAAGGTATCGAATATATGTTGTAATACTACTAGACGTTATATAGAGTTAGGTTGGTACTTTAAAGTTAACATGTGTATCCTGTTCATATTCATTCCCCAGTGGCACCGCTGTAAACAATGACTACATCGTTGTGTATGACCTTTCCCAAATGGCGTCATTGTGTAGGTTTCTTCCTGCCCCTTTAGAGCATTGTAAGTATTGGCCGGTTTCCAGGTCATTGATGGGTCTCTCATTTTAAAACTCACCGATGGATAGACTTGGTCTTCTACCTTCAGAGGAGGCTGTGGATTGCATGTGTGGGGTGGCTTCATGCCACATACCTCTTGTTCACTACTTCTCTGCTCTACAGCTGGGACTGCCAGCATGTTACCATACTATATGCTCCTTCAGTGCTGTTCTAGGAGCACGCTGGGAATGTAGCGCCCACCACGAAGGCACTCTTCAAGCAGCGTTGATCCCTCAGGGTAGCATGCTTCACCGAGGTCAAAGGCTCTTAAAATATGGTGTTTTTGGTCACAGTGGACTCCAGAGTTAGAGACAGGCATTAGCTACAAAGTTAAAGTATTTTGAAATTCAGGCAGAGGAATAAAAGATGACCGGTAGCTATATCTGATTATCCATGCATTCATTCTTTCACTCTTAACCCTTTCGATGCTGATGACAAGCTCAGCTCGTCATCACCCACGGGTGTCGTGTGCTGATGACGAGCTCAGCTCGTCATGAATATATGACATCCTGAATTTTTCAGCACAGGACGGGAAAACTGCCAGCAGCCATGTGGTTAAGGAGCAATTATGGAGAATGTTAATCATTGTCCAGCCCTCCCCTGCTTTTTGGTAAGGTTGGTACTGAAGACATACTTTATACATCCAAACATACATACAACGAGAGAAGGAGATGAACTGTGTCAGGCCTTTTCCCAGGAAGGAGGAAGTTAAACCCCTATAGAGTGTGTAGGTACTCGTCACTTGGATAGTAGGACCCACAAGGGGAATGTACATACATTGAGGTCACAAGAAACCCGAAGCAGCAGCTAACCCAGAGATCACTATTAATGTGATCATGGAAAGGATGCTTTGATCTATCTATCTATCTATCTATCTATCTATCTATCTATCTATCTATCTATCTATCTATCTATCTATCTATCTATCTATACACACATATACATATATATACATTTATAAATGTGTATCTATATATATATGTATATATATATCTATATATACATAAATATTTGAATCTATATATGTAAATATATATATATTCACTGAAAAAACCATAGGTTTGACACCAGTTATAGTTAGCTGGACATTTTACTGACATAAAACCATTGAAATTCCCACTTTATAGTTAGTTGGACTCACTATAACTTGCGCGCCTGCAATGCACTGCTGATGACGTCACATATTACATCACTCATGACATGGTCAGTGACATCACACATGACATCACTGATGACACCATCCAGTGAATGTGTGTCTTTCTGAAAAATAAATATGTTTTATATATGTATATGTAAAGGTCGATGGAAGAATAAATGTTTAAATAAGTGTCTTAATGGATGTTTTTTAAAAATTGATTGGTTAACTGGCTTATTAAGTGTATCTTAGTGAATACACATATTAGCGAGTATTGTTTAAATATTTAAATGTTTGTATCAGTGTTTTACTTTGTGTATAAGTGGCTGCATGGGTTGGTGAGTAGCTACATGTGTGTGTATATGGGTTATTAGATTTTTTTAGTATCAGTATGAGTGTCTGTATGGTTTGGTGGGGGTGTTACTTAGCACATAGATGCATCAATGACTGACTCACTGTTTGTATGTGTTTTGAAGACAGCATATGTGCAGGACTGTATGGGTGGATGAATGTGTATATGTGTGTGTTAGTGAGTGAATGACTGTCTCACTAGTGCCTTTATCAGTAACTACATATGTTTTAATCTAGTATATGTGAGTATTGATATATATAAGTGAGTATATGTGAGAGTGAGAGATTGAAAGAGTTCTTGTTTAAATAAGTATGTGTTTCTATAAGTGATTGTTTAAGAGAGTAAGTATGTGTAAGTTTCCTTAGAAGTAAGGTGGTAGTGTGTGTATAGCTGTATATGCAAATAAATGGATGTTCAATAGTTTATTTGCATGTGTGAGTATGTGTGTGAGTAACTTTTGGATGACTGTCGGTGTGTAACAGGATGTATAGGGGTTTCACTACATATGATGAGTGAGTATATAGAACTGTTGGTGAATGAGTGGATGTGTATATAGATGGTGGTATTTCTGAATTGGTTGTTGTAACTGGTATGGGTATCTCTATTTTTTTGAAAATTTTAGTTTCTAATTTTTGAATATGTGTTTCAAGGGTTACATAACACTGAAAGGAGATCTGTCACTCTGTCACAAGGATGGTGTCATCAGTGATGTCATCAGTGATGTCATGAGTAATGTAATATGTGACGTCATCAGCAGTGCATTGCAGGCGCGCAAGTTATAGTGAGTCCAACTAACTATAACATGGGAATTTCAATGGTTTTATGTCAGTAAAATTTCCAGCTAACTATAACTGGTGTCAAACCTATGGTTTTTTCTGTGAATTTCGTAGGTTTTGTAAATGCAAATTCCTAACTATATATAGTGCCTCAAACCTATGTTTTTTTCAGTGAATTTCAAAGGTTTTTTAATAGCAAATTTCTATTGCTATCAAATATAATATTTTTTATAATGAATCCTATATTGTATATTTATGTAATACTATTTTTTTATGTATATTCTTAAATTTTTTTTTTTTTCGCCCTGGAGCGCTCCCGGTGCGCGCACCGGAAAGCGTAGTCATGCAGCGTTCCCCGGTGCGCGTCCCGTTTGCACTTTTGCCACGAACGAAAACATCATCGTGACGTATCGCGTAGCCGCATCCACGTGATACGCACGGCGTAAGCGCACCCGGAAGCACCCGAGCGCATACGATATAAGCGCGAAATATAGTTAGTACAACTAACTATATAGGAGCAATTCCAATGGTTTTGTATGAGTGAAATGTCCAGCTAACTATAACACCCCTAAAACGTATAGTTTTTTGGGTGAATTGTAAAGGTTTTTAAAATGCTAATTCCTAACTATATAAGGCCTGAAACCTATGGTTTTTTCAGTGAATTTCAAAGGTTATTTAAATGCTAATTCCTAACTATGTAAGGCCTGAAACCTATGGTTTTTTCAGTGAATTTGCAAGGTTTTTTAAATGCTAATTCCTAACTACATAAGGCCTGAAACCTATGGTTTCTTCAGTGAATATCAAAGGTTTTTTAATGCTAATTCCTAACTATATAAGACCTGAAAGCCCGCTAGGAATCTCCAGTATGCGCCAGGGGACTGCATTGCAGAGAGGTGTAATGAAGCCACGCCCCTTTTCACACCTCTCTGCAACACAGCTCCCGTGCATGTTTGAAGAGGGGGAACTAATTCCCCTTGCATACTGGGGGCCAACTAGCCCACCTGGAACCTCCAGTATGCGCCAGGGGGCTGCATTGCAGAGGTGTAATGAGGCTATGCCCCTTGTTACACCTCTCTGCAACGCAGCCCCCTGCCGCGTTTGCAGAGGGGGAACTAATTCTCCTTGCATACTGGGGGTCCCTGGGTCATATCTGCCCAAACACCGATATTCCGAACGATTGAAAATGACTTTTCTTGAGAAACATTTGGATTTGGATTATCATGTCCTATACTTTGGAATTTTTGAAAGACTGACTTTGAGGATGATATAAATTACTCAAGTCTTCCCGAATTGTGTGGGTAAAATTGATACCTAGTCACTTTGAATAAGAGTGTACTTGCGTCTCGTCTAACATTTGGAAAAAATATCTAGTTATATGACAACAGGATACTGACATAACTTGAAATAAGAACGCCCTGAAGAAGTTCTATTGTACAGAACGAAACATTTCGGCTGGCTGTGGTACATAAACTTAAGGAAAATAAAAGCATTTGAATATACACCAAGATTCAGCGCTTCAATAAGGACTCTAAGTGATATGATTTGATTGGACTTATTGTGCAAATGGTGCTGTGCCAAACTTTGGAATATTCTCCACTACGCTCTACTACTTACTCTCTCCTACTCCACTACTCTCAAATACTCACTCTACTACTCATTCTCTACTACTCTCTCTACTACTCACTCCCTACTACTCACTATCTACTACTCTCTACTACTCACTCTCTACTACTCTCTCTCTACTACTCACTCTCTACTACTCTTTACTACTCACTCTCTACTTCTCACTCTCTACTTCTCACTCTACTACTCTCTAATACTCACTCTCTACTACTCTCTCTACTACTCACTCTACTACTCACTCTCTACTACTCACTCTCTACTACTCTCTCCCTACTAGTCTCCACTACTCACTCTCTACTATTCTCTCTCTCTGCTACTCACTCTCTACTATTCTCTCTCTCTCTGCTACTCACTCTCTACTACTCTCTACTACTCACTCTCTACTACTCACTCTCTACTACTCCCTACTACTCACTTAGCCCCTTACTGTTCAATGCTTACATCACCCCCCTGGTTTATCTAGCGGAACAGTTTGGGGCTAAGATAATAGGGTATGCGGATGATACCCAACTGCTGTTTACCTGGCAGACGACAATTTGGATCCATTAGTTGTTCATCGGTGTCTGTCCTCTGTATTTCGCTGGCTAACTCAGGCCCAGCTGAAGTGCAATGAGGACAAGTCGGAGGTGCTTTTTTATGGTTCCTTCCCCCCCCGTTTAAGAACACATTGTGTCCCCCTAACATTCCTAGCCCGAAAGAGATGGGAAGACCGGCAAAAAACCTGGGCATCTGGTTTGCAGAGGATCTCAGATTTGAGGAGCATATAAAAAAGCTGACCGGCACCTGCTTTGCCACGCTGAAAATGCTCCGCAAGTTTTTTCCTCTGCTCCCCAAAGAGGCTAAGGAGACGGTTGCCCGAGCTCTTATACTGGCAAGGCTGGACTACGCGAATGCTTTGTTCAGCGGTATTCCGGCCTACCTGGTGAAACGCCTGCAAATTATCCAGTACGCGGCCGTCCGTCTGATCTTTAACATCCCCAGATGGAAGAGCGTACGTGCTGAGATGAGCACCATTCATTGGCTCCCGGTTGCGCAGCGTATCCTGTTTAAATCTCTGGTGCTGGCGTTCAGAGCCATTCACGACCAAGGCCCCGTCTATTTGAGAAAGAGATTTATTTGCTACGTGCCAGCACGCTCTCTTAGATCATCCACGTTGCTGAAACTGTCCCTTCCCCGTTTCAAGCGTGCCAGACTTGGTGGCCAGTCAATCTCTGTGATTGTGGCCAGGGCTTGGAACGCCCTACCTCTTCATCTGCGTTCCTCCCAAACTGTGGCGCTATTCAAGAAAAATCTAAAAACACACTTATTCAAGAATTTAATATAAGTTGTTTTCTCTGTGGTTCTGTTTCCCGCCTTTCCCTCCGCGCCAGGATACTCCCAAGTAACGGAGCGCGCTACAAAATAGTTTATACATGCATACATACATACATACTCTCTACTGCTCTCTACTACTCACTCTACTACTCACTCTACTACTCACTCTCTACTACTCACTCTCTACTACTTACTCTCTACTACTCTCTACTACTCACTCTACTATTCACTCTACTACTCTCTACTACTCACTCTCTGCTACTCTCTCCTCTCTCTACTTGTCTCTCTGCTAGTCGCTACCTCTCTACCGCTACCTCTTTACCTCTACACTTCTACACCTCTCTACACGCACACATATACACATATATATTTATGCATATATATGCATATGCATTTATATATGTGTGTATGTATGTATGTATATATATATATAATATATATATATATATATATATGTATGTGTATGTATATATATATATATATATATACATACATATATAATCTGTATATCTATATAAATACAAATATAAATGCATGCATACATATACATATATGCATACAGATGCATGTTATTTACATGAAAGTTTAAAAAACACTAATAAAAGCAAAGCTAAAAAGCCACCTCATTACAAACAGAATGGCTTTAACTTAAACGAGGGCAAGATCTATTGCATTTTCAATGCTTGTTTACTTTGGTTCCATCAAGAAGGCATTCAGATGTGTCCCACATTTGCCATACATTCTGAATGTTAGCACTCTAGTTGCTCATTAGATCACTGTAGTAAAGCTACTGCTCACCAGGGAAGTCTGCTGCTGGTATTTCAAGTGCATGTTTCAGTCTGCATGTCAGAATTTTTTTAATGAAATAGAAGAGGATTTGAGAAGTCACTCAAAATGATCCCTAATTTTTCTTTCTGAAGCACTAATCATACTTTCTATGGCAAAATGAACCCCCTCATTTTGTTCCTTTTTAAATTAAATGTTTTCAGACTTACCACTTCATTCCAATTAAGATGGCTTCAGGTGTGCCATACCTTTGTAATAAGTAGGACTGTTAGCGCTCTAGTTATTCTTTAGAACACTCTAGGAGGCTGCAGTAGAACACAAAGGAATCAACTGACAGTCTCTGTCCTTGTTGTATGTACATGTTTTACTGAGAATGTCAGACTTCATTCTCACATGACTGAGAAAGATAATGTGAATTTACAGAAAATATGCTTTCAGTTTAGCTTATAGATCCCCTTCCAGACCACTGTGGGAAAATTATGAGATATTAGTTTTCTTTCAAACATGATTCATGATATCACAGCAGAAGGCTTTTTCACATGGTAAAATCACCTTAGAACACACCACAATTCCTAAAATGAGTATGGTACCATCAACAAATGATGTATAATGTAACTAAAGTCCTAAAACCCTCTATTTACTACAATGCTTTTTAATGAGGTGCTATCATGTATATTGGTCCCAAGATGGCTGCCAACACTTGGATGAAGTGCTGACAGCCAATCAGATCAGATGTGTGGTTAGGCTCCACCCAGATATATATATTTTTTTGAACCTAAATTACTCGGAATCCACTGGAGCACATATCTTGAGACATAGCAAAGGCACACCGGGCTACCAGTCCCTAAAATTTTGCCAAGTTTTGTGGAAATTCATTCAGCCGTTCGGGCTAAAAGTGAGTCCAACCGCCCTATGGAAATTAACATGGGGAAAACACGTTTTGGGACCCTCCTTTTATCTCGGCCCCCGCTTGACGAATCGCCCCCAAACTTTCAGGGAAGGAGCGGAGCGTAGAGATGCAAATTTAAGGACAATTACAGGCAGATTCCTCAACCGGCGCCAAAGTAATTCCCAATAGAATGTTGCGGATTTCCTATGGAAAACAATCCTAACTATAACTACCTACTGGCCACCGCCAGTAGGTAATATATATATATATATATATATATATATATATATATATATATATATATATATATATATATATATATATATATATATATATATAATATATTTATTGAGAGAGAGAGAGATAGTTCATGATATAGGGATGCGAGGAGTCTAACTAATACATTGATTGATTATTATTAATGAACCACCGTTTCCAATCATTTGTTAGTGTCTGAAAGCAACAGAAATAAACAAGCATTTGCAATGCAATAGGTCTCGCATTTATGCGAGTTTGAGCTATTCACATTGCAAATAACAATGCCTTTTATTTTTGTTTTAGTTTGTAAAACTTAAATAAAAAGGCACTCTCATTTACAATGCCAATAGCTTAAACTCACATAAATGCAAGACCTATTGCATTGCAAACGCTCGTTCTCTCTTGGTGTCAACCCACCCACTGTGGTTTCAACAAAGACACTGCCCTTGCCTTAGGAGGAAGGATTGCGCTAAAATCGGTTTGCACTGCCATCAGCTCATAGATGAAATATCTGACCTTCTAGCCAGCAAGGGGAAGCACAGCCAGAGTGAGGAGAGGCCATTGCCATGCCCTAGTAACACGACCTACTAGAGCTGCACTGTAACCACAGTCACTTTATAACACTGCTTGTCCACTGATTAGCATAGTGCCCCATCCACCCAGGAGGGCACCCTAACAATACAAGCATTGGAAATGCAATAGGGCTCGCATTAGGAAAGTTTGAGCTATTGGTCTTATAAATAAAAAATTTTTATTTATGTTTTTTTTTTTAAAATAGCTAAATTAATAGCTTTGTCATTTACAATGCCAATAGTTATAACTTTCGCAAATGTGACACCTATAGCATTTTTAATGCAACATGTTTTGTATTTACGTGACTTAGATGTATTGATATTACAAATAACAATGGCTTTTAATTTTTTTAAAAATAATTAATACTTAAATAATTTATTTAATTTGTAATGGCAATAGCTTAAACTTTTGTAAATAACTTTTGTGAAGATTATGTTCAGTGTTTTTTATTGTGACAAAAATCCAAGAACAGAAGTGAAATATTAACATCTTTTTGTGATTTGTAATAAAGCATGAACGCTTGAAAACTGCTTGAAACATTGAAAGAACATATTTGAACCAGTGATGCTGTGGTTGCGCTGAGTGATGCTGTGGTTGCGCTGAGTGATGCTGTGGTTGCGCTGAGTGATGCTGTGGTTGCGCTGAGTGATGCTGCGGTTGCGCTGAGTGATGCTGCGGTTGCGCTGAGTGATGCTGCGGTTGCGCTGAGTGATGCTGCGGTTGCGCTGAGTGATGCTGCGGTTGCGTTGAGTGATGCTGTGGTTGCGCTGAGTGATGCTGTGGTTGCGCTGAGTGATGTGTGCATCGATGGAGCTTAGTGGGTGCATTGGTGGAGCTGTTTAGTGGGAGCATCGGTGGAGCTGTGTGGTGGGTGCATCGGTGGAGCTGTGTGGTGGGTGCATCGGTGGAGCTGTGTGGTGGGTGCCTTGGCGGAGCTGTGTGGTGGGTGCATCGGCGGAGCTGTGTGGTGGGTGCATCTGTGGAGCTGTGTGGTGGGTGCCTCGGTGGAGCTGTATGGTGGGTGCCTCTATGGAGCTGGGTGGTGGGTGCCTCGGTGGAGCTGTGTAGGTGGAGCTGTGTGGTGGGTGCATCGGTGGAGCTGGGTGGTGGGTGCATCAGTGGAGCTGTGTGGTGGGTGCATTGTTGGAGCTGTGTGGTGGGTGCATCGGTAGAGCTGGGTGGTGGGTGCATCAGTGGAGCTGTGTGGTGGGTGCATTGTTGGAGCTGTGTGGTGGGTGCATTGTTGGAGCTGTGTGGTGGGTGCATTGGTGGAGCTTAGTTGGTGCATCTGTGGAGCTGTGTGGTGGGTGCATCGGTGGAGCTGTGTGGTGGGTGCATCTGTGGAGCTGTGTGGTGGGTGCTTCGGCGGAGCTGTGTGGTGGGTGCCTCGGCGGAGCTGTGTGGTGGGTGCCTCGGCGGAGCTGTGTGGTGGGTGCCTCGGCGGAGCTGTGTGGTGGGTGCCTCGGCGGAGCTGTGTGGTGGGTGCCTCTGTGGAGCTGTGTGGTGGGTGCATCTGTGGAGCTGTGTGGTGGGTGCATCTGTGGAGCTGTGTGGTGGGTGCCTCGGTGGAGCTGTGTGGTGGGTGCCTCGGTGGAGCTGTGTGGTGGGTGCCTCGGTGGAGCTGTGTGGTGGGTGCATCGGTGGAGCTGTGTGGTGGGTGCATCGGTGGAGCTGTGTGGTGGGTGCATCGGTGGAGCTGTGTGGTGGGTGCATCGGTGGAGCTGTGTGGTGGGTGCCTCGGTGGAGCTGTGTGGTGGGTGCATCGGTGGAGCTGGGTGGTGGGTGCATCAGTGGAGCTGTGTGGTGGGTGCATCGGTGGAGCTTAGTGGGTGCATTGGTGGAGCTGTGTGGTGGGTGTATTGGTGGAGCTGTGTAGTGGGTGCATCGGTGGAGCTTAGTTGGTGCATCGGTGGAGCTGTGTGGTGGGTGCATCGGTGGAGCTGTGTGGTGGGTGCCTCGGCGGAGCTGTGTGGTGGGTGCCTCGGCGGAGCTGTGTGGTGGGTGCATCGGTGGAGCTGTGTAGTGGGTGCATCGGTGGAGCTGTGTGGTGGGTGCTTCTGTGGAGCTGTGTGGTGGGTGCATCTGTGGAGCTGTGTGGTGGGTGCATCGGTGGAGCTGTGTGGTGGGTGCATCGGTGGAGCTGTGTGGTGGGTGCATCGGTGGAGCTGTGTGGTGGGTGCCTCGGTGGAGCTGTGTGGTGGGTGCCTCGGTGGAGCTGTGTGGTGGGTGCCTCGGTGGAGCTGTGTGGTGGGTGCCTCGGTGGAGCTGTGTAGGTGGAGCTGTGTGGTGGGTGCATCGGTGGAGCTGTGTGGTGGGTGCATCGGTGGAGCTTAATGGGTGCATCGGTGGAGCTTAGTGGGTGCATCGGTGGAGCTGTGTGGTGGGTGCATCGGTGGAGCTGTGTGGTGGGTGCATCGGTGGAGCTGTGTGGTGGGTGCATCGGTGGAGCTTAGTTGGTGCATCGGCGGAGCTGTGTGGTGGGTGCATCGGTGGAGATGTGTAGTGGGTGCATCGGTGGAGCTGTGTGGTGGGTGTTTCTGTGGAGCTGTGTGGTGGGTGCATCTGTGGAGCTGTGTGGTGGGTGCACCTGTGGAGCTGTGTGGTGGGTGCATCTGTGGAGCTGTGTGGTGGGTGCATCGGTGGAGCTGTGTGGTGGGTGCATCGGTGGAGCTGTGTGGTGGGTGCATCGGTGGAGCCGTGTGGTGGGTGCCTCGGTGGAGCTGTGTGGTGCGTGCATCGGTACCCAGAGGTGGGCTGCGCCACTGCCTTGGTATATTGGTGCGAAAGCAAAAATGTTACTGACGACACATGCCAATTGATGAGGAGGTCCGAGTCAAAGCCTTTCTATGTGTGCATGCATTTTTTATAAGACTAGAATGATTGTCTAGGCCAATCCTAACAAATACTCTGGACCCCGAGAACATGGAAACAACACTATGCACTCTGTTCAACTCACCCAATGTACCTTTCAGCAATAGGGACATGATTTTGATACCCTAGATATTACTTTTGAACCGATATAGCACTTTGCCAGCGGTAGTATAATGCCCTGCTCTAGGTTTCAATATGAAAACCAGACGAGGTAAGCTGCCTGGCAGACCTCCAACAATGTTTTTTAATTATTCACCGACTAACTTAAAAACACCTCTGTGGACCCAGATATTTGAAAATAACTATGATCAAAGGCAGCAGCACCGAGAGGAACTTTACTGTAAAAATGCAACCCGTTACCATCAAACATGGCCCTGCACGGCTATGCTGCTCATGCTTTCCTGAGCGGCCAAGGGATGGCTATTCTGTATGCGCTCTACCTCAGGATAGTCTGCAGCTCCAAGCCCCGCCCACTTCTAGGAAAGACAGGCCATCCCGCCTGCCGTAACCATGATAAGAATGTTAATTAATACCCCGCTCATGGACACAGCAGAAGGGGAGGGGGGCCGAAGGGGGCGCATTCCTGAATCTAGCCAACTAACAGACATAAGGAAAAAAAATGACTTTCACATGCGAACGCTAGTCATCAAATATTGTATCGCTTTCTAACTATGAATTAGGCAAACTAAGTAGTTGAGTTTTAAAAACTAATAAGTTATCTTAACATTTAAAAGTGCGGGAACATTTCTACACCATGCATAGGACATGTTTGAGTGAATAATGCGCTATTTCCACTGCCAGCTTCGCCGGTCTGCAAGCAATACCAAGAAAAGAAAATTCGAGAGAGCAGTCCGAAACTGGTAAAACTGAAAACACACTCCTCCCTGCCCGTGCTCCCATTAAATGTATTACAAACAATAGCCGATTCATGTAAACACTCAAATCTAGATAGAAAATGCTCAATGTTTTCCAATTGAGGGGCACAGCAAGCATCCATGGTAAAATTGCAAGCCGAAAATAAACCCTAAAAGCAACATCTGCTTATTAGTGATCCAAATGTCAACGCTTCAGAGTGAGTTTTTTTAACCACTGTTGTGACCTCACTGCAAGCACTCGTAAGCATAACATGTCAGAAGTCCCAATGCAGACAGGCTGACTTCGCATTTCATCCTTTCAACGTCGAAAACGGAATTGTTTATAGCAGTACTGGTCGCCTTCAGTGCATCGAATGTGACGTGCAGCGTCCCAGGTGATCAGTTCACACTTTGTATTCGTGTTAAATCCCTTCAGATGTAGCTACACCCGAGCTGTATATCGTGCACTAATAAGATACGGGTTTGAGATGGTGGAAGAGCTGCTTATCTCTTATGGAGATAGATTATCTGGGGGGAGGAAGGGCTCCAAATGGGAAGTGTAGACGGGGAGAAATTGAGAAAAAAGCTGAGCAGGGAGGGTGTTATTGCGGCTATCTGTTTGCCCGAGGGGAGGAGAAATGCCGGCCTGAGGCAGAGCACACGCTGAGAAGCTTGTAGGAGGGGGGCTGGGCTGCCTTTGATCTGGTAATGCGAGGCAGGCAGGCAGGCGGCTGGTGGCATTGTGCACGCGCTTTTTAGGGCTTTCGCTTGCGCAATGACCTAAAAAGCACATGCACTTGAAGGAATCGCCAGTGGAATCGCCAGTGGTGGGTAAACACTGGATAAGCCGTACTAGAGCTTCGCCAGCGATGCGCAGAAGCGCATCAGCAGGCGAGCCCTAAAAATGGGCTGTATTTCTATGTAACGCTATACCATTGGGGTGTAGCAACATGTATTTTGATGTTTGACCTATGCCATCGAATTGCTGTGAGTAAGTGTGTTGTAGTTTTTTTTCCTCCTTTGTATGAAATTATAGGGCCATTTTGTGCAATATACTTGGTGTGGAAATAGAAGCATGATGTTACATGTCATTCCATTGTAACATGTGCCTTCATCATGCATGCATTACAAGGCGAATGCCATTACAACACCAACGTTTAGCACGTATGTTATTTCAACAAATATGCCTTTACCATGCATGCCTTTACAACAAATGTCATTGGAAACGCATGTGCGTTACAGGAATATGCATGGCAAAGGTTTTCCTGACCCCTATCCTAATCCCGGTCCTTGGTGTACACACACTCTCTGGCCCCCAGCCCTTCTAAACAATAAATACACTTCCCCTGCCCTAAAACCCTACCCCTGCACCCCCTGGTCCCCACCCATTCCCTTGCCCTAAACCTTAAAATACTACCCCTGCGCATGTCCCACACCATCCCACCCCCCAGCCATCCCGTACCCTAAAGAAGTAGCCCCCAACCCCTATTCCCCTTACCTCTCTCCTCGTTCAGGCAGCTCGTCTGAGGGGTGATGCATGTCATTGTGAGGAAGCAGAAGGATCTTTCTGTTTATTCTGACGTGGATAGCCTACCAATGGGCTGTTTCCACGCATATGCCCTTACTTCTACACATATGCCTTTATAATATATACATTTATAGTGAAATTCGTCGTAAAGGTATGCGTGATAAAAGCATATGCGTAGTTAAAAGATGCGTAGTAAAGGCTACGCGTTGTAATGAAGCATGCGCTGTAATGAAGCATGTGTGGAAACAGCTGCGTTGTAATGGCTGTTTCCCTAAGGAAATTGACAGTTAAGTTCCATGTGTCATCTCTGGGGCAAAACTAAGTGAAAGTGTTCTTAGATTTGATTGATTTGATTTTTATATTTGCTCATGGGCGTCTTGGCGCTAGGTAGATGCAGAGAGACCTGTGAGCTGCCAAGTTTGTTTCTAGCCGGCGGTGAACAGCCAGGTTTTTATCTCTTTCCTGAATGAAAGCAGAGATGGGCTATTTTTTATTGCTATCGGGATCAGATTCCACGCCTTAGCTGCATGCAGCAAAAAACTTCTTCCTCCCCATCTGACCTGTTTATATTTTGGCACCTGGATCAGTTTTTGTTGACTGGATCGCAAGGTCCTAGACGACTCATACAGTTTCAGGTGAGTTTTTCGGAAACTGCGAACCCATCCCATGGAGGGCTTTGTAGGCCAGACACAATGATTTAAACTTTATTCTTTTTCCTATTGGAAGCCAGGTGAGGGATCTCAATCAGTGTGCTATTGGCTCGGACCTGGGAATGTCCAGCACCAGCCTGGCTGCTGCGTTTTGCAGGCTCTGTAGTTTTGCCAGATGTTGGACCTGGATCCTTGCATATAGAGCGTTTCCATAATCCAGCCTCGATAAGGCCAGAGTTGTTACCACCTTTTTACAGGAATCGTGGGGAATGAACGGCAAGAGTTTCCTGATCATTTTCAGGATGTACCAGATGGTGGATGCTAATTTGACTGTGCATCATAGTTTGTCTAGGAGCACTCCCAGGTTTTTTACCTTGTTAAGTGGGGCTGGGCGATCACCTAGGCTAATGGGCCACCAGTCTTGAGACAGATTTAAAATGTCTGCCCCCAACAGCATGACTTTGCTTTCATCTGCATTTAATTTTAGGCAATTGCCCTGCATCCATTGGTTAATCTGTTCCATGCAGTTTTTAAACCAGTCTGCCGTCTCTTTGGCATTGTTAGCGATTGACACCACGATCTGGGTGTCGTCAGCTTAGTAGACCGTCAGGAAGCCCCAGTTCCTTATTATTGCCGTCAGTGGTGCCACGTACAGATTGTCAATAGCAGTATCTCCCAGAATGAAATTGCTAAGAAGCGGTAATATGGACTCTGGCTGTGTTTGGATATGAGATAAATGATTAGCCATCAATGGCGCCTGTAAGACAGCAGGAGTAACAACAGTTACTGATTAAATCCTTGTGTCTGATGTGTCCACTATGGTCTCTGGGCCTTTGATCCATGTGTTTAAAATAGTGTTCTCTGGTTTTAAAGAGGGTGGTTGTTTCCTCTTATGAGAAATAGGCTTAATAGTCTTCCTTTTCCTTCTTGCCCCGGTAATTCCTGGGTCAGTCACACTATCACCTGTGTCCCTAAATGAAGTACTGTTTACAGTAATTGTGTTCGCCCTTTGGTCCGCAATTGGTTTAATAACCATAGGGCTCACTATATTTCCCATAGCTACTGGAATGTCCTCAACATCGTCATCGTCATTCAAAAATAAGGGGGTCAGTTGAGTTGGGAGCCCCAGGGACATGCGCCTTTCAGTTAACTCAATTTCTGTGTTGACAATATTAGCGACCCTCTCCAACATATTTTTCTATTGAGTCAGGGGCACATGTGCTAGATGTTGATTTAGCCATTATACCAAGATAGTCACAGCCCTAGCACTTCCCACTCACTCACCAACAAATGTTGCAGATGATTTAGGACGTCAGTGGGGTGGCCCAGCCCGGCCTACTCCGGTCGCCGACGGGCATGGACGAGCCTGGCCTTGGCCCGGGTGCCGCGGGAGCCCCAGTGACCTTTAATAGGCGCCTCCCGGCACACCGATGATGGCGGCTTGCACTGGGTGCCGCGAGCGTTGCTGGGAAGTGTAGTGCAGCACTCCCCAGATCCTCAGGACCCCCTCAGTCCCAGTGTTGGCTTCACGGGAGAGCGTGCCCCCACCGGAGGGCAATGCGGCAAACAGCAACAGCAATCACACTTTAATATTTTAAGCATGGTTTTAGTAATCCTCTGCAATTTAATAGCGAAATCCTGATAATACATGTTATAAGCTCCCTGCAGAGGAAATTAACTTGCTCTTAGTCAGGGCCCGCACTAGCACTGTTGCACTTTAACACAGAGGTGGACATGTGACTCAGATGTCATAAAATGGGTCTCTCTTTAACTGAGTATCAGCGAACTTGGGCACTGACGTGAATATTCTACCAAAAACATATTAACAGTGCCTTCAGACATAATCTTGAACTTTGTCACGCTAGTGTGAGTTTTTTCGTACCAATGCATTCTGTTGTCTTTGTCTCTATGCTATTATGGTTTTTATTAACTAAACAATAAATGAAACAAAACTTTCTAAAAGTGTCATTTCCAAAATAGTAATATATAATCTGACTTTGAAAACAAGCTGGATTTTAAGTCATTGACCCATTGTTCTAGATTTTGCCAATCTGAATTTACCACTTAATAAAGGTAGTAATATGAACCAGGTTTAACCTATGGGAGCTCCAGCCTTGCCACAGTGAAAAACGACTTTGCCAGGACATGCACAACATTAAATATACATGTCCTACTTATTAAACACCGTGCATCATGCCCTATGTCCTTTTAAAGGTCTATTTAAGTACTACAAATGAGGGTTGATGCCTGGCAAAAGGTTTATTTTGCAATAAATGTGAAGTTTAGCCTGCACTCACAAGTATTCTCATTGACTTGTTATCTTCTGTTTGGAATCAAATTATGTGTGCTGCCTCGTGACGGAGCCTGCTTGTCTCCGTTATTGACTTTCTCTTAAAAGTACACCACTCGGTATACTCAACACGGTGTGCACAATTGTTGGGTCTGACAGTATTGCGCACCATGATGAGTACACTGAGTGCTGTACTCCTACGGGACATAACTAGTTCTGTAGAACACAAGTAGCATTCAGTTTACACCTGGTACCTGTAGTACCATATACTAGGGACATATAAGTAAATGAAATGTACCGATCAGAGGGAATTCCAATTTTGCCAAATTTAAGAGTGGTTAGACAAAATTATTTTCAGAAAATAGGGCAAACACACTATTAAGTTTGACCCGGTATTTTTATTTATACCTGTCTATTTGTATCGATTTTTGACACTTTTTAAAAAAAAATTGCAAAAAAGGAAAAATATACATTATTGCATTTCAATTACAATATACAATTATTTACAACCACATATTTACAATTTTCACACATTCCACAACAAATACATTTTACAAATAACAAAACCTTGAAAGCTTTTTGAGTTGAGTTACTCTATATCCAAAGAAAAGACAAAGTCAGAAGAGATGGAGCTCAATCCAAAAGTGGAAATAACTTTGAAACCAGCCGTAGCTGTTCTGAACTCTTAGTGATAATACTTGTTCCCTCCAATATGCCGACTTGTTTCTAGTCCAGGGAAACCAGTTCCCGGACTTTCATCAGGGCTTTGTCAGTTTTCTGTTTAGACTGCAGAAAAACATTTAGTATTTATAGGTTGCAACTTACTCCTACGACTTTTCGTGCACTGCAAGACATTTATGAAGTACCTGTCATTAGCTGGTAACCTCACTTAGTAATCAGAAAGGTCTCGAGTTAAGCCTTTGTTATTATGATAAGAACTAGATATGGACGTTGAGACGTTTCCTCATGTTCTGTAACAAGGAAAAGATTTTGAGTATAGGTGGTGGTCTTTTTTTAAAAAAAAATGATTTAAAAAGACTGATTGCATCTTCTCCTTTTTCGACAATTGCACTGAGTACTACTGCCAAACAGCAGAATGAATCTGATAAATTGACCAGACTACATAAAAAACACATTAGGACAGATTTACACGGTCACTTCCTCCTGAAACACCTCAAGGGAGGTACCATCCCTTGGGGCCTTCAGGTAAAGAATATACCTGTGATATTTATTGAAGATACAGAATATAAAAAAGGTTTTAATTACATCAACACCAAATGCAGTAGGGACCTAATGGTCCACACTATTGAAATGGCACAAAGATTATGCTCTAAGGAAGAGGAAGAAATTGAGGAGCTCGTTCAGGCTATTAAGGACAATCAGGCAGTAACAGATCATTTTGGAGAAAATCGAACAGGAGATACAAGTGTTTAAAGACAATACCTTTAATGATAAAAGTAATACATTTGAAAGAGACGTGAAAGCCTTCAAAACTGAACAAGTATATCCCTTCCTAAAGGAGGATTATTATACTCTGGCAGATTCACGTAGGGCGTTATCAACCTACCAAGGGAGGTTAAAAAATAGATTCAAAACTTTTTCAGAAACCTCATCTTCGGACTCTTCTGGTTCCGATACAAGAGGCAATAACTCTAAAAAACAGGTCTCTTTTTTTAGAGCAAGGCCAACAGCCCAAAAGTCGGTACAAGGCACCATGGGAAATGAGAACGAGGAGCCGCTTTTACAAATCCTAGGCGGACCAAGTACGGTGGTCAATTTATCATCAAAGGTACTTTCGATTGACGAAGAAGCTGTCTTAAATTTGGGTCTCAAATTTGTACCATGCAAACAGACTGATTACACTAAGTTGAAATTAGAGGCCATAGAATTTTGTCGGAAAATAAGATTAAAGGCCTTTTTTGCTAATCAACCAATAATTCAAAACAATGAGCCTACAGGCCTTAGAAACAAATCATCATTTGTTCCCAGGCAAAATATTCCAAAACAAGTGTATGCTTTTGAACAAGTCCTTTTGTCATCTATTAATACACTTGAAAAAACTAAAAAATATGTCAAGCAGAATATTCGTCATAAACAACGACTAGAGATACAATCACTAAAGCAAGATCAATCAGGCCCTTATCGGCCTGTTGGCCGATAAGGGTGGTGCGGTGGTCATTTGGCCCCGCGAGATGTATTTGTCTGAAGGTTTAAAACTAGTTCAAAACAAGACATGGTATCGATTACTACCAGAAGACCCAGTTAAACAAATTCAAGGCTTTATACCTGACATTCTACAAGTGGGAAGGGATGAGGGTTACTTGGGTGCAAAAGAATATGATTTCTTATTGAAAAAGTTCCCCAGGACCCCCATCCTTTACCTATTACCAAAGATTCACAAGAGTTTACATGATCCGCCGGGACGACCAATTGTCTCGGGGTGTGATTCTTGCCTCAAGCCAATATCGAAATACGTTGACTTCTGTTTGAAGCCGTTTCTCAAGCAAGTTAAGTCGTACTTGAGAGACACGACATACTTCTTAACAAAGGTAGAAGGTACCCCTTTTGATATAGACACACAAATAATGGTCACAATGGATGTGACGTCCCTCTATACGCAGATCCCACAGGATGAAGTGTTGGAGGTCATGAAACTGTACCTTGAAAGTAGAGATAAACCCCATAGGGTTCCCAATTCATTTATCTTGAAATTGGCCGAAGTAGCTCTAAAAAATAATTATTTCATGTTCAATGATCAGTTCTACATGTAAGTGAAGGGGACTGCCATGGGATGTCCTTATGCACCAGAGATGGCAGTCCTCTTCACGGCACAATATGAAAAGAAATATGTTGAAACTAATAACCCATTCAAAGACAATATATGCCAATGGCTGCACTATATAGATGACATCTGGCTGCTGTGACAGGGGAGCCAGCTGGATCTATTGGCATTCCATGGGTGGCTCAATACCAGACACGCTGACATTAAATTCTCTATTGAACACAGTACAACTCGTATGACATTCCTTGACGTGGAACTAACGTGCGATGATGGACATCTCAAAGCATCCTTATACAAAAAGGATACAGATAAGAACACCATTTTACATCATAGGAGCGCCCATCCGAGGAATTTAAAAACAAACCTTCCTTATGGCCAACTCCTTAGAATAAGGAGAAGCTGTACAGAGGTGTGTGACTACGATGAACATGCCAAAACCTTCTGTAGTGAAATGGTACAGAGAGGATACCCCAAGAAACTCTTGAAACATTCTTCTAAAAGGGCGAGATTCACGCCACGTGAATGTCTTCTCGAAGTGAAACAGAAAAAAGAGCTAGATAGACTGGGCTGTGTGACCACGTATGGACCAGATACACACAAAATGAGGCAGGCTGTACTAAAGAACTGGCACCTTCTTGAAGGGTTAAAATGTGCATTTCCGTGACCTATCTTTGCTTATAAGAAAAACCAAAGCATAGGCTAACAGATTGTTAGGGCAGATATCACTGTACCTAAAATAAAGAGTGACTTGCTTTCCCAATGGAAGTTAAAACCTGTTGAAGGTCTTCTCAAATGTGGAAATTGTGTGGCCTGTCCTAGCACATTTGAAGGCAATGAATTCCAGAGCTCTGGAGTCAAGTGGAAACATCTTGCTTTCACAAATTGCAGGACAAAAAACGTAGTGTATGTGGTAGTGTGTCCGTGTAAGAAAATCTACATAGGCAAAACCAATCAACAGGTTAATTTGCGAATCAGCCAGCACAGATCGCGCATTAAAAAGAAAGTCATTACAGCACCTATGGTCGAGTACTTTGTGGAGAAAGGCCACAGTGAGAATGTTTTTAAATGGTCCATTCTATTCTCTTTGTATCAAGAAAAACGCCCCGCTGATGTCGATAGGGTACTACTACAAAAGGAGGCATACCTTATCCTCAAGTTTAACAGCACTTTGACAGAATTAAATAGTCTAACTGAACTATCTAGACTCTAAATAGACAGTACAAAATGTCCATCATTGTTGCAAATCACTTTTAGAACTTGCATCTGTGAAATGCAGGATTGTCCATGTCCTGATCATGAGTTCCTCTCTTTCTTGTTGCTCACGCAACTTGTATAGTCGCGATTCACAAATCGCAAAAGAAAATAAATACAACAGTTATATCAATAACTGCGAAATGTGTCACAGAATTCTTTGTTTGAGTATAAAAATAGAATGAGCAAGATTTTGCATTCGGCCGCATGTTCTGCTGTGTACTAAACCTTTAAAAACAGAAATGCATTCGCCAGCACAGGGTATTAACACCGATCAAGTGTTTGTCGCCGGAAGAATTACAACAGTCGCAATCTTCATTAAAAAAGCGGCCGCTTTTTGCTGATAGAGGAAGTGCAAAATACGTGCCCCAGAAACCCTTAGTGCGATCAAAAAATGTTGAAAGCTAAGGGTTTCAAAATGGCCACCGCCCCAGAGGAGTAGGTTTACTGAGCGACCGACACACGAGCGGCAGCATTAGGTAACCTGTGTATTTATTTTCTTTCAAAGCGCTGTCACTTGTTAACTGCATTTAAAATTTGATGAGCAAAGCAGTTGAATGTGCGCTTCTTTATTGATAGGAACAAGTACACGTAGGAGATGATACGAGCACATTTACTGGGAGCGCCTTCATACAATCAGGTATGTTGCGCTTGGGGGGAGAGCCAATCCTGTTCACGAGCCTGAATTTCTGGTCGCGCCAGATCGCACTCGGGTGCTGTGGGGGACGCCAAGTGACAGGGTGTGATTTATATCAACGACTCCAAATAACGGCGCCGCAACACGTGTTACAAGGTACGTGACTCGGTTGGATTCATTAAAAGTCAATTTCACTTATGTAGTGAGGAAACAACTGGTTTTTAATAAGTACTCAAATTCTTCTTGCTAGGCGCAGTATTTGAATAGACGCAGACCAGCGGCCCCATGCGAAACGTTGTCTTGCTCAAAAGAGGTAGGAATTGAATTCCTTTCCAGTGCAACCTCGTATCTTTATCAATCATTTTTTTTCTTCAAAAAAAAGACCACCACCTATACTCAAAATCTTTTCCATGTTACAGAACATGAGGACACGTCCCAACGTCCATCTCTAGTTCTTATGATAATAACAAAGGCTTAACTCGAGACCTTTCTGATTACTAAGTGAGGTCACCAGCTAATGACAGGTACTTCATAAATATCTTGTAGTGCACGAAAAGTCGTAGGAGTAAGTTGCAAGCTATAAATACTAAATGTTTTTCTGCATTCTATACAGAAAACTGACAAAGCCCTGATGACAGTCCGGGAACTGGTTTCCCTGGACTAGAAACGCGTCTACATATTGGAGGGAGCAAGTATTATTACTAAGAGTTCAGACCAGCTACGGCTGGTTTCAAAGTTATTTCCACTTTTGGATTGAGCTCCTTCTCTTATGACTTTCTTTTCTTTGGATATAGAGTAACTCAACTCAAAAAGCTTTCAATGTTTTGTTGTTTGTAAAATGTATTTGTTGTGGAATGTATGATAATTGTAAATATGTGGTAAATAATTGTATATTGTAATTGAAATGCAATTAATGTATATTTTTCCTTTTTTGCTATTTTTTTTTAAAAAGTGTCAAAAATCGATAAAAATAGACAGGTATAAATAAAAATACCGGATCAAACTTAATAGTGTGTTTGCCCTATTTTCTGAAAATAATTTTGTCTAATTGGTTGGGTGTAGGCACTTCTGTGTTTTGTGATTTAAAAAGGGTCCAGCCTACCCTGTACCCTATTGGGACCTAACTCCTTCGCTTTACAAAATTTAAGAGTGGAGCACAAGCACTTTGCCTCTGGTTAGCAGGGGTAAAGTGCACAGAGTCCTACAGCCAACAAAAATAGAGTAAAATAAAAAGGCAAAAAATCTTGGGTGAGCCGGGAGGAAGGGCACATTTCCAACATTTCCTTGCTTGTTTTTTAAATAGCTTTTGACAATAGATTGTGTCAGGATCTTAAAACTTATCCGACTACAATTCGGGCATATATGACCAAGTTCTAATCTCGTGCTTGTGTTCTGGTTCCTTAATCAAAGCCACTTGGTCAAAATTGGAAGCAATTGCTTGTCAGTTTTTCTGACAATCTGTTACCTACCTCAAGGCTGAGTTCCGGCTCTACTGCTATTTAACTTCGAACCACTAATCCATTCTCTGAGAGCGATCTCCTCTCTCTCGTACTTTCCTATGAACCCTCTCCTAAGAATTCCCTAACTTCTTTTCAGATGACCATACCTACTATCCCTCTCAATCTATTTAGATCTGCGAGACACAACAGTGGAGGGGTCATTGTTAACAACCTTAGTAGTGTCCCTCTCTCCCAGGACCCATCCTTTTCCCTCATCACACCTCATCTTAAATGCACACTCCTCAACTGTAGATCTGCCTCTAGACATGCAGCGGATATAGCTGACCTCATCTCACAGGAACTAGACCTGCTAATATTAACCGAAACCTGGCTTACAGATTCCTCCACCCCACTTATTGACATTCTAGTTCCCCCTAACTACGACATCATCAGATTGGACAGAATCGATAAAATAGGGGAGGTATAGCCTGTATACATCGTAGCAACATCATTGTTAAGAGATCCATTTCCCCAGTTTTCCCCTCTTGCGAATACATTTTCCTTGACATTAGCAGCAACGGCAAACCAGCTTGCTTGCTGCACATCGTTTATCATCCACCAGGTGACAACCTCATCTTCACCGAACACCTCATGGATATGATTTCAACCAACAGCTTGCGGCAAACTACCCAAATATTCCTTGGTGATTTCAATCTCCACTGGAACGACAACAACGACGCAGTGGTCAACATTCTTGAAAACTTCATTGACGATCTAGCCCTCACCCATATCTGCAATAACCATACTCATAATAAAGGCTCCATATTGGATCTAGTAATCTCCAAAAGCAACATCATAGAGTCGATACAACCCTGCGACTGGTCGGTCCACTGTTAGACCTGTCTGCCCTTTGGGTTGTCCCTCCTATTTATTATTTGTTTGTCCCCTTTTTGCCCCTCAAAACCCTTAATTTTTATGTCCACTAGATTTTTTGGAGGTGTTGGCCTAGGGGTCAGGTGTTCTTGCCCACATAGTCTTTTCTTGAGGCCTTGACGCCTTCCTGACTAGATTTACAACCCACAAAATGGTGGCCAGCAACTGCCACAACTGCCACCTTAGGGACTGGACCCATGGGTTAGTATAGGAATGTTCCAGAACCCTCTGGATCCTTCTGGACCCTCTTGGGACAGCCTATATAATACTTGAATGCTGACAGACCCGAATTGGGGATTTTATTACCGGTTGAAGCCGAGTGTAGCCATAAGACCGTAGAAATCCCCATCGCTCTTTCTGCCTAGAGTGAATTATTACGCTGACCAGTTAATGTGAACAACTTTCTACCTGTACTAACTTACTATTGTGAATTTCTCCTCAAATGAACGTGAAATGTTCCATTGTGTAACTGAACCATTGTTCTAATCTGCAGGCAGCCTTTCAGTTAACATCTCTTGGTTTCCGGAGATAAGATATCAGAGCTGTGGAAGTATTACTGAAAATTTGCCTTTGGCAAGAGGGGTAATGTAAAGAGATTCTATGGATTAACGCACTGCTCCTCCTAATTTAAAAGAAAGTTGAAATACTTGGTAAATGTAAATTGGACCGGGCTCTTTAGAAAAAGAAGTCCTGCTGATACCAGAGCCCCAGGTGTAATGTTTATAATGAAATGTATTGAATGAAGTGCAACTGTAAAACGTATTGAAGAAAGGATAAAGCTTTTCTACTTTTATAAAAAAAGGAAAAGGTGTAGTGTCATTTTTGGTTGGATGGGCACTGAGTTACAGAGTGGGTGAGACGCAAACTTTACACATGTACTTTGGAAATAAGCCTTCCTGTTTAGTGCCAAGCTACCCTATGTGACTTGGGTGTTCCCTAGGTCCAACTATATATATATATATATATATATATATATATATATATATATATATATATATATATATATATATATATATATATATATATATATATATATATATATATATATATATATATATATATATATATATATATATTCTCCCAAAGTGCCTCAGATTTAAAGACGCGACTCCATCCAGAGGTAAGTTTACAAAACCTTTAATTTCCGAAAGCGGCACATTATGGCTGTTGCTTAAATCCCCGACGCGTTTCGGAGCCACAAGCTCCTTCCTCATGGGGCAGCTGTTGACAGTCACGGGATGGCCACACCTATTTTTACCCAGACTGCATGCATTCTCCAATGAAGCATGCTGGTAGATGTGGTCTAGTATTCCCCACGATTAGGGTCCGTGCAATTTTGCCAACACAGTTTCTTTGCCAATAAAGTTTATTTTTCAGCCCTCCAGTGGGCCCCAGACATGATGCGCAGCTTTCCCAGTGTGACCTCTCGATGCTGGTTCCATGGCCGGCGGTTTCCGACCCTGCAGCCCCGCCTCCACATTTCCAGCAGGTGGTGCATCTTTCGCGGCTGAGGCTGCCGCGCTTAATATTCTCCCAAAGTGCCTCAGATTTAAAGACGCGACTCCATCCAGAGGTAAGTTTACAAAACCTTTAATTTCCGAAAGCGGCACATTATGGCTGTTGCTTAAATCCCCGACGCGTTTCGGAGCCACAAGCTCCTTCCTCATGGGGCAGCTGTTGACAGTCACGGGATGGCCACACCTATTTTTACCCAGACTGCATGCATTCTCCAATGAAGCATGCTGGTAGATGTGGTCTAGTATTCCCCACGATTAGGGTCCGTGCAATTTTGCCAACACAGTTTCTTTGCCAATAAAGTTTATTTTTCAGCCCTCCAGTGGGCCCCAGACATGATGCGCAGCTTTCCCAGTGTGACCTCTCGATGCTGGTTCCATGGCCGGCGGTTTCCGACCCTGCAGGGGCTCAGAAACGCGTTGGGAAAAGGAATAAATGTAAATATCAGCGCTGTTTGGGAATAAAGGATTTTGTATCAGCATCTGTGGAGTGGCGTCCTTGGAGCTCAGGGCACCTTTGGAATACATTTTGACACGGCAGCCCGGCCGTGTGAGGATGCACCGCCTGTGTGAAATGTGATACAGTTCTGCGGGTTTGGAGACCTCTCCTGAGCCTGTTTGCAGCACAGATGACCCCGAAAATAATCCAGCGCTATATTTGCTAAACCCACTGGAGGGTTTTAAATTATAGACATTGGAAGAAAAAACACTGTTAAAGACACGGCCCCCACCTTGGGGATTAATGAGACTACAACTACCGGCATGCTGCTCACCTGGGAGCACGTGTGCTAAACGGAAATTTAAAAGTTGCACGATTTCCGTGCTTGCCAGCTTCCGTTCCCCATGAAGAAGGAGCAGGGGCTCAGAAACGCGTTGGGAAAAGGAATAAATGTAAATATCAGCGCTGTTTGGGAATAAAGGATTTTGTATCAGCATCTGTGGAGTGGCGTCCTTGGAGCTCAGGGCACCTTTGGAATACATTTTGACACGGCAGCCCGGCCGTGTGAGGATGCACCGCCTGTGTGAAATGTGATACAGTTCTGCGGGTTTGGAGACCTCTCCTGAGCCTGTTTGCAGCACAGATGACCCCGAAAATAATCCAGCGCTATATTTGCTAAACCCACTGGAGGGTTTTAAATTATAGACATTGGAAGAAAAAACACTGTTAAAGACACGGACCCCACCTTGGGGATTAATGAGACTACAACTACCGGCATGCTGCTCACCTGGGAGCACGTGTGCTAAACGGAAATTTAAAAGTTGCACGATTTCCGTGCTTGCCAGCTTCCGTTCCCCATGAAGAAGGAGCAGGGGCTCAGAAACGCGTTAGGAAAAGGAATAAATGTAAATATCAGCGCTGTTTGGGAATAAAGGATTTTGTATCAGCATCTGTGGAGTGGCGTCCTTGGAGCTCAGGGCACCTTTGGAATACATTTTGACACGGCAGCCCGGCCGTGTGAGGATGCACCGCCTGTGTGAAATGTGATACAGTTCTGCGGGTTTGGAGACCTCTCCTGAGCCTGTTTGCAGCACAGATGACCCCGAAAATAATCCAGCGCTATATTTGCTAAACCCACTGGAGGGTTTTAAATTATAGACATTGGAAGAAAAAACACTGTTAAAGACACGGACCCCACCTTGGGGATTAATGAGACTACAACTACCGGCATGCTGCTCACCTGGGAGCACGTGTGCTAAACGGAAATTTAAAAGTTGCACGATTTCCGTGCTTGCCAGCTTCCGTTCCCCATGAAGAAGGAGCAGGGGCTCAGAAACGCGTTGGGAAAAGGAATAAATGTAAATATCAGCGCTGTTTGGGAATAAAGGATTTTGTATCAGCATCTGTGGAGTGGCGTCCTTGGAGCTCAGGGCACCTTTGGAATACATTTTGACACGGCAGCCCGGCCGTGTGAGGATGCACCGCCTGTGTGAAATGTGATACAGTTCTGCGGGTTTGGAGACCTCTCCTGAGCCTGTTTGCAGCACAGATGACCCCGAAAATAATCCAGCGCTATATTTGCTAAACCCACTGGAGGGTTTAAAATTATAGACATTGGAAGAAAAAACACTGTTAAAGACACGGACCCCACCTTGGGGATTAATGAGACTACAACTACCGGCATGCTGCTCACCTGGGAGCACGTGTGCTAAACGGAAATTTAAAAGTTGCACGATTTCCGTGCTTGCCAGCTTCCGTTCCCCATGAAGAAGGAGCAGGGGCTCAGAAACGCGTTGGGAAAAGGAATAAATGTAAATATCAGCGCTGTTTGGGAATAAAGGATTTTGTATCAGCATCTGTGGAGTGGCGTCCTTGGAGCTCAGGGCACCTTTGGAATACATTTTGACACGGCAGCCCGGCCGTGTGAGGATGCACCGCCTGTGTGAAATGTGATACAGTTCTGCGGGTTTGGAGACCTCTCCTGAGCCTGTTTGCAGCACAGATGACCCCGAAAATAATCCAGCGCTATATTTGCTAAACCCACTGGAGGGTTTTAAATTATAGACATTGGAAGAAAAAACACTGTTAAAGACACGGACCCCACCTTGGGGATTAATGAGACTACAACTACCGGCATGCTGCTCACCTGGGAGCACGTGTGCTAAACGGAAATTTAAAAGTTGCACGATTTCCGTGCTTGCCAGCTTCCGTTCCCCATGAAGAAGGAGCAGGGGCTCAGAAACGCGTTGGGAAAAGGAATAAATGTAAATATCAGCGCTGTTTGGGAATAAAGGATTTTGTATCAGCATCTGTGGAGTGGCGTCCTTGGAGCTCAGGGCACCTTTGGAATACATTTTGACACGGCAGCCCGGCCGTGTGAGGATGCACCGCCTGTGTGAAATGTGATACAGTTCTGCGGGTTTGGAGACCTCTCCTGAGCCTGTTTGCAGCACAGATGACCCCGAAAATAATCCAGCGCTATATTTGCTAAACCCACTGGAGGGTTTTAAATTATAGACATTGGAAGAAAAAACACTGTTAAAGACACGGACCCCACCTTGGGGATTAATGAGACTACAACTACCGGCATGCTGCTCACCTGGGAGCATGTGTGCTAAACGGAAATTTAAAAGTTGCACGATTTCCGTGCTTGCCAGCTTCCGTTCCCCATGAAGAAGGAGCAGGGGCTCAGAAACGCGTTGGGAAAAGGAATAAATGTAAATATCAGCGCTGTTTGGGAATAAAGGATTTTGTATCAGCATCTGTGGAGTGGCGTCCTTGGAGCTCAGGGCACCTTTGGAATACATTTTGACACGGCAGCCCGGCTGTGTGAGGATGCACCGCCTGTGTGAAATGTGATACAGTTCTGCGGGTTTGGAGACCTCTCCTGAGCCTGTTTGCAGCACAGATGACCCCGAAAATAATCCAGCGCTATATTTGCTAAACCCACTGGAGGGTTTTAAATTATAGACATTGGAAGAAAAAACACTGTTAAAGACACGGACCCCACCTTGGGGATTAATGAGACTACAACTACCGGCATGCTGCTCACCTGGGAGCACGTGTGCTAAACGGAAATTTAAAAGTTGCACGATTTCCGTGCTTGCCAGCTTCCGTTCCCCATGAAGAAGGAGCAGGGGCTCAGAAACGCGTTGGGAAAAGGAATAAATGTAAATATCAGCGCTGTTTGGGAATAAAGGATTTTGTATCAGCATCTGTGGAGTGGCGTCCTTGGAGCTCAGGGCACCTTTGGAATACATTTTGACACGGCAGCCCGGCCGTGTGAGGATGCACCGCCTGTGTGAAATGTGATACAGTTCTGCGGGTTTGGAGACCTCTCCTGAGCCTGTTTGCAGCACAGATGACCCCGAAAATAATCCAGCGCTATATTTGCTAAACCAACTGGAGGGTTTTAAATTATAGACATTGGAAGAAAAAACACTGTTAAAGACACGGACCCCACCTTGGGGATTAATGAGACTACAACTACCGGCATGCTGCTCACCTGGGAGCACGTGTGCTAAACGGAAATTTAAAAGTTGCACGATTTCCGTGCTTGCCAGCTTCCGTTCCCCATGAAGAAGGAGCAGGGGCTCAGAAACGCGTTGGGAAAAGGAATAAATGTAAATATCAGCGCTGTTTGGGAATAAAGGATTTTGTATCAGCATCTGTGGAGTGGCGTCCTTGGAGCTCAGGGCACCTTTGGAATACATATATATATATATATATATATATATATATATATATATATATTCACCTTTTTCATCAAGGAAACAGTAAAATTCAACTCGGTTCAGTCCTCAAAACCAAAAATTTGGAAAAAACACCTAAAAAAACTCACCCCCAAAACACTACCCTCCTCAAGCTACAACCTTCTTCGGCCACCTACTGGTACCTCAGACGTCCACGATCTCACCAACCACTAGCTCAACTCTATGACCTCGATAATTAATGAAGTAGCCCCCTTTCAACTAAAATGAGTTTCCACTAAAGACTCTAAGCCCTGGTACATTGGCCTACTTAACGAAGATAGACGTTCGCTTAGAACCCTCGAACGGAACTGGCGATCAGTCCCATCTACTAATCACCTTAAGTTATTAAGGAAGAAAAGAAATGCCTAAAAAGATCAAGCACACTAAAGCAGACTTCTTCCGCCACCAACTAGACCAAGCTAGAAATCGCCCAAAAAACTCTTTGAGTTAATCAAAACTCCATCATAGGAAGCACCTGAACGGCTACAAGACGCAGTCAGACCACATCCCACCTGTGAAGAATTTTCCGCCTTCTCCAATCAGAAGACTGATAACATTGAGAAGGATCTTCTACATGATCTATTAATGTACTCGGTACAACATTTGCAAACACCACTTCCAACTTCCCCACTCCTAAGCCCCTCAAAGCTGGACCTTAAGAACGAAGCACCCTGGTCATCCTTCAATACCTACACTGAAGAGGCTTTGGGCAAGATTCTCAATGCCCTGAAACCTTCCAACCACCAAATTGATCCACTCCTTGCCAACGCTGTCAAAGACTTAACCCCTTGGCTTTTACCCATATGGACCAAAATCATCAATAGCTCACTGCAACATGGCTGCATCCCAGACTCCCTCGAGGTCGCACAGGTTTCATCCATCCTAAAGAAACCAACAGCGGATCCCTTGAACCTTAACAACTACCGTCCTATATCTACGGCCAAATTGCTTGAAAAATGTGAACACCACCAACTGACTAAACATATTGATCACTTTGACCTCCTTAACAATCACCAATCAGGCTTCAGAGCAGGTCATAGCACTGAATCAGCCCAGACGCACATTATCGACAATGCGCTACAAATCCTTGACCAGAACGGTTCATGCTTACTCATCCTACTAGACCTTTCTTCAGCCTTTGATACGGTCAAACATGAGAATCTGCTAGATCTTCTCAAACTTTGTGTTCAATTATGGAGAAAAGAAGTAAACCTATTTAACATGGACGCTGAAAGACCCATTCAAACATTCTTGGTCAACAACACCAGGTTGGGAGTCCCGCAAGGATCCTCGTTATCCCTGACACTGTTCAATCTGTTCATGGAACCACTCATTGAAATTCTACAGGCCTCAAACGTGCAATACCATATGTACGCTGACGATACATAGCTGTATCTGAAGATCAACACTCTAGAAGACATTAAACGGCTTAACACCACACTCACGATCACACAGACCTGGCTGGCAGAAAACAATCTCAAACTGAAAGCTCAAAAAACGGAATTCCTCCTTATTGCTTCACCCGCCAAAATCCCCTCTATGCATGACTTGATCCAACATCTTACTGCACTCAACATCCAACCCACCATTGTTGACTCTGCGAAATCGTTGGGAATAACTCTAGACAACAATCTCACCATGCAAAAACACATTAGCAACACCACAAAAGGAGCAAACTTCTAGATAAACACTCTGAGGAAGTTGAAACCCTTCCTGCCAGTCAATGATTTCAAGCTGGCTTTACAAGCTCTAGTTCTACCTCGTGTGGACTAAGGAAGTGCATCTTTGTGTCCTTCCAAATGCTTTGACAGCTCCCCTTAGAGCCTCACTAAACGCAGCTGCGAGACTCATCACTGGCTCGAAAAGAAGCTCCCACATTTCCCCAGACTTAAAATCCCTGAATTGGCTCCTATTGGAAGCAAGAATTTCTCAAAATTGTGTGCATGACACATAAGGCCTTACACTACAATACACCCAGCTACCTCGCACAGAAATTGACAATCTCTGGTGGATCAAGGTCCTCAATGAGTGCAGACAACCTATTACTGAAACCTCAAAGATTCAAAAAGAAGATGACCTATAAACTAACCTTTTCGGGAATGGCGCCAAGGATTTGGAATACTCTTCCATCAGAAATCAGATTAAATGCCTCCACTGTCTCTTTCAAAAAGGAAGTTAAAGCGATTCTCATGGCAAAATTCACCTGATTACAGACTAAGTAACGCTGAAGATGCATTAGCACCCTTTCTAGTATCTCACTCTTATGTCTAAGACCCAACTTAACATCTTGTCACATGTTTCTCACCCGATTTGTATCAACCTGATCATGTTATGATCTATTATGTAATTCGAGACTTCCCCCTCATTTATTGTTATGTATACCCTGCGTTGTTTATTGGAAAGCACTCTGATATCTTCAAGAATCTTGTCCGCGCTATATAAAACCTTCAAAATAAAATAAATAAATGTTGGGCACTTATCAGATTTATTTAAAGAATGTAGCATCAATAGGACTAAAGGACTTTCTCACACTGACTGCTTCCCTCTCAAAAAGAATTTGATGTCAAATAATTTCCTCCTCTGTAGCATACATAAGACAAACTTTCTACTTATCTTCCCCACGAACAAAAACAAACTGGACAAAGATCTTCTGAATCAACTTTCCATCAACAACTCTGCTCAAATCCTCGCTTTGACTGATGAATCCTTAGTTGTCCCTGTCATCCTCACTCCAATACCTTAGATCAATAAACTGGTAAGTCAGCAAACTTCATTTTTTAATGCCCTGGAAAAAAGAATACCTCTCCTGCAGCCCACACTGTAATTCTGTCCTGTCTGTACTTTGGAAATGCAATTCTCACTGGAGTTCTTATGTCTTATCTCACTTCCATTAATACTGTTTTCCATGCTGAGGTTCAGCTGATCTCATCAACTAAGTACCTTGATGCAGACTAGAATACACTGATAGGCTGTCTCGTTCACAAGCCCGTTCAGGTTAACACCTCTCCCTACCTGAACCCACCTTGCCTCCTTCCCTAGGAACCATTTTCTTCACCTGGTGCTACATATATGGCTGGCTACGTGTAATGTATATTTGAATGTAGCAGCAGGTCGTATATTAGTTTTGCTCTATAGTTTTTTAACCCCAAAGAAGGTGCTAACACACCATGAAGGCCTCTTTGAGGTTCGACAACTGCGACGTTGTCACCACCCAAATCAGGTATGACATCTGATGAACTTAGGTAGAGAAGGAAAGCTTGAGTTCACCAAAGGGTAAAAAAAAAGTAGACACTTTTGCAGCAAATCAAAATTTGTAATTTATTCTTACGAGAAGCGGGTCTTGCATCGTAGCTGTCAATGGTGAGGGTACCTTTAACTGCTTGTTATTCCTGTTTTGCTGTGAAAATGGCCTACCCTATAACTTACCAACATGCAACAGGCTTAGTTTAACCTTTTAGTTGCTTTTAATATATTCCACTGAAACATCTGGTTGCAAGATTGCATAAATATAGGAAATGTACTCAACTTGTTGAATATGGCAGAAGTACATGCAGGCTACGCTATTAATTAGCATTTCAGATGGGGATCTGCTAATTTGATTAAATTGTGCAGGGACTTATTCCCTAAGGGTTGATATTGAATGGGCTTTGTAGGAGTCATATAATTTCTACCATAGAAATAAACTTCTTTTTTAAATTTGAAATTAGTAATGTTGTTTGTTTCCCGAACCATATATATTTGCAGATATTGGTAAAGTAGTTATCAGTTAATGCTATAGACAAACATTGCTGTGCAAGCATATTTTAGAGGTTGACAATGGTCCTAGCTTTCCTACCCCTTTGGTGGCCTTTTATTTGGAATTGTGGCTTGCTGCAGTGGACATTGTGCCCATGCACTTTTACTACACATTGGTGCTGAATGGAGTTAGTATTATCACTTCCAAAGCTTACTACAGTAAACAGAAATCTGCATTGTGAGGTTTATTTTTTATTTTTATAAACGTCTGTAGAACATCTCAGGTTATGTTTTGTTAGGGATTTCCCATGGTACACATAAATGTTTTCAAAAATGAACGGAAAGAACAGAGGTATGCACGATCATTTTCAGGATAGCACTTCTTGAAGCACTTCGAGTCAGATTAATGGATTTGTGTGCTTCAGAACTATTAGTGTAACAAACCGGGCCGTTTAATAAGGCATATAGATATACATGACCCCTTATATATATATAATTTTTTTTCAATTTCAATTTTTTTTATAATATGGTGAAAAGAAACCTGTGTCTTTTCGTTCTCCAGTATTCTGAAACCCTACATTTTGGACCGTCAAAATGTTTAATATTTAGGATTGATTATCTATGTAATGTTTCTGGTGAATTTTTTTATGACTGAACTGTTGAGGAGAATAATTATAATGTATTTTTGGGCTCATATAATCACTTTTGTGAAACATGGTCCTCTCTTTATAAAGTATGTTAATGTTGACATACAATTAATTTATATGCAAGTTTATTTTATGATCTGAAATTATTGTAAAGTTATAAAACTATACAGCAAAATCAAAGTTTATTTATTTTGACAGTTTTGTATAGCGCGAACAAGACCCTTGCGGGTATCAGAGCGCTTAGCAGTGCAGATATATCGACATAAAAATACAATGAATTAGGTGAATAAAGTAATGGTAAACATTAGAGATCAGCACATATTTACAAGAGAGATAAATGATGCAGGTGAATTTGGCCAGGAGAATCGATTTAACTTATTTTTTTTAAAAAGCTGCCGATGGATTTAGTCTCGTTTCTAGGGGCAAGGGGTTCCAAATCCTAGGAGCCATTCCTGAGAAGGTACTATTGTATGTTTTCTTCTTGGAGAAACGTTGTGGTTTAAGTAGAAGATTGTTAGAGATCCTAGTAAATCTGTTACCACCCGAAAGTATCAGTTTCTCCGCTAGGTAGCTCAGATTTTTGTGATGTAAGGCCTTATGTGTCATACTGGCGATTTTCAAATGGATTCTGGTCTCAAAAGGTAGCCAGTTGAGGGCACAACGGTCGGGGGAAATGTGCCAATTTCTTTTGGAGCCTGTGATGAGTCTGGCGGCTGTATTGATTGAGGCTCTTAGAGGAATGGTCGTTGATCTGGGCTGGCCGCAAAGAGCAACACTCCCATAATCCACTCTGGGTATTACTAAATGTGGACCATTTGGCGCTCTTTCGGCCGATTAGTCTGGAGGAGACTCATCGGGCAATACTGGCGATCAAATCGGGATCACCTTCTGATCTGTGCCCCTCCCACGCTCCTACATATGATCGTCGACGTTGTCAATCCTGCAATTAATAATATTACTAATGCATCACTGGCCACGGCTAACATCCCCTCAGAATGGAAACTGGTAGCGGGCAAACCACTGCAGAAGAAACAGCTGCCTGACTCCACCATTTTATCCAACCTTCGACCAATCTCAATGCTCCCTGCATTATGTAAGATAACAGAGTCTTTTGTAAATAAACAAATTACTAAGTTTCTTGAGGATAGCGAGGCATGGCACCCAAACCAATCAGGTTTTAGTAAAAAATAACAGGGGTTCTGCCCATATTACCCTCCCATACCTGGACAAGGCGCATCAAGAAGATGAAAAAGTAGAAAAAATTAGCATTGAGGGATTCATTCGGCATTTAATTAACATGAAAAAATTAATTATCTTGTTCTATACAACTTAATGTGTAAAGAATCAATCGCAAATTTCTGAGGACATATAAGCATGTACAGGAAGAAATGGCGCCCAACAAATATATATAGAGGGCAAAGTCAACTATATACAATACAATGAAATATATACAAATCACAAATAGAATATATACAATAGATCTACAAGGTGTACCCACAGACGGATCTCAAAAAAGACCTATCACAAAATATACACTCCTAATTTCGAGTGATATATAAGTGTTACAATTCCTTAAAAAAATTAGATTAAAGACCTTTTTTACCGGACAAGATGAGATTTCGGATTGGAATGCAAGTGGCCTTAAACTAAAGTCCTCCTTTTGTCCTGACAGGTCAAGCATGCCTGATGAGATATTGTTCTTTGAGAATCAAATCTTAATGGAAACAGACAAACTGAATGAGAAGAAAATCTCTTTCAAATCCAACTTCAATAAAGATGAGCATTTGGCTTTAGTCAGCTTGGCCAGCAACCCCCTGACAGTCATAAAACCTGCTGACAAAGGCGGGGGGATTGTAGTGTGGGATAGTGAGGCTTACGATACTGAAGTACTGAGACAATTGAGTAACCCTGCACATTATCGTAAAATCCAAGAGAGCCCGGCAACCACACTTAGAGCAAAGATTGTGTACCTCACTATGGAGGCGTTAGATAGTGGATTCTTGGGTAAAAAAGAATACAAATTTTTGAATACCTCCCAACAAAAATACCTTCCTTATATGTACTGCCGAAACCCCGAGGACGCCCCATTATTGCGGCATGTGGGTCAATGCTTGAGCCCTTGGCGAAATATATCGATACCTTCCTCAAGCCATTTCTTATCATGACACAAGCTTACATCAGGGACACAATGGATTTTATTCACAAAATTGAGAACTCTGTGTTCGATGGAGACCAGCAGTTGTTGGTCTCCTTCGACATCGAGAGTCTCTACACAAATATACCGCAAGATGAGGCTCTCGGAACTGGTATTAGATCAAAGAAGCAGGCCCCACCAGGTTCCTACTAAATTTATCCTTGATTTGGCCAAAATTTGTTTAAAGAACAGCTTTTTTTCTTTTAAGGGGGATCTATATTTACAACTCAAGGGGATAGCTATGGGGTGTTGCTTTGCCCCGGAAATAGCTAATCTCGTGATGGACCAGTTTGAGGGGAGGTATGTCCTTTTTGAGGCGAACCCATTTTGGCATTGCTTGTCGTGATGGGTTCGTTTCATTGACAATATATTCCTAATCTGGACAGGGAGCAGAGAAGAACTTGAGCTCTTCCATGGGTGGCTAAATGCATATACCCCTCATCTCAAATTTACTATTAATTATAGTAATGAGAAAATCAATTTCCAAGACGTGTGGATTTTTGATAACAAAGGCCACCTTAAGATGAACTTATTTATTAAGCCGACTGATCGCAACACTCTTTTAGAGTTCACCAGCGGCCACCCCAGGAGTCTCAAGGAGAACCTGCCATATGGGCAGTTTTTACGCGTGCGCCGCAATTGTTCTAATAAACAAGACTATTTCGACAATGCAGAAATTTTATTGAACAAACTGTGTGCCCGAGGGTACCCTAGGAAATTAGTCAAAGCTGCACTTAAAAGAGTGTGGTACACGCCCCGAGAGAGTCTACTGACCCCGAAAGAAAAAAACGAAAAAAGTGAGATGACTTGTGTATTGACTTTTAACCCAAAAGCCAAAAAGGTCAAGCAGATTATCCTAAAGAATTGGAGGTTGATTGAACACCTCAACATTCCCAAACCGCTCTTTGCTTTCCGGAAAGGGAAAAATATAAAGCAACATCTAGTCAGAGCCAGTAGAGAATTACTAATCCGAAAAGATACCAGGAGTCTATTAGGCCTACCAGCATTGATCGGACACAATCGATGCATGAATTGTACGGTGTGCCCCAACTCTAAAGATTTGAAAGATATAACGATCAATGGACAGATGCACACTATGCGTTCATTTTCTAATTGCAACACTAAAAATGTTGTATATGTAGTAATCTGTCCGTGCAACCTTGCCTATATAGGCCAGACGACCCAAGCAGTTAAAATGCGGACTGGGCAGCACAAGTCGCGTATTGGGTGCAAAACTGGTGGGGCTCCACTGATACAGCACTACTCTGACGCTGGACATAGTGAGGAGGACATGATGTGGTCGGTCCTAGTAGTAATTACGGCCAAAAATAGAGGTGAGCTAGAACTGAAATTGAACAGGACTGAGGATAGACTAATTGATAAATACCACACTTCTACTAATGGACTTAATGACCTTGACGAATTGTGGGCACTCATTTAATATATGCTGTTGATTATGAATTGGATTTCCCTTTCTTAAGACTCACCCAGGGAGGGCTCTCCTTGTGGATGTTTTCTGATTCTCAGGATTGTTTTCCTGTGCATTGATGTATGCCTTTATGTATGCTTTATTTTAGCAGCTTCATCTTGCTTTTATATAGTATCTTGTGTGTTGGGTGGGTGATTACATATGAGTTATAGATTGTAAACCTTGATGTGGTTATGCAGTGCCCGAGATACTCGGCCCATGTTGGTTTGGTGATGGGTTGGTTCCTTCACTATTTTTTACTATTTATTATTTCGTATGATTTTGCGTTTCATTTTGATTGTTTGGAGCAGAAGAGGGTTTTTAGTTTAGGCCGAATTTAGATTACTGTCTTAGTATGTATGCCTCCGGTATGTAGGCGGCTGTCTTGGTTTCTGTGCTCGTCCTCTTTTGGTGCTTTATGTGCCGGGGAGGTTTGAAGTACGGTGTGAGGCTGTTCCTTCTTTATTTTTATTGCCCGGCCCTAGAGCAGGGTAGTCCCTTCTTTGTGTCAGGTGCGCTGTAGACGCGCCCGCGTGACGTCCCACTCCGCTTTTTACATAATGGCGAATGCGAGTCGCCCAGGCAAACGCGGATGTTGGTTACTGGTTTATCAACGTGGACGGACCATGTAGTGAAGTTGTCCTCCCGTTTTGGTAGGTACCGTGTTTCTAGAAGTGCTGTAGCTTATATGTAGATACCCCTGGTATGTAGAAGAGAGATAACGGGCTGTTTCTTTTGTTCTTAATTCAGGAGCGAGTTTCCCAGCCTCGACCCCTGTATTGGATACTTGTGCTTAGATTTGTTTACACCCCGGACCTACAAGTGGGCACGGCGGCTTGGCCTGTAAAGGTACATTCTTTTTACCTCTATCATGACGGTTTTGGTTCGGAGTGCCATTGGATGTTACCGCTTGGTTTTATAGCGACATTGTTCAGTTTATATTTCCTTCTAGTTTTCGGGTGCTGTGGCCCAGTGGAGTACCCCCCCTTGGTGACCATTAGATTGACCTGCGCTAGTTTTCCTCCCCAGGTACCTATGCCCTAGCATGTTTGGTGGTTTGTAGCTTGTTTTGCACTGTTTCACTTGGTGTGGCTCTCTGCTCCTGAATTGTGCTTTAGTATAACTGTTTTATTCATTATTTTTCTTCGAGCACTATGGTTTGTTTCTTGGTGTTGGTGCCCTCCCGCCTTTTTTCACCTCAGGCTCACTTTGGTTCGGAGGAGCTTTGGATTTTATTTCATTTGATTTTTTGTCTGTGAGGAGTTAGTTGGTTCTGAGCACCTTTCTTTGGGCACGAGTGGCACTGCATTCCTTCAGACGGGTGAGAAGATAGATACGGTACTGTAATATTTTGTTTTGATTTAATGTGTTTTGTAATATTATTGTTGTATTACCCTTGTCCTGTTGAAGCCATAAAGATTCAACTGGCGGAAACGGGACCGCGACTGCGTCGACATCATTGTGATCGAGTCCCCTTACAGTTTATTTGTGTTTGTTTATATTCAGGCACCTTATACAAAAGTGTTGTGAGAGAATTTGCATTTCAGGCGCAGTTGGGATCTCCCTTGTAGATATATATCACTCGAAATTAGGAGTGTATATTTTGTGATAGGTCTTTTTTTAGAACAGTCCGGTTTAAGAGCACAACACTCCACCGAGTCAGCTCTCCTGTTTACCACCGACACCATCCGAATGGCCCTGGACCAGGGTAAGAAGGCTGTCCTAATCTTATTAGATTTGTCGGCAGCCTTCGACACAGTCTCACATACCATCCTGATTTACCGGCTAATAACATCTGGCATTACTGGAAGGGTCCTAGAATGGATTAAGAACTTTTTGAGTGGCAGGCGGCAAGTGGTCACCTTGGGTGAATTCTGTTCGAAGGAAAAATCTCTTACGACTGGAGTACCACAAGGGTCTTGTCTAAGCCGGACACTTTTCAATGTGTACACCACCCCTCTCATCAGGTTGATATAGTCTTTCGGCATCGATGTGGTGGCATACGCCGATGATACTCAACTGATCCTAGTCCTTGATAAAGACACTCAGGACTGGGAAGAAAATCTTAAATGCTGCCTGACTGCAACATTTGAATGGATGGAGAAGAACCATCTGAAATGTAATACGGGCAAAACGGAGATTATGCCAATGGGTCCACAAAATGACTTTTTCCCTAAACTATGGTGGCCGGAGAATGCTGAGATACCGCCCCACACCACCAATACGGCTCGTAATTTGGGTATAAAGTTTGACACAGCTCTGTCATTCAAACAAGAGGCACTGACAGTAGCCGGGACCTGTTTCAATATCATCAAGGGACTGAGGAAATTCTTTGACCTGCTTCCTTTGGCGGCTAGGAAAATGGTAACAGCAGCCCTTGTAACATCAAGATAGATTATTGTAATAATCTCTATGCAGAGACTAATACAGTGGTCACACATAAACTCCAGATGGTGCAACATGCAGCAGCCAGGCTGGTGCTGAAATGGCCGAAGAAATCCTCATCATCCGCAGCATTAAACACCCTGCACTAGCTCCCAATAATCAAAAGGGTCCTTTTTAAGATCCTGATTATTACCTTTAGAGCCTTCCACTCTCGAGGGCCAAAGTATCTATGGGGGAAGTTTTCCAGGTATCATCCCACACGTACTTTGCGGTCCTCAAAAGCTAACCTTCTGTCTGTCCCTGTTTTCAGACTAAGTATGAGAGGTGGTAAATCTCTACCAGTCCTAGGGTCAAAAGCCTGGAATACTCTTCCCCCTTATCTCCGGACCCTGGAGCGGGAAGTAGATTTCCGAAAGGCACTGAAAACGTGGATTTTTAACTTACCGGATACCTGTGTCAGAGCACCTGTGTGATAGCCTATATGAACCACCATAAGCAGTATGACCAGTGTTTAGATCGCTGCGGTCAGTAGGGGCACCTAGATGCTCCTTGGAGCGACTGTTGCGCGGTACAAATACACCATTACTTTACATTACTAGAGATTGAACTGCCTGTTTAAAGTCACTTGCCGGTATGAACGGTTTCAATTTTCTCAGCGTATTCATCTGGAAATTAGCTCCTTTCGTTGCAGGGCTGATGTGCCTCTGCATATTTAGCTTATTGTCCAGGGTTATTCCTAGTGATTTCGCGGAATCAATGATGAGAGGTTGACCATTGAGTGCTATAAAGTGCTTCATCCTCTCGTGGATGATGGTTGTTTGGTTGGGAGGAGCGATTAAGAGAAATTCTGTTTTTAGGGTGTTTAGTTTTAGATGGTTCATTGCCAGCCAGATGTGAGTTTTATGGAGCGTTGTATTAAGGGACTTGATGTCTTTGAGTGAGTGGACCTTAATTTAGAGTTGTGTGTCGTCAGCATACATGTGATATTGGATATTTGAGGAGTTGAGAAGCTCAGTGAGTGGTTCCATAAACAGATTGAAGAGTGTCGGGGGGAGGGAGGAACCGTGGGGTACTCCCAAAGTTACTGGGGAGGAGTTAGATAACGATTGGTTAATCTTGAATCTTTGTGTTCTGTTTTGGAGGAAGGAAGTGAACTAGTTTAACACTGTACCAGATAGTCTCATCCTGTGTTTCAAGAGGTCTAGTAGGTTGTCATGTTTGACTGTGTCGAACCCTGAGGATAAGTCCAGCAGGATTAGCAGGCAGGCCTTGTTTTGATCCAATATTTGTAAGGCGACATCGATTATGTGGGTCATGGCTGATTCTGTGCTGTGCCCTGATCGAAAGCCTGATTGGAATTGATCGAGCAGGTTGAAGTGGTCTATGTGATTACTGAGCTGCACGTGGACACATTTTTCTAGTAGTTTGGCCAGGGTCGAGATGTTGGAAATTGGGCAATAGTTATTGAGGTCAGATGGGTCCGCAGATGGTTTCTTTAGGATGGGGGATACCTGACCAGCTTTGAGGATGTCTGGGATGATTCCTTGTAGAAGAGAGGTGTTTATAATCCTAGTCTATAGGGGCACTAGCAATGGATTGAAGGTTTTTAAGTGGGTTGCTTGGAGAGGGTCTGTGAAGTGGTTGGAGGGATTCGGGGCCGTGAGCAAGCTGAAGTTGGTCCAGGAGGCTTTGTTCTTGAGTTCCAGCTTTGTAGAGCAGATCATTGGGGTGCCTGGAGTGGTCAGTGAGGCTCTCATGTGTGAGTCGGTATGGGATAATAGATCGTTAAGCAGGTCTGTCTTTTAAGTTTTCAGTCTTTGTTGTGAAAAAGGATCCAAGCTCGCAATCGGGGAATGTTTCAGGATTAGCTTGGGGGAAGTAGGAGACACCCTTAGATTGAGCTTTGATTATTTTGAATAGTCTTTTGGGATGATTCTTGGCTTGGTCTAATTGTTGACGAAAGAAGTCAGCTTTTGATCGTCTAATCTTTCTATAATAGGAATTTCTCGTGCTTCTTAGTAATTTGAGGTGGACAGCGGATGGATCGACTCTCCATTGTCTTTCAATTGTTCTTCGTGATCTTCTGTCTTCATTTAGCCTACCATCATACCAGGAGTTTGATTCTTTTGCAGTAATTATTTTCAGTTGTAGGGGAGCTAAGTTGTCTAAAACCTGGTTCATAGAGTGAAAGTAGTGATTAGTCAGATCATGTACATCCTTAAATCCATCCAGTTGGGGGTGTGAGGGTGTGACTAGCGGTTGTGAGAGAAGCAGAGTTAATGTTTTCTAGGTTCCTCTTTCAAATTTTCGTTCTTGTAGGTTGGACAGAGAGTAGTTTGACTTCTTCATTGATATGGAAAGTAATTATGTGATGGTCAGACCAGTCGCAAGGGAGGATGGATTCCAGCTGGGTAGACTTTGTTTTGGCAATTACTAGGTCGAGGTTTGAGCCCTTTTCGTGGGTGGGGCTGTCAGGATCATTCCAGTTGAGGTTGAAGTCCCCCAGGAAGATCTGAGCATTTTGTTGTCCGACATTTGCAGCTAGGATATCCATTAGATGTTTGATAAAGATGGGGCTGTTTCCAGGAGGGTGGTAAAAAGATTGCAGAGAGCATAGAGGCTTGTTATTGTTCGCGATGTTTAGGCAAAGGTATTCACAGGAGAACAGTGCCGGTGAGTTGGTGCGGTTCACAGAGAGGTAGTTCCTATGGCCTATCGAGACTATCTAGTCTTGTAATGTGATAGTTAGGGGGAACTAGTATGTCTAAGAGGGGCGCGGATGAATCGTTTAGCCACGTTTCCGATCGAATTATGAGATCAGGTTCATTAGATATTATGAGGTCAGCTATATCAGTGGCATGATGTGCTGCCGATCTACAGTTTAGTAGGATACATTTTAGCTGGGTCCTGGTGGGAGTAGTGTTGTGGTTGTGAAGGATGGTACCCTCATGAGGTTATTTTCGACAATTCCTCTGGGAGTATGTCTCGAAACTCTAGAGGTATTGGGGTGGATGGGTTGGATACAGGACAGTTTTTGCAGGTTGTCCGTCTGTGCAGGTTCATGGGGAGGGGATGAGAGTTTGTAGGAGTGAAGTAGGGAGGTAAGATCTATCGGTGGGAAGGCGCTAGAGGGCGCACTGCGGGATAGCTGCCTGCTAAGACAGCTCTCCTGGTCAGGCACACAAATTTGCTATAATGCAGCGGTTGCAGTACTGATAATTTTCGACTTTTGTCTGAAATGTATGTCGGAAGTAGTGGTGCCTAGCTGGGGAGATGCTGCGTTCTTTGGCAATGTGTGGGAGACTGTGAAATCGCTTCAAGTTAAGAACATCCCCACTATCGCGGACGTACGCAACATGGCGGCCGCCGGGTAATGGAACACCGGGAGACTGCCTGAGGATCGTCGGTGAGCTGAAACTGGTGGCGCTCGGCTAGAGACACTGCAGGCACAGAGGAGGTATGCAGTCAATCTGCTGAAATTGCTGTCAGACACATGGACTTGGGTGCCGGATCGTGTGCATCATTGCGGTGGCGGACGGCACAGCGGTAACCCCCATGCTGCCGGGGCGACTGCAAGCGTTGCTGCAGTAAGCGGAGGAGAGCGGGTGCCCCATGACTGGAGGAAAGCACATCGGAATTGGAAATAGCTGCCTTTATTAACGCAGAACGAGGGCGCTATCGGAGCAGCGGCAGGCTTACGAAATAGATTGGCGATATACCGCACACTCCCCGGGGCACAAAATGGTGGCGCCAGACGTACAGGCTCATTTATGAAGCACTCCACAAAAAACAAAAACAAACCTCGTATAACGCACAAGAAGAGTTAAATGCGCATCTTGTGGTATCCCTGATACCATTTCCTTTATATGCTACGACCTGGAAGGAAGACAGCATTACCTTGGGGCACCAGGCTGTCAAATCGGATCACGCGCAAAATGGCGGCGATTAGCAGGATGTCTTCATGGGGCTCCGAGGTCGATGAAGGCCTGTCCAATCCAGGGAATTGACATAGAAGGTGTTCTGTTACCCCCACATCTCTGACAGCGCTGTGACATGATATCAGGGTACTACTCAACTGGTCCCTGGCAGGAATATCGGCAATGCCACGGTGCAACATGGTGACACCTCAAATTAAGAGCGAAATAGCGGCGATTACCAGAGCAACGTTTTCATGGTGAAGGACGGCCTGCTTCAATCCACTGCATAAGTAGCAACCTATGAGGACATACTAACAAGACATTTCATCATATGTACCATGGAAAAGTAGAGGCCTGTCTGGTCCAGGCAATAGAAACTGACGGAGATCAGTTGCCCCCACGTCTCTGGCAGTGCCGTGGCATAATTTCAGGATATTAACACTCCCCTCCTCATGGGCCATTTACCTTATAGACACTCTCAGCATCTCTTCATGGGCCCTCCTCTCTGTCATTGTTAAGTGAGCACTTGGACACCCGTCATTATAACATAGGCTTGAGGGGCTATTCTAGACATCATTGCTCTACAGACCTAAATAGAAAGACTCATACTGTAGTAGAATTTGTTGTATGTCTGACTGCAACAATCTGTAACCGCATGGGCAAACCGGACAAACAGCAACCTAAACTTACATTTGAATCAAAAAATCAACCAAAAGGTGCAGCATCGCATTCAGACACAGAGTTGGAAACAGAATCTACACCTGGTGGAGCTATGGAGGCTGTTCTTAAAGAGATCCAATCAAGTCTGCAGGACATTTATGGGAAGCTGGACCACCTCACGCAGCGGGTGGACAGCATGGCTGCAAAATTGGACAACAAGGCAAGCGACTGGACAGCGCGGAAACTCGCATTGCAGCTGTCGAGGATGAAGCGCACACAACTACCAGTAAATGTACTGGGATGGAGAAGGTTCTAGAAGTTGCTATAAAGAGCAAGGCGGAGGACTTAGAAGCCAGATCTCGCCTGAATAATATTCGAATTGCAGGCGTCCCAGAATCTACAAATACTGTCCGACTAGAGACGTATGTGAAGGTGATGCTCCGGTCAGTGTTCGGGGGGGGGGGGGGAAACTTCTCAACAGTCCTCATAGTGGAACATGTGCATAGGTCCCTTGCGCCACGTCCACCCCCAAGTGCGGCCCCACGCCCCATCATCGCTCGAATATTACATTATAGGGACAGAGATGCTGCGCTAAGGCTAGCCAGGGAGAAGCAGCAGATAACATACCAGGGCAATAAGCTGGAATTCTACCCTGACTTTACTATAGCAGTCCAGCAGGCTCGCAGAAAATTCGCTCAGGCCAAATTGAAATTGCATGAACTTAATGTGGAATATGCCATGCTCTATCCCGCCAGGTTGAAGGTAACGTGGGAGGGACGATCGACGATCCTACAGACTCCGGAAGGCGCTCAGGAATTCATCAAGAAAATCACTTCAAAACGTAAAGATCTTCGGCGTGATGAGCAACCCCAAGACTCAGACTAAGATATCTTCTTTATGCAATGGCGTAGCTGGACAGAGAGAATAGAACAGGAATCGTTCACACTTTACCTCTGAGAAACTACTCTGTGTAATCTGTGCATTACGGCATGAACCTGCACAATTCTGCCATTCCAATGGTCAGGCAATGGGTGACGGATAGCCGTTACATATGGATCATGGGGCACGTTGGGGGATTGGCGAGGAGCGGATCAACACTGCGGTGAATCTCTGCAGGGAACTGCTCTGCGGACTGATCTTACTTCGTTGTACTTGGACTACAGGAATTCCAGTGTAGTATCAAGGATTCATGAGTTCATTCTACATCTATTATTGTGGTATGCTGAGGTTAATACGAAGGTGTTTCAGTTATTTGGCCACCGCAGGTTAATAGATTAGACATACCGTGATGCAGGTATAATGTTACTCTTCCTGCTCCGGGGGTCCACACTGTGTAGTTGCAGGGGAGTCAGCCTGGTATCTTCCTGGTGGGTTCTGTTGCCTTAATGTACCTTCCACCTGCAGAATATGGCACATGATTTTAGGCTGAATGTATGATGGTGCTGCCACTGAATTGGGGGACGCATGGGTATATAACCCTTGTTGTATGTATTTTTGACCCACTGTAAGATATATGTTGAGATCTAATGGCGCCCAGCTTATATGTCTGCGACGAGGGCACTCAATGGCTAGTGATGGTCTAGCATAGAATCACAGTTCAGACAACTGAAAGAGCTAACCATGGCATGACTTGTGGGTTCAATTTTACAAATATAGGGTGATTGGAGGCGGGTGTTGGGGTGCCCCGTCATAGGTTGATAGACCCTTTAGGACTTCACAGACGTTATCCTAGCGGTATAAATATGATGATGGCTAGTAGCTGTCATGAACCGTGTTATCACGCGCCCTGTTTGAATTATAGCCAAGTATCTTCATTTTATGTTTGATTACACTCGTACTGCACTCACATTGTTAACCTGACCACATCCAATACTGTGGATGGTGTTGTGTGCCCATGGCGGACCCTCAAGTGGGTATTCCCCAAGTTGTTCATGGTTGGTTTGTGGTTCACTGAGGGGATTTGTCTTTGGCATGTTTGGGATGCTAAAGTGGGTGGGGGATGGGTGGGTGAGGCAATGTTCTATAGACCAAAGTGCTTGAGATGCAGCGCCGCAATCCAGGATAACTATGCTACACAATGCAGGACAGATGCAACTCAACATATACTGTTCAATGAAGGGGGGTACAGTTTCTGTCTTCTATATCATGTTGGGATATGTCTCCTCACTGGCATCATGGTTCCAGATAAATTGAGGCCTGCGACCTTAAATCTCCTCACGTGGAATGTGCGGGGACTTAATAATCCTAAAAGAAATCGGCACATGTTTGCTTATTTTTATCGGTTGCATATTGACGTTGCATTGCTCCAGGAAACGCATATTGCCCCACGATCTGGTTGCAAATTGGGTCATAAATGGGCCTAAGCTATCTACAGTTCGACGTACTCATCATATTCTAGGGGGGTTACAATACTGATTAAAAAGGGTACGAATTTTTCTATTGAAATTCTATAACAGATACTCTGGAAAGGTATGTCATTATCATAGGCACACTCAGAGGACAGCGGATGGTACTTATAAATATGTACGGTCCGAACACGGATGCTCCTGATTTTTTTCATGAAGTTTGGCAGAAACTGCACGATGTGGTAGATATGACACTCCTATGGGGAGGGGAGTTTAATTTGGTAGAGATTGAGCATCTTGACAGGTCAGGGTCCACCACAGAGCCACACCGGAAAGCTATGAATAAAATGAATGATATTATGTCAGATCTACAATTGTATGATATATATGGCGGACTAAGAAACCAACTTGTAGAGAAGCGACACATACATCAGCCATTCAGAACAGCTGGTCCTGTATTGATTATTGGATAGGTTCAAAGGATACACTGCTCTGGGCTAACACTATCAAACACCTCCCAAGGACACTATCAGATCATAACCCCGTACTCCTATCTGTCGAAATCCCCCATTATACACCCCCTCCTTATAGCTGGTGCTTTAATGCGAAAACGTTATCTGACACGGTATACACAGAAACTATCACCTAAGCCATCTCTGAATTCTTCCTCTGTAATGAACGTACCACCGATGACCCCTGTTTGCTGTGGGAGGCTTTCAAAGCCACGTTACGTGGGGTATGTTTAAGCACATCTGCGGGTATTTTGAAAGATATCCGCAGACAATTGTCTAGGTGCGAGAGTCAGTTAAGATCCCTAGAGCGTGAGTATGAGTTGTCACAGAACCCGCAAACACTGGGAGACATCAGGACTGTTATGACCGAATATCAATACCTAGCTGAAGACGAACTTAAATACAGAACAAACGTGCTAAAGCCAGGGCCTTTGGCGAGGGAGGTAGACCTGGGAGTATATTGGCGTCTACAATATGTGACAGTCGTGCTCCACAGACTGTCCTGCAGATCCAAAGTGCCAACGGGGCGGTGCAAACCTCTGCAAAGGGTATATTGCGGGAATTTGTGAACGCGTATGGCGCGCTATATGAATCACGAAACACCCTGCCCACAGAGGAGATAATGCAGTATCTGGAAGATGTTGCCATTGCCTGGCTTTCAGACACCCAAAGGGAGTATCTCTCCCTGCCAATTTCAGTAGAAGAAGAGTCAGAGATCATTAAATCACTCCCTAATGGGAAGGCTCCGGGCCCCAATGGGTTCACCTGTGAATTTTATAAGGCCTTAGCAGATTTAATAGCACCCCGCCTGGTTGCTATGTATGGTGATGCCTTTGATAAATCAATTGTCCCCCCCACTTTACGAGAAGCAGTATTGGTGGCCCTCTTAAAGCCAGCAAAGGACCCCGTATACTGTGAATCTTATAGGCCGCTGTCACTCATAAATGTAGACTCTAAAATACTAGCCAAGCTGTTGGCAGTTCGACTGCAACCCCTCATGACCGCACTGGTTCTGCTGGACCAGTCCATATTCATACCAACTAGGTCAACAGCACACAACACCCGGACGCTATTTGCGCTATCCCACTACATAGTACCAACTACCAAAGCGGCCGCAGTCATGTTGGATGCAGCCAAAACATTCGATTCAATAGAATGGCCATACCTATTGACAGTCCTTAAAACAATGGGCTTTCCCCTGATATTCCAGCAGTGAGTTCAGCTGCTTTATACCAAACCTGTTGCCCGTATTCGCATAAATAATTATATCTCAGATATTATGCCTATAGCGCGTGGGACAAGGCAAGAGTGTCCACTGTCCCCATTATTATTTGCATTGGCACTGGAACCCTTAGCCTGCAAAATTAGACAGGGTCATAGCAGCTCTGCTCTACAATTTCCTGAACGACCGTAACATATCTCTATGTACGCGGATGATATGTTATTATATGTTCGTGACCCTGAAACCAATTTAGCCCCCTAGTTTCGGGAATACATGAAATTCGGGAGACATTCTGGCCTTCAAATAAATTGGGACGAATCTATTATGATCCCCCTCACAGACTCCACAAGTCCGCACATCACTGAATTTCCCCTAGAGTAGCAATCCGAACCAGTAAGGTACTTAGGAGTGTGTATTACCATCGAGACCCAGAAATTGTCATTTGTGCAAATTATGGCAGAGCTATTAGCTCTATTAACGACAAAATTGACTGTTGGATCCAACTGCCTTTATCATTGGCTGATAGATTAGCAATTGTAAAAATGGTAGTTCTATCAAAGTTCCTGTATCTTTTTAACAATATCACCATCACACCCCCGCCGGAAGTGTTCCGTCAGCTACACTCATTATTGATCAAACTTATTTGGGCGGGTAAGCAGGCCAGAATTCAACAATTGAACTGAGAGCTCTAACGCTACCATATTCAAGAGGTGGCTTCAAGGTCCCAGATTTTCGTCTCTATTATTTATATGCACAGGTGCAGTACGCTCACCATTGGTACCATAGGAATCCCTATCTTACACATACGGCAATAGAGGAAGGTGACGCGCTACCTATCTCACTGCCAGCAGTAATAACCCATCAAAGACCTCCACTACATGCCAAAGATATTAATACGGTGGACGCTACCAATGCTGCGTGGCATCGAATAGGCAAGTTGGCACATAAGCTCCCACTATATGCACCTGCCCTCCCATTACAACACCATCGAAACTTATCTGTTACCCAAGAAGAGGTGGGAATGAGGCTATTACAGCAGGTGGGGATTGACACGATGGGTGATCTTTATCATGAAGGGATGTTTAAACAACTACGAGATTTTGATTGTCAGTAATCAAACACTGCTATTTAGTTTTTACATATCACAGACTCCAGGGGGCGATCAAACGACACTACCCTACATATCATACGGAACTTCCGCAACTGAATGCGCTTCAATTGATCATAACCTCCCCTAATAATAAACGATTAGTATAACGTCTATATACTACAATCCAAGAGGAGATAGCAGACATGACACATAAGACATGGAAAAGATGGAATGAGACGCTAGACACTCCGCTCACGGAAGAGGAGTGGAAGTTAACTTGTTCGCTTACAGAAATGTTGACCCCTAATGGTAACCTAAGAATCTTGCATTATAAATATTTGCACCACACTTATTATACACCAGCCAGGCTTAACAAATATGGTCTTCGTCCAGATGCACGATGCAAACGATGTGGAATTGATTCTGCAGACTTTTTACATCTAGCATGGCACTGTTTGCTAATACCAGAAGCACATGTGTCCTGGGGCTATTATGCAATGTTCGGGCTACAAAGCCCAAATTTTGCATGATTGCATTGCTTCTAGCTAAAAGAAGAGTCTCATTATGTTGGGATAGTAAAAACGCACCCACTCCCCCTCAATGGCTTCGTGACATGGCATACTGCCATGACACTCTTACCACCTACGAAGAGGAATTGCCTTCTGGTTCACGTCCTAGAGACTACTGGTCATATCTGGTCGCATATTTACACAATAACCCAATTGACTAATTCTGTGCTGCACCTCTTTCTTTAACTTGTTTTCATTTGCCTATTTGCACTGAGAAGTATCTTGTCTGTACTGAGCATGTAAAAGATTTTAGTTATGGGATGCGGGATGCAGTAGCATGATGGTCTGTTTGTTTGTCTTGGACATGTTATGTCTTGAAAATGTCACTAACAATTTTTTTTTTTAAAGATCTTGAGGTGATATGGGGATTATTTTTCTAGTAGGACGTGATGGGGCATTAGGGTAAGTTACTGTTTTCCATCTGAGGGCAACTGAGGCGAAGGGGCTAATGCATTGCCGATGGATGCATTTCGTTCCTGGTTTGTGTTGTTGCAGAATCAGGTCGTAAAGGGATTGGATGTCCTCTTTGATTTGATGTAGGGATAGTAGTATCACATCAAGTCTGTGGTCAGAAGTAGGGGCTACCGTGTTAATAGCCTGCACTGTGGTTAGGTGAGGAGGGGTTATTACTTGTGTGGAACCCAGGGGCGTGCTGTGGGCTGGTTTGAGATATGGAGGTTTACCAATGTGATAGTCCGTGGGGGAGGGGTGGGGTAGTGGCGGGGTATTGATGCATGCTTTGGCAGGATCTCGTTTGATGTATGGCAGTGTTTCTGGATGGCAGTCACTGGAACGGGGTGAGTACAGAGGGGGTGGGAGGGAGTGTTGATGTGCGCTGGAGGCAGAGGGACCATGAGGATCGTAGTGTGGGGAGATGGGGAAGATGGGACTGTGTGCTGATCAGGAGTAGGTTTGTAAGGAGCGATTAGAGCCGAGTATGCAGTGAGGTTACTGGGTATGAAGAGGGAAAGTTGCCTTACAGTTCACTGGACATTATTATTGCCATATTCTCCACTGTCAGCTTGAGACCATGATAAACAGCCTGATTAGTCCATCTATAGTAGGGGTTGCACATGGGAGGGAAGGGAGGGGATGAAATTCACTCCATTTTATACATTTGATACTTCTCACACTTGTGACAGGAAGATACTTTGTAGTGCTGGTGATATAGTAGATGTGAAACTCTTAAGCATATAATGATGTAGGGGATCAGGATCCTCTGTGGATGTTCAAATCCAGCATTTAAAATAATGCAAACTGCACCAAATGCGGATCCACCTCTTTTGAAAGCGTGAGGGAGGAGGCTCCCAGTTATATTGGATCACAGGGTAAAGCGTCTTTCAAGAGGCGTGCTTTCAGTTTTCTTTGAGGTTAAGCAAAGCGCATGTGAATGACCCTGTGTAGCTTATTCATCCCACAGAAAAAGTCATAATTGAAGAAGTCCAACAAAAAAAGAGGAAACTCCCAAAATGAATATGGAATTTCCTTCAACCACAATGTCCATTCCCCTCTCTTGTGCTTTATTCTTCTCCATTTTATACTGTTGAAATGAGGTCCATCATCCTGTCAGTACTACATACTCTGGATGTTGTCTTAACCTGTATCATAAGGTATAGCTTGTCATTGAAATTCTATACATGTGGTGGCTGCTCCTTTATGTATGCCTTTAACCCCCATACTTGTTGGATTTTTACTCCTCAACTTCCATCATTACTTTGATCTTGAGATTACTTATTCAGTAATTTAGTGCTGTGGTTTATAGCCGTTCGAGTACTTTTCATCTTTATTTTATGTGTGTCTTTTAATGTTTTTGAATTTCTTGTAACTATATATTAATTACAAAGTGCGCCTTTTATTAGCATACAATATCACAAAAGTGCAACGTTTTATCCTCCATGTATCCCAGTATGTTTTTTTAAAAATTATTTTCAATATTTCTTTCAGATAAGTTTAATACATATGTCACTTTGAAAGTGCAAAATGTGAAAAGCACTACAGTTGCAGTGAGAGGAGGCCAACCATGTTGGGAGCAAGACTTCATGTTGTAAGTAATTTCTACAAAGTATAGTACAGGCATATTGTCTAATATGTACATGATACTTTACTTGTATTTTCTGTACTTTTTTACACAAGGGTTAAAATGTTGGTTTCCACATTATCATAGCTGCTATCTAGATGCCACTCACAGACTACAGCATTGTCTTCTGCTACAAACTCAGGTTAACAACCACATATAGCTGTGCAGAAGGCACTGCTAATATGTTTAAGGTTCAAAATGTTCAGGTTATATTAGTTTGGTGAAAAATAGTTGGATTTGAGTTTAAAAATCACTGGCACTTGACTGTCTTAATTATTTCATCTGCTTATCTCTTGTCTCTCGGGGAAATCTAGGATAAAATGTACCTGTTACATCGGGGCCTGTCTCCCTCAAAAGCCTCAGTCTTCCACTCTTCTAATGCCTCCTACTGTGATAATCTCGGTCTGGGGTCTAATTCATTCATGCAAGTTTGTAAATTGTGCAGAATTCTCCCATTAAATGTACCATACTCTGGAAATGCCAATAGACCATCATCTTTGGTGTATTATATCCAATTTTCTAACCTTACACAAGTGTGGTAGCCTCTGTCTATCATCATGTAAGATGCAGGCGTTTTCGGTGGTGGAATAATAATTCCTTCTCTCATTTCAATGATCTTATCTTTTTAAAAATAATTCTTAATTTTCTGCAAGAATTACATTTTTCTCTTTTCTCCATACATGATATATGGTCTTCCTCTAATATACTGTTCTTGGGCAAAACCTAGGTATCTTCTATCAGGGCGATTTCCTACAAATGCTGGATCTAGATGCCACATATAATCACCGCTGTCTATTACCACTGAAATTTGTATTATTTGCAATTTAATCGATTGTTTACTTCACTTAAATACTTCTCCAATATCAGCCCGTCTTTAATTTTAATGACCAACCAACATTTGTTTTACAAAACCTGTTAACCAATGTTTGCGCAGCTTTTCTGTGACGTGAGTTCTCACTCACCCCTCTTTTACAACATTACCTCCGCTACACCCCCGCTGTTTCAACCTATCCCATGCAAAAACAACAGTTGATGGACAGAATGCAGAACAATGTCATACATTCACCCCAGTACAGAGATCTGGTCCTAAATCCATTGTTTTTTTGCTCACCATACCATTCCAGTTTGACCCTAGCCATATGCAAATAAGTCTTCGACCCTGTGCCCCATGGGAACAGTCCTGCCCGAACTGCCAAGCCAGGTCCTCCATGGACTGGAAACAAGCATCCTAGGACCGGTTTCGGGCTTTCAGCCCTCGTCAGCCAGGATAGCCTGATTCCAGTGGCATGGTGAGCATGGCTGATTAGCCAGAAACCGGTCCCAGGATGCTTCTTTCCGGTGCAGGGAAGACATGGCTTGGCAGTTCGGGCTGGACTCTTCCCATGAGACCAGGGTCAGACTGGTTTGCATATGGTCATGTCTGAACTGGGGTGGCGGAGTGAGCTAAAGAATGATGATGGATTAAACCCAGATCAGTTGACTGGGGGCGGGGTGCTTGCATTGTTAAACACTCCGTCCATCATCCCCTTTGGTTTTGCGTTGTTCGCTCTAAGTTGTGGGTCCCTTGCTCACTTTGCCACTGGATTCAAGCTAGCCTGGCTGATGACGGTTGATTAGCCAGAAACCGGTCCCAGGATGCTTGTTTCCGGTCCAGGGAAGACATGGCTTGGCAGTTCGGGCTGGACTGTTCCCATGAGGTACAGGGTCAGACTGATTTGCATATGGCCATGTCTGAACTGGGGTGGCGGAGTGAGCTAAAAACTGATGATGGATTAAACCCAGATCAGTTGACTGGGAGTGAGTGCTTGCAATGTTCAACACTCCGTCCATCACCCCCATTTGTTTTGCTTTGTTTCAGCCTATCCCAACCTATCTTGCAAAGTCAGTGCAGCACCCACGACTGACCCCTCCTTTGCAAGGTAATAGGACAACTCAATTTTTTTTCAATTTAAATGCACTTATCAATTAACAACATAAAAACATTCCCTACTGTGCCTGATTGACTAAATTAAAAGAAAAGACAATTTTCTTTCCCAGCGATTAAACCCTTCAGTTTACCCTTCACGCACGACGAGTAAAACCTCTTCCGCTTACTCTTCACTCTAGCATCAAAGAACCTGTTACTCCTTCAGACGTACCCTTTCTAGGTGATATAAGACCAAAGTTTCACCAGTGAACTCTTTTGCTGTCAATTACTCTCACTTTTATACAAAAAAAATAATCCCTAGTGCTTCAAGTTCTACCAAACTTTACGCACTTACTTCATCAATACCAGTAACCGCACTGCAGTGTGGCTTCCATTTTCCACCCGCTATTCAATATCCCTGGGGATTTCCAGACAACATATAACAAATACAAACGGATTTTGGTTAATACATAAAATCAATACAAATCAATACGCAACTAGCTACCCATCTTAACTAAACCCTAACCATCCTCTGCTTCCAAGAAATACTGATGGCGCGAGATTACTGACATCATACTCACCTGGGCCCATAAACATTCACACTTTGAACCAGTAATCGATTTTATCTACCTACCTATCAGAGTTTTATTCACCTTAGGACTTATACCTGTACACCATGACTTACCAAATCCTTGTCACTTATGCTCTAGGTCCTCATGCTGATGGATCAAAAGGAGTTAGAATAATAGGTTTAGTATAACATTAACTTTTATGGAAATAACCACAGACTCTTAAAAAGATTTAAACACTTTATCTATGCAATATTTTGTGAGTCTGATGCCATAACAGTGAGATTAGAGACTTTGCAAGTAAGAAAATAATTATTAAAGCAAAAGTCTTGCAACACTTAAAACAAATACTTTTAGACATAGGTACCTGGGAAGGGTAAAAAAGGGAAACAGTACATGGACATACCACACAGATTTTATTTACCTAGAATGGTGTGAGGACCAACCCTGGCCTTTTGGGAAAAGAAAGGGCTCCCGACTAATCAGGTGCCAACAGGACAGATCATATGCAAGATAGAACAGGTAACCTCCGCTAAGTGCAACACCAGCGTCACACCCCTCTCTGCAACTACTCTCGAAATCCCTTCTTGGCGACAGAGTCTTCTCCCTCAGCAATTTCCAGATTCTTCTTTCAGACTATTCGACTAGCCCTCTGAGGTCTGCGGCATCAATGTTCTTCTTCAGCATATGTTGGGTCAGTGACAGGTCTGTCGCAAGTCGGACAATCTAACTGACTAAACCTACCTTAGTTATACTATTTTCCAGGGTATGTACCACCCCCAATGTTGTGAATATGTGTATTACCCTTAATTTGGTTTGACAGAAATTACGTAAATCATGTTAAGGTTTTGGATGAGGCATTTGCCAATGGGTACAAACTTTCCAAAATAGTTTGGTGATTCACAGTAACAAAAACCTCCAAGAGGCTTAAAAGGACTAAAAGTGTCGTCCTTCTGTCCAGCTCAACATACCATTTCAAAAAGCACAGAAGGTCGGTTTTGTTCCAGTTTCAGTCAGACTCCTGATTTGTGAATGCATGAATGTTCATCTAGGAAAAATGTCTGATTTTTGCAAATATAGGACAGGCTGTCATAGGCGTATTGTTACTTACAGCCGATGGCCTATGTATTATTTATTTATTTTATTTTAGTGGGGAAGGTAGGCTTTTTAATTACAGTTTGAGCCCGAGACAGGAAAAAGATGTGTCATCTCCCGTTCTAGTGGTACTAACAAGATGAGATGCTCCTTTAATACCATGCTAGAATGATCTCTGCTCAGGCATTTGTGGGTTTTAATTATTCAAGAATAGAAAAGACTCTGTGCTGTGACAAGGACACACTGAAAAGGAGAGCTCGTGGGAATTGGAATAGGGTCTGAGTAAGGGTTTGGATTGCCAGGTTATTTGGCAATGGCTCCTGCATACCATTCACCGATAGTTATTGTCGTATTATTGAGTTTTTTTGTTTTTTTTAAAGAAATAATTAAGTGTGGCATAAAACGTCTGGGTTTGTAGGTAGTTGTGTAAAGAAACCTTTTGGGAAGCAAGTTGTGGAAATCAAGTCTGCTAGAAGATGATGGTATTTTAATTGATAGTTTATTTCCTAACTAGTTGAACATATGTTGTTTTAGAATCTATATCAGGAAGAATGCCCCAGTTACACCCTTAAACTTAATTGTTTCTTCCTTTACAAATCCAGGTTTGACAAGCATCGTTGTGTTATTGAAATTTGAATTTGTGCAAAGGCAGTAGAGTAAGTATGTAGAGTTCCCAAGAATGTTCATGTGCATTAGAAAGGTTTTACTAGTGGTTGCATAACGAATGACTCGTATCTTGATGTAGAACTGTAGAGTACATTGTTTTCAGATTTGAACAGAGAGCAAAGTTATAGTGAGTGTATCGACGCAAGGTGGTAAGAAAGCATAACCATAGAACTGTTTGGGACCTATGATAAGAGAAAAGCCTAGGTGTAGCACGGATGAGTGAAAGTGTTGAGGTTTTCAATCCTTCTCCTCATCAGTTCACATGTTTATCATTTAGGGCAGGGGAGATGGATGTACGTTGTTACACCGCATGCTTTTACCACGCATGCTTTTACAGTGCAGGTTTTTCAACGCAAGTCGTTACAACGACTTGCGTTGGGGGGTGCTGGATAGTGAATAGTTTAATTTACTATTCCCACTCCAGTCCCCGTGGATAGTAGGCAAGGTGTTGGATAGTAAATTAAACTATTACCTATCCTAGAGGGCCCCCCAGCGCAATTCGTTGTAATGACTTGCGTTGAAAAACCTGCGTTGTAAAGGCACTGCGTGGTAAAAGTTGCGTCGCAAAGGATGTTTCCCGGGGAGATGAATGTCTTAATAGTGTTAATCTGCTTAAGGAGATCTTGGATCTAGTGATTTTCTAGGTGGTTGGTAAAACATCACTAATGTGACGGTTTGAGAGGGAAGGCTTCTTTCTGATCTTCACTTAGGGTCAGCATGAGGAAGTTTTAAAATCAGCCATCGCAACACAAAACCCATTGAGAAATCTTGTTAGAGAATGGAATATCCTGACGCAACTAGAGAGGAAATAATAGCTGGTGACTGAGCAAAGTGTTGGTTGAAATTCAGGACCATTTCGAATTAAGAAAATATTCCCTGCAAAGTACGAAGGTTTCATTCAGTAAGTAGATCACCATGCTATTTTTTGTAAGGAATCTTCAGACACCGCGTAGATTGAAGATCTTTATTGAGTTGATGGCATAAAAAGACAACACACTAGAAACTCAGGAGCGGTACCATGTACACTCGCAGCTGGCAATAACTGTCATTGGAATCATCTGGCATTCTAGAATGCCAGATGATTACATCACAATGCACGAGCGTGGGGAGAGAGGAACGGAGACCCCAGGGGAACAATTCTAAGGGAAAGGCAAGAGTGAATTACAACACAACACATCTCCTTCCCAATTAAAGGGAAAAAGAGGAACTGAACAGAGTAATATACAGTTTAAAGGGGTACAAAGGGAGTGACCCCTAATCACATACAAAGTCTTTTAACTTGCTGGGATTAACATTGACCCGTCCAAACCTGCCAATCCCCTCGGTCACAGAATCTCTAGTGGGATCCTCTTCCTCTTCCTCTTCTCGGGCTGGAACTACTCACACATGGTACATCACTAGAATCACTACTACCAAGAGCAAGGTGTTCACCCAGTGTTTCGTTGTGCCCCTGAATAGAGGGGACGCTGACTTCTCCAGGCTGGGAATGCATGGAGGTATTGTTAACTTCTTCGTCTGATCCTAACTCATCTTCATGCATCCAATCAAAGTTTTGCTTTTTGCACACAAGGTCACGTACAGCACGCTGAGCCCGAGCTGAATGAGCATAAAATTCACCACTCTCGCCCCTAGCTATCCGTAGCTTTCTCGCTTACAGAGAGCGTAGAAACATGCCAGACTTTGCCATCACTAAGTAGAGCAGAATTACAGAAACATTTTTCAACGACAAGGGTTTGGGAATAGCGATTCTGACTTTTTTAATGAAACTGCTCTTCTTGACCCTCACTCGATCCCCCACCTTGAGACGTAAAAAGGTTTGCACATATGCTTAATCATATCGCTTGTTGCAATCACTCTGTGCTTCTAAGACATACTTCCTCGCCATTTCAGAAGACCACTCTGCTCTCCTAGCTGTTTTGAGCCGACCAAAATTATCCTTTGACATAGGAGAATTCAAAATGACTGAAGGACATTCTCTCACTGGGGATGATCCTGTGTACCTATATTATTTTGTACAATTTATTCTTCCAAATTATTCCATTATTGTTGGCTAACTGTATGATGCCTTTGACAACCCGGTTAAATCGTTCCACAGCTCCATTCCCTGCTGGGTGATATACAGATGTGGTTTTATGGGTAACACCATTCCTTTCCAAGTACTTCCTAAAATCCTCAGAGGTGAACTGTGTACCATTGTCACTTACAATATATTTGGACAAACCTTCCCTCGTGAAAACACCATCTGAAATTTGACAATGTTGCATGCATCAATCTTGTGAAGTATATCAATCTCAGGCCACTTAGAAAAGTGATCAAGTACTACCACATACACTTGTTCTCCTCGATCCCTTATGGGCCCTATAATATCAATGCCAACCCTTTCCCAGGGCATACCTGTGCAAGACAAAGACTGCAAAGGGCTTTTAAGAGTGACATGTGACTTGGCAGAGTTTTGACACTGCACACAATTTTTTACTTTCCTTTCAATTTCTAAATCACATCCTGGCCACCGGTACCAATATTTAACTCTGTGTTTGGTTTTATTAATGCCAAGGTGTCCCTCCTGGCAAATTTCCATTATTCTGTCTCTCAACACTTCACAAGGGACAACATTTCCTTGCCTCAAAATTAGTCTGCTTTCCACTGACAACTTGTGTCTCAGTTTCCAATATGTTCTTAACTCTGTTCTAACAGTTTTCTTACCTAGCCAACCACCAAGATTCAGTTTGCTTACATCTTGTAAAATGTCATCCTGTTCAGATGCCTTTAACTAGATCTCTCTGGAAATGCTGGGAGATTCTTTAGTGATATTGGCTACACAGAATTCTTCTTCCTTACATTCAACATCACCACAGTTTGGGAGAGGTAAGCGGCTGAGGAAATCTGCGACCACATTCTTAACATCAGGCAAATACTACACTTCGTAATTGAAGTCCAACAATCTTACTGACATGCATGCATGTCTAGGTGATGCAGCATACAACCCTTTTGTGGTAAGTACTCTGGTGAGGGATCTTTTGTCACTGCGTAGAATAGCCTTTTTTCCCCAAATGTACTGGCGGATGTGTTCCAGGCCCCATACAAATGCTAGTGCTTCGTGCTCTATAACTGAGTACCTTTCCTCAGTAGGGGTTAATGAGCGCGAAGCAAAAGCAATGGTGGCCTCCCTACCTATTTCATTTTTTTGCATAAGAACGGCTCCTATACCTCTCCTGCTGGCATTGGTAGTGACCACACTAGCAAGTTCCGGATCAGAACCATGCAATGGAGGAGCATCACAGATTTCCTCTTTGAATGTTTTTTGACAACAAGGTGACCATTCAAACTTGTTTTTTGACTTCATCAATTGTCTGATGTCATATGTTTTTGAAGAGAAATTCCTCACAAACTTGGAATAAAATTCCACCACCCCTAAGAATGCTCTCAACTACTCTGTGTTTTTTGGCACAGGAGTATCTTGAATCGCATTCAATAATTCACTCTTAGGCTTGATACCAATCTGCGTGATTTTCTGACCTAGGTACGTGACTTTCCTCACAGCAAATCTGCATTTACTATACTCATCAGTCATACCACAATTTTGCAATGCATTAAGAACTTGGAATAACCTCTGGTCATGGTCTTCCTTGTTCTTGCCCATCACCAAAATATAATCTTGAAAGATGAGTAAGTTCCTGATTCCGTTGAAAATGTCATGCATTAGTCTTAGGAACAAGGCTGCTGCTGAGGCCAGCCCACAGTGAACTCTTTTAAATCTATAACAACCGAATGGTGAGATGAATGTGGTGAGGCACCTACTGTCTGGGTACAACGAACCCTGATGCTAAGCCGCTGTTCAGTCGATGGTTTAAAACACTTTTATGTCTTTGGTAAGTGTAAGCATTTCATTTATTTTAGGGAGAGGGTATTGAACTACTAGAATGCTCTTACTGCGTTTGCGTAAGTCGATGCATAACCTCCACTTACCATTGGACTTCCGGGCCACGACCAAGGACACAACCCATTTGGAAGATTCTGTTGGTTTTATGATACCAGCATTTAGTAAGACACCCAGTTGTGCATTGACTTCTTCTCTTAGGGAGAAAGGAATATGTCTGACCTTATGTATACTTGGTACTGCATTGTCTTTAAACTGGATGATTTTGTGCTGAAACCCTTTTAATTTTCCATTGGTACCACTGAATACTTTAGGAAACTTTCTAGAAATTACTGACGTAAAATTATCTTCTGGTTGTGGCAACAAGACATGTTCCGGACTGTTGGGATTACGTGTAATGCCCAATTTGCTTTGGTCTTTCAGTCCCAATACAGAGGGTCCAGTGGCACAAACATACAGTTTGCTCATGGTTTCTCTGTTTTTGAATACAAATTTGTTTCCTGTAACCTACCAACTCAATGGGTTCCCCTGTGAAAGTTTTTAAAGGGCTATCAGGTAAGTCAAGATCTTGACCTAGAACATGCATGAACTTCTTAGCCCACACGTCTTTGTGGATAATAGTGTATGGTGAGCCTGAATCGGCAACAATTGAAATACTCGCACCACCTATGGCTATTACGCACATGGCTTTCTTCCTGTTTCCTTTTTCATTTATGCTTGTATTAGCGGCATGCGCATCTATTACATTAAGCACACACCAGTCACATTCAGATTCATCAGACGAACCGGAATTGTTTTCCTCGTTCTGCTCAATCATTTTTAACTCTACCACTCGGTTTTCTCTGCCATACTTTCTGAAAATGTCTGATAATACCACACTTGGTACACTTCTGATTACGTGCCGGACATTTTCAGTCATTGGCTAAATGTCTGTTGCTTCCACAATGATAACTCTTCCTCTGAGAGAAACCGTTATCGCAGCTCTTAAGTTCAGTCTCCAAACTTTCTTTGCTCTTGTTCCTAAAAGTTGTCTGCTACCTCATCTTTGCGCCGCGTATTTTAGCTACTACACTACAGTTTTCCTGTTTCATCTTGCTTTCAGAGAATACAGCTTTTGTGCTCCTACCGGTCAACTCAGCACTTTTTACAGTGTCTATAACATCCTGCAGTGGTTTTTCACCTTTGGCCCATAATGAATCTTGGATATTGGGATTGGCAGCACACCATTACAATCTGGTCCCTTATGAACTCGTGCAGATTACCAAAATGAAAAAGAATGCAACATTTTTGAGGACTGAAACAAAATCCTCCATGGTTTCATCTTTGCCTTGTTTGCGGTGAAAGAATTTGAAGCGATCTACTGCAAAACAAACCGTGGGTTTGTGATAATTGTCCAAGTCTTCCAGTGCATGGACATATCCCATACGTTCTTTTTGATGCTGTTGTATACTTTGTGCCCATCAATCCTGGGATTCTTGAATATTGCCAGAACATACATTTTGGACTACGCAGAAAGAGTAAAACCTTTCTACAATTTCATAAAACCTGACTTTGTGTTAGACAGTGCTCATAGGAACACACAGATACTCTTCATTCCTTACAAACTGACTTGATAGCTTCCAAACATTTACAGACATGCGTAAACGTACGCAACCTGGTGATCCGTGTAGTTGCAGGTCAATCTTACATCCAAGATGGATACAATGGGCTAATTCTCTCACTGCAACAGATGTGGAATACAGGTACGACCCAAATCTAAAAAGACAAGCATTTCTGCAATATGAACAAGAATATCCTCTACCAAGTAAAATAATGCCTCTAGATCAGTATGAGTATATAATTTATACGGACCGTTCCGCTCAGCCGGCCTTAGGGAGTAAACCGCAATACAGCGACACGTGTGCTATCGTAAAAGGGTGCATGCGGGATGGAAACTTTCATCCGGGTTGTACAAAAACGCAGTCTCTAGGGGACTGCACAGTGCAGATGGCAGAATTAAAAGCACTATTACTGGCACTGGTAAACACGGATTGAGGATTGCCCACTCTGATCGTGTGCGATTCCTTTTACTGTGTGCAGTCACACAATAAATATTTACATCACTTGGGATAGAATGGGTTTAAAGATGCAAAAGGTGGCACAATTAAGCACAGAACGCTATGGGAACAGTTACTGGAGTTGAAAAACGAACTACCAAAGACTCAGATGATACACACCCTGAGTCATCAACGTGATGGCGTTTACGTTGAAGGTAATTAATTGGCTGACAAAGCTGCAAATGGGGCTGTAAGCACGGCTTCCGTAGCTGCAGTCACTCGTTCAAAAACGAGAATAGACAGTGAAATAATGGTTGAGATTATTGCCACACGCAATAACTCAGCAGTACCGAAAAGAGTTCCACTCAAGTACTCCTACAAGTTAGATGCAAATAATGTTCCATTTGCTCAAATTCCTGGAGTAGGGGTGTTAGAACTGGCTATTTCTGGTAGGCTAAGGCTGACGCCAAAGCCAGGCAGAAACCACCATTCTAGTCAGGGCAAGGAAGTCACACGCCAAGATAACCTCTGCTCACCCCCTTGGTAGCTTGGCTCAAGCAGTAAGGCTAAACTCGGAGGCAATGTGTAAAGCATTTGCGCCAGTGCACAACAGCAACCACATACTAGGCACACCACAAAAGAGACTCCACACAAGGTTATTATAAAAATAACTTTTGTATTGTAAAAACACATCAGATAAAATCACACATATACATTGTGCCAACTGGCACGGGCAATATTCACAGGGATTATGTACACCAGACAGGGCCACATGGGCGCCTGTCAGAATCGGATGTAGTACTTCTAGATACAGTGTAGAATATAAAGTCACTTCTAGAATAAAGAATAAAGGTAACATAAAATAATAATCAAAGATAACAACCAGTAACCACTGGTAACAGAAACCAGGACCTAACTAGGACCACCTGTACTAAGAAAGAAGAACCACCTAAGTATCACACAGCATTAGGGGTCTAAGAAAGAATACATTACTCATGATGCAATAAACCTACATTCAGAGGAGTAGAAAAGACAACCACCTAAGAATAACCACATTTAGGGGTACACCAGAACACATTACCCATGATGCAGGAACCACATTCAGAGGAGTAATAAAGAAGAACACATGATGCCATAAACATTCAGAGGTGTTAAGAATAGAGCACATGATGCAATAAAATACATTCAGGGGTGCAGCGCAGGAAGACACATGATAACCAAACATTCAGAGGTGCAGCGCATGGAAAGAAAGACACATGATGCAGTAACACATTCAGAGGTGCATAATAAATCAATAGCGCAAAAACTCACATAAGCAATAACTATTAAAAAGCATAGAAATCACATTGCGCCAACACTACATAAGCCACTACCTGTGACAGTCCCTAGGCCAACTGGCCTTGTGGGGCAAAGATGCCCTGAGTCCAAAGTCAGGGTGCGCTGCCATGCAGCGCCAGTTTCACAGTACAAAAAAAGCCTAAACGTGGCAGCTGCCCACAAAGTGATGGGCAACTGGGAACAGAAACCTGTGGCAGGGCTCTCAGTAGCCCCTAGACAAATCTGCGCCACCTGAGCCACACAGGCTCTAAAGCAACATGCCCCCTCTGAGCCTCCGTGGCTCTAAAACACACTAATGGCCCTCTGAGCCACACAGGCTCTCTCCACAATTCTGCTACCACGTTGGAGCCTCTCAGGGCTCTAGATTGCACGTGCCGGCAGGAAGGGGGGGCGGGCACCGACCATCTGCCCCGACGCCCCATCTAGAGGCTGCCCTCGTTGGAGTCCCCCTCAGGGGACTCGGGATGCCAAATATGCCCGCAAGAGCCTTGAAACAGAATGCGGGGCAAGGTGGGAGCGGCCCACTGCCAGACAGGGCCGCTCCAGACGAGAACAGAGTCCGGTGCCTTGAGGCACCCATCAAGGAGCCCCCACACTCACCGGACCTCGGGCGGCGCTTCTGGGGAGCAGCGCGGAGGGGCAGGCACCGGCATTGTGCCTCCCGCCCCCTCCGCCAGACACAGGCTGCAAGGCTTCTCCCGCTTCACCCGGGCCCCCTCCTGGGACCCGGGGCTCTCAGCCACAGCTCCGTTCCTCCTTCCCTCGCGCCGCCAGCATGCAGCATCTCCTTTCTTCCTCTGCCGGCAGCGGGGGCGGGACTTCCGGCCGGCCGTGCTGCGATTGGCCGGCCGGCCAACCACTTCTGGGTCGCTGCGGGCAGTGCAGCGGCCCTTCTCCTTAGGCAGGCAGGCGGGGGCTGAGTTTACCGAGGAGTGGGCTCCCTCGAGTAAAAATCAAGATTAGCGGCATGGCCGCGGGGCAAATGCCGGGTGGGCACCGGCCTAAGAACAATCACGCAATCGAGGTGGGCACTCTTAATTAATTAAATAAATACGGGCATAACGCAGGGTGGCACCTGCAACATCTCACGCAAAATGCGTGATAGCAACACGCTCGCTACGGGTGAAAAATAAAGCGCTCTCAAGCGCTAGGAGGCAGAAATAACGCGCTTCCTTCGCGCTGGGGGCACTGACAGCCTCACAAGCCCCCAGAGATGACCCCTACATCAAGAAGGGTCCCAAAAGTCTTGAGTCATCCAGGAGGCAGCACAGCAGCTCCTATTAAGGGAAATCCTCCAGCAAAGTTCTTCAGGAGTCCAGGACCAGTCCATCAGGAATCCAGGGCAAAGCAAAGTCCCCCCATCAGCCCATGCAAGGCAGAGGGGTCCCCCAGAGTCCTCCAGGCATCCAGGGGCTGGGCAGCGCCCGCCCCTGGTTGATTCAAGTCAGAAACAAGAACATTTTGGAAGGGGGCACAGCCCCTTCTTATACACAGAAAATCCTTTGAAGTCCTTTGAAGCAGGCAGTGTGAGAACCAGCTGGACTGGTTTAGAGGGAAGTCCCCTTCAGTATCAGGGACAGAGGTGTCAGTCGCCCAGCGGGAGGTGGAGCCAGCTTTGTAGTTACACAGGAACAGCCCTTCACTATCAGGTGCCATCTCCTCCCACTTCCCTGGCAGCAGATGCTGCCTTTCATCCATGGGCTGGCTTCAGACAACCTCCTGGGCTCTCTAGCCCCTGTCATCCTCAAACCAGACAGTCAATCCACAAGCAGGCCCAGGCACTCTGGGCCAGGCTCACCAGCCAATCACACGCTAGCATCAACTTACACAAATATGCCAACTTCCAAAAGTAGTACTTCTAGACTAGACACAGTCATGCCGCATACATCATTTTGCAGCATTCATTCTCACGAGTTCGCTCATACCAAACTCGCCCCTGCACTCCCCACGCATCAGGAACTACCATGGGCATACATATTCCCCATTCATTCCTATGGGAGGGCAGGTCACTCACCACACATTCACAGAGAGCTCAAGCACTTTACACTGTACCACAGTGAAAAAGTGCGCAGAGGCCTAAAATCACCAACACCAGGTTCCATGAACAGGCTAGTAAAAAGCAAAAAGTCTAGGGGTGAACCTGCCCAACGGGCCGGGTCCAACAAGGGGATAGAGTAATTCCAAATATGGACCGCAGGTTATGATTAATTCTAGCATCACATGAGGGTATAGGCTCTGCACATGCAGGAGTTATAGCGACTGTTTCTCTGTTGAAACAACGCTATTGGTGGCCAGGACTAAGAAAGCAGACTAAGGACTACGTCTTGAAATGCGACATCTTCCAGCAGATGAAAGGCTCCACTGTAACACGTCCAGCGTAGACACAATTACTAATATCAGACAAATCACTTGTGTGTTTATTTAGACCACTGTGGCCCCCTACAGTCTGATGGGGCTTACAAGTATATAATGGTTGCAGTGGATTTCTGCTCTAGATTCCTATGGGTGTGGCTCCAACACTCAGCTGATGCTCAAACTGATATAAAATATTTTCTTTATAGGGACATGCGCAATCAGCACATTACATTCTGAACTTGGCCCCGCGTTTAGCTCTAGGGTTTACAAGGAAATGGGTGTAACATTGTGGTACTCCTCTCGGTACCAACCTGAGGGAAACTTGGTCATGGAGAGGAAAAAACAAGACTTAAAGCAGTCTTTAACAGCTAGAGTATTAGGCTTGGGTTGAAGTTGGATAAAACATCTACATGGGGTTCAAGGGCATTAAATAACCAGCTAAGAAGCTCTCTAGGGGGTGTCACTCCTTATGAGGTCCTATTCGGGACGAGCATGTGGGTACCTGATCTTAATTGCGAAGGCAGAGTGGCGGATGAAAAACCTTTTGACATCCATAAACGTTAGGCTGTTTTACAGGACCTAAATGAGTCCAGGGCACTACAGAGTAATGTCCAGGTGAAGCGGACCACCACTGGGAAAGTCGAGTCAGTTACGGCAAATCCTGTCTGGATCTCTAAAGATGGGGACTTGGTCAGAGAAAAGATAGCGGACAAAAAGGAATTTGGGCCATCGTGCAGAAAGCCTGTCCTGGCAGTTGAAGGTACAAGAACAGTACTTCTGCCACCCCTTGCCAGTAAAAAGGAGAAATGATTTGTCTCAATTGACCTAATCAAACCACACTATGTGGCCGATACAGAGTAGTAGGCCATGTGGACAGGCACCCTCCTCTCGCAACTATACAAGAAGTTCAAACAGAAAGACTTATCACGTTTGAAGAGTCACCTGCACAGAATAATGGACTATGCAACAATGCCTTGGAGCTCGTTCCTCTTGAAACTGAAGTCAAAATGAGAACGGGGGGGGCGTGGCCAAGATGGCGACGGAGTGAGACGTCTTTTAAATCCCGGCGCCGAGCCCTGCTTAGCCTTGTCCAGCGAGATTAGCGGCAAGCTCTGCGGTCCCACGGGGACAGATTCGGTTCCCAGAGGAGTAGGGGTCGACTCCGGTGCCAAGAACAAGAACGTTGAAGGGTCTGGAGAGGCCTCAGGAGCTGTGACGCTGTGGGGCCCTGCGATCCCCGGCCTGGCGTGCTGAGGAGGCTGGACTTCCGGAGCTCAGACGCGGCCGCTCAGCAAGGACCCTGCGACGGGACTGAGGCGGATCTGAGGTTCGCTGCACCGACTCTTCTGCCTGTCTGGCCAACGTGTGGGGTGCTGGAGTGGTGGGACACCGCTGGAGTCGGGGGCCGCGGCCGCTGGGTGTTCTCCGGTGGTGCGGACCGGTGAGGCCCGGCGGAAAGACGGCACTGGCCCCCCCCCCCTCCCCCCGCCCTTCTTGGACTGCTCCGGCATGGCTGAGACTCCGGGAGGTTTCCCTCCCCAGCGGCAGTGACCCCAGTGGGGGTGAGGTAGGACCCAGCAGGGTGCCCGGACCCGGCGGCAGCCTTATTGGTATCGTGGCGCCCCGGGGGCTGCGGGCCGGGATCCACGACCTGGCGTGCATGACTGGGGAGAGTGTTTGGAGCAGGAGCGGAGTGGCGCCCGGAGAGGCCCCGGAACTGTGTGCCTCGGCCGGCCGGTTGCTGGCGGGGCCGTGCTACCTTGGATAGTGCGTGGACATTAAGGCTGAGCGAGGCTTGCCGGTCCTGAAGGGGGGGGGGCGCTTCCGGACCGGCCCTGGGGGCAGAGAGGACTCTGTGGCCGCGTGAACTCTCCCCATTCGCTCTGCCTTGTCCTGCTTGGCCGAGGGCAGCTACCGTGCACCCGAGGACCCCTCACAGGCGACCCATTGAGCTTACCTATTGTGGCTGCATATCAGGGTTGGCGGAGTTGCGCTGCCACGCAGGGGGGTGCATTCTGAGAGTCTAAAGCCTACGAACTGACACAGCTACACAGTGGGGTGCACCAGTAATAGGCCTCGACAGGGAGTAGTGGTTATGAGGCCCGCAAGCCTGTGATCCCCGGCCTCGCGTTGCTGCTGGGGCTGGTCTTGCTGCGCTGCTGCGGGGGATGCCGGAGGCGGCGGCAAGGTGTTGACGGAAGAACTCTACCGGTTTTTGGGCCTTACCGATTGCTGAGGGTCCAGAACAGGATTGGAGGTTGCGGGGTGGCAGCTTCGGAGCGAGGCCTACTGAAGTGGAGGAGCTTGCGCTTCCATCGCAGTCCGAAGGCAATGTGGAGAGGGTGACTGCAAGGACTCTTCCCCGCCGCTCCTAGCTTGGATTGCCGCAACTGTTGTAGCCGTCTGGCATCTGGAGGGCCTGCTGTGGGGACTGCCGCGCTCTCCCACTGTGACTACGGGTGAAGGTGCGCGGAGCGGCGTTGGGCCCACCCTGTGAGAACTACTGCAGGGGAATCGATAGTGCAGCCTGTGTGGCGCATCTACACTGGGCGCCGGCGAGAGGTGGCGGATTGTTGGAGTACCGGAGTCGCCACCTGGAGCTAGGGGGACGCCGCTCCCCGCGAGAAGTGCCACGATGTCGAACGCATCCCGCAACAAGGGGAAGCCAGGGAAAGATGGTGCGGCGAAATCTACTCAACACCCGGCGTCCCCGTGACCCAGCGCGTCGCCCAAGAAGTCGGATGATGAGGCCCCAGCGACTAAGGCCTTCATGACGGAGCTCTTCGCCTCCATTAAGGAAGACATTTCCGAACTACGCGCCCAACTTGCACCGGACCTCCGGGAGGTGCGGAGGGATGTGGACGGTATCGGGCAGCGGGTGGCTACCCTGGAGGATCACGATCTAAGTATGGCGAACGATGTGCACCAGTTACAGCAAGACATCATTCGACTGACGGAGCAAAATCTGGACCTCCAATCCCATACGGAAGACCTGGAGAACCGTTCCCGCAGGAACAACATCCGCATTCGTGCGGTACCGTGGGACGGAGAAGCGGGGGATCTCCGGGGCTATGTCCAGGCCCTCTTCCTGCAGGTGCTGGGCGACGATGACGTCCAGGAAATCATAATGGACAGGGTGCATAGAGTTGGGCTGCCGAGGAGAGGGGGGCCACCTCCGGACATACTAGTTTGTGTTCATGATTTCCAACTAAAAGAACGTATTTTACGGACCATCACTTAACTGCAATTTCGGGAGCACAGGCCGCAGCTCTACCAAGACCTGGCGGCTTCGACCCTCCAGAAAAGGCGGGAGTTCCGCCCAGTGACTGCCTTCCTTCGGGCGCGTGGCATTTCCTACTCATGGGGCCACCTGTTCCGCATCATCTTTCGGTGGGAGAACAGATTGGCGCAGATTCGATCAGCCAAGTGGCAAAGGACCTCCTGGGCTTGGACGACGTGTCCCCTTCGCAGGAAGCAGGCGGCTCGGTCACGGAGGCGCAGGCGCTCCTCCTCATGGCAAAGGGTGGGCCCGGATTTGGACACCAGACGGCCTGACCGTTCGACTAGCTTGCAGGAGAGGGGAGATGCTGTAGCCTCGGTGGCTTCGGCGACATCGCCGTCCTCCCAGCAAAGCTCAGGAGCTGCTTGATCTTTCAGCCGCCAGCTGGCAGGTGCCGGAGGGGCGCATGACTTCAAGTATTGTGGGTTTGATTGTACTTTTGGAGAAGACACCCCGGTCCGTGGTCTCTGGGGGCTCCAACTATGGTTCCTCGGCCCCAACCCAGGAGGATTCTCACGAACTACCCTCTACTGGGACTGTTAAGTACATTTGGTTGTTTTTGGGTTTGGTTTTGGTCTTGAAGGGGGGAGGCGGGGGGAAGCTTTGGGGCTTTGGCGGGGGGGTGTTGGGGGGGCTGGGGGGGAGTTGGGTTGCTAGGTGGTGGTGTCTGGAATGTGTGTGAAGTATGCTTTGGTCTTTTTTCACTTGCGTTGATTGTGCTCTTGTCTGTCGGGCTCCTGGGAGGGCTTGCTACCTGGGTGGGAGCTGTCATTGAACCTGGGGTACTGGGCTCTGGGAGGAGTACGGTGCTCGATGACGATCTGGTGCAGCTTGGGGCTTGGGGATCTGCTTGGCTGCCTTTGGGGGGATGGGAGCGTGGGCAGATTATATGGATGTACATGCAGGGGGGGAGTCTGATTAATTCCCATGCCGATTAGTGTGGGGACTTGGAATGTGAAGGGCCTCAACTCACTCCAGAAGCGCCAAAAAATTGGGAAATATATCTCAGATCACCACTTAAACATTGTGGGACTCCAAGAGACTCACTTGGCGCGTAAAGATGAGCTTCGATTGCGTCATAAGCAATTCCCACTCATTTATAGGTCATCAGCGGCTACTAAACATAGAGGGGTGGCACTTATGTTCTGAGCGTCCCAACACTTCCAACCTACGGGGGTCAGCTGCGATAAGGAGGGGCGTTGGTTGATGGTCATGGGGGTGCTCCATGGCACGAGCTGTACATTTGTTGTGGTGTATGTCCCTAACTCGGGGCAGAATGGGTTTCTCCGCGATCTGTTGGACAGAGCGGGGGATTTTGTTGAGGGGCATGTGATTCTTATGGGGGATTTCAACATGGTATGGGATGAGGGCTTGGACTGTTCTAGGGCTCGGAGGACGTGCACTGGGGTTTTCGCTGAGGAAACTCAGAGCATGGTTGGTGACCTTGGTTTGATTGATAGCTGGCGCTTCCTGCATCCACACACACGAGACTACACATTTTATTCTCATGTACATCATACCTATTCCCGGCTCGATCATATCTTTGTAAGCCAGACCCTCCGGGGAGATGTCCGTGACTCTAGCGTTTTCCCTCTATCGGTGTCTGATCATAGCCTACTGGTGCTGGGGCTCCACTGGCCGACCGAAGGAGATGGGACGAGGAGATGGTATTTCCCGCCGGCCCTTGTTCGGGATGACACCTCCTGTAGGGAACTGCGAAAAGCGATTGGGGACTTTCTGGCCCTCAACCCGGCGTCGGACACTTCCCTTTTTAACACTTGGAATGCATGCAAGGCCTCCTTGCGGGGCACCTGCCTCAGTCTCAACGCCAACCTCAATCGGTTACGGAGGAAGGAGCGGGAAGACCTGGAGGCGGAACTTGCGGTCCTAGAACAAGCCAACAAAACCAATCCGTCTAGATTGATCCTTAGACCACTGACTCCTGTCAGGGGTAAATTGAAGGCCCATTATAACAACCGCGCAGAATTTACCCTCCTTAGGCTTCGGCGTACTTCCTACTCACAGGGGAATAAAATAGGCAAGCACTTGGCCCGTCAACTTCGGGACAAAAGGGAGAGAGACTATATTGGAGGCATCCTGGATCCCGTAGGGTCGTTACACCATAGAGATGGGGATAAAGCTGCTATCTTTGGCCGTTTCTATGAGACACTGTATAGGGGTGACTCCTTGGATCCAGTGGCTCAGGACCACTTCTTGGCAGACCTTCCCATCCCGCGGGTATCGAAGGAGTGGAATGACCATCTTGCTGCCCCCATCTCCAGGTCGGAGGTGTTGGATGCTATCAGGGACCTGAAGCTCCACAAGGCACCGGGACCCGGTGGTTACACAGCGCTGTTCTATAAATCGTTTGCGTCTGAACTCTGTGACATCTTGGTGCCCCTCTTCAACGAAATGGCTACCACGGGCCGAACCTCGGGCTCCATGGCGGAAGCAGTGATCACGGTGCTCCCAAAGCCGGGTAAAGATCTATTTCAGTGCTCCTCATATCGTCCGATAGCTCTTCTCAATGTTGATGCTAAACTATATTCCACCATCATAGCGCGCAGGCTACAGGACCTGATGCCGGCAATAATACACCCGGATCAATCGGGATTTATTAAGGACCGCCAGACGCATGACAATTTGAGAAGAGTTATACATCTTGTAGAGAAGGCCTCTCGGTTCCGTATCCCGGCGGTACTGGTGGGGTTGGATGCAGAAAAGGCCTTTGACCGAGTGGATTGGGGATTCCTATTCCGCACCCTGGAGGCCTTTGGCTTCTCACGCCAAGTTATCACCATGATTTGTGCAAACTACAGCACTCCTAACTCCAGGGTGGTCATTAATGGTCACCGCTTTGCCAGTTTCGCTCACTCCAGGGGAACCAGGCAGGGCTGCCCTCTATCACCCCTCCTTTTTGCTTTGAGCATTGAACCCCTGGCCCTGGCGGTGCGTGAGAGGGAGCAAATAAAGGGAATCCCCTTTAAGGGGGAACAGAATAAAATCTCCCTTTTCGCGGACGATGTGTTGCTGTCGCTGGGGGACCCAGCTCAATCCCTGCCGCAAATTCAATCATTGCTTTCTGACTATGAGGAAGTGGCCGGATTCAGAGTCAATTTCGGCAAATCGTATATCTTGAACCTGACGCTCCCGCCGGCCGAGATGAAGCGACTCCTCCCACTTACGCCATTGGCGTGGGCACCTGCCTCCCTGCTCTATCTGGGGGTGCGTTTGACACCCTCCATTGGGTCCCTATTCACAGCAAATTTCCCTCCTATGCTTTCGGCGGTACGTGGGGAACTGGACCGATGGAAGCCGAAATACATCTCCTGGCTAGCTAGGATCCATGCCATTAAGATGGTTCTCCTTCCCAGATTCCTATACCTCTTCCAGGCGCTCCCCATTCCTATAGAGATGGACTTCTTCCGGCGCCTTAAGACTCTCTTGCTGAAATTCATCTGGCAGGGAGGCCGGGCACGCCTTTCCTATGCAACTCTGCAGCGCCCGCGGGAGGAGGGGGGGTGGGTCTCCCTGATATGCACCTGTACTATAAAGCGGCACAGTTGCGGGTGCTGGTGGAATGGTCACAACAAGAGTCTGAGAAACACTGGCTGCACATGGACAGGAGTGTGGCGGGAAGGTAGATTTGGGATCTGGCCTGGAAGCCTAAGGTGGACAGGCCCAGAAACGCTTACATTAGCACACCCATGAGCACTGTCCTGAAGGTGTGGGACACAGTGACCGGGATGACCGCTGGACGACGTTCCCCTCTCCCTTTACTCCTCTGCATTTTAATCCGGCCTTTCCGCCGGCGCTGCAGGAGGGGCCGTTTCGACTCTGGAGAGAGGGTGGTTGTAGAGCCCTTACGCACCTGTTTCACGGCACGGAGCCCCTCTCATTTCCTAACTGCATGCGCGACTATGGCCTTCATACTACGGAGCATTTTAGGTATGCCCAATTGATCCACTGGGCTACCTCGACGGGCCTGCGGGAAGCGGCGACTAGACCGCCCTCACTCTTTGAGGCCTTTCTCTTGCGGTCAGCCACGATGAAAGGAACAATTTCTTTTTTATATAAACTCTTGCTTCGTACAGCGATCTCTCCTCGTCCACGTTACATGGAACATTGGGAGGGCCTTCTTGGTAGGGATATCACGGAGGGAGAATGGAAGGGTCTCTGGCGTGACATTAGGGCTCATAATCACTCAGTGGACCTACGGGACGCCCACTTTAAAACTATGTTTGACTGATACCTGTACCCCTCAAAACTGCATCGCATTTTCCCGGCGTCTTCAGACCGCTGTTGGAGGGTTTGCGGTCTGCCGTCGACATTTTAGCCACATTTGGTGGGATTGTCCGGTTATACGGCCCTTCTGGACTGAGATCTTGTCACATATCAAAGAAATATTGGGGTATCCGATCCCGGATTCCATGGCCTTTGTCATCTTGGGCCTTCGGGACCAACTATTGGAGCATCAAACGAAGGCGGACAAACAAATATTGTGGCTCTGTCTGGGAGCAGCTAAGCTCACTTTGGCTGCGGCCTGGAAGAAACAGACGGCCCCGGCTCTATCTTTGTGGCACGCGAAGCTGTGGAGGTTGATGAGCATGGAGAGAATGGCGGACATCTTCCTGGGCAACTTTAAGAACTTTGTTTCGGTGGGGACCTTTGGTCCGGGTTTTATCGCGAGGATAGCCATCCGCGGTCTGCCCATCAGCCCCTGCGAGCCCTTCATCTTTTTCAGATTTAAGTAACTTGAGTGATTGTGCGACTGTGAATGAGTATGTATGTTGGCGCCACCACCTTGGGGGGAGGGAGTGTTCGGGGTGGTGGGATGGAGGGGAGTTTTGGGGGGGGGGGGGGTTCTCTGTATTCGTTGCGGCACTGCATGGCTGTGGGGAGATTGTACTTACCCGGGGGCTATCGAGACCCATGAACTTGCTGGATTGACTTTCTCCCTTGATGAGGCAGCCGAGACTTCCGGAAACGTATGATTATCAGGTCCTGAACTGTTGCTGGCTTTCCTTGCACCCAGGACAGCCTAACTGTTGGACACCATCATAGCAGATGCAACTGTTGAGGACTCTGCCCAGTCCTACATATGTAATACTGCGCTATTGCCGCTGGTTTTCCTCTCTTTTTCTCTCTCTATATTTCCTTCTTTCTCTTTACTATGCAATAAATAAAAAATTTACAACAAAAAAAATGAGAACACGGATATCCACCTCAACATGCCCTAACAAGAGAAAGCTACAGTTTCCACAAGTCCTGCAGAATTACCGAAAATTGACCGAACTGCATCTGGCTATTTCATTGACTTTGATACGTTTTCATTGGATCCAAGGGAACCTGAAACGATGCCAGTCCAAAAAACTTGTCTACAATGATTTAAAGATTTTCTGAACTTTCTTAAAAAAACTTATCTGGTATCACTGTGGGTGGAACTCGGGGTGTCTACCAGAATACATTTCTTTCTTTTCTAGATAGGCCTAGTAACTGTCTTTAGTATGCTTATAAATAGAACGTATCTTCAAGAAAGCTCTGCAGCACAAAAAGTGAATGTGATTCTGAAACCACATCTATCATCACATCGTTGTCAGAGAGATCTATCATCAGTGAACAATACAGCAGTTCCTATACTTGGCGGTATAGTATGGGACAAAGTTAATTACGATATATGTGGCCCTACAGAACTTTTAAAAATGCCACATTTATTTAAAATGTCATTGAGTGATCTCATTACCTCCAGTCCATTTTCCGATGATTGGGATTATGAAACTATAAATGACATGTTGTCTGATTTTGAGAAATCTGATGCTTTTTCCAATAATAAAATGTTGGAAGACAAATCAGATTTTGTAACAATGTATTGCTATCAACATTATGGTCATCACTTGATGCATAAATCTGTGAATCCCATAAAATTTTTCACAGACAACCAATGGGAACATTGCCAGACTCCACCGAAAAGTAGTTCAAAGACATTTGCACCGAACGTTCCATATTTTTATGGGTTTAACACATCAGACCCAGCCTCATTTTTATATATGGTTGCACCTACACCAGCACAGAAAAATATGTTGACAAACACCAAACAGATTTATTCGGCTTCTTTTATTGCCCAGTTGTCTGAACAAGGTTTAGACTTATGGAAAGACATCATAGACTTAAAATCTGTCTGGGGTACTAGAACCTGGCAGGTCTAGGGAATGGAGGCACTATTTAGGGCATGCCTTATTCCTCAACAAATAATGTTTATGAATGAAACAGTGAAACAAACGACCTGTCTTGGATTAGCTAGGAACAAAGATTTGACTACACCTCGGTTGCCTGCACCATCACACACTGAGGGTAAAAGAACATCACAAGAAGGGGTTACACTAGATGACATCATGCAATACAATAGATCATACCCCGATTGGAAGGGATAGTTAATTTGGCCCACAGACACCAATAGCGGTCAGGAAGGATTCTTGGGTAAAACCAAAGGATTTAGTATCAATAGGCCAGATCCATGCTATGTACAGAGAGATCTAGGTGTAGTGACATCATACACTGTTGGGAAGTTATGCCTCAATTGGCAAAGACCTCAACACTAAGAGATGTGAAACAACAAATATCCTTAATTACAGAGGATGTGGACCTACGCAATTTTTTATTAAGCCCTAGGAAAATGAAATGAAAATGAAATACCAGTATTTGTAAAGCACACAGCTACCTCCGAAGTGGTGTCCTGGCGCTGGGGGCCGTTGGGAAGATTAAGCGAGCTATTGCCCAGAGTCACATGGTGCTGGGCTAACCTGCCCCCGGCACCGAGGATCGAACCGTGAACCCTGTAGTCTGGAGTCAGTCACCCTGGCCGCTGCACAAACGTTTCTATTATGCTGTCTACAATGAGATTTGGAAAATATCACAACAAGAGGCCGCGGAAAGATTACGAGAAATAGATTGTATAAATCTAGAAAAGCTTTGGCAGTGGTCAACAATGGGTTAATAACACTAACCTCCATTATATATTCTCTAGGCAACATTGTATCTTCCGCTATTGATGTAGTAGAACAGGATCTGTCCATATTACAACACTGGCAATCACAATTGCGTTCTATTATATTATTAAGCTTGATGCTATGTGCCTTGGCATTTCATAAACAGTATGTCCCTATTTTCTTCGTACAATCTGACAGAAAACAGATAGAAATGGCACAAAGGGGAGCAAAATATACAATTCTGCGAATTGAAAAACTGGATAGATTAGCATTTTTTACAGTGGCAGAGTCACCATCCATGGAATGGTTAATACATGGCCACATTACTCTTCCGTTCACTACCTTTCAATTCCAATATTGCCTTGAACAAATGCAGGCAGGCAGATATAAAGAAATGGGTAAGGAATTCATTAAGGAATCTGGGAATTACCGTACAGATTTCAATGCCGGTGTGGGGAAAAAGAAGTGTTTCGAAGCGGTACTAACTGCGAGAATACTTTAAGTGGATCACTCCTATGCCAGGATATAATTCTTCATGGGGCCAGTAAAGGTTCGGTAGCAAACTTATCCTGTCATTTAAAGGATGCCCCGGCTGCCGTGATCACTCCAGTGTTCAGACTACTTTCAAATGGGAGTTACTTGATGCTGAACAATCAAGGTTGCTGTGTGATGCTTCTGGGTCTTGTATATCTGGTAACCGTGAGCTCCAGGGTTACTTGCTGTGTGCAAGTATTATTTCCACCATCACATACAGTCAAGGAGGCGCCGTTATGGCCTTTGCTAAATATTTCATAAATACAGTTTGATGCTTTGTGCAGAATGAAAGCCATGCTTATACAGAAATATGTGCCCTTTACCTCCGCTCAAGAGACTTTTGATCTTCAAGTCACAAGGTCTTTGGCAGATATACAGGCACTTATACGTGCAAATTGCCCCTTTAATTTTGCACAAATGGTAAATCCTACCTTTAATATGTCTGATACGACAGGCATCGTCCACCTATTTAAGACCATAGGTTCTGGACTATTAAGCACTTTTTAGAAGGTCCTCAGAGTTATACCAAACTTTATACACTCCGTATTTGGAAGCATCTTTAGAGGGCTGCCATTGGTCCTGTTTCTAATAGCAGGTATCCTGAAAATTTAATTTTTCTGCTACGCAATGGACGTGTCAGTCACCAAGGAGAGGGAAACAGTTCTCCTGGAGCAAAAATATAGTGATCGCATGGTACAACATCTTGGCACACCTTACCTAAGGGAACTAAGTGCATCTTGCTTCTTGTCATTTAGACCAGTCTGGATGGACTGCATCTTACCTGTCCTCTGATGCCTGTTTGGCAGAGAAGAATGTGTGTTGGATCTCTGTCTGGCACTCCCATCATGTGCACATCCGGATGTTGATGCTTTGCTGAACCCGAAAACGGCCCATGCTCTGCAGTGTCCCCAGCGTATCCCTATGTTGATGGCAGAATTACTAGAGCCACCACAGGTAGTAACAGCTCCTGATGGTATGGACATTGGCTCCTCCTCTGACACCCAGGCCTTGGATGGCACACGGGCTGCCCCAGCATCGGTTGGGGACAGTATGAAAGATCATCTGTGCTCAATTGACATAATCTGCAAGGTGTTACAGGGACCGTCAACTGCGGAGGCTAGCAACGAAAATGTTGTGTCTACCAGCCAGGACACATAAACATTTGACTCACTTGGCCAATCATGTGCTGGTAAAAATTTAGCTTTTTCAAAACAAACGGTAAATTGGAACTCCATATCAAAATTGACGTTCTTTTTGAGCATGTATGGCTTTCAAATGCTTTTAGTAGTTAGACACATTAGAGATATAGCTTAAATGTCGTTTTTCATGTGTCCTCTTTTTAGGAAAATCTTTTAGAACTTTTAAATTATTTTACATTGTTTTTAACACAACGAAAAACGAATGTTTTAACAGTTTGCGTACATGTATCTAGTCCACCTAGTAGTACATTCAGAATTTAACTATGTCCATTCGGAAGAGGAGTAGGTGTTATATTCCACATAGGTACCATAATAAAGGCCCCTGTATCTTCGTTACCCTTAACCTATATTCTTCCTTACATTACACTTGTCACGGTTTACAGGTACTGACCTTTTATTTAGATGTAACACTGCAATCAGAACGCAGGTTTTCTCTAGTTCAAACTCTCATACATTATGCATGAGGATTCTTGGAAGCACAGCAGGACTACCATCTCCTGTATAATACATATGTATAAAGTTTATGCCCGACGTCTTCCTTAGGCCGACACAGTAACACAGCAAAGTAGGACCCCTGGGGAAACCTATGGGTATATGTACATCACATCTTACTAAGATAAGACAGAAGAGACAGAGACTTTTCAGCTGACACACTGACCAGAGATGCTGAGGTTCCTGCATGCAGATACTCCAGCTTGCAGTGTCTAAACATCCCTCGTGGGGGGACCAACTGGAGACCAGGACGGGGTCCCACGCTCTCTCACTTCAGGTAACACATAACATGTGTATTTGTAAAGGGCACGTTCACCACTACGGGTGTCTTGGCGCTGAATAACAGATGTTTGTTGTTCCTAAACTCAATAGTACTCATTTTATCGACCTCGGGTGGATGAAAGGCTGAGTGGACCCGCCGGGATTTGAACCTGTGACCATGAGGTCGAACACAGGCCCCTGCAGTAGATGCATTAGTTCACTGAACCACCAGACCCGGCTATGGGGTTGACTAAATCCTAGAGGGATTCTTGGCTTAAACACCTCTACATGAAAGGTACATTTAGATACATCTTGTTAGGGAAGTATAGTAGGCATACACATCTTTTTATCATGTGTTTTATATAATCAAATGTATTCATGATTATTGTAAGCTGGTAGAGCTATACAATCCATTTACCTTTATAGTACTGCTAATCATTTATATCTTATACTGTCTAATGGTTGTTGCAGCTCATCTATTATACACCAGAGCAACAACTGTTCAAGAAATACTTATTGAAAACGCCCAGCCTGTTTATTCTGTGTATCTCTCGGTTACAGACTAAGTAAGCACGAGTGACTGAGCAAAAAGTAGTATATTGATTCCACGATCCTGAGGGATCAGGGTTGTCATGTTCGATAGTTACCAAGAACCATTCTCTCCTTGGTAAGAGGAGATTCTGGTGGCACTGTGAGCTAGTTGGTACAAAGGGCCAACATAACCAGTGGTGGTGTCCAGAATCAGTCAGACATCAATCCTACAGTGTATGCTGTCTAAACGTGCAGATCATGTATACTTTTTATAGGAACTACATGACCGTATAGTCTTCAGGTATAGCGCTAACTGCTGATGTCTAAGTGCGCCTAGATATGACAGAGTATGGAATAAAGGAACACGGAGGAGGAAGCTATTTGCCCAGAATCACACAGTGTGGGAGTATGGGGAAGCTGTATTCGGACTGTGGCCTCTTAGGCTAGATGTAATACAAACGAACTACCCTGCCCAAGTTCATAAATATGGTGGAATATCTCACCTTTATCTGAGATTATCATTCCCCATATTTGACCCAGCTAATTGTATAAACATCATACATCAAACCAGGTATAACTACATATTCAATTCATTTGGAAATACAAGGATATAAATAGCCTTATGTAGTTTTTTTGTTGTGTATATATTTGCAAAATAATTGCTTCTTTGATTATAGAAAATATGTATTTTGACATTAGATTATTAGATGTTTACATTTTAGGTGTTACCTTTTGTTCCTGAGGATGCAATCTTTTTATATGTATTTTGTTATGTTGGAGGATAGAGGCATGCGTACGGGTTGAATGATTGTGGAGATAAGTGGATAAGGATCCTGCGACTGCTGGGGGTTGTGAGATTTAGATTTGTTTTCTTCTTTGGCCATTTATTATTGTATTGAAAAAGTATGAAGTATATATGTATTGTATTTAATTTGTGATTAATATTGCATGTGCAACCAATTTGAATTATTTCTTGTTATTAAATATATTTATACCTTGAAGTATGATGTTTATCAAATTAGCTGGGTCAAATATGGGGAATGATTATCCCAGATAAAGGTGAGATATTCCACCTCATTTATGAACTTGGGCAGAGTAGTTTGTTTGCATTACATATGGTCTCTTTCCCTGGTCCCTGCCTGAAAGGTATCTCAGGGTCCCTCCTCGATTAGGAATTGAAATTTATCTTAGGCTAGAGACTGCAATTTTGTCACTAGGGCTTGTGGACCATAATTTTGTTTGTCCTGGTTGGGGATACCAGCGAGGATATTTTAATAATCAGTGAAGAATCAAACAGTTTGTAAAGTAAGTTGGGGGTAACATGCGGCAACAGCTTTCCTTTTTAAAACTAATGTTTTAACTTTATAGGCATATTTACAAGTGTACGGGTCAGTGTTTCTTTTATTACTCCAATTTTCAGTAGAACAGGTTCTGTAATTAATGCAGTAAATCAACATATTTCTAACAGTCACATTTCAATTTGTTACAAGCACTGTGTTAAGTTTCTTCGAAACGTGTGCCACACATGAAGGAGCCTTTTGTGTGACGGGCATTGACAAAGCAGTGTGTTTGGATGACCTCCTTATATAAATTGTAGAAGGTACTAGTGCGCACTGTAAGAGAGAGCCACGCTCCATGTGAGAAATGGTAGTATAACGGTAGTAAAACGTAGTTAAGTAAGTTGAGGTACATTGACTGAGTTGCCTGTGATTACGGTTTTGCAGCAGCAAAATGTACGGTCGTGGGTTGCGTTGTCCGAGACAGGGGAGGTCGCGAAAGGCGTGTCAGTGTAGGAGATGGTTTATGATGGCTGGTGGTCTGGTTGACAGCTGCCTGCCTCTCTTGAGCCCATCCCGGACCCAGACTCGCCCTGCTCCTACCAATGAGCCCTGCGGGGTCCTGGGGCAGAGTTATCACCCCACCAGCCTTGGTGCACTGCCCTGGGACTGTGAGAAAAGAGCTAGGGCCAGGTTGGGCCGAGTGCCAGTTCTGCTTGTTCCCCACAGCCACAGCTGGTACAGTGGGAAATGCTAAGCAACCTGGGTAAGAACAGGAGAGCGCCCCTTCCCCCTCCAGGAGTGTTGTGAAATGGACGTGGGGGTACATGGCCCTGGGTAAACACTCTTAAGTTGTGGCCAGTGTGTACTAATAACTAATAATGTTGGAGATCCTCTGCACATCACAGCAGGCGCTGTACTGAAACACGAAACGTATCCCATGTATATAAAACTTCTGCACATGACGGGCGCGCTGAATGATGCAGGAAAGCATGCCGTGCCTGCGGTAGGAGAAACGCAGTAAAGACAATAGTGCTTTCAGACTAAATAAGACGTACCGTGTAACAACAGAGGTAAAAGGGCCAGTCCTCATGAGATGTCACAAATGGAGATAAGGCGGTACTAAGGAGGGACTAACAAGCATATTAACGAATCAGAAGCCAGTATTTACGAAGAATAATGACACAAGCCAATGATAAATATTGGAAGAGAGTGATCGGGGCTTCAAGTTATACTACTGCATGCTTCGCTACAGCGCATGGGCTGCCCATGCTCGACCTAAAAAAGTGCCCGAATTCGGTACCGGCTCATTTAAAGCACTGGTTAGAAGACGAACTCTGATTTAAAGCACAGGTGATTAAACTTTTGTGATCCTGTTTCTTAAATCCTAAAGCTGTATGGACAATCCTGCCTTCCTCCCGGAAAAGACCACTACCCCGTCCTGATACACCTAATACGCAGTATCTAGGGCTGTCATCTGTGCGGAGTGCAGCAGCATACCTACTACTCAGATTGCCGCACTAGGCCCACATTTCTGGTGACCTGCATCCATTGCACTGGCTGCTAGGATGCAACCATGCTCAGTTTAAAATCCTTTAAGGCGCTCCACGATAAAGGACCTCTTTTTATTCAGCAGCTCTTGTCTTGGCAAGCGGCTCTGAAGTCAAGGAAGTCGTATCAGGGTGGCAAAGCTCATGCCTTTCAGGTGGCAACTGCCAGATAATCCCTCCAAATGGAGTGCAGCTATGATAATTCTCATAGTATCTAGAATTCAGGAAGCATCTCAAGACAGCATTCTACAAGCTATGGGCCGAGTTCTGTATGGGTCCTCGAAGGCTGCCTTCTTGGTAATGGCTTGTTTTATAAATACTGATAGCAATAAAAAGTAAAAATGTTGGTTGGTGGATGCACTACTACTTCCAGAGTTGTACCAGTTCTGTGTATGCAAGGAAGCGTGCACCCTGTGCTACCTTGCCCTCCTGCTGTTAGCGCACCTTACTACCCATTCTAAGCACCCTTCAATTCCCCTTCATAGTGCAACGGTGTTAGCTTTGCTATTAAAAGGCGTTTACTAAACTTCATTTAGCATTGAACACAATTAAACATGGGCAGCAGCACTGCAGGGGTCTCAAGGCACTAGGAGCATTCACACAAGGTGGCAAGCAGCAGCACATGCTTCCTCACAGCCAGACGAGTGAAATGTGCAGACTCTCTGCAGGGTTTACTGTGTCGTTGCTTCCCTCATATGTGTGATACTGAAGGTTCTGAAACGTGTACACATGCAAAACCAAAACAATTGCAACAATGAGCCATGGTCAGAGGGATCCTGCATTACCCCAGTATTGGAACTTTCATAGATTCCCATGCTTTGTATCATTCCCAGTCGTCTGAGTATGAGCCTCGGTAAAATAAAAAATACCATGGTAATAGGTACAAAAGAGAACACTAGGCCTAGGCCTCATCTCATTTTGTAGCCTATCAATCTCTTTTTGTAAAATAGACCAAACTTTATGCAACAACCATCCAGAAGAGCCTCACCCCTTGGAACCTTCCAGAGAGAGCCTCAGATTTTCTACCGCACGTTGTGCTGAGGGAGTCTCCACTGGGCTTTGCTCAGTTTTTCTTCTACTACTTAAAAACAACCTGTTTTCTTGGAAGAATGTCTGATAAGGAAAAGAAAGCTTTATTCAAGGCATGTGCTACTTGCTCTAAAAAGTGTCTGTATGTAGATGACAAGCATACAAATTGCATTTATTGCTTGTACCCAGACCACAAGGCTACAGAGTGTAAAATCTGCAGGACCTTCTCTACAAAAACTTTGAGGGACAGTGAAGGACGTCTTTTGACCTGGCTCCAAAAAATGAAATCGAGGATGGAGGTCGTTTCCAGTGATGATGATTCTTCTTCGGCTTCCTCTTCAAGGAGATCAATAAAAAGGGGTAGGTCATCCCGTTCAACCTCTACTGAACCTCCTTCTAAATCCACTCAAAAGATCTTTGATAGGTCTGGTGGTTCTGGTCTCCTAAAATCTCCTCACCAAGGTGTAAAGGAGAAAGTGGGATTAAGTGCTGAGGAGATTTCTACTCAGAAAGGTCCCCAGCAGCGTGCTGTGGCCTCTCCGACTTCAGAGAAACCAAAAGGTTTTAAAAAACCAGCTTCTCTACCTCAGGATACGAAATCCGTGAAGAAAACCCGCTCGTCGACGGTGACACCATCAGGTACGACGACGACGAAAATCCATCATACTGCCAGTTCTGCACCGTCGACGGGAACGTCGACTAGGACGTCGACGACGGCAGCTTCAACGTCGACGATTGGACTATCTTCCTCGTCGACTAGATTGGTATCCTTGACGTCGACGAGGATGACGCCAACGGTGGTGTCGACGATTACATCGACGATGATGGCTATGACGAAGACAGCCTTGATTTTGACGACGAGCTCGTCGACGGTGCCGTCGACGCTTACACCTTCGTCGACGATGACTAGTTCTCAGTCAACGGTGCTCTCGTCGACGATGGTTCCGTCGACGGTGTCCCCGTCGATGGTGGAAAAAGTACGGATTGTGATAAAACAACGGCAAACTACGCCTGAGATGACGTTCCCGCGAAGGGTGATGCCCCTACCTCCTGCTTTACTTTTTGATGACGACAATTCAGAGGAGGAAGAGGATGAAGACAATGCTGGTCCTTATGGAGATGCTTATAGTCCTTCACAGCTCAATGTGAAATATCAGGACTCTGATTCTGATTGCTATTATAAAGAGGTGCGTCAACCTCCTCCCAGAGAGAGACTGCAGGAACAATCCCAGCAAGGTATGGTGGCGATGCCTTCTTCCCTTATATCAGACCTGCAGATGATGCTCATGGACTACAGGAAACGGTTTCCTTCACAATTTACGGAAGCCATTCATACGCCTCCTCCACTACAACAGAGGTTCGGCTACGGAATCCAGAACCTGAGGAGGTTCTTCAAACATGGATTCAGGTGCATACAGTTCAGGATGATGATGATGATGATGATTCCTCTGACAATGGAGGGGATGTGATGGAGGATCCTGATCCCAATAGAGAATGGGACGAATACGTGCTACCAGGTCCATCTTCACCTTCACCTGATCCAGTGGATTCACCACCTCCAGACATAGGTGGTTTCCATTCTGAGAAGTTGGCCTGATATATGATTCTCACTAGTTCTAGTGATCACCTTGTATCAGTCCAAACAGCCCTTAAGGTGATTGGTTGTAAGTCAACCTTATAGACCAGCTATCCTAATGGTAGCATGGACAAAGCAGTCTTAGGCTAAACTCTTTTGGCATGTGAAGCCAGCTGTTTTACCACATATAACCCCTTGAATACCAAGTGAAAGGACACCACACAGGTTGTTATGAAAAGAAACAATATATTTATTAGTAACAAACACCTCTGAACTCTTTATGAGATCAGAGGGCTAAGCACATAACAATACTCTTCAGAAAAATACAGTAAGTTGCACAATTACAATGGTGCCCTAGGGGCACGACAAACCATATACTAAGTAAATGGGTTAAGTAGAACGATAGAAGAAATGAGTATGCCCAGAGGCTGTAGAATCGCTGGGGCTACACTACCCTATCCTTAGGTAATGAGCAGTAGGCCCACGGGACGCGTGTGCAGTGCTAGAACACACACGCGGGTTTCAATGCAAAGTCAATGGGCATGAACATTTTACAAAATAGGTAAGTAAGGACAGTTCCAACTGGTTGAGACCAAAACTACAGGATACCTGGACACTAGGAGAGTCAGTCTACCTATGAGCACCGAAATGCTCTTGTTACCTCCCCCACGGGCTGCGGGTGCATAGGTGTGAAAGTGTGTCGGGTTTCCTCATTGAAGTCAATGGAGCCTTGGAGAAAAGATGCTGCAGGCGACCAGGAGGGAGATGTCCGGAGTGATCCAAGGGCGGATCGAAGAAGATGGAGATCTGAAAGCAGCGGGGACAGTGTTCAAAGTCACTAGCCAGTGACCGGAGTGGAACCAGGAAGGAACCAAATGATGTTGTCGCGATCAGGTGAAGAGGTGACGCTTGACTCTGCAGCCACGTGAACCAGCGGTGTAGTTTCAAGAATTTTGTTGTCTAGGAGGCCACTAGCCAGCTGGCAAGTGACCAGACAACGCGTTGAGTAGCAATCTAGCAGAAGGGCCCCACGCAGATCTCCTGGATGCTGGAGGGCTGGTCTTCGGTGCAGGAGCTGCTGGGGGCTGGGGCTTCTCAATCCCCAAAGCACTCACTCGAGGGTGCCTCAGAGGTCGTGCTGGAAGCGAAGTGCAGTTTATTCAAGATGGCCGGTCCCACGTGTCTCGTCGCACCCACGGATCTCAGCTGTGCTGCAGATGTGATTTGAGGTCGGAGAGGTCTGGAAGTCCGGGTCTCGTCGGGCTCTGAAGTCTGGTTCCGCCAGGAAGGACGACAAAGTGAACCGCTAGGACGCTTGATGGTGCCTGCGGATGCAGGGTGGTCACTCCTTGGCCACAAGGGAGATTTCTTCAATCTTCTGTGTAGCAGAACGTCGAAGTCCAGAGTTTCTTCTTTGTAGTTTCAAATCAGGATAATCTAATTTGGAATGGGTCCAGCTCCTACCTTTATTCTGCTAACCGGGGCTGTACTAGCGACTAGGTCTCTTCCATGGGTGGGACCAGGAAGGGGGATGGTTACACCCCCTATCCTTTGTCCGGTTTCGCTCCAGAGCTGGAGTGCCCCAGCAACTGGTTTGAACCGGGGTATGCCCCAGGCATGTCTAATTTGTTTGCCCCAGGCATGTCTAATTCCTTTCAGCCCTGCCTATCTGGATACACAAAGTCCTGTCTGAGGTGGTGCTGGCACCTCCCCAGGCAGGAAACCCTTTGTCCAGGCCTCCCTTGCTGGAAGGACTCCCAGCAGCAGGAGGTCAGACTTGTGTCTGTGGCAGCAGCATCCATTTTGTGATGCTGAGGCTCGGGTTAACTTTAACCGGGGTTACAGTTACATACATGTCTTATCCCTCTAGAAGGGTGGAATGCTACCCCCGTCGCCAGAACTGGCGAGGGGGTAGAATTCCAAAGCGTATGACACCTCACACGACATGTTTCGATAATGCTATGCCAAAGTTAGCAATAACCGCAAGGATTATAATGCACTTAAGAGTATATGGTATAGCGTTATCATGGAACAGCTATAAGGACATGGTTCCGAAAGCTGCAGACAGGCTCAGCTCATGCTAGAGCACCATCTCACATAATTCCAAGCACTCTGCTTTCAGGATTGTTCAGGCCTGCCATAGGAGTGACTTATAGGAATATATGTGTCCATTTTGGTTTAGATCTAGGTATACTACATCTACAGCAAAGGGTGATTACACCACCTTGCCCCAGCTGAGTTACCAGCCAGTTGTGTCTATTTAGATGGCCAGCCAGGGGTGGCATAATACATGCTGCAGCCCCTGGTAGGCCTTGGGTGCACTTATGCCCTTGGTACCTATGGTACTCTGTACAAGGACTTATAAGAGTGACACAATCCCAATTGGTAAATGCACCTAAAGTACATGTGTGTCAATTTAGAGAGAGAACCGCTAGGCTGTGGGTCTGATTAGCAAATCCACAGCCAGGTAAAGTCGTAAACCAGTGAAGTAAAAAGCAAAAATTGCAGACCCTACTCTCCTACATCCATAACCTCATGGAGCGAACTTCCAAACGGTTTGGTTTGCCAGTTACTACGGTTCAAACAGACTGTTTTCTGTATGATTTCAAAGAGCCATACAAAAGATCAGTCCGCTCTATTCCCATCATAGACCACGTGTGGTCAGAGGGAGTGAAAGATATACAATCACAAGCAACCGTCATCCCGATCTTACTGCGACTAGAAAAGAAGTACAGAGCGCCTGATGGTAGTCCTGCGTGTCTGGTTGGCCAGCCAAGGCCGGACTCTGTGATTTCCCAGACGGCCCAAAGGAAGTCCAATAACCCGGCGGCTCCTCTGACCGCTCCACCGGACAAAGAGGGTAGAGGCCTGGACAATGTAGGGAAGAGGTTTTCCTCTATGTTAAGTCTCCTAGTTCGTGCCTCCAATGCGTTGGCGATCTTAGGCGCTACGATCTCCAGATGTGGTGCGATTTGGCTCCGTTGATAGACCAGTTACCAGAGCCTACTAAGATGGATGCACAGAAAATCTTGGATGAAGGAGAGCGGTCTTCAGCAGAAATAAATGACTGCGCCTTGGACATAGCGACGACGGCTTTCAGAGCCCTTGCAGGTTCGGCTGTTCTTAGGAGACAAGGCTGGCTTCGGGCGACCTGGTTTCGCCCTGAGGTACAGAACAAAATATTGTATATGCCTTATGACGGTGACATGCTTTTTGGAAAGCATATTGATGAGGCCTTACAGGATATCAAAAAGGACACAGACACAGCCAAGTCCTTAGGCACTCTTCAATATTGTAAAGTGCCATTCCGTGGAGCAAGGGGAAAAATTTTTAACAGAGGAGGATACCAACAACGTTACTCCTCATATTCTCAGTCATCGCAGTTCTACAGGCCAAAGTATACTCGGAGGCAAGGCCAATCTGCTTCTTTCTCTCGGCAGCAAGGCAAAAGCTGTCAAGGTCGCCAGGGCAGAGACAATGCTAAGCGTCAATAGCGGCCTCCTGGCTCTTTCTACTGTTCCTACCCCTCCGTCAACATCAGGGGAGGCAGGATCTCTCATTGCCTGAGAAACTGGAAAACGATTACATCAGACCAGTGGGTCTTGAATATCATTCGGTGTGGCCACACCTTGGAGTTTCAACAGCTTCCTCCAACTAGAGCTCCGGGCGCCAGCGAGTCGAAACATCTGCAGCTCTTACGTCTCGAAGCCCACCAACTCTTCATCAAAGGGGCAATAGAAACGGTCCCTCTCTCAGAGAAAGGGAAAGGTTTTTATTCCAGGTTCTTCCTGGTTCGCAAAACGGAAGAGAAATGGTGCCCAATATTAGATCTACGGGAGCTCAACACCTATCTCATATAACATTCCTTCAGGACGGTCACCCTGCCAGATATTCTGCGTCTTCTGAACCAAAGGGACTACATGGCGACACTGGATCTGGAGGAAGCATACTTCCATGTTCTATAGTTGGGGATCTCTGTGTATAGTCATATTCTAGTGAATAGTCCCGCCCATGTGCATGGACCCCGGAGCAATCAAAAATAATCTCTTAAAGTGTTGAAAAAAATGCAGAACTGCACGGACATCTAAGAGAGAATTTAAGACCGATAATAAAGCCTATAAAACCAGGCTACACTGTCCAGTACTTCAACTAGAAATTCCACCAAAAATCCACAAACCGCAAAGTCTGTCCAGATTTCCCTTGCCTCAGCAGCAAAACCCCTCTGGAATGATAGAGAGGAGACCTGGACAGACAAGCCCCATAGGCTGCCATTATGTGGCTCAGAACAGGATACTGTGCCTTTAAGAGAACTTTCCAGAACTTAACAGTATCCCAGAATGCACTGCAGGTTCCTTTTACTTTCAGTTCTTTTTTCCGGCTCCTGCAAGCAGGACCCTGGAGCATTGAGCTCTCCCTTTTCAAGGGTTTATTGGTGTTATTTCACTTTTGTTTCAAGTTGAGTGCTTTCTAAGTACCTTGGTGCCTTTCTTCTTGTTTATTCCCTTTTGATGTCAAATATGCCTGCATTATTTGACAAATGTCTGGAGTGCTCCAGGAAGAAGGCCAAATCAGATCCCCATGAGGTGTGTATCCTCTGCCTTCCCTCTTCCCATGTCCCAGAGCAGTGTTTGATTTGTCAAGGCTTCTCTGGCAGGACCCTGAAGGACAGAAAGAAGATCAGGCTTCAGGGCCTTAAGGAAAGAAGGCTGAAGGCGCAAGGTGGGTCTGGAGGGGCTTCCTCTGCCCGTGCTGAGGCCTCTGGGGGGCTCCCCAGGGGCAGGAAGACCAGCAAGTGTCCCCATTCTCCATCTGGGTCGATTGCACCGACTACGGCGTCGAGAGGGATGACTACAGTCTGTTTCCCGTTGTCTGGGGTGAAGCGACGTCGAAGGAACTGAACACACCGCCGTCAAAGTCTCCTGTGACGATTTCGTCGTCGTCCTCGTCGGAGTCATCGTCGAGTGATCAACATCGGCGCTCGCCGTGGAGGCGACACCGCCGTTTGTTGTCGGCGAAAAGGAGAAGATAGTGGTCGAGGGGATCCTCGTCGAAGAGTAGATCGCCGTCGAGGCGCAGGAGGTCGCCGTCGAGGCGAAGGAGGTCGTCGTTGAGGCGAAGGCACTCGCCGTCGAGGGAGAGACGGCCGACGCCGAGGAAAAGACGCTCGACGTCGAGGGACCGACGCTCGCAGCCCGGTCGCCGTTCTTCGACGCCGAAGAGACGTGGAAGGAGGTCTGACACCCTGGGAGGTTCGCCAACGTCCCAGGCTGGAAAGGAAGGCAGATCACCGGGTTCGGTGTATTCCGTGGTGTATACCCCGTCACAGAGGCCGGTTACACCCCCGCCTCCATTGCCGAGGGGTCTCCCTCCGAGGGCCCCTACTCCTCCTCCTCTACCACCACTTCCGCAACCTATACCTCGACCTCAGCTGCCAGCAGAAAAGCTGCCTCCGGTCCCTCCGAGGTCGGTGTCACTGCCCAGACTTCCGACCCCTCCCAAGGGGACCCCTAAGCCGAAGGCCCCGGCCAAACCAAAGCCGCCCGCTCCGGTGGAACCGGGGGATCGACCGAAGCCAAGGAAGTCACGATCACGCTCCGGACGGAGAGAGAGATCGAGGAGTCGACGTAGATCCTCCACCAGGTCAAGACGTTGCCATAGGAGGAGTGGATCTAGGTCCCGTACGGACTCCTCCAGGTCCAGGACCAGGACCTATTCACGACCTTGTCGGAATCCACAGGGACAAGGGTGTCTCCGGTGGACGACATCAGCACGTTCCAGGATGTTCTCCTGAGGGGGGCTGCAAAAATGGGAATCACGGTGACGGCTCCAACACCCACGACGTCCGTGATATTTGAGACACTTCACAAGAAGCATTTGTTTCGCCCTCTACTGCCACTAGTGCCTGGTTTGGTAGAGCCTGCGGAGGAGCTGTTCCTCACGCCAGCGGTGGTGAAAGCCGCTCCCTCCTGACTTCTGAAGAAGTACAGGGCCCCGGATTCGGACCCGGCTTTTCTGCGGATAGATCCGGTGCCTGACTCTGTTATAGTGACGGAGGCCAGGAAGTTACATTCTACCTCCCCGTCCTCAACCGTGTCGCCCGATAAGGAGAGCCGATGGATTGACTCAGCTGGTTGGAAGGCTTGTGGGACTGCATCCACGGCCATGAAGGCGTCCAGCGATGCGGCGTTGCTAGGGCGGTATGACCGTGCCCTGTGGGACTCCCTGCAACATTTCACGGAACTTCTGCCACGAGACAAGTCGGAGGACTTCCAAGAGATCCTCAAAGAGGGGATGCTGGTTTCAAACCAGGTCATCAGCGCGGCTGCAGATGTTTCTCTTTTGGCTGCCCATGGGTACTGTCATGGGATCAACCAGCGGCGCCATGCTTGGCTCAGGCTCCCATCACTCAAGCCGGAGGCCCAGCAGCAGGTGGCCAATCTGCCCTTTTCCGGGGAAACCCTGTTCGGAAAGCATGCCGATGATGAGATGGCCAGCATGAAGGCGGAAGCAGAGACCCTGAAGGCTGTGGGCTTGGAGAAGCCCAAAGAAAAGAAGGCCTACCGCCCGTTCCAGAGAAGGTTCGGTGCACAGGGAAGAGGACGAGGATAGTCTTCGGGACAGCAGCAGCAACAAGAGCAGCAGTTCCGGAGACCCTTCCAGAAGCGCCAGAAGGGTAGAGGGGGACAGCAGTCCTCTACAGTAAACAAGGGCCCGGCCGGGTCTCGACCCTGAGCGGTTACTTCCCCTACATCCGTTACCCGCTCCGGTGGGGGGAAGCGTTCAATTTTTTCTGGCAGAGAGGAGAAAAATTACTCAGGACAAGTGGGTGCTGAATATTGTTAGCAATGGATGCAGTCTTCGGTTCACCAGCCCGCCTCCATCAATTCCTCCGGTCAGCTCGCAGTTTCAACTGCTCAAGCTCCAGGCAGAGGCCGATATCCTGTTAAGGAAAAGGGCTATAGAAGACGTACCTCTGTCTCAAAGAGGAAGAGGTCTGTACTCCTAGTTCATCCAGGTTCGCAAGAAGGACAAGAACGAGTTCAGGCCCATTCTGGACTTGCGACAGGCGAACAAGTGGATTCGCAGAGAAAAGTTTTGCATGCTGTTGTTGCATCAGATTTATCCTCAGTTGCAACAGGGAGACTGGCTATGTGCAATAGACCTACAGGATGCGTACTTCCATGTGCCCATTGCACAGAAACACGGGAAGTTCCTGCGATTTCAAGTCGGCACCAATCATTATCAATACACAGTACTGCCATTCGGGCTGAAGTCTGCGCCCAGAACATTCTCGAAGTGCATGGCAGTGGTAGCAGCACACCTAAGGAAGAACAAGGTGTTTGTCTACCCGTACCTGGACGATTGGTTGATCAAGGCCTCCTCCTTCTCGGAAGCTCAGGCACACTTCCAGAAGACATGCGTTCTCTTGAACAAGCTGGGGTTGCACATCAACTTGTCCAAGTCTGTCTCCTGACTCCGGTCCAGTGCATTCAGTACTTGGGAGCCACCATCAATACGCTGTCAGCAAGCGTGTCTCCTTCGGAGGAGCGACGATTATCACTCCTTCGGAAGGCTCAGGTTCTTATGACCACTCCATCTACAACAGTGAGGACGGTGTCTTCTCTACTGGGATCGATGGCCTCTTGTAACTTCCTAACGCCACACGCACGGCTGCACATGAGACCGTTGCAGGAGTGCTTGGAGGATCAGTGGGATCAGAGTAGAGGGTCTTGGGACGACAAGAAACGACTGTCTCAGCATGCTCTTCAATCTCTGAAGTGGTGGTGTTCAGCAAAGAATCTCCTCAGAGGGGTTCCCTTCCACAAGGACATTCCCACTCAGACTATCGTGACGGATGCTTCTCTCCACGGTTGGGGGGCGCACTCCGGAGACTTACAGATTTAAGGAACGTGGTCCCCGATGGAGTCCACGTATCACATCAATTTCCTGGAACTCAGAGCTGTTCACTTGGCACTGAAGGCCTTTCATCCGTCCTTTCAGACCAACTCTCTGCTTGTACAGACGGACAATACGACCACGATGTATTACCTCAACAAGCAGGGGGGCTCGAGATCACGCACTCTGTCGCAGGAGGCGCAGGCGATCTGGCACTGGCTTCTGGCCAGAGGACTGACGATAACGGCTACCCATCTGCCAGGTGTGCAGAATGTTCAGGTGGACGCACTGAGCAGACTGATTCAGGAAAACCACAAATGGGTCATAACCGACGAAGTACTAGGAGAAGTCTTCGCAAGGTGTGGGACTCCAGACGAAGATCTGTTCGCCACCGCCGAAAACAGCAAATGCCGTTATTTCGCCTCCAGGTACTACTAGCAGGGGACGCTGGGGAATGCGTTATGGATCAACTGGTCGAACAGCTTTCTGTACGCTTTTCCACCCATTCCCCTGATTCCGGCTGTGCTCATCAAGCTGTCCCAGTCCAGGGCACGGATGATCCGGATTGCCCCGGAATGGCCCAGACAGTGGTGGTTCACGGACCTGCTTCACCGACCTCTCCTTCCGCACATACGGCTGCCGTGCAGGCCGGAGCTTCTCACGAAGTTCGGGGGGCAGATGTTGCACCCCAACCTCTCATCTTTGAGTTTATCGGCATGGCTCCTGAGATAATGCAATATGGCCATTTGAATTTACCAGAAGATTGCATGGACATACTGAAGGAGGCTAAACGACCTTCCACTCGGACTTCCTATGCTTACAAGTGGAAGAGGTTCTGTATTTGGTGCAAGTCCAAGAACTATGACCCGAAGAAAGTATTCCCTCCTTCGCCTTCATGGGAATTGAATGTGGTGCTGTCCAGATTGATGAAGGAGCTTTTTAGGTTTAAAGTATTTTATTGCAGTAGGAAAAGAAAAAGGGACAACATTACAGACAAATAACCACAGGTGCACCCCCAAATCAGTGTGTACAATTCAATAGATGCGTGAAGGCAGTTCGTTCAGTGCGATGGGCACGTTTGTCTCATGGCCAGCGCACCTGTGGGTAGGAACAAAACAAAAGGAAGGAAAAAGACAAACCCCCCCCCTCCCCCCCAACCAACTACCCCCCCCCCCCAACCCCCCAACTCCCCCCCCACCCCCTGTACTGTGCAGTCAACCTTCCGCCTTCTCACTGTGGCAGCATGGTATCCATCTCTCCCTCCAACTGCCTACTTGGCCAGCTCAGGCTGGCGGATCTGGCGGCGGCGTCAGCCGTAACAATCTGAGATATCTAGGGCAAGTGATTTCCTTGAATTCCGAACTTAACAGTGTGTGAAATGGCGCCCACAGCTCTTCAAAAGTGTTCACCTCCCCCGCCACCACCAGGGACAGCTTTTCCATGCCTAGGACATGCCACAATCTATGTAGCCAGCCAACAACAGTAGGGGGTGTGGTAGTGCGCCAGTGTATGAGTATGTTCTGTACTGCCGACCCTAGGGCTATGGCCATCTGTCTACCTCTCTTAGACCGTAGTGGGTACATTAAACCATTCGGCAAGCCCAGTAGAACATAGGCGGGGAAGCGGGGTAATTCAATCTCAAAGCACTGGTCAATCTGGTCAATAGCACTCAATCTGGCTTCCGTGCAAATTTCAGCACGGAGACCGCGCTCCTTGAAGTCACAGATGCCATCAGGGAGGAGTTGGATGTTGGAAAAAAAGTGGTACTGATTATGCTAGACCTGTCGGCGGCTTTCGACACCGTTCCCCACGCACTTCTTCTTTCCAGACTCTGGGACTTTGGTCTGCGGGGAACGGTGTGGAATTGGCTTAAATCATTCTTAGCCGACCGCCGGCAGACAATCTGGGCGCCTCCCTACTCCGCCGAAATGTCACCGCTTGAAGTGGGGGTTCCTCAAGGTTCCATCCTGAGCCCCCTCCTTTTTAACATCTTTATGGCCCCCCTGGCGGTGACGGCGGAGTCTTTCGGCGCCCGGATTGTCACCTATGCTGATGACACCCAGCTTCTCTTTGTAAGCAACAAAGATGGCCTGTTTGACGGTGCCCAGGTCAAGGGCTGTTTGAGCGCTGTTTTTGAGTGGTTTGGACGTCATGGGCTGAAGTGCAACTCCGACAAGTCGGAGTTGCTCTTCTTTGGCTGTACCTCTGAGCCTGATTGGAAACTCTGGTGGCCGCAAGATATGTTTCCTCCCACTAGTTCGTCTTTGAAAGCCAAAAATTTGGGAGTTATGATTGACAACGAGCTATCTTTCGGACCGCATATTTCATCTCTTACTGGGAAATGTTTCGGCATCCTTCGGATGCTTCGTAAATTCCTCCCTCTAGTTTCTATCCAGCACAGAAAAATCATTGTCCAGGCTCTGATTGGCTCTAGGCTGGATTATGCTAATGTTTTGTTTCTGGGACTTCCCAAATATCTGGTCAGGCGTCTGCAAATCGCCCAGAATTCTGCAGCCCGAGCCATCTTTGGTCTTCCAAGAAAAGCCAGAGCCACTGATCGTCTCTCAACACTACACTGGCTTCCAATTGCTAAAAGGATTCTGTTTAAAACTTTGACCACGACTTTCAAGGCCTTACATGGCATAGGCCCCAAATATATTTCCAAACGATTGTCCTGGTATAACCCCCCCAGATCTCTCAGATCTTCGTCCCTATCAAAAATGAGTGTTCCCATTATCAAGCGTGCTAGAGCAGGAGGACGGTCTTTTCGCTACTTAGCTCCTCATGCTTGGAATGACCTCCCAATCTCTCTGAGACAGACCTCTAGCCTTCTGTCCTTCCGAAAGGCCCTTAAGACATGGCTTTTCCCTTAATTTGATGCTGCTTCCTGTGTCTGCACGTCCTCTCAGTGTTATGTTCTCCCTTCTTTGGTTGGGTTTCCTTCGATAAAGCGCCGGGATACTCCGTGGAGGGGCCGTGCGCTATAGAAGTATAAAAATAACATAACATAACAATCTCATTCAGTACCTCCTCCCAGTAAGGAGTCAGCAGGGGACAGTCCCACAGTATGTGAGTGAGTGTGCCAGTCTGGCCGCAGTCGCGCCAGCATGTCTTGGGTATTGAGTGGTCCATTTCATGTAGTTTCTCGGGGGTGCGATACCAATAAGTCGTAATTTTTGTGAAAGTCTCCGTGAGCCCAGTGTGGTAGGCAGAGTGTCGCGCCCGGTAAGAAATGTGGTCCCAATCAGTGTGGCTCAACGCACGTCCAAGTTCTCGTTCCCACCGCTCCCTCCCGGGGTTGTAGATGTGAAAGGGGGGAGGTTGCAACATCTTGTAAAGGTCAAAAATAAGCTTGGCGTCCGATGAGCGAGTTACCGGCCAACGCTCATATGCTGTGAGCTTCCGGTCCGCCGATGCCCGCACCTGCGGCTTTAGTGCCCAGTGGCGCACCTGCATACATCGCATGCGCTCCGTCTCGGGGAGGCCGTAGTCCCGCCGCAAGTCCTGGAAGGAAACCGCACCCTCCGGGCCATACATATGAAATATGGCGGAGCAGCGGGCCGCTCGCCAAAGTTCATAGGCTCCCGACTCCATTCCTGGGCCAAAGTCCGGGTTACCGACTATTGGCGTGAAAGGAGAGTGAAAAGTGGTAAGGTCATGCTTGGTGGACACGGAGTCCCACACACGGAGCGGGACCCGTGTTACAAAGGACGCATAGAGGTTGGGGGGCGGTGGGCCCTCCGCAGGAAGGGCACCTCCTGCAGCGTCCTGCCCGCCACCGCCTGGTCCTGAAACAACCAGTGCTTGTCCGAATCCCACCGGCTCCACTCCACTAAGTAGCGCAGTTGAGCAGCTTGAAAGTACTTATGTAGGTCCGGTATCCCAAGGCCACCAGACTCAGGCGCCAGCATGGCTATGGTTCTCTTGATCCTAGGCTTACGGCCCTGCCACACAAAGCGTGTGATAGCAGACTGAGTCTGCGCTAGCCACCCCTTGGGGGTCTGCAGCGGGAGAGCTCGAAATAGGTACTGGACCTGCGGCAGGAGGGTCATTTTCACCGCGGCCACTCTTCCCAGCAACGACAACGTGCCCCTGTCCCAGCGGGCCAGTTCCTCTTTGATCTTTGTACTTAAAGCCGTATAGTTGGCCGTGACCATAGCAGGGAGAGAGGGCGCAAGAAGAATCCCCAGATAGGGTACCTGGTCCTTAGACCAGCTCAGAGGAAAGAGCCTCTGTAAGTCAGTCCTGGTGTTGCCGGACAGCGAAATGTCAAGGGCCGCCGACTTCCCAAGGTTTACCTTGAAACCCGCTACGGTCGCAAAGGTTTCCAGTTCTGCGATACACGCAGGCAATGACCTCCCAGGATCATCGAGCATCAATATCACGTCGTCCGCGTAGAGACTAAGGGCATGATGAAACTCCCCCATACGGACACCTATGACGTTGGGGTTCTGACGAACTCTTTGTGCGAACAGCTCCATATAAAGAGCAAAAAGCAAAGGTGACAGTGGGCACCCTTGTCTGGTGCCTCTCTCTATTGGGAAGTGCTGAGAGCTGCATCCGTTCACCCTCACTACCACGGACGGGAATCGATAGCAATTGAACACCAGGTGCCTGAACTTCTCGCCTATGCCAAATTTGCCCAAGACCATCTCCAAATAGGGCCAATGCACTCTATCAAACGCCTTCTCCGTGTCAATGGAAAGGAGCATGCGTTCCCCGGGTATCCGCGAGGCCTTCTCCAGTAAATGGGTCACCCTCTTAGTGTTGTCGACAGTCTGCCAGCCCGGTACAAACCCGGCCTGATCCGGGTCAACCATACCCGGGAGGTGGAGTGCCCGGCGTGCCGCTAGGATACTGGTGAAAATCTTCAGGTCTGTGTTCAAAAGCGAAATCGGTCGGAAGGACCCGCAAGCAGTCCGATCCTTGCCCGGTTTCGGAATCACCGATACCGTAGCCTGAAGGAATTCTGGGGGGATAGCGCCCGGCTCATAGAACGTGTTAAATAGGCGTGACAAAACTGGTGCGAGATCCTGACAGAAGGTCTTATAGAAGAGAGGGATAAAACCGTCAGGTCCCGGGGCCTTCCCGTTTTTGAGTCGGGAGATCGCCGTGACCACCTCCTCGAAGGAGCTTTTTGAACCTATTCATAAGGCTTTGTTGCAGCACCTGTCCTGGAAGGTGGGGTTCCTCGTGGCCATTACATCGGCCCGCAGGGTGAGTGAAATTCAGGCGTTGTGTTGCCAAGAACCTTCTACTGTATTTCATGCTGCTAAGGTTGTTATGCGTACTCACCCTAAATTTCTTCCCAAAGATATTTCTGATTTTCATGTCAACCAGACCATAACTTTACCTACGTTTTTTCAGAATCCTTCATCTCTAGCGGAAAGGTCTTTACATTCCCTGGATTTTAGGAGGGTGTTGAAATTTTATCTGGATAAGACCAAAGATATTCGTAGGTCAGACCAATTATTTATCAATTATGGATCAGTCAGGACCGATCTTGCTACCTCTAAACAGTCCATCTCTAGGTGGATTGTGTCCTGCATAAAATGGTGTTATCAAAAGGCTAATAAGACCTTAGGGGGTAAACCTAAGGCTCATTCCACCAGGGGCAAAGCTTGTCACGACAGCTTTGCTCCGTACAGTTCCATTGCAGAAATCTGCAAGGCGGCCCCTTGGAAGTCAGTCGATACCTTTGCTAAGCATTACTGTCTGGACACTGATGCCAGGGCAGACGCTCAAGTTGGGCAGGCTTCGCTGCGAAATCTGTTTGCAAAATACTGGTGTTATTTCTCGTTTCTCCACCGCCGCTTTGGTGTGGGGATGGGCTTGCCATTCTATTCACTAGATTATGACTATACATAGAGATCCCCTACTACAGAAGGAGTAGTTTCTGTCCTGTAACTCTAGTTCCGTAGTAGGGGTATCTCTGTTATAGTCATAAGCGCCCGCCCTCCTCCCCGGTGGAGAGAGATATTCATGTAAGGAATGCTACAGGTCTGGCGTGTTATGCCTTCAAAAAGAACTGAAAGTAAAAGCGACCTGCAGTGCATTCTGGGATACTGTGAACTTCTGGAAAGTTCTCTTAAAGGCACAGTATCCTGTTCTGAGCCACATAATGGCAGCCTATGGGGCTTGTCTGTCCAGGTCTTCCGCTCTATCATTCCAGAGGGGTTTTGCTGCTGAGGCAAGGGAAATCTGGACAGACTTTGCTGTTAGTTGAAGTACTGGACAGTGTAGCCTGGTTTTATAGGCTGCATTGTCTGTCTTTAATTCTCTCTTAAGTGTCTGTGCAGTTCTGCATTTTTTTCGTCACCTTAAGCGATTATTTTTGATTGCTCCGGGGTCCACGCACATGGGCGGAACTATTCACTAGATTAGGACTATAACAGAGATAACCCTACTACAGAACTGGAGTTTCAGGACAGAAACTACTCCTTCCGATCCATCCAGCTCACAGGCAATACCTACGCTTCACAGTAGGCAAGAGCCATTTTCAATTCAAGGTGCTTCCGTTTGGTCTCATGTCGGCACCACGGATATTTACCAAAGTACTTGCTCCAGTAGCAGCGTTTCTCAGAAAGCCATCTCTAGAAGTATTTCCCTATCTAGACGATTGGCTTATAAAAGCTCCGACCTTCCCATCAGCTTCCAGGGCAGTCTCAAGTTGCATCCAACTTTTCAGCCACCTGGGCCTCCAACTCAACAAGGAAAAATCGATCCTTTACCCATCCAGGTCGGCAAAGTTTCTAGGATCTATCCTGGACACGGATCAATGCAAAGCTTTTCCGACGGACTAGTGTCAGAACAAACTTCTACTGTCAGCTCATCTCTTGCAAAAGAGGAAATCGCTGTCTGTCCGTCTTTACAAGTCCCTACTAGGATCGATATCATCCTGCATACCATTGATTCTGCACTGCAGACTCCGAATGCGTCCGTTGCAGGAACAGCTGGACAAGCAGTGGTACCAAGCTGAGGGCTCGTTCGACGACAGGATAACGGTGACACCAGCAATGAAAGAAGCATGCAGCTAGTGGCTGGTAAAGCACAACATTTCAAAGGGTTTGACCTTCACGCTTCCTCCGTCTCCCGAGGTTCTCACCACGGACGCCTCATTGGAAGGTTGGGGAGCTGTTCTGCAGGAACTACATGTGAGTGGTCATTGGGATCCAGATCAGCACAGCTTCCACATCAACCTATTGGAACTCAAGGCTATTCGCTTGGCCTTACAGGCTTTTCTACCAAGGATTCAGAATCGTTCAGTGCTGGTCTGCACGGACAACACAACAGCCATGCACTATATAAACAAGCAAGGCAGGACGAGATCCCGAACACTTTCCAAAGCAGCTCAAGAGATTTGGGACTAGGCGATTCTCCACAACATTGCTCTTACAGCAGAGCACCTCGCAGGGCTGCTCAATACAACAGCGGATGCGTTGAGTCGCCAAAGATCGATCAGTCACGAATGGGAATTGAAACAAGCCATTCTTGACGAAGTCTTCGCATGCTCGGGAACCCCAGCCATAGACCTGTTTGCGACTCCAGAGAACGCCAAATGCCAGTTCTTTGCAAGCAGGGATCACCATTCAGTATCCTTGGGGGATGCGCTTTTGATTGCCCGGTGCGGCGCATTTCTCTACGCCTTTCCACCAATACCCCTGATCCCGAGACTAATCAGGAAGATCAAAGCGGAACCTTGCCGGATGATCTTGATTGCACCAGCGTGGCCCGACAATTCTGCTACACAGAATTCATTCTGCTTTCTCGGGATCGGCCCATTCGTCTGCAGCCGGTTCCGTCTCTCTTGACGATGTCTCACGGTCAGGTGCTCCATCCAGATCTGAGCTCACTCCACTTGACAGCGTGGCTCCTGAGTACCGAGAATTTCAGGATCTGAACCTCACCAAGGAATGGCCAGAGACATTCTGTCTCTGGCCAGAGCCCCAAGTACGAATAAGACCTATCGGGCTAAGTGGAAAAGGTTCTGTCTCTGGTGTTCGAGACAGTCTTCACCCATACACTTCTGCTCCACATCAGATTTTGCCATATATTCTTTCTCTGGCTAAATCGGGGTTTGGCTCATTCATCGGTTAAAGTACATCTGGCAGCCATCTCTAGATACAGACGGACATCTTCAGGTCCTCTGCTTTGGTCTACGAGGATTGTGAAACAATTCCTGAAAGGCATTTTCAGGGTTTTTCCTCCGGTTCGGCCTCCTCCACCAGTATGGCAGCTTAATTTGGTTTTGGCTCATCTGATGAGAACCCCTTTTGAGCCCATTCATAGGGCGGACCTTAAATTTCTATGCTGGAAGCTGGCTCTTCTCTTGGCTTTGACATCAGCTAGAAGGATAAGTGAGCTCCAAGCGTTTACAATTGGAGAACCTTTTCTACAGTTTAAAAAGGACGTTCTGATTCTGAGGACAAATCCAAAATTCATCCCGAAGGTTCCATCTGAATGAGCCGGTCATTTTAAAATCTTTTTTCCCACGACCTTCTACACTGGCTGAGAGGTCTTTGCATTCTTTGGACGTTCAGAGATGTCTGAAATTTTATCTGGAACGCACAAAACCTTTCAGGAAGTCTCCTCAACTATTTGTCTCTTATAGTGCTCCGCGGAAGGGATTTCCACTGTCAAAGCACAGTATCTCTCGTTGGATTTCCAGTTCTGTCCAGTTTTGCCATCAAGAAGCGGGCAAGCCACTGGAAAGACGAGTTCGTGCTCATTCAACAAGATCTATGGCATCGTCAGAGTCCCTATCCAGGACATCTGCAAGGCAGCTACGTGGAGTAGTACCCACACCTTCACGAAGCACTACTGCCTGGATTCTTCTATGAAGAATGATGCAGCTGTTGAACAGGCAGTCCTGAGAAATCTTTTTCAATGAGAGGTGAGCTTTCCCTACAACCCCTCCTTCCTGTATTTCACGTTTTGTATCTTATTGTATTCCTGGCTATGGTAACATTTATGGTTTGTTTCCTGTGAGGATAACTATGTACCAAGTAATGCTATTCATGTACAAAATGTGCTTTTATGGCTTACTGCTAGCTATTCTGATACAAAGCATGGGAATCTATGAAAGTTCCAAACCTGGGGTAGGAAAACAAGCTACTTACCTGTAACTTTGGTTCCCCAGTATTGGTAACTTTCATAGATTCCCATGCGCCCACCCTCCTCCCCTGGGACAGCTTGGCCTCTTTTCATGTTATGATTGCTGTTACACAACGGCTACGAAAATCTGAGGCTCTGAGGCTCTCAGGAAAGTTCCAAGGGGTGAGGCTCTTCTGATTGGTTGTTGCAGAAAGTTTGGTCTCTTTTACAAAAAAAGGCTACAAAATGAGATGAGGCCTAGGCCTAGTTTTCTCTTTTGTACCTATTACTATGGTATTTTTTATTTTACCGAGGCTCCCACTCCGACGACGGGAAATGATACAAAGCATGGGAATCTATGAAAGTTACTGTGAGAAGTTGGCCTGATATATGATGCTCACTAGTTCTAGTGATCACCTTGTATCAGTCCAAACAACCCTTATGGTGATTGGTTGTAAGTCAACCTTATAGACCTGCTGCTATCCTAATGGTAGCATGGACAAAGCAGTCTTAGGCTAAATTCTTTTGGCATGTGAAGCCAGCTGTTTTACCACATATAACCCCTTGAATACCAAGTGAAAGGGCACCACACAGGTTGTTATGAAAATAAACAATATATTTATTACTAACCAACACCTCTGAACTCTTTATGAGGGCAGAGGGCTAAACACATAACAAGTCTCGTAAGACAAATACAGTAAGTCACACAAATTACAATGGTGCCCTAGGGGCACGACAAACCATATACTAAGTAAATGGTATAAGTAGAACGATAGAAGAAATGAAGATGCCCAGAGACTGTAGGATCGCTGGGACTACACTACCCTAACTTTAGGTAAGGAGCAGGAGGCACACGGGACGCGTGTGCAGAGTGTTAACTCACACGCGAGATGCGGTACAAAGTCAATGGGCACAAACAAGTTACAAAATAGGTGAATACGGACAGGTCCGACTGGTTATGACTAAAACTACAGGATACCTGGACACTAGAAGAGTCAATCTACCTATGAGCACCGAAATGCTCTCGTTACCTCACCCACGGGCTGCGGGTGCATAGGTGTGAAAGTGTGTCAGGTTTCCGCGTTGAAGTCAATGGAACCTTGAAGAAAGATGCTGCAGGTGTCCAGGAGGAAGATGTCCGGAGTGATCCAAGGGTGGATCAAGGAATATGGAGACCTGAAAGCAGAGGGGACAAAGTTCACAGTCACTAGCCAGTGACTGGAGTGGAACCAGGAAGGAACCAGATGCTGTTGTCGTGATCAGGTGAAGAGTGGACACTTGACTCTGCAGCCACGTGGACCAGGAGGTGTCTTGGACGACCAGGATGGAGGCACGAGCTGTCCCACGCAGGCTCTCGCTGTCGGCGGTGTCTGATCCGGATTCGGAGTCAACAGGCCTTGGCAAAGGCAACCCACGCGGTGAGTGGAGATGGCGTCTGGTGCGGACCAGGAGGGTCCGAGGTGCTTCTCCTTTGCAGGGAAGCAAGGGCCAGTCTGGAGCAACCAGACCAGTGGTGTGGATTACAAGGATCGTCGTCTAGAAGGCCACAAGCCAGCCGGCAAGTGACCAGACAACGCGTCGAGCAGCAATCAAGCAAAAGGGACCCACGCAGATCTTGTGGATGCTGGAGGGCTGGTCTTCTGTGCAGGAGCTGCTCGGGGCTGGGGCTTCTTAATCCCCAAAGCACTTACTCGAGGATGCCTCTGAAGTCATGCTGAAAGCGAAGTGCAGTTTCTCCAAGATGGCCGGTCCCACGTGTCTCGTCGCACCCACGGATCTCAGTTGTGCTGCTGATGTAGGTAGAGGTCGGAGAGGTCTGGAAGTCCGGGTCTCGTCGGGCTCTGAAGTCTGGTTCCACCAGGAAGGACGACAAAGTGAACTGCTAGGACGCTTGATGGTGTCTGCTTGTGCAGGGTGGTCACTCCTTGGCCACAAGGGAGATTTTCTTCAGTCTTCTGTGGAGCAGAACGTCGAAGTCCAGAGTTTCTTCTTTGTAGTTTCAAATCAGGATTATCTAATTTGGAATGGGACCAGCTCCTACCTTTATTCTGCAAAAGGGGGCTGTACTGTGACTAGTTCCCTCCCATGGGTGGGACCAGGAAGAGGGGTGGTTACACCCCCTATCCTTTGTCCGGTTTCGCGCCAGAGCTGGGGCTGGAGTGCCCCAGCAACTGGTTTGAACCGGGGTATGCACAGGGACACCTTGTGTGCCCCAGGCATGTCTCATTCCTTTCAGCCCTGCCTATGTGGATACACCACGTCCTGTCTGGGGTGATGCTAGCACCTCCCCAGGCAGGAAATTCTTTGTCCAGGCCTTCGTTGCTGGAAGGACTCTCAGCAGCAGGAGGTCAGACTTGTGTCTGTGGCAGCAGCATCCATTTTGTGATGCTGAGGCTCGGGTTAACTTTAACCTCGGTTCTTAGTTACATACATGTCGTGTCTCTCTAAAAGGGTGGAATGCTACCCCGTCGCCAGAACTGGCGAGGGGGTAGTATTCCAATTCGTATGACACCTTACTCGACAGGTTTTGATAATGCTATGCCAAAGTTAGCAATAACCGCGAGGATTATAATGCGCTTAAGAGTATATGGTATAGCGTTATCATGGAAACAACTATAAGGACATGGTTCCGAAAGCTGTAGACAGTCTCAGCTCATGCTAGAGCACCATCTCACATAATTCCCAGCACTCTGCCTTCAGGATTGATAAGGCCTGCCATAGGAGTGACTTATAGGAGTATATGTGTCCATTTTGGGGTTAGATATAGGTATACTATATCTACAGCAAAGGGTGATTACACCACCTTGCCTGAGCTGTGTTACCAGCCAGTTGTGTCTGTTTAGATGGCCAGCCAGGGGTGGCACAATACATGCTGCAGCCCCTGATAGGCCTTGGGTGCACTTATGCCCTGGGTACCTATGGTACACTGTACAAGGACTTAAAAGAGTGACCCAATACCAATTGGTAAATGCACCTAAAGTACATAGAGTCCATTTTAACTGAGAGAGCAGGAAGCCTTGGGTCCTGGATAGCAGGATCCCAGGCCAACTATGTTGAAAACCAGCAAAACACTAGGCAAAAAGAAGGGGGCAACCATAGTCCGATATCCACCTTCCTACAGTTACCAATACTGGGGAACCAAAGTTACAGATAAGTAACTTGTTTTCTTCCACCTCACAGTGGCCACGATTTGTTTAGTGTTGTGAAGTAAGCACCATAACCCAAGATTTTAGCTTATTTGTTTATTTCAGCTGGACACAGCCATCTTCTAATGTGCCCACCTCCAACTCCGCTATAATCAGTTACACTCTTGAATATAATTATTCCAAGAATGTCATGAATACACATTCCTAGAGTGCCATGCTTAGTAACACAGCATGTTACTAAGCAACATGACAACAGAACACATCCCCCTTTTTCCACCAGAGGGAATAAAATAAGTTAATAAAAATAACATAACAACTCTGTATAATAAAATAAAAGCTACAGTGGTAGTAGTGTACATGAATACATTTCAAAGACCGCAATGTTGTTTCTGGGCAAATGCAGAAATGAAGAAACCATTGTCTTCTTTATTACTAATGATGTAATCCTTCAACCAATCTGGAGCCTTCCTTCTCCTCACAGAATGTTCAGAAACGGAATCCTCCGTTTCCATCCAACTTGCATCTTTACGCTCCTGAGCTTCCACATTGACACAATCACTTGTTGCATTCAATGAATCATCCTGAATAGTTTCTCATCCATATTCTCTCCCAGTTACTTGTGCACTCTTTATCTGTGACATATGTTCATTAATACCACATTTTCACCCAGATCACCCCTTCCGATTTCCTCTTGTAACCAGTCAAATTCACCTCTCCTATTACAATCAATCCTCCTACCAATTGCAATCCTATTCAAATTCCACACTTTTCCATTCCTCAACCTCACAGCATTTTGCAAAATGTCCACAACTTCTTCTGGTTCAAAGTATTGACTCTCCCCTTTGGCAACCATACCTGATTGTTTAACATGCACCCAATACATTATCTCTTGTAGCAATTACGTGTTTAGCATCATAATTTACTTTGCTTTTGAAATGCACCGCCTCCATACGGTTTTGAGCTTCATCCAAAGACCATGACTCCACCCCCATAGAGAACAACCAACCAGGGGTATAATTCGATCTTCGCTTCCTACCCCTCATAATTACTAATGGAGGTAAACCAGTCGCATTGGTGCATGTTTTTTATTTTTTTATTTATTTAATTCGATTTTATATAGCGCGAACTTAACCCGAATGTGTCAGAGTGCTTTACATAAGAACCAGTTGCAAAACATAAGGACTTAGGATTTCATGTGTTAAATAAAAGATACGCACAGAAAAAATTGCAAATGTAAAGTCACACAAAGAAGAGACTGGTGATTATAGTTATCTCTATATACATAGGGAAGGGATATGAATGGATATACTCTTAAGAGTCACATAGGAATGGTAGAGAGTACAAAGGTCTACTGCATATACTAGTGATTAGAGTTATCTCTATGTACAGAAAAGCGGAGTTCCATTAAGTGGGGTCAGGGGGGGATGCAGTCACAGCACCAAGGGAGGGACAGAGAAGGGCAGGAAAGTGAGACAAACGTGAGAGGGAAGCAGATAGTAATGAGTAAGACAGTGAGGAGTGTGTCGGAGGCAACAGGAGAGACAATAGAAAGGTCGCTAGGACAGAGGGGGAGGTCAGAGATCGCTAAAATGGCAGAGGAGAAAGGTAGAAGAAGAAGCGAGTCATAAAAAGAAAATGGCGGGAGCATAAAGGTCCAAGTCCGAAAGTCCAGGAAGAGGGCTGCCATAGCCAGCAAGCCCGGGAGGAGAAAGGCAGTCCGCAGCAAAGTCACAGCCTCATCGTCCATGAGGAGCTGGGGCAGAGGAGTTCAATCAGGAGACCAGGGGTCAGGGAAAAAGACCACAGGCGCCAAGGCAGCTGATCGCAGAACGGGAGGCAGCAAAGTCTAAAACAAAGTTTAAAGGGAAGGAGGAGGGGGCCTCTCGCCAGAGCCCAGTTAAACACGCTGTGGGGGGTGGCGTTGTGCGTGGGGGGCTCAGCGGCAGCTAAAAGCAGGCTCTTGGTGGTCCGATAGTCCCATAGTCTGCTCCCGAACTGATCTGGTGAGCTCCGGAGCTTCCCTGCAGAAAATGTCGCCCGCCCGGGCGGTGAGCTGTTAGTGGTGGAGTAGCACGGAGCCTGGAGAGGTGCAGGAGCACTGGGCTCTCCGTGCGGCGCCGCTGGCTCAACTGCATCATGGACGCGGTGAGGCCCTCGCGCGTGCAGATATTTGATCTCTGGAGGCTCTGAGGGGCGCTCGCGCTGCTCCTGGACTCCTTGAAGCTCGGCTCACACACGCGGCTGAAGGCACTCGGGGTGCCTCGCCACCATGGTGCTGCAGACGGCGGTCACCCCGGCAGGACTCGCAGGCTCCTCTTCAAAATCCCCTACGGTTCGCTGCATCCCGGCCTCCGGCTCCCCCCGGGGGTCTCCGGGCTCGGCTCTCCCGGGCATGCTGCGGCTCTCTGTATGTGCCCATAAAGTCTTTCCTAACTGGTTGATCCAGTCCTGATTGCTCCTCATGGACAACTAAATGGTGCCTTTCAGAATGCGGTTAAATCTTTCCATCATTGCATTCCTACTCGGGTTAGAATATGTGGTTCTGTGTATTAATCCCAGTTTTCCCAAATATGCCTTGGCCTTGTTATACAAGAATTGCACTGTATTGTCACTGACCATGTCAGCGGGAATGCCTTCTGATGTAAATACTTTATTTAAAAATTCCAAAACCGAAACAGTATCCGCCCTTTCAACCACTTTGACTTCAGGCCACCTGGAAAACAAATCGATCATAACAATCAACTACTGATGCGATTCCCTGATAGGTCCCATATCATCCATGGCCACTATTTCCTAAGGGCCCTTAGAACGAATTCCTTCACTCATAGGGGTAAGGTCCGCAAGGATTTATCGGCAGTAGCACACGCACAACACTCACACACAACTCTTTCAACACAGAAATTCATTCTAAGCCAACAGACTTGGTTCTGACGATACCTGAATGACCTTCATGGCATAACTCAACAATCATCCTGTGCAAGCCTTCAGGAGGAACAATCCTTGCTTCTCTGGTTAAAGTACCCTCCTCCACTGCCATTTCAAATCTCACTTCCAAAGGGATTCAAGGAATCTTTCCTTGGTCATCGATCCAACATGTATGATAGTACTACTTTTTTTAAAATTGAGCTTGAATAGCAGACATGATAATCGTATTATATAAAAAGGACACAGTTTCATAATATCCAATCTCATATTAAAATAGACAATAAATAGCACAAATTCATTATCTTTTTTACATAATATAAAACCAGCATTCCTTGTAGCACAACAAATAACATCTCAAAATTCAAGTATAGAAAAGAGAAGGTACATGAATAAATACTGCAGGCTGGCCTCAACTTAACCGTTAATAAACAGGCACAATATAAATGAAAAAAGTTTACTTTTCCTTATGCAAGAAATAGCCTGCTTTACATGTTATCGTTTGCCTGCGTATTCAAAACCCTCCCAAGTCAGCCTTAATCTATGAAGTGCCCCTACCCTTTTCCTTTTCACGTAGGCCTCTTCAAATTGGTAAGCCCGGTCCACTTTAATAAGCCACTGTCCCAATCTAGGCACCTTCTGAGATCTCCAATTTTGCAACACCAGTGCGATAGCTACCGCTATCGCAGTAAAAACAAAATATTGCCTATATTTTGGTAATTAGCTAACTGCATAAGAACAACCAAATAGGGCCAACAAAGTTAAGGGTAGGATTACCTTGGACATGCAGTTACTGATAAACCTGAAGACCTTCTCACAGAATTGTTGTCATCTAGGACATGTGAAAAATATAAAATGGATAGCCTAATCCGAGGTTTTTCTCTTCCTTTAAAAATACCAATCTCATATTTTAGTGAAGTGGATAAAGTTATTTGTGAGTTCCTATGGGGGTTAGTACTTCTTGAAGTATTAAATCATGAATTTTAGCTACTTGGAATCCATTCCATTCCTCATTCTCACACTTTTTTAACATGATCGTCATCCTAGACATGAAATTAGCCACCACATTATCTTTACCAGGCAGGTAATTCATCTTATATAAAAACATTTTTTGTACACATTGATGTTTTTGCAAGCCTTGAAGATGCTGTGCTAGAATCCTCTGTTAGGATTTTAACTAAAGGTTTTAGGTCACAACGAAGCGTACAAGCTTTCCCCCAAATAAAGGATTTCAAATGTTTCAACGCCCATGCAAATGATACATCTTCTCTTTCAATGATCGGATATTTTTCTTCACAAGGAGAGATCTAGAATCATACGTGATAATGTTCTCTTTTTCATTACCATCCAACTGGGACAAAATGGCCCCCAACCCTTCGTTACTAGGATCCGTGGTAATGATGCTGTCCAAGGATGGATCAAAAGTACGAGGTCTGTAGCATTATCAATTGCCATTTTAATGGCCTTAAAATCCCCGTCACAATCAGGAGACCAAGTGAACACACTGTTTTTTTTCAGCAGTTGGCGAATATTTTGAATGTCTTTTCAGCAGAGTTGGGAACATATTTAGAGCAAAATTTTGCCATTCCAAGGAACGATCTAAAGTCCTCCTTACTAGTGGGTGTAGGAGCTTCAACAATAGCAGACACCAAAACAGGTTTTAATTTGACATCTGACTCATCAATGACATGTCCCGGGTAAATGATGCTTCTTTCTGCAAATTTGTACTTGGTATGTTCCACAGTAGGACCCATTTCTTTTAGGATGCTTAAAACACTTCTTAACCTAGATGCATGCTCCTCTTTGTTTGAGCCAAAAACAAAAATATGATCCTGGAAGAATGTGACACCTTTTTCCCATTGAAGAGCTAGAACATTAGACACTGAAAAACAACAGCCGCCGTGGCCAAGCCAAAAGGCACACACCTGAACTGGAAATAACCAAAGGGAAGAATGAATGAGGTAAGTTTTTTGGACTCTGGTGACAATTAAATTTGGTGCTAAGCCGCCGAAAGGTCTATTGTGGAAAACCACTAGGCCTTTTTCTAGACATGTCACCGTCTCATTGATTTTTGGCAGTGGAAATCTGTCTATGACTATGTTGTTATTTAAATGTTGCAAATCCACACATAGCCCAATTTGGCATTTCTACGTTTAGCTATAACTATGGGAGAAATCCACTCAGAGGGCTCTATAATACGTGTAGCAATTAATTTATCCACTTCCTTCAAACTTCGTCCCTCACTAGTATAGGAATATTGCGACCCTTGTGTACCTTGGGTATGGCATTCTCCATCAGGATAATCTTCTGCCTGAAGCCCTGAAATACATTGCTACATACATTAGGTAATTGTTTCAGCATCCTTTCCTCCATATAGTACCATCATCCACCACCAATACGGTCTCCTTACTATTTGAGTCTAGGACTGTATGCAATTGCTTCAGGTCGAACCATCCCCGGACTGGTGGACCTGTTTTAGCAGTATACAATTTATCTCTGGTCTTGAATTTGATTGAACCAGCGGTAACCAAGTAAGTCAATGGTTTCACCACAATAATCCTCTGTATGACTAACTGTTTAACAACTTTCTGTTTGAAAGATGTTTTCCTCATTTATGATGGTATATGGAGATCCTGAATCTGCGTACATTTTTATGTTCACCCCACCAACTTCCGTCCAACATTACAGTTTGTTCCTATAGTTCATGTCACTAATAAGTACACGATTATTACATACATTCATCACTAAGTTACTTGCGTATGTATTATCATCACTTCCATCTTCATTTGTCTCACATTTTGTATCATCTTCTTCACAATCGTTCACAAATTTGACTTCTCCTACATACGGTTGCAAAGTGGCATATAATACCACAATTTACATATTTTTGTTTGGCTGCGGGACAATTACTGCTAATGGCAACTGCTCCACTGACACATCTATAACATTTTGCTTGAGTTTTGACCTTCATTTTGTCTCTACTAGATGTAAATGGTCCTTTTCTCTCTGCAGTATTGTTAACTCCCCCTACCACTTATTTAACCAAAAGATCCTGCTTAAGAGCACTACCATGTCTGCTAGAAATCTCAGCTTTGCTTACTATTGCAAGGATTTCTTCTAACAATGCATCGCCATTAACCCAGAGTCTCTCCTGTATGCTAGATTACGGGCATGCATGACTGTGATCCCTAATCAGCTTGTCATGCAAAGTCCCAAATATGCAATCCAACACCAAATCTTTTAAGATCAAATATATACTTATCAACTGTTTTTGACTTACCCTGTTTATTCCCGTACACAACCCAACGCAAAATAGCTATCTAGATGTAACAATGCTAAAACATACGCATTAAAACCACCATGCACAAACGGGCTTAGTCATTTGATGGGATACTTTTAACCCAATTTGTCCTAAAGAATGTTAAGTAGTCTTTTCTTCTGCGCTGGTGCCATTTTGCCTGCTTCATCCACAGTTACAATATACTTTGTGGAATAAGCCTTCCAATCCAACCCCTTATGGAAGGTTCTGAACCTGAAGCCCAAAAATGCTTGGGGTCGGCTAATATTAAAACTTTGTATGCTCATGGTGAGTGTACTTGTACAGTGTCCTTACTTCACCTTAGGACTAGTTCACTGTCCTAAACTTCACCACAGACTTAGAGTAATAACAGTGGAAATCCAGCTAAACTACAACAGGAAAATAAACTGGCAATAACAATTAATGGAATTAAATTGATAAATACTGCGCACCAACCGTCCGTAGACGTTTCGGGGATCAAACTCTAAAAGGATTGTGGAAATGCTGTGTTAATAGCCCCAATACGATGCAGTGTGCGAGAAACAATATGGCCGCTGTGCGAATTCATGTTGCATGGCCCTGCGCGAGGATGTCACTTTCTTAATACGTTGGATGCTTCCTTGCTCTGTGGACCACCATGCAGCGAACAAACAATGCAGCAGGCAAAACGCTAAGCACACAAGACTGGCAGTCAATAACATGTGCGGTGCTCAAAAACAGTAAGAAACTTCAACACTCAAGAAACCGTCGCCGTACCAGTCTGGGGATGTCCACACACGCCAACAACGGTTGCAACCAGAAACTCGCGCAGGAATAAGCGGATATGGTAAGGCTTATGGTTGTAAGTTGTTGCAAAGAAAAATGCGTATAGACACACACAAGTAATACTTGCAAAAGACCGGTGCAGTAACCCTTTCCTAGTATAGGATCCAGTAGAACATGTGTACGACTCCCAAAAGTTGCAGCTGTTGCCAAGTTAAAGGCTGTAAATCACAGTAATTGCTTTTTGAGTAGGTTCAATCCGCTCCTCAGCCCTCACTATCAGTGATGCGAAGTAAGCACCATAATCCACATATTAGCTTATTTGTTTATTTCAGCTGTGGAGCACAGGTAGATACAACCATCTTCTAACATGTCCACCTTCAAATCCGCTATAATCAGTTACACTCTTGAATACACACTTTCCAGGAATGTCATGAATATGCATTCCTAGAGTGCCATGCTTAGTAACATTCCATGTTACCAAGCAATATGACAACATAACACCATGGTTGCTGTTGCTCTCTTATGCGTGGTACTGAAGGTTGTGAACACCTGTAAACATGCTAAAAAATTGCAACAATGAGCCTACCATCAGGAGGCTCTAAGATGGCCGGTAGATAGTGAGGAGCTCCAGAAAGGAGCTCCAAGGCTGAGGATTACTCAAGGAAGCTAAAATCTTTGTTAAACCTTGGATCCTACACATCAGACCCCCGAGCCGATGTCAGAACATTCAACCCATGCTGGGGAACCTTTCTGAGTGAGGACTCACCTCCAATAATGGGGACTCTTCAAGAAGGGACGGGAGATGTGCTTCGGCAGGTCGTTGGTCTTTGCCGCATCCCTGGATCGGTGGTGACATGTGCGGTTCGAGTTGAGGTAGGGCCTTTGTTGCGAATGTGCCCTAGGTGACAGTGCCGATATCTGAGAGGTCGGCTGGCTGGAGTGCCTGACGAAACTTGGTCCAGGTACGTACCTGGAATTCACTTGAAGCTCTCGCCCAGGCTTGAAGGGCTGGGGCCTGCACTGCATCCACCCCCCCTTTCCCAGACACGACGTGACACATTCGGTCTCCAGTGGTGTTATCAGCGGCCTCCCCTGAGCCAGTGTGGCGAGTGAGACCAAGTGAAGGCACACCAACTATTCTACTGCAGCGTGGCCGCTGTGTTTCCCCAATGGGAGGCTAACTGCTGCCAGGACCAATCGAGAGCAGTCTGACGACCCCCACTGCAGCATCAGAGCGTTGAGGCTGCCGTGTGACGCTCTATGTGTATCGCTGAGGGGGGAGCGCTCCCCTCCCTACTTCGCTGGCAGGGTTTCAGGACTCGAGAGGTCCTTGATTTTTCACTGTGGCGATTGCCCCCTACCTAGCAGAAGGGAGCGGTGCATCAACGGATTCAAGACTGGCACTGCTGCTCGATTTTTGCTGTTGGAGGAGGGGAGGCAATTGCAGTTGACACTTTTAGAGAAATGGCCTTGCAGTTTGGTGTAGGTTTTACTACCAAGGCTATTTTTCCCCTTTCTTTCCTCTTGAGCTGCATTAAGATCAAAATGGCGGAGAGCTGAGCTAGGTCTGGCAAAAGAAATAGAAAGTGGGCAAAACACCATGGGAAGGGGAAATAAAAAAAGGACTTCTTTGGTTAGCTGCCTACAAAGAGGCAGCCATGTTGGAGTGACTGTAAACTGGTCTGATGTAACTGACCCAATCTGATAGTTTTTATGCATTTCACCTGGTCTCTGTATGAAGCCATCTTCTTCCCTGACTACCACTATAGCTACCCATACACATTTAATTGCTCTGCTTTTTGGTGTCTTGATTTCTAAGGCAGTTAAGGATAAAATATTACGGATTTTAACTCTTTTCAACAAACATGACGTGGACCAATATGAAACAGACGGGAAGTAATTCCTACACTATTCTTTACCCCTCTAATCTCTCTAAAAATGCTACCAAAACCTTCAAACACATCCTGCTCAGAAAAACCCAGATACACTGTTCTTAGACCCCTCCTTCACCATAAAAATTTGTATCATTATCAATGACCTATTAGTTTCACTAGAAAAATGGCTAAATTTGCTTCACTGCTCCAAGCACCATCTCAAGGTCCTGCTCTGCCCCATTAATCCTCTGCTGATCCCACATGGATCACATAGTAACAAGCTCATGAAAGCAACCAGGAAAAAGGTTATACAACCAGTTATACCTCACATGTCACTGACCACTAATCCTACAATCTCACAAACCACATTCCCTTCGGATCCAGCTAACACTGCCCATTATAACCAAAGGTTAATGCTTAATCTCTATAATAATCCCAGGTTAACACCCCTGAAGGAACTAAAAATGTCAGATGAAACTTTTACCAGCCCCACTCACACAGATGTCGAACCATCTAGCAAACCTTGCACTCTACTCCAACCATCTCCCTCGTCCAGAGTAGAGCTAGAAACACTCAGAACCCAAACAAACAGGATATATCTGTACTTGCCAAACACCATTTTAGAAATTACGAATATTTTACACCTCTCGGAAAGTTATCTTTCAAAACTCAACCATTTTCAAAAATCAATACTCTAAGCCCACCGCAAGCTAAATACTATTCCCCTGCCTCTGTCCATTCGACAATACCGAAAATTGAAACACCATAGATACTTGACAGACTCTGAAACGCAATCCTGATTGCTATCTTACGAGTCGACTCCAAGACTGCCCCATCCCCCCATTGTGGAAGAACATATAATTAGATCAGTCCAGTATTGCAAATAGTTCACTTCACTTTTCACTTTGATAACTCTATTTCGGTCAAAGACCATAAAAGTGCAATAAACTATGTACAAGCACAATAATAAAACATAAATACTTCAGAATTAAAAAGTTATTAAACTTTGGTTATCAAAGGAATAATAAAACATAACAGCAGTAGTCCATTATTTCTTGTGGATAAATACAGTTCTTCTCCGCCACATGCCGAATAAAAACCGGGAGACGGAAAAAACAATGAGAGGGGCAGTGTCATAAGTTAGGACTCTACAAGCATGTACACAGTGTCTGAAACCCAAGTTTTTGCATAATGGGATAATCCAGCACTTCCGGATTTTACTGTATGCTGGGCAAAAAAAGAGGATATGTATAATGTCTTCCCTGGCATGATTACAGGCAGGGCAGTTAGCCTTCGTCGTTTTTGCCCATCTGGATGTGAATTCCCCAACCGGTAAGGAGCTGTGCCTCAATTGAATATATAGTTTACTTGCCAGTGGAGGCTGCACCAGGTACAAACACGCCTCCATCCTGTATTCAACTTTTGTTATGAGGAACTCAGTAGACAATCTGCCCAGGGAAGTAGAACAGTGTAGCAGTTTGAGGTTATGCGATTTTACGGCTGCCACCAGTACAGTCCTTTGCATCCTCGTGCAGCTGTCCTCCGGTGTATCCCAAAGTTGGGGAAGACCAATTTGGTAAAGGAGAGTCTTAACATGTACCAACCACAGTATATTCTTGTTCTTTAGCTGCCGCCAGATAGTATTAAATTCTGCTCTAAACGGTTCAAGCTCCGGTACAGACCAGAGCCTTCTCCAATAGAGCAGAGGTCGAGCTGCCACCAGGTCAGTAATAGGTTCCAGACCCAGGTCCAAGCGTAATGGTAGCAGGGGCGTGCTTTGTGGAAGACCAAACAGATGTCGTATGAAAGACTGCTCGACTTTCATTAAATTACATGCATTAGTGTGTCCCCAGAGTTCAGCAGTGTACTAGGCTGCAGACCTGACCTGTGTTTTGTATATCTCTAGGGCAGGGGTAGCCGGTTTAAAGGTTGAGGCACTATGGAGTCTGCCTACGCCACCCATAATCTGTGCAAGTCTCAAGGAGGATTTAGAGACTTGGTGGTCCCATGTAAAGTGTTCAGTCAAAGTCACCCCCAGATATATAAAGGTCTTAACTCGCTCAAGTGGGGTTGCATTCAATGTGGGGTTTGGGCGGGTGTGCCTCGGGGGGTTGAAGATCATAAACTTGGTTTTCTCCAAGTTGATCTTCAAACCCCGCAAGGCGCAGAAGGAGACAAACCCGTCCAGAACCCGCTGGATGCCCGATGTCCGCGACAACAACAAGGTGTCGTCCGCGAACATCAGAGCGGGCACCCTACCAGTAGCCAGGCGTGGAGCATCGTTATCCCTGACACAATTAAGTCTATCTATCAGGCCATTGACATACAAGCTAAAGAGAGTAGGGGCCAGTACGCAACCCTGGCGTACTCCCCGGGTAACAGGGAAGCGATCAGATAATTCCCCGTTTTTCCCACACCTCACCTGGGCGTAGTTCCCAGTATGAAGTCGGGTTAGGGCATCTAGTAAGTAAGGAGGGAGACCAAGTTCCTCCAATACCGTCCAGAGCCTCTCCCTAGGGACCAGATCGAATGCGGCCCGCAGGTCCACAAAAACAAGGTAGAGGCTGCCACTCTCTACTCTTGCAGTTTTCCAGTATAGGACCTGGAGTCGAAAGATCTGGTCCAGAGTCGAGACCCCTGATCTAAAACCGGCTTGGAGGGTGGTCAAAGTTTTGTTTTCCTCCATCCAGCCCAATAAACTCTCCAGCAGGATTCGGCCCATCAGCTTCTGGGTCGTGTCGAGTAAACTAATTGGTCTATAATTTGATGGGGCGAGCGGACAGCCCTTTTTAAAAATTGGAACAATCTCGGCTCCCAGCCAGGTCTCAGGTACTGGGGAGCCCTGTAAGACAGCATTGAACAGGACCATCAAATATGGGGCCCAGATTTTTGGCTGAGAGCGAAAGAGATCTCCAGGGAGCTTATCCAGACCCGGGGCCTTATTCGGGAGCAGTTTCTCAATTGCCAGTTCAACTTCCCTGAGTGTAATATTGTCTGAACTATAAGTGGGAGTCACAGTAGGGGCATCCTGTCTCACTATTGTGAGACAGGATCCAGGTCCAGGGCCCAAGACCTCCGGCAGGCTACATTCGTGCGGGGGGTCTGGGGCCATGGGAATCTCGGGGGCTTGGCTGGAGCTATAGTTTTGACAGGGGGAAATCCCTGGACCCGGGGCCCCGAGCAGTCGACACTCTTGCGGGAGGTCCCGGGCCGTGCGGGCACATGGAACCAAACTTCCGGGGCCCCCGGCAGTCGGCTCTCGTGCTGGAGGTCCCGTGGCGCACAGGCCCGAGGTTCCAAAACGAGTTCTGGCAGCCCATCCTGGGCTTGACACCCAATTTCCTCCAACTCAGGGCTTGTATAGAGTGACTTAAAGTGTGCCTCCCACACTATAGGGGCAATATTCGAGACCCCAGTGTCTCTCTCACCTGTCACTGAAGAAGTAACAATTAGCCAAAAGGTCTTAGAATCTTTTAGGAGTAGTGCCTGTCTCAACTCTTCCCACATAAATTCCTCCCACTCACTCTTTGCTCTAATGAGCACCTCCTTGTACAGCAGTCTAGTTGTTCTAATTTTAAGGATATCCCTAGATTTAATTGTCTTGAGTAGGTCTTTCTTTGCGTTTTTACATGCGTGGTTGTGCCAGGGATGTGCTGTATTCCGGCGCAACTTAGTCCCACTAACCGGATAGAATACATCCCCTAGACTCTCAACTAACTTTCTGTGGGTCTCTATAGTCTGCCCATGGGAGGTGGAATTACCCATATCGCTTATCAGTGGAGCAGCTATCTGATAGATTTTTGCGAGACGAGTAGGAGAGTCTAGGCAAGAAGGCCATTTGACTCTTCTCCTGTTGTTAGATATAATGTGTGGTGGGACTATCGGAGTGGAATTAGAGTCAGGGTTAGTTAGTCCAAATGCACCGGGTTTAAGCGTTAGGACCAGCGCATTGTGGTCGCTATCGTGCCTAAGGACAACTCCAAAGTCTTTAAACTTGCCCCAATGTTTGGCTTCCAGCATGAGGTAATCAATGGTGGAAGTACGATTTGTCCTATTATATGTGGGCAGACCGGAACTTTCGTTGTTGCCCCGTCCATTGCATGCCCGCAGAGACATTGCAAGGGTCAAGGCCTTGATTTGTAATACTAACGGGGTCCAGGCCTTAACCGGGGCAATTCTTGGGGCTGGAATGTGCCAGAGCAAATCGACCTCACCCTCCTCACACAACTCGGATCCACCCAATGGTTCGAACTGACAATTCAGATCGCCACCAAGAATGATCGGAGTTGCGGGGTCAAGTGTCTGAAGGAAATGGTTGAGTGCTTGAATAGTACTCGATTCTTTCGGTAGGCCTAGAGTAGATATTAATAATAGCCAATGAAGATCTACTAACAGATGTTAGCAAAGCACATTAGATATCTGGCGAGTTTGTATTCACCTGTACAGCCTGCATGCCCAAGTGTGAACCTACCCATATGGCAAGGCCACCCGAAGGGCGGCCTTTCCCACCGGAGACTGCAGGAATGTCATAGGTAGCAAAACTGGGACTGTCACTCGCCTCGAGCGACCAGGTTTCTTGCATCAAGCAAATGTCATGAGTGGTCATAAATGAGGATCAGTCTGGTACGAGTAGCTTGCTGTTTAGGCCTGCGACATTCCACGAGAGTATTTTTATACTACCTTCCATAGCCTTAACTTTATCCCTCTCACCCCCTTGTTCTCTTGGTAATACCTGGTCCAGGCTCTGTTCTGCCCTTGTCTCCTCCCTCTTTGAGGCATGAGGGCAGGGGACATCGTAACTAACAGAGGATAGTGACTTTTCCTGTATTGCAACACCATCCTCTGAGTTACCCTCATTATGTTCTCGTGGGGGCGTACATGACTGAGTGAGTCAGTCCACCTCCTCGAGGACGCTAAACCTATTCCAATGAGCTTGTATCGGGTAGATCGGGGTGTGTGGAAGAAAACCCTCCCCAAATGGCTGCCAATGGTGAATCCCGTTCGGGTGGGAGAGATGATTTCTGGTATACTGTGGTCTCCTATTGTGAGACGATTTATGGATTGGGGTAGGATAGAAATAGGACAAGTGCAATGGGAATATTTGGGACTCTCTGTGGGAAGGGGTTCTGCAGATGTGATCAACAGCAGAGGAGTCCCTAAAGTAATTGTTACAACATCCCCTGCCACTGTTTTAGGGCCCCTTCCAATCCAGTCTACTCTTCTCACTGCCAATATGTGACCTGAAATGTTAGGAGGTAAGGGTCTATTTAGGCTCAGCCACTGTATACACTTATTATGTAGGTCTACCTCATGTTCTCTCTTCCCCTCACTAAGGGGTGGAACACCCACTAGGGCCACTACATATGGTTGTGCTTCTGGAGGCAAATTTATTGACGGCAATCGTTTAAAGGTTGCCTTAGGTGGGGGAGGTCTTGATGAAGGTACAACTTTTTTTGGTGCCGTATTTCTACCCTCCTTGGGATGTTGACTAGATTTAACAGTTTGGCCCGCAGCGGGAGATATGTGAAGACCTAGTGGTTTGGCTACAGGTGTAGGAGGGGGTACGAGATTTAAGGATTTAGCAGAAGTAGTTGTTGGTCTGAGTTTCTATTTGGTACTATTGGAACGGTGGATTTAGCTACCTCAAGACAGGGTGCCTTAGTACACCGACTAGAGCAGGGGGTAACGAGTTACCTTTGGAATTATGTGGCTTGGTTGTCCCCATAGTCTTATTATTTAACATGGAAGATAATCTGTCCAGTTTTGAAACCAGAGGTTTAATGTGGGAAGCAATTATTTGCTCTAAACTGTTCTGGAGATCCGTCACCATATTGGTGACCCTGCATGGTATCCCTGTAGTTGGGTGCCGGGGATAGTCAGATGGGGTTACCAAATTATGATTGGGCTGTTTCTTTGTACCTAGATTCTTAGGAAGACTATCCTTTTTTGTCTTAGAGCCCGCCCTACCAGGTTTAGATTTTGCCATAGGGGGAGGGAAGGTCAAGATACACGGTTGATCGTCATTGGTAATAGAGGACTCAACTAAAGCCAATGATAAATCATCAGCTACTGAGGTCTCAGCCGGGATCTGTGCACAGGGCAGCTCGGCAAAGGTGGATGTTAATTAAGAGTCCAGGATCGTGGGATCAATGGCAATAGCCGAGCAATCTTCGCCATGGTCTTTAGAGCTTATTGTGGGTGGGAAGGATAATCTTCTTTCGGTATTTTCAATTGCATTGGCAACCACCCCTATGGTCTGTTGTAGCATTTTATCGATTGCTGTCAATGTTGGAAAGGACTGCGACATTGTGGCCTGAAGTCTAGTATTTGGGCGAGAAACAGATGGTTTAGTTTTCTTGCTCTGGATACTCATATTTGCTGTAGGGTGCCTCGTTAATTAACAGCAAGGTATGGGGGAAAGTATAAAAGACACGATTAGTCCAGCACAGGAAAAGATTATCACTCGCACTCTTAAGGGGGGCAACTAGCACAATGGCCCGCAAATGAAAGGGAAAAGCGGATAACAGTACCTTGTAAAAGAGTGCCGGGTACTTTCAGGATTAAGTGCCACTGAAAAGGGAGGTTAGGAAACAAGTAGGGTCTGGCGTATAACACAGTAAGGCTGCGCCTATCAAGCAATAAACAAAACAATTTGCCAGTACTGTGGACTGGATTATGTGGATTACATTTGAAGAGCTATCAATCGCTCTCTCAAGCTGACCTCTTTTTCCGTCACTACAAATTCAAAACAACAAAGGCTTTCAAGATAGATATTTATTCAATTCGACTTATAACTTTGGGTCTATTTTTTATTTTTAGATTATGTTTTTTTGTCATTTATTTTTTCAAGACATCCTGTTCAAAAGATCTTACAATATATACAACAATGCACAGTCAGTTGGGAGGAGAACCAATTGAAAGGGCCAGGAAAGGGTCAAATAACACAATGTAGGTAACACTTAGACATTTGACATACAATTAGACACTAGACAACATATATAGTACATAGAAATTAGGGTTGGTAGAGGTTAATGGCATTATTTACAACTTTATACAACAGAGCAGCTGTGTTTTATTCTCCTAAATGCGAGTTGTTTTTCGAAAATAAATGAAGCACATTGGTAGTTCTCTTGTCACTCAAAAAATGAGCAATTTAAATAAAGTTTTAGACAAGAAATCAAATCATTGTGATGCCTGCAATTGGCCTTAGTATTCACAAAACAACCACTATATTGGCGCCACCATTCATCTACCACCTTAATATTTCATAGGTCAATAATTCATAGGTCGACGCGTTTCGAATCCTATCTAATTGTGTAGGATTCTCTTCAGGACCAAACCAACTCAATCTGTGAAAAATAAGTGAGAAAAAACTCTGTCAGTGGAAACTAAAGAAAGACTCTCAGGTCACATTCTACATCCAACCACTCTCAATATTTTACCTGTCATCCTTTTGACCTTGTTTTAGGCGTGATGGATTAACTGTAAAGAATCGAAACATTATGTTTCAGAAATTGCGCACATGAGTACAAGCTTTTAAGAAACTAATCCGTGACGGTCATATTGGTACTTACAGATTCCTAAGGTTAAGCCTCCCTTCTTTTTAATACGTGTCCACTTGGTTAGTTTTTTGTTTCCATTGAGGGGGCGCGATCGCCTCGTGTGACTAATCTAGAATGGAAAAACAACGGAGGTGGTTATTCCGTTGTAATCACTAGACCGACCTGACAGGCGAGCTAGAGAGCACCAATATAACGTGCAACTCCGCTCGCGGTTGATTACTAGATCGTGGGCTCTGTTTACCTGAGGCTGCGAAGTTCTCCTCCTGTATGGGTCGCGGTCGGCTTTCAAAAACGCGATGTCCAAAGGCGGAACTGCCTCTATTTACTCGCAAGCATTTCCGGTTTGCGGGTCAGGGGCTCATGGGATTTGTAGTATTCATCCTGCCGGAGGGCCCTCCGGCTTCTCGATGTAATTATATGTTGGGAGCACATATGAAGTGCCATGGTGTAATGAAAATACATCTTCAGAAGCATATACAGATCTTCATAGGCTGTACAATTCCGACATTTCATTCAAACCTTGTGTGGCTGTATTAAATTTCAAGATTAACATAGCCTCACGTTGTCGCAATTTGGCCTCTACGTCTCCGCCTCTGGGGTCAGGGTCAATTTTCGAAATAACAGTCCATTTTAGGTCTTGTTCACTGTGCAGTTTATCCATCCAATGTTGGACTAATGGGGCAGTGACAACTTTCCTCTTTATCCGTGATTTATGTTGGGACAACCTTTGTCTTATTTCCTGATTTGTCTTTCCTATGTATAGCTTACCGCAGGGACATAGGATCCCGTATACCACATTTTTTGATTTGCAGTTAGTAAACTGGTCATGTTTCCAGGAGATTCCTGAGTGCTGGAACAGATCCCCTTCCAGAGTAGAGGCACAGCAGAGGCATGTGCCACATTTATGGTGACCTTTAATAGGTGGCAAATTGACATAATCCCTCACTGTCACTGGTTTGGTTTTAGGAATGGCTGCTCTGACAATATAATTCGCAATACTTTTGTCCTTTTTGAAGGCAAATAGAGGATGTTGCGAAAGTTGAATGTCTAAATCTTTAATCAAATGCCAATTCTGGTAGATCAGTTTCTTGAGGAAATTCGATGTAGGACAATATGTGGACACGCAAACAATCCGTGTCTGTTGTTGTTTCTGTCTCCTTTTTAACAATTCCTCTCTAGGTGTGCACCATGCCCTTTTGATGGACTGATTTAATAGTTTCACCGGGTATCCCCGGTCTTGAAGTTTGTTTTTCAAGATATTCGCATGGTGCATGAATTCATCCTTGAATGTGCAGTTTCTGCGAATGCGCAGAAACTGTCCTATCGGAAGGTTTTGTTTGAGACTTCTTGGATGATTGCTCGAGAAATCCAGCGCTTTATTGCGATCCGTGTCCTTCTTGAAAAGGGTGGTAACTAGTCTTCCATCTACACAATATACTTCAACGTCCAAAAAGGACATTCTTGTTTTTGAAGTTTGTAGTGTAAATTTGATATCATTTGTCCTGTCGTTGATCCAGGTGTGAAATTCAACCAGTTCTTCATGTGATCCTGACCATTTGAAAAAAATATCGTCTATATATCTTACCCACCCCCCTATCCACTGGAGGAATGGGTTATTATTATAAACGAACATCTCTTCATATTGGCTCATATAAAGAATTGCCAATTCCGGGGCAAAAGGACAGCCCATGGCTACTCCTCTTGTTTGAAAATAAAATTCTTCTCCAAACTTGAAATAGTTCTTTGTGAGGGCCAGTTTCGCCAGTTGTAATATGAAATCTGTTGGAATTTTCATAGGGCTCTCTCGTTTGTTCAAAAAAATCTCGAGAACCTCCAAAGCCTGGTCCTGGGGAATTTGGGTGTACAGCGAGACTATGTCCATGCTTACTAATATGTCTTGATTCTCAATGAATGTCATTTGTTCCAGTTTAAATAAAAAATCTGTGGTGTCCAGGATGAAGGATTTTACCGTTGAAGTGAAAGGTTTCAGGAAAAAATCAATAAATTTGGAAACTGGTTCGAACAGTGAGTCACATCCAGAAATGATGGGTCTGCCCGGTGGGTTATCTGCATTTTTGTGCACCTTGGGTAACACATAGAATAATGGAGTCCGTGGGTATTTATTGGACAAGAAATTGAATTCATTCTTCCCTAAAAATCCTTGGTCGAGTCCAGTTTTTAGTATAGATCCCAATTCATTTTGTAGATCCAATGTTGGATCCTTATTAATTTTCCGATAGCACGTGGAATCTGACAGTTGTCTCGCAGCTTCCTGAATGTAGTTTGGTGTTCCCCATACTACTATGGAACCGCCTTTATCGGCCTGTTTTACTATAATATTGTCATTCCGTTTGATTGTTTGCAGAGCCGACTTCTGATCATGAGACAAATTCGGTTTGACATATCCGTTCCTTCGTTTCTCCTGTACAGCTAAGGCTGAGAGTACCGTTTTTTCAAAATATGTAACCTCTTTTGGCACTTTATGTGCTGGGGGGCAGAAGCTTGATTTTCTTTTAAAACCAGTGGTCTCCATTTGGAGAGGGTTCTCTTTATCAGCAAAGAATGTGGTCAGTCGAATTTTCCGGCAAAATTCAATAAATTCAAGTTTTAATCTCACGAAATCCGTAAATTTTGATGGGACAAATGTGAGTCCCTTTTCAAGGACACTGATTTCCGATGGTGTTAGTGTCGTATTTGAGAGATTAAAAATAGAAGATTTTGTATGAGGTATTAGTTCTTGTAATTTTGCCTTCGCGTTGACATTTCCCATGGCTGGTTGAATCTGGTTTTCCCACGTGGTTTTTGTGCGTCCTGTCCTAAAAAAGACTGTTGTTGCTGCTGATTTTGATAGTTTTGTTGATATTGTGGCTGATAATTCCTCTGGTAACCCCCTCTTTGATTAAATCGCGGGCGGGGGCCTGCTTGCTCGGAGTCGCTACCTCCAGAGGAGGATGTTTCTGAAAATGTGAGAAACTTAGAGCGAGATCTCCCTTGGTTGTCGTTCAGGAAGCGTCTTGCTTCTGGTCTTGAATAAAATTCTTGTTGCAGGTACGGATATGTTTTTTCGAATGTGAAATTCCGTTTATCTCTTTCAAAGTTGTTATCTTTCTGCTGGACAGTAAAGTCTTTGAATTCCAATATTTCTTTGTCTACTCGCTCAAGTAAAGTTTTACAGTCCTGGATCAAGGGATTAGCTTTGATTTCTGCTTCTAATTTCTCAATCTCCTCGAGTTGTGCTTTAGATAAACGTTGCGCAGTTTCAATGGTTAGCACCATCAAATCCCGGCTACATTTAGTCTCAATGTAGCTGAATCCTTTCTTGTATATATTATCCTCAGTGAATATGACTGGTATATTCTTTACAATTAACCCGGATTGTATGGTTCCTGACCTCAGATGTTGGAGCAGGTAGTGACCGTGCAAATCCGTCCTTATTTGTTTCTTTTTCAACCGAATCAATTTGTCTGATTCATTACTCACTTGTGCTGTATTACTGAGTGTGGCGGAGCCAAATGTGGGAGGGTCCTTCAACAGTTTTTTAATATGATCTTCGCTATATGCGAAGGTCTGATCTTCTGACATAGTCAAAAGGGGTAAGTACAAAATTTCTTTGACCTATAGGGTGTTCATACACACACTCTCATTCTTCATTCAGAAAAGAATAACATAAAATTGTGAAAAAAACGGGTGAAACACAAAAAGACAAGTGACTCGACTAGCTGCCTATCAATGAAGCTACAAACTACTCTTAACAGCTAGCCACAGCCCAAGGCCTGTGGCAAACAATGGGTTCAAAAAGTTTTTGAGACAAAGATCTTGTCTCGGAGGTGCTCCTCGCGAGCCGGCGCCCGCTAATACACTAGGAAACAAGTAGGGTCTGGCGTATAACACAGTAAGGCTGCGCCTATCAAGCAATAAACAAAACAATTTGCCAGTACTGTGGACTGGATTATGTGGATTACATTTGAAGAGCTATCAATCGCTCTCTCAAGCTGACCTCTTTTTCCGTCACTACAAATTCAAAACAACAAAGGCTTTCAAGATAGATATTTATTCAATTCGACTTATAACTTTGGGTCTATTTTTTATTTTTAGATTATGTTTTTTTGTCATTTATTTTTTCAAGACATCCTGTTCAAAAGATCTTACAATATATACAACAATGCACAGTCAGTTGGGAGGAGAACCAATTGAAAGGGCCAGGAAAGGGTCAAATAACACAATGTAGGTAACACTTAGACATTTGACATACAATTAGACACTAGACAACATATATAGTACATAGAAATTAGGGTTGGTAGAGGTTAATGGCATTATTTACAACTTTATACAACAGAGCAGCTGTGTTTTATTCTCCTAAATGCGAGTTGTTTTTCGAAAATAAATGAAGCACATTGGTAGTTCTCTTGTCACTCAAAAAATGAGCAATTTAAATAAAGTTTTAGACAAGAAATCAAATCATTGTGATGCCTGCAATTGGCCTTAGTATTCACAAAACAACCACTATATTGGCGCCACCATTCATCTACCACCTTAATATTTCATAGGTCAATAATTCATAGGTCGACGCGTTTCGAATCCTATCTAATTGTGTAGGATTCTCTTCAGGACCAAACCAACTCAATCTGTGAAAAATAAGTGAGAAAAAACTCTGTCAGTGGAAACTAAAGAAAGACTCTCAGGTCACATTCTACATCCAACCACTCTCAATATTTTACCTGTCATCCTTTTGACCTTGTTTTAGGCGTGATGGATTAACTGTAAAGAATCGAAACATTATGTTTCAGAAATTGCGCACATGAGTACAAGCTTTTAAGAAACTAATCCGTGACGGTCATATTGGTACTTACAGATTCCTAAGGTTAAGCCTCCCTTCTTTTTAATACGTGTCCACTTGGTTCGTTTTTTGTTTCCATTGAGGGGGCGCGATCGCCTCGTGTGACTAATCTAGAATGGAAAAACAACGGAGGTGGTTATTCCGTTGTAATCACTAGACCGACCTGACAGGCGAGCTAGAGAGCACCAATATAACGTGCAACTCCGCTCGCGGTTGATTACTAGATCGTGGGCTCTGTTTACCTGAGGCTGCGAAGTTCTCCTCCTGTATGGGTCGCGGTCGGCTTTCAAAAACGCGATGTCCAAAGGCGGAACTGCCTCTATTTACTCGCAAGCATTTCCGGTTTGCGGGTCAGGGGCTCATGGGATTTGTAGTATTCATCCTGCCGGAGGGCCCTCCGGCTTCTCGATGTAATTATATGTTGGGAGCACATATGAAGTGCCATGGTGTAATGAAAATACATCTTCAGAAGCATATACAGATCTTCATAGGCTGTACAATTCCGACATTTCATTCAAACCTTGTGTGGCTGTATTAAATTTCAAGATTAACATAGCCTCACGTTGTCGCAATTTGGCCTCTACGTCTCCGCCTCTGGGGTCAGGGTCAATTTTCGAAATAACAGTCCATTTTAGGTCTTGTTCACTGTGCAGTTTATCCATCCAATGTTGGACTAATGGGGCAGTGACAACTTTCCTCTTTATCCGTGATTTATGTTGGGACAACCTTTGTCTTATTTCCTGATTTGTCTTTCCTATGTATAGCTTACCGCAGGGACATAGGATCCCGTAAAGCGCTGGATTTCTCGAGCAATCATCCAAGAAGTCTCAAACAAAACCTTCCGATAGGACAGTTTCTGCGCATTCGCAGAAACTGCACATTCAAGGATGAATTCATGCACCATGCGAATATCTTGAAAAACAAACTTCAAGACCGGGGATACCCGGTGAAACTATTAAATCAGTCCATCAAAAGGGCATGGTGCACACCTAGAGAGGAATTGTTAAAAAGGAGACAGAAACAACAACAGACACGGATTGTTTGCGTGTCCACATATTGTCCTACATCGAATTTCCTCAAGAAACTGATCTACCAGAATTGGCATTTGATTAAAGATTTAGACATTCAACTTTCGCAACATCCTCTATTTGCCTTCAAAAAGGACAAAAGTATTGCGAATTATATTGTCAGAGCAGCCATTCCTAAAACCAAACCAGTGACAGTGAGGGATTATGTCAATTTGCCACCTATTAAAGGTCACCATAAATGTGGCACATGCCTCTGCTGTGCCTCTACTCTGGAAGGGGATCTGTTCCAGCACTCAGGAATCTCCTGGAAACATGACCAGTTTACTAACTGCAAATCAAAAAATGTGGTATACGGGATCCTATGTCCCTGCGGTAAGCTATACATAGGAAAGACAAATCAGGAAATAAGACAAAGGTTGTCCCAACATAAATCACGGATAAAGAGGAAAGTTGTCACTGCCCCATTAGTCCAACATTGGATGGATAAACTGCACAGTGAACAAGACCTAAAATGGACTGTTATTTCGAAAATTGACCCTGACCCCAGAGGCGGAGACGTAGAGGCCAAATTGCGACAACGTGAGGCTATGTTAATCTTGAAATTTAATACAGCCACACAAGGTTTGAATGAAATGTCGGAATTGTACAGCCTATGAAGATCTGTATATGCTTCTGAAGATGTATTTTCATTACACCATGGCACTTCATATGTGCTCCCAACATATAATTACATCGAGAAGCCGGAGGGCCCTCCGGCAGGATGAATACTACAAATCCCATGAGCCCCTGACCCGCAAACCGGAAATGCTTGCGAGTAAATAGAGGCAGTTCCGCCTTTGGACATCGCGTTTTTGAAAGCCGACCGCGACCCATACAGGAGGAGAACTTCGCAGCCTCAGGTAAACAGAGCCCACGATCTAGTAATCAACCGCGAGCGGAGTTGCACGTTATATTGGTGCTCTCTAGCTCGCCTGTCAGGTCGGTCTAGTGATTACAACGGAATAACCACCTCCGTTGTTTTTCCATTCTAGATTAGTCACACGAGGCGATCGCGCCCCCTCAATGGAAACAAAAAACTAACCAAGTGGACACGTATTAAAAAGAAGGGAGGCTTAACCTTAGGAATCTGTAAGTACCAATATGACCGTCACGGATTAGTTTCTTAAAAGCTTGTACTCATGTGCGCAATTTCTGAAACATAATGTTTCGATTCTTTACAGTTAATCCATCACGCCTAAAACAAGGTCAAAAGGATGACAGGTAAAATATTGAGAGTGGTTGGATGTAGAATGTGACCTGAGAGTCTTTCTTTAGTTTCCACTGACAGAGTTTTTTCTCACTTATTTTTCACAGATTGAGTTGGTTTGGTCCTGAAGAGAATCCTACACAATTAGATAGGATTCGAAACGCGTCGACCTATGAATTATTGACCTATGAAATATTAAGGTGGTAGATGAATGGTGGCGCCAATATAGTGGTTGTTTTGTGAATACTAAGGCCAATTGCAGGCATCACAATGATTTGATTTCTTGTCTAAAACTTTATTTAAATTGCTCATTTTTTGAGTGACAAGAGAACTACCAATGTGCTTCATTTATTTTCGAAAAACAACTCGCATTTAGGAGAATAAAACACAGCTGCTCTGTTGTATAAAGTTGTAAATAATGCCATTAACCTCTACCAACCCTAATTTCTATGTACTATATATGTTGTCTAGTGTCTAATTGTATGTCAAATGTCTAAGTGTTACCTACATTGTGTTATTTGACCCTTTCCTGGCCCTTTCAATTGGTTCTCCTCCCAACTGACTGTGCATTGTTGTATATATTGTAAGATCTTTTGAACAGGATGTCTTGAAAAAATAAATGACAAAAAAACATAATCTAAAAATAAAAAATAGACCCAAAGTTATAAGTCGAATTGAATAAATATCTATCTTGAAAGCCTTTGTTGTTTTGAATTTGTAGTGACGGAAAAAGAGGTCAGCTTGAGAGAGCGATTGATAGCTCTTCAAATGTAATCCACATAATCCAGTCCACAGTACTGGCAAATTGTTTTGTTTATTACTGAAAAGGGAGGTGGCCCGTCCCGTCCCCAGTCGTCCACGGACGGCCACAGACGGCCCGCCCTCTGCCCGGGCTCCGCCCGGCGTCACCCGTGCGCGTCCCGCAACGCGGAAGGAGCGTCCTGTTTAGTATCGCCTCCGGGCGCGCAGCGTCAGGCAGCAGGAAGTGGCAGGAAGTAGGCGCAAGGCTCCCTGGGAGCTGTAGTCTCCAGCCGCCGGCCGCGAGATGGAGCTATGCGGCGCGGCGAGACCACAGCGTTTGGACCCCTGAGGTGAGCGAGGGCATGACCAGCAGATAGGATTCCTTGGTGTCAATGGTAGCCACCCACTCCACCGAGTGAGCGTCCTGTTTATGTAGCGCCTCCGGGCGCGCAGCTTCAGGCAGCAGGAAGTGGCAGGAATTAGGCGCAAGGCTCCCTGGGAGTTGAAGTCTCCAGCCGCGGGCCGCGAGAAGGAGCTATGCGGCGCGGCACGGCGAGACCACAGCGTTTGGACCCCTGAGGTGAGCGAGCGCGTGTCCAGCAGGTAGGATTCCTTAATGTCAATGGTAGCCCCCCGCTCCACCGAGGGAGCGTCCTGTTTATGTAGCACCTCCGGGTGCGCAGCGGCAGGCAGCAGGAAGTGACAGGAAGTAGGCGCAAGGCTCCCTGGGAGCTGTAGTCTCCAGCCGCGGGCCGCGAGATGGAGCTATGCGGCGCGGCGAGACCACAGCGTTTGTACCCCTGAGGTGAGCGAGCGCGTGTTAAGCAGGTAGGATTCCTTGGTGTCAATGATAGCCCCCATGCAAATAGAACAACACAGCTGAATAACAGAAATATTAACCCTAATAACCTAAAAAGAGTAACTCACTGAAACCAATCTCCTGCCTACTACTCAACTGACGCTCCGCAATGAAACATGCTCTGACTTAGCTGACCGCTTCTTGAGCTGAGAAGTTGACATAATCATCTTGATGGAATTGTGGCTTACTAAATCTTCTTCCCCATGTTTAGACCTTCTTGTTCCTTCAGAATACAACATAATGAGACTAGACAGTCCACACAAAAATGGGAGGAGGCATCGCCTGTATCCATCGATCCATCATCTCTATCACAATACTTCACGCCGACCCCTTTGAATGATGTGAATATCTTGGGCTCTCTTTAAGATCCACAGATAACCAACTCTGCAAACTTACAAATATTTTACTATCCCCTAGGTAAAAACGCATTGTTCATTGACCAACTAATGGAAATCATTGCAGCAAACTGCCCCTCACTCCAATTATACATTCCTAAAAGACTTCAATCTTCATTAGGAAGACCCCTATGGTACTCAGGTCAATACTGATAAAGATGTCTTTCTTGTATTGATTTAAGCAAAATTAGCATACAATGTAGTCAATATGCATCACATTTATTTTTCTTTTAAGCAATGCATATTGACTACATAGTATGCTAGTTTTGATCAAATCAATACAAGACAGTAATAGCTTGTTAAAATATAAATAATGTTTTGATCTAAATGAGTTCATTGTGAAGAACTGTAAATAGGCTGTTGGCTAAATCAAGTTCGCAAGGACATATGGGTTGCTCTTGTTTTTGTTAAAGATTTCTTAGCAGACCAATCCCTAGTCCAAGCCTGTACCCTACCAACCCATTCTAAAGGTGCAACACTCAACTGGATCATTTCCAGAGAAAAAGGGGTTAAAAGAATCTTGATCGACCCCCTGCGATTGGTCAGACCACCATATTATCACCTTCCAAATACTCCTCACAAAAAAAGAAACCAACCTCACAATCAAACCCAGACAATGGGTTTGTCACACTATAAACCTAAAGTTGGGGATACTAGCAGCTTTTTGCGAGAAAGAACGCTACAACTCCACGATGACTAAACAAATTGACTCCATAGCCTTGCCACAACTTAAAAGAAAAAAGACAAAACACTTGGTTTAATGGATCTCTCAATGAAGAAAGACGTAAAGTGAGACTAACTGAACGTCAATGGAGATAACATCCTTTATACTCACACGGAAAACTGCCAAGAAAGTCCAGAAACTCCTACAACAAAAGTATTCTAAAATCACAAAAAACTTCTTTAGGTCAGAACTTGACACGACAAAAACAGACCGAGGAAACTTTTCAAAATATTAAAACCACAATCAAACAAAATGGGCAAATCCGCTCTCTTGACATCAAAATCACATTTAAGCAGTGAAGAATTCTCTTCCTTCTTTACTGCTAAAGCCATTTCCGTAGAGAATGAACTCTGGACTGCTGCTGACAACCCAACAACCACCTAAAAACTCTCCAGCTGATCCTCCATCCCAACCAGCTCCGTCATTTCCCAAAAATAAAGCTCAGTGGACTACCTTCAAACTATATGACCGCAGAGATATTACCAAAACCCTATCGACTTTAAACCAAACAACCAGTACAGCCGTCCTCTCCCATCAAAATACTTGTCGTTTATCAACCGGCTCGCCTTCCCCATCCTAAAAAACCCAACAGAAAACCCTTTGGACCCAAACAATTTCCGACCAATAACCAACATTCCCATGCTAGCCAAAGTAATGGAAAAATGTGCTCAACAACAGAACCAACACATTATGGAATTCAAGCTATTAGACGTCTGCCAGTCAGGATTCAGACACACGCACAGCACTGAGACAGCAATTTTACATATAGTGAACGATGCCCTACTCGCATTAGACAGTAATGAAACTACTTGTGCTGCTTGACCTCTCGTCCGCATTCAACACTGTTAACCATGAGAAAATACTTTAGAGGCTTGAGAACAGGATGGGTGTAACGGGAACTGTCCTAAAATGGTTTAAATCCTTCTTATAGAACAGAACGCAAACATTTCTGATTAATCAAAATCTATCTTCACCATCCCCTAATCTAATAGGAGTATCACAAGGCTCAACACTATCTCCATTACAATTTAATCTCTATGTTGAACCATTAACCGAAATATTACAGCATGCACACATCTCCTGTCACATGTTTGTGGATGACTCACAGCTGTATATTAAGATTACATCCCTAGAAGAGATCAAGACCAGGAACCAAGCATTAAAGAAGACTGTTCAATGGCTAACAAACAATCACCTTAAGCTAAAATCTCAAACGAATTCCTTTTAATCTCCCCGCCCTCCCCAAAAAAAACTCCACGCTGATGAAGGATTGAACCAAGTTGCTCATTGCACTAAACTGTACTCCGAGCCCAGTCGACTCTACAAAGTCGCTAGGAATTACTCTGGATATGAACCTAAATATGCAATCACACATCAACAAGATAGCTGAAAATGCCCGCTTTCACCTCAGCTATTTTAGGAAAATTAAACCTTTCATTGAATCACCAGAACTCAAAACAGTTGTTCAGACATTAGGGATCTCGAGAATTTTATTTGGATGTACAACTTTATCAGGACTACCCAAGATCTCAACAGCCCTGCTAAAACCTTGTCTTAATGCACGTGCAAGACTCATAACAGGATCTAGAAAATGTTATCACATCACACCACATCTGAAAGCGCTCAACTGGCTGCCATATGAAGCAAGAATCCAACTAAAGATGGCCTTATAGCACAGAAAGCGATACACTACAAAACTCCACTGTACCTAGCATAGAAAATTCCAATTTCTGAAGGAAGCAGACTCTCTCAGAGCTCTGGTAATCTTCAGTTCCCTTCATTCTTACGTAAGAAAAAAAGCATATGATCGAGCTTTCTCTGGAGCTGCACCAAGAATAAGGAACTCGCTCCCCTCGAGCACCAGAAAAATCTTGTCTAGTTCAATATTCAACAAGCATTTGCATTGCAATAGGTCTCGCATTAATTAAGTTTGAGCTATTGGCATTTCTAAATATTGCAACACCAATTGCAACAAAAGTCTAGAAATTGTAGGCCAAAAAAAGTGTATTGATTTTTTTTAGCAATGGTGTCATGCTGCGCTTGAGATGTATATGTTTAAAAGTAAAGTGCGCCATACTGCGATTGCTACAATAGGTAATTGTGGATGCGGTAACAATTGATGTGTGCACTGACGGCTGGTGGTGTGTGTGCCTGTAGAAATTGTGCACTGGTGGTGTGTGTGCCTGGTGGAAATGTGCACTGCCGGCTGGTGGTGTGTGCCTGGTGGAAATGTGCACTGCCGGCTGGTGGTGTGTGCCTGGTGGAAGCGTGCACTGACGTTTGGTGGTGTGTGCCTGGTGGAACCGTGCACTGACGGCTGGTGGTGTTTGTGCCCGGTGAAAGCGTGCACTGACGGCTGGTAGTGTTTGTGCCCGTTAAAAGCGAGCACTGACGTCTGATGGTGTGTGCCTGGTGGAAGTGTGCACTGACAGCTAGTAGTGTTTTTTGCCCAGTGAAAGCGTGCAAAGACGGCTGATGGTGTTTGTGCCCGTTGAAAGGGTGCACTGACGACTAAAGATGTCTGTGCCTGGTGAAAGTGTGCACTTATGGTGTGGTTGTGAGTGTGGGGTTGTGTGTGTGGGGGGGTTGTGTGTGTGTAGTTGTGTGTGTGGTTGTGTGTGGTCGTTTGTGTTTTTGGTTGTAGTTGTGTGTGTGGTTGTGTGTCTGGTTGTGGCTCTGTGTGTGTGTGGTTGTGTGTGTTGCGTTCCTGGTTATGTGTGTGCTTGTGGTTGGGAAAGTAGAAGTGTCAGGGGCCAGAGTCCTTTGCCTGTCTGTGCCATCTCGTTTGGTGTGATGAATAACACTTCTCCCGTACCACTCGCTGCCAGGACAGTTTCAGTGGAAACCAAACCGATCCATGGCAGCATTCAGTGAAGAATACAACGTTAAGCTGGTGAACCTTCCCGTCGTGCGAAGCTGCTGTTAACAAGCACGGTCATTTAGCAGATGGGCAGGGTCACTGCCTTCCAACCGCACATTAAGTAATATATGTACACTTGGACGCTCCCAAAGTGATGCAGGAAAGTGACACGCTTGCTCTCATTAGGAATACGAAACATGTATAGGTTACATTGCCCATTAACACATCTGGAGAGCATGTATGCGCTTAAATAGGGTCTAGGGAACAGGCAGAGTACAAGAGGCCCACATGCATGGACAAGGTGGGTAAGATTGCCATCTACAAAAAGTACTAATACGTGACCTACATGATGCACAACGCAGCAGACACATCATAAGTAGGATATTTTATGATGAGCCAAACCTGTGCCTAGACTGGACACAGATTTCTGAAGCAAGTGCCTTACCCACCAGAGATATCTTACTGAAACTATAACCTGGGAGTTGCTGGGTAAAGAGAGCCCTGTGCAAAAACTGCTTTAGGCAGTAAGATATTTTGAAATACAGATTGGTTGTGACCGATAAAGTAATCCAGAACAGATTACTATGACATTTGTAGTTATTCCTTTGAGTCAAACATGGGCTCACTTCCTCCTTCCTGGATCAGTTTCTGGGCACCTGTGGATGGATGGGAGTCGTCAGCTGTTTTAGCTAAAGTCGGTTAGGTGTCATTTGTGGACTGTCACTGGGTTGGTTTCTAGGAATAATTTCGGTGCTTCTCTCTCTTGGAAATGTTTGATTCCTCAGCCCAACTCTTCCAGTGAGCTAGTTTTAGTTGTATTGCATTTTAATCTCTTGACACTATACTACCGCAGAGGCCCCTTCTGTGGAGCACGCGCTCTCTTACTTGGCGCGAGCAGAGTGCAGAGACTCACTTCTGGAAATGACGTGGAAGGTGCTCGTAACTCCTCACCTCACTTCCGCTCTGTGTGGGCGCCGAGGGCAGCTTCGGGGAAGCTTCTTCTCGTGATGTGAGGGGAGAGGGATTCAGGATAAACTAGGGCAGCGGCGTCCCTCCCACACACAGAGTATTTCTGACATTCGTCGTGTGCAGATAATTATATGTAAATCTCTTGCAGGCAGGCAGGGAGAAGCCTCTTAACGGGACGTGCTCTCCAAACTTGGCCTAAATTTAGAGGCGCGCGCTGCCTCCTGCGGATTGGGCCATTGTGCGGCTGTCAGGGCGGCAAGTGCTGCGTGGCGAGCTTGCAATCCTGTTTCCGGTGCTCGGCGCTGGGTGTCAGGACGGTGTCCCCCCTCAGGCGGTTTCCACGCACAAATCAGGAGCCGCAGCTTTAAACCTCGCAGGATTAGAGCCTTCAGCGGAGAGCGGCAAATTCTTGCTAATGGCTCACACGATTTGACTGACCATAGTTTCCAAAAATGGCTTTATCCTAACGCAGCACAACTTGCCGTTTGTTGCATCCTAACTAGTTACTTACGAGCTGCGATGGGAAGGTTTTTAAGAATACACAAAGGCAACTAAAGCCAGCATGTGACTGTTTGCCGTTCATTTCTGCCAGCAGTACTCTTTCTTCGTGTCGTCTCCTTATCTCCTTTTCAGCAGCAAGATTTCCTAGTAGTTCAGGTTTCATGGACCGCTAGTCTTTTCTTTATTCCAAAGGCATGAGATGCTTGATTTCAACACACCCTGACATGGTTCATTCAGATGTCCACAGTTTACAAATTATTTCGCCACATATTTTGCTGCAGTACATGGATTTTTGGCCACACCACACACGCACCGACTACATGGTTCAAAGTAGCCTTTCAAATAATTACAAATATATCTTTCCCATATTGTTACAAGTTCTAAAGCAATTTGCTGAATATATTTTTGTACCACCTGAAATGTGTACTCTGTTATTCCAGACTGCATTGGGTTATTGCAGGTAAATAAGGCTTCATAACCACTGAACAACTAAGAAGTCAAGCCTTGTCTATAGGAAGGGAGACCTCGGTAAAATGTATAAAATATATTTCTAATGTTTTTCTACTATGAAGCATTATCCTGATTGCTGACACAAGAATCTGTTCTAGTAGAGAGACAGCTTTTTCTTATTCTGCGTGCATACTAACTACTACACGTTTGGTTGAGCTGACGAACCCATAGTGGAGGAGCGAGTAGTTTTCAGGGATCTTGGGCCTGATGAAAGACACAGACCCTGGCTGAGGTTCACGTTTGGTGACTCAGACTGGTTGACCCCCAAGTATAAACAAAAAAATGATTCCACCCTCATTATCCCATAAATGTTTTAACCTTCCTGCAGCAGACATAAACAATTTTTGACTTTCATTGGGTCATTTTATTACCATTTTGATTCCACTTTTACTCCCTTGCCTGCAATAATTGCAAATATAGGGTGAGAGCTACATTTCGTGGCTTCCCTATAAGAGCTCTAAAATCGAAGTCCACCCAGGCATCGCAAAATGTACAGCTAGATGCGGAGCAGACCTAAGGATGAAGCTTGGCATTTTCATGGGTCTTGAGTCCCAAGAAGAGAAAGATGGTATGAGATCATCCCATCAAACCCTAAATAAGGCCCATGTTTATATTCTCCTGTTCTTCAGACCTGTCACATTTATTGTATATTATAGTATTATTCAGGAAGTGTGTATGTGTGCGTATATATATCTACCCCTTCTCTTGTCTTAATGGCGACAAATGTAGTAGACAAGAGAAAACAAAGAGAAAAGTTTAAAGAGCAAAGGAGTGACTTGAGCAGCCTACATAAAAGAACTGCGACTCGTGTGATGCCGTGGTCCACAGTAGCACGGCTGTCTATCCTCTGGTTTCATATGCTGTTGCTGTCCCATATACCATCTTTGTAACTCACTCCGTCACTGACCTGAGGAAGTAGTCTCATCTTCCTCTGTCACTGGCAGCCGCTATCAGTCCCAATCATAGTGCGTTTTAAAAATTGAACTGTGGATGAGCATTCGGTTCTTTGCCGTCCAAGATGTGTTCTTGGAAAACAAGTTAAGCAGGACTCTGAGAAAGTAACATTATGGATACGAATTTGTGTATACTGCCCATTAAAGGTTTGTAGTAAAGCTAGAGATGGAAAATGGTTTTGTTGTGAAAACAAGCTGAAAAGATTCTCATGCCTGATTTGCACTTAAATTGTTCCCCAAGCTTCCATCATTATGTGACTGATCCACTGTATGGGCTTGAATAATCAGGCTAAAATAGCTACCAATGGCTGGAGTAATGGGTCCCAGTGTTGCTGGTCTGGAGACAAAGGCACATTTAGATGATTCCATGACTTAAAAAAAACAGTGGTTATGTTGTTCTGATTACGTCTCGTACTGTCCTGGTCTGTTTAAGTGACTGGCACAGCAAGTATTGTGTGTTTTTCACAGTGACTTTGGATGATTCTCCGTATAACACAAACCTAAAAACATTGTTGTGGGACCAGTGTACTTTAGTTGATCTTTTAACAGTGGATGGTAGAGGGATTGAAGATAATCTCAATGTAGGCTATACTTTTGAAGAGAAGGGGTGGTGGTTCCGATTTCTCAGTGTTTGGGCAAAGGTCAATTAAAATCACAAACGGAAGACCAATTGATGCTGAGGATGCAAGTTCTAATGAATGTGTAAGACATGAAAGAGATGGTACAAACTCCAACAAGTAGGTAGTACCAAAACCAGAAGATGAGGAGGAAATATCTGGTAAACTATTGAAAATCCCAGCAGCTTTTATTAATCTTAGAATTGTTTTTGAGCAACAGTTATAGCACCAGAAATCCTGGAAAGCCATGTCAAAGATTGCATTTGTTCGAGGCATGTGGGCTGCTGACATTCATATCTTGTGCATAGATCGCCGCCTAGTGTTGGGTCCGGATGATTACACCTTGTTGTCCTGGAAGAGTCTTCGAAGTATCACGAGGTAGGCGACTCCTCCCCCGAACTACAGTGCGCATGGGCATCTTCTCCATCCTCAGATTGTTTTTTTCCGCCATTTGGTTCGGATGTTATTCCTCTACTCCAACTTCGGAACCGAAACGAAACTTCATTAAAAGTCCAAAAGGCCTTCGACTTCGACGGTATTGTTCTCGCTCGGTACTTCTTGATTCAACCAAACTTTCCATCTTGATCCGGTCGTCGGCGCGGGCCGTTGGGCCTTTCGACGCCACGTGGGCCTGCTGTCGATGGAAAGGAGTCTGTTCAAAAGGTGCCCACAATGCCACTCCAAATTCCCGCATACTAACAAACATACAGCATGCAACAAGTACTTATCACCAGAGCACAACAAAGAAAATTGCCCAGCCTGTGCCCAAATCGGTTAGAAGAAGACCATCCGGATTCAACGCTCCGTAGGCAAGAGATGCAGCGACCGGCACCGGAGAACATCTTCGATGATGAACACGACCTACTAGAAGCGGCAGACTCTGATCTAGAGAGAATCACCGTCGAGGACCAGTCGGACTCCGACGACGAGATCCCACCGGGGCAAATCGTGAGTACACAGCCCCTAACGCCGCTTATCCCGAAACCGAAGGCTCCGGTCGAAGCATCGCCTAAAGGCCTTAGCCGAGTTCGACAAGTCCCTTCAGAAGCCCCGCCTGCCGGCTCGGCTCTGAAGCCAAACATAAAGCCTTCCGATAGCCAAGGTCCAAGTAACGTTCTCCCCAAGAAGGTTGTCAAACCCAAGAGGGTCGTCGAACCGAAGGTCGTCAAACCGAAGAAGGGCCGTAGAGCCAAAGGTCGTCGAACCAAAGAAAGGGGTCGAGCCAAAAGTCGCCGAGCCGAAGAAGGTGGGTGAACCAAAGAAGGTAGCACAACCCAAAAAGGTTATCGAGTCTAAGGCCAAAGAAAAGCCTCGAACCAAAGCGGGTCGTCAATCTAAAAGGAACACACGACCCAAAGAAGACCGTCGATCCTAAAAAGAGTGGAGATCAACAAAAACAGGATCACACCACAAAACCAGTCGAACCGAAAAAAGTAATTGAGTCGACAAAAAACATTGAGCCTAAGAAAGCTGTCGAGCACAAAAAGCGTATCGAACCAAAAGCTCAAGTCGATCCGAAACAGGGCTTCGACCCAAAGACAGCCGGCGAGCTGAAAAAGACGACTACACCAACAAGACATCGAACCGAAAAAGGTTACCGACCCCAAAGCAACGGTCGAGCCGAAAAAGACTCCACAACCGAAGGCCCTCGAGCCCAAAAGTCACAAACAAGTTAGTAAGGCAAATAAAATTGGCGCCAAAGACACGGACAGTGGAAGAGGAACTCTTCCATCCCGATCCGGAATCAGAGGAACAATCTAAACTGTATATCAACCCTGAGACTGGCAAAGTTACATTTTATTACCGGAAAAAGAGACCATTGGACTTAGACACTCCTTCCCCTGTTCCACCGAAGAAAAAGGACTTCAGGACTTCTCCCTCTAGGCCCTTTACTCCTACTTTCTATCCCAATATGCCTTTTATGCCCTACTCCCCTACACATTCTGACAATAATGATGAGGATAACATGGGGGAAGATCCTCAAGATGACTTGACAACCAGAGGATCCACATCCACAGGATGACACATGGAAGGATCAGAATGATCCATACGAGACACAACCCATCCCTGATACCTCCCCATACCCTACAAAGCCGTTGCCTACTGACGACACCATTGTGTTTAACCAACTGCTAGATAGGGCAGCAAAATACCACAAGGTCGACATGCACACTGACCCAATAGAAGATTTTCTATTCAACACTTTTCCTACCTCTGAGAAAAATGTCAGGACACTTCCTATGCTAAAAGGGGTACTAAAACACGTGCCAGATATATTCAAAGATCCAGCCACAGCACGTGTACTCAATCCTAGGATTGAAAAGAAATATAAAGCGCCCCCCTATAGACCCTGCTTACATTAAAGGCCAGTTGCCTCTAGACTCACTGGTAGTAGCAAACGCTCACAAAAGAGCAAATTCGCAAACGACAGGAGATGCTCCACCTCCTGACAAGGAGTCTAAGATATTGGAAGCCTCAGGCAAGAGAGTGGCCTCACAGGCTTCTAATTCATGGAGAATCGCAAACGCACAGGCTCTACTAGCTCGCTACGATCGAGCACACTATGACCAGCTTGAGAGTTTAATGCAACACCTGCCAGAACCTTACAAATCTCAGGCTAATGACCTCATTCAAGAAGGCAAATTTATTACCAATGCCTCCATTAAATGTGCACTTGACGCAACCGACACAGCAGCCAGGTCCATTAATACTAGCGTATTACTATGCAGACACGCGTGGCTACGCATCTCTGGTTTTAAGAATGAGGTGCAATCCACCATCCTCAACCAACCAGTTAATCAAGACTTCCTGTTTGGCCCTGCAGTAGACACCATTTTAGATAAAATGAAAAAAGATACCGAAACTGCTAAATCTGTGGGCGCACTGCAGTTTCAACAACACAGAGGTTCCTTTCGTCGCTCCTCCTACAGAGGCACCACACGAGGCAACACTTCACAGACTTCCTCTACATATAAAAGCAACACCCAAAGTTTCTTTAACAAAAACTCTAACAGGGGAGGTCATGAGGGCAATAACAACAAGGTCAGAGGACGTGGCGGCAATAACACCAGCGCCTCCACTGCCACAAAACAGTGACTTCATCACACTCCCTCCAGACCACCTAACACCAGTCGGAGGCAGAGTCAAACAATTCCTGCCAGTCTGGAACGCAATTACCACAGACAGGTGAGTGAGACAAATTGTGCAAGTGTGTGCAAGCCATACATCTAAGACACTCCAGCTGCTACACAGCTTGGGTTTTTCATAAACTACCCGAAATCGCATCTACAGCCCTCCCACATACAGCAATATCTGGGAGCTACAATAGACACCTCAATAGCAAAGGCATACAAAAATTCAGCCAGGATAGCCAACATGCAGACTCTCATTCAAAGATTTCAGCCACAACACTCTTTGCCAGCTGGAGTGTTCATGCAGCTCATAGGCATGATGGCCTCCTGCATATTCAATGTCCCTCATGCCCGACTTCAAATGCGTCCACTGCAAGAATGCCTAGCACGGCAGTGGAACCAAGCTCAAGGACAAATGAAGGACCTAGTGTTGGTAGACAGTCTCGCTTTCAACTCTCTGCAGTGGTGGAACCCACAAAACCTTTCCAAGTGGCGACTGTTCCAAGAGCCGGTTCCACAACTAGTACTAACAGCGGACGCATCACTGACAGGCTGGGGAGCCCACTTACTTCAATACACAGTCCAAGGGCTCTGGACAATCAAACAAAAGAAACTGCATATCAACTAACTAGAGTTGCTAGCAATATTTCTGGCACTAAAAGCATTCCAGAAATACTTGTACAACAAGGCCATGTTGATCCGGACGGACAACATGACAGCCATGTACTACATCCAGAATCAAGGAGGGACACACTCTCCACAGCTGTCCCACTTAGCACAGAGCATATGGAGGTGGACAATTCCAAGAACATTTTTTCTCCTAGCAGAACACCTGCCAGGGAAAGACAATCAGGTAGCAGATCTGCTAAGCAGACGCAGCCAACAGTTACACAAATGGGAGATTCACCCCCGAGTTCTCCAACCATTCTTCCATGAGTGGGGGCACCCAGAGATAGATCTGTTTGCCACAAACGAAAACTCAAAATGCCAGTACTTTGCCGCCAGGTTCGCACATCCGTTGTCACAGGGCAATGCGATATGGATGAACTGGTCAGGCAGATTTGCGTACGCTCTTCCACCAGCCCCACTGATTCCGCTGGTGGCATGCAAACTACATCAGCAGTCACTCACAATGATCCTGGTTGCTCCCACATGGGCAAGACAGCCATGGTACACAACATTCCTGGAACTTTCAGTAGTTTCCCATCAAAAACTGCACCTCTCGCCACATCTTTTAACTCAGAACCATGGAGAAATCGAACACCCAGATCCTAATCAAATGAACCTAGCGATCTGGCTCCTGAGGTCTTAGAGTTCGGATACCTTAACTTACCTCCTGATTGCATGAACATTATCAAGGAGGCAAGAAGGCCAACTACTAGAGCATGCTATGCAGCAAAATGGAAAAGATTTGTAATCTATTGTAACAATAACCAAATCAATCGATTTAGATGCTTCCCTCCAAAACTTTATCTGTTACCTCTTGCATCTTCAAAGATGCAATCTAGCATACTTTTCTATAAGGCTACATTTTGCTGCTATAGCAGCATATCTCCAAAACAGGCAACACCTTTCCCTGTTTAGGGTACCACCAATGAAGGCTTTTATGGAGGGTCTTAAAAGGATAATTCCTCCAAAGCACCCACCTTCACCAGTCTGGAACTTAAATTTGGTACTTACCAGACTTATGGGACCTCCTTTCGATCCACTCCACTCATGTAAATTACAATTTCTAACATGGAAGGTGGCATTCTTGATTGCCATCACCTCCCTCAGGAGAGTAAGTGTGCTTCAGGCACTAACAATTTAAGAACCCTTCATGCAAGTACATGCAAATAGGGTAGTACTTAGGACCAACCCTAAGTTTATGCCAAAAGTCATATCCACTTTCCATATCAATCAATCAATAGAACTGCCAGTTTTCTTCCAAAACCCACAGTCAGTAGCCGAAAGAGCCCTACACACACTAGATGTAAGGTGAGCTCTGCTATATTATGTTGACAGGACTAAATCATTTCGGAAAACAAAGCAACTGTTTGATGCTTTTTCACCGCAACATAAAGGTAATCCCATCTCAAAATCAGGAATAGCCAGATGGATAGTGAAATGCATTCAGATATGCTATCAAAAAGCTAAACGCACTCTAACAGTTCCCCCAAGAGCACACTCTAGGCGTAAAATTGGGGCATCCATGGCTTTCTTAGGGAAGATTCCCCTTGAATACATATGTAGGGCAGCAACATGATCTACCATACACTACCATACACACTTTCACTAAGCACTATTGTGTAGACGTGCAATCAAAGCAGCAAGCTGCTGTAGGCCAGGCTGTTCTTAAAACTCCTTTTCAGATTGCTGCAGCTGGTACAGGTGACCACTGCTAGAGGGGACACTGCTACACAGTCTATGCACAAGATATGAATTCAGCAGCCCACATGCCTCGAACGAAATATGCTACTTACCAGTATGCATCTGTTCTTGGCATGTAGGGCTGCTGACATTCATATCGCCCACCCTCCTCCCCGGTGCCTGTTGCAGCTGCAGTATTCTCTCTTGCAGTATTCTCTTTTGCATGGCCATCTCTTACTTTGCTGTACTCCATCTCTGCCACAATACGAAAAACAATCTGAGGATGGAGAAGATGCCCATGCGCACTGTAGTCCAGGGGAGGAGTCACCTATCTCGTGATACTTCGAAGACTTTTCAATGACAGCAAGGTGCAATCATCCGGACCCATCACTAGGCGGCGATCTATGCACAAGATATGAATGTCAGCAGCCCTACATGCCAAGAACAGATGCATACTGGTAAGTAGCATATTCCTTTTATAACACCTTACACAGATCATGTTCTAAAGGAATTGGCTACTATCTAGTGGCCAATGAAAGATCTAAAGATAGGCTGTGTTAAAACCGAGAGATTTATTTATTTTTCTAAACTTTTTATTAGCATTTTATGCATAACATACAAAATGAGCATACCCACATTACACCAAGAAAAACATTGGTAGAATCATTATCAGGACACAGTACAATTGATACAGAAACCTACACAATGCTGTATGTGAATGTTCAATAAGTAAATGTGAGGGGCTCCGTGGGAATGGTAACCGGAATGGAGGTCCTCCGCCGATCTCCAATCTATCCTTGCCAGGGCTAGGTGGACCCTGCTCCATGCTCAGTCTTTTATGCAATTAGTTGTCCATCCTTAAAACATACAGGTCTATTACAGTCCATACACATTTAAACTCCTTCTTGGCATATCACCCGGCCATGAGTCTTTTGCTCACACTACTAACCTTCACTCTTAGTTTTTGAGTCCCGCTTAATAGCTCTCATACTCTGAGCTTTAGCTTCTTTGGGTTTAACCTTTATCCTTTGCTTGAATGGCATCCCTCTCCCATTAAACCACATTCGGTTTTGCTCTTTTTTGTTCCAGCCTCGAAGATGTGTGGTAGGAGTCACTTCGTGTTATCGTATTTCCCATTCAAATCAATTGAATGTGTTTTAAAAAGTCATGTTCCTTTCAGATTACTTAGATCGTCGATACTTCTTTCCAAATTCTGCCCCCAGACACCACACTACTCAGTTGGGAGGATACTCTGCAGCTGTGGCACAAACCACATATTGGAATTCTCTTAATTTATCTCTTTGCTCTGAACCCAATAGAACTAGTTACTCTAAGAACCTGAAAACGTGGCTGTTTGCAAATAGCTGGCCCGTCATCTTCCTATACATTACTTCTGTTTCCCCGCTTTGGCTTACTTTTTATCTTAGCTCCTCAAAGCTCTGTCTTGAGCATAAGTTGTACTTTCTGAATCCTATTTCAAATTCAAATGTCACAGCATGGCTGTGTTAATGTTACAAAAAACACACTATTGGGCACTAAATGCACATTCCTTGTAGGCACGATTATAACAGAGCATATCCCTCCGGCTACACTCCAGGCGGGTCACCATCCTTATCCGGAAACCCTTCCAGCTAGTAGTAAATGAGGTGTACACAGATTACTTGGGTAGGTATATCATGGTGACCGGGCTCCTGTATGGACACTTAAAAGTGTATATATCCCCCCCCCCCTGCACTGTTGCAATCAGCACTACGCTCATTAATGTAACTGTCGGCAGAGTCACCACCATGGAGGATAATCATTTGGGGAGCCTAGAACACCATAGTGGTTGAAAAACACACCACAATCAAAATGCCTACTACACCCAGATCCATGCGCCTCCCCATACGGATGGATACTCTTTGACTTGCTCACATTTTGCGCAGACTATTTATTAACTGCTCGTCCACTCTTGGCTCATCATGGCGTATACATCATTCTTTTGTCTCTGCTATGGAGATCCATGAGGTTACACAAACTCATATCCTCCCCTAGGGGCTTATCCGACCACTCACCCATAGAGCTGACAGTGCACCATAATGATGGTGGAGTGAAAGTGGTATGTCCCCTAAACACAGGGTGGCTCACTGACTGTACCTTGCTGACCAACTTGGAGACAGAATCCCTGAATACTTTTAATTAAATGAACACACTGTCTCGTCACTGACCACACTCTGCGAAGCCTTTAAAGCTTTTACAAGGGGTTGAGGGATGCCTCACATTAAGGGTAAAGCAAAGGACAGGCAAGGTGAGGTGGGCCACCTTTAAGATAATATTTCTGATCTTGAACAGAAAGTGAAGGTGGCCTATAACGTTGACACCCTCCAATCTCTGGACTTAGCTAGGGCCACTCAGAAACAAAAAACTACAATTCAGATGGAGACTAACCGCATATTTTTCACCTTGTGAATACTAACCCAGGCGCTAAACTAGATGTGGAAACTTTTCAGCAGTACCTCTGCTTCCCGGTATGTGGCATTGGGAAGCTACACACAGACGCTGTTCTGCTCCAGAAGGGGGCAATCAGATCCTCATGTAAGCAGGAGCTCTGCCTGCTGACATCAATTCCTTTCTGTTTTTGCCTGCAGATGCGGATCTGGAGCTTCTCCATGGCCTTTCACCATAGTTTGTCTCTTATCCAGTGTACAAGGGAATATGTCACCCGTAAACCAACAGCGTTCAAGACATGCAAAGACTGCTGCAGACATATGTCTGTGACAGATTCACATAAAGTCTGTTTGTGGTGCCTGGGGTTGAGCCACAGTTCCAAGGCCTGTGGCAACTACACCCAGATGAATCTCAAGGCTGTTCGGGAATGTAAGGCCAAACTGTGCATCAACATCAGAAAAAGACTCTGCACTGTGACCGGTAAAAGTCTAAAGTCAGAGCATGTTCTCACGGCAGGTCCTCATTGCATTCAAAGTCTTTGGATAAGTTGTAGAAAAACATATAAAATAAAAAAGAGAAAGGGCAATGTCCTGCCACCCTCGAACTATAAAGAGGTCAATGTTCGCCGGTCACGCTCCCTATCTTCACCAGAACCAATTCTGTCCATGGCCCTGACTCACCCTGATTTTCCAGGTATGTCTGAGATGTTGCAACAAGCAGAAACCTTCAGAGGGGCCAGGCTGTGGACTTTTGTCGTTTTACCTGCACCCTCTGGCATGCCCTCGAGCCCCAAGGAACTGCAGGGGCATGCAGTTGGGTTACCACGGGCAGCTTCGCTTTCAGCACGGTCTGTGGCCCTTGGATCCACAACAGAGTTTGGTGCTCGCTTTGGGCCCGGCTCAACCACCTGCGCTGGCCTTTTTGACATCGATGCTGACACTATTGGTACCGAATGAGGATGTCCTGCGCATAGTGCTATCGGACTCCGAACTGAATCTGACATAAACTCAACCAACTTAGCACTCTGTAACGGCCGGATTCTCAGACCAGATAGAATCAGCTCCTCAGCGCACCACCAACCCAGCCGGAACGTAATCACCTCCCTCCTCAGGACTTATTTACAATAGGTATCTACGCCTTGTACCTAAGGATGGGGAACTTAGCAATATACATGCATAGGTTTTCTACAATATCACACTCACACCGGTTAGTCTCGCGGCAACTTGGGCCCAGACTAGTCTACCCTAGGGCAGTTCTGATTAGCTACCATTACACACTGATCACAGTCAGTGCCCCCCCGACAAGCTGCAATCCTGCGGGTCTAGACACCAGTATCTTCCCTGGTGTTCTCTCACTTACATCCCGAGCCGCAATCCTGCGGATCTAAACACCAGTATCCTCCCTGGTGTTCTCATTACTTACATCCCAAGCCGCAATCCTGCGGGTATCAGCACCAGTTTCCCGCCTGGTGTTCTCATTAACGCCGCTTACCAACGACGATCACTTTCCTATGAATACCATTGGAAGGAATCTTTCATTGGCTACTAAGGATGTGATACTACAATATTATAGATCACACGACGGTTTACCGAATTAGATGATGTACAACCTATTCTCCACTTCAGGGGCCCCTCTCTCCCTCATTACTCAGTCACTCCTTACCTGACCGGGAATCACATCCGTTCATGAAAACAATGCCTGACTAGAAGAACAGGTTACCCTGATTGAACAAGAATACGAGGCACATGCTGGTTCACTAAGAACTGGGGTACTTTATTACAATGATCATAATAACACAATACTATACTATAACATATATCCTGCAAAGGAAAGTGAAAGGTTAGAATGTGCACACTATGAAACAAAGACCAACGTCACCTGATTAATGTGAAGTCTGGATTCAGCAGCCATCTAGGTTCCCTTCTCGTCTGTGCCTTGGCTCGTCTTAGGGTCACACTTCTGCAGTCACGGGTACACGTCTGCACCGCTATGCTCTGTCCTCTCTGCTTCCCTCCAAGTCATGGAACCTTCCTTTCATTCGCTGATTTCTCTCTGGCTGTTCTGCGCTACTCCTCTCTCCTCTCAATCACGGACCATCTTCACTTCTCGGCTTCGATCTTATAACTCAGTTTCAGCCACTCTGGTAATCGCTCTCTTGACTAACTGCTTCACTCGGAATGCTCTGATCTTATAGGTCAAAGTTCGCCAGCTGCTCCAACTAAAATACCTTAAATCTGTCTAAGAGAGTATCAGCCTCTTGGTCTTTCTCGGACTTCAAAATGGCTACTGTCTGCCTGGAAATAATTAATGGCATTGATGCTAACGGCTAGTTGCCGCCTACAGACTGACTGATTCACTGCCTCATGCTTTCACTAATATGGAAGCTTGTTCCTTCATGGAAAGTTACGGCCAGTAACCTGCCGCCCACCAAATTCTTGTACCTCCCCGTACCAAGGACACGTTCCCAGCCGGCCGGCCTGATGTTGTGTCTTCGGAGTGGAGAAAAATACAGTCTTTCGATAAGGGCCAGCCTGAGCCGGTTCTCTCCAAGCGAACAACACCTCGTAACTAAAACATTACATTTGACCTAAAAGCATCTCAAGCCGCCGGGGCAGAAAGCAAGATGGAGTCTCTCCCGTTTGAGGACTACAAGGCCCGAAATAAGCATAACTCCATAGAAGGTATACTAACACTCTGGCAAAAGGACGGATTATCACTAGTACTAATGAATCTATCCCCTAACATAAGTTTACAAGCCCTGATCTAAGGAAAAGGGTACGGAAATACATTACTATGCCTTGTGAATAGGCCCTGTCTATGGTTCTAATCTTCGCACTAGAATGATAATAGACTGGAGTCACCTCCAATCATCTTCTCTCAAAGGAGGGCCGAAAAAGTCGGTCAGAACACACTCAGCATCAATTGGGGTGTAAACTTTACTCAGTCCATTTAATGCAGATAGCCTGCCCTTACCTCATGGTAAGGACCTGACTTCACATCAACTATTTAACACGGATACAGAGAATGATAATTATGAGGAAGGGAGCGATTTTGTTCCCTAGTATGAGGCACTTCAGAATGCCAGTGGACTTGACACTTCACCTGATACTGGTCTTGCCCCAGACACTCCAACCCCGAGGTCCTGCTATGGAGGAAAACACGTATTTTTCTATCATAATACAAAGGCACACCGCATTGATCCCAGCACCACTAGAAGCAAATAAATATTTGCCAATGTGAAGGATTTCACCTTGTGGGACCTCTGCAACCATCTGTCAATTCTTCAGCAACACAATTATTTACATTTACTGCAACTTCAACCCGTCACAAGACCCGACAGACCTCGCCAAACGGCTCCCAATCTTATCCAGAGAACCAGTGCTAACTACATGGCCCGTTATCAGTCCAGAAGAAAGTGCAGGACCACAATCGGACCACAGCCTCCACCACGCCTTCTGCAGAAGACTACAATCCATCAGCACCATGCTCACTCCCATTCTGAATGCCTCCATCTCTTCTGCAATTGTCCTGGATGCTTCAAAAACAGACAACTGTCTTCCCATAGCTGAAGAAACACTTTACTGACCTTTCAGCACTCATCAATTGCAGATTGATCTCTCTGCTGTAATTCCCACCCATGGTCTTCAAAATCAACCGATCTGTACCCACTGAATACCTCAACTAGCACCAACTTCTCAATACCAGTCAGTCTGGCTTCAGACCCAACCACAACATCCACGCCACAGATAACATAAACAGGGCTCTGGATGGTGGCGACACATCTGCCCCTCATGCTTCTGGACCTCTCATGCAGTGTTTGATACAGTCTCTCACCCCATCCTCATCCAACACCACATTAGAATCCAACGACACAAACTCTGATAGATCTGCTTCTTCTTGACTGGAACTACCCAATCATTCAGCTTGGCACTGTACACCTCTGACACCTGTGACCTAATCTGATGGGGTTCTGCAAGAATCCTCCCTCAGCCTGACCTTTTTCAATGTGTACATAATTCCTCTAGCCAACATCCGCTGTCACAACATTCACGACCGCTCCTACGTTGATGACACATAACTCGTTCTCGTTCAAGACGTGCAATAGCCGGATCAAGTTTAATGAACGCATGAGTGAAATCATCCACTGGATGAAGATGCCCTGTCTGCAGCTGAACACTGACAAGACCAACATTGTGATCTTCTTGAAGAGACGTTACTGTGGAACTCCACATGGTTTCCCAACCAATATAGCACTGACACCCACCCTCACCATCCATGACAAGAACCTCTGGATTGTCATTAACCGCAACCTAGACATGACTGTCCAAGCTAACTCCATAATTGTCTTTTGCTTTCATAACCTGAGGATTCTGAAGAACATTTTCAAATGGTTCTCAGCACCAGGAAAACCATCACACACACCTTTATCACAAGCAAGCTGAACGACGGGAGCAACCCCTATGCCAGGATCTATAATAAACTCAATGAAATGCTGAAGACCATACAGAAGTCAGCAGCTAGAACCACTCTCAACGTCCCATGATGCACTTGCATCACACCACATCTGAAGGAGCTTCACTGGCTCCCCAAACACAAAAAAGCACTATTCAGACTCCTCACCCACACTTTAAAGGCACTACATATCACTGGTCCAGCATACCTCAACAATTGTATCTGCTTTCAGAAACCTTCCTGACACCTCCATTCATCCGGGCTAATACTTGCACACATACCACTCATTGGGAAAACCTGATCCAGCGGTTGAGCCGTCTCCTACAGTGCTCCTAAAGCATGGAATGACTTGCTGCAACACATAAGGACCTCCACCTCACTTCTTGAATTCCATAAGAAGATGAAGAACTGGCTTTTTGAGTAGTCCCACTAGGCCCTGAGTTTGGCTGGACTCTTACCTTTTCAGCACCAGGATATCATTCCAAGCGATAAGTGTGCTCTTCAAAACTACATAACCTAGTGTAGGACGATCATCCTTTTTGCCCTGGTCACCCCCATAACCAAGCCCAGTGCTCTGTTGAAAAGGTACATGGTAATTGGTGTAGTTACAATTGGTTCAGACAACTTGCCTGTAAGTCCCTAGTATATGGTAGGGCATGTAGGCTTAGAGACCCCAGTGGACATAATGCACTTAAATATGCACTGTTGTGGTGTCTGGTTGCATTTTTAAGCCAGTCCTGCAGGCTGGTTTTAAATTAAACGGTGTCCAAATTAGACTTTGAAATTAAAAGTACTTCAAAAATATTAAACTACCTTTTTATTACATATACATCACCTGAAGATCTGCCATATGTGCCCCATGGTTAGGGTGCCTTGTTAAGAAAATCAGGTACATCATAAAATATCTTTTATATCCTCTGGTGAGGGGAAAAACTGCCAAAATCGTTTTCACCATTGTAGTCCTGATAGCTCTGTAGGGTACATGGTAAGGCTTTATTACACTTTAATAAAGTCTAACTTTTGACAGAAGTGAGCTAGCAACATAATTTCAAAAAATCAAAATAATAGTTACCATACATCCAACAACTTGCCATGGTCAGAGTTATTATAACTATTGCAGGAAAGGAGTTTTAGAACGTACTTTGCTGAAGTTACCTAAGCAGCCCTGTAGCAGCCTCTCCTGGTTGGCCAGCCTTTGACAACCTGAGCTAAGCTACTCAACGATTAGGTGTGAAGAGGCCTGGCGCTGAAACAATAAAGGCATTTGATGGGAGGGGAATTGGTTCTTGGATGAGCCAGGGACAGGAAGGGGGCTTGGAAGATACGCTGGTCTTCAACAGGAGAAGCCCAGATGTCACAGGACCCAGGCCATTCTCCACTTCCTTAGTCCCCAGCCAGATTAAAAACTATATATATTTTATTGATTTTCTCAAGGCATAGCACCTGATATAATTCGTATTACATACAGTGTATTGTTCTTCCAACATGGGTATTATAGTGTTCCTAGGTCTAGCATATAAAATACAGTCTAAGGCGGGGAAGCCCATCCATGTGAAATTTAGCAATCTAGCTTACAATCGGTGCCAAGTGGTAGGTGTGGGTTGATAGACAATAAGAACAGTAAACCATAACTACCCTCCCCTCCCTTCCCTTCACCCGATCTGGCTCACCCTATGCTTGGACTACTCTGCCTTGAATGTGACTCAGGCTGCGTGAAATCTCCTTGTGGAGCCTTAGAAGCATATATAGAACCCCTGAACAGGTCGTGTCTTCCATGGGCACCAGGAGGCCGTTTGAGGCCACTGGCCGGGTGGGGGCGTGCCCTGAAGTGCGTTATAATGTTTAGGGGTCGGTGGCTTTGAGGCTCTCCAGCATCATGTCCCATTCTTTGGATATCAGTGTTTTCCCTAACCCCCTGTACTCCTCTACGGATAGCTGCACTTTATGCTCTACCCCATCGTATCACCTCTTCTTGCAAACCCTGCACCGTTGGGGCCGAGGCCGATTTCCTAATCCCCAGTCAGACAGGAGCCCCTCTAATTAGATTAGGAGAGGGGCTGGAGGGCTGGAAAGGGTGTGTAAGGAAAAGTCACACCTGTGGGTTGGGTTAGCCAGACTTAAACTCCATTTTGATTTTTGCTGAGATGTGCAGTCTGGGACAAATATATGAACCACTTCCCAGGCCGTTCTCATATCAAATTGTGGCAACTTGAGTCCAATTAGTTGGGGTGTTTCTCCCCCCTCCCCCCTCCCCCCCCCTCTCCCGCCAGCCCAAAATAGAGAATAAATAGGTGAGAGCTGCAAGAGTACATCAGATTCCTGACTAAAAACATCTGGAGAAGGACTGCCCTGCTAGACCCTTGGACTGCACAAGAGGCCTGAACTCAGAAAGACTGCTCCTGCTGCACAACAGAAGGAATTTGCCTGAGTTGAAAGGTAAGGAGTGGACTCCCTGAGCAACAACAGGTGTAAAAGTGCTGGAAGAAGCCACCTGCAACATCCACTTCAAGGACAACTTCGGCTGACCAGCTTCACCTGGCTTTTACTTGAATTGACCATTGCATTGTGGGTGTTGGAGTCCCAATCCCCAAGAAGTAAACCGGAGCCTGTGAACCCTTTTTTACCCTCAAGGAAGCTATCAGAAGATGATCAGAAAGTTTGGGAACTTTTTGCTAACTTATGTGAAAAAACTCCTGAAGAAACCGGCATCTACGATGAGAGTCAAGCCGGCAATGTCGTACTGTGACTTTTCCTGACCTCGCAGGTTTGCCCTGCTGAAAGCTCAAGGGCTCCTCACTGTCCATGACAAAGACAAAGACCTCCAGGACTCACCGAGGCATCGCGCTTCAGCAAGCCAGCATTGTCTAATTGAAAACCGGATCAAAGGACCTAATCGAGAGAAAAAGCTCCAAAAAAGACACTAACTCAGAAGGTAAAATCTCGATCATGCCCAACTGCTCATTGTATCCAACACACGCTCCATCGTCTATGGCCTGAAACTTTGTCCAGGTCCAGCCCAACCAGAGGGGTGCATTTGGCACTAGAAAGAACAATTTTTTATTCAAACTTTAACATTCATATATCTGGTTCTCTACACTGTATTTTGGTGTCATTTTAAAGATACAAATATTCTCTATTAATATAAACTGGTTTTATATTATTCTTGTGTTGTATCTTTTACTTATTTACTGTTTTGTTGAGATGAAATCCTTTACATACTTGTCTCTTAAGTTAAGCTTGACTGCTCGCCAGCCAAGCTGCCTTGGGTTGACCAAGGATGAATTTATTGAGACTTGACTGAGCAATATTTGTGATTATGGTGTTACTAGCTGTCGGTACCTTCCTGTGCCTCCTAATAAATCCCCTTCCAATACATAACCGTAACATAACTTAACTAAACCTAACTAAATTTAAGTAAACTAAACACACAGATTTACTTGACTTGCAACTACCAACCATGAAAGTCAAAACTAATGTTCTTTCGGGTCAGGCTCCCATTAAGAACTGTTGCCTTTTAATGAGGCGCTTATTAACACCCTTCCAGAAACTTGTCCCAACCCATGTTTGGGACTACCTGGCAATCAACAGGTTACCCGTCACCATCACTTTGCGCTTGGTGAGCCTGCTTTTCTAACACAACATGCCACTCTGGAGAACCTGGGGGTCCAAACGTCCACCAGCAGGGTCAATCAAAGTTATATTTCTACTACTCCCCTCGATCATAAATCCAAGCAAAACAAGTCTTTGTAAAAACATTTTCATCTACAAGCCTATCTCTCAGAATGGTCAACACCAGCTGTCTCTTAGGCCATTGTTCCCCCACCTGTAGAGATATGGTAGCTCAAATTTTATTGGCGTTCCGGTTAACCTGTGGCTGTCACTCACGCAAGCTATTCAAGACTGCCATGGCGCAGCAAAATGGCCACACCTGGCTGACAGGCACAGGTTTTTCCAAGGACATTGAAGCATCACTAATGGATATACCTATGACGGAATCATTCTCTTTTGATGATAATGCCGACTCAGTCTTGGGTGCTTTAAAGAGAGCAGAGTCCCAACCCGTTCCTTGGGCAATTTGACCAGCAATTTCGACCTCTCTGTGGCTACAGTGGAGGCTTTCCTGTCTGCCAACGCGGTATTCATGAACCTTTCTACCCCCACCTCACCCCTCCAAAAACACATTGATGCTCCGATGGATATACCTTTGTTTCAGAAATACATATAAGCAGACCTTTCTGTCCCCTCAAAATGAAACGATAGTCCCTGTGCAGAAGGTGTGCTCGTGTACCTCAAAGCCCCCTCACTTGGCCTTAGCTCAGCCTTGTTAATTTGACTTAGTCTTCATATAACAATAGCTACTTTTATACTAAATACTAATTTTACTTTTAATCATGTTACTCTGTACGTGACACCAGCGCAGTCAAAGTGTTCATTGTGAAGGACAAAGAAGATCTCAACTTTATGTGCATGATACAAAGGCAGACTTTCCAACCACATAAATGCACACCAGCCTTAGAAAAATAAAGCGTGAATACCTAGAGTTTAGAAGAGAGGTGAACAAAGAGCAGCGGTGACCTTTTCATCAGAATTCTGCACTCATGTTGCCAAGCAGCGGTTCGTAGTGACAACAGGATGCAGTAAGACTGAATACAGCTCAATTGGCAACGAAGGATTTATTGGCATTGTCCATCTGCTCCCTATCTGAATATCTGTCTGGTAAAAAGTGCAGCTTTCCATGTGGGGTCTCTTCAGTGTGCGCCAGACAAACAAGACAACGTGCTTGTTATTCAGCCTTTTTCAATTATAAAAGAAACCAAAAATGAGAATGCAGGACTCCTCCTACAGCCTGCCCCATAACCTTGCAGAGCAAACCAGCAGTGGGTGTGAGTAGAGAAGGTAGAACCCATAGGTTTTACCACCCACTATTAACATGTACTCTTATGTCCATCCCACTCCATCTCATCACAACAATGAAGTTCTGCTAACCCCACCATGGGCCACAGCAGTTAATGCCCAAATGCAGACCTATACAAGCGCAGGGCTCTCTAGTTGTAGCAACAATCCCTCACACCCCCCAAAAAAATAATAATAATCCAGGCGGAAATATCACAAGTATCTGTTCACTCTTTTTGCTAAACTGCTTGAATTTCCTGCTCCTCCGCCCCCATTTTGGCAGGTCAACGCCCCTTACAACCTCGAGAGACAGTCGCCCCTGCCGTCAGCTCTTACAGCACACTGGCGAAGTCATCATCCAGATCCTTCCTCCACTAATACTCAAGTAATTTCTATATGTAACTTTTCCATTCAATCTGTTGTGCACGTGCTGTGCAGCTTGAGGAAAATGCAAAATGTTTTCTAATTCAGTTTTCATAATCCTTTAATCACTTTTCTTATATAAATTAGAACATGTTCATGAAAATCTTTTCCAACCTTGTGGTAGCTCACACATCACATCACGAGGACTTATGCCTGTTTTGTTTGATGGTCCAGGCCTTTTCTGGCCCTTGGTACTCTGGTTCGTCTGAGACATGTCAAGGATTGGTCAGTGGCATGTGATCAATGAAGTTCATTAATATTTTTGCATGCATCAATAACTCTTTACTCGGCAACGCATTCCTCTTTTTTTAGGTGTCTCTTTTTCTACAAATTATATTTTTTTTATTTGTGGGGTGCTCCCTACAAAATTGATTGTCTCTACGTGAAAAGAAGTATTATAAGAATGTTCCTGAAGGTTGGAAGAATGTTCTTATCCTTGTTTTCTAGTAGTAGTGAATTACATGTTCCCGGACCAACTACCGAGAATCAGCGGTCTCCCTTCCACCAGACTGTGGTATCTGTAGAAGATCTAGGCTGCTTCAATGTAATTTGAATGAAGGGTAAGAAAATGCCTCTTTTTTTTATATGGTCACCCGCAGGTTTTTGGAATGATGCTGCTGGTTTTTCGACTTTGAGTGCACTGATGCCTACCAACCAGATCTCAGGGCCTGTGCCCTTTCCCATAAACGGGTATATCAAATTGGCAATACTCAATTGGCTAAGCTAACTTGCCTGTAAGTCCCTAGTAAATGGTATGTAGAGTACCCAGGGAAGGTACGTTAGAGGGTCGCCCCAGGAATTGCAGAACAGGTTGTGCCACCCTGGGTATGACATGAGCAAAACGAGGCTAACAGCCCATCGTTTGTAGGCTGGAAGAGCAGTTTAAACTGCTAGCCTGACTTTACCATATAAAGTAATGGTAAAACCAGGCATCCCTATGTTATATATGTGTCACCTGTTAGACCTGGCACCATTGGCGTGGGTCTCCCTTCCATTTTTGCTGGTGTTAGATGCTTTGGGCACTGCGCCACTGCTGTCCAGTGCCACAGTACAAGTGCTCCCTATTGTAAACTGATGTATCAATTGGTGATTCCATAATTGGCTGATTTGGTTTACTTGTCAGACCCTAGTACAGTGCACTGCGTGTGGCCAGGCCTTGTAAACCAAATGATGCTGGTGGGCTTGCAGCACTGGTTGTGCCACCCACAGAAGCAGCCTGTAAAAGTGTGTCTCAGGTCTGCCATTGCAGAGCCTGAGTGCAGTCTGGTACTGCCATGTTGACTGGGCAAGTGCACCCACTTGCCAGTCCCTAAACCTTCCCTTTTCTTCATATTAGACACCCCAATGGTAGGCCCAAGGGCAGGGTGCATTGTAAGTATAAGGTAGGTGCCCCCGGGTAGGGGGATTGACTACGCTGGGGTCGGTTTCCACCGGGATGGCTAAGGGGGAGGACGCTAAGTGAGAGGCTGAGTCTTTCAATAGAGATTTCAATGAAGGTTTTATTTTGATGTAACAGCGTCTTTGCCGACTGGTTATACGTTCTCTGGCAAACGCTGAGGGGTCAAAGGGCGTCTAATGCGATGAATCCAGCTTGCTTCAAGGATGACTCTGGGCAGGCTTCGTCTCTGGACCTTTCAGACTTCAAGGCGTGTTAAAAGAGGAAGAGAGAGACCGTGTCAGACAGCAACACAAGACCATACACTTCAGCGAGACCGGGAGTGAAGTAGTGAAGTATGTACACGCCGTGAGGGAGGTGCTCGTGTAGGAAGGGGGATTAAGGCTGGGATATTTACAAGGGCTATACAATCAATCAGGAGTCTGGACTCTACGTCCCACCCAACCCGCCACTCGGCCCCGTACCTGTTGGAGCCCCGCCCCTCCCGTGGGTGCGTGGCGGGGCGAAGAGTGAAACCAGTGGCCTCCTGGCTTCGGGTCCGTCTCTCCGCTCTCCATCTCTCATCTCGGTTCTCCTTCTCCCGACTCTTCTCCGTATTCCGATCTCGATTCACCATTCTCCACCAGGGAAATGCCGTCCCCTGCTTCCAGGGCTGGTCTCTTTTTTTGAAGGTCCTCCCTGTCTGTAGATGGGAGGGGCTAAGTCGTCCCATGCCGCATAGTTAAAGGATCCGCCGCACCCAGTCTCGCTCGGCCAGCATGGTTCCGGCTCCTCAGTCCAAGGGGGGTCAGGCGGCTGTTGGGAAGCAAAGGAAGTGGGTAACAGGGGAGTGGTGGACCACCAGTCAGTGTTTCGTTCCTCGCCAGGCAGACTCGCCCCGTCACAGTAGGACAAGCCCTGATGTGTGTGGCATGTCCTAATAGTGAATTACAGCCATTTTCGTTTTTCACTATTGCAAGGCTATCTGTTCTCTATAGGCCAGAATGGGCTGTTAGATTATTACATGTTTATAATCCTAACTGTCTCAGAGAACATGGTAGACATTCGAGTTTAGTATGCCTGAACTCAGAATGATAAAATACATCTTTTAGTGAAGTTGGTTTTAAGATTCTGTGTTTGCAAATACCACTTTTAGGAAGTAGGTATTTGCTTGCCTAACCTTTCAAGCCTGCCTCTGCTAGGTTGTGTATTCCTTTGTCTCGTTTTGTGAGTGACAGGGATAGGGGATTCCAAGAGACAGGATGAGTCACCCAGTGGTGAATAGAGAGATCTGCATCTAGATGGGAGGGAGGAGTTGCACCTGGGACCTGAATAGGGCTGTGTCTGCCTTCCACAATGCTGGCTCCACCTCCTGTGGTGCGGCCGATGTCTCTACCCTGCACTGTGAAAGAAGAGAAGGAATCTTGTCAACAAAGTGCTCCAAGGCTGTGCTTTCCCTCCACAATGCTGGCTCCACCTCCTGTGGGGTGTCTAATGTTTCTGCCCTGCACTGTGAAAGGAAAGACGGAGCCATATCAACAGAGTGCTCCAGAACTGGTTTGGACTGGGCAAAGCCCCTCTGCCCTCAGAGGACAAAGGAATTTGGGGTATAAATATTGGGATCCTGATCCCAAGAAATTAGTTCACTTTTGGACAAACAAGAATAAACATTTACTGAGGAGAGGAACCTGAAGAAACTGAGGAGAGACTATTCCTAAACTGAAGTGCTGCTTGGGGGATTGGCCTGCAGTGGTTGCCTGACTGCCAAAGGAAGGAGAAAGAAACTTGTGTACTTTATTTTCAACTTGTAAGGATCTCCAAGGGCTTGGAACAGAGCTTGCCTCCAGCTGGAGTCTCAGGGACAACAGACTTCACCCCCCAGCTCCCCAGAGTTCTTTTGAAGTACCTGCTGCTGTTTTGGGCTTTCTGAGGGACTGCCTGTCACAAGGAGCTGGAAGCGTGCCTCAAGAGGAAGAAGCGTGTCGCCGTCGCTGCTGCTGCTGTCGCATCGTGGATGTCGCTGCTGTAGCTGTCGTATTGCACTGCATCAAGAAAAGCGCCTCACATCCACGGAGAAGCGCGCCGCCGTCGGAGCTGCTGTCGTCGCATCTTGGATGTCGCCGCTGTAGTTGTCGCGTTGTGCGGAAGCCTCTTTCAACGCCGGAGAAGATTGTCGCAGCTGAGGCTGTTGCCGTCGCATCACTGAACCAGGGTGTTGCCGCTGCAGCTGACGCATCGAATTGTGACTTCTCGCATCATCGGAAAAGTGCACCGCATCTTGAAGATCTTCACATCTTTATTTCTTTGCACCAGAACTTTGCCACATTTCCATGGCTGCAACACTATTTGTTGTGGAAGTGTCACGCATCAAAAGGTACATTGACTCAAAGTGTCGCATTTTAAGAACTAAAGAGAACTAAGCTAAACCTACCATTTTAAGTACAGTATTGTGGATTTTTGTCGTTTGTGGTCTTGTGTTAAATATATATAAAGAATACTTATTTTTAATACACAACTGTGTGGTGTCCATCTGTAGTGTTGTCACTGGATTACTGTATGTGGTCACAAATGCTTCACACTGCCTCTGAGATAAGCCGGTCTGCTCGTGCCAAGCTACCAATGGGGTGAGCAGGGGCTATTTTGGGAGTGTACCCCCTTACCCTGACTAGAGGCCAGGGTCCCTATTTGTCACAAGTACCTACCTGTGCCAATTAGAGACCCCCAAATCTAGCTTCACCCCTATGGCAGGCCTATGGCGTCTCAAGGCTGAGGTCAACATATCTCATGGGCAGAACATGGAATTTTTCATGGTCTGATACTAAAAACGTGAAACTCTCGTCTTTACTGTGGAAAGGCTTGGTCGCCTAATTGGTCAGTACAAAGTTACACACTGACCCCTAAGATGTGCTAATGCTGGAACGGTGCGACCAAAGAGGGTCATACAAAGTATCAAACAACTTGTTACATTAAGTCAGTCTTGATTCTCAGGACGAAATTAATGTCACACATTACAGTGCGCAGCTTTAGCAAAGTTAACACTATGTTGCCTTTAGTCTCCTGTGCTCATACGAGTTGTACACTTGATCCTGTTGCCTAGACTGGTTTCTGCCCTCCTTGGGAGACTGCTCGCGAATCCTGGGAAAGGATATAATAGGGGCCAGTGCTGGAAGATGTCACCTCTCTCCTGCAGGAAGCCACATGGGTGTTGGCCCGTAAGGCGATCTTCATTTTAGAAGCCGCCTTTGGTGGGCAAATGGGTAACACTTGGGAAAGGGGCTGCTCCATTGTTCAGGCAGACAGCTGGCACTAGGGACTGGAGAGGGAAAACAGTTGCCAGCTGGTTTTCCTTGGACATGTGGCTCATACCCAAGCTACACCTCTGAGTTGAAATAGGGAACTCCACACAGTGGGAGAGTGGTCCTGGTAGATTGTAAGTGGGCTGAATAGTGCCCTCTAAGATGCCTAGATGCCACGCTATGCAGGAAGTGGTCCTCTGGTGGTAGGGAACCTGGTAGTCCATTGGCTACCAAGTGGATTCTGCCCAGAGGGCACCTTCTGAGCAAAAGTAGGGCACCCTTGCACTCTGAACTCAGATGTTAAAGGGACTGGGAGAAGGACCAAGGAAGGACTGTCCTGCTACCCCGTGGAACCGGCAAAGTGAGGCTGCACCATAGTTAATGCACCTGCTGCACCTGGTGGCTAGCAAAAGAGAGAAACTGTGCCTGCCATGTCCTGCTTAAGGAGGAGTTGTCTCCAGAGCCCAACCTAAGCCAATAGACTCCAAGGGCCATCTAACTTGTTTACTCTTTGCAGCACAGGAACACAACAGCTGAAAAGGCCTGCTCGGGCAAGTTGGCAGCCGAAAGTCTTCCACCGGCCACCAACCATCGCTGTGCAGCACCAGAGACAAGGACCTAATGTACAAAGTTGCACCCCAGTTCTTCTGAGTCAGGGAGTGCACTTGGGATCCCCAGACCCAGGAAGGACTGACCTGTGACCCCATTAGCAGGTGACTGGACTTCTACTAGCACTGAGAAGACTTTGTGAGACATCGAACCTATGACCAGGATCACCTCCCTCCCTTTTTGGAGTGAAGGAGATACTGGGCAATCTGGATGGTGTACGCTGGGTTCTTAGAAGTATGAGAAGGGATTGGAGAGGCTGAATTTAATTTAGCATTTATGGGTGACAGTGGCATCCCTCTTGACAGTAAGCACCCTAAGCAGCCTCAGCTTACACTCCTGTTGCAAACATGTCTACAGCAGTCAGGTTCTTAAGTTTGGTTTAGGAAGAGGACTAGGAAACAACAGCATTTTCTTGAATCCTTCATTTTTGTTATGGTGGTTTGAAGTAATCTCTGGCTGAAGCCTGGTACCGCGGCGTAGTGGAGTGATGCATCCACTGTAGGGACCTACAGGTTAAAATCCCCGTGGGTCCACTTAGCCTTTCACCCTTCTGAGAGTGAGTACCATTTTAAGTTGTGTAACAATAAACAAATGTCATTCAGCGCCAAGATACCTTGGCTGAACGTGCACTTTACAAATGCACATGTGATGTTATATGTGCCCGTATGGCCTGTTGATATGTACCTGGCACTTGTGTTTAGAGCCCGAGATGCTGGTTCTGGTGATGGTGGGGCCAGCAGGAGGCCGGAGCCTGCCCGGCTGCATCTTGGGCTCTCAGACATTAGTCCTCTGGGCGCTTCTAAAGTGAGCCGACCGAAGGAGTGCGAGTGAAGCCCACCTGCACACAGAGGGATGTGTGCTGAAGCGCCTCTGACTGGAGTATTGTGCAGCGATGCTCGTACGAGTCTCACTCCGAGGGACTCAAGCTCATTGAACGGCCATTGAAAGGCATGTTTTAAAAAGGCGCAGTAGGGGGCAAAAAGCGTCTGCTCAGACCAGGATCACATGTCTTCGTAATTGGGTTTAGTGCCAATATTGGCAACAATCCCCATACCTCCCACAGCAATACTTTGGATAAATAAATAGACAAGACACATTGTTAGTGGAGAAAATTGCTGCAGGTTTATTTGCATAACAAATATGCCAACATGGTGGGTTATCTTACGGGCGATCCCCGGGCAGGCAGCCCCTCGCCACCTGCTGAGCCAAATTACACAGTGGCCTTAGCCAACTGGTGTTTGTTGAATTTGTGGGAGGTGATAGCCCCTCCCACCGGTGGACCACCAGTCCGCCCTCTTACGCCCCCCTGCTAAGGGGGTGGAGCGTTGCGGGCAATCCCCGATTGCTCAGGTCCACAACAGCCCGTAGGACTAACGGGGTGCCGTTGATCCTCTAGGGTCCAACGTGAGGACCTCCCTAAGGATATTAGGCTTTAGCACCCTTACTGTGCTCCTGCAGAGGGTATTGTTCGGTACCTTACAGCCTCTGGATCGCCCTGTAACTCCACCTGCAACACAAAATAATAAGTTATTGAAACACACCCCCACTGCCTGAACGCCGGGTAAGCGGTGGGGAGGGAAACGGCTCAAGGCAGCAAGAAAGAGGGCGAGCAGAGGGCGGGAGAGGTAGAAGTGTCTCTCCCCCCGCCCCTTCTTGCCTGGAAGTGATGTGTACCAGCGGGACCCGCGAGGGTCCCCACCACTGGGAGGCTGACTGTTGTGTGCCAACATGTGGCACTAAGGGGGGCTGCCCTCTTAGGAGAGCCCCCTTCTTGGGCCCGGGGCAGCCCTGCATAGTGCCAATATCGGCAACACTCCCCAAACCTCCCACAGCAATACTTTGGATGAATAAATAGACAAGACACATTCTTAGTGGAGAAAATTGCTGCAGATTTATTTGCATAACAAATATGCCAACATGGTGGGTTATCTTACGGGTGATCCCAGGGGAGGAATCCCCTCGCCGCCTGCCCGCCTGATGAGCCAAATTATACTCCGCGCCAGGACAGTCACCGCGCCAGGACAGTCATGACTAGCGGTGCGCGTTATAAATCCACATATAACATACTGTTGCCTTAGCCAACCGGTGTTTGTTGAATTTGTGGGAGGTGATAGCCCCTCCCACCGATCGACCGCCAGTCCACCCTCTTACTCACGCCCCCCTGCTAAAGGGGGCGGAGTTTTGCAGGCAACCACCGGTTGCTCAGGTTCACAACCGCCATAAGACTAACGGGGCACCATCGCTCTTCCAGAGTCCATCGCGAGGACCTCCCTGGAGATATTAGGCTTTGGCACCCTTACTGTGCTCCTGCAGAGGGTACAGTTCTGTACCTTACAGCCCCTGGATCGCCCTGCAACTCCGCCACAGCACTGGGTGTGGCCACCGGCACCCCAGGGCCCCCACCACGATAGACGTAGTTACCTACACCCTGTTGATTCCAAAGCCTCCCCCAGATCAAGCAAGAATAGGTCTATTCTTCCACTTTGGACAGATGTTTACCATCTGCATCAAAACACCCTGTGGACTATGCATGTAGTAATCCATAAAGAATAAAACCAAAACCCCTTTGCTTAGTGAATTTACGCATGGTGCTGTTCATCCTCCTGCGCAAGGTCTCCATGGCTTCCTCCTGAACGCGCCCCCTGCCATTCCTGCCAGGGCATTATTTCAGACCGGAGGAACACTGTGTGAAGGTTTAGATTGCCTTTCACTAACTGTGCACGAAAGTTCAACTAGAAACTGGAGGGTTTCTCCTCTATTTATTTTCCCATTTTCAATGAATTTGTAACCCCCAATTTTTTTGGATCATTTCAAATGTCTTTATTGACTTCTTTTCTCTTTCCTTATTATGAATCATAAGGATATTTTGTACCATTTCATTAGCAGATCCATATATACAGATTATTCTTCCGCCCAATGCATTTCGGGTCGGTATGAATGACCCTTCGTCAGGGGCCTGTGAAATGAATTAATACAGGACCTTAGCAAACACTTCAATAAACACAAAACATATTCAAAATGCAAATGCGTCATTACTAGCACATATGTTAAAAAATGTGTAAAAAATCGGGGTTTCAGTTTTGAAAGGTAATGAGAAATGGCTAAAGAATAAGTGAGTGAAAAAAGGTCTGATCTATGCATAAAGGGTGCTCGAGCATACAAGCGCCTGATTGGTGAGGGGTGCGGTGAATGGGAATACAAACTTGCGTCTAGCGTGGTGAAACAGCGCATGCACGTTGCTGCTTACGGGAACTTAAATAAGTGAAAACAGCATACGAGGGCAGAGGGAAAAGGAGCAGGACTTACTTAGGATCTGCGTGGTGGTGGTCTCCGCTACGTCGATGGGTTGCTGATAGTATCGCGTGGTTTGGCAGTTTCTAAATGAAGAAGTTGCCGGTCACGTGATGTGGGTTACTATGGAAGTCGGTGACAGACTTTCCGGAGCGTTTAGAAAGTGTTACCAAAAGTGGAAAATGAAATAAATATAATACCGGTTGACTGTTGGAGCGGATGGCTAAAGAAAGTGAACAAATGAATAGAATATAGAAAAGTGATCAAAGATGGATCTTGATTGGAAATGAATAGGAAAAGTTGTAGTGTTCGTGGGGAGTGGGGTGAAAAGAACTACAATAAATATGGAAGAAATACGAAAGAGGAGTCAGACCACGGTGCGAGTGTTGAAATCAAAACAGTACGGATTTCTGCTGTGATCATTTACAATACTGAGTTGATAAATGATTAGACTGACATCTAACAGTGCGGATACGTGATTGTTACCTCATAAACTCAAAAATTCAAAAATGTGTTACATATATGTACATCACAGTAAATTATTATTACAATATTCGGGGAGCATAACAGTCCTGATTAGATGCCTTCTATAAAAAGCACGAGTATTCGATACGGTCATTCATTCCAATTGGTTGAAGACTATTCAGTTTTTTTATCCAGAAGAATTCAGCTCTTAGTCTTTGTTTAGTGGGGTCTATATCGCTGCGTTGTGGGATTGCCTCCAGAACCGTGAATCTTAGTTGAGATATTTGGTGTTTTGCTTCAATCCAGTGGCTCGCAACAGTGGATTTAGAATTTTGTAGGCGGATGTTACTTTTGTGCTCTGTTATGCGCACTTTCATTTTCCTTTCAGTTTGGCCTACGTATATCTTTCCACAAGGGCATTTGAAGGCATAGATGGTATTTTTCGTGTCACATGTGCTGGTGTGTTTCAATTCTATTTCATACCCTTGAGTTGGATGCATGAATTTATTTCCCGTAAGAACATTGTTACAATGGGTACAGTTGAAACCTTTTGACATACCTTTGTGCAGAGTCTTCGGATTTTTTGTAGTTGACAGAATTTCTTTCAAGTTTTTAGATCTTCGAAATGCAAAAGTGATACTTTCATTGTAAAGATCTTTTAGGTCTGGTTCAGTTTTAATCAGATTCCAATGAGTGTTAATTATTCTCTTGATCTTCATGGCCTCTGTGGAGTATTTTAGTACACAAACCGTCTTCTGTTATGAAATATTTGTCTTTGGTATGAACAATTTTTCTCTGGGAATGTTATTTATTCTTTTCATTGATTCCTCCAAGATAGTCATTGGGTATCCTCTTTGTTGATATTTTTTAATTTGTTCTTTAAATGTTATTTCAAGTTGTTTTGGGTCTGAGGTAATCCTTTTTAGTCTGATCAATTGTGAAGTTGGTAAATGTTTTTTTCAGTGTGTTAGGGTGAAAGCTTTGAAATAGGAGGCTTGAATTCCTGTCAGTTGGCTTAGTATAAACTTGAGTTGTAAATTGAAAATCTGTCATGTTGACTTTCACATCCAGAAACACAATGGATTCATGGTTGATGTTGTGAGTGAATTTGATTCTTTCATGTCGTGTGTTCATAGACGTGATGTTTCTTTCGAGCTGGCTTTTGTCTCCCTGCCATAATACGAAAATGTCATCGATGTACCGTCTAAATATATCATGTTGTCTTTCCAATCAGGATTGTTCAGGATGAAGTCTGTTTCAAATTTTGACATTTAAATGCAGGTATATCCGGGAGCACCCCCAAAGCCCATGGATGTACCATTACATTGGTTATAAAATTGGTGTTGCCATTCAAAATAACTATGAAACAGTGCAAAGTGCATTAGTTCTAGTAGAAATATTTTCTGAGTTTCTTCGATTTCATCATCCATAAGTAAACTCCATTCCAAGGCTTCAAGACCTTCGTTGTGGGGGATTGAGGTATAGAGTGAAGTCACGTCTATAGTACATAGCCAATAATCATTTTCTGGCGATAGTGTCACTTCGTTAAGTAATTTCAGGAATTCTGTGGTGTCCTTTATGTATGTGCTGCCTTTCTGGACTATGGGTTGGAGATACCAATCAATGTATTTTCCTATAGGTTCGGAGATCGAACCAGAAGCAGAGACTATTGGTCTGAATGGTGGGTTATTCTTATCCTTGTGGATTTTTGGTGACATATAAAGTTTTGGTCGTCTTGGATATTTAGTCTCAAAGAATTGGTGAGTCTTTTTACTAATCCATTTCAAATCAAGTGCTTTGTCAATTATCTGTTGTAAGGTTCTTTTGTATTCATCAGTGGGATCAAAGTCGAGTGGCATATATGTGTCGATGTCTTGGACATGCGTGTTCACACTCTGTAGATAGTAATTGGTGTCCATTATAATTAAAGCGCCACCTTTATCTGCTCGTTGGAAGGTGAGTTCTTCGTCTTGACTTAAATCTTTCAAGATGTTCCATTCTCAAGGTGAGAGATTTGTTCTCTTGGGTTTTGCGAATCGGAATTTTTGCAGGTCTGTTAGCACCGTTCTTTCGAAGGCTTCGATGGTTTTATGGGAAACTGGTGGGCAAAATGTACTCTTAGGTTAAATTCTTTTGTTAGAATTTTAGACTCTTGAACTGGAATATTTTCATTTGTTTTGAAGAAGTAACGTAGTTTCAGGTTTCGAAAGAATTTAAAATGTGCTATTTCAGTTTCGGGTAAGTTTGATCTGTAGGTAGGGACGAATGAGGTTCCTTTGTTTAAGATCTTTATTTGGGTTTCACTGAGTTGTTTTTTAGAGATATTAATGACTAAGTCACTTTCGTTTGGCTCCTTGTGACTCGTCTTACTCGTTCTTCTTCCGTTTCTTTTTCCTCTCCTTGTTTTGCTGTTTGCGGTGCATCGTTTGCCGCTGGGCTTATGTCTAAAAAAGCTGGTTGTTGTGCTTGGGTTGAGGGTTTTTGGGTTGCTGGTGGTTTTGATGTTGGTGGAATAGGTTTCCTTGTTTTTGATATTTCTGATTCCGAAACTACGCTCTCTTGGGATGAACCTACATCCGATCTTTGTTGTGGTTGTTGCCATTTCTTTTGGTTGTAAATTTCAGCCCATGTGTATACTTCTTCTAATTTATAGTCGATAGTATCTCGACGGTATTTTCGTATCTTGCGGTCATTCACCTCTTTCGTGTATTTGTCAAGTTTTATATTAATTTCATCAAGGAGTTGTTGTAGATCTTCCTGCTTGTTTAGTTCTCTTTTTATGCCTTCGAGTTCTTCTTCTAGTTCCTTTAACACTTTGGCTAACTCTTCAATTATTAATAGAATCAAATCCAAAGAACATTTGTTCAAAATTTGATACCATTTTTCGATGAATTTCTTATTATTTTTGCATAGCATCGGTTTAAGGGCTATTCGTAATCCCCGGGGAATTCTTTGATTTTTGTGATAGTGAATCAAGGTTGTAGCATGAAGCCTTTGATTAATTTCCTTTTTGGAAATGTATTCAAATTGACGTAATAGTTGTGCCACTGTAGATATTTGGGGTGTGAATGCTCTGGTCTCCTGTATTAAGCCGTAGATATCTTTGGCTGCTTCTGACGTGAAGGCTAATGTTTCTGCTTTGTTTACAGTAATCTGGTCTATTTCATCGAATTGCATTGTTAAACGTTGGTGCTACCGGGATAGGTTAGGCAGTGCGTCAAGAAATTGAAAAAGTTTTGATCCCTGTGCACTCACTTTTATTTGGAGAATCAACTTGCTTGTGAATTTTTGTAGCGCAAACAGTCGTTGCACGATGCCTAGTCATTTTTTTAACATATGTGCTAGTAATGACGCATTTGCATTTTGAATGTTTTGTGTTTATTGAAGTGTTTGCTAAGGTCCTGTATTAATTCATTTCACAGGCCCCTGACGAAGGGTCATTCATACCGACCCGAATGCGTTGGGCGGAAGAATAATCTGTATATATGGATCTGCTAATGAAATGGTACAAAATATCCTTATGATTCATAATAAGGAAAGAGAAAAGAAGTCAATAAAGACATTTGAAATGATCCCAAAAAATTGGTGGATACTAATTCATTGAAAATGGGAAAATAAATAGAGGAGAAACCCTCCAGTTTCTAGTTGAACTTTCGCGCACAGTTAGTGAAAGGCAATCTAAACCTTCACACAGCGTTCCTCATATGATAAAGGCACGACTAGGCATCGTGCAACAACTGTTTGCTCTACAAAAATTCACAAGCAAGTTGATTCTCCAAATAAAAGTGAGTGCACAGGGATCAAAACTTTTTCATTATTTCAGACCACCATAATTCACAAGAACCTAGTATATTGTTCAACTCAGACATAGTGGCCCTCATATCTTGGAGCAGCGCCTTTCTACCCAGGAAAACCTGATCATTCCCTCCCAGGTGAATCATCAACACGTCGGGTGGGGAGTCCTCCCCCCCCCCCCCGTCTCTGTTAGAGTTTCTTCATCAAGAGATTCCATCACATGTCTGGTGTCCCCAGCCAAATAATCTCTGTGGCTGTAAAGCTGTGCCTCCATTTCCTGCTTTCAGCCCACCGTAACACCCTCAGGACTCCAGAATGGCCCATCGCCCAGACCTTCTTTCCTGGCAAATAAAGAGGTGTAAGTTTGCAAACACCATTCTTTATAACTAATACTCTATTCCAACAATATTAGGGTACCCGCACTCTATTGGGAATGGCACACTAACACCCTAGCTGACAGGATAGTATATTCATCCTCACTCTAACAGACCCAACCGACACCTCACACCCTGACAAGAGGAGGCCTGCTAACCTGCCCCCCACTTGCCAACTTGAGGAACCCAGTTATTCCACACCTCTCTGCTAATGCTCAAGTTGGCATACAAAGTGCATACATGTCTCTAGAAGACCAAAAGACCATATATACATTGGTGACAATCCCCGCTCGGATCAGTGCTAGTGGGCAGAAGTAATGGATGTCTATGGCCATGAAAACATAATAAGCCACGCAATGAACCATAGACCTACCTAAATGTCTGAGGTGAAGCCTGTGTATGACCCCGGAGAGGCAACATGCTCGCGACATCGGATGCCACAAACAGCCCTCAGTTTAAAAAGGTCCATCAGCGCTGAGAACTGCACCTTAGAAGCCAACCAAGCTGACCCCAAAATCTGCTTCCACCTGGTCCTGAACTGAAACATCTGCATCCCCTTTAGGATTACAATATATGTGCTTCATATTTGCCACTTAACTCTAAATGTGCCCAGTTCATACAATGCTACTTCTAAAAAATGTCCGGAGATTGAAAGTACCAATCACCATGTCGAAACTAAAATGCAAGCAAAACTTATCTGAGGACATAGCCTCACATTCAAACCCATGTCTTAGAAGCGCAGCAAAGTCAAATACAGTGTTAAAAGCCCCATCATTCTTGAAATTAGATGCACCGGTACTAACTGCTCCTATTACCTGGAAATGTGTGATGTGTCCCCTAGCTGGAAAACTTATGGTTGTGCACAGACAATGGCTGGAAACATGTAAAGCACAAGCTGTTAGCAGTTCCACCTGCATAACCCAAACAAGAAGTCCTGCCGGAACTCTATGTCCCTTTACCTTGGTTCCGAGTAGCCCTGCCACTTTCTGATAATCAGTGGCCATCTCTGGACACCCAGCTGATCCTCTCCCTCACCAGGTAACCCGACACCGCCAGAACCAGCCTACACGAAGGGATGAAGGACGTCGCCGAGTGGATGAAGAACAGCCGCCTGAAACTGAACTCGAACAAGACAGAAGTCCTCATCCTGGGACCATCGCCCTCCGCCTGGGACTACTCCTGGTGGCCTCCCGCCCTGGGCACCGCTCCCAAACCAACAGACCACGCGCGCAACCTGGGCTTCATCCTGAACTCTTCCCTCTCGATGACCAGACAAGTCAACGCCGTCTCCTCATCGTGCTTCAACACCCTACGCATGCTCCGCAAGATCTTCCGATGGATCCCGACCGAAACGAGGAAGACGGTCACCCAGGCACTCATCACCAACCGACTGGACTACGGAAACTCCCTCTACTCCGGAACCACAGCCAAGCTACAGAGGAGACTCCAACGCATCCAGAACGCCTCCGCCCGACTCATCCTGAACATCCCCCGTCGCAGCCACATCTCTGGTCACCTGAGGGACCTGCACTGGCTCCCCATCAACAAGAGGATCACGTTCAGGCTCCTCACCCACACACACAAGGCTCTCCACGACCTGGGCCCCAAGTACCTCAACGACTGACTGACCTTCTACACGCCCACCCGCCAGCTACTATCTACCAGCCTCGCCCTCGCCGCCGTACCACGCATCCGAAGAGCCACCGCCGGAGGCAGATCCTTCTCCTACCCTGGCGGCCAAGACATGGAACTCCCTCCCCACCCACCTTCGACTGACCCAGGACCATCTTGCCTTCAGGAGACAACTCAAGACCTGGCTGTTCGAGTAGTAGCGGACCCCCTCCCCCAAGCGCCTTGAGACCCTCCTGGGTGAGTAGCGCGCTATACAAGTGTTATGATTGATTGATTGATCTCTGTCTCTGAACCTAACCCATGTTGCATTGGCTTGGGTGCGGGCCCTCAAGATCACTACCATGGGCCTAACCACTTTTCACTCTAAGGGCAAACCCTGGCAGCCAACCGGGTACAGGTGGGTGCTGCCCACCCTTTCTAAGCAAGAGGTCAAACCCAAGCCCCTTACATTTCTGCTGCTCCACAGGCCTGAAATTGTAGCCCAGGGACGTCTGGCACCTGACCCTTACTTGAACATGAGCTATCTTGTACGTGAGACCGATCACATACTCAGTTTAAATAGACATCAGCGTGTGAAAGAGAGGGTCCCCATCACTGGGAGGCTGACTGTTGTGTGCCATCATGTGGCACTACGGGGGGGCCGCCCTCTTAGGAGTTTTGCTCAGTTTGCGGCTTTGAAGGGCGTGTGATAATTCAGCCTGACGATGAGACACAGATGCGGCCGAGGCCTACAGCATTGGTGCGCTCACTTTGCCACTGACATGGTGGTCTTATGGCTCGCACAAGTGCCTCAGGAACTCGCTCCTAATTCAACCTTGTTTGTGGTTTTCTATAGCGTACACTGACTGGAAGGTTTTGGAGCGCTTTGCATTAGCACTACTTACATCATTCAGGCCCCTTCATTTTTACACCGAGTTTATATTGCCTTTATACGCGAGCTGTCGCTTGCCTTGTGCAGCCTTTTGTTTCCCACATATTTCTGAGTTCTTCTATTACGCCATCCCCAGAGCCGCACATAGAGCCACATTTTTAGGGGTGGGCGCTAAGAAAAAAATTCGGGTGGGGGGTGGTGGAGGGGGCGGCTAAATCTTCCAGCATTAGTCAGAGTGGAGATGCAGGGGCTCTAGAAGGGGTGAAAAACAGCAAAGCCTCATTAACAAGCAAATGGTCTTTTAAAGGCCTGTGAGTGCTCTGGTGCGGTGTGTGTGTGCCAGGAAAGCTGTCGGCCGGGGCTGCCACATAAGAGGGGTTGTGGGGCTGAAGCCCTTTGAGCCCAATGGGCGTTGCGCACATGGTATCCCTCTTGTCTGCCAAGCTGATTTTAGATCAAGCAAGTGTGTTTGGGGCAGGATGTGCCTAAATACATTCCTTGTATTATACCGTTACTATCCACTAGATGGCGAAAGAGAGCCTCCAATGAAGCAATACGCTGGTTTAGGCTTCCCTGCACTGCTGCCTCCGGGTTAGCGGTCTCCTAGCTTGGCTGCTCCTCGCTGCAGTCTGCGATCACAGCACTGCTAGGTACTTTCATCTTTGTTTTATTTAGACGGCCATCATTGCAGTTGCGAGATGATGTTTCATTTTATATTTTTTTATAATGCTGTTGTTCATATGTTATTCGCAAGCAGTTAATCAGCTGCATGTAATTAGCCCTTCGTCTGCCATACAACGGGCATTTATGGTTGCACATGTCAAGGCATCATCCACGTTCAGCTATTAAATGTCTGTATGTTAGTGGGACTAAATACATAAGTAACACCTTGATCCTTGTAAAGCATGGAGGCTGACAAAGCTTGGTATCACCATGGCTAAAACCTGGGACCAAAACCTGCGTAACTGGATCCCTACCAGGGGCATGGTGCTTCGGTCCCGTTTGAACGCTTTCATTGACCGTCTCGGCACGTGCAGGGCTCGTGTCGTGGGCTTGTGGTGAAGGCTTCATGCAGTGCTTTAAATGCAAAAAAATAAGTGCTGGTACTCCTTAGCAGCCGAGATGCCATTGATCGATTCCCACAAGGCCTTCAGAGGATCCTGATCCACCCCCACATCAGTCATTTTGGTGAGAATCTTAGATACTTCCATCCAACACTTAGCAGCTCTGGGGTGTTGCAAAGCAGATGGATAAAGTTAGCAAGTGTTCCACATCTGCAACATGGCTCATTTTCTCTAAGTTTCATTTTGAATAATAGCACTGGTCGCTAGTACGTTTGATGTTAGGTTGTGTCTGCTGTGTAAAAACATTTTTGGTTTGTGAGCACCAGAAGAGCCATCGTTTTTCACTGACAATGATTATGGTCCTCTCACAGACTTTGAGGGGACACTGTTTGCCTCCCTAGGCTACAAACATCCCAGTTCGTAAACCCATTTTTCCGCTCCCTGTTGTAGCCTGAGTTTGGTCGGTACGTTCAGAGGTTTCTGATGGATATTTCTTACCACAGATTACTTACCTCACAAAACTCGCTAGGTGGCGGATTGGATCTGGCATCTTTTTTCCAGTAATGCTCCCACATGCAGCAACGTGGTGCAATAGTTGCTTAGCACTGCAACAGATCAGCTGCTGAGTTGGACCCCACTCACCATGGATGACACCCTAAAGACCATTAAAAGCATTCACCGCATCTTCCAGAGAGTCGCCATCGCACCAGAACTGTGCCGAATCAACAACTGCTCCCTCAAGATGACTCCTTCCCTGATGACTGAAAGCACACTGAAATCAACCCACTCCTCAAACACTTCTCGGACCAGACAGACCGTTAAAACTTCAGGACCATCTCCCTGCCCCCTTCCCCGCCAAAGCCATCGAGAAAGCTAGTTGACTTCATTTAAACAAACACATCCTGGACATCTCCCAATCCGGTTTCCCTAGCAATCGCAGCACCGAGACCCCCCTCTCCGCCAGAGATGCATCTGCCCCATCCTCGACCAGGGTCAAATGGCAACGCTCACCATCCTGGATCTCTCGGCAGCATTTAACGCGGTCTCCCACTGCACCCTAAACCACTAGACTCGATGACCCCGGCATCCATTGCAAAGCCCTCAACTGGATCCGATCCTTCCTCACAGGCAAAACAGAATGGGTCCGACTTCCACCATACCTTTCGGAACTGACAGAGACCATCTGCGGAGTGGCCCTGGGCTCCCCTCTCAGCCTTGGCCTCTTTAACGTCTACATGGCCCCCCTCGCAACCATCCTCCGAAACTACGGACTCAACATAGTCTCCTATCCTGATGACACACAGCTGATCCTCTCCCTCACTAACAAACCCAACGTCTCCAGGCACAACTTCCACGGATGGATGAAAGCCGTCGCCACCTGGATGAAGAACAGCTTCCTTAGGCTCAACTCAGACGAGACAGAACTCCACATGGAACGATACCTGGTGGCCCTCTGTGCTACAAACTATTCCCCCACCCCCCGGACCACGCATGAAACCTCTGCATCATACTAGATGCATTGCTCACTGTTGATCATATCAACTCCATATCCTCTGCCTGTATCAATACCCTCCGCCTGCTACGAAAGACCCCCAGATGTATCCCCGCTGAATCCAGAAAGAAAGCCACTCACATGCTCATTAGCAGCAGACTCCACTATGGCAACACACTATGCCGGCGTTACCCAGAAAAACCTCAGCAAGCTCCAGAATGCTGCAGCCTAGGCTGGTCCGCCGCAGCCTAGGCTGGTCCTCCAACTTGCCTGGCACAGCCACATCACTCAACACCTCCCCGACTCCACTGGCTCCCGGCAGACAGAAGAATAACCTTCAAACTCCTCACCCACGCTTACAAGGCCCTCCACCACCGGAACAGCCGTCTCTCCTTCCACGCACAAAAAAGACACCTCCGACCCACCCAGCCGCCCTGGACACCATCCCACAGACCCGCCCGACCATGGAAAGTCCTTCCCCCTTTCTCGCTGCCAAGTCCTGAAACACCCTACCCCTCCACCTCAGATCATCTGCCACTCTACCCAAAAACTTGGAAAGAGGTTGTGAATTGCAGCCTACCTGTGCCCCAGATTGCAGTGAGCAGAGTCCAGGAAGTGGTAAGGAGACAGACTAGTGCATTCTCTTCCCAAAACAAAAGTTGTTAAAAAAACGTTTTTCCCTTTCTGTGATTACTGTCTTTGCATGTGGTTGTTAGTTTAAGATTGCAGTTTTGACCTGCCTGTGATTGCATATTTTATCACCTGTTTTGTGTTTTAAACTTGTGGTTTTCCCTGACCATGCTTGCTTGCATTTAACTTGTTGAATTGTGGGATTTGCAGTTCAACCTCTGTAGTTTGTCCCTCTCATTTCTTGGTGACAAATCCTTTTTCCCTCCTACTTTCTCATTTGTTCTGTGCTAAGACCTGCGTGTTAAAACAGTGCACCCCTCGCCACCATTTTGTGTTCACAAGCCAGTGAGGCCTGCCCCTATCCCCCAGCAACACCTCCCACCCACAGCAACAGGGACATTGTACATCAGAGGGTGCTTCTGTAAGCTGTTTAAACTGTATTTACTGGGGCATGTGCACTTCCTTTTTTGGCAAGCAGGGGGAGTAGTTTTATTCAAACAGAATTGTTAGATTTCGAGTTAGTGAAGCCTTTTCCTGAAGAAGTCCAAAGTGTGGATTGAGCCTGTCTGTCTCCTAGGAGGTTCTGAACAGGAGAAGCAAATTCCAACTCCCTGGCCAGCAAACCTTGTCTGAGGTCGCTGGGACCTTATATGGTCTGCTAGTGGTTGTCACATGTGTACACTGATTGGTGGTTGTATCTGGTGTTTCTATTGGGTTAGGGTTAATGTCCTCATTGGTTGGGTATTTGAGGGTTCTGATTGGTTTCTGGGTCTGTGATTCAATCATTGAAGGGTTAGGACTAGGGCTAGGGTTAGGATTTCGATTGGAAGTAGGGATTAGGGCTACCTGTACCATTGGCTGCTTGGACTTGGGTTGGGACTACTGGTAGGGCTAAGGCCTTTATTGGATGTAGAGATCAGGGTTTTTGAACTGATTGGGTGCTTGGACTAAGGCTAAGATTGGCAGTAAGGTCCTGGTCACCTATTGGTTCTAGATTTTAGGGCTTGTGTTGTGATTGGATAATGTTAGGTCTAGGGTTCCCATTGGCTGAAGGGGTCACCTGATTACTAGGGCTACACGAGGCCAGGGTTAGTGCGTCTCAGCTCAGGCATCCAGGTTAAGGGCGGAGAGGATAATAGTAGTTGCCTGTTTGAGCCTGTTAAAGACTGGTCGGGACTAGGGCCAGAAATGCTGCCCTTTTTCTCATTTCTCTTCCTACTGTTAAGACCTAAAACATTTTTTTAAAAAAATCTTTCACTCTTTTATCCCTCCACTATCCTTTTTAATCAACATTAACAGACTAACATGTTCACTTTTCAAATTCCATATTCAACTATACTAATATACTGCCCAAATAGCTGAATAACATATCTACTACTCAAATTACTTCATATTTATACTATACTAATTTTAAACACAAATCCTTTATGGGTTCTGGAGTGGCATGCTACTCGCCAGAAAAGCGCTTCAACACCCATCAGGGGAAACAAGTGCTATATGAATGCTGATCTTTCTTCCCCTTTTATCCCTCCGCTATCCTTCTCACTCCAAGTAACAGACTAATAGCCACCACTAAAATGACCTCATATTTCACCATATTAATTCACCACTAATCCTTTATAGGCTTCCGGAATAGCGTGCGTCAACAAGCGATAAATAAGTACAAACTGTTGTCCTCTTCTAGTCATTCTGATAAACCACAGTAAACTGGTTTGAAATCCAGGGCTGCAGTCTATTGTCTGGGATCGAACGTGGAAGGGGTTGGCACCAGGGGCATCCCCCCTTTATTGAGAAGGACTACCATAAGCTCACTGAGTTGTAGGGGATGGTAGTAGTGCAAACATGTATTGTTGTGGTGGTTCATGTCTTTTTACCTGTAACCTGCACAGGCAGAGTCTCACCCTGGCTTCTCCTTTTTTTTAAAATGGATCTGCCAGTGCTGTGCGGCCTGGCCCTTGCTCCTTCCAGTTTTTCCTGTGTGTCACATGGATATGTGTATTACAAGCATGTAGCAGGATAAGCATAGCCTGTGTATACTATGGCCCACTGATAGCACACAGGAATCCCTGTTGGATTGTCTGTGTGTGGATGCTGTACAAGATGGACTTCGCCTGTTAGAAAGGCAATGCATATTGTTGAGCTCCTCTGAAGCATTCCTGAGGTATTTGCAGTCAATCAGACTCTAAGATGCGAGGACCATGAAACAGTGCTCCATTATGAAGTGCAAGGGTAGTCTTTGTCCATGTCCTGCTACTTTGTCCTCAAGTGGTGTTGACCACCTTCAGGTGGACCAGAGGTAGAGTGGTAAAGCATTGCTCTCTTGTGAGCTAGAATACTCTGTCTCTCTGACTGGAGATTCCCCACCACACCCCACCCTTCCTTCCTGCTGACACAAAAATAGTGCATCTTTTTCATCTTGGCCCCTTATGCCATCACCTCGGGCAGGGATACTGCAGCATAGTGTTGTGTAGTTCCTATAAACCTATATAGAATCTGCACGTTTAGACAACATACACTGTAGGATTGGTGTCCAGACTGATTCTAGACACCCCCGCCGGGTATGTTAGCCTGTATACCAGTTAGCGTACAGTGCCACTAGAAATCCTTCTTACCAAGGAGAGAATAGTTCTTGGGAACTATCGAACATGACCACTCTGTCCCATCAGGGATGTGGAAACAGTACAGTACTTTTTGGTCAGTCATTCGTGCTCACTTGGTCTTAGAGAGATGCACAGAATAAACGGTGGGGACTTTTTTTAATAAGCATTTATTGAACCTGCGTCATTCTAGTATAAAATAGGTGTGCTGAAACAACCATTACACAGAAACAGATATAAACGATTCTAAGCACCAACAGATTAAAAGGATGGTTGATTTCTACCATAGTGCCAAAATAATGAATACGGGCAGGTATAAAAAAATGACAATAAAATGCATACTCCTATGATGCGACGCTAACTAGATGTACCTAGCATGTATGTGGGTGTAAAGCCAAGAATTCCTCTAGGATAAAGTCAAGCCCATTACTTAAAGTGAGAGACTGTGGGACCCCGTCTTGGTCTCGAGATGGACACTCCGCAAGGTATGTCAGACCACTGTGAGCTGGAGTGTCTGTGTGCAGAAAGCTCAGCATCTCGTTTCAGTGTGTCAGCATGTTAGTCCTTTTCTCCTCTCCCTGCCTCAATAAAGATATGGGGTATATGTACCCAAAGTGCTACCCCCCAGGATTTCTAGCTTGCTGTGTCATGTTGGACTTAGGATGATGGAAGGAATGAGCCTTATGCATAGTTATTATGCAAGAGATGGTACTGCTGACTTTAAAAAAATCCTCATACATAATGGATGAAGCTAGTTTTCAAGGAAAACACTACGTCTTGTAAGCAGTACCATAACTAGGTAAAAGGTCAGTCCCAAAACCCGTTATGTAGTTATGTTATGTTAATATGTATTTATTAAGCGCTCGTACGCCCGGGGGCTTCATGGCGCATAGAAAGAGAACACAACACAACAGTTAAAAGTGAAATACAGCTCAGCAATAGGCCTGTGAGAATAGCCAGGTTTTGAGGGAGTGTCTAAAGCTAATGGTAGGGGAGAATATAGGTGAAAGGTTAGGTGACTACCTGAGCCTATATTGGGGTACCCATATGAAACATAACAATAGGTTCCATGGGACAATTCTAATCTTCCAATGTACTCTGCCTCACCTGGTGGTGGATCTTCTACCTGTGAGTGGTGCCTGGATTGGCCTCTCTCTTGTACATTCAGGGCTATTTGGGCCTTTATCAGTAGCTATGGATTGCGACTCCTCCGGGCTCTACCGCGACCACCAGAGACATCGATGGCAGAATACGGACCAGTCGGGTGAGAAAAACTGCAACAAGGTAGCTGCTGAGGCGGCACTTAAAATCCAATTGAAGTACCCTTCATAGCAATCAAAAGTTTATTTTTTTATTGGAAACTGTGCACAATTGAGACTTTCTGTGTACTTGATTAGTGTCTGGAATAGCATTGACGGCACTCTAGCACAGAGAAATCAAGGTTAGCCCCACAGGATCTTATAAAAGATAAATCACTAGGTTGTTCTATGACTTACTGAGTTCCAAGCCTAAAACCTCATACCACCTGAATTAGCCTTGGCCTGCTTACTTAGATGCCCTGAAGGTACACTTGCTTCTTAGTTGTTGGATACAAAGAGGCGGTTGGCCCAATACGACTGCTCCGGGCTCTACTGCGATCACCAGAGACATTGATGACAGAATACGGACCAGTCGGGTGAAAAAAACTGTAACGAGGTAGCTGCTGAGGCGGCACTTACAATCCAACTGAAGTACCCTTCATAGCAATCAAAAGTTTCTTTTTTTTATTGGAAACTGTGCACAATTGAGACTTTCTGTGTACTTGATTAGTGTCTGGAATAGCATTGAAGGCCCTCTAGCACAGAGCAATCAAGGTTAGCCCCACAGGATCTTATAAAAGATAAATCACTAGGTTGTTCTATAACTTACTGAGTTCCAAGCCTAAAACCTCATACCTCCTGAATTAGCCTTGGACTACTTGCTTAGATGCCCTGAAGGGACACTTGCTTCTTAGTTGTTGGATACAAAGAGGAGGTTGGCCCGCTACTTTATTAGAGCTGGTGGTTGCAGACGGGGCCCCACCAGCACTTGTATTTGGTATTTTCCACAAAAGTTTGATTCAGCACAGAGCCAAAAGCACAAAAGGGGGAAGAGCAAGAGTGAGATAAAAGGTCAGGGAGTGTCTAATGTTGGATGCAATAGGCATAGGGGTGGAATCAAGACTACACAGTCTTGGTATTCGGCACCCTGACCTTTGATAGTGCCCACCGCATGCTTCAGAACAAAATTTGGGGCCCATCACTTATTTTTTTCTCCAAATTAAGCACTGAATCGCTCACAGGACATTGGAGATAAAGGGATCCACTCACTTCAATGGGGACCCAATAACCTAGCTTTCCCTGTGAACCTCCATATCGTTTTAACAACCACATTTCATAAAATGTCTAAAGATGGTCCAGTCTCTCCCTGGATGTGCCATGAGAATATGAAACTCTGCCTACCCAAACTCTGGAAGCCTCTCTTCCATGTTGAATTCCAAAGAAAACGAAAACAACTCTTCTCCAGTATTGTATCTTTTATAGATTCACGTTCTTCAATATTCCCAGTCTTCATGATGGGATTCTGTTGTGTGTTGCTATGTTACCAGGAATGCTTGACCAGCAAGCATTCCTGGAATGTTAATATTTGAGTTGCTGGAGTTAGTAGGCAGCAGTTTGAAGGACACCGATCGAGCTGGTGGTGTCTTCCTGCGCTCCTCAGCACTAAAGGACTTTACTTCATTCCTGCGTCGTTGACTTATTATACACTGGCGACGAGCGCTGGAGAGACTTGGACCCTACACGTGCAGGATTTCAAATGGAGTTTGTCCTGCTATTTTGATCTGCTATTTTGATCATGTTTGGACTTTGCGCATTATCCTCATAAGAAGCTTGCTGTACTGCTTCGGCAACTGTGTGTTGCGATAGGCATTAAAATGTGCGACTGCCCTTGGGAATCTGTTAGACCTGTCTGTACCTGTGAGTCCCCTCACAATTATGATTTATTTTGTCCCCTTTGGCCTCTGAGTGTTACTAGTTTTTTTTATGTCCACCCGGAATTTTTGTTGTTAGCATTGACAGGGGGGGCTAGGTGTTCCTTGAGTAAGACGTTTCACCCCCCCCCTCTTCCCCCCCCCCCCCCTCCCGAGGCCTAGTCATCCTCCTGAAAATTTAGGACAGAATAGGAACCTAAAATGGAGTCCATCAACTGACATAACGGTCACTCTAGGCAGGCAGAACCATATGTGGAAGTTTCTAGAACCCTCTAGTGGGTTCTAATGAACTGAGGCGAGACTATATAAGGCCAGTGACCAGGGAGCCATTTTGGGTAGCCTTGACCAGCATAGAGGGAGGCGACTACAGGAGGAGAGCTTTGCACCGATAGGAACACGATCGACTTGTGGGCCGGCTGTTCCCTATCTGGATGTGACCACTCTGGAGATGACCAAGCCTTGCTAAATCAGCAGACCATCTGTGCACCAGAAACCTGTTTTTGTCCTTTTAAACCACCAGAGATCTTAGCGGTGTAATTACAGCAAACCACGAGCGCTCGCCGTTCCTAAAGATAACTTTTGACAGTATTGGACCGGATCACCCCCTTGGCGCAGCGCTACAGGAGAAAAAGGCATGCTGAGGGAATATCTTTGATAGCGCAGTAAGCGTCACGGAAGGCGTACTCACTGTGTGAGGAGTGGTGACAATCGGAGCGTCTCCCCATCAGGAAAGTGGTTGCCCCGTACGGTGTTGCGGATGCGGCCTCAGAGGAGGTGAGGCCCAGCTGCAGTGGTGACGTCGCGGGAAGAGGCGGACCTGCGCCGAAGGAGAGGATCGTGTGGAGCTGACCTGCATCGTCGATCCAGTGAAGGCGGGGCGGCGGAAGAGCTTCTGGAGGTGAGCCCGGCGTCAACAGAGAAGGCGGTCCTACGCTGGAGGAGGAGCAGCGCCGGCCTGAGTGAAGAGGTCGTGTGAGGCCGGGTCGTGTCCTGACGTCGCTGCTGTCAGAGGTACAGCCGAGTGACCTGGGCGCCCCCCAGAAGAGAGGCTGCTGAATGGAACTGTCCCTCGTATGAGGGAAGATACCGGCGGAGAACAAAGTAAGCAGGTTCTTTCACGGGAGAAGGGCGGAGACAGTTTTGTGAGAAGCTGTGCCTCAGGGGGTGCCGAGTGAACTCCACAGTGGACCGACCAGCCAGATCCCCCAGACGTTTGAACTGCCCCACTTTATTTAATAATTCAGGAGCTTGGGGGTCGACACTCTTGTACTGCCGATTCTATGGTGGTGGGGTAGTGTGAGCTGGGAGGGAGTAAGACTTTAATAAACGAAACAGACCAACTTCACGGAGAACCAAAGTCTGAGTTTGAGAAAAGGGGTAGAGTGTAACCAGAGTCCCATCAACCCGAAAAGTGTGTTCTAGAGCTTACACGAGTTCCTTTACAGAACAAAGGGATTTTGCTAGTGATTAAATGAAATGTGTTACTAATTTACCTATTCTCTTCTAGTGTTACAACTGTGCAGATTAGTGGCAAACCATTACAAGTCAGTGAGACTAGAATCGGGGTGTCCCTGCATGTCTAGGGGTAAAGTATACACTGAGTCACTGTGAAAATCGCCAAGCTCATTAAGTTTATTGTTGTAACTGTAATGTACTTGATTTTCTAAGGAAAAGGAGGGACATGTGAATTATTCGTGAAACATGATGTGAAAGTGTATTAAGAGCTGAAACAGAAGTAATTTAAAAAGTGATGTACTAATGTGACAAAAACACGATCGAAAATAGAGAACAGAGTCTATTTTTATAAAGCACGAACCGTATTTTCCTAACAAGGTGTAGTGTCATTTTTGGAATGTATAGGCGCTGAGTTCCTGAGAGGTTATTACGCAAGCTTAACACATATTAAGCCTTTGGAATTAGTCTTCCCCTCTGTGCGAGGCTATCTACGTGTTGGCTAGGATACCCCTAGGTCTAACATATTGGTGTTTCAGCGGTGGGATGCAACTTGTGCTTGCGTATACCTTGCAGTAACTTAGGGTGCACCATAGGCCTACACCTGGAGTTTTCTCCAAGCGGACTCCCAAATTTACATTTTTATTTTCCAAATTTACTCCTGGTGGTGGGTGGAGGTTGTCCTCACATTACACACTTCCTAGATCTCTCCTGAGTGCCCATTTGATACCATATTTGAAAAATGGAATTGAATCTTGAAGAAATAGAGACCTACACTGTGGCCCAACTCAGGGAGTGGTGTCAACGGAATGGGCGTGTTCTACAAGAAAGGTGCCAAGAAAAGCGAGTTGCAAACAAGCTTGAGGGCATGGGTGGAAGCTCATACAGAGGAGGAACGGGAAACAGAAGAGAGTGATAGAGACACTGTCCTTGGGGCAGGGCTGTTGTACCAAACTGAAGGGGGGAACCTGCTGACAGTTCCCAGGACACTTTCAAGGGAGGGCAGCAGTGTCTCAGTGAGGAGTTTTACTGAAGCTGAACTGGAAGACAGGAGGGAAGAGAGGAAACTGAAATTGGAGTTAGCTAGATTGGAGTTGGAGAGGGAGGACAGGAGGTTAGCCCACGAACTAACATTGAAGGAGCTAGACCTCAAAGCCTTAACATTAGGGTCCCCCAATCCTAACAATGGTGGCAGCGAAAACAAAGAGATCACCAGAGAACCCAGAACCTACTTACCCAAGGATGTTATTGCTAGCTATAGCCCAGGATATGATATCGCCAAGTGGCTAGCCGCCTATGAGGTCTCCTTAAGGGCCCATGGGATATTGGAAACCCACTGGGGGTTGGACTGTATAAGTACATGCCGCCTGCTGGTAGGGATACATTGTTGGCCCTGGAGCGGGATGAGCAAACCCACTACCCTACAATGAAAGTGGCGCTGGTAAAGAAGTTTGGACTAACCCCAGAAAAATACCGCCAAAAATTTAGGGGAAGTCACAAATTAAGCACACAAAATTGGGTGGATTTCTTGGACTACGCGAAGAAATCCTTGGAGGGTTGGGTGAAGGGCAGCGAGGTAGGGGACTATGAAGGTTTATATGACCTCGTACTCAAGGAACACCTACTCGAGAAATGCTTTCCCGAGCTGCGATAACATCTGGTGGACAGCAAGCTGACCAGCCCCAGGAAGCTTGCTGAGGAGGCGGACATCTGGGCTAGTACCCGGGTATCCTCGAAGGGGACTGGAGGGGACTCCCAGAGGTCTGGACAGGGCCCCCCCAGAAGAAAGAGGGGGGAGTTAACAAGAGGGAGTTCTCAAAAGGTCCACAAAATTCTGCTCAAGGAAGGGGCAGAGGATTCATCCCTAAGGCTAACCCACCCCGAGAACCCCTAATCCTGGCCAAAGCCAGCAGCCAAGGGTTGTCCATTGCTTCGAGTGTGGCGGTGTGGGACATTATAAAGGAGACGTGAGATGCCCAAAAAGACCACCCCCTCCCACTGGAGGAAAAGCCCCGGCAATATCTAGTGTAGTGCTCGGGGAGGAGATGCCCTTGGATAAGGGGGGGGGAGCGGGCGGGTGTCACTTTAGTGTCCCTGGGAGATAAGAAGATGGTACCAAAGACCCAGTTGCCCCCAAATACTGCCAAGTATGAGCAATGGGTCACCATCAATGGCCATAGAGGGAAGGCTCTGAGAGACACAGGAGCCAGTATGACTATGGTAAGGAGTCATCTAGTGTCTCCAGAGCAGGTACTTCCAAATGTACTCCACCCCGCTGTGATGGCTGACAGCAGATTGGGTCACTATCCAGTGGCCGAGGTTCCCTTTGAGTGGGGAGGGGCTGCAGGTTCACTTCGAGTTGCCGTAAGCCCTGCCGTGCCTGTTGATTGTCTGTTGGGAAATGACATGGAGCACAATGCTTGGAGGGAGGTGGAATACCGGACTCATTCGGAGATGCTGGGTACACCTGACTGGGCCTGTGTCAGCACAAGGTCCGCGACTACCCGGAGGGGGAGTTCGCTTACGCTGGAGCCTGGGACAATGGCCCAGCCAGCTGCCAGAGAAGAGAATGACAGTAGGCAAGAGGAACCTGCCTCAACATCTCTACCTCGTGAGATAGATAGGCCACCTGCGGAGGTGGATCTGTAGTCCACTGAGGAGAATGTTACTCCATTGGAGAATCTACCCATCCCTGCTGAGTGGCATGTGGAGGGAGGTCCTTCCAGGGAGGAATTCTGCAAGGCTCAGAAGGAGTGTCCTACTTTTGAGGGACTGGGACGACAGGCCAAAGCCCAGGCAGCAGGGAACGTTGTAGGGAACTACCAGATTTACTGGGAGGATGGACTCCTCTACAGTGAACCCAAGGCACCCGGACATGGTTCATCCCGGGCCTTGGTGGTCCCTCAATGTTATAGAGCCTTTCTTCTAGAACTGGCTCATGAGATACCCTTGGCAGGACACTTGGGTCAGGACAAGACCTTTGCCCGGCTTGTCCCCCACTTTTACTGGCCTCGGATGAGAGTGGCGTCTGATACCTACTGTCGGACGTGTGTGTCTTGCCAAGCCAGTGGGAAAACAGGGGTAAAGCTGAAAGCTCCCCTGGAACCACTACTGGTCGTTAGCACCCCCTTTGAAAGGGTGGGCATCGACATTGTAGGGCCATTGGATCCACCAACTTCAGCTGGTCACAGGTTTATCCTGGTTCTGGTGGATCATGCCACACAGTACCCAGAGGCAATTCCTCTGAGGACCATTACTGCACCTGCAGTGGCAAGGGCCCTGATTGGGATCTTCACCCGAGTGGGTTTCCCCAAGGAGGTTGTGTCCGACAGGGGGACCAACTTCCTGTCGGCTTACATGCGGGCTATGTGGAAGGAGTGTGGTGTTACCTACCGGTTTACCACTCCATATCACCCACCCATGGTCTTGTGGAAAGGTTTAATAAAACCTTGAAAGGCAGGATAAGATGTCTGCCTGAGAGCCTGCTGAGGAAATGGGACGTCCTCCTACCCTGTCTCTTGTTTTCCTACAGGGAAGTGCCACAGAAGGTAGTGGGCTTCAGCCCCTTCGAGCTTCTGTATGGGCACCCTGTACGCGGCCCTCTCAGCCTGGTGAAGGACGGATGGGAAAAGACTCCCAAGAAGCTTCCCCAGGATGTGGTGAGCTACATGCTGGCCTTCCGGAGCCAAATGGCCAAGTTGTGGAAGCAAGCTTCTGACAACTTGGAAGCCAGACAAGCAGTAATGAAAGAGTGGTATGACCACAATGCTCACCCAGTGGAATTGGAGCCTGGACAAAAAGTGTGGGTGATGGAACCTGGAGAGCTAAATGCCCTCCAGGATCGTTGGACAGGCCCCTTTGAGGTATTGGAGAAAAAAGGGTAAGGCCACCTACTTGGTGGACCTTAGGACCCCGAGACAGCCCAACCGGGTGCTTCATGCCAATCGCCTCAAGCCACACCATGAGAGGCCCGAGGTCGTCTTAATGATGGTGACTGATAGAGCAGAGGAAGAGGAAAGCGAGCCTCTCCCTGATCTTTTCTCGTCTCAAGAAAAGGATGGGTCGGTGGAGGGAGTGATTCTCTCGCCATCCCTGACTCCTGAACAGCAGAGAGATTGCCGCCAGATCCTGGAGAAATTTTCCTCACTGTTCTCCCTTGTCCCGGGAAGAACCCACCTGTGTACCCATGATGTGGACACAGGAGACAGCCCACCTGTGAAGTCTAAGATCTACCGGCTGTCAGACAAGGTGAAGGCCAGCATCCATGGTGAAGTCGCTAAGATGCTGGAGCTAGGAGTGATTTAACCTTCTTGTAGCCCTTAGTCCAGTCCGGTGGTTTTGGTACCAAAAGCTGCCCCGTCAGGAGCCACACCTGAATTGAGAGTCTGTGTGGATTACCGAGGACTAAATTCAGTAACGAAGACTGATGCTCATCCGATCCCAAGGGCGGATGAACTCATTGACCGGCTGGGAGTTGCCCAATACTTGAGTACCTTTGACCTTACTTCAGGGCACTGGCAGATTTCCCTTACTGGTCGAGCAAAGGAAAGGTCAGCCTTCTCCACGCCTCAGGGTCACTACCAGTTCTGCGTGATGCCCTTTGGGCTCAAGAACGCCCCTGCCACTTTCCAGCGGCTTGTGAACAAGGTCCTCTCGGGTATGGAAGCTTTTTCTGCTGCTTATCTGGATGACATTGCTGTCTTCAGTAGTTGGTGGGAGGATCATTTGCAACACTTGCAAGCTGTTCTCCAGGCCGTGCAACAGGCTGGCTTGACAATCAAGGCCAGCAAGTGTCAGATCGGGCAGGGGACGGTGGTGTACCTAGGCTACTTGGTGGGCAGAGGGACGGTGCAGCCCCTCCAGGCGAAGATCGAGGCTATCATGGCCTGGGAGCCCCCCAAGACTCAAACCGAGGTCCGAGCATTCCTGGGCCTCACTGGATACTACAGTCGCTTCGTGAAGGGGTATGGCACCATTGTGGCACCCCTCACTAAACTTACCTCAAAGAAACAACCCCGACGGGTAGTCTGGACGGAGGCTTGTCAGCGAGCCTTTGTGACTTTGAAACAAGCATTGTGTACTGCTCCAATACTCAGGGCCCCTGATTTCTCAAGAGAATTCATTGTACAAACAGATGCATCAGAACATGGTATTGGGGCAGTGTTATCGCAACGAAATGATGAGGGCTTGGATCAACCTGTGGTCTTCCTGTTCAGGAGACTACTTCCCCGGGAACAGAGGTGGAGTACCATCGAGCGGGAAGCCTTTGCGCTGGTTTGGGCTCTGAAGAAGTTGCGTCCCTACCTGTTTGGCTCGAACTTCCTAGTTCAGACCGACCACCGGCCCCTTCGTTGGCTGATGCAGATGAAGGGGGAAAATCCCAAGTTGTTGAGGTGGTCAATCTCCCTACAGGAAATGGACTTCCGGGTGGAACATCGGCCTGGAGAAGACCACGCCAATGCAGACGGTCTCTCTAGGTATTTCCGCCTTAGTGATGAGAACTCCCAAGGGGTTGGGTAGCTCTCCCCACTATCAGCTGGGGGGGACGCGTGTTAGACCTGTCTGCTCCTGTGAGTCCCCTCACAATTATAATTTATTTTGTCCCCTTTGGCCTCTGAGTGTTACTAGTTTTTTTTATGTCCACCCGGAATTTTTGTTGTTAGCATTGACAGGGGGGCTAGGTGTTCCTTGTGTAAGACGTTTCACATTCCCCCCCCCGAGGCCTAGTCATCCTCCTGAAAATTTAGGACAGAATAGGAACCTAAAATGGAGTCCATCAAATGACATAACGGTCACTCTAGGCAGGCAGGACCATTGGGTACTATGTGGAAGTTTCTAGAACCCTATAGTGGGTTCTAATGAACTGAGGCGAGACTATATAAGGCCAGTGACCAGGGAGCCATTTTGGGTAGCCTTGACCAGTGTAGAAGGAGGAGACTACAGGAGGAGAGCTTTGCACCGATAGGAACACGATCGACTTGTGGGCCGGCTGTTCCCTATCTGGATGTGACCACCCTGGAGATGACCAAGCCTCGCTGAGTCAGCAGACCATCTGTGCACCAGAAACCTGTTTTTGCCCTTTTAAACCACCAGAGATCTTAGCGGTGTAATTACAGCAAACCGGATCACCCCCTTGGCGCAGCGCTACAGGAGAAAAAGGCATGCTGAGGGAATATCCATGATAGCGCAGTAAGCGTCACAGAAGGCTTACTCACTGTCTGAGGAGTGGTGACAATCGGAGCGTCTCCCCATCAGGAAAGCGGTTGCCCCGTACGGTGTTGCGTATGCGGCCTCAGAGGAGGTGAGGCCCAGCTGCAGTGGTGACTTTGCGGGAAGAGGCGGACCTGCGCCGAAGGAGCGGATCGTGTGGAGCTGACTTGCATCGTCGATCCAGTGAAGGCGGGGCGGCGGAAGAGATTCCGGAGGTGAGCCCGGCGTCAACAGAGAAGGCGGTCCTACGCTGGAGGAGGAGCAGCGCCAGCCTGAGTGAAGAGGTCGTGTGAGGCCGGGTCGTGTCCTGACGTCGCTGTTGACAGAGGTACAGCTGAGTGACCTCAGGGGGTGCCGAGTGAACTCCACAGTGGACCGACCAGCCAGATCCCACAGACGTTTGAACTGCCCCACTTTATTTAATAATTCAAGAGCTTGGGGGTCGACACACTTGTACTGACGATTCTATGGTGGTGGGGTAGTGTGAGCTGGGAGGGAGTAAGACTTTAATAAACGAAACAGACCAACTTCACGGAGAACCAAAGTCTGAGTTTGAGAAAAGGGGTAGAGTGTAACCAGAGTCCCATCACCCCGAAAAGTGTGTTCTAGAGCTTACAAGAGTTCCTTTACAGAACGAAGGGATTTTGCTAGTGATTAAATGAAATGTGTTACTAATTTACCTATTCTCTTCTAGTGTTACAACTGTGCAGATTAGTGGCAAACCATTACAAGTCAGTGAGACTAGAATCGGGGTGTCCCTGCATTTCAAGGGGTAAAGTATACACTGAGTCACTGTGAAAATCGCCAAGCTCATTAAGTCTATTGTTGTAACTGTAATGTACGTGATTTTCTAAGGAAAAGGAGGGACATGTGAATTATTCGTGAAACATGATGTGAAAGTGTATTAAGAGCTGAAACTGAAGTAATTTAAAAAGTGATGTACTAATGTGACAAAAACACTATCGAAAATAGAGAACAGAGTCTATTTTTATAAAGCACGAACCGTATTTTCCTAACAAGGTGTAGTCATTTTTGGAATGGATGGGCGCTGAGTTCCTGAGAGGTTATTACGCAAGCTTAACACATATTAAGCCTTTAGAATTAGTCTTCCCCTCTGTGCCAGGCTATCCACGTGTTGGCTAGGATACCCCTAGGTCTAACAGAATCCTTTCCGTTTTAAGCATTTTTCTTTGGTATTTCTACCTTCGGAGTATCACGTTACTCTTCCGACGCGCAACGGTCGTTGAAATCTTACCTTATCACTAGGTGAGTGCGGCATCACTGTTGTCAGGGAGCTTGTGGCTAAGCTTCTACTTCTATGCTTCTAACATTACTTGGTTTGCATGTCTCGACGTCGTGATGTTACTTCCCAGAATTCACAGCGCGAAGGGCAGACACGCGCACAGTGACATGGAACAAAAGTGGCACATGACCCCACCGGTGGCCATTTGGGATTTTATTGTGAGGCTGAAAATCACATTGGCTCCGGTTGTCCTCTATTTTCTGCATCAATCAACTTTTCACCAATATTTACTTATGCCGGTTCAAGTCTACATTATTTATCACGGTTTTACTGCAGTTATCTTTGATGTTCAATTCAACTATTATTAAAAATGCATTCATACTTATATTTTTGGACGCAGATTAATGCTACTTTACTGTTGACTGTTCTTCTATGTGGTGAAGATCCGGAAAGTGAAACATTGCCACCCAGCAATACAACATCAGTGCACCTCAGGAGTTTTGGGCATGGTAATCTGAACGGTTGGAATGGAGGGCATATTTCACGAACTATATTAAAGCTGTGGCGGACGCTGAGAAGATGGCTGCTGCACAAAAAAAAGATTACTTTTACATTATTTTGGTCCTGCTGGGTTGAAGGTGTACAATCAAATGTCCGAAGCTGCTGTTTTGGGTGGTGTTAATGTTTTTGACTTAGCTTTACTTCATCTTGATAATTATTTTGCGACTAAGGTTTGTATTGGTATTGCAAGGTTCAAATTCTTCCAAAGGAAGCAAGGTAAATAAAAAACTATGGATGGTTATGTCTCATAACTCAAGAAGGTAGCGTTGGATTGTAAATTTGGCACATTGCATCATGATTTCATTTGATATTAAGTTGTTAAGCATGTTTGTAATCCATCTATCTAAGATAGACTTTTGATTAACGGTGACACACCACTTGAAAAAATCCTTGCCCTGGTTCGCCAGGCGGAGATGTCTAGTAGGTGCTCCGTTGTTCTCAAAGATGATGTACAAGACTCCATAGTAAGAAAAGTTAACTACAGTGCTAATGAAAGATCTAACAATTTTAATCCTGCTTAGTTCGATAAACAAGGTCCACTTAGATTTGGCCGTGGTAGAGCTAAACCTAGGGAACAAACAAGATGTTGGAGGTGTGATAGTTTAGATCACCTCGCTCATAGCAAACTCTGCCCATCGGTGAAACAAAATGTAGCAATTGTGGCATTTTGGCCACTATTCTAAAGTTTGCAAATGAAGAAATACTAAGGTTAATTTTGTTAAGTAAATTAATTAGGTTTCTAATTTACAGAATGGTGGGGAGGAGGATATTACTGTTAATTACCTGGTTATGTGTTCGAAGCAATTTAGTGATTAACATTAATGAGGCACTATGTAGGAATAAGCCCCAGTGCTGGATAGGAATTTGAGGTGTTAGACTTAAAATATACACTGATTCTGGTTCTCCTTTCACAATTATTGAAGACTTGTGGAAATCCTCATTCATATCAAAAGTTGGTCATCATTTAAATGAGCCAGATATTCATCATGAGGGTTAAAAATAGACTTACTTGGTTATAGATGGTTCACCTTCGAATTCAAGAACAGGCAAAATCGAGGGAAATGTTGTGGCAAAAACTGGTCCTCCTGTTTTAGGTTGGTTGGACCGAAAGGAACTACATATCATACTCCTAATATTAAATAGCAGATACTCATTGTGGATGAAAGTAGCACATTGGGGAAAAATGCAAGAACAGTTTCCAAGGGTGTTTAATGAGAAACTAGGAAATCTTTTAGGATTCCAACACCTTATTCGCCTCAAGGATAATGCTATTTCCAAGGTCCATAAATGTAATAACGTTCCCTTATTAATAAGAACTGAAGTGGAGAATGAACCTAACAATCTGATTACTTCTGATGTCATTGAAACTATTGAAGCTTCTGACTGGATTTCTCCAGTGGTTATCGGTAGACGGAGCAATGGCAAAATTAGGCTCTGTGTGGACTTGCGCCACTTAAACAATTACATTGAGGTGGACAGGTCCCATTACCTAAAATTAATGATACACACTTGTTTAAAGGGTGCAAAGTGGTTCTCCACCATCGACCTTTCATCTGTATACTACCTAATTTCATTATATCCTGAATCAAGAAAATACACTTTCTTTATAACGCCGTTTGGCTGCTACCCATTTAAGCAAATGCCCTTCGGTTTGGCTTCAGCAGCCGCAGTTTTTCAACGCCTCATGTTTCAATTATGTAAAAAAAATAAATGTTACCTTTTTTCAGGATGATAGTCTGGTATTTGGTGCAGATAAAAAGGAACATGAATCCAGACTGCTCACAGTTTTGAGGATTCTGCAAGAAAAAGGTGTTACTGTGGAACATTCAAAATGCAATTACGCGCAAAATAGTGTTACTTATTTGGCCCATGTAATTAATGTAAATGGATTGAGGCCTAAACCTTCACTTGTGTATGCAATTGAGAATGCATCCATGCCACTCAGCAAGGTGATGTAAGGTCCTTTTCAGGAATGGCTGAGTTTTGCGCTAAATATGTGACAAATTTTGCAGACAAATAGTACAATTTGCGCCAGTTGCTCAAAAAAGATTGTAATATTGTTTGGTCTTCTGAATGTGAGAATGACTTTAAGTGTATCAAGTCCGCTATCGCCAAAGCCACTGCTCTAAGCAACTTTAACCCCATGGTAGATAGTGTTGTCACTACGGACGCTAGTAATAAGGGTCTGGGTGCTATGTTGTCCCAAATTGATGGTAATGGAAAAGAACACATCTTAGTGGATGCTTCCAGATCCCTGTTGCCTTGTGAGGAAAAGTATCCTATCATTGTAAAGGAAACACTATCTTGTGCTTGGGCCTTAGACTATTTCAAATCATTCATTTGGGGTAAGGTATGCACTCTGCGTTGTGATCACAAGCAATTAATCAAAATTTTACCCACAGAGGGTTCAACCAATATTTCCTCTAAACTTCCTAGAATATACATGCGTATCCGAAGCTTTACTTACAAAATGGCTGATTTATTTTCCAGAATGCCCGTCATGCTTGAGAAGGGTGAGGATAATAAGTGGAACGATTTTCAGGTGGCATTTATTCATGACTATTGTCACTCTACCTTCAATAAAGACGAATGGGTACAAGAATGAAAAAAGATGGAGTTTTGCAAGAAATTATACTTTATGTTATTAATGACTGGCGTCGCTAAGATACACTCAGTGAAGTAACATTCCTTCAAATGGATCCCCCTCGAACACAGAAAGACTATCACTAACGCCCTGGTCACCAGCCGGCTCGACTACGGCAACTTACTCTATGCCGGAATAAACAGATACCTCACCCGCAAGCTACAGAACATCCAAAACGCCGCCGCAAGACAGGTCCTCAACCTGCCAAGCAACTGCCACATCTCCCAGCACCTGCGCACACTCAACTGGCTCCCCATCGAAGCTAGAGTCACCTTTAGGATGCTAACCCACGCTCACAAGGTCCTCCACGATACCGGACCAGCATACCCGAACAGCTGACTCAAATTTCACGCACCCCAAAGGACCCTACGATCAGCCCAGCTCTCCTATGCCGTGGTCCCCCACACCAGAATGACCAGATTGGGAGGCCGTTCCTTCTCCTTCCGTGCTGGCAGTGCCTGGAACGACCTTCCGCTCCACCTCAGACAGATAACATCGCTCCCCATCTTCGCAAGAACCCTCAAAACTTGGCTCTTCGACAGACCCCCTTCTTGATGGACTGGAACCTGCGAACCCCCCCATACCTCCAGCGCCTTGAAACCCTTACAGGAGAGGAGTCGCGCTTAACAAACACCTGATTTGATTTTTATTTAATAAGACCTTTTTGGGAAGTCCGATCTGAACTTTTCTTTAACAATGGGAATTTTTTACGTGTTGAGAAAATTGTTCCACCTGAAAGTTTGTGTGTGGTAATTGTGGAATTGTCATGGTCATTCTGGTATATGTAGAACCAAGTCACTTTTAAAAAATGAATTTTGGCAGCCAGGGTTGGACAAGGTAACAGAGAGAATTGTGAGAGAGTGCGTTGCTTTTTGTCATGCAGACAAATCCTTACAAAGCTTATGTCCTCCTATGTGTGATAAAACTCTTCCTAAGGAACCATGGCAAGTTGTTGCTTTTGACATAATGGGTCCTGTTTTTAATAATTTCCAGGGTTCACAAAAACATGTTATTGTTCTTATAGATCTGATAAGTTTGGAATTTACGGAGAGTGGCCAAATAAGGATGTGTAAAGATAGTGGCAGTGCCAGTAGTTGTTTTGAGTGGATGGAGGATGGTGTTTAAAGTGAGCCTGCACATACTTCTCCTGCCTTGGAGAATTCACCAGATGTTTCATGCGATCATGCACATATTGCGCCAGCCTCGGAGAATTCACGCCTTGCAACTGAGGTTGGCAAAGAGGTTACTCCCCTTGCAAACCCGGATGTTGCTCAAAAAGTTGTGAGAGAAAGGAAGGCTCCTGGTCGGTTGAAAGATTTCGTTGTGAGCAACTCTTAATGCTTCAATGTCAACTGCTCAAATTATGTTGATTATTTTTCAGTTGTGCATTATAATTCATTGTTGTTTGTTTTCCTTATTCTTGCTTTTTATTTTTCCATTTTAAGGAGGGGGTGTGTTGTGTGTTGCTACATATCCAGGAATGCTTGACCTGCAAGCATTCCTGGAATGTTAGAATTTGAGTTGCTGGAGTTAGTGGGCAGCAGTTGGAAGGACACCAATGGAGCTGGTGGTGTCTTCCTACGCTCCTCAGCATTATGGACTTTACTTCATTCCTGCGTCCTTGACTTATTCTACAGAGTCCCACGGTAGCAGTAAAATAGCAGTATTAAATCTTTAACATTCAAAAGCCAATAAGAATTTACTAGCTTTTAGCAACCTTTTCCCATTGTTATAAAACATCTAAAACTCTAGCCAGTCAGAGCGTAGACCATAGAATCCCCTTCCCCTGCAGGGCCACCATACCTCCGCTTTCTTGCACCAAGTCGAGTCTCCCTGAGCTCTGCTCAGTAACCGTGTTTCTACTGTTGCCCTTTTGAACTCCAGCTAGCTGTTCATTCACCTCGCTTATTATTTCTTCTGAGGTACAGGCCAGGAGTGTGAGCACCTATTTTTCTTCATGATGTCAGAGTCTAAAAAAGGGTTATTTAGGCCCGGTAAAACTTGTGGAAAGTCCAGGCTTTATTCTGAGGATCCACATAAGGAGTGTCTTTACTATCTATATCCAGACTACAAGCCCAGTGAGTGCAAGTACTGTCGTACTTTCTCTTCAAAAACTCAAGGACCGTGAGGGTAGGCTACTTCTCTGGCTACAAAGGAAAAAAGCAGCAAAAGACTCTGACTCTGAGGAGAAACCCATACCTCCTCCAGGAAGAGAAAAGAAGAAGGGTCTTCCTCATTGCTGAAGGACCCTAAAAAATCTAGATCTGAGTAAGGAGAGGAATAAGGAGAAAAGAGTCAGGAAAGACCATCCCGGTCCCACTTCTTCTCACCAGAGGTCGGGTTCTGCTCCTCCATCGGCAACTCTTACTCCTTCGAGAGATTCTTCAGCTGACAGAAAATGCTCGTCGACTGCCCCGTCGACGAAGAAATCTCCGTCTCCACCCTCCGTCTCCACTGCAGCCAGCTTTCCGTCGACAGTCAAGACGACGGCGGCCGCGTCGACAACGGCAGTGGTGGTGTCGCCGTTGTTGGCTGTGGTTAGACCTTCTCCATCAGCTAGAGTTTCTCTGTCGATGGTACAGCAGGTGCTTTCACTGTTGACGACCCTTCAACCGCCGCAGTCGGTGCCGTTGATGATCCTGTTGTACGAAAAGTACAGGGTGCCAGAGTACTCTCCTGCGTGCCTGATTGGACATTATGCAGATGGCTCAAAGCAGGTCGAAGAACCCTTCCTCTCCGTGTGCATCTCTGCCTGACGAGGAAGGGCGGAGATTGGACAACATCAGCATAAGGTTCTCCGCATTGGCGGCCACTGCCATCAGAGCCTCCAATGCCATGGCTATCCTCGGAAGGTATGACCGCCAGATGTAGCCCGCCATCTTGGCCTTGTTGGAGTTCCTGCCTGAGGATAAGAAGAAATAGGAAAAGGAGATGCTGTTGGAAGGAGAGAAAGCCTCTTCCGAAATGCTCTGGACATTTCTTCTAAGGCCTTCAGACAGATAACGGGAGCAGCAGTATTGAGACAGCAAGGGTGCCTAAAACCTATGACGTTCTGTCCGGAGGCTCAATCCAAGGTTTTAGACATGCTGCTTGACAGCAAATTTCTCTTCGTGAAACGTGGCTGAAGCCCAGCAATCAATCAAATCGGATACTGAGACTTTAAATAATCTGCAGCAGAAAAAGTTTGCTTCCTTGCTTGGCAAAGGATAATGCTTCAACACCGCTTCCAACCATATAATCAACAGAGCTTTCGTACCAGTAGTCTTTGGCAGCCCTTTTGGCAAACCTCAATATCTGCTAGAGTAGGCAGGTAGCAGCAGCACGTCGATGCCCACCATTAGGAGGAAGGGCTCACAAATCTAATAAGAGACAATGAGGCTCCACTGGCCCCTGCTACCGTAGTGCCACTTCAATTTGGCCCCGCTTGCTCCAAATTCTTCAGTCAATGGAAGCTTATATCGTCCGACAAATAGGTTTTAGATGTATTTCGCCATGGTCACACCCTGGAATTTGTTCAACATCCCCCGAATTTGCCTCCACAAATACCTTCTAATTGTCATCTCCGAATCCTCAATTAAGGTTTTTGAATATTTTTCTATTTTATGTTCTGGCATATGTATAAATTGTTATGATTTCAAGTTATATGCTCTTTGACTATCATTTGTGTTTTGGTTTCTGGGTCACAAGGTGGGATGGTTCACCTTACCCGGAGCCTCTGACCTTTTGGCACTACTTGCTATTCTGATTCAGGCATGTGAATCTTTAAACAATACAATACTGGAGAAAAAAGAAGTTGCTTACTTGTACACTGTGGTTCTCCAGTATTGATATCTTTTTTAGATTCGCATGCAGCCCTCCCTCCTCCCCTTTTCAGGTTCATCTTCCATACCTCTTAATACCTCGTGGTACTCGTGCTTGAAATCTGAGGTATGGTGGCCCTGCAGGAGAAGGGGATTCTATGGTCTACTCTCTGATTGGCTAGAGTTTAGATGTTTTATAACAATGGTAATAGGTTTCTAAAAACTAGTGGATTCTTAGGGCATTTGTGTTAAAGTTTTAATATTGCTATTTTGCTGTTCCTGTGAGACTTCCACCATGACGACGGGGACGATTCAAGCATGTGAGTCTATAAAAGATATCAACACTGGAGAACCACAGTGTACAGGTAAGTAACTTGTTTTTTTCCTTCCGTTCAAGTATTTAGCATTTCTCTTCCTGCTGCTAAATGGAAAAAGCCATTCACCCTGATACATAGAATGTGTTCAGAGGCAGTACAGTGTTTTTTAATATGTTCATTCGCAATCCTGTTGTATTTATTTTTATATGAAGGCCCTGTTTCCCTGGGGTATACTATGTTAATCCTAATTTTATACACAGTGCTATTACTTCAAGTATTTTTTTTAAATATTTCTTTCTTTCTGGAAATCTTTCTGTCATGTTTTGAAGGTTAGCTCTAGACTAGGTCATGTTCAATACACTGAAAATAGTTAAAATAATTAAATGCAATGAAAATCGGATCGATACGATTGCCAGTCTACGTGAGCCAAGGTGAATTTTTTGCATACAGTAAATACCCTTTATTCAATGCTGCCTGCTGATTCCGACACTGCAGCTCCTTCACAAAGGACATATCTCAAGGAGATGGACAATCAACACACTACGCTCTTGTTTGACTCTTACACTTGAACTTCATCATCATCTTAGAAGGGTTGCTTTGTTACTGGCAGGCACTGCAGGAAGCTAACCTCTCATGTAAAAGAGAGAAAAGGCCAGTAGGTCTCGTCTTTCCAAGTGTGGAGTTGTTGGCTGTGCTAATGTGTGTTCAGTATTCTTTAAAAAAGTAAAAGAAAAAACATTTCAAAATACTTTCTGTTAGACCCGTCTGCTTCTGAGAGTCCCCTCACCACTATGATTTCTTTTGTTCCCCTGTACCTCCCAAAATGTGTTGCTTTTCTTTGTCTACCAGGACTTTTTATGTGCTGTTTCATGGGGCTAGATGTTCCTTGACGCCCAGTTGCTCACAAGGTTTTTGGCACCTATTTACAAGGCGCCTGGCGAAACCTGTGGCATTATAGACTGGGATTGGCAACCTGTATGAATGGCCTTAAAATGGTGGTCATCATTTTCCCTCATGGGAGTGACTCCCCTTGGAGCCTCCATGAACTTTTGCCTTTCAAGGTTTTGGCGCCCTTTTGTCTGGTGCGCATTCCTGACAGGAATTCCTTTATTTCCCTCAGGTACACAAAATGGCTGCTCTAGAACCACAGTATGGTGGCTGCTAGGGTCCTAAATACACCTCAAAAGTGCCATGTCATTGGCATAGCCAGAGAGAGTTCTAGAACCTTCTAGCTCGTGCCAGCGCCTCAGGGCACTGGCTATATAAGGTCCAGTCCCTGGCGGCCATTTTAGAAGGAGATTCCAGACTTGACACCAGATTGACACCTGCCCTGTTGACCCCTGAGGTGGCTGGTAGCACAGGCAGTAGAGTAGCAAAGGTCCAGCGCTGACCCAGCGAGTGCCTCATTACCCCCAAGAGACTGTGGCCAATTTTGTGTGCCTCCCCGCCCCCCGTGGTGAATCGCGACAGACTCCGCGTGTCGCGAGGCGAGAGCAAGTTCGCCGCGACCACGATTGTCTCCTGTGCCCCCTTCGCGACAGGCGCCTCCAGCGAGGAGCTCGGACGTCTCAGAGCCCCACCAGCGTAGAGTGCTTCCTGCGCGGACTGAAGGTGAGGTGGTGCGCCGGGGCGGGGAAAGGCCGGCCTTCGTTGGGCGGGACTAGTGTCTCTGCCCCTCCCCAGTGAATCGAGAGCTGTAGCTGTGGGCGGGAACCACCCCTGTATGAGGAAGTCAGAGGGAGGTCCGTGGAGCCCCTGAGAACGCCGTCGCTGGCGTGAGAAATGCTGTGCCCTGACTGAATCGCTTCCCGATTGCAGCCGATGTGAGGTGGGCCCGTTTCTTCAGGTGGGGAGCAGCGTTGTGAAGGAACTGTGAACCGGCATTTATTTCACTGAGCGCGAAGATTGTGTGACCTCTCTGGCAGCCCGTTCGTCAGTCTAAAGACTTTGAACTGGTGCCGCCTGAGTGCTAGCGGTGACAAGCCCGTAGGCGCGCTTAGACCCCACCGGCAAGCAGAGATCTCATCCCGGTGGCAGCAGAGTGTAAATGAATTATTCACTGTGTTTCCTTGCCTTTTAGATACACGCGCATACTCCCTGATTGATCCTTAAAGAGTCCCAAAACTCATTCTGTGTCCAGAGAAGCCCGTATGCATTATCATTGAAACCAACACAAACTGTAAGAGTAATCTTTTCAAACTGAAACGTATTGCAAGTGTAATGTTTCTGAAGAATTTAATTGGTGGCAGCGATACCTGAATGAACATGTGTTTGTTTAGTTAAATGAACCAGTATTTATTCTGCTAGGCAAAAGTGATATTTATTCCTGATATTTATTCTATTTATTGGTGATATTTATTCCTGATATTGTTTATGGTATTTATTTCAAAACTGAAACCCAGAAATTTGTGACTAAAAGAAATGTGTATGTGTTTTCCCAATTGAACCCTATTCACAACAGAGAATGTTTATATAAAGGAATCGTATTTTTCTACAGCAGTGGTGTGGTGTCCTTCTTTTTGGTGACTGTACAGAGAGTTAATATTGGGTCAGCACTAAAGCCTTCACTTGCCTTGTCACTTGAGCCAAGTTACCCCCTTTGTGCTGGGCTTGCCCATCGCAGGTCCAACATAAAATTGGTGGCAGTGGTGGGATTACGAGCCGTGCTTGTTTTGGACCCCATAATAATTCAGTGTGCGCCACAGGTACACACCCAGAGTTTTCTCCCAGCTGCCCTCCAATTCAATATTTTGCTTTTTCCAAATTCTCTTCTGGAGGTGGGTGGAGGTGACCCTCAGAGATTCCTATCCTTGTAACCTACTTCGGGGTGGTTGTCCACACTTTTCACTGACAAGATGGAATTCGACATGTCAGAGCTGGAGACCTATACTGTGGCGCAGCTCAAGGAGTTCTGTCAGGAAAGGGGCGTGTTCGTTAGGCAAGGTGCCAAAAGAGAGGAGCTCCGTATTAGTCTGCGAGCCTGGGTGGAAGCGCATCCGTTGGGAACGGCAGAGGAGGAGGAGTCAGACAGAGGTACTGTCATTGAGAGGACTGCGGAATGTCCCCCGGGGGTGGGTGAAATGCTAATCATCCCCAAGGTAGCCTCACGGGAGGGCAGCAGTGCGTCAACAGGAGGGTTCTCAGAGACCGAGTTAGCCGACAGAAGAGAGGAAAGACAATTAAGGTGGGAGTTAGCCAAGCTGGAGATGGAAGGGAAGAGGATGGAACACGAGCTCAAGCTACGAGAGCTCGACCTCAGGGCCCATAACATCACTCCGGAGGGTGTCGAGTCTAAGGAATTTGCCAGGGAGCCCAGGCCTCACTTACCCAAGGACGTGGTCGCCAGTTATACCGCTAGAGATGACATAGCTAAGTGGCTGGCAGCCTATGAGGTCTCCTTAAGAGCCCATGGGAGCCATGAGAAGCATTGGGGTGGTGCATTATACCGGTACATGCCTCTGACAGCTAGGGATGCCCTATTGGCCCTAGACCGGGAGGAGCAGGTAGATTACCCCGCCATGAAGGTGGCGCTTATGAAGCCATGAAGCCATGAAGGTGGCTGGGTTGACCCCAGAGAAATACCGGCAGAGGTTTAGGGGCAGCCACAAACTGAGCTCACAGAATTGGGTTGACTTCCTGGATTATGCCAAGAGAGCCCTGGATGGGTGGGTCCAAGGTAGTGAGGTGGAAGACTATCGAGGGTTGTACAACCTAGTACTCAAGGAACATCTACTCGAGAAATGTCTTCCCGAGCTGAGGCAGCACCTGATAGACAGCAAACTTACTTGCCCCCGTAAGCTTGCTGAGGAGGCGGACATTTGGGTAAGTACCCGAGTGTCCACGAGGGGGACGGGAGGAGATTCTCAGAAGTCCGGACAGGGAGCTCCCCAGAAGAAAGAGGGGGGGGATAACAAGAAACAGGAGTTCTCCAAAGGCCCCCAAAATAACTTTAAGGGGAAAAGTTTATTTTCCAACTCTAAGGCTAACCTGCAGAAGAACCCTAATCCTGGCCAGAGTCAGCAGCTAAGGGTTGTCCATTGCTTTGAGTGCGGTGGTGTTGGACATTATAAGGGAGACGTGAAATGCCCAAAGAAACCACCCCCTCCCACTGGAGGAAAGGCACTGGGAGTCGCTAGTGTAGCGCTCGGGGAGGAGATGCCCTTAGTTAAGGGGAGGGAGTGGGCGGGTGTCACCTTAGTGTCCCTGGGTGATCGGGAGATGGTTCCAAAGATCCAGGTGCCCTCAAATACTACCAAGTATGGGCAATGGGTCACCATCAATGGCCATAGAGGGGAAGCTCTGAGAGATACAGGAGCCAGTATGACTATAGTCAGGAGTCATCTGGTGTCCTCAGAGCAGGTGATCCCAGGCGTACTTCATCCAGCCGCGATGGCTGATGGCAGAATGAGCCACTATCCCGTGGCCGAGGTTCCCTTTGAGTGGGGAGGGGTTGCAGGTTCACTTCGAGTTGCCGTAAGCCCCGCCGTGCCAGTCGATTGTCTGCTGGGCAATGATATGGAGCACAATGCTTGGAAGGAGGTGGAATACCGGACTCATTCTGAGATGCTGGGAACACCTGATTGGGCCTGTGTGAGTACCAGGTCTGCTGCTGCTCGAGAGGAGAAGTCGCGTGGGTTGGAGCCTGGAACAATGGCCCACCCAGCTGCTGAAGAGGGTGCGTCTCGAGGACAAGAGGAGCCTGCCTCGATGTCCGTGCCCCGTGAGACGGATAGGCCACCGGAGGAGGTGGACCCGGAGTCCGCGGAAGAGGACATGGTTCCGTTGGAGGATCTGCCTATCCCCGCTGAGTGGCGAGAGGAGGGGGGAACCATCCAGGGAGGAACTGAGCAAGGGGCAGAGGGAATGTCCCACCCTCGAGGGTCTGAGGCAACAGGCTGAAGCCCAAGCAGCAGGTAACGAGTTTGGGAACTATCGTGTTTACTGGGAGGATGGTCTCCTCTACAGTGAACCCAGGGCGCCAGTGCACGGATTGTCACAGGCCCTGGTAGTCCCACAGTGTTACCGAGCCTTCCTATTAGAGTTGGCTCACGAGATTCCCTTGGCAGGACACTTGGGTCAGGACAAGACCTTTGCCCTGCTTGTCCCCCACTTTTATTGGCCTCGAATGAGGGTGGCGTCCGACACATACTGTCGGTCGTGTGTGGCATGCCAAGCTAGTGAGAAAACAGGGATGAAGCTGAAGGCTCCCCTGGAACCACTTCCCGTTGTTGGCACCCCCTTTGAAAGGGTGGGCATCGACATTGCTGGGCCCCTAGATCCACCGACATCATCCGGTCACAGGTTTATCCTGGTACTGGTGGATCACACCACAAGGTATCCGGAGGCAATACCTCTGAGAACCATTACAAGGACCGGTTGGACAACAACGCACACAACTGCAAAGAACTCTTCAACATCGTGAAAGAGCTTTCCAACCCCAGCGCAGGAAACAACGACATCACCCCATCGCAAGACCTCTGCAACTCCCTCGCTTCATACTTCCACAACAAGATCGCGGACATACACAACAGCTTCAACAACCAACCAACGCACACCATGACCGAACAACCACCCTCCACGCCTGGACCCCGATCAGCACCGAAGACACCATCCGCACGATGAACTCCATCCACTCCGGATCACCGACCGACCCCTGCCCTCACCACGTCTTCAACAAGGCCGACGCTGTCATCGCACCCCACCTGCGAGACATCATCAACACATCCTTCGACACCGCCACCTTCCCCGAGAGCTGGAAGCACGCCGAACTCAGCGCTCTTCTCAAAAAACCCACAGCGGACCCCACCGAACTCAAGAATTACCGCCCCATCTCGCTCCTCCCGTTTCCAGCCAAAGTCATCGAGAAGACCGTCAACAAGCAGATGGCCGCCTTCCTCGAGACGAACGGATCCCTCGACCCCTCACAGTCCGGCTTCCGAGCCAACCACAGCACCGAGACCGCCCTCATCGCCGCCACCGATGACATCCGAGCCTTGATGGACAAGGGAGAAACAGCGGCCCTCATCCTCCTAGACCTCTCCGCGGCATTCGACACGGTCTGCCACCGCACCCTAGTACGGCGCCTCAGCAACATCGGCATCCAGGACAAGGCGCTGGAATGGATCGTCTCCTTCCTCGACGGAAGAACACAGAGAGTCCGCCTACCACCGTACAAGTCAGAGGCCTCCGAAGTCATCTGCGGCGTCCCCCAAGGATCATCGCTGAGCCCCACCCTCTTCAACGTCTACATGAGCCCACTCGCGGCCATCGTACGCAAACACAACCTCAGCATAATCTCCTACGCCGACGACACCCAGCTGATCCTCTCCCTGACCAACGACCCCGCCGCCGCCAGAGCCAACCTGCACGAAGGGATGAAAGAGGTGGCCGAGTGGATGACGACCAGCCGCCTGAAACTGAACTCGGACAAAACGGAGGTCCTCATCCTGGGCTCCTCACCCTCCGCCTGGGACGACTCCTGGTGGCCTCCCGCCCTGGGCACCGCACCCAAACCGACAGACCACGCACGAAACCTGGGCGTCATCCTGGACTCCTCCCTCTCCATGACCAGGCAGGTCAACAACGTCTCCTCGGCGTGCTTCAACATCCTACGCATGCTAAGGAAGATCTTCTGGTGGATCCCCACCGAGACCAGAAAGACCGTCACCCAGGCCCTCGTCACCAGCCGACTGGACTACGGCAACGCCCTCTACGCCGGTACCACCGCCAAGCTCCAGAAGAGACTCCAGCGGATCCAGAACGCCTCAGCCAGACTCATCCTCGACATCCCACGAACCAGTCACATCTCCGAACATCTGAGAGACCTTCACTGGCTCCCCGTCAACAAAAGAATCACCTTCCGCCTCCTCACCCACGCACACAAAGCCCTACACGACCAAGGCCCGAGCTACCTCAACAGCCGAGTCAACTTCTACGCTCCCAAACGCCACCTCCGTTCAGCCAACCACGCCCTCGCCGCCGTCCCCCGCATCCGAAGAGCGAATACAGGAGGAAGGTCCTTCTCCTACCTGGCCGCCAAGACCTGGAACTCCCTCCCGACCGACCTGCGCCTGACCCAAGACCACCTCTCCTTCAGGAAGAAGCTGAAGACCTGGCTGTTCGAGCAGTAGCGGTGCCCCCCCCCCCCCCCCCCCCCCCCCAGCGCCTTGAGACCCTACGGGTATGTAGCGCGCTTTATAAGTGTCAATGATTGATTGATTGATTACTGCACCGGTAGTGGCGAAGGCCCTGATGGGGATCTTTACCCGAGTAGGATTCCCCAAAGAAGTTGTGTCTGACAGGGGGACCAACTTCATGTCAGCATATATGCGGGCAATGTGGAAGGAGTGTGGAGTGACCTACCAGTTTACCACTCCTTATCACCCACAGGCCAATGGCCTCGTGGTCTCGTGGAAAGGTTCAACCAAACCTTGAAGGGTATGATCAGAAGTCTACCCGAAAGCCTGCGGAGGAAATGGGACGTCCTCCTACCCTGTTTGCTCTTTTCTTACAGGGAAGGGCCACAGAAGGGAGTGGGCTTTAACCCCTTTGAGCTTTTGTACGGGCACCCTGTACGTGGACCTCTCAGCCTGGTGAGGGACTCCTGGGAAAAGTCTCCCCGGAAAGTTCCCCAGGACGTGGTGAGCTACATGCTGGCCTTCCGGAGCCAAATGGCTAAGTTGTGGAAGCAAGCTTCTGACAACTTGGAAGCCAGTCAGGCAGTCATGAAAGCGTGGGATGACCACAATGCTCACCCAGTGGAATTGGAGCCTGGCCAGAAGGTGTGGGTGATGGAGCCTGGAGAGCTGAGTGCCCTCCAGGACCGTTGGACAGGCCCCTATAAGGTGTTGGAAAAGATGGGCAAGGCTACCTATCTGGTGGACGTAAAGACCCCTCGGCATCCACATCGGGTGTTACATGCCAACCGCCTCAAGCCCCACTACGAGAGCCAAGAAGTCATGCTAGTTATGGTGACTGACGGATCGGAGGAAGAGGACACTGAGCCTCTCCCTGACCTCTTTGCGTCTCAAGAAAAGGATGGGTCGGTGGAGGGAGTGAAACTCTCGCCATCCCTGACTCCTGAGCATCAGGAGTAATGTCGCCAGGTCTTGGGGTCATTCGCTCCTCTGTTCTCCCTTGTTCCGGGTAAGACCCACCTGTGTACCCATGACGTGGACACAGGAGACAGTCCACCTGTGAAGTCAAAGTCTTACCGGCTGTCTGACAAGGTGAAGGCCAGCATTCGAAGTGAAGTAGCTAAGATGCTGGAGCTAGGAGTCATCGAACCTTCAAGTAGCCCTTGGTCTAGCCCGGTGGTTTTGGTGCCCAAAGCTGCTCCACCTGGCGCCACACCAGAATTGCGATTCTGTGTGGACTACCGAGGACTAAATTCGGTAACCAAGACGGATGCTCATCCGATCCCTCGGGCGGATGAACTGATTGACCGGTTGGGAGCTGGCCAATATCTCAGTACCATTGACCTCACTGCAGGGTACTGGCAGATTCCCATGACTGATGGAGCCAAGGAAAGGTCAGCCTTCTCCACGCCTGATGGACACTACCAGTTCTGCGTCATGCCCTTCGGGCTCAAGAACGCTCCTGCCACTTTTCAGTGGTTGGTGAACACGATCCTCACCGGGATGGAGTCATTCTCTGCTGCCTACTTGGATGACATAGCTGTCTTCAGTAGCAGTTGGGAGGATCACTTGCAGCACTTGCAAGCCGTTCTCCAGGCCCTGGAAAGGGCTGGCTTGACATCAAGGCCAGCAAATGTCAGATTGGACAGGGGTCGGTAGTGTACTTAGGTCACTTGGTGGGCAGGGGAAAGGTGCAGCCTCTTCAGTCGAAGATTGAGGCAATCATGGCCTGGAAACCCCCCAAGACCCAGACTGAGGTCCGAGCCTTCCTGGGCCTCACAGGTTACTACAGACGGTTCGTGAAGGGGTATGGCACTATCGTGGCACCCCTTACCGAACTCACGGCCAAGAAGCAACCCAGGAGAGTCATCTGGACGGAGGCTTGTCAGCGAGCCTTTGACACTCTGAAACAAGCATTGTGTAACGCTCCCGTCCTGAAGGCTCCAGATTTCACGAAGGAATTCATTGTCCAGACAGATGCATCCGACATTGGCATTGGGGCGGTGCTATCGCAACTCAATGAAGAGGGGTTGGATCAACCCGTGGTCTTTCTGTCACTGAGACTGCTTCCCGGGAACAGAGGTGGAGTACCATTGAGCGGGAAGCCTTTGCGGTTGTCTGGGCACCGAAGAAGCTGCGACCATACTTGTTTGGTTCACACTTCCTTGTTCAGACAGACCACCGACCCCTTCGCTGGCTCATGCAGATGAAGGGGGAAAACCCCAAACTGTTGAGGTGGTCTATCTCCCTATAGGGAATGGACTTTCGGGTGGAACACCGACCCGGAGTTGACCACGCCAATGCAGACGGTCTCTCCAGGTATTTCCGCCTTAGTGTTGAGAACTCCCAAGGGGTTGGGTAGCTCTCTCCACTTTCAGCTGGGGGGACGCGTGTTAGACCCGTCTGCTTCTGAGAGTCCCCTCACCACTATGATTTCTTTTGTTCCCCTGTACCAGTCCAACACTTTCGGAAAAGCTAACATATCTTATTGTGTCCCAAAACTGTACATCATATTCAATGTTTTCAACCTTTAAAAATGGCACGATGTATTTTTCAAATGTTTTTCAATTAGGACAAGGTTCGGAATATAAAGGAAAATGCTTGCCAGCACCTAATTTATTTTCTACAGGATTCAACTATTTGCTTCAATGGGGTGGCCCAGCAAATGGATTTGTGGAGCTCCAGGAGAACTGTCATGCTAGCACCAACTGGTGTCTGCCTCGGGCACCAGTAGAGTGAGCGCTTAGATTGACCCTTCTCAGTGCATAACAAAAGCCTTTGTGTGCTAAAGATTGTGCTTTTATGGAATACGTGAAATCCAGGCGATAAAACAGAAGCAACCTTTAAAGTCTGCTTTTAGCCTTGCCGGAGGAAATATATCCCTGTTGCTTGGCTGTTACAGACGAGCTGGGAAAGGAGACAAATACACCTAGTGCTGGGGATATATATGAAGGAGGCTAGCACATGATGAAGGGAGCTGGAAAAAACATGCAGCCTCATGGAGTGCTGAATAGTATTTTCCTAAATGTCATCTGCGGAAGGATATGCATGTCTATCAAAAGGACATAAAGAGGCTACACTCCAGGAGAGGCACAAATGCAAGAAGAGCAATGACCAGCCATTTAATAAGCTGCAAGCAAATAAGAGTGACAATAAAATCAGACACCAATTGTAAGCAATGAGTGAGCCCACTCAAAATAAATAACAGGCCTTTCGCAACCTAGTAGGCTAGGCCTAAAAATGATGATGCTGTGGAACAGATGCGGCTGCCAAATCTGGGTTAGCATCATCTTATGCTTCGAGGTGAATGTTGGTTAAAATGCTCAATCTAACTTTTAGTTTAAGAATATTTACAATGGCATGAACAAGTCAGGAACTGTGACACTACTGTTTGTTCATTGGTGATCTCTTTAGGAATCAACCAATTCTTTGTGGATAACTTGGAGTTGTGGCGACAACACCAAGTTATTCCACCCCACCACCCCAAACACCCAACACATCCCTGCTTTGAATGCTTGAAATGCTGTCTAATGAATTGTTTTTGTAAACTATTGATTCATTGAAATCAACTAATGGAGAATTTCATCCCTACTCTGCACAGACCTGTCACTGGCTGCTCGCTTGTTTTTATTGTAAAAGATTTTCTGTTATTGTTCCCCCAGAACTTAAAATGGAGTTATTTATACCAATATTGAACAAGCATTGGCAATATCAATAGTTCTGGCTTTAAAGCAATGTTGTATGGTAATGTGAAACATTACAAGTAAATAGCATGGGAATTAATATATATTTGTGTGGAAACAAAAAACTGTTGGTGTAAAGGGTAGGAGATAGTTGCACAGTCAAGCCAGACCTAAAGCTCCATGTGGGTTATTGACTGCACTCCTCCCATTTGTGCTGCTGCCAGAGAAAAGCAACATAAGTTAGCTGAAACACTTTAATAGGATTTCAATGTCATGTGTGAAACCCTGAAAGTTCGTGCTCTCAAGCAGCTGGATAAATAAAATGATCACAGCAGTGTAGAAGACAGGAACTTTTTTGTGGAAGCACACATGGCCCAATCACAACATGTACTTGCTACCAACATGTGGGTGGAGCCAAAATCCCTGTCTCGTAATGCTTATATAATTGTCAGGTGACAGCTGCGCTGTCAAGCTAGACACTAAAAACACTTAATCTCAATATGTTTAATCTCACGTAAGCAATCTCCCTTTCTTATCGTGGAAAAAGTAGCAATGTAACATTATAACATAACACTTTTAGATCAATAGAATATACTCGCCAAATAAATCATATTAGATGTTATTGCCAAGTCTCTTGTCCAATGTGTCAGCCCTATATTTGTAGATTGACTGACTCATGCATTTTTCCTTTGTCAGTACCTTAGGTGTTAGTACTGTCAGTGTCAGATCACAGTGACTTCCTACTCTTGGGGGTTTCCAAAGTGCATCTTCCTTCCCTCAAGGACCCGTTTTGTGTTGTGGTGCTGCCGCTGTGATAACCATCCCTCAGTTGCTGCCCATCCACAGCCTGGTGTATCAAGCAGTGCACACTGGATCATGCCAAGATCTTTAACAGAAGATCTGGTACTGACTGCGGGAATGTACTGCGACGTTCCCAGTTAATATTTTGCTATGAACAGAGCTCGAAGACTTCACTACTCAAGTGCTCAAAAACTGACTTCTGGCTCTGGATACTGGAGATACCTTTCTGCGGCTTTCATTCGGATGACTTTGAGTGCTAATTTCAATTCTGCATGGAGAGTTCTTGATTGCTCTACTTATTTTGCCTCAATACGTCCGGATGGGTACATCAATATGTTCCATCAGTAAAATGTAGTGTGTTGGAGGGTTCTATGAAGTTACCTCTTATACCTTACGTGTCTGTTGACACTTGGAGAGGTCGGAAGGAGATGGTCCTATGGTCAGCTGTGGTCTTACCGTCAGCCATTGTTGGAGCTGAATGTCTGCCATTTGTAGAGATGCCTATCGAAGACTGAAGTCTGAATGTAAGCCTTTTGCTTGAAATTCAGGCCATCCAAAACAGAATGCCTATCAATTTGCTTGGATAGACTGCTATTATTATGAGAGTCAATTGTGTTTACATGCTTTACCCAAAGAAGGGTTTGCACCTATGATTGTGGAGACAGTTAAGATATTGGGCTTTCTGCATGATTCAAAACATTCCTTTTGGGCTCACATAGCAAGGAAAGTTTAGGCTGTTGCAATATTGGCTGTTCTTGTTCAAAATGTGAGAACGTGAGGCAGGCAAAGGGCCAAAGAAATGTTAACAGCTGGATGTATCTTGCATGGACTTCCCAAAAACGCTTTGTTATCTTTGATGTGTGCTTTTCACCCTCATGTGTGTTCAATTATGAGCTTCAGCGGGTCTTAGAGCCCCAATTTTTGGATTTTTACATTGGTTACACCTGGAATTTTGAGGATGGTTCAAGGTGGGCTGATTGACTTATAAAGAACTGATATTGTGGCAACCGTCATATTTGGCCAATACATTTGTTTTCGAAATAGGGTCACGTTTAAAAAGGAGTAGGGCTTCTTTTTGTTTACGGTTTGTAGAAGTTAGCAGGGCTAATCAGGGCTTTAAGAGGCAAAAAAAAACCTGGGGGTGCTCTAAAAGGGGCGGGGCAAACCTCGAAGGGGTGTGGCCTATCTAAGTAGGGGCGTGGTCTAAATAAAGATAACTAGTGTAGCCGTGCCCCCTGCTCTGACAAGCCGTCAGCTCTAGGACTCCTCAGAGCCCCCCCTCGTGTGTGGCAGCCCAGGCTGACACAGTTTCCGGGTGCACACACAGCCGCACCCGAGTACTTCACAGGTCTTTAAAATGCCATTTGCATGTTAATGATTCTTTGTCATTTTTTCACCCCTTCTTAGAGCCCTTGCATCTCCACACTTCCTACTTTATAAATAAATACTACTGTGCCCACGGGCGTTTTGTTCAACAGTGCAATGCTCCCTCCTCCCCTTCATCGCCCCGTAGGTATGCCAGTAGGTGATTGTCGCCAGGACACTGAATAGGCCCCTCTGTGGCTTTAACACTGGCGGTAAACACGCCGAGAGGCTTGTGGTGTTCCAAACAAATGGGTGATGCTTCAGGCCAGCGCCGCAGCGCACGAAAGCAGCCTGCTGTTCTCACACTTGCAAAATAGGGCTGTCACATCCTCGTTATGATGTGGTCACATAACATTTCCTTCCGTGCAAACACGTTTGTATTATTTGATATCTAACTTTTGTTTGACTGGAATTTTACAAGCAAGTTTTCCATGATTAGATTAGAAGTAAAGAAGAGATTTCAAAATATAGGCAGTTTCTCACACGAAGTGGTTTAAGCTGCTAATTGATCCCACTTGAGTTGCCATTGATCGACCCAATGGTGCGATGAAAGCACACTACCAAGGAGTTGTGGGCACTCTAGTTGCGCCTCTGTTCGAGCTGGTGTGCGGATGCCAGGGGTACTGGGAGCGCATAAGCTTAATTTGCTTAAGCAGTGCTCACCCGAAACACCAACAAAAACCGGGACGTCTGGTCACCCTACCTTCGACCTTTGAGGCCCAAAAATAGAGCCCCCTAGAGACCCGTTTCGAGGCCCCCCCTAAAAAACTGGGGATGCTCGGACTCCCATGTTCAACCCTTGGTAACGTGGCTGCGAGCAGACAGACTTAACTTCAAAGACAGGTATGTAAAGCATTTAAAAACACAATTTCAGTAAATAATTAAGACAAAACACAAAATAAAAATCCCACACCAATTTATAAAAATAGGTAATATTTTTATCTTTTAAATGACAACAAAACGAAAAAAAATCCACTGTAGGGAACCAGAGATATGAATTTTTAAAGATTAGTCACTTTCTAGTGCTCAGAAACCAACAGTACCCCTTTTAGTAATTTCGTTTTCTCTGTCAGGGACACACCTTTATAAATTGTTCTGAAGAATTTTCTCACCACTGCAGTGGGCCGCCTTCTTCAGCAAGCGGGTCCAGTTAGAACACCTTCCTGGCGTTCTGCTTGCGGGTCCCAAAGTATCCAACACACAATCCAAGGTTCTGGAATCTCCACGAGGGTCCTTGGAAGTGTGAAACTTCAATTCCGCAATCCACTTGAACAAAACCCTTACAAATCCACTGGTACTCCAGGCTTTGAATTCTTTGTGGGGCTGTCCAGGTGAGCTCTGTTAACCTGTAGCTTGCTGGGAGTTCAACTCTTGACTCCTTTGGCAGCAATGTAATCCACAGGGCTGCAGTTTCACTTGGTGCAGTCTTCAGAGGTCAGGCCTTAGAGGTCCTTGCACAGCAAAATCTTTTCAGCAGGGAACTTCTTGCTTCAGTAAATTTCAAGCAGCAGATCTGGAGGGCTCTGCCCCTCTCTAATACTTATTCAAAATTCTCTGGGTCAAGCAACATGTCACTGCTGACCAATGAAAGCAGGGCAACTCCTCATAGTTATGATCACATCCTGTAGAGTGTGGCATTAGTTCGTTCCAGAGTGCATCATTCTTCCAAATCCCTAATGGCTGATTTTCCAGCAAGGAGGTAAGAGCTGGCTAAACACACCCCCTGGGATGGCTTATTTCCATGGACTCTCCCCCTACCATCTGCACATTCCTTCCTTAAGCCTAGCACTGACTCTGGGTCAAGAGTGTCAGAGAAGCAGAAACCCAGGCCTCCGCTCTGCCTTTGAAGTGCATAGTTTATGACGCCACTTCCTGGCCTGGCATTCCTATAGACCAGCACACTGCCCTCCCAGCAGCCTGGTTAATCCACTTAACTCTGACCAATCAGGGCAGACCACTGAAAGGCTGAATTTAAACTTACAAACAAGAAAGTCTGATAACTTCTCGAATTAAAACTTTAGGAGACATTCAACAATATAATATTGTTGGATTTACTACTACCATTCTGGGAAGTCTTTGAATGGTCCGGCTAGTCCTCTCCTATCAATATTTATTAATCAATAACTTCCTACCATGTTAAAGTATGGGCCATGGGGGTTGCAATAAGGAAAATTACTTGGGCCACTCTTCCAACACCAGGGCTTATAAAACCATATTTTAGAAGTATTTCCCTAATTTCTACAGAACCCCCAACCCCTGTGCAACTAGGGGAGACTTCAGGGGTTCTGAATCTGCAGAAATAAAATGAAATGAAATGAAATGAAAATTGCACTTGTATAGCGCATAGCTACCCGGAGGCCTCGCAGCGCTTGTGAATGATTACTTAATGCGGGCTTGGGGTAGATTAGCAGGTGTTAGCAAACAGGTGCGTTTTCAGGGCCTTCCTGAAGGACATGTGGTTGTTGTGTTCCCGAAGAGAGGGCGGGAGGGAGTTCCAAAGTCTCGCCGCCGTATGAGAGAAAGAGCGGCCTCCCCAGCGAGCTTTCTTGATTTTGACAGACGTTGCCAGCTGGAGGGTGCAAGAGCGAAGGGAAGGGAAGGGAACGGGACGGGACATATGGCGTGACCATAGGGTGTAGAATTACAGGGCCCGTTCGATGGAACGATTTGTGTAAAATACACATGGCTTTAAATTGCACTCTTGCCGCCACAGGGAGCCAATGGAGTTCCCTCAGGGCGTTCTTAGGTGACTGCCAGCGGGGGATGTTGTAGAGTAGGCGCGCCGCACTGTTTTGTGTGATTTGGAGCTTCTAAGTAACGGAGGTCGGGACTCCCATATAAAGAGCATTCCCATAGTCCAGGCGGGAGAGTATCAGGGCCTGGACCATGACCCTCCTCGCCTGGAATGGGAGCAAAGGGAGCACCTTCCGCAGCATCCTCATTAGCCCAAAACAGGTGGCGGCCGTCTTAGTAGCCTGGACCGAAAAATCAAGTGCTCTATCGAGCCAGATCCCAAGGCTCTTTATCTGGGACTTGGGGACGGGGAAGGAGCCTAAACATGGAGGCCAGATGGGTGCAAGGGCAGAGGGAGAAGGGTTGCCCAGTAAGATGATGTCTGTCTTCTCCCCATTAAGCTTTAAGCAGGAAGATTGCATCCATCTGGCGACAGCCTCTAGACAGGGGCCTAAGGTGGGGGACGATCCCTCAGAGTGGTCTAAAGAGACCACCAATTGGGTATCGTCCGCGTAGGTGACAATACGCACACCAAAGGGATGGACTATCCTGTCTAGAGGTTCCATGTAGGCATTAAAAAGGGTAGGACTTAGGGAAGAGCCCTGGGGGACCCCGCACCTAAGTGGGTGTTTGGGAGACACCGCTTCACCCTCAAAGACTTGAAAAAAACGCTCATCCAGGAAGGATGTCAGCCACTCTAGGGCCGCGCCCGACACGCCCATGCCCGCCAAACGATGTAATAACGTGGCATGGTTAACCGTGTCGAACGCGGCGCTGAGGTCTAGTAGAATGATGGCGACTTTTCCTCCCCGATCCAGCACGGCTCTCGCTTCTTCCGTTACCGCAAGGAGGGCGGTTTCGGTTCCGTGCTGAGGACGGAAACCTGTCTGAGAGGCACGCAATAGGCTATTGGACTCTAAATAGTCCATTAGGATGTTATTCACGTGCCTCTCAAGCAATTTACTCAGCCACGGAAGAAGAGAGATGGGGCGATAGTTTGCCCAGTTGCTCTGGTCGAGGTTGGTTTTTTTTTAACAAAGCCTTCACCATGGCACATTTCCAAGATGGTGGAACAGATTTGGAAGGAATGGACGCGTTAAGAACGTCTAAGTTGACTGGACGAACGACGTCCAAGACCTTGATGAGGGTCTGAGGAGGTGCTGGGTCGTTGGGAGAGCCAGAGGTGATCTTAGGGATCAGTTTGTCTAGTCCAGGGGTGTCGAGAAGTGGGATTTCCTCCAGCTTACAAGGAGCAGAGGGATCAGAGGTGATGAGGGATTTTGGATAGTCCGTAGTGTTGTTAAATGAGGAGTATATGGCCTGAATCTTTTGAGAAAAAAAGACGGCCAGATCATTACAACGGTTTTGAGCGCCTTCAGCAGAGGGACGCTCAGCCGGAGGCGAAATAAGGGATTTAGCGATTTTGAAGATTTCCCTGGGGGCATTCGCCGCCGCATTGATTTTCCCTTCATAAAAAAGAACTTGTGCTGTTTCCATCTCCATTTTGTAGATTTTTATGGCAGCCCTATACTCAGCTTTTCTAGGTTGAGAATAGTCCTGCCTCCAGGCTCTCTCAAGTTTTCGGCAGGCTAATTTCCTGAGCCTAAGGGCAGGTGTATACCATGGGGCAACTTTAGGTCTTCTTATAGTGTTGCAGGCATGTTCGCGAAGGACCTGGTCGAGGGTACTGGAAATCCAATAATTAAAATTATTAGTTGCCTTACTAGGATTGGTTGCCCTTGCAGGTGGATTTTTGGCGAGGGCCACTTCCCAGTCAGGCAAGGGAAGAGAGGGCCATTTCCTACCTCGATGCTTGGTAAGGTTCTGAGAGGAGGGGGGGTTAGTGCACCAAGTGAAGGGAATTAAAAAATGGTCGGTCGCTCTGGTTCCGTGATGATATCCTGCCTGGTATCCTGACCGCTCCTGGCGGTGAAACGTGTGCGAAGATGAGCTGATTAATCCTGTGCAATTTTGAGATCCCAGCTTGCCCGGATACCGGTGATACTCGAGGGAGTGTTCCCCGCCCTGGACCCTCGCCCCTCGCCGGCCCCTGGAGACTCCGCAACTACCGTACCCGCCGACACCATTCCAGGCTGAGCGGTCCCGCCCGCGCTATATGCCGAGATCTGTTGCCAGCTGGGTCCCGCTGGTGGGGGCCGACGGACTGCTGTACCCAGCGCCTGGACCACGAGGGCTGTGAGGTAAGCCCCGGGGGAACGAGTCTCCTGCTTTGATCCGGTGGAGCGCGCTGGGGGAGGTTCGGCGATCCGGCTCGCCTTGGGCTGCCGGCTCCTTCTCCTGTTACCGGACCTGCAGCACAACAGCCATACGGGACAGGCGCTTGGCTTTCCGTGATCTTTGTGGCGACATTGACTGAAAGGGAGCTTGTCTTTGCTGCGGACCCCCCTCCCCCCCCCCTGCGGCCATTTTACCGTCCTGCGGCGATCATGACCTTACTGGATCGCCCGCGGTTGGAGGGAGAGGACCCGGTTCTGCCCGCGGATTGTTTGGATCTCCCAGCGTCCAACGCCAGCACTATAGTGCCGACCCGGCTCATTGTCGATGCGGGGACGCAGCCTCCACCATCCTTAGGCTCCGTTTTGGCCGCCCTACGAGATCTCCATTCGGAGATGCGTAGTGGCCGCCGGGCGCTGTGTGAGCAGTTTGACTCAATGCTACTTGCTGCGGATCGGGAGCGCAACATTTGTTTCCAGCAAAGTGTGGCTTTGTCCTTGCCGTCACGTCGAGATACAGTGACTATAAGTGGATGTGATACACTGTTGTCTGCAACTGAATTCACCGGCGCCTATGGCCTGCTGCTCGCCCATTCTACTGCTGATACTTTGTTTCCTTCTCCCTCGAGGCTTACATCATTGTTGCCTGCACTGTCGAGCCTGAAGGGGAATACGGCTGCGCAACGAGTGCCTCCCTCGAGGGCTCATTCCCTGAGGTTTTCGCCTCCTCCTCTGCTGAACTTTTGTGCTCTGGAAGCTCTGTTGGGACTATGTGAAGTGGACAAAGGGATTCCTTCAGATGGTCGGCGGCCATTTCCTTCTCCTGACTCATCTTCTTCTTCTGGGCGGCCATTTTGTCTTTGTGTGCAGGGGATGCGGGGCCTCCATATGGGTGCCGGTTTTGTCTTACACCCACGGTCGGGCCAGGGTTAGGCTGTTTAATAGTGCTACTGCTTCATGGGTTGACGGGACTGGAACTGGATGGGGTCTGCGTTGGGTTGGGTCGGAGCTGGGTTCTCTTCACGCTGTTGGTTGCTGGGCTGCTTGGACCGGGATTGAGAGTGGTGCATACTTGTTTACGTCGCACACGATTTATTGATTTTCCCCTAATTGTTTCTGTGCTAATGCCTGACTCCCAGTAGTCGTAAATATAGTGGGGATAGTGTTCCTGACTGAAGAGCTGGGACGGTTTGGTATGGCTCCTCCTCCCGCTTCCCTGGTAGTTTTTTAGGGAGTTGTAGATTAGAAGGGTCTGGTCTCACTCTCTATATTTCAGAGTGTATATTTTTATTATTTTCTTCTTTTTCCTTCTTCCTTCCTTTACTTTTACTGCATTTCGGGTTCTTTATGGGGCGACAGGCACATTGTCGGGGGGGGTAGGCCGTAGCCTCCGCATTGGTGTAGGGTGGGGGGGTAGATTTTGTTTCTCTTATTTAGTTTCTATGGGCCTTTTTCTTACTTTTCTGCGCTTTCTTGTACTGTTTTCCTTTCTGGGCCTGTGATGGAGAATGATTGGGAGTGGGTAGCACTGGGAGTGGCACGGTTCTGGTTTCTGTCGTTTGCTTTGTCATTTTATTTTACTGCCGCTCTGGTGCGATATTTCTGTAATTGCTGCCATTATTAATGCTACCCACTCATGTGGGGACTACTATACGGACTCGGATCTCTTTTACCTTTCTCCTTTATTGACTGGTGTTAATTCCGAAAAAGAACTTAAAATTAATCTTTATTTCTCCTTCCCCCTGACGAAGTGATTTCTAATATACATGTTGTTATGTGTTATTGTATCGCCTGACATCATTGGGGAACTGTATTGTTGACACCTGCGCTTAAAGTCTTGTGCGGTGATGTCTCTATTATCCCTCCTTCTTTTTCTTTTCTTCTTCCTTTGCTTGACCTATATTTCGGGTTCTTTATGGGGCGACAGGCACATTGTCGGGGGGGGTAGGCCGTAGCCTCCGCGTTGGTGCAGGGTGGGGGGGTAGATTTACTTTTCGTTTTTAGTTCTATGGGCCTTTCTTTTACTTTACTGCGCTTTCTTGTGCTGTTTTCCTTTCTGGGTCAGTGATAGGGGATGGTTGGGAGTGGGTGGCACTGGAAGTGGCACGAATGTGGCTCCTGTTGATCGCTCTGTACTTTTATTGCTTAGCCGCTTTGACGAAGAGCTTACCGTAAATGATAATGTTCTATTGCTGCCTTACATGTGGACTCGATATATGGACTCGGATCTCTTCTACACCTATTCTTCATTGATTTTTCTTTCATAAAAACTTTTTAAAATTTGACCTCATTGATCCTTCTTCCTGGCGGCATGTCTTTTCCAGTGTAATTGTGACCACTTGCTATCGTAATGTTTGTTGCCGCCGGAAGGTCGTAATGTTGACACCAGTGCTCATAAGTTTGTGGCCGGCCGGATGGTTGTAGGCCCGTATATGTACTACTGTAACATGCACAATAAAGGTCTTCAAAAATTTAAAAAAAAAAAAAAAAAATGGTCGGTCCAGGGTAGAGGAATCGGAGTCTCCACCAAGAGGTTATCTATGTTGCTGTAAATGTGGTCAAGAAGATGACCTTTGTTGTGCGTAGCATGAATGCCCTTCTGGCATAAATCCATGGCTTGCAGGTTGGAACAGAGATTGTTAGCCGATGAATTATAGGGGTCGTCTAAATGTAGATTAATATCACCAAGCAAAGTGAGATTGGGAGAGGTCAGGACGACACTTGCGACAAGATCTATTATCTTGGTAATAAAGTTATTGAGGGGGCCAGGTGGGCGGTATGCTAGGATGCCCGAGAAAGTAGTAGTGGGAGAAAGTTCCAGCAAGAAGTGGAGACTCTCACAAACTGGTGTGGTGGTAGGAGTGACGCGGCACTTGTAACCGTCCCTGTATATAATCGCCAGTCCACCACCTCTCCCAGTCTGGCGGTCTGATCGTTTTAGTGTATACCCTTGGGGAGTGACCCATACTGCCGTAGGGTCTTTATCTAGCTGGAGCCAGGTTTCTGTTAAAAACAGGGCATCAGGGTTAAGTTCTTCAATCAACAGAAATATTGCACATCATCCTTACCCAATTCTTCTAGCGTCGAATTTGAGCAGCTCTTTAATACAATGTGGGGAGGGAAATGTAAAATTTCACTTTACCCAGGCATATAAAAACTAATTTTTAGCGCTCCTTTTAGATAACTGACCCCCCACCCCTGGTATACCTAGGGGTGACCCTGGGGGTCCCTGATATGCAAAAACATGGTAGGTTTTTCATTTTTAAGGGCCCTTACCACCCAAGTCAAGTTTGGGCATAATGTAAGGTTTAAAAGCTGTACTGGCCACCAGTGATGCGTTTAGGGCCAGTGATGCTTTAAGGGCCCTTACCACCAAAGTCGAGTTTGGGCATAATGTAAGGTTTAAAAGCTGTACTGGCCACCAGTGATGCTTTTAAACTGACCTCAGGCTTCAGCACTGCACACATGCTGGTGCAGAGAATCTGCTGGCCTCTATACTGCCATGCCCCAGGATACTGGAGACTTCTAGGTAGTTTCAATCCCCTGCCCTATTACATACTAGGGGCTTATGGGGTAGGTCATGCCAATTAAAGTGGTACACCACCATACCATAGTGTACCCTAGTGTATGTTCTGTGTCTTAACTGTATTCTAATGTGTTCCTTTTAGCTTGGCACTGGCCCTGGGCCTGGTTAAACAGAGCCCAGGGTCAGTCCGAATCAGTTACCACCAGTTCCAGTCAGCAAAAAGTTGTGGGGTGCCCAGGGCACAGGATGACTTTGCAACGCAGCTGTTCTGAGCTTTGTCAGTCTTTAGTAAGGTTCACACTTTATCAAACATCTTGACAGAATGGTGTTTCTCTACAACTTTTAGATGCATCCTAGCATTGTACCTATGCGCAGCCAATCAAAAATGTTCATGACATCTGCAAATCATCTGTCCCGATGTCAAGACGTCACCCAGTTGAAATTACTCTAATAAAACTCAATCCCAGCTCATCACTAAGTGTGTTGAAAAGTGCCTTCAAAAGTAAATTTTCATCTTCCAAACCTTCGGGCACCCCTTTACATTTTGCTATCTGGATAGTCAGTGTTTCTTGTTACATTACTGCTATTAAAGAACACAATGCGAAAACACAAATACTTAAAGGTTTACCCACTGTTCTCTTGGAAGAGCAGTGACATCTTACTGCTTAAACTGCAGCATCCACAACAAGGTGATGCATGGAATGCTTGAATTAATCTCTGCTACTGGCACTCGCGTGAGTTACATCCCAGTCCATCTTTTTTTGCCCCCCATGCCACCTCAGCAATATGCAAATCAGCCCTGACCATTCTCCAGTGGGAACAGTCCAGCCCGAAGTGCAAGGACTGGTCCTCCCTGAACCGGAACTCAAGCAACATAGGACTGGGTTTGCCCCGATTAGGGTCCATCAGCCAGCTACAGCTTGGTACAAGTGGCACATTGAGCACCGACCCTTGTATGGACCTATTTGTCACAATTAGGGCATCAACTGCAACAACAACAAGGTGATGGATGGAATGCTTGAATTAATCGCCCTAACATTGATAGCCATCATCACCCCTGGCCGCCTTGCTTTATTCAGGCGCTGCCCAGTCGGACCTACCCTCGGCTACGCATCTTGAATTTCAGACGCCGCATTTGCAGACATTGCCAGGGCGCCCAGTGAATCACGCAACTACGATAACGTGATTAACACTGCCTGACATCGACAACCCTGTCCTGATGACGATTCCGACTCACGGGGATCGAAACACCGTCGACATCACAGCGCAATTCTAGGGCGCATTTTACGTTTTGTGCTCCTGTAAAACTGTTTGTTCCATGATTTAAGTGATTTCAACTTAATCCTGCGGAGCCATCACTGTATTATTTCCTTGTCACCTTGCGCCGTTTACGCTGTTCACGTTCAGCACTTGCATCTTCACCTTTCACTAATTGTATAATTCTTCACTCACCAAGTGCCCTCGGGTTGTCACATGATTCTCTCTGTACAGTGCTGCTTAACTGTATTTCCATGTGAAACACCCTCCTCTGATTTGGTGAATAACAAGCTTTTAAACCATACGAGCCTCCTTGTTTCTTGTTCATGTAATGCAGACTGCATACATTACTTAACTGTCTCAAACTGAAACCTGTTGGGAATTGTTGTTGTTTATATGAATTAATCTCAGCCACTGGCAATTGCTCTGGGACGCATCCCAGTCCATTTTTTCCCACCACGCAACCGCAGTTTGGATCCAGTCATATGCAAATCAGTCTTGACCCTGCTCCGATGGGAACAGTGCAGCATGATCAGCCAGACTAGGTCCTCCCTGAATCAGGACCCAAGCAACCAAGGACCAGTTTTGCATTGCTTTGGGCTCATCGGCCAGGTATAGTTTGGTTCCAGTGGCACAATGAGCATGGGATCCGAGTCTGATGTGAGAAAATTGTGCTTTTTTTGCAGATATCCCTTCACTTTTTGCCCTCTTTGAACTTCTAGATGCTACTTTTCTTATGACTCTGACTGTGCCCTGGGCTCTGCTAACCAGGCCCAGGGCCAGTCCTCTGTAAAAGATCCATGGTAATTAGGTATAATTATCATTGGTTCTGACAGCCTACCTGTAAGTCCCTAATATATGGTAGGGCATGTTATTTTAGAGGGCCATGAGATTTAATTAACTTAAGTGTGCACCGCTGTGTTGCCTATTACCATTTTAAAAGCCAGCCCTTCATTGCAGGCTGCTTTTAAAATAATACTGTGTCCAAATTCAACTTTAGAATTAAAGGTACTTCCAAAGTCTTAAACTAGATTATGTTTACATATGTCACCCCGAAGGTCTGCCCGATGTGACCCAAGGGTAGGAGCATTGTAGTAATAAGCAGGGACACTAGAAAATGTTTTATATTCCCTGGTGTGGGAAAAACTGGCAATTCTCTTTTTCCTCATAGAAGTACACTTGGACTTCGACCGGAACCAAGACTGCCACAAGAAAGACTCCTGCTGCTTCTGGTCTCGCTGTTCTGCAAGTCATCTTCGTCGTCTGTGATTCTTCAAGGAACTTCAACAGACCTGTAGGCATCAACGACACCTGAAGTAATCTCCCTTGCTCTGACTCTCTTGCTTGTGGTGAGTCCCTTGGACCTTGCTGGTTTTCGCTCCACACACCAGTTGTAGCTGCCAAAGTTTGTTGGTGCCGGACACTGACCCCCCTGGTTCTTGACTTCCGACGTGGGACAGCTTGTGCACGGCTACTGGTCTTCCTCTGTGTCGCCTGGTTCTCACAGCTGCAGTGACAATGTCCCTCTCCGACATTGGTGGGCAACGTCTGAATCATCCGACTTCGGTTGGCATTGCTCTTCCGTGTCTCCTGGTCAAGTCGGAGTGACATAGACTCTGTCCTCTCTGCTTACAGGTTCTCTTCTTCAAGAGTCTACTCTTGGATTCCACCGGACTCCTGCACTGTCTCTTCCAGCAGCATCTTCTTCAACGACCTTCATTGTGGTCTACGGTGGTTTCCAATGTCATTTTACACCAAGAACCCCTTTTCCCTGGTGTAGGTTTCCTGGTTCCTGGGGTATCCACTCATGGTGTGACTCTCCAAAATTCTGTCTTCCACATGGTTTCTTTGGGGTCCACTGGGAAGGATGCTTCTTCAATTGCGACTTTCCTTTTGACTTTTGTTGGACATGCAGCTCTTTCCACTTTGCACACAGCCTCCGTAAGGGTACCTGGGTACTTACTTTGGGTGGTTCCTTGTGTCCCCAGCTCCTCTGAGTCTCCTGGTCCAAGTCCCGACTTTGGTCACAGTTTGAATTCCACTTTTTTTATATATAGTTTGGCCTCCCCCTGGAAACCGCTTATTTTGTGCTTGCTTTCCTATTTGCAATTGAAGTATTGTGTATTTGTTTTGATATCTCCTGGTAGGAGATATACCACTGTGTTAGTGAGTGTTGGGCAATAGACATATTTGTATATATACACTGTGTGCTTCTTTTTTGTTTAACCTACACAACATGATTAAACTGGTAAAATAAGCTGCTTTACCCTACACTGAAAATGGAGTGTAGGGTAAAGTTAGCCACACCTGTTGGTGGACTTAGCTAGACAAGCTCCAGGAGAGACTTTCTCCATTTTGATTTCTGGGTCACAAATATGCCACACTTCACAGGAAGTGGTCATCACAGACAGCGGCACCCTGCACCTCATTGGTTAGAGGTTCTCCCTTTCTGCAATCCCAGAAACCTGGATAAATGTGTGAGCTGCCCAGCAACTCAAGTCCCTGACAGGAAATATCCAGAGACTGCCCTGCTGAAACCCTGGTCTGCACCACAAGAGGACTTCACTTGAGCCGGGAGAGACTAACTTTAATTTAATGATTGCACGATTTGTTTTTTTAAAATAGCACTGCACTTGCCAAATCTTAATCACTGTCTTTTTAAAAGTTTTAAACTTGCTCATTTGCACACTGTGGACTCACCAGTCACAGAGTAAACAGCACGAACGCCCCTTGCAGGACCTCCCCGATTTTTGGAGCAATCCCGTCAGCGGGCTAGTTGTTGATGCCCCTGCCGGTACTTAACCAAACGCTGGCGCGAGCGCCCAGCATAAACGCAGCGGGCGTGCCAAAGGCAAGCCCGTCTGTGCCCGTTCACGCTCGTCCCATGCTCAACGTCAGCCTCCATGCCCAAATGACTACAGATAATGCAAAAATTCTTTGATACTTCAGTAATTTCCATAGTCCCTTACCCCCTACAAGGCTGACCATAACTGCCATATTTTGCACCCAGAGCACAGGCTCGCACAAAACTTTACAATTTGCCCTGGCTGCCATAACAAACTACCGGAAATAATGTATCTACCAGTGGTCGCCCTCAATGATGGACAGGAAAGGACCGGTACTGCTTCGAATTGCGTCCTCATCAATGCGAGGTACCTTGTCAAGCATGGCACGCAGTGTGCCTCTTTTTTGGAGGACAAGGGAATCATGATTTATTTCATTACAAAAACCTGGACGGACAACAGTTCTGTTCCTGCTCTAGTGAAAGCTACACCCCGGACTGTCTGTTACTCACAGAATAGAGCACAGAGGAAAGGGGACGGACTAGCTGTTGTACACCACAAAGCCAGGACGGGTTCCCAAGGCAAGCGCTTAGAGACCCCTGGGTGATAAGCGCTATATAAATCCAATATACAATACAATACAATACAATACAATACAATCACAGCATCTTTTAAATCACTAGCTAATGAGGAGTGCGATACCTTAGAGTTTTGTCTCTACCTTACACAACATTGATTCTTTCAGAGGCACCCTTATCTATAGGCCGGTAGGCCCCAGAAAACTGTTCGTAACTCAAGTAGGCAATATATTAGAGATAGGGTTAAACACTACCTCATACACAATCTTGGGCAACTTTAATTTCCACCTGAAATTAGCCTCTGACCCGGACACCGCCAATCTTCTAGATCTGATGAAGGGCGGAAACCTAGAACAACTGGTAACTGGACCCACCCATCAAGCAGGCCACACTCTTGATGGTATCTTCTCAAACAACCCTCAGCTATCCTTTAGGAATCTTTGCCCTCTAACTTGGTTCGATCATACAGCAGTACTTTTTAAGGTCATCACACAGAACCACACGGGTGGAAAACTCCTTAAAAATGTTCTTGAAACAAGAGCCTGGAAAAATATAGAAGAAGAGGAGCTGCTCAAATTGCTCACTTCAACTAATACCCAGCTCCCTAAAGATCTGGACCAAGCAACCAAGTCCTACACAAATTGGTTGGAAGAGGCAGGGAATAAGCTAGCCCCCAAAACATGGGTTCGCCTCCATAGGAAACAACCTTCCTCACCCTGGTACTCACAGGAGCTCAGGGACCAAAAACTAGTCTGCCAACACCGGGAAAGAAGCTGGGGGAAAGATTATAAAGACGTAGACAAAAAGGAATACAAACTGAGCCTGGCTCAATACAAAAACTGCAACAAAGCATACTTTTCTTAAGTGCTTTGTTGCATTTTTTGTATTGAGCCAGGCTCAGTTTATATTCCTTTTTGTCTACGTCTTTATAATCTTTTCTCCAGCTTCTTTCCCGGTGTTTGCAGACTAGTTTTTGGTCCCTGAGCTCCTGTGAGTTCACTGAAAAAATTCAGGAGGCCAAAAACTCGCCCAAAATGCTGTTTAAAACCGTCAGTACTCTAGCCCACTCTAGCTCCCTTTCTAGCCCAGCATGTCAACAATTATGCAACAATATAGCCAATTTCTTTTTCAATAAAGTTTATGCCATTTTCTTACCTTCTCTGACTCCTCAAATAGAAAGCCATCTGTCACATCCACTATCCCAATGAAATAAATAAATGATAACATTGAACTCAACCGTTTCAACTCCCTCACAGAAGTGGATACCCATAATCTCCTTGCTAAAGTGAAATCATGTTCCCCGCACGACCCTTGCTCGATAGAGATAGCAAAACTAGTGGCAAAGATAGTGGTAGGTAAACGCACATCCATCTTCAACTTAATGTACACAGAAGGATACTTCCAGAGAGACTGGAAACAGGCTTCCATCTTGCCCCTACTGAAGAAACCTAATTTGGACCGATCTCCAGACTACCCTTTCCAGCAAAAATAATAGAAAGAAATATGAACGCCCAACTCAACCAGTTTCAAAAATTATCGCAGGTTCTGAACCCGACCCAATATGGATTCAGAGAGGACTACAGCACGGAAACGGCGCTCATCAAGTCCACAGAAGAAATAAGGAATATTCTCGATCAAGGACGTAGGGCAGCCCTGATCATGCTGGACTTCTTGGCGGCATTTGATATGGTCCATCACATCACGCCTTACTGGTGGACCGACTGGAAGGGATAGGAGTGAAGGGCATGGCCAAAAAACTCTTTAAATCGTTTCTGTCAGAAAGAACTCAAACGGTCACGTTGGATAAATTGGAAGCTGAAGCTTTCTCCTTATCCTGTGGAGTCCCACAGGGTTCTTCATTAAGTCTGACGCTTTTCAACATTTGTGTCCTCCCTGTGAGAAGTTGGCCTGATATGCAGTGCTCACTATTCTAGTGATCACTATGTATCAGGCCAAACAACCCTTATCGATGATTGGTTGTAAGTCAACCTTATAGACCAGCTATCCTAGTAGCATGGACAAGAGCAGTCTTTAGGCTAAACTCTAGAGGGAGTGTTAAGCCAGCTGTTATACCATCACATATACCCCTTGAACACCAAGTGAAAGGACACCACACAAGTTGTTATGAAAATAAAAGGATATTTATTTATAACACAACAGCCCTGGACTCTTTATGAGGACAGGGCGTTAAGCACTATACAAAGTTCTTAAAGAAATACTGAAAGTCGCACAATTTACCCAAATGCCCGAGGGGCACGGAAAACCATATACTACAAAAGTGGAATGCGAAACTACTAGCAGGTAAGTACTACTCTCATAGACTTTAGAAACGCTAGGCCTACAATGCTGAACCCTTAGATTAGAAGCAGGAGGCCTAGGGACATCGTGTGCAGAGTGGGAACTCTCACGCGTAATGCGAGACAAAGTCTGTGGATCCTAGTAAATGCAAAAGTTAGTGTTCTCGGGCGAACCCGACTAGGTAGGTCAAAAACGAAAGTGGATCTAGACACTTAGAGAGTTGGTCTACGCTGGAGCACCATGGTACTCGGTTTACCTAGCCCAGGGGCTGCGGCTGCATAGGGTTCAAGTGTCGTCGGGTTTCTTCGTTGACGAACCAGGAGCCTGAAAGAAGAAGTTGCTGGCAGGCGACCAGTGAAGATGGTTGATGTGATCCAAGCCTGGATCGGTGATGGAGACGACCTGTAAGCAGAGGGGACCAAGTTCTGAATCACTAGCCAGTGATTAGATGGGCACCAGGATGGCACCGGATGAAGTCACCTCGACCAGGTGAGTGGGCGACGCTGGGCTCAGCAGTCTCTCGGACCAGGAGGCGTTGTCGGCGACCAGGATGGAGGTGCGAGCTGGCCAACGAAGGTATCTGCTGTCGGCGATGCTGGACCCAGGATTGGGGCAACAACTCTTGGCAAATGCAAGCCCACGCGGTGGACTCAAAATGGCGTCTGGAGTGGACCAGGAGGGTCCGGGGTGCTCCTCTGTTGGAGGGGAGCAAGGGCCAGTCTGGAGCAACCAGACCAGCGATGGAAGTGTCGTAGTTCGTCGTCAACGGGGCTACAATCCAGCAGGCAAGTGGCCGGACAATGCGGTGAGCAGCAAAGAGCAGAAGGGCCCCACGCAGATCTCGTGGATGCTGGGGGGCTGGACTTCGGTGCTAGAGCTGCTCAGGGTTAGGGCTTCTCAAACCCCAAAGCACTCACTCGAGGATCCCTCGGCGGTCGTGCTGGATAAGTGTAGTGCAGTTCTGAAGATGGCCGGTCCCTCGAGGTCTCGTCACACCCACGAATCTCAGCTGGGCTGACGATGCAGGTAGAGGTCAGAGGTGCCAGGGAAGCCGGGTCTCGTCGTGCTGGTCGGTCTGGTTCCGGAGGAAGGACGTGCAGCAAACAGCAGGTTACTTAGTTGGTGCCCGCAGATGCAGGGTGACTACTCCTTAGTCACAAGGGAGAAATCTTGAGAAGAAGTCTTAAGTTCCTTTCGTAGAAAGTAGTTTCAGGATTCAAAGATGATCTAATTTGGAGGGGTCCCCGCTCCTACCTTTATTCTAAAGAAAGGGGCTGGTACGGGACTAGGTCCTGCCCATGGGTGGGACCAGGAAGGGGGGTGGGTACACCCCTCTCCCATGCCGGACTTTCCCCAGCTCAGGGGCTGGTGTGCCCCTGGAACTGGTTCAAGCCGTCCTATGCATAGTGAGCACCGGGGTGCCACTTGCAGTCACCTTCCTATTCAGCCCTGGCTTCCCAGGATACACAAAACCCTGTCTGGGATGGTGCTAGCACCGCCCCTGACAGGAAACCCTTTGTCCAAGCTCTCCTCGCTGGAAGGACTCCCAGCAGCAGGAGGTCAGACTTGTGTCTGTGGTGGCAGCATCCATTTTGTGATGCTGAGGCTCGAGTTAACTTTAACCGGGGTTCACAGTTACATACATGTCGTGTCCCTCTAGAAAGGTGGAATGCTAACCCCGTCGCCAGAATTGGCGAGGGGTTAGTATTCCAATTCGTATGACACCTTACTCGACATGTTTTGATAAAGCGATACCAGAGTTGGCATATAACCGCGAGGATTATAATGCACTTAAAAGTATATGGTATGCGTTATCATGGAACAGCTATTAGGACTTGGTTCCGCAAGCTGCAAACGGGCTCAGCTCATGCCAGAGCACCATCTCACATGATTCCAAGCACTCTGCCTTCAGGATTGTTAAGGCCTGCCATAGGAGTGACTGATAGGAATCTATGTGTCCATTTTAGGGTTAGATATAGGTATACTATATCTAAAGCAAAGGGTGATTACACCACCTTGCCCCAGCTGTCGTGCAGTCAGTTGTGTCAGATTTAGATGGCCAGCCAGGGGTGGCATAATACATGCTGCAGCCCCTGGTAGGCCCTGGGTACACGTATGCCCTGAGTTACAGGGTCTGATAAGGTGGCCCAGTACCAATTGGTAAATGCACCTAAGGTACACGTGTCAATTTAGTGAGAGAACAGCTAGGCTGTGGGTCTGATTAGCAGGCCCACAGCCAGGGAAGTCGTAAACCAGTGAAGCAAAAAGCAAAAATCTGGGGTGATCATAGGATTGCAGACCCTACTCTCCTACATGACCCTCCCCTCCTCCCCCCCAAACTTTGGGACAATAAACTAACCTTGACCAGGTGAGTCTTCTTGCTCTAAGTGGAAATACCTAGAGAGCCCATATGCATTGCCATGATCAGTGCCAGGTCTATGCTCCACTGTAAAATCCATCCCCTGTAGGGAAATGGACCACCTAAGCAGTTTGGGGTTTTCACCCTTCATCTGATTTAGCCACAAGAGGGTCTTATGGTCGGTCTGAATCTTGAAATGAGTGCCAAACAAGTATGGCCTCAGTTTCTTCAGGGCCCAACCCACAGCAAAGGCCTCCCTCTCAATAGCTGACCAATTTTTTTCTCTGGGGGTCAGCCTTCTGCTAATAAAAGCAATGGGCTGGTCATGACCATCAAAATTCAGCTGAGATAGAACAGCTCCCACACCCAACTCAGAAGCATCTGTTTGGACAATGAATGGTTTGGAGTAGTCTGGACTCTTTAGGATAGGTGCTGTGCACATGGCCTGCTTTAGGTCATCGAATGCTTTTTGACAGCCTGCTGTCCACTGAACTTTCTTTGGCATCTTTTTACTTGTCAGGTCATTAAGTGGAGTCACAATTGATCCATAATTTCTGACAAATTTCCTGTAATAACCAGTCAGGCCCAAGAAAGCTCGAACCTGAGTCTGGGTGGTTGGAGGAGCCCAGTCCTTGATGGATTGTATCTTGCTCTCCAGTGGCTGAACCTGGCCTCCACCTACAAGGTGGCCCAGGTATACAACCTGTGTCTGCCCTATCTGGCACTTTGTGGCCTTGATAGTGAGACCTGCTGCTTGCAGTGCCTCTAACACTTTCCTCAGGTGGACTAGGTGATCCTCCCAGGTGGAACTAAAGACAGCTATATCATCAAGATATGCTGCACAGAAGTCATCCGGCCCAGTGAGAACTTGATTCACCAGCCTTTGGAACGTGGCAGGTGCATTTTTCAAACCAAAGGGCATTACCACAAACTGATAATGCCCACCAGGGGTAGAAAATGCTGTCTTGGGCATGGCATCCTCAGCTAACCTGATTTGCCAATACCCAGCTGTCAGGTCAAATGTGCTTAAGTAGTTGGCAGAAGCCAATCTATCTATAAGTTCATCTTCCCTTGGTATTGGGTGGGCATCAGTCTTAGTGACTGCATTGAGGCCTCTGTAGTCTACGCAAAACCTCATCTCTTTCTTACCACCCCGGGTGTGAGGCTTTGGCACTAGATCTACTGGACTAGCCCAAGGGCTATCTGAGGGCTCAATGACTCCCAGCTCCAACATTTTCTGTACCTCTGTCTTGATGCAGTCTCTGACATGAACAGGCTGTCTGTAGATTTTACTCTTAACTGGCAGACTGTCACCAGTGTCAACCTCATAGGTACACCAATTGGTTTGACTGGGTGTCCGAGAGAACATATGTCTAAAGGATTGAAGAACTTGTTTGCAATCCTTTTGCTGATGCTCAGAGAGGCTGCCACAAAAGACAACACCATCTACTGACCCATCATCAGGGTTCTGAGTGAGCAGGTCTGGGAGAGGGTCACTCTCCTACTCCTGTCCCTCATCTGTGGCCATGAGCAAGCTCGTGTCCTTCCTGTCGACATATGCCTTGAGCCTATTCACATGGAGCACCCTGAGGGGGTTCCCGGGAGTTCCAAGGTCCACCAGGTAGGTGACCTCTCCCTTTTGCTCAATGATTGTGTGGGGCCCAGACCATTTGTCTTTGAGTGCTGCTGGGGCCACTGGCTCCAACACCCACACCTTCTGTCCTGGCTTGTACACAGTCAGGACAGCCTTTTGGTCATGCCAGGCTTTTTGGAGTTCTTGGCTTGCCTCAAGGTTTTTAAAAGCCTTTTCCATATACTCAGCCATCCTGGAGCGGAGACCAAGTACATAGTCCACTATGTTGGTTGCAGGCTTTTTGAGAGGTCTCTCCCATCCTTCCTTCACCAAACACAGGGGTCCTCTCACGGTATGCCCATTCAGAAGTTCAAAAGGGCTGTAGCCAACCCCCTTCTGTGGGACCTCTCTGTAAGCAAACAAAAGGCAGGGTATCAGGACATCCCATCTACGCCTGAGCTTTTCAGGTAGCCCATGAATCATCCCTTTTAGGGTCCTGTTGAACCTTTCAACAAGCCCATTGCATTGTGGATGATAGGGTGTGGTGAACTTGTAGTTGACACCACATTCCTTCCACATAGCAGTCAGATATCCTGACATGAAATTTGCACCTCTGTCAGAGACAACCTCCTTAGGGAAGCCCACTCTGGAGAACACTCCAACTAGGGCTCTTGCCACAACAGGTGCTGTAGTGGTCCTAAGGGGAATAGCTTCAGGATACCTGTTGGCATGGTCCACCACCACCAGTATAAACTTGTGCCCTGATGCTGTCTGGGGTTCCATTGGACCAACAATGTCAATCCCCACTCTTTCAAAGGGTACCCCCACCACAGGTAGTGGTATAAGGGGGGCCTTTGTTGTGCCACCTGACTAACCACTGGCTTGGCAAGTGACACAGGAGCGACAAAACTCCTTGGTATCTTCATTCACGTGAGGCCAGTGAAAGTGTGAGACAAGTCTGTCCCAAGTCTTATTCTGGCCTAAGTGTCCTGCAAGGGGAATCTCATGGGCCAAGGTAAGAAGGAAACCTCTCTGTGACAAGGGGATGACCAGCCTCCTGGTTGCACCAGGTTTGGGGTCTCTTGCTTCAGAGTACAGGAGTCCATCATCCCAGTATACCTTGTGGGTACCTGTGGCGTTCCCTGCAGCCTCAGCAGCAGCCTGCTGTCTGAGGGGTTCAAAAGAAGGGCAGTCTAACTGTGCCTTCCCCAGGTCTTCTCTGGAGGGTCCCCCTGAACCCAGAAACTCAACCTGATCAGGTTCAAGTTCTTTAGGCTCAGTTTCCCTCAGCTCTTTGAGGTCAGCCTCCTCTGAGACTTGATCCACAACCTGGGGCAAGGGGGAAGGCAATGCCTTAACCCTACTGCTCTTCTTCTTGGAAGGTGTCTGGTCCATTGTTCAAGGATCCAGCACCTGTTCAGTGGGGCATCTTCTGGCCTGTGACCTAGTCACAGCAAGCACATGTGCTGGCAAGCCTAACATTTCCATGTGAGTCCTCTGCTCCACTTCTACCCATAGTTATGAGTCCAAAGCATTGCCCAACAAACATTCAACTGGGAGGTCTGAACTAACCACAACTTTCTTTTGGCCACTTACCCCTCCCCAGGAGAAATCAACAATTGCCATACTATGGTGGGTAGTGACATTGCTGGCATTGGTCACTAGGTAGTTTGTACCTAGTATGATCTGCCCAGGGTCCACAAAGTTAGGTGTCACGATTGTGACACTGGCACAAGTGTCCCTGTAGGCCTGAGCCATTTTTCCATTTATAAAAGGTGTCTGCCTGTATTTGCCCAAAGTATTGGGACTGGCATCAGGGGATATATCCACATCCCCTGTACAGACAAGGACAGCCTGAGTGAGTGTGCCAACTAAGTTGTCATACCCCTCAGATCCCAAGGTTAACCCAACTATTCCCTTGGGAGGTGCACTACCACTGCTGACTGTACTAGAGGGTGCAGGTGCCTTTGGGGCTGCAGTGGTAGGAGTTTGCCCTCCTTTCTTGGTGCACTCACTAAACCAGTGAGTTTTACTTTTACAGTATTGGCACCACCTTTTAGACTGGCCTTCTTGAGTCTTCTTTTTCTGCTGTGAAGCCTGACCCCCACCCTCTTTGGTTTGTTGGGGGCCTGTCGAAGACTTCTGGTCATTTTGCTCATTCTTCTTATTACCCTTCTGGTCTGCTTTCTTCTGACCATCCTGTTTCTGAGTCTGGTTTTGCTTAACCCTTGTTCTGACCCATCTGTCTGCCTTGTTTCCCAATTCTTGGGGAGAGGTCAGATCTGAGTCAACAAGGTGCTGATGCAACAACTGGTTCTGACAATTATTTATAATCTGTTCTCTCATGATCAGATTGTACAATCCTGTGTAATCAGTAACCTTACTGCCCAGCAACCAGCCCTCCAAAGCCTTAGTGGCACAATCCACAAAATCAGACCAATCCTGAGACTGAGTTTTCTGGGTATCCCTGAACAGCAACCTGTACTGCTCAGTGGTTAAGCCAACCCCATCTATCAGTGTATTTTTCAGGACTTGGTAATTGTTAGCATCCTCAGCTCTAGTAGTGAGGAGCTTATCTCTACCTTTGCCTTCAAAGGAGAGCCACAAGACAGCTGCCCACTGACTCTGGGGGACGCACTGGACAGTGCATGCCCTCTCCAAAGCAGTTATCCATTTGTGGATATCATCCCCTTGTTTAAAGGGGGGCACTATCTTACTCAGGTGTCTAGTGTCTAACCTCCTGTCCTTTTCTCTAGGTAAAATGCTGCCACCAGTGGGGTCTGCCCCACTCAATTTCTGCTCTCTAGCACAGGCAAGTCTCTCTTTGGCCAGGGCAAGTTCCTCCCTTTCAATCCTCAGATTGACTTCCCTCATCTTAGCTTCATGCTCTCTTCTCTGAGGGGATGTCATCCCTCTGTGAGAAGAGGTCTGAGAGCCATTGGTTCGAATGGATCTGTTAGAGCCTCTGGATAGAGACCTAACTCGTCCACTCCCAATGTTAAGCCTGCCTGAGAGTGGCCCTGGGGGTCCCCCAAATCCATTCTCATGCCTGCTTAAGTTGGTCCTGGTGAGTCTACTGACTTCTACCTGACCCTTGTCTGCCTCATCCCCTGACACTTCCTGATCCTCCTCCTCTCCTTCACTAACTGTTCCATTGAGATGGAGGTCAGGGTCCCCAAGGGTTCCCTCTAAGGGGGCATGTTCCCATCTGGATTAGAAGGGCCTGTATTAGAAGCCCTCCTGGCATCATAAGTCTCTAAGAGACCAATCAGGAATGGGATTGTAGGGTTAGAACCCTGTTTTAGCTTCCTGGAGGTACACACGTATCTCATCTCCTGGAAGCTAGGAGCTGCATATCTTGATATGACCTGTGGAGGGTCAACTGACACAAGGGGGGCCTCTGAGTTCCCTCCTTTGTCTGACATGCTTTTCTAGTGTGGTGTAAGTGATGCACCTACCAACACTATTTGTTTCCCTACTGATCCCTTGCTAAGAGTTGTAGTCAGGGTGTGCTAGGCCCTGTTGAACTACAACAGCTGGTTCAGTAGAACTCAGAGTATTCTAAGCTAAGTTATATGTACCTTGGTACTTATGTGATCTTTCAAATGATATTCTTAGGATACGTGTGGTAAAACAACAGCAAGCTCAAATCCCAACCGCTGCTCACCAATGTGAGAAGTTGGCCTGATATGCAGTGCTCACTATTCTAGTGATCACTATGTATCAGTCCAAACAACCCTTATCGATGATTGGTTGTAAGTCAACCTTATAGACCAGCTATCACAACAGCCCTGGACTCTTTATGAGGACAGGGCGCTAAGCACAATACAAAGTTCTTAAAGAAATACTGAAAGTCGCACAATTTACACAAATGCCCGAGGGGCACGGAAAACCATATACTACAAAAGTGGAATGCGAAATTACTAGCAGGTAAGTACTACTCTCATAGACTTTAGAAACGCTAGGCCTACAATGCTGAACCCTTAGATTAGAAGCAGGAGGCCTAGGGACATCGTGTGCAGAGTGGGAACTCTCACGCGTAATGCGGGACAAAGTCTATGGATCCTAGTAAATGCAAAAGTTAGTGTTCTCGGGCGAACCCGACTAGGTAGGTCAAAAACGAAAGTGGATCTAGACACTTAGAGAGTTGGTCTACACTGGAGCACCGTGGTACTCGGTTTACCTAGCCCAGGGGCTGCGGCTGCATAGGGTTCAAGTGTCGTCGGGTTTCTTCGTTGACGAACCAGGAGCCTGAAAGAAGTTGTTGCTGGCAGGCGACCAGTGAAGATGGTTGATGTGATCCAAGCCTGGATCGGTGATGGAGACGACCTGTAAGCAGAGGGGACCAAGTTCTGAATCACTAGCCAGTGATTAGATGGGCACCAGGATGGCACCGGATGAAGTCACCTCGAAAAGGTGAGTGGGCGATGCTGGGCTCGGCAGTCTCTTGGACCAGGAGGCGTTGTTGGCGACCAGGATGGAGGTGCGAGCTGGCCAAAGAAGGTATCTGCTGTCGGCGATGCTGGACCCAGGATTGGGGCAACAACTCTTGGCAAATGCAAGCCCACGCGGTGGACTCAAAATGGCGTCTGGAGTGGACCAGGAGGGTCCGGGGTGCTCCTCTGTTGGAGGGGAGCAAGGGCCAGTCTGGAGCAACCAGACCAGCGATGGAAGTGTCGTAGTTCATCGTCAAGAGGGCTACAAGCCAGCAGGCAAGTGGCCGGACAACGCGGTGAGCAGCAAAGAGCAGAAGGGCCCCACGCAGATCTCGTGGATGCTGGGGGGCTGGACTTCGGTGCTGGAGCTGCTCAGGGTTAGGGCTTCTCAAACCCCAAAGCACTCACTCAAGGATCCCTCGGCGGTCGTGCTGGATAAGTGTAGTGCAGTTCTGAAGATGGCCGGTCCCTCGAGGTCTCGTCACACCCACGAATCTCAGCTGGGCTGATGATGCAGGTTATTATTATTATTAAATCGGTTTTGTATAGCGCCCGGTTACCCTAGAGCATCCCTGCGCTTTTGCCACCAGCCAGTATCAGAAATAGCAGAACCGGAGAAGATTAGCAGAAGAGGAGAGTTTTAAGTTGTTTTCGGAAGCGCAGGAGACATGGTTCCGCGCGTAAACCTAGGGGGAGGGCATTCCAGAGGGTGGAAACGTTGACTGAAAATCTCCTTCCTCCTGAACGGGCCTTTTTTACCCTAGGGACGACAGTCAGGTGTTGCTGGTCTGAACGTAAGGTTCTGCTCGCTTTGTACGGGATCACCATCTTCTGAAGGACGGGGGGCCTTTGCCTTGCAAGATTTTGTGTGCAAGGCATAGGGATTTAAGAGGTAGAGGTCAGAGGTGCCAGGGAAGCCGTGTCTCGTCGTGCTGGTCGGTCTGGTTCCGGAGGAAGGACGTGCAGCAAACCGCAGGTTACTTAGTTGGTGCCCGCAGATGCAGGGTGACTACTCCTTAGTCACAAGGGAGAAATCTTGAGAAGAAGTCTTAAGTTCCTTTCGTAGAAAGTAGTTTCAGGATTCAAAGATGATCTAATTTGGAGGGGTCCCCGGTCCTACCTTTATTCTAAAGAAAGGGGCTGGTACGGGACTAGGTCCTGCCCATGGGTGGGACCAGGAAGGGGGGTGGTCACACCCCTCTCCCATGCCGGACTTTCCCCTGCTCAGGGACTGGTGTGCCCCTGGAACTGGTTCAAGCCGGCCTTTGCATAGTGAGCACCGGGGTGCCACTTGCAGTCACCTTCCTATTCAGCCCTGCCTACCCAGGATACACAAAACCCTGTCTGGGATGGTGCTAGCACCGCCCCTGACAGGAAACCCTTAGTCCAAGCTCTCCTCGCTGGAAGGACTCCTAGCAGCAGGAGGTCAGACTTGTGTCTGTGGTGGCAGCATCCATTTTGTGATGCTGAGGCTCGAGTTAACTTTAACCGGGGTTCACAGTTACATACATGTCGTGTCCCTCTAGAAGGGTGGAATGCTAACTTCGTCGCCAGAATTGGCGAGGGGTTAGTATTCCAATTCGTATGACACCTTACTCGACATGTTTTGATTAAGCGATACCAGAGTTGGCATATAACCGCGAGGATTATAATGCACTTAAGAGTATATGGTATGCGTTATCATGGAACAGCTATTAGGACTTGGTTCCGCAAGCTGCAAACGGGCTCAGCTCATGCCAGAGCACCATCTCACATGATTCCAAGCACTCTGCCTTCAGGATTGTTAAGGCCTGCCATAGGAGTGACTGATAGGAATCTATGTGTCCATTTTAGGGTTAGATATAGGTATACTATATCTAAAGCAAAGGGTGATTACACCACCTTGCCCCAGCTGTCGTGCAGTCAGTTGTGTCAGATTTAGATGGCCAGCCAGGGGTGGCATAATACATGCTGCAGCCCCTGGTAGGCCCTGGGTACACCTATGTCCTGAGTTACAGGGTCTGATAAGGTGGCCCAGTACCAATTGGTAAATGCACCTAAGGTACACGTGTTTATTTAGTGAGAGTACAGCTAGGCTGTGGGTCTGATTAGCAGGCCCACAGCCAGGGAAGTCGTAAACCAGTGAAGCAAAAAGCAAAAATCTGGGGTGATCATAGGATTGCAGACCCTACTCTCCTACACTCCCTAGCCCCTCTTATTGAATCATTTGGTTTTAACTAGACATCTTACGCAGATGACATCCAAAATTGTGGTGGCAACTGAGCTGTAACAAGATACCACATCCAGACTACAAGACTGCATGAACGTGGTGGGCTCTTGCATGGCACAGAATTGTTTATAGCTAAACACCAACAAAATAAAGGTTGTACGTTTCGGCAACAATCCTTTTTTCTAGATCCCAGACTGTTGGCCTGACTCCTTGGGACCACTGCCCTCCCCAACTAGAAAGGAGAAGAAACTAGGAGTATAGATTGATGATACACTTAGTTTTAAGTACTAGGTGAACTCTACATCTACTACTTTGTACATTTTTAGATCACGTAAAAAAATAATGCCTCTAGTACCCAAAGACTCACAACAGACGATATTCACTGCATTAATAATGTCCAGATTGGACTATTGTAATAGTCTCTACCTCAAGCTACAGAAGAGCAATAAATAAACTACAAATGCTGCAAAACACAGCAACCAGACTCCTCACGGACACTCCAAAGTAAGCTTCGGTCAAAGAAGAGATCAAAAAACTTCACTGGCTGCCAGTTAGGAAGCGCTCCCAATTCAAGGCTCTATGCTTGGTCTTCAAGGTCCTTCAGGGAACAGGGCCAGACTTCTTAATACAACACTTCTGCTGGTATTCACCTGAAAGAGCACTCCGGTCCTCGAATGATAAATTGGTGATGATGCCCGTGATGAAAAAAGCTATCTGTGGAGGCAGAAGCTTCATTGCCAATGCTGCTAAAACTTGGAATACCCTCCCATTACATTTGAGAGACATGACCAATCTGATGGCCTTCAGGAAGTCTCTATAAACGTGGCTTTTTACAAACTAGGTTGCACAATACACTAATCGCTTGATCCCCCTCGAGATCTTCACCTTAGCGCCAGGACACCTCCGGGTAGCAGCTGCGCTCTACAAATGCAATAACATTAACATTAACTCATAAGGACTGCACCTGCTGCACACTTTCCGTTTCACAAAGGAGGGCTTTGCCTGGCTTCAAAAGGATTAAGCAGTGGAGTCTGTGAAAGCAACTGATACAAAAGAGCTTCAAGAAGCCACCTGCATCAGCTCCATCAAGCCATGCCCAGCTGACCAGCTTCTCCTGGATTTTAAAGGATTTGACCAGGTGCATTCTGGGCATTGTCTCAAACCTCCTGGAGGCTAATCAGAGCTTCTGGGTCCCTGGCTAGTGTTGTGGACCGTCAAAGACCCAAAAGAAACATGTGGAGAAGGACTGCCCTGCTGGACCCTTGGACTGCAGAAGAGAGGACTGCACTCAAGGACGGCACCTGCTGCACTCAAAAGGCTTCACAACAAAAGGAATTTTCCTGTCTTAAAGGATAAGCAGTGGACTCCTTGATCAACAACAAGTAGGAAAGTGCTTCTGGGGCTACTTGCAACATCAACAACTAGGACACCTCCAGCTGACATGCTTCACCTGGATTTTACTTTGGATTGACCATGTGTGTTGGGGAATTGTAGTTCTAGACCCCAAGTGGTGAACCAGAGCTTCTGAACCCTTGGTTGGTGCTGTGGACCTCTTTCCTGCATCAAGAACACTTCTCGAAGTAGGTGTAAAAGTGTTACATCAGGGTGGCCTGAACTCTTGACTTCGTCCCAGTCCATTGCAACCTTTGTTAACCCCGTGAACGCTATTAGCTTCTAAGCGATAATTTTACTTTTGATCTTTAAAAAATCATTTCTCTAGTTCCCTACATTGGATTTTTGTTGTTTTTTGTTACTTTAATTATAAAAATATTTGCTATTGTTATAAATTGCTGTTGGAGTTTTGTGTGTTTTGTCTTATTTATTATTATCAGTGTTATTAAATGCTTTATACACCTGCCTCCTACGTTAAACCTTACTGCTCATGAGCCAAGCTGTCAAGGGTTGACCAAGGACTGATTCATTGAGACTTTACTGGACCTTACTTGTGATTTTGGTGGTGTTACTAGCTGTGGGTACATACCGGCACCTACTAACAGACCACCTTTAAAAAAAAAGGGAAAAAAAGTGTTTTGCAGTATTATATAGCGCAAACTAGACCCGAAGGTATCCTAGCACTTTACTTTACATGAACAGCAGTTGCATTACAGACTGACACATTAATTTTAGGCACAGGGAAGTTAAGTGATTTGCCCAGAATCACTGGATGCTTGAGCTCCCACCAAACTCATACTTTGTTCCCCAGCTTCAAAGTCAGACGCTCTAGTTGTTTGGCCACATTCAACATCTCAGCATACCTGTTGCATGCAAGGCCTCAAGTGCAGCAACAGCAAAGTGATAGATGGAATGATTTAATCGATCTCAGCCATTGGGAATCGCTCTGGCCCGTCGGTTTTTCTTTGCTGTAGGTATTAAACCAGTGATATCATGAAAATACATTGGCCTGCCAAGGTATGCTAAAATTTGTCTGCCAACTTTTAGTCTCTGCACAGCTTAAAGGTCAAACAAGAACTGTTTAGGAACATTTGAGGAATTTGTGACTTAGAGATTTTACAGAGTTATTTTCTACATCTTTTCAAATTGCCATTACTTTTAGTCATTAGAATAGTGAGATGTTTTCTGTCCATTATATCATGATAGTTTCTGTACCAAAGTTAACTTGTCTAGCTCGGTAAAACAACAAATACTTCACAAGTACATTAATAGAGGTGATGATATTTAATTACATGACATTTTAATCTTTGTGATGTTGAAAAATCGAATTTAGAAAAAGTAGTTATTTGAAATTTGCTAGCAAATTTGCTGTGATAGGATGAATGCATCAATATGTCTTTGTGCCGTAGCAGAATGTTATTACCACAGTGAATGAAGAGTTGTGTATAATAATTTCTACATTCATTAACTTGCAAGAAATCTTTGAGTGGTATATTTACATTAACAGCTGTATATGCTCTTTTAGCTGTTTATTGCATTTGAAATAGCGACAGTAAATGGCTCTACTATTTAATTCACTGTGTAAATATTAATTATTTTATTTTTTAGGTAAAGTGGTTCACTAGTGGAGTTTATCTTCAGCCAAACATAATACAATTATTTTAATGAGGAGACCTGGTTAGACAAAACTAGAATTTACATGCATTAGTAGCAAATTAGATTTTTGAAACTGTGGTGCTGTTATACGAGCTATTTGAGCATTTTTGTATAATGCTTAGACAAGACTCATTAAGAGATAAAGTATGAGGGCAAGAAGATTAAAACAGTAGGAAAAGCTATGGTTTGGTGAAGAGATGGGTGATTGTGATCTTTCAAAAGTTTATATGATAGGAATCAGATATGTGTGCCTCTCACAAATTATTCTTAATACAATCACAAAGTACTACTTAGGTGGCACGTCAGGGTTTGGATGGTAGATTAAGCTATTTCAGGATAGTTGGATGAAGGTTATGAAAGGAATTATGTATCATAAAGCTAAACTGGGATATTCCTGATAAGGAAATTGTTTAAAATTCAGTTTTTGATTGACGGGGATGAAAGTCTTTTTCAAGCCATAAACACAGTTCTTGTCGGGGTGCATCATTAAAGTCACTAAATTAACCTGTGCTGAATCCTCTGGTAACGTGACACAAAAGCAGTCAGGCTTAATTTAGAGACAATGTGAAAAGTATTTATGCAGCAAAAAAACAGTGATAAAGTGAAAAGATAGCACATTAAAAATCTCAAAAGAAATTAGAAACAGTGTAAATTTTAATAAATAAAATGAGAGCAAAATGAAGAAAATCCAATCAGTAGAGGCGATTTTCTCCAGTATTAGGGGTGTCTTTAATAGATTCACATGCTTGAATATTCCCTGTCGTCGAAGTGGGAGTCCCACGGTACATAAAATAGTAGTAGAATAAATATATATATATATATATATATATATATATATATATACATATACATATAGAGAAAAAAATATATATATATAATTATATATATACATATGAAACGTAATACGTATAAAATATAGAAATAAAGTTAAAAGTGCCATAGAACTACAAAGACCCGTAGAAGCCTTAAAGGGAGAATTCGCTTTAGTAACATATCAGAGTCATTATAATAGTCTACATTGCAGCCAATCAGGCAGTAGCACCCTCTAGAACCTTCTCCTCAGAAGCTCAGGCCCTCAGATTTTCTACCGCATGTCGTGTGAAGGGAGTCTCCCTGAGCTCTGCTTAGTTTGTCTACTTTCATTACTACTTCTACTCTTAAGATGTCTTCAACTAAAAAATCTTTATTCAGACCATGTTCTTCTTGTTGAAAGCTTCGCCATTTCATGAAGATCCTCACAGTAAGTCCATTTACTGTCTTTATCCGGATCATGAGGTCAAGAACTGTAAGTTCTGCAGGACTTTCTCTTCCAAGACTTTGAAAGACAGAGAGGCTTGTCTCCTTCTGTGGCTACAGAAGTTGAAGACTTCAGATAATCCAGCTTCTGATATGGAGAGTGTGTCTTCATTCTATTTTAAGGCATCTCTTGAACGTGGGTCAGATACAGAGATGCCTTCTCCTTTTCTGAAGAAAAAGAAGCTTGTCGACGTCTCTAAAACTGTCTCCCCACGGGATCTGCCAGCCTCTACGCCTACGGGACCTGGTTATCTGGCGTTGCAGTCCCAAGCTGTGCCCTTGTCATCAAAAACAGACGCCGGCTCATCGATGGGCTCGTTGACGCGTCCGTCGACGACTACGAGGTCCGTCAACGATGTACCAACCATGACGACGACATGTTCAATGTCAAAGAAGACTACGACGTCTACTTCATCGACGACTCTTCCAGAGGTGAGACCTATCTCCTCAATTATTAAAATCTCGTAGACGAACATCAAACCTGTCTCGTCGACAACTATGACTAAAAAGCATTTGTCGACGAAGGCTTCATCGACGCATTCCAAGTCGACGACGGTCCCATCTTCGCCGACGACAACATCGTCGTCGGTGACCAGCCCGTCGACAGCGACATCCTCGTCGACGGTGCCGTCTACGCCGACGATACCTCTTTAGCGACGACTGCCTCGTCGACGGCGAAACCAATGATGACGGCATCCTCTTCGTCGACGAAGCCGTCGACGGCGCGAAAGTCAATGTCGACGAAAGATAAAGGGAAAATACTGCCACCGTTGACGGATCCAAAACTTTCGTCAGCGTTTCCTGCTTTGACAATACCATCTACGATTTCCTCGTCAACGGGATCGTCGACGACGCACCATTCACTGGCTACTGCAACTACTTTTACAGTGGTGACAGCTTCAGTGGTCAAACGCCCGGCTCCACTACACTTGAGTCCTATTACTAGTGGTGCTAGTCTTCCAGCACAGCTATTTGAGTCTGCAGGAGAGGACTCCCATGATGGTTCTTATGTGGACGACGTTTTTCGTCATGCGACCAGTCCCTCTGAACTTAATATTAAGTGCCAAGACAATGAAGATGACAATGAGGAAGAGGGGAGCGCTCTATTTCCCGTCCATGTCGATCAACTTGACGCGCCTCAGGAGGAACCCATGACGCAAATACCGTTCTCCTTGGTGTCCAACCTGCAACATATGCTGGACGATTATAATCGCAGATTCCCTCCGGCTGCGCCCACTTCACCTCCTCCTCAACCTTCGACACCAGCTTCAATACCTGCTGTACCGCCGAGATCACCGGGTCATCCACAACCGGATACAGATAATGATGACGATGTGCATCAGGACACAGATCAAGATGTCGATGATGTCCTCGCGGATTGGGATAATTATAGGGCTCAAACGCTGTCTACACCACCGACGTGGCCCCTGGCACCCCGCCAGTGGACATTGGAAGTTTCCACAATCTAATGGTTCGTGCTGCCAAACGGTTCCATTTAACCTTGGAGGTGCAACAACAAAATTGCTTCCTATATGATTTCAAGGACCAACCTAAAACTTATGGAGCAGCCAAATTCCATCTCGGCTGTACTGCCACGTCTGGATAAAAAATACAAGGCGCCTGCAGATTCGCCAGCATGCCTTGTTTCACATCCAAAAACGGACTCAGTCATCATGCAGGCGGGCCAGAAACGGGTGCGTAATCCTGCCACTCGCTAACTTTTCCTCCGGACCAGGAAGGACGCCGATTAGATTCTATCGGGAAAAAATTTACCACCATGGCTGCCACGACGGTTAGAGCGGCCAACTCCTCTGGCCATTCTTGGAAGATATGACCGTCAAATGTGGTCAGAAATTGAAGCTGTGGTCACACAACTTCCAGATTCCGTCCGAGCCGAAGCCCAGACAATTGTCCAAGAAGGAGAGAAGATCTCTTCGGAGATTATTGATTGTGCTGTTGACATTTCTTCAACAGGATTCAGACAACTTGCTGGAGCTGCTGTTCTAGGACGCCAATGCTGGCTCAAATCTACAGCTTTCCGCGCTGAAGTACAGAAGAAAGTTCTCGACTTGCTATACGATGGAGATTCCCTTTTTGGCAAACATGTCGATTGTAGGAAGGTGGATATCTGACTATGGTTGCCCCCAACTTTTTGCCTGGTGTTTTGCTGGTTTTTCGACTTAGTTGACCTGGGGCCCTGCTATTCAGGACCCCAGGACCACTGCTCTCTCTGTAAAATGGAGTCCATGTACCTTAGGTGCATTTACCAATTGGTACTGGGCAACCTTATCAGTCCCTGTACAGTGTACTATAGGTACCCAGGGCATAGGTGTACCCAGGGCCTACCAGGGGCTGAAGCATGTATTATGCCACCCCTGGCTGGCCACCCAAATCTGACACAACTGGCTGCACGACAGCTGGGGCAAGGTGGTGTAATCACCCTTTACTTTAGATATAGTATTCCTATATCTAACCCTAAAATGGACACATATATTCCTATCAGTCACTCCTATGGCAGGCCTTATCAATCCTGAAGGCAGAGTGCTTGGAATTATGTGAGATGGTGCTCTGGCATGAGCTGAGCCCGTTTGCAGCTTGCGGAACCAAGTCCTAATAGCTGTTCCATTATAACGCGTACCATATACTCTTAAGTGCATTATAATCCTCGCGGTTATTTGCTAACTTTGATATCGCTTTATCAAAACATGTTGAATAAGGTGTCATACGAATTGGAATACTAACCCCTCGCCAATTCTGGCGACGGGGTTAGCATTCCACCCTTCTAGAGGGACACGACATGTATGTAACTGTGAACCCCGGTTAAAGTTAACTCGAGCCTCAGCATCACAAAATGGATGCTGCCACCACAGACACAAGTCTGACCTCCTGCTGCTGGGAGTCCTTCCAGGGAGGAGAGCTCGGACAAAGGGTTTCCTGTCAGGGGCGGTGCTAGCACCATCCCAGACAGGGTTTTGTGTATCCCAGGTAGGCAGGGCTGAGAGGAAGGTGACTGCAAGTGGCACCCCGGTGCTCACTGTGCATATGCCGGCTCAAACCAGTTCCAGGGGCACCCCAGCCCCTGAGCTGGGGAGAGACCGGACAAAGGAGAGGGATGTAACCACCCCCCTCCTGGTCCCACCCATGGGCAGGACCTAGTCGCGTGCCAGCCCCTTTTCTTAGGATAAAGGTAGGAGCGGGCCCCCTTCCCAAATTAGATAATCTTGAATCTTGAACTACTTTCCACGAAAGGAACTCTTGACATTCTCTGAAGACTCTCCCTTGTGGCTAAGGAGTAGCCACCCTGCACCCGCAGGCACCACCTAAGCATCGCGGTTTGCTGCACGTCCATCATCCGGATCAAGACCGACCAGCTCGACGAGACCCGGATTCCCTGGCATCTCTGACCTCTACCTGCATCATCCGCCCAGCTGAGATTCGTGGGTGTGACGAGACCTGAGGGACCGGCCATCTTCAAAACCTGCACGACGCTTAACCAGCACGACCGCCGAGGGATCCTCGAGTGAGTGCACTGGGGTTTGAGAAGCCCCAACCCAGAGCAGCTCCAGCACTGAAGTCCAGCTCCCCAGCATATACAAGATCTGCGTGGGGCCCTTCTGCTCTTACGCTGCTTGCCACGTTGTCCGGTCACCTGCCCGCTGGCCAGTGACCCTCCTGACGACGTACCACAACGTTTTCACCGCTGGTCTGGTTGCTCCAGACTGGCCCTTGCTCCCTTCCAAAAGAGGAGCACCCCGGACCCTCCTGGTCCACTTCAGACGCCATTTTGACTCCACCGCGTGGGCTTGCCTTTGCCATGGTTTGTTGCTCCAATCTTGGATGTAAAATTAGCCCAACGTGAAGCGCTGTTAATAATGAAATTCAACACAGCAATACGGGGCTTAAATGAAATTTCTGAAATTTATAAACCCAGCACCTGATCCCTTCAAGCCACTGCTCGTTAACACTGTAGCAAGTTACAGTGGAGAATCCACCCCACTGCTTTCCCTTTGCCACCAGCCGTGTGACTTGAGTCTAGAACTACAAGTCCCAGAAACACCTGGGAGCTTCTTAACCAGGAAGTCCCAGCCACAACAGCAAGCAAAGGTGATTCATCCCGTGTGTGCCTGAGTGAAGTACGGAAGCCTTTTCTCCACCGGTACGTTTCTTTTCAACTTCTTACCAGCTACGAATCCGTGTACCAGCACCAACGGTACCGATAGACTCACGTCTCTTGTCCGTTACATTTCAGCGGAGGAGCAGCCCTCCCCTCCAGGATTAAGGAGAGTCATGGAACCCTTGGCGAGTTAGAAGCCACCGATTAAGCAGGTAACAAACAAAAAAAAAAACCTAAAACCTGGCCAGTCTGAATGATCGACTGAGAGTGCTTGTGACTAAATGCAGCGCGCTTGTCTGTCTTTTTCTTCTGCAGCCCCCGCGTATACTTCATTGTTGGAAATACCTTGGCTCTACGTGTCTGAAATGTGATCTTCTCACGTTTGGATCATTGCCGATTGGTTAAGGTAGGGTGCGGCTGTTGTCTTTCTCAGGGGTACGTCTCTTGTTTTCCTAATAAGCACCACTCTAAGTAGTCTTTTTTGCTATTGTTACAGAACCTTTTTCTGGTCCTGAGGAGAACCCCACCACCAATAGGGGTTCGAAACGCGTCGACCACCTTAGTCCCGTATCTGGCTCATACTCTTTGTGTTACAACGGTCCCTTTATCATCAACAAGAAAAGTGGATACTTTTTCTGAATTGCTATCAGCAAAGACTCTTAAAAACTGTGAAATCACAAAAGGATTACCTCCATTTATTTATGACCGATACGTGGACCCTCTGTAATTTCAGTTTGGTTCATATTGTATGATTGTGTTGTGTATGACTGAATGGCCAAGTATGTTTGAAGTGTGTAAATGTCTTTTTTGTTATTCACGGTATTAATGTATATATTGTACATATAATTGTTTGTATTTCCATGCACTAAAATATAGTGTCAGAAACAAAGAAAAATTCAAAAAGATTAAAAATTTTGTATGCATTAAGCAGGTTTTTTTTGCTTGATTCAAAACAGCTATTTTTCAAATCCTTTGTAGGCCAAAGAAACGTCTCAGCTGTGGCTTTTGTTTTGTTATATAGTTCTGGTTTGACTCAGTCGCGCTGAGTTAGGAGTCAAGGCCCTTGTGTGTTTTTTGCCAATCTTGGATCCAGCATCGCCGACAGCAGACACCCTCGTGGGACAGCTCGCACCTCCAGCCTGGTCGCCGACAACGCCTCCTGGCCCGTGTGGCTACAGAGTCCAGCGTCGCCCACTCACCTGATTGCGGTGACCTCATCCGGCGCCATCCTGGTGCCGACACAATCACTGGCTAGTGATTAAGAACTGAGTCCCCTCTGCTTTCAGGTCGTCTCCATCACCGATCCAGCCTTGGATCACACTGAACATCTTCACTGGTCGCCTGCCAGCAACTTCTTCTTTCAGGCTCCATAGACTACAACGAGGATTCCCGACGTCTTTTGAACCCTATGCAGCCGCAGCCCCTGGGCTAGGTAACCTGAGCATTTTGGTGCTCCAACGTAGGTTCACTATCTAAGTGTCCAGATCCTTTTTCGTTTTCAGCCTAACTAGTCGGATTCGTCCGATAACTGTAACTTTACGAGATACTAGTATCCAAAGACTTTGTCCCGCATCCCGCGTGAGAGTTCACACTCTGCACCCGATCTCCCTAGGCCTCCTGCTCCTAACCTGAAGGTTCAGTAGTGTAGTCCTAGCGATCCTGAAGCCTCTGGATCTAGTTACTTACCTGCTAGTATTTCGCATTCCACTTTTGTAGTATATGGTTTTTCGTGCCCCTCGGGCATTTGTGTAAATTGTGCAACTTAAAGTATTTTCTTATGATTTTTGTTATGTCCCTGACTAATAAAGAGATCAGGGTAGACTTGTTATAAATAAATATCCTTTTATTTTCTTAACAACTTGTGTGGTGTCCTTTCACTTGGTGTTCAAGGGGTATATGTGATGGTATAACAGCTGGCTTAACACGCCCTCTAGAGTTTAGCCTAAAGACTGCTCTTGTCCATGCTACTAGGATAGCTGGTCTATAAGGTTGACTTACAACCAATCATCAATAAGGGTCGTTTGGAATGATACATAGTGATCACTAGAATGGTGAGCACTGCATATCAGGCCAACTTCTCACATCGATGATGCCCTGGAATCCATTAAAAAAAGACACAGATACTGCCCGTTCCTTAGGAACCCTCCAATACAGGAAGCGGCCTTTTCGGGGAGCACGTGGCAGAGGCAACTCTTTACATTTTCGTGGCTCCTCATAGTATCGTTCCTATGGTGACAACAAGCAGAGGTACAACTATCAGTCTCAAAATCGCCAATCTGATTCAAGACCTTATCGGAGAAAAATCAACTACAGAGGCGGTGCCACCTCTAAAAAGCAGTGACTCTCCCAGGATACAGTGTTCTCCGACTCTGAAAATTGGAGGTCGAATCTCTCAAAAGCACTACAATTGGTCACATATCACTTCGGATCGTTGGGTCCTAGATGTCATCTCAAAGGGACACGTTCTCGAATTCACAAAATTGTCCCCCAACCGCCCGCCCTCGGGCCCGCCCCCAGCTCGTCTGAAAGAACTGTTGGCTCAAGACAAGATCATGATACAACAAGCATTTACAATGCAATGGTTTTGCCTTTGTTAAAGTTAGAGCTATTGGTATTGCTCTTGACATTTTTTTTATTTATGTTTTTTTTAACATAAATAAATGGCATTGTCATTTACAATAGCAGGGCAGGGCACAGGGAAGGGGGGCGAGGAGAGACGAAGGAGAGCTGCGGGCTCTTGTTGTAATGCTTGCATGGATGAGTTGGTGGATGCATGCAAGGGTGCATGCATGAATGGGGGTATGGATGGGTGTATGGATAGATGCATGGATGGGTGGATGGATAGATGCATATATACAGCCAATCCCTCAACAATTTATGCAATCCACCAACCCATCCAACCAACAACCCATCCATGCATCCACCCATACATCCATGCATCATGCATACATCCATTCATCATGCATCCATCCACCCACCCACTGTGTCTCACTCCGACCCCTCTAAATATAACTCATTTTTTCGGTATATAGAGATGACTGTATTCACTAGTTTATGCAGTAGTGTGTGGTGGACTTAGTTTGAGTGTTTGTTTCCTGCACACTCACACACTGCCCCTACACATTCACACACTGCTCACCCTGCACACTCACACTGTTCACCCTGCACACTCACACTCACACACTGCAGTCACTGTCACTCTCCAGTCACTGTTACTCTGCAGTCAGTCTGCACTCACTGTCACTCTGCACTCACTGTCACTCTGCACCCACTGTCACTCTGCACTCACTGTCACTCTCCCACTCACTCTGCACTCACTGTCGCTCTCCCACTCACTCTGCACTCACTGTCGCTCTCGCACTCACTCTGCACTCACTGTCGCTCTCGCACTCACTCTGCACTCAGTCTGCACTCACAGGCACTCGCACTCACTCTGCACTCACAGGCACTCACACTCATTGTCACTCTGCACTCACTGTCACTCTGCACTCACTGTCACTCTGCACTCACTGTCACTGCACTCACTGTCATTCTGCACTCACTGTCACTCTGCACTCACTCTGCACTCACTCTGCACTCACTGTCACTCTGCATTCACTGTCACTCTGCACTCACTGTCACTCTGCACTCACTCTGCACTCACTGTCACTATGCACTCACTCTGCACTCACTGTCACTCTGCACTCACTCTGCACTCACTCTGCACTCACCGTCACTCTGCACTCACCGTCACTCTGCACTCACCGTCACTCTGCACTCACCGTCACTCTGCACTCACCGTCACTCTGCACTCACCGTCACTCTGCACTCACCGTCACTCTGCACTCACCGTCACTCTCACTCTGCACTCACTGTCACCCTGCACTCACTGTCACTCTGCACTCACTGTCACTCTGCACTCACTGTCACTCTGCACTCACTGTCACTCTGCACTCACTTTGCACTCACTGTCACTCTGAACTCACTCTGCACTCACTGTCACTCTGAACTCACTCTGCACTCACTGTCACTCTGCACTCTCACTGTCACTCTCGCACTCACTCTGCACTCACTGTCACTCTCGCACTCACTCCGCACTCACTGTCGCTTTTGCACTCACTCTACATGAAATGAAATGAAATGAAAAAGAGATTTCTAAAGCGCACTGCGGCCAAGCGGCTTCCTGGCGCTGAGGAGCACAACAGTATCTACAGAGGGTCCCATGAGAGGTTAACCGGGAAATGCCTGAAGAAAGAGAAAAGTTTTGAGGGCTTTACGAAAGTGGGAAAAAATGGGGATAGAGCGGATGGAGAGAGGGAGATTGTTCCAAATCTGGGGGGCCAAGACAGAAAATCGAGTGCCCCCGGTTCGGGATTTGCGGAAGCGGGGGACATGAAGGAGAGAAAGAGAGGAAGAGCGGAGAGAGCGACTGGGAGCGTGGGAGGAGATAAGAGAGTTGATGAAAAGCGGGGCAGAACGAGCGTGCGCCCGGAAAGCCAGACAGGCTAGTTTAAACCGGGACCTGAAGAGAACCGGGAGCCAGTGAAGGGATTTGAGGGCCGGGGTGATGTGGGAGGATTTGGGAAGGCGAAGGATAAGGCGGGCCGCCTGGTTTTGGATGGCCTGGAGACGGCGAGTTTCGTAGGCAGGGATGCCTACGTACAAGCCGTTGCCATAATCCAGGCGGGATGTAATAAGGGCCGTGATAATGGTTTTAAGGGCATCAGCAGAAAAGAACCGGGAGATCTTACGAATAAGGCGGAGGGAGGAAAAACAAGAGGACACAACGGAACTCACTCAGCACTCGCACTCACTCAGTCTGCACTCACACTCTCTCTTCACTCACACTCTCTCTTCACTCACACTCACTCGTCACTCACTGTCACTTGCACTCATTGTCACTCACTGTCACTCGCACTCACTGTCACTCGCACTCACTGTCACTCGCACTCACTGTCACTCACTGTCACTTGCACTGTCACTCTCGCACTCACTCTGCACACACTCACTCTGCACTGTCACTCGCACTCACTCTGCACTCACTGTCACTCTGCACTCACTGTCACTGCACTCAGTCACTCTGCACTCAGTCACTCTGCACTCACTGTCACTCTGCACTCACTGTCACTCTGCACTCACTGTCACTCTGCACTCACTGTCACTCTGTACTCACTGTCACTCGCATTCACTGTCACTCGCACTCACTCTGCACTCACTGCCACTCTGCACTCAGTCTGCACTCACTGTCACTCTTCACTCACTCACACTCTCTGCACTCACTGTCACTCGCACTCACTCTGCACTCACTGTCACTCGCACTCACTCTGCACTCACTGTCATTCTTCACTCACTCTGCACTCACTGTCACTCTCGCACACTGTCATTCTTCACTCACTGTCACTCTCGCACACTGTCATTCTTCACTCACTCATTGATTGTTATCTCGAAGATCCCATACCATCATTTGACGAATAATAAAACCCCAGAAACAAAATAAATTATTTTGCCTTTTGCTCATACTTATTTAACAGAACACAAAAATAGAAAGGTGTTAAAGCTCACCCACAGATACACTATGACCAGACCCCAAATCATTTCTAATCGGATTTCGTATATGTGCCCACCTGGTTGTCTATCATCCCATACAAAGTCGGTCGCTGCTACATATCAAGCCCTGATGGGCAAACGTTGGCGATCTTGACCTGCATGGTTCCCTACCTTTCCTGGTGGTGCCGCCAACCTTCCTAGAATTGGTAAGGCACACCCACTACCCCAAATGCACTGCCAGCTCGTCATCAATGTTCATCCCATGGGAAATGTTGGTCTGCAAGGTAAAAATTTATTTCAATTAAAGTCTTCGTAGCGCCGAAGCCCGGTTACCACCTCATTGGGACTACTCTACACAGTAGAAAACCTCAAAATATTCCAACTACTGGTGTGAGGTGCCGGAACGCGCCTAACCACTGGGTATGAAGAATCCCCCTTGGTTATGGTTCACACATGTTCTAGAATACTCGTCTAGGTTGGATGTATGTGGTGCTTCAAATGTATTGTTTACTGCAGGGACACACAAGACAATACATGGTTGGATCTGAATTGCAATTAAAAAATGTGTTTATTTATTTAATTTCTTGTATAGCACAAGAATCGATCCCGGTCGGGATATCTCCGCGCTTTACTCACAAAGGTAGTGAAAAACAGGGTCATTGCAGATGAACTGAGATTACAGAGGTGGGACAACAGTTAGTTATACCTCCATGAACAGGTTCGTTTTTAGCATTTTTCTGAATGAGAAGTGATTAGAGATCTGTCTGAGGCTAAGGGGCAGATTGTTCCACAAAGTCGGCACCCAGTGAACAGAGGGCTAGGCCACCTTGTCTGGTCTTTTTGATAAAAGGGGGTTTAAGCAGGAATTGATTGCTTGACCGCAGATCTCGGTCCGGTTTGTAAGGCTGTAGTTTTTGGGTTAAGTAGTTGGGGCCGTTTCAAACAGACATTTGTGGACAGTACAGCAGATCTTAAATTTGACACGTTGGCGTATTGGGAGCCAGTGTAGTTCTCTCAACAGGGGTCTTGAAGATGTTCTTGAGGGAGCATTCAGAATCAGTCTGGCCTCCGTGTTCCGAACCACCTGTAGTCGATTGATGGCGTCCTCATTAGCTTGTATCAGAAGCCCATTGCAATAGTCTAATCGACTCATTACAAGGGCCTGTACAAGGGTCTTTCTGTAGGTGTCCGGTAAAAGAGGGAAAACTCGCCTGAGTAGGCCAATGGTGCGAAAACAGGCTCCTGCAATCACATTTGCGTGTTCTTTTAGGGTTAAGTTTTGGTCCAGTTTTACACCCAGATTTTTGACGGTTGGTTTTGGGGAGGGTACTGGTCCCAAGTCCTGGGGCCACCAGTCGGGAGACAAGAGTATGCTAGCTTTCCCAAAGAGCATCACTTCTGTCTTCCCGACATTACATTGGAGGTAATTGGAGGCCATTCAGTTTGAGACAGCCCTCGTACCTTCCGCAAAATTTTCCCTAACATTAGAGTTGAGGGCATGGAAAGGGTAGAGGAGTTGAGTGTCATCGGCGTAAGACACTGGTGTGAATCCGTACTTCCTCACAATCTCAGCAAGGGGGGCCACATACACATTAAATAATGTGGGGCTTAGGCATGAGCCCTGTGGCACCCCCTTCGTGAGCGCCCTGGAGATGGAGTGGTAGGGGCCCAGGCTGACAGATTGTGAGCGGCCAGAGAGGAAGCTTTCCAGCCATGCAAGCGCCTGACCTCCAATGCCCACTCCTTGCAGTCGGCTCAACAAGATTTTATGAGACACAGTAAGCGCTGCAGTCTTGAAGGATACTTGTCGAATTTTAAAGCTGTTTGCACGCGTGATTGGCGCTACTGGGTCGCGCTTATTAACTATTATTTTACCCATTTTAATGCTCGTGGCTCTTAGCCGCTTTTCTTTTGATTTAAATCGCCGCGCTGTCTGAGAGGGTAACGGGGATTGTTAGGACATTGCTAGCACCTAAAATTTGGAAACACTCACCGCTGCTTTAGCGGGCCTTTAGCTGCTTCTTCCTGCGAGGGGGACATCTTGGGTGAGGTAGTGCCGGTTTGCGGCAGACATCTTGGGTAGCAGTCTAGCTGCTGGGTGACGTGATAGGCACACAGGAGCCCATTTAAGACAGATAGGCTTGGGCGCTCCCCCTGAAAGGTAAGCGCTGCAGTCTTGAAGGATACTTGTCGAATTTTAAAGCTGTTTGCACGCGTGATTGGCGCTACTGGGTCGCGCTTATTAACTATTATTTTACCCATTTTAATGCTCGTGGCTCTTAGCCGCTTTTCTTTTGATTTAAATCGCCGCGCTGTCTGAGAGGGTAACGGGGATTGTTAGGACATTGCTAGCACCTAAAATTTGGAAACACTCACCGCTGCTTTAGCGGGCCTTTAGCTGCTTCTTCCTGCGAGGGGGACATCTTGGGTGAGGTAGTGCCGGTTTGCGGCAGACATCTTGGGTAGCAGTCTAGCTGCTGGGTGACGTGATAGGCACACAGGAGCCCATTTAAACCTGCCATTATGCTAACGCGCAGCGTATGCGCGCAGCGGGCGTGCCATGTGCACGCCGGAGGCTCGCCAGAGGCAAGCCCATCTATGCCCATCCAGGACCAGACGGGACCTGGGGCCAGAACCCCTGGTCCGCGCATTATATATGGCAGAGGTGAGCTTCTGGAAATTAACTTGCGACGCTCACCACTTGAGGAGGGAAGCGAGGCGGCGCTCCGACAGTCAGGACTCTGGAAGGCTCATGATAAAAATCTTGGCCGGGCTCTCACTCATAAAGCGGGGGTCGTGCACTATGGGCTGCTAAACACACGCTCTCTCCAGAAACATAGTGGAGAGGTGTATTTACTGCTGGAGGATGGGGAATTCGACGTATTGGGGATCACGGAGACATGGTTGGAGGATTCCTCGCTACCGGATCTGGTGGCTGCCCTACCGGCAAGCTTCTCGGTCCTACATCGCAACAGAGCGGGAGAGAAAAGAGGTGGAGGGGTGGCACTTTTCTTTGCTGACCGTATGCGTGGAGAAACAATCCTGGCCGAGGATATAGGCGGGGCGGAGGTTCTAGGTGTTAAACTTAGACTGGGGACAGATTGTTTAACTGTCCTGGTAGTTTACCGTCCTCCCTGGGCCTTGCCGGAGTTCCCGGATTTATTTTTGAAACTTGTGCAGGACATGCGCTCGAGGTTTGATAATTTGGTCATCCTGGGAGACTTCAATTATCATTGGGAACTTACCCCAAGAGAAGGGCAGGCTGGCCACATTGACGAGGCATTATCCTCGCTAGGTTTAATCCAGCAAGTAAGGGGACCGACACATGTGAAAGGTCACACGCTGGACTTAGTTTGGACGTCAATGCCGGTACAGGGACCGACGACCTCACAACCGTGTGTCTGGTCGGACCATCACTTACTGAAGGGAGATCTCCTGATGAACTCACTTAAAACGAAACCGGCAGAAGGCCAGAGGCTGGTGAGGAAATGGAAGAACATCAATGGAGGAAAGATGGTGGCACATCTTTCAGCGAATTATCCTCAGACCCGTTTAGTTGACAATCCTGATGCCCTCTGTAGTAATCTAGAGGAGAGGCTTCGAAGTGCGGTCGACCATGTGGCGCCAGCACGCAGGGTCAATCTAGTAAATAGAGGCCGGAGGTCCCCTTGGTACAACGACTCTCTAAGGGAGAAAAAGAGGGCCTTGCGCAAGTCGGAGAGAGCTTGGCGCAAAGCCTATGATACTAAGGCGAGAAGTATCTATTTGCTTGAATTAGCGAATTACAAGCGGGCAATAATAGCTAGGAAGGCGGACTTCTATGAGGAAAGGATCACCACAGCTACAAATCCTCAAAAGGAAATCTTCCGAGTCTGCCAGAGATTTCAGAACTTCTTCACCAGCAAAATTAAAGATCTTAATTCGGAAATTGCCTGTACCCCCATACATGCTTGCCCCCCACTGACTACGTCGGCCAAAAAGCTGGGGGATAGACCTCTGGATCTTCTTCCTCCCATTACGAAAGAGGAACTGTCCCTGCTCACTGGGAGAGTTAAGTCTGGCTCCCAGGCAGACCCGTGTCCCCCTGACGTCTTCAAACTGGCTATGCCAGGAATAGAAGAGGAGGTGCTGAATCTTTTGAACTCATCTTTAGCATCAGGAAAGGTTCCTACTGCCTTTAAGGAAGCAAGGTTGATCCCTTTGCTAAAAAAGCCTGGGGCAGACGTGAAATGCCTAAAAAATTTTAGGCCTATTTCCCAGATCCCTTTCCTGGCCAAGGTGCTGGAACAGCATGTTTTGGCCGACCTTTCTGACCATCTAGAAAGGAACGGTCTGTTGGAACCAAACCAATCGGGGTTCCGTGCAAATCATAGCACGGAACTGGTCATGCTGTCCATCATAGATGAGCTCCGAAATAGGGCAGACAAGAAGATACCCGGCGCCCTGGTGCTGTTAGACCTCTCCGCGGCGTTTGACACCGTTTGTCACAAACAACTCCTGTCGCGGATGAGGGACTTCGGCATCCAGGGCACAGCCCACGCCTGGTTTGCTTCTTTTCTACAAGGGAGGACACAAAGAGTTCAGCTGGGAGAATTGCTCTCTACTGCAACACCAATCTCTTGTGGAGTGCCACAGTGGTCGGCTTTGTCGCCCCTGTTATTCAATATATATCTTCAACCACTGATTGCACTCCTGAATCAAATGGATTGTCAGGTATACAACTATGCTGACGACACCCAAATTATTATCCAAATGGATAATGTGCCTGGGGCGCCAGCAAATCTGCAAACCATCTTGAAGCATACAGCTAATTGGATGTCGCTGAACTCCCTAAAAATTAATCCGGACAAGACGGAAGTTCTACCTATTACCATCGCTGGTAATCCAAGGCATGATGGATTCTGGCCGAGGGAACTTGGACCGCCCCCGGAGCCGGCAGTGGCTGTAAAAAGCCTAGGCATCTATGTGGATGACAAGCTTTCCATGCGGAAACAAGTTACCACGGTGGTAGGAACTTGTGTTGGCATGCTTCGTCAACTTAGGAAAATCGCGCCATTACTGTCCCATTCCACACTGAGAAGGGCGGTTTCCGCTATGATCCTTGCAAGACTGGACTACGGCAACTCGCTCTATTTGGGTTTACCCCAAAAACTCCTAGACAAACTTCAGATGGTGATGAATGATGCCGCTAGGCTCATTCACAAGAAACCCAGGAGCACGCATGTGTCCCCACTTATGCGTGAGCTACATTGGCTCCCAATAAGGCAGAGGGTGCTCTTTAAAGGGTTATGCATTGCACATAAATCCCTTTATGGTAAGGCACCAAAATACATTAAGACCCGCCTGACTCCATATAAACCTGCTAGGGTGCTAAGATCTGCTGAGGCAACTCTTCTCATGCAACCTCGTTTCAGATTGGCGACAGTGGGCGGTCGTGCCATCTCGAACACCCTCCCAGGGGCCTGGAATAGTCTACCGGTGGACGTGCGCAAAGAATCTAATTTGCTGACCTTTCGGAAGAGGTTGAAGACTGTTCTTTTCCAGAAGACCTGGGGAGGGCTATAAATTTCTGGGAAGTGTCTTTCTTTTGGTTTCCTGCGGTGCTTACTGGACAAGCGCTTAGAGACCCCTGGGTTATATAGCGCTATACAAATCGAAAGAAATAAATAAATAAATATGAAAAGCAGCTGACAGGTCTAACAGCACCAGAATCATCGAGCCTCCTCTATCCTGTGACATCTTGATGTTATCGGTCACGGAGAGGAGTGCTGATTCGGTGCTGTAGTTGGGCCTGAACCAAGATTGAGATTGGTCCAGGCCTCCTGTCGCTTCTATGAAACTGGAAATCTGGGTGTTAACAAATTTCTCTGCCAACTTACTCAGGAGGGGCAAAAGAGAGATTGGGCGGAGGTTGGAGAGTTCCGTCCAGGGAGAAGTGGTATTTTTACGTATCGGATTCCCTACTGCCTCTTTCCACTGTTGCGGGAGTTTACCTTCTTTAAAGGAGAGATTGAGGATTTTTTTGATGATTGGACATAATGATCTGCTCAGGTTGTTAGTCAGTCTGGCAGGGAGAAGATCATGAGGGGAGCCAGATTTCATGTTGCTCAATAATGATAGAATATCACTCTCCGTGACTTCTTGGATGACATTAAAGATCTCTGTGGGAGTTTCTTTACATAAGGTACTAAGGTCTTCCGAGTTATTAGGGTGTTTGGCCAGGATTTTATTGTAGATCGTGTCGATCTTATCCTCGAAAAATTGAGAAACACTATTACACAACTCTTGAGAGAAAGTGTCAGGGCTTTCGCAAGCCACGGGGTTGGTAAAAGTCTTGAGGATTTTATATAATTCTCTAGTAGAGTTGCCGGCTTCATCAAGCTGAGACAGCAAGCAGGTTTTTCTTGCCTTTTTAATGTTTTTATAGTAGGTAGATATTGCCTGCAGATAAAGTTCCTTGCTGGCGAGGGAATGATTCTTTCTCCATTGTTTTTCCAGCTTTCTGCATTTTTGTTTCTCTATTTTTAGTGTTTCGGTGTACCATGTTTCTTTTTTGGTGGTCGAGGGTTGTTTGACTATCTTTTGTGGAGCTAAAGAGTTTATGGTATCCAGAAGGGTGTTGTTTAGTTTGGATAGAGCCGATTCAGTGTTATCAGAGTCAGAAATAATTGGCTCTCTCCAGACTTGCTCAAAAGAGTCCGGGGTGATTTTATGCCATGATCTCCGTTTAATGGTCAAAGTAGTAGGGGGATCAGAAGGTTTAGCAAGTTGTAAAAAGGAAAATTCCAGCATGCTATGATCGGACCAGTTAATAGATTTGGGGGGGTGGCAATGTATTGAGGGATGGTTGGTAAATATTAAATCCAGAGTATGGCCTTTTCTATGAGTGGGGCCACAGTTTCTTAAATGAAGACCTAAAAGAGCAATGTCGGCTAGAAGGAGTTTGGTGTCAGAGTCTTCAGCTACGTCTGCATGAAAATTAAAATCTCTGAGTAAGATAAAATTTTCTTTTGCTCATGTGTGGGGCTAGTATTTCGGTTAAGGCTAGTGAAAAGCCAGCATTGGGGCCCGGAGGCCGGTATACTAGGGCGCCTCTCCAATGGTCCTTAGTTCTGGTATTAATTTTAAAAATCATTATTTCCATAGTGGGCAGAATAGTTTGTTCCAGCACTGTAATATGGAGTTTTTCTTTGTAGATAATGGCGGTTCCTCCACCAGTTTTTACAGGGCGGTCCTGTCTTAAAATTTTATATCCTTGAGGGATACCCAGAGTTATAGATGGAACAGTATGGGGCTTCAGCCAAGTTTCCGTAAGGATACATACTTCTGGTTTGAGACTCTGGATAGTATCCCAGATCTCGACATGGTGCCGGGGAAGTGATCGAACATTTAAAAGAAAGCTTTTCCAGCCTTTCGTTTTAGTGCTAGTATCAATGGCCCTTGTGAAACCAGTAATAATGGAGTCAGAAGTAGCTTGGAATCTACATTGAGGACAAGAGAACGGGCCTTCAGGAAATGGCCAGTTATCGCAAGCACACCTCGGTTGTCCCTGAGGTCGAAGAGCTAGTAGGGATTGTGGGGTGTACTTGAGGCGTGTGTCCTGTGTAAAGGCCATGGTAAATAATGGAAAATAGGGTAGAGTGAGTGGCCCCTGGCCCCGTCCTGACGCGGACGGGCGCAGACTGGCTTCTCTCTGGCGCGTCTCAGGCGCTTCGCTGCGCGCGACCGCTGCATGTTCTTTGTGACGAGGGGGCTAAATACCCCTCAGCATGCAGCAACTAGAGCGCTAACCGCTTGCTGTAGGCGGAAGTGACCTGGCTCTGCCTGACCCGCCCTCCGCTCAACGGCACTGGTTGCCGAGTCGGACCGGGGCGGGCAGGACGATTGATCGAGCACAGGCTGGCTTAGATGGTAAGATTAGTTATTTTGGCCTGCAAATGTTGCCCTGGGGCGTGTAGCGCTATTATAAGACAAATAGACTACAAGGGCTCCAACTAAATCGGCGCTATTAAATCAGCAATTCACTTTTAAAATCAGTTAAAAATCGTTCATTTGCAAGCTCAGTCAGTTGTTCATCACCTGAGGCGTCAGCGGGTCAGGGAGACACTGCCACCGTCCTGCCTACCGCGATACGCCGCCTGCTCCTCGCTGCCTAAATACCCCTCAGCATGCAGCAACTAGAGCGCTAACCGCTCCCTGTAGGCGGAAGTGACCTGGCTCTGCCTGACCCGCCCTCCGCTCAACGGCACTGGTTGCCGAGTCGGACCGGGGCGGGCAGGACGATTGATCGAGCACAGGCTGGCTTAGATGGTAAGATTAGTTATTTGGCCTGCAAATGTTGCCCTGGGGCGTGTAGCGCTATTATAAGACAAATAGACTACAAGGGCTCCAACTAAATCAGCGCTATTAAATCAGCAATTCACTTTTAAAATCGGTTAAAAATCGTTCATTTGCAAGCTCAGTCAGTTGTTCATCACCTGAGGCGTCAGCGGGTCGGGGAGACACTGCCACCGTCCTCCTGTGGTCCTAACCAGCTTTGTTCTGCCTGGTACCTTAAACATATAGACCGTACTGCGGAGAATTGGGAAATATATACACCTATAAATAAATGGCAGAGTGGGTCCAGGTTCCCCTCGATTTCAAGTAAAATCAATAGTTGTGTCATGAAATTGAGTTGCGGTGGATGAAGTATTTTGGTTCAGTCTATGAGCTCGGAGCCATTATTTACATATCTTTAAGAACAGTTTTTGTTGGTTTCCGTGTTGGTTATTTTGCACTAAACCTACGTACTAATGCTGGTGACCCGCAGGGGTTAGCTGTCCCTTTCAGTCTTTGAATTGCTTTGTACTTGCGTTTTAAGATCACGTCTCCTCCACAATTGATTACCTGAATCAAGGTGGGGTGCTCATCTCTGGTCAGTGGGGAGCCCTTCTTTCTTTACTGTCGGTACTCTCGGACATACACTCATAGAGACAGTATTTATTTTGCCCTTTAACACTTGTCTTGATTTTTCCAGGAATAAGGGAACATTTTCAAACAAAATATGCATTATACAAATTTTGCTCCCATGCAATAGCAGGCGTTTAGCTTTTGTTTTTAAATTGAGCGAAATTGATAACGTTTTTCTTTTAGATTGCTTAGTTGTGAAGTCCGATTTCCCAGAACCTAGGATGGGAAGAGGGCAAGTAAGTAAGACTCATGAAAAAACAAAGGGAGAATCATTTTGCTCAACCTTTTTGGTAACTTTTTGAGCCATGTAAGAATTTCCCTCCTTATAGATGGCTGTGACGTCTTCGCTGTGGTTCCATACTCGCTGGTTTTGCTGGACGCCCAGGGAAGTTCAGCCGTTTGATGTGCCTGCCAAGCCATGTTGTAAGCACTCGCTGGGCTTGCCGTGTTATGCCCGGCGCGCCCTGTCTCAAGATGTGTGCCTCCATGATTATGTAGAGCAAGCTGATTTTTTTTTAGATGCTTGCCTATATATTGCAATCCAGGGTTTAAGATGCATACGTATGCATGGAAATTTAAATAACTCAAACCTGGCTAAAAGGCAAAGGAGTGACGGACAGAAAGGGGTGTTACGTGAGGGTGGAGTTAGAGTTGTGGGGTGGAGGGGAAGTGGTAAAACCTTCTAATCCCTTGAAATCCGTTCAGCTGACAAGTAGTCCCATGTCATGTTTGACGGCGCCAATCAGCACCACCTATGTAAAATACACTGTGTTGCATTATGGGACTCGTAGTTCCACTTTTGACATTTAAAGTCTGCGCTCAAACTCCCAAGCCTGCAAAGTGCTCCTGGATAAAAAAAAAAAATTAAAAAAGGACGGGACAGTTTGGAAGCTAAGAATCTGTGTTCCTGGCTGTGCAAATGTGACCGTCAGTCACTGCTGTTAAGACAGGTCCAGTGCAATGGTGGCCGCCAATCCTGGCGAGAAGACACTGAATACCACAGGTAGTCCGATGTTCCTACAGTAGCTTTAATACAACGTGCCGCACGTGTTTTAAACAAATATGTCGAGAGTGGAGCGCTTCCTTGCCCTAGCCCTGTCGGCGTGTGTTCAGCAACAGACGCTGGTTAGCGCCGCGGGGGTGACCTCTCTCACTAGTGACCCCAGTGACACAGCAGGATTGACCTCTTGTTACAGCCTCAGCCTTTAAAAGTCTCCTATGTGCTGCCGCGAGGAAGAATAGCTGTCCAGCAAGGGTCAAGGAATGCCCGATCCGTGCCAGATTTTTATGATAACCGGTGACTCTGTAAATGCCTTCCATTTATCGCGGGTGTAGGGTGAATGCGCGTGAGTTCACCTCGGCCCCTCCCTAGCACCCCTTCCCAGCAGGTATCGACCCAGCACGATGCTGCAGCGCCAACCCCGATGTATAATGTATGTGGTGTCCACAGCGCCCCTTCCCCACCCCTGGAAGCAGGCGTTTAATCTAGGGTCAGAGCTCGGGCATGACGACAGCACTCATCAATGCACCCCCTCCCCGCCTGTTCCCATTCCCGCCCACAACACATGCCTGGGATCCTTCGGCCTGCCGCAAGAAGATCCCAGCAGCATTTCCTCTCCAAGGCCCACTGCGGGCGGCGTGGTGGTGCTGCAGGGCTCTCCCGCCTCTGATGCCGCCGGGCTCCCTCAGCTCACGGGAGCCCGGCAGAGCGCCCGCCATGGTTGTTCTCCTGTCTCCCGGGCTGCGGGGGGCGGGACTTCCGGCTGGCCGCGCAGGGATTGGCCGGCCGGAAGAAACAGACAGCAAAAAAACGCCCAGCTGAAGTGAAAACGCCCACGGACGAAAACGGGTCCGCGTTGACGGACAGATTCACCTCCCATGCCCCTCCTGGGAGCATACGGAGAGCGGGGGGGGGGCAGGGGCGGGAACGAAGACACGGAGAGCGGGAGGGGGGGCGGGAACGAACACACGGAGAGCGGGAGGGGGGGGCAGGGGCGGGAACTAACACACGGGGAGCGGGGGGGGGCAGGGGCGGGAACGGGCACTGGCAACAAATCACCTTCCATTGTGTCGGCTCGGAGTAGAGAGCCGGTCAGGTCTGCGTCCTCACATGGAGAGCCATCCAGCTGGTGTGAGGAAGGATGCTGCAGAAAGAAGAAAAAAATAAACACGCCCACCGCCCGATGACGAGGCAAAAAGGGTGGAGATGGAAAAAATCTCGGGAACGCCCCCGAATCTGGTCTGGCCTTTACGGACAGATCTCTGTTCCAATGGCTAGCCTCCATTTATGGAGCTAGCCAATGGAACAGAGGGGCGTATTCAAGTGTCCCTTACTGAAAACTAGAGATTTCTCCTGGGGGCGGAGCAAACGCTCCGTGCCCCAGGCAAAACCTAAAAAGGGGCTGTCGAAGTGATTCTTCGAGATCAACAGGGCAAGGGTTTTTATTCCCGTTTCTTTTTAATCAAGAAAAAGTCAGGAGAGTGGCACCCCATTCTGGACTTAAGAGCCCTAAACAAGTTCATCAAATCACAAACTTTCCGAATGTTAACTTTATTGGAAATTCTACAGTACCTCAATCCCGGGGAGTTCCTATCCACTATCGACATCCAAGATGCATATTTTCATGTGGCAATATTCAACAAACACAGAAAATATCTTCGCTTCACTGTCGGATCGAAGCACTTCCAGTTCAAGGTGTTGCCATTCGGCCTTCGTTCGGCACCGAGAGTTTTTACAAAAATCATGGCTCTGGTTGCAGCTTTCCTTCGCCTGCATGGTATTCAATTTTACCCTTATCTAGACGATTATATAATGAAGGCTCAGAAATATCAAGCATCAAGGCAACACACTCAGACTTGCCTGTCACTTTTTTGCACCCTGGGCCTGTCTATCAATCAGGAAAAGTCTCATCTTCGTCCATCTCAACAGAGAATCTTTCTAGGAGTCTTGATCGATTCTCGTCTAGCACAGGTGTTTGTCTCACAGGAGCGACAAGTTTGCATTCTCAACATGGTCTCTTTTCTAAGATCAAAAAAGTCTGTTTCAGTCCGAATGTTGAAATCCTTTCTGGGCATGGCCTCTTCTTGCATCCATCTGATTCCGCATTGCAGGCTTCATATGAGAGTCATACAAGAGGAGTTGGACAAACAATGGAAACAGGTCTCGGGGGCGTTCAACGACAAAATCTGCCTGAACCCAGGCATTCAAACAGCATTGGAATGGTGGGCTCACCTTCGAAACATCGCCGCCGGGCAGCCCTTCCAGGAAACAGCTCCTACGCTTACCCTCACAACGGACGCATCCTTGGAGGGTTGGGGGGCACACCTCGAGGGGATGTCGGTCAAGGGCAAATGGACTGCAATTCAACGCACATGGCATATAAATTGCCTAGAACTCTTGGCCATCTTCCTTCAATCAATCAATCAATCAGCAAAATTTGTATAGCGCGCTACTCACCCGCAAGGGTCTCAAGCGCTGGGGGAGGGGGGGGTCGCTACTGCTCGAACAGCCAGGTCTTGAGTTGTTTCCTAAAGGAGAGATGGTCCAGGGTCAGCCGTAGGTGAGTGGGGAGGGAGTTCCATGTCTTGGCTGCCAGGTAGGAGAAGGATCTTCCTCCGATGGGCGATTTCCGGACTCGTGGGACGGAGGCGATGGCGAGGCTGGCGGATCGGAGCTGGCGGTTGGGTGTGTAGAATGCGAGGCGGCTGTTGAGGTACTTCGGGCCCTTGTTGTGGAGAGCCTTGTGTGCGTGGGTGAGGAGTCTGAACGTGATCTTCTTGTCGACGGGGAGCCAGTGCAGGTCCTTCAGGCGGGCCGAGATGTGGCTGCGGCGATGAATGCCCAGGATGAGTCGTGCTGAGGCCTTCTGAATGCGCTGGAGTCTCTTCCGGAGTTTGGCTGTGGTTCCAGCGTAGAGGGTGTTCCCGTAGTCCAAACGGCTGGTGATGAGGGTCTGGGTGACCGTCTTCCTGGTTTCGGTGGGGATCCACCAGAAGATCTTTCGGAGCATGCGCAGGGTGTTGAAGCAGGATGACGAGACGGCGTTCACTTGCTTGGTCATCGTGAGGGAGGAGTCCAGGATGAAGCCCAGGTTGCGTGCGTGGTCCGTTGGTTTGGGGGCGGTGCCCAGGGAAGGGGGCCACCAGGAGTCGTCCCAGGCGGAGGGAGATGGTCCGAGGATGAGGACTTCCGTCTTGTCTGAGTTCAGTTTCAAACAGCTGATCTTCATTCATTCTGCGATGTCTTTCATTCCTTCCTGGAGGTTGGCTTTGGCGGTGGTGGGGTCGTTGGTGAGGGAGAGGATCAGCTGGGTGTCGTCGGCGTAGGAGATGAGGTTGAGGTTGTGTTGGCGTGCGATGGCTGCGAGGGGGCTCATGTAGACGTTGAAGAGGGTGGGGCTGAGTGAGGATCCTTGCGGAACGCCGCAGATGACTTCGGAGGCCGCAGATCGGAACGGGGGGAGGCGGACTCTCTGTGTTCTTCCGTCGAGGAACGAGATGATCCATGTAGGAGAGTATGGTCTGCAATCCTATGATCACCCAGATTTTTTGCTTTTGTTTCACTGGTTTACGACTTTCTCTGGCTGTGGGCCTGCCAATCAGACCCACAGCCTGGCTGTTCTCTCCCTAAATTATAACGTGTACCCTAGGTGCATTTACCAATTGGTACTGGGCCACCTTATCAGACCCTGTAACTCAGGGCATAGGTGTACCCAGGGCCTACCAGGGGCTGAAGCATGTACTATGCCACCCCTGGCTGGCCTCCTAAATTCGACACAACTGGCTGCATGAAAGCTGGGGCAAAGTCGTGTAATCACCCTTTGCTGTAGATATAGTATACCTATAACTAACCCTAAAATGGACACACAGATTCCTATCAGTCACTCCTATGGCAGGCCTTGACAATCCTGAAGGCAGAGTGCTTGGAATCGTGTGAGATTGTGCTCTGGCATGAGCTGAGCCTGTCTGCAGCTTGCGGAACCAAGTCCTAATAGCTGTTCCATGATATCGCATACCATATACTCTTAAGTGCATTATAATCCTCGCGGTTAAATGCTATCTTTGGTATTGCTTTATCAAAACATGTCGAGTAAGGTGTCATACGAATTGGAATACTAACCCCTCGCCAATTCTGGCGACGGGGTTAGCATTCCACCCTTCTAGAGGGACACGACATGTATGTAACTGTGAACCCCGGTTAAAGTTAACTCGAGCCTCAGCATCACAAAATGGATGCTGCCACCACAGACACGAGTCTGACCCCCTGCAGCTGGGAGTCCTTCCAGCGAGGGGAGCCTGGACAAAGGGTTTCCTGTCGAGGGCGGTGCTAGCACCGTCCCAGACAGGGTTTTGTGTATCCTTGGTTGGCAGGGCTTTACAGGAAGGTGACTGCTGAGTGGCACCCCGGTGCTCACTACGCATAGGCCGGTCAGAACCAGTTCCAGGGGCACACCAGCCCCTGGCCTGGGGAAAGTCCGGCATGGGAGAGGGGTGTAACCACCCCCCTCCTAGTCCCACCCATAGGCAGGACCTAGTCACCGGGTCAGCCCCCTTTTTTAGTATAAAGATAGGAGCGGGCCCCCTGTTCAAATTAGATCATCTTTGGAATCAAGACACGACTTTCTGCGAAAGGACATCAAGATTTCTTCTTCAAGATTCTCCCTTGTGGCTAAGGAGTAGTCACCCTGCACCCGCAGGCACCATCCTAAGAAACACTGCGGTCTGCTACAAGTCCTTCCTCAGGAATCCGACGACCCAGCTCGACGAGACCTGGCTTCCCTGGCACCTCTGACCTCTACTCACCTCTACAGCCAAGCTGAGAACGTGAGTGCGACGAGACCTCGAGGGACCGACGATCGCCAAGACTGCACGACTTCTTTTCAACAAGCCCACTGAGTCTTCCACTGGTGAGTGCTTTGGGGTCCGAGAAGCCCCAACCCTGAGCAGCTCCAGCACCGAAGATCAGCCCTCCAGCATCTCCACGATCTGCGTGGGGCCCTTCTGCTTTTTGCTGTTCCCCGCGTTGTTTGCCTACTAGCCGGCTGGCTTGTGGCCTTCTTAACGACGCCCAACGACATCACTGCTGCTGGTCTGGTTGCTCCAGACTGACCCTTACTTCCTTCTTTAAGAGAAGCACCCCGGACCCTCCTGGTCCACTCCAGACGCCATTTTGAGTCCACCACGTGGGCTTGAATTTGCCAAGGCTTTGTTGCCCAATCCTGGGTCCAGCGACGCCGACAGCTTCATCCATCGTGGAACAGCTCACTCCTCCATCCTGGTCGCCGACAACGCCTCCTGGTCCGTGAGATCTGCAGAGCACAGCGTCACCCACTCACCTAGTCGAGGTGACTACCATCCGGTGCCCTCCTGGTGCCCCCTGACTATTGGCTAGTAGTCACGAACTTGGTCCCCTCTGCTTTCAGGTGTCATCCATCTTCAAGATCCAGGCTTGGATCACTTCGAACTCTCTTCACTGGTCGCCTGCCAGCATCTTTCTTCCAGGCTCCTGGTCCGTCTACGAGGATTCCCGACATCTTTTGAGACATATGCAGCTGCAGCCCCTGGGCTAGGTAACTTCGGCATTTCGGTGCCCCAGCATAGCCTCACTATCCAAGGGTCAGGATCCACTTTCGTTTTCCTCCTACCAGGTCGGGTTCGCCCGAGAACACTAACTTTCTGAAATCTAGCTACCATAGACTTTGTCCCACATCCCGCGTGAGAGTGCACACTCTGCACCCGAGTCCCCTAGGCCTCCTAGAAGTAATCTGAAGATTCTATAGTCAAGACCTAGCGATTCCAAAGCCTATTAGTACTGTACTTACCTGCTAGTAATTTCGCATTCCACTTTCAGAGTATATGGTTTTCCGTGCCCCTCGGGCATTTGTATATACTGTGCTAACTTAAGTATTTTCGTAAGAGTTTTGTTTTGTGCTTAGTACCCTGTCCTCATAAAGAGTACAGGGCTGTTGTGATTTTAATAAATACACTGTTTATTTTCATAACACTTGTGTGGTGTCCTTTCACTGGGTGTTCAAGGGGTACATGTGTGGTATAACAGCTGGCTTAACACTCCCTCTCGAGTCTTTAGCCTTAGACTGCTCGTATCCATGCTACTAGGATAGCTGGTCTATAAGGTTGACTTACAACCAATCATCAATAAGGGTTGTTTGGACTGATACAAAGTGTTCACTAGAATAGTGAACATTATATATCAGGCCAACTTCTCACAATCCACTCCAGTGCCGCTCCTTGGATTCCGTTGTTGCTGAGGCGCTGTATTACGGTGCGGTGGCATACGGTGTCGAAGGCTGCTGAGAGGTCTAGGAGCATGAGGGCAGCAATTTCCCCGTTGTCGAGCAGGGACCGGATGTCGTTGGTGGCTGCGATGAGGGCGGTCTCGGTGCTGTGGTTTGCTCGGAAACCGGACTATGAGGGGTCGAGGGAGCTGTTGGTCTCGAGGAAGGCGGAGAGTTGTCTGTTGACGGTCTTCTCAATGACTTTGGCAGGAAAAGGGAGGAGTGAGATCGGGCGGAAATTCTTGAGGTCCGTGGGGTCCGTGGTGGGTTTCTTCAGGAGGGCGCTCAGCTCGGCATGTTTCCAGCTTTCCGGGAAGGTGGCGGATGTGAAGGAGCTGATGATGATGTCCCGGAGTTGGGGTGCGATGATAGTCGGCTTTGTTGAAGATGAGGTGTGGACAGGGGTCGTTTGGGGAGCCGGAGTGGATGGTGTTCATTGTGCGAGTGGTGTCTTCGGTGCTGACCGAGGTCCAGGTGCAGAGGGTGGTGGTGGGGGGCGCTGGTTCGGTGGTTGGGTGCGTGGTCAGTGCGCCGAAGCTGTTGTGTATGTCGGTGATCTTGCGGTGGAAGAACGCGGCGAGAGAGTCGCAGAGGTCTTGCGAGGGTGTGATGTCATTGCAGGCGCTGGGGTTGGAGAGCTCTTTAATGATGCTGAAGAGTTCCTTGCTTTTGTGGGTGTTGTTGTCCAGTCGTTCTTTGAATGCTGTCTTCTTGGTGGTGCGGATCAGCTGGTGGTGTTTGCGGGTGGCGTTCTTGAGGGCTGTCATGTGTTCTGCTGTCTGGTCGTGGCCCCAGGCTTTCTCGAGGGTGCGGCAGGTTTTCTTGGAGTTTTTGAGGTCGTTGGTAAACCACGGGGCTTTCCTGCTGCCGGGTCTGCTGGGAGGATTCTTCAGTGGTGCGAGTTCGTCCGCGCAGTTGGTGAGCCACTGTGTGAGGTTGCGGGCTGCTTCGTCGGGGTCTGCCGTGTTGGTGGGCGGGTTCTGGCTGAGGGTGGTGGCGAGCTGGTCGGTGATCTTGCTCCAGCTTCTGAGGGGAACCTGTTGTGGGTGGTGGTGGGTCGTGGTTCTCCTGAAGTTGAAATGGACGCAGCTGTGATCTGTCCAGTGTAGTCCGGTGGAGTGGCTGAAGGAGATGTGCTTGCTGGAGGAGAAGACGGGGTCAAGCGTGTGGCCGGCGTAGTGGGTGGGGGTGTTCACCAGTTGCTTGAGTCCGAGGTTGGCGAGGTTGTCCAGCAGGGCGGCGGTGTTGCAGTCCTTGTTGTTCTCCAGGTGGAAGTTGAGGTCCCCTAGGTGGATGTAGTCTGGGGAGGTTAGGGTGTGCGGAGTGATGAAGTCTGCGATGGCTTCGCTGAATTGTGTGCATGGTCCCGGGGGTCTGTAGATGAGGGTGCCTCTGAGGGTGGTCTTGGGGTCGGTGTGTATCTGGAACTGAAGGTGCTCGGCGGCGGTGAGGGTGTTGTCGGAGTTGGTCGTGATGCGGATGGTGTTTCTGTGGACGATGGCAATGCCTCCTCCGGTTTAGTTGACGCGGTCCCTCTGGGTGATCTTGTAGCCATCCGGGATGGCAATGGCGATGTCAGGGGCTGAGGAGGCGTTCATCCAGGTTTCTGTGAGGAAGGAGACGTCTGGTGACGTGTCGAGGAGGTTCCAGAGTTGGACGGCGTGCCTGTGGACGGAGCGGGTGTTGAGCAGGATGCACTTGAGGTTGTTGTTGCTGGTGCTCGGCTTGGTGGGTGCGGTGCAGGTTCGAAGGCAGGTGAATTGGCAGGCTTGGCGGGTGAAGGGTCCGTGGGTGCTTTTTGGGGTGGCTCCGTAGCAGGCGGGCTTTTGGCCGGCGTTGAGTGCGTGGAGGCTGGCGGCGTCGTAAGATAGTCGGGTGCGCTGGCATCGTCGAGGACCAGGGGTCCTGGCGCTGGGCGCGGTCCAGGCGTAGACGGACTTGCCTTTGGCGCGCCTTCAGCACGCAATCGGCGATCCCCGCTGCGCGTACACGTGGGCTCCATATGAGGCGAAGTGGGAGGGATGAGCAGCTGGGAGGCGGGAGCGGGGCTGCCAATGGGGTTACAGAAAAGAAAAGGGGGCAGGGCCGCGAGGGAGCAGCGGCGGGAAGCGGGGGGGAGGTACACCATTGGCACAATAATAACGAAGCACAAATCTACTTGACAGAAAGAAAGAACAATATGCAGTCACGAAAATCTTAACAGAAAGAAAGAATAAAATGCAGTCACGAAAATCACACAAATGAGGGCAACAGTGGGGAAAGAACGAGCAGCAGCGAGGGGGCACCGAGGTCAGGGACGAACCTGTGGCGCCGGGGCAGAGACGCGCCTACAGCTGGCGAGCCGTGCGGCGTGGGGGGGGGTGTCCTGTGGACAGGTCACCTCGCCCTGAAATCTTTCCGGAGGCTGGTACAAGCCAATCGGTGCGGACAGACAACACCACCAGCATGCACTATCTAAACAAACAGGGAGGAACGAGGTCTCTTCTGCTTTCCAAACAGGCACAAGCAATCTGGGAATGGGCGATTCACTATCAATTCCACCTGTCAGCAGTAAACGTGCCGGTGTCTCCAACGCCCTTGCCGACTCTCTCAGCAGATCACTTGCAGACAATCACGAGTGGAAACTCCACCAACCAACTCTGGAATATGTCTTTCATCAGTGGGGCCACAAATGGACTTGTTTGCGACTCCGACCAACCGCAAATGCCTACACTTTGCAAGTCGGCATCCCCACAGAAAGTCCAGCGGGATTGCGTTTTCGATCAATTGGTCGAACGAATTCGCTTATGCTTTCCCCCCGCTCCCTCCAGTTCCGCGCCTGTTGCACAGGATGAGGCTTCAACCCAGTCACATCATACTGATTGCGCCCAGGTGGCCACACCGCCCAGGGTTCACGGATCTCCTCCTATTTTCCCAGTGCGATCCGATTCCTCTCTGCCCTCTGCGTCACCTGCTAACCAGGGACGGATTTGCCATCCGGATCCGGCATATCTCCAACTGCATGCTTGGAACCTGAGCACAATGAATTCTCACGTTTGAATATTGCTCCGGAGTGCAGGGAAGTGCTAGCTCATGCACGAGCTCCTTCCACCGTTAAGACATACCAACTGAAGTGGAAGCGGTTTTGTGTCTAGTGTCACAAGGAAGCCCTTGATCCGATGCACGCCAAGCCAGAGCAAATTCTGCCTTTTTTCCTTCCTCTAGCGAAGTCAGGACTTTCGCATTCCACTCTTAAAGTCTTTCTGGCAGCGATTTCTCGCTTTCGTCATGATGGCTCCACATCACTGTATTCCTCTCGAATCATCCAACAGTTCTTCAGAGGCCTCTTTCGACTGTATCCGCCCATATGTCTCCCACCGCCTGCTTGGCGCCTGAATCTGATTTTATCTCAGCCCCTCCTACCTCCTTTTGAGCCCATCCATTCAGCTGACTTAAAATTCCTCACGTGGAAGGTTGCTCTCCTACTTGCACTTACATCCTCCACGCGAGTAAGTGACATTCAAGCATTCACAATTCAGCCTCCATTTCTTCAATTCTCCAAGGACGCTGTTACTTTGCGTTCAAACCCGAAATTTATCCCCAAGGTTCCTACGGATTTCCATCTTAATGAGCCTATCATTCTCAAGACTTTTTTCCCAAATCTTCAGTCTCCTGCTGAGCGTTCTCTACATTCTTTGGATTTAAACCGTTGCCTAAAATTCTACATTCAGTGCACCACTCCTTTTCGAAAATCAGACAAGCTCTTCGTAGCCTATGGCCGAATGTGCAAAGGACATCCAGTCACTAAACCATCCATTACTGGATGGATTTCTTCTGCCATCGCCTTCTGCCATCAACGGGCTGGAAAGCCTCTTTCTGCTCCGGTGCGTGCACACTCAACAAGGGCTGTGGCATCATCCACCGCCCTCTTTGCTGGAGTTCCTCTGCGCCAGATCTGCAGAGCTGCAACGTGGTCGAGCAGACACACTTTTACGAGGCACTATTGTCAGGATTCAGTGGACGCTGCAGATGCTGCCGTGGGACAAGCGGTGCTACGAAATCTTTTCAACTAAGGTGAGCCTCTGTTGCTTCTCGCCTCATGTCATAAAATGTTTTGCCATATGTATAAATGTATGATATGTTCATATGTGCACTGATTTTACTCACTTTGGTTCTCAATGCCTTTTATGACTTATGTATTAGTTTACTGCTTTCTATTCTTATTCAAGCATGTGAATCTATGAAAGACACCCCTAATACTGGAGAAGAACATTAGTTACTTACCTGTAAACTGTGGTTCTCCAGTATTGGTGTCTTTCAAAGATTCACATGCGACCCACCCTTCCTCCCCTCAGAGGCTCTCTTCTCCTCATGTACTATAGCTCACTTTGGTGCTGCGAAAATCTGAGGACCTGAGCTTCTGAGGAGAAGGTTCTAGAGGGTGCTACTGCCTTATAATGACTCTGACATGTTACTAAAGTGAATTCTCCCTTTAATGCTTCTATGGGCCTTTGTAGTTCCATGGTACTTTTAACTTTATTTCTATATTTTATACGTATTACGTTTCATATGTATATTTATAATTATATATAAATATATTTTGTTTCTTTATATGTATATATATTTATTTTACTACTATTTTATGTACCGTGGGACTCCCACTTCGACGACGGGGAATATTCAAGCATGTGAATCTATGAAGACACAAATACTGGAGAACCACAGTTTACAGGTAAGTAACTAATGTTCATATGCATTTTTAAAGGTTTAAGTAAAAATCGCACCAGAAAGTGTTAAATGTGGGTATTTGGTAGTGCTAGACCGCAACAGAGTGACAAGTTCAGGCCGTCCGCGATGGTGTGCGGGCCAGATATAGGGACTGGTTTAGCCTGATGAAAAAGTTAACTTCTTAGAGTCCAGCGCACAGAGTTCAAAACTTCAGGATTTCAGAGGAAGAGCTGAACTGATTCCAGCCATGGGTCCTGGAGGGGGTGATGAGAGCTTCCTCTAGCAGAGGCCAGCAAAGCTCATGCAGGTCCACTTGCAGGGATAGACAAGGCCAGTTGCAGTAGGTCAGCTGGGCAGTTGCAGGGAGGCTCTGGGCTGATATTGCTGTGTCAGGAAGTCAGACAAAATTAAAATAAAATAGAAAGGGATTATTACAAATTCATTATCTCCTTACAACAGATAACTTAATTGTCCTAAAATTGCCCTTAGTTTTGTTAAAAAAAATACATTCTCAATTTATGGGCGCAATCTAAAACACCTATATAATCTAAAAGATTTAATTTTCTGTTTAAACCACTTAAAATTAGCATATTTTTAAAATTCTCTTTGTCAATACACGGACAACTCCTCCATTCCCTATTCCATAAGTAATCTTTTAACAGCCTGGATTTACTTTGCCAATGCTATTGCTATATTGAGGAACTGCATATCCATGAGGAGCTCAATTGCTAACATCCGTGATCCAACGTAGGAACAATTTTCGTTTGTCTAGCAATTTTTGCAATCCAACAGAATGTGAAGGCAATTACATTTCATACCCATCCCACATTTACACCTGCTCCCATAGTCCATCAGTATTCCTTTTATTTTGTCATTGGCTCGAGCAGGATTAATGCCTACTCTCATTCTACAAAGTACCATTCTGAGCCATTGATTTGGCAGGGTATCTAGGTAAGGATAACCTTTTTCATTCCTCAAACTATTTATCAAAAATTGCACAGACGCTTTTTGTCTCAAACACTCCATATCTGTTAGTCTGGACTTTTCCTTCGCTAGGGATTTGAGTACACTTTTTGTTTCTTCAATATGCAAGGGCTGGGGGTCAATTTTCACCTTCAACCTTTCACAGATGGAGTAAGTTTCTGTCTTATTACTTTCGCCCACTTTAGTTCGCTCAACTGTATCTCCTTCATACACCAAACCAACACTTTACCATCTTCCCCTGCCTCCAGTAGTTTCCAAAATCTAAGTAAACTCACTTGGACCTGGACATTCCATGATATCAAGTCTAGCTCTAGCCTAATGACCTAGAACATTGATGAGCTAGGCAATGGCATCAATGCTTTTAAGCATGTACCTTCCTTGCTGTCCCAGGTACTTTTTCCTCCTAAACATAACATTTCTGCCCCCTACTGCAATTGTGGAGGGATCATTGCATTAAATGCTTTCAACAGGGGTCTATGGGACATAGCGCCACAATTGCGATCAAATTTTTCAAGCCACAGACGGCGGCTAAAGCTTTGGCTTTTTGGGCCTCTAAGTGCGTACTCCATTTCAGTTATCTGTCAAACCATATTCCCAGATATTTATATTCGTTGACCACTTCTAGTTTTGTTTTCCCTAAAAGCCAGTTCCAACTTTGATCCCTCGTCCCAAAGCACAATATTTTTGTTTGGTCCATGTTAACTCTAAGGTGTTTTGAAGCACAATATGCATCAAACGCATTTAGCTTCCTTTGCAGACCCACTTCTGTTTGATCGAGAATTACTAAGTCGTCTGCGTACAGTAGACAGGACAAATGCTTCCCATTTACCTTTGGGTTTGCACTTCTCTCCGTCATTAATAAGGAAGGGAGGTCAGCAAGGAAGATTGCAAAAAGAAGTGGGGCCAATACGCAGCCCTGTCTTAAACCATTATTAATAGCAATCTCTGTTGTCAACCCCCACAAAGTATCTTTGATGACCTGAGCCCAAATCTGGCTATGCAATTCCTGGATTATTACTAGAAGCTCTTTCGGAATATTATACCTTTTTAGCGACTCCCAGAGACAGTCCCTGTCCACTAGATCAAACGCTGCCCGAAAGTCAACAGAACAGCAATAAAATCACCTTGCTGATTTAACGACTTCCGAGTTAATGCCCATAAGGCAAACCAGTGATCAATGGTTGAGTGCCCCTCCTTGTTCCACTGGCACAATCGAGTATAATTCTACCCAGTCCTTCAGTCTGCCTAGGATTATTTTAGAAAATACTTTTACCCCAATGTCTAACAGATTAATTACTCTGTAGTTTTTTGGGTCCTTCCTGTCCACTTTTTTTATGCAGAGGCTTAATCACCGCACCCTTCCATGATTTTGGGATGATACCTAGTTCTAGCACCAAGGAGAACATATTTGAGAAAAATAGTGCCCACCAGTTTAACTCTGTTTAATTATAACCACAGGTAAGTTATTTCGCCCAGCGGCTTGAGTTAGATTTAACTGCCTGATGGTGTCCCTCACTTTTTCCATCATGAATGCAGGTATTAACACTTTTGCCTCCAATATCTTAGGTGCTTTTCCCTCGCTTACTGATGACGCATTGATAGCCATAAATAATTGGCCTAGGTACTCTTCCCAGAATGCCTTATCAACTACACAGCTCAGGGTTTCTGGTGACTGCCAGAGACATCTTGAATCAACTGCCGGAAGCCTTTGATAGTTTTTGTTTCTATTTTTTCTAATAGGTTATCCTAGCATTTTTCTTTCAAACTCCTCTTCTTAGACCTCACCAACATTTTATAATCTTTCCTTAAGTTAGTTAAGTTGGTAAAGCCCTCCTGATAAAACTTTAGCCTCAGGCATCTTTCATCTCTTCTTAATGACCTTTTTTCCCCTACATTATAAGTCAAACCAGCTTACTTGCTTTCTATAATGGGCTTGTGTGTCTTTAATTCCCTTTCCATTCATCTTTAGGTCCACTCTGAGGCATTGTACAACCTGATAGATTTTTTTCTCAAACCATAAAATTGTCTGAGCATTCCCCACCTCCAAGGTTAACTTTTGTTGAAATTTAGTTAGTTTCCCTAAATATTCATCTGTTAAATTTGTAGTTAGACGTTTTGGATATGCCATAGATTGGGGGAAGACTCTTTCACAGAGTCTTTGGGGCCCTCTCTCCACTTCACAGAACAATTGGTAATGGTCACTTTCTTTACCCTGAATTACTTTAAAGTTTTTACCTTAGCGTAGGTCCAGGCATGTACAAACACATAATCTATGGGACAATGTTGGTTACCCCTTCTGTACGTTTCTTTCGCTGGACGGGCTGCACCTGCCCTACAATTTAAGCAAATTAGCCCTTTTAACCCAAGGAATACCCCTAAGTCTTCATCATGTCTACTCATGTCGCAAGTGGGAAAGTGTGCAGGCATTAACTCATAAGCTTTTAACATTTCTTGTAACCAGGGGTCTATTTTTTAGGGGTTTCATTTATGGTTAAAATCGCTCATAATAATCATCAGATCTTTTCCATACTTATCAGTGAAGCAATTTATATCTTCTTTAAATAGTACCATTTCTCTTTCATATTCTTCTTTAGAACCCCATTGTATGGTGTTCACTACAATGACGCAGTCATTTTGCCTTTCCGGCCCCTGTAAAATTACCTCAACAACCAGCACCCATATGTTATCGTATTTACTTTACTTACTGTTCTTGTAGAAATACGTGTCATAATTCCCCCAGAAGGACTTCCAAATCTAGATTTACTGGCAGGTTTCTGAATCTGAGAACATCCATCGTCCACTGGGGTATTGTTGCATAGCCAGGTTTCCTGCAGGCAAACTATATCAATCTGCCTAGAGGCGTATTTTATACTATCAATCTTTGTTTGCCCTATAAAACCATTGATGTTCCACAAAATTATTTTTAGGCTGTGTGACAACCCACTTCCCTAATCAATCTCGCTGAGGAGACCAGATTCGTTCAGCGCCCACAAAGATGTACTTAAGATGCTCTCTCTGAGGCTCCAGATCCCCCAATTTTTACAGGGCTCTAGTTTCTCTACAACTATGTTAATTTTTGCACTTTTCCTGTATGCCCCTGCTATCAATCTAGCCTGCCTTTGCCCCAGGCCTGCGTGACAATTCAGAAAGGCACTCTTGGGCTGTATTACCCTTTCTAATTCAAGTTTGGACATTAACCTTATTCCTTCCTTTAACATTTCTTTTTCAGCATTTAAAATTGCAGTTTTTACCATCCCCGAGTAGACTTCAATTTTTGCAACTTCTTTGTCTTTGTTGATGGGGATGAATCCTATCCATCTCAAATCTTTTGATGCAATTTCTCTCAGGCTTGGGCATTTTGAAAAAGAAAACAAATGTTGGGAGTGGTTCAGGGGTACAATTTTTCTTAACTTTTTCCTCCCCTTTTCCGCTTCCAAGGGTTCAAGATATATCCACTTTCTATCACTCAAATGTATTACTTTTAGGTCTCCATTTTTCTTTTCACTCATAACTTAATTGTTCATTTTTGAACTATTCCACCCCTCCCAGAGTTGCTAGGGTGATCCATCTTGTCCTGCAAATTCACCCACTTAACCCAACCACTTCTCCTCTCTATCTACTACTGGGTGTTTTTTTGTTGAAACCTCTTTTCTTATGGGTGAGTGATTCTTCGGGATCCTCCTAGACTCATATTATCTGGGACGATTTGTCTTTCTTTTAATATTACTTGGGACTTAACTCTGTTATCTATTTTTTATATCCCTTTTGTTTCCCTTTTTCCTGCCTTTGTTTTCTGGGAGGGCGTCTGGTCTTTGTCCGCCTATACCATGGATGCTCGCTCCTTCTCCTAATTATTATTGGACATATGGAAATATACACATCCTGGCAAATACTTATTGACTCTAACCCCCCCGCCCCCGCATCAACCACATCATCTTGAGCAAGGGTATCAGGCACTGGTCAAACCATCGATGGCATTAGGCTCCTAATGCCCTGTAATTCACCCACTGTTTGTTTTAGGCAGGTTTCATGGGCCTTTAATGTTTTATTGTTTGATAATGTGACCTCTAGCAGGCCTTGCAGTGTTTTTTGTAGCATTAACATTATGTCCAGCATTGTTGCCGAGGATGTTGCTGATATATCCAAGCCCAGGGAGCTACAACGGCCCAGTTCTTGTATCAACTTGGAGCCCTGATTTTCACCTAGGCCCAAGCTTTTATCTGTATTTACTCAAATTTCCAAAACCGTAGCATCTCTCTGGCCTTCCAACTCCTCTGAGGCATTCTCCATCAACAATACCAGTCGTAGAAAATATCCTTGGCGATGAGGAGAGTCTTGGTTCCAGGTCGATGTATATTTGACTTAAGATGCTTTGATTTATCAGTGAATCTTCTATACTGTATTCATTAGCTTTGTGAATTAATATTGGTCCCTTCTCAAGTTCTTGATTCTTTAGGGGCGTTGGTTTCTTGATAAAATGTTTCCCACAAAGTCTTTTATAGATTTAGACACAGTGCACCCCCCTTTATACTGACTTGTGAAATCTCAAGTGTCAGTTTCTTCTTTGAGGTTTTTTTTTGTACACACTTGATAATCTCCTCCAGGCCTTTCATACTCTCCCCTGGGGGACTAATAAAATCGCTTGACACAGTATTCGAAGTTAGGGGGACTTTTCTTGCTTTACATATTTTAAGCTTTTTAGGTGCCATCTTAGAAGAGCTCTTTTAGGAGTTTTTGTAAAATAATAACAAGTTTTCATGTTAATGTGTCCCAGTTTAAAATACTCCGTCTACTTGCCACACCTGGTTATTTTTTAACCTCCAGAGACTGAGAGTGTCTAATACAGCCTCCACTTGCGCAGGCCCAAAGAGATCTTAGCTTGCTGATTGCATAAATCTTACGTTTACCAATGGGGACCCCCCCGAACTAAAAAGCACTTACCTCTGCTGTAGAGTGGTATATTCAGCATGCCGTGTTTCTACTGGCTTAATTAGCCCCTGCACAAAGTTTTTTTTTCCTTTTCTGTAACCCCCTAATGCGAGGGCCTTCCTGCCCCCTCCCGGCGTTTCCACGGGGCGCACTCTCAGCCTTTTTTCCACTCTTTATCTTTTAAACACCATGCCCACTCTTTGCGTGTTTTTCCATCTCTTTCCCGCTGTTTCCCTGATGTGGGGCAGTGTTTTAAGGTGATGAGAAGCGCCTGGCTGATTCTTCTCCGCTCTCTGATTACCCTGCTCCAGCGCGACTCGCCAATGCCGCTGCTCGTCTCCAACCCAGAAGTGGGTAAACGTGAAAGGTGTCAAGCGTCTGCGTTAGGTTGCACGGCCGCCGGCAACCACGAACCCACAGCAGAGAGTAGCTTCTGTTCTACACACATGTATATATATATCCCATGTATCAGGCCCCGAATCAGGGCAACTGCTTAAATCAATTATTGCTTAATACAGCTTTGTTAATACCTAAATAAAGAGTAAAAGTATTACAATAAACAAGAAGCACTCGCGTTGCCAATAGGTCTCGCTGTAGGAAAGTTGGAGCTATTGGTTTTGTAAATGACAAAGCCCTTTATGTTTTTAAAATGAAACCAAAAATAAAAGGCATTGTTATTTGCAATTGTAATGGCTCCAACTTTCCTACTGCGAGACCTATTGGCAACGCCAGTGCTTGTTTGTTCTTGCCTTTTAGGACAACAGCAGTGGGACAAACAGAGCTGTAAAAGGCAGCATTTTTGTTGCGGAAGTGCACCTTCGGATTGCTTTCAGTCCGGCAGGAATCCATCCTGTTCGCTGTTTTGTGACGGGCAATAAAAGGCAGTCTTCCTGAAGCAATTTAAAGAAGAAAAAAAAAGAAAAGTACGCTGACAAAGGCTTAAACGCACTCCTGTAACGAAATATTTAACTATTTTCCATACAAATATGTAGGTGGCTTATTGACACTTTCCCGATGGAGAAAAGTGGCTTCCTTTTCTGTGTCTTGGTATGACTTGCTTGATTTGTTTTTGTCTGCTTGCTTCCCCTTTCTTTGAAAGAGGGTCCCATCTCTTCATGGGACACTTCACTGATTAATCTATTGTCTGGGCCCTGCCTCTGGGCCACACCACTACTTCCTTCCACCACTCAGCCCTGGTATAGACAGGCCTCTGCGTGGAATACGGTGTTTACACAATGCGCGAACCTTCTTTTACATCCACGCAGCAACAACATGTGGGAAAAAAAACGGAAACAGCGACAGCGAAGCCCCGATTCGCATGTAACAGTGTCAACCCAAGACACATCAACAAATATTACCAAATGTAGGTAAACTTTTCCTTGGGTCGAGTTTTTCCATGCGGCGATGAAGTGCATCTAATGCTTGTTACCCCAGGCCAAGGAATCATCTGTTTGTCGATTAAGACTAGTACCTGCTCCTTCTGTGTGCGTCTTTCATGTCTAAGCACATTCACGTTTTACCGTGTGTCTGTGGCGTTTAATCCACCTGTTTTAGTAAGTGAGGGATGTACTGAACGGGGCTGTATATACCTCACAGGCCGCCCCCTACGATTGAATGCTGTTACACCCTATATTTGATATTTCTAAATACGTATGCACACACACCTCTCACACATATATTTAGTTGGTTAGGCCATTACAGGACGCACTCCGCTGTAAATAGCACTTGGGCACACACATTTATGCACTCGGTTTGTGTGCACTTAAATCCATTAATTAAAACTTCAGCGCAAATACTACGTGCAAAGAATTATGTATCAAACAATATATTTGTCTTTGTGCTCATGTTGTAATTACAGCTCGCCACAACCTTCTCTCCCTCACACACGTTATAACTCGCACTGTCACAAAGCATGTCTCTAGCCACGCCGCCCTGTCACCGCACACTCCAAGATATAAATAAAGATAGGCATTATATCCTGAGGCTGCAACACACTATACATCGCTTGCTTTGGGGAACCTTTTAAAAGCTGCCCATTTGCTAAGGGCAATATCCATTTGAGAATCAAATGCAGAGAGCTTTGGAGGCCAGCGCAAAGTTTAATCATGTCCAGATTCGCATTTCAGCGTGCAGGGGGCGTCAACCCTCCTGCTCCAGGCCGTGTGTTTATCATTAGCAAAATTGAATATCGCGGAAACCCATTTCATTAAACGCACGACCTGGTGTAAACCTTTGTACCGGGGACCTCGGTGAGACTGTGGTTTAAAACCTTCTCCACCTAACGACGAGTACACATGGTTAGATTGTACAGGCTGGAATGGAGCCACACTACACACGTTGCCCGCCATGTTGAATTGCGAGAGCCTATGTGGGCTACTAGGCTTATTTTTTAACAATCAGTGCGTGGGCTTTCCACAAAAAAACTGACATCGCAGAACACAACCAGATGTCACAGTGAAGGGTATTTGCCATGTAGCTAGCTCACATTAATGAACACACAAAAAAGACACTCCAAAGAGACACACGAGCACATAAACACAATCGCACAACAGAGACACGCAAATACTCTGAGATATACACATACACAACGCACACACAGGGCAGCTTTAGTTTGCTCTAATGTATTAAGTGGTTGGCATTAATTGCTGTCACATAGCGTAGAATAAGCGATGTATATGCCTCTTCTAATCATGACAGACCAAAACGTCGAAACTCAGAAGTAGCTCTTTTGGAAGGGAAGAAATGAAGTTGCCTTTTTTCCTCCTTCCTATCAGAGATACACAGCATAGCTGTTGGTACAAATGCAGCAAAAGAAAACCAAGTTGACAACAACAACAAAAAATAAACAAGTGTTAAGAGCGGCCGGCCAGCCATGATTCAATTAGGGGAGGAGAAGCCGCAGAGCGTACGCTGCACGAAGCCCTTTGATGTGCTGTGCGGCCGTGAATGCGTGTGCTTGTTTGGTCACGTGATTCACGTGAACTTAATGAAAACCGCAGCGCAAGAAGCCCTTGGTTTGACGAGGATTTCGAGCACTTGAATTCTCGCTCCGCTCAATGCGCGCAAGCGCATTGATAGGTCGCGAGACCTAAAAATGACCAAAAAATCAACATAAAACAGTGGTATGTTAAGTGTAGCTACACGGCATTCCCCCTGCATGTGGTAAGGCATTCCAATCCTAGTACCCGGCAACAGGTTCGACAGGGGCTTCCTCTTCTCCTTCCATTCCATGGAGCTAAAATTGTAGCCATATCTTCAATACATGATGAACCATCAGACTAAGGTTCTGGAACTTGTTGTGTCTGTTCTGGGTTGACTATCTACCCATCTGTCTCTCTGTCTTGCATGGTACTGTGTTCTGTGTCCTGTGTTTGCAACCCCTGGTGGCTACCCCAATCCTTCCCCCATGCATAGCCTCCAGCAGTGCAGCCCAAACCTCCCAAGTCCGCCTGCAGTTTGTCATCCTGACGGTTAAATGTCATGTGCCCCTCCTCCGCAGGCACCAATTCAGTAGCATCTTTAAACCACAATGTAACTGTGGGTGGCTGTGTACTCTTCCACCGTATAGCTACTCTCCTCCTTGCTAGCACATGCGCGAGTCCATTTTCCCAGCCATGGGCTCCTGCACAACCCCAAGCAAGCCCACCTAAGGGGATTCCTCGATCATCAGCCCAGGCACCTCCCTTATCCTTGTAGTCACTGCTGCCCAATTCTTTATTTAAAGAAATTCCCAGGCCATGTGGAGAAAGAGGGCACCCTCCCTCTCACATCTAGGGCAGTTGGCACTCCTGCCTACATACATGCGCCTAAGGTTTATAGGCGTAAGATACATCTGGTGAACAAAGTTAAAATGCGTCAGTTTAGATTTGGCATTGCACGAGACCCTCTTCACCAGCTCTTAAGTCTGTTTCCAAACAGTATCGGACCAGGGCGTGTCCAGCTCTACCCCCTACGCTCATTAGGAAACAGGCTCTACCACAACCGTATCTACCTTGAGAGCTTTGTATAGGTGTGTCACCATGCATCTTGCTGCCCCAGAAGTCCATATTAATTGGAGTATGTGTCCGCTTGGGTACGTGAGTAAAGTCAGTCCATATCTCCTGTGCTTGACAGTTTGGCATACTGCAAGAATTGTCTGCCTCAGCCCATCAAAAGTTAGCACTTATTAAATGTTATAAGGTAACCCAATATTATCCTTTGAGAGAGATAGGCCTCACAGTAGCGAAAAACAAATTTGGGAGTTTTGTCACTACGAGGACAGGTAAAAATGTAAAACCACGTGTCCTATCTTTTATGTACAATGCACCCTGCCCTGTGGGCTCTTCAGAGCCTACTATAGCAGTGACTTATGTGCATTAATAAGGGAGGTTTAGGCCTGGTAAAAAGATTATTTTGTCAGGTCACATTGGCAGACTAAAACTGCACACATGCTGCAATGGCAGACGTGAGAAATGTTTTTGAAGGGCCGCTATTAGCATTATTTTACTGGTCCCAGGTACCCGTGTGAACGCATACAAGGAACATACAAGTAAGCTCAATGTACCAATCAGGTGTAAACCAATTTTATCATGTTTTGTGGAAGTGGACACTTTTGCTATGGCTAGCAGTGGTAAAGTACACAGAATCCTAAAAGCTAATTAAAATGGGTTCAGAAAACAAGAGGGGCAAAGGCAAAAAGTTTACAGGTGACCCTGTAGAGAGGGCAATGTTTAACAGAAAGGAAGGGTAAGGGGCTGTGGGGTGGTTGTATGTTAGCCTGACACAGAATTCCATATGCTGGGCAGAGGCATTTAGTTCTAAAGTTTTCAGTGTTAAAGATGTTGACAAAAGTTTTGGGTCATCTGGGCTGCCATGTTGGTATGTTGTGCCCCCCCCCTAGGTGGCAAGCATGGCTGGGGGAGCAGCCACAGAGACTCAAGAAAGTTGTGGGAGGCAGTCCTGGTTATGCAGGTAGCTAGGGAACCAAGAACACAAAGTATCTGACCTCCAAGAGTGCGAGAACTATGATTATCCTGATCAACAGTGGAGTTAAGATGGCGTCAGACTACCCTGCTCAGGAAAGATTAGATCTCTAGATGGATGCAGAAGAAAAAGCTGATAAAATCCATATGGACATAATCTGGAGTAATGGTAGATAACTGATCTGTTTGATTTTGCTTTGCATTACGGCAACTATCTGTAGTATGGACATGTGGAGAGGAGAAGGTACCAGGGAATATAACATTTCCTAGCTATCGTGAAAGAAAGTTTCAATTCTATTAAAGACGCGGAGGCAAGTATTATGCTTATCTTTTTCATTTATTCACTCAGCAGCCTTAACAAACAGGTTTTCATTCAAAGACTACACATCTCATGAGTCTTTGCAACAACTTAACAATGTAATCATAGCGTAAGTCCCATATAAGCAACATCTAGAATAGCACTTCTATTTTTCTTGGAGCGAAACAACCTGAAGTCTGTTTTTTTTTCCCGGAATTCTTGCTTCTGATCTTGTCCTGAGGAAAAAACACATTTCAGCAATAAGTTCTCTAGAAAATCAAAATTTCTAGAATCTGTCAACAATATTAGCAATAGTGTGAACAGTCAAGTTATGCAACAAGGCACAAGTTTCATACAACCATCTGTTGGCAGGTACACTTTTGAGTAAATATTGCTTAAGAAAATGTTCACTGAATATGTGCTGTGATCACCATACTCATAAACTACTCATCCAACACTGAAGACTTCAGACCTCGCATCCACATCCTTAATAGAATTGAAACTTTCCTTCACAATAGATAGGAAATTTACATTCTATATCAGGACTAGAGGCTCAGATTATGTTAGTGTAAAGATGGTTGACTACCAGTGAAGCCATGTCAGTGGTTGGTTTAAACTGTAAAAGGTTTTGAATGTGGAATCTGAAGACCAATCAGCTGCTCTGAGAATATCCCCTAGGCTGCTCCCCAGGAAAAAGGCCTTCAAGGCCATAGCTCCCCTTGTGAAATGTGCCCGAAAGGAGGGTGTATTGATACCTCTACCTTCATGACCGACCTCACCTAACGGGCGATAGTCATCACCCTTGAAAGACTTCTTTAGGGAAATAAACAGCTGAGCAGTTCCAGGTGGTCTGCATTCCTTGGTCATAGACTCATAGGCTCGCAGACAGCATACCACACACTATTTTGTGTGACCCGGGAAGGGAAGGCCTGATAGTGAATCACCCTGGTATTCGATTTAGTGCACCATGAAATAGAGATAAACACCCACTCTGGAGTAAACGCATGTGCCGTAATATCTAAGGCACGAACTTCAGAAACTCGCTTACACAAGATGAGGCATAACAGGACTGCTAACGTACCTGTTAATTCCTTACAAGACCAATATTGATTATTCTGCCATGGTTGCAGCATTCAAAGTACCACATTCACATACCAAAGGGAAGAATACTTCAGTTCCGGTGCGCAGGACAACCAAAATGTCCCTCAGGAGCTGACAGACTAATGGGTTTTCCCCAACCGTAATATCCTGATTTGGTATATGACCCGCCGAAATTGCCGATCTGCATGCATTATCAGAGTGATAAGCTAACCCTTTGTCCACCAACTCTGGCAGGAAGTTGACAATATGCACTAAATCCGCCCCACAGGATCAAGATTCTGTCACAAATAGCAGCATGACCATCTTCTCCATGCCGAGCTGTATCTGTTGATGGTACAATTTACCCAATCTCTTCTGATGAGGGGGGTAGCCCTTGACTGAAGGCCTGAGACTTGCCAATGTCCCCAATAATCCTCCAACCCATCAGGTGGAGAGTCTCATCCTGAATTAGTTGGTGTAGTTTGCCATGAGGGGCCGTCAATAGATGAGAAGGCAGGGGAAGTAGGATTGGAAAATTAATAGAAAGTTCCAGAAGAACTGGATAAATAATTGTAATTTCCATAGCAGTGTCAGAAGGCGGAGGTAATCCTGGTGACGGAGGTGGCGTAGGAACTACGAGGCTGTTGCCCGTGACACCTGTAAGTCTGCCAGAAGACGATATCATGTAGCAATTAAGCTAGCTAAAAAAGCTTATTATCTGCAAGCGATATCTACCCCCGGAAATGGCCAAAAAGAGATTTTTAAGATAGTAAACCACTTTACAAACCCGTCAGCCCTTTTGCAGAAAATCCCTCCAGTCCCAATCTCTCTGTAATGCCATTGCCAATTATTTCGAAGATAAGATCCTGGATATTGTGAAGGTATTTCCCCCTGTGCCCTCCACCCTCAGCAATTTGAATAAGACGGAGATAAGTAAGATATCCATGAGCTCCCCTTGCTTGAACTCAATAGCTCCGATCTCTTTAGAGGATACCAACAAAGCTATATTAGCAAGCAAATCTGGATCCCCTTTTAACCCTTGCCCACCTTCGGTTTTGCAGGCCCTAGTGGAGATAGTTAACCCTATTATCAGCAACATCATCTATTCATCTTTGGCCACGGGAGAAATTCCCAATGAATGGAAGCCCCTCCAGAAAAAGTCTTTGCCTGACCCGACCACTCTTTCTAACCTGCGTCCTATTTCCCTGCTTCCCCTGGTGTTCAAACTGACGGAAAAGTTTGTTAATAACCAGCTTACGAATTTTCTGGAGGAGAATGACATCTTGCACCCCAACCAATCAGGGTTTCGCTCGAAACATTCTACAGAGTCAGCCCTGCTGTTCACGACAGAGACCCTGCGAATGGCTGTGGATCAGGGAAAGAAGGCCGTCTTGATTTTACTCGATCTATCGCCGGCCTTCGACACGGTCTCACACACCATTTTAGTGGACCGTCTAGTTAACGCAGGAATAGGAGGAGTGGCACTGGCATGGTTTAGAAACTTTAACAGGCTCCAAGTCACGGTACTGGGCCAGTTTCAATCTGAAGCCAAAGTAGTCCGCTCAGGGGTCCCCCAGGGCTCTAGCTTGAGCCCTGTACTTTTTAATCTGTACATGGTGCTCCTGATTGAGCTAATCGCTTCCTATCAGATTAGCACAATATCGTATGCTGACGACACACAGCTTATTCTGGTCCTGGATAGAGAATTGCCTGGGGCAAAGGAAAACCTGAAAAATTGCCTAACGGCTACTTTTGAGTGGGAAACATCACTTACAACGCATTCATTACAACGCACTACCATTACAACGCAACCATTACAACGCAAACCATTACAACGCATTGCGCTGGGGGGCGCTCTAGGATAGGGAATATATTTAATTTACTAGCCAACACCTTCCCTACTATCCACGGGGACTGGAGTTGGAATAGCAAATTAAATAGTTCACTATCCAGCGCTTAAAAGCACTATGCGTTGTAGTGGTATGCGATGTAAAAACCGCGTTGTAACAGCAGGCGTTGTAATAGCCTGCGTTGTAACGTCACCAATCCCTTTTGAGTGGATGAATAACAATCACCTCAAATGCAATTTCGGTAAGACGGAAATTCTGCCGTTCGGCTCTCAAAATCTGTTTTCCCCGAAAGACTGGTGGCCTGATGATGCGGAAGCCCCCCCTAATACCATCTCTTCTGCCCGAAATTTGGGCATCAAATTCGATGACCAGCTGTCTTTTAAACAACAAGCAGTGGCTGTGGCCGGCACTTGCTTCCATATTATTAGATCTCTGAGGAAGTTTTTTGATCTTCTTCCTCTGCCAGCAAGGAAAACGGTAGCAGTTGCTTTGATAACATCTAGACTGGACTACTGCAACAGCATGTATGCCGGAGCAAATAAGTCCGTTCTCCACAGGCTGCAGATGGTCCAGCATGCAACTGCCCGTTTAGTACTACGCTGGCCTCGCAAGTCATCTGCTTCGGCAGCGCTTAAGGCGCTCCATTAGTTACCGATCTGTAAGCGGATCCTGTTTAAGATCCTTCTGATTACTTTCAGAGCCTTCCAACAGCAAGGGCCTAGATACCTGTCCAATGGGTTCAAACAATATCAGCCCATGCGCTGCTTGAGGTCCGCAAATCAGAACTTGTTGGTAATACCCAGATTTAAGCTGTCAACCAAAGGTGGAAAATCTCTTTTCCTTTTAGGCGCCAAGGCCTGGAATAAACTCCTGTCGCAGCTCCGATCGATGCCCAATGACAGCCGCTTTAGAAAGGCACTTAAAACATGGATTTTCTCCCTCACTGATGTTGCTTGCAGAGCACTGGTGTAAAGAACATTATGACTAAGTTCGCCTTCATTTCCCCCCAACCTATTCCATCTGAGTTGGTGTTGAGCGCCAAGATACTCCTTGGACTGGTAGCAGCGCTATAAAAATGTACCTTACATTACATTACATTACATCTGACCAACTCTGTGAGTCTAGCTTTCATCGAGAACGGGGGAAACACATACTCCCAAAAGTGACTCCAATTCTGATGGTAAGCATCCGTCGCTTCTGCTAGAGGGTCTAGATGCCAGCTGAGGAAATGGAGGAGTTGATGGTTGAGTCCTAATGGAAAAAGAGCCTTCTGGCATGGACCCCACCATGCCAACTGTCTTTGAAATAGAGAGGTATCCAGCTTCCAGGTGCTGTAATCTTTAGGATGTCTAGACTGCCAGTCCGCAAGCTGATTTACTTTCCCCTGCAGATATTCAGCCATCACCGACAGTTTGTGCTCCAGGCAATATTTCCAGAAGTCCCTTGCCAAATCCCCCGCTAACATGGATCTTGTACCTCCCAGTTGTTTTATGTATCTCACCGCTGATATGCTGTCCATCTAAACAGGATGGCGCAGGACATCTTGTTGGCCAGCAAACTCCAAACTGCAATTGTGGGCTACAGAACATCTCTCTGGAGTAGGATGCCCTCAACTTTGAAATGGCGGTATACCACCCATCGATTGAAATCCCTTAAATTTATGACGGATCTGAAACTCTTCTCCTTGACCAGAAAAATATTACTTGTGAATTCCCTGGGGTGAATACCCGTATGTGTAATGGCCCTTTTTGTAAGACATTCTCTCACCATTCCGTTCATCACCTGCATCCTTTCCTGTAAGAAGACTGAGGGACTGGGTTGGGAGTGTTTACGTAATATACGGTAAAACTATGTGAAAGCCCCTCATGGTTAGGAGAGCCCACGCGTCCCCTGTTATGGGTACCCCCTTTTGAATGAACCACTGTGACCTTCCCCTCACCCATTGTAGGGTAGAAGGGATATTGCTCAACGGTGGTTCCAACTAGCGCATTCCTAGCTCTGCAGAAGTTTTCTATGCCGCTATGTCCTCTACCACAACCTCTTGATGGGTAGAACCCTTCTAATTTCTTGTGGTCTTGCCACTATATAGATCGCCTGAAGCTAATGGGAGGTGGAGGAAGGAGCACCCCCTATCTCTTCCACCAACTCCAAAAATTTGGTGGCTGAAGACCTTCCTGATGGACTGCTGGGCCTTGTCCAGGGATGAAAAGGTGTTAACAACTGGAATAGAAATCAACCATAACCAGCGTGAAATGTGAGCGATGAGGTGGACTGGAATCAATCAATTGGGGTTTTTCTAAAGAGCGCTACTCACCCGTGAGGGTTTCAAGGTGCGGGGGGTGCAGCACAGGTTCAGTCAAAGAGCCAGGTCTTGAGGGCCTTCCTGAAAGTGTGCATGATAGGGGAGTGTCTGATGTTAACCAGGAGCACGTTCCAGGCCTTGGCTGCGACATAGGAAAAGGTTCTTCCGCCTGCTGTGTTTATGCAGTTGCGGGGGGTACCTGCTAGGAGAAGGTCAGCGGAGCTGAGGTTCCTTTTGGGTACTTGAAAGGAGACTCTCATTGAGGTATTTGGGTCCGATGTGTAGGAATTTTTAGGCGTGGGTGAGTAGTTTGAAGGTTACTCTCTTCTCTACGGGTAGCCAATGGAGGTCTCGTAGGTGTTGGGTCATGTGTTTGTGCCATGGGGTTTCCGAGAATGAGTCTGGCCGCAGCGTTCTGGATGGTTTGGAGTTTGTGTAGGAGAGTTCTGTTGATTCCGGCGTAGAGGGCATTGCCGTAGTCCAGTCTGCTTGTTATGAGTGCATGGGTGATGGTCTTTCTGCATTCAGGCGGGATCCATTTGAAGGTCTTGCGGAGGCAGTTGAAACTGATGGAGGCGATGGGATTGACCTGGCGGGTCATGGTGAGGGAGGAGTCTAGGATAATGCTAAGGTTTCGAGCGTGGTTTGCTGGGTTGGGAGGGCTCCCAAGAGCGGAGGGCCACCAATTGTTTCCCATGTGGAGGTGGAGGGGCCGAGGAAGGGTCCTATAAGTGCAAACCCCAATTTTACCCAAGATTTTGAAGATGGCGGAATGACGGTCAAAGGAGGCGTAGATGATAGCAACATTTTGTCACTCCTGGAACAAGTTACACAATCATGTACAAGACTCTTAAAATCCCTATCCATCTGTGACCAGCAAAAATATTCACGAACTCTACACTTAGAAAGGGTAGCCCCCAGATGTTCTTCCCGCATTTTGGATAACAGACAGTTTCTGACATTTTCTGGTGGAACAATTTTCTCAGATATCATCACTGTCCCATTTTCTACAGCCAACTCATCACGCACCTTGGCATATGGTTGGCAGTTTAGATGAAGATTCCTTTTGTTAGGCCATCTTTTAACAACAATTTTGGTTACAGATTTCAAAATATCATCCTGCTCAACAGCTTTCTCCGTTCCTCCCCTGAAACTGCACAGGCATTATTGATTTCTAATTTTGCTATTATACAATCTTCATCATTACATGAATCTGCATTGTTTTTAGTATTTCCTGATTCACCAATGTTCATGGGAAAATGTGAGAGAGCATCTGTGCAAATGTTTTTGCCACCTGGAATGTGTTCAACATTGAACTGATATTGAAGCAGCTTTGAGGTCTATCTAGCCATACAGGGTGTGTAATTTCTGCTAGATGCATCTCCTAAGATAGACACCAAAGGTTTATGGTCCATTTGTAACTCAAACCTTTCACCCAACAGATAGCTTCTAAATTTTTCAATAGCCCACCAACAAGAAGTTTTTTTTCAATTCCAGAATAATGCAATTCAGCACTTCTAAGCACTCTGGATGCAAATCGGATTGTATGTCCTTCCCTGCCAGCCTGTTGTGTAAGCACTGCCCTTAGACCAAGGTTACTTGCATTAACTGTCAACACACATGGAAGAGCGGGGTCATGAGGCTTCATAGACTTAACTTCACTTAGTTGTTTCTTTAGCCAAAAAAAAGCTGCCTTGCACACACCATCCCAGTCAAAACCAGTATTTCTTTTCAACAGATTAGAAATTGGCCTGACATTAGTTGTGTAATCAGGAATGAATCGTGAATAAAACTCACATGAACCTAAAAAAGATTTAACACCATTTTTATCTTGTGGTGGAGGTGCCTCTAGAATTTCTTTAATTAAGCCTGGTATTGGCTTTACACCCTTATCAGATATGATATGTCTTAGATATTCCAGTGACTTTTTTCTGAACTCACACTTTTCCTGTTTCAAACCTAGCCTTGCTTTTGAAAGAATTAGAACTTTGAGCAAAATTTCATTATTGATCATTTTGTCTGGAGCATAGATAAGGACATCATCTTGAAAAATGGCAACATTCTTAACCCCCTTCAAAAGATTGACCAGGAGATGTTGAAATACTGATGCAGCTGCAGCAAGTCCGAACCGCATGCAACAGCATTTGAACAATCCTGAAGGCAAAACAAAGGCTGTAAGATGCCTCGATTCAGGATCTACCTCCACTTGATAATACGCAGCTGCCAAATCAAGTTTTGTAAAAACATTTGCTCCAGACCATGGTCAGCATCTCGGTAATATTAGGAAGATGGTGAGGGTCAATCCAGATTTCTTTGTTTAAGCTACGAAGATCCACACAAATCCTAAGATCATTATTTTTCTTATGAGCCATCACTAATGGAGAAAGCCATGTGGAAGACTCTATAGGTTCAATTATACCTTTACCACACAGCAAAGTGAGTTCCCTTTCTATGTCTTATCTGACACTAAATGGATCACCTCTCATCTTATTTTTAAAAGGTATGGCACCATCTTTAATTCATATGTGATATATAAAGCCTTTTATTGTTCCCAACTCTCCAGAAACTACCTTGGGACAGTTGCTTAAAAGTTCTTCCACTGAACTATCATCCCTAATGGCTAGCACTTGTTCCTTTGCTCCTGTACATAACATCATGTCAAACATACCTTGATGAAACCATCCAAGTATATTTAACCCCTTGATTGCAATATATGTTTTTCCTTGAACATGTTTCCACTTGAATTCCAACATATTTTCGAAATAGCCTATTAACTCTCTCTTGCGACCCTCATAAGAGACTGCGGCTCGATCCAGTAGCAATAATGGTCTGTTTCCCCATTTGCTTTCAGATAAAGCTTGTGTAATCATAGTAATGCATGCACCAGAGTCAACCAATAAATGTACATTTCTGTCACCCTCATCTGTATCCACATAGGGATAAACACAATCCGACGGGTCACCAGTCCTCACATTGTCATCACCCATAACCAAAACCATTTCTCTCAAATGTGAAATCATGTCATCCAGCTTACTATCACTATTGTCTTTGACATAACCAATCTTTGTTTCAGCTTTCTGTTGACGCTGACATGCTTTAGCAAAATGTCTAGTCTTGCCACAAGACCTACACACAACATTTTTAGCTGCACATATTTTTCTACCTCTGTTGTGACAAGAATTGTCACATATGAAACATATATGCGTGCATTTGAAGAAACTCTACTGTAAAAAAATCTCTTTTCGCTTTGGAGACATCAGATGTCAAATGTACCAGATTGACTAATTATGTTTTTCTGTCCTCTTTTATGGATTTTTGATGCGTGTCAGTAATCTTTGCCACTCTCTTCTAGAGAAGGGGTACCTAACGTACACAACTTTTGTGGAGTAGCTCTGTACGGGTAATGACTTATAACTTGATCCCTTACTAATTGATCATGAAAATTTTGAAACTCACATTCAGGAACCAATTTCCTTAAAGTAGTGATATACATGCCCATGTCTAAGTCCCCTCTTCTCTCTTTTGAAAAACTTGTGATGTAAAACATTCAGACTTGGCTGTACGTCATACCTATTGGCCAGGTTTTTGATTGCCTCCTGGTACTTATCCAGCTTTTCATCATCTGCCACCACCAGAGCAGGTAAATGTTTGAATGTTTCCCTACCTTCAAAACTTACGGAATGGAGTAAAAGAAATGTTTTCCTTTCTGGGTTAAACCTGTGGGCCCCAATGGCATCAAGATATGTTTTAAATGCAGTCAACCACTGGCGCCAGAGAATAGGGGGTTCTCCTGGTGTCTCTAAAAATGGTGGTTTCACTGCGTGCATTGTATGTTATTCATAGCGTGCACTAATCTATGCACCTTTTTCTTAAATATAACTAAATCCCTAAAATAAAAACACACATTTCAGAAAAATACTACAACATTTCACATATGTCTTCAATAACAGATTAGAAAACACTCAAAAAATATTACATTTTCACAAGATAAACTACTGGTGTGTGCCTCGCCGCTCAGACCAGCCTGAATTGTGCGTGCTGCATGCCACAGCTGTGTTTCAGTAACCAGATATTGGTGTGCGCATCACCGCGCTGACAAACATAAGGTGTGCGTGACACCGCTGATTCACAATAGTAATTAATGAGATGGGCAATACTTCCACAGTTAAACTTTGCTGTACATATGTGCACATTTGTCATAAATTAAAAATAAGCAGAGCTGTCACTTTACTTCTGTGACTTTGTGTTTTAAAACACTCAGCTAGCCTGGGTTACCAGCATGATCTGAAAAGATAAGAAAGTGAGCTGGATACTTTAAATGTAAGCAATGTCAAGCTCCCTAAGCAGACACTCCCTCTGAGAAGTCAAATGTCTGCCTTGCGCCATTATTTGAGTTGAAATGTACTTCAAAGATCCCACTGTACAAACCATACAGCATCAAACAACTTGCTGCGCCGACGATGCCACAATGTCCGCACTTCCTGCTTCACACTGTGTTTTTACAAGCCGTAACACAACGTCCACAAGTTCAACTCCAATGACCATCCCTGGTAGGCGGAGTTTCAAGCAGGTGTCCAAGCATATCCCTGCAAATTTTCTGATCCGCCTCAGAAGCCGGAGTCTTGACATAACGTATGTCGTAGTTCTGTTGGGATCGGGTCACACACGCTGCTGGACACATCGAGATTTCTTCACAATCAAATGGCGATGGAGTCCACGAGTTGGCAGAGTTCTTTGCAGGATGAGTTTTAAAATCGTTGCCAGAAATAATCATGTAATGACGAAGCTTAAAGCATATTGACATTCAGACATTTATTAGTCGGAAAGCACAACTCATCCCTGCAGACATTTATCCAGTGTCCGTTGTCGAGTAGTCACGTCACGCAGTTCCAACTGACAGCTGGGAAAGCGCTTTCGACTACCAACATGACATATCACACTGCCCACGCGGAAAACATACACGCGGGAGAGATACTACATACTACCCAACAGAAGGCTTTTGTTTACTCCCTTCCCTGTGACTACATCCACAAAGTGCTAAGGCTGTTTAGATTAGGCCCACATTGGCGTTAGTGGGTCTGGATGCTGTTCTCCAGTCCTTCTGCCTGGTTAAAAACCAGGAAATACATCCCGGCTGCCTGGCTTATGTGCAAAGGCACTCATAAAGGATGTCCTCTATTTCTGCCTCTATTTGCCTAGCAATGGAGCCACGGGTGATTCAGCTGTGGCTCGCTCCTCTGTGTACACTGAGGTATAACGGTTCAAGGTTTAATTCAGGCGGTGTCTTTCTATGCTGATGCCATCCCCTTAAACGTCCAAAATGCTAATGCGGACCTAACACTTCTAGCCTTGTATTAAACAATCCAGGGAGAGGAACCATCAAGAAAACCACAGTCTGTTGAAAACTGTTACCACGGTGAAGGGCTGCAGTGGCATGCCTAAAAAATCTTTTACTTGCTTGACTGTCTACATACTCCAGATACTTTATCTTGGCCTCCAAGCAGATCAGTGCGGACATGACACACTCCCAAAATGTATTTCTGTCAGTCTGATATTAAAACCTTGGTACCTCATAAAATATTTGTTAAACGACTGCAGTTGGCAGCATTAATAATATACACAAGCCCTGGCATCCAAGTGACAGTAATCAAATTGACACCACTTCTCGGTTAAATTGATTGACTCCACACCCCTCGCAGATGTACTAGACATTTTATCCAGTCACCCTCTTATCCCTTACACAAGCCTTAAATTGGCGCCACTCTCCTCAAAATGAATCCTCTCATCAATAATGAAGACCTGTCTCTTTTTCACTGCAAAAATGCTGTATTTGTGACCACCAAACCCAAAAGGGGATGGATACTCCTGTTTCTACCACTCTGCACGCCAATGATAAGTGAGACCTTAACATCCTCATACCTTTAGGGAGGTAATTAAAGTAATTAAGTTATTAAAGCACATGGACTCCGCTTAAACACCTAGGCGGACGACACCCAATTGGTGCTGGCGGTGCACAAGGACGGACCAGCTGTGGCCGCAAGTTTTCAGGAGGGGATGCTGGCCATTAGATCCTGGATGTCAAGCAACTGCTTGAAGTTAAATTCGGACAAGACCGAGGTGATGACCTTTGGCAACCTTTCACCGGAATGGTCTTCCATCTGGTGGCCCAGTGAAATGGGTCCACCCCCCACTCCGGTTGCCAAGGTCAGAAACCTCGGTATCATGTTCGATGATAAGCTGTTGTTGAAACACCACGTGAACACGGTGGTCTCATCATCTTTCTATACTCTAAGGAAGATCAAAAAGCTGTTGCCATATCACCCTTTAGGGGCAGGGAAAACCTTGATTACCACTCATGTTTTCTCTAAAGTGGATTATGGCAACGCCCTCTTCCTTGACACGCAAGAACAGATCCTAACTAAACTGCAATCGGTGCAAAATGCAGCGGCTAGAATGCTGCTCAGAATCCCCAGCCGTCGCTCCACCTCCCTGGCCATTCGCCACCTGCACTGGCTAAGAGTCAAGAGTATGATAAAGTTTAAGGCACTCTGTGTTGCCTATAAGGCCATCCATGACTCAGGACCTTTCGGATCTACGCTCCTCAAAGACCCCTCCTCTCGGTCCCACGTACCAGAACCACCAGCTGGGGAGATAGACACTTTCTAGTAGCAACCCCCAGGCTGTGGACCTCACTTCCTCTGTCCATCAAAACCAGTCTCACACTTATCATCTTCCGTAAACTCTTGAAAACCTGGTTATTCAATCAATGATTCATCTGGTAGTTCTCCGTCCCAGGCAGTCTGATATGCGCCGAGACACCCTCGGGTATTTGTGCGCAATAAAAATCTCAAAAACATAAACATAATAGATGCTGTATTCACCCGTGTATCCTAACATCACAATAAGTAGGTCAATGAGCAGTGCAATCCCAATTCCATCTTTAATAAGACTACAATAGGGCCCAGTATGACTGCGTGTGAGAGCATCCCGACCAAATAATTTCCCAGTTTGACAACACCTCCAGCAAAGATCAGAACCCTTAAACCTCGCAATCAACCTCATTGGGGTCAGGTAGCAATAATTCAGCAGTTTATAAACGTTTGCGTAATATTAGGTACCAATCAAAATGTTGAAAGCTCTCTCCCTTAGAAAATGTTCTACACTTCCTCAGCAAAGTCCAACTCTAAGTCTTCCTCCAGTAAGAACTGATGGTTGTGTTTGGCAGTTGTTTGGGAAGGCGTCAGGTGCCACCTACAGCTTCAAGGATCCCTATAAGGTGGAAGCATGGCAGTGAAATGCTTCTACTAGGTAAAGCCGCTACCCCCATGCTTCCATTGCACCCTGGACCCGGCATTGTGAAAAGCCTGCATTAGTCTGAACTCATTGCCTAGGGATAGGTGATTGTTGGCTGCATACTCCTTTCTAGATCGCAGCAACCTCCCCTCTAAAAACTCCTGTAAAGTGCATTATATGTTTACAGAACTTTAGAGTGTAACTAAGAGAGGAAATTGGGGACTTATGTGGCCTACTTCACAACAGGCCATCCCTATATGCCAGTAACACCACAGTGGAAAATTGTAGACTCAGAACGAGCTGTGTATGAAAAAATGAAATCCACATTATCTGTTGTATCAGGAATGGGACAGCAGCCATCTATCAATCTCAACCCCCAGCTAAGGTTTCAGGGGCTCAGATTCCATCCCATTCCAGTGTCAGACAGACGAACCTAAGCCATCCTATATATAACTAAAAATGTTCTAAAAACCCAGCCGGCCCTCTCGTGGTCTTCTAAATAGGTTAATTATAGCCACCCTTAAAACTTTACCTCCTCACCCGAAGCTCAGTAACCCCTTCTACATATCTGCTAGTTCTTTCTGGGAAATCTCAGAGGTGAGGCCTGTGCCAAATAGAGGAAAGGCAGAAGAATTTATTTTATATGATTTATTTTACTTACCCAACACAACTCTAAATTAATGTTTTTTAAATGTTTGTTACCATAAATGAATGCAATGCAACCTAAAAGCTTTTAACCGTTTGTGTTTTGTTTTCTTGCTATTAGTATCACTCTTAGAAGGCAAATGGTTAGGTCACAAGCTGCCTTCTGTAAGTAGATAAGAATATAAATGATCCGTCTTGAAAATATCCCAAAATTTATCAGGGGACACAATTCTGTAACTTCCCATTGTTTTCCATGTGTGCGTCTGGTCTGTTATGATTGATGGTACCATCTATGCTAAACTCTTTTGGGGTTTTCCTCCACAGTGAGATCAGCAGGCTGGACCTGGGACTGATTGTGGAAATGTGGAACAAAGGCTTGATCTGGGATACCATGATGGGAACGGTGTGGATTCCCCTGGAGGTGATACGTCAATCCGATGAGGTTAGTCTGCTTATGTTGAGTACCTTTGACCAGCGTCCAGTACTTTCAAACGTTTACAGATGCATTCCTGCCATTGTCGACCATTGCAGATGTTTTGTTGGCTTGTGTTGTTGAATGTTCTTAAGCCCCACCACCTGCAATGCCATAACTACCAGGCAATCTCTGCTGTTTTATGCAAGCCTAAAAATGGATATTCATTACAAAAGGACTAGCGTGTGGGGAGGAAGCTGCACTTGGCAGGGGACTACAGATATTAGCGGGATGTTTGTTTCATGGATAGACTGGACGGTTTTGAAACTATCTTCTGCTCTAAATTTCCTAAGGGGCCCATGATTGCTATGATTATGTGACGCATTTTGCGAACAAGAAAAACAAATCTCACCCTCAGTTTGAATCGGAAGGGTGTTAATTTCCTTTCCAGCTTCACATGCTCATCTCTCTGCATGTAACACATATGGTGGAATGGTAATTATAAGACAGCCAAGTATATAGTTATAGGCAGTGGGGACTGCAGACATCCTTCTGCGGTGGTATTTCTACAGAAAAACATGGCTGAATTTGTGACCACCAATCCATTTGAAGGTATTTTATCCTGAGAGAGCTTTTGCAGCTCACACCGCTACTTTCAGCAGTAACAGGACAGTGACAGTAACACTACAAGGACTGCGGGTGACACTGTTGTGCATACATGACTGAGAAAATATGAACAATCATGAATTGTATTTAACTGAAAACTAATATTTTCTTCCAGGGGATCCTCATCAATAGTCCTAAGCACTGAATATTCCCACCCATGTGCGGGGACCCCAGAAATAATAAAAAATTATATATGGAAACCATATATGGACAGCTCTACATATATATATACATACATATATCATTTTTTCCATATTAATGCAGCCCCCAAATGGAGGCTAAACAATGTAATTGCATACATAAAGACTGTCTTTGCCAATACATAAAAACACAAGAGGGCAAGTATCACTTGAACTCTGTTTTTTAATGAGTAAAACACTCATAAATAGCAAAAAAAAAAGATCTGCAGATACTTAGACATTGTTAGACTACAGGCTGCATTGCAAACAATAGCATGGAAAATGAAAGCATTTTTAACCCGCCAAAAACTGCCACTCTGCCTTTAAGGCAGCCATGACCCCCAGCTTCCCACCATGGCTCAGGGGTGACAGTTAGGTCAGTTGTTCTTTCCGGCTCCTTCTGTCAGGACCCTGGATTCACAGCTCTCTACATTTCTGTCAAAAATACGCTGTTTTTTTGGGTTGTCTTGACTTCACTCGACATCTTTGGACATCTGACTACAGATTAACCCATTTTTTTGTGACAGAAGTTCTCTTTTTCTGTCAGAAATGCCTTCTTTATTCGACCCTTGCCCTGCCTATGGCAAGAAGAAGGCCAAGACAGAAACACATGAGGTGTGTATTCTCTGTCTTCTGGATTCTCACTCCCCTACCGCCTGTCTTCACTGCAGGAAGCTGTCTAAAAGGACTGTAAAAGACAGGGAGAGAATAAGGCTTTGTGGCCTCTCAGAAAGAGGTAGGTTGCCTGTGAAGACCAAGAAAAGGGCGCGTTCAGCGTCGCGGAGAAAGGTCCCGATATATTCTCCTTCGGCGTCGGGCTTGATGTCGAAGACTCCAGCGGCGGGATCGTTGTCAAGGGAAAGGGCGCAGGAGCCCCACTCTTTAACTCCCAAGGCCAAGTCTCTGTCGGCGTTTGATCAGCATCCGGCGTCGAGAAAAGATTCTCCGCCGTCGACTCTTAAGCGAAGATCGACGTCGAGACACAGATCATAGACGCTGAGATGTAAGTCATCATCGACGTCGAGGCCGAAATCCACTTCGAGGTCTCAGCGTAGATCGCCGTCGAGGCAGAGATCGTCTGATGTTTCATCGTCGACGTCGAGGCAGGCCCCTCCGTTGACGCCAGCAAGACACTCTAAGTCGAGGCACCAGTCTCTGTCGGTACCATTGCCAACGTTGAGGCATAGCTCTTCGTCGAAGGAAAAGAGCTCGACCTCGAGGCACAGCCCTCCGTCGAAGCATAGAAGTTCGACGTCGAGGCACAGCCCTCTGTCGAAATGAGCAAGGTCGACGTCGAGGCAGAGGTCTCCGTTGAGTCATCAGTCGACGTCGAGGCACAGTCCCCCGTCGAAGAGAGCACGGTCGACATCGAGGCAGGAGTCTCCGTCATGGAGAAGATCGACGTTGAGGCACAGTCCTCCGTTGGTGCAACAGTCGACGTTGAGGCGCAGCACTCCGTCGAAGGATAGAAAATCGGGGTTGACGAAGAGGCACAGGTCTCCGTCCAGACAATCAACGCAGGGACACACGCACTCAGGATCAGCGTCAAGGCAAAGATCTGCATCGCAAGCGACGTCGAGACAGAGGTCTCCGTTGGTGTCAGTCCCAGCAAGCCTCTCTCCGTCTCCTTCATTGACGTCGAGAGCAGGTTCACGCCGTTCCATCTCCAAGTCTCGTACTCGGGAGGTGGTTATCTCATCGTCGAGTAGCCTAGTTTTGCACTCTGGTTCTCAGCATGCTGCAGAAGCTCGCCAGGAAGTTACACGATCTCCATCTCGTTCATCTGGTAGAGCACAGAGTCCTACATCTGTCTATCTTTCCCCCAGATGGTTACAAGCACTGCATCATTGGTCTGATCGTACTCGCCCTATAGAGTCTAGAAGAGAACCCAGCCCAGCTCACAGGTCTCCGCTAGCTCGCCTAGCCCAAGATGCAGATTTGTCACCTCCAAGAGAAAGAGCTCGTACTCGTTCCCCTGCACCAGCACCTAGGAGGGAGGTCAAGATCTTGCAGTAGAAGGAGAAGACACAGGTCACCAACTCTTTCCACCTCCTCAACGTACTCCTCAAAGAGAGACTATTCGCCCACCCTTACGGATAGCCCACCGTCGAGGATCTCTCTGGTGGATGACGTGAGCGCTTTTATAAATGTGCTTGCCAGGGGGGCTTCCAAGCTAAACATACCCATGCCGGTTCACCAGAGTACCTCTTCAGTCATTTTCGAAACGCTGAATCAGAAGACGTCCTCTCATCCATTACTGCCTCTGGTTCTGGGGCTGCTGAAACCAGTTACGTAACAAAAATGGGCCTGACTCTGATCAGTAAGGCTGAGTCCACTATACCAAAAACCAACCAGAATGCCAATACTGATAAACCAATTTTAACTACTAAATAGTTAGTGCAAGGAAAACCAAACCAAGCACTAGTATGCTTATTAATTGCTTTTTATTTGCAATATTCAAAAAGAGTTTTCTTTTTTTGAAAAAACATGTAGGGAATATACATACAAACAATGCAACACCAATGAATATTTATTACACACTATTACTTTGTCATAATCCATTCAAATAGTCAAACATACAATCGCAGATACTCATACTCCACTCTGGCACTCCCCACACTCATACACAACACAAAGTCCTAAGGCAGCCAATCTTAATCTTTAGCGAAAGGCCGCACCACTACACAAACAAAGAACTGTTTAGAAAATTAAAAGGATGTGCACTAATTTTACAAGAATACAATCGTTTTTTACAGTGTACCAACAGATGAATCAAAAGACATAACCAATTGTTTAGTAGTGGAACGAACAGAAAGGTCTACGCGTTTCGAACCCCACCCGCTTGGGTGGTTTTCATCAGGACCAGAAACCACTGTGAAGAAAAAAACAAACACCAAATGAAGACCTTTCTTCAAAACAAGTTTTAAAAGCACTCCAGCTAGTCCACCTGGAGCCTCTGCTTACCAGATTGTGGTGTTATGCCACCGCCGTGGACTTCCTAAGCTCTTGTATGCTGATGTGAATCTACAAGAACAGAATAAAGAGACAAAAAAGCGTCCTGTCATCAAGAACTTTCAACCAACGTCTCGTTCACGTACCCATTTCACTAGAGGTGATCACTTACTTCCTCAAGCTGAATTGCTGATTGAACTTGTAGCACTCCTGACCATTCACTGTAGCTCACCAATTTCGGGCACCTATACAAAATCATGGTTAGAGTATAAGGATGCCGCTTTTTGCCCAAAGATTAGTAGTTTAACCAGACAGTCTATGCGGAGTCCACCCTCGATACAGAGCATACCTGTTAGTTTAAGTGTATACACGTTGGAAGCCGCTGCTTCCGCTTCCCCTGCCGTTGGCTGTTTATTCACTTTACCAACTGCGAAGAAATACAACAAGATGCCGTATGAGTTTGCGCCTTTAGTGCATTGATGGGCTATGCTTTGCTATTGTAGCCCTCCTGTTTCTTACCTGAAGGGGTTGCTCGATATCACGTAATGCCGTTGCAGCCTATGCTTAGTCGGGTCTGCTGTACAGGAAGTACCTGGCTGAAACCCGGAAGATAAAACAGGGCTGATCTCCCGAAGTGTACGCATCACACGTATATTGCGTACACGTTAGATTGGCGGTGATTGTAGTTTTCGCTTGGTCATTGCAACAGGGGAACACTCCTCGTGTAGATGTTAAACAATGTTATAATTGCATACGTTGGTCTAATATAAAAGATTAAATCAGAGTAGTTACTTCAATTCTTAAAGACACTAAACGGCTGTATGAATTTTTTTTATATAATACGTGACCAACTTTGCCAATACTGATCTTCATTGTGTCGGAGAAAATTCCTCCACCAAAATCTGTATGTTCTCATCATGGGGGCATACCAGTTCAGTGGGGAAGGAGAGATATACTTGTTTGGCACATCTCACAAACCCAATTGAATTCATGAATGGTGCTGTACTCCAAAAATGGGGTGGAGGACTTGAAAGTTCATTATAGCAGAGTCAGTTGGGCAATTTGAAGGGTGACGACCTCATGGGACACTCTCCACTGGACATAGGCTTACAGATTGTATAATTCAGATAATTCATTGAAACCTGACACAGCTGTGTCAAATTTCAGTATGAGCATGGCTTCCTTCTGGGATAGCTTCAACTCCATGTCACCTCCTCTAGGATCTCGTTCAACTTTGTGGATTATTGTCTACCGGATGTCTCCTTCCTGATGAGAATTTTTAATCCAATGGTTGACCAGTGGTGCCGAGGATACAGAATTTCTTATGCATGATTTGTGCTGCGTACTGTGTTGGCGTATTTCCTGATTTGTTTTGCCAATGTATAGTAAACCGCAGGGACATGTAATGCCATAAACAATAAGTCGTGTTTTGCAGTTAGTAAATGCATTGCGTTTCCAATGGACATTTTTATATGAGAATAAGGAACCTTCTATAGTTTGATTACAGCAGGAACTAGTGCCGCACTTATGGTGCCCTGTAACGGGTTGAAGACCCAATATAGTTATCAATGTTTGTTTGGGTTGTTTCTTGATTGCTGCCCTCTTGATAAAGTTTGAAATACTCTTTTCTTTCTTAAACGCAAACATGGGGACTGATCCAAGATCTTTACCAAATTTTTTATTAAGTGCCAATTATGAAAAATGGCTTTCTTCAAGTTGTTAGAATTTGGACAAAAAGTTGTCACACACACTTGACGGTCTAAAGTGGATTTAACCCTCCTTTCCAATAAAGTTTTGCGGGGGGTACACCAGGCCCAGTTTTTTGGGGTAGCCCTTTCCCGTAAGTTGTTGGCTAGAGTATTAGTAGTTATCGTGTAGTCTTCTCTGTGGAAGCAGTTCCTGCGGATCCTTAAAAATTGCCCATAAGGCAAATTTTCGCGCAAGGTTTCTTCTTGGGTGATTGCTGGAAAACAGGAGAGCATTGTTTCTATCGGTTTTCTTTTGATATAACGTTGTTGTTAAGCCACCCCCTGCTGACTGTACTTCGACATCAAGGAATGGAATTTTGTGCGCTGAATGTGAAATACTGAATTTGATGTCCAGTGTCCTATGGTTTAGCCAATCAAAAAATGACATTAGTTGTGACTCATTCCTGGATCACACTAAAAACACGTTGTCTATGAAGCGTAGCCACGCGGTGATTTGAGGAAAGAATGGATTGTTGTTGTAAACATTGCATTCTTCAAACATTGACATAAACAATACCGCCAGCTCTGGGGCAAATGGACACTCCATTGAGACTCCCTTAATTTGAAAAAAGAAGTCTTCCCCAAATGAAAATAGTTTTTCTTCAAAGCAAAAGCAGCCAATTTAGTGATGTATTCCGAGGGGACTCGGACACGTTTTTCACTCTTTTCCAGAAAATAAAATAGAACCTCTATAGCTTCATCCTGTGTTATCCGTGTGAATAGTGAAGTTACATCTAAAGTTGCCATCAGATCTGTTTCACTATTAATGGTATTGCCTCCAATTTGTTAATGAAGTTGGTGGTATCTTTAAGGTAGGATTTTACATGTCCCATAAATTCCTTCAGAAAGAAATCCACATATTTTGATATTGGTTCGATCAAAGAACCGCAACCAAAAACAATTGGTCTTCCTGGTGGTGTTTTTATCATTTTTATGAATTTTGGGTAGGACGTAAAACTCTGGTGTTCTTGGGTGTTTGTTATTTAAGAAATTAAAATTCCTTTGGACCCAGGATCCCCTGGTCCAGACCTTCCTGTAGAATGGATAGCAACTCTCCTTGCAATTTAAACTTAGGGTCTTTGGGCACCTTTTTGTAACATTCTTGATCTTTCAATTGTCGTTGGACTTCCGATGTATAGTCCTCTGTTGCCCACACAACTATTGTCCCTCCTTTATCCGCCTGTTTGACTGTAATAGCGGAATCATTTTTTAGAGAGAAGAGTGTGTCACGTTGTTCTTTCGAGATGTTATGTCGAACATATTTTGATTTTTTTCTCCATTTCTGATATAGAAGATAACACAGTTTTTTCAAAACATACAATTTTCTTTGGGATTTTATAATTAGTAGGGCAAAAAGAAGATTTCTTTTTAAGGCCTGTGACTTCTATACTTGGTGTTGTTTTATTGTCCCGGAAGAACAGCAGTTTCCAGCAGAATTCAATAAACTCCGTTTTCATTTTAATGAAATCTGTCCTTTGAGTGGGTACAAATGTTAGACCTTTTGTCAAGATACATATTTCAGCTTCCGTTAGTTGTTTGTTTGAAATATTGAAGGTGGGAGAACCAGTTAATTTTTGTAATGTTGTTTCCTGGTTGTCATTTCGCAGAGTTGATTGTTGTATCTGGCACGTGCTTTTGGTCTGGTCTGGCCCCGGCCTAAAAAAGGCCCCTACTGTTGAGGACCGTTCCATTTCTTAGTCCTATTTGAGCGTCCTTCCCCACTATCAGTATTACCTCCAGATGATGATGAGGTATCCGAAAAAGAAATGAATTGATTTTTGGATCTCCCTTGATTATCAGATTGGAACCTGCGTGAATCCGCTTTAGAGTAAAAGTCTGCTTGTAAATATGGATAAACACTATCCAGAGAAAAAATCCTTTTATCTTTGTCGAACTGATTTGTTTTTTGATTAATTGTAAAGTCCTTAAACTCCAAGATGTCTTTATCAACTTTTTCCAGTAATGATTTTGAATCCGTGATGGTTTAATTATTCTTTATTTCTGATTCCAATGTGGATATTTCTTCCAATTCTTTCTGTGAGATTCTAATTGCTGTTTCCACAGTAAGGACCATAAGGTCCCTACTGCATTTAGTTTCTATTGAGCTGAAACCCTTTTTGTACATTGGATCATCTGTAAATACCACCCGAATATTGCGAATTTGTAGACCTGCAGGGATTGTGCCCTCCCTTAAATACTGTAGTAAGAAGTGTCCGTGAAGATCAGTTCTGATTTGTTTCTTTTTTAGGCGTAACAATTTGTCCGATTCGTTCTGTGTCTGTGCTGACACACTTAATATGGCTGAGGCGAACAAAGGTGAAGCGCTCAAAAGTTTCTTGATGTGGTCTTCACTGTACGCAAACGTATCAGCTTCAGTCATAGTCAACAAAACATACAAAAACTAATAAACACAAGCAGGTGAAACCCTACCTCTAAAAATTCCTAAAACTTTACTCCAACCCTAAATTAGGGTAAACAAGACCTTGCGAGGAGCACCCCGCTGTAAACACTATATAACAAAAATGGGCCTGACTCTGATCAGTAAGGCTGAGTCCACTATTCCAAAAACCAACCAGAATGCCAATACTGATAAACCAATTTTAACTACTAAATAGTTAGTGCAAGGAAAACCAAACCAAGCACTAGTATTCTTATTAATTGCTTTTTATTTGCAATATTCAAAAAGAGTTTTCTTTTTATGAAAAAACATGTAGGGAATATACATACAAACAATGCAACACCAATGAATATTTACTACACACTATTACTTTCAGTCATAACCCATTCAAATAGTCAAACATACAATCGCAGATACTCATACTCCACTCTGGCACTCACCACACTCATACACAACACAAAGTCCTAAGGCAGCCAATCTTAATCTTTAGCGAAAAGCTCAACCTTTGTTCGCCTCAGCCACATTAAGTGAGTCAGCACAGACACAGAACGAATCGGACAAATTGTTAGGAATAAAAAAGAAACAAATCAGAACTGATCTTCACGGACATTTCTTACTACAGCATTTAAGAGAGGGCACAATCCCTGCAGACTTACAAATTCGCAATATTCAGGTGGTATTTACAGATGATCCAATATACAAAAAGGGTTTCAGCTCAATAGAAACTAAATGCAGTAGGGACCTTATGGTCCTTACTGTGGAAACAGCAATTAGAATCTCACAGAAAGAATTGGAAGAAATATCCACATTGGAATCAGAAATAAAGAATAATCAAACCCTCACGGATTCAAAATCATTGCTGGAAAAAGTTGGTAAAGACATCTTGGAGTTTAAGGATTTTACAATTAATCAAAAAACAAATCAGTTCGACAAAGATAAAAGGAATTTTTCTCTGGATAGTGTTTATCCATATTTACAAGCAGACTTTTACTCTAAAGCGGATTCATGCAGGTTCCTATCTGATAATCAAGGGAGATCCAAAAATCAATTCATTTCTTTTTTTCGGATACCTCATCATCATCTGGAGGTGAAACTGATAGTGGGGAAGGACGCCCAAATAGGACTAAGAAATGGAACGGTCCTCAAAAGCAGGGGTCTTTTTTTAGGCCGGAGCCAGACCAGACCAAAAGCACGTACCAGATACAACAATCAACCCTGGGAAATGACAACCAGGAAACAACATTACACAAATTAACTGGTTCTCCCATCTTCAATCTTTCAAACAACTCACTGAAGCTGAAATATGTATCTTGACAAAAGGTCTAACATGTGTGCCCACTCAAAGGACAGATTTCACTAAAATGAAAACGGAGTTTATTGAATTCTGCTGGAAACTACGGCTAAAAATGTTCTTCCGTGACAATGAAACAACACCAAGTATAGAAGTCACGGGCCTCAAAAAGAAATCTTCTTTTTGCCCTCCTAATTATAAAATCCCAAAGGAAATTGTATGTTTTGAAAAACTGTGTTATCTTCTATATCAGAAATGGAGAAAAAAATCAAAATTTGTTCGACATAACATCTCGAAAGAACAACGTGACGCACTCTTCTCTCTAAAAAATAATTCCGCTATTACAATCAAACAGGCGGATAAAGGAGGGGCAATAGTTGTGTGGGCAACAGAGGAGTATACATCGGAAGTCCTACGACAATTGAACGATAAAGAATGTTACAAAAAGGTGCCCAAAGACCCTACGTTTGAATTGCAAGGAGAGTTGCTATCCATTCTACAGGAAGGTCTAAACCAGGTGATCCTGGGTTCAAAGGAGTTTAATTTCTTAAATAACAAACAACCAAGAACACCAGTGTTTTACGTCCTTCCCAAAATTCATAAAAATGATAAAAACAGCACCAGGAAGACCAATTGTTTCTGGTTGCGGTTCTTTGATCGAACCAATATCAAAATATGAGGATTTCTTTCTGAAGGAATTTATGGGACATGTAAAATCCTACCTTAAAGATACCACCGACTTCATTAACAAATTGGAGGCAATACCATTTAATAGTGAAACCGATCTGATGGCAACTTAAGATGTAACTTCACTATACACACAGATGCCACAGGATGAAGCTATAGAGGTTCTATTTTATTTTCTGGAAAAGCATGATAAACCTGTCCGAGTCCCCTCGGAATACATCACTAAATTGGCTGCTTTTGCTTTAAAGAAAAACTATTTTTCATTTGGGGAAGACTTCTTTTTTCAAATGAATGGAGTCGCAATGGGGTGTCCATTTGCCCCAGAGCTGGCAGTATTGTTTATGTCCATGTTTGAAGAATGCAATGTTTACAACAACCATCCATTCTTTCCTCAAATCACCGGGTGGCTACGCTTCATAGACGACGTGTTTTTAGTGTGGTCCGAGAATGAGTCACAACTAATGTCATTTTTTGATTGGCAAACCATAGGACACTGGACATCAAATTCAGTATTTCACATTCAGCGTACACAATTATATTCCTTGATGTCGAAGTACATTTAGCAGGGGGTAGCTTAACAACGTTATATAAAAAGAAAACAGATAGAAACAATGCTCTCCTGTTTTCCAGCAATCACCCAAGAATCTTGCGCGAAAATTTGCCTTATGTGCAATTTTTAAGGATCCGCAGTAACTGCTTCTACAGAGAAGACTACACGATAAATGCTAATACTCTAGCCAACAACTTACGGGAAAGGGGCTACCCCAAAAAACTGGTTAAAGGGGCCATGAAACGGGCCTGGTGTACCCCCGCGAAACTTTATTGGAAAGGAGGAATAAATCCCCTTTAGACCGTCAAGTGTGTGTGTGACAACTTTTAGTCCAAATTCTAACAACTTGAAGAAAGCCATTTTTCATAATTGGCACTTAATAAAAAATGTGGATAAAGATCTTGAATCAGTCCCCATGTTTGCGTTTAAGAAAGAAAAGAGTATTTCGAACTTTATCGTGAGGGCAGCAGTCAAGAAGCAACCCAAACAAACATTGATAACTTTATTGGGTCTTCAACCCGTTACAGGGCACCATAAGTGCGGCACATGTCGCTGCTGTAATCAAACGATAGAAGGTTCCTTATTCTCATATAAAAATGTCCATTGGAAAAGCAATGCATTTACTAACTGCAAAACACGACTTGTTGTTTATGGCATTACATGTCCCTGCGGTTTACTATACATTGGCAAAACAAATCAGGAAATACGCCAACACATTACGCAGCACAAATCACGCATAAGAAATTCTGTTTCCTCGGCACCACTGTCAACCATTGGATTAAAAATTCTCATCAGGAAGGAGACATCCGGTGGACAATACTCCACAAAGTTGAACGATATCCTAGAGGAGGTGACATGGGGTTGAAGCTACCCCAGAAGGAAGCCATGCTCATACCGAAATTTGACACAGCTGTGTCAGGTTTAAATTAATTATCTGAATTATACAATCTGTAAGCCTATGTCCAGTGGAGAGTGTCCCATGAGGTAGTCACCCTTTAAATTTCTCAACTGACTCTGCTATAATGAACTTTCAAGCCCTCCGCCCCATTTTTGGAGTACAGCAACGTTCATTAATTCAATTGGGTTTGTGAGATGTGCCAAACAAGTATATCTCTCCTTCCCCACTGAACTGGTATGCCCCCATGATGAGATCATGCAGATTTTGGTGGAGGAATTTTCTCCGACTGGCCATAAAGATCTGTATTGGCCAAGTTGGTCACGTATTATATAAAAAAATTTCGTACAGCCGTTTAGTGTCTTTAAGAAATGAAGTAACTACTCTGATTTAATCTTTTATATTAGACCAACGTATGCAATTATAACATAGTTCAACATCTACACGAGGAGAGTTCCTCTGTTTCAATGACCAAGCGGAAACTACAATTCCTGCCAGCCAACGCGCACGCAATGTACGCGTGATGCGTACACTGTGCGATATCAGCCCCGTTTTATCTTCCGGGTTTCAGCCAAGTGCTTCCTGTACAGCAGACCCGACTAAGCATAGGCTGCAACGGCGTTACGTGAGATTGAGCAACCACTTCAGGTAAGAAACAGGAGGGCTACAATAGCAAAGCATAGCCCATCAATGTAGTAATGGCGCAAACTCATACGGCATCTTGTTGTATTTCTTCGCAGTTGGTAAAGTGATTAACAGCCAGGGGAAGCGGAAGCAGCGGCTTCCAACGTGTATACACCTAAACTAACAGGTATGCTCTGTATCGAGGTTGGACTCCGCATAGACTGTCCGGTTAAACTACTAATCCTTGGGCAAAATGCGGCATCCTTATACTCTAACCATGATTTTGTATAGGTGCCCGAAATTGGTGAGCTACAGTGAATGGTCTGGAGTGCTACAAGTTCAATCAGCAATACAGCTTGAGGAAGTAAGTGATCGTCTCTAGTGAAATGGGTACGTGAACGAGATGTTTGTTGAAAGTTCTTGATGACAGGACGCTTTTTTGTCTCTTTATTCTGTTCTTGTAGATTCACATCAGCTTACAAGAGCTTAGGAAGTCCACGGCGGTGGCATAACACCACAATCTGGTAAGCAGAGGCTCCAGGTGGACTAGCTGGAGTGCTTTTAAAACTTATTTTGAAGAAAGGTCGTCATTTGGTGTTTGTTTTTTTCTTCACAGTGGTTTCTGGTCCTGATGAGAACCCCCCAAGCGGGTGGGGTTCAAAACACGTAGACCTTTCTGTTCGTTCCACTACTAAACAATTGGTTATGTCTTTTGATTAAGACTGTTGGTGCACTGTAAAAAACTATTGTATTCTTGTAAAATGAGTGCACAACCTTTTAATTTTCTAAACAGTACTTTGTTTGTGTAGTGGTGCGGCCTTTCGCTAAAGATTAAGATTGGCTGCCTTAGGACTTTGTGTTGTGTATGAGTGTGGTGAGTGCCAGAGTGGAGTATGAGTATCTGCATTTGTATTTTTGACTATTTGAATGGGTTATGACAAAGTAATAGTGTGTAGTAAATATTCATTGGTGTTGCATTGTTTGTATGTATATTCCCTACATTTCTTTTCATAAAAAGAAAACTCTTTTTGAATATTGCAAATAAAAAGCAATTAATAAGCATACTAGTGCTTAGTTTGGTTTTCCTTGCACTAACTATTTAGTAGTTAAAATTGGGTTATCAGTATTGGCATTCTGGTTGGGTTTTTAAACCAGTTATGGACATTTTTCTCATGCCAGCCAACCTCAAGACAGCACCGGCGAGAATTCTTAAGAAATATCGCCCATCAGAAGAAGATCCTGATTTCTTAAAGTGCGATCCAAAGCCGGATTCTGTAATTGTGGCAGCTGCCAGAAAAACACATTCAGTGGTCTACTCGTCTACAGTCCCGCCGGACAAGGAGAGCAAAACACAGGACTTGTGCGGGAGAAAAGTATGTGGCACCTCCTCCTCCATGCTAAAGGTCTCTAGTGCATCGGCTCTATTGGGTCTGTACAATAGAATGTTATGGAATTACCTGCAGCGGTTCTCAGAGAAGTTACCTAAGGAAGACCGCCAAGACTTCGAAGAAGTCTTACAAGAGGGCAGCTTGGTGGCGAACCACGTTATTAGTGCGGTGGCGGATGGAGCTACGCTCTCAGCACACTCTTATGCACACAGAATTTTTACCAGAAGATAGTCATGGCTTCGCCTAACAGCTCTGAAGCTAGAGGCGCAATCCTGCATCATCAATCTGCCCTTTTCCGGGTCATCTCTGTTTGGCCCACACACCGATGAGGAGAAGGCGTGGATGAAGATTGAGCTGGATACCCTAAAGTGGTTGCAATTCCAAAATCGGCGATATAACAGGCGAAGAAGAGGGAACCATCAATCCTCCACCTCGACGAAACCTACAGCAATACAATGAGTGTCTCCTTCCTCCATTACCGTTCACCGCTCCAGTAGGAGGAAGTGTAACAAATCATTTACAAGAGTGGCTAGACATCACGAAAGACCAATGGGTTCTGGCTACGATTCGAAATGGGTACTCTACTTTTCCGACGACGGTCCGTCTCAATCCCTCCGGTACCACCTTCAAGTTATCAGATCAACTTGCTAAAGAGGGAGGTGGACATCCTTCTCCAAACATCAGCCATAGAGAAGGTCCCACGGTCGCAGAGAGGTCGGGGTATGTATTCCAGATACTTCTTGGTGAAGAAAAAAGTCAAAAGTCGTAATACAGACCCATTTTGGATCTAAGAGCCATCAACAAGACCATCAAACGAGAAAGGTTTTGCATGCTGGCTCTCCACCAAATATATCCTCACCTCCGTGAAGGGTATTGATGTGTGCGATGGATCTGCAGGATGCCTACTTTCATATACAACATCACCGGCAATATCTGCGGTTTGTAGTCGGAAAATCCCACTATCAATTCAAAGTACTGCCCTTTGGACTAAAGTCAGCTCCCAGGGTGTTCACAAAGTGCATGGCAGTGGGAGCAGCTGCTCTGCGGCGCAGGGGCATATTAGTCTACCCTTATCTAGACGACTGGTTGATCAAAGGCCCTACTCCCCAGAGGGTGAAGAACCATTTCCAGCAGTTTCTATGACTCTGTCAAAACCTAGGCCTGCACGTGAACTACCAAAAGTTAACGCAACAGCCCACCTAAAAGATCCACTATCTGGGAGCGCTGATAGACACTGAACAAGGAAAAAATTTTCCTTCGGAGGAGAGACCGTTATCCCTCATTCGGAAATGCAGAAAAATTCTGAAAAGCAGCTTGTCATCTGTAGTCAGATAGCATCTGTACTCGGATCGATGGCATCCTGCATTTTTCTGGTGCCCAATGCCAGATTGAAAATGCGTCCTCTTCAGCAGGATCTGGAGGACAAGTGGGATCAGAGGTCGTCTCGCTGGGAAGACAATGTTTGCCTAGCCCATGCTGCCAAAGTATCCGTCCCTTGGTGGATGAAGAGGGCCAACCTGGAAGTAGGAGTTCCATTCTATCAAGCGCCTCCATCTCCGACTCTGATCACAGAGGCATCTCCGAGGATGACGCAAGGCCTATGGTCGTCAAAAGAGCAATTGTACCATATCAACATGCTAGAGCTCCGGGCTGTTCATCTGGCTTTCAAGGCGTTCCTCCCTTCGAGTCAGGCGAGTTCCATCCTAGTACTAACGGACAATACCACCACAATATACTACCTGAACAAGCAGGGGGGCGCTCGATCGAGGACTCTGTCATTGGAGGCACAGTCCCTTTGGAACTGGATGCTGACGAGGAAGCTATCCATCACAGCAGTTCATCTGCCGGGGGAGCAGAATTCTCAAGTGGACGCTCTCAGTCATCACTTCGCAGAGCAGCAGGATTGAGTTCTCAGTGACGAAGTGCTCAACGACAGCTTCCAAGCTTGGGGCCATCCAAGCATAGACCTATTCGCAGACGAGTAAAACAAAAAATGCCAAGACTTTCCCTCAAGATACTACCGACCAGGATCTAAGGGGAATTCCCTTTTGATCAACTGGTCAGGGGCATTTGTGTATGCTTTTCCACCCCTGCCTCCCATCCGGAAAGTGGTAGCCTAACTGTCAAGCTCGGACATCACAAAGATACTGATTGCTCCGGAATGGCTGAGGCAGTGGTGGTACGCGGACCTTCTTCACATGTTACTGAAGCCAAACAAGAGGCTGCTGTGCAGAACGGACTTGCTGTCCAAGATGAACGGGAGGATTCATCAACGCAACCTTCCATCACTAAACTTGGCAGCATGGACCCTGAGGTCCTCCAGCATGGGCATCTAGGTCTACCCCAAGACTGTATGTCCATATTGAAGGAGGCGAGGAGACCTTACACCAGGCACTCCTATGCATGCAAATTGAAGCACTTTTATATTTGATGTGTGCAGAATAAGTGTAGTCCCACCAGGGGGCAGGAAGAGGTAAACTTACCATATTTACTTCACATAGCCAGAGCAGGCTTGAAATTCTCCTCCATTAAGGTGCACCTGGCGACGAGAACGGCTTATAGGCGTTCACCTTCTCAACCCTCTTTCTTCCAGTTGCAAATGGTGAAGGATTTTCTTCAGGGCCTTTAAAAGGTTTACCCTCCGATTCGGCCCCCTATGCCGACTTGGGAACTCAATTTGGTACTGTCCAAACTGATGGGTCCACCCTTTGAGCCTATCCACAAGGCGAGCTTGCAACACCTTACGTGGAAGATCGTGTTCTTGGTGGCTATCACCTCGGCTCGTAGGGTGAGTCAGATACAGGCACTCTGCTCTAAAGAGCCCTATCTGGTCTTCCATCTCAATAGGGTGGTGCTTAGAACACATCCATCCTTCCTTCCGAAGGTGGTGTCTGATTTTTACGTCAACCAAACTATTTCTCTCCCGAACTTTTTTCCTAACCCCTCCTCTCCAGCGGAGAAGGCGCTACATTCATTGACCTTAAAAGGGTTTTGAAGTTTTATATAGAAAGGTCGAAGTCTTTGAGAAAGTCTGACCACGTTTTCATCAACTATGGTTAAGTCGGAACGGGTTTCCCAGCCACGAAAAAATCCATCTCCAGGTGGATTGTTTCTTGCATTAAGTTAGCTTACCAATTATGTATTTATTTATTATACTTATGAAGCGCACTACCACCTCGAGAGACATCCTGGCGCTGGAGAACCCAAGGGAAAGGTGTGATTAGTTACATACTACAAATTGAGCCCGGGTGGGAAAGAGCAAGGTTTTTAACTGTCTTTTAAAAGTGAGAAGGCAGTTGATCTTCCTCAGATCACTAGGCAGCGAATTCCAGAGCTTGGCCGCAGCCACGCTGAGCGATCTGCCACCTGCTCTGGATCTTCTAAATCTCGGAACAGTCACCATCCTAGCCAAAGCGGAGCATAGATTGCGGACCGGCACATGCCATGAAAATTTCCTTTGAAAGCAAGCCGGGCCTAACCCATGAAGGGCTTTAAAGGTCAGACAAAGTGCCTTAAACATCACCTGTTGTCTCAGAGGGAGCCAGTGCACTTGAGCCAGGGCCCCCGAGGAGGAGGATCTGTTTGGCCAATCTATGGCGAGTTTTGCAGCTGCCGACTGGAGTCTCTGGAGTCTGTCCAGGAGATAACTGGGAGACTCCAGCAGCAGGGCGTTACAGTAGTCTATCCTATTGAGCACGGTGCAACGCACCACCTCTATCCTTGCCAGAGACAGTAGCAGGGGTAAGATTTTTTTCAAGAGGCGAAGGATGACCATACAACTGGTTACCACCATAGAAACCTGAGCCTCCAAGGAGAGGTCACTATTGAACATCACACCCATATTCCGGACTACCTTCACAGGCTGGATCTGGGGCGAGAAATCCTTCGGCCAGAAAGTACTAGGTAGAGGAGAATGGATCCTAGGCCTAGGGCAGTTAAGCACTTCAGTCTTCCCTGTATTGAATTGCAAGGAATTGGCTGTCAGCCATTCCGCAGTGGCTCTCATACAGTTGTGGAATTTCTCCCAGGAGGGAGAGTCATTCCCATCCCAGGGCAGGATCAGCTGCGTGTCGTCCGCATAATTAACAGTTTTGATCTTAAACTGCTTGATGATCGCTATTAAGGGCTTCATATAAACATTAAAGAGTATTGGACTGACAGCCGATCCTTGAGGGACACCATGCGAGATGGTAGAGAAGGCGGATTGAAAGGGAGGGAGTGACACAGCCTGTTCCCTAGCCTGGAGGAAGGACTTAATCCATCCAAGGGCTTTCCCTGCAACTCCCACCTCTCTCAGCCTGTCCAGCAAAATATCATGGTTCACCGTATCAAAGGCGGCAGACAGGTCAAGCAGGATCAGAACCCCCGCCTGTCCCCTGTCTGCCTGCCAGCGTAGTTCATCCTACACGGTCACAAGGGCCGTCTCGGTGCTGTGAGCTGGACGGAAGCCAAATTGAACGTCCTCCAAGAGCTTGTGGTGTTCAAGATGCCTGGAAAGGGTGCCTGCCACCACCCACTCTACAATTTTTGCAGGATATGCTATGAATGAGATTGGCCTAAAATTCTTTGGGAAATCCAGATTAAGGGAGGGCTTTTTCAATAGGGGGGTAACCACCGCTTGTTTCCACTGAGGTGCAACCGCTCCCGTAGCAAGCGACTGGTTGCACACCCGCAGCAGCGCAGGGAAGAGCTCAGACTCATACTCCTTCCAGATTTTTAACGGTAGCGGATCAAGCGGGACCCGGATGTAATGCCAGAGGCCAGGGAAACCACTCTTGTCCGCTCCCAAGGCTCACTCTACAAGAGGAAAAGTAGCTACAACTGCTTTCCTCAATAATGTACCGCTCTCGGAGATCTGTAAAGGCGCAACTTGGAGATCTATACACACATTCACAAGACACTACTGTCTTGACTCAGATACTAGAGCGGACACTCAAGTGGAAGGGAAGGATAAGTTACTTACCTGTAATCCTAGTTCTCTTCCAGGGGTATCCTCAACAAAGTCATAAGCAACCCACCCACCTCCGCAGACAAGTTGGAGTATTTCTGAAAGGTAAAGGATATCTTTGGGCCCTGATCTTCAAGGTTATGCAAAGAACAACTGACCTGTCACCCCTGAGGCATGATGGGAAGCTGGGGGTCATGGCTGCCTTAAAGGCACAATGCCATTTTTTTGTGGTTGAAAATGCTTTCATTTTCCATGCTATTGTTTGCAATGCAGCCTGTAGGCTAACAATGTCTAAGTATTTGTAAGTCTTTTTCTTTGCTATTTATGAGTGTTTTACTCATTAAAAAACAGTGTTCAAGTGCTACTTGCCCTCTTGTGTTTTTATGTATTGGCAAAGACAGTCTTTTTGTATGCAATTACATTGTTTGTCCTCCATTTGGAGGCTGCATTAGTATGGGAAAAATGATATATGTATGTATATATATATATGTAGAGCTGTACATATATGGTTTCCATATATCATTTTTTATTATTTCCGGGATCCCCGCACATGGGCGGGAATATTCAGTGCCTATGACTTTGATGAGGATACCCCTGGAAGAGAACTAGGATTACAGGTAAGTAACTTATCCTTTTAGACACTGCCAGCTCCATTTACTGTTTGCAGTGCTCGCTGCATTTTTTTGTCCCATGCAGCAGACTTTGCACCAGTCAGGTTTGCAGTCAGGGTTATACCCTTAAAAGCCATGTCCATGTACACCTCTCAAAGACGCACATTTTCGTGGACTCCCAGTTTTCAGAAAGCTTGTGAGATACAAACTTGGGACAAACTGATGGATCAGTCTTTAGTCCGCTGTCACCAGCTCTTCCTTCCAATCGTAAAATGAGATGTTTAGATACGGTCATGAGTTTCAGAAGGAAAACTGAGGCAGTGGCCCTAGGGCTCTGCTGCACTGTGTGTGAAGGAGATAGATTTCTTTATTGACATTGTTTTTCGTAAGTGCCGATTCACCGAGCAGCATCAAAGCGCTTTCCAGCAGAGTATAGAGGTAACTGCATTTGGGACGATTTGTGTACAGAGAACATCAAGCAAAATTGTTAGGAAAAGCACCAGTTGGGTAAAGGGTATGGTATGGGCATGGTGAGCGGAGAGAAGTATGTGGGAAGTAGCTGATTGGTGGAACAAATAAGGTCTGGGCGCGAGGAATCTGCTGCAACAGTTAGATGACCCTGTCATTTACCACTAAGACCTAGACTGATGCCACTGACTGGAAGTTCAGGAGGATACCCATGCCGAAAAAGCATCTTCATAGTTCAGTGAAGTTAATAAATTATTCATGGTCGTTTTTCTGTTGGAGCTGTGTAAGATATTACAGGACCTTTTACTGTGTGGTATTTGTCAAATAAACATGTTTTAGTAAACCTTTCAAAGACTGGTTTCAATGGGAATATATTTTTTCACGATGGGAAACCGGTTCTGAGAGTCTTTGTACTTTGTAGGAGGGTCCTGGAGAGTGGTCTGCGCTGGAAGCTGAAGTCTTGATGAAGGATGACGAAATCTGCGGGACCAAAAATCCAACACCTCACAAGATTTTACTGGATGCCAGATTTGAGCTGCCTTTTGGTGAGTGCACATTCACTCGAGCAGATTACTGCCTCCCTGACCACCCTCCCTTGCCAACTAGCGAGCGAGTTAGCTATGTATGTGTGTGATACTGTTTAGCAATTCTATGCTTAGACACCCATTAGAAGACCTCTTACTACCAGTGGCGGCTCCTCATCTAAGGCGGAGGAGTGTCGCCCCACTGCTTGATGCACTGTACAAAAAGGAGAAATAAAATTATAACTACTTGAGGTTTATTTTTCCCTGTTGTGATGTCTTTGTGAGGCGGAGCCACTCTCAGAGCAGGGGAAGAAGTGGTGTGCACTCCCTATGTGAGTTTGAGTGATTAGTCGGCTCTCTCGGGCCGGCCAAACAGTCATGTGCACAAAGCATGTTCTCCATGCAGGCTGCATTACAGCCCGCGTGGAGAACATTCCCACCCCTCCAGCCCCTGCTGAGTGCCGTATCACGGCGCTCAGACCAATCACAACACTGCATTGCAGCATTGTGATTAGCTGCAGGGAGCATGGGAACCCTGGTGTTTCCTGCTTCCTGTCCCCCTCCAATAATCCAGAAAAAGGACGCAGGAGAGGTGGCGGCTGGGAGGTAAGTGGTTATTTTTTAATCCCCCCCTCCGACCCCACTATTGGTTCCAGGTAGCAGCCGCCACTGCTTACTACTGTAGGATTGGATCAACTGCTATATTGTCTATTAGCAGAGACTCTATAATTTGCTTCAAAAGTGTGCAGTTCACTGTTCCGACATGGTGTGCTTAGTATTTGAAATAGCGCATCTCAACCCCAGAAGAAGTGTCACAGCCCTTTACATACCATATAAGCAAGGAGATGAGTGGCATCAGTATATATGCAGCAGCTACTTCTTCGCTAAGGTGGAGGAGCGTCGCCCCATTGTTCCCGGAGCAGTGCGAAGGAAAAATAGAATGATAATAACAGAAAGTTATCATTTTATGTTTAGTGAAATTTGGAGCCAGGCTAGTTCGGGGCTGGGCTTGCTGCATCAGAGAGAGCGGGAGTGGTATAATGTACAACTTAAGTGAGCATGACGGTTTGGCCGGGTGTCATGGGCTGGCCAAACAGTCAGGCGCACTTATCATATTCTCCACCTGGCTGTATTGCACAGCCTGTGTGGAGAACATGCACAGGCTCTCAATCCCTGTCTGAACATTGAACCATGATGCTCAGACCAATTACGACGCTGCTGTCATGCTGGTGACAGCAGTCTCATGATTGGCTAGGGGAGTCTGGGTGCTGCTTGGAGCCAGGAGAACAGCGAGGAGGGAGGAGAGGTGACGGCTGGTGACCGTCGAGCAGATAAATCAGCTTTTTTCCTGTTTTTCTAATACCCAACCGCTCTGTCCTCCCGGTCCTTACTAGCCGCCACTGTAATAGAAGTGAGAATGGAACACAAGTGATCAGTATTCAAAAAGCATTGCTGGCGATAGAATGCTTGCTTTGGATTTCTCCTTAGTCAGAGTGTCTTGAGGTGAAGTAGACAGTGCTTCTTAAGACTCTTTATGTCTCAATTCTGTATTTACTGTGAGATATTTTATTTTGTGTATGGCCTTCTAAGTGAGGCAGGTTGTATTATCTTGATTGAGATTCCATGGCAAGCCAATTAATATCTGTAAGTACAGTTGAAAAAAAGTTAAATTATTTGATAAAGGCATTTGATATTTTTGGGGGTATTTTTGACGTACCAGTTTGAATTTGCTGCAAATTCCTGTGCATTGAGAACTCTATACATGTCAACTTTCAAACTTTTACTAGGAAGTAATTTAACGGGGATATGTTTCTGCAATAGTCATGCTGTTAGGAAGCAAGAGTTACAAATTCTCAAAAATAGTTACAATTTAAGAGGTCAGCAACAATTTAAGACCATTTTATCAATCACAGTACAAAAAATGTAAAAAAAAACCACCAAAAAAAAAGACTAAGCTAATTGGGATTACTTATTTATTAATGCATAGTATGTCAATTCAATTCATCCTTCACTTAATGTTACCGTACTTTATTATGTGAATGTTCTCGATTCAATGTAAAGACAAGATAAATCGTTTTTTTATCATTGGGTGTCTCTCTGTGTCGAAAATGAAGTCTAAAGCACTGACTCGAGGCATTAGTCTACAATACCAGCAAGACTCTAGTCGTCATTCTAGGGTCACTGACCCAGGGCCATTTCTTCAGTCGAATAACTGACTTCACTTTTCTGTTTGGTTCTGTACAGGATCGTGGGTCCAAAACGTTCCTTAGTTTCGTACCATGCACTCAAAATAAGTAGGCCTTTTATTTTCCCAATTGAAAGATCACTTGTGGACTGCGTGTTAATTTGCAGATTGGAAATTCCTGTACTGTGGTGCCTTCGTTTGCTGGTATGGGGGCCTTTGTGTCACTTGGCAATTTGCAGGATGACATGCCATGGTACTCTACTGGGACCCTTGCAGAGCTGTAAAGGTTTGGTCAGATGCTGAAGCTTGTGACCTCTCAGTTTTTTGGAAGGCTCGAGTTACAGTAGATTTGGCTTACCATAACCAGGTATATTGTCCCTTTCGTTTGTTGGCTACTTAGCAGAATGTAAGAATTTTCTATAGAATGTTGATTTGCAATTTGCCACCCACGATCTCGGCGTTGCTTTGAGAAGAAGATGTGAGAGTTAAGTCAAAGATAATTTCCAGGTTTTTGACTTTCTCTGAGGTCGAAGACTGCAGATCAAGTGAACGTTTCCAAAACACAAACCTCCCAATTTCGGCTGTGTTACGGAAGCTTAGACTATGCAATGTTGGCCAACCTGAAAAGCGAGGAGCTCCTCGAGCATTTTAACAAGAAATGATTCTGTTCTTCCCATGGACCATTAGCCTGACTGGAGTACCTGGATCTAGCAAATTTGCCTTTCATCAGGTCTCTCCTGTTTGCTCTTCATCAGGTCTCTCCTGTTAATTTCCCCGTCCATTTCATGTCCCCGGTGGCTACCGTTTCAACTCAAATTACTGCCATGGTTCTTCATTTCGATGGGGCTGTACCGTGACCAGTGCAGAGGTGAACTTTGGTCTGATTGTCAGTGGCTTTACTGAGTTCTATAGATGTGTCATATGTTTCGGATGTGCAGAATGTTCAGTGATCAGTTTGAACAAATCTGAGGGTGACCAAGTCTATTGGATGTTGCAGGGTTGTGTCTGGACAAAGTTTAGTGCTTGATGTACTGTTGTATAGATCCGCTATGACTTGATTTAACCCCACTGTGTTCATGTTTTCTTACAGGTTTACTGCAGTACCTTTGTTAGGTTTGTCTACTCACAAGTTGCTGTTGCTGATAAAACTTGATTCTGGATGCAAAAATACAATACTACTTCGAAAGTGTTCATCTAGAAGTAGCCGAGTGGTCCTTATTTAGTGTATTATGAAGGTCTGGTTTGTTGTAGTATTCGTCTTTCTTTTGGTCACTTGATAAGTTCGGTTTTTGCATGGATGGCTTCTAAATCAAAGATACCCGAAATCCACTTACAGGATCTCTATTCTAATGAGCGACCTGAAAGCCATAGTTGACAAACAGAAATAAGTAACATATGTTGAGTGGACTTTCTGTGGTGGACTGAGTGCTGATAAGGCCTACTTTAAAGAGGGGTTTGGTTCTTCAGGACTGATGAGGTTTGGCTACAGTATGTCACACGGCGGCACTGAAGTCTTGTGAGTTGCAGCTAGGTGGAGTGTGTGTAGTTATCACATTTGCAAAGTTGCAACATTGGCATATTCTGAATGGAAGAGGGTGGGTGTAATGTGCTCATGGTTGATGTCATATGAATTCCGGCATAGATCAGGAGCAGGATCATAAAGAGTGATCAGTTTTGCGGTGTGGTGCGCAGGAGCCCATATTGGCTCGGTAGCCCTGTGGCTGGCACTGCTGTTTGGCAGTTGCAGTAGAGCTCAACTTGTCACTTAGGCAGGGGAGATAATATGATATTTGTGCTGGGTCTCGAGCTTAGAGATGATGAATGCATAGTGTTGCAGTTTCTGTATGATGTACCTATGTGGGTGGATGGTGAAGTGACATTGTCCAGATGTGCCAGGTGTCTGCATTTCATTCCCTCGGATTTGCTAGTAACCATATGTTAATACACTACTGTGTATTAGTTAGATCCAAGGAATGTTTTTTAAACCCATTTTAGTATTGGCTTTATTTTACCGATGAACTTGACCATGTTGTAGACACTCGCTTTACAGGGCCTAGGGTTACAGTTGTTAGCCTAGATCATGATTGTTCTGTTGTTTTAAATGTTGATTGGTCGTTTTCTGTGACTGGTAGAGTTGCCTGCTGCATTGAGGTTGTGTAACTCTTTAATTTCCCAAATTTTAAAGATAGCACATTCAGCCAGGGCTATTTAAAACCAGGCTAAACATGTGTGGCAAAGAATAGGTTATTTGTAGTAGATGGTGGTTGTTTTACTGGTGTTTTAGTCTGCGGGGATTGTCTTGGCAGTGAGTACCAGCACTGTTCTTTTTCCGTTTAAGGCACTATCTCCAGTCATCTCGGCCACCTCCAGTTTGGCTGTCAAACTTGACATTCCATAGAGCCAATACTTATTCAGATTTCTAATTTCTTACCTTATGCATCTAAATCCCCATTAGTCATTGTTCAGGGATTTGCAGCATTATGCAACACGATTGATTACCCCCTCACCTCTTTCCAACACTTGATACCTTCACATCACTAGTTCATAAGTAACCTCAGATAACATAAAACCTTCTGTGTACCTACCTGTTTCGCCCATCCCTTCTCCTACGTGTGGGTGCCCCATGGGACTCTCCTTTTAGACTACTTCACCTTTTTTCAGGCAATGTTCAGATCAGTTCCACTTTTCCCCACTCTCTCTCTCTCTAACATTATGGTTTGTGTTCCTCACTACTTAAGTTAGTTTGCATTGGATGGCACACTGGTCACCCCCTTGCTTGCTGTCTGTGCAGCTCAATTTAAGCCGCTTTGCTTCCCTCAAAGTAAACGGTGCTCCGTCCTGATTTTCCTTCTTGAGCTTGCTCAAGTGTTTTCATTGGGGGTCTCATAGAGTTGACATAAGGGCTACTGCTTCTCTCCTTTTTAGCCTTGATCCCACCTACTGGCAACCAAACACCTAATGACGACTTGCATGCCAATCTAATTGTCCAGAGTACTTGAATTCTGTAAAATGAAAATATTTAGACCTGTTCTTACAGTGCCTTTCTCGGTCACCAACCACAAAACGATTTACCTGCCCCCATATATGTTCACCCAGACAGCTGCTGTTGGAGGCGGTCTCAATGTTAAAAAAAAAAAAAATCATGGAATTTCTATAAGCATGTTAACATTTCTGTGAGTGGAAGTATTTCTTGTAACTTAGAAAATTCGCATATTGAAATAAGGAGAATCTCTGCTCTTCGTGCACATCCCTTTTCAGCTACCATTTGAGTGTCTCCGTCACCCTCGCACATCTACCTCCACACAACTGAGCAACCGTTGTCTCCTGAATGCAGAGTAACTGCACCTTCCCACACCATTCAAGAAGCCTCCAACGTTTGTAGTTGTGTCCTCTTAGCATTGCCTACGTCTGCTGTGTTCATTTATTGGGGGTGGGCTACTGCCAATCATTTCAAAATGGGGCGAAGGATCACCCAATGCCGGACGCACAGCGTTCGTTGAAGCATGACTCTGATGCCAAAAATTCATATATTTTCATAATTTTTATCCCAATTTCGTCCATATTCCGCATTTTATCCATTTTCCTCTTGTCACATGAGGCATCTTACGTTATTCACGGTGTCCTAATACGCTGCAGACATGCCAATCCAGGCCTTATGCTCTAGCGCGGAGTGTACCTAAGTAATCCTCATTCGTTAGTCCCGATAACCCAATGCCAATCATGTCACAAATTTCTCTATGTGAATTTACGAGGAAAGAAGTCAGGCCTTTGACGTGTAATGTCATGATGGGCTAGAGGTTTGAGACTGGCGCTAACAGAATAGCCTTGTGATGCCTCCTTCCATGCATTCCGGAGGATTGAAGATAAGTAATGGCCTGCACATTCGAGTCGGAAACCTATCCTGTCTTGGAGTTTCCAGCTGTCCTTCTGTTCACTGTATGATATTGGCTCTTAACCATGTCACCTTACGAAGCAATCAAGAGACATTTGTTAGTTAGCAGGCCTGAAGTTCGCGCCATGGCTTATTACTCATTGACTTAGGCTGGGTACATTCCTTTCTGTGACTGACTTCAAAGGTGGCCTGCTATGCCCTACCTGCAACCCGGCTACCGAAGAAACAAACAGTGACGAAAAATTGTGGGAAACTAAGAAATACATGTTTTACCAAGAAAAATGTGCACTGGAGATGCAAGGTTTTCTGGATCCATGTCCATGCTTGTTTGTACCTTTTTATGGTCTGGCTTTACAGCGCAGCTGTTGCCAGACATTTATGTGAGCATCACCAGAGAAGGGCTATGCCTCTGCCGACATGTCTGAAACCAGGGGTATGTTTTGATTGGGCTGAAGTTGTTTGCTTCCACAAAAAATGTGCTTGTCCTCCACTAAACAGCTGTGATAATTTTCTTTATTTTCCAGCTGCCTGACCTTGAACTTTCAGACACTGATACATGGCATTGTAAAGCTTAGATAACTAGATAATTTGTCATGTTTGTCTATCTCTGGTAGCATCAGAGATGGGGGAAGGCAGCCATGAGGAAAGAATACCATTCCATATGTTGTTGAATTTGTCGTTTTTTTAAATTGTGATTTGGTCTGACGGTGAATGAAAGAATGGGTTAGGGGACGAATGATTGATTAGATTTATGCGTGCAAAGTGATGCAAAGTCTCTAAGGTCCGACTCCATTCCAGTCAGACCCTCAAAACCATCTTGGACCACACTCCTTCCAAATTCAGTCATATTGGTTCTAAAAACTAATACCATGAATGTTGCCCGCCCTTATCAGTTGTTGAACTGAGAAAGTGACAAAGTGTTGAGGCTTTCCGATAATGACCCCGATAAAACAATTAATGAGACATTCGGTCTGAAACAAGTGTTCGCTTATCGATATGTTAAGGCCATAAAGAAATATCCCTAGATAATTCATCAATGAGGTTAGTTCAAATGGACATCCCCTCGTCTCCCATTTTCTTAAGAATATGTCTAGTACTAATTCTCTGGCTCCTGTAATCTTTACACCACATTCCTTAAAGTATGTCAAAGGTCGGTATCTCTGATAACATTTAGTATTAAGGGCCACCACTCTCCCCTTAGGGTAGCGAGGTCCTTCAGCCCAGATTCTCCTGCAAGATAATGTCTAAAGACGATCTTGGTTATTGCCGGCATTTTGAGAAGCTGATGCATCCTGCTTGAAGCTGATTAGTACCTAGTGCCCGAGGGGAGCTGCTACACAGAGCGTGTTTGCCTTTCACATGGAACACTTCTTCCATAGCTCTTCTCATAATGACAGTCCGAGCTATCAACAAGGTATGCAGTGCGCTGCTTCTTCCTTAGGAACTCTAGTCCATGAGTTACTCTACTACATGCTCTCCTAGGGTAGCACATAGAAGTAGGTTTAGGGTGTTAGGCTACTAGATGGCAGGTTAAACGTGTTAGAAATGTTCATTTTATTCTCCTTGTTTGCAATGTGCCTTCTTACTGTTTTTATGGCATCTTGTGTGATTATTTTAGTACTAAGAAACAGGATCACCCTGTTGTAGTAAACACTCTTAGTTGAAAATGTTTGTTCTTCGTGCTGTGTATGTGATACTGTGAAGAGTGAAATACGTTACTGTCACCACGATGCCCTTGATCCCTTCTAGGCCACCCGTGGGTAGGACCAGCAAACCTTGTAGAGCTATACAGGAGTCGTAGCTTGCGCAACAAAAGAGAAGTGACAGAGTACAAGTATGATGACCTAGAGAGTGTCTAAACCGATCAGTGACACAAGTGGTACTTTCATTCATGAGCCAAGCCTATTACTGTTATCAATGCTTATTAAAAAGGGTATGAGTAAGTCATTAAAAGAACATAAGCTTGAGAGTTCTGGTCATTTTCTGCACAGCCTCGTTTCATGTGTTCCCCACAGGGCTCCTATTGAGATGTAAAACTCACCTGGCTGGAATTCCATTCAGGTGCCCCAGCTGTTGCAACAGAAGACAGCACCAGTCATGCAACCTAGATTATTTTGTCAGTAGTTCAGATATGATGGGCTACTGTAAAGAATTAGAGGTTGCCAAGGTAACCAAGCATAAAAACCAAATCTGTTCTCTCCCTGTCTGTCTGCCGCTGAATAGCTTTTACGTCTTGGCTTTCTAATATGACTACTGACCCTGGAGTCAGGTTTAATGTAGTCTTAATGAGCGCAGGAGTTTCCGGGCCCCGCAGTGAAGCCCTTTAATGACTTTTGGCTCATCCTTCGCGGCGCCTTCCTTTTTCTCACACCTCCAGTTCACACTAGGGCTGCCTCGTGCTCAGCTATGCGCGCTGAGGCACTATTCCTTTTATTTCTTCTTTTAACTGGACTTTGTGTACCTGTTACTGTGTTACCTGCAGTTCAGTGTTAGTGGCAACAAATGCACGACGTGGCGACCGAGTGGCCCGTGTGACCTCCGGTGCCCTCTGTCACTTGAGGCTTTTTACCCAGCGGCACTTTTAATCCTGTGATGTTTGAGTCCACGTCACAGCCCTACTTACAAAACTCCCTGACCCATGATGCATTTTGCATGTTGAAATTGCAGTACTTTTTTTTGAAGTTCTGACAGAGCACATCACTGGTGCTCACGCAGGGCCCTGACATCTCCCTCCCGTTCAGAGCGCACCGCTGCAGCTCTCTCTGGAGCCGGACATCTCCCTCCCCTTCAGAGCGCACCGCTGCAGCTCTCTGGAGCCGGACATCTCCCTCCCCTTCAGAGCACACCGCTGCAGCTCTCTCTGGAGCCGGACATCTCCCTCCCCTTCAGAGCGCACCGCTGCAGCTCTCGCTCGAGCCTGACATCTCCCTCCCCTCCAGAGCGCACCGCTGCAGCTCTCTCTGGAGCCGGACATCTCCCTCCCCTTCAGAGCGCACCGCTGCAGCTCTCTGGAGCCGGACATCTCCCTCCCCTTCAGAGCACACCGCTGCAGCTCTCGCTCGAGCCTGACATCTCCCTCCCCTCCAGAGCGCACCGCTGCAACTCTCTCTGGAGCCGGACATCTCCCTCCCCTTCAGAGCGCACCGCTGCAGCTCTCTGGAGCCGGACATCTCCCTCCCCTTCAGAGCGCACCGCTGCAGCTCTCTGGAGCCGGACATCTCCCTCCCCTTCAGAGCAGACTGCTGCAGCTCTCGCTCGAGCCGACCGCTGCAGCTCTCGCTCGAGCCTGACATCTCCCTCCCCTCCAGAGCGCACCGCTGCAACTCTCTCTTGAGCCGGACATCTCCCTCCCCTTCAGAGCGCACCGCTGCAGCTCTCTGGAGCCGGACATCTCCCTCCCCTTCAGAGCGCACCGCTGCAGCTCTCGCTCGAGCCTGACAACCCCCTCCCCTCCAGAGCGCACCGCTGCAGCTCTCTCTGGAGCCGGACATCTCCCTCCCCTTCAGAGCGCACCGCTGCAGCTCTCTCTGGAGCCGGACATCTCCCTCCCCTTCAGAGCGCACCGCTGCAGCTCTCTGGAGCCGGACATCTCCCTCCCCTTCAGAGCACACCGCTGCAGCTCTCGCTCGAGCCTGACATCTCCCTCCCCTCCAGAGCGCACCGCTGCAACTCTCTCTGGAGCCGGACATCTCCCTCCCCTTCAGAGCGCACCGCTGCAGCTCTCTGGAGCCGGACATCTCCCTCCCCTTCAGAGCGCACCGCTGCAGCTCTCTGGAGCCGGACATCTCCCTCCCCTTCAGAGCAGACTGCTGCAGCTCTCGCTCGAGCCGACCGCTGCAGCTCTCGCTCGAGCCTGACATCTCCCTCCCCTCCAGAGCGCACCGCTGCAACTCTCTCTTGAGCCGGACATCTCCCTCCCCTTCAGAGCGCACCGCTGCAGCTCTCGCTCGAGCCTGACAACCCCCTCCCCTCCAGAGCGCACCGCTGCAGCTCTCTCTGGAGTCGGACATCTCCCTCCCCTTCAGAGCGCACCGCTGCAGCTCTCTCTGGAGCCGGACATCTCCCTCCCCTTCAGAGCGCACCGGTGCAGCTCTCTGGAGCCTCACATCTCCCTCCCCTTCAGAGCTCACCCCTGCAGCTCTCTCTGGAACCTGACATCTCCCTCCTCTTCAGAGCGCTCCCCTTCAGAGCGCACCGCTGCAGCTCTCTCTGGAACCTGACATCTCCCTCCTCTTCAGAGGGCACCGCTGCAGCTCTCTGGAGCCGGACATCTCCCTCCCCTTCAGAGCGCACCGCTGCAGCTCTCTCTGGAGCCGGACATCTCCCTCCCCTTCAGAGTGCACCGCTGCAGCTCTCTCTGGAGCCGGACATCTCCCTCCCCTTCAGAGCGCACCGCTGCAGCTCTCTGGAGCCGGACATCTCCCTCCCCTTCAGAGCGCACCGCTGCAGCTCTCTCTGGAGCCGGACATCTCCCTCCCCTTCAGAGCGCACCGCTGCAGCTCTCGCTCGAGCCTGACATCTCCCTCCCCTCCAGAGCGCACCGCTGCAGCTCTCTCTGGAGCCGGACATCTCCCTTCCCTTCAGAGCGCACCGCTGCAGCTCTCTGGAGCCGGATATCTTCCTCCCGTTCAGAGCGCACCGCTGCAGCTCTCTGGAGCCAGACATCTCCCTCCCCTTCAGAGCGCACCGCTGCAGCTCTCTGGAGCCGGACATCTCCCTCCCCTTCAGAGCGCACCGCTGCAGCTCTCTCTGGAGCCGGACATCTCCCTCCCCTTCAGAGCGCACCGCTGCAGCTCTCTGGAGCCAGACATCTCCCTCCCCTCCAGAGCGCACCGCTGCAGCTCTCTCTGGAGCCGGACATCTCCCTCCCCTTCAGAGCGCACCGCTACAGCTCTCTGGAGCCGGACATCTCCCTCCCCTTCAGAGCGCACCGCTGCAGCTCTCTCTGGAGCCGGACATCTCCCTCCCCTTCAGAGCGCACCGCTACAGCTCTCTGGAGCCGGCCATCTCCCTCCCCTTCAGAGTGCACCGCTGCAGCTCTCTCTGGAGCCGGACATCTCCCTCCCCTTCAGAGCACACCGCTGCAGCTCTTGTGGGGGCCTGACATGTCCCTCCCCTTCAGAGCGCACCGCTGCAGCTCTCTCTGGAGCCGGACATCTCCCTCCCATTCAGAGCACACCGCTGCAGCTCTTGTGGGGGCCTGACATGTCCCTCCCCTTCAGAGCGCACCGCTGCAGCTCTCTCTGGAGCCGGACATCTCCCTCCCATTCAGAGCACACCGCTGCAGCTCTCGTCTGCACCGTAGTGCTCCTCCCCAAGTCCCTACACCTCACTGCACAAAGGATGATTAGCAGCTGCAGAGGTGGGTGCAGTAGATTGCACCTACGCGCACACTAGGGTGTTTTACAGAGTGTAGTGAACGGATGGCGAGTACTCAAACAAGCATTTGCAATGCAATAGGTCTCGCATTAGGAAACTTTGAGCTAATGGTATTGTAAATGACACATTTTTTATTTGTGTTGGTTTTGAAAATAGCTAAATTAATAGCTTTGTCATTTACAATCCCAATAGTTTTAACTTTCGCAAACGTGACACCTATAGCATTTGTAATGCAATATGTGTTGTATTTACGTGACTTAGATGTATTGCTATTACAAATAACAATGGCTTTTAATTTTTTTAAATAATTAATACTTAAACAAAAGTTATTGTAATTTACGGCAATAGCTTAAACTTTTGTAAATAACTTTTGCGAAGCTTAAGTTCAGTGAATTTTATTGTGACGAAAATCCAAGAACAGAAGTGAAATATTAACATCTTTTTGTGACATTTGTGATAAAGCTTGAAACATTGAGAGAACATATTTGAACCAGTTGTTGCTGAATGGTTGCACAGAGTGATGCTGTGGCGTTCAGTGGTGCTGAGTGATGCTGTGGCGTTCAGTGGTGCTGAGTGATGCTGTGGCGTTCAGTGGTGCTGAGTGATGCTGTGGCGTTCAGTGGGGCTGAGTGATGCTGTGGTGTTCAGTGGTGCTGTGTGATGCTATGGCGTTCAGTGATGCTGAGTGGTGCTGTGGCGATCAGTGGTGCTGTGGCGATCAGCGATGCTGTGGCGATCAGCGATGCTGTGGCGTTCAGCGATGCTGTGGCGTTCAGCGATGCTGTGGCGTTCAGCGATGCTGTCGCGTTCAGCGATGCTGTCGCGTTGAGCGATGCCGAGTGATGCTGTGGCGTTCAGTGGTGCTGTGACAATGTAAAATGTATCAAGGCGAGAGCTGGAGGGGCCTTGTGAGGAACCAGAAACATTTGAAGCTAACGAGGATGGCAGAGAGCTGATAAAAGGGACGCTTGTGAATGCCTGACGCTTGTGAATGCCTGACGCTTGTGGATGCCTGACGCTTGTGAATGCCTGACGCTTGTGAATGCCTGACGCTAATGGTGTGTGTGTGTGTGCACCTATAAAGCGTGCACTGACGGCTGTTTGTGTCTGCCTGGTGGAAGCGTGCACTGACGGCTAGTAATGTGTGTGCATGATGGAAGCGTGCACTGACGACTGGTGATGATGGCAGGTGGTGTGTGACAACTGGTGGTGTGTATGCCTGGTGAAAGCGTGCAGTGACGGGTGGTGGTGTGCCTCTGGTGGAAGCGTGCACTGACAACTGGTGGTGTGTGTGCCTGGTGGAAGCGTGCAATTATAGCTGGTGGTGTGTTTGCCTAGTGAAAGCTTGCACTGACTGCTGGAGAGTGCCTGTTAAAACGTGCACTGACAGTTGGTGTGCGTGTGCCTAGTGAAAGCGTGCACTAACGGCTGGTGGTGTGTGCCTGGTGAAAGCGTGCACTGACGGCTGGTGGTGTGCATGCCTGGTGGAAGCGTGTGCTGACGGCTGGTGGTGTATGCCTGGCGAAAGTGTGCACTGACGAGTGGTAATGTGTGTGCCAAAGAAAAAGTGTGAAACAAAAATAATGAGCGTAAAATAAAAGTGTAGAGTGTGAGTCAGAGACCAAATATGTGAGAGCAATTTTAATCTCCATTCAAGATACATAATGAAAAGTTATATACCTTTTGCGCTAATGTGACAGAAAAAAAAGAGAGAAGGAAGAGAAAATCATCTAGTGTACTGTGTAAACTTAAAATAAGGTACAAATGTCATTTAAGCAAAATAATACAAAACCTCCTTGACGTTGCCTGTGACTAACAAAAAGTTTTTGGGGGAAAAAAAACTTACATTGGCTAAAAGCCCTGACATATTGCTAACAGGGGGAAATACCTAGATGCACCCATCATAGTGCCGTTCCAATTTTACCACAAACACATTACTGTTTAAGATACTATATTTCTAAATATCAAAAGAGAACTTTTTGTATGTTAGGAGTTATGTGTAAAATAACTCGGCACCCAGAGGAAACAACACTTAAGGAGGATGTCTGGATGTCTGCGTGTGGCTTGAGCTCTGCTGGCTCCTCGGGCATGTTTACTGCTTTCACGAGAAAATGCAAATCCATTCATCAGGCAGGATGGCTCTGTCTGGCTTCAGGCCAATTGGCGACTGTTGTCTGTTAAATGCGTAGTATTCAAGAATGTAGCATTGTAATAACAAGAAACAAGTGACATTAAAACAGGGAGGTCCTACACTAACAGTAGAGGATTTCATCTGTTGTTAAAACTAAGGCCTTAGACACTTGCAAAAGGCTAGTCGCTCCTTCTCAATAAACTGAGCGTCACAGCACACAATTCACACAATTCAATTGAAGTTAAAGATGAATGTATTACTACATAGTGTTTAAAGAGACAGTATTTGTCATTGTAGATGTTGTATGTACCGCCGCTATTACTCAGAAGGATACAAGCTTTGGCAAATGCTTGTCAAAGTATTTGCTTTGCCAATACTGTAGAGCAGCAGCAAAAAGACAACAGCGTGATGAAGTGCAATCATCAAGATTGCTATGGCGGCCTGGTGTGATGACGTATGCCTTGCCTTTTTTTTATTTACGATTTGAAGATGTCGAATGTCACCTGAAGCAGTCCATTTATTTTTGAAAAATACATGTAATTTCTGATGTTTCCCTCTTCTTCATTTTGCTTGCAACAAAGTGTCACTCATAATCGCTGAATGCCACTCAGAATTAAAGTGAAGTTATGAAAATGTCACACACAATCAATCTGAAACCTTGCCTGCTATGACTGCTGATGCAGGAGAGGGTTGGGCTGCTGAGGCCCCTCTGCTGATGCTCTCTGTAGAATGGCAGGATGGGCCGGGCTACCAATACCTCTCAGCCAATGCCATCTGGGAGGGGGAGGCTGGCTCGAACTGTTGTGACCTCTCTCCTCACGCAGTCCGAGGAGAGGTTGGAAGCATGCAACGAGTAATCATTTCCCAGCTGCTTTCCATGTCAGATGTGTGTTATCGCCTGACACGCCATGCAGTGTCGGAAACAGAACACAGTGTATATTGACTGCGTCTTTACCTTTTGTCACAATAGCGCCTCGATGGAACAAGCGCTTCCCTGTGCACACCAATGCTTGGCGCACACGGCCCCAGAGACAAGCTATTCATAATCCAGCACAGAGCACCCCACTCATGGACATTGATACACTTGATACTTGATGGCCGCAGGGGGGGGCGTCAGATCTGTTACTAGGAAAAGGGGCGAAAATTAGCTCCTGCTGTGTCTTGCAGCCGCCAGTGAATAGCGCTAACTAAGAAAACAGGAACATTAGTTAAGGACTAATAAGGCAGCTGGGAATAGAAACAAGTATGGGCTTGGATTGTATTAAATAGCTAGTATTGTGTGTTTTAAAGTTGAGACCTGAAGATTACTTTACTGCTGGTGAATTATAAAGAAGCAGCGTTTTTCAGTAACGCTGATCCCTAGTGAACATGTTTTTCTGTGCTTATGGTTGTGCAGGATGGTTGCTCTACCTGTGCGCCTCGGTGCTGCATAAGCCTCCTGCTGCGGGCTGGGGTTGTATGGGGAGGGGGGATTCGGAGGTAGTGGTCGCGGGAAAAGAGCTCTTCCACATTGGGAGTGTTCAGAGGAGATGAAAGACTGAGAGGTGCGATCTGCAGCGCTGTGTCCTCAAAGGCTTGGCATGGGGAGAGGGGCCACTGAATGAAGGTGCGGACTACGAAAGCGTGTTTTATAGAAACGTGGAAGGAAGAGATGGGATTTCTAAATGCGCGTGCCTGCCGGGACAGTCGCAGTGGAGTAGGAGTGGAGAGCATGTGAGGTCACAGGTCACAGCATCTGCTATGATGGAAAAATAAGCAGACTCCAAGGGGCTGCAGGTTGGCTCTGTCAATACGAGGCACAGAATAGCGGCACTGAAAGTGCACGAAAAAGTGCGGATTAAATAGGAGTAACTGAAACGATAAAAACAAAAAAAATTACTCGGCACAGAAAACCGGAATTGAAATGTGAAGAAACGTGGGGACAATGGACTATGCACAATAGTGTGGAACTTAAATGGCAGTCACTGGAGCAACAAGCTCACGGCATTGCTGTGGTGGGGGGTAATAGGGCTGACTTCCAACTCAAAAAGTAAAGTTAAACAAGCAAACTTGGAGTTGCTATGGATGCCTTTTTAATACCAAAATTGTGACAATACAGAACGTGTAGCTAGCAGCTTTCCACAGATTTATTTTATTGACAGCATCTTAAACAAGGCAGCGCTGGGAGGGGGGCTGGGCAGAAATGCGAGTCACGACCTGGCCATGAACTGTGAAGCAGTGGGCGGGGAGGCAGGAGCAAATGGTAAGGGGAGCCTTCGAAGAGCAAGGCAGGGGGATAGAAGCGTGTTCACGAGTATGTGCACTTCTACAAATCCGCATTGTGAACTCAGCTTTCTGGTTTGACTGCAATAGGTCTCTCTGCGAGACCTAAAAACAGACCGCTGGAGCGGCTCCCGACTGAAGTCAGTGAGGAGACTGGCACGTGTGCTGGATGTGTTGAAAAGTCCCCCCAAAAATGTGCGATGCGTTTGTTGTAAGTTTAAAACTGATTTTAAGTTTTAAAGCAAAAAAAAAATATTTCAAAATGACTTCTGCCACATAGGGAGGGGTGTGCGCTTTCCTTTATTTGAATGTGTAGCCTTCACCACCTCCAGTGCAGGGCTTCAGCAACAGGTAAAACAAACATTTTAAGCTTGGGTGTATTAAAGCAGCATCTGTCCTGTTCTTCATAGGCAAAGCCAAGGCCACTATTCATGTGGAACTGATGGAAGTGCTGTTTTCAACAGGTCTCTCTCTACTCCAGAAAACGTTGTGGTATTTCAGTGTCAAGGGCAGATTACTGGTATGGTACCAATAACGAGCAGTTGAGTATAGGTTCGAGGCAACTCTGAAGTAACATATGCACCAGTGACGAAGGACCTTTCATGGCAATAGGGTGGTGAAAATGTCAGCTTAGGCTTTCCTCCAGGGCTTGACCAGCCCCCCTGTGCATGATGCGGTCTTTAATCACTTATACTTGAATTATTGTGTTGGCTTCATCTCTGTGGAGAGCGGACATGAGTTTATGATCCTTGTTTGAGGGTTCCAGGCCAGGGCTTGAGACCGCAGTGCAAAGCTTATACTTGAATTGTTGAATTTGCTTCATCTACGGTCTACGGTCCAGGCCTTAATCGGCTCAAGATTAGATTACTCCAACATACTATATCTTGGCCTGCTGGAGTATCTCCTGCAACGCTTGCAGGTGGTCCAGAACACTGCCGCACGGGCCATCTTTGGCCTCCACAGGCGGGCCAGAGTCTCTAGCCTATTGCAGTCGCTCCATTGGCAGCCTATCAAGAAGCTGATAGTGTTTAAGGCTTTGACACTGGCCCACAAGGCTTTGTACGCCTCGGGAGCTCAATATCTCAAAGGAGGCTCGCCTTTTACCATCCGGCCCGATCTTTGAGATCGGAGTCCCTGTTCCTGGCTGTGGTTCCCCGAGTAAAAAAGGCTCGCATTGGAGGCCGCTCTTTTAGGCTGCGAGCTCCGCAACTCTGGAACTCTCTCCCTTTGACTCTACGCAGTACATCTAATCTACTGGCTTTTAGGAAGGGCCTTAAGTCATTGCTTTTTGCCCGCTTGGGCGCTGTAGCAGGGTTTCCATTCTCCCACAGAACTGTGCACAGAGATCAAGAACCTCAGTGAATTAGGGTGACCCAAAACCCACCTTAGTATCCAAAATCCCCTTACCGTACTAGCTACAGTGTCTCATTGGTCATAACAAACTCCCAATGACTTAGACAAACCAGAACATGAACTTGGGTTACCTCCGGTATCGTGGAACACATGAACACTCTTTCGCTCTATAATCATTTCAAGCCACAACGGGCAGTAAAAGAACACACGTGCAAGTTTGAAATATTTATTTTTCAATGCAAGGTTCTCAAACGCAGTATCTTATATAATACCAGCATACATAATATAAAAATCAGAGTTATCAGCATAGTCACTAATCCATAGTAAGCGTACGGTGATAGCATAGTATAATGCAAAAATCTATAGAAATCTGTATCACCTATATTTCGCGCACCCTATTTAGCATACTATATTATATCTAAGAAGGTCTCATTTGGGTTTTAGCAGGGCGGGCCCATACCTCTAAATGTCAGTAGGAGAAGATCACATCATCAGCCACCAGCTCTCTGCAAGCGAAGCACCATCAAGTGTGTTTTTGCATTCTCTGTAACTCTATCTTAAACCCGCTTAGAGCCCAATGTTGGCAGCAACATTATTTGTGTTAGGTCTAATGTGGTGCGAGGATCAGGCCTCCCAGCAACCTTGTGTTAGGTTATTCTTAGAGGGTGCAGTTCTCAGTGTGCAGACAGTGTACCAAGTGTACCAAGCACAACTGATATCAGAGCAATAACATATTATTCTCAAATAAATCACATCTTTCGTCTAGGTTGAAAGCTACAATAACAATTATGTGTCGTGTGCAAACTGAAGCCGAAGGAAAATATGTTGTTCAAACATTTAATAAACTCATGCTAACTTAACACAATATATAGAAAAGCAGTAACTATATGACAGCGCTCTCTCTATAGTGCTGGATTCCCTTAGTCCTCTTGTAGTGTAGTTCCTAGTTTCCCACTAGGCCCTGCGCATTGGAATAACATAAACAGTAGTATCGACGTAGAAGTGCGGATCTTCCAGGCCTCCACTGACTATGCTAAACTTAATTGGGTGTGTTGCCAACTAGCTCAGAGGTCACTGGAAACTTTCTTCTCTGCATAGGAAGTGATCAGCTTCCTTGGCACAGACAAGAAGGGATTCAGCTTTCCAACAACCGTGCAACATGACAACTTTGCTCCTCAGATTAAGAGTCAATCTCTAGGGTCGTGTGAAACAATAGACATGTATTTCACTCAGTCAGATTAGTGCAGTTTACTTTCACGATATGTAGAGAATAGAGAGACGGGCGTTCGTCAATAAAGGGTTAACATTTATTGAACAGTCTTTCTTCTCGTACAAGAGAAATGTATTGCCACAATTGCAAGACTTGTTATTATAAAAAGTACGTACAGTAAGATAAGGATTGCGAAATAATACTGTAAAAGCATTGATATGGTTTCTTAGCCATACAATGGTTTAAAAGTAATAAAACATATATACATTCATATATACATTAGGCTAAAATACTCAACTGGTGCTTCTAACTAAGCCTACCCCAGTGTGCCTGACCTAAGCCTAACACGTGGAAGGGGAGTAAGTAAGTAGCTCTAAGTTAAGTTGGTTTTGCCAAGGTTTGCTTCAAGAATTCTCATCTAAGGGTTTAGTCAACACCATACCTCTGAATAGAATGATGGAGGTCTGGTATCTCCTTCAGGAGGAACTCGGTATCCCAGTCACCCGCGAGGGCAGACTAGAAACGCTGGCGCTGGATTTCTCAGCAGAAGAAATGCAGCGTCTCTCTTCAGCGCGTCGAGGAAGGAGGGGGGACAGCGTCCGCGGGCAGCTTGGCATCTGCTCGGCTCTTCGCAGAGGGACGGCTGTTCAGCTCCTAAGCACACCACACCATCGTTCGCGCTTTAGCAGCGATAATGGTATCAGTAGCTTCACCACCAAAGGGACAGCAGCAGCATCAGCGTACTGCATACAGCATACAACAGCAATGGGACACCAGCAATTGCTTAAGGCAACGTTGGTAGTATTTATACCTGACAGGTGCCTGGTTTGACGCAAGTTTGCTGGACATAAGACGTCAATTAAAGATGTCACTAGGAAGTGATAGCTATCAGTTGCTCATTAGAGTTCCATTACTAATCAAAACACAGCAAGCGGGGATTTCCAGGTTTGCTGAGTTTTTATCTTGTTGAAGAACTCGGAGTGTTAATCTAGGAATATCAGATAGTGACTTCTGCTCTGTCATTGCACTAATTGGTTGCAAAGGAAGTGGCAGAAAACTATGCTGGAATGTGGCTCTGTTCGTGTGAGGCCAGAGATGACTTTCTGAATATCGCACTTGAACGGTTATGCCAATATAGGGAATAAATGGATTTATAGCCGAATAGGGGCATAAGGTCACAGTATCGATCAGGAACCTAGATAAACACGCAACACTCTGTAATGAATCTATTTTCGTTCTGTGTTGTCTGTCTTTTCTGGTCACCAATAAAAAGCGCCGGGACACTCCTTTGGAGTAGCCGTGCGCTATAGAAGACCAATTTAAACATAACATTAACATTTAACATCTTTATTGGTAGCTGACATACGTTTACGATCTTTGTTTGAGGCTACTTCAGTACAAAGCTTATACTTGAATTATTGTGATTGCTCCATCGTTGTAGAGAGCAGACATAAGTAATTTGATCTTTGTTTGATGCTACCAGGGTTGGAGGCCTCGGTACTCCCTGGCTGCAGTCACCGTAGCTGAGCAATCCATTGAAAACTGGGCCTTGTCAGTAAACCAGCTGTACGGTAGTAAAACATTCACTTGGCGCATACAGTTATCCCCTAACATGCCGGGAACATTTCTAGATGTTTGGGTTGAACCCAACAGTATTTCAGCGCAACAAGGACTAATCAGGCCACGGACTTGTTCCTCGCACAGATTAGTGAGTACAGCACGCTCCTGCTGGTGGCACTGTAAGACCTCACTGTAAAACGTGGATCACACGATGTGAGGAGCGACACTGACTTCAAGCTTTAACTGTGCTCTGGAGCGCCTTCACACGGTGGTATAGCCGCAGGTTGGAGATCAGCTCACCAGTTTTAAAGGCCCAGTTGGCCTTTGTGAAGCAACTGCACTAGACTAGACCATCAGCAGCCAGTGCAATGTCTTCCCTCTTGGCTGAAGGCACCGGTGGAGGGTGGTAGCGCCTTCCCTATTAGATGCCGGCACCGGTGGAGGGTGGCAGTGCCTTCCGTCTTAGATGCCGGTACTAGTGGAGGGTGGCTGCCTTTTCCCTATTAGATGCCGGCACAGATAGAGGTTGGCAGTGCCTTCCGTCTTAGATGCCGGCACCGGTGGAGGGTGGCAGTGCCTTCCATCTTGGCTGCAGGCACCAGTGGAGAGTGAGTGGTCTGCTGTAGTGATATGTGTAGGTTAATACACTTTCTGCTCAAGTCTGGGTGTCACTAGAATGGCTGGTTCTTTTCTATTTTATATCTATTTGATATGGTTGAAAATAACGCAAGTAGCAGCAAAATAGATAACAGACAACATTTTAATATCACTTTGTGTGCCTCAGTCTGAAACCTATGTACCGCACCTTTTAAGGTGAAATATAAAGATTTCTATTTTGTGTCTAGTGTCCGTTTAGGACCAGATTACAAACACCTGAATATGGTGAACACATGAGGGATAGCTTGGACGCGAGGAGGTGATCCTCAACTAAGCAGTAGTATCCTCTCCACCGCTGCAGTTTCTATTAGTAGTGGAAAGACGGTGTCCAACAGAATAACTGATTCTTAAGAAGCAACGGGAAAGTCATATATGGACACTTGCCATATATGGATATGAAACTCAGTACCTTCTTGTTAAAAATCGAACCCAGAGAAATATGTACAGATCTATGAAACCTGCTCAGCAAATTCCATATTACTCCTTGTAAAGTCATTGATCTGTTATTGTCAATGCAGTGTGGTATCTGTCCGTCACCTATGTCACTTGCACTGTGGAAGATACCAGCACATTGTAGAAGAGACTAGAACAGTGGAACCTTGTGGTTTGATAGTGGTGTCATAGCCAACTTGGAAGTGTATAGGTAAAGGGGACTTAAAAGGCCAGTGCTGAACCATTTTCTTAGTCTTCGAATGCGAGATCATATGCCCGAGGTCTGCTGAAATGCATTTTGAAGTCCTTACGTATGTCTGTTTTTGTCTGTAATCTGTAAATTTAAGATAATGATCACACAATGTCCAGGGTGAGGCGAGGGTTACCTGTCTCTCTAAGTTCTGTGTAACTTCATGCCTTTCATATGAAGGTCTCTTTCTTCTCAGTTAAGACAGCTTCTACCCGAAGACTGGAACAAGTGGCAGGCAGGTTCGGACTGGTCAGAAAACAGATCTGGGTACTAAAATAAAAGTGGCTTCTCTTAGTAAATCAAATTGTTAAAAAGAGACAACTTAAGGCATTTTTTAACTTGGATTGACACGCTGTGTAGGTGTTTTGCAAATTATGGGAGACTACATTCATTTGTGCTGACTGCAGGCAATGTTTGTGGTAATATCAGGGAAATAAATAGTCAAAAGTGGGCAGCCAGCCCATAAAACAGGCCCACAAACAGTCCAAAAAGGTCCACACACTGGCTTGCCAGACCTGCCCTTTCGACATTGCCTCTTTGTCCTATTGGCTAGTCAGATCCTTAGAGGAGGCCAGGCGGCTGCAAGCTCAAGCTTGAAGCCTGCCTCCTGCTCAGCTCAAGGTCGGGTTGGAACCTCCAAAACGTGGCAAACTTTCATGTGGTTTCTGCCTGCCATCCTTGCTGTACCCTCATGCACAATGAGGTAAAAACAATTCATATACGTTTGAAGTAATTAGGAGAGACAAATAAATACCCATTTAGTGGCTTATTTGTACAAAGCGAAACCAGATAACCTGAATTAATTGCAGCTTCCCTACTTAACCAAATTATGTGATCTTAGGCAAATATTTTTTCACCTGTCCTCCTTTTTCTTCATGATCTCATATGAAAGCACTTTCAAATATGTGAGTTCAGAATACCAGCTGTACAAAAATTAACTGTTTGATTTGATAGGCTATAAGCTTGCTCTACTAGATATAGTTTTCTGGGCCACATACAGGGTTCACATGACAACTGTCTTACCTCTTAGTTCACAAACCTCTACTGACCCTGGTAGCAGCTCGGGAGACGGTTGATATGGAGAGATAGGGGTTGATTTCAGGGCAGAAAGGAGCTAAAAAAATACAACATATTGGGTATTTTATTTTTGGGCTGAATTCAAACTGTCAATTTGTTTGCCACAAGTTGTGTCCTGAGGAATACAGTGCATCACTTTGCTGAAAACTGGAAATGGGAATCTTCTGCATTTTATTGAAATTGGCTAGATTTTTCCACTGTCCTATTACTTACTGGTAATCTTCATTACTCTTGGTCCTGTTGTCCTTGTCCCCTTCAATACTAATGGAGATAATCTATCTTCACAACAGAAAAAGGAACACAAGGAATGCTGAACCCCTTACCCCACCCCTCCTCCCAGTAGTACATAATGTGTACTCTTCCAGCATTCCCTCTGAACTAGTAAGCCCAGAAAAGGTAGGGCAGGTGTTTGGGAGGGAGAGTGAGGTGTAATGAAAGGGACAAGGACTACAAGACCAGGAATAATGACGATAACCTTTAAGTAATAGTATGTTACCCCAAGGTCCCTCCAGTCCTTGTCCCATTCATTACTAATGGAGAATACCCAGGCCAGAAAACCGGGCCTTCCTACAAACCAGAAACAGGAAATTACAAAAGGACATGGCACCCAAAAGCAGGCCCCAAAGTGAATTAATGACCGAAAAACAGGCACAACACAGCCGTATTAGGAGCAAACCGCATGCAGAACTCCCAACTCTGCATTTGTGTCCACCTCCAAGACCTTCTGGAGCTGATAATGCCAAAACAAAGTGTTGGATGGCACCCAAGTAGTAGTCCAGCAAATTTCGGAAATGAACGCCACCGCAATTCCACCCCCCAGGTGTAACGCCCCTGCACCCCAGCCAGAGGTGGAACCCCCGCCAAAGAATAGGCTAACTAAATCACTTGCTTTAGCCATTACTATTGGACACAGAGGAGGCGTTTTCCCCTTTAGATGCTGCCCCAAAAGACGCAAGCAAAGAATCAGACTGTCGGAAAGACCACGTGTGATCGAAATGGAGTTGCAAAACCCGCTTCACATCCAGCAAAGACCAATCCAAGACCCTGCAGACTCCGCCACCATTGCAGGCAAAACCACCTCCTGGGAACAATGAAACTGGGAAGCCACCTTGCGAACAAAAGCGGAATCCAGACATAAAACCACTGAGGGCATACCCCATCCCAGTATCCACTCCTTCACATAAACTGCCACAAGAGATTGAAGATGCATCTCTGCTTGGAACAAGGACAAGGCCACAGCATTTAGGGACTTGGAGCGATTCCCCCCCGGGTTGTTGAGATACGCCACTATCACCTGGTTGTCTGAATGCACCATCAAGTTGCACTCTACCAAAAGATACTGCAAACCCATCACAGCCAGGAAGACTGCCATCAGTTCTCTCCAATTGAACAAGTGTCGCCCATCCTTAAGCGACCACCGAGCCTTCAGAGGCCTGTCCTCCAGGATTGCCCCTGACCAAATACGCTGGCATCTGTTGTCAGGACCAGCGGAAGATCCGGGTGCAGGGCAACCCCCTGTAGAGATTGCGCTGCACTGTACACCACCCCAACTCTGGAATTACTTCTGAGGACACTGGGACTAACAGCTCAAAGTCTCTGTAATGTAATGTAATGTAGAAAGGATTTGTAGAGCGCGGCATTCACCGGACGGTTTCTTGGCGCTGGAGCATGGATACCCAAAGTACAGCAGATGGAGTCACAAAGGCATGAGAAAAAACTGAGCCTGGGCCTCTCTAAAATTGCCTTTGCCATGACCCCCAACTGGTGAAGCCACCAGCAGATCGGCACAGAAGAAAGACCCATCACCTCCTGAGCCAAGGACGTCAAAGCCACCGCCCTGGGACCTGGAAGGAGACTCTTTTGAGGTCGGTACAAAACAGAGTCCCAATAAAGGTCAGATCTTGAGAAGCAGCCTGCTGACACTTGCCCCAATTTATCAAAAAACCCTGCGCTATAAGAGAAGCCGGCACCACCTGGAGATCCTGAAGACGGGGCATAAATAATCCAATCGTCCATTTTATTGTAATTTGCTAGATTTTGCATATAGTTGTTTTATCCTTTAATATATTCTACTTGGCCTACTCCCTGGACAAAATTTGCCTGGAGGTGAAAAGGGATGAAGACTTCCCTGTTGCTGCTGCTATATTTTAAAATTACTGCTTGCAGAAAAGTTTTGTAGGTAAAAAAAAAACTAGTTTTGCCCAGTCACTCCCACCCCCTACTTTGAACAGGGCACAGACTCTTGGCTCACCAGAAAGCATTCCTAGGATCCAGACAACTGCCTGGAAGTCACTGTTTATACAGTTTATAATATATATTTTTTTAATTTCCATTTGAATGCACTGAACACTTTTTCCAGTGGTATGTTGTTTTTTCCTCCTTTTTACCTGCAATCCTTATGTCATATTTACATATGTTTTTATCTTGTAAACTAACTTGTTGGGGGCGTGGCCAAGATGGCGGTCGGCTGAGACTTGTTTTCAAGTCTCTCCGGCCTTGCGGAGCACTTGGATCGGATAGAATTGTCCTGTTGACTTTGGAGCGAACCACAGCACCCCAGACGATAGTGTGAGACCTCTCTCACCCCGTTTACTTGCTGTGTGAGATCCCATTGTTGGGGGGTGGGGGAGGGTCGGTGGCGCCTTTTGGCGAACAAGAGAACTGAGGACTGGGGACCACATGACAAGCCGGGCTCGCGAGTTCTAGAAGAAGTGGAGGCTGACAGTGAGCACTGCTGGTGTCTCCCAGCACAGAGGCGTAACTGGGTTTTGGAGGAACCCGGACACCAGCCCAGCGCCGAGCTCTGATCCAGCGGCGGGGGTGAGAGAAAGACCGCCGGCGGGGACATCACTTCATACGGCAGAAGCGTGTCCGTCGACCCGAAGCAGAAATCGGCAACGGAGAATGGCTCTCCCCTCCTGAAGGAAGGACCAGGAAGCCAGGCCTGGGCCTAAGGAAAAGAGGCCCATGGCACCTCTCAGTGGCCCCATGACGTGATCAGGACGGGGCTGAGCAACGCAGGAAGGTGGAAAGATGTGAGCTAAGCAGCTCACGCCTGAGAGCAGCAGCAAATGGAGGGGCGCTGCGTACTTGAGTAGCTTTTCTCCCAGCCGTGAAGAGCCCGTAGAGAGACCAAAGCACCTATGGGATGACCTCAACACTTAGAGCGTAGGAGAGGCAGGCGGGTGGCACCTCGAGCTGAGGCCCAAGACAACAGCTGTGAGATGAGGAGAGCCTCCGTAGCTGCCAAGGAGGAGCTCGTGGTACATCGTGCAAGAACCACACTCCATGCTGTTACTTGAAGCGTAAAAGACCATTTTATTAGGACAAAGTTGCAATCCTTTAGACTTTATTACATAGTGCATAAATGCAATAAATATACTTTCCCCACCCCATACCGACTCATTCGCCATTCCTCCTTCTCAAAACCATCTCACCTGTTTGACTCTTCCCTATTAACTCGGTGACCTCCTTCCTCTCCTCATTCGCACCTTTACTTGCCCTCCGAGCATCCTCTGTTGAATTTCCTTCATTGCCTCCTGCGCCCCGCTATCAGTCACCCGTGTACCGTTCTCCCCTTGAGGGGTGGATCACCTGTATGTGACTCACCACCCCTCCAAAGTACCGCCAACCAGGGAACCCCCTTAGGGCGATTCACTGCCCCACCCCCGCTCCCAGACACCTTTCGCCTCCTGTCCGCTGACCCCGCGACACCCGGTGGACGACCAACCCACCACCCAAACGTATGTTCTATATAATTCACTATTGATGGGACAACCGTCAGTCGCGAAAGGTGCCAACCTGCCCAGCACCGCTTGAAACCTCCAGTTCATGTGCAGCGAATGCATCCGCCACCTTGTGGCATCCGGTGGCCGACCAGCCACCACTTCCTAATGCGTCTTGCGCAAACAAATAACATATCCAAGGCAATCCCATGTCCGGGAAAATTGCCCCCCCTCTCAGTGAATGACCATGCCCACTTTTGCTTGTAACCTGTGTAACCAAAACCTTTGTCGGGCCAAACCTTGTCAGTGACAGGAGCGCCCCACCACCACCCCCTTGTTTGGTGAACGACAATCCACCACCTGTGCCTGTACTCAAATTTACAGAGCACATTGCGTCAAAACCATGGCCGGGACAGTGCCCCCCCATCGCGTTGCACGACCCCCCCCTCCCCTCCACCGCATAAACAAATCACATATTGCAAGCCACTCCTCGTCTGTGAAAGGTGCCCCCCGTGGTGAACAACCAATCCACCACCTCTGCCTGCATCCCGTGCACACAGATAAGAGTCATTTTGGGCCAAACTTTGCTTGCGACAAGTGCCTCCTTAGCTGGTGAACGACCATCCACCCTTTTGCTGGCATCCAGCGTAGACATAGGGTTCCCAGGCCAAAACCTTTTTAGTGCCAAGTACCCCCTTCGCGGTGAACGACCATCCACCCTCTTGGTTGCATCCTGTGTAGACAGACAGGATCATTGGGCCAAAATCTATCCAGTGCCAAGTGCCCCCTTCGCGGTGAACGCCCATCCACCTTTTTGCGTGCAACCAGTGTAAAGGAAGATTCTGGGCCCAAACTTTGCTTTTGACGAGCTCCCCTTCATCGATGAACGACCATCCACCCTTTTGCTTGCCTTCAATGTAGATAGATAGGATGCTGGGGCCCAAACCTTATTAGTGCCAAATGTCCCCTTCACGATGGACGACCATCCACCCTCTTGCTCGCCACCATTGTAGACAGATAAGATTTGATGGGACCGAAATCTTTGTTTGTGGCACGTGCCCCCCTCGCTTTGAGCGACCAGTCCACCACTCTGCCTTCTTCCCGTGTAAACCGCTCAGAGTTTTTTGGCCAAAACTTTGCTTGTGAACAACCATCCACCACCAGGGCCTGCACCCAAAGGCACCAGTAACTTTTATGGATGGGCCGACCCTGTCCATGCAGGTGCCCCCCCTCCCAGCGCAATCCCACTCTCCTCACCTGTACCTTCGTCAGTCAATAGCTCACCCCCCTTCAACTCACTCTGCTGCAAGGCCCCAAGTCATCACAGTGACCCAATTGCCACCATTATCTGCTTCCTTGCACCATGTCTCCCTCCATGCATCATTGTGTAAAGCCATACCCACAATATCCCAGCATACGTCTGTCTCCCACCTGAAACCTCAGATTGGGGCGACTCCTCATTTTTCATAACACATTGTCAACCGTCCAGGGCAAAAACCCCCACATACATCCCTCAGATTCCCTCATCATTGTACAGCCCTTGTGCAACTGGCTAGTTCGCCTCTTCTGACGGACCATGCCTAGGAGAAGGGGCTATTCCTGCCTGGCGACCGCCTGGGGTCCTGCTCCACTCCCCACTCCTGTAGTAGAAAAGAATAATTAGTCCTACATGAAGTGTATCCTTCTTCCCTTAGCCCCTGGTCATCAAGTGTCCATTCACCACATCATACCAGAAACACCTTGTCGGACACCTGCAGCCCTGAATCCTGCAGCCGCTCCCTCCCTCCCCCCCAGGGCCCTCAGTCGGTCATCCCTGCAACAGCCCCCATAACGCCAAAACCGTGCACCACCGTAGGCAGCCCCCCTGCGTGTAAAGCCTAGAATGACCTGCAGAACTGAAATCCCACCTTCCTTCTTAGGAAAAACAACACTCCCAGCTCTATGTCTTCAATCTTATGCCAATAATCTCGGTGCCCTTGAAGACTGCCCCCCAACCGTAACCACTAAACCCACCCCATTCCAGGCACCCAGACAAACCATCCTCACAAAGCGCCTCAAAGCACCAAAGTCGCCCTGCTTGAGAATCAGGTGCCCCCAGTATGTACCCCAAAGCACGCCAGGCGCCACAATGCCGGTCACCCATTCATCCGCTGCTCCACATTGACCACTGCAAACCTGCCTCCGGGGGAAACTAATAAACTTCCAGGTCCCCTTTAACTCATGAGAATAGCACAATGCCAGAGTCTTCCCGCCACTGCCCCGCGCGCAGGTTCCCCGCACCACATATCCCAAAACCATCCCTACACCTACCCTGCCGAGTACACTCCTGATGCACCATTCGGTCTCACACTCTGCACGCCCATGAAAACATCCCCGGCCGGACACCCAGCCTAAACCCCCCCTCCCATGTGTAGCACTCTCAAACCCAACATGCTGTAAAGCCGCCTGCACCACAAGCCCCCCCCAAAGCCCCACCCACTTCACACCCCCACCACCCCAGTTCACCACAGCCTGTGTGCAGAGCGCTTGGACACCCACGGGTCCAGCCACTGCTATATAAAACTGTACTTAAATAAATGGGGAACAGCATATCAGTCAAAAACCCGTCTCACACTATAGCACAAACCTCAAGCCCTACCACTCTTACACCGTTCTTCAGCATCTGCAGCGTTTGTGTCAGCCATCCATCTACAGGCCCCCCCCTCCCCGGGTGGGCCCCCATCGCAGCCACCTAATCCCGCTCCGGCGTCCCTGGACCCGTGCAAACCTCCCCTCCCAGAACAGTTCCTGCATCTGTGCCGGACTCCCAGCTTTCTCCCTGTGACATTGAGATCCATAGACCCATGGCCTCGAACAGCAGAGATGGACTGCCTAGCCCTTTCGACCCCCTGCATGTCAGTGGATTATCTAAATCTCTACATTGCTAGTCAACCCAGCCTAATGGCACCCAATATCAGCATGCCCAAGCTGCGGGCTAGGCCCGTACAGTGCGTGTACGCCCCCCCCCATGCCGCTTATTCCACCCATAACCGCTAGTGTGACAGCCGGCACCTCAGGCCCCTAAGTACACCTCTCGATCCGAGAATGCCCCGGGACCCATGACAAAGAATTCCAACCATGCTGAAACAATAAACACCATTACCTAACATTCCAATTCAGCAACAGGTGTGCCCCGTCAGTCCCCATTCCAGTCCCATGCCTACCCGGAACTTGACCCCAAACAGTACACCAGCAGCCTGCCGTAGCAGCACCTGCATCCCCTTTCATCCATCACCTCCCAATGCATCCTGGCCAACCAGCCGTAGACCCCGTCCGTGCAGCTCCAGTCTTTGCCCCCACCCATAGACCCGTACCTTCGAGTCCATCCAGGACCTCCTTCTCCTGCTCAGTCGCTGGTGTTCCCCACTGTCGTCGTCCCCCGCACTCGCCTGTAAACGTACTTGTCTCCTGGAGCAGCACAAAACAGACAAATTACCTGGAACCCCACCCCCTGGGCAACCCCACTCAACCGCCATCCCATTTGCGCTGCATCTTTCACTCAGCCTATCCACTCCTATTCTTACGGCTTACCACCACATCCATGTCCACAAACCCCTTACTCATCCGCAGACCTCCATGCCGCTTGCCAACTGTCACACACTGTGGTCGTAACTTCAGAAAAAATCCATAACGTTGCAATGTTTGAGCTGCGCGATCCCACGATGGAGGGGCAGGCCGCCGCGGACTCCCCTACTGCTTCTGGCCAGCGTCTTGAGGCCGTTGTGCGCCCCGCAGGCATCCCCTTCACTACCGAAACAATACCGGTCCTGGTCACCCCCCCACCACCAGGTCGCTCCAACCAGGTGAAGCCCGAGCACCACCGGGCCTCTCACCGCGCTGGCGGTCCCACGCCCCTACTCACAGTTCCCCCAAACATCACCTGTGTGCCCCGACCGCCTCCCATGGCCCTCCCACACAGCACCCCCAAAACAAGGCCCCTGCAATAACTAGCATGGCCGCACTCCAATAGTGTAATTCACCATAACTGGCATAAATCAACCATTACTTCTACTTATCCACTGTATGCATGAGAAGAAACTGCATTTAAGCCCCCTGGGCCCTCACCTGCGCCGTCTCCAGAGACGTGCAACTCCGCCCCTCCCCCCAAGGGGTGCAGGTCCGCGATAGGGGCCCCTTCAATTCCAAACATGTGCAGCAGCGCCCCCCCCCCCCGCCGCCGAGCCCACGTACGTTCCAGCCGAACCTTGTGCTTTTTTTTTATATAGTTCCAGCTGGACCCTGCTCCGCGTTCCCCCACTCCCCTCTAGGGCAGCCAGCTTGCAATCATTACCGGGCAGAGAGGCCAGAGCCCGCTGAAAGACGCCGCCACCCCCTCGACCCGCCCCCCCTCCCCCGCGGCCAGCCTAAACCAAAACGCGTCACATCGCGAGCCCCACCCGCCAACAGGCAGCCTCCCGCCCAGTGCCAGCCCACGCGCGCCACAAGGCCCTCCCACCCCAACAAAACAAAGGAAGCGAACATCGCGTAGGGGATGTTCGCTTCCTTTGTCTGCCCTTCAACCGCCCAATGAGCACACTGGCTGCAGCCTCTCCCACCGCCCACTCGGCCCGCACCGCAGACAGCTGACCCTAGCAGGTCACCAGAGCCCATAGCCCCCAGAAAACTTTCCTGCACTATACCCTAAAAACCTCAGCCACAAAAAAAACTCCCCCCCCCCCTCCCCCACCGATCGACAAATCGGCCCCTGCCCCAACCACCCGCCTTCCGACCACAAAGTTTTCTCATGTCCCCCCGGTGGTGCTTAGGTGATTAGAATAGGCTGTTTCTCCTCTCCTAATACCTTTTAAGCTCTCCCAGATCCCGCCCCTTCCCCTTGCCCCTCTAATCCCACCCCACACCTTGTTCTTCCGTTCGATGCGTGAATTCCCCAGGGGAAGACTGATCTGCGACCTTTACTTCCCCTGGGGGCCGCATCGCGACGGCCCCACAGCGACGGCCCCACGTAAAGTTGATCAAGACAGGCCGCCGTGCAACGCAGGAAGGGGAAAAGGAGCCGAGTTAAGTAACGCGAGACTGGAAGCAGCTGGGAGGGGAGCCTCATTCCAGGGTCGCTTTCCCTCTCTGCCACGAGGAGGCCATAGCACCCAGGGTGTGACCTCACAACTCATCATGAAGCCAACAAAGCGGGCCGCCACAGATCTCAGACGCTGCAGACAAGCAGGTGGGCGGTGGGGAGAGGAAGGGAGACTCTGCAACGGCTGATAAATACCCGGGCAATTTGCAAGAGCACAGCAGCTTTGTGCAGCGGCCCCCGAGGGTGGCTCCCTTGCTTGGACACAGTGGGATACAGGGCTCACGGGAGGCAGCGAAACAGAGACGCCAGGCCTGTAACCTGAGACGAGCTTTTGAGGAGCACAGTGCAGGCAAATTCAAAATTATACCATGGTATCACGGCCCGCTCAGGTAGTGGAGTTCCCACAAGGCGGACAATGGTGCTTTGAATTGGGTAAAAAATTCCTGCCCCACACCTTTTAAGACCAAGGTGAATAGCCCCCCCCCCCCCCCCCCCCCCCCCCCACACACTGGAGACAATGGTTAGAGATAATCCGGTGGCTTATACTCTAGGGCCGGAGGATAGGCTACAGACTGGTGTCTCCCCCTCCCTTATTCTGCTCAAAAGGCCGCTCAGCCCAGCTAACAGGAAGCACAGCTCTGAATTTACCAAGCAAGGTAGGCCTATTGCCACCGTGCCTGCAGATAAGCAGCTTGTTATAAAACAAGGGGTAACCCAATTATAGTCAAAGGACCTGGGTGTCAAGTGTTATAGTCAACGTTGGTCCTAGACGTAAATTCAACATGCAACACAGTTCCTATACTACTAAATTATTTCTTTTTGGTCAACTTTGGATTGAATCGTCATGGTTGTTTGAAAAAACATGACATGATAGATATGATAGCCCAGAATGTCAATTGATACATAAACACCTGAAACAATGAAATCTCAATCGAGTCCAAAGGACTCTCTTATTTAATATACATTTTGAAAAAAGGCAGATTTATAACATTATTTACAAAACCAAGGGGTTCTAATATCAATGAAGTGCACAGAAAACAGTGAGAGTAAGTGCTCAAGTGATTGATCAAGGGGATCAATGAAACAAAGTGAAAATGATTTATATACAAGAATTAACCATGCCCTGACTCTAATAGCTCGCAAAAAATGTAATTCTTTTTCACTGGCTCGTGGTTTTAAAGTCCTCAGTATTCCTTGATTTGCACTACTAGCAAGGGGATTAGGAGGGAGAGGGGAAGGGGGGGGGGGCGGGACAGGAAATTGCAGGTGCAGGCTCCAAAAGAGAGTGTCGACGTTTCGACCCACAAGGAAACCGGGTAACTGAATTCCTCAGAAACGGGTCTTCATCAGGACGGGATGAGGAAGGAAGGGGCAAAGGGTAACTCAATGTGCACGTAGGTTATAAGGACCCCAATGTCAGTGGGCACCCTTATGTGGTATGCCACCACCAGTGCAACGTTTATCCGCACCCAAAATTTTTGCCGATTTAGCTCCACGTGTTATGTCGAGATAGCGTTCCGACGCTGATGTAGGTTATGTTGCTCAAGTAGATGCCAAAAGCACGGAGGAACCAATCTTCTCCTGTGCGCAGCCGATAACTTCGCTCTGTCTCTCCGTGAAAACGCGGAAGCAACGCGCCCGCCATAGCTCACCAGTCGCTAAGCCTTAGTTTCCTTGTGGGTCGAAACGTCGACACTCTCCTTTGGAGCCTTCACCTGCAATTTCCTATCCCCCTCCCCCCGCCCCACCCCTCCTAATCCCCTTGCTAGTAGTGCAAATCAAGGAATACGGAGGACTTTAAAACCACGAGCCAGTGAAAAAGAATTACATTTTTTGCGAGCTATTAGAGTCAGGGCATGGTTAATTCTTGTGTATAAATCATTTTCACTTTGTTTCATTGATCCCCTTGATCAATCACTTGAGCACTTACTCTCACTGTTTTCTGTGCACTTCCTTGATATTAGAACCCCTTGGTTTTGTAAATAATTTTATAAATCTGCCATTTTTCAAAATGTATATTAAATAAGAGAGTCCTTTGGACTCGATTGAGATTTCATTGTTTCAGGTGTTTTTTATGTATCAATTGACATTCTGGGCTATTATATCTATCATGTCATGTTTTTTCAAACAACCTTAGCGATTCAATCCATTGCAGATAAGCAGCAGAAGATCAAGGCGCAGCGGGACCCTGGTCCCCAACTGGCAGCCTAAATCGGGTATACTGCCATCTGGACAGCTGCAAACTGATGCAGACACTGCTACTCACGTGGTGGGAGAATTGACCCGCTGTGCCAGCAATTATCCAGCACATAGGATGGGCTTGAAGTGAGGCCGGGCACGAAGCATTATACTGAGTTTAAGAGCTCAAACTAGGCCACACAAAGTGAGAATGCAGTGTATTTCATCATAGCTGGTGCACATCCCCCTGGGAACGGAGCTGGACCCCTCTCTGGGCTTGCAAAGGAGGGCTGACGGAAAGGGAGGCCCTGACCCAAGGAGATATCACACCACAACCACAGAGGGGACTGTACTTTCCATTTGCCTGCTGCATGTCCTCTGTACACTCCAAGAAAGAAAGATCTGTTAAAGACTTGCTAGTTAATCAGGCACAGACTGGGATGACTCTCAAGCTCCCTGCGCCCCATACGGATAACCAACAAGGAGCTGAGGAGGTAGATGAGCCCCAAGGAAAGCCTTTATGACATCACTTTTGATGTCTCTCCAAGAAGACCTACAAAATATGCAAGTACATCTCTCTGCGGATCTAAAGATAGTGCGCCAAGACTTGGAGGAAGTGGGAGGATAAGTGGCAGCTCTCGAAGATCGCAAAACAAGATGGAACGAAGATCTGGAGATGATGCAACAAGAAACCCTTTGGTTGAAAGAGCAACAAGTGGGGCAGCAAGCACACACAGAAGACCTGGAGAATAGATCACCCCAAAATAATGTGCGTTGTCCCGGCACAGGCGGAAGGATCTGATCTGCAAAGCTATGTGGGGGCACTATTTCGACATATCCTGGGGTACACGGATGAACCAGAAATCCAACTGGACTGAGTGCACAGGGTCGGGTCACTCGGCACTAGTAATGTGCCTCCCACAAATATACTGATATGGGTCCATGACTTCTAAATAAAATAGGTGATTCTTCGCCGAGCCTGTGAGACCAACCCGATCCAGTTCCAGGGTCACTCCCCAACATTGTTCCAAGATCTCTTGGTGATCTCCCTCCATAAGTGCAGAGAATTCTGCATGGTCACGATCTACGTCAGAGAGAAGGGGATTTCGTACTCGTGGTATCACCCCTTCTGTCTCATCTTCCCGCGGGAGAGCAAACTCTGGCAGCTGAAATCGATAAAAGAAGCACAGGCGGTGTTGGGTCTGAAAGAGGATGCAGACAATCGTGTGGACCCAGAGGCAGTGGTTGATCACTGGAAAATGCAGCTTTGTAGGGAAAGCTCCTGGGAGCCACAAATCGGACACAGCCACCATGGCTAAAAAAAGGCAGGCAGTACTCACCACATTATCTGGCTCCCTGGTGTCCCTGAATCTCCTTGAATGTCCCGCTTGGCAGGATGCCCAATGAGCGGCGGGGCTGAGGAGGCATCGGAGCCATACTTGTTTTTCTCCGCGGCCCCTGGGACGAGTCCGGGGTGACGAGCTAGTGGAATTCGAGGCGCTCTCCCGGGCCTTCGCACCGTTCCACTACGATCAATGTGATGGACTGATGTTCCAGTTTAACGTGTTTATTTGGTATCTATGGTATTTTGTACTCCTCTGCTCTGCTTTATCCTGTGGTGAGCCGTAGGCAGTGTGCTGCTCCCCTATCCCTACTCCGCGCAAGGCCTGTGTGTGCAGCATGTTGAGCCCAATGTACCTCTATAGGCCATGGCTAAAGAGCTAAAAATACTTATTCTTAATGCACCGGCCTAAATAACCCTGTTAAGTGCACAGCCATACTATCCCTATTAGAAAGCGCAAAAGGAGACATACTTATTACAAGAAACACATCTCCCCTAAGATACCGCCCGCATGCGCTCATGGTGGTTCCCCCGCCAACTTTAGTTCTCTGGGCCTGCAAAGAACGGGTGGCTATCCTGCTCTTACAGAAGTTCAGTAGTAAGATACTAGGCACAACTGCAGAGATTAAAGGACACCTTTTAGCTATTTGGGTATATTGGGGCTAATTGACTTTTACCTTAGCTAACTTATATGCCACCAACGAGTGCCAAGAACCCTTCATCCTAAATGCTCTTGCTACCCCAGATTCAGCAGTGCTCATTGGGGGAGATTTTAATTTTGTTATGGACCTGTGCTTGATTGCTCTAGCCAATGCTCCTCCCAAACCGGGGTGTTCATAGTGGCAGGGTTGCGGTGGCTTGGGAGGGGGGCTATGCAGCTTGTGGTGCAGGCTGCACCCAACTTCCAGGGACTATACCTTTTACACAGCAAGATACAAAATATATCCGCACATCAATAATTTCCTCACGACTCCAACACTTATGGCCCTGGTGGGACGGGTGACCATAGAACCACTTTCGGACCATGCCTGGATCAGAATATCCCTGCGGACTAGCAATCTCCCAAACAATGCGCCACAGTGGAGATAGCGTGATGCGCTATTGCAATACCCCACCAATATTGCAGCAATTCTCAAGGTCCTCCAGGACTTGCTAAGCGCCAATGATGTGGAAGGTACCCTGCTGGAATCAATATGGGAGGTTCTGAATCTTGTGGTAAATTCATTGCCATCTCGGTGGCAGAGAACCTGAAGCAGCTTCGGGACACGACAGCAGCTTGAGCAGGCAGTTTCTAAACTAGAAACAGGACACAAACATACCGGGCCCCCAAGGTATGCCCTGACTTAGAACGAAAGAGGCTACTCTTGAAGTGCCTGGATCTCGACAGGGCAAAATATGCCCTTCTCAGATAAATTCATCCTTAGCAGCGATTGCTGCGTCCGCATGCTGGCCCACTGACTGGCCCCAAAATATTGACTGGATCCGTTGACTCGGTGAGGCAATCCTCTGACATAGAGGTACTCTCTGACAAGGAGATCTCATCAACCTTCAAGGACTTCTATCAGTCCTTCTACTCTGACTGGGATGGCCCATGGGGCGACCCAACCCCTTATCTGCAGGGCTTCCCTGTGACGCCCCTGCCAAGGGAGCTTGAGGCCCAGATGGACCAGCTTTTTCAAATAGAGGAAGTTATCGCAGCCATTGTGGGACCAGATGGCTTCTTGGGCCAATTCTACAAATCACTCTGCCAGGAACTGCCTCGTATACTCACACAACTCTTTAACTCCTTTCGTGGTACTAGGAGTGAGTGGCATCTCTACCGTCTCCCATTTTAAGGGCATCTACAATACAACAATAATAAGACCAATAAAAAATATCCGGAGCAAATCTCCCCTCCCACCCCCTATATCACCCCCTCCCTTCTCTGCATCAGTTCCACTTAACACTCTAAGATCTCCTTTCAAGGCCGTAAATAGTACAAGAATCATTCTCAGCTTGCTGCGATTTGGATGTTACCAAGGGGTTCTAGCGAAAGGAGCTTGAGAATCTGCAGATATTTAGGGCACGTCACCTCTCTTAGGTCTTTCATGAGTATTGCAAGTTAAGGGCCCTCAATTTCACACAATTGTTGACCCTCCCCTCCACACTGAGCGACATGCGCTCCATCGCCAGTAGCTGCCACAGACCAGAGATGTGGAGAAGCGTGGCTCAGTGGTTAGAGGCGGCAGACCCGGAAGCTGAGATCAGCCGTGGACCAGGGTTCGATTCCCCGCCTTGGCGGGTCTCGGGCTCAAAATTCCACAGAGTCGACAATTCTCGCTCCGGTGCCTACTTGACTCACGGGGTCACACTCTGCGACTCTGGGCAATAGCTTGCTTAATCTCCACTACGGCCCCTCGCGGCGGGATGCCTGGCTTTCACCTTGTGGATACCCGGCCGGGATATCTCACAGGGGAATACCAGGACGGGTTCCCTAAGCAAGCGCCTTGGGACCCCTGGGTTAAAGTGCGCTATATAAATCGAAACACATTCACACATTTACATTTACAGACGGTATACCCAATCTAGTATCTCTGATGTCGTCGTCGTCCCCCACCTCGCTAATATGACCTGCCATGCCGCCAGCGGCGCCAGTGTAATCTGCCTGCCTCTGATAGATTTCATTGGGAAGGCTTTAGGGTGGGAGAGACCTAGCAGCGTGTACTCTGGAGAGCGAGGCAGTGCAATCTGGAACGCAGCATCAATATCGTCAAGTATCGCTGTCCAATACACCAGACATCTTTAAACATGAGAAAAGATACTGCGGTTCTTGTAGTTTTAGTATTTAAAAAGCGATACACACCAGTTTGAACTTTATTCTGCCTTCTGCAGGGAGCCCATTTAAGTCCATTGGAACTAAACAAATGTATTCAAATGTTCTAGGACCTGAGATCAGCTTAGCTGTAGAATGCAGAACAGATTTGATTCGTACTAGAGTGATGACCAAGATAACATTCCCATAATCGATTTTGGCTGGCAGCAGTCACTAGACGAAAGAAAAGATATCGATTTCTTTACTATGTGTGACTCTTACTGTTTTTTTGCAGTATGCCTAGTTTGTGAGGACACAGTCAGTTGTGGGTCACACCTTATACCCAGTGACTCAACTTTGCTGACCAGTAAGAGGGCCAAGCCTTCACTGACTAGCTTTGTTAGCCATTCTTTTTTTAACTTTGCGTTTTGTGGTTTGCAGATAGGAATACATTCAGTTTTCTCTCGCTTGAGCTAAGGAAGATTTGAGTTAATCAAATTAAGCAAGTTCAAGAAGCACCTTTTGAAATTTTGCGAGGGTGGATGTCCTGCACTGAGGAGCCGTTTCATAAGTCGGAGTATTGTTTGCATATTTGTGAATATGCACTCCTCTCTCCTCCATCAACACACTCAGCGGTTCGATACACAATTGAACAACCTAGGTTGTACAGCCTAAACCCGAGGGACTCCATGTGTCACAAGGGCAGGGCGAGAGGTAGAAAGCCCTGGCCTGACTAGTTGTTTGTGCTTCGAGAAAACAAAAGAGAGCCAGATCACGACCCCGCACAAGATGAGCCTCAAGTGTCAAGTTCTATAAAAATGCAAATATGTGTGCAGCTAGGGCACGATTGTAAATATGTGCATAATATGAACAAGTTGACTAACCACTTCTATAGCAATTCAGCCTTGTTCCCAAATTTCCCCTTGTAAGAGTTAGTTTGCATTCAAACATTACATGTTGGTTGAAGCGATAGATGAAATAACTTTTTGTTTTTACTGAGAATGGGCTCTGATGAATTCAGTGATGTAAATTTGAAGAGTGTTGAAGTATTGGCTATTGTTTGAAGCTGAGGGTTGACTCATCTGTTGTAAGGTTTGCATGCCAGAGCCTCCTGCACTGCACTGCCTGTCGATACCTGCGCCAGGGGATTGAAGGATCCTGAAGTGGAGCCTTCGCTGTTTATAGACTGCATTGTTAGAATGGTCAGTGTCAGTGACTGTCATTTGTAACATGGATGACCCTACGTGGCTCTATGCTTGTAGTCCAGCCTCTAAAGCTTCTTTCTTAAATAGTTGTTTGAAGTCAGTTAATTAAGCACTGACCCTTCTAGAGAAGTAACAAGAACCGGGCAATAGAAGATGGCATTGAGTTGGGCGACAGTGGTCTTCGTGAAACTGATGCAGTGTAATGGCACCTGATGTAAATGTAAATGTAAATGTCAAGGTACTTGTAGAGCGCACTGTCACCAAGCGGTTTCCTGGCGCTATTACTCATACCGCTAAGGAACCCATCCTGGCTTTCCCTGTGAAGTGTCCACTCCTGGGCACCCCCAGGGTGAAGCCAGGCATCCTAGCGCTGTTGGGGCCGGTGTGGAGGTTAAGCAAGCTATTGCCCAGAGTTGCAGCGTGGGGCCCATGATTAGAATAGGCACCGAGGCGAGAGAATTGTCAGGTCCGAGGAAATTGAGCCCAAGACCCGCCGAGGCGGGAATTGAACCCTGGTCCCGGGCCAGAGCTCTGCATCAGGGTCTGCCGCTCTAACCATTGAGCCACACTCCTCCACTCCTCCACTGGTGATGTCCAGGATGTTTTTCCAGAGTACATAGTGATCACAAATATGCTGTAATGATGGCTACACACGCACCTCTTTTGCAGGTTTGTGCTGCAAACTTTCTAGAACGCTCTGGCTGGACAGATTTCTCGTTTGGTCCCCAATAACTGCCTCTCATCCTGGACTCCTCCCTCTCCATGACCAGGCAAGTCAACAACGTCTCATCGGCATGCTTCAACATCCTCCGCATGCTACGGAAGATCTTCTGGTGGATCCCCACCGAGACCAGGAAGACCGTCACCCAGGCCCTCGTCACCAGCCGACTGGACTACGGCAACGCCCTCTACGCCGGTACCACCGCCAAGCTCCAAAAGAGACTCCAGCGGATCCAGAACGCCTCAGCCAGACTCATCCTCGACATCCCACGAACCAGCCACATCTCCGGACATCTGAGAGACCTCCACTGGCTCCCCGTCAACAAAAGAATCACCTTCTGCCTCCTCACCCACGCACACAAAGCCCTACACGACCAAGGCCCGAGCTACCTCAACAGCCGAGTCAACTTCTACGCTCCCAAACGCCTCCTCCGATCAGCCAACCACGCCCTCGCCGACGTCCCCCGCATCCGAAGAGCGACTACAGGAGGAAGGTCCTTCTCCTACCTGGCCGCCAAGACCTGGAACTCCCTCCCGACCGACCTGCGCCTGACCCAAGACCACCTCTCCTTCAGGAAGAAGCTGAAGACCTGGCTGTTCGAGCAGTAGCGGCACCCCCTCCCTCCCCCCCCCCCCCCCCCCCCCCCAGCGCCTTGAGACCCCACGGGTATGTAGCGCGCTCTATAAATGTCTTTGATTGATTGATTGATTATCGCTAAAGCTGCCAAATGCATGCGGCTTAGAACTATGCAAACACCCCATCGTCCCCTCTGTGCCACCTGGCTCCTTCTTTCCTGCATGGTCCGTGCTGCATACGTTCTCCTGTTAGAAAGTGAATACATGAATAAGGCAGTTATATAGTCCTAATGTCTTGTATACTTAAAGCACTGCTGATTTTGGATTGTTCCAGGGGGCTGTGAAGGACCCAGGAATGTTACCAGGAGGATACGGTTAGACAAAGAGGGTGCATCTTCACAAGCTGGGCCCAAATGTACTCACTGCAGTTCTTACTGTGAGTTTTGTCATTCGTAACTGAACTGTCACCGAGGACCCTTGGGACAGACCAGCATGATGTGCTAATATTAAATTGTAGGAACCTGGTTATTTTGTAGTTTATTGAAATTTGAGTTTTATTTCCAGTGTCTTCAAAAATATATTCATAACAAACTTATTTTATCCCCTACATAAGTGATCCTCCTGCTATGCATTTGTTTGCCTGCTCTGTACAGTAAAATGTACTGATTAATGTCATGGTGCCTTATGCTGTCCTTCCCAAGCATAAAGGATCTTTCAGCCATTGGTACTTAGACTGCTTTCAAGTCCGTGGTCTTTTGTCCACCATGCAACCTTAGACAACAACCAGCCTCACCCAAAGCAGCCTTTGTGCTGCTGCAGCAGGGACAGTGAAGGCCCCGCAGGGGCACCAGGGGTCCTTTGCATGTGCTTGAGCTCTCTTGGAAGCAGCCAGGGCAACCCGGGGGACTGACAGTGGCGGAGACTTTTCCAATCCTTCGGCTGCTCACACCTTTGTTTACCTCACTTGCCGAACATGGTTCTTGTGTGTTGTCTGCCTTGCGCTGTAACGCTGTGGACACTGCTGCAGCAGGGACAGTGAAGGCCCCGCAGGGGCACCAGGGGTCCTTTGCATGTGCTTGAGCTCTCTTGGAAGCAGCCAGGGCAACCCGGGGGACTGACAGTGGCGGAGACTTTTCCAAACCTTCGGCTGCTCACACCTTTGTTTACCTCACTTGTCGAACATGGTTCTTGTGTGTTGTCTGCCTTGCGCTGTAACGCTGTGGACACACAGCAGCTTTGCTTATGGGAAATCACTAGCCAGCCACCGCGCACTGTGTGTTTGCATTTGAAATCCCTGCGGTTAATTGAAGTCTGTTGTCTACTCAGATATCCCGGAGGAAGAGGCGAGATATTGGGCCAAGAAACTGGAGCAGATCAACGCCATGGAGAACCATAAGGAGGTGAGCCATCCTGGGCCAAACCCTGGAGCGCGTCGAAATCTGGGAACAGAGGTATCCGTGGCTAGTAACTGCACGACTGCAGGTCTTTGGCCAAGCTCTCGGGGACTGTCATTATTTGTGTATTAGTCACATATATATTAGAATGTTGTGCTTTTTTCGAAAATCGTTTTAAAGATATATGCACTTTAATAATGTAATGCCATGGGATGTAAAGCTAGTGGTAAAAGTTTTATAATATGAGATGGGAAGAACTACAGAAAACGGCATGGGATATGGGGGCGCGTGCACTGTAAACAACGGCAGTGGGAAGTGCCCCAAAGAAGGACATCGAAATACACGCCCCGTTCTTTCACTGAGGGAGTGAAATGCCGCGTGTGTGATCCAGGCCAAAGGACTGGTGCCAGCTACACAGGACTCAGCAGTTTGTGTCATGCACCGTAAATAATAACGTATATCTTCAGTAATAGTCTATATTGTCCCGGTGAGATGACCAGCTCGTCTCTGCTGGTGGTAGATGTGCAGGATACAGATACCTTGGAAGACTGTAGAAGGCCGTGCATTGAAAGACAACTTAGGGTCTAGGAAAGCAGTTGTTGAAAGGGAGAATTTGTGAAAACTAAAGCACTTACCGTGCGAGCCTCCCCGTCGTAGGGCAGAGAAGTTCAGCTGTTTTGTCCTCTCTGGAAATGATGCATTAGAGGCCGTAGATACCACAAGAGCACACTGGGTATGCAAAGAGAGCTGGTACCAGTTACCCGTGGCCGTGGGAAGCTCCATTCGAGTATGGGATTGGACGGGCTGATAGTCCAAGGCAAAAGAGCCTTCGCACTTTGAGTTCAAGGAGCGGGAGATGTGATAGGTTCTACGCAAAGCAGCCATTGGGGCTCAAGGGCTTAGGGGCAGGTCAATCACACAGTGTTATACAAAGGTAGAGTGACACATGGAAAGATGGAAACACTCAAGGGCACTGCAGAGCAATCAACCAAGGAAGGAAGAAGTGAGCTTCTAGAAGGCCCAGACAAATCCCGGTGCACATGAGATAATGTCTTTGGGTTACAGTGAGGGTTATTGGGGTACAGATAGTGTTTTAACTCCACTCAGGCGTGAACATTGTACTTAGGCAGAAGAAAGCAATGAATTTCTTTTGGAAAGTCTGATACCCCGACAACTTTAACGATGGCCGTCATGGTAAGATGTCTTTCTACTGCAAACTTGAAGTTCTGGATTAGAACCGTGAGAACTCCTGGGGTGATTGCAGACGTTTCTATGGGTTGGAGTGGCATAAAGTAAAGGTGGAACAGGTACTGTACAAGTGTAGTCAGCATCAATGAGTGAAGACAGATACTTCCATGAAAATGCATTATGTGACAACGGGATGAAAGCTGTGAAAGATGCTTAATGTGAAGTGATGCTGTTTCTAATCTTTCCTGTCTCTCCACTTAGTATTCGATAAGGGAAGAAGTCCAGAAGAAGCCACTGCCCATCGCTGCATCCCAATGCTGTAAGTGAGGGAACGTCCCTGAGGGAAAAGCTCTACTTAATCTGTTTATGCATGGAATGTTGACTATAGGTGGTTTCTTCTGGAGCCAGGGCCCAAACCCTAGCACGCTTGAGCACGCAGACCTGGCCAACCGATGCTCAGACATTCACCTTACCATGTAATTTGCAGTCAGCCCACATTAGCATTTCTGACTTTTCTGGGTCCTGTTATCATGCCCAGTACCTAGCATAAACTGTACTGCCCAAAACTCCTGGCTGCCATAATGACTGAAACCCTCAGATTCTCTCTTCGGGCTCAAGCTCGCATTTACCCTGGAGTTGTAATGAGGACCATTGTGTTCACGCACACTCCTGTCACCTCCACCTCTGGCATCTGCGTTAACTCAGAACCTGCCACTGTGTCATTTATCTTGAAAGGCACCGGGGCAAAATAACTAGGTGCTTATGTTGGTGTGACATACTCCAAGAATAGGGTAGCTTAATCTTAAAGTCCACAATAGAAGATGTATGTCAACATGGTCTGCGAGTTTGGCCCAGAGATGTCAAGGCATCCTCACTGAGAAGTGCCCTTCTAAGATATGCCAGTGGGATACCTCTTACCTGAGTCCTCACAAGGGGTATTATCTCCAGGCCCCATACTCCTGCTCAATAATCTGTTCATAAAGTTGAGAATCAATTCGGCGTTTGTTTAATCATTTCTAACATGGAAATGACACTAAACGACAACAGATGCTGTTAATAAATACTAGGACTCTGCAGGGTTTGAAGTGGATGAAAAAGGTGGGTTTGAGGAAATCTCTGAAAGGGGCGTGGCCCATACACATTTATGAATCCTTTTCAAGAGGTGTGGCCTATGTAGTTAAAGGTGTGGCTTAAAACATGCAAACTAAAATCTTTTGCTTTAGACATTGTAACACCTGACTAGTACCCCAGTTCCTAGGTGAGCTTTCTAGTGTTATAATCAGACACGTCCCATGATACGGCGCCATCTGCATATTTCACACAGCATCACTTTCCTCTTCTGTGCCCTCTTTTCGCTCACTCATTGTTCATGTATTTCCTTGTATCTACACTTCAGCAGCTCCATCTATACACAAAATAGGGGGGTTGTAGGAGCACTCCGAATTTATCTGAAATTTACTGTTGTGTACACTGGTGCTGCGATTGTAAAAGGGTTGTCAGTCCTGGTTATGAAAGATCGTTATGGTGGTGTTGAGTTACCACCCAATCGCGCACTGTTCACGTGGCGCTATGGCGCTTTATGTAATCTTGTTGATACAAACTGTATTTTAACCACTCTAGTGTTTCATTTCATTCTTTTATTTCTTCTCTAACTCATATTATTTTTCATATAAGTTTTGATTGCATTATTTTACATGCATATAACTTTTCATCATTGACATTTATCACAGAACATTTTCATTTCATGTTTGTCAACATATACTTGGCACATATAATATGATGCTTATGATCAACATTTTTATGAATGAGCCCAATGCATTTCGGCACTCGAGTGTGCCTTCATCAGGGGCAGTATCTACAAAAGGAAATGGAAAAAACATGGTGTAAGTGTCTGTTTTTGGTGGGGGGTTCCATCTATGTATAACTGTGATGCGTGCCTACCTGATAATTCTGGTGGTCAGTGAACTGAATCCTGTCCCTGAATTTCTGTACAAAACATAAGTATAAGCCACTCTATGATAAGTCCATCTGCACATATATTATAACTCACAACTTGCCATTAGTTGTCCTACATACCTTGAGCAACTATATCTCGGATCTCTGGGAAGAAAGATAAGCAACCAGATTTTAATTATTTGTATTTGTGCATTCAAAACCTTTTCCTGCATTTTCTATTGTCAACATACCTTATTGGACTGTGCCTCAGGATTCTGAAACATATAAATCAGATCTATCTCTTAGTTTCTAATGGCTGTCAGTGAACTTCTAAAAAACGGCTCGCTGTAGCTTGCCGTATTTACCTTGTCTTGATCTGTGTCTTCTCGATCTGAAAAACCGAGATACAACAGAGTGAGCACCCTCGCAGTAATACCGAAGTATATACCACTGTTCTGATGGAAACGCTGGACCCATACCTGACATCAAAGTTACTGCCGCTCTAAAGGGTTTCCGTGTTCTGCTTCGCGTTTCGGTGGCACCAATGTCCGCTTATTATTGACTCCGCGAAACTCCGCGTCAGTTTCGCGGATCTAGAAACTAACGATGGACTAATAGACTCGATTAGAAGAATTCGTAGCGGCCATCTCAGACTAGTGAATTAAGTGTATGAGTTTGAGTCACTGGCGCCCTTGCCGCTCCAAACGATACCCTCGTCCTGCTTCACATTCCGATGACGCCACTGCCTGCCTGTTGCTGGCTCCGTAAAAACTCCGCGTCAGTGTCACAAAGTTGACAACAGACGATGGACTGATCAACCTGATCTAAGGGGTTCTAGGTCTTCGAAGCGGCCATATTAAACTAGTTAATAAAGAGATCGATTTAAAACAATGGCTCACCTGTGCCTGTTTTTTAATGTTGCTATATGGTGGAATGCTATACCTTAGATGAACCCTATCCGGAGTCTATGCTATTATTATCATCAAATGGCAAAATCAATGTTGATGTTGGATAGTTATCCTGCTGTTGTGACCATGTGGGTTGAACTGGATGTCTGTTTAAAAATGTATATTTTACAGGATCTGGTTTTAGTGGTATTGTGCATTTGTTAAACTACTAACTCATGTTATGTGCTCATCGTACCTAGGATGAGTTGTATATATCACTGACTCATGTAGAGGGTGCTTGTTATGTTAGGAAAGAAAACATTTAAGGACTGTGTTGGAATTCGATATTTTGAATATCATGTCATCATGTTATACAATATCTGAAAATTCAATGTTATAACACTATCCGATTGCTGATGGGTTTCACAACATTAATATCCAATTTGTGTCATCAAACACACTGTTACAGGACGAGGGTATCGTTTGGAGCGGCAAGGGCGCCAGTGACTCAAACTCATACACTTAATTCACTAGTCTGAGATGGCCGCTACGAATTCTTCTAATCGAGTCTATTAGTCCATCGTTAGTTTCTAGATCCGCGAAACTGACGCGGAGTTTCGCGGAGTCAATAATAAGCGGACATTGGTGCCACCGAAACGCGAAGCAGAACACGGAAACCCTTTAGAGCGGCAGTAACTTTGATGTCAGGTATGGGTCCAGCGTTTCCATCAGAACAGTGGTATATACTTCGGTATTACTGCGAGGGTGCTCACTCTGTTGTATCTCGGTTTTTCAGATCGAGAAGACACAGATCAAGACAAGGTAAATACGGCAAGCTACAGCGAGCCGTTTTTTAGAAGTTCACTGACAGCCATTAGAAACTAAGAGATAGATCTGATTTATATGTTTCAGAATCCTGAGGCACAGTCCAATAAGGTATGTTGACAATAGAAAATGCAGGAAAAGGTTTTGAATGCACAAATACAAATAATTAAAATCTGGTTGCTTATCTTTCTTCCCAGAGATCCGAGATATAGTTGCTCAAGGTATGTAGGACAACTAATGGCAAGTTGTGAGTTATAATATATGTGCAGATGGACTTATCATAGAGTGGCTTATACTTATGTTTTGTACAGAAATTCAGGGACAGGATTCAGTTCACTGACCACCAGAATTATCAGGTAGGCACGCATCACAGTTATACATAGATGGAACCCCCCACCAAAAACAGACACTTACACCATGTTTTTTCCATTTCCTTTTGTAGATACTGCCCCTGATGAAGGCACACTCGAGTGCCGAAATGCATTGGGCTCATTCATAAAAATGTTGATCATAAGCATCATATTATATGTGCCAAGTATATGTTGACAAACATGAAATGAAAATGTTCTGTGATAAATGTCAATGATGAAAAGTTATATGCATGTAAAATAATGCAATCAAAACTTATATGAAAAATAATATGAGTTAGAGAAGAAATAAAAGAATGAAATGAAACACTAGAGTGGTTAAAATACAGTTTGTATCAACAAGATTACATAAAGCGCCATAGCGCCACGTGAACAGTGCGCGATTGGGTGGTAACTCAACACCACCATAACGATCCATCTATACACAACACATCTATTTACCTATAAGCACTCTATTTTCTTTCTGTTGCACTGTCAATATGCCAACAGCTTTATATCGGCTGCACGCATACAATAATAACATGCTATCCTTCTCTGTACTCTGCAGAGGGATCAAGGATTGAGTGAGTGTATTTTAGTTTTAAATCTGTTTTATTGTTACAAGTTCTGCTCATCTGAGCATTTGTTTTAAACACCTTTATGACCCACGGAAAGGTAGTGTGAAAACCTTTCACTGCCTTCAGCCTCAACTCCAGAGCTCTCAATCGTGGCTAGTTTTAAACACTCACCCTCAAACTAATCTTCTAGGCGACACAATGCAAGATTAATATCTTTCATGAGAAAAACTGCAAAAACAACATCCTGTAAAAAGCAAACATTGTTGAAAAAGTAAATGAAGTAAAACATAAGAAATGTAAACAGGCGGAGCTGCTTCGCTCTCATGTGTAACTTTGATGGTTTTACTGTTATTGTTGCTATACCGGTTATGAGAGATCTATCAGTGTGTTTTTCTGTAACAGCATGAATATAGGTAATGGTAGGGATATGTCTCAAATTCAAGATTATATCACTGGCGGGTATGAGTCCGGGAGGGACCTAACTCATTTAAGGTCTTGACTATTCCTTCTCTTTTCCTGGACGACCAATGCCTCCGGCGCAGCATGTGCCACCTGCTATACATGGAAAAAGGAACACCGCACCTGAGCCGGCAAACATTCTGATAGGCCTGTCTTCTAGCACATGGGGCATGTAATCTGGAACTACTCTTTTTGAAATCATACATTTAAAGTGTCTGAAAAAGCATATGATTCTGATGAGTTTACTATTCAAGACACAGCTTCGGGGATGACGTGTGCAAACTTTAGGTGTTAAATTGATTCAAAATGGAAGGCTTTTTGGATTTTTATGGCGCCAAGAGTAGACGAGATCTATAAAGTAAGGATGCATTCGATAGTACCAGCCTTGAGTCTAGAGAGTCTTATGTAATCAATCTGCAGGCGTATGCAGAGTGAGATGCATAAAACTAGAAGAAATGACCACTGGGGAATGGGGATAGCAGATTACACTGTACCGAAAACATTAATGGTTCCAATTCAAAATACGTTTTTGTGTATTTGTCTTCTGTTCATTTCAATACACATTTTGACGATTTACAGCATAAAAGGTAAAAAATAGTCATACAGTGGCGCCCTAGTCTTAATACTGTATCGCGTTTAATAGCAGATTTAAAATATATATTTTTGGGGTAGTACAGACATGTAGAAAGGAAGAAGACAAGAAAGGGTATAGAAGGTATAAAGAAGAGGAGCAGAGGAGTAAAATACGAAGACACAAATGAACACAACAAAAGAAAAGTGCCTACTCGTACTGAAGACAGTAAAATGATTGCAGTCACGTGCTTCATTTGCAGTGGGTATCCCATTGGAAGCCCCCAAACGAGAGTCTTTGTCCCACAAACTCCATCTCATGTACAAGCCAGAGCATGACAGTTTGCAGGAGCCCACTGTTATACTCCTGAGCTGGTCATGCCCAATCCTAGGAAGATTCTGCTCTAATCTTTTCAAATATTTTTTTAGACTTACCTTCGACAGGGTGATTAGAATATTAAATGCTGAAATTCTGCATCATAGAATCTTCATTGATAGTCCTAAGCATTAGAATGCTATATCCATATTTGAATGGAAAAGGGTGAAAAGGTCAACGTGTCCAAATGTTGTGGTGCACCCTCAAGAACCTCACCCAGGCACGTTTTTCCAAATTTAGACTGCATGTAGTTCAGAAAAAATCTTCCCTAGATTACGTTGTTGCATCCCACAACTGCTGCCTTAATGTCTAGGTAATGAGGAAAAGTGCAGCTTGATGGGCTTACACTCTGAGTTTTAAAAAATGGCATCTCTCCCTTAAAGGCTCCAGGAGCTCTTTCCATGATGAGTTACACTAGCAGTTGCTTCTTTTCTTGTTCATTCTATTGGGATCCTGTAAGACACTGGTTGTTTTCACACGTATTGTTCTGAAAAAATGGCTCCCCCAAAATCTCTTTTCTCCTTTCACTCAATCTCTTTTACATTAATGTAGTAATGGACTCCAGACTAGTTGAGGTATTTCATGAAGATTTGTTGTAAGTTGGTAAGTAGCCTGGAACAAGCCCCACCAGGAGCAGCCAGCAGGCACCTCAGCCCCATCATAACTGTGGCTTATCGTCAACCAGCACCCAACATTCTGTAGTGCATCACAGTGCAGAGGCATTCCACTCGAAGGGCATAAAGTGGGTAAAGCCATACATAGGAATATACAATAGGCAGGATACAACATACCTCCTTTTCTTCCACAACAGAACAATGAACATAGAAGCATAGAAACTAAAAGAATGAGAAAGCGTCTGTCAAGAACTGTCTTTCAAGTGAACTGCTGCTTCCAAGACCTTTCGCTGCTTTGAGGACAATTAAATCTACCAAACCCTGCACCCTCGCCCACCCGCCTCCCGCCGCCTGACTCCTGCTCCATCTCGGGGTCTGGCCGCCGAGCGGAGCGCGGTGCTGGGCCTTGAAAACTACCTTACCCAGCATTCTCTGCGGCGCAATCCGCGTCATTTGCGCGCCAGGAGGCGCTTAAATTTACTGTCACCCCGGTCGAGGGGGGGAACTGTCTTTCAAGTGAACTGCTGCTTCCAAGACCTTTCGCTGCTTTGAGGACAATTAAATCTACAAAACCCTGTGCCCTCGCCCACCCGCCTCCCGCCGCCTGACTCCTGCTCCATCTCGGGGTCTGGCTGCCGAGCGGAGCGCGGTGCTGGGCCTTGAAAACTACCTTACCCAGCATTCTCTGCGGCGCAATCTGCGTCATTTGCGCGCCAGGAGGCGCTTAAATTTACTGTCACCCCGGTCGAGGGGGGGAACTGTCTTTCAAGTGAACTGCTGCTTCCAAGACCTTTCGCTGCTTTGAGGACAATTAAATCTACAAAACCCCGCGCCCTCGCCCACCCGCCTCCCGCCGCCTGACTCCTGCTCCATCTCTGGGTCTGGCCGCCGAGCGGAGCGCGGTGCTGGGCCTTGAAAACTACCTTACCCAGTATTCTCTGCGGCGCAATCCGCGTCATTTGCGCGCCAGGAGGCCCTTAAATTTACTGTCACCCCCGTCTCGCGGGACGCCGGGCAAAGCCCGGGCCAAGGGCGGGCCTGTTTAAGCCCGTTCAAGACCGGGTAAGACTGGACTGGGCCACCCTATTGACATTTTTTAAATCCTCAATCCATGTGATATATTATCCCCCCATTTATTATTGTGCCCCGGTGTCCTATAATAGTTTTTTGCATTGTGCTTATATTTATTTGTAAGTATGTCTCCTAGAACTACTAGAAGCACTAAACCATCACATGCAGTACAGAGAATAGGCCCAATCGACCAGTTTATTGCAAGGGCAAATTATGCCATAAATCAATGCGCCCTCTTGTTAGAAAGGAGGGTCTCCCAAGATTTGGCCGCAGCCAAACGTTCCTCTTTGGGCCTATTGGCAGCGGCTAAAACCCCATCGCGCAATTTAGATCAAGACGCACTATTAGAGACCCACTTGGTTCCGGGCATTGTAGATTTGTCGGTGTCTATAGACCTTTCAGCTACCCATATTTCACACTCCCCTACACTTCAATCACCTTTATCAATTGAGAGAACCCAGATTCTATTCTCAAACCCAACCTCGGAGGATTCTCATACCTCCAATACTAGGGGTCAGAGGGAAGGAGCCATCCCGAAAACTAGAAAGGGGAGAAAAGGGAAAAAGAAATCACAACAGAAAAATAATTTGCAGATTGGGCAGGGATCTCCGATACAACTTACTGCCCAGCCCTCTATTCCTGATCAAGGCATAAGTCAACCATTGCTTCCCCAGCAACAGGCCAGTCTTATAATGTCTGACATTATTAATCTTACACCAGATATCCCCAATGGTAATGTGGGAAGTGGGCGGGACCCTTGCACCCATGATATTCAAACACTGGCCTCACTAGAAGCACTGATCAAATTATATATGAAACCTATTGAGTTATCCCTGTCAAAAATCGAAAAAGCATTAGCAACTTTAGCATCCGAATTAAAGGCTAAGAAGACCCCAATTCCCACCCTTCCCCCTCCCGTGGTTCACACCCCCAATCCAAAAGTTAATAAAGTTGGGGCAAAGATAACCCATCAAAAACCCCAGACATCCAAAACTGTGACTACCGCAGCCACTGTCCACCAACAATCGTTAAGTACAATTGTGCAGCCAACACTAACAACTACAGCTGCAAAAAAGGGCCCCGCCACACCATCCCTTCCAGCTCCGCCTTTGTTACCTGTTTCTATCAGTACCAGTACCCTACCACATGCAATGAACTCCACAAAAACGCCAGCAACCAAAAATGCTGCTTATAATGCCAGGCGGAATGGAGCACGACCAGCACATCTGCCACCGGAAGCAACTCCATTTGTTGTTATAATGACCGGGGTTCCTGAGTTGCATCCAAATTCAGATGAACCAGGATGGTCCATAAAAAACAAGGTGCTATATTGGCTTTCAACCAACAGGCCACTTCCCCCTTATGCCAACAATAAAGTTACATCTGTTCGCAGGGTTCCTTGGGTAGGGAAGGAGGCAAAAACAATTCCTGGAGATTGCGTAATAATAAACTTTGAAGACCCCCAAACGTTTGAATACATCTCCTCTTGGGGTCCTCAAACATCCCCAGAAGGTATAGGCACGAAAAGACTGTCCTTTTTCTACCCTCCTGCTAAACGCTATGCTACAGGCCCCGAGTGGAACTGGACTCAGGTAGGAAGCTGGAATAGAAGACCAGATTGGACAGATTGGACCGGTCAAGGAGGCAGAGACACTATGCCATCTTTTGATTGGAGGGGTGCTCCCACGTTTAATAGATTTGGTTGTTTGGAGATGGTGGATTGACCACCATCGGCCAACAACCAGGACAGCAAGAACCCCCCCTTGTACCCCGTCTTTATCACCAAGTCCAGAACTTAATATTATTACCTCATCGACCCTGCTAGTATCTGTACTATTCTGGAACGTAGCAGGTCTTCGATCGAAGGTTTTACAAAAACCGTGGCTGGATTTTGTATCTATTCATCAGATAATTTGTCTGCAGGAGACCTGGGTAATAGACCCACTACACATACAAGGTTATAAAACATTCCACTCCCCTTCGCGTTCTACCACTCACGGTAGACCTATGGGAGGTCTAGCAGTATATATCTCTAACAACTTGGCAGTAAGGAATATTAACATTCTCCATACCACTTCGAACTACCAAATATTAATGGTTACTTTTAATAATTGTACGTCATACTGTATTGTTAACTTTTATAATAACCTATCCTCAGTAGACTGTGCGAAAACAGTTTCTGCAATTTCACTGTCTATAAATGAACAACACTCTAAACAACCATCACCCGTTTGCAACATACTATGGGGAGGGGATTTTAACATCCCACTGTGTGTTAATCATAAAAAAGGCATATGCGGCCTTACAGATGAAGATGACTGCCCATTGACACACTTCACCCACTCCCACGTAGGTGATTCTCTTAACGACAGTCTTGCGTCTTTAGAATTGGCGTACGCTAATGAACTTGTGGATCCTCCCGTGGTATTTAAACCCACTTTCCACGGCAGGGGTTGGTCTAGTATCATAGATTTTATTTTGTGTTCTTATTTTTTAAAGGGCAAACTTATTCAGTTCACAACAGGTTCAGTAAATTCAGGCGATCATTTCCCCAATAGTATCACCCTTAAGTTAACCTTGAACGAACCTGATCCTATCAGGAAGAGTTTATTGTCACAGAAATCCCTGACCATGGATAGAACCAATGGTTTCTCAGTGAAATGGTCAAAGATAGACCCTATAATAACTACGAACAAGGTTATATCTGAGGCCCCTCCATGGATAAACACCTGTTTGTCGGAAGATTCAACCCCCGAGCAAATTATATCTAGCTTCAGGGAGATTCTAAGACTTATCCAGGCCGAATTACTCCGTCATCACAAAGCGGGCAATCAACCTGCGTCAAGGTGGTTTAACTCTGAATGTCGTAAGGCGTTATCCGCCCTAAAAAAGGCGTTGCATAACCCAGTTAGAGATAAAAACGAAGTAGCCAAACTTAGATCTGAGTATAAACAGGCCCAAATTAACTGTAAAAAAGATCACAAGAAAAAACTGTGGGCCCAACTCCATGAGAGCTGTCTTAGTAAGGACAGCTCCCAGTTTTGGCAGGTAGTCAAATCTCCTTTCCTGGCTGAAGTTAATTCTCATCAGCATCTGGATGTGGCCGTGACTGCGGACGAGTGGGTGACTCACTTTTCAAAGATCTTTAGTGATTCCCCCTCGGCCTGCGCAGCACAGGCTGTATCGTCTCCTGATTCCATCAAAATGGAGGTATTTCCAATAGATCTTCATTTTTCCTTAGGTGAGATCGTTCATGCTTTATCTTCCTCAAAAACCGGTAAGGCTCCCGGCCCTGATGGGGTTCCCCTTGACATCTTTGTCACCAATATTGACTTATGGTCACCAATCATCACCCAGGTGATGGCGGCAGTCTCAAAAATTGGCCTATTGGATTCTTGGTCTTCTTCCATACTCCTCCCAATTTTCAAAAAGGGCGACAGAAATAACCCAGCCTGCTACAGGCCCATCTCCCTCTTGGATTCATTAGGGAAGGTCGCGGGTCGCCTAGTCCTGGAACGTCTCGAGGACTGGGCGACAGAGAAGAACATCATTACCGACCTTCAATACGGTTTCCGGGAGGGACTGGGCACTGTTGAACAGGCCTTAAATTTAACCCTTTTAATAAGAAAGTATGCGGGAGTCAAACGGGGCAATTTATACCTGGTCTACGTCGACCTTAGCGCAGCGTTTGATTGTGTGATACATGCCAGGTTGTGGTCTATCCTGGAAGAGTTGGGCGTCGATCCTCTACTTATCAAGTTCCTGCGGGAGCTGTATTCCGACGCCTCGGCCTGCGTAAGGTACGGGATAGGTGGAGAATTATCACCCACATTCCCCATAACGCGAGGAGTTAGACAGGGCTGTGTCCTGGCTCCCTTCCTGTTTAACTTATATACTAACGGGCTGGAAGCAGCCATGTTAGAAGGGAGCCAGGACTTACCAACCATCAACCATCGCCCTATTCCAGCATTACTCTATGCCGATGATTCTGTCATACTTGCTAGAACTTTAGTACAGCTGCAAAAACAATTGGACAAATACTGTAAATATATGCTTTCATTGGGGCTAAAAGTGAATAAAAGCAAGACTTTCGTCATGACTACGGGTCCGAAAGTAAAAAGTTCCAAGCATCTTTTTATCGACCAAACCAAATTGGAACGAACCAAGGAATATCCTTACTTAGGCATTTTAATTGACGAACAGTTAACCTGGAAAAGGGCGATGGTAAGCAGGAAGCTGCTCTACCAGCGAGCGACCTCGGCGCTTGTTTCTTTTTCTAGAAAATTGGGCAAACTAGCTCCTTCCGAGTTGCTCAAAATATACCAAGCTAAATGCCATAGTATTGCAACATATGGTTCAGGTGTCTGGGGTTATGTAAATACTGCAGTATTGCAAAAAATCCAAAATGGCTTTACTAAATATCTCCTGGCACTCCCACAGAGTGCCCCTATATACGGCTGCCATATCGAGCTTGGTATTGACTACCTTTCGGACTACATCAAATGCCAACCAATCCTCCTATGGCACCGTATTTGGACTAAGCCACAATGCCATTTAACACGTGCCCTGATCTCTGACTGTTTACAAATGATATCCTGGAAAAGAATTCCATGGCTAACTTATGTTGACAACTTTCTGAAAGACCTGAACCTCACCCACTATTTTACTGAGCCATCTTCCCTACCTGAGATAAGTAGAAAATCTTTGAAAAATCACTGTCTCAATCATTTAAGAGAACTGCGTCTCGTAGGTGAAGTAGATAAGCAAATGAATGCTCAAGTATTGATGGTCCAGGTCTCTCCTGGCATTCAGCCTTATCTTACATTTTATTTATCAAATCATGAAAAATATCTATTAACCAGGTTTCGTTTTAATTTGTTTTTTCGTCTTGTTACCTTCCCAACAGTATTAAATTGGTCCCATGATTTAGCTAAATGTCCGTGCGATCAAGTCTCCCCCCAAACAACTATTCATGTTGTCTTGTTTTGTTGCTACTATGATCAACCACGCAAACGTTGGCTCATTCCTTTGTTGCGCCAAATGGGGTTGAGGACCTGTCGTCCGGCACTTTTAGCACTTCAGCAGCTAGACTCACAGTATGTCGCAAAGAACGTAGCGCTGTTTTTGAAATCAAGTTTAACAATCCGTAAGAGTATGGGGATAATGTCCAACTGAACACATGATTATCCGAATTAATTTTTGTATACAGACTTAAAATATAATCTTTTTAAGCTTTTATGTTCTATCCTGTAATGTAATAATGTGATTTTACCTGAATGTATTCAATTTGTATGACACACTTTTTATGGTTATCAAAATGTTAACCGAATAAAAGATTTTTGACTGACTGACTGAGAAAGCGTAACGATCATTACCTGCTGACACACCCACTGGCAAGACAGATGTAACAGGAGGCACTGCAAATGTAACAGGAGGCACTGCACAGCATGAGCGGTACCTTCTCTGTAAACACAAAGCAATGAAAAATGCATAAAGTAAAACAATTAGACTTGAGGAGTAAAACTCAAACTGTAAACTTGCAAAAAGATTTGAATCCATTTGAAAATAGATTTGAAAATTGATTTAGATAGAGATGTGCAATCCAAACAGGGAAAACTGCACGCACCCATGAACAAGAGATAATTGTGTAATCCTTGCTAGGCAATACTGCATAAATTGAAATTAAGTAATGTTGTACAAATAGAAAATGTCGAGAAAATAGAGTAATAGAACTTTAGAAAACGTGCAACTTTGAAAATGTGCACCCTGGTCAATATCGAGCAGAGGTCACTTGAGGAATGTGTACATGTTGAACTAATGTTCAACATGTACACCATTGAGATAGTTTATAAATAAATAAATAAAATAGAAATTGCACATATGCAAAACTGTAAAAGATAACAATTGAGAAACTGTAACATAAAATGTATAACTGTACCAAGTAAAATGTATACACACACTGGAAGAGAGAATGGAATAGTCCCCATCCCCAAGATTGTACAATACGTCCAAGTAGACTCTGAAGGGATTTAAAAACCACAATTAACTGGTTCTGTCGATGGAAATGTTCCCTGTAAGCACCAATGTAAAACAACAAGACTAGATAAGCGAAAACTCATACAATAGGCTAGAAACTAGATTTAACTACAATCCACCAAGGGAATACTGCAAAATTGAAATTGAGACTTTTGATAACGTACAAACTGGAAAACCTTGAGCAGAAGTAACTAGACAAAAGTTCCCAAATTGAAATACATTGAAATGTGCAATCCCAGCTAAGGAGAACTGCACAAATAGAAATTGAAAACATCGAGTAGTTGAACTTTGCAATACCTCGTGAAAATACTGGGCAAATTGAAATTGAGTAATGTTGCACAAATTAACATTGAGAGAAACTCGAGTAATTGAACCTTGTAAACCTTACAAGGAAATATTGCACAAATTCAAAATAGAGGATAAAGGCATACAAGAGAATAACAGTATGTAATAGATCTTTTGAAAACGTGTAACTTTGAGAACATGCAAACCTGGACATCCTCACGCAGATGTCACTTGACATGCACACATTGAAAATAGAGAGGAACGAGTAATGTGCACACTGGACAACCTCATGTAGAGGTACACCATTGAATTAGAGCGAAATTACACACATCCAGTCTTGCAAGAAATAACAGAGGAAACCGTAACAACAAAATGTATAAAAGGCTCAACCACAATGCACATAGCGAAACCGGCCCAAATACAATTTGTGATCACATTTTACTTGAAAAGCTAAAGTCAAGTCTAGACATGCATGTGAATTGAAAAGATTGAACAAAAGAGTAACACTAGAACAAATTGCAGTACAATTTGAAACCATACATAAGCAATCAATAGCATTTTAAAATTGAGAAGTACACCACCACACTGCACATAGTGAAGCATTGAAGTCCAAAGTAGATACAGGTAACAAACATCATGGCAGGAAAACAATTCCATTGATACTCATGGTGCAACACTGCCATTCTTTGAAGAAAGCTTTATTGAGAGTGAACATCATGAATGGAAAAGAGGACCAAGATCTTGATGTGAGACGCCAATACTGAGATGGCGACACGTTACCAGACTTTTGTGCCGGATGGCTGTAAGGTCAGCCGCACACCAAAACTTGAAAGCATTTGAAGAAGGTGTAACAAAAGGAAAAGTGGACGATGTCACCGGAAATGCACGAAGACTTCGATGGACACTGGCAAGAGGGTAATAGTGCATGTGCGGAGGTGCACCTGTTTTGAAAAGTAGCACAAGAGAGGAATTTTCACAAGACAGTAGAACTGCCATAAATACAGGGAAGGTGTGGGGCCCAAAATAAAATTGAAATTGACTCACCCCATACGTTAATGGATATACAAGTAACGTGGGTGGCAGGTGTGAGAAGTTGGCCTGATATATGATGTTCACTAGTTCTAGTGATCACCTTGTATCAGTCCAAACAACCCTTATGGTGATTGGTTGTAAGTCAACCTTATAGACCAGCTATCCTAGTGGTAGCATGGACAAAGCAGTCTTAGGCTAAACTCTTTTGGCATGTGAAGCCAGCTGTTTTACCACATATAACCCCTTGAATACCAAGTGAAAGGACACCACACAGGTTGTTATGAAAATAAACAAGTATTTATTAACTAACATACACCTCTGAACTCTTTGAGATCAGAGGGCTAAGCACATGACAATCTCTTAGGAAAAATACGTTTAAGTTGCACAAATTACAAACCATATACTAAGTGGAATGTGAAAGTCGATAATAGGAATGGAGCTGTCCAGAGGCTGTAGGATCGCTGGGACCACGCTATACTAACTCTAGGTAGGTAATAGGAGGCCCACGGAACGCGTGTGCAGAGTGTGAACTCACACGCGAGATGCGGAACAGTGTCTATGGACAGTACAGTTCAAGAAAAAGGTGAGTACGGACAATCCTGACTAGGTAGAACTAAAACGACTGTGGAACTGGACACTAGGAGAGTCAAGCTACCCTTGAGCACCGAAATGCTCGTGTTACCTCACCCACGGGCTGCTTGTGCATAGGTGCCAAGTCGTGTCGGGTTCCGGCGTTGAAGTCTATGGAGCCTGGAGGAAAAGATGCTGCAGGCGGTCAGGAGGAAGATGTCCGGTGTGATCTACGGGTGGATCAGTGAAGAGAAGAACCTGAAAGCAGAGGGGACAATGTTCAAAGTCACTAGCCAGTGACTGGAGTGGACCAGGAGTGGAACCAGATGTCGTTGTCGCGATCAGGTGAGGGTGGACGCTTGTCTCTGCAGCCACGTGGACCAGGTGGTGTCTTCGACGACCAGGATGGAGGCACGAGCTGTCCCACGCAGGCTCTCGCTGTCGGCGGTGTCGGCTTCGGATTCGGAGTCAACAGGCCTTGGCAAAGGCAACCCACGCGGTGAGTGGAAACGGCGTCTGGAGTGGACCAGGAAAATCCGGGGTGCTCCTCTTTTGGAAGGAAGCAAGGGCCAGTCTGGAGCAACCAGACCAGCAGTGAAGATTTCGGAGTTTGTCGTCTAGGAGGTCACTAGCCAGCCGGCAAGTGACCAGACAACGCGCCGAACAGCAAACAGGCAGAAGGGCCCCTCGCCGATCTCGGTGATGCTGGAGGGCTGGTCTTCGGTGCAGGAGCTGCTCGAGGTCGGGGCTTCTCAGTCCCCAAAGCACTTGGACGAGGATGCATCTGAAGTCGTGCTGGAGAGAAGTGCTGCTTCTTTCAAGATGGCCGGTCCCACGTGTCTCGTCGCACCCACGGATCTCAGCTGTGCTGCAGATGTAGGTAGAGGTCGGAGAGGTCTGGGAATCTGGGTCTCGTCGGGCTCTGAAGTCTGGATCCTTGCAGGAAGACGACAAAGGGAAGCCGCTGGACGCTGATGGTGCCTGCTTGTGCAGGGTGGACACTCCTTGCCCACAAGGGAGATTTCTTCAGTCTTCTGTGGAGCAGACCGTCGAAGTCCAGAGTTTCTTCTTGTAAAGTTGTTCAGGATAATCTAATTTGGAATGGGACCAGCTCCTACCTTTATCCGGCTAAAGGGGGCTGTACTACGACTAGGTCCCTCCTCTGGGTGGGACCAGGAAGGGGGGTGGTTACACCCCCTATCCTTTGTCCAGTCTTGCGCCAGCTCTGGGGCTGGAGTGCCCCAAGAACTTGTTTAGACCGGAGTATGCACAGGGACACCTTGTGTGTCCCAGGCATGTCTCATTCCTTTCAGCCCTGTCCTACCTAATACATAAAATCCTGTCTGGGGCGGTGCTAGCACCTCCCAAGGCAGGAAACCCTTTGTCCAAGCCTCCCTTGCTGGAAGGACTCTCAGCTGCAGGAGGTCAGGCTTGTGCCTGTGGTGGCAGCATCCATTTTGTGATGCTGAGGCTTGAGTTAACTTTAACTGGGGTTCACAGTTACATATATGTCGTGTCCCTCTAGAAGGGTGGAATGCTACCTCCGTCGCCAGAATTGGCGAGGGGGTAGTATTCCAATTCGTATGACACCTTACTCGACATGTTTTGATAATGTTATACCAAAGTTGGCAATAACCGCGAGGATTATAATGCACTTAAGAGTATATGGTATAGTGTTATCATGGAAACAGCTAAAGGACTTGGTTCCGAAAGCTGCAGACAGGCTCAGCTCATGCTAGAGCACCATATCACCTAATTCCAAGCACTCTGCCTTCAGGATTGTTAAGGCCTGCCATAGGAGTGACTGATAGCAGGATATGTGTCCATTTTAGGGTTAGATATACCTACCTACCTAGATTTTCCTGGTCCACTCCAGACGCCGTTTCCACTCACCGCAAGAGGCAAGAAAAATGTAGAAAAAGCGAAAACGACATCACAATCATTATCCGTGTTGAATTCCCTGATCACTGCTGAAAACATTGAATCCAACATGCTTAGCGGCAAAGCCTAGCTCGACATAGGGCACCAATACCACCATTCAGGTACACCGTCAACATCAAAGCATTCAAAATGGATATTAGCCTTTCCATCTATGACAAAGCATTCCTAATGCACCATAGTGTCTCCTTTGCCTTTAATCAGTGCAATCCAGTTGACATCAGCATAACATTGATTGGCAACACTACTGCAGTCATGCCACCTCTCAATATTTCGCAGATCTATGTTGATGTTTTTGACTTGACATTCTCCTCCGAGCTCCCTAAGAAAAAGGTGCAGGCTGTCACCAGCTGCAGAGCTGTCTGCAGTCTATGGTGCCTTCTCACTTGGTCATCCAGTCTAAATTCCCTGTACAGACTCAGCTACTCTCCTCTTAACCTTGGTTTACCTACAAGGATGGTTCGAGGGAGACATTGACACATATGCTAATAACGCGGCAGCCATGATGAAGATCCTGAGGTGGTCAGGGTCTGCCTCATATCCCTCAATCTCCTTTGAGAGATTAGAACTGTCCAGATAAGCCCGGGAGACACAAGCAATGCAGATCTTCACCTGTATCATGCTGAGATGAAGGGGACTCAGTCTTCATATACACCCACATGTTCTGCAGGCTCCACAACGAGGATCGCTGGTGGATGAAATAACACGCTTGAATGTTGTTCTAGTGAGCAGAGCTTCAAACGTGAACATCCCCATAAAAGCATCAAACATATCCGTGTCTACAATCATGGATACCATTTAGCTGAGGACATAGCCAAGGCCTTCTCTTCCATTGATGTGGGTTTACTGGAATTAGTGGAGTAGAAATTACTCCCATTTCTCACTGTTAAAGCATCAACTCTGGTTGCTGTAGAAATATTAGTCTCCTCAACTAGACCTGGATTTTCTCAAAACAGATCCACTGCCTTTAGAAGGATGCATGCCTTTGGAAATTTCTTTTTCGGGGCCAGATACAGATAGTAGGACGATATGCAGAACAAAAGCTATATCACTAATGACATCCAATACCACTGCTTTCCTGGGACGCTATGTCAGGCAAAGTTGTAATGGCCTTTGCTGAGGAGCTGCCAAGACCTTGTGTGCATCACTTTGAAGAGATGATACGAGTAGGCTGTCTGATGTCCATTCAGCTGTTTAGTGTGGCTTAGATTTGATGTCATTTGCAGCATCAGACTAGTGCCTTTTAGTCACTGTGTGGCATTTATAGTGGTTGTGCCTCACTCACTGCACTAAAGCCTGATATAAAACTTACAATACTTAGTCCCTTGTTCTCTGGTTCTTCATTGTTTGGTTACATATTCACCCTGTATTTTTGATACGATTGGGTCCCATGCTTTTTCAAACTTGCACCACATAAAAATGGTGCTGCCCTGTGTAAGATATCGGGCAGCTCATCCTCTGATTCTGAAACAACGACAAATAGAGAAAATGTGTAGTGATATGTGGATTACAAGCTTATACCCAGATTCCAGTTGGTGATTGCTTGAGCGAAAGTTCGGTGGTAAACATTGTGGGGAGTGAAGGTAGGTATTGATAGACCCGGCATACAGATGAAAATGATTGTACTATACTTTAATTCATATGTAGTCCACGTTTGTCACAGCAACATGTGACTTCTTGATACAGAAAATGTTTAAATCAAGTTTGGGGAAAAATAAAAATATCTTGCACTCCAAAAATGATGCATCCTTCTATATTGATATCCATCTAGCTGTCAAGACTTAAATAGAAGTATTTCACAGTAAAAATTCTAAATAAAAAATAAAAAACTCCATACAAAAACATGCAATTGAACCAGTCTGTGCTCCACACAGGAGGAACGGATGTATTCAAGATATTCTGTGGTTTCGAAAATTCAGCTCAGTATTAGATACATGCGTTATCAACAAGGGGGTACAGAAGGAACGTTTCCCCATGCTAAGCCCTTAATCAAAATTTCTCTCACCTCAAGCAAGAGGATTGGGTTAACATTGTGGATCTCCAAGATGCATGCTTCCACATTCTGATATCGCAGTAGCACAGAATGTACTTGAGCTTTGTACCAGGAACGTCACACTTCCAATATGCAGTGCTTAGTTTTCGGTCTGATACCCTCCTTAGGCGCTTACAATGTGCATGGCAGTTAGAGCAACCCACCTTTGATGTAAAAGAATAGTTATTTTTCCTCGCCTAGATCATTGGCTTATGAAGGCTCACAGCCCACAGAAAGTGGAGCATAACTTTGGAACAACAGCACCTCTGTTACTCAGTCTAGGTTTACAGATAGCATCCTGAAGTTGGTAACATCCCATTCAAATTGAATCTTGTCTGGTTCTCTTCCAGGGGATCCTCAGCATTAGTCATAAGCACTGAATATTCCCACCCATTTGTGGGACCCCGGAAACAATATAAAAATATATATGTAAAAAAACCACATATATCTCGCTCCCTATATATGTATGTACATATATTATTTTTCTCATACCAATGCAGCCCCAAAACCAAGGCTAGACAATGTAAACACATATAACAAAAAACACATTAGGTCAAATAGTCGTTGAACTTTGTATTTTAATGAGTAAAACCACTCATAAATCCTGAAAATTGCTCATAAAAGACATTGTCAGCCATAGGCTGCATTGAAAAGCAATAACACAGAAACTGAAAGCATTTTCAGCTAAAAACTGGCACCGTGCTTTTAAGGCAGCCATGACCCCAGGCTTCCCATCATGCCTCAGGGGTGACAGTTAGGTCAGTTGTTCTTTCCGGCTCCTTCTGTTAGGACCCTGGCCAAACAGCTCCCACCTTTTTTTTTTTTTGGACTTTGTCAGAAATTCTTGGTGTTTTACTTCAATTTTTGTATTCACTCGACGTTTTTTTGCCTTAGAGAGATAGTGCTGCCTTTTTTGAGTTAAAAAAAGGTGAATTTTTTGTCAAAATGCCTTCACTTTTTGACTCCTGCCTTTCCTGTGGGAAGAAAAAGGCTTGGACTGATACACATCTTCCTGGCACACATTCTGCAGGAAATTGTGATGACTGCAAGTCCTTGTCAAGGAGAACTCTCAAGGACAGAGAAAGAATTCAAATTTATGGACTTTCTGAGAGAGGTAGGTCTCCAAAGAGACAGAGAAAGCGGAGGACGCGGACGTCGAGAGATGTCCCGACTTGTTCTTCTTAGGCGTCGGGATCGGCGTAGAAGGTTCCATCGACGATGAGTCAACTTCCCTCAACGGTGAAGACTTCGGCGTCGAGAGTCAAGGTAACTCCGCTGCCGTCAACCGGGCGACGTGCAGCGTCGAGAGAGAGGTCTCCGTTGGAGCAGAGGGGCTCGACCTCGAGACCTCCACTGTCGAAGCCTCCGGTCCAGTCTTCGACGTCGCAGCCTCCGTCGTTGCCTAGTCATTGGTGTTCGACGTCGAGGCATCCTCCGTCGGCGTCTAGTCATCGACGCTCGGCGTCGAGGCATCCTCCGTCGTCGCCGGGCCATCGGCGTTCGACGTCGAGGCATCCTCTGTCGCCGTCCAGTCATCGACGTTCGACAGTTGACGTCGAGGCATCCTTCGTCTGCGTCCCATCATCGACGTCGAGGCACTCTCCGTCGACGCCAGGACATCGGCGTTCGACGGCGAGACATCCATCGAAGTCCAGTCGAGGGCATTCGGCGTCGAAACACCCTCCGTCGGCGTCCAGCTATCGACGCTCGACGTCGAGAAGGCCTCCGTCGACGTCTCCTCACAGGCGTTCGACGTCGAGACAGGTGTCGTCAAGGCAAGGGTCTCCAGTACAATCCCAGCAGTCTTAGCCAGCAGTGGCGCAGCAGACCAAGACGTCGAGTTGTCCGGTTCCATCTCCAGGTCAGCAGAGGTCTCCAAGATCCGCCTCAGCTGCGGGAGGTGTACATGGCTCTCCAGTGAGCGTCAGTCGCTCTACCAAGCGGAAGAGAACACCAGAACACAGTGATTCGCAGAGTTGCTCGAGATCCCAGGCGTCTCCTGTGAGCCTGTCTTCATCCTCCTCAGGCTCCTCTCCTGTTCATCGAGGTGGATCACCGGATGTAGTCATTTATTCATCTGACAGCGAGGGATCAAGGCGTTCTCCTGCACATCCCCCGCATGGACAACAGGATCCAACACCTTCTGCACACTCCCCAGTGAGGGACACTGCGCAGAAGTCACCTAGGCTGTCTCCAAGATGGTATAGGCCTCTCCACCACTGGGCTACAGACAAGGAGACGGCGTCTAGAATGCAAGAGCCTATCTCCAGGCCAAGAGAACAGACACGCTCTCCGGTGAGGCCCAGAGAAAGATCACGCTCCCCGGCACGGCACAGAGAAAGGTCACGCTCCAGGGTGCGGTCCACCAGGCGAAGAACAAGATCTAGGAGCAGAAGGAGAGATCGAAGATCTCCTACTCCATCTTCTTCTCCTACACGCTCTCATAGGGACTACTCGCCTACTTTGACGGACTCTCCACCATCAAGGATATCTCCGATTGATGATATCTTCACGTTTCAGGACATACTGGGTTGGAGGGGCTCTGAAACTGGGAGTGCCCTTAACAACTCCACAGATCAAGACCTCCGTGATCTTTGAGACTCTGCATCACAGGTCTGCACCCAAACCTCTGTTGCCGTTGGTACCTGGGGTTATAGAGCCGGTGATGGAGGTCTTTCTCACTCCAACAATGGCAAAAGATGCTCCGGCTAGGATCCTCAAGAAGTACCGGTCGCCAGAGGAGGACCCTCTGTTTCTCAGAGCTGATCCGCCCCTGGACTCAGTAATAATCGCAGCAGCGAAAAAGTCCAGTGCGGTCGCCTCCTCCTCCACTGTACCTCCAGACAAGGAGAGCAAGACACAAGGTTTGTGGGGGAGACGAGTCTGTACTACTTCATCCTCCTTCCTCAAATGTCCAACGCAGCAGCCCTTTTGGGGCGTTATGACAGATCCCTGTGGGATTCCCTACAGCGTTTAGTGGAAAAACTCCCTCAGGAAAACCGTAAGGACTTTGAGGAGATTCTCTTGGAAGGCAGCCAAGTCTCCAACCAAGTCATTAGTGCCGCAGCTGACAGAGCTACCCTCGCGGCTCATGGGCTATGCCCATGGAATATAAATACAAAAAGGGGGAAAAGGGGGTCCTAGGGGACGTTTACCGACCAAGCATTGCCACTGCCCCTATATATACATATCAACCAACAAAAAGTAGCAATGGGTCAAAGAGAACAAGCAAACTACTAACTATGTATCTGTTAGGACGTGACCTCAACTGTTGTTGTAGAACAGCGAAATCAAACATAGGGTACTTTCTCAGTAAGAAAAAATCCCCATCAGATTACCAACCTGTACCACCCTACATCATCTGGGATCCTTCACCATGAAGGTAGATTGTTGTACCCTCAGTAGATTTGGCAAAGCTAAGCCTAATCTCACCTATATGTCCCAGTGCTAGTATAGTGAATCTAGTTGTCAAGTGGCAACTGACTAGCAGTGCTGAAATAGTGAAAATGATAAGTGACTAATGTGAAAGCACATAAAATTGGGTAGTTAAGGGGTAAAATATTTTTTAATGAGCACCTCTTCACTCCCAAGTTAAAAACAGTGCAAGTAGTAGTGTAAACAAATAACTACTAAAATGGATATTGGGTCGACATGTTTCTGCAGTTAAACGGGGCCAAGAGGTCTCCTACTGCTTCTTCAGGACCATGAGTGCTACTGCTAGATATGAGTGAAAACAAGTGAAACAAGAATTTATATCACCTGGAGTTCTCCTGATTTTGTGGTCCAATGTGCACCAATATATCAAAAGGAACAAACAAACAGATACATAGAAAGAAAGACATACACATCATAATTAGTAGTGTATCCATGTCACATTATATCATCAAGATTCATTAATCATTTTTAGGACAGACATGTCTGTATGTCATATTTATCTGGAGTGACATACAGTGATAATTTATCAACTTGATTACATTGTCACTCACCTATATGGCAGGAGAATGCAACCCCACCTCACCTGGCCACAGCGCAGGAAAAACGGAGCACCACTCTGATGGGGGGAAAAAAAGAAAGTATCAAAGGAAGGACCTCATGATTCGCAAATGCTTGTTCGTATGAACAGCTCAAGGCTTAAAAAAGTATCGTAATTTCATCTATATATTGTTGATGTTCTTTGATGGTACGTAACACCTCTGTAGTAAATGTTGCAGCGAGTTGTTGCAAGTTATTGCAATCAGTAGCTATATGTAACCAAACCACAACGGTCGAAAGCTGATTCATAAGCTAGGGTTGCACAAAACACTGAGTGCGTCGCTGTGGCTGTTGGAATTGTCATTAATTTTGCCGTGATAAGTCCAATCTCGTGTTTGTATATTCACACTCGTATAGAACGGTATCTGTCCGCTTTTATGGCATGTCAAGATCAGTAGCTTAACACTTTATTAGCGTTCACACACCCATTCACATTTACAACTGCCCATTGTGAACGCCACCCAGTTTTGTGGAAGCAAATCGTGTACCTGGCATGTACACGCTGGGTCCCCTGCTCGTTCGTTCGCGTCGAACTCGACACAAACTATCCGATCAAAATCCATAGGAGTCGTTTAGAAATTGTAAACCGGCCTGCACTTACCTGTCCGTCGGTACCCCGGACGTCCTTCTGGGCTGTCTGTGGGGAGGTACCGAAGCGGAGCGGCGGCGGCCATTATATTGTTTAGCATTTTTGGAAACTTGGCGCATCTTATGACGTCATCCGCTCGTGCCCTAGGGAGATGGGAAATGTAGTTTTCACCAGCTAAACACAGTTGTTTTATCTTCACTTCGCTTCTTAGTGAAGCTCCTTGTGTTTCTAGAGTTTGAAGGTTCTTCAAATGATAGGTGGACAATATATAATTTTTAATTTGTACCCCCTTTGGTATACTGAAAAACGAGATAGTTAACCAATACATCATGGTTAACTTTTATGCTGCTAATATATGTAACTGAGCCGATCCCGTAATACCTAAGACCCGCATCAGTTGCTAACTATATTAAGAAACATATTTATTATATTGGAAAAATGCTATCTGCCTGCTTTGAAACCAGAAGCTCAAGCGAGGATCTTGAACTTACCCTTTTCCGGAACTTCATTGTTTGGGGCAAGTACAGAACTTCATTGTTTGGGGTAAGTACGGATGATGAAATGCAACATATGAAGGCAGAGTTGGACACTCTCAAAGCGGTAGGGCTTGAGAAGAAGGAGGAAGAGTTCAAAAAGAAATATCGCTCCTTCAACAAAGGCTCTTCAAAACAGCCGGTTCAAACTCGGCACTGGCAGAAGAGTAAAGACCAGCAGAGACAGCAAAAGTCCCAGTACAGAGGCAAGCGTAATCCCAGAAGAGGAGGGAATCAACGCCAGGGCAACAATTCCAACAAAGCCCAGTCCAAACAATGAGGCCTTCCTTCCCCCAGCGCGTGGACCGCTCCAGTGGGGGGGAAGTATCACAGGGCATTTAACAGAGAGGCAAAGCATCACAAAAGATAGATGGGTGTTGACTACACTTCAGAATGGATAATGTCTTTGTTTCAGTCACCCGCCTCCATCTGTTCCCCCAATGCCAACGTTGAGTCACCAACTACACCCTCTGGAAAAAGAAGTAACTACTCTCCTCGAGAAGTCAGCCATCGAGAGAGTTCCAGTGGCTCAAAGGGGAAAAGGAGTGTACTCCCGATATTTTTTGGTCTGAAAAAAACGGCCAAAAGGCAGAATACAGACCCATTCTGGACTTGAGAACACTCAACCTGCATGTCAAAAAAGAAAGACTTCACCAAATATATCCACATCTTAGTAAGGGAGATTGGATGTGTTCGCTGGACCTGCAAGATGCCTACTTTCATGTCCCGATCCACCCCAGTCACAGAAGGTTTCTTCGATTCCGGGTGGGGACCTCCCACTACTAGTTCAAGGTCCTGCCGTTTGGGTTGAAGTCGGCTCCTTGGGTGTTCACAAAGTGTGTGGCAGTGGTAGCAGCTGCTTTACGCCGCAGGGGGGTCTTCGTATACCCATACCTGGACGATTGGCTGTTAAAAGGTCCTTCCCATGACAGTTTAAGAAGTCAATTCCAGACTTGTATCGAGCTCTGCCAGCGAATGGGGCTACATGTCAACTTCAGCAAGTCAGTCTCTCAGCCCACCCAGAAGTTTCACTTCCTAGGAGCTATGCTAGACGCCAAGGTAGGAAAAGCATTTCCTTCGGAGGAGAGACAGTGTTCCATAACGTTGAAATGTCAGCTGGTACTTCGCAGCATGACTCAGAAAGTGCGCAGAATTGCCTCCCTGCTATGGTCGATGGCATCATGCATCTTCCTGGTCCCGAATGCCAGAATTCGGATGCGTCCTCTTCAGCAGGATCTGGATGACAAATGGGACCAACAGTCAGCTCGCTTGGACGACCAGATTACTCTGTCAAACGCAGCTCGAGCGTCCATTCCATGGTGGACCAAAAAGCAAAATATGCAGGTGGGAGTTCTGTTCCATCAACCTCCTCCTGTGCAGACATTGATCACAGACACTTCTCTGTTAGGCTGGAAAGCGCACATGGGTCAGCTACAAGTGCAGGGTCTGTGGTCTCCAAAAGAGAGTACCTACCACATCTACCTGCTGGAGTTGAGAGCAGTCCACTTAGCTCTCAAAGCGTTCCTTCCCTCGATTCAAGAAGCTTCAGTGTTAGTACAGACGGACAACACCACCACAATGTACTACCTGAACAAACAGGGGGGAACACGCTCAAGGACACGGTCATTGGAAGCCCAATGCATCTGGCATTGGCTTCTGGCTCGCAAGTTGTCCGTCACAGCAGTCCACCTCCCAGGAGAGAAGAACGTGAGGGCGGACGCTCTAAGCCGTCATTTCGACGACAGGGAAGACTGGGTCCTCCACGACGCAGTAGCAGAAGACATCTTCCAGTCCTGGGGTCGTCCCACAACAGATCTGTTCACAGACGACCAAAACACCAAATGCCGAGACTTCGCCTCAAGGTTTTACCGGCCAGGATCGAGAGGGAATGCTCTTTTGATAGACTGGTCAGGGGAATTTGTATACGCCTTTCCACCCCTTCCGTTGATCCCGAAGGTGGTGAGCAAGCTGACACACTCGTGCACGACAATGATCCTCATCGCCCCAGACTGGCCGAGGCAGTGGTGGTACACGGACCTGCTTCACCTGTCAGTGACTCCTCACAAGAGGCAGGACCTGTTATCCAAGATGAACGGTAGGATCCATCATCCCAACCTTCCGTCACTGAGCTTGGCAGCATGGCTCCTAAGGTCATACAATCAGGCCATCTTGGACTGCCGCAAGACTGCATGTCCATCCTAAAAGAGGCAAGACGTCCTTCCACTAGACATTCTCATGCATGCAAAAGGAAGCGATTCTATATGTGGTGTATGACAAATGGTCATAATCCTATTCAGAGTTAGGAAGAGGCAGTCCTTCCTTACTTATTGTATCTGGCCAAAGCAGGTTTAAAGTTTAATTCTATTAAGGTGCAGTTGGCTGCTATAACAGCTTACAGGCGGTCACCTTCCCAAACCTCTTTTTTTCAATTGCCAGCTGTAAAAGACTTCTGCAGGGGCTGAAAAAAGTGTACCCTCCAGTACGTCCCCCTTCTCCTCCCTGGGAGTTGAACCTGGTTCTATCAAAACTAATGGGTCCTCCTTTTGAACCCATTCATAAAGCTACTTTGCAACATCTTTCCTGGAAAGCAGCTTTTTTGGTGGCAATCACGTCAGCTCGTAGGGTGAGCGAGATTCAAGTTCTGTTCTCAGAACCGTATACTGTGTTCCATTTGAATAGAGTGGTACTAAGGACACATCCGTCCTTTCTTCCTGAAGTGGTGTCAGATTTTCATGTAAATCAGACCATTTCTCTGCCCACTTTCTTGCCCAATCCCTCTACTCCAGCTGAGAGGGCTCTGCATTCTTAGGACCTGAAAAGAGTTTTGAAATTCTATTTGGATAGGCCCAAGGTTATTCGGCACTCTGATCAACTGTTTGTTAACTATGGATCGATCAGAACAGGTCATGCTGCCTCGAAACAGTCTATTTCCAGGTGGATCATTTCGTGAATCAAACTTGCTTACCAGTTAGCGCAGAAAACTCTTGGGTTTTCTCCTAAAGCACATTCCACCAGAGGTAGAGCTGCGACTGCGGCTTTTCTCAATAATGTGCCCATGTCTGAGATCTGTAGGGCGGCAACCTGGCGGTCCGTCCATACATTTACCAGACATTACTGTCTTGATTCGGACACTAGAGCAGATACCCAGGTAGGCCAGGCTTCCTTGCGGAATCTGTTTAACAGCTACGTTTTTGGGCTGTTATGATTGGTCTTTTTCGGTTGGGTCATATACTTCTCATTTACCTGCAGGTGGTTGATGGGCTTGCTATTCTATTCAGTGCTTATGACTATTGATGAGGATCTCCTGGAAGAGAAGGATAAGTTACCTGTAATCCTAGTTCTCTTCCAGGGGTATCCTCATCAAAGTCATAAGCAACCCACCCGCCTCCCCAGTTAAATGAGTTATACGTCTCTGACTTGTGGTTTAGCCCTGACTTCAGGGTTATGCAAAGAACAACTGACCTAACTGTCACCCCTGAGGCATGATGGGAAGCCTGGGGTCATGGCTGCCTTAAAGGTACGGTGCCAGTTTTTAGCTGAAAATGCTTTCAGTTTCTGTGTTATTGCTTTTCAATGCAGCCTATGGCTGACAATGTCTTTTATGAGCAATTTTCAGGATTTATGAGTGGTTTTACTCATTAAAAAACAAAGTTCAAGGACTAATTGACCTAATGTGTTTTTTGTTCCTTACTAATTGCTGTATATATATGTGTTTACATTGTCTAGCCTTGGTTTTGGGGCTGCATTGGTGTGAGAAAAATAATATATGTACATACATATATAGGGAGCGAGCTATATGTGTGTTTTACATATATATTTTTATATTGTTTCCGGGGTCCCGCACATGGGCGGGAATATTCAGTGCTTATAACTTTGATGAGGATACCCCTGGAAGAGAACTGGGATTACAGGTAAGTAACGTATCCTTACTGCAGTATGAAAAAGTGCAAGGGAGAAAAAAGTATCTTCCATCTGAAAGAACGATCATCTTCCCCCGAAGACTTCCAGTCAGACAGCTCGGCAAAACTCATCTCAACAAGAGTCCATGACATCCTGAATTTCCATTATCCTTAATGCAGGGCCACATATGAGATCTCTCCAACAGTGTCTAGAAGATCAGTGGTCTTAGAGGGCAAGAAACTGGGATGACAATCTCTACTTGTCAACAACAGTTTACTTTGTGTGGCACGGGCAAATATTATACAAGAATTCCCTCTCAGAAGGAACCCTCAACCTAAAAGATTGTGACAGCAGACATCTCACTTTTAAGGTCTGGGCGCTCGTCTACAAGCTCTGTCTGTTCGTGGTCATTGGTGAGAAAAGGGGAGCTCCAACCACATCAGCTACCTGGACCTCAGAGCAGTTGATCTCACTCTCAGGGCTTTCCTACTATCTCTGACAATAAGCAATGATCTTATTCATATGAACAGTGCTACAGCCGTGCACTACCTAAACAAGCAAGGGGTACAAGACCAGCATTTCTTTCAGTGGAGTCCAGCGGATTTAGTTGTGGGCCTTGGCAAGGGGTCTCTCACTAAATTACATTCTCTTACCAGGAATACTAAACTAACAAGCATATTTCTATGCTGTTTCTGTGAAGACAATAATTAATGAGCTGTCAACAGCCACATTCTTCAATCTAAAAAAAAAAAATTCCAAGAGTTTGCATCCAGACTAACAGAACCAGCCTCATTGGGCTATGCCATTTAATAAGTTGTTCGAAGACATTATTTTACGCTTTTTTCCCCAAATCTTTTGCTATGCATATATTTATTCTGCAGCTCCAGAACTGCAAGGGACAGTGGTCCTTATTCGTTAAGATTGGCCAAGGTAGTGGTGGTATCTGAACCAGTTACAAATGTAGGTCAAGCCACAAGCCAGGTTGCTGTGCAAACTAAAGCTACTGTCAAGATTACAGGGTCAGCTGTTTGATCCAAACCGGACATCCTTGAATTTGAAGCTTGGCTCCTGAGGTCAGATAGTCTGATAATCATGCGGGGCATTCTAAAGAAAGCCAAATGTCCTTCTACTAAGGCTTGCTATTCTTTAAGATTAAAAAAACTTTGTTTATGGTGCCAACGGAAAGCTGCAATTGTGCCACGAGGAAGCCATACTAGCTCAGTCAAAATTGCAATTAACTTCCATCAAAATATATCTTGCTACTATTGGGGGTGGAGGAAAGGCCTACATCACATGTCCTTTTTAAGAAATCCTGCCTTCAAATACTTTTTTAGGTCTCCGCCTGCGAAGGCTGCGCTTGCGCAGTCTTGCAGGGGAGATCTTATGTTTTTCAGTAAGGGGCTTAAACCCGCACCTCTTCTCCATTGGCTGGCTTCCTAAACGGAGACCAGCCATTGTAGGAGAGGGGCGTCACTCCGTTTAAGCCCCGTCTTTTTGGGATTCGGGTGTGTGTTTTTACTTTCTTTCTCTCCTCTTCCCATTGGCTGGAATTTTACCTTCCAGCCAATGGGAAGAAGAGAGAAAAAAACCACGCCCCCGAATCCGAAAATCACGGGTCATTTCTCCGAGGCATTTCTGCTTTGCCTTGGAGAAATGAGGTCATGTGGAGTCTTCCCTGGTCGCGGCCCGCAGCTTGGATGACGCAGGTAAGCTCTCCCCCTACCCTGTGCCCTCTTGTTGACTGCTTGCTCTCCTGCCCCCCCTTGTTGAGTGCTTGCTCTCCTGCCCCCCCTCGTTGGTTGTGCTTGCTCTCCTGCCCCTGTTGGTTGTGCTTACTCTCCTGCCCCCCTGTTGGTTGTGATTGCTCTACTGACCCCCCCCCCCTCCTTGGTTGTGCTTGCTCTCCCTCCCCTCATTGGTTGTGCTTGCTCTCATGCCCCCCCTCGTTGGTTGTGCTTGCTCTCCTGCCCCCGCCTCGTTGGTTGTGCTTGCTCTCCTGACCCCTCGTTGGTTGTGCTTGCTCTCCTGACCCCCCTCGTTGGTTGTGCTTGCTCTCCTGAACCCACCCCCTCGTTGATTGTGCTTGCTCTCCTGACCCCTCCCCCTCGTTAGTTGTGCTTGCTCTCCTGAGCCCCCTCGTTGGTTGTGCTTTCTCTCCTGCCCTCCCTCGTTGATTGTGCTTGCTCTCCTGCCCCCCCTCGTTGGTTGTGCTTGCTCTCCTACCCCCCCTCGTTGGTTGTGCTTGCTCTCCTGCCCCCTCCCCCTCGTTGGTTGTGCTTGCTCTCCTGCCCCCCCCTCTCGTTGGTTGTGCTTGCTCTCCTGCCCCACCCGTTGGTTGTGCTTGCTCTCCTGACCCCCCCCTTGTTGGTTGTGCTTGCTCTCCTGCCCCCACCTCGTTGGTTGTGCTTGCTCTCCTGCCACCCCCCTCGTTAGTTGTGCTTGCTCTCCTGCCGCCCCTCATTGGTTGTGCTTGCTCTCCTGCCCCCCCCCCTCGTTGGTTGTGCTTGCTCTCCTGCCCCCCCTTGTTGGTTGTGCGGTTGTGCTTGCTCTCCTGCCTCCCTCGTTGGTTGTGCTTGCTCTCCTGCTCCCCCCTCATTGGTTGTGCGGTTGTGCTAGCTCTCCGGCCCCCCCCTCGTTGGTTGTGCTTGCTCTCCTGACCCCCCCCTCGTTGGTTGTGCTTGCTCTCCTGACCCCCCCCCTCGTTGGTTGTGCTTGCTCTCCTGACCTCCCCCCTCGTTGGTTGTGCTTGCTCTCCTGACCCCCCCCCTCGTTGGTTGTGCTTGCTCTCCTGAACCCACCCCCTCGTTGATTGTGCTTGCTCTCCTGACCCCTCCCCCTCGTTAGTTGTGCTTGCTCTCCTGAGCCCCCTCGTTGGTTGTGCTTTCTCTCCAGCCCTCCCTCGTTGATTGTGCTTGCTCTCCTGCCCCCCCTCGTTGGTTGTGCTTGCTCTCCTACCCCCCCTCGTTGGTTGTGCTTGCTCTCCTGCCCCCCCCCTCTCGTTGGTTGTGCTTGCTCTCCTGCCCCACCCGTTGGTTGTGCTTGCTCTCCTGACCCCCCCTTGTTGGTTGTGCTTGCTCTCCTGCCCCCACCTCGTTGGTTGTGCTTGCTCTCCTTACCCCCCTCGTTGAATGTGCTTGCTCTCCTGCCACCCCCCTCGTTGGTTGTGCTTGCTCTCCTGCCGCCCCTCATTGGTTGTGCTTGCTCTCCTGCCCCCCTCGTTGGTTGTGCTTGCTCTCCTGCCCCCCCTTGTTGGTTGTGCGGTTGTGCTTGCTCTCCTGCCTCCCTCGTTGGTTGTGCTTGCTCTCCTGCTCCCCCCTCATTGGTTGTGCGGTTGTGCTTGCTCTCCTGCCCCCCCCTCGTTGGTTGTGCTTGCTCTCCTGACCCCCCTCGTTGGTTGTGCTTGCTCTCCTGAACCCCCCCCCTCGTTGGTTGTGCTTGCTCTCCTGACCCCCCCCCCCCCTCGTTGGTTGTGCTTGCTCTCCTGACCACCCCCTCGTTGGTTGTGCTTGCTCTCCTGACCTCCCCCCTCGTTGGTTGTGCTTGCTCTCCTGACCCCCCCCCCTCGTTGGTTCTGCTTGCTCTCCTGCCCCCCTCCTCGTTGGTTGTGCTTGCTCTGCTGCCCCCCCCCCTCCTCGTTGGCTGTGCTTGCTCTGCTGCCCCCTCATCGTTGGTTGTGCTTGCTCTTCTGACCCCTCCCCCTCTTTAGTTGTGCTTGCTCTCCTGACCCCACCCCTTGTTGGTTGTGCTTGCTCTCCTGAATACCCCCCTCGTTGGTTGTGTTTGCTCTCCTGACCCCCCCCCCCACCTCGTTGGTTGTGCTTGCTCTGCTGCCCCCCCTCGTTGGACCCTGCTCATTGGTTCCTATAGTAGGGCGGACGACTCTTTTGATGCTAAACCATGCTTTTTGACTGCACACTAGTATTTTGTAAATAGTGAGAAACGTGTGCTGCCTTATTTATTAAAACGTATTGGGCTGCCTGTCATTGCAATCAGAGATAAAGAGACAGAGGAGTGAGTGACAAAGAGAGAGAGAGAATATGCGAGTGTGAAAGTGTGTGAGACAGCTTTATGGGGGATGGTGGTGGTTAGCACCAACAGTTTTTAAATTAAAAACAAACTTTGAAAGTGGGCCTTAGTTGAAAGCCCTTGTGTTTCAAAGGAAAGAAAATTATTTATTTCTCAACAATATGTGCAACAAGCCTTATGTTTATTCAAGTCGGTGATGCTTTCACGCTTTACCGTAAAATGCATGGTATGTGGACTCCTATTTCCTGAGAGTGATTTATTTTCCGAGATGATGTGTTTCTGCAGTTTTGTTTTTCGTTTAACATATGGATCTTGTACAGCACATACTGCAAACTGAGCCGCCTTTAGGTTTCATAGTGAGTTCCAGAGATGGCTGAATGGTAATGATACAGGGAAAATGGGAAAGGCTTGGGTCCTGTCCCTGACCGGCCTGGACCACTCTTATAGAATAAACAAAAAAGGAGCCGGACAGTTAACGTTTTTAGAAACAAATGAACACCTAGTATAATCAATTGCTAGGCAGAACAACCATTTGTGTTGAGTCACTTAATATTTTATAAGAGATTATGAACCAAGTTTTTCAGCATCAAAAAATACACCACAACATTTACAAAGGTTCACAAATACATTGAATAAACCAAAAACAATACATTCAATCAAATGATACACACATAAACAATTGTGATGAAAATAAATATAGACAACTGTACAATGCCTCAACAAATTACGTCATTGAGGCACCAATCCTGAATGCAAATTGAACAAGTGGACTGGCAAGATGAAAAACTAGCCTACTTGTTTCACCCACCACAGAATACACAGTGAATTTGTCACATGGTGCAGAAAATAGGAAAACACCCAAACTATACAACAGTGTAGAAATGTGTAAGTTCTATTCCTATTACGCCCTAGTAGTTTGGTATCTTGGTGGAACTGGACGCCGACGCGTTTCGAACCCAACAACGGGTTCTCCTCAGGACATGGACTGGGGGGTCGTTGTCACTGTGAAATAATTAAAACATGGTATCAATGGTGAGCTAGCTGGCAACTACTCCTCACTGAGACTCGAACACTTAAAAAAACGTACAAGTACCTTATGCTTGGGGTGTCAGGATACTCCCTGTGAATGAGATAGTGTAAAAAACCTCAGTTACAAACGGTCTTTAAGGGTCCCTGTGAGCCACCCTACTGGATTAATGGATTTAGCACATACCTCGATGTAGTAGACACTGGGAAGTGGTTGGGGTGCCGGCGCACCTTAGGTAGGTGCTATACGATTTTGGAACGCCTAAAAGAAGCAAGAGCACTTCTTAATACAGCCCTGAGTGTTTCAGCGTTATATGAAGGTGTAGTAACATTTAAAATCCTACCTTCATGTGTAGGCATATGGATTTTGTTGTGCGCGAACGCAGGCGGCAGCTGCCGCAAGAGTTGAACAACTGCAGAGACAGAGAGTGGGCGTTTTAGAAGAGGTATAGTATAGCGCTCGCTCGTCAAAAACAACATTTGTTTGGAGGGACTTACTTCTGAGACGATGGAGTGAAGCGCTGCGACCGGCACCCAAGCGATACTGAACGACAAGTCGAAGCTTGGGGGGGCGTGTCCGATTGTATTTACCACGGACAGAGTCCTGGTGCATCTTGGGATATGTAGTTCAAGATTGCGTGATTGCGCAATGTCCATTACTGAAGTGCAAAGGGAGGCTCAAAAAGGGGGGTTCACGGTTGGAGACCTGTTCCCTTGTGATGTCAAGAGGACACATACGTTAAAGAAATGTCAGAAATTTAGGACATTGCGGACACGTGAGCAGCAGCAAGCGGAGACAGACAATCGCCGCGGACAAGATATCTACAAGTTACCAAATTCGTTTAGATCATTGAGTCCAGACATGGCAGTATTAAATCTTAAAATGAGGTAGGCCTCTTTCTGTGCCAGGCGTGCGTCAGGGTCCCCGCCCGCCCCTGGAATGTTCTTAATACTTGCTAGGATTGTCCATTTAAGATCATTGGCCGAGTGTTCCTTTTTCAAAAAATGGGACACCAGAGGTGCTGTCAGGACTTTGTTGTTGATCCTGGATCTGTGCTGGATAATGCGTTGACGCACTTCTTGAGTTGTTTTGCCTATATAGACTTTTCCGTATGGGCACGTGATGGCATAAACTGCGTATTTAGTCTTGCAATTTGTGAAGTCGTCATGTCGCCAATGTTTTTTACCATCTGTAAAGAGGGTTCCTTCCGTTGTCAGATTGCACACGGAACATGTGCCGCACTTGTGGTGACCCTTTACTGGGCCCATGTTGAAAAGCGTTCCCTGTACTTCTCTTTCAGTAGTACCTCGGGTGGATGAGATCTGCTGTCCAATGCTTCGTTTTTTTTTGAGCGCGAACAACGGTTTGCCAATGTCAGGTAGAATTTCTTCCACCAGGTGCCAATTACTCCGGATGATTTTCTGTACCGGGGTGGTGTGGGTTCCGAAGGTGGATACACAGACCATCCGTTCCACTTGTGATTTTTTTGCTTTTGCAATAGATGTTCCCGAGGTGTCCATCTTGCCCTCTTCATGGACTGTTTCAAGAGTTTGGCCGGATAGCCTCGCGCCTTCAGTTTGTTGGTCAGTGCTTCTCCGTGGGTGATGAAGTCTTCCGTTCTGGAGCAGTTCCGTCTCACCCTAAGGTATTGACCATAGGGGAGATTGTTCTTTAGGCTTTTGGGGTGGAAACTTGCGTAATGCAGGGAATTGTTCTTGTCAGTTTTTTTCTGGAAGAGTGTGGACTTCAGGCCTTCTGGTGTCGATTTGATCTCCACATCTAAGAATGGCATGGTTCTGCAGTCATATGCCAGACTGAATTTAATATCTGGACTGCGGTTGTTCAACCATTCATGGAAATCTTCAAGAGACTGTGGTGTACCATTCCAGATACACCACTCGTCATCTATGTACCTAAGCCACTGCCCTATATGGGCTCTGTGCGGGTTGTTATTATACACAAATTTCTCTTCATATTGGGCCATATAAAGTATAACCATCTCCGGGGCGAAGGGACACCCCATCGCCGACCCCTTTATTTGCAAGAACATTTCATCCTCGAATACAAAGAAGTTCTTTTTGAGGGCGAGAGATGCAAAATTCACGATCAGCTCAGTCGGCACTCTATGGGGGCGAGGTCTGGAGTAGAGATACATTTCGATAACATCTACTCCATCTTGCTGTGGAATTTGAGTATAAAGGGACGACACGTCCATTGTCACTAGAAGCTGGGTACTTGGATCAAATTCTACTCCTTCTATCTTGGTTAAGAAATCCATGGTGTCCCGGAGAAAGGAAGGGACTTTGATGGGGAATTCCTTTAAGAAAACGTCCACAAACTTCGAGATTGACTCGAGCACTGAATCACATCCCGACACTATTGGGCGACCCGGTGGTACATTTGGATCTTTGTGTACTTTGGGGAGGAAGTACAAATGAGGAGTGCGAGGAAAGCGCTTGACGAGGAATTCTGCTTCTTTAGGGCCGATGATCCCATTTTCTCTAGCGTCTTTCACCATCCGGGAAATTTCATGGGTGATCTCGGCTGTGGGGTCTTGTGTGATAGGACGATACCTGTTGGTATTGTACACATGTTTCCTTCCTTCGGCTTTATAGAGATCTTTGGACCACAGGACCACTGCCCCTCCTTTGTCCGACGGTCTGATGACCGCTTCTTGCTGGTTCTTTAAGGAATCAATGGCTTGTCTTTGATCTTTTGAGAGATTTGCTGGTATGAATCTTCTCTTCTTCTCCAACCCATTGAGTGAAGATAACACTTTTTGTTCAAAAGTGATGATGTTCCTCGCCATGTTGTTACTCGGCGGACAAACGGGGGATTTATTTCTAAGACCGGACACCTCAATTTGTGGTTGTTTGGTGGAATCTTTGAAAAACCATCTGAGTCGTATTTTTCTGAAGAATTCAATCACCTCCAGTTTCACTTTGGTGAAATCAATGTGTGTATCCGGTACGAATGAAAGACCCAACTGTAACAGTTCTTCCTCTGCTTTAGTCAATATTTTATTAGAAATGTTGATGATAGAGGAGTCATTCAAGACTTGTAATTCCGCTTGCGCGTTGACATTTCCCATTGCGGCTGTTTGAATTTGCTCCGCTGTTGCTATTGGCCCTGCCCTAAAAAAGGCCTCTTCTGTTGGTTCCTATTGGATGATCCTTCCCCCGGATCAGATTCTGCAGATGACTCAGAAGAAGAGGTTTCGGAAAATGTGACCAATCTTTTTTTAGATCTACCTTGATATGAATTGAGGTATCTGGTGGACTCAGAACGGGTATAAAAGTCTTTTTTCAGGTATGGGTACACAACTTCCAAGATGAACGATTTTTTGTCCTTTTCAAATTTTGTTGTTTTGAAGTTGATTGTATTATCCTTGAATGTTGTAATCTCCTTCTCAATTTTTTCAAGAAGTAATTTGGCCTCTGATTCTGTATGATTGTCCTTGATGTTTTGAAGTTGTTCTTCGATTTCCTCAATTTCTTTTTGGGCCTACAGATAAAGAACGTACCCGTGATTTTCACGGACGACCCAGTGTATAAGAAAGGGTTCAGCTGTATCAGTACCAAGTGTAGTAGAGATCTCATGGTACACACAGTCGAGACAGCCCATAGAATCTGCCAAAAAGAAATTGAGGAAATCGAAGAACAACTTCAAAACATCAAGGACAATCATACAGAATCAGAGGCCAAATTACTTCTTGAAAAAATTGAGAAGGAGATTACAACATTCAAGGATAATTTAATCAACTTCAAAACAACAAAATTTGAAAAGGACAAAAAATCGTTCATCTTGGAAGTTGTGTACCCATACCTGAAAGAAGACTTTTATACCCGTTCTGAGTCCACCAGATACCTCAATTCATATCAAGGTAGATCTAAAAAAAGATTGGTCACATTTTCCGAAACCTCTTCTTCTGAGTCATCTGCAGAATCTGATCCGGGGGAAGGATCATCCAATAGGAACCAACAGAAGAGGCCTTTTTTAGGGCAGGGCCAACAGCAACAGCGGAGCAAATTCAAACAGCCGCATTGGGAAATGTCAAAGCGCAAGCGGAATTACAAGTCTTGAATGACTCCTCTATCATCAACCTTTCTAATAAAATATTGACTAAAGCAGAGGAAGAACTGTTACAGTTGGGTCTTTCATTCGTACCGGATCCACACATTGATTTCACCAAAGTGAAACTGGAGGTGATTGAATTCTTCAGAAAAATACGACTCAGATGGTTTTTCAAAGATTCCACCAAACAACCACAAATTGAGGTGTCCGGTCTTAGAAATAAATCCCCCTTTTGTCCGCCGAGTAACAACATGGCGAGGAACATCATCACTTTTGAACAAAAAGTGTTATCTTCACTCAATGGGTTGGAGAAGAAGAGAAGATTCATACCAGCAAATCTCTCAAAAGATCAAAGACAAGCCATTGATTCCTTAAAGAACCAGCAAGAAGCGGTCATCAGACCGGCGGACAAAGGAGGGGCAGTGGTCCTGTGGTCCAAAGATCTCTATAAAGCCGAAGGAAGGAAACATGTGTACAATACCAACTGGTATCGTCCTATCACACAAGACCCCACAGCCGAGATCAACCATGAAATTTCCCGGATGGTGAAAGACGCTAAGAAAATGGGATCATCGGCCCTAAAGAAGCAGAATTCCTCGTCAAGCGCTTTCCTCGCACTCCTCATTTGTACTTCCTCCCCAAAGTACACAAAGATCCAAATGTACCACCGGGTCGCCCGATAGTGTTGGGATGTGATTCAGTGCTCGAGCCAATCTCGAAGTTTGTGGACGTTTTCTTGAAGGAATTCCCCATCAAAGTCCCTTCCTTTCTCCGGGACACCATGGATTTCTTAACCAAGGTAGAAGGAGTAGAATTTGATCCAAGTACCCAGCTTCTAGTGACAATGGACGTGTCGTCCCTTTATACTCAAATTCCACAGCAAGATGGAGTAGATGTTATCGAAATGTATCTCGACTCCAGACCTCGCCCCCATAGAGTGCCGACTGAGCTGATCGTGAATTTTGCATCTCTCGCCCTCAAAAAGAACTTCTTTGTATTCATAGGATGAAATGTTCTTGCAAATAAAGGGGTCGGCGATGGGGTGTCCCTTCGCCCCGGAGATGGCTATACTTTATATGGCCCAATATGAAGAGAAATTTGTGTATAATAACAACCCGCACAGAGCCCATATAGGGCAGTGGCTTAGGTACATAGATGACGTGTGGTGTATCTGGAATGGTACACCACAGTCTCTTGAAGATTTCCATGAATGGTTGAACAACCGCAGTCCAGATATTAAATTCAGTCTGGCATATGACTGCAGAACCATGCCATTCTTAGATGTGTCGATTAAATCGACACCAGAAGGCCTGAAGTCCACACTCTTCCAGAAAAAAAGTGACAAGAACAATTCCCTACATTACGCAAGTTTCCACCCCAAAAGCCTAAAGAACAATCTCCCCTATGGTCAATACCTTAGGGTGAGACGGAACTGCTCCAGAACGGAAGACTTCATCACCCACGGAGAAGCACTGACCAACAAACTGAAGGCGCGAGGCTATCCGGCCAAACTCTTGAAACAGTCCATGAAGAGGGCAAAATGGACACCTCGGGAACATCTATTGCAAAAGCGAGAAAAATCACAAGTGGAACGGATGGTCTGTGTATACACCTTCGGACCCCACACCACCCTGGTACAGAAAATCATCCGGAGTAATTGGCACCTGGTGGAAGAAATTCTACCTGACATTGGCAAACCGTTGTTCGCGCTAAAAAAAAAACGAAGCATTGGACAGCAGATCTCATCCACCCGAGGTACTACTAAAAGAGAAGTACAGGGAACCCTGTTCAACATGGGCCCAGTAAAGGGTCACCACAAGTGCGGCACATGTTCCGTGTGCAATCTGACAACGGAAGGAACCCTCTTTACAGATGGTAAAAAACATTGGCGACATGACTACTTCACAAATTGCAAGACTAAATACGCAGTTTATGCCATCACGTGCCCATGCGGAAAAGTCTATATAGGCAAAACAACTCAAGAAGTGCGTCAACGCATTATCCAGCACAGATCCAGGATCAACAACAAAGTCCTGACAGCACCTCTGGTGTCCCATTTTTTGAAAAAGGAACACTCGGCCAATGAACTTAAATGGACAATCCTAGCAAGTATTAAGAACATTCCAGGGGCGGGCGGGGACCCTGACGCACGCCTGGCACAGAAAGAGGCCTACCTCATTTTAAGATTTAATACTGCCATGTCTGGACTCAATGATCTAAACGAATTTGGTAACTTGTAGATATCTTGTCCGCGGCGATTGTCTGTCTCCGCTTGCTGCTGCTCACGTGTCCGCAATGTCCTCAATTTCTGACATTTCTTTAACGTATGTGTCCTCTTGACATCACAAGGGAACAGGTCTCCAACCGTGAACCCCCCTTTTTGAGCCTCCCTTTGCACTTCAGTAATGGACATTGCGCAATCACGCAATCTTGAACTACATATCCCAAGATGCACCAGGACTCTGTCCGTGGTAAATACAATCGGACACGCCCCCCCAAGCTTCGACTTGTCGTTCAGTATCGCTTGGGTGCCGGTCGCAGCGCTTCACTCCATCGTCTCAGAAGTAAGTCCCTCCAAGCAAATGTTGTTTTTGACGAGCGAGCGCTATACTATACCTCTTCTAAAAAGCCCACTCTCTGTCTCTGCAGTTGTTCAACTCTTGCGGCGGCTGCCGCCTGCGTTCGAGCACAACAAAAATCCATATGCCTACACATGAAGGTAGGATTTTAAATGTTACTACACCTTCATATAACGCTGAAACACTCAGGGCTGTATTAAGAAGTGCTCTTGCTTCTTTTAGGCGTTCCAAAATCGTATAGCACCTACCTAAGGTGCGCCGGCACCCCAACCACTTCCCAGTGTCTACCACATCGAGGTATGTGCTAAATCCATTAATCCAGTAGGGTGGCTCACAGGGACCCTTAAAGACCGTTTGTAACTGAGGTTTTTTACACTATCTCATTCACAGGGAGTATCCTGACACCCCAAGCATAAGGTACTTGTACGTTTTTTTAAGTGTTCGAGTCTCAGTGAGGAGTAGTTGCCAGCTAGCTCACCATTGATACCATGTTTTAATTATTTCACAGTGACAACGACCCCCCAGTCCATGTCCTGAGGAGAACCCGTTGTTGGGTTCGAAACGCGTCGGCGTCCAGTTCCACCAAGATACCAAACTACTAGGGCGTAATAGGAATAGAACTTACACATTTCTACACTGTTGTATAGTTTGGGTGTTTTCCTATTTTCTGCACCATGTGACAAATTCACTGTGTATTCTGTGGTGGGTGAAACAAGTAGGCTAGTTTTTCATCTTGCCAGTCCACTTGTTCAATTTGCATTCAGGATTGGTGCCTCAATGACGTAATTTGTTGAGGCATTGTACAGTTGTCTATATTTATTTTTTTTTCACAACCAAGTTTATTTGAGCATAAGAATGACATGTATGTGGCACCTTCCCACACCAAGATCACCACATCAAGATCAATGTATTGATAACATACACAAGAGATATTAATCAAGCATTAAGGAAGCTCAGCTTTAAAGGAAAAAACCCCCCCCACCACCCAACCCAACCCCAACTATACCCCCACCCGCACCCACTATCCCACCCCCCCTTCCACACATGTACAGAGGCAACACATATATGGTTTGCATAAGAGAAGCAGGTACGATGCAACCCGGGTTGCGCCAGTAGGGCCAGAAACAGTGCTGCGATCATATGTCCTCCTCCGGTTCCGCCGGGGGCTCCAAGGATAAACCACGGTATTCGGCCCACCGCTTCCAGATCTTGAAGTGCTTGCGCGGGCAGCCCCGCGCCTCAAAAATCGGTTTCTCAAGACCCATAAAGTAGTCCAGCCCCGCCTTCCATGCCGACAGGGGGGGGGCCCTCACGGATTTCCAGGCCCGAGCCAAGTCTCGCTTAGCAACCACCAGGCCCAGCAGCAGCAGATGACGCTTATAAATGTTGCCCCCAACCCCTTCCATGATGTGTAGTAGGCCTAGCCGGTGGGTACGGGGGAGGTCCCAGCCCAGGACTTCAGCCAGACAATTCCAAACACCCCTCCAGAAGCCAGCCACACGTCCACATGACCATACTGTATGCAACAAGGTGCCAGGCACTTCTCCACACCGCAGGCACTCCGACGACGCAATCAAACCAGCCTTCCACAGTCGTTCACGCGTGTAATAGGCCCGGTGCAGATACTTGAATTGTATGAGGCGGAGCCGAATCGCGATTGCGGCGCCACGCGGGGACTCCAGAGCCTCTCTCCAGTCGTCCTCATCCAAGGTGCCCACGTCCACCTCCCAAGTTTCCCGGAGGGAGCTGAGAGTAGACGAGCAGTGAATAACAAGGGTCTGATAGATCCTAGAGACCTTTTTGTCTCCCAAGTCACCCATAAAGACCTTCGCCTCGATCGGACTAAACTCCGGGAGGGAGTCGAGGCCGGCTATGCTAGGGGCGAGGGCATGACGCAGCTGTAAGTAGCGGAAGAACTGGGTCGGATGCAACTGAAAGTCCACTTGGAGGTCTGCAAAGGATTTGAGAGTCGCGCCGGACATGACGTGGCCCAGCTGCGTTATTCCGATAGTCTCCCAACCCTCAAACCCAGCCAGGGCCGCCAGTTCCGGGAGCAGACCGTTATGCCACAACGGCGTTTCCGCCGTTAATTTGCCCCACCATCCCATGCGGCGCAAAGACTGCCGCCACACTGCAAAGACCACCCTCGTTACCGAGGGCAACCCACGGCGTATACGCGCCGAGTAGAGAATGGTGTGGAGCGTACGTTCACCCATAAGATGCCTTTCCAGAGCATATGCCGGATCGTTCCTGTCCCCGTACCACCAGTCGTTAAGGACAAGTAGATGCGAAGCTTGGTAGTAGGAGAGGAGATCGGACGTGGCCAAGCCACCGCAATAGGTGGATAAGAAACATGTCTTCAGGGCCACCCTGGCTGCTCCACCCTCCCACAGGAAGCGGCCCAGCACGGAGTTCACCTGACGGAACCATTCCATGCCAATAGGGTGCGGGAAATGCTGGAGTTGGTACAACAGCCTCGGCAATGCCACCATCTTAAAGATGGCCGACCTCCCAAAAATCGTAAGCGGCATCCTGGACCACGTTTTAACATCCGTCTGGACCCGTTCCCACACCGGCAGGACACTACGAGACCAGGCCGCGGCCCGCGAAGTCGAGAGGAAAACACCCAAGTACTTCAGGCCGTCCGTCGCTACACGCAGGTCAGCCGCCCAACCATCGGCAACCACCCCACCACGTAAAACCCATAGGGTCGACTTAGAAGGGTTAAGGGTAAGCCCGGAGACTTCACCAAACCCCCTCATGATCTCCAGGATTCGAGGGCCAGAGCGCCGCAGGTCCGTAAGGAACAGGAGGACATCGTCTGCGTAGAGTGCAATTTTATCCGTAAGGGTATCACTCCATACAAATCCTCGCACCTGGGCGTCTAGTCGCACCCGCGACGCGAGGGGCTCCATGGCCAGGGCAAAGAGGTACGGGGACAACGGGCAACCCTGGCGGGTACCGCGGCCGACTGGGAAGCGACCTGAGACCGCGCCTGCCACTCGGACCGACGCCGTAACATTGGTATAGAGGAGACGGACATAGGACAGAAAGACTGGTCCGAGGTTTAGGCGGGCCAACAAGGCGAAGAGATACGCCCAGCTCACCGAGTCAAAGGCTCGGTCCATGTCCGCCAGGAGAAGTGCGGCCTGTTCATCTCCAGCGCTCATGGCGTCGACCGCTGCCTGCGCCCGCCGGATATTGTGTCGGGTGGCTCTGTGTGGCATGAACCCGGCCTGGTCGGGGTGGACCAGGTCGGCTATGTGGGGCAGAAGGCGGTTCGCCAGAGCTTTCGCCAAGACCTTGGCCTCGATGTTGAGGAGGGAGATAGGTCTGTACGAGTCATGACGGTCAGGCGCCCTACCAGGCTTCAAAAAGACCACGATCTCGGCGTGACGCCAGTCAGGAGGTAGTTCGCCACCAGACCGCGCTGCCTCTAGCGCATTGCGGAAGTGGGGCCCCAGCTGGACGTGGAACTTTTTGTAAAATTCGGCAGGATAGCCACTTGGGCCGGGTGCTTTCCCCGTATTCAGCTGGCCCAGGGCTTCCCCCAGCTCCTCAGACGTAAGCGGGACCTCTAAGGCCGTTCTAGTCTCCTCCGGGACTGCCTGTGGGAGTAAGTCATCTAGGTACGAGGCAATCTCGCTCTCTCCCAGTGGGTCTCGGGGAGCGTATTGTGACTCGTAGTAGCGGGCAAAGCTGGCCGCCAATTGGTCCGGATCGGTCATGACGGAGCCGTCCTCTGCCGTGAGGCCGGGCAGCTCCAGGGGCTGGAAAGTCGCCTGGCATAGTCTATGTAGCATGGTGCAGGACTTATCGCCCCACTGGTACACCCTACTACGCGTGGAGAGCCACGCTAGTCGGGCCTCCTCATAAAGGACAGAGGAGTAAGTCTGCTGGGCCTGCAGAAGCCGGCGCACCACGCCCTCCTCACCCCCAAGTCTACTACGCTGCTCCAACTCCTCCACACGGGCCGCGGCTGCCACGATGGCCTCCCGGTGCTCCCGCCGAGCGGCCGCACACCAAGCTATGTCAATGCCCCGGATCGTGGGCTTCAGTGCCTCCCACACCACCACAGCGTTGGTGCCCCCCACCAGGTTCTCGCGCCAGAAATGGTCAATTGCCTCCCGAAGGTGCGCCACATAGTCCGGCCGCTGCAGCTGCCAGGCTGACATACGCCAGCGAAAAGGTTGTCGTTTAACTGGGAGGGACAGAGTGGCCAGGACGGGGGAGTGATCTGAGAGGCCCCTGGGGAGTATCGTGGCGTCCCGAACACGACTCAGGCAGGCCCCTGGTACAAACAAGTAGTCGAGCCTCGAGAAAGACCCATGCACCGCCGATACATATGTGAAGGCCCGTACCGCAGGATGAAAATGCCGCCACACATCTATCCAGCCCAGACTGTGCACCGTCGCACTCAACCGGGTGGGGGCAGCCGCGGGGGGGGGGTCAGACACCACATGCGCTCGCCGCTGGCGGTCCAGGCCCACATCCATGACCTCATTCCAATCACCCCCCACCACAGTCAGGACCTCAGGGATCTCGTCCCACAATGCAAACAGCCGCTCAGACAGTGCCCATTGCAGGGGGGGAGGGGCGTAAACACTTCCAAAAACCACCGGCTCGGAACCCAGTAGGCCTTTTACGAAGACAAATCTGCCCTGGGGGTCAATCCATTGCTTCTCGTGGACATAGGCCACCCTACGATGAATCAGTATGGCCACTCCCCGTGAGCCCCTCGTAAAGCCAGCATGATAGACCTGGTGATAGCCGAATCTCTGGAGGCTAAGGGCCTTGGAGCCCAACATGTGTGTTTCCTGAAGCAGAAGGACATCCACCATCTCCCGTTTCCCCCACCGCAACACAGCCCCACGCTTAATCTTATCCAGGACACCCCGCACATTCCATGTCACCACCCGCAGGGTCTTCGGAGGAGGCACGTTTGCGGCATTAGCCATTATCGACATACAGTCCAAAGTCCGGCCCACCCACCCACCCAGGTGCTACCCGCAGATAGACAGAAAACCCAGCCCCCGACATGTGTGGATCCACCCCCCCAGCCCGCCAATGCAACACCCCCGTTCCAACCCAGAGCCCCCCCAATAACAAGCGCAACAGCAAAACATCCCCCCACACCCCACACCCACCACCCCAATACCTCAGAAAACAGTGAAGTACCTGTCGCGGCATGGAGAGACCCGAGCCCAGAACAGAGGACTCAAGGCCCGCCACACCAATGGATCCCCAAAACCCCACCAACCCCACCAAAACACACACTCACCACCCCCCAACCAACACTCACAACCGTGAGGGTCTGAGGCCCGTATACAGTACCCTCCGAGCCACACAGAGTCCCATGTCTATAGTTGGAGTCCCCACAGGGGAGCCGGCCGGCGCCTCAAGAGCAAAATAAAACAGTCTCACCGGCCAAAGCAGAGCAAGTCCATTCGCAGCATATGGAATATGCGTAGGCCCAACAGAGTTCAGCTGCCCGCTTCGGAGTGTTCAGAGTCCCTAGTGCCACCCGATTGCGACGCACAGGCGGACGCCGACCTTTTCTTGGAGCGAGACCGCCGATGCCGGCCCTTCCTGGGCTGGCGATGTGTCCGCTCCGGCGACGATCCCGGAGACCTGCCCGGATCCAGTCCCGGCTGTGCGTGGGGCCGGAGTCGCACCGCCTCATCCGTCCAGCGAAATACCTCCTCGGGCGAGTCGAAGAAGTGGGTACGGGACTGATGGATCACCCGCAGACGAGCTGGATACAGGAGCGAGTACTGGAGCTTGAGGCCCCGGAGCTTAGCCTTAGCGTCCATAAAGGATTGCCGTTGCTGTTGCACCATTTTCGTGTAGTCCGGGAAAATCATGATGGTATGATTTTCGAAGGCGAGGGAGCCCTTGTTCCTCGCCTCCCGCAGGATAACATCCCGGTCATGATAGTTCAGCAGGCGGGCTATAACCGGCCGTGGGCGCTCACCCTCCGGCGGCCGCTGGGCCAGAGCCCTATGGGCCCTCTCAATCACAAAGCATTTAGAAAGCGCCCCTTCAGGGAGCCAGCCCTCCAGCCACTCGGTCAGGAACCTCTCCATGCTGTCTTTTTCGCACCGCTCCGGAAAACCGACGAAGCGGAGGTTGTTGCGCCGTGCGCGCCCTTCTGCATCCTCCACGCGGGCCGCCAGTGTCCTCTGGACGCTTTCCACCTCCGCTAGGCGCTTCTTTAGGCCACTAACGTCCGCCTCAGTCTCCGTGATGCGGGTCTCGGCCCCGGCGATCCGCTCCACTGCGTTGCGAAGATCCTGGCGTAGGAGTGTGACATCCGCCCCAACCGCTCCTATCTTGGCATCAAGCATGTCCCGAGACTGGGTGATGGCCGCCAGGATAGCTGTATTGTCTGGTCCGGGGCCGCCGCCGCCACCGGTCGCCCCAGCGCCACCACTCGGCCCCGTGAATTTATCGATGGGTCCATGCTTGGGCGGGCCTCCGCCCCTGTCCCTGGTCATGGCGATCGCCGGGCAGGGCCACCCCCACTCTCGGGCACCGTCCCAGTAGTTGGATCGGAGCGGCCCAGATGAGGTCCCAGGGAGGGACGCCGCAATCGGATGTCGCGGAAATCGAGGCCCTGGCTTCGCCCCAGCAGGTCAGGCCGCACCCACACTCGACCCCACAAGCAGCCGTCCAGGGTATCAGGATGAAGCAGTAGATCCGCGGTCCATGGGTCGCCGTAACCTGCGGGCCAGGCCAGGGAAAGTGGAGCAGCCGGCCCAGCCGACCACCAGTTCAGCCCCGATCTCTCCCGGGTACAAGAAGTCCGGCCGCGCGACCGTCGCCGGGTCCCGCCTCACTGCCACCACTCGCCGGTCGTTGCAGAGGATGAGCCGACGGGTAGGAGTCGCTGACTTCGTCCCAGACTCCAGGCGATCGCAGCCGATGAGATGAGCCAAGGACGGCGTGGCGGATGCCACCCGCACCCGCCAGGTCACGGTGCCACCAGGCGTCGCGAAACTCGAGGACCCCGGTCTCCGGCCAGCCACCAGGCCGCACTCCGCCGCCGTCTCCCCTCGATCACAGGAAGGGAGGAATCGCAGGATCGACACACCAACGCAGACTGGAGACCCCACTGGATCGAATTCAGTCACTGGGCACCAACAGTTGGCTCGGGGGTCAGGATAAATGATCGGATTCAGTCCGGGCCGGCGGGAGCTCTACAAGGCTGCGACCGCCATCTTCGCCCGCCAAGCCACGCCCCCCGTCTATATTTATTTTCATCACAATTGTTTATGTGTGTATCATTTGATTGAATGTATTGTTTTTGGTTTATTCAATGTATTTGTGAACCTTTGTAAATGTTGTGGTGTATTTTTTGATGCTGAAAAACTTGGTTCATAATCTCTTATAAAATATTAAGTGACTCAACACAAATGGTTGTTCTGCCTAGCAATTGATTATACTAGGTGTTCATTTGTTTCTAAAAACGTTAACTGTCCGGCTCCTTTTTTGTTTATTCTATATGAGTGGTAATGATAGCATGCCTAAGAGCTCTGTAGTTTAGGATGAGGGAGGGCAGTGCGAGTGTCTTTTAGCGAAAGTCACCGTGCCATAAAGATTCTCAATAGTGCCCATTCAGTCCTTGGCCTCTTTGCAGAGCATACAGAGTTATTGTCAGGTGTGCCTATTGTAATTACTTTTCTATGGTAAACTTTGTGAAGGAGTTGCACAACTTTTAAAATATGGAAAGTGCCATGGGAACATTTGTCTAACTCTCCCTAGCCACCCCCTGCGCACCCCCCCCCCCCCCCACACACACACACACACACACTCACACTGTGTGGGAAGCTGGCCTGCTGGTTTTGCCTGCTGGCCACAATCTGGCTTTGACACTCTCTATATAGAAGTGAGTGGTGCCAGTGGGGAGAAGTGGGAAATTACCTTTAGAAGGAAGCGGGCATTGCGAACTGGAAGGGAATTATTTGCAGCCTCCTAACAAACATTTTGGGCAACTGTATATTTTTTTTTGTATACTAATTAAGCCCAGTTTGGTGATGTGGGTTCTGATAGGGTCGAGGAGGGACCAGGTTTGGGGTGGCCACTGTCCTTTTGGGGAGCACATCGGAGTGTACGCTGGGGTCCCCAGCTGTCTCTCAGAGTTGATTAACTCGAGGACGCTGGCCTGTAATCTGACAGGACGCAGCCTGGCTCTATGTGTGTGTGTGTGTGTGGCTCTGTGTGTGTGGCTCTGTGTGTGTGGCTCTGTGTGTGTGGCTCTGTGTGTGTGGCTCTGTGTGTATGGCTCTGTGTGTGTGGCTCTGTCTGTGTGGCTCTGTCTGTGTGGCTCTGTCTGTGTGTGTGTGTGTGGTTCTGTCTGTCTGTGTGTGGTTCTGTCTGTGTGTGTGTGGTTCTGTCTGTGTGTGTGTGTTTGTGTGTGTGGCTCTGTCTGTGTGTGGTTCTGTGTGTGTGTGTGTGTGTGTGGCCTTGTGTGTCTGTGTGTGGGTGGTTCTGTCTATGTGTGGGTGGTTCTGTCTGTATGTGTGTTTGTGTGTGTGGTTCTGTCTGTGTGTGGTTCTGTGTGTGTGTGTGTGTGTGGTTATGTCTTTGTGGGGGATGTTATGTCTGTGTGTGGGGGGTGTTATGTCTGTGTGTGTGGGGTTCTGTCTGTGTGTGTGGCTCTGTATGTGACTCTGTGTGTGCGTGTGTGTGGGTGCATGTGGCTCTGTGTGTTGCTCTATGTATGCAAATGCAATAGGTCTCGCATTTGCGAGAGATTACTCTATTGGCATTGTAAATGACAATGCCATTTATTTATCTGTTTTCAAAACTAACACATAAATAAAAATGTTGTCATTTACTATTGCAATAGCTCTAACTTTTGCAAAGGCGAGACCGTTTCAGTGTAAATGCTTGTTTAGAAGGCTTAAAGAAATTCGCTCTTAAGAACATCTCCTCCTCCTTGGCAGCTCATTTTGGGTTTGTAGGTATACCTTTTTAACATATTCACATGGCTTCATTGCAGCATATTTCTTCAAAGGCTGCCTTTCTAACAGCTGTTAGCTCAGTTGTGTCAATCTCAGCTGTTGAACCTTGTACAAAGTGATGTATTTCTTCTGAAGTTAGTATCATAATTCCATATTAACCAACTGAGGGTTTCAGAGAAATCTCTTCTGAAGGACCATGGCATAGTTTTGGGGGGAAGAATGTTCCTGACTTTAGCAGACAGCAAGCCAAAAGAACTACCACCGCTCCTACCACATGCAAGAGCAAGCAACAATAGAAGGCTTAATAAAGCTGTGAAAATAGCGCCTTTCTTAAAAACGGCTCTGTAAGTGATCAGAAGAGCTTTGAACTGAATTATTTTATGTTAGGCCAGTGAAGAGTCCTGAGATGAGGAGACAGACCGCAGACGAGGAAGGTTAAAAATAAGTCTGGCGACAGTCTTTTGAACTTCCTAAAGTGTTTCAGAAGCCTTAGGTATAAAGAATTAGCATTTTCCACTCTTGCAGTGATGAGGGCATGTACTATAGACTTGTGAAATGCACGCAGAGAGACGTGTTTCAAGAACCAATCTGAGTAAAGAAAAGCTGCAAGTGCATACAGCTGAAATTTGAGGACTTCTGGGTTGATTTTGAACAAATATGGCCGTGAGGTTTCATCCTACTACTAATACTGGGGCCAGTTCAGAGGGCTACCAAGCCTGAGAACAGATGGAGTTAGGCTTGCCAAAGAAGATAATGTCTGTTTTTTTCAGAGTCAACTATCTTTCATTAAACTCACACTTGAAGGCTTTTAAAAGAATGTTTTATTTAGTTAATTTATTTATTTGAAAAGTTTTATATAGCGCTACTAGACCTGGAGGTATCAGAGCGCTTTCTTTACATGAGTTACAGCGAGTTACAAGTTACATAGTTACATCACTTAAATCAAAGAGTCACATGAGGAGGAGGAGGAAGAGGAGGGGGAGGGAGGGAATACACAACGGGAAAACGAGGAAAACAATGAAATCTTGGAGCAGATGCTTTGTTTCCGAGAGACCTGCTTATGTTAAGGGAGCTATCTTATTAAGGGCTGTAGTAAGTCACAAGGTACATTTATTAGCATGATCAGAGGTATGGCCATAAAGTGATAGCTGTAAAGAATTGAGGACATTTCTAAATGTAATAGTTTGGTCTTGGACTGTGTGCAAGTAGTCGTGGTCTGAGAAGTGGAGGACAGGTTACATGTGGTGCTCGGTAACTTGAAAGGGACTACAGAATGGTCCGGCCATCATGTGAGAGGTAAGGGAGGTATCTGAAAGAGACACGTTAGTGATAGATTCCTTACCTTAGAATATCCCCAGGCATCAGACTGGATCTGGAAACTTTTGCGTAGCAATACCCCTGCGCGTCGGTAGGTGTCGTCCGCAGCTCCCCGTCCGTCGTCGGCGTCGTTAGCGCCGGAATGACGTCGCCGGAGTACTTAGACGCCACCCTCGCGCGCTGACGTCAGATTTTCTTTTTTCCGCACCAGCTAGCGCAGATCCGGAGAAGCTCTACCCCATAGTCACTTTTTGACTAAATGTTTTTGATTTTTTGATCTGTTTTTCTCGAGCCGTTCGACTCCTACAGTGCCGGTAGGGATGCCCGGCTTCAAACTCTGCTCCAAGTGTAGCCGACTGATGTCGGTTACTGACCCCCATCGCCGGTGTCTTCGACCACGACAACCGAACCTGCTCCGACTGCCGGGCCCTGACGTCTAAGGCTAGGCGGGAGAGGTCCCGCAAGTGACTTGAGCTTCGGCTGTTGGCCCAGCGCCGTTCAAGGTCCCCGGTCCCACAGGAGGTCGAGGGACCAGTCGCGGGGTCGGAGCCCTCGTAGTTCCAAGAGTCGGCATCCGTCTTCGGGATCAAGGTCCTCAGGTAAGAGGCATGAGAGGTCGGAAAGGCGTCATCGTTCTTCCAACCCACCCCGACGCTCGCGCGACACGGGTTCGGGTGATACGACCCACGCGGCTCCGATGGAGTCGCGGGCGTCGCAACCTGCCCCACACCTTTCGGTCCCTGGGCACGATGTGACGCCAGAGGAGATCGAGCGGTACCTCATGGCCATGAGGTCTCTCCCTCCTCTGCCGGGCTCCGTGGCGCCTTCGGGCCCAGCGGTCCCGGCTGGGGGGCCTAACAGGTCGGGTGCTTCGGCTCCGACGCCGTCGGGTACTCCGGCCCCGGCGCCAACGGCGATTTCGGTCCTGGCGCCGCAGGCCCCCACTGGATCCAGATCTGGGTCCCCGATCCTGCCCTCGATTCGGTTCCGGCGCCGGAGCAGCGCAGCTGGGCGTCGCTCTCGACATCGTATGGAGACCTTTACTTCCACAAACCGACCCCATCCTTTGAACCTCAATTTCAGGTGATGGGTGACGAGGGAGATTGGGAGGAGTCTCAACTGGACTGGACTTGTGAGCTTGGGGATGCCAGTGGACTAGGCACTTTGCCAGACACTGGTTTTGTCTTCCCTCCAACCGTGGCTACGGAGGAGGGGGGCTGACTACAGTGTAGTGTTGATGCGGGCGGCCAAGGCATTGGGCCTAGAGCTCCCTGTCGCGGCCGTGAGGACTAACCTTCTCACTGAGGTCCTTAAACCGCAGGCAAGCTCGGCTGAGCCTCTGCTGCCGTTTAATGAGGCCTTGTGTGACGTTCTTTTGGGCAATTGGTCTAAGCCCGCTACAGGTCAGCCTGTAGATAGGAACGTAGCCAGACGCTACCGCCTGGCTCCGGCCGACCCTTGCTTCTTGTCCACCCACCTCACCCCTCGAGAGCCTAGTTATTCAGGCCTCTACTTCCCAGACCGCATTCCCGACGGCTCCGCCCGATCGGGAATCCAAGAGGTACGAACAATTTCGTAAAAACGTCTCGTCCCTGAGTTTGGGACTGTGGTCAGTCAATACCGCATGCCTCTTGGGCCGCTACACCCACACTCTGTGGGACACGGTCGCAGACGTGCTGCCACAATGTCCGGAGGAGGCCCGGACTAAACTCGCCCAAGCCCTTGCGGAGGGTCGAGATGCGGCACGATATTCCATCTGGTGTGAGCTGGATACCACGGACTCACTGGGCAGAGCGATGGCAACGACAGTGGCAATTCGACGCCACGCCTGATTGAGGACCGACAACTTTTCAGCTGATGTCCAGACCACCCTTCTGGACATGCCGTTTGATGGCCGTCGCCTCTTTGGGGACAAGGCAGATCATGCGCTTGAGCGTTTTAAGGACTTCAGGGCTACGGCCAAGTCCTTGGGCCTCTCGGCCCCACGCCACCAAACTGGTGCCTTTTGCTCCTTTCGTGGCCAAGGAAGGGGCGCTCCCACACGCGCTGCCAGCCATGCACCGCAGAATATTACACAGCACGGTGGCGGCCGTGGAGACCGCCGTGGCGGCGGTCGGAGACAACGGCGAGGCTAGTCCACACCTTTCCCTGCAGCATCCGCCTCCTACTCCGTGCTTTCAGGCCCATGTGACGCCAGTGGGGGGCAGGGTTCGCCATCACCACTTCCACTGGCGCATTGTCACGTCGGACATGTGGGTGCTGCAAATCGTCCGAAGAGGCTACTCCCTCCCCTTCTAGGCGACCCCACCAGCCATGCCACCACCATACCACCGCGTGTCGGGGTATCACTTGCAACTTCTGCAAGAGGAAGTTACGGCCCTCTTGGCCAAGGGGACCATCAAGGGCGTTCCTGAGGTTGTTACTCCCACTACTTTCTGGTACCCAAGAAGGGCAAAGGGGGCCTGCGCCCTATCTTGGACCTACGGATCGTCAACGGCTTCCTCCGGAAGGAGAAGTTCAAAATGCTGACATTGGCTCAGGTCTTAGCTGCCCTGGACCCAGGAGACTGGATGGTAGCGTTGGACTTGCAGGACGCTTATTTTCACATCCCCGTCCTGCCGGCCCACCGGTGATAACTGCGGTTCATGGTAGGCCACGAGCACTTTCAGTTTACCGTGCTCCCCTTCGGCCTTACCAGCGCCCCACGGGTGTTCACGAAAGTGATGGCGGTGGTCGCAGCTCATCTGCGCAGGTTAGGGGTTTCAGTCTTCCCCTACCTCGACGACTGGTTGTTGAAGGTGGGCTCGCCCCAGACAGTCGTCAGCCACCTCCAGACAACGGCGGACCTCCTGCACCAGCTGGGGTTTTCCATCAATGTGCTGAAGTCACACCTGTGCCCCTCTCAGAAGCTCCTCTTCATCGGAGCGGTCCTCGACTCGGCGCAGTTTCGGGTTTATCCTACCGAATAGCGGGTCCGGGATATTCAGGCTCTGATTCCAATCTTTCAGCCTTTATCCCGGGTCTCGGTCAGGTTGACGTTGCAGCTTCTGGGGCTGATGGCCTGCTGCATCTTCTGGTGCATCACGCCAGGTGGCAGATGCGGGCTCTGCAGTGGGACCTGAAGTTTCAGTGGGCCCAGCATCAGGGCAACCTGTCCGACCATGTCATGATCTCGGAAGGCACTGCGAGACAGCTGCAGTGGTGGCTCACGGACCGCGATAGGGTCAGTGGCAGGTCCCTCTCCCTTCCCCAACCGGAGCACGTAGTTGTGACGGACGCGTCCCTCCAGGGCTGGGAAGGCCACATGGGAGAGGCGGAGATCAGAGGCCTCTGGTCTCCGGCGGAGTCCCGGCTCCATATCAACCTTCTGGAGCTGCGGGCGATTCGTCTAGCACTGAAGGCATTCCTCCCCTCTGTCCGGGGGAGTGTAGTGCAGGTGTTCAGGGAGAACACCACAGCCATGTGGTACTGCAACAAACAGGGAGGGGTGGGTTGTATGCCCTATGCCAGGAGGCTCTGCGCCTCTGGCAGTGGCTGTGACATCAAGGCGTGACCTTGATGGATCAACACCTGGCAGGTTCTCTGAACGCCAGGACGGACGAGCTCAGCCCAAGGTTCATGATGGATCTCGAATGGCGTCTGAACTCGGACATGGCGCAAGGCCTCTTTCAGCAGTGAGGAGAGCCTTGGTTAGATCCATTCGCCACTGAAGAGAACGCACAATGTCATCAGTTCTGCGCGTTCGAATTTCCAAGGCGGCACTCGCTCGGGGACACTTTTTTACGCGAGTGGAGTTCCGGTCTGTTGTACGCCTTTCCGCCTATACCACTTCTGCTGAAGAAAATCAAGCGCGACCGGGCCCACGTCATCCTTGTGGCTCCGGACTGGGCGCAAAGGTACTGGTATCCCGAACTACTCAGTATGTTAGTCGATCCCCCGATTCGTCCGCCTCTTCAGGAGGACCTTCTGTCGCAGCAGCAGGGGACTGTCCTCCACCCGAACCTGTCTAGTCTCCACCTCCATGCTTGGAGATTGAGCGGTGACAGTTGAGGCCATTTGACTTGCCTCCTGAAGTCTGTAATGTCATTCTGGCAGCCAGGCGTCCCTCCACAAAGTCGGTATACGCCTGCAGGTGAAACAGATTTGTGGCTTGGTGCACAGCAAAGGCTGTGGACCCTTTCAATGCCCCTCTCTCTGAGGTTCTCCTCTTCCTTCTTTCTCTTGCCCAGCAGGGCTCTGCTCTGGGAACTATCAAGGGCTACCTTTCTGCCCTTTCAGCCTTCTTAAGGCTACCTGAATAGACCTTCTTTGTTCAAGTCCCCCATCGTAAACAGATTCTTAAAGGGCATCACTCATATGTTACCTCTTGTTCCTTTCGTGATGCCCCAGTGGGACTTGAACCTGGTTCTAACTTACTTGATGGGCGCTCCCTTTGAGCCGCTTCATAACTGTCCTCTCCGTCTTCTTTCACTTAAGACTGCTTTCCTGGTTGCCATCACCTCTGCCAGGAGAGTGAGTGAGCTCCAGGCTCTTTCCTCTAAACCTCCTTTCCTTTCTGTCCATCCGGACAAGGTTGTGTTGCGGACAAAACCCTCTTTCTTGCCCAAGGTAGTCACAGCCTTCCACATCGGGCAGTCCATCACCTTGCCCACCTTCTTTCCGCCTCCACATCCCTCGAAAGAGGAAGAGAGGCTCCACCGTCTGGACCTAAAACGTGCGCTCTCTTACTATCTGGATCGCACACGCCAGTACCGGGTGGATGACCAACTCTTTGTTGGTTACGTGGGCGCTAAGAAAGGACGGGCGGTGCACAAGCGGACCATCTCTCTGTGGATCGTGTTGTGCATCCAAGCGTGTTACTCTTTGGCTAAGAAGGAACCTCCTGTTGGGCTGAGGGCCCAGTCCACTCTGGCCACGGCGACTACTACTGCCCTGGGCCGAGGGGTCCCCTTGCAGGACATTAGTCAGGCAGCTACGTGGGCCTCGCTGCACACGTTCGCAAGACACTACTGCATGGACAGCCAATTCCGGAGGGATGGCTTCCTTGGCCGTTCCGTCCTCCAGGACTTTCTGGTGTGATTATTGGTTCACAGACCCACCACCGAGGTTGGTATTGCTGGGGTATCTATTCTAAGGTAAGGAATCTATCACTAACGTGTCTCTTTCAGATGCACAAGTTACTACTTGTGTAACGATATATCTGTAAGAGACATTAGTTAGTGATAGATTCCTTACCGACCCACCAATCCTCCCCGTTCTGCGAACCGATATCTAGGGTTAAGGTCATCCCCTTTCAGGGCCCTAGTATCATGGCACCAGTGTTTGTTCTATCATGGCTCTGCATATCTGGCGCGGAAAAGCTGTGTATAACAACTGACGTTAGCACGCGAGGGCGGCGTCTAAGTACTCCGGCGACGTCATTCCGGTGCTAACGACGCCGACGATGGCCGCGGACGACGCCTACCGACGCGCAGGGGTATTGCTACGCAAAAGTTTACGGATCCAGTCTGACGCCTGGGGATGTTCTAAGGTAAGGAATCTATCACTAATGTCTCTTACAGATATATTGTTACGCAAGTAGTAACTTGTGCATCAGCCTGTAAAGCCGGAATATTTGAGAAGATAAGGTCAGTAATATTAACTGTAGTACGAGTAAGATAAGTAACCATTTGTTGGAAATTTGAAGCTAGAAGCGAAACTCTGGCAATAGACTGAGGATTTCAAGGATCCTCAACATGAATATTGAAATCTCCAAAGATGGTGGATTTAGCGTATTTGATGATAAAAGGTGCTATTTTCTCTACCAAAGAGTTCATAAAGGCTGTTTGCTTTCCCAGGTGGAGATAAATAAGGGCTCCAGGAAAGGAAAAACATAGAGTGAATTTTGAATATAAAGATAATTCATGCCTTCAGCCTCAGCTAGGTTGTCCGTATTCTGGACTCAGCGACACAGATTCATGCAGTAAATAATTGCTAGTCCACCCCCTGTACAGTGGGGGAAGACTGGTGGATAATGGAATATCCACAAGGAATGTGAAGCTCAATATCAGGTTTATGTCTCACTCAACCAGGTTTCAGGTAGAAAGATGGCGTGAGCATTGGAGGAGGCAACATAATCATATCCAAACAACGTTTAGGAAAAGATCTAATATAGGCGATGCCAAAATGTTGACTTCTATATGGGGTATATGGTTCTCAGCCTTTAAATTGCCATCATACCCTGAGGGAGAATGGGGGCAGGGTAACTTTGAACTGTTCAAAAATGTGAGTATTGACAGTAGACTGGGCCAAATTATTTTTTTAGAAAGAAATGTAAATCGTCACATTGTGGGCAGCATGAAAGAAGCTTGCCTTCCCCATGCAACCGACATGCCCGCTGCGCAGACACACAGCAGGGTCGGTCTTATGGCCCTCTTTTGTTTAAGGAGATTAACCACGAGGAAGACTAGCATGTGTCGTGCTCAAGGAAGTGACCTACCCAGAAAAAAAACAGCGGGAGGAATAAAATTATAGAACTGTTGCCCAGCAGCTCTGGTGTCTAATTAAATTAAAAACTAAAAGAAACATGAGCAAATAAAATCATAAAAACAAAGGAAAGACTGCAAAAATGTGACGCAAAGGCCGCTCTCTGTGGCAGTAAAACAAGGTTGTAAATTTGACTTCTGACCTTGCTTTAGCAAAGCCTTCGGTCCCTCTCTTTTTGGGTTGTAACTAGCATATTCCGGTGTTATCAACTGATCACTACACCCTTGCTAAGGAAACCAAGAGCCAATTTCACCAGAGGAAAAGCAGCCACTCAAGACTGACTGAGAAACATTGCTTTTTCAGAGCAACGTAGGATGGGTACTTGGAAATCAGCACACATTTTCACAGACACGATTGTCTACATTGTAGTACAAAAGCAGTCTCTGGTATTGGCGCGGCTGCTCTAAGGAGCCTTTTTGGTTAAATCTGTTTTGAGTTTGCTTCAGTTTTAATTATGCTTGTTATTCTGTATGTCAAAGTCTCAAGGGCTGTGGCGTCTTTATGTCTGCTACTCTATTCTGAAGTTTGTCTGCCACTGAAGATACTAGATGCAGAAAAGATGGATGGGTACTTGTATTCCTAGATCCATCCACATGGTAGGAATCCTCATTGAAGTCATAGACTGCCACCTCTCCTCCACGGCTTCTTTTCTCTTGCACTTGGAATAAACTCTACGTTGTCCTACACTGCAGAATCAGGATCACAAGTAAGTATCCTTTTCTCATGGAAGCCCCAGAAAGTGAAAATACATTTGAATTAATTACAGCAGCAAGTGAAATATGCCACCGGTTCTAAAGTATTCAACGTGGAAGGCAGCCATTTGAGCTGTCTCAGTATAAAGACTGAGACATGGTGTTTTTCCTTCTATGTAGTTCTGTCTCTAAAACACCTTTATGCTGCCGTAGCTCCTCCCATGTCTCGCCCTCAATCTTTTATCCATAAGGAGTTTTAATTTTTGCCAAGAAGGGCCGAGTTTCTTCTATTTGTGTTCGTGTTAGTTTGCTTTTACCGTAGTCTGATGTTAAAAAGACGTGGGTGGAACTAATTCCCCGCAGAACAAGTCATGAGTTGATATAAACAAGGACCCTTCGTAGCCCCCGTTAGAAAGACACAAGGGAATTTCCAACAGAGGAGGGTCCTCGCTCTGAAGGATGCTCTATCACCTAGCAGGAAGAGGGATGAGTTTTTGCAAAAACAAGTGGTCAGCTGAAGTTAGCAGAACTGACTGGTAAGAATAGTGATTCCTCATGCGGCAGTGCTTTTGTGTGCCACTCCTACTGACGAGGATCACATGCTTACATGTGCGGGGTTTTCCTTTAATGGATTAACATGTGCTCTTGAACCCGTATTTCACTTGAGACGTGTTTAGAGCCACAGCTTTTACCGACCTGCCCACTGCTCCTCCTACATATAGGGGTCTAGAAGTGCATGGATCTTTGGCCAGATCCATCCACACAGATTCTGATCCGGTGTAGATGATTCCCTAATAGGATGCCACCTTCCCAGATTACTTTATTCCTGTCCTTGGACTAAATAAAGTTTGGTTAACTTGAAATTAAATGGTGAACTCCGCTAAGGTTCACTGAGCATCAGCCACATTAATCACAAACCATTCATCAAGGAACAAAGCCGAAGAGGAGAGGTCCGTCTTTACAAAGTTCTCATTGTGACTACAATAAGTACTCCTTATTAAATTACTGGGCCCCTCCATCGGTACAACCGATACCCTAACTCAAAGATGCAGAAGTGCAGCACTGCTGTCCCAAAAAGACTTTAAATACAACCAAAGCTGTTAACTTGCTACCTTGGGATCAAAATGGTTGAACCTAGCTAAGATTCAGCAGTGCTTGGTATAAAGGTGATAGGCAATTAAATGATGGACGGACTGCTGAATAAGTCATACATTCACCCCAAGTCAAGCGATCTGGGTTAAATCCATTGTTCTTTTGCTCACCATGCCACCCCAGTTTAGACCCCACCATATGCAAATCAGTCTTGTCCCTGCTCCTCAAGGGAACAGTCCAGCCTGAACTGCCAGACCAGGTCCTCCCTGGACTCAAAACAAGCATCCTGGGACCGGTTTTGGGATACTACCCCTCATCAGCCAGGCTAGCTTGAATCCAGTGGCACAGTGAGTAAGGGACCCACGTCTGGGTATACCCGTCCCACTTATGCCGAAAAGTGCTACGCAAACATATGATGGACATAATGCTGAATAAAAGAAGCATTCACCCCCAGTCAAGCTATCTGGATTAAACCCATTGTTCTCTTGCTCACCATGCCACCCCAGTTTGGACCCCACCATATGCAAATCAGTCTTACCCTGCTCCTCATGGGAACCCCCTTGACTGGAAGCAAGCATCTTGGGACCAGTTTGGGGCATTACCTGTGGAACAGCCAGGCTAGCTTAAAGCCAGTGGCACTGTGAGCAAGGGTCCCACGTCTGGGCATACCTAACCCACTTAGGGCAAAAAGTGCTACACAAACAAATGATGGACAGAATACTTAATAAATACTACATTCACCCCCAGTCAAGAGATTTATTTTTTTATTGGGTTTTACATAGCGCAAAATCTATCCACAACTGACTTCCCGGCTCTGACCGATTAAGTAACTTAAATGAGTTCCTAAACAGGTGTATCAGAACAACTCCAAGATATCTAGAGAACTGTCTGTCACAGAGGAGGTGGTTTATCAAGAAAGAACCTGGACTATGATCAATGCCTAAAGAGCTGTGTTTTTAATTGCCTCCTAAAGCTTAACAAGTTATTGTTGGACCTGAAGTGTATTGGTAGGGCTGTGAGGAAAGCAAATGTTCTTCTATCCCCTCTAGCTCTCCTTATTTTTGGGACTGCCAAATGAGAAAGATTGTTCGATCTCAATGCTTTCCAGTTGTGTAAGGGGTAATGAGATGTAGGGCTTGAGGCCTGTGAGATCTAGGTAAAAACTTGGTATAAGGGGGTCAAAAAGATTCTTTGAGATAAAAGGGCACAGATTTGATCAGGCCACTCCAACAGCTTTCTAGGAACATTAGCAGAGGAAAGGAAGTGTTTGCCCTCTCCTCCTTGCAGTCTGGTTATGGTCCATCCACTGGTGGTGTAGTATTAAAAGGAGGCAGGCATTTTCTATGGAAAGGATGAAAAAATTGTCCTAAGTATTCCTCTCCTCTTTAAAGTCTAAACAGGTAAACAGTAGGGGAAGTTTTCACTTACTTTTTCCTGCTCTGTGCCTGCCTGGGTACCTGTAAATATTTTAAGCAATAGAAGGTGGCAGGCAAGCTCTCTGTAAAAAAGAAGTGAGAGTACGGTTTTTTACAAGCTTTTATCAGTCCTCTCAGGTAAATATCAGAAGATCGGGGCTCATCCAGGCAGTCCTTATCGCATACCTTCTTTACGCATATGACCATACATACTGCTGGGCTGTGAGAGAGGGCAAAGCAGTAGCTACGGCCATAGGATTCAGACAAAGTGTTAATGGATGACCTTTACTTGGGGGAGTCCTAGACCACATCCTTTTCTCCAGTATTGAATCTTTCATTGATTCACAATCAATCAATCAACCATGAAATTTGTAAAGCGCACAACACACACGTGAGGGTCTCTAAGCGCTGGGGGGGGGCTGCTACTGCTCGAAGAGCCAGGTCTTGAGCAGTCTCCTGAAGGTAAGTTGGTCTTGGGTCTGCCGTAGGAGGATGGAGAGTTTGTTCCAGGTCTTGGCGGCGAGGTAGGAGAACGCTCTGCCGCCGGCAGTCGTTCTTCGGAGCATGTTTGTATCTTCCCCGTCGTCAGGGTGGGATCTCGTGGTAGTTTTTTTTTGTTTTTTTTTGGTGTTCAAATCTGCTTTATTGATACAAGCACAGTAGGATACACAGCCTGAGGTGCCCACAACCCGGAGGCCGGCAGCAATAGAGAAGTAACATTACACAGCCTTGTAGCCGGCATCCCGGGGGCCCGGCGGCACATTACAGAAATAAATAGCGTCTCAGCATTGTCCGGTGGAGCAGGCCAAGGAAAGATGTGCCGCAGTCGAACAGGTTTTTTGTGAGCGAGAGGAGCGTCCCACTCTTTTTTTGTAACTTGGAAAAACAAGAACCAAGAAAGAAAAAGAAAAAGAGAAAACAAACATCCCAACGAGGTTACATTGAAGCGGTGGTGCATTACTGTGCGACATTAATGTATGGTGGTGGTGTAATGTGGCGGCTCTGCCAGGTGCCATTGCGTGGGGTGGTGAATGTCCCAGGCCTAAATTTCTAGATTAGCGGCAGTTCGTGGGGCGACAGTGCAGAGTCAGTGGGGGTATGCAGGATAGTGCTCCCCGGAGGGGGGCCCTCGTCTACATGGCTGGGAGGGAATGTAGGCATAGGAAGGGGCGTGGGGGCAGCATCGTGGAGACTGGGGCCACACGCTTTACGAGGAGACAGCAGGGGCACAGAGGATCTTTAAGTGGAGGAAATCCGCACGCGTCCTCCATAGCCAAGAATCAAAATGTAGAGAAAAGTATTATTGTGATTGGGAAATGGTGGGCTCATCGCCCGATTGCGCATCATCGTCTGAGCGTTTAAGCAGGTAGTGTACCAGCGGGTCCCAAATGTCCCTAGGTCTACTTGTGAGAGGCAATAATTCAGAAAAAGTGGTATGTTGATCCTGGCAATATGTTAGGTCAGTTAGCCAATCTTTGAACTTGGGCGCTCTGCCTCTGCTCCAATGGCAAGCGACACGTCGCTTGGCCAAGAGGAATGCTATGTCGGCGAATTTTCTGCATCCCTTAGATAAGTGCTTTGTATATCCAAGGATGGCTACCAGAGGGTCAGCAGGAATCTCCTCATCCACCATCTGTGCAACAGCCTCAATGACCTGTCGCCAGTAGTCAGCAATCTGGGGGCAGGACCATGCCAAGTGGAGAAAGTCAGCATGCTCAGCTCGACATCGTTCACAGCGGTCGCCATCGGCCAGTCCGAATCTGTATTTCCGGACCGGTGTGTAGTAAACCCTCTGCAGGTATTTATAATGTATAATCTTCAACCTGCAGCTGGCAGAAATGCGGGAAGTCAATGTACAGCAGTACTTCCATTGGTCGTCTGAGACCTCAGTATCAAGTTCCGCTGACAAGTGCAATCGGGCGGCAGAGACCGGTAAAGGAGCAGCTCCGCGATATTGGCGGTAGAGCCCAGAGACCAAATGGGCCCCATCTTGTGACTCCAAAAGGTGGTGTAGCGGTGGCAAGGTCGCAGGTTCAGCAGGGTAATCGGGAAGGATGTCCCGCATCCCAGCGCGCAGACGAATATAGTAAAAGAGTTCAAGGGGCGTGTATGCTTGCATTTTGAAAAAAAGATCAGCCGATTTGAAAAGTCTGTTGTGAAACAGATCTCCCCAGCAGGTGACATGGAGTTTGTCACAGAGCTGCCGGAACCCCAGTTCCGATAACAAGGCAAGCTTTGGGTGATAGGCAAGAGGGAGTAGGGCAGCGTGCAGAGCAGCCGCCGAGCGATGCGCCGCCACGCATCTAGCGTGCAGGAGACCGAGGTATTCGAAGTAGAGATGGAAGTCTCGGGACAGTGTATCAGGCCGTTCAATGGAAGTGGGTGTGCTATCCAGTCCTCCACTGCTATGTGTGGCATGAAGGGGGTAGGAGCCATCCAGTGGTAGGCAAAATGCGCATGTGCGCACAGGTAGTATGCTTCGAAATCAGGGATGTCGAACCCGCCCTGGTCATAGGGAAGGGTCAATGTGGACCATTTTAGTCGGGGAGATTTGCCACCCCAAAAGAGTCTGCGCAGTTCAGCGCGGAGTGTCTTGAAGAAAAAAGCGCCAGGGTAGTAGGGGATATTGAGGAAAAAGTACAGGAAGCGGGGCAATATTACCATTTTTATGAGGGAGGCCCTGCCAGCCATGGAGAGTGGCAACGTGATCCACCTGTCGACGGAGGCAGCCAGTTTGGTGATGGCTACTCCATAGTTGGAGCGGAGTGTCTCATCTTTATCTCGTGCCACACGGATCCCCAAGTAGCGTAGATCATCTCGGCACCACACTAACGGGTAATCTAGTGGGAAGTCACGTACTGCATCCGTAAGGGGAAAAAATTGTGATTTTGCCCAGTTGATGTGAACACCTGACAGTCCTCCGAAGAGGACGAACTCACGAAGCAGGGGGTTAAGGTGTAGATCCGGGAACTTGACATATAGTGTGATGTCATCCGCATAGAGGGACACATCGATTTGCCGCTGCAAGCATTGTATCGCTCCCTCTCTGTGCAATTGGCGCAAGCGGCATGCCAGTGGTTCAACCGCAATAGCAAATAATAGGGGCGAGAGCGGGCATCCCTGGCGGGTACCTCTCGTGAGGCTAATGGGTGACGACAGTTTCCCATTTATCAGTACTCTCGCCGTGGGATCTGTGTAGAGGAGGCGCACCCAGGCTAAGAACAGTTTAGGGAAACCCATGCGGGCCAGGACCGAGAAGAGGTAGGGCCATTCGACAGAGTCGAATGCTTTGGTAGCGTCTAAGAAAAAAGCCGCCACTGGCATATCAGGATGGACCGAGCGAAGCAGGGAGAAAAGGGTGCGGAGATTATGGGAAGTGGATCTACCCGCCACGAAGCTAGATTGGTCGGGCAGGACAATTCTAGTCATGAGCAGGGAGAGTCTCGTGGCGAGAACCTTGGCAAGGATCTTCACATCACAGTTTAGAAGGGAGAGTGGTCGGTAAGAGTCACAGGAGGCAGGGTCCTTACCAGGTTTCAGGAGAGAGGTGATAACCACCTCGCGCATAGAGCGGGGTAACACCCCATCAGCTAACGATTCGGTGAAGACTTCGCTAAGCACGGGTGCCATAATATCAATATAAGCTTTGTAGAATTCAGCTGGGATGCCATCGAGCCCCGGGGCCTTCCCGTTTTGGAGGGACATAATGGCCTCGCGCACCTCCTCGAGCTCGAAAGGCGCCGCAAGGAACTCTCTATCGCCATCGCTGAGCCAGCATAGCGCCACGTCGTTCATATAGTCAGCTTATGGAGCATCCGCCTCCGCCTTGGAAGTGTATAGTGTTGAGTAATGCGTCGTGAATGCAGCGAGTATCTCATCTGATTCTCTAGTGACAGCGCCAGTCTCATCAGTGAGCTCTAATATGGTGTTGTGTTCTCGTGGTGTACGCGTGAGTGAGGCCAGTACTTTACCAGGCCTATCCCCTTCACAGTACTTCCGGGCCACCCAATGTTTGCCCCGGTATTTCGCCTCCCTGGCAGCCTCCTCCTCATATTTGGATAGTGTGTCCCTAAAGGCTATCTGTAGGTGTGGGTCATCCCCTGCCGCCATTTGAAGCTCTAGTGTTCGCAGCTCTCCTTCTAATGTGGTGATGGTACGTAGAATATCCCGCAGGACCCCATGGCTTTTAGATATGCAGAAACCCCTTATGGTGACCTTGAAAGCTTCCCATATGTGTTCCACTGATTCCACTGAGCCCTTGTTTCTAGGGAAGAAATCCCTAATCTCCTCACCCAACTCTGTGCGAAAAAGATTGTCCCACCCAGGAGTCCAGAACTGCAGTCTAACAGGGCTGTGATCTGAAAAGGTTCTGGGCAAATGGTCAACTCCTAACAGTTCCTTAGTGATGCCCCGGGTTACCAAAAAGTAATCCAAGCGCGTCCAAGTCCCGGTGTGAGGTGTAAAGTGCGTGCCCTCCCGTCCGTGGGGATGTAGCTGTCGCCAGGCATCAAACAGACCACCCTCCTCTACCACTCCCTCCAAAACCTCCCTAGCTCGGGGCTTGTAGGAGCTAACACCATCTGCCCTATCTAGGGAGGGCGCCAGCGCCAGATTAAAATCGCCACCCCAGATGACATGTCGCGCTCCGATTGAAACAATTCTACCCCACAGTGTGGAAAAAAAGACAGGTGAGTCTACATTCGGTGCATACATTGAGACAAATAAATAGGTGTCATGTCCCACCCTCCCCCATAGCAAAACATACCTCCCCTCCCTGTCCGCCTCCTCCCCAATGTGGTGGAAAGGCACGCCACGGGCAACAAGTATCGCCACACCTCTTGCATAGGACGAATAGGAGGAAAATGCGCGGGCCCCTGCCCATTTCAGTCCAAACGGGGTGCTCCTGCGTACGGGCATGTGTGTCTCTTGCAGCATAGCTACTTGTATATGATGTCTATTTAAGTAGGCAATAACATTCCTGCATTTCCGAGCATCGTTCAACCCCCGAACATTCCAAGAAAGACATGTCCATCGCGCAGTCGAGTTCACAGCAGCCATGGGCATAGCGACAGTAAAGAAGAAGGGGCCCAATTAGGCCAAACCATGAAGCCACACCCGCACCCGAAGAGCCAAGTCCTACACCAGGCCAGTATATATATGCACAGTTCATGCAATGGTAACCTCACGAAGTCCAATCCCCCCCCACCCACCCCAGCATCCCAATCATGCCAGCAGCCATTAAACCCCCAAAAACAACCCCCCCTCATTCCCCTCCCCCCCAACTTCGGGGTGGCAAACAGCCAAACAAGCAATAAGTCAACGGGGAATACCCGACAGGGGAACATCTGAAGGTGCGCGCTGCCACTATCCGGCCCGTAGCTCCAATCTGTACCGCCCTCGGTGGAGGCTAGGGCCGAGAGAGCGTTCCTTGGTATACGTTACCACTGGGGTGCGATGTCCAGTAAATGTCGTCACTCGTGTACCTTTCCATCTCCCAAATGGTGAATCAGCGCCAACCAGCAGATAGGTACGATGTTGTCATGGATCGAAGTTCATAAAGGCCATTAGTCCCTTTGGCGTTCTGGAGGTAGTTCATCATTCTCTAGTTCGTCCTCAGGCGCCTGGTCGTCTCTGCGTGCTCTCCGGATTGACTTAAGGTAATCCTCGGCTTTCTGCGGGTTGGTGAAGAAGCGTTGCTTGCCCTGGTGAGTAATTCTCCGCTTCGCCGGGTATAAGAGTGCATAGTCTATTTGGGCCTCCCGTAGTTTCTTTTTTACTGGAAGGAATTTGCGCCGCTCATCCTGAACCATCGGCGTGAAGTCAGGGTAGATGGAAAATGTGATGCCCTCAAACCTCAGCGATCTTTGTGTCCGGGCTGCTCGGAGGGCCGTGTCGCGATCTCGATAATTCAGTAGTCGAGCAATTATAGGCCTCGGTGGCAGGCCAGGTTGGGGCATAGGCGCCAGCGAACGATGGGCCCTCTCCACTATGAACTGGGATGAGAAAGCTTCCTCCCCGATTGAGCCCTTGAGCTATTTCTCCACATAGAGCTCCATTCTGCCTGTGGCAGTGGATTCCGGCACGTTAGTAATGCGAATGTTGTTCCGGCGGCTTCGTGCTTCCAAGTCCTCGTTCTTTGCCGCAATTATGCGGAGGAGGTTATCCATTCTCGCCAACTGTGTCGTGTGGGACGCGGCGGCGTCAGTGTTGTCGGAAATTCTTTGTTCCGCAGTCGTAAGGCGTTCCTCATGGCGGTCCACTTTATGGACCAAGGCGTCCAGTCGGGCTGTGACGCCGTCCACCTTCTCCACCACGGTAGCAAATCCTTGCCGCATTTCCTGTAGCAGGTTGGTAATGTCCGTAGCAGGGGCAACAGGTGGGGCAGGCTGCGGAGGCGGCTCACTGGGCCCCGGGTGCGTCTGCGTCGATGTATTGCCCTTGCGGGAGTTATCGAAGCTCAGTTTAGGCTGGCGAGTGTCAGGTCGCCCCATGGCGGTGCCTCGAGGTAGGTGAGGGTCCAGCCAGAATAGGGAAGGTAGAAAGAGCCAAGCGGGCGATAAGCAGCCAGCTGCACGTCAGGAGGGCCTCAGGTTCGAAGCTCTGTAGTGTCACGCAGCATGTACTGTGCCACCAGTAGCGCCACGTGTCCAATGAATGTACAATGGCAGCAGCCGCCCGTTTTGTCTTGGGCCCCCAGCAGTAGCCCCAGGCACCTGTCAGGTAACGTGAATGTCGAGGCACTGGTCCCTCTGTTGCGTCGCAGGGCCAAATCCAGGGATGCGTGCCCCACCAGACACTATCAGGCGCAATGCGACTCACCGGGTAGTACCTTTGAGGTATGGCAGTCAGGCACCCCGGTTGCAGCCTTCGGCGCCTCCAGCGCTTGAATGACTCGCAGCACCGTGCAGGCAGGCAGTGCGGGAAGCGACAAGGGGATCCTGCAAAGATGTAGTCGCCCCGTCCCCTGGTCGATGAAGCTGGTGGGCAGCGCCGCGCAAGTCCGGGCCCGCGGCAATCCGACAAGGCCGTGGCAGCAGATGTCCCGGCAGGAGCAGTTCTCACTCTTCACCGGTGAGGCTTCGCCCGGGAGGAGACCAAACGCAGGACTGCAGTGTCCGCTCACCCTCTCCGCTTCCACCGCACACCGGCCCGGAGGGGTAAGGCAGGCAAGGCCTCAGTGCGGCCTGGGCGCCTCGTGGCAAGCCCCGGGGTCGCGTAGCTGCAGCGGCCGGGCACCCTCCTCAGTTAGCTCCAGGGCAGGCGTCGGGTAGTTTTCGAGAGCCCGTATCTCCGGCCCTGAGGATCACAGCCGCCTCAAACTTTGGACGAGTGTAGGGATCACTCTCTAGATGCAGGATCCGGTCTTTTGGAGGCAACACGGCACCCCGTGGCGTAGGATCAATGCAGGATTAGTGACCAAGGAGCGGGAGCTGCAGATCTAGGCAGCCATTCCGCAAGCGCGCCCTCTAGCGCCCCGGGATCTCGTGGTAGTTAGGAAAGTGGTACTATAAGATACATTACAAACCACCAAAGGGAAAGGAAAAACGTTTAATTTGTCAGCATCTTAATATAGGTCCAAACTTTGACCAATCGGAAACGAGCCCTAGACCTCAACTCCCCAGCAGAGCCATCAGACCTCAGATTTCTAACCGCACGTCATGTGTAAGGGAGTCTCCCTGAGCTCTGCTCAGTTTGTCAGTGAGTAAACTTTTGACCCTGCGAGAATTCACCTCAAGGTACAGTTTTTCTACATGTGTTGCTTCTAAGATGTCAGAGGGAGCTAAAAACCGGCTTTTTAGACCTTGCAGATATTGTGGAAAAGCAAGACTTTTCTCTGAAGACCCCCACAAGGATTGTCTTTATTGCCTTTATCTCAAACATTCAGCCAAGGACTGTAATTACTGCCAAACATTTTCAGCCAAAACTCTAAAGATTATTATTATGTCTCCAGAAGAAAAAATCTAGATCGGATTCTGGTTCGGATGTTGAAGAGAGTCCTGGGCCATCCTAAGCTGAGAGGCAACGTAAAAATGAGGGCTCTACCTCATTAAACGCTGATCCCAAGAGATTGAAGGCAGAAAAATCCTCTTCTGCCGAAAAAGTAGCTCTTAAGGTGAAAGACTCTGGCCTGAAGAAGTCTTCTGCTGCTTCTCTGCCTGTCACACCTCTTAATCAGGCTTCGTCGTCGAAAAAAGCTCAGTCGACGTGAACCTCAGCCAGTTCCCCATCGACGTCCATGGCCACGACTGCGTTGAGGATGGCTATGGTGACGGCCTCGTCGACGTATACGGTGACGACAATTTCCTCGTTGACTGCATCGTCACCTGCACCGACAACCACTGTGTTGATGATGATGGGTACTCCATCGACAACGATTTTTAAATCTCCCTGTAGATTGCCGATATCGGCGACAATCACTTTCAGATATCTTCAGTCATTGACGGATCAAAAACAGGACATTAAAAGCCTCTGGTTTATACAAAAGTCTCCAGGTTTTACATCTTTATCTTAGATTTCACCTTTGACTCTTTCTCACCTTCAGGAGATGAAAGTCTGTTCGGTGCAGCTTACAGCCCTTCCCAACTCAGGGTTTAATGCCACAACACAGACGAAGAAGAGGAGACCCATATGCAAGACATCTCAGAGTATATGGAAGGGAAGTACTCTTTCACGGGTCATCCAAGGGCCCAACAATACGACTCTTTCCAAGAACACTATCCGTATGACGCTTATGTGGAGCGTGAGGAGGTACGAAGAGATTCCATGTTGGTGCCATCCTCCCCGGTCACCGACCTTTGGCACATGCTCAGACCTATTGGCTTTGGCAGTGCTTGTTTGGTCTGTAATTGCTTCTGGATTAATGGATTGCATTCTTATGATTTCCTCTGGTTTTTTAGGGTGCATCTTTTAATTGCCCTTGATAAAAGCCCTGCTCTATAAGCTGTTTTCTTTAGGGCAATGCTCTTTAGCTTGGACTGTGTTGAAATAACCTTGGTGGTGCGTTGTCAGTTGCACCAAGAGCTCTATGGTTTTGAGTTGACTATTTTCCTTTATGGAGCCCCTTATGAATATTCATTTATGTTCTAAAGATTTGATGATCTATGTGGCTGAGAGATGTTGACTACAGTGAATTGTTTTACTGAGAGAACGTGTGTAGCTTCTCCCTATCAGTGGACTCAACATCATAAACCATTGTTGTTTGTAATGCTGGGAGAAGCGACAACTGTTTACATTAAAAACAAAACAAATGCCCTCTTTCGGATGTCTACTTTCATGTCCGACTCATATTTTCACTTTGCTATTCCTGCCAATAACATAGACATCTGCCGCCTCTTATCCGCTTATCTACTTAGCTTAGGTCAAAAAAAGCACTGGCAAAGCCAACAGGTTTCGCTTATACAATATCTATTGGCTTTGTCAATATTTTACATTGTCTACAGTAGTGGTCATCAAACTGTGGTGCGAGTCTCCTTGGATGAATTTTATGGGATATTAAGGGGGTCAAATTAGTACTTATGATTTAATGTAAGAAAATAAACTGTGACACACTCCACAGTAATTAATTTGGTCACTCATATGTCTTGGCTAGGATTTTGTGTCAAGAGGGCCTTCAAAAAAATCCTAAAGCTGCACTACCTTATCCTCGATAAGATTTTTTTAGGGTGACTGGACTGCCTATTAGCACGTTGGCAGCCCTTCACTAGAGTGTGCTTTTAAAAGGAGTAACCAAGATGTCTTCAGTGTTTGAATTATTAAGTATGTTCACAGTTGACAACTCGTCCCAAGTCTTATGAAACACCTTCATCCATTGCTGCAATTGTATCCAATAGCTAGTTGTAATTTGAATTTTAGAGTTTCACTTTTAACACTATAAAGTATGCGGACCAAGTCCCTGCATGCAAAGTGTGTTGGCAAAAATGCAGGGCTGGATGAAGGTGTGGTACATGACATGGGACTAACAGCCAGCTCGGTATGTGGCGTTTGTATTTTTGTATGTTTTATCATGCTGCGTACAACACAGACACAGGCTTTTATGTGTGGTGACATAGTCCGTGTTTGTGCACTGAATGCATTCGCCTAGAAAGCTGGCCTGTGTGTTCTGACAAGCCGTTTAGTTTGTGCAGACTAGTAAAATGTGTGGAACAGTTCCATTTTTAAGGCACTTGTTAACCAATCATCGAAGGGATGTTTCCATTCACTGCACGCCTTGCCAAGTCTGATCGCTGAAATGTGGCTTCAGTTCAGGAAGGAGAAGGACATCTCGAAGCAATAGGCCTCTGTGTAATTCCAGTAATCTTAACAGAAGCATTGGTATTGTCTTGTGCAGCAGAGCAGAAGGCGAGCACAAGACTTGTAGTCCTGCTCAACCTACTCTGGAGCTAGCGCAGGGCATAAGCTCACCCCACCTCACTCCAGAGTGCACAATGTAGAAGATTTGTAGTCCTGCTCAACCCATTCTGGCCCTGGGCACATGCTCAACCTGCCTTACCCCACCTCACTCCAGAGTGCCCAATATGCAAGATTTGTAGTCCTGCTCAACCCACTCGGGAGCTGAGGGCTCTTTTTGGCTCACTGTTTCAGGAGCAGGGATCTCAGTCTAGAGATGGGAGTTGAGGGTATTTGAGCATCCTACCCTGGCCTTCAGTTCACCCAGTGCCTCCGCTTCAGTACAGTCACCCAGCTTAACATCAAAGTATGCCTCCTCCTGGCTACAGTTATCACCCGAGCTTCAGTGTCACCAGCGCTTGAACAGAGAAATTCACATGCTGGGCTTTAGTGCTTGTCAGTCCATACACATGATCCATTAGAGTCGGGTCTGGTTCAGTACAATCAAGGCCAGGCTTTTAATATAATCAGTGCCAGGGCCTTCAATATACTTATTGCCAGGGATTCACTTCAGTCAGGGTCTTCAATATAATCAGTCCCATGGCTTCAGTATCGTGAGGGCCTTCAATATAATCAGTGCCAGGGCATACTTACACTAAGAGCCATCATTGTACTCAGTGCCAGGGCATTAGTATAGTCAGGGTCTTCAGTATAAACCAGTTCCAGGGATTCAGTACAGAAAGGGTCTTCAATATAATCAGTGCCAGGGCTTTAGTACAGTCAGGGTCTTCAATATAATCAGCGGTAGGGCATTCATACAGTGGCGGTTCTCAATATACTCTGCCAGGGCTTCAGAACAGTCAGGGTTCTAAATCTAATCAGTCCCAGGACTTCAGTACAGTCAGGGTCTTCAATCTATTCAGTGCCACAGCTTCAGTACAGTCAGGAGCTCCAGTATGATTAGTCCCAGGGCTTCGGAACAATCTGGGTCTTTAATAGAATCAGCCGCAGGGCTTTGATATAGTCAGGGTCTTAAATATAATCCGCGCCAGAGCGTCCTTACAGTGGAGTCTTCAATTTCATCATTGCCGAAGTTTCAGTACAGTGTGGGTCTTCAATATAAATAGTGCCAGAGATTTATTCCAGTCAGCTTCTTCAATATAATCAGTGCCAGGGTCTTCAATATAATCGGTGCTATGGCATCTGGAGGGTCCTCAATATACTCTGTCCCAGGGCTTCAGTACCGTCCGGTTCTTCAATCTTTTCAGTGCCAGGGCTTCAGTACAGTCCGGGCCCCCAATGTAATCAGTGCCAGGGCTTCAGTACAGTCAGGGTCTTCAATCTTTTCAGTGCCAGGGCTTCCGTACAGTCAGGGTGTCCGATGTAATCAGTGCCAGGACTTCAGTACAGCTCTAAATATCCATTTAAGTTAGATCAGTTTTGAGCAGCCGATCAGTCCATGAGCCCTGCTCCTTTTTTCAAGACGTTGAGACAGTCCAAACATGAGATTTGAAAATAGTCTTACATTAAACAGAAGCACCTTTCTCTGGCCAACAGTATATAAGATAGCTCACTGGGTCAAGCACAATACCAGCACTTCGTCTCACTCATCCATTTGTGATTCTGTTAAGCCTGGGTGGAGTTCTGATACGTGACGGGCAAAAAAAAAAAAACCTCTGATTGCGTTAGATAAATGTTGTTTGCAGTGATTCTCAGCACCAGGTGCTTGTCCGCACTGTGTAATCATTGCAAGCAGCACCACATACAGCGCAAGCGGGCGCTGCTTCCTTTCTGCTGCTAGAGTTGAATTTTTACTCGCGGCAGCTTTCTCAACGTGAACGGACAGTTTCTCAATGTGAGTGGTCGTGAGCGCACGTAACCACTCGAAATAAGAAATCTGACCGCCCTCGTTGAGAAATCTCGCCGGCAGGTTGATTTTCTACGCTCACGCTCACCAACTTGATGTTGACAAACGCGAACGAGGAAATATCTCGCCGGGAGGTGGATTTTCCTCACTTGCGCTCGCCAGCATGACGTTGAAGAACGCAATTGAGCAAATAAACTCTGCTCAGCGGAGTTGAGTTTTTTGTTACTCCGCGGAAAGCTCTGATAACTCGGCGACCGATGTTCACAGCCCAGATTTAGTTTCTCTCTCACCCTCCTCTCTCAGAAGGCATCAGCAGGAGACTCCTAGCTGCAGTTTGTGTGCTTTACAGACAGAAAGAGTGTCAGTCCTCAATGTTTCAGCACCACGGTTTCCACACCCTTGCAAATTCTGAAGAAATAGTCATGGCACTGGCTCACGCGTCACAATGTCACCAGACGACAGTGTGTACAGCACACACTGGTTTTTAAAGCACATGTGAAACAAGCGGCAGGGAGTGTGAGTGAGGCCGCGAGCTCTAGGTCACATACTATTTATTTGCATTGTTTGTTCCATAGTTTGCCTGGGGTGCTCTCCTGCGGCTTTCCTCCTGCACTTATCACTGATAGCGCCCTGCATGCCCGAATACTCTAGCAGAACAATGCAGCGGCAGAGGTTGGTCCATGCAGCATGGGGGAGGGCAGGATTTCCTGCTCTCCCACTCCTGCACACCTTAGGTCGCCAGCGAGCTGGAGAGCGGTGACTCCATGCTCGAGGTCTGCCTCTAACCCAGAGGTCTTCAATATGTGGGGCGCGGCCCTCAGGGGGGGCCACAGAGTCCTGGTAAGAGAGTCGCGCATTCCCCAGCTACACTTGTCCCTGTAATCCAAAATGTTTGCTTTCCTTTTGGAAAAAGACAGCCATCCTGGGACGGCTAATTTAGATCCTTACCTGCTGATTGCCTGAATGAAATGCAAATGTGCCTTATCAGTTAACCTGCAAGTGTAAAGGATGCTTGGGAGCAGTGTTAGCTTCAATTGATCAAATCACTCCAAACTTTGTGATGACAAAGATTTGTATTTTTGAGTGGAAGTGCAAAGAACAACTGGGCTGGGTAGTGCTTGCTTTTAATTTTAACTGCACTTACACAGCCCTTAGTACCCCTAAAGAGATGTTGAAGGGACAGTTCTGTAAAAAAACAAAATCTACATTTTGGAAGCACCATTTAATTGTAAAACTATTTGCAAGTTTTGCAGCATTCTATCTTACACTGTGTGTAATGCAGACATAAAATAATGACTTACATATTCACATTGCTCTATGTCACAGTCTATGACCTCGTAGTACAAAAAGAAATCACTATTCTCCACTTCACCAATCAAGACTTAAGTTTGTGGCTCTCCGATTACACACAGACCTCTGCAGTGCATTAACTAATAGAGGTTTCATAAGGTTTCATAATGTACTGTAGTGCTTTTTCCACTGAGTAACTTTTTTTTATTTATTTTTCATTTACGCTGCCCCTTATTTTTTGGAGATACGTGATGGTATTAGTAAATAACTTTTATTCGGTTTCCAAATTTTAACGGAACCACAAAGAAGTACACATGAAAATCAACATACATAGTTTAAAAAGAATAAAAGTTCATTCCTGAAGATATAAAAAGATAAAAACCTGAAAGAACATTTTAAAACACTGGAGCTACAGTTAATCTTGATTACGGCGGATTTTTACACATGTTTTAAGAAAGATAGCAATGCATTTAGCTTTAAATACTGATTCTAAGTGTTGTAGTGCCAAAAGGGCAGGACGGCATCTTCTCAAACCCAGGGATAACAGTATAGGAATGATCCAACGTTTGCGAGGTAATTTGTAAAGTTTGCAGAACAATGTTACATGAATAGTAGACTGTTCGGAAACACCATCATAAGGACACCGGATAGATGGAATGGACCAATCCTGTTTCTTTGGAAATACAACCAAACAAAAAAAGATATTGAACCTAAACCGAGTCAACAGATATTTATCATAAGTGGTCGAACAAAAGGTGAGATACGGTTGAATACCCTGAGTACATTGAATAGTTAAAATATGTCGGTTTGAGACCTTGTTAATTTCTTTAGCTATGCGTATTTCCCTTAAATGTGACAAACATAACATTTTTAGAGTCTTTCGTGTAATAGTGGACAAGATGGAAGGTTCTTTAAAATATATAGGAAGGTCCAAGTCCTTAAAAAAGTTGTAAACAAAGGACAGCCACGGAATATCTGCCCAGTTATCCAGGTCCAAACAGTCTAAAATTAATGTACGTGTTAGACTGCACTGTTCCGTTGACCAAATACGGTGCCATAGTAATATTGGCTGAATCTTGATGTAGTCAGCAATGTGATCTATGCCCAGTTCGATATGGCAACTATACGTTGGAGAGCACTGCGAGACGGCCAACAAAAAACAAATTAAATTGTTCTCTACCCTCTGTAAGATGTCCACGGGTACATAACCCCACACCCCAGCACCGTAAACAGCGACACTATGGCATTTTGCGTGGTATATTTGCATACGTTCTTTTGGGGGAGGTTTCCCTAATTTGCGCGCAAAAGCAATGAGGGCTGAAGTGGCTCTCAGGAATAGAAGGTGCCTGCTGTTAATGGCCTGTTTCCATGAAGAAATGTTATCGAATAAGATACCCAAGTATGGATAGGTGTTAGTACAAACAAGCTAGGCTTCTTCATTTAATATCGGTTTTGGTTTTGTCTTGGGTATCTTTTTTCCAAAATGCAACGCAAAGGTTTTTTTACTATTAACCTTAAGATCTAATGAGGCCATAAATTTACAGTAGCGATTTAGCAGGATCTGTAGTTGTATTGGGGTTCACGCCATGATCACTGCGTCGTCCGCATAAACCAGCGCAGGGATGGGACGACGGGCGATAGCTGGCAAGTCCTGACTCCCCTCTAGCATAGCCTTCTCAAGACCGTTCGTGTAAAGATTAAATAAGAAGGGAGCCAGAACGCACCCCTATTATTACAGAAAAATCATCCTACTACACCTTTCAGATCACCCCGGCAAAAAACTCAGCTAAAGAACTTTTTCAGGTAGTTACTCATCTCTCCAACCCACCTTCCCCCTGCTTCAATGGAACCCAATCCCTTTGCGACTCTCTCGCAAATTTTTTCAAGGAAAAAGTCACTGATATTTTTTCAGCCTTCACCCTCGCACCCTCCGCTATCTCAATCAATTCTCCATCTAATAACAATACACCTTGCCTCCCGTTCTTCGAAGCTGTTACAGAGGAACAAGTCCATCGACTCATTCTGGGTACAAAATCAGGATCAACTCTAGATCCTTGTCCCCCTGCCAGTCTTAACCGAATTCCTGAAGCCATTTCTCCTATCTTGACGTCCATCTGCAATTCCATGTTCGCAACGGGCATTTACCCATCAGTCTGGAAGGAGGCTATCATTAAGCCGCTCCTAAAAAAACCTACCCTTGATCCCCTTCTCCCTGCCAGCTACCGACCCATCGCCTGTCTTCCCTTTCCAGCAAAGATTTTTGAAAAAGCGATGAACCTGCAACTATCTAATTTTATAGATAAAAATAACTTATTAGACAAGACCCAATTCGGCTTCAGACGGGGCCATGGAACTGAAACCGCGCTACTAAAAGCAGCAGACGAAATCAGAATGACCCTGGACAAGGGAGGAGCCGCGGTACTGATATTACTGGATCTTTCTGCAGCTTTCAACACGGTCGATCATGGCACTTTGATCGACCGTGTTTCAGCTATAGGAGTCAAAAACAAAGCGAAAGACCTCCTGGCATCCTTCCTAGCTGATCGTCACCAAACAGTCAAAATGGCCCATTTCGCTTCCCAGACTTTCACTCTCCCTTGTGGCGTCCCTCAGGGCTCCTCGCTAAGTCCGACACTTTTCAACATTTATGTTTCGGACTTAGCAAGAGTAATAAAATCTTACGGAATTGCCCTGACAACCTATGCAGATGATACCCAACTTGTGCTTTCTGTACACAACAACGGGTCATCAGTGGCAGCAAATTTTCAAACAGGAATGAGGGCTATCAGCTCCTGGATGTCATCTAATTGTCTTATTCTAAACTCTGACAAAACAGAGGTGATGACATTCGGGAGGCTGGACCCCATCTGGTCCTCTCACTGGTGGCCATCGGAGTTAGGAGACCCCCCTCAACCCGTTACCAAGGTTCGTAACCTTGGAATCATATTTGCTGACAAATTGACATTTCAGCATCACGTCAATTCAGTGGTCTCTTCATCTTTTTACATCCTAAAAAGTATCAAAAAACTGCTCCCTTACCTCCCATCATCGGCCGGCAGAACCTTGGTTAGTACATTGTTTTTTTCTGAAACCGATTACTGTAATGCTCTTCTATTGAACGCTCAGAAAAAAAGTTATCAACCAACTCCAATTTGTCTAGAACGCCTCGGCCAGAGTCCTCTTAAACATTCCCAAATTCAAAACCATTTCCTCTCACATCCGCCAATTACATTGGCTCCCGTTCAGGAGCCGGATAATGTTTAAGGCCCTGTGTATCACTTACAAGGCAGTCAATAACGTGGGTCCACAGTTCCTCAGAGCAGCTTTCCGCCCGCTTGAGTACCCAAGAACACTCCGCTCCTCCTCGGCACATATGCTGAAAGTCCCTCGAACAAAAAAGGCTAACTGGGGTGACAGGTGTTTCACTATCTCTTCATCCAAACTCTGGAACACACTGCCCCTCCACATTAAAACCGCCCCAACCCTCCTTAGTTTCAGGAAGAAACTAAAAACTTGGCTCTTCCCAGTATAACTTATCACCTCAGCGATGGTTCTGTATTCTAGCGCCGAGACACCCCCGGATATTTGCGCGCTCTAAAAATGGCACAAACATAAACATAAACTCCCCTAGTAACTGCAAAGGTGGGGTGAGCTCACCATTCATTCCAAATCTAACCGTAGCCGATGCTTCAGAGTACAGCTCGCGTAGGAAAGATATCGCTGAGTCTACGCCCAGTTCTACTAAGATTGACCACAGCCTTGAGTGTGAAACACAGTCAAAAGCTGCGGTCAAATCCACGTAGACCAGGTGGATGTTACCCTTCTTAGCCCTTACATATTTCCCAATAAGAAGGGAGAGGTTCAACGCCTTCTCCACAGTGCCCAGGCCCTCCCGGAAGCCGTATTGCAGGTCTGTCAAGATGTTATTGGCCTCAGACCAGACCCGCAATCTATCTAGGATCAGCCGACCAGCAACTTTTCCATGGGAATCCAGGAGGGAAATGGCTCTGTAACATGCAGGGTTGTTACGATCTCCCCTCTTGAAGATGGGTAGCAGGGTAGAGGTTGACCAAGATTTTATAAGGCCCCCTTTTAAAGCAGCTTCGATAACCTGCGTTAGTACCGGCACCCAGAGCTCCTGCAGATGGGTGTAAATATCCGGAGGAACCCCCTTGCGGACCAGGGGCCTTACCCGACTTTGAGGATGACAGAGCAGTAGCTACTTCATCATAACTAAAAGATAGATTAATAGGGAAAGTTGATGGGTTGGGAGATACTCCCTCTCCTCTATTGTCTAGATACGAACTTTCATCTGAGGATATTTTCGAAAAGAGAAGGACCCAATCTTCTGCGGTGATTGCTACCTCAATGCTGGGGCCAGAGTTCGTGTCAGTCAAGAAAGGTGATTTAACCACCTTCCAGGACATGACACTGTCCATTCTGTTACAGCTTTCATGGAGTTTCTCCCAGAGGTCTCTTTTGATTTCTAGCCTGCATTTTTTTATGGCCAGGTTATAAAACTTTCTCAGATTCCTAAGTTCATCTTGATCCCTCACTGGTTTGCGTAAGGCTATTTTTAGGGGCGAAAGAGCCTTGCGGCATTCAGAATTAAACCAACCTTTATCTTGGGAGAGGTTCTGCTTTTTTTTTTCGAAGCAACTCCTCTCTAATTACCTTGGTGATATTAATGAAACCGGTCAAAATCTGCTCTGCAGAGGAATGCAGATTTAAACATGTTTCCAGCATTGGAAGGGCTCTAGTTATAACCTTTGTTGTTACGACGTCCGGATCTACTTTGGACCATTTGACCGAGTATCCATTAATTTTGTCTATACTTATAGCTCTCTGGTTTAACACCCCCACGTCACCAGTTGTGTTACATACAGTCTGCGCTAAGATGGTAACACTAATGGGGAAGTGATCACTACTGATATCATCTCCAGTTAAAAATGAAAGCAGCTAGTCTTTCATATAGTTGGAGATCAGGATGAAATCAATTATGGTGTTACAGCCCCTGCCGTGAAAAGTGGGGGAAAAGTCGATTGGAGGCTCTACTAATTCATTTGCATAACCCAGTCCTAGGGTAAAAAGCTTTTCGTTCAGAATATTCCCCATGCTGGAATGAGCGAAATGAGTTAGAGTTCTTCCGCTTTCATCGACAATGCCACAATTAGTCTTGTTATAATCTTTACATACGGAAATATTACAATCTCCACCCCATATCAACTTAAAAGGTGAAGACGAGATTCTACTCCGTTGCTCATCTAAGACGGAGGTTATCCTATTGAGGACTTGGACAAATTCTGGCATTGACAGATTACTATAAAAGTTCACTAAAAAATATGTGTTCCCTTGATTCACTGAGAGTTTAAGGATCTGATAGTTCTCTTCGGTTTTGAGTTCAACAATTTCCTTAAGTAAGAGGCTGTTAGATACATGTACTGAAAGACTTCCCTTAGGTCTACCAAAGAGGGAAGGACGTGCACTGGAGTAAAACGTTCTATACCCCTGAAGATGGATAGCAGTCACTGACCATGTTTCCTGGCAACATATTACGCTGTGGTTTCTGACTGTTTCTAGCCAGTTAAGTTGGTCGGTTTTGGGACGCAGACCTGCTACGTACCAAAATATGATTGAAAGGGTCGAACTACTAGGAGGTAATACCTTGAACGGGAGATCAGGTTGTTTATGATGAGTTAACGGAGTATGGCCATGAGTCGACGACAAGGGATTTTGAGTTGAGTTCCAAGGCCCTTCATTCAGAGTACTGTTATTCGGGGCCTTGTTGGGGAGCTTGCTTGAACAAAAAAGACTGTGAAAGTAATCCTCAAGTGGAGCATCCTTTTGAGATACGGTCACCTTGTCTGAGGTATGCAGGTTAGAATTGTCTGGGGATATTGGAGTAGCTGTTAGTCATTCTACGTCCTCTAAACCTGACAGAATGTTATATCGATTCTGGGTAGGAATCAAAAAAATCTTGTGGTCAATTGATGGTTAAATCTGCGATCCTGAGTGGGAGGATTGTTCCGCAATGAGGGATAAAAATAGCCCGGGGTTCTAAAATAATCATTCTGATATTGAAATGAAGGTATGAAGTGGTCGTTATGGTGTAGAGGTGGGGGCCTAAAACAGTCTTCCTGGTGTTGGAATAGAGGTCTGAGGCGATCTTCTCGGTGTTTAAATTGGGGCCTAGAGTGATTGTCCAGATGTTGAAACAATGGTCTGATACGATCATCCTGAAGATGGGCTAGGGGCCTGGAGTTAGTGGCCGGGGTCAACATGTTTTTAGGGTAAAAATAGGGCAATTCACGAGCTGTTATTGCATTAGTACCGCTAAGGGGAAACCAATTTAAAATATGGCTAACTGCCCTTTTATCTCTGACATTTATTATGATGATGTCACCCTTTATGTTCTTTATACTGGGTCCCAACCAGGGAAGACGCCTAACATATAGGATTTTGCCATTTGCGTTAGGAGGAAGGGGACGGTTCTGCCTAAGCCAAAAAATGACTTTATTTTTCAATTGGTTTTGATCTTCTCTTTTAACGTTCTCCAGGAGTGGAACTCTAGTGAGGACTACCACAAGTGGGGCTGCTTCTGGTGGTAGGTCCGCAATAAGCCTCTTAGGGATGGATGACCTTGCAGAATCATCGTGGCCAATAGGTTTTTGGACAGTTCTTGAGAGGTTCGGTTTTCCACCCGCCTGAGCCTCTTTATCTCTTTTGTTCATTTCTTGCCGTGTTGTTTTGGGGGACATTGGTTTCAGGGTTTTAGGTGTAGTGTGGTTTTTACCTCCTTTTGAACAGTGATGCTTGGGGAAAATACAGTAGAATTGGGCACTAATGGGGGCCTTGTTATACCCTTTATTCCCTCTTTAATTACCCTGATTACCTGTTCTAAGTTTCCCAGTTGTTGAGCTATTCTTTTTAGTCTCTCTACTAAAGGCAATATGAGAGATCTAACCAGTTTTTCAATACTTCCTATCAGATCGGGTCCTAATGTTTCTAATGTTGGGGAGGGTGGGTGAGTAACTGGTACAGGTAATGTATGTACGTCAGATGAGGAGCTCTTAGGTTTAGCAGGATCAGTGTTACTCTTTGGTCCATTCCCCCTCTTTCTCCTTTTTTTTGGGGGGGGGGGGGCCCTTGTACTCGAGGGTTTTTAGAAGATTTATTGGGTTTTTGGGCAGTCTCTGCCAATGGTAACGGTGTGTCTGCCAAGGCTTCTACCTCAAGTATCGTACTGACTAAGGTAGCAGAGAGGTTTATGATCAAATCATTATTTTCATTTAGATCGGGTGGAGAGGTTCTATCTTGAAGGAGTAAGGGTATGCCCTCAGTGAAAGATGCATCAGGATTCTCGCTTCTGCAAGGCGTGCTAAGTAGTGGAGACATGGCTAGCTGTAGCGGCCCTAGAGATGAGCGTTTATTAGGTCTCGCCTGTCGATGCGCATGCGCATCGAGCAAGGCGAGAGTATTGGCACTTATCCGCTCTTTATCCACACTGCAAGGAATCGTGGCGATTCCTTGCAGTGCACGAGAAATTTAAGCTCAATGCGCATGCGCATTGAGCTTAAATGCGCGTGCACATGCCCCCAGCCGCCTACTCTCTCTCACAGCCTCCCCCAGCTCCGCCCCCTCACTACTTGATTGCACGGCCGTAAGGCCGTGCCTCCCCTACTCTCCTCCCCCCTCCTCCTCTCCTCCCCTGCCTGCCTGCCGCTAGGCCGTGCCTCCCCTACTCTCCTCCTCCTCCTACTCTCCTCCCCTGCCTGCCTGCCGTGTCGCACCTCTCCCCTCTCCGCCCCCTCCCCTGCCCGCCCCCTCCCCTGCCCGCCGTGTTACGGTGAAAGGCTTGTTTCCGTTTGTCTCTCTCCTTTCAGGTATTCCCTTCCTGTATTCTTTTTCCTCGAGCTTTACAATATTTCTCCCAAGTGCCCCCACCTTCTACCTTTGTCCCTCAATTTAAACATTTTCCTTCGGCCTCCTTTTCAATTATGCTCCTCAATTTTCTGCCTTGAGGTTCAGTCGCCCCCTTCAATGGCCTTCCTCTCCTCGTCCTTCCTTCCTCTTGCCTCTCTCCTCCGTTCCCGGTTCCCACGCTGCCTGTCCCTGCCTCCTGCCTGTCTTTGGGGTCTCCGTCTTCTTTGGTTGTCTCCCCTTCCCGCCGTGTCGCATTTCTCCTCCCCCTCCACTGGTCCCCGCAGCCTCCTCGAGTGAAGCCCCTGCCTGCGCCAGCCCTGCCTGTGAGTACCGCGTGCCTGCAGCAGCTCTCCGAATTCGACTGCCTCCTGCAGGCGACCCCTCCCTTACATGTTACTGCTCCATGTCTGTGACCGCATAGTTTCTCTCCGCCTGTGACTGCTCCTGCCTGCGATTGTGCGTTGACTGTAACTGGTCTCCAGTTGTGTGTGTGCGCTCTGTAACTGCTGCACACATGAGCCTGCTCCTGCGATTGCTTCCTGGCCGACTGTTTCTTGTGTTTGTTTAACAGTTTATTCTGACCAATTGATTTACAGTTCACAGTCGGGATTTCACACGGTTTGCGAAGTTAGCTGGAAACTAAGTATATGCTGGGGCTTTGTCAGGTACATGCAAACGAGAGCAAACTTACTCAAACACAACTCCAGACCTTCCTGAAGTAAAATCCTTGTCTGACTGGCGCAGAGTTAAGAGGCGAACGCGCTGTCGTCGTTTGCGTTCCAACTTAAATATATCGCGCCAAAAGATTAAAAGCAAAGAAGAGCTCACTCACGCGCACACACGCAAATAGTTGTAACTTTTACAGCGCGTGCCTCTTGAATTTACGTAGCAAATCTCGCGTCATTGTTGATAAAAAAACACGTGCTCAATTATACTATATCCAATCCTGGCTGCCCCGCTACAGTATTTGCACTGAATTATTGCTCGCCCATGTCAGGCTTCGTTTAGCGCTTGCAAACGGATGTAGATTTAATATAATGTTACCCGTCTTCAGCCATGGTTCTTTCCTTCGCGTTTTGCCGCGTTGACTCTGCGAGAACCCCTTTAACTTCCACGGCTCAGAACCGGAACGCAGCAGCCAGTCGGATACCAAAAGCAAACGAAGCCATAATCGTTGTCGCCCCACCGTCGCTCTCTTCCACAGGTTTCCCATCTCTTCGGACATCCGCTTCCAGGAACATACAGTTTCCTCTTTTGGTCACCATATAGCAGTGGGAGTCTAATGCTAAGCCTGCCGCTGCGTTTGGGTTTGAAGTCGAGCAGGCTGTGATGTCCTCGCTTCCAGGCACTGTATCTGACCCTCGGGCGCTCTCTGCTAATAGCCAGTCAAGCCCCAGCACTGTCTGCTCTTATTTTTTTCTCACTCACCCTCACTCACCCTCACCCCCTCCCTCACCCTCCCTCACCCTCACTCACCCTCACTCACCCTCACTCACCCTCACTCACCCTCACTCACTCACCCTCACTCACCCTCACTCACCCTCAACCCCTCACCCTCACTCACCCTCACTCACCCTCAATCCCTCACTCACCCTCAACCCCTCACCCTCACTCACCCTCAATCCCTCACCCTCACTCACCCTCACTCACCCTCAATCCCTCACTCACCCTCAACCCCTCACCCTCACTCACCCTCAATCCCTCACCCACACTCACCCTCAATCCCTCACCCTCACTCACCCTCAATCCCTCACCCTCAATCCCTCACCCACCCTCACTCACCCTCAACCCCTCACCCTCACTCACTCTCACTCACCCTCACCCTCCACCCTCACTCACCCTCAACCCCTCACCCACCCTCAACCTCAACCTCAACCCCTCACCCTCACTCACCCTCACTCACCCTCACTCACCCTCACCGTCACTCACCCTCACCGTCACTCACCCTCACTCACCCTCACCATCACTCACCCTCACTCATCCTCACCCTCACTCACCCTCACTCACCCTCACCCTCACCCTCACTCACCCTCACTCACCCTCACCCTCAACCCCTCACCCTCACTCACCCTCACCCTCACTCATCCTCACCCTCACTCACCCTCACTCACCCTCACCCTCACTCACCCTCAACCCCTCACCCTCACTCACTCACCCTCACTCACCCTCACTCACTCACCCTCAACCCCTCACCCTCACTCACCCTCACTCACCCTCAACCCCTCACCCTCACTCACCCTCACTCACTCACCCTCAACCCCTCACCCTCACTCACCCTCACTCACCCTCAACCCCTCACCCTCACTCACCCTCACTCACCCACTCACCCTCAACCCCTCACCCTCACTCACCCTCAACCCCTCACCCTCACTCACCCTCAACCCCTCACCCTCACTCATCCTCAATCCCTCACCCTCACTCACCCTCAACCCCTCACCCTCACTCACCCTCAATCCCTCACCCTCACTCACCCTCAACCCCTCACCCTCACTCACCCTCAACCCCTCAGCATCACCCTCACTCACCCTCACTCACCCTCACTCACCCTCACTCACCCTCAACACCTCACTCGCCCTCACCCTCACTCACCCTCAACCCCTCACCCTCACTCACCCTCACTCACCCTCACCCACCCTCACTCGCCCTCACCCTCACTCACCCTCAACCCCTCACCCACCCTCAACCCCTCACCCTAACTCACACTCACCCTCACCCACCCTCACTCACCCTCAACCCCTCACCCTCACACAGTGCAATAGGTCTCGGAGCATTTGAGTTAGAGCTTTTAGAAATGTTTATGGCTTTTTTTTTTAATTCTTTAGCATTGGCTACAGGAAACAAAAATGCTAAAGATTTACAAAAAAACCCATAAACAATTCTAAAAGCACTAACTCTAATGCTGCGAGACCTATTGCATTTCCAATGCTTGTTCTTAATGAGCTCAACAGAGCGACGTCTCTCGGCCCGTCGCTCAGCGAGTACAGTGTCCCTGTCGGTTGCTGCGACGGCCCTGATTACATAATTGTCTAATGTCCCTCTTTTAGTTCCTCCACCCACTGAGGGTTTTTCTTTAGGGGCAGGCGAGGTCACGGTGCCTACTTAGGCAATGAATACCTAGTTTAGCCACGCTTAACCTTTAAAGTTATCTCTGATCAAACTATAGGTGAGCATTTATCGGTAGTGAAGGAAGCCAAGAAAAACATTAGGTGGGTTTGCTTACTAGAATCGAATGCATAAACGGAAAGTCGATCAGTCCTTGCCGTTGATTACACGTTGAAAGAGGGGGGACCCAGCCTCCTCTGGCACCTGAGGGCCACAGAGGGCCCGCCCTTTGCCCGGGCTTAGCCCGGCGCGCGCCCGGTCCCGCGACGCGGGAGGTGGTGCCTTAATTTATACGCCGCATGGCGCGTTGCTCCCAGGTGCGGCTCCGGCCGCAAAGGCAGCTGGAGGATGTAGTCTCTTCCCCGCCGGCGCTTCCCCTCCACTCGGCGGCCACACGAGTTGAATTAGAGTGTAGCAGCGAGAGGGGTTTTGCGGACTCTGGTAAAAAGGAGGGACGGCGTGATGGTCAGCAGCAAGTAAGGTCATCAGGGTTCACTGGGCGCAGCGAGCAACGAGCAGCATAAGTGAAAAGTCCCCCGCTCCCCCGGAGGTGGTGCCTTAATTTATGTGCCGCTTAGCGCGATGCTCCCAGGTGCGGCTCCGGCCGCAAAGGCAGCTGGAGGATGTAGTCTCTTCCCGGCCGGCGCTCCCCCTCCAGTCGGCGGCCACACAAGAGTTGAATTAGAGTGTTGCAGCGAGAGGGGTGCGGCGGACTCTGGTAAAAAGGAGGGACGGCGTGATGGTCAGCAGCCAGCAGCAAGTAAGGTCATCAGGGTTCACTTGGCGCAACGAGCAGCATAGGTGAAAAGTTCCCCCGTGATGGTGAAAGACATAAACATACAGAATATATTGTGGCTTATTTATGAGAGGCTTGCATCGCCAGATGATCACTTTTTTTGACACTCCGATTGTGTAAGCGTCCAACCAGTCTCCAGCCATTGCGAGCGGGCATCGACGTCCGCTTGCAATGTGAAAACAATGCAGTACAGGAAACCTGGGTCACACTAAGAATTGGAACTAAAAGTGGGCGTGTCCTTTCAATCGTCATAGTCAACTCAGGGCGACATAACATTCCCCCGCCCCACATACCCAAACCCGCAGAGGAAACACAGACAATTATAAGTTTGGGTAAAAATTGCTGCAGGATTTATTTACATACAACATATGTAAAGATGGTGGGTTAGCTTACGGGCGATCCAGGACAGGCCGCATTCTCGCCACCTGTCCGCCTGATTGAGCCAAACAGCACAGTGGCGAACCACCCAACTGCTGTATAATAGAATTAAATACTGACACACCCATTTGCTGGGCGTGACTAGGCAAACCCCCGGCTGCACAGGCCCACAACCGCCCGAAGGACTACTGGGGTGCCGACACGGATTCCTGCACCTCCCATGAGGTTACAGGTTAGGCTCTGGCACCCCTATGTGCCCGCTGAAGTACATCATTTGCACCTCTCTTCTTCCGGATCGCCCCGTAACTCCGCCTGCAACGAAAAACAAACACATTACAAAAACCCCCCAACCCCTACTATTGACACTCTGGGTAAGAGGAAGGGAGGGAAAAGAGTGTCCAGCGAAGTCGCGACGGCGTCCGGGCGGCAAAGAGGCTTAGGGGAAGGGCGCCGAAGCATAAGTACCCCAGAAGCCCCTCCCCGCCGCCCGGACGAGATTCTCGGCCGGCCGCCTCCTCCAACCGGTGAGGCGGAGGTGCCGGACATAACAGTGGGGGCGGGACCGCCCTCCTTGACTAGGTGCCCGCCCTCTTGATGGCCACTGCGTGGCCTCGGGCAGGCGCATAGTCAACTCAGGGCGACATAACATTCCCCCGCCCCACATACCCAAACCCGCAAAGGAAACACAGACAATTATAAGTTTGGGTAAAAATTGCTGCAGGATTTATTTACATACAACATATGTAAAGATGGTGGGTTAGCTTACGGGCGATCCAGGACAGGCCGCATTCTCGCCACCTGTCCGCCTGATTGAGCCAAACAGCACAGTGGCGAACCACCCAACTGCTGTATAATAGAATTAAATACTGACACACCCATTTGCTGGGCGTGACTAGGCAAACCCCCGGCTGCACAGGCCCACAACCGCCCGAAGGACTACTGGGGTGCCGACACGGATTCCTGCACCTCCCATGAGGTTACAGGTTAGGCTCTGGCACCCCTATGTGCCCGCTGAAGTACATCATTTGCACCTCTCTTCTTCCGGATCGCCCCGTAACTCCGCCACAGCCTGTGCGGTGGTAACCGCTGCCGCACAGGCCCCCCACCAATGTCACCTATACTACCTGCATCCTCTGCTCATGAGTGCCTCTTTCAAGTCCAACAGAAAGAGGTCTAAGCCAACAGGCGTGAGGTGGACACCATCCTCCTCGAAGTACCCCTTGACCTTTTCCTGAATCAAGTCATGTTTAATGAAACCAAGCCCTCTGCGCTGCGTGAACTTTTTCATGGCCGCATTTATGCGCCTTCTAGTTCTCTCGATTGCCTCACTGGACTTAGCACCCCGCCAGTGTCTCCTGGGCACTAATTCGGACCACCAGACCTCGCATTCGCGCAACATGCTGCCAATGATACCCAGGTCCGTTTTCATCCTGAGAAGCAGAGCGGACTTCCCCACAGAGGTAATGTCGTTGCCACCCAAATGGATTATTAAATGCTGAGGAAGAGGCCCCCCCCGGGCAAGGATCTCCTTCAATCGAAAGAGCAGGCTATGCCAGCGCATACCAGGGTACCCCAACCACACGCACTCTATCTCTGAGAAGGTACCAGTCCACTGTCGGATGGCAGCCCAGCGCGCCAATCTGCTGACCATAGAATGCCCCAAGACCCACACGCGAGTACCTGTCAAAGAAAGACGCGATATGTTCAAGGGTGTTTATTCAATACACATGTTATACAAATATGAAGCACAGCAAACAAAATCAACAACACTGGAAAAAAAAAAAAAAAGGAGGGGGGGAGATCAAGGCCTAACATAACGCCTATAACAAGCAGATTCCCAACGCCCCACCGACTGCACCTGCCCTGGGGACATCCCAGCGCGGAAAGCTGAAGTGGCCGCCCCTATGCGGAATGAGTGACTCGAGAACTTCTTACCTACAACCAACAAGCCAGCCCTGTCAAGGCAAGCCAACATGATCTTGTCCATTTGATATTTTGTTAAAGGGCTGAAATCGGCATGCACTAGGAGGTAACCAGGCCCCGACGGGCGTAGTGCTAGGAAGGCTTGCAGCAATGCCACGGGGCAGTAGCGGGAATCCCCAAGGGGGGAGAGTCTAATCAGAGACCCCTTACCAGACTGGTCAGTTTTGGATCTTCTCAGCTTAACAGACAACCCACCCTCGAAATTAATATCCGCCACACCCAGGGCATCCATAGAGGTATCTGACTTAGAGCGAGCCACCAGCTCACTACTCCTGAACGCACCAAAGAAAGCTAGGGCGAAAGCCGCAGCGAAGAGGGCCTCCTCGTACCTGGAGTGCACAACAGCTTGCAACATCTGCAACATGGCCTGGAGAGAAGGGAAATCAATTGGAGACCTGTCATCTGGGGCCCTAGGATCCTCCCGCGCCCAACCCTTCAAGGCTGCCCTAATTGCAAATGAAGAAGTGGGGTCCTGCCCCCCACACAGTCTAGCCTCGTGACCAATTGCCGCTAGGTGGCCGCACACCCAAGAATGCGATTTCAACTGCTTTTTCGCCCACACTATAAAGGCATGAACTTTCTTCTCTAATGGCAACGTTTGCAAACCCAGGTCAGAGATAACTTTAGTGAACGTAGCACGGTGCCTTGAGTAGCGCTTACGTGTACTCAACGCTAATGATTTTTCGCCCAGTTCCCTCATGTGCTGCTCCACTCCAAGATGTGCCAAAGCCTTGGCGCAAAGGGGGTCATCTCCTCTCTCGCCTGAGGGCAAGCTGCCCGGAAACGGTCCAGCTGAAAACGAGAGAGAGCGTCAGCTGCGACATTGGTGACCCCCACAATGTGTCTGGCTCTAAAATCGACATTGCAAAACAGGCACCTGCTAGCCAGTTCCCGGAGCAGAGACAGCACCAGGGGGCAGCTGGCAGACAACCCATTGATCGCCTGTACCACTGCCATGTTATCTGACCAGAACAAGACTTTTCTGTGGGACAGGACCTCAGGCCACAGGTGTAAGGAAATGACAATCGGGAAGAGTTCCAGGACAGCAATGTTGGAAGTAATGCCCCGCTTGCGCCAAGAATTGGGCCAACCCTGCGCGCACCACTGATCTCCCAAAATGGCCCCAAAGCCCTCGCGGCCCGAGGCGTCAGTGTACATGTTTAACTCTGGACTCCCCACCCAAGGGGACCTCCACTTCACGGTCCCATTAAATTCTGCCAAGAAAACATCCCACATCCTCAAATCCTTCTTGAGACCGGAGGTCAACCTGACAAAATGGTACTGTTTGTTAATCTTAGCAGTGGCTTTGGCCAGGCGCCTAGCAAAGACGCGCCCAACAGGAATCACTCTCGCAGCAAAGTTTAGCTTACCTAGAAGGCTCTGAATGACCCCCAGCGGCGCTTTGTCTTTGCCCAGCAAGGCCTGAATGTCACCCCTCAAGGCCCCCACCTTCTCTGCTGGCAGACGGGACACCCCCTGTACAGTGTCAAGCTCAATCCCCAGGAAAGTCAGCACCTGAGCAGGGCCTTCGGTCTTACCCGGCGCTAAGGACACCCCCAAGCGACCAGCCAGCTCCACAAAACAGTCCAAGCCCTCTTGGCACTCCTGCGTGCCCTCCCTCCCAATGAACAGGAAATCATCCAGGTAGTGAGACACCGCAGCCACATTGTATTCCTCTGTGAGGGCCCACTGCAGAAAGGTGCTGAATGCCTCAAAGAAGGCACACGAGACAGCGCACCCCATGGGCATACATTTGTCGAAGTAGTACCCCCCTTTCCATTTGAAGCCCAAGAGATGCTGACTGTCAGGATGGACCGGTAGCAAGCGGAAAGCCGCCTCAATATCTGCCTTGGCCAGCCAGGCTCCTACCCCTGCCCTCCTCACCAAATCTATGGCCATGTCCAGGGAACAGTAGGAGACCGAACAAGCCTCTTCAGGCAACCAAGAATTGACAGAGTTCCCCTCTGGGAAGGACAAGTTGTGAATCAACCTGAAGGCCCCAGGTTCTTTTTTGGGGACCACACCCAAAGGGGACACAACAAAGTCGTGGAGGGGGGGGGGACAGGAAAGGCCCAGCCACCCTCCCCAACGCTACCTCCTTGGTGATCTTTATGTCGACAACCTCCGGGAGCTCCCTCACTGATTTTTGGTTTTCAGCATCTCTGCTGACTCTAGGACCCTGATAGGGGATCTGGAAGCCCTCGAGGAAACCATGGGACAGGGTATCCCTATCTTTCACATTGGGGTATTTATGAAGGAGGGCAAGCAACCTAGGCAAAATGATTGGGGATGGGCCTTTGGACCCACGATGGGGGGTCCGAGACCGGCAACACAGGTGGACAAGGGGGAGGGATGAGAAACTCGCGCTGCTGGGGGACCTCAGAAACAGGGGGAGGGGGGGGGGGGTCCCTGGGAGTACTACTTGTCTTTGTTGGCAGCATTGGGGGCGGGGGATCTCTTCTCACATGAGGACTCAGGGTGGGAACCACCGCACCTGCTGCACGCATGGGAGAACTTGCAGGCTTTCCCCCAAGTGCAGTTTCCCGCATTGAACATCCTGCAGGAGGAAGGGGCATACTTCTTGGCGAATTGTTTGTTAAAACCGCCCCCCCCCGCGCCCCCCACGAAAGGACTGGCGAAAATTACTCTTCTTCTGAGAGACTTGCTTCTCATTATCTGACTTCCTGGCCTGGACAACACTGTTACCACTTTCTACTTTACTTTTACCCATATGAGCAATCCACAGTCTGACCTCAACCTGGTCCCACTCCAGCTCGGGGCAGACAGACATCTTTTTACGGAACTCGCAGTCATAAGAATACCACCCCATCCCAGATGTTGCTTCCGCTTCATTAACTATGACGCTATTGTATTGGAAAAGACCCTGTGCTTGATCCGGAAAACGTTCTGTTATGACTGCTGCCAGGATGGCGAAAGCCTGACGCCAGTTTTTAATTGACTTCTCAGGCCAGGATTGGAAGCGAGCTTTCTTTTCCTCATCCTTAGACCCCATCCTCCGCACATCTACCCCATCCGCCCCCAGCATGAGGAGCGAGAAAATGTCTATGAACTCCCTCCTCCAAATGCCTTCCTTCGCCGCCTGAGGAACCTGCCAGGCCAGGGAGCATTTGCCTGACAGAAGGGGCGCCATGGTCATGAGGGCTGTGGGCGCAGGGATGGGCACCAAAGCTGTCGGTGGAGCCACAGCACTGATAGTTGGCAAAGGTGGAGGAGCGGCAGATGCCCCCACAAGAGGCTGGGCTGCGACAACCGCCGGCAAGAGGGCCACCTGGGGCACACCCTGCACCGGCGGCAGAACCTGTGGAGGAATAGCACCCGGCACCAGACTGTCTAGAGAGCTGACCGTCGGGACAATAGGCAAACTGATGGGACCCGCATCAATCCCCCCTTGAGCAGGAGTACCACCCCACACTTGAACAACATCTGCCTCCCCGGCAGAAGACAAAGGGGCCACTGGTAAAGGTGGCAAAATCACAGATTGCACAGAAACAGATGATCGTGACTGGGCAGGGCACAAACTGGCTCTTATTTCAGACATAAATGACGCCAGCGAGTCAGTAATCTTACCCAGGTCTGCCCGGGTAGCGAATTCCGCACTAGAGGCCGCCAAACGAGGAGGAGAGGGGGGGCACACCCGGACCACCGCCGGGGGGGATGCCGGGGCGTGCACTATCACTTTTCTGATCGGGTCAGCCGCCCTGGACTTTGCGGGGGGCTCCGGTGGGAAGTCTTTGACTGTTGGCTTCCTCGTGCGTTTGGACCTCCCTGTGGCTGTGTCCTCTGCCACCTCTATTTCAGTTATTAGTGGGGCAGGGGCCGGCCCTGGTGCTCTTGGGGGGTTGGCTAGTAAAAGTCCACTCGCCCACGCCACCCCATTAGTCTTTATCGCATCCAAAAGGGCTTTCATCTGGGGGTCCTGCGACGCTCCTAGCCCAGAATCCTCAACCTATGATGTCTGTGAGAAAAGAGCGGGGGACCCCTGACTCTCCATGCCGCAGTCGAAAGTATCCTCAGCAAATCCTCGTGACTTTGAAAGTAACGCACCGATGCAGTTCCTCAAACGAGTAAAGTACCTTGCACTGTCCCTGCGTAAGCGTGTGCGCAATATGGGCGATCGGAGGGGCAGAGGGGGGGGGGGGGGGGGGGGGAGAAGGCGCGGCAAGATGCACCGATGTCCGGTAACCTCGGAAGGCCTAGGTGCGGAAGCGACTGCACGCAACGGCCGGAATCTTGAGACGACGAGAGAAACGAAAAGAGTGTCCAGCGAAGTCGCGACGGCGTCCGGGCGGCAAAGAGGCTTAGGGGAAGGGCGCCGAAGCATAAGTACCCCAGAAGCCCCTCCCCGCCGCCCGGACGAGATTCTCGGCCGGCCGCCTCCTCCAACCGGTGAGGCGGAGGTGCCAGACATAACAGTGGGGGCGGGACCGCCCTCCTTGACTAGGTGCCCGCCCTCTTGATGGCCACTGCGTGGCCTCGGGCAGGCGCATTGAACCAGTCTCTTGCACAAATCCAGCATTCGACTGTAGCATGAAAAGACATTCATACTTCCTTGTATTTCCGCCTTTCATGAAAGTCTGACTTACTTTTGAAGAATAGTGCCCCTGAAGTGGGGTTTTGCCATCTCATCTAGGGAGTGATCTCTTCTATGACATGGTAATTAAAAGGGCATGGCAATAATTGGCGGGCTGGGTACCAACTCTGTGAGAGAAGAGCTCTGTGTTAATAACAGCGTTGGCATCCTGTAGTCATGGAGAAGATGAACCAGTGCCAAGCTATTTATTGCACCGTGTCCTCGCTGTAGGAACCAGCCAAGCTGCATGGGTTAATTGTTATGCAATTATAGCTAATGATTATCATCTTCCTGCTGCAGTGACGTCATGCCTCCTTTACCCTGCAGGGCTCGTAATAGCAAGAATAATCAAGTGTTTTGTTAAACTTGAGCCTGCAGCTGTATTGTCTTGAAGCTTGCTTGCAGCTCACTATCACAGACCCGACCTTAGCAGTCATTGTACCCTGGAAGCAGCTGGACCTTGTAATATTTTTTTCGGACAGCCCAGTGGTGCAGTTTACTTCGACACAGGGTGATCTAGATGGTGCCTCTGAGGTGCAGACTCATACACACTTCTAGGGATGGGCGAAGTCTGTCAACAAAAGGAGGATTCCTCTGATTTCATCATTTCCCAGAAAGGGAGCATTCAAATGCCGCATTTGAATTCCGTCCCCTCTGAAATAGCACCTCCCTAGCCTGCTGTGTCTTCTGGACAAAAAAGATGACATGGGGGCTTGGAGAACTTAAGGAAGGTGATTGGCCATCTGCAGTCACTCAAGTTGGTCTGAATACAGGGTTCCATTCTGCCAATACGATTAGCTGAACCATCCAGTACTATCAGCCACCCTCCTTTGGCTTAGCTGTAACTAAATACAAACCCCCTTCCTGGGTTCGAAACTCATGGGCACCTGCGCATTATCATGATTTCTTTTTTATTTTAACACCTTTTGAAACTGTGTTAACATCCTTACCAATTGGTTATAAATAGGATTTCTGGTAATAGTTACGTAGCAACCAATGCACGGAGAGTATTGATTAAGATTCTTTGAACTCTAACAACGTTTTTTTTGTAACAATTCCAAAAGAAACATTCTTTGTATGTAATTTGCTATACCATGGCCCTGAGGAACACGTGAACGCTCCGCCTAACATTTCTGCTGTGACTCTTAATATGGCAGAGAAATGGTAAAAAAAATTGAGACCGAGGCTATGACTGTTGAATTGGGTCAGTCTCTTATTCAGATGCATAATATGACAGCCTGGTATAAGATGCAACACTTTAAATCTATTCACTGTGTCATTCAGTGGCCAGACTCTGTCTCTGGAATTGTCAACCAATCTTATCTGTCCGCATAGGTGCAGTTTGCCCACCCATAACCTATGTTTGCCCAACATTTTGGAATATTGATAAAATAATTGACTTATCTGCTGTAATTCAGTTTGGTGTCCATCCTTAAACAAAAGTTTTAGTATTATGGAAATTTTAATTGACAAAAGCAAGCGAACAATCTTCATTGCTATTGTTACAGTGTGGCTTACACTAAAGAGAGTCTGGATAGAGATGCTTCCGCTGGTGTTGTACGTTGGTGGGTCCATTGTTAGAAAAAGCAGTTTTCGCTGTTGAATCACCAACAAAAATATTAAATATGATCTATGGATGTATTTTTAAAGGCTGGCACAAGATGCATTGTTTCCACTTTATTTTCTCCAGGAAACTCTTGTTGGTTGAATGCTGAATTGTCTTGTGCCTTTGAAAATATTTTTGGAATCCTCCTCTCTTTTATGCGTTCTATATTATATGATATAAATAATAGTTGTACGGTTTATGGCTAGCTTCAGTAAAATAGCTCCCTGGCTGGGAGATCACTCACACTTTCCATGTTTACAGCGGAGCCATGTGCTCCTCGAAGCGTTCCGACAGCGATCCAAGGAGGAAACGTGGCTTTGGATGATGTGTGATCAAGTGAATCAGAGGCAAGCAACAAATTGTGATGATCCCCGATACTTTACCACTTCTTACTATTGTATACTTCAGTCAACGCATATCTGAAAGAAATAGTTAGTTATAGATTCCTTACATTAGAATATCCCCCAGGCATCAGACTGGATCCATAAAGTTTTTCGTCAGCAGTACCCCTGCGTGTTGGTAGGTGGTGTCGGTCGATGCCGCGTCCGTCGTCGGCGTCGTGGTCGCTGGGATGATGTTGCGGATGTTACATAGATGCCACCCTCGCTCGCTGACGTCAGTTCTTTATTTCTCCACGCCAGCAAGCGCAGATCAGGATAAAAGCTGTACCCCCAGTCATTTTTTTAACTGAGGTTTTGCGACTTTTGTCAATTTCTTTTTCGAGTCTTCGACTACTGGTGCACGAGGGATGCCTGGTTTCAAGGCCTTCGGTTCCTGTACCCGACTGATGTTGGTAACGGATCTGCACTGCATGTGCCTCTTCTGCTGGGAGCGTGACCCCGATCACAAGTCGTGCTCAGACTGCTGAACCATGGCCCGAAGTATTTGCGGGAGCTGTCCAGAAAGCTCCTCTAGGCCCGGCAGGCGGCTCCGTGTCGCTCAGCGTCCCGGTCGCGAGGGAGGTTATGGAACCGATTGCGGAGCACCAGCACTCGTCGTCCAAGTCTTTGGACTCGGGTCGGGTAAGTTGAAGCACAGTAAGAAGAAATCAAAGAAGTATCATCGCTCTTCGACTTTCCATAGTCCATCGGCCTACGTGATGAAGGGTGCGGGTGGTGCCACTCCCGCGGTTCTGCCTGCGGAGCCTTCAGGATCGACTCTGGCCTTCCCTCCCTTCGCAAGACCAAGAGAGACCCCTGCCCAGTTTCTTCAATTTTACGAAGTGATGCATGCCATCTTTGGCCAGCCAACTCTGCCTGTGCGCCTTTGGGCCCTGCAAGCTCCGTTGGGGGCCTTAGGCCTTTGACACCGGTGGTTCCAGCCCCAGCACCTTAGGGCCCCCTTGGATCCAGGCCTGGATCCGGATCGGCGTCGGTTGCCCTCGTAACACCCCACTGGCGCTGCTTCCATCGGCACCATGTCCGCAGCCAGCGCAAGCTAGACCCCCAGCCGGCGTCGTCCCCGGCTTCAACCCCAATGTGGATACGGAGCCAGACCGGCATTGGCCGACGCCGGAACCTGGATACATTTGTGCCTGTATTCCACCCTGGCCATTTCCAGCCTGATTGGCAGCCAGAGGCGGTTGAGGAAGCCTGGGAGGGGTCTGATGACCCTTTAACTGCCCAACTAGAGTGTGACCCGTATTGGAGAGAGGAACTGGGGGATGCCAGTGGTCTGTATACCTAACCAGACCTAGGCATGTTGTCTCCTCCTTCTGTGGCTACAGAGTAGCAAGCGTCATTCGCAGAGGTGTTGAGTAGGGCGGCCGAGGCTCTCCACCTCGAGCGTTCTATTGTGGCAGTCAGGACTAACCTCCTGACAGGTGCTTCAGCCAGCAGCGTGCTCTTCGGAGCCCCTGCTGCCGTTCAATGAAGCTCTTACGGACATCCTTTTGTGCACCTGGTCCAGGCCCAACACAGGGGCTCCTGTGGATAGGATGGTTGCCCGACGCCACTGCGCGGGACCCCACTTTCCTCTCCCAACACCCTAACCCTGAGAGCTTGGTGTTCCAAGCCTCTACGCCCAAGGGTGCCTTCCCTACAGCTCCGCTTGATAGGGAATCCAAGAAGCTGAACCAACTTGGGAAGAAGATGTTTTCTTCCTCCAGCTTAGGACTGCGGTCGGTAAACACAGCATGTTTGTTGGGCCGGTATTCCCACTCTATGTGGGATACGGTGGCGCAGGTGCTGGCTCAGTAACCGGAGGAGGCCAGGGCCGCGCTATCCTGTTCAGTCGCCGAGGGGGGAGACATAGCGAAGTTTACCATGCGCAGTGGGCTAAATACCGCAGACTCACTGGGCAGAACGATTGCCACGTTAGTAGGCCCTTGGTGCTCTGCCTGGTTTTGTTCAACTGATTTTTCCAGGGATGTCCAATCCACACCTATATACATGGCCTTCGATGGCTGTCGCCTTTTTAGCGACAAGGCCGACAACACGCTATAGTGCTTTAAGGACTCTCGACCTATGGCCAGGTCCTTGGGCCTCTCCACCACCTGCCTTGCGCAGTCTGCCTTTTACGACTACGGAAGGGGTGCCCCACTATGTCCCACCCAGAGCCACAGGCCGGAGCATGCTGTTCAGCCCCAGCGCGGCCGGGGACGTGGGAACCAGTGGCGTAGTTCTGGGGGCCAGCGAGCGGGCCAGTCCACCACAACCCCCTCTGCATCCACCTACAAACCCTCCAAGTCTGACCTTCCAGGGCCACCAAACGCCAGTGGGCGGCAGAATCCGCCATCACCTCCCCCACTGGCGCACCATCACGTCGGACAGGTGGATTCTGCAGATGGCCCGAAGGGGCCACTCCCTCCCTCCATGCCACCTCAGTGCCATCGCATGTTGTGGATTACCTGGCCCTTCTCCTACAGGAAGTTTCGGCCCTCTTGGCCAAGGGGCCATCGAGCATGTTCCTGTCCCAGAAGTAGGTCATGGTTATTATTCTTACTACTTTCTGGTGCCCAAGATGGACAAAGGCCTGCGTCCTAACTTGGATCTCAGGAAAGTCAACCGCTTCCTCCGGAAGGAGAAGTTCAATATGTTGATGCTCATTCAGGTCTTGTCTGCCCTCGAACCCGGAGACTGGTTGGTAGCGTTGGACTTGCAGGATGCTTATTTTCACCTCCCTGTCCTGCAGGCCCACCGACGTTATCTACGGTTCACGGTAGGCCACAAGCACTTTGTTTCCCGTGCTCCCCTTTCGCCTTACCAGTGCCCCTCGGGTGTTCACGAAAGGGATGACGGTGTTCGCTGCTCATCTGCGCAGATCAGGGGTTTCAGTCTTCCCCTATCTCGCGACTGGTTGTTGAAGGCGTGCTTGTCCCAGGAAGTCATCTCCCACCTCCAGACTACGGCCGACCTCCTGCATTTGCTGGCGTTCTCCATCAACGTGCCGAAGTCACAGCTGATTCCCTCTCAGAAGCTCCTTTTCATTGGAGCGGTTCTGAACACAATACAGCGAGTCCGGGATATTTGGGCTATGATTCCGACCTTTCGGCCTCTATCCCGGGTTTCGGTCAGGATGACCCTGAGGCTGCTGGGCCTCATGGCCTCCTGAATCCTGCTGGTTGATAATGCCAGATGGCATATACAGGCTCTACAGTGGGACCTGAAGTTCCGGTGGGCGCAGCATCCGGGGAATCTGTCAGATTATGTCCAGATCTCGGAGGGCGCTGCATGGCAATTGCAGTGGTTGCTCACGAACCAGGATTGGGTCAGAGGCAGATCCCTCTCTCTTCCCCAACCAGAACACACAGTGGTGAAAAACGCATCCCTTCTGACATGGGGCGGGCACATGGGAGAGTCAGAGATCAGAGACCTCTTGTCTCTGGCGGAGTCTGCTCTTCACATCAACCTTCTGGAGCTCCGGGCGATCCGTCTTGCACTGAAGGCATTCCTTCCCTCTGTCCGGGGAAGAGTAATGCAGGTGTTCACGGACAACATCACCGCCATGTGGTACTGCGACAAACAGGGCAGGGTGGGGTTGTGGGCCCTATGTCAGGAGGCCCTGCGCCTCTGGGCATGTCTGGAACATCAGGCCATATCCCTGGTGTTCAACACCTGGCGGGTTCTCTGAATGCCAGGGCAGACAAGCTCAGCCGGAGTTGCATGATGGATCGCAAATGACGTGTTCACTCTGAGGTGGTGCAAGGTCACTTTCAGCAGTGGGGAGAGCCTTGGTTAGATCTATTCGCCACCAAAGAGAACGCGCAATGTCAGCAGTTCTGCGTGTTGCAATTTCCAAGGCGGCACTCGCTAGTCGATGCTTTTCATGGCAAGTGGAGTTGCAGTCTTGTATACTCTTTTCCACCTATACCACTTCTGCCCTGAGTGCTGAAGAAGAGCAAGCACAACCGGGCCATAGTCCTTGTTGTGGCTTCGGATTGGGCACGAAGGGTCTGGTATCCCGAGCTGCTCAACATGGCCATCGATCCTCCGATCCGACTGCCTCTTCGGGAGGATCTACTATCGCAACAGCAGGGGACGGTCCTCCACCCGAACCTGTCCAGCCTCCACCTCCTTGCGTGGAGATTGAGTGGCGGCAGTTGACGTCATTTGACTTGCCTCCCGAGGTCTGTGATATAATATTGGCAGCCATACATCCGACCACTAAGATGGTCTACGCCTGCAGATGGAACAAATTTGTGGTATGGTGCACAGCAAAGGCTGTGAATCCCCTTTCTGCGGTTCTCTTGTTCCTCTTTTCTTTGGCCCGGCAGGGCTCTGCTCTAGGCACTATCGAGGGCTATTTTCCGGCCGTCTCTGCCTCTCTAAGGCTTCCTGATCAGGCTACTCTCTTCAAGTCCCCAGTTGTAAATCGTTTCTTGAAAGGCATCACTTATCTCTTTCCTCCTATTCCCTTCTTGATGCCTCAGTGGGACTTGAATTTAGTCCTGACCTATTTGATGTGCGCTCCCTTTGAGCCACTTCACAACTGTCCTCTTCGACTCTTAAAACCTGGTAGCCATCACATCTGCTAGAAGTGTGAGTGAGCTCCAGGCTCTTTCATCCAAGCCTCCTTTTCTGCCTGTACATCCGGACAAGATTGTCCTAAGAACTTGTCATCATTGCTTCCCAAGGTGGTCACCTCCTTTCACCTTGGGCAAACTATAACTTAGCCCACCTTTTTTCCGCCTCCGCATCCTTTGAAAGAGGAGGAGAGGCTCCACCGCCTGGACCCAAAACATGCGCTTTCCTTCTATCTGGATCGCGCCAAACAGTTCCAGGTGGATGACTAGCTCTTTGTTGCTACGTGGGCCCAAGAAAGGTCGGGCCGTATACAAGCGGACCATTTCTAGATGGGTAGTTTTGTGTATTAAAGCCTGTTATTCTCTTGCCAAAAAGGAGCCTACAGTGGGGCTATGCACCCTTTCCACCAGGGCGACAGCAGCCACTACTGCTTTGGGATGAATGATATCTGTCATGCAGCTACACGGGCATCGTTGCACACGTTTACAAGACATTACTGCCTGGACAGCCAAGTCCAGAGAGACGGCCTCTTTGGCCGTTCTGTTCTCAAGGCCTTTTTGGTGTGATCTTGATTCGCAGACCCAGTTGATATTGCTGGGGTATCTATTCTAACGTAAGGAATCTATAACTAACTGTTTCTTTCAGATGCACAAGTTACTTACCTTCGGTAACAATATATCTGTAAGAAACATAGGTTAGGCATAGATTCCTTACTGCCCCACCCTTCCTCCCCGTTCTGCAAACTGATTTCTAGGGTTAAGGACATCCTTTCAGGGCTCTAGTTTTGTGAACCAGTGGTCAAGTGTCTTGCATGGCTCAGTTTCTTGGCACGGAAAGTCGTATACAGAACTGACATTAGCACGCGAGGGCGGCGTCTAAGTAACCTCCACGATGTCATCCCGGCGACACCGACGACGGACGCAGAGTCGACCAACGCCACCTACTGACACGCATGGGTACTGCTGATGAAAAACTTTCTGGATTCAGTCTGCTCCCTGAGGGATATTCTAAGGTAAGGAATCTGGAACCTGTACACAAATATTTAGCAGTTCTTTATTTAAAAGCATTTACTGTTATTAAAGAAAAGGTATCAGTGAAATTCTTTAACACACAAGTTATTGCACCGGAAAAGGCCACAAGCAAATATGTAAATACTAAGTCATGGTATCCGAGTGTTTTGAGTGACTTCGAGTACATGCCAAAAGGCTATTTTTTTTCTTTATTAATTGTACAGCGTCATGATATATTTGGTCTTCCAGTAAAGCTTTCTTCTCCCTCTTGTTCTCTGCTGCTGTTTCTTTCCCACACAGGCACCTGGAGTTATTTCGGCTGGGGAGAGCAGCAGAGTATGTAACAGTTTAAATCCTTGCAAGTTCCAAGGTGCCACAGCATGCTTCTTTACAGGGAAATGATGCGGATATTCATGCATACAGGAAAAAAACTCTGCCATGTCTACGGATAGTTGGTGTCCATTTGTGTTTGTGGTCATCTGTGTCTTTGTCTTATTACCATCCACAATATCCACATGAAGCGAAATTCTTGATTACATGCCGCGTCCAGCGGAGGTAGTGGAGATTACATTTGCATTACCCTGTCTAAGAATTAGTCTCCAGCAGAAAAAAACCTATTACTTTTTCCACCCCACAGTGTGGCATACAGGGTCGGATCACAGAAAGCTGCTTGAAAGTAGAGAAGTCATTGAAGAGTAATTCTCTGTTAGAGCCAGAAACTCTGCATTCAACCAAGGATTCATTGTCTTTTTAGAAAGTAGACCACACTGGCAGCCAGGAAGAGAGCAGGGGATTCTATTAGACTCAGAGCGGGCAGCACTAATGCTGGTAGTTATTGGAATAAGCAAATCAGATATATACTTTTTAAATTTTCTTCCAGCTGTGCTTAGCTTTTCAAACTGGGCTTTTGCATCTCACGCTGGTTAATGCTGAAGTCTTGTTTCTAAATCAAGTCTCATTGGAAGATGGCCCCTCCGCAATGCGAAGTGGTTTTTTTTCCAGCAGAATACCTGTGATACAAAATGAAGAATGTATGCAGGTGAGGGAGAATGTTTTTCTTTAGGGTTGGATGCATAATCAACATACAACACAAAGTACTGCTTCCCTTAAAAATAACGTCAGTTCAAATTGTAAGTCTGTAGTTCATAGCACTTTAATACATAGACTCAGAATATCCCTGGGTATATTGCTATCAAGATTGTTTTGGTCCAGCAAAGGTGAGTGCTCCAACTGAGCTTGGAAGCCCATCTAAAATTGGTTCATCTAAATTGTAGACAGAGCTCTTAATTTTTTTTTACACAGTACAACATTAACAAATATCAGTACAAGCCAGGTCACTGATGCTTTTCACCCCACCTAATAAGGCTTTCTCATAGTTGCTCCTTACCGGGTGGCCCACATTTCAAATCCATTGGACCGTGGAAGATAAATTAAATTCTTTGTGCATTCATTTCGTACACTTGCTATTAAATTTCTGTTTCCCAGGCGAGTTTAAGTACCAGTGAATGTACAAATCACACATTAAGATTCTTCTGCTCAACAAACGATTTCAGAACTACAAGCAAATGATGTTTCACCTCAGAAGTTAGAAAAGCAAGAACACCTTAACGTCGTCAATAGTCACATGCTTTAAATATGTATTTGTTGTTTTTCCCATCCTGTCCAGGATGTAATCTCATTCCCATTTCTGGGATGTAATATCCTTCCTTCAGTGACAGCTCTGTTGTTGTTGAACTCTCTCTAACCTGTTACAAGTTACTTTATTTCCCAGAGTGCACTATAATGTGAAATTTCAAAGCTATCTCATAGGAACGTTCCAGTCTATTAAGTATAGTGAGGTAAGAATTATGCATACATTTTCTCCACTTTTATTCGCCAGCAGCCGTATAATTCAAGTATAATTACAACTCCAAAAACCAGTAGGAAAAGAGTCCACAGCAATTGTCTTTGAAGAGGACTTCCCACTTCCTGAATTCCCTCTTTCTGCACAGGACAACCTCATGTACTCCATGATGCCTTCTTTCTTCTATCTTCTAAACATTTCCTGCCACAAGAAAATGACATAATATTATGACTACCTTTTAATCCTCTTCAGAACGAGAAGTAATATAATCACAATTAAATACATCAAGGAGCACAATTTATAAAATAAACCTTAGCTATCAAAAACGTGTTACTTACATCGAAACAAAGAATACTGCTATTTGTTTAATAATGCTCTAGTAAATTCTGTAATGTAATCCCACATCTGGGGAAGATTCTAGGTGAGAAGAGAACACAGGGTGGGATAATCCTTACCTCCATTTCCTTAATAGAATCAAAAACATTCCATTACAAGAGCTAGGTACTGTTTGCATTCGGTGGCAGGTCTGAAGCGAGTATTATACCAGTTCAAAGCTCACTTACCACAAGCTGAGGCTACATCTACCATGGGTTTGAAATAAAACCTCTTAAAGGTGGAATCTGAGGACCAATCTGCTGCATTTATAATGCTCTCCAGCCTATGTCCCAGTGAAAAGACCTTCGATCCCACCCCCCTCCTGGTTGAATATGTCCCGAACACATTCACATTGAATCCTGCCTCCCTCATAATCCAGTGGGCCCACCTGGTAATGGTAGGTGAGGGCACCACCTTGAACAGCTTCCTGATTGGAAGCGAGAAGTTGTCTTTCATATTGAGGGCGGGCCTCTTCTGCACAACCTCATACACCTTCAGGCACTGCATGGCACACAGTTGAGGGCAGTTTTTGAATGCTGGATGCAAATATCTCTAAGGTGGAACTTTGTACCTTTTCTTAAATTGAATGTGACTCCACCACTCCTCCACTTCCTTGGTTTTTATTACTGAGACCTGGGCATCGGATTCCTCAGATCCCGATCTAGTAGCTGCCATTCCACCTGGCTATGTCCTGTCTAGCATGGATAGAATCGGGCATAGAGGGGGTGGTCTAGGCATATTGCATAAGATCTCACTTACCTGCCGGATGGACTCTTTATCCTTCCCTCAGATCCTTATGAAGCAGCATATTTTTCTATCAACCTAACTGCCACAGCTTCCTTTTCTGGCATACTATGCTTCTGTAGTAGGGGATCTCTGTATAGTCATAATCTAGTGAATAGTCCCGCCCATGTGCGTGGACCCCGGCAATCAAAAATAATCTCTTAAGTTGTCAAAAAAATGCAGAACTGCAAAGACACTTAAGAGAGAATTTAAAGACAAATAATGCAGCCTATATCCACAGGCTACACTGTCCAGTACTTCAACTAGAAATTCCACCAAAAAAACCACAGATAAATCACAGCCTGCCCAGTTTCTTCCATAGAGAAACTTGCCTCTACTAGTAAAAGCCTCTGGAATGATAGAGAGGAAGGCATGGACAGACAAGCCCCATAGGCTGCCATTATGTGGCTTAAATAGGATACTGTGCCTTTAAGAGAACTTTCCAGAACTTCTCCCAGTATCCCAGAATGCACAGCAGGTCTCTCTTACTTTGAGTTCTTTTTTCCGGCTCCTGCTAACAGGACCCTGGTGCATTGAGCTCTCCCTTTTTCAAGGGTTTATTGGATTGTTGTGCACTTTTTGGTTAAGTGTTTTCAGTTGCTGTACTTGGTGTTTCCCTTCACTCCTGTGTATTTCTTCAGGCTTTTTAGGGTTCTAAAATGCCTGCTCTTTTCGACAAGTGCCCAGCATGTGGAAGGAAGAAGTCCAAGACTGATCCACACGAGGTCTGCATAATCTGTCTCCCTGAAGCACATGTCCCTGAAGAATGTGACATCTGCCAGAACCTTTCAGCAAGGACCCTGAGGGAAAGGCTGAAGATTAGGCTTCAAGGCCTAGAGGAGAGACGACTGCAGGCGGGTCTGGGCAGGCTGGGAAGGCTCACTCTTCCCCTGCTGAGGCCTCTTGGGGGCTCCCCAGAGGCAGGAAGCCCAGCAAACGGTCCCGGTGTCCGTCGGCATCAATTGCATCGACAACGACGTTGAGAGGGATGACGACGGTGTGTTCCCCATCTCCCCGGGGCTCCGGGTTGAGACGGCGTGAAGGATCGACGCCGAAGGGCCTGGGGGCCGCCGTCGAGACCGCCGTCGACATCAGCGTTGAGCTATCGGCGTCGAAGGAGCGACAGGCGTCGGCGCTCCCCGTCGAGGCGGCACCGCCGGTCGGCGTCGAGGGGGATCCTCGACATCGAGGACCTCAAGAATGTGGTCGGCGTCAAGGGGGAGTCGACGCTCATCGTCGAGGACTGAACGTTCGACGTCGCGGAGGAGGCGTTCGGCGTCGAGGAAGAAGCGTTCGACGTCGCGGAGGCGGCGTTCGACGCCGGAGTCGCGGAGACGACGTTCGACGACGGAAAAGCAACGCTCCGCGTTGAGAAGAAAGAGATTGGCGTCTCGGAGTTGTTCCAACTCTCCTAAGCGCTGCAGAAGGAGTTCTGGCGCCAGAAGTCACGCTGGGTCTGGTGGAGGGCGCCGGAGACGGCGATCACCGACTGGAGGGGCTGGTTTGCAGTCCCCTCCCCCGAAGAAGTCACCGGGCTCGGGGTAGTCGGTGGTTTATACACCACCTCGGCGGAAGTCGCCCCCGCCTCCTGTACCTAAGGAGGATCCTCCCATCAACCCTCCGCTTCCACCACTTCCTCCCTCAGGACAACCACCACCACCGCTTCTGCCTCATGGGCCCGCTTCTCGGTCGGAGATACCTCCTGTTCCTCCGCCAAGGTCGGTGTCACTGCCTCCACTTCCTACACCGCTTAAGGGGAAGCCAAACCGAAACCCCAAGATAGGCCACGGAAGACACCTCGACGGAAACCTGCGGAGTGCCCACGAACTGGGAGATCGCGTTCTCGTTCCAGGAGGAGGGAACAATCGCGCAACAGATCATCCACACGATTGAGACGCCACAGGAGGCGCAGGTCTCGTTCCCATACGAGGTCCTCAGGGACCAGGGACTACTCTCCGACTTTGTCGAAGTCACCGGAGACAAGGGTGTCACTGGTTGACGATCTGGTGTCCTTTCACGATGTCCTGTTAAGAGGTGCAGCAAAATTAGGCATCTCGTTGACGGTGCCCACGCCCAAGACATCGGTAATCTTTGAGACGCTGCACCAGAAACATCTGTCTCGTCCATTATTGCCACTGGTACCGGGCCTGGAGGATCCAGCCATGGACCTTTTTCTCACGCCGGCGGTGACTAAGGCGGCCCCCTCGAGACTACAGAAAAAATACCGGGCTCCCGATTCTGATCCGGCTTTTCTAAGAGTGGAACCCCCTCCAGACTCTGTGATAGTGACGGTGGCTCGTAAACAGCATGCCACCACTCCGTCATCCACAGTCCCACCAGATAAAGAATCTAGATGGCTGGATTCGGCTGGGAGGAAGGTTTGTGGGACGTCGGCGACTTCCATGAAGGCTGCGAGTGCCACGGCCTTGTTGGGGCGCTATGACCGTGCCCTCTTGGAATCCCTCCAGCAGTTTGTAGAACACCTGCCTCGTGACAAGAGAGAAGATTTCCAGGAGGTGTTAAATGAGGGGATGTTGGTGGCGAATCAGGTCATCAGTGCTGCAGCCAATTTTTCCCTCCTGGCGGCGCATTGCTTCTGCCATGGGATTATCCAGCAGCGACACGCCTGGCTCCGCCTCACGTCGCTGAAACCTGACGCACAACAAAGGGTTGCCAATCTACCATTCTCTGGCAAAACCCTGTTTGGAAAACATGCGGATGAAGAAATGGCCCGCATGAAGGCGGAGGCCGAAACACTCATGGCTGTGGGTCTGGAAAAGCCCAAGGAGACGGTTCGGTGGACAGGGCAGAGGGCGTGGCCAAGCTTCGGGACAGCAGCAGCAACAACAGCAGCAGTTCCGAAGGCCGTTCCAGAAGCGCCAGAAAGGCAGAGGCGGCCAACAGTCTGCACCAGCGACCAAAGGCCCGGCCGGGTCTAGGCCCTGAGCGCTTACTTCCCCTGCATCCGTTACCCACTCCGGTGGGGGGAAGCGTTCAATTTTTTCTGGCAGAGTGGAGAAAAATTACTCAGGACAAGTGGGTGCTGAATATTGTTTGCAATGGATACAGTCTTCGGTTCACCAGCCCGCCTCCAGCAATTCCACCGGTCAGCTCGCAGTTTCAGCTGCACGAGCTCCAGGTGGAGGCTGATATCCTGTTAAGAAAAAGGGCGATAGAAGACGTACCTCTGTCTCAAAGAAGAAGAGGTCTGTACTCCCGGTTCTTCCTGGTTCGCAAGAAGGACAAGAACGAGTTCAGGATAATTCTGGACTTGCGACAGGCAAACAAGTGGATTCGCAGAGAGAAGTTTTGCATGCTGTCGTTGCATCAGATTTATCCCGAGTTGCAACAGGGAGACTGGCTATGTGCTATAGACCTACAGGATGTGTATTTCCATGTGCCCATTGCACACAAACACAGGAAGTTCCTGCGATTCCAAGTCGGCGCCAATCATTATCAATACACAGTACTCCCATTCGGACTGAAGTCTACGCCGAGAACATTCTCGAAGTGCATGGCAGTGGTAGCAGCACACCTGAGGAAGAACAAGGTGTTCGTCTACCCGTACCTGGACAATTGGTTGATCAAGGCCTCCTCCTTCTCGGAAGCTCGAGCACACTTCCAGAAGGGTTGCACATCCACATGTCCAAGTCTGTCCCGACTCCGGTCCAATGCATACAGTACTTGGGAGCCTCCATCAATACGCTATCAGCAAGCGTGTCTCCTTCGGAGGAGCAACGATTATCACTCCTTCTGAAGGCTCAGGCTCTTATGACCACTCCATCTACAACAGTGAGGACGGTGTCTTCTCTACTGGGATCGATGGCCTCTTGTATCTTCCCAACGCCACACGCACGACTGCACATGAGACCGTTGCAAGAGTGCTTGGTGGACCAGTGGGATCAGAGGAAAGGATCTTGGGACGACATGATACGACTGTCTCTGCATGCTCTTCAGTCTCTGAAGTGGTGGTGTTCAGCGGAGAATCTCCTCAGAGGGGTTCCCTTCCACAAGGACATTCCCACGCAGACTGTCGTGACGGATGCTTCTCTCCACTGTTGGGGGGCGCACTCCGGAGACTTACAGATTCAAGGAACGTGGTCCCCGATGGAGGCCACGTATCACATCAATTTCCTGGAACTCAGAGCTGTTCACTTGGCACTGAAGGCCTTTCATCCGTCCTTTCAGACCAACTCTCATCTTGTACAGACGGACAATACGACCACGATGTATTACCTCAACAAGCAGGGGGGTTCGGGATCGCGCACTCTGTCGCAGGAGGCGCAGGCGATCTGGCACTGGCTTCTGGCCAGAGGACTGACGATAATGGCTACCCGAGAAAACCACGAATGGTTCATAAACGACAAAGTACTAGGAGAAGTCTTCGCAAGGTGGGGGACTCCAGACGTAGATCTGTTCGCCACCGCCGAAAACAGCAAATGCCGAGACTTCGCCTCCAGGTACTACCAGCAGGGGACGCTGGGGAATGCGCTATGGATCAACTGGTCGAACAGCTTTCTGTACACTTTTCCACCCATTCCCCTGATTCCGGCGGTACTCATCAAGCTGGCCCGGTCCAGGGTGCAGATGATACTCATTGCTCTGGAATGGCCCAGGCAGTGGTGGTTCACGGACCTGCTTCACCGGTCTCTCCTTCCTCACATACGGCTGCCGTGCTGGCCGGACCTTCTCACGAAGTTCGGGGGGGCAGATATTGCACCCCAACCTCTCGTCTTTGAGTTTGGCGGCATGGGTCCTGATGTAGTGCAATATGGCCATTTTAATCTGCCCGAAGATTGCATGGACATACTGAAGGAGTCTAAGAGACCTTCCACTCGGACTTCCTATGCTTACAAGTGGAAAAGGTTCTGTATCTGGTGCAAGTCCAAGAACTATGACCCGACAACGTGCAAGGAAGATGTCATCCTTCCTTATCTTCTACATTTGGCGCAGTCAGGACTTAATGTTCATTCCATTAAGGTTCATCTCGCTGCATTGACTGCCTACAGGAAATGCCCTTCACAGACTTCCTTTTTCCAGATCCCTGTGATCAAAGAATTTCTGGAAGGCTTGAAGAAAGTATTCCCTCCTGTCAGGCTCCCTTCGCCTTCATGGGAATTGAATGTGGTGCTGTCCAGGTTGATGAAGGAGCCTTTTGAACCTATTCATAAGGCTTCGCTGCAGCACTTATCCTGGAAGGCGGCGTTCCTCGTGGCCATTACATCGGCCCGCAAGGTGAGTGAAATTCAGGCGTTGTGTTGCCAAGAACCTTATACTGTATTTCATGCTGCTAAGGTTGTTATGCGTACTCACCCTAAATTTCTTCCCAAGGTTATTTCTGATTTTCATGTCAACCAGACCATAACTTTGCCTACGTTTTTTCAGAACCCTTCATCTCCGGCGGAAAGGTCTCTACATTCCCTGGATGTTAGGAGGGTGTTGAAATTATATCTGGATAAAACCAAAGATATTCGTAGGACCAATTGTTTATCAATTGTGGATCGGTCAGGACGGGTCTTGCTACCTCTAAGCAGTCCATCTCTAGGTGGATTGTGTCCTGCATACAGTTGTGTTACCTAAAAGCTAATAAGACCTTAGGGGGTAAACCTAAGGCTCATTCCACCAGGGGCAAAGCTGCCACGACAGCTTTGCTCCGTAACGTTCCATTTGCAGAACTCTGCAAGGCGGCCACTTGGAAGTCGGTCCATACCTTTGCTAAACATTACTGTCTGGATACTGATGCCAGGGCAGACGCTCAGGTTGGGCAGGCTTCGCTGAGAAATCTGTTCGCACAGTAGTGGTGTTTATTTTCTTCTCTCCACCGCCGCTTTTGTGTGGGGATGGGCTTGCCATTCTATTCACTAGATTATGACTACACACAGATATCCCCTACTACAGAAGGAGTAGTTTCTGTCCTGTAACTCCTGTTCTGTAGTAGGGGTATCTCTGTTATAGTCATAAGTGCCTGCCCTCCTACCCGGTGGAGAAAGATATTCATGTAAGGAATGCTACAGGTCTGGCGTGTTACGCCTTCAAAAAGAACTGAAAGTAAGAGGGACCTGCTGTGCATTCTGGGATAATGGGAGAAGTTCTGGAAAGTTCTCTTAAAGGCACAGTATCCTATTTAAGCCACATAATGGCAGACTATGGGGCTTGTCTGTCCATGCCTTCCTCTCTATCATTCCAGAGACTTTTACTAGTAGAGGCAAGTTTCTCTATGGAAGAAACTGGGCAGGCTGTGATGTATGTGTGGGTTTTTTGGTGGAATTTCTAGTTGAAGTACTGGACAGTGTAGCCTGATGATATAGGCTGCATTATTTGTCTTTAAATTCTCTCTTAAGTGTCTTTGCAGTTCTGCATTTTTTGACAACTTAAGAGATTATTTTTGATTGCCGGGGTCCACGCACATGGCGGGACTATTCACTAGATTATGACTATAACAGAGATACCCCTACTACAGAACTGGAGTTACAGGACAGAAACTACTCCTATAGGCCTCCGGGTCCTAGACCCTCTTTTTCTCAAGCCCTACTGAATCTCTTTGAAACTTTTCTGGATAGACCTAACTTCACCTTGCTGGGCGATTTTAATTTTTATCTGGAAAATGATAGTTCTAGAGATACTACCTCTCTGGTGGACTCCTTAGCCGCCTGTGGCCTGACTCAGCTTGTGGCCGGTCCTACCCATCTGACCGGCCATACTCTTGATGGCATTTTCTTTAATGATATTAGACTTAAGACTAAAACTCCCATTCCTTTGTCCTGGTCCGATCACCTGGCAGTACCTTTTGAGTTGAATATCTCCCATCCATTTTCATTTCTCTCTGATATTAAGAAAGGGGTAACCAAACGCAATTTTAAACAGATTAGCAATGAAACCCTGGCCCCATACTTGACTGGACTGATCTCTTGTTCTGACATAAACGTAGACTCTGCTGCTTCAGCTCTGACTAACTCCATTACTAGAGCCGTAGATACTCTGGCCCCCGCCAAACATCACTACTGTGCCCGCAAGAGTCCCTCCATGCCCTGGTTCAATGATCGTCTTAGAACATTGAGAAAGGAATGTAGGAAACACGAAAGGAAACGGTCTGCTCACCCAGATTCTACCTGCAAAAATCGACATAAACTGCTTCTTAAGGCATACAAGACGGCAATAATTGAGGAGAAAAAGGCCCATTATAACAATCTTACGGCATCACTAAAATCCTCAAGAGATCTTTTCAAGATCATCGGGTCGCTATCTGCTCCTCAAAATTCGGATCCAATTATAGAATCCCAGGAACTATGCGATAATATTTCACCTTTTTTCCATACTAAAATCTCCGACATCTATTCTTCTCTTATACTCCTCAATTCGGAATTGGACATTAGTGCCCCTTTATCTTCCGTCCACAAGCCCGCCACATTGATGGTGAATCCAGGATTTAGTTTCCTGGAGTTTCCTCTTCTTTCCTATGAGGGCTTAAATAAGATACTAGATAACATCAAGTCAGGTTCTCCTCTTGATCCTTGCCTCTGAAGACTATGAAATCATGCAGGGAAGTGATTGTCCCCCCCCCCCCCCCCCCCCTTGAAGTGATGAACCAGGCTTTCACTGAGGGAATATTTCCCTCCGGTTGTGAAACCGCTCTTGAAAAAGGCCTCTCTGGACCCTGGAGTCCTGAAAAACTTCCGTCCGATATCTTTACTGCCTGCCCCTGCCAAGATACTGGAGGCTCATTTAAATTGCCATCTTACCGCTTTTTTGGAAGATTCCAACCTTCTTGATATTTCTCAACACGGCTTTCGTAGTGCTCATAGCACAGAATCCGCTCTTACTGTCATGTCCAATAATATCTGGTCGGAAGTTGACAGGGGCCATACTACTTTTTTGGTCCTTCTTGACCTCAAGGCGGCCTTTGACACCCTGTCGCCCTCGGTCCTGGTTGCCAAGCTGGGGGAGATAGGGGTAGAGGGTCCGGCACTCAGGCTCCTGTCTTCCTTCCTCCATCATAGGGAGCAGCGAGTTCAGCTGGGTGATTTTCTGTCATCCTCTAGGCCTTTGCTATGTGGGGTCCTGCAGGGGTCTGCTTTAAGTCCCCTGTAATTCAATATCTATGTGACCTCCCTGGCCTCAGTTGTAAGATCATTTGGCTTTGAGGTGTTGTCATACGCTGATCACACCCAAATCCTGGTTCTCCCTTTTCCAGCCAGTGGCTAAGACAGCCTCCAAGTTCAGAGCATGTATGGAAGCAGTCTCCCAGTGGATGGTTCGAAATTTTCTTAAACTTAACGGAGACAAAACAGAGGTCCTGATTTTCGGGGGGAAACAGGACTCATGGTCTAGTGAATGGTGGCCGTCCTCTCTTGGAGACTGTCCAGTCCCCTCTCAGTTGGGCAGAAATCTGGGCGTCCTGTTCGATACCTCTCTGTCCTTTGATCTCCAAGTCAGCAGGACTGTATCTACCTGCTGTGGTATCATCAGCATCCTCAGAAAAATTTCACCCTATCTTTCTCCGGCGGCTAGGAAACAAGCAACAGTAGCTCTGGTCTCTTCGAGACTAGGCTACTGTAATGCCCTTTATGGAGGCATGAACAAATCTGCGGTACATCGCCTCCAAATGGTTCAAAACGCGGCGGCCAGGATGGTTTTGGATCTCCCCCGGCTTGCTTCAATATCTCAGGCCTGGAAAGATCTCCATTGGCTCCCTGTCCGGGCTAGAATATCTTTAAAACTTCTCTGCCTTGCCCATGGGGCCTTTTATGGCTATGGTTCTGAAGGTGTCTGTACCCTCCTTCAGCTCTACCATCCAACTAGAGTGCTTCGATCCTCTAATAAAAATCTTTTTACTATTCCGAGATTTGCAAAGGCCAGATGGGGAGGCAGAGCCTTCTCCACCCTGGCACCTAGACTCTGGAATGCCCTTCCTCCAGAACTGGCCTCTCAACCCCTACCCGGGGGTGTTTCGTAAACAACTGAAAACCTGGCTCTTCCGAGACTCTTACTCGTAAATCCTGGTCCTGGTGCTTAAAGACTTCTGTTATGTGTATGTCTGTTCATGCTGTTATGTCTGGCGCCTTGATGCCCTTTGGGGCTAAGTTGCGCCCAACAAGACCCATTTCAATCATTCATTCATTCATTCACCAAGAGTGAAAATTCTGGCTGTCAAATTTAGTACACTGATATAGGAAACCCTCCTACAGATCACCAAGAACAGCAACATTGCCAGTTTCTTCAACAGTTCCTTTCTACTCAGAAACTTAACAATGCAGCCAGGAAAGAAAACCAAAACTGTGTTCACATACCGCAATGTGGAGTAGTGTGTGCCAATAGGCAAGGCATTTTCACACCATTGGTTGATCGCCCACCTATGTACCATCAATTGAGAGATGACCTGTTGATATGGAAGTGTGACAAGTGTTTTCTGGCCTGTAAGCAATTCCCTGAGGTTCCACTTCCGACTAAAACCAGGTGTCTTCACAGACACAAGCCAAACTACTCTTTAACACTTGTTTGTGTTTTCTGCCCATGTCTTTTGGATGAGTTCCTCAGCTTCTCTTAATAAGCCAAGAATTTTGCTGCATCCCCTGTAATCCTCCTAGCCATGAGTCATAGATCACCCTCTATCACAAGATGGTGAGGAAGACTCTCTAGATTCCTCAGAATGTGACAATCAGAGAGGGAAGACAGGATTGTAGAATTCCCTGTGGAATTCTAGAAGAACTGGATACCAGATTTAAAAAGTCCAAAACTGAGTGGTCATCACCACCTCCACTTTGTCTTCTGACGTGCGCCATTGCTCTTGTGATCATAGAAAACTGAGGAAATATGTACCCTTGGCTTGCTTTCCGTGGCCTCCGGATTTTATCTTCAACTGTAGTACCTATCTAGTTGATGAACCAGCCTGGATGCAAAGAGGTCGACTGAGAACCCATGCCAGATGTTTCATTCTGAAAACTACTGGATCCAGTTTCCATATGCTCAAATTCTGCAGGTGTCTGAAATGCCAGTCTTCTACCATGTCATTGACCCTGGTAGGTACTCCCCTGTTACCATGATCTGACATAAGTGCCAAAAATCCTGGCAAGTGTCCACTTGGATCTTCGTACTGGTGCTCCCAAGCTAGTTTATAACTGCATACATGTTGTTCATCGTGAGTAGGATGCAGCACTGAACCTTCTCCTTAGTCCAACATTTGATCGTGAAGGATGCCAACAGGAGTTTTCCAGGCAGTTGATATAGGTGAGCTCATGTTCTACTGGCCTCCTATTGTATTACCAGGTCTGGATCAGAACCGAAGATGGCTCTCCCGTTCCATTCCTTCATGTGGGCTAGCAACACTTAATTTTAGTCTTTGGCTTTCTTGGAGATGGGTATTACTTCTGAGTAGCTGAGGCCTTTTCTCGTTGAAGAGAACCCGGGAAAATTGCCTGAATAGATGACGAGATGCGACCCATCACCCTTGCAACGTGATGAACCGAATTTGTGTGTTTGGCCAGAGTTATTCCCAATTCCTCGTGAATTTGTGCAATCTTCCGAGGGAAGACTTGACTAAATTGTTGATGAACACTTGGAAGGTTATTGATGAAAGGTCAACATCAACCACTTCTTGTTGATGATGAACCCCAGACTTTCCAGAAGTGAAGTCTTCTTGGACACCTCTATCAGAAGAATGTCATCCAAGTACACTAAAAGTTAAACGCCCTGAGATCTGAGTGTCTCCACCAACAGCTTCAATACCTTAGTGAAGCACCAATGGGCCGAAGTCAAGGAGAAAGGATGTAACTTGAATTTGTACTTCTGCCCTTTTAAGACAAATTTATATAATCTACAATTCCTAACGAGTTTGGAAATGATGCTGTATGCAGCTAGTAAACGCGAATGCACCATCAGATAATGCACGTCTCTGAGGAGATGAATGCCTTCCATTTTGAAGTTGCATTATTCTGTCCAATCGTTAAATTCTCTGAGGTATGTCACAAGCCACACCCCATGTCTTTCTTTTCCACCAAAAAGAGATTGCTTACCAAACCCTGTGGGTTGAGCATTGACTTGACAATGTCCCCTTTCTTGTTTAACTCCATTACCTTTTAGTCTATCGGATATGTGTCTGATCCTGAGTTGGACAATAGCCGAGAACAGTCAAGTTGTCTGAGAGAACTGTAAACCACTGTGTGGAACTCAACCACTGTCTGCAGGACTCATTCATCATTGATTAGGACTTGCCAATTCTGTACAAAAAGGGCCAACAAACCCCCTATATTTATACGGGAAAACAGATTCCCCATACCATAGTAGTTCCCTGGGTTAAAATTGCCTTGAGATGAGCCCTGACATCTCTTTCCATCCCACAGGGAGGGAAGAATCTACCAAATTAGCTCTGATCCAGGCAGTGGCCCCTTTCATTCTAGTGTCTCCTTTCTTTCTAGTGTCCCTGTTGGAGATTAAAGAAGTTGCCGGCCTAGTGCCCTCTATCACAACTGACCTCAGTAAAAACCAAAAGACCTTCTTGATGGATGCCTGGGCTTTGTCCGAATAGGTGAAAGTGGGCACTAACTTTCCAAAGTTTGTAATTAACTGGTGGCCTAAGAGGCCCCTAGGAACTACCACATCTGCCTCAGATGTGGCCGGGTCCCCCTGTTTAGGATTCATTTTGACGAAAAGGGGTATATGCCTATGGTAAGTCAGTCTGTACCTGCCGCCCATCGTCCCTTCCTATCAAAAAGACACAAGAAGGGTGACGAGTATGGGAAAGAGTTATGTCTTTTTATTGGTTCCCAATCGTCCAGTATCCCCAATACTTCTGCTGTATAAGTTCTTTTTGAGAAAGGCAATAAAGGGGAAAACAAAAAAAAACACAGGGCTTCAGTTGATGGCATCGTCCATGTCCTAGGGTAGTATTAGCCTGGTGTTTCCCAAGGTCTTGGGTTGGCTTACAGCAGGGCTTTGTCCGTCTCTGTGAAAGGGAACCAAAAGCGACCAAAAAAAACAAACTAAAAGTCTCAGGCTGCCGTCCTGGCGTTATATATAGGGGAATAGTGCACCCATCGCCTGTTCCTTACTCCTGTGAGGTGCCTAAGTGAGGGAAAGGGTTGGGGTGTTTTACGATTTAGTGGCAGGTAGTCCCACCCACCAGCCCCCAAAAGAAAATAAACCAGGCTCTTGCATGAACTCACGGCCCTCCTGGACCGCGGGGTGGGAAGTCGCAGTCTCCGCTTCCCTTGCTGGAGTACGGGACTCGGGGGCACTGCTCCAAGAGTGTACAACGTTGTTTTCTTCTGTCTTGCCTCAAGGCGGGTTCCTGGTCTGTGGTGTCTCGGGGCTCTTCTCCCGTGGCAGTTGGGCTTTTCGTCCTCTTCTCTTGGGTACGTCTTCTCTGGTCTCTCTTGCTCCACACCCCTATGGTATTCCCCAGCTTAAAATAGGCTTTCCCAGCCCCGGAGGCTTGTTGTTGCCGGCGTGTGGATTCCGGTGCAGCGTTCTAGGCCGCTGCATCCACTTCCGGTCTGGGTTACCTAGTCTGTCATGTTGGAGAGGTCGGGCTTTCTTGTCCGGTCCTAGGATATGAGGAATTATCCTAGGACCGGACGAGAAAGCTTGACCTTCGCAAACTCAAACATTTGGACTCGGAATAACAATGTTGCGTCACTAATATGGAAATGTGCGGATTATTCACTGAAATCATGTTGTCAGATTATAGAATCTAGCCTTGAGAAAGCCCTGGCTTCATTAGTCATATAGGAAGAAACACGTGTCGGCTGTTCACTCTCCCTAACAATCTGATTCACGAAAAACTAAAAAATGAGTGAAATGAATAAAATAATGAGGTAAATAAAAAGACCGAATTTTACTCAAATTAACCTGGACTAATGAGTATTCTTTGAATAAGGAATAACCCTCTAATAATAATAATCTGGAAAAGAGGATCACCTGCTCACAACCCTTCTCTCCCATTCTGTCATAAGTCTATTGCAAACTTCTTTGTCTAGGGGTTAGTGGAAGCAGCATGCCACATAGGATAGTAGTTCTATGTGGCCATCTGCATAATTCTCCTCTCCAGAGGCACCATTGCAATAAAAACAGCTTTTTTACCCTAGGCTTCAACAGCCTCCACCATGCTGTCATCCCACGGGATGTGCTGCATTTTCTCCTCTTCTTGGTAGTAACGGGGTTCTCCCTCATTCATTTTGTCTGATGATAGAAGCGCATGTAGAGCATAACGATGGTGAAGCAAGGTATGATGACAATATTTCCACCCCTCCCCTCTGGCATTCAGTAGGGCTATAGGGCACGAGATGCACTAATAATTAAATACTCTGATTTGTATAGTGTAGCTTATCACCCATGAGGGTATCCAGGCGCTGTCCATTAGCACGGGGAGATTAAGTGATTTGCTCAGAATCCTAGGATTTTGAGCCGACACCACTGAATGAAGGGTAGCACTCTGTTGTAAAAAGGAGCTATGGGTCAGCAGTGCCCTCCTGTTTGTTGGGCTGAGCCTTGGATCGGTCTTAAAACACCACCGATGCACTGCCTCGTTATACAGAGTCCAACCTCACTGGCCAGGGTTTGCTTTAGGGCGGTGCCACGGGTGTGCTCACACTGGGTGCTGTCATGGAGGAGGAGCACTGACCCCAGGGGCGCTCTGTGTTTAGTAACAATGTAAGATTTAAAAGCACCTGTTGCAGAGCTCCCTGTGAGTCCAGCTTACAGGCAGCAATAAAAAGGTCAAGATAACTTGTGATGTAGTAGCACAGAGGGTTAATAAGCCTGCTGCAAAGAACAGATCTGTGTTTTTTTATGTGGATAGCTGAGTGGAATAGTAAAGCCAGCCTTTATCAGTGCTTTAAAGCAAATGAAATGTGTGCGAGAGAAGGCCTATAAAGAGATGAGGGGCACTTTTGTCGGGTGGTAGTGAGAGAATCCGAGGAGGAGGTTATGAGGTGGGGGGGCAAAAATGGTTGTTGCACCAGGCGCCATTAGCGCTGAAGCTGGCCCTTTCAGTGACAATATGCTCCAGGTTCCACAGGGTAAAGAAAACAGTTGCTTAATTCAAAACAAGAATGCGGTGTCAGTTGAGTGCGACCTACACAGACCCAATTACTGACAGCTTCTCTGTAAGGTGCTCAGGGGCCATGTCAGCGTGCAAAAATAGAGGACCCGTCTTCATACATCTCTGCTTCTGTGAATGCCCTTGTTTAGTTAGACGTCTTTGAGGCAAGGAGGCTTCTGGGTGTAATCTGCCCTTAGGACGCCCTCTGCTGGCAGACAGGCCTTGTTGCACATATTCCGAGCCGCATAGGGAAACGGAGAAGCCGGTATTGCCATCTGTGGACTTGCTCCGCTGCAGTGAAAAGTATTAGCTATGCAGCTTGGAAGTTACAACAATAACCACACTCAAGAGGGAGAGAAATAGTTGCACTTATCTGCTGAAAGAGGGAATTTGGAAACTCCTCCTTAAGGAGACCTTGATGTGGATTAACAGTGAATGTTAACTCATTTTTCAGTGTTCTTGGGACTGTAGGCTTTTATAATTCTGTTATAAAGCTGCTGAGAATAAAAGTGGAGAAAGTTTATGCATAATCCTGGCCTCCGGTTTAGGCATAGAATTGTAGTCCGGTTTTCTGGACTCTACAGCAGAAGCATCCGCTGCTCTAAAGGTTTTCTTTATTACTGCCAGAATAATTCTGCTCGGGCATTGCAACGTGAAGACATCAAGACTGTTGTAATAAAATTAAGTAAACAATTGCCACAGTCTCTTTCAGTTCTGGATTACCAAATAGGCAAAGTAGGCACCGGCCAATGGGCGCCACTCCATTTAGGGGGACCTGCGACAACAGATCAAAATAGTATTGATTTGATCTTGAAAGAAAATTTCAATCAAACTTTCTTAAATTTTGTTTCCAAAAGATTTTTTAAAAATCAACTCATAGAAACGAAAACTGTACATTAAAGACTCTATAGAGAAAATACTGAAGTAATGTAAGATACCCATTAACAACGTAAAATACATTAACCAGGGACATCAGTTTGTCGTTTAAAAGCTCATCTTCTGGCAGCTGTCAGTTTATAAAAAAGAAAATTATACTGCCTACGGGCCTTCACAGGTCTCTTTAATATTCATCCTACTAAGAACGTGCAAGGAAAACTTGAACACTTCTGGAAGCCATTGTGCAGCCGGAGCACCTCAGTGAGTGGCCCGCCTCCTAACTAGTTTTTGGGACCCATTGTTGAATGTCAGTTACAAATAATGGGGTGGCCCAAACTTAACACGAAGAACCTGGGTAGTAAATGATGCAAATAATGGTCCGATCAGCAGGGCAGACTTCATGCAGCTGAGCAGTCCCTCTCCTGTAGAGTCTGCAGGTCCAGAGTGATCTGAAGTGGTTGGTCTGAGGGACCAATAATTATAACTGGTGCCTGCTTTGAAGTTGGAGAAGCTTCTAGAGTTTTTCTCCCTCTCATATGTGTCTGGACTTTCCTTTCTCCCTGCCCTGGTCCCAGATTGTCTTGGTCACAATTGACTAATGTGAAATCTTTTGTGAGAGTTCTGAGGCAGTATCTATGTGGGGCAAGTGTGGTAGATGACAGCTCCATCCCCTCATCCTGCTAGAGATGGCTCATCCAGCCCATTGAGGAATACACGAAGGTCAACTGCCAACTACACCTAGTCCTGTGACCCAGGAAACAGGCAGCAGGCATCAAGTGGTTAGGACAAAAATTTAGAATTTCTAAAAGTGGAATTTTCATAATTGTGACTTCTATTCACCTTTAACATTAACATGGGTTTTAAATTGCAATTCTGTCGAGACCATAGTCAACATTCTTACCTGCTTCCAATCAATTGTTATCACTTATTAAATAAATTAAGGGAACTTAATGGGAGAGGTAGATCTTTAAGTGGTGAATAACGAATTTAAGAGTTTTTCACTACTAAGACATGGAAAAGTTAAAAGTTCATATCCGACTCTTTAAATACTGAGCACCCTGCCATGTGGGCTCTTTTGGGCTTACTCTAGGGGTGGCATATGTTGTATTAAAAAGGAAGGTTTAGGCTTGGCACAAACCTTACTTTGCTAGGTTGAACTGGCAGTTTAAAACTGCACACACAGGCTACAATGGCAGGCCTGAGACATGTTAAAGGGGCCACTAAAGTGGGTAGTACAATCAGTGCTGCAGGCCCACTAGTGGCATTTACTTTACAGGCCATGTGTAGATACAGTACCAACTTACAAGGGACTTACAAGTAAATGTAATGTGACAATTGAGAGTAAGCCAATTTCTCAATTTTTAAAGGAGAGGGCGCAAGCACTTTAGCACTGGTTTGCAGTTGTAAAGTGTGCATAGTCCTAAGGCAAACAAAAAGAGTTCAGCAAAAACAGGAGGATTAAGGCAAAAAGCTTTGGGGGAGAACCGCCTTAAGGCAGACCGGTCTGACCGAGAGAATTCAGTATCCTGTTTGGGGACTCTGGTCTTAAAACCCAGACTCTTCTTTATCCTTGGCTGTGCTCACAGACATAAATGCTTGAGATTTCACATCTGATCATATCAGATCTGCCTCGCATAAAGCAAAGCTCCAGTGTCCAAGTATGAAGTCCGCTATCTTAATGCACAGACCCGTTTCTTTAGTTCAGCTACATACCTTACCTCAAAGCACCTCTTGAAATTCCTGAGTATAGAAAACAATCACTTCACATGCTTCTGAAAGTGCCAAATGCTGGCGAGAGTTAGAAGTTACCACCTAGGGCACGTAGAGTGTCTGTGTCTTTCAGAAAAACATACTTAGCATGCTCTGAAAGTAACCACCTTCCCCAGGTTCGAACTATAAGGCGGGTGAGTGAAAGGTGAGTGTCAGTGGGTTGGTGTTGAGGGAGATGGAGTCAAGCCCGGCTGGGTCTGAGCACGCACACACTTCATCTTTCACCGTCCTCACTTCTAAGCGCCCTTAATCACAGGGTGTTGGGAGTGTGAAATGGCATTGGAGAAAGTTTTGATCCTGTCTCGGATTCTACTGAACGCTTCAACAAGAGAGATACTCATGGGTTCCTGAAAATTTTCGAGGTTTAGAACGATGTGTGACACTTCGGGGCAAGAGGAGGGTTGTAAGTCTAGCCCCACCTCCCGCCCCTTTCCTCTTTCATCTCCACTTGGTCTTTATGTTGTACGTGTGTTACTTTACGCTTAAGTAACTTCATCATGTGGGTGTGTGTATTTGTCAATTAATGTGAATTTCAGAAATGATTTCCCCACATTCGAGAAGGCATTTAGTTTTATGCCAGGCTGTTGAGAATTATATGAAAAAGTTTTTCTTAAGGACTGTATGCACGAATATTCCAATATTTCGCAGAGCATGCCTTTTTCTTCTTCCTCCGGTTTATTGCACCCTGTCTATGCGTGTTATTCTGCAGAAAGAGAAATCATTTTCATCCCCTCTTATTCAAGCAATTTAATGCTCATGTCTGCAAACTTTTGCAAAGGAGGGGATGAAAAGATTGTTTTACTTCTCTTTCTGCCACCGTTGTTCAGTAGTTAGTCACAACATTCCTGTGGAGAGGGCCCTGTGTAAGTAGTTTGTTGATGTTCCTACAGGTTATATGTTGTTTAATGTAGGTCGTTTTGTGGTTCGGGAATAAGCATTGTCTTTACTTTTCCTTTGAAACTATAGTACATCTCAGCTACTTCATCAGGCTGTTTTAGCCAGTCACCTTACAAGTTGTGCACTGTTAGCATGGAATATTACTATTACCCCAACACCAGGCATTAGAAATAACCTACACAAGTGGCCTGGATGGACACGGTTGTCATGGAATGACCAGCAGTGACCAAAGTTTACTTCTGATTTGGGCTTTTGCCTTAAGAAGAGACCACAAAGTAAGAACTCAGTGCTCTCTCAGCTAGTATGGCTCTTGTGAGCTCTGTTGAGTCTTAGCTGGCAGGATAACCACATAATTCCAAGCATATTCTTAAGTGGCATGCCACTCTCCAGTCTATGGTCCAGGATTCACTGGTATGAAATATAAGCAGGTTTGGAAATCTGCTCCTTGGAAACTTGTCATAAAGGCTGAAGTGTCTGCTCCACAATTCTGTAGTACACCCAGCTGAACCATCTGTAAATGTAATTAAAAAAAATAAAGAATCCACCCCCCAACAAAAAAATGAAGATATTTTTAAGATTGTGTGGAAGGCGATTGATGACCCAGATCTTAAGTAAACTATACAAATATGAGATTTGGCGTGATTTTTTTTATTCAATTACCTTTTGCCCCTCTGCCAAGTTTGTAGTGTTTAAAATATCAGTAAATGGCAGAAAGAATACAACTGGGATGATAATGGAACAAAATAGCTTGCATGTGGACAACACAACTATATATTTGGAATATATAGGTAGTTTTAACCTTTGTAAATGTGGTACGGCAGAGAAATCTATAAACCTAAAACCTCCTTACAATTCTAATGTGTCATAATGTATGTTTGAGTAATATTTGTCTCTTATGATAGTGCAAAAATAAAAGAAGCAGAGATGAACAAAATATGCTTTACTTGAGGGTTTGGCAAAGTAGACAACATTAAACGACTTCCTTGAAGACAATCGAATCCAAGTCTCTTTGTTAGGCCTAACTTGTGATTTGTGTCTTTCGTTTCTACTTGGGTTGGTTTGCATTACCTCTTAAAAGAAAACCTATCTATAGGACACCCTGCGTCCACTGATTGTGGAACCAGTTGGCCATATTTGCTTGTAATATATCAGCGATTATACATGTTGGCTCCTTTTTTCTTCTCTACAGAGAACCAGACCAACATTTACATTTTGACCACAGCCTAAACACACAGTGCTTGGATTTGATTGTCCATTTTGTGATTAACCATTTGTAGTTGTGATGATGTTGGTGGTATTGGTGGAGGTCCTTCTGAATGTTGATAAATACTGATAACTTGGGACTTTTTACTCTCTAGGTTTCAATTCATATTGAATGCTTTGTGTATTAGACACCCACTGGTAACTTGCAGAAATACTCATTTTGCAGTTCAGTTACTTACAGATAGGGGCGAAAGCTCCTAACAAAAGCAATAGTCATGCAAACTATCTTTTGGAGTTTTTCCGGTGCTATTTGTCTATATTTTAAAAGCCAGTATGTGATAAAGTTTTCTTGATTGCACTGAAATGTAATGTATGAATACCAGTTATTTCTTCCAGTGTTCTACAAGTCATGAAATTTAGCCATCTACTAGTGAATTGAAATGGGTGCTGGTTGAGGATAATGCCCCATGCAGTATCGGCCCATCGCCTGCCAAAGTAGTGGGGTGGATCGGGAGGAGGGAGGGCGGAAGGGTTCGGGGGTGAGAACCTTACCTTAAAGCCACCACCTCCATCTCCTGCCGCATCGTGCTCTTCCTGCTTTTGGCCCTGGGCACAGGCTCCCAGCCTGCCCTGCAGCCAATCCTGAAGCTGCTCTCACCTGAGCGCAGCTTCGGGATTGGCCTGAGCACCAGAAACTTGAGCTCCCAGGCAGACTGGGAGGCGGTGCCTGCTCTCTCCAGCCCCAACAACGCAGCTGGGGCTGGAGAGAGCGTCACTGTGCATGCCGGTTTGGTCGGCCTGAGATGGCCGGCCAAACGATTCATGCGCTGTGAAGGGATTGGTCAACACTCCCCCACCAGCAGTGTCATCCCCTGAACTGCCCCCTGGACTCGTCAGAATCCTGAGGAGTAAAATATAACGATAATAAAAAGGGGTTAAAACATGTTTTATTATTTCTGGATTTGCTGGTTGGTGGTGAGGGCGGCTCTCCTCTGCTCTAGTGGAGTGGCCGCCGCTGGTCCCATGTGCCAGTGAAGCATTATGGTCCAGTTTATCTGGTTTCTGTAAATTACTAGGTGTGTATGAGGGAGTGTAACTCAATATGACCTTTCTGCTATTTGTGGACTACTTCATGATCTGCAACATTGTTTTTGAAGATTTCAATACCAAAATAGTGTGTATATATATATATATATACCTTTTAGTAATTAAATTGATTGCTTTGGGCCAATGTTCTTGACAAATGGGATATTTGAGGTGGTAAAGTGGATTTGGAGGAACATATTCTAGAAAGTATGTTCTAGTTCAATATATTTCCTTTCTTAAATCTCATAATCCTAAGAACAAGGGTGATTACGTTTTTTACTCATTCTAGCCTCCTACTGCTCCTCTGCGTTTGACCTGACCTCCCCCTTCGACTCCTGGCTCTGATCCATAGCATTCAGAATTTTCCTTTTGTTTTTCTTTCTCTCCTCTTCTTAGTTGAAGGCTCCTACGTTTTTCTTTAAATTTTGGTGGATTTTATTGCCTTTTTCAATTTAAACTTCTTTCCCAATAACCCCATCACACTAAAGTTAGTTTAACACTTTGTAGATAGTTTTCCTTCATGCTTGCATCTGGCGTACTGCATGCATGGCTGTTGAGAATTAGTTTTGCCCTTTAGCTGTCATCTAGTAGTCTTCTAATGTAGCGATAGGCTACATTACATCATATTTCATTTCCTAGAATGATCTTCATGATCTATTTGTGTGGCACGCAAGGCTAAGGTGTGAGATCAAATCATATAACTTTTGTATTTTTTAATTGATAAGTCTTGCACAGTTACTCAAATAATTAGGTATTACTTGGCAACGCCACACTAAATCTCATTGTGTATCTTGTGTCTAAATAAAAGTGGTTTCGAGAAGAGCTGTGTCTGTTGGTGAGATACCTTGTCTAGGGATCCGCACTAATCATACGATATTTTTTTTCCTCATTCCATGGTCTGCCTCAGTCTTTTTTTATATGGCTCTATGGCCCTCAACATTTTGTATCCCTTTGGATTGCTGTAAGGTTAATCCCGGAGGGTGCACTGTGGGTAAGGCTTTCCTTGAATGCTAGTCCCTTACAGCCTTCTGGCCTGTTCCAGTCTTTAAAGCCATATAACATGGTACTACCTTAAAAATTCTTTAATGCGGCATAGAACGCTAAGGAAATTTCTCCTTATTTAAGAGGGACAATGGATTTTCCTGATACTTCCGCTGAACGCAAGCAATATTTTGATAATTTACTTCTAGAGGCTTGAAGCTTGTATTATAGTCTTATGAAGGATTATTGTTTGATACAGTATGGTGCCTTGGGTTGGGAGGCTAATACTATCCCTCGTATCTCGTAGAGATGTGGTAGGATCCTGCTTTATAGGAAACCTTAGTCAAAGTGCTAGGATATAATAGACCTTTCCTAATCATAAGTTGTCACTATCAGTAGGAAGTTCAATAGCAGACCTGCTTAAATGATTTAGCATTGCTAACCATGTAGTTCCAGAGGAATGTTTGCTGCCATTTCCATTACAATGTGCCCCTCCCTCTTGCATCACCCACCGCAGAAGTCTGATGGAAACCTGCAGCTCTCCCCGGAACTTTGTTCTAAAATCCAAGCACTGGGAAATGATGCCCCTGATGACAATCATTTTCTGGTAGTTGTACTGTGGGAAGAGGTTGCTGATAGTCGGGGTGGGATGGTTAGTCCATGAAATGGTGGTTTTGGTGACAGTCAAAAGTGATGACCGGTGTTAGCTAGGGTGATAGTGTGGAGGGGTGGTTATTTAAGAATATGGGGCTCTGGCGTTAGTGCATGTAGGGGTAGAGTAGGATTGACAGTGAGAGTAATGGTGGGAGAGGGTAATATGAATAATGGTAGCATCAATAAGGCTAGAGGCAGGGCAGAGCTCGCCAGTTGCTCTGTTCCGTGTGTGGTTAGCTCATTTCACTCCATATGTTTATCTTTGCATTCTAGTGATTGAAGTCCGGTTTTTCTTGTTATAAAATCGTGACTACAAGTTCCAAAATACAAATAAAACAACCTGGACTGGATGGATCACTCATGACTGGAGTCTAATGTGTGACGGTATAGGATAGTTAGTTACCATATGAGTAGTAGTGTAGGTTTAAGCACGGTGTCTGGCCTCAGAGTGAACTGGACGAAATCTTACCTGTTCCCGGCTCGTGTACGAGGAGTGGGCCCGCACTCTGCTGAAGGAGTGACCTGGGAGATGGGAAGGCTCCACTACCTGGGCACTTCGATCTACCATAACAGGGCAGACATTCTAGAGGGCAATATAGGTTCGGCAATCAGACTTACTAAAACGAATTTTGATTTCTGGAGTACGCTTCCGTTGTCACTGGCGGGGAGAGTGGCGCTCCTCAAGATGGTGACCCTGCTGAGATTGCTCTATTTTTTCCGAACTCTCCCGGTCTGGATTCCGGCGCCTTACTTCCGGCGCCTGCGGTCCATGGTGACTGGTTTTCTGTGGGGTTCGGGCAGGCGCAGAGTGGCACATAGCACGCTTCTGAGACCTCGGGTGGAAGAGGGGCTCGCAGTGCTGGATTACGAGCTGTACTACCTGGCGGCCCAGCTGCAGTGGCTTACGCAGTGGGTAGCGAGAGCCACGAGAGAGGAAGACTGGTCCGGCGAGCCGGCGGGACCGGTTCGGGTGTCATCCCGGATCGTCCTGGGCCTTCCGATGGGGGACCTTCACCTTACCCAGGAATTCTCGACGGCCCGGAAATGCTGGAATAAGTATCTGCGGAAGAGGCGTATAAAAGTTCTGTACGCACCCGAGATCCCACTCAAACTGTGCGGGGCTCTCCCGCACGGGGGCTCATGGCGTCGCTTGGAAGACTGGGAACATCAGGGATTAGCGGCCATTGGTGATCTGTATGAGAACGGAGTGCTACTACCTTTCGATCTTCTGAGAGATCGCTTTGATTTGCCGGGAGGAGACTTCCTCCTCCATGCAGCGCTGACAGTGGCGATCCGTAAGCATTGGGGGTCCGGCTTGACAGAACCGCCATTGTCCATGGGCTGTCAATACGTGGTGATGGCTACGGGGACGGTTAAGGCTATTACGTGCCTCTATAAGCGTATGACGGTGGAGACTCTGACCCCGCTGCTAGCTCTGAAGGCGAAATGGGAAGCGGATTTAGCAACGGAGATCCCGGTAGAACGGGCCTGGAAAGGGACGCGCAACGCAAGGTTTCAGCTGGTGCATTTCCACGTCCTTTCAGGGCGTACCTGACCCCTGATAAATTACATAAGTATTTCCCGGCCCGCTCTGCGGCCTGCCCGCGCTGCCCAGCAGAGCTGGCTGATTTCCAACACATGTTCTGGTCTTGCCCGGCGTTGGGCTCCTTTTGGCAGGGGGTGGTGGAACGCTTACGGGAGGTCACAGAAAGAGATTTGCAGCCCTCCATGGCACACTGCATCCTACACTGGTTCCCACACACGTCCAAGAACAAAATTACTAGTACGTTTTTAGACCTGGGTCTGCTTTTAGCGAAACGCGCCATAACATCCCAGCGGACGGCGACTAGGGGTCCCTCGGTAGAGAGATGGCAGGCGGAACTCAGCAAATGGGCCCGCTGCGAGGGGGAGGCCCGTATGCAGCTAGCACTTAGGGCGGGCAAGGACCCAGCATTGGAGAAGGCACGAGCCTGGGAACGATTGGTTCTGGAACTCATACTCTCTGAGCCTCCCAGTGAAGGCTACCCTGCGCATAGCCCTGCTCCTTAGGCCACCCAGCCTGGGTTTCTGGTTGCCCGGGATCTTTTCCCTTAGAGTGTCCCGCCTCCCACGTGAAGACTGCAACCTTCGCCTGATTTCTCCTGGCCTGACCCCCTGTCAATGGATCCTAGTTTGCTCTGGTGGTACTCAGACAAGCCTGGGGGGGGGGGGGGGGGGGGGGGTTTGATAAAAAAAAAGGGGGGGGGTGGGGGTTGGTGGGGCTTGGGCCGGGGGGTTGAGGGGGGGGTAGTTTGTTTCTAGGAGATTGAGAATGCTGGGGGGTAGGGGGGACGAGAGGGACAGAAAAGCAGCTACGCTGTACTTGTTTTGATTCTTGCTTTCCAGCACCGAGCATTCTCCTGTCTAATGCCGCCCGACCTCTGGGGTGTGGGCTAAATGGCTGTGTGATGCTTTACTCATAGACCTGTGTATTGCGACTGCTGACAGCTGGATTGTTGCACGAATTGGTTGTACAATATATGTCTGCAATAAAAAAATATTTAACAAAAAAAATGAGTGGTAGTGTAGGTTTTGGGAGTTCGAATAGGGAATGGGTATAAGGTAGTGGGTGGGGTGGTTGTACAAGTGAGGACAGTGGTGAAGATGAGAATATTAGAGGCGATGTAGCAGTGATTGGAGAGTCAGGGTTTGGGTGCTTCTATGAGTGAGGGGAGATTTGATTGTGTAAGTGACGCCAGAAGATGTGGGAATAAGGTTAGGGTGTTGAGTGATTGGTGGTAGGAGTGGTCAGGAGGGCTGTGATGTTGCTTAGAGTGAGAGCAGGGGTCCTATTATGAGCGTAAGCAGATCTGTCTGGGCGGGTGAGTGAGGGCAGAAGCAGGCATGTGAGTGACATTAAGAGTGGTTGTGTCAATAAAAGAAGTGGTGCTGGTTACAGAGGGTGATTGGAGGGGTTGTGTGAGTGATGGTAAGGGTAGCTGGGTTAATTCAGAGGTGGTTGTGTGTGTGGCTAGACGTGTTAATGTGAACGAAGGCATAGGTTTCTAGTAGCAACAAGGGTAGTTAGGTGATGTAAGTGAGGTTACAGGTGGTTGTATGAGAGATGACTGGTAGTCTGATGTAAAGGTGGGAGTACCAGTGTATGTCTCATACTATGCCTCTTCTAAAATATCCCCTCTGACTCATCCCAAACCATTTTTAGGACTATGAACTCCCAAATAATCATTTATAATCTTTTCATTTCTCCGTCTATCCTATTCATACAACTAACAGACACTCATGTCTACCACTCCCACCACTTCCTATTCCAATTTGTATTTCAAAACTCCTAATTCACCTTTGGGTTTCGGAGTAGCGTGTCACTGACCGAAAAGCGTTTCAACACCTTGTCAGGGGTAGTAATCACTATGTAAATACAATTGCAATATGTAGGTCTCTTGTTTGGCCAATCGTCAGTGTGTGCATTACATCCTGGAGAAGCAATTTGATGACTGTATTACTAAAGAATGCAATTAAGTATAATTTTTAAATTTTCAGTTGTTACTGAAACAGATGCTGGTAAACCATTAATGATTTCACAAATGTGTTATATGCTATTACTTTTTATACCGGATTTCTGCATTTACCAAAGAAAGAGATCCCTTTGTGCACAAAAGAATACACCTTTGTTTACCTTGCTTTTACACGAAATATTTGTAATGATTTTCAATGCATAATTAGTTATTACAGTGTTCTATCATGAAATCACAACTTTTTAAAAACATATAAAAATAGACCCTTCAATAACCCTGTTTTGTTTTTTTTGGATTACAAGGTTTATTGAGTTCTGTTGTGAGTGAGTCTTACTACCTGAATCACACTCGCTGTAAGCTCTGTTAAAATGGATTGTGAGTGATAACCACCTGTATCTCTCTTTTACATTGTCAGCTGCTGTGCAGCATGGGTATGAGGTTTTGGACAGATTGCATATGATTACGCACAAACTGAGCATGTGAAATTACAGTCTAACTTCGCCCATAATCTGTGCACAGGTAGCCTGTGGCAGAGACGACCCGGTGCTGACCTGCAAATCTTTATAATAGTGGGCATTTATAATGTGAATATGTACATCTGTAGTGCTTCACTGTATAGAACATTATGGGAGTACACTGCACCAAAGTGCATGTTTGCATCACACCTGTGGTAAATCAGGGTCCTAAATGCAGTTCTGACGTTCATTTCCATGCATCTGCACTCCTTGTGGCAATTCAAGATTTATCATTTTTCTCTGACTCTGCACCTAATTAGATTCTGCCTCTGAACCACCTTGCTCTACCAAGTTAATTGCTCTACTGGCCAGCTGGAGGATCAAAGGCTACACCACTCAGTAGGGCCATTTACCCGTAATCAAACTTGCACCAGACGTAGCAAGGCTCTACCCTTCAGAAACAAAGGATGGGAGTCAAACTTCTGTAGGCAGTAACAGGAGGAGCCATCCTGAACGTTTTGCAACAGACCAGTTGACACCATTTTCAAAATCCCCATAATGCTGTACAGGAGTGTTGGCACAGGTTTAGAGTAATGATATCCCAACCTAGGATTCGACAGTGGTAAATACTTTCTCAAACTTTCAATCCCAACTTAAAAAACCCTGCACAATGGAGAGACTTCAACTAACATTCTGGTCCTGGGCGAAGCAATCCAGGCGGATTGGAACATCTGGAATAGAGAAGACATCAGACCCCTGCTGTAATGTTGGCCTCAAGGAGTTGTAATTTCCATGGGGCACCCTAAAACAAGTACTTGTTTTTTCGAGACCAGTGGCACTGGCATGTCCACACCCTCCGGGGGACGGTAGAGGGAGGGATCTGCTTGGGGGTGTTGGAGGGTTCCCCTAATCTTCTGTGGGCTGGTCCTGCAGGTGTATGACCTCCAAAAAGGATGCCCCTGACACTTGCTGACATACAGTTTCCTTAAAATTGGCTAGGAAGCTGGGTGTATATCAACAAGGAGAGAGGTAGGGAGAGTCAGAGACACTCTCTTGATCCCCGGTTAAGTGTCAAACAACAAAAGAAGAGAGGTCTGGTCTGGTCAAGCACAAGGCTACCAGAAATGTGGAGCAAAAAGATAAGAGGGTAGTATTGATCACAGTCACTCTATTTGAGTAGGATCACAGTCACTCTATTTGAGTAGGAAAGCCCTCACACACCGACCTGGTCAGTGTCATGCTTCATCATCGGGCCCCACCGAAGAGACCGAGTGTCTCTTCGGTGTGCTGCGACGCCAGAAAGACTGCGGAGCTGGTCGTGTGGGGAGGACGTGTTGTGGAAATTATAAAATTAAGTGACTAACAGGGTATCAAAAAAACTTTAATGAGTGATCCCTAAGACACGTGTAAGTGGTATATGTGTCTGAATTTAAGAGCCAAGGTTGTTAGGATTTTGTTTAAATTCAGCTAAATACCACGAGTTTATTAAAATTAATCAGTCAACATGTTTCTGCCTTTATTGTGGTATATATTCACCATGGCATTCTTCAGGACTAAACCCCGGCGGTATGGACACTCTAATAGTCCACCCTAACCTGGGGACGTGAAAGTGAAAAAAGGAAAAGCGAAAAAGTGCTTAAAAATTAGAAGAGCAATTGCTCATTCCAAAAAAGCCCCAAATTCAGGGGTGTCAGCACTTTTAAAACTGGGCGCTACTAGCACCATGGGTCTCGGGAGGGGGATTGGAGCGCGCTTGGCACATCGCCCTCAGCGCTCACAACCCGCTTGTCAACCTGCAAGATCCCTCTGAACCGGACCCCGACGATTCAGAGGTGTACAGGCATGCAGAACACTCTTCCTTTAAGTCCCAGTGTGTGCTGCTGAGAAGACCCCAGGTCCATGAAAAGTGGGACATGCGCAGACAGTAGACAGGCCCTGAGTAAGGAGCTACAGTGCAGGAGTGCAAACCCTGAGCTGTCCCTCATTGAAGCGAGAGCAATGAGTAAGGAAGCTCCCCAAGGAGAATAAAGACTTGAGGAGGCCAGGAAGCGGACAACCAACAGTTCTGGTGGTTAGGAACTACCACTAGGAGCAAAACGAGACCAGAACAATCCAAAATGGACCAAATGAGTCCGAGGAAATAGCGGGAAAAGATTGTTCCCCCAGAGTGACTGGGCAGAACAGGCACTTGTGACATCCTTCTCCCCACGTTCTAGAAACTCCTAAGGCTAAAAAGTGCCCTGATTTGCATGTGGTGTTGGACACTTATCCAGTATTGGGGTATCTTTCATAGATTCACATGTCTGAATCATTCCCCGTCGCTGAGGCAGGAGTCCCACGGTAAATAAAAAAGTAGTGCCAAAAGCACCTTGTAGTAGTAGGCCCTAGAAAAAGGCCTGAGGCCTAGATTATAGTAGCCTATCTACCTCATTATGCTAAAAAAAACAGTCTTTGCTCCAACCAATCAGCTTACAGCACCCTCTAGAATCCTCTCTGCAGAGCCAGCTCTCCTCAGATTTTTACCGCACGTCGTGTGGAAGGGAGTCTCCCTGAGTCTTGACTCAGTTTTTTCTTCAGAGCTTCAGGATGTCTGACAAAAAGGCCTTGTTTGGACCTTGCAGAACCTGCGATAAGAAGAGGGTCCATGTGGATGACCAGCATAAGGACTGTATTTATTGCCTTTATCCTAAACATGAGGCAAAAAATTGTAAGATCTGCCGCACCTTCCCTTCTAAGACCTTAAGGGAAAGGGAAGCCAGAGTCCTTTTGTGGCTTAAATCCTCTTCCACTGAGGATTATGATGGAGCTTCTACCTCTAGCAAGAGGGCAAGGTCTCAAGAGGATAAGACAAGTGAGGGGAGAAAACATGCTAAAACCTCCCACTCCACTTAAGGCTCTTCACAGAGATCTCAACATCTGTCTCTGGAGCCTCAGCCACCAACGATTCCTCAGAGAAAACCGTGAGTAAGAGTTCTGCTATCTCCTCACCAGTGACTACTATTTCTACTTCAACCTCCTCTTCTGCGGCTATGATTTCCACTACATCTATCATTTCACCTATTGTGTCTACAAAGATTTGTGTTGTGGCTAAAAGAACTCTCATAGACGACTCGTCGATGAAGACATCATCGTCAACGAAGCCTTCGTCGTCTAAAAAGAGCCCGTCGACGAAGTCATCGACGCCACCATCGACGACTGTTTCGTCGACGAAGAAAGCATCGACGACGAATCAGTCAACGGCTGCCCCGTCGACGACGAGCCCGCCTACAGTTACTCAGTCGACGACGAGCCCGTCGTCGACCGTCCCATTGACGCCGAGTCCATCGACGACGGTCCCGTTGACATCGAGCCCATCGACGACGGTCCCGCCGACGGCAAGCCCACCGATGACGATTCCTTCGTTGTCGACCTAGTCGACGATAAACCCGTCGACGACGGCATCTTTTCAGCTGGCGGATGCACCTTTGTCACCGGTGCAATCAAAACTGATGGATTCAGCTTTGCTGAAGCCTATTGCTGGGAATCAGACTTTTTGTACGCCAATTTCAACGAAGAACTTTCAACTTGTATCTTATAAGAGGCAACAAGGTTCTTATATATCGCCACTTATGCCCTCTCATCTTCTAGAATCTTACTCCGATGATGAGGAGGATGATTTTGAGGACGATGATAATGAAGGTGCTTTTGGTGTAGCGCGTCACCCATCTGATCTCATCATCAAGTGTCAAGATGATGATGAAGACGACACTTAAACTGAGCACCACTACCAGGAGGACATTATAGTGCCTCATGCTTTGGAACATTAAAGATGGCCTAAGGTCTCAGAAGTCACTCATTTACCGCCTACTTTGATACAGGACTTACAGGATATGCTGGCGGATTATAAACAACGCTTTCCACCACAAATGCCTCAGCCTAGTACTTCTGTTCCTCCACCTCAAATTCCACCGCTTTCTCCAGTCGTGGAACCTACGCCACCTGAATTGCCTCCACAAACCCCAGACACGTCATCAGAAGAGGAAGTAGAGGAATGAGAGTTGCGTAACGCACCATCAACAGACCCATGGGGTGATTACGTTATCCCCATGCCATTCCCCCCCCCCGACTCCTCAGCCTTCAAATTCACCACCTGAAGATGTAGGTGGGTTCCACAATCTGATGCAGAGAGCAGCAAACAGATTTAAACTCCCGATGACACTGGAGCAAACTGAGTGCTTTCTTCATGATTTTAAAGAAGAAACAAGGAAGGTGTCTAGAGCCATTCCTATCATTGAATACTTTTGGAAAGAGGGCCTAAAGGTAATGGAAAACCCTGCTTCTGTGCCTGCTGTGTTGCCAAGAATTAAGAAGAAGTACCGTGCCCCGCTCACTAGTCCAGCGTGCCTTATTGGTCATCCACGTCCGGATTCAGTAATCTCTCAGGCTGCACAACAAAGGTTGAAGAACCCAGCTACCCCTATTTCTACACCACCTGATAAAGAGGGGCGACGCTTAGACCTTATTGGGAAAAAGTTTTCCACCATGGCTGCGGCATCCATCAGAGCGGCGAATTCTTTGGCAATTATAGGGCGCTATGATCGCCAAATGTGGTCCGAAATGGCTGGTTTCATAGAGCTGATTCCAGAGGACAAGAGACAGGAAGCGCGGAAAATATTAATGGAAGGAGAGCGCGCAGCGGCGGAATCCATCGACTGCGCATTAGATATTGCGAATACAAATTTCAGACAGTTGGCTGGAGCGGCTGTCTTAAGGCGTCAAAGGTGGTTGAAAGCCACTACCTTTCGTCCAGAGGTCCTATTGAAAGTACTGGACATGGCATATGACGGAAAGTCCCTCTTTGGAAAACATGTCGACGAAGCTCTCCAAGCAATTAAAACAGATACAGATACTGCAAAGTCACTAGGGTCATTGCAGTGCAAAAGAGGATCGTTCAGAGGTGCGAGAGGACGCGGTTATTCGTCCAGAGGAAATTGTTACCAGCAAGGCAGGCAATACCAACAGCAATACCGCCAGAACTATCAGTCCTCGTATCGCCAGTCTGTATCGGCTGGTTTCTCTCGCCAAGGAGGAAGAAGGCGCACAAACAATCAGGGACGAGACAATCACAAGAAACAGTGAGGTCACTTGGGCGCCACCTTCAGTCCCCTACCTTCCTGTGGGCGCGAAGATATCTGCCTTCCAACAACAATGGCATCAAATAACAACAGATCAGTGTGTGTTGGACCTGGTCCAACATGGTCACACCCTGGAGTTCATCACCAAACCTCCAACAACTCCGCCAAGGGGTCCCCCTCGTCTTCACTTATAGATCAAGGAAGTTCAAACAATGCTTCTAAAGAAAGCAGTAGAGAAGGTTCCAATCCATCAGAGAGGGACAGGTTTCTATTCCTGTTTTTTCCTCATAAAAAAGAAATCCGGTTAATGGCGACCAATCCTAGACCTACGCAATCTGAACAGATATCTCAAGAAGCAGGGATTCCGAGTGGTCACCCTATCGGACATTCTCAACTGCCTCAACGAGGGAGATTACATGGCTTCCTTGGACATGGAAGATGCATACTTCCACATCCCAATCCACCCAAAGCTTCGAAAATACCTCCGTTTCGCTGGCGCCCATTATCAGTTCAAGGTCCTCCCATTTGGCCTCAAGTCGGCCCCAAGGATTTTTACAAAGTGCCTGGCTCCTGTGACAGCAGCTCTTCGGACAGCAAGGGTACAGGTCTTCCCATATTTGGACAACTGGCTAGTCAAAGGTCCATCAAAGGCCAAAGTAAAGTCCGACATTACAATATGCTGCAATCTATTTACATCGCTAGGCCTCACAATCAACAAGAGCAAATCTCAATTGGTTCCGAAGCAGAACCTGCTGTTCCTAGGAGCTTGTCTGGACACAGTAGGATGCAAGGCATTCTTGTCTCGAGAGAGACAACTCCGAGTACAGGCTTTGGCCATAAAACTGTCAAGAAGAAGGTCACTTTCAGTTCGCCTATTTGCATCGCTTCTGGGGATGTGCTCTTCGGCCATTAACCTTATTCAATTGGCACGTCTAAAGATGTGGCCTTTACATGAAGAGCTACATCGTCAATGGCATCAAGCGACAGGCTCCTTTGAGGACATCACAGTCACCAACAGGATGGTGCATGCTCTTCAATGGTGGACTCAGCTGATCAATCTGGAACAGCGACTTCTATTCTTGCAAGTTCCTCCGGATTTCATTCTAACGACGGATGCGTCCATGGAGGGCTTGGGAGGTCATCTCCAGGACTTACAAGTACAAGGAAAATGGTCTCAACAGCACAGAAAATGCCACATCAACAGTCTAGAGTTGAAAGCCATTTTTCTTTCTCTTCAAGCGTTCCTCCCCAGGATAGCAGGATCCTCAGTCCTGGTCAGAACGGACAACACTACCAGCATGTTTTATATAAACAAGCAGGGGGGAACGAGATCAGCAACATTGCCCAGGGAAGCCCAAGAGTTATGGCAATGGTTAACAATTCACAACATAACTCTCAAGGCGGAACACGTCAGAGGTCTTTACAACACTTTAGCAGACAAACTGAGCAGGTCCTCATCAGATTGCCACGAGTGGGAACTGCACAACAACCAGTTGAGCAAGGTGTTTCAGAGATGGGGCAAGCCGAAGTTGGATTTATTTGCATCCCAACAGAACAAGAAATGCCGGTACTAAGCCAGCAGGTACCCTCAACGGGGATCAAGGGGGAATGCCCTGTCCATGCGATGGTCAGGGATTTATGCTTACGCCTTTCCTCCGATCCCTTTGATTCCATGAGTGGTGCGCAGGATAAAGTTGGAGAGTTGCCGCCTTCTCCTAATTGCTCCCATGTGGCCTCGCCAGTATTGGTTTCAGGAGCTCATGCTACTTTCACAGGAGCCACCGATCAGACTGTTGGTAACCCCAACGCTACTGTCGCGCAACGAGGGTCAGGTACTTCACCCAGACCAACAAAAAACAATACGGTGGGGGAGGACCTCGGGGAAATTTAAAGACCTAGCTCTGGATACAGTCCCCAAAGAGCCAAACAATTACCAAAAGTACCAGAGGGTCTTGAGAAGAGAGAAGAGTTCATAGGTGATAGACACCCACCCAACAGTCCAAAGCCCTTAAACTGACTAAAAAGGCAGCGTAGTGTGCACAAAACATCTCAAGTGGATGAGGAAAATACCCATCAGTCACCACTCGGATCCGCCCATCATCATTTGGGATTTATCCGGACCACACCGTCTGAGAATGTTTTTATTACAGTCAAAGAGAGACCTGGTGGTTGAAAAGTTTACTTACCTGTAACTTCAGTTATACTGTATTGGTATCTTTCATAGATTCACATGCACCCACCCTCCTCCCCGAAGAGTCAGTTCTCTAAGTTCGGGATACTTGTTCCCACTTGTGCTACGAAAATCTGAGGAGAGCTGGCTCTGCAGAGAGGGTTCTAGAGGGTGCTGTAAGCTGATTGGTTGGAGCAAAGACTTTGGTCTTTTTAGCATAATGAGGTAGATAGGCTACTATAATCTAGGCCTCAGGCCTTTTCTAGGGCCTACTACTACAAGGTGCTTTTGGCACTGCTTTTTTATTTACCGTGGGACTCCCGCCTCGGCGACGGGGAATGATTCAGGCATGTGAATCTATGAAAGATACCAATACTGGATAACTGAAGTTACAGGTAAGTAACTTGTTTTCTTCTGCCCGTTCACCTGTACCCATATGATGGAATGAGGCAGCTCTGATCCTGCCCAGACCTGTTACAGGTGAGTGGGAGAGAATGAAAAGAAACCGGCACTCAGGAGTAGTCCCAGGCATGCATGAAGCCGGCAGAGGCTTTGGAGGCTCTCCTCCGACGCACAAATCCATATTCTGGTGCCTGATTGGGGCTGTGAGAACAAGCATTTACAATGCAATAGGTCTTGCATTTACGCGAGTTTGAGCTATTGGCATTATAAATGACAATTACTTTTATTTATGTTTTGGTTTTTAAAACTTAAATAAAAGGCATTGTCCTTTACAATGCCAATAGCTCTAAATCTCGCAATTGTAAGGCCTATTGCATTGCAAATCCTTGTTACAAAATGTGACGTTTATTGCCCATATTTTAAACATTCTGACTCCACCAGAGGACACTGCAGGATGCCCGGGATTGAATGTATGCTGACTGCAGAGACAGACATGTCATTACTGTGATGCGCAGCCCAACCCAAGCCTAGCTGAATACAGTGTGGTTTATCAGAGCCATATATTTTAGCCTGCTCGGTTCTGCTGCAGTCCGTAATTGGAAGCGGAGGGATGAGCCACTCAAAAATGAACGCAGATGTACACGAACATATACACTGCCGAAGAGCAACAGACAAAATCGCAAACACTCTGGTACTACGTAAAGCTGAAACCAAAAGCATGTGCCTCGCCACAAAGAGAATGCCCATATGCCGTTCACGGCAAAATTACTAAGGCTTGGCAAGCGGCACGCATCGCCTCTCTCTTCTACAATAAAAAAAATTGTAATTAAAAACCACAGAAAGAAGAGAAGTTGGGTGTTAAGAGACTTGCTCAAGTTCAGCAGAAAGGATCAGTGATAAGGTTGCTAATGTCTCAAAATTAAAAGACTGCATATCATGCACGTGTATCTGAAAGAAACAGGTTAGTGTTAGATTCCTTACCTTCAGACTGGATCCGGAAAGTTTTCATCAGCAGTAACCCTGCGTGTTGGTAGGCGTCGTCTGCGGCTCCACGTCCGTCGTCGGCGTCGTGATCGCCGGGATGACGTTGTCAGAGTACTTAGAATCTGCCCTCGCTCGCTTATATCAGTTCTTCTTTTTTCCACGCCAGCAAGTGCAGATCCGGGAACTGCTAGTACCGTAGTCACTTTTTTACTAACTTTTTGGCCTATTTTAGCTATCGTTTTCGAGTCGATTCAACTCCTGGTGCCGGTAGGGAGGCCTGGATTCAAACCGTGGGACGCCTGTCACCGCCTGATGTCGGTGACCGACCTCCACCGCCGGTGTCTCTACTGCCTAGGGGCCGACCACGACGACAAGTCGTGCCCCAACTGCCGGGCCTTGATGTCGAAGGCTAGGCGGGAGCGGTCCCGCAAGCTACTGGAGCTCCGGCAGTCAGCTCCGCGCCGCTCGAGGTCCCCGTTGCGGAGCCTTTCAGGTAAGTCGAGGCACTCTAAAAAGAAGTCAAAGAAGCGACATCGCTCTTCTGACTCACCTCGCCGGTCGCGCGACTCAGCTGAGGGTTTGGGTGGCACCACCCATGCGGCTCCGTTGGAGCCGCAGGCGTCGCATCCCAGTCCCATACCCTTCGGTCCCTGGACTGCATGCGACCCCGGAGGAGATACGGGATTTCTTCCCTCCGCTGAGGCCTGTCGGCGCGCATTTGGGCCCCGCAGACCCGACGAGGGGCCTTAGCGAGTCGCCGGCTTCGGCCCCCCTGCCTTCGTCGACTTCAGTCCCGACGACGCAGGACCCTGGGGGATCCAGGCCTGGATCTTGGTCGACGACAGTTAACCTCACGACTCCTCCGCTGGCGCCGCCCCTGGTGGTGTCACTCCCGGCGCCGTCCTCTGACGCCGTCCCCAGTTTCAGCCCCTGTCTGGTGTCAGACCGGCGCTGCTCTGCACCGTCTCCGGCGTCGATGGGTGAGCAATTCATCTATGACCCGGCTCCGACATTCCTGCCTGTTTATCAGGACACGGGTGAAGGGGAGGACAGGGAGGGATCTGAGGGCCCTCTGGCACAGCCGTGCCAGTTGAGTCAGGACTGGGCAGACGGGCTAGGGGGTGCCAATGGCCTTGACACTTTGCCTGACACTGGCTTCATTTCTCCTCCCTCCGTGGCAACGGAGGAGGGTGCTACCTATGGTGTGGTGTTGCGCAGGGAGAGCCAAGGCCTTGTCTCCTGCGCTCCATGCTGCGGTCGTGAGGACTAATCTCCTCACCGAGATGCTTCAACCGCTAGTAAGCTCTTCTGAGCCTCTGCTGCCGTTCAATGAGACCCTCACAGACGTTCTGATGGGCACCTGGTCCAAGCCCTCCACAGTGCCCCCTGTGGATCGGAATGTGGCCTAACGCCACCGCCCGGCTCTGGGCGACCCCTGCTTTCTGTCCCTACACCCCACCCCCGAGAGAGCCTGGTGATCCAGGCCTCCACGTCCCAGACCGCATTCTGACTGCCCCTCCAGGTATGGAATCCAAAAGTTTTGACCAGTTTGGGAAGAAACTGTTCTCCTCACTTAGTCTGAGGTTGCGGTCTGTCAACACCGCTTACCTTTTGGGCCGTTACACCCACTCCTTTTGGGATACGGTTGCGGATGTGCTTCCCCAGTGTCCCGAGGAGTCCCAGGCACATCTCACCCAAGGTCTAGCTGAGGGGCGGAATGCACCACTTTATTCCATCAAATGTGGACTTGATACCACGGACTCGCTGGGCAGAGCGATTTCCACGACGGTGGCGATCCGTCGCTATGCCTGGCTGAGGTCCGCCAATTTTTCAGGGGATGTCCAGTCCACGCTCATGGACATGCCCTTTGATGGGCGTCGCCTTTTTGGCGACAAAGCAAACAGTGCACTTGAGCGTTTCAAGGACTCCAGGGCTACAGCCAAGTCCTTGGGCCTGTCGGGCCAACGCCAGCAAACATCTGCTTTTCGCCCCTTTCGTGGCCAAGGAAGGGGCACCTCCACACGTTCGTCCAGCCACAGGCCACAGAACCAACCTCAACGCGGTTGCGGACGTGGTAACCTCCATGGCTGTTCAGGGGGACAGAGGCCCGGTCAGTCCACATCCACTCCCGCAGCATCTGCCTTAAAGCCTTCCTAGTCCGAGCTTTCAGGCCCATTCCACGCCAGTGGGGGGCAGAGTTCCCCATCACCTCCTCCACTGGCGTACCATCACTTCGGACAGGTGGGTGCTGCAAATCGTCCGAAGAGGCTACTCCCATATCTTCAAGGCGACCCCTCCACTGCAGTACCACTGCATGTCGGGGATCACTTGCAGCTTCTGCAGGATGAAGTTACAGCCATCTTGGCCAAGGGGACCATCGAGCGCGTTCCTGGGCCAGAAGTATGACTGGTTGCTACTCCCACTACTTTCTGGTTCCCAAAAAGGGCAAAGGGGGCCTGCGCCCTATCTTGGACCTCTGGAGCATCAACGGCTTCCTCCGGAAGGAGAAGTTCAATTTGCTGACTTTAACTCGGGTCCTGGCTGCCCTAGACCCTGGAGACTGGATGGTAGCGTTGGACTTGCAGGACGCATATTTCCACATCCCCGTCCTGCCGGCCCACTGGCGCTACTGGCAGTTCACGGTAGGCCACGAGCACTTTCAGTTTACTGTGTTCCCCTTCGGCCTCACCAGTGCCCCTCGGGTGTTCACGAAAGTGATGGCTCATCTGTGCAGATCAGGGGTTCCAGTCTAGCCCTATCTCGACAACTGGTTGTTGAAGGCAGGCTCGCCCCAGACAGTCTCCCACCTCCAGACTACGGCCGATCTCGTGCACTCGCTGGGGTTCTCCATCAGAGTGAAGTAGTGTGGCTCACTGGTTAGAGGCGGCAGACCCGAGAGCAGAGGACGGCCCGGGACCAGGGTTCGATTCCCGGCGCGGCAGGTTTCTGGACCAGGGTCAGCGGACTTGATAATTCTCTCGCCTCGGTGCCCACTCTGATCAGCGATCACACTCGGCAACTCTGGGCATTAGCTTGCCTCATCTTCACTAACGGCCCCACCAGACCGCCGGGGATGCCTGGTCTCACCCTGGAGATACCCATTAAGGGACCATCTCTCAGGGAAGCCAGGAAGGGTTTCGCAGCGGTCGAAGCGCCTTGGGACCCTACAGGTAAGTAGTGCGCTATATAAATGCCAATACATTTACAGCGTGCCGAAGTCACACCTGTGCCCCTCTCAGAAGCTTCTCTTCATTGGAGCGGTTCTGGACTCTGCACAGTTTCGGGTTTATCCTCCCAAACAGCGGGTTCGGAATATTCAGGCTCTGATTCCGATCTTTCAGCCTTTATCCCGAGTTTTGGTCAGGCTGACGCTGCGGCTCCTGGGGCTGATGGCCTCCTGCATCCTGCTGGTACATCACGCCAGGTGGCGGATGCCGGCGCTGCAATAGGACCTAAAGTTCCAGTGGGCACAGCATCAGGGCAACCTGTCTGACCACGTCCTGATCTCAGAGGGCACTGCAAGACAGTTGCAGTGGTGACTCACGGAACGCGATTGGGTTAGTGGCAGATCCCTCTCCCTTTCCCAATCCGACCACACAGTGGGGACTGATGCATCCCTCCTGGGATGGGGGGGCCACATGGGAGAGGCGGAGATCAGAGGCCTCTGGTCTCCGGCAGAGTCCCGGCTCCATATCAGCCTTCTGGAGCTGCGGGTGATCCAACTCTTACTGAAGGCATTCCTTCCCTCTGTCCGGGGAGTGTTGTGCAGTTGTTCACGGACAACACCACCGCCGTGTGGTACTGCAACAAACAGGGCTTGGTGGGGTTGTGGACCCTTTGTCAGGAGGCTCTGCGCCTCTGGACATGGCTGGAACACCAGGGCGTCACTCTGGTGGTTCAACACCTGGCAGGTTCCCTGAACGCCAGGGCGGGCGAACTCAGCCGCCGGTGCATGATGCATCACAAATGGCGTCTGAACTCTGACGTGGCGCAAGGTCTCTTTCTGCAGTGGGGAGAGCCTTAGTTAGATCTATTCGCCACCTAAGAGAATGCGCAATGTCATCAGTTCTGCACGTTGGAATTTCCAAGGCGGCACTCGCTCGGCGACGCTGCGGTCTGTTGTACGCCTTTCCACCTATACCACTTCTGCCCAGAGTGCTGAAGAAGATCCGACGCAGCCGGGGCCCAAGTCATCCTTGTGGCTCCAGACTGGGCACGAAGATACTGGTTTCCCGAGCTACTCGGTATGTCAGTCGATCCCCCGATTTGTCTGCCTCTTCAGTAGGACCTTCTGTCGCAGCAGCAGGGGACGGTCCTCCACCCGAAACTGTCCAGTCTCCACATACATGAGTGGAGATTGAGCGGCGACAGTTGAGGCCATTTGACTTGCCTCCTGAAGCCTGTGATGTGATTCTGGCAGCGAGGCATCCCTCCACTAAAACAGTATACGCCTGCAGGTTGAACAAATTTGTGGCATGGTGCACAGCAAAGGCTGTGGATCCACTTTCTGCCCCTCTTTCAGAGGTTCTCCTCATCCTTCTTTCTCTTGCCCAGCAGGGCTGTGCTCTGGGCACTATCAAAGGCTATCTCTCGGCCATTTCAGCCTTCTTAAGGCTTCCTGATCAGCCTTCCTCTTTTCAAGTCCCCTGTTGTAAATAGGTTCTTGAAAGGCATCACACACATGTTCCCTCCTGTTCCTTTCGTGATGCCTCAGTGGAACTTGAACTTGGTACTTAATTATCTGTTGTGCGCTCCCTTTGAGCCACTTCATAATTGTCCTTTTCGTCTTGTGCCGCTTATAATTGCTTTCCTGGTTGCCATCACCTCTGCCAGAAGAGTGAGTGAGCTCCATGCTCTGTCTTCTAAACCTCCTTTCCTCTCTGTCCATCCGGACAAAGTTGTTCTGAGGACATGTTCTTCTTTCCTGCCCTAGGTGGTTACGGCCTTTCGCATTGGGCAGTCCATCACCTTGCCCACCTTCTTTCCGCCTCCGCATCCCTCATAAGAGGAAGAGAGGCTCCACCGTCTGAACCCAAAACGTGTGCTCTCCTTTTATCTAGACCGCACACGCCAGTTCCTGATGGATGACCAGCTCTTTGTTGGTTACGTGTGCGCTAAGGGACGGGCGGTGCACAAGCGGACATCTCTCGGTGGGTCGTTTTGTGCATCAAGGTCTGTTATTCTTTGGCAAAAAAGGAGCCTCCTGTGGGCTGCGCGCCCAGTCCACTCGGGACACGGCGTCTACTACTGCCCTGGGTCGGGGAGTCCCCTTGCAGGACATCTGCCAGGCAGCTACGTGGGTCTCGCTGCACACGTTTGCTAAGCACTACTGCCTGAACAGCCAAGTCCGGAGGGATAGCTTTTTCGTCCGTTCCGTTCTCCAGGTCTTCTGGTATGATCTTGGTTTGCAGACCCACCACCGGGGTTGGTATTGCTGGGTATCTATTCTAAGGTAAGGAATCTAACACTAATCTGTTTCTTTCAGATGCACAAGTAACTTACCTTCGTCGTAAGAGACAGTAGTTCGTGTTAGATTCATTACCGCCCCACCCATCCTCCCCGTTCTGCAAACCGATATGTAGGGTTAAGGTATCTCCCTTTGAGGGCCCCAGTTTTATGGCACCAGTGTCGGTGTCTTGCATTGCTCTGCATTCCTTGCACGAAAAGCTTTGTACAGAACTGACGTCAATGCACGAGGGCGGCGTCTAAGTACTCCGACAAAGTCATCACGACAACGGACGCGGAGCCGCAGAAGACGCCTACCGACGCGCAGGGGTACTGCTGACAAAAACTTTTCGGATCCAGTCTGACGCCTGGGAATATTCTAAGGTAAGGAATCTAACACTAACTACTGTCTTTTACAGATAAATCATTACCAAAGGAAATTAACTTGTGCTTTTGTTTTTTTAAATCTTCATCTGTTTTCCAGCTTTTTATTAAGTTAAAAACAAGTAAAGCGGCATGAGCTCCAATTAAACTTACAGCGTGACAAACTTTGCCCTCCGCCTCGGAAAGCTCATGGAAAAATGAAGAGCGCAACTCTGGGAACTTTGGTTTGGGATGGGGGAAGGGAAGGGAGGAGCGGGTAGGCTTTCCAATGAGGAGCCAGTAAAGAAGCTACCAGCTCACCCTCCTATGTCATGCCAAACAAAGATGGCGTCGGCCTGTCCAGATGGGCCGTCCGAAAAATGGACAGGGCGGTAACAAAGAAGCCGGATTCCTAATCACATGCCCGTGTTTACCCTAAACGATGATGTCAGACAATGGAAAAGTGGGGCGGGGCTTCAAGTCCCCTTCTGAAATTGTATTGATTACAAGAAGCCCTCGCATAGCGAGCAGCGCTTTGCTCTGCGACGCCAGGCGAGACCTAAAAACAAAATAGAAAGATGTGGAGCAAGGCCAATAATAAAAAGAAAATGAACAACTTGTGGGGAAAGGCGTGTCCCAAAAGCCTCTTGCATATTTTGTTTCCTTGGTGCCCCTAGGAGGGCAGGGTCCCCACCAACAGCTAAAGATGTTTTAGGGGCTGTCGAGTGTGCTGCAGCTCCCACTAAGGTACCATCTATGGTTTTTTTGGAACACTCCCTAAGTCTCATGACCTAGGGAGGCTTTATCAATGGTTTTAAGTATTCCTGGAGCTGGGGCCTTTGGCCCAAAGGCTTTACAATGAAGGCCCCTCCCATTGGCGGGGACCTAAGATTGCTTTGCAACATGTGTCCGATAGCAACAACATTCATGCTCCCAGTTGTAGAAAGTTGAAATTCTTTATTAACAGTGATGAAGGTTACAGTGATTCATTACATGCATTAAGGAAGGTCATTGAGAAAAGTTAACATTGAACCATTATTTTAGGAAAGTTATTGAAATGCTTTGTTGACTATCAAAATTAGCATTGAATCATTATTTGTCATAATTAATGTCATTGTGAGATGGCACCATCCTTGGGGGAATGTGGTGATACACTGACAAAGCAGTGTGCCACTCATTTAAGTTGGGCAAGATTTCATGCATCTGTTATGAAGTCAGAGAAGATTTCCTATCTCAGACAACAGTTATGAAACCAGACAAGATTTCCTGTCTGTCACATCAGTTATGAAGAAAGACAGTTTATATCGAATCAGACGCGACTTTTAATCTCATGAAAGATATTCTCAGTTATTGTGCTCTATTAGCTGGCTAGTTGAGACGCACTGTGGTTGTGTGTTTGCTGGTTTCTTCTCAGAATTGGTTCCCAAAGGAGCTCATATTCTTTATAAATTAGAATGTAGCACATAACAAAACAATTTATTTGGAAGAACCCAATCATATTTCAGTCAAATTGCATATTGCGACACAGGCGGGCTTAATAAGTTAGAAACAATCATTGGCTTTCCATATCCTAGCATGCAGGCTTTCTTGTTCACAACTGAAACGCAAGTGAATGACCAGTGAGAGGAATGCAAGTGCTGACTAAATCACCTTCTACAGCAATTGCCTAATTAATTCTTAGCACACGTGGACTAAATTCATTAAGCATACAATATTTCCTTCTTGTTGGAGTCAAACTGCTTTAATCATGACATACACAAGGTGGCCAGTTAACACACTATTTATTTTTCAACCAAATATTTATAGCATGCAGCTACAGGTTAACTAATGTATCGCCTTTTGACTAGCCATAGGTGATTAATTAGTGGCACAGAGGACAGCTTTTTCATGTTGTGGTCTCAGCCGGTCCTTATCATGTTTTAGCTGACTATATATTTGATCCCTTACACATGCTTGGTGTTCAAATTGGACCAGATGGAAGGTAGCGCACAAAGGCTGGCCACTTAGTGTATAACACTGCTTCGCTGTTGCATGGTTGACTCATGGTACCAAGTAGGGACATTTATGTAATCAGTAAAATCATAGCCAGGACAATCTCCGGCAAACATTGTCTGATTCTTGGCACACATTTGTCTGCACTCCTAGGTGCAGAACATGTTCCATAATTTGTTCGATTTACCCGCCCTGGCTAATCCATTGATGGTGCACGCCAGCAGCATGAATAATTCACAGACTGACTTATTAAAGGTGAATATTGCTCTCACAAACAGACTTCCTGGTTTATTTAGGGCTCTTACAAGCTAACTAAAGGGTGGCGTGCCCAGCACCGGCAACATGGCAGACGTGTCTTAAGACCGCTCCGTCACTAATCCCCGTTAATCCTAACATTTCTTCGTATCCACTGGGCATCCACAGCGAAGAGCCCTAGTGAAGTGTGGGTGAGCCTCCTGGGCACTTGGAGAGCTACGATTCCGCTCGAGCTGCTGTCGCGCAGGCGCTAGTAGCGGGTTCTGGGCCTCAGCCGAGTGCGGGCCTGCTGAGTTGCCGAGATCAGGCTTGGCTGCCACGCACGTGTGTAGGGTTGCAGGAGCCTATCGCTTCCCCCTTCAGGGCAGACCAGAGTGACCGACAGAGTCGGTGGCATTGATCGGGAGTGGCCGGAGTAAGAGACGCCATCGTTGAAGAGACCCGACGTGGTCTTGGGAGCGAACCCGACTTGGTCTTACTGTTGAGTCCGTTGTGGAGGTAACAGAGGAGCTGCCTGCTTTGGGTGCAGTGCTGGGCAGAGATGGCAGGGACCCGCTCTGCTTGCTTGTTGTGGACACTGCTGGGGCTGTGCTAAAGGTGTGGAGTGGACTGGGCCTGGTTTGGCGGCCTCCGCGGCTTGCTCCTGGTCTGGATGGGTCACGGGCCTGGACTGGACGGTCCCTGAACCCATGGAGGCTGCTGCCTTGAACGGTGACCGCTCCATTTGAGCGGAGCGGCAGAGGAGCGCACCACTATCTCCCAAGGTGGAGAGGGAGGGGCCCAGAGACCGTAGTGCTGCCGGAAGTGAGCTACAGCAAGTACTGCTGTTGTAGGTGGGATCGGCTGGAACCCCGGTGGTCGTGCAGGTGAGGGACAGGCCTGCTCTGAATGAGGCCTGGCATGGACGACTGAGATGTGTTTCACTTGATTGCTGGGGGTACTGGTGGAGCTGTGCTGGCCGGAAGCTGGAAACTGAGGCTTACCTCGGTCACTGCTGTGTGGTTTGTCTGTGATGTAAATATGCTGGAGGCTGTACCAAGGAGGAGCACTCAAGAAGAGCTCGTGGGACAGGGTGAGACACCTTTGCAGGAGCGCTGGAGGAGGTACCTAACTGGATGCAAATGTGCCCTATCTACCAATGCGAAGGTATGAACTGCAAGTGATACATATGCTTGAACATATGGGCCCTGATGCGCTGTAGATGGACTAAACGCATGGCTGAGTTCTAGGCCATGTACAGTGACTATATCGACTTATGAAAGGAGTACACACCGGCAAGCAGAGGTAGGAAGCCTTAATCCGGAGAAGCGGTGGGGAGGGTCAATTGCTGACAATAACAGTTGGCCCTGGGACAGCACATAACCTTATTGTGGGAAAGATGATCAACACCGGGTGCTGCAGCCGTATGTTAGTGATGTGCAATCACCGCCGTTGGCCATTATCGATCGAGGGAAGAATTAAAAGGACCGGGGCCAGCCTTGAACACAAGTCAGAGGACTAATTACCTAGGGTGCTGAAAAGTGTGGCAACCCCGCTTATCTGTGGGTGCAGGAGAGAAAAACAACACAGAGTCATAGTGGTGGCAGCACGATTTGACAGTGGAAGAAAGGAACACCTCCCCTGGGGGCGTCACTGGGCGCATGGTGGGACTCTACCCGTTACCTGGCCCTGTCCCGTTGGTGGTTTGGGTTAGTTAGAGTATACTGGGGATTACTGCTGGACAGATGGGCCGAACTAGGGGAGCCGGCTCGAATACCTCCTCGCAACACACTAGTTCTGCTCACGGGGCCCATTGCTGCACTTTGGTCACCGGAAGGTAGCCTTAAATACAGACAATACGAAATTCATAGCATATTGATTGTGCACTTTACAAAATTGTACATGTCGGCCTCAAACGCCTTTGAGACCGAAATATGCTCTTTTCTAGATAGCCTCCCATTTCCCACACTCACTTCTGAACAACGCAGGGAGCTGGAGACACCAATCACACTGGAGGAGGTAAAGGGTACTATTCAAGCTCTGCCATCTGGAAAGATCCCTGGGCCTGACGGTTTCCCTCATGAACTTTATAAAACTTTTGCTAACTTGTTGTGTCCTTACTTCCTGAAGGCATATACCGAAGCCTTAGAGGGCGCTCCTCTACCGACCTCCCTGACGGAAGCGATGCTGATTACACTCCAAAACCACATTGATAGACCACACAAACAAGCGCCTACCGACCATTGGCACTGCTGAATGGGGACTACAAGGCAGGCATCCTGGCAGGTTGTCTGGCACTCCTTACTTCACATCTAGTTCACTTAGACCAAAATGGTTTTATCCCGGCCCGTAACACCACTCTGAACATCCATAGACTATTTAGGGTGATGCGTGGTGCAGCCGTGACGCGGCCAGCAGCAGGCTGTATGGTTCTAGACCTGGAAAAAGCCTTTGATACGGTGTAGTGACCGTACATGTTTGCGATGCTGCTTTGTTTTGGGTTTGGGCCATATTATCGGTCTCATTAAATTATTGTATAGTGCTCCCTCAGTGCGGGTCCGACTTAAAACCTTGTTCTCTGGGCCCATCTGGGTGTCCCCTTAACCCTTTTATTTTTCCCCTGGCCATGGACCCACTGGCTATGGTGCTGCGTGGATCAGCGGAACATTGGGGGGGGATCACATGCTGTACCACTTTATGCGGATGATATCCTGCTTTACATTAGGGATTTGCAGGCGATCCCTCCGGTTATACCTGAATGCAGGGTCCTAAGCAGTTTGCATTGGTGTCGGGCCAGGGCGTGAATTGGGGCAGATCCTGTATGTTTCCCTTCACTCCTCACGCGGACACCCCTCATATGGTAGTGGATGGAGCACTGGTGGCTTGGCAGCCAATTGTGTCCCGCTATTTAGGATCATACTGATCTGGACCTTCTGGATGGGAATCTATCCAGAACAATCGCTGCCCTGTGTTCTCTGTGACGGGTAGAGTGGCGCTGATCAAAATAGTAATGCTTCCCAGACTGTTGTATTATTTGGCTAATCTTCCATTGTATCTACCAGCCTCGTTCTTTCGACCTTTAGAAAGCATGATGAGGGAACTCATTTGGAGTAACACCCATTGTCAGGTGACATTTGTTAAGTTGTAGTTGCCAATCACACAAGGAGGTTTAGCCCTGCCCAACTTGGAACACTATTACCTGGCGTCCCAGATACAATTGTTTGTGAAATGGGCAGCAGAGTTACATCTCACGGATACTGCGGAGGACAATCCCCTATACACACTGGAGAGGCTCCTCTTTCTTTTTCACCCTTGCACCAGACCACACCCTTCTCTTCCCTTACTGGTGCAAGTAGCTCAGAAATTCTCCCGCAGAACCCTACGTATTACAAAACATGTCACACCCTATGCACCAGTGCTCCAGTTATTGGGTATGCCGAGAGAGGGAGGGTAGGGTTTGCGCCGTTGATCTTGCAGACTGGCAGGATGCAGGCATTAGCACACTGGGAGATTTATATGAGGAAGGCGTATTACAACCCTTTCTCTCTTTGATCAACAAAGAGGGTATTCAGCCTGGGCAGTTCCTGATTCATGCCGCATGTATGGCGACGATGGAACGATATTGGGGCAACATGTCACGAGCTCCCGATGCATCTCCTGATACAGTACATTCACGTGCTGGGCACGGGATGACACCTTACAAAATGGTTATGTGGAATCAATTTACGAACATACCATGGCTGATTTGACATGGCTGCACAATAAATGGGAGCTGGGCTTGTCCAGGCCTTACACGTCTAAGGAATGACTCCTTGTTGGAGAGCCCCAAAATTATCCTTAGAAACACTTGGTTCAAGTTAATCCAGTTTTACATAATCCACAGGGCGTATTTAACCCTGATGCAAATTAGTGGATGCGGACCTCCTGCATATGAACTGGTTGTATCCCCGGCTGCTTGATTACTGGCAGGGTGTCACTAGGCTACTACATATATGCACGTATGACATACTAATGCACACATGGGAGACTTGTATTGTGGGAATATTTCCCAGAGGTAAAAAGCATATAGCACCTTCTCGTTTCCTGGATCTGGGGCTGGCGGTGGCCAAGCGGTTCATGACGAGGCGTTGGAAAGCTGAGGACCCCCCACCACTTCAAGCCTGGATACAATCCATATTAAATTGAGCCAAAGCTGAGGCCGTCTCTCTCTCGAGGGAGGATACACTTGGGCTAAACAAGCTAGCTACAGCATCGGAGGACCCTGTAGGCATTTCCAATTTTAGTTAAATTTGGGACATACATACACAGTAGTGTGTGCGGATAGTGTAGTGCTAAGAGAGATATATATCATGATTCATGTATACTGGCCCATTGTGCTGCGGTTTGTAACTCAAGCAGCCATATTTGGATATGCCTCACCTGTATTTTTATAATGGACGTAGAATGTTTTCCGTCTTGTTGTGCCGCTCCTGCCCTCCCTCACCCTCCTTTTTTTCATTTTCCTTTTGTCTTTATTGGATTATTGTTCAAGATTTCATGTTATTTATAAAGTTGTTTGATTAACAATCCCGAGGACACGGCTGGGCCAGCTGTAGTCACTGGTAGAAAATTAAATGTAACATGATTGTTTACAGCATAAGGCCTGTAAGTATGTTAATTTACTGGAATATTGAACGGTATTGATTAATATGATCTGACTTTACTTTATTGGATTTCGTTTACTATATGTCATGTTAGTGAGCAATTTGGCTGATTTATTTTTCAATTTCTCTTTTTTTATTGTTAATTCTATGATAAGATGGTTGCAAATGACCTGATTGATGTAAATGTATACTGGTTCCGTACAAATTATATGTTGAGATTTTTTTGTCTCTTACAATATAAATGTCCGTCAGTAAGCAGATTTAATAATAGATATAAGCTAACTAAATAGTTTCAAGTATAGCCTGGACAACCCATGGCTCCTTTGACGAGGGATTAGTTTGTTAAGAGAAGTTGACTCATTGGTAGGTAATGAATTTACTGTGTACACAATAATTAATCTGTATCGTACATCTACTAAGCTGTAGTAGATAGGCTTGATAATTAGTCATTATTCCAGACGACTATATTTTTTGTCCTATTAGAATAAACTCCCCTTTGTGCCTAAGATGGAGCCATTTGGACAACGACAGCTAATTATTTAGTGTCTGCATGCATCGTGACACATGCATTTGCATGTGAATGCTAATGCAAAAAGCATTTGCAAAGCACATAGCTAGGTCTTTTAGAGCCAAGATCTGTTGGCTTTGCCAGCGTTTGTCAGAATTGTATTTGAAACATCAAAGCTCCTCTGTCTGTGGTCCAAAGAGCGAAGGTGAAGCTTCACCACAGATACCACATCTGGATTCTTGCAATCCCCTTATTCAATGAAAGAAGCCTCGACTGATTCAGTTGGGGGCACTCCGTGTGTGAAGCTGCTACCCGGAAACCTGAACACACCTTTATATGCATGAACATCCCCCCGAGATTGTACTGCTAAGCTTCATGTTAGCTGTCGCCATTCCACACTAGGGGATGCCTATTCATGAAGTTGTGATCCTGCCTCTCTGCCTTACATTGAAGGACTTGAGGTTGCTTGGCTGCAACTATTAAAACTCAATCCTTGAGGTGAATTTAGGATACACATTGCTCTGACCGTAGCCTGACCTCCCAGCAGACAGCTGTTGTGAGAAGGAAGAAAGAAGGTCTTAGACGCATGTGAATGCAGGGACTATGTAACACTGCTCCAGCACACTGAGGAACCCCACAGCAGTCTCATGGCCTGGGATCCAGTCTTGCAGGTAAGTATGTGTTCAGGGTGCAGATGAGCGAAGAATCCTCTCATTAGCAGATAGTAGACATGCAGGTTTCCAATAAATGCTGATCTTCTACGAACGAACCAGTTCTGCTGTGCTCATACTTTTTCTTGTCTTTAGCCTTTGAAGACCCCGACAGTGCTGTGGATGACCGGGACAGTGATTACCGTAGTGAGACCAGCAATAGCATTCCTCCTCTTTACCACACAACCTCGCAGCCCAATGCATCAGTGCACCAGTTCCCTGTGCAATCCCACCTACAGCAACAGGGTGGCTCCCGCGACTCCTGCATGGACTCTGTGCAGAGCTACGACCTGGATTACCGGGAACGCGGGGCCTTGAGGTAAGGATCCATTTTGGCCATTTTGTTTTACAAGTAAAAAAACAACAACTTGCAACTTCAAGGCATTGTGCAAACAGGTAACACTCCGCAGTCATAGATGAGCGAGTGGGTGTGAACGGGCACAGCAATCTTGCTGGAACTAGGTCTTTGAGAAAGTTGCAGTAGTGAAACATTTCTGTCACATGGTGTGTGAAATTATAAAATTAGTCTATGGCATAACATAATTGTATGTAGATTGTGTTCATGTATTGGTTGTGCTAAAGAGCCCATCCAAAGAGCAATACAGTCTACTACTCTTTAAAAAATCTTGCATCACAAACAATTTGGATGCCTAAATGTTTTCTTTTAATATTCGTTAAGCTTTTGAAATTTATTGTGACTTTATTACTGGATGGTCCATCCTACTCGCTAATCCGTAGTTACTAAATAGTGCATAGAGTCTTCTACAGTCCTTGTGTTTCACCTGCAAGTTTGTATTTAGTAGAAAAGGAAAGCAGCAAATCTGTTAGCTGCACTCCTGGAAATATTTGGATTGTCTGGCTTTTGTGCTAATAATCTTTCTTGAAAAACACCTGATTGCATAAGGTAATTCTTTTGTATATCAGCCGATATGTAGTGTGCATCGTCTTGAAGACAGCTATAATTTACAGAGCACCATAGTCTGAACTGGAAGAAACCAGCTTCATCAAGTGCCCAGTACAAGGGCAAAGAAAACTTAAACATATTATCCAGGAATTGATTTAAAGAGCTGCTCGGAGAGAATGGGATCTAGGGGGAGGATACAGTGGTAAGTATATAACCTGGACCATAGCAGTACAAAATTAGTACCTATATTTAGATATAATTTAGTATATGGAATTCATTAGCATTGTTCACCTGCTCAGATACTCTGACGAACATAGGCTACTGAGATGATGCAGGGAAACATATGTCTGTCATGATCAGATCATCTTAATCTGAGCTGCCTACTGTAGCTAGGGCATCTATTCCCGCTGTATGTGTGCATCATTACCACTGCTGCAAGCTGTGACTTGAGCTATTGTACTAGATTGGAATGAGGAGAGTAACTCCCTGAATATTGCTGCTTCTTGTTCTTAGTTGCAGTGAGACAATTCTTGATCCTGTGCATGTGACAGATCCTTTTTTCAGCATTCAACCATAGTGAGTTAAGGCAAATCATCTGATTAGGAGGTTATTGTAACATAGGCCATTACCCATTGTTGATCCTGTGAATTGTCATTCTTTGAGGCTTCCCAATCGTCCTCTGTCTTATGGATGGAAGAATTTGTATTGCAAATGTTCCCTTTTTTAGGTCAGAAAGCTAGCCAGAGTTCATGTCCTGGCAAACAGCCCATCAACATTTGCTTTAAGCAACTTCACATCCACCACACAAAGCCAAACTCACCATCTCCCTGCAAGCAAGTAGATACATGCTAACCTTTATGCAAAGATATATGCAGAATTTAAAATACATTGTGTAGTACTGGATGATTTAGAGATCTTATCAACTTTGGCCCAAATAAACTCTAATTTTTGATAGTGGCATTAGAGAATCATCCTATGTTAAGGGGTATGTGCCAATCATGCCACCATGTAGTTGTGAGGTTGTTTTGCAAAAAACGATATCCTCCGTGAGAGAGGGCATATTGTAAGTGGATAGGAACGGGCCAAAACCATGACCGTGACTTTTTCAGTAGGACATTGATTAGCACATTTTGACGGAGGTGGTTGCAGTACTTGTGTACAATGCCAACCAACACCCAAAAACCCTAAAACCCCCAGATATTTTCAAAAGCTTGTGACCGAGGAGAATCCAGGGAGGCATGACATGCACCAGTATCTGTTACTTACAATTTCCTCACTTTCATGTGAACTAAAATATTGAAATTATTTTCTGTTCCATAAAAAATTAAAGTGGGACAGAGGGACAAATTCTCCCCCCCCCCCCTATGCACACAATCAATCAATCAGAGTACTTGTAAATCGCGCTACTTACCCGTGAGGCTCTCAAGGCGCTGAGGGGAGGGGGTGCCGCTACTGCTCGAAGAGCCAGGTCTTGAGGAGTCTTCTGAAGGCGAGAAGGTCTTGGGTCTGCCGTAGGTGGGTTGGAAGGGTGTTCCAGGTCTTGGAGGCGAGGTAGGAGAAGGATCTGCCGCTGGAGGTTGTTTATTGGATGCGGGGAACAGCGGCGAGTGCGAGGCTGGCGGAGCGGAGCTGACGGGTGGGGGTGTAGAAGCTGAGTCTGCTTTTCAGGTAGGCTGGTCCGGCATTGTGGAGTGCTTTGTGTGTGTGGGTGAGGACCTTGAAGGTGATCCTCTTGTCGATGGGGAGCCAGTGTAGGTCTCTCAGGTGGGGGGTGATGTGGCTGCAGCGGGGGACGTTGACGATCAGTCGGGCGGAGGCATTTTGGATGCGTTGTAGTCGTCGTAGGTGTTTGGCTGGGATTCCTGCGTAGAGTGCGTTGCCGTAGTTCAGTCTGCTGCTGACGAGGGCCTGTGTCACCGTTCTTCTTGTTTCGGTCGGGATCCACTTGTAGATCCTGCGGAGCATGCGGAGGGTGTTGTAGCAGGAAGAGGAGACGGCGTTGACCTGTTTAGACATGGAGAGGGAGGAGTCGAGGATGAATCCTAGGTTGCGTGCATGGTCGGTGGGTGTCGGTGCTGTTCCTAGTGTGGCCGGCCACCAGGAGTTGTCACAGGCTGAGGGGGTGGGGCCGAGGATGAGTGCCTCCGTCTTGTCCGAGTTCAGCTTCAGACGGCTGTTCCTCATCCAGTCGGCGACGGCCTTCATTCCCTAGTGGAGGTTGGTTTTGGCGGTGTGCGGGTCCTTGGTGAGGGAGAGGATGAGCTAGGCGTCGTCAGCGTAGGAGATGATATTGAGGTCGTGTTGGCAGACCACTTGTGCGAGCGGGGCCATGTAGACCTTGAACAGTGTTGGGCTGAGGGATGAGCCCTGGGGGACGCCGCAGATGATGTCGGTGGCCACGGATCGGAAGGGCGGGAGGCGGATGCTCTGGGTTCTGCTGGACAGGAAGGACGTGGTCCAGTCAAGGGCCGTCTCTTGGATTCCAGCTTCTAGGAGGCTTGTCTTTAGAGTGCGATGGCAGACCGTGTCGAAGGTGGCTGACAGGTCCAGAAGGGGAGGGCTGATGTTTCGCCGTTGTCTAGTTGGCGCCTGATGTAGTCTGTGGCGGCGATGAGGGCTGTCTCGGTGATGTGGTTTAGTCTGAACCCGGACTGGGACTGGTCCAAGATGTTGTTGTCTTCCAGGTGGCGGGCCAGTTGCAGGTTGACGATTTTTTTGATGACCTTCGCCGGGAAAGGGGGCAGGGAGATGGGCCGGAAGTTCTTGAGGTCCTTTGGGTCCGCCTTGGGCTTCTTGAGGAAGGCGTTGATTTTGGCGTGTTTCCAGCTTTCCGGGAATGTCGCTGTTTCGAAGGAGATGTTGATGACTTTCCGTAGTTAGGGTGTGATGGCAGCGTCTGCTTTGTTGAATACGTGGTGTGGGCACGGGTCTGACGGAGAACCTTAGTGGATGGAGTTCATGACCTGGCGTATCTCGTCGTCATTGACGTTGGACCAGGAGGTCAGGTGGTTGGCGCTGGTGGTATTCATAGGGGAGGTGGGGTCTGGCGTAGTCGTGGCGGTCATGGTGTTGAAGCTGTCATGGATGTCAGCGATCTTGCGGTGGAAGAAGATGGCCAGTGAGTTGCACAGTTCTTGTGAGGGCGGTCTGTCATTGGCACTGGGGTTAGAGAGTTCCTTTACGATGCTGAAAAGCTCTTGGCTGTCGTATGCGTTGTTATCCAGGTGGTCTTTGAAGGAGGATCTCTTGGCCAATCTGATGAGGTGGTGATGTCTGCGGGTGGCGTCCTTGTGGGCTGCGTGGTTGTCCAGAGTGCGTTCGTGGAGCCATATCTTCTCCAGTTTCCAGCATGCGCGTTTGGAGGTCTGCAGCTCGTCGCTGAACCAGGTGGCTCTTTTGCTGGCATGGTTGTTGGAGGGTTTCTTGAGTGGGGCGAGGGTGTTGGCGCAGTTGTCGATCCACTGTCTGAGGTTGCGGGCTGCGGTGTCTGGGTTGGTGGGGTCGGTGGGTGGGTTTTGGGCGAGGGTGGTAATCAGCTGGTCTTCGGTGACTTTGCTCTAGTAGCGGCGAGGTAGCTGTTGGGTGCAGTGGTGCGTGGTTAGTTTACTGAAGGTGAAATGGATGCAGCGGTGGTCGGTCCAGTGGAGTTCGGTGGTGTGGTCGAAGGTGACGTGGGTGCCTGTGGAGAAGACGTGGTCCAGTCTGTGGCCAGCGGCGTGGGTGGGTGCGGTTACTAGTTGTCTGAGGCCGAGGTTGGCGAGGTTGTCGAGCAGGGTGGCGGAGTTGGCGTCGTTGTTCTCGAGGTGGAAATTCAGGTCCCCGAGGAGGATGTAGTTCGTGGGTGCTGGCGAGGTCGGCAATGGAGTCCCTGAATTGAGCTCGAGGTCCAGGGGGTTTGTAGATGAGGTTCCTCTGAGTGTGGTGTTGGGGTCGGTGTGGATCCGGAAGTGCTGGTGTTTGGCGGTGTTGAGGGTGTCGTCTGCAACCTTGAGGGTGGACTTGTGGACGATGACTATTCCTCCTCCGATTCTGTTGGCGCGATCCCTGCGGGTGATCTTGTAGCCGTACGGGATGGCTATGGCGATGTCACAAGGAGTCGTTCCACCAGGTCTCGGTCAGAAAGGCCACATCTGTGGCGGAGTTGTCGAGCAGATCCTAGAGCTCGATGGCGTGTTTGCGTGCGGAGCGGGTGTTGAGGAGTATGCAGCGGAGGTGGTTGGGTCCAGTCCTTGGAGGTTTGGTGGCTCTGTCGCAGGTGAAGCTGCAGGTGTGGCAGGAGAAAGGTCAGTGAGTCCGTTTCGGGGCGGCTTGGAAGCAGGTGTGGTTTCGGCCGGCGTGAGTGCATAGAGGGTGCTGGCGTCTGAGTGTTGTGGCGCTCGCGGGGTCCAGGGGTTCTGGCGCTGGGCACGGTCCAGGCGTGGACGGGCGCAGTTGGGCTTGCCTATGGCGCACCTTGGGCGCGCCAGTGGCGCGTCCTCCATAAGAGGGGGATAGGGAGGGAGGGGCAGCTGGGAGGCGGGAGCGGGGTGGCCAATGGGGAGCAGGGGGGCGGGCCGCAGGGACACAGCGGCGGGAAGGAGCGGGAAACGGCGGGAAAAACAGTCGGGCGGCAGGGAGCAGGTACGAGGCAGCTGGCGGCCGTGGTGTGGCGTGGGGAGCGACGTGCCTGCGAGCAGGGTCAGAGTATTCTCTCTCATTTCCACTCATTTGGAAATGAGAGAGGATAGATTGAGGGATTGTCCATGATCAATTCCATTCTTTATTTGGATTTATAAACAAATCCATAAAAGAGCAGCAAAAAATGAATCATAATTTAATGAATCTAAAATATTCAATAAAAATATAAAATACACAATTGTTATCTAAAAACATACTTATTTACACATTCACTATCAGAGGATGTAGATTAGCAAAGCAACAATTCAGAATAAATAAACTCATATGTCCATGTCCCTTTTATAAACTTGTACATAGAATGTCCAGGGATTCCATTGATTTCCGCCTGTAACTTTTGGTTTGAAAAACGCAGTGTAAAAAATTCTCAGAGATCTTCATGAATAACCTCAAAGCGCAAATCATCCAAATAGGATAAAAAAGTGTTGTCTGCGAAGGGCCTTTTTGATGTAATCAAGAGTATCACAAATGTTGTGTAAGTTTAAGAGGTTTTTCAAAAAGCTGAGTGCCACCTCATAAGGAATATTACCTTGAGATAAAAAGAGGGGGCGCAATGTCAATGACCTGATATCCTTATAAAATCTGCAAAACAATAAAAAAGCTGAAGTTGTCGGTCATGCTTCTCCATTACACGGGCACCTAGATACACTTTTATGCCATGGATGGGACTTGGGAAAAACCATTAACTGATGGATCATCTCTAGAGGACCTCTCGTCAACAAGAATCTGTTGTAAGTATACTTCAACTCGATCAAAGAACCCTGTATCCCCTCTTGATTTATACCCACAAGTATCTAGCCACTGTAGCTTTCTTTTTTTCTTCTAGTTCCCTAAGAGCTGCCTTTTATTTAAACAAAATTAATTTAATTTCTCTTTTACTGAATTATAGAATACTACTGTGGGGTTCTATGGAGTTAAACTTTATACCCAACTCTAATAACAGAGATCTTATAAAGTGAAGCCAAAGTATTTTTCCAAAATTGTGCAAACCCAAACAATCTTTGCCAGCATCCCTTGTGAACTTAACACCCTGTTTTAACCAGATACTGTACCATTTTGTTTTTTTATTTCAAGGGCCATAAATTCTAATCCCAGTTCTTTGAGTGATAAATGCAGGCGTTAATTTAGGTACCCCTAATAACCAACGTATATAGTTGGTTTATTGCAGCTGTAGAAGTGTAGTCTTTTCTCCTCCCCATATTGGGGAGCAATAAAGAGATACTGGGAGAGATTTAGAGCGATAAAGTTTAGTAATCTCAATCAAATGTTCATTCCCAACCTTTTTAGCAAAGCTGGATATTGCTGAAATATGCATTAGAAATTGTAATTTGGCTGATTTTAGATGTGGGGACCAATCACCTTTCTGGGAGAAAACAATTCCCAAAGAGCTGAAAGTGTTCTCCTCGAGCTTTTGGCCCCTTGCATAATGTCTAAAGCCCCTTTTATTTTACTTTTCCCACATACCATTGTGAAAGATATGGCTAAATTCAGTTTTAGATCTCTACTCTCCATAAAATTGATGACGTTTATTATTAGTAACTGAAGAATGATTGCCGTCCTGGACATCAATACTGCGTTATCTGCATAAAGTTGGATCTGGGTGACCCTAGGGCCCACTTTAGGGGCGGCTGCATTTATATTTTGCTAAAAACTTTATATACACTTAAAATAAGAATGGGGAGAGTAAACTTCCCTTCCTATCCCCCGGGTCACCCAAAAACCACGTGTTCTTTCCTTGTTTATCCCATAGCACACACAGGTAGTTAGGGAGCCATATAGCTTGGAAAGATGACTTATAATCTTGATTGGAGCATCCATATCTATAAGCTCCACGATCAGCTACCCAGAGGAAAAGAAAGCCAAGTAAGTAACAGAACTTTTCTGACACAACATAGCAGCAACAATGAAGTTAACTGCAGTGTTGGACAACTCTCCCCTTACTGCTAGTGCTTCTCCCAAGAGAATATTGCTTTGGGATTTTAAGGACTCTGATGCCTGACCACAATTCTTTTCCACTTTCAATGTAACCTACTCTTGAATGTCGCCCACATGCAGAGCTAGAGCAAGATTAATTTAGTCCCAGTTTTTATAGGCCAGGAATTTAGTGTGTAGATTGCCCGATCTGCTAATCCACTTATTTTTCGTAATGTGCTGGCTAGATTAGTGTCTGACTTTTCCTCTGATTAATTCCGTCTGGGCTAGTTTCAGGTTAGCTAACTATTCCAGGAATCTACCCCTGTGTTACACAACATACTTCTGATAGTCAAATCTGCCCTGTTCTCCATAATGGAATAATCTGATATCATAAAATGTTAGACTGTCTCTGCACATGTGTGGGATGCGGGGACACACACAACACACATTCACTTGAAACCAGAAAACATGCCCTTAGTCATCCATATTTTCTCTCACTTTTAACCTCATAGCCAAATTAAACAAACCTGTGGTAATAAAGTGCAGATGGCTGAAGAACCACCCAAACAACACGTTTTAGCAAGAAAAAAATCAGGGTAAGTACACAAGCGAAAACAGACACTTAAAAGTTGGTGCTGGAACCGGATCTCTACCATCATTCAAAAGGCTTTTTTCAAAGGGCTGTTTTGGGGCTGAAAATGTGCTCTTCAGAATTATCCATATTGGCTTGACATCAAATGACATACGTTTACATTTGTTCTCCTTATATTTCAAGATAGGAGTGTTTTTTTGCTTGTGTACGTGGTCAGTTTTCTAGCCTCCCTCCCTCCCAGTGGAGGAGTGTGGCTCAATGTTTAGAGCGGCAGACCCTGATGCAGAGTTCTGGCCAGGGACCAGGGTTCAATTCCCACCTCGGCGGGTCTTGGGTTCAATTTCATCTGACCGGACCAATCTCGCCTCGGTGCCTAGTCTAACCATGGGCCCCACGCTGCAACTCTGGGCAATAGCTTCCTTAACCTCCACACCGGCCCCAACAGCGCTAGGATGCCTGGCTTCACCCTGGGGGTGCCCAGGAGTGGACACTTCACAGGGAAAGCCAGGAAGGGTTCCACAGCGGTATGAGTAATAGCGCCAGGAAAGAGGAGGTGCTGCGCAACGATTCAAGATGGCCGCGTAAGCTCCCGGCTCCGCCGACCTCCACCGACGGCTGATATATCCTACTATTCATCCTATACCACCACCGGGCGCCTGGGTGTGTGAAGTCTGCCTGACACCATTGGTGCAAACCCGGTCTTTCTAACTGCTTGGGTGACGGAGTTCTGTCGTGTTTTCTTCTGGGCCTCTTTCAGGGCTGCCGCCGGGACCTCGATTTCCTGTCCACCCGGATTGCAATCGATCAACAGCGGCTGTGAGTCCGGGGTCTGGTCCGGTCCTGCGACTTTGGATTTTGAGACTCTGCATCGCAATCCAGTCTTTCATAGGCGACGAAGATATATTATCGTGACGGACGGAGATCATCCTGAGCCGCGGTCCGGGGACGTGCCCGGAGACCTTGCTGGGGGGACGAGGTCGGAGGGCTGTCCCCAGCGGCTGGAGGAGGCGTAGTGTTTGCCGATGATGAGAGCGCCCGCAGTTTACGTCTGCTTTGTGTGTGCCTAGAGCCTTGGTAGTGATCCCGGGGCTCGAGTCCTGCTTCGTCCCTGTGGCCCGGGGGATGGAGCGGACGGGTGACGCACCATTGTTGAGGTCCATCATGGCCGCCATAGGGGCGCTCCATACCCAGTTTACCGTCACGTATGACCGGCTCGCGAAAAAGCTGGAAAATATTCGCCTGGGACCGGACGACGACCCTGTGACAAGTGACCAACATCCCTTGATACCGGTGGAGGACTTGTTCCATCGTTCTGAGGTTCCCGACCGGCGCCCTGCCCTGGCTCATTTGGATTCTTTTGGCCCGATTTACTCTGCACCCGTCACTATCAATGGTCCTCCCTATGTGCTCTCTGCCCGGCGGACCCTCGCTGCCAATGATCCTGCTCGCAGTAGAAAGCCCTTCCGAAACTATTGGAGAAGTCGGTCTTTCCTCTCCATCTTGTTCTGCTGGTCCTGTGGACTCCGCCATTTTGTGACTGGTCCTTGTTTGGATTTAGCTGCCCTGCACCTCCGCAGACATTTTGACTGTCTCCTGCCTATTGTGCTTCGGAGGACATGGGGCTCTACGCGGAGTCGCTCTGGCCAAGGCTGACTTCATCTGGTATCCGGCTTTGACACGTCACCATTGCTTCGACTGGGCTGCTTTATTTTTCTCTCGAAATTGTTGTCTCTTGGGCGACATGTGTTTTAATGCGGATTTGATCTTGCCTGGGCTCTTTCCGGGAGGTGGTTAGACTTGGTTGAAGTCCTCCCCAGCTGGACGCTTGATTTTTGCTTTTAAAGGTTGGTTGATATGCTTTGGGGAGGTCGCCAATGGTGGGGGGTAAGGGAGTCCGGGAGTGTGTTTGTCGCTCTCCTCCTCCACTTTATATTTTTCCTTCTGTGGGGCCGTTCCTGGGCAACAGGCACGCTGTTAGTGGGGTTGGCCGTAGCCATTACAGGTGTGCAGGGTGGTGGGCGTGGGGGGGTTTGTTGTTTTAGTTTATTTTGTTCTATGGTCCCTTTCTCTTCTTTTTCTGTCTGTTCTTGGGAGGGTACTCTGTCTCTCCAGTAGGGTTGGCGGTCCTTTTTACTTCTTCTCCTTTTTCTATCAGGTGTTTCCACTTGCCTATGCCTTTCTGTCATTAGAGGGGGGTCTATGGGATGGTGCTCTGTTTAACTAATTGCTGCTGTATTGCCTGTAGCTCTGTTGCTGCCTCGGTGACCATATTGTTTGCATAACTGTGTGAGTGTTCACCTGATATCGATTGCTCTGCGGGGTTCGTCCCCCCTCATCTCCTGTTTCTTACACTGGATGGTGTGACGCCTTTGAGATAGCCGCCGCTACTTCTTCATCATAATTTAAAAAATGACAACCTAATGTATCCTCTTGCCCTGGGGTGCCCATGACCACGTGTGGTAGTCGCACAGCTTCTCCTTTACTTAATTGTTGTTCGACTTCTGGTTTCTTGCCTCATTTGCGGCCGGCCCCTGTGGTTGTGGGCCTGCGCATGTAATAACTTGCATTTCTCAATAAAGGTTTTAAAAAAAAAAAATTGCGCCAGGAAACCGCTTGGTGACAGTGCGCTCTACAAATACATTGACATTTACATTTACAATGGCTTGCAAGATTAGTCAAGAACCACAATAAAGGAGGCTGAGGGCTATGGAGGAATGCTGTAAATAGTGTCTGGTGTTAGGCATTATAACCTAAGTTGGGCAGCCCTAATGGAGCATCATCTTCTCTTGTATATATGCTAAGACTGAAAAACATCATAGTAAACATGAAGGAAAGGTTCACATTCTATTAAGGACATTGAGGTGAGGTTTATGCTCTACTTTCTTTTGTTTATTTCATTCCAGCAGACTTCAGCACAAACCACACAACCTAACTTTCCAATCAGACAAAGGGAAAAACAGAGTTACAACAGTCCAGCCAATCAGGCTTCAGTTCCTCCTATTTAGGTGGAAGTTCCGTGCATATTTTCCTCTTTCTTGTCTGCGACAGGAGCCCTTCCATCTCGTAGGAACAATGCCCGCTTCCTGCATCACCCAGCGGATCCTTCTGGCAATGGGGGCAGAGATACTGCTTTGAAAGATTTCCTGAGCGATATCAGCAACTGACATTCTCCAAGCAGACGGAGTTCTTCTGTCATGTTATCATATGTGTTTAGGCAGCGCACCACGCACAATTTTGGGACTTTATCAAAAGCCGGGTAAGATGTCACCTTCGAATTCGACTTTGTGTACCTCGAAATATGAAAGGTGATGCCTGGCGGAGTAAAAATCCGACCTGTGATGTCTAGGGCCAAGACATCCAAGACCCTCCAACAGGACACTAAACATAACAGCATGGCAAGCTTCGCTGAAAGCTCCTTACATGACAAATATGTATTCTTCTGCCATGAGTGAAAATGATAGAGAACTTTGTTCACGTCCCATAGTAAGAATATAGGGGTTTGGGGGGGCACCGCTAAGCATATCCCCTTCATCAATTTGCATACCAAAGCGTGCTCTTCCACTGGAGGTTGCTGCATAGGAATATATCCCGCGGAAATGACCGATCAATAAGAGTTTGTCCAATAAGCTAAACCCTAGGTAGCCAGCGAAGCCAGAAAGTTCATGACGGGAACCACATTGTACTCCATGGGCTTCCTGACTGTTATGAACACACCATTGCACCCATCTTGACCATGCAGACCTATAGCAATTGTTGGTTCCTTCTAGCCATGCTGTGGCCAGCATTTGCTCAGCCTCTTCAGAAAGTCCTAGGACTCGCCAGCGTTGCCAGCAATCTGCCAAGCCATGAGTGATATGCGACCCTGGGTCACTAGCAGCTAATAGTTGTCAGTTGATCTCAGAGGAGATCTGGAGCTTGGATTTTCTGGAGCCTCCCCCCATAGGATGAATGGTGTGCCTTGACGAGGAAGCATGCATAGGCATGAAATGCACCCTGGAAGACAGTTTCACTAATCATTTTTGGAAATAATACTGCTTCTGCTTCTGTTAGGATTGACCTTCACTCCCAGGGACTACAAAGGCAAGACGTGTGCCCCCAGACTGTTCTGTGCTTCGCATTCGCTAGCGTAATAGGATTTCTTGAACAGAGTGCAATTGGGGGTCGCCGTCCTGCGTATTGAACCCATACTGTTCAGTGACGGTTTTGGTGCCGACCTCAGTAAGGTAACTTGCTATGGAGGATTTTGGGGTCCTGTGCTCCAACTGCACCCAGCTCTCGAATCTCATCCGTTGGGTCATAGTAGGATCCAGGGTCAGGGACTACCAAGTCTTTTTCGTGGTAAGGACCTGCAGACCCGTTGCCCACTAACATGGGCAAAGATACATCAGCACGGGCTACGCAGCAGACAAAAATGGACCAGTACACTGCCCCACTAGTGAGCTGTGGCCAGCGTCACGAAGGGAGTGCCGCCCCCTGTGGGGACAGAACCCACAGGGACTCAAATATTGGCAGCCATCGAGGCATCCAGCCTAGCAGGCCAGACGAAATTTGAAGCAATAGAGATTGACGTGAACCTGCTGAGAGCTGAGTTGCGCATGGTTGTGGAACAGTCCACGGAGAGCCAGATGATCAAACTTAAGGAAGAAGGGTCCCAGTTAAAAAAGACGGTGATAGCCTTTGTGGCTCTTTCTTACAAAATGGAGGCCAGGATGGAAAATGCAGAAGGGTGATCACGGAGATGCAATCTCCATTTTGTGGGATTCCCTCAGAGTGCGAAGAAGGGCTGACTTGAAGTCTTCATGGAAGAATGGATAAAATTGATGCCCTGCCTGGCTTTCCAATTATTTCACAGTGGAAAGAGTGTAGAGGGCCCTGGTCCCGCCGCCGCTACCTCAGGTGTCTCCTCGAACGATCATTGTCAAGTTTCTGAACTACAGGACTGGGATCAAATTTAGCAGAGGGTCCGCAAACAGGATGACCCAAACCTCGCAAATGTCACCATCTGAATTTTCACAGATTACACCAGGGCTAGTCGGCTGCAGAGACAATCGTTCCGAGGGGTCAATCAAAAAATTATGGCCAGGGGCTTAAAATACATGTTGCCTGTCCCCACTTAGTTGAAGGTGCTTCATAGTAGTCTGACATGATTCTTCACAACAACGGAGGAAGCGTGGGATTGGCTGGAAATATGGGGTGGTGATCGACTTCAACTTCAATCTACATTCACGGAACAAAGACAAGACATGTCTGGGACTCCAATGAATTTGGGAACATAACAGCAGAAACAGAGCAGGCGCAGGAGGTGGTCTCGGTCAGGTGCAAGAGTGATAGTGCATATGGAGGGCACTATCAAAACTGGTCGAGACAGCTACATTGCAGCGTCCTCTTGTGCCGGCTCGGACATTCAGGAGGAAACTTGTGGCACCCTGCAGGACGCGCTGGGGTATGAAAGTAGCGAAGGAGTGGTGTCTGTGGAGTGTGGAAATGGGCCCGCACTTTCTCCAGGTGATAAGAGATAAGGCCCTGCCTTGCATGGGTTGACTGGACTAGCAGTGACTTAATGTGCCTCATGGGGACATACACCCCAGCAATATGAGACTTGGTGTTTGTTTAACTACAAGTCCGCTCTTGTTGAGAGGTGGGTCCAGATTTACAATTACATATATAGTGGCACTAGGATAGCTGCACGGGGCTGCTACATTCGGGGTACACAGCCATGTCCTTTTCAATTTTCTTTATGAGCATTAATTTGATTTGTACCTTGGTTCTCGTTCATTATTGTAGCCCTAGTCGCCATTCGCTCATATTGAGTTACCGTAGACTGAGCATAAATACACACGTCCGGAGAAGTGGGACATATAGGAGTGGGACGGCGGCTGTTTTTTTTACTAAGGTAAAGTCCGTTGACAATTCCACGGTACTACAACATTTGTGTGGCATAGCGGTGTAGTGGGGGCTCTGTTATGATGCATGGGCAGACACTAGTTTTGTTGTGAAGTGTTTACCCGGGGTGGAAAGGACAACGTTTTTCAATAACTTGCAGTATTTCATGTTCAATGCAGCAGCAAGTATTTATTATTGGGTTGTGTGAGGTGAAAGGGGCGGATAGGTGGGGGGCGGCGGCCGATGGGAGGGAACGGCGGGTGGGTGATGAATTGATGTGCACTGGCTAAGGGAGTTTGACTGTTGTCCTGGAATGTATGGTGGCTTACTTCCTTTGTAAAGCGATACAACACACACCTATCTTGAACGAATGATAGTAAGCATAGCTTTTCTACAGGAGACACAGCTCATGGAGACGGAAGCCAAAAAGCTGAGTAAAAAATGGTGGGGACAGTTGTAGTCTAATACCTATTCCTCATACGCTAAGGGGGTGTCGATTTGGGTGGCCCCGGGCAGGGGCACAACTAAGAATCAATTTCGGGGGGGGGGCTAACATGGCAAATGAGGGGGCGTGGCTAATGTTAATCAATGGGGCGGAGCTAAAATGGCAGATAATCCGGATCGGTTAGTGCTCAGGTCAAGCCAAGAAAAAAATTTGGTGAATTCTGCATTTGAAACTGGACAACAATTAAAGCACACATTTTTGTTAATTTGATGCATTTATATGCTATTGTCTTATGAAAAAGGAACAGAATGTACTGAATGAAAAGGCCAATTTAATACATTTTACTACAAAGCACTTTAGGAACACATTATAACCAATTTTCACAATGCCATTTCAAGGCGACGACCCTTTTTCGCCAGTTCATTAACAATTGCTTCTATAGGAGGACAATGTGCTCGTGAAATGTTTATCATTGCAAGTCCAGAGAGTCGTTCTTGCCCCATTGTTGACCGAAGATAGGTTTTCAGTCTACGAAGACAACTGAAGCACCTTTCTGGGGATGCGGTTGTCACTGGCAAAGTGGCAAATAATTTTAGCAGGCAGTATATGTTGGGATAGAAGTCAATGTGAGCATGAGTTAAGGTATCCATTATGTTCCCTGGCCTTTCCTCAATAGGTACCTTCAGCCATGTCATTACCCACATGTCATATTCATTTTTAACCCCTTCCATGCTCATGACGGAACGGTTCCGTCATGAGCGTCGGTTGAGCTGTGCTCATGACGGAACCGTTCCGTCATGAGCCGATAGGCTCATTAGAACCTTCAGCACAGCGCGAAAATTTGCGCTGCGCTGAAGGGGTTAAGATCCTCGCGTGTACTAGGTAAATCGTCCTCATACATGTCAAGAGCATCCTTCAAATTTTTAAAAGACTCTTGGGTGACAAATCTTGGTACCAGATACTGCATTGTACAGGCCTTTTTCACATGCTGGCTGAATCTTTCTGACAATTCATACAATAAATTGTCTATAAATGGTAAAAATATTGAAATCCTAAAGTAAGCTTCAGGATCACTAGTCTTGCCAGTAAGGCGTGGCATTGCCAGAGGTTCCCCTGCTGTGGTTTGGGCTTTAACGAAAATCTAATTAAATGCTTCTTCAGCTTTGTCTCTGCTTTCTTGAATCACTTGCTTGACTGTTTCAATCTGTCCTATGCACTCCAACATATCTGTATTAGGATTTTGGAGTGCAGCTGAAACAGGAAGCAGTAGCCCAGAAAATCTGGCCAGGATATGTAATGCAACAATGAAGTTATGGGACTGAACAGCTGCGAGAAATTGCTCAGCCTTGGAAGAGGCATTGTGATCATCTGGGATTGATGATGAAACTGTGCTGAGTCTTGAGACATCTATATAGACTCCTATATCTAAGATGGATGAACTCTTTGACTTTTCCAAACATGGACTACTAGTCGCTGGCATACCAGTGGTTGTGTATGCAGGAGACTCAGAATGAAGAAATGCTAAATGTTCTTCTGGAGTGTAGCCGGAAGCTCGCAGGGCAGGTTCTTCACCTGAATCAGAACATGCTGTCAAAGGGTCTTGAGTGGCTGGCCGACGAGTGAAAAAATCCTCTATCTTTCGCCGCTTAACATTTTGTGGTCCAAAGCCTCTGGTGTTCGGCATCCTGCTGTATGCGGATAGCGATCTCTAGTGAAATATAAAAAAGGCCCTCAGGTCACTTACTTAATTATTACAAAACTACGGGGGGAAAGAATACTGTAATTTTGTACAATAAACCAACATTAAAAAGCCAAGAAATATAAGTTAAACACCCAGTACCTCTCTAAATTATCCTAAAACTCTTTAAAGAAGCAAGCTAGAAGTAGCCTGATTTTCTGTACAATTATGATACCACACACTTACCACATGTCTAAAACTTCAATGAAATGGCTGGAATTTCTTATAATCTGAAAATGTCCAATGCAAATCACCCCCAAACAATTATGCAAAACCATCTGGGTATATAATTATAAGATTACAGTTTCTAATGTTTGACGCAAAGACTTCTGCCCTCTATGCTTTCAATGTACGCTTACCTACAGAAAGAACAGGCCTCAGAAATATTTAGGCCCAGATTTACTAAGCTTTCATGCACCACAACTTGGCAAGGAAACACGCTGTGCTGTGTTGCATCAAAGGCAGAGAGCAGAAATGTGCCATATTTACAAAAATATGACACATTTCTGCTGTCTCCCTCAACTGGTGCTGCATAGTGCCAATGCAGACATCATGGTGCAACGGTGCCTGCGTTATGAGCAAGAATCTTTCAGTGAAGGAAGGGATACCTGAATGCAGCTCACATGGAAAAAGGAAGCAACAAGAATAAATAAAGATAATTCTCCTCGTAACGCCTGGGCCTGGGAGGCGCACCATTTGGAAGCATTTCCAGGTGTACTGGCCGAAGTAACTGTGGGATTGTGTCAAAATCCATAGACAGATGTGTGGGAATGCCTTAGCTCCACCCATGGAACAACTTCCCAACGCAAGGTAACTCAAGGCAGCTCAATGCTCTGCCTCTCATTACTCTGGAGTTACTAAACTACGCAAAACCACAAAAAGTGGCCTTAGTGTAAGTTAAGTAAATCCCAATTAAATGGGTAAAATTATGGCAGCGTAAAAGGAAATCAGAAGGGATGGATACAAGGATGAAAGTATAGTTAATCTAAATGTGAGAGGATGGATGCGTTGGTGAAGGGATGGTAGAGTAAATAGATATCTGAGATGATGGCTAAAAGGATCGGTGTAAGGTTGGCAGAGTAAATTGAAATCCGAAAGGATGGATGGTTGGATTGATGGATGAAAGGATAGCAGATAGTATAACACACCTATCCGATGTACCAGCAGGTTACAGAGTTCATTGAAAAGTGTGTTTACCAAATGTGGATATTATGCCCTCATAATTGCGATATTAGGGAGTGGTGCACATCAGCAAGCAACGTAAATACCCTCTATATAGCTCAATACCACAATATGATTGCATGTATCAAGTCAGGATAGAGGCTCACACATGGAGCCCTTAATTGCCTGAGCTCTGCGCTCTCATGTAAAAGTCCAGCCCTAGTAACGTTTGAGTAACCAAGATGGTGTTTTCAAATACCCCGCCTGCTTGACATGCATTTTTGATACACTGCATTACCTGCAAGAAAATCTCACATTCGAAGAGCCAATCAACATATGTTGGACGTGCTTAAAAAAAGTGTTGTGTATTGGGCCTCATCAATAATCTGAAACTTATTGAAACGGAAGAGCACCTGCTAGCGGAAACTTCTTGACACCCGAAATTAAAGTTACTGAGAGGTGTCTGCATCTATTAAGGGCTGAAAATTTCATCACAAACTGGGCAAGCAATTTGAGTCTATAATCGTGCAACTATTATTTTTAGAAAGGTATTCCGGAACTAAATTTTATTTTAGATTATTACGTAATGTGCAGGTCTATAGTACTAGATAAGAAGTTACCAGACTATGACATGTATTAGTTCTGCTAACTCTTGCGGATCCATAGGATCAGATTGAACCATCTACTGCTTCCCCCATCATAGGCAGGAGCCAGGATCCAGAACACAAGAAATAAACCACCAGCATAATAAAGGGACCTGCAGAGCTAATGAGAGCTGCCAACATAAAATATATTATAGAAATGGTTTCCTATCTTGCACACTTCCTCATCAATCACACGACTAAGCACGGAGTCCTATAGCTCAATAACTGCACCTTTGGTATTCATCATGAACTGCATGGAGATGCTTTTCACAGAGGCTTAAGTAAAGACAACACTCTTCCAACCACACACCCACTAGGTGTAACCTGCTACATGCATGGATAAGTGCTTCAGCGTCGCACAAATGTATGACCGTACAACACATGCCATCACAATGCATGTCTTTGCAACGCGGATGTAATAACTCAAGGGCTGTTACAACACAATACCATTACAATGCAAACTCTTACCACGCATATGCCTTTACAACAAAAGCATATGCGTGGTAAAAGTTTTGTTTTAAAATCTAACTATTTTACAGATAAGTATAAACGCTACATATATATATATATGTATATAGGTTTATATATCCCTGTAAATGGCTTATTTTTTTAGTAAAGTATATGTATATAAATATATATATACACACACACACCCACCCACCCACAATTCCTTAAAACCCTACAACCCTTCAACTCCTACCAACCCTAAATTTGCCCCCCTGGCACCAAAAAAGCCCCTACCTACCCTGAACCCTAAAATTACCCCTGGCACCCCAAAACCCATACCCACCCTGAACCCTAAAATTACCCCTGGCACCCCAAAACCCATACCCACAGTGATCCCTAAAATTACACCCTTGCCCCCCAAAACCCATACCCATCCTGATCCCTAAAATTATCCCCCCCTGGCACCCCAAACCCCATACCCACCCCACACCCTAAAATTACCCCCTGGCACCCCAAAACCCATTACCACCCTGAACCCTAAAATCACCCCCTGGAGCCCCAAAACCTATACCCGCCCTGAACCTTAAATTACCCCTGGCACCGCATAAACCATACCCATGCTGAACCATAAATTCCCCCCTTGCCCCCCAAAACCCATACTCATACTGAATCATAAAATTACCCCTGGCACAACAAAACACATACCAACGCTGAACCCTAAAATTAACCTCCTCACACCCTAAAACCCATACCCACCCTGAACCCTAAAATTACCCCTGGCACCCCAAAACCCATACCCATCCTGATCCCTAAAATTATCCCCCCCTGGCACCCCAAAACCCATACCCACCCCACACCCTAAAATTACCCCCTGGCACCCCAAAACCCATTACCACCCTGAACCCTAAAATCACCCCCTGGAGCCCCAAAACCCATACCCGCCCTGACCCTTAAATTACCCCTGGCACCGCATAAACCATACCCATGCTGAACCATAAATTCCCCCCTTGCCCCCCAAAACCCATACCCACCCTGAACCTTAAAATTACCCCAGGCACCCCAAAACCCATACCCATGCTGAACCATAAATTCCCATAACCCATACCCACCCTGAACCCTAAAATAGCTCCCTGACATACCAAAACCCACACCTGCCCTAAACCCTAAAATTCCCCCTGGCACTATAAAACGCATACCCACGCTGAACCCTAAAATTAATCCCATTGCACCCCAAAACCCACACCCACCCTGAACCTTAAAATTACCTCTGGCACCCCAAAACCCATACCGAACCATAAATTCCCCCAAGCACCCCATAACCCATACCCACTCTGAACCATAAATTCCCCCTGGCACCCCATAACCCATACACACTCTGAACCCTAAAATTGCTCCCTGACACCCCAAAACCCATACCTGCCCTGAACCCTAAACTTACCCCTGGCACACCAAAACACACACCGACGCTGAACCCTAAAATGACCCCCTGGCACCCCAAAACCCATACCCACCTTGAACGCTAAAATTGCCCCCTGGAACCCCAAAACCCATACCCGCTCAGAACCCTAAAATTACCCCCTGGCACCCCAATCCGTAACCCACCCTGAACCATAAAATTACTCACTGGCACCCTAAAACCCACAACCACCCTGAACTCTAAAGTTACCCACTAACACCCCAAAATAAAATTAACACTACAAACTTACACTACATTTGCATATTTGGAGGGGACTGTCCTCTTTGACGTTTCTATGTATGTAAGTCAAGAACAACATTCACAGTAACCTAGATATGCAGGCAGTAGGTAATGTTGTGCTGAAAAATGCATTAAAGTTACTGGAACTTACATAAAAAAACTGCTGCCTGCTCCTCTGATACTATACTGTGGAGTCTGGCTAATCAGCAGCACTGTGTCCTGGCATCCAGCCCCTCGAAGGTCTCAGAGTAGATAGGTGGGGGCCAAATGGCTCCTGGATTCTCCTTGCCTGGGCCTCCTCTGCTTCTTCGCTGGTGCCCTTGGATATGAAAATAGAAAGATCCATGGCCCTGTTCACCATTTATCTGGTGAGCAGCGCCGTGGGTGTGAATTCCATTCAAGTGCACAGACAGCAGGGTGAAAGGGATGGCCAGTGCAGGTAATGCTTTTCCTTTGTAAATTAATTTCTGCTGGCGTCATAGCCGATGGGTTTGCTGTCTGTGCACTTGTATGGAATACACATCTATACAAGTGCACAGACAGCACACCCTGGGCTATGATGCCAGCAGAAATTCCTTTACAAAAGTAAAGCATCACCTTAACTGGCCAGCCCTTTCCCCCTGCTGTGCACTTCACACCCCATGTTCACAACCCATCAAGTGCTTAGGTGAAATCCCTGCCTTCAGGCAAGGATTTCAACTTGGCGGCGCCACTGGAAAGGAAAACAAGAGGTGGGGGCAGGGTGGTTCACTTACTGAAACTGTTCAGAGGCTGGCTGTCTGGCTCGGTCTGCTGGGCCTCTCAGAAAGCATAATAAAAAACACATTCTCGGATCGGATGCGCAGCCTTCTTGCGTCATTTCAGTGCGTGTCATCTTAGCCCGGGCAGAGGAGGCGACGGGGGGGGGCTGAAGCCCGGTGAGCCCAATGGGTGTTGCGCGCTTGGCCCCGGGAGTTTCCCACTAGTTGCGCGGATACACGGTATCCGGAATAAACTGGAGCTGGAATTGGGGTAGGAGGAGGCACTGCTCAAGCGGCAGCTACAGATACAGGGACGGAAAATAGACGAGATAGCGCTGACAGTGCCACATAGAGCGGTGGAAAAAGTCTGGGACAGACTTGACTGCCATGTACAGAAAGGGTATCTGCAATGGCTACATAGAGAGAGAGATCTGTCGGGTCGCATGCTGGCATGGTTTCTGAAGAGGGAATGATTTCCTCCAACAAAGTTTGCTCTCCAGGCACCAGATGTTTCACTGGTTATGGGTCAGAAGGCTGTCACACAGTATTATGCGCTCATCGTGCTGGGATCTATACCGCAACCCCGCGAGTAGACCTTGCAAGGGTAGCCAGATTCCTGGAACGGGTGAACCTTCCTCGTTACCGCCGGCACAAGCAGAGGGCTTGGGTGAGATCATAACCCTAGAGGAGACACTTCGAAGTATGGGTAGAGAAAAGAGCCCAGGACATGATAGACTGCCTATCGAGTATTATCAGGCGCACGCCGCCACCCTCCTCATGGCACTGATTGTGACCCTCATGGAGGCCCGCGAGCTGGGAGAGCTGCCAGCACATATGAGGGAAGTAGTAATCTTTATGCTTCCAAACTTGTGGTTTGGTGGGACTGCAATTTCAAATTTAGCGTGATTTGTCTACCCCAGTTTGGCACCTTGCTGGGCCCTGGAGCAATACTATACTTATGGGCAGATTTTGTCTATATGTGTATTACAGTGAAAATGCCACAGATTTTCCAGCAAGCACTACAAACCTACACTGTGAATACCCACTCATAGAGTAAAGCATTCCCTAGGCCCATAATCAATCTGAGGAACATCTTTGTTTTTAGGTCCCCTCACACACCAACAGGCCCCTTGGTGTCATGCTTCATCATCGGGGTCATCGTACCCCTCCAAGGGGTACGGCGTGCTGCGATCTACGGAGACGTGGAAGCACTTGTTACACTATGTGTGGTGTTGGTGAGGGGGTATTTTGAATAAATGTGAGTGTATTGTGGGGTTTGGGAAATAGTGATAGTTAAAAAGAACCTGGCTCGTGGGGTGACTAAAAATTATTTAATAAGCCCCCGGGCTGGTGCTGTTAAAAATGAGGGTGGGAGGTTACTACGCTGACAATGTGCGTTACCTCCTTTTTGTGTGCATCGACATGTTTCGGTGCCAGAAGCACCTTCTTCAGTACGGGGTGCACAAATCCCCACCTTACTCACGTTTCTCTAACTAATACCAGAATTTTCTAATAAAAGTGAGGAAAAATTACAGTGCAGGTAAAAGTAATGTACCTAGCAAAAAAAGACGTTGTCTATTGATCAACCTGTAAAGGAAAGAAGACAATTTTTTTTTCTGGTGGTCTCTCTCTCCATATCCATAGGTAAAATGTCCAGTGGTTACAGGTGACATACTATAGCTGTATTACATTGCTTATAGTGGGATAACAATATTTTACAAAAAACACACTAGACTCACTGACACACAACATAGAGCACACACACTTAATGAGGACATTTTTGATCAGATGTTTTCAAATCATTTCCTGGTCGTAACACTATTGTTGGTAAAGAGGGAAAGGACAAAGTTTGTGTTATATCCCTGTAAAGTGAGGAGGAAAAATGTCAATTTCATGCCATTACATATTTACAACATACTGTTTTGGAGTTGTAGATAAACCTCATGAGCCAAAACGTCAGGATCTGGTGTGCTAACTAGCACCTGTTTGAGAAAGAAAGGCATATTCAGGTCTTGGTTTAATTTACATTCATGTAGTGGTGGCAGTGCTCACAATCATCAGACCTTTCTACTCATGATTTCTACGAGGAAATACCTCCCGATCTATCCCTCCGTGGCTCCGGTGATAATGCCAGAAGGAATTTTGAAACCAGGGTTTTATACCTTTTCCCGGGTTGGAGTTAATTATTTAATTGCATGACTAAGGTTTCCTTATGGCCATATATGGTCATTGTCAGTTTTAGTTAGTTAATTGCATGATTGTGGTTTCCTTATGGCCATATATGGTCATTGTCGGTTCCTTGCTCGCGGTCATTGTTTTCTCACGTCTTTCCTTCGCGCATGCGTCCATGCGGTGTGTTCTGTCCTGCTGCGCATGCGCTGTTATGGGTGTCTTTGTTACCCGTTATGCGCATGCGCTATCCTGCGCTTGTCTCATATCTCATGATGGTTAGTTATGGCAATACGAATGATGTTTTCCCTCCTAACGGACACAATGTGCATGGCGTTTCGTTGGAAAAAACGCCCACTTTGTTCATAATACTGCGTTTCATTGTTTGCTTGTTTTCTTTTGCCAAGGGGCAGAGAATACATATTACCAGGATGAGTGGATATATATTCTAAGGATGAATGAAAGATGCAGACCCCCGGGCATATTATGGTTCGTCTAGTAGATGCTCATGTGGGGAAAGTCTGGAAATCTTCATAAGACACTCCGTTTACATAAATTGTATTTACGCCGCGTTGAAGAGGACATTCATCAGGGCATCATCTAAGTTAACTGACCGCAGGGGATATTGTCATTTAGACCTGTACTGTTAGTCCCCAGTCTAAAAACCCATCTCTGCTCTTTCTCAAAGAGTCCTTGTTCAGATGGGAGTTGTTCAACTACTGTCCACCTGATGTCATTCACACAATGTCCATTCTCAATGAAATGTGTGGCCATTTTTGTCGTCGTCTTCTTACAACGGATATTGCTTTTATGTTCCCCGATTCGTGTTTTCACTGGTCTTTTTGTCATGCCAATATACTCCAAATTGCAAGGGCAGGTTATCATATAAATGACATTTTTGCTGTTGCAGTTGGTTAGTTTCCGTTGTTCCCACCTCGTTCCGTTAGAAAAAGTTAGATTCTTACTTTTCTGAGTCAGGTGACACCTCGCACAGTTACCACATGGGTAGTGGCCTCCCAGTCCTTGTGGATGGAGTTGTGGCATTTGTTGCAGTTTTGGGCGTGTGTGCACTAGCATGTCCTTGAGATTTTTGCCTCATTTGTGGGCAAATAAGGGTTTCTCAATGTTTAGTTTGCCACTTGTCAGGATGCGCCAATGTTTATTCAGAAGTTTGGAAACCTCATTGGTTTGGGGGCTGTAGGTAGTCACGCAGATGGGTCTGGCTGATGCCTGATTGCTCTGGGGTTTGTTTTCCAGTTGTGCCTCCCGATGGTTATTTCTCGCCCTTTAAATCGCGTTGTTGATGCCCTTCTCTGAGTACTGTCTTCTCTGCAATATGATTTTTGAATCCTTTGCTTGTGCCTTGTAGTCCTGGATTTGTGTGCAATTACGTCTCAGGCGTAGTAACTGACCATACGGCAAATTGGTGCGTAAGTGCCGTGGATGAAAGCTGTCATAGCGAAGGAGACAGTTCCTCGCCGTTGGTTTAAAGTGGGTATTGGTATGTAGTTTCCCGTCTTTTGGGAAGATGTTAAGATCCAGGAACACCAATGTTTCTCTTGACACTGTATGAGTGAACTTTAAGAAATGGTTCTGCTGGTTTAACCAAACCATAAACTCAGATACAGATTCTTGGTCCCCATGCCATATCACAAGCACATCATCGATGTACCTTCTCCATGTGTGTATGTGATGTCTGTATGGGTTGTAGGTATGTAGCATTTTTGTGCTCTCCATGTGGTGGACATACAGGCCCGCCAGGCTCGGCGCGAAAGTGCTGCCCATACTGGTGCCATGGCGTTGGAGGTAGAGGGTCCCTTCATACTCAAAAAAAAGTTTCTCCTTAATGCAAGTGTGATGCACTCCATTACCACACCTCTCATAGAAGAGGTTTTATACAGTACCGACTGGAAATACCAAACACTGAGCATCTACCAGACGAACCATAATGTGCCCGGTGGTCTGCATCTTTCCTTCATCCTTAGAATATATATCCACTCATCCTGGTAATATGTATTCTCTGCCCCTTGGCAAAAGAAAACAAGCAAACAATGAAACACAGTATTATGAACAAAGTGGTCGTTTTTTCCAAAAAACATCATTCGTATTGCCATAACTAACCATCATGAGATATGAGACAAGCGCAGGATAGCGCATGCGCATAACGGGTAACAAAGACACCCATAACAGCGCATGCGCAGCAGGACAAAACATACCGCATGGACGCATGCGCGAAGGAAAGACGCGAGAAAACAATGACAGCGAGCAAGGAACCGACAATGACCATATATGGCCATAAGGAAACCACAATCATGCAATTAACTAACTAAAACCGACAATGACCATATATGGCCATAAGGAAACCTTAGTCATGCAATTAACTAATTAACTCCAACCCGGGAAAAGGTATAAAACCCCGGTTTCAAAATTCCTTCTGGCATTATCACCGGAGCATCGGGAGGTATTTCCTCGTAGAAATCGTGAGTAGAAAGGTCTGATGATTGTGAGCACTGCCACCACTACATGAATGTAAACTAAACCAAGACCTGAATATGCTTTTCTTTCTCAAACAGGTGCTAGTTAGCACACCAGATCCTGACGTTTTGGCTCATGAGGTTTATCTACAACTCCAAAACAGTATGTTGTAAATATGTAATGGCATGAAATTGACATTTGTTTTCCTCACTTTACAGGGATATAACACAAACGTTGTCCTTTCCCTCTTTACCAACAATAGTGTTACGACCAGGAAATGATTTGAAAACATCTGATCAAAAATGTCCTCATTAAGTGTGTGTGCTCTATGTTGTGTGTCAGTGAGTCTAGTGTGTTTTTTGTAAAATATTTTTATCCCACTATAAGCACTGTAATACAGCTATAGTATGTCACCTGTAACCACTGGACATTTTACCTATGGATATGGAGAGAGAGACCACCATAAAAAAAATCTTGTCTTCTTTCCTTTACAGGTTGATCAATAGACAACGTCTTTTTTTGCTAGGTACATTACTTTTACCTGCACTGTAATTTTTCCTCACTTTTATTAGAAAATTCTGGTATTAGTTAGAGAAACGTGAGTAAGGTGGGGATTTGTGCACCCCGTACTGAAGAAGGTGCTTCTGGCACCGAAACATGTCGACGCACACAAAAAGGAGGTAACGCACATTGTCAGCGTAGTGACCTCCCACCCTCATTTTTAACAGCACCAGCCCGGGGGCTTATTAAATAATTTTTAGTCACCCCACGAGCAAGGCTCTTTTTAACTATCACTATTTCCCAAACCCCACAATACACTCACATTTATTCAAAATACCCCCTTACCAACACCACACATAGTCTAACAAGTGCTCCCACGTCTCCGTAGGTCGCAGCACGCCGTACCCTATAGAGGGGTACAATGACCCCGATGATGAAGCATGACACCAAGGGGCCTGTTGGTGTGTGAGGGGACCTAAAAACATAAAGGTGTTCCCCACTGTGGAGGAGACACCCTTAATCTCAAGGAGTGGATTCTAACTGTTTATTTAAATATGCCCAGGGAGAATGAATCCATTCTGATTTCTCTCTCTCCCCCCTCTGATTGTTAACCATATTCAATCTATGTAGAGACCCTAATGCGAGGTGTGGGTGGAGGGATGGACAGAGTATGAGGAATCCAGGAAAAGCCCACATCCTAAAGAGGTCTAGCCCTAGGCGTGGGTGTAGTGATGGACAGAGTATGAGGATTCGGGGTAGAGCCCGCATCCTAAAGAGGTGCAGCCCTGGCCGGATGGGGAGGGATGGACAGAGCACCAGGAAACAGGAGAGACCCTGCTTCCTAAAGAAATGCAGCCCTTGGGGTAGGTGGAGGGATGGACAGAGCATGTGGAATCTGGGTAGAGCCGTCATCCTAAAGAGGTGCAGCCCTTGGCGTAAGTGGAAGGATGGACAGAGCATAAGGAATCAGGGTAGAGCCCTCATCCTAAAGAGGTGCAGCCCTTGGCGTAAGTGGAAGGATGGACAGAGCATAAGGAATCAGGGTAGAGCCGTCATTCTAAAGAGGTGCAGCCCTGGACATAGGTGGAGGGATGGACCGAGAATGTGGAATCTGGGTAGAGCCGTCATCCTAAAGAGGTGCAGTCCTTGGCGTAAGTGGAAGGATGGACAGAGCATAAGGAATCAGGGTAGAGCCCTCATCCTAAAGAGGTGCAGCCCTTGGCGTAAGTGGAAGGATGGACAGAGCATAAGGAATCAGGGTAGAGCCGTCCTCCTATAGAGGTGCAGCCCTGGACATAGTTGGACGGATGGACAGAGCATGAGGAATCTGGGTAGAGCCGTCATCCTAAAGAGGTGCAGCCCTTGGCGTAAGTGGAAGGATGGACAGAGCATAAGGAATCAGGGTAGAGCCCTCATCCTAAGGAGGTGCAGCCCTTGGCGTAAGTGGAAGGATGGACAGAGCATAAGGAATCAGGGTAGAGCCGTCATTCTAAAGAGGTGCAGCCCTGGACATAGGTGGAGGGATGGACAGAGCATGAGGAATCTGGGTAGAGCCGTCATCCTAAAGAGGTGCAGCCCTTGGCGTAAGTGGAAGGATGGACAGAGCATAAGGAATCAGGGTAGAGCCCACATCCTAAAGAGGTGCAGCCCTTGGCGTAAGTGGAAGGAGACAGAGCATAAGGAATCAGGGTAGAGCCCACATCCTAAAGAGGTCTACCCCTAGGCGTTGGTTTAGTGAAGGACAGAGTATGAGGAATCGGGGTGGGGCCTGCAAGAGGTGTATACCTGGGTGTGGGGGGAGTGATGTATGGAGTATGAGGAAACTGGGTAGAGCTTGCATCGTAAAGAGGTACTGCCCTGGGCATAGGGCGAGAGATGGACAGAGCATGCATGAGGAAGCGAGGTAGAGCACACATCTTAAGGAGGTGTAACCCTGGACGTAAGTGGAGGGATGGACAGGGCATAAGAAATGGGGTGGAGCCACATCGTAAAGAGGTGCAGCCCTCGGAGTAGGTGGGCGGATGGACAGAGTATGAGGAAACTGGGTAGAGCACGCATCGTAAAGAGGTGCAGCCCTGGGAGTAGGTGGACGGATGGACAGAGCATCAGGACACTGGGTACAGCCGGCATCGTAAAGATATGCAGACCTGGGCATAGGAGGAGGGATGGACAGAGTATGAGGAAACTGGGTAGAGCCCACATCCTAAAGAGTTGTTGCCCTGGGCGTAAGGGGAGGGATGGACAGAGTATGGGGAATCGCAGGGCATGCATTCTAAAGAGGTATAGCCCCGGTCGTCGGGGGAGGGATGGACAGAGTATGAGGAAACTGGGTAGAGATGCATCATAAAGAGGTGCAGCCCTTGGGATAGGAGGAAGGGATGGACAAGGCATAAGGAATCGGGGTGGAGCCCATATCCTAAAGAGGTGAAACCCTGGGCGTAGTTGGAGGGATGGACAGAGCATAACGAATCCGGTAGAGCCCGCAGAGGAAAGAGGTGCAGCTTAAACAAAACAAACTCTCTCTGTCCAAGTGTTTTGTAAAACATTCTGGGGAATCCTAAAAGCCAATAAAAATGTATCTGTGGTTAGTTGTTTACGTTGTGTCTGTGGGTTCTGGGTACATGCAATCACATACCTCCATTTCATCCCCTGTGAAGGCCCCAAACCGATACATGCTTGGATTCCCGATAGGTCCAAGGGCCACGGGATTGATTGTCTAGGTCAGACTGCCCATGTGACGTTTTTTGTGAAGGAGGCAGAACAATATCGGGTTTAAGAAATATAATTCAAGTATTTCGACATGCTGCTTTGATAAATATCTTTGAATGTGTATAACCAGCCGACGTTCGCCTGTTCCTATCCTTGGGTCCACATGTGTCTCCAAAGCCCAGAAACCAGTAGTCTCACAAGAGTTTCTGATTTTGTCACAGGACTTGACTATATGTATTTTAAAAATTTTGAAAAACCTAAACTATTGAAACCGTAAACCTCTCTATTGCCCTGTTGTTCATCCATTGAGCCTCTCAAGAAGAGGTTCAGGTTGCTGCTGTCTGCTAAATCTCCCAGGGTGTGAAGAACCTGAAATGAGGAGGGCTTCCTGTCCTGGTCACCACTGAGGTTGATGTTGGCAAATAAGGACACAAGACCTTGTGGCCAGCCATAGCTCACTGACGGACGGATATTCACACTTGTGCAGAGCTCCGCTTCACGGAGCAGATTCCAGAAGCTCACCACGAATTCACTCACACTGTTGGCTTTCCAAGACTTCTGCTGATCTTTGTAAGAGAGGCAATCACATATCTTTAGATGTCCCCTCAGTGATCCTTCAGTGACATTCATGAGCGTGTGGTGTTCAGATGTATTTGTGGTACTTCACACTGTACTGCTCTAATACTAATGACATTATTAAAATTATAAGATGTATGAAAAGAAATGCTCAGAAAACAACTGATAAGTAAACGCATTTCCATTCATCATGCAAGTATGTATAAATGCTGACGTCTTTCAACAGCGAAAGAGATGCTCGCTGACATCTAGTGGGTAACTGAATTATTGTCTGTGACTGTCATTGCGTTCACAATTTACTGGAAAGCGCATTGATAGCTAGACTATTGTAAAAACGCTACTGTGGATGGAATCACAGGACCACTACATTGTGTAATTGCTGCACAACTTAAAGCTGGCTGCCACATTTCATTTGCAAACCTCAGTAATGTTTATCTCTGCAGAATGCCTTTTAAAGAAACGAAGTTACATAAACCAGTGTAGTTAAGGGTTGGTGATTTAAAACAATACCTTTAATATGCCAGTTGTATCATGATTGCACATAATTACTGGAAATTAATGTCACGTTGGGTGGAATTTGAACCTCCGTTGTAGACATGAATAACTGCCAACATGAACTGCTAATTATTCGGGGGTGAAACCATTAATTAGGGGACACGTTTGCAGAAATAATTTTTTTCAATAACGTGGCAGGAAATGGATTCGTAGATAAAACTGTCTCATTTCTGCCCAGAAGGTTATAGTTTTGTTGCTTGAATATACCATGAAAAAAGAAAGTCAAGGAAGTGCTTAATTTGTAAAATATTTAGTGCCAGGGCTCTGACCGGGAGGCCACTGCAGCTTGCACCCTTGTCATTGCTGCCAAAACAGCTACTAACCATCTCTCTAGCATTTAAATGCCACTGTTCAGATTATTCCAGGTCCCCAAAGCTAAAGGAATAGCTGGGGAGCCAGGTATTTGCAATTTTAATGTATATTGAATTTCTAAACTACAGTGGTTCTGCTCTTCTCTAAATTTGATGAGCAGCGCCACCATGTGGTGGACTGTTCTAACTATGGTGTTGACAATTGGGTGCCAGTGCCGAGCGCCGGAAACAAATTAAGCACTGGGCAAGAGGCATTGGGCAAAACAAGAACAGTTGGCTTGATTAAACACCCCTCTGGCTGTATGTGCTTTATTGGGGCCGATCTCTCTGGACCATTGAGGTGTCACTGGCTATCTGTGGGATTGATCTGGGTTTTACCTGTTGTGCATTTGTCTACTGGCTATGTGCCACTCCACCTGTGATCTGTCTAGTCAGTTGCCTCAAGCCTAGGTTGCAGGGCCTGTCTGACCATGTAATGCTGACTTAGGGTTTATCGGTTGGTCATGTCGGGTGAATTCAACATTAGTGATGCGATTTCATTATATATGCACATATATCATTGCGTACATCAATTTTTTTCCAATGTTACAATTTTTTTTCAAGATTTGGAGAGAACCAACTTGCCTTCATAGTCTCTATAGGTTAGTATAGCCATCCTGGCAACGGCTGTATGCCTAAAGGCAACCGAACGCGGGGTCATTTTAACCCCTTCACTGCGGCGGCTATTCCACCGCAGTGCTAAGGGGGGGCGCGTGGCGCGCCCATGCTGGTGACAGAACTGCTCCGTCACAAGCCACGGTTGCGCTGTACTCATGACGGAGCGGTTCCATCACGGCCCCGCCCGCTCAATAGAACGCTCAGCGCAGGCGCGGAATCCGCGCCCCGCAAGCGGGCGGTGACGGAACCGCTCCGTCATCAGCACAGCGCGACCGCGGCTGATGACGGAGTGGTTCTGTCACCAGCAGGGGAGGGGTTAAGGGGGAACCAACCATGTCTGATAGTTTATTTTACATGTCTCTGCCAAACATACATTACAAGAAAGTGCTTTTTCTGCTGTTTACTTCACATTCGTATTGATGCATTACACATCAATCTATGGCATATAGGGACACATCAACTTCAGATGTTTTTATCCTTGGATGGTTTTGTATTTGCAAGATTAGCATATCTGGGAGTTCCATCGTCTTTAGTAAAGGATCTTATTAGAAATAAAATAAATAGCGTAAAATTACAAGTCCTTAAATTATCTCCCTTGTGCATCTCAGGGAAACAAAGTTATTTGCTGCAGAAAGTCTCTGATTTTCAACCATTTGTATTTTTATTTTGTCCTATTTAGGGATGTTCTGACTTAAGAGCTCAGGCATTGGACTTTAGAGTTTTGTGTATCTTGCATTGGGGTGAATGGCTCTTTGCCAAACTACATTGCTTGGCATTGTTGAATCTTGAGCACAGTTTCCAATTTACTTTCAGAAATGATCCCACCATGCATGTCAAAGATGGTTCTTGGGCGTACACACAAAAAACATTACTGTTCTCACTGTCTCTCTTATTCCTGCTTTTCTAACGCAGGAAGTGATTTTGTGGTCATGTCTAATTCCATCTTGCCAGGTTCTTAGTCACTAGCAGCACATTGCAACTTAGCACTGTGAACAGTCTTCTTTGTTGGGAGTTCACCTGCATCTGGACATAGGTTTGTTCTCCACGAAAAAGCAATAACAAAGATTAGTAAAAACAAGACTGGGGTGTACTTTATAGAGCTATAAGTTGGCATTGAATATGGAAAAGTAAGGTAGCACTGAATATGGATCAGTAAGATAGTACTGGACATGGATAAGTAAATTAGCGATGGATTCAGAGAAGTTAGATATCACTGGATATAGAGAAGTAAGATCGCACTGGATAAGGAGACGTGCTAGGTACAGAATTGAATATCTTATATATTTAGAAGTGCATTTCAGAGTTAAGGCAATTTAGAGATGCTGAATTCATAGTTCCAAAATAGCCAAAATATAAAATAGGCAATTATATTTCCACTATTGATTCCAACGTTAAATTGAAGATACCCAGCCTATTTCAGGCTTGAATCCAAAGTTTTCAAATGCTTTGAGTTTGAGTTTGAGTTTAAAATTATTTGTATAGCGCACTTTCACCAGCGGTTTAATGGCGCTGCAACAGACAGACCCCCTGGGTGGGAATAACAGAAATTAGGTAGGAAGGAAGACAGAAACAGCAAATGAACTAGTCAAAAGATTTAGCAAATAAATAAGCTTTGAGCTGTTTTCGGAATTGAGGGTAGAGAGGTAACGCTCTAAGCTCTAGAGGCAGGGAATTCCATAGGACTGGTGCAAGGGTTGCGAATTTCGATCCTCCCCATTTCTTCCTCCGAAAACGAGAGACTGTAAGAAGGGATTGAGTAGATGAGCGCAGTTCCCTAGTAGGGACATAGGGAATGATCTCTGATGAAATGAATGCCGGAGCCGTGCCCAGTCGTGCTTGAAAGATGATGGAAGCAAGCTTAAACTGGACACGTTCACGGACAGGGAGCCAATGTAGGGACTTGAGGAGGGGGGTTACGTGGTGGGATTTTGCTAGATTGAACACCAGGCGCGCCGCCTGGTTCTGGATCAACTGCAGACGCCTTAAACTATATGCAGGTATACTTGCATATAGAGTGTTGCCATAATTTGACTCTAAGGACAGTCTGGATGAAAGGAATACTGTTTAAGAAGGAAGAAATCCGCACTTCTTCTTAGGGTGGGTGATTTTGTAGAATTGACAAGGCCAGTGGGCCTATTGTTTCTTCTTTTTAGACCTATCCATAGTCTTGAGCATGATGGATTGTAACATGCTGGTCTAGAATAATTAATAGCCAAAGAACCTCAACTCAATTAATTTTTGATAGACTGGGTTCTATATTGGTCTCTCCTCTATTAATCTACAAAGAGTATTCTACCATGTGTTGTGATGAGTCTCACTTAGTCTTTCAGCATTACATATCATAAGTATGGCACCAACACAAATAATCCTTTCCTTAGATCCCACCAACACGTCCGATGATAGTTGTTGTTTTCATAATGGAGTATTGGCAGTTTGCTATTGGATGAGTTCCGACTTCTTAAAATAATGTAAGTAGTTGTGATTGGATGCAGTGAGCCCTTCTGGGATGCTAGTAGCTTTCCAACTTCATTGGCAACAGCACAATCACATGCAGGCCTAGCAAAAAAAAAACACTAATATGTTTGGAAAGGTTTCCTGAAAAATCGGATCTACTCAGTTTTGTCAATGAGTTTTTGTCAGCCAAAGCGGACGAAGAGACACCTTCTGATTGCCATTCAAATGTGTGTGATGGACTTCTTTTGCAGCCATACCACCCACTTTCACCCTTTGGAAATTCCGGTTGTGTTGACAAACATTTATACAGAATCATTGCATTTATTTATTTGTCGTTTTTGCGAAACCGATCCCTAGGGGTGGCAAAGCTTTACATGGATTGCAAAGATGCATTACAGCTTGAGATACAACAGTTGAGTTTCAGAAATGAGAGCCACTATTGAATTTATATACAATCGCAATGGTAAGCAAGCTCCTTGCTATACACACCCATACGTAAATATTTATATATGCATGTGAGTGGCGGGGTGTTGGCTTTACGTATGGTAATAAAATATTACTTTACATAAAAAAAATCTAGAAATTAACTGCTAATTACCTCACTGTACTGCTAATTACCCCACAAATGACATCACTCATGACATCTTCTATGACATATTCGATAAGATCACTGCAACATTTGCAATAAAATTATTGAGGAGAAAACTGTGCCTGGCAGGAGTGTGAGTTATAGTTGCCTTAGGGCACAAACTATAATTGCTTAAGATAAATAACGTCACTTTAACCTTTGTATTTTTCAGTGAATTTTTATATATATATGTATATAAATATATATATATATATATATATACACTGAAAAAAACATAGGTTTCACACCAGTTATAGTTAGCTGGAAATGTTACTGACATAAAACCATTGAAATTCCCACGTTATAGTTAGTTGGACTCACTATAACTTGCGCGTGCAATGCACTGCTGATGACGTCACATATTACATCACTCATGACATGGTCAGTGACATCACTCATGACATCATTGATGACACCATCCAGTGAATGTGTGTCTTTATGAAAAATAAATATTAGTGAGTAATGTTTAAATATTTAAATATATGTATTAGTGTTTCACTTTGTGTATAAGTGGCTGCATGGGTTGATGAGTAGCTACATGTGTATGTATATGGGTTATTAGAAGTTTTTCTTAGTATCAGTATGAGTGTCAATATGGTTTGGTGGGGGTATTACTTAGCACATAGATGCATGAGTGACTGACTCTCTGTATGTGTTTTGAAGACAGCATGTGTGCAGGACTGTATTGGTGGATGAGTGTGTATATGTGTATGTTAGTGACTGAAAGACTGTCTCACTAGTGTCTTTATCAGTAACTACATATGTTTTAATCTAGTATATGTGAATATTGATGTATATAATTGAGTATATGTGAGAGTAAGAGATGGTAAGAGTTCCTGTTTAAATAAGTATGTGTTACTATAAGTGAATGTTTAAGAGAATACATATGTTTAAATTTCAATAGAAGTAAGGTGGTAGTGTGTGTATAGCTCTATATTCAAATAAATGGATGTTCAATTGTTTATTTGTATGTGTGTGAGTAACTTTTGGATGACTGTCGGTGTGTAACAGGATGTATAGGTGTATCACTACATATGATGAGTGAGTATATGTATGAGTGACTATATTGAACTGTTTGTGAATGAGTAGATGTGTATGTAGATGGTGGAATTACTGAATTGGTTGTTGTAACTGATATGGGTATCTCCATTTAAAAAAAAATGTTAGTTTCTATTTTTGAATATGTGTTTCAAGGGTTACATTACAGTGAAAGGAGGTCTGTCACTCTGTCACAAGGATGGTGTCATCAGTGATGTCATGAGTGATGTCACTGACCATGTCATGAATGATGTAATATGTGACGTCATCAGCAGTGCATTGCACGCGCAAGTTATAGTGAGTCCAACTAACTATAAAGTGGGAATTTCAATGGTTTTATGTCAGTAAAATTTCCAGCTAACTATAACTGGTGTGAAACCTATGTTTTTTTCAGTGAATTTCTAAGGTTTTTTAATAGCAAATCTTTCGTTATGAAATTTAATATTTTTTATAATGAATTTTATATTGTATATTTATGTAATACTATTTTTTTAATGTATATATATATATATATATATATATATATATATATATATATTTTATTTATTTTTTGCCCCGGAGCTTTCTTGGGGCGCGTACTGATGCGCTTACCGGTAAGCGCAGTTTTGCCGCGCCCCGGTTCGCGTACCGGTGAGCGCCCTGTTAGCGCTATTGCTGCGAACGAAAACATCATCGTGACATATCGCGTAGCCGCGTGATGCTTGTAATGACGCACGGCGTAAGCGCACCCGGAAGCGTCGGAGCACATACGATCACGCAACGTAAGCGCCCCAGGGCGCGCCCTGACGCGCTTACGCTGCGCGCCCCGGGGCGCGTAGCGTAAGCGCGTCAGGTCATGTGACCTGAAAATAACACTTTTCATTGGTTCAGAACACTTTTGGTTTCCAAATGATAATAAGCCCCCACCTTTTTTCCTCATTCTCACTTTATTCTTTGAGTGAGGAAGACCTGCTTCTATTGTTGGAGAAATGACTACAGTAGCAGCAGCAGCTAGAGCATCTGCACCACCACCACCACCACCACAACATCACATTGGTGGTCAAGAAGAAGAAGAGGAGGAGGAGGAGGAGGAGGAGGAGAGGAGAAGGCAGAGAAGGCATTTCCTGCATGAAGACAATGCCCCATATAAACCTAAGGAGCACTTTATATGGGAGTTTTTTGAAATCCCAAGGGGTGCAAAGAAGGTAAACGCTGCAAAGGTGACTTGTCTCATCTGTGGCGCTGTATTATCCAGGGGGAACCCTGCAAAAAAAATTCTTTTGGCAATCACACAATGATTCGGCATATGCAACGATTGCACCCCAATAACTATTCTGCAGCAGAGGTGAGAGAACTGTGCAGAAACCTTCCACAATCGTCTGCCAGCACCTCAACAAATAAAGAACCCACTCCATCGGGTCCAGAGGCAAGTCAGATGGTTCCAAATATACAAACTAAGTTTGGTGATTTCAAATTCGTTTGCATATATTGTGGCAAAACAATTACTTATGGTGAGAAGAGTATTACCCTCATCAACATTGCTGGTGATAACCACAAGTGCCCGAAGAAACCCTAATTTCTTTCCTGTTTTTTTTTTTTGCTCCAGTTGAGCCGTTTATAATTCCCTGGTTTTTGTTTCTCCCCATTAAAAATACAAAAAAAATATAAAACTGTTCAGAAAAGCAAAAAAAAGTAAAAAATGTTCAAAAAAACAATTAAAAAAAATTAAACAACAAAAAGAAGAAAAAAACAGTTCTTTTCAGAACTACCTCCAATTTATGAAAAAAGGCTACATTTTTAAAAAACTGTCATTCTTTTTCCCCCATGGTACGCTCCCCGGTCCGCTCCCCGGTGCGCGTACCCGGCGCTCCCCCCGCGCATATCGAAAAAAAAAAGTGTTTTGCCCCGCGGGTCCCTTTTATAGCCCCCACATCAAACCTATGGGTCAGGGGGGGGTCTATCCTTCCCCCTTTTGGTCATTCCCCTCTTTGTTTTTGCCACCTCTTGTGTCTCTATCCTACCGAGACACAAGATGGCGGCCGCTCCCGACTGTTTGGAATGTTGACAGACACCAGAGAGCCAATCAGGTTTCCGCCCGCGAACTCGCGTAGCGCGCTGGTTAGCGCACTGGTGCGCGTACCGGGGCGCGCTTATAGATATATATATTTTTTTGAACCTAAATTACTCAAAATCCACTGGAGCACATATCTTGAGACCTAGCAAAGGCACATCGGGCTACCAGTCCCTACAATTTTGCCAAGTTTCGTGGAAATCCATTCAGGCGTTCGGGCTAAAAGTGAGGTTGACCGCCCTATGGAAATTAACATGAGGAAAACACGTTTTGGGACCCCTCTTTTTTCTCGGCCCCAGCTCCACGAATCCCCCCCAAACTTTCAGGCAAGGACCGGAGCGCCGCGAGGCAAATTTGAGGAAATTTTCCGGCAGATTCCTCAACCGGCGCCAAAGTTATTCCCAATAGAATGTTGCGACCGCCAGTAGGTAATATATACATACAAACACACACATATATACTGTAAGAAAATATAGAGCCCTTGCACTAACATATGGAGTATAGGAGAGCTCCGCAGACGATCAGCTCAATAATGATTGTTTTTCAGGGGTGACTGCTGCTCAGTTGCCCTAAGGTGATAAGTTGGCCAAGAGTGGAATTCTGCAATGCAGTTGGTCAGGTCAAGGTGAATTGATAAGATATTCGTCCTTTCATTGCATTTTTTAAACTTTCATCATAACTGACCTTCCTCATAGCAGGAAGGATGGAGCTTCATAACATCGGTGCACTATTGGAAAATGATTTGTGGACTCAAGAGCTTTGTGCACGATGCAGGTTAGTTGGAAGTAGGGCTTCTGTCTTTGAGTCAGTTCAAAATATACATGGTCATAGAAGTTCAGAACTTTACATGGGTATAGCAAATGTGAAAGGCTACGAAAGTGCATGATCCTTACAGCAAGAACTTATTAATTAGTAGCACTTTGACTTATTATTTAAATGATACAGGTGAGGGGTTCAGTCTTATTTCAGGGGTCGTGGAGATCCAGAATCTTGGGCCAATAATCAAGAAAGCTCAATTGTACGTTTTCTTTTTACAGAATTTCTGTGGTTTCAGCAATAAAGTGTTTGAGCTTCTAGATGATCTACAGCCACCATATAACTCCAGTTTTTGTGCTAGGTACAACGGGGTGTTAAGTTGTAGGGCTTTATGGGCCATACATGCTATTTTTAACTCATGACTTGCTTCAAATGGGAGCCAATTTAGAGCCAGTAAATGAGGAGGGATGTTGTTGCATCTTTTAGAACCTGTGATGACCATTGATCTAGATAGGCCACAGCTGGTTGTGCTTCTATAGTCCATCCTGGAAAACACTAGGGCTTGAACCACTGATTTGAAGTGGCCGAGGGGGAGGAAGGGTTTAATCTTCCTTCGGATGTTCATTTAGAGGTGGGTCCTTTAGTAGCAGAACTGATGTCCTCCTGCATGTTCAGGTTCTTGTCAATAGTTATTCCAATTGATCTTGTTGAATCTATAATGTGCGGAGGCAGTGAAGAGCTATTAGTTGCTTCATCCATTCTCTGATATCCGAGGACTGTTTGGGTGGGTCAATTAAGAGGAATTCATTTTTTGGTGTATTTAGTTTAAAGTGGTTACATGTAAGCCAGTTTTGAGTTTTTGAAGTGTAGAGTTAAGAAATCATATATCTTCAGGGGAAGAGACAATTGAGTGTCATCAACTTACATATGATAGTGAAGTTAGATAGATTCAGGATTTCTGTAATGGCTCCATGAACTGGTTAAAAAAAGGTGAGTGGCAGCGTTGATCCCTGTGGAACCCCTACTGTGACAAGTGAAGAATTGGAAAGAAAATGGTTGACCTTGATTGTTTGTGATCTGTGTGGAAGAGGGAGGATATAAATTAAGGAAGGAGCACAAACGCCCAATTCTCTGTTTCCAAAGGTCAAGAAGGCTGTCATGTTTAACCGTGTCAAAAGCTGACAATATGTCAAGGAGAATTAGGAGTCAAGGTTCATTTTGATCCAGCATTTTTAGTGCATCATCTACTATGTGCGTTGGAGCCAATTTAGTGCTGTGGCCTTGGCAGAAGCTCAATTGGAATTGAACACATTTCTCCAGTAATTTAGCCGGAGTCTGAATGTTACTGATAGGGCAGAAGTTGTTCAGGCCCGTATGATCTGCCATGGGCTTCTTAAGAATAGGAGTTACCTCATTGGACTTTGAGCAGTAAGGGATAGTGTCTTGACGTAATGTGGCATTTACAATCTTGGTCCACAGTGGTAGTAAGGACAGTTTGAAATGGCTCCCGCTAGAAGCCAGAATCCAGTTGAAACTGGCATGCATTACACACAAGGCCCTATACACAAACTCCCCTGCCTATCTGGCACAGAAACTAGTGGTATCTGGAGGAAGCAGAAATTCCCGGTCCGTCAGAGACCTTTTACTTCAACCTGCCTTTTTTCTGAAAAAAAACCTACAATAGGGCGTTCACTGGGGCTGCACCAAGAATTTGGAACTCTTTCTCACCCGACATCAGAAAAATCCCTTCTATTGCACGCTTCAAGAAGAAGGCCAAAACCTTCCTCAAGGGTAAATTCCTCGTCTAATCCCTGACTTCACCCACCACATTATGCCTGATGAATCTAAGACTTTCGGTTCCGGAAGAAGCTAAGACTATGGTCTCCTCCCCTGATCACTAATTACCCCGCAAAGAATATGTGGGCCGCTCTTTTTACTGTTTCTAACTATGATTGTTATCATTCACATGTGTCCCCTTTCACCAAATCCAACATCCCTGCCCCGCCAACCTTTTGTATAAGTTCTGCATTTCTCTGCATTTTACGTTGGTTTGTTGACCTTGTATACCATCTAAAGCGTTCTGATACCCTCACGGGTCAAGTTTGCGCACTATAAAACACTAAAATAAATAAATAAAAAAGAAAGAAATTCAATAGCAAAGGGTCGTTGAAGTTGCCTGAGGGGTTCAGAGCAGTAAGAATTTTGAGAATCAAATGTTCTTCATAATATTTGAATGAGCTCCATACGGCGTTATTATTTAAGGAAAGCCCAGAGAGAGGATGGAGCTCCATAATCGAGAGTGGGTAGAGGATGGGATTTGGAGAATTCGGAAGCTGCTCCAAAGCGGTCATTAGCTCAATTTCTTTTTTTTTTCTTTTCCAGGAAGAACAAGGCAAAATCCTTGCAGTTTAGTTGCAGGCTTGAGCCAGTAGGGATAGGATTAGGATAATTAGTCGATGGAAGTTTGACCTGCTCAAATAGTTTTTTAGGTCAGTTTCTAGCTTTATCAAACTTATTTCTGAAGAAGTTCGCCTTTGAATTTCGGATGTGTTTGTTAAGGTGTGCCTAAGTGATCTCAGCTGCTTCAGGTGATTAAGGGACGGGGAGAATCTCCATTTACGTTCAGCCAGTCTCAAATAGCTTCTTTCTGCATTATTGCTGCCATTGTACCATGGTTTAGAGTCTTTGGTGGACATTCTCTTTAGCTGAAGAGGCGTAATAGAGTCCAGGATGTTCGTCAAGGAATTGTTATAAGTGTTTGTGAGTTCGTGGACATTTTCCACTGTTTAGATTTCTTTGGTTGGGCCTTATTAGATTTTAGCAATTGAGTAATTAGGAAGGTGATGCTGTGGTGGTCGGTCCAATCACGGAGGACTATGAATTCAAGGAAAATGGAATTGTGCTTGGCTATGTTTAGATTTAAGGTTGTACCCTTGTGAGTAGGACTGCCTCAAATTTGGATCATGGTGAGGTCCTCTAGGAATGCTTTTAGGCTGATCACTGCTGAGTCATTCTGGCCCTTCCAGTGGAGCTTGAAGTCTACAAGGAAGATCTGTGGGCAGGGCTGTCCCGCGTTGGAGGAAACCATATCCATGATTTGTTCTAGGAACAATAGTTCTCCTGGTGGATGATAGGTCATGTGCAGTTTGCATAGTGGTCTGTTGTTATTTGCAATGTTGATGCACAGGTATTCACATGAGGAAAGAAGAACAGTGTGTGACTGTTTCACTGCAAGATTGTTGTGGTGAATTCAGGCGATACCACCCCCTGTTCTCTCACTCCTGTTCAATCTTATGATGTCATAACTAGGGGGAACTAGAATGTCAGTGAGAGGTGATGAGTAATAGTTAAGCCATGTTTCGATAAGAACTAAGAGGTCAAGATAAATTACAAAGGATTAGGTCAGCAATGTCCACTACGTGTTTAGCAGCTGATCTTGGAACCTGCACGCGCGTAACATTCTGTTACTGCAATTGCCAGCTTTTAATCTTTTGATTTTCTTGGCACTGTGCACGCTCGCGCTGTAACACGCACACTCGCGTTTTTATATAATTTAGAGGCTGTTGATTAGTGGAGGACTTACCCGCACTATAATAGTTGACACACCCGCATTTTGCGGGATTTAGACAGCAGGGCTGCTTGTGAGGCTCGCATCGCGGCGTTAGCCGCCATATTGGGTCAGTGTTAGTGCGAACGGGCCGTTTTGCTAGGCGCCATCTTGTTTGGCGGTCTAGAGGCTCGCATCGGCGGACTCCCGCACTTTGGTTTGCATTTAAGGAGCTCTCCCCCTACGTTCAGGTAGATCTTTGGAACCTGCACGCGCGTAACATTCTGTTACTGCAATTGCCAGCTTTTAATCTTTTCATTTCCTTAGCACTGTGCACGCTCGGCTGTAACACGCGCACTCGCGTTTTTATATAATTTAGAGGCTTCTGATTAGTGGAGGACTTACCCGCACTATAATAGTTGACGCACCCGCATTTTGTGGGATTTAGACAGCAGGGCTGCTTGTGAGGCTCGCATCGCGGCGTTAGCCGTCATATTGGGTCAGTGTTAGTGCGAACGGGCCATTTACTAGGCGCCATCTTGGTTGGCGGTCTAGAGGCTCGCATCGGCGGACTCCCGCGCTTACGGTGATAAATAGTAATGGTGGACCCAGCGCGGAGCGTTGGCGCGCAGCGGGCGCTTCGTTGGCGTGCCGGAGGTGCGCCAGAGGTAAGCCCGTTTGCACCCGTTCACGCGCAGGCGGCTGGATACGCTGCCCCTGCGACCCCCACTCGTTTCATTTATACTAAAGAGGAGCTCCTTGGTTGGAAACCTGCTGACATATCCGGCCATCAGTCCCCTATAACCAATAGATGTCAAGAATCATTGTCCTGTGGCTTGCTGAATGTGAGATCACTCTGCAAGCATTTCATGGAGATAGCGCTACTCATTGAACAACATGAGTTAGACGCTCTCTTCATGACGGAAACCTGGACTAGGATAGATAGCGCAGTGGATTTGGGGCAAGCCTGCCCCCCAGGATACAAGATCAGACACGATCCTCGTTTTGGGGCTAGAGGAGGAGGCGTAGGGCTAACTTACAGGGAATCGCTGGATTTTTCGCAGCTGGAAATCAAGGGAATCCCGGATTGTGAGCTGATCTGTTTTTCCTTGAATGGGCAAGGTGGGGTTTTATATACCGGCTTACTGTGTTATAGACCCCCGGTTAGTGCCTTGTCTGCCGTGACTGAGCTCACGGATCTGATCTATGAAATTTCGAACTCCCACGCCAGATTGGTGTGTTAGGGGATTTCAATCTGTGGCCAGACGGACCAACAGATTCAGCCTTTAAATACCTGACCCAGGCATGCTGTAATATCCAATTGGAGCAGCTAGTTCTCTCTCAGACTCACCAAAAGGGCCATGTTCTGGACATGATTTTTGCAGACACTAGCCAGGTGACTGTTGGGAACATCCTACCGCAATGCTGGACGGACCATGCCCTTGTCCCTTTTTCTATAGCTTTCCAGGTAGGCTGCTTAAAGAACAGTAGCACGGAACTGTTAAAATTGGTAGACAATGGTCGAGGCTTCTGAAACATGCTAGTCTGCCGAATCTGCTCCCCGGAACCTTTAGGCTGGGAGGCAATGCGGATGAAAGTTACAACTCTCTCACCCAGCGAATCACCGCCTCTCTGGATAATTTGGCCCCGCTGAGGAAAACGCGAGATAGAACCAAAATCGCCATGCCCTGGTTTTCTAGGGACTCACCAAAAGGGCCATGTTCTGGACATGATTTTTGCAGACACTAGCCAGGTGACTGTTGGGAACATCCTACCGCAATGCTGGACGGACCATGCCCTTGTCCCTTTTTCTATAGCTTTCCAGGTAGGCTGCTTAAAGAACAGTAGCACGGAACTGTTAAAATTGGTAGACAATGGTCGAGGCTTCTGAAACATGCTAGTCTGCCGAATCTGCTCCCCGGAACCTTTAGGCTGGGAGGCAATGCGGATGAAAGTTACAACTCTCTCACCCAGCGAATCACCGCCTCTCTGGATAATTTGGCCCCGCTGAGGAAAACGCGAGATAGAACCAAAATCGCCATGCCCTGGTTTTCTAGGGAGCTTCTTGAGCTTAAACTTCAGTGCAAGCGCACTGAGCGGGTATGGAGGAAACAGTATCTTGAGCCTGACAAACTCCTCTTTAAACAAGAACTGGCGGCTTATAAGTTGCAGATCAAATGCGCTAAAGCTAGGTTCTTAGAGGAGACTTTGTCAGCCGCAAATAAAGCCCAGGCCTTGTTTAAAATTGTTAAAGATCTGTCACGCCCGGCCTGTGTTACAACAGCTATTCCAGCCTCTCAATTACTATGCGACTCGTTGGCCAAGACCTTCGAGGATAAGATCGCGACTATTTTGAGTAAATTGAGCCTCCCGGCACCCGTGGTTGCATCACCATCTTTATTAGAGATGGAGGCCGGGAAAGCCCGGTTGTATAGTTTTCCTCTTCCTTCTTTCGTGGAATTCTGTGCTCTAGCGGATGGAGTATCTTCAGGCTCTCCCCTTGATGCGCTTCCGCACAAATTTTGGAAGCTGTTCAGGGATGAGCTCTTTCCTCCCCTCCACGCAATCTGTTGCCAGTACCTTGGCTCTGCCCAGGTCCCGGACAGCTGGAAGCTTGCGGTAGTTTCTCCGCTGCTGAAGAAGGAATCGCTGGACCCCTTGTGTCCAGCAAATTACAGACCTATCTCATTGCTCCCTTTTCCGATCAAAATCTTGGAAAAACTGGTTACAAAACATCTGTCCAGTTTTTTGGAGACTAATGATTGTCTGGATGCGGCGCAGTTTGGTTTTAGACCAGCCCATGGAACTGAATCAGTTTTGGTGACCGTCTTGAATGACCTCCGTTCGCGTGCCGACCAAGGTCGAGCAGCATTTTTAGTGCTGCTCGACATGTCGGCAGCGTTCGGCAGCGTTCGACACGGTCCGCCATGCCATCTTGATCAGGAGATTGGAGGAGGCCAGAGTGTTGGGCCTTGCCCTGGACTGGCTGGTCTCATACCTTGCCAACAGACATCAGGTGGTTGCCCTGCCTCCCTTCAAGTCCACTATCAAAAGGGTTGGACAGGGCGTACCTCAGGGTTCGGCCTTCAGTCCCATTCATTTTAACCTCTACCTCCGCCCCCTGGTCAAGCTAATTAAATCTTTTGGCATTGCAGTCACCAATTACGCCGATGACACACAACTTATCTTCTCTTTTGAGGGTAAGAATGCAGTGTCACAAGAGACCTTTCATCATTGTATGGTTACTACGGCGGATTGTCTGGGCAACAACTCTTTACAGTTCAACAGCTCTAAAACCGAGGTGCTGCACTGCTCGGCAGATCGTATCCCTCGACCTTTACCACAAGATTTTTGGCCCTCTTCCTTTCAGGGCACGGTAGCGGCGGCAGACTCAGTTCGAAATCTGGGAGTGACGATGGAACCCAATTTTCAACTGGATGGTTTCCTAAACAAAACAGTGTCCACCTGTATGGTGCTGCTGCGCACCCTGCGGAAGATCCTTCCCCTGCTCCCGGCCCATGCCAGACCAGAAGTAGTGCGTAGCATCATCTTAAGCAGACTCGATTACTGCAACGCACTGCTTCTGGGAGCACCCGTCACCTTGTTGGGCAAACTGCAGCGGGTGCAGAATTTTGCTTCTAAGTTGGAACTCTCCTGCCGGCGCCTCGACTCTTCTTCAGCAGCACTCAAGGATCTTCATTGGCTGCCTATTTCCCAACGTGTTGAATTTAAAGCTCTGTGTTTGGTTTTTCGGGCTCTTCAAGGTCTGGGACCGATCTCTTTGCAGGAATTGTTCTCCTGGTACACCCCTACTAGATCTCTTCGCTCCGCCTCAGCCTACCTAGTGGTAGTTCCCAATATCCGGAGTATGCGGATGGGTGGCCGTTCTTTTGGCTACACGGCATCCAGGCTATGGAATGCACTGCCATTGTCTCTTAGAAGCTTGGGAGATCTTTCCTCTTTTAAAAAGGGACTAAAAACTCACCACTTCCCAAGGATACTGTAGTTGGCTGTTAAAGTAATGTTTGTGTTTCAGGCTTTGAAAGATCACAGCGCCAGGATACCAGTTGGGTGACAGTTGCGCTTTACAAATGTGCCATACATACATCTGCAATTGAATAACATGCATTTCAAATGAGATCTAGTATCAACTGAGGTTGAGTGAGTTAAGGAAATGTGCGTGAGGTTTGAGTTGTTAACAGATCTGGTGTTGGTCCTAGGTTCTCTGACTGGATTTGAAGGAATTGTTTGGATTTGTTCCAGAGTGTCAGTGTGGTCCGCAGATGTAGAGTTATAGGAGATCATTAGGATAAGAAGTGGTTTTCCATCTTGGGTGAGGAGCAATAGGAATTGTGGAGATCAATTTAGTAGGGGTTCTGAAGGCAGCCTAGTGAGAAAGTTGGTAGATTGGGCATGGATTTTACAGCTCTTCCCAGGATTCCTGTTGGTCCAATTCTTATTTGTGAGATCTAAGGTGATGTTGATAAGGCTGTGTAAGTCATCCTTAAGTTGTAAGTCCAGTGAGACCTCGAGAGTCTGGATTCAAATGATGTTTTGGGGAGCCATGTTATACTTTTTGAAAGGTGTCCCGCGCACTCCGCCTAAGGCTTGACCGAGAACACCTGACAACAATAAATAGCTGCGTAGTAGTGATGAAGCGCTCCTGCGGGCTCTGATACGAAGCAGAAGCTTCGCTCGCTGAAAGGAAAACTAGTTATTCAAAACCATAGAAAATACGTGTCTGAAAAAGCAGTAAAGGCACTTAACTAACTCTGGCTGCCGGCAGTGAAGAAAGAGTCCGGCGAGTGTAATTCCCAGTTATTGAGGCAGAGGCCTCCTGATTGGACAGTTACTGTTGACTGAGAACTCTACTGAGGATTCATGGAATATGAAGTCCTCATGTTGTTAATGCTTTAGAAAATGGCTGCTATTCGAATAAAAGAAGAAAAATTGCCTAATCCTCGCCTCTAAGGCCTGACATAGAATTCAAACGTGTGGTGGGTAGCGAGGACATTCTATCAGATACATATATTCGTTCTTAGGGTTAAATATTGTCTATGCCCATTATTGTTCTAGCCAAATTCGCTTTTAAAATAAATGCCTCAGAGATTGTATTAGCCCTCCTTGTCATTGGACTGTTAATTCCTAATTATGATAATAAGGTTAATAAGTAGAAGTTCATGGAATTTTCTATCATGATTTAGGCAAAGTAATAGAAGACTGCAAATTATAAGTGAAAACATCAATCTAGCTTTACTTATCTATACTGAGTGAATTTCATATCATGTTGTAATAAGATGGTCATGTTAGGGTAACTCATAATCTCATTACCCCTATTTTCAGACTATTATGATACATGGGCCTTCTTCCAGTGTCAAATGGCAGCTTGAAACAAAAGGCCAGACGGAGGTGGTCTTTCTCAGAAATGATATATTTTGTTAATATTTATTTTTGGAGTTTTGTGAAGAGCTAGTTTGTGTCAAATGTCCCTACGTAGTACGGTACAACATTCACTATATTTTGCTAATACATGTGTACACTAGTGAAGCTCGTAATCCCAAATTTCAAAGAAATTCAGTGCAGTAATTACTGCAAATTTATAACCAATTAATCACCACAGTCAAATTATATTAAGAGTCAACTTTTTGAGTACTTATGGTCATTGACTGTGTGTTTACAAATCTTTGCTGCAGTTCTTTGGTGTTTGACGTGCAGCAATTGCCTTTATAAATACTTTTCTAATTGTCTTTATGTTTGCAATCTACCCTGCAGGCAGCTTTAGCTGTCATTTAGGGATAAACATATTGGATGTAATACCAATGCATCGAGTGATCTTTGGGTGAGCCATTGTTATCATTAGTTGGTTTCTTTCCTTTTCAGTGTAATTTGGGTGCTTCCTATTCAATAGCTTTACATCCTATCTTTTTCCTTCCCAGGATCATAGTTTCTTCAGTATTGAATCGTCCATTGATTTACATGGATAACTTTTTCCTTCCGTCATCGAGCTAGGACTCCAACAAGTCAAATAACAGTAGCAGTCTAATGTCAAAAATATCCCAGAGGCTATAAGCATGGTCACTTGAGTAGCCTGTTCATTATAAAGAACTCATTTTTAGTAACTAACATTCAAGGAGATTAAAGGCCGAACCCTGCAGCGGCCACCATCCTTCAGATTTCTACTGCAGTTGCATGTGAAGGAAACTTTTGAGATCTGCTTATAGCTCCTGAGATAACACGTTCTATACTCTATATATGATATGTCATCACAATTTAAAGACATCTTTCCGTACGAAGATTTGTTTCGGATTGATATTCTAAAATGGCTGCAAAAAAGTCTTTTTAGACCTTGTCGCAGTTGTGGAAAAGAGACTTTGATAACATACCTAAAGACTATTTGTTGTTAATGTCCAAGTCATAAACATAAAGACTGCAAAATATTCAGGAAATATTCTACTACAACTCCTAAGGAGAGGGAAGCTAGACTTATGCTATAGCTTCAAATCACTGTCTCATAAAGAGTTTGAGTCCTCTTTATAACTATCTAAAATGCCCATAAAAGGTCTCATTTTAAGGGGAAAAAGTCTAACGATTTCAGGAGAGGATGAGCTTTTTACTTAGAAGTAGCCATCTAAAAAATATAAACAACACATTCATTCTCCTAAGGCAACTCATGCAGTCAAAAGAACACTGGAGCAGTCCCTCATCTACATTACTGTCAATGAGATTGTCGGCAACACTGAATGCAAAAATACCACTGATGATTGAGAGAGTGGATCAGGAGTGCTGTCCACAATACTGCCACACCATACTTGACCAGGTAAAATACCTTCCCATTTGAAATGACACAATTAAGGGTATAATGTCAAGAAGTGAATGAGGAAGAGGAATATCCTGCCACAAGAACAGCAGAAGAAAAATAGGAAGAACCACATCATTCTGGATCATGTTAACCTTTCTTTGAGCACTCAGCCCCACACAGGTGTCATCAGCAAGAAGCCTATGAGCTTTCTTACAAAGAAAAGCAATTCTTTGACACAATAGCAAATACTGATCCCAAAATTCTTTAGTGCATTATTTCAGAATGTTGATGATAGATGTGAGAAGTTGGCCTGATATATAGTGCTCACTATTCTAGTGATCACTGTGTATCATACCAAACAACCCTTATTGATGATTGGTTGTAAGTCAACCTTATAGACCACCTATCCTAGTAGCGTGGACAAAAGCAGTCTTTAGGCTAAACTCTAGAGGGCGTGTTAAGCCAGCTGTTTTACCATCACATATACCCCTTGAACACCAAGTGAAAGGACACCACACAAGTTGTTATAAAAATAAAGGATATTTATTAATAACAAGTCTACCCTGAACTCTTTATGAGTCAGGGAGCTAAGCACAATACAAAACTCTTACGAAAATACTTCAAGTTGCACAATTTACACAAATGCCCGAGGGGCACGAAAAACCATATACACAAAAAGTGGAATGCCAAATACTAGCAGGTAAGTAACACGACCCAGAGGCTTCAGGACCGCTAGGACTACACTACTGAACCCTAAGGTTAGGAGCAGGAGGCCTAGGGAGATCGGGTGCAGAGTGTGGCTCAATGGTTAGAGCGGCAGACCCTGATGCAGAGTTCTGGTCCGGGACCAGGGTTCAATTCCCGCCTGGGCGGGTCTTGGGCTCATAATTCCTCGGACCTGATTTCTCGCCTCGGTGCCTATTCTAATCATGGGTCCCACGCTGCAACTCTGGGCAATAGCTTGCTTAACCTCCACACCGGCCCCAACAGCGCTGTGGATGCCTGGCTTCACCCTGGGGGTGCCCAGGAGTGGACTCTTCAAAGGGAAAGCCAGGAGGGGTTCCACAGCGGTATGAGTAATAGCGCCAGGAAACCGCTTGGTGACAGTGCGCTCTACAAATACCTTGACATTTACATTTACATGTGCATTCTCACGCGGGATGCGGGACAAAGTCTATGGAGGCTAGTATTTCTAAAGTTACTGTTTTCGGACGAATCTGACTAGGTTGACTTAAAACGAAAAAGGATCTGGACACTTGGATAGTGAACCTGCGTTGGAGCACCGAAATGCTCGGGTTACCTAGCCCAGGGGCTGCGGCTGCATAGGGTTCAAAAGACGTCGGGAATCCTCGTTGTAGTCTATGGAGCCTGAAAGAAGGAGTTGCTGGCAGGCGACCAGTGAAGATTTTCGGTGTGATCCAAGCCTGGATCGGTGATGGAGACGACCTGAAAGCGGAGGGGACTCAGTTCTTAATCACTAGCCAGTGATTGTGTGGGCACCAGGATGGCACCGGATGAAGTCACCTCGATCAGGTGAGTGGGCGACGCTGGACTCTGCAGTCACACGGGCCAGGAGGCGTTGTCGGCGACCAGGTTGGAGGTGCGAGCTGTCCCACGATGGTCTCTGCTATTGGCGATGCTGGAACCAGGATTGGAGCAACAAGCCTTGGCAAAGGCAAGCCCACGCGGTGGAGTCAAGATGGCGTCTGGAGTGGACCAGGAGGGTCCGGGGTGCTCCTCTTTTGGAAGGGAGCAAGGGCCAGTCTGGAGCAACCAGACCAGCGGCGAAAACGTCGTGGTACGTCATCAGGAGGGCCACTAGCCAACGGGCAAGTGACCGGACAACGCGGTAAGCAGCAAAGAGCAGAAGGGCCCCACGCAGATCTCGTGGATACTGGGGGGGCTGGACTTCGGTGCTGGAGCTCCTCTGGGTTGGGGCTTCTCAAACCCCAGTGCACTCACTCGAGGATCCCTCGGCGGTCGTGCTGGTTAAGCGTCGTGCAGGTTTTGAAGATGGCCGGTCCCTCAGGTCTCGTCACACCCACGAATCTCAGCTGGGCTGATGATGCAGGTAGAGGTCAGAGATGCCAGGGAATCCGGGTCTCGTCGAGCTGGTCAGTCTTGATCCGGAGGATGGACGTGCAGCAAACCGCAATGCTTAGGTGGTGCCTGCGGGTGCAGGGTGGCTACTCCTTAGCCACAAGGGAGAGTCTTCAAAGAAAGTCAAGAGTTCCTTTCGTGGAAAGTAGTTCAAGATTCAGGATTATCTGATTTAGGAAGGGGGCCCGCTCCTACCTTTTCTAAGAAAAGGGGCTGGCACGCGACTAGGTCCTGCCCATGGGTGGGACCAGGAGGGGGGGTGGTTACACCCCTCTCCTTTGTCCGGACTTTCCCCAGCTCAGGGGCTGGGGTGCCCCTGGAACTGGTTTGAGCCGACATATGCACAGTGAGCACCGGGGTGCCACTTGCAGTCACCTTCCTCTCAGCCCTGCCTACCTGGGATACACAAAACCCTGTCTGGGATGGTGCTAGCACCGCCCCTGACAGGAAACCCTTTGTCCGAGCTCTCCTCGCTGGAAGGACTCCCAGCAGCAGGAGGTCAGACTTGTGTCTGTGGTGGCAGCATCCATTTTGTGATGCTGAGGCTCGAGTTAACTTTAACCGGGGTTCACAGTTACATACATGTCGTGTCCCTCTAGAAGGGTGGAATGCTAACCCCGTCGCCAGAATTGGCGAGGGGTTAGTATTCCAATTCGTATGACTCCTTACTCTACATGTTTTGATAAAGCGATACCAAAGTTGGCAAATAACCGCAAGGATTATAATGCACTTAAGAGTATATGGTACGCGTTATCATGGAACAGCTATTAGGACTTGGTTCCGCAAGCTGCAAACGGGCTCAGCTCATGCCGGAGCACCATCTCACATAATTCCAAGCACTCTACCTTCAGGATTGATAAGGCCTGCCATAGGAGTGACTGATAGGAATACATGTGTCCATTTTAGGGTTAGATATAGGAATACTATATCTAAAGCAAAGGGTGATTACACCACCTTGCCCCAGCTGTCGTGCAGCCAGTTGTGTCAGATTTGGGTGGCCAGCCAGGGGTGGCATAATACATGCTGCAGCCCATGGTAGGCCCTGGGTACACCTATGCCCTGGGTACCTAAGGTACACTGTACAGGGACTGATAAGGTGACTCAGTATCCAATTAGATATGTACCTAAGGTACATGGAATCCATTTTACAGAGAGAGCAGTGGGCCTGGGGCCCTGAATAGCAGGGTCCCAGGTCAACTAAGTCGAAAAACCAGCAAAACACCAGGCAAAAGTTGGGGGCAACCATAGTCAGATATCCACCTTCCTTCAATAGATTATTATAGCTTTCCAGAAAAACATCAGCAGTTTGCTCCGTCAAGCCTGCATGCACCTCAAAAGGTAAAATCGCCAACGAATGTATTACGGTACATCTCATACAAATACATTGCATTCCATTACAACGTGGTTATTACAACGTGTTGCAATTACAATGCAAACTTTTACCACGCATATACCTTTACCACGCATGGTATTACAATGCAAATACATGCGTGGTAAAGGCCTATATTTGGTAAAGGTTGTTACGGTAAGTAAACGTGTGTGTGTGTATGTTTATGTATATATATATATATATATATATATATATATATATTTTCTCCAATCCTGACAATCACTTTTTAAAAATCAGGCGCTGACTCCGTGGGGTCTCGTTTCAGAAACAAGGTTTTATTTTCTTAGTGCTTGGATTGACGCGTTTCGACGGTCACAGCTGCCTTGCTCACAACACAGAGCAACATTTCGTCATTGCTTTTAACATGTCAACTTGTGATTGGATCTCTGAATGGTTTCCCCGTAGTCATGAATACCAGTTCAGAGCTCACTGGAAATTTACAGCGTTCTCTATGTGGTACAACTGATGTTAAATTAAATCAACACTCTTAATGTTAACTACACATTTTTCATTTTACATTAAATAAAAGACAATTATTGTCATTGTCGATTATTGAAAATTAAAATAAAGCAAATTAGAGCATTTCACATTTTATAAATTTAGCAAACGTTTGCATATAAATTCGGTTATCGCAATGTGTTAAAATAAAACAGGTAAATCTGCATTATAAGTACCATCTCTATTAGAGTTATACTTTCGTTATAATGGGTCTAGTGCCCAATTAATAATCATGAACCCATTGACATTTTACGGTTCATTGTGTAAACCCACATTTGATTAATTCTGAATTGAGCCCAAGTGGGCAAAGGTAACACATCGCAAAAAGATTTGTCCAAACCAATTAATTCTTATGCTTCATATTTCATTAATACACTCTGTAATTTCTTAACAATAAGACGTCATTGTAATTAGAGGAAACCATAGAAAAAATGGGTTCTGTGAGCATGTATACTGCTATTTCAGATAGATGACATATATCTATTACATTAAAATTATCTAGGACTCTGTTTTCGGAGGAATGGTTTGAGAGCTTACAGAATGGATTTATGTTGGATTGTATAGAAATCATAAATGTACACTAAGAGCTTCGTCTGCATTCAGACCTTGTGGCGCCTTGCTATCTAGGAGAATGATATATGAATGATATATCTCGACTCTAATCTTCGGAGGGCTAGTTGTCTGTTTCCCCCTCTGATGCTTTTTTTCACATGGTCTACGACGAAGTATTTAATGTTGTCTGCATTGTAAGGTAAGCAGTGTGTCATACCCTTGAGTAGGGTGGCATTTCTTAGTGTTTAAATTGTCCGTTCATTCCTTGAGTAGGAGGGAGGGAGGGATATCAGCAGCTTTGCTTTCTATTCAGGGGTCGTTGTGCTGTCAGGCGATTGCAGTTCCCTACTCAAGGAATGAACGGACAATTTAAACACTAAGAAATGCCACCCTACTCAAGGGTATGACACACTGCTTACCTTACCGGACTGCAACTCCCACAGTTCCTGGCGCCGCAAAACTCCTCCCACTTAGGGCGGACGACGCCCATTGTCAAATAAAACGTGTTTGAACAGTGTAAGGCAAGCTTGGCATCTTCTTACTACAGTCCATGATTAAGGGGCGTGTTCAGGCCCCGAAACGCGTCAGACTTATCTCTCTGTTAACCAGGAGGGGATCGCAACTCTGCAGCGGGTGCCACCAAGAAGCCGGAGGCTCGGGCCGCTGTGGTGAGCCTTCATCAAAGCGCTTGCGCTCTTTGCTTTTTCATATATATATATATATATATATATATATATATTCAACAGAGCAGGTTTCCATCTGAAAAAAGATCCACAGAGACTCACATCAAACAATGTCCATACGCCAGACGCGTTTCGGGAATCTAACAGTCCCTTCTTCTTCTGAGGCATGTTGCTGAAGGAGAATGGTAGTGTTGTTGCATAGCGCGCGATTTATTTACACCTGCCTCAGTGGGCGTGGCCAAGGACATGGCCTTCTGGGTGTTGCAGTGCGCTATTAGTTATCCACAGTGGGCGCACTCCATTGACAGTTACAAAGTGGGGCAGATGACATCAGATTCCCGCACCTACCCACTGGGGAATTAATTTGGACTATATATATATATGTATATGTATATGTGTATGTATGTATATATATATATATATATATATATATATATATATATATATATATATATATATATATATATATATATATATATATATATACCAGCACTCCCAATTCCGTGGAGTCAACCGAAAATATGAAAGCTGTGGCTAATCTTCTATTAGCAAGTTTTAGATGCACTCACTCGAGACAAGTATTTAAATTAAAGCGCTTTATTTTCAACCAAAAAACGCCCGACGTGTTTAACCTCCACCTGAGGCTTGCTCACGGGATGTTGTTTTTAGTCCAATCTCTCTTTTTATTTTCTTCCAGCACCATGTTCTTTGTCACTGGTGCATTCTGGTCAATGGAGTTCCTTCACTCCAGTGCTCAGATTAATAAAGTTTTATTTTACAACAAAAGTATTACGGGGGCTTTGCCAAATTGTTGAGTCATTTGTTCACTTGTTATTTCAAGGATACAATCTCATTGGTGAGTTATCCAATAATTTCAGTCCACAATGGTTCTCAATTTTTCATCAACTACTCCATGTGAGGTGATCTGTATTGCTTGTGTGATGTTTCTCACCAGTGAGTTTAGTATGGTGCTTGATTCTTGCTCTCTAGTGAGTTGGTCGCACAATTGTTTGTTGTAAATAATGCTCTCTGGTGAGATTTCAGAATTTCTGATACTGTCCTTATGTTTGTTATTGATATTATTTACAAATGTACATGCAATTCCTCACTTTGATTCAAACCCATTGGATCAAGTGTTCTGAAGTTGATGATATGATGTGATTCTTTTTGTCGGAGGGACTTTCTGCGGTTTCCACCTCTTTCTGATGTTGGTATCTGATCAATGGCGTAGAAACGTAAAGTTTCCCAGTTGTTGTTGTGGAACTTTTCCATGTGCTTAGCAATGGCATTCGAGCGGTCTGCATGTGTTGTGGCTCGTGTATGCTCCAGGATTCTCTTCTTTACCTCGAATATAGTGCTGCCGATGTATTTCTTGTTGCATGGGCATTCTACTATATAGACAACAAAAGTACTTTTGCATGTTAAATGTTTGCGTGTTGTCCACTTGTTTTGTTGGTTTGGCTATTTTGCAAACCTTGCAATGTTTGCATGGCCAAAACCCTGGTCTCTGGAACCATATGTTGTTCATCGGTTCACTGTAGTGGCTGTGGACTAATTGATCACCTATGCTTCTTGCTCTTCTATAGGTTATGCTGGGATGTTCTCCTATGATTTTTGTTAGAGTCTGATCTGATTTTAGGATACCCCAGTGTTTGCGAATGATTCTTGTGATTAGCTTATCTTCCACGCTGTGTGTTGTGATCAGTCTGATTACATTTTCCTCAGTCTTGTCTCTCCTCTCGCCATGAAGGATTTTATTTCGTTCCTTCGCTTTTGCCTTTTTTAAACACTTGTCCACAACGCCCGCTGGATATTTTCTCATAATGAATCTTTTTCTGACTTTTTCACTCTGAATCTTGAAGTCTTGTTCTTTAGAGCAGTTCCTTTTGACACGTAGAATTTCTCTGTATGGAATGTTGCACTTCAATTTTTCTGTGTGGAAGCTTGTGCCATGTAGAATTGAGTTTGTTGCTGTTGTTTTTCTATGCAGTCTCGAAATATTGATGACCTTTATGAACTAAACTATATTTCTTTAGTCTGGAAGATCGGAGATAAATTAGATAGGTGGCTGAAGTTATCTGCTTCGATTGTTGGTAGGGTTGCAAAAGGTTTGTGCCCTTATAGTTTTTTTTTATATAGGTGACAATTCTAGTTCATCTAAACAATGCATTTTTCACATGTGGGTGAAAGCCAACCCGCAAATAAGTATATTAAAATTAAGTCTTGGCTGGGAAGAGGGAGGGATGACAATTCCAGATTGGAAACCCTATTATCTGGCGGCTTTTCTAGCCATGCACACTAGAATCCAAGATATATCTGAGGAGTCAGTGGTAGGTAACTTTTATATGGAAAAAATACAGAATGAGGTTTCACCATATTCAAGCTTTACTACATTTTACGATAGGAATCACAAGTTGGTTAGGTACACGACAATATCACAATATAAGCAGAAGTAAAAACCGCTCTCAACCTATCTCATAATTCCACAGACTCATGCACCGCACCCACTTAAATTTCTTTGCCCTTCAGAGATGTAGCAAACCATAAGAAAATGGGAAAGAGCTAAACTGGGAAGAATAGATATTTTAAACCTGAACAGTGAAATTGTTTTGTGTATTAGGGGTGGGGGTTAGAATCGACTGGTTTTCTTTAGTTTTTCCAAAGTGCTAGTTTGTTGCTGCTTCCCATATTGTAAATGGCTGCCCCCTCCGTTCCCATAAAAAAACGTCATTTTGCCTCTGCCTCTACTATAACCACTAGTCTAGTGTCACACTCCAATCCCTAGCATGGTAGAATTTGCACCTATATTTCAAAATATACATATTTGCCTGCCACACTGACCCCCCCTCTCTTTGGTCTTCCCTCACCGTACATTTCCCAGAACGGTAAGATATATCTGAGGTACCTACTGCCTCATACCCACTTCTGTCTGGGTGTGTCTCCTCCTTCATTTATGAGGGCTGTGCTTCTGTTCTCTGTGAGAGTGAAGTGAGCAGGCATAGTGCTTTCAGTGGCTGTTACAATGGCTTGATGATAAGTATGATAGAAATCACAATCTACTGAAGGTCCATGTAGACGGTTGGGAGACGGAGAACATGACAGCACCAGACACACACACATAAACACACAGACACAATCACACACACACAACCACACACACACACACACACACACACACACACAACCACACACACACACACACACACACACAACCACACACACACACTACACACACACAATCACACTACACACACTACACACACACACACACACTACACACACACACACTACACACACAACCACACACACACAACCACACAACAAACACAACCACACACACAACCACAGACACACAACCACACACACAACCACAGACACACAACCACACACACAACCACACACACACACAACCACACACAAAAACACAACCACAAAGCAACACACACACAACCACACACCACCACACCACACCACCACACCACCACACACCACCACCACACCACCACACCACCACACCATCAGTGCACACTTTCACCAGACACAAACACCATCAGTCGTCAGTAAACGCTTTCACCGGGCACAAACACCACCAGCCATCAGTGCATGCTTCCACCAGGCACACACCACCAGACGTCAGTGCACACTTTCACCAGTCATCCACACACCACCAGCTGTCAGTGCACGCTTTCACCAAGCACACATACACCACCATTCGTCAGTGCATGCTTTCACCAGGCACACACACACACCACCAGCTGTCCGTGCACACTTTCACCAGTCACACACACCACCAGCTGTCAGTGCACGCTTGCACCAGGCACACACACCGCCAGCCAGCAGTGTACACTTCCACCAGCACACACCACCAGCCATCAGTGCACACTTCCACCAGGCACACACCACCAGCCATCAGTGCACAATTTCTACAGGCACACACACCACTGGCCATCACTGCACACATCAATTGTTAATGCACCACAATTAACTATTGCAGCAATCGCAGTATGGCACACTTTACTTTTAAACATATTCATCTAAAGTGCAGCATGCCACCATTGCTACAAAAATAAATACACTTTTTTTTGGCCTACAATTTATTGACTTTTGTTGCAATTAGTGTTGCAATATTTAGAAATGCCAAAAGCTCAAACGTAATTACTGGGAGACCTATTGCATTGCAAATGCTTGTTTCCTATAGCGCCTTTTTCGCCTGCCCAAACCTGATTCATGTGTGATGATAGCAGGAATTATTGAGGGATTTAGCTCAGCTAAGAAGTCCTACATAAGATTATTATATATTCCCACACCTGGAGTCTTCTGTCCTGGCACTTGCTGATTTCCCACCAGATAATACAGCAAGTTTACATGATATAATTAACCAATCTTTGAAATAGTTTAGCAATCCTGATAAATGATGTGGTTTGCAAGCACTATGCTTTCAAAGACGCGCGTAAAAGGTCAATCAAATTCATCCCTGATATTGATCATAAATGAAAGGGAGGGCTAAAGTCATGTAAAACCACAGCCACGGTTGAAATGGTGGTCCCTAGGCTGGATAAGGAAAATGGGGCACCTGAGATTAAACTATCCTGTTTAATATGTTGTCTCGGAACTGACTCAGAAATGGTTCAAGAGGTACAAAGGTGGTCAAGAAGGTCATGTACCGTACCCCCGGAAAGAGAGAGGAGATGGCTAGATAATTTGGGGAAAACTGTGTCGTGATGGCTGCAACCTCCAAAAGAACAGGCAATTCACTGGCAATTTTTAGGACAATACAATAGGCAAATGTAGTTCGATAAAGCACCTTTCTGACAATATTTGTCTGAAGATAAGCAGGTTGATGCAAGAAAAACATTCTGAGGGAAGGAAAGAAGCTTTGATGGCTATAATTGAAGCATTGATAAATGTAGTGACCACAGGCTTCGGTTAATTAGCTGGAGTTGTAGTTTTAAACTGGCTTCGTTGCACACCTTTCAGATTTGTTGTGCAAAAATGTGGATTTGCCCTTTGATGGAGAGTATGTTTGGGAGAGACATGTATGATGCTCTGTAAGGTATAACATCAGATACAAAAATAGCTGGTTTGTTGAGAGTCTTTCAGCAGCTCAGATAGCAACCCTTTCGAGCCTACAGAAGAAGAGGACAACTAGCATATAGAGGTGGATATTAGCAGTAAAGGTACTAGGCATCTCAGAGCCAGCATTAGACCTGCAGTCAACTGTACCAAACGCAATGCAGCTCATCATTCACATCCTGTCCTAGGAGAGCTTCTAAGAGGAGACACGTCCCTCAGTCCAGATCAGGACTTCGAAAGGGCATTGACAGAGTAAATGCCGAGATTATATTAATCTCCTAATTCTGTTCCGAAATTCCAAGATGAATGGAGGACGAAATTTCATCTTGCCTAAAAAAATATAGAAAAAACATTACAACAGACAAATAGGTCCTCCATTTTGTGGAGCATGCTCATATATTAGAATGTTCCAAGAAACCACCTCTAACACCACCATGCAGGGTGCAACAATAATCCCTGCTGGTGCTCGGAGATGGAATTCAATTATTTGGCGCTATCCTAGATACAGTAGTAGGAAGAGAGTTTTCTTCTAAAGAGAAAGAACAGCAACTACATGAATTGGGCAGTCTGATACTAACCAAATAGTGAATCACTGGCCATCCTGTCAAATGCCTTTTGGCATGAAATCCTCCTGCATAATCTTGATACCATTCTGTCAGTTATGCCTGAGAGCATAGCAGGGAGAAATGGACAACCAGTAGGCCCAAGTGAATGGTTCTTTTGAAGATGAGATAATACCATGAATGAGTGGCGTGTTAGTGTGTTGTAACAAAAAATCTCAAAATTGAAAATGGCCAAAAGTACCCTTTGGAGCTTGAAGACCTCAATGTGACAATGCCATCCGTGGGAAATGGTCCCAAGAGAATTGCCATCAGTACACAAAGCTATTGTACCTTTACCTGCAAGGATAAAAACATCATCAGTTTTGGTACGCACCTACAATACACTCGCAATGTTTAATATAAACAAACAAGGCGGTACTAGATCAGCAATTCTATTGGAAGAGGGTCAAGCACTATGAAACTGGCTAGTTAAGCACCGAATCTCACTAACTGTAGACCATTTGCCATGAGAGGCAGTGATTGAGCATGGAAGATTATCACAAGTGTGAGTCAAATCAGAGTAAAAAAAAAACAAGTATGCAGCAAACAAAAAATACAAATCATTGCAACAGACATTAACCACACATTTATTTACTTCCCCTGCAGGAGTATGCCACTGGATTCATGGGGTAATGCCCTTTTAATAACATGGTCCGGAACATTTGCATGCACATTCTCATCTTCCCTCTCATCCCGAAAGTACTGAGAAAATGAGAGTACCATGCCATATAACCCTAATAGCTCCAGCCTGGCAGACACAGTTTTGGTTCATGGAACTCCTGCTCTTGGAAGCTCCACAGATCTGGTTAACGCCACACCAGTTCAACGGTCAAATCTTTCACCCAGATCCAGCTTCAATGAAGTTCCATGTCCGACTCCTGAACGCAATGAATTCCACCATTGAACATTTCAGATGACTGCAAAGTAGTCTTGGACCAAACGAGATCCTTATCAATGAATATGCCACATTTTACTTAGTCCAAGAGATTTAGTGTATGATAGGAAATGCAAGATTTACACCAAATGTCTACAGTGCCACCTCAGATTTTTCCCTACCTGTTAAATCTGGCATTATCTGGTCCTTCACATGCCTCTATTAAAGTTCATGTAATTGCTATATCTCCTTGTTTAACCCCTTTGCTGCAGCGGCTATTCCGCTGCAGCGCTAAGGGGGCGGGAGGGCCGCGCGGCGCGCCCATGCTGGTGACATAACCGCTCCATCACCAGCCACGGTCGCGCTGTGCTCATGACGGAGCGGTTCCGTCACGGCCCGGCCCGCTCAATGGAACGCTCAGCGCAGGCACAGAATGAAAGCCATGCAGGCGGGCCGTGACCGAACCGCTCCCTCATCAGCACAGCGCGACCGCGGCTGATGACGGAGTGGTTCCGTCACCAGCAGGGGAGGGGTTAAGAAGAGAACTCAGTCAGCCTTCTTGATATGCTAATAGACTGACAAAGTATTTTATCAGCAGCGGCTGCTTCCGAAAAGGAGTGGTGCGGAGGGGGGAGAGAAATTAAGCAAACAAAAAGAAAAACACTTATTTTGGAACGCTGGCTGCCGCCTCTCCCCGTCCTCTTCATCTTCCTTCGTGTCTCCAGTCGCAGCAGCAGGAAGCACCTGGGCTCCCCTAAGCCAATCACAACGTTGTGATTGGTCAGAGCGCCATCGTGCGACACTCAGACTGGGACAGAGCGCCTGTACATGTTTGCCACCAAGCTGTGAATTACAATCTCGTGGGAACATGGGCGTCCGCAGAAAATTTTTCAGGGGAGGGCATCATTTTAACATCATCCATCCTCTGAGCGGCACAATCTCAATCCATAGCTGCTAAGTTTTGAGATTGGTTATGTGTGACATTTCACATTTGCCATGATTTTAAGTGTGACACTTCAATGACTTTGTTTTTTTTTTTTATTTATATTTTTATTTGGCAACAAATAATTGCAGACACAGATTAGTAGTCCACATTAACATTGTCATACTCAGCGGATACACAGACACAAAGCAAAACCTAGAATACATAACAATTTACATAGAAATAAATAGAATAATCAAGACAATTGTTTACCTTATTAAACACAGTTCAATTGGGAACTCTATTATTATTACTCCAATTGTCAATTGATTTCCAAATCTTGATGCCACGGGCTTTCGCCTTCTTTCCTTTACAGGCAAAAATCGCCTTCTCTTGATTATACATCCCTAGCAACCGGGCAAGTCAAATCTGAAAGTTAGGGGGATCTGCATCTTTCCAACGAGCTGTTAAAATAATCCTATATACAGCTGTCCCCAAAAACAGAGATGTTTCTTCCTCTTTGGTATGTCTCAGTGCAATATCATAACCCAAGATGTAGAGGGTAGGAGATTCAGCTACTGAATGCCCGAACACTTCCCGCCAAAAACCTGCTATCATACCTCTCAAACCTGCTAATTTGTCACACTTGTATAACATATGAAGTAAGTGTGCCGTGGTTTTTCCACATCTCGGACATTCTGAGGTGGCTCTTTTCCCCCAAGAGAAGAGTTTAGCAGGTGTAAAATATAAATTATAAATACTCTTATACAATTGAGCTTTCAAATTAGAAGAGATAAACAGCTCCGTTAAGAGGGTTAATGTCATATCGATGTCAACATTAGGATTATTTAGTTTCCTCGACCAACTTGCTTCAATAGTCCCTACATCATCTCGTTGGTTTTCAATTAAAATATCATATAGAGTACCAATCCTAGTTAAAGGTCTAGCCATACAATCTAATAGGGGAATACTATCCAATGAAATTAGAGAACTTTTAACATTGAGAATCGTATTAATTTGGATAAATTTAAATACACTGCTATTAGGAATAGAAAATTTACTTTGAAGTTGTTGGAATCTATTGCCATAGGGGGGGAAGTAGGAAAACCCCCTATGGTTAACATTCCTAAAGTTTCCCATCTTCTAGAGATAACATCATATAATTGTGGTGGTAGTATTCTATAATGCCATAATGAAATATACTTATTATATTTAGGAATTTTAAGGTACCTCACAGTTTTCCTCCAAATTCCCCAAACGCTCAATATAGTTTTGAATTTCACTTTCTTAAAGTATGACGGTTCTAGCTGCTTTAATAGGAGGCTATTAACCTTATTTCCAATAACCAATTCATATATTGAGGGTATGTAATTATCCCCTACCACTATTTACGATGTTTTAATAGAAAATAGTGACATCATCTGCTGAAGCAGAGCGGCCAATAAATAAAATCCTAAATTAGGAATTGCCAAACCCCCTCTTACAACTGGTAAAGAGAGAAACCGGATGGATCTCCTTATCTTCCCATATCCCCATACAAATTTACTCATCTGGGATTCCGGGACTTTGATAGTTTTATCATCCACTAGTAACGGAATCGCACGGAACAAGTATAGGACCCTAGGTAGAATATTCATTTTGAGAAAATTCCCTCTTCCAAGAATCGAGAGATGCAGGCAGTCTATCCTTTTTTTTAAATCCTTCTTAACCTTTTGAATAAGTGGATCATAATTTATTTTAATGATCTCATCAATTTTGGGGGATATGCGGACTCCCAAATATACAGCACTTTCTACCTTTCTAGGGTCATCAAATCGAGTATTCTGAGTGCAAATAACCATTGTTTTGTCCTTATTTAGAGAATACCCCGAGAGCTGGCCGAAGACTTGAGTAATCTGTTCAATCTCAATTATTGCCTCCGTGGGGTGAGATGTTACAACCGCCACATCATCGACATATCCTAATATTTTAGTGTCAAAAGGGCCCACAATGATTGGTTTGATAGCCTCAGCATCTAACAGTTTTAAAATAAGAGGATTTATGTATAGGGCAAAAAGAATCGGAGAGCATGGGCACTCCTGCCTAGTCCCACGGATATATCAAAAAGCGTAGACTCCTGACCCATTGCCAATACTCTAGTCTTAGGTGAAAAATACATCGCCTTAATAGACTTCACAAGCAGAGTCCCATATTATTTTGATCTAAAATCGCCAACAAAAATGCCCACGAAACCCTGTCAAAAGCCTTCTCGGCGTCCAGGAGGACCATCGACATACGGCCCCTTGCGACACCCACGGCATCAAACAGAGCAATAACCCGACGGGTATGATCCGTAGTGCCCTTGCCCGGAATGAAGCCATGCTGCCACGGTGAGACAGACGTTCAATGACCCCCCCCTGAGCCGATTAGCTAAGATCTTAGAGTATAATTTTGAGTCAGAGTTTATAAGAGAAATAGGGCGATAAGATGAGGGTATGTTAGGGGGCTTATCTTTTTTGGGAAAAATCACTATATTAGTTTCCATCCATGATCTAGGAGAGGTGCCACTCACTTGAATCCCTATAAATAAATCAAGAAGTAGAGGTGTTATAATACTGCCAAGAATTTTATAGAGCTCAAGTGGTATTTTGTCTGGGCCTGCAGCTTTCCCCGGGCTAGCTCACCGAGGGCTATTTGCACCTCCATCTGAGTTATGTCTCTTTCAAAATCTTGCCTAGTAGCCATATCCATTCCTAGACTATCTTCTAGCTCAATTGCCCATCTAGCAAGTGCTTCTTTAATTGCTATAGGGTCTAAAGTATCCTCGTTTTGGTACAGTTTTTCATAATATTTTTTAAAAACTTCTAAAATAGTCTCAGGTGTTATATATTCTTGGCCATCTGACTCAATGCACTTAATTAAGTTAAGAGATTGTTTTTGGCGAGTACGGAGTGCCAGCTGTTTGCCAACACTCTCCCCCATTTCATAGATCTTGTTACGATGAGATTGATATGTCTCGGCCGCCCTTTGAGTAAGCTTACTATTTATCTCGGCTTTTAAGATCGCCATTTCTCTTAAGAGTTTGACCACCATCCCTGCCCTGCATGATTAGAGTAGTATGCTTCTCCTCTATTCTAGCTAATTCTTGAAGCTGTAATTCATTTATCCTAGCTACCTCTTTCCTCTGCCTTGCCACATAACTAATTGTCTCCCCACGGATTGACGCCTTGAAGCAGTCCCAAACCATGTTTCTAGATGCGCTATAGCGATTACAGTCAATAAATCCTTGCGCCCATACCTTCATATACTCTATATATTCAATATTGACAATGGTATGTACAACTCATACCACAAGGACAAGAGGTGTTGCTATTTTAAAAAAAACTTTTTTGGGGCAGTCCACACGCAAAGCTGCCGATCCTATGGGTAGATGGGTTATTGCGGAGCTTAAGATTGGATTTACAATATGTTCTATTTACGCTCCCCACCAGAATGATCCCTCTATCTTTATTGATCTGGAAATGGAACTTGCATCCTGGCCTCAGGCACTGATATTTTGTGGAGACTTTAATATCTCTTTGACTCAAATTCGACTAACACACAACCAAGGTCAATTTAAATACGTTGGCCGTAAGCCAAAAGTATATAGCACTATCTCACAACTTAAAGAAAGTCTAGGCCCGGCCGATATATGGGATCTGAAACAGCATCAGGAACCCGGGTATACGTACTTCTCACACCCCCATAACAAATATGTCCGCATCGACTATATTTGGATGTCAAGTAATTGTGCTAGTCGAACACAAATTAATAAACTCCCAAAGATTATCTCGGACCACAATCCTCTACTACTTACTGTATGTATTAATAACATGACTAGACCTCGCTCAACTTGGTCCTTTGATAGGAAATTGCTTGTCAATATTGAATATATAGAGTACATGAAGGTATGCGCGCAAGGATTTATTGACTGTAATCGACACTTCAATGACTTTGAGTGACACTTTACTGTATGTGGAGTTGTATCATGGAGTGTAAAGAGAATATTTGTAACAATAACGCCCTTTTCTAAATTGTAATGTTCTAGAAGGGCTTTGAAAGCTGCAGCAACATTAGACGCACATGATGCTTACATTGGCATGTCAACTTCAGGACGCAATGACTTGGATCCTATAGGCTATTGACAGGCAGAGCAAAGCTGCGGCAGGGAGCCTGTCACCAGTACTGTAGCAACCCCTGTGCTCTTTACTCCTACTTCTGAGTCTACTAAAAGTCAGACAGAGGTGGGGAGTACAGTGAAAGTTTGGAGCAGCAATGCTAAACAGCTGGGTTCCTGGAACTACAGACCGAGTCAAAAACACAGCATAAAATGAGGATTCCACTTGTGATATTTTCTCGACCATGCTTTCTTTCTGGTGAAAGTAATTCCATCTGTGAATTCTTTTCTAGATTGACCACTTTTCTCATGGGTCAGAAATGTCTCCATTTTCATCTATTCCTAAAACAATCTCTGAACTAGTCAATCACAAGACAAACCTCCAGAGGCTCGGACCATACTTTTGTTTTACAGACTAGAACATTCTCAGCACACTCCTTTCTCTTTCCTACTTGCTTCCCCATCCTTCTCGTCCATTAATTCACATTCTCTTCCTGTCTCAATTGCTAGTCCTTTTTAGGTCGAAGCCTGCATTGCAGGGCATGGCCCTGCTGCAGGCAAAGAGATATTGTGAGCAAGGGGATTTCAGTATGGCGTGAAACCACGCCCCTTTTTTCCATTGGCAGGCCTCTGGAAACGGAGGCCTGCCATTGGAAAAAGCTCCTGTTTAGCAGATTTGTCTGCTCTGGATCCCGCCTCTCGAGGACTCCATGACCTGCCTTACAGTAGCACGACAATATTTTTAGAAATATTGCCTTGGCAACCATGAGGCAGGTCAGGGAGTCCTGGAGGGGCGAGATTTAGTATCCTGTCCCCGCCCCCTTTCTATTGTAGTATGGGCACGAGCCGATTCAGGTCTGTGATCGAGCTTAACAGTGGAACAGCTTGTGCGCTGCAAGTAACAATTATCACAGCATGAGACCCCACTTATCACAGCATGTCAACAGGCGCCCCAAGCTGCTAGAGCACTCAACTATAATTAATGTGCAGTTGAGTGCTCCAGCAGTGTGGGGCGCCTCTCTGCATGCTGTGATAATTATCACTTGCTGTGATAATTAGGGCGGCCTGCTCTATTTGCAGCACTGAACATTTTCAAAGAAGGCGAAGCAGCGACATTCATTGGAGACACTCACCCTCACGCCCTCACCCCCCTCACTCGCCCTCACCCCCCTCACACCTCCTCACCCTCACACCCCCTCACTCTCACACACCCTCACCCACCATCTCACCCTCACACACCCTCTCACCCTCACACACCCTCTCACCCTCACACACCCTCTCACCCTCACACACCCTCTCACTCTCACACACCCTCACCCCCCCTCACCCTCACACCGCCTCACCCTCACACCCCCTCACCCCCTAACACCCCCTCACCCTCACACCCCTCACCACCCCTCAACCACCCTCACACCCCCTCACCCACCCTCACACCCCCTCACCCTCACACCCCCTCACACCCCTCACATACCCCCACACACCCTCACTCACCCACACTCACCCTCACACCTCCTCACCCTCTCACTCACCCTCTCACCCTCACTCACCCTCACAGCCCCTCACCCTCACACCCCCTCACTCTCACACAACCTCACCCCCTCACCCTCACACACCCTCACTCACTCTCACACCCTCACCCTCACACCCCCTCACCCTCACACCCCCTCACCCTCTCACCCTCACACACCATCACCCTCAAAAACCCTCACCCTCACACACCCTCACCCTCACTCACCCTCACACACACACACCCTCACATACCCTCACATACCCGCATAGCATAACAAAACATAGCATAGCATAACAAAACACAGCATAGCATAACAAACAAAAGCATAGGATAGCAAAAGCACAGCATAACAAAACAAAGCATAGGATAGCAAAACAAAACATAGCATAGCAAAACAAAACATAGCATAGCAAAACAAAACATAGCATAGCAAAACACAACATAGCATAGCAAAACACAACATAGCATAGCATAACAAAACACAACAAATAGCATAACAAAACAAAGCATAACATAACAAAGCATAGCAAAACAAAGCATAACATAACAAAGCATAGCAAAACAAAACATATCATAGTACAACAAAACATAGCATAGCATAACATAACACAATAAAACATAGCAGAACAAAACATAGCATAACATAACATACAACAAAGCATAGCATAACAAAACATAGCATAACAAAACATAGCAAAACACAGCAAAACTTAGCATAGCATAACAAAACAAACCATAACATAACAAAGAATAGCAAAACAAAACATAGCATAGTAAAACAAAACATAGCATAGCATAACATAACACAACAAAACAGCATAACAAAACATAGCATAACATAACAAAACAAAGCATAGCATAACAAAACATAGCATAACAAAACATAGCAAAACACAACAAAATATAGCATAGCATAACTAAACACAACAAAACATAGCATACATAACAAAACACAGCATTGCAAAGCATAGCAAAACATAGCATAGCATAAGAAAACACAACAAAACATAGCATAGCATAACCAAACACAACATAGTATAGCATAACAAAACAAAGCTTAGCATAACAAAACATAGTATAACAAAGCATAGCATAGTATAACAAAACATAGCATAGCAAAACATAGCATAGCAAAACAAAGCATAGCATAATAAAACACAACAAAACATAGCATAGCATAACAAATCATCGCAAAACACAACAAAACATAGCATAGCATAACAAAGCATAGGATAGCAAAACTAAACATAGCATAGCATAACAAAACATAGCATAACATAACAAAACATAGCATAACAAAACACAACAACACATAGCAGAACAAAACATAGCATAGCATAACATAACAAAGCATAGCATAGCAAAACACAACAAAACATAGCATAGCATAACACACAACAAAACATAGCATACATAACAAAACATAGCATTGCAAAACATAGCAAAACATAGCATAGCATAACAAAACACAACATAGCATAGCATAACAAAATACAACATAGCATAGCATAACAAAACACAACATAGCATAGCCTTACAAAACAACGCTTGGCATAGCATAACAAAACATAGCATAACAAAGCATAGCATAACAAAGCATAGCATAACAAAGCATAGCATAACATAACAAAACATAGCTTAGCAAAACAAAGCATAGCATAATAAAACACAACAAAACATAGCATAGCATAACAAAACAAAGCATAGGATAGCAAAACTAACATAGCATAGCATAACAAAACATTGCATAACATGACAAAACATAGCATAACAAAACACAACACATAGCATAACAAAACAGCAAAACACAACAAAACATAGCATAGCTTAACAAAACACAACAAAACATAGCACAGCAAAACAATACATAATAGCATAGCAAAACATAGCATATCAAACACAACAAAACATAGCATAGCATAACAAAACATAGCAAAACAAAGCATAGCATAATAAAACACAACAAAACATAGCATAGCATAGCATAACAAAACATAGCATAACAAAACATAGCATAGCTAAACAAAGCATAGCATAGCAAAACACAACAAAACATAGCATAGCATAACAAAGCATAGCATAGCAAAACACAACAAAACATAGCATAGCATAACAAAACAAAGCATAGGATATCAAAACATAGCATAATAAAACAAAGCATAACAAAACATTGCATAGCATAACAAATCATAGCAAAACACAACAATGCATTGCATAGCATAACAAAACAAAGCATAGGATAGCAAAAAAACATAGCATAGCATATCAAAACAAAGCATAGAATAGCAAAACAAAGCATAGAATAGCAAAACAAAACACTGCATAGCATAACAAAACATAGCATAACATAACAAAACATAGCATAGCATAACAAAACACAACAACACATAGCATAACAAAACATAGCAAAACACAACAAACCATAGCATAGCTTAACAAAACTAACATAGCATAGCATAACAAAACATTGCATAACATGACAAAACATAGCATAACAAAACACAACACATAGCATAACAAAACAGCAAAACACAACAAAACATAGCATAGCTTAACAAAACACAACAAAACATAGCACAGCAAAACAATACATAATAGCATAGCAAAACATAGCATATCAAACACAACAAAACATAGCATAGCATAACAAAACATAGCAAAACAAAGCATAGCATAATAAAACACAACAAAACATAGCATAGCATAGCATAACAAAACATAGCATAACAAAACATAGCATAGCTAAACAAAGCATAGCATAGCAAAACACAACAAAACATAGCATAGCATAACAAAGCATAGCATAGCAAAACACAACAAAACATAGCATAGCATAACAAAACAAAGCATAGGATATCAAAACATAGCATAATAAAACAAAGCATAACAAAACATTGCATAGCATAACAAATCATAGCAAAACACAACAATGCATTGCATAGCATAACAAAACAAAGCATAGGATAGCAAAAAAACATAGCATAGCATATCAAAACAAAGCATAGAATAGCAAAACAAAGCATAGAATAGCAAAACAAAACACTGCATAGCATAACAAAACATAGCATAACATAACAAAACATAGCATAGCATAACAAAACACAACAACACATAGCATAACAAAACATAGCAAAACACAACAAACCATAGCATAGCTTAACAAAACACAACAAAACATAGCATAACAAAACAAAACATATCATAGCCTAGCAAAACATAGCATAGCATACCAAACAGAACAAAACATAGCATAGCATAGCATAACAAAACATAGCATAGCAAAACAAAGCATAACACACACAACCACACACACACAACCACGCACACACAACCACAACAACACACACAACCGCACACACAACTATCTATCTATCTATCTATCTATCTATCTATCTATCTATCTATCTATCTATCTATCTATCTATCGCCCTCTATCGCCCTCACTCTGTCTATTGATCTATCACCCTCACTCTATCTGTCTATCAATATATTGCCCTCACTCTGTTTATCTATCGCCCTCACTCTATCTGTCTATCCATCAGTCTATCTATCTATCTATCTATCTATCTATCTATGTATCTATCTATCTATCTATCTATCTATCTATCTATCTCTATCTATCTATCTATCTATCTATCTATCTATCTATCTATCGCCCTCACTCTATCTATCGCCCTCACTCTATCTATCTATCGCCCTCACTCTATCTATCTATCTATTGCCCTCCCTATCTATCTATCGCCCTAACTCTATCTATCTATCTATCTATCTATCTATCTATCTATCTATCTATCTATCTATCTATCGATCTATCTATCTATCTATCACCTTCACTCTATCTATCGCCCTCACTCTATCTATCTATCTATCGCCCTCACTCTATCTATCTATGGGCCCGATTCACAGAAGGAACTTAAGACTCAATCCTAAACTTACTACTATTTTGGTATTCACAGAATGCACTTACTACTTTTGGCATTCACAGAATGAACTTACTACTTTTGGTATTCACAGAAGTTAGGATTTTGCCTTAAGTTTGTCTTAACAGAAGTTAGGATTTTGTCTTAAGTTTGTCTTAAGACAAACTTAAGACAAAATCCTAACTTCTGTGAATACCAAAAGTAGTAAGTTCATTCTGTGAATGCCAAAAGTAGTAAGTGCATTCTGTGAATACCAAAATAGTAGTAAGTTTAGGATTGAGTCTTAAGTTCATTCTGTGAATCGGGTCCTATCTATCTATCTATCTATCTATCTATCTATCTATCTATCTATCTATCTATCTATCTATCTATCTATCTATCTATCTGCCTCACTCTATCTATCAATCTATCTATCTTTTGCCCTCACTCTATCTATCGCCCTCACTCTATCTATCTATCGCCCTCACTCTATCTTGCTATCGCCCTCTATCTATCTATCTATTGCCCTCACTATCTATCACCCTCACTCTATCTATCTATCTATCTATCTATTGCCCTCACTATCTATCGCCCTCACTCTATCATTCTATCTATCTATTTATCTAGATACTTATCGCCATCACTCTATCTATCTGTCTATCTATCTATCGCCCTCACTCTATCTATCTATCGCCCTCACTCTATCTATCTATCTATCTATCCCACTCACTCAATCTATCGCATCACCACAGCATTACTCAGCACCACCACAGCATCACTAAGGGGCCAACAACATCACTATGCGCTACCACAGGATCATTGAATGCCACAGCATCACTAGTCGCCACCACAACATCACTCAGTGCCACCACAGCATCAATCTGTGCAACCATTCAACACCAACTGGGTCAAATATGTTCTCTCAATGTTTCAAGCTTTATTACAAATGTCACAAAAAGAGGTTAGTATTTCACTTCTGTTATTGGATTTTCGTCACAATAAAATACACTGAACATATTCTTCACAAAAGTTAGTTACAAAAGTTTAAGCTATTGCCATTATAAATTACAATAACTTTTATTTAAGTTTTAATTATTAAAAAAATTAAAAGCCATTGTTATTTGTAATATCAATACATCTAAGTCACGTGAATACAACACATTGCATTACAAATGCTATAGGTGTCACAAGCTATAACTATTGGCACTGTAAATGACAAAGCTATTATTTTTGCTATTTTCAAAACCAACACATAAATAAAAAATGTGTCATTTACAATACCAATAGCTCAAACTTTCCTAATGCGAGACCTTATGCATTGCAAATGCTTGTCCTTTATGTATGTATGTTTTCTCTCTTGAATTAATCTTCTCCCTCTCTACTTTTACCCTTTCCCCCTTATCTTCATCCCCCCCTCGCTTTAATATCTCAACTGCTCTATCTTGTCCTTGCAAACTCCTCAGGCTTTCCTGTGTTCACTTGTTCATATTGCATCTCGCTCTTTCTTTAGTCCATATATCCTTCCATAGCACCCTTTCCTCCATCTTTACTATGCAATATTCATGCCCATATATATTTGGTGCTGTTTTTTCACATACTGTGCAAAGCTTTCTGTTCTACACTGTTTAGATGCTAACTGTCCCCTTACCGTGTGTGACATTATCAGCTAGTTCTAGCTTTTTAACCAATTTTACATTGCACTCTGGGATTTGTAGTTTCTCTTATTTTTCTAATTAATAATTTGAGTTTAAATGCCCAGTGTGCGAAGTGATTTAAAACTGGGGGTGAAACATGACTGAAGGACATGGCAGCAACTTGATATTACAAGTGTTCTGCTGAGCTTCTTACCCTATCGTCGTCACTGTGTTTCTGCAGTCACTGTGATTGTCTCTCAGATTCTGAGAGTTTCAGCTCTATTGTCAACTGTCATCTCTGATTACATTACCATAGATTCTTGGCAACATGGTGATCTTGTCTTTGGTTTGTTGTTAACCTTCCAAGGCCTCCCATTTAGTTTCCCTAATCGTCGACCTCAATGACGTCTCAGCTCTATTGTCTGGACTGACTTTGTGTTCTTCGATGCACCTCTCCTTACATCACTGGGTGACGGTTATGAGATGCTGCTGTCCGCACAAAGAGCAGCTGGACTTGTTAGCTCACCGAGCACCAGTGGTCGACGGTTGTGCTGTCCAATCCCAGATGTGATTGAGCCTTTTCCTACCAAGAAAAAGGGCAATCTCTCCACAGCCAAGCTTAGCATCACACACATGTGGTCTGACATCATTGCAGCATCCCCCAACCAGGTCAAGGGAAGAAAGTGGTCTTGTGTATAAAGATTAGGGGCAGGAGTAAAGAAAGGGGTCTCAGGAGGGGCAGGCTCGGGTGCTGTCAGCTGCACCCTGTTTAGAATCCACTACCGTTTACTGCGAGTGGCACTGTGCTCACATGGGCTGGTGCAACAAATACCTTTAGTCACATGGATAAAAAAAATCAATCTCTCCACGTCACCCCCGCACCGGACGGACCGGCGATCCATGGGGGCAAGCGCCCCTCCTTGCCCCCTCCTGCGGACGCCCATGCGTGGGAAACATGTAAAGTGTACAGGAACTGTTTGCCCCGCCCAAGGGGGCCGGCCAAAGTCATGCTCACTTACGGAATGCAAACCACTCCTGCCCAACTCTGGTCAACCCCGCCGTCCCCACATTAAACAAGGCCACTGACTGCAATAGGAAAAATAAAAAGATAATAATGATACGTTAATTTCATTTCATTTATCCTGTTGAGCAGTGGGGCGGATCTCCGCTACCTTAGCAGAGGAGCTGTCCCTGGATTTTATGAAATGCCTTTTTAGATCTTGTACCACAACTACCAAGTTTTGTGGAACCAAATTACTTTCACAAGAGATGGGAGCTCCATTTGCAATGATTCACAAAGCAGGAATCAAATTTCCTTTCTTGAATTTCTCAGTGATAGTTACGTTGATAATGTTTCCAAAGTTTACATCTAAGTTCCCTCCAGACATTCATTGAAATTAACCTGTTATACTAAAGACATTCTTTCCCCAGACAACCATTGGAGCAGAGAAATAGTTACATTTCTCTTTTTTGTTCAGAGTTGTTTACAATTCTACCTGGACAGAACCAAAGGTATTAGACGAGTGATCAGCTTTAAATTGCTTTTGGTAATCCAGGTAAAGGTGAAGTCATTTCCAAACCAGGGTTAGCCAATTGGGTTGCAGCAGCTATAATACTTTGCTGTGTAACAGCGGGTACACTGCTGCAAAAGGTTATGGCACACTCAACTAAAAGTGTTGCTGTGACTCCAGCCCTATTCGCTGGATTATCACTGATGGACATATGCGGAGTAGCAACATGGACGAATAAACAAACATTTACAAAGTAGTACAATCTGAAAACAAAAATAGTGAGAGAGACATCTGTGGAGCAATCAATATTACATCATCTTTTTCATTAAGGTGAGTCAAATGTTGATTACCCACAATCTACTGTTTGTTATATGATGGATATATCATACTTCTTATTCTGATTCATGCATCTGCTTCTATAAAAGATTCAATACTGGAGGAAAGAAAACGTAGCTGTAACGGTATCTTTCATAAATTCACATGTGACCCACCCTCTTGCCCCTCAAGATGCTCACCTAACATTTACAGTCTTTAACACTAGTGCTATAAAATCTGAGGGATGATGGCCACTGCGGTGTGTGGACTTCAATCTGCTTGAACGTGTTGGTTTATATTTTATTGAACAATTCTATTTATTGGAGCCTTTAATGTCAATTACACAGCTTTTGCCTACAACCAACGACAGAGTGATAAACATATGAAAGATGGTACACAGCTAAATGCCTACAACCTGGAGGCCGGCAGTGATGAAAGGGCAGTTTTAAACAGAAGGAAAGACAAAGGGAAAAGTAACACTAACCAATACAACACCCTCCTCCCCCATGTGGAAAATGAACCCATAATCCTATCGATGCCCAGGCCGCTGGCGCAAACCGCCTCTTAGTTCCCATGTTGAATAATTACCAAATAAAGAGACGGGCGCTGGAAGCAGGAATCAAGAACAGAGTTTAATTCTCATGAGGAGAGCCAGTCATTTCGGACACGAAACACAGTGTCTTTCGGGAGGTGCTCTAACAAGTGAGCTGAGACTCTTGCTTTTATATCTTACAAAACACTTGATAACACAATCAGGACAGTATGACGCAAAAGAAAGACCTCCCTATAATCCTCGTGGTGATCCTACTCCACATACGTTCACAATGGGGACCCTTGACCTGCTGATAAGAGGGGAGGGCAATCACGCAGCTGAGTGTTTCGTAGGATGTGTACGCCTGATCATGGCCCAGGGGGTGGGGTGGCTAGGCATACAATAAGGGCAGTAAATGGTATCTCCTGGCTTAGGCGATGGCCTCGGACATGTGTGGTCAGCCGGACTCGGGGGAAGGGGTCATCAAAGGAGTGGTATTCATGCCTGCGTGGACAATCGAGCGCGGAGGGAAGGCTTGTCAACAGAGGGGCATTCATGGAAGGGGAGGAGGTGTTGGTCAGGCGCGCCCGTGACTCTCAAGGACAGGGCCTTGCGGAAGAAGAGGGTTTATGACTTGCTCATGTGAGGAGAAGGGAGGGGTAGCCAGGGTGGACACAGGGACAGAGTCACGCAGAGAGAGAGAGAGAGAGAGAGAGAGAGAGATCTGATGACCAGTACATGAGAGAGCGAGGGCAGTCAGGTGCAGCTGGGGAGGGCTACGTCAGCCAAGGCGAAAGATGCTTCTTCAAGGGGGAATGGGGGGGTTTTGTGCGGGTCAAGCAGGAGAATCGTCTTTCGCAGCAGGGTCGCACAGGGGGAGAGGGTTTCATGGCCTACGCATAAGAGAGGGGGTTTAGGATATGCACAGGAGAGAATCTGGGAATTCCAATGGGTAAAAAGGCCATGGTGCCTAGAATGGCTGTACATATGCATAGGGGTACGGGCTCTTACTGGCAGGGTGATACGGTCAATAATTTACAGTATCCATGGTGCCCACAGGGAGAGGAGTGGGAGAAGAAGGGGAATGAATGCTGTCTATGTACATCAATTTCTCCAACTTTCACAGTCGCCCCTTTTTACATAACAGCAGTCATATTTGCAACTGACGTGTTTACAGGTAGACAGGCATCGTTGATGAATTAGCATTTTGTTGATACTAACATGTGGCGTACAATCATAGACAGTTAAGGTGATGGGCAGAATGCAGTACATAGGAAATTACATTTTCGTTGTGTTCCTGACAATTAAACGCACTACATAGCATAAATCTTTCTAACTTAAAAATGTGACCAATGAACAGTTTTGACCAGGTAGTTGAGAGCGGAATTCAGTTCAATACACAATACTTCTTCGTCACAGTGTCTTTTTTTTATCAGTGAGCCATCACTGGTAGGCTCTTAGTCCGGGTACTTTCGTTGGCGCTGTTGAGCACCGGCGGTGGAGCTATAGGTCCAGCTCGGTTCTATCCTTACGCGTTGCAGGGTGCGGTCAGTCCTCTGCTGTTAGACCACAGTCCTGTTCCCTAAACAATCCGTTTGGCGGCGCCTTATGCTCGGCACCTATAGTTCTGTGGCAACACCCTATTCCCATATGAATGCAGTTCTTTCCTTTGGCAAAAAAGTCACGTGGGAAAGAGGGTGAATGTGGTTCAAATAGTCGATAGGAGAGAGAGCGGAGTTGGGTCAGAGTTCCTGGGACACACAAAAGGGACCAAGGGAGCAAAGGATAACAAGCAGGCAGGCCCATCAATCGGGCCCAAAGAAGGCGGACGGAGACTCCAGGCACACGTGGGTTAGCAGTCGGAGGGCTTCAAGGCGGCCCGTCATTTTTCATTTTCCACGTTGAAATTGCGGTCTCGTCCCGTATCTTGTTGCTCTGCAGCTCCACCTCTGGTCGATGTCATACGTGTCCCAAGATCTGCAGTCAGGCTGTACGTCACATCTGACCCATCTCCTTCGGTGATCGTGAATCTTTGAATAGGTACAAGACAACGTTTTAGAGAAATGGCAGAAGAAGATATCTACGCATGTGAATTCCTCCCTCAACTCTGTGCATTTGGGAGATACGCTCATTGGTCACAGTCAGAGGTCCTATTACCAAGCAGTGCATGTGTCAGCATTCCTACTGAGTTTATGGCAGGTTTATTCATTGTCCTGTTTATAACTCAAGTGAGGATAAATGACATTCCCATCAACTGTGCGTTACATCATATTCAACATTACAGAGCATTTCCCTTCAGGACTGGCTAGCATTTTCAGACAGGGCGGGGGGGGTGCCATCATCGACAGTCGGGTAAAACAAGATTTTCTCGAGGGTCAACAGCTACTCATGGTCATCATGTTTATATCCGGGACAGCAACTGGGTTCTATCAAAATGGGGCGGGGATGCTTCGGCCGCTTGCGCTTGGGTGCAAAAGGGGGGTGGGGCAATCTGGGCATTGGGGGTTCAATCTAGACGTTGGCGTTCGTCTCTGAAGAACAGACATAAGGTGCCATTGACATACAGTTCCCCTATAAATGGCCAGATTTGGGGGACTTTAGTCGTCTTACCTGTCCTTTCCTTCTCAGCCAATTCAAGTTCATTCATTTTGCAGAAAGGAGAGGCAGTAACATGGCGAGATACAGTCATTTTAGTTTCGGTCAATTTCGCTGAACACCTTCGCGTTCAATATGTATCAAATCAGACTGGTACCGGTGGGGTACAGTTTTACCAAAAAGGAGAGAAAATAGGGAGACTCCCGTAGAGAGTGAGAGTCGTCCGCAATCTAAACGAGCCATTCGGTACACGTATGACATGTAAAGAGAGAGAGAGAGGGAGAGAGAGAGATAAGGGGGTGGTGAGAGAGAGAGAGAGAGAGAGAGAGAGAGAGAGAGAGAGACGTGTACGAAAATAGGTCATTTAGTGCGCTCACAACACAGAACAGCAAAGGTCAGGAAACATGCAAATACAGACAGAGGGAAGACATAAATCCGTACATTACACACACACAAACTCAGACAGGGAAGACAGCACATGCATTACACATATATAAGACATTCACGACAGGACAGGAAACAACAGGTGGCCAACAAAATTCATATTATATCCTACGTATCTTTACTATCTTATTTATCTATGTGCTTAGCTCTTTCTACCCTTCCCTCCTTTTCCTTCTCGCCAGTTATGTCGGCCAGCGTTCCCAATTGCCAATACTTACACCTCAGTCGTTGGTCGGCCAGAAATTAGCCTGGTCGTGCTATTTACCCATGGTTGGATTTTAAACCATTTTTCAGTTCCTTCCTTTGGTGGGAAGTTCTCCGGGCTGAGGCAACGGCAAGTATTGATCGGGAGAACAGCCGGACAGCTTGGCTACATCTATAAGAGTGCGAAAAAGGGGGGCAGTGCATTTTGAACACCAGCAACATTTCTAACTTCCCAGACGGGTGGTGCCGTGATAACCCTTACCCGTATATTTTTCTTTGTCCTTTCCCTACCTAGTCAAAACGTCCAGTTACATTATTTAACGCGTCGTTTCTAGTCAATTTTTCGTCATTCAGTACCTGTCCAGTTTCTATGTCAGTCCATCCTCCCAGTTGCTATGTTCTAAGGAGGAACAGTCATGTTTAAGTCTACGTCTTTTAAAAACTTTTATTTGTCATAAGGACCATGCTCATATTCCCTTCTTCCCCTTCTCATTGGCGGTTCGGTCATCGTCCTTCCATACATCAGCCAAGGTTCCGACGTGACCTGCAGAAGGGAGGAGAAAGAAGGGGTGGGGGGGGGGCAATATTCAAACCTCATCAGCATGCAGTAATCCGGAAATGTTTTTACCTACCACATACTCGACCTATCTCCACGTAGTGCATTTCTCTACCATCACGGCGTTTAAGCCCAGAGGGACCAGAAATGTCAGACAGATAATCATTGACGATCTGCGTATCTACATGAGTTACTTGGTCGTAACCCCTTTCGATCGGGTACAAGGGTGGCGGTCAGGTGGCATTTCTGTGGTGTCGTTTTAGGGGTGTCTAAAACACTTTTCCTGGCTGCCTGCAATACATAATGTAGCTGCTAAATATCTGATCCCTTTTGATCTACATCCTTCATCATACTTATTCTTCGCTCACAGTAGTAGGGCATCCAAAACTCATTAATGCAACTGCTACAACCATGCTTTCTTTTGTTTCAAAATACTTTTAAAAAGGGTGTCGGGGTACAAACACAAGCCTACAACTCAGTGGGCCGGCTACGAAGCAGATTGAAACTGTACATAAGTGGAACGGAGTTGGTGGCAGTTCATTGCATAAAGTGCAGCAGTGCAATAAAATCATATTAAAACTTCCCTACAGAGCAAGCATGATGCATGTCAGTAATTCATCATTTTTCTTTAATAAATTCATTATCCAATGTTCATTCATTACCCAAATTACACCAATTCATTTTCCAACTCATAATCAGTACCCACCCTAAGTCAATTCATTGTCCAAGCACATACTCAATATCCTTCATATCTACTTTCATTATCCAAAATGTCATATATATATATATATATCTCGGGGCAAAAACTTGCGCAATCAGAGTGCAACAAAGTTCATTCAAACGTCTCATTTTGTGTCGGCGCCATTTTGGGGTGGGGTCAGGCGAGTTCCAGCACAGTCAGAATGTCTCTAGTCTCGCATGGTTGGCTCAGAACCTTCCGTTGGCAGTTCAAAAAGGTCTTGTGCTATGTGGTTAACAGTCTAACAAATGGACCATGAGTCAAAAGAGTGGGAAGGGCGGCAACAATTTTCCTACCGGGTCATCCTGGTGTTCCTCCGGAACTGAACAAGCCTGTGCCGTGGCTGCATTTTAGCCATTTCCGATCCGAGGCTGGTGCCGGCAGGAGTAGCACCGATGTCGTGGTTCCCAGCGAAGGGGGCGGGGGCGCCCATGAGGAGGGATCGGGGTGCCCCCCGGCTCTTATAGAATCTTCAAGGTTGAGGAGAGAAGGCATGGAGCGTGTGCCCGTCCTGGGCAGAAGACCGCTTTTTGATGTTGACCCTTTTTAAGTAAGAGCATTGGGGTGTCGCTGGAAGCCTCCACCTGGAGGGAGGTGGGGGAGGCTCGTTCGCGTCACCTCCCCCTTCCAGCGACCCCGCGCCGTTCCTCGGCTCCGTCGCTTCGATATTGGCCGTGCCAGCCATTGAAGATGGGGGGGGGGGTGGTCGGCGGCTGAGGCAAGACAGCCCCCCCCCCCCCGTGGCCTGCAGGGCAGCAGAAGAGGAGAGAAGGAGAGGTCTCTGCCATTCTTTGGACCGCCTGCCCAACATCATCTCCTCCTGACCGTAGCCAGGCGAGTCCCTCGTGCCTCGAGGCCTCGCCTTCCGGATGGGCGTAACCGCGGACCTGTTGCACTTCGGGAGCTTCCGGAATGGGGGTAGGTACCTATTGGATTGTTTTCTATTGTATGTGACCGTTATTTGGGCGTGGTGGGAAATGAGGCAGACATGTTGGGAGCAGGAATAGGCAGTGAAGCCTAGCTACCTCGTGGCTGCTTTCTGCTATAAAACCTTTTCGCCATTTTATATTTCTTACTACGAACTATTTCTAATGTTTCTTATTTTTAGTGAAGTCAAAAGCTCATCAGGGGGTTACTGACTTAGCCTGATTTCTTTTTATTTTTCTTTCTCTTCCTTAGCGTGTTTCGAGCTAAAGCTTTCTGTTAGTAGGGAACGGTGATCACTTCATATTTTTATGTGTCCTTTTCACTAGGGGGTACTTCTGGACGGACCAGACGAGTTCCCTCCAATAAATGGTCTGGGGTGGAACGAGATTATCGATCAAAAGGGGAACATATATTCCTTCATTAGGGTATCATCCTGGACAGACCGAGCGATGTACTTCCACTTACTAGGGTAGCCTCCTGGACGGACCAGTCGGTCTATTTCTACTAAATGGCCCATGAGTGGAGAGTATATGTCCTCCATAAGGGTAGTCTCCTGGGCGGACCATGCGAGCTACCCCCCAATAACCAACCAGTGGGGAGTGGGTAGGACTGACGAATTCACAAAGGGGCATAACCTACCCTTTTCTACTTGCAAAGACTAGACAGAATATTTCTATTTCACGTTGTTTGCAAATAGAAAATACCTCAAACAAAACAATTCCTGGGACAACAATGTCCAGGCAACCAACCAATCAATGGGGAGAAAAACAGGCATGACGGATTACAACGGGGACAAATGTCTGCATTACCTGCCCTTCGCTATCCAAAAAGGAAGACAGAATATTTCTACTCGTCTCAGTTTGTAGACAGGGAAGATCTCAAAGAGCAACAATCGATTATTAATCGACTTCAAACAATCCAGTGGGGAGAAAAGTAGGCATGACGAATTACAACGGGGACAAAAGTCTGCATTACCTACCCTTCTCTATCTGCAAAGAGGGACGACGTTCCTATTCGCCGCTGTTTGCAAACAGAGAATGTCTCGTTCTCAAAAGAGAACCAATATGTCAAGTAGCCTTCAAAGCTAAATGAACCAATACCAACAATATCAGTATACAAATACCGACTTTCAATACAAACAATCAATCAATCAGGTGGATAGAGCCACCCTACCAATCAGGCGTAAAAACACCCTACTTAATCTTACCCGGACCGGACCATACGGATAGTTCTTCGACTCCCTCCTCCAGCGCCCGATCGTTCTCTTACTCCATGTAGCATTCCTATGGGATTCCAGTCAGGACAATAGGTCACTCAAGAGAGGTCCGTTCAGAATTGGTGAAGTTCTGTCGATCGGCAGCCGGGCGAGGGCCCTCTCAAGGCAGGCATACCCCGATCATTTAGATGTTCACTTCTTCGTCTGGATCTCTCTTATCGGACCCTATGTCACTGATGGACCCCGCGTTGGGACGCCAATTGTGGAAAATGAACCCATAATCCTATCGATGCCCAGGCCGCTGGCGCAAACCGCCTCTTAGTTCCCATGTTGAATAATTACCAAATAAAGAGACAGGCGCTGGGAGCAGGAATCAAGAACAGAGTTTAATTCTCATGAGGAGAGCCAGTCATTTCGGACACGAAACACAGTGTCTTTCGGGAGGTGCTCTAACAAGTGAGCTGAGACTCTTGCTTTTATATCTTACAAAACACTTGATAACACAATCAGGACAGTATGACGCAAAAGAAAGACCTCCCTATAATCCTCGTGGTGATCCTACTCCACATACGTTCACAATGGGGACCCTTGACCTGCTGATAAGAGGGGAGGGCAATCACGCAGCTGAGTGTTTCGTAGGATGTGTACGCCTGATCATGGCCCAGGGGGTGGGGTGGCTAGGCATACAATAAGGGCAGTAAATGGTATCTCCTGGCTTAGGCGATGGCCTCGGACATGTGTGGTCAGCCGGACTCGGGGGAAGGGGTCATCAAAGGAGTGGTATTCATGCCTGCGTGGACAATCGAGCGCGGAGGGAAGGCTTGTCAACAGAGGGGCATTCATGGAAGGGGAGGAGGTGTTGGTCAGGCGCGCCCGTGACTCTCAAGGACAGGGCCTTGCGGAAGAAGAGGGTTTATGACTTGCTCATGTGAGGAGAAGGGAGGGGTAGCCAGGGTGGACACAGGGACAGAGTCACGCAGAGAGAGAGAGAGAGAGAGAGAGAGATCTGATGACCAGTACATGAGAGGGCGAGGGCAGTCAGGTGCAGCTGGGGAGGGCTACGTCAGCCAAGGCGAAAGATGCTTCTTCAAGGGGGAATGGGGGGGCTTTGTGCGGGTAAAGCAGGAGAATCGTCTTTCGCAGCAGGGTCGCACAGGGGGAGAGGGTTTCATGGCCTACGCATAAGAGAGGGGGTTTAGGATATGCACAGGAGAGAATCTGGGAATTCCAATGGGTAAAAAGGCCATGGTGCCTAGAATGGCTGTACATATGCATAGGGGTACGGGCTCTTACTGGCAGGGTGATACGGTCAATAATTTACAGTATCCATGGTGCCCACAGGGAGAGGAGTGGGAGAAGAAGGGGAATGAATGCTGTCTATGCACATCAATTTCTCCAACTTTCACTCCCACACCCGCTTCTCTGCACCAGGTTTACTCAACAATACTACCTATATCCAGAGTCTGATCTCAGAGGCAAGGTGTGTACAGACGGTGCCAATAGAGGGGTTCTATTAGGAATAAGGAAGGCAAAGCCTACGGAGTAGTTAGACACCTAACTAATTATCAAAAAAATGGATACCTTAAATTGTCCATTTTTGGGTTTGATCATTTCCACCATAATTAATTAAAGAACATTTTGAACAATAGAGTTTCTCCTGTAGAACAGCCACCACAAATAAGGTTCACATATATGGTTTAACCAATTCTTTTAATGTAAACCATATTTCTCCATACAAGTTAATATCTCACAGTTCACATATATATACACACAGTTTTTACATATCTATACAAACAAACAAATATAGTACATTTACATTAAACACAATTTACTTAGAACCCAACTAGAGTTTCTTTTGCCCAACTTATTTCAACAAAGGAAGTTTGTCCACAATTAATCAAAAACTTTCCTTATATTGTGATCACCACAACAAACCAAAAAAGGAATGTATAAGGTTAACCATATTTTAACCTCCTTTTCTCTAGCACTCCTTATCAAATTTTTATCCTGGTCAAAACATATTTTAGTTTGTATTGGTGTCTTCAAAAAGCTGTGTCGACGCGTTTTAGCCTCTTGTTAAATCAGGCCTCATCAGGACTACAAGGGCAAACAACAGTGTCATACATACAACTTTGATCCATACATGGTGGTCAGGAATTCTCTACCATGCAGCTTTAATCAGTGCAGCTTCTAAATGCGAGTGTCCCAGATCTAGGGAACGGTAGCCATATCCATATATTCGGTCAATACTGCATTAAAATTCATATGATCCTTGAAGCAGAGGGTCCCTTCGCTACATCACACTCTACAGAGAAGGAATCAGCAGTCAAATCCTGTTTTAAACGCCGCCCGCGTTCATCTAAAGCTAGAAAGTGACGACGGACTATAGAGCATCACTAGAGGGGTTCTAGGTAGCTCCAAGTTCAAGTTCAGAAATTTGTATAGCGCACTACTCACCAAGAGGGTCTCAAGGCGCTTGAGGGAGGGAGGGAGCTTTACTTATCGAATAGCCAGGTTTTTAGCTGCTTTCTGAAGGAGAGGTGGTTCTGTGTAAGGCGGAGGTGGGTGGGGAGAGAGAGCCAGGTTTTGGCCGCTAAGTAGGAGAAGGATCTTCCCCCCCCATGGTGGATCTATGGATGCACGGAATTGCGGCGAGGGCTTGATTGGACAATCGAAGTTGGCGGGTGGGTGTGTAGAAGGACAGTCGTATGTTGAGGCATTCAGGTCCTAGGTCGTAGAGGGCTTTGTGTGCGTGGGTGAGGAGCCGGAACGTTATTCTCTTGTTGACGGGGAGCCAGTGGAGGTCTTTCAGGTGACCGGAAATGTGAGCTTGACGGGGGATGTCCAGTATGAGTCTGGCTGAGGCGTTTTGGATGCGTTGGAGTTTTTTCTGAAGTTTGGCTGTGGCTCCGGCGTAAAGGGTATTTCCGTAATCCAGTCTGCTTGTGACCAGTGCGTGGGTGACTGTCTTTCTTGTTTCGGTGGGGATCCAACGGAAGATTTTTTTGAGCATGCGTAGGATGTTGAAGCATGATGATGAGACGGCGTTGACTTGTCTGGTCATCGAGAGGGAGGAGTTTAGGATGAAGCCCAGGTTACGTGCGTGTTCTGTAGGTATGGGTGCTGCACCCAGGGCCGTTGGCCACCATGAGTCGTCCCAGGCAGAGGGGGATGATCCTAAGATGAGGACTTCCGTTTTGTCCGAGTTTAGTTTTAAACGGCTGTTCTTCATCCATTCGGCTACTTCTTTCATTCCTTCGTGTAGATTGGTTTTGGCGGTGTTTGGGTCTTTGATGAGGGAGAGGATCAGCTGGGTGTCGTCTGATTAGGAGATGATGTTGAGGTTGTGTTGTCGTGCGATGGATGCGAGGGGGACTCATGTAGAGGTTGAAGAGGGTGGGACTGAGTGATGATCCTTGTGGTACGCCGCAGATGACTTTGGTGGCCTCTGATTTGAATGGGGGGAGGTGGACTCTCTGGGTTCTTCCGGCGAGGAACGAGATGATCCAGTCCAAAGCTTTTCCTTGTATTCCAACGTTGCTGAGGCGTTGTATGAGGGTGCTATGACAAACTGTGTCGAAGGCGGCGGAGAGGTCAAGTAGGATGAGGGCAGCTGTTTCTCCGTTGTCCAGTAGCGTTCGGATGTCGTCAGTTGCTGCCATGAGGGCGGTTTCGGTGCTGTGTTTGGCTCGGAAGCCGGACTGTGAGGGGTCGAGGGATTTGTTGGATTCAAGGAAGGCGGCGAGCTGATTGTTGACGGCTTTCTCGATGACTTTGGCAGGGAATGGGAGGAGCGAGATGGGGCGGTAGTTCTTAAGTTCAGAGGGGTCTGCTGTGGGTTTCTTCAGAAGGCCGCTGAGTTCGGCATGTTTCCAGATTTCCAGGAAGGTAGCGGAGTTGAAGGAACAGTTGATGACATCGCGGAGATGGGGTGCGATGATGGAGTCTGCTTTGTTGAAAATGTGGTGGGGGCATGGGTCGGTTGGTGATCCTGAGTGGATGGAGTTCATCAGGCGGGTGGTGTCTTCAGTAGTGATTGGGTTCCAGACGCAAAGGTTGTTAGAGTGCTGTTTTGGTTCAGAGGTGGGTGGAGTCGACTGGTCATCGGACTGGTTTTCAAAGCTGTTATGTATGTCGGCGATTTTGTTGTGGAAGAATGAGGATAAAGAGTCGCAGAGGTCTTGGGAGGGAGTGATGTCGTTGGTGCCGGCGGTGGGGTTGGTAAATTCTTTTACGATGATGAATAGTTCCTTGCTGTTCTGGGCATTGTTGTCGAGTCGATCTTTGAATGCTGATTTCTTGGTGGATCGGATCAGTTAGTGTTGTTTGCGGGTGGCGTTCTTGAAGGTGGCCAGTGGTTGGGTTTTTTCTCCAGGCTTTCTCGAGGGTGCGGCAGAACTTCTTGGATTTCTTAAGGTCATCTTGAACCAGGGGGCTTTTTTGGTACCTTGCTTGATTTGATGGTTTTTCAAGGGTGCTAGTTCGTCGGCGCTGAGGGTGATCCATTGTGTGAGGTTGGTGGCTGCTTGGTTTGGGTCCGATGATTTGGCAGGGGGGTTTAGGTGAAGTGAAGAGGAGAGCTGGACGGTGGTGATTTTGTTCCAATTTCTTCGGGGAATAGGTTGTGGGGGGTTGTGAGTCATAGTCTTTTTGTAGTTGAAGTGAACGCAGCTGTGGTCCGTCCAATGGAGAGCTGTGGTGTGATCGAAGAAGATTTGTTTGCTGGAGGTGAAGATTGGGTCGAGCGTGTGCCCGGCAAGGTGGGTGGGGGTGTCAACAAGTTGTTTGAGTCCGAGATTGGCCAGGTTGTCCAGAAGAGTGGTGGTGTTGTTGTCGTTGTTCTTTTCCAGGTGGAAGTTGAGGTCTCCCAGTAGGATGTAGTTCTCGGAGGGGAGGGCATGTGGGCTGATGAAGTCAGTGATGTCTTCGCTGAATTGTGTGCGGGGTCCTGGAGGTCTGTAGATGAGGGTGCCTCTGAGTGTGGTCTTGGGGTCGGTGTGGATCTGGAAGTGAAGGTGTTCGGCGGTAGCGAGGTTGTCGTCGGAACTGGTCGTGATGCGAATGGTGTTCTTATGGACGTTGGCGATGCCTCCTCCTGTTTTGTTGGTGCGGTCCTTTCCAATGATCTTGTAGCCGTCCGGGATAGCTATGGCGATGTCGGGCGCTGATGAGGCGTTCATCCAGGTTTCTGTAAGGAAAGCGATGTCCGGTGATGTGGTGTCGAGTAGGTTCCAAAGTTCAATTGAGTGTCTGTGGACCGAGCGGGTGTTGAGCAGGATGCACTTTAGGTGGTTGTTGTCGGAGTTCTGTTTGGAGTTAGTGGATTTGGTGTGGGTCCCGATGCAGTCGAACTTGCAGGAGTGGCAGCTGAAAGGATCCATAGGTGTGGCCTGGGACGGCTTGGAAGCAGTTAGGAAGCCGGCCGGGGTTGGGTGCTGAGAGGGTTGCGGCGTCGTATGTTATGCGGGTGGAGTGGGTTTTACGGGGGCAGGGGGTCTGGCGCTGAGCGCGGTCCAGGCGCGGACGGGCGTAGACGGGCTTAACTTCGGCGCGCATGGGGCGCGATCGCTGCGCGCAAAAGCATCAGTCATAGATGGCTAGTGGAGGGGGGAGGGGCGAGGGAGGATCAGCTGGGAGGCGGGAGCGGGGCGGAGAGCCGGGCTGGGAGGCACAACACAACAGCAAAATGGCAGCAAGCCAAAAGGCTACCAGGACGAGATTGGGGCACAGGCAAAGCGAATGGCAGTGAAATGGCCAGCGAAATCGGCACAATCAGGCACAAATCGGCAAGCAGGCAAATGCAGCAGTGTACAATAACAAATAAACAATGCGCAGTCCAGCGGCACAGCGATACCAGAAAATGCAATTAAGCAATAGCAGCGCGAGAACAATGCTTCCAGGTCAAAGATCAGCTCCAATCCAATCGAGTTCAGCAACAACAGCGCGAGCAGCGCTACGATACCAGGTCAGGTACTGGGCTGGGAGCAGCGTGTACTGGGCTGGGAGCAGCGTGGGGAGCGACCGCCTTCGAGGAGCTCAGGACGGTCACAGCGCTAAAAGCGAAGGGGGATCAGGTGTAGTATCCCAGATATTTCAGGCAAGTCACTTCTCTGAGTTCTGATGAAAGAATTTGAATAAAGGGGGGTAAGAGACAGATCTGTCATAAATAGCGTAAACCGCAATTTGTGCAGCCATGAGTCATGTGTTGGGATTTTCTCCATCACCCAAAGCAAAAGGATTACTTGGTGCTCAGCACTTAGTGCCAAAGCCATTTGTCAGCCATGATTTGATTGTAAAGGAAAGGTCTGGGTGTTGGATAACCCTAGAATGGAATAGGCAGGGAATCAGGGGATAGAGGTATTGAATGTCACATCAATGTCATTCAAGACCTACTCCCAGAACTTAACTAATTTGGGACGATCTACAAGAGGTGAAGAAGAGAACCTGTCTGCCGGCAACCCCGCCAGCACTCCTCTGACTACCCCATATTCCGTCTATGTAAACGTGCAGGTGTGATATAGCAATAGAAGACGACCTTAAAGACCAACTCCGTACTGGCCATATAGTTTGCAGTGTGATACACCCTGTAAAAGATATCTTTTCATTCTTTGTTAGTAAGAGGTCACCCCAGTTCCTTTTCCCAGTGTATTTGCCCCTTAGATTTAGAAACGGACCCTTACCTCAGAGAGCAAGACATAGAGTTCAGTAATGAGATGCTTGTCATTATCTTTACAAAGCAGCCATTTCAGGAAGCTAGTAAGGGGTCGGGAGGGACCAGTTTTGTACCCCAAGGCTTTTACCCAATGTCTTAGCTGTAAATAAGGGAACACGTCCATCGGATGAAGGAAGTAGTCCTGCCTGAGTTGGTCAAAGGGAATAATCCAGTTAGGGCCGAAAGAGAGCCCACTCGTTTACCAACGATTAAAAACGTCTGAGTTATAACCTGGAAGGAAGACAGGGTTGGTGAGAATATGCGTCATTGGGGAAAGAAACGCCATCAGTCCATGTTTGAGGGATACGGAGTCCCAGACTTTCATCATCGTGGCTGTCACCAGCGAGGAGGACAGCCTCCAGCCACGGTGTTTGCGAGGTGGCCAGGCCTCTCACCAGATATTAATACCGCCGACCGTCTGGTCCATAAAGGACCAATGCTTTTCCAAGAGGGGGGAATGTCACTGCCGGATTGCTCCAGAAGGGACAGCACTGCTACCCGCTGGACAGGATTGTTTAGACCCCGCTCATTAAAACTGAGTATACATAACTCTTGAATCCGGTTTCAGGAATAGAACGAGCTTTGTGTTGTACCAGATTCCAATGCTCAATAAAGGATTTAGATTGAAAGAGTGAATAGGGATTACTGGAGCGCATCTGTAGGGAAGCTCTAGTCCCAGTGGGTGCGGAGGAGCAGAAAAGAAACCCCAGGTAGAAACATAATATGAGCAACAAGTAATAAAAAGTAACAGCGGATTGACAAACATCCATCAGTATAAAGTAACATAGGTGGTACAGTACCCTCATTAGAAGATCTAGACTCACAAAAGGGTTTGGCAGAGAGAAGGGTACTGTCCTGGGTGGTGGACGTCTCCGATCCCACCGTCTCAGTGCCCTCCTGCCTAGTGATCTTAGTTATTTAGTAGTGGTCCTCAGGGAGGGTGTTGCCACCCTGAGAGTGTTTTGAGTATTAATTACTTTTCTTTGGCCATCATCTCAGAATCTGATTTTGCACCCTTGCCGTGTCGCCAACCGGTTTCTTTCGGGCTACCCTTTTGCGTTTCCACCTGGGGTTCTGTGATGTAGAAAATGAAACAGGCCTCCTCAAAGGATCTAAGTTGGTGAAACGTGCCATTGAGGCAGAAAATATATTCGAAAGGGGTGACCCAAGGAATACACTATGCCTGCTTTGCATAGGTAGTCAGTGACTGGGTGGAAATCCAGTCGCTACTGGAGGGTGATTCTTGACAAGTCTTGATATAGTGTAGAAGAGTGATCGCTGAATTGAACTGGCTGTGATTCCCAGGCTCTACGCAGGATGTCCTCCTTCGTTTGACAGTCATGCACACAGACTAGGATATCCAGGGGTGGGGTCTTCTCCGACCTCGGTGGGCCCACACGATGTACACGGTCAAGTTTTAGTGCCGCTTTGTCGGAGAGGACCAAGATGTGTCGGAAAAGGGTCATAACATAGTCTCTAAGATCTGGGCCCTATTCGTGAGTTGGTACTCTGATGCGATCATTGTTTCGACAAGAGCGGTTTTCTATGTCCTCCTTGTGGGACTGTAGGTCTATTTGTTGCTCATTGAGACGAAGGACAGCTTGCTGAAGCCACTCTACCTCTTCTTCCCGGCTTCTTTCACAGTCCTCCATAGCAACCACTCTGTCACTGATTTCCTCCAGGTCCCAACAAACCTCCCAGAGCTCCGCGGAGAGCTCCATCATCATTGCCTGTAGGTTCTCGCTGAAAGATGCAGAGAGGTTTTCCTAGAAGGATTTGCTGACCAGGCCCTCCACATTCCCGGGATCCACCGGGTGGTCTACAGTGGCCAGAGGCAGCCTATCATCTGTTGTCACCCCACCTTGTTTCACAAACATGTCCTTGTGGGACTCGTCTTTTTTTGACCTGTTCACTGACAGATTGCAAGACTCTGGGGTCAAGAAGCTTAGAAGGACTGACTGCTTAGCGACCGAAGCCTAGTGCAGGCACCTCTGGGGCAAAGACAGGGGCACCACCAGTCCCAGGAATACACAGCGAAGTCCAGCAGGGAGCGCGAGGGTCCGCCTTACGTTGCTAGGTCCAGCGGGGCAATCCGAGGAGCAGCGTGGATGTGGGCAGTTGCCTCCGGTACAGATGTGGAGAAGTCTGGTGAGGGTCCAATGAAAATGACAGGGAGCCTATGCTGACCCCCAAGAGGCCCCTACCACCCAAGCAGCAGCGGGGAGATAGTGTTCACCAGAGTTACAACCAGGCTGAGGGTGCAAAACTCAATCAAGGGCCACTCTCCTGAGCCCCGGGGACCGCCAGGGGAGCAAAGAGAGAACCCGCTGTCTGCGTGATGCCTCAACCAGAAGGGCTTCATGCATCTGCCCCGTGTGACCGGACGCTCCCAAATGCAGAGAGTCGATTTGGGGAGCCAGGGTGCAAAGAGGATCACACACTCTGCAGTGCTCTGAAATCCACCTATAGCGCCATGGTTCTCCCAGCCCCACTGTCACCAGGCACTCTATGTAATCTTTAGACTAAAGGCCCCGCGCCTCTGTCTATGGGCCTCAGACCTGACAAGACCAGCTTTGTCAAGCCCCAGGAGTCTAAATCATCACAAGGCTAGAGTAGGAGTGGGGGTACAATATCAATTCAAGGGTACCCCCTATGAGTTGCATTCAGGTCTGGAGAAAAAGGGGGAGACAAAAGTAAATCAACATAAAGAACTCCCACTAGGCCTATATTGCTTTTATGTAGGATGAATTCAGCTCTTTAGGGCTACCACAATTACATAACAAGCTCACAATTTCTTTTTGTGTTTTTTATTCAATTATTCAGAATAATTTTTTCATCACATGGTTCAGCCTTGAGAAGAGGTGCTGAGGCTTTCTTCAGGACCAAAGAAGGTGACTAAGGGAGTGTATTGCAGAACACACTCTAAGATGTGCTGTGCTGCAGTGATGTTACCGTACGTACGGTTCCCACCGTCAAGAATAGTATAAAACTTAGGATCCCGAGATCCTAAGTAGGTATCGCTGGCGGACGGACATTCATGATGAATGTGTGACTACAGGAGTCCCCCTTCTCTGGGACCGATAACGGCTGCATATTCTGTAGCTCTTATACTATTCTTGTTGTTGGGACCGTAAGTACAGTAATGTCACTGCACCACAGCACACCTTATCGTATGTGCTGCAATACACTCACTAAGTCACCTTCTTTGAACCTGACAAAAACCTCAGCACCTCTTGTCGAGGCTGAAACAGGTCGACCAGGTAAGGGGTATATAGAAGATCAATCATATCTTCACAAATATCCCCTCTCTGTTTTCAACTGTGCCCTAGAGCTCAAGAATAAAGGTAACCATTGAGCATCCGAGAGGTAACTTTTAAAACCACACCCTGAGCACTCCTCACTCAAAAGAAAACATGCTCCGCTGTAATTCAGGCGTGGTAGCACAGCTGGGTTGCACTCGGCAGCCCGGCTGGGAACCCCATATTGAAGTAGGCCACCAACTAGGTTGGTGGGTGAGGGTTCTTAAAAAAAAACAAAAAAAGTGGTTTTTCCCATTCCAGTGTATGACCTTGTATCATCCTAGCATTTGGATACCACATAGGGTCCGTCCACTTTGCTGTTTACTGATCAACTCCAGGGAGATGAACGTTCCCTTTCCTTTACTCACTCGCTTTTTGTTGTTATTGATGTGAGGATTCACCATAGATTATGATAAAATCGTCAATAATATTATCTTAACCACATCTTCAGAATAATATTTACCTTTGATAGTAAAGCCAGAGATCCAAACATTGTAGTTAAAAATATTGATTGCTTTCCAGGATAAAGGAGACCCGCCAGTATGAAAAGGGATGCTGAATGTTAACAGTGAAAGGCCAAGATAGAAACTTCATACTTCGTTTTTTGTTTAAAGTTTAGTAGCATGTTCATGAGATCATTACGAACAAATTCAGTGCTCTTTCATGACCCTTGGAGTTTTCTGAAGCCTGCTGCAGACATGCAATTTATGACTGAGGAAAAACTCATTTCTTTCTAAATGCATTAAGCCATCCCTACATAGGTGGGGAATGAAGACATCAAGGTCAGCATGGAGCCTCCAACAGTTGATTTTGAGGCAACGTAGTGCCACCTCTCCCTCAGAATATGACCCTTGCCATTATGGGTCACAGATTGAAGTCCTGAAATTGAAGCATGTTTTGTTAGAACTGATTGATCAAAAACAACTTAAGCACCTAACCAGTATTGAGCCTTTGTGCAAATAGAGGTTAGGTATATGGAGACAGGCATGTGATATAACATCAAGACTTATGTTTTTGTCCACTTCTGATGTGTTGACCCAACGATATCACTCTGGCTCATGGTGGTGCCTTGATTGGGAATGAATGATATATCAATCACGTCAACTATCAGAGTGCAACTCAAAAAGCAGCTTCAATTTTTGGTAGTTACCTTAATCCTAGACCTTCCATTTCGATAGCAGTCCAAACCAAAAATTTGCTCCTGCTTTTGACAGTCAATTGTTACTTTGCCCATTATATAGGTTTTGAAGGCAGGATTTAGAGGAAGCCTCCACACTGTTCTCTAATTCACCCTGTGATGTAAATTAGATATTTGTATTGTGTTAATATATATCATGCTCCCAATGCATCATTAGGTTTGACTTTAACCTAGCCTAAGCTAAAGTAACTCTATTGTCCCATGGGTTTCCTCAGTGTATTTGTAATATTAAACAGGAAACATGTACTTAGCACCCTTCCTTCCTTACTGTCTCACTGCTTTTTCCTTTCCTTTGAAGGCGCCATGCTAGCATAGATTCAGCTACGAATGGCCGAACTGATCTATATTCTTTATCAGAATCGTGTCAGCTTACAAGTCAACACTACACTTTAGAAAGCAAGCACTTCCTAGATCTGTCAGATAGGTGGGTTTGATTACTTTACTTTAACTTTACGCATTGGTTGTATTCCCACTCATGCTGTTGCCATCTGTGTGAGTTGATGTTAACTGTTTGCATGCCTTAAAAATGTGTTCTGATTACATTTACATACAGTTAGGGATTATATAATCAATATTCTAGTCTTATTTTTCATCTACATTTCATTTTCATGTTAAAACCTAACATTGTGATGTTATCAAATTTGCAACAAATAATTAACTCAGAATATATTTTTTACATTGGCATCGCCCATTCATGTGAGGTGGTATTGTTCTTGTGTTCATATTCTAATTTCTAATTGTGAATGTTTTGGTTCGCTTTGATAATTATTCACTAAATATTATTTTTAAATGTCTTCCTCCATCCACCCCTTCCTTGTTTTTATCCTTCCCTTTTTTTATAAATTGCTGCTGATTAGAGAAGAGTCTTCAGCTACCAAGAGTAAAGTTAGGATCATTCACGATGATTCCGAAATTGAAGAGCAACTGGAAAGTGCCTACAAGAATATAGGGAGACGACAATTAAAGGATGACCTGCTAGATAAAAAACCCTTATATTACCATGATGCAAAAATAAAAAAAGATTGCTCACAAATTAGGGATAAATCTCCCTTAAAGGGATGCTCAGAGCATTCGAAAACATCCTCTTCTAGATCAGAATGCTTAGATGGCCCCAGATATCCTCAGGGCTATGACACAATAGACAGGCGAAGGAAAAAGAACCCAAGATACTTTGATATTAAAGAAAATGAGCATAAATGTCTGAATAACAAAGAGACTTTAGACGACGATGGGGAGGAAACCTTATTGTCTCTTCACATGGTACAGCCATTGAAACCTGAGGAAGTCATTCAGGCATCCAGCAAAAGTGCAAAGTCTAAAATCAACAGCACTGTAAGTGATAGTCACTTTTATCCTATTTTGCGTCCATACAAAAATGGTCTGTTAGTTAAAAGTGGGCGAGTGGCAGACAGTAAACATTTAAATCCTCAGCACGATGACCATCAACATGTTGAGGAGTCTAAACCACATTTAATGCTAAATGATCACAGTGCCTCTATAGAAACTCTAGATGAGTTTGATAGCAGTACTTCCGATGAGCAGGAAAACTCTCCAGTTTCAGATGACATGGAAGAATTAGCTTTAATTTCTCAAGCCTGGTGTGACTATAATGTTTCCACTTCTAAAGAAGACATTTTGAACAATTATAATACAAGGTCACTATCCAGATTTCAGAGGGGTAACTATGACAAAACGCACATTTCTACTGGGGGCAGGTTTGCATTCCAGATGCACGACCTCAAGCTGTCTCCTGTTGAAGAGCCAAGCGAAGAGTATGTGGACACAATGGATGAACTGCAATGTTTAGTCGAAACAGTTTCTGAATACTTAGCTGAAAAGGAAGAAGAGATGAATAAATTTGGCACACTTCCAAAAAGTAAAAATATTTCTGATACATTTACATCCAAGCAGAAGGAGATTGATAGACCAAAAGAACACACATATCAGACAAAGCCAACTGTTGCAGAAGCTAGCAATCCAAATGGTAAAAGCAAGTTAGAAGCTCTTCCCGATTTGACAGGAGTAAAGAACTCTGTAAATTCTCTGTTTAGTGCTCTTTCCGAAAAGGTTGGCTCAAGTGCAAAGCACCTTACTGCCTCTGTGGAAAAAATGGTTTCATCTTTGCCTGAAAAATCTGATGCTCCCGTCTTACCTGGCAGTGGGATATCTATGATGCCTGGTAGTCAGACAAGCCAGGCATGCAATGTGCCTTCATCAGTTAATTTTGAAAATAGGAAAAGTGCAATGAGCGCAGGAAAACTTTTGTCTGCAGACGATGCCAGTTTAAAAGATCTACAACAAAACTACCAGAAAAGTATAGACAATGCCTGTACAAATGTGTCATCTAGCAAAAGTCTTGCTGAACACTTGGAGCATTCTTCAAAGACTCAAACGTCTGGTGTGGCTTCTGTTCTGGGCAGATTCAACCCATTGAACTTTTTTATTGAAAAGGAAGCAAAGAAGGAGTGCAATAAAGAGGAGAAAATTAAAGTGAGTCAAGATGTTACTGTCCTTGGGCATAAAGTGAGTAATACCACCATTTCTGCTGCACATGAAGAAAAGATGACCGGTCAAACAAATGGTACGCCCAAGGATTCCATTTCATCACAAACATTTGGGGAGCCATCTCTCTGCGTTATTGTTGGTACCTCCAGGCAGCAACATAGTTCTCCTGTATCTCTCAAAAAGGAAGGCAGCACTGGAGGAGAATTATTTACAAACCCTGTTCAAACTAGACTAAACTTTGGAGAACAGGATGGCAGTAAAAAAACAGATGAGCCATGCATTTTTGAAAAGGAGAAATTGGCTAATACAACTTTCTTTCAGCCTCTTCGTCGATCATTCAGCCAGTTATTTCTTCCTACTGGTGATGCTAAATCCGACCAATCAACATTTGGACTTTCAAAAGTTCATAAATCAGAAGCTGATGTTAGAAGAAACGCATTTTTGGAAGATGATCAAGCGTTTACCCGACAAGGGAAAATTCAACCACCTTTTTTCAATTCTGTTGGTTCTTCTAAAACAGAACAAGAAACTAAAGGGCAACACGCTTTTTTTCCTGCCATATTTAAATTAGCTTCAGCTGAAAATTTGTACTCAAATGACCATGCAAACAGTAATTTTTCAGATTCTATTGCAACTAACCATGATGTATGTGATGAAAGAGGTTCACTGTCAAATTGTTCTTTTAATTCCCAAAAATCACCTTTAGTTGAAAGTTTAGCGAACTGTAGTGGTGAAGCTATTCAAAGTATAGGTGTTAATAGTCAAGATGATCAATGCATGCCAATTCTGACCAATGTGCGTCAGGATAATGATTCAGTTAGCATTGTGGAAGATGAACAAGGAGGAACACGTTGCTGTAAAGAAATAACCTCTAATTCACACCCCTCAGCGAGTATCCCTTGCAATACTTTAAGATCCCCATCAGCTAATGGACTGGGATTGCATAGTTTAATAAATGTTCCAGAGGAGAAAAGTGCCAAACCAGGCCTGTTTTCAGGCCTTTTTACTTCGTCCTCTGCTGAAAATATACTTTGTAAGCAAGGCATGAATTCCAAAGATGGGCATGAGAGCCACAAAATCTCTCCATCTAGTTTTTTTTCTGGCCTATTGAAATTTGCTACCCAAGACAGTGTTCCTGTGAAGACAACAAATAAAGGTAATTCTAACTCTACTGCGCCTTTAGTGTCTTCTGGTATAAACAGTGTTATTCAAGTAAGCAAAATGCCTTTGGATCCAACAGTTTCAGAAAAACAAGATACATTAAAAAGAATTAAGCCAATGCCAAGCATAAAACATGTCATTACGACAGTAGAAAGGGAAAAGAGGGAGGAATGTTTGCCCAATGCAGTCATTACTACAGCTGATGAACAAGCATGTGTTTTCAGCCAATATAATACACGTGTGTCAACTTATATTAATGCTGTCAGCTTTGAAGACTCTTTACTATCACAGCAAGAAACAAATGAAGTAGGAGAGCATACAGCTCTTTGGAGTAATTTTTGCAGTGACTCAAATGATGACATAGGGGGCATTTGTGCCCAAAGGAAATTGTTTGGTGAAGCAAAATGTAGTTCAAGTTTTGAGTGGGAATATGAAATAGAGGACATTTCTAGTATCAGAGAGACAATACCAGGACCTGCTAATTATATATTGAGTCCTAACTCTCCGAGTGTTGACTCTCCTGATTTATGGGATTCCAATGATATGGTAATTAATTTATGTAAAAAAGACAACAATGACAATATAGTGGCCTGGGAAGCAAACTTGGATATTGATCAGCTTAGTTTAAATTTTAGTGAGATGTCATATGAATCATTTGACCAGTTTATGGATCTTGACGCAGGTTGGGAAGACAGTGAAAATTGGAAGATGAACTTGCTTCATGGAAGTTGCTCATTGTCACCAATCGATGATGACTGTAATAAACCGTTAGATAACCTGTTAATGGAACAGAGTTATTCTTCTAAATTTAATGCTAATATTTGGACCTTGATTGATCAGGAATCCCTGAATTTGGATGGAAGCTTTGTTTATGCTTCTAACTGCCAGGCTTATTGGGAGTGGTTATCTCTGCTTGAATTTGGTATATGGTGGCCTTCAGAGGATGGCAATTGTGGCTACTATATGTATAGTGATGCACATTTTGTTTATTCTTTGTTAACTGATCCCAGTGGTCAGTATGTATATATATGCACCCCTGAAACATACTCTTATTCTGAAGTGTGGGGTTGTGATTTGCAAATGGATTCTCTGCCTAGTGACTGGATAGAAGATGGAACAGTTGCTGTTTGTGGTTTTAAGATACCCCTCACAGATGAAGAGCTGTATTGGCTTTCTGAAATGGAGGATTTGGATAACTCCGTTTTAGCAAAGCCTCTTGATTTGACCACCGCTTTGAGGAGAAGTGACCAATTAATGAATATGAACTTGGAGGTTTTTTCACAAATGTTTGAGGAATCTATGTTTTACCAGAGAGAGCAACCATTAGATTTTTCAAGCTGTAAATTGCGAAAACTCAAAGTAGATTTTAGACCGCAAAAGGATAAAAATGGATGTCCTCTGGATAACCAGGTAACACTTGATCTAAGGACACAGACCAAACCTTCTAGAACTTTTGTAATGAACGAAAAGATTGAACCCATACAGAGAGATGCATGTCCAGCTAAGTTGTTAGAATATGGATCACCTGACCGTGTTGGTTTTCCCCTTTTTCAGTCTGTTCCTAAATTTCGACAATATTCAGCATCTACAAAAGATGAGCCTAAAGACCAAACTAATGCTGAAAATATAGGTTCACCATTTAGCAAAGTTGCATCTTTGTTTTCTACTCTGGGAGAGCTGATCGGTAAGGCGCCAGCATCTGATGTGAGTGAATGTGTGGAATCCTCCATAAACCAGAAAAATACACCATTGAAGTTGTTTGGAAATAAAGATAAAAGTGCAAATTTCAATTACATGGCCAATAACCAAAGTGAAAATTTGTCTGAAGCAAACATAATTTGTTTAGAGACAGAAAGTGTGTCAAAACCATTATTCCACTCCAGTCAAATAAATGCTCTTACAAATCAGTCAGATATTGATGCAGTTACCAAGACCTTTCCCAGTTGTGCAGAATCAGATCAGAGAAAAGACAAGTGCAATACATATATGGCAACTGACAAGCCATCATCCAGTGAGCCTGAAGAAACCTTTTTAAAAAGTGCTTTGAAGTTATTTAGTTTGGGAGATGGCTCTTCTACAAAAAAACATTCCGATCGGAATCCAACGTCAGGGTTCTTTGATTTTTTCAAAACTCAGGCAGAACATTACATTCCAGACTCTCTAGGCAGCCGGGAACAAGGTAACATGAACTCAAAACCGGATGGAAAACAGGAAAATCATGAGCCATCAGAAAGCAAGGACTCTAAAGAAATGAAAGACCTACCAATTATATCTACTATAGTTGGTTCTTTTGGTGAGTTATTCAGTGGTGGGTCAATTCCAGTGCCACCAAGAGACATGCCAAGTGATGTAGCAAAAACTACAGAACATACAATCACTGTATCCAATAGAAATGAGATGTATAAGCACGAACACAGCAATAGTTTGCCCTCCAACTCGACTACTCCTTCCAGGATGAAATCTCTAAAAAAACAGGCAACAATCAGAGATAGTGGTTCAAATACAAGCCTAAATAGTGTAGCACATGACAAAGACACTGAATGCGAAATTGATCATATTGTTAAAGTTCTCCAGGCACCCGAAAATAAGATCAGCAATGTTCAGCAAATAGACATAAATTATTTAGAAAATCAGCAAGAAAACAAACCCAAAGACAGTTTAGCATTGACTTTAAACTTGGAGGAAAATAATAAATCTACTGCTTCACTTTCCAAAACTAGTTCCTTAAGGCACAAACATGTACGTGAAGATTTGGGATCACCCCAAATTGTGAGCCAGAAGGGCTTTAAAACACCAAACAGTAACTCATGTAAACCAACACCGAATACCCAAAGTATATTTTCTGTCCTTAGTCGGTCAGACCCATCTATATCTACTCCAATCCCAGTGACTAGCAATTCTGGTAAGTCATCAGAAACTGATGAGTTCTTCAAACTGCCATCTTTTTTCTCAAGAAGTCGCCCTGCTCCAAATCCCAGTGTATCAAAAAGTAGCTCTGGCTTCAGTTTCTTTGGCTTATCTCTCTTTAATGAAAAACCACAGGCTAATTCAGAAACAAAACCTGTAATTGAACACACACAAGTGAAATTGATCCCTACCAGTCAAAATCTGAAAATCAGTAGTCAGTATGCAGACTGCAACACTAATGTATCTCACATTCTAGCCTTAGATAAGCCAAATGGAACGAATAATTTAAATGAGTGCCAAGAAGAGCCCACATATGCATTTGCTGGAGCAAAAAACAATAGTTATCCTGATAATAAAGACAATTCAAATGTAACTGTTTGTTCTGATTCATTTAACTCTTTAGAAGAGGATTTCAGCAGTCTCGCTTCAGAACATAATGAATTGTTAGTAGAAAGAGAAGAAGAAAAAGAATGTATTCACCCTTCATTCTTTTCTGATTCGTCCTTTACAAAATTAAGTTCAGACATTGATGACACACAATGTGGTTCACCTACGGATGTCCAAGACAATTCCACAAATCTAGATAATGTGCATATTTCTATAGATAATGTGCCTAATCGGGTTGTTTGTGAAAAAGAAAAAGTAACGGAGACCATGTCGGAGCAAACCAGTGTCAAAGATGCAAGGCAGAAGCAAGAATTAGGATCTTTCTTAAAAATGTCAGGAGCATCTGAGTTGCCAAACCATTTGCAAAGACCTGAGAATGAAATATCTATATTAGATTCTTCCACCAAAATGTTTTCAAGTTTTATAACAAAAATCAAAATGTTCTCTACCACTTCTACTGAAGATACAAAAGCATCATCTAGATGTATTTCTACAGCACAATCTACACTACACACCACCTTTCCACAGGAGCACTCCTTACCTAGTAAGACTCCGATCATATTAGATGACAATTTCAGTACAGTTACAATTTCTAAAGAAAATGACAAAAATGATCTGCCTTTCAAGTCTACTTTCGATGACCAAGAAATAGTTTCCAATGATTCAAGCTTATCTCAAAGCAAAACTGCTTTCATTGAGCTTGAAGAATCAGGCAGTTCTGTTATGACTTCAGAAAGCTGTAACGAGAAATCGTTGTTAGTAGAAGACTTATCAGAGGAAGCCAGTTTAGAGACTGCCGAAAGTATGAAAAGTATAAATCAAGACACTGTTGCTTTACAAAACATGTCGACTTCTGAAGAAATACAGCTGGATCATGACAAGCTGGACGAAAAAGCTGAGAATGTTAAAATGAGCAGTCTAAAAAATGATGCCACATCAGTAGCTAAACATAGCAGCCAGAATACAGATTCACCAGTCACTAATAGATGCTGGAGGAGTCCTGAAGAAGCGCATTCTTCAAGTTCTCAAAACGAAGCACCTCGTTGCTCTACAACAGACCTAAATACTTCAAAAAGTAGTAATGTTTCACAACCCAAACCTGTGCTGGAGATGCCAAATATTCCTAATCTTCCAAAATTTAATTTTATGACATCCACAGATATTGGAAAACCTTTTGCCTCCCTTTTTTCTCGCCCTGTGTCTTCTGGAAGTACATCTCCTGAAGAGGCAGGTCTTCTATCCAGTTTTAAGAAGAAGTTGTCAGCTACGTTATTTGAAGGGGGGAGTGATGAAAAAACTGTTAAGCCAAGTAACGCTCCAGGGACAATCCCAGACAAGCAGATAGACTTGTCCTTGCTTTTTCAAAAAGAAAACAAAGAGGATTTCAAAATAATGTTAAATGGGGCACCAGACAGCAGTGATCAGATGCAAGGAGACTATCAGAGTTCCATCTCTGTCATAGTTAGTGAAATTACTGAAGAGACTTTAACTCCACTGAAGCCTGTTGAAGCACATCTTGCTTTGAAAGAGTCTTCTTTATCAGATGCATCTGATACTAACTATTTAGCATCATCTTGCATTGAATTTACAAGTGACAAAGTGTATGCAAGAGAACACCACACAGAGTCCAGTGTATTTGAAATTCTGACTCCGCATTTCAAAGATCTGCCAAATGGCAATTTACCTCAGCAGGATATTTCTACAACGAATGAAAATAATCCCACTCTTTGCGAGGACCAGTCGATCGCCTTACATCCTGGAGGGACCCCAGCAGAACTTCCTAGCGTGGATCGACAGGACATAAAAAGGCCAGTTAAATTAGAAGCATAATAAATGGTTTCAGTTGGCCATTTATAATGCCAGTGCTGTAGTGTTAGATAAGTTGTCCCTGTACTTTATTTTAGATGCCTTTAGTGGTTTGTGCTTTTATGTTGTGTGCATAACAATTATAACAGCAGTAAAAATCAAACTAGCAATGTGTGGCCTTCAATCGTACCATGGTATGTGCTTTAGTAATCTATACTTAGATTTTTGTGCGTGTGTGTCTCCTCTCAAAATATGTTTACACAGCCCTTTAAGACACCGGGGAAGTGAGACAAATGGTTCTCATTCTTAAAAAATATGCTATCAAGCTTTTTATGCTTTAGGATACTTTACATTAATTTGCATCTTCAGGTTTGATATAACTGCAGAGGATAATACATTTTAACATGAATGCATCTTCGTTTACGTTCAGTATTTCGTTCTGCTTGTGCCGATCCTCTCTAATGTTATCCATGTTGGTGCTTGACTCTACACTCGTTAATAGCAAGATTAGTAGCAAAGTATTCACTGTTTTGAAGGATGTTTAACTTTTAATATGTATTAGTACAACCATGCTGGGGTATTACTCTCACAATTATTATTGGACTGAACGAAATGTTTGAATTCATAGTAATTTTATGCTGATCACAAGACAGTCTTACAAAACAATCTCATTCATGCTAATTTTCAAGGAGCGTCATTAACATGTTGAATCTCTTCCACTAAACTCGTCAATAACCCTCAAGATGTAGCAGATCCCGGGATCAATGACAAATGTCCATGCTACTTTAACTTTACCTGATTGGTAGTTTTTCTTAACATAATAAGTGTTCTGATCCTCAATCTTTCTCATTCCTGTTTCTTGTTTCCTGAGCCTTCCTCCTATTAACAAGATTGTTTTTGTTGTCCGTGTATTAAGTGAACCAAACATAGGGTTCAGTGTTTACAAGACCCTGAAAAGAGGAGGCAAATCATTGTTGCATTGTTTCTAGAAGTTTCCGCACCTAAAGCAGGATTGCATCCAATGTAAATGTAGGGAGTGTTACTTTTCCTGTACTAAAGATGTTGAAAACTGCACTTTTGATTGCAACAGGCTTTTTGAAAATAAGTGCTGGTTGTGTATGCACCTGAGGTGAGGTGCCCACAATATATTTAACAGATAGTATGATGATACGTCTATAAGTGTACTCTGGACTGATTTTTCTAGTTTATCTATTGTCCCATTGGCTACTGATAACTTGATGAAGGATTAACTTGATGAATGATGACAGCATAGAAGGTGCTGTGAATAGGCAGGCAGTTTTGCTGTACTGACCCCATTCCTTGTCATTTATTGTTAGCCATAAATAAAGCTTCCAATCAAGAAAGTAGTGACAAGGTCACTCTGCCTTGACTTTGGAGAACAGTGGGGTTTCTGACTGAAGACCTTCCACGAAACAACTGATTTGCTGTCATCCCCGCTTTTGTTAACTTCCTGTATACAGCATGCATAGTCTAAACTTAAAGGAAAGGCTTTCACATAGGCTCTTCCACAGTGGAGCCAACACCTCTAAGTTATTGTTTAGCACTGTTATTAACAACTCTCTTACAGAAGCCTGAAGCAGATATCAAAGAGAGAGAGCAAAACATGGTAATTCTTCTGCAATCTAGCACATTGAACACTGCTTAAAAATATCTGAATATTTTATTTCATCTGTACACAGGTGTTCGAAATGGGGGTCTCTAGTTGACAGAGATAGGTTCCCTTGTCCAAATAGGGACCCTTGCTTCTAGTCAGGGTAAATGGGATACACTTCTAAAATAACCCCTGCTCACCCCCTTGGTAGCTTGGTACGAGCAGACAGGCTTATCTCAAAGGCAGTGTGTAAAGCATTTGTGAAAACATACAGTAATACAGTGAAAACACTACAAATGTACACCACACCAGTTTAGAAAAATAAGTCATCTTTATCTAAACCAAAACAAGGCCAAATGACAGAAATCCACAATACAGTATGAAAATATGACTTTCAGATGGTAGAAATAGTTCAGTTCAAAGAAAATTGCATATGCAACACTTTTCTCACATAGTACCTGGAATACATCACACAAACAAACAAAACGGGCTGCAGGGAAGGTGATGCGTCTGTTCCTAACACTCAGGGAAGATGATACTTCGGTTCCTTGCTCCGGGGGAGGTGAAGCGTCGGTTTTACTGCAGTGCAGGGGAGGTGTTGCTTCGGTTCCTTACTGCGTGGGGAGGTGATGCGTCGGTTTCTTACTGTGTCCCCCTGACGATGCGACAAACTTGGTGCCTCAATGCAATGCAACGATCCAGAACGATGCTTGTACTCTTGCAGCCGCACAGCAGGCCTTGCGTCGAATTCGGTGCGATGATCTCGGACTTAGGAGATCCGTGCACTCGATGCGGCGTGCAGTGATTTCTCAAGCTGCAGCAGGCTCTGCAACTGTTTCTTTGGCGATGCACCGTAAACGGGTGCAGATGGTCTCGCTTCTTCAAAGTTGCGTTGGTTTTCAGCTCCCTGCAGAAAACAGTTCTCTAGAGGCAGAGAACAACAGCAGGCACCTCTTTGCAGGTCAGAACTCCCATGAAGGCAGTTTAGGGGAGCTGGTGGTGAAGTCGTTGTGTCCCTGAGACTTCAAAACAAGAGGCAAGCTCAGTTTCAAGCCCGTGGAGATCTTTTCTTCAAGAAGGTGACAAAGCAAACAGCAAAGTCATTTTCTCCTTTCCTTAGGAGCATGTTTCATGACTCTCTAGTTTTGTTGATTCTGAATGTTTACTTTTTCTGTAAATATCATGTGCATTGATCATTGCAATTTACATTGATTTGTTGAGGATTATTGTTCAGTTTTTTTCTAATATCCTAGCAAATATACTACATAAAAGTACACAAAGCTCATGCTGCATTTTACAGTTGGTGTTTTTTTTGTGTACACCTTACTCTACATGTGCATCCATTTTGGCCTGCGGCAACAGTTGGATATCCATTTGCATGTCATTGCATGGGCATTTAGTTATTGAATAATTTATATTCGACTTCAGAAATGAAAGTGAGGATAGCTTGAATGGGCTTATTTTTCTAAAATGTTTGCAATTCATTCAGTATGTCTTGCCCTACTTTAGTAAATCACGTTTTTAAAATTAAAAACGCAACTGCAGCAGTCCCTACCCAAAAAACATTAACTATGGATACAGGAAAATTCAGTCTGCTAGATTCCTACACCCCTAATAGTGGTCTAGTATTAACTTTTTTATATCAAGTTTTGTTAGTTGATCTGTGAGGATTATCATTGATGTCCCACCAACTTGTATATTTTTTTAGGATTTTGTATGAGAATCTGGGCAGAGCAAATCAAAATGTACATTTGGAAGATTTGGACTTTTGAGCACTTGTTACCCTATTTTGCTCCTCCTAGGACCTAGTTATTTTGGACTTTTGTGATTAGTGGCATGCGTACCCACATTTTGAATTGATGCTTTTTCCCTACAACCGTCGGATACTCTGACACATCAGCAGAATCCTCCGACAGTTCAGACCAGAGTGACGCACCTAGTACCTCAAATAGAACACCTTTTTTAGGTTGAGGCCAATCCGAACCCCCAAAGAGAGGGAGAGGCAAGCAACCACAACGCTGGCCATATCCCCAGGGGAACGCAACACCCGCCGCCAACACTACCAAAGGTAGAGGTACCATCTTTAACTGACAGCATGACAACCACCCTGGCTACTAATAACATGACAACTACCCTGGCTAGTACTAGCATCGAACACGGCAACACCCTTCCTATTTTCAATCTGACTTATCATCGACTATCCCACTGTGAACAGTCCATACTAAACAAAGGGCTATCATTTGTTCCCACGGTATGCCCAAACTTCTTAGACATCCAAACTGAACTACTGAGATTTTTCCGCAAAATAAGACTACAGTCCTTTTTTTCTCTTAAATCCCAAACCAGCGGCCATTGCCAACACTCCCTTCAGGCCACCCTCTACGTTCTCTCCATCTGGGAATATGATCCCCGGCGAGATACTAACTTTTGAAAAACTAGTCCTCCATGACATTTCAGCATTGGAAAAACAAAGAATGTTCATCCCCTATAATATCTCTCTTGCAGAGAAGGAAGCTATATCTGGCCTAAAATCCAGCAGCAGTCTTATCATTAAACCTGCAGATAAAGGGAAGGCATTGTCCTACAGGACAAAGATAACTATAAAAACGAAATCCTGCGACAATTAAGCAATACAGGCCACTACTGTAAACTACCTTGCAATCCTACCAAAGACATACAGAGATTAATAGCACAGGTTACCAATGACTGTTTGGAAGTAGACTTTCTAAGCAAAAAGGAACATCAGTTCCTTAATATAGGATCACCTAGAACCCCTGTTATATAGACTCTCCCCAAGATCCACAAGAGTGCGGAGACCCCTCCCGGACGACCCATAGTTTCTGGCTGCGGATCTATTCTGGAACCGCTTGGGCTTTTTGTTGATCATTTCATCAAATAATTTGTGCCCAAAACAGACTGCTACATTCGTAACAGCATGAATATGATAAATCTCATTGAGGAATATCCGTTTGACTTCACATCCAAAACATTATGTACTTTGGATGTGGAGTCACTCTATACCAATATTCCACAAACTGACTCTGTTAGAGACAAACAATCAAGTCTCCATGCTGTACCCACACTGTTCATCCTACAGCTCCTTGAAATCTGTCTAACAATAAACTTTTTCCTCTTTGATGAACAATACTATGGCCAAATCAAAGGTACCTCCTTGGGGGCAGTTTTCGCTCCAAATCTGGCTATCTTGTACATGGTCCTCCTGGAGTGTGGACATATACTTAAACCTATGAACCCCTTCCACAGCGGCATTGCCCTGTGGAAGCAGTACATAGATGATATTTGTATGTATTGGCAGGACACACAGGCATTACTCACACAGTTTCTCCACTGGCTCAATAACAATTGCAACAGCCTCACATTTACCCTATCAACAAAAAACGATCAATCCCATTTCTAGACCTGCAAATCCAACTCCATGAGGGAAAGCTTATAACCAGTCTCTACAGAAAGCCGACAGAACGTAACACCCTGTTGACTTACAAAAGCAATCACCCACGCGCCCTTCGCGACTCTCTCCCATATTCGCAGTTTCTGCGCATTAGAAGAAATTGCTATATGAAGTAAGACTACTTCCGCGAAGCCCAGACTCTCAGTGATAAATTATGTACTAGAGGCTATCCATCCAAACTTGTGCGTAGTTCCCTTAAAAGAGCCTGGTACTGCTCTAGGGACGTTCTTCTTGAACCAAAGCCAAAAAAAACACAGAACCGGCTGGTCTGTGTGACTACCTTCTCTCCTGTATCCAATGTTATCACAAAAAGCATAAAAAAACATTGGCCAGTCATCAATGCAATGCATTAGACTTGGAAAAGCCGCTTTTTGCTTTAAAAAATCCAAAAAACATACGAAACCACCTAGTACGCGCAGCGCTTCCCAGTACAGAACCAAAAAGCACTCTCAATGACCTGTGGAGGCTCCCACGACTAACTGGGCATGCTAAATGCGGAGTCTGTATTATGTGTGATTCTACTGTAGAAGGCAAAGAGTTTGTGTACAATGAAATAAAGTTCAAAAGGCAACATTTTACCAACCGTAACAGCTCAAATGTTATCTATGCCATTTTTTGTCCCTGTGAAAAGGTATATATAGGCCAGACTACACAGAAGGCACGCATCAGTATGTGCCAACACCGGAGTAGAATCCGCTGCACCACTCCTAACGCACCTCTGATCGATCACCATCTCGAAATGGGACACACAGAAATGGACTTCAGATGGATCATTATGTTTTTGATCAAAATACCCCCGAGAGGTGGTGATGTCCACCAACTCCTAAATAACGAGGAACTTACATGGATTTTAAAGACCCGCAGTATCCACAATGGACTCAACCGTCTCGAAGACTGGACATCCTTATTGTAAATCTGTTCAAGTTTACTTAGCCTTAAATGGGATCATCATGGTGTAAAACGTAACAATCTTGACGGTTTCAAGTGCCCTCCTCTAAATGTCATGATACCTGTATATATGAACGTTATATCACACTTCTTTCTCTCCACCCATACCGTTTTTCTAATATTTCATTCATTTCTTAACCTTCTTAAGATGGCCACCACTCACGACACAACTTCCTATTAGTTAGCCCTGTCCCGACATTGGCTCAATCTGAATCACATGATCTGCTCATGTGACCTCTTTGAGGCACAAAGCAGTTTCACTTTCCAGCTCCTTGCACATTACAAGCATCGACTCATGAGCGCAGGAGGACCCCATTCTGGCCCCTACCTATATATTACTCTGGTAAATGCATGCTACCGGTATCTGATAGTTCGTATTGTAATTATCTTGAAGCCTGAAGCTTAATGGCAGTAAGACCGAGGTGCTCGTGGTAGGGGGAGGTCCATCTGCTTGGTCGTCGGCGTGGTGGCCATCCTGCCTAGGGGAGGTACCTGTTCCTTGCCAGGAGGTAAGGAACTTGGGGGTATGGCTTGATGTTGATCTCGCTTTTGGCTCCCAGGTCAGCCGAGTGGTGGGGACATGCTTCGGAGTTTTAAAAACTCTGAGGAAGGTCTTGAATCTCCTGCCTATCACAGCTCGACGGACGCTGGTGCATGCGTTGCTCACCTCGCGCCTGGATTACAGTAATTTGTTGTATCTGGGGGCCACGGGAAAGGTTCTCAATCGCCTCCAGGTACTGCAAAATGCTGCCGCTCGCCTTGTCTTGAGGCTTCCTAGAAGATCTTCCTCCAGGGCAGCGCTCCAGGCTCTGCACTGGCTTCCGGTCAGGAGCAGGGTAAAATTCAAGGCTCTTGCCACATGCCATCGCATTCTGAGAGGCAAAGCCCCTGCCCCGTTACAGAATCTGGTTACCTGGTACGAGCCTACAAGGAGCTTGCGCTCCTCCTGTACAGGACTTCTGACAATTCCTAAAATTAAGAAAGCACGCATGGGGGGCAGATCATTTAAATACCTGGCCGCGAAGAGGTGGAATGACCTGCCGCCAGAATTACGTCTGGAGCCTTCAGAATCCTTGTTTAGGCGGAAACTTAAGACTTATCTCTTCAGACGCTAGGCTACTGTGATGGCTGTTTAGACTGTTATCCTACTTACCATAGCGCGGGGACACGCCTTTGGGCTTAAACCAGGCGCTTTATAAAACTCCCTAATAATAATAATAATCTTCTGCTATCGGCCTGAGGCTTACTGTTTTTTTTCCAGCGTACAGGACGGTTCAAACTTCCGTGACGACCCCCTTCCGATCTCATCTCGATAAGCCTCGCACTGCTTTCCTATCTCATTCGTATTTTTCCCTTCAGGGCATTACCAATGTACTTTTCTTTCAGAGTCCTACCCGACTCAATGAAACATTGAAAACATGCACGTCTGCTAGCGCGCACTTTAAACTGAAGGCGCAGTCAGACTGTACCACCCAGGTATGAGCCTACCGATTTTCACTCACTCGTTTGGTAAATCACTTGTATCTCTACAAGTCCCGCACCCACTCCTAAAGGCCACAATTTCTTAGACACTTCCTCTAGGCACACCACAGGTATTGATTGCGAACTCTTCCTTAAACTGTAATTCGCCGGAAGCATTAATTGCTCGCTTATCCGCAATATTATTCGTACCTTCACGTCCCCCGCTTACATCTGTTCGACGTCTTCACCTCTTCTAGGCACAAACACAACCCCTTTTCTTATAAAATCTGTATGCACACAATTGCCATGCATGATTTTAACTTCATCCAGCTTCCTCATCTCCACATTTTTTTTAATTGTTCGCTACACCTATGTTACCCGCCATGATTAAGGATCCTCATGATCTTGTACAATTGTTTAATTGTTTTCCTATATGTAAAATGATGTCAGCCACTCCAGCTTGCCCTTCTTAACTCATTTTTTGTATTTTCCCCATTTCACGTCTTGATTGTTCATTGTTTCCTGTTTTTTGTTTTGATCTCTATCCCACAGCTGTGGGTTATGTCACAAGATTGCAATAATTGAAGGCATGTATTTTCTGTCCTGAAGATGAACTCTGTATTTTAATGAAGGGTTGGAAACGTCGTTGACCACAATACACTATATGCCCACAATTACAATGTATGATTTGAAGCAATAGTGTACTCATTTGCATCTCTGTCTGTTAACTCACATGATTCAGAGACCTTCTTCCACTTGCCTCTAACTCCTTCCCTTATGTCTGATTTGTCTCTAGTGTGGTAGTTGGACACCGGCGGTGTCCCACTTGTATTCGCACTACAACTTTTGTTATACAAATATTAAATGCTGTCCGGATGGACAAAGAATATAGTAACTATTCAGTCTATATTTATCCTCTACATTATTTCGAAACTGTCTAGGGACCACTGTCTTTAGAAAATACTTTACTACCCAAGGTCCCTGACCTGTTGCCCCTTGGGTTACCCTTGTGTTTCTGAAACGAGTTTTCTTTCCAGAGCATCCTAAGTCTCCTGTGAAAAGAAAACTTAACAAGCATGGTGAGAGACGAGGCTTAGTGTGACACACAGTACTTGGCTTGTCGTGGTAGAGAGCATGGCACAACACACCTCATGCAGTACAAGCTGGTAACGAGTGCACCAGGGTTCATTCACAGCACAACGGACCTTTGCAGCGGGGGATTCATTCACAGCACAACGGACCTTTGCAGCGGGAGCCTTCGCTTGAGAGGTTAACCAGCATAGCGCCTGCAGCTCGCCGGACCCGCTTCGCGGGTCCCGCAGCGCGCTCACCAAGGAGGGGGTTGTCTTTTGGCCTTCGTCTATCCCAGGAAGGGGCTACCAGAGGCAGGCATACCAGGACCGGCAGGGCTGCGAGCACAGGCAGGGACTCCGTGGACCAGGAGTCCCTGCGCGCCCAATAACCATCAGCTGGGCTGCTCTCCCTGCCGGCCACGCCCGCCTGTCACCCGAGGATAAAGCCTCCCCTTGCCTTCAACTTGGTGGGATTCATTCACAGCACAACGGACCTTTGCAGCGGGAGCCTTCGCTTGAGAGGTTAACCAGCATAGCGCCTGCAGCTCGCCGGACCCGCTTCGCGGGTCCCGCAGCGCGCTCACCAAGGAGGGGGTTGTCTTTTGGCCTTCGTCTATCCCAGGAAGGGGCTACCAGAGGCAGGCATACCAGGACCGGCAGGGCTGCGAGCACAGGCAGGGACTCCGTGGACCAGGAGTCCCTGCGCGCCCAATAACCATCAGCTGGGCTGCTCTCCCTGCCGGCCACGCCCGCCTGTCACCCGAGGATAAAGCCTCCCCTTGCCTTCAACTTGGTGGGATTCATTCACAGCACAACGGACCTTTGCAGCGGGAGCCTTCGCTTGAGAGGTTAACCAGCATAGCGCCTGCAGCTCGCCGGACCCGCTTCGCGGGTCCCGCAGCGCGCTCACCAAGGAGGGGGTTGTCTTTTGGCCTTCGTCTATCCCAGGAAGGGGCTACCAGAGGCAGGCATACCAGGACCGGCAGGGCTGCGAGCACAGGCAGGGACTCCGTGGACCAGGAGTCCCTGCGCGCCCAATAACCATCAGCTGGGCTGCTCTCCCTGCCGGCCACGCCCACCTGTCTGTGTAGCGACCAGTGAATAAGAGCCAGCAGTAGACCCGCTGCGCGGGAGCGCGCCGGGAGAAGCCCGGGACAAGGGCGGGACCGTCCAAGGCCGTCACAGGCCGGAGCAGGCCGGGCTGGGCCCACCCTCTTGGCTTCCCATATTGTGCAGGTACTTACATATTTCATAATTGTGTTGCACTCGTCCTGGGCGGAATAACTGACTGACCCTCCGGGAGTTCAGCTATGCCTTCATCAACAAAGGAGAGTACCCCTCAGAAGCCGGGTGGTGTGAAAAATGGAACTCTTGAAAATTACTTTGCACGGGCTGTGGGGGAGGCGGATAAAGAGGGAAATTTGTCTAGGCTAAGGGCGGAACGGAGACGATCAGTGGACAACCTGAAAAACACCCCCTTGGTAGATTTATCTATTACTTTAAGGGAGGAGTCAACTCGTATTGAGGATGTTCCAGTCTTGTTAAGGGAAGGGATGAACACCTCCCCAATTGATATCACGAGCACTGCTCCACCTAGCAGTATTAGAATTAGCCCCGCTAGGGGGGCTACAGTCTTAATGCCACAACCACCCACAACTCGTAAAGACAAGCATCCCAAATTGAAAGCAGTCACCACAGAAGCAATCCCAGGACCCCCCCCAAAAAAACGTAGGAGAAGGGCAAAGGGAGCACAGGGTGGCAGTAAACCCAAGACCCTACACCTAGAATTTGGGAAAGCCTCAAAACACCAGGTACCCACAGCAATACCGCCGGTAGAGTCACACTCACACTCTAAATCTAATGTGCAGGAAGTTATAGCTCCCGCCCTGAGCACAGATGTAGGAACTAGTAGCGATAATGTCCCCCTCTCTGTTGTGCCACTGGGAAACCTGGAATTCCTCTTAAGGTCTCTGTTACTCCCGATCAGCGAAAGCGTAAAAAAGATCGAGATCAGATTAACCATACTGGAGGCCACACTGGGAAGCCTTAAAAATCGCAGTGGCCGACAGGAAAGTGATCCAACAGCCACCCCTAGCCCCGTAGCTTCGCAAGGGTTAAAACACAGGGTAGTCAACCCAATGCCAATTCCACCTCAGGCCTCAAACGGGGTAGTCCCACAAAAACCACAAAAACCACTAAACCCAAACCCTGCAGTCACTAATCCTCCCCAGGCCAACACACCCAACCCACCCCTAGTATTAGTACCTCAGGCACATATGACAGGAAACAACATCCCGGACAATCAAAAAATGCCCCCTGCAAGACCCCGTCGTCCTAACCTACCACCTGAGACCAACGACCTCACAGTAGTTATGGCAGGGGTCCCCCAACTAGACGAAGGTGAAATAGAGGATTTTGGTACTCTAAAAACTAGGGTCATCAAGTGGTTAAACATAAACAGACCTCTCCCGATACATCTTAACAATGAGATTATAATGGTAAGAAGGGTCCCGTGGGTGGGGAGAAGTCGGAAATCCATTACTGGGGACTGTATATTGGTGAGTTTCAGGGACAAGGGCACGGTGGCACACATTTGTCAAGGGGAAAACATATCAAGGGAATCTACCATCCATACCCTTCGTGTGTCTTTCTTTTTCCCAAGTACCCCAGGCCTACAACATCCACCCCAACGACATGATAGATGGGAGAGAGTCGGTAGAAGAGGGCGCCATCAGGCTTCTCATCCCTGGCCACTCTTCGGTAGAATGGCACCACTACTCCCAACCTATAATCGGTTTAACTGTTTAAATGATCTAGAGGGGGTGGATTGACAAATAGATAAGGCCTGTAAGGAAACTGTAGAAGAGGGCGCCCAAGCAGAAACATCAGCGGTGCAAAGAAACCTGGCCCTGCAAACCCAACTATGTAGGGCGGAGGACTCTATGTCTGTAGTTAGTGAACAACTAACACACACCCAGACAACGCCTGTACCTCATGTGGGGGGGGTGGAACTGACCCCATGTCGGTTTCTTAGCTGGAACGTGGCAGGGACTAGAGCCAAAAGATTAGATCCCACATGGATAGATTTCATAACCAGCAACCACGTAATTGCCCTACAAGAAACATGGGACACCGCACCAACTTTCTGTCTGGATGGGTTTACAAGTTTTATTATCCCAGCAACTCCTAGTAGTGCAGGAAGAGCTAAGGGTGGACTAGTTCTCCTCTTCTCCCTTAAATTGGCAGGGACGTTTAAACAACTAGAGTCAGGCTCCCCAAATATCTTAATGGTAGAATGGACTATCTCACCAGGGCGGGTTTTAGTGGTCTTAAATTTTTATAATTCGTGGGCTAGACAAACAGACACAGCCCATGTGGATCAACTAGAAAAAGTTCTTATTGATTATAGTCACAAATCTTGCACTAATTTCGATTTCTTAATTTTAGGTGATTTTAACATCCAAAAATGTGTTTTAAAATGTAATTTAGGCAATCTGGATGGTCAAATAGAAAATGGCAATCTGCACTTTGCTCACACCAAAGCGGGGGAGGCGTTGGAATTTCTCCTTGCTAGCCTTAACATGTCTGAACCCCTTAGCACTGGTAGTGACGAATCCTTGCCCACCTATAAAGGGTCTGAAAGTGGGTCTGTGATAGATTTCATTTTCGTTTCTCAGGGCTTAACCTCTAAGTTGGGGATTTACGAGGTAACTGCCTCCCCACATAGTGATCACAACCCAGTCTCTGTACAGGTTCATTGGAGTGACTTATGGAGCAAGCACCTGGGTCTTCCCAGGGCTTGCACATCGACGGTGCCCAGTGACCAGGGCAGACGGCTCAAGTGGGGTAAGGTGGTCCAGGAAACCTTTATGGCTTCCCTGTGCCCAAAGATAGAGGAACCCATGCGTATTTGTTTAGACCAAAATGCCTCTAATGAAGAGATTGTTTCAGCTTTTAACCTAATTTGCTCACAAACGGCTGAAGAACTTACTGTTCCCAACTCTAATTTGCCACCCAAGCCATTTAAATGGTTTGATAGGAATTGCTCTAAAGCCCATAAAGAACTGAAAAATGCCCTTAAAATAAAGCCGAGGGATAAAACTTTAATCTCTAAATTAAGACGAGAGTATAAATTGGTTGTTAAAAATAGAAAAAATGCAATTAAAAAGAATGCCTGGAATGATTTGCTTGACGTGGACATACTACGGAATAGTAAAAGATTCTGGGACATCATAAATAACCAATTCTTCTCTGGGGAGATCAACACAATCTCCGACTGCATCATCAGTGACGAGAAATGGGTTGATCATTTTAAAAATATATATGGTGGCAATGACCCTGTAAATGGTAATGAGACAGGACTGACCAGGGGCCTAGTGGCAGTAGAATTTAATGAGGAGGAGGTATATAAAGCCATAATGGACTCCACGAAAAATAAGGCTCCGGGCCCGGACGGAGTCCCGGTAGACTTTTTCATATATGCCCCAACTACCTGGTCTAAAGTCCTTACAAATGTCTTCAGGGCAACAAAAGATGGATGTTTTCCAGAAACATGGAACACATCTGTCATAGTACCAATTTTTAAAAAGGGAGACAGGGAGAATCCGGGATGTTACCGCCCAATCTCCCTGATAGACTCTGCCTTTAAGATTCTGGGCAGAGTACTACTGACAAAGTTGAGAACAAGCCTGGAGACCTGTGGGGATCTCGCAGAGATTCAATATGGCTTCAGGGAAAAACGGGGAACCTTAGAGCAATGCTCAAATTTACACCTCCTAATATCGAAGTATACGGTGGCCGGGGAGGGTTCACTATATTTGGCCTTTATGGACCTCTCCTCGGCCTTTGACTTGGTTAATAGGGCCAAGCTCTGGGCTATATTGCGCGAGCTTGGTATTGAGGAACCCTTGGTAGCCCTCATAGCAAGCTTGCACCAAAACCTTACTGCGAAGGTCCGGGTGACCAGGGATGGGCGATGCTCTGATAGTTTTAGGTCAAATAAAGGTGTCCGCCAAGGCTGTATCCTAGCCCCACTTTTATTCACCATTTACATTAATGATCTAGGGAAGTCTTTGTTAGCAGGCAACGCTGATGTCCCGCGGGTGGGTGAGAAGCAGATTCCGGCTCTTTTATATGCGGACGATGCTGTTCTCATCGCCCGCACGGGCATTGGGCTACAGACCCTTTTGGAACTCTTTGGCTCCTTTATGGCCAAACTGGATCTAAAAATCAATGTGACTAAATCGCACACAATGATTGTGGGTCCACAAAAAAATAAATCACATACAAAAACCTTTTTCTGCAACGGCGAGGCACTCTCCAGGGTCCCGGTTTTTCCTTATTTAGGGGTCCTGTTTGATGAGAAGGGCTCCTGGGTCCCGCAAATCAAGGCCAAATGTATTTCCTTAGCCAGGTCCACAGCAGCCCTGTTGGATTTTACCAAAAGACTAGGGGCTAAACCAATGGACGCTGTGTTAAAAGTTTACAAAAGTAAATGCATTTCAATTGCCTCATATGGTGCAGCACTGTGGGGTTATACTAATCTGGATAGCATGCAGATAGTAGAGAATAAACTTATTAGACGAATTTTGTCGGTCCCAAACTCCACACCTACCTACTCCATACATGAGGAAGTTGGCCTACCCTATATTACAGATGGATTGAAAATGGCCCCTTTACTTTTTTGGGCCAATATCTGGTTAAATAGTGAGTTGTCTTTAAATCACACAATTCTTAAAGACGTGACTGCAAGGGAGGGGGCAATGAAAATTGCCTGGCTGAGATATATAAAGTCATCATTCACTGCCCTCGGAAGACCTGACTTATATACAACACCATCTATAATCAGGAAAGCGGACATTGCATGGATTAAGAAGGAATTTCAGGGGAGGACACGCTTAGAGAGAGAGGAGTTTGAGGTTAATAAGCCGTTAGTAAGAGCACATCTGGTTTTGTCCTCGTCCCCCTCGATGGAACCTTACCTGCAATACGTTTCTAATCCCTTGCATAGATTCTTGCTAACCAGATTCAGAATGAATTTAATCCACTATTTACTAGGTACCTTCCCTACGTGGGGTAAACCAGAACATGCACCACCCTGTGAGTGTGATCAGTTCTCTAATCAGGACACTCTTCATTTCCTGTTCTTTTGTGCATTTTACGATACTGAGAGGAGAAAATATTTAATTCCCCTCCTGAAAACACTGGGCTTTATACAAGTGAGACCAGCCTTGCTTTATCTCCAAAGGTTACCGGATGCACATGTCACTTTCTGTGTAGCGAGTTTTTTAACAGCCGCGCACAGAGGTAGAAATAAAAGAATCCCTAGAACTGTACTGCTTTAAATTAAAAATTAATACGTCAACTGTTACTTTTTTGTATGTATAATGGTGACTGATAAAATGACTCTTTTATGGACACTATGTATAAACAAAATGAATTGTGGGTATTTTTAAAATGTCTTTTAAATACATGTATGTTTTGCCTTTTATGATTTTAACAAAAATCGAATAAAGTGTATTTTGACTGACTGACTGAGTGCACCAGTCTCAAGATGTACAACCATGAGGCGAAGGCCAAAATGATCAACAATGTCTATCCAGTTTAATCTGTTTGATTTTTGTTTTGAATCAAATGTTACTCATTATTCAATATTTTCTTCAGTTCTTATGTGAAAACACGATAATGCCAATATTCAAATGCATGAGAAATGCCAATCCAGGCTTGTTTCTGCTACTTGTAGCAATTCATAATTCATCATAGGTTCTAATGGTGGTGTAGACCCAATGCATTTCAGGCATTTAGCCCTTTGTCAGGGGTAACCAATCTAACACCCCAAGCAATTTAAACAGAGAGTTCCAAGAGATTTAAAGAAATTACACATACTCACGGACTTACCACAAAACACTTGGTGGTACATCACAACACACCTCAATACCACTGCAGTTAGTGAAATGCATTATGTGTGTATATAATGAGGCAGTAAATTCTTATCTGAAGCTATGAAGAGTTATTGTTTTGTTGTCAATGCTACTAGTGTGTCACTAAAAGAAAAGGCGTCCCGCTTGTAGAAGCCCACAGATCTGCCAAGTATTCAACTATCTTAAAGAAGAACAGATTGTCTACTTATGTTGTAGAATGGAGCCCAGTTTGGTGAGGTGGTGCCGCAGAACCCCTTTGAATCATTGAACACGGACAAAATACTCCCTTTCCAACTGGGCACCAATCTTCCCATATAGACATTTTATTTGAGCATATGTACCCCCCTAGTAAAGAATCTTGATAAGTTGCCTGTTATTTTTACTGTGTGTTGCTTTCATCACTTGCATTCTGGGGTTTTACTCTGTGTCACTTACTTCTGGGGGGCCAGATTTAAGAGGTCCTCGTATTTTGGTTGTAAAGGGTGAAACTGAGTTTTGCAGAATCATGGGTGTGACCCCCTGCACACACGTTGCAGGTGGTGTGTGTATAGGACAGATATGGTTGATCTTTATTTTATGCCATTGTCCTCCACTGATGATGCAATGTAATGGAAAATGTGGATTAAAGGAAAAAGTTCAGTGGGTTCTGAGTCCTGCTCCCGAGATTTGTGGGAAACTTGAATCTAGGATCCAGGTGATGGCAGTATTTCTCGGGCGTCTAACCAAATACCATCTAGTTGAGTAATAGAAGAAAGTATTAATGTTGCACGTACCGCCCAAACGTGTATGTCAATATATCATCACAAGTTGCTAATAATAGGTTATGAACTTATTGTAGAGGTAATGGGAATTGTTGTCTTTAACATGTAAGTATTGAAGCTAGTTTAGATCTACGTGTGTTTGTTATTCCAATTTAGCCTCCTATTAGCACTAGAATAGATGCATAGTTAGCAATGACCTAGTAGTTGACGTTTAATTAACCCTTTTCATTCTGGTTTTGAAACCCATTTTCAAGAAAACAAATCACAACTAATGATTAAATAGCATGATTCCAAGCAGATTTCACAGTATCTCTAGAAAACAGTCAAATAATATAATTGAACAGGCTGTTGTGTTTAAAACGGATGGTGCTATTGCCACCAGTTACACCGCAGTATATTTAAATCATTAGCATGATTAGGAACTCAGGCATACAACATTGAAACTGCCCACAACACTAGCCATTTACCACTTACAACAAAGAAAATGCTATAGCGCCCAACTTCTAGCGCTCCAAAGGCACGAGTAACTCCTGATGTGCTCAGTGTAATATTTCAAGTCAGTGGGACCTGGCCCTGTTGGGCTGCACCGGAACAAATGTGATAAAAACACAGTGGATAAAATATCACCTCACAAGTGCATTTATATTTTATGCTACACATATTGTCAACATTTTGTTTAAAAGGCCTGCTTGAGTTGCTAGTTCTTTTGACAAGAAAAATAACTGTGCAGAACTATAGCTATGGTGCCTTAGGTTTTTCATCTGTCGTTCAGTTGATTGTATAATATCACCAAAATGAGGCTAGCCATTGTGTGAATATGTCACCACACACGGTCTTTGGTGTAGCTACTGGAATCATGCCATTTGTCAGCATCTCATGAAAGCATGTTTGTGGAAGAAGTGTCCAGCAATAGTCCGACCCTGCCCTTGTTGCCTTCTTATTGTTTGGGTTTTACTGATCCTAATTTCCATTTATTTTCCCTCGGCATGTACACATAATTGCTGGCTTGTTCCAAATAGCTGTTAACTTGCCTTAATGAAGGGCAAAAATAATAGGGTTTATGTTTGTTGCTGAAGCCATGTCACACCTGCTTATTGACATATCCCTCTTCTTCCATTTACTGCAGCCCTGCTGGAAGCAGCAAATATGGGTCCTCTGGTAACATCAGTCAGGGAAGCTCCCAGCTGAGTGAGCCTGACCAGTACCATGAGAGCGTGCATGGGTCTGAGCATGATGAAGAACACCGAGACCGTGACTCAAACTACTCGTGCAGGACAACTGGCAGCTTCCAGAAGAATGGACATGATTGGAGCAGCGACCATGACACGGATAAACTTGAGTCATGCCAGAAAAATGAAGCAACTAACAATGATATTCCTGCCAAATCAACACTTGCACCAGAACTTCCTAAAAATGTTCTTTTACAGAAAGCAGAAAGGTATTATTTAATATCTTGAATTTTGCCCAGTAAGTACATACACTTCTGTTCAATTGAACTTCCAGACAGACTCGATGGTCACATTGTTTCCTCTTTAGTTTTCTCATTGAGCTTAAACTTTTTTTGGCATAATAATGCCTTTGTTAATTGTTCCTACTGTAATATACTTATTGATTACCATTTTTGGGCACTTATTACCTTTTTTATACAGATGTTGGGTCTTAGTTGTATCTCACGGATGACTAAGCATTTCCTTTCTTTAAACCATAACTCACTCTGCTTGCCACTCTACTCTGCTCTTTCCTCTTTCTTTTCCTCATCTGTCCATGTCTTCAAATGCGATTGGACTCTATCTCTGCTTGGTCTTTGTCGTTAAGTTACCTCTGTGTTTTAGCTATTTATATTGCTCAACCCCAGCTGAGAGGAATGTGTCTTGTAAATTGAGGGGATGTATGATGGTACAACGCGTACCGTTACAACGCGTCCCTTTACAACGCAGTTTTAACAACGCAAGTCGTTACGAGGGGCGCTGATAGTGAATAGTTTAATTTACTATTCCAACACCAGTCCCCGTGGATAGTAGGCAAGGTGTAGGATAGTAAATTAAACTATCCCTTATCCTAGAGCGCCCTCCAGCGAAAGTCGTTGTAACGACTTTTGTTGTTAAAGCTGCGTCGCAACGGTACCGCGTTGTACCAGTTACGTTGTAAAGGATGTTTGCCAAATTGAGGCATACGGATACAGTGTAGAGATCATGTATATAGCTGGGGTTAGGACTGTGGGGTACCACCCTAAAGCAGGGGGCGGCGGGTAAGAGGTATTGACACTTGATGATGGATTAGACGCTCCCTAATCCAGATCCTCAGTTCTTCCCTCGACTACTAGCTTACACCATGATTAACTAATCTGTGGTAGCTGGTATTGCACCAGAGAGAGTTGGCACTGTGCTGTGTATCTTTCCATGGGAGTCAGTTTGAACGATTGGGTCTTTATATTTGCTCCCTTAGAGGGATCAATCTTATTTAAACGTGGCTGCTTGAGATTTACAGACCTCTGTAAACTCACCGCAGTCTCTCCTATGAACAGGATTGCTCTGCACTCGAGATATGAGTAGTAAAGATAAACTCCTTCTGAATCATAGGATGTTTATTGCTTATCACATGTAACTGATCCTCTTCCTCTCCTGTATCCAGTCTGTGAATAATAGAAATCTTACAGAAAAATATTCTTCAGTAACACTGTACGCCAATTCGCAAGGCGTGCTATGGTAGGTAAGCTCCTGACTCATTAGTAAAACAGCACTCTGGCTTCAGTCTAATTTACAGTTCTGTTTACCTGGATCCAACTTCCTTCATTTTCGTACGTCACTGTTGCTGCAGGTAATATATTTAACCGTAAATTGGTCTTCTAAAACTTCATACAATTATGGAATCTATAAGATAAGCTATGGTGTGGTTACTTGAATGTAAAAATGGCAGATGTGGGCTTAGAAGTTTTTATTATGAATAGTTAAAGTGCCCAATGATCTCCACATACAGGTGGAAATTAATCTTATGACGCACATGAAGGTACCTACGATGCAGAATTTTGAATACCAGAACGCTACTTTTCCACCTTCATCGTAGGATCTTCGGGCCATATGTATCATCAACCTGATTTGCCATTCTGAAATAGCGATTTTTTAGAAATCGCTATTTCAAAATCGCAAATTGGGATATATGTACAAATTCGCAATTTTTTTGCGAATTCTTAGTATTCCTAAATTGCGATTTGCAAATTGTGAATCGCAACTAAGGAATACTTTTCCATTCATTTCTTTGGGCCAGGAGGCCCATAGGAATGAATGGGAAGTTATTCTCAATTTGCGATTCACAATTTTGAGAATCGCAAATTGAGAATAATTTCAAGGGTGCATGGGTGTCCAAAGGACCCCTGTTGCACAATTGAAATAAGCATGGGTGCACATGTGGCGAACATACATGCCCTTAGGGCATGTATGTGCGTCACATGACACTTTTGAAAAATGCAAAAATGCGCAATTTTCAAGGAATTCGCAACTTACCACCAACTTGAAGTTGGTGGTAATTTGCGATTCCTTAAGGACAATTTGCAAATTTTTTTTGCTTCATACATTTCATTTTGCGATTCCTTATTTTGCACCAGATTTTCCTTAGTACATACCGTTTAGCAAATTCGCAAACGCCGAAATTCGCAGAATTTCGGCGAATGCGAATTTGCTTGATATATATGTCCCTTCATTACTAGTCATAAATGTTTGAACAGTAGACTTATCCCCACTAGTACAGTTTCCAGGTACCAGACTGCCCCATAATGGCTGTGGAGCGCTCTTCGGGCTCAAAGAAGAGCCTAAAGTCAGTGTTTGAGGACAGATAGGTGGGTTGTGGACTGCCAATGTATTGGGCTTTGCCCCAGTATTGGAACTTTCATAGATTCCCATAGCTTGTATCATTCCCCGTCATCTGAATGGGAGTCTCGGTAACATAATTAACATAGCAGTAGGTACAAAAGAGAAAGAAAAAGGCCTAGGCCTAATTCCCTTTTGTGGTACAAAAGGGGGTGGTGATGGACGGAGCATCTGAATCAATCAAACACTCACACCCAGTCAAAAGATCTGGGTTGAATCCATCACCGTTCTTTAGCCCACTCTGCCACCCCAATTCAGACATAGCTATATGCAAATCAGTCTGACCCTGTGCCTCATGGGAACAGTCCAGCCCGAACTGCCAAGCCATGCCTTCCCTGGACCGGAAACAAGCTTCCGAGGACCGGTTTCTGGCATTCCAGCCGTCTTCAGCCCGGCTTGCTTGAATCCAGTGGCAAAGTGAGCAGGGGACTCACGTCTGAGCATACCCTACCACACTTATGGCGGCCAAAAGCAATACAAAAGGGGGTGGTGATGGACGGAGCATCTGAATCAATCAAACACTCACACCCTTTTGTAGCATATCCGCCTTTTTGTAAAAGAGACCAAAACTAAGCCTCAGCCAATCCGAGGAGCCTCACCCAATGGAACCCTCCTGAAGGAACCTCAGAGCCTTCGATTTTCTACCGCACGTTGTGCTTAGGAAGTCTCCTTTTAGCTTTGCTCATTTTTTACTCTTTTGAGAGATTTTCGTCAACTTTTTTCTTCAGGATTGTTTAGAGTTTCTTTTGAAATGTCTGCCAAGGAGAAGAAGGCCCTTTTCAAGTCCTGTTCCACCTATGTCAAGAAAAGGTTATATGTGGAGAACAGGAATAAGGACTGTTTATATTGCCTGTATCCTGATCATGAGGCTGTGGACTGCAAGATCTGCTGCACCTTCTCTACAAAGACCCTCCGGGACCGTGAGGGTCACCTCCTCACTTGGCTCCAAAAATTGAAGTCCAGAAAAGAGACAGTGTCAAGTGACAGTGAGGACTCTTCTTCAGCGACATCATCCAGAATGTCCGTCTTCTGTGGAGCGTCCAGTTAAGGCCTCAAAAAAGAACCCCCGTGAGTCTGTGCACCAAAGTCCTGTCAAATCTCCTCACCATGGTGTACGGCACAGCTTTTCAAACTGTGTGGCGCGACACGTTACTGTGTCGCGACCCACACGTAGGTGTGTCGCGCGATGCGACGCGATGACGTCGGCCGGCCGATATTAGGCCGGGGAATGCCACTCGAGCCCCCTCACTCAAGGATTAAGATTTACGACGTGCACGCAGGCGGAAGGCGGAAGGCAGAGTAGCTGGAGCTCGATCCCGGACTGTAAGCCTGAAAGTAGTGTAATAGGAGCTCCCATTGTTTACAAAAATCTTTTGTTTTCCCCTAGCTCCCGTAAAAAGCTTTTCTAAAGAGGGTAAAGATGGACATGGCTGGATGGAAATCCGCGAACTCTTTTTCCACCATCACGTCCTTTATAGCACTGTGCCGGAACTTTGGATTCTCAACAGTTGCCACAATTGGAGTTTTATTTTGAAAATTACACAAAATGGGGCTCTGCAAAAACAAATAATTGGGGTATGTCGATGGCCATTTGGAGTGCGCCACGTATTAGAAATGCTCTTATGTACAGCATTATGCAAATGTTGTTTCCGCGATAACCACCGGGTGAAAAGCACACACTGTCAGTCTCACCGTGCTTGCGTCGCCCTGTGTGTCAGAGCAGGAGGTCGCCGTAATCGGCGAGAGTTCAGCAAGTGACCCCACAAGACTAGTGACAACTAAAAACAAAGAAAATAACAAAAAAGAAAGTACTTAATATAAAAATAGGCAAGATATTGTTCTATATAACTCACTTTCCTACGGAGCCTTTTGTAATGAGATTTAACATTGAAATGTCTGCCATCGAGAGGGGTGCAGCACAACATATTCACATACGTGCTTGGCTAGGAGTAAAATGCCATGCACCCACGAGGTCAGGCTCTCTCTGTGACCCCCCAGCTTGTTACTGCCCGTGTCGTTGGTGGTGGACTTACAAGCTCCCTAGAATCCAATATGTTGCTCTCTGCCTTTGAAAGCTGAAGATGCCAAATATTTTGTATTCCTCAGAGCTATTGTGCGAAAGGGTCACTGTGATTTGTGATGTAGTGTTAGAAGAATCTTGTGAGACTTCCTACCTGTAATTGCCCATATGGAAGGTCATTAGGCGTAAAGTAAAACAGTACACCTCATATGAAAAAAATGAACTAAAGGCACACTATCATAATGTATAAATCACGCAATACATTAAGTTATACAACACACCAAGCAGCATGCACAGTGAATTATTTCAGGTCGAAGGCCAAAAGAAGTTTTGGGCCGGTGCCCAATGTGACTTTAGCACCAATGTGTAAACACAATATACATGGTAAAAAACGGACCTTTGCCCATTGCACTGCAGGAATCATCCACTCATATTTCATTGGCCAAGACAACTATTTCCCTGCATAAATTCAGTGGAAAGTTGTTCACAGATTCTCCCGGGACAGAACTGCAACAGCACAGGGGCCTCTCGCTCGGGTCATCAATCAATCAATCCAGATTTGAAAGGATGAAGCTCCAATTGGTGAAGGTGTCAGCGCTCCTGATTGCTTGTGCATTATTCATGACGCAGGTATGCACTCATAAGAACATATTTTTGCTAAAGCCACTGGGTAGTAATGTGAAAGGGGTTTGGTGCAGGAGGGCTGCACCCCCTTAGTGCCCCCCAATTCAGTCTATAGCCAATATGTATATGTGTGAGAGTTTCAACGGGTCTTCGGCGCACTCTGCAGACAGCTTACATCATTTTGCGTTAAGCGATGGGAATATGCTATTTGTAGCAGTTTACAGTGCTTTATTTGTAAAATAATGAGTGCCGATGCTCCTTCTCAGAAGCTAGTGGTCGGCACTATTAAACCTCAGCGGGCCGAATAATACCAAGGCCGCAGTCCTGAGCCCACCCAATGTCCTACTTCCATCCATTGCCAGACAGGGCCGACCCCTTCATCTCGCTCTTACAGCTTTCTGCTTCCTTCCTTGTAGACTGGGTTTCAGCCTTCCTCTTCTTCGGCCTCCTTTCCTGTTTATATTCCACTCGCCTGCTCTCAGCAAATGTTTGATAAGGAAAAATAAGTGGCAGTTCTCAAACATGAGTGGCGGTGGCCACCACCGGCTTAGATTAAACACTGGACACCGCCTTTCAAATCCTATGCAGCCAACCAAGCACTTTTAGTGCTCAAGTCTGCGCAAATTTCATTCCTTTCTCACACTCTGGCAGGCAAAATAAGGGCCTCCTGTGCTTTATTGTAGCCGGATACTGCTGGCCGAATTTCAGGTGGTGCTTTTGAAGCTCGAGGATGGCCAAACTCTACTTCCCGAGCAACACTTCCGGTTTTATTCAGCGAGTTGTGTTCGCACTCTGAAACGGTAGCTAGCAAGGAAGCCATCGTGGACCACTTTTTAAAAATCATTTTAAAAAAATCGTAACAATAGAGAGCAAATTATTTTTTGAAAACAAATGCTTTGCAAGATGCTCTTGTGAATGTTGTTTAAAAATATATATTACAAATCAATAATTTTTTTTAAAAATCAATGAACCGTTTACGTGCGATATGTTGTGTCCCCATACATTTTGATATTTACAGTTTCTATGACATATATGTATTTGTCCTCTCTTATATGCAGTTAATTTTAGCTCCAAGTGCTGAATGGAAAACATATGACTCGTCTTATTTTCTGTTGCCTTTTGGTGCGCTGCGTGGAGGAAAGCGGTCCCATCTGAGTTCAATGCGCAGAGACCGGATGATAAGTTGCATGATTGTTTTATCACTCACAATTCCCCCTTCCTGAATGGATTTTTGTATAACTCATATTCAGCAAGGCAGCAGGTGGACTTTGTGCGTGGTTGAAAGGGTTGGCAGGGCGTGCACCTGCCCTTTTTTTGCCGTAAATCACTGAGGCATGTGTGAATGTGTGCATGATTATATTCTTGTTTCATGCACAAATCTAACCTTGCTTACACTCAGTTTTGCCAGTCACTGGCTTTGTTAGACCAGATTAACAATTGCTTTATTAACCTTCCTGCTGTCTCAAATTTGCTTGGAAATGCACCATTTGCCCACTACTTTTTTCAAAAATGTCCCCCCTTATGTGGTTCGTGCTCGCTCGCTGCGCTCGCGTTACCGTGTCCCTGAATTTTTTTTCACAAAAAGGTGTGTCACCAGCACGAAAAGTTTGGAAAGCTATGGTGTACGGAGAGGGAGGGACCATCTACACCTTCAGCAGTGGTGGAGACTGCTTCAACGTTTAAAAAAACGACTTCTCAGTCTTCTGAGAAGTCTGGGAAAAGCTTCAAATCATCAATGACGCAGCAGAAGACTCAGTCGACGAAGGCGTCTAAATCTAAGGTGACCAAAGTTGCGCCGTTCACGGGCTCGTCGACGGCACAATCGTTGTCGACAGGATCGTCGACAACGGTGACGTCGACGAGGATGTCGACGGGAATTTCAACGACGGTAGCGACAATGAGGATTTGTGACTACGATGGTGTTGTCGACGAGTGCTTCAACGACAACCATGACTACGGCAGGATTGTCGACTGTCTCGTCGATGACGGTGTCGACGATGCCCATCTCGTAGTCGGCAGTCCGTCCATCGACGGTGGCTCTTCCTTCAACGACGTCGACGATGGTTATACCTTCACCTTCATCTTCTCCATCGTCCACGGTACAGTCGACGATGCAATAGTCGATGGACAGGATAACAATTTCCTTGAAAAGGATAACTCCGGACATGACGTCTCCAAGGAGGGTTACCCCCTTTCCTCCCGCTTTGTTACTAGAAGAAGAAGAGAAGGATTCTGACGAAGAGGATCAGGACTCTTTTGGGTATGCCCACAGTCCATCTCAGCTGCAGATTAAAAGTCAGGACACTGATTCTGAGGGCGAGTTTCTTCATGAATGTACTTACCAACATTCTTACCAACGTCAAGAATCCGCAGGCCAAGAAATGGTATCTGTTCCTTCCTCTATTTTGGCGGATCTCCATAGTATGCTGCAGGACTATAAAAACAGGTCATCTCAAGTTACAAGCAGTTCAAACTACGACTGCCCCTACATCTCCATTGATGATTTCTCCAATGTTGCCAACTCAGGTGTTCTCTCAGCCTCCAACACCTGCTTTGAATATTCCTTCGAGGCTACCAGACCTTCAGGATGATTCCTCGGATGAGGATCAATATATTGATAACAAGCCTAATCAAGGCTTAGAATGGGATGAGTATGTGATCCCGTATCCCGCATCGCCTAACCCAGATCCGGTGGATTCTCCCCCAGCGGATGTCGGGGGTTTCCATAAGTTGATGGAAAGAGCATCAAGCTAGTTCAAGCTACCTATGCCTAAAGGTGGGCATAGTTCGCGAAGTAGCGCTACGCGAACTTCACGTAGCACTACGCGAGCTGTGTAGTAGCATGTTCGCACTGTGCAAGATGCGTTTTCAATGATTGCACAGTGCAAAGACGCATCCAGCACTGTGCAATCATTGAAAACGGCATCTTGCACAGTGTGAGCTGTAGTTTTCTGCTGCTCGAGTAGATTTTTACTCGAGCGGCAGCTTTCTCAAGGCGAACTGGTAGTTTCTCATTGCGAGCGGTCGCGAGCATGCGCAACCACTGGCAATGAGAAACCTGACCTCCCCGCGTTAAGAATCTCGCCGGGATGTCATTTTGCGTGCTTGCGGTCGTGAACATGACGTTCAGGACCGCGAACAAGCAAAAAATTACCGCTGCACTACGCTACGCTGCACTACGCGTGTTTGCACTGTGCTACGTGCAGCTCGCGTAGTGCGAAGTTGCGCAAACTTCGCAAACTACGCGAGCGTAGCGCTTCGCCCAGGGTTACCTATGCCTTCTGTACTGACAGAGTGTTTTCTCTATGACTTTAAAGAGCCCAATAGGAAGGTGACCCGATCTATACCCATTGTGGAGCATGTGTGGGATGAGGGTCTTAAGGCTATGAGAAACCCGGCTACTGTTATTCCAGTTCTGCCACGCCTGGAAAAGAAATATAAGGCGCCTGAGGATGGGCCAGCGTCCTTGACTGGACAACCTAAACTGGACTCTGTGATATAACAGGCGGCACAGAGGAAGTCCCGCGACCCTTCGGCACCCCTTACAACTCCTCCCGATAAGGAGGGCAGGCGTCTTGACAACGCAGGAATGAGGTTCTCGTCAATGGCTAGCCTTCTGGTGCGAGTGGGGAATGCTCTGGCGATATTGGGCAGGTATGATCGCCAATTGTGGTGTGATCTTTCACCTTATTTGGATCAACTTCCACAGGAGGCAAAAGGTGAGGCCAAGAACATTTAGCAAGAAGGGGAAACGACGTCGGCTGAGGTGATAGATTGTGCCATGGACATCGCCACTGCAGCTTTTAGATCTTTGGCTGGAGCTGCAGTACTTCATCGTCAGGCATGGCTCAGAGCGACGTGGTTCAGGCCAGAGGTCCAGAATAAGATCTTGGACCTCCCCTTCGACTGAGAGGCGTTATTCAGAAAACACATAGATGATGCCCTCCAAGAGATAAAGAAGGATACAGAGATGGCTTGGTCTCTTGGTGCGCTTCAGTACCGGAAAGCTCCTTTCAGAGGTGCCAGGGGCAGGAGAACCACGGCATACAGAGGCTCATTCCAGCAGCAAAGGTACTCGTCATATGGATCAGCGTCGCAACAGTATCGTCGGCCCTATCATCAGAAACAAGGTCAAGCCTAGACTTACTCTGGATCAAATACCAGAGGGAAACAGAACCGCCAGGGAAGTGATATGCCCAAGAGGCAACAGCGGCGTTATGGCTCTGCCTGCTGGGCCCTCCTCCATGATAACATCAGTAGGAGGCAGGATGTCACAATACCTGCGCAACTGGTCTCCGATAACATCGGACCGTTGGGTGCTCAACATAATTCGAATGGGCCATACCTTGGAATTCACTCAAATCCCACCTTCCAAGCCCCCTGCTGCCATTCCATCAAAACATCTCCGTCTCTTGCAGCTCGAAGTTCATCAGATGCTCCTGAAGAGAGCTGTGGAGCTGGTTCCCTTATCTCAAAAAGGGAAAGGATTCTATTCCAGGTTCTTCCTGGTGAAGAAGACGCTGGAGAAATAACGCCCTATTTTAGACCTCAGGGAGCTAAACACCTATCTCATTTCCCAATCCTTTCGGATGGTTTCCCTTCAGGATATAATACGTCTAGTCAATCCGGGGGATTTCATGGCCACTCTCTATCTCGAAGATGCGTATTTTTACATACCCATTCACCCTCCACACAGGAGCTTTCTACGATTTACAGTAGCCAAGAGCCACTTTCAATTCGCTCTGCCCCAAGAATCTTTACCAAGGTGTTGGCTCCTGTGGCAGCTTTCCTACGGAAACATCACTTTCAGGTCTTCCCATACCTGGACGATTGGTTGCTGAAGGCTCTGTCTATGGAGGCTGTGAGAGAAGCAGTCAACGCATGTACGAACCTATTCCAGAATTTGGGTCTTACTCTCAACAAGGAAAAATCATCTCTGATTCCGTCCAGAACAGCGCGGTACCTGGGGGCCATCCTGGACTCAAATCTCAGCAAGGCTTTCCCATTCATAGAAAGGCAGGAAAAACTGCAAACCATGGCGCTGCTCTTGAGAAGAAGAAAGTGTCTTTCAGTACGCCGTTCCAAATCCCTTCTGGGGGTGATCTCCTCATGCATCCCTCTAATCCCTCACTGCAGATTGCGGATGCGGCCTCTTCAAGAGCAGCTAGACAAACAGTGGAGGCAGGTTCATGGCTCATTCGACGACAATGTGACGATTACTTTCGTAATGAAAAGAGCGGCCTTGTGGTGGACGAAACAGGATAACCTTTCCCATGGTCTATCCTTCGTAGGCAATCCGTCTCCTCAATTGGTGACAACGGATGAGTCACTGGACGGCGGGGGTGCGGTGTCAGTGGGCATTGGTTGCCCCTGCACCGTCTTCTTCACATCAACCTCCTAGAACTCAGGGCTATCAGGCCAGCACTTCAAGCATTTCTTCCTCGACATCAGGGGTCGGAGGTTCTCACCGGAACGGACAACACCACGGCCATGCACTACATAAACCAGGAAGGGTGTACCAGGTCTCTTCCGTTGTCTCAGGAGGCCCAGAAGATTTGGGAATGGGCTATTCTGCACGGATTATCACTGCAGGCAGAACGTCTACCAGGAGTCCTAAACGAAAAGGCAGACAGACTCAGCAGGCTATCGTCAGTCAGTCAGTCACGAATGGGAACTGAACCAAGTGGTCTTAGAAGAGATTTTTCAATGGTGGGGCAAACCCTCAATAGATCTATTTGCCACCCCGACCAACAAGAAATGCCGGTCTTATGCAAGCTGGCTTCACCATCGAGGGTCATTTGGGAATGCGCTTTCGATAGCTTGGTCAAGAGCATTTGTGTACGCCTTTCCCCCCCATTCCACTGATCCTGAAGCTTATCAGGAAGATCAAAACGGCACCATGCAAGATGATCTTGATAGCTCCTGCTTGGCTGAGACAGTTCTGGTTCACAGAACTTCACCTTCTGTCACTCGTCCCTCCTCTTCCTTTGCGGGCGATTCCAGATCTTCTCACGATGTCCCACGGACAGATTTGGCACCCGGATCCAGAGTCATTACACCTGACTGCAGCGAGAATTCATGAACCTTCCTATCTCGAATGAAATAAGAGAAGTTCTATCCCATGCTAGAGCTCCTTCCACAAATAAAACTTACTGTTTAAAATGGAATTTTTTTTGCATTTGGTGCCGGAAGGAAAGTGTTGACCCTTTCTCTTCTCAGCCTCATCATCTTCTACCTTATCTTTTGTCTTTGGCTAAGACAGGATTCATGTATCCATAAAGGTTCACTTGGCAGCGATTTTCTGCTACAGACGCTCGGCATCTGGACCTTCTCTCTGGTCTTCAAGAATAATTAAACAATTTCTCAAGGGCTTGTTTCGAGTCAGCCCCCCATTGAGGCCTCCGCCTCCTACATGGCATTTGAATTTAGTTCTCGCACAGCTCATGAAGGATCCCTTCGAACCAATTCATCGTACAGACATAACATTTCTTCAATGGAAGTTGGCTCGCCTGCTTGCTCTCACATCGGCGAGACGCATTGGGGAATTGCAAGCTCTCACAATACAGGAACATTTTCTCCAATTCAAGAGAAATACTGTGATTTTGAGGACTAACCCGAGGTTCATACCTAAAGTGCCTTCAGACTTTAATCTAAATGAACCAGTGATTCTCAAGTCTTTCTTTCCTCAACCTTCCACACAGGCGGAGAGGTTACTTCATTCTCTGGATGTGCAGCGGTGCTTTAAATTTTATTTGGATCGCACCAAAGGGTTTCGTAAATCTTCACAATTATTCATTGCTTTTGGTGGTCCTCGCAAGGGCCTTCCACTTTCAAGGCAAAGTATCGCAAGATGGATTTCCAGTGCTATTCTATATTGCCACTCAACAGAGGGTAAGCCGCTGGACAACAGGATTAGAGCACACTCCACAAGATCCGTGGCTTCATCCACAGCTATCTTCGCGGGAGTACCTATCAGAGACATTTGCAGAGCAGCGACTTGGAGCAGCGTGCACACCTTTACGAAGCATTACTGCTTGGAATCCTTGACACAGGAAGACACAGCTGTGGGCCAGGCAGTCCTGAGGAACCTCTTCCACTAATTGGTGAGCTTTCCCTACTATCCCTCCTTCCTTTGTTTTTATTCATATTTTGTGTTTAGTGTCAAAACAAATTGTTATTTCAGTATATAATTTACTTCTGTGTTCATGATGGTACAGAGGCAATCATGTTTTTTTTTATGTCACAAAATGTGCTTTATTTCTTACTGTTAGCTACTCTGATACAAGCTATGGGAATATATGAAAGTTCCAATACTGGGGCAAGAAAACAAGTTACTTACCTGCAACTTTGGTTCCCCAGTATTGGTAACTTTCATAGATTCCCATGCGCCCACCCTCCTCCCCTGGGAAAGCTCAGCCTTCAGCAGATGTGGTTACTGTTACACAACCGCTACGAAAATCTGAGGCTCTGAGGTTCCTTCAGGAGGGTTCTATGGGGTGAGGCTCCTCTGATTGGCTGAGGCTTAGTTTTGGTCTCTTTTAAAAAAAGAGGCGGATATGCTACAAAAGGAAATGAGGACTAGGCCTTTATCTTTCTCTTTTGTACCTACTGCTATGTTATTTTTGTTACCGAGACTCCCATTCCGGCGACGGGAAATGATGCACGCTGTGGGAATCTATGAAAGTTACCAATACCGGGGAACCAAAGTTACAGGTAAGTAACCTGTTTTCTTAGTGTGCACTGTAGTTCAGAGCGCCATTACCTGGAATTCTTCATGACCACAAGCTGCCAAGGAACATGATGTTGTATTGATAACAGCCATCACAATTCAGTTCTAAAAGCTATGCAGCGGTTGTTCAGTTTTGTCCATCGTATACCACGACATATGCCTGGCTTATGGATCAGTGGAATTGGACATGGTTTATACAAGAATATGTGCCAAATATACCAGTCCTTATGCCAGTTTGGGGTCCTTCTGCTGGGTGTCTTTTGAGCTGGGACTGCAGATGGCTTCAGTATTTCCCAATAGCTATTTATCACTTGTAAGCAAGAAACGCTGATGGATACTTAGCTAAGTGTTTTGTCCATTTAACTCTTTGGGTTTAGTTGTAATTGTCTCAGACGATACTTTCTCCCTTTTTTTGTGTAAATTGACCACAATACTAAGATTACAGCATACATAGTGGAGTTAGAAATAGCGTTCCTGTTAGAAGTCTACTTCTCTATGATACGCAAAACAATTTAGTTATGCGCCAAGGGAGATGTATTCGTTTTGCATTTGCCAACTAGAATTATAAAATATATGGGTTATACATGTTAATATTGTGTGGGATTATTGGCACATAGTTGCTAAGTCAAAAGAAAGAGGTGTGTGGGCTATGCCTTACGAAGGTGGTATAGGTGCAATTTATAATCTTGAAATGCTGCTTGCTAGAGGAGGCCATGAACCAATTTACCCTTGCCTTGCTCAGTTGTCAATCTTAGTGGCATTGGAGGCACACAGTTGGGAATCTTTAAGCAATCCTGCAGATAATAATAATTGTATGAAACTAATATTTTTCATTAAGGCCCCTAAATGTACTGTTTTAAAACCGATTCGTGTTTTAAATGCAGAATGGATTATATGAGTTGTTCACATGGTTCTACAAATAATGTCTGAACAATAAATCAAAAACCTATCCCTCTTGACGTTGATGTGGGCATGCCGTATCGGGGGTGTACTAAAAGAGCATTAGATATACCTGGCCTGTTTCCAGAGAAAGCTTGTTTACTGGTGTTTCTGGATCTGGATGTGCCAAGCCTGAGAAGACCTTGACTTCTATGGATTCTGTTTGTGTCTGAGATTATTTCGATACTGTGATAAATATTTCTGGTTGTTCACATGATTTACCTGTTACATAGTGCATGCTGTCTTCTATGCCAAGCAGTGTTCCAACGGAGGTCAACCGAGGTATTTCAGGACAGACATTATGTGCTGAGACATGTCTGCGTCCGAAACCAGATGTGCTGCTTGATGTCTGCATTAAGAGCTGAGATGTGGCGAGGTTATTCAGTAGCACATTTCACCTAGTCTACACTTCAGAGGAATAAGACTTGGACTGCCAGTTTATGAACTTGTTTTGAACTGAATGGCTTGAGACTACTGTAAAGTTGCAGATGACATCTGGTGTTTCTGTCCATTACTTTAATGTGACGGTCAAGGTGAAGTCGTTTCTAAAGTTGTATGCCTGGGGATTATGCTGAGGTGTGTTTTGTTTTACTGAGAGCAGAGGAAATGCAGCCTTCTGTGGTTTCTACTTGAGTTTCATATTCTTCGAGTTTTTCATTTTCATAAGTGAGGTACTGACGGCCTTCAAAATATGTGAGCATTGAGTCCTAATACATAACTGTGTATCATATCCATAATACAGCAGTTATTTATCTGTCTTTTTAAGGCACTGCTTAGTGGCTCCACCTAAAGATCAGGGAGGATATGTGCCTAGTGCCCAGAGCCGTCAACTTTGGGACTGGGGAACCAAGTTTGAATCATGGCATAGGCTCAACATCCTGTGATTCTGAGCAAATCATTTAATTTCCGGATGCCTAAAAGAGAAGTTAAAAAACTAAGACAAGAAATTGAAGCCTTGACTAAATCTTTATGAGATTGTAGGAATTCAGAAATAGTGACCTATCCTGGTGCATTGTAATCTGCCTGAAAGATACGCCCTAAACGAGGTAAGCAATATTCCGCCAGTAGCCATACTATTGAGTTAAAACTTATAGGGAGGTCCTGTGATCAACTCGAATGTTGTTTTATCAAGAAGGATGTTGAAGAATGAGTTTTCTTCAATAAAGAAGCAAAGAGTGTTTTCCACAGTTTTGATATTGGAGGTTTCAGTTTTGTGAACAAATTGGAAACCAGATTAGAAATCTACAGATCAGTTATTGTTACAATGGTAGCCTTCTAGTTGGCTGGCAACAAATTGTTCCTGAGCCTTGGAGAATAAGAGGAGTATTGTGAAGAGCCTGCTATTCTCCTGTGCCTCTGGACCAGTGTTGGGGTTTTTGAGAAAAGAGCAGAACATGGCCCAACTAGAAGGAATTTGGTAGAGTGCCCTGTTTCAAGCAGGAGTCCTTCATTTGTTGACACATGTGGGAAAGGCCATTGGAGTGTTCCTTATGTAGTGAAGAGAAGATGAGTCTGATGACAGTTATAGTTTGGGGTTATCTATGCCTTTCTTCACGGTATTCACAGTGATAGTGGTGAAGACATTCAAAATTTCTGTGGGGATTTTTTTGTTGATATTAATATTCTCTGTATTGTATAGAGCTGCGTGTTTGATTACATTCTCCCTAATTGCCATGCTTTTGCTGCATATGTGGAAGGGCAGGTTTATTCCTCTTATACTCCAGCAGAAGAGATGGACTGCACTATCTTGATTGTTTCTTATGATCTGGAAAAGTTATCTGAAGTGATTTCGCCCTCACATATGTTTCTATTTTACAGATGAAGCTTTCACCCTGTGTATAGTTAGTTTGATCTGGCAATTATATGTTTCATGAGGTGTTGGGGATTTTATTAATTTCCTTTCAGATGTTCATTGACCTTTTTGAAAATTGTTTACATAATTGTATTTCCAGTGGCTGTGGGTGCTAGTTTGTTGTTAATAAAATGAGCTCACCATTATATCATTATTCTAGCTGGAAGGGGCCCATAGACATGCCTTCATCAGACATCACTGTATAATATGGCTCACCACCTTCAGCATCTTTTCTATACAGGAACTATCTATTCTATGGCAATACATTTTAGCCAGTGTATCATAGCGAGCTCTGGATCTTTCATAGATTCACAATCCTATTCCATTTCATCTGATCTGCAAACTTAACTATGCTTAATGTAGGCAGACCTTCAGTGCATTAGCATATGTAAATAGTAATCCCATTGTGTAGGTGTACACGAGAGGCAATGATGTAGTAAAGTTTATATGTTACCAATTGATGGACTTTCTTGTCTTACATTTTTCATGTCAAGACTTTTGTTGCCCCCATGGTGAGAGTATTTCTGAGAAATATTTGACAAGAAAGATATATCCTGCAGGAACTAGCTACAAAATGCTAGTTACAAAAAAGATTTAGAGGAGGAATTATTCTTCCCAGCTGGGTCAATCTCTTCTAAATGTCAGGGTCTCTTTTCGGCCTTTTGTCTATATTAAGGGAAAGGATTTGACTTCTGCCCACAAACTTCCTACTTTCATGTTGTTTACTTTAAAAAGGATATTTTTCTGTGTCTGTAATAATCATGGCCTCACTCAAGGACAAATGTTGCCTTCACCAGCAGTCACAGGCCGGAGTTGGGTGAGATTTGCAAATCTTTTTCTAACAGAAGTCCAAGACAGACAGCTTTGAGAAACCATGGTAGTGTTTGATCTCCATGCTCCTGTGGCTGCTCTTGTTCCTATCCATCACATGGCCTCTCCGGGAAATAATTTTTATCTGAGATGATATTCTGTCATGAAAGTTCTCAACATTTCTCTTGCTTATAGCTATCTTCCTCCCAGATACTTAAACACAGTTTTCTTGGAGTATAGCGTGTTAAATTAAACATAATTGTAGTATTTTATATTTCCAACATAGAATTAGATCTTGCATGTAGTGTATTTTTTTTTTTTGCTCGTGTTCTATCAGCTAGGTTGACAAGTTCTACGTTGTTGCGATTTAATGATTTAATGATTTCTCTATTTCCAGCTATGACGAAGATCCGGGGCCACCACCATTTTCTCCAGCTCGTGCACGTTGGATTCGAGTGATCAATCGAGTCCGGGTGAGGTTGCAAGAGGTAGGATTGGCTTGGTAACACCCCTTGGCTGTGTTCTTTCTTCAGTGTGTGTGTTAATGTTCATTCAACATTGTCTGTCCTCCCATTTGTACAGTTATTTTATATTCGTACAAAATAGGCTGTTGCCATTGTTGTATGCTTAAAATATTCATTGTCTTCTCACACCTGTTCATTTTCTGTAGCTGCGATTATGCATTAATCTCCATATGTTGGGCAGCTGAAACATTCGAGTCTAATGTTTTTCTGTTGTGGTACAGGAGTTGGTCTGACTTAATATTTAGATGGTTTATGAACTGAAAGTGCTCTCAAATCCAAGTACCTTTTCTCTGTATTGATGTGGTAAGAAAAATATAGAATCCCAGTGGAAATTGTTAATAGTCCTGGAGAACAAATAAGAAGAATTGTCCATGTTCTGTAATGTAACTAATAGATGCATGCGCATATGTTTGCCCGAAGGCTAACCATGTTACTTTTAGTTTGCTTGGTCTTGCCTTTTCGTAAACTGTGTGTACCCTGTCACCTAGTGGTGGGAAAATAAGGCTGCTTTATAAATTCAGATATTTGAACAATAATTACTACACATGCGTAAAAAAATATCTGTTGCCCTTACTCGGAGGTTCATTCTCTCTGATTCCCAATTTGTTGTGCCTTACATATACATGTTCTCATCTAAGAAACAGCATATTTTTAGACCCTCGTTCCACATAAAGAAGAAAAGGAAGTAACCACATAAAAAAAATAATCGGCTTCTGAACTCAAGGTGACATTTACGCTATTGTTACCTCTCCATCCCTCTTGCTCCGGATAATGCAATTAAAGGAAAATAAAACATGAGGCATTCTTCCACCTGCATCCTTCCCATAGTCACAGTTCAATACACCAAGTTATTTTCTCTACATATGACAGTCAAAGAGCTGCAGCGCTACAAGTCTTGGATGGTACGTCCTTAAGTTCCCCTCTGTAGATATGTGTGGTATCAACTTTCACTCAGTTTTGCAAAAGACGTTCTCCTGTTGTGGAAAGTCTATGTTCATGTTTAACCCCTTGGCTGCGGGGCCGATTCCCCCACTGTGCTGGGGGTAGGGGAGACGCGCACAGTGCCCCGGTGCTCATGAAGAGCTGAGCTCGTCATGAGCCACGTTTCTCGTGTGCTCATGACGAGCTGAGCTCGTCATGACCACGCCCGTTCGTTAGAACGCCCAGCACAGCAGGTGAATTAGGCCCGCACCTGAGTGTTCTAACGGTCATGACGAACTCGGCTCTTCATGAGCACACGAGAACCGTGGCTCATGACGAGCTGAGATCGTCATGAGTGTCGGAGTGGTTAAAGCTCCATTGTGTAGTAAAATGTTTGAGCCCATAAGGCTGCAACTGGTATGTCTTCCTTCTTCTGATATGTGGCCACTCACATTCTTGCCTAACCTGCCATATATTGAAGCAGTGTAACTGCAACAAATGATGGACGGAATGCTAAATAATTCAAACATTCTCCCCCAGTCAAGAGGTCTGGTTTTAATCCGTTGTTCTTTTGCCCACTACGCCACCCCAGTTTGGACCCAGCCATATGCAAATCAGTCGTAATCCTGTACCTAAACGTAACAGTCCAGACCGAACTGCCATGCCAGGTCCTCACTGGACCTGAAGCAAGCATCTTGGGATCGATTTCAGGGTATGTCAACCTTCATCAGCCAGACTAGCTTGAATCCAGTGGTACAGTGAGCAAGGGACCCACGTCTGGGCATAACCATCCCAATTAGGGCGAAAAATGTAACTGCAACAAATGATGGACGCAATACTGAATGATTTAAACATTCTCCCCCAGTCCAGAGTTCTGGGTTAAATCCTTTTTTTAATATATATATATATTTTTTTATTGAACTAGATCCAGACAGACAATATAAACAGAGAAAACAAATTACAATCAGCTCATTACAAATAATAAATCAATAACTGAGTCAGCATAACAATTGAAGGAAGCGACACAAAGTTATGAAAAGACTATATAACAAATGTTCTAGCAAATTCGATTAAATTAAATCACAGTTACGGCTCCAGCTTTCCAATTTGTAATTGGGTACCATATTGAATCTCCAAGTTTCTTTGTTCTAATTCCCCTAGTAGCATAAATAGCCGTCTCGAAACTAAAAACTGCTAAGAATCGAGCTAGCCACATCTGGAAGCTAGGGGGTTCTAATTCTTTCCAGCGGGCTGACAGAACAATTCTAAGAACAGCCGTTCCAATAAATAGCAGTCTTTCCTCATGTTTTGAAAGTTCTAACGAGGAGTCGTAACCAAAAATAGACAGTGTTTCGGATTCAGGGAGTTTACGCTTAAATATCTCCTGCCAATAATCACTAATCGCTGTTTTAATGAGATCGAGCTTTGGACAGCTGCTAAACATATGTATTAGTGTCGCTGGGCCCTGCAAACATCTAGGACACAGATCATTTTCCCTTTTGCCCCAGGTGAATAATTTCGCAGGTGTGTAATAAAAGTTGAACACAGTTTTATAAGTCTGAGCTTTAAGGTTGCTAGCCATAAAAAGTAAGTCGCTTAGTTCCAACACTTTGTAGATATCAACATTAGGATTGCTAAGTTTAATAGCCCATTTTGTTTCGGTTTTCTCCAAGTCATCTTGGATGTTAGTTAACAAAATGTCATACAGCAATCCTATTCTTGTAGATGGTCTATTGACGGCTTCAATAATATCCACTCTCATTAAACTTAAGGCCGGACCTTTTGCTTTAAGGTTAGCATAGATTTGTACATATTTGATATAGTCACCATTAGAAAGTTGATATTTATTTTTTAAGTCTATAAACTTAGTTTCAAAATTATTTAACAAAAAGTCCTTTATTCTTCAGATTCCAAGTCTTTGCCATTTCCTAGCTGTAGCATCATGGGAGAGACCATGAGTAAGAATCGGTTGCCATAGTGAGGTGTATCTGTTAAATTTTATGATGTTCATATGCTTGGCAATCTTAGCCCATACCTTCCAGGCGCTACTTACGATTTCAAATTTACATTTCTTTCTAATATCTTTTGCTTCTGTTTGTTGTAAGAACAGCCCATTTGCATCTCTCCCAAGAACTAGCTCATATATTGATGGTAAGACATTAGCGTCTACGAATGCTATCTCAGGACTAAAATTAATCAGAGATGACATTTGTTTAAGAAGTGCTGCCCAATGGTAAAGACTAGTATTTGGAATGACAAGCCCACCTCTATCTCTAGGTAGTGACACTAACTTATGAGATCTCCTGATCTTTCCTTGTTGCCATAAGAATTTACTCATAAGAGAGTCGAGTATTTTTAAGGTCTTGGGGGCTACTGCAAAGGGAATTGCACGGAACAGATATAGACATCTGGGCAGCACATTCATTTTAAGAAAATTACCTCTTCCGATGATTGATAGGTGCAAACCATTAACCCGATCCAGATCTTTTTTAATTTTTTCAATAAGAGGGTTGAAGTTAAGGCCATTTATAAATTTAACATCGGAGCGGATAATAATTCCCAAATAAGTAGCCTTATCAGCTCTTCTCTAATCGATATAGTTAGTGTTATCTGTACAAAGTACAATTGTCTTCCCCCTGTTCAGAGAATACCCTGAGTGGATACCATATTCGGAGGGTAGGGTCACGATTTCCTCCATAGCCTCAATCGGGTCAGATGTAATAACCGCGATATCATCGGCATACGCCAAAACTTTTGTCTCATATTGATCACATATGATTGGATTGATAGATTGGCTCTCAAGAAATTTTAAAATTAATGGGTTTATATAAAGTGCAAATAGTAGGGGTGAGCAAGGGCACCCTGGTGATGTTAATATGACCTGATTCAGATCCTAACATCTGAAGTTTTGCTCTAGGTGATATATACATGGATTTAATAGCTTTAATAAATTTAGGGCCAAAATTATTGTGTAACATAACTGCCCAAAGGAAGCTCCACGAGACACGATCAAAAGCCTTTTCGGCATCCAGTAGGATCATTGACATCCGACCCCCCGTGACAGACATGGCATCAAAAAGGGCTATCGCCCTGCAGGTATGATCGGTAGTGCCTTTACCGGGAACGAAGGCATGCTGCCAGGGGGAGACAAGTTGTTCAATATCCCCACTGAGTCTTGTGGCCATCACTTTGGCGTATAATTTGGAGTCCGAATTGATTAAGGAAATAGGGCGATATGAAGTTAGTTGCTCAGGGGGTTTTCCTTTCTTAGGGAAGACAATTATATTTGTTTCATTCCATGAGTGCGGAGATACACCATTCCATTGTATCCCTAAAAAAAGATCAAGAAGCAGAGGTCAAAGTTGATGACTTAGTGTCTTGTACAGATCTATTGGTATTTTATCGGGTCCAGCTGCTTTACCAGATGAGTGACAACAGAGCAGTTTCCACTTCATGTAAAGTAATTTCAGCTTCTAAATCTTCCCGAGTAATATCATCTATGGTTTTTGATGCCTCATGATTGTGAAGGAGGTTATTAAGAAAACAAAATATTTCATTATCAGTAGATTTAACTTCTTCAGTATAGAGTTTCTGATAGTATTGCTGAAATTGTTGAATAATATTGGGAATGTTAGTGTATATTCGACCGCTATCAGTTATCTGGCTGATATAATTAGATACATTTTTTTGTCTTGTACGTAGAGCCAGCTGCCTACCAACTCTCTCCCCACTCTCATAAACACCTTTCCTATTTGCTTTATAAGTTTGGGCCACTTTTTCACTAAGGCTTGCATTCAACTCCGCTTTTAACATTGATAATTGATACATCGATTGTTTTGCATCTAATCTTTGCGAGATGATCATAGTGTGATTTTCTTCCGCCTTTGCTAAGGCCGCCATTTTCAAGCTGTAGTTGCTGATATTTTGTTTTCTAGCCCTAGCTTGAAAGCTTATAGTTTCCCCCCTAAGTGCTGATTTATAGCAGTCCCATACCACATTCCTTGTGGCGCTAAAACGATTAATATTGAAGAATTCCTCTGTCCAATTTTTGATATGTTTAATATAATCATTATTAGAGAGCAATTTGCGATCAAATGTCCATTGTCTAAATTTATTAGTTGAGATTTCTACCTTCATCGTAAAGACAAGGGCGTTGTGGTCTGATATAATTTTAGGGTATTTACTGATAGCGGATTGTGTGGCTAGATCCCTAGTTGAAAATACATAGTCTATACGAACGTGCTTTTGATGTGGGTGCAAAAAATACGTGTACCCAGCATTCTGGATGTTCGGATTTTTTGCTTCCCATATATCAATTAGCCCCAAACTATTTAAGTCTCCTAATTGCTTTATATACTTTAGGTTTTCGGCCTGTATAAGTCTGTTGTATAAGACTGTTATTATTGAGCATAGGGTTAAGAGAAATATTGAAGTCCCCACAAATAATTAGAGGGCCCTGCCAAGTAGCAAGTTCTGATTCAAGATATGTAAAGACTGTAGGGTCGTCCTGATTGGAGCCATAAATAGTGCAGATGGTTACACAAGTTTCACAATTGCCCATCTTCCATGAGAGTCAGAGAGATGACGTACAGGCCCACCTAAGTGTGATTTGGCTATTATTGCGACCCCTCTTATATTTGATGACTGCGTAGATGCCGCTAACAAATTATAGCCTCTTATTTTCAATAATGATCTCCTAGCCCATGACACATGTGTCTCTTGGAGACACAATATATCTACTGGGTTCAGGCCTATTAGCTCAGAGAATCGACGTTGTTTTTCATTGTTCAATAGCCCCCCTACATTCCAGGTTTGTATAACCAATTTACCCATTGTTTATTACAAAAGATTGACCAAAAGACTCTCTAAGTATCTTATTATTACGATCGGTTATTATCCAATTCATAGATTTTTTAGTATGTTTAATGAAAAAGAAATATGACAAAAATGTTGTCGTCGAATCTGGTTAATTTAAATTTTTTGTTTGAAAACCCCACCAACCTCCCCCCTCCCAACCACCCATAGCTACCCCGCCCACCACACCCGCTCCCCTTCCCCCCCCGCCCCGACATGTAGGCCATCAGACACTACCAGAGTCTGGGCGATGAATGCAGTGTAACACCTGAGCTACCGCTTCAACTAAATGAAAGGAAATATGTATAGTATTAGAGTGTATTAAGTGTACTGAGAAAAGTTAAATAAACCAGAGAGGGAAAAAGAAAGCATGCTACTAAACATATTTAAGCATATCTAAACATACTAGACAAGGCATGAAAAGCATGAACAAGCATAAAAATTATTATTAGCTATGGTGATACACTGAAAAAATAAGGAAAAATTGCAAATCTAGCTTTCCATTAATACTCTATTCAAACTACTGATGCAATTCCTCTCGGTAGGTTTTAGCTTTGATCTCAGAAACAAAGAATTTAGTATGGCCGCCCCAGATGACCTTAAGCTTAGCCGGATTATTCAAAAATGCTTGGGCTCCTTTCTCTTGAAAAAGTTTGATTAATGACCTTAGGCGCCAACGTCTCTCAACAGTAGCATGACAGAAATCTGGTCTAGTAAAGAAAGTAATTTCATTAAAGGTTAGTTTGTGATCAGGTCTCTCCTTTTCTGCTACTGTTTGCCTTAACAAAAAGTTACCAAAGTACACTAATATGGCATGAGGATATATTCCAGGTTTAGGCGGGGGGTTGAAGGGCATTCGATGGATACGCTGAACTTAAACGTCCCAATCCCAGGTCGTAAGTTCCGGCATTGCCTTGCTAAGTAGCTTCACAACAAAAGTACGTATATTTTCACCCTCCATCTTTTCAGGGACCCCCAATATGCGTAAATTGTTCTTGCGCTGCCGATTCTCAAAATCCTCCAGGTTCCATTTAATGTCAACTAATTCAGCGTCTTGCAACTTGATTTTCCCTGAATTTGCCGCTACCTCGTTTTCTCTAGAGAGTACCCTTGTTTCTATTTCGGTAACTCTTTCCCCAATTTGGTTACATGTCTTAGTCAGTTTTTTAACCACCCCTTGAACCTTGCGTAAAGCTGCCCGGGATCGCTTGCTGTCAATAGCTGTCTGTTCCCTATGAGCAGCGATAGCCTGTAATATTGTTTCAACAGCATTTGAAGGGATCTCTTGGCTATTGACCATGTCTGCATCTACATCTGACCCAGGTATATAGGTTCGAGAGATAGCAGGGTGTTCGACTGGCACTCGTTGACTCAACCTGGATACGGTTTTAGCTTTAGATCTGATTGTGTTTAATTGTAAATCTTCCTCGAGACTTCCTTCATTCGAGGTATTAGAAAAGAGCAAAGATTCATCATTTTCATCTTTGGATTCATCGCTAAGCTCTTCATCTCCGTCTTCAAGTGATCTAGACTCTGACTCAGCCTCTACTCCTGTCTCGTCTCAGAATGAGTAAAATACATTTGCCTCTTTTTCACTTTCAATAAAAGCCGGGTGATTAAAGTTTTTCGGGTCAGCATCAGACGTTGGCTGTTCCCCAACGTTAAGTTCAATGTCTATCAACTAAGGCGGAGGGTCGGTAGCTAACTGTCCATGAGCTATAATAGCCGGGATAGGTGGTAGCGTTTCTGTTCTAGTTCGCACAATCCCAGTCTCGGCTATCTCCTGGCTAGGAGTATTTATTGTAATTGCAGAGGAGATCAGCGAGTCTTGCCCTTCAGCAGTTTCAGCTACACCCATAATGTTCTCTCCAGCCCCAGAGAAAGACATACAATGTTTTCCCGTAATTATTTCTTGGCTCGTACCTGTACTAGAAGGTGAGTTGACAACATCAACAACTGCTGCTTCATTAAGCTCCCCAATGACTTTTTATGCTCACAGTTTTAGCGGTTATAGCAGGCTGTGTACGTTTAGGGGAACCCAAAGTTACCAGCAGTTTCCAGGTTCTGCAATGATAGAGAGTTGAGAGGTTGAGAGTTCGGAGAGGCGTTTACTGTAGCTCCTTGTTTTCTCAACAGCAAATCTATAACTGTATTTCCTGGGGTAGCCATTGTCGGCGTGTTATACTTATTTATTTTGCGTTTGGATGCCAGCACCTCCTGTCGTGGTGAAGACTCAGCAGAAGCAGTGGGCTGTTTTTTATTCCTGGTTTTCGTAGATGTACTGCTGCCAGACACAGATCCTGCTCCTTTCTGTAATGTAGCTTGATGTTGCTGTTGTTCTTCCAATTCCGCCTCACGTAGAGCTCTGGCAGCCTTCGCTAATCTTGAGTGGGCTGCCGCTGCAGACGCGGCTTTAGAAGGCATATCATTAGCTGTTGTTCTGGCAGCGTAGCACCCGGTTGCCGCGGCAGGGTAAGGGGGTGAGAATTTTAATCTGCACACCGCCTGTCCCAGCGCTAGGTACAAGTCCCCCGAAAAATGTTTCCTCCAGTCTTGTGAATGTTTAAGATAAACAAGAAATGCGGAAGACGCCTCTGCCTCTACCTCCGCTTTGCTTTCCGATGCACAGGAGATGCTGGATTCCTGCTGACGCTGGCGTTTCAATTGAGAGCACCGGTGAGTAATTCCACCCTCGATTCTACAGACAGCCCAGCCAAGCAGTGCCTGCAAACCCTCGAGTGAGTCCGTTGTCTCCCGTGTTAGTTCATCGGGATATGGCATTTCACAGCCCAAGCCGAATAGTTTCATCCCAATTCTCCTATATGCTTTCTAGTTTTGAGGTTCGGCTTCGGCTTCAGCTTTCCCGGCAAAATATCCTTCTCTGTACTTTCGGATCTTTCTTTATCTGGTTCCTCTCATTGATCCATAATACTCCGTTTCATTTTTTTTTCACATCTCACCAATTCTTGTTTTATTGCTAGTTTTTAGCATCGTCTCCAGTATTTTCGTACCGCAGATCGAAGATGTATTGTATTCTCGGTTGAAAAAGACGAGTTGTAGCGGAGCTCTTGCGTTGTGCTGCACCTCGGTCTACGGCCAGACCGCCATCTTAACCTCTATCAGTAGTCTTCCGAGTTCTGGGTTAAATCCTTCGTTCTTTTGCTCACTATCCAACCACACCAGTTTGGACCCATCCATATGCAAATCAGTCTTGACCCTGTGCCTCACGGGAACAGTCCAGACCAATCTACCAAGCAAGGTCCTCCCTGGACCGGAAACAAGCATCCTAGGACCGGTTTCCGGGTTTCATCCCTCTTCAGCCAGGATAGCTTGACTCCAGTGGCATGGAGAGCACGGGACCCACGTCTGGGCATACACGTTCCACTCGGGGTGACAAATGCAAAAGCAACAATTGATTGACAGAATGTAGAACAATGTCATACATTCACCCCAGTACAGAGATCTGGGCCTAAATCTGTCGTTTTTTTGCTCACCATGCCAATTGATGGACACCAGGGCATGTCCTATCTTTTACATACACTGCACCCTGCCCACAGAGGCACCTTGGGCTTACCTTAGGAGTGACTAATATGTAAAAAAAAAAGGGAAAGGTAGGGCCTGGCAAGTGGGTGCACTTGCCAGGTCAACATGGCAGGACCAGACTGCACACAGGCTCTGCAATTGCAGGCCTGAGTTACATTTACAGGCTGCTTATGTGGGTGGCACAATCAGTGCTGCAGCCCACTAGCAGCATTTGATTTACAGGCCATGGGCACACACAGTGCACTGTACTAGCGACTGACTAGTAAATCAAATCAGCCAATCATGGAAACACCAATCCATAACAACAATTTACGAATGAAGCACTTGCACTTTGACACTGAACAGCAGTGGCAAAGTGTCTAAAGCATCTAGACCAGCAAAAAGAGTCCAGCACACAGCAAAAACACAGGAGATCAAGGGTAAAAAATGCAGGGGAGACCCACACCAATGGTGCCAGGTCTAACAATGGGTAACTGTGTAAGATGGCCTAATATAGCATTGAGGCTTATGACCTTGTAAACTGCGAGGCCAAAGGGTACGTGGTTTGTAAATATCACCAGAACTCCAAGGTGCTGATATGGGACCCTATCACGCATCACCCTATATATATCTTTTATGATATGTTTGTTTTCGATTGGATTTAAGTATTTAGGTTTTGTTTACTATTTACAAATAAACTGTTGATAAAACAATGGTCAATGGTGAGGGACAGTGGATTTATGAAATTCTATGACTGCAGTGTTTATTGCATAATTATTGATCTACCACATTTGCGTTTTAATTTTCCCTGTAATTTGCAGATTTTACAAAATGTTATTTCTACCCCAAATGTATGAAAATAATACTGCCAGAGAATGTTCCCTATAGTTTCCTTTTTTGCGCATAAATTAGATAACCATACTACATATTGTCCTCTATGCCTCATAATCCTAATCGACTTCACAATGGGGGAGACTTACAGAATAGTTTGGCTGGTCACTGTTGCGATGAAATCCATATTTGACCGGGAACTGTGAATTTCTCTGTGTTTCACAATTCTTCTGAATTTTTAATACCATTGCATTTTGCACAATAAAACCACCAAAGCATGTAAAACACATAATATAATAATTTTAAAAAACATGGTTACACCAAAACGCAATTTAAAGTGCCATAAATGAAATTTAAAGTGACATACGTAAAAGAAAGCAACTGAAGCCCATCAACAGGCCACGTTTACAAATTGTGTATTACATAGTTCACAAAAACATTGAATAGCCGAGAGAAAACACTTTTTAGCATATTCCAAAATTGCTGCCTTCCAACCACTCTGAAAAATATAACTGAAATGCAGCGAGATATGCAGCAGTGTAGACTTAATATCCAGCGACCTTCCTTGCTCCGCTATGCCTTGTACTGGCAGTTACTTCTGAAAACGTTCCTGGTGGAAAGCACTTTACAACCTTTCAAGGTTAGGTTTCCAGTTGGATATTGTGTCCCCCTCATTTCCCACCCCACATTTTATCATCAAGATACCATCCTTGTTTGTGAAGTATCATAGCTGTAGGAAAAAGAAAAACAGTCAATGATCCAAATGCCCTTTGTGTGGTCTGTCTGCCCAATTCCCAAGTGGTGGAGGGATCCAGGTCCTACCAGAGGACTTCCATGAGAACCCTGAAGCACTGTGTGGGCATTTGACTGTATGTGAGGTGGGAAAAAACCCTAAAAGTCAGAAGTGCAGGCAGTCACTGTAACAACATGGAGCAAGCAGTAAGCGTGGAAGCTTCTTCAACTGGGACACAGCTCTTGACCCCTTAGGACTCCGCCAGAGAGAGTTCCAGTGAGTGGAGGAGGCATGGTATGTATCACAACTCCGGACTTGGGCTTCGGGCTGTATGACCGCGAGAGTTTGAAGGTCGAAGTGCATTACCCTACCCACCTGCTTGCTGTTTAGGACCGGATCAGTGTCTCTCAGGTTACTGCTTTTAAGGAGAATATCGATGATGAGACGCAGCTTTTCACATTATTCAAATTTGAGATGAGACATTCAATGTGAACTCATTCACAATCTAGATTTTCAGCATAGACACACAAATCTTCACTATTGATGGGCAATCTGCCACGGCCAGAAGAACATACTTTTCCTTTGTGTTGGCAGCAGGATCTCAGGTACATGACTGGCAGCCAGCCAAGCTAATTCATTTGAAAGACCCTGTCCAAACTCCATTGCAGCTCCTGGTGCTGCCTTTAGAACATTAGGTAATGGTTGTACCAGCTGAGAAACCATCTCTCCCTAAAGAATCTGTAATTTCGGCAGGTGCTATTCCTCTAGAGCCACCACCCAGTGAGCACCTCAGTGTCTTCTTTAACAGGTTCACTCTCACGGTCAGACACTTTGATCTCGTTCACACTAAGAGCTCCTGCAATTCTTCTGCGCAGATGTTTCTTATAGATCATATTCACACATTACAAAAGGTTCTCCTGAAATGTGTTGCAAAACTAAACAACCCATAGAAATGCCACAGTTCTCCATTTTTACAATTATGTACACACTACAGCAGAGGTCACAGGAAAATGACTTTTTCTAGTGCTCTGATTTGCTGAAATTGCGGTGAATATTATTATTTTTTTACATCTGTGACTTAAACAGTTGCTCTACGGCTTCAGTCGCTTTAAAATGACCCTGCATTTCTGAAAATGAATCTGTAGCCGGCTTCTGTAAATATTTCTGCTGTGAGAAATCCTAATGTTTCAACTCTGGGGAATACCACACCATTTTATAGGGAAAGTAAAACAATTACACGTGGAGCTTCAGGTAAAGCATTAAAGGTGGCTGGTGCAACAGCTCTCCTAGGTCATCACTTAGACTTGAGATCCGCCTCTCAAGGTCTCTTCTGCGTCCCTAAAATACGTCGGGACAGGATGGGAGGCAGGTCTTTCTCCTTCCTGGGCCCAAAGCTCTGGAATTCCCTTCCCCAACCACTTCGTCTTGAAAATAGGTACCCACACTTTCGCAAGGCCATCAAAACCTGGCTTTTTAATCAGTGAGCGTTTTTGGTTTCCCATTCTAACCCTTTCTGCCCCTCGAGTTCAAATTTCTGTTTAGCGCCGGGAAGCCCTTTTTGGGTATCTGTCGCGCTCTATAAACTAAATAAATAAATAAATAAATCACCATAAAGTCTTATGGGAAACTGTAGTGTAGTTCCTATATTCTCAATAGGCTCTGCGCATTGGAATAACATAAACAGCAGTGTAGACGTAGGACTGAGGTCATCTAGGTCTCTACTGACTATGTTAGACTTAATTAGTTTTGCCAGCTAGCTCAGAGGTCACTAGAAACTTTTTCGAATGAACAGGGATGGGTTAACTTCCCTGATTCAGACAAGAAGGGATTAGCTTCTGACAACCATATAACATGACAACTTTGCTCCCCCAGAATAAGGAGTATATCTCCAGAGTCGTGTGAAAACAATAAACCACTATTTCACTCAGTCAATCGTGCATGCTTAGTTTCACCAGAGTGCAGAGAAATAGAGAGACGGGCGTTTTCAATAAAAGGTGTTATTTTATTGAGCAGTGTTCTTTCCCATGCAAGAGAAATGAATTGCCACAATTGCAATACTTATCATGAAGTAAAGTGCGTACAGTAAAAGGAGTATTATGAAATAATACAGTAAAAGCATTGATATGGTTTCATAGCCATATTATACTTTAAAACTGATCAAATATTTACATACATAAAAACATTGACTAACGAACTCAACTGGTGCTTCTAAGATACGCCTACCCTGGTGTACCTGACCTAAGCCTAATACGTGGGAAGGAGTAAGTAACTTGCAGTTTTAAGTTAAGTTGGGTTTTTGCCAAGAATCTGAATCAAGAATTCTCTTTAAGGTTTTAATCAGCTCCGTACCTTGGTTATAGAATGAAGGAGGTCTTGTATCTCGTTCTCAGGACTCGATCTCACAGTAACCGGCTCGGGTGACTGGAAACACCGGAGCTGGATTTCTCGGCGTGAGAAAAGGCAGCTTCTTTCCCGGTGTGTCAAAGGGAGGGACGGCTTCCTTCGGCTCTCGCATCAGCTGGGCTTCGGATAAGTAGATAGCCACTCTACTCCACACCACCGTGTGTTGCTTAAGGCAAACGCTAGTATATTTATACCTGGAAGGTGCTGTGCTTGACGTAAGGTTGGACATAAGACGTCAATAGAAGATGACACTAGGAACTGGCCGTTCTTTTAGTTCTCGCAGGAGTTCTATGACAAATCAAAACAAAGGCATGGGGAATTCCCAGGTTGCTGGATGTTTGGTGTGTCGAAAGAACTCGTTGTGCTCTCTAGGAATCTAAGGAAGTAGCCTTGCCATATTTGGGCTGCATGGGCTATGACTAAATATGGGTATGATTCTTATGCCTTTATAAGGACATGATTTATTATAACCATATAAGGACATACATCTGGAATATTTAATTAGGGTCCTAGATACATTCACAAAAAAACAATAGAATTGTTAACAGACTATTTCCCAAAGTAAAGAAGAAAGTTTTTGTTGAAGAATTGAATTATGTACTTTGGTTTCAACCCAAGCGACTAGTGTCTTCCTCTATGCAGCTGTATATTGTCATGGCACTAACATTCCAGGTCTTCTTGGATGCAGCGCTTTGCAAATGATATTAAATCTCACTTTCTTCAAGCCCAGTGTTCTTCGAAGCCAAGACAAAGATAGAAAGGTTGAAGGTGGAGCCAGAAGCTTTAAAAGCAAGGAAATAAAATGTAAACAGCGAGAAAAGATATACCAATCTTTGGAGCCGCAAGGTTATTCTTTACTTTGTCAGCCCAGGCAACAGCACATATATTGTCAGCAGCAACCTTATCCATCATAAAATATCTTTGGGAGGCTGGGTATCATAGCAACAGAAAGTCTCCAGCACGAAATCACAAAATAACTTGCATCTTTTCTTCCACTATGACATTGTATCATCTTGAAAAAAGACTAGATAGAAGCAAATCCAGGCGGATGCTGACTATTGGGCTAAACGTTTCTGCTTTGTTTGAATGCACCCCTCCATCTTTCATGGCAACAAAAGTGCAAAAGTTCCATGTGCCTCAACTGAAAAAAGAAGCGCAAATGCTGATAATCGAACTAAAGAAGAACAAACAAGAATGATGCTTCTTGTCCAGGATTGCCTCGGACATTGGTGGTTCACTGATCTGTCTCACCTTTCTGAGATACCCCAAAAGAAGCGGCACTGCAAATTGATTACATTAGCAAGCTTTCACTGCCACCCTGAACGCCATTGAACTTGACTATGTAGCTCGTGAATTTGTCCAATAAGGGCCCTAGAACTTATTGAAAGACTGCCTAGACACCCTTAAAAAAGGTTTAAAAACCAACCACGAGGGTGCCATATAGCCTCAGATGGAGACCCTCCTATTCATGGTGTCAGGGAAAATAATTAGATCTTTGTTTTGTCAAGAAGAATCAAGCCAAATCGGGAGTACATCATCTATTCTTCTTGATCTTTAATTAAGTTATATTTCACAGCCATCGGCCCTACAGAAAACAATTTTTCAAAGAAATACTCATCATTCATAAAGAATTAGTAAAAGGGCTTAATAAAGATGTTCCTTTATCTTTGTAACCTGGGAGTTAAATGTGGTTTTGTCAAAATTAAGAGCTCTCATGTGTGAGTGGATACACAAAACCTCTGTGCTGCATCTTTTGGGGAGAGTAGCCATTCTTATTGCTGTCACATTAGTTTGAGCGGTTGCAAAAATTCTATTTTTTTCGATTCAAGAACATTATATTACATTCTTTAGGGGAGGGTTTTTTAAGAGCGCATCTTTCGTTTTTAGGTCTCACTGAACCAACGCGCATGCGTTGTTCTGCGAGAGTATAGTAGGCAAAACAAAGTCTTGAAACCAACGAGGATTGTCCCCAATGCATGTGAGGTACTGAAGCGCGACGCTTCCCCAGCGCGCGCTTGGCCTCACTTCTCAATCACACCCCATATGGTGTTCCCTCCCACTCGCTCGCACATCAAAGGCTGCTGCTCCCCCGCCAATGCGCTCCTGCCCCGCCACCCCACAGCAATGCCAAGAGCTTGCCTTTTTTATTGCCGCGCTGCGTCAATTTTACAGCCGCACGGCGCCAATGCTTGTTTTTGTTTGCTTTGTACCTTTTAGTAAGCCTCAAATGCTGCTATTGTAGGCGTGTGTTGGACACACACATTGTACAGCTGCCTCGTACGCTGCCATTGTACGCCCGTGTTGGACACAAACACTGTACAGCTGTTCGCGGCGCCAATGCTTGTTTTTGTTTGCTTTGTACCTTTTAGGAAGCCTCAAATGCTGCTATTGAAGGCGTGTGTTGGACACAAACATTGTACAGCTGCCTCGTACGCTGCCATTGTACACCCGTGTTGGACACAAACACCGTACAGCTGTTCATATGCGCATGTCACACATACACATTGGCCAAAGTTACGATCGTTATGTTGTGTTTGTGAAAGTTGGAAGGTCTCGTACTCTGCTATTATAGGCCAGTGTTGGCACATAAATATCATACAGCTGTTCATATGCGCTTATAATCTATAATAATTTAGCTCTGCTCAAATGTGTTGTTTATGCTGCTCGGTTTCAATGCCATTAGCTGCGCCTGGAGAGCTAATATTACAGGCGTTTTTTTGTTTGCTTTGCACCTTCTTAGTAAGCCTCGTACGCTGCTATTGTAGGTCTGTGTTGGACACAAACATTGTACAGTTCATGTGCGCATGCAATTTGTGATAATTTAGCTCTGCTGAAATGTGTAGTTTATTTAATACATGTGTGAAAGAAATGTTGCATTATTTGTGTGCAGAAAATGTGTGATATTTGCACGAGACCAGCCCTCCATTGACTATATTTCACACACTTATACTACCGTAACTAGGCTATTTTGACACCTCTCTTACCAGCCTGCGGCATCTCTTTTATTCCCAGTCATCTTCTCCTAGGCATCACACCATCACTCAGCACCACCACACCATCACTCAGCACCACCACACCATCACCACAGCATCACCACAGCATCACTCAGCACCAGTCAGCACCACCACAGCATCACTCAGCACCACCACAACATCACTCAGCACCACCACATTATCACTCAGCAGCACCACATTCTCACTCAGCATCACCACAGCACCACTCAGCACCACCACAGCACCACTCAGCACCACCACAGCACCACTCAGCACCACCATAGCATCACTCAGCACCACCATAGCATCACTCAGCACCACTCAGCACCACCACAGCACCACCACAGCACCACTCAGCACCACCACAGCATCACTCAGAACCACCACAGCACCAATAGCAAAATAGAAACATCTCCCTAGCAAGAACATCTTCCGCCCTGCTGGGCTTTTCGAAAAAATCGGGGGCAAGGCCAATAGCATCTTTAATGAAAATCTACAAAGCTAAATGCCTTGCGGTGGCTACATATGGTAGTGCAATTTGGGGATACTGTTCTTTGGACAGTATACAGACTACTGAGAACACATTTCTAAGAGCTGTCCTCTCTGTGCCACAGTCCACTCCATCATATATAATATATACTGAATTAGGAGTGGGATTTATAGCAGATATGATAAAAATGGCCCCCTTCTAGCATGGCTAAAGATCTGGTTGAACCAGGAAATCCCTCTCAATCATATCATTCTAAAAGACTGCCAAAGTCAAAAAAATCTTGTGGTTAGAATATATTAAAGACTGCTTTGTTAAGCTAGGGAGACCAGAGCTTTTTTTCTCTCCGGAGTCCATAACAACAAAGGACATTGCCTTGATTAAGGGCACAATGAAAGAAATGTTAAGCCTGCAGAGGGAACAAATGGAATTAAAAAAACCACGGTGAGGGCTAACATCATTATGAGTACTCAAGTAGGCCCCGAATTGTATTTAACTACTGTAAATAAACCATATCACTTTGTCCTTTTAACCCGATTCCGGTTCAATTTGATCCACCTGAACCTTGGCCACTTGCCAACTTGGAGTACCCCTGAAAACGCAATGCCGTGTTCTTGTGACAACTTTTCGACCCAGAATACAATGCACTTCTTGATGTACTGTGGACATTACACGGCTGTAAGGGCGACATTTTTGATTCCTATTCTAAAGGATGCAGGGTTCATTCAAGTAAAGCCAGCACTTCTGTTTTTACAGTTATTGCAGACCCCTAGGATCATGTTTCATGTTGCCAACTTCCTAGTGGGAGCTGTTAGAATTAAGAATGGGAAGACGACCAATAACCCTTAAAATACTATTTCAAAATGGAGGAAAGCTATGTACAATGTTTACAACACAGGAATTTTTTAAGGAATGAAATTTAATGAAATCGATATATGTGTCTTCCTTTGTATAAATAATGATACCCGGTATTCCTATTTAACTGATCTGTCTTTTTCAAACGTATTTTAAACGTTCTAGTTCAACAATTTTTAATACCCTTTTTTAAACATTTCTGACTGTGCAAATTAATTAATTGTGATTTTATTCTGTATAAATCATGTTTTTTCTAGATTGTCTGTATTGTGTATAGTGCTATTGTCTCTTTTTATGATATTGATTTATCGAAATACAGTTTTTTGACTGACTAACACTCAGCACCACCACAGCACCACTCAGCACCACCACATTATCACTCAGCACACCCACAGCACCACTCAGCACCACCACATAATCACTCAGCACCACCACAGCATCACTCAGCACCACCACAGCATCACTCGGCAGCATCACTCGGCACCACCACATTATCACTCAGCATTACCACAGCACCACCACCGCACCACTCAGCACCATCTCAGCACCATCACAGCACCATCACAGCACCACCACAGCACCACTCAACAGCACCACTCAGCACCACCACAGCATCACTCTGAACCACCACAGCATCACTCTGCACTACCACAGCACCACCACAGCATCACTCAGCACCACCACAGCACCTCTCAGCACCACCAGAGCATCACTCAGGGGCACCACATCATCACTATGCACTACCACAGCATCACTGAACGCCACATCATCACTCGTCGCCACCACATCACTCCGCACCATCACAGCATCAATCTGTGCAACCATTCAACAAAAATTGGTTCAAATATGTTCTCTCAATGTTTCAAGCTTTATTACAAATGTCACAAAAAGATGTTAATATTTCACTTCTGTTCTTGGATTTTCGTCACAATAAAAATACACTGAACATAATCTTCACAAAAGTTATTTACAAAAGTTTAAGCTATTGCCATTATACATTACAATCACTTTTATTTAAGTATTAATTATTTTAAAAAATTAAAAGCCATTTTTATTTGTAATATCTATACATCTAAGTCACGTAAATACAAAACATGTTGCATTACAAATGCTATAGGTGTCACCTTTGCGAAAGTTATAACTATTGGCATTGTAAATGACAAAGCTATTAATTTAGCTATTTTCAGAACCAAAACATACATTAAAAAAAATCATTTATAAGACCAATAGCTCAAAGTTTCCTAATGCGAGACCTATTGCATTGCAAATGCTTGTTACCTAAAGTAGCCTCTGATTTCCATTTCAACCAAACTATCTCCTTACAGTTCTTCTTTAATACCTAGGGTTCCCATCAGAGAGATCCCTTTATACTTCCAACATTTATAGTGTTCTAAAGTTTTTATAGCCAATATGAAAGACATGAGGAAAACATCTCAATTGTTTGTTAATTAAAAGCAAATTTCCTGACCTCAAAACAATCAACCTCTGAATGAATTGTCATGCACCAGTTCATGTAATCAGTTGGCTAACGTTCCTGAGGGCAAGATGGCAGCCGTGCAGATGGCTGTGTGAGTGTGTGTTCTCTCCTTCTCCACAGTGAAGGACGCCAGGAATCTGCTTACCCATTTCTTTTTCGTTCCGGCTGTGGCGGACCTGAGGTTCCCTGGGTGTGGAGGTTTCCGGTGCGGTTCTTAATCGGCTGGTTCGCCGTAGGCTCTCCCCTGCTGTTTCGGCTGACTCCAAGTAGCGTTGAGCTCTGGGCCGTCCTTCCAGTCCGGTGGCTGCTGGTGGTGTTCGGCGGTCACGAGGGGTCAAAGAGCGGCGAGCAGAGAGCAGTAGTTTGGAGCACTTTGCAGCATTTACGGAGGAGAGTGGAGCAGTGTAATTTAACCATATAGACAGTGCTGGTAGCGCTGGTCGAAAACTTACTGCAGATACTTTGTTGCCGGCATAGTACCAGGTGGATACATTATGGCCCCGAAAGGAAGAGGTACGAAGAAACTGGGAGTGAATAGCAATGCGAACAATGTGAACAGTAATGCTGCGAACATCGTCAATGCCCCGAATCTTGCTGACCTCACGATCACGCCAGCTGGAGCTGTGACCCCGTCTGCTTCTACACAGAGCGTACCGGTTGCTACTACGTCTGCTAAGGCTATTCAAGGTGAGCCGAATGTGAACGGAAGCAAAAAAAGGCTCCAAAGCCCCTACAGTTCATGCAATATTCATAAAGAAGGGTAACACTGCTAATGCGAAATCTAACATTGAGATAACAGCAAGTGGCAGCTCTGATACTATCGACATTACTGACACTACTGTAATTAAGAATGGTTCAGCTCCTTCTGTGTGCATCGCCAATGTAGCGGCTGAGGTGAATAAAGCTCAGCAAGTGGTAAATGAAAATCTGTGGAGTCGAAGTCCGCGACTTCAGAGGGCAAGTTTTATTCTATGACAGACCTCTCAGTTGTTTCTGAGGATGATGGTAAAAGCTTGTCAGGAGAATGGGGAGATGAAGACGAACTTATGGGGGTAGATGATGATGATATAGAGCAGTCGCCTATTCAGATTCAGGGTCTTGTTGATGATCAAGAGACTGTTAGACGGAATTTGGAGGCAGAGAGATTGACACAAGTGATGTCTCCCCTTGTTCAACCCACCTGGGAAAGTGGGGGAAGTGGGGAGCAAGAAGATCATCACAACCAGGATGTGGTGGAGGAGGAAGGAGATGGGGTTACTCTGGATATTATCTATAAGAGTATTATGGCACATCGTGCAGAGACCAAAGTCGAACGTAGTCGCACTCAGGGGGCAGTTCGGAAGCTCCAAAACACGATGCGGCGAATGGTCAAATCTATCCATGAATTGACCAGGAGAGTTACTGAAACAGAGGAGCGCATTTCAAGCGCCGAGGACTCATTGATAAAACAATAAGCAGCTATAGAGAGTCTGCAGTCAACGAGATCAGATGTAGAATGGAAGTTGACGGATTTAGAAAATAGCTCAAGGCGCAATAATTTACGTGTTTTAGGCATACCCGAAATGAGAGAAGGGAAAGATGCTCGTAAATTCATTATTGAGGTCTTCACAGAAGCCTTTCCTGAGCTAAGTGAATGGCAGTGGGAGAGCGAGGTCATCGGGGCACATCGATTCCCGTTTACCCAGCGAAAAACTCATGGAGATTCTAATCCAGCAGGGGGATCTAAAGCACAGCCACGAGCGATACTGATGTGCCTTAACAATTTTATTCTGAGAGAGGCATTATACGACTTAGCACGCCCTGACATCAGTGGCGGCTGGTGGACTTGGAAAGTGGTTGGGCGAAAGACTCTGCGGACACCCATTTCAAAAGTCCCTGCCTCTCTACTATTTGGTACTGTGCTGCCTGAAGTGCAGATCTCCTCAAGCTCCGAGCGCTGGTGCTTTTGATACTGCATTGTGCAGAGATAAAAGAACACATTTACACGTACATTAACACTGTTAGCTTGGACATAGCCTTAAGTCCCCATTACATGTTTCTCACAACTCTGAACATTGCCTACGACAGCCAAACTATTCCCACATAAGTTGCTCTCTAGCCCCGCAGGGTAACTATTGTGAAACCTCTTACTAGAAGATGGTAAATGCCCAAGTAAATGTAAGCATAAATCACAAATCTCACCTTTAGTGTATGTTTAAGCATGGCCACAAGTTTGCCACAATTGTTTGAAGGGCACCTCTGAACCTCACACATGACGCCCAAATTCTTTCCATTAACCACACAATAAATCCAAACTTGGCAAACCATACAAATCAAAGAGAGTAGCCGCTTTCCTTAAAATCAAAAGCCCGTTGGAGCCTTGTCAGTGATAAAAGAAGGCACTATACAAGAGTTACAATACCAAGAAATAAACTTGCTGGCATAGCAACAAACTATTATCCCTTGCTAGCACAGAGGTTTTCCCCATCCTACTGAATGTGAATTGAGGGTTGTTCAGTAACTTTGGGGCTGTACAAGACTATTCTCCTAAGTTTCTTTAAAGTTGGTAGTACTTTTGTAATAATGTCAGATAGTAATGTACTTCACAATTCACTGCTGCTGGAGTGATATGTAACACATGCTATACAATAATGCCCCATACTATAGGTAATGAAATGATGCAAACGGTGTTCCGGACATATAACATTTCATTCATAAGCACTGTATCCTGATGTTCACCCAGTTATACAACTTTCCCCTGCAGCAGCCAAAGCCAGTGAAATCCTGAGGGGTGGGGGAGGGTGGGGAGGAACAGGGCACGGCAGGGCAAAAAAAACAGAAAAGACAGAAAAAATCTATAAAATTGTTATTGAAAGCAAATACAGAGATAAGAGAAAAAGACAAAGTAGGTACAGACATAGGAAAGTATGAGATAAGTGGTGCTATGTTGCAAAGAAATAGAAGCATAAGAACAAAAAGATACAAAGTGTCAAAGTTTGAGTATGAATATAAGTGTAACTGGGTATATAACAGAACCATAGAGAATCATTGATGGGTACGAAATACGTTACATGGAATGTATGTGGGCTAAATGAAGCTCAAAAAAGACTTAAGGTATCAATATTACTAAGGCAAATGAATGTGGACTTTATTTTCATACAGGAAACACATGTCTTGAGCTCACAAGAGTTTCTTTTAAACCAATTGGGATTTCTGGTCCTGGTGGCTTCGCATCAAAATGTCAAAAGAAGGGGTGTGGCTATATTAACTAGAGATAAAAATATTTGTGTTAGGAAAAAGGCACAAGACCAATGGGGGAGGTGGGCGATGGTGGAATGTAAGATTGATGGGGAGTGGACAACGTTAATAAGTGTATATGGATCGACTGAGGATGACCCGGAAATCTTCCAGTATCTGGATGTGGAACTGGCTACTTGGGCTCCAAAAATTATAATGGCTGGGGATCTGAATATCAATGGGGCTGACGGTCTGGGTTTAGACTCATTAGGTAGTTATTGTGGCAGGAAAAAGCGGATGTGTCGAGCTCTTCAAGAACTAGTTAAAAACAATGCTTTATATGATGTATGGGGGAAAAAAATGATAGGAAATAAGGGCTATACATATTATTCTGCGCCACACAAAATATGTGTGAGATTGGATTATTTTTTTGCTACAAATGAGATCTTAGCAGTATCTAGGATGGATAGGCTTCCCCGAGTTTTAAGTGACCATAACCCGCTAATTCTCTCGGTGAGAAAGCAAAAAATTACTATGCAGACTACTCAATGGACCTTTGAAAGAGCACTGCTATCAGAAGAAAAATATGTGGAACATATGAAGGCATGGATAAAAGAATTCTTTGAGAATAATAGGGGTAGCACCAGTGTGGGGGTAGTTTGGGACGCATTCAAGTCGGGGGTACGGGGAGAGACTTTAAGCTTCAGTTTATATAGGAGAAAGCAGGAGCAGAGGAAGAATGCAGAGATAGCGGAATTAGTGTTGAAGGCTGAGGAGGCTCTAGAGCAATGCATTTTGAGTGGAACCCCTGTAGAAAATGAATATCTGAAACTGTTAAAAGTGAAAAGTGAAGCCGAAGGAGAGATTGCTAGAAAAGCTGCAAAAATTTATATTAGCAAAAGGGAAAAATGCCATGAGTTTAGTGAAACGGTAGGAAGAACTTTAGCAGTTCGCACAAGACAGCAAGAAGCATTAGGTAGGGTGAGGGAGATTAAGGACCCCTCTGGTGTGACGCACGTAGAAACGGGAAAAATTAGGGAAGTCTTTAGATCTTTCTATGAGGAGCTATATGAGGAGCCGATAAAAACTGACCTTGGGAAAATTAGGGATTATTTACATGACATTCCCATGAATAGATTTACGGATGAGGACGCAGATGGGCTAGATGAGTCCTTTGTGGAGGAAGAAATAAGAAATGCTATAGCAAACCTACCATCTGGAAAAGCAGCTGGCCCGGACATGATTCCAATAGAGTTTTATAAAGTGTTCTGGGAGGTTTTAAAAATAGACATGCTTATGACAATGCTAAAAGCACAAAGCGGGGACTCAATACCTAAGACATGGGGTGGTGCCGAGATAGTTATAATATTAAAAAAAGGGAAACCACCAGAAGAACCAGGCTCATACAGGCCCATTACGCTAATGAATACGGACACAAAAATTTTTTCTAAAGCATTAGCAACAAGATATGCCATGATTATAGATAGAGTGGTGAGTAAAAATCAGCATGGCTTCATACCCGGGAGAGGTACCACCCATCACACGCGCAAAGTGATTACATTGTTTGATGCTGCAGCAGTCTCAGGGGACCCGATTGCAATTATGTTACTAGATGCGGAAAAAGCATTTGATCGGGTCTCCTGGGACTATCTGTGGTTCACACTGGAAAGGGTAGGAGTTAAAAAGGGCTTTCTTAAGGCAGTACAAGCGCTATATGTAAACCCTTCGGCTTCGGTTAGGGTGAACGCAGGGGTTACCACACAGTTTGCGATAAGGAGAGGCACAAGACAGGGCTGTCCCTGCTCCCCATTGTTATTTGCAATGTATATGGATCCTTTAATCCGAAAAATAGAAGTAAGCCCCTTAATAAAACCCCTATTTACTCGGATGGGCCATTGTAAAATATTAGCGTATGCCGATGATGTTGCAGTTATTACACCAGACCCGACGGAGGCTATACTCCAAGTAGAAGCGGAAGCTATGAAATTTGGAAGAATTTCAGGCTATAAACTGAACATCACCAAGACACAGATCATTAAGAACTCCCACACCCCATGTATAGATGGGCGAGTAACTAAGTCTGGAGTATACTTAGGGGTGACCATATCGGCGGAATTAGATAACTTAGTTGAAGCAAATATAAATCCCTTAATAAATAAGGTACGGAAGGACTTAGACAGGATAGATAACTTGCACTTAACAATCCTGGGGCGGACTAATGTGATAAAAATGTTGGTGCTGCCAAAATTTTTGTATTTTTTTAGAGTTATCCCTTTACTTTTTGAGAACAATATTTTCAAGAGAATAGAAAGTATGATCAATAGGTTTATATGGTCGAAGGGGAAAACGAGGAGAGCACTCAGGTTTATGGTTTTGCCAAGGGAGAGGGGTGGATGGGCATTGCCAGATCTAAGGTTTTACTATTGGGCAGCAGCTTTTCAGAATATGTTGGGTTTGATGGGTGGGGGAGAATATGAAGCAGGGAATGAGTTGGGCTCACTGGCAATATACGGGCTGTTGCTGGGACCAGAAGCGGAAAATGCCTTGTTGAGGTTCACTGAACCCAGTTACTATAAGAGAACAAGATTCAAGACACTCATTGCTGCATATACAGTATGGAAAGCTTTTACAAAAAAATTTGGGTTAGGTCGATATAATGCCTATACAAGGCTGAAAGGAAATCCGAACTTGTCTGAGGAAATCACGTCAGGGAGTATATTGAGAGAATGGGAACGGAAGGGACTTAGAAAGGTTGGTGATATCATGGGACAACAGGGAGTTTACCAGTTTTTGGATTTACAAACTAAATTTGCACTGGATAAAAGGCAATTTTTTAAATATTTACAAATTAGGAGCTTTCTGCATGATAAAAAGGGTGGCCTGCTAGGATTTACTAAAAATGAAATTATGGAAGTGATACAGGCAGGGGAGGATTGTACTATCAAGAGATTGTATGCAGAATTATTAGCTTCAAGAGAGGATGATATAGAGAAATGGTCAAGCAAGTGGAAGCTTAGCTTGAACATTGGTGAGGAAACTTTCGATACTTCTTTAGAAATGGGGTGCACACTGTTGTGTTCTGCGCCCCTGCAGGCACAACATTATAAAACATTATTTCATCTATATCATACTCCTGCAAAAATTGCTCAGTGGGGTGGTATAACGGGAACTAATTGCTTTAGGTGTGGGGACTTTGATGCAGATCTGCTACATATATTTGCAACATGCCCTCACTTACAACCACTGATTAAAAGTATCGAGGGTTTTTTTCAAAATCTAGGAATAGATCTGATTATTACAACTTCAATTATACTCTTGGGGGTAAAAGAAGAAGGGGAGGGACATCAACAAAGTAGCTGTAGACCTGGTGAGATATGGAAATATTTTTTGTTTATGGCTATGGCAGTATTAAGACTTACAATTGCATCGGCATGGCTGGACCCTAAAGCTCCATCATATCACCAATGGCTGGCAAAGTTGCTCTCAATATATAATCTGGAGATAGAAATTTATGCAAGAAAGGGGAAAAGGCGTAGGAAAACTGGTAAAGAGATTTGGGGACCTCTTACACGATGGAAAGAGGAGAGTCTGGATTGAAGACCGCAGTCAGATATCTTTGTTAGAAGGAATATGATAAAAAAAAAAAAAAAAAAAAAAAAAAATGCTACGAATTCTTGCTATCTATTGAATGTACAAAATATTGTATTCTTTACCTAATTTCTCTCGTATATATCTCTGTAGTATTTCTGTTGTTCTTTTCCCTTTTTTCTTTTTCTTTTTTTTTAATGATTAGATATCTGTAAAGTATATGCCATTTGTCGTGCCCTGTCTGTAATGTAAAATATGGGAAAAACTTGCAATAAAAAGAATTTAAAAAAAAAAAAAAAGAAATCCTGAGTGCATTGCAACAAAGCGGCGCTGTGCAGCGTAAGCCAAGATGGAGAAACTCAGTATGAACTGAAACAAGATGCGGAACAATAATTGCCAAAAAACTGACTTGCCACACGAAAATCACAACTAGCATCATCTCTATATTGGTAAGAGAGACTAGGCCACAGTCCTTTGTAATATTGGAAGCGAGCACACTGTTTATTGCACACGTGAAACGGAGATAAGCAGGCACACAGAAAGATGCAGTTGTAGCAGGAACAATGTAGTGGCATTAACTGTAGTATCTCTGCACTTACATAAAGGTTTGCGTCAACTTCATCATGGTTCTTCAAGCGCACACGCACACACAAGTTGCAGAGTCAAATAATGTCAGGCACTGAGAAAAAGTTGTTTGCACCGGGCATTTTAGTGCCCATTTGTGCCAAGGTGTACATGTAAAGTTCTGCACCGGGTGTGCCCTAACGGACTACACTTAAAAATCCATTCTGCCCTGCAATACCCGTTATTCTAAAGTGAACTGTCTCATTTCCCCAAGCCTAAGCAACGAAGCTACACGATGGAGGCAGTGCATTTTGATTGCTTAAGTCGGAGTTTTAGAATTGAAGGCCAAGAGAATTCAAATTTCTTGAATCTGTCCAGCCACCAAAAATTCTATTTATGCATTTTTGCACAAAAGGCTTGCCCACAGCACCGTGTGTTTCTCTTTCGTACTTTGGGGCAACATTGTGCCGTTTGGAGGCCCAATCCCGAAGCTGGCTTATCGTTATGTAAAATGAGCAGGCACATCACGTCCAATGCACATTTTCAAGGCAAATGGTTTTCTCTGCTACATTGTACCACGCAGCCTTCGGGTTTCAACTGGCTCTATTTCTAAGGCTCACGTTTAGTTCAATAAATATACACCGTTGTTCCAAAATCTATAAAACATGTCACTACAGTTAACATTGCTTCCAACCATTTGTGAATACGGCTGACAGCAAATGCCAAAATATGATCATTTCCTACCTGACTCACTGTTTGTAAACTCTCTTGGCAAACCAAGTTCAGGAAAGTCGACTTCTAAACCTTTGTTTAAAGGACATGCACGCAACCGCCTGAAGCTTGCCCACAGCTGGTTCCATGTGTTTGCCGACCCAGGCCTCTGTTGCAAGAAATGAGATAAGGCATCGTTTGCCTCGGACTTCGTCAATCAGTCTCCGAGAGGATCAGGCCGCAGGCGGGCCACGAGGTCAGCAGCTCTATTATCTCTCGACGCTCTTGTGTGCCGAAGAGGGGAGGGGGGGACGGACGGAAGAGAGAGGTTTAGTTTAGTTTAGTTTAAAGGAGCTTGTAAAGCGCCTGGTGACGCCTCCCGGCGTGTCCCCGCGCTGTGGAGAGAGTGAGTTTTATGGAGAGAGAAACCTATCACAGATTAAAGAGGCAAGTTTTCAATTTCTTCCTAAAAGAGGTCTCATTCACCTCTACTCTGGTGTCCAAGGGCAGGAGGTTCCAGTGCTTCGCTGCCATTGTGCGGAAGGATCTGCCTCCCATTCTGGCCTTTTTAGGACGGGCAATTCTGAGCAGACCTGTACCTTTGGATCTAAGGGTTCTGTTAGGTTCATATAGCGAAACCAGATCCGACATATAGGCAGGTGCCTTATTATGGAGGATCTTGTGACACCATAGCAGAGCTTTGAAAATGATCCTCTTCTTTATAGGCAACCAATGGAGAGTTGCCAGAGAGGGTCGTGAAGGGGCTCTGCGGGGCAGTCTTAATACTAGGCGTGCTGCCGAATTTTGTAGGACCTGTAATTTCTTTATATTTTTCTCTGAAGTGCCTAGGAGTAATACATTCCCGTAATCAATCCGGGAAGTTATTAGTGCCTGCGTCATAGTCCGTCTGGAGTTGAGAGGCAGCAAGTCAAGGGTGCGGTTGAGAGTCTTCATCACTCCGAAGCACTTGCCTACAGTTCTCTTTATATGGCTATCAAAAGATAGCTTATTATCAACCCAGACTCCTAAATTCTTCGCCTCCCGGCTGGGAGGGGGCAGAGGACCCAAACAGGTGGGCCACCATTCTTTAGTCCAATTGGTCTCATTACCTCCAATGATGATGACCTCTGTTTTGGTTCCGTTCAGTTTTAAACAGTGCTCTGTCATCCAAGAGGCCAGCCTGCTCATACAGTTGTTAAAGTTAACGGCTTCCCTGGATGGGGCTTGCGTCAAAGATATTAAAAGTTGCGTATCGTCGGCGTAAGAGACAAGCTCCACGCCGAACGATTGCACCACCTCTGCCAGGGGGGCCATGTATAGATTAAACAGGGTGGGACTCAGGGCCGAGCCATGAGGCACCACCTGTTCAAGCCGTACGCTGTCTGAGAGGGAAGTCCCTCTTTTGACTTGGAAGCTCCTATCGATCAGAAAGGCTTTCAGCCATCCCCGTGCCTTATTGGTTACTCCGGCTTTGTTTAGACACTGTAGCAAGATGGAATGTGCTACAGTGTCAAACGCGGCACTGAGGTCGAGCATGATGAGGGCCATGGTCTTGCCCTCGTCTGCTCCCTCTCGTAGGGTTTCAGTGGCCCTGAGGAGAGCCGTTTCCGTTGAGAAGTTGGATCTGAAACCCGACTGGGATTTATGGAAAACATTGTGTTCTTCAAGGTGTTCCATGAGTTGGATGTTAGCAATTTTCTCGGCTAGCTTAGCTAAGTATGGTAGCAAAGAAATTGGCCGGAGGTTGTCCATAATGTCTTGGCTGACATTCGGCTTTTTCTTGATCGGTAGTACAACTGCCTGTTTCCAATCCGCCGGCAGGCAAGCTGTGGAGAATGAGATCTGAAGTAGATGTCTGTAATGAGGTTCTAGAGCAGGGAAGGCTTCAGCTAAAATTTTCGGAGGCGCCGGGTCTCGGGGAGAGCCCGATTTGATTTTATTACACAGGACTTCGTACGGGGGAACTTCAAAAGAATTGAGGCACTTTAGAGTCTTAATAAGACTGTCATTTTCTGTGAAGTCAGAAGCCGACTCTACATGATTGGAGAAGCTTGTATATATTTTGTTGATTTTACCTGAGAAGTACTGTGCAACTTCATTACATGATTCCACAGAATCATTTTGAGTGGAGGAGTTAGTATCCACTACAGATATTTCTTTGTAAATCTGAAACAATTCCTTCGAGGAATTACCTGCTTCCATGATACGGGAATGATAGTGCTCTGCCTTAGCCAAACGTACAGATTTGTAATACACTCTTTGTGAGTTTTTATACTTCATTTTAGTTTCTGCACAGAAGTTCTGGCGCCAAGCTCTCTCAAGTTTTTTGCAGGTTGTTTTCATGGTCTGCAGTTCTTGGCTAAACCAGGGAGCAGCTTTTTTTAGTCTCCTGGCATTGGTCATGATACGACTGGGGGCAGGAATATCGAGGGCCTTGATTACGATATTTAGGTTGGTGCTAGCTGCTTCACAGTCTTCCCCTTTAGGAGGGCCCTCCTCCTGGGTAATTTTAATAAAAGATTCTATAGAAAAGCTCTTCCATTTTCTGCGTTTATACCGCAGAGATTGGTGTTGGAAATGCTCAGTACTGTCCAATTGAATCGTGATCGGGATAATGTGGTGATCCGACCAAGGTATGGGTATGGGCTCTAAGGTGTGAACTCCCTGCCAGTTACCAAAGATAGGATCCAGTAGGTGATCTAATTGATGAGACGGTTCCTTGTTTTTCATTTCAAGTTGAACCGAAAGAAGCTCCGTTTGAATCTCAGAAGCATCATTGTCTAGTGGATCTTCAAAATGAGCATTGAGATCACCTAGTACTAGAAGTCTGGATTTTCTAAGTGCTAAGTGAGTAATGGCTTCCATTAAAGTAGAGGTAAAATCATACATTCTGCCAGGTGGGCGATAAATCAGGATGCCCGATAAGGAGTGGTTGGGGCCGGTATTTATTGTGAAGGATCCAGCTTCACTGTGATCGATCTGTATAGGAGCTATTAGGGCAGAATGGCCAACTGTGTGCGCGGTAACCAATCCTGGCGCAGCATTAACAGTGCCACTGCGCCAGGATTGGCTACGAGCAGGGCTAATACTGCCCATTATGAGACCCGGGGGAGCCGGGGCCCTACCTATCTGACTGCTAGAGGGGGAGGAGGAGGAAAGGTACTGCAGCGTGTGTGCGCATGCGTGGGCAAGTCGTAAAAAAGACTAGTCCAAAATGCGCACACTGCTGCTGCTCTGGCTGCCAACCTTCTGCTCAGCTGCACACGCACGCAGCCACGCTGCCTGTCTTCACGCACTGACACTGCCTCAGGCCCACCCCCACCCTTCCGTGATGATGAGGTCAGCTGCAGTCCGATGAGTCATGGTTCTGTGACTCGTGCTACACAGACTGGATCGGTGACAGCGCTCTGATTGTTGTATTTAATTGAATGCCTGCCAATGCGTGACAGACAGTGACGGTCGTCCTGGCTAGGGGGGCAACGCCCCAACGCCCCCAATGGACGCACCGCCACTGCCTGACATGCGTCGCACAGGCAGCGGATATGAATTTTTTGTCCGTCCGGATTTTACCCTACAACTGTGAGGCAAAGATGGCAATTCCGACAACTGATCTTTCTTTTTCAAGTGAAGGGCGAAGCTGAAAGTGATTTATAAGGGACAGTCCAAATACTTTACTTCAGAGACTCGGGCACAAGCATATTTGAAGTCCATGGACATCAACATCTGAATTTTCAATTAAAAAAAATCTCTAAAATGCTTCACAGGGTGTGAGCTCGGTACTACAAAGAATTCAGCTGACTGTGGTCAATTTATTTTCAATTTTTTTTCTTTTGTTCTTTTTTTTTTTTAGATGACCGCAGCCTAATTCAGTAACACAAATTAAGATTGTTATAGAACTTTATAAACTCTGTTTATGTGTAGAATAATGGGGCCACTTATAATTGAAACAATCAGATAGGCTTGTTAAGATATTTTGTTTTCCTTTCCTTTTTACTAGTTTCAGGATATTGATTAAAGGTTTAATTGCAATAGAGATGCTTTTTTAGCCTGACATTTAATAAGGAACGTTGGTTAATATAGTGGCCTCGGATTGGTTAGAGATAGTTTACTTTATTTGTTATTAAAAGGGTGGCGGCCTGGTGGGCTTTCTGTGGAGGGGGGCACTCGCACACTCGCATCACCGAGGACTATGTCCTTGCGCCCTGTTGTGGGTGGTAGGGGAGGCGAGGGTGGAAGGGAGGGTGGGGTCTGCTGGGGGCATTGTGGGTGGGGGGGTTAAACATAAAAAGAGTTCATGAGCACATTTTTTTGTTGTATTTGTTTGTGTGGTATGCAAGGCAGTGGTGGAACGGCAAGCTGTTGGTTTTTTTTGATTATGGAATGGCAGCTAGAATGCTAAGATTAGGTACATTGAACGTTAGGGGTCTTAATGCCATAAAAGACAAAGGGTCGCCAGGGAACTGCAGTGGCTATGTTGTGATATCATCTGTCTCCAAGAGACGCATGTAGCTTGGACTAAGCGGAAGTTTTTGACTGAACTTGGGTACAATGTTTTAGTATGCACCAAACAAACTTGTACGGCTCGTGGGGTTGCCATATTATCTAAAAAACATGTCATCAGCACGGGCCGTGTTCTGGAGGACAGTGGTGGCAGATGGGCAATAATAGAATGTATTATAGGCTCTTTCAAATGCACGTTCTGCTCCATTTACGGCTCTAATCTTGATGAGTCAGCTGTTTTAGACCACCTTAATGTTGAGTTAGCAACTTGGCCCACCCCAGTAATAATTTGTGGGGATCTGAATATTAATCTTCAACCAGATTCATTAGGCAATGATGACTACGTGTATGTTGGAAGGAAACCAAAAGTATATAGGTCATTACAAGCACTTCTCACCTCACATGGATTGGTCGACGCCTGGTCCTACCTTAGGGGTGGTAACCCCGGTTATACTTTCTTCTCGGCACCTCACCAGAAACTGGTGCGGCTGGATTACTTTTTTGCGCCACAATGTATACTTTCTGGTGCACAAATGCAAGTATACCCGCGAGCCGCGTCTGACTACGGCCCCGTTGTCCTCTCTATTAAGTCAAGTTCCCCTGTTAGTAAGCCCCGGGAATTTACGTTTGACCGCAAGCTGCTGTTGGATATAAATTTCCAGGAGTATATGATGGATTGGGTAGTAGAGTTCTTCAATCATAATAGAGGGAACACAGAGATGGGGATAGTGTGGGACACGTTCAAAGCTGCTTTATGGGGGGAGGTTCTAAGTTATGGGCTATACGCACAAAAGCAATTACGTGTTCAGCTGCAGGAGTTATACAGCGACCTAGGAGAGGCCGAAGAGCGGTTGGTGCAGGATATACGCTCAAGTAGAGATATTCAGGGCTCGGCAGCGGAGGTGGCTAGATGCAAGGCAAAGGTAAACTATCAATGGGGCAAAGAGGCAGCAAAATCTTATACTACTAGACAACATCTTCTTTATGAGTATGGGGAGGCAAGTGGAAGGTGATTGGCCCAGAAAATGAAATCGAGGGAAGTCGCGCAAAGAATCAATAGTATCAAGGATATAGCTGGGCAAGTGGTAGAGAGTGAAACGGAAATAGTGGAAGTTTTCAGACAGTTCTATACTCGACTATATACCAGAGAAGATTATGATAGCAGTAAAGCCGCATCTTTGCTGGGACAATTTTGTGGGCAAGATTTGGACAGTGAAATTGCAGCTAAGCTAGAGGCCCTAATATCGATGTCTGAACTTGAAGTGGCAATTAAAGGACTCCCAGCAAGAAAGGCAGCGGGTCCCGACAAGCTTCTGTTAGAGATGTACAAATGTTTTTTTCAAGCTTTGAAACACAACATGTTAGCTACATTTAGGCTGGCGCAGACCGGATCGTATCCTAAAACGTGGGATGAGGCCAGTATAGTGGTTTTTAGAAAAAAGGGAAAACCTGCAGATCAACCAGACTCATAGCGGCCTATATCATTGTTAAATACTGATGGAAAAATGTATTCGAAAATATTGGCGGCAAGGCTTTTAGGCTTGATATCTCCGCTGGTCTCTGTGCATCAGCATGGGTTTATTCCCAAACGTGGCACAACCGATCACATTAATCGGGTTACCTCTTTAATAGACTATGCAAACGGTTTGGAAGTACCACTGAGCCTCATACTACTGGATGCCGAGAAGGCTTTTGACCAAGTGTCATGGGCTTTCCTATGGGATGTGATGAAGTCTCGAGGGTTTGTTCCAAAATATATAAAATCTATACAGACGTATCAACAGCCAATGGCACGGATCTATGTAATGGGGTTGCAATAGGCATTGGTTTCAATACAAAGGGGGAAAAGGCAAGGTTGCCCTTGTTGCCCTTTGCTATTTGCCCTTTCCATCGATCCGTTTTTAAAAATGATGGAGAACAACTCTCGGATTCCGCCAGTTATGATACATCAGCAACAATATCGGGTACTAGCGTATGCCGATGATTTTGCTGTACTCTCTCCAAAGCCTGCTGTGGCGATGCCCGAGATTAAACATCTAGCAGCGGTATATGGCTCGGTATCTGGGTACAAATTAAACACTGCTAAGACTCAGATTTTATGTGTCAATGTCAAGTCTTTTTTAGATACTAGGGTTCTTTCAGAGGTCACATATCTAGGGGTACGGATAAGAGCCCTGGCCTCCGCTACGATACAATCTAACTGACAGAGATTACTCATTGGGATCCGAAAACAACTGGATCAGTATGAATGCCTTCATCTAACGCTAGTTGGCAGATGTAATACTCTAAAAATTATGGTATTACCCAAGATCCTCTATTTTTATCGGTGTGTACCATTAGAGATCCCCCTTGCTTACATTGCACAATTGCAGTTGATTTGTATGAAATTTTTATGATCTCGGGGAAAGGAGCAGCGCGCAAAAAAAATATGGTTTTGCCAAGGGCTGCAGGAGGGTGTGCGGTACCAGATTTCCTTTTATATTACTATGCTTGCATGCTCCAGCACATGAACATCTTACTTACAGGGGTAGGACCCCTGGAGCCAGCACTACAACCCTCAATATATAGTCTACTTCTTGGTGCGGAAGCTAGGAATTGCCTTTTCCTCCATATGGACTGGAATTATTACAAACGCACCAGATTTAAGGTGGTCGCTGCCGCTTATAAAGTATGGAAGGCAATTGAAAAGATCTATAAAATTGAAAAGGTCCCTAGATATACTCCATTGATTGCCCCGTTTTTTTATCCTAGTATCTGTTGGGATCGTATAGTGGTAAACTGACGAACGAAAGGCTTAATTATTTTGGGGGATTTATATACAGGGGACGGTTTAAAATCGTTTAGCGAGTTAAAGGAACAATATCATCTCCCAACTACACATTTTTTAAAGTATTTGCAATTACGTGATTACTTACTGAAAACTACTGTATGCATGTCACCCAATCCTCTCATTGAGGCCAACAAGAAAGGAGTTCAGATCGGGGTATTGTGTAATTTAATGTTAGAGGCCATGCCTAATGATTTAGAAGCACAAGGGAGCAAATGGGAAAATAGGCTAGGATGCCATGGAATTCTGCTTGAAAGGTCAATCAAGCTTGCTGGACGAGTACTTATGTCCGCCAACCTTGTCACGCAACATTATAAAACCGTTTTTTATTTGTACCACACTCCAGATAAAATTTCAAAGTGGGGTGGGGACCAGGATGGGAAATGTTTTAGGTGCAGTACTCAACAGGCGGACGTGATGCATAGTTTTGGTACTTGTGTTAAACTGAGGGAATTGTTTAGGCATGCAAATAAGTTTCTTTCTGAGATTCTGGGTATTCCTTTCCTGTTCAGCTTACACTTATGCAGATTTTATTGGGTATAGATACGGGGTGTGCTCAGGCCGTGCCTATTGATAATACTGGTTATTTGAGATTTGTTGCCACAACGGTTCTAAGGCTATGCATAGCCTCGTGCTGGCTACAAAGTGATCCCCCTTCATTTGATGCATGGCGGGCCCAGTTTCTTTTTACCTATAATATTGAACATAGTTTGTATGCGCTGAAAGGAAGGCGGAAAAGGGCACTGGGGCAGCAAATTTGGGGTCCGGTCAGAATATATATGGACGCAGAAGACTGAATTTTTCAGATTTTTCTCTGTACCGTGATATATATTAATTATTTTTTTTCTTCTTTATCACCGCTATGATCTTTTTCTGCCTTGTATATTTGTATAATATCACCTTCGACGCTCATGACGAGCTCAGCTCGTCATGAGGTACACCTCTCGTACACTGATGCCGAGCTGAGCTCGTCATGATTAGTAGGATTTTCAGATTTTCAGCACAGGGGGGGGAACCATAAGCGTCGATGGTGATATCTGAAATAGCGGAATTTTTCAGTATTTAAGCTTTGATTTTGTCTTTTGTTTTAATTCCTACAATATATTGTTATGTACACTGTTCTTGCAACCCCACAATTGCATGTTGAGAAGCTTAATGTTTGATTATGTTCTCATGATCTATATTTCAATAAAAAAATAAAAAAAATAAAAGTAATCAGTTGGCTAACAAAGTGGTAACAGGAAAGCCTAAAGCCCATTTGATGTGGAGAAATACCATCACTGCTGTGTGCTTAAGACACATCCCATTGTTTGATATTTTTGTAAAGCTGTAACATGAAAGTCCATTCGCACTTTCACCAAACATTACTACTTGTACTTAGATTCCAAAACAAATGCAGCTGTTTGCCAAGCTGCTGTCAACAATCTTTTTGCTTACATCTTCTTTCTTTAATTCTTGGATATATTTTGTGATCTGGGCGCTTATTCTTCAAGTGGAGACTGGGGAAGAGCTTGCCGTTCGATTCTAGTACAGAGACGTTTTAAGGCATGAGCAAAGTGGGCTCTGGCCCATGCCCCCCCTTTTTTTGGGGGGCCCTATCATTAAGCTTCAGAACAGTTCCAGATAGTGGCAAAGCACTAAAAGGATGGGGCTTCCTGCACAATATGAAAAGGGTCTCCCAGGGATTCCAATATATCATAAATATTCAAAGGCTGAATGGAGACCTCCTGAATGACTGGGGTCCCCTTAAAGGATTAGGGGCCAGTGAAGAGGGTTGTGAATGATTGGATCATAGCTGCAGGGGGTGTGAATGAGACGAAAATGTTGAATACATTCAGAGTTTATTCTAGCAGGGTCTTCCAAATTATGTTTGGTCCGGGCCCCCAAAATTCTTAAGACGTCCATCAGTGTATATGATACACTAGAGTCTTTACAATGTAGAAGGTAAAGTTAGTTGCATTTAATTCTAGTTCTCCAGTATTAGGGTGTCTTTCATAGATTCACATGCTTGAATATTCCCCGTCGTTGAAGTGGGAGCCACACAGTAAATAAAATAGCAATAAACCAATAATATATGTATATAAAAACATAATTACATACATTCCAAAACCATAAATGCTTATAAGTACTAAGGTTAGCATTAACACATAGGAATACATAGAAGACAAGAAAACCTTTATAGCATATCCATGTCATTATGTTAGTCCAAACTACAGCCAATCAGGCGCCAGCACCCCTCCAAAACCTTCTCCTCAGAGGCTCAGGCCCTCAGATTTTCTACCGCACGTCGTGTGAAGGGAGTCTCCCTGAGCTCTGCTCAGTTTTTCAACTTCTTTCAAGATTTCTAAAGTTTTTTCTGGAATGTCTTTAAGTAAGAAGTCTTTGTTTCGACCATGTGCTCCTTGTGGGAAATTGCAGCTCTTCTCAGAGGACCCTCACAAGAAGTGTATTTACTGCCTCTATCCAGAGCATGAGGTAGGAAAATGTCAAATTTGCCGGACTTTCTCCACCAAGACCCTAAAGGACAGGGAAGTACGTCTCCTCCTGTGGTTGCAGAGGTTGAAGGATAAGGATTCACCTCTTTCTGACACAGAAAGCCTTTAGTCAGGTGTGTCTAGAGCCACTTCTAAACATAGCAGTGTGCAGGATTTGCCATCTCCTTTCCTGAAAAAAAGAAACTTCAACTTCAGAAGGCTCCTGCTGTGTCTCCTCCTCCTACGCCCCCGAGATCTGACTCTGAGGCGTCCACGACTCCTTCTACGCATCTTTCCACTAAAAGAACGTGCAAAATCTTCGACGGGAGCGTCGACGGTCGTTCCGACGACGAAATCTGTTGTCTCCAACTCTCTGACGACAACTTGTGCCAGTGGCTTGTCGACGACGGCTGCGTCGACGTCGTCCGTGTCGACAATGGTGTGTGTGAGCTACAAATCTATCTAGTCGACGATACCAATCTCAGCAATCACGTCGACATCGAAATCTTCATCTACGCCTACTGTGAAGAGAGCCTCTTTGTCGGCGGGTGCTCCGTCGGCGACGGCTCCGTCGACGGTGGCTTTGTCGACGGCTGTGGTCTTGTCATCGACGACTGCATCATCAACGGCTGTGGTCTTGCTGTCGATGGCTTCAGCGACGGCTTCGTCGGCAGTGGTTGTCCCGTCGACTATGATAATGTCGTCGACGTATACTTCGCATCATTGCCTCTGGTGCCACTTTCTTCATCCGGATCTGGGGTTCTGCTGTTGACCCTCTGCACCAATGGCGACAAGTGCCTTTGGATCAGCTTCCACTTCCACGTCATTCTCAGCCTCCGTCACCTCTTTTTGCCATGGGTTCGGAGCAGGACTCTGGTTCTGATGAGGAGGAATATGATAGGTTCTGGGCAGCTCTAAGCCTTTTGGAGCTCGTTATTAAATGTCAAGACTATGAGGATGATTTGGTATATCCTTATTTTCATGAGGAGGAATCTTCTGTTCAGGTTCCCACCGCTCAAATACCACTCTCCCTCAATTCTAATCTCCAATACATGCTAGAAAATTATAATAGACGATTACCACCGTCTCACCAGGGGTCTCCTCCACCTACGGTGCCTGCAGCTACCGCAGCTCCTCCCCCTGCTCCACTGCCAGAGTCAGTTCCACCCTCTGCAGCACAAACAACCTCTATTCAGGTCCATGCAACGGTTTATAAGGATGATGACTTTTGCCCAGATCGGGAAGACGGCGAAGTAGATGATGAGGATAGGAACATGACGGACTGGGACGACTATCAGATCCAGACACCATCTCCGCCACCTTCGGGGCCAGGGGATTCCCCTCCCGTGGATTTAGCTGTTTTTCACCAACTTATGGAACGAGCGGCGTAGTGTTTTCAACTTCTTATGGTTCTGAAGGAAGAGGACTATTTTCATTGATTTCAAGAGTCAACCTTTTAAACAGGTCCGGACAGTGCCCATAATTGACTTCATTTGGAACGAGGGTGTCAAACTCATGCAGACGCCAAACTCTATTCCTGCACTTCTTCCTCGTTTGGAGAAGAAATATAGGGCGCCCTAGGGTTCTCCAGCTTGCTTGGTAGCGAAGTCTAAACCCGATTCCGTGATCACCCAGGCCGCACAGTGCCGTTCCAGGAACCCGTCTTCTCCAATAACTGCTCCTCCTGACCGTGAGGGACGTCGTCTTGATGCCATTGGCAAAAAATGTTCTACTATGGCTTCTACCACCGTGAGGGCTGCAAATTCTCTGGCCATTCTGAGACGCTACTACTGCCAGATGTGGTTGGATATGTCTTCTTTTATCGACCTCATCCCTGAGCCCTCCAGAGCAGAGGCTCTCAAGATTCTTCAGGAGGGAGAGAGAGCGTCATCAGAGATTATCGACAGCTCTGTGGACATTGCGTGCACTGGTTTTCGTCAGCTTGCGGGGGCAGCTGTTTTACGTCGTCGGGGCTGGCTTCATTCCACCTCTTTTCGCCAGGAGCTTCAGGCGAAAATCCTCGGCATGCCCTATGACGGTGAATCGCTTTTTGGCCAGCATGTGGACGACGCATTCAAACAATAAAAAAGGACACCGAAACGGCTCGTGCATTAGGCAATTTGCAGTTTCGCAAACAGCCTCTGTGTGGTGCGTGTGAACGCAGCACCTCCTCTTCTTTTCGCGGCGGATCCAACCAGTACCGCTCCTACGGCCAAGGAAATCAAAGATATTCCTCCCACTCACAGCAGTCCTATCGGCAGCAGTCTACCAAGTCTTACAGAGGAAAGTCTTCCTACAGAGGCTCCGCTTCTAAGAAGCAATGACTTGCCTTCCCCGCTTAAAGTTGGAGGTTGAATCTCCCTTTTCTTTTCCAATTGGTCTTCAATCATCTCGGACCATTGGGTGCTGGACATTGTATGAAAAGGCCATGCTTTGGAGTTTGTCAAGTTCCCTCCAACCACACCACCAACTGGTCCACCTCCGGCTCACCTCAGGGAGCTCTTTCGACAAATTCGACTCATGATTCAGAAGGGGATGGGATTCTATTCCTGTTTTTTCCTCGTCCTCAAGAAGTCTGTCGAATGGTGTCCGATCCTCGACTTAAGAGCCTTGAACAAGTACCGGATGAGATCCGCTCTCCAATGGTGGGCTCAACCGTCAAACATCGTTGCTAGCACATCTTTCCTAACCATCACTCCAGAGCTCTTCCTTACCACGGATGCCTCCCTGGAAGGTTGGGTCGCACATCTTCAGGGGCTATCCATAAAGGGCAAGTGGACCCTGTCTCAACGTTCCTGGCACATCAACAGACTGGAACTAATGGCCATTTTCCTGGCGCTCAAGTCTTTCCATCTTCTCCTCCAGGGCTCATTCAAACCGACAATACATCTAGTATGCACTATGTAAACAAGCAGGGCGGCACCAAGTCACAGCTCCTTTTTCAGCTAGCACATAGCATCTGGGAGTGGGCACTCCGTCGCCAAATCACTCTGACAGCGGTTCACCTACCAGGCATCTTCAACATCCTAGCGGACTCCCTCAGCATGTCCGCGTCCTCGACCCACGAGTGGGAGTTGCATCAGCCGACTTTGGACTTCGTCTTTCGGCTGTGGGGTCCCCCGGACATGGATCTTTTTGCGAGCCCTGTGAACTGGAAATGAGAGTCTTATGCAAGTTGGCTTCCCCATCAAGGGTGGTGCAGGAATGCCCTTTTGATGGACTGTTGCAATCTATTCGCCTGTGCTTTTCTGCCTATTCTGCTGGTTCCTCGAGTGTTGTGGAAGATGCGGAGACAGCCGTGCTACATTCTCCTGATTGCTCCCAGATGGCCTTGACAAGCGTGGTTCTCGGAACTGCTGCTTCTCTCACAGTGCAAACCCATCCTCCTTCGTCCTCGAGCGGATCTCCTCACAATGGACAAGGGTCAGGTCTGTCATCCGAACCCCTCCTCTCTCAAATTAAAGGCCTGTAACCTGAACACCTTGAATTTGCCCACTTGAACATTTCGCCAGCATGTAGAGAGGCTCTGGCCAATGCGAGAGCTCCGTCCACAGTAAAGACTTACAAGCTAAAGTAGAAAAGGTTCTGTCACTGGTGTGCGTCTGCCAACATCCATCTCGTGCACTCCTCTCCTGCTCAGCTTCTGCCGTTCTTTATCCAGTTGGCTCAATCAGGACTTTCCCACTCCACTTTGAAGGTCTTCCTAGCGGCAATATCTCATTTCCGGTAGGATTGATCTTCCTATCTCTACTCTTCCAGAGTTATTCGGCAGTTTTTCAAGGGGCTGTTCAGGATGTTCCCGCCCATCCGGCGTCCTCCTCCTACCTGGCATCTCAATGTTGTTTTGGCGCAATTGATGAAGGCGCCTTTTGAGCCAATCCACAAAGCGGATTTGAAATTTTTGACCTGGAAGGTGGCCCTTCTTGCTTTGACCTCCTCACGTCGGGTGAGTGATATCCACGCCTTTACCATTCAGCCTCCTTTCCTTCAATTCAAATCGGACTGTGTTGTACTTCGCACCAACCCGGCATTCATGCCTAAGGTGCCAACTGATTTTCACCTCAATGAACCAGTGTTCTTAAAGACTTTCCTTGCTACTCCCCAATCTCCAGCAGAGCAGCGTTTGCATTCTTTGGACGTTAAAAAATGCCTTAAATTCTACATCGACAGGACAGCGCCCTTTCGTAGATCTGATCAACTGTTTGTTGCTTATAGACTTCTGTCATCAGAAGTCTACAATGAGGGATCATTCCACCAGGGCAATGTCATCCTCTACTGCCCTGTTTGCTGGTGTGCTGATTCATCAAATATGTCGAGCAGCCACGTGGTCCAGCAGGCACACTTTCACGAAGCACTACTGCCTTGAGACGATCAACTAAGCTGATACAGCAGTGGGCCAAGCGGTGCTTCGTAATCTTTTTAAATAAGGTGAGCCTCTTTCCTTCCCTCCGCCTGTACAGTCTTTTTACTATTATTGGTCTGGAAGCTTATGTCATTTCTTTGCATTTTTATGCTAATGCACTGCTATTTTGTCTTGCGGCCAGCTATTACTGCTCACTATTCTATTCAAGCATGTGAATTTATGAAAGACACCTCAATACTGGAGAAGAACATTTGTTACCTGTAAACTGTGGTACTCCAGTATTGGTGTCTTTAATAGATTCACATTCGACCCATCCACCTCTCCTCAGAGGCTCGCTTCTGCTCCTAGACTCTTTTGTCACTCTTGTGCTACGAAAACCTGAGGGCCTTAGCCTCTGAGGAGAAGTTTTCAGAGGGGTGCTGGCGCCTGATTGGCTGTAGTTTGGACTAACATAATGACATGGATATGCTATAACGGTTTTCTTGTCTTCTATGTAGTCCTATGTGTTAATGCTAACCTTAGTACTTATAAGCATTTATGGTTTTGGAATGTATGTAATTATGTTTTTATATACATATATTATTGGTTTATTGCTATTTTTTTTACCGTGGGGCTCCCACTTCGACAAGGGGGAATATTCAAGCATATGAATCTATGAAAGACACCAATACTGGAGAACCACCGTTTACAGGTAAGTAACAATTGTTCTTCTGCATTGTAGGGCCCTTTAATGAAGTCATTCTCAATCCGCCCTTCAGCACGTTTTGAATTCAGGGAAAGTACGGCATTCCTCTTTTAAACAACATCTCTTCGGTGCTGTTCCTGTCAATAGAGCTTTGCAGCTACTGCCATACAAGGCCTGGAGGGGAAAGGAAGGCTGCTGGATTTATAGAACTGTGTCTCTTTTTAACTGTATAGAACTAGTAGATATCTGACTGCATTTACCCTTATTTCCAGTATGTTTTTCATAGGGATTCAAAGACAGCAAGTTGGAAATATACTGCAAAGCGGATTGCCTTTGTTAATTAAGATTATTGTGACTCGTATGGTACAAAATGGAGTGGAAAACATTTGACATTAAGAAAATTGCTCTGTTTATTGTATGCAGTAATTTCCATTCTACTTGTGGGACTTAAACTGCATTTTAGTGCAATTATTTATTTAAGAGAACACCGCTTACTACACTGAACAATAGAGGGTTAAAGTTAGAGTTACCTAAGAAACTTAAAACTCTTCCTCGATATGGCTGACCTTATAACGGCAACCCAGTCAATATTCATTTCCAGTCTTGAATATGGATGCTCTACTCTCGCAGGGCTACCCAAGAACTCTCTGGCCGCTTTGAAAGCCTGCCTCAACACTGCCGCCAGTCTCTTAACTGTCTCAAAGAAATTCAACCCCCACCTCAAAGCTCTGCACTGGCTTCCCCTAGAGGCCAGAATCCAATTTAAACTGGCCTGCATTACTCACAAAGCCCTTTTCTCCAATTCCCCTTCATTTCTCGCACAAAAACCCGTGGTATCTGGAGGAGGCAGAAACTCTGGATCTGCCAAAGACCTGCTGCTGCAACCTGCACTTTCCCACCCGCCATTAGAAGACTTCCGCCCTTGGCCCACTTTAAGATGGAAACCAAAACCTTCTTAATGGGAAAATACCTCGCCTAACAAATACTGTTCTGTCACTGCATTGTCTTGACTTGCCCCACTCTCCACCTCAGCAATATCCATGGCCTCCACTGATGATACCTATTCTGCACTCCTAAGCTCCCCCCAAGAGCTGAGACTGTATGCCTTCTTGTATAATGTATCTACCTGTTTTAATTTTTATATCACATGTAGCCAGTCTTTAAACATGCAGCGTGCTTTTCCTGTATAATGTATACCCTACCTTCCCTAATTTGATCCTTCCCGTCCCTACGCTTGTATACCTCCCCTTAATCATGTAAAGCGCTCTGATACCCTCACGTATCTGGTTTGCACTCTATCAAACTATAAATAAAATTATTAAATAAAGAATTGAACGCCACAAGGGAATTTAAGCACACTTTACCCTTCAATGCGATCAGGTGGTGTTCAGTATAAATGAAATGTGATACGACTCAATTGAGAATATCCACCACTTAGAGAGAGTATAGTGCTCTCCCACTATTAATGACCCCTTAAAATTTTTGAATGCATGCCTGGAGGTTCTTAGCAGACATAAGGTATGAAAACCATAGAGATACTTTGAACTCAAATGGACGAGAGTCGATTGTATGGGCTGTAGTGTATCTAAAGGCACATAGTATTATTGTTGATTGCAAAACCAGCTGATACCATAAGAGAGTGTTTCAGGTAAGAGATCTCCATAAGTAGCCCTGGACAAGGTGGTTGTGATAAAATATTTTACCGAAATGCATCAGTAAGAATTTAAGGCAAATCTACAGTCACTTGTATGTTATTGATATGATTCATGTACACCTAGTGACAAAAAGATAGAAGTGCATTTTAAAAAAAGACTAATTTGATTGCCTCAAACTTATCTCCCTATTTTATTTTAACTATATATGTAACGTGGCATTTTATGCGTTTAGGTTTTTTTATATATTTGTTTTTAAAGGATATTTCTAACAATGAGATTAAACCATATATATTTTCCTATTTTCTCTGGTGTTCAAATGTGTTGTGTTTTAGAAAGTATTTAAGTGTATAGATGTTGAGGAGTCATCGATTGTGGATCTAATTTTAACCTACGGGAATCTTTAGTTGTTTGGTTTACATCATTGTCCCCTTGGTATGAGAAGTTTCTCTCATTTTTGTTTGAACTATAATATACTCTGGGAAACACCCTCCTCATTAGTTGTGTAGGAGTCTGCCTGGCGCAGGTCTCCAGCCACCTGTCCACCTGACAGAGCATGAAGACCCCCCAGGCCAGAAGTGACCTCACCAGGGTCAGTCCTGGGGTGCTCTAACCTCAGAGCTGCCATCCCCTGACCCACTGGTCCTTCCACTGGGGAATGTCTCACCCTCTAACCCCTTTCTCTGGACTTGTGCATCCTCTTAACTGGAGTGATGCTGCCAGACACCAGAACTTGTAGAACACTACTTACAGAAGTCTACTCCAGCTTACCTGACATTTTGGGTCCTCCCCCCCCCTCCCCCCCCCCCCCCCCTCTGGAATCCAGTAAAAGGTCCGTCTCCAGTGCACGCTCCCTGGGATCAGAGAACTCACACTCCACTGGGTGTTGGCATAGCTCTGGAAAACAGGGACTTCAATTATGCTCGCCAACAATTGAGTCACACAACCCGTCACAAGTATTAACTATGCTACCCTTATTTTCACCTTCCAGTGCCTTGCAAACGTACCTCACATCACCCTCCTGAGACTGGCAAGACACTATCTGCCTCTTTCTATCACTCAACCCACATTCTTCTGAGCGGTCTCCACACACACGTACCAGGACTTCAACCATGGGAGAACCTCTCTCACTGCACTTCTCATCTAGAATCAGTAGAGTGTCCCCCCACTATTTGAATTTTGAACCCCTGTGCCAGTACCCCAATCCGCATCAGGGGCACTGCATACCACCCAAGCTACCCCATAACCTTGAACCCCCTGTTGTGTGTCAACCCACTCCTTCAAGTCAGGTGCCACATCTCTGGGTGTATGTACTTTTCTCTCTGCAGAAGCCTTCTCCTGTCTGCCAGCTCCTCTGGGGACAACCTTCTAGAGGATACCTTGCTGCCAGGTCTGGAGGTCCTTACCCTCACAGGCAAATCCTAGACTACAAAAACCCCTAGCTGGTTTTCCTCTCCCAGCACCTCATTGTCATCCTCATCCTCACCTGTTAACATACGCGTAAAACCCCCTTTTGGGCATGCGCTACGATCGAGACGTGCACACTCTATTACAGCGCTATATTTTAACTAGACTGCCTGTGCTGCACCCGTTGCACAGTGTTTATGGCCATACACCACTACTGCTCAACCCTTTCCGTCATTAGAAACCAAAGCTCATTTGACTGAAACTTCTCCGCTTGTACTATTGTCTCCCGCCACGGGATTCAATAAAGTTTTCATGGAACTGGATCGCGGTTAATCTGTGGCGCTCTAGTCTTCACAGAGCTGCCCTTCCATCCTCACTATAGCGCGGCCATTGATTGGCTCCTATCACGCGCTCCCACACGGGCCCCACCCATCCAGGAAACGCGAGCGTCCTCGCTCTTGGTCCATATTAACTCGGCTCTCGCTTCAGCCCTGAATCCACGAGACCCGGTTACCGAGGGCAGACGCAGGTACCAAGCGGGTGCTAGATGCTGAGGGCGTAAGTGCTCACAAAGCGACGGAATCGCTACCAGCTAAGTGTATTGCCTCCATGTTGTTTACCTCTTTGTAGTCTAATCCTTGTGTTCCCTTCCTCCCCTAGGGTGTGCCAATTGTATCACCACTCCCCTCCCGAGGTCTATGGTGTGATAGTTTCCCGCTCCCACGCGCTATATTAAGCGCTTTTCCGGATTTGTAGCGCTATCATTTCAGGATCACCAATAGCTCACTGGCTACAGGCGCCCGCAGACACACACGCGCCTTGACTGGCGCTCTCTTGTGCCTATCGATAAGAGCTTAGTTCGACAATTAAGACATTTTTGGTCTGCTGTATTCTATCGCAGACTTGCTCACACCCACAGGCGGGCCCCCGAATTTACCGCTAGTCCCCCATGTGGGAATGTGTGGGTTGTATCACCAGAGCACAGAGTCACTATTGACAATTGACACGCCTCTGATCTAAGATAACTAATTGTTCGTATGTCTTTTCATGTGTGTTTGTCTCTTTTTCCTTTCACAGGTGCATTTTAATTTTTGTGTGGTCTCCAAAACTGCGAGAATCCACCATTTTGTTGCACTTCTTTTTTGACAGTATTTTTATTTTTACTTTCACGTCACTTGGTAGGGTGGGCCTTAGCGCGTCAATACCGCCGGGGTTTATTACACTATAGGTCCTGACGAATGCCAGGTAAATTAACACCGACATTGGCAGAAACATGTTTACCAGCACATAAATCTAGAGGAAACAAGCCACTCAATTTATCTGGCTGAGTTTTCCCACACATATTTTTAATATGTCTTATTGATCAGGCAATAAAGTTTTTTTTGATACAATTAAGGCATTTCTAATCTCACCACTTACACTTTCTCTAGTCACTTACACAACCACTTAGCCACTCACGACTTCACATTACCCGCTCCGCAGTAAATCTGTCGTTGAAGCACACTGGGGTGGCACTCCGCCACTCCCAGTTGGGCCCGATGATGAAGCATGTCACCGACCAGGTCGGCGAGTGAGGGCTTTCTATAAACACCAAGAGGGTGTTTCTACTTTCTTCTCTTTGTGCTCTGAAAACCGTCATTCCCGACGAGCTCTGAACACTCTTTTGTTGTTGTTAATGATGATCAGTGGGAAATAAGAGTGTTCCCTTCTCCCTACCCCTCTCCTTGTTGATACGATGATGCCACATCTTCATCGGGCTCCATGGGTATTGCTGGACACCGCCGGGAACTCCGGTCAGCCGCACCGATTTGCCTGGCAACGCTGAGGACTCTTTTGTGCTACCTTTGCTGATGAGCAGCCACAGTTGCACTCACAGATCTTCTCCAACCTCAGGCTCTGCACACTGTGGGTGGGGTTCAGCCCAGAACTATAAGAAAGTTTAATACTCACTCAGCTTGCAAAGAGCGAAGCAGAGGTAGGTTTTCATGAATGGAAACACAAGGCAATCTCCACAAATAAGTAAAGCAGAGGGGAGCTCACAGTAAACCATAAGGGAATTTCCAGCAAAGCTCAAGGAAATTTCCTGTAAAGCACGTTGAAGACTTTGATGTCCCTGAGTCTTCCAAAACAGGAGGGAAGCACTCACAAGCCCTTCGAGATTCTTCACAAGCAGGATACCACAGCAGGACAAAAAGAGTTGGTGCTTTTCCTCTGTCACAGACAGAAATAGCAAATGTAAGCCAACCCACCCCTCACACAAAAAAAGCTAGTGCTCCTCACATATCTCTTCAGGTCTTCTTCTCTTCAGAGTCCTCTTGTTTCGAGAAGTGATCTAAAGTCTTGGGGTTTTATGTCCAATACTTATACCCCATTTTCTAATTGTTTTTGTTGTGACAGGGGTCTCTGAGCCCAGTCCTGGCCTCCTTGGTCCAGCTTGTCCACAGGAGGAGGAGACAACATTGTTAAAAGGAGACACAGCCCATTCAGATGCTAGTGAAACCCCACCTACCACTTTAAATGCAGACAAGGTCTAATCAGCCAGGATATGAGTCATCCAAGCAAGGCAGGGCAACATTAAACCCCCTTGTGCCTGTCTAGTGTGAATGCACCTCCCCAGCTCGAAAAGCCAGAAAGTGATTAGACAAACAGGCAGGGCACACAGAACGGTTAAACAAGTAAATTCCCACTTTCTAAAAGTGACACTTTCAAACACACAACCTAAAAACCACCTTTACTAGAAGGTGTGTTATTAAATTCTGAGTTCAGAGAGCCTAGACTCCATTTCTCCATCTTGTCTCAGTGGCAAATTACACTGGTAAAATGTTACAAGGCAGCTCTCATGTTAACCTATGGGACAGACAGCCTTTCAACAGTAAAAAATGAAATACCCAGTATTTCACTATCAGGACATGTAAAACACACCAGTACCTGTCCAACCTTTCACCTACACTGAACCCTGCCTGTGGGGGTACCTTGGGCCTGCCTGAGGGGTGCCTTACATGTAAGGAATGGTAAGGTTTGTGCCTGGCAAGTGGGTACACTTACCAGGTCAACATGGCAGTTTAAAACTGCACACTCAGACACTGCGGTGGCCTGACTGAGACACATTTACAGGGCTACTCATTTGGGTCGCACAACCAGTGCTGCAAGCCAATTAATAGCATTTGATTTACAGGCCCTGTCACTCTCACTGCACTTTACTAGGGGCTTAATAGTAAATCAATATGCCAATCATGGATAACCAATCATAGTCGCATTTTACACAGGGAGCACTTGCACTTTGACACTGGTCAGCAGTGGCAACGTGTCCAAAGCATCTAAAGCCGCAAAAACGAAATCTGTTACACAGTCAAAAATGCAGGGGGTAGACGCTAAATTCAAACCACACCAACAATGCCAAGTCTAACCTGAAGCAACCAGCAAATGTAGAGATAGGATTGTGCATGGAAACTGGAGCTGTGAAGGACGTTCTGAGCTGATAGGGAGCATTGCACTCTCCATTTAACATTTTATTGAGTAGAGGGTCTTGTATAGAAGAGGGGGGCCTATACTGTTCAGTGGGCTCTGTGCTGAACAATGAGCCCTGTTAATAGCTGAGTGGAGAGCTCTGAATTTAACATGTAGCATGTACTGAACAGATAGGGCTGCACTAAGTGCCAGGACGCTCCTGCTGGAGCAGCTGTTTTTCACTTTATAAATCCCCTTGATTCATTCATCTTAGCAGAGTAGTCCTATTCTGAGTATCTGGAGATGTAAGATTTATCCTAACTAGAGCTCTGCGCTCTAATAAGTATGGATAGAGATTTGTATTCAGACGGGTGTCCTATGATTAACAGCTCTGTACTGAGCCATGAAGGGACAGGAGTTTACAGACGAGGCTATTCCGTATTATGCCATTGGTATCTCTCAACTTGTTTCTAGTGGAATTTCTTGAACTTAGTGTTGTAAAAGGTACCATTGGAACTCCTGTTTTTCAAATTTTGACACCAGGTTTCTTGATATGTGTTAGACCTGGTATCATTGGCGTGAGTCTCCCTTCCATTTTTGACAGATTGCCTCCTCTGTTTTGATATGTTTTGCTGGATTTATGCTAATCAGTGCCACAGTGCAAGTGCTCCCTATGTTAAATTAATGTACTAATTGGTTATTCCATGATTAGGTTATTTGATTTACCTGTCAGCCCCTAGTACAGTGCACCATGTGTGCCCAGGGCTTGTAAATCAAATGCTGCTGGTGGGCTTGCAGCACTGATTCTGCCACCCACAAAAGCAGCTTGTAAAGTGTGTTTCAGGCCTGCCATTGCAAGGCCTGTGTGCAGTCTAGCTCTGCCATGTCGACTTGGCCAAGTGCACCCACTTGCCAGTCCCTAAACCTTCCCTTTGCTTCATATTAGACACCCCTATGGTAGGCCCAAGGGCAGGGTGCATTGTAAGTATAAGATAGGACATGCTCTGATGTGTGTAGCATGTTCTAATAGTGAATTACAGCCATTTTTGTTTTTCACTATTGAAGGCTACCTGTTCTCCATAGGTTAGAATGGGCAGTTAGATTATTACACTCTTATAATCCTACTGACTCAGGGAACACGGTAGAAATTTGAATTTAGTATGCCTGAACTCAGAATAATAAAATACATCTTTTAGTAAAGTTTATTTTGATATTCTGGTTTTGCAAATACCACTTTTGGAGTGTAGGTATTTGCTTGCCTAATCATTTGAGCCTGCCTCTGCTTGGTTGTGTATTCCTTGTCTCGGTTTGTGAGTGACAGGGCTGGGGAATTCCAGCAGACAGGCTGGGGCAGCCCAGTGGTGAATAGAGAGATCTGCATCTAGATGGGAGGGAGGAGTTGCCCCTGGTATCTGAATAGGGCTGGCCCTTCCCTCTACAATGCTGGCTCCACCTCCTGTGGCTTGTCTGATGTCTCTGCCCTGCGCTGTGAAAGGAGAGGACGAATCATGTCAACAGAGTGCTCCAGAGCTGTATCTTCCCTCCCCTGTGCTGGCTCCACCTCCTGTGTGGCGGCTGATGTCTGCCCTGCACAGTGAAAGGAAGAGGAGAGTCATGTAAACAAAGTACTCAGGAACTGGTTTGAACTAGGCAGAGGCCTCTCTGCCTTCAGAGAACAAATGATTTTGGGGTATAAATATTGGGACCCTGATCCCAAGAAGTTAGATCACTTCTGGAACAAGAAACCTTTCTGCTAAGGAGAAGAACCATGGAAGCTGCAGGAGTTGTACTGCCCCACTGCCAGTTTGCTGGTTGCTGGGTTGGCCTGCAAAGGTTGCTTCATTGCCAAGGAGAAGGAACTTTGTAAGGACTTTCATCTACAAGATATTCTCCAAGGGCTTGAACTGTGTTTGCCTCCTGCTGAAGTCTCAGGGCCAAAAGACTTCACCTCCAGCTCCCTCCTGAATTTCCTTGCTGGGAATTCTTACTCAAGTTACTTGTGTGCCGCTGGGAGCTGGAAGCGCGACGCATCGAGAGGAAGCGTGTCGCCGCTGTAGCTGAAATCCTCGCAACGCCGGAGAAACGAGCCTTCGTCGCATCTGATTGGAAGCGTGTGTTCATCGAAGCTGCCTGCTGTCGCATCACCGGAGAAACGTGATGCCATGGAGAGTCGCCATCACATCACCGGAAAAGCGTGTCGCAGGGCCTGTCGCGGCTCCAAAGTACAGAGATGTCGCAAGGCTGCCAGGGCGTCGTCGCATCGCCGCATCAAGGGCGCCATCTTCTCGCATTGCAACCGGATCGTCGCATCGCATCAAGGCGCCATCTTGCGCACCGCAATGGGCCTGCAAGCCGAGAATCTACGCATCACCTCCGCACCGGTAAGGCTCACGACGAGTCCCCTACTCTGTGCAAGCATTGATGAAGGACGCAACCGTTCTCCCCTTTTGCGAGCCTTTTGTTTACTTTGCGTTAGGCATCCAGGTACATTGTTGAGAACTTTGTTGCATTTACCAACAACTTGAACTAAGAGGCTTTTCTCATCTTTTAAACAATCTTAAGTGTAGTATTGTAGATTTTTGTCGTTTGTGGTCTTGTGTTTAAGTCTATATAAAGAATACTTATTTTTATAAAACCTGTGTTGTGTCCATCTGTAGAGTTTTCACTGTATTACTGTGTATATTCACAAATGCTTAATACACTGCCTCTGAGATAAGCCTGTCTGCTCGTGCCAATCTACCAAGGGGGTGAGCAGGGGTTATTAAGGAGTGTAATCCCCTTATCCTGACTTAGAATTAAGGGTCCCTATTTGGACAAAGGTGAATACCATTGCCAACTAGAGACCCCCAGATCTAACATTGGTGGTCAGCGGTGAGGATTTGGACTTTGCATTTGTGTTTCATATACAGTGATTGGTGTACACTACTAGTCAGTGCAGACCAAACGCGACCACATACTTTTTTAATAATCCTTTTTCCTTGGACTGTTAGTTTTTTATTTTCCTGAAAAACTCCCAATTTTTACTACCAAGAGTAAACCAGCATCTGTTGCATCTATAGATCTTGATTTTGAGGAAGAGAGGTTGGAAACCTACACTGTGAAACAGCACAAGTATCTCTGCAGGAAATTTAAAGTTGCTACACCAGGCATTTCTAAAAAGAAAGACTACCAAAAGGCGCTGAGGGCCTGGGTAGAAGCCAGAAATGTCCCTGATCTTGTGGTGGAGCCTGTTGGGGATGCAGATGGGCAAATTGATGGGCCAGAGTTTCCAGCCAGGGGAGGGGTGCAGTCCTCACCTGGCAGCAGCATCACTTCCAAAGACCTGTCCCCCAGACAATTGTAAGATAGGGAGAGAAACAGGGCACTAAAGCTGTAGTTGGCAAACCTTAAAATGGAGAGTCAGAGGGAAACCGAGAGTAATAGGTTGTCCTTGGAAAGGGAGAAAATGAAAATGGCGCATGAGAGAATGTTAAGGGAGTTAGAGATCAATTCCTCTGGTAGCAGTGCACCATCTGTGCCGTCAGAAGGCAGGGCACATATTCCCAAGGATGTCATCAAGGATTTCCACAAAGGTGGAGATATTGGGCAGTGGTTTGCAGCCTATGAGATAGCAATGTTGGCCCACCGGGTCCCTTAGATGGATTGGGGAGCGGGGTTGTGGGGCCGCTTTTTAACTGAAGGTAGGGATACACTGTTAAGACTTGCTCAGCACTCATAGAATGTCTTATGCCCACATGAAGGAAGCACTGATGACAAGGTATGGGTTAACTCCAGAGCTCTATAGACAGAGGTTGAGGAATTGTAGGAAACTGGAGGGAACCACTTGGATAGAGTGCAGAGCTATGGATGGTTGGGTGAGGGGTAGCAATGTTGATAATTTTCAAGCGCTCTATGTCTGCTAATTGTTTTCCAGAGCTACGGCAGCACCTTATTGATAGCAAGTTGACTAATCCTAGAAAACTTGCTGAAGAGGCGTACCGCTGGGTCAGTACCAGGGTCCACAAGGGTCTTGTGGGAGACATCGCCAAAGGTGGGAAGGGTCCCCAGAAGAAGAGTGGGGGGGGACAAGGGTAAACAGAAGGAGTTCCAAAAAGGTCCCCAAAGTAATTCCCAAGGGAACCAGGGTAAGGGTTCTCAGCCTCCCCCTGAAAAGACGTCAGGACCCACGACAGGTAAACCTCTTCATAGGGGGCCTGTTACCTGCTTTCAGTGTAAGCAGGTGGAACACCGTTGGTATGATCCCCAGTGTCCTCAGAAAGGACAGCATGTGCCATCCCCTGTACCACCCCATCAGATGGCCAGTGTAGCCCTGGGTGGGGGGGGGATGGGTGCCCAAGGTGGGTGGGGTCCCGCAAGAAATGTCCCTTGTCTCATTAGGAGACTTTAAGATGGTCTCTAAAACTCAGCTGCCTGCTAACACTAAGAAATACAGCCAGTGGGTGACCATCAATGGCCATAGAGTGGCGGCTCTCAGAGACACAGGAGCAAGTGTGACAGTTGTCAAGTGTCACTTGGTCTCTGAAGAGCAGGTAGTCCCCAATGCATTCTTCCAAGTTTTTGCCGCTGACAACATAGAGAGCCATTGCAAGGTGGCTCAAGTTCCCTTTGAGTGGGGGCGGTCTCTGGTACTCTTCAAGTAGCTGTGAGGCCAGCCATGCCTGTTGATTGTCTGTTAGGCAATGATTTAGAAAGCTCCCCTTGGGCTAAGGTGGAGAGGAAGGCGCATTTAGAGATGTTGGGTCTGCCTGAGTGGGCATGTGTGACCACTCGGTCTATGGCAGCTAAGGGTGTTCAAGAGATCCTGGAGCCTGAAAATATGGCCCAGGGACCTGCCTTAAGGAGAAGAGGTAGGGGGCGCAGGAAACCAGCCCCCGTTGTTCCCACGGTCCAGGAGGAGGCAGACCTTGAGGGGTATGTTCTGGAACCTACAGGGGAGAAAGTTTCTGAACTGGGTAACCTTCCTGAGCTGACCCATTGGCAGCAAGAAGGGGGTCCCTCCACGGAGTAATTTTGTGAAGAGCAGCAGAAGTGCCCTTCTCTTGTGGGTTTGAGGCAACAGGCCACAAACCAGGAAGCAGGTGATCTGTCTGGATCACATTGGATCTACTGGGAGAATGGTCTCCTGTATAGCGAGCCTAAGGTTGCTGAGCCTGGGTCAGCCCATGTGCTGGTGGTACCCCAGCGCTTCAGAGCCTTCCTACTGGGTTTGGCTCATGATGTTCCTTTAGCTGGTCATATGGGGCAGAACAAGACCTTTGAAAGGCTTGTCACCCACTTTTATTGCCCCAGATGCGGAAGAGTTCAGATACTCATTGTAGGACCTGTAAAACTTGCCAGGCATGTGGGAAGAGTGGGAGGAGGCACAAGGCCCCTCTCCAACCTTTTCCTGTAGTCAGTACCCCCTTTGAACGGGTGGGGATTGACATTGTGGGGCCACTGGACACCAAGACAGCCATGGGCAACAGGTCTATCCTGGTCTTGGTGGACCATGCTACCCGGTACCCGGAAGCCATTCCGCTCAGGAAGGACAGTGACAACCCCCGTGGTGGGACGTGCACCTATGGGGATCTTCTCCCGTGTGGGGTTCCCCAGAGAGGTTGTGTCGGACCTCGGTAGAAACTTCATTTCTAATTATATGAAGTCTCTGTGGAGGAAGTGTGGTGTTACCTACAAGTTCACCACTCCTTACCACCCACAAGGAAATGGGCTGGGTGAAAGATTTAACCGGACCCTCAAAGGCATGATCATGAGTCTTGAGGAATCAGTGAGGCGTAAGTGGGACGTCCTATTGCCATGCCTTCTGTTTGCCTACCGTGAGGTGCCACAAAAGTCTCTAGTGTTCAGCCCCTTTGAGCTGTTGTATGGTCACCCGGTAAGAGGACCTTTGAGTTTGGTCAAGGAAGGCTGGGAGCAATCTCCCAGGACACCTCCCCAGGATGTATTAGCTACATGCTGGCCTTCAGGAACCAAACTCGGCGTTTCAGAGATCTTGCTCAGGCAAATATGGAAGCCAGCCAGGAGGAAATGAAGCGGTGGTACGATCAGAATGCCAGTCTGATTGAGCTCCAGGCTGGACAGAAAGTTTGGGTCATGGCCCCTGTGGAGCCTTGTGTGCTCCAGGACAGGTGGACCGGTCCATATGAGGTGGTGGAGCGCAAGAGTGATGTCACTTAACTGGTGAATTTGCAGACTCCCAGGAACCCCTTGCGGGTCCTGCATGTGAACCGCCTAATGCCCCACTTAGAAAGGTCCGAAGTGGGCATGCTCCTAGCAACAAATGAAGGAATGGAGGAGGAGACCGAGCCTCTTCCTGACCTCCTGTCTGCAACAGAGCAAGATGGCTCAGTGGATGGTGTCAGCCTCTCTGCCACACTGACCCGTGATCAGCAGCAAGATTGTCGCCAGCTGTTGGGGCAATTCTCTGATCTATTTTCATGGTTCCTGGTGTCACAGAGTGGTGAGTCCATGATGTGGACACTAGTGACAGTCCTCCTGTCAAGCACAAGGCTTACAGAGTGACTGACAAGGTTAGTGCTTACATTAAGGAGGAAATCTCCAAGATGTTTGCTTTAGGGGTCATTGAGTCCTAAAACAGTCCTTGGGTCAGCCCAGTGGTCTTGGTCCCAAAGGCTGCCTCGCATGGTGCCACACCTGAACTCCGGTTCTGTGTGGACTACAGAGGGCTCAATTCAGTCACCAGGACTGATGCACACCCCATCCTCAGAGCTGATGAGCTCATAGATCGGTTATGGGCTGCACGGTACCTTAGTACGTTTGATTTGACGTCTGGGTACTGGCAGATCGCCTTGACGGATGGGGCTAAGGAGAGGTCCGCATTCTCCACACCAGATGGGTACTACCAATTCCGGGTTGTGCCCTTTGGGATGAAGAATACACCTGCCACCTTTCAGAGGTTGGTCAATCAGGTGTTGGCTGGGCTGGAGGATTTCAGTGCCGCCTACCTGGATGACATTGCAGTGTTCAGCGCCAGTTGGGAAGAACATCTGCAGCACCTTTGGGAAATGTTGATGGCACTGCGAAAGGCAGGCCTCACGATAAAAGCAAGTACGTGCCAGATCAGGCAGGGTTCCGTTGTGTACTTGGGTCACCAGGTAGGAAGCGGCCAGGTGGCGCCCCTACAACCCAAGATTGATACCATCCTGGCATGGGAACCCCTAAAGACTCAGACACAGGTGAGCGCCTTTTTAGGACTCAAGGGGTACTACAGGAGGTTTGTCAAGGGGTATGGCAACATTGTTGCACCCTTGACTGAGCTGACTTCCAGGAAGCAGCCCAAGAAAGTGAACTGGACTGACACTTGTCAGAAGGCTTTTGATGACCTAAAGACTCCATATGCACAGCACCCGTGCTTCAGGCGCCCAACTTCTCAAAGGAATTTATTGTACAGACAGACGCTTCAGAGCATGGTGTGGGGGCTATCCTATCAACCTGTAGCCTTCATCAGTAGGTGGTTACTTCCACAGGAACAGAGGTGGAGTGCAATTGAGCGCAAGGCATTTGCTGTGGTCTGGGCACTGAAGAAGTTGAGACCATTCTTGTTTGCGACTCACTTCCGGGCTCAGGCCGACCATAGGCCCCTCAGATGGCTAATGCAGATGAGGGGTGAGAACCCAAAGTTGTTGAGGTGGCCCATCTCCCTACAGAGTATGGACTTTACGGTGGAACACCGCCCTGGTACACAACACGCCAACGCTGATGGTCTGTCCAGATTTTTCCGCCTTAGTGAAGAGAACTCTCATGGGGAAGGGTAGTTCTCCCCACATTTCAGCTGGAGGGGACACGTGTTAACCTGGTATCATTGGCATGAGTCTTCCTTCCATTTTTGATGGATTTCCTCCTCTGCTTTGATATGTTTTGCTGGATTTATACTTTGGACACTATGCCACTGCTAATCAGTGCCACAGTGCAAGCGCTCCCCATGTTAAATTAAATGAATGTACTAATTGGTTATTCCATGATTGGGTTATTTGATTTACCTGTCAGCCCCTAGTACAGTGCACCATGTGTGCCCAGGGCTTGTAAATCAAATGCTGCAGGTGGGCTTTCAGCACTGGTTGTGCCACCCACAGAAGCAGCTTGTGAAGTGTGTCTCGGGCCTGCCATTGCAAGGCCTGTGTGCAGTCTAACACTGCCATGTCGACTTGGCCAAGTGAACCCGCTTGCCAGTCCCTAAACCTTCCCTTTGCTTCATATTAGGCACTTCTATAGTAGGCCCAAGGGCAGGGTGCAATGTAAGTATAAGGTAGGACATGCTCTGATGTATGTAGCATGTTCTAATAGTGAATTACAGCCATTTTCGTTTTTCACTATTGAAGGCTACCTGTTCTCCATAGGTTAGAATAGGCAGTTAGATTATTACACTCTATTAATCCTAACTGACTCATGGAACACTGTAGAAATTCGAATTTAGTATGCCTGAACTCAGAATAATAAAATACATCTTTTAGTAAAGTTTATTTTGATATTCCGTGTTTGCAAATACCACTTTTAGAAAGTAGCTATTTGCTTGCCTAACCATTTGAGACTGCTTCTGCGCGGTTGTGTATTCCTTGTCTGGGTTTGTGAGTGACAGGGCTAGGGAATTCCAGGAGACAGGCTGGGGCAGCCCAGTGGTGATTAGAGAGATCTGCATCTAGATGGGAGGAAGGAGTTGCACCTGAGACCTGAATAGAGCTGGGTCTTCCCTCTACAATGCTGGCTCCACCTCCTGTGGCTTGTCTGATGTCTCTGCTCTGATCTGTGAAAGGAGAGGAGGAATCATGCCAACAGAGTGCTCTAGAGCTGTATCTTGCCTCCACCTGTGCTGGCTCCACCTCCTGTGTGGCGGCTGATGTCTGCCCTGCACAGTGAAAGGAAGAGGAGAGTCATGTAAACAAAGTGCTCAGGAACTGGTTTGGACTCCAGAAAACAAAGGATTTGGTGTTATAAATATTGGGACCCTGATCCCTAGAAATTAGATCACTTCTGGAACATGAAACCTTTCTGCCAAGGAGAACAACTAAGGAAGCTGCCTGAGTTGTACTGCCCCTATGCCAGTGTGCTGTTTGTTGGGTTGGCCTGCAGTGGTTGCTTCATTGCCAAGGAAAGGAGAAGGAACGTTGTAAGGACTTTCATCTACAGGATATACTCCAAGGGCTTGAACTGTGCTTGCCTCCTGCTGAAGTTTCAGGGACAAAAGACTTCACCTCCAACTTCCTTATGAATTTCCTTGCTGGGAATTCTGACTCCAGTCACTTGCGTGCCCCTGGGAGCTGGAAGCGCAACGCATCGAGAGGAAGCGTGTCGCCGCCGCAGCTGAAATCATCACAACGCCAGAGAAGCGAGGCTTCGTCGCATCTCCCTGCAAACGTGTGTTCATCGAACCTGCCTGCTGTCGCATCACCAGAAAAGCGTGACGCCATCGAGAGAGTCGCCATCGCATCACCGGAGAAGCATGTTGCAGGGCCTGTCGCGGCTCCAAAGTACAGAGTTGTTGCCAGGCTAACAGGGCGTCATCGTCATCGCATCGCCGCATCAAGGGCGTCATCTTCTCGTATCACAACCGATCATCGCATCAATGCGCCATCTTGCGCACCGCAACGGGCCCGCAAGCCACCTCCTCACCAGTAAGGCTCACGACGAGTCCCCTACTCTGTGCAAGCATTGAGGAAGGACGCAGCCGTTCCCCTGGGTCACAGAACAGACGCATCTCCCCTTTTGCGAACCTTTTGTTTACTTTGCGTTACACATCCAGGTACTTTGTTGAGAACTTTGTCACATTTACCAACAACTTGAACTAAGAGACTTTAATCATCTTTTAAGCAATCTTAAGTGTAGTATTGTGGATTTTTGTCGTTTGTGGTTGTTGGACTTGGCCCTTATGGCAGGTTCACCCCTAGACTTTTTGCTTGTAATGGTGACCTGGTGATGGTGATTTTTGGGTTCTGCGCACTTTCACTGTGTCCCAGTGGAAAGTGCGTGCGCACTCTGAGTGCATGTGATGAGATAGGCCTGCCCTCCCATAGGAATGCATGGGGAATGTATGTGTCCCTGGTAGTTCCTGATGCGTGGGGTGTACAGGTTCGAATCTGATATGTGCGAACTCGTGAGAGTGAATGCTTCGCAATGGTGTGTGTTGCATGAGTGTGTCATATGTAGAAGTGCTACTCCTAGGAGTTGGCATATTAAAATAAAATGTGTCTGGCGTGTGATTGGCTGGAGCAGGCTGGTGAGCCTGGCTCCAGGAAGGCTGGATGGGTCTGCCCGGTGGTGAGTGGGAGATTAGCATGAGTGATGTGTGGGAGGAGTGTACCTGTGTCCTGGATGGGCTGGGTTTTCCCCACACAATGCTGGCTCCGCCCCCCTGTGGTGTGACTGATGTCCCTAGCCCTGCCAGTGAAAGAAAGGGGTGATTGGGCCATCAAGGGTACTCAAGGACCAGCTGCGACTGGGTCTGCCCCCACCCTGTGCCAGAACAAAGGATTTGGTGTATAAAAATGGGGCTGTGTCCCCACAGAAGTTGTTCTTGTTCCAGGATCCTGAGGGGGCTGCTGTTGCTGCTGCTGGGCCAGAGGACCGCCACTTGGGGTGTCTCCCTGCCTGGAGACCCAGTGTGCTGGCTCTGGGCCCAGCCTTGGCCCCTGCCCCTTGAAAGGACTTTGCTGGACTTGCTGGAACTCTGCCCTGCTGAGGGCACCTGGGAGCGCTTTGATTTCCCCTCAAGCGCTTAAGAGCGCTGTATTTTGCATTTAGCGCAGGGAGCGCTGTAAATTGCCTTTTAGCGCTGAGGAGCGCTTTGCCTGCCTAGCGAGTGCCCACCTCGCTTATTTTTGATTAATTTGCCCCCTGGCAGGTGCCCACCCTGCCAGGGACCTTGCCGCTATCTTTTAAGTTTACCTCGAGGGAGCCCACTCCTCGGTAAACTCACCCCCCGCCTAGAAGCGCCGGAGACGGGCCGCCGCGCTGCCCGCGACGACCCGGAAGTGTTCCTGCCGGTCGGCCAATCGGAGAGCGGGCCGACCGGAAGTCCCGCCCCCGCAGCCGCGACCCGGAAGTCAGGCAGGCCGGGGGCAGGACAGAGAAGCAACCGGAAGCGGACGGGAGGCCAGCCCGCGCTCCGGTGAGGGGAGAAGCCGGCGTCTTTCGTTTTCCCCCTCCCAGGCTCCCAAAGCGAGGAAGAGCCCAGGAGAAAGAGAGGGGAGAAGTGTGCAGGGAGCCCCGAGGAGCGGGAGCTCTCGTTAAGTAGCCGCCCGCCGCAGGAGAACCCGGTGAGTGCAGGCGCTTGCAAAGAGGAGAGGGGGGGCGTCGGGACACATTGCCGGTGTCTGCCCCGCCCCCTTTCAGTAGCGCGACCTCCGGGGGCAGAGTTAAGGGCCGCATGTGTTCCGAGCCCAGCGAGGCTCCAACGACGGGGCATTTCTTTGCTTAGAGCCCAGTGGGGCTCAGGGGGCAAAGTGCGTGGCAGAGCCCCGAGAGGCTCAAGAGCAGTCTTCTTTCCCCCCCACGCGGCCCCATGTGTGACGAGCCCCGGGAGGCTCGAGAGGGCATCAAATTGTCTTGAGTCCAGGAGGGACTCCAACGAGGGGCGCATCCTTATTCTTGAGCCCAGAGAGGCTCCCTCGCCCAGTGAGGCGACCTTCCTTCGTTCTGCGAGCCCAGAGAGGCTCTGAGGGTCCCATTGATATTCAGAGCCCAGTGAGGCTCTTGAGAGACAGTCAGTTTTGCAGAGCCTGTGAGGCTCCCCCATCGTGTTGGCCCCACCATTGTGCTACCCAGTTGCCCAGCACTTTGTGGGCAACTGCCACGTTTAGGCCCCCTGACATTGGACACAGGGCGTCCTAGCCCCAACAAGGCCAGAGGGCCTAGGGACAGTCACAGGTGGTGACTTACGTGAGTTTGGCGCAATTGTTCATTTTGCTTACACCTCTGAATGTATTGTGATGCATCATGTGTTTTCCTCCCTTACACCTCTGAATGAATGTTATGCATTGCATCATGTGTTATCTTCTTACACCCCTACAGGTATAGTGATACTTAGGTGGTTGTTTTCTCCCTAGTACAGGTGGTGCTAGTGAGGTCCTGGTTACCAGTGATTACTGGTTGTGCGCTATTTTGTGCTAATGTAATTTTACATTCTAAGTGCCATTTCTGAAAGTGTTACTTCTGATTCCTGACAGTGGTCCAGGTGGCCCTGTCTTGTAAATATCCCCTGTAAATTCTGCCCGTGCCCCTGGCACATTGTAAAGTGTGTGTTTTATCTAATGTGTTTTGGTAATACAAAGGCTATTTTTATATATAACCTTGTGTGGAGTTTCCTTTGTGGTGGGCCTTGGGTGTTGTTGCTGGGGTGCGTGCGCAAATACTTAACTCATATCGCCTCCAAGTTTAGCCTTGCTGCTCGCGCCACGTTACCTAGAGGGCGAGTAGGGGTTATCTTGGCGTGTAACTCCCGTGCCCTGACCTTAGGAATGGTGATCCCTGACTGACCTTGACGCGAGTCTTGGCCAGCCAGGGATCCCGTTTCTAACAGTGGTCTTGTGTTTAAGTCTATATAAAGAATTCTTATTTTTAGAAAACATGTGCTGTGTCCATCTGTAGTGTTTTCACTGTATTACTGTGTATATTCACAAATGCTTAACACACTGCCTCTGAGATAAGCCTGTCTGCTCGTGCCAAGCTACCAAGGGGGTGAGCAGGAGTTATTAAGGAGTGTGATCCCCTTATCCGGACTTGGAAGTAAGGGTACCTATTTGGACAAAGGTAAATACCATTGCCTACCAGAGACCCCAAGATCTAACCCTATGTATGTTATAAATGCAATGCAGTTTTTGAACCCTTTTTTTGATTCTTGCTGGGGGAGTTATTTCTTGCTGCGGAGGGCCCATTCGGGAAGGCCAACCCGAACACTCCTCTTTCACTTTGTTGTGCTTCTTGTACTCACTTGCTTCTTCAACTTAGAACTCAGTTTTTCGCCTCACCACTTCTAGGATCCACCACCCACCACTGATGCATGGGCGGCGGGCCCCTGGCCTGACAGCTCCTGACTGAGTCTGGAGCGTTTGGAGCCCCCTCCATGTTCTCTGCAGTGGGGTCCCTCAAGTTTCGTTACGCCATTGGATGGAGATGATCTGATTTGCCATCATTTACCATGTTGGATCCATATTTTCCTTTCGCGTAGGCACAATCACTACTGCAGGCCTAGATGGGGTGCTCCGAGACAAACAGTCTTTGCTTTTTGGAGCCTGATTTCTAAGCCTTACAGTCTCACTTAAGAGCTCTTGTGTCTGAGGGCCGGGGCACCCTAAGACGTGAATGTACGTGAGTGTACATCCGCACTCGGTTTGCCACCTGAGTGCAGAGGCTCATTCTCAGGGTTTGAGGCTCCTCTCTCCAGGAGGTCTGAGAAGGACAAAGAAGTGTCGCCTCATGGGAGCATGTCCTTGTTCTTGCCAGTTCCCTCCTCATCCCTGTCTGCTTCAGCATCAGGATGAGTTAACCTCTGTTTGTTGGGTTGACGTAGTTTTAAAACCAATCCTCTTGGGATTGCTGTGAAGCTGGAGGAGTGAAAGAGGGACGCAGAGTAAATACAAATGCTGGGCAGGGAGCAGGGGCGTGTGATGGTACAGTACAGTACCCAGTGCTTAATTCATAAAAGAAAGACTGACGGCGCCCGAAGCTCCGCTCAGAAGCCTGCATTCCGCATCGCGGCACTGAATCCAAGGCCGGCCTTTAATGCACCCCCAAACACTAACGGAGCCTTTCACTCGCTCCGGCAGGTTAGTGCTTTCGCCCTGCTCGGTCGTCTGGACTCTTCCAGGAGACACGATTGATAAAATAAATCTGTATCAGTGTATTAATATCCGTGTAGTAGATTTCTGCCTCCTTGGCTTGTCTTGGTTGCCAGTATCTCAAGCGTGTCAGCATACAGTATCCGTCTTCCACCTACCACGATAGCCCGTTTGTGTCACGAATATCCCAGTTCTATATGTTGTGTACTCCAGTCTTTTTGTGATAAAAGGCTGCAGGAGCTTACACGTTGGAATGTGTCCTCTGTGCAGCCCTTTCTTTGTATGGTGTAGGGCTTCGGTGTCCTGACCGTGCGTCACATAACATATGCACTGTCTCCCCGCGCCCTGGTGTGCGCAGAGGACATACGCACTGTCTCCCTGCGCCCTGGTGTGCAGAGGACATACGCACTGTCTCCCTGCGCCCTGGTGTGCGCAGAGGACATACGCACTGTGTCCCCGCGCCCTGGTGTGCACAGAGGACATACGCTCTGTGTCCCCGTGCCCTGGTGTGCACAGAGGGCATACGCACTGTGTCCCTGCGCCCTGGTGTGCGCAGAGGACATACGCACTGTCTCCCCGCGCCCTGGTGTGCACAGAGGACATACGCTCTGTGTCCCCGTGCCCTGGTGTGCACAGAGGACATACGCACTGTGTCCCGCGCCCTGGTGTGCGCAGAGGACATACGCACTGTCTCCCCGCGCCCTGGTGTGCGCAGAGGACATACGCACTGTCTCCCTGCGCCCTGGTGTGCAGAGGACATACGCACTGTCTCCCTGCGCCCTGGTGTGCGCAGAGGACATACGCACTGTGTCCCCGCGCCCTGGTGTGCACAGAGGACATACGCTCTGTGTCCCCGTGCCCTGGTGTGCACAGAGGGCATACGCACTGTGTCCCTGCGCCCTGGTGTGCGCAGAGGACATACGCACTGTCTCCCTGCGCCCTGGTGTGCGCAGAGGACATACGCACTGTGTCCCCGCGCCCTGGTGTGCACAGAGGACATACGCTCTGTGTCCCCGTGCCCTGGTGTGCACAGAGGGCATACGCACTGTGTCCCTGCGCCCTGGTGTGCGCAGAGGACATACGCACTGTCTCCCCGCGCCCTGGTGTGCACAGAGGACATACGCTCTGTGTCCCCGTGCCCTGGTGTGCACAGAGGACATACGCACTGTGTCCCGCGCCCTGGTGTGCGCAGAGGACATACGCACTGTCTCCCCGCGCCCTGGTGTGCGCAGAGGACATACGCACTGTCTCCCTGCGCCCTGGTGTGCAGAGGACATACGCACTGTCTCCCTGCGCCCTGGTGTGCGCAGAGGACATACGCACTGTGTCCCCGCGCCCTGGTGTGCACAGAGGACATACGCTCTGTGTCCCCGTGCCCTGGTGTGCACAGAGGGCATACGCACTGTGTCCCTGCGCCCTGGTGTGCGCAGAGGACATACGCACCGTGTCCCTGCGCCCTGGTGTGCACAGAGGACATATGCACTGTGTCCCGCGCCCTGGTGTGCGCAGAGGACATACGCACTGTGTCCCCCCGCCCTGGTGTGCAGAGGACATACGCACTGTGTCCCCGCGCCCTGGTGTGCGCAGAGGACATACGCACTGTGTCCCTGCGCCCTGGTGTGCACAGAGGACATACGCACTGTGTCCCTGCGCGCTGGTGTGCACAGAGGACATACGCACTGTGTCCCTGCGCCCTGGTGTGCGCAGAGGACATACGCACTGTGTCCCTGCGCCCTGGTGTGCATAGAGGACATACGCACTGTGTCCCTGCGCCCTGGTGTGCAGAGGACATACGCACTGTGTCCCTGCGCCCTGGTGTGCGCAGAGGACATACGCACTGTGTTCCCGCGCCCTGGTGTGCACAGAGGACATACGCACTGTGTGCCTGCGCCATGGTGTGCACAGAGGACATGCACACTGTCTCCCTGCGCCCTGGTGTGCACAGAGGACATACGCTCTGTCCCTGCGCCCTAGTGTGCAGAGGACATACGCACTGTGTCCCTGCGCCCTGGTGTGCACAGAGGACATACGCACTGTGTCCCTGCTCCCTGGTGTGCAAAGAGGACATACGCACTGTGTCCCTGCGCCCTGGTGTGCACAGAGGACATAAGCACTGGTGTGCACAGAGGACATACGCACCGTGTCCCTGCGCCCTGGTGTGCACAGAGGACATATGCACTGTGTCCCGCGCCCTGGTGTGCGCAGAGGACATACGCACTGTGTCCCCCCGCCCTGGTGTGCAGAGGACATACGCACTGTGTCCCCGCGCCCTGGTGTGCGCAGAGGACATACGCACTGTGTCCCTGCGCCCTGGTGTGCACAGAGGACATACGCACTGTGTCCCTGCGCGCTGGTGTGCACAGAGGACATACGCACTGTGTCCCTGCGCCCTGGTGTGCGCAGAGGACATACGCACTGTGTCCCTGCGCCCTGGTGTGCACAGAGGACATACGCACTGTGTCCCTGCGCCCTGGTGTGCAGAGGACATACGCACTGTGTCCCTGCGCCCTGGTGTGCGCAGAGGACATACGCACTGTGTTCCCGCGCCCTGGTGTGCACAGAGGACATACGCACTGTGTGCCTGCGCCATGGTGTGCACAGAGGACATGCACACTGTCTCCCTGCGCCCTGGTGTGCACAGAGGACATACGCTCTGTCCCTGCGCCCTGGTGTGCAGAGGACATACGCACTGTGTCCCTGCGCCCTGGTGTGCACAGAGGACATACGCACTGTGTCCCTGCTCCCTGGTGTGCAAAGAGGACATACGCACTGTGTCCCTGCGCCCTGGTGTGCACAGAGGACATAAGCACTGTGTCCCTGCGCCCTGGTGTGCACAGAGGACATACGCACTGTGTCCCTGCGCCCTGGTGTGCAGAGGACATACGCACTGTGTCCCCGCGCCCTGGTGTGCACAGAGGACATACGCACTGTGTCCAGCACCCTGGTGTGCGCAGAGGACATACACACTGTGTCCCTGCGCCCTGGTGTGCACAGAGGACATACGCACTGTGTCCCGCGCCCTGGTGTGCGCAGAGGACATACGCACTGTGTCCCTGCGCCCTGGTGTGCACAGAGGACATACGCACTGTGTCCCTGCGCCCTGGTGTGCAGAGGTCATACGCACTGTGTCCCTGCGCCCTGGTGTGCGCAGAGGACATACGCACTGTGTTCCCGCGCCCTGGTGTGCACAGAGGACATACGCACTGTGTCCCTGTGCCATGGTGTGCACAGAGGACATGCACACTGTCTCCCTGTGCCCTGGTGTGCACAGAGGACATACGCTCTGTCCCTGCGCCCTGGTGTGCAGAGGACATACGCACTGTGTCCCTGCTCCCTGGTGTGCAAAGAGGACATACGCACTGTGTCCCTGCGCCCTGGTGTGCACAGAGGACATACGCACTGTGTCCCCGCACCCTGGTGTGCACAGAGGACATACGCACTGTGTCCCTGCGCCCTGGTGTGCACAGACCGCACCCTGGTGTGCACAGAGGACATACGCACTGTGTCCCTGCGCCCTGGTGTGCACAGAGGACATATGCACTGTGTCCCTGCGCCCTGGTGTGCGCAGAGGACATACGCACTGTGTCCCTGCGCCCTGGTGTGCACAGAGGACATACACACTGTGTCCCTGCGCCCTTGTCCCGCGTCCTGGTGTGCACAGAGGACATACGCACTGTGTCCCTGCGCCCTGGTGTGCACAGAGGACATACGCACTGTCTCCCTGCGCCCTGGTGTGCACAGAGGGCATATGCACTGTGTCCCCGCGCCCTGGTGTGCACAGAGGACATACGCTGTGTCCCCGTGCCCTGGTGTGCACAGAGGACATACGCTCTGTCCCTGCGCCCTGGTGTGCACAGAGGACATACGCACTGTGTCCCTGCGCCCTGGTGTGCACAGAGGACATACGCTCTGTGTCCCCGTGCCCTGGTGTGCACAGAGGACATACGCACTGTGTCCCTGCGCTATGGTGTGCACAGAGGACATACACTCTGTCCCTGCGCCATGGTGTGCACAGAGGACATACGCTCTGTCCCTGCGCCATGGTGTGCACAGAGGACATACGCACTGTGTCCCTGCTCCCTGGTGTGCAGAGGACATACGCACTGTGTCCCCGCGCCCTGGTGTGCACAGAGGACATACGCACTGTGTCCCCGCGCCCTGGTGTGCACAGAAGACATACGCACTGTGTCCCTGCTCCCTGGTGTGCACAGAGGACATACGCACTGTGTCCCTGCGCCCTGGTGTGCACAGAGGACATACGCACTGTGTCCCTGCTCCCTGGTGTGCACAGAGGACATATGCACTGTGTCCCCGCGCCCTGGTGTGCACAGAGGACCCTCGCCCTGGTGTGCGCAGAGGACCCTCGCCCTGGTGTGCGCAGAGGACCCTCGCCCCGCGTCGGGCGTTGCGTCCTCCTTCGACTGGTTACAGTTGATGTGACCGTGCATCAGTTGGCACTGCGCTTTCTCGGATGCAATGATCTTGCAGCTGCTGTCTGCTGGTGGGGTCTGCTTGCCTCTAATTACTGCTTGCTCTCTGTGACCGCGGTGTTTTGCCAAGCTGGACGGACTCCCTGTCCTCTCCAAGAGAGCAGCGGGCAAGGTACAAGTAAAGCAGAATGAGACGTCAGTGGGTTCAGACAGAACCGCCAGCTGACTACAGCTGCCAATTAGCGGAGACAGGCAGCTGCTTGTCTGCATCCGTCCTTCTGACAGGCGGCCGCTGCCTCAAAGCGGCGCGTGGGATCGGGAAGATGAAGGCCGGAGGCTCGCTTCATCCATCCATCCATCAGTGGGTGGCAATCCCAGCCTCGTGGAGGCCGCCACAGCCTGCTGCCTTCTCGTCGCATGCGTCTGCTCCACACTGGGCCATTATTAGTTAATCCAGTGCTCCCAGGGCACCGCTGTTTCATGTGAATGTGACGGATCCGGCTAAATTGATTTTCAACGTGTGAATAATGCTCCAGTGGTGTTCAGCCAGGTGACAGGCCACCTAAACGCTGCCTTTCTGGGTGAGCTGTTGAGCTGGTCAGTGAACCACGGATTAGATCTGGTCGTGATGGTGAAAAGTGAGTTGTTAATGAGAGAGCCAGTTCTGTCACTGTGGTCTGATCACATGTTTTTGTCATTACCCAGGATCAAGTGTTGGGGCCGCTAATACTTTAAATCGTCCCAGTGATTGACATATGCGTTGTTTCAATCACTGCTGATTTCTGTTTACCTTATTAAACAAAATTAATTAAACATAAATTCCAACAACATACGAAGACGGGCATTGAAAAATAAACATGTCCTGGTGGAGTACAGATAGGTAAGTTACCATTTCTGAACGGTGGGTGCTGCCTAGAACCATTCTAAGGTTAGTCTGGTGTGTCCTTTCTCTGCCTGGAGGGCTCAGTGGATGAGGAGAGCGCTGGCCTGTTCCATGTGTGAGTAGGGTCCAGCAGGGCCCTGTTCTATCCTCTGGGCATCGGTTTTCAGTGTATGGTAGATGGCCAGCACAGAAGGTCGGAGCCCACTGAAAATAAGGGAGCATTCTGATAGGAAAATGTTTTTTGGTCTCTGCGTGCAGCAAGCCCAGTCATTACTTCCGGCATTGGAGTGTCAGTCTATCTTAATGCCATTTCACTTCTCACTGAGAAAAGCCTGGGTAGAATGTCAAGCGGGTCTCCATTTATATTATGATTTTTTTTCAAAGGAAGACCGCACACCTGTCAACTCTTCAAGACAAAAACGAGGCTGATATTTCTGCAGGTGGCTGAAGTTTTGCGTATCGGACTTGTCGCCACATTTTCGCACACTGGCACATACCCAAACATGATCAGCCATTGACAATGGTCAATTATAGCTATGAAACAATTACTTTACACAAGTATCTCTTTCCATGTAAAAAGGGTGCCCAAAGTACACCTTTACCGGGGATTTCAATGTGAATAGTTAATTGGACCGGTATCATTCGTCAGAACCGATACTGCTTAAAATCTCTTTCTGGAGGTTGGAGGGTAGGTCTCCCGTAAAAAAATTACTCAAATATAGAGGTTTTTGTGCGCACATTGAAATAAAACCCTGAAGCTATTTCATGATTAGGCCTGTCTAGACATTTTACCACTAGGGCTTAGGTGGGGTAAACATCTTTGTTCCACTTCTGCTGAAGAAAGGGCTACACAATGCCTGAAAGTTATTTCCTGCTTTATTAAAAAAAAAAAGTCTTAATAGTAAAATTAGATTTTTGACAACTTGAGCAGAAAAGTAACTTTGTAAAATTGTATGTTCGAGGAATGTGTGCTGTAGAAGATATAAACAAGAGAAGGAGTGAAGAGGTTCAGTGAGTAGTGGACTCACCCTCTTCTGTGAATCATGAAAAACCAAATAAAGTTCACCCTTGTAAACAGGATAATAGTATCCTTCCTAGATAGGTTCAGTGGTGTCATGAACTGTATGTTTCCCTAAAAATGTATAGGAAAACGCAATGTTTTGTTAAAATAACCCTCACCCACCAAAAGGTCCCTTGGTAGCATGCTTCATCATTGGGTTCTTCCTGCTGCGGGATGGGGCGTGCTGCGACCAACGGAGACGTGGGAGCACTTATTAGTGAGACAATGCTATGTGTATTGTGAGAGTGGAAGGGTCAGAGTGAAAATAGTGAGATTTAATAAAGACCTGACTGTGTGGAAACTAAAATGTAATACACCCTATAGCTGGTATCACTAAAAATAGGGATTGGAGGATGTATGCTGTAATGGGCTACTACCTACTTGATCTAAACGTTTCGAAGCCATCCCCCTGGCTTCTCATCAGGACCAAAAAGGTGATCCCTGCACCACTCTAAATAGGAAACAACAATGCGGTCTGCCTACTCAAAGTTGCAGTTTATAGTGCATAATAAAAAAAATGCACTTGTACTGTACCCAATTGATATAGTCATTTAAGTTAATACATTAGTTACCAAACTATAGCCCCTCCGCTATCTACACGGGAGCGCTTGTAGTCACACAATTGTCAAAGCTGCTCTCTCACTCTAGCAATGCCTCCCCGTGGCTCCAAAGAAAGGGTGGACTTTCTGTGGTTTTTCATGTGTGCTGCAGATACACACGCTTTGCATAAGTCCACAATCTAGTTTTAGGTTCGTATGATTACATGTTGTTTTTGTTCCAAGAAGATTTCTTCGAGTCACAATGTTGTGCGGTGACTCCTCTTGGGAATACTGCGCATAGTCATAGACGCCATCTTCAGATTCTTTTTTTTTCTACCGGCTTGTCCAGATATAGTATCTCACGTTCCGGTTCGAGTCTCCTTCGGTCCAGGATATATATCTGAACAGTATTGTTTCGATCGGTATAGTGTACATCTCATGCTAGATTTTGTTGCAAGTTTTTGACTCCACCCTTTGGGCTGCAGGCCATGCCCTGCTAGGCAACACTTCTCCATTTCATTCGAGATAGAGAATGGCCTGCTAATGGAACACACTCCATTCCGTTTCTGTTCAAAGTGCCACTCCAAGTACACTCACACCACCCAACATCCCATTTGCAACTTATATGTCTCATCTAAACTTCGAGAGAAGCCTGTAAGTGTTTTCAGTCTAAAAACACTCTTCGAGATCGAAGGGCTAGATGACCAGAGATGCAGCGCAAGCAAATGAATGATGTCCCGACATCTTAGGTTGACACAAGAAGAATCTCTTTCCATCCATGACTCAGATTCAGAGTCTCATTCCGAAGAGAACTCTGCCACTCTTCAGCCAACCTCAAAATAACGTACCATACTTTAACCACTGCTCTGATATCCACATTCTCAGCCTCCACTTAGAAAAGTACTCACTCCCCACAACTGTCTGTGCTGGTAATATGTCTCTTCAATCAACAATAGATGAGGATCAAGACTTCAAGGAATCATTGGGAGGATTATAATATTGATCCTCATGGCGACACTGATCCTGAGACATACCCTAGCCGTCCATTACCACCTGGTGATGCATCAGATTATGAGGATCTCATAGCCAGAGCAGCCACTTTACATCGGGTACCTTTATATAAGGACTCAGTAGAGAAGGATTTCCTCTTTGAAACGTTATCTAATACACAAAGAGGAGCACAATACTTGCTACTTTTAAAAGGTATGACACTTCATGCAGATGAAATTTTCAAACATCCAGTTAAGGCAAGAATAATTACTCCTCGATTGATAAGAAATACAACCACCACCTTCAGACCCCATTTTTATTAGAGATCAGTTAATTCCTGCCTCTTTAGTAGTATCCATTGCTATGAAAAGGGCTAACTGCCAAACAACTGGAGACACACCAACACCAGAAGAGGAATCCAAATTTACGGATGCTTCTGGTAAAACATTTCCGACACAATCAGCTAATCATTGGTGTATAGCTAATAGCCAAGCATCACTAGCTAGATATGACAGGGTCCACTGGGACGAAATGGAGGGCTTTCTCCAGCATCACCCAGACGAGCACAGAAGAAGGGGTCAATAAATTATTAATGAAGGCAAAATTATCACCAACAACTCTATTAAGTGTGCATTAGATGCAGTCAACTGCTGCCATGAGTATAACTACTAGTGTCCTAATAAGAAGACATGCATAGTTATGAGTGTCAGGTTTCAAACCTGAGGGCACAACAGACCATTTTGAACCTCACATTTGACAACGAGCATCTCTTTGGACCCCGTGTAGACACAGTCCATGAAAAAATGAAAAAGGACACAGAGGTATCAAAATCAAATGGAGCTCTACAAACAAACTACTATAGAGGTTCCTTTCTTAGGCCCAATTTTAAACAGGGGGCATGGACAGCTTCCACAGATACCTCCGATTAACAATATAAAACTTAAGGACTATCCTCAACAATGAAGACCTTCTACAGAGGTTCTCACAGAGGTAACAATTTTAGGTTTAAGTCTTTTTATTAACCAGGAGCAGGCAATCAAACAGTAGCGAATGCCTGCCCCAAGCAGGGGACCGTATGGCAAATGGCAAGGCAGTGAGAAAGAAAACTACAATAGTACCCAAACTACCCCCACCCACCCAAAAAGTTCAAAAGAGAAGGAAAGGCAAAACAAAATGGAGAAGAGGGAAGGGAGAGGGGAGGGGTGTCCTTCTCCGCCGACTCGGAGTGCTGACTGTGGTCAGGGTCAGCCTGGACCCGAGGAGACAAAGACCGGTCACTCGGGAGGGTCTGATTTAGTGAGGCAGAGGTATTTCGGGCAGTACAATTCCCTAAACTCCAGGGCCAGGAGAGGTAGGAAGGGTCGCCAAATGTCGCTGAAGGAGGAGCCCTTCCCCGCCAAAGTGAGATATTTTTTCCCCATACCCAACATGTGCCAGAGGCGTTAGTACCAACCCTTGTGGGTAGGGACTCAAGCGGTCCTCCAGTGTGTGAGCATGTTCTGAGTGGCTGAGCCAAAAGGGATGGCTATCTGTTTACCCCAGCGTGACTTCAGAGGGTAAGTGAGTGGATTGGGTACCCCAAGTAAGACGTAGGCTGGGAGCCATGGCAGCTCAGTTTCCAAGTGTTTGTCAATCTCGACAATGACGTGTGTCCAGTAAGATTGTATGTGAGGGCAGTCCCATATGAGATGGGCCAAGGAACCCCTCTGTCCACATCCCCTCCAGCAGTCCAGGCTATGAGTCGGGTCCGCCTTATGAAGCCGTTCCGGTGTGTAATACCAATGATGTACTAGTTTAGTTAAGGTTTCGGTTAGTCCTGTCTGACTGGCTGTGTACCGCGCCCTGTAGCATGCACCCTCCAATTCCCTGGTGCTGAGGTCATGTCCCAGGTCTCTCTCCCACCTAGCTCGTCCTGCGTGATGAGAGTGTGTGTATCTGGCCAGGAGCATCCTCTAAAGGTTGGAAATTAGTTTCCTATCGGAGAAGTGCGTGATGAGCCATCGCTCATAGTGGGTAAGAAGACGTGACACGTTATCTCGGTTGTTGGGAGGGAGAGCCCAGTGGCGGACCTGGATATAGTGCATACGTTCCGACTCAGGGAGGGCCTAGTCAGTGCGGAGTTATGAGAAGGGAACAATCTCGGACCGGTGGAACAGTTGGCCTAGGGCTCGGCACCCCGTTTCCCTCCATCACAGGAAGGCCCGAAGGCCCACACCAGGACTGAAGTCTGGATGGTCGAGGAAGGAGGTAAGGGGGAGGGGAACGTGGTATGGGTGTGCTGCGTGTTAACTTGGTCCCATACCTTGAGAACGGAGCGTGTCACATGAGATGCGTACGGGTTGGGTAGGCAATGGCGTTTCGGGAGGAAGGGGATCTTCATGAGGGACGTACCGGCGACAGCCCGGTCTTGGAAGAGCCAGTGTTTCTCTGATTCCTCCCTGCTCCACTCAACCAAAGTACTGAAGTTGCGTGGCGGCGTAGTAGAGTGTCAGGTCCGGGACTCCCAGGCCGCCCTCATGGGGTGGGAGGAAACTTACCTGTCGCTTTAGTCTCTGCTTGCGTCCCTGCCATATGAAGGCGGACAGTTCCGACTGGATCTGTTGTAGCCATCCGACTGGGGGAGAGAGAGGTAGGGTCTGAAAAAGGTATAGGAACTTGGACAGGATGGTAATTTTGACCACTGCTATATGCCCTAGCCATGATAGCGGATATCCTTTCCATTGTGAGAGAACTGCCCGGATGTGTGTTTACAGGAGAGAATAATTGATGCGGCGCATGTCTTGTAGGGTAGTGGCCAATCGTACGCCCAGGTAGGGGACCGACTCGATGGACCAGTGAAGCGGATAACGGGCTTGTAGATCTGCCAATGCTGCCGGCGGCAAGGACAGGCTAAGTGCCACCGATTTAGTCAAATTAATCCTAAAATCAGAGGCCTTCCCAAAGGACTCTGTCTCCTCCAGAAAGCAGCCAAGTGCTGTTGTGGGGTGTGTGAGGGTGGCCAAGACGTTGTCTGCATATAGACTCACGATGTGGATGTCGCCGCCAAAGCGAATGCCTGTGATCTGGGGGTGGTCACGGACCCTCTGAGCACAAGGCTCCACATATAGTGCGAATAGCAGGGGTGAGAGAGGGCACCCCTGCCTGGTACCCCTACTAATGGGAAACAATGCTGAGGTGTTGCTGTTCACTCTGACCGTCGCTGTGGGGGAGCGATAACAATTCACGATGTGCGTTATCATCTTGTCTTGGAGACCCACACGCATTAGTGTCTGTTCCAGGTATGGCCAGTGGACGCGGTCGAAGGCCTTCTCCGTGTCCACGCCCAAAAATATGTATTCGCACGGGATACGGGAGGGCTTTTCGATTAGATGTGTTACTCGTTTCGTGTTGTTGCTCGTTTGGCGCTGTGATATAAATCCGGCTTGGTCGGGGTCTACCAGGCCCTGCATAAAGGGAGACAGGCGAGCAGCCAGGATCCCGGTATATAGCTTCACATCAACGTTTAAGAGTGAAATGGGCCAATAGGAACTGCACTGCGTCTTGTCCTTCCCCGACTTCGGGATGACAACAATCGCGAGCCTCGAGCATAGATGCAGGGATTGCACCAGGTTCGGCAAAGGAGTTAAAAAGCTGGATGAGAAGGGGAGCCAGTGTGGGTCAAAATTTGTTATAGAAGGCCGCGCTGTAACCGTCGGGGCCCGGGGCTTTGCCCATTTTCAAGCGAGTAATGGCGGCTATGACCTCCACCCCAATGTCTCTCTCGATATGGGATGACTGATCAAGTGTTAAGCTAGGAAGATTGGCCTGAGCTGCCAGCAGTTGTTCGGTGTATAGTTGTGTATAGAAGCCACAGAAGGACCTGGCAATAGCCATGTTCTCCATGAGCGTTGCCCCGAGGGGTCTCTAATCTCTTGGACCCCATCCTGCTGTCGGGCTTCTCTGAGTCTGTGTGCTAGTAGTCGCCCGCATTTATCCCCCCCATGTAAAAGTAGTGTTGCAGGCGCATTGCAGCATATTCTGCCCTATCTCTATCTAGTGCAGTCAGTTGCATCTGGCCGCCGTTACCTGTCACCACGCCCGCGGGCCCCCGTGCGTCGGTGCATCTGTTCTAACTCCTGCACTTTTAGCGTCAGTTCCTCCCTTTTCTGTTGTCAGCCGCGGATCTAGCTATGGCTTCTCCCCTTAAGACCGCTTTGCGTGCCTCCCACCGTATGGAAAGAGGAGAGTCCAGATTGTCGTTATACGTTAGGTAGTCGTCCAGTACCTGCTGTAACCTTGTGACCGTGTCCTGGCGGCAGAGGAGGGAGTCCCGGAAACGCCAATGTCGAGTCGGGAGGAGGCGTCTGGGGAAAGGCTAGAGAGAGCAACATGGGGGAGTGGTCAGAGAGGGTTGTCGGCAGTATGTCCACTGAGAGCGCACTATCTAGAACTGGTCTAGTGCCCAAAAAATAGTCCAACCTGTCGTAAGTTTTGTGGGCTTTGAAATTAAAGGTGAAGTCCTGTGTGTCGGGGTGGGAGTGTCGCCAGAGGTCCCTGAGGCCCAGAGCGAGCAAGTTTGCGTGGTCAGCTGGAGAGAGGGAAACTACCGGACTAGTGCGTTGCGTGGAGCGATCTGTGACATTATCGAAAACTAGGTTGAAGTCCCCCCCGAGGAGTATATGGCGGTCCTGGGTGGCCATTGCTTCTATCAATGCTTCAGACAAAAAGTGTTCCTGTCCCTCGTTGGGTGCGTAGATGGAGCCCACTGTGAATACGCAACACCCGGAGGTGAAGTGGTATGTGAGAAGCCTGCCCCATATTTCAGCCCCTTTAAGTGCTACCTTACCCCGGAAGTTTCTTGATATGAGAATGGCCACTCTGGCTCTCTTTGCCAGGCCAGAGGAGTGGAATTGGATGGGAAAGGAGCGAGACCTAAGTCTGTGACAGTCTTTTTGGAGGCGGTGGGTCTCCTGTAGGAGGCAAATAACAGCCCCATGTTCTCAAGGTACGAGAGAAGGGTCCGCATCTTGATCGGGTTGTTGAGGCCCCTTACATTGAGGGTGAGGATCTTGATGGTGGGGGGCGACAGGTCAGCTTATGGAGGAAGGGTAAGCTCTGATGGGGACCTTGCCCGGCCAAAGGGAAATGACAGCCCCCTCGCCTGATAGCCGCCTAGCGACCAAGTGACTGGTGTAATAAGTGTGCCCGAAGAGACCCCCTGGCGGAGAAGTGAAGGGAGTGGCGGGGGACAGGGAAAGGGAAAGGGGACCCCGAAGGACAGAAAAGAGAAATGCAGAAGAAGAAAGGAAAAACAAAACCCCTAGTAGCGCAACAAGCACTAGAATTGGTGTAAAGTCAAAACATTGTCCGTCATCCAAGGATGGACCGGGAAAAAGTCCATTGGGCGATCGCGTGGCCAACATCAGATTAACCATCCTCCACTGTCGCAGGGTTTCCGTTCTCTCACAGAACTGTGCTCAGAGACCTAGAACCTGGGTGAGTCAGGGTGACCCACAACTCACCTAAGTTTCAGAAATCCCCTTACCAGGCTAGCTACAGTATCTCATCGGAAGTGAAGACTCCCCGATGTCTTAGACAATCCAGAACATGAACTTAGAATATCTCAGGTATCGTGGAACACATGAACACTCTTTCGTTATATTATCATTCCAAACCGAAACTGGGAGGCAATGAGAACACGTGCAAGTTTGAAATGTTTATTTTTTCAATGCAACATTCTCAAACGCAGTATCTTGTAAAATACCAACATACATATTATAAAAATCAGAGTCAGCAGCATAGTCACTAATCCATAATAAGCAAACTGTGATAACATATTATGATGCAAAATCTATAGAATTCTGTATCACCTATATTTCGCGCACCCTAATTAGCATATTATATTATATCTAAGAAGGTCTCATTTGGGCTTTAGCTGGGCGAACCCATACCTCAAATTCTCAGTAGTAGGAGATCACATCAACAGCTACCAGCTCTCAGCATGTCCAGCATCAAGTGTGTTTTTCAATTCCCTGTAACTGTATCTTGAACTCACGTAAAGCCCAAAGTTGGCACAAACATTATTTGTGTTATGACTAACGTAGTGCGAGGATCAGGCCTACAATCACCTTGTGTTAGAGTGTGCAGCTCTCAGTGTGCAGACAGTTGTACCAAGTGTCCCAGGCACGACTGATACCAGTACAATAATATATTATTCTGAAGTAAATCACATCTTTCTTCTAGGTTAAAAGCTGTAATAACAATAAGGTGTCGTGTGCAAACCGAAGCAGAAAGAAAAGATGGCGTTTAAACTTTTAACAAGCACATGCTAACTTAACACAACCTATGGAAACGTAATAACCATATGACACCCCCCCAATGGTCCGAGGACGGTCAAAAGACAAATATATAAGCCAATACTCTATGAGAGGCAAGACTTGAAAGCAGAGTTCAATGATATTGAGCCAAGCTAAATGTATGTAATGTATGTAAAAATTAAAAAATACAAAAACTATGTATGAATGCCTGTAGTGGCCACACAAAATATAAAAAGTCGAACTTGAGGCCTAAATACAATAAACAGGCCTTGAACATATGAAAAAAATTCGAATGTTCGTACTGAAATTGGCACCATTCAGAATTACTAAAAAGTCACGTGCCATATAGATGGAAGTATTCAAAGTCATTCCTCGTTGAATGAATATGCAAAATATGTAGCAACAGCTTCCAACATGAAATCACTGTCATCATCCGAAAACAGTTCAGCCATCCAATTAAGCAATGGGAAAGAACATACGTGCTCCTCCAGTACTGAATCCTCTAGCATCATCAGAGGACAACTCAGTGGGTTCTCGAGAACGCTTTGTGCCAGAAAGTCATGCGCTGCTGCGAATATGTCCCACTGACCCATTAGTCCATGCATCGCTGCCACAGCCATAACCCTTTCGCCAGAACAGACCAACTCATGAGCCACTACGGGGGACATCAGCTGATCAAAGTCGACGTCAGGAGAAGTCGGTAAACAGAGACACAAATCAATGGCCCAGTCGAAATCACAGCTCAGGCAATGAAACACAGGCTGGACACAGGTGAAATAGGAAAATCTGAAAGATAATCCAAAAGCCGTGCTTAAAGTCGCAAGCGACAGGGATCCATAATAATCAAGCATCCGGTTGCGAAACTGCATCAGTAGGTGCTGTGCGTTTCCTTGCGCAGGATGGGCATCCATGTTTTATGAAATAAAATATCACCAGAACGCCTGCAGCCAAAGCCAGCAAAACAGGAAATCCGCCAAACAGACTAGCGAATATAGAATGAAAGAATGCAGGGACAATACCAAATACTTTTTCAAATGTAGTCACAAGACCACTGCTAACCATTTTAAAAAAATGAGCGAGGTTGGATGTGGAGGAGGCATTAAAGATTTGATGAACTAGCTTGCAAAAATGAAACGGCAAATCAGTACTTAAAAGAGCTTGTACTTCTGTGCGTGTGTTTGCTATGTGAAGGACATAAGTTTCACGGGCAGAGCTCAGGGCCACCTGTTTTTGAGACAAAAGGGCTCTTATACAGCCTAAACCATTGAATTCAGCTCTCAAGGTTGGTATTCTCGGCCAAATTAAAACTTCTGAATTCCCATGCGTGGGTGGATACAACACATTCTTACAGCAAACGACCCTTTCAGACACTGTAACCACATATCCGATTCCAGCCTCTAACCCACAACAAAACTCGTTATTTAAAAGTAAATAACTACCGTTGGACAACTACGTGAACGTGGGAACTATTGCAGGAACTGGGGTCCCTTTCAAAACACAGGCCAAATTCGGTTTGTCCTGATTGCAAGAACCATGCAACTGGATGTGTCTGCAAATAAGTGAGCGGTCTGGGGACTGTGTACATTCTTCACCATTCAGATTCACTTCATTCCCATCCTTAAGGCATCTGTAAGTGTATGGTAAAGACCATGTCTCATGGAGGAAAGCACTGCCTAATGGTTCATATCGCCCAATGGCAATATATTTCATACAATTTGTAAATTTATACAAAGCAAAAGGTAACGTTATAACACCATGAATAAGCCATGTTGCTGCAGTTACTTCAGCCACCGAAAACGGCAGGGATTCTAATTTTTCAATATGTAACATAGAAAATGTAGCATCTCTCATTGACAACATGCGCTGTTTTTCAGTCAAATTAAACGGGGCAAATAATGATGATATGTTCAAAAAAGTCCATGGCACTCGACCAGACTTAAGAGTCTGTAGTGTCCACGCAAACTGCATCACAGAACGCAATTGATTTTGACCATGATACAACACGGATACTTCATCATGTACTATGTCGACAACAGAAGACACAACATTATTTAAAGTGTAAATTCGGGAAGAAAGCGTGTAAATGCTGTTATCAACCACTGCAAGCACTTTTTCCAAATTAGCTTGATCAATAGCCCTTAGGCGTTTAGCAGCCTCAACCTGGTTAACTTTCCAAATTTCATTGTAAATTGCATACAGGAATCGCTTAGATCTACCTTTAGCAGGGCCTTTTATAAAATCGTTTAAATCCACATTATCATGTAATTGAGACAAATGTAGTTTAACTGCAGCTAAAGTAGAATGCTGTAACCAATTTTGACACAGCTTACCCACAGAATAAGTCGTGACAGAATAGTCTCCCTCAAAACGTGGATCGGGCCTGAGTTTTGTGAATCCCTCAGCCAAACCCATAAAACGGCGCTGGCAAGAATCAGCACTTTTTTGCCATACCAGCCAACCCTTGGAATCCAAACTGGAAATGTCAAAGGATGAATTGTGTAAAAGAGTTTGCAACTCTTGAATGGAGGAATCAGTGAAATTACCCCAACCTGTATATCCATTTAAATCTGGGATGGTCGGTGTATTTAATTTTTTAGAAGTAGCCAATCCAAAGCATGTTGTCTGGAAAATGGTAGAATTTAAAAACAACATGTGATTCGGGATGAGACATGCACGGTGCAAAGCCTCAGTGCCTTGTACCTGCCAATCTTTGGTACCCCAAACCGATTTAAGGTCAATTGTTCCTTTCCAGAACTCGTAGCCTTCTACAGCCAACCTGTCTAAAAAGGACTTCGAATACAGCAATTTTGTATCGGTAAGTCTAACTTTGGAAATGGGCTTTTGTGTCATTTTAAAATAAAATGACTCGGGATTAGACTGATCAAAGTCTGTAAAATATGTATATTTTTTCAGAAATGTATTGGAACTGCCACTGAATGGAGCAGGGCAATGTTCCCATTGTGTATAATTCACAGCAACCCTCCTGGAATTTGTCTTATGTAAAAAATGATTACCATAGTGTTGAAAACAAAACAAATCACCATAATTAATAGAATCAGTATACAGATCCTCAGCATCGAAGGCAGCATAATACTTCAAATCAGAGAATAATGCTTCTACGGCCTGAATATCCCAATCATCAGAACGTATATTTTGTTTAATCACATCTCCCATGTTTACTCTAAGCACATTTGGAACATTAATCACTTCAGTAGGCCCATGTATCTGAAACCTAACCGCATCCCACACAATCCCATCAAGGACAGGCCATGCTGTAATGTTAACTGCCTTTAAGTTTCGTTTCTGTCTGAGCGCAGAATGTGAAGAGGAGAGAGGGTTCAATGTTCCATTAAGGTACCGAATTCCTGTTCTTTCTTTAACGTAGTGACCATCGATCAGGCGGAAAAAATAAAACACAAAACCAATTGACATAAAAAGATAGAATGAAAATAGGATCAACCAAATGTATGTCCAAGGCGGAATTAAAAAATGTTTTTTGAACAACGTGGCATATCTTGCAATGTTTGTGGGTTTCTTTGATGTTTCCGAAACAGAGTCAAAAGAGAATCTGGACTGGCCTGCCAAACGGGTCTGCAAATCAGGCATCGATAAATCAGCAGGATAAGGTTAGCTCATCAATGTTAGTATCAGGAATAGTATTTAATAAAGGTCTGGATATGGCAGGCATCTCGAGGGACACCTCCTGTTCTGCACCAGATGTAATAGCCAGCACAGAGTGCCTCACCATGGAAGGACAGGATACAGCCGGTGTCATGCTATGAAGAATCGGCCACCCTGTGTGTCTTGACATTGTCAATAGAAATAAATCTGTTTTCCTTACGACCTGGAAGTGGTGGTAAAATGACTGTTCTTGTGCCCTTCACTCCAAGGACTCGGACTGGTGCTCGATATGAGGGACCAAACTCTTTTTTGTTATCGATCTTCTCTCGAACCAGTTCTCCAACTTGGGGTAGCCAGCCAACTACCGGGATCTGCAACGCATCATCCGATGTGGAGGGCAAATGTTCCTTTGCAAGACTGTCTCTGGTCTTTTGTAGATTCGGTAAAACATTGCAATGTTCATCTACGTCAAAGGCCCGGCCTGGGCCTTGTAGTCCGGCCCATCAAGGTCAGGTACATACATCTTGATACCAAAGAGCATTTCGTATGGGGTCCGCCCACCCAGAGACCTTCTAGGGAGATTATTAAGCGCACGCTGCACGCCTATGAGGTGGGCTAGCCAGTTTCTACCAGTGCCTATAACTCGGGCTGTCAAAGATTGCTTTAAGTCGCGGTTCATTCGTTCTACTACACTATTACCCTCGGGTCTGTAGGGGCTTGAAAACTTGACTTGGACTCCCAACGAAACCATAGCAGCCTTATATGCCTTAGAGGCGAAAGCCGGACCCTGGTCCGAATGGAAAGTACCACAGGCAAAAATTCCCACAAAGACACGCAAATCCTTAATGACAGTCCGTGAATCAGCGCTTCGATGCGGCCATACCCATACAAAGCGTGTGCATGAATCAACTGCTACTAAGATGTACTTAAACGCAGTATCAGAAGAAAAAGGACCGCAGTTATCCAAATAAACGCAACCAAGCGGTTTATTAGAGATGTACAACTGTGTCTGAGGCGGACGCGCAGCAGTAGAAGGCTTAATCTGCTGGCAAATGTCACATTGAAGAACATATTCACGCGTCTGTTTGTACAGACCCCGCCACCAGAATCTCTGTTGTAGCTGAGTTACAGTGGCCGAGACGCCCGCATGCGCAGACGCCACACCTTCATGTGCCGCTGTAATCAAAGCAGCTCTGCGATCCGAGTTGGGAACTAAACGCTCACCAACTTCAGGGATTTTCACATAAGGAACCTTATCGGGACTTAAGTGGTATGTGTATTTAGAAGGGAATCCCGCAGGATATTTACTTCCCTTCTCCGTTGCAGCTACAGCTGCCAAGATGTCATCATCGATTTTGCTTTTGGACCTCGTGACTGCTGCAACTAAGTATTTTGATACCGCTGACTTCGCTGCTTCATCAGCAAGCGAGTTGCCAACAGCGTGGACCCCCACGCGCTGATGACCGAGAGTATGAATCACAAACACGAGTGGCAGCTTCTCTTTAAGTTCCGCCACTCGGACCCAGATAGTTTTATGTTTTATTGTGCTACCTTTGGAGTCACGAAAATCATTCTGAATCCAAAAGAACAAGTTTTCATTGTAAGACTGGACACAGTAGTAAGAATCGCTTACGATTAAAGTCGTCACACTAGGATCTGCGTACTCCAGTGCAAGCATCAGAGCACGAAGCTCTGCGAATTGTGCGGTGCAGTCTCCAAGCGTCTGCGTGTGCACGACACTGGACTTGAACTCATCGTTCACCATGGCACCGACCACAATGGCGCAAGCGGAAACGTAGGCATGTTTAGAGCCATGCGCAACCTGCGCCGAACCATCAGTGTAAATGATGCAATGGAAATCCTCCAACGGCCGCATTGCTAATGGAGCAGGATGAACAAATTCATACTGTAAATACTCCTGCGACCGTAACGTGGCGTCAAAAATAAACGTGACATCCTGGGACGTCAAGGATGCAGCCCATTGAATCCACCGAGGGTGCAAAGCTTTGGAATTAGGTACACTGGCCTTCGTAACCGCCTCTAAGGCAGGACACGGGGTAACAACCAACATGCGTTTTCCTTGTGACAGGGCACGTTCCTTAAGAATTGCCATCTGCACAGCTGTTAAAACTTTCTCCACAGTAGAAAAACGCAATTCAGCCGAAGTGTACAAGTGTGACTTGTAAGCAATAGGTACTGTATCCCCTTCATTAAAAGTCAGGTACGTGAAACCCACCGCCCCAGGGATAATTCTTATCACCAGGTTGGTCTGGTTATCACGAGTCTGTAAGTATTCAGAAGCGAGCAAATCAGCCTGCAAAGACTGCAGAATGGCTGAATGCTCAGGCAGCCAGCATGATTTGGAAAAAGATGGTTGTATCAAAGCATATAAAGGCTTGATACGCTGGGCATATTCCGGAATGTAAGTCCTCCCGAAATTCAGAAAACCCAGAAGAGATTGTAATTTTTTCAGTGTTGTCGGAGAGCACAACTGTGCACATTTCTCCAGGAAATGGGGTGCTAAACCCTTCCCTTCATGGTTAAGCTCGTAACCTAGAAACAACACTGTGTACTCTGCAATGTGCGACTTTGCAAAGTTAAACTTGTAACCTACGTCAGCAAAGTTACAAATTATGCTATTTACTCGACACAGATGCTCCCAAAGATCGTCGTCTGTGAGATAAATGTCATCCACATACGAACAAGCAACTGGGTCGAAGCTCTCCAAAAGAGAGACTATGCACGCGGAAAAAAATCCCGGACTGTTCTTGTAGCCCATTGGGAGTCGTTTAAATATTTTTTGCACTCCGCCGCACGTAAAACTGGTCCATTGGGAACTTAGACCATCTAATCTATGTGCATAAAAACCATTGGAAATGTCAAGCGTGGTTTTGAACCGTTTACGCTCAAGACTATTCACTAACGCAGAGCCGTGCGTATTCTGTACTGCACAGTTACGGCAATGCGAGTTCAAATGCCTATAATCCAAAACCAAACGATATGACCCGTCCGGTTTGTTCACAGTAAAAAGGGGGTTATTCATCGGTGACACACACGTTTCAATTACACCTTGATATTCCAATTGTTCAAGGATAGCCGCGACTGAAGCTTTAGCTTCACGCCGTATGGGATATTGGGGTTGAGGCTGTGGCTGTGACCGTAAAGGAATCTCATGGCTTGGTGACAATTTATCCCAGCCACACTGATTGCGGTACACAGCCGGCGCAAGCGCCAGAGCCCACTCTTCTGCAAAATGCAGCGCCTCCACCCTCGGCACAGTGTGCGCGAAGCTGGGCAGGATTACCTCCTCCCCTCGCGGAGCCGCGAGAACAAAAGGTGGGGGCCAGTCAGCCTCCGAAAGCAAAATGTCATACGTAGACGAGAGATTTTCCCAAAATACCCCTTTTACAGTTCGCTGCATGTCACCTTCAATTAACAGGACAATTTCAAAAAGTCTTTCAGGGGGAGCAACATGCGTATCTGCAGTTTCAATCACAACAAAAGTTTAAGTCGCTGTCACCTTCAACAGTGGACGGAGGGCCTCTCTCACTATGGTAATCTCTGCAGCGCTGTCCAGCAAGGTCAGAGCCCACGTCAGATTCCGAAGCCGCGTTCTCACTATCTGGGGCATAACGATGCGCGGTCAGGGCAGCGACTTTCTTCGTGGCAAACTGAGGTCTCTTGGGCGTAGAGCCTTCCTGCTGATCTCCACTGGAACGCGGGCGGGGCTGACCACGTCCTTGTTGGCCACCCCGGCCCTTGCCGCCCCCTCCACCACCGGTTGACGGAGCCGATGAGTCCTGAAAGGAACGAGGAGAGCGTTGTTCAGAAGCCTGAAACCTCTCAGGCGATTTAATCATCGCGCGGTCGCGCAAATCATAAACACGATCCGACTGCGCAGGCAATGGAGACGCAGGAGTAGAAACCTGTGTCTGTTGTTGTTGTTGCTTACCCTGATTCTGTTTTTTAGGCCAATTTTGTTTCTTGGACTTTTGTTGACCACCAGTTTCCGATGTCTGACTCTGGGGCTGTTTCTTCTCCTTATCAGGAAAAGTTTTAACCCCTTTGGAATTGCGGCCCACCATCGCGTAAGCATGCACAATAATCTTTGCTAACTGTCGGGGTCGATCGGGCTCGGGAACCAACGCTAACGCGTTAGCAACTTGAAAGTTCACTGCATCTCCCTTGACATTCGCAAGGATCACACCGCAAACCACTTCAAAGGAGCCACACAGGCGCATGCCCAATTCAACAGCCGCCTCCGGTCCATGTTCATCCTGAACACGTTTAAGGACCCCACCTAGGTTGGTCACAGACGGGGAGCCATAGCACCTCGAATAGACCGCTGCAAAAGTTTTTCCCCAGGTTTCACAGTCAGCAAGGTCAGGAGCCAGATCCTTCGGTAAACTCAGTGTAAGAATCCGGTGCTTATCACCCGGACTCGTATTAGGAAACACAGCCTCCAGCTGGCCGAATTTCTCAGCAAGCCAGAACGGAAAATCGTCCTTTTCTAAGGGCTTTTTACCCATCACGGAATTAACCATGACCGGGTTGATTTTCAGACCAGCATGTTCTGCTCGAAGCTGTGCGCCTCTAGGGGCCGCTTCCTGAACATTACGGCCAATGTAATGAACAAGCGCTCTAATCACTCCCACCGCGACTTCATGAAGCTGCCGCAGATCGCCCACGTTACAAGCGTTACGTCTAGGGTGAGGAGTAAATCCACCCAAAGCCGGCCAACTAGTGCCCGCAATGGACAAAGGACCTAACCTCGGAGCGGTCATAGCGTGCGGTAGGGCGCCACCAAACCAAACTCCATGCTGCCAAGCGTCAATAGGAACCTCCAGTGCTCTGTACGGAGCGTACGCAGCCGGTACATCTGAAGCAGTGTATGTGTGGAACACACCAGAATTAGCGTCCACCGCCGGAAATGTCACCCACGAATAAAACAGTTCGTACGGGTAAGCATGTTCCGCGCTCACCACCAGAACCACAGCCAAGCCATCCAATGGAACATCATACATCCGCAAATGGTCACGCACCGCAATGCGACTATGCTGCGGGATGTCCACGGCTTGAGCCATGTCAGCACAGGAATTAGAAAAAACAAATTATACTTTGTAGCACAACTGGGTAGTAATTCAAAGAAACCGTTTTAGATAGATTCAAGCTTGAAAATTACCTATTTCAAAAATAGGTAGGTTTTTCCGACACTGCCGTTTTCCGGAAACGGGAATGTAGGCGTTAAGGTTTGAATGATATACTACTCGAGTGTCATGTTATAGGGCCAACCAACGTATGGGCGCCATGTCGCAGGGTTTCCGTTCTCTCACAGAACTGTGCTCAGAGACCTAGAACCTGGGTGAGTCAGGGTGACCCACAACTCACCTAAGTTTCAGAAATCCCCTTACCAGGCTAGCTACAGTATCTCATCGGCAGTGAAGACTTCCCGATGTCTTAGACAATCCAGAACATGAACTTAGAATACCTCAGGTATCGTGGAACACATGAACACTCTTTTGTTATATTATCTTTCCAAACCGAAACTGGGAGGCAATGAGAACACGTGCAAGTTTGAAATGTTTATTTTTTCAATGCAACATTCTCAAACGCAGTATCTTGTATAATACCAACATACATATTATAAAAATCAGAGTCAGCAGCATAGTCACTAATCCATAATAAGCAAACTGTGATAACATATTATGATGCAAAATCTATAGAATTCTGTATCACCTATATTTCGCGCACCCTAATTAGCATATTATATTATATCTAAGAAGGTCTCATTTGGGCTTTAGCTGGGCGAACCCATACCTCAAATTCTCAGTAGTAGGAGATCACATCAACAGCTACCAGCTCTCAGCATGTCCAGCATCAAGTGTGTTTTTCAATTCCCTGTAACTGTATCTTGAACTCACGTAAAGCCCAAAGTTGGCACAAACATTATTTGTGTTATGACTAACGTAGTGCGAGGATCAGGCCTACAATAACCTTGTGTTAGAGTGTGCAGCTCTCAGTGTGCAGACAGTTGTACCAAGTGTCCCAGGCACGACTGATACCAGTACAATAATATATTATTCTGAAGTAAATCACATCTTTTTTCTAGGTTAAAAGCTGTAATAACAATTAGGTGTCGTGTGCAAACCGAAGCAGAAAGAAAAGATGGCGCTTAAACTTTTAACAAGCACATGCTAACTTAACACAACCTATGGAAACGTAATAACCATATGACACCACCCGAAGTGAACCACAAACAGGATACATCCATAAAGCTGTATGCAATCACTGAGCTGTCGCTTTAGCTAAAGTCCCCGGAAGAGTCTCCAAGGCCGCCTGTTGCTCCATCTTGACCACCACGGAGTCCGGTCTGTGGGCCGATCACCGCTGTCTCTGCCGTCTCCATCGCCGTTGTCATTCACCGGAGCCTTGGGCCGGGCGGTCCCCGCCATCCGAGTCCTCCGGCAGAGGGATCCCGAGGAGTTTGCAAGCCTCTGAGAAGGAGTGGAGCTGGAATAGCTTGCCGGGGTGCTGGAACACCAGGCAAAACGGGTGGCCCCAAGAATAGGGGATGTTGTGCTTACAGAGAACTTCTGCGATGGGCCGAAATGTCTTACGTTTCTGGAGGGTGTTGGCAGCGAGGTCCTGATACAGTGAGGGCAGCTGGTTACGGAAGGAGATGGGTTGTTGCAAGCGTGCCTTGCGCAGGATCTCCTCCTTGACCTGGAAGTCCTGGACACAGACTAGGATATCCACGGGAGGCGCCTTCGCTGACCTGGGGGGACCCACCCTGTGACCCTGGTCAAGTTTCAGGAGGGCATCAACTGGATTACCCAGGATCTGGTTGAAAAGTACCCGGACATAGGCAAAGATGTCTCCAGCTTCCTCGTTGGTACCCACCCCTTGGATCCGGATGGTGTGGCGCGGGGAGCGGTTTTCCATGTCTTCCAAATGGGACTGCATGTCCACTTGTTAGTCATGGATGCACAGCACCTCTTGTTGGAGGGCCTCCATCTCAGTGTCTCTAGAGTCGCTCCTGTCCTCCAGGGTCGCCACCCGCTCCCCTATGGCGTTCACGTCTGATCGGACTTCCCGCAGCTCCACTGTGAGGTCCCGCTTAACCGATTGGATGCTCGGAGAGTGGTGAATAAGGACTCTAAGAATTACCGCGTCACTGGGTGTCCCCCGGGGCCTGCATCTGGGACGAAGGGACCGGGCGAGGCGGGTCACCGGATTCCTCAGTTTGCAGCTTGGCAAAGAGGTCCTTGAGGGCGTTCTTTTCTCTAGTTGTGGATTTGTCTCTGCGGCCTTTAACCATGGACATGGCTTGGGTTCGCCAGCCCCCCGGAAGGCAGAAAGGTGCAGGCAGAGTCTGTAGCAGTAGATGAGAGGCACCGAGTGGAGTAAGCAATGAGTGGGCGTGAGTCCCACAGTGAGACCAATGTCCCAGGTTGGAGCGACCCAGAATCGCTGTAGCTACGGCGGGAGCCAAGGAGGCGGCCCGGTGCAATGTCAAGCGGAGGACGTCGGCTAGGGCTCCTATGGCCCCTGAGGCCTGAGCGAAAAAGAGTCAGGAGGCCCTGTCGTGGAGATAGTCTGAGAGGCAAACCTGTCACCCCAATGGTCGCCAACGCGAGACTCCCCCCTCCGTGCGGGGAACAGATGGTGATGACGCACCAAGGGCGGGAAAGCAGCAACAACAGCGACCAGAGTGCCGGTGGCACTGGGGCGACCTGGGTCAGTGGGGTCTCGCCCTGTCTGAGTAGAGGCAGCCCAGAGCGAATGGTGGGATGGCGGTCAGATGGCCGGTGGTCATCGGGTCCAAGGCAAGCCAATATCTGCCTGGAGGCAACCCCGGAGGTCCACTGGTGTGGCAGAGCACCCGCAATCATCCCTCCAGTGAAGAGCAGGTGTATCCCCGGCCACGCATGTGGTCAGCAGCAGGCGAGGAGCAGTCGGAGGAATCCTCAGCAGGAGAGGGGGACTCAGGCCCAAGGTGCTATAGGCGCGTTCGGGGCTGGGAGAGCGCCCGACTCACCCCTGCCTCCCCTCCACCACACCCCAGTCCGCCGTCTCTGTTTCCCGCAGGCCTCACCTGGGCTCACGTTGAGGCATCAAAGTCGGGTGGCTCAGGGGGGTGTCCGCCCCCCCCAGCGGGCAGCAGTCTCATGGATGGTCCGTAGCAACAGCTGGGCAGAACCCCGTGCAGGCCCCAGGGAGTCCGTGCTGGCGTGTGGTGTCAAGGCTCTACAGGCCCCTGTCCGGGCACGGGCGTCTTTCGTCGATGGCGCGTGGGCCGCAGCGCGTGACAGGCAGTCAGAGAGGTACCCTGCGGGGGATGGAGTCGCCAGCTCGAAAGCACCATAGAGACAGCCGGGGGCGGATGGGAGCTGGACCCGCCCCTCGGTGCTGCGCAAGTCCGCTGCTTCTGGGCCTCGCAGGCCTCACCTGGGCTGACACTGTGGTCCCAGAGCCACCACGACTCCTGGCTGGTGCTGGCGGGGTTCCGGGGCCCCAGGGTCACTGCAGATGGCCACTGGGGGGTCGCCGCCCCCATAGAGAAGGGCCGTCCGTCCAGCCGGCCCAGGGCCGCATCCGTCTCCATGCGGCAGCTCAATGCAGATCTGGAACGGCGGTCGGGTGGACCCCGGCGGAGGGCCCAGAGACCTCTGGAAGATCGCCGGGCGCTGGCACAAGCCACCAAGGGCACAGCAGACAAAGGCTGGTGCTAAAGAACGGCGGGTGGAGGAGCAAAAACAGAACACGTCTTAGCTCGCCGCCATCTTGGCCAGGCCCTGAGGTAACAATTTAAAGGGAAAAGGCAGAGGGAACAATACATGTTCCTCAAATTCCAGTAATAAGCAATGACTCCTTTACCTTTCCCCCACAACACCAAACACCAGTTGGGGGTCGTCTTCAACAATTTTTCCAAAACTGGAATTTTAAAAGACAAATGTGTCTTAAACATTAGCCGACTTGGTTATTGTCTGGAACTCATAACTCCTCCAAATATTCCACCTCGCAAACAAAAACTATCCATGCAGCACCAAATCCTTCTGCCACAAGAAATAACAGCTCTGTTACAAGAAGGAGCAATAGAACCAGTTTCACCACAATGTCACGGGACAGGAGTGTATGCACTATACTTCCTTATTTCCAAAAAGGATGGATCTCTCAGACCAATAAATCATTACATATTATCAGAAAATTTCCATATAGTCACTCTTCAAGAGCTCATCCATTTATTACAAAAAGAAGACATCATGGCAACCTTCGAACTTAAGGATGCCTATTTTCATTTACCATCTCCTCCTACACGCAGAAAATATCTCAGATTTCTATTTAGGGTAATCATTATACGGTCACAGTTCTTCCCTTTGTATTCGCCACAGCACCAAGTGCTTAGCAGCTGTGTCAGCACATCTGCTCAGGGAAAACATTCATGTCTTCCCTCATCTAGATGACTGGCTAATCAAAGCAAATGCATTCATACTTTGGAAACAAAACAAACAAAAAAATCCCAGATGTACTACATCAACTAGTGTTCACTAAACCTACAAAAATCTCATCTACAGCTAGATATTACTCAAGCGTTTCTAGGGGCCACGCTCAACACAAATCTTGCGTTGGCATCCTCAAACACAGACAGAATAAGCTTACGTTAATTCAACAATTTCAAAAGTAAATCACATTCCAGCCAAAATATTTCTCAGACTTTTGGGCTTGTACTTACATAATCCACATGCTAGACTTAACATGAGACCTCTACAACAATGTCTCTCCCAGCAATGGACTCAGTCACTTGGGCAACTTCACAATCTAGTTTTGGTAAACACCCACATGTATCATCACTCTCTGCAATCATGGAATCCACAAACTCTATCCAAAGGGGGGCTGTTTCAAGACCGAGTTCCACAAATAACTCTAACAACAGATGCATCTCTAACAGTATGGGGAGCACATCTCCACAAGCTTATTATTCAGAGACAGAGGGATTCGAAACACAAGAATCTCCATATCAATCACCTAGAGCTGTAAGTTGTTCATCTAGAGATCAAAGCATTCCTAACTCGCCTACAACACAAAGTTGTCCTTATTCGAACAGACAATATGACAACAGTTTATTATTTACTAAAACAGGGAAGAACACACTCTCCAATCATCTCGCATAGCTAAATTGGTAATTAGCAATACACCACGACATTCATCTATTAGCAGAACATGTCCCATGAACAAGCAATCACATTGTGGACTTTCTGAGCAGATCACAACAAGTCCACGAATGGGAAATTCACACCAATGTTCTTCAACCGTACTTTCTCAAATGGGTATTTCCAGAGATAGACCTGTTTGCAACAAGAGAAAATGCGAAATGCCCACACTTCGCAGGCTGATGTCACCACCATCAATCCAAAGGCAATCCGGGTCTGGTGGCTCAGTGGACTAATGCATCCACTGCAGGGGCCTGTGTTCGACCTCATGGTCACAGGTTCAAATCCCGGCGGGTCCACTCAGCCTTTCATCCATCTGAGGTCGATAAAATGAGTACCATTGAGTTGGGTAACAATAAACATCTGTTATTCAGCGCCAAGAAACCGCTGGGTGAACGTGCGCTTTACAAATACACATGTTATGTTATGTAATGCTGTATGGATGAACTGGTCAGGGATATTTGCATACGTTTTTCCATCTTTCCCACTACTTTCACTAGTGATCAGGAAACTAAGGCAAGCATTGGTCACCATGATACTAATAGCTCCCACATGGGCTGGACAACAGTGGTTCTCAATACTCATGGAACTATCTCTAGTCCCACACGAGAAGCTTCACCTCAACCTAGACCTTCTTACGCAGAACCATGGAACATTAAGACATCCAATCCCAAAGAAGGGAATCTTGTTATTCGGCTCTTGAAGTCTTATAATTTGGATACTTACATTTGCCTCAAGACTGTATGAACATTCTTAAAGAAGCTCGTAAACCAACTACAAGGCAGTGTTATGCAGCAAAATGTAAACGTTTTGTAATATTCTGACACAAACAGAAAATTAATTCTCTTCAAGCAAAGGTACTAACACTTATTTTATACCTGTTGCATTTACAAACTGCTGGATTAACATATACTTCTATCGCCCAATATCACAGCTCCCTTTCATGGCGAAAGTGGTAGAGGCCCACCTAAATGCCATCTTATCCAACTACATTGATGAGCATAAAATCTTCGACCCATCTCAACATGGGTTCCGCCCCCGCCATAGTACAGAATCTGCTCTGTTGGCAGTCACTAAATCCATAGGTAGTAGGTTGGATGCAGATGACTCAGCAGCCTTGATCCTATTGAATCTAAGTGCTGCATTTGATACGGTGTCCCATAAGATTCTTCTTCAACGTCTTTGGACGATTGGTATTAGGGATGCTGCCTTGGAATGGTTTCGGTCCTTTCTGGCTGAGCGGTCGTTCCAAGTGTCTGTTCCGCTGTTCCACTCTCATGAACATGCTTTGGGTAGGGGGGTTCCTCAAGGCTCCATCTTGAGCCCCCTTCTGTTCAATCTGTATGTGGGACCTTTGGCGAAGGTGGCCAGAGATAGAGGGCTGTCCCTGGTGTCCTACGCCGACGACAACCAGTTGGTGATTGCCTTCTCCAAAAAATGCAGGACCAATCTGGAAAACTTCAAGGAGGATTTAACAGCTATCTCGGCCTGGATGAAGGTTAATTACCTTCAATTAAACGCCAGCAAGTCCGAGATCTTGTTGATTGGGAAGGACCAGGGACTCTGGTCAGAGCAATGGTGGCCCGATCATTTGAAGCCCGCACTGGTGCCGAAGGAGACGGTGAAGAACCTGGGCGTCTGGTTCGATACCGGTCTAACATTTGATAAGCAGTGAAAAGCTGTAGGTGCAGTCTGCTTTGGGCTTCTAAGAGGATTGAGACCCCTGCTTGGTTTTTTTCCCTCCCAGAGTACGTCAGACCATCTTGCAGGCTTCCATCTTGGCGAGACTCGATTATGGCAATGCCTTATATCTTGGTGCTAACAAAGCTAGCATCAAACGCTTGCAGAGGGCCCAGAACGCAGCCGCACGTATGTTAGTGGCTCTTCCTAAATCGCACTCTGTGGCCCAAGTTCTTGTGAAGCTGCACTGGTTGCCAATTGAAGCACGCATCCAGTTCAAGGTGCTCTGTATTGCGCACAAAATCCTGAGACTCCAAGCCCCAGAGGGGCTATCAGGCCTATTGAAGCCATACCTGCCTAGTAGAGTCTTACGATCGACTAATCAAGGTTTGGTCTGTGTTCCCCGTGTTAGGAAAGCAAGGGCTGGGGGCCGGTCGTTTGGCCTCATGGCGGCCAAACTGTGGAACTCTCTTCCCGTATGTATTCGAGCCATCCCCAATCTTCTGACATTTCGCAAGTCCTTGAAGACTTGGCTGTTTCCCACTCTGTGATACCCCTCGCTTTCTTCGCTCTCTTGCTCCGGTTAGCTTTCTGGTTGCGCTGGGACGCCTCGTCGCTGAGGCAGCCATGCGCATTATAAATCCTGTAATAAATAAATAAATAAATAAGACTACATCTTGTAGCTTATGCCTCATATTTCCAGAATAGACAACATATTATTATTATTATTATTAGGGGCATTTGTAGAGCGCCTGGTGTACGCCTACAGGCGGGTCCCCGCGCTATAAGAGTGGGGTAAGCAGTTAGACAGCTAGCGCAACCGACTACCGTCTGAAAAGGTAGGTCTTAAGTTTAGTTCTAAACCGAGGTTCTGATGCCTCCAGGTGTATCTCAGACGGAAGGTCATTCCAATGCTTTGGTGCCAAAAATCTGAACGATCTTCCCCCCATACGTGCTTTCCTGATTTTAGGAATTTTCAGGAGGCCTGTACAGGAGGAGCGCAGAGTCCTAGTGGGCTCATACCTGGTCACCAGGCTCTGTAGCGGGGCAGGGGCTTTGCCACCTAGAATCCGGTGACACGTAGCAAGGGCTTTGAATTCCACCCTGCTCCTCACAGGCAGCCAGTGCAGAGCCTGAAGTGCTGCCCTGGAGGAAGATCTTCTAGGAAGCCTCAAAGTAAGGCGAGCGGCGGCATTTTGCAGCACCTGTAGGCGGTTGAGAGCCTTTCCCGTGGCCCCAGATACAGTAAATTGCCGTAATCTAGGCGTGAGGTGACTAAGGCATGCACCAACGTCCGACGAGCGGAAGTGGGCAGGAAATCCAAGACCTTTCTCAGAGTTCTTAGGACTCCAAAGCATGTCCCCACCACACGACCAATCTGGGATTCGAAGGCAAGGTTGGTGTCCAACCACATCCCAAGATTCCTGGCTTCCTGGCAAGGAACCGGTGTCTCTCCAAGGCAAGGTGGCCACCACGCCGACGTCCACACAGATGGACATCCCCCCACCACGAGCACCTCGGTTTTGCTGCCATTAAGTTTCAGGCAGTTGGCGGACATCCAGGCTGCCAGTTCTTGCATGCAAGCTCTGAAATTGTCCGCCACCAAACCGGGCGCGCGCGAAAGGGAGATGACCAGCTGCGTGTCGTCGGCGTAGGACAGCAGACGAAGTCCATAGCTTTCCACTATGGCCGCCAGCGGGGAGACATACAGATTGAACAGGGTCGGGCTCAGGGACGAGCCTTGTGGCACACCCTGTCCCAACCCAATCTCCCTAGAGTAGCACTCTCACTGGCGGACCTGGAAGCATCTGCCTATCAGGAAAGATTGGATCCACCCAAGCGCAGCCCCTGATACTCCTCCATCATTCAGACACTGTAGCAAGATGGAATGAGCTACAGTGTCGAATGCTGCGCTTAGGTCCAAGAGGATCAGAGCCATAGTCTGGCCCTCATCCACTCCTTGCCGTAGAGATTCAACTGCCATCAACAGTGCTGACTCGGTTGAATGCCGCGGACGGAATCCAAACTGCGAGCCATGAAGCCGAGAGGCTTCCTCTACAAAGCTCATTAGCTGAAGGTTAGCGATTTTCTCAGCAACCTTCGCCATATAAGGCAAAAGAGAAATAGGGCGAAGGTTGTCCAGCCTTTCATAGCTAATATTGGGCTTTTTTTGTAGCGGAATAACTACCGCCTGCTTCCAGGCCTCAGGGACAGAGTGAGTCCCAAAAGAGATGTTCAAAAGATGTCGAATGTACGGCTCTAAAGTGGGCAGACTGCCCATCAGCCGCCTAGGGGTGGTAGGATCTTTCGGGGAGCCTGATTTTATCGAGCCACAAATCTGAATGAGTTTTTCAGAGGGTGGTGTGACAAATGTGGTTAGCATCTTATGCCCCACCCTTATCCCACAATCCTCTGCTGTCTTAGAGGAAATTATGGTTTGACTAGGAAAGGCCGAGTAGATAGTAGCCACTTTATTAGCAAAGAACTCTGCTACTCGGTTGCAGCTATCCACCGTGCAAAATTCCTCAGGGACTGCTGCGGGCTTTCCGACCGAGAGAGATTTATAAATTAAAAACAGTTCCTTCGAGGAATTTTTTGCCTCCTTAATTCTAGTATTGAAGTACAGCTTTTATAGGGATTACAATTCCTGTTATTGAAGCTTTCATGGAGGGACTTAAAAGAATAGTTCCCCCTAGACTTCTACCTGCCCCAGCATGGAATTTAAACATTGTCCTAACAAGATTAATGGGTCCTACTTTTGAACCATTACATTCTTGTCAGTTGTAATATCTTTCATGGAAAGTTGCTTTTTTAATTGCTATTACTTCTCTTAGAAGAGTTAGTGAAATGCAGGCATTAATCCTACAAGAGCCTTTCTTTCAACTACACAAGGATAGGGTAGTGCTTAGAACTAACCCTGAATTTCTCCCAAAAGTAGTGTTCAATTTTCATATTAATCAATCCATTGATTTACCTGTGTTTTTCCCACAAGCTGACAAAGATGCCAACAGGGCATTAGACAATTTAGATGTAAAAAGGGCCTTAGTGTATTACATTGACAGAGTTATATCTTTTAGAAAGGCTAAACAATTGTGTGTTGCCTTTGCACCTCCTCGTTTAGGGAAAGCAATTTCTAAATCAGGCATTTCAAGATGGATAGTTAAATGCATACAGACATGCTATGCAAAGGCTCAATGACGTTTTACCTGTTAAACCAAAAACACACTCCACTAGGAAAATTGGAGCTTCTCCGGCTTTTTTAGGAAGCATTCCTATTGCTGATATTTGCGAAGTAGTAACATGCTCTAGTCCACACACCCTAACAAAACATTATTGTGTGGATGTATTTGCCCACCAACAAGCCAATGTTGGTCAGGCAGTACTTAAGACTCTTTTTGCAACAACTACAACCCCCAGGGCCGGCCCTAGGCATGTGCAAAGTGTGCACCTGCACAGGGCCGCCAAACCCCAGGGGCCGCCACGAGGAGGATCGGATCGGAAGGATCACTGGCACTGGCGGCCCCCTCCCACCTGTCAGCCCTTCCCTGTAATGGGCGCGCTCACACTCCGGGCACGGAGAGTTTTATTTCAAAACCCACCGGATCTGTGAAAGTTCTGATCTCTGGGACACAACAGCGCATACCTAATGCACACACCCCTAGGCTGTCCCTTGCTTATAATAATACGTCTGCATTTTTTAAAAGCTGCTAATTAGTATGTTGATGTTATTTTAACATATGTCACAAGTCACTTCGGTTTGGTGCAAAGGTTAGAAGGTTAGACGCATGTTTTCCCAAAATAAATAAATCAATAAAAAAAAACTACTGCAAAGAGTAGACATCTTTTCAATGTAAAACAGGAAAACTCACACATATAAAACGAAGTTCAAGGAGGGTTGGGTCCATGCCAGATTCCAAGACATTGTTTAAAAATAGGTTATATTCTGTGAATCTAAACCAAACTCATTTACATAGTCTGCGGTTATCCTGAAAATCTGCCATTGATCTGGCCCTCCTGGGACTATGTTGGACATATCCCCTTTAAAATCATGGCAGTGTAAAACTGAATGTTTTCCCACACTTTTATGAGGTCGACAGACAGTGCACACTTTGAAGCTTTTCAGCGTTACAAAGCATTGCATCAAGCATTCTTTGCAGAACAATTTTCCCACAAAAGCTTTTTTGCAAGCAACTTTTTCCACTAAATGTGAGACTTTGTGGCAGTTGTTTCCCACGAACCTATTTTTTGTAAAAAAAATATCTTTACAGTCTTCTTCAACCTCAGACAAATAGCAAACGCAGGGCCAGCCCTAGGCATGTGCAAAGTGTGCACCTGCACAGGGCTGCCAAACCCCAGGGGCCGCAACGACGAGGATCGGATCGGAAGGATCACTAGCACTGGCGGCCCCCTGGCAGGATTTGGCGGCCCCCTGGCAGGATTTGGCGGCCTCCGGCTCCGACCCCGGTCCGCAATCTGCACGGGATGGGTCACACACACTAATCAGCCAGGTTGAATTCCCGAAGCCGGCGGCCCGACCCAGTTATGCATACCACCAAGCAATGGCAGCATTGTTGTTTTAATTTCAGTTTCACTTACTTGCCCAGCCAGCAGTTTGGGTCCCAGGGCCGTCAATCTTAGCCCTACTACCAATGACGTGACGGCCCTGGGACAGTCAGCCCCCGCGCGCTGTGCGCAGTGCGCAACTCCGACGCGTCACGGTGGTAACGCTCCCGGCAGGGAGAGTGCGTGAGTGAGCGGTGGTGCCACTGTGACTGTGCGTCGTCATCATCAGAATAAAGAACAATTATTATACTAACGCCACTGACGGACGATCATCAGAGAACACCTGTCCGACTCCGGCACTATCTCTACTCTTCCCCGGGCCCGACCCTTCAATTTGGAACAGTGAGAGTCTGACTCTGAGACGAGACTGCTAGAGAGAGTCTGAGAATTAATTAAATAGTATAATTTTAATTTATAATATAAATACTGTATATATGATATGATATGATTGTGTACTTTCACTCAGACGGTTCTTCCTGTATATGGTAAGGATGTGACCTCTACAGAGATTACTGATGACACACAAGTGTAGATCATATTTACAGTTCTCTGATCTACGTCCCAAGATAGACATTAAAACAATCAGTTACATGTGTCTGTCAGAATCCAAACCAGGAGAATCCCTAGTAATCTCTTGGGTTACATTTTATTCATGCTTGTGGTGGCCCACCTCTCCCATAGCCTTCCTTAATACGGCAATGTTGTGTCAGCTCTTGAAACCTTTCGTTGGTTGTCATTTCGTGAAAGAATCTTGAACAAGTGTATGTGGTTGTGGCCCAATTGTTTAAAAACTGTTGCATATTTACTCCCTTATGTATATACTGACTAAGTTTAAGTTAAAAATGTGATTGTGGCACTGGCAGTGCAGTGGCACACAAATGAAAACACGGCCCTGAGGGCCCTCTTCGGGCGGGTGCACCACCAGCCAGGCTCAAGTCAAGCTGGCTTAATTCTTCCTAAATCCTATGCCCCACCATTGCCCTTTTTGAGGCAGCCCAGCCATCCCCAACTTCCAGTACCTTGCTTTATTGCCAAACAGTCCAAATTTGCCAAACATTGCATTATAAATCCAGTAGAAAGCATGCAGCCGGTTTCGAGGATTTCTAACCCTTCAAAGGCAGGGATGGGTTTTTAATGAGCTGCTGCTGTGTGCCTATTAAGCTCTCACGGGAAAGGTTGCTTCCTTTCTTTGTTATCTTCATTGAAGCGGACAGCGGACTTGCAGGTGTGTTAATAGACATAACAAAGATATATTCAATCTGTGAATATTATTTGACAGGCACTTTTCTGGACGTATTATTAAAACACCTTCCTGAGCTCCGCCCTGTCCGGACCCCCCTCTTCCGGGGCCCCCACCTACGCTCCCTGCACAGGGCCACCATGAGCCTAGAGCCGGCCCTGCAACCCCCACAAGTTAACCACTACTTAGGAAGAGGGATTGCTTTACACTCTATGCATGGCATGTGTATCTCAGCACACATGCCTCGAACGGATTATGTTACTTACCCTGTAAGCATCTGATCTTGACATTTAGTGCTGTGAATTCAAATGCGCCATACCTCCTCCCTAAATTCTTTTGTAGGTTGCAGTTCATATACTTTATCTCATACGAACACATGGCCATGTCAATGCTTACGTACACAGCATTCTTACATTCTCACCTACCAACTGCAAAGCAATCTGAAGATGGCGTTGATGACAATGTGCAGTATTCCCAAGAGGAGGAGTCGCACAACCTTGTGACTCGAAGAAAACGTCTTGGAACAAAAATATCTTGTAATCATTCAAGCCCATCACTAGATGGCTGACTTATGCAAAGCATGTGAATCTACTGCACTACAAAGAACAGATGCTTACAGGGTAAGTAACGTAATCCCTTAAGCTGCCTGAGCCACACCTGGCTTCAAACCAGTTCTTGAGCGCTTGACACATCCACAGCTAGAATACACATCCTTTCCTCATAGAGTTAACAACTCTGGCTCATATAACAATGGCCTGCCTCTGAGACCAAGAAAGAACAAAAGGATGTTGACTGCTGACCACTTAGCAGGAATTAGCTATCTAAAAGTGCACAAGAATAGTTGGCAGAACAAAGGACAGCTTTAGCACTTGCCCTTTTGATTTGGATATGCCAAGGAAGGCTTTTCCTGTTCATCTCCAGAACCCTCCTACAGAGTTAGGCTAAGGCTACAGCAGGAGGGAAAGCCAGGTTTCACCATGGCAGGTAGGGGGAGTGTTGTAAAAGTAGAAAAAATGTGTGCCTGGCAGCAGCTGGTTCCCACAGTCTTGAAATAGGGGCTCATCTGTAATTTTACAGTAAGGTAAAGAGGAAGTGCTGTAAAATGATTTTTTTGACAGAGGGGTGCGAGAAAATATTTATAATTGAGCAGTAGAATGTCTCCAGTGACTGACTAGGGCATAGGATACATCTGGCCCCACCAGTACATCTAGGAAGACTCTGTTGGACTTGGCCCTTCCTGCTGGGTCATCCCTAAACTTTTTGCCTTTTTCCTCCTATATTTCCTCTGACCTGTTTTTGTTGGTTTAGGACTCTGGGCACTTTACCACTGCTGACCAGTGCTAAAGTGCATATGCTCTCCCTGTACAAAGTGTATCTGTAATTGATATTCCTGATTGGGTCATTGGATTTACTATCAGTCCCCAGTAGAGTGCACCAGGAGTGCCAGGGCTTGTAAATGCCAATACTGCTAGTGGGCCTGCAGCGCTGGTTGCGCCACCCACAGAAGCAGCCTTAAAATGTGTCTAGGGTCTGCCATTGCAGAACCTGCGTGCAGTCTGGTACTGTCATGCTGGCTGGGCAAGTGCACACACTTGCCCACCCCTAAACCTTCCCTTAACTTCATATTAGTCACCCCTATGGTAGGCCTGAGGGCAGGGTGCATTGTAAGTGTAAGGTAGAACATGCCCTGATGTGTGTGGCATGTTCTAATAGTGAATTACTGCCAAATTAGTTTTTCACTATTGTAAGGCTACCTGCTCCCTTTAGGCCAGAATGGGCTGCTGGAATTATTACACTCTATAATCCTAGCAGGCTCAGGGAACATGGTAGAAATTAATGTTTAGTATGCCTGAACTCAAAATAATAAAGTACTTCTTTTAGTAAAGTTAATTTTAATATCCTGGGTTTGCAAGTGCTACTTTTAGAAAGTTAGCATTTGCTTGTCTTACCATTTCAGCCCGCCTCTGCTTTTGTGTGTATCTGACTGTCTGAGTTGTGTGAGTGACAGGGCTGGGAGTTGACAGGTGGTGAATAGCAGGATGACACCTTAGTGGGAGGTGGGAGTTTCCCTGAATGATGCATCAGACTGTGCTCTGCCTCCACAATGCTGGCCCCGCCCTCCTGGGGAGCGACTGATGACTCAGCCTGCACCTGGCCCAGGAAGGACCGAAGCTTGTCAACAAAGTGCTCAGGCTGCCCCTGTCTTCACAATGCTGGCTCCGCACCCCTGGGGAGCGGCTGATGTGCCTGCCCTCACACTGAATGCAGAAGTACCCACCACAAGTACTCAGGGACTGAGAGCAGTTATGCAAAGGCCCCCCTGGCCTGTAAGAACAAAAGAAACTGGGTATAAAAGTAGGAGCCCTCCTCCTTGTAAATTAGATCCTGTTTGCGCTACAGAAGAAACTCTGCCAGAAGAGAAGGACCTGGAAGAAGACTACAAGGAGGAGTGCTGTCTCTGGCCTGTGTCTGGTGCCTTGCTGCAGAAGGAGAGGAAAGAAAAGACTACAAGAGACTTTTGCTTTATTGAACTTTGTGCCAAACTCTGCTAAAAGATCTTCAAGGGCTTGCTGTGGAACTTGCCCCCTGACCAGCGCCCCAGGAACAGTGGGCGCTACCCCCTGACAGAGGAACCGCTGTGAAACGCTGCTTTCCCCCTGCACGCTTATCCAGGAAAAGCGGAGCGCGCTGTAACCATCGCGCTCTTCAGCAAGCTCTGGGTGTTGCCATCCCTCTGAACACCGTGACTGCCGCCTGCCAGGCCCAGAAGCATCGCAAAGACCAGCCCAGCTGATCCGAGCACCGTGACTGGCCCGGGCCGCAGCTCGCAACGTGAAGAAAGGCCGTGCCCGGTGCCTGCTTGCACCCCTTCGTGTCTTGTGCCCCTGAACTCGCCGGCCGCTGTCCGAGAATCAGCTGCGGCGTGTGGTGCAAGAACGCCGCCTGGATTGCCTGCGGCGTGCTCTGCGGATCGCCGCCCACTGCGTGTGCCACCTCTGTAAGGAAACCCCAAGGCGCTCTGTCCCTGCGGCCCGGCCCGCGCCGCAACGCCAGCCTCCGAGCCAGAGCCGAGCCGCCGCTCGCTCCACCCCGGGAGGAAGACACCGCGACACGGATCGCCGCTCCGACCTGCGCCCTGACGACCTCAGCCAAGAAAAGGTACTGTTGATTGCCCCGCGGTGCGAGCATTTGGCCTGCCTCGCTTGCACCGCCCTCTGACCAGCGCAGCCCCCGGAGCTGCGTGTTGAGCGCTCCCAGGGCCCCCGCTCTCTCCCCCACCAGCCGCGCAGCTCGCACTGGGAGGCAGACTCGAGCCGACCTGCCACCGCTCCCGCCAGAAGCGTGAGCCCGGGCCGGGCGGGCCCCTTTAATTACCGGAGGTGCAGCGAGGCGTCAGCAGGCACCCCGCCTTCGTGAGAACGTCAAACAAGACAGCCCCAGATACTATCGTTTTGGGGAAATAGAGAAATAAGCTGAATAAGAACTACAATTGCTATTTGAAACGCTGAACAAAGATTGCTTATTGCTAATAAGATCTGTGGCATATGTAAAGAATCACTGGAACCGTTTTTGAATTGAACCAAGACTGTATTTACAAGCCTGCTTCTAAAAAGTATATAAAGAGAATATATTTTTACAAATACAGTTTGGTGTCATTGTGTGGTGGGTTGGTTGTGATGGTACGGTATTGCAAATGTTTAACCCCATGTGCCCCAGAGATTAGCCTAGACTGCTTGCGCCACACTACCTAGAGGGTAAGCAGAGGTTGTCTTGAAGGTAACCCTTAGCCCTGACGTGGAAGAGAGGGTCCCTGCTTGTCAAATAAAACAGGTGATGGACCGAATGTGGATCAATGTCACACATTCACCCCAGTCAAAAGATCTGGGCCCAAATCCATCACCTGTTTTGTTTGCAAGGTCCCTGCTTGTCGCCAGTGCTGCACTGCGCCAACCAGAGACTCCCCTTTCCAACAGACACCATCTGGAAAGATGACACTGCCATTAAGGTTAAGCTCCTAGAATGCATGTGATAGTCTGATGTGGGTAACTGCTACTCAAAAACATGTTAATTATCTGTAAGAAAGTGCCTCTTTTGGACATGGTTATCCGCCACTTTTTGCCTTGAAAATTATGTAATTTAAACTGGACATGCAAAGGGTCCCTGGCAACCAGGTCCCCTATGCCAGATCTCCTTCTCTAAACTGTACCTTTTGTTTCCACAATTGGCACCACTTTAGCTCACACTTTTTATATTGTAGAGTTTTTTATAGCGCGAACTTAACCCGAATCGGGTACCAGATCGTTTTACATAGCACCAGTTCCATTACATGAGGACAAACATTAATTTTTGTTAGGCACGGGGAGATTGTGATTTGCCCAGAATCACAGGATGTTCAGCGTCATTGCCGAGACTCAAACCCAATTCCCCAGTTCCAGGTCGACTGCCCTAGCCGTTAGGCCAACTCCTTAGTCCCTAATAAAAGATACCCCTGGTTCAAGGGCCTTGTGGTTAAAGAGGGTTCCTAAGGGCCACAGCACAAATTGGGCCACCTCGAGGGACTTCTCACCAAGCACTTTCACACTTCAGCCTGCGTGTCTTGTTGCAGATTATAACTGAACAGTCGACATGGCACACGTTGTGCCATGACACAGACACTGCATGAGTTAAAGGTAAGCCATCCCTCTAGCAAGCCTTAGCCCTAAGGCAGGGCGCACTATATCTCCTTTGAGGACGTATCTGCATGAGCAGCTATTCCACTGCAATATCCTTGTCAATTCCTGGATATTGTGAGTGACCAGGAGAACCATAGTAAGTACATGTGCTGGACACTCGTCATTATGAGTTCCCCAGCTCCGTGATGGCTTCAATTAAGTATGCAATGTTTAGTACCAAACATCTCAGCATAATAAACTTGCACTGATTCCAGGGCCAGATTTATAAAAAATTGCATGCAGAAGACCCGTCATAGGGGCCTCCTGAAACCTACCAATCCTTAGTGTGGTCACCGACTGGCCTAAGCCAGCCTGCTACCTCCAGATAGTGTTCTGATCTCATGGGGCGAGTGCCTGCGTGCTCGGAAGCTGAAAACAGTACCTTTCCTGGGCAGAGCTGTTCAGACCTACCCCTGGTCAGGAAGAGCCATCTGTGGCGGGGAGCTTCAAAGGCCTTGCTACCTTTGTAATGCAACCCCATCCTCTCCTGTCCTCACCCCATTTTTGGAGGGAGGACACGCGGGAAAAACTTGAAAGAATAGGTGTTGTGCCCCTCTCTGCCAACTCCACCCCTCAGGTGCTGGAGGAAAGGTGAAATACACGTTTCAGTGCCCACCATCTTAAAGATGGTGGACTTATCCAATCAGTGCTAGGTCGATGTCCCCCTCCGACAGAATGTGGGAATAATAGAGGGTGAAGACCCTCCAGGTAAGGGGGCCATTGGTCACTCTGTCGCTCCCCTAAGTATTTAGGTGGCATCCCCAGACCCTGAACTTCAGTTCCTGATGACCTAAGAAGAGCCGGACATCACTGAGTCACACCAGCCAAGAAGACTTCCGAGAACTACTGACTTGTCCCCAGCCCTACTGGCCTGTCTGCAGCCCTCGATGATCCTGCACCAAAAGACGACTCGTTCTGCAGCCCAGCGACCTCCAGAACCTTGAGAGGACTTACTGCCTTCGATAAGACAAAGATTTCCAGAGAACAGCGGACCTGTTCACAAAGCACCCATCTTCAAAGTAAAGAGGTTGTCACCTGAAGAACCGTGAAGCATGCCGCTGGTACAACCTCGGTAGAACAAAAGAACAATGTCCCAACAGTTAATAGTATTAGTCAAATAAGTATACATGCAAAAAGCATTACAGTGACGGAAATAAGGAGAACAATCGATTAGTCCATTCAAGATTGTATATCATCTTATATTGTAAATCACAAGTTCATGGTCGGGCATATACTGTTATGGCAGCACTGCATAAAACAAATTTTGTGACAACCATATTGCACTTGGTGCTCAAAAACGTGTCTGTGGAGAACGTGGCGACGCAGGTTAAAGGGTGAACAGCATAGACGGCGCACAGTGAACAATGGTGCAAGTTATGTACAGTGGGTGGCTCAAGCATTGTGACAAAGTGACATCACTCAATACAGTATTTTTATAATTGAGCCACGTTGAGAGGTACGCCTGTTAATGCGCTGTTGAGTCAACGGCGTTTCAATCCTCTTAACTCTGGATCGTCATCAGGACTGGGTTGTCTGATTAGGGGAGTGCTGCTGGGGCAGCGCGATCATTCGTGGAGTGCTGAAGTCATCCTCGAATGGTGGGGGCCATGTCCGCACTGGGACAGAGAATTAGGCACTGGGAGGCCGTCTGCGATCAGCCGGGGGCCAGGCACGGGTCCTTAGTAGATCGGCGTGCCGGTGAGGGAATCAATCCGGGTGTTGGTTCTACCTCAGCACCCAACACCTCTGGCCTGAGTCCAAGTGACCCACCAGTTTCAGCAAGGATCCCCAGCCATCCAGATCCCAAGTCTACCATGAGCTGTCCTTTCCTGGACTTCTTGATGTTGCATGCAGGATCTGCATGGAGACACCCCAACCGCGACATGCTCCAGTAAACCGGTTCTGACGCCAAGACACCCCTGCACCCTTCCACCCTGAGCCATGGTGAAAAAGACCAAAGATGTCTCCAAGTCCCAAGCATTGCAACTTACCTCTACAGCTATTTGTTTCCTGTGACCAGCTTTCTGGCCTGAGCCTACAGCCCTTTTCCGATGAGGCCTTTCTCTATTGCTTTTCATTGGGCACTCAACACTGTGTTCGCACCTTGCACCCAGTCGCCCCTGTGCCACTGGTGGTGTAGTGTTGGTGCTGCCTTGTGCCCCATCCAGTGTTTCCCTCAAACCCTGGATACTGGTTCCCCTATCCCCTGCTACTTACCTGTAAGTGGCCCCTGTCCAATTGCCCCAGTCCTCATCGATTTGTATTCGGCGTCCAACCTCTAACTAGTATCCGGCACCAGGCTGCCCTAGTGCTGCTGGTGCTGAACTGAACCTTGCCGAATACTGAACTTAACTCCCGATGACTGGTTTTGTAAGTCGATGTTACATATATGTATGCTGAATGTTTTCTTCCTCACATAGGTTAACATTGCAAAGTCTGAAAATGCAGCGTGTCCACTTTTTACATTGTAATGTATTTCTATTGGATAGCGTGTTTACCTGAGTCGAAGTTCTTTGGTTCTACAAAATAAAATATGACCAATTCATATTTTTATCAATTGGTCTCAGATTTATTCATTGAGTGTGTCTCATTTATTGCCACTGTGTGTACAACAAATGCTTAACACACTGATAAGCCTAACTGCTTTCCCACACTACCACAAAAGAGAGCCTTAATTTGATCTACAATAGCCTCTGTATAACCTCTCAGTATTATATAAGTCTATGCACACTATACCTGATTTTGATATAGTATATAGAGAGCCAGCTTCCTACATTATCCCATGCAGCAAACTAAAATAAGCCGTCTCCCTGGTATGTATCAGATCAGGTTTGAGCTTGCATAAGACATGCTGTTAAATACTCAAACAATACTTATTTAATTAGAGCTCATGCTCTGGCACACCAATCTTTAACCGGTAAACTACATTTTATACAAGCAGTAGGAATGAGGGATATTTGGAGAACAAAGGGACATGCAAATTCTACTCCTATTATTTAGAAGCCCACAGCACCCACTCCTTTATAGACTATTTCTTTACTGGAACTTGATCCCCCACATATTTACTGAGGCGGAATACAAAATCAGAGAAATATCTGATCACTAAGCATTGCATTAGAGACTTCAAAAATCTGTGCGAGAAGTGGATGGAGAATGGCGCTTAATGAATAAAAAAATAAGATGAGCGCTTCCAAAAAGTCACAAACATTGCTTTAAAGCCAACACAGATACATTAAAGGTAGCTTCCACCTAATGGGAAGTCTATGAATTAATGATACATAGAGTGATAATCTCAGGTGACATGGGATAGAAAAGAGAGAGAAGCAATGCAGGGAAACGCAAAGGAAACTCATAGAGCCAGAAGTGAAATATATTAGACAGCCCTGGGATACAACCAAAACATGCATAATACTCAAAATGTAAGAATACCGCTCACTGCTAGCAATGCAGTCAAAGTGGCATACATAGCCAAGCAAAGGCAAATATATGAGGCAGGGGACAAGGTAGCGAAGATACAAGCATGGTTCAGCAGTAGAAAGACGTGGAGACACCTTATAACAGAAATAATGGCCCTAATCATTGCGACAGTGGTGGGCAGCCATACAGGCAAGAATGGCAGATTATGTGGAGAAATTTTAGAAGGAGAAACTGCAGCCATCCAAGACAGACCTACTGGGCTTTGCCCAGGATCACCTGTGCAGGCGACTGGAAAAACATACGGCACTAGAATTCGAAGAAGATTTAACAAAGTAGAAGTGCAGCTTGCACTAACACAAATGCAATCGAAGAAGACCCCGGGTCCGAATGGACTTCTGTCAGAATTATTTTTAAAAATGGCAAGCAAGATACACACCTCTACATAAATTATATGTAGAGGCACATCAAGGAGGAGAGCTCCCCAGAAACCAAGGCACTCCAAACATAGCGCTTCAATGTACTCTGAGAAATCCACAGATTGATTGGTTGCTTCCTAAACAATATCACTTTTCAACTCAGACACAAATGTACTGGCTCACCGACTGAGAGACATGATCCTGGACCTGGTACACCCAGACCCAGAATGGGTCATGCCCCGGAAATCCACTAACCTAAATCTCCACTGCCTATAAAAGAAGGTCTGGTTTGTCCATAGGGACATGGTGGCGTTGACTCCCTGACCTTCCCAATTGCATCACAGCTGTTAATTGGGATGACCTGAGGCTGTGTCATCTGAAATGCACATGTCAGATTGGCTGGTGTTTTCACTGTGGCCAGCCTGACATGCGCAGTTAAGGTTTCTGTGATCAACAGCTCAAAAGTAGCTGAGAAGCAGAGACACAGCCCCAGAGGTCTCCAACGGAATGCTGTTTGCCTGCCCCAGCCAATCCTTGGACTGCTCTAATACTATGTAGCATTGGAAGCAGCAAGAGAGCGGTGCTTGGATTGACTAGGATGCGATTCTCCAGAAAACAGCACAAGGCAGGAGGATCTTCGGGTCAATTTGCAGCTCAGCCGAAAGAGTGCTGTGCTGCAGAAGATAATCAAAGGTAAGTTTATTTTTAAAGGGTTTGTGTCATTTTTGATGTGCTCACCACTTTTATAATGTAGCAGCCGCCACTGTATGAAACAACATTGCCTCAACGATGGGATCGGTAGACCCACTGGTGGTTGTTTCACTAGACACAAACAAGGCTATTTACTCAGTAGAAAGGTCAATTTATATTTTAAATTATGAAAAAATGGGGTTCAGGCCCAAATATTTCAAGTGGGTCACACTGCTGACGTAAATTGGGTTACTGGTTGAGGAGGGTAGGATCCCGCTTTGAGGATGTGTGCAGACCGGTGCGTCCGATGAGCTGTGGGTGGTGATGCAAGGTCCTGTGTCGATGAAAGGCCCTCAGTTGACGATGTGTCATGCAGTAGCAGTTGGATGGAGCCATCAATGCGGCTTGCGATTAGAGGTCCTGTGTCATCGAGTATGCCATCTACGGAGACTTATAACACGAAGTCCTGCATTAGAGATGCGTCGAGCAGCGATGATTCCGAAGAGAGACTGCGAAGGAAAGAACTTGCACTGTATCGGTTTTTGCTTAGTAGAGCACTTTCAGGCCCACTTCCAAGGGTCACTTAATGGGCAAGACTCATAGCAAGCAGAGTCCAGGTGCTGGGTTAAAGGTGGTTGGAGCCTTTTCTGTCCCTAAGTTTCTGATCAGGAGGCCAGCCAAATAGTCCTTGGAGTCACTCTGGAGTTCCTGGTATCAAGATACAGGTCTGGTCCTTTTCATTCAGGCAGCAGAGCAGCAGTCGTCCTTGCAGCAGGGCAGCACAGTAGTCCTTCGTGTTTCTGCATGTTCAATGGTGTACTGAAGTTATGGGTCTGAGGCTCCAATATTTATACTTGGTGCCAGCTTTGAAGTAGAAGAAGGTTCTTGAGGTTTCCACCCCAAGAGGTTATGTAAAGTCCTGCCTCCCTGTCTGGCTCCAGCTTATCTGTGGGTACAATAGACTGGTATGAAAACGTTTGTGAGTGTGCTGAGGCAGAGCCTTTGTGATGTGCAAGGGTGATAGGTGGCAGCTCCTTCCTCTCATCAAGTAAGAGATGTCCCATCCTCCCAACACCTATTCCCCCTTTAATCTTGCTGTCTGGGAGCAATTCTCATACTTCAACTGCCAACTATACTTAGTCATGTGACCCAGGATACAGGCTGCAGGCACAAAATGGTTTAGATAAAAAAGCCAACTTTCTAAAAGTGCCATTTTCAAAATAATTGTGATTTAAAATTCGACTTTACCAGTAAAGAGGGGTTTGAATTACAAATAATTAGACATTCAAACTCAATATTCCCATCTGATCCCAATTGAAAGTGATCACTTATTAAATGTAATAAGTGAACCCACTGTTATCCTATGGGAGAGATAGGCCTTGCAGTAGTGAAAAACTCATTTGTGTTTTACTACTAGGATACATAACATTTTAAAGTACATGTCCAACTATTTAAATACACTGCATCATACATTTTAGGCTTTTTCAAGCCTACACTAGGGTTGACCTAAATAAATTAAATAGGAAGGTTTATGCCTGGTCATGGCTTTATTCTTCTAGGTTAAAATGGCAGCTCAGAACTTCACACACAGGCTGCTGTGGCAAGCCTGAGACATGTTTGAAAAGGCCAATGAAGTGGGTGGCCTAATCAGTGCTGCAGGCCCACTTGTAGCATTTAATTCACAGGCCCTGGGTACATGCAGTACCACTTTACTAGGGACTTATACTCAAGTTAAATGTGCCAATTGGCTGTAAGCCAATGTTACTATGTTTTAAGGAGTGAGCACACACGTTAGCACTGATTAGCAGTGGAGAGTCCAAAGGGCAACAAAAACAAGATCAGAAAAAAGGTATAAATAATACAAAAAAGTTCGGGGGGGAAACCATCCTAACTGAAAGGTCTAACAACTGCGCTATAAGATCCCTAGGACACAAATCAAAGTGAATTGGTGTACTTTCTCTGGAATTCCCCACGAAAAGGGGCACTAGACAAGGCTTCCCCATGTCACCAGTGCTATTCGCCCTAGAGATAGAGCACCTGGCTCAGTGGATACAGGTAGACACTCAGATATGGGGCTGGAGATGGGACACAAATGGAAGAACGGATATCGCTATATGCAGATGGAATCCTTCTATTCCTAGTGGACTATGAACACTCCATGGTTCCAATCAGTGAGATTTCTGTAATCTAATGGAAATAGCTGGATTTAATCAAGAGTGAAAAAGGACACTTGTAACACTTCTCAACCTTTGGTTCAGGGAGATTAGGAAACCCTCAAAAACTCAATGTTATTTGGAATGCGGTATATATGTTTCCTCCGCCCCACATTGAAGTTATGGCAGTTATCATAGGGTGTTCCTAGATGTGTTGGCTGCCAGCCTCATCCAGAGGCACCTCTGGTCTCGAGTGCAGTGTCCAGAGATAGAGGGTTTTCCCCACAAGCAAAGTATAAACAATTAACAAAAAATAAATTGATTAAAAAGGGGGAAAGGACACCCAAGTAATTTATTAAGGGGTGAGTTTCCACTAATATAAAATGAGCTTAATACTCTAAATAGACCGAGTTACCAGGTCCAATAGTATTTATAAAGGAAGAGTTGTCGACATGTTTCAGCTCCTTAGGCCCGAGGGGTCTGTGGAGCTTTCGTCAGGACTTGCACACATATAATGTTACTCACACAACTTGTGCAGTATTATTCTCAAAAGTTTTTCTTCTAAGGGAATTCCACTCTCCAAATTCTGAAATAGAACAATAGATAACATGCAAATATGCGCAGTGGTCAATTGAGTAGTGGGGTAATTTGAAATACTTCAGTAAGCCTTATGTTACTCAAAGTTATTTAGGAAGGTTTTTAAAAAAAAATGCAATGGATTAGCTAAGAAATATCCTGCCGAAGATACCTCTAGTGATGCTAAGCGATGATGTTGCTTGTTACTTCGACACAGTGTTAAATTTCAAAACGCCCTGGTCTGATGGTTGTCTTGTGCTGAGCCAGGACTACATAACTGCATCTTAGCGAAACAGATTTTGAAAGTGCAGTGTGGTTTAATTGCGTTACCGGTTGATTGATGATAGTGCCATTACTCGGAAGATGTTTTAAGTTAAATTGGATTCCCATTTTACAGAACGACTATAACCATTCATTCTATGCCCAAAGGATTGTGTTCGATATAATATGGCATTCAGATATAAACATTGAGCTCATTGGAAGTTAAGTAAATAAATCCGCACATGTACACACAATTCAAGTGTATCTTACCTCTGTCAGGAGAGCTAGATACTTCAACAGGGGTTTCGCTTATTTTAAGCGCAGAGGTGGATGGAAAAACGAGGTCATGCTGTTAGAGAGCGGCTACCGCGTCTTACCAGTTTCCTCGCGTATAGTCTCGCAGGCGCCATTACCCGCATGGTGATTTCTCATCGGCCTTGTGCTGACTCTGCCCCCGGTTGCCGGATGTTTACTGTGTGCTCCGATTTAAAGGGTCCTTTACTGTGGTACGATAGGATTTAAAGGAGCCCTACTCTTTTTTTGTTGAAAAGGTCTCTGGTCCGTTTTGTTTTTGAGAAATGAAATTATCGTAAAATCGAAAAAAAATGTCATTTTCATGAGAAGCTAGCTTATTTACGAAAGGCAATTTGATGTTTTCTCGACATTTCCCGATAATTCCTGTAGTTTTGGATACCATTATTTGAATATGTTTCTAAAAAGGTTCTCCAAAAATATATTAGCAGGGGCAGTGAATATTTATTTTGCGAAATGATGCCAGGCTATATTGTCATTGAGGCCATGTTCGTGGGTACGCAATCGATCTACCCACCTCTGCTCTTTTTCATATAATATCCTCTCTGAATTTTGGGACCTGTCAGTTAACATCTCTATCACTGTCCAGTGCATATCATCGCAGGAGTGATTCATTTCTGTGAAGTGGGAGCATAATTTTGTGGTGTTCTTTTTCAGTTTGATATTACTTTTATGTTCACTTATCCTTATTTTTACTTTGCAACATGTCATCCCTATATATTTCTTTCTACAGGGGCAACTCACCATGTAAAAAACATGGGAGGAATTGCAATTTGTATGTTGCTTCTGTGTCCACACAAAAGTCTCGGATAGTTGCAAAGTTTTTGAGGCTGTCGTTGTTTTACATGCTACACATGTGCCACAGGGATAGTGTCCTGTTAGTGGTGTCATTGTAACATTTCTTGTTAAGGCCAATGGTTGTTTTTTCAGAGCTACAAATTTCAGACACACCCTTTGACCCAGACACAATGCTCTTGGTTGGCTTAGACGTAGAATCACTATTCACAAGTTTACCACAAGATGAGACGATCCAGATGCTGGAAGATGTTCTGTATATGGAGGACTGGCAATATAACACTCCAAGACATTTTATCCTGGAGTGCTGTAAATTGGCACTAAAAGAGAACTTTTTCGAATTTGATGAAAAGCTTCGCGCCTTCGGTGGCAGGGCTGTATGTCAGCCAATTTGAAACCCAATTTGTCCTAAATGAAACAAACCCTTTCTCTTCCAGTATTATATACTGGAAGAGCTATATTGATGACATTCTTTTAATCTGGAATATTGAACAAGATCTGACTCAATTTATAGTTTGGCTAAACAGTCTAGACCCTTGGCTCAGGTTCACATATACATCTAACAGCCAGCTAGACTTCCTAGATCTTACAATCTACAATGAAAACAACACTTTACAAACGAAAACATATACAAAGCCAACGGCTAAAAACAGCCTTTTATCATACAAAAGCTACCACCCGAAGCCTCTCAGAGACAATCTACCATACAGCCAATTTTTACGCCTCAAAAGGAACTGTAGCAAAAATGAAGATTATAAGATACAAGCACAGGAATTGAGCGTAAAACTGAAGAATAGAGACTATATAGAACAAACAATTAAGAAATGTAGAAAAAGAGCAAATAATCAACCGAGAGAATGCCTCCTACAAATCCATCCAAAAGAGCCCATACAGGACCTAACCACTTGTGTGACAACTTTTAATCCGGCCACTTACGCCGTACAGAAACTGATAAATAAAAACTGGCATATAGTGAATACCGGTAAATTTGAATGGCCCAAACCGAAGAACAAAAAATGTGAAAGACTCTTTGGTGCATACACGCCCTCTGAAAAAACAACCATTGGCCTTAACAAGAAATGTTACAATGACACCACTAACAGGACACTATCCCCATGGCACATGTGTAGCATGTAAAACAACAACAGCCTCAAAAACTTTGCAACTATCCGAGACTTTTGTGTGGACACAGAAGCAACATACAAATTGCAATTCCTCCCATGTTATTTACATGGTGAGTTGCCCCTGTAGAAAGAAATATATAGGGATGACATGTCGCAAAGTAAAAATAAGGATAAGTGAGCATAAAAGTAATATCAAACTGAAAAAGAACACCACGAAATTATGCTCCCACTTCACAGAAATGAATCACTCCTGCGATGATATGCACTGGACAGTGATAGAGATGTTAACTGACAGGTCCCAAAATTCAGAGGATATTATATGAAAAAGAGCAGAGGTGGGTAGATCGATTGCGTACCCACGAACATGGCCTCAATGACAATATAGCCTGGCATCATTTCGCAAAATAAATATTCACTGCCTCTGCTAATATATTTTTGGAGAACCTTTTTAGAAACATATTCAAATAATGGTATCCAAAACTACAGGTTATCGGGAAATGTCGAGAAAACATCAAATTGCCTTTCGTAAATAAACTAGCTTCTCGTGAAAATGAGATTTTTTTTTCGATTTTGCGATAATTTCATTTCTCAAAAACAAAACGGACCAGAGACCTTTTCAACAAAAAAAGAGTAGGGCTCCTTTAAATCCTATCGTACCACAGTAAAGGCCCCTTTAAATCGGAGCACACAGTAAACATCCGGCAACCGGGGGCAGAGTCAGCACAAGGCCGATGAGAAATCACCACACGGGTAATGGCGCCTGCGAGACTATACACGAGGAAACTGGTAAGACGCGGTAGCCGCTCTCTAACAGCATGACCTCGCTTTTCCATCCAGCTCTCCGCTTAAAATAAGCAAAACCCCTGTTGAAGTATCTAGCTCTCCTGACAGAGGTAAGATACACTCGAATTGTGTGTACATGTGCGGATTTATTTACTTAACTTCCAATGAGCTCAATGTTTATATCTGAATCAGGGCGGACTGGGAACCAGAACCGGCCCTGGCAAAGTGCTCGGCCGGCTCCCCTCCCCCCCTCCGGGAGGAGAGGGGGGGGGGAAGAGGTGCGACTGCGCTCTGTGACAGGGCCGGTTTTCGGCCGTTTTTGTTACGGGGCCGTTTTTGCAGCATAACGGCCCTGTAACAAAAACGGCCCCAGGGGCCCAAAACCGGCCCCCAACCATGCGGCCCACCGGGGAATTGCCCGGTGCCCTCAACGGCCAGTCCGGGCCTGATCTGAATGCCATATTATATCGAACACAAACCTTTGGGCATAGAATGAATGGTTATAGTCGTTCTGTAAAATGGGAATCCAATTTAACTTAAAACATCTTCCGAGTAACAACACTATCATCAATCAACCGGTAACGCAATTAAACGATACTGCACTTTCAAAATCTGTTTCGCTAAGATGCAGTTATGTAGTCCTGGCTTAGCACAAGACAACCATCAGACCAGGGCGTTTTGAAATTTAACACTGTGTCCAAGTAACAAGCAACATCATCGCTTAGCATCACTAGAGGTATCTTTGGCAGGATATTTCTTAGCTAATCCATTGCACTTTTTTAAAAAAACCTTCCTAAATAACTTTGAGTAACATAAGGCTTACTGAAGTATTTCAAATTTCCCCACTACTCAATTGACCACTGCGCATATTTGCATGTTATCTATTGCTCTATTTCAGAATTTGGAGAGTGGAATGCCCTTAGAAGAAAAACTTTTGAGAATAATACTGCACAAGTTGTGTGAGTAACATTATATGTGTGTAAGTCCTGACGAAAGCTCCACAGACCCCTCTGGCCTAAGGAGCTGAAACATGTCGACAACTCTTCCTTTATAAATACTATTGGACCTGGTAACTCGGTCTATTTAGAGTATTAAGCTCATTTTATATTAGTGGAAACTCACTCCTTAATAAATTACTTGGGTGTCCTTTACCCTTTTTAATCAATTTATTTTTTGTTAATTGTTTATACTTTGCTTGTGGGGAAAACCCTCTATCTCTGGACACTGCACTCGAGACCAGAGGTTCCTCTGGATGAGGCTGGCAGCCAACACATCTAGGAACACCCTATGATAACTGCCATAACTTCAATGTGAGGCGGAGGAAACAAACATACTGAATTCCAAATAACATTGAGTTTTTGAGGGTTTCCTAATCTCCCTGTACCAAAGGTTGAGAAGTGTTACAAGTGTCCTTTTTCACTCTTGATTAAATCCAGCTCTTACCCCGGGGAAAGAAACTGATACATTTATTCCTCATCCCTCCCTGTTGATTATTTGCTATCTAATGGAAATATTCAGGATTAGGAATAAACTGGGAGAAACCCTTTATATTCCCAATGGATAGTTTGGTGATAACGGAACGCCTACCCATGCCATTAAAGGTTGTAACTGACCACTTCAAATACCTTAGTCTGTGGATAGCAAAACATGAGAAAAGACACTATGAGGATAACCTAGTCCTGCTCACTCATAGGCTAAATGTGTATGTAAAACATTGGCGGACGCTGCCACTATCCCTGACGGGAAAGGCTGCATCTTTAAAATGATTGCACTACCCAGATTCACATTTATACTACAGAGCAGTCCATTTGGCCTACCAAACAAGTTCTTCCTCTTCATAAACAGGCTACTAAAATCCCTGATCTCACTGGAAGGCCAACAACGCATAGGATTTACAACCCTCCAAAGGTCTATGTACAAATGTGGTATAGTACTACTAAACATTTGTAAATACTATCAAGCAGCCCAAGTCAGTATTATAAACGAATGAGAGTATGCTCCACTAGATGACCCCGCATTTCAACTAGACCGCGCAACATTAGGTGGAAAAGCATACCTCCATTTACTGTACAGTGGCAGGATTAAGACTGGCACCTCATCGGCGACAGTAACAGTGATATTCATGTTGCACAAGCTACAAAGAGAAATGGGGTGGGAAAAGAGATTGTTACCGAAGGCCCCCCAATGGTTGCATGTTAAACTGGGCCTTGTGACGACACTACAGGGTTTCAGAAAATGAGACTCTATTAACCTCTCCACCCTGGAGGATGTGTGGGACGCAAATGGTATTGTACTGTTCGAGCATCTAGGGGCTCAATACAAAATGCCTCCCACACAAATATTTAATTCCCCACAACTTCACCATGCACTACAAGCAAGGGTCGCACTTGAGTAGAACACTAAATGGATCCACCCTCCGATTACTCCCCCACCCCAGAAAGAAGGTTGCTGTAAGGGCACATTGTTGCTAAGGCAATCTCCTTCACATATAACACATTAATGAGAAACATAAAGGGAGATCTAGCTCAACTAAGGACACACTGGCAGGCTGATATAGGGGTGCCAGAAGACGAAGAATGGAGAGAGGTGTTGCAATTTCCAAGAGAGGTAGCGACAAAGACATGTTTTCGCCTGATCCAATAGAAAATACTATTGTAAGAGTGTACTTTGCCACAAAATAGGCAGGTCCCGGGTAACACAGACTTACTCACCTGTGGTCAGATGGTTCTTTACTGTATATGCTATGGGACTGCCCCAACTTTCAAAGATTTGGGTAAAGGCTCAAAAAGAGGACAGAGCCATAGGAGCACATATTGACGGATAGGCCCTATTATTGATATAGACTAGAGAGATTCAGACATCACATCATATAAGAAACTGCTGGAAAGCCCTAGCTTTTTACTGGCAAAAAGAGAAGTTGCACAGAAATGAGGTAGTACTCTATGCTTAAGACTGCGAGACTGGGAATGGGATCTGAATATATGCTAGGGAAATAATGGGGTACGAAGGAACCGGGTGCCCTAAGAAGTTTGATAAAATATAGGGAAGATGTTCCACTGAGAGATGGAGGAATGGAGAACCTGCGAAGAACAGCGGAGATCAGAGGATGAAAGGAACTTGAAATGGGCCAACATTACCCAAGGACAACCAGGATGGTGCTGAGTCATACCGACTTGAAACCTAGAAAAAGGCAAGGAACTCCCACAATAAAATCACATGTGCAAATATTATATACGCGCCAGGGAGGGGGAAGGCTAGGAGTGCCATGGAGAAAATACACTTTTTTGTTTCTTTGATACATTTTGATATTTTCTCAAAATTCAAACAACAGATTCTAAAAATAAAAATCAAGTTTATCACAAAAAATAACATGTTCTGTAACATAAGACAATCTCTGACTGTTGCTTTCACTTTCTCTTTAAATTGCAGCTCCCATACCTTAAACTATCATAGGCTCATACTGGGAAGATTTAAAATGATTTTTGAGCATTGTAGGGAGGCTCTTCGGGTCTTTAAATATGATACATCTAAACCCATTGTGTTTGCTGTCTCACGATATTTAATAACATATGGCAAAGGAGATACGCTTTTAAACAAATGTTTAAAAATTATAAAATGTTTATCAGCAGTATATTTGTATATCTGACCCCCATAGCTTCGGTCAAGATAAGGGTTCTAGTTTTATACTATTATGTACATCGGCGTTTTCTTGGCGAATTGGATTTTAATGTTAATAGCGCAATTTTCTTTTTTAAATTATTTATTGGAATATGGTTGCTACCTTTTTAGTTACACTCTGTTAGACCTAGGAAACCTAGACTACATAGGGTAGCCTGGCACAGAGTGGAAACAGCTAACTTCCAAGGCTTTAATGTAGTGCTTACAAACCCACTCACAGTAACCCAATGTCTTATCACTAAAAATAAAGGACGCCACACCAGTTTAGAAAAATACCAGTACCTTTTATAAAATATATCTCTTTGTTCCTTTTTGTTTTTCTTTCAAATCATGGTAGGGTATAAATTTAGTACAATAAGCGTCTTTACATTCAATGGACACTGTTCAATACATTTGCTTTCAATTATACTTTAACTGTGACTTCTCAGCCACAACAATGGCACTCTATCCCCTCACAGCATGGATGACTTCTCCCGAATAGGACACAGTACTAGGTTAATAGTTAATTAGAATCCTGTCATGTACATTACCCTTAGACACATGAAGGCAACCTTAACGTGAGTTCACAGATGGACAGCAGCCTGACCCCCATAAATTCTTGTGACCCGCTTCTGTAGGCTGTATGATAGGAAGAAGACAGGCAAATTACTTATACATCTACAATGCCCTCACCACAGCTCCCTTCCCACAGAAGGTGACCTATCACTTTTGTTATACTCTTGAGGATATTGTCGTTAAGCTGCTCTATCACCACCAGTTCAGCTCAGTAGCCTGGTTGTTTAACAGATTGACTTGGTTGACAGTTCACATAGAACCTTGTTCCTTCCTTCTGTTTCACCTTTAGCAGTACTTATTCTAGCAAGTCTATTTCCTGCTGGTAACCCTCGGATTGTCAAATAGGACAGCCGTTGACACCACAGCTCAGCTCAACCCAGAACGGCTTCCTGTTCACCCCTTCGCTTTACGGACACGGCTAGTCCACTTTCACTCCTCCCGCTCCCAGCGTACAGTTCCCTGCTTACTTGAGGGTTTGGAGGATGTTCCCCGAGTCCCGGATGTGCTCCGGCTTTGGTCCTGAACTTGACAGGAGGATGGGGCAGGTCTCCACAGCGGACTCCGCGGCTGCTTCTCTCTTCCCGGTGGTCGCAGAGTTCCGGTTCTCTATCACGCAGGTCTGACTTCAGTGGCGCGTTCTACCAGCCTCCCTCCGACGCCGATTCCTTCCGTGGCAAGCTCCGCCTTCCTGGTCCGGCCTCTCCTCATGCTGGTACGCCTCCTCTGATTCCGTCGTCAACTTCCTGCCTTGGGACACCACCTCCGCTCCGCCTTCCGACGTCACCCGGGGCTTCCCTCTCTCTCTCCAGGAGCCTCCGACGAGCCGCGCCTCCTCCTCAGCAGCCGGCGGCCACGGACCCGCAGAGAAGGGACTCCACGCGCTGCTGGTATGCCAGTGAAACCTCGACTTCTCCTCACAGTAAGTGCGAGATCCGCGCACACGTTGCGGCTTAATTATTTACCGGACAACCTCCACAACAGAATTATGCGAAGATTTTGTAATCCTGTGATGGTAGGCAGTCCTCGAGTTACTTCCCTGGATACAAGACTTCAGATGATAGGTGTGGGGTCTTGTTTTAGGGTTAATGGTCAAGCTCCTAGGTCAAGGTTCGGTCAGACCCAGAGGGGTAGCGTCGATACAAGAATTCAGCCCACAGGTCGATCTATCCTGTGAAAGGCTTACCTCCCCAGCAGTTCGCCTCTCTCCTGTCCTGGTCACTTCTCACCCAAAATGGCCACCCTGAACTCGACCTTATATAGGCTGGCCACGGACCCCTAGAACCTGCTAGAGGGTTCCAGAACTTTCCCCATGTTGTCCAATGGGTCAGGAAACCTGAGGTGACCGTTTTGACAGTTGGTAGCCACCATCTTAGGTCTCAGTTTCTAGCAGTATCTGGTTCTGAGGAAAAACTAGGCCCCACAGAAAAATGGCAGGCTCCAGGAACACCTAGCCCCTGCGACAATACTGGAAAACTTCTGGTGGACATAAGAAAGAATAAATAACTGGATCCTCTGGAAGGCCAAAGGGGACAAAATAAAGAAATAATAGTAAAGACACTCCCAGAGGCAGACAGGTCTAACACACGCCGATTGTACCACATTAATTGATATAATCCCCTCCCGCTGCTCTAACTCATTGCCCCCCTCCCTTCCTTCCTCCCTAGCTGTTTGGCAAAATCTTTGAATTCGATTTAAAATGGAATTGTTTACCTATGGAGTGTCTTTTAAACATGTATGCATTGATTAATAATGTATGTTATTTTATTTCTTTGTTTACTTTTTATGGTCCTAGAGACCGAAATAAACGTTTTTGAAACTAATGAAAATGATTTTTTACCATCTTGTCATAGAAAATAAGCTTTGGCAAACCCAATAGGTCTCATTTATGCAAGATATATTAGTTTTGCCAGTAATATGGCCATTTTGTATACAGGCATGTCTGCTGTTAGTGGAATAGAGTAGAGTTAAGTGGAGAGTTGTAGAGTAGCGTGGAGGGTTGTAAAATGGCGTGGAGTGGTGTAGAGTAGCCTCGAGGTAAGTGGTGTAGAGTTTCCTAGAGTGGAGTTGCATAAAGTGTGCTGTAGTGGTATGGAGTAGTGTTGTGGATTGACACAGTGGAGTTGTGGAGTACTGTGTCTTACAGGGGAGTAGAGTAAAGTGGTGTAGAATTGAGTAAAATGACATAGAGGGAGTTGCGTGGAGTGAAGGGGCATTGAGTGTAGGAGAGTGTTGTGGAGTGGAACAGAGTGTAGTGTCTGGAGTATCATATAGTGGAGTAAAGTGTTGTAAAGTGTTGTAAAGTTTTGTAGAGTGGCATATTGTGGAGTGTTGTGGAGTAGAGTGGCATAAAGTGTCAGAGTTGCAGGGTGTAGACTGGAGTAAAGTTTCATAGAGTAGAGGGGCATAGAGTGGTGTGGGGCGCACTGTAGAGCAGACTGGTGTTGAGCAGATTAGCGTGAACTGAAGTGACATAGAATGGAGCAGAGTGTCATAGAATGTAGTGACATAAAATTTAGTGGAGTGGAGTAAAGTTCCTGGAGTGGAGTGGAGTGGAGTGGAGTGAAGTTTAATGGCGTCGGGTGGAGTAAGTTTGATGTGGTAGTGCTCTGCCATTACAAACAACACATTTTCAATATAAATGACCATTACATTTACACAGAAGTACAATTTTACTGATAAAACGATACAGTGCACAATCAGTAATGTGTATGAATGGCATCACTTAGTGTTTTGATGAAATTTAAATATTTGTTTCCACCACACTTCAAAATTACAAAAAAGTGCTTCATTTGTACTTTTCTAATTCTGATATATTCTGAAATATTTGCACAGTTAATTTACAGACATTTAAATGTTGTTTTCTTTCACACACCCAGAATGTCAGAAAAATATTCTCACTTTGAAGTCAGATTAAGAAAAGTAAACGCCAACCTCCTTTGGAACACAGAACCTGACATTTGACCTCTGTCTTTGAATGCACAGAAAATGGGACAAGATAACCACCAAATGTAAAGGCCTGTTTACAGAAAACTAGTACTTATGGAAGCATACATTAAGGCTATGCTGCACGGGAGGGACAAATACATGCTGGATGGCCTACAAGAAAGCCAGCAAATAGAAAGCATGCAAATGTGAGTTACAAACCATAAAGCTCATGGTAAGCACTAGGTGGAATGCATTCTTAGATCAACTTTTAGATTGTCTCCAAGAAGCCTTTATGAAGCAGATAGCAGCGCTTTCTGGTAGGCTTTTACCTAAAAAACACAAAATGCCTACCAGTGTGTTGTGACATGACTGTACCACCACATGCACGCACACTGGTGGCCATTTTGGTATGCTTTTTAAATCTGATAGAGACGTCTAGCCACAGATTCCTTAACATAGAATATCCCCAGACGTCAGACTGGATCCGTAAAACTTTCCACAGCAGCACCTCGCGTGCCGGGGCGGCTCTGCCCTGACGTCGTCCACGGACGTGACAGCAGCGCCATATATGCCCCTCCCGGCGAGCTGTTAGTAGTTCATGATTTTAAGCACTTTTATTTATTTATGAACTGTGCCACTTTAACTTTAAATTGAAGGCAGTAGCACCTCTCTTCAACACACGTGCCTGTATTTCTACACAGCACGATTGGGTTTGCTTTTAATATCGGATTGTGAAGATTCCTAAATATCTTCCTATGGTGTTGCAGATGTTGTTGTCAAACCTGCAACCGTGCGTGATTAACACTCCCAGTGTTCTGTATCATTCCCCTCATGTGTTTTGCGGCAATTATAATGTGATACCTTCATTTCTTTCCGAGTGGTTGCTCTGGGCGTTTGTACACTCGGGCGCCATTCTGAAGGCCTGAAAAGTATTTTCTCCACTTTCTGAGGCAAATTTTGACCTTTGAGCCCAGTGACGACGACTGACTTATCAAAACGGGTGACACATTGTGAAAGTGTATGACTTGCAGGTCAGGCAACTACAAGTAATACATATGTACAAGGTCCCTGGACTTATGAGGCAATAAAAGGGAAAATATGCGTCCTGTTTTGTGATAGTTTTGCTTCAATATTATGTCATTTTTACACAGTTTAACAGTGGGCAAAGGTTTTACCTCATCTGAAAGAAACAGGTTAGTGTTAGATTCCTTACCTTAGATTATCCCCAGGCATCCGACTGGATCTGGAAAGTTTTTGTCAGCAGTACCCTTGCACGCCGATAGGTGTCGTCGATGTCGTGATCGCCGGAATGACGTCGTTGGAGTACTTCGCCGCCCTCGCACGCTGACGTCAGTTCTTCTTTTTTCCGCACCAGCAAGCTCAGATCCGGGAAGAGCAGTACTCGAAGTCATTTTTTTACTAACTTTTTTTGATCTCTTTTGATCACTTTAAGAGTCGATTTCGACTCTCCGAGCCATTAAGTAGGCCTGGTTTTAAACCTTGCAACGCCTGTCACCGCCTGATGTCGGTGACCGACCCCCACCATCGGTGCCTTTACTGCCTCGGGCCGACCACGATGACAAGTCGTGCCCGACTGCCGGGCCTTTACCTCGATGGCTAGATGGGAGTGGTCCCGTAAGCTGCTCGAGGTCCGGCAGTCGGCTCTGTGCTGCTCGAGGTCCCAGTCGAGGAGGAAGTCGAGGGACCGGTCGCGGAGCCGCAGTCATTTCCGCTCGTCGAGTTACCACCACGCGTCGGCCTCCAAGTCCTCCGGTAAGTCGAGGCATTCGAAAAATAAGTCGAAGAGGCGTCATCGCTCTTCCGACTCCCCCCGACGCTCGTGCGACACGGCCGGGGGTTCGGGCAACACCGGCTGCGCCGGAGCCGCATGCGCTGCGTCCAGCTCCACACCCGCCAGTCCCTGGGCTACACTCAACGCTGACGTGACTTCCTTGTGGCCATGAGGACTCACTTCCCTCCGTCGGAACCTGTTGAGGCGCCTTCGGACCCCATGGGTCCGACTGGGAGCCCTTGTGGGCCGGCGGCTCCGGCCCCGGCACCTTGGTTAGATCTATTCGCCACCGAAGAGAACGCGCAATGTCACCAGTTCTGCGCGTTGGAATTTCCAAGGTGGCACTCGCTCGGCGACACTTTTCGTCGCAAGTGGAGCTGCGGTCTGTTGTACGCCATTCCACCTATACCACTTCTGCCCAGAGTGCTGAAGAAGATTAGGCGAGACCGGGCCCAAGTCATCCTTGTGGCTACCGACTGGGCACGAAGATACTGGTATCCCGAGCTACTCAGCATGTCAGTCAATCCCCCGATTCGTCTGCCTCTTCAGGAGGACCTTCTGTTGCAGCTGCAGGGGACGATCCTCCACCCGAACCTGTACAGTTTCCACCTACATTTGTGAAAATTGAGCAGCGCCAGTTGAGGCCATTTGACTTGCCTCCTGAAGTCTGTGATGTGATTCTGGCAGCCAGGCATCCCTCCACAAAAACGGTATACGCCTGCAGGTGGAACAAACTTGTGGCACGGTGCACAGCAAAGGCTGTGGATCAACTCTTTGCCCCCCTTTTCACAGGTTCTCCTCTTCCTTCTTTCTCTTGCCCAGCAGGGCTCTGCTCTGGGCACTATCAAGGGCTACCTCTTGGCCATGTCAGCCTTCTTAAGGCTTCCTGATCAGCCTTCTCTATTCAAGTCCCCTGTTGCAAATTGATTCTTGAAAGGCATCACACACATGTTTCCTCATGTTACCTTTGTGATGCCTCAGTGGGACTTGAATCTTGTTCTGACATATCTTATGTGCGCTCCCTTTGAGCCACTTCAAAACTGTCTTCTTCATCTTCTGACTCTTAAAACTGCATTCCTGGTTGCCATCCAGGCCCGGACTGGCCATAGCGGGCACCGAGCAATCCCCCGGTGCGCCGCAAGGGTGGGGGCCGGTTTTGAGCCCCTGGGGGCCGATTTTGTTACAGGGCCAAAATCGGCCCTAACAAAGCGCTCGGCGGCACCTCCAACCCCCCCCCCCCCCTCCACCCCCCAAGTGGGGAGGGTGGGGGGGGGGGCGACCGAGCACTTTGCCAGGGCCGGTTTTGGTTCCCAGTCCGGCCCTGTTGCCATCACCTCTGACAGGAGAGTGAGTGAGCTCCAGGCTCTATCTTCTAAACCTCCTTTCCTCTCTGTCCATCCGGACAAGGTTGTTCTGAGGACTCGTCCTTCTTTCCTGCCCAAGGTGGTCACAGCCTTTCATATCGGGCAGTCCATCACCTTGCCCACCTTCTTTCCGCCTCCGCATCCCTCGAAAGAGGAAGAGAGGCTCCACCGTCTGGATCCAAAAAGTGTGCTCTCCTTCTATCTAGATCACACACGCCAGTTCCGGGTGTACGAGCAGCTCTTTGTTGGTTACGTGGGCGCTAAGAAGGGACGGGCGGTGCACAAGCGGACCATCTCTCGGTGGGTTCGTATTGTGCATCAAGGTTTGCTACTCCTTGGCGAAAAAGGAGCCTCCTGTTGGGCTGCGCGCCCATTCCACTCAGGCCACAGCGGCTACTACTGCGCTGGGTCGGGGAGTCCCCTTGCGGGACATCTGTCGGGCAGCTACGTGGGCCTCGCTGCACACGTTTGCTAGTCATTACGGCCTGGACAGCCAAGTCCGTCGAGATGGCTTTTTCGGCTGGTCTGTTCTCCCGGACTTTCTGGTGTGATCTTGGTTCGCAGACCCTCCACCGGGGTTGGTATTTCCCTGGTATCTATTCTAAGGTAAGGAATCTAACACTAACCTGTTTCTTTCAGATGCACAAGTTACGTACCTTGGGTAACAATATATCTGTAAGAAACAGTAGTTAGTGTTAGATTCCTTACCCCCCCACACATCCTCCCCATTCTGCAAACCAATATCTAAGGTTAAGGACATCCCTTTCAGGGCCCTAGTTTCATGTCACCAGTGTCGGTTTCTATCATGGCTCTGCATTCCTGGCGCAGAAAACTATATACAGAACTAACATCAGCGCGCGAGGGTGGCGTCTAAGTACTCCGTCATTCCGGTGATCATGATGCCGACGATGGACGCGGAGCCGAAGATGACGCCTACTGACGCGCAAGGGTACTGCTGACGAAAACTTTTCAGTTCCAGTCTGACGCCTGGGGCTATTCTAAGGTAAGGAATCTAATACTAATTACTGTTTCTTACTGATATATTGTTACCGAAGGTAAGTAACTTGTGCACTTTCTATTTAACAGTTGAATTTGCAATGGAACCAAAAGATCAGACCAAGAGTATGTGTTCTCACTCAGTAGTAGGATGCTGACCAAAAACCTTCATAGTAGAGGTGTAATCTAAATATTATTCCTGTTTTATTTTCGTTGTTTATTTTGAATCCTTTGCGATGAATATGCACGTTGCTATCTTATCCTTTACCTACATGGTTTTTCATTTTTACTATTAATAGAAATACAGAAAACGAGTTAAGCATTACCTTGGATTGTGCTCAGCAGTTTATTTATCTTAAATTGCATTGTTATTCAAACCAACAAATAAATAGTTCATGTTAAATAACGTGTTCCATGTTCATTCTTTAAACATATATTTGTCTCATAACCGAATCTTGTCAAGCAGCGTAATTTCAACTGTTTACATTTCTCGTTGTAAGCTTTAACATTTTTATGTCGACGGAGGTGCATGCAAAGCATTAATAGTTTTCCAATAGCACTGAAAGCTTTTGGTATTTGAAGTTGTAGGACGTAGAGAAAAAAGGATTGTGGTTATTGGTAAATGATTGACACAAAATATATCAAAGCTAAATATCCACCTGGATGAGTACACATGCAGCAGATGTCCCCCACAGCAGAGAGTATAGCTTCACATTGTCTGCTTGGGTGCTGCCACAGAAATCTTGACAAGGTGACGAAGTAAATTACAGACTTTTGTTGCTTTCCAGACATTTGAAGTTAAAGTCTCAAAACGATCCACCTAATGTCAGATATTCTTCCCTTTGAGAAGACCAACATGAGTGATCCTTTTTAGGTCTGACATTACCCAAGATCTTTTGATTTTACTAAAATTCTATACATCCAACATACTTGCATATAGGTTTTTCAGACAGGGTGCTTCATCCATTGAGCCTTTGTAGTGATTCTTATTCTCTCCACTGCAGCGCACAATGGAGCAATGGGACTGCTCATCAGCACACAAAGTAGTTGCTTTCAGTGTCAGAGACTACATTGGCATCATGTGATTTTTTTTAGACCAAAACATTTTTTTGCTTTCAGCAACGTTTTTCTTGGCTTGTGTGAGGTTTTCAATTGCTTACCAAATTTTGTATCTAGACAGTGGTCATCAGGAAAATGTGGCATGGATTAGGATTTTTGGGATCCTCTTTGAACAACCTAATAGTGGACGCTTGCAGATCGTTCCGATCGAAAAAGACTCTTCACGGTCGTCGGGCTCAATGTCCTGATATGCAGCGTCAAAGCATTGAAGACACGCCGGACATCTTCGGTGAAGACTCCCGACGTGGCAGGGTCTTGGGCTTAATGTCCGCGGACTCGATAATTCTCTCGCTTCGGTGCCTACTCTAATCATGGGTCCCACGCTGCAACTCTGGGCAATAGCTTGATTAATCTCCACAACGGCCCCTACAACGCTGGGATGCCTGGCTGCAACTTGGGGGTGCTCAGGAGGGACATCTCACAGGAAGAGCCAGGAAGGGTTCCACCGCGTTATACAGCGCCGGGACGCCCTGTTGCTGGGACAGCTTTGCGCTTTACAAGTATACTACGTTTACATTTACATTTACTCCGGTCAAGAAGACATCGAGGCATCAGCGGCAGAGGAGGAGGATGCCTCCTCCGAACAAGACTCGGACTTGAGATAGACCCCGATGCCGAAGAAGTGCTGCAGGGACAAGGTGACGTGAGTACAGAAGACCCATTGCCCCCACAAACTCCGAAAAAAAACAAGGTTTCGGTACCACCTCTACCTCCTGGCCAAGGTTTGCACAGAGATGTCGTTTCTGATGCCCCACCTCCATGCCCGGCACCGAAACTACCAGTCAAGCCTTCCGGCTTGGTACTGAGTCGGCAAAAATCCTCCTTGGAGCCGAAAGCCTCCGGTTCCAAGCACAATTCCAGCTCGGAGCCAAAATCCCATGCGCCGATAGCCAAGCAGCCCTCAGAGCCAAAACCTTCTGCGCAGAAAGGTCAGCCTCCGTCGGCACAAAGACTTTGGGGCCGAAACACAGAGACCCCTTTGGACTCTATTCCAGCACCACCCGATCCAAAGCAAAAGAGGCTCCAAATTAACCATGACACTGGTCATATTCACATAAATCCACCTCAGAAATGCAAGATTCAAGAAGCGGAGACTTACAAAATCCCCTTAAAGAGAAAGTCTGTGGCTACAAGTCCTTTTCAAATACCATTGCCTCCACCTCCAGAACCTCCGTCACCACCTGAGAATCCTTTGTAAATTACACCTCAGGGTTCTCCTCAATCTCATCAATGCGATGATGATGCAGATGATGTGGGGATTAATATTCCAACAGATCCATGAACAGATTACACAGTGGATCCCCCAGGTGATGCTGATCTAGCCCTTTACCTAGCCAAACCATCTCCTTCAGACGACAATGCATCTCACCAAGAACTCATTGCCACGGCTGCACATTATCATGGGGTGGAGCTCCACAAAGAATCACTAGATGAAGATTTTTTGTTTGAGACCTTAGCATCCACACTCAGGTCATCACAATTGTAGGAGAGTAGGGTCTGCTTCCTATGGTCACCCCCTCTTTTTGCTTTTGCTTTACTGGTTTTCGACTTAGATGTGGCTGTGGGCCTGCTAATCAGACCCACAGCCCAGATGCACTCTCTCTAAATTTAATCCATGTACTGTAGGTACATCCACAATTGGGAATTGGTTCACCTTGTCAGCCCCTGTAGAAGTGTACCATAGGTACTCAGGGCATAGGTGTAACCAAGGCCTACCAGGGGCTGCAGCATGTATTATGCCACCCCTGGCTGGCCACTCAAATAGACACAACTGGCTGATCACTCAGCTGGGGCAAGGTCGTGTAACCACCCCTTGCTTAGGTGTAGCATTCCTATACCTACTTACATATAGACACATAGTAACCTATAAGTCACTCCTATGGCAGGCCTTAACAATCCTGGAGGCAGAGTGCTTGGTTATGTGTGAGAGGGTGCTCTAGCATGAGCTGAGCCTGTCTGCAGCTTTCGGAACAATGTCCTTATAGCTGTTCTATGATACTGCCATACCATATACTCTTAAGTGCATTATGAACCTCGCGGTTAAATGCTAACCTTGGTTTGGCTTTATCCAAACATGTCATGTAAGGTGTCATACGCTTTGGAATACTACCCCCCGCCAATTCTGGCGACGGGGGTAGCATTCCACCCTTCTAGAGGGAGAAGACATGTTAGTTCTGACTATCCCGGTTAAAGTTAACCAGAGCCACACAATCACAAAATGGATGCTGCTGCCACAGATACAAGTCTGACCTGCTGCTGGGAGTCCTTCCAGTCACGGAGGTTTGGACAATAGGTTTCCTGCTTGGGGAGGTGCGAGCACCATCCCAGACAGGAGGATGTGTATTGGGACAGGGAGGGCTGAATAGAATCAGACACTGCCTGGAGCACTCTAGGTGCTCCATGCATACCCCAGTTCAAGCCGGTTGCTGGGGCACTCCAGCCCCAGCTCTGGCGCGAAACTGCACAAAGGAAAGGGGGTGTAACCACCCCCCTTCCTGGTCCCACCCATAAGGGGGACCTAGTGACCAAACCAGCCCCTTTTAGTTGTATAAAGGTAGGAGCTGACCCAGGAGACTTTAGATTAATCCTGGAATCGAACTGAAGACGAAACTCTGGACCCTTCGACATTCAGCTGAAGACTGAAGAAATCTCCCTTGTGGCCAAGGAGTGACCACCCTGGGCAACCAGGCACCATCCAGCAACTCGGCGGCTTGCTTTGTCCCCGTTCCCGCCGGAACCCGAGCACAGAGCCTGACAAGACCTCGCCTCCTGGATCCCTCTGACCCCCCTGCACGACTCCAGCACAGCTGAGCCCTGTGAAAGGGGTCGGGACCCATGGAAGCAGGTAACTTGGAAAGTCTGCAACTTGCTGACCTGAGGCCTCCTCTAAGCTGTGCACTGGGGATTGAGACACCCCGACACCGAGCTCCACCTGCACCGAAGACCAGCCCTCCACACTCCACGAGATCTTCGTGGGGCCCTTCTGCTTGTGTTCTGCTTGACGTGTTGTCCGGTTGCTGGCCCGTTGGCTAGTAGCCCCTGGCGGTGATCCTTTTTGAAACTCCATCGCTGGTCTGGTTGCTCCAGACTGGCCCTTGCTTCCCTGAAAAGGTGAAGTACCTCAGACCCTCCTGGTCTGCACCAGAAGCCTTTTGTGTATCCTGCGTGGGTTGCCTTTGCTTAGGCTTGTTGGCTCCGATCTTGAAGCCGACCCCTCCATCTGCGAGAACCTTCGTGGGACAGCTCCTCTCCAGCACCTGGTCGTCCTCGACGCCTCCTGGTGCGCGTGGCTGCAACTACAAGCTTCACCCCAGCACCTGATTGCTCCTCGACGACGTCTGGTTCCTTCCTGGTTCCACCCGGTCACTGGGTAGTGACCTAGACTCTGTCCCCTCTGCTTTCAGGTCTTCTTCAACTCCGATCCACCCGGACATCTTCCTCCTGGTCGCCTGCAGCATCTTTCTTCACAGGCTCCATAGACGGCAACGGCGAAACCCGACACATCTTCACACCTATGCACCCGCTTCCTGTGGGTGAGGTAACACGAGTACTCCAGTGCTCCAAGGTTATTGACTATCCAAGTGTCTAGGTTTTTAGTTGCATCCTTCTAGCTCGACCGGAAGTGTCCTAAATCTTCATTTACTTACCTTTTACGTACCTATTGACTTTCTATTGGCTCTCGCGTGAGAGTACTGACTCTCCACGTGCCGCCTGTGGGTCTCCTACTCCTAACCTAAGGGTCAGATAGTGTAGCCCCAGTGATGCTTTAGGCCTCTTCCTTTCCCAAGTCACTTACTTAGTATATGGTTCTCCGTGCCCCTAGGGCCTAACTGTAAATTGTGCTATTTAAAGTATTTCTAAATGTAACTTGTTGCGTGGTTTTGCCTCTGATCTCGTAAAGAGTTCAGAGGAGTGTGTTAGTAAATAAATACATATATATTTTATATATATATATCCTGTGTGGTGTCCTTTCATTTGATATTCAAGGGGTTACATATGGTAAAACAGCTGGCTTTACACGCCCTCAAGAGTCTTTTAGCCTAAGACTGTTCTGTCCACGCTACCTCTAGGATAGCTGGTCTATAAGGTTGACTTTACAACCATCACCATAAGGGTTGTTTGGACTGGTGCAAGGTGTTCACTAGAATAGTGAACATCATATATCAGGCCAACTTCTCACAACAATCACTTCCAATGCTTAAAGGCATGATGCGACATGCTGATGAGGTTTTTAAAGATCCAGTCAAAGCTTGCATCTTAATGCCTAGAGTGGACAAAAAATATAAGGCCTCTCCTACAGACCCTATTTTTATCAAGGGACAAGTGCTATTAAATTCCCTAGTCGTGTTGAATGCTCGTAATAGAGCAAATTCTCAAACATCTGGGAATGTTCCTTCGCCAGATAAAAAGTCCAAACTCATTGACGCTTCTGACAAGAGCATAGCCACTCAGGCAGCAAACAATGGCGCATTGCAAATACCCAAGTCCTTTTAGCCAGATATGACAGATCACACTGAGACGAAATAAGCAATTGCTTCAATATCTCCTAGACGAGCATAATGCTATAGCACAGGACTTAGTGAATGAGGGTAAGCTCATTTCTAATTCGTCTATTCGTTGTGCTCTAAATGCCGCAGGCACCGCAGCTAGAGAGATTAATACCAGCATCCTGCTAAGGAGACACGCTTGGTTAAGGATTTCAGGTTTTATCCCTGATGTCCAACAATCCATCTTTAACACACCATTTGATAAGGAATACCTATGTGGCCCTAATGTTGAGCAGGCGTTCGTTAAGCTGAAAAAGGACACTGAAGTCCCTAAATCTATGGTAGCACTTCAGACTCCATCCAACAGAGGTTCCTTTTGTCTCTCCTCGTTCAGAGGATGGTCAAAAAACACATCCCCAGCTCAAAATACCTCTGCTTACAAGGGTAACAACCAGTCCCCTCCCTCCAGAGGGTTTTTCCGAGGAGGTTATAGAGACAAGAACTGCAAGAGTAGGGTAGCAATATACCCCCTAACTCTCCTTCCCCCAACAAACAGTGACTTGCTCATGCTACCCACTGATTATACCACACCTTTCGGGGGAAGACTTCAGCAATTCCTCCCCGTTTGGCAGTCTATAACATCAGACAAATGGGTGCTTGGAATTATTCCAACATGGTTATTGCCTTGAGCTTACCAGCAATCCCCCAAACATTCCACCTCGCTCTCACATCTTATCTCCAGAACACATACATTTGTTATAACAAGAGGTCCATTCCCTTATACTAAAAGGAGCAATAGAGCCAGTTCCAATACTCAGGGGTTTACTGTCTGTACTTTCTCCTCCCCTAAAAGGACAGTTCCCTAAGACCTATTCTAGATCTGAGAGAGCTAAGCCATTACATATTGCCACAGCATTTTCACATGGTTACACTTCAATAGGTACTCAGACTTTTACAAACAGCAGTCTTTGTCTACTCTAGGTTTAGAAGACGCATATTTTCGTGTTCCTATTCATCCAGCCCATCGCAAATACCTGAGATTTGTGATAGCGGGCAATCACTACCAGTTCAAGGTACTTCCCTTCGGAGTGACTACAGCGCTGAGAGTTTTTACCAAATGCCTGGCAGTAGTCACTGCTCATCTCAGAAGACAAAACTCACGTCTTCCCCTATCTAGACGACTGGCTCCTCAAAGCCAGCACTCGCCAAAATTGTCTGCAGCCCCCAGAGAATACAATAGATCTACTTCATTGACTGGGCTTCACCATCAATTCACAAAAGGCTCACCTGCATCCCTCACAGATGCAGTCTTATCTAGGAGCCACTCTTATCTAGGAGCCACTCTAAACATAGTCAAGGCTCTAGCCTCTCCAAATGTAGCCAGAATACACAATATTCAGACTACCATTTGACAGTTTCAACCCAATCAAGCGTTACCAGCCAGTGTTCATGCAACTACTAGGAAAGATGGCGTCTTGCATAGCAGTTGAGCCCCATGCAAGGCTTCACATGCAACCACTACAATAGTGCTTGACAGGTCAGTGGAATCAATCACAGGGTCTAATAACCGATCTAGTGTTGGTAGACAGCTGTACACATCCCTCTCTGCAGTAGTTGAACCCACAAAACTTATCAGCAGGCAGGCCTTTCATCAGCCCTGTTCCACAGATCGTGCTCACAGCAGACACATCTCTTAACAGGTTGGGGGGCTCATCTCAAAGATTCCACAATACAAGGCATGTGGAGCAACAAGCACAAAACTCTCCACATCAACTATCTAGAGCTCTTAGCTGTCTTCCTAGCACTAAAAGCTTTTCAAACTCATCTCATAGCCGAAACTGTCGTAGTCTGGATGGACATAGCAATGTATTATATGCAGAAGCAAGGAGGGGATACTCTCTCCAACTGTCCACGCTCGCTCAAGCCATTTGGAATTGGGCAATCCATCACAAGATGCATCTCCTGGCAGAACATCTCCCAGGAGTAAACAATCAAATTGCTGATCTCCACAGAAAAAGAAGGCAACAAATTCATGAGTGGGAACTTCAACCCCGAGTTCTCCTTTCGTACTTCCAACAGTAGGGATTTCCACAAATAGACCTATTCGCCACAGTCGAAAACGCAAAATGCCCAAACTTGAGCTCCAGGTACCCACACCTGCGATCAAAGGGCAATGCCTTATTGGATGAATTGGTCAGGGATATTTGCCTACGCTTTTCCGCCTCTCCTGCTCATTCCATGGGTGGTTTGCAAGCTCAGGCAAACATCCCTCAGTCTAATTCTGGTAGCTCCCACATGGGCTCATCAACCATGGTACACCACACTGTTGGAGCTGTCACTTGTGTCCCATCAAAAACTACACCTGAACTCCAGTCTTCTCACACAGAATCATGGAGAAATCAGACATCCAAGTCCCAAAGACCTGAATTTAGCGATCTGGCTCCTGAAGTCACAGAGTTTGGGTACTTAAATTTACCACCAGACTGTATGAATATTCTAAGAGAAGCAAGAAAGCCTACCAACAGGGGGGAGGAGCCAAGATGGCCACCGGAGCGGACGTGTAAGCTCTCGGCTCCGCCGGCCCTTGAATCCTGCGCCGTCATCCTGCCTAAAATCCTGATGCAAATCCCCTTCGGGATGTGCGGTGAAGTGCGCTGACTTGGCCAGCGCTCCTCCGGATCCTCTGCCTGCCTGGTGTCCGAAAATATCCTGCTTTTGCCTGCCGGCCCTGGACCCCAGCTTGTGTGCTGTGCACCGCCGGACCTCCGAGGCTTTGTTCTGCCCGGGCTGCTCGCTTGGAGCCGGGGAGTGGGGACGCTGCCACGGCTCGTGCGGCAGCTTGTCCTGCACAGCCTGCCGAGGCTTCACCGTGCATTGGAATTGCAGCGCGATCACTTGGAACGGTCGCGTTGGGTAACACGCTCCTTCGTGAAGCTGACGGTGGGCTGCCTTTACTTCATCGCTGCTCCTGCCTGGCACCGGCGAGCTCCCCCCGCCCCCACCGACCTGATTGACGACCACTGCTGATACGGTCCCGCACGGACCTTGGCTGGCGGCGAGACGGACCGGAGCCGTGAGTTCTCATCGATTATCGGCGGTGCCTCCGGGGACCCCCCACCCCCCCCCCCGGTTTAGCGCTATATCGTGGACAAGATGGCGACGCCTGTCCCCCTGTATCGTGAGGAAGATGGCCCGTCCTCGCTTGGTGACCGCGAGTCCATGGACACACAGGGGGTCAGGTCGCGTTCACCCTCCTCCGACCTGGAATTCAGGGAACAGCAGCCTGCGTGTTCACTTAGGGATGTTCTGGCCGCTCTGTGTGACCTGAGATCGGCGCTAGAACGTGGATATGCCACTCTGGGCGTGCAGCTTGATACCATTGTGTCCGACTTGAGGCGGGAGTGGAAGATCTGTCCCCCACAACGACCGGACCCCCCCGTATGGTTGGCTGACTGTGATACAGTGTCCTCGAGGGTTCGTACTAATGTTGCTACTGTTTCTACTAAAACTTGCAGCACGTCGAAGCCACCGGTCGGACCGGCTGACGATACTTTGTTTCCCGCCCGCCCTGTGTCTGACACTCAGCCTTGCCTGGTATCGCTACTGTACCGGGCGCTCAGAACGTGGCCTCACGCCCATTTGCCTGCTTTGCCTTTGAGACTTCCACCCTTTCCAATGTGGATCTTTTATCAACTAAATGTGTCGGAGTGTCTCTCGGCTGGGGACAGTGGACTTCCTGGAGGCTGGCGACGTCCATCTTGCGTTTGTGTCCCTCCCCCTTTCCCAGTGGAGCCATCTTGTTCCTTTGTTTTTGTGGATGTTAGCTTCACAGGGGGGGTGGGAGTAGGGGGCCATCCGCGTTCGGGCCAGGGCTAGGCTACCCCCTTGGGGGACTTGATGTATCGGCGGGTGGGGACTGGAGTGGGACTGCTTATGGCTTGACTTGTATGCCTATTTGAAGTGCTTCACCCCAGCCACAGTACTGTTTGCTATTCTGATTGTAATGATGAGACTTGGGGTGGCAGAGATTGGTGGGGCTGGCGGAGACCGAGAGTACGTGGAACTGACCTCTTCCCGACTTGCTTTCTCTTCGGGTGTTATAGATTAGAGTGCTCTTCTCCCACTCCTTATATACAGATGTTATAATTTTTCCCTTGTCTCTCCTCTGTGTGGGGAAATGTGTGGACCACCCGCAGACCACACACTGAATCTTCCGGCTGGCTGGGTACTATTAGGTAGCGCTTAGCTTTTGCTCTTGACGCCTCCTTAGCGATACTGCATTATGGTTCACGGCACGATCGAAGCCTCCCTTGACTATCCTGATATCTGGCGAGCCGTCGGCTCTGTTAATTCTCTGGGGTGTTTGACCTGCCGATAACGACTATTGGGACGGGGGGTTGCCAGTGACGGGTGGCGTCCATTTTAACTCGTTGCTTTCCTTTGTCCGGGACGGCCATCTTGGTTGCCGGCTGCCCCCGGCTTCACATTGTTGCACCTCTGATGGTTTCTTCTTGCACGACCGCAGTATTAATATCCTCTTGCTGGTCTTCGTTGTTGGGGCCTTGGTCCTGGGTGACACGGGGGTCTGGAGGTGGGCTATTTGTGTATATCTGTTGTGAGGTCTTTTACTTTTGGAGCTCCGTTTGGGGTATTAACCATTGTTTGACTCGCTAGTTTAGCGAGCTTGATAATTGTTGGCTCCTCCCCACCTTTTTCATTATTGGGGGGTTTTAGACTAGTTTGTACACTTGTCTTCCTCCCTATATGTCGAGTGAGACGTTTTTTCTTTTCTGCTGTTCTTCTGATCTTGGCTTTTACTTTCTCTTTTTCCTTTTTCTCTTTTCTCTTTCTCACTACATTTCGGGTTTATGGGGCGACAGACACTCTGCTGGGGGGGGGTATGCCATAGCCTCTGCATGTGTGTAGGGTGGGGGGGTACGTTTTAGTTTCGGTGATTTCTATGGTATCTATTTATGTCCTTTTTATAATTTTTTCTTTTCTTGTTCTGGGTCTGTCATGAGGGTTCTAAGGAGCGGGTAGCGCTGTGGGCGGTATGTCGATGTGGACTGATGCTTCTGTTGTTGGGAATTGTGCCGCCAAACTGTTGGGTGTTTTCATTATTACCATGTTTATTGCTGCCTGTACGTACTGTAAGCGGACTGTATGGACTCAGTTCTCCTTGATTTAATTTTTTCGTTTTATGTTTAAAAACTTTTAAAATTAACCTTCACTGCTCCTCCTCCTTGGCGGCATGATTCAATATTGTGTAATTGCTATTATTTGTTGCTGCACTGCCTGATACCGCTGGGGGGGCCTAAATTGTTTGCTTTCGTGCTCAATTGTTTCGTGGCCGGCCTGACGGTTGTAGGCCCGTATTTGTCCTTCTTTTTCATGCACAATAAAGGTTTTCAAAAAATTTAAAAAAAAAAAAAAAGAAAGCCTACCAACAGAGCTTGCTGTGCTGCAAAATGGAAAAGATGTGCGGTATATTGCAACAAAAACGAAATCAATCCTTTAGACGCTTCTTTACAAAACATAATTTGATATTTGTTACATTTACAACAAACAGGACTGGCTTACACGTCTATTCGTTTGCACCTTGCAACTGTAGCTGCGTACTTGCAAAATAGGCAACATCTGTCACTATTCAGAGTTCCATTAATCAAGACCTTCATGGAAGGTTTAAAAAGGGTAATACCACCAGGGATTGCTCCTGCCCCAGTCTGGAATCTCAACATTGTCCTCACAAAGCTCATTGGTCCACCTTTTGAACTATTACACAAATGGCCTTTATAGTCCCTATCATGGAAAGTTGCTTTCCTCATCGCTATCACACTGGTGACCTCCCTGCAAGCTATATGGAGGGTGCCCCCTCTGGGCTCAATCAGGAGCTCTCATCCGGACAGAGTGCTATGCTAGGGGGAGCCCCTGCACCGCTGGGACTGCGGTGGCCTGTGTTACACCCCTGTGCTATCACAGAGGAGAGTTGGTGAGCTACAGGCATTAACGCTAGAAGAACCTTTCTTTCAGCTACACAAAGACAGGATAGTTCTCCATACCAATCCCAAATTCCTTCCCAAAGTAGTTGCTGCATTTCATATAAACCAATTGGTGGAGTTACCAGTTATCTTTTCTTAAACTGATTCTGTAGCAAGACGCGCTCTTCACACGCTTGATGTTAAAAGAGCTTTATTGTACTAGATAGATGGAATATATGGCTTCCGCAAAACGAAACACTGTTTGTAGCATTTGCTCAACCTCATAAAGGCAAATCTTATCTCTAAATCTGGTATTGTGAGATGATTGTTAAATGCATTAAAACTTGCTATGCTAAAGCCAAAAGGATTTTGACTATATCCCCTAGAGCTCATTCCACTCACAAAATAGGGGTTCTGTGGCCTTTTTAGGTAACATCCCTCTAGCTGACATATGTAAAGCAGCTACATGGTCTATACCACACACATTTACCAAGCACTATTGTGTAGATGTGGTAGCACAACAACAGGCTAATATAGGCCAAGCAGTACTTAAACACTTCCAAACAACTGCAACATCTACAGGTTAGCCACCGCTTTGGGAGTGAACTGCTTTATAGTCTATTCAAAACATTTGTATCTACAGCACACATGCCTCGAACGGATGATGTTACTTCCCCAGTAGGCATTTGTTCTTGGCATGTAGAGCTGTAGATTCACATGCACCCACTTGCCTCCACGGCTACCTGTAGTTGTTGCTGTTCTTCATTATACTTTTATATGCATGGACATCTCTATACTATACTTACTTACTCAATTCTCACTCTCTTGCTGGAAAACAATCTAACAATGGAGTCCATGACCATGTGCACTATCACCGAAAGGAGGAATCACCTTACCTCATGACTAGGAAAGACTTCTTCGAAGAAAAACAACTTGAAAACATCTGGCCCAATACTAGATGGCAGAAGTATGCAAAGCACGTAAATCTACAGCTCAAAGAACAGATGCATACTTGGTAAATAACATTATCCTTCCTAATCCTTCTTTACCTCTCACTCCCTGCTACTCCTGTTGATCATTCCCTTCAGTCTGATAAAAGCAAATGCATCTCTTTGCGTTTTGAGGAACTCATTACTTAAGGAAGGAGGGGGTGGTGCTTTAGCATTCCTTTCCAGACATGTCCTCTCTGAGCTGCTTTACTCTACACAGCCGATGCTTGTTTGTGCATTTACTACAGCAGGACTGTGTGGCAACTAAGCACATTGAGACTCCACCCTACAAAAGTTACATACACACCAAGAATTTCCTAGCTTGTGGCGATGTACATGTATAGTAGTTTGGAAAGATTCCCAGCCTCACTCTTGCATCATAGCAAATCTTAAAATAAATACGTACTTGAACACCCTTAATAAAACGAACTTTTGCCCTACCCACAAGATCGAATTTCAAATCATACGTGTTGTCTTTTTCGCACTCGGGTTCATTTTTGCATTCCTTTCATATCTCAGTGGCACATACTCTTGTGGTAAACCGAATAGTTTCCAGCCCAGAAATGTGATTTTGTAGTGGTATTAACAACCTACTTTTTAAAGACCAATGTCTCAATCAAACAAGCATTGGAAATGCAATAGGTCTCGGATTTATTTGAGTTAGAGCTAATGGCATTGTAAATGGCAATGTCTTTTAGCCATGTATTATGGAGTGTATGCATGTGGTGTGTAATGGAATTATGTGGTTTGGATTGGAATTGTTCACTCTGCACTCTCACACACTCACCACTCACCACTCTGCACTCACCACTCACTACTCTGCACTCACCACTCACTACTCTGCACTCACCACTCTGCACTCACCACTCACTACTCTGCACTCACCACTCACTACTCTGCACTCACCACTCTGCACTCACCACTCACCATTCTGCACTCACCACTCTGCACTCACTACTCTGCACTCACTACTCTGCACTCACTACTCACTACTCTGCACTCACTACTCTGCACTCACTACTCACTACTCTGCACTCACTACTCACTACTCTGCACTCACTACTCACTACTCTGCACTCACTACTCACTACTCTGCACTCACTACTCTGCACTCACTACTCTGCACTCACTACTCTGCACTCACTACTCGGCACTCACTACTCGGCACTCACTACTCGGCACTCACTACTCACTACTCACCACTCACTACTCTGCACTCACCACTCACTACTCTGCACTCACCACTCACTACTCTGCACTCACCACTCACTACTCTGCACTCACCACTCACTACTCTGCACTCACCACTCACTACTCTGCACTCACCACTCACTACTCTGCACTCACCACTCTGCACTCACCACTCACCACTCACCACTCTGCACTCACCGCTCACCACTCTGCACTCACTACTCTGCACTCACTACTCTGCACTCACTACTCACCACTCTGCACTCACCACTCTGCACTCACTACTCACTACTCACTACTCTGCACTCACTACTCACCACTCTGCACTCACTACTCTGCACTCACTACTCACTACTCTGCACTCACCACTCTGCACTCACCACTCTGCACTCACTACTCTGCACTCACTACTCTGCACTCACTACTCTGCACTCACTACTCTGCACTCACTACTCACTACTCTGCACTCACCACTCTGCACTCACTACTCTGCACTCACTACTCTGCACTCACTACTCTGCACTCACTACTCACTACTCTGCACTCACCACTCTGCACTCACCACTCACCACTCTGCACTCACTACTCACTACTCTGCACTCACTACTCACTACTCTGCACTCACTACTCACTACTCACTACTCTGCACTCTGCACTCACCACTCTGCACTCACCACTCTGCACTCACCACTCTGCACTCACCACTCACCACTCTGCACTCACTACTCACTACTCTGCACTCACCACTCTGCACTCACTACTCTGCACTCACTACTCTGCACTCACTACTCTGCACTCACTACTCACTACTCTGCACTCACTACTCACTACTCTGCACTCACTACTCACTACTCTGCACTCACTACTCTGCACTCACTACTCTGCACTCACTACTCTGCACTCACTACTCTGCACTCACTACTTTGCACTCACCTCTCTGCACTCACCACTCACTACTCTGCACTCACCACTCACTACTCTGCACTCACTACTCACTACTCTGCACTCACTACTCACTACTCTGCACTCACTACTCACCACTCTGCACTCACTACTCTGCACTCACTACTCTGCACTCACCACTCTGCACTCACTACTCACTACTCTGCACTCACTACTCACTACTCTGCACTCACTACTCACTACTCTGCACTCACTACTCTGCACTCACTACTCACTACTCTGCACTCACTACTCTGCACTCACTACTCTGCACTCACTACTCTGCACTCACTACTCACTACTCTGCACTCACTACTCACTACTCTGCACTCACTACTCTGCACTCACTACTCTGCACTCACTACTCTGCACTCACTACTCTGCACTCACTACTCACTACTCTGCACTCACTACTCTGCACTCACTACTCTGCACTCACTACTCTGCACTCACTAATTTGCACTCACTAATTTGCACTCACCACTCTGCACTCACCACTCTGCACTCACTACTCACTACTCTGTACTCACTACTCTGCACTCACTACTCTGCACTCACTACTCTGCACTCACTACTCTGCACTCACTACTCACTACTCTGCACTCACTACTCTGCACTCACTACTCTGCACTCACCACTCTGCACTCACTACTCTGCACTCACCGCTCTGCACTCACCACTCTGCACTCACCACTCTGCACTCACTACTCTGCACTCACTACTCTGCACTCACTACTCACTACTCTGCACTCACTACTCTGCACTCACTACTCACTACTATGCACTCACTACTCTGCACTCACTACTCACTACTCTGCACTCATTACTCACCACTCTGCACTCACTACTCTGCACTCACTACTCACTACTCTGCACTCACTACTCACTACTCTGCACTCACTACTCTGCACTCACTACTCTGCACTCACCACTCTGCACTCACCACTCTGCACTCACCACTCTGCACTCACCACTCTGCACTCACTACTCTGCACTCACTACTCTGCACTCACTACTCACTACTATGCACTCACTACTCACTACTATGCACTCACTACTCACTACTATGCACTCACTACTCACTACTCTGCACTCACTACTCACTACTCTGCACTCACTACTCTGCACTCACTACTCACTACTATGCACTCACTACTCTGCACTCACTACTCTGCACTCACTACTCACTACTCTGCACTCATTACTCACCACTCTGCACTCACTACTCTGCACTCACTACTCACTACTCTGCACTCACTACTCTGCACTCACTACTCTGCACTCACTACTCTGCACTCACTACTCTGCACTCACTACTCTGCACTCACTACTCTGCACTCACTACTCACTACTCTGCACTCACCACTCTGCACTCACCACTCTGCACTCACCACTCTGCACTCACCACTCTGCACTCACCACTCTGCACTCACTACTCACTACTCTGCACTCACTACTCTGCACTCACTACTCTGCACACACTACTCACTACTCTGCACTCACTACTCACTACTCTGCACTCACTACTCTGCACTCATCACTCTGCACTCATCACTCTGCACTCACCACTCTGCACTCACCACTCTGCACTCACCACTCTGCACTCACCACTCTGCACTCACCACTCTGCACTCACTACTCTGCACTCACTACTCACTACTCTGCACTCACTACTCACTACTCTGCACTCACTACTCTGCACTCACTACTCTGCACTCACTACTATGCACTCACTACTATGCACTCACTACTATGCACTCACTACTCACTACTCTGCACTCACTACTCTGCACTCACTACTCACTACTCTGCACTCACTACTCACTACTCTGCACTCACTACTCTGCACTCACTACTCTGCACTCACTACTATGCACTCACTACTCACTACTCTGCACTCACTACTCACTACTCTGCACTCACTACTCTGCACTCACTACTCTGCACTCACTACTCTGCACTCACTACTCTGCACTCACTACTCACTACTCTGCACTCACTACTCTGCACTCACTACTCTGCACTCACTACTCTGCACTCACTACTCTGCACTCACTACTCACTACTATGCACTCACTACTCTGCACTCACTACTCACTACTCTGCACTCACTACTCACTACTCTGCACTCACTACTCTGCACTCACTACTCTGCACTCACTACTCTGCACTCACTACTCTGCACTCACTACTCTGCACTCACTACTCACTACTCTGCACTCACCACTCACCACTCACCACTCTGCACTCACCACTCTGCACTCACCACTCTGCACTCACCACTCTGCACTCACCACTCTGCACTCACCACTCTGCACTCACCACTCTGCACTCACCACTCTGCACTCACTACTCACTACTCGGCACTCACTACTCACTACTCTGCACTCACTACTCACTACTCTGCACTCACTACTCTGCACTCACTACTCACTACTCTGCACTCACTACTCTGCACTCACTACTCTGCACTCACTACTCACTACTATGCACTCACTACTCTGCACTCACTACTCACTACTCTGCACTCACTACTCACTACTCTGCACTCACTACTCACTACTCTGCTTTCACTACTCACTACTCTGCACTCACTACTCACTACTCTGCACTCACTACTCTGCACTCACTACTCACTACTCTGCACTCACTACTCTGCACTCACTACTCTGCACTCACCACTCTGCACTCACCACTCTGCACTTACCACTCTGCACTCACCACTCTGCACTCACCACTCTGCACTCACCACTCTGCACTCACCACTCTGCACTCACCACTCTGCACTCACCACTCTGCACTCGCTACTCACTACTCTGCACTCACCACTCTGCACTCACTACTCTGCACTCTGCACTCACCACTCTGCACTCACCACTCTGCACTCACCACTCTGCACTCACCACTCTGCACTCACCACTCACCACTCACCACTCTGCACTCTGCACTCACTACTCACCACTCACTACTCACCACTCTGCACTCACTACTCTGAAAGCAGGCAAGGCTACTGATTAATTTTACACTGGTCACGGTTAACACTCTTTTCTAGAAGAGAATAGACACGTTTATCTTGGTGGGTTGAATTTAAAAAAACACATGGTGTCCAATAAAGAATAGGTGACCAGTAACGTGCACGCTCAGAGAGCAGACTGTACTGAATGTTCTGTGTACATTAGCAGAATCCTTCAAAGCACATCTGACATCATTCTTTGCTCCCGCAATTCCGGTACTTTACACTGCAAACACTCTCGCAAGTCCATGCAATTAGAGGACATAACATTCTGAACAAGCACCTACCTCTCAGTGCCCTCACTGCCTTGCGAAACTTCGCGATGCCGGCCAGGAAGAGAGCAGTGATCGGCGCGCGGCGGGGATGCCCTACGCCGTGAGCGTGCGCGCGACTGAATCCGCGCGTGGCCAGCACTTGTCGCACCTCTCCCATTGAGAATGCTGGGCGCGTGCCCAGCTCTTGTCTCCTTTTGTCGGCTTTGGAGACTGAAACGATTGCAATAATTCTCTGCCGAGAACGCGCTTTTAGCGCGTCTCTAGGCCGAGACCTAAAAAGAGAGACGGGGCATTTTAAAAGTTGAATTTTACACTCACTTACAAGTAGTAGCATGCTGCATGGCCCACTGTCTAACAATTGTATAGCTATTCAATCCCTGGCAGCACAGCACCCAGGATAATGTGCTGCATGGCTAAACACTTATAAGGACCCAAAGGCGAGACCTATTGGCTATGCCAGTACTTGTTATTTTTGAAAACTCATTTCGGAATGGCTGCCAATGCATGCCTGTAGAGTCACCTCCAGTCCCGCCTGTAGATTAGCCTCCAGTCCCTCCTGCAGTCCCCTCTAGTCCCTTCTGCGGAGTCACCTCCAGTCCCTCCTGCGGAGTCACCTGTGGAGTGGTGTGGCTCACTCGTTAGAGGCGGCAGACCCGGAAGCAGAGGTTGGCCCGGGACCAGAGTTTGATTCCCGACGCGGCAGGGTCTTGGGCCATGGTCAGCGGACTCGATAATTCTCGCCTCAGTGCCAACTCCAACCATGGGTCCCACTCAGTAACTCTGGGCAATAGCTTGCTTAATCTCTACTAACGGCCCCATCAGCGCCAGGGATGCTTGTCTTCACCTTGGAGTTGCCCAGGAGGGACCATCTCACATGGATATCCAGGATTGGTTCCCCAGCGGTATACAGCGCCGGGACGCCCCTTTGCTGGGGCAGCTGTGCGCTTTACAAGTATACGACATTTAACATTTAACCTCCAGTCCCTCCTGCAGTGTCACCTCCAGTTCCTCCTGCGGAGTCACCTCCAGTCCCTCCTGCGGATTCACCTCTAGTCCCTCCTGCGGAGTCACCTCCAGTTCCTCCTGCGGAGTCACCTCCAGTCCCTCCTGCGGATTCACCTCTAGTCCCTCCTGCGGAGTCACCTCCAGTCCCTCCTGCGGATTCACCTCTAGTCCCTCCTGCAGTGTCACCTCCAGTCCCTCCTGCAGTGTCACCTCCAGTCCCTCCTGCGGAGTCACCTCCAGTCCCTCCTGCGGATTCACCTCTAGTCCCTCCTGCGGAGTCACCTCCAGTCCCTCCTGCGGAGTCACCTCCAGTCCCTCCTGCGGATTCACCTCCAGTCCCTCCTGCGGAGTCATCTCCAGTCCCTCCTGCGGATTCACCTCCAGTCCCTCCTGCGGATTCACCTCTAGTCCCTCCTGCGGATTCACCTCTAGTCCCTCCTGCGGAGTCACCTCCAGTCCCTCCTGCGGAGTCACCTCCAGTCCCTCCTGCAGATTCACCTCTAGTCCCTCCTGCGGAGTCACCTCCAGTCCTTGAGGCTTCTTCACAGGAAGGGTAACGGGGCTCTGGCGTCCGCGGTAATGAGGGCCAGGCCTTCGGGAGCCCTTTAATAGATTGTTAGCAGCATCTGCACGGCCAAGCCTCTGTGAGATGCATTTGCCGTTTTGTGTCTGGTGCCAGCTGTCACCGTGAAGCCTGGCGCGCACCGTCACTTGAACATTCAGCAATAGGCCTTATGGAAACCGCTCCTCTGTAGGAAAATGGGTTCCTCTGCTCAGCACCAGGGCCCTGCTTGGCCAGCATTAACCTGTGCACGGGGAGGGGCCTCAAGGATTCACATGGTATCTGGAACAATGCTGCCCTTTGGCCGCTACGTTATACACACGTCATTGGTTTCTTGAAGTGGGCTTTTTCTTTTTACAGGATAGTTTTGCTCCCACGCCATTGTGTCTGAATGTTCAACAACTGAATTGAGCAGTGCCCTTGTGTATACTGTGCCTGCTATAGCGCTGCTGGCGCCCGGCGCGTCAGTCTTTTAGGCCCCCTGGCCCCGCCCCCCACCGCACCGCACCCCACCCCAACCAGTGACGACCTTCTCCACGAATTCCCTCTCTACCACCCTCCAGCAGTGCCCCTCTCTGACATACTTTGTGTTGTTGTAGCGCTCCTCGTGGTTTACTCATACTCTGTGATCTGCATGGTACACGTTGGCTGCAGCAGGCACATTAACCCTTTGCGCACTTTAGCATACCGATCTCTCTCTAGAAGGAACATTAATTACCAGAGTTATCTTGAAAAAATTTTTGTTACCTGAAAACCTCTGGACACACATGTTTTTAAACCCAGAAGTTATTTTTAAACGCAGGTCAGTGCCAGGTAGTACGCCCTAAAGCCGGCCCTGAAATAAACATATTCACAGACTCAGACGAATCCAGTCAGATGCATTGGTTTAAAATGCAATTATGTGACTTGGGATGTTGACAGACTCCCCTGTTACTAAAAAGGGTTTTATAAACGCCATGTTGGTCATTCCAAATAGCTGTGAATATCCAGATCATGGGAGATTTTTTGATATTCATTATAAAGCAACTCTTTCTGTATGCTGGATCCTGGACATTTTTCAAAAGAGTAAACATCTCTTGAAAAACAAATGTTTTGATGGCTGCTATTCGGACGACTACATTAGATTCAGTCAATCAATCAGGGTGTTTGTAAACCACACTACTCACCCGTTAGGGCCTCACGGTGCTGAAGGGGTGAGGGGTGGTGAACGTGCAGCTCCGTTGGGGGTCATTCGAATAGGCAGGATTAGTATATGGTTTCTTGTGAAAGTAAATTAATTAGAGGTATCGAAAAAAACTTTAACAAGGCAGGATTGCAACGCCCTTTCATGTTTTATAATCTCAGTAGCAGAAAAAAATTGGCAAAACCAATAAGTCTGCCTTTAATATGATAATACTAACCTAGCCGTGCCCCCTAATGTTTAAACACTAAAAAAATAATCGGTGGCCATCTTTGGATCAGGCTTGAACTTAGTCCTAGCACTCCATGAATAAATGCGTTTTCTTCACATGCTTCAATCAAACAACGCATTGCATTGCATTGCATTGCATTGCATTGGCGACATAAAGAAATAATGGCGAGAGAAAGTGTAACAGTTCACCATAATGTTGAGATGTAAAGCACTCCTTCGTGCTTTGCAGTGGCAGCAGAGGGCGAATGAAGCTGCCAGTAGCAGGCAGTGATAGGGTTATGCTTCTTTATAGCTGTATGCTTACTTTAGTAATGTAAAAAAAAAGCACGCATCCAGGCCGAACAAGGACAGAAAATAGAAGCTGTACCTCTTCTGAGAGACATAGAGCATCTTGAGAACTCCATTATTTGGTGCAGTGGCAGCTGGCAGTCAGGTCCTAAGTACCTCCTTTAAGTTGGATCCTTGAACACTGGTCTTTATCTATGCTTACTTGGTCTCTAACAACAAACCCGTCTTTGGACATCACTGCACGTTTGTAGATGCCTTATCTATTTACTTTTCGTCAAAATTGCTCTCTAAAATTCGATGACTCGGATTGACACTATTGTCCCCTCGTGAGGTTGCAATACCTTCACGGCTAAGGTTGGTGCAACTCAAAATACTTCACCGTACATATCACACTAGAGTGACCCTTTACAAAATAGGGACGGCTTCACATCACTTCTGTCTGAGACTGTGGGGAAGAGAGTACTTTCTATCATACTATATGGGAGTGCCCAAAGATCGTGGCCTACTGGGTCAAGATAATGAGGACTATCACAAACGCTGGAGGTTTCACTGATTCCAGAACCAAAAAGATGCTTGCCAAAAATGTGAGAACCAAATGATCTGAGCCTCCCAGCGCAAGATTGGGTGACGTTGGGATTGCTGTTTGCTAAGCGGAATATTGCGAGGAGGTGGGGTTCAGGTGAGTCACCTACATTGCAAGAGTGGTGTAAAGACATTATTATTATTATTATTAAGGGGCATTTATAGAGCGCCTGGTTATGCAGAATGCGTGTCCCCGCGCTGAACTGAAGCACTCTGAAAGAGAAGTAGGGGAGGAGCCCACTATTTTGAGAAGAGGTAAGTTTTTAATTTCCTCCGGAAACTAGATTCGGAGGGGTCCAGTCGGAGGTTGAGAGGTAAATTATTCCAGCTTTTTGCCGCCAGATATCGGAAGGATCTACCTCCCATACGGGCCTTTTTCACCCTAGGGACCTTAAGCAAGCCTCCTTGCGAGGAGCGCAATGCACGAGTTGGTGCATACCTTGTGATAAGGTTCTGGAGTGGTGCTGGCGCCTTCTTAGCGAGGATACGGTGGCAGGTGCAGAGGGACTTAAATTCAACTCTGCTCCTCACCGGCAGCCAATGGAGTGACTGGAGGGCGGCCTTATAGTTCGATCTTTTAGGGAGGTTTAAGATAAGGCGGGCTGCCGCATTCTGTAGCACCTGAAGTCGGTTTATCGCTTTACAGGTAGCTCCCAAATAAAGTAGGTTGCCAAAGTCTAAGCGTGAGGTGACTAGGGCGTGCACCAGTGTTCTGCGGGCGGCCGTAGGGAGGAGAATTAGGACCTTCCGCAGAGTTTTTAGAATGCTGAAGCAAATGCCCGTCACCCTGTTGATCTGTGGTCCGAAAGACAGGTCAGTATCTAGCCAGACCCCGAGATTTCTGACTTCTTTCCGAGGTGTGGGGGCCTCACCTAAACATGGTGGCCACCATGCCGACGTCCAGACAGATGGGCTGCCTCCCACCACGAGCACCTCGGTCTTGTTGCCATTTAATTTCAGACAATTAGTGGACATCCAGGTTGCAAGATCTTGCATGCATGCCCTGAAACTGTCCATAGCAAGGCCGGGTGTACGCGAGAGGGATACAACCAACTGTGTGTCGTCGGCATAGGTAACAATTTGTAGTCCGTGTCCCACTACAATTGGAGCCACTGGGGAGACATAGAGATTGAAAAGAGTTGGGCTCAGGGACGATCCCTGAGGAACGCCCTGACCCAATTCTATGTCTCGGGAATAGTGGTCCCCTTGACGGACCTGGAAACTTCTCCCCGTTAGGAAGGATTGGATCCATTGGAGTGCGGCTCCAGTTATACCTCCATCATTCAGACACTGTAGCAAGGTGGAGTGAGCTACAGTGTTGAATGCCGCACTCAGGTCCAATAGGATAAGGGCCATAGTGTGACCTTCATCCACCCCCTGTCGTAGGGATTCCACAGCCGTCAGTAGTGCCGATTCCGTAGAATGGCGGGGGCGGAAGCCAAATTGGGTGTCGTGCAGTAAGGCAGCTTTGTCTATGAAATCCATAAGTTGGATATTGACCGTTTTTTCTGCTACCTTGGCCAGATATGGATGAAACTATGGTGGCAAGAGGGCGGCATATGTACATCGGGGGTGTCCTCAAAAATAGGGAAGAAATTGTGTAGACAGGAACACATTCAGAGGGTATATCTGCGAATCACCTAGCATGGAGACTGATCAGATGTCCGATTAAAGGGGGAGGTGGGGGGACAAAGTTGTTGTATTGTACTGTTGCTGGGGTCGTTCCTGCTGTCACGGGTAGTAATGCCGTAAGTGATGTTAAAGGTATTTGTGCAAATGGATGCTGAACAATATGTATATCATGTGATTTTGTGATGCCCTAAGTTTACAATAAAAGATAAGAAAAGAAAAAATTGCTCTCTGATAGAAGAAATAGATTGACACACATCTTTGCAGCCATTGCGTTGTCTACCTGCCTGACTCTGATTAGTAAAGCGATGCTATTAGTCTGAAAATAAGACTGGAGGACTGAAGGGGAAGGTCTGGCCTGGTTGCGGATTGATACTGATGGACTACCTCCATGCTTTCTGAACATGAAATCATATTCAAGATGTTTTGGGGATAGACGTAGTGTCTGGATCTGGCCATTAATACTAAAGATACTCTCTGGGCCATATACTGAATAAATGCAGAAAGAACAGATGATGGATGTAAAGCTGAATAAATTGAACATTCACCCCAGTTACAGGTCTGGATTAATGCCTTTATGTCTTTTTCCCCATCACTCCACTCCAGTTTGGGCCCAGCCAAATGCAAATCAGTCTTGACTCTGTTCCTCATGGGAGCAGTCCAGCCGGGATTGCCAAAGCAGGGCCTTCCTGGACCAGAAACAATCATCCTGGGACTAGTTTTGGGGCATCACACCTCATCGGCCAGGTTAGCTTGAATCCTGTGGCATAGCGAGCACGGGACCCACTCTGGGCATACCCATCCCATTTAGGGTGACAAATGCAAAAAGAACAGATGATGGCCGAAATGCTGACTAAATCAAACATTCACCCCCAGCCAGAGATATAGGTTAAATTATTATTTTTTTGCTCACCATGCCATTCCAGTTCGGACTCAGCCATATGCTGTCCTGGCAGTTTGGGATGGACTGTTCCCATGAGGAGCAGGGTCAAGACTGATTTGCATATGGCTGGGTCCAAACTGAGGTGGCATTGTGAGCAAAAGATCGATGGATTTAACCCAGACCTCTGGACTGGGGCTGCGTGTTTGAAAAGTTTCAGCTCTCCGGCCACCATCTTGTTGTGTTTGCCATATATTCAATAGACTGGCTGTTTATTCCAAAATAAACAATTTTGTTTGCGTTGCATAGTCAGGATGTATCTGCATCCTGCTGAGCCATGCAGTGTTTGCACCATTGAAGAATCTTTCTCTGCACATATTCATATTCTGACTCTAAAGCGGTGTTAGGCTGATTTCGACTCGGGCAATGAAACTACCTGATTATTTTGAAAGTCTTATGAAACTGCAAATAAACTACACAATGTCAGAGAGAATAGAAAGACTATACTAATTTTTGCTACTTAAGGTAATTAAGAGTTGGGATCCATGTGTCATCATGTGCATGAGTGAGACATAGCTGGTCCTGTAAACAGATATCATTGCCAGTCACTTTATCATTGAAAATAAAGCAACAGTTATGAGGCAAGTATTTTAACAAATGGAAGAACATAGCTGAAGTGGGACCTACCAATAAAATTGTAGTTCTCTCATTTCTGCATCTTTTTAATGTTTTCATTGGAGTCAAGATTCAGAGGGCCCGCTCTGCAAAGGTTAGAAGACTATCACAAGTCTGCATCTGTCAACCCGCGTGACAATCATCCTCCCAGAAGCCACTTCACGTTACACTGCAGCTTGTTCTTGCTCCAAATGTTTGGAGCTCACAGGGCGTCAGGTTTGTGCTGCCATTAAAGTCTTAGAAGGACAAGTGCTATGAGAGTGTGAGCCTTGGCCTGGTTCTCACAAGTAATCCCGGAGTGTAAATGAAGGGATGGTTTACGGACGTGTAGATCAAAGTGGGTGTAACTATGGCCTTGTAACTGGTTTTCTAAATATTTATTGAAATTATCTGCCAAATTTGTAGTTTAGGGTCCCACCTGAATTTTCAAGTTATTTCTTGTAGAAATGTTCTTTCGAGGCACGTGTGTATCTCGTGTTAAAAGCTTGGTCTCAGCCGGTATGTTACTTATAGGTGTATCATTTCTTGCATGCCAATAACATCATTGAATTGTTCTATTTATTCTTCAAACAAAAACCAAAGAGCTCCGAGACATTGGGATGTTTAGATACCATTTACCTAACGTACGATGTATTATTTCACATAATACCGCATTTGAAGTATAAATCAGAGGTTTATTCTTCTATCCTGGAATCATGGAGCACCAACGCGTGCTAGGGGTGGGAGCTGGGCTTGAGCTTGTCTGCAAGCAGCTGACATGATACAACGAGGAGTGCAGTATGCTGTAACCCTATCACTATCTGTTATTGAATTCAGTTCCTTTGATAGTCAGTCCACTGACTAAAGAGCGTTGGATGTGAGGTGCGGCATCCAGATTGTTCAGCACCTAATGAGAGACTAGAAAGACACTTTATCCCTGAAACATCTTGCAAGTGTTTTCACTCCACTGAAATTGTGAGACTTTATTGTGCTAGGTTCACAGTCATTCTGATCTTGTTAAGTGGGTTTCAGTAGTATAGATTAAAACTGCTGTGTGGTAATTTAAGCTAAAATATGTTCATGCATGAGATGAAAGCCGTTATAATGTAACCTGTTGCTTACTTGATTTGGTTATGGGTGGTATTGTTATGTACGCAGGCCATATTGTTGCTGCTAATTGACCCATCTAGTGGTCCTCTTGATAACCATTGTTTTATGTAAAAGGAATCATCCTTATAAAAGACATTTATCACATAAGTAAGTTACATTTGTAGTGATGAGCTGGAACAATATGCAGTAAGGCAGTGGAAGAGGACAAGCAAAGACACAACTATTGAAGTCGTTGAAAGTCTCAGGAATCAGGTTATAACTAGAAATTAGTCAGCTATGTGTAGAATGTGCCGTTTGTAATTGCTTGCTGGTCCATGCTTGACAGTGCAGTCTTGCAGCCCTGCTCCGAGTGGCCCAGTATCCTGATATTTTTGGCCACATGCCGGTTGAGGCCTAGACCTTGTAAGGCTTATGAGACCCTGGTCCTGGCTCTGAGGTCTGCAGGGGTGCCCCAAGCACACACTAGTTGACGCTGGATGTCCATCCACGTCTTGGGACGAAGACATTAAGCAGTAGTAACATATTACTATTTGTCTGATTATTAATCCTAAAATGGAACGCTTTCCTGTTTAGATACAGGTGTGGTGCCTACAGCATCCACTCGAGTGAGGTGTTGCTTGATATCCATTCAAGCTTGTCATGTGCATGCTGACTGGTAGCTGGCCTCCGGGGTTCATGTGAGTGTATGGCTTCAGAGACCATTGGGATCCATTTTGGATATAATTTACGTTTAAGGATGTTATCTAGCTTCCAGACAGCAGTAGTGTTTTACATTCCAGAGTATCTGGTGTAACGTCAGACCGTGACGTCAGGGAGGCTGCTGTGGAAGTGCATCAGTGCCCTTTGGTAGCAAGGGTCTGCTGAGCAACCATTGGCTGATGGTGTGGGAAGGTGCTGAGAGAGCTTTCTTGGGTTTGCAGAGGGAATCTTTTAGGCCGGACCTGTCCATTTCTCTCTCCTGAGTGTGCTACACAAGAAGGTTGATGATAACTAGTGACATAGGCTTGACTGTTTATTGTAGTGATGAGCTAAAACAAATCTGCTGGACTACGCAGTAAGACAGTGGAAAGCGACAACAACAAAACTCTATGGAAGTAGTTGCAAAATCTCATTGTGCTAATGATTTGAGGACTCCAGTTTGACGACCACATAATCACTACCTGGGGCTGTATTATGGATAGGGCGCTCTTCCCCCGTATGCGTCACAGGGCACCTTAAAACAAGTGCGCCAGGCGTAAACAGGGTAAGTACGCCCAATTACATTGAAAGCGCTGATCAAACGGATCAACCAGTCCAGTGGGACGCCGTATTTGGATCTAAATAAATTGAGGAAGTACATATTTTGTGGAACCAACTTGCATGTCACATCTGCCAACTGTCTAAGACCCGATTATGACAGTTTTTCATTTATTATGTAACGTGTAGTCATTTTGGGTTTATTTTTTAGAAGAGATGACTAAAAACATTTTGGAGTTAGGTAGGGACACAGAGTAAATACATTTCTTCTGGTTCTTTCGGTATTTTTTGTTGCAGTCCGTTGTTAGTGGCATTACTAGAATTGATTTTAGGTTCTTTTCCTCTGTCGTTTTTCAGTATTGGATACATAGAATCTTTGCAATTACATTGCAATTTAGTGAGAAGGAAGCAAGGTATAATGTTTTGAATTATTTTTGGGGGTACCGTTTTAAGTACTAGGTTATTTTTTTGGGAGCAGGCGATACGTGTTGTCACGGGATGTATTGATTAGTTTGTTTTGTTAGTATTCAATTCAATAATAGCTTTATTCGATTTTTGCAAAAGAAAATCATAAAAGCACATTTTAGTACAGCATAAAATTGAGTTCAAAGCTCAAACGTAAAACATAGAAGGGAAAAGTTAAAAGAATCATTTTAGGCTGTTCAAAGCGTAACTATCTGAGATAAAAAAACAATCAGTTCATAGACGCTCTGCACCTTACTGCAAATTTCAAGAAACTAGCAGCTGCAGTAATTGTGAGTTCATCCTCAAGCATGTATAGCTTGAGTAGGGCTGGCCTGCACTGTCTTAAACCCCACAGCTTCAGGAGTGGGAGTAGATGTTTCTTTCTTCCCCAGTCATAAAATTTGCAGAACAAAAGGACGTGTATGTTGGATTGCTTGGAAACATTGTCGCAAGGACAGACCACCAGGTTAGTAGACCAGTCGTTTATGGTGGGGAATGTTAGTAGACGGTAAAAGCAATCCGTCCTCATCCTTGTTAGCAACATTCTCGTATAGGTTGAGAGAGTCGGGGAAAGATAAGAGGGAATGCCTGCATCGTGGAGTATGAGGTTATGGTGAGCAATCGATGATTTGTGTCCTTCAAAGTAGGAACGCCTGTCTTCAAGTAGACCTAAACAGCGGGCCTTGAGGTCCTTTTTAGGAATTGTTAGGCACAGAGTCGGGTTATCATACAGATCAGCTAAATCCAATGATGTTAAAAATTTCTTAACGTAGGCAAGCCAAGGTATTTTTCTTGAGTCAGTTAAGGCCATACAGTCCTTGATCACATCTTGGTTAAGGACTGTCTTTTCCGAGGACCATATTTTGTGCCATAGCAGGATTGGTGTAGCTTTGATTATGTCCGAGATATGTACCCGGGCAAGCTCATTGTGACAGACTGTAGTGGAGATCGATCGAGGGACAGCCAGCAGATATCTCAGGAAAGCGTTCTCGCTGGTTTGTATCTCTCGACAGTCCGCCACACCCCAGATTCCAGCACCATATGTTGCAGTGGAAACGCATTTAGCTGCATATATATCTAGCAAAATCCCAACCGGTTTCCCACCTAGTTTTGTAGCAAATTTCTTAAGGGCTCCAATTTGCCTAATAAAAGCCAAGTTACGAGTATGAATGGCAGTGTTCCATGACCCTTTACTATTAAAAAGTACGCCCAGATAGCTGAAAGTTTTCGTAAGACTAATCTTGGTTGCATTAATAAACGTATTACAAGAAATGTTCTTCTTTTTGCTGCAACACATAGTAAAGGTTTTGCTTACGTTAATCTTAAGGCCTCTCGCGCCCATGAATGTTGAAGAGGCTGACAGCGCTTTTTGTAGTCCTAGTTGGGTCCTGGACATAATAACAGTGTCGTCCGCATATAAAAGAATTGGGACTGCATGGCCATTTATTTTAGGATAATCAACATCCAGTTTCGCCAGGCAGTCAGCAACACTGTTGATATAAAGGTTAAAAAGAAAGGGGGCGAGGATGCAGCCCTGCCTGACCCCCTTTCTAAAAGGAAATTTATTCGTACAGGTTCCGTCCTTTCCATAGCGAACCTTGGCCCCGGCTCCTCGGTACAGTTCCGTTATAAAAGCGAGTATGTTAGGATCAACTCCCATATCGGTAAGGGTAGACCAGAGAATACAATGGTTAAGACAATCAAAAGCAGAGCTTAAGTCCACGAAGGTCATGTATATATTGCTCTTCTTTGCCATTAAATATTTGTCGGTGATCAAGGCTAAATTGAGACATTGTTCCACTGTCCTGAGGCCAGAAACAAAACCATATTGGAATTTAGACAAAATGTCATTTTCCTGAGCCCATGCTTGCAGTTGGTTCAGCAGTACTCTCCCAGCCACCTTCATCATAGAATCCAGTAAGGAAATTGGTCTATAGCATTTTGGGTCCATTCTTTCACCCTTTTTAAAAATGGGTATTATTATAGCTTCTTGCCATGTTACGGGGAATCCTTTGAGGGCATATGAGTTGAGAACATTTGTAATAATTGGTGCCCACAGTTGAATGTTATCTTTAAATAAATCAATAGGAATTCCGTCCGGACCAGGGGCTTTGGAGCTTTCAAGAATGGCCAATTCCACTTCTGTATAATTAAAGTGAATGGAAAGCGGAAAGGACTCTGTATGGTTTCTTTGAGCCTCATTTCTCTCCATTGGTAGTGTTTCAAGGACGAGTGGTTCAATCTGCTCGTCTAATTTGTACAGTTCGGTGAAGTAATTTATCCAGGCTTCCTCCGTGATGGCGATTTCTATGAGGTCAGTCAACCTATCATTGAAAAAAGGGGCGTTGACCTCCCTCCAAAAGGCCGTGTTGTCCCTTAAGGTGCTTGCTTTTAACAATGCCTCCCATGCGGCAATTTTCAGTTCCTTTTTCCTATTTTTAATTGCCTGTTTGTAAGCAGCACGAGCGGATCTTATTTCCAGCAAGTTTTTTGGGGATTTGTTGAGTGTAGCCTTTAGAATGTTATGTGTGTTTGAACAATCATGATCAAACCAGCCAGTGCTCTTGAGCGCATTACTTTTATTGTATTTTCTGGTCAAGTTTTTCCTGATTTGTATTGCGATTTGATCAAATGCATGAATAATTGCTTGTGGGTTGAGAGGGTATTCAAGGCAAGTCTGGAATAAATCAGGGTCAAACATAATCAGTTTTTCAAGGAATTTAATTGTGTCAACTTTAGCCCATTTTATAGTATAACCGTTTCTCGTTGAAAGGGATATAGAGTGTGAGTAGAGATTTCCTGTTGTGCTCCCGGATTTGTTACCACTGAAGGGAGAATATATTTTGGCACTAATTGGATAGTGATCGCTCATGACCAGGTCTTCTCTCCTGGTTTCTCGAGCGTCGCCATGATGACTGTTGGACAACAGGATGAAGTCTATTGTCGTGAGCGACCCCCTTCCATGAAATGTAGGTTGGAAGTCAGTCGAGGGCACAGTCAAGTCATTAAAGAAGCCCAGATCCCATTCGTGTAGTAGGTTGTTCAATTGGGTTCCCACGGTTGTGTGTTCAAAGTGGGTGGTATATTCGCCATTAGGGGCTCTTAGATCACAAACCCTAGTTCCACTGTGTGGGCATAGATGACAGTTAAAATCTCCTAAGATCACTAAACGTCTATCTGAACAGGACCCTCCCATGCCCTTCTTTATAAGTTTAGACAGGAACTCTGTGAATATTGATTGGTCGTCTCTCGGTGCATTGTTATATAGGTTAATGATGAGAGAACTAACAACCTCTTTCCCAGTCATTCTGAAGGCCTGTAGGGAGAGACCAATGGTCTTTAATCTGAGATCAGATGGAACGAGCTCTACACATTCTAAAGATACATTGAGCCTGTTTGAGACGTATAAGCAAAGACCTCCCGATGGTCTGCCTCTACTAGACTGAATAGCTGGAGTAAAGTGTGTGCTATAGCCGTCCAGGTTAGTAGGTGACAGATCCCAGCATTCCTGAAGGGCTATTATATCAAAGGTGTTTATAAAGTTCAGGAAGGTTGGGTCATTTGCTTTATTAGAAAGACCAGCGATGTTCCAGGTTAGGAGGGACATATGTTAATTAGAATCAAAGTAGTTTGCTGGGGAGTGGGAGTGGGTTTGATCGGGGATTGAGTATGGAAGGGGAGCAAGAGATCCATCAGTTTGAGCGTTCGTGGACCCAGAAATAGACTTGTTAGTAAGGGCCACAGTGGATGGTTCCATAAAAAGTTCCATAGCCTGACTTGGGAATGCCCCTGGACTTATGGGAGGGAAAGGAATTTTGGTCTTATTCTTAAAGGATGTTTGGTTGCTTGATGGTCAATCAACCATTTCTAAGACTGAAAAATGGTTACTAGTCGGTGCCCCTCTCCAACCCCCAACATAGGGTTGCTCTCTACTTGGATTCCAAGGGTAATGTTCCCAGTCCCTTCTTCTGTTACGTGTATCTACTTGTGACCAGCTCCATCCTGGAGATTGATTCCAGCTAAGGGGGTAGTCTTGTTCGTAAGGAAACCTTGGGGGATAAAAAAAGGACAGACGATTAGTGTCTATACCTCCCTTTCTCTCCAAAGTTGTCCAAGAACATATGTATCTAACTGTCTCAGGATCATCAAAATTGATAATAATGCAGTCCCCCTGTGTTCTTTTTCTTGTGTCCCCGATCCAAGGGACCCTACGTACCATGGAGAGTCTACTATTACAGTTTGAAGGAAGAGGTCTATTGATGTTAAGCCATTGCATGACTTTGTTTTTTGAGGACCAGGTAGATTCACTCATGTTTTCCTCTAATTCTGGGACCCCCGTGAGGATCACAGTGTAAGGGCTTGCCTCTGGGGGGAGGTGGATAGGCCTCTTTGGTCTAACTGGTTTTGTTGTGGTATCACCAGCCTGTTGGACGTCTAGAGGTTTGAGGGGGAAGAGGCTTCGGTTTGGTTTTGGGAGGGTCGGCGGATGTTACTGTCTTTCCCTGTGCTTGTTGGGTAGTACCCTTGGTCTCTATTGGAATCACTTGTGTGTTGGTAGGAGTCGTGGGAGTTTTACCTGTGAGTGACGGAGTTTTGGGTATTAAAGGTGGAGGTGCAGGTTTCTGTACAGTGACTGCCTTGGTGTGGTTAGCATTAGTGGAAGCTGGGGGGGCTAAAGTGCTGCTAGAAGGTTTTTGGTGACTTGTAAGATTGATAAGTCTGGCAATTTGTTTCTCGATGTTAATTAAGGATCGTTCAATTGGTATTAGTTGGGACTTTATAAGATCCTTAATTGTAGCTACCACTTGTGCATTAAGCTCTAGGTGGTTTATATTGCCAGCAGCATATCCCCTCTCAGCAGCAACCAGAGATGCGGCTGTTGCAGAGGGGTCGTCCGTGTTAACAGGTAGGGAGGTAGTAGAATTATTTTTATGATTGGTACGGGGAGATTTTCTTGACCTTTTATGCTTTGGTGGACAGTTCTGTTTAGTCTTATCTATTGGCCTGGTGCTGTTTTGTTTGGGAATTGCTCCCTCCCTTGTCCCCTTGTCAGTTATAGTTGGAGAAATTGCTAACGTTTGCGACTCTATCAAGGTTTGCGGGGCCGTTTGAGTGGGACTAATCACCAAAGTCGGTGTTTTCTCCAAGTCTTCCAAGGTGACTTCGCCTAGAGATAGACGAGTAACTGATAGGTCAACACTCATAGGGATGGTATGTATGTCTGCACGAACTTCATGCAGTAATGGGGCGTTTGATCCTTGTTGGATAGGTGTTTTGGCTAGAGCCAGGAGGCCCATTGAAGATCTTCGCGCCGCGGCGAGATCCTGGGAAACACGTCTTTTTAAAAGTACAATCCCCTGGTTAATTGCATCATTGGCTTTCGTGATGAATTGGTCAATTGGACCAGTAACCTGACCCAAGCCTTGGGCCGTCTTGCTCCTGCTGCCCCTTGTGGTAATGGTGTCGCTATAGTTACACGTGGGTAAATAGGAGTGAAGATAATAACAGAGGAACTACCAGGGTGGAGGAGGGAAGTTAAAAGGCAAGATAAAAAGGGGGTAGGCCCAGACCAGACTTGCACAGGCTTAAACGGGCTTAAACGGGCCCGCCCTTTGCCCGGGCTGCGACCCACACGCGTCCCGCGATGTGCGTTAGTGACCTTGCTTAAGACTCTGTAGGGTGAGAGGGGGGGCGTGGCACTGGGAGGGGGCGCGGCTCACGCGGGAAGAGGAAACAGCTGGTGAAATTGACGCTGTACCTCGCAGTCCCGGGGCCGCGCCTCTCGCCTCCTCTGCTGCCTCGCAGATGATTGTCTCCTCCCTCTGTAGTCACAAAGAGCTGGGGAGATGATGAGCTACTCCTGTAGCGGTTGGCAAGTGGAACGCTGAAAAACGCTGGAAACCTCAAGGCGAGCGGCCCCCGCGAAGCGGGGGCCGCGAGAGGTTATGAACTCCTTGGTGGGGGCGGGGCACTGGGAGGGGGCGCGGCTCACGCGGGAAGAGGAAACAGCTGGTGGAATTGACGCTGTACCTCGCAGTCCCGGGGCCGCGCCTCTCGCCTCCTCTGCGGCCTCGCAGATGATTGTCTCTTCCCTCTGTAGTCACAAAGAGCTGGGGAGATGATGAGCTACTCCTGTAGTGGTTGGCAAGTGGAACGCTGAAAAACGCTGGAAACCTCAAGGCGAGCGGCTCCCGCGAAGCGGGGGCCGCGAGAGGTTATGAACTCCTTGGTGGGGGCGTGGCACTGGGAGGGGGCGCGGCTCACGTGGGAAGAGGAAACAGCTGGTGGAATTGACGCTGTACCTCGCAGTCCCGGGGCCGCGCCTCTCGCCTCCTCTGTGGCCTCGCAGATGATTGTCTCCTTCCTCTGTAGTCATAAAGAGCTGGGGAGATGATGAGCTACTCCTGTAGCGGTTGGCAAGTGGAACGCTGAAAAACGCTGGAAACCTCAAGGCGAGCGGCTCCCGCGAAGCGGGGGCCGCAAGAGGTTATGAACTCCTTGGTGGGGGCGGGGCACTGGGAGGGGGCGCGGCTCACGCGGGAAGAGGAAACAGCTGGTGGAATTGACGCTGTACCTCGCAGTCCCGGGGCCGCGCCTCTCGCCTCCTCTGCGGCCTCGCAGATGATTGTCTCCTCCCTCTGTAGTCACAAAGAGCTGGGGAGATGATGAGCTACTCCTGTAGCGGTTGGCAAGTGGAACGCTGAAAAACGCTGGAAACCTCAAGGCGAGCGGCTCCCGCGAAGCGGGGGCCGCGAGAGGTTATGAACTCCTTGGTGGAGGCGGGGCACTGGGAGGGGGCGCGGCTCACGCGGGAAGAGGAAACAGCTGGTGAAATTGACGCTGTACCTCGCAGTCCCGGGGCTGCGCCTCTCGCCTCCTCTGCTGCCTCGCAGATGATTGTCTCCTCCCTCTGTAGTCACAAAGAGCTGGGGAGATGATGAGCTACTCCTGTAGCGGTTGGCAAGTGGAACGCTGAAAAACGCTGGAAACCTCAAGGCGAGCGGCCCCCGCGAAGCGGGGGCCGCGAGAGGTTATGAACTCCTTGGTGGGGGCGGGGCACTGGGAGGGGGCGCGGCTCACGCGGGAAGAGGAAACAGCTGGTGGAATTGACGCTGTACCTCGCAGTCCCGGGGCCGCGCCTCTCGCCTCCTCTGCGGCCTCGCAGATGATTGTCTCTTCCCTCTGTAGTCACAAAGAGCTGGGGAGATGATGAGCTACTCCTGTAGTGGTTGGCAAGTGGAACGCTGAAAAACGCTGGAAACCTCAAGGCGAGCGGCACCCGCGAAGCGGGGGCCGCGAGAGGTTATGAACTCCTTGGTGGGGGCGTGGCACTGGGAGGGGGCGCGGCTCACGTGGGAAGAGGAAACAGCTGGTGGAATTGACGCTGTACCTCGCAGTCCCGGGGCCGCGCCTCTCGCCTCCTCTGTGGCCTCGCAGATGATTGTCTCCTTCCTCTGTAGTCATAAAGAGCTGGGGAGATGATGAGCTACTCCTGTAGCGGTTGGCAAGTGGAACGCTGAAAAACGCTGGAAACCTCAAGGCGAGCGGCTCCCGCGAAGCGGGGGCCGCAAGAGGTTATGAACTCCTTGGTGGGGGCGGGGCACTGGGAGGGGGCGCGGCTCACGCGGGAAGAGGAAACAGCTGGTGGAATTGACGCTGTACCTCGCAGTCCCGGGGCCGCGCCTCTCGCCTCCTCTGCGGCCTCGCAGATGATTGTCTCCTCCCTCTGTAGTCACAAAGAGCTGGGGAGATGATGAGCTACTCCTGTAGCGGTTGGCAAGTGGAACGCTGAAAAACGCTGGAAACCTCAAGGCGAGCGGCTCCCGCGAAGCGGGGGCCGCGAGAGGTTATGAACTCCTTGGTGGAGGCGGGGCACTGGGAGGGGGCGCGGCTCACGCGGGAAGAGGAAACAGCTGGTGGAATTGACGCTGTACCTCGCAGTCCCGGGGCCGCGCCTCTCGTCTCCTCTGCGGCCTCGCAGATGATTGTCTCCTCCCTCTGTAGTCACAAAGAGCTGGGGAGATGATGAGCTACTCCTGTAGCGGTTGGCAAGTGGAACGCTGAAAAACGCTGGAAACCTCAAGGCGAGCGGCACCACGCGGTTTTGTTAGTATCTACAGGAGTCATCATCTTTTGTAGAACGCTGAGTCCTGAGGATGGTCTGGCGGAGCCATTTGGCCATAAAAGACCGATACGTCGACGATGCACGCTTCTTTCCTTTGATTATCATGATTTAAAATATTTTTTCCTAGTTTATGTAAATATTCGAAATTTGTATTGTATGGCCTGTTATATTTACTGTCCGTATTCTTTTTGGCAAAAAGGGTGATCACACTTCCATCAATCCCTTGACAACATTGAGGAAACTGAAGGGATTGTTTTGGTAGTGGTAGTGTTGCTAGTTGTATATACTGTTTAAAATTGAGGATGTTTTGTACAATGAAAGAAATATAATATAAATGAAGTAAAAACATTTGTATTTGAATACATCCATGAATGTAATTCTCCTTCTTTTACGATTAACTGTTTGGATCACATCTGTGACCGTGAATAAGTGTCAAACTTACATCTGATATTAATAATTACTCAAGGGATTAGGGCGCTCTTTCTCTGTTTGCGCCACAGGGCACCTAAAAACAAGTGCGCAGGGCGCAAACATGGAAAGTTTGCCCATTTACATTGAATGTGCTGCCCCCTGCTCAGCCGCCAACTTGTGATGCCTTGGGGCGCATATTACTCCTTTACCCCCCTCCAAAAGGTGGCTATCAGTGCGCCTCCTGAGAACTTATTTGCCTCTGTACCTGCGTCTATAATGCAGTGCTGGTGCAGAGGCAAAGGGTTTCCTTCATTTCCATGGGACCATACACCCATGCAAGAGAGGGAACGCCCTCTGGTGATTGCGCAGGCGATATATGTGCGGCAGCACTATCTACATTAGAGAAGGGACTGCACAAGGGTCTGTGGCCACTCCTGTAATTCCAAAGAGCTCAGGGGTGTGCAAAGCGGGCGCTATGGGGTGTGCAAAGCGGCTGCTAACGCCTGTTGCACTTTCAGATTGCTTCCGTAATACAGCACCTGCTGTGCAAGTCATCACCTTCAACAAAGTCTGTCTACTTAACAGAAGATAAAGGCACTTTTGAAAGGGGACTATTTCAGATTAGTTTCAGAACAGCAATTGTGGGATAATTATCTGTTCTGGGAAAAGACTAGAAAAGTGGGAAAAAAGGTATCTTAGATCTGCCACTGCAGTGTCTTTCCATAGTTTGTTAGCTGCCATGACGACTTGGCAACTGCACCTACTTGCCAGGCCCTTACCTTCCCCTTTCTTACATGTAAGGCACCCCTATGGGAGGCCCAAGGTACGCACTTGGGCAGGGTGCAGTGTATGTGTAAAGTAGGACATGTACTGGTGTGTGTGACATGCCCTGATAGTGAAATGCTGCCAATTTCGTTTTTCACTATTGAAAGGCTATCTGCCCCATAGGATAGAATGGGAAATACTTTGTAACATCTTACAAGTATAACTTCCCATTGGAACAAGATAAAGAAATAAAGTGTAGGCTCTCTGAACTCAGAATTTAATAACACATCTTTTAGTAAAGATGGTTTTTAAATTGTGTGTTTAAAAATGCCACTTGTAGAAAGTAGGCATTTTCTTGTTTAACCATTCTGTGTGCTTCTGCCTGTTTGTGTATTGACTGTCTGGTTTTGGAGTGACATGGGCTAGGGATATGCATTCACTGTAGACAGCCACTGGGGGAGAGGAGGGGGGGGGGTTGAAGTGTGCCTGGCCCTTCCTGGATGACTCAGAGCTAGACTTAATAGACCATGGCTGAAGTTAGAGTAGTGGGAGGAGGTTTCCTTGCTCCTGAATAGGGCCTTTCTCCCTTGCACAATGCTCTCCACCCCCTGTAGACTTACTTGATCAGTGAGGACAGAACTGGTTTGGACTGGGCTCGGAGACCCTTGCACAAAGAGACCAAAGATATTTTGGGGTATAAGTATTAGACTTAAAACCCCAGAACTTTAGATTAATTCTTCACTCAAGAGGAACCTTTGCCAAGGTGAAGAGCTGTGAGGAGGAGTAATGCTCTTTTGCTGTGTGGGTTTGGCCTGCAGTTGCTATTTCTGCCAAGGCGAGGACATAGACCTTTGCTTTGAACCTGCTTGAAGATCACCAAGGTCCTGTGTGTGCTGGCCTCCTGTTCTGAATCTCAGGGACACAAAGACGTCACCCCCAGCTCCCCTGAATTCTGCTTGTGAGAGTTCTGACTTGCCCAGAGGTGCCTATTCCAGTTCTGTGCCTCTGAAGCTTGTGCTTGCTGCTGGTAGCTGGATGAAATCCAAAGAGCTCAATAAATCGATGCATTGCTCTTCTTGCAGCTGTTTTTGCGATGCAGCAACGCTGTGCGAGAAGAATCTCCATGCATCGCCACGCCGCTGCCAAAACGGACGCATCGCCTCTGCAAGAACCGATGCATTACGGGATCGTGGCTGAAGAAACCGACTCCGCGCCGCTCCATGCCGGCGCATCCCGGATTTCCACGCATTGCACCATGTGCGTCAAATTTTCCTGACGTATCACCTGCGGATCAGAATCGTCTTGGAGTCGACACATCACTTCCCCCTACAGACCTGATTTAACGCATCACTTCTCCTGCGTGCAGCAGAACTGTTGCATCACCTCCCCAAGGTCTCAGGAACTGATGCATCGCTTTCTTTCTCGATGCTTCCCATCCCTGCGGCTATTTGGCCTTGGGAATTTTGGCACATCTACAGGTACTTTGTGAGTAATCAAACATCCATAGTTTTCTATGGACCAAGTTGTTTGAAACATTTTTAAAGTCATATCTTATTATATGTATGTTGGATTTTTATCGTTTTGGTCTTGTTGAGTGTAGATAAAGACACTTTATTTTTCTAAACTAGTGTGGTCCCCATTTGTTGTGTTATCACTATATTACTGTATGTTGTGAGTACAATTAACTTTACGCATTGCCTTTGGAACGTCTGTCACCCAAGGGGTGAGCAGGTGTTTCTAAAGTGTGTATCTCCCCTTGCCCTAACTAGAAACAAGGGTCCCTATTTGGCAAAGGCACCTACCTCTGTCAACTAGGGACCCCCATTTCTAACACATTGACTTTATTTGAGTAGGATTGGATTTTGGTGTGTATTAAAAATATTTCAGTTTCTGTAAAGAAAAGCAGTAGGCTGCACAGCTCTTATCGCTTGTTGCATAACTGCTTGAGTTCTGATCCTCTATTTCTTTACTAGCTCCCTGAGAAGCCTTTATTGTTCTCTCCCTCTCTACCCTTAGAGTCAAGTATAGCAAGGGTGTACTTGGCACCTGATGTGCAGTGCCTTGCTAGGCTAGACTCCTGGACTACAGTGGTCCAAGCCCGATGCCACCATAGTGAGGCCCAGTGATCTCTGCTTGCCCTCTGATCCCTAAAGGATTCAATTAGTGATATTGAACAGAAAGGGTGTCAGGAAAGAGCCCTTTCAGAACACTTATTGGGTTTCTACAAAACAGTAAATGCCTCTGGAGGTGTCTCTGTTAAAACCAACTGCTAAGATGGAGTTCAAGGAGTCCTCTTGTTCTTGGTCCTCTACATGAGAACTGCCATCATCCTTTCAGTCAGATGTAGCTCTTTAGCTTTAACGTTTTTTAAAACATTTTTTAAACAATTTTTATTGATTATCAGCGAATCAAGATGGTAAAGAGAAGAGCAAAATACAACAGGGGGTTCAGTTACATACCCCAGTTGTTTTAGCAAATACTCATGTCACTTCAGGCTATAAAGGCACGTCAGCGACTCTTCAGGCTACTCATCCCTCCTGCCATGGCATGGTCCATGAGTGATTGCATTGCTAAAGTCGTTATCCAACCATTGCAAATTCCCAACCCCAACTATCCCCCCCAATTCCCCTCCCTCACCACCCTCCCAGGCGTGTCACTTAAGTGCTGTCCGCATTAGATCAGGAAGCTAATGTCACAATGGGGCAACCTATCTGGATAAGAGAGAGCTGCATGGGATCAGGCATATCTCCCAAGCGCCACCATCAATGGTGGGGAGACAAGAAAAGGTGGGTTCAAAGCTGATAATGTGTTAAACTATGGCTTCCACTGGACCATCCACATTTGCATCCACCGCCTCATTCTCAGGGGACTTGAGAGCCACAACAAGCCTTTCCCAGGCTCTCGCCCTCTCCAGTGCCCTCTCACTCCCCGTACGATTTGCAATTTGCAACCTAATCACTCCCAGCCCATTTCAGGAAGTCTGCTTTCCACTTAGCGATACTAGGGCCCTTTTTCGCTTTGCAATGTGTGGTGATGATTCTTTTGGCTAGTAGGAAACCCAAATCTATAAATTTACTAGTGATTTTGTACTTTGAGGTATGGGGAAACCAATGCAAAATACTGTGAGCCATGGAGGGGTCTATGTCCCTATCGGTGAGATCTGTCAGTAAAGCTGTCACCTCCTCCCAAAAGCTGTCAAGGAACGAGCAGTCCCATAACATGTGTTTAAAGTCCGCATTGTCTGCAGAACATTTCGGGCAGGACGCTGGTTGGGTCTGAAAATATGCATGCAATTGTGCCGGGGTAAGATACGCTCTGTGTAGAATATGAAAGTGCACTAACTGAAACCTCGCATTCCTCGTACTCTTCCAGGCTGTTTCCACAATTTCACTCCATGCTCTGTCTGGAATGTCCTGCCGTGAGGGCTGTATATTGCAAGAAATCACCCCCTGGCAAGTCATAGCGAGCCCGTAGACCACCAAATGGGATCATGGTACCCTCCTCCTAGAGTTCTCCCACGGTAGTCAGCCCCTACTGCTCCCAAGTCTCCAATCTCTGACATTTGCCTCTATGTGGCAGGGCCCTGCACATCTTTAATGGTATTTCCGGCGCCTAGGGACTCCTAATAGAAGTCCTCTGCAGGTACCTGTTCCAGCATTTCCGCGCCATGGCAAATTCTAGGGTGAGGGATGTGGCACCAAGCGGGAGTCGCAGTACTATGCGGGACAGCACCATCAGGCATTCCCAGACTTGTCTGGGCTCCTCTTCACCCCTGGTGGGCATGTTGCCCCCTGTGTGAGCCATTGAAAGTGGGCTGCTAAATAATACGTTTCGTAGACCGCTAGGCCTCCCTCCGCTCTGGGTCGCATGAGTGTGTTGAGGGCTACCCTGTGCAGAAAAGCAGTGATCATTACACGGAGCTGCTTGAAATAGGTTGCTGGAATCTAGACCGGCAAGGTCCTAAAGAAATAAAGTAGCCGCAGGAGGGTCACCATTTTTAGAAGCGCCACTCGGCCCACCACTGACCGGGTCAGGGAGCCCCAGATTTCAAAATTAGCTTTGGCTCACTAATTTCCTTTCCAGTGTTGCCCTTAAGAATATCCTCCTGTCTGTGATAGATAAGAGTACCCAAGTAGGGTAAACATCTGTCCTCCCAGTTCACCCCCTCCGTGCACTGTGGGCCCAGTCTATCCGTGCACGCCGGGAAAAGACATGATTTTGACCAGTTTATTTTTAACCCTGCCACTTTGCTGAGAGCATGGAGCAGAGTTTTGTCCCCCTGTAAGGCTTCCCCCCGAATCAGCCAGTAAAAGTAAAAGATCTGCACAGAGTGCAATATGATGGACCTGTCCATATACGTCAAGGCCTTGATATGCCCGTCCCGATCTAGCATGTGCTGCCAAGGGCTCCATCGCCAGGGCAAAGAACGAAGGGGAGCGGGGACACCCATGCCATGTTCCCCTCCCACTCTGCATGCCTCCAAGATCACTCCCCTTGTTTTGACCCTGGCAGTGGAGTCAGCGTACAAGAGGGCTGTCCAATTCACAAAGTTATCTGCAACACATGGAACAGGTACGCCCACTCCAAGCTGTCAAAGGCTTTTTCTAGGTCTACTGCAAATATCGTGGCAGTGTCAGCGCTGTAGGAATCCGCCTCCAGTATATGCAAGTCTTCAAATATTGAGCGCTGTGTTTCTAGTGGGGATGAACCAAGATTGGTCAGCATGTATGGGGATGGGCATGTTGGGGAGCAACCAGGTGGCCAGGATCCTGCTTAGTATTTTATAATCGAGATTGAGCATGGATAAAGGGCGATATACCGTTCTGTCCCATGTTTGCTTGCCCGGCTTCAGTAAAGGAATAATGATCGCCTCTCTAGTGGACACAGGTAGTCTGCTAAGCCTCTTAGCAACATTATATAATCGTGTGAGTTGGTTGGCAAGAAGGTCAGTGTAGGCGAGGTAAAATTCTATTGGAAAGTCATCCATGCCTGGGGTTTTGTTACGGGCCATACTATTGATGGCACCACGCACCTTCCATAAATCGATCTCCCGACCCAATAAAGTTGCTGCATCTTCATCCAGTGCAGGTAGGTCAACTTCCTGTGTGAACTCCTGCAGTTCAACCTCTGAGGGCTCTATCCGACTTCGATAGAGCTCAGTGTAATAATCAAAGAATAGATCGTTGATTCCCTTTTTGTCATATCTAGCTACACCCATCTGATCTCTCCGTTCCAGTATAACTGATCTTTGCCTAGCCGGATTCACCAACCAAGCGAGGAGGGCTCCCGACTTATCCCTTTCAGAATGTGCCCACGTGATGTTGGTCTTCTAGTCGAAGCAGCGCAGACGTTCCACTTGAGCAGCCACTACCTCCCTAGCCTCTAACAACTCCTGGTGCTTGCCTGGGTTCTCAGGTCTATCCTCTCATCGTCCCTCTGAATATCCTGATGGAGAACCTTTCTGACCACAGCTAGTTCAGATATGCACCACCCTCTAAGCACTGTTTTACAGGCATGCCATTCCACATTTGTGGACGTGGCCGTTTCCTCATTAGCCTGGAAATATTCTGTGATAGCTGTTCCAATAGTGGTGCGGAAAACCTGGTCATCTAAAGCCTCCGGCTGCAAACGCCAGGTGGGGATCTTGGGGCGTGAACGCGAATATTGCAACCGAGCCAGGACAGGATTGTGGTTGGAGAGCGTCCTAGTGAGGTATTCGCTGCTCCTAATCCCTCTGTGGACATCAGGTGAGCACAGGGTGGCATCTAGATGGACATGTGACTCATGAAGGGCTGAGAAAAGGTAATCCCGGGCTAAAGGATGCTGGGCATGCCAGGTATCAATCCCCATTTCTGTGGCAGTTACGGCGTGACTCTGCTAGCTTGTGCGCAGGTGCATTAGGGAGGGGAGGGTGGGAGTGGTCTACGGTGACATCAGTGGTGCAATTGAAATCGCCCCCCAGTAGTAATGACCCTGTGAGGGTGGATGCCAACCTGAGTGACAATGGGGAGAAGACGGCTGGCTGATCCGCATTAGGCGCGTGTATGCTCCTAAAGGAAACGTCTCTAACATCTAGTTTCCCCTGCACTACCACAAATCTGCCCTCTGGGTCAATCACCTGTATTGTGCATTCGAATGGGACCCCAGCCCTTAGCCATATCAGTACCCCTCTCGCAAAGGCAGAGTATGCATTGTAGTAAACCTGACCCCTCCAGCAACGCTGCAGTGCCTTCCCCTCTTGTGCCAGGAGATGAGTTTCCTGAAGGAATGAGATTTGAATGCCCCTGCAAATCAGATAAAAGTGTATCTTGTGGCGCCTGCCCATAGAGTGCATACCCCTCACATGACTGACCGACTGACTGAGACATTTATAAAGGGCACTAATGCTGAGGCGTCTTGACACTAAAATAAGGTATCTACAATTGCGAGTAGATCAATTAGCACTGGGAGTAAAGCCAGGTTTTGATTTGCTTCCTAAAAAGTATTCTTCTTGGTTGAAGACGGAGTGGTGTCGGGAATGAGTTCTACAATTTTGCAGCTAAGTATGAAAATCGCTTTCCTCCCCACCTCACTCTGTTTATCTTAGGAGATAACACCAGTAGCGCATTAGAGCATCTGAGACAGCGCAATGGATTATAGTGAGGGAACAGAGCTTGTAGATCAGACGCCGCTCCTCCTTAAAAGGCTTTGTGAACTAGACACAAAGCCTTAAAATCCACCCGTCATTTGACTAAAAGCCAATGCAGTTGCTTTACCCCGGCAGATGTGGAGTGATGCTTTGGAAGATTAAATAATACTCTTACAGCTGCGTTTTGTAAAGATTGGAGTTTAGAGAGCTGGGCTGCCCCTACTCCCAGATAAAGAGCATAAGAATAATCCAACCTTGACAGCACCAAAGCTCTGACCACCGTTTTCCTCAATGAGAAAGGGATGAAGGGTAGGATCTTATGGAGGACCTTCAAGGTATAGAAGCAGGCTGAAGACACCTGATTTATCTGTGGGGCAAGAGTGAGGTCTTTGTCTATCAGGACACACAGATTTCTTGCTTTGGGTGCCAGCACCGGGCACGTTCCTGCTTCAGGGGGCCACCATAGTTGACTCCAAAGGGATGCTTTTATGCCAAATTCCACAACTTCGGTTTTACCCGCCTTTAGCTTTAAAAAGTTGTGGTTCATCCAGAGCTTCAGATCTGTGATGCAGTTATGAAAACGTTCTGCCGTAGCGACTACGCTGTGTGTTACGGACACCACTAACTGTGTGCCATCAGCGTATGACACAAGCGAGAAACTGTGGTTCTTTATCAAGCTGGCTAAAGGTGTCACATAAATGTTAAAAAAGGAGGAGGATAAGGCAGAGCCCTGAGGGACTCCACCCGGTAACGTAAACCTGTGTGACTTAAGTCCATTCCAGTGTATTAGCTGTTCCCTATCTGACAGAAAAGATGATAGAAGGGTAAAGGCTTTTCCACTAATACCGACCTTCTGGAGCATAAGTGTCAGCACTTTGTGATTTACCATATCAAAGGCAGCTGTGAGGTCAAGCAGGATAAGGGGCAAACCTAATAGGGTCCCATTGCAGAAAGTTACATGTAAAGTTCTTAAAAATTCCTCACCCCCCCCCGTGGCACACCTGTATTCTCTTAAAAAAGAAAAACTAGTAAAACAACCCAAACTCCCCCTCCCCAGGACAGTTACCCAACAAGGCATCCCCAGCCAAGCTATGGTAGTACCAACCAGCGTCTAGCGAAAAAGGAAGCAGCGGTCTCCTGCAAAGTACCCCACAGAGGCATCCCATAGTGCCGCCTCCTCGTTAACTGTTCCAGTCGATAAGCCCCATTCCGGTGGGATGTTACCTAACGGTCCATGTGGGGATTCCACCAGTTCTTGGAGACCGCACCTTCGGGGCAGGGTCGCCAGGTCTCGGAAAGATCCGCATGTTGAATGGCAGTCCACTATCCTCACACTAGATCATCGGCTGTCTGGGGTGTAACCTCCAGCATGTTCGCCCCCTATCACGAATGCGCTCCCACCTGGTGAGGAGCCCGGGCTAGCCCGACTGTGCGACACCACTGCTTGCAATAACTTACGCCGTTCAAGGCTAAGTTCCCTGGATAAAGGAGCTTTGGCGCCTGCTCCATGTCCACGAGGACTCTGCTGTGGGGTTCTTAAAGCTGTAGCTGGTCGATCCATTGGGCCGCGGGCTTCCAGCCAGTCCCAAACCTCCTGTGGTGAATTGAAGAAGCGCGCTTCCGCTGGGTCCGCCACCCTAAGTCGAGCAGGAAACAGCATTGCAGAGGTTCAGCTGGAACAGTTTAGCCTTGACAGCAGCGAATGAGGCCCTGCTTCGTTGAACCTCCCTTGTAAAGTCTGGGAAAATCATAATGTTACTATTTTCGATGCAGAGAGTTCGTTTTTGGCAAGACACAATGTAAGATGTGGTCTTTATCTCGGAAGTGTAACAGTCTAGCCACCACTGGACGGGGGCGGGGGGGGGGAGCGCCTTGTTTCGGTGGCCTTGCCGGTACTCTATGAGCTCGCTCTAGGGAATAAAAGGGGGACAGGCCCACCGGGACCACCTCAACTTGTAGCCAGTTTTCTAAGTAGCTGACCATGTCCATCCCTTCTGATTTTTCGGGTACCCCCATGATGGGGATGTTGTTCCGTTGAGATCTCCCTTCGCTGTCTTTGGTGCGCAATTCTAGGGTTTTCACCTTAGCTTCCAGGGTAGGAAGGGACCGCGCATCTCCTGTAATTAGGTCGACAGGCCGCATAATTATTTTTTTGTGGTTGCTACGCTGTTTTGTGGTGATCATCTTTGAGTAAACTAAGGTCCGTGCTGATAGCATCTATCTTTCCCTCCAGTGCCTTTCTGGAGGCCGTTATGGCCTGCATTATGTCAGTTAATGTAGGTTCCCCGGGAAGACATCTCTCCCTGTGTGTCAGGGTCTTCCTCTTCGTCGTCAGAGTGAGGTTTAGGGACATCTACACTAAGCGCCGTAAATCATGAAGACCCTGAGTGATGCACGTGCCATTGGTTACTGCTCCACGGAGAGCTGGTCTGACTGTGCCTTGTCCAGTTCCATGAGACCAAGGCCTAGGTAGGACCCAAACCCATTTCAACTCTTCAGGGAACTAGCGCCTCAAACAGTTGCTTTTATGAGGACTTGTTATGTATAAGAGATTTGTATAGCACATTTTCTGCCTTTTACGTCTCCGTCGCCGTCAGCCACACCACCGAACTCCTCTGGACCGACCGCCGCTGCATCCACTTCGCCTTCTAGAAACCCACCAGACACCACTGCACCAAACAGATTCCCCGCTGCTGCTGGAGCAAAATCGCCGCAGACCAACTACATGCAAACCTCGCTCTCAGCCCACCCACTGAACCCTCCAACACCGACGACACTGCCCACAGCCTCTGACGCTGGATTGGGGACTGCGCCAACACCCTCGCCCACTGAAGAAACCCCCAACAGAGACACCAGCAAGAGGGCCAGCTGGTTCACCCCAGGACTCCTTGCCTCCAAGCAAGCCTGCCGTAAACTAGAGAAGGAATGGCACAGTGAACAAACTCCAGTGGTGGCCCAACTCCCTGGGTACCTGTCCCACTCCTGTCTCACAGGGGAAAAATCTTGAAATGGTGCTTGATGACGGCCTTTCCATGTCTCGCCAGGTCTCCAGAACAGTGGCTACTTGTTTTGGTCTTATTCGAGTGATAAAAAAAAATCTCCCAGTTTCGGTCCATTGAAGTCCGAAAAAAGGTCGTTGTGGCCCTAATATTGGCCAGGCTGGACTACTGCAATGCTCTTTATCCGGGAATAGACAAGGGCCAGCTGCGCCGCCTACAGCTGGTACAAAATGCCGCTGCTAGGCTGGTACTGGATCTTCCCAAGCGTCATTCGGCCTCTTCTGCTCTCAGTTCATTGCATTGGTGCCCGGTGGACCGTAGAGTCTTGTTTAAGACTCTATGCCTCACCCATAATGCATACTACGGACATGGCCCTGTGGGCATAAAGAATATTTTCCATAGGTACGCTCCCTATAGGAATCTCAGGTCAGCTAATACAAATCTGCTCGAGGTTCCCAGATTAAAAAAGATGAGATGGGGGAGAGCCTTTTCACAGGCTGCGGCAAAGGCGTGGAACGCTCTCCCCATTTCCCTCTCGGGCCAGCAAGTTCACTCAATTCGCCGTAAGACCCTTAAGACCTGGTTGTTTCCTGTGAAACGAATCTGAGTATGTATGCTGGCTGTGCCTATAGAGCGCCTTGATGCCCTTGGGCTTAGTCCGCGCTTTTACAAATTCCCTTTCATTTCATTCTTTCATTTCATTTCATTTCAGACTGCCACGCAGCACACAAGGACGCCATCCGCAACCACCACCACTACCTCATCAGGGCGGCCAAGAGGACCTCCTTCAAAGACCGCCTCAACAACAACGCACACAATAGCAAGGAGCTCTTCAACATCGTGAAGGAACTCTCCAACACCGACATCCTGCCGTCGCAAGCCTTGGGAGACTCCCTCGCCACCTTCTTCCACCGCAAGATAGCATACACCCATGACAGATTCAACACCCAGACAGCCCCAACAGACAAGTACACAACAAACCCTCTGCACACCATCGACCACGACCCCCTGCTAGCCTGGGCCTGCGTGAGCGTCGATGACACCATCAAAGACAATGAGCACAATCCACTCCGGCTCTCTGTCAGACCCATTCCTGCACCACGTCTTCAACAAAGCAAGCCGCTCCATCGCACCCCACCTGCACAACGTCATCAATCTCTCCCTCGAGACCGCGACCTTCCCAGAGAGCTGGAAACACGCCGAGATCAGCGCCCTACTCAAACAACCTAAGGCACACCCAAGAAACCTCAGGAACTTCCGGCCCATCTCTCTGCTCCCCTTCCCGGCCAAGGTCATCGAGAAAATTGCCAACAGACAGCGAACCCGATACCTCGAAGAAAACAGAATCCTGGACCCTTCCCAGTCAGGGTTCCGCAGCAATCACAGCACCGAGACTGTCCTCATCGCCGCCACCGATGACATCAGGACCCTGCTGGACAACTGTTAGACCACAGCACTCACTCTCCTAGACCTTTCCGCCGGCTTCAACACCATCTGCCACTGCACTCTCTGCGCACGCCTCCACGCCGCAGGGATCCGAGACAAGGCTCTGGAATGGACCACCTCCTTCCTCTCCGGCAGAACCCAGAGCGTCCGCCTCCCCCCATTCCATTCCAAAGCCTCCGAGATCATCTGCGACGTACCCCAGGGATCCTCCCTCAGCCCGACACTGTTCAACATTTACATGGCCCCGCTCGCACACGTTGCCCAACAGCACAACCTCAACATAATCTCCTACGCCGACGACACTCAACTGATCCCCTTCCTCACCAAGGACCCCATCACCGCCGAAGCCAACCTCCACGAAGGAATGAAGGCCGTTGCCGACTGGATGAAGATCAGCCGTCTGAAGCTGAACTCGGACAAGACAGAGGTCGTCATCCTCGGCGCCAACCCTTCAGCCTAGGACAACTCCTGGTGGCCGACGGCACTGGGGGCAGCCCCGACACCCACCGACCACGCACGCAACCTGGGAATCATCCTCGACTCAATGCTCTCAATGACCAAGCAAGTCAACGCCGTCTCCTCCTCCTGCTTCAACACCCTCCACATGCTCCGCAAGATCTACAGATGGATCCCGATAGATACAAGAAAGACCGTCACCCAGGCCCTCGTCAGCAGCAGACTCAACTACGGAAACACCCTCTGTGCGGGATCCCTGACCAAGCTCATCAAACGACTACAACACATCCAAAACACCATGGCATGACTGATACTCGACATACCAAGACACGGCTTCATCACCCCCCACTTGAGAAACCTGCACTTGCTTCCTATCAACAAGAGGATATCCTACAAGCTTATCATCCACGCACACAAAGCACTCCACAAGACCGGCCCAGCCTATCTCAACAGACGGCTCTCCTTCTACATCCCCAACCGCCAGCTGCGCTCCGCCGACCTCTCACTCGCCACCCTCCAGCGCATCCGAAGAACAACCACCGGCGAGAGATCCTTCTCCCACCCCGCCGCCAAGACATGAAACACCCTCCCACTGAGCCTAAGACAGACCCCAGACCTGCTGACCTGCAGACCTAGCTGTTCAATAAGTAGCCCACCCCTCCCCAGCGCCTTGAGACCCTCGCAGGTATGTAGTACTCTTTATAAATGATTGATTGATTGATTTTAGTATGGCGTTGCAGCGCTGTTGTCTTTCATTAGGTTGAGCTAACCAGTGCAGCTGTCTCTTCTAGACCTGCTGTAATCGGTCTGTGGGCATTAAGTCCATTGCCTTTCTTGACATGGATTTTTATTTGTCTATGTGAGTGTCCTTCACAAATCCCTGCCGGCTAATGATCCATCCTGCCTCCTTGTCCCTCCTTTTTCTCTTCCATTCCTCCCACAGAGCAGTGATTTAGTTCTGTCTCATTCCACTATGGTTCTTTATTAGTTCGGGGAACAATTTTTTTGCTTGGATTCCTGCTCTGTTACTGTTAGTCTGTGTTCAACTTCAGCTCCCTACCACTTACATTTACATTCTTACTCCCATGCCCTCTTTATACTACAGTTATATTACTGCTGCCTTCCCTGCCGGGTCACCCACTCGGTTGCTAGTATTTTATTTCGTTTTTTTGCCCTTTTCGATGTTTGCCGTCAATTGGGCTTTGTTTTGGTAGTATAGTTTTGGCTCCTTTTAGCATGGGATTGGGCTTTTTATTCCACGAAGATCATTCACAGGACCTCGAACCGATGCGAAAATCGAACACGGATCCCCAGCTATAAAGCCTAAAGCTCTGGCTGCTGAGCTATGTCCTCTCGCTCTGCAGGCAGCTCCCATTAGCAACAGCTCTCTCTGATGGCTTTGTGTTTCATTTTCGTTATGCTTTTCTCTGACTTATCAGTTTTATCTGACTGGGAAAGGTATATGTCTAAACACCTTTTATTTTCAAATATCATCCTGTTTAAAATCTAAAACAAAACATATAATGAAAACTACAAATTGCTGCCTGCTTGCATGTGCCTCTGTCTTTCTGGATAAACACATATGCTTGAGCAATGCGTGCCTCGCTGGGCTGCGAGTCTCTGTAAGCTGCTATTTTCAGTCACAGAGGTGGTATACTAGTTTCAGCGCAGCGTGCTGCCTCTTAGTGTCACCTTTAACAAAATATCATAGTGCCTAAATAGGCAACTTTGCAGAACCTAGCATGCAATTGGAATAAATAAATCACACAACACAATTGTGTTGGGAAATGTTTGCTGCAGGTTTATTCCATTCAAAAGTATGCCAATGTGGTGGGTTAACTTACGGGCGATCCAAGGGTAGGGAGCGGTGACTGACCTACACTGCCCTGCCCACCTGAAGAGCCAAATTGCACCTTTGTCAATCCAATTGGTGCTACCAGTTATGAGGGGATTGCTCACTTGAATACTGTGATCCACTGGTCCGCCAATTTACTCATGCCCTTTTAGGGCGGAGCGTTGCAAGGCAAGCCCCCGGCTGCTCAGGCTTCCAGCCGCTCGAAGGACTAGCGGGGCGCCGACGATTCTTTCTCCAGGGTCCTGCCGTAAAGACTCCTGGGGTTTTTTCTAGGCACCCCTATTGTGCTCCTGAAGAGGTACCCTTCTGTACACTTCCACCTCTGGCTTGCCCTGGTTATAATAACTTTGTAAATGATGCAGCTGGTTTTGAAGATGATGCAGGCTGGTGAAGTTAGCCAACGGAGTTCCGTTCAGATGGGGTGTTGTGATCTCATTTCTTCAGACCCTGGATGAGACCTGTATTTAAATATTCATTCGACTCATGAATTGAAGCAAACCAATAATGTGTAATGCCTGTCGGCAGAGAGTTCCTTGGTAATGCTTCTGCTGTACAGAACATTTTCCTGCCAGTTTTCCATTTTGGAAGAACTAGTTCAGGATCTGCAGCTTAGCAAATCATTCTCATAGGCTATTTGAATTGGAAGCCATTTTAGGAACTCTGGACATCTATAATGCTGTGCTTTGCAGATAAGATGAGTTGGTTCTTTTGCTAATAACTAATTGTTAGACGGACCGGGAGGGTCGGCCGAGGATAAGGGGAGCGGTCTCTAGGGAGAGCCGGCTCCAGCGATCGTACAGACAAGTAACTTCTCCCCCCCCCCCACAGACGGACACCACACAAGGGTAAGGTTCAACGAGATTTTATAGGCGGTTCTTAAGGTACGATAAAATGGTACAAGGAGGTCTGGACTCAGGGGTCCCCTCGATTCTGGTCTCTAGTTTGGGGAAAGGGTAGCGGGACAGTCTTGGTTACCAAAAGATGGAAATAGCTCTCAATCCTCGAGCTCGGCGTTCTAGATGATCGGGCCGCGGCGGAGCCAGCAGGTCCCGAGATGGACGAAGGAAGCGACGGTCCGCGGCGGAGCCAGCAGGTCCCGATGAAGAAGATGGTTGCAAACGGTCCGCGGCCACGCCAGCAGGTCCCGACGACGATGAAGGATTACGAAGGTTGCGAAGGTTGCGGCAGCGCCAGGAGGCAGGACGATGGTGCACACGGCAGAGCTACGGCAGCGCCAGTAGTCCGTCAGGGATGAGTTCTTCTTTGCGTCTCTCGACTCCAAGATACAACTGCCTTCCTGCTCTGGAGCTGCCCCAGTTATAGGGCTGCTGTTCTTTGATGTCCGGACCCTCGCACTTGGAGGTCGGGAGGTCCGGGATGGGGAGTCCAGACGCCCAGCAGGGGGGTGGGGCCAGCGCCCGGGGAGGCGACGGGCGAGCGGTACTTGGCGGGGGAGAGCCATCGACACCTCTTTCTCCCATTGACTTGCCAAGTAGCCCGCTCACCTCCTGGGTGGATGGTGGTGCCGGGATGTCTGAGGCCTGACCAGGCCCCGGGTTGAGGTCGATCGGGGGCCAGGCGGCCTCGTGGTGGAGTGTCCAAGATGGCGCCCAGGATGGGCGCGCGGGCCAGCCGTGGATCGGGTCCACGAGGTCGACATGTTCGAGGGCAGGGGTCCCTGAGGGGACGTAGGACGTGCAATGGTGGTGTGTGGTACCTGTGTGACCGGGCTCGGGCCGGGGGAGAGCGGCCCTTCATGTGGCCTGTCCAACATGCGTCCCCCCCAGCTGAAGGCGGGGAGAGTTACCCATCCTCTTGGGGACTCTCCTCGTCGATGCGGAAGAACCGGGACAGGCCGTCTGCGTTGGCGTGATCCGGCCCAGGCCGGTGTTCAACTGTGAAGTCCATCCCTTGTAGGGAGATGGACCAACGTAGTAACTTCGGGTTTTCCCCCCGCATCTGCATCAGCCACTGCAGGGGTCGGTGGTCGGTCTGCACCCGAAAGTGTGTGCCAAAGAGGTAGGGCCGGAGCTTCTTGAGGGCCCATACCACAGGGAAGGCCTCCCTCTCTATGGTGCTCCAGCGTTGTTCCCGTGGTAGGAGTCGCCTGCTGATGAAGGCCACTGGCTGATCAAGGCCTTCGGTGTTCACTTGAGACAGGACTGCCCCAATGCCATGGTCGGAGGCATCCGTCTGGACGACGAATTCCCGGCTGTAGTCGGGGGCCTGGAGCACAGGGGCGGAACACATGGCGGCTTTCAATTGTTCGAACGCTGTTTGACACTCTGGGGTCCAGTTGACTTTCTTGGGTTGATTTTTTTGACGTGAGTTCTGTGAGGGACCCCACGATGGTACCATAGTCTTTCACGAACCTTCGGTAATAGCCCGTGAGGCCCAGGAAGGCTCGTACCTCGGTCTGGGTGATGGGTGGCTGCCAGGACTGGATGGCGGTAATTTTGAGCTGCAGAGGGGCCACCTGGCCGCTTCCCACCTGGTGCCCGAGGTAGGTTACAGACCCTTGACCAATTTGACATTTGCTGGCCTTGATCGTGAGGCCAGCTCGCTGAAGGGCTTGTAGCACTGCTCGGAGGTGGTGGAGGTGCTCGGACCAATGGTGGCTGTATACAGCGATGTCGTCTAGGTAGGCGGCACTGAACCCTTCGAGCCCCGCCAGGACCTGATTGACGAGCCGCTGAAATGTTGCTGGGGCATTTTTCATGCCGAAGGGCATGACCTTGAAATGGTAATGCCCATCGGGGGTGGAAAAGGCAGAACGTTCTTGGGCCCGGGGTGTGAGGCCGATTTGCCAGTAGCCCGCCGTCAGGTCGAAAATACTGAGGTAGCGGGCAGCTCCCATGCGGTCGATTAGTTCATCTGCCCGGGGGATGGGATGTGCGTCTGTTCTGGTGACCGCATTCAAGCCCCGGTAGTCGACGCAGCACCGGAGTTCCGGTGTGGTGCCAGGGGCGGCCGCTTTGGGGACCAGTACTACTGGGCTGGCCCAGGGGCTGTCTGAGGGCTCAATGACCCCGAGCGTGAGCATTTTTGCTACCTCTTCCTGGATGCAGGCCCGTACCCGATCTGGCACGCGGTAAGCCCGGTGGCGGATAGGGGGGCTGTCCCCCGTGTCCACATCGTGCACACACCAGGAAGTGACACCTGGGGTGAGGGAGAACAGGTTGGTGAACTGTGACAGGAGGACTCGACACTCCTGGTGTTGCTCTCGGGTGAGTGCCTCCGAGAGCCGGACCCCATCCATGGAGCCGTCTTTCTCCTGAGTCCGTAGGAGGTCAGGGAGGGGCTCGGAGTCTTCTTCAACCCCATTGTCTGTGGCCATCAGGAGGCTGAGTTCGGAACGCACAAAGTGGGGTTTCAGTCTGTTAGCGTGGAGGACCCGGAGGGGGTTCCGGGAAGATTCCATGTCGATGAGATAGGTGGCAGGACCCTTGCGCTCGACTACTCTGAAGGGCCCCGTCCACTTGTCTTGCAGGGCGCAGGGTTCGGTGGGGGACATCACCCATACCTGTTGCCCAGGTTCAAATTCGATGGAGGAGGCATTCCGGTCATACCACTTTTTCATGTCCTCTTGACTGGCCTCTAGGTTGGCTTTTGCCAGCTCTCTGAACCGCCGGGTCTGGTTGCGGAGGGTTAGGAGGTACCGGAAGACATCTGGTGGGTTCTTTAGAGGGGGCATCTCCCAGCCTTCTTTGACTAGGCTGAGCGGCCCCCGCACTGGGTGTCCATATAGCAGTTCAAACGGGCTGAAGCCCAGGGACTTCTGGGGAACCTCTCGATATGCGAAGAGGAGGCACGGCAGCAGTACATCCCACTGGCGATGGAGGGGCTCTTCCAACCCCCCGATCATTCCTTTGAGCGTGCGGTTGAACCGCTCAACGAGTCCGTTTCCTTGCGGGTGATAGGGGGTCGTGAATCGGTAGGTAACCCCGCACTGTTGCCAGAGGGACTTCATATATTTAGAGATAAAGTTCGTGCCTCTGTCGCTGACGACTTCTCGGGGGAAGCCCACACGGGAGAAGATCCCCATTAGAGCCCGGCCGACTACCGGGGCTGTCACAGTTCGCAGGGGAACAGCCTCGGGGTAGCGAGTGGCGTGGTCCACTAGCACCAAGATGAATCGATGACCTTGTTTTGTGCGTGGGTCCAGGGGCCCCACGATGTCTATACCGACCCTCTCGAACGGGGTGGTGACCACGGGAAAAGGTTGCAGGGGGGCTTTCAGTTTGCGTCCGCTCTTTCCACTGGCTTGGCACGTGGGGCAAGATCGGCAATGCTGGTGTACATCGTTCCTCATTTTGGGCCAGAAGAAGTGGGTCACCAGACGACTGTAGGTTTTATCTTGACCCAGGTGTCCCGCCAGAGGAACATCGTGGGCCAGGTTTAGCAGAAAGTCTCTAAAACGGAGGGGTACCACCAGTACTCGGCTGGCCCCCAGCTCCGCGATTCTTTGCTCACTGTACAGCAGGTCATTCTCCCAGTAGACCCAGTGAGTGCCGGAGGTATCCCCTGCGCTTTGGGCGCGCGCTTGCTGGCGGAGTCCCTCGAGGGAGGGACAGGTCTTCTGTTCTTGGCGAAATTGTTCTTGTGTGGGCCCCCCCTCTTGAGGCCACTGGTCGAGGTCAGCGAGGTCTGGAGGTTGAGCTTGTTCTGGGGGGACGTCACGGTCGGTGGTTTCGGCTGAGGCAACCGGAGGCGGTGGCGCCGGCCACTCGGGTTCCTCTGGGCGGGGGTTGGCACGGGCGGCCATGGACCGGGTGGTGACGCACGCCCAGTCCGGGACGCCTAACATCCCCAGGTGTTCTCTTCGTTCTACGGCTGCCCACGGGGAGCTTTCCAGGTCATTCCCCAGGAGGCAGTCTACGGGGGCATCGTCTCGGACCGTGACTTTCAACATGCCGGAGACCCCCCCCCATTCGAAAGGGACGCAGGCCATCCGACACAGACTTTCCGAGTTATCGGCTGAACGTACAGGGCAGAGAATGTTTGGTAGATACTGTTTCGGGGTCACCAGGTGACAGCGGACGGCTGTTATACTGGCCCCAGTGTCACGAAGGGCTTCGGCCCGGCGTCCATTGATGCTCACCCATTGGCTGTACTTCTGGGTGTTAGCGGGTAGGGGGACCCGCGGGACCATGTCTTTCCCCCCTAAGCAGGCTAGAGCCATGGCGGCTGGCTCCCATTCCTGATGCTCTTGCTCATATTCTTCTTGCTCCTCGGAGATCTGTTCTTCCCCCAGGGCAGCAGCAGCCACCTGGCGGGGTCTTGGGCTCTGGTACTGTGGGCAATTTGGGTCGTTTGCATAGTGGCCGACTCGTTGGCATCGATGGCACGTAACATTAGCTCGGTATCCCGGTCGCGCCGGGGCGCTGCCCCGGTTGGCCGGGGGGGTGGTGCTGGTAGCGGGGGCGACCGGAGCGTTGTCTCTTCCGCGTCCTTGGCCTCCTCCTCCTCCTCGGGGACGGTGCTGACCATTATTGTTCCGGTTCTGTTCGTAGGACCCATTCCGGCCCACTCTGGTGATTTCCCATCGGTCAGCTTCGGCTGCGAGCTGCCGGGGATCGGTTAACTTGCTGTCGAGGAGGTGCTGGCGGAGTTCAATAAAGCAATTGTTTGATAGGTGCTCCCATACCATGAGATTGAACAGTTGTTCGTAGGTTGTAACCTTGCTTCCTTTGATCCAGCCCTCGAAGGCTCGGCTAAAGTAGGTTACATAGTCCACCCAAGTTGTACCCGGGATGCGGGTGCAGTCTCGGAACCTCTGACGGTACATTTCGGGTGTGAGGCCATAGCGGGTGAGGAGGGCAGCTTTCATATGGTCATAGGAGGTCATCTGGTGGTCCGGGAGCTGTAGCAGGGTGTCGCGGCCCTCATTGAGGAATCTCCCCCATAGGCCGGCTCCCCAGTCGTTTCTATCGATCCGGTGTGCAGTCATAGCGATTTCGTAGGCCTTAAACCATTGCTGGATGTCGTCCTCTCGGAAGTATTCTCGAACGACATCCTTGGGGATGTGTACCTTTTTCTCCGTTGTCCCTGGGATGTGGGGTTGCTCGGACACCCCTACTTCTTTATTCTGCTTGCGTAAATCAATCTCAGCTAGTCGTCGCTCGTGTTCATATGCCAGTTTCTTTTCCTCGAGCTCCCTTTGTCTCTGTTTCTCCTCTCTTTCTTCTCGGAGACGCAGGTGCTCTAAGTTTATTTTCTGTTCGGCCAACTTAAGTTCAATGTCCATTTTGAGCCGAGCCATTTCTAGCTCGTGTAGTCGGGTTTTTTCTCGTTCCTGGATCTCGTCTTGCGAGAGACCCGTCCTTCGCTCTTCAGGGGCCGTGGTGGTTTTTGCTGCGATGCTTCAATCGGGGTTTCCTGCAACCCCGGTCTCTGCCCAAGACTCTAGGGCATGCTTGAAATCGTCTTTGGTACTTAGTCCGGTGGTAGCGATACCTAGTTCGATGCAGAATTGTTTTAGTTCACGATGGTTGTACTCGTCCAATTTCTCCATCTGGAATTTCTCGGTGGATCCGCTTTCTTTAGTTGTCATCGTGATTTCGTCGTGGGGTGAGCTACTGTCTGTACGATTATGCGGTGATTCGGATTGCGCCGCTGGCCACCAATGTTAGACGGACCGGGAGGGTCGGCCGAGGATAAGGGGAGCGGTCTCTAGGGAGAGCCGGCTCCAGCGATCGTACAGACAAGTAACTTCTCCCCCCCCCACAGACGGACACCACACAAGGGTAAGGTTCAACGAGATTTTATAGGCGGTTCTTAAGGTACGATAAAATGGTACAAGGAGGTCTGGACTCAGGGGTCCCCTCGATTCTGGTCTCTAGTTTGGGGAAAGGGTAGCGGGACAGTCTTGGTTACCAAAAGATGGAAATAGCTCTCAATCCTCGAGCTCGGCTTTCTAGATGATCGGGCCGCGGCGGAGCCAGCAGGTCCCGAGATGGACGAAGGAAGCGACGGTCCGCGGCGGAGCCAGCAGGTCCCGATGAAGAAGATGGTTGCAAACGGTCCGCGGCCACGCCAGCAGGTCCCGACGACGATGAAGGATTACGAAGGTTGCGAAGGTTGCGGCAGCGCCAGCAGGCAGGACGATGGTGCACACGGCAGAGCTACGGCAGCGCCAGTAGTCCGTCAGGGATGAGTTCTTCTTTGCGTCTCTCGACTCCAAGATACAACTGCCTTCCTGCTCTGGAGCTGCCCCAGTTATAGGGCTGCTGTTCTTTGATGTCCGGACCCTCGCACTTGGAGGTCGGGAGGTCCGGGATGGGGGAGTCCAGATGCCCAGCAGGGGGGTGGGGCCAGCGCCCGGGGAGGCGACGGGCGAGCGGTACTTGGCGGGGGAGAGCCATCGACACCTCTTTCTCCCATTGACTTGCCAAGTAGCCCGCTCACCTCCTGGGTGGATGGTGGTGCCGGGATGTCTGAGGCCTGACCAGGCCCCGGGTTGAGGTCGATCGGGGGCCAGGCGGCCTCGTGGTGGAGTGTCCAAGATGGCGCCCAGGATGGGCTCGCGGGCCAGCCGTGGATCGGGTCCACGAGGTCGACATGTTCGAGGGCAGGGGTCCCTGAGGGGACGGAGGACGTGCAATGGTGGTGTGTGGTACCTGTGTGACCGGGCTCGGGCCGGGGGAGAGCGGCCCTTCATGTGGCCTGTCCAACACTAATGTTATGTTAATTTATTATATTTATTTGGTCTACGCATAATTGACTTCCCTGTTTTTAACAACGTGCAATCTTTTTAGAATACATTGACTGATGTTAAGTTTTGTACTAGTAAAATATAAAAGTTTTTTAAAGTTTATTGTGTTTATGAATAAATAAAATGGGTGGGCTTCAGTAATGTAATATTAAAAAGATTGGATAGATGAATCTTACCTGAGTGGCAAAAGGTAGATCTGGATCAGAATCAATGACCAAATTCCTTCCTATATCTTTGGTTAAGATCATAATTTAAATCGTCAAAACTCGATATTGTGTTGATTTACAACTGCGAACCAATTCATGAGCATACACAATGCTATATAATGTTAACAGCATGCAGGTATAGGACTTTGAGCAGTATTTAGTGAACAGAATAAGGACTCGGTGATCATGGCCATTGACTTCAAGTTCAAACTGATTCTACCTCGGCCCGTTTCTATTAGTTTGGAGGTTGTAGTTCTCTGCAAGGAAGCACTGACCAGAATGGCTTCATCTTCTGACAATATGCTGATATTCCATTTTACAAATTCCGCTTGAAAATATAATACCTAGAGCCAGTCAGATTTAGTCTTTCTACTGTATTTCTATATCTCTGAGTGGTACTGGTTCTAGTGAATCCAAATGGGACTCCGACTGGAAGTTACTACTAGGATTATCTTTTAAATCTAAAACTGCAGTATCCCTCTCTTTGATTATGGTAATATTTATGAGGCAACCTACTCTGATGTGAAATTTGGTAAATGGTAATGCAAGAAATCATACACATGTTCTTTCCTTCAATGTATTTTCTTACAATCTGGTCATATCGAGCTTCATGACCATCCACCCTGGTCTCTTATAAGATGCCATCTCAAATAATCGTTTCAAAGGCACAAAAACTGCGAAGCGTCAATACTGATAAAATACAAAACAAGTTATATACGATATCAGTCTTAAAGCGTGCCATGTTTAAAAGCATTCACCTGGACACTTTAAGACTCCAGAGGGCACAAAGGAGGGTCAAGGGGTAAATAGAAGGAGAACAGACCCTTTCACACTCGAGTGTGTGTCGAAAATACACAGCCACAGCAGTCTCTTCTTTCCAATCTGGCAGTCACACCAGTTAAACCTTGAATATTCATATTCTGCTTTGTTAATGCAGCTTTTTCTGTGCAACGCGCCCTCATGAATATTGAGAGCGCTTTAATAATACGGTTCTGGGGGATTAGATGTCACAAATGTCAGGAGCTCTGGGCCATACCACATAGGGCGGCTTCTTCCTTTGAATGTATACTTATTTTGTGAAGGGCAGTTCGTCTCAGAAGGCTGCTGTGGATTGGAAGAATCAGGGATGATTGACAAGTTCGATGTTAGGAAATCACATTCATATCAAAATGGCCAATTAATTTAATCAGGTCATTGATTTCACAGCAAGAAGTCATAATATCGCAAACTATTAAAGTTAAACGTAAGAAAGAAATGGTATCTGTAGACTCACGTATTCTTGTTCTGCCCCCTCCTTACTCGTTGCATGTTACAGTAATGCCAGTTTTTCTATCGGTCAAGGAGCAGAGGAATCAAGAATCCTTGGCTGTAGTGAAAGGCAGATGTCCTACAGCCTACTTTTAGGGTCACAAATTACTCAAAAGATTCCTTGCTTAACCCAACCGTAGCCTTTGCTCTTGAGGTGCATTATCATTAGGGCTCCCGGTTTCATTGTATTTATTTTTCTTTGACATTTCCGTCTGTATTTATCAACTTTCTGTATTTATCCATATTTATTATGAGTTTTGTGAGAAAAATAAAGCTGAAACTTGTATATTTCCACATTTATTTGACCAATAAATATACAGTTGTGCTTGAATGCCTGCCTAGTTTCAGTGATGTAAATACCTGCATAAGATAAATCAATGCACTTATATGAAAATTTGCACATTTCATTATCAGCCTTGTGCTTATCTACTGCTGTTTTAAGCCTCTTTATTAAAATTCCTATTTTTTAACCCCCTTACCTATCAATCTACACAGTTATTGACCTGGTAGTCATGGCAAAGTGTATTTAGAATCACTCAAAAAGCACCCAATTCCCATTTTTATCCACATTTAAAAATAAATACAGACACGAAAATAAAGGGTTTTCTGTCTGTATTGATCTGTAAAAATCAGTAAAAACGGAAAACAGGGTGCCTTAATTATCATTTAAACATGTCAAGCTCACATCTTGCGAGAGGACTGGAGAAGCCATGATGAGCATGTGAGCGAAGGGAACTGGTCACCTGACATTTGTTTCTTCATCAGTCTATGGCCCTTTATCAGTCCAGTGTCTTCTTCTACATCCCACAAGACCAAACAAAGTATTTCTAAAGATCAAGGAGCCCACATTAAGTCTCATGTGTCATCTGTCAGCACGTCCTTGTGCTTATTCAGAATGTGGTGCACCAGCACACTCATTATTTATCATTAGGGCCACATTGTTATTTTTTTAAGTGAATGGGTATTTATAATATATTAGATTGCTTACAGGTCACTCTCCTTAAAACTGGGGATGTTCTTACCAAGAGAGACCTGAAACTACCGGAGCCATTGGTCACCTGGGTTTTCCTAAAGCCCTGTTCGCATGTGATGTGACAGTTCGATTTCACTTACTTGTGTCCCCCTGCTATTTTTTTTACTATATGCCACGTTATTCTATGTCTGTCCAGTTACTGACTTTTCAGTGGCGGCCCCTAAGGCAGAGGAGCATCGCCCCACTGCTTTTCAGCAGTGCAAGAAACAATGAAACGATAACTAAACGTTATTAACATTTTTTTTTCCGTATCAGCAGCTTTGCGGGCGGGGTGGGGTGAGGCGGGGCTCAGTGGGAGGAGTTGTTTGCACTCCCTAAGTGGGCATGAATGTTTGGCCGGCTGTCTGCGTCCAGCCAAACAGTCTTGCGTACTTAGCATGTTCTCCACCCAGGCTGCATTACAGTACAGCCTGGGTGGAGAACATTCCCAGACTCCCATTCCCTGCCTGGGTACTGAACCACATCGCTCAGACCAATCACAACGCTGCATTGCAGCGTCGTGATTGGCTCAGGGGGGTGTAGGTGCTTCCTGCTCAGGCCAGAGGGAGGGATGAGAAGAAGAGACATGACAAGGAGGACGCGGCACGGAAGTAAGTTACATTTTATTTTTATTTACCCCATCCTCCCTCTCCTCACCACACCCCAATCCGTGCCAGCCGCCACTGTGACTTTTCTGAGATAAAATGCTCTTCAGCACTAAGCTGCCACCAGTGCTTTCGGTTCTTTGGATCAAATCACAGAATTAGCGTGTGATTTCTTTAGTGCCAAGCGCCAAGCAATTGCAAGAGCTTCCATTTTTTGTCAGTTTTTTCGCCGTCTCCATCACTCTCCAACCGTTAAGATCAGAGTACTCACATTCTGTCCCAGCTTCATAAGAAAACTAGTTACCACTCTCTGGTGTGTGCTGTAGATAAGTATTTGTCTTAGCTACAAGGGACCCTTCATTTTCTCTGCTCGGTTCCTATTCCTGAACCTGGCAAGGGGGGTTTGGCAACCGAAAAACACAACCCTGGATTTCGGTACTCTTTCCCTGCCTCCACTGATGCAGATGCAAAAATGAAAAAAACTGTGATAAAGCGACCTTACTGTCCGGTGTTGAAATTAAATCAAAACTAATGTTTAAAAAACAAAAGAACACAAACATTCACAAGTTATAGTTTACTGAGCTAGCTATAACTTGCGTATCACCATGCACTGCTCACATATTACAGAACTCATGACAGGTTAATGACACCACAGATGACATCTCAAATGGCATCTTGTGCTCCTTCCATGCAAACAACATCTAAAATGTATTTATAGGTTGTAATTGGCAAAGACCGCATATGTGCTCTATACTCATACTGCCACACATAACTTAGTCTAAACACATATGCAACAACCATGTCGCACTTGGCTGTATTAAGGACCTGGTTGCAGAAGACTTTAAGGCCATTTTAAACAGGAGAGGCCAATAGGCAGCTTTGTAAACTCTTTAAAGGGATTGTGGCGCTTCGGAAATCGCTACATAAATTGCTGCACATTAGTAACACCGAATGGAAAACATTGGCGCTCATATTTACTCATAAACATTAAACTGCATATCGACAGTCATTCCTGAAATTGAAAATTAAATGGTGTCCTTGCTAAGGAAGGTAGGCAGAGGTTTGTACAGTTGTGACTGTTGCAATGGGCCATTCGTCTAATAGTTGATTAGGTGGACTTTGCCTTTGTAATTAGGCCTGGGCGGAGTTTGTGGAGTTCCGTTACGCTAAGTGTCCAAAACACTCCCCTGTTCTCTGCGAACTTCCGCAAGTGGCAGAGTGCGTTACATCATTGCGTACCCACTGATTTTTAGCCCATTGTGTTTGTCCTGCGCTGTAAAATCAGAGTGAACTGCAGCATGCGTAGCACAAAAGGGTGCCGCTTCATTCTACTGCTCGAGTACATGTTCAAATCCAGTGGCAGCTTGGTTTCTCAACGTGAGCCTACATAACCCTAGCGATCATGGCGGCGAGGAAAAAACACAGCAAACTTCGCAAGCGGAGCAGAATTTCACACCCAGGGCTATTCAGGATTCCTGCTTTAGAGTTTACAAGCTACAAGGGAACACAACCATTGATGACTGAGCTAGGCACACAGCTCGTGTTTCTGGCTGTTTGTGTGGGTGATACGTGGTTTGATAATCATTGTCCATACATGAGGGCAGAACATATGTCTGCTTTCTTTGTAGATTGGATATACACTTTCTAGACAGTCATGATGGGCGCAGCACTTTCCACCATCAGAGATGCTTTATGACTCCAGGTCATCTTTGGAAAAGATTTTGCTCAGAAATGAGACCTGGGAGGGTGAATTGATCAGAGTCTAAAATGTTTGCCACTGACAAACAGGAGAGGCCAATTGAATCGTAGTCACCCCCTGGCCCCATCTGATTGATCTCGGTCGGATAGCTGCCCCAAAAGTAAAGCCTATACAGACCCTTAGACAGAAAGAGAGTCACTGTGGTCTGATCAATGTAAGGTCACTCGCAAAACACAAAGTAGAAATAGCAGACACCATCCTTCAACATAACCTGGACATGCTATTTCTCACAGAAATATGGACAGATCCATCGTCCGACTACGATTTTTTAGTCGCTGTGCCTCATGGCTTTGCTTCATCAAGATTTGACAGACCCTTGAAGCGAGGGGGCGGTCTCGCCGTCATTTATCGCAAACACCTTAGAGCCTCCTTCTCTTCAGTGGTTAACCCTTTCTACAAAGGATTGAATTTTTCGATAGAATTAAATTCAAAAAACACCGTTAGGGGAACTTTGGTTTACCGCCCTCCGGGCACAAGGACTAACTTTGTTACTAACCTAGACTCACTGCTGGAACCCCATTTTACGACAAAAAGGTTTACTATCCTGGGGGACTTTAATATACATCTTGATTTGATGTCAGATAAGGATACATTGATGTTCACTGAATCCATGGAAATGATGGGGATCACTCAGCTGGTTCATAAACCCACACACCAGGCAGGGCATACCCTGGATGGTATTTTTAACTCAGTTACTCGAGTGACAGTAAAAAATACACTTCCTTTGGTCTGGTCAGACCACTCTTTGATCTTATTTGACTATCCTGCCCAAATCATATTAGAAGCCTGCCCTAATAAAGATCAGGGAAAATGTTTTAAGGCATGGAATAAGATAGATATTAATCTGCTTGAACTCCAACTTAATCAGGCATGTCCTAGTCAACAGGTAGATCAAGCAGTTGAGAGTTACGACTGGATGAATAGTGCCTTTGCAGCAACAAATGGCAAAAGCACTGGGAATCGTAGCCAACCCTCGGCTCCCTGGTTCACGGAAGCTCTGCGTTTAGAGAAACAAAGATGTCGTAGACTGGAAAGGCATTGGAGAGAGAACTGTGAAGACGAGGAAAAAGAAAGTTACAAACATGCGTTAGCTAATTACAAAAATCTTTTAATTACGGAGAAAAAGACTTACTTCACTAAACAGATAGAATCATCTAAAAACTCAGTCAAACACTGTTTCAGGTTGTGAAGCAGCTTTCAACTCCGATTAACTGCCCGCAATAAAAGAGCAGCCAATCTTTATGTGATAGTATAGATAGCGCTTTTATCAATATATATAGTATCTTTACCACCACTTCCAACAAGGCAACTGAGAGGCACCCCATTGTTGTGTCCCACAGAAAAAATGAGCTGCTGACTCTCTCACAGCTATCAAATGAGCTTGTGGAAAAACTTATTCAAGATACCAAATCGGGATCCCCTTCGGATCCATGCCCCCCGGCAGTTCTTGAAAACATTGCAGGGGAGGTAAGTCCAATTTTAACCAACATTTTTAACAATATGTTTTTATCAGGAACTTTTCAGTCAGTCTGGAAAGAAGCAATTATTCTCCCTTGGCTAAAAAAAGCTAATCTAGATCCTTCCACAACTAGCAACTACCGTCCGATTGCAAGGCTCCCTTTCCCTCCTAAGATGGTCGAGAAAATTATGAATACCCAACTTACTCAATTCATCCAGGAGAATGAACTACTCGACCCATCCCTGTTCGGTTTCTGTTCTGGGTATAGCACGGAGACAGCCCTCATCAAGGCCACGGAGGAGATCAGGGCAGTAATGGATAAGGGTGGTGCTGCTGTTCTGATTCTCCTTGATTCATCAGCGGCTTTGATACCGTGCACCACGACACACTACTCGTAGGCCTTGAATCTCTAGGGATTATGGATCTCGCCCATGCTCTACTTTCATCCTTTCTGAAGAACAGAAGGCAGAGAGTTTCCCTTGACCAGTATCAGGCTACTCCCTATGTTCTACCATGTGGGGCCCCCCAGGGCTCGTCGTTAAGCCCCACATTGTTTAATGTTTGTCTCTGAACTTGCACCTTTAATACAGCAGTTTGGCTTCAATTTGACATCCTATACCGACGATACTCAGATCGCCGTTGCAGCTTACAAAAACACTTTATCCCCGGCAGTGCAGTTTCAAAGTTGCATGAGAAAAATCAGCCTCTGGATGGGTAGACATTGTTTAAAACTCAACTCTGATAAAACCGAGGTGGTTACCTTCGACAATTTACAGCCCAAATGGGATGGGCTATGGTGGCCGGCTGAACAAGGACGGACTCCGGAACCAGTGAAGCAGGCTAAAAACCTTGGAGTCCTGATAGATAACGGTCTCACTTATGCGCATCAAATTAATGCTATAGTTGCAGCTGCTTTCTATCTGCTGAGGAAACTCAAAAAGGTCTTGCTATTTATTCCTCAGGATCTTAGGAAAACAGTGGCGACTACCCTGGTGCTGCTTAAGTTGGACTACTGTAACGGTTTATACCTTGGGTTACAGAAACAACATCTAAAGAAGCTCTAGATGGTACAGAACGCTGCAGCCAGGCTTCTACTGAAAATCCCCAAGTACCAATCGGTCAAAGAAGTGATACTGAATCGCCACTGGTTGCCTGTGGTGCAACGTTCCAAGTTTAAGGCTCTCTGCCTGGCCCATAAATCATTGAATGGGGCAGGACAGGTACCTCTGAAACATCTCTTCTCATGGTACCATCCAGGTAGGCAGCTAAGATCGACAAACGCCAGATTAATGCTGGTTCCTAATATCCGAACCGCCAGCTGCGGAGGTCGGAGCATGGAATATTGTACAGCAAAATTATGGAATGCTCTCCCTGTATCGTTGAGAGGGTTGAACTCCTTCTCTTCCTTCAGAAAACAGTTAAAAACTTGTCTATTTTCAAATTAGCCGTTTTGTTACCTTCCCCGTCCACAGGTTCTTACTCTAGTTCAGCGCCAAGACACCTCAGGGTATACGCGCGCTTAATAAGTTTCATTAACATTAACATATGTGAAGATGTATTATGTACTCGTGCTTTTTGTGTCCACAGAAGAGCCCTGCATTCCCTACCATATATTCAGCGCTTGCTTTCATGGCTAGCCCATTGCATCAGTTGAAAGTGCGTGGATAGAACTGTACATATTCTGGGTGCTGCTTTGGGCATCCAATATATCATAGCTTCCCTCCCACCATGACTTCCTGATGATGAATAATTATAAGACAGCATTTCTTTAGTGCTTTCCCCTTTTATGGACAATCTAATGGCAAAGTAACACCAACCTAGGGAGCTCATAGTTTGCAGGAGACTCGACGCCGTTGATGGGATCTTCGGTACCGTCAGGTGAGCCCTGCACTCGACCTCGAGTGGATCTCGTGCCTCCTTCGGAGCCATCTTCAAAGCCGGTTCCGGCGCAGACGGCGCCTTGTTCGACGCCTTCGGCGCCGTGTCCACTGATTCGGTCACGGAGAGAAGCTCAGAGGCTCTCAGAAGAAGAGCAGTACTGTAGACAGAAGGTAGAAGAAGGTGAGTTGGAAGAGGCTCTGGATGAATTCGAAGGAATTCAGGAGGTGAGCGGTTTGGCTACCTCTTCAGAGTGGGAACTCTCTTCTACCAGGGCTTTACCACCTCAGGAGATTACTCCTTATCATTTGGTTATAAGAAAAGCTGCAGAGATTTTGGATTTGCAGTTATCTACTGCTGAATACAAACCAAATTTATTGACAGAGGTCTTGCATGCACCATCCTCTATAGTTGAACCTCTATTACCATTTAATGAAGCTTTGTTGGATCCTATCCTAGAAGTTTGGCATAAACCACTCTCTTCGCCTGCTGTTTCTAAGGCTGTGGTTAGAAGAGATAGGACTGTACCAGGGAATCCAGGTTTTCACATCCATCTTATCTCCAGAGAGTTTGGTGGTGCAAGCATATTGCTCAAAGCAATCTTCAGGTGCTTTTCCACAGGCCCCAGCTGACAGAGATTCAAAGAAAATGGATAAGTCAGCTAAAGAGGTTTTCTCCTCTTCTAGCATGGGTCTGAAATTGACCAATGCCACGTGTCTTCTAGGACGTTACTTACATGCTTTGATTGCTCCGCAAAGCAATTGGCCCCCAAGTTGCCTGAAGAGGAAAGAGGAAGCTTTATGGAGGTTCTGTTAGACACACAGGCTGCGTCTAGACAAGTTATTTAGTCAGAACTAGATACGGCTGACTCTGTAGCTAGAATATAGGCTCCTCTATTGCTACAAGAAGGCAAGCTTGGCTTCGATCTTCTGGATTTTCCCCTGATGTTCAGGCTACTCTTGTTGATTTGCCCTTTGATGGGTCGAAGCTCTTTGAGGAAAAAGCTGATGCTGCCTTGCAGAGGTTTATGGATAGCAGGGCCACTGCTAAATCCTTTGGATTGCAGACCCAGTCGAGAGGTTTTGGCTTTAAGAGATATTGAGGCTTTGAAAGTCCTCCTTTCACAACTTCTGTAAACCTCAACAGCAGCAGCAACAGCAACATCCACTCTATAAATCTTATAGAGGAAGACCTGGAGGTTGCCAATGTGGTTCTTCCTGCAATCTCTCCACCTCCTCTTTTGCCTCCCAGGCTCCTTCTGGTACTGCAGGAAAGCAGCCCTAGATCCCCCATCCTGGAACATGTGGGTCCTGTTGGTGTTCGGCTGTCTCACTTTCTGCAAGGTTGGAAGTCAGTCACAACAAATCTTTGGGTTTTAAAACTTGTGGAGAATGGGTGTGCCTTTCCCTTTCGGGAATTTCCTCCTCCCTACCCTCCTTGCCAGGGTTATTGTTCAGAGGACCATTTGCTTCTGCTACAGAAGGAGGTTCTTGCATTACTTCAAACAGGTGCAATAGAGGTGGTTCCAGAGCAGGAAAGGGATCAGGGATGCTACTCTCGGTATTTCCTGATCCCCAAAAAGGACGGCAGGTTACGTCCGATCCTGGACTTCAGGATCTTGAAGTTTTACCTGAAACAGGAGAAATTCAAGATGCTGACCCTTGCGCTGGTTCTTCTTGCGCTGCAGGAAGAGGACTGGATGGTGTCGATCGACTTACGAGATGCGTATTTTCACATTCCCATTCTGAAGTCGAACAGGAAGTATCTCTGTTTTACGGTTGGGTCGCAACACTACCAGTTTGAGGTCCTCCCGTTTGGTCTTACTACTGCACCTCGAGTCTTCACAAAGGTGATGGCAGTGGTGGCAGCTTATCTCAGAAGTTCGGGGATTCCTGTTTTCCCCTATCTGGACGACTGGCTGCTCAAAGCAGAGTCGCCGGAGATGGTGCTCCATCATCTGCGGGTAACATCTCATCTGTTGTTCGACTTGGGCTTTTCAATCAATGTGCCCAAATCTCACTTGGTGCCCTCTCAGCGCAACCTGTTCATCGGAGCGGTACTGAACACTACTGTGTGTCAAGGATTTCCTCCCCCACAAAGGATTCTCGACATTCAGGAGATGATTCCTTTATTCCACAATGGAGCGGTTGTTCCAGTTCTGAAGGTCCTTTGCCTGCTCGGTCTGTTCGCTTCCTGCATTCTGTTGGTCAACCATGCATGCTGGCACATGAGGGCGCTTCAGTGGTGTCTCTGCAGGCAGTGGTATCAGCATAACGGAGATCTCGGGGAGTCAGTCAGGATTTCCAGAGAAGCTGCAGTGGATCTGTCCTGGTGGAGCCTGGCGGGCAATCTGTCTCAAGGAAAGCCCTTCCATCTTTCTCCAATGTTGGCCTCAGTGATAACGGTTGCCTCTACCCTAGAGTTGGGTGCTCATCTGGAGATCGAGGAACTTTGGTCTCCAGAGGAAAGGTTGCTTCACATCAACCTTCTGGAATTGAGGGCGATACTTTTGGCTCTCAAGGCCTTTCTCCCTTCTCTTCGTGGTCAGTCGGTTCAAGTCCTGACGGACAACACTACCGCGATGTGGTATGTCAACAAACAGGGAGGAGCAGGGTCGTACCGTCTCTGCAGGGAGCCATTGCGGCTCTGGTCTTGGGCTCAGGACCAGCAGATTTGCTTGATGGCGAATCATCTGGCCGGGCTGTTGAACGTGCGTGCGGACAGGTTCAGTCAGCAGTTCTCCGCCGACCACGAGTGGAGGCTTTATCCAGAGGTAGTTTGTCACGTCTTCCGTACATGGGGAGCTCCTTGGGTGGATCTGTTTGCCACTCTTGAACGCGCACTGCCTGTCATTCTGCAATCTCCAGTTTCCGAGGCAGGGAGCTTTGGGGGACGCATTTCAATTGAGCTGGAGTTAACAACTACTTTATGCATTTCCTCCCATACCCTTGATTCCTCGGGTTCTGAGGAAGGTTCGCCAAGACCGGGCCCAAGTTATATTGATTGCCCCGGATTGGCCAAGAAGGGTGTGGTATACAGACCTTTTTCACCTCTCATCGCACCCTCCGCTCTGTCTCCCTCTCAGGGCAGATCTCCTCTCGCAGTTGCAGGGGCAGGTTCTAGACCCCCACCTCCAGAGCTGGCACCTTCATGCCTGGAGATTGAACGGGGCAACCTGAGTGCCTTCTCGCTCCCCGCCTGGCGTGGTGGATGTTACTTTATCAGCCAGGCGACACTCCACCAAGTCTATTTATTCATACAGATGGTCAAAATGTGTTCAATGATGTGGAGAGAGATCCATTGACCCTTTAAAGGCCCACCTATCAAACGTTCTTCAGTTTGCTCTTTCTTTGGCTCAGTAGGGTTGTGCTGTGGCCACGGTTAAGGGCTACTTGTCGGCCTTATCAGCTTTTCTGTGTCTACCTGGTCAGCCCTCTTTATTTAAGTCTTCTATTGTTTTAAGATTTATCAAAGGACTCACCAATAGGTTCCCACCTACTCCCTTTATTATGCCCCAATGGGATCTTAATCTTGTTTTGACTTTTTTGATGGGTTCCCCTTTGAACTTTTGTCTTTTAAAACAGTCCTTCTGGTAGCGATTACCTCAGCAAGGAGGGTGAGTGAGCTTCAAGCTCTTAGTTCGAAACCTCCGTTTTTGACCATACATGCTGAAAGGATGGTCCTTATGACCAGGGCTGCTTTTCTGCCTAAGGTAGTTACTCCCTTCCATCTGGGGCAGTCCTTATTTCTCCCTGTGTTTTATCCTCCCCCTCACCCTTCCAAGAAGGAGGAGGAGAGACTTCAGCCTAAAAGAGCAGTGAGCTTTTATTTGGACAGAACAAAGGATTTACGTTTAGACGATCAGCTACTCCTTTGCTGGTAAGGAACCTCCTGAGCGTATAAGAGCTCATTCTACTAGGGCTAAGTCTTCTACCACTGCTTTAGCCAGGGGTGTTCCTGTGTTGAACATTTGTAAGGAAGTGACTTGGGCCTCCCTCCATGCTTTCGCAAAGCATTACTACTTAGATTCTGAGGTGAGGAGGGAGGGCCATTTCACTCGTTCTGTCTTGCAGGACTTTTTGGTATAAATAAGGTAGACACCCTTCTCCGGGAGTGGGACTGCTGTGGGAATCTATTTATAAGGTGAGGAATCCACAGGCAGATGTATCCATCAGAAGAACAAGTTACTTACCTTCGGTAATGCTTTTTCTGGTGGATATAGTATCTGCCTGTGAATTCCTCACTGACCCACTCTCCTCCCCAATGTCCATCGTTGTATACCTTAAAGAATGCCTTATTTGGCTTGTTGATTTGTATTGTATCTTCTTTCAATCTGGTACATTTGTAGGAAATGCTGATTTTCTTTAGCTTTCCTTTTTTGATGTATAATGTGTATATTGATTCAAATGTTGTGTACTGTGTGTACTATACAGGAAGCGTAGCGGACGAGCGCAGCGGGAGCGCCGTTTGCGCACCGAAGGCAGGCCTAAGGCAAGCCCGTCTGCGCCCGTCCGCGCCAAGTTCGCGACAGGCGCAGGAAACTCTGGTCTAGCACCCCCGTCAGTAAGGTACCAACCCGACGTCCTACACAGTCTACGCAGGAAAAACAGCTGCACTTGTAAGATAGATATGAAGAACATCAATGGACCCTTCAGCTGTAAACTCTGTAGGTGGTCTTCTTCCAGAGACCCAGCCTTGACACTAATTCCTGAAACCAACTCAATAGATAATATGTCGCACTTTAAAGGAGGGATGATCGACGCTCGCTCCATGTGTAGCCACAGCCAAGATATAAAAGACCTTATTCTAGAGTTAGACCTCGATTGCCTCCTTATAACCGAAACCTGGTTAACTGATAATAGTAACCCTGATCTAGCCATCGCCCTTCCCCAGGGCTATACAGACTGAAGGGGAGAGGTGGAGGAGTTGCCGTGGTGCTAAGAAACGGTTTTAACTGCCACACATTCAACTTAGACCCCCTAAAAGATATAGAAGGCCTTAGCTTCTCAATCAAACTGAACGAAACCTCCTCCTTCTCTGGAGGACTGATCTACCGCCCCCCTGGTAATGCTACCAGATTCCTTGACACTCTTAGTGACTCTTTGGGCCACCTTCTCATTAGATACCCACACTTCACTCTCTTGGGTGATTTTAATCTGCACCTTGATTCCAAAACTGACTTACAGGCTTTTAACTTTCAACAGACCCTAGAAATTTTCAACCTTCAACAAAGGGTTACACAGCCCACACACCAAGCTGGTCGCATACTAGATGGGGTATGTACGAACCTTCCCCTTCTAACAACCCTACCTCTTGTCCCACAAATATGGACCGATCATAGTCTGATCCCGTTCTGTATCAAAACCTCCCGTCCCCAGAATGCAAGTAAACCTAGTTCACACTCGGATAACTACGTCAATTGGAAAAAAATAGAGGAAAATTTCAAGCTTAAGCCTATCACCCAAACACAGTTCCTTAATCTTACCGGCGACGCTGAACATGACTCTAAACTCTTCCAGAGCTGGATACAGCAGGAGATCAAAGCACGCGAACCTCCCAAACGTCCCCGAAGTATAGAGAAAAAACTTAAGACAAATGCCCCCTGGTTCACTACAGAATTAGCCAAAGCCCATCTACTATGTAGAAAAGCCGAACGCAAGTGGCGTATAACGTACGACACGGCAGATAAACTCTCTTATATTCAGCTGAGAAAAATATATCACTCCAACATTAAAACCGCCAAGAAAGTCTTTTATACTAATGCCATCACTGATGCCAAACAGAAACAAAAAACATTGTTTTCGATAGTGAAGACTTTCACCCATCCCAGAGCGTTACAACCTGAAATTCCCCCATCTCAAGAGTTTTGCAACCAAATAGCTGACTTTTTTGAGGAGAAAATTGACGCAATTCAAAAAAACTTTCCTACACCTCAAGTGGCCCAGACTTCAACCATGTCTGTTCAGAGAGTAAACCCAGTCGGAAGTCTTAACCCTTTCACACCGGCCAGTTTAGACCAAACAAGAGAAGTAATTCTAGCATTCAAATCAGGATCGCCTTCAGACCCATGCCCCCCCAGAATTCTCCATCAACTAATTGATGTGGTGAATCCAATCATAAACAAGATTAACTCTTCCCTCAGCACTGGGATCGTTCCACGAGAATGGAAACAGGGAATAGTAAAACCCCTGATGAAAAAACCAAATAAATCCCCATCTGACCTCACCAATCTACGCCCGATGTCTCTCCTCCCTGTTCTAGGAAAAATTACCGAACAAATGGTCTATAGAGAACTTAAAAGTCATCTTGAAGCATACAACGTACTCCATCCCCAACAGTCAGGTTTTCGTCCCCATCACTCTACGGAAACTGCACTGATTGAATTGACAGACTCTATAAAGCTGCTGCAGGATCAGAAGAAGAACGCGGTTCTGATTCTTCTGGACCTCACAGCAGCGTTTGATACTATTTCGCATTCCATACTGCTAAGCAGACTGAAAGATATCGGTATCTCAGATGTGGTTCTTGCGTGGATCACTTCCTTTTTAACCGACAGATCCCAAACGATTGCCCTGGGTCCTTTCCTCTCTAAACAGAAGAGGGTCCCATCGGGAGTTCCTCAGGGCTCCATCTTGAGTCCTCTACTCTTTAAAGTATACCTGATCCCACTTATATCACTGATTGAGTCATTCGGCATACTTGTAACATCGTATGCCGATGACACTCAACTCATTGTACCTCTAGAGGAACATTCCACTAAGGCTGAACAAAACCTTAAAAACTGTCTGAAGGCCGTTTTCCATTGGATGGATAAAAACCACCTAAAATGCAATTCCAGCAAGACAGAAATCCTCCCTATGGGAAAAAAGGCTAACTTCTGCCCCAGCCTATGGTGGCCTGAAGACTCCGCTGCTCCCCCCCAGACCGTAACAATAGCAAAGAATCTTGGAGTTCTGTTCGACACCGAATTATCCTTCGACCAACACGTCAGGACTGTGGCTGGCCGCTGCTTCGGCATCATAAAATCTCTTAAAAAATTCTTCGACTTCCTACCCACGGACTCAAGAAAAGCTGTAGCAGTGGCTCTAATTCTCGCCCGCCTAGACTACTGCAACGGTCTTCTGGCAGGCGCAAGAAAATCTACACTTAAAAAACTCCAAAGTGTACTCCACTCGGCAGCCAGATTAGTTTTAAAACTACCTAGAAAATCCTCAATATCATCTGCCTTAAAAACTCTCCACTGGCTCCCTCTGCATAAAAGAATATTTTTTAAGATTCTTATTGTTGCATTCCGGGCATTCAATAGCACAGGCCCTAAATATCTCATCAGGCGTTTTCCCCACTACAACCCTAACAGAACCCTGCGATCCTCCAATGACAATCAAATAATGCTAGCTAGGTTTAATCTCAAAACCAAAGGTGGCAAAACCTTAAACTACCTGGCCTCTAAAGCCTGGAACTCTATGCCCAAAAATCTTAGGTCCCAAACCCAAGAAATCCAGTTCAGGAAGCTACTAAAAACCTGGATCTTCAATCTTCCAGATGATTACAGCATGGCCGCCATCTAATCTTGATCTTTACTATGTAATTGATCTCCTACCAAGAAATCAGTGCCAAGATGCTCCTTTCGGGAGCGACCGTTGCGCTCTACAAATACCACTACAAATTACAAATTACAAATTACTATGGTTTGTTGTCGGTCCGCTTGTTTCGCCTCGGAGGCACAGGAAAAAATGGGTGGAACTGACGTCATCACGCTGACGAGGCTCTCTTATGGCTCCTGAGACGTCATGCGGAGTCGCGAGCGGAACTGGCGTCCTCGTCGGCGTGGAGAGCCAGGGAAAAAATTCCGCAGAATGCTGGTGCAGGGGATATTCATTAGGTGAGGAATCCACAGGCAGATACTGTATCCACCCGAAAAAGCGTTACCGAAGATAAGTAACTTGTTCTTTAGTCTCAATGATTGGTACACCAATTGGTTGGACTGCTTCCATAATCGGAAACTATCTCAGCAGGGTACGGTAACTGTGGTAAACTGGGCGGCACACATATCACCCCTCCACTCGTTCCATTTACTTCATATTTGTGTCCACTTTCTCGGGCACCCCTATATACATATACTGTTTTCACCCTAAATATGCACCAGTCCATGTCTTGTTTCCATTCCACCACTGTTGGTGTCTCCTAAACCCCCCATTTTCTTGCAATATTTCGCTTAGCGACCATCTGACTCAGCGATGCCCATTCTCTTTACTGCCCAAATCTGTCAGTTCCCATATATTTAGCAGACATATTTAAACCTCAAGCACCAGTCCCTCTCCCAGTACCTCCTCCATACACCGGACTACGTCCCTCCAAAAGTTACTAATGTGGTAGCACTCCCATATTATCTGTAAAAACGTGCCTTCCAGGCCGCACTGTCATCTGCAACTAGTCTTCTCTGTATCCCTTCTTGACTAATGATGGCCCTGTAAAATATACTTTGTGAAATATTTTCAACTGTACCAATTTTAGTTTGGAGGAAATTGCAACGTCTCTGGGCGATGCCAATGCTTCCAACCAGTCTTTATCCTCCAGCTCCCACAAATCACTTTCCCACTTTTCACAGAGCTGTGGGAGAGGATCCGGTGAGTGGTTAATCAGCTTTGAGTAACTCGGGAAAATTGCTTTTTTTGGTTTGTGAGGCAAAGCCTCAGGAGGAGTCTCACCACTTGGGACAGCTGTCAGCAAGGCATGTCGTACCTGTAGATAGCTGAATCTTTCGGTTTCTGCTAGTTTATATTCTTGTTGTAAAGTCAAGAAGGGGACAGCCTCCCCTTTTTCCAAAGATCACCCACCCTAGCTATTCCGATGGTTTCCCACTTATCAAAGCCTCTTGTCTTCCAGCTGTTCCGTATCCCAAAGTGAAGTGGCTTGTGTAATTTTCTTTCCCATCCCAGACTCTTACGCCCTGTGTGCCACACCTGAGTTGAGTGCCTCGTGGAACCGGTCAGCTGTAGTTTTGTGGGCCTTAAATAAAGTGCACATGTGCAATATCCCCCAGGTACAGCTCAGTGCTGTGTTGACTTCTAAAGCCATATTGAGAGCTGTCTAGAAGTTTGTTATCATTAATAAACTGGGTTAGCTCTATATTGATAGCCTCCTCCACGATCTTGGCTTGAGAATATAGTTGAGAGATCGGCCTGTAGCTGTCCGGATCTCTATGGTCCATATTTGTTTTTTTCAACAGTGGGAGAATGGATGCCCTCTTCCATTGTGTTGGAAATTTCCATCGGAAAACATGCGGTTGAAGATATCTTTAAGGTAATTGGCTGTAACCTCAGGGGCCAGGTGGAGAACTCTAGGGGGGCATGGGTCCCAGGGGGAATCCAATCTTGTCCGACTGAGAATCGTCATGACCTGTGTATACGAAATGGGATTAAATGTGTTAAAGGTAGGGATAATGACCATTGCATGCTTGCAGACTGCGGTTGTAGACTCGGTGTATGCTAGAGCTGAAATACTGGAACAATTTTGGCAACATCTTGAGTGGGTGTACGCGGCGGGCCAGGCTGTTAGACTGGAATACTATACACCATTCCTGGAGGGGCTCCAAATGCAGAAGCTCCCCTCGGAAGCTCAGACGGAATTAGAGAAGCAACTAACGGCAGAGGAGATAATAGAGGTGATAACAGAAATGCCTAAAGCTAAAGCCAGGGGTGGGGGGTTTGAGGTGATGGATTCCCAATTAAATTATACAAGACTTACCAGATGAAGCTAGTGCAACCTCTCCTACAGACTGTCAGTGAAGCCTATGAGAGGGGAGTATTTCCCCCGTCCATGAGCGAAGGAAAAATCTGTATGCTCCTAAAGCTGGGTGGTGATGAACAGGACCCTGCGGCATACCGGCCACTCACAATGATAAATACTGATGTCAAAATTCTATGCAAAATATTAGCCAAACAGCTGGGTCCTTGTATTAACTACCTTGACCATGAAGACCAATGTGGGTTTATACCTGGTCGCAACACAACTATGAACAATAGACGCTTAGTGCATATTTTGAAAGAGACACACGATGTTATGGAGTAGAAGGCCCAGGTATACATAGATCTCAAAAAAGCATTCGATATGTTGGATTGGGGATACTTTCAGGAAGTGCTGAGAGTGATGGAATTTGTTCCGCGGTTCCGTTGGTGCGTGCATATCCTTTATACGTAGCCGAGTTTTCAGGTACTGCTGAGAAGGAGTAGGTCAGCCAAATGGGTGCTGGAACGTGACACCCGTCAAGGATGCCCCCTATCACCATTGTTATTTGCCGTGGCCATTGAGCCATGGCGATGAGGGAGAGATCTTCTACCGTGGGAAATACAGATACGGAATGATATCCTCCTTGTATCTCTTGATGCAGATGATGCGCTGTTTTATGTCACATCTACCCGCATTGCGGTTCCCAATCTTTTACAGCTCCTAGACGAGTTTTCTACCTGTTCAGGGCTGCGACTTAATAGACCTAAATCATTCATCTTTCCACTGGCAGGACTGGTAGCGAAAAATCCAGAGGAGCTATCGAGCCTCAGATTACGCTGGGAAATATGTAATTTCAGCTATTTGGGCGTGCAGGTGGCACACGGGGACGCACAAGTCCTAATCCTGATAGAATCCCTAAAGCGCTCTGTGGCATTTTGGAATTCACTTCTGTTGTCCGTAATGGGGAGGATAGTCGTGGCAAAAATGGTGCTATTGCCCCGGTGTTTCTACACCCTACAAAATGTATTATATAACATACTCATGACAGTCTTTAGACAACTGAACTCACTGCTGGTTCCGCTGTATTGGGCAGGGAAGCACAGTAGGGTGGTGTTGCAGACCCTATCAACAAGCTAAGTAAAGGGAGGCCTCAAGGCACCCCATCTAGACTTATAGTACTATGCGGCCCAGCTGCAACATGTAGTTTGGTGGATGGACAAGGGAGACAATTGGGAGAGGAGGTTGATTAACTGGCGGGTGTAGCTGGGAAGTTTCCCCGCAATTTTAATGGAGGGTGTGGGAGCCTCCACGGACTTGCCATATATTGTTAAGCAAACAGCGTTCATTTGGCAGAAGTTTGTGGAGCGTGTGCTTAAACATGAACCGTTTCACCGGGAATTGAGTCTTAGGATCTTGGCCCCAGTACAAAAAATTGTAGAAAACATGTCCTATCAGACCTGGAGAGAAGGTGGATACCAGGTACTGTCAGATCTGTATACAAATGATACTTTTGTCTCCTTTGAACAAGCTTGTGATGAGTTTGGGCTAGGAAAAGGGCAAAATCTGCATTATGCGGATCTTATGGAACTGTTTAAATTGACCTGGCCTGCTTATCCACAAGCCCCGGTAGTAACTCTAGATATATTGCTCACATGTGGGGGAGCGGGTGGTGCTTGGTGTTGTTACATGTACAGGGCAATGAGGGCAGACACAACGACCCCTTCCCTTAAGGCACGAGCGTCATGGAATGAGGATGTGCAGGCTCTCCTGGCGGATAGGGTGCGGTAGGGGACCTGATCCTTAACGCGTACGGTATCATTTTGCAGCGGGTATATATGATTCCAGCTAGGCTTCATCGCATTGACCTAGTCACATTCATGAGTGTCCCGGATGTAGCGGGGTATGAGCAGGTTTCATGCATTTGGCGTGGGAGTGAGTGGAGGTGTATGTGTACTGGGAACGGGTAGTTGAAAGAGGGTATTGGTACATGCAACGGAGTTTGTCCTGTACATTGTCTGTTGGGACAGGCTCCAAGACCCAGAAAGAAAAAAAGTGGCATACAAATTGTTGCAGCTGACCGTTTTGTTGACCCGACGGAGGATAGCCATAGTATGGATGAGTGGTATTACTTCAATGATAGAAAGCTGGTTGAGAGATGTGCGAGAGTGGTCTTTGGCAGAAGAGATACACATAAAGGCAAGTAGAAAGGATGAAAAGCTAGAGGAAGATGTTAGTTGTTGGAGAGAACTGTCTAGGGAACACTCAATCCAATGGAGGGTGCGGCCATGCAAAGTAAAACTAACACTAGTGACAGCGAGACAAATGGTGAGGCCTGAGCTATGCCTGAATACAGCTGGAACTGCGCCTTTATGAAACAAGTTAATTGTGTAAGGATATGAAAATAGAACCTGTATAGCGCAAAAAGCTGATAATGCCTTGTGTCACTGATATCTGTAAATATATGTACAGATTATATGCTGAGATTTATTGTGCCCATCCACACTGTAGTTATAAAATTGAATAAAGTTAAAAAAAATATATATATATCTATATATTTATTTATGCGATGGCTCTGTGACGATGTTCGCAGAGACGTGATGCGGTCCGCAAGCAAGTGGTGCAGCGATCTCACCCAGCGACGACAGGCTCTGCGACGATACTCGCAGCGACAGTAATCTTCCCGCACCGGAGCGATGCGTTCCGCAAGTGAACGAAGGGTCGGTTCTTGCAGCGGCAACAGGCGCTGCGACGATCTCGATCTTTGCAACGGCTGGAATTTCCTCGCACTGTCGGGGATGCGCTCTGCAAGTGAGCAATGTGTGAAAATTGCAGATTGTCTTTGTTTCTCCTTGTCCAGCTCCCCAAACAGCAGGCACAACTTCCAGGGGCCCCACAATTGGATCAAGCACTCTAGGAAGGGCAGAACTCGTACAGCAGAGTTCAGGGGGAAGCTGAGGGTGAAGTCCTTTTGTTCCTGGGACTTCTTAACAGGGAGCCAGCTCTTCTCAGGCCCTTGAAGATCTCTTCAAGCAAGGGGACAAAACAACAGCAAAGTCCTTCCCCTCTCCTTGGCAGCAAAGCAACTGCAGGTCAGACCATACACACACAGCAGGATAGTCCTTCCTCTTCAGTCTTCCAGCTTTCTCCTTGGCAGAAGCTCGTTCTTGATTCCAGGATGATCTAATTTTCTGTTGTCTGGGTAGCTCTTTTTATACCAGTCTTTCCTTTGTTCTCTAGAGGCAGAGAGGCCTTGGCTTGGTCAGAAACAGTTCAGGTCAGTTCCTGAGCACTTTTTTTTTCTAACTTCTCCTCTCCTTTCAGAGAGGGGGTCAGAGTCGTCAGCCGCCCAGCAGGAGGTCGAGCCAGCATTGTGGAAGGCAGGCACAGCCCTATTTGGGCCCAGGTGCTATCCCCTCCCACCACTCAAGATGCAGATGTAGTCATTCAGCCTAGGGCTGACTCATCCACCCTCCTGGAGGCTCCCCAGTCCCTTTCACTCACAAACCAGAAGGTCAATTCACAAACAGGCCAAGGCACACAGAAAGGTTAGACTAGCGAACAGCCACTTTCTAAAAGTGCTGTTCTCAAACACAGGATTTAAAAAACATCCTTCCTAAAAGATGTGTTATTAAATTCTGATATCAGGAATACCAGAATTTAATTTTCTATCTTGCTCCTATGGGAAGATATGCAGGTAAAAATTATACTTCGCATTCCCCATTATAGCCTATGGGCAATATAGCCCTCTCCATAGTGAAAAACGAAAATGGCTGTAATTAACTACCAGAGCATGTCACACACACTAGTACATGCTCTACCTTTCACATACACTTCACCCTGCCCAGGGGGGCACCTAGGGCCTTCTATAGGGGTGTCCAATGTGTACAGAAATGGAAGGGTTAGGCCTGGCCAGTGTGGACTCTGGCCATGGCAGCATGTCAGTTAGCAACTGCAGCCAGGCACTGTGGTAGCAGGCCTGAAACACCATTTTAGGGCTACTCATGTGGGTGGCACAATCCGTGCTGCAGGCTCACTAGTAGCATTTGAATCACCTGCCCTGGTACACTCAGTGCACTTTACTAGGGACTTCCTGGTAATACAAATATGCCAATCATGTATAACAAATTACAATTTACTCAGGGAGTACTTGCACTTTGACACTGATCAGCAGTGGCAAAGTGCCCAAAGCATCTAAACCAGCAAAAACGAAATCCAGCACAGCGTCAAAAATACAGGTTGAGAGGCAAAAAAGTCAGGGGAAACCACGCCAAAGATGCCAGGTCTAACAGCACTCGTACGTACCGAAGATCTAGACAAGAGGGCCAGGCGTTCTCACTTAAAGCAGCTCAGATATGGAATGAGCTTCCGCACTCACTGAGGGCTTCATCAGAGTTGCTGCAATGTAGAATGGCCTTAAAGGACCTGGCTCTTCCTGAAGTCATACTATTCTGCTGTAAGAAGTTGGCATGTGCACTCTCAGCTAGATAGCTCTTTGCTAGTGCCAGTGTGCCAGTTTTGGTGACAGCTCTTTATAAATACTATAAATAAATAAATATGGCTTTAGGTCTGAGAGGTCTAATCTGACTAGACAGCACTGCTTGGCCCACTGCAAGTCATGCAGGGTTTAAAGGTGCCTGTCCATCCTTCCAACTAGCCATGCATAAGTTTTTCGGCACATTTATATTCCTTTTATAATGCAAGATCAATTCAAAGTGCAGCATTACATACCTACAGAAACCACCATGCAAGATTATACCATGCTTTCCCAGTGGCATTGACTCCAAATATATTTGATTCGAGCTCAGATTGGATTTCTGCCATCACATTTTCAGTGAATGTGTAATTAGCAGCTTTGCTACTAGTAATACGCCTACAAGCATGGAAGACTGACTACTGGCTTTGCGTAACGGTGATAAAATTGAGATCCTAATCATTCGTACATGAAGACTGAGGCTTTTGCTAAGATTTTGTCTTTACTCTCCGGTATCTTTTATACCCATTCTGCTAGAGTGAAAAATTGTGGCGTAATCTTCGAAACAAGTCGAGCTCCTTTTTCCACCGCTGCCACCACCATGAGATAGTCTCGGTTTTTAAAAATGACTTAGTTTTGTCCCTGTTAGTGTAGTCTATGAGGCAAAATATAAAGAGTACAAACCTTTACAGGTTGTCGCATGCTCTTCTTAGGAGGTATGATCATCACTACAGTTATAAAAATCACTCCCTTAGCTGTCAGTCAAACAAGAGTTTGATTTCTAAGGTATACTCCCTCAAGCAACCTACGATCAGCTCATCTTCTGCTTCTGTCTTCCCCCACGTTCAAGCTAAAACGTCACGGAGGCTGCAGATTGTAGAATTCCTCCCCCTTGGAGATCGGTCATGCACCAACCTACTGAGCTTCAGGAAGACCCTTAAAACCTGGCTGTTTGTACAGGCCTACGAATAATTCTCTCCAATGGAAACTGCCAAATCTTAATCCAGCGCCATGAAGCCAATCGGTGTACGCGCACTTTCAAATCTTTTTTAACATTTTAACATTAACATTCAAAACCGCGGTGCTTGCGGACAGCCTGGACAAATAATTTCTCTACAGTGCACACGTACAAAAGTTTGATTACAGTCTTTGAGATACTGCATCTGGGGAACACGATGACAAACAAATGTATTCAGCATTGATTCATTTCAAGTGGAGGAATCTGCGATAAGCACCTGTATGTTTATTCAAGAAGTCGGTCATCTAACTATGTCTGCAAATTCTTGCTGTTTATTATCTCAGTCTTGAAAATATCATTCAGAAAATTATTAGTTTATGACAAATTCATGTTATCCTAAGTTAAACGAGTCATTTACTGAGAATGCTAAACTGTTACGTTTGCACGAAAATTTCCACCTCCCCAGCTGTGCTGCCTCACTCTGATGCACAGCCTTTCCAAACCCACTCGTTCGCACTGAAATAATTGCCTCTGATTATGCACTGTGCAGTGGAACCATGCAGTGCATGTTGAATGTAAACCTCTGAGCTTGTCTTGTTGTTTGTTAAATATAAATGCTTTCTATGATATGGATGTCATAAATTAATGTCAGGGAGCATTCCTCGACTGCTTGTCACCTAGGCTAATCCAATACTGGGAAGCACGCCTGATTTGATCACAGGCTACAAATGATATCAGAAGTGATTCACAAGCCTTCGTTTGCAGGTTGTCAAATCCCTTTACTGGAAGTGTGGAAGCTGTCTTCCTTCATTACGCGCCAGTGAATGCGATTCTGCAGCTGCTTTCATTTTCCATCAGAAAGTGTACATCTTCTGTTACAATATTTTAGGTGTTCTCACACTGAGAGAGAGAGAAAACATACCTAGGTGCATTCTTCAAAAACAATCACGTACTCAACAAAATGGCAACTGGGCTCAGGAAAATAGTGAAATCCCGAAGAGACACCACTTGATGATCCTACCAAAGAATCCAAATATATTATAGTTGACGACTCACTCAGTGAATCGTGACATGCTTCATCATTGGCAGCTATCCACACCCTGGCAGGGTAATAACACCAGGGCCGACTAAACCAAAAAGATGTGAGTTCTTACATAAAATGTTTCTCTGGATAATGCATGGATTCAGATAGGAGAAAAGAAACATCTCACCATATACCCAAAGCGAATCCTCTGTATTTGTGGGGTACCATGGGTATAGATAATAATTATCGAGGGTCTAAATTGAGCCTTAGTTTCTCAATTGACCCTAATTTTTCTTTGCCAAAATGTTTCAGCCCACATCAAGAGCCCATCTGGGTCTGGGGCCTTCATCAGGTCTGAGTGCATACCCCTGCTTTCCTAAGCATGCATTCCATGCACATGCGTGAGGCATAAGGCTCTCAACTGGTCCCACACTCACGAGTGTCGCACCTATTCCAATATCTTTGGATACTTTCTTTTTGTTCAAATCTGTTTTTATTGTGAACACAGCGATAAGCCTACAACCCCGTGTCGGGGCCGGCCGCGCAAAGTAGTACTGGAAGGCGTCGGGAACCAGGGGGAGATGAAGTATTAACACAGCGCCCTGCCTACAACCCCCCGGAGGGGCCGGCCGCGTGGCTAAGGGTAGTGATAGCAAGAGGTGATCGTGTGCTGGTGCAGTATCGCTGTGCGGGGGAGGTGCGCATGGGAATAAGAGCCGTAGTGTCACATTTTCCAAAGGCCCAACGGGGCCCAAACTGCCCCATAGTGGGGCGGAAGCCAGGGTGGCAAGTAGGAAGGAAGAGAAAGTCGGAAGGAGAGTGAGCGATAGCGAGGTGGGGAGAGGCCTGGGGGTGGAGACTGCAATCGCCGGTTGGGGGCTAAAAGACGCAAGCTGGGGAGCGGAGTGCTGGAGCGCAACAGCGCCTGCGCTGGGGGGGAGCAGTTAAGGGCCCAGTCTGTTCGGGTCAGCAGGGACAAGGGCGTCCTCGAATAACTGCAGAGCGCGAAGCCTGGGGGGCATGTGGCGGGCGTAGCTGATGGAGCACAGATGGCGCACGAGGGGTTCCCATACTGCCTTGAAGCGCACGCCCCTCGTCTGTATCCGCGCCGTGAGCAACTCCATAGTCAGGACCTGCCAGAGGCGCACAAACCAGGAGGCGATCGGCGGCGCCTCAGCCCGCTTCCAGTACAGGGCAATGAGTTGCTTAGCAGCGCCTAACATGTGAAGGGTGAGGATCCAGTCGCTGCGCGTGAGGGCCCTAAGTGCAGGGGGGGCGAATACCCAGCAGGAGCGTGCAAACCTCCTCAGGCAGAGGGAAACCCAACACCCTCTTGATGTGACTGAGGACCTCCTTCCAGAAGACAGCTAGGGTAGGGCATGACCACCAGATGTGTACAAAGTCGCCAGTCGCAGTGCCACACCTCCAGCATAGCGGTGAGGAAGTAGGGAACATTTTGCTGAGTCTCAGGGGAGTATAGTACCATTGCGTTAGCATCTTGTACGCGTTTTCCCTCTGTGGGATGCTACGGTAGGTTTTAGGGATGTCAGTCCATAGCCGGGCCCATTGAGAAGGTGTGATTTCAGCGCCGGTCGCTGACTGCCATTGTCTCTGGTAGGGATGTGCAGGCGGTGCGGTGGGGTGTTGCAGGATGTTATAGATCTGAGAGATAAGTCTTTTTAGCCCCCCGAGGGAGCGAGCCAGTTTCTCGAATGGCGTGTAGGCCCTGGTGGCCGCCCGATACATTTCGTCTCCCATAGTCCAATGGCGCAGTTGTGCATACTGTAGGCTGGCAGTCGAGGGGAGACAGAATTATTCCCTGCAGTCTGGCCAGGATTTAGGTGCCCCTCCGAGGAAGAGGTCTCCTACAACTCTGCAGTCCCCTTGTGTCCAGTTCTCAAAAGCGCGGGTCCGAGCCGCAGGGGGAAAGTGCGGGTTACCTGCGATGGGGGTGTGCGGAGAGGGAAACGTGGTTAGGCCCTTGGACACTGCCACTCTGTCCCAAACGTCAAGAACTGTCCTTGTTGGGATCGCCATGTATGCACTCCTGGATCGCGCCACGCGCGGCAGCCAAGGCAGGTCCCAAATGGTGCGCCCCGTGACCACCCGGTCCATGTGGAACCAGTGCTTGTCGCTCTCGCGTGCACCCCATTCTATTACGAATCGAAGATGCGCCGCCCAGTAGTAGTGAAGAAGATTCGGGCAGGCGAGGCCGCCCCTATCCCTTGGTTCCATTAGGACTTTCTGCGAAAACCGGGGTCGCTTGCCACCCCAAATGAAGGACGTGAGCTCGCGTTGGAGACTCCTTATGCAGTGGAGCGGGATCGGGGTGGGTAGGCATTGGAAGACGTATAGAATACGGGGGAGGACCGACATTTTGACCGCGTTGAGGCGCCCTAGCCAGGAAATCATCAAGGGTTTCCATTTTCGCAGGTCCGCCAGGACTTCCTTGCGGCAAGAGGCCCAGTTTCGTGCGGACCACAAGTCTAGGTGGGGCGTTAGGTCCAGGCCCAGGTATTTGATGTGGTCCTCCGCCCAGCGGTAGGGTGTAACCCCTTTCAGGAAGTTGACCTCCTCCTCAGGGATGGTGAGGTTAAGCGCCCAAGATTTGGTGTGGTTAATCTTAAGGCCAGACGCCTGTTCAAATAGGGAGAGGGCTTCATGCACCGCCGGGAGGGAGTCCCGAGGGCGTGTAAGAGTGAGAATTAGATCATCCGCAAACAGCGCCACTTTGTTGGCACGTCCCGTGAGGGATTCCATGGATATCAGGAGAGCGCCTAATCAGTTCCGCCAGAGGTTCCACCGCTAGGGCGAACAGGAGCGGCGAGAGCGGGCATCCCTGCCTCGTGCCCCTGTGAATCGAGAGCGGCGACGTCAGTTGGCCGTTGACCCGAATTCTGGCCTGTGGTCCGATATACGGGGCCATGCATCTAGAGATCATATTAGGGCCAAGGCCTAGTTTTTGGAGGACCGCCCGTAAGAAGGTCCAGTCGACCCGGTCGAAGGCCTTTTCTGCGTCTAGCGAGAGGAGGCAGGCCGGTATATCCCAATGCTGTACCTTCCCCACTAGGTGTGCCAGCCTGCGCACGTTGTCGGCCCCCTGACGATCCCGGATAAAACCCACCTGGTCCGGGTTTACTAATCCCGGCATGTACGGGTCAAGTCGTTTAGTCAGGATCTTGGTGTAGATCTTAAGATCAGTATTCAAGAGGGCAATGGGGCGGTAGGAGGCGCACAGGTCAGGGTCTTTCCCAGGCTTGGGGATCAGGGCAATTTCCGCCAGGCCCATATCGGGAGACTGGCCAGTGGTGTCAGAGAAAGAACCGTATAGCCGCAGCAGGTGCGGGCGGAGTTGAGTCAGGAAGAGGCGGTAGGTCAACGGCAGGCCGTCCGGACCCGGAGTTTTCCTAATGGGGAGGTCCTTGACAGCCTCTGTTATCTCCTCCTCTTGCAGGGGACCCTCTAGTGTAGCTGCACACGCCGGGGACAGCGGAGACCCCTCAAAATCTGCAAGAACGGCCCCCCCGTGCCTCCGCAGAGGTAGGCTCCTCAGCATACAGGGAAGAGTAGTAGGCGACAAAGGCGTCCTGTTTGGCTTTCTCAGAGGAGGCGCAGGTGCCATCCTGCCGCTTGACGTTGGCGATATGGGCCCTGGCTGCACGCGCTCGCAACCTGCCAGCCAGCAGGCGGCCAACTTTGTCCCCACCCTCATAGTAGCGTTGTTTGAGCGCCAGCAGGGAGTGCTCTGCCTTGTTGGTGCGCAGAGTGCGGAGTTGCCCCCTGAGGTTGGCGAGTGTTCTCCTAGACGCCTGTGAGGGGGAGTCCCGATCCCGGGCCTCCGCTTGTTTGATCTCACTGGCCAGGTCGGCTTCCAGCTTAAACGCCTCCCTCCTCCGCGCCACCGCCAGGGAGGTAATGTGGCCCCTAATGGTGGCCTTGAAGGCATCCCAGACCGTACGGAAGGGCATGTCAGGGGTGTCGTTAAGAGCGAAGTACGAGTCTATGGCGTCACGGATGCTGGCAACATCCTCCGGGTCCCGAAGGACACTCGGTGGGAGCACCCACCTCCGCTCGCGAGTGGCATGGGCCAGGGGATCTTGTAACAAAAGTTCCACATGGGTGTGGTCCGATAAGGAAATGTTGGATATAGCGGCAGCCAAGGAGTCTCGGGCCAATTCAAGGGAGAGGAAGAGATAGTCAATACGGAGTACGTCCTATGGGAGTGTGAATAAAATGAGTAGTCTCGGGACCCCGGGTTGTGGTAGCGACACCCGTCCACGAGTCCCAGGTCTGTGAGCTGCGATCTAAGGGTGGAGGACATGGCCCCCGTGCCATTAAAGGAGGCCCCCGCGCGGTCCATCTCGGGGTCCCACACTAGATTGAAGTCCCCGCCCAAGATTACGTTAGGGTCGCCTGGTGAGATCTGATCCCGCAGGAGGGCCTGGAGGTATTTGTCCTGCGACTGGTTGGGCGCATATACACATCCCAAGGTGAACCCGGGCACAACCCATCTGTACCGTGGCTCGGCGGAAGCGCCCGTCAGCACTCTTGAAGGGTTTCGTGGGTCCCCGCCTAAAGCCAGCCCTGCAAAGGATTGCCACCCCCGCCGTCTTGGTGTCAGAGGAGGCCCAAAACTGTGTGGGGTATCTAGGGTGCGCCATGCACCTGGTATCCCCCTTTAGAAGGTGCGTCTCCTGGAGAAGGATAATGTCAGGGGAGTGATGCAGGAGATAGCGCCAGACCTGGTTCCACTTGTTGGGTGAGTTGAGCCCTTTAACGTTGAGTGATAGGACCTTCAAGGGCGCGGGGATGTTCGCTGTCATCGCACTAAGGGGGAGCGGAGCCGCGCAAGCACCAAGGAAGCAACCCCTCCCGCCGACAGGGTAGTGGCAGCCTCACCCCGCCCCCAGCGGAAGAGGCGAAGGTTATCGTCCATTCCTCCTGACCCCCACAGGGGGGGGGGGGAAAGCCACGGAGGCGGCCCGCTAGAGAGAGGGGGAGCCCCTCCCCCAAGAACAGTAGGGACAGGCCACCGTGGCGTGGGAAGACAAATCCATGTGCCCAGTGGGCGAGTGTAGGCTCAGGGCAGCGTGAGTCTCAGTAGTAACGGTCAGTGGCCTTCTGGAGTCGAAGGACGATCCCCACCCTCAGTGCCAGAGGCGAGAAGCTGGGAGGCCTGCTCCTCGCGGTCGCCCTCGAGGAAGCGGATGTGAGCGATAATGTCTTGCTTGGTCTGCGAGGCAGAGAGGGCGTCCACTGGGGGGGACCGTCGACGTTTGCGCACGGTGGACCAGTCTGGGCGCGGAGGAGCCTTCTCCGGGTGATGAGGGCGGGTTGGGCTGTGATCCGGGGACTCCGGCATATCAAGCAGTTGTGCCGCTTCTCGGTAGGACCTGAGTGCCCTGCGCTTGCCCTCCCACCTAAAGATGAGAGCAAAAGGGTGTCCCCACTGGTAAGAGATGTTGAGGGTCCGGAGCCTCTCCGTGATCGGGCGGAAGACCTTCCTTCTGTGGAGCGTGGTGGGGGCCAGGTCCTGGAAGATCTGGATCTTGTGGCCTTCGTACCGCAGGTCCGGGTTGTCCCTAGCCGCCTTCAGTATGGCCTCCTTCTCCGTGAAGTAGTGGAGTCTGGTGACAATGTCGGGTAGGAGACCCGCTTTACCTCCCGCTCCGAAGACTCGGTGTGCGCGATCGAGACGCGGTGGGGGGGCGTCTTCCTCGCCCCACACCGCGTGCAGGAGTAGGGCCACATAGGCCATGGTATCAGTCCCCTCTTCTCCAAGTGGCACACCCCGTATGCGGAGGTTGTTGCGGCGCCCCCTGTTTTCCAGGTCCTCCTGCTTGATCTGGAGCTGGATATGTTGCTCTTCAAGGGTCACCACCCTCTGCCAGATCTGCTCTAGGTCCTCGGTGCGGGAATCAACCGTCTTTTCCAGGCCGTCAACCCGGTCGCCGAGGTCGGTGACCTCCTTGCGTAGTTCTTTGACGCATGTGTGGACCTCCGTCCTGAGGGACCCAATTTCAGACTTTAAATCCGCCATGAAGGAGGACATGAAGGCCTGAGTCACCGGTGGAGAGTCGGCTGGTGGCAGGGGCTACCCCCCTGATGATGGGGGGCCCCCGGAAGATGACGGCGAACCCGCCTTGCCCCACATGGAAGCCACTGATGTTCCTCTGGTCGTCGTTGGCGGGGGGTCCGGCTTGTTCCCCTTGCCGCGGGTCATGGTCCACTCAGGGTGTCAAGGGACAGTGGGGGGCAGGGCCAGCTGTTGCGTGTAGCCTCCGGTCCGTGGTGGGGGAGAGTCCGAGGGAGGCCGCGCTGGTGCCCCAGTGATCTAGCAGCCCAGGTCCCACGATCAGGGGCTCAAGACCACGAGGCAGAAGATGGCGGGGCGAGGTGTGGCCTCCACAAGCCCGAAGCAGGGTCAGTCCGTTGACAGTATGCGAGACGCGCTCGAGCAGTAGGAGTCCAGGGTGCAGGGGGGCTGCTGGAGCGGGGGGAGATGGCTCAGCCGGGGAGGCAAGGCAGCGTGCAGGCAGGGGGGGCGTTGGGAAATCGTTGTCAGCAGACGTCCCACGGTGATCAGGGCCCGGGGCCTACAGGCGGAGGGCCTCCGATGGCTTGTGGCGAGACTCAACCTCCCGATCCCGCCTGAATCAGGGCCTTCCCCCAGTACGGTGCCCAGGCGGCCCTGCAGCCGTGGCCGGAGAGCGTCCAAGAGGGCCCCCCTCGAGCGTCCCAGCAATAGGAGGCCTAGGGTCAGGGGCGACTGGTCGTGAGGCAGAAGATGGCGGAGGCCCCCGGGGTCCCCGCAAGCCTGAGATAAGGCTGCCCAGTCAGTATTCCACCAGGCTCGGCAGGGCTGTAGGGGAGGAACGGTCAGGGGTTGAGTCCTGCAGCGCTGGGGCCCTCCAAGGCCCGGGCCTCACCAATACGCGGCCTCCGATCGGCTTCCCAGCCCGCCACCGATGTGCCCAGGGCAGCAGGGAGCACGCAGGCAGGGGTCGCTTGCACTAGGGAGCCGGTCCTCCACCTCCAGGTGTGTCGCCGCTGGGAGCCGACCAGGGGGAGAAAATGGCGGGCAGACCCGCAGTCGGGCCCCTCTATCGCCGGGCCCCTCCAGGAAGAGACAGGGGGAGGGGTGGCGGCGCGCTGCAGCTCACCAGATGTATCCTGCGACGGGCGATGGAGCCGTGACCAGGTCTCGTGGGGGGGGGCCTCCGGCGACCTCTCCGGTCCGGGCCTGCTGTTCCCGCCAAAGCCGGGGTCTCTCGTAGTCGCGGCGTCCGGGCAGCCGCTGCCTTCCCCGCCGGGGGCAGCCCGGCTCCAGCAGCCTCGGCGCGTCTGAGCAGGCAGCAGGCAGGTTCCGCTGGTGGAATGTAGCCGCAAGTGGGGCCAGGGGGGCTCCGGCGTCTCACCCGGACCGTTATGCAGGCCTTCTCCGTGGGAGCCAGTCCAGACGTCCCGGCAGCAGACCCCGCGGCAAGATGGCGGCCAGAGGCCGATCGCGGAGGTCCCGGGGCTCCGATCGGTGATAGCGTGGACTCCCACAGCCGTGGTTTGCCGCCAGAAGGGATCGCTGGCAGGGTCGGCAGTGCACAGGGGGTCCCCAGGAATAGAAGCCCCCCGGACTTCGCTGAAACAAGCTTAATGGAGCAGCGGGGCGACGGAGCTCGCACGAGACGCGTCTGCTCACATCGCTGTCTCGGCCACGCCCCTGGATACTTTCTTATGAACATGAAGTGGTTTCTCTTCAGGATTCTGCTACTTTTCTTTCGCCCAATTGCCCTTTTGTGAGTAAGTACATTATTTTAGGTCACAGGTTGTGGGAATTTTCAGCAGTCCCTGGGCACTTGAAGCTGATCAACCAGAACCATTCACCACTGGTGTGCAGGGGCTTAATCATGTTATTGGAACTAGAGTTAATCACAGAGGACACTCTTTTAACAATTGACTCTCATGGTTGCAGTACTAGGCTTACTCAGAAGTAGTGGTGTTGGGTTAGAAACTCTGCATTCAATAAATATCAAATAACAATCAATTAACTGCTATTCAGTCAGTAGATAATGTTAAGGTGTTGGATATACTGTTCATAAGACACAAAGATTGCTAATTATGGAGTACCAATAGGGGAAAATCCCATTAGGGCTTACTAGAGGAAATCTTGTGGTGTGTACTGTTTCCCTTAGTAGCAGTCTCAGTTTCCAACTAGTTACCTCTACTCTTCCTACCCACTGCAGGTACAATGACAAGGTAACCGTGTGTTTGATGCAGAATAGTTTGAGAGGTCTTCTGTGCATATGGCTCCTACATGCATCGCTATTAGTGGGAACAGGCATATTCCTGGTGCTGGTTCATAACCTACTGTGTGTATGTAATGCAGCCCAATTTTGACCCATTTGATGAGATTTCTGTACCCGATGAGCCCTGGCACCTGCAACTTCAAGTATGACACGGCAGTGCCACACCACCAGTCAATTGGAGGTGCGCTGGGAGTGAAAGACCTCACAGTCACGGAGATCCTGCTACTTGGATCTTTCATGGTCTCAATCTCAGATACGTCTTCCCAAACAAGCAGGTCACTCTAACTGTGCCTCTTGACTTCTATTGACACTTGAAGTCTTTCTTGGAAGTCTGACCATACACAACTTTTGAGTTTGCTTAAGTGTGTCAGCAATTCTTGCCACTAGGTCGCAAATGGGATTTCTCCTCCTGTCAGATTCATGGGCATCCTCAGCTGAGCCGTTGATTTAGCTCCTACTTGTTACATCTTTGCAATGCAGGTTGCACCCTGTGTTGCAATAGTGGTAATTGCTTTGCCTTGTCAAGACCCTTCGCCAAATTTGATTTCTTCTGTAAGCTGTTTTCTTCATACATGGTCACCACCTATGCCCCTCCTGCGTAGTCAGTCAGCTTTCTGCTTCAAGGTCAGTTGCAAGCAGCCCCAACTGACAGGCTTGGTGACTCTTCCCCAGGTTACTGATCCTCAACTTGATAAAAGGGGTTGGTGGTCAGCACCCCAACCTTGAAGCAAAGTACGTCACCATAATATGCAGGTCTGATGAAATCAGATGCTAAACTGGTCATCATCTCAATTGTATCAAGCAAAATGCGAACTTCAGCCCAAAAGCTCATTTCTAGTGGAACAATCTTAGGACATGCACTACTCCAGAAGTTTTTTCATAGAGTCCTAGAAAGACGTCACACCATGGAAAGCACAGATAGTTTATCTTTAATTGAGTCATCTTTTTTTCTGTTGCTTAGATTGGCCCAAACGTTTAGCTTGAATCCTCTGTGTAATTTGTTTCTCAACCTGGAAATATATATATGTTAAACAGCAAGAATAAATATGAATCCTGAAATCTATTGAAAAGGATATTTGTTGCCTGTCTTGGTGGAAGAGAAGCAGAGTTGGGTGCCAAGGGCTGTGTTATGCACTTTCATTATTTGCGCCAGGTGCACCTATTAAAAGGTGCACCCGGTGCAAACAACGAAAGTGTGCCCTGTTACGGTGAATGTGCTGCCCCCAGGGCAGTTGCAAACTCACCTAGCCCCCAAAGCAGCGGATTTATGTGGAAACACGTAGCTGCTTCTTGCAGGCACTCCGTGTTTTCACAGTGCAGGCGGCACCTGCCAGCACGTTTACAGGGAATTAGAGATCCCCTTGCAGGCGAGTGCAGTCAGTGACTGTACCTGCCTGCAAGGGGATAGCTGGGCTGTCCATGGGACCCCTTTCTCCCCTCAAGAGGGTTGCACTTGAGGCACACTCAGTGAGCCACAAAGAGCTTCTTTGCCTCTGCACCTGAGTCAGTAGTATGGCGTGGGCGCAGAGGCAAAGGAATTGCCTCATTCGCATAGCCCCCACACAAACGAGGGAATGTGCCTGAAGGTAGTGCTGGCGCTTTAAGTGCACCAGAACTATTGGTATTACTGAAGGGGATGCACAAGCGCCTGTGCCCCTTCTGTAATATCAAAGTGCCCCGGGGCACGCAAAGTTGGCTCAAACACCTGTTGCGTCCCCAGAGCACTTATTGTAATACAGCTCCCTCCAGCTAGGCAATTTGTAGGGACTCCTAATAGCAGTGATTAAGTGGACGTAGTATGTTGGAACTAGAATTCTCCAGGGTCTCCTCAATAATTCTCTGATGCATGTTCATTAGTAAAGTGGTAAAGATTTTGTCCAAGAAGTAATGAATGTCTAGTAACACTAATGGTTTCTAAACTGGAAATAGCCAGAAAGCCAATCCACGTAACCACATTTCAGTAGGTTCCCCAAAGCCAACCCTACACGCCCTGAAGTCTTTTCGATTTTTCATCTGCATGTTGCAAATCGCTTTTTGTGTGCACGAGAACCTGATAGGGGGTGGCCCCCAGCTTGAAATCTAGCAGATTAGCCATGCAACAGTATTTTTAGCCTGGTGGGAGCCGCTCAAGTCATTTTCACTGTGTTTGTAGATTTTTAGCTGATGCTGATATGGTAAAATGATTATCTATTTTAGAAATAAAGTTTGATAGGGTAACAACAACTTCAGATGGAGAGTAATTTAGAACTGAAGATGCAGTGCCGACGAGTAACAGGATGCAGATTAACCCTAGGCGAAGCACTAGGCTACGCTTGCGTAGTTTGCGCTACTTCGACCTACGCGAATTGCACGAAGCACAGTGCAAACATGCGTAGTGGCACGTTCATTTTTTGCTTGCTCGCAGTCCTCCACGTCAAGTTGACAACCGCGAGCGAGCAAAATGACATCCCGGCAAGACTTTTTCCTCGTTCGCGATCAGCAACATCAAGTTGCCGATCGCGAGCGTGGAAAATAAACCTCCCGGCGAGATTCTCAACGCGGGGAGGTCAGGTTTCTCATTGCGAGTGGTCGCGTATGCTCGCGACGAGAAACTACCAGTCCGCGTTCAGAAAGCTGCTGCTCGAGTAGAAATCTATTCGGGCCGCAGACAACGACCGATTGTACTGCGCAAGATGCGGTTTGCACTGATTGCACAGTGCGGACACGCATCCGGCACTGTGCAATGAGTGCGAACAGCATTTTGCATAGTGCACTATGCAGTTCAAGTAGCTATGCATAGTTCACGTAGTTCGAAGTGCACTTCGCGTAGCTACGCGTAGCGCTAGCAGGTGCGGAAAGCGCTGCTTTCTCTGTGGATTCTTAACCTGCCTGTCTGTATGGATTCCCACATGAAAACTGTGTGGGAGGGGCAAAGACACCCACACAAGGTATTTATTTCCTTACCAAGGAGGTCGTGCAATAAAGGGAATAACATAAGCAAATGTCTAATCCTATGGATGCCATTGGGTTCGCAAAGACTTGTCACCCTAATTCCAGAGCGGACTGAACTTTCTCCGGCATGCGTGATTTGGATATTGTCATTTATGAAAGGCAGAGCTTATGGGCGTAGGAAGTGTGGGGGACGCGGGGGACATATCCCCCCAGATTTTGTAGTGGGGGGGACGCGGGGGACGAGGGTGGGGGGGACGAGGGGATGAAAGAATTTCTCCTCCCTCCTTCTGTCTGTGACAGGGCCATTGGTATGACAAAGCGCGAGTGCTTTGACGTGCTAATGGCCCTGCACATGACCTGTGCCCTTCCCTTTTGTTGTGCATCAAAAACTCCAAGAAGGTTTTCACACCTCATCACTCGCCCCCACGGCTGATTGCAGTCTGAACTTACAGGACGAATCAAGTTTGTAGATTGCTCACTACTGACAGCCACAGCCCACTGGGCGATCCAGCACTGGGGGGCTGGGCAGCAGACAGTGCGCCTGTCCCTGTTTGGAGCTAGTGCTTACCCACCCTTCTCCTCCCACGTACTGGTCACCAGGTCACCAAAAGATTCATGCTGTCTGTTATAACAAGGCCCTCCTATCCCTGATCCAAGGCAGTGTTTCACGTGCTGTGGTGAGTACATTTCTGCTCATATTACCCGAGATGTAGTCCGGTGCGAGCATGTTCGTGGTAGTGTGCGCAGCAAAATGTGAAAAAAGTTTATTGCTATTAGAAAAATGAAAGATTCATATGCTTATAAAAGGAGCTCGTGTACGAGTAAATTTTGGTGCGAATCAATCTTCTGAAGTGTATCTGCAAGCAGTACTGTATGTGAACGTGCACCTCTTTTGAAGGCTCTAACATGTTCGTTTCAGTTTATTTCTAAAATCTTAAACAACGCTTTTCCCGGAATAACATAGATTGTGGAGTCTCTCTAAATTGTTTTTCAAGCCAAATGTACACATTATGCAAACTATGTGTAGTTCCTTTTAATATGCCCACATATTGTCTGCACTGAAAAACACAATTTTCTTCCACATGGTATCAAGATTACAGTTTGGGCCTGTAATATTTTCTCCCAGTTAGTAGCGTATTTTAGTATTCTGCATGCAAATCTATTTCTAACGGTGGGACTCCTGAACCTTTAAACGTTCAATTTAGCTACAAAAAAATATTTAGTATTGAAGTGCATTCCCAGAGTCTGTGTGGCCCCCAGCCCCTTTGAATTGGTCCGCTGCAAGCCTGTGGAGTATTAACAACATATGAGTGTGGAAGAAACGTTAATAATGTTCTTGTAATGAGTTTTGCAGTGGACCAGAGCTGAAGCTGTTTACTTTATAAAATATTGTTTTGCCCATAAAGCTTAAATTGCTTTCAGATTAGTCAATTGAGTTGGTGTTAATAGTCTGTGCAGCTGGACTGCAAGGAGGAGTCTCCTGTTTGCGCCCTTCCATTTCTGGTGCTTTGCAGCAATTTTAAGATATCCTCAGAGTTTTTCATTGCTCATATGGGTGTAATTTCTGATATCTATACGTTTCCCTCGTCTTCATTGCTCACGAGAAAGTGTCACTCATAATCATTGATGTGTCACTCATAATCATTGATGTGTCACTCATAATCATTGATATGTCACTCATAATTGTACTGATTTTTTTTTTATTTTTTAAAATTTGATTTTATTGTTGCATCATCAAACATGGGAACAGAGTAGACCATCTGCTGGCGTGGCGTCAACATTCAGCCACGGTCAGCCGGTCGCGCAACATTTCTGTACATAAACCTGTGTAATTTGGCATTTCATCCATTGAACAGTACAGACCAATCAGACAAGTATTCAGGCTGGGATACAGGAAACAATCTCCGCAGGGGAGAAAGAAGGTTAACAATAGACACGTGAGTCCCCGCCATAGGGGTCGTTGGATCCGGGCCTGTATAGTTGCCAGGTAACTGGGGAGACAGAACTGTGGGGGGGGAGCATGTAGGCGTTAGCAAGAGCATATCAGAAGGAAACGGGTGTCGGGTGTCGGGGGGCAAGGGGGTCCACAGTATACGCTCACAGTGAGGTAGAGCGGCCATAGGGTGGAGGCATCTCGTGCATGTGAGTAGCGGGACGGTCGACATGGGGGCGGGGCGTTGACGAGGGGGCGTGGAGCACCGGGGTCTGGCACAAGGAAAAGGGCATCAGTCAAGGATTATGGACTCACTCGGGCGGGGGGGGGGGGGGATTGGTCGGGGCCTGTGTTGGGGGGGGGGGGTGTAGGTGGGTCATCAGTGCGGAAGGACTGCCAGAAGCTATGGAGGAGCATGGCCCATTCCATAGCGATGGGATGTTTACGTGTATACTAGTATTCTAGCGGGAAGCCGTCTAGACCCGGGGCTTTATTACGAGACAAGGCACGCAGTGCTTGGGTGATATCTGAGGGTGCTATTTGAGCGTATGCTTGTCAGCATCCGATATCGTGGGCAACGACAGTGGATCGAGGAAGTGGTCCACGAATGATGGAGAGAACTGGGCTGGGGCCCCGTACACCTTAGCGTAATAGTGTTGAAACGCCAGGAGGATCTCAGCTTGAGATCGCACTAGCACACCCTCCAGGTTGATGATATCCGTGATCGGTTTGATCTCGGTGCCCTGCCTCGCCATCCAGGCAAGCAGCGCTCCCGTTTTGTTCCTGTCTTTATGGACTCTGGAGGCATAGGCCCTGAAATTATATTTCCTGAGATCAGCACAGGCTGCCTGGTATGTTGACTTCGCCTCGGCTATGAGCGCAGCGTGTGCTTCTGAGCTATCGGTTTGTTTAGTGAGTGTAGCTGGGCGCTGTTCCGTGACTGAGAGTGTCTGCTCCAATGTGCGGCGAACCCCTGCGATCTGTTTGATGCATTCCCCCCGTGCCACTACCTTAAACGCATCCCATTCCACCCACGCCGATGATGCCGTGTTCGCATTGTGTGAAAAGTAGTCTTGTATGCTGTTTTTATGTGAGTCCCTGAACACCTGGTCTGCCAAACAGTCCTTAGGAAGTCGCCAAGTGGGGACGGGCGGGTGCTGGCGGCGCCAAGTCAGTCGCAATAGGTGGGCGTCATGGTCCGAGATGATCCGACCTAGGTAGTCCGAAGAGGTTATTTTAGGGAGGATTGGTGCAGAGCATAAGAATCTGTCCAGGCGGACCCGAAGGTTGTGGGGTATCGAGTGGAATGAGTAAATGCGTGCCTGAGGATGTAAGTGTCGCCAAGCGTGGGTAAGCGCCCATTGCGTGGTCCATGCTCTGAAAAGCTCCGCTTGCCTGGGGACTGGGGAAGGTGCAGGGGGGGGTGTGATCGGTCCAAAGTAGGGTCCAACATGCAGTTGTAGTCACCCCCTAAGACCCAAGGGACGGTAGTGAACTGGGCCAAGACTCCTGTAAGGTGATCCCAAAATTTATCCTGCTCAGTATTAGGGGCGTAAATGCTACCCAGGAGGATCCCCTGTCCATCTAAAAGTCCCTCTAGTAGTGCATATCTACCTTCCTTGTCGACCACCCGTCTGAGTGCTCGGAAGTGGGTGCCTGGCCTAACCCAAATTAAGGCTCTGCGCGCAAATGCTGAGTATGTCGTGGCACAAAAGGTCCCCCGCCATTTGGCCTGTAACCGGCCTAATTCAGAAGCATTAATATGTGTCTCTTGTAAAAGAGCAATACTAGCTGTCATGCGCTTTATGTAGGAGTAGACGGAGTAGCGTTTACTGGGCGTGTGGAGGCCCCGTACATTTAGTGTGAGGACATTAACGTCCGAGCGCGGAACCCCATTACTAAGGGATCGTGTATGTGATCGGGGCCCCCCTGCAGTCCCCGAGGACAGTGTGGTCATGTGTTTTGGGTTAGCTCCTGCGTGCCATGCTTCCATAGGTATGGGGGGGGGGAACTGACGGGAGTAAAAACAGGTAGAACCAAGGATGGGAAACAGTACCAATACAGGGGATATCTCACCGGGGGTGGCATATCCAAACTAGTGTCCCACTAGGGGAGAAATATAACAGAATTCTGCGGGGGTGGCAGCATATGTTACCGCCAGGCTTGTGCGCGGATCGGGCTTTTGCAGGAGATGTGCCTATCGCGCGCGAGCGCACACAGTTAACTGGTTATGTAGCTTTGTCTCACAAATAGCACATAAAGCGACCAAGAAAAGAGGATACAGCAATTGTCTTTCTGCCCATCATGAAGAGGTGCCAGATTGTCCAGCCAGGGTAGCGTCCATCGTGTGTGCGACAATGAGAGGGGAAGCGATGGGGCCCAAGCCCAAGCCCGACATTGTGCCATATACAGTTCAGTCTCATATCACTTCAGAGGTGTCGGGTCTTCCATCCAGGGTAGCGTTCATCGTTTGCGTGAGGACCAGGGGGGAAGAGGCTGGGCCTATTCCTGACATCGTGCCATCACTGTCTCGGTCCTTCTCCGGGGTGAAAAGGTTGGCGCTCCAAGTCTGGTGCCAGGGGTGACAAGTGCAGTCTAGCTACTGCTTTCAGGGCGTCTTGTCTCTCTCGTACAATCTGTGTTAAGTCCGGTGATCCCGAGGGGGAGGAACCTTGGCTCTTGGAGGGGCCCGTCTGGGGGCGCTTTGGGCCACGTCCTCTGGATCTCCGTGAGCCATTATTTTGGTCTCGCTGGGGCCCAGCCTTGGGGATCAGTGGGCAGCGAAACTCAGCCCAATCTCGCGCTTCCTCTGCAGTGACGAAGAAGAGGGCCTTACCCTTGTGTATTACCTTGAGGCGGGCTGGGAATAGCAAGGAGTACTGGACATCGATTGCACGGAGACGTCTTTTGACTTCGAGGAATGCAGACCTCTGCTGCTGGACCTCTCGAGCATAGTCCGGGAACACCATGATCTGCTGGTCTTCTACTTGCAGGGGACCCGCTGCCCGGGCCGCGCGAAGCACCGCGTCCCGGTCCCGGTCTCGGAAATGTCGGAACCTGGCTAACATGGGTCTCGGAGGGAAGCCTTGTCTTGGTTTCCGGGCGGGGACCCGTTGGGCCCTTTCAATAGAGAAGAACGCCGAGCGTTCCGACTCGGGGGTGAAGGACCTGGTCCATGATTCCATGTAGGTCAGGGGATCTGAGTTCTCGATTCCCTCCGGAAGGCCCAGGACGCGGATATTGCAGCGTCTCGATCGTCCCTCCAAATCAACTGTGCGCTCCTCCAGGGCCGCCACGTGACGCAGGCCCTACTGTAGATCTGTCCCCTGCGTCTTTACTGCGGGTTGTAGGTCAGCCACAATCTTCTCCCCCTCCTTCACTCTGTCTGCCAGTTTGCGGTGGTCGTAGCGGACCAAGCTGATGTCCGTCGAGAGAGTGCCCAGGCGCTCCTCCATTGAGAGTCGGGACAACTCTATGGCCGCCAGCACCTGGTCCAATTTCACTGATAAGGTGGGGTCCGTTTGCGTCGCGTTGGTTTGCGACCAGGCCCGGGTGTGTGGCATGTTCTCGGGGGCCGTTTCAGGGACGGCGGTCACCTGCGTGCTCCTTGGTTTCCCCATGTTCACAGTAGGTGGGGCACTGTGTGTCTACGAGGGCGGGGAAAGATGGGTCCCTTGAGGAGAAGTCCCTCGGGTATACCCCAGGCTGGAGAGGATGCGCGTCCACTATAGGTGTAGGGTGGTCAGGGATTAGTCCACCAGGTCCTGGGCGCTCGAGCAAGGAGGGCCAGTCCGGGATGCAGGCCGGCGTCCTTGTCGTGGTTATCGGTGGCCCCACCACGGTGGGTCCTGCTGCGGGGGAAGGGTGCCCCCGGATGAAAGTCGACAGCCCCTCACAGAGTCGCCCCGCAGTGGGATGTAGGGAAGTCTCTAGACACCTAGGTAGGGCTGATTAGTATTGTTCGTTTAGAAGCCCTGGGGAGCATGGCCAGATCGTCAGGGGGCAGGAGCCAGGAACATGCAGTTGGGTCACAGCCGGCAGGGACCCCGATGGAGAGACAGGGGGCTCCGCGCCCGTTGCCACATGCAATCGACCTCAGGTATCTTGTGGGGGTCGGGCACCTCGAGGGAGCGGGTGTCTGTGGTCCGTGGAGGGCGCTGCAGCCAGTCAGCTGATCTCTGCGTCGTGCCCACCGCCTGAGACGGTCACAGCAATGGTGGTAGGCTCCAGAGGTGGTGCAGCACGTTCCCCTGGGGCCCTGGCGCGGCCGAGGTAAGTTCCTAAAGTGCTGGGGCGATCTCCGCAGCAGGAGGGGCGTCAGCTAGGCGGGGCGCTGTGGCGCTTATGGCGAGGGTCCAGCAGGAGGTGTCGCGCCCGTTTTCCAGCGCGGGCTGGTCCGGGCGCCATGTTAGGGTCAGGCACCGTAGAGAGTTCGTGTCCACGGGCCTCAGGGGATGTCTCGGCCCGTCAGCGACGCGCTGTGTAGCAGGGTCCCAATGTCAGCAGGCCACACCTGTGGCAAAGGAACGTGTCCCTAGGAGCCACACAGCAGGGGAATTAGGCACTCACCGAGGAGGGCAGCTCCGGCCATCGGGAAGGATCCGGCACATCGAGGCCCCACAGGTGGGAGTCCCGGTCGATCCACAGTATCAGGCGAGGTAGCACCGGGGTAGAACCCGCCCAGTGGAGGGGCAGAGGCGCTGGTGTAGCGGCGCCACGGGGCCGCTGCCGCCACCTTGAGTCCTGGCGCGCGGCTCCGGTAGCTAGTCCGACCCCGATCACCTCATTCAGCGTGGGTAGCACTCAGCGCCCCGGGGCATCGCCGCAGGTAGTCTCCGTCGGTCGCGGCCACAGACAGGGTAGCGCCGGGACGGTTCAGGTGTCACTGCAGGTCAGCAGTAGCAGTGTATCGGAGGTTCGGGGCCGCGGTCGCCATCTTGGAGCCTGGCGCGCGGCTCCGGTAGCTTATCCGCCTCCCAACTCCGCTCCTGGGACAGATAGCGCTTCGTCTAGGAGTGCTCCTAGACTTAGGGGCACTCCGGTTGTAAGTTCTAGTGGCTGAGGCTCCCGGTGATCCTCGGAACTGGGCAAGATGCTAGCCCGATCGCGGAGCCTCAGCAAGACACACAAGCCATCGTGGCTTGCCAAGCCACGCCCCCCACTCATAATTGTACTGATATTATGAAAATGTCCAACAAAGCATTCTGAAACCTTGGCAGCTATGCTGACTGCATCCTGCCCCTCCTCAGCTGGGACCCAACTTTATTTGACTGTTTCATACTGCACAATTCAGCCACTCAAAAGCCTAATGTTTTGTTTAAATGTTTGAGCAGTTAAACCTTGCCCTGGAACATGAGAACAATTAGCACCAGACATAGTCTAAGCACACACCCGAATTTTTACACGCTTGCCAGCGTCTGATAGAATATTGTTTTGTTGACAGATTTGCCCGAACTTAGAGCACAAGATGAGTCTGATATACATCGCATAAGACTCACAGGTAAACTTCATTTTCAACATCCTAGAATTACTAGTAAAGCGCATATATCCGTACTCAACGTTACAGATGGCAATCTTTTCTCCTTCTACACAGGCTCTTGATTAAATGAGAATTAAAATAAGGTGAGCACCATCCAATATTATTTGTAGCACTCAGACCAATAGTTGCATGTGCTCAAGTTTCCTGGATAACAACGCAAAAAATCCCCTCTGACATTCTCCTATCATTTTTCTTTCTTTATAGACTCTAAGCAGTCAACCATACAGGTAACACGGTACTTTACAAAGAGAATCATTGCTTAACAAGGTTAACAATACAATCTCTTGTATCTAAAACGAGACCTTAACTCTTCTTTCGCTTAGGTTATCTTAAAAACAACCCGGACTATCACAACTCACATACTTTGTTTCATCAGCGGTAAGGAGCGTACATAACACAGAGATCAATTTCCCTATATATTTATGCATCATTAATAATAAGATTCCTTTCTCTTCTTTTTTTTCACATACAGACCCCTGACGAAGGGGCTCTCGCCCCGAAATGCATTGGGTGTAGATGAAATGCAATAATATTTAACTGTATGAATTATGCATGTAAATAATATTCTGATGACAAAGAATATGTTTCGCAACAAATGAAAATTGAAAATTAATGTAATGATATTTTTCGTTGACTGTTCTGAAAAAATTAAAAAAATGTACTAATGTTCAAATCAAACTGAGTAGTGCGTACTGGTGTCCTGGTTCATTACCAGGCCATATACACATGATATTCCATAGTTTGCAGGCTACATACCGGTACTGCACACATATCGAACAAACGCCCTAAGTTCTAATCAAGAGAGTGCAGCCACCCCCCCCTATATTCATTATCAACTTTTACAAAGTGGACATTTCTCTGCTCTTACAGCTCTGTGTGCTTTTAGCCTGTCTCCGGTACACTCCAATATTACTCCAGTTGCATTTTGAGGTTTAGGAATGTTGCAAAGAGAAGTCAGTTTATTCTTCCTTTTTCTTCCCACCTTTGTTTGCTTGGTGCCTGAAGATGTACGTTTCAAAACATTTTTTTCACATTTGGTCTATTACGCATATTAGCAAGCCCATTATCACCGTGTTAGCGGCAGTTTCCTGTAGCTAAAACTGCGATAATTTTAACGAGGTTCCTTGCTAATATGCCCCTATGTGATTGTATTTATTTAACGTAGTGTACGGTTCTCAGACAATGGTCGATTTGTATCGGGTCACTGGAAACGCCAAAAGGTTGTCCTTGTCCCCCCCAGAAATTGAGTGTCTCCTACGCCCCTGGCAGAGCTCCGAGTCCACCTTGTCCGCCTCCTTGCACACATGTAACCCAGCTGCCCCTGCAGCACACAGAAGTCATGCAGTGGAACCAAATATGAGCATCTGAAACCCGCCCCTGCCGCCCTGGTCCAGGGACGGTGATGTACCAACCATTGAATAGGAACACGTGTGCTTCTGCTCCATTATGCCGTGAATACTTGTGCTGAGCCCGGGCGTCCCGTTGTGTCTGCAGGGGCGGCCGTGTAGGTGGGTGCAGATGTTCTCCGAGTGTGAAGGCTTCTGATTGGAGGGTCTGCGGCTCCTTGGATGCCTTCTGGCTCCATCTAATCTGTAGCCAGTGGGGCCACTAGCCGAACCTAAAGGTCCACTAATGACTTTATTGACCAGCACAAAGGCAGCCACTTGGGGTGTGAGAAGCATATTATTTAGCTTGTCTGTAAAGCTGTAATGATTCTGGCAGTCTGCTGTGCATTAATACCTTCCATAATTTGCAGCCTCGAAAGGGCAGCTGCAGTAGCTCTTCTATAGAGAACACGCTGCACTGTTCTTTGTGAAATTGTTTCAGAAATAATGGCAAATGTTCCTAGCGTTGTTGCCGGAGAGATTACAATGTGCTTTGCTCTATTAGTTACCTGTAAACTTGTTTTTAGCCCGAGAACGGTAACCGTTTGTTGGCAGCGCGAAGAAATAATGTACAGCGAGACTGGTGTCTCACGTCGAAAAACAGTAATTCAGTTTGTAGTGCCAGGGTCCGGACCAGTGAGAGGCGACCTTAGCACCCATCATACATGAATGAAAAAGGAGCTTGGAATCCTCCAGTGTACACTCTTTGTTACAGGAGAGGCCCTTCCCGGTGGCGCTTCACCTGCTGTGTGCAGAAGAGAGAGCTAGACATTGTGTTTTGAGTCGTATTTGCATGTTTTTGCCCGTTTTACTTCTGGTAGTTGAAGCGGTTTGTTATTCCTGTATCAGCTTGGACATTTGAAAGGAAAGAAAGGGTGAATGGGACAGTAGCTTTTTATATAGATATTTTCCACTTTGCCGTATAGATGTTCATGGACAAGGCTGAGTGAAAATCCGTGAAACAAATCTGGTGTGGGCGCACTTCTGATTCCTACAGAATAACCATATTACTAGCACGATTAGAACCAAACGCTGGTGTTGTCACTGTACAGTGCCTAAAGATGAGGGTTGCTGTTTTGAAGCAGTGCTACACTTGTTAGAAAGCTCAACTATTCTACAGTTGTGTGCCTGGTGATTCCCCGTCTTGGTAGTGACTTGGTGGTAAACCCGGCTTCACCCTCTGTATCCTTGCTCAGAGTTAATGGTCCAGAAAGGATTAAGCCCCACGATAGCTGCGAGACAGAAGTGCTTGTTGGTGCTTCCAAAGGAAAGGGCCCCCACCCTTGTGTGTACATCTGAATGTGTATGTTATTCACATAAGGTCTTAGGCCTGGACTAAGAGCTGCACAGGCTGGAAAGCAATACATGACGTCTAGAAGAAACAAGACAGCACATCTGTTCTACCATGATTTAACTGAATATTCAGAACAAAGCACAGTGCAGTGGGGGACACCTGCACTTATCAAAGGCAATGGCAAAGAAAATGTGTGTTGAACTCTCAAAAATAAGCCAACAGGAGATGCAGAAAGTTAAGGTAGATTTAACTTTTCCCAGCAGGGGCCTCTGTAGGATAGACATCTGTCAAGAATGTACTGCTGTAGAGTATCGGATTAAAGTATGAAGGATTAGAGAGCAGATTATAAGATTTGCTTAATTTGCATCAAAAGGACCTGCCTATCACTGGGAGATATCAGATGACACCTGGATAGGCCTATTCATTTGTTCTCCCAGTCAGGCAGATGCCAATGCCAGTGGGTAGAGAGCTTCCCACAGAACTGGTTAAGAATATCTATCCACAGAAAAGGTTTTGATAATGTCCCTGACTACACCTGAGGGGTGGGCACACAGGCTCTGTACAAGGAAAGAAGGGTTTTACCAGCTTGGATTTAGGCACAGATTCGCACTATGGGGTTGTCTGTAATAGTGCACAAAGTAATAGCCGTAGGTGTGGGTAATGTATCCTGTGAAAAACTTAATCCCATTGGCTAAGGAGGAGTCAGGAATTGCCCCCACCCACAGGCTCCTGCCAGACATAAATGTGGCATCCCCTTTACCCTCTGTAGAGCACTACTGCACCAGAGTAAGATCTGAAGAGGACTGAGCCTGCTGTTTGTGACCTGAGATGAGCCACAAAGAACTGGACCTGCTCCCACTTGTACCAGGAAATAAAAGTGAATTCCAAGGGTCATAAGGATTGACCCCCTGTCAATTTACAGGGACACAACAAGCTACAACAGACTTTTTCTAAAGAGTCCTGGTACATGCATGTATATGTCCTGCATTGTTGGATTTTGCCATCCTTCAGGGCACTCATAAATAGGGCCTAAGTATTCGGTTTCGGGATAGTAAAAAGGGTAGTGTTAAGTTTAGGCTTTTGATTAGGTTTCATGCTAGAGTAGTGGGTAGGCTTTGCATTGAGGTTAGGTGAGGAGTAGTGATAGATTTATATTTAGGGTTTGGATTGGGTTTTATGTTAGCATAAGCGGTAGGATTAGCTAGTGGGTCTAAGGTTTCTTAAACAGATCGCCACTACCATTGCTACTCCGGCAACTGAGCTTATTAACACCTCACTTTCCCAGGGCATTGTCCCGCCCAGTTGGAAAGGGGCCATTGTAAAGGCCCTTTTAAAGAAACCACACCTTGACCCATTGGAGATGGCAAATTTTAGACCAATTTCACTACTCCCAGGACTTAGTTAGATCACGGAAAGATTGGTTAATTTCCAACTTTCCCACTTTCTGGAGTCAAACGAACTTTTGCGGAGCTCTCAAACCGGATTCCGCCCAGGCCAGGGCACGGATACGGCCCTCCTCTCTGTCATCGAGGAGGCAAGGCGCATCTTGGATTCAGGAGGATCAGTGGCAGTGATCCTCCTGGATCTGAGTGCAGCCTTTGACACGGTTAATGACCGTGTCCTTATCCAGCGCCTGGCCAAGGTGGGAGTAAAGGGGTCCACCCAGGCTTGGTTAACATCTTATCTGAACAATCGCACCTTTCAAGTCTGGGAAAGCAATTCACGATCTGCCTCAATCCCCCTCCAGTGTGGCGTGCTGCAGAGCTCATCTTTAAGCCCCACATTGTTCAATGTGTACATGGCCCCCCTGGAGGATGTGGTTGTCCCGTTTGGGATTAAAATTGTAAGCTACGCAGACGACACCCAACTGGTTGTCTCACTCTCCCAACTTGATCAATGCCCGGATAGTTTTCATTCTTGTCTGACGAAAATGCATGCCTGGATGTGTGATTCTTCTCTCAAATTGAACAGGTCAAAAACCGAAATCATGTTACTAGGTCATAAGGGCACCTCTATACCTACTACCATCTGGCCTGCTTGTCTGGTGGATCTTCCCAGCTCAAAAAAAGAAATTAAAAGCTTAGGGGTCTGGTTGGAATAGGACCTCTCGTTTAAAACACAAGGAAAAAAAACGGCAGGAATCTGCTTTGGCCTTCTACGGTCAGCCCGGAAAGTCCTTCCTCTCCTTCCGCAGTATTTTGTTTTGTCCAGATTGAATTATAGTAATGCCATCTTTCTGTGGGCCCTTGAAGCCGCCATCAATAAACTCCAAACGCCGCAGCTAGGCTATTAATGGGTACCTCAGCTAGGACGTCGCAAAACCAGCACTCAAAGCGCTCCAATGGCTCCCCATCCACGAAAAGATTAAGTTTAAATCGTTATGTATTGCTCATAAACTTCTTCAAGGTAAGGGACCCCCTATCATGAAGAGTCTAGTCACGCCCTACAAGGCTAGTAGGCCCCTGCGCTCTGACAATGAGCGCCTGCCGACAGTGCCAAGATTCAAGAAGGCACGCACAGGAGGCCGCCGCTTCTCTGTTAACGCGGCCTCACTGTGGAAATCCCTTCCTTCCAAATTGCGCATGGAACCCCGTCATTTGCATTTCCGGAAGCTTTTGAAAACTTTTCTTTTCCCCAAGTGACCTTCTTTCTTCCATTTTCCTTCTGGAGCCTGATTCTAGTGCAGCGCTGGGATGCCACGTGCTTTATGAAATTGGTTACATTACATTACATTATATTTAGGATTAGGATAAGGGGCATTATTATGTTTGAGTTTAAAGTTTAGTGTAATTGTGGGGTAGGCCGAGCTTTGTGTTTAGGGTTAGGGTGAGAGATCAGCTTAGGTTTCGGCTCGGGGTTCGGTTGAGATTTGGTGCCAGAGTAGGATGTAGGTATAGCCTTTAGGCCTTGGATTAGGTTTGATGATGGAGTACAGGGAAGGCTTAGCATTGGGTTCAGGATTAGGATGGGCGGATACAGTTGGGTGTGGTGTTATGGTAAGCAATAATGCTGGGTTTCTGCACAATGAGGCAATTTCTCAACTGCGACCAGTTGACCATGGTTGGCACTTAATGCGTTCAGTGCTATTTTTATTTAAAAAAAAATTTAAATCCATATCTTGTGTTCCTCTTATTGTATTTTTCATTTTGATGCAATTTTATTAATTGGAATTTACTCGCTTTTACTAATTTAGTTTGGAATTTTTATTTTAGAGAGTTATTATTTGGTATAGATTTGTGTATGGCTTAACCCTAGGTTTAAGAATAGGGTACAGTTAAAGATATAATTCAAGGTTAGGTTTAGTGTTTGGTTATGGTTCAGACCTCTCCTTACACTTGACAATTTGTTGTGAATGTATCTAGGACCCTAATTAAATATCCCTGATTCATGCCTTCATGCGGTTATGATAAATCATGTCCTAATGAAGACATACGAATCTCGCCCATATTCAGTAATAGCTCACGCAGCCCAAATACGGCAGGGCTACTTCCTTAGATTCCTAGAGAGCACAACGAGTTCTTTCGACACACCAAACCTTCTGCAACCTGGGAATTCCCCATGTCTTTGTTTTGATTTGTCATTGAACTCCTGCAGTCAGTTCTTAGTGACATCTTTTATTGATGTCTTATGTCCAACCTTACGTCAAACACGGCACATTCCAGGTAGAAATATACCAACACTTGCCTTAAGCAAACATACGGTGGTGTTGAGCAGAGCGGCTATCTACTTATCCGAAGCCCAGCTGATGCGAGAGCGAGAGCCAAAGGAAGCCGCCCCTCCCCTTTGACACACTGGAGAAGCTGCCCTTTCTCACGCCGAGAAATCCAGCTCCGGTGTTTTCCAGTCACCCTTGCGGGTTACTGGGAGATCGAGTCCTGAGAAAGGAGATACAAGACCTCCTTCATTCTATAACCAAGGTACGGAGCTGATTCAAACCTTAGAGAGAATTCTTGATTCAGATTCTTGGCAAAAACTTAACTTAAAACTGCAACTCACTTACTCCTTCCCACGTATTAGGCTTAGGTCAGGTACACTGGGGTAGGCGTATCTTAGAAGCACCAGTTAAGTTTGTTAGTCAATGTTTTTATGTATGTAAATATTTTATCCGTTTTAAAGTATCATATGACTAAGAAACCATATCAATGCTTTTACAGTATTATTTTATAATACTCCTTTTACTGTACGCACTTTACTTCATGATAAGTATTGCAAGTGTGGCAATTCATTTCTCTTGCATGAGAAAAAAGACACCTTTTATTGAAAACGCCCGTCTTTCTATTTCTCTGCACCCTGGTGAAATTAAGCATGCACGATTGACTGAGTGAAATAGCTGCCTATTGTTTTCACACGACTCTGGAGATACACTCCTTATTCTGGGGGAGCAAAGTTGTCATGTTATATGGTTGTCAGAAGCTAATCCCTTCTTGTCTAAATCAGGGAAGTTAACCCCTCCCTATTCATTCGAGAAAGTTTCTAGTGACCTCTGAGCTAGCTGGCAAAAATTAATTAAGTCTAACATAGTCAGTAGAGACCTAGATGACCTCAGTCCTACGTATACACTGCTGTTTGTTATTCCAATGCTCAGAGCCTATTGGGAATATAGGAACTACACTACAAATTAAGCATATATGCAATAAATGTAAGCAGGCCTTGAAAAACCCACTTGCTATGGCAAGTCTGATTTGATAAAGTCGAGCTATTTTTAGGACTAATGGATGTGTTCGGGCCAGTGAACTGGAGCTGGAAAGGAGGAGGTGTTCTGCTCATTCAGAAAGTAAAGTAGGTGTTAAGGTCATTGAGAAAGCCAATAAGCAATAAAGATGCGTTTAAATCTTGTTTTTATCTTGACACATTTTCTGTCTGTTCAATGCCAGTTTGTCTTTTTACCAATTGCTGCTTATCTTATCCTGGAAAATGATGTTTACTTTTCTTACTCTTACTGCAGTAAGAAGATTTTCTAAAGTGAGCTGCCTAACAATCATTGTTGAACAAAAGGCTTTTATTTTTTCTAGCACAACATTTAACCCCTTGCGTGCTACGGGAGCACTACCTCGCTAGTGCCGACGGAGCCCCGCCCACCTAATAGAACGCCCACACAGCGGCGGAAAAACCGCCGCGGTTAAGGCGTTAAATAGCTTGTAAATAAATAGTATAAACATTTCAAAATCGGGAATAAGAATTTTTTTTTCATTCAGAAGAGTAATACAAACAAAGATTTAAATAGGAGCAAAACAAATCAGAACACTTACGTGGTGATGTGCCAATGACAAATATATATATATATATTTTAATTCTTTTTAATATTTTCAGATTAAAAAGTACAACAGCAGCATCACACCTTCTCATCCATCACAGTCCGGGTTCATCATCACATTGTTTACATTCCTGAAAAAAAAATCTCATTGATAGAATACTACTTTGGTACAACATTACAGTATAAACATTCCAAAAAGCGGGTCCCTTGGGCAATCCATTTCTACATACAGTTACGATCTTCCCTTCTCATGGCTTGTTCATCTAAATGTTTCCTGTCCCTTATATACATACAACCTCGGTAGTGCTTCTACATTGCAGCGTCTAGTAACCATTGCAGACATAACAAGTCGCATTTCCCCTGGTTCCTAGCATTCTTACATTTACTTCATTCTACATCCCACGATTACTAGTATTCTATCCCGTTCTTCATTTGATGTCATTACAACAATGGAAGGCCCTGGACCCCTTCCGTCGAGTGAGCTATAAGGTAGCATGTCACAGGAGCCCAAAAATGAACAGGTCCGGAGGCCATGGGCAACATTCCGCGTAGGTCGTGAATCTCTCATGACAAGTTATCAGGTCGTCAAGCCGTTCCTTAAATTGTGGCGCTCGCCCTCTGCCCCATCTGCAGGCCACCCTCCTTTCCGCCGGTAGAAGCGCCATGGTAACACATTTACGATGTTCAGCACGTAAGGGTTTGTCATACTCCAGCAGGGCCAATAGGGGAGCAGGTACCACAGGTGTGGTACCTGCTCCCCTATTGGCCCTGTTGGCCCAACTCATGTTGTATAGCGTGAAACACATGTTCCCAGTACTCTATGACCCCGGGACAGTCCCATGCTAGATGTAGGAAATCTGCCCCCTCAGCACGGCATCTATCACACCTGTCATCCGCCCTGAGCTGGAACTTGCAAATCTTAACCGGAGTGTAATAAATCCTGTGCAAAAATGTATAATGTATGATCGGAGTCTGCTACTCGCCGACACCCTTTCGGTTTGCAGACAGCAGCTCTCCCATTGTTCATCTGTCAGGGCAATTCCCAGTTCCTTATCCCATCGCGTGTGCGATCCTGTGGCTGGTAATACCCTCTACGTATGCACTGCTTTATTTATCAGGGAAACCAGCTTCTTGGCCGTAGCCCTCCCCAGCATGAGCTGCAGTGGGCCAGCATCTTGGTTCAGCTGGAATTCAGGAATGAGTGATCCTATTCCCTGCCTCAGTCTAATATACAAAAAGACATTGAGGGATGTCTTCTGTGCATTTTGAAACATATCATCAATGGTGCGAAATTGGCCCTCATTAAACAAGTCCCCCCAGGTGCTGATATGGGACTTCTGCTTACAATTACAGAAAATCGCCTCCTGTAGCAGCGGCATGCTAGTATGGTAAGTAAGGGGCAGTAATGGTGAATACAATGGAGGAACGTCTAGCATGCGTCCTATACGCTGCCAGGCTGTTATTGTGCATGTCAGGTCATTGGGCTGCCTATCCCTGTGTCCTATCAGTAGATATAGTGCACCTTCTATTGGCGTGGGGTGCGCTAGCCAGTGCTCCCCTGCTACCTGTGGCATATACCTCGGTTGTTTCACCCAAAACCATGCATAGTTAGCTTGATCAGCGATGAAGTAGAGCTCAAAATCCGGTATCCCGAATCCCCCCTGCAAGTAGGGCAGCGTCAGTACCTCCCACTGCATTCTGGGTTGTTTACCACCCCACAAGAGATGGATCATCTCTGATCTAAGTGTCTTAAAGATTTGCGCACCCGGGTAAAAGGGTATGTTCAAAAAGAGGTACAACGGTTGGGGGAGTATCACCATTATCATCAAGGCCACGCGTCCCGCCATGGAACGGAGCAGCTCCACCCGCCAATGACAAATATTTGCGGAAAATTGACTTCCAAACATTGTTTGTACACTATATAGTTTTAGCAGTAGAACCTCCTGTAAGTGGGAAATGTTTTGGGCATTTCAATGGAAAATGTTCCCTGCAAATGCAAAGCATGAAGGTGTGGTACCACTACATGCTTTAGTCATATACTTATTAAAGGTGAGTTTTTATACATGTACTGAGAAACATTTGTGCCCTCGCCCTGATGACAATACTGTTAATGAACTAAGAGGCGAGTCAGGGATCATGGGCATCGCATATGGAAAAAACCTTTAGTCTATTAAATTAAACTTTTGTACAGCAAACATGCTGATGTCACATACTTGAAGATACTCACATATGCGATACTCAAGAAAATGGAAGTTCAGTGAATTAAAATATTTGCCTAGGATCACATAATTTGAATCCAGTTAACTGATCAAGAGAATAACATTCATGTCGAGTAGATTTAAGCCACTTGACCTGCAGGCCTGGTATCATTTTTGAGGCATGAATTTACAGCACTTGTCACACTATTTGAAATGTATTTCCCTTTTTCCTTCCTTTTTTCCCTTAGTTTCTTTCTTTTCTTGCTTTCTTTCCCTTCTTTCCTTCCTTCTTTTCATATGTTTCCTTCTTTCCTTCCTCCCTTTACTTATTGCATTCCTTTATTTTCTTCTTTCTTGTTTTCTTCTTTCTCTTTCATTCTTTGTCTTCCTTTTCTTTTTCGTTTCTTTTTTCTTACTTATTTCTTTCTCTCCATTCTTTTCCTTTCCTGCTTTTGTTCTTTTTTCATGCTTTCTTTTCTTTGATCTTTTCCTTTTTTCATGCTCTTTTTCCTGCTTTCTGTCACTTTCTCGCCTTCATTCTTACCATCTTTATTTTTCTTACATTCTGTCTTTCTTTCTGTTACATTCTGTCTTTCTTTCTCTTGCTCGCTGTCACTCGAAGGCAAAAGACTAGCAGCCAATAACATAACGTGTATTTGTAAAGCACATGCTCACCCAGAAGTGCATCTAGGTGCTTAATAGCAGATGTTTAGTGTTTCTCAACTCAATGGTACTCATTTTATCAACCTCAGAAGTTTAAAAGGGAGAGTGGAGCAACCAGGATTTTAACCTGTGACCATGAGGTCAGAACGGGCCCCTACAGTGGACGCATTAGTCCACTAAGCCACCAGACCTGGCTAATGGCCGAATGATTGGGTTTTTTAGGTCTGTGTTCGGTTTGATTTCAATAAAACTATCTGTATGACATACTTATCGCGTTTTTCAGCCATGCTTGATTTATTTATCTTTGATTGTGTTTTTCTCCAACTCACTCAAGCATGCATCAGAGGGCAATGTGTCAGCTATTTTTTAGCCATTGGCTGACTTCATTATGAGTTATTGCCTGAGTCCCTTTCACAATGAGCACATCCACACACAAGTAGTTAATTCCGTACCAGGCATTACTTTGGTAGTGTCTGCTTTTTTGAGACCGAATAATATTTTTGCCTTTAGTCACATTTTTTTGTTTGTTTTTAAATTGATAAAACGCCCAGCAGCTTACTGAACAATAAAGTTTTGCAAAAAACATAACAAATATAAGAATTGCCAAAAGGATGGCAGACAACACTAGAACAATTGGCTTTGCCAGCGCTTTCTACGTATACTTGAGAAGGGTGTCCTGTTTATTCCGTTAGTATATCATTCTAAAGCTACATACATGCTTCCTCTCATCTATATTACTGTAACAGTCTTGATCTTGGCCTTTTAGACTACACCGTGTCAAACTAAAATGAGTGCAACATGTTGTTATCCACTGGGCCGGACAATTGCGAAATGTATCTTGTGTCAGAAAAGCTCAGAGGATTTTTGTGCTGCCTAAAAATCTGGCAAAAGATTCCTTTCAAACGTTTGTCTGTGATACGCCTTGGTCTTGCCCTATTTTTAGGTCTCGCCTTTACCATTCCGCAGGAATGGGAAATGGGGAGAATTCAAGCCGGCAAAATCCTCTTCAAATCAAGGGCTTTCAGCCCCGCGGTTTTCTTGCAGTTCACGTGAATCACGTGAGCAAACATGCACGCGCATTCACGGCCAGGGCTTCTCCTCCCCTAGCAGCACTCCTCCCACACCAGCTCCTCCCCCCCCCACACCAGCACCTCCCCTCTCTCTCCCCGCAAACACAGCCTTGCCGTAGCAGCACTCCTCCCACACCAGCACCTCCCCCCTCCCACACCAGCACATCCCCTCTCTCTGCCCGCAAACACATCCTTGCCCTAGCAGCACTCCTCCCACACCAGCACCTCCCCCCTCCCACACCAGCACCTCCCCTCTCTCTCCCCGCAAACACAGCCTTGCCGTTTATTTTTTAATGCAGTAACTAAGCTAAAAAAAAATGCCTAAAAGCGGCAATATTTTCAATAGAGACCCGTAACATGCTAATTCCTCAGATGCGGAAGTAAAACATTAGCCACTCTTCGACCATTCCCACAAATAGAGGTGTTGGGGCTGGTGGGGCTCGCCTGTCACACGGACCACCCCGTCCATAAATGGGGACTGTTGCCGCAAGTCTCTGCTTCTACAACTGACTGTTTATCTCATTATACACATGTGAATGTCAGTATGTCACCTTTCTAAAATATGAACCGCCACTAATAATCGGTGTTACGGAAAGCCTCACATTTCTGAAGATACTGAGAAGAGGGGTAGTTCGGGCATGAATTCACTATGCTTTACCTTGAAAAAGTCGGCCCCATACTACAACCCTAGGCTTATGCCCACTGTTTACCAGATTTCTGGAGCTTCACAAAAATTTTCCGGAATTGCAGACTGTAATTGTATTGATGCGCGCGCCAGCACCTTTCAAGTGTTTGATTTTCTCTACCAATATATTATTTTTCCTGGTGGGGAAATGAAACGTAAAGTTTTCGACCTCCATGTGCAGACTTACTAAAGCCGTTACTATTTTTTTGTCAGCCATTTGAGCGGAAATACCACTGGGAAGGTACGTGAATGCACGCAAAGTTTCAGATGTACTGGTCTTTGCGACCTCCCAATGGCCCCTCTACTGCCCCTCCCCTGGAAACACCCACCCTCTCTCCCTTAACTCTAAATGTACAGTATTACTGCCGAAAGTTTATCATATTAGCACATTTGCCGTTGTTTAAAATACAGATGCCGACAGATGCGGGGAGCTGAGGTTTATGCGGCTGGTTTAGCACACTTAAGTTAAACACAAATCTGCATCTGACTCAAAGTGATTTGCCCAAGATCACACTGAGCTGGAAGCTAGGAGAAGAATCCCCCGGGTGCCAAATTAGGCAATTTAAGGAGGGAGATAGGAGCTTTTTAATTGAAGCGTAACATCTGTATTTTGAACAATTGAAGCACACACAGACACAAACAACGAAAGCGATGCGTTGGCATTACAACAGAAGCAGTAAAGCCCATAGATTAATAGGTAAAATGATTCTGCCTCGAGCATCTCCTCGGCGGTGGCAGATGTGCCCCTCTGTCGCCAGTGACTGGTGTCGCCGTGTCCCTTTTCTTGCTCGGGGGTGCCCTGTGAAGCCCCCCGGTGTGCAAGCAATGCCGCAGCCATGCGCAGGATTACTGTACTGTACTGTACTCTGGAATGCCATAGAATGTTCTGGAAGACATATAGAAGGATTCGATAGGCATGTAAAGATCTCCGAATTTGCAATAAATCGTTTTTTTACCACTAACATTTATCAATTTATAACAATAATCAAGAAGTAACCAATGAGTACTCTAAGTGTTAAAGGGGTACTTTTAAGGACACTCTTCAAAATAGATTTTGGGCGTCATTCTGAGTACCCCAGTATTCTCAATTCGAGGATAAAAGGGAGCGTGCATTCAAACCACTGAAGCAAGCCATGCACAAACTTCACACGGACCCGGCGGGTTTCCCTGCACGGACTACGTCAGAGGAAAATGGTAAAATGTATGAGCGAAAGAAAAAAAATACGATGTTTAGAATTTTGCTAATCTGAAGAGGAAAAACTGAGGTATTCCTGTGAATCCCCCATTCTGTCCTCCGGGCCTTGGACCGGCCAGGTTGCAACCCAGGATACACTGCTTTAGCTATGGGCTTTCAATTCAATTCATGAAGCTTTATTCGGCACATTAAAAATGACCATAAAAGCACAAAACATGTATAATAACACTTTTACAAAATACAAAACATGTTAAAAAAAGATACCATAAAATACAGACAGCATTCCTAAAATAGCATACTATGGGCTTTCATTTGCCAACACATGTCATCTCCGGCCATAGTTCATTTTATGTGACCTCTTTCCAACCACAGTGAAATGGGGTCATGCAAAGCACGTGAGCACAACCAATCAATGTATTTGGCTTTTCTGCACTCCAATGTGCTGTCCGTATGCATCGTAATATTATATGGTCCTTTTTGACTAAAAAAAGCGATGCGCTCTTCAAAGCAAATATTGTTAACGTTAACTGGAGAGGCCGGGGATTGAACCCGCGGCCTCATACATGCAAAGCACGCGAGCAGAACCAATGTATTCAAATTATGTGTAAAGAGAAAAGTCCCAATCCTGCAACTCAGTCATGCCGTCCCCTAATCTCGGGGAGTTCTATAAGTGAAGATATGTCTCTCCCGAGGACACTCTTATGTCCCGGACATAACAACAAGCACTGGCGTTGCCAATAGGTCTCGCAGTAGGAAAGTTGGAGCTATTACAATTGCAAATAACAATGCCTTTTATTTTTGTTTTCATTTAAAAAACATAAAGGGCTTTGTCATTTACAAAACCAATAGCTCCAACTTTCCTACTGCGAGACCTATTGGAAACGCCAGTGCTTGTTTCCACAAGACCAACTGCAAACAAAACAGGTGATGGACCGAATGTGGATCAATGTCACACATTCAACCCAGTCAAAAGATCTGGGCCCAAATCCATCGTTTTTTTGCACTCCACACCACCCTGGGTTAGACAATGGCGATATGCAAATCAGCTCTGACCCTGTGCCCCATGGGAACAGTCCAGTCTGAACTACAAAAGCCATGTCCTTCCCAGAACGGAATCAAGCATCCGAGGACCGGACCGGTTTCGAGGTAACACCTCTCATCAGCCCGGCTAGCTTGACTCCAGTGGTGTGGAGTGCCTGGGACCCACGTCTGAGCATCCCCAGCACACTTATGGCGGCAATTGCAAACAAAACAGGTGATGGACCGAATGTGGATCAATGTCACACATTCAACCCAGTCAAAAGATCTGGGCCCAAATCCATCGTTTTTTTGCACTCCACACCACCCTGTGTTAGACAATGGCGATATGCAAATCAGCTCTGACCCTGTGCCCCATGGGAACAGTCCAGTCTGAACTACAAAAGCCATGTCCTTCCCAGAACGGAATCAAGCATCCGAGGACCGGACCGGTTTCGAGGTAACACCTCTCATCAGCCCGGCTAGCTTGACTCCAGTGGTGTGGAGTGCCTGGGACCCACGTCTGAGCATCCCCAGCACACTTATGGCGGCAATTGCAAACAAAACAGGTGATGGACCGAATGTGGATCAATGTCACACATTCAACCCAGTCAAAAGATCTGGGCCCAAATCCATCGTTTTTTTGCACTCCACACCAGCCTGGGTTAGACAATGGCGATATGCAAATCAGCTCTGACCCTGTGCCCCATGGGAACAGTCCAGTCTGAACTACAAAAGCCATGTCCTTCCCAGAACGGAATCAAGCATCCGAGGACCGGACCGGTTTCGAGGTAACACCTCTCATCAGCCCGGCTAGCTTGACTCCAGTGGTGTGGAGTGCCTGGGACCCACGTCTGAGCATCCCCAGCACACTTATGGCGGCAATTGCAAACAAAACAGGTGATGGACCGAATGTGGATCAATGTCACACATTCAACCCAGTCAAAAGATCTGGGCCCAAATCCATTGGTTTTTTGCACTCCACACCACCCTGGGTTAGACAATGGCGATATGCAAATCAGCTCTGACCCTGTGCCCCATGGGAACAGTCCAGTCTGAACTACAAAAGCCATGTCCTTCCCAGAACGGAATCAAGCATCCGAGGACCGGACCGGTTTCGAGGTAACACCTCTCATCAGCCCGGCTAGCTTGACTCCAGTGGTGTGGAGTGCCTGGGACCCACGTCTGAGCATCCCCAGCACACTTATGGCGGCAATTGCAAACAAAACAGGTGATGGACCGAATGTGGATCAATGTCACACATTCAACCCAGTCAAAAGATCTGGGCCCAAATCCATCGTTTTTTTGCACTCCACACCACCCTGGGTTAGACAATGGCGATATGCAAATCAGCTCTGACCCTGTGCCCCATGGGAACAGTCCAGTCTGAACTACAAAAGCCATGTCCTTCCCAGAACGGAATCAAGCATCCGAGGACCGGACCGGTTTCGAGGTAACACCTCTCATCAGCCCGGCTAGCTTGACTCCAGTGGTGTGGAGTGCCTGGGACCCACGTCTGAGCATCCCCAGCACACTTATGGCGGCAATTGCAAACAAAACAGGTGATGGACCGAATGTGGATCAATGTCACACATTCAACCCAGTCAAAAGATCTGGGCCCAAATCCATCGTTTTTTTGCACTCCACACCACCCTGGGTTAGACAATGGCGATATGCAAATCAGCTCTGACCCTGTGCCCCATGGGAACAGTCCAGTCTGAACTACAAAAGCCATGTCCTTCCCAGAACGGAATCAACCAGATCCTTTGACTGGGGGAGTGTGTGACATTGATCCACATTCAGTCCATCACTTGTTGTTTTTGCAATTGCCGCCCTAAGTGCGCTGGGGATGCCCAGACGTGGGTCCCAGGCACTCCACACCACTTGGAGTCAAGCTAGCCGGGCTGATGAGAGGTGTTACCTCGAAACCGGTCCGGTCCTCGGATGCTTGATTCCGTTCTGGGAAGGACATGGCTTTTGTAGTTCGGACTGGACTGTTCCCATGGGGCAACAGGGTCAGAGCTGATTTGCATATCGCCATTGTCTAACCCAGGGTGGTGTGGAGTGCAAAAAAACGATGGATTTGGGCCCAGATCCTTTGACTGGGGGAGTGTGTGACATTGATCCACATTCAGTCCATCACTTGTTGTTTTTGCAAATGTTTCCACAAGACGCCATCCTCTCTGCATATCTACCAAACCACTTGAATACGAAGCTCTTTACCAACTGCATTTCTTCCACACTGAGTGCACTTGCTATGTTAGTCATGCTCCCAAGTGCTGGGTACCAGTCTTTGGAAGGACATCCTTGTCCCTTACCAGTGCTTAATTTGAGCCAGTGGTTGCAGGTGGGGACCACAACACTCATTTTTAGGCAGTGGTACAGGTCTTATTTTGTATTATCACACTTTGATCCAGAGCAGGAAAGCAAAAGACAGAAAAGATCAGGAAGATAAAGACAGGAAAACAGTGACAATGTGAGAAAGGAGGAAGGAAAAAAGCCAAAGATAAGGATGCCAAAAGTGTAGGGCCGCAGAAGAAAAGGGCATTAGATGAATCAAGAGCAAGCTGCCATAGCATTTAACACATCCCACGTTTGATAACGCTGGCCGTAATTTCTGGGGAAATCTTCTTCCCCCTCCTGCGTTTATTCTTTACAAATAAAATAATGTGACCATCGCCAAACTATTAAGGCTTGACGTTTAAAACATGCCTGAAGATCTTCGTGTTTTGTTAACGGCCTCGCTTTTTTCTCTTCTCTGATTTTAAACAGGTTTGTTTCATATCAAGAGGCCCTGCCGGATGTATGTTTTTGTTATTCTCATACATTTATAATACCATGCAAGTGGATAGACTAAGTGTTTTTGCTACGTTTAAAACGCAAGAGTTCTGACTACACACTGTATAGTTTTTGTAGGAGATTTGGCTAACTTTTACATTTTTGTGTACTACTTGAAAAATATTTGTGGTCCAATATGTTGAAAGTTGGCCAAGGTAATTTAGATAACTCAACTACTTGAAGATCTGCTCCCCTACAATCCAGGTCACATTTCTAGTGAAAGCATGTTCATACCATTTGCCTCTTCAGCTACCTGGCTCTCCAGAAATGTTTTAGGCAATCACAGTTTGCATCCTGCGGTATCTGGACTAATCGAGCGGCGTATGCATTGTGCTGCCTGCATACTTATTTTTATGACTATAAAATATATATTGTGACAGCAAGGCATTAACGCTACAACCAAGTGACTGTCACCCGAAATATCTACTGTCTATGTTGATATCTTCTGACTTGCAGAACCTTTTTTTAATAATACTTTGTATTTTCATAGATTTTTGCATGGAAAAGTTCCACTAGTCTTCAATTTCAAACTCATCATCATACAGCTCAGTATCAGCTCACAGTGTTTCACTTCTCCCGAGTCTTACGTGAGGGCATTTCTTTGCAATTGCTGTGGCCTTCCTCTCGAAGACTGCTCCAGGATCATTCCACCAGTGACATCTAGCCTTTGGAAAAACAATGTTTAAAGTTGGTAAAAATGTCTCCATTTAAAAAAGGAAAGCAGTAAAGTACAAAATTGACGCACTGCGGTACAGTAAGATATCAGAATGACAGGCCAGACCTAACTCTACAAGCACACTCTTCATTGCATCTGCCCACCATCGGTAGATTCAGCATTCCTAGAATACCAACACCCAGCAAACCTACAGACAAAGCAGCTTTAGCATGGCCAAACTGAACAGACTACTTGGTACCCACCTTTCTGTACTAAGACCCAGGATCAACAACCCAAGCTATACTATGACTACCTTTTAGCTGCCACACACAATTTTCACTTGCCAACCCACAGCGACAAGAAAAGAGACTTGGACATGGAATGAAGGAAGTGTACAATCAGGTGGGCCCACAGTCCCAGTTAGAGTGGAAATGTCCTTCATGGCTCTGTAGAGTGTGTATCTTTGCCTTGTGTTAGGCTGCTGGGACATTTATGGTATGTCGCCACAGTTTTTTTTAACATTTTTGCCTCAATGAACATGATGATAATCATGGCTTTTTACTGATGACATCTGTGTAATAGGCTCATACCCCTGAGTGTGACTTTGGGCCAGCATAGGCAATTGACGAACACCCTTCTTTTTGGCAGTGAATACTGTCCTTCAGGGCCTTTATAGTCACCTTCAGCAGGAGAGATGTATTTTGGCCTCTCCTATTGAAAATACTACCTAGTCCCTCTCAGCTTGGTCATTCGTTCTATCTATGTGGGGTATGGATGGAGAGTACATGTTTACCCTACATCTATGAGATCGAGTGAGTGTGTAAACTGTGTGTTGTGTTTTACTCAATGGGGACTAGAATCCATTTTGGAACTCCAATGTGTGAATGGCTGAGAAAATAGAGACTTGCGGCAGCCCTGCTCAGGTTTTTAGTTGATTGATGGAGACCTTGAAACATTCCACAGCCTCCCATTTGAAGTGAGCCAGGTACTGCTTGCTGGAGGATCGCAAGTAACTTTCCTATAAAGACTAGGAGCCCCCACCTGTATTTCTTCTCTTCCCCTTACTCATGGAAACTTTTGTTAAGTGACTGGATGAGAATGCCTCTCCCTCTGTTGTCTTTTCGACATCCCCTCTCAGTATATACCCAACTCAACCCATTGTTCTGCTGATTTTGCAGATCAAAGGGCCATGGCTGTGACAGCCTGTGTGAAAGACAACACCCCAAAATCAGACCTATCCTAGAACAAGGAGAAGCTCTTGGAATTCACATCTGTATGAGTGAGCCCTGTATGTTTGATTGGTAGCCTCCAGTTCTGGTTAGGAACAAACCTAAAACAAGGTCCCACAAGGACAGCTGAAGACAACCTGGAAGAAGGGCTGATGGATCCAAGGGATATCTAATCTTCATCCTCATGAGAGTAACTTCCTATGACTAGAAGTTGTGCATGTGACCTGCATCCTCTCCTACAAAAGGGACCAAGGCCAAAATTATATTCTTTCCCTGACCCCTGCTGTGTGCCCGTGGTAGCCCCTGTCAGATATGGAGAGTGTTTCTAAATCCCTCGAGCCTGTGAGTGATCAGAAGGATTGGTTGGATGCTGAATGGGATTTGGGAAGTCAAAAATAAGGCGTGCTGCGGCATTCTGTAAAGTTTGAAGTTTGGTGAACATTTATTGTTGCAACCCGATGTACAGTCCATTGTACTAGGCGTCATTGAAATTGAGTCCAGGAATATAATGTAGTATGCTGTGAAATGGCAGCAGTCTATTTCAAAAGGAATTTACAACGGGAGACGGGATTTGATAAAGGTGGAATGTTTCCTGTGCTCATTTCAAATATGTCCTACAACCACACCGGGGAACACTGGCACTAAAGAAAACTCATTGTGTGCGGATGTGCACTTTGTGAAAGAGAAAAATGCAACCACTCAAAGTGAGGTTAACCAGAGGCTTAATTAGACTGACCCGTGCTCCATGCTGTATGATCTAGTGGGTGGAAGCGAAATGGGAATGACACAACAACAGTCCAGTGGGTGAAGAGAGGTGCTGAAAGTATTATATATTTTAGTAACATCAAAAGATCTCCTTATAAAGCAGTTCAATAGTCCATTTCTATTTCTTCTACAACACAAGGAGATTTAGAGGAGAAGACCAGGTAGAGACCCAGGGGGAGAGGATGTGGTCCGTCGGCTAGACTGCCAACTTTGGTGTTGGAAACCAAGGTTCGAGCCTTGCCATCGCGTCCACATCCTGTGATTCTGGGCAAATCACTCAATCTACCCGTGCCTGAATGTGTCCTTCTGTAATGTAACCGGTGCTCATGTAAAGTGCTCCAATACCTTTGGTCGAGTTCGCGCTATATAAATCTGCATTTAAAAATAAATAAATAATGAACAGTCATTGTCACTGATTATGCCTGCAAACAGCATTTGTGCATGTCTGTATTACATACGTAAGCACACTGGTGTGCCTCTCTATGCGAACACAATATTTCCAGACCTATTAGCTTTCTCAAAGCTTGCGGACTAACATAAGACGTTATTAGATGTCACTCTTGATTCATGTACATATTCTTGGTGTAGTAGCTTAGCTTGGATTTTTCACATGCCTACCAACGATGGGAGAAAGACTGGTATTGGAGATGCAGTGCTTCCTTTATGATGTGAGGAAGAAAATAGATGAATCCTTTGCATAGACTGAAAACTCGCCACATTTATTTTGGCAACATTGATTATTTTTTTATAAATCTACATATTATTAAAGTGATGGATTGGTCAGTGCCTTTTTGTGAGCTGCTTTCTGTGCTTCCACAGTGTCTGGCCCGTCAAAATGGAGGGCGGAGTGAGAGTGGGCATTATTCTCCCGATTCCACACACTTTCCGGGCCTGGCACTTGTCCTCCAGATGTATATATTTCGAAGCTAGTATGCCATGTATATTAACGATGAGGCAGCTAACCTGGTACCAGATTCTGAAGCTGCCATGTTTTCTCTTTCCCTGAATGTACTATGCAGTGTTTTAGCTTATAAACTGGTTTTAATGCTGTATCGAGTCAGCATAAACAGTTTGGCCTGTCTCTCCGTGGAACTACGAACTAAGGGAGGCCAGAACTCGCAGAATTTTACTCCGCGGGATTACATAAAAACTCCAGAAGAATCTGCGGAGCCTTGCCAATTTGCAGTAACTAGACACATCGGGCTGTTCGCGCTGTGATTTAAATCAGCGCAAATGTGCCCCTCCTGCACCTAAGGGCGCAACTAATCCAGCTGATTTTGCTTCCCCTAAGTAGATTTTCTATTTTCTTATTGAGCGGCAGCCTTCTGACCTCGGTCGTTCACAGACACCAGCGTTTGAAAAGTCTCACCGGATATCCTCCTTGTAGGAGAGTAGGGTCTGCTTCCTATGGTCACCCCCACTTTTTGCTCTGATATACTGGTTTCTCGACTTTAGTGTGGCTGTGGGCCTGCTAATCAGACCCTGCACACGCATCCTGTGAGACTCCTACTTCCTAACCTGTGGTTGTTCAGTGTAGTCCCAGCGATTCCCTAGGCCTATTCACCTGTTCTGAAGTGGTTCTTTTACAACTTACTTAGTATATGGTTCGTGAGGCCCCTACGGCAGAATTGTATTTGTGCAACTTATAGTATGCTTATTGAGTCACTTGTGCTGTATCTCGAACTTTGACCTCATAAAGAATGCAGAGGGGTTGTGTTAGTAATAAATACATATATATTTGATATATACCTTGTGTTTGTGTGATGTCCTTTCATTTGGTATTCAAGGGGTTATTACTGGTAAAACAATTGGATTCACATGCTCTCTGAAGTATTAGCCTAAGACTGCTTTGTCCATGGTACCACTAGGATAGCTGGTCTATAAGGTTGACTTTACAACCATCACCATAAGGGTTGTTTGGACTGATACAGGGTGCCCACTGGAATAGTGGACATCACATATCAGGCCAACTTCTCACACTCCTGGCGCCTGGAGAGAGTGCTAGGGGGTGCCAAACTATGCTCACGCTTCACATCTTACTGTTCTGAGGCCTCACACGAGAAAACAATTTGACAGCTTTGCCAGCTGGTGATTGGCGGAATTTGTGTGGAAGTCTGTGTTACTGAGTAATGCAGAGTCGCCAGATTCTGCGGGCGGAATGGAATATTCCGCTCACCCCTACTTCAGACATGTTTGGTTAGAACCATGTGTTGAATATCCCCTGTTACACTAGGCAAAGTTGGCAGTGGCACTTGCCATTTATAATGTGAAGGGCTAAAGCCAGTCCAAAGGGGATGATGCCTCTCTACTAGTGCACGAGAAACTACTGTTGGTGGGAGACTGGCCCCTTCTCCGTGTGCAGGAATTACATTTTACTGGAGAGCATACTCTTCGACTAGTCGGATGCTATCCAAGAGACACCTACTTTGCAGCATAAACGAGGGGCATCTATCAAGTCCTCGCCTGGGCCACCTCAGTAACATGCTTCTGCTGTATCCTCTACCCAGCCTCTTTCATGGCTTGTGTGGCTAGCTCGAAGGATTGCTGGCTGTCCTGGAGCCTGGTTCTGGGGGTGGACTCGCACTTACATTTTCTCCTGCAATTACATTTTAATTGGCATTATTTTCGACTTGGGTACCAAGACAGACTCGGAACACACAGCGAGCTGTGCATTTCCACTTGTGCTGCTTCTAATGTGTTTGTTCATGGAAAAATAAAGTAGCTTCCCATGCTAATGCAGCTGTACGAATGAATACTTTGTACCCTGTGGGAAGACCGCATGAGCTGAAGAACGGAAGCCAATGATTGTGTTATTAAATAGAGCAGCACATCCTTTGTGGACATCAAAGCATTTCCCGACTGTGCTGAAATCAGTTTTAATAACTTCCCCCTGACTCCACAACCAAACCCCAAAGCTCATTGCTGGGAGCTTGGAAGGCTGAGCCACGAGAACTCATGTTTGTGACTAAGGATTTCCTTATGCTCGCTTTTAATTAACCAAATATATGACCAGCGGCTGCTCACCACCCTACTAGACTCAATTCTAATATTTCTCTTGCAGTTGTTTTAAAAATAAAAAAAAATGTTCTTGGAATTCCCTTAGGTGCTAGCCTGCCTAAAGTTGATTTGGGCTTTGTCTCTCTTGCAGTTGTTTTAAAAATAAGAAAAGTGTTTATGAAAATCCATTAGGAGCCAGCCTGCCTACAGCTGATTTGTGCTTGCCAATTTGAGTTGAAGAGAACAGAGCAACCAATTCTGAGTAATCCCAGTCTGATCCTGCTGACGGTCCCACCTGTCAGTCTTCCATCTTGTGCTCTACCGTAGGAGACCTTGGAATCCCACCTTTCTGCTGGCTCTCCCACGCGACATTTCTTTCTCCACACCCCTCCACTTCAGAGATTCCTGCAGCTAAGTGCAGACATGATTACCATTGAGTTGCATACCAATAAAGATCTGTTATTCAGCGTCAAGCTATCATTGGGTGAATGTGAGCTTTACAAATACAATCGTAAGTGGAGCTGTTTCTCATCAGTGCTTGTTAGGTTTGCAATAATTACACAAAGTTGTAAATGTAACGGTGATGCAGGTATGGTGATCACACGTACTGTAAGGAAAGCAGAGGCACTGACTCAAACCTTCGCTAAATAGTAGCATGTCACTTTAGTCAGATAGGATTTAAGGGTTGAGCAGTTTGTTACACATTCTTGCTGTACATTTTGCAGTTTGTACCACATCCCAAAAGTAGGCTGAAACATGGGCATCAGGTTACCTTTACATCATACAGGTCGATTCACCAAAGCAGAAGTAACAACCCACATCCTTTGACCTCATTAACATTACAGGAATTGACAATATGACTTTGACCCTGAATCCCAGGAAGGGATGCCACAAGGCCTTGATCCTAAGGACCACATACTTCAAAGAGAGAATGAATTGCTAAATTTCAGGGAGATGAACAAAAAATGAAATTTAAAAAGACAAGAGTGGTCAGGCCCATCAGCACTAATTTGCATGGACCTTCTATGCAGTTGAACTATATTATTGTCTTGATTTACCCCTTATTGTTAATAGGTTTTGATTTATGATAATTTGTAAAGAACTATCACATTGTTCTTTTCAAAGTCATAATGTATTCACATTAAAGGGCTCTGACAATGTTACAAAATGTTTATTTTTTAATTAGTTTACTATTATTTTGTATTCGGCATAGTGCACCAAACGGTACGTGTAATCTCCCAGTTGAAGCATGTGAAAGAGGACACTGTGTACCTTTTGATCTGATAGACCTCTAGCCGCAGATTCCTTAACTTGAGAATTTTCCCCAGGTGTCAGACTGGATCTGGAAATATTTTCTCATCAGTAACACTGCGTGACGGGTGGCGGAGCTGCATGGCTCCGTACGACGTCAGTGGGGCCATATAAGTCCCCTCCGGAGCGCTGGCGTCAGTTTCTTCTTTTTCCACGTTGCATGCAGATCCGAAGTTGCGTATCTGGCCGCTTTTTGGCCTGCTGTGCAGGACATTTATCATTTGAAACAATGTGCTAAAGTCCTATGCCCTCTGGGCTTATGTCCTGTGGGTTCCTTGCTTGCCAGATGCCGGGTACGGACCCACATTCTATCTGTATGTGGTGCATGTGCGAGCATTACAACACCCACGAGTGTGACGCCTGCCGACGGTTGAAGCCAAAGGCGCTGCGGTAGTGGTGCATGAAGCTGCTGACGGGGCGGTTGTCATGGGCTTCCAGATCCTCATGGCATCTGTCATCCTCCTGGTCCAGGGGTCATTCTTTGAGCACCGCTCTTCACCCCATGTTCAACCACAGAAGTCCCAGTCTCTGGCTACATCTCATGGTAAGTGATGTCGCAAGAGATCAAAGCCTCGGCCCTCTCGGATTCCTTCGACTCACAATGTGGATCGCCAAGACTCTTCAACTTCCACTCCAGCGTCTCTCCTGCCCCTCCCAGCTTTCACTGGAGCCGTGGCGACCTGGAACCAGATACAGGAATACTTCAAGACTCTCCATCTTGTCTTTGGGCCCTCGTCTCCCTCTGGAGCGCTAGCGGGCTCCAAGGAGGTCATAGTTGCAGTAACTGCAATATCGCTGGTGGATTTACCCTAGGGGGCAGTTACAGTCTCGGACTCAGAGGAATCGGTGCAGGTCCTTCGAGCTTCCATTAATGACGTTGGTTGACTCAAACGTAATGTTGGTCGCCCCACCCGTGCCTATTTCTACATCTCCTGAGGACTCCGAGCCAATGAAAGGTGCACAACACACAACTGGTAGTTTCGTAGGGTTGGCTTTGACTCGGCTCCTTGCATCTGCACGGACGCCAACTGACCCATTTCCGTGTCAGTGCAGTTTTTCGTTTGTGGAGCTGTTTTCAGCACCAATGGCTTCCGTGGATGTTTCACAGGACCAATTTGGGGAGGAACGTGAGGGGATAGTCCCCGTGGAGCATCCAATGCTAGTGGCTCTTACTATGTTGGACTGCTGGATTGCTGAGCTGGGTGAAGCGAGCGGGCTAGATTCATCCCCTGCTTCTTCTCTTTTGTCGCCTCCTAGCCCTGCTTTGGAAGCCAGTTCTTCTTTAGCAGAAGTTTTGAAAAGAGTGGCTAATGTCTTACATCTAACTCTACCTACGGTGGAGAAAGCTTTTGGCCCTCTTATTGAAGTCCTTCATCTCTGTTAGTCAGAGTTGGCCCATTACTCCCTTTTTGTGAGACACTGTCTGATATTTTATTGTCACCATTGGCAAACCCTCAGTCATGTGTACCAGTGGACCGTACTATTGCCCTGCCCAAGGGGACCTGCTTTCCTTATTTGACAGCCTAACCATCACAGCTTTGTGGTGACAGGCCATTACCTCATCCCCTGAGATGGAGAACCTTCCCAACCCCCATTGACAGAGACTCCAGGAAGTAAGATTCTTGCAGAAAAATTGGGCTCCAACAACACGATTTGGGTCCTCAAACACTTTCTCCATACCTTATGGGACTGCTTGGCAGAAATTGTACCCTTGTTCCCGAAGACTAACAAGGGTGAGTTGAACCAGTTGATTTTAGATGGTCACCAGGTGGTCACAAAGCTCATCAGGTGTGAAATGGACTCCACCTATTCCATTGGTCGAGCCATGGTGTCTGCTGTGGATTTGCGCCGGCACGCCTGGCATCGGGCGTCAGGATTTTCCAGAGCTCTCCAGTTAGCCATATTTGGCATGCCATTTGATCGGGTTCATCTTTTTGGAGCCCAAGCAGATCCTGCCTTACGTAGGTTTCGGGCTAGTCGATGAGGGCCAAACCATTAGCTTGCCCCCCTCTCATTTTCTCTTGTTATTGCGATGCTAATATGTGAGTTTTGTCGCATCAATCGCCAGATCAATGTTTCTGCCCTAGTCTTCTGGCGCTGCTGACTAGCCGCCTGTCTTGAGACCCTACACGGGGTCTTCCCCTACTGGCAACTCCAAAGAACTGGTGGGGTTCTTTGGATTCGCCTGTTGTGTGAATCCCTTATCAATCGATTTCCTTTATCCTTATGTATTATTGGCCACTTGGGCTTATTGCACTTTATTCTGTTCCTTGACTGTGGCACAGGACTTGTTATCCTGTCATGTTATTGCGTTAGAAACCTTGTTTCTTGGTTGTAGTTCCTCTGGCAGCCTCTTATCTCCCATTGGGTGTTCTATCTTGTATGAATGCTGCACAGTTTTTGATCTACACTTCTTTGTAGTTGTTTTTTTCTACTCTACGATTGTTTCAATGGTGACGTGTTTTTTTAGGATGTTTTTTCCGTATTACCTCAGGCTTAATGTCGCCATTCGATTGATCGTTTTTCCCTGTTGGGTGTTTCGACCATGTGGCTTTGGTCGCGCACACCTTTATTGCGGTATGCCACGTCTCCTGCCGGGAGGTTGCATTGGCGATCTTCGTGAAGACTAGTTGTACCTAAGCTTTGGGATGCAATGATGCTGCCATGTGCCTTTGGTGGTACGTGCACCCCCAAACCAGGGGTTCAAATTCAACTGATGTTGGGAAATATATGGAAATACCCCAGATAGTTGACCGTCCTCACCGCTGCAGACACTCAGCAGGGTCAGTCTGGTTGGCATTTGAATGTGGAACGGCATAGGTTTTCCTTCTGCCCCAACTCATGGCCATTGCGTGATGTGTTATCCTTCCCTCACAGTTGTTGTGTGACTTGTTATCCCTGCCTCCTGGCCGTTGTGTGATATGTTCTCCTTTCCTCAAGGCTGTTAAGCGGTCCTTAAATGAACCTGTGTTCTGTATGTATATCATGTTCCATGGTAGCCCTTCTGATGGGGATTGCTCCCTCATCTGTCTTGTGGGGGGCTTTCTCCTGGATATCCCATTTGGTGATTCTGCAAAACTCAGTCATACCTTCTTGTTGACCTCCTAGGTCTAGGTATTGGTGCAGGCTCTTAGACAAGCGGACTGTTTCAGGTTTTCTCCTTGGAGAGTAAGTGCCTATTGAAATTCTTCTAGCAGGCAATGTAGTCTTGTGTTCTAGCCCGCTCTGTTCTTGGAGGGGCATTTTCTCTCTTTTCACTTTCGATTGCTGGCACTCACGTTTTCTACGTGCCTTTGAGCTTTGCTGTGTATTATCAAGCTGTGGCATACATTACCTGCATAGGTATATTGCTAGTATGGTTTTCGTTTTTTCATATGTCTCGTTATTCCCCTTAGATATTTTTTGTTATGCGGGCATTTCGGCCACACGGTGTTCATCCTTTTTGTTCTCCTGATCAAATAAATAATAACTTTAAAAAAAGAGAGATGAAAGGGAGAAAAGGACACAGGATGGAGCGTTCTCCATGATAGAACTCTTGCTTCTTTGTTTGGTGTATGCCTCGTTTTCTAGGATCTTCCCCTGCTTGGGTTAAGGGGTTTGTGTCAAGGGGTTTGTGTCTGCTGGCCCTTCTTCTGTTGCTCTTATCAGAGCAGGACCCTCATGTGTTCTTTGGTACACTTCTTCAGTGTACCTTGCGGGTTTACATAATGCATTCTGGCTGTTGACAGGTGATTTTGTGTAGGATTTCTCTTCTTTTTCCTCAGACTCCTTGCCTGTGGTATCTGCTTCTCTTTTTTGGCCCTTGGACTTTTTCCCACCTGGCTGTGAGGGACTTAATTCATGTTGTTGTACTTGGACAGGTCCATTCGCACCTTATTAATATCTTAGTATTTCTTTCCACTTAGTGGTTTTCTTTGGTTCCTCTGGTGGCCACGTTCTTTCATCAAAGATACCAGCCATCCTCTGCTTAGTCTGTCTGGTAGCTCAGTCCTCTATTGTATGTATTGCAGAGTCCTCTGACCCTTCTAGTGGTCATGCGCCCACAGGCCACGCCCACGCCTTTCGTTCAATTGGATCCATTCTTATCTTCCTTGGAATTGGGATTCCATGGGCGTCTGTACTTCGATACCACTATGCCTAAGGAAACATGCGTCTTACTCTCTGTGCATGTTACTTGGCTGTGTTTTTGTTTTGGTCATTACCACCTTTAAAAGAGGTGTCTCTCTCCCTTATTTTCTCCCAGTAACATGTGGCCGATCTTTAATCTCGGTCAGCCGGTTCTCATGGACCTATTGTGGCACTGGTTCGCAAACCCTCCTCCTAGAGATTATGGCTATGGTATCTGATTCACAAGTTAAGGAATCTGCAGCTAGATGTCTCTAACAGATGAACAAGTTACTTACCTTCGGTAGCAATGTATCTGGTAGAGACATAGTCTAGCCGCAGATTCCTTAATGCCTCGTCCATCCTTCCCTTTCTGCAAATAACTGTGAGTTCTGGTCTTGGTGTTTTCAGTTCACTTACTTCCGGGTTGACTGATTTTTGGCTTGGGAGTGGTCCTCCCTTTTTCCTCCTTCTGCTTCTGTTGTGGTGGGGTTCCCCAAATCCGCTGGTCTGGTCTCACTGACCTAATATGGAGTTCTCTTCACCCCTTTTCTCTTGGTGTATGGTCAAATAAGTTCCACCCTTTCCTCCTGGTATAGGGTTAAGGGAGTAGGAGGTGTTTTTCTTGTGTACTTTGTCATATGCCTCGGCGCAGCGTTCTTCTTGATTTGTGCTTCAATTACTTTTTAGCCTTTTCCTCCAGGGTCTTTTCTGATATTATCATACCTTTTCCTCCTTTTTCGTGTGTTCTTTTAAAGAGGTTTTTCTTTTTTTAGCACACTGTTTACACCACAAGTTTCTATGTGTCTCTGCGTGGAAAGTTTCACAGAAGAAGCTGACATCAGCGCACTGGAAGGGACTTATATGGCTACACTGATGTCATATCCGGAGCCAACGTCTTACTGCGCTTCTATAATTGATTGGGCAACTACAGGACTTCTAAAATTCACAATGACACAGTCCCCCCCTATCTGTTTTTGCGATTTGCAAAGCCATGCCACTCTACGCACCATCAAAATATTATTAGCTAAGAAGGGCCTATAACCTTTGTCTGGTCAACCAGTCAACAGTTTTATTCTTTAACTGGGACCAGGATTCTGTTTGTTCCAATCCCAGTGGGGGGGCACCACCCAGAATTACAACTAAAGGGGCCGCAGCTGATGGCAGATCAATAATATCTTGGGCAGCTTTCTTCGAGATGTAAATGATTGGTCTACTCTGTCCATTCTCATTATCAGCTAGGGGGATATTCAAAGGCACAGGCGGATCATTTAGGGTTTGCGGGTAAAGAGCCCCTGCCGGGTGAGTGGCAATTTGCTGGACTGGCCCCTGCAGTATACTCCCTGATAACCGTGGCTGTCCACTTGCGTGCAAACTTCCACCTGTCCTCGATATGTTTGAAATAGATTTCCTACTATTTACATTGTTAGCAGTCGTAGGGGTCATTTGTGTTTGTGTGTCCTGGGTCCCCCCACTACCTTCCCTGTGTGCATTCAATGGTTTAGTACTGTCCTTAACTTCAGAGGCCTTCACTAGACAGGCGACTTTTTCTTCAATATCCCCTAGCTTAGTCCAAAAGGGAGCAAGGATAGTTGATATTAGTGATTCCATACGCTCCCAAAAGGCCTGACTACCCCCTATGTCGCAATGCTCATTCATATTATAATTTACAGCTTGGGGTGCCTTTGCCTTTAGTTGCTTGCTTTTCCCTTCAGTCTTGTTTTGAACCCGTGTCGCTAGGCCGCCCCTCGTACGCTTAGCCAATGGTTCCCCCAGGCCGCCCGCTGCGTCGCTACAATCCCTGGCCATCCTTTTGTGCCTGGTTGACCAGGTTGTTCGAGTATCCCAGGCTTCCCCTATGTAAATGGGAGAATGGGACTTTGCATTAGAAGAAATCTGCTCAAGAGGGCAGTCCAAAGTATGCAAACTAGGGGGGACAGTCCTATCAGGAGTCATATCATACACGGGATCATCCTGGGAGGTAATGCTCTCCTCAGGCCGTGCATTCCGTTCACTTCTTGGGTCCAGTGTCATACTCTGAGCTATGCCCACTGTGTCCCCCTGTGACTGCTCCACAGGGTTTATAGTTAAAAGGGGTGAGGACTGCACCACTCCTACAGGTGACTTGGCCAATTGGATATTTCCCATTGAGGATCTTTTTTGATCTGCACAAACTCCTAACAAGAGCCTTTTCTTGGTTAGTAATATCTCATGCTGGAGGATGGATCCAGCCCTGATCAAAAAGGCATCCAGAGTGCCTATCACACTCCCCCCTTCGTTTTGCTCCACTCCATTATGTTTAGCAGCCATAATCTCTACCTGATATAACACTGTTAATATATATTTGGGAAACAGCCTTTCTCTATTCTATTAATGTTAATGTTTAACAGAAAATCTTCCAACGATTATAGAATAAACCAGGACAACCCTGATGACTAGCGTTAAATTCACCCAAACAGACGATTGTCCCGTATGCAAAAAAGCCTCCAATAAGGGCCCCTAGTAAACTAAAAAATACATAGAGCCTCTTTGGGTCAGAGTTAAAATAGAAGCACAGTCCAGCTTACTTTAAGTCCCAAAATAGAAGTTGGAGGGATGGCCCAGCCCAGCCTCTTCCGGGCTATGACTGGCGCGGACGGGCCTGGGCTTTGCCCGGGCACGTCCCGCGGGAGGCGCAGAGTTGTTTTAAGCACCTCCGGGAGCTTTGCAATGACGCAGATGGTGTGCGCCCTTCAGGGGACTCTGGGCAATGTAGTCCCGGGGCCGGCACACAGGTCGCAGGGCCTCCTTTGATTGCCGGTGGAAGCGGGTGATGGCGGGTGCCGGTTCAGAGACACAAATTCGGCCCCCAGCTGCAGAAATAACTAGGGTAATACCAGGTATGGCAGGAAACTGGTCGCAAAGAAGCTGATCCATTGAAGTGTGTGTTCTTGGATTTCTTCAATGTCCTGTAGTCTTTGAATGAGGATGGGGTGGGAATCCATGTCAAATACTGTGGATAGGTTGAGGATCGCCGATTCTCTTCCATCCAGATTCATGCAAATGTCAACCATTCCAGCAATGATGGCAGTTTCCATGGTGTGGTTTGGTCTGAAAACAGACTCAGTGGTGTTGAGAAGTTGGTGGACCTTGAGGTATTCAATGAGGCATCTGTTGATGATTTTCTTTAAGACCGTGAGTGGGTATTGTAGCGTGAGAATCGGTCTGAAGTTGGCGAGCATTAAACGGTCTGTGGAAGTATCTTCAGCAAGTAGAGGACAGTTGTGTGTTTCTGAGCATCTAGGATGGTTGCAGATGAGGTGGAGGCATTCAGAATAGGTGTGAGCATGGTGCTGATTGGTTGCAGTCGTCTGAAGTAGGTGTGGTGTAGGTCCAATGGGTCCCCTGATTGGATGAACTTCATGGTGGTGTTTTTTTCTGGGAGGATGATGGGTCATGTATTTAGAATTGGTTGTTTAGATAAGAATGGGAGAAGTTTGTGGAGGTCTGCTGTGTCTGATTGTGGGTTGAAGTTGCTGTGACAATGATTTTGTTGCTGAAGAATGAGAGATTGTTACAGATGTCCTATGAGGAGGTGATCATGTTGTAGATGGCTGCTTGTGAGGTGAAATTCTTCAGAATGGCTGTAGGAAAGTAGGATCTGCTTTCATGGTTACCCCCACTTTTTGTTGTGGTGGCAGTATGTGTTTTTGACTAGTCTGGCTAGGATCTTGCTAATCAGGACCCCAGCCACTGTGCTTCTCCCAAATTTTGTCATGGTAAGTACTTTGGTACCTCCACAATTGGCTACTGGTGTACCCATGTAAGTCCATAGTATATGGTGCTAAGGTACCCAGGACATTGGCCTACCAATGGTCTCTCATGGGATTCAACATGTAATATGCCACCTGTGCGAGACCTCTCAAACTGGGACTACAGGCCAGCCATTTCAGCCTGTGTAATCTGGTGTGATTCCATGCCGTGGGGCTCCTCCGGGAAACCCCCAGTACTCCTGGTAACAGACTTCCAGGGTCTGTCAGCAAGCTAGTGCTGCTGCCGACCCCAGACACGATTCTGCCCTCCTGTTGCTGAGCTTAGCTCGAGCACTGGAAGGTAGAACAATAGGATTCCTGTCACAGGCAGGTGTGACCACCTCCCAGACAGGACTCAATGTATTGGGCTAGGGGTGCTTGTCAGCCCCACCAGACTGCTTTGAAGGGCAAGTTTGGTGCCCTCCTTGCATATTCTAGTTAGAACCAGTTCTGGTAGCCCTTGGCTCCCGCTCTGGTGCAAACCTGGACCAAGGACATAGGGGCATCCTGCCCCTCCTCTGGGAGGGACCCCTGAGTCATCCTAACCCCTTTCCTAGGGTATAAAACGGCTAACCTGTGGGTGGATCCTCAGTTTTATCGTGGGACAAGACTCAATACAGAAACCACGTTACTCTTCGACTTTCTGGACACTTGGACTAAGGCTGGAACCGAGAATGCCTCAAGGAGGACTCCTACAGCTCCTGGTCTCACTGTTCTGCAAGTCTTCTTCATCATCATGTGTTTCATCCAGGATCTTCAACAGACCTGTGGACATCAAGGATACCTGAAGTAATCTCCCTTGGAGTGAAGGAGTCACTCCCCTCCCTCTGCAGGTACTGCAACAAAGCTGACCGGTCTCCTGCTCCTGACGTCCCACAGACTTCGAAAGGCTCAGCAACACAGTTGGTGGTTCTGCAACTTCCTCGAGGCCTGACCTGTCCTCTCTGCAATTTTGAGACCAGTATTCCTCTTTGGCTCCGCTGGGACCGAGCCCCTGTGCACCATTTCAACTTGTCATTGTCAAGGCGTGTTGGTTCTGCACTCCCGAGATCTTAGTGCTCCAAGAAGTTCCATCCTTCAGCATCTTTTCCTGCCAGGATCTTTGTCCGCACCAAATACACTGCAACATGGGGCTTCATCTTTGGTGAGCTGCTCAAGGTCCCTCTGCGACTCCTGTGCCTTTGGCTTGTGGGTCCTCCCGAGTGTCTCTCTCACTTCAGTGGACTCCCCTGCTTACTCGAAGCCTGCTCTGACTCTCCTGCACTTGGTGAGTCTCCTGGATCTTGCTGGTATTCCACAGCATTGTCTGGTCTTCACAGCTGTAGCAACAAGGTCAAGGTCATTACTCCTGTATCTTCCGTCATCAGTCGTCATTGTTCTTCTGTGCCTCCTGGGTACCTCCGAGTATCATAGACTATGTCCCCTCTGCTTGCAGGTTCTTCTCTACAAGAGTCCACCCTTGGATTCCACTGGACTTTTTCACCTTCTTGGCCAGCAGTATCTTTTCTGAAGTCCTCCATTGTGGTCTACTGCGGTTTCCGATGTCACTTCGCACCTATGCACCTGGCTTCCCTGGTGTAGGTATCCTGGTTCCTGGGGAATCCACAGGTGGGGTGACTAACCCAACCTTCTCTCTTCCACTGGGTTTCTTCAAGGTCCACTGGCAAGGGTTCTTCTTCAAAATTGCAACCTTGACTTTCCCGTTGACTTCCATTGAGTATGCAGCTTTGTTTCCACTCTGCACACAGCCTCCATGTGGTTCCTGGGTACTTACCTTAGATGGTTCCTCGTGTCACCAGCACTTCTGAGTCTCCTGGTCAAAGTTCTGACTTCGGTCGCAGTTCGCATTCTACTTTCTTAGTATATGGTTTGGCCTCTCCCTGGAAACCTCTGTGTATTGTGCTTACCTACCTGTTTCCAAATGAAGAATTGTGTGTTTTTGTGTTGGTATCTGAGAGTAGGGGATATACCAAGGTATTGTAAATGTATGTAAATGTATTGGCATTTATATAGCGCACTACTTACCCGTAGGGTCCCAAGGCGCTTCGACCGCTGCGAAACCCTTCCTGGCTTCCCTGAGAGATGGTCCCTTAATGAGTATCTCCAGGGTGAGACCAGGCATCCCCGGCGGTCTGGTGGGGCAGTTAGTGAAGATGAGGCAAGCTAATGCCCAGAGTTGCCGAGTGTGATCGCTGATCAGAGTGGGCACCGAGGCGAGAGAATTATCGAGTCCGCTGACCCTGGTCCAGAAACTTGCCGCGCCGGGAATCGAACCCTGGTCCCGGGCCGTCCTCTGCTCCCGGGTCTGCCGCCTCTAACCAGTGAGCCACACTACTTCACAGGTATTAGTGAGTATTCTATAATAAATAGACATAGTTTTATAAATACACTGTATGGTTCTTTTTTATTTAATCTACACCATGGGTACTCACAAACTTTCTCTCGGGGGCTAAATTTACAGTGTGGTTTGTGTCCGAGGGCCGTGCCGGTGGGGGAGGGGTCATTGGGGGAGGGGGCGGGGCTAGATCAACAAAAGAAACTGTGACCATGAGGTTGAACACAGGCCCCTGCAGCGGAAGCCTTCGTCCACTGAGCCACCAGACCTGGCATACACATCTCTCTCTCTCTCTCGTTCTGTCTCTCTCTCTCTCTGTCTCCCTCTGTCTCACTCACTCTCACTCCCTCTGTCTCACTCACTCTCACTCCCTCTGTCTCACTCACTCTCACTCCCTCTGTCTCACTCACTCTGACTGTCTCACTCCCTCTCTCCCTCGCTCTCACTCACTCTGACTGTCTCACTCTCTCTCTGTCTCCCTCTCCCTCTCTCTCTCTCTGTCTCCCTCTCCCTCTCTCTGTTTCCCTCTCCCTCTCTCTGTTTCCCTCTCCCTCTCTCTGTTTCCCTCTTCCTCTCTCTGTTTCCCTCTTCCTCTCTGTTTTCCTCTCCCTCTCTGTTTCCCTCTCCCTCTCTGTTTCCCTCTCCCTCTCTGTTTCCCTCTCCCTCTCTGTTTCCCTCTCCCTCTCTGTTTCCCTCTCCCTCTCTGTTTCCCTCTCCCTCTCTGTTTCCCTCTCCCTCTCTCTCCTTCCCGCTCTCTCCTTCCCTCTCCCTCCTCTGTCTCCCTCTCCCTCCTCTGTCTCCCTCTCCCTCCTCTGTCTCCCTCTCCCTCCTCTGTCTCCCTCTCTCTCCTCTGTCTCCCTCTCTCTCCTTCCCTCTCCCTCCTTCCCTCTCCCTCCTTCCCTCCGTCTCCCTCTCTCTCCGTCTCCCTCTCTCTCCGTCTCCCTCTCTCTCCGTCTCCCTCTCTCTCCGTCTCCCTCTCTCTCCGTCTCCCTCTCTCTGTCTCCCTCTCTCTCCGTCTCCCTCTCTCTGTCTCCCTTTCTCTCCGTCTCCCGCTGTCTCCCCCTCACTCTGAGGTCTCCCCCTCACTCTGATGTCTCCCCCTCACTCTGAGGTCTCCCCCTCACTCTGAGGGCTCCCCCTCACTCTGAGGTCTCCCCTCACTCTGAGGTCTCCCCTCACTCTGAGGTCTCCCCTCACTCTGAGGTCTCCCTCCCTCGCTCTGTCTCCCTCCCTCGCTCTGTCTCCCTCCCTCCCTCGGTCTCCCTCCCTCCCTCGGTCTCCCTCCCTCGCTCGGTCTCCCTCCCTCGCTCGGTCTCCCTCCCTCCCTCGGTCTCCCTCCCTTGCTCTGTCTCCCTCCCTTACTCTGTCTCCCTCCCTTGCTCTGTCTCCCTCCCTTGCTCTGTCTCCCTCGCTCTCCCTCGTGCTGTCTCCCTCGTGCTGTCTCCCTCGCTCTCCCTCGTGCTGTCTCCCTCGCTCTCCCTCGTGCTGTCTCCCTCGCTCTCCCTCGTGCTGTCTGTTGGAGAGTAGGGTCTGCAATCCTATGATCCCCCAGATTTTTTGCTTTTGTTTCACTGGTTTACGACTTTCTCTGGCTGTGGGCCTGCCAATCAGACCCACAGCCTGGCTGTTCTCTCTCTAAATTGCAACATGTACCCTAGGTGCATTTACCAATTGGTACTGGGCCACCTTATCAGACCCTGTAACTCAGGGCATAGGTGTACCCAGGGCCTACCAGGGGCTGAAGCATGTATTATGCCACCCCTGGCTGGCCTCCTAAATTTGACACAACTGGCTGCATGACAGCTGGGGCAAAGTCGTGTAATCACCCTTTGCTGTAGATATAGTATACCTATATCTAACCCTAACAATGGACACACAGATTCCTATCAGTCACTCCTATGGCAGGCCTTAACAATCCTGAAGGCAGAGTGCTTGGAATCGTGTGAGATGGTGCTCTGGCATGAGCTGAGCCTGTCTGCAGCTGGCGGAACCAAGTCCTAATAGCTGTTCCATGATATCGCATACCATATACTCTTAAGTGCATTATAATCCTCGCGGTTAAATGCTATCTTTGGTATTGCTTTATCAAAACATGTCGAGTAAGGTGTCATACGAATTGGAATACTAACCCCTCGCCAATTCTGGCGACGGGGTTAGCATTCCACCCTTCTAGAGGGACACGACATGTATGTAACTGTGAACCCCGGTTAAAGTTAAACGAAGCCTCAGCTCCACAAAATGGATGCTGCCACCACAGACACGAGTCTGACCTCCTGCTGCTGGGAGTCCTTCCAGCGAGGAGAGCTTGGACAAAGGGTTTCCTGTCCGGGGCGGTGCTAGCACCATCCCAGACAGGGTTTTGTGTATCCTGGGTAGGCAGGGCTTTACAGGAAGGTGACTGCTGAGTGGCACCCCGGTGCTCACTACGCGTAGGCCGGTCAGAACCAGTTCCAGGGGCACACCAGCCCCTGGCCTGGGGGAAGTCCGGCATGGGAGATGGGTGTAACCACCCCCCTCCTAGTCCCACCCATAGGCAGGACCTAGTCACCGGGTCAGCCCCTTTTCTTAGTATAAAGATAGGAGCGGGCCCCCTGTTCAAATTAGATCATCTTTGGAATCAAGACACGACTTTCTGCAAAAGTACTTCAAGATTTCTTCTTCAAGATTCTCCCTTGTGACTAAGGAGTAGTCACCCTGCATCCGCAGGCACCATCTTAAGAACACTGCGGTCTGCTGCAAGTCCTTCCTCAGGAATCCGACGACACAGCTCGACGAGACCCGGCTTCCCTGGCACCTCTGACCTCTACTCACCTCTACAGCCAAGCTGAGAACCGTGAGTGCGACGAGACCTCGAGGGACCGACGATCGGCAAGACTGCACGATTTCTTTACAGCAAGCCCGCCGAGTAACCCTCTGGTGAGTGCTTTGGGGTCCGAGAAGCCCCGACCCTGAGCAGCTCCAGCACCGAAGTCCAGCCTCCCAGCATCTCCACGATCTGCGTGGGGCCCTTCTGCTTTTTGCTGCTCACCGCGTTGTTTGGCTACTAGCCGGCTGGCTTGTGGCCTTCTTAACGACGCCCGACGACATCACTGCTGCTGGTCTGGTTGCTCCAGACTGGCCCTTGCTTCCTTCCAAAAGAGAAGCACCCCGGACCCTCCTGGTCCACTCAAGACGCCATTTTAGGTCCACCGCGTGGGCTTGAATTATCCAAGGCTTTGTTGCCCAATCCTGGGTCCAGCGAAGACGACAGCTTATTCCATCGTGGGACAGCTCGCTCCTCCATCCTGGTCGCCGACAACCACTCCTGGTCTGTGAGATCTGCAGAGCACAGCGTCACCCACTCACCTAGTCGAGGTGACTACCATCCGGTGCCCTCCTGGTGCCACCTGACTACTGGCTAGTAGTCACGAACTTGGTCCCCTCTGCTTTCAGGTGTCATCTGTCTTCAAGATCCAGGCTTGGATCACTTCGAACTCTCTTCACTGGTCGCCTGCCAGCATCTTTCTTCCAGGCTCCTGGTCCGTCTACGAGGATTCCCGACGTCTTTTGAGACATATGCAGCTGCAGCCCCTGGGCTAGGTAACTTCGGCATTTCGGTGCCCCAGCATAGCCTCCCTATCCAAGGGTCAGAATCCACTTTCGTTTTCCTCCTACCAGGTCGGGTTCGCCCGAGAACACTAACTTTGTCTTTACTAGCTACCATAGACTTTGTCCCGCATCACGCGTGAGAGTGCACACTCTGCACCCGAGTCCCCTGAGTCTCCTAGAAGTAATCTAACGATTCTATCGTCAAGTCCTAGCGATTCCAAAGCCTATTAGTACTGTACTTACCTGCTAGTAATTTCGCATTCCACTTTCAGAGTATATGATTTTCCGTGCCCCTCGGGCATTTGTATATACTGTGCTAACTTAAGTATTTTCGTAAGAGTTTGGTGTTGTGCTTAGTACCCTGTCCTCATAAAGAGTACAGGGCTGTTGTGATTTTAATAAATACACTGTTTATTTTCATAACACTTGTGTGGTGTCCTTTCACTTGGTGTTCAAGGGGTATATGTGTGGTATAACAGCTGGCTTAACACGCCCTCTCGAGTCTTTAGCCTTAGACTGCTCGTATCCATGCTACTAGGATAGCTGGTCTATAAGGTTGACTTACAACCAATCATCAATAAGGGTTGCTGGACTGATACATAGTGTTCACTAGAATAGTGAGCACTGCATATCAGGCCACCTTCTCACACTGTCTCCCTCGCTCTCCCTCGTGCTGTCTCCCTTGCTCTCCCTCACTCTCCCTCTCTCTCGCTCGCTCTCCCTCGCTCTCCCTCTCTCCCTCCCTCGCTCTTCCTCTGACTGCCTCCGTCTCTCTCCGTCTCTCTCCCTCGCTCTCCCTCCCTCGCTCTCCCTCGATCTCCCTCTGCCTGCCTCTTTCTCCCTCCATCTGTCTGCCTCTGTCGCTCTCCCTCGCTCTCCCTCGCTCTCCCTCCCTCGCTCTCCCTGTCTCCCTTCCTCGCTCTCCCTCCCTCTGCCTCTGTCTGCCTCTGTCTCCCTCCCCCTCCCTCCCCCTCCCTCTCTCTCCCTCTCCCTCCCTCGCTCTCCCTCACTCACCCTCGCTCTCCCTCTGCCTCCCTCCCTCACTCTCCCTCGCTCTCCCTCCCTCTGTCTCCCTTCCTCGCTCTCCCTCTGCCTGCCTCTTTCTCCCTCCCTCGCTCTCCCTCGCTCCCTCTCCCTCTGTCACCCTCTGCATTTTATTGTTTGTTTTGTTAAGAGCCCTAGACAGTGTAGTTCCTGTATAGAAATAGCTGGTGTTAAATGTTCAAACGATCCTCTTTTTCACTAGAAGATCTAGTTTTGGCAATTATAAAAACAAATAGGTAATTTCTAAAGGAAAGTTTTAATCAAACTTTAAGGCTGGCAGTTTGATATTTGCTACAGATGTGCATGATTTTACATATTTCTGCTCATGTGAGCTTAATTCGAATAGCCTTTAAAATACGAAAGACCCCATGTGTGTACCCTGCCTGTGTGTGCCCGGGCTGAGACAGCTTCCGGGCACACACACACACACAGCCGCACCCGAGCACTTCACAGGTCTTTAAAAGACCATTTGCATGTTAATGAGGCTTTGTTCACCTCTTAGGCCCCTGCAGCCCCACTCTGACTATGGCGGGAATCGCCCGGCCCCACAGAGCAGCAGAGTCTGAGTCACGCTGCCGCAGGGATGTTTGTTGACACTCTTTAAAAAATAATAATTAAAACACGGGTACCATGTCTGCACGGTCCGCGGGCCGCCAGGGAAGGCTTGCCGGGCCGCTGTTGGCCGGCGGGCCGTACTATGAGTACCCGTGATCTACACTGTATGATTAGATCTGGTAAAACAAGAGGCTTAACACTCCTTCTGGACTAAGCTTGAAGGCTGCTCTCCACAGTTACCCCTTAGAGAGCTTTTCATGGTTGTCTAAGACCACTAAAATCACCATAAGGGTTGTCTGGATTAGTGCAAGGTGCTTCAATTAAATAAATATGTGCCATATACAAAGCCATCCTCCTACAGTGGCAAATATTTATTGGCTTCTGTTGATGCTGGAATAAATACAATTTGGTGGTCCGGATCATTTGGTGGTAGCCTCTGAAGGTGGATTTGAACTTGCTCCTGTCTTCATTGTCCTAGCGCATTCTCCAATTGCGCTCCAGTTATTTGCAGTGGCTTTTCAATAGTTCCTCCGTGTACCATCTGGCCTAGAGTTTAGCTGTTATTGCATTGCAGAATTTTGGGGAGTGGGAAAGGTGTGGGGTTAGGAGCTAACCCAATTGTTGGAATTCTTGATGATTTGGCAATTCTGTTGATATGTTTGGGTCAAAGGTATTGAGAGCAGTGTTCCAGTGCTTGTCAGTGATAATGTTCCAGTTTCAGCAGGCTGGTCTGGCAGTGGTGCATGTGCATTGAACGGGAATGGGGATGCTGAACTTGACAAGAGCTCGATCTGTCCAGAAGACTGGTGTAGCCTTGTTGAATCGGATGTTGTTTAAATTGTGAAAATAGGATCCAGGCGGCATCTAATGACGTCCGTATGTCCCTTTACTTTTTGGGTGAGGCCCACGCTTCGAAGGTCTTGAAGTGCTTTTGAGTAGGGTTTGGTGTGGTCTTTCAGGTGCAAGTACTGGTCTCCAAGTAGGATGTATTTGCTAAGAGTTGAAGGCAAGTGGTGCGACGAAGACTGTGACGCTGTCTGTAAGGTTGGTGAACTGTCCCGGTGGTGTGTAGATGAGAAGTGCCACTTAAGATGAAGTTGGTTGTGACGTGGAGCTTGAGCAATAGGTATTCCATGTTGGGGGATGATATGTCCATGGAGGTGGAGTAGCTGATGGTGTTCTTGTGGATGGTGGTGGTTCTGCCTTTGGACGTGTTAAGTCTGGCTTGCCTGGGAATCTTGTACTCAACAGGATGTCAGATGCTGATGCAGAGTACAGTCTGGTTTCCATAAGAAAAACTAGGTTTGGGATATTGCTATGCAGCAGGTCTCGACTCTGTGAGGCATATTTGGTGAGTGAGTGGGTGTTGAGGATCATGCATGCAAGTGTGGAGTGTTGTGTGAATGGTTTGAGGACTGTGAGTGAGAGAGAGTGGGTGTTGTGTGCTGTTGGTGCTGCTGTGGTGAGGTGTGAGTATGTGAATGAAAACTTGCAGGAAGTGCAGGTGTTGTGTTGTGTGGCAGCAGCTTGTGAAGTGGGGGCTGGGGTTTACAGCACAGAGGGTCGCAGCGGCAGGATGGGAATGGCCAGGCTTCCTGGTGCTGGGCACGGTCCAGGTGTCAATAGGCTTCCTTTGGATTCTCACCATCCATCCCATGGCAAGCCTAAACTGATGTCTTCTTTGGAAGAGTTGTTTCGGGCTGTCTGCATTGTATCCTGTTCAAAGCCTACGCTGTACTGGGGCTGAGCTGATGCGAGAAGCAAAAAAGCGTTGTGTTGTTGTTGTAGTTAGCTTTGTTGACCCCCCCTGAAACTATACCATGCAGTGCCACACAGGGTGGCATTCTAAGAACAGTGGGGCAGAGGTAATTTATTGCAGTCTTTCTCACAGGCTACTCATAACTTACCTATTTCAAACTGCAGTAATTGCTGTTCAGCCCCCTGATACACATCGCGGCCTGCATGTATACAGCAGTAGTCCCTTGCAGTAAGCCAAACAGTTCATCTCTCTCTCCTTTTAAACTGCAGGAATCTCTGCTGCACTCTCCCAGGCTGCCTGTCGCTTTCTTTATTGACGCAACTGTGAGCCCTTGCACGGTCTCCTGCTCTGCCTGTCAATGTCTTCTTTTACATAGAACTAATTTCTTCACTCTCTCTCAAGCGGTCCATCACTGTCTGCATTCAGAAGACAGTAAAAATGGTGCTCTCTCCCAGGCTACTCATCACATTCTGCATTCACACAGCAGTAGTCGCTTCTGTGTAGGCTGCTCATCACTGTCTCCACTCACACTGCACTAGTCCCTGCACTCTCCCCCATGCTGCCGGTCACTGTTTCCCTTCACACAGCAGTAATCCCTGCACTCTCTCCCAGGCTTCTTCACTGTCTCCCTTCACACAGCAGTAATCCCTGCACTCTCTCCCAGGCTCCTTCACTGTCTCCCTTCACACAGCAGTAATCCCTGCACTCTCCCCCAGGCTCCTTCACCGTCTCCCTTCACACAGCAGTGACCCCTCCCAGGCTACTCATCACATTCTGCATTCACACAGCAGTAGTTGCTTCTGTGTAGGCTGCTCATCACTGTCTCCACTCACACTGCACTAGTCCCTGCACTCTCCCCCATGCTGCCAGTCACTGTCTCCCTTCACACAGCAGTAATCCCTGCACTCTCTCCCAGGCTCCTTCACTGTCTCCCTTCACACAGCAGTAGTCCCTGCACTCTCCCCCATGCTGCCGGTCACTGTCTCCCTTCACACAGCAGTAATCCCTGCACTCTCTCCCAGGCTCCTTCACTGTCTCCCTTCACACAGCAGTAATCCCTGCACTCTCTCCCAGGCTCCGTCAATGTCTCCCTTCACACAGCAGTAATCCCTGCACTCTCTCCCAGGGTCCGTCACTGTCTCCCTTCACATAGCAGTACTCTCTTCCACTCTCTCTCAGGCTCCCTCGCTGTCTCCCTTCTCACAGCAGTGATCTCTTCCACTCTCACCCAGGCTCCCTCACTGTCTCCCTTCACAAAGCAGTGACCTCTGCACTCTCTCCCACCCTCCCTCACTGTCTCCCTTCTCATAGCAGTACTCTCTTCCACTCTCTCTCAGGCTCCCTCGCTGTCTCCCTTCTCACAGCAGTGATCTCTTCCACACTCTCCCAGGCTCCCTCAATGTCTCCCTTCACACAGCAGTGATCTCTTCCACTCTCGCCCAGGCTCCCTCACTGTCTCCCTTCACCCAGCAGTGACCTCTGCACTCTCTCCCACCCTCCCTCGGGCTCCCTTCACACAGCAGTAATCTCTTCCACTCTCCCCCTTGCTGCCAGTCACTATCTCCCTTCACACAGCAGTACTCTCTTCCACTCTCTCTCAGGCTCCCTCGCTGTCTCCCTTCTCACAGCAGTGATCTCTTCCACTCTCACCCAGGCTCCCTCACTGTCTCCCTTCACAAAGCAGTGATCTCTTCCACTCTCGCCCAGGCTCCCTCACTGTCTCCCTTCACACAGCAGTGACCCCTGCACTCTCTCCCACCCTCCCTCGGTCTCCCTTCACACAGCAGTAATCTCTTTCACTCTCGCCCAGGCTCCCTCACTGTCTCCCTTCACACAGCAGTGACCCCTGCACTCTCTCCCAGGCTCCGTCACTGTCTCCCTTCACACAGCAGTGATCTCTTCCACTCTCCCCCTTGCTGCCAGTCACTATCTCCCTTCACACAGCAGTAATCTCTTCCACTCTCTCCCAGGCTCCCTCACTGTCTCCCTTCACACAGTAGTGACCCCTGCACTCTCTCCCAGGCTCCGTCACTGTCTCCCTTCACACAGCAGTAATCTCTTCCACTCTCGCCCAGGCTCCCTCACTGTCTCCCTTCACACAGCAGTGACCCCTGCACTCTCTCCCACCCTCCCTCGGGCTCCCTTCACACAGCAGTAATCTCTTCCACTCTCGCCCAGGCTCCCTCACTGTCTCCCTTCACACAGCAGTGATCCCTGCACTCCCCAGCCTCCCTCGGTCTCCCTTCACACAGCAGTAATCTCTTCCACTCTCGCCCAGGCTCCCTCACTGTCTCACTTCACACAGCAGTGATCTCTTCAACTCTCGCCCAGGCTCCCTCACTGTCTCCCTTCACACAGCAGTGATCCCTGCACTCCCCAGCCTCCCTCGGTCTCCCTTCACACAGCAGTAATCTCTTCCACTCTCGCCCAGGCTCCCTCACTGTCTCACTTCACACAGCAGTGATCTCTTCCACTCTCTCCCAGGCTCCGTCACTGTCTCCCTTCACACAACAGTGATCCCTGCACTCTCTCCCAGGCTCCTTCGGGCTCCCTTCACACAGCAGTGATCTCTGCACTCTCTCCCAACCTCCCTCGGGCTCCCTTCACATAGCAGTAACCCCTGCACTCTCTCCCAGGCTCCTTCACAGTCTCCCTTCACACAGCAGCGATCTCTTCCACTCTCTCCCAGGCTCCCTCACTGTCTCCCTTCACACAACAGTGACCCCTGCACTCTCTCCCAGGCTCCCTCGGGCTCCCTTCACACAGCAGCGATCTCTTCCACTCTCTCCCAGGCTCTTTCACGGTCTCCCTTCACACAACAGTGACCCCTGCACTCTCTCCCAGGCTCCCTCGTGCTCCCTTCACACAGCAGCGATCTCTTCCACTCTCTCCCAGGCTCTTTCACTGTCTCCCTTCACACAGCAGTAATCGCTGTACTCTTTCCCAGGTTCCGTCACTGTCTCCCTTCACACAGCAGTAGTCCCTGCACTCTCCCCCATGCTGCCGGTCACTGTCTCCCTTCACACAGCCGTAATCCCTGCACACTTTCCCAGGCTCCTTCACTATCTCCCTTCACACAGCAGTAATCCCTGCACTCCTTTCCTGGCTCTGTCACTGTCTCCCTTCACACAGCAGTAATCCCTGCACTCTCTCCCAGGCTCCGTCAATGTCTCCCTTCACACAGCAGTAATCCCTGCACTTTCTCCCAGGGTCCGTCACTGTCTCCCTTCACATAGCAGTACTCTCTTCCACTCTCTCTCAGGCTCCCTCGCTGTCTACCTTCTCACAGCAGTGATCTCTTCCACTCTCACCCAGGCTCCCTCACTGTCTCCCTTCACAAAGCAGTGATCTCTTCCACACTCTCCCAGGCTCCCTCAATGTCTCCCTTCACACAGCAGTGATCTCTTCCACTCTCGCCCAGGCTCCCTCACTGTCTCCCTTCACACAGCAGTGACCCCTGCACTCTCTCCCACCCTCCCTCGGGCTCCCTTCACACAGCAGTAATCTCTTCCACTCTCCCCCTTGCTGCCAGTCACTATCTCCCTTCACACAGCACTACTCTCTTCCACTCTCTCTCAGGCTCCCTCTCGGTCTCCCTTCACACAGCAGTAATCTCTTCCACTCTCGCCCAGGCTCCCTCACTGTCTCCCTTCACACAGCAGTGACCCCTGCACTCTCTCCCAGGCTCCGTCACTGTCTCCCTTCAGACAGAAGTGATCTCTTCCACTCTTCCCCTTGCTGCCAGTCACTATCTCCCTTCACACAGCAGTAATCTCTTCCACTCTCTCCCAGGCTCCCTCACTGTCTCCCTTCACACAGCAGTGACCCCTGCACTCTCTCCCAGGCTCCGTCACTGTCTCCCTTCACACAGCAGTGACCCCTGCACTCTCTCCTAGGCTCCGTCACTGTCTCCCTTCACACAGCAGTAATCTCTTCCACTCTCGCCCAGGCTCCCTCACTGTCTCCCTTCACACAGCAGTGACCCCTGCACTCTCTCCCACCCTCCCTCGGGCTCCCTTCACACAGCAGTAATCTCTTCCACTCTCGCCCAGGCTCCCTCACTGTCTCCCTTCACACAGCAGTGATCCCTGCACTCCCCAGCCTCCCTCGGTCTCCCTTCACACAGCAGTAATCTCTTCCACTCTCGCCCAGGCTCCCTCACTGTCTCACTTCACACAGCAGTGATCTCTTCCACTCTCGCCCAGGCTCCCTCACTGTCTCCCCTCACACAGCAGTAATCTCTTCCACTCTCGCCCAGCCTCCCTCGGGCTCCCTTCACATAGCAGTAACCCCTGCACTCTCTCCCAGGCTCCTTCACAGTCTCCCTTCACACAGCAGCGATCTCTTCCACTCTCTCCCAGGCTCCGTCACTGTCTCCCTTCACACAACAGTGTTCCCTGCACTCTCTCCCAGGCTCCCTCGGGCTCCCTTCACACAGCAGTGATCCCTGCACTCTCTCCCAGCCTCCCTCGGGCTCCCTTCACATAGCAGTAACCCCTGCACTCTCTCCCAGGCTCCTTCACAGTCTCCCTTCACACAGCAGAGATCTCTTCCACTCTCTCCCAGGCTCCCTCACTGTCTCCCTTCACACAACAGTGACCCCTGCACTCTCTCCCAGGCTCCCTCGGGCTCCCTTCACACAGCAGCGATCTCTTCCACTCTCTCCCAGGCTCTTTCACGGTCTCCCTTCACACAACAGTGACCCCTGCACTCTCTCCCAGGCTCCCTCGGGCTCCCTTCACACAGCAGTGATCTCTTCCACTCTCTCCCAGGCTCTTTCACGGTCTCCCTTCACACAACCGTAATCTCCTCCACTCTCTCCCAGCCTCCCTTCACACAGCAGCGATCTCTTCCACTCTCTCCCAGGCTCTTTCACGGTCTCCCGTCACACAACAGTGACCCCTGCACTCTCTCCAGGCTCCCTCGGGCTCCCTTCACACAGCAGCGATCTCTTCCACTCTCTCCCAGGCTCTTTCACGGTCTCCCTTCACACAACAGTGACCCCTGCACTCTCTCCCAGCCTCCCTCGGTCTCCCTTCACACAGCAGCAATCTCTTCCACTCTCTCCCAGGCTCTTTCACGGTCTCCCTTCACACAACAGTGATCTCCTCCACTCTCCCCCAGCCTCCCTCGGTCTCCCTTCACACTGCAGCGATCTCTTCCACTCTCTCCCAGGCTCTTTCACGGTCTCCCTTCACACAACAGTGATCTCCTCCACTCTCTCCCAGCCTCCCTCGGTCTCCCTTCACACAGCAGTGATCTCTTCCACTCTCTCCCAGGCTCCCTCACTGTCTCCCTTCACACAGCAGTGACCCCTGCACTCTCTCCCAGGCTCCCTCATTGTCTCCCTTCACACAGCAGTGACCCCTGCACTCTCTCCCAGGCTCAGTCACTGTCTCCCTTCACACAGCTGTGATCTCGTCCACTCTCTTCCAGGCTCCGTCATTGTCTCCCTTCACACAGCACTGACTCCTGCACTCTCTCCCAGGCTCCTTCACTGTATCCCTGCACTCTCTCCCAGCCTCCCTCGGTCTCCCTTCACATAGCAGTGACCCCTGCGCTCTCTCCCACCCTCCCTCTGTCTCCCTTCACACAGCAGTGATCTCTTCCACTCTCTCCCAGGCTCCCTCACTGTCTCCCTTCACACAGCAGTGACCCCTGCGCTCTCTCCCAGCCTCCATCGGTCTCCATTCACACAGCAGCGATCTCTTCCACTCTCTCCCAGGCTCTTTCACGGTCTCCCTTCACACAACAGTGATCTCCTCCACTCTCTCCCAGCCTCCCTCGGTCTCCCTTCACAAAGCAGTGACCCCTGCACTCTCTCCCAGCCTCCCTCGGGCTCCCTTCACACAGCAGGGACCCCTGCGCTCTCTCCCAGCCTCCCTCGGTCTCCCTGCACACAGCAGTGACCCCTGCACTCTCTCCCAGCCTCCCTCGGGCTCCCTTCACACAGCAGGGACCCCCGCGCTCTCTCCCAGCCTCCCTCGGTCTCCCTTCACACAGCAGTGAGCCCTGCACTCTCTCCCAAGCTCCCTCGGGCTCCCTTCACACAGCAGTAATATCTTCCAGCCTCCCTCGGGCTCCCTTCACACAGCAGGGACCCCCGCGCTCTCTCCCAGCCTCCCTCGGTCTCCCTTCACACAGCAGTGAGCCCTGCACTCTCTCCCAAGCTCCCTCGGTTTCCCTTCACACAGCAGTAATATCTTGCAGCCTCCCTCGGTCTCCCTTCACACAGTAGTGACCCCTGCACTCTCTCCCACCCTCCCTCAGGCTCCCATCACTGCTCGCCGTTGCTGCTGCCGCCGCCTTCCGCTGGCGCTCCGCGGAGTTGGCACTGCCGTCAGGCAGCCCCGGTGTTGCTGCACCGTGTGCGGAGAGCGGAGTGTCCCTGCGCGGGGGAGAGGGGGTGTGTCTGTGAGAGGAGAGCAGGGGGTGGGGGCTGCCGGAGCAGCGCTGCTGCCTCCCCCTCTCGCCCTGAAGTCTGGCCGCCTCCAGTGGAGATGGGGGGCGCTGTTCGTGCTTAGAGGTCCGAAGGATGCTGGCGCCGAGCTGCGCACGTCCGCTGCGCCCCAGACAGTGCTGCTGCTGCTGCTGGGGTCTCCTCTGATTCTGGCTGATTCTTGCCGCGCTCTTCCATCTGCTCCAGCGGCTCCTTTCCGTGTCGGAGTGGGGGCTCGTCCGCTGGGCGGCCGGGATGGGCCAGTCGCATCTTTATATCTCAGACCAGACCTTGTTTGAAGTGCGGGCACTGGCGGAGAAGAACCAGCGCGAATGACCCGTGCCAGGTGGCACCCCTGGCCTGCGCTCTCTTCTTCTTCCTTTCACTTTCCAGGTGTTTGTGGGTTGCACGCGCCCAGGTAAGTTGTGGGCAGTATGGGCTGCTGGTGGCGTTGCTAGGTTTGTATTGTGAATCGTGCATACCTCTGCATGAGATGCGCAGCCTCCTATGCCCTTCCCTGGCTTCACGCCACCTCCCCAGAGCTCTTCTGTGAGTCGCATAGCAACTTTGTAAGGAATCTGGGGATGTACATCCGATGCATAACGAGCATCGCGGTGCGGGCGGATCTGGAAGACGGCAGCGCTCTTTGGGTAACTTCAGATCTGTTTATGAGAGGCGCTGCAACGGGGCGGCTCCTCTGAGAATGTATCAACAGGTTTGGCACACGGCTGGCAGCGCTGGGCTTCGCACCCGACTCCTGGGGTACGTTAGGGCAGCAGACATTTGTCAGACTGCCTCCAGTGTCCCATCTGAAGCGCGTGCAGAGGGTATACCCAAAACCTGCCCCTCCATCAGGCTCACAACCAAAGAGGGGAGACGCAGAGCTGCCGATTTTGGATTAGGGGAACCAGCTTGGAGTCTCGGCTCAACACCCTGTGATCCTGGGCAAATCGCTTAATGTAAGCGCCTAGTCACCTAAGGGTATTAGTGCGCTATAAAAAAATTGTTATAACATAACCTTTCCCCGTGCCTACCAACTACGTATGCCTCCTTGTGTAATGGAACTGGTGCTGATGTAAAGCGCTCGGATACTTTGGGGTCGTGGTCCGACCGAAGGGCGCGGCAGTACCCTCCACCTGTAGCTTGTGTGCTGGAAGTGTGTGCCTGCAGTTACTGTAAACCCAGAAAAGGCTGCAGCTGCAGGGAGACTGTAAAGAGAGGCTGAGAGTCCTGTACAAGAGCGGCGAGGGCGGCTGTTGAAGGGAGCGGCTTCACTAAGGGGAATAACGCTGCATGGGTAGTGCAGACGGGTGGGCTCTGGAGGCTTTGATTAAGGATCAGAAGCTGAGGGCATGTACACAACAGGGACACCAAGCACTTGTCTGAAGTGATGTCACAGGTCTTTCAAAAACACTACCCAAGATGTGATCCGAGGTGACGACTGAGGTGCGAGAAAATCGGCCCGGGCACCCAATTATAAGTGGCTTTAATTAGCTAGCCAGATAGGCAAAAACAATGCCCACTTTTGCATATCGTGGCAGTAAATACCGCAAATAGGTGTCTTGCAAGGTAAGGGAGACCGCATGCATTTTGTGCTTGCTCCTGCCAATGTTTGTGGTAATATCAGGCAAATCAACAGTAAAAACTTGCCCACCAGGCCATAAAACAGGCCCTCAGAAAGCCAGAAAATGTGATGAGAGCCGGGGCTCCCAATGCTGATGGGACCTGCAGCACCCAACTCTGATGTCAGACGAGACGTCCAAGTCTGATGGGAGCTGGATCTCTTGATGAGAGCAGGGGTGCTGGCCCTCATGAGGGCAGGGGTGGTGGATCTCTTGATGAGGGCAAGGCTGCAGAATCTCTTGCTGAGGGCAGGGGTGCTGGATCTCTTGACGAGAGCAGGGGTTCTGGACCTCATGAGGGCAGGGGTGCTGGATCTCTTGATGACAGGCTGGACCTGTAGACGAGAGCAGGGGTGCTGGACCTCTTGACGAGAGCAGGGGTGCTAGACCTCTTGAGGAGAGCAGGGGTGCTGGACCTCTTGAGGAGAGCAGGGGTGCTGGACCTGTAGATGAGAGCAGGGGTGCTGGACCTGTAGACGAGAGCAGGGGTGCTGGACCTGTAGACGAGAGCAGGGGTGCTGGACCTCTTGACGAGAGTAGGAGTGCTGGACCTGTAGACGAGAGCAGGAGTGCTGGACCTGTAGACGAGAGCAGGGGTGCTGGACCTGTAGACGAGAGCTGGGGTGTTGGGCCTGTAGACTAGAGCAGGGGTGCTGGACCTGTAGACGAGAGCAGGGGTGCTGGACCTGTAGACGAGAGCAGGGGTGCTGGACCTCTTGACGAGAGCAGGGGTGCTGGACCTCTTGACGAGAGCAGGAGTGCTGGACCTCTTGACGAGAGCAGGGGTGCTGGACCTGTAGACAAGAGCAGGGGTGCTGGACCTGTAGACAAGAGCAGGGGGACTGAACCTCCTGAGGAGAGCAGGGATGCTGGACCTCTTGACGAGAGCAGGGGTGCTGGACCTCTTGACGAGAGCAGGGGTGCTGGACCTCTTGACGAGAGCAGGGGTGCTGGACCTCTTGACAAGAGCAGGGGTGCCGGACCTGTAGAAGAGAGCAGGGGTGCCGGCCCTGTAGACGAGAGCAGGGGTGCCGGCCCTGTAGACGAGAGCAGGGGCGCTGGACCTCTTGACGAGAGCAGGGGTGCCGGACCTGTAGAAGAGAGCAGGGGTGCCGGACCTGTAGAAGAGAGCAGGGGTGCCGGCCCTGTAGACGAGAGCAGGGGTGCCGGCCCTGTAGACGAGAGCAGGGGTGCTGGACCTCCTGACGAGAGCAGGGGTGCCGGCCCTGTAGACGAGAGCAGGGGTGCTGGACCTCCTGACGAGAGCAGGGGTGCTGGACCTCTTGACGAGAGCAGGAGTGCTGGACCTGTAGACAAGAGCAGGGGTGCTGGACCTGTTGACGAGAGCAGGGGTGCTGGACCTCTTGACGAGAGCTGGACCTGTAGACGAGAGCAGGGATATGCTGCAGCCCTTGTTGAAAGCAGGGATGCTTCATCTCTCAATGAGAGCAGAAGTGCTGCGTCTGTTGGTGAGAACGGGGCTGTTCTGTCTCATGATGATAGAAGTGATGCTCAATTTCATGATGAGAGCAGCAATATTTAAATGTTCCGGCTCAGATGATAGTTGGATATTTCCACTCTGTTGAGAAATGGAACAGCCAACACTGGTAAAAGCTAGAAAGTCCAGTTCTCAATATAACAGGATTGACCATCACTGATTAGCGGGTTGACCCAGCTATGACTGGCAAGATGAAGACAACAGAAATTTCAGGCTCCTGTCGAGAATAAGGAGGGCTCACCTTTTGATGAGACCTGGAGTGTACAATCCAGCTTTGGTGGTCTCACAGTTGCCCAACTCCGATGAGATCTTGAAAATCAAAAGGTGGATGAGAGCATGGTTGCAGTTTCTGACTCCTGACTCTATTGACAGTGGTTTCCACTAACTCTGAGAGTGTAATCACCTGTTTCTGCTGCAAGCGGGCGGCCCTACTCTGCTGAGAGTGGGGTTTTCCTCCTCTGCTGAGCCCCATGTGTGTATGATTGAGGTCATTTGCCACTGGTTTCCCGAGGCCTGTCCTTTTACTCTGCAAACTGTGCCAAGTACTACCCTTTCCATATTTGACTCTCTGTACAGGGAGCATTCACGGACTTCTCAGGGTGGTAGTGTTGGGGGGAGAGGACAAGCTCAGAGCACCACAGTCACCCAGCAGACATAATACCTCCAATGTCCAGCCCATTGTTTGTCTTTATAGAAAACAAATTACTCATTTCTACACGTAATAATCTAGAATGCCTGGTGGTGATCCTGGTCATAACTTTCTTATGGCACTACTCCCCTTATCTCCCTGCTCGCTATTTCCCACCCGGGTTACCTAAGATTTAACGGTCACAAAGCTATTTTTGGTGGCAACATGAATAAGGCTGAGGTGCAGATTTTTTTGCCCCACAAGTCAAACGAGTAATCAGTTCACCTGTCCGCCCGAGTTCTTACCCCAGGTGCTGTAGTGGGTAGGAATTCAGTCTCGTAATCCTTTGTGCTTGACTAGAGCAAACACAGCGGATTGATCCCTCCACATTTGGAAGCCCATGATATTCGGGTGTAGTAACTAGAAAGCTGCGGAGGCGGCCAGGGATGGCACATGTATTTTTGTACTTGGCCTTGTGGATTAGGTCGGTGTCAGTCACCTGTCCTGATTCCACTGTGCAGGCTCTGGTTAATCTGTGAACACCACCGCATTTGCACCCCCAGCTGGTCTGATGGACTTGGTGGTTCTCCATGGGAACCAGAGTGAGGGCCCGGAGGACCCTGTGAAGCACAGGCCGCTCAATGCTTTGCTTCCATGCATTTCACTTTCTCTCGACGTTCCTCGGACAAGGAACACACTGGGCGTGTCCTTATGTACAGTCACTCCTCCTGCATGGCCTGAAAGTCTTCACTTCTCTCGCAGCAGGAAAGTGGTTTTCTAGGTAGTAGGCAGACCTAGTTAGTAGAAAGTACAGACTTCAGGTAATGCCCACCACCTCTGGGAGACTGGCTGTCAGACAGGAACCCTGATGGCACCGCAGTTTGATTACTCTGTGCAGCACTCCCTTGTTCAAAAAGAGATTGGAAGTGGAACAGAGAGATATGGTTTGGTTCCTACACTTGTACATACTTTCTAGATTGGGGATGGAATCCCAGTGAGGGAAAGGAAATCAAGGAACACTGGTTGAGACCAGGTGTTTGTTGAGGTGATTCAAGAAGCACACAGCTGAGATTAGTAGAGGAGAGAATAGTACAACATGATTGAAATCAAGGAACACTGGTTGAGACCAAGTGTTTGTTGAGGTGATTCAAGAAGCACAAGACACAGATTAGTAGAGAAAAGTACAGCATGATTGAACTCAAGGAACTCTGGTTGAGACCAAGTGTTTGTCGGGTGATTCAAGAAGCACAAGGCACAGATTAGTAGAGAAAAGAAAACTACAGCATGATAGAAATCAAGGAACACTAGTGGAGACAAGGTGTTTGTTCGGGTGATTCAAGAAGCACCAGGCTGATATTGGTAGAGAAGAGAACAGTACAGCATGATTGAAATCAAGGAACACTGGTTGAGACCAAGTGTTTGTTGAGGTGATTCAAGAAGCACAAGGCTGAGATTAGTAGAGGAGAGAAAAGTACATCATGATTGAAATCAAGGAACAATGGTTGAGACCAAGTGTTTGTTGAGGTGATTCAAGAAGCACAAGGCTGATATTGGTAGAGAAGAGAAAAGTACAGCATGATAGAAAACAAGGAACACTGGTTGAGACCAAGTGTTTGTTGAGGTGATTCAAGAAGCACAAGGCACAGATTAGTAGAGAAGAGAAAACTACAGCATGATTGAAATCAAGGAACACTGGTGGAGACAAGGTGTTTGTTCTGGTGATTCAAGAAGCACCAGGCTGATATTGGTAAAGAAGAGAAAAGTACAGCATGATTGAAATCAAGGAACAGTGGTTGAGACCAAGTGTTTGTTGAGGTGATTCAAGAAGCACAAGGCTGAGATTAGTAGAGAAGAGAACAGTACAGCATGAGTGAAATCAAGGAACACTGGTGGAGATGAGGTGTTTGTTCGGGTGATTCAAGAAGCACCAGGCTGATATTGGTAGATAAGAGAAAAGTACAGCATGATTGAAATCAAGGAACACTGGTTGAGACCAAGTGTTTGTTGAGGTGATTTAAGAAGCACCAGGCTGAGATTAGTAGAGAAGAGAAAAGTACATCATGATTGAAATCAAGGAACACTGGTTGAGACCAAGTGTTTGTTGAGGTGATTCAAGAAGCACAAGGCTGAGATTAGTAGAGAAGAGAAAAGTACATCATGATTGAAATCAAGGAACACTGGTTGAGATCAAGTGTTTGTTGAGGTGATTCAAGAAGCACAAGGATGAGATTAGTAGAGAAGAGAAAAGTACAGCATGATTGAAATCAAGGAACACTGGTGGAGATGAGGTGTTTGTTCGGGTGATTCAAGAAGCACCAGGCACAGATTAGTAGAGAAGAGAAAAGTACAGCATGATTGAAATCAAGGAACACTGGTTGAGACCAAGTGTTTGTTGAGGTGATTCAAGAAGCACCACGCTGATATTGGTAGAGAAGAGAAAAGTACAGCATGATTGAAATCAAGGAACACTGGTGGAGACCAAGTGTTTGTTGAGGTGATTCAATAAGCACAAGGCACAGATTAGTAGAGGAGAGAAAACTACAGCATGATTGAACTCAAGGAACAAGTGGTTGTGATTTAATTCGGAGTGGAGGGAATTTTAGGCCAATGGACAAGAAGCAATTGTGTAAGGTTAGGAGTGAAGAGGATGACTTCACTGAGCTAGGAAATCCAAGGTGTGCATATCTGAGAGGGGCAATGGGATAACAGTGCGAATAGCAGGCAGCTGTGTGTCATTTTACTGTAGGGGTCAGGGCTTCATCTCTGTGGCATCACTTGATACGTTTTGGTTTCTGCATCTTACGTATACAATAACTCTAGAGTATGTAATAGTGTGCTTGCTTTTATGTTTAGTATAGTGCCAAATTTCTCTCTTTGGGTGCATGACATAATGCTTTGTTTGCACCTAATTTACATATCAAGTTAGAGAGTCCATGTGAGTGGAAAGGAGTAATTCTAATCCCCACAGATCCTTTTCACGTTTACTCTACTATTCCCAAATGTACCGTTTATAAGTCCACCAGCTTGCTAAGGCCATAGTTTGAAAATCCCAAGACCCCTGGCTGTTCATTCCACTCCAAACTTTGGCACCCTGGCCCTCCTACATTACAACATCCTGATTCCAAAACCTTTAGACTCTCCCAAACATGTTTGGCACAAGGTGCTGCACACTCATCGAACTGGTCCGTTCTCAGTGCTTATTTTGTGCCGGTGTTTGCCGGTGCTCAGCACCGACTTTTAGTTCTAAACACTGTTTTTCTCTGTAGACGGTTTGTGACATGAGGGTATTGGACTTTTAACAAGCTTGAAGGGTTTCACAATCTCTGCAAAGAAAGAGTGTACAGATATCTGCCAGGGCCTTTCTGTGATTGTTCGGCATGTCTTTGAAAGAGCGACGGTAACAGGGTAAATAGCCACGAAGACTGGATGTGCTGTTCAGGTGTAACATGGTCTGTTGTCGTAGCACAGGCAGATAAAAAGCACCAGTTATGGTTTATTGCGTCCCAGCATCCTCCCTCATGCGTTCCTAATATTGATTCCTAAGGCACACAGTAGCCTGTGGGATGAAATCTCTCCCACAGCTGCTGCTGGACTCGTGTTTTAGCACGGATGCAGCGCTGTTACCTGTATCTGACTCCAATCTTTAGTAAAACAGCCTTTCTTCCTCTAATCTCAGCCGGACCCACCTTCGGTCTATAGTGGCTTCTAATCCCGAGCTGCTGGCGCAGAGCGCAGAGTCCACTCTAATGAGCTGGACATGTTCTGCTCAACGCCTGTTCCTTGGTGTCCCTGTCACCTTGAAAGATCTCACTTTAGCATTCAGCAGCAGGGTGCTGGCGGTGGACAGGGACAGATGGATTTGTGCTGGACTTTCTAAATCAGCTGGGTGGTCTTTGGAGGAATTAGGTATTTTATCCTTTTAGTGATGGATATGCCCAACTTTTCACTGAGTAGAGGATGTTTTCGGGGGCTTCGTTTTGGCACAGGTGTGCATTTTGACAAATTGATGGCAGCCATATATATTTGGTTCCAGTCTAGTAGGCAGGGATCAACAAAGTTTTTCTGCTGCTGAACATTTGAGGAAATGGCAGTGCTAATAATCACTGGGATGTGAAATCAACCACCCTGCACATTGCGGCTGGGCTAGAAATGTTCTACGTTGGAAAGTTCCTCTTATACTAACTTTATTTATTTCACAACTGGAAATATTTTTCATATGATCTTTGGAAGTTGCAAGAACTAGTTTTCTGTGCCTTTGCCAGAACGATGTACACGTCATCTTGAAATATGTTTAAGTTGCTGCTTCTTAAGAGCCTGATCACTTCCAAATATCGGAGTTTAAGGTGGTAAAGTGTGAATCCCTAAACGCGGCAATCTGCTCTAAAAGTATGAGTCACTCTACAGGAACAGATTTTCTCACTTGGCCCCTTGTGGGCCAGTTTGACCGCGCATGGCAACGACGGGCGCGCAGGCAGCAGGGTAATTTCTTGTGTAGGTTTGGGCGACAAGCTTAGCTAGGGTGTACCTCTCACCTGGACAGACTAGATCTTTTTTTACTGATTGGCTTCACTCAACAGAGACTCATCAAGGAGAAAAGATGGTACATTCCATGTGGCGGCAGGAAGCAAGAGGTGGACTTTAGAGGGCTTTAAATCATCTCCTTCAGCTTGTCTTCTGACTGGTAAGGTGTGGGCCGAGCTGATCTTTGTATGCATTCACCTCCAGATCAGAGGATCATTCGGGACTTGCCAAGATCTACATCTCTTCATAGTTCCTGACAAGAAAACGACTTATCTGTCATTTTTAGATGATTTTCTTTTTATGAGGTATACGGTTTTAAAATGTATTTTCATCGTTTTTTCCCCAGCAAAATAACCAAGGCAGTGTTCAGTGTCATATTCAAGCTCACCGACAATGCAAGTTGTCTCCTTGATTAGTACGAGAGGTTTTTTTATACACACGTCAGCATATATTCACATGTATCAAACATTTCCCAATTTCACGGTACATGCACCCCGGGTCATTGAATCTCAAATTAGGGTACACCACAGTCGCAAAATATTCTGAAACGTACGGGGTCAGCCCCGCTTTCATAACCTGATCTATTCCATACATAATTTCTTGCTAGTTGGAAAGTGTGCGCTTCCCACTCACAAGCAAGTCTCTCTTGCAACCATTAGACCTAGGACACAAAGGGCACGTTTTCTTTTCGCAATGTTGTCTGAAAATCTCTAAATCATACTGTGGTATAAGTGGGACCTCTATTTGTGGTATCACTGACATACCTCTTTCCAAAATACTTGCATATATTGCATCCCACGTGGTATGGAAGAATGGTCCCACCTTTCTTCTGCATTTTGTGCAGTGGTCATATTAATGCTAGCCACATCGTATGCAGCCTACTCCTATTATCGTATTGCCTGTTTAGGATCTTATGCTGAGTATGTCTCAGACTGGCCTGCCGCCTCTGTGATGCATCATTCCTGCCTCCTATTCAGTAGCCTTCAGAGTCCCCATTCCGCTCTACTCATTCTCCAGGGCACGCCCACCCCAAGCGTTCAGGGATGTCCTTCATTACTATATGTACATTGGCAGTATTGCTTCCCATGCAAGTCCTATCTGAAATGATGCCTCTTTCCAGAAGGGTTGCCTTCAGTGGGTGTGTCCAACCAATGGCTGTTGTGGAGAAGGTCTTTATAAGTTGTCTTCCTATATTTAATTTTTTAATTTGCGTTTTTATATAGCGCTAGAATCACTCCCGGGGGAGTATCTCCACGCTTCGACCGCTGCAAAACCCTTCCTGGCTTCCCTGAGAGATGGTCCCTTAATGGGTATCTCCAGGGTGAGACCAGGCATCCCCGGCGGTCTGGTGGGGCCGTTAGTGAAGATGAGGCAAGCTAATGCCCAGAGTTGCCGAGTGTGATCGCTGATCAGAGTGGGCACCGAGGCGAGAGAATTATTGAGTCCGCTGACCCTGGTCCAGAAACCTGCCGCGCCGGGAATCGAACCCTGGTCCCGGGCCGTCCTCTGCTCTCGGGTCTGCCGCCTCTAACCAGTGAGCCACACTACTTCACTTACTCCTACATTCATGCCCACTCGTATTCTCCTCTTAGTTGTGAGAATGTATTCATTGCCTGCTCTATCCTCAAGCCTGGGGTACCAGTGAGAGCTCAGCGTCGGAAGCATTCCAATTTTAGCTTCTCTTTCAGGCTGTTCTCTTCCATAATAGTGTTTCATGCTTTAACATATTTCCCATCACATCGCCTCTGTAGCTCTAGGGTGACCCTCGGCAGGAGTAGCCTACCCTACCCTCTTCTCGTAGACATAGGACATGTAGGAGTTCTCTTCAGTAGCCTGCCTATCGGGTGTGGTCGATGGCCCTGCGCCCCACACAGCCCTTGGAGCTGGGTAGCCAGTACCGGTGGTGGATGTTGGGCAGCTGTACTCCCCGATAAAGCATAGACGGGGCAATACATGGCATACCCTGTCTCCCTCCTCGTTGCTTAAAGTCGGTGTCAAGGACCGTGTGCGAGGTTTTTGTATGATATACACGAAATGCAAAAGAGTAATCATTTTGAAGACTGTTGCCCTGCCTAGCAGCGAGAGTGGTAGACTACTTCTCTTAAAATCTTCTCCCAATTCAACCAGAACTGTGTGTGGATGTTCTGCATAGAGCATATCCAGGTCTGTAGGTACTTAAATTCCTAAGTATTCTGACCTTTCTCTACATGTATGTATGTCTGTGACAGATACAGTCTCCCATTCTTGGTCTATAGTACAGTTGTTTTCGATAAGTTCCAGTAGCCTAGACATTTCCCATGGCCATTGAACACTCGCAGGACCCCAGAAGGGTATGCTTTGTCCACGTGTATGGATATGCTATCCTCAAACTCTCTAATTTGAAGATGATTCCAAAATGAGTGGGCCTGCGATGCTTGTGATATTAAGAATACAAGTGTACACAAAGATTTGGTCAGTGGGAGACCACCCCCAAACCCTTTCATGTGAAGGAGGTATAGTGCGCTGACCAGCGCTACATAGGCCTCTTGTCGTTGCTTATCTTTGAACTATCACTTCTCAAATACCCTAAGCATATTGTGGCTATGCACCAATATCTCAAATGTCCTAAGTATACCTTGGTTATGCACCAATATCTCAAGTACCCTAAGTATACCCTGGCTAGGCACCAATATCTCAAATACCCTAAGTATACCCTGGCTAGGCCCCAATATCTCCAGCACCCTAAGTATACCCTAGCTATTCATCAATATCTCAAATACCCTAAGTATACCCTGGCTAGGCACGAAAATCTCAAATACCCTAAGTATACCCTGGCTAGGCACCAATATCTCCAGTACCCTAAGCATAACCTGGCTAGGCACCAATATCTCAAATAGCCTAAGTATACCTTGGTTATGCACCAATATCTCAAGTACCATAAGTATACCCTGGCTAGGCACCAATATCTCAAATACCCTAAGTATACCCTGGCTAGGCACCAATATCTCCAGTACCCCAAGTATACCCTAGCTATTCATCAATATCTCAAATACCCTAAGTATACCCTGGCTAGGCACCAATATCTCAAATACCCTAAGTATACCCTGGCTAGGCACCAATATCTCCAGTACCCTAAGTACACCCTGGCTATTCATCAATATCTCAAATGCCCCAAGTATACCCTGGCTATGCACTGATATCTCAAGTACCCCAAGTATACCCTGGCTAGGCACCATTATCTCAAATGCCCTATGTATACCCTGGCTATGCCCGAATATCTCAATTACTGTAAGTATACACTGGCTGTGCAACAATATCTTAATACCCTGGCTTTGCACCAATATCTCAAGTACCCTAAGTATACCCTGGCTAGCCACCAATATATCCAATATCCTAAGTACACCCTGGCTATGGATCAATATCTCAACTACCCTAAGTATACACTGGCTGTACAACAATATCTTAATACCATGGCTACGCACCAATATCTTAAGTACCTTAAGTATACCCTGGCTAGGCACCAATATCAGAAATACCCTAAGTTTACTCTGGCTATGCACCAACATCTCAAATACCCTAAGTATAACCTGGCTATGCACTAATAACTCCAGTACCATAAGTATACCCTGGCTATGCACCAATATCTCAAATACCTTAAGTATACCCTGGCTATGTAACATTATCTCAAATACCCTGGCTATGCAACCATATCTCAAATACCCTAAGTATACCATGGCTATGCACCAATATCTCAAATTCCCTAAGTATACCCTGGCTATGTAACATTATCTCAAATACCCTGGCTATGCAACCATATCGCAAATACCCTAAGTATACCATGGCTATGCACCAATATCTCAAATTCCCTATTTATACCCTGAACTTTGCACCAACATCTCAAATTCCCTATTTATACCCTGGCTATGCAACCATATTTCAGGTACCCTATTTATACCATGGACTTGGCATCAATGTCTCAAATGGCCGAAGTATACCCTGGCTGTGCAACAATATCTTTCCCTTCCTTGTGGCATGACCTCTTGACCGCTTTGGGTCTGGAATGGATATGGCATTAAATACTGTCCAATCCCATGAAACCCTGTTGTCACAGAGGACGCTGCCCGTCTACTATGGAATCACAAAGCAATGTATGTTCGGCAGCAGGCTTTAAAAAAGAAGTGCTGTATAGACTGGCAAGGCAGCGACATGCTCTGCTTATATCATCACGTTGGAGGTGTTCATTGGTGCCACTGCAGGCCTAGTGAATCCTGCTCAGTGATGCTGGAGGTGCAAGGAAGGTGTAGGATGACCTCTTCGACTTCCTTAAATAATGCTGCAACGACTGAAGTGTGTGTGGCATGAGACTGGTCATGGCCAGAGGTCTCCTTCCCTCCGCTCTAGCAGAAGACGTACACATACATTTCAGGCGTGCTTGGATGTGAGGAATTAACATGCTTCACTTTGCTGATTAGAAGTAATCTCTTAGCTTTGTTGGACAATCTGAGGATTTACCATGCTTTGTGGTTGGGCCTACAAGCCTGCTCGGATGTTAAATTGCATTTTTGCCCTAGAAATACAGCCTAGCCTTCTAAGCTGTTTTTCTCAATAAATAGGTTCCCCTCTTAATGTCCAGGTGAGCTCCCCTCGCATAACTTCTTGCAGACACCCACTGAACTAGGTCTTAAGCAGAACATTGGTGGCCGAGATATATTTTTATGTTACTCAGGAATGAATATTAAGGCGGTTTTCTCAGGATTAAAGCCTGGGACCCATACTCTGCACAAAGGCTTACTTCTGCGATCACAATGCTCCATGCTGAACCCTAAGCAATGTACTGTTCTTCAGGTACACCTAATATCTCAACTTAAGGGCTGAATAGCTCATCCCCCAGTATCTGTTCGCCTTCAGCAGGTGTCACTTCTAGTTTGTTTCATTTTCTTTTATTGGGTTGTTTGTTTAGTGCCCTACATGGCACTTGAAAATGACCCATTCCTCGTCTCGGGCTTTGGTGGCTACAAGTTCCTCAGGTTTGCGTCTCAGTAGGAAAGCGAGCTGGGCCACGGGTGACTCTTCCTTTTATGCAACACTAGCAGCACGTCCCGACATTGTCCGTGTATGACAGACATGTGTGCAATTAGAATGCGCCCCAGCGATATGTGCAGGCGCCGACGCGTGTGCCAACGTGTGTATACCTGCTCTGAAGTTCTGGCCTCACCGTCTGCCCCAGCGATATGCGCCTCTTGCCGTCCTGCCGTGCACATCGTTCCCGGGCTCTCGTGCCCAGGCTCTGCATCCACAACACGGCGTGATGCACTGAGATGCCACACGCTGCGTCTACGTCACCCGACAGCGTACTGAGTCGCCGCGATAGAACGCTGTTCACACGCTCCATACGTCACCCGACGGCGTACACAGGGATAGAACGCTATTCACACGCTCCAATCGTACGCACACACCCACCTCTGAGCCGGTTCTACTTTTAACAGACTACTTTGTCACACAACGTGCTTTTACCCTTCTAATGTATATTGTGGGCTGCTGCATAGCCTATGTCCATCTGCTGAAACTGTCCTTTCCAATGCTGTATTGGGTGTTGTGATTGGCGCTGTGGTTCCTGAGCTTACCCGCCTCAAAGGTTTGGGCTCTCTCTTTATAATATTAGTATGGATTATGGTCCCCAGTAGACATTGGGGAAGGACAGCAGTTGGTGCAGAGCCAGATCAATTATACCTGATGGGGACCCAAGCTCCACATAGGTCCTTTCATGGGGCATGGAGATGGGCTGGGTTTGAAGAACTGAAGATGCATCTGCGAGCCCTCAGTGGACCATCCTTGCACGTTCACCTGACCATCGTCGATGGCTGCTACATCTGGGTAAATGAGCCCTGGCTCTCGTCGCCTCGCCCAAGAGTCTTTTGCTTCCTTTGATTTCATCTTACACTATTTTCTTTCATACCTTTTGTTTGTTTTGATGAATATTGTAACTGCTCAAAATGGTCAATTGCTTTTTGGTAGCAGAATCAGTTCAAGGCTTCCTTTCAGAATTGGTAACACTTCCCTTCAATCGGTTTTAAAATATGAAACTGTCATGTGGCACCTGTATTCAAAGAAAGAAGAATGCAACAAGCCGAAGCAAAAAAAATGAAATATACTAAAACCGGGACTTCCTGTGATTTACCCATTCCTTATTAATAAAACAAAATTATCTAAATAAATGTGGAACCAGAACCTGGCGAGATCGAAGAATTGGCGCCAGCTAATCGGTGATGGGATTCTGTCTTGAAAAACTAAAATACTGAATGGACCAACCAAGTATAACCTTCATGTGGAAAAAATGCAATTTTCGAAGATAAGTTCGACATCTGTAATTACAGAATCGGGATCAGCTGAATTTTCCTCTTACAACTGGGGAAACTCCACCAGCGTAGTGTTATTGCTGCATATGTTCGTTAAAGGACTGATGTAAGATTGTATTCGTTGGACAAGGAGGGGGGCCTATTACAGTGAACAGCTGCAAACCTATACATTTGAGGATATTCACAAAAAATGACATGTAGCTTCCCACCTGCTAAACACACGTAGGTGTGCTTCTGCTGAAAGAAAGAGCCCCCTTCCACTGTTCATAGGGGATGAACTGCCTCTTATTTCATATAAAATATATTATTCTTTTGTAGAATTTCCACGCAATCAAGTGTCTACATGTATAAATGGTGTACCTTGGAGTATTCCTGGAAGTGTGAGACCATCACAGGTTTCTGAACGTGTCAAACCTAGGATTGGGTGTACCGGGGCTTATTTCCGACTTTGCCAGCAAGGTGTCTTGGTAGTAAGCGAGGGCATAGCTCTATGGCCTGAAGCAGCAGTAAGTTATCCTACCTAGTCCTTGAAATTCACTGCTTCCTGTAGCCCTCTATCAGTCGGCCTCAAAGGTTTCAGGCAGCAACAGAAGTTGTAGCTCTTCTTTGGCACCTGTCCTCTCAACCCTCTGCAGCTTTTCGGGAAAGAGGAATAGCTTATTTTTATCTCTTAATCCTCATTAACCTTAATTCTGGTCTCGTAAACATCTTTTGGGGGCGTGAGAGGCACTTGGGGTCGCATTACATGTACATTTACACCCTCTGCTAGGAGGCCCATGCCATATACTCCTCAGACAACCCCTGCAGTTGGTTGCACTCGCCGCAGGGGGATCTGGGGGTAGCGTGGCCGTGCTCCCTCTGTATGATACAGTCCTTGCTGTCTCTCTTAACTCAACCTTTAAGACTAGACTATCAAAGCAACTTAGGAAGATAGGAAGAAAGAGGGTGCCATAGAAAGCATGGCCTTGTACATTACTAAGTAAAGACCTTCTTTTCAGAAGAGCAGGCAGTGTCTGTGCACTTGGGATCTAGAATCACATTACTGTATCATACCAGCATTGCTACAATCTACAGAAGACTTGAAGACACACTGTTAAAGAACACCACATCATGATGAATAAACAGTCCATCTCCACTCACAGAAACCAGATTCTCTTCCATCACTCATTGACTGTATCACTGTACTGCCTTGCTTTTCATGAGGGTCACCATTTCTTACCAGGTCGATTGTGCCAGTAGACCTTCCAGCATTTCTTAAATAACATCTACAGAGTGTGCTGAAGGTAGCATTGTGGCTCTTCTATGCACACGAGTAACATCATCTCTCACCTACTCGGTCTGCTTTCCACTGGTGACCTCATTGTGCTCAACACATACAGTCTGCTACTGATGTGAACCTCTGTCCCATGTCGCTACCCATCGGCAGTATATCCCCTGAAGTCCCAGGCTCCTACACATAGCAGTGTATCCCCTGTAGTCCCATGCTCCTACACATCGGCAGTGTATCCCCTGTAGTCCTATGCTCCTACACGTAGCAGTGTATCTCCTGTAGTCCCATGCTCCTACACATTGGCAGTGTATCCCCTGTAGTCCCATGCTCTTACACATCGGCAGTGTATCCCCATAGTCCCATGCTCCTACGCATCGGCAGTGTATCCCCTAAAGTCCCATGCTCCTACGCATCAGCAGTGTATCCCCATAGTCCCATGCTCCTACGCATCGGCATTGTATCCCCTGAAGTCCCATGCTCCTACGCATCGGCAGTGTATCCCCATAGTCCCATGCTCCTACGCATCGGCAGTGTATCCCCATAGTCCCATGCTCCTATGCATTGGTAGTGTATACCCGTTGTCCCATGCTCCTATACATCGGCAGTGTATCCCCATAGTCCCATGCTCCTACGCATTGGCAGTGTATCTCCTGTAGTCCCATGCTCCTATGCATTGGTAGTGTATCCCCATAGTCCCATGCTCCTACACATTGGCAGTGTATCCCCTGTAGTCCCATGCTCCTACGCATAGCAGTGTATCCCCATAGTCCCATGCTCCTACGCATAGCAGTGTATCCCCATAGTCCCACGCTCCTATGCATCGGCAGTGTATCCCCATAGTCCCATGCTCCTACGCATCGGCAGTGTATCCCCATAGTCCCATGCTCCTACGCATCGGCAGTGTATCCCTATGGTCCCATGCTCCTACGCATCGGCAGTGTATCCCCATAGTCCCATGCTCCTACGCATCGGCATTGTATCCCCTGAAGTCCCATGCTCCTACGCATCGGCATTGTATCCCCTGAAGTCCCATGCTCCTACGCATCGGCTGTGTATCCCCATAGTCCCATGCTCCTACGCATCGGCTGTGTATCCCCTGTAGTCCTTTCTCCAACGCATCGTCAGTGTATCCCCTGAAGTCCCATGCTCCTACACATCGGCAGTGTATCCCCATAGTCCCATGCTCCTACGCATCGGCAGTGTATCCCCTGTAGTCCCATGCTCCTATGCATTGGTAGTGTATCCCCATAGTCCCATGCTCCTACACATTGGCAGTGTATCCCCTGTAGTCCCATGCTCTTACGCATCGGCAGTGTATCCCCCATAGTTCCATGCTCCTACACATCGGCAGTGTATCCTCATAGTCCCATGCTCCTACGCATCGGCAGTGTATCCCCATATTCCCATGCTCCTACGCATCAGCATTGTATCCCCTGAAGTCCCATGCTCCTACGCATAGCAGTGTATCCCCATAGTCCCATGCTCCTACGCATCAGCAGTGTATCCCCATAGTCACATGCTCCTGCGCATCGGCAGTGTATCCCCGTGGTCCCATGCTCCTACGCATCGGCAGTGTATCCGCATAGTCCCATGCTCCTACGCATCAGCAGTGTATCCCCATAGTCACATGCTCCTACGCATCGGCAGTGTATCCCCGTGGTCCCATGCTCCTACGCATCGGTAGTGTATCCCCATAGTCCCATGCAGCTACGCATCAGCAGTGTATCCCCGTGGTCCCATGCTCCTACGCATTGGCAGTGTATCCCCATAGTCCCATGCTCCTACGCATCGGCAGTGTATCCCCATAGTCCCATGCTCCTACGCATCAGCAGTGTATCCCCATAGTCACATGCTCCTACGCATCGGCAGTGTATCCCCGTGGTCCCATGCTCCTACGCATCGGTAGTGTATCCCCCATAGTCCCATGCTCCTACGCATCAGCAGTGTATCCCCGTGGTCCCATGCTCCTACGCATTGGCAGTGTATCCCCATAGTCCCATGCTCCTACGCATCAGCAGTGTATCCCCGTGGTCCCATGCTCCTATGCATTGGCAATGTATCCTCTGTAGTCCCATCTTGCTACACATTGGCTGTATAGCCCCTGAAGTACTATGCCCCCAAGCATTGTCAGTGTATCCCCTAAAGTCTCATGCTCTTATGCATCGACAGTGTATCCCCTTAACTCCCATGCTCCTACCCATCAGAAGTGTATCCCTGAAGTCCCATGCTCCTACACATCGGCAGTGTATCCCCTGAAGTCCCATGCTCCTACGCCTTGGCAGTGTATCCACGAAGTCCCATGCCCCTACGCATCGGCAGTGTATCCCCGTGGTCCCATGCTCCTACGCATCGGCAGTGTATCCCCGTGGCCCCATGCTCCTACGCATTGGCAATGTATCCCCCCCAACTCCCATGCTCCAACCCATCAGCAGTGTATCCCCGTGGTCCCATGCTCCTACGCATCAGCAGTGTATCCCCGTGGTCCCATGCTCCTACGCATTGACAATGTATCTCCTGTAGTCCCATCTTGCTACACATTGGCTGTATAGCCCCTGAAGTACCATGCCCCCAAGCAATGTCAGTGTATCCCTTAAAGTCCCATGCTCCTACGCATCGGCAGTGTATCCCCTGAACTCCCATGCTCCTACGCATCAGCAGTGTATCCCCGTGGTCCCATGCTCCTACGCATCAGCAGTGTATCCCCGTGGTCCCATGCTTCTACGCATCGGCAGTGTATCCCCTGAACTCCCATGCTCCTACGCATCAGCAGTGTATCCCTAAAGTCCCATGCTCCTAGGCATCAGCAGTGTATCCCCGAAGTCCCATGCTCCTGCGCATCAGCAGTGTATCCCCTGAACTCCCATGCTCCTACGCATCAGCAGTGTATCCCCGTGGTCCCATGCTCCTAGGCATCAGCAGTGTATCCCCGAAGTCCCATGCTCCTGCGCATCAGCAGTGTATCCCCTGAACTCCCATGCTCCTACGCATCAGCAGTGTATCCCCGAAGTCCCATCATCCCATGTCGATAAACATCAGCAGTGTATCTCCTGAAGTCCCATGCTCTTACGCTTCGGTAGTGTATCTGCTGTCCCATGCTCTTATACATTGACAGTGTATTTCCTGAACGCCCATGCTCCTACGTATCGGCAGTGTACCCCTGAAGTCTCATGCTCCTATGCATCGGCATTGTATCCCCTAAACTTCCATGCTCCTAGACATCAGCAGTGTATTCCCGGTGTCCCATGCTCCCACGCATTGACTGTTTATACCCTGTAGTCCCATATCGATACACATATAGTCCTTCAACTTAATTGGAGCCCACAGGGACACGTGGAAAAAAGTGAACCCCTTCAGTTGTTCCCCCTGTGCCCTGCTCAGTTCGGAAGAGAGGAGACGTGCGCAGCTTGCTTGGGTTTAGACGTGCAGGTCTGGGGGTGTATTCGTGACCTGCAACCACAGAGGAGGTTTGCAGTATAATAGTTGTGGAAATGGATGTGGCCTAACGCCAGTGCTACCCACTTTTGGTCTTGAGATCCAGGTTCGAGTCATCGAGAGATTCTGGGTAAATCACTTAATCTCTCCATACCTATATAATAGTAACCCGGGGCGTAGTTTGAGTAGTGGCGCTATGGGTAGTTATCCGAAGTGCACTTCGCACGCTACGCGAACTGCGTAGAACGGTAGGGAAAATGCTGTTCGCACTGATTGCACAGCGCAGACAAGCATCCAGCACTGTGCAATCATTGCAAACGACATCTTGCACAGTGCAAGCGGTCGTTTCCTGCCGCTCGAGTAGATTTGTACTCGAGCTGCAGATTTCTCACTGCGGACTGGTAGTTTCTCATTGCGAGTAGTCGCGAGCATATGTGACCACTCGCAATGAGAAACCTGACCTCCCCGCTTTGAGAATCTTGCCGGGAGGTTTATTTTCCACGCTCGTGATCGGCAACTTGATGTTGCTGATCGCGAACGAGGAAAGTTTCGCCGGGATGTTGATTTTGCTCGCTCGCGGTTGCCAACTTGACGTTGAGGACCGCGAGCAAGCAAAAAATGCCCACCATGCGTTTTTGCACTGTGCTACGTGCAATTCGCATAGCGCGTAGTAGCGCAAACTACGGACACTGCGCGATCGTAGCGTGATCCCACGCCCAGGGTTACATAATAGCAAGTCCTGACCTGGTGTATTGTAACTGGTGCTCCTGGAGAGCACTGGAATGCCTTCTGGGCAAGTTAGCTGTGTGTAAATGGGTAATAAATAATTAATAGAGTTTGTAAGCTGCTTGTAGCAAATCCTTTATGGGATCCAACCCTGTAGATCCAGTGTATTGGGTCTTAGTGATCCACCTTCATCGGGGCATATTGACGCCTTGCAGATCCCTCCCCTGTGCAGGAGGGCAGAAACACGCCAGACCTTACAGCCAGATATTAGTGCTGTTATCTGGGCTTTGTCCTGCGTGCTTACTGTTGTCTGTTCCCCAAAGCTACAACAGCTTTGAAATTGAGGCTTCAGAAACTCTACCCCCAGGGTATAAAAGTCTCATACTGAGTGTAAAAAATAGAGCATTTTTACCTTCTCTCAACTCGGTCACCATGACAACCGGAAAAAAAGTGGTCAGACAAAAAGCCACCACCCTAGACACGGTGTGGTCTGCCTCTACCCTCACCCGATCAGCCTCAAGATGCCAGGGCGCCCTCTCTTCTGGCTGGTCTCTGGTCTGCCCCCACTGGGGCGGTTTGAACTGCAGCTGTCCATCACAATCCTTTTCACGTCCGTGGCTCGTAGATCGTCATAAATGCTCTTCAATCATAATATGCAGTGCTTTAAATGGGCCGGTACTCACCGGTACTGAGTACCGGCACTTCTAAATTTTCGGCCCCTCAGTACCGGCACTTCTCATTAGCCAAGGGAGAGTACCGGTACCCTAATAGTTGCACTGCAGGCTCCGATTGTTTATCTCCTCTAACACAGGTTAGATGCCGCCCTGTCTCTCAGGATCTTGTAAGGGCGCCGAGCCTCCTGCAGTCACTGCTGGAGATTTCAGCAGCGTCCATGTGAATGGCCCCAGACTGCAGGGGTCTAAAAGGGCCTGCTGTGCCTCACGCTGTGCTTAACAGTGCAGGTGTTTATCTTTCCACAACTGAAAGGACCTTAGCTGTGCATTTATAGAAACAGAGACGGTCATTTCATGGCCCTGATTTAGGCAAGATCAGAGTTTAAAGTGAGAAAACTTGTAGAGCTGTGCCTTGGAAAATGTACGGTTACGAGCGGAGTAGAGCGAGTTGTGTATAAATTAGAAGGTCGTGGTGTTTTGGCACATATCGCTGCTTTATTTCGTCCAAGACTTTGGGTAGGGTTTGGTGTTTAGTACTAATTAAGTCCGTAGGATTGCGAGCAGTCTTAGCATATTTAGGAGTTAACAAGGTTGCAAGGAATGTATTGTGCGCAAGATACCGGGGCGCTTCTGCCTCTTTGGTCCTCTAGCTGGATAAGGCAGCACTTGGGGTCAATGGATTTGTCTGTAGTTAGATAGCGAGAGTGCTCTTTTCGATAATTCAAAGTTTGAAGGATCAGAAGGAGATTGTTGCTAGGGATGCTGTCCGACAGAGCGCGGTCTTTGCAAAGGAGCTCATATTTCGAAATGTTTTGTGAATGTGTAGTATGGCGGAGAGGGCCGTAGTCTTGAAGGTCCTGGTCGCCGAGTTGGTATTCTATTTACTGTGGCGATACCTTGCAGTCTTGGTACATGTAGAGAGAAGTACGTTTCTCAACAGAATTTAAATATTCGTTGTACACTCTTCTTCCTAGTTGAGACCAATAAAACAGCTCTACTCAAGCGTTTCGTATAGTAATAAAACTTTGCTCTAAGATGTGGTTCCATAAAACGTATCAAAATACTGACATTTTAAACCGAGGACCGGCTTAAGTGGTGTACATTGCTTGAGAATATGCATTGATGTGTATTTTAAACATTTCTTCCCATACAGAGGGAAAAGGGTTTCTTACCTCCTGTTTCTTATTGGCATTTATTCTTTGATTGGTGCTGTCCAGCAAAGAGCTTGTTGCATTTAATTATATGATGCAGGGATGTGACAGTCAGCATGTACCTATACAAGCCTTATCATATATCTCGCCAGCTACCTGTGAAGGCATTTCTGAAATAAGTAAACTTAATTCCATCAGCTAGTTGCTGCAATTGATATAGAAGTCATTATGTATCATCATATGTCGCCATAAGCCCCGCCCCTAGCCCCGCCCACTAACCACGCCTCTAACTCCTATTAATGAGTACCTGCACGTATTATTTTCCATTTAAAGCACTGATATGTGCTTAGTTTGTTTACTTCCTTTTAAGTACATCATTTGCTAAGTGACCCTGATTTTGGTGCTCCGCAGTAGTGCAAACATCAGGGAAATTCGTCATCTCGACTCGTTTACCTGTTTGTGAACTCAGTCCGGCTCAATAGTCCCTCCCCAGCCTGCCATTCAGGGTAAGATACTCCCTTTACGTGTCTCCATTACATTTACTTAGAGCTTCAAAACTGTAGACTAGTTTTGACTTTAAAAAAAATGCTGTCTCTTGAATGCAAGTTTGTTGTGAGGCTTGCGCTGCACATTGCCTTTTCCTTTCCACATTTACGCGCAAAAAAATCAAAGCTTGGCTTAGAGATTGAAAACGCTTAAGTAGCTTAAGTAGCATGAATTCACCAATGAGTTTAGCAGCAGGCTTCCTGCAGCAGGAGTCGGACAGGCCTTTCCTTCCACCGGCCACTTCCCTGGTGGGTTCGAGCCCTTGGAGGCCGGTCCCGCTCCTGGTCACTCTCCCTACTCCCAGGTTACTGACTGCACGAGCGTGGCTTGAAAAGAAAGGGAGGGAGGGTAGAGATCGCCATGATGAGAGTGGATTGATGGATGGATAGAGAGGGCAGCGGAGCTGGTTTGAGCAGTAAGCCAGGGCTGCTTTAGGTTGTCCAGTCCTGTCTGTCAATGTGAAATGCAATAGTAGCTCTGCCCTCAGGATGTAGGGGGCAGATTGGTTAGAGGGGGTGTCCATTAGGTGTAAGTGAACTACATAAGAATCCAAGTGATGTGTCTGCGCTGTTTGGCTGCTGGATTCCTGAAAACCCTCAGCACAACACGGGGTCCAAGCACCCCTCCTGCTCCGTATGAAGCTCCCCGAGGCAGGGCGCTATTTCAGGACTCCATGTCATATCTTAACTTCTGGGACTGGATATTGAGATTATTATACCCCAGTCGTGACAATGTAGTAATTACAGCAACAAATGCAGCTGAAGAGGCTTGCAGGGCGCAGAGTCTCTCCACTTCTTCCCGGGGTTTCCATAGCAATGGGTCCTAGTGTTGTTTCACCTTAAAGGAAGGGGGAGGAGTCTCCCATCCGCGGAGGCCTCTGTGTAGACATGAGGCTGCAGGCCCGAGGGAGCTTCAGTGCGCATGAGCCCGGCTGCCTGCTGTTGATACATTCAGGGGGTCCATCTCTGGGGGCTTGTGACTGGGACGTTTCTATCAGCCACTGATGGGGGTTCATAGTGCGCTGCCATGTCAATAAACTGAACTGTGAGCGTGCTGCCTTCTCTGATTAAGAAATCTTTTTTAATGTTTAATATTTCTCTCTTAACCTTCCGAAGCTGCACCATGAGTCACTAGCGCGTGGATTCAAGTTTGAGTGGATTCAGCTGTGCTCCGTGTCATGCACTGGCCTAGCGTCCCCAAAAGGTGTATGTGTGCCACTTTATGATGTTTGCCCAGGGCAGATGGAAAAGGCAAGGAGCTGAGATCGCTCTGCAGCAGCGGAAGTCTGTGGTGAAGACCTCGAAAAAGCAGGCCAAGAAGCACAAACTGACCTTGTGTCTTAGGGAGACCATGAAGCGCCTGCTGCACGGGCCAGCAGATGAGCTCTCGGTGCATGCGCCCCACCAGCTAGCCATGCTGAAGGCCGCAGAAAGCTTGTCTGTCTATGAAACAACCATCAACGCCATCAGCACTGGGACTCCCAGTGCAGAGGAAGACCTTCAACACAGCAGCGGGGATGAAGAGGACAATGGTCAATGCACTGGAAATCAACCAGTGAACTGGGATGGGCCCACAGTAGCACGCGTAGTGGAGCCCAAGGAGCACAGCTCTGTGGTGGTTACTTGTAAAGAGGAACCAAACGCTGGGCAGTCAACTAGTCCAAGTCACGGCTTCCCACAATCAGATAGTCAAGATCTGAACACAATCAGCATCACCATGAGCTGGAGAGAGATCACTGAGTGCGACGACCTGTACTCCCAGAATATACCGGAGGCGGTCAGCTACGAGGCCTCTCCACCAGCTGATGATTCAGAGGATGTAGTTCAGTATATCATCAAGGAGTTACAGGGCATTAGCCGCATTCAGGCAGAGATTGCAGAATTGCGTCAGCACCTGAGCCTAATAAAGGGCTCCGTGGAAGAAGTCTCCACCTGCGTCGACACAGTCTTAAATGAAATTGAGGGCCTACAGATTGGATTTGGACCCACGGCAAAAAGCACAATGTTGACCCAGGGTGTGGGATCCCAAAGAGATTCACAAAATGAAGAGCCCATGCTATACTTTTATGGTATCCCAGAAAAAGAGGAAGAAAACACGATGGAGGTTATTTCCAGCTTCCTGTCTGAGCACCACTACTTCAATGGTACCCAGTGCTCGAGGTATATAAAATGTGCTTACAGATTGGGCACACGGGTTGTGAAGTTGGCACCAAGGCCAGCTGTTGTGATGCTTGCACATGTCAAACACAGAGATTTCATTTTACAGAAGTCTGTGCTTTTAGAAAGCACAGGTGTAAGGATCTCACCCTTTGAAGAGGGAAGCTTGCTAAGTGTGCAAAACAGCCTGAGAGCAGATTCCGTGTCGTTGTTACAGCATGACCTCCGCGAAAACCGCTGGAGCTCCCTAAGCCTGGACAAGGAGATAGTGAGAACAGACGGCGTGGATGCAGAGCTTCAGACGGAATCCTACTGCATAAGATATCAGAACACCAGCATCGAGGCGCCTGGCTTAGGAGAAGAGTTCTGCTTCACACAAAAATGCACACTAGCTAAAAAGTGTAGTTTGACTGCCGAGCTAGAAGAGACTCGGGCAGACATCACACAAGTAGTGGATGTCAACTGTTGTGAACAACCAGTGGAAACGAGTGTAAGTCATCTCTCCATTCGCCTGGATTCACAAGAAACTAAGAAAAATCGCCATTTCTCTGGTTTGCCTACCACAGGTGAGAGAAATTCTCTAAGGTCGCCAAAGCTCTTAGCCCGTGCCAGCCATTTATCGACTTCATCCTGCGAAATAGAAGAGGCAGAATTTGCAATCAAGAGATGCTGCTCTATTGTGGATGATCAGAAAGGCGAGGGTGTGGAAGATGAGGAAGAAGGTGAACTTGTTCCATGTGAATCCAGGCGTCCGTTCCGGAGCTCAGAGAAGATCAATCTGATCATTAAAGATCAGTCTGGAAGCTTTACCTCTGTAAGCTTCGATGACACTGTGGGCAAACTATCAGACATGACCGGGACCGAGACCTTGAAAGAAGTGGTCCACATAGAGATGGAAGGCCAGCAGCCAACTGGTCACGTCTTCAGGGATTTTCTTGATCAGCCTGATGACAACATTGATCTTGGAGACATAAAGTTCTATGCAAATAAATTGGGAAAAGCTCTTAGTCATTTTCGATCTGCGCTGAAGGTTGCATTTAACAAACTGGAAACTGGTGCCATTTTAAATCCAGAAACAATGGGAAACTATGAAGATCTGCCTAAACTTGGAAAAGGTGCCCCTTGCACTAGCAATGGCCATAATCTTGCAAGCCTTTCTTCATCATGTAGTAGCAGTCAGATCAGCGGTGCTCTGAAACTGGAAATTCCTCCAACGCCAAAAATTGAAAAGCAATTTTCCCTTAGTCGAGCCCCTTCTGTAGTTTCAGAGTCACCTGTGTCTCCGGCCTTGCCCTGCTCTGATCCTGAAACCTGTGCTGATCAGAGCCAGGCTTCTCAACTAGGTTCAGATTCTACGCTGGGACTGGAGGAAGTTCCGGAGGGCCGACCAGCGTTCAGGCTGGAGCAGGTGTGCTCAGAGACCATCTACCTGAACAAGTGCATCAACAACTTCAAGAATGTGCTGAGGGAGAAGAAGAAGATGCAGCGGAAGCTCTTGAAAGACATCGTCCAGGAGACCTTCTGGGTCTCAGCTGAGGAGATGACTTCAGGTACCTACTGCAGTCTTTGATCATTGTTTGTTATTCACAGCATCCTGGCTACTGCCAACACAGCTACATCTAATGCGATCATCCCTGTCTATGAGGGATTTCATATGTAGGTTGTAGTCCAACCTGGTTAATCTACGTCTTTTAATTGATTCTGTAGTAGTCAACACTGGTTTCTTTACCTATGTGTCCCCTCTCGACTTGGACGAGATACTCTAAAATGTGAAGGTCAGTGAATTTCAATGTTGTTTCTTTTAATTGAGAATTTTGTCTGAATAATCTATGGCTCTATGAACACATTTTCATATTTGTTATATATGTGAAACTACCGCCACGTTTTTATTACTTTTTGGGAGATTTAGCAGACTTATTTGCTTTTGGGGTGCACTGTGAACGCTGTTGCTTATTTGAACGCACCCATGTTTTCACATAGCTATTGTTTTGATACAACCAGGTCTTAGTTTGTTCTCACCTTAAGGTGGTCTTTATAATCCTGACACATGTACTGCAACCATCAGCGTCTAGCCACAGGCAGAGCTTCTCAGGGGGCCCTTCACAAGGCTCATAGATCCTATTAGAGCTAATGGATAAACGAAAATAATCTAAACCAGTCTCTCTAAACCAGATTTGCGGTTGATGGTTCTTTCCGAGGACATTCTTTGGATGTAGATTAACCAGGTTTGACAGAACCTTTCAGTTCTTCATTCTTCATTTATTGTCATGTCATCCCAGCATACTACCGGTGAGGCTGTTACCCAGGATTTTCACTGCACACCCCACGCTCACTCATTTCCATTTGTTTAGCAGGAAACCAAACAGATTGTTTTTTTTACTTTCATAAATCCTACATTGCTAGAATTAAATACTTTGCTGATGCATTTGATGAATGTCTTATGTTTAATGTATTTAAGTGGAAGACCTCTGTATCCTAAACCCACTTTAATTTTACTTCTGAATAGTTAAATTGTGTTCTTGTTTCAGTTTGCACTTATGGTTCAGGACATTGTAAAGCGCTAGCAAATCTAGATTTTACTATGATTTGTGGGTGCGATGCTTAAAATCAGTGAGCACAACACAATCATGGAGGGGTACCTTGTGTAGTGGGGCTGTCTAAGATGGAACACAAATCCTGTTGTAACTAAGGATAGCTGGTGCAAGCAAGGACACCAGTTGTAAGCGAGAAAAGCCTGTTGTAAGTGAGAATGCTAATGTTAACAAGGGTCAGTAATGCAAGCAACGATACTAATGTGAACAAGGACACGTAATGCAAGGATACGGAGTGTTGGCGAGGATGTTTAGTGTAAGCAGGGATGCTTTACATATGTAAATACTTATTTTTGTGAGCATGCATGTGGTAACACAGGACACCTGTTGTAAGCGAGGACACCAAGTGTTAGTAACACTGCCTAATTTGAGCAAGGATACTCCATGTGAGAGCAACTAATGTAAGCATGAATACTTAGTACTAGCCAGCTTACCTTGTGCAAGCAAGAAGAGTGAAGCTCTCATACAAACAAGGACGCAGAATATAAGTGAGGATGCCTACGGAAGCATGCACAACCAATTTAAGCATGAATGCTTAGTGCTAGCTTGCTTACCTCGCGCAAACAAGAAGAGTGAGGATATCTTATATAAACAAGGATGCAGAATATAAGTGAAGCTACCTAGGGAAGCAAGGACAACTAATGTAAATGTGGATGCTTCGTGCTAGCTTGCTTACTTCGCGCAAGCAAGAAGAGTGAGGATATCTTATAGAAACAAGGATGCAGAATATAAGTGAAGTGACCTAGGGAAGCAAGGACAACTAATGTAAACGTGGATGCTTAGTGCTAGCTAGCTTACCTCGTGCAAGCGAGAAGAGGGAGGATATCTTATATAAACAAGGATGCAGAATATAAATGAAGCTAGCTAGGGAAGCATGGATGCTTAGTGATAGCTAGCTTACCTCGTGCAAGCAAGAAGAGCGAGGATACATCATATAAACAAGGAATTAGAATATAAGTGAGGATAGCTGGTTAAGCAAGGACAACTAATGTAAGCATGGGTGCTTAGTGGTAGGTAGCTTACCTCGTGCAAGCAAGTAGAGTGAGGATATCTGATATAAACAAGGATGCAGAATATAAGTGTAGCTAGCTAGGGAAGCATGGATGCCTAGTGCTAGCCCGCTTACCTCGTGCAAGCAAGAAGAGTGAGGATACATCATATAAACAAGGAATTAGAATATAAGTGAGGATAGCTGGGGAAGCAAGGACAACTAATGTAAGCATGGATGCTTAGTGCTAGGTAGCTTACCTCGTGCAAGCAGGAAGAGAGAGGATACATTATATAAGCAAGGAAGTAGAATATAAGTGAGACGACACAACACTACCTAGGGAAGCATGGACAACTCATGCAATCCCATTCCACTAGCAAATGAGGAAACCGAGTGTTAGGTGGAATATTGAGAATTCCAGAAATATTTACATATATCTAATGTACATCTAATGTACATGTGGACTTTTAATGTAAGCAATAAAATCTAATGAAAGCAGATACTTAGTGTATCAAGGATTCTTCCAGTAGTGGCTAGTTATAAGCAAGAACACCTAATCAGAGCAAGGATTCTTAATACCACAATCTGTATTTGGTTAAAAAACAAAGATAAGTATTTGAAAGGCTCTAATGTGCAGAGATGCATACTTAAGGCCAGCCAGTTACTCGCTTACTTTCAGAAGAGACTCTTAGCCTTCGAAATTTTCTATTACTAAAACCACCCTATCACCCAAAAACAGTCTTGAATGACTTTGCACCAATCAAGGCTTTAGCTTCGCCCAAGACTAACCTGCCAACCACTAAATGTCCTGCTTGTTCCTCTCTTACGAAGGACTTGCCTTCTACATCACCCGTAATCAGCCACTGAAAACCAGATGCAAGTCATTCCTATTTGTCTTCGTTGACGTACATTGCTCCGGTTTTGTTCATTGATGCTTTTTGTATCAATCGGTATTAAACACAAATATAAATATATATATATATATGTGTGTATATATATACACCTTATTTACAAATTCCACTGTGCTATTTGAATGAAAAAGATATTGTATGAATAAGTCCAGTAGGGAAGAACTGGCAGTCAATGGAATTTTAGTATCAATGTATCTGTTTTGGTGATAAAACCTGAAACTGATATGTTATGCAAATCTAATTAAAATAAGCAATAGAGGGGGGGAGGAGCCAAGCTCGCGACCGTGATGGCCGCACTGTAGCTCGGCTCCGCCAGCCTTCCTGCCCAACACACATATCCTGATACGCATCCTGCCCGAGACGACATACTCGGGAAGAAATGGAAAGGTGAAGGAAAGCTCGTACTCACCATCTGTCCCGGGGGCTCCTGCGAGCTGCAGATCCGAAGTTGTACCCCTGCTTGGTCCGGGGCCTCCGCGGCGTAGAAACCGGGGACTTGCCTGTGGAGGTCGGCCGGAGAGACGGTGTCGGCGGCGGCCCCTGGTGGAGGGGAGAGGTCGGCTGGGAGAGGCCGTTGAGCGGTTATGCCGGTGGCGACTGATCGGGCCCGGTCCAGCGACCGGGGGGCCCCGTGGTAGGGCGTGGCACGCCGTGGACGGGGGAAGACAGCGCAGGAGGCATCCCCCCCTTGTTGCCCTGTCCGGCCATCTTGAAGCCCTGCGCCCAGAGTCGGCGTGTGGCGTCCGCGGGGCGGTGGCGCTGGCGGTCCCCCCTTTTGGTGGCTCTCCTTTCTGCACCCAGATTGCCATTCCTGGGGCTCGAGGGGACTCCAGCGGTTGCCTTGCTTGAGAGCCCGCTCAGAGGTTGAGGCGAACGGAGACGCGGCTGGACCTGCAAGATGGCGGCCGGCGCCCTGGTTCACGGGTTTAACCGAGGCGGCGAATTTGTGTCGCTGAAGTGCACGGGGGCCTGGTCCTGCGAGTGTGAGCCCACGCTTGGTGATGTTCTTGACGCCCTACAGTCTTTACGCGCGGCCATGGCCCTCGACGCCCTTGTGCAGGATAGAAGGACTGCCGTCATTTCTGTTGGGCCGTCCCTCATGGACGCGGCTCGACTTCGAGTGTGTGCTGTTTCGTCCCCCTCAGTTGCTGCGAGGAGTGCTGCCGCCGCGCAACGACAAGACTGTACGCCTGCGGCCCCGGACCCCAAGGTCGCCTTGATTGTGGCGGGCGCGGCGTGGGCACCACGCTGGGGCCCGTTCCTGCTCGAATGATCGGGGAACGACGTGGATTGCCGATTCGAACTGCCTCAGTGAGGTCCCGTTGTTACATTGCGGGGGAGACTTTACTTTCCTGCACGGTGAGACTGCACCCACACTGTTTGCTGTTCCAGTTGTCGTTATTGGAAAGTCTAGACTGCCGCAAAAAGTTTTTGCTTTGCCGCTGGTTGCCGGAATCCTCTGGTTAGCACCCTTGGTCCGTCCTGTTTCGACCATACGGCCTCTCCACTTTGATATGTTTGCTGCCCACTACTCTACCGCGCATGGTAGCGATGACTAGGAAAGGACAGGGGTGAGCCGGTCCTGGACCCGGAGGACTACTCGTTAACAGATGGAGATGAGGAATGCCCTCAACCACGATAGCATGGACGATTCCTTCGGAGGTTTATGATACCTGAGACTATGTCGATTTCGTTTTGATGATGCATAAATATGTGTGAAGGCGGGGGGGCAGGGGCCGAATGACTCGATTGATGGCTCTCCTCTCCCACTGGTTCTTTTTCCTTTTTGTCTCTTTTGTTTGCTTTCCCTCTCTCTAACTTATCCTATATTTCGGGTTTCCTATTAGGGCGACAGGCATGCTGCTGGGGGGTAGGCCGTAGCCTTCTGCAGGGTGGGGTGGGTGGGTTGGGGTCTTTTTTCTGACCGTTTTCCTTTTAGTTTCTATGGCTCTTTTGTATCCCTTTCTTAGGACCCTGTGTCTGCGCGTGTTTCCGATGGTGTGATTGCTGGTGGGGATGGGGGGTGTGCTACTTTACTTATACGATATTGATTGCACATATATCCTGACTTGCATGCCCCACCCCCGATAGCGTGATCCTCAGTCACTTTGCGCGCCTTTATCTCTGTAGGGCGCGTGCAGCAGCGCGGCGTTCATTCTTTTCTTCTTTTTAGTATCCCCCCCTTTTTTTCTTATTACTTGGGTCAGTATAGAGGATGATTGTAACTACTGTTGCTGTTCTGGTTCCTCCGTTATGTATCAGTACAATAATTAGGTGGTAGATGGGCACGTGACGGGCCACGGTGGGCACTGATTGGAAACATGGCGTCTATAGTCTGATCGCTGTGAACTGTTGCTGATAACAGTCTTTATCGATGCCTTAATGTTTTGATGCTTAATTTGTGGCCCGCTAAGGGAACTTAGATGATTAAAAACTGCAACTGATCCTGCTATACTTTCTATTATAAAATTAACCTTCTTTGATTCTGCTTCCAACGGTCGTACTCAGCTTTTCTAAGATTGAACTACTTGCTTGCACAATGCTGGGTGTCTGCCGTGAAACCTCCTTATTGATTTACGTGCTTCTCATATTGTTTCGTGGCCGGCCTGATTGGTTGTAGGCCCGTACTTGTATGCTACTATCTGCACAATAAAGGTTTTCAAAAATTAAAAAAAAATAAAAATAAATAAGCAATAGATATTAGATTAAGTGTGTGTGTGGCTTGCTGTGCATTTATCTATTTCCACCTAAAAAAGGCTCAAAATGTTTTTACTGCTCCATTAGCCGTGGTATATCCCTCTAGGGCTGAGTCATGCTTAAAAAGCCACGTGATATGAGATTGCGTTTGCTGTTGCAGTGTCATCACAGATCTGTACATTTGTTTCCCCTGGTGGGTTAATCTGTAAGCTATGGTGAGTATGTTTATCAGTCCTTGAAAGGCACGACAGTCCTGAGTTCTAAGGCCGCCCTTTCCCACAACATGGTTAAGAACAGCGGTCATTGACTCTCAGATTGAGACCTTCAGGGGCACCCCCATTTTGTTAATATTCATAATAACTTGCGTTGTCCTATCCAGCTGTCTCTATTCCTGCTTCTAGAGTTGAGGCAATATGGACACACCATAATTTTCACTAGGGGCATCCATAGTTTGATGTCGTAGACTTTTTAGCCATGCCTCTATCCCTTCAGGCCCCCTCTTTGTCGATCTGATGAATGGGTGACCAAAGGGATTTGGTGGGTGCGGGGGAGGTGTTATCTCTACATAGTGTGCTGTGACCCGGACTTCTCCTTGAAGTTTATGGTTGTCTGCTTGTTTCCGAAATTGGGAAATTGCCTTTATAGCTTGGGCTGAGCCACACGTACCGTTTCCCTGCAAGCAGAACCATGCTTGCTTTAACGATGCTTATGCCTTAAGCACGCATATGCGTGGTTAATGCAGTGCGCGGTGTAGATGTGTGGATGGGCGGGCCCGGGAACAGGAAGGATCGGGAGAAGACGCTAAGAGACGCTGCCTGGTGAGTGGGGCTGAGGCAAAGATTTGGGAAGGTGGAGGGATAGTTTTTAGGACTCGGGGGTTGGGTTTGTTTTTAGGGCAGGGACCAGGTTTTAGGGCTCACGGCGGAGGGCCACAGTAGTTTTCAGGGGTAGGGGTTAGTTTTTAGGGGTCAGGACAGGGGAGCTTGGGTCGGATTAGTTTTTAGGACATGGGGGTTGAGATTTAGGGTTCTGGGTGGGGAAGGGACAGTTTTCAGGGCTGGGGAGGTTTGAGGATTCAGGGCAGGAGGGCTGGGTCAACTACGTTTTTAGGACATGGGAGCGAGTTTTAGGCCTCAGGGAGGGCGGGAGGGACAGTTTTCAGAGCTGGGGCATTTTTAGGGCTCAAGCACGGGTCTGGGGTGGGGGTCGTTTTTAGTATCAATTGCCGGGTTTTTGGACTCAGGCATGGGGCTGGGGTTTGATCTTTACCAGGTATATCCCTTTACCAATAATGCCTTTACCACAAACATATGTGGTAAACGTATGCATTAAGACACATTCATTGTTGGGGCTGCATTGTAGAGGCACTCGTGGTGTGCTTCTGTCATACAACCTCAGAAATAAGAGAACATCTTCTCCACCACCTTACTCCATGTTCAGGCTATTTATGAGCCTTTCATCTACCCAATCGAGGTATTTCTGCCTGGTTGGGAAACAAAGCCTGTGATTTCAAACTGTCCTAGTGGCTGCCAGCAGCCTTTCTCAAGATCCGATGCGCACTGGATGACATTCAGGAATGTAAAGGGTTGTGAAAATTGCTTGATGATTACAGATATAATTTGTCCGGGGATATGTATGTCTTTGTGGTAATACTCAGCTAACATCTTGTTCCTTACTGTTAGGGGTGTTTGTTAGAGAAACCAGGGGTGTGTGCCTACAAGCAACATTTATATGCAGAACCTCTCTCACAATTCTCGAACCTTTATGCTGTAAAGACCTTTAGAATTACCCATGGTTCTCAATAGGGAAAAACGAATCTGGGAGTGTAAAGAGAGCCAGAAATGTCCCAAATAAACACTGGTATTCTTAGGATATGTGAGAGGTGCCCAAGTAATAAGGTTAATAAGGTCAAGGTCATCAAGATGCTCATTGGTTCATGGATACATCACTGTCGCATCCTGCACTTTGTATTTTGTGTGATTATTTTCTTAAAGCCAACCATCTCTCGAGTCCCTTCCAAAAACAGCATCTCTCCATATCCATCAAATCTCTCCTTTCCAACCCAGACGTATATCCGTTTCCATTAAGAGTAGATTTCCTCGTCTGGCATGTAGGCCAATGTATCGAATTGGCAAACCCGTCATCGGTTTCCAATGTATGTTTCTTCTGAATCCATAGCATGTATATGGTTTGGTTAGACACTCATGGACTTGTGAGCGCTGAAGCTCAGAGGACATTTATAAAACTGAAAGAAAATAGTTGTTACAGTATTATTCCGATCTACTAAAGAATCCGAATATCAGTTAATGTGATCTGGTCGCTCTGATCTCAGAGCGCTCTGCAGGTTTCTGCTGTATCCCTTGGGTATCTCGCACTGCAGTCATCAGCAGCTGTTGGAAGGGTCCTTTTATTCTCCTGTATGCAGCTGAATGCGTGCGGATTCAAAGGCTGGCTCGGGCTTTTTAAGGAACCTGTGTAATGTTGTTATTCAAAAGCAGGTAATAGATAAAAGATATAAATATACAAATTATAACCCCTTTCATCAATTCAAAGTAGAAAGTTAAATTGGTTTCCTAATGGGGAAACTATTTCCATTAAAACTGAGAATGTTACCTTAGATGCAGCTGCCTGGTTTGTGTCTGTGCCAAGCAGTGTTTCTGACACCTGTGCAAAGCGTGCTGTACCCAGACTAACGGTGCAGATGGAAGAGGGCACAGCAGAGTCAGGCACTTCTGTAGTTGGTCCAACGGGTGTGGGTCTACCTTACTTTAACGTAAGAGCTCGGGGCTGGGTGTAGGTGGTTGGTGATACTGCCAGAAGGCCCTGTGTCACCAAGAGGACAGAAAGCTCTCCCTTCTGGTTCTGTCTGTTGGGAGGGCAGCCTTTTGCACCCGAAGTAACAAGCAGACATTTGTACTGAGCGGGCACGCTAAGCAACTGTGTTTAACCTCACTTTGCTCAGGTTTTTCATGTATCAATGGTGACATAATGGGAAAACCTCAAAAGCCTGGCTGCGCTAATGCGACAGCAAGACCTCTGAGGAGAATCAGGTGTGCTGCTACAACAGGGCACCCTCTTCTCCAAGGATCCCGGGAGCTTGTTTCCTTCCCAGTGTAAGAATTGGCTTTTGTAGTTTGGTTTGCCCTGTTCCCATCATGCACTGGGACAGGAACAGACTAATTTGCATACAGCCAGGTTCTGATACTGGGATGGTGCAGTGAGCTAAAAAACGGTGTTGGATCTAGCCCTGATCTCTTGACTGGGTGAGAGTTTTCTGCTTAATTCAGAGACTCTGTCCCTCACCACCCCTTGTTGTCAATATTTTTGTCCACCCTAAGCGTGGAAGGGTATACTCAGACGTGAGTCCCTTGCTCATTGCACCATCAGGATTCAAGCAAACCGGGCCGAAGACGGCTGTAATGCCAGAAACCGGTCCCCGGGAGCTTGTGTCCTTCCCAGTGTAAGAATTGGCTTTTGTAGTTTGGTTTGCCCTGTTCCCATCATGCACTGGGACAGGAACAGACTAATTTGCATACAGCCAGGTTCTGAAACTGAGATGGTGCAGTGAGCTAAAAAACGGTGTTGGATCTAGCACTGATCTCTTGACTGGGTGAGAGTTTTCTGCTTAATTCAGAGACTCTGTCCCTCACCACCCCTTGTTGTAAATACTCTTCTCCAAGTGGGCGCAGGTGATGGTCGAGGCGCTGCATCTGATGAAGAATCATCGCAGGGTCTTTCCAGTAGTGAAAATGCTCTCATGGCCACCTTAGATGGCCAGACTCCATAGAAAATTGGATAATACAGAGAACAGACTTATTACCCTGGAAAGCAATGAGAGTATTTGGCAATGAGAGACACAGCACCAGATTTGGTGGTCTAAGATCTGGATGGGAGAACAAGTAAGATTAGCCTGCGTGAAATGAATGAGAAGAGGAACCATTTCTGGGACTGAGTCATGTCTTCTGTCACCACATCGAAGGACACATTTGTTGCCAGCCGTTGGATGTTGGGCTTGTGCATCCCAGAGGATGGGATGCGAATTGAAAAGATTGACTATAGATGTTGTAAACAGATGTATGCGGACCGGGATCGGCATTCCTTCTGACTCAAGAAAGCTACCAGACTGCCGATGAAGAGGAGGCATGGTTTGGATCCAGCAGATACTGGTGACTGGTGACACAGTATAGATACTGGTGACACAGTATAACGAAGAGAAAATCATACACCTGGGTCGTAGAGTCCTTCCTCCCCCCCCTTCCCCCACATCTGTCTCCTGGAGCAGTGACAAACATATGCCTGCAGTGTCTGAAGGAAGATTATATTAACTCAGGCCAGTGACTAACCATGGATGTTGGCGCAAAAGTCTCAATGTTTACGCCGATGGAAGTTGCCCACCCTGCCTAATGAGTCTCCAATTCAGGGTTCAAGGGGGAAGGATTTCGAATTCCTCTTCATTAATAGAGAATGCCTGCCTGGTGTCAAAATGAAAACGTTTGTGGTTTATATTGTTTTGTTGGCATGTCTTTTATGCTTTGTGGCCATCTGGGCCTGGATTGTAATTGACTGTAGCCTCCAGCTGCCTACCCCACTCTGACGGGGGTGGACATGGTGGACATTCCCCCTAATGCTGTATAGAACGGTAGACGTTTTAAATGTGTTTACTTAAGTAGTTTGCTTAAATGCAGTTTCCTCTTTGTGAATGGGCTATTTCCTCTGTAAGACCCAATAATGACAATTGTAAAAATAAAAATGTGTTTTTTAAATTTTGTGTTGAGCTGAAAAAAATAATTTTCTTTTAAACGATTGCCATAGTAAATCTAATAGCTGCCTTTACACAAGATCCTCTCTTGTAAGAGGTCTCTGAATTGGAATCGCATCTAAAACATCAAAAGATTCACCTTTTACTTTTCATCATACAAAGTTGAAAAATGTCTTCTTCTCCTTTAAAGCCTGCACCTTGTAATTAAAACAACTTCACGGCAGTCACCATAGCAGTCTGGCAATTACATTGGAAAGAGTAGGACACAATTAGAAATTGTCTACATTAGTGAGGGAGTTGGAATGAATCTTGTTGGCGAGCCACTCACCATAGGAACTGGAGAGCTCCGCCCGTGGTTGAGGAGGTGAATCTTCCAATCCTCAGTACAGAGAGGGAAAGGTACGTTGATTCTTGCTGAGTTTGAGTGTCATCTAGTTGAGCACCTTCAAGATGAGAGTAACATAGAATGTATTCAAACCTTTAACTCAACCTCACCGAGGCCAGCGTGAAGGGAGCACCAGAGAACTTGTGCTTGGGAGGTTGTTTCAGGGAAAGAAGGGGCTTTTTTTTCCTAATGAGAAGTGAGCTAATGTTAAATTGTTAGAAAAAAACGCAGAAATATGTCAGTTGTAGTTTACTGAGGTAACTATTATTTGTAACCCCCAACATGCCTTGCATGTGACCATTTGGTATTGTGTCAAAACATTCCACGAAGAGAGAGCCTAAACCCCTATTACAACAGAATCAGTATATTCATTTCTTACTAGTAGTACTGAACTTTAAAACAAACTATTTAGCAATCATGTTCTCAAACAGCCCTTATCGTAGAGCCTATAAACCTGTGTAGAGGTGTCTTTAACACCTGTTCAGTTTTGACCAAATGTACTGATTTATTATTCTTTAAAAAACACTACTTGCCAAAACCCCTTAATTGAAAACCCTCACATTAAGCGTTTCTTTCAGTTTTCTTTATTTTGTAATGATAGTCTTATAGTAAAAAATAGACAAAAAATGCTAATAGTACCATTTTATGGTTTACATCTTTTTATTGAATTTTCAAGAACAAAAAGCACAACCTACTGGCCGGTGGGCAAAAAAAAGTCATAGAATAGCAAAGTAGTGAGAGGAGATTGAGTTAAAGAGAGAGAGAAAGGAAGAGAATAGGGGAAGTATTGTATTGTATATAAGCTTATGTAGCGCAAACTGTCACCCTGCGGGTATCCTGGCGCTGCGACTTAACAGATGGCATCAGCAAACATCAACCTAATTACCAGTGGGAAGCATTATATTCATTCCTTGGGAACAGCCATGTTTTCAGACTTTTTCTAAAGCAAAGCAGGGGGTTAGCTTGTCTAATACTCTGGGGCAGACCATTCCATAGGCGTGATGCTGCAATACCACATGCTCTGCCTCCCATCCTAGGCTTCTTAAATTTGGTGGTTGTTACCAGGTTGGCACTGGAGGAGCAAAGATTTCTCTTAGGCTTATACCAGGTAAATTTCTCCTGCAAGGGTACTGGACCCAGACCATGTACTGCTCTAAATACGATACAGAGAGACTTAAAACAGATTCTTTCCTTAATGGGTAACCAGTGAAGATCCCTTAAAGCCAATGCCGTAGATGACTTGCGCTGCCTATTTAACACCAACTTTGCTGCTATAGACTGGACTCTCTGCAACCCCTGCAGGATGAATTGTGGTGCTCCCAAATACAAGGAGTTGCAGTAGTCCAGTCTACTCAGAATTATGCTCCTCACTACAAGGGGTCTAGTATCACTAGGCAGTAGCGGGAGAATCTGTCAAAGCACTCCCAGCAAGGAGTAGCAGACGCTAACCGCTTTATTAGCCTGTGACTCCATTTGGAGGTTGTCGTCTACCAAGACCCCCAATTTATGCACAGTTTTGGCTGGAACAAAGGGTTCATCCCTAGGGGTAAGTCTAAACTCCAGCGGCAGGTGCTGAGATATTTTGGCAGTGGAGCAATATACAACCTCTGTTTTCCCCCCACTAAATTGCAGGGAATGTTTCCTGAGCCAGCTAGAGGTCTGGTGCATACATTCCTGAAATGTGTCCATAGTTACAGCTTGCTTCCCTTACAAGGAGAACACCAATGGGTGTCGTCCGCGTAGTTAATCAGGTTAATTCCAAAGGACTTGATAATAGGGATCAAAGGACGCAAGTAAATGTTAAAAACAATGGGGTTTATTGCAGAGCCCTGCTGCACCCCGTGGTGCACCGGTGACTTAATGGAAGTGAACGGTATCATGGTCACGACCTGTTGTCTACCCGACAGATATGATTGCAGCCCCTTCAGTGCCCGTCCTTTCACACCTATATTCTCCAGTCTTTCCACCAGTATTGCATGACTCACCATATCGAATGTGGCCAACATGTCCAGTAACACTAGTACCGATGGATTACCATTGTCGGCTCGCATTCATAGATTGTCCAATACAGTTGTCAAGGCTGTTTCAGTTCCGTGGCCTGGACGAAATCCAAACTGGTCCCTATCCAACAGGTGATTTTCTTCTAGATATCGGGACAAAGATTTACTAACTTCCTTTTCCAGGATTTTTACTGGGTATTGCAAGAGAGAGATGGGTCTAAAATGTACTGGATTTGTTGGGTCCAGAGATGATTTCTTAAGCAGGGGGTCACCACTACCTACTTCCATACCTCTGGAACCATTCCTTCTTCCAGTGATTGGCAGCAAATCTGCCACAACTAGGGAAATAGTTCTTGCCTAAACTCCTTCCAAATCCCATGTGGAAGAGGGTCTAGAGGAGAACCCGAGGAAACACTTTGAGTGAGGCTACTAAAGGTATCCTCGGTAAGAGGTAGAAAACACTCTAGAGATGTTTCTGCCCATGGTTCTTCGACTGGAGTCTGAGGTGGTTCGTCCTGGCAGCTGGTATGACTTGGGTAAAAACCTCCAACAATTTTGGTGATCTTTTCATTAAAGTGGGTAGCAATCTCATCACAGAGTTTTTGCGATGCGACCACCTTGTTGCCCGTATAAGCTGGACTAGAGAGGTCCTTTATAATATTAAAAAGTGCTTTTGTGCTGTTGTGTGCTTGCAGGATAGATTTAGCATAGAAGTGTTCTTTGGACCTAGAAATCGTCTCCTTGTACCAAGCCTGCACTAGTTTCAGCTCTTTTCTGTTTGACTCTATGTATGACCTTCTCCATTTCCTCTCAGTCTTTTTGCACTTAGCCTGCATTGATTTCAACTCCTCACTGTACCAAGGGGCTGAGGGTTTCCTCCTATTTTTCAGTCTTTTTACAGGGGCGAGCAAGTCCTGGCTGTTGTACCAGTTGGTATAGGCTAAGGTTTTCACAAGTTTGCCTTAAGTCTCTCAGATGGTTTCCTAGATTCCCGTTATCCCAGAGGTTAAAGTCCCCTAGTATAACCATTCTTGAGTGTGTTAGGGTTAGAGCGGCGATGATGTTGAACAGTGCTTGATATTGGGTGTCTAGACCCGGAGGTCTGTAACAGACTATTCCTGTTAATAGCCTTCGTTTAGCCTCTTGCAATGAGAAGCCCAATAATTCAATCCCCTCGATGTCATCAACATGTAGTGACCTAAAATCCCATTTATCTTTGAAAATCACCCCGACCCCCTCCCCTCCCCCTTCTCCCCCCTTCTCCCCCCTTCTCCCCCCTCTTCCCCCTTTCCCCCCTTCTCTCCCAGAAGGCCTTGGCTTATGGAACATTGTATACCCTCCTGGACAGGCAAAGCTCAATTCTACAGAGGAGTCAATGCTAGTCCAGGTCTCTGTTCGAAATAGGACATCTAGGTCCATGTCCTCTAACATATTAGACACCTCCTGGTGGTGCTTTATCAAAGACCTGTTGTTAATCAGGCCACAGTTTAATATGTTACTGTTCTGTATAAGGGCTACTTGTTTCCCCTATCATCCCTCTCACCGATATTGAGCAGTTGTTGCCTTGAGTAGCTTATCCTGCCATAACCTTGACTGTGACAAACAGCATGGCTTGCGCTGAGCGCGGACTGGCGCAGACGGGCTTGCCTCTTGCACCCCATCGGCACGCCGGATGCGCGCTTGCATCGCCCTCCCCTAATAGGAAGGCGTATGCTAAACGGCCAACCACTAGAGCGCTGACCAAGATGGCGCTGATTGAAAGTGCGGGTGTCACTAATTCCCGCTAAGCAGCGAGATGCAGGGTTGTATTTTATAGTGCGGATAAGAGATCTAATTTTTATTTGTAAGTTTAAAAGTTATTCTCAACGATAAAAACTATTTCACCAGCCCCCCAGTTCCCAGCCTCGTAAAGGGGCAGCAGCAGAAAGCAAAACACTAGCAGCTTTATAAAATACTTTCCAACAGAATCAGGCGATCGACGAGTGGCGTGTTCCGTTAAAGTCTATGGTGTTCTAGGTTAGTGCACGCTTGCATCGCCCTTCCTAAATAGAAAGGCGTATCCTAAACATCCACCAACTAGAGCGCTGACCAGGATGGCGCTGATTGAAAGTGCGGGTGCCACTAATTCTCGCTAAGCAGTGAGACACGGGGTTGTATTTTATAGTGCTTAAGTGATCTCATTTTTATTTGTATTTGAAGGTTTAAAAGTAATTCTCAAAGATAAAAACAATTGCACCCCCGCAAACCCCCGGTTCCTAGCCTCGTAAAGCTGCAGCAGCAAAAGCAAAATACTAGCAGCTTTATAAAGTACTTTCCAACAGAATCATGCGATCGACGAGTGGCGTGTTCCGTTAAAGTCTATGGTGTTCTAGGTACGGAACAGGACCATTTTAGGGTCAGACCACAATCACTCTGCCACTGATTGGCACAGTCACAGAATCCTAATACCAGCAAAAATCTGGGTTGTAAATTGCTGAGTTTGCCTCTTGTAGCAGCTGAGCTAGAGTGCAGACAGCATCGTGGTTTGCGTTGGAATTGAGCAATTAGTTTGTTTGGTCATCGAGGTAAACAGTGATTGGAAAGTCTTCTTATTTGAGGTGTTGAGCTCAGAGCTCGTGAAAACAGAGCCGGCAGGTCTTTTGTCCCATAGCTGGCAGACAGAGGAAGAGTGGTTAGAGATGCGCAGCTGTACAGATATGCATCCCATATCAGCCACCATAGCTAGGCTGAAGCTGGCCACATTACAATGACCGTGACATTTGCATTCATCTCTGTCCCCTTAACAGGAAGACTCTGGACAGTAAGCTCTCCCTGAGCCAAGCGTTGTCTTTCAATTATGAGAGCTGGTCCATTGTGAAAGTTATTCTGTAGTAGAAGAAACTATTGACTGCTAAGTAGAGGTGGTGTGAAAGTCGTTGAACGGCAGAGCAGCAGTCTCATAGTAGCCGCTCATCTGTCTTAATAATTAGCTGGCTGTAGTTGATGGTGCAATTGTGTAAGCTATGCTTTTCCATCAGCATATAAAACGTTAGGCCTTGACAGATGCTTTGCAGTGTGCCCTGCGCTCAGTTGTTGATGTTTTGTGCCCTGAATAACGTATAAATTGTAAATTTAGTCAAGCATTTTTCCTTCAGTTTTCTTATTTTGGGTGGTTCACATCGATTTCCAAGAGTAAGCTTGACAAGCTGCAAAAGCAGCAAGTTCCCAGGAGTTCTCATGGATACTAATGTAGATTCTGATTTCTTAACTTGCGAAGCTATGGCAGCATACATGCATGGGGAAAGTTCTGATGGTCACCTGCATCCGGACCTGCCTCGCACCAGCACCCGCCAAGACGAACACCAGCAGCAACCACCTCAAGTGCATCCTGCTCAACACCCGCTCAGTCCACAGACACGCCATCGAACTCTGGAACCTCATCGACACCACTGCTCCTGACGTTGCCTTCCTCACGGAGACCTGGATGAACGCCTCCTCAGCGCCCAACATCGCCATCGCCATCCCAGAGGGCTACAAGATCACCCGGAGGGACCGCACCGCCAACCAGACAGGAGGAGGCATCGCCATCATCCACAGGGACACCATCCGCATCACGACCTACACCGACGACATCCTGACTACCGCCGAACACCTACACTTCCAGATCCACACCGACCCGAAGACCACCCTCAGAGGCACCCTGATCTACCGACCCCCGGGACCACGCACCCAATTCAGCGAGGACATCGCCGACTTCGTCAGCCCGCATGCCCTCCCCTCCGCTGACTACATCCTCCTGGGGGACCTCAACTTCCACCTGGAGAACAACAACGACCGCAACACCACCACCCTGCTCGACAACCTCGCCAACCTCGGACTCAAGCAACTGGTGACCACCCCCACCCACCTCGCCGGACACACACTCGACGCCGTCTTCTCATCCAGCAAAGACATCGCCTTCAGCCACGCCACAGGACTCCACTGGACGGACCACAGCTGCGTCCACTTCACCTTCAGAAGAACGACGACCCACCAGCAACAGGTCGCCCGCAGAAGCTGGACCAAGATCACAGCCGACCAGCTCGCCGCTTCCCTGAGCCAGCACCCCCCCGCCAGCTCAGCGAACCCCAGCCAGGCCGCCGACAACCTCACGAAGTGGATCAGCAACTGCGCGGACGAACTCGCCCCACTGAGGACCCCGCCCAGCAGACCCGGCAGCAAGAAGGCCCCGTGGTTCACCGACGAACTCAAGAGCTCCAAGAAGAACTGCCGAGCCCTCGAGAAAGCCTGGAGAAGGGAGCCAACACCGGACAACATGACCACCCTCAAGCTTGCCACCCGGAAGCATCACCAACTGTTCCGCGACACCAAGAAAACTGCATTCAAGGACCGGTTGGATAACAACGCACACAACAGCAAGGAACTCTTCAACATCGTGAAAGAGCTCTCCAACCCCAACGCCGGAAACAACAACATCACCCCATCGCAAGAACTCTGCAACTCCCTCGCCTCCTACTTCCACAACAAGATCGCGGACATACACAACAGCTTCAACACCCAACCGACGAACGCCACGTCCAACTCGACCAAACCACCGCCCCCCACCACCACCCTCCGCGCCTGGACTCCTATCTGCACCGAAGAAACCGTCCGCATGATGAACTCCATCCACTCCGGATCTCCGACCGACCCCTGCCCTCACCACGTCTTCAACAAGGCCGACGCCGTCATCGCACCCCACCTGCGGGACATCATCAACACCTCCTTCACCACCGCCACTTTCCCCGAGAGCTGGAAGCATGCCGAACTCAGCGCTCTACTCAAGAAACCAACAGCGGACCCCACCAAACTCCAGAATTACCGCCCCATCTTGCTGCTCCCGTTCCCAGCCAAAGTCATCGAGAAGACCGTCAACAAGCAGCTGGCCGCCTTCCTCGAGACGAACAGATCCCTCGACCCTTCCGAGCCAACCACAGCACCGAGACCGCCCTCATCGCTGCCACCGATGACATCCGAACCCTGATGGACAACGGAGAAACAGCGGCCCTCATCCTACTAGACCTCTCCGCGGCCTTCGACACCGTCTGCCACCGCACCCTAGTGCAGCGCCTCAGCAACGTCTGAATCCAGGAGAAGGCGCTGGAATGGATCATCTCCTTCCTCGACGGAAGAACACAGAGAGTCCGTCTACCACCGTACAAGTCAGAGGCCACCGAAGTCATCTGCGGCGTCCCTCAAGGATCCTCGCTGAGCCCAACCCTCTTCAACATCTACATGAGCCCCCTTGCGGCCATCGCACGCCAACACAACCTCAACATCATCTCCTACGCCGACGATACCCAGCTGATCCTCTCCCTGACCAACAACCCCGCCGCCGCCAGAGCCAACCTTCACGAAGGAATGAAAGAGGTAGCCGAGTGGATGTCGACCAGCCGCCTGAAGCTGAACTCGGACAAGACGGAAGTCCTCATCCTGGGATCCTCGCCCTCCGCCTGGGACGACTCCTGGTGGCCCCCCACCCTGGGCACCGCACCCAAACCGACAGACCACGCACGCAACCTGGGCTTCATCCTGGACTCCTCCCTCTCCATGACCAAGCAAGTCAACGCCGTCTCCTCGTCATGCTTCAACACCCTGCGCATGCTACGGAAGATCTTCCGGTGGATCCCCACCGAGACCAGGAAGACTGTCACCCAGGCACTCGTCACCAGCCGACTGGACTACGGCAACGCCCTCTACGCCGGAACCACCGCCAAGCTCCAGAAGAGACTCCAACGGATCCAGAACGCCTCAGCCAGACTCATCCTCGACATCCCACGACACAGCCACATCTCCGGACACCTAAGAGACCTGCACTGGCTCCCGGTCAACAAGAGAATCACCTTCCGTCTCCTTACCCACGCACACAAAGCTCTTCACGACCAAGGCCCGAGCTACCTCAACAACCGCATCAACTTCTACGCTCCCAAACGACACCTCCGAACAGCCAGTCACGCCCTCGCCGCCGTCCCCCGCATCCGAAAAACGACAACAGGAGGAAGGTCCTTCTCCTACCTGGCCGCCAAGACCTGGAACTCCCTCCCGACCGACCTGCGCCTGACCCAAGACCACCTCGCCTTCAGGAAGAAGCTCAAGACCTGGCTGTTCGGGTAGCAGCAGCGCCCCCCCCCCCCCCCCCCCCCTAGCGCCTTGAGACCCTCCGGGTAAGCAGAGCGCTCTATAAATGCCTATGATTGATTGATTGATGGATACTTATACCTTTGGAAGCGCTGTGTGGCTCCATGTTGACTTATGTCCATCATGGAAATGATGATGGCACACCATACAATCACCACCCTTGCACAATAAAATAGGTTCCCTTCTTTTCATGCCTTTGTACATGGATCCGGAGCTTGCTCCTATCTTTATCCTCCTCACTTGAGGAGTTGCTTTGCTAAACGACTAAAGCGGCTGACTTTACAGCTGGGGAACCAGGTTCGAGCCTGGCGGGAGACTCCAACATCCTGTAATTCTGGGCAACTCGCTTAATCTCGCCATGCCTACAAAAAAAAGTATGTGTCCATCTGTAATGCAACTGGTAAAAATAACAAGCATTTGCAATGCAATAGGTCTCGCATTAGGAAAGTTTGAGCTATTGGTATTGTAAATGACAAATTTTTTATTTATGTTTTTTTTTTTTGGAAAATAGCTAAATTAATAGCTTTGTCATTAACAATGCCAATAGTTATAACTTTCGCAAATGTGACACCTATAGCATTTGTAATGCAATATGTGTTGTATTTACATGACTTACATCAAAAGCCATGGGAGTTACGTTGGAACCCCCACGCAACACCCATGTAACGCCTTCCCAGGGCAGAGTAAGGCAATGCAGTTATTTATACTGTGTTGCCTTACTCCAGATTTATGGAGCCTCTCAAGGCCACGCAAAGTGGCCTTGCGTGGCTTAATAACTCACATGTAAGGTTTGTGTCCCTCTTGCTCCGTGCTGTATGGAGCAAGAGCAACGCAAAATGGTTCATAAATGGATACCAAGGCATCCATTAGAGAGCAGGAACTGCTATGCCATTCTTTCACCAAGATGTGCTTTTGTGAGATGGAATGAGGTTCAGAGGTAGGGGCACTATTTTCTTCCAAACATAGACAGAAGGTAGAACTTCAAACAGCATTTCCTCCTTATTCCCACATCGACTTTTTCCTTGCATTTAACTTTAAAATGCAAATTTCTGAAAAATTGTTTATGAACAACCATTCTAATAATATTTCGTTTGAAATTACAAGTGGTCTTTTAGTGGGTAGTGAGTGGGTGCGTGTCTACGTGTGTGGGTATGCTTGGGCGCGCCTGTGTGCATGTGCAGGTGCATTTAATGAGTCTAATTTGGTGTGCCTACTGAATGGTATGTGTATTTTTGTCTTTGTTAGTTTGGTATAGTTGTTTTTTGTCTGTGCATCTGTATTTTTGTGTGTCTCTTTCAGCATGCGTTTCTGTTTGTGAGTGTTCGTCTATATGCATGTTTATGCATTGCTGCAAGTGTACGTGTCCGCATGCCTGGGGTGTGTACCTGTGTTGGTGTCTACATCAGTGTGTGTGTGTAAACGTGTGCACATGTGCATGTGTGTAAGTGTGTGTGTGCACGTGTCCGTGTCTTTCTATAAATCACAGGTATCTGTGCTAGTACGAGTGTGTATACTTCTGAACCTGTGTTTTAGAGGGCAGGGGCACGGAATGCCCTTGAGAAACTGAAACTTATTATTCCCTCCAGTCCCATCATGTTGTTATTAGAACCAATGTCATCCACAAAAAAAAAACACAGATAGCAATTAGTCTGTTTTTCCAAAATAAGCCTGAATGAACATTGCCAGCAGGTGCAGGTAGTTCAAACAATAAGGTACCTGACAAGAGCCAGCTCTTTCAGTCGGCTTTCACGGAGGCTGTGTGTAAACAGAGGTCTGTTAATCCCGGTGTTTGGGGTCTGATCTTACCATCCCCTGGCAACTAGTTCGCGTTTGTCTGTAGGGCGAGGTCAAGGCTTGCTTGAGCAAGGTCAAGCTACATGGGAGACAGCACATCCTTCGGGATCACAAAGTTGTGAAGCCTGGCGTTATAATGATTTGTTTATGAAAGTGTCAGTGCTTCCGGGTTAGAAAACACAATGTCCTACTAAGGTTCAACTTTGTCCTTTCATATCTTCATCGGGGCATTAGTTGGTTCGGTGCCCTAAGTACGCTGCCATCTGCATGTGCTCCTTGCCGGGACCCAGGCCAGGCAGGCAAGGCTTCCCAGGGAGAGGCTACTGGGATATACGAGTGGGAGTTTCAGGAGCGAGTCCCACGGCAGGGGCTGCTGGTTAGGTGCGGAGAAGGCGAGACGGGGACGCCGGAGGCAGCAGACTAGCATCGGTCGCGGTGGAGGGGGGCTCTCAGCGCCTCCTGGCTGTCACAGCTACGATTAGTGCCTCTGGGCTGTCAAAGTGGCAATCGGAGAACTGACTGCCCGAGCCGCCCACTCACCGGTCAGCAGCAGATGAGAGGAACAAGCCTGAATCGACTCTCCCACAACTTGAAGTATTTCCTTCCACAGCTCGCTACTCAGAACGGCCAACGTAAAGCGAACCATCCTCCCGATTCGGACCTGCGCCAGCGGATCCCGTTACTTTCAGACAGACCTGCTCCCAATGATGAAGCGTAAGATGCATATCCGCGACCTGTCAAGGGCGGACGGGGAGACTTAGAGTCAAGCACGATATCGGTACCGCTCTCCAGTGACAGCGCCCCCGTAGACCTGTGCCTTCCTTATCGCCGTCTCAGTCTCGCTCTCAATGCTAATGACAGTCCCGCTCAAGTGTCCCGCCCTCCCCAGCATTCATCTCCAGGTAACCCCCCTCCCTCTTCTATCGGTTGTCCCTCTGCGCTCGAGAGAGTAACTCTCATATAGGTGGTGTACGTGGCTCTATGTGGGTATTTTGAGGTTAAAGGGTATGTAGAATGTATTTCAAATTCAACTGATCAGTATGGACATGGACTTCCGAATATCATTTACAATAAAATAAAAAAACAAGGCGGAAGAGACGCGGACGCCAGCGGCCACTCGCGTGCACATCTTCTGTCCTAGTAGTGATCGGGAGGGTGCCGCCGCGCTGCCCGCGGCGACCCGGAAGCTATTGGCCGGCCGGCCAATCCGCTCGCGGCCGACCGGAAGTCCCGCCTCCTGAGGTCCGTGAGAAGAAGGCCTGCCGGCGCATGGAGCACCCTGCCGGTCCTGGGTAGCCCGGGTCCCCAGGAGGGGGCCGGGGAGAAGGAGGAGTGTGGCGCCTGTTGCGGGGCTCCTCTGACCTGAGGGAGCCCCGATCCAGAAGAGGAGACGCGCCGTGAGGAGCAGAGCGCGAGAGGAGCCCCGCCGGAAGAGCGCAGCCGGTGAGTGGGGCCCAGGGCTGATGTGAAGTCCGTGCCTGCCTGTGTGTATGCCTGTTGGGGAGCGGGGGGGGGGGGGAGTGTGTGCGCGAGGGAATGTGTGTGCGCATGCGTGACTGTGTGTGATTGAGAGAGAATGCGAGGCAGGGGATAGTGTGCCGCGCGCCTGTGTGTGCGTGCATGCAGAGGGGTGGGGGCTGCCTGTGTCTGTGTGTGAGCAAGGGCTGTGTGTTACTCCGCGCAAGCGCAGCTCAGACGCGCGCTCCCGAGGTGAAATCTGACAATGTCAAAGCGCGCGTCTGATTGCTGTCCACATTCCTAAATACGGATAACATTAGGTCTGAAGCAGACACCATCAATGCTCACGCATTGAGGGTTAGGTCTGCTCGACCTAAAAACAATTCCAGTGTGCAAGGAAGCTGCGTCCATGCATGTTTGGGTCCAGTTGTACAACTAAAGCTTTAAGAAGAGTATGCCCTTATGAATCTGAAGGCGATCCAGAAATGCAAAGTGCAGCTGTACATCACTGAACACTAAAAGAAGTCCTGCTCTAGCTCGAAGTCGAGGGTGCGATCCTGTTCCTGATCTCAGAGCGGTTCCTGCAACAAGTCCTCTTGTGGTCTTAAGTCATCCAGTATATTGAAGATGAAGTGAAAGCACAAAAAGGCGAAAGGAATTCATCCGTCTCTCTACTTCCAGCCTAAAAAGGTTGCTAGGACGTCAGGATGCCTTTTTAGAATTAAATCGTTTTTTATTGGCAGTACACATGGCAAATAGCATACAGAGCGTTAGCACCTACACCCCTGTGGGCCGGCGAATTTGCAAACATGAAATAAAGGGCACAGTACATGGTCCGACCAACAATTGTACCTTTATATAACACAACATGTCGCCTACAACCCATCTGAGGCCGGCCGCGTAAGACAACTTGGAGGAAATGGCAAGCATAACAGCCTAAAGATAAAAACAATGCCCAATCCAGGCACCACCCATGCTTAAGTAAAGGTGCCAATAAAACACGCCTCGGCACTTGTAAAGCAAGTATGACTACCTTTAAGTGATCAGAACAACAAAAGGGGGGAAAAAAGGGAAAAGGAGATGTATGTGAACTAACCAAAAGTCTAAACATCTAAACCTAGGCCCCCCCCCCACCCCACTCTTCCTCCCCCATTGTGAGCCACCCTCGAGCTAAAGCCTACACATGTGTACCTGCAAAAAGAATAACAAACCCCTTGAGAAAAGGGCGGATACGTTAGGGGAGGTTGCCCTGCTCCGCTGCCACATCCTCTAATCAATTTCAGGAGACGTAAATAGGCAGGACAAGTTAGTTCCCGAAATTCAAAAGACAAAATCCTCTATGAAAGGAGCCCAGATCTTAAAATATTCAGATTTGTCCCCTAAGGCCATGGATAAACGCTCCATACCTAGAAGGGACCACACCTGGAACAGCCACTGAGAACGGTCGGGGATCCTGTCATTCTTCCAGGCCGACAGGATAACCCGGTGTGCAGCATTTAAGGCTAGGGGGATCTGCTTGCCTTTAAGTGAATTCAAGGGGAAAGTCAAAGCATTGGGAAGTCCTAGTATGGTGTAAGCACGAAACCTCGGAATAGTAGTGTCAAAGGCTCTATCAATCTCATCGAGGATGGTGTACCAATATCGTGTTAGTTTGGGGCAGTTCCATAGCAGGTGAAGATGGTTCCCAGGACTCCCACAGCCACGCCAGTAGAGTCCATCATTCTGGGAGTTCCACTTAGCAAGCCGGGCAGGGGTATAGTACCAATAGGAAACTATTTTATGTGCAGTTTCTGTGTGCCCCATTGAGTGTGCAAAATGATGTGATCTGTAGATGATGTCCTCCCACTCCTTGTCAAGGTGCAGCCAATCTCTATCTCCCACCGCTTCTGTCCCGCAGAACGAGTTCCCCTTTGACTCAGATGTGAGACAGGCGTAGAACTCTGAAATAAGCCTGCGGTCGCCCTTTTTCAGGAAGAGCCACTTCACAAATGGAAACAACGGCCTACTGATCAGGGGCTGCACCAGGGGGCCCGATGTCCAGTGGCACATTTGGGCGTGGAGGAAAACTTCTGAGTCTGTTAAGTGATAATCCTCTCGGAGTTCCTTAAAAGAGATATGGCCATCCAAATCAAAGAACTACCCCACTCGCTTACACCCTCCCTCCACCCATTGTGAGCCTACACCCTTGTCCATGCCCGGTGGAAAATCGGGGTTCGAAAATATGGGAGACATGGGGAAGGGAAAGTGGTGAGATTTGCTTGTTGAGACACCTTGTCCCATGCTAACATGGTAGGGCGAGTAACTGGTGAGAAGTAATGACCCCATGCACGCGCTGACCTGGGTAACCAACCCTCCCTTCAAATATGCCTACCCGGGGCATGGCCAAGATGGCGGCGTGGGAAGAGGTTCCGACTTGGAGCTCCAGCCAACGGCCTACAACAGCATCGGCCTTAGTGCCGTTATAGCAGCAGTCGGCACCCACAAACCGAGCCTGGTGTCCCTGATGTAGCTGGGCTTCATGCGGAGTGCGGAGCACCAACCGGAGAGCTTCCCGGAGGCGGTCAGCGGCTGACGACCCGGCGGCTCGGAGGGCCCGGGGGAGGATTGACCGGTGGAGGCAACCAGATAGAGAGCGCCACTAAGCCTGCAAAGGAACCCTGCGGGGGCAGTCCTGTGTGCCGAGACAGCCGGCTGGAGAGCTGCCGCTCGGGGCTGGGGCGCTCACTCACAACGGCGAGGCAGAGACAGCGGTGACGCGGTGGCGCCACCATTTTGAGCGCAGCGGAGGCTGAGTGTATCGGCCCGGAGTGGCCGGAAGGAAGCAGAGACCGCGCAACAGTCCTTTGGGTCGCCAGAGTAGCTCAAAGAAGCAGCACAGCTTTGCTTCGACAGCCCAGGGACAATCTCCCAGAGAGCTGCTGGTGAAGCGGCTGGGCAGCGCCCTTTGAAGAGATTGCCGGCCCGCCATCTTGCAGCGGCCCAGAGTGTTCCTGAGGGACCTGGCAAGCGGGCAGGGGGAAGAGCCCAACCGCGAGTGGAAACAGCCGAGAGCCCAGCGGTCCCAGAGGCGGCAGCGTTCAAGGTGAGGAGCCGAGAGGCGGCTGGTGGGGAGGGAGGTTCGAGGGTCGGAAGACGCTGAGAGGCCCACGCTGCGCACGGACAAGGAGGGACTGCTAGGCACCCCCGAAACAAGGCAGGCACTAGAAGGGTTCGTGGGGACACCGTCAGGCAGCCACCGGAGAGAGGAGTACCAGTGGAGGGAGACCCGGAGGAGGTCGGGCCTATTCGCAGGCTTCCCGAGAGTACCGGGCAACCACAGACAGAGCCGCGTTGCCCGTAGGTTGGAGGAGGCGAAGGGGGTTCCCACGCTACCACACAGGGGTTACTAGCGGGGAGCTAGTCTGGTTGGCGCTGCCCTACGCCTGAAGCAGCACATTGGCGAGACAGGGCCTGGAGCACACTGTGGCTGTCTGACGAGGGGCCAGTCAAAACGGAGAGAGGTGGCAGATAACGCGGCCTGGTGGCCTCTTAAGCTGCAGCACGGTGAAATGGAGGTGCATCAACACCGCCTTTTCGCAACGAAGCTGCAGCACAGGCGGGCAGGATCGGCGGAGTGGCCCTGGGGACCCAACCAGTGAGGGGAGTGTTGGCCCCCAGAGACTTGCGGGCGACTCGATCGACGATACAGGGGCCTATGGAGCACTGTGTGTCAGGCCAATAAAGCAAAGAGGAGATGGGGAAGAGTGGTGGTTGGTGCTCACTAACGGTGGACTGGTGCGAGCTGACCTGGGAGCGGAGCAGGGGTGAGCCAGACCGCCCTGAGTGCAGGGCGAAGAGCGACTGGATTGTTGAGCACGACTGGACGCCCTGATCCTTCATCACTGAAAGCGAGGCCAACGATACGCGGGCCTTACTGTCTGTATCCAGGGCCGGGCATCAGATCCGAGAAGGGGGACCCCGACAGGAGTCCTATATATCATGTCCGGAGTAAGACTGCGTAAGGACAAAACAGTAAAGGACTTGTTTGCGAAAGCGCAGGTGACCCGACCATCTAAAGACATGGCGGCAGCGGCTACCCGCTCAACTACGAGTGCTGCGGAAGGCATAGAGCCCATAACGAAAGCCTTCATAGAATCACTGTTCTCCCCATTGAGGGACTACATCCACACCCTCAAAAAAGAATTTACGGTGGAGGTCAAAGAGATCCGCAGAGATGTTGATGGAATAGGGGAGCGAGTAATGAGGCTGGAGGCCAAGGCGGACGGGCAGGACACGGACATCGAGGCCTTACAGCAAGAGATAGTGAGGCTACACGACCAACAGGTGGATTTGCAGTCCCACGTGGAAGATTTGGAGAACCGATCACGTCGCCATAACGTACGGATACGGGGAGTGACATTGACGGACGATACCAAAGACCTGTTTGGCTTTACCAGAGAACTCTTTAATCACATATTGGGTGGTCCACAAGGATCAGAACTACGATTGGACTGAGCACACAGTGGGACCCCCGAGAGGGGCGGCGGCCCCCCGCAAGATATCCTGGTGTGTGTGCAGGACTACCGCACGAAGGAAGACATTCTTCAGAAAGCCAGACAGTTGCACCCCATATCCTTCAGGAACCAAACGCTGGTGTTTCAAGATCTGTCGGCGCTTACGCTGCAGAAGAGACGATCCTTCAAACCTGTCACAGCTCACCTCCACTAGCTCCGAATCCCTTACAGCTGGGGCCACCCCTTCCGCATAGTGTTTAAACTGGATAACAAGCTGTACCAGATCCGCTCATTGAAGAAAGCCTGTCGCCTACTAGAGATAGACCCGCCTGAAGAAGAAGATGAACCTCTGACCCACTCTGGGGGTGCTGCGGCCCTGGGTCCTCAGTGGCGTCAACAAGGTAGGAGACGGCGTGTCAGGAAGCCCCCAGCGTCCGAGATCGCAGATGTCCAACGGGCCGCGGTTGACGCGGTCGCATCAGATTTGGCATCGACCCACCCCAGCTGACTGTAATGGCCTCGACGCTTACCGTAGTAGGCTGTTTATTTCATATGCCGGCCCGTCGGCGGGAGGGAACAGTGCTCGGAATAGACTGTTTTACCCCGAGTGAACACATTCCTGATCACCCTGGAGGGTGAAGGACTTTCAACTTTTGGACTGTTGGGTTTTGGGGGGAAAGAGGGGGGGGTTGAGGGGATGTTTTTGGGGGGGGTTTTGCTACCTGCTGGGCTCCAAACATTAGCATGACCTGGTTCCTCGAAGGTTATGCCACCCACCACCCTTAAGATCTTGACCCTCAATGTGCGGGGTCTTAACAATCCTGTTAAACGGCAAGCGATTTTATCCTGTCTAGAAAATGCGCAAGCTGACATATGCTTACTTCAGGAGACCCATTTATTGGCGCAAGATTGCCATCGGCTGCGCTCTCGTAAATTCCCAGCGCAGTTCTTCTCTTCTAGCCCTACCAAGACAGCTGGAGTAGCGATTCTAGTGGCACGACAATTCAAAGGGGAGGTCCTGCATAAAAGCGCAGAACTTAGGGGGAGGCTGCTGGCATACCGCTTCGCCTTGGGGGTCTCACGTTTACTGTTGGGTCCCTTTACACCCCAAACGAGGGCCAGGAAAAGTTTCTGCATTCAGCCATTACTGAAGCCACAGCCACGCCAGACAGACACATTATCCTGGGGGGCGATCTAAACCTCGTATTTGACAATATCCTAGATAGGTCCAGCCAATGCACTCACCAGGCAGGGGCGCTCTCAGCTGGCAGCGTAGATCGACTGAGGGACCTAGACCTACACGATCTTTGGCGCAGATGCCATCCTCAAGATGAAGAATATTCCTACTACTCTAATGCACACAAAACATACGCCAGATTGGATCATCTCTTAGTCTCAGGCCCGGTGTGCACACTAACGACTTCGACAGAGATAGGAGTCATATCGCTCTCAGACCATGCACCAGTCACCACCACGCTCACCCTACCACCTACATCATACCCCCCTAGAGTATGGCACCTTAGAGACACGTTATTGCATAGAGGGGACATTGTGAAACACATTCAAGACGCAATCAAAGACTACCTTTCCCATAATGCCAATTCAGACACGACACTTGTGACGCAGTAGGCAGCTCTAAAGGCGGTTCTCCCTGGGGAATTTATAGCCCTCTCATCCGCGGATAACAAGGACAGACCGCGTAAATGCTACGTACTCCCGCAACGCGTCCATGAACAAGAGCAAATGCAGCAGAGAACCGGGGCCCCAAGAGTTTGGAGGCAACTCAAAGCCATGCAGCACCAGTTATCGGCCTTTGATATGGACCGAGCTGAATTTGCGGCACTACGGCTGCGGCATGCCTATTATACTGGAGGCGACAGATGTGGCCGCCTTTTGGCTAACAGATAACACGTAACACGCCAACAACAAAAGGTCAAGGAGATTGTCCGGTCCGACGGGACTTGTGTCTCGGAGGATGCTGAGATTGCGGACGCCTTTAGCAATTTTTATGCCACCCTCTATGCTAGTAGCCCGCTGGACGGCCCAGAGGCCATTTTTTTCTTAGATTCGGTCACGCTTCCCTCTCTGTCTGCTCCTCAAACGTAATATCTTGAGAGAGACATCTGCATAGAAGAGGTTATTGCCGTTATCTCTAGGTTCAAATTGGGGAAGGCTCCGGGGCCAGACGGCTTTCCCGCCATCTTCTATAAGACATTTTGCGCTACACTCGCCCCGATTCTCACCCGCCTATTTAATACTTTTGCCGAACATTGAGCGATACCGCCTGACCTCTTACGAGCTTCAATAACAGTCATTCCCAAACCCGGGAAAGAGAAGACTAGATGTGGAGCCTACCGGCCGATATCATTGTTAAACGTGGATTTCAAACTGTATACGGGGATCCTAGCGGGCCGACTTGCCCCCCATTTACCCGGACTCATAGACCCGGATTGGGCAGGCTTTATCCCCGAACGCCAGACGGTAGATAATACGAAACGAATCGTCCACCTGATAGAAAAAGCTACCCGAGTGCCTGGAGAGAGAATGATGTTAGCAGTAGATGCCGAAAAGGCATTTGACAGAGTCCACTGGCCCAATCGAGAACTGGTTATGGCGAAGGTGGGGATTGGAGAGAAATTCCTTAACCTCATCTTTAACTGTTATAAGTCCCCCACAGCAGTAGTCCGAGTGAATGGCTAGAGCTCGGCCAGTTTTCCCATTGAGAGAGGCACGAGGGAAGGGTTCCCACTCTCACCTCTTTTATTCGCTCTTTATATGGAACCACTTGGCCAGAGAATACGCCAAAATCGGGCAGCTACAGAGATCAAGTTTGGCGGCTTCACGCATACAATCAGTCTTTATGCAGACGATATACTGATCTCTTTAGAAACTCCATTAACTGCCCTACCAGCCTGTATGGCTGAGTTGGACGCCTTCGCCAAAGTGGCAGAGTTCAAAATGAACACAGACACGTCGATTGCCTTATATCTATCATTGTCTTCCCCCCACAAGAGTTTACCTACAAAGCCTCTTTCCCATTCAGTGGGCATCGGACACGGTCCCGTATCTAGGGATCCAACTTGCCCCCTCACTTTCCACCATGGCTGTGGCTAACTACACTACACTCCGCGGGAAGATTCGGGGGGAGATAGGCCGGTGGAGACATTACCCGCTCTCCTGGTTGGGCAGGATTGCAGCAGTCAAGATGACCATCTTACCCCAAATTCTCTATCTTTTCCGGGCTCTAACGTGACCGCCCGCCGGATGGATCCGGCCGACACAAGCTGAACTTGCCCAATTTATCTGGCAGGGCCGGAAACCCAGCATGCGGAAGGCATTGGTCAGGCTTGCCCCGGAATCGGGGGGTTTGGGGATACCTGACCTGCACAAATACTACCAGGCGGCACAATTGCGCTACCTGGTAGAATGGAGTAAATGGGAGTCAGAGAAACACTGGCTCTTCCAGGACCAGGCGGTGGCTGGCCGCCCACTGCAGGAAATCCCCTTTCTCCGAAAGCCCCATAGGCCTGTTAACCTTTATGCTTCATATATCACACGGGTTCCCCTAGAAGTGTGGGACCCCACTATTATTACCCATGACCTCACAACCTTCCCCTCTCCACTTACCTCGCTGGTGGATAATCCCGACTTCACCCCGGGCACAGGGGGATTGACTTTCACACACTGGAGGCCTGCGGGATGCCGATTCTTATATCACATCTATGGCCCAAAGGGGGGTGATCCCCTTCCCACAATTTAAAGTATGGCTTCCCAGAGACAGAACGGTTGCGACACCTTCAAGTCAGACACTGGGCACTACAACCACAGGTGAGAGCGAGCACAGATAGACGGTTCCTTCCGTATGAATTGTGGCTCCTATCCTGCACCTCAGATGCTAAACTCATATCTGACCTTTATAAGATGCTGCACACAACACAGATGCATATACATAACCCAGGCAGGGAACGATGTGAAAAAGAAATGGGCAGGGTCCTTAGTCATAAAGAATGGGAGAAGATATCCTATAGAGCTCGCCACTCCGCATAGCATATTGGACTCATGGAGACACTCCCGAAAATAACAACGTATTGGTACTACACTCCTGAAAGGTTACACGAGATAGATCGTAGTAAAGAGAAGTTCTGTTGGTGAGGCTGCGGCCAGGTTGACAACCTGGTGCACCTGCTGTGGGATTGTGACCAAATCCAACCTTACTGGACACAAGTGCTTGACGACGTGAACAAACACTTTCAAACAGAGCTTCCACGCTTTCCAGCGTATGTCTTATTAGGGCTTCCTAACCCACTAACATACCCCTTATGCTCCCGCAGAGGACGTCAAATAGCCATTGCCCTGGGCTCCGCGGTGCAAAATATTCTCGCACATTGGCGCACCCCCACTATTCCCTCCTTTACAGACTGGCTGTACAGGTTGTGGCATGTACTAGGTATGGAGAAATTATCACTCACCATGGCAGGGGAAGGAGATAAATACAAAGAGCTCTGGCAACCATTTAGATCCCTCTTGATCACAGAATTTAGAGAAATCACATGTCCTAGGTACCTACGACTGTTGAGGCTCACGGAGCCAAAGGAGGTAGACCCTTAAGGCAGATGAAGTTGGGGAGGCATAGTGGGCGGGAGCGGCGGGACAGGTTGGGGGTGGTAAAGAGCACTGGATGGGAGGGGGGGGGTTGGTTGGGAGGGAGGGAAGGGAGGTTCTCAATTTTTTTATTTCACGTCATTCTTGCATCTTATTTGCGATCTATCATCAGGCTGTATTTTGTATGTTGCAACGTACCTACACTGGGCCCCATTTGCTTCAATTTTAAACTATTGACAGCACACAACCAGAATGTACATGAAGTGAATTTTTCCTTTTTTTGCATTGACTTCAATAAAAAGAGTTAAACCATATACCACAAATATGCCTACCCGCTACTGACTGATCCATTAATACCCAGTGTTTCTCTGTCCTGGGACAATTCCACTCCACAAGGTATCGCAAAATCGAGGCTTGGTAATAATGAATGAGATTAGGTAAGGCCAACCCCCCATCCTTCTTAGGACGCCGTAGTAAGGTTTTCTGCAGCCTGGGTGAAATAGGACCCCAGATAAAGCGCTCAATCTCTGTCTGGATTCGTGTGAGTGCATTCGGCTGGAATTACATAAAGAGCCTGGGTAGAACATTCATTTTTATCTCGCCCTTTCTGCCGAGCCAAGACAGGGGTAGCCGTTTCCAGTGGACAAGATCTTTCCTAATGCGAGAGAGTAGAGAGGAGTAATTTGCTTCCGCTGTCCTATCCAAGCTAGAGTGCAGAGTCAGTCCGAGGTATGTAATGCCCTCCGTCACCCAGTCCAAATCAAAGTGGGCCTGCAAGTCCGCCACCGTAGAGGGCCTTACAGTGAGATTCAGTACTTGCGATTTTTGTAAATTTATTTTAAAGCCAGAGACCTGGCTGAAGGCCGCAGGGCTGATAGGACGGTTGGCATGGAGGTTTGGGTGTGTGCCAGTGAAAAAATAACCTAGTCAGCGTAGAGGTTGATAAGGTGGCGATTGGCACCGATTGGAATCCCCTGCGGATTGTCCCGAAGCCGCTGGGCAAAGGGCTCCCCTGTCTAGTGCCCCTCTCCTCCCTAAAGCTTTCGGAAAGTACGCCATTGACCCTGACTTGCGCGAAAGGGGAATTATAGATACCAGCCACCCACTTACGGAACTTGGTTCCTATGCCAAAGCGTTCTAACGTGGCAAATAGGTGCGGCTAATGCACATGATCAAAGGCTTTCTCCGTGTCTACCGCCAGCAGTAGCGCCTCGTCCCCCGGCCTGTGCAACTTATCAATTAAATGGCAGATCCTCTTCGTGTTATTCCCTCACTGCCTCCCCGGAATGAAACCTGACTGATCCGGGTCTATCAAGCCGGGCATAAGAGGGGTGAGCCTATGGGCTAAGACGCTTGAAAACAGTTTTGCGTCAATATTTAGCAGGGAAATGGGGCGGTAGGAACTGTAAAGCACTGGATCTTTCCCTGATTTGGAAATAACAGAGATCGTGGCCTGTAGCATAGAGTTCGTAAGAGTGCCCGTGTCCAAGAAAGAGTTGAACAGTTGGGTGAGCACAGGTGCCAGTTTCGTACAAAATGTTTTATAAAAAAGGGCACTAAACCCATCCGGGACCAGCTCTTTCAGAGGTTTCAACCGAGGTATGGCGGATATCACCTCTTCTATTCGAATGGGGGCCTCCAGTCCTTCGCTTCCTGCCATGGGAGAGGGAGCTACAGCTGCACGGCATAAGTACTCAAGAGGATCAAGAAGGCTGGAGGACTCGGCAGAATATAGCCCCGCATAAAACGCCCGGAAGGCTGCGGCTATAGCAAGATCATTCGTCGCCTCTGACCCATAGGCTACTCGGATCACCTTTAATGCCTGGGCCTACTGTTGGCAACGGAGACAGTGTGCCAGCATACGACTTCTCCTATTCGAGCCGACATAATACTTATGTTTCAGTCGTAGTACCCCCTATTCGGCCCTATCCAGGTCTAATCGCTTCAGTTGTCGCCGCCCCCTCTCTAACTGGTACCAGATAGGAGAGGCAACTGTGCACTTGTGAATGACTTCGAGTTCCCTCACCCGGCCTTCGAGTTCTTGACCTTTCTCACACCTAATGTTATCGTAGGCCGCCCTAGAGATAAGAGCCCCCGCGCAACTAGCTAAAGTGCCTCTCAAACGGATGCCAGGGGATTGGAGCCATTGTCATTGAGCTTCAGGTAATCTGTGAGGGTACTGCGGAGACCCTCCACCACGGACGGGGATCTCAGGAGTGAGTCCCGTAAGAGCCAACGAGGGGAGGACGATTGTGTGTGCGGAAGGCGTAGCTTGAGGGTGGTCCGAAAGAGATAGAGCGTCTGTAGAGGAGGCCTGAATGCAGTTCCATGCCGCTCGAGTGACAAGGAAAAGATCCAGTCGAGCGTATGTCTTATGATCCGCGGAGTAGAACGTATAGTCCCTTTCATCAGGGTGCAAACACCGCCAAGCATCTCTAAGCCCACAAACGTCCAACCAAGCCCCCCGTCCCTGATAGAGCTCCAGCGCCACCTGTTCTCGAGCAAGAGCGATCTACCTGTGCATCCATAACCAAGTTCAGGTCCCCTCCTATCACCACCAGAAAGTCAGGTTTAGGCAAAACTTCGGCTAGAGCATTAAGCAGGAATTCCTCTTGGTGGTATTTGGGAGAGTAGAGGGATGCTATAGAAGACCCGGCCGTGCCCCTGTCACAACAGCCGCCGTAAACTCCTCACACCACCCGCAGTGACCCCAGCCGACAAGCGCCTCTCCAACCCCCGGAGTGACTCACGCACACGAGGATTATCAGTCAGTCAGCCCAACTAAAATTCTGTTGCTCTGCTATGCTGTGGAAGAATGGCACTCCAGCGATGATCTTGGCCCTCAACAGTACCACTCGGGCCCACCACGGGCTAGTCCCCAAGAAATCTGCATGGGGTCGGTCAAACACTAGGGGGGGGCAGCAGGCGACCCTCACCGCTAAAGCCACGGAGTCCCCCTGCAAGGTGCACCGTGGGCCTGAATCCTCCAAAGGTGGAGGCCTCCTCAGGGCCTAGAAGCACCTAGACACGTGGCAGGCCCCAGTTAGGCCTCACTTAGGCCGCAGGCCAACCGCCAGTGGGGGACAAGGAGGCGGGGCTCCCCGTGGGCCACGGGCGCAGGAGAACAGAGTGGGGGCCTCAACAGGACACTTGCCTGGCTTCACGAGGTCCCGGATGGCATCAACCACTGCCGCAGGCCCGGGGTGTCGCTCTTAGCAGGCCTGCGGTATCGCGTACTCTCTGCCCGGCGCTGCCTCATCTGGGTCCAGGATTGGGTGCCTCCTCAATATCGCTCTGTGCCTCGGCGCCTTGCTAGGTCCAGAGCGAGGGCGTGAAAGCAGCCCACAAGTCCCCTAGTAGGGCAAGGTGCAGGGCGAGTCTTGGGTCCGCTGTCAGAAGGGCCGCACAGCCGTGTCATAGCCCTGATGCACCTCAGCAGCGTGGTTCAACTCTCCGCTCACCGCGCCAGAGCTGCGGGCTGCACAGAGAACCCTTATAAAGGCCCGTCGCGGCCCAGAACACTCCGCCACGCCCGCTGGTCAGGACCCTGGACCTCCACCGGTAAGTGTGAGTCCGGGTGTGCAATAATAAATGCTTTGGGCCCGGCGAGAGCAGAGCACAGGGAAGACACGTCCGCTCACTTCACCATCTTGGCCACGCCCCCCTCCAGGATGCCTTTTTGTCTCACTTCCGGTGCTTCGCCAAAGAGCCGAACCACAGCTGATTCCAATGCACCCCAAGTTTCTGGATCCATCTACAAAGTTGCAACAGAGTAAGGCCTATAGAGGGGCCAGGTTGCACATTTTTGGCACTCTTCTGGCTCTCTCTGGCGCGCCTTCAAGCCCAAGGATCCACAAAAGGCCTCTATTCAGGTTACATCTGGCAGGTCTGCCCTTGCTGCCATCTGTGCCTCCTGACCCCACCACGGGTTTCACTTTGTATTCCGGAGCCTACTTCTAATCTGACAGCATAAATCCACACTGGTCCCTCTGACATCAGTGCTGGCTCCATTCCTGCAGTTCTATCAGACACTGAATCAAATTTTGTTCATTCTCTGATCAGAACCAGTCTTAGGAGATGACTCTGGGGATGAGGGGAATTATTTTCCACAACTCTGATGATGATGATGACTCTTTATACATGGACTTTCAGGAGGCCAATAAGTCAAACACTTGCCTGACATTGGGTTGTGGTCTCCCACTTGCCATCAATGGAAGAGAGTGCCTCCTTTGCCTGCCATGGCAATGAGATGGGCAGCGGACATACTGTATTTACAGCTGTCAACTATGGAAGTTAAAGTTACAAACTGACAGAAGTTTTGCAACTTGGCCAAACTTCATCCAAACCCTTATTTCCATTTAAATGAAGCCCTCACTGACCCCCTTATGGGCCCCTAGTCTAGGTCCTTTTCCTCACAACGGCTGAAGAGACAAGCTGGACAACTCTGACTCTTGTCACAGCACCCTACTCCAGAAAGTTTGGCGGTTCAGGCTTCCACCAGTAGAGTGAACCAAGTTGATTTCTTACAACTCCTGCAGACATGGAGTCCGAACAAATGAAAGTATTTGGGAAGCATGTGTTTTCCTTGGTCAGATTAGTCCTCCAGTCAGTCAAAGCCGGATGTTTACTGTTAAGATATATCCATCCTTTATGGTACATTGTTGGAAAGATCTTACCTGCACACCTTAGAAATTTCAGGCCAATCTGGATAGAACCCATCCAGGATGGGCAGGATGCTGCAAAATACATTATCTGCACAGGGTGGAGCAGTTAGCACTAGTGTGATGCTTTAGTATGCATGGATGAAATTCACATGCTTCTCTGGGAGCATGCATGTTCAGTGGATCTTGTCTGTTTACCAAGAAGGCTGATTAGTGTTGGAACGGTTTAAAGAAGGTTGTACCACATTGCATTCCGTAGGCTTTTGTACCCCTGCGAGTGTTAACGAGGGTGATAGCTGTGGTCACAGCACACCTACGGAGGCTAGGGATTCCAGTTTTCCCCTACCTCGACGACCGTCGGATTTCATCCAGGTTTTGGGGGAGACTGCAAAAGACCTAGAGAGGAGGCTCAACCAGAATTGGACCTGCAGCAGACTTCTTTCTCTGCCCCACCCAGAACTGAAAGTGGTGACGAATGCATCACTGCTGTGATGGGGAGGTCATCTGAGAGAAATAGACGTCAGAGCACGCTGGTCTCTGGAGGAGACTGTGTTTAGTTCGAGTCGGTGGTTTCCGGTGTTCGGCACCGGCATTTAATTGTCAACTCCGACGCTTGTGCAGTTTGCCACGTGGTGGTGTTGGCTGGCTAATTAAAATATGGACACAACAACAGGTAATTATTAATTCAATATACATTATAAAAATGACTATTACCTGCCACCCTAGCCATTTTTATAGCTTTGGGGGCTGAAATAGTCCACATTGCCACACTTGTAGGGCTGTGATGGTTAGTAGTTGTGTTGTTACTTTCATAGGCAGAGTGGCAGGGGCAATGTGTGGTGCAGGCTGCAGTGGCCCCCTGCCGACAGCCCCGGCATTTTAATTTTTGACAAATTAAGCACTGGGCTGAGACCCAACTATACATCAGCCTGGTGGAGTTGCAGGCCATTCGCCTGATGCTGAAAGCCTTTCTATTGTCCATCAATCGAAGAGATGCTGGTTCATGTCCTCTTGTACAACACCACTGCTTCTTGGTCAATATTCAGACTACCCATCCTTAACTCATAGGAAAGAAGAAACCAGCTCTTTGTTTACTTTACTCAGTAAATTTCCCTATTTGGGTCTATGAATAAATACACTTTTACAACCAAGTCTATTCCCTGCTGTATTTGATTGAACCCTCAACACCCTCCTTCTGGGTTTGAGACCTGAATATCTAGGACGGTACTTGGAATGAAAAGGAAAATCCCTCCCTGGCATCTTCAAGTCAAAAGAGGTAGTGTTAAAGCGTCCCTTTGCTCTGCTAACTCCTCCTGTCCACTTCCAGCTATCTAGTCCCTGCTGTGTGTTTAGCAGTAAACATTCAGTGGCCTATCCTTGACTCAGGGGAATGTACTGGTTTCTGAGCCAGCTTTGTTTACTCTTCTATCCAAGGATGTGTGTTCTAGGTCTGTGGGTGTAATCCACATGAAGGCCGGTAGGAGGGATGAAAAACTAGAAGAGGATCTCTGGACATGGAGGGAGCTAAGCAGAGTGTTTTTAAACCCTGAGGTAAATGTGAGTGATCAGCATGCTTCAGATGCGAGTGATAGTATGACTGAGGGAGATGTGAGCTGATGTCCTTGATATTTTTATTGTCAAGCTCCTAGATAGAAGGCAACTGGTAATATAATAAGTGATAATGTGCTGTTTAAGTAATTGTGCATTATCCTCGTACTCCTTCTGGCTGCACGCTTGTAACTGTATTTCCACCGTTACTTCGTTGAAAAATAATAAATAAAGGTTATATTAAAAAAGCTAAATCTGACCCTTGCAGCCTAAAGTCCATATTTGCAAAGTTACTTTTCTGCTTTAGTTATCAAAAGTCTGACTTCACCATTAAGTTATATTTAAAAAATTAGCAGGAAATACATTTAAAGCATGTTTTTCTCCCTGTTCTTAGCGGAGGTGGAAAACAAAAAATGTATTCCCTCCTAGGCCAATTAGAGAAACGTCTAGCCAGGCCTACAGAGTGCGTTATCATTTGGTTTTTATTTCACTATGAGGGCACATCATCCCTCAATCAATCAATCACGGCATTTGTATAGCGCACTACTCACCCGGGAGGGTCTCAAGGCGCTGGGGGAGGGGTAAGTTACTGCTCGAACAGCCAGGTCTTGAGCTGCTTCCTGAAGGAGAGATGGTCTTGGGTTCGCCGAAGGTGGGTGGGGAGGGAGTTCCAAGTCTTGGCTGCCAGGTAGGAGAAGGATCTTCCTCCGGCGGTGGCTCTGCGGATGCGTGGTACGGTGGCGAGTGCGTGGCTGGTCGATCGTAGCTGGCGGGTGGGCGTGTACAAGGTCATGCGGTCGTTGAGGTACTTGGGGCCCAGGTCGTGGAGAGCCTTGTGTGCGTGGGTGAGGAGTCTGAACGTGATTCTCTTGCTGACGGGGAGCCAGTGTAGGTCTCTCAGGTGTCCGGTAATGTGGCTGTGTCGGGGGATGTCGAGGATGAGTCGTGCGGAGGCGTTCTGAATGCGTTGGAGTCTTTTTTGAAGTTTGGCTGGGGTTCCGGCATAGAGGGTGTTCCCGTAGTCCAGTCGGCTGGTGACGAGTGCCTGGGTGACGGTCTTCCTGGTTTCGGTGGGGATCCATCTGAAGATCTTGCGGAGCATGCGCAGGGTGTTGAAGCACGAGGATGAGACGGCGTTGACTTGTCTGGTCATCGATAGGGAGGAGTCCAGGATGAAGCCCAAGTTGCCTGCGTGGTCCGTTGGTTTGGGAGCAGTGCCCAGGGCCGGGGGCCACCAGGAGTCGTCCCAGGCGGAGGGTGATGATCCCAGGATGAGGACTTCCGTCTTGTCTGAGTTCAGTTTAAGGCGGCTGTTCCTCATTCAGTCGGCGACGTCTTTCATCCCTTCGTGTAGGTTGGCTCTGTAGGTGGTGGGGTCGTTGGTGAGGGAGAGGATGAGCTGGGTGTCGTCGGCGTAGGAGATGATGTTGAGGTTGTGCTGGCGTGCGATGGCTGCGAGAGGGCTCATGTAGACGTTGAAGAGGGTTGGGCTGAGTGAAGATCCTTGTGGTACGCCGCAGATGACCCTAATATATAGTGTGTTCTTTTTATGTGTTAACACCTTGCTGTGGGGGTTTAAAAGGCACACTTTAGACGTGATTTATGAATGTATAAAAAGTAGGCTTTTCTTGCATGCAAAGGCAGTTTTCTCTACCTTATTACTGCAGTGCATTTAAACTATTATATAGGCAGAGCTCAGTGATGCTCCTGGCAAAAATATGTTTTTATACAAGATAAGCGCCACCTCCGGGGCAGCGACCCCCGGGTGCACAACGTGATGTCCAGTACATGCAGTGATCCAAACGTGATCAAAGATGAAAAACAGATTGAATAAATTCAATTCTTGAGAATAGATCAATCGTCATAAATTCTGCTTCATAAATGTTTGTTAACATGTTGTCAACAAAGGAGGAGATCTTTAGAGGAGGCAGATAGTTGCTTCCAAGTTATTGGTCCCAATGCATTTTGGGCTGAAAGGGGTCTTTCATCAGGGGAATATTAAACGCCTAAACAAATGAAAAGAGAAAAAGCGTAGGTCACTGTGCGTGATTGTGGTGGAAGTATATTGGTTTTTAATCATTGCATTCAGTTGTGCAATGACAATCATGCAATCAACAAGAGGAATTACCAGAAAGCTTGGGCTGTAGGTGGGATCATCGTGGATTAATCATTGTGGATTGTGAATGGAACCTGAACTGAAGGTGACTATTGCTGGCATGTTATGAAACAATGTGGTCTCATGCAACTGGTTGGTGAACAGTGGTGCGAATTAATAAACAATAATGTACGTTTGTTCCTAATAAAGACTTTCACGTGCATGGGTTAGATCATGCTAAATTAACTCGATGTTAAAGCTAAAGGGCCCGTAATGTGATTGAATGTAATAAATAACAAACGAGTCTTGTGAATGGCAAGATGTAGTGGAATAAGCAGTGCTTTGATTCTTACTGAAAATATGTTCGCATGTGACAAAATCACGAGCGGGTCTTGTGAATGGAAAGTCGCAATGAAATAAGCAGTGCTGTGATTCTTACAAATGTTGGTGGGTTGAAAGAGTTTGTACAGCGGCTTCGCGAAAATGTCCAGATGGAGCAAATGAAATTTAAATGCTATGCTGTTCAGAAGAAAGTCCCCAGACGAACCAATTGGTGTGCTCGGATAGGACATGTGATCAGATGATGACATGGAGGGAAATTGAAGACAGACTGGTTCAGAAAGAGTGAACTAACTGAGGGAAGTGTGTCTGCCATATAGGACAGGTAATTTACGTGCATGAATGAAAGCTTTGAAGGGAACAGGAACCTAAATGAGGTGGCGAGTGGAAAAAGATGGATGTGGGGTACAAAAGTGAAGGCAGGCGTTATCGCGGAATATAACAGCTGTTGGTTGACATCACAGAAGAAATTCTAGAAGAAATTCAATTGACACTGCGTGATACAGGGATGATAAAAATGGAATGACAAATGTGACAGATCTATTATGAACAAGACATGGATAATAATGTCATTAGAAAAAAATTAGACATGAACAATGTTATTGAAAAAAATGTCATTAGAGGAAAATGGGATTGAGGAAGCGTTTTGTGCTCAACTCAGTTCGGGGATGGTGTGATATGTTGAAGTGATATTAGATTATAAGTAACTGCTGTATTCAATCCACTCATTCAGCCCATACGGGTTTAGTGTGTTGAGTAGTTTGATCCAGTGTATTTCCCTCTGAAGAAGGAGTTTATTGTTATTTGTACCCTCACCTAGTGACACGGTCTCAAGAACCAAAAAGCGCAGTTGGCTAATATTATGATTGAGCGACAGAAAATACGTGGCTACGCAGTATTTCAGATTGTGGATTTGAGTGTTACTTTTGTGGTCGTTCAATCTTGTCTTGATATTGCACTCTGTTTTTCCGATGTACGCCAATATCGCATGGCCATTTCAACATATAAATGGCATTCTTGCGGTCACAATTGGTGATAAGTAACTTGATTTTATTGCCTTTGAGTGGGTGAGTTATGTAATTCCCCTTGATGATGATGATGCAGTTATTGCAGTTGGAACATGGAATTGATTCTCTGTAAGACTGTTGAGTGGATTTGAGTTTGGGTGTAGATAAGATTGCTTTGATATTCTTACTGAATTCATATGGAGATCAGAAAAGATGCCTTTGAAATCTGGTTCCATTTGTACCAATGGGCAGTATTTCAAGATACATTTTTTTAAATCCAAATTCTGTGTTTAAAATGTTGACACAAGGACCAGGCGGTTCTCTTTCTTTGGTTTGGTGGATTGGGCCAAGAGTTGTTCATGAGAAGTGGATGCACCACGTTGCACGCCCTCTTCCAATATGTTGGGTGGATATTTCCTGTCCTTAAACGTTTGAAGCATGTCATCCATGTTTGTGGATAGTTTCTAGGGTCGGAAACTATTCTTTTGACGCGTAACAGTTGGGAATATGGCAAATGCTGTTTCAAAGACATTTGATGGAAACTGTTGAAGTGCAAGAAGTTTTTGCCGTCCGTGTCTTTCCTGTACATGTCGGTTTCCAACTTCTTTCCAGACCTGGAAATGTTCACATTTAAGAAGCTGATCATGGTATCATGGGAATTGTATGCGAATTCAAAACAATCATTGGCGGAATTCAAACACTGAATTGCTGATGCTAATTCATTCTGGGATCCTTTCCACTACAGGAATATGTCGTCAATGTATTCCATCAGCAAGTTGTCAATCCATATTGGCGTAGCTAGGTGCTGCCCAATTGCCCATGGATGTCCCTGTGAACTGTAAGAAATATTTATTGCCCCAGCAAAAATAGCTGTGGTACAGGGTGTAGTTTAAAAGTTCTAATAGAAACATTTTCAATCCTCATCCCAATCTGTTCTTTTCAGAAAGCATTCAACCGCCTCCCTTCCTAAATCGTGGGGATGATGGTGTAAAGTGACTTTATGTCAATGTTACACAACAATACGTTGGAATCGGCTTCGAGGTGGATGGTTTGAATTTTATTTTAAAAAATCCTATGTATCTTTGATGTAAGTTGACAATGTTGAACCAAAACTTGCTGATGTTTATCTAAGTGTTTACTAATGGGTTCATGTAGAGACCTGTGTGTGGACATGATAGGTCTGAAAGAGAGTTTGTGCAGATTGTTGTGAATTTTGGGCAAGGTAATGAGGGTTGGACTTCTGTGATCTTCTTTGAGTAAGTATCATTTGTCGTTTTCGGTGATGATTCCTCTTAAGACAGCTGAGTCTAAAAGGGTTTTCAGAGTTTGTATGAATTCATTGGTCGGGTTCTCTCCAAGTCTCATGTAAGTTGAGTAGTCCAATACATGCTCCTTGACACTCTGGAGGTAAAATTATGAATCCATAATTAATATTTCTCCTCCCTTGTCTGCCATGGTACATCTGTTGTTTGGGTTGTTGGCAATGTAGGTGAGAATCCCACGTTTAATGGTGAGGTTTGAATGTTTAGATCTATTGCCTTTATGCAAACAGCGTTCCTGAATGGAGAAAGACACACAATTGTAGAGAAGCAGATGAAGAACATACCTCCTGACTAAGGGTAACGATATGCCCGAAATGCATTGGAGATGACCAGAACTTTGTTTGACGCTGATTATTGATGTACACGTTTGCACATGAATGATGTGGACATTCCATTAAATTGAGAAACAATTATATTGAAGAATAAAAAGTTTATTGAAGTACGATGGTTGATTTTGAATCAGATTGATTAAAATATTTTTTCCAATTAATAATTGACAGTGCACCTAAGGGACTCTTCCCAGTGGGGCAGCGCAATAATTTTGTCACATATTTAAACGCCCACGTTCAGAGGACGATACCTTGCTGCAATTTCTTTATTTATTTATTTAAGCCATTTCTAAAGCGCGCTGCAACCCTACGGGCATCCTGGCGCTGTGAAAGTGCAACTGAAAAGTGAGCATCATGGGGCAGGATAGGGAAGGTGAGCAATTTTCTCCTGGGGCAGTTAGACTTTGGGGAAGAGCCATGTCTTAACCTTTTTTCGAAAAGGCATCAGTTCGCTTGTTTTTCTGATTGCAATAGGGAGGCTATTCCAAAGATGGGCTGCTGCTATGCTAAAGGCTCTGCCACCATGAGTAGCTTTCCTGATCCTAGGTACACTAATGAGATTAGTGGAATAAGAACGGAGGGTCCGTGTGGGCTCATACCATTTGAATTTGTTTTGTAGCGGTTTAGGACCCAGCCCATGCACTGCCTTGAAGACAGTACATAGAGATTTGAAAAGGATCCTCTGGTGCACGGGCAACCAGTGTAACTCGGCCAATGCTAGGGTGTTGGAGGATCGTCGTCCTCGAGAGAGTGCCATTCTCGCTGCCGCCGCCTGCAGGAGATTCCAGTAGCAGAGCGTTACAGTAATCCAGGCGGCTGAGAATAGTGCTCCTGACTACGGTAGCTCTAGTCTGTGCTGGGAGGAGAGGCAGCAGCTTTCGAAGGCCTCGCATTAAGGCGAAGCAGCTGCTCACCTGTCTGTTGACGTTGGTCTCTAGACTCAGGTTGTCATTAAAGCTGACCCCCCAAATTCCGTACTGTTTTTACTGGTGTCAGTACCTCACCTGAATTCAGAAGCCAAAAGTCAACAGGCAGGTTTCTGGCGATTCTACCCACTTTACATTGCATTATCTCAGTTTAACCACTATTAAACTGTAGTGAATTACTCTTTAGCCAAGTTGCCATTTCCAGCATGCAGGTATGGAATGTCTCAAGTGATTCTGCATGGGCACCATTAAGAGAGCCAAGCAAGCCCACCAAACGGAACATTTGTTATTAAGTTTGAATTAAAACTCAGGATAACACCTGCATTCAGTTTTGTACCCCACATCCATCTTTTTTCACTCGCCACCTCGTTTTCGTTCCTTTCAAAGCTTTCATTCACTCTTCACATGCGAATTACCATTCCTAAATGGCAAATACTCTTTCCTCAGTTTGTTCACTCTTTCTGAACCAGTCTGTCTTCAATTTCCCTCCATGTCATCGTCTGATCACCTCTTATATTTGAGCACACCAATTGTTTGTTTGGGCACTTTCTTCAAAACAGCCTAGCATTTAAATTGTATTCACTCTGTATGGATGTTTTCGTGATGCCACGGTACAAACTCTTTAAACCCACCAACACCGGTAAAAATAACAGCACTACTTATTTAATTGCGTCTTGCAACTCACAAGACTCGCTCATTGTTAGACTTGGCCCTTCTTGCAGAGTCATCCCTGAACTTTTTGCCTTCCTCCTACTATTTCTTTTGACCTGGTGTTGGTGGTTTTACGACTCTGGGCACTTTATCACTGCTGTCCAGTGTAAAGTGCATGTGCTTTATATGGTAAAACGTGGTAAGATTGATCTACACCTGTTTGGTGTATTTATTTTATCAGTTCCTTGTAAAGTGGTGTCTCATATACCCAGGGCCAGTTAATTAAATGCTACTGGTGGGCTTGCAGCGCTGCTAGTGCCACCCACCAAAGTAGCCTTTCAAACCTGTCTCAGGCCTCTGCCGTTGCTGGGTCTGCGCACGTAGTTTACTGCCACTGTGACATGCCACATAAAGTGGTTGCCTCGTCTGTGACTCCCCTTTTACTACATATCAGTCATCCCTAAGGTAGGCCCTAGCTAGCCCTATGGGCAGGGTGTAATGTAGGTAAAAGGTAGTGCATGTGCCTTAACTGCGTGGCATGTCCTGGTAGTGACAAACAGCCATTTTGTTTTTTCACTACTGTGAGGTTGATCTCTCATAGGAATGCATTGGGGATTCCCTGATATGTGCTTCAGTGGTAATTCCTGAACTGATGGCAGCAGAGTTGCAAAGTTTGGTATGTTTGGAAGAGTGGTAATACATGCTGTGTAATGGTGTTCACAGATTTATTATCACTATTTTAGAAATGCTACTTTTAGAAGTGGGCATTTCTGTGTGCAATGTGTATTTGTGCCTGCCTGTTGTGTGTTAAATGTCTGGCTCTGGAGTGACAGGAGTTGGGGAGGTGCAGTGGCTCCAGAGGGGCTGGGTGAGTCAGCACTAGGCTGAATAGGCCAATCTGATTTTGGAGTGGTGGGAGGAGTAACACTTGGGCATGAATAGGATAGATCCTACCTCACACAATGCTGGCCCCACCCCCCTGTGATGTGTCTGGGTCCAGGACCTACACTGACAAAGGAGGCTGTTGAGCACATGGGTAGGTGCCCCCAGAACTGGTTTTGACCGGGCGCAGAGCCGTGTGAATGGGGAGAACAAAGACCTTTGCAGTATAAATATTGGGGCTGTTACCCCATGTAATGTGCTTGGAACTGGATGGACTGCACCTGGCCAGAGGACTGACAGGAGGAACCGCCATGTGGGACCGGGCTGCTACCTGCTGGAGGAGGTGGATAGACTGCCCCCGGTGTAGGGTCCCTACGTGCTGGCCTGCCATCTCTATGCAGGTGTCTCCAGTACCCCTGAAGAGAGGGGGTCCTGCCGCTTGAAGCGCGTTATGAGAGCTTCATGTTTTTTTTCTTTGGCCTCTTTGAAATCGAGGAGGAGAGGGCTCCTGCCTCAAGCGCATTGGGATAAACTGGAAGTCAGGCAACTGTTGCCTGACTGTGGGCGGGCAAAAGAGATCTCCGTGTGTGTCCCCACAACTAAGAGTGAGGGGCAGAAAAGTTGCTAACAAAGGGAGGATCTGCGACAGAGGAGTGCTCTCCCTCCCCAACCTCCAGCGAGTGCACCGCTGGTGGACGAAGAAGCCACAGGAAGACAGGGCCCTGGTCTTGTTGTGGGTGGAGATATGCCCCAGGAAGCCTGATTGCGGGCGGGGCTGCTAGAAGTAAAGGTTGAAGGTGCTGGAAACCAGGCGGTTGTTGCCTTGTTGGATGAGGCTCCAGGGAAGAGAGGAGAGCCCTGCATGATTCCCGAGTGTGGCCGGCGGCATGACCGCAGTCCAAGAAGGAGACTGGAGAAGGCCGGCGGAGGGGACGACGCCGATGGAGACTTCGCTCCGTGTCCCACTACAGCCTTGTCAGAACCTGAAAAGCCAGTACTGCCTGAGGCCGGTGGGGTGAGTGACCCCACCGTACTTGATGCTCCTGGCGTAGTGAGCCTGAGGCCATTGTTGACAGCTGCACCGCCAGATCGCGGGCAGCTGTGCGTGGGGTGCAAATAGTGGCCTGAGTCCTGACTGTGAAGAAGGGGCATTTTGTGGGAGGCCCGCCAACTTGGCAAATCTTTGTTGGGGGCAGCTGCTTTGAATCCTGGCTTGTGAGGAAGACTGTTCTCCCTGCATCTGCCCACTATTTGGGGTTCTCCCCTTCAGTCGCTGGATGTGCCTAGGGGTAGGCGAGCACCTATGTGTCTGGAGGGCACCAGACACGCGATAATTATGGGGCCTAATGAACAGCAGGGGTACAGAGGCGCTCTGGCTTTCATGTGGTAAAATGTTGGTGATATTAACATAATGTTTTATGCCCATTGTAACCCTACACATAGTTACAATTCGGCCTAATGCTGGTGCTCACATGTATGTGGGGGTCGCATTACCTAGGAAGGCACCCAGATGTACAGTATTGGTGATATCCATAGGTCTAAGGTGGGCATGAGGTGCCCAACTGTGATGTTGTACCCAGATGCGGTACAGGAATTCTTTGGGCAGGGGTACATTACTGCTAGTGTTTCCTTGGGTGCACTGTGGCTAATTCTGTGTATGAGCTAATGTGCTATGGTCAGGGTCATCATTTGGGTTATGCCTAAGGTTTTGTGCCAAAGAGCAATACTAACAATGGTTATTGGTTATCCCCAAATGTAATGTTCATGCTGTGGCGGTAATGTGTTCCTAATATGTAATTATGGTGTACCACTGCTAATGGCTGTGAGTATGGTGCTCTGCTAAGCACCCTCATTTTGTTTATGGCTAAGAGGGGCCTGATGTGCACTAAGTGCTATGCTGATGATTAGGGTGCATGCCTAATGGGGTCATGCTAAGGCTACTGGTACTAGTAGGTTCTGGTGTGTTTCCCTACTTGTGAGCTATGATGGTGAGGTGGTGTGCTATAGTGCACAGCTGATATTGTTGGTTACTCCTAACATGTAATGTTCAGTGTATTCTTAGCTGTCATTTCTAGTCAACCTAATGAAATGTTATAATGGTGGCCCGATTGATCCTGTAATGTATATAATCCGCTGTAAAACAATACCTAGTGCCAGGTGGCACAGTGTACATTTGTGAGTATGCTCTGATGTGTTTTATGATTAATGCAAAGGCTGTTTTTATGGTGTGCCTAGTGGTGTCACTGCTGTGTATGTGTTACGCAAACGCTTTACACATTGCCTCTGGGATAAGTCTGACTGCTTGTGCAAAGCTACCAGGGGTGTGTGAAGGGGTTGTCTTCAGTGTGTAACTCCCTTGCCCTGACTACAGTGGTGGTTTCTGCATGGCTTTGGTGCTTGCCCTAGCCAACCATAAATCCAATTTCTAACACTTGTGATTTTGTCACATGCGACCATATTTTTGGTAAGAATCACAGCATTGCTTATTCCACTGCGTCTTGCCATTCACAAGACTCGTTTGTTATTTTATTACATGCAATCACATTGTGGGCCCACTAGCTTCAACATTGAGTTAATTTAGCATGATCTAACCCATTCACGCAAAAGTCTTTTCGGAACAAACGCACATTATTGTTTATTAATTCACACCACTGTTCACAAACCAATTGCATGAGACCATTGTTTCATAACATGCCGGCAACAGTCACCTTCAATCCAGGTTCCATCCACAGTCCACAATGATTAATCCACGGTGATCCCACCTACAACCCGGAGCTTTTTGGAAACTCCTCTCGTCGATTGCATGATTGTCATTGCACAACTTAATGCGATTTATGAAACTAATATACCACCAGCACCGCACAGTGACCTACGCTTTTTCTCGCTTCATTTGTTTAGGCGCTTAATATTTTCCTGATGAAGGGCACCTTTCAGCCCGAAATATATTTGGACCAATAACTTGGGAGCAACCATCTGCCTCACCTAAAAATCCCCTCCTTTGTTGACAACATGTGAACAAAACATCTATGAAGCAGAATTTATGACTATTGAATAAATTCAATTCTTGAGAATAGATAAATGTATTTTTTGTCTTTGATCAAGTTTGGATCACGCTATTTACTGGACATCACGCTGTGCACTTGAGGTACACTGTCCCAGGTACACTCACCGACGCACCCAGGTGCAGCTCGGCTCTATGCCAGGCGTAGAATGACACAAAGCTAATCATACGCAGACCGTACTTGCCTGAAACCATGCCAAGGACAATTGCCCTAGAATTGCTGCTCAACATTTCTTTTCTTTTTTTTGTAGGTTTTTGTTGTTGTTTTTGTTTTGCATTATTGGTCATTGTAAGAAATGCATCAGTGCTGTAAAAGCAGGTTAAGTGTGAACAGAACACATTGATTGGCATCTGAATTGCTGCTGCAGAGTCTACAGTGCTTTACTTGTGCAGTTCCATAATACCATTCTTACCTGCTTCCTGGTAATGAACTTCTTGCCTTTTTTAGGGATTCGTGGCTGGGAAGGAAGCCGCCATGAATCCGTAGAGACTTTAGTCTCCAGGGATGTAGTGTCTGATTTGAGAATCCCAGCAGGGAACACCTTAAAGAATATAGGGCCAGATGTACAAACATTAGGAATACCCGTTTCCTAATTGTGCTTATCTCCAAATTGCAGTTAGGAAATGGGTATTCCTAATGTATGATGTGCTAATATTCCCAAAAGGACACCTTCCAACTGCGAATGGGTTACCCCCACTTTCAAAATGGTGGTAAAGTATTACAGTTTTGCAACTGGAATTCTGCTGCAAAACAGTAATGAATAGCATACAGATTCGCCCAAAACAAGCCCAATCCAAATGCCAAATAGCATATGCAAATTGTGATTTGGTAACAAGTTACCGAAACACATTTGTTAATTTGAAATAGCATTGTTCTGGTCACAAACGGCCCCTTTCTGCGATTCAGGATGTTTGTGACAGGAAAAATGCTTTGTACAACTGGCCCATTGTTCCACTACAATTCATGCACTTGATTTAAGCCCCACACTAGCGCACACCCTATTCACAGCTCGGTTATAACACATCGGCCCCAGCAACAAACAACCTTCAAATCCAGATTACCCATGCTGACTCTGCTTTGTGAGGGGGTTCGCCCTGCGACCCCAGATAACATGTAGTAGTAGACTTGCCCATTCCTGCCTATTCAGTTTTGGGCTAGTCTACATCCTAATAACTCTAATACCATTTATGGGAAGCACATCTAGCCAGCATGCTATATTTTCTACCTGGGCTGTAAGCTGAGGCTGACTTCCTACTGTATTTGGCCCCCCTTTTATTGTGCGCGTGCCGGGATCATGGCTGTAAGTCTACACATCCTCTGCAGTGTCGACCCTGGTGATCAGCTTCAAGGGCCAGTGTTGATAGGACGCATTCATTTTGTATAGTGCATGGGAGGTCAAAGCAGGAATGGCCCACCCCAGTTGAATCTACCCAGATGAGGATTATCCTCAGCCAGTTGGAGTCAAGTGTGGGTATGTCAGTGCCTCAAACTGTGGCAGTTGTTTCATTGGGGATTACATAGCCATGTGAGCCATGAGTGAAATCTTTGATGATTGCTTCTGAAATGCGTGTTGGTCCTGTGCACTGACAAACCAGTGCAATTTAGGTACATATGACGTCCGAGACAGCAAGTGAACATAAGTGTACTAACCTACTGAACAACTGCTGCTCAAGTACCTCACCCTCAAGCAGAGGGCAGACCAGGAGCTCAAGGAAGCACTGCAACCTTTAGAGCCATGGTCCATTCTAGTCGAACCCTTTAAATGAAACAGATCCAAGTATTTCACTGCAGACCATGCACCGTCTAGTTGTGATACATGCTGTATGTGTGTCCAAGTATTTAATTGCATGCCATGTATTGTCTAGTGATACATGCTGCATGTGTCCAACTATTTCATTGCAGACCATGCACCGTCTATTTGTGATCCATACTGTATGTGTACAAGTATTTAATTGCACGTCATGTATAGTCTAGTGATACATGTTGCATGTGTCCAAGTGTTTCATTTCACGCCATGCACCCACTAGTTGTGCTACGTACTGCATGTGTCCAAGTATTTAATTGCAGGCCATGCACCGTCTAGTTGTGATGCGTACTGCATGTGTCCCAAGATACGTGCTGCATGTGTCCAAGTATTTAATTGCAGGCCATTCATCGTATAGTTGCAATACGTACTGCATGTGTCCAAGATACATGCTGCATGTGTCCAAGATATGTGCTGCATGTGTCCAAGTATTTAATTGGAGGCCTTGCACTGTCTAGTTGTGATACGTGCTGCATGTGTCCAAGTATTTATCTGCAGACCGTGCACGGTGTAGTTGTGATAGCATGTGTCCAAGTATTTAATTGCATGCCATGCACCATCTAGTTGTGATACGTGCTGCACTTGTCCAGGTATTTCATTGCAGACCATGCATCGTCTAGTTGTGATACATGCGGCATGTATTCAGCCTAGTTTTGATTACATGCTGCATGTGTCGAATCTAGTTGTGAGACATGCTGCATGTGTCCAGTCTAGTTGTGATACACTCTGCATGTATCTAGTCTAGTTGTGATACGTACTGCATGTGTCCCAAGTATTACATTGCAGACCGTGCACCGTGTAGTTGTGATACGTGCTGCACGTGTCCAAGTATTTCATTGCAGACCATGTACCGTGTAGTTGTGATACCTGCTGCATGTGTCCAAGCATTTAATTGCAGACCATGCTTTCTGATTGTTATACGTGCTGCATGAATTGCCAGTTTCACCATTTCGACACTTGTTAATGCAGTTATACTAAATATCTCAGCAAAGCTTCAGTTCTGCAGCTCTTTTTCTGTTTAGATCTGTGTTGCTTGTCCTGACAATTTCCCCAGATTGCAGTGCTAGTGATTACCTAACAATATCGAGGGCAAACCTGTCTTATGTCCCTGACCAAACAGGATGCTGGGTACAAGCTTTGAGATGAAAACTTGGCCTCCAAAACTTCCTCTACACTCAGGGTGGATTTGATGACTAGTTAAGACCTACCTCATAGAGGATGGCGTGATGGGTAAGACTAGCTATTGTATAACTCAGGCGAAATGTTTGGGTAATGATATAACGTTGGGGGAAATCAGGAGCGCTATTAAGCATATGGGGCGAAACAAAACGCCAGGAGTGGACGGATTGCCGATAGTTTTACTGGAAAAATGTGGACCTTCTGGCTCCCAGGTTGCTGGAGGTGTATAGAGAGGCAAAGGAGCTAGGTCGTCTTCCTGGCTCCATGAGGGAAGCATTAGTAAATCCACTGTTGAAGCCTGGTTGAGTGGGAACAGATACGGCCTCATACCGACCGCTATCAATGCTGACTACTGATTACAAGAATCTAGGCAGAATCTTGGCGACTCGCCTCTTGCAGCATATGACTGATCCATGAAGATCAGGCGGGGTTTATCCCGACGAGGAATACGACCTCTAATGTGCGACGTTTGCTGAGTATATTAGAAGAGGAGCAGCCTGAGGCACAGCAACCTATGGTGCTTTCAGTGGATATAGAGAAAGTATTCGATAGCTTGGAATGCCTATACCTTTATATGACTTTGGGACGTTTTGTTGTAGGGGATGACTTCATGACCTGGACAAAGGTGCTCTATACGTCCGCGGTAGCAAAAGTGAACGTGGGAACATTGATCTCAACCCAATACCCAGTGGCCCGGGGAACGAGACAGGGGTGTTCGCTCTCCCCTTTGTTGTTTGCCCTAGCCATAGAACCACTAGCAGCACGAGCCAGGTTGGGAGAGAAATATAAAGGCCTGATATATAGGGGTGGCAGACAGCATATTTCGCTATATGCAGACGACCAACTGAAGTTTCTATAAAACGCAGGGGAGGCACTGCAGGGAGCTGCAAGCTTGTTATGGGACTTCGGAGATATTTCAGGCTTGCGGGTGAACTGGTCCAAAACATGCCTATTTCCGATAAAGCCAGGAGGGCCACTGCCTGAGACGGCTCGTGAGGTGAGATGGGAGCAGACATGTCTGGCATACCTGGGGTTCCATATCTATCACAGAGCTAATTATATACTAGTAGGGAATGTGGGGAGATGTGTGAGAGAACTGAAGGGCAGCATGGCCTTTTTGGCAACACTCTCTCTGTCACAGGTCGCATAGCCCTACTGAAAATGGTGGCATTGCCTAGGCTGTTATATTTTTTTAGAACGCTGCCTGTTTGGATCCCATGCTTGATATTGAAATCATTGATAGTGGGGTTCTTATGGGGATCTTGTAGACGGAGAGTGGCCCAAGCAACACTGATAGGACCAAAAGCGGAGGGGGGCTAGCGGTCCCAGACTTTGAATTGTACTATCTGGCAGCCCAACTACAGATATTGACGCAGGCAGTAGCAAGGGAATTTAGGGGCCCTGAGCACCTAAGAGGCAAAGGAATACCGCGCCATGTGATATCCTTTATAGTTATGCAACAAAAATTAGACCTCCGAGAACTTTCTGTTAGAAAAAAAACACTAAGATTGTGTTGGAATCGATCAGAGCGTAGGGCGGGAGTGCTACACCCCTATGCGGCCGAAATCCTATTAGGCATGGCTCCTGCGCTACCCCATGGAGGCGACTGGACATCTCTACAAGACTGGGAACAGGCGGGCATCCAGATAATTGAAGATTTGTATGAGGACTGGGAACTGTTACCTTACCAAGCATTGCAAAAGAGATATGATCTGCCCAGGGGGGGGGGGTTTCTGATACACGCGGCTCTGGTTCATGCATTAAGGGCGCAGGGGAAAGGAGGAATATTATAACCCATGACGGCAATGGCGTGTATCAATACTCAATGATGGCGGCTGGGACTTTTAAGGCAGTCACATGCTTGTATTCCAGAATGCTGAACGAAGGGCTAGCACCACTAGATAACCTGAGAGCAAAATGGGAAGTGGGGATAGAGAGACCCATCCCAGAGACAGCGTGGAAACAGATAGTGCATAGGGCTTGAAAAAGCACGAGGAACGCCGTATTTCAGCTGGTGCATTTCTACATTCTACTTAGGGCATACTTAACACCGGGCAAGATCAGGAAGTATTTTAAAGTGGAAGAAGCAGCGTGCCCTAGATGTGGGAGTAAGGAAGCATAGCTTGAACATATGTTACGGGAATGCCCTAAATTAGGGGACTATTGGGAAGAAGTAGGAGACACTTTGAGAGCGGTCACAGAGAGGCAGTTAACTTTTGACATAGCAAGATGTATACTGCACTGGTTTCCACACACCTCCAAGACTAAGGTGTCCAGCAAATTTGTAGACATAGGGTTATTACTAGCGAAAAGAGAGATAACGAGGCACTGGACATCGAAAGACAGCCCCAGTAGTGGGAGATAGAAGGCTGAATTTATAAAATGGGCGCGAAGTGAAAGTACGATCAGATACCAACAGGCACGGAGACTAAATAGTGATAATGGTGCCGCTCGCAAGCCGAGGGAACTCTTGGCGAATTTGCTGCTCTCACATTCCCTTTCCTGGATCTGTCACTGTTGCTGAAGGGAGGAACCCTGCATCGCGTTGAACGGAGAAACACCATTTTCACGCTGCAAGCATTACCTGGACCTGCCGGAGATTAAGGACTGGGTCGGGACTGCGAGGCCCAGCATTCAGAGCGGCCGTCACTCGCCGCAGCTGGAGCCTCTTCCCGCCCCTCCCCCTTCTAATTTAACCCCTCCCCAATCTGCAAACGCGGGACACGCGCGGGACAAAGCGCGAGGCAAAGCCCGGCAAAGGGCGGGTCGTTTGAGGCCGTTGGAGAACGGTAGAGACCGGACCGGGCTACCCCCCTAACGCCTTACCTTCCAGGTTACCTTTACTGACCCGCCTGGCTGCTCAGAAGCTTGGAGGCAACACAATGGCCTCTAGCGAAACAAGAAGCAAGGCAGCTTCCATGGTCTCAGGTACTTTGGACAATTTTCTTGCTAAGGCAAATACTGTGGTCAATAAGGGACTTACTGTGTTGTAAAAACAAATTGTGGAGGGTATAGAAAATTCCCATCTGGCCTACAACAGCTAAGGCAAGAGAAGTCTTACTGCGAGTAAGAAACTATCCTGAGTACTCTTGAGGCACAACCAGTGCGTGAGTGTAAGGGTAAATCACATAGAATTCATGAACGTTTAGGAAATGTTTTATTCCTTTGATAAATCCAAAAGGAAATCCATATAAACCAAAGTCTTATTATCACGTTTTAAATATCCATTTTAAAGCAGATCCATTGCAAATTCATGGAGCAGATTAACACAAGGTGAAATGGAAAACCCCAATGCATTTCGTGCTATGGCAGCACTTCTTCAGGGGGATATGTTTCTAAAAAGAAAGGAAACAGAAACACTCTGTAGGTCGCTGAAATAACAGGAACTGAGAAAACGTAAATGTGGTGAGTGAAAGAGGATGCAAGAAACCTCCACGTTTGAGAAACGCCATGTGAAAATACAGTGTGATTAATCAAAAAAAATTAAAACAGGTAACTGCTTGTGAAAACAATGTGAAGAAGAATAATAGATAACCAGAGTAAACAAACGAACCGAGGTAGTAAAAGATCAACCGATGTAAACGAAAAACACCGTGTCGAAAATGATAAAGTGAAGAACTAAAGTGCGTGACAATTTTTTATAATATAAGAAAACGTGCCTTATGTAAACAAAGTAAACACCCAGTGTCATGAGTAGTCCATCACCTGAGCCAAAGGAGCAATACTGTAAGGCTTACCCATCACAGAAGAAACAGGCGCGTACAGAGAAATACGTCTGGTAACGCGGGACACAACCCGGAAGACGCCAGTGAAACCTGGCACCCGTTAATACAAGAATAAACTAAAAATAGATGTAGGACTCAAGGAAAACAGCCTGCGGCAGGTCGCCCAGAATAGCGGAAGGGTGTAGTAGACAGAGGACTAGATAGTAAACAAACCCTGAAGGCGAAGCAAAAGAACCGATAAAACAACAGCTAAGGACACCATCCAACTCTCATAGGGACAGAGACTCATTACGCATCATTGATGATGTGGGCCATCCCCCACCGCTGAGTTAGTACCATCTAGGGCTCTGGGGGACGGTCCCACATCAGTAGAATACATGGGTCATAGAGAGGATGCTGCCCCGAAAAGGAGAAGATCTAGGAAGTCCAAAAGGCGCCAAAAGGGCTAAAGTTGATCCCATAATGAATATCACTGAAGATAGCGTGGGCGCCCCCGGAACATCTGTCACGGGGAATGACATGGAAAACGATGAGCACTCCACCTCCCGCCCCCATACCCACGCACACCGGCCCATTCGTTTTTGGCGGGGCGGTTCCTAACACCACAGAGCACTTCATCTGCTCACTCACTGGTATCCTCAAAAACCTTTTGGATCCTCTCTCCCTCAAATTAGACTCTACAGAGACTAGACTTTTAGCTATAGAAAGACTAAGTGGTAGTGGTGGCGATCAGCCAGGGCTAAGAGTAAGCACATATGGAGCCCATGGGGATAATGTTGGGACTTCACATTCCCCTACTGTTACAACCACTGTGGCCCCTATTCTACCAATAGCTCCTTCCTGGGAAAACACCAGCATAGTCCCCGTGCCACAATCTGCCCCCGTACCCCTTCCCAGGCAACTCCCTCCGGTACCAACTGCTAGGAGGTCGAAGCCACCCGCTTCGGCCAGCCTATCTGGCCAGGAGAGACCATCAAATGAAACAGACAACTGCCCAAACCGGCTAGTTAGTTCTAATAACCGGCGAAAAGCAGTTAACTTGCCCCCAGAGGCGGCAGCCTATACTGTGATTCTGATGGGGGTACCAGAGCTTTCCAGCGACGTGGTGGAATCCTATGATTCCCTACGTAATAAGGTTATTAGCTGGTTAAATATCCAAAGGCCCCTACCACCTAATCTAAGAGGAGAAGTTCTCATGGTTAGAAGGGTTCCATGGGTTGGGTATTCCGCTAAGAAAAGTGTGGGGGATTGCATAATTGTAAGCTTCAAAAGTCCTCAGGTTGCCACCTATATCTGTAATTGGCTTGGGAGTTCAGGAAATACATCCATAGAATTGGTCCCCGTGTCATATTTTTACCCTAGTGTACGTGATTTAACTATGAGGCGGGATGATGGCTGGACAAGGGTGGGGTTTGCCGTTGATGGGTCAAGATATAGGCCCACCTGCAATGCTATCCCTGTTTATGGCAACTACGTACACCCCAACATATTCAGCTGTCTTGATCAGGTCGATTGACTCCATAAGGGTGCATCGTCACGATGCATCCAAAGCATCGTTAGTGAATCTGTAGGGCAGGGGATTGTAGGAGGTGATATTGATATCATCTTTCGAGAATTTGATGCCTCCCTTCGGGAAAGCTTAACTCCTATTAGCTCCAGGGGCCAAATAAGCAACTTACCCCAGAGTCCACTAGGTCATAACCTAACACCTATAGTCCCGCCTGCTCCTAACTTAACACCCACTGTCCCACCTATCTTGGAAACATTACTGCAAGGGCCCGTAGCTCCATCATCGGACATTACACCAGAGAAAACTGGGGGGGCTGGTATCTAATCCTCCAGCCGAAATCCTGGAGGTCCTTTCTTGGAATGTGGCGGGTATTGCCGATAAATTATATACAGATGACTGGGATTCCCTAGTAGGTAGTAGTGTTATCTGTCTTTTCCAAGAGACGTGGGCCAGGGAACCCCTGTGTAGAGCAGGATATGCAGTCTTTGAAATTCAAGCCAGGTGGAGTGGTAAAGGGAGGATCTCAGGTGGTTTGGCGGTCTGGGTAGCCAGTCATATTTGGTGTAATGCGGAGAATGTACCTACGTTCTCGCAGGACATACAGTGTGTTCTACTCAAGTGGCACAATGCTTTGAATCTGGCAATTATTAATGTGTACTCTCGTCCAGTTAGTGCGGCCATAGAATCACCCACACTAGAAGATCTTTCGTCATTCTTGGGCCAACTCCCCATTGATTGCAAGATAGTGATGGGCGGAGATTTTAATTGTCACTTTGAACTACTGGTAGGTCTAAAGAAGGGTGCCCTTACTGCTGAAGATGACTATTAGGGTGTTCCGCCATGTCAATCCCCCCATCCTAAATCTTGGTCTCCTCTCGCAGTCCAAATTAGGTCCCTAACATTAAACTTTGCGCTAAGGGCCTGTAATGGACGCACTCCTTCCGATATCCCTTCATCGTGTACCTTCAATAGAAAGGACCATGAATCGAGGCTGGGCTACATTTTTGTAGACATTGGTCTGTGGTCCAAGGTCCATGATTTTAGGGTAGCTGTAAGAACAGACAGTGACCACAACGCACTTTTATTAGATATGGTGCACCCTGCACTTGCTGTTGGGTCACCGTTCGTCAATCCCAGTGAAGATGCAGGGAATCTGGTTCTTAGCTCCAATAGACGTAGGGTAAAATGGGGGAAATTGGCAAACTCAGAAGAGAGTATAAGTAAAATCTATGAGATAGCACTCCCTAAGCTAAAAGAAATGGATGCACTAATTAACCAATCTAGACCCCCAGATTTTAATTAGAAATTAGCTCAAATCCATGTAGACTTAGTGGGAGCCCTAGGCGAGGTTTTCTACCCAGTGGTAGAAAAAGACTCGAACCTCAACCTGGTACAATTCTTCTTGTAAAAAGATTGAGACAGAGCTAATAGCCACAATAAAAGCAGGTTCTGATAAGGGTACGGTCGTTGAGCTTAGGCGGAAATACAGGGAAGCCATGGCACTGGCAAGGTCGGAATGGGATTGGAACAGATGGCAGGACCTCTCTTTAGCACTAGAAGCGAGGGATTCTAGAAAATTTTGGTCCCTGGTAAATACTGGCACAGGGGAAGCCAAAGCTGCAGTTGAGCCAAACATTACATCTTCTGTCTGGGAAGCCCACTTTGGCAAATTGTACCAAGATACCCCTGAATTTGCCAATGATGTGGCCTCTGATGCTATATCCAATCCTGTAGCTGGATTAGAATTTACCCTTGGCGAGGTGGTCAGTGCAATAGAGAGACTGGTGACTGGGAAGGCCCTGGGTCTTGACAGATTGCCCGGTGACCTCTTTAGACACCATCCAGAGATCTGGGGCCTGTACCTCCTCATTCTCTTTAATTCCATCGCGGGAGGTATGGAGATCCCCTGTACTTGGCTGCGGGCGGAGATAGTGCCTATTTTCAAAAAGGGTTCTCCTCTTCTCCCAGCCAACTACAGGCCGATCAGCCTCATAGATGTCCCCCAAAAACTATTTTCCCGCCTCCTCTTGGACCACCTTCTAGACTGGATGGAGGATAACGAAATCCTGAGTCCCCTCCTGACTGGCTTCAGGAAAAACACGTCCACCATGGACCAGATTTTCTGCCTCGTTCTCCTCTACTGGAAAACTGTGAGGATCGAGGGGGGGAGGCTGTACATGGTGTTCGTGGACCTGAGGTCAGCCTTCGACCTGGTCCCCCGCAAGAAATTATGGGAGGTCCTAAAGGAGCTGGGTGTTCCTACCCATCTACTACATGCCATAATTAGGCTTCACGACAGCAATTTTGCACATGTTAGGAGTGGGAGGGATGGAGCGTTGTCATCCAGGTTCCCTATTCTCAGAGGGGTAAGGCAGGGTTGCGTCTTGGCGCCAACCCTGTTTTGCCTTTTCGTTAACAGTGTCCTATTCCATCTCGACAATGTTAGGGACAATGAACCTCCCCTCTTGGCAGGCAGGAGGGTACCGGCTATCATGTTCGCCGACGATACCCTCTTGCTTTCCAAATCCCCGATGGGGATCCAACGGATTCTGGATGGATTTGGTCTTTTCTGTAGACAATATGATCTAGAGATCAATACAGAAAAGATCAAATTCATGTTATTCAATTGTTCCCCTAAAACTAGACCTACCCCATCATTGGGCTCAGCAAGACTGGAAAGGGTAAAAACTTTCCAGTATTTGGGGGTAACCCTACATGAGACTTTATCTTGGGACCCCCAAATAGTAAGATCCCGGCTAAAGCTGTCCCAACTGTCGGGGGCAATTTTGAAGGTTGCAAACACTTCTACTTTCAAACCCATTAGCCCGGCAGTAGAAATCTATAAAACCCAAGCTAAAGCGGCCGCATCCTATGGTAGTGAGTTACGGGGGTATAAAGCAGGGGCAGAACTTGTCAGTGTAGAAAACAATTTCCTCAGACGTCTCCTGGCCCTCCCCCGTGGCACACCCTTGCTCCCCCTAAGACTAGATGTGGGTCTCCCTTCAATAGCTGAGGATTTGGAATCAAAGCCATTAAGATTTTGGCATAGGCTCTGGACCACCGATCTCATCCATGTAATGAATTTGAACCAGCGTGATAGAATCCCGTGGCTGGCCTTTATAAAGAAAGAATTGTATCGCCTGAGACTCCCTGAGTTATGGGAGGTTCCTGAACAAGGCTGCCAAATGGTCTCTCGCAAAAGACTGGTGGAAATGAACAAGGAGAAAAGTTTAGCTTCTCTGGTGTCTGCACCCAATAACGGCACTTTAACTGATCGATTTCTGGATTCCAAAAATTCTTATCAATTTGAAGGTTTTATGGACATTATTTTTCCCATTTTAGCTAGAAAATTGTTATCCAATTAGGTTAGGCACTCTGCCTATCAAAACCTTTACCTGCAAATGGTTAAAGAGGGATGATAAAATCTGTCCAGGGTGTAGTAATCATGATGAGGAGGAAATCCATGTTCTGTTTTTCTGCCCAGCTTACAACAGACCAAGGAAATATTGGCTTGTGCCATTATGTAGGAACTCGGGCACTAGGAGTCACTTGTACTCGTACAGAATATTGAAAACAAGTACTCTGCCCCACATATTGCCAAATTCATAATGGCCATGTGGCAGATAAGGAAAAGACTTCTAAAAGACTGAACATTGATATGAACTGTAATGTAACTCCCATTCGTAATTGTACTTCCAAGGAAATGTATTTTTACCCCATGTTTTTATATAATTGAATGTCTTTTAAATGTGAATGTTTTATTGTATCTTTTATGGTCTAAAAGACCAAAATAAGGAATTTTTGGATTGGATTGGATAAGGCACTAGACTCTGCAAACGCATGGGAAACATTGGTTCAAGCGTTATTAGATCACCATGTTGATGAGGAGCAGGAGCAAGAAACTGAGGCTTGAGGGAGGCTCCCACAATTACAGGTACATAGAGGACTGTAAATAGTAGTGGCTGAATTAGGGTTTGAGACCGAAACGAGGCTCACAGCGAAACACACCGGTGGGGAGGGAGGGGGGAGGGCAGATTGGAGGGAGTTTGGATTGGGTTAGAGGGGGCGTAAGGTTTGTAAGTCGATGTATATGTTACACAAAATATGTAAATTTTCAGGACATCACGATGCAACATCACCATTGGATGACTCGGATGGAGTACAGTGGGAGTATTGAGATATATATATTACGATGATGAGACAGGAATATGGTTTATTGTCAGATGCATATATGAAACCAATAAAATGTTTTCAAAAAATGGTATAACTCCGTGAACAGTCATTGTAAACATGACTTGTCCAACCATTGTTGATACGTAGCTAAAAGGACACCTGAACATATTTATACAGAAAATGTAAACCAAACCGCAGGTCATTATATAATACAGTAATCTCCCAACACATCAACGCTGAAGTAGCAGTGACTCGTTACCCACACCATCAATTGTGCACAATGTTAATACTTGTGATCAGCCTTTATAGGAAACAATGAGGGGCGTGGCTTGGGCGCCGATGGCGGTGGTCGCCTGCGAGCTCGGCTCCGGGACTGTGCCCGGAATTATCCTGTAAATCGGAGGCCGTGGGGCACCCTAACCCCCGCAAACTGTTGATCGGATCGACTGGGACCTGCCGGGGACTTCGGTGCAGCCCATACATGAGGTGACCCGACGGAAAATCGAAGTTTGTGGATCCGCAGAGTGCGACCCAACATGGCGCCCGGACCTCATTGTTCCCTTGGACGGGACCATTGAACTGGATGAACATCGCTAGCCACAGCGTACCCTCCACCTTTTCGCTTCCCTGCGATATGAGGGGCTGGGTACAGATCTGATTGGACTCAGGCAACAGGGAACGTGCCTGGAGGGTCGGATGCCCTCACTATAGTGGACCTCGGCACACGGATGCCTGGAGGCCCTGCCTGCGGTACTGCCCCCCTGGACCGCACCTGGCTGCATTTCCCCGATCGACCCACTCCCATGGGAGGCGCTGCCCCTAGGCGCCACAAAGTCTCCGGTGGTGTTGGTGGCCCTCGCTCCGGGTCCTCATCAGCCAGGCGGGCCTGCCCGACCTGGCGCCAACTGTCTCCGCCTCCTCCTCAGTGCCCTCCGATGACTTGGTGGCGGCGCGGGCCGAAGCTGTGGAGGTCCAACAGGCCCTGGAGACGAAGATCGCCGACCCCCGACCCGAAGACCAATAACCGGGAGAGACATAGCCGAAGCCCGCACTTGGTGGCGCCTCTGGCTGGATCCACACAGCGTGATTCCTGCGACATGGGGAAACCAAGGGGAGCCAAGGGGACTACCCCAGCTGCATCAGATTCAGAGACCCCGGACAAAGAGGAACGTAAAGATCCGGAGAGTTCTAGTGGCGCACCACTGCAACAACAATTTGACCGTGTCTTGGAGGCGATTGCGACCACACGCTCGGCCCTCCAGCAGGACATTGCCCAGGTGGCGACGAGTCTGGGCCTCCTTAGAGCGGATCATGGCAAACTTTCGGATAGGGTCAAGGAAGTAGAAGGCTCGGTGAAAACTTTAGAGCCAGCGCAGCGCACCCTGGCCGCGACAATGAAGGATGCCCTATCCCGGATTACTGCTCTGGAGCAACGAGCGGAAGATGCGGGAGGCCGTAACAGGCGCAACAACATTCGAGTGGTGGGCCTGCCGGAGAAGATTGAGGATGGTGACATGGTGGCCTACTTAGAAGCCTGGCTCCAAGACACAGTGGCTCCGGAGGGTCTATCCTCTTTCTACACCCTGGAGCGAGCACATAGAGTTCCAGCGAGGCCGCCGCAACAGGGCTGTGCCCCGCGACCGGTGGTAGCACGGTTATTGCACTTTCGGGACAGAGACCTCATCCTTAATGCCGCCAGACATAATGGCCCATTCAAGGTGGAGAACAGCCAGGTGAACATCTTCCCGGACTACACCTATGAGACCCAACGCAGGCGGTTCTCATTCTTGGCAGTCAAACGCGAGCTCCGGAGCGAGGGCATCCAATACTCGCTCCTATTTCCCGCGCGGCTCCGCATAATTGTCGATGACAAAACTCAATTCTTTGATACCCCGGAGGAGGTCTGTAACTGGCTTGAACTTTATAGAGCCGGGAAGGATGGCTTTGGCTCTTCATCTCAGCTAGTGGTGGAGCCGGTACAGCGACGGCGATCCAAGAGAATTCGGAGTCGCCGTGGCCGATCGGGAGGACCCTCAACTGCGGCGACATCGACGGAGCGGAAGGGAGTGTTGGAGGTGTTATCAGCGTTGTCTGGCTCACGGGACGGCACCATCGAAGAGGAAGCGGACCCTGGTGACGAGGGGGAACCAACGGACTCGGAGGAGTCGGTGACTGATAGCGTCCACACGCCGGTGATTACACCGAAATCAGTTGAGGACCTTCTGGATGGACAGGGTTGACGGGGTGAGCTGCAATCGTTTGGGTGGGGGCCCGGAGTGGGGGTGGCGGGTGCCGACGATTGATCATGATTCCCGGGGAGGTGGGGGTGGGGTGCCTTGCTCATGCCCTGAGGGTTACCAGTACTGTTTTGGGCTAGCTTTAGTCCTGGTAGCCAGAGTATCGAGGGCCCACTGCCAACGCCCAGCCCGCACTTGGCCCTTAAGGCCTTCCTACGGTGGCGACCGCAGGATTAGTCGGGGACAGGGTTTTTTTTGAGGATATGGTTTGGATGGGAACTAGATGGTGCTATTTGGGTCCTGTTCTGGGGAGGGTGGGTAAGGGATTTGATCGAGTTGGGGTTGTTGAGTTTTGGTTGGGGAAAATGGCCGCCATCAGTGCTGGGTTGCTTGTTGTTCTTTTTTTGCTGGGACCCGGATGGGGAGACTTTGCACGAACAATATGGGACAATGGCTGATGTCGCTAATGTGAAATGTGTTACTTGGAATGTGCGGGGGCTTCACACCATGTCTAGACGTCACAAAGTACACGCTTATTTAGTGCGTAGAGGGGTACAAATGGCGCTGTTGCAGGAGACCCATCTGAACAAGGCGGAAGGGGCGGCGCTGCAGCGTAGGTGGAGAGGGCAGGTCTTTTGCACGTCGTACTCCGCGTATGCCAGGGGGGCGCTGATTTGGATTAGAGCTGGGGTTCCCTTCCAGGTCACGAAATCGGTGGTGGACCCGGAGGGGCGCTATGTGGCCATTTCGGGCACTCTGGGGGGGAGGGACCTGAACATTTGCTGTGTTTACGCACCCAATATGGACCAAGTTGCCTTCTTTTCCAGGTTATCGGGCTCGTTGGCCCACTTCTTCTCCGGGCCCCTCTTGCTCGGTGGAGATTTCAACTCAGTAGTGGATGTGGAGACTGATCGATCGCATCCGCCTCTCCGGTTCGCCGTGTGGCTAAAGGTCGTGGGGACTGGCAGATGCACTGGGGTCTGACGGATATTTGGAGGGCGCAGAGATTATTCCTACTTCTCGAGACTGCACGAGCTACACGTTAGACTAGACGGATTTCTTGGCTCGGCTGAACTGGTTTCAGCGGCGGTCCGGTCTGAGTATTTAACCAGGACCATCTCAGATCATAACCCCCTCCTGCTGGACCTTCGCTGGCTTCCTGGGGTGCCTGCGGTGCCCACCTGGAAGTTACGTCTCGAGATCCTTGAGGACAGTGTCTTCAAAACGGACCTAGGAGATAAGATCTCGGAATATTTCGCTTCCAACAGGGGCACTGCGAGCTCGAGGGCGCTAGAATGGGATGCTTTTAAGGTGGTGGTGAGGGGTTATTGCATCTCTAAAAAGGTAGGCATAAGACGGGTTATCCTTGACGACTTAGCTACTGCGGACCGGAAGCTTCGTGAGTTGGAGCTCCGCCGCCCCGGGCATCCTGAACTCCAGGAGAGCACGGTAGAGGCGAAGGAAGCGGTGGCGGCGGAGGTTGAACGGCTGCGCTGTTTCGACTACAAGGCCTATACGGTTAGGTCCCTTGCAGAGGGGGATAGGTCGAGCGCACTGCTAGCATGGCTGGCTAACCCCACGCGCCAGACCTCACTGACGACGTCCATGCGCATGGCAGACGGGACCGAAGTGCACACTCAGCCTGAGATCCTGAGCTGCTACCTACGCTACTACGAACGCTTGTATCGCAGTCGCTCTGCCAGAGACCCTGATTTGCTTGATGATTATCTACGACCCCTGGAGCTCCCGATGGTGGAGCCTGATGTGGCGAAAACCCTGGGGTCAGAAATTGAACTGGGGGAGATCCGCAGTGCCATTAAAAAGATGGCGAGGAATAAGACCCCGGGCCTAGACGGCCTTCCTATTGAATTTTATGCAGCTTATGTTGACCTCCTAGCACCAAGGTTATTGATAGTATACAGAGAGGCGAAGAGACTTGGTCGGCTCCCCGGCTCGATGTGCGAGGCCTTAGTGGTGCCCCTTCTCAAGCCGGGAAGGGACTCGTCCGATCCGGCGTCCTACCGTCCTTTATCAATGCTAACGGTCGACTATAAAATACTGAGCAGCATCTTGGCTTCGAGGCTGCTGGGTCACATGGGCTCTCTGGTACACGAAGACCAGGCTGGATTCATCCCCAAGCAAAACACGACCATGAACATCCGTAGGTTGTTCCGCTTGTTGGGAGAACCGCTCGTGGACGCCCCGTGCCCGGTGGTCCTATCGGTGGACTTAGAGAAGGCCTTTGACAGCCTCGAATGGGACTACCTGCGCGCGGTGTTACTGCGATTCGGCCTCGGCGAGGGTTTCATCAGATGGACAACAGTCCTATACGCCTCGGCATCGGCCAGGGTTCGGGCGGGCCCGCTGGTTTCCTCACAATACCCGGTGGAGAGGGGCACGAGACAGGGTTGTTCGTTATCCCCGCTTCTCTTTGCGTTGGCGGTGGAGCCACTGGCTCTGCTACTCCGATCGGGAACCCATTATAATGGCCTGCGGACACCCTCGGGCCCACATTACATCTCGCTCTACGCCGATGACCTGTTGCTCTTCCTTGAGGACCCGGTTACTGCCCTGCAGGGAGCTGCGACGGCGCTCACGGCGTTTGGGGAGGTCTCGGGCCTTCGAGTGAACTGGGCTAAGACTTGTATCTTCCCGGTTCGCAGAGGCACGCCTAGCCCTGTTGTCGGTGGAGAGATTAGATGGGAACCTGACTGCTTTAAATACCTGGGGGTGTACGTTTACCATGAACCAGCTGACCTCCTGGATGGGAATATTGCTCGCAGCACCCGAGCGCTACGGGGTAATATGGATTTCTGGGCGACGCTACCGCTCTCGGTGGCGGGGCGGATTGCTTTGCTCAAAATGGTGGCGCTCCCCTGGTTGCTGTATTATTTCCGAACGCTACCGATCTGGGTCCCGCCGGCCACATTTAGACTCTTACGGTCGATGATAGTCGGATTCCTCTGGGGCTCGGGCCGCTGAAGAGTGGCCCTCAAGACCCTGATGAGACCGAAAGACGAGGGTGGGCTTGCGGTACCGGACTTCGAAAAATACTACCTAGCGGCGCAACTACAGACCCTCACCCAGGAGATAGCCAGGGAATTCCGGGGCCCGGAGGACAGGAGGGGCACGGGGATGGCCAGACATGTTCTCTCCTTCATAGCGCTGCGACAGCGGCTGGCTTTACAGGACTTATCGATGGAGGAGAAGACCATTCGCCTGTGCTGGAACCGGGTCCATGCCCGGGGCCAACTGCGAATACCGTATGCGCCCGAAATACCTTTGGGCATGCTGACGGCTCTGCCCCATGGCGGTGATTGGTCGCGGTTAGCGGACTGGGAAGACGCGGGCCTACAATTGGTAGGGGACCTCTATGAGGACGGGGCGCTTTTGCCCTTTCAGGAGCTCATTGACCACTTCGAGGTTCCTCGCGGTGACTTTCTGTTGCACTCGGCCCTGGTCCGAGCGATCCAGGCACACTGGAAGCACGGGCAAGAGGAACCCCCTACATCTCCGGTGTGCCAATACGTCATGATGTCTGCGGGTACGGTAAAGGCGGTCACTTGCCTCTACGGCAGACTAATCAATGAGGGGCTGGCCCCCCTCACCACTTTAAAAACCCGTTGGGAGGAGGACATAGGTAAGGAGATCCCGGAGACGACCTGGTCCCAACTCATGCGACGAGCCTGGAAGGGCACGCGTCACGCCCGATTTCAACTGGTCCATTACTATATACTTCACAGGGCATATCTGACCCCGGCGAAAATCAAACAGTATTTTGCTACGGACACTGCGGACTGCCCCAGGTGCCAGGCGCCGGAGGCAGACCTCCTCCACATGTTGTGGTCCTGCCCGGGATTGTCCTTATACTGGACGGAAGTGGGGAAGACCCTGGAGGAGGTAACAGGGAGGTCATTATTGGTTGATGCGGCAGTGGGACTCCTCCACTGGTTTCCACATACCCCCAAAAACAAAATTACTAGCAAATTCATTGATTTGGGGCTTCTCCTTGAAAAACGAGAGGTGACCAGGAACTGGAAGGCACGGGTCGGTCCGACGGGAGGCCGATGGCACAGCGAACTCTTGAAATGGGCAGCGGGAGAAAGCACGCTGAGATATCAGTTAGCTAGGAGACAGCATAACGAGAAGGCACAGGAGGCAGCGCTGGAATGGGAGACATTGGTACAGGCCCTAAGGGATTATTGCGCCCCCAGCGACTCCGAAAGTGAGGAAGCAGCTCGCCCCGAGTCCCGATAGGCGATTACACCTTTTAGATCTGTTACTCTCCTCATGGGTCCTCTCACCAATCCTACTGCGGTTGTTGCCGTGCACTGATGGCGGGGTGGGGCGGGGGTTAATTCGGTTTATAGTGTTTTGGGGGAGGGGTTTTCTTTTGGTTTTGTGGGCTTGTTTAGAAAAGCAGATGACGGACGATGGAACATCCGGACCAGCTTCAACTTCCTGTTGAGCCCCCCTTGAATTATGCCGCCCAACCATTGGGCTATGGGCTGAATGGCTGTGTACATATTGCTGGGGGGCGGAGGGTTACATTTCACTGACTTTGTTTGATTTATAATGCTGGTCAAGTATGTAACAATTTGCTAATTCCTGCAATAAAAATATATAAAAAAAAAATAAAAAAAATTATAGGAAACAATGACCCATAACCGGACCAGTAACTCACCCACAGTATCATTAGTGATATCTGCTTGATTGTGATAACTAGTAAAATTACAATCAGAAGCACAATATAATGAAGGAATATGCAGGAACATCAACAAGACAACACATTAATAGAATTGTTTTCGTTCGTGTTTTACGGTTTTTGATGCAGAAATGTGTTTCTATCCCAGTTTAGGGATTTCACAGTTCCTTAAAAGTTGGATATCTTGCATCCAAACGGTGCCATTAACACTAGGCCAATAGCGCTATATTTCCAGTCGACAGAGCTTAGGGGCACGAGAGTCATTCTGATGTGATGCTAACTTGGCAAAAGACGAGTACAAGTGCCACAGTGCTCTGCACCTATCGGGATAGTAAGGTTACTTGATGTGTTCAAGACCTGTGCACAGAGAGGCAGAGTCAAGGACCACTAATGAAGGCTGGAAGATAATTCTTTCTACTCCAGGGGGGTGAAGGTGGTTTAAGACCTTGCTTAACTCCCTGCAGGGCAGAAGTAGTGAATACTGAGAAATGGCAATGTGGTTTGAGATGGACTGTTATCTCACATGAGCACAGGAAAGTGGTGTACTTGTCAGGAGACATGGCCACCTGCACTTGTATGTTGTGCCTTTGGCACCCGTCTCCAAATATTTGCTGAGAGATTATGGAAGCCTTTGGATGCTTTGAATCTGGACTCCTTGGGCTGACGGGCAGCTTCCATTTAGGCAACCTCAACAATAGCAGCCTGCCACTTTAGCACACCTTTAGCCTCTCCATGATCAGGAGCCACTTTAGCAGGATCCCTGGAAGTTTGATGTCGATGTAGCTGGCGAAGGTGCTGTAATACTGACATCTGAAGTCCGACACAGCCAGGCATGTAGATCAGGTACAGCTTTACGGTTCAAGCAGTCAGGTTGGACAGATGATCTCTGAAAGTAGATTGGCGCAGACTCTAGCGTAAACCTCTGTGACACCAGACAGGTACACTCATCAGGATAATGTGTGCTACTCTCCTGAATATCACGAGAAACTATCCCAGCAAGCGGGAGCAATTACTGCACCCCAAAACCACATAATCGCTGCCTCCAGCCAGGATCAAGGTTGTTTACCCAATTGGCCTGTGAACCTGAGATCATTTTTGGTCTCCTAGGGCACGCTTCGGGCGCACTAAACTTGGAGGTTGGATTATCTCTTATATTAAGTCCCCCTTAAACTCTTTTAAAAGGAAAAACACCAGGGAAGTAAAGGAACAAATACTGGGAGGGGGGTGCAGGTACATCAAATTAGGGGCTTTCTTCTCCATGCACATCCCTGAATTAATCAGTCTGTATGTTTGAATGTAAGGATAGTTTCTCGTGGTGTTTATTTTTTTCTTGAGTTTGTTGAGAAATATTCTGTCCACTTGTTTCTAAATTAAAGCTGAGCAACTAGACGTTTGACACTACATCCCTGGATTATTCAATTAACTTTCTCACTAAAGTTTCTACTTTCTTTTTTATTAGACATATATGAGTGATTTTTCCAGCACACATAATAAGCAGCATCTCCTATGAGGCTGGAGGAAAATTAATAATAGATATGTGAATACAAACCCAGCCATTGACCTTTCCCTCGAGGTTGTTGATGAATTTCAGAGGAGTTTCACAAAAAGAAATAGCTTATGGAAACATGGGCAATGTTGTAGACAAAAGTAAAATCTATGGTATTTCAACAAGCCGCATATTGGGCTGACAGCATGAGACTACCGGTACTCATCGACCAATTGTACCCATATACCCTTGTCGTTTCTGAATATTACAAGTGCATCATTTGTGTATTTTTCTTCACTCCAGTCTAATACTAAAGAAACCTCATTTTCGTAGGAACTATAAGCACATACATGTTTTGCGTTTGTGAATATATTGCTTAAGGCTTGAATTATTATAATTCAACAACTTGACCCTTCTAAGGGTTCGATTGGGAAGTTTGATCCAGACTTTTGTTAAAGAAAAACTTAGTATCCACCTTTGCATCCTCTTCAGTGTTTACCTGTTACAGTAGGAACCCATTAGCCCAACTATCAGGAGATGAATTGCCAATGATGGACCGGACTATTGAAATGATCATGATGCATCTTTTGATTTGCTCTCTGGCATAGCCAGTATGAAATACATTTTAAAAACATGCTTAAATCCTTAATGCCTATTCCCTGATATTTATTTGCCCGTCTCATCTACCCCCGTCAACGCCTCTAAACACTATGAAATGTTTTATATGAACATCCACTAGTTGGATACAGTGGAGTGGGCTTTTTTTCCAAGAAGAATTTTTGTTTTCCTAGCTCATGAAGACAGAAGTGTCTTTGGGCCAGGTGCAATTGGGTGGAAGACCTCTAGTCAAATTTGATTGTACAAGGGCAGGAGTCTCCAGCCTTTTTATGTAGTGAGAGCTACTTCTGCTCAAGGAAAGTCCTCATGAGCTGCTATCATATTTTACCACTGTAAAATAGTGCCATTGGCATGACTGGCTGTCACTCTAAGCATCTTGAGACGAGCAGTGCTACCTTAAATATTACTTGGACTTTCTGTGTTACTGGGCTTGGCTTCACCTCTAAGAGCTGCTTTGAGGGTGTTGATGCGCTGCCAGTAGTTCCCACGCTACTCCTTTGGAGACTCCTTATTTGAGACCCCAGTAGTACTAGGGTATATGTCTCGTTGTAGACCCCTGCACTAGGTAGATCCCTCTACTAAGCAACTTTTGTCTATATGTACCAAGACCTTCAGTTGTAGCATGACTGTAACTTAGACCTGCAATTGCACAGGCTTGGTGCAATAACTAATCTAACTCCAGGTCTAGTGGTCCAGGCGCTCTATCATGTCAAGGTCAGCGCAACACACATGGATCCACTGGCACTACACAGGTCCTGTTCACTGGCTGCCCAGGAGTTATACTTGTGGGTGTCTGTGGGATGCCTCCTTTTAAGTGGAACCCATGTTTTTGCTGCCATTTTCTGATAAACCTAGTTGGTGATACACTGGGAAGGATAGTATGTTCCTCTCTCATTGAAGAACCTTTAAGTATACTCAAATAGTCACATCTTCTCCTGAGATTCAATCTAACTGTGTTAGTCAGTTGGAGGCAACTTTTGGAAACTAAAAGGCCATAAACGGAGGCACTGGTGGTTGGCGGGGATCCCTCGTACTGGCCACCCAGTTTCTGCTTTCGACCAGCGTGGTCTGTTGCCTTTTGCCCCATTGAAACCAGGGCCCGCTGTTCAATCAGGCTCACCCATTCAGCATCCACAAGCGTAAGTCCTGGAACACTGGCTTTTGCACATCAGGCTGTGTGAAGTACTGCCCTTTTTGTCTTCCTTCTTGCCTTAACTAGTAGTAGGCGTACTAAAATTAGTGGAATACAATCTGTTTGCAACTGCCAACACCTACTGTGAAAAGGCATCAAAGGCTACAGGCTTGCTGGTGGGCTTCATATCCACGGTCCTATCTCTGTCGCTCCTGTGGAACGCATTGGGCTTTACACAGATGCGGCTTTGGCTTGTCTGATGGTGCACTGTATCTCGGGAAGATCTCTGAGACAGAGGCTTATTAGCTGCTGAAGGCGCCACCACGGTGGCCGGTCCTGCAGATTTCTGTACCCCAAACTCCGGAATTATCTGCCTCTGAATCATCTGCCTCTGAATCTCTGCTGCACCTCAAACGCAACAATTTCGCAAACACTTGACAAAACACATTTTTCTCTGTCCATGGCAAGTTTCTGATTTTGCACGTCAGGCCAGGTGGCTTTCTGATGTATGTTGTAGAAATAAATAAATATATATTTTTTAGTGCTACAACCAGACAGTGTGGAAGAGGGTTGCAAAGATAGCCATTGGACTAGTGTGCTCATAGTATTCAGTGCGCTTTCCTGAATGTGCTCCCGCCCTCTTACTGGCCGGAGCTTGCAATCCGCACCTTCCCTGTAACAGCTGACAGTGCCTGTGCTTGCTTCCTGTTTCACAGTTTCCTTCGTTGCCAAGAAAGGTGCAGGAAGTGTTTGTTTGAGCTGTTTGCTTGGTTTGCCTTTGTTTCAGCTCGTTTCTGCAAGCGACGGACTGCTCTAAAACAAGTCGATGTTCTCGCACGCCGGGGGGTAGCAAGAGTTAATCTTTTTGAACCTGTGAATCTGTTGAATGGATGAAGTGTGACATGCAGCTGACTGTGTGTGAATACTTGTCCCTGAGGGTATTCACTGTAATGGTAATAGGGGTGTGAGCTCCTCTGCTTGAGTACTTGCTGACAGAGGAAACCACGACTGAGGCATCACACTGCGGGGGCGGGATTTTGATCGCTATCTTATCACCCTTGATCTAAACCCCGTTCTGGTCGACTGAACCTTTATTGCCTGTCATTGAGGGAAGAAAGTGCATCTCTTACCAGGTTAGTTCAATCAATAATGGACTCAGCTCGGAAGAACCACAAACTACTTCTAGCTTTCAAAGATTTATTATAAGGTTAAAGTCAATTGCAAATACAGGCATCTCAGAATGAGATTCAAAAGATATACGGGTACAACTACATACATGTGCTCTCTGAAAGCCCTCAGACGAGCAAAGAAAACTACAAGGACTAGTTCCAAAATTAAAAGAGCCGCAAGCATAGACACGTATTGTGATCTCTCAGTCATTTACAGCCGGAATAAAGGTTTCAGGTTAGGCTGTCCCTACCCTGCTCTGGATGGTATCCCTACTTAACAGAATCCCAACCTAACAAAAGGTGTCAGTTGTGAATGACTTCCAAGGAAGAGCATCCACTCTTAGTCTCTAGGTGAAAACCTATGATCTCCAGTCATGACCCCTCTCTGCCTACCCATCCGCTCTCTAAAGGGTCCTCAGGCATCTGCTCTAACTCCACCCAGGGGTGCTGTCCCTAATACCAAACACACAACAACATTTGAGACGCCCCTCGTGAGACGCCCCTCACGTGGTGTTGGTTCTGGCTTTTTCCATGATGCTCTTCTTTTGGGCCTCGTGCGTTAGAGTTGACCTTGCTTCTCAGACTCTTCTCCGGCCCGCCGATACCCCTTAAAACATTCCTGAACCCTCCTCCGTGTCTGTGCCAGTCTCCTGAACAACCCTCTATTCATTCGATGTATAATTGGATCCCCCCTCTCACTTGCGGACAGACATCTGCAGCTAGGATCCCAATCCTCATAAACTTCTAACGAAAGTTTGCAACATTATTTCTCGGCACAGACTAATACGTGTGAATCAGAGTCTTTTAAACATTTCAGGCCTACAATATTTCTCATAATGATTATTCTTCAAATCCTTCATTAATCAATATCATGTTAATACTCTGCTTTATGATTATATAAACACATCTATAAAATATAAACCTATTGAAACAGAATTACTAAATAACATTAGTGCACTCCATATTAATGTAAGTGGACCCCTTTCCCAACTCTTTCAGCTCTGGCCATGAGGCCTATTCCATTCTGTACTTGACATTCCTTCATTAGCAGCTACATAATATGGATCAGGATTAATCACTCGTAATAAGGTTATACATTTTCACACATTTCTGCATTAGTTCCACTTCTATATAAAATCTTTAGATTAACTACACATTTCAGAATATAGGTGAATATAATATCAGCACTCATGGCATTTCTCTCATGACTTGTGCGTACTACGTGTAAGTGTGGTGCACTCATACATTTTGGTCAGTTTGCGCTCTCTCAACACCCAGGGGCGCCACTAGACCCGAACTTCAAGGGGGGGCGAATAGGCGATGGGTGTTTAAGACTCACAATCACAGCCAGAGCGCCTCGAGTGCTGGTGGCGGGCGTTTCAACAGCTTCTTTTGGCACTCTCCTACCCCATAACCCCCTCCTGCATGAATTCCCTCACTACCACTCTCCAGCGGTACATCTCACCTCTCCAGAGCCTTTCTCTGAGGTACATTTCATTTTTTTAGCGATACTCACAGTTCGCTGACACTCAGTTCTGTGATGTGCAGCGCACACTTTCTTTGCAGCAGTCACATTAACCTTCCGTGCTACCTTAGAATGAGGCAAGACTGCCACTAGACAAAATTGAAAACTCTACCAGTAGTCCGTCAGTGAGTCGAAAAGTAACGTCCGTTATAGTATTTGAAATGAACTAATCCATATTCTTGCATGGAAAATCACAGCATCCAGCTGATCTTATGGAATGCTTGACCATGGATTTTAGCCAGTAACACTTTGCAACTTGGGGTTTTCGTGACCCAACTTACAATATAAAAAAAAAGTACATGTCCCGGAATGAAGCATTGCGGTGAATGGAAAGCCAGGAAGGCTGCAGGTGTCACGTGATCGTCAATCCAGCACCATACCCCAAAGCCTCAGCCCTAGTCCCCTCCTTGTGCCATCCCAAATTCTCATTCTACTCTCCCCGCTTGCACCCGCCCGTTGCTGCAGATGGAAATAAGTAGGCATTGAGAACTACCTAAAGAACAGATATACTGTGGGTTCCTTTGTAGAAATATGTGTATATTCATGAGAGCTGTGTATATTTTATATGTGCAGAGTAAGAGGTGCACTCTTGTAAGTACTGGGTGATGGTGAATAGTGTGAGTGAGTGCTACGTGAGTGGTGCGAGTGTAGGGTGAAAAATATGCTGATGTGAGAGGAGGGCCCATGTGAGTGTCCGGTGAGAGGAGTGCGTGCAGAGTGAGTGCAGGGTGATGTGAGTGGTTTAAATGCAGGGTGAGTGGTGTGCCTGTGTGTGTGGTGTAGGGTGAGGGGCAAGAGTCAACGGTGACCTGTGAGAGTGACTGGTGATTTCATGATGAAAGGAGTTAGTGCAGAGTATGTGGTGTGTCCCTATGAGTTCCGGCAGACTACTGCCCCTGTGTTCAGGCAGGATGAACAGAGATGCAGGATAAGAGGTTTGTCTGTGTGAATGCAATGTGAGAGGAGGAAATGCAGGGTGTGAGCTCTGTGCTTGTTTGCGTGGTGTGAGAGCTGTGCCAATGTGAGGAAAGAGTGAGATGTGTGAGTGACAGGAGTGCATATGTGAGTGCACAGTGAGCAATGTGACAATGTGAGAGTAGGGTGAAACGAGTGACTGCAGGGTGAGCGATGTGACATATGAGTTTGGGTGCGGGTGAAAATGCAGAGTAGGAGGTATGAATCTCACTCAAACAAGCACATCAGTGAGAGTGACTGATGAGTGAAGTTTCACATGGGTGCAGGGTGAGTAGTGTGCTTGTGTAAGGGCAGGGTGAAAAGCGTGAGTGCATGAGTGGTGTGAGTGCAGGCTGATCACTTTGAGTGCAGGGTGAGAAGTGTGCTCATGTCGCCATAAAGTAAGTAGAGAGATAACAGCCTAAGTTCATGGTAAGGGGCATAAGTGCAGTGTAGTTGCTGTGAGTGCAGGGTGATCGGTGTGCTCGTGTGAGCGCAGGTAAGAGGTGGATGAACAATGTGAGTGCAGGGTAACTGTGTGAGTGCAGTGTGATCGCTGTGAGTTTAGTGTGAGTGTTGCAAATAACAAGTAAGTGAAGTGTTATGTGCATGCAGGGTGAGCAATGTGCTCATGTGAGTGCAGAGTAAGGGTGAATGGCTTGAGTGCATGGGGAGCAGTGTGAGCGTGAAAGTGAAGGGTGAGCGGTGAGAATGAAGAGTGAGTTGTATGAATACAGGATGTATTCCCAATCACCTGAGGTAACTCAGCATTGTATTTACTGATGACTGGCGGAGGAGTGAGTTACCTGAATCCAGGATATATTCCCAAATGCCAGGAGTAATTCAGCATTGTATTTACGGCTGGCGTAGGGTTTCAGATACAAGTTAAACTATTGCTATTATGGCATCAATGAGGGATGGAGTGTGCAGGAAATAAATAATGTGCTGATCCTACAACAAACTTGCAGTCTCCTGATTAGGGTTGCCAGCTGATTGGATTCCTACCAGCACCATCGGTGTTTAGATGTCCCAAGAGGTACAAAAAAAGGAAAATCACCTATCATGTCATGACCATGTCATGAGTGATGTAATATGTAATGTCATCAGCAGTGCATTACACGCGCAAGTTATAGTGAGTCCAACTAACTATAACGTGGAATTTCATTGGTTTTATGTCAGTAAAATTTCCAGCTAACTATAACTGTTGTCAAACCTATGGTTTTTTCAGTGAATTTCATAGGTTTTTCAAATGCTATTTCCTAACTATAACGTGTGTAAAACCTATGGTTTTTTCAGTGAATTTCATAGGTTTTTTGAATGCTAGTTCCTAAGTATGAAATCACGTTCGTAACTAGATAGTGTCGCCGCCTACACGTCCTAAGAAGCGCATGTAAAGTCATGTGACTTGAAAACAACACTTGCAATTGGTTCTCAGTAGTTTCTGTTCTGGAATTACACGAAGCACTCCACCCACTTTCCTCACAATCTTTTCTACTCTCAAGAGACAACAACGTCCAGCATCTTCCGGAAAACTTTGCTGAAATGGCTGCCCTTCCGCATTCATCTTCCGAATCTGAAGGAAATGAGCGACCACCGTTAAGAAGAAAAAAGGAATCTTTCATTTGGCAATTTTTTACTTATCCTGAAGATCAAAAGAAAGTGAATGCGCCAAAAGTAACCTGCACGATATGCAATTCGGAGCTCTCAAGGGGAAATCCAGATAGAAAATATTCCTTTTCTATACACACCATGCAGCGGCATGTTAAACAAAGGCACCCTGAGCATTATGCAAAAGCATCGACAAGAGCCCTGGCCACGCTATTACCATCAGAGGTGGCCAGCACATCTTCTGGTGAACGACCTCTATCTCCATCGAGTGCTGAGATGGACTTGAGACCATATCTTGCGAAGGTGCATATGAAATGCAACGAGTGTGGAAAAATTCTTTTGTATGGAGAGCAGAGCCTCGTTCTTATTAAACTGAAAATTGAAAGTCACAAATGCCCCAAGAAAAGATAAATTTCTTCACTTCATTTTCATAGTATTACATACTGAAAAATGACGTAGCAACTTTAAAAAATCGAAAGCATCATAACACTTGTTTCCAAAAAAAAAAAAAAAAAAAGTTCTTTTCAGAATTAACTCTTTCTACCAAAACGTGCTCCAAGAGCATATTATGAGATGGTTTTTCGCCGCTTTATTTTAGTGCGAGACCGGGTGCGCACACCCTCCTATCGCGTACAGGACCTGACACTTGCATGTGAAGTCATGTGACTTCAAAACAACACTTCTAATTGGTTCTTGGTAGTTTCTATTCTGGAATTTACACGCAGCACTCCACCTTCCATCACTTTCTTTTCTACTCTCAAGAGAGAACAACGTCGAACATCTTCCCGAAGACTTCGCTGCAATGGCTACCGTTCCGCATTCATCTTCCGAATCTGAAGGAAATGAGCGACCACCTTTGAGAAGAAAAACGGAGGCCACGCTATTACCATCAGAAGTAATCAGCACATCTTCCGGTGGACGACCTGTACCTCCATCGAGTGCTGAAATGGACTTGAAACCATATCTGGCGAACGTGCACATGAAATGCACGAACTGTGGAAAACTTCTTGTATACGGAGAGCAAAGCTTTATTCTAATTAAACACAAAATTGAGAGTCATAAATGCTCCAAGAAAAGTTAAATTTCTTCACTTTATTTGGATAGTATGACATACTGAAAAATGTCGTAGCAACTTTAAAAAATCGAAAGCATCATAACACTTATTTCCAAAAAAAAGAAAAAAAAAATTCTTTTCAGAACTAACTCTTTCTACCAAAACGTGCTCCAAGAGCATATTATGAGATGTTTTTTCGCCGCTTTCATTTAGTGCGCGTCCGGGTGCGCGCACCCACCTATCGCGTACAGGCGTCGAGACACGCATGTGCAGTCATGTGACTTTAAAACAACACTTCCAATTGGTTCTTACTAGTTTCTATTCTGCAATTTACACGGAACACTCCACCCACTTCCCTGGAAAACCAGTTTATCGAAAAACTTTTAATGCCTCCTCTTATGAAATATTCGACATCGTTCACATAGCAGAGTAGTAAATAGCACTATATACACTCCGTCCCTTAATTATAAGAGACTTATTGCTATGTGAGAACAACTTTTGTTTTCACGCGATAATGTGAAATGCTGAGCCTGTTACAGAATTTTCTTTCACATATATGTTACTATTCTCCTTCGAGCACTAACACAGTAGAAAATACCACCAATAGCGGTGATATTTTTTACACCGAGAACGGGCGATTTGTATCGCTGAGAGCCCTTACAATTATAAAGTTTTATTTCCTAAGTCTCTGATCTCCAACTGTGCAACGTGGCTCCCCTGTGTCGTAATGAGGTCCATAGACAAAAACTACAGGGCCAGCATTATACACATGCACAGAACCACAAAACCACAAGAGCTACCATGTTAATATATATCCTTAATATAATAAACCTCTGAGAATAAATACATATTTCCGTGGCACCCCATAACAGAAATTTGGCGTCCTCTGACTCTGCTCCATTACCAAACACCCTAACCCCCCGCCCCCCTCACTCTTCACTAAACTCCGCACTCCACCCCACCCGGACCCCCTATTACAAACCCCCAACCTACCCTCCCTGCCCAAGCCCACCATGAACCTCAAACCGCCCCTGGAAAACTTATAAGACACAGGATTACTAAAACTCAAAGAATAGGCAACAGGCAGATAATCTAAATAGTACATAAAGGCACATATTTTTTCCATAATACTATTGAAAAACATGTTCTATTTTTTATAAATCTATCATGCATCTGACCCTCTAGAACCGCTTTCAAAACGTGAACTATAAACCTCTACATTTCATTTTCAAACCATACACTTTCAATTACATTATTTTTTTTTTACAATTCATGTAATGTTACACACCTTTTCTAAAATACACCAGTCCCTGTTATTTATAAGGATTTATTTTCAATCTTCATCAGTGACACTTTCTTAACATATAATGAAAATCACTGTAACTTTTTAAACGACAATGCTAACGCGGTAAAAATAACCCTCCATTTGCTTTCCTTTAAGAATGCAGACTATCTACCCCACGCATGCGTTTCTTGATATTTGCATTTGGCAGCGAATACCGACCTTGAATCGGAAGACATGAACAAGAGCTCCATTGTCACATTTAAAACTTAACGTAGCATCTGCTCACACATATATCTTTCACTTAGCTAACATTCACAGAAAACAGCATTGATGTAAAAAAAAAGTGACCTTCAAGAAAAGCTACTTTTTTGATAACTACTAAGCAATATTTAAGTGACTAGACTCCTAGAAAATTTATCAAGTCATTCTGCTCCTCTCCACTGCATAGCCGGCGACCTAATTCTGTGGAGTTGCTATACAACCGGCAGTACTGCGCCGTTTCCTTTACCATCTTGGGAAATTCAAAATGGATGTCCCTCCTGCCTTCGCAAACGAGCCGGACCACTTAGAACTATTTCGACAGAGAATACTTCTGTACTACGGCAACTTAGCACTCTCAACTTTGAATACTTCATATCGATTATCATTTCGATATTCGTATTTCACCTGTGTGCAGCCTGTATTTCATTGCCTGAGCTGTGATTTCACGTGGGCCCTGGATTTATGTCTCTGCAATTTGGTACCTCCTGAACCGAATTACAATCACCTCATGAATCCGTTACTTGATCATGAACAGCTTTGTTACAACCGAGGGTTTATGGCCTTTGCAGCGATACAAGGAGTTCTGGGTCATTGGAATATATTTGCAGCGGCGCAAGATTTCCTAACAGAGAGCTACATCGAAAACCCACCGAGCTGCCCAATGATGGTAAAAGACGCTCCAATAATGACAGATCATGAATGCTCCTTTGATCTTCTCAATTGGATGGCTGACATGTTTTCAGATGATAACAGTGATTTCCTGTTAGAAGCACTTGCCGCCTACTTTGCCTACACAATGGACGGTTAACTCTTTCCTAACAGAGAACTACATCGAAAACCCACCGAGCTGCCCTGTGATAATAAAAGAGGCTCCGATTTTAACAGATCATGAGTACTGCTTTACTCTTTTCCATTGGATAGCTGACATACTTTCAAATGATAAAAGTGATTTCCTGTTACAAGCAGAACCTACCTATTTTGCCTAAACAATGCTTCAATAACTCTTATATAAGCCATTGACGTCCTCATTTCCTTTTGCTTCCCTATATTCTTCACGTTATTTTCCATATTTTCTTTTGAAGAACAGACCTATTGGCTTTACTAACAGTGGACATTATGATTTCGTGCTGGTTAAATTTTGGTCTTTTATGTGGACTACATTTCTTTCTTCAGCTACTCGATGTTCAACTTTATTTTTTTACAGTCTAATCTCAACAATTCTATTGCATATCTTATCTAAGGTTATTTCAAACGTACTCGATGCAAAACTCGCTAATATATGCTACATGTGCCCTAATTAATGTGTACATTTTAAACGAGTTTTTTATAACTATAAACGCCATTTCGCATCTCAACTGCTTATTTCCGCCTCACACGCCTCTACTCCTTTAATTTCCTATAAAATTATGTTTTTAAAATACTTTACAGAAAAATATGTTCTTTCAATAATATTTCCATTATTACTTGTGCTGTATTTCAAATGCAATACTACAACCTTCAAAAGATATCTCAATACAGTAGTTCTCCTCATTAGTGATTCGCGCAGCATCCAACAGATTACATACATGCACCGCTCACCATTTTATCGCTTTTGGCGCCTTTTTTTCCCCTCACACACTGACATAACACAAACTTGATAGTGCTTCGCATGTAGACAGCTGATTGATCAAGTAATGATGTATAACCACTTGCATTTTCATATATCGTTCCCTAACTGAAAGGCCAGAGACCTTCTTCCATTTATTAAAATATGATATACTTCCTTATAAAAGTGTACAATGTTTTTTTCTAACTATATTCATTTTTCTTCAACTATAGCGTTTGTATTCCATGTACTACTGACAATACCAATTACTGTGTTTTTTGCAATTTCTGTACTCATATTACATAATGATTTGCCTTTAAAACAGTACATTTCTAAATAAACATTTCAAATATTCACGGTTTCTCCTTTAATCCATAATCTCAACTGAAATGATTTCATATTGAAAAACTATTCATGGGTTCCACATAACCTTAACTGTAGTAACTGAGGACCTTATTTATGAAGACCTTTCGCCGCCGGTGCCTCATTTTTTAAAATGTGAAAAACTGACGCACCGGTGGCGCAAGGCCTTCATAAATAAAGTCCTGAATGTTTTCTTTTCTCGACCTCACTTACTGATACTAGAACCTGCAAGCCAATTACGGCCCGTGAACTCTTTCTTAGTAGGTCGCGCACCGTACAGACAGTTATACCACTGTTAAAAATTTTTTTTTACTGTTACTAAGCACCGCCACAGTTCCGCTTCACTTAAACTTAATCACTGCTCCCACGCTTCTACAGGCCAGACGCTATGTCGTATTTCTCTCCTTATCACCCTTTCATCTCCACAATAACAAACAGTTCTCCGCCAGCCACCAGAGAACAGAGTCAGATGCAGAGGCACCAAAGAGTGAACCCATCACCAACTGCCATCTCCGGCTGTTTCCAAGGTAACACCTCATTCTGCACCTTGCTGAAGGCACAGGTCAAAAGTTCATGTCTCAACGTTCTACAGCAAACTAAGAAGACTGTTTTCCCTCCAGAAACACCTGCCAATCCACAACTCTGTTACATGTCTTTTTTTTTCACACCCAATAGTACTTTTCGTTTAACATAAACATTAACATGCAACGTACTGTTCAATCTCCACTTATTACAATCAACCAATCATTTTTATTTTTTTAACCACACCCAGCCTCTTCCTTTTTCTTTATTTAGAATTTCAACTTCTAACTACCATTCCACTTCCAGAACCGATCGGAGGACGACTACAAATCCCTTGAAAATGAAGGTCTGGCTAATAGGACACAGTTATATTCACTGGAGTGAAAAATATGCAGTAAGCAGACGAATTTGCAACCTCGGCTTACCAAATGTACACATAACATGGATTGCCAAAAGAGGATTGAAATGTCACCAATTTATTCCATTGGTGAAAACTTTTATGCATCTCCCAGAACCAGACCTTATAATTGTGCACTGTGGTGGGAACGATCTAGGCACAATCACTGGGGTAGGTCTGAAATGCTTCTAAAAGACACCTTTCGACAATTGATGACACTTTTTCTCGATCTGCCTTGGTATATTCCAATATATGCCAAAGACAGAAATGGAATTGGTCCAATCAACATTGTGCACAATTTGAGAAAGCAAGGAGACATGTAAATAAATCTGTTTCTGCGTTCCTCAGAGATTATAGCATGGGTTCTATTTACCACAACAACTTGCGATACCACATGCAAGACGTCTATAGGAGAGACGGTGTTCATTTCACGAATGAGGGAAACAGAATCTTCCTCTGCAACATCAGGCTCTGCATCGGTACTTACTTATAAATGCAGAAAACACTCAATTAACACAATGGCTCTTTTCAGAGCCACCTTATATCTAAGCACTCAAACTTCTGATTTATCTCCATTTTCACACTCTTGTAAATAGGTGTGCGCGACCGGGTGCGCGCACCCCGTATTTTTTTTCGGGAAAAAATTATATCTTTTTGCGTTTAAGGGCCTTACTGCACACCCTGAGAAAAGCTACGCAGCAAAACAATCTCTACCTTCTCCCCTTTCCATGTTTCAACGCTTTGAAATGAACAATATATTTACTCGCAGTGACAAAATGGCGGACAAAACTTCCTGATTTCCTTCGAATCGAACGTTAAGACGTCACACAGCAAAAAAAAATTCCGCTCACGCTCAGCCGCTTGAGTGCGCGCACGCGTGCGCGCCTATAGATATATAATTGACTTTAACTTTAATTTTCTCAACAACTACTGAACGGATTTACACCATTCCAAAAAAGCGTAATCTGCGAACCGGACTCTACAGTTTTGCCAAATTTCTTATAAATCCATTCAGCCGTTCGACCTGTAGCCGAGTCTAAAGGTCCTATGGAAAATAACATGCAGAAAACACGTTTTGGGACCCCCCTTATATCTCAGCCCCCACTTGACCAATCCCCCCCAAACTTTCAGGGAAGGAGCGCAGCGGACCGAGCCATCTACTTTGAGAAATTCGCTAAGATTCTTCAACCAGGGCCAAAGTTATTCCAAATACAATGTTGAGGATTTCCTATGGAAAACAATCCTAACTATAACTATCTACTGGCGACCGCCAGTAGGTAAAATATATATATATATATATATATATATATATATATTCATACATTAGAGCAGCATACCTAAGAGTGAAACAGTTAATATGCCCCAAAATCTATCGGTAGTTAAACATCTGGGCAGAATGCCATCCCTTGTCTTAGCTTGTTATATACCCGCGGGGCTTACACAAGTTTGTTAAGTCTTTGCATATTAATCGCTATAATGATTAGTCCAGTACTGCAATGCCTTGTTCTCTATGTCTATGATAAATGATAACAACGATATGAACAATGGCCCAACAGAATATTTTGCTAAATTTGCACAATTTTTGTTTTACACTTTTTGGATCAAGCATTGGGCTTTTATTACAGGTCATGATTAACGTGAAACATAAAAAGTCTAGATGATTTGTATTTTACCATTATTTATTTAAACAATGTATTTAATGATGTTTAACCCCTTCCCTGCTGCCGTCGGCCATTGGCCGACGGCTCCCCACCCGCGCACGAAAAAGCCCGCACCGCGGCGGAATTACCGCCAAGGTTAACAGGTTAATACAGTATTTAACATGCATTCAGGACTACTCGTTTATAATATTGCAAAGCATGGTATTATTTGCTAATTAGAAAACTCCAAAGTATGTCTTTTATCTCTATAGATGGTACTGTCACGTGATGCACTTTCAAATTCCGTACTGTCACTTTAAAAACTGTAACTTACCTGATTCACATTGTCATGTGAACAAGCCTCTGCGGAGGTGAAACGTTATGGCGGGTTGCAACAAATAAAAATACTTTGCACAGAACTATCTTGGTTCGTGTCTGCGTTGCTGCGGTGGGAGACTGGATTATCCTCGCCGTTGCTGTATGTATGTATATATATATATATATATATATATATATATATAATATTTATATATATATATATATATATATAATATTTATATATATATATATATATATAATATTTATATATATATATATATATATATATATATATATTATATATATATATATATATATTAGTTATATATCTCAGAGGAGACCGTGACGTCCCGGCAGAGGCGCTGAGGTTCCTGCATACAGACACTCCAGCTCGCAGTGGTCTAACATCCCTCGCGGGGTGTCCAACTCGAGACCAGGACAGGGGTCCCATATTCTCTCCTTTCTCAGGTAATGGGGTTGACTAGACATTAGAGGGATTCTTGGCATAACACCTACACCAATGCTAGGTACATCTAGTTAGGGAGATATCGTAGGAGTATGCACTTTCTTATCATGTGTTTTATGTACTTGTATATATCCATGATTACAGCAAAATGGTAGAACTGTACCATCCCTTTACATTCATATTAATGCTAATAATATATCTCTGCTACTGTCTAATGGTTGTTACAGCAAATCTATTCTACACTAGAATAACAACTATTCAATAAATCCTTATGTAAAGACCCAGACTGTTTATTCTGTGCATCTCTGAGACAAACTAAGTGAGCAAAAGTGAGTAAGTGAAAAGTAGTATATTGTTTCCATGATCTTGGGTGATCAGGGTTGTCATGTTCTGAGCTAGCCCGAAACTATTCTCCCCCCGATAAGAGGAGATTCTAGTTGCACTGTGAGCTAGCTAATGCAAACAGGTTAACATATCCGGTAGGGGTGCTCATAACCAGTCTGCCTCTAAACCCACAGTTTATCTGAACGTGCAGATCCTGTATAGGATATATAGGAACTACACAACAGGTCTTTTAAAGACGTATGAAAAACTCTGGATTGGCGAAGAGAGTACTCCAGACACTGCCCATCCATTACCACAGCAGCTCAAGTTGCAGCAGCCCGGGCTGAGACATACGACGGAGGGCTAAAGCCCTTTTAGCCCTATGGATGTTGCAAGCTTGTCACATGGGCAAATGCAGATGAACCGTCCTACCTCTTCTATGCTTGAGACGGAAGCAGGACTGCGGCCTCGCAGCAGGTGTGCATGGGCCCAAGTGCAAGGAAGGAAATGTGCCCCTGACTGCTAGTTGAATTATAAAATACAGCAGTAATCAAGGTTCATTGGGCCCTGGTGCTGATGCCCCAATGGAAGCTACACCCCTCACTGTGGCCTCTCAGGCAGTGTGTCATGGGCCATAGTACAGGGAAGAAAGTGGCACCCCTGACTGCTGTTTGAAATATAAAATACATCAATAATCAAGGTTCAGTGGACCAGTGGCGCTGCACCTGTTGCACCAGTGGAAGCTACACCCCTGGGTCTGGCCTCAGATGGTGTGTGAGCGCTTACCCTCCAGAAGCAGCGGACTTGTCTGCTTGTGTAACCTCTGCTAGCTTAGACCCTCTTGCTCTCACTGGGGACACAGTTTGTTTTCTTCCTAAGACGTGGGTAATGCAAGCTGAGGAATAGGCCGGACCTCCTGCTTAACTTGAGGCCCTTTGTGCAGAGGGACAAAAATGCGAACCTGAGACGCATCTTTTCTCCAACCAGTGTCAGTAATAAAGCAAACATTGGGGAGACCCAGCCTGTCTCTAACCAGTGTCAACATTATACGGCTCATTAACTGGGGAAAACCAGCCCATCTCTAATCAGTGACAGCAATAAAACAAACATCGCTCTAGTAAGCTGTTCTTCTCTGTGAAGCAGTTTCCATGTTCTGATCCAAGCACGGTTCCTTAGTTGCCTAAAAGCTTCGTACTGAGAGTTGCCATGGAAGAAGCATTGACAAGCGATTGATCAAGTTTGAGAGGTTAGGTATACCAATGATGGCATTTCATTTCAGTGGTTCCTGGGCTGTCCAGATGCTTGTCCTTTAGGTATGAATTACAGTTAAGTGATGATGTAACTGTGGTAGTACACCAATAAAACGCGAACAGTAGGAAGGTGAGACATGACAGCTTGTGCCTTGATGTTGAAGACACTGATAAGTATAATCGTTGGATCCTGCCCTGCCTTTTATAGACTTGATCTGGGAAATGTTCTAGTTGAGCTTAAAATGCAAGCAAACTATGAAGTCAGTGGAGCTGAGGCTAGTTGGGTAGCATCAAGGAAAAGATATAAAATCGACCTCTGTGGATATTTTTGCCACTAGCATCTGTCTTTTGAGTCACAGTTCTTCTGAGTTAGATTCGTGAAAAACTAAAACTCAATTCAATTCAAAAAAGTCTTTATTGCGATTATTCATCTTAAAAGACAGAGAATGAAATAAAATACACAATGCATATGGGCACAGCCCTATTTACAGTGCAAAAGTTTCCAAAATAAATTTGCCATTTATAATAAAAATATAAATATCTATATTTACATTTAAAACAATTCATTAAGACAGAATTAAATATATCACACGCACAAGACTTTTCATTTATATACAATCAACATAAGATAAAAATCAATTCCCTCCTATTTCATTCCATGCCATACTCAAGAATATCTATTGCTAACTATAAGCACCCCCTGTTTTTCTCCCGAAGAGCCCAGGACCAACTCAGGAATTTGGTCACCCCTATAACTGCAATCTCGTTAAAACCAGCTTTCAATAGCCTTTTGGCGACCAGTGCAGAACTGGTACCCAAAGATCTACATAAGGGTTTAAGCCACACATTCCGAGGTTGCTGATAGGCAGGACAAACGTAAAGGAGATGTCCAATATCTTCAATTTCATCAGGACAAAACGGACATTTATCTCCTGTACCTGTTATCCATTTGCAAGTGAACTTCCTAAGTGGTAGTGTCTCCACTCGGAACTGGTGGTAAAGCTTGCGATCTCTAGGCTTCGTTATTAGATCCCAATAGCTTTCCATACAGGGTTCATCTTTAAGCTCACAAAACTCTCTAGACAGGGATGAGCTAGTCAAAGTGGAGTACCTCCTGATTTTAATGAGGTTCCAGTAAGCAGTTCTATAATTAATTTAGATGGGAAATCTGCAGACTCGGGACTATCCCACAGATCCCTCATCCCCATTTCGATGAGCAAAGATTTAATACTAGATAACCATGTGATTTTATTCGAACAGTCCAGTCCCCTGACTTCTGTCAGGCCCCTTGCAAATAAGTGTAGTTCTGGTGTAATCCACAGCCTTCTCCAGAAGGCCAGCATCCTATACCGTGCAATATCTTCTATTGCATGGCAACCAAGGTCTAACAGCAGGGGGATACGCGGGGTAGATTTGGGGAGGCCCACGATTGATCTTAGGAATTTGTTCTGGGCTAATGCTAGACAATGTAAATTACATGCTCCCCATATCTCAGCCCCGTACAAAATTGCGGGAATAATTTTAGTGGAGTACATTTTGATAACGGGAGCTATCGGCTTGGTGTGTGACTGCCTATGTTCCTTTATCAGTGGAGAAGTGTGGCTCACTGGTTAGAGTGGCAGACTCTGAAGCAGAGATCATGCCCGGGACCAGGGTTCAAGTCCAGACGCGGCAGGGTCTTGGGCTCAATTTCCGCGGACTCGATAATTCACGCCTCGGCACCTAATCATGGGTCCCACGCTGCAACTCTGGGCAATAGCTTGCTTAATCTCCACAACGGCCCCTACAACACTGGGATGCCTGGCTTCACCTTGGGGGTGCCCAGGAGGGGCATCTCACAGGGAGAGCCAGGAAGGGCATCTCACAGGGAGAGCCAGGAAGGGTTCCTCAGCGTTATACAGCGCCGGGACGCCCTATTTGGGAAGCTGTGCGCTTTACAAAATACACTACATTTACATTTACATCAGTGCTCCTGCTAGCTGAGAATGTTTCAACGCCAGTAACTTTAATTGTGGAGACCAGTTCAATTTCTCACCAAAGGTAACCCCCAAGTAGGTGAAGACATCAGTCTACTCCAAGAGTTTTCCGCTCATGAAAACTCTTGATGTTATGGGTTTAGCCCCATTGAGCACCATAAACTTAGTCTTCTCTACATTGACCACCAGTTCATGATCGCAGCTGAACTCCTCAAAGCGAGACAGAGCCAACTGTAGCCCCTGTCTCGTCTTCGATAAAATCAGGGTGTCATCTGCGAACATGAGCAGGGGCACCCTTTGGCAAGCTAGCATAGGCGTGTCCGTAGGAAAGTTATCGAAGTACTGGACCACCCCATTTATAAAAAGTGGAAATAGGGTGGGAGCCAGCACGCACCCTTGTCGGACACCTTTCCCCACTACAAATTTCTCTGTGACCTCCCCAGGTTTTCCCCAGCGGACCTGGGCATAATTGGAACTATGAAGTCTTACCACTAAGGAAACTAGTTCCTTGGACATCCCCAGTCCTAGCAAAAAGTCCCACAATTTAGATCTTGGAACTAGGTCGAACGCGGATTTTAGGTCCACGAAAGCAGCAAAGACCATACCCTTTTCCAGCAGTACCTCCTTCCAGTAAAGCATGACAAATCTAAAGACTTGGTCCAGGGTCCCCATATGGGCCCGGAACCTAGCTTATAGTGGGGTAAGGATATCCTTTTCAAACATTCAGCACTGGATCTTGCCCAATATAACTCTTGCTACGATTTTCAGCAGGGCATTGATAAGGCTTATAGGCCTATAATTAGCCGGCACGGAGCGATCACCCTTCTTATAAATCGGGATGATTTCCGCCCAGCACCATGATGCGGGAATTGGAGCTCCCCCTGCTATGGAGTTAATTAGGTTCGTAATATATGGGATCCAGAGATCAGGGTCCTGCTTAAATAAGTCTGCTGGGATGCAATCAGGCCCAGGAGCCTTGCCACTTGGAATAATCTTCAGAACTGCCTCAACCTCTTTAGTGCTAAATAGCACAGGGGTTTCTAAGCTAATGTGCGGGGCATGGGCATCACTTTTAGTGCCCTTCTGAAAATGAGCTTCAAAAAAGGCAACCCACTGTTGCGGTTCCACATTGTTATTTGGGATAACTGACCTTTACCCATTTCCCCATTTTATCAAGTCCCAAAACTGGGTCATGTTCCTACCTTGACATGCTAGCAGCGGTCCTGCCAGCGCCCCTCATCCCAATCTCTCTTTACCTTTCGTAAGGCAGATTTGTAGGCTACTCTAGACAGTTTGATAGTACAGTGGTTCCTTGATTTAATGGCTGCCACTAAAAGCCTTATGAGGAAGCCTACACAATTTGTTGTACCATGAGTTGGGTTTAAGGTTGGAGATCTTCCTTATTGGCTTGGTATTGATAAAAAAGTGATTCAACCCAGTAAAAAGCTCATTATGAATCCCTGCTAATTTATCATTAAGAGCCTCTTGTGTTCCACATTCATTAAGTTTCTTTAATGACCCTGACACTAGGACCCTTCTCAGGTCGTTAGCCACGATTACTTGGATAGGACAGGTATCCGCCTTCATAGAAAGCGTGCTGCAGAAGCTCCTGTCGTTCAGAGTGAGGACCAAGGGGTTGTAGTCACTTTCGGGGCGACTTTGAACTTCCATGTCTAAAACTAGTGACCATATTTCCACATTCACTAGAATGTAGTCTATGCAGCTTCGTGATCGCCCATTATCCAAGGTTGCCGCACCCCGAGCGTCGGACACTGTCCTTCCGTTAACCGCCCTGAGGCCCCATTCAAAACACAAACCTTTAACTTGTCCATTTTTAGGTTTTGCCTGGCGTCCGCTCTGCAGCAGCGTTCGCACAGGTGAAATCTTATGTTACAACAGTACGGGGGCTTTGTCCCGCCTGCTCTTCCATTGGCTAGCTCCATAAATGGAGGCTATCCATTGGAAGGTAGATCTGTCAGTCATTGCCGAAGCAGATTTGTGGGCGTTCCGGCGATTTTTTCGCTCTCCGCCCCTCTGTGAACGTCATTGCGGCGGTGGTTTATTATTTTTTTTGTAATTTTTTTTGGGTCATTCCTCCAGGCCGACCGCCGCCGGAAGAAGTCCAGGTGAGTGCTCCCCTCCCGCTGTCCATGTGCCCGTTCCCGCCCCCCCTCCCGCTGTCCGTGTGCCCGTTCAGGAACCTGAACAACTCTGCCCCAGCTGCTGGAGCCACCAGCCGAGTGCCCCGCCTTTCTGAGCCACGTGAAGCAGTGACTGCAGCCGCCCGCCCTTGTGACCCGCTCTGACCTCGAGCCGTGTCTGCACTGTGTCCCGGGCCGCTTCTACCCGCTTCACCTCCCTCTTGCCGGACCGCACCGCATCCCCGCTGGCTGAGAGCTTACACTGCGCCCGCCCTCCCGTACAAGTGTTTCGGCCGGCCCTGTGCGTTGTGTCCCTGAGATTTGCAGCCCATGTGAGCTGTGTGCTGTGGATCGTAAGAGCCTTCCCCCGCCTGGAGAGGTACGCCCCGAAGAAACGTCCCGCAGACTGAGGATTCCGCCCGACTTTTGCCCACTCCCGTCCCCGGGGGCGCCCCGCCCGTACGTCTCAGCTGGAGATGCCTGCACGAGCCGGACAAGCCGCCACCGGGAGGAGAGCCGCCAGATTGCCCCAGGAGCCCCGCCTACGCCTGCCTCATCGCCGCTTTGAAGCCCGAAGGTACGCCAGAAGCGTAGCAGTCTGCGGGTGCTCCCCGTACGCCACGTACGCCTGAAGCGTACACCTTTGCACCAGCCGGCAGTGTCACGCGAAGTACGTCTCGTACGCCTAAGGCGTACCCAGCTGCACCTGCCTTTTTGACCACCCTTCCGAGACGTACCGCCTGGCTTCCTCGGCAGTACGCCTCGCACCAGCCTGCAGCATACCTACATTGCCGCACCCCTTTTCCGAGGCCGTGCCGCCCCATTGAAGTCCGTGGCGGACCTCGGGCAAAGATCATGTGTAAAGAAACACTCGTAGGCACCTCGGACACGGTAAAATGCCACCAATTGAAACCATAATATCCAGTATTAAAACGCGAAATACTTTTTTAAAACAATTATCTTCACTGTTGAATGTCCTAAAAAATGGAAGCTACGGAAGCAGAACGTGCCAATGGGGGCGAGGGAAGCTAAACACGCAGCAGTAATGTTAGAAAAGGGAGGACGAATCAGGAGTATTGCAAGGAAAGATAACCTAGTTGCACGGCAAAAAACAAGACCGCAATCTTCTTGTTACAGACAAAATTTTCTTTGTCGATTTTTCAAGCTTGGGGCCAGAAGGAATTAATAAAAACAATAATTTTAGCTGACATTATTGTAGCTCCTCCCTTCAGTCTGCAAAGCACCTTCTACATCCCTCAGGGCTGGAATATTGAAGATGCATTTATGTAGGAGATAAGAGAACCCCTTACCGCACATTTTAAGGATATTGCAAGTTTTGTTACGATATAGTGGAATGAGGCCAAAGGGCAACTTCTTATTCAGAACGTCGAAGGACTTACAATACCCTGGCTGTGCTTGCTCCCCTGCAACCTGGTTGTGCTTGCTCCCCTGCCCCCTGGCTCTGCTTGCTTCCCTGCCCCCTGGCTGTGCTTGCTTCCCTGCCCCCTGGCTGTGCTTGCTTCCCTGCCCCCTGGCTGTGTTTGCTTCCCTGCCCCCTCGCTGTGCTTGGTTCCCTGCCCCCTCGCTGTGCTTGCTCTCCTGAGTGTGTGTGGCTCTGGGTGGGCGGGGCTCTGGGTGGGTGTGTGTGGCTCTGGGTGGGTGTGTGGGGGGGGCTCTGGGTGTGTGTGCGGCTCTGGGTGTGTGTGTGTGTGGCTCTGGGTGTGTGTGTGTGTGGCTCTGGGTGTGTGTGTGTGTGGCTCTGGGTGTGTGTGTGTGGCTCTGGGTGTGTGTGTGGCTCTGGGTGTGTGTGTGGCTCTGGGTGTGTGTGTGTGGCTCTGGGTGTGTGTGGGGGTGGCCCTGGGTGTGTGTGTGGCTCTGGGTGCGTGTGTGTGGCTCTGGGTGCGTGTGTGGCTCTGGGTGTGTGTGTGTGTGGCTCTGGGTGTGTGTGTGTGTGTGGCTCAGGGTGTGTGTGTGTGTGGCTCTGGGTGTGTGTGTGTGTGTGTGTGGCTCTGGGTGTGTGTGTGGCTCTGAGTGTGTGTGTGTGGCTCTGGGTGCGTGTGTGTGGCTCTGGGTGCGTGTGTGTGGCTCTGGGTGTGTGTGTGTGTGTGGCTCTGGGTGTGTGTGTCTGTGTGGCTCTGGGTGTGTGTGTCTGTGTGGCTCAGGGTGTGTGTGTGTGGCTCTGGGTGTGTGTGTGTGTGTGTGTGGCTCTGGGTGTGTGTGTGGCTCTAGGTGTGTGTGTGGCTCTGAGTGTGTGTGTGTGGCTCTGAGTGTGTGTGTGTGGCTCTGGGTGTGTGTGTGTGTGGCTCTGGGTGTGTGTGTGGGTGGCCCTGGGTGTGTGTGTGGCTCTGGGTGCGTGTGTGTGGCTCTGGGTGCGTGTGTGTGGCTCTGGGTGTGTGTGTGTGTGTGTGTGTGTGTGTGTGTGGCTCTGGGTGTGTGTGTGTGTGTGTGGCTCTGGGTGTGTGTGTGTGTGTGTGTGTGTGTGTGTGTGTGTGTGTGTGTGTGTGTGTGTGTGTGTATGTGGCTCTGGGTGTGTGTGTGTGTGTGGCTCTGGGTGTGTGTGTGTGGCTCTGATGTGTGTGGCTCTGGGTGTGTGTGTGTGTGACTGGATGTGTGTGTGTGTGTGTGTGGCTCTGGGTGTGTGTGTGGCTGGCTTTGGGTGTGTGTGTGGTAGTAATTGCTGTTTGCTGAGCTTGTCCGTAGGGTACAATAGGTCTCCCATTTGCGAGAGATTAAGCTAATGGCAATGTAAATGGCAATGCCATTTATTTCTCTGTTTTCAAAACCAACACATAAATACAAATTTTGTCATTTACAATGCCAATAGCTCTAACTTTTCCAAAGGCGAAACCATTGCATTGTAAATGCTTGTTTAATTGGCTGGAGGTCCAACTGTGGCACACCCCAGAGCATATCCACCTCTTAACTGAGCCTACCATCTTCCTCATCCAGGGGTTCAAAGCAGGTATTAAAATCTCCGGCAATTAGTAGATTTGCATTATGAACAATTTCTGCAAGATATATCTCTAGAGCAACAATAACCTGTGAGCACTTACCACCCGGTTGGCCCCTTGCATAAACATTAAACTATGAAGTCAGTGGAGCTGAGGCCAGTTGGGTAGCATCAATGAAAACTTAACTTTACAAACAAATGGTCTGCCGTGCTCTACAAAGGTCAACATGAGGGAGAGCTAGAGATTTGAGGAAAAATTATTACACGCAATTCGCTTTTACTCATTAACAGCAAAGCAAATTACAGGGAACCTATTTTGAGTTTTAGTTTTTCACGATTCTAACTCAGAAGAACTGTGACTCAAAAGACAAATGCTAGTGGCAAAAATTTCCACAGAGGTCGATTTTATATCTTCACTTTTATAGTGGCCATAATATCACAGCTTTGAACCGCCATTTTAAGCTTCATTTTAGTTCTGACTCCCTGCAGCATAGACATCCATTGCAAATGACAGAGTTCAGCTGCAAACTGAAGCAATAGAAGTATGAATTCTGTACATCATTTCCTCAATATAGCAGGTAAGTATTGTAACTTTGTCTAGTGTGGGATCCTCTCAGCAGCTGCATCTTTGCAGACTGAAGCTTGAGCTTTTGAACATTGGAGCATGCGAGTCCGGAGAAATATAATAACAAGTAAGTAACCTTTCCCTTCACTGAACTCCAAACATAAATATCAGATCAGTGTCTGGATTATCTCAGATTGTTATTTTAGGCAAATCGTGGTGCTGAACAATGTTCTGTATGTGTAAAACGTGTGCCAGGAGCCCCCATATCTGCAAGGGTCTGGCATATTGAGTTATCTGGGATACAATTAATGAGATTTCTATGATCCAGCTGTCGGTTAATTGACAGGAAGTGCCCAACTGACTATAGCACTGTACTGAACCATATCTGCAAACTGTCTGAAGCGAACAATGACCCTATCTGGCTTCTCTCCAGTTCCTTTCATGCGGCCCTTGATGGTCATCTCCACATTAATAACCTTTTATCCTCTTCCTCTTTCATGTCTTTCCTCTTGCAGAAGACAGTAGAGCAGACGTTCAGGTTATAAACCTTGCTCATGTGATGTGTCTCATTTCCCACTCTCCTGTGTGTACATGCCTTGTCGTTTTGTCAGCCGTGCTCCCACGGCCTCCTTCAGCATGCTTGACTGCCCAACGTGTGGTTGTGTGAGCCGTGCTCCCAAACCTTCTCCAGTCCCCTCCAGCATGCTGTGCTGCCAAACACGTGTTCATATTGACTAGTGTGGAAGGAGGGTGTTCAGTACTAGATATTGGTGTGTCAGTAGTCCTGCTCCCAAAACTTTTCTGGCCTCAGCATGCTTGGCTGCCCGACATGTGTCCATGTTCTCTTGAATGAAGAGAGCTGGAGGCTGGCTGTGTGTGATCCAGTGTGAGAGCTTCTTCAAAGAGGTTCTTGCCACCTGAACAACAAGTTGTGTACAAACGACCTACAGAATCTCCCCGGGCTGGACTGAACTCTAGGAACCATTTCACAGGTCAGGCCCTGCAGAGGCAGCTTCCACTGTCAGCGCCCAGGCTGCTTTGGTCATCATTGCCAACGCTGATTGTCGTCACTGCACATTTGATGGGTGCAGGACATGAAGTGTGGACATTTCCTTACTTGGCTGTGCAGATGTTTGTGTATTTAAGATCAGTAGTTGCACCTCAAGCCTAGTGCGTGCCACTATGTGCGTAACCCACAACCATAGATTTGAATCCTGGTGTAGGCACTTTGCGCTTCATTCGTCCCAGTGAGTGCCATTGAGATGGAGACCAATAAACCACTGTTGTCAATACCAATAATCTGTTGGAAGTGTACGAGCGCTGTCAAGTTTTGATAAATCCACTAGGTCTGGCTTTTGATGTGTTTGTGTATTTTTTCCAATAACTAAATGTTGTTGTGTGAAACTTCTGGACGCATAAATAGATAACACATACAGCCACCGGTATACACACAGACAACACACAAAAGCACACAAATACATACGCACGCACGGGCTGTCTGACAGCACACAACCACCCACATTCATAAATGAACAGCAGATACGTGTACGAAACAAAACTATATCCAAATCTTAGACTGCCAACAGCGAGCAATCCCTCAAATATAACTACTGCAAGGACTGAACAATGTATGCACTGCATACGACACCAACAGAGAGCAGGGTGCCCAATGCAAACATTGCTCGATCACTGCTTATACTGCCAACCGTGACACACGTGCCCAATGCAAACAGTGCAAGCGCTGCTTGTACTGCCAACAGTGAGCAGCGTGCCCAATGCAAACACGGCAAGCCTGCCCTATGCAAACACTGCTTATACTGCCAGTTTGAGCAGCGTGCCCGATGCAGACACCGCAAACACTGCTTATACTGCCAACAGTGAGCAGCGTGCCCATTGCAAATGCTTATCTGTTGCTGCTTAAACTGCAAACAATGACCAGAAGGCCCAATGCAAACACTGATCTGTTACTGCTTATAGTGCCAACCACGAGCAGCGTGCCCAATGCAAGCACTGCTTATACTAACACAGCGAGCAGCTGCCTAATGCACAAATTGCAAGCACTGCTTATACTGCCAACAGTGAGCAGCGTGCCCTATGCAAACACTGCTTATACTGCCAGTTTGAGCAGCGTGCCCAATGCAGACACGGCAAACACAGCTTATACTGCCAATAATGAGCAGTGTGCCAATGCAAACAGAGCAAGCACTGCTTATACTACCACAGTTAGTAGGGGGTCCAATGCAAACACTACACGCACTGCTTACACTGCTAACCGTGAGCAGCATTCTGAATTCAAGCACTGCTTATACTCCCACCATGAGCAGCGTGCCCAATGCAAGCACTGCTTACAATACCAATAGTGAGCAGCATACCCAGTGCAAACACTGATCAGTCACTGCTTACACTGCAGTGCCAACCATGAGCAGCATACCCAATGCAAACACTGTAAGCACTGCTTATACTACCAACCGTGATCAGTGTGCCCAATGCATACACTACAAGCACTGCTTATACTGCCTACAGTGAGCAGCGTGCCCAAAGCAAACACTCAATCACTGCTTATACTGCGAACAGTGAGAAGTATGCCCAATGAAAACACGGCAAGCATTCCTTATACTGCCACAGTGAGCATCTTGCCCAATGCAAACACTGCTTATACTCCCAACAGTGAGCAGAGTGCCCAAAGCAAACACTGCAATCACTGCTTTTACTGCCAACAGTGAGCAGTATGCCCAATGCAAACACTGCAAGCACTGCTTATATTCCCACAGTGAGCAGGGTGCCCTAAGCAAACACTGCAACCACGGCTTTTACTGCCAACAGTGAGCAGTATGCCCAATGCAAGCACTCCTTATACTGCCAACAGTGAGCAGTATGCCCAATGCAAACACTGCAAGCACTGCTTATATTCCCACAGTGAGCAGCATGCCCAATGCAAATATTGATCTTTTACTACTTATACTACCAACAGTGAGCAGCGTGCCCATGCAAATACTCATATGTTACTGCTTATACTGCCAAGGTGTCCAATGCAAACCCTGCAAGCACTGCTTTTACTGCCAATAGTGAGCAGTGTGCCCAATGCAAATACTGTAATCACTGCTTATTCTGCCAAACGTGATCAGTGTGCCCAATGCAAACACTGCAAGCACTGTTTTTACTGCCAACAGTGAGCAGCGTGCCCAATGCAAACACTGCATATATTCCCACAGTGAGCAGGGTGCCCAGGGAAACACAGCAAGCACTTCTTATGCTGCTAACAGTAAGCAGCGTGCCAATGCAAGCACTGCTTATACTACCAACAGTGAGCAGCGTGACAATGCAAACACTGCAAGCACTGCTTATACTCCCACAGTGAGCAGGGTGCCCAAAGCAAACACTGTAAGCACTGCCTATACTCCCACAGTGATCAGGGTGTCCAGGGGGAAACACAGCAAGCACTTCTTATACTGCTAACAGTAAGCAGTGTGCCAATGCAAGCACTGCATATACTGCCAACCGTGATCAGTGTGTCCAATGCAAACCCTGCTCGCACGGCTTTTACTGCCAACAGTGAGCAGCGTGCTCAATGAAAATACTGATCTATTACAGCTTATATTACCAATCTTGATCAGCGTGTCAAGTGCAAACACTCCTTATACTGCCACAGTGAGCAGTTTGCCCAATGTAAACACTGCAAGCACTGCTTATACTGCCAACAGTGAGCACAGTGCCCAATGCAAACACTGCAAGCACTGCTTATACTCCCACAGTGAGCAGGGTGCCCAAAGCAAACACTGTAAGCACTGCCTATACTCCCACAGTGAGCAGGGTGTCCAGGGGAAACACAGCAAGCACTTCTAATACTGCTAACAGTAAGCAGCGTGCCAATGCAAGCACTGCATATACTGCTACCCGTGATCAGTGTGTCCAATGCAAACCCTGCTCGCACGGCTTTTACTGCCAACAGTGAGCAGCGTGCTCAATGAAAATACTGATCTGTTATAGCCTATATTACCAATCTTGATCAGTGTGTCAAGTGCAAACACTCCTTATACTGCCACAGTGAGCAGTTTGCCCAATGTAAACACTGCAAGCACTGCTTATACTGCCAACAGTGAGCACAGTGCCCAATGTAAACACTGCAAGCACTGCTTTTACTGCCAACAATGAGCAGCATGCCCAATGCAAACACTGCATATATTCCCACAGTGAGCAGGGTGCCCAGGGAAACACAGCAAGCACTTCTTCTACTGCTAACAGTAAGCAGCGTGCCAATGCAAGCACTGCTTATACTGCCAACAGTGAGCAGCGTGCCCAATGCAAACACTGCAAGCACTGCTTAAATTTCCACAGTGAGCAGGGTGCCCAATGCAAATATTGTTCTGTCACTACTTATACTACCAACAGTGAGCACCGTGACAATGCAAACACTGCAAGCACTGCTTATACTCCCACAGTGAGCAGGGTGCCCAAAGCAAACACTGTAAGCACTGCCTATACTCCCACAGTGAGCAGGGTGTCCAGGGGAAACACAGCAAGCACTTCTAATACTGCTAACAGTAAGCAGCGTGCCAATGCAAGCACTGCATATACTGCCACCCGTGATCAGTGTGTCCAATGCAAACCCTGCTCGCATGGCTTTTACTGCCAACAGTGAGCAGCGTGCTCAATGAAAATACTGATCTATTACAGCTTATATTACCAATCTTGAACAGCGTGTCAAGTGCAAACACTCCTTATACTGCCACAGTGAGCAGTTTGCCCAATGTAAACACTGCAAGCACTGCTTATACTGCCAACAGTGAGCACAGTGCCCAATGTAAACACTGCAAGCACTGCTTTTACTGCCAACAATGAGCAGCATGCCCAATGCAAACACTGCATATATTCCCACAGTGAGCAGGGTGCCCAGGGAAACACAGCAAGCACTTCTTATACTGCTAACAGTAAGCAGCGTGCCAATGCAAGCACTGCTTATACTGCCAACAGTGAGCACCGTGACAATGCAAACACTGCAAGCACTGCTTATACTCCCACAGTGAGCAGGGTGCCCAAAGCAAACACTGTAAGCACTGCCTATACTCCCACAGTGAGCAGGGTGTCCAGGGGAAACACAGCAAGCACTTCTTATCCTGCCAACAGTGAGCACAGTGCCCAATGCAAACACTGTAAGCACTGCTTATACTGCCAACAGTGAGCAGCGTGCACAATGCAAACACTGCATATATTCCCACAGTGAGCAGGGTGCCCAGGGAAACACAGCAAGCACTTCTTCTACTGCTAACAGTAAGCAGCGTGCCAATGCAAGCACTGCTTATACTGCCAACAGTGAGCAGCGTGCCCAATGCAAACACTGCAAGCACTGCTTAAATTTCCACAGTGAGCAGGGTGCCCAATGCAAATATTGTTCTGTCACTACTTATACTACCAACAGTGAGCAGGGTGCCCAAAGCAAACACTGTAAGCACTGCCTATACTCCCACAGTGAGCAGGGTGTCCAGGGGAAACACAGCAAGCACTTCTTATACTGCTAACAGTAAGCAGTGTGCCAATGCAAGCACTGCATATGCTGCCAACCGTGATCAGTGTGTCCAATGCAAACCCTGCTCGCACGGCTTTTACTGCCAACAGTGAGCAGCGTGCTCAATGAAAATACTGATCTGTTATAGCTTATATTACCAATCTTGATCAGTGTGTCAAGTGCAAACACTCCTTATACTGCCACAGTGAGCAGCATGCACAATGCAAACATTGCAAGCACTACGTATACTGCCACAGTGAGCAGCGTGCCCAAAGCAAACACTGCATTACTGATTATACTGCCACACTGTGCAGCATGCCCACTGCAAATACTGATCTGGCACTGCTTACCTTTCCAACTGTGAGCAGTGTGCCCAATACATACACCGCAAGCACTGCTTAAACTGCCACATTGATCAACGTGCCCGATGCAAGCACTGCTCATACTTCCACGGTGAGCACCGTGCCCAATGCTGACACTTCAAGCATATCTTATACTGCCTCAGTGAGCAGCGTACCCAATTCAAACACCACAAGCACTGTTGTACTGCCAACAGTGAGCAGCTGGCCAAATGCAAACACTGCAAGCACTGCTTATCTGCCAACTGTGAGCTGCATGCCCAATGCAAATATTGCCCTGTTACTACTTATACTGCCAACAGTGACAAAACGTGCCCAATGCAAACATTGATCTGTCACTGCTTATACTGCCTGCCGTGAGCAGCATGCCCAATGCAAGCACTGCTTGTACTGCAGCAGTGAGCAGAGTGCCCATTGATAACACTGCCATCACTTATTTGTTACTACTGCATATATTGTTAGCAGTGTGCCTAATGCCCACACTGACCTTTTACTGCTTATTGTGCCAACAGTGAGCAGCGTACCCAGTGCTAAAACTGCCATCACTCATTTGTTGCTACTGCATAGACTGCCAGCAGGGAGCCCAATGCAAACACTGAACTGTTACTAATTATTCTGCCACCAGTGTGCAGCGTGCCCATTGCAAACACTGCCATCTCTCATTTGTTCCTTCCAAATTAATAATTTTATTGCATACTTACTTAAAATCATTGCAAAATGCACCATAATAATGTAAAATGCAGTTAAAAAACAGACCTCATTCATTTCGTTTTGTAAACAATGACTACGTGCAGAAATACGACACTACATACCAAGAGGTGCCCTAGGCCCCCCCATACTCCAGCTTCTGAGGGAAGAGTCTAATGTTCAAACCCCACTATGCCGACGACGTTCCAGACTTGTGTTGTGAGACATAGAAGCGTTTTCAGATTGTTCAGCTCATGCATTTGATTATGGGGCACCTTGGAGTAGTTTACCGGCATGCTGTTGCCAGTGTGTTCTGCTTGCTCCATTCCTTCCACTGACCAGGCTTTGCTGAACATGTCCCTTGTGTCATAGTCTAGGTTTAGTCCGTTTCGGAGGCACAGTTTACATCAGGTTTAGTTTTGTTTAGGTCCTTTTGAGCAATAATCATAAATTTGCCAAAGTTAGCCTAATCTGAAGGCACTGTGCAGGACAAGAGCACAGCAACTGCGTCTGCGTTTGTTCTGACCCCTATACCTAGGCTTTCCTGTTTTCAGTTTCTATTGTTGGTGCATTCTGGTGGGGATTTTTCAGTGTTTTCAAGTGATTTCAATACTTTTAAAAAACAGTGGTTATCAGTGGTTACACATTTTCACACCATTAAAAACAACAGAAAGTGTTTTTCAAGTGTTTATGGAACTTTTTGCTTTTATTATTGCTTGCTTTCAGCACTGATAGAGCATGGTATATAGACAGTGTACGTACTGTGTATATGAGGTCTAAATAATTTTTTACAAATCAAACTTATCGTAGCACACCATACACTACTTCTTCAGTGAGTCTTTGGTCATGAACACTCGCTCTTTCCTTCCCATGTACACTTTTATCTCTGAAGAACCCCTACCAGCATTGACGCTTGAGACAGGCAACACCAACATAGCCAATACCCAATTTTGCGAACGCTGGCCACTGACATAGCTTTCCATGTCATTACTGGTGTACCTGAAGATTGTGATTCTCTGCGACAGGTTCTGCAACATATGCGTTGGTCTGGGTGCATTTATTGAAGAAGTAAAAAATGAGGGAGCACTTTTGAAACTCCGGAGATAATTTCCCTTTACGGAAGGCATCTGTAACTTGTGCAGAGTACCACAGTGAGGCTGCATTGACTGCAAATGCCATGGTTGGTGAAGGGCTATTTCTCATACATTGTAAAATAAAATTTCCTGAATTACTCCTCAACATTTCTTTGCTCACCAAGTGACAAGCACTCTAACATGGAACATGTTGCAGTTCCAAAGTCGCTAAAAGTGTCGCCCAGCCTACTCTCAAGGAGATGTTTAACATCTACCCCAATTATGCTGAACACTTGGTAGACAACTTTTTGCAGCAGCATTCCAAGTGACACTGCATTCCATGTTTTCCAAAGTCTGGTGTCATGTATTCACCAGTATCCCAGATGCTTTGCGAATGCACTCTTTTCACATATACATGTCAATATACTGTGCATTGAATGTTTAAAGCCTGGGGTGTTTGTCAATTCACTTACTATCAAGACTGACTCACTAGAAAAGAGGGCTGATGTATCAAGGGTTTTACCCATTCTCTGTGGGTAAATGTGATGGTACATATTGGGAAATATTCTTATGAAACCTACGTTTTTCCTATCAGTGAAAGACTCAAACATAGCCAAAAAATCAAGTATGATTTTGATACTTCCTTATTCTCTACAGTTTATAAAATAAACAATACCTAAAACAAGACCACAAAACTGAAAAAAGGAAGAAACAATATTTTAGTGACATCCCTAAACAACAAAACTTAAGCAGAATAATGTTAGCACAGTCTTTCTTACTGCTACCTTATATAACAAAGTTACATTGTATTGGCCCCTTCAGGAAGAAATAAAAATGACTTTCACTCTCCTTTTCCTTTCTTTGAACGGCATTTAGTTTGTTGTTGTGCAGGAGTTTTTTCAGTGTTTATATGTTTACACTGGTGAAGGCTATTTCCCTTCCAGTGGGGTTTTATCAGTTATAATAGGTTTAAGCCTAAAACAGGACAGCATGCCTATACCTTATAAAAAATGGTTTTAGCAGTATCTGGTGGTTTTGGAGTAAGGCGGGACAGTAATATATTAGATGTTCAATAGATTCTGATCTATAGTTGCACATCCTGCATCTGACGATCTTCAGCAAGGATATCCAAGCCAGGGTTCAATTCCTTTACTGGCAACAACACTAAACGCACCCATTGGAACTCTTTCAGGCATTTCTTTCCTAGGGCACTATACATAGTATGGCCAAATGTTATTTGTCTTATATGATGTCATTAGGCCTGACAACACGTCAAGTTCAAGTTTAAGTTTGGCATTTATATAGCGCACTACTCACCCATAGGGTCTCAAGGCGCTTGGGCAATATCATTGCATTTGGCTGTGTCGTCCTGCCTTGATAACTGGAAGATTTGGTTTTTTAACACCTTCTTGATTGGTGTGTAGTTAACTTCCTCTTGGGGCCAACTTGCTGTAGATAGATCCAAATCTGCCACAGCGTCAAGACAATACTTCTGCCATGGGTTAGATTCTTTTCAAATATCGTTTAAGGATCCTTTCTGGGCTTTTAGTGTCTTGAACCATTATTTTTCTAGGGTGCTCCTACATTCGTATTTTTGTTGAACCAGGCCAAACCCAAGCTGGATCAGGCCGTTGTGTGTATATTTAGGAAGTCCAAAAAGATTTTTGTAGCACTGGCACTGAGTTTTTTCCATTATCTTTTCCATCTTCCCTGGGTTTGCTTGTGATGCATAGCGAGCTACTGCAAGCAGTTTAAATGTTGTCTCTTTCCTTATCGGTACTGTGGTTGGGCTGTGTAGTTTACCCTGTAGTTTGCACAATGCGTAGATAGTGGCTTGTATTTTGGCTTTTGTCTTTGACTGGAGCATGGTTGCCTTTCCTTTATCATTTAGCCACGCTCCTAGGTAGTGGTATGCTCTTTCTGTCGATATATTCTTACTGCGCAACCCCTACTTTAGGAGAAGTTTTTTTCGGGTGATATCCAGAGACCACGACTTTGGTTTTACTAGGGTTTGCCATGAGTTTATTTGCCTCATTGAACACATTCAGTGCGTTTAAACTTCTTTGCAACCCAACTCTGGTGTGATCAGTAATCATCAGCATACTGGAGCACTTGTAGTCATTGCCGTCCAGTTTTCGGGGTTAGCAAGGTTGGGCAGACCTGCCATGTACAAATTGAAAAGAGTTGGCGCTAGGATGCAGCCCTGTTTTAGGCCTCGGCCTGTGGACAGTTTGTGTGTAGCCATGTCCTCTACCAGTTTGATTTCCACCCAGGTGTTACAATGGCATGATTGCCTTCAGGAGGTTGCCTGGAACCTTCCAGCTGTTCAATTTGTTCCATAGCTTGCTTTGATTTACTCCATCAAAGGCTGTTGAATAGTCAAAAAAGCATGGGAATACTGGCAGATTGTGCCTGGAAAAGATAGGGCCACTATGTTGTCAATGGTCGAGCAGCCTTTTCACAATCCGGTTTGGTAAAAAGGGAAGATTCCATTGTCTTCGATACAGGCAGTTAGCTCCTATAACAAGGTGCTGACATACCCTTTGCCTTCGATATCCAACAAGGCGATAAGCCTGTAGTTTTTTAGGTCTGTTTTTTCGCTCTTCTTGTAAATTGGTTGCAGTATGGAGCCTCGCCAGGAGTCCGGTACATCCGCCAAGGATCTGCATTCCATACAGAGTGAACAGAATCTCTGTCCAGCCTTCGATATCCGGTTTGAACAGACCGCCCGGTAAGCCATTGGGCATTACTGAGTTCCACCTGTATGTTTTTTCATTTTTCCATCTTGACTACGTATTCTCAGAATTGCTTCTGCAGGGGTGTGGAATTTATTAAAATATCTACTTGTCCATGGGGCAAGTTGTTTCATAAATCTACTTGTCCTGTAATGAAATCCACTTGTCCCTTTGGTGCCATGTGGTTCAGCGACAAATTATGGCAGCAATCTCATTACATAAGAGGTCTTATATAGCCTCTCTGGCTCATGCCATACTAGTTTTTGAATACTAGCAATCCCTTTATGTTGCCACGTTTCTGCAGATCTACATACTGGGACTGAAGGTAGTGGTAAGCAATAGTTCCAGGGTTGAAATGCCCTTTAAGTCTGTGCAAATCTACTAACTTGCATGTTTTAAGGGTTTTCAACAACTCTTCTCTAATCTTTTCCCATACTGAGAAATGTTGGAAATTTACTCCTGACAATGGCTGACGTAAACCTTCTTCCAGAGTTGGGAAAAAAGTGGTTGATGGGAAAATGACCTTGCAAACACTTGGGTTTTCGCATGAGCAAATCTACACATGCATTTTTGCTCATGATATTCACAAATATTTTCCAGGAGTACATTTCTTGCCCTACTTCTATAAATTCTTGTAAATTCACGAAAGCCATATAATATAGATGCACCCAATGCAAGGGCATATACCACTGGTGCACTTCTGAGTATTTCTTTAATAATAGGGCCCCTAATTTGGTCTGGCGTTAACCCCAACCTTTTGTGTTTATTAAAATTTTCTCTCCCTCTCTTTGTATCGGCTGGCTTCACTGTGAGTGACGGCATTAAGCTCTTTCACAAGGAGTATATTGCACACAAAGTAGTTTTGTTCAGTGGCAGTAACTAATGTGGCAGTGTGTGCTTTTTTTAGACCAATTTTTTTTTGTTGCTTTTGCCAATGTTTGTTATAATGGTGAGGGCCAGGCAGCTCTCACATCAAGAAGGCTTTACAAAAACCATGCCAAAACAAGTCACGTATTGGCAAAACTAAAAAGTTGACCACTAATTTCAGACCTACTGGCTTTGCCAATGCTTGTTTAGTTCTATGTTTCTCATAATCTTATTGAAACTGGTTACACTGATTTTCCGATATGAATATTTTTGCGAAATACTAGCATGCATCAACACATTTTACTAAATGATGCTGCAAAGAAACAGTACCTGACATTTCACAGTAGTTTAGCTAAATTTATTTTTTCCTACTTTCATTTTTTAGGAACATTTTATATTAAATGCAAAGAGTCATTAATCTTGCTCTCAAGCTTCTGCAAATATTTGCATCTAATCAGAGAGCATTCTGGGAGCATTATGCATAGCCTCATATTGCTAAACTTTGAAACCGTGAGTGCACATTTTAATACTGTAACCACTGTCAGTAGTGCAGTCAGAACTTACATTTACTTAAAGCGCTCACCCTAATAATAAAGGCTTTCAATTAATGAACCATAAATACAAGTTTGAACAGCATTAACATAGGCACACAAATATTAACTTAACTTCAGGCAGTGCCCTTCCCTGGCCCTTAATGTGCTACTGCAAACTGGCAGCCAAAGGGTTCGTGCTACTTGTCCCAAGGACAAAATACACATTAAAACTTGTTGCCCTTGACCCCAAACAAATGTCCTGACATCGGGCTATAGGAATTCCACATCCCTGCTTCTGTATGTTGTTTTTACACAGATTAAATACTTTATTCCATTCGCTCTCAATCAAATGTTTTTGTTTCCATACTAATTGTTTGATTCCAATGGGCTTCTTTTTAAGGACTCTACGCCCCTGTTTTTTTTATATTCTTGTTTAATGTGTCTGAGAGTGAGGGTGCTTATACTGCAACAGTGAGCAGCGTGCCCAATGCTAACACTGCCATCACTTATTTGTTACTATTTCATATACTGCCAGCAGTGAACCCAATGCAAACACTAACCTGTTCATGCTTATTCTGCCAACAGTGAGCAGCGTGTCCAATGCCAACACTACCAGGACTCATTTGTTACTACTGCATATACTGCCAGCAGTGAGCCCAGTGCAAACACTGCCATCACTCATTTGTTACTACTGCATATACTGCCATACGTGAGCCCAATACAAACACTGCCATCACTCATTTGTTACTACTGCATATACTGCCAGCAGTGAGCTCAACGCAAGCACTGCCATCACTCATTTGTTACTACTGCATATACTGCCAGCAGTGAGCCCAATGCAAACACTGCCATTACTCATTTGTTACTACTGTATATACTGCCAACAGTGAGCCCATTGCAAACACTGCCATCACTCATTTGTTACTTTCATAGTCTGCCAGCTGTGAGCCCAATGCAAACACTGAACTAGTACTGCTTATTCTGCCAGCAGCATGCAGCTTGCCCAATCCAAACACTGATGTCTCTCATTTGTTACTGCTTATACTGCCAACAGTGTGCCCAGTGATGAACGCTGCTGGCAGTGAGTCAATGGTGAGCAGTGCAAGCCCTGAGCGCTATACTAAACTGCTAACACTGCCAGCCATGTGAAATGCTTCACCCTGTTGAAACTGCCAGCTCTTGACAGGTGAATACCCTACCTTGGCGGGAACATCTGCTGATTGTTCCTCCTGACCGGCAAGCCTGCAGTCCGATTTCACGCTTTTAACATTTCGATTTTGCTCTAGAATATAATATATATCATGAGAAATTGTATAGCATGTCTGTCCCTATAGGTTCCGTTTTCATCATTTGCTTAGATGCTAAATATTTGTGAAATTGAGGAAATTCGTGTAATTCTTTGAGATAAACTCTGACCCTCTCAGGACAGTATTTATTATTTCTCCAAACATAGTTACCAGTATTACGTGTAAATATTGTTGTATGGTGAACCCAGCTAGCAGCAAAAGAGGGCTGTATGTTCTTCGAAGCAGTCAGGTCAGGAGGCTGTGCAAGGTCGTGTACATTACCTGATATCTTTCCAAAGTTGAATTATACGTTTACCTTTCAAACCGGTATATTACAAATTTTAGATTTGTAGAAATTTAATGATTTGGCAAGAATCATAAGATTTGCAGAATCTGGGATTCTACCCTAGTCCCTAAATGGGTAACTAAGCCGCTAGATCACATCTCCTCCCAGTTGCTTAGTATGTGTTCGTTGGAAGCCTTAATTGCACATATTTATTTTGTGACTGGGCTGTAGAAAGTACATTGTAACGTGTACTGCTTCATTTTTAACTCTGGGAATGTTTACAATTATGTAAAAGCAGCTCTGAGTGGCCAAGGCCTATAGGGCTGTAGTGTAGTTCCTATATTCCCAATAGGCTCTGCGCATTGGAATAACATAAACAACAGTATAGACGTAGGACTGAGGTCGACTAGGTCTCTATTGAATATGTTAGACTTAATTGTGTGTGCCAGCTAGCTCAGAGGTCACTAGAAACTATCTCGAGTAAACAAGAAGGTGTTAACTTTCCTGGATAGACAAGAAGGGATTTGTTTCTGACAACCGCATAAACATGACAACTTTGCTCCCCCAGAATAAGGAGTATATCTCCAGAGTCGCGGAAACAATAGATAGCTATTTCACTTAGTTAATCGTGCATGCTTAGTTTCACCAGAAGTGCAGAGAAATAGAGAGACGGGCATTTTCAATAAAAGTGGTTATTTATTGAGCAGTCTACTTTCTCATGCAAGAGAAGTGAATTGCCACAATTGCAATACTTGTCATAAAGTAAAGTGCGTACAGTAAAATGAGTATTATGAGATAATACTGTAAAAGCATTTATATGGTTTCTAAGCCATAAGATACTTAAAATGGATAAAATACATACAACGATAAAATAATGACTAAACGTACTCAACTGGTGTTTCTAAGATACGCCTACCCCGGTGTACCTAACCTAAGCCTAGTACAGAGAAGGAGTAGATGAGTTATAGTTTTTGCCAAGAATCTGAATCAAGAATTCTCTGTGGGTCTAATCAGCTCCGTACCTTGGTTATAGAATGAAGGAGGTCTTGTATCTCTTTCTCAGGATTGGATCTCCCAGCAACCCGCAAGGGTGACCGGAAAACACTGGAGCTGGATTTCTCGGCAGGAGAAAAGACAGCGTCTCTCTCAGTGCGTCAATGGGAGGGTCAGCTTCCTTCGGCCCTCGCATCAGCAGGGCGTCGGGCAAGTAGATAGGCGATCTGCTCCAAACCACTGTGTGTTGCTTAAGGCAGATGCTGGTAAATTTATACTTGGAAGGTGCCGAGTTTCACATAAGGTTGGACATAAGACGTCACTAAGAACTCGCAGTTCTTTCAGGACTCCAGGAGTTCTAGGACAAATCAATACAGAAGCAGGGGGAATTCCCGGGCTGCTGGAGGCTTGGTTTGTTTAAGAACACGTTGTGCTTTCTAGGAGTCTATGGGAGTAGCCTTGCCGTATTTGGACTGCATTGGCTATGTCTTAATATGGGTATGATTCTTATGCCTGTATAGGGGTATGATTAGATATAACCACATAAGGGCATGAAATCGGGAATATTAACTAGAGTCCTAGAATCATCTACAACAGGGCAGGCTGGCGGACCGGTCAGTCTGTGTGGCGTCTTTTCGCTGGTTTGGGGCTTTCTTTAAGGCCGGCGGTTCGGTTTTTACTGTTTATTTTCTGGCTATAACCACGTTGTTTCCAACTAACAAAATGCGCGCATCTTCCATAGCTTGTCGTGCGTCTTTACACGCTCTAAACTGTCCTGACTTGTAAAACTTTTATTCTCTATCCCAGACTCGGTGTGCAGCGGCTACCTCTATCGTAAACATATTTTTATCACTTCTGTCATTAATACACGGAAGACAAGTATGAGTAATTTACCTTAATAGGCAAAAAGTTACATTGCTGTGGTATTCATGAATGTAGTTATCAGTAATTGTGTAATTTCGGCGTCCCATCAGTACAAGCATTCGTTTCATGTGGTCTGTGCGTCTTTATTGGAAATAGGCCATCGACATTTTTTCGGTGTTGATTTATTATTGTAGATTATTTTTGGTTTGTTGCGGCTTCTGGCGCATGGGCAGGTGTGGTGTTTGGAAGTTCGAGTTTCTGTGAGTAAATGACGTCTCTGCTTTTCTGTCTCTTTAAAGGTATGCTAACATTTGGAGTGAACGTTTACCACATGGCGTTACCGTGCAGTAAATTGTAATTACTATCTGATTTTTTGTCAGCGGCTGTGTGTGAGGTCAGCCTGTCCCTCTGCAGAGGAACTCGTTGTAAGATCCGGATGAACCCCGGGGGTGCATCTAGCGGAGTCTTTGACACATCAGAAGCTTTTCTTCATTAAGAAGGCTTCATGCTTCGTTGTTCCATCTCCAGAGCTTTGGCTGTTCAGCATTGTACTACTCTATTAAAAGAACCAGACTGGGGTCTCTGTTGCCTGCCCAGTAACCGTGCTTGCACTTTAGGTTTTTAACTGTTAAACATGTGTGGATGTGTGTTTTTTAATTGTAAGACACACCATCTCCCAATTGTATATCTGCACCACTGAGTAACGTCTGTTAGGTAGATGTGAAGTGATGGTTTTGTAGACCTGCACCACTGAGTAACATTCGTCAGGTGGATGTGGAGTGGTGGTTTTGTAAACCTTTACTACTAGTTAACGTTTGTTAGGTTGATGTAAAATGAATTTATCTTGGCGATGACTTGAGTGATCCTGTGGTTTGCCTGGTGATACCTCAGGTCACCCCTTGTACTTCCTTTGGTAGGATACTGGATAGGCAAGCTCTTGCTTGTGAGGGGAATGGAGGAATAGTGTTCTTAGTGCCACCACTTTACAAAACAGAGAGAACGTAAAGTGCTGCTGACTGTTAGCCTTGGACCCGCTCTATTAGTTTACTTAGAAGGTAAAGTAATTAATTTGATAAAGTGCTTATCTGTTAAAGGTGAAGAAACAGTTTTACATCCAAGATGAAGTGTGAAAATAATTGTCTCCTTCAGAGGCTGTCACTCACAAGCTGAAGGTGATTTAATGTGAAAGTATACTTGCTACTCTATACGAAAGCTAGACTCGAAGCAGGGAATGTATGGGGAAACAATATTTATGCTGAACAAGTGATACAAGTCAGTAAATGTGTCCACTGGGTGTGAGGCTATATGATAAACATAATACTTACTGTATATTTTGTGTAATTCTGTGTCAGTACTTTTAATCATAAAGTGTACTCCTCTATTATATGGTAATACCTGGTGGTCTGCTGTCATATTGAATGTTTGCAATGATCATTCGGAGCGGGGACCACTTTGTGTATTTTTGCATGGATGGCAAACAGGTGGTGTACTGGTTCTATGTCAGCTGTATCTGTCTTTCTGCCTTCTTGAACAGATGGAGTCCTATCCTTACTGCATTTGGTGTTGATCAGTGGCTCTCTTTGCTCACAGTTGAGAGAAAAGAGCTCCGTTTGATTCTAGCCCTGTTATTCTTTAGGGTCTTGCTCCTTCTATGGTTTTTGATTTGGTGGACCGTTATCCATTTTAGGTCCAAAAATAGTTTTGTGTTCCAAATGAGGGATTTAGTTACTCCATAAGGGAGTTGTTTGGCGCTCTCATTGAACAGCTACTTTGAAGAGAGGTATCAGGCTGTCTATAGTTACTCCACAGGGGAGTTTTTTCACGCTCTCATTAAACAGTTACCTTGCAGATATGTGTAAGGCTCTCTTTATTTTATTTATTTTATTCAATAAGTTTTGTAAGGCGCAAACATGACCCTAGAGGGTATTGGGCGCTTTACAGAGAGATGCAACACGTATAAGGGGAGGCAATTATGGCAGAACATCAGCAATAGTCACATATAATAGTAGGTACGTAACAACATAATAATGGGCCAGAGAATAAGACCGTAGCATAGGGCAAAAAGAGTGATCATGACAGTAGATACGGTGCAGCCAATCAGTGGGCTAGGAAGGACCCAACAGTATCAGGTTGATATTACTCAGGACCTCGGCTAAACTTCAGGTCAGGAAAATACTCATCAGTACCGCTATCATTTCTTTTTGAAGGACACTGTTGATGGAATCAGTTCTGTTTCCTTAGGCAGGGAGTTCCAGATTCTTGGGGAAATTCCTGAAAAGGAACAATTATAAGTTTTCGTTTTTTTTTTTTTCGGTTTAAGTAACAGGGTGCTGGAGCTCCTGGAGGCACGGCATCACCGAACAGCTCACGTTTTTTTGCGAGGTAAAGAGGAGTGTTGAAGTGCAGGGTTTTGTGGGTCCTGCAGGCAAGTTTTAGTTGTATCCTTGCTGTAAAAGGTAACCAATGTATAGATTTCAAGTCAGGGGAGATGTGATTGCTCTTCTTGGAACCTGTGATGAGCATGGCAGCCGCATTCAGTGGAGGTCTGAGGGGGACTAGTCTGTACCTCAGAAGGCCTCCGAGTTGTACACTGCCATATTCCAGCCGTGAGGTGACTAATCCTTGTACTATGGACTTGAAGTCATCAGGGGGAAGGAAAGGTTTTAGTTTCCTTAGGATGCTTAGTTGGAAGTTCGCTCCTTTGGTAGATGCGCTGATGTGATCCTGCATGTTCAAGTTCCTATCCAACACTATTCCCAGGGATTTCATAGAGTCTATGATATGTGGTGTGCAGTTGAGCACGGAAAGATTCTTCATATATTCCTCAAGGATGGGGGCTTGCTTGGGCGGGGAAATAAGGAGGAATTCCTTTTTTAGGGCATTCAGTTTGAGATGGTTGAATGTTAACGAGTTAAGGGTTTTGTGCAAGGTTCCGTTGAGTGTCTTGATATCATCAGGCAAGGAGATTTTAATGTACAACTGGGTATTGTCTGCATACATTTGGTATTGGATGTTAGAGGCTTTGAGGATTTCAGCAAGAGGTTCTATGAATAGGTTAAAAAGTGTGGGTGAAAGCGAGGAGCCGTGGGGCACCTCCAGTGTGCAAGGACTGGGATGGGAGAGAAAGGAGGCAAACCATTTTAGTACTGAGCCCGAGAGCCCCATCCTATATTCCAGAAGGCTCAGTAGATTGTCATGTTTGACCATATCAAAAGCTGATGAGAGGTCTAGAAGGATTAATAAGCAAGATTCGTTCCGGTTGAGCAATGTAAAAGTGTCATCAACTATATAAGCAATGGCTGTTTCGGTGCTGTGGCCTTGACGGAAGCCCAATTGGAATTGTTACTCCACATGGGAGTTGTTTTACGATCTCATTGAATAGTTACTCTGTAAAGAGGCATTAGACTCTCTTTAGTTACCTTACATGAACGTTTTTTCAAGCTCTCATTGAATAGTTACTCTGCAGAGAGGTGTTAAACTCTATTTAGTTACTCTACACGGGAGCTTTTTCTTTTAGTTATGCCACAGGAGAGTTGTTTCTTGCTGACATCGAATAGTTAATCTACAAAGAGATGTCATATTTTGTTTAGTTATGCAGCAGAGGAGTTGTCACACTCATTGAATAGTTGCTCTGTAGAGCGGTGTCAGACTCTTCTTAGTTACGACACAGTGTAGATGTTTTACTGTCTCATTGAATAGTTACTCTATAGAGAGGTGTCAGATTCTCTTTAGTTAGGCCACTAGGAGTTGCTCCTAGCTCTCTACGAATAGTTACTCTATAGAGAGGTGTCAGACTCTATTTAGTTTCGCCGTAGGGGAGTTGTTGCATCACATCTTTGAATAGGTCCTTTTTAGAGAGGTGTCTAACTTTTTAGTTAGGGCATAGGGGATTTGTTCCATCCTCCCAATGAATAGTTAGTCTATAGAGAGGTGTCAGACTCTCTTTAGTTGACGTAGGGGAGTTGTTTCTTCCTCTAATTGAATACTCTATAGAGAGGTGCCAGACTCTTTAGTTGCCATAGGGAAGTTTTTTTATGCTCTCATTGAATAGTTACTGTATAGAAAGGGATCAGGCTAAACGACCGGTGTAACATTCTACCCACGATGAGGGAAGAGTGTGCTGACAAACGTTAGCAAAGCTGGGAGCCTGGATGTGGAATTGATCCCGGTGAACTCTTTTCTCTTAAACCTTTTCCACAAGACTCAATAATCAATAGTAGAGCGAATGTACACCTAACCTCTTTGTGGACCCATGAGTCTATTCAAATGCAGCAGCCTCTGACATTGGAATAATAATAATAATAATCCACATTTGTAAAGCACGAACACTCACCCGTAAGGGTCTCTAGGTGCTGGGGGCCATCGGGTAGATTAGGCAAGCTATTGCCAAGAGTCACATGGCGCTGGGCTAATCTGACACCGGCGCCGGGGATCGAACCGTGATTCCCAGATTCCAGCTTCAGTTGCCCTGGCCTCGGCGCCACACCTCTCCCCTTAAATAATCCTCAGTGCATGCCTTTCTATATTCCTATTGTGTGGCCTTCTTTTTTCTCCTTCTGTTAATTTCAAACATTGCAGTTATTGATTTAGTGTTGGCTGAATTGAGCTCAGTGAGGGGATCTGCAGGGACCTTTCATCAGATCTTCTCTCTTAGGAATCTCTTCCCTCCTATGTCTTGTATGCCATTGTTGCCTTCTACCTCGTCACACTTGCAAATACAAATTCCTCTTTTTCCAATATTCCAATATTTGCCACAAATAAAAGGTGTTCAGATCCTGAAAAGACTCTAAAACAAAAGTAGTAAAGCATCAGGTTTCCGTGCAGGACTAAAGGTAGATGAACCATTCTCCAGGAAATGGAAAAAGAAAATGATGCGTATGCTCCATAGTCAGAAAGGATAAAAAACGAAGGCGGATTAGGTTTCCTCATGGTGAAGAAAGATCGTCCAATAAGGTTCTGATGGCTCATCCTGATTCTGATGTACCCAGCATCACATTAATGCAAATTATAGACTCAAAAATCCAAGGTCACCTGAAATGCCTCTGCCACTGTTACAATCCAGTGCCAATACTTTGAGTCCGCTAGCTACGCCTTTCAAGTTTGTGTCAGCACTGGATAACTCTAGTGCTCAGATACCGCACGGTCTCTTCTCAACATAGGATTCAATTTAAGCTTTTATTTTAAAGGGTTACAAGTGGATAGTAAGCATCAAGCAATAGATCAGGCAGATCTATCAAGCTGATTTTGGCTCCCTTTTTCCAATGGATGCTGGGCCTTTAAATAGGGCAAATATATTGAAACTAGTGTAGTTATTTCCCCCATTTAAATCTGTCTCCTTGAAGGAGATATTCAAAGTTTATTTCCCCGATATTCGTGACATCTCTTACAGAAGAGTGACTTTCTGGTACAACTTAACTTCCTGTAATTTTCTCTGCAAACATAGACTTCTTCAGAAAGAATGGGTAAGATGCACTTCTGGTAAAAAGATTTTAATATCTCTCTGGTCCAAATGAAAAAGGTAGTGAAGTTTGGTGGAATTGTCAGAGTCGTGGAATGGAGAATCAGAACATTTTCTTAAAATTCAGTATCCTAATCAAAGCAAAGCAGACTCGATAGTGGTAGAACTCTCTGGAACTAAAAGATGGATAAGATCTGTAGCAATAAGGCAGAGTATCAAGACCTTAACTCAGAAAAGTATAGTTGTGGCATCCTGGAGTCTAAAAAAAAGTAATAAATGCAACACCCAGGGTTGTCCCTCTTTTTCATAATCGAGTAACATTGGTATCCTGGAGTATGACTGGGTTGTACACACTAAAAGTAAAGATTTTGAGGTCTCAAAAGCCTTCCATTATTTATCTCCAAGAAACATTGGTTATTGCATATTTTGAAGTGAACTCCTATTTGTATTCTATTGCCCAGCCACCAAGGTCTCTGGGGCCCTGTGAAATCGGGGGACTGCTATACCTCTGTCAACTGAGTTCGATTGGTCCGTTTGCCGTTTTCCATGTCTTATTAAGTATTTAGTTTGCTTGAGTATTGACTTTGTACTTTCTGTGAAGCTTAAAAGCCCTTCATTACTTTAAATTAATATTTGTATTCCCCATGCTCACCAATACAATAGTTTTCAATGTATATCAACGAATTGTAGGCAGAATATATTTACTGGAGACTTTAATGCAAAGCTCTTTAGGAAAGCAATACAGGACCACAGAAATTCTGATCGGGAAAAAAGCTGGGGCATTCCTGAAGCTCAGTTTCTGAAAGCATTAGGGCAGATAAATAAGTGAATCTTTTATTGGGAGAAATAAATCTCTGAGAGCCTTAATTCTGAATGGAAGAATGACTCCCAAAATCCCAGCTAAAGCTACCCGACATCGTCAGCTGTGTTCCATCATTGACTACATAATATCCTATTCACTAATTGATTGCATTTCAGATTTAGGGCCTGATTTTGATCTTAGCAGTCGGGTTACTCAGTCACAACGGTGACGCATATCCCTTCCACCGAAATATAAATCTCATAAGATATAATGTCCCGTCCACCGAAATATAAATCTTATTATATTCTATGGGATTCATATTTCAGTGGACGAGCTATCAGTCACCATTGTGATGAAGTAACCCGTCCACCGAGATATTAATCAGGCCCTTAATTACAGAAATTATGCCCCATAGTGATCATGTTCTTCTTCAAATGGTTTCATCACTTCCTAACAGTTATGCTGCTGATTGGTCACTAAAAATGGAGAAGGAATTACAAATATTTTTTAAGCTAGAGGGAAACTTGCAGGAATCCTAGAAACATACTATCTTTTAATAATGTAATCACATTTGATTAGTCCCCAAGGCATCATCAGTTACTGATCCAATTGTCTCTTTTAAACTATTCGTGTTTGACTTTGTGCAATATACGAAAAACATATTTGTCAGAAGGTGAGCGAATGGTTAGATTTCTAAAGAGGAAACGCAACAGACTAAGGGCAGCCTAAAAGACTTGGCAGTGAGATAATAATTGTTATGACTTACATTATGCTGCACAAGAGAATAACATGCTATCCTTTTAGCGCATCAAGGCATAAACTGTGGTGCGAGTCAAACTGTCAGCTAATCCATTTGTGGCACAAGACTGGGTTCTTAGTATACCAAATCTCTATAAAGAGGATCCCATCTGCCATTTTCAAATCAATTCTACTGATAACTATGAGATCAGTCCTCCAGTTAGGAGCAAATGTTGGGCCATGTAGGAAATGCTAGGGCATCTACCGCTGTGCGCCCAGATGAGATTCTGATTGTAGTCTTTAAACAGAACCCAGAAGTATGGGCATAAATCCTGAAACCTTATTTGTCTACGGAAACACCTCTAGCCAGATACTGAACTTATGGAAAGGTAGTATAATTTTACCACTACTTAAAAAGAGCAGTAAATCTATCCACTGTAACTATGAGCAAATTGCCTTTTTGCATAAGTACTCCCAAACATTTTCCCAGGGGCCAAAAATTGTGGTCAATGATGTGACCGAGGGCCACATTGATGCCAGCCATTGTGGCGTTTGAGGACTTGGGGGAGGGAGTTGGCGGTGAGGTAATTGCACAGTGTGAAACCATAAAACATGGGATTAATCCCGACTTCCACACTTAACCAAATTGTTTGAACCTAGGAAATTGTGTTTCCCTCCATTTTCTTCATTGTCACATATAAGAAAGCAACAAAATACATGACTTCAGGACTAGAGCCATACAAAACCTTCTCCTGTGTTTAATCTAATAAACTATAATGTTGTTCAAGTATAATAGGAACCCAGATCACCCAAAGAGTGCACATACCAACTGATTTGCTTCTTGGTTCACTTTTGGCATTGTTGTCAGGGTGGGGGGGATGATTTTTTTTTTAAATTTGTGTTTGAAAGCAATCACTTTAAAAATAAAAGTACTCCTCAATGCACTGCTATAATCTAATGCACTACGGTGAAACGGTTCTGCATGTTAATGAAATACACTTTTTGAATTTTGAAAAGACTTAATCATATTTTTACAATTTTGCTGCAATATGTCTTTAACAGACAAAGTGTTCCTAAAGTTAAGCAGCGCCGGACCCCTAGTTACTTCCTTTTTTAACTTCAATTACCCTTTATATGCTTGCCTGTTTACTTAATATCTCCTTGATGTTCGTGCTGAGTTGAGTTAAAAGAACCCAGTATGCTGTTGAGGTGGGGGCCGCATGTAAAGGTCAGTAGGGCCGCAGGGGCGGCTCTAGGCTAATGGCGGCCCTGGGCAGGGAGAGTAGGAAGGGGTCCCCGGAATAGGGGGCCGGGCGGGGCAGAGCGCGGAGGCCAGTGGAGAGGGGGGAGGGGTCAGGGTATTTGGAAGTGGAACAGAGCCGGAGGCTGCCAAATCCCTGCCAGGGGCCACCAGGCAAATATGTATCCATCCTCAGAGGATTATTATATTAAGGATATATATTGACGTGGTGGCCCCTGGGGTTTGGTGGCCCTGTGTAGGTGCACAGCTTGCACATGCCTAAGGCCGCCCCTGAGGGCCGGGCCGCATGCGGCACCAGGACCGTTCTTTGCGCATCACTGCCTTAGTGGATGCAGTAGAGAAGGTCTTTGCTCGAGGTGAGTTGGAACATCTGGAAACTTGGGCTTAGGAGACCAGCATTACCCCACTCGTGCAGTCAGGCTTTAGAGCCAATCAATCGGTTCGGGATAATATAGCAGGCCTACAGTCTGTACTAGATACCTATGGGGGAAGTAAACAGCAGCCGGTTTATACCGCCGCCAAGGACTTTTCGGTGACATATGACCCAGTGGACAGACCAACACTATGGCACAAATTGTTTTGGGCGTTAACCCCTAACCTTTGTACGTTAATTATCTCCCTCCATTCTTCAACAAGTTGTAAAGTATTACTAGGGTGTTCCGAAGGTCTGCCTCTGCGGATCCCCCCTTCAAATGGCATTAATACTGGGATGTTTACTAGCCCCGCTGCTGTTTCTATTTATTTGTCCGATTTTCTCCAACTATTTTCTCGTATTAATAACTTTCCCCCTAGATTCTAGGGTCGTATCCGCTGCATACTCTTATGAAATGATAATATTTTATTTTATCTGATCCCATTAGGGTTGCAAAAAAGTTTGCAAGAACTGAAGATTTAGGCAGATAAGCACTTCCTGAAAATAAACCTAGGTAAAACAAAGATGGTAGGTAGAGTTTCGAGGTGGTAAAAACAGGTATACATTTGGCTGGCATTTAGGCCAGGAATAAATAGTGCTTGTAGATAGCTATGTCTATATGGGTAGATCCTTCTCGTCTAACCTCTCCCATAAGTTGCATTGAACTAGTTTAAGTAAAAAGGCCCTAACCCAGTGCTTCCAAACTTTTTAGAACCAAGACCCACTTTTTAGAATGACAAACTTCTACGACCTTCCTAGTTTTAATGTCCATGATACGGGCTATTTAGGTCTCGCTGGTGTTAGCAGCGCGAAATGCTGCTCCAGCGAAAGACCTATTGTTGTGGGTTTGCTGGGAATGGGGCACAGGGGGTGGTTACACGCTTCACCTCGGCGATTTCATCTCGAGGACGCGCTTCTGCAGTCGGGCTTGCATCACATGTGCAGACTCTCCAGGGCGCTGCAGATCTGTTTTTGCGATTGCGCCTAATGATTTCCGCGCCTCGTTTTTTTTTTAGGCAAGTTGCACGCGTTTTTGTTTTTTTTTGCAGGCAAGTGGCACATGCTTGACTCTCCAGGGCGCTGCAGATCTGTTGTGATCGCGTCTAATGACCTCCATGCCTCACTTTTTTTTATGTTTTAGAGAACAGCGGTCCTTATTTTGGAAAGACGAATGGACAAGCACAATAATCATACGCTAAAATAGATCGTATGTCTTTCGTCCAGCCGGACAAGAATTTATTTTTTATATAAGGTCAGTTGATTATGATTCAAAACATTAAATGACAAGTGGGCACAGCCGTGACCCACAGAAAACAAGACAAACCAACGAAAAACAGAATGGCCAAAGGCAGGGTATAAGATGTGTCTGTTTGTTAGTAATCACTGTGACAGACTTAAATATCCATTTTCACACCATTGATCATACAATATTATAAAATCATATTGCATATGGTGCTTTTAGTGTCATCTTTTTTAGGCAAGTGGCACGCGCTTCTGCTGGCCGTGTGCAGACTCTCCTGTGCGCTTCAGTTCAGATGTTAACTAATGTGCTTGGTGATTTTTATTTAACCACTGTGTTAAAAGTCGCAAAGGTACGTTAAAAGCCGCCTCACTGGGACTATGGTTGCTTTTAAATTCCAAAGCATTACCACGTCTCAAACTTCGTAACCCTTCTTGTCGCTGACACCATTACGGTTAAAAGATCGGCTTACAATATATCATTTCTACGATAGTTCTCATGTTATGGAATTAATTAAAATCAACAAGTTATGTAAAAAGCCGCCTCACTGCCGCTTCTGCTGGCCCTGTGCACACTCTCCTATGCGCTTCCGTTCAGCTGTTGTGAACTAATGTGATTGGTAATTTTTATTTAACCACTGTGGACTCTCATGTTAAGGAATTATTTAAAATCAACAAGTTATATAAAAAGCTGCCTCACTGCCGCTTCTTCTGGCCCTGTGTACACTCTCCTGTGAGCTTCCGTTCAGCTGTTGTGAACTAATGTGATTGGTGCTTTTTAGGTCTCGCTGGTGTTAGCAGCGCATAGCGCTGCTCCAGCGACAGACCTATTGTTGTGGGTTTCCTGGGAATGGCTGAGAGGGGGTGGTTACGTGCATAACCTCGTCGATTTCACCTCGAGGACACGCTTCAGCTGGCGGGCTCGCATCACGTATTCAGACTCTCCTGGGCGCTGCAGCTCTGGTGTTGTGAACGTGCCTAATGACCGCACCTAATGACTTCCGTCTATCAGTCTAGCCATCAATGTGCCCTGACGCCCCCACTCACCGGGTCTTTCATACTCCTCTCGTCTTGTCCCGCGGTAGTGGCGCTGCACGGGATTCGTAGGCGGCTAGCTCTCTTCACAGGAGCGCGGGGTAGGCCCCCGTCCGCTTCTGTCTGTGCTGGTGGCCCCGCACTCAAGCAGGCAGTCCCGGGCAGTCCAGCCTGGCTTCCTGTGTCTCGCCCGTGCAGAGGGACTGGAAACACTTAATCCAAGAAAGGTACGTTGCTTGTTGTGGTCGGCATTTGCTTGCAGCGTTGCACAGTAGTGTCTACCAACTTTGATTGATGTGCTAAAAGCTTTCAATTAGCTAGATAAGAATATTTACATTTTAAAGAGCTGCGAATGTTGCTGTATACAAGGAGGCGCGATAGGCCAAGAATCACACAAGCTGATGAAGTGGGGAGCCGAGATCCCAACCTAGGTTTCTTTGAGAGAGAGAGACACTTTCTGCTCTGCCCCAGCTCACCTCAGTCTGAAGTTCCAACGCTCACTCTTACCTGAATGGCAAATTTATTTACTCTTATAACCTTAGACAAACGTTACCATTTATAGACTGTTTTAGGAGGAAAAAAGATTGCCTCAGCTGTGCAAGATCCTGTCTTCCTTGGATCCACCTGTTGGGCAGACTTCACTGTAGGCTCTCTGAGCTGGATGCACCCTGTTTAGTGGTCTCTTTATGCAGGGTGAGACCACCGCCTTTATCCTCTGGGACTCTCTCCCAGCCTCTCATGGCCCTTCCTGTGAGATTCAAGCAGACCTCTTCTCTGAGGTATTGAGCACCGTCAAACCTCATTGGGCCCCTGCATGCGGGCGCAAAGCCTTGAAGCACCCTCTCTGGGGCTTTGCCTGTGTGGCGCTCAGTCCGATGCCAGCAGCCCTCATTCTAGGCCCTGCCTGTACAGTGCAGCTCGCCAAGATCCCCTCCGGGCTATTTGCCTGAGGGGAGCCAAACCACTGTCCCTCCATCGAGGACCCCCATGGGGTGCGCATCCACCCATTCCCATTTGTACTGCAGAGTGCAGAGCCACTGCCCCTTCCTCTTGGCCTGGCCTGTGGGGCTTATAGCGCGATGTCTCTGCCTGTAGAGGGCACCTTGCATGAACCCCCCTCACTGGGCCCCGTCTGTGGAATGCAGGGGTAATGTCCTTCCATCGATGCCCCCCATGGGGTGCGCATCCCCCCAACCTTTTCCCATTTGTACTGCAGAGTCATAGTGCAGAACAACTGGCCCTTCCTCGTGGCCTGGCCTGTGGGGCTTATAGCGAGATTTCTCTGCCTGTAGAAGGCAGGTCTCCATTAACCCCCTTCTTGCTCCCACACCTGCGGAATGCAAGGGGTAATGTCCCTCGGTCCGTACCAGTTCCCTCTCCCTCACACCCTGACACTTTCAGCTTCTGCTCTGCCTTTCCCCTCCGGGTTGAGGGTCCTGCGGGTGGGTGCGCTACTCGATGGGAGCCCCCTCCCCGCATATGCTCCCAAGTACTGAGTGCTTTAACGCCAATTAGGGGCGGCTGCCACACAGCCCCATTGAGCGCCGCTGGCCCCTGAATGCATCTGCCTAGAAATGAACATGAGGCGGGGAGTGGGTGAATGGTCAGGAGAGGGGGCTCTCCCGGAGGAAGGGGCGGGGAGCTATGATTTTATGGAGCGCTCAAAAGCAGCGCCTTTCAGATTTATGTGCACTTCGACAACCGCAAGATCTGAGGAATCCCTTCGAGGGGGCTTCAGAGTGACTTTTGCAACCTTCTCAAAGAGGGCTGGGGCTGATCTCTGGAGGGGCTTGGCATCAATAGTAACGTTTCCAAATTACATTCATGACTCTGGGCAATAGCTTGCTTAATCTTCCCGACGGCCCCCAGCGCCTAGAGACCCTTAAGGGCGATTGTACCGCTTTACAAATGTGGATTATCATGTCATATGCTGGGATTCCCATATAACTCTAATTACTAATCAAAGGCCGGCTTAATATCCCACCCACATTCAGTTAGCCCCGCACAGCTGGTCATGGGGCGTCCTCCGCAGAAGGGTTTGGGCTGCTGCTGCCCTCACACTGCACTACAGCTAGTGCATACTAGCCGGGGTCTGCAGGAAAATGCACAGCTGATACAGCGCCTCTCAAGAGACAACGGCGTGGGAGCTATGCAAATGTTTATAAGTGTGAATGCGGTGGCACTGGTGCCTCTCTGGTGCCTATTAGACTCGCAAGTCCTTGGGAAAAAAAACTATTTTGTGTTTGTAATCATTTTGGTGCATTTAAGACAGAGCTGCATGAAACTTCATCTTAAAAGGATGCCCTGCCACAGTCTAAGGTAGCTCTGTGCCACCATGGCTCACTGCTTTTCTCTGCCCGGCCACAGGCTCTAGTGACTTGAGAAATCCGTGGCTCACAGGGCTCGGGTGGCTTCCTGACCCTGTGGAACTGTTCCTTCTATGTTGTCTCAGGGATAACGTCTCTGTCGGAATCTGGCCTTCTCCTGGCACGGCTAGCATTGGGATGCTGTGGCTCACAGTACTCTGCGCCGCCACAGGCGGGGACTCACTAGAGTCAAATCTGTAGTTGCACAGTTCATTAAAACAAGCATTTGCAATGCAATAGGTCTTGCATTTGCGAGAGTTTGAGCTATTGGCATTGTAAATGGCAATGCCTTTTATTAAAAGCGTTTGAAAACCTGCAAGCTGTGCGTAAACAAGCACTTTGTAATTGTAGTCCTTGCTTATGAGAAGCAAAGCTGGCAGTCTTTTACTGACAGCCTTGCTTCGTGTAAGCAAGGACTATACGTACAAAGTGCATGTTTATGCATGGCTTGTAGGTTTTCAAAACAAAAGAATAAAAGGCATTGTCATTTACAATGCCAATAGCTCCAACTCTTGCAAATGCGAGACCTATTGCATTGCAAATGCTTGTTTTTTATGTAACTAAAGCATTTGTGGTAGTACACAATCATTTACAGACAGCACCTTTTCCATTAAAATGGACACTAAATTTGCACAGACACCCAGTTTTACTAATAAAACTATATTGCACACAAATAATGTGTAGGAATCGTGTTTAAGTGAATATTTATCATTCGTGTACAACCAAATGAAGTGTTTTGATTTTTTTTCATCCTATTAAAATCTTTGCAAAATACAGATATCTTTAGAAATGCAAAGATTGTGGTAAATGAACGAGAAAGCATATCTAAGGATGTTCGTGGAATCTTTCATGTATTAGGGGAACCTTGAGGGGATGGCATGTAGATGAACATCTTACCACAAGATGGATAAAGTACTATATTTAGGGATGCTGGATCAGCCTGTTTGACTGAAGTATGCAGTGTCACTAAGTTCCCCTGCAAGCTGTACTTTTCACAGTTATGGTCACTGAGAATAGCTCAAGATGAATCAGGCACTCCCCTACAGAGTCTGCAGATAATTCCCTGCTAACAAAATGAGGACATGTGAAATTGATAGAGCATCATAAGTGCCCATTACTTCTGTAAATGATGCACAAGATGCCAACTGTACCTCACCTCTAGTAGTAGTCAGCGCCCCACTGGGATGGTTGGGGTCACTTGGTATGCTTCTTTATCATTAAAGAAATGCTGGGAGATATCTATAGCTCCTGAGAGGGTTGTCTGTACACTGGGGCTTTCAATCTTCCATATACAAGAAAGTGCCGGCAATTCCACGACAGGCCAGGAGAGCCAGAGTAAGGCTGGAGCTGGGGCTTTCCCGCCCAGACATCTCCTGACTGGGGGAAACAATAAAATACTATATCAGCACTTTGAGAGCTCCAGCAACAGCCTTGAAAGCTCAAATTAAATGAATCTTTGAAGAAAATGGGTCACCATGGGAAGCACAATTGACAGGAGCTATTCAATCGTTAGAAATAGAGGAGCAAAACCTGGTCAATATTACTATTTCAAATGCCGCATGGAAAAAAGCAGTGAACAGACAGGTGAAGCACATTTCATTCGCGAGAGATCTGGAAAGTCTGCATAACCATCCAAATCTTTCCACACTGGATGCCTCTTACAAAGTGGGAAAAGCACAGCCTTATTTTGAACAAGCACTATCAGTTCAAGTTCGAAAAAAGATCACTTATATGAGGCTTTTGGCATTACCCATTGTGGAGTTCAATCAAAGTTGGGCCCGTGCGGACAAATTAGCAGCATGCAGACTTTGTGACTACCATCAGGAATCCTGGCATCATTTGCTGTGCTGCTGCCCAAAGCTAGCCAGTGAGAGGCATCGCTTGGTCATCCCAATCTGCAGAGCTCAGGGCCTCACTCGATGCAGCGAAATCTCGGACTTGTGCTTTTCGTCCACAGAAAGTCAAATAGCAGCACGGCTGGGGAAATTTGCAGACCTAAGCCGTGCAGGACTGACCACAAAGGCTGAGCCGCAGAAATAAATCTGTTGGGCTGGAAGCAGTGGAGAGGTGGACAAACCTCTATCTTAAAAATGAACGCTCTTTGTTCTAAAACAGTATTACTAGAACATGAAACTGTAACAAATGTTTTAGGTCAAATTAGACTGGGGCAATAATCAGGGGTTTTAACCTATTGTGTTTTTTAGATAATTATTTTAGAATGTTAGTATATTGTAATGATTTTAATTAATCGAACAATAAAAGCTTTTTTCATTTCATTTTCATTTCATTCATTTCATTTCATTTCACTGGGGCCATGTGCAGTCCCTTAGGAGCACCCGTACCCAGTCACAAATGAGGAGATGGCTGAAAAGAGACAATTGTCACGACACCCTTGGTATGAAGGTGGCAATGTGACACTCTTAGAATGAAGCAGATGACATAAGCAGACGAAAGTTAAGCACAGCGAATACAGAATAGAAGGTGCTTATTGGCCATTACCAGACTCTCTGTTTCAGTTTGAATTGTTGCTGAGTATTGCTGCTATCTTGAAGTAGTTTTGAAGTCTAGTCCTAGCGGTACAGCCTAGTCATGAGGCTCACTTGAAATTAATTTCGGATACGTCGGTAGCCAACCTGCTCCAATTCTTTAACTTTTTAAAGAGCTGAACTGTGGTAAATGATACTGTGACAAGCCTGTGCCTTCTGGATTTCTAGTTGGTTATATTGTGAACTTGCAATATTAAAGCTTTCTTCACCATTTAGGAGGTGAAATATTTTAGTATTGCCAAAAGAATTCCATGTTGTAATCAAATACAGCACTGAGAAAAAGATTCCAAAACTGTGGGTGTTCATTGTAAATAGATCTTAAATCTATTAAGATGTAATTGTATTTGAATTTATATAGCACTTACTACCCCGATGAGGCGTTGAAGCGCTTATCGACGAGTAGCACGCTACTCTGGAATCCAAAAAAGATTTGTGAGAAATCATTATAGGGAGATATGAAATTAATAGGAGCGGTAGACATGTGAATTTGTTATTTGGATTGAAAATTTATAGTGGAGGGATAGAAGAGGGAAGGGTTTGTATTTATATAACGTTTCTACCCCAGATGAGGTGGTGAAACGCTGTTCGGCAGGCATCACGCTACTCCAAACATAAACGTGATTATTGAGGAATTAGTATGGGGAAATATGAAATTAATTTGAGTGGTGGATATGAGTCATTAGTTGGATTGAAAAGGACAGAAGGGGGAAGGGTCTAGAATGTGTTTTTTGTAGGTCATAGCAGTAGGAGGAGGTTTGGGATGAGTAATGTGAAGGTGGAGGGGCAAGAGCCAGGGAAGGGTTTAGAAAGGGTTGGTTGGGAGCTCTGAATAGTAAAAGAGGTTTGAGATGATGCAAGGGGGTAGAGGAGGTAAGAGTCTAGAATGTTTTTTTGTGGGGATCATAGTTGTAGAATTGGGTTTGGGATGAGTCAGAGAGTGGAGGTAGAGGATATATTGAGAGAGGTATAGGATCGTGCATTGAAGATGCTGAATTAGAAGTAATAAATATATTTATTTATTTATTTATTTATTTTAGCGATTTCTAAAGCGCCTGGTGACCCAAGGGCATCCCCGCGCTATGTAACTTGAAATCCTAATGAGGGGGAGAGAGGGGGGAAGGCGACCAAAGGGTGTTAATTAGGGAACAAATGGGTCTTTAGTTTTTTGCGAAAAGAAAGGTAGTTGGAATCTAGTCTGAGGGCGCGAGGGAGTGCGTTCCAGCCCTTAGCCGCTTGGACGGAGAATTGTCGACCTCCTGTGCGGGATCTTTTGAATCTGGGGGTGCTGACTAAATTCTCATTTTGAGATCGTAGGGATCTGGTTGCTGTATAAGGTGTGATCATTTTACTGAGGATCGCTGGACCAGATCCGTTGTAAAGCTTGTGTGTTGTACACATTGCTTTAAAGAGCACCCTTTGGCGCACGGGGAGCCAGTGTAGGGCTTTGAGGGCTGGCTTGGCGGACATTCTGGAGGGAGTGTTAGTAATCATGCGTGCTGCCGCGTTCTGTGTCCGCTGGAGTTTCATGATAGTATACTCGGGGGCTCCCAGGTAGACCAGGTTGCTGTAATCCAGGCGGGACAGCACTAGTCCCTGGATAAGGAGCTTCCTGGACATAGGTGGGAGTAAGGGCAGGATTTTGCGGGTCGTGCGCATGAGCCCAAAGCATGTGCCCGAGGTTTTAGTTGCTTGGGTTTTCATCGTGAGCTGTGGCTCAAGCCACACCCCGAGTGTCTTGATTTCACGTTTTGGGGGGGGGATTTCTCCGAACACGTCGGGCCAAAGAGTAGGAGGGATAGCTGTCCATTGCTTGCCAAGTAGCATTACCTCTGTCTTTGTCCCATTCAATTTTAGTGATGAGTCATTCATCCAGTTGTGAATACCTGTGAGGCAGTTAGTCAGATTTTCAGGATGGTCAATCAGCTGGGACAGGGAGACGACTAGTTGGGTGTCGTCAGCGTAACTCACCATTTTTATGTTAAATGGTGTTACCACGTCCTCGAGGGGGGCCATATAGACATTAAAAAGCGTCGGGCTCAGGGAGGAGCCCTGGGGGACGCCGCTGGTGAGTGGGAGGGTGGATGAATGATGGTTATCGTCCCACACTTGGAAAGTGCGTCCTGTAAGGAAGGATTCGATCCATTTGATTGCTGATAAATATACATAAGTACATGAAAGGTGTATAAGTATAAGGAAGGTAATAAATGTAGATTTAAGTTGTATTTAATAAACTCAGGCTTTAAAATGTTGCTGTACTTTTAGCTAATTTATTTGTTTTTTATAATTTGCAATATTTTCTTTATTTTTTGTAATTCAATATTTAATCAATTGTAGATAGTTATGATAAAGTTGCTAACTTGTCACTAATTGTCAATAAATATATTTTCAATGTGAGGTGCATTAAAAACATTAGCATGAGAACATTTTAAAAGTGTATTCAAGACCGACCACTTTAGGTGAACTATTAGTTTTGAAAATACATAATTGTAATTGCCCTTTCGGTTGGTCCACTGCACCCTAGCCATTAAGGTTGTTTCATGAATCTGGGCTGGGTGGGGGTGATTTTGTTAATTTGTATTAATTATAAATGCTTCTATTTTCAATCTAGAGCTATTTCTGAAGAATGATTTGTTGTCAGTGTGTATAAATAAAGTGAGATGCAGCCTGGTGTTTTAATACGTCAACGCCTAGAAAGGACCGCCTGCTTGCTGGCCTGGAGCCCTTGATATAACCTGAATCAAGACCACCTCTTTGAAGAGTAGAAAGGCATCCAGCCCTGACTTCTCTGAATAGGGTTCCTTTTGTTGACCCAATCTGGCTTCTATCTGGATCTTTTTTCATTCTTCTCTTTACTATTTCAAAGAGAAATTGCTTTATTTGTGGACGTTGCAACGCTTTTGTTGTTGGTGTCAGTTTTCGAACCTCATAAAAGTTCTAAAAAATGAAAGGTGCGCTTCCCTGTTACCAGTGCTCGTGCCAGGACTGTCAGAGTGTCACCCGCACATGCACTGACGTATTGTCAGGACGAGTTAAAGCAATTGCCTTGGAACTGCTAACACGCATAGGGCCTGACTCTTAAAATCCAGGTGCATGAAATGTATAATTTGTACCCTCACCTAGCAGAATCGGACTAAGTAGGGTTTGGGCACTTAGTACAAAGTCCGCCACTTGCAGTCGTTGGTGTAGGCTAAGGGCAGGAAATGTCACAGAGGTAACAATGACTTATTGGAGAGTGTCCCAAACATCTTGAAGGGGCCCGGGAAAGGGATTCCTCCACATTTGAATTCGATGTGTGGGGGCGGGGGAGGGCAGTGCGGAACTGCACACTTATGTAAACTTGCAAGTGCGGATTTCCTTCTCTGTTGAATCCACAGACATATATTTAGGGATGACAGAGCCATGCCTGTCATTTTTTTAAATCTCAAAAAATAGGAGCAGCTATGACGTTCATAGGTGCATGTCTACACTTCCTGTTTGTGAATTAAGCCCCTAGTCTGTCATGTTGGTTTCTGTTATGAAGGTGAAGCTTGCAAACTGGAAGCAACACCGTGTACTCTTGTACTTGGGTAGTCTTTCTTCTGAAGCAGACTTTACCGTTCTCCAGCTCTTTGCTGTGATGTGCTCCTTGTATTGTTGTGAACAGGTATATTGTACACATATTTACGGGTACAGGCACCCATTGTACAGTTGCACAAAGAGAAGAGAATGCTCATGTAAATGTCCCAACCACGGCATTACAGTGATCAAAGTAATTGGATCACAAGATACATATTTAGGTAGAGCCTAGCGCAGTGCGCTTGCGCTGCTCTGTGTGAGGTTTCTTGTGAGCCCGCCACACTGTTCCTAAACTTCTCCGTGGGAGTTAGTTAACTCCCACATATTCTATTGGCCTTTGCGTGTGGCTTTCAGTAATGAAAGCCCGCAAATGGCCAAAGACGACAGCATGGTCCGCCTTTTCTTTTAACATTAACTCGCCTAGCCTATGGGGCTCAGGAGCAAGCAGCAGCGCGCATTGTGCTAGCTGCATACCTTCCTTATCTGATCTTGGCTCATGTTCCTAAGTAAACAAACATGCTTGCTTTTGCTGCCGCGTGTGTTTAAACTTTTTTTCACCCTATTTAATGTTACTATCGTCCTCGCATGTTCCCTTCGTCTCCTTCCTGGCTTCAGCTACGAGGCCATCAGCTGCTTTCCGCCAGTGTCTTTGATGTTTTCCATACTCGCAAGTTTCACTCTTTTGCCAGGAATCCCGCAATGTTGGGAACAAAGATTTTTACCACGTACAACAAGGGGCCAGTTAGGGACTTGAGGAGGAAGGTCTACGCAGTTGCAGTTCTTGCGTACATTCCACGTACACAGGACCTGTTGCTATTGCCATGTGCAGGCCATTGTATGTGTATCCAGATTCTTCAATTTATGAGGTGATTTAACTATTTGTATGGGTATTAATGAATAGTGAATACACTTGTGTCAAGCGTGTGCGTGCTCCATCACGCGTTTCCCAGCGGCTATGTGTTCTTATAAAAAAAACACAAAAAACATTGCACAACTGCTGTGATGGCCGAGTGGTTAAGGCGTTGGACTCGAAATGCAATGGGGTTTCCCGGCGCAGGTTTGAATCCTGCTTACAGCGTACATTTTTATATAAATATATTTCAGGTGAGACAGTGAATAGACACAGGGCAAATTCTATTCAGTCCTTCTCTATGCGTGTATATGAGAACTGCAATGGTTAACACTTCGCTCATGTATGTACCTATCTACCAGTCCGTACGCGTGAAGGTATAGAGTGTGATTTCGAAGGTTTAATGCTTAAAGTATATATGTACATACAAGCCATTGGAGGGGATTCTGGGTTTACCATGTGCTGTGAGTACACATTGGAGTCTCAGGGGCGTACCTATCAATAATGCAGCAGGTGCAGTGGCACCGGGGACCCTCTGCACCCGAATTATAAACACTTTATTGAGGGCCCCGCTGCACCTGAATTATAACAGCTTATTTAGTGCTAAACTAGTGATTGAGGCCCTTGTTCCTCTCTTGCGCTAGGGCCCCTGATACCCTTGCAACGTCACCACGGAGTTGGGAGGGATGCTTTGTGAAGGGTACACACAAAGGAGCTGATGGTGTAACTAATGACTGCGGGGGAAACGGGCTGATGCCCCTATGTACTACATAGGAGCAGCTAAAAGTTTTATTCGAAGTGTCGATTACATTGTGCATGGCGTGTGTGTGTGTGTGTACATGGGAACTTCAGAGTTACCGTATACACTGCATACATCATTGCTGATAGTGATACCTTACAGTGTGCAGAGGATGTGCAGGTGTCTGCTAAGTTCACTCAGTGGCTTTTAAGGTTGCAATGGATGCCAGCGTCACGTGAGCTCTCCGTTGTTGCGTTCAGTGTATATCCCGGGGCTGTGACGGCTAAAAGAAGTAAGTTTGTATATGTAGGCCATTGGGGGTAGGTGTACAATGAATGTGTAAAATCTGTCCGTTTTACAGTGTGCAAAGCATGTACATGTCATCCGCCAGAGTTACCGATTTCTGAGTATACATAGGCGCTCATAGAGTTTCTGAGTTTGGTGTATACGTAGGCGTTGTTAGGTTTAGAGTGTGTTTTGTGCTGTGCAGTATATCCATAAGTCAGCTGCCAGAGTTACTGGGTTCAGTGTATACATGTGGTCACTTTGTGCAATGTCTAGCGAGTACTGCCAGGCTTCATTGTGCTTTTCTGATACAACAACGGCATTAAAGGCGCCGCACATCAGCTGTCACCGTGTCTCTTAGTGCTCGTATAAGACAACAGTGACGTCAAGTTTTTATTAGGAAACTTCAGTTGTATATAATGTTTTCTAGAATATATATAAAGTGACAAATTGTTATAACACTTTTTTAAATGTTACTCATAACTTTTAAACATGCTGCGCAACATTCACAACGATCTGCAACACATATTAAAAACGTTAACAAAGCCAATAGCTCTCTCTAACACTTATAATTCCCCAAAGGCGAACCCTCTTGGCAATGCCAATGCTTGTTTTGAATACTTTTTCACATTGGTAGTAGGGTGTGCCATTTAAAGTATTCTTTCAGATCTTTAGGTGTCCGTGTAAATATTACAAAGCACAATCTAGTAATATTACAAAGCACAATCTCATTGAGAATGTGTTTGTTGATTACGGCTGTTTATGGTGGAATAGAAATGTATATTTGATTGTTACCCATTTCCTTTCAACGCACAGCTTGTTGATCACACGCATCCACGGATCTCAAGTGCCCCATCTCTTGACCTGCCCACGTGCACACTTTTCCAGTTTATTCCTCTTAGCCAATACAAAAACTATCAGTCTCATAGAACTGGGGACTGCTCTTTATGTTTACATGGCATGGTCCAGTATGGTCTTGTGTGCGCCAGGGCCTCCTGGTAATACATTCATGTTAGATACAAGTCAGGCCTGATTATATGCCAGCATGAAAGCACTACCTCTTCAGAGTGTGTTTGTGTGTCTGTCTCAGGCCTAGAAAACTAATATCTTGAATTGGTAATGTTAGTGTGTACGATTGCCATAAGTTGACATTAGTTATGCTAACAAAACAGAAAACTGCATTTTTCTCCAAATAGTTGGATGACTGCTGCAATGATTAGAGTTTCAGGGCCATCCGGCCTCACAAAAATCAGGCTTGGAAGAAAATAAAATGGCAACATTTGACTACCTTCTGTGTACTTCTGCAAAACAAGTTTTGTTACTTTCCAGAATAAGAGTAGCTGCACAGTGTTGGAAAGTGGATTATAAGTAGTGTTAAAATGCTTCTACCCCTGGCAATAAGGCCACTAACACAGTCTAGGTCTCAGAAAATGATTCCTATGCTCAACCCTTGGTAGCTTGGCTGCGAGCAGGCAGGCTTGACTTCAGAGACAGGTATGTTAAGCATTTAAAAGCACTAATTCAGTAAATGATTAAGACACAACAGACAATAAAAATCCAACACCAATTTATACAAATAGGAAATATTTTTATCTTTAAAATGACACCTAAACGAAAAAAATCCAATGTAGGAAACTGGAGATATGAATTTTAAAGATTTAACACTATATAGCACATAGAAACCAATAGCGCCTGTTGGGACATCTGGTCGTGGTAGACAAGGTCAAAGTCAAAGTTTCAGGTCAACTGTGATGGAGCCTTGCGCGGCTACCCCTCGCATTAGGCCTCGGTCAAAGTTCTACCTTCGGACTTAGAAACTTTTCTATTGGTTTTTCTGCTGGGGTCTCTTGATACTCTTCACTAGTCCGAATTCGGTGAGGGTTCGCTGGCTTGCTTTCTAGAGAGCTCCCGGTCAAACTCTGGAAGTCGGACCTCTGGAGCTTTTCAGCAGGACGAACCAGCAGGGTAAGCCAGCTCGCAGTTGAATGTCGCTGGCTTGGGTCTCGCGGTTGAGTTGGTCCTCTTATTGAGCTTTTTACAGAGTTGCTCCAAGGTTCTCCAAACTTCTGGAACTTCTTCCTGAAGTTCCTCTGGGAGTCCCAAAGTGTCCAAAACACAATCCAAGGGTGTAGAATCTCCAAGATTGTCCTTGAAAATGTGGGACTTAAGTTCCCACTATCCACTTGGACAAAACCTTTACAAATCCACCACTATCCACTTGGACAAAACCTTTACAAATCCACTGGGCACACTCCATGCTGGGGATTCTTAGTGGTGATGGTCCAGGTGAGCTCTGTTAACCTGTAGCTTACAGGGTATCCACTTTTTATTCCTCTTGAAGCCAGTTAGTTGTTTAAAGACCTCAGGCTGTCAGCAGTGCACACATGCAAGTGCAGAAAGGGCCACTGGCCTCTAACCTGCCATGCCCTATTATATACTTGGGGCTTAAAGGTAGTTTTAATCCCCCTCCCCTATTATGTACTAGGGGCTTATAGGGTAGGTCATGCCAACACCTAATCTGTTTGTGCATTTTCACCATAGCATTGGCCCTGGGCCTCGTTAGGCAGAGCTTAGGGACAGTCCGAGTCATTTATCGACAGAACGAGTCAGCAATAAATGGTAAGTGCCCAAGGCACTGGATGACTTTTCAACACACAGGAGTTTGTTACTCCCTCCTCTTTTCGCAGAACATCATTAGAGAGGGTATAAAGCATACAGAAGGTTTGGGTGGGGCAGACACAGGGACAGATTGCTAGAGGAACATGCTGATGTACTGCTATATGACTGCAAACTTGTTGATCGATGAGCAGCTTCAATCGTTATTCCTGTACTGTAACTTCTGATTGTTATGGTGTCTTATCAAGTTTATGAATTTTAAGTTCATAAGGTGGAGCACGGAACAGGTTCTGCAGAGGCCTTGTGAGATGTGTTTAATCAGAGCCTGACATACGTCTGTGTCTCATCAAATGCCTTTTCATATCGTCAGCCTTTGTGATTCCTTCTGGAGACGAGTGTGTACCATGTGCCAGTTATATGTTATCACTTGCATGAGCCATAAGATATCAGTGTGTGATTGGTCGTGGTCTCCCTCAACAAGACGAGTCATTGATGTGTGACTTCTCCAAGCGTATGACAAACTCTTCTATCTGTCTTATTTCAGACTCAGGATGATGGCGATCCAGCCAAACCACCATGGTTTAAAGGAGGGTGAGTAGTTCATGATGATTTGTCCTGTGATTCAATGTATGCTTTGTAGTTTCTCATTGTTTTGTGAAGAGACATTGGCATTTTGTAAAGTGCTTGCACTGTTTGTGAATGTGTATCAACATATCTTGCAACATTTTTTTACGTTGAGCTGAATGCACATGTTGTAGTCTCCAGATGATTGACCCTCTTCTTCACAGTCACCACCAACTGCTTGCTTTTTGAAGCTAAAACCTGATCTACTAACTCCAAACAAGTTAATCATCCAGATGTGCCCTACACTAGCTCCATCATCTACATAATGTTGACTGTCTTTGAAATCAATCTACACATCATTCATGGTAACACATATAAATTCCCCCACTCAACATAACGTTTACTTCCACTATATGTATTAGTATGCTCTGTCAAACACATTATTGTCTTAGTACTGACAGATGTGATAAAGGCCTCCTGCCATCAGTATTTAGAAAATGTCATACTACCTCCCCTTCTTTAATCGGCATGCTGGCGTTAACCCAGCAAATTTCAGACCAATTTCCTCGATTCCATACACTGCTAATTTATCCGAAAAGGGGATTACATATAAGCTACAAGCACACTCAGAATTGGCAGGACTATTGTATGAGACCAAAACAGGTTGACACCCCAGGTGAGTAAGGAGGTTGTTGAGGCATCTATGGTAAATGGTCTGAGAATGACTGTGGATGAGGTGCTATGTCATTTCATCAATATTATTAGATCTGTTTGCTGTGTTTAACGTGCTTACCACTCTTTTCTTAATAAACACCTGGTGTGTGAACATTTTCAGGGTTTCAGTGGTTACTGGAATCCGCTAACTTGGACTTTAAGGGCATAGCTGCAAAATCGGCCCTGTACCAAAATCGGCCGAAAACCGGCCCGGCAAAGAGCTCGGCGGCACATCCAACCCCGAGTGGGGACAGGGGGAGGCCAGCGGAGCACTTTGCCAGGGCGGTTGTGGTTACCAGTCCAGCCCTGACACCCTGTCCCATTTACCTTCAACCTGTGGAGGATAGTCTCTTCCAAAGTCAATGGACCTAGCTTCAAAGGGAAACACTGTCCTATTTACCTTCCTATCAACCTGTGGAGGATAGTCTCTTCCAAACTCAATGGACCTAGTTTCAAAGGGACACACTTTCCCATTTACCTTCCTGCCGACCTTTGGAGGATGGTCTCTTCCAGGAGGATGGTCTCTTCCAAACACAATGGACCTAGCTTCAAAGAGACACTCTGTCCCATTTACCTTCCTGTCGACCTATGGAGGATAGTCCCTTCCAAACACAATGGAGCTAGCTTCAAAGGGACACACTGTCCCATTTCCCGTCCTGTCGACCTGTGGAGGATATAGCTTCAAAGGGACACACTTTCCCATTTACCTTCCTGTCGACCTGTGGAGGATAGTCTCTTCCAAACACAATGGACCTAGCTTCAAAGGGACACTCTGTCCCATTTACCTTCCTATCAACCTGTGGTGGATAGTCTCTTCCAAACACAATGGACCAAGCTTCAAAGGGACAATATGTCTGCTTCCTTAACACTAACAGCTTTCCTCTTCTGACCTACTGAAAGGATCCCTGGAATGTACCTGGGAGGAGCCCTTCAGTATACATTTGCTGCCTGGGCTCTCCCTTCAAGCCTACATCCTAGATACCAACAAGGTTTGCTCTGCACATGTATCCTCCATAAAAGCAGCAAATGCACAAGCAACATCTACATGCAAGTATGACGTACATAGATAATATCAACACTCTGCGTGGATGGGTGAAGATCCTGGTTAAACGGTGCTGGCTCACCAATTTGCAAAACACAGGAGATGCCGGAAGACTGATCTCCCAAGCAGACAACAGAGAAAAAAGGTCTGTCTGGTTTTCTATTATCACATTGCGTCCACAATTTTCTGTTCTGTACAGCCCAGTGAAATAACAGTAATTGCTCTCTTTAGAAGGAACATATATATGGTGTGCCCTCCCCTCCACAGAGCCCTGCTGCATATCTTACTTCATACCATGGATAGGCCTCAGCGACCCATACATGATCGTGTATGCTGAGGAAGGGGGTCAAAGACGCCACAGCTTCCTATGGGGACGTGGAGGTTGAGGCACATGCTCTCCAGCCTCATGAAGTGGACCTATCTCTGTCCCATGACCTCAAAAGTTACTCGTTTCAGGGACGGTCCATTCAGATGTCAGTTCATTATTAATGTGAGGACTTAAGTATTGCAACATGGATCTTTTAAATTTAATTTTACAACCAAATGTATTCAGGTAAATTGGTAGATCCCCGGGTGTTTCAGCTGTCCCTTCTCCTATTTAATCTTTACATGTTTTCTTTAGCACATCTGATGGGTAGATATGACATCAAACTGTTTATGTATGCAAATGACGCACAGATCACATGTAATATTTAATAGGATCAACATAAGGCTAGCAATATCACACATGTAGTAAAAGAGGTACAGATCTGGAAGGCTGATAACGTTTTACAATTTTTTCCATCAAAAACCACAATTATGCTCGCAAGTGATTACCTCAGCAGTGGGATCTTAATCTTTACAGTGCATAATCCAGGTACAATGTTGGCTTCAAACCTTTCTTTTGATCAAGAGGTGGCATCTGTAAATCCTGCTTTTTTTTCTACGAAGAATCCTTCCAATTTCTGCCTTTCTAAATTTTCCTCAGAAGATCCTGACCAGTAGGGCCTTCGTTGCAGCCAGACTGTACGCCATTTAACTGGGTAAAGAAGTAAAGCACATTTTTTTCTGCAGCAAAACTTGCTCTAAAGCGGAGGGCATTTAATCACATCGGTCGTGGCTCGTGATCTTCAGCAGTTGCACTTGCTCCCGGTTCAGAGGCGAATGCAAGTCAAGACCGATTAATAAATACCGGAAGCATTCATGGCTATGTTCCGGAGTGTTTGGGTCAAAGCACCGTTTACTACTCCTGTACCCTGATATTATGTTCTTCCATCCTCCTCTTCTTGCAGTTCCAAAATTAAAAACAAACAAGTGTGGCGGCAAAAGCTTTTGGATATTTGGAGTGCAACTTTTGAGCTCCCTCTCTTTGGACATACATGCAGACATCCCTTCCAACTTTAAAATGAAATTAAAATCCTGATTATTTTCCAAACTGAACTAGTAGGCCCTTTACTGTCCCGTTAGCATGTATTTCACAGCTGCTCTACCATCAAGGGTTTATTCCAGAGTGCCAAGAGTGAACATACATAAATAGCCTAAACAATAAATGATAATAATAAAGTACCTTGAGGACATTTTATTGTAAATATGTACTGAATACTCAACAGTGCTAACCCGTGCACTGGTTCCTGGTACATGGTCAGTCAAGTCCATGCTTAGGCAGGAAAATAAATATACTGCTTGTTCATTTTATAAAGGAAGGCATAGCTCAGATTGTACCTTCAGTTGCAAGAGGGAAGCAGTATAATCTGTACTGTTATTTGTACGTGATTTATAGCTCATGGGCCTTCTTGCTAATTAATGAGCGCTGTACAACAAAAGGGCATTTCAGTTGACACGAAGGACAAGGCCATGGCAGCAAGAGGTTACACAAAGGGTTGTATGGCTGATTAAGGATATGGACTAGGAGGAGGCAGGACATGGGTTTTTGGTAGGAGTGTCACGGTGTACATGGGGAAGGAAGTTGTTGACAGTGGATGTTGTCATGGAGAAACACAACTGCTTTAGCCAGATAATGAAATGGACTGATGTTGTCTTGGGATGTAGTAGGTGATCTATATGAAGCCTGAATGGTCAACCTATTTTCTATCTTTGAACAGTATGATGGCACAGACAGTGTTTGACTTAAGACTGGTAGGGCTATGGCAACGGATGTAGGGTTTGGACAGAGGGAAGCTACTGACACATTAAGACATAATTGATACTCACCTTGAAAACGGGTAAGAGGCAAGAGACACAGGTATTACAGAACATGATCAAACACATAATAAAATACTTTAAATCAAAATGGGCTAGAGACAAAGGCAAGAGACAAATTGGGTGTTCATTTTTAATTACTTCACTAAAATGTTGAGAAAAGTCCTACACGAGACATACAAGGCACCTAGAAGGTTGGTAAGACATTTTCCCGCCAGACTGTGGCCTGTCTGAAATGCAGATTATGTGAAGCTGCCCAGTGATAACTGATTCTGTAATGCAGTGAATAGTGCACTCACAAAAGCTTTACGGAAGACTGGTCTGTTGAAGGCTGAAAATTGGCTGCTTAGAAGATGCTACGACCTAAAAAGAAAAAGATTAAAACATATTCATAGACCAGACCCTAATATAGGCATAAATGGAACCTGGAAGTCAGATGGGGCTCCTGTCTATGAGAATGGGGAAAAGCAGAACTGAAAATGGGCAGAACTTGAAAGTACGATGTTGCCGTTGGAAATGCAATCAGTAGAGGCAACTATAGTACAAGCTTGAGGGTCGCACTCACTCAGACCACAATCCACACGTCCTAGATTTGGCATGGGAACGCCCACACGCGCCCATACCCACATGGAGACTTCAGCCTAACTTACTACTTGATGCACCCTTTCGCAACTCGCTACACACGTCTTGCTCAATATTTCGAAGAAAACAACAGCACCGCATCAACCCCCCAAATTGAATAGGTCACTTTCTGGGTACACAAGCAGGCATGCAGAAGCAGCTGGATGCAGAACTGACGCACATTGAGGCTGACTTACTCGATAGGGAGCGCAAAGCGGTGGAGGGTGACGGAGAACCACTGCAAGAGGCACGCACAGAACATGCACGACTACTAGAGAGGTTACGTCACCTTAACTATGCGGCCCACTCGGCATGTACTCACCACCTTGGAGATAAACCCGGAAAATTGCTGGCGTGGCTGATTCAACAAGATGCACGGACAACGCTCGGGGGAAGTAATATACACGCAACACAACATACATGCAGCTTTTGTGTATCACTACACTGAACTATAATGCTCTAGACTGCGAATCCCTCTCGCAGACATAACTGCATACCTCTCTGACATAGTGCTGCCGAGGTTAGATGACGCACAACGCGACGAACTAGAAGCTCCACTTACACCGGACGAGTTGCGTACTGTCATCTTTTCCCTTTCCAAGCCGAATTTAAAGCCTACTCAGATCTACTAATCCCTGAGCTCTTAAGAGTATATGCGGCGGCCATTTCAGACTCCTCCCTCCCCCCCACGATGAGTGAAGCCAATCTCATTTCCCTCCCTAAGCCTAACCGAGACTACACACAACTCTGCTCATATCATCCACTGGCCCTTCTCAATACTGATTGCAGGATACAACGACTGGCCCCCTTGGTCCCCACCCTTGTACACAACAACCAAAATGGTTTTGTACCCACCCGGAGCACATCACACAATATCCAACGCTTGTTTAGAGTGCAAAGCTATGCCACGCAGCAGTGGCCCCGATCTGGGTGCTTGGTGCTTGATCTAGAAAAAGCATTCGACTCAGTGGAATGGCCTTACCTTGTAGAAGTGTTGAGGAAATATGACCTCGGCGACGATTATATCGAAATGGTTGGCTTGTTATACCAGAAACCTACGGTGTGAATACACACCGGTAAATTGCTATCGGATACCATCCGTGTCAAAAGGGGTACCAGGCAGGGATTCCCCCTGTCTCCGCTACTTTCCTCGCTCATGATGGAACCCCTGGCAGCACTGCTGAGAGTACAAGGTGTAGAATGGGGGATTCCTTTAGCTGATGGCCTACATACGGTATCTTTATACGCCGACGACTTACTATTGTACGTCAGGGATCTGACTCACTTGCCATTGACCCTGTCTGACACCTTCCTCACATTTGAAACCATGTCGGGACTGAGGATCAACTGGACCAAATCTGGAGTGTAATCCTTCGGCGCAGATACACAGGAGTGTGAGATCCGTATTAACAATGAGAGACTTGCTTGGTACCCCACCACGTTCCACTATCTTGGAATATACATCTATAGAACCCTACCAGATGTGCTAGAAGGTAATCTAGTACGAGCCATATCCTCCCTGCAAGCACAGATGTCCTTCTGGAAAACCCTCCCATTGAGTTTCACTGTTCGAGTCACGTTGACGAAGATGATCGTCCTACCTAGACTGCTATACTAACATCCCGGTGTATGTCCCGGCTCATATATTTCGAGAATTAGAAACCTCAGTTATAGGACTAATATGGAACGCTGGGAGACCACGCGTGGCGCTGAAGAAACTCTACGCGCCCCCGGATGCTGTAGGCCTGGCAGTCCCTAATCAGGAGCTGTACTACCTAGCAGCACAGCTGCAATGGGTAGCCGGATGGCTAAGTGGGAAGAATTTGGGAGATACTGCCACAGACGACACAATCTGGACCCACACACAAATTCACACACTGTTTCATCTCCTGACCAAAATTTCCTGCCCGAAGCAATTACACCTGGCGGTAGCTCGCAAATGCTTTGTGAGAAGCTATGTGAGAAGCCTAAAGCTCACCTGTGCAGTGACACCATATGCCCCGGTACTCCCACTGCTGGGTACACCCAGGGACAGAGGCGTGGTAACAGAAGCAGCACTAGAGTAGGGATTACCGGTCTTGCCCTGGAATGGTTCCACTCATTCCTGAAGGACAGATCCTTCCGGGTGTCAGCTCCCCCGTTTCTCTCCCAGTCCCATTCCATCGGCCAGAGAGTCCCTCAGGGCTCTGCACTTAGCCCATCCCTTTTTAATCTATATGTGCAGCCACTTGCGGCAGTGGCTAAAGAGTGGGACCGAACGCCGGTGTCATATGCAGATGACACTCAGCTGGTCATCACTCTCACCGAAGGCTCTTCCAATTCGGCCTCGAGATTTAGGGATGGCCTGGCGGCAGTAGCCCAGTGGATGACGGACAACTGCCTGCATCTTATTGCAGGCAAGACAGAGGTGCTGCTCCTCGGGAAGAACTCCAGCTATTGGAATGAACACTGGTGGCCCTCGTCGTTGGGCACCATTCCACCACCTAAATCCTTGGTCAAAAATCTGGGCGTCTGGATGGACTCCTCGCTTAGTTTCCAGACCCACACAAAAAAAGTGGCAGCTACTTGTGTGGGCATGCTGAGGAGCCTTAACCCGATACTCGGTTTCTTTGACTCTAAAGTCCGCCAACTCATTGTTCAATCCACAATTCTCTCCCATTTAGACTATGCCAATGTCTTACTTCTGGGCGCCAACAAAGTGGAGATAGCGCGATTGCAACGCGTGCAGAACTCTGCGGCAAGAGCCGTGGTTGGTCTTCCCGGCAGATGCTCGGTCCGAGCTACCATTCGAAATCTGCATTGGCTGCCCATTGAATCTCGTATTCAGTTCAAAACCCTCATCGTGGCATTTAAGATCCTCAAATCCGGTTGTCCAGAACTTTTGCGCCCGCTTCTTACACCTTACGTGCCACAACGCAATTTGCGCTCATCAGGCCAGCACCTTCTGACTGTACCCCGCACAAAGCTTTGCCGAACCAGCGGCCGCTCCTTTAGGGTTTTGGGAGCCAAGCTCTGGAACTCCTTGCCACTGAATATTCGCTCTTTGGAAAACCTGTCTGCCTTCCGGAAAGCTATTAAGACCCATCTGTTCCCCTCTCCTTAGGACTCCCTGTCTGTCTTCCTTCTTCTTCTCAGTACAGCTCCTGTGGTTCCTTAGCACCGGGACGCCTCTTTGCTGGGGCAGCTGTTGCGCTTTATCAAAATGTTAACATAACATAACAGAGCGCTGGACACAAGCCGGGGTAGATACAGTGGGAGACCTCTACACAGAGGGTGCCCTGGCCCCTTTTGAGGCACTAGCAGCAGATACGGGCCTTCCGGCCGGGCATTTTCTCCTACATGCAGCGCTATTGCACACATTCTCACGAAGCTGGGGCGACCTCTCTGAGGATTTACTGACACACTTGCTAGTGCAATATCTACATGTCATGGGACATGGTTCACACGTGGTACATTGGCTGGTACAGGCTCTTCTGACCCACACGCAATGCTCCTCTCAAGCATTGCGGGATAAATGGATGGGAGACCGGGGAAGGGCATGGACGGATAGGGAATGGGCGGCAGTTCTGGCCACCAACATCCCGCGCAACTCCCGCTTTAAACTTATCCAGTCCTAGATAATAGACCGCGCATACCTGTCACCTGATAAAATTAATAAATATTTCGAGATCAACATCTACGTGCCAGAGATGCTCACTCATAGGCGCAGATTTTCTCCACATGCTGTGGTCATGCCCCACACTACAGACGTACTGGCACACTGTGACCGAGTTCCTGATGGAGGGTGTGGGCGAAGAGCTGCAACACACCTGGGAGGCATGCATACTGGGACTGTACAAAGGAACGAAACTAAACAAAATACCTTCTAGATTCTGGGACCTCTGGCTTATCACGGCAAAGAGACTAATCACTAAACATTGGAAACGCAGCGAGCCCCCACAGACAACACACTGGTGCAATTCCTTTGATAGTTGGGCAAGGGCGGAAAGCGTAACCCTACATAGTGAGGAAACTGCGGGACTACGAAAGTACCCCTCGCGCAAATATGGGATGACACCCTGAAGTCCTTCCATCGGGTGTGTCTTATTAGTGGAGTGGATCAAACATAATCATTTGTGGCCTCACCAGGCAAATGTGAGTGATAGGGGGACTGTATATTTGCATGATTGCTCTGTACCAGGTACCTGGATACAGCACCTCTTAGCCACAGTCACTAAGTACACTACCCCCACGGGGCCATAGGCCTGAGGCATTTATGGCACGGACACTTACCTATTCCCCCTAGGGGAATCCTGCTTGTTGTGGGCTTTCTGACCTTCTGGCTTCCACACTGACCATCCCCTGGAAACGAAGACACACGTTTGCACCACCAAACAGATATACTCAACGCGCGCCTACTTTGTTTTTCCTTTTCCTTTCTTTCAATATTATATTTCAGTGTTTCAACACTTCTGTTAAGGTTCCTTCTAGTTGTCAAGATGCTTTGAATATTGAACTAACCGATTCTGCCCTTCACGTATTAATATCCATCAACGGCACTACCTGCAACATTAGATTCCGTGTCCGTTTTCCAACATGGGCAGAAGGAGACACACAGCTGCTTAACATAATGTTATGTACTGAGAATGAACAACAAAAAATCAATATAAGATATTCAAACAAAAAAAACTATAGTACAAGTTTGGGACGCACAGTTTACAGAACATGTGAGAAATTGGGTTGTTGGTTGAGTGGGGGTTTAACAAAAGCAGTGAAGCCTTACTTGGAGACAAAAACAAATTCAGCAAAAAATAGTAGGGGTAAAGGCAAGCGGTTTGGGGGTGACCCTGCAGAAAGGGCTATGTCCAACAGTTCAGTTAAAGAATTTAGAGGAAGATGACGGACCCCACTGGGAAGGTTGATTGGTGATGCATGTTATGGAGCATGAGAGTTTGGCGCTAGCACATTGAAGTGGGAACATGATAGGAAGGACAACAGTAGTGAAGTAGGCTGTTTACCTAGGTAGCAGTGCTTCAGATTTATGCAGAATATAGTGCGCATTGAAGAAAAAGGACCAATTAGGACCCTAGATTTAGGGCTGCTGCTTCCTGTTGTTTTTACATCTGTGCCATATTGAGCAGCACTTGGTGAACCTTTGTAAATGAGCTGTAGGAACTGTGGCATTGGCGACAATAGACTACTTTCCATACAATTCTATCACTCATTTGTACATGTTGATTGTAAGTAACTTGCTTATATAATGTAATGAAATCAGATAACCTAATAAAAATGGTTTATTTAAAGACAATTGAGATTGTCACTTGAGTTGAGAGAGCAGGACAAGGAGAAAGGGTGGTACAATCTGGGGCAACGTGGTTTCACTTTGAGCTGGCCTGATAATCAGGTGGCTAGCATACATTTGGTCTTCATGCTTGCTAAGGGCTCATCATAGAGAACTATAATCTACAATAGTTATAGCACCAAGGCCCACCTCACAAGGTGGTTTTTGAATATATTTACCAGCAATGTTATCAAACACTTCATTTGTCTACCAGCCAAGGCAAGGGCAGCCAGATTGGTACTCACCTCTCTAATGTCAGAAGGCTTCTATTTACACCGAAGTCTTTCTAATCTTCTATAATTTATAGAGCATAGTGCTACCACTGGTGTGGACAAGGAAGCACTGTCTAGTATCTGTGATATTTATGGCCACCCTGACTCGTATGCGTGGTTGGCAGGGTACATGATCATGATGTAAAGAGTTGAGTGTTGAAAGTGAAGGTGGATGGTTGATTCAGTTGTAATGCTGCAGACCTGGTGCTGCAACTGCACTTGTTAGTGATGCGAAAGAGAAAGATAGATGGGAACTCATTTGTGGGTACTTACTATTGTTCTTGAGTGTGTTGGAGCCTTTGCTGCCACATAGTTTTGGTCCAGAGTTGGAGGGTCAGTGCTGGGAGAATCATAGTTGCCTAAGCACAAGAAGGCCATCAGCTAAACATCTTACCACCACACCCATGCCCCAATCAGATTATTTGCATTCAGTAGCCTCAATGTAATATTAATAATCCGTTCCAAACACTTCTGTAAATAGTATTTCATTAGCGAAGAATCTCATTGCCTCCAGCAAACATCCTTACACACTTTGTCCTTCAGATGATTCCGTGGGGGTCAAGGGATCGTAAAAGGGGTGTCCATTTCTATGAGCTTGGCGACTCAGGTGGCTTTGACCCCACCTCTATCAACTGTGGCCAAGGCACCTAAGAAGTAAAAAAATGGCTAAGGTGCCATCCCCCCATTTGTTTAGGCCATCTTCTATGGCCTTTTCAAAGGTGATCACAGCACTGCCCATGGAGCAGACTCCGACACCTGCCAGGGAATCAAAAGGGGAGAGTAGTATCCATGTGGCGAATAAGTTCAATGCAAATGTTTCAGAGGAACCATACTGTTAACACCTCTCGAGACGCAAACATTCCCTGTTGGAAGATATTTGGTTTAGATTATGATGCATTGGAGGATAAGACTATGTCCACAGGAGGATGACTCAGAAACTGATCATCTCCTGCCTCCTTACAATAGTGAACAAAACAGGTGATGGACAGAATGTGGATCAATGTCACACATTCACCCCAGTCCAAAGATCTGGGGCCAAATCCATCGTTGTTTTGCACTCCACACCACCCTGGGTTAGACAATGGCGATATGCAAATCAGCTCTGACCCTGTGCCCCATGGGAACAGTCCAGTCCGAACTACAAAAGCCATTTCCTTCCCAGAACGGAATCAAGCATCCGAGGACCGGACCGGTTTCGAGGTAACACCTCTCATCAGCCCGGCTAGCTTGACTCCAGTGGTGTGGAGTGCCTGGGACCCACGTCTGAGCATCCCCAGCGCACTTATGGCGGCAATTGCAAACAAAACAGGTGATGGACAGAATGTGGATCAATGTCACACATTCACCCCAGTCCAAAGATCTGGGCCCAAATCCATCGTTTTTTTGCACTCCACACCACCCTGGGTTAGACAATGGCGATATGCAAATCAGCTCTGACCCTGTGCCCCATGGGAACAGTCCAGTCCGAACTACAAAAGCCATGTCCTTCCCAGAACGGAATCGGCTAGCTTGACTCCAGTGGTGTGGAGTGCCTGGGACCCACGTCTGAGCATCCCCAGCGCACTTATGGCGGCAATTGCAAACAAAACAGGTGATGGACAGAATGTGGATCAATGTCACACATTCACCCCAGTCCAAAGATCTGGGCCCAAATCCATCGTTTTTTTGCACTCCACACCACCCTGGGTTAGACAATGGCGATATGCAAATCAGCTCTGACCAATAGTGATCCTTGAATTTAGTTGGACTTAAAATTACAGTGGCCTACATACTTCACCAGAAGGGGACATTTCCTACTACTCTGGCTGTGCCTCAATGGAAGTATCCTCTTTCACAATAGTTATTTGAAATGCAGTACAGGCCTTGGAACTGACTTGCTTTCTGTGGAAGTGATTTCTAACATTCTGACGGAAATATTGTTATCGTCCACAAGATCTGTGGAGCCTTTGCTTCAGTTTACTGAGGCTCTCAAAGGCCCTATAATGACTGCTTGGAGGGAACTGTTTTCTGGCCTGGCAGTCCACAGGCAGATTGCTAGACCCATAGGCCTTCTCTGGATTACCTGCACTTTTTGCACTCCCCTCACCACCGAGAGTCTAGTTTCGAAATGCAATCCAACTGTTTTAAGTGCATCTCCCCCGAATAAGTAATCAAAATATTTTGATGCCTTGTTTCACAAAGTTTTAGCCTCCAGTAAAGTAGCTTTCCGCACAACTAATGTCACCTGCCTTTTAGGCCGATACTTCTATGGAATATGAGCCTTCCAGAACATATAAAGAGTCAATTATATGACCTGGTGAGTAAAGGTCGGGGTGTATCACAACAGATCGTTAAGTCTACAAGTTAAGTTAAGCTTTGACTGTCAGTCAGTCTGTAGGTAATGATGTCTTTCAATGTCGACAGGCTTAGATGCGTTCTAGTGGATTTTTAAGGGTAGTCCAGATTTGGCTCCTGGACATGCATTTACAGAGAGTGATTTCATGGAGGGCAGGCTAAAGTACTACTTGGAAGTTTCAAGAACCACAGTTCACACATTATTTTTGGCCTCCCTAGAACAGCAGTTTCGTCGATACTAATGGAATTTTCTAGGTTATTTTAGGGTTTTGCAGTCCCGACAACAACAGTTATGACAACTTGTTCAAACACCAAAGCATTTTGAGGCCAGAATGTATATTGGAGGAATCAACAGCATCCTTTGTCATCTGCGCCCTCAAAACCCCTCTTAGAACACCATTCTTAAGTGGGAGTGGTAGGCTCTCCCATATTTTGAGTAAATGAGAGGTAATCATGAGAGATCACTGGGTAATCCAACTGATTGTTGGAACTACTTCTTTTCCTTCCTATCCTGTCCTGTCCAGGAGAAAATATGCCTGAGTGTGTTACCGGCTAATGCTTCGGATTTTGGCTTCAGAAGTGCTGTCTTTGTCATTCTGGCAAAATGGACCATAGAATTGGTGCCTACAGAAGACAGTCAAGGTAGTAAAATCCTATACCATTACTTGGTTCCCATGAAAGACAGAGGCCTGAAGCCTGTTCTGTATCTCCCAAACCACAAGATGGGGATACCAGGTCAAGAAGTGTGTGTTGTTGTACAGAAAACTAAGGAAAGAAGAGGCAACATACTATGTGTCATGAGTCATATCTGGCTGAGAAATTTCCCATCAGACCACCCTTAATGGCGGAGTATCGTCATGAGCACTGCACTTTATTCTTTCCACCCTTTGAGCATTATCTTGGCTAGAGTCTTTGAAGATCCATATCCGCACCGTCATTTGATGGTTTGGGCGGTGTTGGGATTGAATACCAACTCCCACATGACGATACTCCGCCGTTAAGGGTGGTCTGATGGGAAATTTCTCAGCCAGATATGACTCATGACACATAACACACACTTCTTGACCTGGTATCCCCATCTTGTGGTTTGTGACGCCAGGCAGGGGAATGGGATGCTAGGTCGTTAAAGATTTCCCCTTGACCCCCTCTATATAGTATTGTTTCTGTTCTGGATCTCCGCCTTGTAAATCTGTTCCTTTAACGGGACAAGATCAAGATCCTGTCCCTCTGCTGGTTTCTGTTAGCCTTGATCTTTAGTGATTGGTCATGGAACCTTCAGGATGCCTAATTCCATCTTCTGATACTCCCCACCCATAGGTGCTCTTTGAGGTTCACAATGGCATCTAAAAACTATCGGACTGACAATAGTATTCCATACCTTTATGAAGGTGCTATTGGTTGTGGCAACTACACTTTGGTGATTGGGAATCCATGTATTTCCATTCATGGACAACTGGCTGATGTAGACGGAGCAGATGCTTGTCCAAGAACATATCAAGCGGAGGATGACTAACCATATCAAGACATCTCATCACACACTTACACAAAGGCTAACTCCTATTGGGGCAGTGCTCAACATAACCCTAATGAAAACCTTCCTTCCTCAAGGGGTTTGACTAAAGCTCAGATCCCTATCCTGTAGGTCTTGCACATGTGAGGCCTCATTGCTTTACAGCCTTTTTGAGCTTTATGGGTATTTGTGAATGAGGTGCAGGGTGTCCAACAGTGCATCAGGATCTGCACCTTTAAATCGCCCTCACAAAGCTTCTAAGGTATACCCATTCGGCCTCCAACATGGTCACTGATGCCTCATCCTTTTGATTCATGTTGGAGCAGTGCCCGCACATAAATTTACTCAGGCTGATTTGCGCCATCCGCCAGCTCCTGGTGACCTTTCTCTCTTTCATCTCAAGGATCAAAGTCCAAATTCTCTCAGACAACAATACCAGAGTCCATTAAATAAAGCAATAGGGTGGTGTGGGTTTGTGAACTCTCTGTTGGGAAGCAATTTGCCTGTGGAATTGGGCGCAGCAACATGGAAGTATTCTTGGTAGTGGTAGTACTAGGTTAGCTAGCAGGCTCCCTCAATGTGAGGTTTGACATTGTGTTGGCTCTCGTTGGAGGGTACAAGTGGGAACAATACCCCAAAGTGGTGGAGATGATCTTCTACAGGCTGGTGCTTGTTTTCGTGGATCTCTTTGCCACAGCGAAGAACAGGAACTGTCCTCAAATCTGTTCCCTATACTTCCCTTCTTTTTTTATTCAATAATTTTATTTCACGGTAACTCACTCCCGAAGAAGCATCTCAGCGCTGCACTGCATGAGAGGAGAAAAAGAAAGTCAAAAACAGTCAAGTTTTTAGCTCTTTCTTGAAGGGAAGTCTGGGCAAGAATGAACACTAAAAGGAAGTTCCAGTGATTGGGAGCAGTTTAAGAGAAAGATCTGCCCCCATATCTTTTATTTCTGATGCAAGGAATCACCAAAAGCAGCTTGTCTGATGATCTCATACATCTAGAGGGAAGGTAAGGATTTAGCCAGGACGACAGATAAGCTGGCTGCGACTTAAAAAGAGCTTTGTGTGTCAAACAACACTGTTTAAAGATGACATGCTTCCTAATAGGCAACTAATGAGGCTTTCTGAGGATCGAAGAAGGCGGCGAGCATGAAGGAAAGGTACAGATTAGTGGCGCAGCAGTATTCTGAACCACCTGCAGTTTCAACAGGGTATCATTCCTGCGATCAGCAGGGCATTTCCATTGTCCAGGGGACTGGTGATAAGACCCAGGACAAGTCATCCTAGGAGCGTCTGGAAGCCAAGGCAGGGCTTTTTTCTAACGCCTCAGGGTAGTAAAACATATGCCGCTGGTGGAACTAACTTTTTAAAATAATACTTTATTGAAGTTTTTAGATACTTATTTATATATAAGTACAATAGTAGTAATTGCATAAGTGAAGCAATAGCACAGTGAATTGCCAGGGACACATTTAGTAGCATCAGAACCATATATAGTATGGGGTTTAGACCGGTATGGTCTCTGTATGAAGGATATCTATGAACCACTAAGGGAATATGGGGGGGTGGGGGAGGACGCTACTCGGTCAGCCCACTCATCTATCCACCCTTTATACCTCTGCATGGCAAGAACGCACACTCCTCTCACTCTCGAACTCATCCGCAGTCTCTCTTGAATATTCATTGTTCCTGGTCTCCCATGCTCTCAGAACCTCCTTCCACATACCCGCTAATGGTCGGGGTGGACCCTTTGGGTGTCTTCCCTCTGTATTGCCCTTTCTTCCGCTCTGGCCCATATGTCCACATTCCTTTCCCAGGCCGTCACCAAAGGACCCAGCGCCGTCATCCATGTCAGTGCTATCTGTCCCCGCACTACGACCAGGGCCAGGTCTGCAAATCTGTAGCCCACTTGGCTCGCCTTTGGCCTCTGGAACAGTCCTAGGAGGAAAACCTCTGCTGAGCAAGGAAATGTGCAGTCCAGCGTCTGGTTAATGTAATCCAGCACCAACTCACCAAATCCCCGCAGTTGTGCACACTCCCACGTCATGGGAGTGAACTCCACATTCTGCATTCCGCATCTGGGGCAGCAGCGAACCCCCTCCCCCCAAATACTAGATGCTCAGTCTGTGAGGTGTCAGATAAACCATGTGGATATATTTAAACTGGATAATCTTAGAATTGGTATTCCTAGACACCTGTTTCGGACTCGCCAGGAACTGAGCCCATTCCTTGTCCAGAAAGTCTCACCGTATTATTACTCTCCACCTCTCGCGTGTTCAATCCAAGGGTTTCATAACCATCTCTAACAGTGCTCTATAAAGCCATTTCACTCGGTGCCTAGCTGCCCATAACGCTACCAACGCCTGAAGAACCACATGAAATTGCGGTTCTTGTTGGACATTCTGCCATAAGTCCCCAAATGTTCGCACCACCAAGTGATAAGTCAAAAATTGTCCACGAGGTAGGCCATACTGGGATAAAAAGTCATCCAAAGGAATCCGCACTCCCTGCTGGGAGCAGTCTCCCACTGTGATGAGCCCTGGTGATGTCCACTCTGACAGTTGAGCCCCTGAAAATGCGGCGAGCAAATCTGTGTGCAGGAGCACAATCAGGGGCAGGTTTGGGGCATTGAGAGGAGTCCTGACTGTGCGTCAGAGGCCCCTCCTCCAGTATCGTAGAACTGTCTGTAGTAGCACTCCTGGCTCTGGAATAGGTACTGATGGTGCATGAGCCTGGCTAACAACAGTCCTTGATTGTCTAACAGACCTATTGGGCCCAGCAACTCAGGTTTCCTTCAGTCCAACGATTGGGCCAGCCATTGGAACTGGGCTGCCAGGTTGTACAGCTCAAACTCTGGGGTGACCAACTCTCCCTCCTCTGGCGTCTTCCTCAGCACCGCTGAGACCCTGTCCCGTCCTAAATCAACTCCCGAAGCTACCATCTAGGCCCACAAACCATGAGAGGGAGATCACCACAGGCAGATTCACAAAATAATATAAAAGTCTATGAAGCATTATCATTTTAGACCGCACTATGCGGGCCATCAGGGCCAATTTCAGTGAGCGCCAAAATTGGACACAAGTCTTAAGGGATCTCATAACTGGGTTCAGGTTGCCATCCCTCAGGTCCTCCACAGCGTGGAATACTTTTATTCCTAAGTATTTGAAGTAGCAGGTCCCTAGGCAGGCTGTCAGTGCACTGATAATCGCTTTAAGTTTAAGGCCCGGCAAGATGGAATACTCCTTAAGAAGGTCCAATGCAAGCTCCAACCCCTGATTTCCATCTCCCAAATGAGCAGCATAAAGGCATATGATTTGGTGTCTAACTCCAAGGTGCATGCCGTGTTGGCTCCCCCGACGTCAAAAGTTCTGCTTGTGGCTCAATGGCCAGAGCAAATTGGAGCGGGGACTATGGACATCCCTGTCTGGTACCTCTGTGAATGTCGTACGAGTGTGATATCACTCCATTTGTTCGGACTCGTGCCGTTGGCTGTGAATATAACAATTTCACCCACCTGATCCATCCACTCTGCAAACCCATCCGTTCCATTGTGGCGTACAGAAAGACCCACCTCACTGAATCAAATACTTTTTCCAGGTTAGTCGACATTATAAGAGCCTCCGGGTAGCGGTCCCGGTTAGCGTCATGTATGATATGAAAGAGCGTGCGAAGATTGCCCGAGGTGGACCTAGTTGGTATGAAACCATTTTGTTCTCATGTATAAGATGCAACATGTGAGGGGAAAAAGGTGGAATTGACTTGATCTTCCATGGAGAGCGATAAATCCATCCTCTTGCCAAGTTTCTTTCTACCTGCTTAGGGTAGGACATGAACGGGCCACTAATCGGCTGGCCATATCTTGGTGGCTTTACCAAAAAGCATTATCTGTCTTGTTGCTGTTTAATTGGAGACAGTTGTTACCCATCCAGAAGTCGACTCCCATCATACAGTTTATGAATCTTCTCTTCACCTTGTCAGGATCAGAACTGTAAAAGGACTGTAGTTGCGTTTCATCTGCATAAGACATGATATTCGCACTGCAGGATCTAACAGTTATGGCTAATATAGATGTTAAACAAAGTAGGGCTCAGGCATGATGCATAGGGAACTCCCTTGTCCATTTACATCAGTTGAGACTTAAAAGAATCCAAGCAGACTTGTGTTCGGTGGGCAAAGCAGTCCAAGAGCCAGTGTAGCGCCCTGCCATATAGCCCTGCCTCGTGAAGCCCTCGGGTAAGAATTGAGTGGGAGACCGTGTCAAATGTTGCTGATAAAACCACCAATACCAGCATAACCAGAGTTCCAACATCAAGGGAGAGCCAGATTTTATCTGAAACAGCCAATAACGCGGTCTCAGTGCTGTGAAGCTCTCTGAAGCCCAATTGCGAGATATCCAAGAAGCGGTTAGCTTCAAGAAAGGCAGAAAGTTGTTTATGAATTGATGACCTGCCTTTTGTTGGCTTTACTGGGGTTAGCAAGGACAATGCATTGTCACATTGGGTCATCCATGATTGCTTCTACACCCCTTTCCAGAGGTGTCCTGTTTGCTGACATCGGCTGGTCAGCTAAGTTGTTATAACTGAATACTTTTTCAAAGCACTAGTGCCTCATGTCTCTGGCACGCAGTGATGGGTACCCCTGCTTTGTTGATAGATTCCCATGGTTTATTGACTGTATTCAATCTAACCTTCCAGAGAGATATTGCTTTGGGACTAATTCAGAAGGTGAATAATATGCTTGAAGCCGTTTCAATCAAAATAAAACATTACTTAGCTTCCATAACGATATGTTCATAGAATGTGTGATTGTCGATACAGATGCTGTGCATACTTCCGCCTTCTAGCGTTCAGCTTGGACATTAGCAAGTTGTTTTTCTTTTGAGTCCTGAAATGTGCTAGGGCTCTACCCCTATTGGACTATGTGAATAGCCACTAAAACCGTCTTAGATTATTTTTTCTACCATTGGGTTTGGAAGTACACAGCGAGGGTTCTGAGTTAATTACATTGCTCACATGGTTGTTGGGCCCACACTATCGAAGTTTGACTCTTTACCGGACACCCCCATAGAGAGTGGGGATCATTCTGGCATCTGTGGTATCAAGCGTTTGTCATTGAGGGGGTGTCTGGTGAAGTAGTGTGATGGAGAGTTGCACCACTAACCAATCCCCAGGCGCATTGTCTACAGCAGATCTTGTGACTCGAAAGACTTCTTTGAAGAAAAACAACTTGCGAAACTCTGATCATAACACTAGATGGAAGGAATTTGCAGAGCATGTGACTCTTCAACATTACACACTACAAAACAATGCTTATAGGTTAAATAACACTTATCTTTTAGTAAATATATAATTTTCTAGCATTTTCTTCATTGCCGTATCTCTTTCTTGACTTTTAAGATCCCAAGATATGTCGTGGTTCTCTCTGATCCTCTCTGCACACCACAATGTGCTGCAAAATGACCATTGAGAACTGATGCAAAAATACTGCTTTGTGCTTTGTGCTTTGTGCTTGTTATACCCTGGTGACATACCTTTCGGAGACACCAGGACCAGCAAGGCACCACTTGGCGGTGCTGGAAATCATTGCTTTGGAAGCGTTTTCCAGACCAGTCTGAAGCCTGGGAGAAGTATTCATAAGATGAGCAATCTGCAGGAGGATAACGTGTCTACCAGAAGTTGTGTTACCAAAGTTAAGTAACTTGTTCCGTGCGAAGTATACAAAACTGCTGGGTTTCCAGGTATATTGTTCCAATCTATTTAAGTAAACGTGTGTGGCTTCTTTCAGGGCAGAGTATGCTGAGCGCATCTAGCCATTAAATTAGCACAACCACCTCATGTCACAGCGATGACCTCCTGGTGTACTGATTGGCCCTTGTACACTTGATTGTTGCAGCTTAGCATAAAACATATCTGTAAAAATGTTTGTTTTGATAGCGTTGCTTCTCTAGAAGCCTGTATGTTTTATGCTCAGTGTGCTTTTGATAAGATTGTTCATCTTGCTCTGGGCTCCAATTTATTTTCAGCCCTGTAGGAATATTGTAGCAGTTAATCCTTTATTCAGTCTGGCGACTGACACTTTGCATATGTACTGGGCTGCTTAGCAACGCAGAGCCCTCACAGACAGCCCAACACTTGGATGTAGAGGCATTTAGAGGGTTAACATTTTCTGCTCCCAGATTGCTAGATGTCAGTATTTTATGACTAGATGTAATATTCCTTTTTAACTTCACTATCTAGTTATGCAATTTCACAGGCTATTATTTATTGTTAATATTGAATATTGTCTATTAAAACTGGGACAATGACAACATGATACCTTTGCATTCAGTTTGTAGGATACTCTTAGTATGTGTGATAAGCCAAACTACAATTTTTAAACAGAAACACTATTGCAATTGACCGAGTGACATTTATGTTGTCATGGGTATTTACAGCAAACAAATGATGGAGGGAATGCTGACAATGCAAACATTCTCCCCCAGTCAAAAGATCTGGGTTAAATCCATCGTTCTTTTGCCCACTACGCCACCCCAGTTTGCACCCAGTCATATGCAAATCAGTCTTGACCCTGTGCCTCATGGGAACAGTCCAACCCGAACTGCCAGGCCAGGTCCTCCCTGGACCGGAAACTGGTATCCTGGGACTGGTTTCAGCGTATGTCACCCTTCTTCAGCCAGGCTGGCTTGAATCTGCAAAGGAACCATGGATTTAACCCCAATCTTTTGACAGGGGGAGAATTTTTGCATTGTCAGCATTCCGTCCATTATTTGTTTGCTGTAACAGTCATGGGTGTGTTGGCCGAGTTCATTTTGATCTGATGTCAAATGCTGATTTGATTTACTGGCAGGCTATATTCACCAAAACAGGCATCAGCGTCATCTTCATTATGCTGTGGTTATCCAGCAGTTCTGGTACAGCTGCATCGAAGCAGCAAGGTGAAAGTAAGGAAGAGATACCAAGCAATGAAAAATATAGTTGCATGAGAACGTATGATGTGCTCTAGATGGAACCTCAAGTCAGAATAGCAGGAAGAATATTGCATAGTGAAGAAGTGGGGTGACCAGAATTGCAGCAGAACATACATATGCTCAGCATGGAGGGTAATGTCACCCATTTGATGGCAAGGCATTGAAAAATAGTTTTCGTCCTACAGGCAATCAATGAGGGAATTGAGTTGTGTGGACAACAATTTCTTCTGGGTATCCTGAGAGCTAATATTGTTGTCCCATGGTATATAATTTTGCATCGAATTTAGCTTTCATCATACGACCGACTACACATGAATGTCTAAAGAGCCGTGTTAAATGGTTCTATAAACGCTCAGATTGAGATGCTATGCCAATATTTGCACCCAACCATCTCCACTGACCGTGAAAGATCTTTCACCACCTGTTTCACCAAGACCACCATGACAGTGTGGTCAAAGATCAGACCTTTAGAATAAGCGGAAGGAAGCAGGATGAAAGCCTGGTATAGCATGGTGGTCAGCAGTACGGGAGCTTTGCTTCTGGAAATAGTTTCCCTGCCAGTTCTTACCTTCAGGATCAATGAGGAGCTGGCATAGACTATATAAATTAAAGATTATGAGGATTCTGAATCTCTGTGTAATAACCTCCTTCTGAATCAAGGAGAAAGTTCAGTAGGCTACCATTGCCGCCTTCTTCACAGACATTCAATAACGCTTTCGTGTTTGCGTTGTCCTTTAATTACAGCACTGCTTCCTTTTTCAAAATCCTTACTGAAAAGACTGATTTTAGCAGGAAATCCGCATGTGTCTCCATCCATGAATATACCAACGATTCCTCAATCTACTTCTAGCGGCTGATGTGTCTGGCAGCAAGTATTTTATGCCAGATTGGCAGAGCCAGCTAAGCTCAAAACTAGTTACCATTATTTCGCGCTCTGTGGTGGGCTCCTTTTCCTGGTCACCCAAATATCCTAATGGTGGATTTAGGGTGTCCGATTGGGAAGTAGTGAATCCGTGTATAGTTGACTTGCAGCGGAAGTGACTGCCTGAGCCGTGATGCTGTGGCGTGACTCCCTTTTTCTAATTAAAGAATTCACAATGGCATCACGTGCTTGTACTCTCCAGTGTGGTGACATTGAGAAAGGAATGAATGGAGGGCCTTATTTAAAGCTTGACAATTAAAAAGTTAAGGAAAGTCTTATGAGGAGTAGCAGTCGAACATTCCACTTAGGAGTCCTAAACGTGCTGAATGCCTAGATGAGCTAGGGGCTGGGCTGAATTGGCATGCCTGAACCACAAATAAAGAAAGGTGGGAGACCCAATACACCCTTGCGGGCTTGGGCAGATACTGGAAGTTAAGAAGGTGCCAGCAAGGGAGTTTGTTTGAAAAGATAGTTAACAGATTTCAGACTTGAATCTTATTTATTTATATTAGTCTGTTCCAACACAATTGGTATCTGATCTCAATTAAATTGTTTGTCTATCAATTGGACAAAAAAATAATTTAAGTAGAATGATCTAAAGAATGAAAAAGCAGCACAGGAAATCTATTTTATCAAAAAATATTTTTTATATATATTTAGCATGAATTTACAGGGTACATTTCAACAGTTAAAACTGATTATAATGCCTTCAAATGAAAAAGAAATTTCCAAATTATTCCTATAGTTAATTTGAACAAAAAGTCCAATCCAGTAAATCAAAACAGCAAATGACTCTTATTTTTCTTAAAGTAAAGGTCACTCATATAATTAATAGTAGATCGAGAAATGGACTCAGTAGTCGATGTTTCGGTCTTTTGTTGTATTACTCCTTAAGACCTTCCTCAGGACAACAAACATAAGCATGTAGCAGTGACCCTTTTTTTCAAATCAATTCTGTCGTGACTTCAGAATCAGTATAATCTGAATGGACTCTCTGTGGCAATCCTGGTTGTCTGATTGATTTGTGTCTCATAGACTGATCTGTAAGCAGAGAGTCTTTTCTCGCGACCAGTCGTTTCTTTTATTCCTTTTAATTTATTTTGTCTCTTGTTTCGTTAACCAATTTGCAGAAATGAATTGCCCGCATGAAATGTAGAGAAGCTAAGACCTTCCGGGTCGGAACGCACAAATCTTTCGAAGTCACGCGAGATCGATCTCAGTGGTGGCGGTCTCTGGATCTTCCCAATAGAATTAAAAGCTGTTTTGTCTCTGGAGGGCTAAGTTATGAAATATTCTGATGCTGAACTTTGCCAACTTAAAAAAAAAAAACTTTGTAGGCTTCATATAGTGGGATGCCTGCAAAGTATAAAAAGATCTGTTTTATCTTTTTTCGTGTCTCTGGGAAGTCATTCCCGCTTCCTTCAAGTTACATGAATGAAAGCTGTGCCTTCTTCAAACACTCAACTCCTGCAGCGAATTTCATTTAAATTGTACTCTGAAAAAGCACCCAGTCAGGGGATTCTCCAGCTCGAAATGGATGCATTTCCTAACTTTCTCCTGAAGCTTTCTTCTTAGCTGCGCAAATGCTTTGCAACTCTCTCACTAGATCTCCGTATCTCATTCTTTGTTACATCATTGTATAAAGCTACTAGTACATTATTGCTATTCTGCATTATATCAGTGAACTAGCAGTTTCTTTTATTATCCTGATTTAACTTCATGGTTACCTTAAAATACTGGCTTAGTCAAGTAGGATTTGTTTCATTGCTTTTCTTCGAATTCTTTGTGCCATTTTATCTGCATTGTAATTCTTTTTATTTTACATCTATTCAATTTTTGATGCCTTGTTTAAGTAAAAGTGGGTCAGGTCCACGTTTTTTAATATCTGAAATAAAATAATCATTCACCGATTACTAAGTGTGGCTCTAACAGCTGACCAAACACTGAAGCCAATATATCAGGCAGTTAGACAAAGTGAATCACACTTGGGGTCCTTGCAGGGAATCTGATGTTGGACGCTGAGAAGGTGTTGCTAGGGTCTCTTGGCCCTTTTTTATTTGAGACCATGTCACCTATGGGTTTTTTAATACTATTGTTGTCCAGGTTCGGGTGCTTTACTCCATTCAGGGTTCCCCCTCTGCCTGTTACTATTTTCTTTTTATCTTTAACTTTATGTGCGCCATTTGAGGAATTACGGTTAGTTGTAGCCATTTAAGATCAGCTCTTCAATTTTCAGTCTTGCTGTATACACAATGATGTAACTGTTTTTACATCCAACTCATGAATGGCTATTTTGGTGATGGAAAAATAAGGCACTTACTTTGGTTCGCTGTCTGGCTTAAAGTTCAGTACATCCAAAACCCAAATACTATATAAACAGACCAAACCATCGGTGCATAATCGATAATGGCTTTTTAGATTTGCCTTCATATTCGCTACAGCTGCAAGAGCTGCTGTAAGTGCGGCACCAGTAGCTTGCTAGTGTGGACAGTTAGAGCTTGCAGTGGGGTGCATCATGTTAAGAAGTGTGGTTGTTAAATAGAACCAGATCCAGAAATTACTGCTGGGAGGCATTGTTCCTCTGGATCCCAAGAAAAGAACTGGTCATTCAGCAGTTCACACGAAAGAATGCAGTCAGAGTAGTCGCTGCTATTGCAATCTACAAGTTCGATTCAAAGTAGCCTTATTGATGTACAGTATGCACAGAAACAAGGCTCCCAAGCCCTGGTCTAGAGATATGCATTAGTCCATGCCAATTGGGTATCAACGAATAAACACTGTAATAACATGGTTGACAAAATTAAAGTGCGCCAAATTGGGTGGAAGAATATTTAAAACTATGATACCCCTGACATTGAACAGACTGACTGTTGAAATAGACCCATTCTACAAAGAGTCAGACAGATGCTAAAAAGAGAACTGCCCAGCTTTGGCATAGGAGAATCACAGTAAGATGCATTACTGTTCTTTGCATCATAGACCTGAATGAAAAAATAGATGCTCGGACAATCTTACAACAAAAACATGTTCGCAAAATGCAGCCCACCCTAAAATTGAGCTTCCTAAAAAATCATGATGAGTAGAACTCCCATCAGGAGTTGCTACTGTTCCATTCCTCTCGAGCAATTCAGTGAGAGAATCTGCAGCTGGCTACTGAAGAACATCGTCAGTCTGATTTCTAGGCCTTTTAAATATTCTCAGGCTCTCTAGAAGGCAAGCACACTTGTCTCTCATTCAGAGGGCAAAATAGCTTCACATGCAGGCTAGCTTTGAGGCAAAACAAGAGACACGTTGAGTGCAGTTGAAATGCACAGAACCACACTTTCACGTTTTATTTTGATGGTTCCTTCTTTTCCTATGATGCAGATGTCTACATTTTTGTTCTTATATTTCAGTCTGTTCATAGGGTCTCAAAAAGCTAAGGTCTTTTAGAGCGATCGATGTTGGTGGTAGAAACATTAGGAGCCCTTTCAGTGGGAACAGTCACTCTCCCTCGTCTGGCCAGCGTGCGTAGAGCATGGGCTTGCCTCCAGTTTTGGTATGTACTCGTCTGCCCAAAGTTCAAGATTCCCCAGAGCAGGTTAAATTGTAGAAACCACCCAGCTAATTCTTTTGCATGCTCTTGAAGGGCAGTTCTTTGGCACTTAGCATCCAGCGCTTCGCATCGATGTACATCCAGGCTACGTCTAATTGTTGGTGCATCTGTCTGCATTTGGGTCAAATGTTGGTATGAGGAGGAGACCTCCACTAACTAAGTCTTCTCGACCTTTTAAAATGAAGACAAATCATGACAATGGAGATCTCCTAACAGTCTCTTCTTGATGGTCTACATCTGTGTCCTCTGGTACGAATAAGACCATTATCTATGCTGGCAAAGCTTCACAGCATGGATTTATGCGCAGGTGTGTATGCCATCACACCAGTACAACATTCAAACCAAACTTTAAAACTGAGTTGTCTGGACAGAAATACAGAGCCCCACTACACGCTTCAAAACCCTGTAGCCTGCCACCTTCACCCCACTGCCGCAGGCTTTTCTGATTTATTTGACTGAATTGTTTGTCCCACACTTATGCTTCCCATTTTCATGTGTTCCTTGTTCTGGAACCTACATACATTTCACTTAGAAACTATAAATTATACCAATAAATATATCAAACCTGCAGTAATCCATTTATCTGAAAGAAAGTTAGTTATAGATTCCTTACCTTAGAATTACCCCTAGGTGTCAGACTGGATCGGGAAAGTTTTTCGTCAGCAGTACCCCGACGCGTCGAAAGGTGGTGTCGGTCGGCTCTGCGTTCGTCGTTGGTGTCGTGGTCACCAGGATGACATTGCGGTAGCTACTTAGACGCCGCCCTCGCATACTGATGTCAGTTCTTTCTTTTTCTGTGCCAGCCAGCGCAGATCCGGAGAGAGCTGTACCTCCAGTCACTTTTTGGCTGACTTTTTTGCCGACTTAGGTCGACACCGTTTTTGAGTCTTCAACTCCTGGTGCACGTCGGGGCTGCCCGGCTTCATGGTTTGCGATTCCTGTATCCGACTGATGCGGTGACGGATCTGCACCGCGTGTGCCTGTTCTGCTTGGAGCGCTCCCACAACTCAAGTTGGGCCCTTGCTCTATCCTGGCTCTTTTAGACCAGATTGGCAGCCAGAAGAGGAGGAAGAGGAGGACTGGGCGGGTTCTGGAGACCTCTAACTGACCAGTAAGTCTATGAACCGGACTGAATAGAGGAATTTTTGGGAAGCCAGTGGTCTGGATACTTCACCAGACCTTGGCATGTTGTCTCCTCCTACCATGGCTACGGTAGGAGGTGTTGGTGTTGCGTAGGGCGGCCGAGGCTCTCCACCTCAAGCTACCTACGGTGGCAATCAGGACTAACCTCCAGACAGAGGTGCTTTTTGGAGCCCCTGCTACTGTTTAATGAAGTCCTCACTGACATCCTTTTGGGCACCTGGTCCAGGCCCAACACTGGGGATCCTGTGGATAGGATGATTGCCCAACCCCACCGCCTGGCTCCAGGCGACGCATCTTTCCTCTACCAACACCCCACCCCTGATAGCTTGATGGTCTAAGCTTCCACCTCCCAAGGTGCATTTCCTAACGCACCACCTGATAGGGAATCCAAAAAGCTGGGCCATCTTGGGAAGATGTTTACTTCCTCCAGCTTGGGACTGCGGTCGGTAAATACTGCATGTCTGTTGGGCCGTTTTACCCACTCCGTGTAGGATATGGTGGTGCAAGTGCTGCCTCAGTGCCTGGAGGAGGTCTGGGCCATACTCTCCCATGCAGTTGCCGAAGGAGAGATGCCGCAAAGTTTACCATTCGCTGTGGGCTGGATACGACCGACTCACTAGGCAGGACGATTTCTACGTCGGTAGCCCTTCGACGCTACGCCTGTTTGAGGTCGACTGGTTTTTCAGGGAATATCCAATCCACTCTTAAGTACATGCACTTTGATGGCCGTCGCCAATCCGGCAACAAGGCAGACAAAGTGCTAGAGTGCTTTAAGGACTCTCGGGCTACGGCCCGTACCTTGGGCCTCTCCACCACCCACCCTGCAGGTGTCTGCTTTTCGCCCCCTTAATTGCTCTGGAACGGGTGTCTCCACCCCTCCCCCCCAGAGCCACAGGACAGCGGGGACGTCGTAACTACTGCCGTGGCTCTGAGGACCAGCAGGCGGGCCAGTCCACCACAGCCCCCTCTGCCACAGCCTCCAAACCCTCCTAGTCTGACCTTTCCGGGCCACCAATCGCCAGTGGGTGGCAGGATTTGCCGTCACCTCCCCTACTGGTGCACCATCACATCATACAGGTGGGTTTTGCAAATAATAACAACACAGAAGGAGTGCCCCCTGAAGAAGAGGAAGACAGCAATTAGCTCTTTCCTATAAGGTATATCTAGGTAAGCACAAAGTGCCCCAACACCGTTAACTGGACAGTAGTAGTCCTTTAAGAAGACCCCTCACTCACCAACCTGGTTGGTGACATGCTTCATCATTGGGGTCCCACCCCATAGGCCGAGTGCCTATAGGGTGTGCTACGACACCGGACTACAGTGGAGCGGGATATTGTTTCTCTTTTATATGTGCTAATAATTAATGTGTGAGGGTATGTTAAAAAGGGCCAGTACTACTCTGTTCAAGATTTTATTCTTGAGCGTCTGGACCCTAATAAAACCAATGTGGCACCTTTGCCTAATTAGGAAGGCTTTGGTGTCTCGAGAAGTGTGATATATTAAAAAAAATTTAAAAATAGCCAAGTGTGCTATGTGAAAGAAATTATAAAGTAAACTAGGTCTACATGTTTCAACCAATATAAAAATTCTCTGGTTTTCGTCAGGACCGTGTGATTTACAAGTGGTGGTACGCACACGTTAAGGTGCGCCCAGCCCACATGTAATTTACAGACCACAAATAAGGGTCTGAATGTAAAAGGTGTGTTCAATCCTGGATTCAGGAAAAGACCTGTAGAAAGGGAAAGAAAAGGGAAAACAGGGTTGGGAATACGTACTAGGGGAGACTTAACAAGGGTACATAAAACATTTATAGTGCTTGATGTGGTCACCCCACCGGGTAGCTACCTATATTAATTGTCATATAGCCAGTAGATGTTCAAAATTAACTTTAATTTTTAATTTTAAGATTGCGCTTAAGTGGGTACCTTACATGAGAGACAATGTCAGTGAGGTACTCAACCTATTGAAGTTGGTCGGAACTGGGAGTGATCGATAATGGTAAAAGACATGGTGGGCTGCTAGTGAATTCGGCAGACATAAATCATATCAGTATAGGGAACGTTATCATCCGGTTTTTAATTGACTGGCAAGCTGGTCATTAGTTTGCTAGTTACCTAAGTAGGTGACGTGAGGAAAAAACATAATGTCCATTAAAGCGATGCTTACACTCAGAGCGGTTTCTGTCGCTTCATGGGCTTCGGATGAGCCAAGACGGCGATTCTCCGTCACCTGCATCGTTTAAAAATAAGCATGAGTACAGTGGGATCCAGCAGCGTGTGGGCGTGCTCATCCAAGTCGTGAAAACTCGGATGCGGTGCATTCGCAGCGCGCTGTGCCCATAGACGGCGGATCTGTACTTAATTTTTTGAATGCGGTCATCTGACGGTAAAACCTACTTGGTTCCAGCGCGCGAAGCACCGATGAATGATCGGTGCCTCGATGATGCTGGTAAAGTAAGCTGCTCGGCACTTCCTGGTCAGGGCGGGGCCACGTGTGTCACCGCCTCGTTGGCCAGTCAGAGCGCTTGCAGAGGGCGTGACTGTTTTTGTTCCAATCGGAAGTCTACATCAGTGTGACTCATGTTAGGCTGGTTCCCACGGTAACCTTGCTTGCGTTTTACCAGCTCCAGGGTGCGTAACGTGTCAGCAAAGAGATGCCGCCCTAGTAGTGTGTTTACTTGATCACGTGTTCCGCAGTGAGCTGTCGTGTAACTATCTGGCTGTCAGAAGCGAAGCCAGGATTTTTCTTGTGCGTTTATTACGTGACGTGTGTTCATGCCAGTTATCCTATATAAAGGTTTAGACCACGTGGCTGAATAGTCACAGGAAAGTGTCAGGATTCAATCGGAACGGGACAGAGATCCACGCTTCCATTCAATAGAATGGTGCTGTGTGACTACAAGGTCACATCATAAGGGTTAGCAGATCTCTCTGTTTAGAGACTACAAATTGGCTTGGGTCGTTGGGTTACTATTATACAATATGATGCCCCACATAATCCTTTTGTGGAGTATTCAGCTTAATGGATAAGCATCGGAAACAGGGGTTGCTGTTACATTACAGTGTGCCACGGGATGTTATCATTCAAACCAGTTTTGTGTGTTGAAAGTCTGTATACCCATCTCTGCTCCTTTTCGAATAGGCGTTGGTTAAAATTGGTGCCTGGTTTCACTTGTTCGATGACAGTCCATTGTATGTCATCCGCCGTGTGCCCTCTTGAAAGAAAATGTTCAGTAAGTTTAGTGTTAGATTTTTTGCAACGGATGTTGCTCCTATGTTCTCCGATGCGTATCTTTACTTTCCTGCTCGTCATACCTACATAGTGTAGGTTACAAGGACAGGTCACTCTGTACACTACGTTTTCACTGTTGCAGTTGGTTAGCCCTCTGATAGTCCAGGTGTTATTGGATTCCAGTTGTAAAGTTTTGGTGTTGTTTGTGAAGGGGCATACGCTGCAACTCCCACATTTGTAGTGGCCTGTGACTCTGGGCAAACCCCATGTGTTGAGAACTGTTTCTTGCTCCTTCATTTCCCTTCTGGGTCTGGTATTGACTACTGCATCCTTGATACTGCGTGCTCTCTTATATGAGAATAAAGGTTTTTCCCATCTTAGGTTTCCTGTGTTCAGTATGCCCCAATGTTTGCCTATTATTTTGCTGACATTGTTGGAGATGGTGTTGTATGTCGTCACACATGTCAGGGGGGCCTCTTCCGTTTCTCTGTTTTGAATCTCCAGGAGGGCTGCTCTTGGCTGGTTTCGGGCACGTTTTTGGCTTTTAATTTAGTATCTTTTCAGGGTAACCACGTTCCCGTAGTTTGGTGGTTAGATCTTGGGCTTGTCTTTTATAGTCGACCAGTTCACTGCAATTCCTGCGAATGCGTAGGTATTGCCCATAGGGCTGATTCTCCCGTAGTGGTCTAGGGTGAAAGCTTTCAAACCGTAACAAATTGTTTTTAGCAGTGGGCTTATGGTGAGTAACCGTTGTTAGTTTCCCATTCTCTTTAGTGATTGTTAGGTCTAAAAAGACCAGGGTTTTGGGGTCTTTCACACATGTAAACTTCAGATGATCGTCACATGTATTGATCCAATTGAAAAAAGACATCAGGGCTTCCTCCGTGCCCTTCCAGATTGTCAGTACATCATCAATGTACCATCCCGCTCCACTGTAGTCAGGTGTCGTAGCACACCCTATAGGCACTCGGCCTATGGGCTGGGACCCCAATGATGAAGCATGTCACCAACCAGGTTGGTGAGTGAGGGGTCTTCTTAAAGGACTACTACTGTCCAGTTAACGGTGTTGGGGCACTTTGTGCTTACCTAGATATACCTTATAGGAAAGAGCTAATTGCTGTCTTCCTCTTCTTCAGGGGGCACTCCTTCTGTGTTGTTATTACTAGTAGTTCCGGGGATCAGGAGTTCCCACCACACATTTTGTATGTAAATTCCCTTATGTATGTATGTATTGGCATTTATATAGCGCACTACTTACCCGTAGGGTCCCAAGGCGCTTCGACCGCTGCGAAACCCTTCCTGGCTTCCCTGAGAGATGGTCCCTTAATGGGTATCTCCAGGGTGAGACCAGGCATCCCCGGCAGTCTGGTGGGGCCGTTAGTGAAGATGAGGCAAGCTAATGCCCAGAGTTGCCGAGTGTGATCGCTGATCAGAGTGGGCACCGAGGCGAGAGAATTATCGAGTCCGCTGACCCTGGTCCAGAAACCTTACTCTCCCTCTTGTTATATACGGGTTTTGCAAATAGTCTGAAGGGGTTACTCCCTCCCCTTCGAGATTACCCCTCCATCCCCCTCATTACCATCACATGTCGGAGGATCATCCGGCCCTTCTCCTACAGGAAGTTTCATCACTCAAGGGTGCCTGTGAGGTCTTTCTTGAGCAAGATTGATTGTTTTGGACTATGACATAAGAAGATGTCAGAAAGGTTCTTTTAAAGGATAAAGAGGTTTATTAAAAAAAAAAACTACAAATAACGTGAAGGAGTTTCCAAAGTAAAAGGAGTCTCTCCTGGCCCTGGTACAGGGTTATAGGGGTGGTGAATTAAGGGGAATACAGTTCACATCCACTGGACTCTCCTCTCTTTTCCTACTCTTTGTTCTTAGGGTCCTTTTTGTCACTCTGAACTCTTTCTGGGTCCGTTGGGAGGTCAAAGCGAACAGCGGGTCTTGCAGTGGAAAAGAAACAGACAAAAATAAAATCGAATCAGGACCTCGTTTTTTTCACAAGGCTTAAATGAGGGCGAAGTGCACCCTTCACCGCTGTCCCTACTGTATGGTGCCTACGTGTCAGGGGATACTCTAATGGTGAAAGGGGTAGTGAGCCTTGACCCCTCCCAACCAACCTCTCAGTGCCACAAACCCGGCCCTGGGTACTTGCCTTGACCCACGACCCTCCTCGGTTGTGGGGGTCGGAGCCACAGCCTCCCCTTCAACCGTTGGAGTGCTCGACTCGAGCGCAGTGCTCCTAGAGCTGCTGTCTGGGAACTGCTCCTCCTTCTCTGCCACTCGTCCTTGGGTACCGCCACCGCTGTTGGTCTTCTCTCCTCCTCTTCGGATTTCGCCTCCGCGTCTTCAGTCATCTCCTCTCCCAGGGGTTCGGGCGACATTGTCTCGGCCTTCTTATCCTCTTGGCTGTCCCTGATTGGTGCGTCGTCGGGAGCGTCTGCCTGGTCTGCTGGACCGCTAACCCGACTTCCGGTTTGGCAGATGGGAGCCTTCATGTAGTGAGAATAGGGTAAAACGCTGGGTGAGACGCCGTGTAGTGGAGGGGAACCCGCACATTGCCTCCCCTCCTGGAATGGACGTGTGGGCCATTCAGTTGTGGGATGTCGGGAGAGGAAATCAACGTTCGTCTGTAGTCTTCCCGGAGCATGCATAGTGTGGAAGGAGAATGGCTACAAAGCAAGGAACCAACATAGAATTTTAGGGTTACAGTCTTTATTTTGGGATAACCAGGTCAATGGGGCATGATCAATCAGTAAAATAAAATGACATCCTAGTAGATAATACTGGAGGGCTTCTATGGCCCACTTAATGGCGAAGCATTCTTGTTCTATCGTAGCCTAACGTGTCTCACTGGGAAACAATTTGCGGCTTAGGAATAGGATAGGGTGGAGACATCCCTCTGCATCAGGTTGGCAAAGGACAGCACCTAGACCTCTACCTGAGGAGTCGGTTTGAAGTACAAAAGTATTTTTATAATCAGGGCATACAAGGACAGGCGCATTACTTACGGCTCTTTTTTGCTGGGTAAAACTATGCTCTTGTGCCGCTGACCAATGGAGGGGTTTGCCTAACGTAGTGATGAGTAGGTCAGTGAGGGGACTTGCCATGGCTGAGAAGTGGGGGATGAGCCGGCAGTAGTATCCTATAAGGCCAAGGAAGGAACAGACTTCTTTTTTTGTGGTGGGGCGCAAAATGTTATTCATAGCTTCCAGTTTATCTATCTGAGGTTTTATATGTACTGCCTGGATTTCATATCCAAGATAACGGATATGATCCGTACCAAGAGTTGTTTTTTTAGGGTTGAGTGTAAGTCCGGCAATTTTGAGGGTTTGCAGGATGTTTTGTAAGTGTATGAGGTGTGTTTCCCAATCGGGGCTATGAACAACAATGTCGTCTAAATATGCTACTGCGTATGTATGATGTGTCCTTAATACGATATCCATTAGCCTCTGAAATGTTGCTGGGGCTCCGTGAAGCCCAAAGGGAAGGACTTTGAAGTGGAATAGACCGAAAGGGCTTGAAAAAGCAGTTTTTTCTTGGGATTCTGGGGACATTGGGATCTGCCAATAACCTTTGGTAAGGTAAATCGTAGACATTACTTTGGCATCTCCGAGACGGTCTATTAGCTCGTCCACTCGGGACCTCGGGTAGGCATTGAATTTTGATATAGAATTCAGTGGCCTAAACTCTATACAGAACCGAATGCTTACGTCAGGTTTAGGAACCAATACAATTGGAGAAGACCAGGCACTGTGAGAGGCTTCGATTACATTTGCTGCTAGCATTGCCTGTATCTCTTATTCTACAGCCTGTCTTCTAGCAGCAGGTATGCAGTATGGTCTTAGTCTGATAGGTTTCGTGTCTGCTGTGTCTATGTGGTGTGTGATCAGGTTTGTACGACCTGGTATGCCTGACATGACGTCCGCAAAAGAAGAACATAACAACAGTAGTTGTTGTTTCTGTTTCCCTGTGAGTTGGGGGCCTATGTGAACTGTTTCCGCCTGTTCGAACTTTGTGTTAACAGGAGGGATGTCAAGGTGTTCACCCACAGAGACATGGTGTATGGGGGTGCGGTTATGTGGTACCGTCGGTAGGGGACCTTCCCAAGCCTTCAAAAGATTAACGTGATATGTCTGTTCTGTTTGGGTCTTGTGGGGAACGGCCACTCGATAAGATACAGGTGTTAGTTTCTCAAAAATGTTATAAGGCCCTTGCCAGGTGGCCAGCAGTTTCTTATCCGTTGATGGTAATAATATTAATACTAGATCTCCTACCTGAAATTCTCTCATTTTTGTCTTTCTATCGTTAGAGTGTTTTTGTTCTGACTGGGCTTTCTCCTTGTTTGTATGGACCTTTTCCCATAGGGACACTAGTGTATCTCTTAATGTTGTGATGTATTGTAATAAGGGTTTGCTCTCATCTTCCTCTGCTACCCATTGTTGCCCCAGTATTGGAACTTTCATAGATTCCCATGCTTTGTATCATTCCCCGTCGTCGGAATGGGAGCCTCAGTAAATAATAAAAATACCATAGTAGTAAGCACAACAGTGAAAAAAAGGCCTAGGCCTCATCTCATTTTGTAGCTTATCCACCTCTTTTTGTAAAAGAGACCAAATTCTTGCAATAACCAATCAGAGCAGCCTCACCACATAGAACCTTCCTGAGAGTGTAGGAAGGTGGACATCTGACTATAGTTACCCCCAACTTTTTACCTAGTGTTTAGGTGTTTTTCGACTTAGTTGACCTGGGACCCTGCTATTCAGGACCCTAGGCCCTCTGCTCTCTCTGTTAAAATGGACTCCATGTACTCTAGGTACATACCAATTGGAACATGGATCATCTTGTGATCCCCTGTACAGTGTACCCTAGGTACCCAGGGCATAGGTGCATCCAAGGCCTACCAGGGGCTGCAGCACGTATTGTGCCACCCCTGGCCTGGGCTTACTATTTGACACAACTGGCTGATCACTCAGCTGGGGCAAGGTGGTGTAATCACCCTTTGCTTTAGATATAGTATCTCTATATCTAACCCAAAATGGACACATATATTCCTATAAGTCACTCCTATGGCAGGCCTTATCAATCCTGAAGGCAGAGTGCTTGGAAATATGTGAGATGGTGCTCTAGCATGAGCTGAGCCTGTCTGCAGCTTTCGGAACCATGTCCTTTAGCTGTTTCCATGATAGTGCCATACCATATACTCTTAAGTGCATTATAATCCTTGCGGTTATTGCTAACTTTGGTTTGGCATTATCAAAACATGTCGAGTAAGGTGTCATACGATTTGGAATACTACCCCCTCGCCAGTTCTGGCGACGGGGGTAGCATTCCACCCTTCTAGAGGGATAATACATGTATGTAACTGTAACCCCGGTTAAAGTTAACCCGAGCCTCAGCATCACAAAATGGATGCTGCTGCCACACACACAAGTCTGACCTCCTGCTGCTGGTAGTCCTTCCAGCAAGGCAGGCCTGGACAAAGGGTTTCCTGCCTGGGGAGGTGCCAGCACCACCCCAGACAGGACTTTGTGTATCCAGATAGGCAGGGCTGAAAGGAATAAGAAATGCCTGGGGCACACAAGGTGTCCCTGTGCATACCCCGGTTCAAACCAGTTGCTGGGGCACTCCAGCCCCCGCTCTGGCGCGAAACCGGACAAAGGATAGAGGGTGTAACCACCCCCCTTCTTGGTCCCACCCATGGGAGGGACCTAGTCGCTAGTACAGCCCCCTTTAGCAGAATAAAGGTAGGAGCTGGTCCCATTCCAAATTAGATTATCCTGAACAACTTTACAAGAAGAAACTCTGGACTTAGACGTTCTGCTCCACAGAAGACTGAAGAAATCTCCCTTGTGGCCAAGGAGTGACCACCCTGCACAAGCAGGCACCATCAGCGTCCTAGCGGTTAACTTTGTTGTCCTTCCTGCCGGAACCAGACCTCAGAGCTCAACGAGACCCGGACTCCCAGACCTCTCCGACCTCTACCCCATCTGCAGCACAGCTGAGACCCGTGGGTGTGACGAGACACGTGGGACCGGCCATCTTTGAAGAACTGCACTTCGCTTCCAGCACAACCTCTGAGGTACCCTCGAGAAAGTGCTTTGGGAATTGAGAAGCCCCAGCCCCGAGCAGCTCGTGCACCGAAGACCAGCCCTCCAGCATCCACGAGATCTGCGTGGGGCCCTTCTGCTTGATTGCTACTCGACGCGTTGTCTGGTCACTTGCTGGCTGGCTAGTGGCCTCCTAGACGACGAACCTTGAAATCTACACTGCTGGCCTGGTTGCTCCAGACTGGCCCTTGCTTCCTTCCAAAAGAGAAGTACCCCGGACCCTCCTGGTCCACACCAGACGCCATCTTCACTCACCGCATGGGTTGCATTTGCCAAGGCCTGTTGACTCCGACCCTCGAACAGACACCGCCGACAGCAAGAGCCTGCGTGGGACAGCTCGTGCCTCCATCCTGGTCGTCAAAGACGCCTCCTGGTTCACGTGGCTGCAGGGTCAAGCATCACCTCTTCACCTGATCGCGACAACATCATCTGGTTCCTTCCTGGTTCCACTCCGGTCACTGGCTAGTGACTTTGAACACTTTCCCCTCTGCTTTTCAGGTCTCCATTTTCTTCGATCTGCCCTTGGATCACTCCGGACATCTTCCTCCTGGTCGCCTGCAGCATTTTTCTCCAAGGCTCTATTGACTTCAACGCGGAAACCCGACACACTTTCACACCTATGCACCCGCAGCCCGTGGGTGAGGTAACAAGAGCATTTCGGTGCTCATAGGTAGAGTGACTCTCCTAGTGTCCATGTATCCTGTAGTTTCAGTCTCAACCAGTCGGAACTGTCCTTACTCACCCATTTTGTAAATTGTTCATGCCCATTGACTTTGCTGTGAAACCCGGGTGTGTGTTCTAACACTGCACACGCGTCCTGTGGGCCTCCTGCTCCTTACCTAAGGTTAAAGTAGTGTGGCCCCAGCGATTCTACAGCCTCTGGGCATCCTCATTTCTTCTATCGTTCTAATTATACCATTTACTTAGTATATGGTTTGCCGTGCCCCTAGGGCACCATTGCAATTTGTGCGACTTATTGTATTTTTCTGAAGAGTATTGTTATGTGTTTAGCCCTCTGATCTCATAAAGAGTTCAGAGGTGTTTATTACTAATAAATATATTGTTTCTTTTCATAACAACCGGTGTGGTGTCCTTGCATCTGGTATTCAAGGGGTTATATGTGGTAAAACAGCTGGCTTCACATGCCAAAAGAGTTTAGCCTAAGACTGCTCTGTCCATGCTACCATTAGGATAGCTGGTCTATAAGGTTGACTTACAACCAATCACCATAAGGGTTGTTTGGACTGATTCAAGGTGATCACTAGAACTAGTGAGCATCATATATCAGGCCAACTGCTTACAGAGAGTGCTTCCGAGTCTCAGATTTTCTACCGCACATTGTGCTAGGGAGTCTCCATTGAGCTCAGCTCAATTTTCTTCACTTTATCTCAAATTTACTTCATTTTTTCACTATGTCTGACAAGGAAAAGAAGGCTCTGTTTAGAGCTTGTGCTACCTGTTCGAAGAAGAGGCTGTTTGTGGAGGACAAACATGAAGATTGTATATATTGTTTGTACCCGGACCACAAAGCCACAGAGTGCAAGATTTGCAGGACCTTCTCAACTAAGACCTTGAGGGTCAGAGAAGGCCGTCTACTGACCTGGTTACAAAAAATGAAGACTCGAGGGGGAGATGTGTCTTCTGACAGTGAGGGCTCTTCTTCAACTGCGTCCTCGAAAAGATCAAAGAAGAGGGTTAGGTCTCCCCCTGCTACGTCTACTGAGCCCCCTGTTAAGGCCTTGCTTGGGACCTCTGATAGGTCTGATAGGCCTGCTTCCCTAAAATCTCCTCACCGCTGTGAAAAGGAGAGGCAGGGACAGCTTGAGGAGTCACAGGCAGCAAAGAAAGCTAAGAAGGTAGTCTCTGGATCTTCTCCGCCTTCAGAAAAAGGAGGGCATGGCAAAAAACCTTCTTCTGCTCCTCAGGACACTGCTTTAGACAAGAAACAGCCTCCGTCGACGGCGAAAACTTCAGGTACGTCGACGATTCCTGTCAGGAAAGACTTGCCTCTGAAAATAACCTCGTCTACGGATCCAGATGTCCCAGTGCCATATACCGCAACTTCTCCTCCAGCAGACATTGGAGGTTTTCACAATCTCATGGAAAGAGCGGCTAAGGGTTTTGGTTTGCCCATTTCAACGGTTTAAACGGACTGTTTTTTATACGACTTCAAAGAGCCATACAGAAAGTCGGTTCATTCTATCCCCATCATTGAGCATGTTTGGTCAGAGGGTATAAAAGCCATGCAAAATCCAGCGATGGTCCTTCCGGTTCTTCCCCGGCTGGAGAAGAAATATAGAGCATCAGAGGGCAGCCCCGCATTCCTCACTGGTCAGCCACAGCCAGACTCTGTCATCTCCCAGGCGGCGCAGAGTAAATCGAAGAATCCATCAACGCCGCTGACAACACCACCGGATAATGAAGGGAAGTGTCTGGATAATGTGGGGAAGAGGTTCTCTACAATGGCCAGCCTCCTCGTTCGAGCGGCGAATGCTCTGGCTTTCCTGGGGAGGTATGATCGCCAAATGTGGTGTGACTTGTCCCCATTTGTAGAAGAACTTCCAGATGGGTCGAAGGACGAAGTCAAAATGATCTTGATAGAAGGTGAGCGTGCCTCTTCAGAGGTAATAGACTGCGCTATGGATATAGCGACAACGGCCTTCCGAGCGCTGGCAGGTTCAGCGGTTTTGCAGCGCCAGGGCTGGCTGCGAGCCTCATGGTTTCGCCAGGAAGTACAAAACAAAATTTTAGACTTACCTTATGATGGGGAACTGTTGTTTGGAAAGCACGTGGATGATACCTTGCAAAGCATAAAGAAGGATACGGACACGGCCAAGTCCTTAGTAACTTTGACATACCGCAAAGTCCCTTTTGAGGGTGCAAGAGGAAGAGGCTTCTCATCGTACAGAGGCGGCAACCAACAGCGCTACTCTTCCTATTCACAATCTGCCCAATCATACAAGCCCCAATATTCACAGAGGCAAGGTCAATCGGCGTCTTTCTCTCGCCAGCCGTCGAGAGGACATCAGGGGCGACAGGGCAGAGCCAACTCTAAACGACAATAGCGGCCCGGTGGCTCTTTCTACTGTTCCTGTCCCTTCGTTAACACCAGTGGGGGGCAGGATTGCCCATTGTCTATGCAGCTGGAAGGTCATATCATCAGACCGTTGGGTTCTAAATATCATCAAGGAGGGACACACTTTGGAGTTCCAACATCTTCCTCCAACAAGAGCTCCAGACGCCACCACTCCCAAACATCTTGGTCTTCTTCGTCTCGAAGCCCACCAACTCTTCATCAAGGGGGCAATAGAGCCTGTACCTCACTCCCAAAAGGGGAAAGGGTTTTATTCCAGGTTCTTCCTGGTTCACAAGACAAAGGAGAAGTGGCGTGCCGATTCTAGATCTTCGAGAGCTCAACACCTATCTCCTCAAGTTGTGATTCAGTATGGTCACCCTTCAAGACATCCTACGTCTGCTCAATCCAGGGTACTACATGGCAACTCTGGATTTAGAGGATGCATATTTCCATGTGCCCATCCACCCAGCTCACAGGCAATATCTTTGATTCACAGTAGGCAAGAGCCACTTTCAGTACAAGGTGCAGCCCTTTGGTCTCCGGTCCGCACCGAGAATCTTTACAAAGGTGCTAGCTCCTGTGGCAGCTTTTCTACGGAGGCAGTCTTTAGAAGTCTTCCCATACCTGGATGATTGGCTAGTAAAAGCTCCTTCGTTCCAGGAAGCTTCCAAAGCGGTCCCAAGCTGCAGTCAACTTTTCAAGCAGCTGGGCCTTCGGCTCAACAGGGAGAAATCAGTCCTGCGACCATCCAAAAGGGCAGCGTTTTTGGGTGCAATCCTGGATACAGATTGTTGCAAGGCTTTTCCGTCAGAAGAACGCCAAAGCAAACTTATACTGTCAGCTCGCCTCTTGCAAACAGGGAAGTCTCTGTCGGTCCGTCGGTACAAATCCCTTCTCGGATCGATATCATCCTGCATACCATTGATTCCGCACTGCAGGCTTCGGATGTGTCCACTGCAGGAGCAACTAGACAAGCAATGGCGTCAGGCGATAGGCTCCTTCGACGACAAAATCGTTGTAACACCAGGAATGAAGAAAGCAAGCAGCTGGTGGTTGGTAAAAGAAAACATCTCAGTGGGTTTAACATTCCAGCTTCCTCCATCTCCCATGGTGCTGATGACAGATGCCGTTCAGTGCTGGTTCGTACGGACAACACCACAGCCATGCACTACATAAACAAGCAGGGCAGGACAAGATCTTGTACCCTTTCAAAAGAAGCACAGAAGATTTGGAACTGGGTGATCCAACACAAGATCACTCTATCAGCGGAACATCTCGCGGGAACACTCAATTCCACAGCGGATGCTTTAAGTCGCCAGAGGTCAATCAGCCATGAGTGGGAATTGGATCAGACCATTCTCGAGGAAGTATTTTCACGTTGGGGGACCACAACCATCGATCTTTATGCGACCCCGCAAAACGCCAAACGCCAGTGCTACGCAAGCAGGGATCAACATCAGGGCTCCTTGGGGAATGCGCTTTTGATAGCTTGGTACGGCGCCTTTGTCTGCGCCTTTCCGCCAATTCCACTGATCCCGAGGCTGATCAGGAAAATCAAAGCGGAATCGTGCAAAAGGATTTTGATTGCACCAGCGTGGCCTTGGCAATTCTGGTACACAGAACTTCTTCTTCTCTCTCAAGACCATCCGCTTCTCCTGCGGCCTGTTCCGTCACTATTGACAATGGCTCAGGTATCCAGTATTACATCCAGATCTCAACTCACTCCAATTGACAGCATGGCTACTGAGTACAGAGAGTTCCAGGATTTGAATCTCTCAGGGGAATGTAGAGACATTCTGGCTCAGGCCCGTGCGCCAAGTACAAACAAGACTTATCTGGCTAGTGAAAGAGGTTCTGCCTTTGGTGTCGGAAACCAGATATACATCCATACACTTCAGCACCGCATCAACTTTTGCCTTATATCCTGTCTCTGGCCAAGTCTGGATTAGCCCATTCCTCTGTAAAGGTTCATCAGGCGGCCATTTCCAGATTTAGACGTGCGTCATCAGGTCCTTCCCTTTGGTCGGCAAGGATTGTTAACCTCTTGGCTGCTAATGACAAGGGTAACTCGTCATGCCCCTCCCATTCATTTCAATGGAAATCCCATTATAAAGCGCTCAAAGCCTTAGCAGCCAAGTGGTTAAGCAGTTTCTGAAGGGCTTGTTCAGAGTTTTTCCTCCAGTCTGGCCTCCACCACCGGCCTGGAACCTTAATTTGGTTCTATCACACCTGATGAAAGCTCCGTTTGAGCCTATTCACAGCGCGGATATGAAGTTTGTTTCATGGAAACTTGCTCTTCTCTTAGCTTTGACATCGGCTAGAAGAGTTAGTGAGCTTCAGGCATTCGCGATTGTAGAACCTTTCCTTCAATTCAAAAATGATGTTCTCATCCCGCGGACAAATCCGAAATTTATTCCAAAGTCCCATCAGAGTTCCATCTGAATGAGCCTGTGATCTTAAAGTCCTTCTTCCCACGGCCGTCTACGCCAGCAGAGAGGGCGTTACATTCTTTAGACGTTCATAGATGTCTAAAATTTTACTTGGAGCGGACAAAGCAATTCAGGAAATCTTCCCAGCTATTTGTCTCTTACAGTGCTCCGCGGAAAGGATGTCCAATTTCAAAACCCTGTATTTCGCGCTGGATATCGAATGCAATCTAGTTTTGCCATCGAGAGGCAGGGAAGCCACTTGAACGAACAGTTTGTGCTCATTCTACAAGATCGATGGCTTCATCTGTGGCTCTATTCTCAGGAGTCCCAATCAAGGACATCTGTAGAGCGGCGACGTGGAGCAGTATCCACACCTTCACTCAACACTACTGCTTGGATTCTTCTGTGAGAGAGGATGCAGCAGTGGGTCAAGCAGTCTTGAAGAACCTTTTTTAATGAGACGGTGAGCTTTCCTTACTATCCCGCCTTCCTGTATTGCATATTTTGTATCACTTATGGTTGTTTCTACTTTGTGATATCTATTTACATATATTTTGATATATATATCCGACACTAACGCAGATGATGTAATTAGTGAAGACGGTAGTGAAGAGGCTTCTTCTTTTCAGGTGGAATACAAGGTCATGCGGAACAACCAACTAGAAGGAAGCAGGGGCAAGCCCCCAGACAACCAAGGATCAAGAGGAAGACGAGGCGGGGGGGCTGCGGGAAGAAATCCACTAGGTTCTCCACCCGTAACACGCAGCATGAAGAACTATCAAAAGAAAAAGAACTAAGTTTGAACCTTGAACACACCACAAATAAAGATAATCTGACCATCATCAACTTAACTGACAGAGTACTCACTAATGAAGAAAATTCCATACTTCAACTGGGCTTATCCTTTTGCCCACAAAGGAACTTTGAATTTGCGCAGACTAGGATTGATATCTTCAAGTTCACGAGAAAATTAAAACTCCACAAATTTTTCAAATCAAAACTGCACATTGAGAGCGCTGGGTCTGGGAGTGAATGTGCAACCGAGGGTTTGAGATGCCGCGATCTAGGGGGTCTCCGAGCAATGGAAAGCCTCAATCAAGAGATCAACTTGGGCCAGGATGGCGAAGTTACCAACACTCAGACACTGGCCACCTTTGACATTCAACAAAAAGGTGGGTGCAGGAACTTCAAACCGGCATCTACGTTCATGCCCATTATGGGCACAGACGCCATTGACATCTTCTCGGATGCTGTCCTGAGGGATCTATCCAGACTACGCAAAGTGAAAGGACACACATCGTCCAATGCTAATTTCACCAAGCATCAGCAAATTGCTCTACAAACCTTGTGCAAGGATTCGGGCCTGGTATGCAAACCCTCTGACAAAGGGGGTAATATTGTGCTCCTCACTGCTGCACAATACGAAAGTGAGGCTATACGACTGTTGGGAGACACGAAAACCTACAAAATCGTGGGTGACAAAGACTACAATCGAAGCGTGGGTGAGTACCATGACATGATATCCAAATGGTACAATATAAACATGCTCAGCACAGACGAATACTTGTTTCTGCGATGTCTCAGTCCAGTGATTCCAACTTTCTATCACCTTCCCAAGGTGCATAAAGACATACTTAATCCACCGGGAAGGCCTATAGTTGCTTCCAATGGTAGCCTCACAGAAAACCTCTCCATTTATGTGGACTCGTTCCTCTCACCGTTGGTCATGTCATTGCCCTCGTATCTTAGAGACACTAAGCATTTCTTGACATTAATGGACAAAATTGTTTGGAAAGATACATACTGCATGATGGTGCTAGACATCGCCAGTCTATACACCTGTATAGCACATGACGATGGTTTGAGATCGATGGCTAGTTTTCTGGATCTGTATAAACAAATAGGAGGACCCCACTCTAGCTTTGTAGAGGACGGTGGGGAAAGTATTTAGGAAAGAAAAACAAACGTCCGGGTTCGTTGGACAGTTTGGATGATGTCTTGTTTTAGTATAGGACTAACGGGTATCACCTTAAACACCCTGGGGTCATTTATCAATGCTAGAGGGGCATGTTTTCCTTGAAGAAGGCAAAAGTTACACACTTGTTGTGAGACGAAGAGCATACATACATATATTTCCTTATGGTAGGAAGATTGTGTCTATGTTATATAGTAGAGTGATCACGGGGAAATGACAGAACCCAAAAGAGTTGATTCAGTTATCTGTAGCCAATCTTAAGTATTTACTTGCAACAAAATGGACAATTTATTAAACAAATTATTAAACAAATTAATTAAAATAAACGTTTTTTTCTGATTAAGAACATATCACTACTTTGGTTTGGTAACAAAATACAGGTTTTATTACACCATACAATATATAAAAGAATACATTAAAACCATTACACAATGAACATGATCATCACAAGGCTCTATGTTTGCCGTGTCTTTAGCTGCCAGGAGGAGCCACCGTTCTATGTAATGAACCTTCTAGCTCTGTTCTCCCGTGGGAGTCGGGGTGTTGATTGCAAAGCCAGAGCCCTCTCTCAATTGGGTACCGGTATGTCTCATACACGGTAACTGTTGCGTGAATTATCTTCTTCCGTTTGGCTGATATCAATATCAATGCAGTCGGCCTCCCTGCTCCTTCCTTCCTGGCAGCCCGTCCTTGTGATCACCGCACGGCGTTTTTCGGCAGCTAAAGACACGGCAAACATAGAGCCTTATTAAGGTATAAAAGGAGAGTATTAAACCTCTTACTATAGATATCTTGATAAACTGATCTGGAAGTTGAGGAAATTTAATGAACCCATGACTTCGGAGACAGAGCAACTTTGCGAATATTCAATTAGCAAAGCACCAAAAGTCCAAATTTCAAAAAAGGACTCCTCATAGAACCAAGAAGTTCCATCCAGGTGGATAATAAATTCATTTGGATCAACAAGAATCAGTCCTGATGAAGGCATACTAGAAAAAGCCAAAACGCCGCGTCGACCTTTTGATTCTGTGACCTTTTTATTGTATTTTAATAACATTGTGATGATCATGTTCATTGTGTAATGGTTTTAATGTATTCTTTTATATATTGTATGGTGTAATAAAACCTGTATTTTGTTACCAAACCAAAGTAGTGATATGTTCTTAATCAGAAAAAAACGTTTATTTTAATTAATTTGTTTAATAATTTGTTTAATAAATTGTCCATTTTGTTGCAAGTAAATACTTAAGATTGGCTACAGATAACTGAATCAACTCTTTTGGGTTCTGTCATTTCCCCGTGATCACTCTACTATATAACATAGACACAATCTTCCTACCATAAGGAAATATATGTATGTATGCTCTTCGTCTCACAACAAGTGTGTAACTTTTGCCTTCTTCATGGAAAACATGCCCCTCTAGCATTGATAAATGACCCCAGGGTGTTTAAGGTGATACCCGTTAGTCCTATACTAAAACAAGACATCATCCAAACTGTCCAACGAACCCGGACGTTTGTTTTTCTTTCCTAGTTTTCTGGATCGACGTCCTGTACGTTATTATGAACACAATAAGATGTTGCTGGACTTTATGAACTTCAGTCTGAATAATAACATCTTTCTTTTCAGCAAACAGCTGTACAAGCAGATCTCTGGAGTCGCCATGGGAGCTTGCTCCGCTCCTAGTTTTGCCAACCTCTTTGTAGGTTGGTGGGAGGAGCAGGCACCCTGGAACATCACTAATCAAGAGTGGGGCAATAAAATTATAGGATGGCATCGTTACATAGACAATCTTTTTATCATCTTAGACAGTCCCGTAGAAACTGCTAGTATATTCATAGACGTACTCAATAACAATGACATGAATTTAAAATTCTCAGGTCATATAAGCAGGACCTCAGTCAACTACCTTGATCTCACGGTATACATAGATGACAAAGGAAAAGTGCAAACTAAATTATTCAGGAAAGAGACGGCCGGGAACTCCACCCTCTTTGCCACAAGCAGTCATCCCCGCCAATTGGTCGAAAGTATCCCCTATGGAGAACTTTTGAGGCTACGGCGTAATAATTCCAACGAGGATGATTTCAAGAAGGCAGCGGAGGCTAGTCTTCAACGATTCAGGATAAGGGGTTACAGTCAGGGGGTTCTTGCCAGTGCTTATGATAGAGCAATTAAGATGCAGAGAAAAGCTTTGTTAGAACCTAAGAAGACTGTAAAATCCAACAACGGGGCGTTTCGCCTTATTACCACCTTTTCACGGAACGCAGGGCAGGTCAAAAAGATACTTAAAAAGAATTGGAACATCTTAATGTCCGACAACACCATTAAAGCTGATTTGCCTAGCAATCCGTTAGTGACCTTCAGAAAGGCCAGATCTCTCAGGGACCACCTGGTCTCTAGTCATTACATTGCTCCTGACAATATCCCCAAATTACCTGCATTGAATGGTTTTTATCCTTGTGGCCGGTGTAAGGCCTGTAAACATAGCAAGCGGACGCTTGCTTTTAAGGTTCCAGGCCTTTCCACACAAAAAAAGATTACCAAATTCCTGACATGCTCTACTGCATATGTCATCTATTGTCTTATCTGCCCTTGTGGCTTAAACTACATAGGTAGTACCACCAATGCCGTCAAATTGAGAATACTAGAGCACATGCGTGCTATTGCCAAAAAGGATGTCACCTACCCCGTAGCGAGGCACTTCGAAAAGAAACACAACAGTAACAGGGATCTGTTAGCTTACATTTGTCTCGACAGTGTTCCGGTTAATATCAGGGGTGGTGATCGCCTTCTTAAACTTAGAAGGCTAGAGTCCAGATACATAATAGACTTGCAGAGTAAACACCCGAATGGCCTCAATATGCATGAAGAACTTTCAGTTCATTTGGGTTAAGTTTTATGCACTTCTGATAATGTTGGACGTTTATTATGCACTGTATTCTTGTTTGGTATCTTCCATTGTCTGTATATGTATTTAGGACATCTGGTATTCATGAAATTTCGAATGTAAATTTTAAATTTTATACTCATAACTAGGTTTGACATCCCATGTTATTTTGAGTACCTTCGAACAGGTGTTATAGTCTTGCCCATCCAGGGCCACATTTGGGTTGCTACGCAACCATGTATTCGGGTGCGTTCATACACCACAGTATGAGTCTTGATTTTGGTAGTATTGTACATTTGGGTTGCTACGCAACCATGTATTCGGGTGCGTTCATACACCACAGTATGAGTCTTGATTTTGGTAGTATTGGACTCAGGTCTTCTAATGTTTTACATGGTTTATTAGACTACAGGGTGTTTAATTTTACATATAATTGTTTGCACCTTAACATCGAGTACATTATACCTGTTCGGCGGCCAGCCCATACAGGGCATGAAATGTGTAAGGAGATATATAGGACTATTGTTGCCCATCATGGGCGGGACAACAAGCTTTCATGCTTCACTTACTGTGAGATTTGTAATTATGTTCATTGATTGTACATGCACTTAAGATCGGGCTAAAACGGGGATTCACCTCTCCATCTTGAGATGGCCGATCCATTCGTAATTATTGTTTAGTCCTTTTTTGATCTCCATTGAAATTGCGGAAGTAAGACATTTGATTTAAATGAGTTGAGCGCCTCCGCTCTTTGCATATCTTGACGAAGCCCTCTGGCGAAACGCGTCGTATGCTGTGAAGTTCCCGAATAAAATCTAACGTGGAACTACCCCCTGCGTGTGCTGCTTTCTTTACGGACAGATGGTCCGTGGATGTTCGAAGCTGTGATATATATATATATATATATATATATATATATATATATATATATATATATATATATATATGTATGTATATATATATATATGTATGTATGTTTTTCTTATCAGAATAAGGAATTGTGTTTGCAGATGTACAGGTGACAAAACATGCCTTATGTTTACTGCTAGCTACTCTGATACAAAGCATGGGAATCTATGAAAGTTCCAATACTGGGGCAAGAAAACAAGTTACTTACCTGTAACTTTGGTTCCCCAGTATTGGTAACTTTCATAGATTCCCATGCGCCCACCCTCCTCCCCTGGGAAAGCTCAGCCTTATTGTACAAAGATTGTTGCTGTTCCACAACGGCTACGAAAATCTGAGGCTCTCTCAGGAAGGTTCTATGTGGTGAGGCTGCTCTGATTGGTTATTGTTAGAATTTGGTCTCTTTTACAAAAAGAGGTGGATAAGCTACAAAATGAGATGAGGCCTAGGCCTTTTTTTCACTTTTGTGCTTACTACTATGGTATTTTTTATTTATCGAGGCTCCCATTCCGACGACGGGGAATGATACAAAGCATGGGAATCTATGAAAGTTACCAATACTGGGGAACCAAAGTTACAGGTAAGTAACTTGTGTTCTTCAACTGCCATGTCTAAAAGCGTACGGGGTGGTCGCCCGAACAGTAGCTCATAAGGGGAGAACCCAGTAGATTTCTGTTCATGGGTCCTAATGGCAAACAGCACTAGGGGTAATTGCCGGTCCCAGTCCCTTACTGTCTTTTCAGTGGTTTTCTTTAACATGGTTTTAATTGTTCTGTTATACCTCTCGACCAGGGTGTCAGTTTGTGGGTGATATACTGCTGTTCGAATTTGTTAAATGCCAAGTATGGCACATATCTGTTTCCTGAGACGAGACATGGGCGGCGTACCCTGATCGGTTAAGAGCTCCTGAAAAAACCCTACACAGGAAAAGAAGGAGATCATAGCCTGGGCGATGGCTATGGTGGTAGTACTGTTTAGGGGTATGGCCTCTTTATATCTGGTGGCATAGTCCACTAGGACCAATATATATTGATGGCCCCGTGCGGAAGGAAGTAGTGGGCCTACAAGGTCCATACCTACTCGCTGAATTGGGACATCGATGATTGGTAATGGTCGAAGTGGAGCCCGAGGGAGAACATGGTTATTGGTTAACTGACATCGGACAGAGGAAGTACAGTATCTCGCTACCTCCTGGTATACCCCTGGCTAATAAAATCTATGGGGAAGGTATTTTAGAGTGTGTTCCTTCCCATAGTGACCGCCCCCTGGTTGGTTATGTGCAAGGTTTAGAACATATTCCCGAAAAGCTTTGAGTGCCAATAATTGTTCTGTAGTACAGCAGTTTTCTCTTGTTACTCAATATATTAAGCCCTTTTTTATACAAAAAAGGGGGCCTTCCTTCCCCGGGTCGTCCTCTTGTGCTTGGCTTCAAGCATGTTGTAACGTGGCGTCATCCCTCTGGGCAGCCTGAAAATTTCGGCTCGGTACTTGGGACTCCTCTGGAGAGATAAGGATTGGAGTAGACAACATGTTATAAGATTGGCTGTATTTTTGTCTTACTGCCCTCTGTTCCCTACGTGACTTTATTCTTTTATGTTGGCCTCCTTCTATTGGAGTGTTCGCAAACAGAGCTTTTTCTAACTACGCTCTAACTCCCAAACCGCCTTCCCGTCGGCTCCTCCCGAAAGAGAATCCAAGAGGTTTGAACAGTTTGGCAAGAAAGTGTTCTCGTCCCTTAGTTTGGGACTGCGGTAAGTACACACCGCATGCCTCTTGGGCCGCTACACCCACACCCTGTGGGACACGGTTGCGGACCTGCTGCCACAATGCCCTGAGGAGGTCAGGGCTAAACTCGCCCAAGCCCTGGTGGAGGGTCGAGATGCGGCACGGTACTCTATCCGGTGCTGATTGGATACCACCGATACACTGGGCAGAGCGATGGCTACGACAGTGGCGGTTCGACGCCACGCCTGGTTGAGGTGCGCCAATTTTTCAGCTGATGTCCAGGCTACTCTACTGGACATGCCGTTTGATGGCCGTCGCCTGTTTGGCGACCAGGCAGACCACGCGCTTGAGCGCTTTAAGGACTCCAGGGCTACGGCCAAGTCCTTGGGCCTCTCGGCCCCGCGCCAGCAAACGGGTTCCTTTTGCTCCTTTTGTGGCCAAAGAAGGGGCGCCCCCACACGTGCCGCCAGCCACATGCCGCCTCAACAGCATCTTCAGCGCGGTGGCGGCCCTGGAAACCGCCGGGGAGGCGGTCGCGGACAAAGGCGAGGCCAGTCCGCATCCACTCCCGCAGCATCTGCCACAAAACCTTCCTAGTTAAAGTTTTCAGGCCCATGTGACGCCCGTGGGGGGCAGGGTTCGCCATCACCTCTCCCACTGGCACACCGTCACATCGGACAGGTGGGTGCTGCAAATCGTCCGAAGGGGCTACTCCCTCCCCTTCGAGGCGACCTCTCCAGCCATGCCACCGCAGTACCAACGCGTGTCGGGGGACCACTTGCGACTTCTGCAGGGGGAAGTTACGGCCCTCTTGGCCAAGGGGGCCATCGAGCGCGTTCCTGGGCCAGACGTAGGGTGTGGTTGTTACTGTAGGAAGGTGGATATCTGACTATGGTTGCCCCCAACTTTTTGCCTGGTGTTTTGCTGGTTTTTTGACTTAGTTGATCTGGGGCCCTGCTATTCAGGACCCCAGGCCCACTGCTCTCTCTGTAAAATGGATTCCATGTACTCTAGGTACATATCTAATTGGATACTGAGTCACCTTATCAGCCCCTGTACAGTGTACCTTAGGTACCCAGGGCATAGGTGTACCTTAGGTACCCAGGGCATAGGTGTACCTAGGGCCTACCAGGGGCTGAAGCATGTATTATGCCACCCCTGGCTGGCCATCCAAATGTGACACAACTGTCTGATCAATCAGCTGGGACAAGGTGGTGTAATCACCCTTTGCTTTAGATGTAGTATCCCTATATCTAACCCTAAAATGGACACACATATTCCTATCAGTCACTCCTATGGAAGGCCTTATCAATCCTGAAGGCAGAGTGCTTGGAATTATATGAGATGGTGCACTGGCATGAGCTGAGCCCGTTTGCAGCTTGCGGAACCAAGTCCTAATAGCTGTTCCATGATAACGCTATACCATATACTCTTAAGTGCATTATAATCCTTGCGGTTAAATGCTAACTTTGGTATAGCATTATCAAAACATGTCGAGTAAGGTGTCATACGAATTGGAATAATACCCCCTCACCAATTCTTGCGACGGGGGTAGCATTCCACCCTTCTAGAGGGACATGACATGTATGTAACTGTGAACCCCGGTTAAAGTTAACTCGAGCCTCAGCATCACAAAATGGATGCTGCCACCACAGACACAAGTCTGACCTCCTGTTGCTGGGAGCCCTTCCAGCGAGGGAGGCTTGGATAAAGGGTTTCCTGCCTTGGGAGGTGTTAGCACCACCCCAGACAGGATTTTGTGTGTTCGGTAGGACAGGGCTGAAAGGAATGAGACATGCCTGAGGCACACAAGGTGTCCCTGTGCATACTCTGGTCTAAACCAGTTCCTGGGGCACTCCAGCCCCAGAACTGGCGCAAGACCGGACAAAGGATAGGGGGTGTAACCACCCCCCTTCAACCCAGGGGAGGGACCTAGTCGTAGTGCAGCCCCGTTTAGCTGAATAAAGGTAGGAGCTGGTCCCATTCCAAATTAGATTATCCTGATCAACTTTACAAGAAGAAACTCTGGACTTCGACGTTCTGCTCCACAGAAGACTGAAGAAATCTCCCTTGTGGGCAAGGAGTGTCCACCCTGCTGCACAAGCAGGCACCATCAGCGTACAGCGGCTTCCCTTTGTCGTCTTCCTGCAAGGATCCAGACTTCAGAGCCCGACGAGACCCGGACTCCCAGACCTCTCCGAACTCTACGTACATCTGCAGCACAGCTGAGATCCGTGGGTGCGACGAGACACGTGGGACCGGCCATCTTGAAAGAAGCAGCACTTCGCTCCAGCACGACTTCAGAGGCATCCTCGTCCAAGTGCTTTGGGGACTGAGAAGCCCCGACCCCGAGCAGCTCCTGCACCGAAGACCAGCCCTCCAGCATCCACGAGATCTGCGTGGGGCCCTTCTGCCTGTTTGCTGCTCGACGCGTTGTCTGGTCACTTGCCGGCTGGCTAGTGACCTCCTAGACGACGAAACCCGACAACTTTACTGCTGGTCTGGTTGCTCCAGACTGGCCCTTGCTCCCTTCCAAAAGAGGAGCACCCCGGACCCTCCTGGTCCACTCCAGACGCCGTTTCCACTCACCGCGTGGGTTGCCTTTGCCAAGGCCTGTTGACCCCGAATCCGAAGCCGACACCGCCGACAGCAAGAGCCTGCGTGGGACAGCTTGTGCCTCCATCCTGGTCGTCGAAGACACCACCTCGTCCACGTGGCTGCAGAGACAAGCGTCCACCTTCACCTGATCGCGATGACGACATCTGGTTCCACTCCTGGTTCCACTCCAGTCACTGGCTAGTGACTTTGAACATTGTCCCCTCTGCTTTCAGATTCTTCTCTTCACTGATCCACCCTTGGATCACACCGGACATCTTCCTCCTGACCGCCTGCAGCATCTTTTCCTCCAGGCTCCATAGACTTCAACGCCGGAACCCGACACGACTTGGCACCTATGCACCCGCAGCCTGTGGGTGAGGTGACACGAGCATTTTGGTGCTCAAGGGTAGCTTAACTCTCTTAGTGTCCAGTTCCACAGTCATTTTGGTCCTATCTAGTCAGGAACGTCCAAACTCACCTTTTTCTTAAAACCGTACTGTCCATAGACGTTTGTACGCATCTCGCGTGTGAGTTCACACTCTGCACACGTGTTCCGTGGGCCTCCTATTACTCACCTCCAGTTAGTATAGCGTGGTCCCAGCGATCCTACAGCCTCTGGACAGCTCCATTCCTTTGATTGACTTTCACATTCCACTTGCTTAGTATATGGTTTGTCGTGCCCCTAGGGCACCATTGTAAATCGTGCAACTTAAACGTATTTTTCCTAAGAGTTTGTCATGTGCTTAGCCCTCTGACCTCATAAAGAGTTCAGAGGTGTATGTTAGTTTATAAATACTTGTTTATATTCATAACAACCTGTGTGGTGTCCTTTTACTTGGTATTCAAGGGGTTATATGTGGTAAAACAGCTGGCTTCACATAAAAAAGAGTTTAGCCTAAGACTGCTTTGTCCATGCTACCACTAGGATAGCTGGACTATAAGGTTGACTTACAACCAATCACCATAAGGGTTGTTTGGACTGATACAAGGTGATCACTAGAACTAGTGAGCATCATATCTCAGGCCAACTTCTCACAGTTACTCCCACTACTTTCTGGTTCCCAAGAAGGGCAAAGGGTGCCTACGCCTTATCTTGGACCTACGGAAAGTTAACGGCTTCATCCTGAAGGAGAAGTTCAAGATGTTGACTTTGGCTCAGTCTTGGCTGCCCTAGACCCGCAAGACTGGATGGTGGCGTTGGACTTGCAGGTCGCTTACTTTCACATCCCCGTCCTGTTGGCCCACCAGCATTACCTGTGGTTCACGGTAGGCCTCAAGCACTTTCAGTTCACCGTGCTCCCCTTTGGCCTTACCAGCGCCCCACGGGTGTTCACGAAAGTGATGGTGGTGGTCGCTGCTCATCTGCGCAGGTTAGGGCTTTCAGTCTTCCCCTACCTCGACAACTGGTTGTTGAAGGCGGGCTCGGCCCAGGCAGTCGTCAACCTCCTCCAGACAACGGCGGATCTCCTGCACCTGCTGGGTTTTCCATCAACGTGTCGAAATCACACCTGTGTCCCTCTCATAAGCTCCTCTTCATCGGAGCTGTTGTCGACTCGGCATAGTTTCGGATCTCTCCTCCCGAGCAGCGAGTCCGGGATATTCAGGCTCTGATCCTGATCTTTCAGCCTTTATCCCGGGTTTTGGTCAGGTTGACGCTGCGGCTTCTGAGGCTGATGGCTTCCTGCATCCTTCTGGTGCATCACGCCCGGTGGCGGATGCGGGATCTGCAGTGGGACTTGAAGGTTCAGTGGGCCCAGCATCAGGGCAACCTGTCCGATCATGTCCTGATCTCGGAGGGCACTGCGAGACAGCTGCAGTGGTGGCTCACGGGCACGATTGGGTCAGCGGCAGATCCCTCTCCCTTCCCCCAACCGGAGCGTGTAGTTGTGACGGACGCGTCCCTCCAGGGCTGGGGAGGCCACATGGGAGAGGCGGAGATCAGAGGTCTCTTGTCTCCGGTGGAGTCCCAGCTCCATATCAACCTTCTGGAGCTGCGGGCGATTCGTCTGGCACTGAAGGCATTCCTCCCCTCTTTCCGAGGGAGTGCAGTGCAGGTGTTCATGGACAACACCACCGCCATGAGGTACTGCAACAAACAGGGCGGTGTGGGGTCCTGGACCCTCTGTCAAGAGGCTCTGCGCCTCTGGCAGTGGCTGGAACATCAGGGCGTGACCCTGGTGGTTCACCACCTGGCAGGTTCTCTGAACACCAGGGCGGACGAACTCAGCCGACGGTGCTCGATGGATCACGAATGGGGTCTGAACTCTGACGTGGCGCAAGGCATCTTTCTGCAATGGGGAGAGCCTTGGTTAGATCTATTCGCCACCGAAGAGAACGCGCAATGTCATTGGTTCTGCGCGTTGGAATTTCCAAGGCGGCACTTTGCTCGGCGACGCATTTCGTCGCGAGTGGAGTTGCGGTCTGTTATACGCCTTTCCGCCTACACCACTTCTGCCCAGAGTGCTGAAGAAAACCAAGTGCGACCGGGCCCAAGTCATCCTTGTGGCTCCGGACTGGGCTCGAAGTTACTGGTATCCCGAGCTACTCAATATGGCAGTCGGTCCCCCGATCCGTCTGCCTCTTCAGGAGGACCTTCTGTCGCAGCAACAGGGGACGGTCCTCCACCCGAACCTGTCCAGTCTCCACCTCCATGCTTGGAGATTGAGCGGCGACAGTTGAGGCCATTTGACTTGCCTCCTGAAGTCTGTAATGTTATTCTGGCAGCCAGGCGTCCCTCCACAAAGTCGGTATACGCCTGCCGGGGGAAACATCACTTACAACGCAACTTTTACAACGCAGTGCCTTTACGACGCAACTTTTACAACGCAAACCATTACAACTCATTGCGCTGAGGGGGCGCTCTAGGATAGGGAATAGGTTTAATGTACTATCCAACACCTTCCCTACTATCCACGCGGACTGGAGTTGGAATAGTAAATTAAACTATTCACTATCCAGCGCCCCAAAGCACTTTGCGTTGTAATGGTATGCGTTGTAAAACCCGCTTTGTGAAAGCATGCGATGTAAAAGCATACGTTGTAATGTCGTACATCCTTTGTGGCATGGTGCACAGCAAAGGCTGTGGATCCTCTTTCTGCCCCTCTTTCTAAGGTTCTTCTCTTCCTTCTTTCTCTTGCCCAGCAGGGCTCTGCTCTGGGCACTATCAAGGGCTACCTTTCTGCCCTTTCGGCCTTTCTAAGGCTGCCTGATCAACCTTATTTGTTCAAGTCCCCTATAGTAACTCATTTTCTGAAGGGCATCACACACATGTTTCCACCTGTTCCCTTTGTGATGCCTCAGTGGGACTTGAACCTGGTTCTTACCTTCCTCATGTGTGCTCCCTTTGAGCCACTTCATTCTTGTCCTCTCAGTCTTCTCACTTTGAAGACAGCTTTCCTGGTTGCCATCACCTCAGCCAGGAGAGTGAGTGAGCTCCAGGCTCTATCTTGCAAACCTCCTTTCCTGTCTGTACATCCAGACAAAGTGGTGTTGCGTACAAGACCCTCTTTCCTGCCCAAGGTAATCTCTGCTTTTCACATCGGGCAGTCCATCACCTTGCCCTCCTTCTTTCCGCCTCCGCATCCTTCAAAGGATGAAGAGCGGCTCCATCGTCTGGACCCAAAACGTGCTCTTTCATTCTATATGGATCGCACACGCCAGTTCCGGGTGGACGACCAACTCTTTGTTTGTTACGTGGGTGCGAAGAAGGGACGGGCGGTGCATAAGCGGACCATCTCTCGGTGGGTCGTCTTATGCATCAAGGCGTGCTACTCCTTGGCTAGAAAGGAGCCTCCAGTTGGGCTGAGGGCCCATTCCACTCGGGCCACGGCGTTATACTACTGCCCTGGGTCGGGGAGTACCCCTGCAGGATATTTGCCAGGCGGCTACGTGGGCCTCGCTGCACACCTTTGCGAGGCACTACTGCCTGGACAGTTAAGTCCGGAGGGATGGCTTCTTTGGCCGTTCCGTCCTCCAGGACTTTCTGGTGTAAGTATTGTTTCGCAGACCCACCACCGGGGTTGGTATTGCTGGGGTATCTATTCTAAGGTAAGGAATCTAATACTAACCTGTTTCTTTCAGATGAACAAGTTACTTACCTTCGGTAACGATATATCTTTAAGAAACAGTAGTTAGTATTAGATTCCTTACCGCCCCACCCACCCATCCTCCCCACTCTGCGAACTGATACCTAGGGTTAAGGTAATCCCCTTTCAGGGCCCTAGGTTCTTGGCACCAGTGTTGGTTCTAGCATGGCTCTGCGTATCTGGCGCGGAAAAGCTGTGTCTAAGAACTGACGTCAGCGCGCATGGGCGGCGTCCAAGTACTCAGACGACGTCATTCCGGCGTAGACGACGCCGACGACGGACGCGGAGCCAGAGACGACACCTAACGACGCGCAGGGGTATTGCTACGCAAAAATGGCCGGATCCAGTCTGACGTCTGGGGATATTCTAAGGTAAGGAATCTAATACTAACTACTGTTTATTACAGATATATCGTTACCGAAGGTAAGTAACTTGTTCATCAGGGGATACTCTAATGGTGAAAGGGGTAGTGAGCCTTGACCCCTGCCTACCAGCCTCTCAGTGCCACAAACACGACCCTGGGTACTTGCCTTGACCCATGACCCTCCTGGGTTGTGGGGGTCGAAGCCACAGCCTCCCCTCCAACTAATGGAGTCCTGGACTCGAGCGCAGTGCTCCTAGAGCTGCTGTCTGGGAACTGCTCCTCCTCCTGTTTTCCGCTTGTCCTTGGGCACCGTCACCCCTGTTGGTCTTCTCTCCTCCTCTTCGGTTTTCGCCTCCGCGTCTTCACTCATCTCCTCTCCTGCTCCCAGGGGTTCGGGCGACATTGTCTACCCCTTCTTATCCTCCTGGCTGTACCCGATTGGTGCGTCGTCGGGAGCATCTGCTTGGTCTGCTGGTCCGCTAACCCGACTTCCGGTTTGGCAGATGGGAGCCTCCATGTAGTGATGATCGGGTAAAACGCTGGGTGGGATGCCGTGTGAGACGCCGTGTAGTGGAGGGGAACCCTCACAGTGCCATCAAGCGAGTTCCTGTCCCAGAAGTAGGTTGTGGTTGTTATTCCCACTACTTTCTGGTGCCCAAGAATGACAAAGGCCTGCGTCCTATCTTGGATCTCAGGAACGTCACCCTGGAAGGAGAAGTTCAAAACGCTAGCTCAGGTCCTGTCTGCCCTCGACCCTGGAGACTGGATGGTAGCGTTGGAGTTGCAGGACGCTCATTTTCACATCCCCGTCCTGCCGGCCCACCAGCATTACCTACGGTAGGTCACAAGCACTTTCAGTTTACTGTGCTCCCCATTGGCATTAACTGTGCCCTTCGCCTGTTCACGATCGTGATAGCGGTGGTCGCAGCTCATCTGTGCAGATCAGGGGTTCCAGTCTTCCCCTATCTCAACGACTGGCTGTCGTCTCCCACCTCAGACTACGGCCGACCTCCTGCATTCGCTGGGGTACTCCATCAACGTGTCAAAGTCACACCTGACTCCCTCTCAGAAGCTCCTCTTCATCGTAGCAGTTCTGGACGCAGCACAGTTTCAGGTCTATCTTCCCAAACAGTGGTCTGGGATTTTCGGGCTAGGATTCCAATCTTTTAGCCTCTATACCGGGTTTCTGTCAGGATGACCCTCTGGCTACTGGGCTTGATGGCATCCTGCATCCTGCTGGTGGACCATGCTAGATGGAATACGCGGGCTCTGCAGTGGGACCCGAAGTTCTAGTGGACATAACATCAGGGGAACCTGTCCGATTGCGTCCAGATCTTGAAGGGCACTGCACACCATGTGCAGTGGTGGCTAACAAACCAGGACTGCATCGATAACAGAATTCCCCAGCCAGAGTTCACAGTGGTGGCTGATGCATCATTTCTAGGATGGGACGGCCTCACGGGGAGGTGGAGATCAGACGCCTCTTGTCAGGCTGAGTCCGGGCTCAACATCAACCTTCTGGAGCTTCTTGCGATTTGTCTTGCACTTAAAGCATTTCTTCCCTCAGTCCAGGAAAGAGTAGTGCAGGTGTTCACGGACAACACCACCGTCATATGGTACTACAACAAACAAGGCGGGGTGGGGTCATGGACCCTATGTCAAAAGGCCCTCTGCCGATGGACATGGCTGGAACATCAGGGCATGTTGCTGGTGGTTCAACACCTGGCAGATTCACTGAACGCCAGGTCGGACAAACTCAGCCACAGGTGCATGATAGATCACAAATGTCGTCTTCACTCGGAGTTGGTGCAAGGTCTCTTTCAACAGTGGGGAGAGCCTTGGTTAGATCCATTCGCCACCGAAGAGAACGTGCAATGTCAGCAATTCTGCATGTTGGAATTTCCAAGGCGGCACTCGCTAGGCAATGCTTTTCGTTACGAGTGGAGTTGCGGTCTTCTATACCCCTTTCTGCCTGTACCACTTCTGCCCAGAGAGCTGAAGAAGATCATGCGCGACCCGGCCCAAGTCATTCTTGTGGCTCCGGATTGGGCATGAAGAGTCTGGTATCCCGAGCTGCTACACATGGCCATCGATCCTCCCATCAGACTGCCTCTTTGTGAGGATCTTCTGTCGCAGCAGCAGGGGACTTTCCTCCACCCGAACCGGTCCAGCCTCCAACTCCTTGCGGGTCGATTGAGCGCAGCAGTTGACATCGTTTGACCTGCCTCCCGAAGTCTGTGATGTTATCTTGGCAGCCAGGCGACCCTCCACCAAGACGGTTTACACCTGTAGATGGAACAAATTTGTGGCATGGTGCGCAGCAAAGGCTGTGGATCCCATTTCTGCCCCTCTTTCTGAGGTTCTCTTGTTCCTAACTCGGCACCAGAAGCCCAATCAGTTCCACCTAGCAGAGAAGCAATAAGTAGATCCACCAGACGGGGGCCGACAACACACTCGGCGGTTAGGGGCAATCCGTCAATACCAACACGGTCATGTACAGGTCACTCAGTCCTTGGGCATCAGATGTGGAGCGCAGGCCAAAATAGCGCTGTGTGACACGGGGTCATAATTTCTAGGATAGACACTCCAAGCGCGGGCAAGAACGCTGACCTCCATGTCGCTGAGGTCCGAGAAACATGCAGCACAAGTCTGTCCCAAATCCAATAGTAGTTGCGATGCTGTGCCCAATCCAAGATGGCGGCCCCCCGTCCTACCGACCCACGCAAGCAGCCTCCAAAACAAAGAGAAAGTCTCACGAACTAGCCGAGTGGAATCTCCAAGGTGTGCATCCGTGTCTGGGGCAGCGCCCTTAAATCACCTCCGTCAGCGCAGGTCCAGTGCTTTTTCCGCAATGCCGTTCAGTGGACGTCTTGGCCCGCACAGCCGCGTCGTCAATTAGCCTCAGCCGCCGGTGTCGACCTCCGGCCCCTCAGTTAGCAGCCCAACTCCATCTCGGCCCAGGCAGAAAGGACTAGATTACGGGTTGCCGGTCACGCACGGACGCCTAAGTTGCCGTCTGCTATGCCCCAGGTCTTCCGACGCCTCGTCGAGTCGGCTCCGAGCTTGTGCGAGCAGGGGAAGGCAGGATTTAAACAGGATTCATGTTGTGGCAAGCGGAGCTCGCTTACTAAGCGGCCATCGCGTTGCCCGTTCGGCCACTAGCAAGGAATCTATAATTAACTGTTTCTTTCAGATGTAAAAGTTACTTTTCGGTAACAATCTATCTGTAAGAAACATAGGTTAGTTATAGATTCCTTACCGCCCCACCCATCCTCCCTGTCCTGCGAACTGACTTCTAGGGTTAAGGATTTCCTTTCAGGACCCTAGTTCTGTGCACCAGTGCTCAGTGTCTTGCATGGCTCTGCGCTTCAGGCATGGAAACTCCTGTACAGAACTGATGTCAGCGTGCGAGGGCGGTGTCTAAGTAGCTATCGCAACATCATCCCAGCGTCCAAGACGCCTACGACGAACGCATGCCTGACCGACGCCAGCTTTCGACGCGCAGGAGTACTGCTGATTAAAAACTTTCCGGATCCAGTCTGACGCCTGGGGGTAATTCTAAGGTAAGAAATCTATAACTAACCTATGTTTCTTACAGATATATTGTTACCTAAGGTAAGTAACTTGTTCGCTAAGACTTCTCTTAAATGTGGTTAGACCCTTGAAGAAAACCTGTTTGTGTGTGAAGTGTTTATGGATTCTTAGCTGATCAGATCCAGCTGTAACAGAAATACACTATTTTTTACAGTAATCCATTATAACTTCATAAGCCAACATCTCTTAACAAGTACACTGGTCTTTTTCACACTTCATTAGTTTTGTGTCAGTTTTGAGTTGTTGCTATAGTTTTGTGCCTGCTCTTAGTGAGTGACTCTCTAGTTAAGATATAGCCTACCATGTTCCTTTTGTTCCTCTGATCTGCCATTTATTGTAATAATCCTATTGTGTTTTTCAGGCCGGGAGGTGGTTTGTATGGCATTGACAGTATGCCGGATCTACGTAAGAAGAAGCCCATCCCTCTGGTTAGCGATTTGGTAAGGTTCTTTTTAATCTACTTTTGAGGACATCACCGTTTTTTATGTTTTATTACTGGAATGATCTTGTCGCCTTTCTCTTCAAATCTCCATTGTGTGTATTCTCGAAATATGATGATGCAATCAACACTAAAACAGGAGTCACGAGGAGGAGCCAAGATGGCCGCCGGAGCGGACGTGTAAGCTCTCGGCTCCGCCGGCCCTTGAATCCTGCGCCGTCATCCTGCCTAAAATCCTGATGCAAATCCCCTTCGGGATGTGCAGTGAAGTGCGCTGACTTGGCCAGCGCTCCTCCGGATCCTCTGCCTGCCTGGTGTCCGAAAATATCCTGCTTTTGCCTGCCGGCCCTGGACCCCAGCTTGTGTGCTGTGCACCGCCGGACCTCCGAGGCTTTGTTCTGCCCGGGCTGCTCGCTTGGAGCCGGGGAGTGGGGACGCTGCCACGGCTCGTGCGGCAGCTTGTCCTGCACAGCCTGCCGAGGCTTCACCGTGCATTGGAATTGCAGCGCGATCACTTGGAACGGTCGCGTTGGGTAACACGCTCCTTCGTGAAGCTGACGGTGGGCTGCCTTTACTTCATCGCTGCTCCTGCCTGGCACCGGCGAGCTCCCCCCGCCCCCACCGACCTGATTGACGACCACTGCTGATACGGTCCCGCACGGACCTTGGCTGGCGGCGAGACGGACCGGAGCCGTGAGTTCTCATCGATTATCGGCGGTGCCTCCGGGGACCCCCCACCCCCCCCCGGTTTAGCGCTATATCGTGGACAAGATGGCGACGCCTGTCCCCCTGTATCGTGAGGAAGATGGCCCGTCCTCGCTTGGTGACCGCGAGTCCATGGACACACAGGGGGTCAGGTCGCGTTCACCCTCCTCCGACCTGGAATTCAGGGAACAGCAGCCTGCGTGTTCACTTAGGGATGTTCTGGCCGCTCTGTGTGACCTGAGATCGGCGCTAGAACGTGGATATGCCACTCTGGGCGTGCAGCTTGATACCATTGTGTCCGACTTGAGGCGGGAGTGGAAGATCTGTCCCCCACAACGACCGGACCCCCCCGTATGGTTGGCTGACTGTGATACAGTGTCCTCGAGGGTTCGTACTAATGTTGCTACTGTTTCTACTAAAACTTGCAGCACGTCGAAGCCACCGGTCGGACCGGCTGACGATACTTTGTTTCCCTCCCGCCCTGTGTCTGACACTCAGCCTTGCCTGGTATCGCTACTGTACCGGGCGCTCAGAACGTGGCCTCACGCCCATTTGCCTGCTTTGCCTTTGAGACTTCCACCCTTTCCAATGTGGATCTTTTATCAACTAAATGTGTCGGAGTGTCTCTCGGCTGGGGACAGTGGACTTCCTGGAGGCTGGCGACGTCCATCTTGCGTTTGTGTCCCTCCCCCTTTCCCAGTGGAGCCATCTTGTTCCTTTGTTTTTGTGGATGTTAGCTTCACAGGGGGGGTGGGAGTAGGGGGCCATCCGCGTTCGGGCCAGGGCTAGGCTACCCCCTTGGGGGACTTGATGTATCGGCGGGTGGGGACTGGAGTGGGACTGCTTATGGCTTGACTTGTATGCCTATTTGAAGTGCTTCACCCCAGCCACAGTACTGTTTGCTATTCTGATTGTAATGATGAGACTTGGGGTGGCAGAGATTGGTGGGGCTGGCGGAGACCGAGAGTACGTGGAACTGACCTCTTCCCGACTTGCTTTCTCTTCGGGTGTTATAGATTAGAGTGCTCTTCTCCCACTCCTTATATACAGATGTTATAATTTTTCCCTTGTCTCTCCTCTGTGTGGGGAAATGTGTGGACCACCCGCAGACCACACACTGAATCTTCCGGCTGGCTGGGTACTATTAGGTAGCGCTTAGCTTTTGCTCTTGACGCCTCCTTAGCGATACTGCATTATGGTTCACGGCACGATCGAAGCCTCCCTTGACTATCCTGATATCTGGCGAGCCGTCGGCTCTGTTAATTCTCTGGGGTGTTTGACCTGCCGATAACGACTATTGGGACGGGGGGTTGCCAGTGACGGGTGGCGTCCATTTTAACTCGTTGCTTTCCTTTGTCCGGGACGGCCATCTTGGTTGCCGGCTGCCCCCGGCTTCACATTGTTGCACCTCTGATGGTTTCTTCTTGCACGACCGCAGTATTAATATCCTCTTGCTGGTCTTCGTTGTTGGGGCCTTGGTCCTGGGTGACACGGGGGTCTGGAGGTGGGCTATTTGTGTATATCTGTTGTGAGGTCTTTTACTTTTGGAGCTCCGTTTGGGGTATTAACCATTGTTTGACTCGCTAGTTTAGCGAGCTTGATAATTGTTGGCTCCTCCCCACCTTTTTCATTATTGGGGGGTTTTAGACTAGTTTGTACACTTGTCTTCCTCCCTATATGTCGAGTGAGACGCTTTTTCTTTTCTGCTGTTCTTCTGATCTTGGCTTTTACTTTCTCTTTTTCCTTTTTCTCTTTTCTCTTTCTCACTACATTTCGGGTTTATGGGGCGACAGACACTCTGCTGGGGGGGGGTATGCCATAGCCTCTGCATGTGTGTAGGGTGGGGGGGTACGTTTTAGTTTCGGTGATTTCTATGGTATCTATTTATGTCCTTTTTATAATTTTTTCTTTTCTTGTTCTGGGTCTGTCATGAGGGTTCTAAGGAGCGGGTAGCGCTGTGGGCGGTATGTCGATGTGGACTGATGCTTCTGTTGTTGGGAATTGTGCCGCCAAACTGTTGGGTGTTTTCATTATTACCATGTTTATTGCTGCCTGTACGTACTGTAAGCGGACTGTATGGACTCAGTTCTCCTTGATTTAATTTTTTCGTTTTATGTTTAAAAACTTTTAAAATTAACCTTCACTGCTCCTCCTCCTTGGCGGCATGATTCAATATTGTGTAATTGCTATTATTTGTTGCTGCACTGCCTGATACCGCTGGGGGGGCCTAAATTGTTTGCTTTCGTGCTCAATTGTTTCGTGGCCGGCCTGACGGTTGTAGGCCCGTATTTGTCCTTCTTTTTCATGCACAATAAAGGTTTTCAAAAAATTTAAAAAAAAAAAAAACAGGAGTCACATGGAAAGCAGTTGAAATGCACAGATACACACTATTAATTTTTATTTTGATGGTTCCAGTCTTTCCCTATCACACAGATGGAATGATTAAGGCACATTTATTTATTTAAATTGTTTTTTTATAGGGCCACCTCTCAAGTTGGTATTATAGTGTCTTATATATAGCTGCATGATAAACTTACTACAACAACTTCAGAATCTACCAAACAGGCCGGGAAATTATGAGGGAGGGCTGGAAATAGGGAATCTTGTGAAGAATAAGGAATGTATCAACTGCTAGTGTGTGTTCTTGGTTCATTGAGGTAAAGTCATTTATCTTGAAAGTTTTAGTGAAGGTATCTTGTGAATAGCTAGTTCTTGAGTCCCTTCTGCAGAAGGAAAGGATATCAAGGCTGTTCTTAATTAAATATATTGGCAGGGTGTTCCAATTTGTTGGTGCGGATCCAGAATAGGATTGTCTTCGAGCTTGCATCATTTTGAATTTCTGGGGTTTTAGAGTTGAGAGTTTTTGTTACTGAACTCTCTTATGCAGATTTTCAGATCTGATAGGTAGCTGTGCCTGCCTAGGTAGAGTGGTTTGTGTGATAAACAACAGACTGAATTTGCTTCTAGGGGAAACTAGCAAAGATCCTTGAGGACTGGGGGAATGTGGTCATATTTTCAGTGTTTTGTCTTTTAGCAGTGATCAATCTGCCGTGGAATGCATCTGCTTTGATAGGTAGAGGTGAGATGCTTGGCGGCTCAGTTAGAATCACATTGCCTCTGTCTACTCTGAGCTTGCCATTGATCACCGATTGCTCCTGGATTTGCAGACTCTGTTAGTATAGTGTGGTCCCAGCGATCCTACAACCTCTGGACAGCTCCATTCCTTTGATTGACTTTCGCATTCCATTTATTTAGTATATGGTTTGTTACACCCCTCAGGCGTTCTTGTAAATACTGTGCGAACTCGTATTTCCTTTCAAGTATTGTCATGTGCTTAGCCCTCTGACCTCATAAAGAGTTCAGAGGTGTATGCTAGTTAATAAATATCTGTTTATTTTCATAACAACCTGTGTGGTGTCCTTTCACTTGGTATTCGAGGGGTTATATGTGGTAAAACAGCTGGCTTCACATGCCATTCAGAGTTTAGCCTAAAGACTGCTTTTGTCCACGCTACTAGGATAGCTGGTCTATAAGGTTGACTTACAACCAAGCACCATAAGGGTTATTTGGACTGATACAAGGTGATCACTAGAATTAGTGAGCATCATATATCAGGCCAACTTCTCACAGTGCATACCTTTATTCCTTTCACCAACTTCATTTTCTCTTTTTATACCTGACTTACCACTGTTCTTCACTGAAAAGCCAGTGACAAAACGAATTCCATAGAATTGGGCACACCTGCACTTTACCCATAGAAGGTCAAAACCCTTAAGATCTTAAAGAATGTTTAAAGGCAGACTATCATATCTCGTTCCTTATTTGCCTTAAACCATATAAAGCTTATGGTCACCTAGCCAAAAAAGCTTAAACAAGACTGTATTTATTCTCCTTGGGTTTTAGATGACGCACTGTTTATTTTTCTGAAGATTCTTCACTATTCTCAACGTTGCGCCTCTCTACCTTAGAGTTGTTATAAAGTAAGGGTTGACCCAATGGTACTTGGACCTGGGTATTCAATGTTGTGTATAAAGTGGTCCCAGTCGAGGTAATATTAGAAATGCACAATCACAATTTACATGCAATAAATATAATTTGAAAAAAACTTTTTAGGACAAGTTATTCTGAGGAATGTTATTTAATACACATCCTCAACTGTAGATCAGTTGTCAGAGCAATCAACAAGAACAATAATAGACATTTACTCTTATTGCCCAAGAGGAGAGGGGCGTGGAAAAGGAAGGACAGGTGAAGGAGGGGACCGTGATTAGGATAGTGTAAGAGTTAGATAAGTTTCAAAGTAAATAACAAGTGGTCTTATATACATTTGAAATTCAGTACCACATTGACATATGTACATTGTCATTCAAATATTTATACATTTGATATTCCTATCCCAATAGCACAATAACACAGCCACTTAATGTTCTGTTGTTAATGGGTGGGAACAAAGGAAGGATGTGTCGACGTTCCGACCCCAAAAGGTGTAGGCTGAATCCTGCCCTACTGCGGGGTCTTCTTCAGGACAAGTGGGGGTTGAATACCGGGGTGGTGAAGAAGGGCACCTAAAAATTAAAACAAACTATTCAGTTTGGGAAGATCAAATGTTATTCCTAATGTATGCTGTATTAGTCACACCATATTACCTAAAGACACCACACCCGGGTCGTGTGGCACCGTCTACAGTATATGTTGGGCCAGAAGGCTCCAGTCAAGGGGGAGAGCGCGTGAACCTAAAAAGAATTAGGCTTAAATTATGAATGCGGGCAATTACAAAATGCGTCCCACATTACAATACATTTACTTTCCACACACCATGCTTAAGTGACAAAGCATCCAGAAATACCCAGCCGGGTTAAAAACAAAGAAATTAGTCATACGTAGGAGGATGAACCAACCAAAGGCTCACCAGGATAAGACCACATCATATGGCCACATTAATAATCCAGAGTGCTGTGGAATCTATGACCATCATAGTCCATACAGTTTCAGGGAAAAGTGAGGTATCAGCTTAGTAGCGATATTGGGATGTACCTCTCAATGTCATTTAAGAAGAAAAGTTTTATACAAACACAACGATTTCAGTCGCCACAATTCTCATATTGATAATTACCTAAAGTTCATATACTCGAGCAGAGCTTCATATGATGAACCTCGTAGGCAATCTTTACCAGGATGTACTTAGGGGATAACGTTGGGCCTAAATGGGATGAAGTAAGGGATTTAATTAAGATAAAAAAAATGCCCCATCGACTAAAACAGTGTCTTAGTGGCTCCACGAATAACGTGTCTGCCTGTCTCACCGTAAAAAGTTGTGGCGCTGGCATTCAATGCCGACTTCAAACTTCAATCAAATCCGATTACGGGCTGTAGTTCTCAAGAAATACGGCATGGTACTTCGTCTGGTTTCTCAAATTAAGTGAAACCCCGGTCACCACATCGCGGTTATTTAAAAGCTGGCGTGCGCGTGTTTGTGCAGCAGCTGAATGTCTCCCAATCGTGTAGCCAATGACGAACCCTTAGTAGTTTGGAAGAAAGACTACTTCATTGTAGTTTTGGGACCGGCTCAAGTTAAGCCTAAACAACATTAGGAAGAAAGTTGGTTTTAACAGATCTCAAATCATTTAAGGTAATTGCGCGGGGGAATTCATACAAATGAATTTGTCTGTCAGTCTCAGCCCGTGTTTGAAAAAAGGGCAGTGGGCAAGAGAAATTAATAATTTGTTCGGTTCAATGCCTATTGCACAGACATTCTAAATATGTTTGTATCCACTGTGAATTACTGAGTGAAGTTACAAAACACAATCGTCAATGGAGGTCGATGTCTTATATGGTTCAATGGGTGGGGCACATCATAGTGGAAGATCCTACTGGGGGTCCGTAACTGTACATAGAGTTATTAAAATATTCTATCTCAATTAATAACCTGGAAGAAAAGGTCATTGTGGCGGATGGTATAACACCTGTATCGCAACAAAAATACATACTCGGTATTCAGAGTACCACATGAAATGTGCCACAATATCATGTTTGGTTACACCAGTTTGAGTAATACATGTTCCAACGAAACAAACTCCTCGGTTGCAATCATACAGATAATAGAACATTTTATGAACACTTTATAGACATTGTTGTTCTGATCCTCTATGCAAGATCTGAAAGAGAATTCATCAAGAAAAAATATACATATCATAGAGACAGTTAATGTAGACATGCTAACTGGGCAGAGCTAGTGTCTTGTTCATTTAGCCCATGTTGTATAGTGTCCAAATGGTTCATCCATTTACTTTCCTTAGGTTAAGGATAGCACTAATGTTACCACCCCTAGGTCCTAGGGATACTCTTTCGAGGACCACCCATTGTATCTCTTCCACAGTGTGGCCTGCCCTTCTGTAATGGTCTACCAGTGGTGCCCCAATGACCTCACATCTGATCCTACTCTGATGCTGGAGGATGCGTGCTTTGACTTTCTGCTGTGTTTGTCCTATGTAGGATAAGCCACACGGACATAGAATGCAATAGATGACATTGTTTGTATTACAGTTTGTGAATGTCTTTAGGTCTATGTTGTGATGTTTAAAAATAAACTGTTTTGTTTGTAAACACATGGGACAAGCTTTGCAATGTCCACATCCCATTGAGTCCCATCCTAAGCAACCAAATGTGCCGCTCCAAACCAGTGCTATATATCTCCCTCATTGACTGACAATAGGTATATTAGGTTGACAACAAATCCATGGCAAGGCATTCCTTATGACACATCACAACAACCTGGTCTCCAGCATCCCCCATAACTGTATATGACACACACCAAAAGTCATTTTCAGAGCCCTAATCCAGCACCAGGCAGATTGTTATTCATGCACATCACACTAAAATGCAAATTTGTAAGTGCACACATAACAAGTAGACTGTGTTGTAATTGGAGACATAATAGTTTTGTAATTTTTTGGAAATGTTCATATTGCGGGTTACAGAGCTTAACTCACCCACATTACGCATTATAATTGTACATTTGCACAATCGCTTCCTATTGCAAAACTTGAAGAAGCACCGTGGTTTAGCAATGATCCTAGGAATCGGTATATGCGAGCCCCCCTCCTCTTCCTAGCTACCACTACCACTTTTGGACTTTAGGCAATGATAGTCCATCTGAAAGCCAGCAACCTCATTCATTTCAATGCTACCTATTGAGTGGCAGGGAAAGATCGTTGAATAGTGTGCAGACTTCACAAATTCCATGACTCACCATGGTACAAGGGGAAACTTCTGCTTTCACTGAGGCCAACACTAACCCTTATCTGCTTCCTACTGAATTTCTGTACAGTAAATGGCCTGTCCTCGGACCACACGTTTTGTGCTCCCTCTAAATGCAACTCAGTACATGTTAAATTGTTTTTAAAAATGTAATTAAAATTCATGATGAGATTAATGTAACCACTGAAGTGCATACTTCCAAAACAATATCACAAACACTACCATTAACTCTCAACATTGGAGCACCACAGTCAAAGGCGTTGCCATTCATCCCCAGCTTGCGTATACCACATTTCCCAAACATATTTTCCAACATTTGGATTTTTTGCGATTGGAAATGGACAGCATGAGCAACATTTCTGTTGAGATACAAAAACACCCTTTTTCCAAAATAAATCTCTGTGTTATGGTAAAACTCAAAACCATCCTAATTCTTAAACTGGGCAGTTGTATTTCCAATCCATTCTGATAATTGTAAATGTTTGTATCTTACAAGAAAGGTGTGCACCGGCTTAAAAAGTAATAGTTACTTCTGCGCTGAAAAAACCTGGCTATAGAAGAAAATCCCCTCGAATCTCAGAACACTAGTGAAGCTACTGTTCCTGGTTACAATCATTGGGCAGGTTGTTGGAGGACAACTTAGGGATCACAAGGTTGGCTGAAGCTACAGTCCGGGGTTCAGCTAAAACACAGCAGAACCACCCTGTGGAACCTCTTCGTTCTTATTGGTCTCTTAGCAGCATTCAATGCTGTCCCCCATGAGATGCTGCTTAGCATGCCTGCTCTACACATAGGTAGTGATGCTTCGATTACAACCTAAAATTAATTTACAAAATAACTGAAATTGCAGTGTTCCACAACACCTTCTCGGAATGATGAAACCTGAAGGTTTTGAACACGTCTTTTAAGCCTTGGCTCCCTCACACCATACAAAGAATTCACATTGGCCTTACCAGTTCCTCCCTTGCTCCCCTTTCAAGCGTGCGTACTACACTCTGCAGTGAAACCCATCACCCGAGCATAGAAAGTCACCCACATCACACCCTACCTCACTGACTTACATTGGCCACCTGATGATCAGCTCCCCAGTGTGGAATAAATCATGGGTTCCACTGGAAACTGTTGAAATGAAATTGGCCGCCACACCAGCCGTACTACTGAGAATTGGAAGCATTTCTACTGCCTAATCTGATGAATCTTCTAACATTGTGTACAGAGAAAGAGGTCTGCACCTATACGTGCACGGGAGCAATAACTGTGTTATTGAAATCAGTGTGATACATGTATCAACTTTCAAATTCTTTTTTTGTTTTGAACATTGACTAGTGAAAATGATTTCTTCTCATCATGCTGGAGTGCATTACAACAGATCTGAATGTGTTTAGTGAAACTGTTTGGGACCGCACTCAGTTTAGAATCTTTCCTGCTGTGTAGTATCATGTAGTATAGATTTTACACTCCATGGTATACAGTAATATGTGATTTCCCTGGTCCTCCAACTGCGTATAATGAAATTAACCTATTGTAATTCTTTTATCTGCTTTCAATCCTTTTCTCCAGGCCATGGTAAGTGGTTTCCAGGAGGTACGCCCCCTTCCTCACCCCCTCCTCCTTACAGATGCCCCCTAATTGTTTTTATTTTTAGTTGCACTTTATCTTCTCTGCACATCTAATTCCACTTATTTTATTTTGAAGCTTGACATGCCTCAAAGCATGTTCAGGCTCCTTCCCCTCCACATCACTGATTTGATGGACCATATACAGTGCTGCAGTGCTTCCAAAACCTTTCTTTGGGCAGTGTTGGCCTTTGTAGGCAAAGGTCAGGAATCGTGTGATGATTGTCCCATGTCTCTCCCACTCCTTCCATACTGTGCCTGCCGGTGTCCTTTTATGGAAGCCGGAGGACAAACCGACTCTGGTTTTTTTTACTGTGGCAACAGTCTTTGTGATTACACCCCTAGATGCTTGGCAGGATATGGTCATTATATTCAGTGATGGATCCTGAATGGGAGTCATGCTTCCATTCAGACATAACACCCATCCTCTCTTCCTGTGGATGGATCTCTCCTTTATCCTTTTTCACTTGGTGCACCTTTCACAGCCCCATAAAGTCATCCTTTTATCCCTGAATACCACTGCATGCATGCTGTGGGGTTTTAGACGTCAGTCTGCATGAGGAAGACCTAGCTGCACACCCAGCTCTCCTTGGTTCTCTTGGGGTACATATAAATAGTGGGGTTAGCATACCCCGAATTGCATTGTAGCTGGTACGTGTCTTAAATCATGTGCTACAGACTGTCTGGTAAGGAAACACAGGCAGACATTTCACAATCTGCCTCTTATAGTTAATAACAGGCGCATGAGCCACTTCATAATTTTCTTTAAGAATGACTAACTTTTTATTCTTGTTCACCATACAGCATCAGCTTGATGTACTCTATCTTTAGTTGCCATTCTAGTATTATCGGAAATAATGGACTCCTCTCTAATGAGAGTCACTGTCATCATTATTGAAGATCAAATTTTTTTCGGCACAAAACAAAAATCTCCCTTCCCCGAAAGCCATGCTTCTGTTGATTATTGTGAGACCAGACACAAGCAGCAGTCATGCTCACTTGACCATATCAAGAAGCCTGGCTAAGACCAACCACAATGAGTTAGGGAAGGTAAATGGCTGAAGTCTCAGCCTCAAAAAAGTGGTTTACATGCATTGATCCGATTTAAACACATTATTTTAGTTAACGCTATGTAATACATTTTTACTCATCTCCCAGTCATTCTTGAGAAATATGTCAAAGTTTATGAATTGTAGTTATAAATAAAGTAAAAAAGGGATATAAGCCAATTATTTCGAAACCATATCAGTAAGAAGAGTCCAAGTTGGGTACCGAAGGACAGACACCTTCGTTTTCTTCCATGGGTTTTCTTGCAGTTGGTTCAAACCCCTGAATGACAACCACATTACCAAAAGCAGCCTTACTACCAAAGAAGACCCTCGAACAGTAGAGGAGGATAGCAAACATTGGCTGCTGCAGGTAAGCCTCTGCAGAAACAAGGAGGCCTCACTTCCCCTCTCTCTGATAGTCACTCTGGTAGGGGAAGTCTCGCAAGCTATCTACAACAGTGGCAGAATCTAACAAAAGGACAAGTGGAACTTAAATATTGTACTGAATGGATATTCTCTCTCAAGTTCAAGTCACCTCCACCTACTGTACCCCGAAGAAATCCTTCCATCATCATCAAGACTTATTATTATTATTATTATTTCGCGATTTCTAAAGCGCCTGGTGACCCGTAGGCATCCCCGCGCTATTAAACCTGTCGCTATTCAAAGAGGGGGGAGGGAGTGTGTTTAATTGGGAAACAGGAATGTTTTGAGTTTCCTACGGAACACTATGTGGGAGGGTTCCAGACGAAGGCTGAGGGGGAGTAGGTTCCAGGCAGAGGAGGCTTTGACCGAGAAGCGGCGTCCGCCGGAACGAGCCTTCCTGAATTTGGGCACCGTAGCAAGATGCTCGGCGTCGGAGCGAAGTGATCTTGAGGCTTTATATGGGGTAACCATATGTTTAAGCGCGTCAGGGCCAGCTCCATTCATGAGCTTGTGGGTGGTACATAGGGCCTTGAATTCTATTCTCTGGCGAACGGGGAGCCAGTGTAGGGCTTTGAGGGCGGGCTTAGCCGACACTCTAGGGGAAAGGTTCATGATGAGTCTGGCCGCCGCATTCTGAGACTTGCTTCTAGAGGAAGTAAACATCTTACTTCAAAAGAATGTAGTGGAAGAAATGCGCACTTACCAAAAAAGGAAAATTATTCCTATTAAGAAAGGACAAAAATGAGAATTCAGATCCAGTCCTGATATGAGACTGACAAATGGATAAAGAAAGAAAGATTCATAATGTTGGCTTTACACCAGTCCTACACCTAGTTACATTAGGGAGACTGGATATTCAAATAGAGCTTGAAGACGCATATTTCCACATTACAGTATTAAAAAAAAAAGAACATTTCTAGATTTGTGGTGGGAAAGTAATATTACCAATTCAAAGTCCTACCTTTCGGCCTGAAGTCAGCTCTTCCCACTTTGGCAGCAGTAGCAGCTTATCTCAGATCTTGGTCTGCCTTTATCTGAACGATTGATTAATGAAGGTATCATGTCCAGATCTAGTAACAACGCACTTCCACCTGTAGAAAACACCATAAATAGGCTGTGAGAAAGAATCAATTTTCAAAAGTCAATGATTACCCCAACACAAAGGATTCACTACTTGGGTGCAAAATTAGACTCCACTGCCACAAAAGTGAATCGTTTAGCTTGCGACCGAAATCTATCCAACAGAAATGTTGCTGTTTGATCAAACACACAATCTTACTGTTCAAGAAATGTCTTTATTAATAGGGTCAATGGCATGTTCTTTTTAACTCTGAGTGCCGGACTCAATGCCTGGAAGACCAGTGAAACCGGAAAACTGGAAATATCAGGAAATTCCATTGCAAACTATGGTGACAGTTGTTCCACTACTAGTATGGGGTGCTCACATGGAACATTTACAAATATGCAAAACATTGTCAGAGAGGGAGAAATACTACCACATCAACCTGTTGTTGTTAATGGCTTTCCATCTAGCTCTCAAATCTTTCTTTCTGTCATTCAGAACGAGAACCCTTTTTGTTCAGATGGACAATACAACCACAATGTGTTATCTGAACAAGCAGGAGGGAACACATTCAAGACCAGTATCCCTGGAATATCCCACACTATTTGGAAATGGCTGCTGACAAGAAACGTATTTATTACAGCATTCCACCTACCAGGGAATCAAAGTGCACAAGCGTATGCCCTAATTTGACTCATACAAGAAAATCACGCCTAGATCGTCAACGAAGAAGTACTACAAACTGTCTTCAAAGAATGGCGGTGTCCATATATAGATCTGTTGCCGACTTAAACAACAGAAATTGTCCAAACTTCGCCTCAGGGAATTACCAGCCAGTGTCCATGGGGAATGCCCTTTTGCTCGACTGGTAAGAAAAATCTGTCTATGTTTCCCTTCGAAAACCACTGAGTCTAACATTTTTGATCAAGCTGTGATGTTCCAGAGCTAGAATTATGATTGTAGCCCCAGAGTGACCATAACATTGATGGTTCACAAAAGTGCACCTATTGGACCACACTGGATGCTTCAGTGCAGACCAGACCTTCTCTACAATGTACTATCATTGAACTTAACTCCTGAAGTCCTGCAAAATGGACATTTGGATCTCCTACAGGACTTTATAGATATTTTGAAAGCGGCAAAGAGACCTTACCCTAGAACATTATATGTATTAGGTAGAAGTGGTTCTGGATCGGGTGTATACTGAATTACTGCAACCCTATTAAATGCCAAGCGAAGGTGGTTAATCCATATCTTTTTCATCTGGCAAGACATGGCCTTTCCGTAACATCTGTACATGTACACTTTGCAGCAATTACTGTATGTAGGAAATCTTCATAAACCTTTGTCTTCAAAATACCAGTAGAGAACGATTTAAAGATAAATAGATCCTACCTTTGAACCTATAGACAAGGAGACTATGCAGCATTTACCACGGAAGACCGCTTTTTTAGGAGTTATTACTTCTGTGTGCAGTCAGTAAAATCCGAGCCTTATGTTCAAAAGAGCTTTATACAGTTTTTCAGTGTCGTAATTAGAACCTACCCTGCATTTTTTTCTAAAGGTAATTGTTGGGTTTCATGTCAATCAGACATTTCCTTGCCAACCTTCTTCCCTCAGCCCAACAGAAATTACTCTCCCTCACCCGATGTTAAAAGTGCACTAAAATACTATTTAACAAAACAGAAGAAATCAGACAAACAGACAGAGACCATCTTTTTGTAAACTATTGTTTGCTAAGAACTGGTCATTTCACTTCAGAGCAGTCAAATTCTAGATAGATGGTTTCTTACATCACATTTTTTTTAAAATAAATTAACAAATAACCCCATCTCTAAAGCACATTCAACTTGCTGAAAGCAGCTACAATGGCTTTCTAAAGAAACATGACCATTTTGGGGATTTTTAAAACTGCTACATGAAGATCACTACATAGCTTTACTAGATACTATTGTTTGGATTCAGTGTGTGGCAGAATCTTTTTGGTACGATTGGAAACTGTTAGGTTAGGTTCTCTCCTCTTATCCAGAAAATTCCTTGATGGGATGAGCTTGCTATTCTTTTCAGTGCTTATTACTATTACTGAGATTCCCCTGGAAGAGGAGGAAAATAATCTTAAAGAAATGACGTACCTGTCACCTCTGGGCCATGATGAACACTAGACAAAAGGTGAGGCCCTTAAGGCACATTACCGCATTAGCAATTTGTAATGCTTTTACTGTGCATCGTACATGCAGGCATTGCTGTAAATTCCATTTAATCTTCCCTTTTTACAAAAAGAGATTTGTGATTGACATTTCTAGTCTCTTAAAATGTAGTGAATATTTGAATACAATTGAAGGTATTTTTAAATATAAATTATATTTGACCATTACTAGCTTCTTTTTTTAGGTTGTCTAAAAAAATGTTTATGCATGTGTGCTGTTTATCTACAAAACGAATGTGTGCATATCTATATATTTGCAAAGTACTTTGGGATCCCTCACGTGGGTGAGGCAATTCACTGCTTATGTCTTTGACGAGGATTCCCCTGGAAGAGAACTAGTATTACAGGTAAGAAACTTTTCTTTATTGGTGTGATTTACACTTAACACCAACTAGAGAAATAGCAGGCACTCATCCAATATGGGAAGTTTCTAATTGTAGGTTTCCAAGATCCCTTCAGATTATCAACCAGATAAGTGAAAGAGTTAATTCAGCTAAGATGGAAAAGTGGTCTACAGAGAATGACTTCCACCATGAATGTCATTATATGGATTTTGAGTTGTGATTGCTGTTGGCAATGTCAACTACAATAACCTTATTAGAGTGTCTTCGACTCAGTTTAATTTCTACATACTTACAGTAACGCTCAGACCATCATCTCTGCCACCCTCGTACTTATACAGGTTATAAGTGCAGGATAGTTCAATGTGGGATTCGTAGTAATATTTTGCTCTTCTTTTCTTATCTCAGTCACTGGTTCAGTCGCGGAAGGCTGGGATTACCTCGGCAATGGCGACCCGGAGTTCTCTCAAAGATGAAGACCTGGTAAGGGGTGTTGCAGCCAATTAACAATTGATTTTTTAAAGCACTCGCAATCCAAGATAGAAGACACCAAAGTATACTAGTGGATAGTATGTTATACTGTACACAGCATACTGTACTTGTTGAACAGTATTGTACACAGTCACACCAGACCTTTGCTGATAAGAGTTAATGAAATATTCTAATCCAGTGAGTTAAAAGATCTGATGCACAGTGCGAAGTCATTATTGTTTAAGTGCCCTGAGGAATCGCGATGAGCTTAGCCTGATTTAAAGTAGGTAAACACGCTGCAGCTTCCTCACATTATACTGTGATAGGACTGAGCTTTTTTTGAAAGGGAGAATGATGGAAAAGTGACCTCAAAGTTGGTTTAGTGAAATCACTTCCACTCCATGCGAGTGAAGAAGAATGCTTTATGATACTTGATCCATGAATGATTATAGGTGATAAATACTGACATAGACAATCAGCGTGGCAAGGCACGGGTGAGAAGATGGCAAGAATGGATGTATCTAGTTCAGTAATGCAGCAATGTACAGTTATTATCTGGAACCTTGGGAAAACAAAGTGCAAAACCACTGAATCCAAAATATAGATGTTCAGAATTTCTGCCAGAATGTCTCCAAAGAAATATTTCGACCCATATTGAATTCCTAAATCCAGCCAAACTCACTTTCCACTTATTGTACTACAGATTTAATGTGTTTGGGAGGTTAGGAGGGGGGGGGGGGATGCTTTACAGGAGATTCAGTCGTAGATCCTGATGTTTGTATGGGTATATTAATGTAAGGTAGCTATGTTGGTGTTATTTGTTTGCAGTCTAATGTTTTACAAAGTAAGTAATGTGTTATGCTTAATAATTTGTTATGCGCAAGGTACAAATGCATTGCACTTGTCTCACAGTCAAAGGTTTGTCATTTAGTTGACCAACAATTTCAATAATTTCTTCGCTGATGGGTTTTTGTCTTTAGCGTTTAGCTTTTGTCAAAGGGGTGTGGGGCTTTTGTATCCCTTTTCTGCAGCCAAAGTCACATAAATGTGCTTTATTTCAGAAATCCCATGTCTATAAGAAGACTCTTCAAGCCTTAATCTACCCCATCTCCTGCACAACTCCACATAATTTCGAGGTGTGGACAGCCACCACCCCCACGTACTGCTACGAGTGTGAGGGACTCCTGTGGGGCATTGCACGGCAGGGGATGCGCTGCAGTGAATGTGGAGTGAAGTGCCACGAGAAGTGCCAAGATCTGCTTAATGCCGACTGCTTGCAGCGTGAGTGGACGCCGCGTACATAGAGATCTTCTGCATTGTACTCACACAATCTGTTCTTGTAATTGTCGGTGCCTTTGTCAGCAGTGTTGGGCAATTGTTTGTAGTAGAGCATTACCCCAAGAGTACTGATCAGTGCACAACGCAATGTAATGTGGTGACAAAAGTGAAGAAAGGAAGAACTTGGGGAGCCCCAAAGTCAGAGGTCTGAAACAGTTCATGAAGGCGTAAGAAGCGGAGGGCTCTTTAACTCTCCCCTTCTAGAGGAAACCCAACCGTGTTATGTGTTACCCCTCCAAGGGGATCTGATCAGCTTTTAAAGCTCTGTTATGGTCTACAGTGGCCCTTCAAAGTCTAGTAATGCTAGAGCTGTGGCCTCCCTTGCCTCTATAAAGAGATGTATGGACCCTGGAGGCAGTGGGTCACACTACCTCAGTTTAAGCTATGTGGCCTAGGTGACTGAAGGCGTGATACAATGCCTCGATCTATAGGAAGCGTTACAGTAGGTAGTTGCATTTGTGTGTATTTTAGTTGAGATACATGTTTTAACCTCCTCTCCTTTCCACACACAAAGCACATGCTTCAGATGGTGGTTGAATGAATGCATCAATACATGCATGAATAACAATATTGCTTAGTGAGTTTGAATCCTGCCTCAGCAACTCTGTGTGTCCTCCTTCTGAGGGTGATACATTTGCAAACCTCTAAATCGATTAATCGCAACATAATGCCTGTTATTTTGAAACCTTAGAAATAGCAAAGCTATGTACTGATTGCTGCCTAACGAAAACTTTGCGAAAAAGAAGGCATGGAGGTTGTAATAAAAGTTTGTCCACCTATCTCCCTATCAATCAATACGCTACATAGGGCTGTACTAGCTCTGTGTGTTGAGCTCATCTAACAGGTTGGCCTAAGTGACTTGTTCTACAGAACCTTTTCTTTAAAAGGACACTGTTGTGGCGCTATAATTGAGAATCTGCCAGAAGACTGCATAATGATGGGGTAAGGACTGAGGAAGCCTTTCACCAATCCAGGTTTTCCTGCAAAGTGAAATAGTTATCACATCTAGTGCTTCAGAATGCAGAGGCCTGGGAGGAAGATAGGACTGTAGCACCACGGTGGCCATGTTCGTTCAATTTCTAATAAGCTTTAGTCCAATTTTCTGGAAGGCTTGAAGTTCCCCTAAGTGTTTATCATGTAAAATAGTACCTGCCTATGAACCGACATGATCCTGTGAATATTTTATTGCACTTAAAACGTTTAGGCATTTATGTGGTCACAAAAAAGCTTTTGAAATATTATATCACTCCAATTTCTGTGTATTCCAGGCAAAAATAGTTCTTTTTATAGACAAACGTAATAATAACATCGGTTCTGCAGGATTTTCAAATGAATCCCTGTTACTCCACAAACAGGAGCTGCTGAGAAGAGCTCAAAGCACGGTGCAGAAGATCGAACGCAAAATATCATCATGGCCATGAAGGATCGCATGAAAATTCGAGAGCGGAACAAGCCCGAGATCTTTGAAGTCATCCGGGACGTGTTCACTGTGGGCAAGGTGGCTCATGCTCAACAGATGAAGACTGTGAAGCAGAGCGTCTTGGATGGGACCTCCAAGTGGTCAGCCAAGATCACCATCAATGGTAAGCATGCATTGCAGAGTGTCCACCTCTTCCCTTCTTGAACTCTGGACTTTCTTGAGTGGCCCAGCTGTGACTTTCAGTTACTGACTGTGAGAAGTTGGCCCGATATGCAACGTTCGCTATTCTAGCGACCGCTATGTATCGTTCCAACGACCCTTATGGTGTTTGGTTGTAAGTCAACCTATAGACCAGCTATCCTAGTAGCGTGGATACGAGCAGTCTAAGGCTAAAGACTCGAGAGGGCGTGTTAAGCCAGCTGTTTACCACACATGTACCCCTTGAACACCCAGTGAAAGGACACCACACAAGTGTTATGAAAATAAACAGGATATTTATTAAGAATCACAACAGCCCTGTACTCTTTATGAGGACAGGGTACTAAGCACAAACCAAATCTCTTTAGCAAATACTTCAAGTGCACAATTAAAACAAGTGTCCGAGGACACGGAAAGGTTAAGGTCTCGGGCGGACCCGATAAGGCAAGTCGGAAGCGAGGGACTCGGGACCCTAGAGTAAGGAGGCTATGCAGGCACCGAAATGCCGAGTTACCTAGCCACGAGGGCTGCGGCTGCACAAGTCTTACAGGCGTCGGGGTCTTCGCTGACGAGCCAGGAGCCGGAAGAAAGGAGTTGCTGGCCGGCGACCAGTGCTGAATAGTTCGTAGAGATCCAAGCCTGGATCGGAGATTGATGAAACCTGAAAGCAGAGGGGACCAAGTTCGTACTACTAGCCAGTAGTCAGAGGGTACCAGGAAGGCACCGGTTGGCCGTCACCTCGACTAGGTGAGTGGGCGACGCTAGGCTCTGCAGTCTCACGGACCAGGAGGCGTTGTCGGCGACCACGGTGGAGGTGCGAGCTGTCCCACGAAGGATGATGCTGTCGGCGTCGCTGGGCCCAGGATGGGGCAACAAGCCTTGGCAGATCTCAGGGCCACGGGGTGGGCCTAAGATGGCGTCTTGAGTGGACCAGGAGGGTCCGGGGTGCTTCTCGCAAAGATGGAAGCAAGGGCCAGTCTGGAGCAACCAGACCAGCAGTGATGATTCTCGGATGTCGTCACAGAAGGGCACAAGCCAGCGGCGAGTGACCAGACAACGTGCTGAGCAGCGAGCAGAAGGGCCCCACGCAGATCGTGGAGATGCTGGGAGACTGCACTTCGGTGCTAGAGCGGCTCAGGGTCGGGGCTTTTCGGACCCCAGAGCACTCACCAGAGAGTTACCTCGATGGTCGTGCTGGTTTTTAAGAGCGTGCAGGTTCTGATGATGGCCGGTCCCTCGAGGTCTCGTCGCACCCACAGATCACAGCTGAGCTGATGACGTGGGTAGAGGTCAGAGGTGCCAGGGAAGCCGGTTCTCGTCGAGCTGGGCCGTCGGATCCTTGAGGAAGGACTTGCAGCAAACCGCAGAGTTCTTAGTTGGTGCCCGCTGATGCAGGGTGACTACTCCTTAGCCACAAGGGAGAAATCTTGAGAAGAGTCTTGAGTGTCCTTTCGTAGAAAGTAGTTCTTGATTCAAAGATGATCTAATTTGGAAGGGTCCCCGCTCCGGTCTTTATCCTAAAGAAAGGGGTGGGTACATGACTAGGTCCTGCCCTGAGGGTGGGACCAGGAAGGGGGGTAGTTACGCCCCTCTCCCCTGCCGGGCTTTCCCCAGGCCAGGGCTGTCGCCCCTGGAACTGGTTCTAACCGGCAGATGCGTAGTGAGCACCGGGGTGCCACTCCGCAGTCACCTTCTCGCCAAAGCCCTACCTACCCAGAATACACAAACCCTGTCTGGGACGGTGCGAACAGCGCCCTCGACAGGAAACCCTTTGTCCAAGTGCTCCTCGCTGGAAGGACTCCCAGCAGCAGGAGGTCAGACTTGTGTCTGTGGTGGCAGCATCCATTTTGTGGAGCTGAGGCTTCAGTTAACTTTAACCGGGGTTCACAGTTACGTACATGTCGTGTCCCTCTAGAAGGGTGGGATACTAACCTCATCGCCAGAATTGGTGAGAGGGCAGCACCCCGATTCGTATGACACCTTACTCGACATGCTTTGATAACGCGATACCGGAGTTACCGATGTGGTACGCGTTATCATGGAACAGCTATTGGGTCTTGATTCTGCAAGCTGCAGCCGGGCTCGGCTCGGGCCTGAACCTAGCTCACACGAGCCCACGCACTCTGCCTTCAGGATTGATAAGGCCTGCCATAGGAGTGACTGATAGGGACTCGGGTGTCCATTGTATGGTTAGATATAGGGCTACTATACCTAAAGCGAAGGGTGGTTACACGTCTTCGCCCCAGCTGTCGTGCAGCCAGTTGTGTCAAATTTAAGAGGCCAGCCAGGGGTGGCATAATACATGCTGCAGCCCCTGGCGGCCCTGGGTACACCTATGCCCTGCGTTACGGGGTCTGATAAGGTGGCCCAGTACCAATTGGTAAATGCACCTAGGGTACATATCGTAATTTAGAAAGAGAACAGCCAGGCTGTGGGTCTGATTAGCAGGCCCACAGCCAGAGAAAGTCGTAAACCAGTGAAACAAAAGCAAAAAATCTGGGTGATCATAGGATTGCAGACCCTACTCTCCTACACTGACAAAGCAGTATTGTGGACTGAGGGGATGCAGCTAAGCAGCCTACTTTTATAGAACGTCTTCTAGTGAAGCACACACCTGCCAGAAAAGCTGCTGCAGAATGAACTCGCTTTCGTGCACTATGCTGGAACAGTCAATGATTGATTACATAAACTGTTCTAAGTCTGTGCTACTGGATAGCCTTAAGCGGCGCTTTGTGCATAAAGACGCCATAGTGATTGCTTGCATGGCTTCTGTGAGGTCTGGGTCAGTCAGTAAGACACAGATTGTAAAGCGGAAGCAATCTTTTGAGAGAGACGCAGAATGTTTGAGTGGGGCTATTTGAGGAGCAGGTAGTAACACTGCACTTTAATGTGGGAAGCATTTGGTGAATTGTAATGTCTGGAGTTCAGCTTTTAACGAAGTGGCAGAAAATCAACCCATCTACTTTGGATACCATTCTATAGTATAGTATGTATCAGCATAACCAAGACCCATATCTATCTTCCACCAAAAAAATAGATTTTTGCTTATTGCCTGCACCTTGGAACATATACCATCATCATACGGATTCCCAGCACAATCGCCTTGCAACTAGCGTCTCTGTTATAGGTTATGCACAGTTCCAGTTGGTGTCCATGAAGCTCCAAGCCATTCTTTTTGGGTAACAGTCAAGTTCTAATTGTAGTGTGAGCATTCTCTTTAACTCTTATAGACCCAGTCCCTTGAGCTATCGAGTGCACCTCATTCTGAGCAGCTGTGGTACTAAGCAGGACCCCTGGCCTTCTTACTGTATCCAGGAGTACATGCAGTTACTTATTTGTGTATTCACTCCTGGGACATAACCCTCTGTATGTGGGGTCTTCTGACATTATGTACCAGCCCTCCACTGCTCTTGCGCTGGCCTGCAGTGCAGCTCTGGATTACATTGTCAGCACTATCTAAACTTAAGTCCCAGCACCCATTTTGGTGCCAAGTGATTTATGGGTGCATTCATTGTTTTTTCCTTGTCACCAAAGGGTGGCTCTTCTTTATTTGAGCCTCTTCTATATTCTGAGAGGTTTTTTTTCATATTCTAGAAGCTTCACAGGGGCGACTCCTCCATGTGGGTTGAGGAGCGTCACCCTACAGCTTTCTCTTAGTGCGATAAGCAGAAACATAAAATGGTATTATAAATGCCATTTTTAGGGCTCGGGCCTACGTCACACTGCGTAGCAGTGTAGGCGGAGCCCAAGAGTCCTTGTGTGAGGGTCTCCGAAAACCTACCTAACAAATTCCTGGCTGCTCGTGATTTTTCGTCCTTTTTTTTGCTAGCGGCATGGCAATTGGGCTTCGCATGCGTGTGTTTGTAGAATAGAGCACGCAATAGGCCATAGGCGGTAGAGTAGCTCCGCCCATGGCATATTGTGTGCGGTCACGCGCACCAGAAGGCCATATTTCTTCAATTACCAGCTGTCAGGGGCCGCGGTAATTGAAGACAGATGCTGGGCGCGCGTGCACCACTCACAAGTTTCTTTTTGTCAGCTGTGTGTGTGCGCATGCCGCCTCCTGGCCAAACCTTGACTTCAGTCTTGAGACGATAGAACATAAGCATGAAAGGGTGAATATAACGGTCAAAAAGTAAACATGTCATAGCAGCAAATACGTTATCGCATCGTGTTGTGAGCTGAAGAGTCCTTTACCAAAGTGATGCTCCGACATGAAAACAAGTAAAACCCGGTGTAAGGTTCACGAGGTGAGAAAATGGTAACAAGATGTGAATCAGTGTACAAGCTTTAAGCAGTGGCAGGGTGGTTCAAAACGGGGCTGTTGATATCAATACGCGAGCATGCACGTACGTTTTCACGAACAAACTTACATGCAGAAACTCCACTCAGTTCTTTTCGGTTTGGTGAATTACTGTAATGATAAACTGAGCAAGGTGCACAACAGTTAGAAAAGTGTAACAATATTGCAATTAAGGAAGCTGTGAAATGAGATTACAAAAGTACGCTTACCCGACTGGTGAAGTTACAAACCTATACAATTATTCTTGTGAGACGCGGGCGCGAAGGTGCTTCAATGTTAGTAAATGGTAGATAGGTGTATCCAGAAGTATAAGCAGTAATCAACAAAAGACTGTGAATGGTGCGAGTACCGGCTGTGTGAAACTTGAGTATGAAAAAGGATGCGCAATTGATTCCAAAAGTCGTGCTGCTAAAAGACTGTCACATCATGAAACAAAAATTAAACAAAATGTGTGTCAGCAGGTGAACTTCAGAAATGTTAATGTGGATAGTAGGCGCGTACGTCCGAGAGGGTGAGCGCGTCTGAACTACAACAGTGATGAACATCAACAAAAGACTGGTAGTCTTGAAATAGAACGGACACTTAGAAAAGATACTTGAATCATTCTTAAATTCGTACTTTTGGAGAAGTCCCATCGTGCGGAAAACATATGTACAAAAGACTGGTAATCTTAAAAGAGTGCGGACAATTTAAAAAGATGCTTAAAGTGGTCTGAGATTCATACTTCTGAAGAGCAGTCACAGCCTGTAAACCACATGTTGCAATACATATATGAACAAATAATATAAGCAGATGAACTTTGTAAAGTGTAAATATTACTAATATCACATGTGCAACTCTTACGATGAAATAAAAAAATGCAAAGTAATGTAATTACTATGAACAAAAGCCCATTCTAAAGAGATGTAACAAGGACAATCGGAAAAATAATTATAATAAGTGTAGAGCTAATGTAATTCTGGAAAATAAATGCACACAATAAATACATATATGCTCTGCGATCTAACTTCCGCTGGTACCCAATTGCCTGTGATCTTCTCCCTCGGTTTCAAAATACTGTTAGAGAGAACAACTAAGATCAAAACATTCATTTAGCCCCTTGTTTAAACGTGTTCTTTATGTTATCGTAATTTCTTTAGGGGTGGGGAAGCCTGGCTCTGGCTCAGCTCGAGGTCCTGTTGGAACCTCAAGTCCATGACGAGTCAAGCTTTCAGGTGCCTTGTGCTTCCCTCCTACCTCGTTCCTGGGTGTTGCATAGAGGCCAGGCCTACGGACTCGTGTTTGAGTCTCGGCGTCTGCTCAACATCCTGTGATTCTGGGCAAATCAATTACACCCCCTCCCATCCCTATATGAATGGCGGCCCTGTGTAATACAAGTGTTGGTAATGAAAAGCCTCCAATACCTGTGGGTCTAGTTCTCACTAATTAGAAACTGCAGAAAAATGCCCACCGGAAAAAACAAAGCCGTAGCCAAATATATTGCAATTTGCTGGCTATTTGGTTCTAAGTGAAGCGAGCACACGTGGATAAATCACGACTTCCCCTCGTAAATTGTCTGATTTTAGGTAAATATTTTATTTCACCAAAACTCATTTCCTTCATTATCTGATATGAAAGTACTCTCAAATATATGCGTTCATAATGCATTTGTACAAAAACCTATTGTGTTTAATGTAATATGCTGCAATGCTGCTCTGTGATACTCTGGGCAACATTCAGGTTTATACGACAACTATCTTGTTTCTGAATTCACAAATGGTTCATGTTTAAAAACAGTCCGATAAATAAGTACTTCCCAGTGCATTGGTATAATGTGACATATTAATGTCACAGCTTCTACATGTTAAAGAAATGCACTTTTTAGTGCAGAGTGAGTGCAGAGTGTGAGTGAGTGCAGTGTGAGTGAGTGAGTGCAGAGTGAGTGCAGAATGAGTGCAGAGTGTGAGTAAGTGCAGAGTGAGTGCAGAAAGAGTGCAGAGTGTGACTGAGTGCAGAGTGAGTGCAGAATGGGTGCAGTGTGAGTGAGTGCAGAGTGAGAGCAGAATGAGTGCAGAGTGTAAGTGCAGAGAGAGTGAGTGCAGAGTGAGTGCAGAGTGAGAGTGAGTGCAGAGTGAGAGAGAGTGCAGAGTGAGAGAGAGTGCAGAGTGAGAGAGAGTGCAGAGTGAGAGAGAGTGCAGAGTGAGAGTGCAGAGTGAGAGTGCAGAGTGAGAGAGAGTGCAGAGTGAGTGCAGAGTGAGAGTGAGTGCAGAGTGAGAGTGAGTGCAGAGTGAGAGTGAGTGCAGAGTGCAAGTGCTGCAGAGTGCGAGTGCTGCAGAGTGTGAGAGTGCTGCAGAGTGTGAGAGTGCTGCAGAGTGTGAGAGTGCTGCAGAGTGTGAGAGTGCTGCAGAGTGTGAGAGTGCTGCAGAGTGTGTGAGAGTGCTGCAGAGTGTGTGAGAGCGCTGCAGAGTGTGTGAGAGCGCTGCAGAGTGTGTGAGAGCGCTGCAGAGTGTGTGAGAGCGCTGCAGAGTGTGTGAGAGCGCTGCAGAGTGTGTGAGAGCGCTGCAGAGTGTGTGAGAGCGCTGCAGAGTGTGTGAGAGCGCTGCAGAGTGTGTGAGAGCGCTGCAGAGTGTGTGAGAGCGCTGCAGAGTGTGTGAGAGCGCTGCAGAGTGTGTGAGAGCGCTGCAGAGTGTGTGAGAGCGCTGCAGAGTGTGTGAGAGCGCTGCAGAGTGTGTGAGAGCGCTGCAGAGTGTGAGAGAGTGCTGCGTGAGCGCAGAGGGAGAGTGAGTGTAGGGTGCAGAGTGAGTGCATAATGAGCGCAGAGTGAGAGTGAGTGCAGAGTGAGAGTGAGTGCAGAGTGAGTGCAGCTGCCGAGTGAGTGCAGAGTGAGTGCAGAGTGAGTGCGAGTGCAGAGTAACTGCAGAGTGTGACTGCAGAGTGAGTGTGACTGCAGAGTGAGTGTGACTGCAGAGTGAGTGTGACTGCAGAGTGAGTGTGACTGCAGAGTGAGTGTGACTGCAGAGTGACTGCAGAGTGAGTGTGAGTGGAGAGTGACTGCAGAGTGAGTGTGAGTGGAGAGTGACTGCAGAGTGAGTGTGAGTGGAGAGTGACTGCAGAGTGAGTGTGAGTGGAGAGTGACTGCAGAGTGAGTGTGAGTGGAGAGTGACTACAGAGTGAGTGTGACTGCAGAGTGACTGCAGAGTGAGTGTGACTGCGGAGTGACAGTGACTGCAGTGTGCGAGTGTGCAGGGTGAACAGTATGCGAGTGTGCAGGGTGAACAGTGTGCGAGTGTGCAGGGTGAGCAGTGTGTGAGTGTGTAGGGCCAGTGTGTGAGTGTGCAGGATACGAACTTGAACTAAGTCCACCACACACACATACATAAGACCACACACATAAGACCACACACACACACACACACCACACACACACACATCAGTCTCTCACCACCACACACTCACCACCACCCAACACTCACCACCACACACTCACCACCACACACTCACCACCACACACTCACCACCACACACTCACCACCACACACTCACCACCACACACTCACCACCACCCACACAACCACCACACACACAACCACACACCACCAGCCGTCAGTGCACGCTTTCACCAGGCACAAACACCACCAGGCATCAGTGCACGCTTCCACCGCACCAAGCACACATAACACCAGCCATCAGTGCACGCTTTTACCAGGTGCACTCACCACCAGCCGTCAGTGCACGCTTTTACCAGGCGCACTCACCACCAGCCGTCAGTGCACGCTTTCACCAGGCACACACACCACCAGCCACCTGTGCACGCTTTTACCAAGCACACACACCACTAGCCGTCAGTGCACGCTTCCCCCAGGCACATACACCTCCAGTCGGCAGTGCACGCTTCCACCAAGCACACACGCCATCAGTGAACAATTTCTACAGGCACACACACCAACAGCCATCAGTGCACACATCAATTGTTAACGCATCCACAATAAACTATTGTACCAATCGCAGTATGGTGCACTTTACTTTTAAACATATTCATCTAAAGCGCAGCATGCCACCATTGATAATATTCCAATACAACCCATATATTTCTACTACACACCACATGCATACACTCCATAAGACATGGATAAAACACATTGCCATTTACAATGCCATTACCTCTAACTCAAATAAATCCGAGACCTATTGCTTTTCTTTTTTTCTTTTTTTTATTTTTATTTTGCAAAACACAGAGAAAAAACAGTAAACAAAAGTTACCGCATCGGGTGCATAGATGGTCCCACACAGTGGGAAAACAATAAAGCAGGACGAGGCAATAAAGCAATGCAAGGGAAGCGAGTAGATTCTAGGCTCCAGCATCCGCAAGAAAGATGTAGTCTCATATGTAACCCCAAGGCGGGGAATACTTCTGGACCAGCCGGCAGAAGTTCCAGAGTCACAAAGCCGTTAAACTAAGCCTCGTCCCAGCGGCACATAGGCCCCAATAGCGGAACACAAACTCAACTTCCCTCATCCCACCCCCCCCCCCCCTCCCGTGACGGCGCCTCATTCATTCCTCACTCACTCAGCACACACACTTAGAGCTGAAACAAATGTAGGGTCCTCAACGATGCTGGGCAAACTGCCGAGGGTAAACCAGTAGAAAGAAAGGACACCAGGGGACCCCATATGTGCCTAAAGTTTTTGTAGTTGCCCAGGAAGATGTCCGCCATTCTCTCAAGACTCAGGAGCCTCCACAGTCTAGCGTGCCAAAGTGAGATCGCCGGTGCCTCCTTACGTTTCCAGGCTGCCGCCAGTGTGAGCTTGGCAGCGCCGAGGCAAAGCCACAGAATCTTCTTGTCCGCGCGCGTCTGGTGCTCGAGGCCAGGATCCCGCAGCCCCAGGAGTACGGAAGCCAAAGAATTATCTATGGGATACTGCAAAATATCTTTGATATGGGATAGGATCTCGTCCCAGAAGGGTCTAATGATCGGGCAGTCCCACCAGATGTGGCGGAAGTCCCCCAGTAGCCCACAGCCCCTCCAACATCTATCCGAGACGGCCGGGTAAATACGGTGAAGTCGGGCGGGGACCATATACCATTGCGTGAGAGTCTTCAAGTGAGCCTCCCTCAGGAGAATTGAGTGGTTAAATTGCGTCATGTCCCTCCACAACGCCGACCATTCTCCATCGGCGATGTCCCTCCCCACCATCTCCTCCCATTGTTCCATGTAGCGCGGCCTAGGAGAAAGGGCAGATCGAAGCAACAGACGGTATAGAAAGGAGATGGCCCCCTTCATGGTAGATGTTTTCAGCAGGAAGGCCTCAAAGTCGGAGGGAGGCCTCGTGGCAGCCTCCCGAACTCCCGGTGACGTGGCCCAGTGGAGCAGTTGTAAATGCCTGTATTTTTCAGTTGGCTGCACTTGATAATCCCGCATGCAATTCTCAAAGGTTAGGGGGTCAGAGCCGTGGAACAGATGGAGCAGTGCACGGCATCCCCCCCTCCCTCCAAGTATCAAAGGGGCCCTCGGCGAGTGCCGGCGGGAACGCCGGGTTGAAATATAATGGAGTGAATGGAGACGGGAAGGTCGTCCATCGCTCATCCCCCGCCAGGGAGTCCCACACTTTCAGTGTGGTCCCTGTGGGCGTACTAATGTACGCGTTCACCGGTCGATCACGCTTGGGCTTCCAGGCCAGATCCCAGATGGACCGGCCAGTCACGCTCCGGTCCATATGCAACCAGTGTTTGTCGGAAAATTGCTGCGACCATTCTACCATGACTCTCAGTTGGGCAGCTTTATAGTAGAGGGATAGATCCGGGAGGCCGACCCCCCCGTCAGCTCGCATCCGTCGCAAGAGTGTAAACGAAAGCCGAGCCCGACCTCCCTGCCAAACAAATTTTAAGATCAATGTTCTGAGCTGTCCAAAAACTGAAGTGCTCAGTGGGATCGGCAGGGCCTGAAAAAGATACAAGTATTTGGGAAGAAGGACCATTTTTATGGCATGCACCCTACCGAGCCATGACAGGAATTTGGGCTTCCACTTCTCCAGTTCGGCCCGCGTCTTGGCCAGCAGGGGTGGGAAGTTGGCTGCAAATAAGCCCCCCACCGTAGGAGTGAGGTGGACTCCTAAGTAAAGTATCGAGCCCGAAGCCCAGGCCAGTGGTGTCGATGTTTTTACCTGAGCAACGTCGGCTTGTGATAAGGTTAAATTCAGGACATAAGACTTGCCATAGTTTACCTTGAAGCCAGCCACTCCCTCGAAGTCCAGCAATATATCCTGCACGCATGGGAGAGAATTAGCGGGGTCAGCCACCGATAGGAGAACATCATCCGCAAAGAGAGAGATTTTGTGCTGCTCCCCAGTGAATGGAATGCCCTTCACCCCCTCATGCTCCCGGACCGCCATCGCTAAGGGTTCAATGCTGAGCGCAAACAATAAAGGAGAGAGGGGGCATCCCTGTCTGGTACCGCGCGAGTGCTGGAAGAAGGCCGATAGGTGGCCGTTCACCGCCACCCTCAAGCGGGGGCTACAGAAATTAGCCCTCACCATGGTGATGAACCTGTCGGAGAACCCAAACGCCTGCATCGTGTGAAATAGAAAGCTCCAGTCAACACGATCGAAGGCCTTCTCCGCATCTAGGCCCACCAATACCGCCGGAATGTGGAACCTGTTCGCCTTCTCAATGAGATGAATCACCCTGCGCGTATTGTCATGCGTCTGGCGGCCTTTGATGAATCCGGACTGATCCGGATGAACAATCGCCGGTAACAAGTCCTGGAGGCGGCTTGCTAGAATCGCCGAATACAACTTCGCGTCGATATTAAGTAAGGCTATGGGGCGGAAGGAGGAACAGAGCTCAGGATCCTTCCCTGGCTTCGGCAGGACTGTTATCACCGCCTCCGCCAGAGTCCCGGTATTCACTCCGGACGTAGCCATGTCGTTGAAGAGGGCAACTAGAAAATCGCACACCTCAGTTGCGTAGGTTTTATAGAAGACAGCAGTGTACCCGTCCGGGCCGGGGGCCTTATGTAATTTCAACTTTGTAATGGCGGAGAGGACTTCTTCCCTCGTGATCGGAGCCTCTAACAAATCATTCCACGCCCTGGAGACCTGCGGGAGTGGCAAGCGCTGCAGGAACTCCTGCTGCGCTGTCGCATCCAGCACCTCGCCCGTATACAAATCGGCATAAAAGCTGCCAAATATGTCCGCCTTCGCCCCGTCACGATGACAGAGAACTCCTGCGGGGTCTTTGATCCCCCCTATGTATTCTCGTTCCCTCTTGTCCCGCAATTGCCGGGCCAAGTGTCTGCCAATCTTATTGCCACTAGAGTATGAATGCCGCCCCAGTCGCAAGAGAGTAAGCTCGGCTCTATTTGCATAGTGTGCCTTCAGTTTGCCCCTAACCGCCGTAAGTGGACGTAAGGTCACCCTCGAGGGATTGAGCTTATGGGCCCTCTCGAGTTCAAGCACCTCTGCTTCCAGTGCGTCCCGTTCCTTTCTACGCAGGGTGTTAAGTTGCGAATTGAGGCCCAAGCACGTCCCTCTAATCGTCGCCTTAAAGGCGTCCCACGTGGTCGTCAGAGAAGTATCCGACGGTGGATTGCAGTCGAAAAATTCACGGATGGCCAGGCGCAAGGCTTGGTTAGAAACCTCGTCCCTAACCACCGACGCCGGGAAGTACCACTTTCGGCAAGCGGTGTCGGGTGGCGACCAACGGAGAGTGAGCACCAAGAGACTGTGGTCCGACACCGAGATCGGAAGAATGGCGGCATCTAGAATGTTCCCTCTGAGGGACTGGCTAAGAAAAATGTGATCCAAGCGGGAGTAGGAGTGGTGCACATGTGAAAAGAATGTGTAGTCTTTCATGGCCGGGTGGAAAAAACGCCATCCGTCTACTAGACCCAACTCCCCCACCCCCTGCTGCGTGGCGTCCGAAAAGACCCCTGTGTCCGCCCTACGCCCCCCCGAGCTGTCCAAGTCCCTGTCCCACACCAAATTAAAGTCTCCCAACAGGAATAAAAGCCCTTCCGCAAAGTCCCCAATCTTCACCAGCAATTCTTGCAAATACTTGTTCTGGCCTGCATTGGGCATATATACCACCACAAACGTACACAACCTGCCCTGAATGTGCCCCTTAACCATCAGCCAACGGCCCTCCTTGTCGTGTCGGACCTCTACTGGTTGAAAATGCAACGTAGCCCTGAACAGAAGCGCCACCCCCCGGTGCTTCGTAACAGCAGAGGACCTGTAAACAATGGGGTATGCCCTATGGCGGAGCCTCAACTCATCCTTCCGAGCCAAGTGGGTTTCTTGCAGTCCAACTACATCAAGTTGATGATCCATCACATACTTCAGTACTCTCTGCCGCTTCTGTGGCGAATTCAAGCCCTTAACATTCCACGTCCCTACACTAAGCGGCATCGCGGATATAAATCCCAGAATTCGCTCTCAGCATGCCAAGTGCCACCCACCCCGCATTCAGCCCCGCCCTCAGGCAACAGATAACTAGTAGCTTCCAGAACATTCGCGGCACTATAGCGCCAACAGTAGAATACGTACTCAGCAGCAGACACACAACAAACATCCCCTTCGGCCTTCCGTCACGGGTCCCTCCCCACTGTCCCCAACAACCCCCAACCCAACCCCACCCCAATAGACAAGTAAACCAAGCATAGCACAAGTCATGGAGTCCCCCCGGCCCCGAACCCCCAACCTCCCCAACACCAAACCCTACCCGTAGAGAAGGGAACAACAAACAAAAGGAGTGGAAATCATAAAGGATAAATAGAATACTCATCAGGTCCAGTAGTCCAATGTTCGTGAGGAGCCTTCCTAACCGCAAGTGGAGCAGGGGTGCCAAAGGGTCAACCCCCGCGGCCATGGTCCGGGGTGTCTTCCCAAAAAGTACATCCATACCCCAGACCGAGGCACCGAAGTCCCTCCGGCGCCGATCCTGGTCAGGTCAAATCCATGGTGGTCATGCCGCTCCAGAGCTTTGTTGCGTATCCGCCAGAGTGGCTGAGGCCACCGAAGCCACTGCGTCGACCCTTTCCTGCAGAGTAGAGGCGCGATCCGGCCGCCGCCGGTCTGGGGAAGCCCCCACCCTATGCCAAGAGGGCGAGCGGTGACGTCTCCGAGTTGGCGAAGCGTTCGCCTCCTGTGAAGAAGGGACATCCTGTAGACCCAAGAGGTCCTTTGCTACCTGGAGAGAATTAATCTGTGCCAGCCGATTCTGCCAACGGAAGATGATCCTGAAGGGGTGGCCCCATGAGTAGGAGATGTTGCGTTCTCTCAAGAAGGAGGTCACCGGGCGGAACTCCCTCCTCTTCCGCAGTGTGGAGGCTGCCAAGTCCTGGTACAGCTGAGGGGCATGGCCCCTGAATTGCAGTGACGGGATGGCCCTGGCCTTGCGGAGAATACGTTCTTTGATTTGGAAGTTATGAACACAGACGAGGATGTCAGGAGGGGGACCCCCTCCACGCCTAGGCAGACCAACTCTGTGTACTCTGTCCATCTCGATCTCCCTCACCTCCTCCTCGTCCAAGATCTGTAAAAACAAATCCCGGACGTAGCCACGCAGGTCTCCCGCCTCGCCATCCCATGGCACCGCCCGAATGCGGATGTTGTTCCTCCTGGAACGGTTTTCCAGGTCCTCCGTGTGCAACTGTAGGTCCAGATTCTGTTCGGTGAGGCGGATGATATCTTGTTGCAGTAGATGCACATCATTAGCCATGCTCAAATCATGGTCTTCCAGGGTCGCCACTCTCTCGCCAATGCCGTCCACGTCTCTGCGCACTTCCCTCAGGTCAGAGGCCAATTGAGCCCGGAGCTCAGAAATGTCCTCCTTCATGGAGGCAAATAGTTCGGTCATGAAGGCCTTAGTAGCAGGCGCCTCGTCGTCCGACACCTTCTGCGAGCCACTGGCCCCCGGGGACGCCGGCTGCTGAGAGGACTTGGAAGCTCCATCCTTGCCCTGTCGACCCCCCTTTCGTGACAAGGTGGACATCTTGGCTGGCGGATCGCAGACCGGAGGATCAGACCACCCCAGTCAGACAGGGATCAGGCGCTATGGGAGCTCGTGGAGCCCGTGGGCCGCAACGCTTCCCTCCAGGCAGCTCAAACGGAACCCCCTCACTGTCCAGGGCTCACCGGGAGGCAGATTTGAGGCAGGCGGCCCATATGCGGGGGATCAGGGGTCCCCACCACCAACTATGTGTGATCGGGAGGCAGGGCTTGTTAGGGCAATGCAGTCACAGTCCACTCCGTAGTCAGCGCTATCCACGTCGTGGCCTCCGGGAAGGAACTGAAATGGAACTGTGTCAGACTCAGAAGTTCCCAGGGGCAAGGGTGCAGCAATCCGGCCCCAGCAATCCGCCCCCCCAACGGGGTCTGTGATCCAAATGGCCCTACTCCGCTTGCACGGGGCCGTGGATCTCGACGCAGGACGCCCTGGCACCACGTGGCAAATGCAATCGTCCAGCCAGCCCACGCCTATATGCCAAGTGTAGCGTCGCAGCTGCTGTAGGTAGCGCCAGGTCCCGCTGCCCCAGGCACCACGGCCGCTCCCGCCCTTTCCTGGGAAGGCACTCACCCTGCCGACGAGCCCTCGCTCGGACCGGCACCGCAGTTGGGCCCCTTCTTCGTCCCTTCACAGCCCGTTCCACCATCAGCACTGGGCCCCGCGTGGTTCCGCTCCTCTCCAACGGCCCTGTTCTGCGTCGCCCGCCGGTAGTCTGCCGTGTCTGGGCGCTCCGTGGCGCGCTCACCGCACCTCCTCCGTCCGGCCGCCGGCGTCACCTCCACGGTCCGGCTGTTCCCGCCGTCCTCTGCAACAGGGCTCCAATGCCCAGGCTCGTTTCCTTGCCGGCAGGACCTCCGCCCCCACCGCCAGCAGGCGCCGAATATGTACCGGCGGCACCTCTTCAAGTACCGCGAGTGCCGCAGATCACTACGCCGGCTCCCCGATCACGCGAGGCCGGTGCTTCCTAGGCCCCAGAGGCTAGGTATCCCCGTGATCGTTCCCAGGGTCACTCCGCTCCGCTGACGGCACCGCTGCACTCCGCTGCGTTGGGGGCACTTCCGCCACCCTTCAGGACCCGGGCAGCTACACCAGGACCGTGCTTTCAGTAGCTTTTTCGGATCGGCGCCGGAGAGACCTGAGAAAGCGTCCTACTCCGACGCCATCTTGGCCACGCCCCTATTGCTTTTCTAATGCTTGTATGTTACTGCTTCTCGCACTGCGAGAAAGAAGAAGGGTTTGGTTGGGGGCTGGTGGGTGGGTCTGCTCGAGGGCAGGGGAGGAGTGGCTAGCCCTATGCTGCGGGCCTGGCTTTTTGGACGGGCCTATGAGGCCGACCAAACCAGTCATGCACACTCTCCCTTTTCTCCATGTAGGCTTTATGCAGCCTACATAGAGAAAACGGCATCCCCACAGACGCCTGTGTGGTCGGCGTCCCAACCAATCACAACGCTGCCATTGCAGCATTGTGATTGGTTTAGAGGATGAGAGGGAGGCTGACTTCTTCCTATTCCTGCAGAGGCAGGAAAGCAGGAGCAGTGAAGATGCGGGACCTGGGAATGGTATGTTTTTTTTTGTTATTTAACACCCCCTCCGTGTGACCCCCCCCCCCCTCGCGACCACTCGCCCATCCCCCACCTCGCGCAACCCTGCGCCCGTCCCCCGCACCCGTGAGCCATGCCGGCTGTGACTGAAAGCTGCATTGCTAGGTCATGATTGCGCAGCTAAAGTGGGACACACAAGGATGTGGCTATCTAGAGGTTGCTCATGCAGGGCCCCTGGGTAGATTTTTCAAATATGCTTCCTTCAAAATAATAGAGGGAAAAAACTTTTAAATACTTCTTTTAACTTAGTTACACAATTTTTAACATAACACATTCAATGGAACTCTATACATAAAACAACACAGGCGGGACATGCCATGGTGGGGTGACCGCGTTCTCACAATAGCTTAAGCCTCCAGGCATACTATGCAACATAGCAATAGTATGCAATAATTTTGCAATTAAGACGTCAACCATCATTTTATTCCATCAGCTACCTACCAGACATTTGGCGGGTATTAGGCACACGTAGCAATTGAAGATATAAATAGTTTGGCACTGTCCTCTGATCTCACACACCCAAAAAAACTCAAAGCTAACAATCAGCCTACTTGACCACACACTGCCAAAAATTAACCAGATTCCAGTCTGTGCTGGAAAGTCAAACGAAAGGGGGTTTCATCAGGATTGTGCTGATAATGGATGTTCTCGTTATTAATCACAATGTTTAACACCTATTGATTCATTCTCAGCAGGTCGTTGGTTTGCTTGAAGCACTATCTAGGTAATTAGTCACTTTAACTGTGGTTCTCATTATGATGGTGTTTGAACTGGCCAAATACACAGAGCGAAACAGAAGCCACACCTTATTGTTTGGGGTGGTTGGAATTGAGAATTTGTTTACTTGGATAATGTACCACTTCACCCTTTTTTAGATTTTACCTGAATGTGAAATCTATTGTATTTAATATAAACCTTAAAAGGGGCTTACATTCCGCCCTTACTTTTCATTGGTTTGTGTTCTTGCCACTTACTTTTCCTACATTTCTGTTGGCTATCGCATACTATTTACTATTGATCCACGTGTGTTTCTCAGATCAGTATCCAATTGCCCAAGTACTATGTTCATCCGTTTTGTGGAACTTTTTTTAATGTTTTGCCTTCACAGTGCTTGCACTGTGCCTATTTACATGATCTCCCTGTGACTGCACGCATTTCAAGCCTGCTGGTGGCTGTGTTAAGGGTCACATGACCATCAGCGGTGGGGCTACTTCTGTAGCAGCAGCTCTTCGTCAATCGGGAGACAAATCAGGTTTTTTAATTTTTTTTGCAATTTTAGTATAGACATGACACAAAGGTAGTGAGAGCTTTGATTTCATTTGCGCCCAAATTGCGCGACAAACTCAATCCTTCTGGAATACAAGGAAATTAATAATAAGGGTACTCGACAGGACAGCCTGTGGCTTGGTCCCAAACTTACTCAATGGCACCAGTCAGAGATGGCCTTATACCGAACTGCCGGGCTGCTGGCTGCCTCCATTACCACTCCGCACTACCCCTCTTCCTAAACCCTTTTCCACCCTACACAGAATAGGATGGCATCAGAGAGAACCACTCGCGGCAAATGGCCCTACGCCTACTCTAACTCACATACATGACAACTTGGGAAACAGTTGCACGCCACAGAAGCCAAATATTGACTTTACATCTATTGACCATCTCGGAATTCTATGCGACGGACTAGGTGTGGCTAAGGTGCAGACAATACTCCAATCTTAGACTAGCTTGTACATTAAGGGACTCTTTCTCCCTTAAATACGTTCAGCCATGCGATTGGCTGTTTCTGAACCAGAAGTACTGCAAGACAAAACAACATCTGTGTGGAGAAAAATAAAAAACGACGGAAGAAGTGAGTTTAAATCGCACGCTACTAGAATGTGCTAGAGGATGGCTGATTTGAGTCTGTGGATGGTAGGAATGTTAACATTGTTATTTTTGGGCTAGCACTCCATGAGTGCATGCCCTCTCTTCCCATCCACTTTGCCTTGCCCAGCTCCCACCCACTCCTGTGACCCTTGCAGCCATCACAAGGTACTGCCAGCTGTAAAGCAGGGCATCATGAACATCCATGGACTCTCCAGGAGCAGTCACGGCCTAGGCTGCCATGTTTGCCGCCTGCCTGCCTCCCTGCCACATTTGTGGCTAGAACGCAGTATGGGCTATAAGAGGGCTGGCTCTAGGAAGCAAATCTAGTCTCAGAAGAAGCCCCCTCCATAGCAGGCCACTGGAAAGTATCCCAATGGGAAGCCCACCTGTGGGACAGTATGAAGCAATATTAAACTGCCGCTGCCAGCAGTGTGTCCTGTAGGAGAGCCTTCTTCTGCTGTGAAGTGTACTTATTGTAAATGCCAAAGTAAGGTAACAAAATGCCAACACACCCTCGTTCTAACACATTTCCTCCTGCTGCGCCTTACTTTTTCCTATGTTCCATCCATATTGTTTCTCGGCACCCTGCCCCCTACTCCCAGTGTCCTTTTTCATACCAGACCTTAGCTGCCACCCCCCAGCCGCCTGTTTTGCAGTGTGCCCAGGAGTTTTGCACTGCACATCTCCCAAACCCCCAAAAATACATATATTACAGGTTTTTGCAGATAAATGCCACAGTGTATTGAAACCATGCATATATTACAGGTGGGGATTGCATCATTGATTGAACCTTCAAAATCCTTAGAAGTATTTTCCCCCTGCTCCCGAGAGTGGCCAAGAGGCAGTCGCGCGTGCTCTTATTCTCTTGCGGCTTGATTACTCGAATGCTTTGTTCATTGGCTTACCTGGCTATCTGTTGCAAAAGCTCCAAACGATACAGAATGCCACGGCTAGGCTCCTGTACAATGCCCCACGTCAAACCAGTGTTAGGCAATATCTACGAGATCTACACTGGTTGCCCGTGAGGCAGCGTTTCCTATTTAAGGCTATCACTCTGGCCCATCGGGCCCTGCATGGACTCGGCCCTTCCTATCTTAGGAAGCGCTTTGCCTTCTACGTACCTAACCGTCCCCTGCGATCTGCCTTTTTTCGCCGGGTGATTGTCCCGCGCTTTTGCAGAGTCCGTTTAGGTGGCCAGTCACTGTCGGTTAAATCCGCTACAGCCTGGAACCTGCTCCCTACCGATCTTCAGTTGACTCAAGAGTTCCTCCTCTTAACCCTTTCCATGCTCATGACGAGCTCAGCTCGTCATGATGCACGGTTGAGCTGTGCTGATGACGAGCTGAGCTCGTCATGAAACAATGGGAAATGGGCAGCATCCAGCACCGGAGGGGAAAACACCTAGCAGCGAAGGTGTTAAAAAAAACGCCTTAAAACGTATCTGTTTAGCCAGACCATCTAAATGACTTTTTTTCTGCTCCAGCTCACCCGCGCCAGGAATCTCCTGAGTATTAGTACGCGTTATAAAACTGCTATATCATATCATATCATGCTTTTTTCATATACTTTTGAGTGGAATTGGATGCCAGTTTTGTTTACATGTTGCACAGTTGAGCTGCAGTGCAACATTGCAACATTGCAAAAAGTTTTTTTAAAACGCCATAACGCGGTCAGGATTGACCGTGTCAAGGTTTTTTTTTTGTAACTTCAAGCTATGTTGCACAGCAATTCTGATACTTGAAAAGTAAAAAAACAATGACAAATCCAATAGATTTCACATATACTAAACCTATTGGCTTTGCCAATGCTTCTTCTACTTCTGGTGTCAATGTATTATTAGGGCATTTTGAAGTCCTTCCACTTTAATATAAGGCCCTGTCCTACTTACCTCCCTTTACCTCTAATCCCTAAAATGCTCTTACTGTTATTTACCACTACCCGCCTTTGAACTCTTAAGAAGTGTTACCTCCCTTTACTTTACCCTGAGCCCTAAAAATCCCTTACCCTCCTATACCACTAGCCACCCATAAACTGTTGAAATCCCTTACCTTTCTGTACCTCTACTCATCCTTCAACCCATACCCATCTCTTAATCCCCCCTTTTTTAAATGACATATTTATATAGCTAAAAAAATACTTTCCTGCGTGGTAAAGTCAACAAAACTGCGTGTGGTACTTACCTGTTTGGTTCTTGCCTCTATGGTACTTGCCTCTGTGGTACTTATTTGTTTGGTACTTGCCTCTGTGGTGCTTACTTCAGTGGTACTTGCCTCTGAGGTACTTGCCCTGTGATACTTGCCTCCGTGGTACTTGCCTCCGTGGTACTTGCCTCCGTGGTACTTGCCTCCGTGGTACTTGCCTCCGTGGTACTTACCTGTTTGGTACTTGCCTCTGTGGTACTTGCCTCTGAGGTACTTGCCTCTGTGGTACTTGCCTCAGTGGTACTTACCTGGGTGGTAAGGTCCTGAGCGGTAAAGGCTGTATGCAGCGGTGTATGGAAGTAGTTCCAGCCCTCTGGGCCTTGAATGAACAGCGTCTGGTGGACATGTGCTGCTTGGTTTCGAATGATTCAGAAAAGGGGGTGGTGATGAACAGAGTGTCTGAATTAAGCAGACCACTCTTACCCAGTCCAAAGATCAGGGCTTGATCCATCACCGTTTTTTAGCTCACTGCACCATCCCAGCTCAGAACTTGGCTATATGCAAATTAGTCTGACCCTGGCCCAGTGCATCATGGGAACAGGGCAGACCAAACTACCAAGCCAATTCTTATACTGGGAAGGAAACAAGCTTGGTTTCGAAGCACAAAGGGCTGAGGCTGGGGCGCACGGCCTTGGCACTTGTATGTCTTAGGCTGGAGCTTTTTGTTGCACGTTTTCACCAGGGTAAATGTGTGTTTTTTTGCAGTTGTGTGTGCCCAAGGCTTGCAGGCAAAGGATAAAACTGGCTCCAGCGATCCCTACGTCACGGTGCAAGTTGGGAAAACTAAGAAGAGGACAAAGACAATCTTCGGGAATCTGAACCCGGTGTGGGAGGAAAAATTCCACTTGTGAGTACCGAGCGCACACTTTGATTCTCAGCTTCCATGTTTTTGTATAGTATAGTAATGCACATTCTGTGTCGTGTTATCTGTTATAGAACGCACTGTACTTTGCAAAGCGGTAGGCTGCCCCCTGCACAACGTATTGTATGCATGTATGTGTATCCAGAAGAAGCTAGCATGTGCTCACGGTGCGTATTAACGTGTGTGATTGCCCGGTGGAAGGCACACACTTTTAAATTGAAACTCTTCAGGGAGGCTTGTGCGTGCTGGGGCGTCCCACGTGCTCGCCGTGATAGGCGATGCGAGTGTCAAAGGTCAGTTTATTTCACACTCACTGGCAGAGGCCTTCCGTGAACGAGAGAATACAATACAATTATCAGTGGGTAAAGGAGCCTGGCTCCAGGATGGGCACCAGCCAGGGCGCTCATTTGACGAGCGGCCAACGGGCACAAGGAGCAGTGTTTGAAGAGATCCGCTCTTGTCGGTCTGTTCCTGAAAGCTGCAGGTGTGACGTGGAACAATAGTGTCCATTTAACTGTGATTTTTCAGTTATTTTCACATTTAGTTTAATGAAAATAAATATTTAGATGTGGTTGACCATATTCTCCTAGCAAATGTAAGAGCCAAAAGCTCTCTAAACTGTTAATCTCTATTTTTTACCGGACATTCTTTCAAACACTAACCACTAACATCTCAAAAACGACTACATGTACTAATAAGAAATCAAACAAGCATTGACAATGCAAAGCAATGTTGTTTGGTAATGTTATTTATTTCAACCAGACAAGGAAAACCCAAAAATGCTTCGGGACTAAGGGTACTTTAAGCTGTAAGGAACGTCGGTCCCTAAGCGTACATGAAAGTGAGTGGTACAATAGGTGCCTTGATCAACACAGAATGAATATGGATTTTAAAAAGAAATCTAAGCTGTGCTGTTGTCTGAGTCAAAGTAGTTTAATCATGTCAGCGGATGCAATTACATGTTTTTACAATCATTTTATGCTGATTCGTAATAAATACAATTGTTTAGTATTCACCCATAGTCATATTCTCTGAGCCCTTAATCTAGGGTAGTTGTGTTACAATTCAGAGGGGGCCTGGTCTGACAGCTCAGGCTGGCCTGTCCATTTTGAAGTAGAACCAAGGCTGATTTGCATATCGCCTGTTCCACTCCAATATGGCTTGGTGGACTGGGTTAGTGGCCCAGTGTAGTTACCAGTGGCTGACACTATTTCAAGCAATTTACCCATTAACTTTTTATTTTCTTAAGGATACATGAATGCCTCTGAGATGCTCCCTCAGTTGCACAGATGGGTAGTCTTAAATATGGAAAGTGACTAGTTTGTACCCTGCTGGGATGCTATTATGATGTATGCCATTTTATATCTGTATGTTTTAAATACCAATGTGTGCCCGATACACAATTCTCTTTTTGTCACTAGTTGATGTTGTAGCAAGTGTTTTCTAAAACTGTATAAAAAAGGCGCATGCTCAATTCTGCAAAAAGTAAGAATGTATGAAGAATGTAAGTGGGGCTATGAACATGGATTGCAGTAACATCCTGTTGATTACTATGGCATACAGTAACCACGGGAGACTAAAAGATGAACAACCATTATACCAGTATGTTTTCCATACGTAGTAGAAATCTCTTGCCTTCTCGAGTTCGTCTTACTTTGAAGGTTTGTTTTAAGTGTTTGTCTTAAGGCTGGTACAGTTTGAAGCATTAATCGATACAAACTATTAGGTGGTACATGCTTTAATAGTAAGATCAGGACTGCATTCTTAGGTTTGTGAAGACAGAGGAATGGCTTCATACCACATTTCCCCCTGCATGACTAGCAGTGTGCAGCAGTCACCAGCAACAACGCATTGCTTGCTTAATACACATTCTCACACTCATTCCCAAACTGCAGGGCCTTGAAGCTCTGGATATCTTTGAGTTTTATATTTATTGCACTCTAGTAGAGTTGTTTAGTGGTCCGGAGTTTCCTTTCCATTTAATCTAACGATTCAGTTTAAAATAGATGTATGTGCAGTACTGATGGGCAGAGAGTTTCAATTTGATTGGCTCCCTCCCAAGAGGGAGCTTTAGCACTGGTGAACAGAGGAACATCTTGTGATCTGTGTCCTCTGTAGCAGTAGTCTGTTCTGTACGGATGAGCAGGTGATCACAGGGTGACTGAGGCCCACAGAAGCATTAGTTTGTTCAATCTGAAAGAGACACGTTAGTGATAGATTCTCTTCCAGGGGATCCTCATCAATATTCATAAGCATTAGAATATTCCCGCCCATGCGCGGGACCCCGGAAACACTATATCATATGTGCCCCACATAAATATACATGAATAATATGCATTAAAAACATGAGAAACAACACCAAAGATTGTTTAGAAACTGTTTTAATGCTCAGAAATCAGCAGAAATTCTCATAACTCACTGAAAGCATAGACAGCTCCCAGGCTGCATTGCAAACACACAGTCTAAAAAGACTGAAAAGCTAACCTGTAGCTGCATAGCAATAAACTGACACCATGCCTTTAAGGCACCCATGACCCCCTGTATCCCATCATGCCTCAGGGGTGACAGTTAGGTCAGTTGTTCTTTCCGGCTCCTTCAGAAAGGAACATGGTTACACAGCTCCACTAATTTCTGGTTTCTGACAGAAAATTACTTCACTTTTAACAACTTTTTTACCTACTTTGACATTTTACAGCTAGTCAAGTAAGAAACTGTCTTTTTCAGTCAGTTTAGTGAGCATTTTCAACTGAGAATGCCTTCACTTTTTGACAAGTGTCCTCCTTGTGGCAACAAGAAGGCAAAACCAGACAACCACGACGTTTGTATCCTGTGTCTGCCTGAGGAACATGATCCAGGCACCTGTCCTCATTGTGAGCACCTGCCAGGAGAACTCTCAAAGACAAGGAGAGGATTCGCATTTATGGCCTGGCTCACAGGTCATCCAGAGGAAGGTCTCCGGTGAAGAAGGGCTCCAAGAAGGCTAAAACATCTTCAAAGGAGAAGTCTTCACACCCTTCAGCTTCAGCGTCGGGCTTGGCGCTGAGGAAAGAACCACCGGTCGGTCATTTACCTTCAAAACTACCGTACACGGCGGGCTCGCCGTCGAAGAGAAGACCAGGTACGTCGACGACGTCAAAGAATCCAGTTCCGTCGCCGAAATCCCCTCCGCCGTTGTCAACCAGGTAGCAAACGGCGTCGAGGGAGGTCACTCCGCCGTCGTCAACCGGGCGACGTTCGGCGTCGAGGAATGTGACTCCGCCACTGTCAACCAGTCGACGGTCGGCGTCGAGATCCAGGACCCCTCCGCCGTCGTCAACCCGGCGAAGATCGGCGTCAAGGGAGGTCGTTCCTCCGCCGTCGTCATCCAGGCGACGACCGTCGTCGAGAAGTGTGACCCCTCCGCCGTCGTCTAAGAAACGACGTTCGATGTCGAGGATCAAGACCCCTCCGCCGTCGACAGCTAAACATCGATCGGCGTCGAGGAGGCAGTCTCTGTCGACGTCTCGTCGACGCTCGGCGTCGAGGGTGACCAATAACCCTCCGCCGTCGTCGCACAAGCGTTCGGCGTCGAGAGAGAGGACTCCGTCGACGGCTGGTCATCACCGTTCGGCGTCGAGGGAGGCTCCGCAGTCGGCTGTTCGTCGTTCGGCGTCAAGAGATCGTAGATCCTCGCATCGATCGCCGTCAAAGCATTCGACGTCGAAATTGATGCTCCCGCCGACTCCCAAGAAGCATTCGACGCCGAGAGAAAGGCATTCGACGCTGGAACGCTCGACGTCGAGGCATTCAGAAAGAGCTCGATCGTCGTCGAGGAACTCAGTAATCATGGTTAGGGAGTCAGCTTCTCGCCATTCCATGACACAGTCTTCTGGATCCTCGACAACATCTTCAAGATCCAGAAGCCCTGTCCGCAGATCTCCTGTGCGGCAGCCAGATCCCTCGGCTGCGGATGTCAGACTTTCACCTAGATGGTACAGGTCATTGGATCATTGGCGAGAGTCAGGGGCTGCCAGACGACTGCAAGAGTATGTCAGTCCTCAGCACAGATCTCCTCTCCAGAGGCTGGTGGAGGAAGTGGACAGACGCAGTCCTCCCAGGCGCCAGGCAAGCAGATCGCCTGTGAGAAGGCCAACCAGATCCCGTTCTACCAGAAGAGAAGATCCGGTTAGATCTCATTCTCCCAGAAGAGAGGATGCGGTTAGATCTCATTCTCCCAGAAGAGAGGATCCGGTCAGGTCGCGTTCACCTAGAAAGAGAGATCCGGTCAGATCTCGCTCTCCTAGAAGGGAAGAACACCCAAGAAGATCACGGGAGTGGAGGCACGGTGCGCACCGTAGACATCGAAGAACTCCGTCTACTTCATCTACCTCTTCTACCAGGTCTTCCAAGAGGGATTACTCTCCTACGCTAACGGATAGTCCTGTTTCTAGATCCTCTCCAGTGGATGACATAGGCACTTACCTAGATGTCCTACAAAGAGGAGCTCAGAAACTGAACATTGAGATGTCTGTCCCCCAGGTGGCTACGACAGTAATTTTTGAAACTTTGCACAAAAAATCTGTCTCTCGCCCGCTGCTGCCTTTGGTCCCGGGGATTATGGATCCGGTCAAGGACGTTTTCCTAACTCCAGCAACCATCAGAGCGGTGCCGGCCCGCATACAGAAGAAGTACAAACCAGCTTCATCTGACCCAGTTTTTGTACAATCTGACCCTCCAGCGGACTCTGTGATAGTGGGAGCTGCAAGGTATACGCATTCAGTTTCTGCTTCCACTTCAGCACCACCAGATAAGGACAGAAAATCACAGGACTCGTGGGGTCGCAAGGTGTGCAATTCAGCTGCCTCCACACTGAAGGTCTCGAGTGCGGCCGCACTGTTGGGTAGATAAGATAGAGCCTTATGGGACTCAATGGAAAGGTTTAAGTCAAAGCTTCCAAAAGAAGGACTTCGAAGAAACTATGACAGAAGGATGTCTGGTGGCGAACCAGTTGATAAGCACTGCAGCGGATGGTGCAGTTCTTGCGGCACACTCCTACTCTCATGGGGTTTGTGCCAGGAAGTCAGCTTGGTTGCGTCTCACAGGTTTGAAGCCGGATGCTCAACATCGCATCCTAAATCTTCCTTTTTCGGGGTCCTCTCTCTTCGGAGAACATGCTGACGAAGAGATGACTCGTATGAAGACAGAGCTGGATACAGTAAAGGCGGTGGGTTTGGAAAAGAAAAAAGAGTTCAAACGCCGTTACAAGACCAGCAAGGGAAGAGGGGCTCAACGGAGGGTTCAAACCCCTCAGTGGTCCCAAAATAAGAACCAGGGGAAATCCCAGTTTCGAGGAAAATCCAACAGAGGTAGAGGAGGTCACCAGCAGTCCTCTACCACAACGAGAGGAGGAAAGGCCTGAGCAGTGGCTTCCTCTGGCGCCGTTGCCTACTCCAGTGGGAGGAAGTGCTTCACAACACCTGGCAGAGTGGGTCAGCATCTCAAAAGATCGATGGGTGCTGAATATACTGCGCAATGGATACATGCTACGTTTCCGTGCGCTTCCAAGGAGCATTCCTCCAAAGAACTCTTGCCCTGAGCTAAGCTTGCTCAGGAGAGAGGTAAAAATCCTGCTACAAAAAAGAGCTATAGAGGAAGTTCCCCACCTCTCAAAGAGGAAAGGGAGTTTACTCCAGATACTTTCTTGTCCCCAAAAGAGATCAGGAGGAAAAGTTCAGGCCCATACTCGATCTTCGTCTCTTGAACAAAGTCATCGTCAAAGAAAAGTTCTGCATGTTAGCTCTTCACCAAATATGCCCACATCTTCAAACCAGAGATTGGATGTGTTCGGTGGATCTGCAAGATGCATACTTTCACATTCCGATTGCACTGCGGCATCGCAAGTACTTGAGGTTTGTCGTAGGAAACAAACACTACCAGTACAAGGTGCTACCCTTCGGACTCAAGTCCGCATCACGAGTCTTCACCAAATGCATGGCAGTGGTGGCAGCTTTTCTTCACAAAAAGGGACTTTTCATCTATCCGTACCTGGACGACTGGCTCCTAAAGGGTCCATCTCCGGTGCGGGTAGCACACGATCTGCAACTTTGCCTGCACCAGTTGCACAGGCTCGGTCTCCATGTAAACCTGGAGAAGTCAGTCCAGCGGCCGACACAGTCCATCCACTACCTAGGCTCCGTTCTGGACACAAAATTGCGAAAAGCGTTTCCTTCGGAGGAGAGACTTTTTTCCATGAGACAGAAATGTGGGATTCTGCTAGAGTCCCGGTTTCCAACAGTCCGGCATGTAGCATCCCTGCTGGGTTCCATGGCGTCCTGCATTTTTCTCATCCCAAACGCCAGGCTGAGAATGAGGCCTCTGCAACAGGCCCTCGAAGACCAGTGGGACCAAGCGACAGGGCGTTGGGTAAATCGTATCACTCTTTCCCAAGCAACAAAGGATGCCATCAAATGGTGGACTCGGACGAGAAATGTGCTGGTGGGAGTGCCTTTTCACCAACCTCTTCCATCCCAGTCTATAGTGACGGATGCCTCTCTGCAAGGCTGGGGAGCGCACATGGGTCCGCTTCAGATTCAGGGTCAGTGGTCTGCGCAGGAGCAGACATACCACATCAACATGCTGGAGCTAAGAGCGGTATTTCTAGCTCTCGAAGCTTTCTTTACAGCAATCAAGTCCAACTCAGTCCTAGTTCAGACGGACAATACGACCACCATGTTCTATCTGAACAAACAAGGAGGCACGCGGTCTCTCCCACTCTCCCGAGAGGCTCAAACCATCTGGCACTTGCTTCTCTCTCGAGGCCTCTCAGTAGTGGCGGTGCACCTTCCAGGCGAATTGAACGTCAAAGCAGACGTACTCAGCAGGCACTTCGAAGATCAGCCAGACTGGGTGCTAAACGACGAAGTGGTAGAAGAGCTTTTTCGTTGCTGGGGTCGTCCGGCCATAGACTTGTTTGCAGACGACGAAAACGCCAAATGCCACGCCTTCGCGTCCAGGTTCCACCGGCCAGGGCCGCAGGGGAATGCTCTCCTGATGGTTTGGTCGGGAACATTCGCTTACGCGTTTCCTCCCCTGGCTCTGATTCCGAAGGTAGTGTCCAAGCTCCTCAGGTTGGACTTGGAGATGATCTTGATAGCTCCGGATTGGCCATGGCAGTGGGGGTACCCGGACCTTCTGCATCTGTCTGTGTGTCCAAGCAGACGACTTCCTTGCAGGCCGGACCTGTTGAGCAAGATGAACGGGAGGATACTGCATCCCAACCTCCCATCACTGAACCGAACAGCATGGCACCTGAGGTCCTACAATATGGACATCTGAACTTGCCTCCCGAATGTATGCACATTTTAAAGGAGGCTAAGAGGCCTTCTACGAGAGCGTCCTATGAGTTCAAGTGGAAAAGGTTTTACATATGGTGTAGGGATCATCACCTGGATCCTACTAAAGGGCAGGAGGAGGTAATTCTGCCATACCTCCTTTCCTTGGCAACTTCTGGATTGAAATATGCTTCCATTAGAGTGCATCTGGCAGCTATAGTAGCGTACAGGAAATCGCCTAATCAGATTTCTTTCTTTCAGGTTCCGGTGGTTAAGGACTTCCTCCAGGGGTTGAAAAAAGTCTATCCCCCTGTGCGAAATCCTTCTCCTCCTTGGGAATTGAACCTGGTTCTATCCAGGTTAATGTCACCTCCTTTCGAACCTATCCACAAGGCCTCTTTGCAACATCTATCTTGGAAAGCAGCCGTTTTAGTAGCAATCACATCAGCGCGCAGAGTAAGCGAGATACAAGCGCTCTGTGCGAAGGAACCACATACTGTTTTCCATCACAATAGGGTGGTCCTGAGGGCTCACCCATCCTTCTACCTAAGGTGGTTTCTGATTTTCATATAAATCAGTCCATCTCCCTCCCTTCTTTTTTCCAAATCCAGCTACCCCAGCAGAGCGGTCATTGCACTCCTTGGATTTAAAGAGAGTGCTCAAGTTCTATTTGGAAAAAAACAAGGGAATCAGGAAGTCGGATCAGCTGTACGTGAACTATGGTTCAATGAGAACGGGCTTTCCAGCGGCCAAGAGGTCCATCTCTAGATGGATTGTCTCCTGCATTAAATTGGCCTACCAGCTTGTAGGCAAGCCTTTATTGGTGTCACCCAAAGCGCATTCTACCAGAGGGAAAGCGGCCACAGTGGCCTTCTTGCACGACATTCCAATGTCGAAAATATTCAAGTCTGCAACCTGGAAATCAGTTCATACCTTTACGAGGCATTACTGTCTAGAATCTGATTCCAGGGCTGATACTCAAGTAGGACAAGCCTCTTTGAGGAATCTATTTGGGTAGCCTGCGACCTGTACGAGCTTAGTTGTTACTAGGCTTAGTATGGTTATTACTGAATTGTTACTCCTTTGCCCGCATGGAGATGAGATGAGGCTTGCTATTCTATTCTAATGCTTATGACTATTGATGAGGATCCCCTGGAAGAGAAGGATTAGTTACTTACCTGTAATCCTAGTTCTCTTCCAGGGGTATCCTCATCAAAGTCATAAGCAACCCTCCCGCCTCCCCGGGCAAAGGACATTCTTTAATAAGGAGATATTGTTAACCTATTTGTTCTTGGGTTTTTTAGTCTCCGAAAAGAACAACTGACCTAACTGTCACCCCTGAGGCATGATGGGATACAGGGGGTCATGGGTGCCTTAAAGGTACGGTGTCAGTTTATTGCTATGCAGCTACAGGTTAGCTTTTCAGTCTTTTTAGACTGTGTGTTTGCAATGCAGCCTGGGAGCTGTCTAGTCTTTCAGTGAGTTATGAGAATTTCTGCTGATTTCTAAGCATTAAAACAGTTTCTAAACAATCTTTGGTGTTGTTTCTCATGTTTTTAATGCATATTATTCATTTATGGTGGAAATTCTTCACAGCATATTTCAGCTCTGATGTTATTTGGCTGCTATTGCATGTTTTTATATATATATATGTTTTATATATATATATAAATATATATATATATGAGTATATATATATATGTGGGGCACATATAATATAGAGTTTCCGGGGTCCCGCGCATGGGCGGGAATATTCTAATGCTTATGACTTTGAGGAGGATACCCCTGGAAGCGAACTAGGATTACACGTAAGTAACTAATCCTTCCTTACCTTAGAATATTCCCAGGCGTCAGACTGGATCCGTAAATTTTTTGCATAACAGTACCCATGCACGTCGGTAGGCGTCGTCCGCGTACGTCGTGGGCGCCGTGATGACGTCGTCGGAGTACTTAGACGCCACCTCCGCGCGCTGACGTCAGTTCTTCTTTTTTCCGTGCCAGCAATCGCAGATCCGGAAAAAGTTGTACCCCAGTCAATTTTTGACTAACTTTTTACGCTCCATTTGATCTACTTTCGAAGTCTCTCGACTCCGACGGTGCCGGTAGGGATGCCCAGGTTCAAGCCCTGCGCTGACTGCAACCGACTGATGTTGGTTACTGTAGGAAGGTGGATACCTGACTATGGTTGCCCCCAACTTTTTGCCTGGTGTTTTGCTGGTTTTCCGACTTAGTTGACCTGGGGCCCTGCCAATCAGGACCCCAGGCTTACTGCTCTCTCTGTAAAATGGATTCCATGTACCTTAGGTACATTTCCAATTGGTACTGGGCCACCTTATCAGACCCTGTAACTCAGGGCATAGATGTACCAGGGCCCACCAGGGGCTGAAGCATGTATTATGCCACCCCTGGCTGGCCATCTAAATCTGACACAACTGGCTGCACGACAGCTGGGGCAAGGTGGTGTAATCACCCTTTGCTGTAGATATAGTATACCTATATCTAACCCTAAAAATGGACACACAGATTCCTATCAGTCACTCCTATGGCAGGCTTTGACAATCCTGAAGGCAGAGTGCTTGGAATCGTGTGAAATGGTACTCTGGCATGAGCTGAGCCCGTTTGCAGCTTGCGGAACCAAGTCCTAATAGCTGTTCCATGATAACGCATACCATATACTCTTAAGTGCATTATAATCCTCGCGGTTAAATGCTATCTCTGGTATTGCTTTATCAATACATGTCGAGTAAGGTGTCATACGAATTGGAATACTAACCCCTCGCCAATTCTGGCGACGGGGTTAGCATTCCACCCTTCTAGAGGGACACGACATGTATGTAACTATGAACCCCGGTTAAAGTTAAACGAAGCCTCAGCTCCACAAAATGGATGCTGCCACCACAGACACGAGTCTGACCTCCTGCTACTGGGAGTCCTTCCAGCGAGGAGAGCTTGGACAAAGGGTTTCCTGTCAGGGGCGGTGCTAGCACCATCCCAGACAGGGTTTTGTGTATCCTGGGTAGGCAGGGCTTTACAGGAAGGTGACTGCTGAGTGGCACCCCGGTGCTCACTACGCATCTGCCAGCTAGAACCAGTTCCAGGGGCACACCAGCCCCTGGCCTGGGGAAAGTCCGGCATGGGAGAGGGGTGTAACCACCCCCCTTCCTGGTCCCACCCCTAGGGCAGGACCTAGTCGCGTACCCACCCCTTTCTTTAGGATAAAGGCAGGAGCGGGGACCCTTCCAAATTAGATCATCTTTGAATCAAGAAACGACTTTCTACGAAAGGACTTCAAGACTCTTCTCAAGATTCTCCCTTGTGACTAAGGAGTAGTCACCCTGCATCCGCAGGCACCATCTAAGAACTCTGCGGTTTGCTGCACGTCCTTCCTCAGGAATCCGACCGACCAGCACGACGAGACCCGACCGACCAGCACGACGAGACCCGGCTTCCCTGGCACCTCTGACCTCTACCTACCTCTACAGCTAAGCTGAGAACCGTAGGTGCGACGAGACCTCGAGGGACCGGCCATCATCAGAACTGCCCAGCTCTTATCCAGCACGACCGCCGAGGGATCCTCTAGTGAGTGATTTGGGGTCCGAGAAGCCCCGACCCTGAGCAGCTCCAGCACCGAAGCCCAGCCTCCCAGCATCTCCACGATCTGCGTGGGGCCCTTCTGCTTTTTGCTGCTCACCGCGTTGTTTGGCTACTAGCCCGCTGGCTTGTGGCCTTCTGAACGACGCCCGACGACATCACTGCTGCTGGTCTGGTTGCTCCAGACTGGCCCTTGCTCCCTTCCAAAAAAGGAGCACCCCGGACCCTCCTGGTCCACTCAAGACGCCATTTTAGGTCCACCGCGTGGGCTTGAATTTGCCAAGGCTTTGTTGCCCAATCCTGGGTCCAGCGACGTCGACAGCATCATCCATCGTGGGACAGCTCGCACCTCCATCCTGGTCGCCAACAACGCCTCCTGGTCCGCGAGATCTGCAGAGCACAGCGTCGCCCACTCACCTAGTCGAGGTGACTACCATCCGGTGCCCTCCTGGTGCCACCTGACTACTGGCTAGTAGTCACGAACTTGGTCCCCTCTGCTTTCAGGTGTCATCCATCTTCGATCCAGGCTTGGATCACTCGAACTATCTTCACTGGTCGCCTGCCAGCAACTCCTTTCTTCAGGCTCCTGGTTCGTCTACGAGGATTCCCGACGTCTTTTGAGACATATGCAGCTGCAGCCCCTGGGCTAGGTAACTTCGGCATTTCGGTGCCCCAGCATAGCCTCACTATCCAAGGGTCAGGATCCACTGTCGTTTTCTTCCTACCAGGTCGGGTTCGCCAGAGAACACTAACTTTGTGAAATCTAGCTACCATAGACTTTGTCCCGCATCCCGCGTGAGAGTGCACACTCTGCACCCGAGTCCCCTAGGCCTCCTACTAGTAATCTGAAGGTTCAGTAACGTAGTCCTAGCGATTCCAAAGCCTATTAGTATAGTACTTACCTGCTAGTAATTTCGCATTCCACTTTTGTAGTATATGGTTTTCCGTGCCCCTCGGGCATTTGTGTAAATTGTGCAACTTGACGTATTTTCATAAGAGTTTTGTTGTGTGCTTAGTACTCTGTCCTCATAAAGAGTACAGGGCTGTTGTGATTCTAATAAATACACTGTTTATTTTCATAACACTTGTGTGGTGTCCTTTCACTTGGTGTTCAAGGGGTATATGTGATGGTATAACAGCTAGCTTAACACGCCCTCTAGAGTTTAGCCCGAAGACTGCTCGTATCCACGCTACTAGGATAGCTGGTCTAAGGTTGACTTACAACCAATCACCATAAGGGTCATTTGGACTGATGCATAGTGATCACTAGAATAGTGAGCACTGCATATCAGGCCAACTTCTCACAGTTACCGACCCTCATCGCCGGTGTCTGCACTGTCTAGGCCCGGACCACAACGACAAATCCTGCTCCGACTGCCAGGGCCTGACGTCTAAAGCTAGATGGGAGCGGTACCAAAGCGACTCGAGCTTCGGCAGTCCGCCCTGCGCCGCTCGAGGTCCCGGTCCGAAAGGAGGTAGAGGGACTGGTTGCGGGGCCGGAGTAACCACAGTTCCGGGAGTCGTCATCCGTCTTCGGGCTCAAAGTCCTCAGGTAAGAGGCACAAGAAGTCGAAGAGGCACCATCGCTCTTCTGACTCGCCCCGACGCTCGCGCGATGCGGCCGGGGGTTTGGGCGACACTGCCCACGAGGCTCCGCCGGAGCCGCAGGCGTCGCGTCCTGCTCCATACCCGCCGGTCCCTGGGCAGCACGCGACGCCGGAGGAGATCGAGGTCTTCCTCTCGGCCATGAGGTCGCTCACTCCTCCGTCGGGTTCTGCGGTGCCTTCGGCCCAAGCGGACCCGACTGGGTCTCTCAGGTGCCGGGTGCTTCGACTCTGGCGCCGTCGGGTGCTTCGGCCCCTGCGCCATCGGCGACTTCGGTCCCGACGCCGCAGGGCCCCACTGGATCCGGCTCCGGATCCGGGTCGCCGCCGATCGACCTCACGACCTCGCCGGCGCTGGACCCAAGGGTGTCTCCCCCGGTGCCGTCCCAGGATGACGCCGTCCCTGGTCCAATCCTTGATTCGGGTCCGACGCCGTTTGGAGATTTCTATTTCTATGACCCGGCCCCATCCTTTGAGCCTCAGTACCAGGCGATGGGTGACAAGGGGGATTGGGAGGGATCTGAGGACCCTCTGGCACATGAGTGTCAGTCTTCTACGGACTGGACAGGAGAGCTTGGGGTGGCCAGTGGTCTGGACACTTCAACCAACACTGGTTCCCCTCCTAGCGTGGCTACGGAGGAGGGGGCTGCTTATAGCGTGGTGCTGATGAGGGCGGCCATGGCCTTGGGCCTTGAGCTCCCCGTCGCGGCCTTGAGGACTAACCTCCTCACTGAGGTCCTTAAACCGCAGTCAAGCTCGGCCAAGCCTCTGCTGCCATTTAATGAGGCCTTATCAGACGTTCTTCTGGGCACTTGGTCCAAGCCCGCTACAGGTCTGCCTGTGGATAGGAACGTGGCCAGGCGCCACCGCCCGGCTCCGGGCGACCCTTGCTTTCTGTCTACCCACCCCATCCCGAGAGCCTGGTTATCCAGGCCTCTAATTCCCAGATCGCATTCCCTGAGGCTCTCCCCGATCGGGAATCCAAGAGGTACGAGCAATATGGGAAGAACGTTTTCTCCTCCCTGAGTTTAGGATTGCGGTTGGTCAACACCGCATGCCTATTGGGCCGCTAAACCCACTCTCTGTGGGATACGGTTGCGGACGTGCTGCCAGAATTCCCGGTGGAGGTCCGGGCTAAACTCGGCCAAGCCCTTGTGGAGGGTTGAGATGCGGCGCGTTATTCCATCCGGTGTGGGCTGGACACTACTGACTCACTGGGCAGAGCGATGGCAACGACGGTGGCGATTCGTCGCCACGCCTGGTTGAGGTCCGCCAACTTCTCGGCTGATGTCCAAAACACACCTATGGACATGCCGTTCGATGGCCGTCGCCTCTTTGGCGTCAAGGTAGACCATGCGCTTGAGCGCTTTAAGGACTCCAGGGCTACGGCCAAGTCCTTGGGCCTCTCGGCCCCGCGCCAGCAGACGGCTGCCTTTTGCTCCTTTCGTGGCCTGGAAGGGGCGTCCCCACACATCCTGCCAGCCACGGGCCGCAGACTACCGTCCAGCGCGGTGGTGGACGTGGACCGCCGTGGCGGCGGTCGAGAAAAACGGCGAGGCCAGTCCACACCTGCCCCTGCAGCATCCCCCTCAAAACGCTCCTAGTCCGAGCTTTCAGGCCCATGTGACGCCAGTGGGGGGCAGGGTTCGCCATCACCACCTCCACTGGCGCACTGTCACATCGGACAGGTGGGTGCTGCAAATCTTCCGAAGGGGCTACCTCCTCCCCTTCGAGGCGACCCCTCCAGCCATGCCACCGTAGTCCCACCGCGTGTCGGGGGATCACTTGAAACTTCTAGAGGCAGTTACGGCCCTCTTGGCCAAGGGGGCCATCGAGCGCGTTCCTGGCCCAGAAGTAAGGTGTGGTTGCTACTCCCACTACTTTCTGGTACCCAGGAAGGGCAAAGGGGGCCTACGCCCTATCTTGAACCTATGGAACGTCAACGGCTTCCTCCAGAAGGAGAAGGTCAAGATGCTGACATTGGCTCAGGTCCTAGCTGCCCTAGATCCTGGAGACTGGATGGTAGCGTTGGACTTGCAGGACGCTTATTTTCACATCCCCGTCCTGCCGGCCCTGCGGTTCACGGTTGGCCACGAGCACTTTCAGTTTACCGTGCTCCCCTTCGGCCTTACCAGCGCCCCACGGGTGTTCACGAAAGTGATGGCGATGGTCGCAGCTCATCTGCGCAGGCTAGGGGTTTCAGTCTTCCCCTACCTCGACGACTGGTTGTTGAAGACGGGCTCGCCCCAAACAGTCGTCAGCCACCTCCAGACTATGGCCGACCTCCTGCACCTGCTGGGGTTCTCCATCAATGTGCCGAAGTCACACCTGTGTCCCTCTCAGAAGCTCCGCTTCATCGGAGTGGTTCTAGACTCGGCGCAGTTTCGGGTTTATCCTCCCGAACAGCGTGTTCGGGATATTCAGGTTCTGAGTCCGATCTTTCAGCCTTTATCCCGAGTCTTGGTCAGGTTGGCGCTGCGGCTTCTGGGGCTGATGGCCTCCTGCATCCTGCTGGTGTATCACGCCCGGTGGCGGATGCGGGCTCTGCAGTGGGACCTGAAGTTTCAGTGGGCTCAGCCCAGGGCAACTTGTCCGACCATGTCTTGATCTCAGAGGGCACTTCAAGACAGTTGCAGTGGTGGCTCACGGACCGCGATTGGGTCAGCGGCAGATCCCTTTTCCTACCCGAACCAGTGCACATAGTTGTGACGGACTCGTCCCTCTGGGGCTGGGGTGGGCCACCTGGGAGAGGCGGAGTTAAGAGGCCTCTGGTCTCCAGCGGAGTCCCAGCTCCACATCAACCTTCTGGCGCTGCGGGCGATCCGGCTTACATTGACGGCATTCCGCCCCTCTGTCCGGGGGAGTGTAGTGCAGGTGTTCACGGACAACACCCCCACCATGTGGTACTGCAACAAACAGGGCGGGGTGGGGTCGTGGACCCTATGCCAGGAGGCTCTGCGCCTTTGGCAGTGGCTGGAACATCGGGGCGTAACCCTGGTGGTTCAACACCTGGCAGTTTCCCTGAACGCCAGGGCGGACGTACTCAGCCGTCGGTGCATGATGGATCAGGAATGGCGTCTGAACTCGGACGTGGCGCAAGGCCTCTTTCAGCAGTGGGGAGAGCCTTGGTTAGATCTATTGGCCACAAAAGAGAACGCGCAATGTCATCAGTTCTGGGCGTTGGAATTTCCAAGGCAGCACTCGCTCGGAGACGCTTTTCGTCGCGAGTGGACTTGCGGTCTGTTGTATGCCTTTCCGCCTATACCACTTCTGCCCGGAGTGCTGAAGAAGATCAGGCGCGACCGTGCCCAGGTTATCCTTGTGGCTCCGTACTGGGCACGAAGATATTGGTATCCAGAGCTACTCAGCATGTCTGTCGATCCCCCGATTCGTCTGCCTCTTCAAGAGGACCTTCTGTCGCAGCAGCAGGGGACGGTCCTCCACCCGAACCTGTCCAGTCTTCACCTCCATGCTTGGAGATTGAGCGGCGACAGTTGAGGCCATTTGACTTGCCTCCTGAAGTTACTAAATGTGATTCTGGCAGCCAGGCGTCCCTCCACAAAGTCGGTATACGCCTGCAGGTGGAACAGATTTGTGGCATGGTGCACAGCAAAGGCTGTGGATCCACACTCTGCCCCCCCCTTTCTGAGGTTCTCCTCTTCCTTTTTTCTCTTTCCCAGCAGGGCTCTGCTCTGGGTACTATCAAGGACTGCCTTTCTGCCCTTTCAGCCTTAAGGCTGCCTGATCAGCCTTCTTTGTTCAAGTCCCTGATTGTTAACAGATTTTTAAAGGGCATCACTCATATGTTCCCTCCTGTTCCTTTTGGGATGCCCCAGTGGGACTTGAACCTGGTTCTAACTTACCTGATGTGCGCTCCTTTTGAGCCGCTTCATAACTGTCCTCTCTGTCTTCTTACACTTAGACTGCTTTCCTGGTTGCCATCACCTCTGCCAGGAGAGTGAGTGAGCTCCAGGCTCTTTCCTCTAAACCTCCTTTCATTTCTGTCCATCCGGACAAGGTTGTGTTGCGGACAAGACCCTCTTTCCTGCCCAAGGTAGTCACAGCCTTCCACATTGGGCAGTCCATCACCTTGCCCACCTTCTTTCCGCCTCCGCATCCCTCGAAAGAGAAAGAGAGGCTCCACCGTCTGGACCCAAAACATGCGCTCTCATAGTATCTGGATCGCACACGCCAGTTCCGGGTGGATGACCAACTCTTTGTTGGTTACTTGGGCGCTAAGAAAGGACGGGCGGTGCACAACAGGACCATCTCTCGGTGGATATTGTTGTGCATCCAAGCGTGTTACTCTATGGCTAAAAAGGTACCTCCTGTTGGGCTGATGGCCCATTCCACCCGGGCCACGGCGACTACTACTGCCTGGGCCGGGGAGTCCCCTTGCAGGACATTTGTCAGGCAGCTACGTGGGCCTCGCTGCACTACTGCCTGGACAGCCAAGTCCGAAGGGATGGCTTCTTTGGCTGTTCCGTCCTCCAGGACTTTCTGGTGTGAATATTGGTTCGCAGACCCACCACCGGGGTTGGTATTGCTGTGGTATCTATTCTAAGGTAAGGAATCTATCACTAACGTTTCTCTTTCAGATGCACAAGTTACTACTTGTGTAACGATATATCTGTAAGAGACATTAGTTAGTGATAGATTCCTTACCGACCCACCCATCCTCCCCGTTCTGCGAACCGATATCTAGGGGTAAGGTCATCCCCTTTCAGGGCCCTAGTTTCATGGCACCAGTGTTGGTTTTTATCATGGCTCTGCGTTTCTGGCGCTTAAAAGCTGTGTATAAGAACTGACGTCAGCGCATGGAGGTGGCGTCTAAGTACTCCGGCGACGCCATCCCGATGACGGACGCGGAACTGCAAACGACGCCTACCGACGAGCTACACAAAAAATTTCCAGATCCAGTATGACGCCTGGGGATATTCTAAGGTAAGGAATCTATCATTAACTAATGTCTCTTACAGATATATCGTTACACAATGAGTAACTTGTGCTTATGGATGAGCAGGGTACCTCGATTCCCTCTAAAGCAGGCGTTTGTTTACTACAAATTAACAGAGGATTTCAGTGTCATCAGTCACCGGCGAAGCACAAGTTTGTTTAGTACTGATGAAGCGGATCTCTGTGCGATCGGTACCCTCTGAAACAGGAGTTTGTTTAGTACTAATGTAGCTGATCTCATTGATGAAGCTTGTGTCACTTTGATCGGTACCCTCTAAAACAGGAGTTTGTTTAGTACTGATGAAGCGTATCTCCGTGTGATCAGTACCCTCTGAAGCAGGAGTTTATTTAGTACAGATGAAGTGGATCTCTGTGATCGGTCCTCTCTGAAGCAGGAGTTTGTTCAGTAGTGATGAAGCTGATTTCAGTCTGATCGGTACCCCCTGAAGTAGGAGTTTCTTTAGTACTGACATAATGGATCTCAGTGTGATCGGTACCCTCTTAAGAAGGAATGAGTTTGGCATTGTTTTATTTATTTATTTATTTATTTGCAAACTTATACCGCGCTGGGAATCGACTCCCTTGGGAGTATCTCCGCGCCATTGGCAACCTCAGAAAGCAAATAGCCCTGTCATGTGTTATTAATATTCAACAGTATCAGTAGTTAAACAGGAAAGTTTTTTACTTTTTCCTGAAGGGAAAATGTTCCCTGCATGTTCTGATTTCCAATGGAAGTTCATTCCAAAGTTTCGGGCCTGCCACTGACAGAGCTCTTCCACCTTGTCGTGTCTTCCGAAATCTGGGGACACATAATAGTTCATGGTCTCCGGATCTCAGGGTTCTTGCGGGAATATATGGAATTAATTTCTTATTTAAGTCCTCCGGGCCTCTACCAGACAGGCACTTGTGAATAGTGCAGCAAGTTTTAAACAGCACTCTTTGTTTTATGGTGAGCCAGTGGAGTTTTTTGAGGAGCGGCTTTGAAGGAGTCCTAGCTGGGGCATTGAGAACAAGGCGGGCAGCCGTGTTCTGCACAACTTGAAGTCTAGCGATGACCCCTTCATTGGCGGCTAGCAGCAGACCATTACAGTAGTCCAGTCTACTCAACACGAGCGACTGAACTAAAGTTTTCCTGGTGGAATCAGGTAGCAAGGGGAACACCCTTCGGAGAAGTCCAATAACATGGAAACAGGAGCTTACTACATGAGTAGCATGATGTTTTAGGGTGAGCTCCTGATCCAGTTTGACTCCCAGATCTTTTACTACCATTTTTGGCTCAGGGACTGGGCCAAGATCACAAGGCCACCAGTCCGGAGTCCACAGTTAAAAAGGATCTCTGTGTGATCAGTCCCCGCCAAAGCAGGAGTTAATTTAGTACTGATGAAGCAGATCTCAGTTTGATCAGTACCCTCTGAAGTAGGAGGTTGTTTAGTAATGATAAAGCTGTTTTCAGTGTGATCTGTGCCCTCAGAAGCAAGAGTTTCTTTAGTACTTATGAAATGGATCTCCGTGTGATCGGTACCCTTAAAGTAGGAGTTTGTTTGGTACTGGTAAAAAAAATCTCAGTGTGATACGTCCCTGGTGAAGCAGGAGTTTGTTTAGTACTGATGAAGCAGGTCTCATTGTGCTTGGTCCCCTCTATAGCAGGAGTTTGTTTAGCCCTGATGTCCAGTACCAGTACCCTCAGAACTATGAATTTGTTCAGTACTGATGAAGCGGATCTCAGTGTGATCAGTACCCTCTGAAGGAGTTTGTTGGTTGGTACTGATAAAAAGAGATCTCTATTCTATCAGTGCCCTCTGAATCAGGAGTTAGTTTAGTACTGATGAAGCGGGTCTCCGTGTGATCAGTACCCTCTATAGCAGGAGTATTTTTAGTGCTGATGAAGCGGATGTCCGTGTGATCGGAACCCTCTGAAACAGGAGCTTTAGTACTGATTAAGTGGATCCCAGTGTGATTAGTGACCTCTGAAGAAGGAGTTTGTTTGGAATTAATAAAAATAATCTCAGTGTGCTTGGTCTTCTCTGAAACAGGAGTTTGTTTAGTACTGATGAAGCAGATGTCCCTGTGATCAGTTCAATCTAAAGCCGGAGTTTTAGTACTGATGAAGCGGATCTCAGTATGATAAGTACCCACTGAAGCAGGAGTTTGTTTAGGACTGATAAAAAAGGATCTCTGTGTTATTGGTACCATCTGAAGCAGGAGTTTGTTTAGTACTAATAAAAAGGATCTCTGTGTTATTGGTACCATCTGAAAAAGGAGTTTTGTCCACTAGTCATTAACAGAGGATCACAGTTTGATTGGTCTTATCTGCAGCATTAGTTTGGCCTTTACTGTGGAGCAATCAGAGTGTGATTGGCCCCCTCTGAAAAAGCAGTTTATTCAGTATTAATCAGCAGAGGATCTTGGTGTTCAGGTGCTTTTTCAATTTGTATGAACAGAGGATCTCCTTGTGATTGGTCCCCTCTGAAGCAGGCATTTCTCTAGTACTGATGAGCGGGGTACACAGGTCTTTCCATTGCATGTGATCCAGGAGATGGTTTGGTACTCTACAACAATGGAGCTCAATGTGATGGATAGCCTCTGAAGTGGGAGTTTTTGCAGTACCGAAGCGTTTGGTTTGATGGTAGACCTCCAAAGCAGGAGCCTATTCAGTACTAGATAGCAGAGGCTTTGGTTGTTATCAGGAGTTTGTTCAAAACTCAGGAGCAAAGGACCTCTTTTGGATGAGTCCCCTCTGAAGCAAGTGGTTTGTAGTATTATCAGTACTTTGTGAAGCAGGAGTTTGTTTAGCATTGATGAGCACAAGATGTTAGTGTTATTGCTCACCTGTGAAGCTCGAGTTTCTTCTGTACTGATGAGTGGGGGAACGCAGTGTGATATTTCTCATGGGAAGCAGGAGCTTGTTTACTACTGTTGAGCGGATGTTTGCAGTTTGATCTGTCCTTTATGAAGTAGAAATATGTTCAATGCTGATGAGCAAGAGATCTCGCTGTGATCGGTCTCTCTGAAACAGGAGTTTGATGAGTACTCGTGAGCAGGGATCAAGGTGTGACATGTCACCTCTGAAGCAAGAGTTTGTTCAGTACTCGTGACCTGTGCCTCCCTCCTTCCCATGAAGCAGGAATCTGATAGAGACATCTATCCGCAGATTCCTTAACTTAGAATATCCCCAGGCGTCAGACTGGATCCATAACATTTTTTGCAACAGCACCTCTGCGCGCTGGGGGACGTGCCACACGACCCCGCCCTGACGTCGTCCACGTATGTGATGTCAGCGATGTCATATAAGTCCCTCCCAGTGCACTGACGTCAGTTTCCTTCTTTTCCGCGTACAACGTGGATCCGGAGTAAGCGGTTCCTCTGGTCTGTTTTCAGGCCCCTTTTGACGCTTCACGTCTGGAACATTGTGCAATGCTTTCGGGCTTTTAAACTTGTACTTCATGTTTGCGGCAAATACCTGCGACGGACCCACAACTTATCTGTATGTGGTGTCTGGGCGAAATCCACGACTCGACGGACTGCAACTCCTGCTAACACCTCAAGCCGAAGTCCCGGCGGGAGCACCAGATGAAGCTTCTTTCGGCTCGCCTGTCCCGATCGGTGTCGTCTCGTCCCCTGGCCTCTTCATCGCTGGCAGGCCCCTCTGGTTTCCAGTTGCGCCGTCGATCGCCTTCTGGGGTCCGGGGATGTCGTTCGCCCCTTATTGGTAAGAGACGGCACATGTTGCTTAGGTCCTCGACCTCACTTTCGTCTGTTGTCGGGGCACTGGTTCCCAGAACCCTCTGGATGTGTGCCCCCGACAGTCACCCCCCCTCCCTCCTCCATCCATCCTATCCGGGCGCGGGGGCGACTCGGACCCAGATGGATGCCAGATGGATGACCCTGTAAGTAACGGAGGCCCCGAGGACGCCCCAGGAGCAGGAGAGGTCTTAAGGGAGGTCTGCAGAGTTCTGCAGACCTCCCTTAAGACCTCTCCTGTCCCTGGGGCGTCCTCGGGGCCTCCGTTACTTACAGGGTCCCCGACAGACTCGCCAGTGGGTTCGCCCCCGGCGCTAAATGAGCCCTTGCCCTCCAGGGACGTCGGAGATATGGTGTCGTCGGGGCTCCATATGGTGTCGTCATGGTACGGCTCAGCTGGGTCCCCCTCTACGACCCATAACACCCCTGACGCTCCGCATAGTCCCATGGGGCTCCCTGCGGTGTCACAGGTAGTTGCAGGTGCTCGAAGCCTTGCTTCTAGCACACCTCTGCCTTCTGGGCAGGCGGCCGCCTGTCCGGAGCCATGGTTGGCGCCGTCCGCACCGTAAACTGTATATATTTCGACAAGATTTCCCCCTCTCAAGGCAGAAAAGGTTGGAGTCGCATTCAAATCAAAATCCAGCACAACGCTGCGGTTAAGTTTCTTTTGTGATTTTATTCATCCATGGGGTCAAAAAACCAACGCGTTTCGACAGCGTCCGCTGTCTTGCTCACGGTTAGTTGTGTGTCAAACTCGCATTGTTTTTGAAACATTTGCAAATACTGTAGGCACCGCCCCCTTGGGGAATTCACAACAAGCATTATGGGATTGGTAGTCTTATTCAAACTTGTCACAGTTAATGCATTCACAACAAACATTATGGGATTGGTAGTCTTATTCAAACTTATCACAATTAATGCATTTCAATGAAATACCAGTCCATTTCAATTATTCGCAATTATCAGATTCTGACATTATTAATGAGGTGTTTGTTATTTACAGTGCCTTTACAATTTAACCAAAATAACCAAACCGAAACAGCCAAAAGTCCCGCCCTCTAGTGGGCATACCTTCTATTGTGGGCATTATGGGATTTGTAGTTTTGGGGCGTGTTGGCTCCATTAGAGACTGACACCTTATATTTGACATTTCCATAATGCATTTTAGGTTAATTGAGATACCAGTCCATTTCAATTATTCGCAATTATCAATTTCTCACATCATTGATAAGGTGTATGTTATTTACAGTGCGTTTACAATTTCACCAAAATAACCAAAACGAAACAACCAAGGGTCCCGCCCTCTAGTGGGCATACCCCTATTATGGGCATTGTGGGATTTGTAGTGTTGGCGTGTTTGCTCCATTAGAAACTGTTACCTTATGTTTAACATTGGATTCCAGATTGGCTTGGATTGTGTTATGTGAGTTACTGTACCAAAAGGAGTGAGGGGAAGTGAAATGCAGGGATAAATTATAAAATAAATGGTTAAAATTGTGTGGATAAGGGCGAGAAGGAGGAGCATGTTATGACATAGAGATTACTACTTTTCAGTCCGTTACAAGTGAATATAAAGTTCCTCCGACTGGTTAAGGTTTTATATATATATATATATATATATATATATATATATATATATATATATATATATATATATTAGTCCCTTTTTGCGTTCCACTTCCTGGGGTGGTTCTCCAGCTTTACACTGCTCCCTTCTTGGTGTTCAGATACTGAACAATATCTGTCTTTCTGGTCAAGGGTTACTTTACTCCCAGTCGGAGGGTGTGGTATAGAATTCTGAGATTCTTCCTCTGATTCTACTCCTTGGTACTTTATACCTCTGCTGCCACTTCCCTCGGATGGGCCACCCTTTCATTAGGGTTTACACCCTGCATATCTGTATTTCGTGAGTTCATTCTCACCTTAGTTGTCAAGCTGCCTGGTTGGGCAGTCCTATGCTTATTTTAGCTACAACCCCACCATGTTGTCTGTGGCTGTCTGCTCCGTGCATGTTTCAGTGGTGGCCCGCATCAGCGTGCTTCAGATTGTTACTGTTCGCCCCTGTCCCACTTTTGGGGACTAGGTGTGTACTTGGCGTGTTTCTTGTTCCCGCCTCCACTTCTAAAAACATTTCTCAGTTTCTACCTCTTGCCCTTTGGTTCCTGGCTGTAGCCTCACCGGCCTCCCTTCCGTGGGCTAGCCTGGTAGGCTCTGGTTGCATCTCTTCATGTTTTTCTCAACCTTTGGTTGGTGTCCACAAAGTGTGCCATTGAGCTGAGAGTGGTCCTTCTTCCTCTCTTTTTTGTTCTAGTACATGGCTGGTGCAGTTTTCTGCCTCTCATGCTTAAACGGGTATGGTGTAGCACCATTCTGGCTTTTTTGGGGATGTCTTGCATCCCGTTATCTTTTGCTCTTCCGAGCTAAATGGGTTGCTGTCTGGCTGTTTCGCCTCATCCTCCCACATTCTTCGTCACTCTGTAGCCGGCTCAAGTGCTTGGCACTTTATGTCGCAGACCCCTCCCCCCCCCCCTTGGGGTATGGCTGTGGTATCTATTTTAAGTTAAGGAATCTGTGGCTAGATGTCTCTATCAGATGTACGAGTTACCTTCGGTAATAATTTGTAAATATGAAACATTTATCTGGCTGCCTAATTCACTAATGGGGGCCACCTTTATTTTTGGGGTGGGGCCTATATCCTGTCCCTGTCTGACAATGCATGTTAGGGTAATACATGGCAGCAAATTAGTTCCTGATAGAAGTTCACATGCTTTACTTGATCTTGCATTCCTTAAGAATTCTAGGTATTTCCAGGATGTGTGTTTCTGTATTTTGTTTCACAGCACATTGCTCTTATATGGCGCCTCCAGGTGTTTATAACAGGCTACAACTGAGCGCCTTGGAGTTGAGGCTGAAGGCAGTACAACTTTCTCACTTTGCCTGCCTGGGGGTCGAAAAGGTGTTCAGAATACATGATCATTCAATACAAGGCCTCTCTGCAGAGACCACAGAGCAACAGTACTCTATTCCAGTTGCAGTTGTGATTCTGTGCAAATCTGTGTGAAGGAAGTACTCATTGGTCAAAACAGTGATAAGGTGAAAGTAGAAGAATGTATTATTGTTATTCATTTATCCTAAACCGCTAACAACCATTGACAAAATCAATACTCCTGCCTGTTTTTAGGTGAATGTCAGTTGTTGTGTTATATTTCTCGATTGAATCACGGAAAACCAAGAGAGGAAACAAAGTACCAGTCAGATTGAACTCTATGGAAGTCACAGAAATTTAGATTACGTGTTTAAGCTACACCCTTAATTAAATAGACCACGCCCCTTTAGAGACCCACTAATTTTTTTCAGCCCTAGGCTAGAAAGGGAGACAGGGAAGAGGAGAGATGGATGTAATGGGCAGAATCAATGTGAACAGGCTGGTAGAAAGATGAAGAAATGAGGTGACGGGTATTACATTAAAAGACAAAAATACAAGAGGAGTAGAATCCACGCAAAATGGTAGGAGACATGGAAACTGGTGAACTTGGAAATGCAGAGGTTCCTAATGAAACTTTCAATAATTTGTTGTGTGGCAGGCAAGCTTCATCCTTCCTAGTGGTTTGGGGGTTTCACCATAGTCAAGAATATTTTGAAAAATGGCAGAAGATAGTATTTTTGCGCCATTTTCTATAAAAAGTGGTCTAGAGGTCACGCATGCGACCCATTCTTACCAGTTTGCACCCCCTTCTTGTGCCTCATTGTTATTTAAGAGCTGCACTCCTGTCTTTTCCATTCTGTAATCCCTACTTTCCCATATGCTCCATTTTACCCTTTCAATTAACACACTTTCCTGTCTGCAAAATTCACCCCCATTAATCACCTCTCTTTATTGTGTACTGCTCTCTAGTACGCAACATTCTGCTCTCTAAGCTCCTTTTTTAGAACACCATTACAATCCGATGTGTACTTTGCCTGTGTTGTCTCCTCTCTTCATAGGGGACAAAACAGGAGCATGCGCCATTTGCATGTGGGTCTTATTGTAAATATTACTGCTAAATCAGGTGAAAATTCTTTCCGCCATAATTGCAGTGGTCAGCAGGTCACTAGTTTGAATTGGCTATTAGTAAAACATATTTTTAAAGCAGCAAATGTGTGAAATTAAGAGATTTATAAAAAAGTTATTATTCCATTTACTTTTCTTTGCAATTGCAGCATTTCCACCCCATGGGATGTGTTCCTGCTCAGTGTAGACATTGTTATGTTATGTTATGTTAATTATTTTCTTCTATAGCGCTCAGCTACTCCAAGGAGCATCCCGGCGCTTTGGCGAAGAATATCAGCAGGTAGAACAATAACATAACAGCTAAAACGCAGTCTAAGAGAAAAAAAACTATTTAGTAAAAAGCCACGTTTTTAGGCCCTTCCTAAAAACAAGAAGGCTGGTAGCCTGTCTCAGGGACAGTGGTAGTTTGTTCCAGGCCCATGGGGCTAGGTAACGAAAAGACCGGCCTCCCATTCTTACGCGCCTAATGGCAGGAACTGTCATTTTGGACAAGCAGGATGACCTCCTGGTCCTGGTAGGTTGATACAAGGAGAGGTGTTTCCCAATATACTTGGGGCCTACGCCATGTAGAGCTTTGAAGGCCAGTGTCAGGCTTTTGAAGAGGATCCTCTTTGGAGTAGGTAACCAATGTAAGGTATTCAGTAATACAGTGGCACCTGCTCTTCTCGGGAGTCCATAGATGGCTCGGGCTGCCGAGTTCTGTACTACTTGCAAACGGGTCAAAAGATACTTCGGTAGACCCAAAAAAAGAGTGTTTGCGTAGTCTAGTCGTGATCCAATCAAGGCCTGTACAATTATTTTCCTATGATGAAGTGACACTAGAGGAAGAAATTTTCTCAGCATCCGCAGAATGCCGAAACACTTCCCTGAAAGGCACGAAATATGTGGCCCAAAGGACAGTTCACTGTCCACTATCACTCCGAGGTTCTTGGCCTTGAAAGACACACTGTCAGGAGGAAACATATCTTGTGGCCACCAAGATTTCCAATTTGGCTCGGGTGCGCATCCAAAGAAGAGCAGCTCCGACTTGTCGGAGTTGCACTTCAGGCCATGACACCTATTGTCAGTCTAAAATAGTTCAATCAAATTAATATATGTCTGCTTTATACCAAGGGCCCCCACTGTTTTGCAGAAAATATACATTATGTTCAAATTCGGAAACAGGAAATACTGCAACACAGGAGGTGCATTCATAAAAAAGGTTTTCTCTTTGTACAACACTCACTACCTTAATTCCCGAATCCTATACCATCGCCATCCAAAACTTTAGAGGTCCCTGATTGGAGTGAGATCCTTCTCCTTTCTAGATGTACAAGACTGGAGCTCTCTCCCTCTTGAACTATGGTGTAAATTCAATCTTTTGCAAAAATACTTAAACTGTCCTTTCTCCACATTAGTAAAGTCTGCACATCTACTTTGGAGCTCTCTTAGTGCCAGGATTCCTGATTAGCATATCATTTTCATTTATATCATTCAATAGAACAATTCCTAATTTTAAATAATTTAATATATTTCTACTTAATAGAGATGTAAAATATATGTACGCATTTTATAAGAAGTATTATATAAACCACTGGGACATCCGCCCCCCCCCCCCCCCACTTCTCACACTCCTTATGATTGCCAGGCCTCGACCATAAGCTGGACTGGTGCGTACAAGAAATGCCAATGTAATAAACACCCACCTTGTAAATATTAAGATATTGCTGTATTGAAAATGGCCGGATCGCATGGGAAAGTGACTACCCTACCAGGCGCCTGTTGGGATACTCATTTCCCTAGTCATCCTACTGACGATTGTAATGTACCGAGTTTGATGTATCTTAACACCAGATATGCACTGAAATTATATATTCTTCAATGAATAATGTAGTGTCTACCCCACTCTGTAATTGCTGTATCGTTGTACTGACAAAATGCCAATAAACAAAGTAACAAAAAAAGTATTATTAATTATATTTGTAACCATTTTATTCCTATCCCAACTAAGTAGCTACTTGCAAAGCGGCATCAACAATGCCATATAATCTGTAATCTCTGAATAAACTGCAAATTTTACAAAAAGCAGCAGCTCGTCTTTTAATAAGAATTCCAAAGTTCAAATCTGTCTCATATGTATTGTTTGAGCTCCAGTAGCTTCCGATTAGAAAGGGAGTAGCCTTCAAGGCACTGTGTACTGAGCACAACATAGGTCCTGAATACCTTCAGAGAAAATTCATATGGTGCACACCTAGGGGAGCACTTCGATCAGCCCCCTCGAGAACAGTGCAAACATCTAGAATAAACAAAGCATCATAGGGTGGCAGAAGCTTTATCTCCTTACTTACAAACTTTGAAACAAAAACCCTTTGCATTCCAAAGCCCAGTCAAATTTATCTGTTATAGAAAACAACGTAAAACTTGGCTTTTTTCAACTATGTTACCTAATTAGCTTTATTTACTATTTCAGCTGCAGAAGCCAGCGCCAAGACACCATTGTTGGACATTGGCACGCTCTATAAACAATATCAATATATTTAATGGCCAATTGAAATGACTTCCTATGATGTCACTTCCCGTGAAGTTAATTAAGTTAATTCTTATTCAAATTATAGGGGCCTCTCATGTTCCTATTCTGCCCAGGGCCCTATGAATCCTAGGACCGGCCCTGAGTGTGGTTCCATATCGGAGCATCTGGATGCCGGAAACTGTTGTGGCGCAAGGATTTGTGTCCGAATGAGCAGGTGCATATTGACCCAGTATATGAATTGATTATCTGGATCTCTGGCACACCTCTGTGATCGGAAGAGCACGTGTGCTCCGTTGGATATCTTTCCAGCAGAACCCCGTCCAGCATTTCTAGTTCAGACTTGGAGTGGCCTTCTAGCTGACGTGCCGAGCAGGCCGTTCAGTACTGAGTGAGTGGAAGGCTCCCGAGGTGGTCACTGCAATAGTTCACCCATTTCTAATAGGTGTCCCTAGACGAAAGATTTGATAAAGCGATCGAGAGATCTCAACAGCGCATATGGCATAGCAAGCAGCAGCATCCCAAAGACGGGACTGAATCTAGGAGCCACACCGGTGTGACTGCTGGGACTCTGCCCGCAGCTGGAGCTCTTGCCATTGTGTCCATTCCATTGTCATGTTGTCAGTTGTAGCTCATATGCTCTGTTCTATCACACACACGGGTAATGTTGCCGCTCACCTGGATGCCGCAATACCTTAACAGTGACTCGTTTAAATAGTAAACCAGCGAGGATACTCCCTCGGCATTTTGTCATTACGATAGCCTCTCTCTCTCCAGTTTATTTTATAGTCAGGAAATTGTGAGAGTGGTGAAATGGCATCAATGAATGTGCCTCTGGACTTTTTTGGGGAGATTACCCGCAGTGCGATCCATGTCACCAGAATATAGCATCGGTTTGATTTTCCTGCCTGTGATTCGCATCCTTTAACGTCTGCAGAGTGCTCGATTACTATTGCCAGGGGTTCAAAGGAACAATAAGAGCAAAGATCGCCCCTGTCTGTCCCTCTCTCACTCATAATTCCTTCAGCGAGGAAGGAAGCTCTTGCAGTTTGTCATGTCTGTTTTATCTTGATGCAGCCAGTTAACCCTTCGTTTTACGTCGGAAACGTTTTATTAGGATATTATGCAGACTGGAAGTACGGATGAAGCATTCTACATAAAGGGTGATACCGACACGCTGTGTTAAAAATAACACGAGGTCTCATAATCAATGAGTGTTATATATTTGTCGAGAGGAGGTGCGAGTGTACTGGTGTGAGGTGAGGTTGGCTAATGTTAGCGTCAAGGTGAGATTGTATACTAGGCGTGGACTTTACGGCATCTTGTTTGTGTGTCAGTGGGTGAAGAGAGAGGTGAGCCAGGTTGAGAGAAGAGCGACAGTAAGTGGACGGGGGGCATAGTAGTAATTATACTGGGGGGGGGGGGGGGGGCATGTGGGGTGAAGAGTATGGGCCAAGACCCACTTTCTCTAATATAGGAAATAAGTAGTTCGACTCCATCTGTACTCGTCTGGCCTTCTCGTTATCGAAGGAGAAACCTTTTCTAAGTCATGCCTGGTCTGCCATAAGAGGTGCAGAGGAATACATACTCGATTTCTCAATGGTCTTTCACATACAAAGCCCACTTCATTTGTGTGTACCAGTGATGGAATAACCTTAAGAAAAAAATCTTGTCAGGACCTCAGCTAATATTTTAATGTCACAGTGTAGCAAGTCTGGTCTAGGCTTTAGAATCAGTGCAATTTGGCCTTTATTATTCAGAACAGAGGGTCATCCTTCCTGAAAAACGTGTCCTAGTAATGGCACTGCCTCCAGGGCAATTACTATGCAAAACGAGCATTAGCAAAGCCAATAAGTCTAACCTGTGCAAGAGTTACTAATGTGTTTTAGCCATGTTGCACACCAGTGTGGCTGCTGTTGAGCATGGTTAAAGTCAAAAGGAGTGGTATACAGTGGAGTATCATATAGTGGCCTAGAATGTGGCACAGTGGAATGGCAAAGAGTGTTGCAATGTAGAGTGGCATAGAGTGTCGTGGAGTAGAGGGCCACTGAATGGAGTAGAGTGGAGTGACCTAGAACTGAGTAAAGTCGTGTGGAGCGGCATAGAGCACAGTGTCATGGATCAGTGTGGCGTGGACTGGCGTAGATTGGAGTAGTGTTTCATAGAGTGGAGTGGCTCAGAGTGAAATGGTGTGGAGTGTTGTGGAGTGGCATATGGTGAGGTAAAGTGTTGTGGAATGGCGTAGGGTGGAGTGGCATAGTGTGGAGTGGAGTACAGTGTCATAGAATGGAGTGGTATAGAGTGGCATGGAGTAGAGTATCGTAGAGTGGAGTGTGCATGGTGTGATAATACACTGCCCTTACAGACAGCTAATTTTCAATTGAAAGTGCCATTACATTTGCACAGATAAACAGTTTTAGTGATAAAACTACCCCACACACAAATGATAAAGTGGAAATTGGCTAAACCTAGTCTATTCATTTGTTTTGATTGTATAAACATTTGTTTCCACCACACTTCAGAATAAAAAAAAAACATGTACTTCATTTGTGCTTTGCTAATTCTGATATGTTCTGAAAGTTCATTTACTAGCATTTCCCACCCCAGTACTCAGCAGGATTGTCACATAAATCCTCTCACTTTGCAGTCGGAGAAAGAAGAGTAAACACCAAACCTGCCTCAGAAGAGAGAACCTGGTATTTGACCTCTTTATTTGAATGCACAGGAAATGCGAGAAGATAAAACCAAAATGTACATTCATTTCTGAACTCCAGCATGGGTAGCACCCATACATCCCTCCTTCCAGCATCTATGGCATGGGCCTGAAGTTGATAAAGAGAATTGTTTACATTATGCTATTAGTGAAGAGCACTGACCGCAATAAACAAGCTAGTAGACAAGACATTGTTCCTTAAAGGAATGCAAGATTAGCGGTAAAAATGAGTAGAATCAGTCAAGCAGAATGTCTGGAGCCATGACACCTCTTCCAGGAAATACAGCACCGTAACTGCTTCCTGGACTAGGTTGGAAGGGAGACATCTGAAAAAACATGTACTCTCTTGAACTACCTCATAAAAAAAGAAATCCAGACTTCCCATAATGCGAGCACTCGTGGAGGAATACAATGAGCCAGTCAGAGAGGTGGTAAACAGACTATGCTCCACGGAAGGTACAAAGGCATGTTGGACAAACTAAAACAAATAAAGCAAGCAAATGTAAGTCATAAATCACAAAGCCAATGTTAAGCAATTGACTGAATGTGTTCCCAGGGGAGCTTCAACAGGTCCCCAATATGCCTTTGCAACCAGAAAGCTGCGCTCTGGTAGGCTGCAACCTTATCAGTGGGAAAGCCATTCTCTCCTGGCATTGGTTGTTGACATTGATTTTATGACTTTTGATAAATTGGTGGCAGTTAATTCTTGATCAAATTATTCTCGAAGCTCGTTCGAGTGACAAGGATCTTCATTGGCTGCCCATTAGGGCAAGGATCAAATATAAAGCTCAGTACTGGGCCTATAAGGCACTGCATCAAGGTGGTCCTCGCTTTCTCCAGGATGTTTTTAAATCGTACATCTCTTCTTGTACTCTATGGTCTAGCAATGCCAGACAGCTGTGTACCCAGAATAAAAAGATGTCATTGGGGAGGCAAAATGTTTCTGCTATTCCACCGCTCAATGGTGGAATTTTTTACCCATTCATCTTAGAGGCCAGGAAAATCTATTGAAGTTCAGGAAGGAATTGAAAACTTTTTTTGCTGAAAGAGACTAGTTATAGATTCCTTACCTTTGAACTACCCCTAGGCGTCAGACTGGATCCATAGAAATATTTTCGTAGCAGTACCTCTGTGCGTCGGTATGTGGCGTTGGTCGGGTTCGCTTTCGGAGTCATGGTCGCTGGAATGACGCCGCAGTGCCTACTTAGATGCTGCCCCTGTGCGCTGACATCAATTCTTTCTTTTTCCGCACCAGCTAGCGCAGATTCGGAGAGAGTGTGTCCCTTGGTCTTTTTTGACTAGCCCTTTTTCGGCTTTTGTCAACACCTTTTTCGAATCTTCGACTCCTGGTGCATGGGGGATGTCCCATTGTCAGACCAGCTTCAAGCCCTGTGACTCCTGTCACAAGTTGATATCAGTCACCGATCCGCACCTCGTTTGCCTTTGGTGCCTGGAGTGCGACCATGATCCGAAGTCGTGCTCCGACTGCCAGTCCATGAACCCGAAGTCTTTGCGGGAGCGGTCCTGAAAGCTTTGTTGCTCTTAGCCTTCTCCCCGTCTGTCGGCTGATGCAACACAAAGTGTTGTCGCTCTCTGGCTCCATCTTCGGATCCGCGCTTCCCTCCCTTTAGCAGAGCCGGAGCATCCCGTGCCCAACTTCGTGCCTTTTACGAAGTGTTCCATAGCATTTTTGGGTAGCCCGACTCGGCTGGGGGCCCTGGACCATTGATGCCGGTGGCTCTGGCCTTGGCCCCAGAGAGCCCCCAATGATCCATGCCTGGGTCTGGATCGGCACCGGTCGACCTCACAGTACCTTCACCGGTGCCGATTCTAGTGACAACGCCTCCGATGCCGGTTGTGCCCCCAGCCGGCATTGACCGCAGCCTCACCCCGACTTGCGCCAGGTGCTGGACGGTACTTCTGTACCACTGTGAATCCCTGGTGTTCCCCATCGCCCTGAGGGGCAGCCAGAGGAGGGTGAGGAGCACTGTGAGGGGTCAGTTGACCCTCAAGCAGACCAACTTGAGGAGCCGGACTGGCAAGAGGAGTTGGATGATGCCAGTTGTCTGGATACCTCCCCAGACCTTGGAATGCTTTCTCCCCCTACTGTGGCTATGAAGGAGCGTCTTCCTACGCTGTGGTGTTGCGTCGGGTGGCTGACGCTTTGGGCCTCGAACTTCCTACCGTAGCTGTCAGGACTAACCTTCTGACTGAGGTGCTACAGCCGGCAGCAGCCACTTCAGAGCCCCTGCTGCCTTTTAATGAGGCGCTCACTAACCTCCTTCTGGGCACTTGGTCCAAGGTCGGCACAGGGTCTCCTGTGACAGGATAATTGCCAGAAGCCATCTCCCGGCCCCGGGTGACCCACTTCTCCTCTCCCAACACCCTACCCCTGAGAGCTTGGTGGTCCAAGCCTCAAACTAAAAAGGCGCATTCCCTACTACTCCCCCAGACAGGGAATCCAAGAAGCTGGACTATCTTTGGAAGAAGATGTTTTCTTCCGCCAGCTGAGGACTGCGGTCAGTGAACACTGCATGTCTCTTGGGCCATTATATACACACACGGTGTGGGATACAATCGTGCAAATGCTGCCACAGTGCCGGGAGGAGGCCCGGGCCCTGCTCACCCTCGCTGTTGCTGATGGTAGAGACGCAGCTAAGTTAACCATCCGGTGTGGGCTGGAAACCGCCGACTAGCTGGTTAGGATGGTTTCCACATCGGTAGCCCTGCGGCGCTATGCCTGGCTGAGAACGTCTGGCTTCTCTGGGGATGTCCAATCCAAATTTTTGGATATGCCCTTTGATTGACGTAGCCTGTTTGGTGACGAGGCGGACATTGCTCTTGAGCGCTTCAAGACTCTAGGGCCACAGCCAGATCTTTGGGCCTCGCGGTAACTTCTGGCCCCATGCAGTCTGCCTTTCGCACTTTTGTGGCTACGGAAGGGGGGCCTCACCATGTTCCGCCCAGAGCCACAGGGCCGCTCAAGGTACCCAGCCTATGCGTCGCCTGGGACGTGGGACCCAGCGACGCAGGACTTGGGGCTAGCGGTCAGGCCAGTCCAGCAATGCCCCCCCTTGCAGCAGGCTTCAAACCTTCCTAGTCCGACTTTTCAGGGCCACCAGTTGCCAGATGGGCGGCAGGACCTGCCATCACCTCCCCCACTGACACATCATCATGTCAGACAGGCTGGTTTTACAGATAGCCCGAGGGGCTGCTCCCTCCCCTTCGAGACTACGCCTCCCTCCATGCCACCAACACTCCATCACATGTCAGAGGATTATTTGGCCCTTCTCCGTCAGGAAGTTGCGGCTCTATTGACCAAGGGAGCTACCAAACGAGTCCCTGTGCAAGAAATAGGTTGCTACTCCAACTACTTCCTGGTACCCAAGAAGGACAAAGGCCTGTGTCCTATCTTAGACCTCAGGGACATCAATCGCTTCCTCCGGAAGGAGAAGTTCAAAATATTAACCTTGGCTCAGATCCTGTCTGCCGTCGACCCTGGAGACTGGATGAGAGTGTTGGACTTGCAGGACGCTTATTTTCACATCCCCGTCGTGCCGGCCCACCGACGTTACCTACGGTTCATAGTAGGCCACGAGTATTTTCAGTTAACTGTGCACCCCTTTGGTCTTACCAGCGTCCCCGGGTGTTCACAAAAGTGAGGGCAGTGGTCGCAGCTCATCAACTTAGATCAGGGGTTCCAGTCTACCTCTATAGTGACGACTGGCTGTTAAAGGCAGGCTCGCCCCAGACTGTTGTCTCTAACCTCCAGACTATGGCGAACCTCTTGCATTCGCTGAGGTTCACAATCAACGTGATGAGATTGCTCCTGATTCCTTTCAGAGGCTCCTTCTCATCGGGGCAGTTCTGGATACAGCGCAGTTTCGGGCCTATCCTTCCGAGCAGCCTATATCTCAGATTTTGGTGAGAATGACTCTGAGGCTGCTGGTTCGCATGTCCTGCATCCTGCTGGTAGCTCAGGCCAGATGGCATATGCGGGCTCTATTGTGGGACCTGAAGTTCCAGTGGGCGCAGCATCAGGGAAATCTTTCCAATGTCATCCAGATTTCGGAGGGGACTGCGAGTCCGTTGCAGTGATGGCTAACAAACCTGGATTGGGTCGACGGCAGATCGCTCTCCCTTCCTCAACCAGTGTTCACAGTGGTGACAGATTCGTCACTCCTGGGATGGGGCGGCCACATGGGAGAGGCGGAGATCAGGGGTCTCTGGTCTTCCGCAGAGTCCGGGCTCCACATCGACCTTTTGGAGCTCCGGGAGATCCGTCTCGCACTAAAGGTATTCCTTCCTTCTGTCAAAGGAAGAGTAGTGCAGGTGTTCGTGGACAACACCACTGCCATGTGGTACTGCAACAAACAGGACGGGATGTGGTAGTGGACCCTATGTCAAGAGGCTTTCTCCTTTGGACATGGCTGGAACAACAGCGCATATCCCTGGTGGTTCATCACCTGGCCGGTTTCCTGAACACCAGGAGGGACAAACTCAGCCACCAGTGCATGATGGATCACGAATGTGTGTAAGAACAACAGGAGAAAACCCATAAACCTCGTTGGGATGGGAGATATCGTGTAAGCAAGAACAATTCCCAACAGGTTTTATTCGGAGACAGTTTTAGTAGTGTATGCAATATGCATTACTGAAAGGGAAAGAACCAAGGAGTCAATACATTTTCAACAGAAGTGGTATTGTTTACCAAGAAGCAACAGGAAAGTCTCACATGACAATACAGTTAAAACAGCACTGTACAGAGTGGATCATGTGACAACCCAGTGACACTTGGTGCAAGGTGCTATGTACAATTGGTGATAGTGAATGTGCAAGTGCTAAAAAACAGCAGCGTGGACAGCGCAAAAAACAAATTATTAACATCAAGTAATGGCTTCTTAAAACAAGTTGTAATTACTTAAAATACAATTATTTGAGTGGAAGCACAAAACGTGGTATGCGTCGTGTCATTCAAGCTGTACAGTCGACGGCGTTTCGATCCCCTTTAACTCGGGATCGTCATCAGGACAGGGTTGTCCATGGGAACAGTGCTGTGGGCAAGAAGGGGCAGATTGAGCGGGAGGACCTGGTTCGAAACGGGGGGAGGGGAGGGAAAGGGGGGAGGAGGGGGAGTGAGGCAGGTGGGTTGGTGATTGGGTTACCTGCAGGATAGTGAAAGTCAAGGTGTGTATGAGGTGCAATGGCAGTGGTGGCCGGACCGGGAATAGTCAAGTGTAAATGGGGGGTGACTAAAGTGTGGTACAAGTATTAGGAGGGCGGAAAAAGTTTATTTTACGTGTGACCAAGTGCTATAGTGTGGGAATTGGGTAACTGCGGTGAGACAGGTGATGGAAAGTGACGGGTGTAAAGATAGGTAAACACTTACAATAATACCCAGGATATTGAGCATGGGTATAAGAAGTCCAGGTGGTCGCTCAAAGTCAAGGACTGTGGGGAGGCAAGAATATGCAATGGTCAATTACTCATTAGGAGGGATAGATACAGACCTAGTTATCCGGATAGGTCAAATTACCTGATCGAAGAATTATAGAATCAGCGGCGGTACTCGCTATGCCTGAGGGGAAAAGGAAGTGGGAATGAGTATGCGCCGATAGCGTCAGTAGACGAGAAAGGGTCTACAGTAGGACCGCTACGGTCGTTGGGTACAGGGTCTTACCTGACTTAAGCAGGGCGGCAGACGGCAAAAAGGGCTCATCTGGCGGTTCGGCTTCCAGGCAATGAATGCTGCAGCTACCGGTGTCTGGGAGAGGCCGGTAACTAAATCAGGAAGTGAAGGGCTGGGGGCGGTGACCCGGGATCACGAATGGCATCTTTATTCGGAGGTGGTGCAAGGTTTCTTTCAGCAGTGGGGAAAGCCTTGGTTATATCTATTTGCACAATGTTAGCAGTTATGCATGTTTGAGTTTCCAAGGTGGCACTCGCTCTGCGACGCCGTTCATCGTGAGTGGAATTGCGACCTCCTGCCTATACCACTTCTACCCAGAGTGCTGAAGAAGATCAAGCACGATAGGCCCAAGTAATTCTTTTGGCTCCGGACTGGGCACAAGAGTCTGAGCATGGCCATTGATCCCCAATCAGACTTCCTCTTCGGGTGGATCATCTGTCACAGCAGCAGAGGAAGGTTCTCCACCCGAACCTCTCCGGCCTCCACCTCCTTGTGTGGAGATCGAGCGGTAACAGCTGTCAGCTTGCGACCTTCCTGCCGAAGTCTGTAATGGCATCTTGGCAGCCAGGCGTCCCCCCACTAAGACTATATACGCCTGTAGATGGAACAAATTTGTCGCAAGGTACACAGCAAAGGCTGTGGATCCTCTTTCTGCCCCCTTTCAAGAGGTTCTCCTTTTCATTCTTTCTTTGGCCCAGCAGGGCTCTGGGCACTCTTAAAGGCTACCTTTCGGCCATTTCAGCCTTTCTTCGCCTTCCTGATCAGCCTTTTCTTTTCAAGTCCTCTATTGTAAACAGATTTCTGAAAGGCATTACTCATCTCTTTCCTCCTTCTCCTTTCGTAATGCCCCAGTGGGACTTACTTATCTTATATGTGCCCCCTTTGAGCCACTACATAATTGTCCTCTTCGTCTTTTTTCTTTAAAGACTGCTTTCCAGCTTGCCATCACCTTTGCTCGCAGTGTGAGTGAGCTTCAGGCTCTGTCTTCCAAGCCTCCCTTTCTTACTGTTCATCCGGACAAAGTGGTCCTTCGCACTAGGCCCTCTTTTCTGCCCTATGTGGTTACCTCTTTCCACATGGGTCAGACCATCACATTCCCCACCTTATTCTCGTCTCCGCACCCTTCCAAAGAGGAGGAGACCCAAAACATGTGCTGTCCTTCTACTTTGACCACACTACAGAATTCCGGTTGGATGATCACCTCTTCGTGGGTTATGTGGGCGACAAAAAAGGCCAGGCCGCGCACAAACGTACCATCTCTCGATTGGTTGTCCTATGCATCAAGATATGTTATTCTTTGGCTAAAAAGGAACATCCAGTTGGACTGTGCGTCCAGGCCACCAGGGCGATGACCGCCACTACTGCTCTGGGCCGTGGAGTTCCGCTGGTTGACATTTGCCTGGCAGCCACCTGGGCATCCCTGCACACGTTCACTAGACATTACTGCCTGGACAGCCAAGTCCTGAGAGACGGCTTCTTTGGCCGTTCTGTTCTCCAGGAGTTTCTGGTGTAAACTTAGTTCACAGACCACCACCGGGGTTGGTATTGCTAGGTATTTATTCTCAGGTAAGGAATCTAAAACTACAGTCACTTTCAGATGAACAAGTTACTTACCTTCAGTGACAATGTATCTGTAAGAGACATATGTAGTTATAGATTCCTTACCGCCCCACCTATCCTCCCCATATTGCGAACTGAGTCCTAGGGATAGGGGCTTCCTTCTAGGGCCCTAGTTATGTTCACCAGTAGTCAGTGTCTTGCATGGCTCTGCGCTTCCGGCGTGGAAAGTTGTGTCAGAACTGACGTAAGCACGCAGGGGCGGCGTCTTTTAGGCATTGCGACATCATTCCGGTGACCACGATGCTGATGACGGACGCAGAGTCGACCGACACCCAGGGGTACTGCTACAAAAAAAATTCTCCGGTTCCAGTCTTACACCTGGGGGTAATTCTAAGGTAAGGAATCTATAACTACATATGTTTCTTACAGATACATCGTTACCAATGGTAAGAAACTTGTTCCTTTGGTTCCATAGTCTAATAGTTTTTTTAGCTGCTGGCAAAATCCTTTGTTTTTGCTTATCTCATGCTTTCTGGTTCAAATGACATTAGCGCCAAGTCGCCTCTTTGGTAATTGTGCGCTCTTTAAAATATATTAACATAACGTCACAAGGAATAGGTGGGCTAGCCATGAATTCTTCCCTTTAATGGTTTTCATTGGTTGATTCCTTAGTGTATTGTTTTGTGCATAGGTTCAAAGGGGTTGTAAGTGATTGTCTCTTCGAATCATGTATACCACGATAAACAGACTTTGCTTCTCCTGGTTCCAATTTCATGGCTAATAACCTTACAGCCTTTTCTTTTTGTTTTGCCTTTCTTTAATGCAATGTAGCTCCTTCTCTGCTACTGTTAAGAAGACTGGGTTGAGTCTGTATTTTTTCTTGGATTGTCTTCTTTGGTTCTCTTCTGACAGAGAGGTATGACAAGGTCTCTGTACCTGGACTATTTGATTTGAGGCTAAGCTATTTTTCATTAGAGGCTTGTAATGTACATGCTTAATCCCTCATCATTGTGCCTGGCGTTTCAGTTTTTCCTGCTGCCTGTGGGATCTGAAAGGAGGTTACAGACTGTTCATTGGAGTCAAGTATTCCTGAAATTGGTTTTGTAGTGTTTTCTTCCCCTGTGGAGGAGTCTGTACTGTAGCACATGTATTCTCCATGTCCTGGATTTAAGGGCAGTGGTTTGTAAATCAAGTACCTGAATATACAAGGGTCACTGGTGTTGCAGTTGTGAGGGGGCCTGATCACACAATGGGGGTCATTCATTATGTTCCAGTCCTCTCTAATTATGACCTTCGAGTGACCAAACGCTGTACATTAGATATTCATCTTCAAAAAGAAATCTTCTTTTTGGCCATTTGGGACCATATACAGAGTCCAGCATAATAGTTCTTCCCTGAATTGACAATTTTGCAAGGATATAATCTGGCTTGATGGGTCGGAACATCTCTTTAATATTCTACTTGAAAGTTTCTTGTGTACTAGAATAGATACTCAATTAGGGTTGAGCTTGTGGTGTTTGCTTTATCTCTTGTTTGTTTTACATGAGATCACTTTTCCACCCAGTCACTCTTCAGTTTCTCAGTATCTTGACAGGGGAGTTTCTTGTAACACTGCTATATCATGTTTTTAGTTGCAAGGTAAGTAAGAACATTTTTCCTTCTGATATGTTCCAAGAGACCATTGGCGTTCAGGAACTAAAAAGAAAGGGCTGTAGTATAGGTCATATTGTGCCTTTTATGACCACTGGGAAAGTTCTAACATACAACAAGCATTGGCAAAGCCAAAAAGGTCTTGCCTATGCGAGAGTTATTGGCTTTGGCAGTGTATTTTAGCTATGTTGTTGTACAACAGTGTGGCTGCTGTTCAGCATAGCTAAATGTTAGTGAGGTGGGGTAGATTGGGGTAGAGTGGTTAGGGTAAATAGGGCGGGGTAGATTGGCATAGATTTTGAGTGGGGTAGAATGGAGTAGGGTGTATTGGGGTAAATTGGAGTGGGATAGATTAGAATGAGGGAGTTGGGTAGATTGGAGTTGGGTAGATTGCAGTAGAGTGAAGTGGGCTAGATTTGGGAAGAGTGGACTGGAGTTAAGTTGGGCAGACTGGAGTGGGGTGAATTGGGTGGATTATAGTCTGGTAGAAAGGAGTGGGGTAGAGTGGGTGGATTATAGTCGGGTAGAAAGGAATGGAGTGGGCTAGATTGGGGTAAATTAGAATTCAATGGAGTGAGGTATCCTGAAGTGGTGTAGAGTAGATCAGGATGAGATGGGGTAGATTGGAGTAGAGTGGGGTGGAGTAGATTGGGATAGATTAGAGTGGGGGAGTGAAGTGGTTTGAGGTAGATTAGCATGAAGCAGGGTAGATTGGAGTTTGATATATTGGGGTGGATTGGCATGGAGTGGGATAGATTGGGGAAAAGTGGGTTGGGGTAGAGTGGAGAGGAGTGGAGTGGAATGGGGTAGATTATGGATGGAGTGGGATAGATTCTGTGGATTATGGTAGGGTAGATTAGAGTGAAGTGGGGTAGATTGGAGTGAGATGGGAGTGGTGTAGTTTGGAGTATATTGGATTTGAGTGGGTTACATTGGGGCTAGATTGGAGGGGAGTGGGGTAGATTGGATTGGAGGTGGATAGAAAGGTTTGTGGTAGATTGGAATGGGGTGGGGTAGATTGGAGTGGGGAAAATTGGAGTGGAGAAGATTTCGATTGATTGGAGTGGGGTAGATTGCATTAGATTGGAGTACAGCATTTTCTGGTGGAATTTTGGTAGGGTAGATTGTGAAGTACCTAAAAACCATCATACTTCTTCTCAGGGGTCTTACCAATAAGTACTTCACTTCATTCTTAAGCAGCAAAGGAATCAACAGAGAATCTGAAATATGAAAAGACATCTTTATTAATTGTGAGGCTACGTCGCCCAGTCACATTTAAAGCAACTGAATGAGGTAGTCTGCCTGCATGGCCTCCGCACAGACCTTTTATACAAATAATTATGCCCTAGGCACACATTCTTTGCTTTACAGTAAATAATTCACATATTTCCAACACAAAGAAGAAGCAAAGTTATGATGACAAGTCATACTTCAGTTTGTCCAGTATATAATTAACTATCCGGCAAGGTCCAGTGTTTCCATCAGATATCGACGGACCCCTAATAAAAACGGTCACCTCCCCATCATAAAGCAGATCATAAAGAAAGAAACAGAGACAGTTGTGTGTAAGATTAGACATGGTTTGTGTGCGATGAAAGGCTTGTGGTATGTTGTGCCTTGATACAAATCTCGCTCCGCCAGTGGGTTGGGGACTGCCTGAACAGGTTTGGCTTGAGGCAGTGGAGTCAGCTCGCCCAGGTCAAAGAGGAGTCAGGAAAGGTGTACGTGTCCTTTCAGCTCGAATTCAGCCTTGGTCAATTGACTATGTAAGGGCAATCACAAGATGGATGCCGCTCACAACATGGAACCCAAGGCTGCAAGACAGGAAGCACGATTTAGGGGTGTTCCCGTCACTCAATCGTGACGCAAATGCACGGTAATAATGTCCTAATCATTACCGGTCTGCCAATACCAAAATCGTCATGGTATGATGATATTTTCTGCACGAGGGTAGAGCTTCGGTACCACACCATGGTCGGGTCCAGAATTTTTCAGTACCACAATTGGATGGGCAGGGAGTGAGATAGGTTTGTGTGGTATGTGGTAGTACGGAGTGAACCTCAGTGTCATAGATTAAGGTGGATTGAATGGGTAGAGTGGAGTAGGGTACATTGGAATGGAAAGGGTGGAGTGAGGTTGGATAGATTGTAGTGGAGTTGAGATCAGAATGGAGTAAGATTGATTGGGGAAGAGTGTAGTGTAGTTGGGTAGTTTAGAGTAGGGTGGATTGGATAGGAGTGGGGTAGATTGGAGTGGGGTTGGGAGAGGTGCGTTAGATTGGAAAGGAGTAGAGTGGAATAAATTGGAGTTGTTCAATTGGGATGGAATGGATTGGGGAGTGGAAAAGTTTAGTAGGGTAGATTGGAGTTTGGTGGGGGGGTAGATTGGGGTGGACTGTGATAGATTTGATTGGGGTGTGGTAGATAGGGATAGATCTGTGTGTGGTAGATCGGAGTGTGGTTGATCGGAGTGTGGTAAATTGGGGTAGATTGATGTGTCGTAGATTGGGGTAGATCCAGGTAGAGTGGTGTGTGATAGAGTGTAGTGGGGTAGATTGGAGTGCAGTATGGTAGATAGGGTGGATTGGAGTTCAGTATGGTGAATGTGGAGAAGTGTGGCTCAATGGTTAGAGCGGCAGACCCTGATGCAGAGGTCTGGCCTGGGACCAGGGTTCAATTCCCCGCCTCAGCGGGTCTTGGGCTCAAAAATTCCACGGACCTGATAATTCTCGCCTCGGTGCCTATTCCAATCATGGAGTCCCACTCTGCAACTCTGGGCAATAGCTTGCTTAATCTCCACAACGGCCCCCACAACGCTAAGGATGCCTGGCCTCCACCTTGGGGGTGCCCAGGAGATGACGCCTCACAGGGAAAGCCAGGATGGGTTCCACAGCGGTATTCGTACAAGCGCCTTGAGACCCTTGCGGGTGAGTAGTACGCTATACAAGTATCAATTTACATTTACATATATGGTAGATAGGGTGGATTGGAGTGTGGTAGATAGGGTGGATTGGAGTAGGGTAGATTAGAGTGGGGTCTATTGTAGTGTAGCGGAGTAGGTTAGAGTGGAGAGGAGTTGGATAGATTACATTGGAGTGGAGTGGGGTAAACTGGAATGTAGTGGGTAGATTGGAGCGGAGTGGAATGAAGTACAGTAGAGTGGGGTAGACTGGAATGCAGTCAGTCAGAGTGAAGTGTATTGTGTTGGATTTGGGTACACTGGAGTGGGTTGGATTAGGGTAGATTGGAGTGGATTAGAGTAGGGTAAACAAGAGCAGAGTGGGGTAGGTTTGGGTGGAGTGCAGGAGATTGGGTTGGAGTGGGGTGGGGTGGATTGGAGTGGGTTGGGGTTGATTGGTTAGATTGATTGGAGTGGAGTAGGTAGCGGTGAAGCGGGGTTAATTGGGTTAGAGAGGGGTAGTTTAAAGTGGTGTAGATTGGAGTAGTGTGGGGTAGATTGGGGTGGGGTGGAGCAAGTGAGGTCAATTGGGGTGAGGTTGACGGGAGTGGGGTGTATTAGGGTAGATTGGATCGTAGTGAAGTGGGGTAGATTGGATTGTAGTGGAGTGGGGAGATTGGAGTGCGGTGGGATTGAATAAGGTGGGACAGATTTGAGTGTAGTGAAAAGGAGTGGGGTAGATTTGGTGTGGGAGGCTGGCTTAGTACATGGTGCATACTTATTTCAGTGAGGCACCGTGCACTAATTCAGGCAACACTTATGGTGATTTTATTGGTCTTAGATAACCTTTTGAAAGCTCTCAAAGTGGTGACTGTAGAGAGCAGCCTTCAGGCTCATTGAAAGAGCGATAAGCGGCTTGTTTTACCAGGTTAATCATATAGTATAAGGTAAACGAAAAAAGAACCACACAGTGTATATATAAAAAATATGTGTATTTATCACACAAAACTCACTAACACATTGGTGTATCTCCTACCCAGCGATATAAACACAAATACACAATAATACTCCAATTGCAGTAAGGTAAGTGGCACGAAATACAGTGGTGGCCAGGCGGACACCAAACCATATATTAACAAAGTGGAATACGAACTGAGACTGAAGTCGGGACTTTGTCCAGGAGACTTAGAGGAGCTGGGGACACAAGGAACTACCCAAGGTAAGTACCCAGGAACCTCATGGACGCTGTGTGCAGAGTGGAAAAATAGCCACATGTCCAATTGAAGTCAAAGGAGACGTTGCACTTGCATTTTTTTAAGCAGGACCCTTCCCAGTGGACCCTGAACAAATCCTTTGAAAGACAGAAGGTTGGAGAGGCACGCACCCCACCCGTGGATACCCCAAGAACCAGAATGCCTATACTCGGGATGCCGGGTGCAAATAGTGACACCAGCAAAAAGTGGGGGTACTCATGAAAGCAGATTTTAGTTTCCTACATTTGGGTAGAGTGGAGTGGGATATATAGAGTGGATCTGAGTGGGGTAGATTGTATTCGATTGTAGAGTGGAGTGGGGTAGATTGTAGGATGGGGTACATTGTACAGTGGAGTGGGTAGATTAGAGTTGAGAGGAGTTGGATAGATTGCAATGGAGTATAGAGTTGAGTGGGGTAGATTGGAATTAAGTTGGTTGGAGTGGAGTGGGTTGGATTGGGGTATACTGGAGTGGGGTACATTGGAGTGAATTGCAGTAGAGTAGGGTAGGGTAGACTTGGATAGGTGGAAGCAGAAAGGGCTATATTTGAATGAAGTGCGGTAGGTTGGGTCGGAGTGAGGAAGATTGGAGTGGGTTGGTCTAGATTGAGTGAAGTGGAGTACATTGTGCAAGAGGGGCTAGAATAATGGGGTGGGGTGGGTAACTTTGGGTGGGGTAGATTGTATTGGAGTGGGGTAGATTGTAGTGCAGCGGGGTAGATTGGATTGAGTTGGGGTCAATTGCAGTGGGGTGGAGGGTAGTGGGGTAGATTGGGTGGAGCGGGGAGGGGTTGATTGGAGTGAAATAGATTGGGGTAGATTGTAGTGGAGTGAGTTGGGGTAGATTGGGGTACATTGGAGTGGAGTTGGGTAGAGTGGAGTTGGTACATGGTGTGGATTGGAGGGGCGTAAAATGGAGTGGCATGTTGTGGCATGGATTGGAAATGCGTGGAATCGAGTGGCATCTCGCAGAGGTTCTTAGAGTGGAGAGGCGTGTCGTACAGTGGAAGGGCAAAGAATGGAGTGGTGTGATATGGATGGTGTGGTAGTGCACTGACATTACGGAAAACACATTTTCAATTGAAATTACATTTATATTTCCACTGAGATACAGTTTCATTGCACACTAAAGATAATGTGTGCAAATGTCATCACCTAGTGTATTAATGTGTTTTGGTTGTATTCACACTTCAGAATTACAAAAAAAACAGTGCCTCATTTGTACTAATTTTGAAAAATTCTCAAACATAATCACAGTTTATTTTTTGTTGGTTGTGTGCTAGAAAAAATACATATGACTCCCCCTCCTCTTATAATCACTTTGATGTCTGAGAAATAAAAATCAACTCAAGCTCCCTGGAAAAGAGCCTGACATTTGAACTCTGTCTTTGAATGAACAGCAAATGTGACAAGATAAGAACAAGATTTAAAGCGAGTTAATGGAAGAACACAGTGAACAAGGTTTGGGCGACGGGATGGGGTGTCAACTCAAGCTGGACAGCCTAAAGCAAATTAAGTCAGTAAATAGAAAGCTTGAAAATATGAGTTACAAACCACAAGCCAATGGTAAGAAATGAGCGGATTTCATTCCTAGGTCAACTTTCTGAAAGTTCCCAAGATTTCTTTAGCACACCAAACATCTGCGCTTTCTGCTAGGCTCCGACCATAAAATGGGACACACAACTTATTGCGGTCTCTCTTTGTCTTGGGAGTTGCCACAAAGGGCTTCTCCCATCCATTTTCAGGATCCAGGCAGATAGCCTGTCTCCACTACCTGTAGGGTAAGTAACCAGTTTTGCCCTCATCAATTGGGAAGAGCTCTCCCTCTAAATAGGGAAGAGAAGACAGGACTTCTCCAATATTGAATCTTTCGTAGATTCACATTCTTGTATCTTCCCCGTCATAATGGTGGGAGTCTCACGGTAACATGACCAAAGCTGAGAAAAAATCCCATAGGGAATCATTATTTGGTAGCCAAACTGCATCATTATTTGGTCTAAAACTCAGCCAATCAGCTGCCAGCCCTGACATCACACTCCCCAGCAGAGACATCATACCTCAGATTTCCGACCGCCTTCGGGTGAGAAGTCTCCCTGAGCTCTGCTCAGTATTGTTCCTGTGTGAACTTTTCACCTTTTCAACTGAAGTTCTATCTGCTGGATTTAAGGTACTGTGTTACTTCTCTTACCTACTATGGCTGAAAGCTCTAAAAAGAGGCTTTTCAGGCCATGCAGATCCTGTGGGAAACCTAGACTGTATTCTGAGGATCCGCACAAGGACTGTCTGTACTGCCTCCACCCTAAACATGTGCCAAAAGACTGCAAGACTTTTCGGCAAAAACATTGAGAGACAGGGAGGCACGTTTACTATTGTGGCTTCAAAAGAAGAAGGTCACTTCAGATTCTGACTCTGAGGAAGAAGTGGATATTTCGTCTTCCAAAAAGAGGAAGTCTTCTGCTCCTGAGGAGAAAGTGGAAGCAAAAAAGCAAAAAACCAAAGACAAAGAAGCTTCTTTGTCTTTTCTTCCTCAAACTCCTTTGAAAAAGTCATCAGTATCAAGGGAGGTGTCTTCAGCTCCGTCTACGAAAGTTGGGGTGTCGCCTGAACTGATTCCTGTGAAAAAGTCGACAACACCATCGACGACTGAGATCTCGACAACGATAGCTGCGTCGACGATTAGAACAACATCATCAAAGAAAGGTTCGTTGATGATTCCGTCGACGGGAAGAGCAGTGTCGACCTCGCCGACCACTCCATCAACGATGACTCTGTCGACGACATCTTCGTCGATGGCAGCGTTGGCGTCGACGATAATTCGTATTTCGTCGTCCACAGGAACTCTATCGACGGGAGCTCTTTCGATGACGTCTTTTAAGTCCCCGAAAGCAAAGTCATCGATAACTTTGAAAACGATTCCACCGTCGACGAGAAGAAATCTACGGATTTCATAGGCTGGACAAAAATGTTACTGCTTCCTCCATCAAGCCTGCTGGAATTGCAGTCAGAGGACGAGGAGCCAACGAGAGTGGCTTATAGCCCCCCTCTCAGCTTCAAATAAAGTCAAGACACTGATGAAGAGGAATATCAGGAAGTCCAAGAGGTCTTTTCATTCCAGGATCGCCCAGTGCCTGAATCAAAAAGATATGAATCATTTCAACAATCTTATGTTTATGAGGAGGAGGAAGAAGCACAGCCTGAGGGGAGGAGTCTATCTCAATGCCAATTTCTCTTGTGACTGATTTACGTCACATGATTAACGACTACTACCCTTGTTTTCTGGAAGCTAACGCCCCAGCCTCGAAGACTACAGCCAGTCCAACTCAGGTTCAAGTACCTTAACCTCCACATCCGCCTTCAGTTCAAAAGATTCTATCTCTTCCAATTATAACAATTGGAGATGATTTAGATGATAGTGATGGAGAACAACCAGAAGAAGGAGAACTTCTTCAGGAAAGTCCAGTTGGGATCGAATGGGAACAGTATATTCTTCCTACTACACCGTCTCCATCGCCGTCTCCAGCAAACTCTCCTCCACAGGACATTGGAGGATTCTATGAGATTATGGAAAAAGCCTTTTAATGATTTGAACTTCCACTTCCAGTGCAGGAAGCAGAATGCTTTCTCCACGATTTTAAAGAGAAGTCAAGAAAATCCATCAAAGCAATCCCTATTATCGAGTTCATTTGGGAAGAGTGAATAAAACTTTTGAAAAACCCGGCCGCAGTCGCAGCCTTGGTGCCCAGGATAGAGAAACAGTATCTGGCACCAGAATCCTCTCCAGCATGCTTAATTGGGCATCCGCGGCCTGAGTCCGTGGTAATGCAAGCCGCACAACGACAGTCGAAAAATCCAGTTTCAACATCTGCAGCTCCTCCTGACAAAGAAGGAAGACGAATGGATGGTGCAGGGAAGCGCTTTGCTGTGATGGCAGCAGCTTCCATTAGAGCCGTATATGCTTTAGCCCTCATCAGTAGGTACAATCTGCAAATGTGGTCAGATATAGCACCATTGTTGGCCCATTTACCTGAAGATAAAAAAGAAGAAGCTGCCGCCATAATACAAGATGGGTCTAGGGCGGCATCCGAATCTATAGATATTGCGATGGATATGTCTTCTAAAGCATTCAAACAAATGTCAGGTGCAGTGGCACTACGAAGACAAGGATGGCTTAAAGCCACTTCGTTTAGACCAGAAGTCCAAGCGAAAATAATGCACATGCCGTTCGACGGAGAAAATCATTGGGCTCCTTACAGCAGGGCAGATTTCAGTCCTTTTGAAAGAGAGGGACTAGGGGACAATATAATTAAAGATCCTCATACCAATCTGGCAGATACCAGCCTTACAGTCAGCAGGGGTATCGTCAGTTTCCAAGCAACCAACAATATCGATCCTTCAACACTCAGTACCATCAGCAGTCCAAGGGCGAGACTACTGCGAGAGGTAAATTGCAGCAATCTAATAGAAGGTAGTGACTCTGTCAAAGCGCCTGCCACTTGTTCAGAGCTCAAAGATCATTACCGATTTTAAAGAGAAGTCAAGAAAATCCATCAAAGCAATCCCTATTATCATTACCTTTCTTTCTTCTACCAGGAATGGCTGTTGATAACAACACACAGATGGGTACTGGACATAATACAGAAAGGCCATACCCTAGAATTTATACAGAAGCCTCCGAATCATCCTCCTGTTTGCAGAAAGCAACAGCACTTGTCAACACTCAAGGTGGAAATTGTATCTCTCCTACAAAAGGAGGCAATAGAAGAAGTTCTGCGTCATCAACGAGGGAAAGGCATTTATTCAAATTTCTTTCTGATAAAGAAGAAACAAACTGCGAAATGGAGACAGGTAATGAACCTGAGAAGTTTGAACAAATTCATCATAAAGATAGATTTTCGTATGCTATCCCTGCAAGAAATTCTCCTACTTCTCTGCAAAGGAGATTACATGGCATCCCTGGACCTTTTAGATGCGTATTTTCATATTCCGATCCATATAAATCACAGAAAATGTCTGCCTTTCATGGTGGCGGGGCGCCACTACTAATTCAAAGTTTTACCATTCGACCTAAAGTCGGCGCCAAGGGTTTTTACTAAGTTTATGGCGCCAGTGGGAGCACACCTGAGACTTCAAGGTCACCAAATGTTTCCATATCTGGACGATTGGCTCATAAAAAGCACTTTGTTCCAGGAAACCCAGCACTCACTACAATGCTGCATGGATGTCTTTAATCGCCTGAGTCTAAGGGTCAATCTAGAAAAGTCATTTTTCATCCCATCTTAGTCTCTTCAATTTCTGGGAGCCATTCCCTCCTCTGAGGGATAAGCAAAAGCTTATCCCTCAGAGGAGCGTATTCAAAAGATCATAAACCTAGCGTTGCATCTACAAACAAAAAAGTACACTTCTGTGAGAAACTACAAGTCCTTATTAGGGATGATGTCTTGTATCCACTTACTATGAATAAACATTGACCTCAGGGTACCGGTGAGGTAATTTGAACACAGTTGCACCAACCCTTTTAGGCCCACACACCCGCATGCACAACTGCGGCGTCTCCTAAAAAGATCTCCGAAAAGAGCCCTCTCATGGGGCCCGTGGGTGACAGCAGCACCACCCCACGAGGAGCAATGCCCGATGATGAAGCATGACACTCGCAAGAGTGTGTGAGGGCACTAATTTCTAAAGGAGAAATTCCCCACCTTCATCAACTGGGAACCACATATAGAGACATAGAGACTACCTTCCCTTCCATTCTCTACTTTCTCTTACATTTAACCAAGTTGGTTATGGGTCTTTGTTTTAGGAACAGTTACCACACAGTGAGTACATGTTAGTTCTTGGGAGCAACGGTACTAGACCTAGTTTATCTAAGACGCTCCCTGTCTCCTATTCTTTAGTGTTGTGAGATTTTTCTGGATGACTGAGAAGCTCAAGGAAGTCGACTTTCAAATGAACAAATTAAATTAAAGTTTGTGTGACCCATTTGGTCACACCTTAAGGACCACGAATCGGTTTCTAAAGTTTGAAAAAAAAAACCTTTATTCAGTTCTAAACAACAACTGCGTGGATTACCGAAGGTCGGAGTACACAGTGACCTTGTTGTTTTCAAACTGGAGATTCTGGTCTTTCCTTGCTGCCAGCAGGATGCAGTCTGTCACGGTAGTCGAGGATATTTGCTGTAATTGCTCGGGGTTGTGCACCCTGGGGTATGGTGGAACCAGGGTCCTATGGGCTCTCTCGATCGCAATCATGTCCGATAATTCCTTAGATCATAGTTGTGTACTGTTCCACTGTTCTAAAAATTGCTTAGGGTCTCATTGTTCAGCTTTTTCCAGAATGCTCAACACACAAATGTTACTGCGCTGTGCCCTAACCTCTGCATCTTCCGCACGGCGCTCCAGCGCCTTCATGGCCATGGTCATCTGTATAACTTGTTGTTTGAGCGTTACCACAACCCCTCTAAACTCCACTTTGTCCGCTTCGGCGCTCGTGACTTTGTCAGCCACTTTCCGCAGGTCTGCTCGTAATAGGTTAAAATCAATTGAAACAGTGTATGTGCGGTCTTCCGGGCACTTCCTGGAGCCCTGGATGGCTGCCATAAGTTCTGCTCTGATGGACTCTGGGCTTTTTCCCTCTGACTCCCCCTCCGTTCTCCCAGTTTGCCTGGTCAACCACTGTGGGGGGTAATTGCGTAATGGTATTGGATCCGGTTGATTTCTGTGCCTCGTCCCTGTCCACGTTGACCCTTAATGTTGAGATCCGCCCCACACAGAGTGTCCGTCTGGAGAGCTATAGTATAGTTACACCTCTCCAGGGATAACTTGCATGCCCCACCAGGCCAAAGGAGATGGTCCTTACACAGGGATCTATCAACCAAGCGTATCCACCAGGCAGCTGTGCCCAATATACTTAAGAAACCATGACCATGGAGGCCCACCCCCAACAACCCGACTTTCTATCTGCGGAGGTATCCCCTTTTCTTAAGGTGGGATCACTCCCAAGTCTCCGGCTTATTCGCTTGGTTTGCAGCTCTCAGTGCCCCCCATCGTAGCAGGCGACTGGGTTTAGGCACCCCTGTGCCGGACCAAGCCACACCCAGAATCTTCTCCTCGCTGCTCTCATGTTTCAACGCGGGGGGAGCCGCAGCCAGGATCTACTTCAGGCCGCTTCAACACACAGGCCCGAGTCTCAGCCACTGCTCACATCACTGTTCACAGCGTTTTCAGTACCTCTGGACCTCGCTAGTGCGCCTCGATTTCTCTGCAGAGGCAACCAGGACCAATGGCTGCACCCGCCCACAGGGCCGGGCTGTGGCCGCTATTCATTTTGCTGTTTGGGAAATGTCAGCCCCGCTCAACTTCATTGACCCATGAGGAAGTGCGCCAGCTATCGATCGCTGCAGGCGGGTGTTGGGAGAAGGGGGGTAAGCACAATGAGACACTGCCCTCACTCCAGCTCCGGCACACAAGGCTCCCCAACAGGGGGAGCTGCTATCAGGATTCACCGCAGGCCGCTTTCACACGCAGGCCTGGGTCAGGCTCGCTGCTCGTGTCCCCGATCACTGCACGTTAGCTTCTCTCTGGCCCGCTGGCATGCCGGGGCCAATCGAAGCTGATCACTGCAGGCAGGTGAGAGGTGCAGGTGGGAGCGCGAAGGGAAGCGGCTAGTCGCCAGCCCACTACGGCACCACCACAAGAGGAGCCGCAACCAGCATCCGCATCAGGCCGCTCCCACTCTCAGACCCGGCAGCGGCCACTATGTACTTCACCGATCCCAACAGTTAGGCTACTGTAAATCATCGCTCTGTTGGTTCAGGCGAACTGCATCTGTCGGTATTAGTTCCGCTCGGCGATTTGCAGCCGAGTTTAGCAGGATTTATCAGGATATTCCTGCGAACGAACTGGGAGCTCGAGAAGCTCCCGTCCTGTTGGCCATATTGCTTGGCCATGCCCCCATCAGTAACTAAAGTTAAATGGGTTTATTACAAATTAATAATAAAAAAAAGCAAGGACATGATATAAATGTAAAGAATGACGAAAAGCAAATTAAGGTGTCAAAGCCAATTCTAACTTGATAGCATGAAGCATAAAATAACGACAGTCGGAAAAATACAGATACCAACAATTTGGGAATGGATTTCTTTAAGACACTTTGCTTCTCCTTCTGAAACATGAATAGATTGTACAGTCATCTAATCAGGCTCAAATGCTAGAATAACAATAGTTTGGAATAAAGGGTCTCAGGGGATTTTAGAACTGCTGGAAGGTGTTAGCATAGCGAAATCTTCAGTATAAATCTTCTAAAACTGGCAAAAAAGTGTTAGGCTAAAGTCACACTCATGCAAGAATAAAAGGGAGCAGAGAGTCTGTACCTCTCTAAGTCTGAAAGGATCTCCTCTAACTGCTAACCGTTTGAACGCTAATTAAAACACACAGATACCCCATGTTGGAAAGTGGCTTATTGGTAGGGTGCAAATGTAGGTCTACCACTGGCAATAAGGCCACTAACACATGCATAGGTCCTAGAAAATTATTTCTATGCTCAACCCTTGGTACTGTGGCTGCGAGCAGACAGGCTTAACTTCAAAGACAGGTATGTAAAGCATTTAAAAACACCATTTTAGTAAATAACCCGTTCGCTGCATCTGTCGGCCAACGGCCGTCGCTAGCACTACCTCTGTAGTGCTGCGCACGTCTGTTGGCCGACACAGCCTGCCCGCTTAATAGAATGCTCCGCACCAGCGCGGAATGTTCGAAGCAGCAAACGGGTTAAGACACAACACAAAATAAAAATCTAACACCAATTTATAAAAATAGGTAATATGTTCTCTTTTAAATTACACCAAAACTAAAAAAAATCCACTGTAGGGAACCAGAGAGATGAATTTTTCAAGATTAGTCACTCTCTAGTGCTTAGAAACCAGCAGTACTCCTTTTAGTCATTTTGTTTTCTCTGATAGGGACACCTTTAGAAATTGTTCTGGAGAATCTCACCAAATGTGTTGTGCGCCTTCTCCAGCAGGCAGGGTCTTGTTAGAAATCCTTCCTGAAGTTCTGCAAAGTATCCAACACACAATCCAAGGTTCTGGAATCTCCAAGAAGGTCCTTGAAAGTGTGAAACTTCAATTCTGCAATCCACTTGAACAAAACCCTTACAAATCCACTGGTACTCCAGGTTGGGAATTCTTTGTGCGGATGTCCAGGTGAGCTCTGTTAACCAGTAGCTTGAAGGGTGTCCACTCGTTAGTCCCAGCAAGGTAATCCACAGGGCTGCAGTTTCAGTTGGTGCAGTCTTCAGAGGTCAGGCCTTCGAAATCTTTGCACAGCAACACTTCTCAGCAGGGCATTTCTTGCTTCAGTAATTTTCAAGCAGCAGATTTGGAGGGCTCTGCCCCTCTCAGATACTTATTCAAAATTCTCTGCGTTAAGCAGCAGGTCACTCCTGACCAATGAGAGCAGGGTAACTCCTCAAAGCGATGACCACATCCTGTAGAGTGTGGCATTATTTTGTCCCAGAGTGCATCGAACCTTCCAAATCCATAATGGCTGATTTTCCAACAGAGAGTCAAGACCTGGCTAAACACACCCCCAGGGATGGCTTATTTCCATAGACTCTCCCACTACCATCTGCACATACCTTCCATAAGCCTAGCCCTGACTCTGGGTCAAAAGTGTAAAAGTGTAACTGACACCCAGGCCTCCCTTCTGCCTTTGAAGAGCATGGTTTACGACTCCACCCCCTGGCCTGGCATTCCTATGGACCAGCACACAGCCCTCCCAGCAGAGCTGGTAAGCCCATGGCTCTTTATCACCTCTTCAAAGCAGCTTGGATAATCCACTTAACTCCGACCAATCAGGGCAGGCAACTGGAAGGCTGGATTTGGACTTACAAACAAGAAAGTCTTATAACTTCTTGTATGTACACTTTAGGAGAGATTCAACAATATGATATTGTTGGATTTACCACTACCATTCTGGGAAGTCTTTGAATGGCCAGGCTAGTCCTCTCCTATCAATAGTTATTAATCAATAACTTCCTATCGTGTTAACCTATGTAACAAGGGATTTACAATGGGAAAAATGACTTAGGCCATTTTCCAGCCCCAGGACTTACAAAAACATATTTTATAAGTACTTGCCTTATATCTACAGGAACCTCACCCCATGTGCAACTAGGGGAGACTTTAGGGGTTCTGAATCTGTAGAAATATTGCAGATTCCTCTTTTACTGTGCTCCTAGCATCAAAGTCTCATTTGAGCAGCACTTTACCACAATGTTGGGAGTGAAATGTGAAATTTCACTTTACCCAGGCATATAAAAACTCATTTTTATAAGGGTGTACCTTATAGATAACCGACCTCCATCCCTGGGATACCTAGGGGAGACCCTGGGGGTCCCTAATATGCCAAAACATTGTAGGTTACCAATTTCTAAGTGCCCTTACCACCAAAGTCGAGTATGGACACAATTTACTTTTTAAAAGCATTCGTGGCACCCAGTGCTGCTTTTAAACTGACCGCAGGCTTCAGCAGTGCCCACATGCAAGTGCAGAGAAAGCTGCTGGCCTCTAAACTGCAATGCCCCAGGGTACTGGGGACTTATATGTAGTTTCAATCCCCTGCCCTATCATATACTAGGGGATTATGGGGTAGGTCATGCCAATTACAGGAGTACCCCACCATACCATAGTGTACCCTAGTGTATGTTAGGTGTTTTAACTGTATTCTAATGTTTTCCTTTCAGCTTAGCACTGGCCCTGGGCCTAGTTAGGCAGAACCCAGGGTCAGTCAAAATCAGTTACCACCAGCATCAGTCAGCAAAAAATTGGGGGGTGCCCAGGGCACAGGATGACTTTGCAACACCCCATCAGTAATATCTCGCACCACCCCTCCAAGGACCAATGGTATTCGACTCTACAGGTGTAGTTGCAACATCTCTGAACTTTCCCATCCCAGAGAACTCTGATAGCTTCGACAACCTTGAGTTTCCAACCGTTCCTGATGCTCGTTGAATAGGAGGTTGCTTCTGTTTGTTAAATTGTCCCTTTCATGCCACGATTTCTCTAAATATGCCTCACTATCTCTAATACACTTCTTTCTCTAGCTATGAAATCCGAAAAGTGCACCTGCAAAGGAGAAAAACGAGCAAAAATACTTTTTATGTTAAGAAATAGGCCTAGTTATGCTAACTTGGCAACTCACTTGTAATGTGCACTTTGAGTGCATGATATATGTGCACGTATAACTTTAGAATAAATGCAACAAAAAGAAATGATGCAATGCACTTTTAACGAATGCAACACGACTTAAAACAAGAGTGTAAAAATGTGAGAACTACATATTTCCATGATTAAACTAGACATTAATATGCACATGTTTATAAGACACTAGTTTTCTACAATGACTACACTTCATTAGTACATTTAAATGCTTCATTCCACATTAATAACGATAAGACATGCAGAGTACATAGTGCTAAGTGCATGTTAATATTGCGCTTCTGTGACGTGTCAGGGTGGAGCCTAAATTGCGCTGCTCCAGGGCCCCCTTCTAGTGGTGAATATAGCCATCACAATCAAGATGTTATCCTTATCAGATGAACCCGTCAAAACTTTCATGGGTTTCATAACTTTTTGTCTGGACTCCTCCAGATTTTTAATGTCTTCATATTATTAACACTGACTCTCCTCTAATTCAACATCCTCGTTCCTTCCGAAGAGCAATTATCACAGGGGGCTTCAAGATGGAACCCAACATTCCACTTCCCAAATTTCCAAGGTATTTGCCTACAGCAGCAAATCCATTTCCAATTGCTTCTCAAGCTGCTAACTCCTTCAAACCTTCCTTAAAACCAGAAATGTTCTTGATCTACACCTATAAGTATTTGCTCTCGTCAGGGATTAAGGTACAACATCTGACAGACTCCACCCTCTTTTGCAAGGAGAATGTTTAACACAAGTCCACTCTGCAATGCCATAGATTTTATAGCTATCATTTCATATCTACAATCCAAAAAGCTCCTGCTGTACTATATAACTTTCTAATCTTTGTCATTTAAAATCTCACCTACAGATGGAAGTATTGCTCCAAAGAGGTCTCCTACTGCTTCTCCAGCACTAGCAGCTTCTTTAGGTCGAAAATTAGTCTCCCACACAGGATCATCAAAATGTTCCACATTAAATATTTTTGGTAGATCTACACCTAAATAACATACACCATATCATCCATCCTTTGGGCAAGTTCAAATATGTGTGTTCTCCACAAAAATAGTAAACTGCAGGGATAACAGGATCTTTACTGGATAACAAGATCTTTACTTCCCAGGAATAATTCAAAACTTCCTCTAGCTTCAGGTGTGTGTTCAGTCACTTTACCCTATAAATGCAGTGTCAACTGAAAATGTATCTGTAAGTATGAATACTTTCCCTTTATGTTCCAATCCAAAGGTAATGCTGCTTGAGTCCCTGCCTCTAAATGCTCAATTTAATCCCTAGTCCACTTATTTTGATCCTTAAAACTATTTTCTGTTCTTGACCTAAACTTCATATTTCTCTTCTTGTCGTCAACTAAATTTAGAAATTTCTTCTCAGATTCTCTGTCTTAATGCAAGTCAAGTTATTTTGGTGAGCATAGGCAGTATCTAATGTCATAGTGAGTTTAAAGAACCTTTTGTTTTTCTCTAACTCATTAATACCAGGGCGACAGTTGAAATGTTGAAGAATGGCAACTATTGAAAAAACGAAATCAGAATTAGAAAAATAATACTGGAAATAACCCTGTCCATAGAAAAGGCTACAAGTCACATCATGAGTCAAAGGGGTATAATGGTACATGATGCCTTATGCAACAGATGCAGGTAATTGTGTGCAGACGTAGCAATCCCTTGCATCCATAGTGTCAATATATTCATGAAGCAATTTAAAATAAGCAGTTGTAGAAAAATCTCCTCTGGATGCACCTATATGTAATTCTTTATCACCAAGCTACCATCAGTGAGAAGTGCGACTTTAGGAAAACTTGTTGGCTTAGTCTCCACTAAACTAGAAGATGTGGGTAAATACAATCCTGCATGTAAAACAATTAGTACTGTGACTACAGCACTAACACACCTGACAATATGTACCTTTGCCTACTATGTTTGTTAGTTTCCATAACTTCTCTGGAATCAGACCATTGAGTAGAATATAGCAGCAGCATAATCTTCTTCTGTCAGTTTCCACCAATGCAAATGACATTGCAAAGTTCCACAATGTGAAATTATATACAAAGTCTTCCTTATCCCTCTCCTGTGTTCTTCTAAATGACACTCTTATGCTCCTTCAACAGCCTCATGCCTTGGTGATCCTCTTAGTTCATTTAACAAAGTCTGTTAAAATGTCTACTCAAAGGCACATTTTAAAGTTGAACCTAGAAGTCAAGTCAACGATAATTTGTGTCAGTCTATTCCATGGTAAAAATCAAAACACAGTTCAGCGACAAGTATATATACACAGAGGTTCTGCTGGAATTACACTTTGATCCTCCAGATCCCAAAGGCTCTGTCCCTTTCATTTGTGGCAAAGTATGTCCATTCAGGATATGAGTACCTTTGACAGGGTACCTTAGCTCTTTTCAATCTTCTGAGTGCGAGCCCTTCACCTTCACTGTCACTCAGGTCAGAATCCTCAGTATCCTCTGCAATGGCCAGTTTCATATGTTCCTCCTGCAAACTCTCTCTCTTGCTTTCGTGGCCAAAGCTCTTCAGCTCCCACTTACGTTACTACCGCACTAGGCCCTTTGTCTGAGTCTAGCGCCGGCAACACCACAGGGCGATGCTCTCCAGCCTTTACTTCAACTGTCGATTCTTCCAGACCCCCCTTGGGTCAAAAGTGTGTAGCTTGTCTAACCTGCTCCCTATTTGTCTCTGGTATAACTGGCACTTCTGGGATAGGTGATGTCACATCAAGGGGGCACTCAACTCTGCGAGTGTTAGCTGCATTAATTTAGTTGGGGAGCCCTCCGCAATTAAGCAGTAGTCATCACCAAAATTACTTGGTAAGGGTCATGTTAATGAGGTTCCAGGCATTTTTTTCCTCACATGTTTCTTCACCAGATTCCAGTCGCCTGTACTAAGGTCATGGCACTGCTCCTGATGAAGTGGCGTGATGTGATGGTGGCTCCAACCTGGTGAGGCCCAGAATGCACCACGTCAGCCAGTCCTATGCAGTAATCAAGAATCTGATAGAGACTGTGAGAAGTTGGCCTGATATGCAGTGCTAACTATTCTAGTGATCACTATGTATCATTCCAAACGACCCTTATTGATGATTGGTTGTAAGTCAACCTTATAGACCAGCTATCTTAGTAGCTTGGACAAGAGCCGTCTTTAGGCTAAACTCTAGAGGGCTTGTTAAGCCAGCTGTTATACCATCACATATACCCCTTGAACACCAAGTGAAAGGACACCACACAAGGTGTTATGAAAATAAAAGGATATTTATTTATAACAAGTCTACCCTGATCTCTTTATGAGTCAGGGAGCTAAGCACAAAACAAAACTCTTAAGAAAATACTTTAAGTTGCACAATTTACACAAATGCCCGAGGGGCACGAAAAACCATATACTACAAAAGTGGAATGCGAAATACTAGCAGGTAAGTAACTAGATCCAGAGGCTTTAGGATCGCTAGGACTACACTACAGGACCTTCAGGTTAGGAGCAGGAGGCCTAGGGAGATCAGGTGCAGAGTGTGCACTCTCACGCAGGATGCGGGACAAAGTCTATGGATGCTAGATTTCGTAAAGTTAGTGTTATCGGACGAATCCGACTAGTTAGGCTGAAAACGAAAAAGGATCTGGACACTTAGATAGTGAACCTACGTTGGAGCACCGAAATGCTCAAGTTACCTAGCCCAGGGGCTGCGGCTGCATAGGGTTCAAAAGACGTCGGGAATCCTCTTTACAGTCTATGGAGCCTGAAACAAGAAGTTGCTGGCAGGCGACCAGTGATGAAGTTCGATGTGATCCAAGCCTGGATCGAAGATGGAGACGACCTGAAAGCAGAGGGGACTCAGTTCTTAATCACTAGCCAGTGATCAGATGGGCACCAGGATGGCACCGGATGAAGTCACCTCGACCAGGTGAGTGGGCGACGCTGGGCTCTGCAGTCTCTCGGACCAGGAGGCGTTGTCAGCGATCAGGATGGAGGTGCGAGCTGTCCCACGAAGGTATCTGCTGTCGGCGATGTTGGACCCAGGATTTGGGGCAACAACTCTTGGCAAATGCAAGCCCACGCGGTGGACTCAAAATGGCGTCTGGAGTGGACCAGGAGGGTCCGGGGTGCTCCTCTCTTGGAAGGGAGCAAGGGCCAGTCTGGAGCAACCAGACCAGCGGTGTAATCGTCGTGGTTCGTCGTCAGGAGGGCCACTAACCAGCAGGCAAGTGACCGGACAACGCGGTGAGCAGCAAAGATCAGAAGGGCCCCACGCAGATCTCGTGGATGCTGGGAGGCTGGACTTCGGTGCTGGAGCTGCTCAGAGTTAGGGCTTCTCAAACCCCAAAGCATTCACTCGAGGATCCCTCGGCGGTCATGCTGGATAAGCGTCGTGCAGTTCTGAAGATTGCCGGTCCCTCGAGGTCTCGTCACACCCACGAATCTCAGCGTGGCTGATGATGCAGGTAGAGGTCAGAGGTGCCAGGGAATCCGGGTCTCGTCGTGCTAGTCGGTCTGGTTCGGGAGGAAGGACGTGCAGCAAACCGCAAGATACTTAGTTGGTGCCTGCTGATGCAGGGTGACTACTCCTTAGTCACAAGGGAGAAATCTTGAGAAGAAGTCGAGAGTTCCTTTCGTAGAAAGTAGTTTCAGGATTCAAAGATGATCTAATTTGGAAGGGTCCCCGCTCCTACCTTTATTCTAAAGAAAGGGGCTGGCACGCGACTAGGTCCTGCCCATGGGTGGGACCAGGAAGGGAGGTGGTTACACCCCTCTCCCCTGTCCGGACTATCCCCAGCTCAGGGGCTGGTGTGCCCCTGGAACTGGTTCAAGCCGGCATATGCACAGTGAGCACCGGGGTGCCACTTGCAGTCACCTTCCTCTCAGCCCTGCCTACCTGGGATACGCAAAACCCTGTCTGGGATGGTGCCAGCACCGCCCCTGACAGGAAACCCTTTGTCCAAGCTCTCCTCACTGGAAGGACTCCCATCAGCAGAAGGTCAGACTTGTGTCTGTGGTGGCAGCATCCATTTTGTGATGCTGAGGCTCGAGTTAACTTTAACCGGGGTTCACAGTTACATACATGTCGTGTCCCTCTAGAAGGGTGGAATGCTAACCCCGTCGCCAGAATTGGCGAGGGGTTAGTATTCCAATTCGTATGACACCTTACTCGACATGTTTTGATAAAGCGATACCAGAGTTGGCAAATAACCGCGAGGATTATAAGGCACTTAAGAGTATATGGTACGTGTTATCATGGAACAGCTATTAGGACTTGGTTCCGCAAGCTGCAAACGGGCTCAGCTCATGCCAGAGCACCATCTCACATGATTCCAAGCACTCTGCCTTCAGGATTGTTAAGGCCTGCCATAGGAGTGACTGATAGGAATACATGTGTCCATTTTAAGGTTAGATATAGGTATACTATATCTACAGCAAAGGGTGATTACACCACCTTGCCCCAGCTGTCGTGCAGCCAGTTGTGTCAGATTTAGATGGCCAGCCAGGGGTGGCATAATACATGCTGCAGCCCCTGGTAGGCCCTGGGTACACCTATGCCCGGGATACAGAGTCTGATAAGGTGGCCCAGTACCAATTGGTAAATGCACCTAAGGTACACGTGTCAATTTAGAGAGAGAACAGCTAGGCTGTGGGTCTGATTAGTAGCAGGGAAGTCCCACTGGTTAACCACAAGGGTGGTTATAGTTATTCTGGTGGTACCCAGAATCTTGTTATTTAGCAATACCAATCACACAAAAATATTCAAAACGTTTTGCAATGCTTATTCAACTAGACGTAGGCCAACCATTATGAAAAAGATGTCAAGTAACATTTATACATGTATAGCACACGTGTTACTTATTTTCAGTCAAAATTAGAGAAGAACAGGAGAATTGTTTAAAAAAATATATCATTTGTGTATTTATTCAAGATCACAAAATTATCGCAATGATAACAGATAGTTTATAAAAATAGATACAGTATATTATACAGTCAATTAAAAACATGTAGGATCAAAGCCATAAACAAAAACAATTTATACAATGTAAAGTTAAAAATGTTCGCAAGAACAGGGGTCGACGCGGCGTTTCGGTTTAGGGGAAACAATAAAAACCTTCTTCAGGACCAAGTTCTAAAAGAAAACACAATTACTTTTTTGTAATGCAAATATTTTGTTTTACAGAAAAAACACGTTTACAAAAACAATTCCTGTTGGCTATAGATATGAAACATATTATGACTATTTAACAGTTGGCACTAGTCGAAAACTAAGTTATTGGTAAATATATTGGTATTGTCAAAACACACCAGCTTCTGTCATGGGCACAATTAGTAGATACCAGAATATGCTTACAAGGGGATGTTAACACTATGTTGTCACCTGATATGTGATATGTGACGATGGCATAAATTACCTGATTTTAATTACTGTCTTCCAGATAAATCATAGAGGACCAGGCGCCCGATTGTAAAATCCGGGTGTTAGCTGAACTGCATATTCTCATGACTTTGAATATAGTATAGGCAGTTCTGATGTCTGTAGATAAATGACAGTAGATATTCATAAGTGTGCTAATTACTATGATTTTCTAGGCGTATGAGATGGTGAATAATAAAAAATTTTACGCAATGAATCTGCCTTGTGCTTTCAATGGGCGGGGTCACGCTCTGGTAGTAGGAGCCACCGATATTGGTTTTCTGATTAACTGCAGATAAATAAATATCTTTTACCATATTATTTTCCTAGGAGTGATTCCCAATCGTCCTGGAAAGTTCTATCCTTGACACTTACCCAGATTTTAATCACTGGCAAATCGTTATTTCGCGAGCTTTTTCAATTGGCTTGTATTGAGGTCGGCGTCTGTGTAGTGACGGGGATTCTCCTGACACTGTCGAAAGAAGAAGGGAATTTGTGGAAAGGATGCTACTATTGGATTAGTTAGTAGTATTTGCCTCATGGTACCATGTGTGTACCTGCTCGTATTATGTATATACAGTGAGGGTGCATTCATTGTGGGGGCGGCTATACTATATTAACCACTTCCTTAGGCCCTTCATTTCTATGCATAATCTGCATTCTTTCGCATTATTTTTATGCTGTTTCGAGATGCTATTGCGTAGGCTGATAGTCAAGCATTGTTTATAATCAAACGTGTGTACCTTAACGTATTCTGTATATACAATGATGGAGCATTCATTGTGGGGGCGGCTGTACTGTATTAACCACTTCCTTAGGCCCATTGTTTCTATGCATAATCTGCGTTCTTTCGCATTATTTTTATGCTGTTTCTAGATGTTACTGCGTAGGCTAATAATCTAGCATTATTTACAAGTAAACATTTAAAACATTGTTTCTGGGCGTATAGTTCGATATATCTATTCCTCTCAGCGTGTTGATTATAACGAGGCTGTAGTTGATTAAGTCCTTCTGTTCAACCGTATGTATCACTGCGTGGGTGCGTTTACACTACCTGATATGGAGGGAGATCTATTCGGCGGAGTGCGGGTATAATGCACGAAGAACCGGTCGCGTTCAGCTTACCTTCAGGTTTGAATTCGGCCTCCCTGCTCCTACTCCGGCAGCGTTTCGTGGATTCTGCGTAAATTAAGAGTGTGGGATAGACGCGGTTTGGAGCCTTTTTATGGTCCGAGTCTTGTGATTGGATGTGAGTCATCTACAGTGAGCCAATCAGCAAGTTCGTGCATTATACCCGCACTCCGCCGAATAGATCCCCCTTTTTGTTAAGATGCAGGTTAATATACCCGTAGTGAACCGCTGAACTTAAAATAACATAATAATGTCAGCCATTTACCAGTCAGTATGCCCAGAGAAATGTAATTGAACACAATCCGAAATGTTTTTTATATCCAGGGATTTTACTGAATCCACGCTGTTAGAGGCAGTATCTAGGAATACGTGTCCATTAGACCGCTGCATGCCCAAATAATATAACTAGCACACTTAGGGTAGACAATGCAGATTCAAAATGCGGAGTATTCCACTAAAAGACCTGACGGGACATGATCCATATCAGGTAGTGTAAACGCACCCACGCAGTGATACATACGGTTGAACAGAAGGACTTAATCAACTACAGCCTCGTTATAATCAACACGCTGAGAGGAATAGATATATCGAACTATACGCCCAGAAACAATGTTTTAAATGTTTACTTGTAAATAATGCTAGATTATTAGCCTACGCAGTAACATCTAGAAACAGCATAAAAATAATGCGAAAGAATGCAGATTATGCATAGAAATGAAGGGCCTAAGGAAGTGGTTAATATAGTATAGCCGCCCCCACAATGAATGCACCATCACTGTATATACATAATACGAGCAGGTACACACATGGTACCATGAGGCAAATACTACTAACTAATCCAATAGTAGCATCCTTTCCACAAATTCCCTTCTTCTTTCGACAGTGTCAGGAGAATCCCCGTCACTACACAGACGCCGACCTCAATACAATCCAATTGAAAAAGCTCGCGAAATAACGATTTGCCAGTGATTAAAATCTGGGTAAGTGTCAATGATAGAACTTTCCAGGACGATTGGGAATCACTCCTAGGAAAATAATATGGTAAAAGATATTTATTTATCTGCAGTTAATCAGAAAAACAATATCGGTGGCTCCTACTACCAGAGCGTGACCCCGCCCATTGAAAGCACAAGGTAGATTCATTGCGTAAAATTTTTTATTATTCACCATCTCATACGCCTAGAAAATCATAGTAATTAGCACACTTATGAATATTCTACTGTCATTTATCTACAGACATCAGAACTGCCTATACTATATTCAAAGTCATGAGAATATGCAGTTCAGCTAACACCCTTTTTTACAATCGGGCGCCTGGTCCTCTATTTTTTATCTGGAAGACAGTAATTAAAATCAGGTAATTTATGCCATCGTCACATATCAGGTGACAACATAGTGTTAACATCCCCTTGTAAGCATATTCTGGTATCTACTAATTGTGCCCATGACAGAAGCTGGTGTGTTTTGACAATACCAATATATTTACCAATAACTTAGTTTTCGACTAGTGCCAACTGTTAAATAGTCATAATATGTTTCATATCTATAGCCAACAGGAATTGTTTTTGTAAACGTGTTTTTTCTGTAAAACAAAATATTTGCATTACAAAAAAGTAAATGTGTTTCCTTTTAGAACTTGGTCCTGAAGAAGGTTTTTATTGTTTCCCCTAAACCGAAACGCCGCGTCGACCCCTGTTTTTGTGAACATTTTTAACTTTACATTGTATAAATTGTTTTTGTTTATGGCTTTGATCCTACATGTTTTTAATTGACTGTATAATATACTGTATCTATTTTTATAAACTATCTGTTATCATTGCGATAATTTTGTGATCTTGAATAAATACACAAATGATATATTTTTTTTAAACAATTCTCCTGTTCTTTTCTAATTTTGACTGAAAATAAGTAACACGTGTGCTATACATGTATAAATGTTATTTGACATCTTTTTCATAATGGTTGGCCTACGTCTAGTTGAATAAGCATTGCAAAACGTTTTGAATATTCTTGTGTGATTGGTATTGCTAAATAACAAGATTCTGGGTACCACCAGAATAACTATAACCACCATTGTGGTTAACCAGTGGGACTTCCCTGTTTCTCAATATTACTCCCCTGTCCTAGATTTGAAAGATAAGGGGGCCTCCTTTACTTTTTATGGTCTGATTAGTAGGCCCACAGCCAGGGAAGTCGTAAACCAGTGAAGCAAAAAGCAAAAATCTGGGGTGATCATAGGATTGCAGACCCTACTCCTACAGAGACTACTAGCCGCAGATTCCTAAACGTAGAATATTCCCCAGCCGTGAGACTGGACCGTAAAACTTTCTTGCCCAGCATCCCTGCGCGCCGGAGGGGCGGTGACACGCTACTCTGCCCAATGTCCTCCGCGGGTGTGACGTCAGCGAAGTCACATAAGCCCCACCCAGAAGCGCTGACATCAGTTTTCTTCTTTTCCGCGTGCAACGCGGACCCGGATAGTGTTGCCTGGTGGGTTCAGGCCTTTCCCTTTCCGCTCTTGAGCGTTTTTTCTGGGTACAGTGTGTGAATGCCTTCAGGTTTTAAAGCGTGCTCGTCTTGCTTATGCCAGATGTCGGCGACGGATACTCATTCCATCTGCATGTGGTGTTTGGGGGAGCACCACGACTCCACGGACTGTGAGGCGTGTCAGCAGTTGAAGCCGAAGTCCCGGCGGGAGCGCCGGATGAAGCTCCTCTCTGCTCGTATGTCCAGATTGGCTGCGGCGCTGCGGCCTTCCCCTGTGGACGGCTTCAAGAACCGCCCCTTCCGCCTCCGACATTGTCCTTCTCCCGCGCTGCAGGAGCGTCGCTCAACTGTTGGTAAGTGTCACAGTTTGTCCCCGCGGTTCAGGTTCCGGCCTGTTGGGGGCGTGAGCTCTCCGCGGATGGTGCGGCCCCACACTTCGTCACCCTGTCTTCCATACCCCAGCGTGGGGCCGAATAGAGCCCAGATGGAGGCCTTTGCGGCGGCCTTGCTGGCCTCGTTGGCTGCTCCTTCTCCTCCTGGGATGTCTGCGGATCCCTTGCCGTGTTCGGAGCCCTCCGCAGCGTCGCTGGCGGCTCCGGCCCCGGCGCCGACAGGTTCGGCAGATGTGGTGTCATCAGGTTGCGGCCCTTCGGGGTTCCCTTCGTCGGACCACGGTGCCTCTGCTTCGCTGCAAACCTCTGCAGAGGTCCATGTGTTGTCGCGGGAGTTTGCCGGTGCTCTGGCGTGTCCCCGAGTCCTTCTTGGTCCTCTGGACAGGTGGCGGCCTTGTCTGAAGCCGAGGCGACGCCACTCAGGCGCCGGCGGCTGCTGGCCCGGGCCGCTCTGCAGGGGCTAGCTAGGGGTCGGGGAGTGTCCCCAGGGCCCCCTCGTCCGTCCACGCAGGCGGCCGCCTCGTTAGAGGTAGAGTCTGCGCCTTTTCGACTCCGCTCCTTGGCCGCCCCGGCCTATCCTCGGTCTCCTGGACGAGTGGTGTGGTGGAGGTCGTTCCGGCGTCTCCTTCTGCACCGGTCGACGTTAACTCGACTCCGGTTGTGAACTCTACGGCGCCGACACGGCGCCAGGTCGTCGATTCGTATTCGTCGCCAGAGGTTCGGCGGTTGATGGTGTCATCCTCCCTGGAAACGGGTCGCTGGGTTGTGGCTTTTTCTCCGGCGTCGTCTAAGGACGGTTCTTCGCCGTCGCCATGGCCACAGTCTTTGCCGGAGGCGCCACAGGTTCTTCATTCTTTGGTCCCCCTTTTCGGACTTGGCCTTTTCTTCCTCTGGTTGAAGCTGCTTTCCCCAGCGCGGGGTCCTACGGAGGCCGGTGCGGCCTTCTCTCGCGCTGTCTCTATGGCTGCGGGGATCCTGCGCATTGGAGATCCAGCGGCCCACTTCCCCACAAATTATCTTCTGGAGATCCTCCATCAGGGCTCTGGTGGTCGAGAGCTGCTTTTGCCCTTCGAGGCTTCACTCCACACTTCCCTCCTGGGGGCTTAGGGTCGACCCGCCATAGGGGGATCCTGTCCCGCAGCACCGTCTGCACCGCCACCGCCCTGCACCTCATGATCCTATCTGTCTTTCTCTTCACCCCTCGACCAGGGGCACTCTTTTGCAGACTGCTTTACCCTCCCTGTCCTCGGTTTGCCCCCCCCCCCACCCCCCTGTCGCGGGATTCCTTTGGACATAAGATCTTTGCCTCAACCAGTGTGGCCTTACGGGCCCTTAACACTCTTTGTGTCCTGGCAAGGGCCACTTCTTTTTTCCGGGATTCGGCTGAGTCCCTTCTGGCTGCCGCTTCCTGTGAGGGTGCCAGGGTTGATCTCCGGCACCATGTGTTGGATGGCCGGGAGCTGGCAGCGTTCATTCTTCGCTCTGCTCTGGATGTGTCAGAGGTGCTTAGTCGTGCCATGGCCTCTTCAGTTGGCCTTAGTCGCCATGCATGGCTCCGGGACAGTGTGTTCCCGGAGAATGTTTGGGAACAGTTGGTGGACCGTCCCTTTGATGGCACCCTTTTGTTCCACGCCCCTGCGGACTCTGCCATTGAGAGGTTTCTGGCAGGGCTCCGCCCTCCTCCTCCTCCTTCTCTCCCTCAGTGACTGGGGAGTCGTTCTAATTTGGGAGGTGTTCTTTCATTGTGTTCTGGAGCCTTGTATTTGAGTGACCCCGGTGTTGGGTGTTCTGTGTGATTGTTGTACCTTCTGGCCCCTTGTTGGATTTTGGTGCTGTTGGCTGCTGGTCCGGCCCTTTTTGATTGTGGTTTTGGCTGTTGGTCAACCGTGTTGGCCTGAGATTAGGCCTTCCGTGTATTTTTTCTGGCTCATTGGCAAGCCGTTTGCGGGTTCCCTACAAGTCTCTTTTTGTTGTTATCCTCTGATGCAGCTATTTTTTCCTAAGAGGGTTCCCATGTTCTTGGGACGTAAATTGCCCTATGTGGAGCTGTGGTAGCTATTACATAGTTCTCTCGAGTGCTAGGGAGGTGCGGTCATCCTTCGGGCCTCTGCTCTCCGTGGTGTCACTGTATGTCACAGGTGTGATCTTCTTCTTCTCAAACAGATGGTACAGTGGCAGTTCGTGGGGGCTATGAGTGCTTTCTTCTTCCGTCAGCGCTTTTATTGGTGTGGCCGTCCCTGTCTTGTCTGCTGACTGAGGCCAGAGATCCACTGCTTAGTGGAGTGGCTCCATCCGGGGCGGTTTCCTTTTGGGGTCATTCGGGACGGGTTACTAGCATTGCCCTTGTTCTGAACCTGATGTGGTCGGGGTGTTTAGTTGCGTGGCGTTGTCAGCAGCTGGCTGCCCCCGCCTGCTCTTCTGTACTGTGGCTGGCGACCTTGGTTTGGGCCCTGGCGCGCCTCTTTTTGTCATACGTGGCCATCGTGAGGTCTCGTTCTTGTTCTTCCGCCTGCCTTATTACTGTGGTGCTGTTCTGTCCCGACTTCGAGCCGTGAAGGGCTCGGCTGCCCTCTTCACTGGGTTGTTTCCCGGTGGAGGGCTTGCTGTACTCCTTCTCTTTAGTCTGTAGGTCTTCTTCCTCTGCGTTGTCTGTACTTTGGGGCTTCCGGTGGAGGTCCCTGGTGCGTTATCTGGGCTTGAGGTGGTCTGGCCTCCTTCGTTTAACCTTGCTTCTCCTGTTGGTGAAGGTTAGGTTGCCTCTTTGTCGTTATGGCATTTCCACTGTGGGGACTGGTGTTCTGCCACAATGCTGAGGTTTTATTCAGTTCAGGGCCTGTAACTCACCCCCTGTTGTGGTAGACGGGGCTATTCTTTCCCTGTCGCCGTGTCTGGTCCCCTGTTGGGCTTGTGCTCGTCTGATGTTGGGGAAAAAGACACCTTCAAAAGTAATCCACGTCCTCTCTATTATCTGAAGGAAGACCTCCCATTACTGAAAACTCTATTCTCCATGACTATGGAAGTGCCTTCCCAGTGTGTTTGTGTGGTTGGAGCATATGCCATTTATTGCAGTATTATACTTGTACCTGTGTTTGGTACTCTTTTGTAACATGCACGCACCACTTTTCTCTTGTAACACACTGTTTGCTACCCCTCACATTTTGTTTGCTTTTGATACTTGCACAAGTGCCACCATTGCCTATGTAACGTTTGCTCTTGTGCCTGAGTGTCTAGCTTATATTGCAGTATAGTACCTCTAATTGTACTTTTTCTCTTGTAACCTGCACACTTGTCACTCTTTCCTCCTGTAATGCACTGTTTGCTACCTCATGTATTTTGTTTTCTCACAATTGTCACTTATACCTCATGTAACTTATCGTCTGCTTTTGTAATTTGTTCCTATTGTGAGGCGCTCTGATGCCTTCGGGTAAAGTCTGCGCTATATAAAAACGCATAAATAAAATAAAGTTTTAAAAAAAGGTCCTCTTGCAGACCCTCCTCCCCTTTGGGTATGGCTAGGTTATCTTATCTACGTTAAGGAATCTGCAGCTAGTAGTCTTTACCATCTGTAGGAGTTACTTACCTTTGGTAATGATGTATCTGGTAGAGACGATTCTAGCCGCAGATTCCTTCATGACTCGCCCTTCCTCCCCGTTCTTCGAGGACCCTCTGCTGAGGTTTTCTGCAGTCGCCTCCTTTTGGGTGTCTTGTCTTCTTTGGGTGTCCTCTTTCTTTTCTTCCAGTCAGGCATCCCTCCGGCTGGTTCTTCCAGCACGAGGGCTTACTTTGGCTCTTTCTCTCAGTTGCTAGAGTTCTGATTCCCTCCTGGTCTTCTTTGTTGGGTGTTCTTCTACCTGTCCTTGACCTCCTCCTCCCTTCAGGAGGTATGACCATCCTTTACAGTATAGTCTGGGGATGGATTACTGTTGCTCGTTTGTTATGGGCGTGTGGCCCTTCCCCTAGGGGTGGTCAGTTGCAGACTCTCTCTCTCCGTCTTTCTTTCTGTCACAGCACTTTCTCCTGCTTGTGCCTCCACGATGGCTCTCGCCTTGGCTTGCAGGGTGGTTCCACGGAACGGTGCTTTATGCTTTTCTTGTTGTGTGTCCGCTGCTCTGGCCTTCTAGTGCTTCCTGCCTCTTGGTGCTTTCGCCTTGGTTGCTCTAGCTGTTCCTCAGAATGGTGCCCTGCTCCTTTCCTACTCTGGTCTGCCTTATGGTGCCTCGGTGCCACCTGGCGGTGTTTCTCACCTTTTGTTTTTCTTCTTTATTTTGTCTTCTGGCTTTCGCACACTGTTCCCATGCTCGCCTCAGTTTTGTTGTGATGGCTCCACGTTGTGGCGTGGAAAAGTTATCCGAAGCAAACTGATGTCAGCATGCCGGGGTGGGGCTTATGTACCTCGCTGACGTCACGCCCACTGAGGACTTCAGGCGGAGTCGCGTGGCACTGCCCCTCCGGCGCGCAGGGATGCTGGGCAAGAAAGTTTTCCGGGTCCAGTCTCACTCCTCAGGAATATTCTACGTTAAGTAATATGCGGCTAGAATCGTCTCTACCAGATACATTGTTACCGAAGGTAAGTAACTCGTACATCATATCATCCGTAGTGTTTACAAGGACTTTGGAGTTACAGCGGGCATCAGGCCACTTCAAAGACGACAAAGCACCTACTTTAGCCAATCTTCCTTTCAGCATTCCATTTACTTGTTCCATGGTTCCTGAAGCCTCAGGTCAATAAATGCAATGTAGTCTTTGCTCAACTTGCAATGCTGCACACAAGATCTTCAAGACCTCATTTTTTAATTAAGTCCTTAGGTCTGACTCCAGCAAAGTCGGGAAACCGAACCATGGTAAAAGCTCCCTCAACAACAATTTAGCTTCTGTGAGACTGTCATTTCTTTTGGCTGGGTATGCGAGAAGATGACCTCAATCACTAGGGCGTATCTCAGCCTGGGGCACAGAGGCATCTTGATAAAGTCCAACTGCATCCGGTTGGAGGGACCTCTTGTTCTTCCCATGTGGCTCAGTGTCACTGTGGTTCTTTTCCCTACTTCCATCTGTTGACACACAACACATTTTTGACACAACCCTTCAGCCATCAACTTTAATCTAGGGTTGAACTATGCCTGCCGAAACTGTCTGACCCTATGTGAGCCTGGCGTAATGTGTCGCCATCGGGGGCAAGACCATTTTCTGGCCACACAGGTCTTCTGCCTCCTGAAATCCAAATCTTATCAACTCTTTTGACACATCCTGCTCTGACCCAACTTTGCTGTTCTGCCTCTGAAATGCCTTCCTGTAACCTCTTAACCTCCTTCCATGTGTGAGCTGTGCTCAACAAAAGTTTGTGATTGGTCTCATCTTCCCCTTCATTGCTGTATTCACCGTTAAATGTGCAAACTCCATGGGCTCAGTGTTGTGCTTCCTCATCAGCATATCTGTTGGCGAGCAGAACATTTATGACTGCAATTTGGGAAGGCAACTGCAATGCTTCAAGTAGTCTCCTCACATCTTCACCACTTTGTATTGGGGAACCTGAAGAGGTCATGAACCCCCATTGTGACCTTAACTGTGCAAAGTCGTGAAAAACACCAAAGCCAAACTGCCTATCAGTGAAAATCGTCACTTTTGGCTGTGCAGAAACATAGCATGCCCTAGTAAAAGCGATCAATTTGGTCATTTGTGCATAAAACACTCCTTGAAGCCAGGAGGGTTCAATTATTCCTAAGACTGTGCAAACTGTGTATGCAGCTCTTAAGTTTCCTTCATTGTCTCTTTGACAAGATCCATCATCAAACAATACAAAATCGGACTCAGGCAGTGGCTCATCTTGAATATCTGGTCTTGACTTAATGCACAGTTCAGTGACTTTGAGAAGTTCATGCTCTACTTCCCCATCTTCAACCTCAGTTTCGCAATGGGGCAATAATGTGGCAGGGTTCAGAGTAGCCCACCTTTTCAAAGTGAAGTTTTCCGCTGCCAGTATGATCTGCTCATATTTGGTCAAGCAGTTGTTTGTTAATTGTTGGGTATGGATCAACAATATCTCAACAGAGTGGGGTAAGCACACAGTAAGTGGATGACCCATCACAATACTAGCACAGCTTTTTATACTGAAACCCACGGGTGCCACAGCTTTAAGGCATCCCGGCAGCGCTAAAGCTGCAAGATCAGGGGTAGCAGAGAAATAGGCCCCTGGCCTTCGGTCATTTCTATGAATTTATGTAAGCACTGATAGAGCGCAGTTCTCAGTCTCACTGCAGAAGAGCACACATGCATTGCTATAATGAGGCATTGGCTGCGACAGGGCACAACAGCTCTAAAAAGGCAATAAAACAGCTGTTATCCTAAGGTACTGGATCAGACACTGTGTCAGCCTCTGTAAAGACTTGGCCACTAGGGAGAAGTTGGGAATCTGCAGGCATCAGTATCCCACTATTCCCAAAAACATCCCGACTTCCTTCTGAGTTGTTGGCAGAATCAATATCAGAATTGCTGAGATTCTTTCTTGTGACACCTTCCTCGTTTCCTTCTCAATGTGATGTCTGACGTACAGAACTTCTCTTTGATAACACTGCAACTTACTTGGGGACACTTTGTCCATTCTCAGCCAAATTATTCAATAGGGCAATCATATCTTGTTTGCAAGCTTTCTGAGTATATGACACACCAAGCAGGCCGTCAATACACTGCATTAAAACAGAGTTACAGGTTATGATAAAGGACTCAAGATTCTTTTTGAGAATCTGATTAAAGATCAACCATCTCTCCGTTTACCATTTTGGGTCTCGGCCGCATGCCAAAACACGGATCTGGAACCGAAATGCAAAGAGGAACTGTCTGTCCTCATGCAACGGTATGGAAAAGAAGGCTTGGCACAAATCAGTGACAGTGAACCACTTGGCCTCACATGGAATTTGAAATAAATTTATAGCTGGATTCGGTACAACAAGGAACAACTATTGTATTTATTTTACTCAAGTCTTGGACTAGGCGGTACTTACCACTAGGGTTCTGCAAACCCATAATGCGTGAAATACATGGGCTCCCTATTATTGCGTTCAAAATGCATTGCTGTATCATTGAGTCAATCACATGAGTAATCTCTGTGATAGTTTCTGGAGTAAAATTATACTGTGTGGTTTTTATGCTCTCAATGTTAGGTTTTAGCTTAATGAGTACTATGGCCTTTTCTAAAAAGTCCCTGTTTCACTGTATCATTAGGATCTGGGGGTAATTCATTAATTGTCATCAACGGGTAAAATCTAATGTTTGGACCATGCCATGCCAATTTGAAAGCAATGTCTTTATCATGTGTCTGGAACTCCACACCTTTTAGGGTATAGTAGATGGTGCAATTCAGTTTGCAAAACAAGTCACAGCCTAATACGTTTACAGGGCTCTAATCACACACCACTCATCAGTAATTCTCCTCAAAAGAAGACCCTATTTTAACAGGTACTTCTTCTGTAACTGGGCTTGTCATCTGCTTGTTTGTGACTTTGGAACTTCCACTGTTCTGATAGCAGAGTGGGTAGTACCAGTATTGATCAAACATAATATGGGGTGGACATTCACCTCACCTTCTACAAATGGACCACTCTGGTCTACCTCCAAGACTGTGCCAAGAACGCAATATCCCACTCCCTCCTCTGGCACCATCATAATGATTGGTCAGAACCATAATCCTCAAACGATTCGATCATAGGAAACGTTTGGGAACACTCCTTGATTTTGGGAAGAATTCTGATTTACGTTCGGGACCAGCTTTGAATTAAATCTGAAGCGATCTGTATTTTGCTGTGGATTAGGGGCTTGTGGAACCTGTATCACTGGAGCTTGGAGCACATTAAACTTTTGGCACATTCTGTGACTGTACAGGGTTATTACCTTGGGGCTGTGTAAACCCTGAATTCTGAACATGAGTACTAGGATTAATTCGACATTCCTGTGTCTAATGCCTCAACTTATTGCATTAATAATAAGGATTTGTTTTCTTCAAAGTTGCCACATCAATCCCAGTACTCGAGTTCATCCGAACACCATGACCTCTACCTTATTGTGGGAACCCATTTACACCTTGCATCAAAGGAGCTGCTAACTGACGTACTCCTTGCATAGACCCAGCGCCTCTATAAAAGGGGCCACCATCAATTTCTCTTTCAATCCCTTTTGCTTCATTTCCGTTTCATCACTGCAATACTTTGCATATCCCAAAATCTCAAAAACTGACTTATTCTGCCAACAAATAAAGTGCTGCTGAATCATTATGCTAATTTCAGGTCTCAATCCTGTCACAGAGCTAGACTCAAAATGTCACATGTCTTTGGGCTCAAGAGTCTCCATCTCACTGTACTACTTAAACACCTGCAACAATCTCTTGTAAAAGGCATGCACTTTTTTGTTTTTTAACTGAGTTTTATATAGCGCAAACTTGACCCAAAGGTATCAGGTATTGGAGCGTTTTACATAGTACCAGTTGTGTTATATGAGGACACATTAATTATTGCTAGGCACTGGGAGATTAAGTGATTTGCCCAGAATCACAGGATGTGCAGCGTCATTGCCGAGACTCAAACCCGGTTCCCCAGACTTGAGGTCGACCGCCCTAGCCGTTAGGCCAACTCTTCTCTCCCATGCACTGTCTCTTTAGGCTCTTGAGTTCTCCTGTCAATCTTAACCCAATCAGTGAATTTCGCCAGGATTGTTTCTTTCAAAAAGGTCATCACCTATTGAAACGTTTTCTTCAATAACAATGGGGCACTGGCCACTGGATTTCTCCAGAGACTCCTTCTCTGGGCCCTGTACAGCCACCATACCTTCTGGCGACAAATCACTATGTACCAAAATGTCAAACAGGGTAGTCAAATCCACCCACAAGACATCTTCACAAATCGCTCGACCACTCCACTGGTTTTTCTCTTAACTTGGGGAACTCATTTGTGAATTACGTGGTGGTTCCTCTAGAGGTTTGTTTTGTTCGTTCTTCTTTCCCCATCTGCCTTCTCACTTGTATAAAGCGATGCCAAAAGGGATGATGGACGGAGCGTTTGAGCAAATCAAACACTCACCCCCAGTCAACTGATCTGGGTTGAATCCATCATCATTCTTCAGCTCACTCAGCCACCCCAGTTCAGACAGGGCCATATGCTAATCAGTCTGACCCTGTGCCTCATGGGAACAGTCCAGCCCGAACTGCCAAGCCATGTCTTCCCTGGACCGGAAACAAGAATCCTGGGACCTTTTTCGGGTTCATAACCCTCATCAGCCAGGCTATCTTGAATCCAGTGGCAAAATGAGCAAGGGACCCACGTCTGGGCATACCCTGCCAACTTAGGGCGAACAAAGCGATACCAAAGGGGATGATGAACGGAGCGTTTGAGCAAATCAAACACTCACCCCCAGTCAACTGATCTGGGTTTAATCCATCATCATTCTTTATCTCACTCCACCACCCCAGTTCAGACATGGCCATATGCAAATCAGTCTGACCCTGTGCCTCATGGGAACAGTCCAGCCCGAACTGCCAAGCCATGTCTTCCCTGGACCGGAAACAAGCATCCTGGGACCGGTTTCGGGTTCATAACCCTCATCAGCCAGGCTATCTTTGGTATCCGGTTACTCTTGGCCCTCTAGTTCCTTTTTATCAACCTGGATCGATCTGAAACACAAAACATACTTTGTATGTTTTTGTATTTATCATATCGGTTATCTGCTTCTTTTATTCTGCATCTAACCCAGCATCAGTATCATTGCTCACTGCCTTTCTAGCTCTTCCCTGATACTTTTCCTTCTGCCTAGCATGAGCTGCTCGCTCCCAAACATTAAGTGATTCGTACTGTGCGGGTCCAGAAGGCGATTTCTTTTCGCACAGTACTGTTGTCAAATTCTCAATTATTCTCGGAATAAATGTGCCATAGTGTGAAAACATCAATGACCACCTTTCTCAGTTATCTTATGATACTGATTAAGCCAAATACGTGTGTAAAGACCCACATGTATAGTTCTATAATGACCTGTCTTATCTTCGCGTGAACAGGTATACTCGTGTCACATAATATAGAGAATCACAAATAAATTTCATTTAAAACCAGGAATTAATTCTTCTTCCACTATTCTTGTCTGATGTCCACAACCAATAACAGTGTGGCTCAACACCAACCTACCAATATCAGCAAGGAACAAACTCTGTGATGTCAGTCCCACTCCTCGCAGCGGCTCATCCTCCTTTACAATTTTCACGATTGCACTCTTCTTAGCACAAAGCACACAAAACAAAAATGCAAAGCATTTTCAACAAATAACTTTGTCTGTCAGATTAGTGCAGCTTCACCCTGCTCAAAAGATCTGCTACACCAACCACTTCTCACGCAAAGATAAATGTCCATATCTCAATTGTGCTGGATACAAGGTCTCACAACGAACACCACAACACAAACTTAGCAGACAGTTACAACATAGTGGCTTCTACACTTTTTAATATCATGCCAGGATTTTAGGCTACGCCAAGCCCGATAACTTCTCTGCATTAAACACCACCCTTACACAACAACTTTAAACATGACCGCATCACACTTAACAATCTCTCGTCAAAACAACACAAGCTAGACATAGCAATTACAACGCGCACCCTATTGATGCTCACCCCTCTGCTATTACAAGTATCTTCCGAACTGCTGAAACTCCACCAGCTCTCTGAAGCAAGACATAGGTTCTCGGGTTTGGGCTGGGTTTGGACAGGCCTAGAATATGTTAAACTAACATCCTTTGCTTCAGCGACCAACCATCCAACATGCTACAATCTTGAGAGCTCGCAGGAAGCGGTTATCATTTCTCACCTGATAGATCTTTCTGGTTGACTGAGAGGCATTAGGGAGTTGACATTCAAATGAACAAATTAAAGTTTTATGTGGCCCATTTGGTCACACGATAAGTACCAGGAATCGGTGGGTTTATTACAAATGAATAATCATTCCAGTAAATGCAAAGATCAAGAACATGTTATAAATGTAAAGAAGTACGACAAGCAAATTAAGGCTCAAAGCCAATTCTCACTTGATAGCATTAAGCATCAAATAATGGCCATCAGACCAATACAGATGCCAAGGATTTGGGATTGGAGATCTTTCTAAATACTCCACTCTTCTTTTCTAAACATGGATAGATTCTAAAGTCATCTACTCAGGCTCTAAGTCTAGAATATGGATAGTTTGGAATAAAAGGTCTCACAGGAATTTAGAAATTCAGGAAGGTGTCAGCATAGCGAAAACTTCAGTAGAAATCTTCTAAAACGGGAAAATAAGTGTTAGCATAAAGCACCCTCATGCAAGAATATAAGGGAAGCAGAGAGGTCTGTAGCTCTCTAAGTCTAAAAATATCTGCTGTAACTGCTAAGTGTTAATGCTAATTGAAAGACACAGATACCCCCTCATCAGGCATATCTTGCACCACCCGCCCAAGTACCAATGGTTTTCGACAAGTGCAGTTGCATCATCTGCAAACTTTCCCATTCCACAGAACTCGGATAGCTTCAGCAACCTTGAGTTTCCCACCGTTCCTCATACGTGATGAGTTGGAGGCGTCTTCTGTTCATTCAATCATCCCGTTCTTGCCAAGATTTATCTCCTCAGGCCCCATTATCTCTAATGGAGGATACTCCTTTCTCTAGCTATGAAATCACGAAAACGCACATGTAAATGAAAAGAAAATGCAGAACGAGCAAAAATACTTTTCATGTTCAGAAACAGGCCTAGTTATTTGAACTTAGCTAAACGTTTGAAATCTGCACTTTGAATCGGTGATTATATGCGCACGTATAACTTCAAAATAAATGCAACTAAAATAAATGATGCAATTCACTTTCAACAAACGCAACACTACCAAAACATGAGTGTAAATATATGTGAGGACTACATATTTTCATGATTAAACTAGACATATATGCACACGTCTATAAGACTCTATTTTTCTACAGTGAATACACTTCAGTAGTACATTTGAATGCTTCACACTATGTTATTAACGTTAAGGCACGCAGAGTAGATAGTGCTAAGTGCATGTAAATATTGTGCTTCTATGACGTGTAGGGGTGAAGCCCTGAATTCCAGTTCTGTACATAAAAAGACAAAGCAATGGCAGCAAACTTGCTGGGAGCTTATTATGCACGGAAGAGTGAGCAGATATTTAACATTAATTTAACATTATTGTTTACTGCTCCTTTTTTTTAGCTTTAGGAAATGGCATTTGCTGCAAAAGCTTCAAATGCGTACAGACTCCGTTGGCCTTCCTGGCATCCACATGAATGTCCTTGCTTTGACCCGTGGAGTGAGCAGATTTTGTCTAGTTGACCATGTGCAGTAGGGAGTGGCTCGAACAGTATGTCCTCTATCCCCTCGGAAACCTTTCATTATTTTCCGTACTAGTTTGACTTCATACTGTACTGAAGGACAAATGTGAAACAGTCTCAGTTGGATGTTGAATCGAGTTTATTTGCGTTTCTTCTCCTCCCTTCAGAAAGATAACTGAGCTGGGAGGCATGGATGCCCCCCAGCAAGTGATTCAGTGCTGTGACATGCCGAGTCCTAAATTGCAGGCTTTGTAAACGTGTCCTTTACATGTCCCCTAGTTAAGTATTGTGGTGTTCCCAGAAGTTTCTGCTCCGTTGCACATTTTTGCATGTGATACTTCTTGCATTAATTACGAGTCTCTGCTCCCTGTGCTGCGACCTCTGGAAAGGTTACTGTGCGCAGAGAAAATAAGAAAAGAAAGCAACGGGCGCAGTGCCTGCAGAAGGCTATTTGCAATCACTTGGGGCGATTCCCACCACTTGTTTTTATTTGCACACTGTAACCCAGACGGGGAGCAACTATGTCACTATTGGCCTTGCTTCGATATGAATTGACCAACCCTAACTGATAGACCACATACCTTTGGAACATATGTATGAGCAGTCCCAAATGTGTTTCAGCTTAGTTGGGCCTAATCAGTGCTTTGTTGTTTGGAACATTTGCAAACCGACCACCGCCATCAGGGCACAGCTGTGGCACTTAGGGTGTCACATAAAAACAAAAGATAATGCATCTAATGCGTACAAACATATTGCCTACTGGCAATTGCTCATGGCCACAATCTTTCCATATTTTATTTTGCCCACTGAGCCTCACCCGACAGGGAGCAGCCATATGCAAATCAGTCGGGAAACAGCCACTACAACTAAGCCGTTTCCACGAATTCAGTAACCACGCATGCTTTACAACGCATGCGTGGTTACCACTAAAACCTTTACCACGCATTCATTTACTACGAAATACGTAGTAAAGGAATGTGAGTTAAAGGTCAAATAAAAAAGGGGGGGCAAGGGGGGGCTTGGGGGGGGGGCTGGGGGGGTCTCCCCCCCCCCTAAAAAAAAAAGAGCGGAAAGAAAAAAAGAAGAAAACTTACATAAAAACGTCTTCAGTGCCCCTGTCATGAATGAAAGAGCCTCCACAACGTCGTAGCGTAGCGTGTCCGTCATTATAGAAGTCCTTTTTTAATTTTCATAGACGTGTTTTGACGCTTGTTTCTGTGGTTGGTGGAAGTAAGGGCTGCTGATGAAAGGCGTGCAGAGGTGTCAGGTAAGAAAACAAATCTTTGTAAATAAAAATTACCCTGAAAAAAAAGTATGAAGTGTTTCTCTCCTTTGCTTCTGTAGACTGACCCCTCTCCATGCCTCATTTCCCTGAAAATAGCCTACTAACGCAAATAATAATATGCACACATTGTTTAGCCTATCACTATCATTATGTACAGTTTCCCGTTTCAAAGATGTTTTTTACCGTAGAATAATCCTGCGTAAAAAAATGCTGCGTGCTAAAGCCACATGCGAACAAAAATGCCATGCGTGGTACTGGTTAGCGTGGTATAATCATATAACCAATCAGTCTTGGCCCTACTCCAATAGGAACTGTCCACCTGAACTACCAGGAGGTGTATGTGTTCCTGTTCATAGGGGATGTGGCATCCACCTGTCACATTTAAGTTCCTTACCTGTTTGTAAACAGAGGTTTACATTGCTGTAGCGGTACTCCCACACACACTGGTGCAACAAGGGGGGTGGTGCGGTCATCCCTGGGCGGCATGAGTTTCGGGGGCAGACACCTGAATCCACTCCCCCCCTCACTCCCCCCCCACCCCGGTCTTACCGGTAAAAGAAGTAACACCAGGGGCGGCAAAAAGTCTAGCTATGTCACTGCCCACACATACTAAGTCATGACAAATTATCACTTGAGGACCAACCTCACATCAGTTTGTGACATGTATATAAATCTTAATTCCTGAATACCTGGAACATGATGCTCTCTGTATTATTTTTTGGTGTTCACAAAAACTATCCTTGCTAATGTTTAGAGTATAGTTCAAATACCAACTATTGATATCTTAGCTCCTGCACTGTATGTTAAAATACTTTTACTTCTAAATTTAACATCCTAATGGCAGATAAACTCATCTGCTTTTTATGTCAGCTCACTCTGTAGGCTCTACTGTAGGCTCGGCATGGCTTTCAGTGGAGGGCAGAGGTTTCATAAATAGGTGGCTCCTTTACTTTTGCTAGTTGCTGGACTTTTCATCCTGTGGTGAAAGTATTCTGTGCCACTAAAAGTTGAGCCTGCTGCAACCTCATGTTCTGCACTAATGCTCTTGAACCGCTCAATAAAACTTTAAAATGAAAATAGGGATGAGCTGATATAAAAAAAATACCTTCATCTTGTTGAAACTATGAATGAATACATGAGAGGCAGAGTCCCAAGATCGGGGGGAATCTTTGGTCAGGTGAAACAATTTCCAAGATGAATCGCATAAAGGCAGAGTCATAAGGCCAGACATTCTGCTGAACCACTTTGTGTTACTGCGAGCCACTCTTTCACTGAGGAATGTTTTTTCTTTAGGAGGTAAAATGCCTTATTTGATGGGTGTGTTAAATTGAGCTCAGATTAATCATGTATGTTGTGATATAAATATTGAGGGCATCACTTGACTAGCCAGCAAAAGGAATTAAGTAGATAATTTGCTAATAATATCAATTATTAAATGTGGTTTATCACAGAACATGCATATGTCCATCATTTAGGAATAACTAAGCACTAGCTGATTGGACAATGTCAGTATTAAAGTATGCAGGATCTTAATTCAGGCATTAGGGTGGAACCTGCGCTAATAGTTAGTTGCAATTTACATAAAGCCAGTACATTTTTTATATGGTTGCGAAAACGTGGAGTCTGTTTCTTGAATGATTGGGCACACACCCCTCTTTGGTCAGCATAGTCATTTTGTCTATCTGTAGAGAGAGCTAACCTGTGGTACTATCACCCAATTGTACACTAATCATCTGCTGGTTGGAAAATGCATTACTATGATCATTTTAATGTTATCTTACTATTTCATCTTGCAGTGGACAGATGTATAGTGAACATGCTAGTTATGTTCCATTGCCTTGTATGTTATTGTATTCAGTTATATGTAAGGTGCACAAACAATTACATCGATTTTGTCCACGTTACTGGAAATCTCTAATGAATACATACATTTTGAAAGAAGCGTTGGCCTCCTGATGTGTGTTTTGCGACCTCTAGAACACCTAGTTACCACAGTTACAAGACGTGGGCCTGACTTGCTCTGTTAAATCTCCTTGATGACTCAATGTACCAGGGAGGGAGCAATCAAAATAGTCTCTTAAGTTGTCCTCTTCTGCAGTCCTGCATAGACACTTAAGAGAAAGTCAAAGACAAATAATGCAGCCTAAAACTACAAGGCTACATTGGCCAGCCCTTCATCTCGAAGTGAAAAAGATAGCCAAATAATATTAAATTTTACACACTTTAAGTTTCACCCCTAGAGAAACTCCCCTTCACAAAAATCCTTTGTCATGATAGAGAGGAAGGGTTGGACAGACAAGCCCCATAGGCTGCCATTATGTGTCTGGAAAAGGGATACCGTGCCTTTAAGGAACTCTTCAGAGACCCTCTGAAGAGGATGCACAGGATGCACAGCCAAATGCAATTTACTTTCAGTTCTTTTTTCCGGCTCCTGCTAGCAGGACCCTGGAGCATTGAGCTCTACCTCTTTGGGTATATCTTCAATTTTTGGAGCTTTTCCAGTGATTTGAGTGTTTCACTCGACGTCTGGAGTCTTCCTCTTCCAGTTGCTGTCTTTTTTTACCATTTTTGCCACCTCTATATTGTAGAAATGCCAGCTTTATTCGACAAGTGCCCTGAGTGTGGTAGGAAGAAGGCTACACCTGACCTCCACAGAGTGTGCATACTCTGTCTCCCTTCTACCCATGTCCCTGACTCCTGTGATATCTGTCACTCTTTCTCCAGGAGGACCCTGCTTGACAGTGAGAAGATTAGTCTCCAAGGTCTGGAGCAGAGGAGACCTCATGAACCAGGCGGGACTTCTGGTCATGGAGGGACTCTGTCATTTTTTTTTGGAACATGTTTTTATTAAGTTTTCTCCCAACCTTAAATATCTGGCATTGTACTTTACAGTATTACAAGTCAGTGCAAGTATTACATGGTCGTTTGTTGTATTATCAAACCATTTCGTACACATATGCATTAATCCCTCCAAGTTGCCCCTTCATACCCATCTCCTTTTTCTGCGCTCCATGGGGCCTCAAATATATCTTTCAGGGTTTACTTCCGCACACCCTTGACACATGATGCAATAGTTTAACTGATTATGCAATAACATAATTATAAGCCAGTTCTACCCCGTTCCCCTCCCTAACCCTTGCCACCGGTGTGTCCTCCTATAACACACTAATATAGCAATCCACATTGTATAGGACTCACTGTTATTGCAACTCTTCTCCCTCCTGACTAATCAGTCTGATCCAACGGGTCCCTAATACGACACCAACGTCCCATGAAGCTGTTAGGAGTCCACCATGCCCCACCTACTCAGGGTGTAGCCATCTGCACCTCCAACCCTGATCCTCCAGCAGACTCCGTGTCCGGCACCTGCACTGCTACTACCAATGCCTCCCACGCCTTTGCTGTTTCTAGTGCCCTGTCTTTGTTGGACCTCTTAGCTTGCTAGAATCGGACCATACTCTTGCTAATTGCCCTTTTAAGTAATTCTGCTTTCCAGCGCGCAACACTGGGCCCTCGTCTAGATTTCCAACACATCGTTAGTTCTCTTTTAGCAAGCAACAACCCTAAATCCAAAAATGTACTCGTAACTTTTGTCCTAGACGTATGGGGAAACCAATGTAGTATACACGTACCCATGTCCAGCTCTATCTGCCTGTCTGTAACCTCGCAGAGTCTATCTACCATTTCCTCCCAATACGTTCCCAGTTGAGGGCTGCTCCACATCATGTGGGGAAACTCTTTGCAACACGTAGAAGTGGACCATCTGAAACCTAGCATTGCACGTACTCTTCCATGTTCTTTCAATTACCTTAGCCCATGTCGTCTCAGGGATCTCTTTACCAAGATCCGCCTCCCATTTCAGTTGCAGTTGACTCAGGTGTTGCATCCCCTCTTTGCCTATCTGTCTGTATAGACATGTTATAGCTTTAAAGGTCCCCGCTGCCATCACTACATCTGTGGTTCCGCTAGCCCCCCTCCCCAGTGACGTTGGATTGCGGACACGAGGGCTGAATGCAATAGAAAATCACCCTTGGGAAGGTCATATCTATCCTGCAACACCTGGTAGGACAGTAGCACTCCATCCTCGTACAGGTCACCCAAGACTTGCATTCCCAGTTCCTCCCATTTGGCCAACGCTGTCCAATCACCCCGTGTGGTAGAGCAGTGATACCCAAAGGAATCTCTGAAGCATAGGGTCGAGTTATCCCCCCTCTACTTTGGGTCCTGTTCCCGCAGAGCTGCAGCGTCCCCTTTTCGTGGATTAACGACTCAAGTCGTAGTCTTTGATGAAGCACAATAAAGGACAGTACATGACCCGGAACCCATCGACCCATCGGGTCCTCTAAATTCCCAAGCCACTGCCTGGGTAAACCATTGTAGCTGAGCCGCCAAATAATATAATTGAAAGTCTGAAACCGCCCAACCACCCTTATCTCGGGGCTGCATCAATGTGGTCAGAGCCACCCGCCGTCTGCCACTCCCCCACAAGAATCGGCCTACCAGCCAGAGGAGAGTTTTGAAGAAGGAACACGGTATCCAGATCGGCAAAGTCCTAAAGTAATATAACAACCGTGGCAAAGCCACCATCTTCAGGAGTGCGACCCGGCCCGCCACTAATAACGGCAGCGTACTCCAGAACGTTAAGCGACCCTTAATCCCTCTCATAGCTCTACCTATGTTACCCTCCAGCAGGCCCTCCTGTGTATGATAGATGTTAGTGCCAAGGTAGGGTAAGCAGTGTGGCTCCCATTGTATACCTTCTGCCCGGATGGGGCTCGGCATCAATACATCCACCGGAAATAAACACGTTTTTGCCCAGTTCACCTGCAGCCCCGAAGCCTCACCGAATGTACGCAGTAATGATGTCGCCCCTCTCAGAGCCTCACCCGTATTGGCCAGGAACATGAGTAAATCATCTGCATAAAGTGATATATTCTGCACGTCCCCACGTAGTTCTATTCCAGTGTAGTATGTCCCCGACCTGGCTCCTGCTGCCAGTGGCTCAATCGCTAATGCAAACAACAGGGGAGATAGCGGACAACCCTGCCGCGTACCCCGCCCTACCGAATAGGAAGAGTAGATCGTCACTCCCGTTCGAACCCGGGCCGTCACAGATCCATACAGGGTCTCCATCCATCTCACGAACGTCTCCCCCAACCCCATCACTCGCATAACCTGAAATAAGTACTGTCATTTAAAACTATCGAAGGCCTCGATATCAACCGAGGGATCGATGCAAATAGTACCGAGCTGTAATCCTCTCCCAAAATGCGAAGCAATAGACTCACGTTGAGGGACGTATTTCGGTTTGGGATAAATCCCGCTTGATCCTGGTGGATCAACTGCGTCATATGCGGGAGGAGCCGGGTCGCGATGATCCTACTCAGGATTTTATAATCAGTGGTCAACATTGAAAGTGGGCGGTACGCCGTCTTATCAGTTGGGTCACTTCCAGGTTTCACCAGTGGGATTATAATGGCCTCCCGGTGGTTGCCGGTAGCGTCCCCACCTTCTGCGCCTCCTGGAACATGGCCAGTAAACGTGGGGCCAAGCTATCAATGTACACTGAATAAAATTCATTGGGTAGCCCGTCTACCCCCGGTGCTTTGTTACGCGCCATATGCTTAATCGCCCCCCTAATTTCCCCCAACGTGATCTCCTGCCCCAGCAGATCTGCTTGTTCCTTTCCTATCTGGGGTAAGATCACTTCTAACAAGAACTCCTCACCGGCCGTCCCGGCATGTTGTAATTTGCTGCGGTAGAGGTCAATATAATAATCCTGAAATAACCCATTAATGCCCTGCTGCGTATATACCACCCCACCCTTTGGAGCTGTCAGACCTAGGACAGGGGATCCTCAGGGGTTTAAGTTAGCCAGCCATGCCAACAAAGTGCTCGTTTTATCCCCCTCTTCATTCCCCCTCGCTAGGTATGGTCGGTGATCAAAGCTGCGCAATCTCTCCACTTGCTGCGCTACTGCCGCTCTAGCATCTGAAACCTCCCCTTGTTCCCCCGGGTTTTCTGGGCGAGCTCTCTCAGCCGTTCGTAATCACTGCTCTGCTGATTTCACATCGTTCAATAGCGTCTTCCTCACCCCCACCATTTTGGTAATATACAAGCCACGCACTACCACCTTAAAAGCATCCCACTCCTACGCTACCGTTATAACTGTACCCTTGTTCTCAGTAAAATATTGTGTAATACCCGTTCCAATAGCCTCACGAAAAATAGGGTCTTCCATCATCTCCGGCCGAATCTTCCAGGTCGATAGGACAGCTCTCTCCCGGCCCCATTGTATCTTTACCAATAATGGATTATGATCTGATATCGTTCTGGTGAGGTACTCACTGTGCTCTACCTTAGCATGAATGTCAGGGGTACATAATATTGCATCCAGCCTTACATGCAGTTCGTGTAAGCCAGAGAAATGAGAATAGTCCTGCTCCTCCAAGTGGTATGCGCGCCATGTATCCACCAACCCCCAGCCGTCTTGCCATGCGCGCCTAGCCTTAGAGTCTCTGTGTATAGGGGCATCAGGCAGCGGAGTGTGGGACCTACCCATTTCAATATTTGCAATGGAGTTGAAGTCCCCTCCCATCAATATGGAACCAGTTACGTGGGGCCCCAACCTCCCTGATATGTGATTAAAAAGGGAGACCTGATCCACATTAGGGGCATATATACTACAGAGCGTCACATCTACGCCATTAAGGCGACCCACCACCACCACAAATCTCCCCTCCGGATCCACTAACTGTTGTGTGAACTGAAAGGGGACTCCCGCCCTAACCCATATCAGAGCGGTACAAAAGGGGGTGGTGATGGACGGAGCATCTGAACCAATCAAACACTCACACCCAGTCAACAGATCTGGGTTTAATTCATCACTGTTCTTTAGCCCACTCTGCCACCCCAGATCTGACATGGCCATATGCAAATCAGTCTCACCCTGTGCCTCATGGGAACAGTCCAGCCTGAACTGCCAAGCCATGCCTTCCCTGGACCGGAATCAAGCTTCCTAGGACCGGTTTCTGGCATTCCAGCCGTCTTCAGCCAGGCTTGCTTGAATCCAGTGGCAAAGTGAGCAAGGGACTCACGTCTGAGCATACCCTGCCAACTTATGGCGAACTAAGCGGTACAAAAGGGGGTGGTGATGGACGGAGAATCTGAACCAATCAAACACTCACACCCAGTCACAAGATCTGGGTATAATCCATCACCGTTCTTTAGCCCACTCTGCCACCCCAGTTCAGACATGGCCATATGCAAATCAGTCTTACCCTGTGCCTCATGGGAACAGTGCAGCCCGAACTGCCAAGCCATGCCTTCCCTGGACCGGAATCAAGCTTCCTAGGACCCTGCCAAATTATGGCGAACAAAGCCCTACAAAAGGGGGTGGTGATGGACGGAGCATCTGAACCAATCAAACACTCACACCCAGACAACCCATATCAGAGCCCCTCTAGCAAATGCCGAGAAGGTCGTATAAAATATTTGTCCCCTCCATCTGCGCTTCAATGCCAACCCCTCAGTCTAATTAACATGAGTTTCCTGGAGAAAGGCTATGTGAACCCCCCTGCGCACTAAGTAGGCATGTACCCTATGGAGCCGTGTCATTGTATGGAGCCCCCGAACATTCCAAGTAATGCATTTTAAGTCAAGTAACGACCCCATGTTGATATCGGTAGCACAATAACAGTTGCTCACAACTTTTGAACACACCGGTGGCTCTAACAATCCCAAACATATCCCCAACACAACCCCAACCACCCCACCCCAGAACAGGCGCTTCAGATCTAGTACTTATCCAAACTAACATCCTAAATATTCCCCCAGGAACTACTGAGGGTTCACACCCACACTAAAATAGTGGGAGGCGGCCACGACCCATAGAGGGTCGATCTTCCAGTCTTCCTTCAGTCCATGCCTTACCCCCAAAGACAGTCCGTCAACTGTTCCTGAGACAATGTAAAATAAAGGAACCCAATTGTCCACATACTCTTCGCCCCCCCCCCCGCCCCCTATCCCCCTTACCCTCTTTCACCAGCCACCCTCAGGAGTAATGAGAAACAGTTAGGGACATGATAAAGCCCTCCTCCAGCTTCTTATCCACCCATTGGAATTGCTACTTTAGGCATACACTAGCTCGTCCGCCGTCCCAGGTGTCACGTGGGGCAATTGACCACTGCCTGTCATCGAGTCATCCGTGTCCGATCCCACCGAGCCCTTCTCCGATTCTGTAGCTGCTACCGATGTTGCTCCTCCCTCCTGAGAGAAGGCTGCAACAGCTTTCAACGCAGCAGTCCGTTCTTGTTCTGTTTGTGTTTCTGTGAGCTTCTGGGTAGGAGGACGATGTCGCGAACAACGCAATCGCTGCCCTTCTGTCGGTTCACTCACATTGCGCCCCCCCTTGCCTGCTCTGTACGACTCAAGCCAAGACCAAGCTTCCTCTGGACTGTCGTGGAAAAAGGTCTTACCATCTAGAACCACCCGTAGTCGGGCCAGAAACATTAGCGAGTACTGAAGTCCCTCATCTCGGAGCTCCTTCTTGACTTCCAGAAACGAGGCCCGGGGCGCTGTACATCCAGTGTATAGTCCGGGAACAACGTCACTTTGACGTTACCCACTGTGTAGGGGCCCAGAGTTCTAGCATTGTTCAACAGGAGATCCCTATCTTAATAATGAAGCAGTCTCACTACCACCGGCCTGGTTGGCCTTCCGGGGGCCAGTGGGTAAGCGGCGACCCTATGGGCGCTCTCCAGGGTATAAAAGGAGGAGAGGCTTTCAGGGGCAACCTCCGTTCTCAGCCAGGCTTCCAGGTAGTCCACCATATTAGTCCCTTCCACGCCTTCCGGCAGCCCCACCACGTGGACGTTATTTCTTCGATTCCTCCCTTCGGCATCTTCGGCACTCCACTCTGGAATGCTACTTGCGCAATATCCTGCTGGAGAGGCGCCCTGGTGTCAGTGATGGCTTTAAGAATTTGGTCCACTTGCTGTTGCATCATTCCCTCTGGTTGTTGGTGCATCTCTTCCTGCTTATCTTTTGTACTAGTGTCTTCATCCACCACAGGGGGCACGCCCCCCTGCTTCCCCCGTGGTTTCCCATGGTTCACACCACAGCAAGCCCCAGCACCAGAGCAACTTCCGCCCTGGCGGTCAATGTTACATACACTCTATTCTGGTGGTAAGCAGATGGTCAACAGCAGTTTTCTCCACTGCCCAGGTGCACCTCCCTGCCCACACAGTCCTGTACTCCCAGGGTCCAACTGCCAATCCTTTCCAGACGAATCTGCAGCCGCACAATCCTCCTCACACTGTCGTCCCACCACTGCAGGTTCCAATACCAAGCAGGGCCCCACCGTGGCGCAATCCGCACTCCTGATGAACTTGACACTGTACAGATCGAAAGCGAAGTCCCGAAATTTGTACCCAACCACAGCAGCCCACCGGAAAGTCACCGGCAACAATCAAGTGCCACCACACTGACTCGTCCTTCTCCTTGATTACGCCACTGAGTGACACCCGCATAGAATAACAATGGTTTAGTTCCTTCACTCTCCTCCTGCTGTGTCAACTGACTGCCACAGGCCAAGCAAAGCGGCAACCCTCCGGTGGCCCAGTTACTCAGAATCCCCTGTGCCACAGCTCTTGGAATCCGCGCCGCCGCGGTGATTCCCGCCAAGCCATACCCTGGAGCACTTCTGCTGAGTCAGCTGTTTCTCTGGTGTCTTCCAGGCGTTGGCAGCGCGGGTAATCCACCAGGGTCCCCCTGGTGTTCGCCGCGGTCAATAACACACAGCTGCATGCCCCCTCTTCCAGGGCTGTGTCTAGTAGTATGCCTCAACTGTTAACTGAGCAGTCCCCTCCTCTTGTACAAATGTCCAGAGCGGCAATCCTCATCCCCGCTTGGCTGCACACCCACTGTGGTCTTCTGCTGCTTGGTGTCTCAGTACTTCTCACAGCAGGCCAGGATGTCACTCGTGAGCACAAGACACAGCTCCCCCCAGCTGCAGTGCCGCTGTACTTCCCGCCTATCCTCTCTCCTGGACCACACTTCTTTCTTCCTGCCCACTACCTTGTGTTCAGGACGTCAGTACCAGGCTTTGCTCGCCCGTCGCCCGCTATGGCACCGCCGACATCTCAGCCAATGAGTGCTGCACAGGGCGGCCATTCCTCGCACCTCTTCAGCTGCCCCAATCAGCGCGGAGGGCCACTTCAACTATCCCGCCTAACTAGACCAGTAGGTGCGTGCCCCAGCACGTCAGGATCTCAGCTCTCCAACGCAGCAGGGGGTTTGGGCGTTATCGAGGACAGGCTGCACCCGCTATACCCTGCTCGCTTTCCGCCTGGGCCAGCCTCTGTGCCCCAGCGCTCCACCTCGAGACCGCTACAGTGCCAACAACGCCATCTTCCCCACTCCGCCGTGGTCCACACCGCCTCGCCAGTTCACTAGATTGCGGGGGCTTGCTGTTTCTCGGTCGGCGCCGGCGAGTGCTCCGGCCTCTGCACTCGCCATCGCGAGTGCTCAGGAGATCGATTTCGCCACTCCTTTCAGGATATTTATCAGGGCAGCGTGGAGCTCTGGGCTCACATGTCTGTCCCCATCAGCTCCATGGCCACGCCCCCCCATGGAGGGACTTTATCATCATCCTCTGCCCATGCATCGGCCTCTGGGGGGCTCCCCAGTCAAGAATAGTCCCAGAAAAGGCACCGGTCCCGGTCAACATCGATGGATTCGACGTCGAGAGGTATGACTGTTCCCCGTCAAGCCAGGCTTCTGGGTCGAAGCCACGTCGGCAGTTGGCGTCGAGGAGTAGGACGTCGAGACCTCGGACGAGGTCGACGTCGAGGACTTCACCGGCGTCTACACATTATCAATGTCGTGATGAGTCCCGAAGAGGCAGGCGCTCGCCGTCGAGCGGTCACCCCTGTTCTCCATCAACATCGACGCAAAGGTCGACGTCCAGGAGAGAAAGATCTCCGTCAAGCCGAAGACACTCGACATCGGGGAGTTCGTCCACATCAAGAAGAGTGACGTTGAGGAGAGAGACGTCGAAGAGGTCGACATAGAGGAGGGTCAGGTCGAAGAGGAAGTCGCGGTCCAGAACGGTGTCTAGTGCCTACTGGTTGCGGTGGCTCTCGTCCTCGGAGAGATCTACCTCCAGAGCATCCTCCCCGAGGCCTGCTCGTAAGAAGAGGAGAGTTCTTAGGTCACCGGACTCTGTTTATTCCCGGACCTATTCGCCCTCAGGGCCCAGGACGCATACGCCTCCTACTCTTCCGCAACTTCCTCTTCTACCACCTCCGCCTCCACCTCCTCCTCCACCACCGCCTCGGCCTCCACAACCGAAGCCTTTGGTTCCAGCTCAGTCTCTTCCGCTTCCGCAGCCTCCTGGGCCGGTGGTTCCTGCAAAGCCCAGAAAGCCAAGGTCAAGATCCAGAGGGAGGCATCGCTCTCGCAGTGAGCGTAGATCTTCAACGAGTTCACGTCATCGTAGGTGGAGGAAAAGGTCACTGTCCAGGTACACGGACTCGTCCAGTGACAGGAGACATTCCCCCACTTTGTCGGACTCTCCTCCTACGAGAGTGTCGCCAGTGGATGACATTGTGACGTGCAACATTCCGTCCATCAATTGTTGTTTTGACATTGTGACGTTCCAGGATGTGCTGCTGAGGGGGGCAGCGAAGTTGGGGATCACACTGATGGTGCTCACCCCTTCCACCTCTGTGATCTTTGAAATGTTGCAGCGCAGGCACCTCTCTCGCCCTTTGCTGCCGGGACTGGAGGAACCGGCCAAAGAGCTGTTTCTGATGCCGGCCTCAGTGAAGTCGGCGCCATCTCGGCTTCAAAAGAAGTTCAGGTCCCCGGATTCGGATCCAGCGTTCTTAAGATCAGATCCTGTCCCGGATTCTGTCATTGTGACAGCGGCCAAGAAGCAGCATTCTACTGCCCCTTCGTCTACGGTCCCTCCCGACAAGGAGAGACGTCAAATGGATTTGGCAGGGAGAAAAGTCTGGAGTACAGCTGCCACCTCTTTAGGTCGTATGACCGCTCCTTGTGGGAGTCCCTGCAGCAATTCATTGAGCTCCTCCCGAGGGACAGGATAGCAGACTTCCAGGAGATCTTGAATGAGGGCCTAGAATCAGGTCACCAGTTCGGCGGCAGACGCCTCTCTCCTGGCTGCTCATGGGTACTGCCATGGCATAAACTTGAGACGCCACTCCAGGTTGGGCCTTAATTCTCTTAAACCAGAGGCGCAACAGCGGATTGCTAACTTGCCCTTTTCGGGATCTACCCTCTTTGGGGCTCATGCGGACGAAGAGATGGCCTGCATGAAGGCGGAAGTGGAAACACTGAAAGTTGTAGAGAAACCCGCTGTTCCTTTGGAGAAACAAAAGGAACAGCGGAAGTCCTACCGCCCCTTCCAGGGGCGTTACTCTTCCCAGAGATTTCAGTAAGGGCAAGGTCGCCAAGCTGGCCAACAGCAGCAGTAACAACAGCAATACCAGCAACAACCCTTCCAGAAGCGGCAGAGGGGCGGAGGAGGCCAGCAGGCCTCCTCGGCGAATATGGGCCCCGCCGGGTCTAAGCACTGAGGGGTTACTTCCCCCTCGTCCGTTACCCGCTCCGGTGGGGGGGAAGCATACAGAATTTCTTGGCAGAGTGGAGAAAAATTACTCAGGAGGAGTGGGTGCCGAATATTGTTTGCAATGGATACAGTCTTCGTTTTGTCAGCCCTCCTCCAGCTATTCCACCGGTTCGTTCGCAATACCAGCTGCGCGAACTTCAAGTGGAGGTCGATACCCTGTTAAGAAAAGGGCGATAGAAGTCGTTCCTCTGTCTCAAAGAGGAAAGGGTCTATACTCAAGGTTCTTTCTGGTACGCAAAAAGGACAAAAACGAGTTCAGGCCCATTCTGGATTTGCAACAAGCAAACAAATGGATTCGCAGGGAGAAATTTCGCCTGCTGTCCTTGCACCAGATTTATCCTCCGCTGCAATGAGGAGACTGACTTTACGCAATAGATCTGAAGGATGCGTACTTCCATGTACCCATTGCACGGAAACACCGGAAGTTCCTGCTCATCCTAGTCGGCACCAATCATTATCAGTACACCGTACTACCGTTTGGTCTGAAGTATGCACCCAGGACTTTTTCAAAATGCATGGCAGTGGTGGCAGTGCACCTGAGAAAGAACAAGGTGTTTGTCTACCCGTACCTGGATGACTGGTTGATCAAAGCCTCCACCTTCCAGGAAGTACAATTGCAATTCAATAGTTCAGCCGTTTTGTTGAACCAGCTGGGTTTGCACATCAATATGTCCAAGTCCATTCCGACTCCTGTTCAGTGCCTGCAGTACTTGGGGGGCCTCCATTAATACTCTCAGAGCAAGCGTGTCTCCTTCGGAGGAGTGACGCTTATTGATCCTTCGGGTTGCTCAGGCTCTCATGTCAGTTCCATCAACGACAGTGAGGACGGAGTCTTCTCTTCTGGGGTCGATGGCCTCTTGCATCTTCCTCACTCCACATGCACGCCTCCACATTAGACCGCTGCAGGAATTTCTGGAGGATCAATGGGACCAGAAACGAGGGAGCTGGGACGACAGGATCCAACTGTCTCTACACACTCAACAGTCCCGGAGATGGTGGTGTTCAGCAGAGAATCTCCTCAACGGGGTTCCGTTCCACAAGGACATTCCCATACAGACTATTGTGACGGATGCCTCTCTCCACGGCTGGGGAGTGCATTCAGACCATCTGCAGATCCAAGGAATGTGGTCCCAGGCGGAATCCACGTATCACATCAATTTTCTGGAACTCAGAGCTGTTCATTTGGTGCTGAAAGCCTTTCATTCGCCCTTCCAGACCAACTCCTTGCTTGTACAGACAGACAATACGACCACAATGTATTACCTCAACAAGCAGGGGGGCTCGAGATCGCGCACACTGTCCCAGGAAGAGCAGGCGATCTGGCACTGGCTGCTAGCCAGAAGACTGACGATAACGGCTACCCATCTACCAGGTGTGCAGAATGCTCAGGCGGACGCACTCAGCAGGCTGGTCCAGAAAAACCACGAGTGGGTCCTAAACAAAGAGGAGCTAAGAAACATCTTCGAAAGATCGGGCACTCCAAAAATAGATCTGTTCGCCACAGCCGAAAACAGAAAATGCAGAGACTTCGCCTCCAGGTTTTATCAACCGGGGACTCTGGGGAATGCGCTATGGATCAACTGGTCGAACAGCTGTCTGTACGCTTTTCCACCCATTCCCCTGATTCCGGCAGTACTTATCAAGCTGTCTCAATCCAGAGCGCGAATGATCCTTATAGCTCCGGAGTGGCCTTGACAGTGGTGGTTCACGGACCTGCTCCACCTGTCTCTCCAACCCCATCTGCGGCTCCCATGTCGGCCGGACCGTCTCACGAAGTTCGGGGGGCAGATGGTGCACCCCAACTTCTCATCGTTGAGTTTGGCGGCATAGCTCCTGAGATAGTACAATATGGACACTTGAACTTGCCTGACAACTGCTTAGAAATACTCAAGGAGGCTAAGATACCATCCACAAGGACTTCCTATGCCTATAAGTGGAAAAGGTTCTGCATCTGGTGCACATCCAAGAACGCTTATCCTACCTCCTACCTCCTGCAAGGAAGATGTCATCCTTCCATATGTCTTGCATTTAGCTCAATCTGGCCTTAATTTCCATTCTATTAAGGTTCACCTAACAGCATTAACTGCTTATAGGAAGTGCCCTTCACAAACATCCTTCTTCCAGATGCCTGTAATTAAAGATTTTTGGGAGAGATTGAAGAAAGTATTTCCCCCTGTTCGGCGTCCGTCGCCTTCATGGGAACTGTTGGAAAGTGGGTTATTCGTAGGGGCAAATGTAGGTCTGCCACTGGCAATAAGGCCACTAACACATGATAGGACTCAGCATAGGTCTGAGCATAGGTCTGAGAAATAGGTCTGAGAAAATTATTCCTTTGCTCAACCCTTGGTAACGTGGCTGCGAGCAGACAGGCTTAACTTCAAAGTCAGGTATGTAAAGCATTTAAAAACACCATTTCAGTAAATAATTAAGACACAATACAAAATAAAAATCCAACACCAATTTATAAAAACGGGTAATATTTTTATCTTTTAAATGACATCTAAACGAAAATAGTCTACTGTAGGGAACCAGAGATATAAATATTTAAAAATTAGTCACTTTCTAGTGCTTAGAAACCAACAGTCATTAACAGCGCCCCTTTAAGTTTTCTCTGTCAGGGACACACCTTTATAAATTGTTCTGAAGAATTCTCACCACTGTAGTGGGCCGCCTTCTTCAGCAAGCGGGGACCAGTTAGAACACCTTCCTGGAGTTCTACTTGCGGGTCCCAAAGTATCCAACACTCAATCAGAGGTTCTGGAATCTCCAAGAGGGTCCTTGAAAGTGTGAAACTTCAATTCCGCAATCCACTTGAACAAAACCCTTACAAATCCACTGGTACGCCAGGCTTTGAATTCTTTGTGGGGCTGTCCAGGTGAGCTCTGTTAACCTGTAGCTTGCAGGGAGTTCCACTCTTGAGTCCTTTGGCAGCAAGGTAATCCACAGGGCTGCAGTTTCACTTGGTGCAGTCTCCAGAGGTCAGGCCTTAGATTTTCTTGCACAGCAAAAATCATCAGCAGGGCACTTCTTGCTTCATTCAGTTTCAAGCAGCAAATCTGGAGGGCTCTGCCCTATCAGATACTTATTCAAAATTCTCTGGGTCAAGCACCAGGTCACTGCTGACCAATGAGAGCAGGGCAACTCCTCATAGTTATGACCACATCCTGTAGAGTGTGGCATTATTGTGTCCCAGAGTGCGTCATTCTTCCAAATCGATAATGGCTGATTTTCCAGCAAGGAGGTAAGAGTTGGCTAAACACACCCCCTGGGATGCCTTATTTCCATGGACCCTCCCCCTACCATCTGCACATACCTTCCTTAAGCCTAGTCCTGACTCTGGGTCAAGATTGTTAGAGTGAAGCTGAAACCCAGGCCTCCCCTCTGCCTTTGAAGAGCGTAGTTTGCGACGCCACCTCCTGGCCTGTCATTCCTATAGAACAGCACATTGCCCTCCCAGCAGCCTGGCTAATCCACTTAACTCTGACCAATCAGGGCAGACCACTGAAAGGCTGAATTTGGACTTACAAACAAGAAAGTCTCATAACTTCTTGTATGTACACTTTAGGAGAAATTCAACAATATATTATTGTGGGATTTACTACTACCATTCTGAATGGTCTGGCTAGTCCTCTCCTATCAATATTTATTAATCAATAACTTCCTACCATGTTAACCTATGGGCCATGGGGTTTGCAATAGGGAAAATCACTTGCGCCACTTTTGTAGCACCAGGGCTTATAAAAGTCTATTTTATAAGTATTTCCCTAATTTCTTTCCGGACCCCCATCCCCTGTGCAACTAGGGGAGACTTCAGGGGTTCTGAATCTGCAGAAATATTGCAGATCATCCTTACCCAATTCTTCTAGCATCAAAGTCGAATTTGAGCACCTCTTTAATACAATGTGGGGAGTGAAATGTAAAATTTCACTTTACCCAGGCCTATAAAAACGAATTTTATAAGGGCGCTCCTTATAGATAACTGACCTCCCACCCCTGAGATACCTAGTGGTGACCCTGGGGATCCCTAATATGCAAAAACATGGTAGGTTTTTAATTCTTAAGGGCCCCTACCCCCAAAGTCGAGTTTGGGCACAATTTAAGGTTTAAAAGCTGTCCTGGCCACCAGTGCAGCTTTTAAACTGACCTTAGGCTTCAGCACTGCACACATGCTGGTGCAGAGAATCTGCTGGCCTCTAAACTGCCATGCCCCAGGATACTGGAGACTTCTAGGTAGTTTCAATACCCTGCCCTATTACATACTAGGGGCTTAGGTGGTAGGTCAGGCCACCTACAGGGGTACCCACCATACTATTATGTACCCTAGTGTATGTTGGGCGTCTTAACTGTGTTCTAATGTGTTTCTTTTAGCTTGGCACTGGCCCTGGGCCTGTTTAAACAGAGCCCAGGGTCAGTCAGAGTCCGTTACCACCAGTTCCAGTCAGCAAAAATTTGGGGGGTGCCCAAGGCACAGGATGACTTTGCAACAGGAACTGAATGTGGCGCTGTCACGGTTGATGAAGGAGCCTTTTGAACCTATTCATAAGGCTTCTCTACTGCATTTACGCTGGAAGGCGGCCTTCCTTGTGGCTATAACATCGGCCCGCAGGGTGAGTGAGATCCAGGCCTTGTGTTGCCAAGAGCCTTATACTGTATTTCATGCTTCAAAGGTTGTCATGAGGACTCACCCTAAGTTCCTTCCTAAAGTGATTTCTGATTTTCATGTCAGTCAGACGATAACTTTACCTACGTTTTTTCAACATCCTTCCTCTCCGGCGGAGAGGTCTCTTCATTCCATGGATGTGAGAAAGGTCTTGAAATTCTACTTAGATAAGACCAAGGACATTCGTAGGTCAGACCAATTGTTTGTCAATTTTGGTTCAGTCAGGATGGGTCTTGCCACCTCTAAACAGTCCATCTCCTATGCTACCAAAAGGCTAACAAGACCTTAGGGGGTAAGCCTAAGGCTCATTCCATCAGGGGCAAAGCGGCTACAATGGCTTTGCTACGTAATGTTCCCATTGTAGATGCAGGGCTGCCACTTGGAAGTCGGTCCATCCCTTTGCCAAACACTACTGCCTGAACTCGGATGCCAGGGCAGACGCTCGGGTTGGGCAGGCTTTGTTGAGAAATCTGTTTGCACATAGTGGTTTTGTTTGTTTCCTCCACCGCTGGTTTGGTTTGTTGGGATGGGCTTGCCATTCTATTCACAAGATTATAACTATACACAAAGATCCCCTACTGCAGAAGGAGTAGTTTCTTACCTGTAACTCCAGTTCTGTAGTAGGGGTATCTCTGCTATAGTCATAAGCGCCCGCCCTCCTCCCTGGTAGATGAAACGATAATGTACTGAATGCTACAGGCCTGCCTTTATACACTTTCAAAAAGAACTGAAAGTAACTTGCCTTTTGCTGTGCATCCTGGGATACCGAGGGTCTCTGGAGAGTTCCTTAAAGGCACGGTATACCTTTTCCAGAGACATAATGGCAGCCTATGGGGCTTGTCTGTCCAACCCTTCCTCTCTATGATGACAAAGGATTTTTGTGAAGGGGAGTTTCTCTAGGTGTGAAACTTAACAAAGTGTGTAAAATGTAATATTATTTGGCTATCCATTTCACTTCGAGATGAACTGCTGGCCAATGTAGCCTTGTAGTTTTAGGCTGCATTATTTGTCTTTGATTTGCTCGTAAGTGTCTATGCAGGACTGCAGAAGAGGACAACTTAGGAGACTATTTCAATTGCTCCGGCGTCCATGCACATGGGCGGGACTATTCACAAGATTATGACTATAACAAAGATACCCCTACTACAGAACTGGAGTTACTGGTAAGAAACTACTCCTTACAGAATGTTGTCTTGTGTGTGCGGTTAGTCTACAGATGTGCCTAGCTTTATTTTCGTACACTGGCCACGAGCGGGCAGGAATCTATGTTTTTTTGTGTGGAAAGGATTATTATTTCCAGATTGGGCTGTTTCATGAACTATCGACAAAGCTATTTCCTGCCATTGTGTGTGCTCATTGGCTACATTTATTCATTATCAGGTGCGGATTGGCTCACTGTGGATTTCCCGATCAGCGTCTTTTTACTTCTTGGGTGTTGCTGCATACTCATTGTCTCTAATGTTGTCTGGATGCTGTGTGCGGATTGGTTCCTACACAGTGCTGGGATTTCTTTGTAGTAACGTGATGAGCTTGGTTTTGAATTGCCGACATTTCGGCACGCTTATTTTAACAATTTTAGTTCACTTTTTATCTGTGTTCTCAGGGAGCTTTGGTCTGCATTGCATCTCGCCTTGTTGGAGCATGGTCTGTTTAGCAGCTTACATATTATTACTGTTGTTTCATCAGGAGACAGCGTATACTATCTCAGCTACATTTCCTAAGTGGCAGGATTGGATATTGTTATAGTGCATATTATATCACTGTGATCTGCACGCCTCCATGTAATGTATGACAACAATTACTATTTTTATGATTTTTCATTATATTATTTGTTGTGTTGTCCTTTTAAATGATAAGGGATTAAAGAGAAGAGTTCTCCCAATTGTAATTTAAGGTTCAGAGGAGGGAGGAGAAGAAACCAAAGCAAAAAAGTACCTCTAGTCAGACCTTATATATTTTTTTCAGTGATAATCTTCACAATATATTTCAAAAAGGATGCTATATATATGAAAAAGACATTTAATTTATTCAAACATATTTTTATTTTTTCATTTTTTTCCCATTTGTTCTATTTTTCTTGTAATAAATGCATAACAATGTATTTGCATACAGAAAATTAAGCAACACTTTCTATAAATCAATCTAAGTAATACATAATTAGACAAAAAAAGAAGAACCCCATAAGCTCATCCTAAACTCATACCATTCATTCCATCATGCATACTACCACATTCGCTACCCGGTCTAAAAAGAACTGTATTGACATATAGAACAAAAATCAGAAGACATACAATAAGTTATTCTTGAAAGACCCCTATAAGTTAATCTGAGACAAAAGTTCTGAGATTTTTTCACTTTCTGGTTTATACATTTTCTGCGAGTCTTTGCTTCTTTCTCTTTATATATGAGTGGTGACTTTCAATATAGGGGTCTCAGATGCGTACGGCCTACGTACGTTTCGGTGATTGCAGGTATTTGATTCACCTTCTTCAGGGCCAAAACAAAGTAAACAACAAACAAATACATACACTAAATGCTAAAACCAGGGGGTTCTTGGGTTTCTGAAAAGAAAACATATCATGGGTTTTTCAAGAATAACCTATTCTATGTCTTCTGATTTTTATTCTATATGTCAATACAGTTCTTTTTAGACCGGGTAGCGAATGTGGTAGTATGCATGATGGAATGAATGGAATGAGTTTAGGATGAGCCTATGGGGTTCTTCTTTTTTTGTCTAATTATGTATTACTTAGATTGATTTATAGAAAGTGTTGCTTAATTTTCTGTATGAAAATAAATTGTTATGCATTTATTACAAGAAAAATAGAACAAATGGGAAAAAAATGAAAAAATAAAAATATGTTTGAATAAATTAAATGTCTTTTTCATATATATAGCATCCTTTTTGAAATATATTGTGAAGATTATCACTGAAAAAAATATATAGGTCTGACTAGAGGTACTTTTTTGCTTTGGGTCCTTTTAAATGATGTCAGGAATTGTTACCCCACCTTCATTTTTTACAACTCCTGGACAGCCACCTATCGATTGGGAAACATGGGAGGCATTGTTTTTAGCTGATCTAGAAGTGTTGGAAGGGGATGTTTGTGGTCCAGGGAGAAAATGTGCACTTTTGAAACACTGCTTAGGAGGCATACGTTTGAAAGAATTTAGGAATCTACTTATTTTCATTTGTCCAGGGAATCTTGACTTATATTAATATGCATCTAAACAGTTATGTATACGATATGGTAATAATGGAAAGGTTCAAATTCGATTTGAGAAAACATGATATTGAGTCTATAGAAGAGTATGTATCAGCACAAAGATCATTGTCAGTGACGTGTGATTTAGAGCAGATGATTTATGGACAAGTTTTGAGAGATCAAGTTCTTATGAGAAAAATAAGATTGAGGAGAGATTGTGGACTACTACGGATATGTCTCTTAATGCCGCAATTGAAATTGCCAAAGCAAGTGAACATTCAGAGTAATTTGTGCAAGAAATAAGGGGAAAATCAGACTCTGATGTCCATGTAGCAACAAAGTCCTGTGCTGATAAGAGTAGGAGAAAGGTCTGGCAAAGAAATGATATAAAACCTATATGGCTAAGAACTGAGTGGAAACTAAAGTTTTGTTGCTACAGATGTGGCAGTGGGTCACATTTAGGTAATTCAAAACTATGCCCAGCGTTTGACGAAATTTGTTCTAAGTGTAACAAGAAAGGTCATTTCAACAAGGTATGCAGATCATTGTCCAGGAAAATCAATCTTGTACAAGAATGTGATGACAGAGAATGTGATGATAGATCTGATCAAGATATTAATATTGTATTAAGTGTAAGTGATAGTAAGAACAACTTTCCATCATGTACTATTACTATGGATCGAGAAAGCCTCCTGATTTTAGTGGATTCTCGTGCATGGTATACCATTATATCACATGCCATTACAAAAGAAAAATGGCCTAACAAAGTTTTGTTACCTCTGATGTTGCACCTTGTTGTTATAAAGGTCATGAGATTGATTTAGTGGGTTATTTTTGTGCAACTCAGTTGTTTTCAGGAAGACACACTCGTGGGAAAGTATTTGTGGAGAAAAATGGTTCATCTTTGCTGGGTTGCCCTCACCAACAGTTGTTTGACATTAAATTGGATCCCAGAGCTGACCCTCTGGTAAACATTGTAGGTAGTCCTTGTGAAACCTCGGAGGAAATGCGCATTCAGAGGATTTCATACAGGGATTCAAATAAGTTTCCAGAAGTGTTTAGTAACACATTATAGGAATACCAAGGTTGCAAACACTGCATCAGGTTATATGATGGTGCTGCTCCTACACGCCTTAGAGTTAGGAATGTACCCATTATGTATAGAAGCAAACTCAAGGAAATGCTACAGGATATGTGTAAGAAATGCCTTATAGAGCCTGTGGAATCACACCAATGGGTTTCTGTAGTGGTCATTTTGGTGAAACCTTATGGCGTTTTGGGACTATGTATCGATTTGCACAGTCTCAGTAATGCTATCTGGGTGGATGCCCACCCTCTATCTAATGTACATGAGATGATCACCACTTTGACTGGTGCTGAAGTGTTTTCAACTTTAGACTTGGTTAGTGCCTACCATCAAGTCAAATTGGAGGAGGAGCCAAAGAATCTTACAGCTTTTATTACGCCAGAGGATTTGTATAGACTTTGTTAGATTCCTTTGGACTAGCAAGTGCAGCATCTGTCTTCTAAAGGTTCATGAAAGAAACACTGGAAGGTATAGATGGAGCAATATCTGTCCAAGGTGGTGTTCTCCTTTTTGGAAAAGTGCAGAAGAACACGATGTCAATCTATGTAATGTTTTGACAGCATTATCTGCTAAGGGCCTTACTTCGTATCCTGAGAAATGTAAATTTAAAACGCATGAAGTGGAGTGCCTAGGATATCTTATTAATGGGGTACAATTCAAATCAAAGTGTAATCATGTAGAGAATATCATGAACGCACCCACCCCAAAATGTAAAGAACAACTTGTTGCTTTTCTGGGTCTTACAGAATTTTAATCAAAATTGATTCCCAAATATTCCTCCAGATTAAACTGTTGTTAAAAAAATATATCATGTTCAAATGGTGTGACATGACTGCTGCTTTCAAGACATTGAAATTAGTAATAGTTGAGGCACCTTGTTTCAAGCGTTTTGTTATAGGCAAATCTGTAATTATAGTGGATGCCAGTAATTCTGGTTTGGGTGGTGTTTTGATGCTAAGAGATTGTGAGAAGTAATGAATAGTATCTTATGCCTCAAGAGTGTTACATGTTACTAAAAAGAATTACTCCATAATTGAAAGGGAGTTATTGGTATGTGTGTGGGGGTGGCAGAGCATTTCAGAACCTTTTTGTAGGGTACCAAGTTAATCATAAAGACAGATCAGAAACCATTAATTCATATGATGGTGCCTGGTGGTGGTCATGCTGTGGCAACCAGGTTGGCTAGATTGGGTTTTAGACTGCAGAACTGTCAGTATCAAATTGAATATGTACCTGGGAAAGGTAATAACTCTGCAAACCCGTTCCAAATAAATTAACAGGTCCCAGCACACTCTGGTTCGCTTCTCTGATTATTGAGACTTGGGGTGACGCGCTTCGACCGTCCCAGCGGTCTGTCTCACACCCATGCCCCAACGCCATTTTGTGCATTAAATACTATTGCAACTCTTAGAGTGACAGTGCAATATTGTTCACATTCTCTCCAATAATAACGGTTTTTCAATATTCACTGAACATTGGCAACAGTGCTATTCATTTTTGAATACACAACCTGAAATTGCACTGTTTTATCAAAAATCATGAGCTTGATTACCTTCCAAAACTATACCTATAATGACAACGATGTCATGTTCACTGACTTGGTTCCAAAGTAAAATGAGTGACTAGCAAATACGTGCTCAAACAAAATATTTTTAGTCTGAACTTTTGACATTGTGAGCAGCAGAGGAAAGTTGAAATAATAAACCACTTAAGCATGGAATTTGCACTAATATACTCGGATAGAGGCCCTATACAATAACGTATTGTTCTACTTGGGTTAGAATGTAAACATATACTCCCCAAGGTTAATCAAAGTGATAGTGTCCTTTTTTGAATCATTATTTTGAAAGTGCACAGAGCTAATAAAACCCCTCAAGTATTTAACCCCTAAATACGGGCTTCTACTCATAACGAGACTGTTTTCTCTCCCCATAAAATGCCAAGTGTTCAAAACATCAGTTTATTTTGACAAATGGACAAAAGGCATCACTTCTCATGAAGTTCTATTGCACATACAAATATTGCCCCTTTTCCTCCTCACAAACCTCTAGTCTTTCTGCCTGACTTTAACTGCTTACATTAACACACAAGTACATCCTTTGTGTCGAAATGTAAAGATATACACCCGAAAATAGACAGTTCTTGCATAATAAAGTGCACTGTGTAGAAGAACATTGTTATATACAAGAATTGTCAAATTTAGATAAATATAGCTTAACTGAAATAAATATGACATTATCATATCTTCAAAAAGGTGCCTAGTGCAAAATTCATGCAGTAGTTAGAATACTGGGCATATGCCCTGAAGTGCAATACGCCTTATGTATGTCCCCTTTAGCTGCTCTCTAATTCCACATTTAAATATCTAAAGTGCTCTGTGCTCAAAGTTAAAACCATTTCCATTATGTTTTTCTTCAAATTATTCTACGATTAGCTATTAGACTGAGTTCTTTACATGGAAAACCTGAATTATAAGTGAACATGAAGGTCCTCTTCAATATTGAGACCTACAGGGACCTTTGTATTGAACCTCAGAATGTGCTTCGCCTCCAACTGTCTCAAACAACTCTCCCTATTTCCTCCTCTGCTGCGACTGGGTACCTGATCCATGGCAAAATATTGCAAATTGTGCACGTTGCTATCATGCATTTGCTCAAAAGTGTCTATCCACTGGGTAAGTGGAGTCCCTGTTCACAATTGCTCTCGTGTTGCAACACTCATAGGTGAACTCTCAAAATAGTGCTCCCTATATATAGTTTCTGATAACTGCATTTTAGAACATAAACGGCATAATCGCTCTTGCAATGCACGGATTGTTGGATTGCCCACATCTGATCTGTTGATGGTATGGGCAATTGCTTTGTATTAACTCCATATTTACACGCCTTGCATCTGTGGTATTCAGTAAAACATCCTCTGCCTGTTAGCCATGTTCCCCCAAGCAAGGGCACCCCTTATCGACCTTGCCCTTCAAAAAGTTATTAAGGGTTTCTTACTCATCTTTTGGCCAATAACTGGGTCACTGCATAGCAGTTGCCAATTTCTCTGGAATATTCACCTCACTTCACTATGTTGAGTTTTGAATCTAGCGATGAATCGTAATTCTTGTTCAGTGTCACCCCGTAACTTATCTGCAAAAAGCAGCTTGTCTCTCTCATTTCCATTTGCTTTAATCCTGGCATACCATCGTACGTTTGTATCGTAGCCCTGTGTTGAAAATCTTAGTTCTAAATCTCGTCGTGCGTTTTCTAATTGTGAACTTACACTACAATTACACTACAATTTCTTCGCATACGTAAGTTCTCAGCATTGGGGATACTGTATTTTAGATTGCTAGAGTGAAAACTCCTGCTGTGTAAAATTGTATTTCCTGCTGTGCTCTTCCTAAAAACGTTTGTATGTAGCCTTCCTTGTTCAATGTAAACAGTAAGATCTAAACACTCTACTGACTCCTGACTTATGTGTGAGATGAAGTGGAAATTAAGCGCATTGTTGTTAATTTTTCTTACAAATTCCTCAGCCGAACTTAATGGTCCCCACCAGATATCAGTGACCACAGCACAACATTCTCTAGAAGTTCTTCCGAACATATAGTCTGTATCACCTGCTCCTGAAATTAAATGAATGAAATGAAAAGGCGTTTTATAAAGCGCGAATTGCTGCCCTGAGGCGTCCAAGCGCTGAGAAAAGAGAAAGAAGAACAGCGCTAGCTAAAGGGGATCCTAAGTCGAGGGAAGTGGGTTCTATTTGTTAAACAGAAAGGTTTTTAGTTGTTTCCGAAAGGAAGACAAATCAGGCTTAGCCCTCAAGTACAGAGGGATTGAATTCCACATCTTGTCTACGTTATAGGAGAATAGCCGGCCTCCTGCTCTGGATTTCCTTATTTCAGGGACTGTGGCAAGAAAGGAGTTAGACGAGCGCAACTGTTTGGTCGGGTGGTATGGGGTGCTTAAAGAGTGATTGATCACTGGGCCTGTTTTCCAAAAGGCCCATTGCGCAATACACAGTGATTTAAAAGTAACTCTCTGACAGGAAGCCAGTGGAGGCTCCTCAATCCAGGCTTAGCTGAGAGTCTGTGGGGAAGCTGGAGCAATGTGCGCGCATCGCAGTTTTGGATTATGTGTAGTTTCTGAAGGATATAGCCCGGGCTCCTAAGTACAGGGCATTGCCAAAATCAAGGCGAGATTGAATCAAGCCTTGGATCACAATTTGTTTGGCTTCAAAAGGCAAGAGAGGGAAAATCTTTTTGAGGAGTCTAAGAAGGCCAAAACAGATGGCGGACAGCTCGGTAGTCTGACTGTCGAATCTCAGGGACTTATCCAACCATACCCCAAGACTTGTTATAGTGTCTTTGGGGGCAGGTGGCTGACCTAGACAGGAGGACCATATGGAGTCAATTGTGCCTGGAGCAGAGTGGCCGAGGAGCATCAGCTCAGTTTTTTCTCCATTGAGCTTAAGGCATGACATAGTCATCCAGTTCTTTACTTCCTGTAAACATCCTAGTAGATCAGTTCTTGCTTGAGTGTCGCTTCCCTGAGCAAGAGAGACCACCAGCTGAGCATCATCCGCACAGGTAATTATCTTAATACCATAATGACGCACAATCTCAGCCAGTGGTCTTATATAGACGTTAAACAACGTCGGGCTTAACGATGAGCCCTGTGAGACTCCGCAACCCAAAGGTTTGCTAGAGGAGATTATATCTCCCTCAAAGACTTGAAAGGATCTATCGCTCAAAAAGGATATGAGCCATGTTAGCGCAGTGCCTGATACACCCAGGCTGAGGAGTCGCTGCAGTAGAATTTTATGATTTACCGTATCAAATGCAGCGCTTAGATCGAGGAGGATGACTGCCACCGATCCTCCTCGATCCAAGATCTTTCTCGTTTCCTCCATTACGGCTAGCAAGGCCGTCTCTGTTCCATGCTTGGGGCGGAAACCTGTCTGGTTAACATCCAGCAGATGGTTGCTCTCAAGAAATGAGGTTAGATGCCCATTTATATGTTTCTCCAGAATTTTGCTCATCCAGGGGAGCAAAGAAATGGGACGATAATTGCTAAGATTAGTAGTATCCAGATTTGGCTTCTTCAGAAGTGCTCATACCATTGCTTGTTTCCATTTTAGCGGTACCGTACTTGACGAGATTGACGCATTAAGTACATTGAGCATGGTAGGAAGAATAGTTTGACTGACGTTGACCAAAATGCGGGGGGGGGCAGGATCAGAGGGCGAACCAGATTTTATCTGTTCCATTAAAGGGGCAAGTAGTTCTGGTTTTAGTAGAGATAACTGATCCAGGATGGGTGATAAACAATACCCGGTGGCCTGAAGAAGAAGAGAAGAAGCTTCCATATGGGTGATCGCATCCCAGTCAGGAAATGAGGAGTATATTGAATGGATTTTTTGGGAGAAGAACTCTGCTAATTCATTGCAGCGGGCCTGCACATTGTAATTGGCTGGGGAGATTTGAGGTAATTTTGTAAGGTTTTTCACAATTTGATAGATTTCTTTAGGGTTGGAGCTTGCCGCAGAGATTTTACTAGTGTAATAGGCAGATTGTGCCAACTTGATCTCCTGTTTATAGTGTTTGATCACCTCTCTATATTTCATTTTATCTGATGTGGCAAACTCCCTAAGCTCTGCTGAATACCAAGGAGCAGTGTTCCTAGATCGTTTTGCGACGCTTTTACGAAAGGGAAGTGTAGCGTCGAGTGAATTCAAAATCCAGTCATTAAAATTTCCATTGGCTGATGTAGGTTTATAATTAATGGATGGTCTGGACAGCTCTAAATCCTTGGTCCATAGTTCTAGTGGAAGCTTGGACCAATTCCGGGTTTTATGCAATACCAGGATAGAATTGTGGGGTTTATGAATTTCCCAATTAAGCGAGATCAATGAATGATAAGTCCAAGGAAGAAAAATAGGAGGGCCCACCTTAAGAGACAGACAGTTACTGAACACAGGGTCCAGAAGATGGCCCCTAGTATGAGTGGAAGAAAGGACAAGCTGATCCAATTGTAGTGCCAAAAGGCTAGCTTTCAGTTCAAGAGCGATACGATTGCCAGTATCGTCGAAGTGAATATTAAAGTCACCTAACAATGTAAAGTTAGATGGGGTGGTTGCTAGATCGGCAACTACGGAAGGCAGGGATGTGTGGAACTGTTTTAAAGGTCCAGGGGTACGATATATAAGTGCCCCTGAAAAGCTGGCATTGGGAGAAAACTCTAAGGTAAAAAACATGCTTTCACAGTCTAAAATAGGATCAAGGGTGCAACGACAGGAATAATGATTTTTGTAAATCACTGCCAACCCGCCTCCTTTTCCCTGTGGGCGATCATTCCTAACAATCTGATAACCTTGTGCAAGTACTTGCACCAGGTCTGGTTCCGAAAATGGCGTTAGCCAGGTTTCCGTCAAGAAAATTGCATCTGGTGTAAGTTCATCCAGCAATAGTGCAATTTCTGTGCGGTGTTTCGGTAGAGATCTACAATTAAGCAGATACATTTTAAGTTCCTGCTGTTCTTCCTTATTTGGCGTAGATTTAATCTTAACCTTGCAATGGGGGCAGAAGACAGGAAGATCTAGCTGGTGACAGGAATGGTGACACAGGGCTTGTATTGAAGGCCTTAACCTAAGCAATGAATGAGAACTATAGTGCCCAGCATGCCCAGCAGCAGATGTTAGAGATTTGGCCCCTGGCCCCGGCCGGTTGCGGACGGGCGCAGACGGGCTTGCCTTAGGCGCGGCCGGCACGGTGTGTGCATTATATGCAAAAAAAAATGAGGGAGGGGCCGGACAGCTGGTGCGTCAACCGGGGCTACCCCCAATATGGGGGCGTGTTTCTTCCCCGTCCCAGCACCTACTCGGCTGTGGGGGGAGTGTGGATGCTGAAAATACACGGACGTAGGAGCGAGCAAAGATGTGCACAACACAATTAAAATACAATTTTAAAAATGAGCGCCTACTTCTCCCGGCTTTTCGCCTCAGGAGCTAGCGCAGAGCTTCTAACAGCTCCTCCCACCAGCCATATGCAAATTTGCATAGCTGGGGGTGAAGCAGGTGCCATTTGAAGTCCATCTCAATTTGCAGAAAAGATCGGTACCAAATAGAAAAATATTATTGTGGAGACACCAATGTATCGTTTTCTGTATGCCTGTAGAGGGTAAGGGGTCTAGAACTTCAAAAATGCTTCACATATCTCATACCATATCATGGGAGATGCTTGTGTACAGCGATGTTACCTCCAAAGTCATTAAAATGTAATCATCCTCCCAATTGATGTCATAGACTTTACATAAACAATCCCCTGTATCATTAATATATGATGACAAATTCTTAACTGACTCCTGAAGAAAAAAAATCAACAAACTTTGAAGTATTCTCGAAAAGGCTACCGATTGCTGAAATTATTGGTCGGCCCGGAGGTTTGGTTACATTCTTGGGCAACAAATACAAAACAGGTAGCACAGGCTCATTTATTTTAAGCAAGTGGGAAAAGTAATATGTATATTGACTGTATGTCCCCCAGGTTAACTATGTCTGATGGTGATGATTGTGAAGTGGCTTTTAGAATGCGGGATATCAGACTGTTGGATTTGGAACATTCTATATACTGGATGCTAAGTGGGAACAGGAGATGAGGAAAGATTCTGAATTGAATCAAGTCATTGCATGTATTAAGAATGGTTGGCCCGAAGAAAGGCAGATTACAGGAAATGTAATGCGCTATTATAAAGTGCGAGAAGAACTAGCAGTGGAAAAATGTATTATTGTATGAGTTGACAAATTTACCTTTTCATTTAAGGAATCTTATAGTAGATATTGCTCATGCGGGACATTTGGGCATGTCTAACACTAGAAGACGTGTTAGGGTGAATTTTTGGTGGCCAGGAATAGATGCCTGTATTTAACATCAAGTAAGAACTTGCAATGAATGTGCAGCAAGGGATACATTTACTAGAGCATTAATTCCAGAGCCCCAATCTGTAGAATGACCAGAAGATCCATGGCAAAACCTAAGTTTGGATAGTACTAGCCCATTAATCGTTTTACCTAGACAGAAGTCTTTTGGTATAGTCTTAGTGGATTATTTTTCTAAATGTCCAGAAATTAAAATGGTACGAGTTGTCACATCTGAAAGCGTAGTTGACTTCTTGGATGAAGTTTTCTGCAGAGAAGGGATTCCCCAAGTATTGGTTATGAATAATGGTCCTCAATTCGTCAGTAAACATATGGACAATTACTTAGGAAGTTGTGGGATTGTGCATAAACGCATCGCTGTGTTCCATCCCAAGGCCAGTGGTCAAGTAGACATATTAAATAGAGTAGTAAGGAGTCCATTTAATTGTCTGTGAAGAGTAGTCTGAATTGGAGGAGATCTTTAGTATCCATGTTGCTTGCATGTTGCTTGCATATCGCACCACACTCAGTTCGGTAACTGAAGTCAGTCCATTTGAGGTATTAAGAGGATGAAATTGCTGACCTGGTGGTTGAGGAATAAAAAGAAGGGTTTCATTGAAATGGCTGATGTTGATTTTAAAGACATACGACGTCAAATGGAAGATTACAACTAAAAAAATAAAAAGTCACTGATAAAAAGTAAAAGGTTTTTTTTAGCACACAATGCATGAGAATCTGGGATTTTGTGCATCTCAAGAAGAAAGTAACGGATGGTAACGGTGCAGCATGTTGGTCTGATCCTATTTGAGTAACAAGTCTTTAACAATTGCAGTGTGTGTGGACGGTGGGAATGTATGGAATTTCAGCCGTGTGTCATTGTTTCATGTGAAGAATAGGCAAGGATCCACTGACAATGCATTTCTAGATGTAAATAAACATGATTGTGTTAGAGACATAGGGGTGACCGAGGCTACTACTACTAGTGAGGCTGCCATTCATTTACCAAGTAGTTCAAGAATGCATAGAATGCCTACAAGATACCAAGAGTATGTACTGACATAATAAATACAAATAGAAAACGGAAGGGGGTGTGCTACATATAACAAGAGCGTGATGGTTTCGTATTCCAGTCGTATAATGCACATTAGCATGACCCTGTTGCGCTCATGTATACGTTTTTGTGGTTTAAATAGGGGGAATGTTAAGCGTAGCACTGGCGATGCACGCTTGTGAGAGCTTGGTTTAAAATGTTAGTGGTATGTATTTATACAATGATGCCACCATTATTGGATTCATTGTGTACTGGACACGTGGGGTTGCACTTAATAAAGAAAACTAAGCTTATTGAATTTAGTCTCATCTGCTGTTCTACGGATGTGCCTCGCTTTATTTTCTTACACGCATCACCTTGGCCACGCGACGCACCCTCGACATAGGCCTCCGCAACAACAGGATTTAAGGTACTTTGTTCAATGAGCCTAACTAACTCCTTGTAGTGGCTCACTGGTTAGAGGCGGCAGACCCGAGAGCAGAGGACGGCCCGGGACCAGGGTTCGATTCCCGGCGTGGCAGGTTTCTGGACCAGGGTCAGCGGACTCGATAATTCTCTCGCCTCGGTGCCCACTCTGATCAGCGATCACACTCGGCAACTCTGGGCATTAGCTTGCCTCATCTTCACTAACGGCCCCACCAGACCGCCGGGGATGCCTGGTCTCACCCTGGAGATACCCATTAAGGGACCATCTCTCAGGGAAGCCAGGAAGGGTTTCGCAGCGGTCGAAGCGCGGAGATACTCCCCCGGGAGTGATTCTAGCGCTATATAAACACGCAAATTAAATTAAATTAACTTGTAGCCAGCCCGCTCTCCAGCGCGGTCAGCCTGAACTTGTAACTTTTTCCTCGACCGGCACGATCACAACCACAGTTGGCTATTTGTGCTTTTTCGCTCTCTTTTCACTTAAAAGTTTACAGTTGCATATCTGATGTTCTACTGATTGGATTTTTGTTGTTTTGGTGTCACATAATTAACTAAATGTAACTCTACTTTTCTAAGCTGGTGTGGGGGTTTTCTTGTGTTTTCTTTTCACTTTATTACTGATTGAAGTTCTGCATAAATACTTTACACATTGCCTCGAAGTTAGGCCTGACTGCTTTCACGCCAAGCTACCAGAGGGTTAAGCACCGGTTAATTTAGGGTTTGCGTGTGATTTCACCCTAACAAGGACTGTGGTTGCTGCCTGAGAAGGGTTTCAACCTCTCAACCAGTAACACCATCTATTACAAGTTGCTTTATATTTTAGAATTATGTAGAATTGCTAATTCAATTAAAGTTTATGCATAATTGTATTTTATTAATAATGTACTCATTGATTGTTATTACAATACATAGTAACATTTTGGTTTTAGTCTGTATGAATTATGATAAATATGAATGAATTTGCAAAAACAAATCAGTGCAGCACTAAAGGTAGCATGTTAACTTGGGATTTAACTAATGTGTGTCAGTGCTCAGGCAATAGCTTGCAATGGCAGGCGGCACACGCAATCACAGGCACCATAACTGCTTGCACGGGCAGGCGGCTCATGCCAATGCGCACACACCTGTCTGGGATGGCCAGCCGGCCTGCATTTCAGAAAATTGAGCCCGTGCCACTCCCCCACACAGGTAGGAAGGGCCGCTCGATTTCACTCTGTATTTAGAGTGGGAAAGCGCCCAGAGGCCAAATAAGAGAATCGGCAAAACCCGGCAGAAAAAGCTCAAAGTTTAGGGAGACGCTGCCTGACGAGTATCGGGTACAACCGTTACACTCCAGGTTAGTGCGTTACATGGGTCTGTCTTACTCACGGCGACCTACAGACTGAATGATTACTTAAATGCTATTAACAAGTATTGAAAATACTGCAGACCGCGTCACTGCTCTGGTCCATGACATGGGGGTTGGTGGGGGTGTCTCCAAAGCCCTCAGAAGGGTCAGCTCCGACTGTTTCTTAGGGTGGAGCTCCATTCTTCATAAAAACAAAAATATATCCTAAACTAATAGACAATAAAGTGTACATATGTTCAAATGACGAATCAAGTGTTTCTTCTTTTATTGAGCAGTAATCCTTCTCTTAATGCAATCTAGCCGTTGCCAACAAGTGTTTCGTCTTTAGTGGTTATATACCACAGACTTCTTCAGGGCTAGAACAATATAATATGTATATATCAGTCAATTACCTGACATACTATATTTGCAAAAAATCATCACAACAGCTCAAGCAAGGCATATCGATACTGTAGGTATAAATACACCACTAGTTAATAGACCAGTTATCGAAGTCCAAGAGTAAGAGCGATTGTAGGAAGGTGGATATCTGACTATGGTTGCCCCCAACTTTTTGCCTGGTGTTTAGCTGGTTTTTCGACTTAGTTGACCTGGGGCCCTGCTATTCAGGACCCCAGGCCCGCTGCTCTCTCTGTAAAATGGATTCCATGTACTATAGGTACATATCACATTTGATACTGAGTCACCTTATCAGCCCCTGTACAGTGTACCTTAGGTACGCAGGGCATAGGTGCACCCAGGGCCTACCAGGGGCTCCAGCATGTATTATGCCACCCCTGGCTGGCCATCCAAATCTGACACAGCTGGGGCAAGGTGGTGTAAACACCCCTTGCTTTAGATATAGTATACCTATATCTAAACCTAAAATGGACACATATACTCCTATAAGTCACTCCTATGGCAGGCCTTAACAATCCTGGAGGCAGAGTGCTTGGAATTATGTGAGATAGTGCTCTGGCATGAGCTGAGCCTGTCTACAGCTTTCGGAACCAAGTCCTTTAGCTGTTTCCATGATAACGCTATACCATAAACTCATTATAACCTTGCGGTTAAATGCTAACTTTGGTATAGCATTATCAAAACATGTCGAGTAAGGTGTCATACGAATTGGAATACTACCCCCTTGCCAATTCTGGCGACGGGGGTAGCATTCCACCCTTCTAGAGGGACACAACATGTACCTAACTGTGAACCCCGGTTAAAGTTAACCCGAGCCTCAGCATCACAAAATGGATGCTGCCACCACTACACAAGACTGACCTCCTGCTGCTGGGAGTCCTTCCAGCGAGGGAGGCTTGGACAAAGTGTTTCCTGCCTTGGGAGGTGCTAGCACCACCCCAGACAGGATTTTGTGTATTGGGTAGGACAGGGCTGAAAGGAATGAGACATGTCTGGGGCACACAAGGTGTCCCCGTGCATACACCGGTCTAAACCAGTTCCTGGGGCTCTCCAGCCCCAGCTCTGGCGCAAGACCGGACAAAGGATAGGGGGTGTAACTACCCCCCTTCCTGGTCCCACCCATAGGAGGGACCTAGTCGTAGTACAGCCCCCTTTAGCAGGATAAAGGTAGGAGCTGGTCCCATTCCGAGTTAGATTAATCCTGAACTGAAACTCTACAAGAAGAAACTCTGGACTTCGACTATCTGCCAAGAAGACTGAAGAAATCTCCCTTGTGGGCAAGGAGTGTCCACCCTGCACAAGCAGGCACCATCAGCGTCCAGCGGCTTCCCTTTGTCGTCTTCCCTCGAGGATCCAGACTTCAGAGCCCGACGAGACCCGGATTCCCAGACCTCTCCGACCTCTACCTACATCTGCAGCACAGCTGAGATCCGTGGGTGCGACAAGACACTTGGGACTGGCCATCTAGGAAGAAGCAGCACTTCGCTCCAGCCCGACTTCTGAGGTAACCTCGACCAAGTGCTTTGGGGACTGAGAAGCCCCGACCCCGAGCAGCTCCTGCACCGAAGACCAGCCCTCCAGCATCCACGAGATCTGCGTGCGGCCCTTCTGCCTGATTGCTGCTCGACGCGTTGTCTGGTCACTTGCCAGCTGGCTAGTGACCTCCTAGACGACAAACCTTGAAATCCAATCTGCTGGTCTGGTTGCTCCAAACTGGCCTTTGCTTCCCTGCAAAGGAGAAGTTCCCTGGACCCTCCTGGTCCACTCCAGACACCGTTTCCACTCACCGCGTGGGTTGCCTTTGCCAAGGCCTGTTGACTCCAAATCCAGATCCGACACTGCCGACAGCGAGAGCCTGCGTGGGACAACTCGTGCCTCCATCCTGGTCATCAAAGACACCCCCTGGTCCACGTGGCTGCAGAGACAAGCGTCCACTCTTCAACTGATCGCGACGATGACACCTGGTTCCACTCCAGTCACTGGCTAGTGACTTTGAACATTGTCCCCTCTGCTTTCAGGTTCTCCTCTTCACTGATCCACCCTTGGATCACACCGGACATCTTCCTCCTGGTCGCCTGCAGATCTTTTCTTTCAGGCTCCATAGACTTCAACGCCGGAACCCGAGACGACTTCGCACCTATGCACCCACAGCCTGTGGGTGAGGTAACAAGAGTATTTCGGTACTCCAGGGTAGATTGACTCTCCTAGTGTCCAGTTCCACAGTCGTTTTAGTCCTTACTAGTCAGGATTGTCCGTACTCACCTTTTACTTGAACTGTACTGTCCATGGACGTTGTTACGCATCTTGCATGTGAGTTCACACTCTGCACACGCGTTCCGTGGACCTCCTATTACTTACCTAGGGTTAGGGTAGTGTGGTCCCAGCGATCCTACAGCCTCTGGACAGCTCCATTCCTTCTATCGACTTTCACATTCCACTTACTTAGTATATGGTTTGTTGTGCCCCTAGGGCAACATTGTAATTGTGCAACTTAAATGTATTTTTCTTAAGAGTCTTGTCATATGCTTAGCCCTCTGATCTCAGAAAGAGTTCAGAGGTGTTTGTTAGTTAATAAATATCTTGTTTATTTTCATAACTACCTGTGTGGTGTCCTTTCATTTGGTATTCAAGGGGTTATATGTGGTAAAACAGCTGGCTTCACATGCAAAAAGAGTTTAGCCTAAGACTGCTTCGTCCATGCTACCATTAGGATAGCTGGTCTATAAGGTTGACTTACAACTAATCACCATAAGGGTTGTTTGGACTGATACAAGGTGATCACTAGAAATAGTGAACATCATATATCAGGCCAACTTCTCACAGCGATCTCCCAAAGAGGCAAAACAAAACACATCAGTTAGTGCAATTCCTCAGCCAAAAAAGTACCCAGTGAAGTGATTGTAAGGAAAAACGGAGGGAAACACCAAAATTCATGTGCATCATGCACGAGTGAATAGTGATCTAGGTGTAACAGTTATGTGAGTCAACAAAAAAGAAAGAAGAGCAACACCCTTTGTGTAAAAACAAACCACAAACTTAGAAACACCAATAAGCTCCCTAGAGGAGCTGAAAATTGTCTCACCTAAAATAAGGCTCTCAGGTCTTATTGGTATAACATAGCCATTATTAATTCACAAAGTGCATTTCTTATAACCTATAAAAATCAGTAATGTTTCAATATTAGCAACATATAAAGACTTTCCCACTAGGTCAAATAGTGTAACATCAGTAATCAAAAACCAGAACTCACTTTAAAAAGTTTGTGTTTCCCAGCTGTAAGTTTACCGCAATTTACCGCAATTCAATAATAAACTCCTGAGTATAAGGAGAGACCATATGTTTTACCTAAGTTGAAAGAAAGCAAAGGACACAAGAGACAGATCAGGAAACTAAGTTTTAGGTTACTCCTAAATATTCAAAAGCTCTAGAATATAACATCTATAAAACACCTACATGTAGGAGAATGAATTTACAAATTTATTCCCAAATGACTCTTAAGTGAAATCATCGTGATTCTATTTCCAAAGCAGGTATACAAATTACATCATTTGCTCGTTTTATCTAAAAGAGCTCAATCTCTTTATTCAACTCTGCTCCAAATCCCATAGTTAAGCATCAGTCCGTCTAGATAGTCTCGTAAGACCAAAGTAAAACCGTAACCTCCAAGAAATCAACCATTCTCAACATCTCGAAGTTAAAATACACAGTCATTATATGGTGTATCCACTGTGTCCTGAGTACTACACAATTAAGCTGACTAAATCTCAATCTCACGCACATGTCTTAAAGGGAATTATACGAACAGTTATTTCAAATCTCCCTCTAACCAACAGTCATATTCTAGTTAAAAACAGCGCATGTACACTTACCGAGAACGGAGTAACGTCCTGTTCGTCGAAGGATAACCGGCGTTTAGCACCCGCGCCATATTGGTGAGGGGTTGAAGTACCAAGCTATCGACCATAGACATTAACAAAGGACTTAGCGTCAAAAGAAAAGGAGCCGCAACTATCGAGAAAACGGCAACACCATCTTATATAAACTAAATGTATAGTTTGTTAGTGTTTGCGGGTACTGTCCCAGTGTTATAAGTATATTGCTCGGTGGAAACGAGACAATATCTCTGATCGCCATACATCGATTATTGTTGTTCTTGTGTATAGACCCCCTGATTTTATGCCCTCCTTCCCCCAACAGTTTGGTGACCTTATTTTCCAACTTATTATTAACCACGCCAAGGTTATGATTATTGGTGATTTCAATTACTGGCCTTCTGATCCCCGGGAAAGTAACCTTTCGGAGGAATTTTCTGACCTCTTATCAGGTCTGAACTTTCACCAACACATCACAACTCCCACTCACTGTAAAGGCCACATTTTAGATCAAGTGTGGATGGCCAATCTTGAAATCTCGTCCCCTACTGTGACCCCTTGTTCTTGGTCAGATCATTGTTTTATTTCTTTCTCCCTTAATCTGACTATCCCCAGTCGTCCTTCCCTCCCGACCAACTTCACTGCTCGGAACTGGAAGAAAGCCAATCTGATGGAACTTCATTCTATTTTGGCCTCTACAGTCCCTCCGACCACTGCCCTGGTGACTCACCAGGCATCCCTCCTCGAACAATGGCTGCTATCTGCCTGTAATACCGTCGCCCCTTTGAAAACTATAAAAACTAGGCACCCCCACGCCGCCCAGCGATGGTTTACGGACCAACTAAAGGTAGATAAACTGGCCTTGCGCCAAGCGGAGCGCCATTGGAGGCGTAACTACGACCATCAGATGAAAATTGAGTTTGTGGACCGTCTGAGAGCCTACAGAAAATCCATCTTATTGGCCAAAACAACTTATTTTTCCCAAAAAATTATGGAGTCTGCCTCCAAGGCAAAGGATATCTTCTCCATTGTGAATGAGCTATGTTTACCAGACCGAGTCACTCCTCAACCCCAACCTTCACAGTCCTTGTGTGATTCACTAAATGCTTTTTTTTGGATAAAATCACCATCATCAAGAACAATATCCCCTTGCCTTCATCCCCTTTTCCCTCTTCTTTACCTCCTAGAAATCCTTGCTGCCTGGACGTTTTTCCCCCGATCTCCCTTTTGGAGTTTTATTCACGACTGCATAAAGTGAGTTCTGGCTCCCCCAATGGTTGTTGCCCTCCCCAGGTCCTCAGGGAAATTTTTCTGGCCTATCCCGACCCTCCCCTGGCATTACTTAACAACTCGTTGGCGACAGGGGTGGTCCCAGATTCCTTCAAACAGGCAGTCGTGATACCGATCTTAAAAAAGTCCAGTGCCGCCCCACGGTCTTGACCAATTACAGGCCCATCTCCCTTCTCCCCTACTTGGGGAAAATTTTGGAGACTCATGTCACTCGCTGCCTGAGCGCTTTCATTGAGAGCTCGTCCTTCTTGGAGGCCCAGCAAGCCGGTTTCCGCCCTCTTCATTCCACCGAGCGGTCATCGTGGCTGTTATGGACACCCTAAGAAAGGGCACCGATAATAACATCTCCCAAGCACTTATCTTGTTGGACTTATCGGCGGGTTTTGACACGGTCGATCACGCAATATTGATCGACCGTGTCAAAAATGCCGGATTTCAAGGCATAGCTCTCGAATGGGTTAGATCCTTTTTGGACAGACGTTCTCAGGCAGTGCATCTGTCCACCTTTTCCGCTTCTTCTTACTCTCCCTTATCCTGCGGTGTCGCCCAGGGCTCCGCTATATCCACTTTATTATTTAACTTGTACATGCAACCCTTGATTGCTTCCCTCCGCAAATCCGCAGCCACTATTTTCAATTATGCGGACGATCTACAATTAATTTTCCCAATTGACACTTCCCTTTCCTCACGCACCAGTTTTCAGTCCACTATGCTTGAGATTTCGGAATGGATGTACCACAGCCAGCTTAAATTGAACTCCACCAAGACTGAGCTTGTACTGGTGGGTGGAGTAGCCAATCCATGGAACGACAGCTTTTGGCCTCCCTCACTAGGGCTCCCTCCCTGCCCTGTCAACTCTATGAAGATTCTCGGCGTCGTCATCTCCAGTGACTTATCTATGAGGCCCCAGATCAGTGCGGTTACGTCATCCTGCTTCTTCCAACTACGCAGGATACGTAAAATCTGTAGATTTCTTACCAGAGACATACTTATCCTTGTCATCATGGCCCTCGTCACGTCGAGAATTGACTACGCCAACACTCTGTATGCAGGTATTCCTGCATACCTTCTTCACAGGTTGCAACTAGTGCAAAATCAGGCATCACGCCTGGTCTACCACCAACCTAAGCACCAGCATGCCTCGCTGCTAGTGCGGAGCCTTCATTGGCTCCCGGTGGCTAAGCGTTGCATTTTCAAACTGGGCTGCACGATTTTTAAAGCTCTGTCTGATCTGGCACCTGCTTTCACTTCTTCTAACCTGAAGCGATATGTTCCCTCCAGAGATCTCCGTTCCTCCTACCACAACCTGCTAGCCATCCTTAAAATTAAACGGAAAAAACACGGCGGTTCCTGTTTTTCTTTTTTGGCCCCTCAGACCTGGAATTCCCTCCCGTCTGCTCTCCGACATTGCCTCACCTACGATTGTTTTCGTAGGATGTTAAAAACGTATCTTTTCCAGTCAGCCTTTGAGTAGAAACACGTTCCTGACCTCCGCATTTGTTATGAGCGCCATGAAACCGTTTTGGTGACCGAGCGCCGTATAAAATTTTTTAACATAACATTTAACATAACATCGTGAGAGTTTGTCCAATTATATATTAACTCCAAGATTATATGTCGTAAGTGGAATCATTTATTCGTAAAATCTCAAAATTTAAAAGCGCTCTATTGTAATTTGAACGATCGAACTAGACGTCTTCCAAAACCAAAACTAAGGACGAAACTTATCAAGTAAAATGGATATTAGCCCACAAATCATGAAAATATCCAGATTTGATCCGAATAGTCAGTACTGTCTTCACTCTTAACGTTTAAGAAATACTCTTAAAATACATAATATTAATTTGAAACTCCAGACGCTTTGAACCGTCCATTTATTACATCTATTGAGAATCCATAAGCGATTTTATCATTCAATTGGTAAACACTCACATTTAAGAAATATTGGTGAAAGTATCAAGGAATTGTGGGAAAAGAATAAAGACATAGGAAAAGAAAAGTATCTAGAACCATCACCAATAGATAACAAAGCCGATTATATACCTGTTTAACCTGACATATGACTCGTTATCTTACACACTCTTAGTGAAAACAAGAGGTCACCCAGTTTAAGCGACCCATCTTATGTTCAGTGTGTTATACATGTCAACATCCTATTTCACAGCTTTTTATTCATCATATCAAATTTTAAATAAATATTGTACACATCATTCCATCTTGAGACCTCTCAAATTTCAATTGATCGAAGACATGTAGGTATGTAGGTATCAGAGAGCAATAGAGTATAAATGTAATGTTAGACAACATTGCATATAGAATATCTGGCATAAAATGTATATTAACAATATGCATTTACAGGAAGCAACTCGTCCAAACTTGAGAACCCCATAGGTTAGCAGTAAAGAAATGAAGTCATCAATCTCCAGTACATACATTTTTTTTAAAAAACAATGCCAATTCTCCTAAATTTCATAATCAATACATCCCGAATTGAGTCACAAACTATTATTTGAGATGTTATATTGAATCCAGTAAGACAAAACAATATTCAACATACATAAGATGTACATCTGTAAGTCAGACTATATCAATTTCCCAAGAAATATTGAAGTTCGTCATCAAAATTCAAACCCCTCTCTACTGCATGTACTTGCATGATCCACCTCGCTTCTAATTGGCGGAGTTTGAGCTCCCGATCTCCACCTCTTACATCTAGGGGCATAATCTCAATCCCATGAAACGCCATGGAGAGGAGTTCTGTTTGTGAGCCACATTCCAAAGCATGTACTGTTAATGGGTATTTGATATCCCTATTCTTTAGTGCCCTAAAATGTTCTCCCATACGATCCTTCAGTCTCCTTGTGGTGCTACCAATATATACTTGGTTGCATCTGCATATTATAGCATAAACCACATACGTGGTATTACAGTCAATATGTGTTTTAATGTAGAACGTCTTCGAGCCATTATAGCTAAAATGTAGTATTCCATGTATGGATATTTTACACATGCTGCAATTGCCACCGCGAAAGGAGCCTTTGGTCTGTAGATGTAACCAAGTGGGCTTTTGTTCTGGCAGTTTAGGGTAACTAGGGCTAATCATGTTTTAATAGTCATGGCTCTCCGATATGTTATTAAGGGACTAGAGTCAATATATTGTTGCAAGGTAGGATCAGAGCTCAGCATGAACTAATATTTCTTTAAGATCTGATAGATCTTGGGGGACCAAGGATTATAATGGGTGATTAGTATAACCGGGTTCTCCCTTGTGTTGGTCGTTCTTATCTTAGATTTCAGTGTTTTATTTCTGACCAGTTTAAGAACTCTCTTCTTGGCCTTAGTAACTACTCCATCTCCATATCCCCTGGAAAGGAATCTCTTCTCTATGTCTGCTACACATTCTCGGAAATCAGGCTCCTCACTGCAATTACGGCGTGCTCTATAGAGTTCACCATAGGGGATGGCATTAACTTGTGATCTCGGATGTGCGCTATCACTATGTAACACCGCATTACACGATGTCTGTTTCCTGAATAGTTTGCTACATAATTTACCGTTGTCAACAAAGAGTGTCAAATCCAAAAATGTGATTTTCTCACTACTGTAATCAATGGTGAAATGATAATGAGATCCAGATAATCAATTTATCTAACACAGAGCTGACTGATGATATGTCTTCTGTCCTATGTGAAGGACTACATTTTTGTCCGACTAGCAAGTGTAACATTAATGATGTTAAAATTGATGTTTATAAATTCATTCGACAACTTAAAATAAAGACATTTTTCTCTGCAAATTGTGTTGTTAAAGATTGCTCACCACCTCCTATTATTGGGGATATCACCATTCAAGATGTGCATGCTACTAGATTGTTATTGTCTATTACAGAGAATGAGGATGACCCTGTGTCATTCCATCAAGTTTTACAGGACTTAGAGTGTTGCACTAATTCAACTGAGGATAGTGGATTGAAAAAGAAGTCAAAGTGGACCCCTCACTTAAGGATTGGGAGTAATATAGATGCATTTTTTAAAAGTGTTAACAAAGAACTGGATATTCTTGAGGATAAAATAAATAAGACTAGTTCCACTCATCTCTCCAATAATTTGACCACTGGAGAGAGAAATGCACTTAAAACCATTGCACAGGACACCTCTCTTGTTGTCAGAGGCGGACAAGGGAGGGAATGTTGTCATGATGGATAGGACAAAATATGAAGAGGAAATCTTCAGTCAACTGAATAATGAAGTTTGGTATGCTAAATTACCTTTTAATCCCATTTTTTCCATTGTTGCCAAAATAAATTGCCATTTGAAACAATGGCATCAGGAGACACTTCTAAACGACACAGATTTTAAATATCTCACTGTTCACCGACCACGTTTTCCATGTCTCTGTACCTTACCCAAGGTTCATAAGGACCCCCTATCACCACCAGGGAGGCCTATAATCTCGGGGATAGGGGGGCCAACGGAGAAGCTGGCTGAATTTGTGGATATATTCCTACAACCTTATGTCCTGAACTTACCCTCCAACATCAGGGACACAAAACCTGTACTTAACATCTTAAATGACTTTGTATGGGAACCAGAGATGATGCTTGTCACTATGGACGTATGTTCTCTTTATACCAACATCAATCATGAACTAGGATTACAGGCTCTTGAATTCTTCCTACATAGGAGACCAGTCGAATTGCTTGAACACACTAACATGATTCTGACTATGTCTAGACTAATTTTGGAACAAAATGTATTCCTTTTTAAGAATCAATAGTACCGACAAACATGTGGAACCGCAATGGGTTCTAGATTTGCGCTGTCATTTGCCTGCCTCTTTATGGGGTGGATGGAGACGGTGCACATCTGGGGCCCAGGCGGAGCACGGTGTCACTCCCACATTAACTACTATGGGATATACACAGATGATCTGCTATTTATATGGACGGGTGGTGAAGCTGAACTATTGAACTTTTTTTCTTATATGAATCACAATGAATTTCAGCATTGATTACAGTAGTGAGAAAATCACATTTTTGGATTTGACACTCTTTGTTGACAACGGGAAATTATGTAGCAAACTATTCAGGAAACAGCATCATGTAATGCGGTGTTACATAGTGATAGCGCACATCCGAGATCACAAGTTAATTCCATCCCCTATGGTGAACTCTATAGACCACGCCGTAATTGCAGTGAGGAGCCTGATTTCCGAGAATGTGTAGCAGACCTAGAGAAGAGATTCCTTTCCAGGGGATATGGAGATGGAGTAGTTACTAAGGCCAAGAAGAGAGTTCTTAAACTGGTCAGAAAAGAAACACTGAAATCTAAGATAAGAACGACCAACACATGGGAGAACCCTGTAAGACTAATCACCCATTATAATCCTTGGTCCCCCAAGATCTATCAGATCCTAAAGAAATATTTGTTCATGCTGAGCTCTGATCCTACCTTGCGACAATATATTGACTCTAGTCCCTCAATAACATATCGGAGAGGCATGACTATTAAAAAAATGATTAGCCCTAGTTACCCTAAACTGCCAGAACAAAAGCCCACTTGGTTACATCTACTGACCAAAGGCTCCTTTCTCTGTGGCAATTGCAGCATGTGTAAAATGTCCATACATGGAATACTACATTTTAGCTATAATGGCTTGAAGACGTTCTACATTAAAACACATATTGACTGTAATACCACGTATGTGGTTTATGCTATAATATGCAGATGCATCCAAGTATATATTGGTAGCACCATAAGGAGACTGAAGGATCGTATGGGAGAACATTTTAGGGCACTGAAGAATAGGGATATCAAATACCCATTAACAGTACATGCTTTGGAATGTGGCTCACAAACAGAACACCTCTCCATGGCGTTTCATGGGATTGAGATTATGCCCCTACATGTAAGAGGTGGAGATCGGGGTGGATCATGCAAGTACATGCAGTGAGAGGGGTTTGAATTTTGATGACGAACTTCAATATTTCTTGGGAAATTGATCTAGTCTGACTTACAGATGTACATCTTATGTATGTTGGATATTGTTTTGTCTTACTGGATTTAATATAACATCTCAAATAATAGATTGTGACTCTCATTTCGGGATGTATTGATTATGAAATTTAGGAGAATTGTTTTTAAAAAAAATGTTATGCACTGGCGATTAATGACTTCATTTCTTTACTGCTAACCTATGGGGTTCTCCAGTTTGGACGAGTTGCTTCCTGTAAATGCATATTGTTAATATAAATTTTATGCCAGATATTGTATATGCAATGTTGTCTAACATTACATTTATACTCTATTGCTCTCTGATACCTACATGTCTTCGATCAATTGAAATTGGAAAGGTCTCAAGATGGAATGATGTGTACAATATTTATTTAAAATGTGATATGATGAATAAAAAGCTGTGAAATAGGATGTTGACATGTATAACACACTGTACATAAGATGGGTCGCTTAAACTGGGTGACCTCTTGTTTTCACTAAGAGTGTGTAAGATAACGAGACATATGTCAGGTTAAATAGGTATATAATCGGCTTTATCTATCGGTGATGGTTCTAGATACTTTTCTTTTCCTATGTCGTTATTCTTTTCCCACAATTCCTTGATACTTTCACCAATATTTCTTAAATGTGAGTGTTTACCAATTGAATGATAAAATCGCTTATGGATTCTCAATAGAAGTAATAAATGGACGGTTCAAAGCATCTGGAGGTTCAAATTAATATTATGTATTTTAAGAGTATTTCTTAAACGTTAAGAGTATAGACAGTACTGAGTATTCGGATCAAATCTGGATATTTTCATGATTCGTGGGCTAATATCTATTTTACTTGATAAGTTTCGTCCTTAGTTTTGGTTTTGGAAGACGTCTAGTTCGATCGTTCAAATTACAGTAGAGCGCTTTTAAATTTTGAGATTTTACGAATAAATGATTTCACTTACGACATATAATCTTGAATTTAATATATAATTGGACATACTCTCACAATGTATGGCGATAAGAGATATTGTCTCATTTCCACCGAGCAATATACTTATAACACTGGGAAAGTAGCCACAAACACTAACAAACTATACATTTAGTTTATATAAGATGGCGTTGCCGTTTTCTCGATAGTTGCGGTTCCTTATCTTTTGACGCTAAGTCCTTTTTTAATGTCTATGGTCGATAGTTTGGTACTTCAACCCCTCACTAATATGGCGCGGGTGCTAAACGCCGATTATCCTTCGACGAACAGGACGTTACACCGTTCTCAGTAAGTCTACATGCGCTGTTTTTAACTAGAACATGACTGTTGGTTAGAGGGAGATTTGAAATAAATGTTCGTATAATTCCCTTCAAGACATATGCGCGAGATTGAGATTTAGTCGGCTTAATTGTGTAGTACTCAGGACACAGTGGATACACCATATACTGACTGTGTATTTTAACTTCGAGATGTTGAAAATGGTTGATTTCTTGGAGGTTACGGTTTTACTTTGGTCTTACGAGACTATCAGACGGACTGACGCTTAACTATGGGATTTGGAGCTGAGTTGAATAAAGAGATCGAGCTCTTTTAGATAAAACGAGCAAATGATGTAATTTGTATACCTGCTTTGGAAATAGAATCACAATGATTTCACTTAAGAGTCATTTCGGAATAAATTTGTAAATTAATTCTCCTACATGTAGGTGTTTTGTAGATGTTATATTCTAGAGCTTTTGAATATTTAGGAGTAACCTAAAACTTAATTTACTGATCTGTCTCTTGTGTCCTTTGTTTTATTTCAACTTGGATAAAACATATGGTCTCTCCTAATACTCTGAGTTTATTATTGAATTGCGGTAAATTGCGGTAAACTTACAGCTGGGAAACACAAACTTTTTAAAGTGAGTTCTGGTTTTTGATTACTGATGTTACACTATTTGACCCAGTGGGAAAGTCTTTACATGTTGCTAATATTGAAACATTACTGATTTTTATAGGTTATAAGAAATGCACTTTGTGAATTAATAACGGCTGGGTTATACCAATAAGACCTGAGAGCCTTATTTTAGGTGAGACAATTTTCAGCTCCTCTAGGGAGCTTACTGGTGTTTCTAAGTTTGTGGTTTGTTTTTACACAAAGGGTGTTGCTCTTCTTTTTTTTTTTGTTGACTCACATAACTGTTACACCTAGATCACTATTCTCTCATGCATGATGCACATGGACTTTGGTGTTTGCCTCCGTTTTTCCTTACAATCACTTCACTGGGTACTTTTTTGGCTGAGGAATTGCACTAACTGATTTGTTGTTTTGCCTCTTTGGGAGATCGCTCTTACTCTTGGACTTCGATAACTGGTCTATTAACTAGTGGTGTATTTATACCTATGGTATCGATATGCCTTGCTTGAGCTGTTGTGATGATTTTTTGCAAACATAGTATGTCAGGTAATTGACTGATATATACATGTTATATTGTTCTAGCCCTGAAGAAGTCTGTGGTATTTAACCACTAAAGACGAAACACGTGTTGGCAACGGCTAGATTGCATTAAGAGAAGGATTACTGCTCAATAAAAGATGAAAAGAAGAAACACTTGATTTGTCATTTGTTCATATGTACACCTTATTGTCTATTAGCTCAGGATATATTTTTGTTTTCATTTGCATAGGGTTTTGACTTGTTCATACCTACCTGGCTTTAGTTGGATGGCCTAAACCTTATCCTTTGAGCTTTCTCTAATTGTTCATTACATATTTGTCATCACCATAACCCAGCGCAACTAACGTCCAGACATCTAATCTTGCTCCTGTTCTCCATTCTTCATGGGCGGTAACTCGACTCCCGAGTTTTGCAGGTCCACCCGGGCTCCGGCGTTTGGGCCAGAGCTGCCGACTTCGGAGCCAGTTCCAACAAGGCTGGAGTCTCGGCGTCGGCGTGACTGACTCCTGTGATTCTGGGCAAATCACTTACTCTCCTGTCTTGAGACGCTCGCGGGAGATTTATTGCGCTTTACAAACCCTGGATTCGTTATTATTTTTATTACATCATGAAATGGAAGCGGGAATATCTTGCCAAATTTGTGTCCGATCTGTTAGAAGTCCGGGCTGGTGGGGCTGAGAGAGGTTATGCAGAGGGGACACCGGATACATATGGAGATACGATGGGAAGAAGTGAGTTTATGAGCAATGGTTGTGTCATTGGGGGGCGGGGAGTGGGAAACCCATACTCTATCGCTAACCAAACGTTACCAGGGACGGACAGGTATATCGATTTAAAAACTGGGGACGGACAGGTATATTGATTTAAAAAGTAGGAGAAAACTCAAGTTTGAAAGACAAGTGCTGGCCTTCTCCGTCTATTCTTACGTGACGTGTGTGTTGGAGTCCCGGCTTTGTGTGTTTCTGCATAACAGCTCTGTGGTGTGTGTTTGGTGTTCTGTGTGTTCGTGATGTTCAGGGTGCGAGCTCATCGCGGAGTGGGGTTGAGTATCTGTGCTTGTGGGCCCCAGTGAACGCCTGCCCTGCTGCTGCTGCGGCTGCGGTGAGTGCAGAGCGGCAGACTCATTGCGGAGGATGTATCTCCGCGCTGCCCTGCGGACAGGGGTGCCAGCAGCCAGGCACGCACCAGCGACACCGCGCTGCACGACCGGCCTCTCTCTCCCTGCGCTGCTCACCTGTCTGCGGGGGACTGTAAGAAGGTGGCTTGCGTGGGGCTGGCGCGGGTGTAGGCAACGCCCACGAGAACACTGCGCATCCTTAACTAGCAGATGCATATCGGGCTCTGCTGTCACATTAGCGCCACCATCGCATTGCAAATGCTCTCCTGACCCATTTCTGGATGACACATACAGTCTGTCTTCACGTTGCCTAGCAACAGGTGCAGCCTACGAAAAAAAAAGTTGAGAGCAAAGAGAGTAGACATTGGTCGGGAGCTGCCATGGTCGCTCAAATTATTTCTGTTTATTAATCTAGACAAGCTTTACCGCTGTGAAAACGAATCCCCTTTGTCCTTCTTCAGTATTCGTGGTGCTTCATTTCGCTTCCACTAAAGGCGTGCAGCAGAGTTATGAAACATTCGAATGAATCCGTTTTATGTTCCGAGTCATGATCTGTGGAGCCCGAAATGCATTGAGGTATGAAGCAGGCTGCCGCTGTTGAACGGCGATGGCCTACGTCTCAGCATTTGAAAGAATTGGGAGTCACGTGACCTTTCATGACTTCGCTGTGCGATTTGTAGTGGGAGCGAAATGTTGCACCACAAATTATGGAATTATCAATCTGTGCCACCGGGACAAGGCACAGTACAAATCTACACGCAAGCATTCTGCCATGAGTATTGGTTTGCGCATCCTTTCATCACCATTGAAATTGCTATTACTTTTGTCTCTCTCCTGGTTGTTTGCACCCAGAGAATAAGTGGATTAAAAATCGAAAATATAATGTATGTTAAAGGTTGGTTGGAAATGTCGAGTTCACACGAGGGAACCCATTTCATCTTTCAAGAACTATGTTTATTCTACAAAGGACTCTACTATACACACCGCATTTTTATATTTTTCATAAATTAGAATTTGTGATTGAAATCGTGTAATATGCAGATTTGGTAAAGCATCGTTTTACAAGGTGCAAATCATCTGTTTTCATAAGCAGGGTGGACTCATTACAGAGTTGCACACACAATACGTTTTAGATGAATGGTGGGACTGATAGAGCGCGTAGGTCACCCAACTAGAATTTGTACAAATACTCACCTGGGCTCATAATTCCAAATCGTATACCTTAACATCTATTTAGGTAATTCACGCTCTACTACCAGTATATTGTGATTTTATCTCTAATTCCTATACCAGTATCCTACTAATCTTTGTCACTAAATACCTAAACACGATGGATCAGGGAGTTGAGTTAAGGGAAAAGGCACTCAAAACATCATAACATTTGTAATTATATAATAACCACAGACTCAGGGTAGTTTCAAATTCTTTATCTAATCATCATCATCATAAGTCATTAGACACAGGTTAAACGCTATTAGACTATCAATAACCAAAATCAGAAACAGCGTATAGCAATGGATAAGATAGATTATGCCAACCATTTAGAAGCTTCGAAACAAAGGGAAGGAGAAACAAGGAACATGCTAATTTTAGATAACAGACTTTCGCAACTTAATTAAAGGAGGGTAAAGAAAGGGAACATACTAAACCCAAGAACTTTCGTAATTAATTGGCAGTTTGAATAGAGAACACAATTGTGCAATTAGAGAATTCAGTTTTAGCACAATAAACTATAGGGAAGGTAAAATTGGAACATACTATATATTCAGCTTATCTCCTTAAAGGGAAGGTGAGAAAAGGAACATATACTAGTATAGAAACAATTTAGCATTGACTAAAGGTGGGTTAAAAGTGGAACACGCTAATAGTCAGTAATACATGAATATCTCATTTACCAAGGGACGGGAATGAAAAGGAACATATGCGATCAAAGCTTTGCAAATTTTAGGGAGGGTAAAGAAAAGAACGCAATTTAGAAAGACAATTACCCACACAGATTTATATTTACCTAGAACAGTGTGAAGACCAACCCTGGCCACAGGTCAGTTGGAAAGGACAGGAGAAACCCCAAAGACTTCAGTGCCAGTAGGCAAGCAGGTGCAGCTCATGGACAATCAGGACAGGATAACCCCAGAATTTGGATCAGGACCGGACCACCGAAGGTTAAGACCAGCACCCGCAGTTTCGGTTGCAACGCCTGCGCTACTCCCTCTCTGCAAGGAATCTGCCAAAACCCTGATTGGTTTATGACTTTTATCAGCAAAGTGCTTCGCCAGCACTTTCACTTCCCAAAAACCCAGACTGGGGTCTCTAACCTCCCAACAGAGTGCTCCGCAGCGCTCTGCTTTCAGTCACCTATTGAGTGCGTTGGGTTAGTGACAGGTCAGCTAATCAGACAAGTCAGACAATTTCTCTAGCTAAACCTACGCTAATTATACTGTTTTTTAGGTCAGTGTACCACCCCCCAATGTTGCAAGTGTAAGGATCCCCAATTTTGATTGGACAAAGGAGGAGGACAGGTCATCACACCACCTAGATTTTGGACTTTCTCAGTCTCCTTATTCAAATTCCGTCCACGCCCCTTAAGTTTCAGGTTCTCATGACCTATGCCTTTTGGTTAACAATGGTGAATATAACATTGAATACACTGTAACAATTTTCAGTACAGTTCAGCTCCTTCTCGCTGGGCTACAGGTTTTTTCCCAGGCTCATCTTGGCTATTGCTGCCATCTGGCTGGGTTCCAATGCTGCAGAGTTCATCTTCCCTCTGCAGGATGACATGCGCAGAAAGAACTTCCAAAATGGAGTAGTAAGCACCTCCCAGGCCCAAAGAATACGATATCCTGTATGAATGCTCCTGAGGCGGAAGCCGGGAGACTGTGTGCCTTAAACCCTCGGTTTTTTAAACTGTGTTATTTTAAAATTGCAAAGTGCATTGCGCTTTTATTTGTATTTGATTTGAGGGCTGATCTGCCCTAGCTCCTCTGTGTTCCTGATCCCTTGTCCTGGCGCAGCAGATTGCTTGCTGACGCCGGACTGTAAAAGGGCTAGCCGCCTCCTTGGGGGATATTGGAGGGGTGCGGACTAGTTGTTCATCTTCCCGCCCTCCCAGGGACTTAAAATCGAGCCAGAAGCGCCCGCGCGCATATCCTGTATGAACGCTCCTGAGGCGGAAGCCGGGAGACTGTGTGCCTTAAACCCTCGGTCTTTTAAACTGTGTTATTTAAAAATTGCAAAGTGCATTGCGCTTTTATTAGTATTTGATCCTAGGGCTGATCTGCACTAGCTCCACTGTGTTCCCGATCCCTCGCGCAGCTGATTGCTTGCTGACGCCGGACTGTAAAGGGGCAAGCCGCCATCTTGGGGGATATTGGAGGGGTGCGGACTAGTTGTTCATCTTCCCGCCCTCCTCACGCCCAATAAATGTCTATAGGACCTCATCCGCGCAGCGGGCGCACCGAAGGCGCGCCAAAGGCAAGCCCGTCTGCGCCCGTCCGCGCCAGTCCTGCGTCTCTCGCCAGAGATGCTGGTGGTAATCTGCGAGGTAGGCGAGCCTATTCTAGAAATGAGTTACTTAGCTTGCGCCCTCCTAAATTTCAGGGCTGTCTGGCCCCCTTTGATCCCATGAGTGGCCCGGTTACGTGCTCTTGTGATAAATTTAGTCTTCCCATTCCTACTACCATAGGAGCCTTTATTACTTCTTCGGGGCAGCAACAATTAAAAGTGCTCCAGTTAAATGTACAATCTTTACCGAAGCACCATGCGGAAATATTCGATCTCATAGTGGACGAATCTCCGGATATCCTTTTCATTACTGAAACTTGGATGAGTGATGATCTAATGACTATTCCTAACTTAGCACTTCCACCTGGATATTCGATCACCCTGATAAACAGGGCATCTAGAGGAGGTGGCATTTCTGAGATTACTAGAATAGTCTAGTCCTGCTCTTTTGAGAAGATTAACTTAACACCTTGGCTGCTAATGGTTTTCCCCTCCTGTGCTAACATTTTATGAATTCCTCTATTCATGACGAGCTCAGCTCGTCATCAGCACAGCTCAACTGTGCCTCATGACGAGCTGAGCTCGTCATGAGCATCGAAGGGGTTAAAAGGGGGTGAATGTGGACATTTTAACATCTCTGTTAACACTCATTTTACTTTTTCGGGGTTACTAATATACAGACCCCCTGGACCTATGTGCGGGTTTAATACTTCTCTTCTAGAGATCGTAGAAGCCTTTGTTATGGGATCAGCTAACTTCAGTAATCTAGGTGATCTCAATCTTCATTTTGAGCTGGAGCAAGAGCCAATGATTTGCACCTTGATTGCTGATCTAGCTGCCTTCCAGCTCTTCCAACTAGTTAAAGGTCCTACACACAATGGAGGCCATACGCTGGGCCCTGGCGTAAACTCCGCTTAGCGGACTTTCACGCCCTCTTGGAAACTGATCCTTTGGACCCCTTTTCTGATGGTGAATCAGGTTACGACTCGTTCTGCATCTGGTTAACTCGGGCACTAGAAAGACTTATCCCAGTAACTTGGGGTATAGGACGCACGCAGGACGCCAATCCCTGGTATAACGATACTTTGGCGGGCCTCAAGAAGATCTGTAAGAGATATGAGCGTGACTGGAGAAAAGATTATTCCACCGAGAAAAAGGCCCGCTATCTAAAACAACTTAAGATATATCACAAAGCCATCTGCAGGATTCGGGCAGAACACTATGCCACCGAAATAAAAATCAGCCCCAATCCGGCCAAAGTGATCTTTAAAATTCTTAAGGAACTTAACACAAAGAAACCCGCTGCCAATATTGTTACTTCGGCGGCCCAATGTGAAGAGATAGCCTCCTTCTTTGTGGAGAAGATCTGGGGCATTTACCAAGCCTTCACCCCTGAGACTCAGCCCTGCTGCGACTTAGACACAAGATTCAGTTCTGTCTCTAGGCTATCAGCTATCCCCGAAATCTCTGATGAAAGGTTCGATCAGCTAACTAAGCTTATTAAATCGGGCTCCCCGGTGGACCCCCCTTAAGCCTGCCCTATTCAGAGACTCTTCTCTGTACTGTTTTGCCCTATTAATGTCTCCTTCTCAGCTGCAACTGTGCCAGCTAAGTGGAAACAGGCATGGGTCTCTCCTATTCTAAAAAAGCCCAGCTTAGACCCCCGAAAGCCCGAAAATTTTAGACCTATATCGTTGCTTCCCTGGGCCACTAAGATTGCTGAGGCCCATGTAAATTCCATCCTTACCAATGTTTTGAACTCTAATGACACTCTGGATGAAACTCAGTATGGGTTTCGTGCCGGTCATAGCACGGAGACGGCGGTCCTGGCTATGACGGAGCATCTTCGGGCCTCTCTTGATCAGGGGCAAACGGCGGCAGTGCCGCGTTTGACACTGTCTCCCACCAGATCCTGCTCCGCCGGCTTGAAGAGGCAGGGATCACAGATATGGCTCTTGCTTGGTTTAGGTCTTTCCTGACCAACAGATCATTTCGTGTTTCCACTCCTCCCTTCCTTTCTAGGGTGTACCCCATTGAGCAGGGGGTTCCTCAGGGCTCGGCATTGAGCCCCACCCTGTTCAATTTGTACGTTCAGCCGCTGGCTGCTGTCGCCAAAGCGTGGGACCTTAACATCGTGTCGTACGCTGACGACACGCAGCTAGTGGTCGCCCCATCGGAAGATACTGCTAAATTTAATGCAGGCCTGGCTGCTGTAGCAGAGTGGATGACAGCCAACTGCCTACAACTTAATGTCGCCAAGACGGAGGTGTTATTGGTAGGTAGAAACTCAGAACTATGGGGAGACCACTGGTGGCCTTCTACTCTGGGGAAAGCTCCTACACCCAAGCCAGAAGTAAAGAACCTGGGAGTCTGGTTAGATTCAGCCTTAAGGTTTAGCACCCAAACAAAAAAAGTCGCCGCTACTTGCTTCGGCATAGAACGTAGCTTGAAAGCAGTTTTGAAATTTTTTGATCCTGCTATCAGACAACTAATTGTTCAATCTATGGTATTGTCCAGATTGGACTATGCCTCCTCTCTGCTTCTCGGTACCAATAAAGCGGAAATTGCCTGTCTGCAACGCATTCAAAATGCGGCTGCTAGAGCCTTAATAGGCCTGCCTCGTTTCAGTTCACCCTCAAAACTATCCGGAAACTCCACTGGCTTCCTGTAGCCCAGCGGATACAGTTTAAGGTCTTGTGTATCTCTTTTCAAATCTTAAAACAGTCAACCCCTAAAATGTTGAGGCCATTGCTGAAGATGTACGTGCCTACGCAGGCCCTACGTTCAGCTGGCCAGAATCTGGTTGAGATCCTCCGGTTCAAGTGAAGCAGAGCCGGTGGACGTTCCTTCTGCTTCTTAGCAGTAAAGTTATGGAACACTCTACCAGTCCATATTCAAGAAATTAATGAGCTGTATCAATTCAGGAAAGCCATCAAAACTCATCTATTCCCTTAAAATAATTGTGTCCTTTCTGTTCTCAGCTTCGTTTTACTCAGGATTAGCGCCGGGACGCCTCTTTGCTGGGCCAGCTGTGCGCTTAACAAAACTCATAACATAACATAAAAGGAAACAATTTAGAACACAATAATAAATGATTACACTGTATACCATGAATATCTACACTATACCCATTACCTTAATATAAACTATAGCATTAGGATTAAGCAGAACGAACAGCTTAGCGAAAGCAGTAATGCAAGCTTCTCGCATGTGAGAACACAGAACAGCCATCATAGCACTAGTGCGCAAATGCGAAAGGGTTCCCTCCAAAACTGCGAGTACATCATGTCACGTGGGTATGACAGACGCATGCGCAGTAGAAATTCCCGCTTAGCAGCAGCTATTTTAGATGCAAGCGTATTAGGGTTAGAAAACACATAAGGAAGCTTCACTCTGATTCCCACTATAGATGAAGAAGGGGTAAATTAGTAAGACAAACATGTTGATTACATAGTTAGGGTTATGTGAGGCTCATGATACAAGCAAGTTGTTTTACGTGCGAATAGGTGCTCCATCAGTGGGACATGTATTCCTTTTCAGTTGGTGGTAGTAATTGGTGGTCACAGGCACGTGTTTGATTTAAGTTGTGCGCGCTGTTAAATTAGATGGGCTGCACCCAATGGGGTTTAATTGGGATCATTAGCACTGAGCTTGCACCGCCACAGTCGGGTTGGCTCCAAGGTGTGTGGATGGAGTTGTTGCACTGCCGGTTTTTGGCTTGAGATTACACCGGTACAGAGTTTTTCACAAACATCATGAATCTTTCACGGTATCGGCGTTTAGTTTCTTATAGTGGTTGTAAATTGGGTGACCAAGGAGAGCGCTTTATTTTATTGGAAGGGATGGGTTTTGTCCAGATTGAAACACGCAAAGGGTTGGTGAATTAATAAGGGTGGTGTTTTTTTTATTATAAATGAGCATACATTTAGGGGTCAAAATATTCTTGATTTACTTAAATCTATTTTGATCTTTTTTACGTATGATGAAACTGTTAGTAGAACACGGATGCTCGCTTTAAAAAATACAGTTATCCTTGACAAAGAGCTGTTGAACCCGAAATTCATTGGGTTATGAAGAAGGCTGCCAAGGATGAACAGTGTTTTCTGAAGTAATCAGACGGAAGCTGGAACTGTAGATTCTTATGTTACTTTATTAATTAAGATGTTAAGTCATAAGTTATAACGACAACCCCATCAGGAGCAGCTGTCCTGCTGCTCAGCCCTCACTCAACTGACATTCACAGCACACCAACATTCCTATCATCTAACATTCCACAAGTCATACACACAAGCTGAGCAGCAGGAAGATGTAAGATACAACATTATCTCCCTTCGTTGGGAAATTAAAGAAAACAAATAAAATATTGACAACATGTCAAATACAATTGAACAATAGATTCAATAAATACAAACAAAGCACCAGTAAGATGAAATGTGCAATGTAATCAATTAACAATAGGTACCCACATACCTCACTTCACAACCAACAACACAAAAAAAAAAACCCGCAAGAAGACACATCCTATCCCTTTCCATACAGACCCACGCGCAAAACAGTCTGAACAGGTATCACATGCAACACATTACTTCCTGAAATAAGCAACAAAACCACATCCAACATCCATACGCCACAAACCATACCAGTTGGCCAGACCAGCACAATAAGCGACACACACCCGAACAACCCTATACACCAAATATATCAGGAAACAACATGTACACCTCATGGCAAATTAACAAGCACAAATAAACCCATTCAAACCCAAACAACACAAGACAATCCATACACACGCAAGACAATCATGCGTGCGAGGGACACTGCCAACGCAACCTTGACGCGCGAGGCAAAACACATACCCAACACAACCCTGACGTGTGAGGGACACAACTGCCAACGCAACCAAGATGTGCGAGGCAAAACACATTCCCAAAACAACCCTAACGTGTGAGGGACACTACTGCCAACGCAACCATGACGTGCGAGGCAAAACACATTCCCAACACAAAACCCTGACGTGTGAGGGACACTACTGCCAATGCAACCATGACGTGCGAGGCAAAACACACTCCCAACACAAAATCCTGACGTGTGAGAGACACTACTGCCAACGCAACCATGACGTGCGAGGCAAAACACACTCCCAATACAACCCTGACGTGTGAGGGACACAACATCAACTACCAAACAACACCAGAACTGAGTGACACAACTACAAACGTCTCATACCACTCAACCAAAGACTAAAAATAAGAGATTTAACCCTACTGATAGGATGTGTCTTCTTGCGTTGTTTTTTTTTTTGTGTTGTTGGTTGCGAAGTGAGGTATGTGGGTACCTATTGTTAATTGATTACATTGCACATTTCATCTTACTGGTGCTTTGTTTGTATTTATTGAATCTATTCAATTGTATTTGACATGTTGTCAATATTTTATTTGTTTTCTTTAATTTCCCAACGAAGGGAGATAATGTTGTATCTTACATCTTCCTGCTGCTCAGCTTGTGTGTATGACTTGTGGAATGTTAGATGATTGGAATGTTGGTGTGCTGTGAATGTCGGTGTGCTGTGAATGTCAGTTTGGTGAGGGCTGAGCAGCAGGACAGCTGCTCCTGATGGGGTTGTCGTTATAACTTATGACTTAACATCTTAATTAATAAAGTAACATAAGAATCTACAGTTCCAGCTTCCTTCTGATTACTTCATTTTCCTAGGTGACAGTAAAAGGCCTGTGAGTGGCATTTTCTCAGCATTTGAAAGAATTGGGAATCACGCGACCTTTGATGTGACTAGAGATAGTAGAGGAAAACTTGTAACAATATTTTTTGGATTAAAAAGAATAAAAATGGACTGCTTGACATAAAATAGATTTATTCGTAATTTTCCCCTTTCCGTGCTTCCCGCCAGCCAGCTACGGTAGCAGTGTGCAGAGGAGGACGCCGCCTCCCAAAGAGTGCCTCAAGGCTCCTCCTCCGAAGAACTGTGGCCCCCCCGGCCGTACCTCCCGCGGGCTCCGGCCCAGAGTAAGTGGTGAGTGGCGACCAAGCGGTCGGAGCATTTCCACACTCCCGTAGACTGCAGCCTGCAGTGCCGCTTGCCTCTCACCCGCGTTGCTTGCCAATGTAAGAGGGGTCTAAACAGAAGCCACGGCGAGCTGTGGAGCCCCCACAGCGGCAGTGAAAAGTGACTGTGAGAGCGACAAGCGATAAGAAGACGCTAGACGGTGCGTGAGTTTAGCTGTGCTGTGCTGTAGTGCTGTTACAGGAGGGAGGGGCACTAAAGTTGGTGAAAGCAACTGACTACATTAAGGAACCGCCGCCAGTCCACTCCCTCAGTCCCACAGCCTCCCCAGATCAGACTGGCACACGGCTGCTGGCGCCGGACAGCTCCTGCGGCACAGAGAGGATTTGTGAGGTCACAGTCGCAGTCAGAGCCATCATCAAACGAGTGAGTAGAGGAGCGCAGAGAAGAGGAGTGAAGCAAAGTGCGCAGAGCGCGGAGAGCGTGGCCGCTTCTAGTGGCTGCTGCTGAGTGTTGAGCCCAGTTGACCGCAGAAACTGCCCTACTAGGTTGGATGCAGCTTGTGGTCAGCCTTCAGAGCCCTGCTCCTGCTCGCCCATGCAGTGTGCTTGGTGTACACTTCCAGCGTTCTCTCCTCCCAGTCTCACTATAAATTCATCAAACTAACTCCCTCCTCTACTTCTACACGGAACCTCTTTAAGGAAACACCAAGGAAATATCAAGGACCGTGCAATTTAATATCAGTCACAAGTACCATAATTATCACAAGTACCATAAGTACCAACTACAAATTAAATCAACTATAAATCAACAACAAATCAAATCAGTAAGAAATAAGTAAAGCAAGGGAAGTAAAGCAAAAAAGAGCAAAGGAAGTGCCAAAGTGAAGGAACCAGGAGCCAAGTGATATGAGATATGGGAGAGTTAGAACTGAGGTCAAGCCAAAGAAAAAACAGTAGGAGAACTACCAAAAGAGACCTTGTTTCACTCACAGGAGCGACACAAGTGAAAAAAAATCCGGAACCTCGCCCATAGCATTGCCAACAGCGTTATCAACGTCAAATAAGGAGGAAGGAATTTGAAAATCACGGATTTCCTAATTCCCCCAAGCTTCAGAGCTCAGAAAAGAACATCCAGACCTCATGATCAAACCACAAATATGTCGTTTTTAGCTGGATCCAAAATACCATCTGACATGGTAAGAGCACAGATCAATATTCCACTGGAAGAAAGCTGCAGCACCCCAAAGACCTTAAAACAACTTGAAAACAAGTAATTGTGGCAGTTCAGATAAACGCAAGTGAAAAGTATTACAAAAATCACTAACGAGTCCAAGGAAAGTCATGCCAGAAGCAATCACGAAGAGGCAGTCTGCAAGTCCAGGGTGTACTCAACTACTAGTGGGACCAAATCCAGTGAAGGTCAAGCACATGTTTCTTCCAAAGCCAGTATGGATTGCATGGGCAAGAGAGGTGAAAACATCTTGGGGGGACAATTGGCAACCCCGCCCAAACTAGCCCCAGAAAATGAAGAGTGTCTAATAAGCCCACTTGGGCCAAAACATGAAATCCAGATAGAAGAAACTCCTCTCTTCACCCCAAAAGACCAACTAATAACAGGGCTCCTCTATGATTGTGATTACAATACGTTATTGTCACCACTAAAGACACAACCAGGAATTGGACCCATAGTTAATCTAAGAACAGATCAATCAACAAAGTTTTGAACGGGGTCAGGCCCCATTATTCAATCAAGTACAAGCCTGATAGAAGACGTGCTCAGCACTGATATCTCTGCGCTAGCTGCTACATGTTTTACTTTGCCCAGGCTGTTCAGCATATTAAAATTATGTTGAATTCTTTTGTCGTGAATTGTACTGTTCCTACCTGCATCTTGACCTCTTGTCAAGCGCCCCAACCTCCACTCCTTCATCCCCTAACCCGGCCCACCACGGGCTTGCCCGATTGTTGTGGAGGGTCTGGAGGGCGGCCGATCACCACTTCCGGTTTGGAAGGGTAGAGTCAGGGGTTAGCGCTGTAGCTACATTAGGGAGATGCCATTTCCTAGCACAGCGGGCGCGCCGTTGGCAAGCCAAAGACAAGCTCGTCTGCGCCTAGTCCGCGCCTGTTCTGTGACCAGCGCCAGCCATGCTGCTGGCTGTCCCCCTGTGTCAAGGTTTTGCTGGTCTCGGTCCCAACTATTGGCTCTTAGAAAAGGGAACTGGAGTTGCTCCTCACGCTGTATTCCCTCCTGGCTTTTAACCAACTATTTTAGCTGTGATAATTGCCTGTTTACATTAAGTCCACCCAGTGAACGGCCCTCCGCGGGTGTTAGGGGTGTCATACCTTCTAGCCCCGCTGATGCTATCAAGGCCTGTCTTCTTAACTGCAGATCTCTCCCTCACCACGTGGGAGATATCGGGCTCTCCTTGTCCACAAATTCCTGGGACCTAATGTTTTTGACTGAGACGTGGGTTAAAGATTCCTCCAACCCCGACCTTAGTCTTGCTATTCCCCCAGACTACCGCTTTGTCGGGATTAGTTGTATGGGCACTAAGGTGGGAGGAGGGATCGCTGTAATCCTATGCTCTCACTGGAAGATTACTTTTAGGAAACTTGTGAACATTGGCTCTATCAAAGCTATGTGTATTTTAGCATTTCGGATGCAACGCACCTAATCTTAGCGGGTGTTCTGGTATATAATCCCCCTGGCGCTTCTCCTTTTTTTCTTACTGAGCTCCTCGCTACGATTGCTGACCTTTCCTTGAGGCATCCGCAACTATCCTTGGAGACTTTAATCTGCATGTGGACGATACCGCATGCTCCAAGGCTAGGCCTCTCTTGGACACTATGGAGGCCTTACATTTTCTTCAGCCGGTTCAGGGCCCTACACATCAAGCGGGCCACACTCTTGACCTCTTATTTACGAATTATTTTGGCCTCACCACTTCACCCCCCTTACCTGGTCTGATCATTACCTGGTGCCATTTAAGCTGGCCATTTCCCTGCCACCTGTTTTTTCAACTAAAGCCAGGGATCTGGGCAGGAAATGGTATAAGGTCACTTGCTCTTGAACCCATACTGGTCAACTCGATCTGGCAGACTTCTGGCGATTTGAACACCGATGTCTCTAATTTTAATACTCTGCCATTAATGTCATCGCCCCAGTGCGACCTCTATCCTCTTCCAGATCAAAACCCTTGGCTCCTTGGTTCTCCCAGGCCCTACGTTATGAAAGGAGCAATTGTAAAAAGCTTAAGCGCAGCTGGCGACTTACCTATGATCTGCTCGTAAAAGCTACCTATTAATCTGCATTAAAAAAAATCATAAACTTAAGTGTGCTACTATGAGGGAATATTTTATTAGTAAAATTAGTGCTGCTGAAAATTCTTCAAAAACTGTTTAAAATTGTGAAGGAATTTGCGAAACCCTTGGCCCTTGCCTGTTCGATTAGCCCCAGTCAAAATCTTTGTGACGGTCTTTCTAATTTCTTCCATGACAAAATCGTTGATATCTCCACCTCCTTCAACCAGGCCTTTGTTAGCCCTCCCCAGGATCTTAAGGTCCCTCAAGATAAGGCGTTTGTGGCATTTAAAGCGATTTCTATGGAAACAGCCCTGTTGAAAATGGGGCTGTGCAAATCAGGATACCCGCTAGACCCGGTTCCTGCCCAGGTGCTTAGCACTCTTCCCCCCCCTCATCTCTGCCCCATTAATCTCAATCTGGAACTCTTCGTTGCTCTCAGGTCAGTTCCCCATATCATGGAAGCAGGCCATGTTAATCCCCATTTAAAAAAAAGCTGAAGCTAATCCTTCTGTGTTAAACAACTATCGTCCAATTTCGCTCCTCCCCAAACCAGCCAAGGTACTGGAAAAAGTCGTACAAGAACAACTGGCCGACTATTTGGAGTCCAGACAACTATTCCACGACTCACAATCGAGATTTAGATCCGGCTACAGAACGGAGACCGCATTGTTGGAGGTAACTGAGACCATTCGCAAATGCGTGGTTGCAGGCGAGGCATGTTGGTGCTCCTCGACCTGTTCGCGGCTTTCGATACCGTCTCACACACCATTCTGTTAGATGGACTACATAGTCTTGGAATACGGGATACTCCCTTGGCCTGGATAACATCGTTTCTGAGTGGGGGAACTCAGCAGGTCTTTCTCCGGCCTTTTGTATAGAAGGAAAAGCCACTCAGCTGCGGAGTGCCCCAGGGCTCTGCACTGAGCCCCCTCTTCTTTAATGTCTATCTTTCACCTCTGGCTGAGGTAGTTCAATCTTTGGGGGTCAGAGTGATCTCCTATGCTGATGACACTCAGCTTGTGTTTTCATTTAGAAATCACTTTGACGGCGGCCTTGCCAACTTTAGACGCTGCCTCACCAATATTTCATCCTAGATTACCCTTAATACCCTCAAGCTCAATACAGATAAAACCGAGGTGCTGTTCTTCAATCAAAGTGCCCCATTTCCGTCTCTACTGGGGTGGCCATCTGAGCTCAACCCTCCCCCGGTACCCGTAAAATCAGCCCGAAATCTGGGTTTCCAATTCGACAATGAACTGTCCCGTAAAATCAGCCCGAAATCTGGGTTTCCAATTCGACAATGAACTGTCATGTAAGACTCAAATCAATAAGGTCACCTCCGCATGTTTTGGCAAACTGCGCATGATTAGCAAAATTCTCCCTTTCCTTTCTCTGGATTCACGTAGGACTGTCATCCATGCCCTTATTACTTCTCACCTGGATTATTCCAATAGCCTTCATGTGGGAGCTCCAGCCTATCTGATTAATCGGTTGCAGATTGTGCAGATTGCCGCAGCAAGGCTGATATGCAACATCCCTATCTCAGACGTAGGCTAAAGCCTGTTCAGTCTGCCCGAGCTCTCAGATCCAATCACCTCCGTCTTCTTTTCTCTCCCCGTTTCCGCCGTTCCAGAATGGGGGGCAGAGTATTTGCGATTGTGACCGCCAAACTCTGGAATAGCCTACCATTATGTTTGCGGCTGACTAAATCTGAATCCTTATTCCGGCGCAACTTAAAGACCTGGCTGTTTTCCATCCTCTGGTCCTGCTAGACATCCCAGTTGCTTTTTAGTCCGTAGCACCGGGACAGCGCCGTCAGGAGTAGCCGTGCGCTTTATAAGCTTCAAAAAATAAATAAAATGATAACGCCATGATCAAACCAGGAGACAACACCCACCTCAGTCAGCAACTGGATGGTAATCAGACAGAATGCCATTCAGACCATCTTTCACTCTTACAAGCTCCGTTATGGCCCCATTCATTAACATTACAGAAACCATTTCGTCAGCGTTATTCCAACATTCAGAAAAACTAGAGTTGCAAGTAGATCTCCTGCAAGCTCTTGCTCTACACGTGTCCTGCATAGAAAGAAAAATTCAAGTAGTACACTCTATTATTGAGCGGGTGCAAAAAGACCCTCATACCACGTATCATGAGTGCCAATGCACAAGCACCATGCATCAATTAAGTCCATCCCAGAGATTCTCACAGACATACTGACAGAAGTAAAAACAAGCATTGGCATAGCCAATAGGTCTCGCCTTTGGGACCTAATAAGTGTTTAGACATGCAACAGTTGATGTTGTTGCACCAAGGATATTTTACTGCGTAGCTAAATACTTATAAGATTCCAAAGGCGAGACCTATTGGCTATGCCAGTGCTTGTTTATATTGTGTGGCCTCTAGTTCCATGAGCTATCAAAATACTAACTACCACACATTCCAATGACACACTTGTTTTCGAGCTTTCAAAGGAGAATCTATAAATAGCTTTCCCACCATTCACTCTTAAGTGTACCCATTCCGTCTTTCCACTGACGGTGATAGTTGGGGTCAGTAGCATTGATTATTGGGGGTGCAGCATAGCTGCATCCTGGGGTGAGAGCTACTGGCTCCCTCAAGCAACTTCCAGTGACACCTACCGAGAACTTCAGCCCTGTTCCCCCTTTCCTAGAGAGTGTTATGTCCTGCACAATTGATTATCATTGTGTGTAAGGTGTAGAATGGATCCCTGCCTGCAGAAACAACATATCTCCCCCAAACTACTACTCCTTCATGCTGGGATACCATATAAAGTTCCCCACCACTGGATGTCCGAACCACGACCCGACAATAAGCCTGGTATTGAGAGTAGCTGAAATTCTGATCAACCGCAGGACGCCTACCCTCTATCCCACTTCGAACCGCAGACTACCTTTTGAATAGATCCCACACCGTGCCTCGAAGAATCCCGGGAAGCAGATCACTAAGCCTACCAGGAACTACGACCCTTCCTAGGCCCGGATCCAGTCTGAGTCCCAGCTACACCTATTAACAGGCCCATTAAGCCCTCACAGGTAATTTGTAACACATTTACCCTTCTCATATCCATCTCGATTGACCCACCCTGCCCCCCCGCTCAGGCAACCTGTGCTCACACTTCACAGTCTCCCTCCCCACACCCATCTCGACTGACTCATCCCACTTCACCCTCGCTCAGGCACCCTTCTCTCACATTACCTACACGATGGCACATGACTCGCCACCCTCTCCCACGCAAGCCGTACCTGCCCACCTGAAACCACACAGCCGGAACTCTTTCACCATCATCTTCCCCCCTCCTCTCTACAAAAATGAGACGCATCTTCAAACAAAAACTAATCCGTCAACACATGGAAACCCTATTCACAGACATCTACCACTCAGCCTCCAAATGTCTGACTAAGATGGACCCTATATTCCACACTGAGAGACCGAAAGATTGGATCTCCATGATTAGAACACAACTCTGTATCGCAAAAACCACATCCACTTCCCACAGTTGCAAACTTACCACCATACTCCCTAACCGTACGGTCAGAAGAGGGACCACATCTTTGACTATCTACACGAATGGCACGGTTCTTATTCAGGCAAACAACGAAAACCTTGAAGCCTTTGACTCCCTATTCCCAGCATTAAGATCTACCCTCCCATCCCTACCGCACCCCATCTCAATACCTATCCCGCCTAAAATCATAGCTAACGCCGAAACCTATGTTTCTATCATCCACCCACCCTGCACCGCTCCGGCCTGCTACGCTCCCCTTCATACGCCAGGCCTCACCATTTCCCAACTCACACCTACAGCCAACCAGCCACAACAGGAAACTCCAGTCACACCTCCTCGGCCTCCACCCACCCATCACACTTCCCCTACCAATCTTATCCCCCAACTCCTTTCGGAAAGCTCTACCTCGCCCCCTTAACGGATCCCTCCTCAACTAACTCACAGACGTAACTCGCCGATAGAGACCACTCTCCCCAATAGCTGCATCCCAGCTCTCAGACACTCTAAGCCCTCTCTTGTCCCTATCCATCTCCTCTCTCTGACCTCACCCTCGATCGTGAAAAAAGACAACCTGACATGCTCCACCAATAAAAGACCTCAACCCCTCAACCTGATACACATCACCCAAGATGATGCCCCAGATACCCCGAACTCATGCCATGACTCCTTGGCGCAACGTCTCACGGCTCTTGAAAGTCAAATAGACGCTATCTCCCAGGGCTTAACCGAAATCCTCTTTAACTTGGATAAAGCCTGGAGACCCCTGAAATCCCCTCCCGGGACTCCCCACACCACCAACGCAAGCAGCCCTCCCGGGCCTTCAGAAACCCCTGACATCCAGCAGCAAAGTCCCCCCACTAGGGTTGTGAAATCGGCTCACAAGAAGCCTCAAAAACCGGAGTCCCAGCCCCTAGGATCAAGATAGGTTAATTGTCTGATATAATTCACATGACCTCATGGCCCAGTAGAACAGAAGCTCTCATGTCAGACAACGAAGCAGCCCTACTAGCCGCCTCATACGATTCTCCCTCCCTGGACTCTCCTAAATCCAAAATCCAAGTGATCACAGGCCTCCGGAAAGACCCTCCCTGCACAAAACCCCTGGGACGGCCTGTCCTCACCGCCATACCTAGGGTGACCAAAGAAAGAACCGCCAGCAATCAAGAGCTTTTCACCAACTGCTTACTGATCAACTGCAGATCGGCCTCGCTTCACGCAACAGAACTAGCCGAGGCTATCCTCTCACATGACATTGACATTGCTTTCCTCACGGAGATCTGGCTGAACAAGATATCTCCCCCTTGCCTAGACATGTTGGTACCACCTGGCTTCTCCCTGATCAACAAAGACAGGATAGATCAGCGAGGAGGAGGGGTTGCTATTATCCACAAAAATAGTCTGGTCATCTAATCCAATCGCTATCCAGTCTCCTATGTGATAACAATCTTACACAATATTGTACAGAGGAGACACACTACAAAGGAGCCACACTGGATGCCATCATTGCACAAAAGAACTCAATCGTGATCAACCACATACTTCCCGTCGACTGGTCTGATCACCACATGATACTATTTCATATCAATCACCCCACTCTCTCCCACCATCCCCCTCAAGATCCTCCCAAATGGAGGAGAAACCTTTCTCTAGCGCCCCTGGATATCCTGGAAGATCAGATAAGCTCACTCCTCCCGGACAACAAAGACCACCTATCTACCAGTGACCTCACTGATCGATACAATTCTGAGCTAGTGTCCTTACTTGACAAAATAGCTCCACTTAAGCTCAAGAGGAGCAGAACCATTCCATCCAGAACATGGTTCAATTCTGACCTCAACTCAGAAAGAGAATCTTAAGGGCCAAAGAAAGAAAATGGAGAAACAACGCGACCGCCATCCAACTGAAATCAGCCTGTAGGAAGTAAAACAACCACATCAAAAACAAGAAATTCAGCTTCTTTCGCGAGGCACTGGACAGTGCCAAAAATAAACCGAAGGAGCTTTATAGCATCATCAGACAACAAACCTCCAAGCCAGTGGCCTCATCCGTACAGGCGTCCAAAGAACTCTGCGACAACTTCACTCACTTCTTCAACAACAAGATCACAAAAATCGAACTATCATTAGCCCTCAACAACTCACACCCCATAAAAAGTATCACAGATGTACCCCATGCTCTCTCTCTGGGCTCTTTGCCCACCCCCTGGCTGAGCTTTCGCCCCGTACAAGAAACGGAGATAATCTCGTTGATCTCCACCGCCAAACCATCAGCGCATATCTCAGATCCCATTCCTCCCCTGCTAATCAAAAAAATGAAACACGCTTTTGCACCACTTTGGGGCAAAATCATAAACAGCTCCTTAAAAAATGGAGTGGTTCCCGACTGCCTTAAAATGGGGCAAGTCATCCCCCTGCAGAAAAATCCCGGTCTAGATGCAACTGATTTGAACAATTTCAGACCTGTATCAAACCTCCCCTTGCTCTCAAAAACACTCAAACGTTGCGTACTTCATCAATTAACACAGCACCTGAATAACCTCAACCTATTGGACCCTCACCAGTCTGGTTTAAGAAAAGGCTGCAGCACAGAAACTGCGGTTCTGAACATCATGGATGACATCCATAGATCACTAGACTCTGACAAATGCTGCCTCCTCATTCTCCTTGACCTCTCAGCAGCATTCGATACGGTGGACCACAAACTCCTCATCGGGGCTCTTAAAGAAAGAGCTGGTCTCGGCGACGTAGTTCTCAAGTGGTATTCCTCCTTTATACACAATCATACACAAAAAATCTAAATCAAGAACTTCACCTCCGAAACGCAGCAAATCAACAAGGGTGTCCCTTAAGGTTCGGTGCTCTCTCTACAACTCTTTAACATCTACATGGAACCGCTATCCAAACTACTCAGAAAAGCCAACATCCGCTTCCACCTCTACGCGGACGATACGCAGATCTATCTAGAAACTACCTCGCTCAAAGACATCCAAAGATTAAACGACGTCTTAAAAAATGTGCAAGAATGGCTGACAAACAATCACTTGAAACTAAATCCAGACAAAACTGAGACACTCCTCATCTCGAACAAGGAGGATAACCCACAAATCGCTGAATGGTTAAAGACTATCGATGCGCTCAAAGGGAATCTTACTCTAGCAGACTCTGTCAAATCTCTAGGCATCACCTCAGACCCAAAACTTCTGAACAAAATCAAACCCTATATTCCAACAAAGGATCTCAAACTGGCCACACAATCTCTGGTACTGTCTAGACTGGACTATGGGGACGCAGTCCTATCAGGAATTCCTAAATCGCACCTGGCACCGATCAAAACAACATTACATGCGGCAGCCAGAATGATCACTGGCATCAAAAAATAGGATCATATCTCCCCTGCACTTAAAGAACTCAAATGGCTTCCAGTAGAAATGCGAAGTAACTTCAGAACGGCCTGCCTAACCCACAAAACCCTCCATACAGGCCAACCCGATTACCTGGCAAAAAAACTCAAAATGGCAGGTCAAGCCAGACATTTAAGAAGCTCTAACTCCCTCCTACTCATCCCACCTAAAACTAAAAGGAAAAGAATAGCGGACTGCTCTTTCACTGTAAACGCCCCCAAAATTTGGAATTCCATCCCTCCGCACATCAGAACCATACCCTCCTTTTTGGAATTCAAAAGTCAACTCAAATCCTTATTCCTTACCCGTTCCCTTGGATGTGGACAACACGGGACAGATAGCAAGCATAGAGCTACATGATCCCTAAGATCCTTGAGACCAAAGAAGCTCCACAGGACAATTATGTCGTTCTATTCCTTGCAATTTGTTTATTGTACATCGCTCACTTGTCATGTTTCTGTTGATTATATACTATGCTCCTACTGTAAAGCGCTCTGATACCTCTGGGTCTTGATAGCGCTATAGAAAACTTCTAAAACAAAATAAAAAAATAAAATGTCCCAGAAATGGGCAGCCCATCAATGTGGCAACAAAGTGCATGCTGCGAGCAGGACAAACCCGATTTGCCCGGCAGCATCCTCTCCTCCTCCATGCAGTTTAGGTGGTAGGCTGGAATTTATAGCTGCTTCGCCTGCAGGAGAAAGCCTGCAAAGCTTGTCCCAACCCTAGTGTCCAAGCTATGAGGACTGTATTTGATTTGATTCAGAGTGGATCACTGTGGAGAAGTGTGGCTCAATGGTTAGAGTGGCAGACGCTGATGCAGAGGTCTAGCCCGGGACCAGGGTTCAATTCCCCGCCTCGGCGGGTCTTGGGCTCATAAATTCCACGGACCTGATAATTCTCGCCTCAGTGCCTATTCCAATCATGGAGTCCCACTCTGCAACTCTGGGCAATAGCTTGCTTAATCTCCACAACGGCCCCCACAACGCTAAGGATGCCTGGCCTCCACCTTGGGGGTGCCCAGGAGTGGACTCTTCACAGGGAAAGCCAGGATGGGTTCCACAGCGGTATTCGTACAAGCGCCTAGAGACCCTTGCGGGTGAGTAGTGCGCTATACAAGTATCAATTTACATTTTACTTCCCAACTGCCTACACTAGGTATGTGCTGGGGCTTCCCTCCGTCATAGTGCCGTCAAGGAGATTTTGTCCACAGTAGCATGAGACCTTGTCACTTCCTCTTGGTTGTCTAGTTTGCAAGCACCCACAATCCTTCCAGATCTCTGCATATAGATTGACTAAGCTGAATCTAACCTACTAACAAGAGCAAATGAGCTGCCCTCTAAAGTAATATCTCTGCCTGACAAGCACCATATTTTCCATCATGATTGTGTAGTATTCCTGGAGCATCTGTTGTATCTACTAATCTCTTAACAGCTGTGTGGTATTCAGACGGAAGCAGTGGAAATAGGAGTCATGTTCTAACCTCTCCTCTGCTTACTCCATAGCAGCTCATCCTCTCCCCATCGCAAATCCAATTTTCTCTCCAGATGAGACTGACAAGTTGGGCAAAAAGACAAGGAAGGTGGGGGTACTCTAAAAAAAATTTCAACACAACTATTTCCCCTTTTATTTCCGTTAGGTATTAAGTACCCTGATGTGATATTATTGATTATAACCTCACAAGGGCATAAATCGGGAATATTGAATTAGGGTCCTAGATATAAACACGACACCCACTCCACGGATTGATGTCCATCATTACTAAAAAACTAAGCAATAGTAAACATTCAACAATGCATGTGTGTTTTCCGACCTACCCCAAAATACATATTTCGCATTTGAAATGGTATAAGGTAAATACACGAAAATTAGTGTTGGTATTGTACGCTTTTCAAGCAATGTCATCATTCAGATAAATGCATACATATATCAGCTGAATGAATTGCGAAAATTACACATGAAATGGCTCTAAATACAGAAAAGAAGGTCGAGACCATTTCATCACATATTTATACAAAGTGCTGTATATGTGCTAGAGGCTGAGGTAAAATATTGTCTCTAGTATACTAAAATAGAAGCTCTGTTCTCTAAGAATAGTTCTACTTTAAGCAGAGTACCATGTGCCCAAAAAAAAGGTAAATATTTTGGAGAATGAACAAAAATAATTTCGCTTTCAGGGGAAAAAATAGTTCCAAATATTTTCTGTAGTTTTGTTTTTCAAAACTGAAGGCCGAATTCAGAGTTCAGGGAACGCTGTGTGCTCATTGTTTTTATTAAGAGTTATTCTCGTTGACTGGAGAGAACATTATTTCAGACAGACCCGCAAAAAATTGGTCTACAACGTCAGGTGAAAGTTCGACCAAGTTCGAAAATGCTGCAACTGTGCAGTTCTCTGCGTGATTGCTATCATCGATGTTTGGATCAGCAATGCTCACAGAAGGCTGTACCTGTTAGGTGCTGCTTTCCTCTCGTACCTCACCGACACCTATTCGTAGTGGCGAAGTCTCAACGAATGCCGTCATCAGAATCGGTAGCCGCTGGGGACAACACGATGCATGAGTCGTTACAGGACCTAGCAAAGTATCGATAACCATTGGTACTGCTGATTGTAGTGTAAGACAGACGTACAAGACGCATTCTTGTCCACATAGCAGACATCGAAGCACAGGTATGACGCAATCTTGCCAGATCGGTCTGAATGAAAGAAACCAGGTTGTACTCAGATCTCTTAGCCGGGCCAATCCGAGGACCTTAGTGATACGGTCTCGGTATCGTATTGCTAGGATCGTTTCTTCCATCGTTGCTAGAGTCTTGTCTGTGGATTGGCTTGTCATATCGGTGCAGAAGGAGCAAAAATAAAATTCCTACCACGAGTCCCAGTATTAAAGGTAGGCCGCCAAAGACAGAATGGACATAATTCGGGAAGATGCCCAGGACTGTTTCAAAGGGTGCTAACAGTCCCGAAAAAATTGTCTTAAATACATGTGCGATGCCACTGGTATCAGACATATTTAAGATTTGGCTTAATATTTCTACGAAATGCACGGGGCAATTTGTCGATAAAAGGGAATGTATCTCTGCTGATGTCCTTGCCACTTGCAGATCATACATTTCTTTTGATGACGTTAAAGGCACAGTTGTCTGTAAAAGAATAGACTTCATTCTGCTTAAAGTATCAATTCGAATAGAAGAGATATTCAACCGAGGCCATAACGCAGCCCCATATCTGGATTGCTGTGTGGATACAATACTTGCACACAGCAAACGGCCCTGGAAGTTACAGTTGTCAAATAGGCTTTTCCTGGCAGCATGCCACAACAGCTGTGGTCACTTACTAAAACGTAACTGCCGTTAGAAAGTGGTCTAAAAAATGGCTCTATCCGTTTTGCAGGCGTGCCATGCAGGTGACATGAAAGGTTATTTGAAGACCCTTCGCAGGCTCCATGCAAATTAATACCTTGACACAGAAGTGTACCGCTTAGTGATTTTTAAAAAAAATTTACCACTAAGGAATACCTCCTTGTTCCCTTCACTATAACATCTGTGTGTATAAGGTAAATACCAGGTTGATTTGATGTATTCTTTACCCAACCTTTCATACTGGCCTGCAGGTATATACTTTTGTCAGTATTTAAACTGGAAAGTTGTTATCGGAATTGTAATCGTTCCGTGTATTATCCATTCAATGACAGGTCTCTCTGACATTGTCAATGGTAATCTCTCGAGTTTTTCAATGCTCAGAATCGTATAGTCTGCTCCTTTTTGTGCCAAACTGATTTGTTTATCAGTAAGGTTAAAGATACCGAATAATGACGTTGTGTTGATTAAACGCCATGGTACGTAGCCTGAACGCAGATTTTGCAACGTCCAACCAAGCTGTACAATAGAACATAATTGAGACTGACCATGTTGTAACATTGGTAAGTCCTGCTCTATTATATCAAAAGCAGATGATACAATGCTGTCCAGTGAATATATTCCGGAGGACAGAGTCGTTAACCCATTGTCCACAACAGAAAGTGATTTTTTCAAATTTATACGATCAATTTCTCGTATTTTTTCTGCTGTCTCAATTTGCATTACTTTCCAAGCTTTGTTATACACAGCGTATATAGCGGCCACTATGAAACGTTTTTGACGCTGTTTGCATGGTCCCAATATGAAATCACGCAAGTCAGCACCGTCTTTAAGTAAAGTCAAGTGTTGCTTAATTTCAGCCAGTGTGGATTTCTCTAGCCACTCAAGGCATAGTTTCCCTACACTGTATGTTGTAACTATCCCTGGATGTTGTCTCTGGGAGTATCTAGGGTCTGGTCTGGTCAATTTGAACCCCTGTGTTTTGTTCAGGAATTTATCTTGACAGTTATTCGTGTCTGTTGGCCAGATCAACAACTTTTTCCAATCAGGATGTGTTCTGCTTTGGTGTAAAATATGGGATACGTCTATCTCCACACCTGTAGTGCTCTCACTATCAGTTATGGGTTTCGGAATAGACGGTGTATTTAAGTCCTTTATCTTAGCTAGGGCAAGACAAGTAGTTTGTTGAATTGTGTCATTCAAGAATATCCTTTGTTCTTGGATCATGCAGGCCCTAAATAATGCTTCTAGGCCTTGTACTTGCTAATCTTTAGAACCCCAGATCGTTTTTGTTTCAATGGTGTTTTTCCGAAATTCAAAACCAAATGTAGACATTTTGTCATAACATTTTTCAGAATAAATCAGTTTAGTATTTGTCAACATTGTTTTCATTCCTGTCCTACTTAACATTTTAAAATAAAACGTTTCTGGATCCCTGTTATTAAACCCTGAGAAGTACTGGAATTTCTCATAAAATGTTTTCGAACTGCCTTTTGGTGGAGTTGGACAGTGTTCCCACTGGTTATAAGATAAAACATTTCTAGGCTGAGCAGTTTTATGCAAATAGTGATCACCATAATGGTTATAACAGTATAACTCTTCATAATTCGATGAACCCTGTAAGTAATCATGTTCTGTGAATTTTGCTGACATTACTAAATCTGACATCATATTATTAATGTTTTCAAAGTCCCAATCATCTGAGAATGTACTTGGTGTCACAAAGTCACTTAATGAAACCTTGAACTGATGTGGATATTTCAAGAGTTCAACCGGGCCAAAAATGTCATAATCAGTTCTGTCCCATGCTACCCCACCGGGTATTGGATTGGCTGAGATGTTCACAGATGACAGTTCTCTTTTCTCGACGTGGGAGGATGTGTGAGGCTTTAGGACCAAGTTGATGTTCTGACTTGCTGTGTCCATTGTACTATATTTTACATCAATGAATTTTCTCAAACAGAGAATCTTGATGAGCCAAAGCAGGAAAGTAAGTACACCTAACACAATCCAAAATTCAATCCATGGTGAAATCAGATATGTTTCTTTTAGTTGGTGAAAAAGTTCAATTACTTTGTCTTTGAAAGTTTTTGTTAGAGGCGTTTCTTCATGCTCGCTTGGATCTTCAGAGAAGTTGTCGAAATTAATGAAGTGGCTAGATGCAGTTCTGTCAATTATTGGAATTTTTTCCGGATTTTCATTTGCTTTTGCATTTTTCATTCTTTCATTAGCATAGTCAGAGGCTACATCATTGTAGACTGGTGTTTCTTGACGAACTGTTGTAATTTGGGTTTCAAGAGGCACAAGTTCCATGGCATTATTGCATAGTCCTTTTTTTATTCACTGCAGGTTTATTAAATGTGATTAGTCTCTCAGTATGAGCCTCTTGGATTGTAGCAAATTTCGGTATTCTGCTATTTCTTGGGAGTCCACTTGGCCTACTACTTATTATTGGCCACATGATTGTGGTTTTACCAGGTCGATGGATACAACTCTTTTCTCCCTTTTACCAGCAAGGGGCGGTAGTACAACTGATCGTGTTCCGCTGCTAGCTAAGACAGGTACTGCTTTTCAGTAAGAAGGCCCAAATTCCTTCTTTACCGCGATCTTTTCTCTGACCAGATCCCCAATCTTTGGAATCCAGACAGGTCTTGCTGGGACAGGTGGTTTTTCTTCAGTGGCTGTCTGCTGTTGTTTCAACTTTATGTTACTTAGGTTTTTTCTTGTTACTTTTAAATCCTGTAAAACAGCCAAAGGATTTTTCTTCTACCACTGAAGTATGACTATCAAGATCCTGAATAAGCATTCTAGTTCCGAACAATAGTTCGTATGAAGTGAGACCTTTTAGAGAATTTCTTGGCAGATTATTAAAACTACGTTGGACACTTGTTAAATGTTTGACCCACCCATCACCCGAACCTAATACCCTCGCCGTTATAGATTGCTTTATGTCCCGGTTTTTTCTTTCCACAACCGCATTTCCCTCAGGATGGAAGGGAGAAGACTACCGCAATGCAATGCCCATACTGTTCATGGCCTCTTTGTAAGCTCGAGAGCTAAACGCAGGACCCTGATCAGAATGTAGCATGCCAATTGCGTATGTGCCGATAAATACTCACAAATCTTTTATAACAGTTCTGGCGTCAGCCGAGTGCTGGGGCCACATTTTTAAGTGAATTAGGTCTTTATTAATTATGGGACGCATTTCTCCGACTGGATTTCTGCGCTATAGATAGCCTGATGATATCTAATAGTGGTATCTGGGCTACAGGCTGGTCCGGTTCACAACTGCGATCTCTGTTGCAGTCCTCACAATTTTTGCAAATTTGTAGATATCTACGCTCATTCCCGGCCACCAGTACTCTGATTGTAGTTCCATCAGAGATTTCAGGATCTCTTGGTGTCTCAGACCCAACCCCATATGTGCTTCTTGTAACAAGAAGATTCTCCGGTTCGTGTTTGGAATTACTCTATCCCCCACTCCAGGGATTCGAGCAAAGGGAACGGAGTTTGCATCAATTATGTATGTATTACTGAGTGGATAGTTGAGAGGTAATGCTGCATAATCGCCTTTTGATGAGGCTTTTACCGCCAGCATGGTTTCCCCATCTATGTATTTTTCTGAACGTTTTTCAGTGGCTACGGAAGCCGGTTGAACCGCTTCCGCTGTGGCTGTGTTTGCCAATGAATTCCCTGCAACGTGAACGCCAATAGGTCGATGACTCTTTCGTAGATCTTTCTTAACAAGAACTACTTGTTCTCAAAGCGTTTTATGCTTTATTGTGGCACCTGTGTCATCTTTGTAACCGTTTTTGATCCATGTCTGCATGTCACTGTTGTATGATTCGACGCAGAAATACGAATCGCACACTATTAGTGTGGGGAATTCGCGATCGGCATTTTCAAGCGCCATCTTTAAGTTCTTATTTCAGCTCGTTGAGCTGAACATTTCCTGAGTGATTCAGTTTTGGTAATCATTGGTTTGAATTTACCAGAGCGCCAGCGACCTTTAACAATCGCGCACGCTGCATTGTAGGATTTCTTTTCTACATGGTAGTGTTGTGAGAATCTGTCCATATAGATTACGCAGGTATATTGCTCTAGAGGCAGGATTTCAGCTGGCAGAGGATATTCTCGTTCATATACTAGATCATCTAGTTTTTTCAGTTTTTGGGCAAAATAGTATTTCACGTCTTCTGTAGCAAAGGAATTTTCCCATTCTATCCATTTTGGATCTAAGACCATTTTAATCAGATTACGTGGACTTGTTAACGCCTCAAGGGCTGGTTCTGATGAGAAAACAGCTATTCTTCTGCCTTGGGCTAGGGCTCTTTCTTTTGCTACAGCAGTTTGAACCGCAGTCAGAATTTTTTCTGTAGAGCTGAATTTCATTTCAGCTTGAGTGTACAAATGTGATTTGTAAGCTATAGGTACCGTTTCTCCCTAATTAGAGGTCAGGTATGTGAATACGTATCTTCCTGGGATGACTCGGATTACAAGATTGCGTATGTTTTCGCGAGTTTGTAATTTTGTTTTAGCTAACATGTCTGTTTGCAATGATCTCAAAATCTCTGTGTTTCTGAGTCCAATCTATTTGTTTGATCTATTATAAATTCATAGAGAGGTTTATACCTTTCTGTATAATTTAGAATGTATGTTCTTCCGAAATTCAGGAAACCTAGTATTGATTGTAAATTCCTAAGCGTTTTTGGTGCTTGGAGTACAGCACATTTCTCTAAGAAATTGTCTGCCAGGCTTTTGCCTTCACTTGATAATTCATATCCTAAAAATAGGACAGTTAGATGGGCAATTCGTGACTGTTTGAAGTTGAATTTGTAACCCTCTAACGCAAACCCAAGTATTATGGTGTTCACCCTTTTTAAGTGAGTCTCCAGGTCATCATCTGTGAGATAGATGTCATCGACATAGGATAATGCCTCATCATCATATATTTGTAGTAACTCTGTTACCCTTGCTGAGAATAATCCTGGGCTATTCTTGAATCCCTGTGGGAGTTGGCAAAATTGTTTTTGCGATCTCATTATTGAGAAAGCGGTCAAATATCTGCTTTCAGATGCAATGTTCTGACAGAAGAATCCATTAGAGATATCTAATGTCATTTTATATTTTTTGCGCATAATGTTATTCATTAGTGCTGCACTATGTGAGTTTTGTACTGCAAATGTTTTACTATAGGAGTTAAGGTGTCTGTAGTCCAAAACTAGACAATATGAATTGTCTGGCTTTAAGACAGGAAACAAAGGATTGTTCATTTGAGAGGTGCTTGTTTCGATCACCCCTTGATATTCAAGTTGATCTAAGATCTCCCTGACTTGCTTTTTAGCTTCTTGTTTAACTGGGTACTGCCTTTGTGCAGTGGGCTGATTTTTTAACTGGATTTTGTGGTGAGGTGAATCCTCATCCCATCCTACATGATTTTTGTATAAAGCAGGAGCTTGGGCCACTGCCCATTTTCTTGCCAATGTGTATTTTTTATGAATCGGGATATGATTCGAGAAGGCAGGCATAATCATTTCTTCGCCATGAGGGCACTCCCTGACAAACTCTAGTGGCCAGTCTTTCTCAGCTAATAGAATGTCATAGCCTTTTGAAAATATTTCCCAAAAGAGACCTTTTATTTTCCTAGTTTTATCTCCCTCTATACGTAATGTTATTTCATATAGTTTATGGGGCACACTAACTCGTGTGTCTGCAGTTTCCACCTGAATGTATTAATTCGTGTCCACTTTCTCCAGAAGATTCATCAGGATCTTGCGAGCTATGGTCACTTCTGCTGCGCTGTCTAGCATTGTCTGTGCCCACTCTCCGTTATTCAGTTGTGCTCTCAGAATTCTCGGCATGTTTAATTTTAATACTTGCTACCTTCTTTCTGGGAAATTGTAAATTTTTACTTTGATGAGCAGGTTCCTTGTCTTTGGACTTGACGTGCTCTTCTCTGTGTTCTGACCGTCCTCTTCTTTCCAATTTCTGTGAGGAAGTTCGAGAAAGATTGAGTGAGAAGGATCGAGAGGGACGTGTATCAACATCTTTATATCTGTCAGGTTTTCTTATTTTATCCCTATCTCTAAGGTTATATCTTTTTCAGAGGGCTCCCTTTGGGGAGACTTGTCTTCTCGGCCTGGAGATCTCTCTCTCCGCTGAGGAGACCTTCCTCTGGACTGGAAATGTTTTTCCCTGGGAGTGGATTGTGTATTACCATCCCAGCTCTTTTTTGGAGTTTTTAAATTATTTTTAATAAATATTTTTTCAGGATTTTCAGTCAGTTGGGGTTTTACCGGTTTCCGGCCCAAACTATCTCTTCCTAGCTCTTCATAGGATTTTTCTATGATTCTGGCAAGTTCAAATGGTTGGTCTGCTATAACTGTTTCCTTAAATTTTTGGCAGATCGCCACAGATGCTGCTTCTCCTTTTATGTTGGCTAATAATATAGCCGAGACCTTCTTGAAGTCTTTCAGTAATTTCATACCCAGAGTCAAAGCAGTTTCTGGACCGTATTCATTTTGAATCTGTCTTAGTACATCTGATATGACCGCCATAGACGGGACACCATGTGTTTTTGTGTAGATGGAAGCAAAGACTGTGCCCCAAGTGTCATAGTCTTCCACATGTGGTGCGATCCCCATTGGAAGACAGATAGTCAGAATTCTGTGTTTCTCAGTAGGAGTAGTATTTGGAAATACTGCCTCTATTTGAGTAATTGTTTGTGCTAACCAGAATGGAATTTGTTCCAGTTTTATGGGTACTTTACCAAGTCATGATTGTATGTTCTGTGGTGTGATTTTGTTTGTGTTCCCCTGGTGAGGGGTCTGCTGTGGAATATTAATTGTCGGTTGGACTATTGAAGTCCGCATGACATATTGGACCAATTGTCTATGTATTTTAATTAAGAGTTTTAGCTGAGCTAAAAGTTCAGGAACTGACATTTTATCAATGTCTGGATGTGGTATGTAGCTGGCTAGAACCGGCCACGTTGCTCCTGGTCTACCTAGTGGACCGAGCCTGGTGATGTGATTATTATGTTTTAGGGCGCCATTAAACCACAGCGGGTGCTCTTGGTGATTTAGTGGGATTTCAACGTCCTCGAAAGGAGTGTATTCATCCGGGGGTTCCTCTATTTTGTAATAGTGGAAGTCTTTTGTCACAGCGTGTGCTGCTGGAAAATGTATCCATGAATAGAATACCTCTGTCTGCCGATATTCATGTGCCCCTACCACGAGTATGACTGTACCACCTCGTGGTGTCAGTCCGTTTTCTATAAGTTTAAGAGTTATAGTTCTTCTTACATTATCCGGGATGATAATTGCACCCGGTTCATTTTCATTAAACCCTGTAACATTGAAACCCGGTTGATTCGCATCTACTGCAGCTCCACCGGTTTCGTTGCTGTCGCCGTTAGTTGACATTTTGTTTAATAAAAGTTTGCAGAGCAGGTTTCCAAGGAAACAAAGATTAGGTGCACAATATTTTGGAACACTGTATCCTTCAACGTTGACTAAACCAAAAACTAATACATAGGATTCTCATCCTACTAAGTTCCGGCGGATATTAACCTTTCACCCACTCCAGACGTCTTTTGGAGTTTTTACGGGAAAAAGGGGTTCTGTGTGAAAAAGCACGACTGAGTTACTCTAGTGTCTTGCATTAGATTATCGCCTTACCAAATGTTGGGCGCCATGTAGTGTAGTTCCTATTTTCCCAATAGGCTCTGCGCATTGGAATAACATAAAAAGCAGTGTAGACGTAGGACTGAGGTCATCTAGGTCTCTACTGACTATGTTAAATTTAAGTTAGGTTTGCGCCAGCTAGCTCAGAGGTCACTGGAAACTTTCTTGAATGAATAGGGAGGGATAAACTTCCCTGGCTCAGACAAGAAGGGATTCAGTTTCCGACAACCGCATAAACATGACAACTTTGCTCCCTCAGAATAAGAGTGTATCTCTAGAGTCGTGTGAAAACAATAGACAGCTATTTCACTCAGTCAGCAGTGCATACTTAGTTTCACCAGAGTGCAGAGAAATAGAGAGACGGGCGTTTTCAATAAAAGGTGTTATTTATTGAGCAGTCTTCTTTCTCATGCAAGAGAAATGAATTACCGCAATTGCAATACTTTAAGTAAAGTAAAGTGCGTACAGTAAAAGTAGTATTAGGAAATAATACTGTAAAAGCATTGATATGGTTTCTTAGCCATATGATACTTTAAAACAGATAAAATATATACATACATAAATACATTGATTAATGTACTCAACTGGTGCTTCTAACTAAGCCTACCCCGGTGTACCTGACCTAAGCCTAATACTTGGGAAGGGATTAGTAAGTAGCAGTTTAAGTTAAGTTGTTTAAGATTGTTTTGCCAAGAATCTGCATCAAGAATTCTCTTAAGGGTTTAGTCAGCTCCGTACCTTGGTAATAGAATGTGGGAGGTCTGGTATCTCTTTCCTCAGGACTCGATCTCCCAGCAACCCGCAAGGGTAGTCTGGAAACACCGGAGCTGGATTTTCTCGGCTGGAGAAAAAGACAGCGTCTCTCTCAGTGCGTCAAACAGGAGGGGCGGCTTCCGCGGGCTCTCGCATCAGCTGGGCTCTCGGGCAAGTAGATGGCCGCTCTGCTCCAAACCACCGTGTCTTTGCTTAAGGCAACTGTTGGTATTTTATACCTGGAAGGTGCCGGGTTTGACGTAAGGTTGGACATAAGACGTCACTAAGAACTAATAGTTCTTTCTGGACTTCAGGAGTTGTTGTTCAAATCAAAACAAAAGCAGGGGGGATTTTCCCGGGCTGCTGGAGGCTTGGTTTGTTTAAAGAACGCGTTGTGCTTTCTAGGAGCCGATGGGAGTAGCTGTGCTGTGGTTTGGACTGCATGGGCTATTACTGAATATGGATCTGATTCTTATGCCTTTATCAGGATATTATTGATTATAACCTCACAAGGGCATAAATCGGGAATATTGAATTAGGGTCCTAGATATAAACACGACAAGTTGTGCTTCAAAACCTCGTTCTCGGATGTGAGAGCTTACCTAGGACTGTGTGAGAGTGTAAACACCAAAGGAAACCCTTGAGTTCGTGTTATATCCTGCACAAATGGTTGTACAAAACAAGCACGTTGGCAGATGAAAACAAAGCTCCGTTGGGGTTCCATTTATAAATCTAGCTCCTATTGAGAAAAGTGTAGCCAAGTCTTTAATGTAAATTCACTAGAAATGTAATGCGTCCTTGGAGAACTCGCTGCTTTCTGTAACTCCACTAAACCAGCCCCTCTCCCTCAAGGTAAAAAGGAAAACCTAGTCCGTTATTCCCAAAAACGAAAGTTAACACCACAACTGCCAGGTTAGCTCTCACTTCTGCTTACATGATTCAGCATTTTCATTATTTACTAAGCACGAGTCAATACTGTAGCATTACCTCACCTCTAAAATAGTAGCCGCACGAGTGCAGCGCGTGCTGTAACGCGATTTCTCCCCTCTTGTTTCGGAGCCAATGACAGGATATTCAGCCTTCTGAATTTGCCAACGTTGTGGGAACATGTCCAGTAATTGAGAGGTGATCCGCTATGCAGAGTGGTTCCAGGTCCCGCGTGGGTTGAGTCACACCTTTTCGCAATATTGTTCCAAAAAAAGGTTCATCACGGACTGTCTGCACTGGTTGAGCTACCCCTGGTTGCAGCGGCTCAGAGTCAAAACCATTTATTTGCTGCTGTTCTGGTTCGGAGTTAGTGTGTTCCCTCCACCTGCAGAGTTCCATACACTGTAAACTTAAAATTAGCAAAGCAAGCAGTCCTGACATTAGCAAGCCTGCAAACATATATAATAGGCACTAAAAGTTTTAAAGTGATTATAAGTGAAGATGCTTCTCTTCAAAACGGATACATATATAAACAAGCACGCGCCTCGCGCAGCAGCAGGGGAGGGGGGAGAGAGGAGTGGGTCTACGTGATTCCCTTGCGGGAGCGAGTAGCAAGGCACGATAATTGAGAACATATGGTGCCAGCTGCTCGCTCCCGCAAGTGAATCTTCAGACGTGCATGCGTTGCCATGGGAAGCAATGCAACGTGTGCACGTTTGTGCCTGGAAAGCTGTGCCGATTACTAAAGGTCTCTTTCCTATGCAGCACATGCACGCTGCGTAGGCGAGACCTAAAACCAACAACATACATGGTTACACTGGCTGATAGCCAAAAGGAAGAGTTCTCCCGGTATAGTTTTAGGTTCAGAGGAGGGAGAGAAGAAAACCTGTGCTAGGGGGGGTACCTCTGATTAGACCTATATTACTTTTTCACATAAATGTATCACAAATACATTAAGAAAGGATGCTATAAGTAAGAGGAAGTCCTGTAATTTCTTCAAAACATTATTTTATTATTTTTCTTTGTTGTTTTTTGTTTTGCAGTTTGTCTATTTATACATAAATACAAATTATTTTGTGACACGCCGAGATAATCTTAAATAACAAATTGTCTAAATGAAATTTAAACTTCACAAAGTGCAATTGAAGCAAAAAACCCCAAACAGTTCATCTTATCCTATTGTCATTCATTCCATCATGCATACATCTACATTCACTACCCACTCTAAAAAGACAGATATGAACATAATAACAAAACCTCACATAAGACTAACACAAAATATTCAGGGTAGACCTCTATGGCTATGAAGAGAGAAGTCCTACCAATTAATCACTTGTTGATCTGCACATTATTTACAAATTTATAATACATATACGGGTCTTTGGTGCGTACGGCCTACGTACGTTTCGGTGACAGCTGACATTTAAATCACCTTCTTCAGGGCCAAGACATAGAGAAGACAAATTGGACAGAACATAAATACAACAGTTAAAAAACGGGGGGTTCTTCAATTTCTGAAAAAATGAATGAAAAACATTTGTAAATATATTTACATTACATAGTACAGTGAACATGTATTTAAAATATTTCTAATGATGCATCCTTTTTTTTGGAGATCGTTTTGCTAGATCAATCTATATACGTACATAACTAATTTGGCATGCTATAGTTTTAGGTCTCAGGAGGAATCCTCTTGGCTGATAGCACCATCACAAAAACAACTGTGACTCAACAGAATCCTACATTACCTTCTGCCCCCTTGGAAAGCATGGAGGGAATGGATGGCATCCTAAGAGATTTAAACGCTGACACTCAGACAGAAACATCAAATAATACATCGACCCGAAGCAATTACCAAAAGAAACACCCCCATGACGACCCAGTACCCGATGTAGCAGTTTTAAAATCGCAGAAACAAAACCCCAGGTATCAACTAAAAAAACAGGAACGCAAGAGATTGAGAAAGTCAAGTCATAATAAGGAAAAAAGAGGTCAAGTAATAACTTCGATTCCTCAAAAACAGGCCCAAGAACAATCTACAATAAGTGACCACAAGATTAATTTGCATGAAACAACTCCCAGAAACGGGCTAGCAGAAGAGAAGGCATCAATCACAACATTGAAAAGTCGTCCAAACTGAAATTTCAATCCAATAATCGTGGAATATTTACTCGATCGTTAGACCTGACACCAATGCAAACAATCAACTAAAAAGACCTCCGGCAACCAGCCCTTTCCAACAAGCACTAAAATAAAGATAGCAAATTACAGCAAATTCCATGAGTAGAACAACGCATATCCCAATATTTCTGCAAACAAGTAAACGCACAAACCAGCAAAATTGTGGTAGAACTGCTGGATCCACCGAAACCTAGGCATAGCTTGGAAATTCAGACTTATCACTCCCCTTTATCAGGAGAACAAGTCTACCTGCAAAAAACAAAACCAGATGAAAACAATCCTGCTGTGATAAAAACAACTTGCCCCCAAATCTCAACTGAGGGGATTTTTCGGTCAGGAGAGGCCATACTCAGTGGAATTTCTGCAAGTTTACATCTCCATAAAACCGATCATCGCAAAAGCAATGAAGGACAAATTTGCTCAGAAGGCCTATTAATGCTAGAACTGATTCCACATTATATCTCAAGGGGAAACTACGACATTCTCAATTGTAGCGCAATATTAAAGCTAGCAAACTCGATTGAAACACTAAAATATCTAATCACAAACCATATAGCAAGCATTCAATCCTATACACTCCCAAATGCAAATGGGAGGAAAAGGACAGTCGTAATCTGGAGCAATTAAAAAAAAACTACAACAGAAGTTTGGAGTGAGAGATTCCTTTGCTAAATGGGGAATCAAAATAAGAACAGTAGAAACAGAACGATACCCAGACCCACTAAATCAGACAGCCGAGTTAAGATCAGTAAGGCATAGTGGATTACTCCGGGGGCAGTAGGACCCACAGCAAATGCCCAGGAGAGCTGGTCAAACTAACGTATTGTCCATCAAGATACATCAGAAGTAAACAGTGAAGCGCGGAAAGTCCTTTTCTCAACTACTTGGGGCATGGAGATAAAGGAAAACAAGGCATGAAAAAACAATCTACTACTGTGCTCTTGGAATATTAACGGCTTAGGCAGAAAGGCAGATGAGGTAGATTTACAAACCTTTCTTTAAAGATTTGATATACTCCTACTTCAAGAAACGTGGACTATGGCACCAACGCAGATCTGTGGCTTTAAAGAACTCCAGCAATCTGCCACCAAAAGCAAAGCATCCGGCAGACCTTCTGGCAGTCTATCAATCTACCTCAGTACAAGCATACCATGGCCCTATGATCAGATCAAACTGGGACAAACCTGGATCCAAAGTATAAAAGTCTTACTATCGCAAGATCCACTTAATCGCCTGCAATATAACAGCGAGGAAAGGATATTACTAATATGTAACATATACATTCATCCAGCACCAAAAGCTAAAAAAAGAGAAAATTATGACTCTCCAAGATTGATCCAATCATTGCAATGAACCTTCCCCCAGGCAGGAATCTTGCTGTCTGGCGGCTTTAATATGTTCTTACTGCAAGGGATCAGGCGCACATGAAACAACACACCAAATATATGAGCAAATGATTCCCCCAGTAATTACAAACTGTGAGAAGGTGGCCTGGCATATGCTGTCCACTAGTTTTAGTGGGCACGTTGTACCAGTCCAAAGAACCCTTATTAGTGATAGGTTTAAGACAACCTTTATTGAAAGCTATCCTAGTGGTAGCTATGGAGAGCAGTCTTTAGGCTAAGACTTGAAGGAGTGTAAAGCAGCTTGGTTTACCAGATTATAACGTCTTTAATGTCTAAATGAAAGGAGAACCACACAAGGTAAATATATAAAAAATATATGTATTTATTACTAAACACTCTCTAGTAATCTCTTCATGAGATTACAGAGCAAAGTACACACTTTTAATGCAATAGAACTTCAGTAAATAGCACAATGTACACTGGGCCCCAGGGGGGGACCAAACCATATATTAAGAAAGTGGTATAAGAACCACAACTTGACTAGACACAAGGCCTAGAGCCTGTAGAATCGCTGGAACCACAAGGAACCACCCAAGGTAGTGACATAGGGTACCCACGGGGGATGCGTGCAGTGTGAGAAACAGCCACTAGACGCCGTTCGCTTCTGTGGGAAAAGTCACGGTTGGGATTTTAAAGATAAAGGACACTTAGGAGAGGACTGTGAGCAAACCCCTTTAGACTTAAGGGGTTTTAGGGCCAACACCCAGGGGAGAACCGGAGTACTCAAGTTACTTCACCCAGGGAAGCTGGGTGCATAGGTGTCAATTAAATGGTGTCGGGAATCGTCGTTGATTTCAATGGCGATCTGCTGCAAAGTGCTGCTGCCGTGGAGGAGAAAAGTGTCCGGTGTGATCCAAGCCTGGATCGAAAATGTGAAGAACCTGAAAGCAGAGGGAATATAAAGGTATAAACCCAGGCCAAACAGAACAAGAAGGCACAAACAAGGCTATTTAAAACAACAAAATGTATAAGACCAAACACAACAAGGTACTATACTGATGTATAAACATATTTTAATTATACTGATAAAAAAGGATTAAACACATACAATTATATGCATATAATTTGTTTGATACATTTGATACAATAAAAAACGTAATTGCTTTTCTTATTAAAAAAAATCGTTATAATGGAAACACTGGAGTGGTGTTGTAGTTCTTTCAAAAAGTAGCGTGGGAGGCTGTTTTCTGTCAACGTGTTTCGACACGCATTGGTGTCTTCATCAGGACAAAATCTCATGCAGCCAAATTTCTACAGAGAAAAATACTTTTAGATTCCTCGGATACATAGTACCATGTGTTTATAAAACCAGTTTTAAGTTTTTCTTTCTATTCTAGAGACAGCATGATATTTCACTGAAATAGCCAGGTTTGTAAAGAGCAATACATTCAGTCATAAAGCTGAAGTTGAAGTTATCACATAAGAATAAATGATGATGTATCTTGTCTCATCGTACACTTGATTCCTGGATGTAAATTTTAACAAATTTAATAAATACAATCTGTTACATGATAACACTAGTTTGATGTATTTTCAAAATCATATAGGAGAGAGAGAAGAAGGGGTGAAATAAAGTAGTCAAGGGTTAACAGACCATTCATTATTATAGTCACTGGTGTAACTATTGGGGTTAGTTTTAATTAAAAAAAGGCGTTCCTATCTCTAAGGTCCCAACCTAATTTTTGAAACCAGCTAATATCGCCATAACCTTAAACTATCTCTATTTTAAGTATCCTCTACTCTTTTTATTCGTTTCAGTATGGCAACAGTAGCATGATGAGAGCAAAGAATCACTCACCTTTGTTAAATGGGAAAACTCAATTTCCCTGGAATTTAGTAGTTTTTGAAAAAAGCCAGGTGATAATTATAAGGCTGGAATAATAAAAAAAGGCAATGAACAGATTTCTTAATTTATATTACAAAGTCATGTCTCTTATTTCACCATAACTATTATAGGGCAATGTTCAAGGTTTCAAGGTTCCAGATATTCTAATCTACTGGGTCCTTACTCTTCACCTACCCATCGCCGCCGAGCTCGGCGATGGGTAGGTGAAGAAGTAAGGACACGGGAGTAGAGAGCCATACCTGATGGTTTCCACCCTGATGTACCAACCCGCCGAGCCTTGTTGTGGCTTTTAATTCCTGACCATTAGGCATAGGATAAAGCCACAGAGGTAACAATAGCCGTATTTTGGTATTAGGCACATGACACTAGCATGTTGTTGATTGTTTGTAGACCTTGTCTTCATCCATTGTAGGTCCTGATGAATCGCGGGTTTATTACCCAGGCGAGAAACATGTCGACCAAACCCTTTTAATTCTTAATCTAATCTAGGGTCAGTATACCTAACTATCTGGCACCTAGTGAGTTAGATTCACGTTTTTAATTGCAGTAGGGGACCCCCAGAATAAAGTGGTTTCCGGTACCCTCTACTACATTTTAAATCACCACCCAGGCTACATACTACATCACCCGCACAACCGCACTTCACCAAAAGGCAGTTGGATCAAAAGATCTCCGCCAAAGAGCCCCTCTTTGAGGTGAGCCCGTCGGGATTGCACCGCCTCCCCGACGAGGAGCAACGCCGATGATGAAGCATGACACCTGTGAGGGTGTGTGAGGCAAATACATTCAACAAAATGGATGCCCTAAGGTGTCACATTTTCACCTTCGGTCTCGCCAGATACACATACTCCCTTCTATAAGGAACAGTCCAGCACCCTTTACTGTTGACCCATGCATCAAAGAACAACCCCGGAGAATGGATTCCGAAGGCTGCAGAGGGGCCCTGCTCGTGCATGGGCACCCTCTCACACAAAACCCAGCACCCTGTCTTCAGGATTGATAAGGCCTTCCATAGGGGTGACTGCTATATATGTGTAGTGATATAAGGTAGATATAGGGAACCTATATCTAAGTAAGGGGTGCATACACCACCTTACACAGGCTACTGAAGCGGGCCTGTAATGTCATTTTGGATGGCTGCCCAGAGGTGGCATAATACATTCTTCAGCCCCTGGTAGGCCTCTCGGGTACCTATGCCCTGAGTACATGGTCTACCATATACTGGGGACTTATAAGGGTACCCCAGTAAACAAACTGGAGTGTTCCTAAAGTACATGGAATCATTTTAGAAGAGAAAGCAGATAAGCTGGGGCCCTGCATAGCAGGATCCCAGCCAAACTAAGTCAAAAACCATCAAAATACCAGGAAAAAAAGTGGGGGCAACCATGTAGTCAGATTCCACCTTCCTACACAAACTATCATAAAAAAAAATCACTATGGCCAATTCTGTGCTTCAATATTAGCTGAGACAGCGATGATGACTTTAAACGGTTGCTTTCCGCAAGATCAATCAGCAAAACCAAATAGAATATCCAAGCAGACACATTCTGACCTGGACTATACAATAGTGGACATTAAGCTATTACAAACGCTCTCTAGCTATCAAATAACTCAGAGACTTGAGCGATCATAGCCCTCAGCTAATTGACCTTCAAATTCACACACCAAGAGCTGCAGAAAGTAATGATCTGTTCAAAGTCTCGAGCCCTTACAATCTAAAAAGGCTTGCGTGAACGGCAAAAACGTGGATGAAATTTCTAAAAAAAACTCATCATCGAACACTCGAGTAGAAAATTCGACACAGCCATCGGCAATTTGGGTCAATATGACCACAATGCTGATTTCTAAATTTCCATTGCAGAACAGACATCAAGGGAACAACCAAAGTGTAAAAAAACAACAGAGCCTTCAGGCTCCTTAGCAGTGGAAAAAAAGGGCATTGAACCGAGAAATACGAAATCTATGCAGAAATGGCCTAGCAACAAGTAAAGAGGAAAAGCTCCAAATAAATCAGTTACGGCAGAATTACAAAAAAGAAGTTTGGATGGCAAAGAAAACACAACAAACTGAAATCTGGTTAAAACTACTAGAAACAAGTAAATCAAATATTAACAAAAGATTTTGGGCCGAAATAAATAGCATAGTAAACGAATCTTTCCGTCCACATAATGCAAATATCCTAGAGGCAGACTCGATAGTCCATCTAACTAACAAGGACAAGAACATCAATTACCAAATTAAGGATGCAGATTATAACGCAGAGTATCAATTAGCAAACAACAACTCAGAAAATCTGTTTGAGAAAAGCTGGATCCGATCCAACCAGGTTGAAATGATCATAAAAAAACTATGATCCAACGGAGTGCCAGGTCCAAACGGCATACCGATTGGTCTATTTAAACACGATAGATCCTTCTGGGCAGATTATTTTACTCCACTATTCAACCATGCTTTTCAAACCAACAGCGTGCCAGCATCTTGGAGAGGTTGCGTTCTGCATCCAATATTCAAAGCGGGTGCAAGGTCGGACCCAGCGAATTACAGATTAATCTCTTTAATTGATGTAGAAGCAAAACTATATGCATCAAATCTCCTGATAGCTTTAGAAGAATGGGTCACTTATAGCAAGATCATTCCAGTCACAGAGACTGGCTTTAGACCTGGTACAAATATGATGTGTAACCTTCTCGCATTGAATTTCATGGTTGAAAAATCCAAGCAAAAATCCACCAAATTGTACACCTGCTTTGTCGACCTAAGAGCGGCGTTTGACACAGTACCCAGACAACTGCTGTGGCAAAAAATGACGAATTGAGGTGTCCCTCCACTACTACTACTGCGGGCCATCGTCAATTTATATACATCCACTTGGGTCCAGATAAAACTGGGTAGCGGAGAATGCACCACAGCAAGGATTCCAACGCACATCAGTCTAAAACAGGGATGCGTGCTGGTTCCTAGTCTTTTTACATCTTCACTGCAGACCTGGACAAGGGGCTTTCAGAAGTTCAAAGTGACCCCCCGAAAATCGCCCACTATAAAACAAGAAGTCTGCAATACACAGACGACATTATTCTATGCAGTCAAGACACCTGCAAGCCTACAGCACTCAATCACAAAGCTGGTTGAATACACCAAAGCCCACGGCTTGTCTCTGTATCTGAATAAAACTAAGGTTATGTGTTTCTCAGCAAACACAGCGCCCAACAGGAAAAAATGAAAGTGGTATGCAGCAGGAAACGGAATAGAGCAGTGTGACTCCTACAAATTCTTGGGAGTAGTGGTCTACACAATGTTCACTTTTAAAGAACACCTAAACTCCAGAAAAGTTCAAGCAAATAAACTTCGCTTTGCATTCAAAACATGTTGAAACTGAAAATACAGTGTCCATCAAACTCCCACCTACTAAAAGTCATTGTTGCCAAGTTTCTCCAAAGTTTTATTCAAAGGTCAAGACGTCAACTTCCTGAATCTCCAACAATCAGGTTTATTTCAACAAATTTTCCGATTACGCAGTTCACGTCACAAGCTCAAGTTTGCTTGGAATTCGGGCTATCAAACCAACATCTCATCAGACAAGCTGCAATAATAAAAATGTGCTGGAAATTAAAAGAAGTGCAAGAGGATTCCTTGTTGGGGTATTGTTGGACAGAAATGAAGAACCAACCCAAAGGACCAAAAGTCTGGCTCACTGTACTCGAACAGACATTAACAAAGCTAGACATGCACAATGCCTGGAATACCGATTATAGTTTAATCACATTAAAAAAAGTAGTCAACAATGCTGCAAAACATGAAGACAATCATGGCCAACCATGAAATGCAGACTTAGCGGACAGACAGCAGAATCCCTTATACACCTAGTGTGTATTTGCCATCTGTGAACTATTTGAGAAGGCATTATTTACTCTATGCATTCTGTTCCTTCCAAGTTACATCTTGTCGACCAGCCATAATGCTATTATTAAATAGCCACTGATTACAGACCTCATGTAGGGCAGCCAGATTTCTGCAGAAAGTTAGCTCACTATTATTAAAATCAAATACATAGTGTTCATAGGTATACCGTATTAGCAGCATACTGATAAGTACATATACTATTTGCACACGGCTTTTAACCACGAATGTAATAACACCTGCCATTTGCACAAAACTTTGAACCCTGAAATAGATGACTGATAACCAGAGGTCTTGTAATATTAAGTTTACATTTACATTTTACACATGACTTTAGCCAAGCAGCTGAGGACTCATGCACATTTTTGCACTCCAAGCACACAACCATTGATAAGCACATGATTTTAGCTATGTCATTGAGGATTCGCGCTCACTTTTTGCATACACTCATTGCAACGAAAGTTGACGAACACCAACAATGAGCATCACATTGTATAGTGATATTGCAATTTTGCCTATGATTTTAGCACATGATTTTAGATAGAAGTCAAAAGATGGACAAAATTGAAAAACAATTTGTACATTGATCATTGCTGATTAACGTTGATGAATGTAAAATTTTGTAAAAAGGATATTTCCTATTTTTTAACCATACATTGTTTTTGACAAATTGATGATTTTTACCTCAAAATATAATGGTTTTAATTAACTACATGCAATAAAATTATTATTAGATTCATTCGAATATTTCATGACTTCGCTGTGCGATTTGTAGTGGGAGCGAAATGTTGCACCACAAATTATGACAGTTAGTACTAGCCTGTCCGGTCTGAAGTAGGACCATTCTTAAGGTTCTCTACTGGGCAGTCCTAACCCTCATGCTAATGGTCATTCAGGCCTTCACTCATTGTGTGTGTTTAAGCATGGCGGAGACACTGTCTTGTGTGACCCTGGAGTTTAGCTCAATGGCGCACGTTCATTTGGAACTTAATTGTAGATTATGTCACAGGTATTTCTTATATCGTCATACATGATGTGAATCCACTACAGGACCTTCTATTTGGTAACTTGGAAGAAGCCTTTCCCCTCATGTGAAACAGTGGACGACTTCTTTACCTTTCTGTAGTAAGGTCCCTTCCATTCACCCAAGACACAGCTCGACCCCAATAGTTCTGCTGATGCTTTCTCAGTCTGGAGCGGATGACCCACATGCTGCAGGAACAACTTCCTTTACATGATACCATTTAATGATGCCTCTTCAACTTTATGTTCCTTCATTTTCTGCCATGTTTCTGCCAGACAGTTTGTTTTGTGCTGGGTCTGTGGCCCTTCCCTTTCTAGTGCTCTAGTTATACTGCAGACCGAGGAATGCTTGAAGGCTCCATTGGGCTGGATCTGCGGCCCACCCGCTGCATTGCTCTAGTAGTTTAGTTATATTGCAGACATGGGAATGCCGGAAGGCTAGGTTGGGCTGAGTCTGCGGCCCATCCAGCTCCAGCGCTCTACTTATACTGCAGACCGGTGAATGTCGGAAGTCTCTGTTAGGAATGAATAGATCATTCAGTCAGAAGCCGTTTAGCTTAAGGTGGTCTCAAACAGTATTGATAGGCATGAAATCTAGATAGTTGTGTTACTACAGTCCTGTTTATTATGTAGAAGATAGCATGATGTTGTTAAATAATATGGCACAGAGATGAGCATGAGGCTGATTGTATTTCCTAGATTTTTTCTATATAGACCCCCGAAGAAGGGTCATCGCAAACCCGAAATGCATTGGGTAGATGTAAAATGTAAACATCTCAAGTCTTCTCAATAATATTTATATTGATGATCAACAATGATGAAAAATAAAAACCAATGATTGAAGTTGAGATAAAACGTTGAAAGAAGGATTATTGTATGCAGATTAAGAGGAGAACCGAGGAGGTTCAAGCATAATTGTGCACAACATCACCACTTAGTCAGTGGGAGTTTCCGCTGTCTCCTGATTTTTTCCATGGTAATTTAGAGTTCGTAGACTAAACACTTGGTGTATGTTGCACAACAACGAACTGGAGTAAGCGTATATAAGTAATTTATTATTTTTTGAATCTTGAGTGCGAGATGGACTCCTAAATGATTTAGTCAAGATACAGTCTGCCCCCCATCTGAGCACCGCAGAAAAATGAATTTGGAAGATATAGCACAGATAACATCCAACAAGGCTGAGACCTTAGCCTACACTACGGAGGAAGCAGAGCAAATCTATAGTTTAATCAAGGAAACTAGAGCTTTCAGCCCACAGCCGAGCATGGTGAATCAATTATTAAAACAACTGGAATACGTGAGCAAACGGGAAATAAACCAACGATTGCATGCAACAACCTTAATACATTACCATAGAAACCAACGAATCCCGAGGGGGTTAAGAATAGCCCTGAAACCAATGTTATGCAGGAATAACAAGGCTTTCCTAAATAAATGGTACCACATCCTGAATAAATGCAGCTTGGATCTTATTTTGCTGATAGTGGAAGAGTTGTCAAAAGAATTAAAAGCAGTAGAGGAAGAACTGGAAGGTATAAAACACGAATTAAACAAACATGAGGATTTATCAGCCATACTTGAAGAAATTAATAGAAAATTGGAAAAATATTCAAAGGAAATTGAGGATAGAAAGATCAAGAAGTATAGGAGAGACACTATAGACTATAAGCTGGAGGAGGTTTATAGTTGGGCAGAAGTATATAACCAGAGGAAATGGCAACAACCATCAACCAACGTCAGTTCGTCACAAGAAAGTATGGTATCAGAGTCAGACACTGCTCAAAATAGGAGACCATTAATGAAAGATAAACGGAGAGATCAACAAGATAAAGTTCCTTTTTTAGACATCAGCCCAGCGGCAAACAATGCCCCTTCAACAAGTTTAACCACGGCAGAACCCCCAAAACAAGGAGGGTAAAAGGAAAAAGAAAAAATACAAGTGAAAGAAACGGAGGCGGAAAGGGAGTTGAGATCAAAGAAAAAGAAACTGACCTAGTCATAAACATATCAGACAGACAACTGACAGAGGCTCAAACAAAAGTATTGAACAAAGGTCTCACTTTTGTTCCAATATACAAATCGAATGCCCTAGAAACAGAAATATCAATTTTCAAATTTTTACGTAATTTACGATTAAAGAATTTCTTCAGTAATCTTCAACCTACTGAAAGACTAGAAACTGATCTTAAAGAATTTAGACCAAAGAGCACTTTTTGTGCACTGACCTCACATAAAACCATTGATGCATATGAAAGAGTCATCACATCTGAAATTCAAAAGATCAATTACTCCAGTGGCACCACTAGTAATTTTTCAAGAAAGGAATGACAAACTTTACAATCCCTAAAAGACGCAACGGATATCACAATCATGAAGGCAGACAAAGGGGGAGCAATCGTGGTGATGAACACGACATATTACAATGAGAATGTACAAACTCCTCTACAAGACACCAATGTATATCACAAGTTGGAACAAGATCCTACTGAAACGTTTGCAGCCACACTTAAAACAATTTTGGATAAAGCTCTTGAAATGAAGTGGATCACCTTGAAAACATATCCATTTTTGAATATCAAACACCCAAGGAGACCTCAATTTTACATGCTCCCAAAGATATACATAAAGATGCCAAGATACCACCATTTAGACCTATCGTGTCCGCATGTGGATCATTATCAGAACCACTAGGTCAATACCTAGATTGGTTCTTGCAACCTCTAGTACAAAAATGGAGCACACACATAAGACACAACCTCATTTTTGAATATGTTGACTACAGTAAACATTCCAATAAATGAAGAAATATGTCTCTGCTCAATTGACGTAACCGCACTCTACACCTCGATCCCTCACAGCGAGGGCATTGAAGCGATGGAATGGTGTTTACTAGAGAATGATGTCATTGGTGGAGAGAAAGTACTGATGTTGGAACTTTTACAGTTTGCGTTACTACATAGTTACTTCAACTGGGATAATGATTTTTATGAACAATGCAGCGGTACTTTAATGGGGTTTGCGGGGGCGCCGTCCTACGCATACACCTTTATGGCAAAGTTTGAACATGACCACATCATTCATAATTCCAACTGGACAACTGGCTTGATGGTATTTAAAAGATACATCAATGATATCATTTTGATATGGAAAGGAGAAAAACAACAGCTTATCAGGAACATTCAAAGTTTGAATTCAATTCATGAACGAATTAAATTCACATACCAAATGGATCAAAAAGAGCTGGCATTTCTTGACGTCAAAATCCATCTTGAACAAAGTAAGATAAGGACGAGTGTATACACGAAAGAAACAGACAGGAACAGTGGCTTACACTATAAGAGTTTTCACCATTATTCTCTTAAGAAACATCTTCCATTGTTTCAATTTATCCGTCAAAAAAGGATTACGTCTGATCCTCACAATTTACTCACCACCATCGACAAACAGATCCAAAAATACTTACAACGGGGTTACCCAAAAACATTACTTGAGGAATCCAAAACTAAAGTCATGAACATGAGAAGAGAGTCTTTACTGGAGATGAAAGTGAGAAGTGATACTAAATTGACACTATGTGTCCTGAAACATTCAACACAATCAACAGGGATTGCTAATATCATGAGAAAACATTGGGCACTCATCACACAAGAACCGGATCTAGAACCACTGTTTGCCAATCAAATAGCAATCGCATACAATAGGTCTAAAAACATGAAAGAATTGTTAAAAAGAAAAAATAAGCAGAGAGACCTTATCCACAAAGGAATGCAGAGATGCGAGAATTGCATACATTGTAACAATGTGATGGTGGGCCAAACGTTTACACACCCCATGACTGGAAAAAAAATTGCATTGTTACATTCTGGAACTTGTGACACCAAAAATGTGATTTATGGGATCAAGTGCCCGTGTGGAAAACTGTATATAGGCCAAACAAAACGGAAAATTAAAATAAGAATTACAGAACATAAGAGCAACATCCGGCTAAAGAACTTGATATCCACAATAACTACACACTGGTTGGAATCAGGACACAACATTGCACAACTTCGTTTCACCATATTGGAAGTAATAAAACAGTATCCAGACAGAGACTCTCATAAACAAAGATTAAGATCTGAATATTTTTGGATAAAAAAAATGGGCAGCCTTCAACCGAATGGATTGAATGACAGGATGGAATTATCCTGTTTTTTATGAACATAATTTGGGAAAGCCGGACTAAACTTCCTGCATGCACATAAGTGATGACACCACCCCAACCTAAAATGGCCGACACTTTTTGAGATTTCATTGTAATACAAGGTTATTAGATGAACTTTAATTCTAGCTACACAGATTAGTGTTCACATAGGAGTGAACATTTCTAGCAGAGATGTAAATTATCATTACAGTAGTGCACTCTGTCATTTTTTCGTATGTTTTTTTCGCATATTTTAATAATCACACCAATATTTTACATTCTTTATTTTTTTACTTTTTGATGGCGAATAACAATGTTAATGTCTTAGATTCCTGAGTTTGAATCATTGTTAACTAAGTTTAAAAGAATATGTGGCATCGTAACACATTGCGATCACATGATCGCAATTGTAGCCAATCAAATGGTTTATAACGCAGATAGCTTAGCGTAGTATGGTTCTGAACAACTGATTGGGAGACAGCTCGAAGCGCGGGACGCTTTACATTTTCTGTAAGTTGACAACGAATGCCGAATATTCAGACTGTAAATGTTAGTTCTTTTTTGAGTAATATAGACTTCAACTATTATTTGAGCTGGGTTTTACAAGAAAGGTTAAATGAATAGATCATTCAGTCGGAAGCCGTTTAGCTTAAAGTGGTCTCAAACAGTATTGATAAGCATGAAAACTAGATAGTTGTGTTACTACAGTCCCGTTTATTATGTAGAAGATAGCATGATGTTAAATAATATGGCACAGAGATGAGCATGAGGCTGATTGTATTTCCTTGATTTTTTCTATACAGACCCCCGAAGAAGGGTCATCGCAGACCCGAAATGCATTGGGTAGATGTAAAATGTAAACATCTGAAGTCTTCTGAATAATATTTATATTGATGATCAACAATGATGAAAAATAAAACCAATGAGTGAAATTGAGATAAAACGTTGAAAGAAGGATTATTGTATGCGGATTAATAGGAGAACCGAGGAGGTTCAAGCATAATTGTGCACAACATCACCACTTAGTCAGTGGGAGTTTCCGCTGTCTCCTGATTTTTTCCATGGTAATATAGTGTTCTTAGACCAAACACTTGGTGTATGTTGCACAACAACGAACTGGAGTAAGCGTATATAAGTAATTTATTATTTTTTTAATCTTGAGTGCGAGATGGACTCCTAAATGATTTAGTCAGGGATTTTGGAGCCATAAGGGCGTCGCGCCAGTCCGCTTCGTCCAAAGGACCCACCCATCTCTCCCTCCCATCGCTCCCTAAGCAGGTCAAGAGATGCGGGACAGTTATTTACCAGAGCGTGATATATACGGGACTCCCCTCCCTTAACCGCCCACCCCCCCCCCCATCCCCAGATTACCCATCATGACTTGTGCCTCTAGGGGGCTAAATTCCGGGAGGGAGGTGGGCGTTGGAAGATGCGCCTGAAGGGCGTGGCGGAGTTGCAGGTATTTGTAGAACTGGGAGTGTAGGAGACTGTGTCTGTGTTTTAGATCAGAAAACGAGCGCATTTGATCCCCTACCCACACGTCCCCGAGTTGCGTTATCTCCACCAAGTCCCAACGACGGAAGCCATCCAGGGAGGAGACCTCATTCAAGCAGGTGCCGTGCCAAAGGGGCGTTTGCCTAGTCAGCTTCCGGTCCCAGGTCACCAGGGGGAGGGCAGCGCGCCAGGCCATAAGGACCGGCCTGGTGGGTAGGGGCATGGATTGTGGCACCGGAGAGCCATAGAGAAAGCTTTGAATCCGCAAAAAGTCTAGGGTCGTAAGCTCCACCCGGTAAGCTGGGTCGGACCACTATGAGCTTGGTAGCTAAATTCTGAAAGTGGAGGTTAGTGACAACCATACCACCGTTGAAGGGGGGGATCCGGCAATGGGACAAGGACATACGCGATCTCCCACCACTCCACAAGAACCGAGTGAGTGTGCCATCGAACTCTCTAAACCAGCTACTGGGGAGGTGGACCGAGGTGTTCTGTAGGATGTAGAGAAAGCGGGGGAGGATCATCATTTTAAAAAAGAGCACTTCTGCCCAGCGGGTTAAGGGGTTGAGATTGCCAACTCCTGAGGTCAGTTTTCATCTGGGTAACCAGGGGGGTAGTGTTAAGGGCCCAGTCCAACTCCGGCAGGAGGGTCACCCATACCCCTAGATATTTAAATGATAGCCTCCGAAGGGAGGATCACATCTTGCCAGTCGAAACATTCCCGGGAGGGGTGAAGGGGGACCAGGGTAGACTTCGCCGGATTGAGACGGAGGCCATCTGGCTCCGATCCCACATCCATCCCTGGATAAGGGAGTCCTGCCGGATCAGCGCCGCCAGGGACTCCATCGCCAAAACGAATAGGAGTGGGGAGAGAGGGCAGCCCTGTCGGGTACCGCTCCGGATCGGGAATGGTTCAGAGAGTGCCCCGTTGACCAAGACAAGGGCACTAGGGCGACTGTAAAGGACCTGAATCCGATGGCGAAAGGGAAGGCCATGCGTTCCAAAACATCCCCCAAATACCCCCAGTCCACAGTGTCGAAGGCCTTCTCAAAGTCCACAAGGAGAAGCGCCAGGTATGGGGATAGTCGATGTCGATGGGCCAACGCCAGATGGAGGCGGCGAATGCAATGGCGGGTGCCCCTGGCTGGCATAAACCCGCATTGGTTAGAGCGGACCAGGTCGGATAGAAGGTGCCTGAGTCTTTGGGCTATCGCCGTTGCATAGATTTTAATTTCAGTGTTCATCAATGAGATTGGGCGATAGTCAGAGCAGTTTAAGGAAGGTGGCTGCGTCTTTGGGAGGTCCACAATGGTCGCTACGTCAGATTCGGATGGGAAGGACTCGTCTTCAACCACCTGGTGGAGGAGCTCCGTTAAGTGGGGGACCAGGTCGTCACGGAACGCAGAGTAGTATTCTTGGGGGAATCCGTCGGGTCCGGGCGTCTTGCCGGAGTGCAGCAGGGTGATAGCGCCATGGATTTTTTCCTGGGTAAGAGGGCCATCCAGGGAGTTCACAATTTCACTGGGGAGGCAGGGAAGGTAAGTCCAAAACTTCTCCATCAGAGCGGCGAGGAAGGCTTTGGGGGGGGCGTGCCGCATACAGGGCCGCATAATAGTGGGCGAAGGTTTGCGCGATTGCCAACGATGTCACATGGTGAGCCCCATCGGCTGTTCGTATCTCTGAATGATGCGATGGGGCCTAGGGTAGGATATCAGGTTGTGGAGCAGTTTGCCATTCTTGTCCCCCCACCCGTAAATACGGGCTACGGAGGAGCGCCATAGCATTTTGGCCGATTCTAGGGAGAGCCGACGGATCTCGTCTCGGACCAACGCCAATTGCCTGGAGGAGTCGACCGAGTTCTCGGCCAGTTGAGCCAGCTCCAAATGCACGGCCCGGGACTCAAGCTGCGCCAGTTGGGCGACTTCGGATGCGTGGTTGGCATGCACTAACCCCCTGGCTACCCCTCGAACCACCGCCTTGCCCGCTTCCCAGAGTGTGCCCTGCGAAGGGACCGATCCGGCGTTGGCGGAGAAGTAGCGGCGTAGCTCTTGGCCGAGAGCTTCCACCAGTGCGGGATCTTGAAGGAACAAGGGGTTTAAGCGCCAGGTCGGCTTGGGGCCTGTCGAGGGGAACCCGACACGGAGATAGATGGGGGAGTGATTTGAAATTCCCCTGGGAAGGATCTCTGCGCCGGATACCAACTGACAATCAATGGCGGGCATCAGAATGAGGTCTATGCGAGAGTGGGTGTGGTGGGAGGCTGACGTGTGTGTATACTGTTCCTTGCAAGGGTTCCACACCCTCCAAACATCACAGAGACCCATAGCCGAGGTCCAGCCCACGAGACTCCTCGCAGAGGTCAACAGGTGCGCTGAGGGAGGACCCGACACGTCCCGGTGGGCTGTAGGACAGCATTAAAATCACCCCCGATGACAGTGAGGCCCTGGGACAAGGAGGAGATCACCTGTGTAGGACGCCGAAGGGTAGAGGACAGGAGCACCTTGGGAACATATGCGCAGAGGAGATTGACGGGGTTACCTTCCACCATCCCCAACATGGCCACTAACGTCCCCTGCGGATCGGTGATGACATCGACTACAGTGAAGGGGAGCCCGCGCTGCAGAAGAATGTCCACCCCCCTGGAGCCTCTAGCGAAGCCAGAATGCCAGACCCAATCAAACCCGTAGAGGGCCAAGAAGGGGAATTGGGAGCCCAGAAGATGTGTCTCTTGGAGGAGTAGGGCATCGGGCATGTGTCGGCGGGCTGCGCGGAGCACTGCAGTGCGCTTAATGCGGTCCAGGAGGCCGTTCACATTCCAGGAGAGGATGTGGAGGGGTGTGCTAAGCATGTGGGTCATGTATGAAGGTGGGGTTTAGCGTGGGACAAGCAGGAAGGAAGACCCCCCGCGGGCAGGGGGTGGGTCTCGTCCTGAGCAGGGGCTCTGGGGCGCAGCTGGTCGGGACGTGAGTGCATATGACAGCAGAGGAAGACAATAGGATATGTGACTACCAATGAGAACAACTGAGGAGGTAACAGTGTGTGCGCCAACTGATGAAGAAGGGAAAGCCATTTAGTTACCAGCATGAACAGAACACAGCGGCCCATAGGCGGCTAAAAAAAATAAACATCTGGGAGACAACGGTCTCCCCCCCTCCTCCCTCGCCCCCCAACTCCCCCCACCTTATACTTCGCAAAGTGAAGCATCTGTCACCCTAAACAATTCTAAACACTAGCACCTCCCGGGCAGGTAAATAGCTAAACTAAAACGGTTAGCAACCACAAAAAGGAACATGTCTGAGTCGGACCCCCCTCCATGTGTTCGGATGAATGCCAACAGCAAGAACAAGCATATCCTAGCTAGATTGCCAGAACCCAGGATTACAGCATCGGTTAGTACTCCATCAAATCAGTCAAGTGAGCTTCGTGGGAATTAGTGCGGAGTGAACCAGGCAGTCGCCGTGATACAGGACCCAAGGGCGGACCCCCTGGCCTTGGAGACAGTATTGTTTAGGACTCGGTCTCCCCATTAGAGCCGCGGATTACGGGGCTCCCAGACAGATCCGAGTCTGACATCGCACGTCGCAGAGTTGCGCTGGGTCCAGGGACGCCGCCCAAGTCAATCAGGGAGGAAGCCAGCGGTGGGAGATCAGGTTGTTGCACCCGGGCCTGAGTCGACGAGCGCTGGGACCGCGCCCCCGGCGACCGGGAGCCCCCACCCCGGCGGCCGCCTCTCCTCCGGGATCCGGTCCTGCGGCGTCGGGGCTTTGGCGCGGGCTGACTCTGCCGTTCCGGGGCCCTCCGGGAAGGAGAGAGGGACACACCCGGTCGGAGGGGCTGCTCCTCCATGAGCCAGGACTTATTTTGGAAGATCACTTTGAGGCGGGCCGGGAAGAGGAGCCCATAGCGAAGGCCCATCGCTCTGATTTTTGTGTTTGACCTCGTCATAGGAGCGACGTTGCGTCTGGACCTCCCTGGATTAGTCCGGAAATACCATTATTTTAGATTCTTGACAGTGCAGTGGTCCCAGTTCCCTGGCTGCGCCCAGGATAGCCTCTCTGTCGCGAAAGTTGAAGACCCGGAGAATGATGGGGCAAGCAGGGGCACGCGGTGGCTTGGGGGCAAGGGAGGGATGAACCCGCTCGATCGCGAACCAGGGGGAGAGTTTCTCCTTAGGCATCCAGGAGCGGATCCAGGACTCCAGAAAAATGGCAACACAGTCCTTTTCAACTCCCTCAGGAAAACCCAAGAGGCGCAGGTTGTTGCAGCGTGCCCTGTTTTCGGCATGTTCTGCCCTGCGGTGTAGCTCCGAGGTCTGCGACTGGAGATGGGCCACCTGAGACTTGAGGGTATTTACGTCGTCTTCCACCGTGGACACACGAGACTCAACCTCGGTGATGCGTACCGTGGCCTTGCGAAGGTCTTGACGGATCAAGGCCACATCCACCCGTACATCTCCTATCTTGTTCTCCACGGATGCCTGGGATGAGCTGATTGCCTGCAAAATGCCCGAGAGATCTCCCCCGGCTAATCCAGAGCCGACCGGCGATCCCCCGCCGTGTCCCCGGTCCGACTTTGCGAACTGATCAACGTTGTTTGGGTCGATGGGGCGGGGGCCTTCAGGGCGCGGTGCTTCCCCATAATCCCTGACAGGTCGGCCAGCACGCGGTAGGGAGAAGGAAGAAGGGCTTCCCGGTCAGCGTCTCTCACCCGATATAGTGACCGAACCTCACCCCCGCACCCGGGCCCACCAACACCAAGTACCTGCGACCCGAATCTCCAGGAGGGGGAGGGGAAGAAGGGGGGGATGCCACCCGATGAGATGGCCGACTTACCCCAAGTGAGGCCGCTACACGGTGTTCCACACAGGGATGATGGGCGTCAAGGCCAGCGGGCCGCCAGGGAAGGACACGCCACAGCACAGGCCTCCAGACCGAACCCTTCAGCACTCCAGTCCAGCCGCAGGGCCTCGAGGCGAACCAAGCCCACTTCTGAACCCCCGGGGAGCCCAGGTAAGAAGGAAGTTCCCAGGGGCGACGTCCGCGGGCCCCCTGGCCGTCCACAACCCTCCCTGGGGGGTTCCTCTCTCAAGGCGGTGCACCGGGGCTGAACGGGCGAGTCCCAGGCCCCAGGGCCGACAGCAGGGGCCCCGGCCGCACCTCCCCCTCCAGGTGCTCCTCACCGTCAGTGGACCAACATCTCGCGATGGCTCCGCTCAGGATAAACTATGGCTGCTCCCTCTACGCCTCCGGCGTCCCACCGGGACCTTTCTCCGCCGTCCCAGCACCAGCCGCTCCGTCCAAGGCTTCGGGCAGCGCTGCAGTCCGGCCGCCCGCACCACTCTCGGGCCCCCAGCCCCAGCAGATGATATGCGCTCCCGAGGCGAAAGGGTAGCCTCGCGGGTCCGCCGCTCCTCGCCGCTGGCCACTTAAGAAAGGAGCCCCGGGTCACAGGGCACAAGCGATCAGGTCTCAGCCCGCGCTACCCGGGGGCCGCCATTGTAGGTGAGGCGGGCCTCGAGGGCTCTGCGGGAAGAGGGAAGAACCAACGCGGCCCTTCAAGGACACCGGGGGGCAGCGGGCAGCCCAGGGAGCTGGATCTGGCAGGTGGAGGGATGAATCAAGGGCTGTTGGCGGCGATTAGGAGGTGGATGACGGAGGGGGTCCGGAGCACTCTCAGAGTGCGACCGCCATCTTGAGGCCTCAGGCCACGCCCCCCATGTTTTCTCCCCTTAATATTTGTTTTCCCTCTCTATAGATTACACACTGTTAGCATCTCAAGGAGGGATGATAAAATCCCATATGATCGTGCTTTCAAGATACATCAAATGCTATAGTCAATGGAAAATGCATTGCTGGAAAAACGCTTTTTTGGGCCGCCTTTTTTTATCTGTGCACCCTCTTAAGGATCATCTTAAAAAGTAGAAAATGCTATCGATCTGGAAAGTTTTGTGGATGATTTGTCAAACGCATGGTAGGTTATTAGGAAGCTAATATCCAAGGAATTCCTATTTATCTATTGTATTTGCTTATTGTTTTACATATTTATGTGACCATAAACGTGTCTTTTAGTTTTTCATGTAGTAGATCTGAAACTTTACATACACTGTCCCGTTTATTTTTTGGGCTTCCTTGCTACTTTTAATAGGATTTTGCTACATACAAAGGCCAAAGTGAATAAAAAGTAATCATTGTTATTTTTAAAAAACAAATTTTTTTTTTCTTTCTTAGTGGTGAATTATTATATCCTCCAAATAGTATTTTTTGTGGCTCACTGCTAGGTCAGTTTTTAATTTTGTTGCACTGGGGTGCATAAGAAAGATTTTTTTGTTTTGTTTCGCTTGTTTGGCCAGTTTTATTTTGTGAGCTAGAGAGCTTGCAAAGAAAACCTATGTAGATTAACATGTATTCTATTCATTATGTATTTGTTTATAAGTTTCGATTAGCATGTGACAAATAAATGGGCCTTTCAGTCATTCATGTAGTAATTCTGAAACTTTACGTATGCAATCTAGTTAATTTTCTGTGCTCCCTTGCTACTTTTAGATGTATTGTGCTACAAGATATCACTAAGTTGTTGGCCCGTACAACTTCATAAGATTACTTGCAATAGCAACAAGGATCATCTACATATTCTAATGTACATTGCTGTGAAATTTTATTACAATCCGTTCAGCCTTTTTGTTGCTACTTGAAATGCAAATTTCTATGTGATGCATTGGATTTCAGTTGTGTTTTGCTCCCCACCTCCTCCCACCCCTTGTTCTTTTTATCCCCTTGACCAAACGCCATGAAACTTTCCAACCTCCAACAACTTAATGGGTGCATTAAGTATGCAAAGTTTAACGAAGATTCTTCCAACAGTTGCAAAGTTATTAAGGGATAAATATCAAAGAAATCCCTATCTCTGGTAACTGGTAACCTTAACATTCACTACAAAGGGGCTTCTGCCACTCTGTGTGTGCGTGTATATATGTTTGTGTGTGTGTGTGTCTGTATGTATGTGTATATATATATATATATATATATATATATATATATATATATATATATATATATATATATATATATATTAGTTTGTTAGTATATGATAGTTTAATAATAATCAGGTACTTTTTGCAGCATATGTTGTACAGTTTTATTTGGGGGTGTTTCTTTTTCAGGACCTGCAGTATGCACCTTTCATGTTTTTCACACTTAACTTTGGGACCACTGGGGAAGACTAGGAGAATAAAGGGTGGCACATCTAATTTCCTAGCATGGTAGCAAAATGTATGAGAATATTGCTATTCACATAAATCTATTTGGAGCATAGCCTTCTGTTTCAGCAAAGATTTCTAAATCTCTCTGTTTTGTTTTTAGTGAGTGCCATAACTCTTCTGATCGGATCAAAGTTAGAGTGTGGGATGAGGATGATGATATAAAGTCCCGTGTCAAGCAGAGGCTCAAACGAGAGTCAGATGATTTCTTGGGACAGACCATCATCGAAGTCCGGACCTTGAGTGGAGAGATGGATGTATGGTATAATCTGGGTGAGCCTGGTTTATTTTCTCCAGATGCAGCTGTCGACGCTATGCACATGTCTTGAGTTAGGGCTGTATCCCCCCCCCCCCCCCCCATTTAACTGTCTCAATATGATACCCAACATTCTAGTATCCATTTGAAATAACCTGACGGTTTGTTATTATTCCTCTTTAGATCTAGACAAATAGTTTGCATGCACCACTATATGCTGTAATGATGAGTAGTTAATGAAAGTAAGGTACAGGATCTTGAAGTATATTGGGGATCTTTAATGTAAAAGGAAAAGCATGAGCATCAAATAACTAGGTGAAGTTCTCCTTCCCTTTACGTGATGTCTAGTGTAAAGTGACTCTTCGATGTTCAAAAGTTATTAGGGCTGAGACATGATCAATACTGGGCTCTTCATAATAAACATGGAAAAGTAAACCGAAGAAGCAAATTGACTCGGGTATAAATGAAGATGTGCTCTGAATGTCTCTAAGAGTTGGAGCTCCAAGAATCTTTCTTTATGCTAGATGAATGAATACTGAACTAGGAAGGCAATTAGAAACGGTAGTGAATGCAAGGGCAGAAGATCTAGATTTATAAAGTAAAACATGTGAGTTGGAAGGATTCTGTTCAAAGTAATAAACCAAGAAGAATCTAGCTAGAGCTCAAAAGGTAGCAAGTTGTCTGGTTTGAAGTACGATTCTGAATGTGATCATATCTCCTTCCTCTGTTGGAGATTGAGAATGCATGAGTCTCAAGATATCCCAAGAAAGCAACATTTGTGAAGGCGTGCCTTGGAGAGATAGTTGTATCGTATTAAGTGGAGGTAAATATAAAAAGATTATGGTTCAACTCTGCAGAGACAGACATATCCTCTGCATGTTTTTGCAGATGTGTATCCTTGCCCTGAGAAAATAGAACACAATTCTTTATTATATTTTTGATTTCTATTTACACAGTATGCATGATTACCGTGCATGCATGCTGAGGGCCACTTACTGTTTGGTGTACAGGACTAAGCACGGGTTGTGTGGAGGGGTGCACCGTGCATGCTTTCCTTATCAAGAGGAACTACTATCCCTGTGATGAATGCCATGAGTTTGGCAGCAGCTGCAGTGTGTATTTTTAATCATAGTCGCAGAGCAGTCCTTTTTCCCTGTCCTCTGCACTGAGCGAGTGGCCTGCCTGCCTTGTCCCTCAAGCTCTACTCAAGTTAATGTGTGTGAGAGGCTGGCTTAGGATATGGTGCTCACTTACGTAAGTGTAGCACCCTACACTAATCCAGACTACCCTTTGGGGATTTTAGTGATCTTAGACAACCTTAGAAAGCTCTATAAGTGGTAGCTGTGGAGAGCAGCCTTCAGACTTAGTCAAGAAGGAGTGTAAAGGAGCTTGTTTTACCAGTACTTAATCTTAAAGTGTAGGTTAAGTGAAAAAGAAGCAAACAGTATAGTCATAAAAATATGTCTTTTATTACAAACACTCACTAACACAATGTATTATCTCCTACCCGGAGATATAAACACAATACACACAATACTTAGAAAATAGAGCACGTAAGTAGTACAAATACACAATGGTCTCCAGGGGGAGACCAAGCCATATACTAAAATAGTGGAGTGTGAACCACGACTCCAGGCAAGAGTGGATCCAAAAGACATAGAAGAGCCAGGGACCCAAGTAGAGTATCTAGGAACCGCACGGATGTTGTGTGCAGAGAAGGAACACGACTGCAACCAGACTCATCCTCGGAACCCCTTGGCACGAAAACATGACCCAACACCTACGAGACCTCCACTGGCCCCCCATCAAGAAGGGGGTAACCTTCAAACTGCTCACCCACACCTATGAATTCCTCCACAACATTGGGCCCAAATACCTCAACGAGGCGGAAGAGCTTTCTCCCACGTCACAGCCAAAGCCTGGAACGAGCTCCCGGTCAACATCAGATGCACCCCTACCCTACACACCTTCAAGAAGAACCTCAAGACCTGGCTCTTCAACTGAACTGGAGCTGCAACCCCCTCCCCTCATGAGTGTTTAGAGCGCTCTATAAATTCCCTGATTGATTTATTGAATGACCGCATGCTCCATGTTAGTCAACGGGTAAGTTGCGGTTGCAGTTTTAAAGAAAAAGGGCTCTTCCCAGCGAACACTAAAGACACCTCATGGAAGATGGAAGGTTGGAGAGTTACCCCACCCATGGATACCCCAGGAACAGGATACCTACAACAGGGAACCCGGGTGCAAAGGTGTGAAGTGACGTCGGAAACCGCTATAGACCATAATGGAGGACTTCAGGAAAGGTGTTGCTGGAGAAGAAGACGACGGAGTCCGGTGGAACCCAAAGATGGATTCAAGGTCAGAAGAACCTGTAAGCCGAGGGGACAGAGTCTATGCCACTCAGGAGTGACAAGGAGGCACGGAAGATGAATGCCCACCAATGTTGGGGATGCAGCAGAGGTTGATGGTGCCCTTCAAGTTGCAGCTGTGCGGACCAGGCATGCTGTGGAAGACCAGGAGCTGTTTACGAGCAGTCCCACGTCGGCTGTAGCGGGTCAGGAGGTCAGTGACCTTGGTTGCAGGAAATGCTCGAGGTAGGAGCTTCTTAGAGCCCAAAGATGTCTGGAGGAGAGAGTCAACAAGCCTTGGCAAGAGCACTTCGATACTGGCCTCAAACTCGGCGAGAAGACAGCGCAGGCCTCAAGGGAGTTGCAGAACTACTACCTGTATTGCTGAGCCTTTCGGAGTCTGTAGGAGCCCAGGATCAGCAGGCCGGTCAGCTGTGTTACGGTGCCTGCAGATGCATGGAGTGACTTCTTCACTCCAAGGGAGATTCCTTCAGGTGTCTTGGATGGCCACATGCCTGGTGAAGAACCTGTATGGAGTACGGACCCAGACGTTGCAGAATACCAGCAGGACAACGAGATCACGAGCAGCAGGAATCTTCCCCAGTGCAGTCTCTGTTCCCAAGCGAAGTCCAGAGGGTCCAGACGGTTAAAGTTGAAGTGGTATGTGATCTCAATCTTGTCCCACAATGAATCTAGGGACCCATGTACAGGTAAGCCCTTAAGTACCCAAGGAAAGGGTCTTGACAATTCAGGGTTTCCTCCCAGAGGAGGGGCTGGACAGTAGGGAGGATACTCCCATGTCTCCTCCAGTTTCTTACCAGAGCGGAAGCCAATGCCTCCCCGAATTGGTTTGAACTGGAGTATGTAAGGAGGGCACCAAATGTGCCCTTAAAGCAGTCTCAGTGGTGCTGGCAAGCCCCTCCCCCCACCCCTCCCCCACCCTGCCCCAATACAGTAAACCCTGTCTAGGAGGTGATTATACATCCTTGTGACAGGATATCTATTGTTCTGCCTTCCCTTGCTGAAGCTTGGCTCAGCAGCAGGAGGGCAGAAACATGTCTCTGGTCGGCAGCAGCCCTGGCTTGCTATCCGGTTCTGGAAGACTGATACAGGGAGCACTGAGAACCTCAGGGAGGAGCTTTACAGACTCTCAAACCTTTTACGGTGTGGGGGTATGATTCCAGCAAGTTTGATACCAAACAAGACTGGGTTTGTTACAGCCAGTTTAGAGATGATCATTGCGTAATGACGCATGGCCACTCTCTGTTATTATGGCTGATGAACTTGCAACCCTGGAAATTGGACTCCAAAGGTTGCAGTGGTGCCCTGCTCATGCAGGGGCACCCTCACACCTATAACTGAGCACACTGCCTTTAGGATTGAAAGACCTACCTTAGGGGTGATTTATGTGTTTAAAGTGTAGTGACCTCATATATGAGAAAACCTATATCTGTCGTAAGTGGTGCAAGCACCAGCTTACACAGGCTGTAGTGGCTGGCCTGGAGTCACAATTTCAGTGGTCTCATCAGTGGCATAATACATGCTTCAGCACATCGGAGACCCCTGTTGTACCTAAGCCCTGGGTACCTTAGTAGCATATACCAGGGACTTAAATGGGTGCACCAGTAGCCATTGTGGCTTATACCTAAGTAGTCACCATGTCCAAGTTAGGGAGGAAGCACAGAGACTGGGGTCCTGGTTCGAAGGATCCCTGTCAGACTTGTCAGCAAAACATAAGGACACCAGCAAAAAGTGGGGGTGACCATGAAAGTAGATCCTACTTTCCTACAGTGTCCAAGTCACATGCTGTTTCCCTTGCGGCTGGGTGTTGCATGTATCTGGCATTGGTAAATGGTAGTATACGGAAAAAAGTGTGTGCTCTGTATGACTGTTATGTTAGATGTGCTTGTATAGCGCACGGCTGCCCCAGCCAAGGGGCGTCCCGGCGCTAGCTGCCTATGTCCAGGGGACAGCAAGATGGAATTGCAGGAGGTCCAGAGGTATACATAACATAACTAGTTAAAAAGGTGGGTTTTTACGGCTTTGCGAAAGGATAGAAGGTCATTCATTGCGCGGATTTGGGCTGGAAGTCCATTCCAAAGTTTGGCGGCTAAGTATCCAAACGAGCGGCCGCCCATTCTGGATAACTTAATGCGGGGGATAATGACCAAGTTCTGACCTTCTGACCGAAGGGACCGCCGAGGGACGTAGGGTGAGAGCAGAGGACATAGCATAGGTGGAGAGGAGAGCTTCAAAATTTTAAAAGCAAGACAGAGAGTTTTAAAATGAATCCTCTTTTCAACAGGTAGCCAGTGTAGGTTCCTGAGGGTGGTAGAGACCGATTTGTGCCGGGGTAGCCCTGTAAGAGCTCTTGCCGCGGCGTTTTGGACTCTTTGTAGTCTCACTTTCTCAGCTACGTTAGTTCCCAGCAAAAGTGAACTAGCGTAATCCAGCCGTGATAAGATAGCCGACTGTACTATCACTTGGCGGTCGAAGAATTTTAGGATGGGCCGGAGGATCTGTTGTGGATTAGCCCTGCAAGAATGTTGTACAGAGTGGACGTTAGAGGTAGCTTACTAGGTTAGTATTCTGTCTTGCTATCACTCCTGAGTCTTGTATAGAAATAGGCTGTGAAGTGTGAGTGGATGTATACAGAACTCCCTTTAGTTATGCTATGTGTATTGTTTAATGTACAACTCAACCAGGTGGGTATCTTGGCACTAAAGCAGGGAGCTATATGGGCCGAGCAAGGGCTAAGTGTAGTGCTAGGATGTCGGTTTGTGCGGAATTCAAGAAATGAGGAGGCTGCTCTGAAGTGCAGGGGCAGGCCCTTCCAGGCTTTAGGAGAATGTACGACCAACAGATCTGGTTCTGCATATGTGGTATGTGGGGGGCAGGGGGTTAGCGAGTAGGTGTCCAGAGAAGCAGAGGTGTCTGTTAAATTTGTGGAAGTTTATGTGGTTGGTAAGGTGCATAGGGCCAATATTGTGAAAGGCTATCTATGTGTGCATGAGGAGCTTGAGGAGAGCTCGTTTGTGGATTAAGTGTTAGTGGAGCTCTCTTAGTTGAGGGGGATGTAGGTGCAGATTGGGAGGTTTAGGGTGAGCCTGGTCGCTTAGTTTTGTATGGTCTGGAGTCTTTTGGTCAGTTGAGGATTGATTCCCGAATACAGTGTGTTGCAGTAGTCCAGTTTACGGGTGATGAGGGCTTGGGTGACTGTGATTGTTGGTGGGGAGCCATTTGAAGATTTTCTTGAGCATCTTGAGTGTGTGGAAGCAGGAGATGAAGACTACTTTCACTTGGCAGTCATGGTAAGTTGGTGGTTGATTACTATTCCTAGGTTCTTTGCATGGGTTTGCCGGGATGAATATGGGTCAGCAGGTCACCAATTGGAGTCCCAGAGCGAGGTGTCTTTGATGAACATTACTGCTTCCATCTTCTCTGTGTTGAGCTAAGGGCAGTTGGTTTTCATCCATTGGCTTCAGTCATGCTGGCGGAGAAATTGGTCTGGGTGTTTGACGTCTTGTTGGAGAGGGGGGGTATGAGCTGGGTATCCTTAGCATAGGATATGATGTTGATTCCACAGGCATGGATGATGATTGCAAGTGAGATCATATAGGCGTTGAACAGGGTGGGGCTGAGTGAGGATCCTAGTAAAACTCTGCAGATGAGATTGATGACTTCAACGGTAAAGGGCGCCAGGATGACTGACTGGGTGCAGACTTTCGATAATGAGCAAGTTTAACAAAATGTGGGTCCTTGGATTCTGCTTTCTTGCAGTCATTGTATTGGATAAGGATGGTCTTGGAGAATGTTTTAAAGCCTTCAGAAAGGTCCAATAGGATAAAGAAGCGATATCACCTCTGTCCAGGATCATCTGGATGTTGTCCGTGGTGGCAATGAAAGCAGTCTCTGTACTGGGATTGGCCCTGAATCCAGAGTGAATGGTGTCGGGGAGGTGACTGTCGTTGAGGTGGGCGGCTGCACATTTGTTTATCATCTTTTCCATGACTTTTGTCAAGTAAATTAGCATAGCATAAGGCCAACATTTGGCTAGGGTCTTTGGGTTTGCTGAGGGTTTCTAGAGGGAAGGGGAGCACTGTGGCGTGTTTCCAGGTGTCCAAGTAGTAGCTATTATAACTGAGCCGTTCAAGATTTAGATGAGGGCTGGACTAATGGGGTTTGGTCCTTTGAAGATATGGTTAGGGCGGGGGGCCTGAGTGTTCTCCAGAATATATGGACTGCTTAGTTGTTGCTGTTGATTTACTGGTGACGTTGGGCCAAGGTCATAAACTGATTATTGGTAGATATGGACAGGAAGGCATCAAAGGTGAAAGGGTCTGATTGGGGCTCAAAGTTTTGATAGATGCTAGTGATCTTGTTGGTGAAGAATGGGACACTGGGTGCAGAGGTCTTGTAAGGTAAAGACTTCCTTGGCACTGTTTGGTGCTGTTTTCAATGCAGTCAGTTAGTGCAGTGCATTTGGTGGAGCTGATTTGCTGAAGTTAGCATCTGAGTGTGGAGTGGATTTGCATCTGCTCGTGTCAGTGTCGTCAAGACTTTGTCTCCTTCTGCATTCAAGTTGCTTGTTCTCTTACGTGTACCAGCTTCTTTGCCTCTGGTTCTTGTCACTCATGGGGATTCATATGCCAATAGATAATGGTATGTAGGTGTTGTTGAAGTGACCTTTTGCTATCTCCTGCCATTTGATCCTCACTGAAGTAATCTCATTAGATTAGATGGAGGGTGTGAGGGAGTCAGGAGACAGGACCCTTCTCATAAGTGCATGGTTAATCTTTGTCAGGGCCAGCCACCTTGTTTCCCCAGAGATGCTGCTCCCAAAAAAGCTGATAGGTGGCAAATATGAAGGCTTCTCTTCATGCTGTGGTTTGCTCCAGTTGAGACTGACATTGTCACCTCCTACTGCCTGTTCTCACCTCAAAACAAAGAGTGTAGGCCATCACTAATTAAAGGATTATAGGAGGATTCCAACTGCTACTGTTTCAGGACTTGAAACTGACCAGTGTAAGTAACGCACCTTAGGGTATTAAAAAAAATCTGGGGTTCATGTCCGGTGACCTTGACAGTAAGTAGAGGTGAGTGCTCATCGCTTAAATAAGCCTGCAACTGTCTGAGAAAGCATGGTTGTCAAAATGGCTTTCTATTTAAGACTCCGCAAGCATATTAGAGAAGTATTCCAACCTGACTGTGATCAGAACATCACAGGGAAGTGAAAGGCTGATGATCCTTGGACATTGTTGGCGTTGTGTGGAGGAAGGGTTCTTGTGCATGGAGAACACACTATGCTACTGAGGCCCAACAATGAACCACATTTCTCCATTGTAGAATCTTCATAGATAGTCATAAACGCACACAAGGCTCTACACAACCAAGGACCCGCCTACATTAACCACTGCCTAAACTTCACCAACTGTTGTGAAGCTTACATTTAACTTTCCCATACTCCCCGCCTCTACCAAAGCAGAAGTGGAGGACACTCCTTCTCACACATTGCAGCAAAGACCTGGAACAGCCTCCCCAGGCACGTCCGTACCATTCCCTCACTTCTGGAATTCCAAATGGCCCTCAAGATCTGGTTGTTCAAATAAACCTCCGGGACCTGCAAGCGCCTGGATACCCTATCAGGTGATCACACACATGCTTGTGGCATATATATCTCCATTTGAAGCCTGCATTGTAACATCTACTTTGTAATTGAGGAAGTCTTTAACATCAACCAAAGTAAGTCTCTCCATCTACTTTAAGAAATACAGAAATGGATATCTAACCTATATCTATGATGATGCACGGCAGCCTGTCTCTTTCAGTATTTTCAGTTCTCTATTTAAAGTCTCTCGATTCACGGAGACTTACTTCGCCTAGGCAGACTCCCACTCCTAGACACTCTACCTTTTATCTTTCCCCAACCCCAAAGAAGAGAAGACTAACAGAGAGCATACCTAGACCGTCACTGGCCTTACTAACTCCTGCAACACCATATCCTCATTCTCTACCTCTAAGGTCATTGAGACCTATTATTCAATTTGCGGATCCCCTACAAGAGCCACTGCAGCATTTGCTATTATGTCCTGCAAAGAACCACACTTATATCTCCAGTTCACCTTTCTCGTGTTCGTCAAGGGTACATTTCACACTCCAGAAGGAAGCAGAAGAGACCGATCCCCGACTAGATCTACATCTCTCCATTCTTATACGGACTATTTGCACTCATCTCACTCCTACTTATCGAGCAGCTTTTCTTTCTTATCTCTTGCCTGTAGACTACATCACAACATTTCATAAGAATTTAGGCAGAGAAGCTTTGAAACTCAACATCCCTCTTGAAACACTACATTCTACATTTCCAGTAGTTCTGGAGACATTATGTCCATGACTAGCTCATAAACCTCTCCTTCTGCTGGTCTTTGGCCTCTCTGATGTAGCAGAAGAAAACATTCTCACACCTGCTGTGGTGAAAGTTGGAAATCCCTGTCTCTTAAAAAAAGTGTATAACAGGATCAAGAATTCCTAAAGTCTGATCATATGCCAGACTTGATTATTATGATCTCTGTAAGATGGAGACACACCTTTTTGCCATAAACAGCCCTACTGCCAAAGAGAGTAAGAGTTGGGATGCTACAGGTAGAAAAGTCTGTGGAACGGCCACAACACATCTGAAGATCTCTGGTACCAAAGAACGGACAGTATTCAGTCTTTAAGACATTTGGCGAAAACATCAGCATCTAATAGAGACTTCTACCTGCAGATTCTGTACCTTAAAATTTCGCCAGGCGTCAGACTGGAGCCTGAAGATTTTTTGTGAGCTGTACTCCTGTGCTTACCGTTAGGTAGTGTCGATCGACTCCACGTGCGTCGTCGGTGGCGTTTGCATCGAATGTGATGTCGCAGTACCTATATAGGCACCGCCCATGCACGCATACGTGTTATTTTCTTTTCATGCCAGCGAGTGCTGTTTTGGAGAAGAGCTACCCCTTAGTCCATTTTTGACTGACCTATCGGATGGAGAGTTCTAGCTGCAGATTCCTTACCTTAGAATTTCCTCAGGCGTCCCACTGTATTTCGAAGATTTTTAGTAAGTAGTACCCCTGCAAGCTGATAGGCAAAGCTGATTGGGTCCACATCCGTCGTTTGAGTCGTCCTCACTGGAAGTGACAATCTAGTACCTATATAGGTGCCACCCACGCGTACTGAGGTAATTTCTTTGCTCTCTGTTCCAGCCAACACTGATCCGAAGAAGAGCTACCCCTCTGTTGCTTTTTGACAGGCCTTCGATGTTTTGAAGGTTCAAGCAACCCCCGCCTAGCTGAAAGAGTTCTATGAGGCGATGCACCTCATTTTTGGGCGGTCCGACCCTGTCGATGCACCTTTGATGCCTGCAGGTTCAGAAGTGGCCCCATCTGGCTCTGCACTCGCAGCTCTGGCCGGGCCCCAATGATTCATTCCTGGATCGGGACTGATGCCGATCATGCCATCTCGTCCTTTCTCAGTGTCGCTCTTGATGCTGGCGACGCAGTCCCCATTTTCATCCCTAACAGAGAGCCGGAGGGGCATTGCCTCACGCCAGCAGGAGCCTTGACTCCTAAATCGTAGCCAGAGCCTTATTTTCATTGTCCAGGCCATGGGAAAGACTGAGAGGGTTCACTGGACCCTTTTGAATACCAACCCTACTGGGAAGAACAGTATGTGGACTGGTGTGAGGCCAGCAGCCTGGATACATCTCAAGACGCTGGTTTGCTTTCTTCCCCTACCATGGCTACCAATGAGGGAGCTTCTTACGCCAGGCTGGTGCCGAGGGCAGCTTAGAGATCCTTGACCTTCAGCTTCCCACTGTGGCAGTCAAGACTAATCTCTTGACAGAGGTGCTGCAACTGGGATTCTCCACATCAGAACCCTTACTCCCACTCAATGACTCCCTCACTAATTTCTTGTTGGGTACCTGGTCCAAACCTAACACAGGGGCTCCTGTGAATAGGACAATTGCTTGCTGTCATCACCTCTCATCCGGTGACCCAAACTTCCTCATGCAAAACCTTACCCCTGAAAGCTTGGTGACCCAAGCCTCCATCTCTCAAGGCGCTTTCCCTACCGCTCCCCTGGATAGGCAATCCAGGATGCTAGACTCATTTTGGAAGATGTTGTTTTCTTCTGCCAGCCTGGCATTGCTTTCCATGAACACTGCATACCTTCTGGGCCTTTATTCCTACACTTTGTGGGATACAGTTGCGCTATACTCTCCCACTCTTTTGCTGACGGGAGAGGCGAGTCAAAGTTCACTAGTTCAGAGTGGTTTCAATGACAGTGGCCCTTATGTGCCATGGCTGCCTGAAAACAACTGGCTTCTCGGGGAGTGTCCAAGCTTCCTTTATGGACATACCCTTTGATGGCACCCATCTCTTTGGAGACTAGGCATATTTGGCGCTTGAGTGCTTTAAGGATTCTTGTGCTATGGCCAGGTACTTACTTGGCTTCTCTGCTGACCCCCATCTATATCTATCTGCCTTTCAGAGCTACAGAAGGGGCTAACAGTCATGCCAATTCCAGCCCAGCTGCTGCACCTTGCAGGCTCCCCAGTCTCTGCATGGCTGTAGGCCCAGTTCCCACAGACCTCTTGGATCAGGTGGCCAGCGTTCCGGTCAGTCCGCCACCACCATTACTGCAACATACTCCAAATCCTCCTAGTCTGCCCCTTTACCGCTATGGGCACCCAGTTGGCTGCAGGATCCGCCATCACCTGCCCCGCTGGCAAGCCATAGCATTGAACAGGTGGGTTTTGCAGATTGTACTAAGGGGCTACTTACTACCCTTTGAAACTACTTCTCCTCCCATGCCACCATCTCACAACGTGCTTACGGTTGATCTGTCCCTTCTCCACTAAGTCACGGATCGCTTGGCCAAGGAAGCTATAGAGAGGGTTCCAGTACCAGAAGCAGGCTCTGGATGTTATTCCTGCTACTTTGATTCCCAAAAGGACAAGAGACTTCATCTTATTCCCGATCTCCGAACTATCAGTCTCTTCCTCTAGGATAAATTCAAAGTACTCATGTTGGCTCAGGTCTCGTCTGCCTTGGATCAATGAGACTGGATGGTAGCATTGGAATTGCAGGATGCCTATTTTCATATTCTTGTCCTGCCTGCCCATTGGCCTTCCCAGTTCCCCTCGGGTGTTCACCAAGGTGATGGCGGTCATTGCAGTTCATTTGCAGAGATCAGGGGTGCCAGTCTTTCCCTATCTAGAGGCCTGGTTGTTCAAGGCAGGCTCCCCCTGGCTGTAGTCTCCTACCTTCAGACCACGGTGAGCCTTCGGTACTCACTGGTTTTCACTATCAACGTTCCGAAGTAACACCTGACTGCCTCTCAGACGCACACTTTTATCATAGCTGTTCTGATTATTTCACTTTAGTGATAGATTCCTTACCTTCGAATATCCCCAGGCGTCAGACTGGATCCGGAAAGTTTTCGCTAGCAGTACCTCTGCGCATCAGTGGGTGGCGTTTTGCGGCTCCGCATCCATCGTAGGCGCCAAGATGATGTCAGGGACACTACTTAGGCGCAACTCATTCCCTCTGACGCCAGTTCTTTCTTTTTCCGCGCCAGTATGCGCAGATCCGGTTAGAGCCTGTACCGTAGTCATTTTTTGACTATCTTTTTGAGACTTTTGTCTACTGTAAGTTTGAATTTTCTCTGGTGCACGTAAATATGCCTGGTTTTAAGTCTTGCAGGCCTGCCTTCGCAATATGTCGGTGGCGGACCCCCACGACATCTATCTCTACTGCCTGGAGAACGACCACGACTCCCGGTCCTGTATGGACTGTCGGGTCATGGCCCGAATGCCTGGAGGGAGTGGTTCTGGAAGCTGCTTGAGGTCCAGCACTCGTCTCAGCGCTGTTAACGGTCCAGGGGCCGCTCCAGAGAACACTTGTGGGTCCACCGTCACCGCTCCTCAGGCTCCAAGTCTTCACCCTCGGATTCGGGTAAGAGACTACACAAAACGAAGTCGAAGAAGCTTTGTCGCTCTCCGACGTCCCCCCGTCGGTCTCTGGATGCGGACGAGGGGGACATGAGTTCTGCCCCTGCGGCTCCTTCGGAGCTCGGGAGTCTGGCGGCTTACCCACCTTATCCGGGTCCATCTGCGACTCCCGCACAGGTGCTACCATGAACCGCATGTTTATGCCCCGTGCTCCAGCCGGTGTGCCCACAGGCCCAGCGGTCCCGTGTCAGCATCCTGTCAGGCCACCGGCGGCTCCGGCCCTGGCACCGCAGGATACTGCGCCGCTGGCTCCGGCCACGGCGCGACAAGGTCCCACGCTGCCAGCTGCGGCCCCAGTGCCACCCTCGGCTCCACCTCTGACGCCGCAGTGGATGCCATTGGTTCCGCCCCTGCCCAGGTTCCAGAACAATTTTGTTCCTACCTGGGATCCGCATTGGGACACGGGTGCCGTTTGTTCCTTCCCCCTGCCCCTGCCGCCGCGGTTTGTACCCCATACAGCGGAGGTGGAGGACGACTGGGAGGGGTCCGAGGACCCTCTTGCTCGTCAGTGTGACTCTGAGCAGGACTGGGCGGATGAGTTGGAGTAGGCCGGCTGCCTTGATGGCTCCTCTGACCCGGGCTTTGACTCTCCTCCGCCTACCATGGAGGAGGGCGCTTCTTACACAGTAGTGCTCAGTCGGGCAGCTGAGGTCCTCAACCTTGACCTCCCTACGGTGACCCTAAAAACTCCTCACTGAGGTGCTCCAAACATCGTCCACTTAGTTGGAGCCCCTGCTATCATTTAATAGCACCCTCACTGACGTCTTACTGGGCACTTGGTCGCGGCCAGCCACAGGGGCCCCTGTGGATAAGAACATCGACAGGCATCATCGCCCAGTGCCTGGTGACCCTGACTTTCAGACCACTCATCCTTCGCCCGAGAGCCTGGTCATCCAAGCTTTGACGTCCCAGAGTGCTTTTCCCACGGCCCCGTCGGATTAGGACTCTAAGAAGCTGGAGCAAATCGGCAAGCGGTTGTTCTCTTCGGCCAGCTTAGGGCTGCGGATGGTGAACACCGCAGGCCTATTGGGCCGCTATTCCCACACGGTGTGGGATATAGTTGCACAGGTGTTGCATCATTGTCCTGAAGAGACCCCAACTGTGCTGTCCCAAGCTGTTGCCGAGGGTAAAGATGTGGCTAAGTTCGCCATTCGGTGTAGTTTGGACACCGCAGACTCACTAGGAAGAGCAATTTATACTACTGTGGCGCTTCATCACCACGCCTGGTTGAGGTCTACTGCGTTCTCGCCAGATGTCCAGAGCTCACTCATGGACATGCCCTTTGATGGCACTCGAGTGTTTGGCAATAAAGCCGACAGTGCACTGGAGCGTTTTAAGGACTCCTGGGCCACGGCCAAGTCCTTAGGTCTTTCCACGAAAAGCCCAGCCACTCCTGGTTTTCGTTCCTTTCGTTGCAACGGAAGGGGCACCCAGGCACGTTCCTTCAGCAAGCCTGTGCAGAACCAGACTCAGCGCGGGCGTGGTTTCCGCAGGGGTGGGTCTGGGAATCCGGGTGGGGGTCAGTCTACCTCCGCCCCCGCTGCTTCTTCTCTTTCAGCAGTGGGGAGAGCCATGGTTAGATCTATTCACCATCGACGAGAACGTGCAATGTCATAGGTTCTGCGCGTTGGGAATTTCCAAGGCGACACTCTCTAGGCAACGCTTTTCGTCACAAGTGAAGTTGCGGTGTATTGTACACCTTTCCGCCTATACTACTTCTGCTCAGAGTGCTGAAGAAGATTCGGCATGACCAGGCCCAAGTCATCCTTGTGGCTCTGGATTGGGCTCGAAGATACTGGTATCCCGAGCTACTCAGCATGGCCATCGATCCCCCGATCCGACTTCCTCTAAGGGAGGATCTTCTGTCGCAGCAGGAGGGGACGGTCCTCCACCTGAACCTGTCCAGCCTCTACCTCCATGCGTGGAAATTGAGCGGAGACGGTTGACAGCTTTCGATCTACCTCCCGAAGTCTGTGATGTCATTCTTACAGCCAGGCATCCCTCCACTAAGACGGTATATGCCTGCAGGTGGAACACATTTTTGACATGGTGCACAGCAAAGGCTGTGGATCCCCTCTCTGCCCCTCTTTCTGAGGCCCTTCTGTTCCTTCTATCCATGGCCCAGCAGGGCTCTGCTCTGGGCACTACCAAAGGTTATCTCTCGGCCATCTTTTTGTCGTTCTACGGCTTCAAGATCAGCCTTCTCTTTTTAAGTCCCCGGTTGTTAATCGTTTCCTGAAAGGCATTATGCACACATTTCCTCAGGTGCCGTTCATAATGCCTCAATCGGACTTAAATCTTGTCTTGACATATCTGATGTGCGCTCCTTTCGAGCCCCTTCATAACTGTCCTTTGCGTCTTCTCACTCTAAAGACGGCTTTCCTGTTAGCTAACACCTCTGCCAGAAGAGTGAGTGAGCTCCAGGCTCTTTCTTCTAAACCTCCTTTCCTTTATGTTCATCCGGACAAGGTGGTTCTGAGGACCCAAAAACAACAAAAACCCCTGCTCTAGGAAAATAGCAATAAAGTCTCAGTGATTCTTGGTTGTGATAACAATATTGAAAAGTGCACATCGATAACGTTTCAAAGTCAATAGATAGCGGTATGCCACGAGAGAAATTTCAATGAAGTAGAATCCTTGTTATGGAAAACAATTTATTGTTCCTCTTGATCTGGCCAACACGTGTTTCATCGCAGGGAAACAAACTGCGAATCTTCAGGGCCTCTTGAGAGAAAAAAAGCAGGAAGTGATGATGATGTGGCCAACGCCCGGGGGGGCGAAAATGTGGATATGCGATTAAAACGCGTAGTAGGATAGTTCCTTATATCGGTCATAAGGAGGCAATGACCGGGAGGAGAAGTGATTGAAGCTGTGACGCTTGGATTAAGAATGCCAGGCGGGTACACCTCCTGTGGTTCCCGGTGCCGTTTTTCGAAGCCGTTGATGCGTCAAGCATCGGAGGCAATGTGCCACTGAAGAGAGGTCAGTTCTGCTGAATCCACAGATGGGCTGGCAGAGCACCTTTAGGCCCACTTAGAAAGGTCCAGGAATGGGATGGCACCACTTGGGAGGGCTGGACTCACGGACGAGCCCAGATGCTGGATATAAGGTGGTTGGAAGCCTGTTCTATCCCTGAGACTTCTGATCAGGAGAACAGCCAACTAGCCCTTGGAGTCACTCTGGGGTTTTGGTTTAAGAGTTGCAGGTGCAGTCCTTCTCAACCAGGCAAGAGGGCATCAGGTCAGCACAGTGGGGCAGCAGTTCTTCTGGGCAGCAGTTGAGCAGAATGGCAGTCCTTTCAGCAACACATCGGTCTTTCTTCCTGGCAGAGTCCACAGGTCCGTAAGTGTACTGAAGATTTTGATCTAAAGGTCCAGTATTTATAACTGGTGATCACTTTGAAGTAGAGGAAGATTGCAGAGGTTTCACCCCCCTTGGATATCAGGCATTCCCTTCCTCCCTGCCCTGACCCCAACTTGTCTGGGTCACAAAAAGCAGTGTCCAGCCATTTGTGAATGTACTTTGGCAGATAATTTGTGATGTGCAAGTGTAGGATTTGAAATTCCTTCCTCGTCAATTCAAGGTGGCCCATCCTCCCAGTACCAATCTTCCCGTTGCTTCACTGAATGGGAACAATACACAAAGATCAACGGCCAGCTTCACCTAGTCATGTGACCCAGGATCAGGCTGCAGGCACCAAATGTTAAGAACAAGAAAATGACAACTTTCGAAAAGTGGCATTTTCAGAATAGTGACTTAAAATCTGACTTTACTGTAAAAAAGGGCTTTTAATGAGGATTCTTTAGACACCAAATTCGGATTGTGAACTTGCTTTCAATTGGAAGTGATTAAGAACTTTTATTTTATTGATTTTCAGATATGAAACAACAAAACATGCTGTGCAAAGAGTCTCAAATGCAGATTAAGGTATTCCCTACTTAAGTATTGCTCCATCTCTCAAAGATAACCTTGTACAGGACAAAAAAGGAACTGAAAAATGCATCATTGGGAACCTAATCTAGCATGATCCAAGTCATCTAGCCAGTTTCACAGAAAGAGGTACATCAATGTCGCACTCAGCTGTCACAGCGGTTGTAGAATATTATACACATTACGCAGATGTCATAGCCCACCCTCCAAGCTATCATCCGAGCATGAATCCCTCTCATCATTACATTTGTTGAGAAGGAGCCCCCACATCAAAATCTCCTCTGCTGCCCCCTCATCACTTTGCTCATCCAAAGGGATGCCAGTGGAAATATGGTTCCCAACCATCCAATGGCCACTCGCCATTTAGCCAGGAGGACTGCAAGCTGGGTGAGTTTATTTGGAATTTTTTGTCCCCAGGATCTTGTCACTACTCCCAAAAGGCAGACCACCAGACTAAGAGGGACCACTACACCAGTAGCCTCCTCGAGCCTAGGCACCACCTCTCCAGAACCCCTTAACCCTGGCGCAGCTCCAGGCCACATCAAAAAGGTGGCGCATCACAGACATTTTGCCATCCCAGAGTGTTCTATTCAGTTAAATGCAGTGCAGTAAGTTAAAATTGAATCTTTTTTTGAAAGATACTGCAATAACCAATCTGCGTGCATGCGCCCAGTCCTCATTTAGAAAGGCTCCTCCAGCTCCCTATCTCATGCCCATCATGCTGCATAGGGTGTATTCAACATGTCCCCTGAGCGCTTTTTAGAATAAGGTTATCAGATGTCGACTTCCCCCTCTCTCATGGGGACAAACCACCCAGCATCTGGGATGGCAGTGGCGCTGCTGAAAAGCCATGCCACACATTCCTTGCCATATTTTACAACCTGCTGTAGTGAAGGAAGTGGCACGGGCCCATTCTGAAAGCCTCCTGCGCATCCTGAAAGGTGAAGAAGACCTCATTCGATATAGGTCTCCTTCAACTTGACAGCCCCGTCCCTCTATTGTTCCATAGACCTATTTGCCTCAATCGCCCGAAATGGTGCAAGATCCCAAAGCTGCAAACCTCTGACGAAGCGAGCTCTACGAAGTTCCTTCCCAGCTAATGTTTCCCAGAGAACAGCTGTATGCCGCACTAAGTATGGGACTTGGTACTACGACCTACCACTGCGCATTAACAGGCACGACAAAGTGTCATCCCTGAGCAGCTCCTAGAACAAACTTTTCTCCCAATAGCCAGGTTACGCCAGCCACCTCATAGTGCGCTGTAGGTGTGCAGCTAAGTAAATAAATTGCATGTGTGTGAGGGCTAGTCCCCCATCATCCATATCTCTTTTAAGACCGAAAGGACCACCCTCCTGCGGTACCCTGTCTATATCAATGAAACTAGTAAGCTGTCTAATTTGCAAAAAAACTGTTGCCTGAGCGGGAACAAAAAAGTATGGACTAGGTAGTGGCACCCTAGAAGGAATAACATCTTGACTACTGCTGCCTTGTCCATTACTGACAGGGGGAACCTCTTCCAGAACCATATCGCGCCCTCTAGTCCTGATATGACTCTGTCTATATTCAAATGCTTGTGCGCTACCTCTGTTTGTGTATGCCAAGATACCGGAACCCTTCTGTTTCACAACAGAGTCCCAGAACGGGGAGTTGGTCAGCCTGTGTCCCCACCAACCCCACAAGGGAAAATAACAGTGGCTTTCTGACATTTATTCAGAGACCGGAAACCTCAACAAATTAAGCCAATTACCTCATCAAATCAGCACAGATATGCTGGGGGAGTGAACATATATCAGTGCACTATCCGCATATAAGGAGATATAATGCTTAGAGCCACCCACTGAAATCGTTCATGGCCCCAGTTCCCTGCACAACAGTAAAGGAAGTGGCTCAATTGTGAGAGCAAAAAGAAGTGTTGGGTCCCCTTACTGATGGGCCAAGCCTCCGAAAGTTCACCCCCTACCAAGGGCCAGTGTAGAGTAGCCGCACCTACCTACAAATGATGGGCCCAAATCCCTTTCCCCTCAGCACGTACATCAGGTAAGGCCACTCAACAGTGTCAAAAGCTTTTTTCTAAATATAGGGAGACTAGGGACAACTTCCGATCATCATCCATCTTTTCATGCAGCACTTGTGTGAGCCTACATAGATTAAATGCGGTACTACAGGCTGGCATAAAGCCACTTTGATCCTCATGCACCAGTCCCCCTGATTACCCCTCCCAGCCTTGTTGCCAAAAGCTTGCACATTATTTTAAGCATAGTGAGTGGCCGATGTTTGGATGGATCTGTAGGATCAGCCCCAGATTTTAGCATTAGGCACCCAACCCACTCACCTAGAGTGGGTGGATGGATCCCGTTTAGGTTATGTGGATGACGTCCCTGCCAAGGGGCCTTACATCTATTGAGGGCTCCAAAAGCCTCACTCAAGTTCTCCAGGGAAAGATCCTCATTCAACTCAGGCACACACTCTGGTGCCAGACGAGGCAACCCTCCTCCTCCGATAAGAAATTCCTCCATATCCCCCGCTGGGCCCACAGAGCCGGCGTGGTACACCACCTTGAAATGCTCCACAACAATTCACAGGATGTCTCCCCGGCTGGTCACCACAGGGCTATCTGGGGAGCAGACATGCAATACGGGGGGCTTCCTGTTACCTCTATAGGATCCATGCCAGGAGCTGACCAGACCTGTCCCTTTACCAATGTAAGCCCTGGCGATATGACCTGAGTGTATACTTTTCTAGGGTGTCCCAGAGCCTCTGCACCTCCCACTGAGCCTACATCGCCTCTGCACAAGCTTTCGCCGAGGATGTCTCCAACCCATGCAGGTCTGCTAGGTGCCGCTCCCCTACCCTAAGATCCGTCTCCAACTGTCTTGGTATGCCAAAGGTTGTCCTGTACATGCCTTTCTCATAACCACCATTAGAGCCTCCCAGTCTGTAGATCTGGAGACTGCAGTTCCCCATTTCTCAGTGAAATTCAATATCAATGAGGGACGTCGCCAAGCCAACCTGACCGGCTGCATCTGTCAGGAAGTTCAGGAAGGATGCGGCAACTCCGCTCTTCGGTGGTAACCATACCCCACCTCAATCTGCGCACATCCACATTGGGCGCGTAATTCCGGTGTGCCCTGAAGCATGAGGTAATGCCCCTCTACATCCGCCTTACTGTAGGTCTGTGGAAACATGACCCCCGGTGCTATCCAGATGACCACCCCCTTTGCATATGAAGACTAAATAGCTGAGAAAAATTGCCTCCAACACTTCTTGCCCAGTTTCTGAGGCTCTCCACCTGTGAGCTGGGTTTCCTGTAAGCAAACTATCTGCACCTTGTGTGGCCTAAGGAATGAGTGTCCTCTATACCTCTTGGAGTATTCCTTCAGACCTCTGACATTCCACGTTAAAGCATGTGTACATTCAGCCTTGATCAACGCAAAGCCAAACTTGAGAGATCGATCTCCCTCCCAGCACTCAGTCAATCCAAGATTTCCAGCCAATGAAACTAAGGACTGGGTACCTCATGTGCAATGGAACCTGAAATCCTCATTCTGCATCAAAGGGATTACGAAACATTGCAAGACGCACAAACCGGCCCACCTCGGATAAACAGAAAATCAGCAGCAAATACTGCATATCCATCAAAATCCCTGCCATCAGAACCCACAGCCTAAACCCATGACTCACAACCATTGCCTATCACTAACCATGGGGAGACACCAGGAATCTCTACACAATGTAGTGCCTTATCAGGGCCACAGCAGAAACCAGCCCAACATATGATCAACATAACAATGGGAGATAGCCCCACGTGCACCCCATACATGCAGCATCTACAGCCCCTCAGAAAAAGGCAAGGAGAGAGGGGGAAGAGAAGCAGGAGCAAGGTAACATGATACTATGCAGTGTCACAATCTGGCAGCTGAGTCGCCCAACTCAAATGCAGCCCACCGGGCAGGCAAGTCCCCCCTCAACCCCCAATTGAAGCATGTTGTCATGGGAAGCAACTGCCATGGTACCTTCCCCTTGAATGGCAATCCTCGTTGGTCTCTTCCCACTGGGTGCCGAAGTCTCTCAAGACTCAGACTCTCCCCATGTCCTCCAACTCTAAATGCCAGCACCGGCCCACCAGGAGGCCATGCTCTCCCATGGGACCGTATCTCATATCTGCAGACACCTCCAGGCATAATCTTGAGAGTAAAAAAAATGGGACTTGCCCCTGGATAAAACCCACAATCATGCTAGATTTAGTAGCATCTATCGGAGACTTATTAATTGTAGTTTAGTCTTAACCTTCAGAAAGCTTTTCCGGGTCCCTTGTATTCTGGTTAGATGGAAATCATGTGGTTCTCAAAATGGGCAGTATCCGTCTACCGGGATGCGAGGAGGATGCAGTCTCGGTCTTTATCGCTCAGGATATGGGCTATAATAACCCATGGCGCCACCAATGCCTGATGCCCCCTCTTTATTACAAAATGAAGGGATAGTCCACTCTGCTTCAATGTTTAACGGATCCATCATTCCACAAAGTTTTCAGTAGCTCCGCCCTTAGCTCATACTGGGAACCCCAGAAGACACATATTATTGTGGCGGGATCTTCCCTCAGCGTCTTCCACCCAAACCTCCAGGGCTCCATTATTGGGGGTAAAGTGGCTGCCTGCTTCCGTGGTCTGGCCACCTCAGATTGGAGTTCACCAATAGATCCTGCAGTGACCCCCACCTTGTCAGACACTTTCTTAAGATCCATTTGGAGCGGGTTCAACTCTAGTTCATAGTCTCAATCTTTCCCTCGAGAGCCATTGGAGAGCCCTGGATAACAGCAAGAAGTTCCGCTCTTGAGGGCTTCACAATGGACAGCCCTGGTTCGCAACCCCCCTTGGCAGCTTGTCAGGTCTGCCGCTGTGAGAATGACATCTGTGTGGTATACTGCTCCATAGTGTTGGCCTGAGGGGCCGGCTTCTTGTTCCTCCCCATGGTGAAAGCCAGAGGGGTCCAAAGATTCCACTGCTCCCACACTGAGGACAACCGCGTTGCCACCACCAGCAATCCGAGGCATCCTCCATGCACAGCACTGCCCCTCACCAGAGTCCCTCCAGGCCCAAGCCCTCCCTCAAGCACTTAAGGCCCGGGCCCATCAGCTAATCAGTTCAGAACAAGTGTCCACATATTGTTCCTCAGTATGTGATTTGACCCCAGTGGCTGAATCACAGTCCGTCCACACCAGCAGCCACTAGGTAGGGGATGCAATGGAGGAGGTCATCCCAGGCCTTGCAGCATGCGGCCGCTCGCTATGGTGCCAATGAAATTCCCCCGGGGCCAGTATCGCTGAACAGTCTAATCATGGGAAAAAAATGCAGACAGTCCATGCCCCATGAGTTTGTACACACAGGAAGTTAGGTGCTGGGCCCCGCAGGTTCAGGGAAGAGGGGCAAACCCATAACCATGCAGCAAATTGCAGACCGTTCATGCCCCAGAAGTCTGTTGCCACATAAAGTCGGGCTCTGGGCCCCTGCAGATCCAGGAAGGAGTGGTGAAGCCCAGTACCACTCGGCCCCTCTGGCTCCAGCCGCCCTCCCACAGTGCCTGACAAGAGGAATGGGACCCCAGCATCATGGGCCCAGAGTACCAGCCGTCCAGCCAGACCCACACAAAACAGCAAAGGCTACCAAGAGGGCTCCCAGAGACAGATGATTCACTGCAAGCAAGCAGGTCCAGGCAAAGCGGGAGGAGCCTGCAGCCTCACTCCCATAGCTTCAGTGTGAAGAAATCCCTCAGAGCCAGGTCAGTGGAGGACGCCCAGGCTGCGGCAGCCTAGCAGGCCCCAACATATCTTATAGGGCCAATCCAGCCGCGATTGTAGCGTCCAAACTCGTCACAGCCCAGAGGGATCCACTCCCATGTTGCCAGCCTTGTCACCGAGTCAGGATTACTCTGCGGCGAGCAGCGTCCGCCAGTCAGCCCCGCTCGAGGGATGTCAAGTGGGCTGCCGATGCCATCTTGACCCAAACAGGCCTCATCCGTGGCACCTAGGCTCACCGCAGGCCGTGACAGTCTCTGCCTACTTGTAAGCCTCTCTCCCACCCATTCTCACACCTAAGGAGCAGGAACACTTAGGGTCCGTCTGCGCTGACCGTTCAATCGTCGATCGGCGATTACACCATGTAAGGCAGTAATTTGCAGGATCTTGCTGGGGCCGACTGGGAGCCTCTCAGAGGATTGTCCTGTCGGCCACCTTGTGTGGCTATGTCCCCCTTAATTGGAAGTCATCACTTATTAAATGTAATAAGGTAACCCAATGCTTTACTATTGGAGAAGTATGCCTTGCAGTATTGAAAAACAAATGTAGTAGATTTTTACTACCAGGACATGTAAACCTTAAAAGTAAATTCAGTGCACCCTGCCCTCTGGGCAGTTCAGGGCTTACCTTAGGAGTGACTTATGTGCTTCTAAAGGGAAGGTTTGGGCCTGTCAAAAAGTTTATCTTGTCCGGTAGAAATGGCAGTTTAAAACTGCACACATGCTGCAATGGCAGACTTGAGACATGTTTAAAGGGCAACTTATGTGGGTGGTACAATGTGTGCTGCTTTCTCATTAGTAGTATTTAATTTACAGGTCCTGTGTACATGTAGTACCACTTTATTTACAGGCCCTGTGTACTAGGGAAGTATTAGGGAATTAAATGTGCCGACTGGCTGTAATCCAATGTCATGATGTTTTGAGGAGAGCATACAATCCCTGGTTGGTAAAATGTGGAGATTCTTAAAAGCCAACGACCGACAAAAACGGGTTTAGAAAACAGGAGGTTGGAGGCAAAACATTTGGAGATGAGCCTGCAGTAAGGGTCACGTTCAACAGGAGGGCTATGCCCTACTCTTTTATTTCCACACCACTACACCTTCCACCATACCCCTAGTGACTGACAGTGGTTCAGCTCACTGTTTTGTTGCAAGAAGTTCGAGCCGTTTTGGTCAAAGGGGCTACCGAGAGGGAGCGCGCACCAGAAGCAGCTAGATGGTGGTGTTGGACATGCAGGGTGTTTATTTTCATATACCTATCCTGCAGGTCCTTCAACGCAACCTGTTTGTGTTGAGACAGGAACACTTCCATTTCTCTGTGTTCCCCTGGTGCTGTCTCATTGTTGCCTCTCAGGTGTTTGCGAAAGTAATGACAGTGGTGGCAGCACACCATCAGATTTAAGGGTTGCCAGGCTTCCCCTACCCAACAATGAGCAGTTGAAGGCAGCCTCACTCCATGCAGCCATCAGCCACCTCCAGGCAACAGCAACCTCCAGTCACCTTTGGAGTTTGCTGTCATGGTGCCAAAATGACACCTGACTCTTTCTCAGGTGTTCACTTTCATTAGAGCCATTTTGAGCACGGTAGCTTTTCATGAGGAAGAGAATCTAGGACATTCAGGCTATGAACCAGATCTCTCAACCTTGGTGCTGGATTTCAGTGAGGTAGACTCTGAGGCTTCTGGGACCGGGGACCTCCTGCATCCTGCTTTAGAACAAGCGCTAGGTGGCATATGTTGGCTCTACAGTGGGATCTAAAGTCTCAGTGGTGACATGGTTTTCAAGGCATCATGCTCAAGGGATACTTGCTCATACCATGTTATTTTTTAGCTATGGATTAGCATTTGGTATTTCCTTAGCACAAGGCAAGCATAAAAAGCAGGAATTGGATCTTTGTGAGGTAAAAAATAAATATGGTATGACTTGCTGGGGAAATGTTTAGTTGCTAGTTGAAGAGTTTTTCACCCATTATATTGGTTTGTGCCTTCAAATACCCGTTTCATGGTCATTCTTCTTCAGAATGACATTGAAACATAAGAGTCTAGAAGCAGCTATCCTCAAAGAAATGACTCCCTAACTGACCCCCCCCCCCCAGAGACCGTTGAGATTGGAGCTTGTTAAAAGCACTGTGACCTACTAAAATGGCTACTGCCTAAAAGAAGTCTAGGAGGCTGGCTTACTATTTGGTGCACTCTTATATAAGTGAAGCACCTTGCACTAATCCAGACAACCCTTATGGTAGTTTTAGTGGTCTTAGACAACCTTAGAAAGTTCACTAAGTGGTAGCTGTGGAGAAAACCTTCAGGCTTAGTCCAGAAGGAGTGCTAAGCAGCCTGTTTTACCAGATCTAATCATGTAGTGCAGTTTAAACCAAAAAGGACCACACAGTCTAGTTAAAAAATATATATTTATTGCACAACACCCATTAACAAATTGGCATATCTCCTACCCAGAGAGATCAACACAAACACAAGAATATTTACATTGCAAGAGGTAATTAAACACAATACATACGGTTCTCCAGGGGGAAACCAAACCATACACTAAGAAAGTAGAAGGCTGTCGTCACCGAAGTCGGGACTTGGACCGGGAGACTCAAAAGAGCTGGGGGTACACAAGGAACCACCTGAGGTAAGTACCCAGAAACCCCATAGAGGCTGTGTGCAGAGTGGAAAAACAGCTGTGTATCCACCAGAAGTCACTTGTAAAGTCGCAGTTGCAGATTTGAAGAAGGACCCTTCCTAGTGCATCCTGAAGAAACCCCATAGAATACCCATTCGTGGATACCCCAAGAACCAGGACACTACAGCAGGGAAGCAAGGTGCATAGGTGTGAAGTGATGTCGGAAACCGTCATAGACCACAATAGAGGATTTCAGTAAAGATGCCACTGGCGAAGACTGTCCAAGAGTCCTGTGCAACCCAAGTGTGGATTCTTAAAGAAGAGAACCTGCAAGCAGAGGGAACAGAGTATATGCTGCTCGGAGGTGACCAGGAGGCACGGAAGAGCAATGCCCACTGATAACGGAAGATGCATGCAGCTGTGAAGACCAAGCGATGCTGAGGAAGACAGGACTTGTTCACGAGCTGTTCCATGTCGGAAGTCGAGAACCAGGGGTCGGTTTCCGGTGGGAGCACCAACAAACCTTGGCAGCAGCAACAGACGTGGAAAAATATGAAGGAGCAACGTTGAGACCAGCAAGGTCAAAGGGACTCACCAAGTGCCAGAGAGTCAGAGCAGGCCCCTAGCAAGCAGCGTAACCCACTGAAGCAGGACCCACAGGCCAAAGAAACAGGAGTGGCAAGAAGACCATGAGCAGCTCACCAAAGAAGGTGGCACGCTGTGGAGAGGATTCTGTAAGGATGCTGATCTTGGCTGGAAGAGATGCTGGCGGCTGGAGCTTCTTGTAGCCCGAAGATCTCTGGAGTGCAGAACTAACAAGCCTTGGCAACGGCAAGTCAATGTTGTGCACAGGGGTTCTGTTCCAGCAGTTCTGACGAGTGATACTGCCCTTAAACTTGCTGAGAGGACAGGCCAGGCCTAGAGGTAGTTGCAGAATCACCTCCTGTGTTGCTGAGCCTTTCAAAGCCTGTGGGACGTCAGGAGCAGCAGGACCCGTCAGCTTCTTTTTTGGTGCCTGCAGATGCAGGAGAGTTACTACACTCCAGACCTTGATGCCCACAGGTCTGTTGAAGATCATGGAAGAAGCGCAGACACAGATGACGAAGAAGACTTGCAGAACAGCGAGACCAGGAGCAGCAGGAGTCTTCTTTTGTGCAGTCTCGGTTCCACACAAAGTCCAAGTGTCCAGACAGTCTGAGTGACGTCGTTTCAGGCTTTAGGCTAGTCCCACAACACATTTGAGGACCCACCAACAAATAAGCCCTTTTATACCCTAGAAAAGAGGTTAGGACGACGCAGGTTTCCCTCTCAGAGGAGGGGCTAGACAGAGGGAAGGATACTCCCATGTTCTTTGTCCGGTTCCACACCAAAGTCGGAGCCAAGGGCTCCCTGAAGTGATTCCAACTGGAGTATGCAAGGAGGGCACCACATGTGCCCTTCAAAGCAGTCGGGTGGCGCTTGCAAGTGCCTCCACCCCAGCCCAATACACTAAGTCCTGTCTGCGAGATGGTCACACCTGCCTGTGACAGGAAACCTTCCCTCTGCTCGAGCTCTGCTCAGCAGCAGGAGGGCAGAATTGTGTCTGGGATCAGAAGCAGCATTAGCTTGGAGGCAGACCCACGAAGGCTGTCAGCGGGAGTACTGGGGGCTTCCTGGAGGAGCCCCCAGTCATTGGAATCATATCTCGGTGTTGGGGTATGATTCCAACATGTTTGATACCCAATATGCCCAGGTTAGGCACAGCCACTACATAATTAGCCATCGCGTAGTGACGCATGGCCACAATATGCATCAAAATGGAGAATCGACTTAAAATCTAGCACCCTGCCTACAGGAAACGTATATCTGTCATAAGGGGTGCTAGCACCAACTTAAACAGCCTGTAATGGCAGGCCTGTAGTCACAGTGTGAGTGTGTTGGGCCAATGCATGCTGCAGCCCATGGGAGACCCCTGATGTGCCTATGCCCTTGATACCTTAGTACCATACACTAGGGACTTAAAAGGGTACACCAGTAGCTAGTTGTGGAGGCACCAAAGTACATACTATTCCAAATTTAGGGAGGAAACACAGTGGCTGGGGTCCTGATTAGCAGGATCCCAGCCAGACTAGTCAAAAAACACACTGGCACCAGCAAAAAGTGGCTGTTACCATGAAAGCAGATCCTACTTTCATACAAGAAGCCTGTGGTGCTTTTGGAGTGCACTGATCCTGAAGTGCTGTTTGTCCTGCTGCTTCTTTCCTGTTGACATAAGGGTGTTGAACAGAACGTAGCATGTGCCGTAGATTGTGTGGTGTGGGTTTGGTCCTGCAGCTGTTCATCAAATGATCAGTGCTTGAGAGACTGAACTAAATATTTACAACTTGAGTCTCTTCCTAAACCTTTCCTACACCTTGGACCAGTGTGACGGAGCTCAGTAGCTTCTGTGATGGATTTGTTCTGACACCTCCCATCAACTTTCTACGTTCATTATCACCAAATATTGGACTGGCCTGCACCCGGCTAGAGAATTTTAACGCAGGCTCACCAACAGTGTGAGGTGACACTGCTTTAACCAATTACCCATTCCTGTTTTAAAAGCTAAATAGAGGCACCATTTATTCTGTTGTATCTTTTGATCAATAATTTCTCTTAATCCTCCAATTCTGTTTTGCTGAATAATCTTGTTAATAGTGTTGAACATAAACCTGGTTTGGACGTCTCTATTCATTCTTTTGATTGTACTATTGTGTAGAATGTGACAGATGCCACACACCGTTTCCTTAGATTGTGGTCTACTGGCTCAAGCCACATTAACAAAGCCAGCCAAAGATCCCTTCTGAAAGAGCCAGTTTGTCTTTGCAGAGCCTACAGTCGGGCACAATACAGGCCGCTTTCTGACAGTGATAATTATGAGTCTGTTGTAACTTCATAGATAACTAGCTAGGGAGGGCATTTTATGTTCGCTTATTTGTTCATAATCAGAGCATGTCTGTGACTCCTTCCTTTGCTCAGCATGCTAAGAAACCTGGTGGTGCTTTTGTAGGCTTGGTAGGCTTGTTATAATAAAAATTGGCCTCCGCCTCTTCTTCAATAACTCCTTTCATCACTGATGCTGTTGCACACATCCCACATTTGTGTACACCCTTCTTGAAGACCAGCTATGTGTCCAGCTGCTTACACATACATTGTGGTAACCATGGGACCAGAGTTATTAACCCCCTTCGTTGCTGCAGTCTCAAAGCTGTGTCTGGCTCAGATATATTTCTAATTTGATGGACACATAAAGAGATTGCTTAACCTCTCTGCCATAGCTTAAATATGGCCTGCCTATAAGTGAGAAATGGATGTCCTTAATAAGCTTGCTCTCTTTTGCAGCCCCTTGATGTTCTAGGAGTGGAGAGAAGTGTGTGTTTTCCATATGCTAAATGTGTGTGATCTGAGTCACAGTGGAATATGGGTGAGGAGAAACCAGGAACTCCTGCACGCAGTACTTACCTGTGGGGACTAGAGACGCAAATTGAACTAGACCTGGGAAAGGATGTTACAATGTTACTTGTGAAGGTATATGTCCTAATCAAGTTTATCTGAAAGAAACAGGTTAGTGTTAGATTCCTTACCTTAGAATATCCCCAGGCGTCAGACTGGATCTGGAAAGTTTTGTGTAGCAGTACCCCCCGCGCGTCGTGATGACGTCGTCGGAGTACTTAGATGCCGCCCTCGCGCTCTGACGTCAGTTCTTCTTTTTTCCGCACAGATCCAGGAAGAGCAGTACTCCTAGTCATTTTTTGACAACATTTTTTGATCCTTTTGATCGATTCTCGATCGACCTTCGACTTGCGGTGCCGACAGGTATGCTTGGGTTTAAACCTTGTGAGGACTGTCACCGCTTGATGTCGGTGACCGACCCCCGCCGTCGGTGTCTTTACTGCCTCGGGCCGACCACGATGACAAGTCGTGCCCCGACTCCTGGGCCTTGACCTCGAAGGCTAGGCGGGAGCGGTCCCGTAAGCGGCTCGAGCTTCGGCAGTCGGCCCGCGCCGCTCAAGGTCCCGGTCGAGGAGGAGGTCGAGGGACCGATCACGGGCCATAGTCATCGCCGCTCGATGAGTCACCACCACTCGTCGGGCTCCAAGTCCTCAGGTAAGTCAAGGCACTTGGAAAAAAAGTCGAAGAGGCGACATCGCTCTTCCGACTCCCCCCTCCCCCTCCGACGCTCGAGCGATGCGGCCGGGGGTTCAGGCGACACCGCCCACGCGGCTCCGCCGGAGCCGCAAGTGCCGGGTCCAGCTCCACACCCGCCGTTCCCTGGGCTGCACGAGACGCCGGAGGAGATTTGTGACTTCCTCATGGCCATGAGGACTCACTTCCCTCCATCGGGCCCTGTCGAGGCCCCTATGGGCCCCGCGGGTCCGTCTGGGAGCCCTAGCGGGCTGGCGGCTCCGGCCCCGGCGCCGTCGGGTGCTTCAGCCACGGCGCTGTCGGCGACTTGAGTCCCAAAGCCGCAGGGCTCCGTAGTATCCAGGCCTGGATCCGTGGCGTCGCCAGTCAATCTTACGACCCCTCCGCTGGCGCCGTCACCATTGGTGTCGCTCACCACGCCGTCTCCGGGCGTCGTCCCCGGTCCGGGTCCGGCGTCGGACCGGCGCAGCTCGGCACTGCCTAAGACGCCAATGGGTGAACAATTTGCCTATTACCCGACTCCATCATTTTTCCCTGATTATCAGGAGATAGATTGTAGGAGAGTAGGGTCTGCAATTCTATGGTCACCCCCGATTTTTGCTTTTTGCTTCACTGGTTTACGACTTTCCCTGGCGTTGGGCCTGCTAATCAGACCCACAGCCTAGCTGTTCTATCTCTAAATTGACAAGCATGTACCTTAGGTGCTTTTACCAATTGGTACTGGGCCACCTTATCAGTCCCTGTACAGTGTACCCTAGGTACCCAGGGCCTACCAGGGGCTGCAGCATGTATTATGCCACCCCTGGCTGGCCATCCAAATCTGACACAACTGGCTGCACGACAGCTGGGGCACGGTGGTGTAATCACCCTTTGCTTTAGATATAGTATTCCTATATCTAACCCTAAAATGGACACATATATTCCTATCAGTCACTCCTATGGCAGGCCTTATCAATCCTGAAGGCAGAGTGCTTGGAATTATGTGAGATGGTGCTCTGGCATGAGCTGAGCCCGTTTGCAGCTTGCGGAACCAAGTCCTAATAGCTGTTCCGTGATAACGCTATACCATATACTCTTAAGTGCATTATGAACCTCGCGGTCAAATGCTAACTTTGGTATAGCATTATCAAAACATGTCGAGTAGGTGTCATACGAATTGGAATACTAACCCCTCGCCAATTCTGGCGACGGGGTTAGCATTCCACCCTTCTAGAGAGACACGACATGTATGTAACTGTGAACCCCGGTTAAAGTTAACTCGAGCCTCAGCAATACAAAATGGATGCTGCCACCACAGACACAAGTCTGACCTCCTGCTGCTGGGAGTCCTTCCAGCGAGGGAGGCTTGGACAAAGGGTTTCCTGCCTTGGGAGGTGCTAGCACCACCCCAGACAGGATTTTGTGTATTAGGTAAGACAGGGCTCAAAGGAATGAGACATGCCTGGGGCACACAAGGTGCCCTGTGCATACACCGGTCAGAACCTGTTCTTGGGGCACTCCAGCCCCAGAGCTGGCGCAAGACCGGACAAAGGAAAGGGGCTGTAACCACCCCCCTTCCTGGTCCCACCCAGAGGAGGGACCTAGTCGTAGTGCAGCCCCCTTTAGCTGAATAAAGGTAGGAGCTGGTCCCATTCCAAATCAGATTAATCTTGACAACTTCCACGGAAAAACTCTTGACCTTCGACCTCCTGAATATCAGAAGACTGAAGAATCTCCCCTATGGTCAGGGAGTGACCATCCTGCTTTGCGGGCACCATCAAACTCCTGTGCGGTTTGCTGCAAAGTTCTTCCATCCCGGAATCCGACGACCCAGCTCGACAAGACCCGGACCTCCAGACCTCTCTGACCTCTACCCACATCCACAGCACAGCTGGGACCCGTGGGTGCGACGAGCAACGTGGAGACGGCCATCTTGAGAAACCTGCACAGCGCTTCCAGCACGACCGCCGAGGGATCCTTGAGTAAGTGCTTTGGGGTCTGAGAAGCCCCACACCGACGCAGCTCCTGCACCAAAGACAAGCCCCCCAGCATCCACGAGATCTGCGTGGGGAACTTTTGCCTGGTTGCTGCTTTTCCTGTTGTCTGGTCACTTGCCGGCTGGCTTGTGACCTCTGAGACGACGATCCGAAGAATCCAACACCGCTGGTCTGGTCCCCCAGACTGGCCCTTGCTTCCTTGTAAAAGAGGAGCACCCCGGACCCTCCTGGTCCCCACCAGACGCCATCTTTGTTCCACCACGTGGCTTGAATTGGCCAAGGCCTGTTGTCCAGATCGACGATCCGACACCACCAACAGCAGCAGACTACGTGGGACAGCTCGTGCCTCCAGCCTGGTCGTGAAGAGCAGCTCCTGGTCCGCGCAGCTACAGAGAGAAGCGACCCTTCCTTCACCTGACTGCGGCGACAGCATCTGGTTCCCTCCTGGTTCCAGCACCGTCACTGGCTAGTGACCGAGACTCTGTCCCCTTCCCTTTCAGGACTTCTTCTTCCTAGTTCCATCCTTGGAACCAGCGGACTCCTCCATCTGGCTGCCTGCCAGCAACTCCTTGTTTCAGGCATCACCGGGATCAACGCAGCAAACCCGACGCAACTTCAGCCCTATGCACCCGCAGCCTGTGGGTTAGGTAACTAAAGCTTCTAGGTGCTGAAGTCTGTGTACACTAGTGTCCAGGTCCACTGTTGTTTTCCCTCCATCCAGCCGGGTTCGTCCGGAATCCGTAACTTTCTAAACTGTAAGATCCATAGACGTTGATACGCATCCCGCGTGAGAGTTCCCACTCTGCACGTGAGCCCCGTGGGCCTCCTGCTCCTTACTTACCTAGTTTGTAGCGTAGTCCCAGCTGTCCTCCATCCTCTGGATCTCCTTACAGTACTTTCTTTCCTTGCATTCCATTGTTTTGAGTATATGGTTTGTCGTGCCCCTAAGGCGCACTTGTAAATATTGTGCGAACTCGTATTTCCTTTTGAGTATTGTCATGTGCTTAGCCCTCTGACCTCATAAAGAGTTCAGAGGTGTATGTTAGTTAATAAATATCTGTTTATTTTCATAACAACCTGTGTGGTATCCTTTCACTTGGTATTCAAGGGGTTATATGTGGTAAAACAGCTGGCTTCACATGCCATTCAGAGTTTAGCCTAAAGACTGCTTTTGTCCACGCTACTAGGATAGCTGGTCTATAAGGTTGACTTACAACCAATCACCATAAGGGTTGTTTGGACTGATACAAGGTGATCACTAGAACTAGTGAGCATCATATATCAGGCCAACTTCTCACATAGAGGACCAGGGGGACTTGGAGGGGTCTGAGGACCCTCTGGCACTGCAGTGCCAGTTGAGCCAGGACTGGGCAGACGAGCTGGGGGAGGCCAGTGGTCTGGACACTTCGCCCGACACTGGATTTGTCTCCCCTCCTACCGTGGAGGGGGCTGCTTACAGCATGGTGTTGACTAGGGCAGCCAAAGCCTTGGCTCTTGAGCTCCCTGTCACGGCCGTGAGGACTCACCTCCTCACTGAGGTGCTCAAACTGCAGGCAAGCTCCTCGAAGCCTCTAAGCCGTTTAACGAAGCCCTCACTGACGTTCTGGTGGGCACCTGGTCCAATCCGTCTACAGGCCTTCCTGTAGATCAGAACGTGGCCCGACGCTACCGCCTGGCTCCGGGCGACCCCAGCATCCTGTCCGTTCACCCCACCCCCAGACAGCCTGGTGATCCAGGCCACTACATCCCAAACCGCATTCCTGACCGGTCTCCCAGATCGGGAATCCAAAAGGTACTATCAGTTTGGCAAGAAACTGTTCTCCTCCCTAAGTTTGGGGCTGCGGTCTGTCAACACCGTCTGCCTTTTGGGCCGTTACACCCACTCTCTGTGAGATACGGTTGCGGAAGTGCTGCCGCAGTGCCCGGAGGAGGCCCGGGCAAGCTCACCCAAGCCCTAGAGGAAGGGCAGGACGCTGCACACTACTCCATACGTTGTTGACTCAATACCACGGACTCGCTGGGTAGGGCGATTGCAACAACAGTGGCGGTTCGCTGTCACGCCTGGCTGAGGTCCGCCAACTTTTCAGGGGATGTCCAAGCCACACTCATGGACATGCCCTTTGATGGCAGTTGCCTCTTTGGCGACAAAGCGGACAGTCCGCTGGAGCGTTTCAAGTACTCGAGGGCTACGGCCAAGTCCTTGGGCCTAGGCCAATGCCAGCAACCCCTTTTGTGGCCAAGGAAGGGGCGCCCCCACACGTCCAGCTAGCCACGGGCCGCAGAGCCAACCTCAACGCGGTCGCAGACGTGGTAACCGCCGTGGCGGTGCCAGGGGACAACGGTGAGGTCAGCCCACTTCCGCCCCTGCAGCATCTCCCTAAAAATCTTCCTAGTCCGAGCTTTCAGGCTCATTTGACGCCAGTGGGGGGCAGGGTTCGCCATCACCTCCTTCACTGGCGTACCATCACATAGGACAGGTGGGTGCTGCAAATCGTCCTAAAGGGCTATTCCCTCCCTTTCAAGCCGACCCCTCCAGGCATGCCACTGCAGTGCCACCGCATGTCCGGGGATCACTTGCAACTTCTGCAGGAGGAAGTTATGGCCCTCTTGGCCAAGGGTGCATTCGAGCGCGTTCCTGGGCCAGAAGTAGGACATGGTTGCTACTCTCACTACTTTCTGGTACCCAAGAAGGGCAAAGGAGGCCTATGCCCTATCTTCGACCTCGGGAGCGTCAACGGCTTCCTCAGGAAGGAGAAGTTCAAGATGCTGACTCTAGCTCAGGTCCTTGCTGCCCTAGCGTTGGACTTGCAGGACGCCTATTTCCATATTCCCGTCCTGCCAGCCCACCGGCGTTACCTGCCGTTCACGGTAGGCCACGAGCATTTTCAGTTTACCGTGCTCCCCTTCGGCCTCACCAGCGCCCCTCGGGTGTTCACGAAAGTGATGGCAGTGGTCGCTGCTCATCTGCACAGATCGGGGGTCTCAGTTTTACCCTATCTCGGCGACTGGTTGTTGAAGGCGGGCTCGCCCCAGGCAGTCGTCGGCCACCTCCAGACTACGGCCGACCTCCTGCACCTGCTGGGGTTCTCCATCAATGTGCGGAAGTCACACATGTGCCCCTCTCAGAAGCTCCTCTTCATTGGAGCAGTTCTAGACTCTGCGCAGTTTCGGGTTTATCCTCCCGAACAGCGGGTTCGGGATATTCAGGCTCTAATTCCGATCTTTCATCCTTTATCCCGAGTCTCGGTCAGGTTGAAGCTGTGGCTTCTCAGGCTGATGGCCTCCTGCATCCTTCTGGTGCATCATGCCAGTTGGCGGATGCGGGCTCTGCAGTAGGACCTGAAGTTTCAGTGGGCCCAGCATCAGGGCAACCGTTCCGATCACGTCCGGATCTTGGAGGGCACTGCAGGACAGTTGCAGTGGTGGCTCACGGACCGCGATTGGGTCAGCGGCAGATCCCTCTCCCTACCCCAACCGGAGCACGTAGTAGTGACAGATGCGTCCCTCCTGGGTTGGGGTGCCCATATGGGAGAGGCGGAGATCAGAGGCCACTGGTCTCCAGCGGAGTCCCTGCTCCACATCAACCTTCTGGAGCTCCGGGCGATCCGGCTTGCACTGAAAGCATTCCTTCCCTCTGTCCGGGGAAGTGTAGTGCAGGTGTTCACGGACAACACCACTGCCATGTTGTACTGTAACAAACAGGGCGGGTGGGGTTGTGGATCCTTTGTCAGGAGGCTCTGCGCCTCTGGCAATGGCTGAAACACCAGGGCGTCACCCGGGTGGTTCAACACCTGGCAGTTTCCCTGAACGCCAGGACGGACGAACTCAGCCGCCGGTGCATGATGGATCACGAATGGCGTCTGCACTCGGACATGGCGCAAGGCCTCTTTTAGCAGTGGGGAGAGCCTTGGTTAGATCTATTCGCCACCGAAGAGAATGCGCTATGTCATCAGTTCTGCTCGTTGGAATTTCCAAGGCGCGCTCGCTTGGAGACGCTTTTCATCGCGAGTGGAGCTGCAGTCTGTTGTACGCCCTTTCCGCCTATACCACTTTTGCCCAGAGTGCTGAAGAAGCGTCGGCGAGACCAGGCCCAAGTTATCCTTGTGTCTCCGGACTGGGCATGAAGATACTGGTATCCCGAGCTACTCAGCATGTCAGTCGATCCCCCGATTCGTCTGCCTCTTCAGGAGGACCTTCTGTCGCAGCAGCAGGGGACGGTCCTCCACCTGAACCTGTCCAGTCTCCACCTACATGCGTGGAGATTGAGCGGCGGCAGTTGAGGCCATTTGACTTGCCTCCTGAAGTCTGTGATGTGATTCTGGCAGGCAGGCGTCCCTCCACGAAATCGGTATACGCCTGCAGGTTGAACAAATTTGTTGCATGGTGCACAGCAAAGGCTGTGGATCCTCTCTATGCCCCCCTTTCAGAGGTTCTCCTCTTTCTTCTTTCTCTTGCCCAGCAGGGCTCTGCTCTGGGCACTGTCAAAGGCTACCTCTCTGCCATTTCCGCCTACTTGAGCAACCAGACCAGCGGTGCAGATTTCAAGGTTAGTCGTCTTGGAGGACACTAGCCAGCCGGCAAGTGACCAGACAACGCGTCGAGCAGCAATCAAGCAAAAGGGCCCCACGCAGATCTCGTGGATGCTGGAGGGCTGATCTTCTGTGCAGGAGCTGCTCGGGGCTGGGGCTTCTCAATCCCCAAAGCATTTCGTCGAGGATACCTCAGAAGTCGTGCTGGAAGCGAAGTGCAGTTTCTCCAAGATGGCCGGTCCCACATGTCTCGTCGCACCCAAGGATCTCAGCTGTGCTGCAGATGTAGGTAGAGGTCGGAGAGGTCTGGGAATCCGGGTCTCGTCGGGCTCTGAAGTCTGGATCCTCGAGGGAAGACGACAAAGTGAAGCCGCTGGACGCTTGATGGTGCCTGCTTGTGCAGGGTGGACACTCCTTGCCCACAAGGGAGATTTCTTCAGTCTTCTGTGGAGCAGAACGTCGAAGTCCAGAGTTTCTTCTTGTAAAATCAATTCAGGATAATCTAACTTGGAATGGGACCAGCTCCTACCTTTATTCTGCTAAAGGGGGCTGTACAATCACTAGGTCCCTCCTATGGGTGGGACCAGGAAGGGGGGTGGTTACACCCCTTTTCCTTTGTCCCGTTTCGCGCCAGAGCTGGGGCTGGAGTGCCCCAGCAACTGGTTTGAACCGGTGTATGCACAGAGGCCCCTTGTGTGCCCCAGGCATGTCTCATTCCTTTCAGGCCTAACCTACCTAATACACAAAATCCTGTCTGGGTGGTGCTAGCACCTCCCAAGGCAGGAAACCCTTTGTCCAAGCCTCCCTCGCTGGAAGGACTCCCAGCAGCAGGAGGCCAGACTTGTGTCTGTGGTGGCAGCATCCATTTTGTATTGCTGAGGCTCGAGTTAACTTTAACCGGGGTTCACAGTTACATACATGTCGTGTCTCTCTAGAAGGGTGGAATGCTAACCCCGTCGCCAGAATTGGCGAGAGGTTAGTATTCCAATTCGTATGACACCTACTCGACATGTTTTGATAATGCTATACCAAAGTTAGCAATAACCGCGAGGTTCATAATGCACTTAAGAGTATATGGTATAGCGTTATCACGGAACAGCTATTAGGACTTGGTTCCGAAAGCTGCAGACAGGCCCAGCTCATGCTAGAGCACTATCTCACATACTTCCAAGCACTCTGACTCCAGGATTGTTAAGGCCTGCCATAGGAGTGACTTATAGGAGGATATGTGTCCATTTTAGGTTTAGAGATGGGTATACTATATCTAAAGCAAAGGGTGATTACACCACCTTGCCCCAGCTGATTGATCAGCCAGTTGTGTCAGATTTGGATAGCCAGCCAGGGGTGGCATAATACATGCTGCAGCTCCTGGTAGGCCTTGGGTTCACTTATGCCCTGGGTACCTATGGTACACTGTACAAGGACTTACAAGAGTGACCCAATACCAATTCGATATTTACCTAAGATACATGGAGTCCATTTTAACAGAGAGAGCAGGAAGCCTGTGGTCCTGATTAGCAGGATCCCAGGCCAACTATGTTGAAAACCAGCTAAACACTAGGCAAAAAGTTGGAGGTAACCATAGTCAGATATCCACCTTCCTACATTGTGCATCAAGGTCGGTTATTCCTTGGCGAAAAACGAGCCTCCTGTTGAGCTCAGAGCCTATTCCACTCGGGCCACTGCGGCTTCTACTGCCCTGGGTCGGGGAGTCCCCTTGTAGGACATCTGTCAGGCAGCTACGTGGGCCTTGCTGCACACGTTCGCTAAAAACTACTGCCTGGACAGCCAGGTCCGGAGAGATGGCTTTTTCGGCCGTTCCGTTCTTCAGGACTTTCTGGTGTGATCTTGGTTCGCAGACCCACCACAGGGGTTGGTATTGCTAGGGTATCTATTCTAAGGTAAGGAATCTAACACTAGCCTGTTTCTTTCAGTTGCACAAGTTACTTACCTTCGGTAACGATATATCTGTAAGAAACAGTAGTTAGTGTTCGATTCCTTACCGTCCCACCCATCCTCCCCGTTCTGTGAACCGATATCCGGGGTTAAGGTTCTCCCTTTCAGGGCCCTAGTTGCATGGCATCAGTGTCGGTCTCTGGCATGGCTCTGCGTTCCTGGCGCGGAAAGCTATGTACAAGAACTGACGTCCACGTGCAAGGGCGTGTCTAAGTACTCTGACGACGTCATCCCGGTGATCACGCCGCCGCCGACGGACGCGGAACCGCAGACGACACCTAACGACCCGCAGGGGTACTGCAACGCAAAACTTTCCGGATCCAGTCTGACGCCTGGGGATATTCTAAGGTAAGGAATCTAACACTAACTACTGTTTCTTACAGTTTTACCGTTACCGAAGGTAAGTAACTTGTGCATTTAGGTGCGAGCAGACGTGTGAAGGTATATGTCCTACTCAAGTTTATTTAGGTGCGAGCAGACGTGTGAAGGTGTATATCATAATCAAATTTATTTAGGTTGAGCAGACGTATGAAGGTGTATATCCTAATCAAATTTATTTAGGTGCGAGCAGACGTGTGAAGGTGTATGGCCTAATCAAGTTTATTTAGATGTGAGCAGACGTTTGAAGGTATATGTCCTAATCAAGTTTATTTAGGTTCGGACAGACGTGTGAAGGTATATGTCCTAATAAAGTTTATTTAGATGCGAGCAGACGTGTGAAGGTATATGTCCTAATCTAGTTTATTTAGGTGTGAGCAGACATGTGAAGCTATATGTCCTAATCTAGTTTATTTAGGTGCGAGCAGACGTGTGTAAGTGTATGGCCTATTAAAGTTTATTTATTTGCAAACAAATGACTCTGAATTATTTTGTATACGGTTATATTCCTTTAAGTTTTTTTTGTAGCATGCATTAAGGCTGAGCGCATTGGTGTTCAGAATGCTTGGTGATCTCTATGTGAGCCAATGTTATGGATATTTGTTTAGTATAAACCTAGTTCATATGTAGCCAAGCTTAAAACAGCAGTCCTGGGAGATGAAGATTGTTTATAGAGACAAAATCTTTGTGATTAGTGGTACCTATATTGAAGAAAGATGGTGTCTGCTGAAGAGACGAGTCACTTGTTGTATATTCACGTCGTGTAGCACATAAAGTTTAAATACGTTTTATGCTCTTACTTCTCCTTTTTAACCACTCATAGGCTGGACATGTTAAAAATAAGCTGTAAAACCGCTGGCTGATAAAATCCCATGGGATGAGTTACCTTTGGGAATAAAATCTTTGAAGTAAGGTCAGAGTTTTAACTTACTTTGAAAGTAATGACTAGCTGTGGAAGATGAGCAGTACCATGACGTATTTCATGGTGCAGGTGTAGTGTACTACAGTAGCTTGCACTGGTGATGGTTAGTGTAACTGTTCAGATTCCACTGGGCCATAATCAGTAAGTCAGTGATAAACAGGGGGAATCTAATGGAATTTGAGTTTTTGCTCAAGTTTAGACTCCTCATTTATGAATTCATTCCCGCAACAAAACTGGTCTTGAAGCATTCTCCGTGTGTGTCAAGAAAAAGGCAGCATTTCTCCTAGGCTTGCACTGTGAACAATATAGCTGAATCCCCTAGAACACCACAGTGTTTATGGTTGGCTATTAAAGTAAAATACAGGTTAAATTAAAAAATATATGTTATAAGTATTGTACATTCTAATTGTTTTTCAGAGAAAAGAACTGACAAGTCGGCCGTATCTGGGGCTATTCGCCTACAGATAAACGTGGAGATAAAGGGAGAGGAAAAGGTGGCCCCCTACCATATCCAGTACACCTGCCTTCATGAGGTAAGATAGTAGTCCTCCCTCCACTGCTTTCATTCTGGTAATCTGTCCCCCCTGTGATGCCGCCTCTGTCTCCAGGCCTTGCAGAATAAGAAACCAAAGTGAAGCTCATATGCATGGTATATTTCTGCTAAGGGCGTTGATATCAAACTTGCAACATTGTAATGTAGCCCTTAAACCGACTTGCAGGCCTGTATCTGCTCATTTATCTTATATATATATTTTTTTTCTTTTTTATAACAAACTTCGAGTTTTAGCTAGCAAAGCTGGCTAAGATGAACACAGCATGCACAGAGGTCAGTACAAAATATGGTGTATTCGCCATGCAGGGTGGAGGCATCTCACACAGATATAGTAATCAGGAGAATGACCACAGAGGGGACTTCATGAGCGATTAAGCCAGCTGGGCCAGCCATTTTCCCCACCCCAGCCCATGCTTCTGTGGGCCTCGAACACCACTCGCTCCTGCTGCACACACTAGTCAACTTCCCTCCTCCATTTTGACAGGATGGGGTCTCAGGAGACAACAAAGAAGGGCCATACCTAAGAATGCCCACTCTGCCCTCCTACCCCTAGAGCCCTCAATCACCCCCAAGAGAATCAATAAAGGGGGAGAGGGGGACCTCCCATCTCAGTCCACTGTACAGTTCTTGAATCACCTTAGTCCAGTATTGGAGTATTGCCGTACATGACCATACCCTGTAGTAGAAGTCCGCAGGGTCAACTCAGGATCGAGGGTATGCAGAAGTGGGACTTAGGCCAGCTCAGCACTGACGGGCCGGGGATAGGTACAAAACCCAGAGATAGTAAGTTTAAACACGTTTTGCAGGGATTCTGCACATACACAGAACTATGCGTAAGAAAAAATTACCTCGTCTGTAGGGGCTAAGCCTTCCTACCGCCTCAGTACCCAAAATACCAGGACCGACTAGCTATAGTGTCTCATTCGTTCTCCTGCATAAACACGAAGCTACAAATGATTAGACAACCCAGAACACACCACTCCTGACTCTCTCAGGAATCGCGGTGGCAAAATGTACCCTTTCGCTCAATCACTCGTACTTGTCCACAATAAGATTAGACAGTTACTGTTCTAGTTCAAAATGTTTATTTTTAACTATCATGCTCTATAATGCAGTATACGAGCCACTGCCAGCAGCATAACACGTAAAGCTAACACAGTTCGCATTGTAGCAAGTCCATAGACTACGAAAGGGGAAACCATTGTATACAGACCATGGATAAAGGACTATAAGGCCTAATCAGCCTCCCCTTGGTAAGAAGAAGTTTTATTATATAAAAGAAGATCTCTGGGCTTTGTAAGCAGACCCCATACATTAGTACCTAGATTGTGGTTTTTGCATCATAGTAACAGCATAGCTCTTCTCCCTAGAAATGTTTCTCTCCAAGTGTGTGTTAAACCAATATGCAACCCCATAATATCAAAGCACAGGTTTCCTGCAGCTGTGTAGCATGTTTTGTCTATGTGCTAGAGACTGACCAGAACAGAATAACAAGGGGCATTGTTTATCGACCTTGTACTCTGTGTTCTGACTAAACTCTAGGAACAGGCAGAGAACGCAGAAAGCAGACAGTTCTCATGTGCAAGGCACAAACAGAGTCTTGCATAATAAAGCCATGTAGTAATGTGCGCAAAAGCAGCATCATGTCAGCAGAGCTCATGCTAAATTAGCAATGTCGACAATGTTCCTAACGGCCATACGACAACCTCCCCCTGGGCAGGTCATAGCATATAGATAAAAGGACCCAAACAGAGTTCAAAGGTAAGCAGTCAAGAAGCGCTAAAAAAAACAAATTTGGAAAATGTAAAAAAAAAAGAAAGAACATTTTAATTATCATTTTGTTGTTCATTAAGAATGGGATTAATTTAGAGTTGGAAATTCCATCAAAGCACGTGATCCCAAGAATGCAGTTCGTTTCAGAAGGTCATCCCTATCATTTGTAGCAAAAGGGAGTTGCCATCCAATCAAGTAGCTCGAAGGAACACATGTGTTCCTCATATTCTGATGCCTCCAAGAGCATATCCGGGCTACTTGTGTGATATTCGTTGAAACCTCGTTGCAAGAGGTGCTGTGTAGCCCCACAGATATTCCATTCAGCCAGCACTCCAAGTGCAGTCACACGCGCCATACGGTTATCCCGAGAACAGGCCTGATAATGGGCCACTAAGGGACCCATTAACAGATCATAATTCGAGTCAGTGCATGACGTATTGGAAAGGCATAAATCCAAAGCCTAATGGAAAGGGCATAGTTGGCAGTAAAACTCAGGTTGCACGCAAGTGAAGTAGGCAAAGCGAAAAGTTAGTCCATAACTCAAGCTGCATCTAGTATAATGGGGTGACCCAGTGCCCCTCAGAACCTGGGTGTACAAGAATGTGGAAAATCTTGGCTCTGTCAGGTACAGAATTGATTCTAGGTTTACTGAATAATAACAATAGAAAAGAGTACTCAAACTTTTCAGTAATAACTAATGAAAATGTTCCTTTCGATATATCAAACACACCAATCTAAATCCACCCATTTCTAATTGTGCAGGCTGTTCCTTGGTTGAAGGTACAGCAGGCTAAAGACTAGCTGGACTTTCTATTTCACCATCAACATCACAGGGATTAGTTAAAGATGCAGGCATCACTAGATTCAAAGGGATAACGTTGCATGAAACACTCAGTCACACTATTCAGAATCGGCCAGATGGTGTTGCTTGACATTGTCAATTGATTTTATTTTATTTGATTTGACACTTATATAGCGCGTACTGTCACCCTACGGGTATCCTGGTGCTTGAATTGAAATGTATCTATTGTCTTTATGACCAGGCAGTATCACTGTAAGAGTACCTTTCAATCTAAGAACTGGGACCGATGTACAATAAGAGGGACCAACTTATTTTTTGTTCTCCAGCTTTTCCCGCACAAGATCGCCAATCTTAGGAAGCCAGCCAGCGACAGGAATCAGCATTGCTGTGTCAGTGGAAGAGGGTATATGTTCAGTAGCGTAGCTGTCACTGGTCTTTTAAAGGTCCTGTAACATAGTAGAATGGTTATCTTTGTCAAAAGTGGCAGCTGCCACCACATCTAGACCATCAAGACTGGCACAAAAATGTTGATGCCAAAGAGCATTTCGAATGGGCTCTGCCCACCCAGAGATTATCTTGGGAGATAATTAAGTGCACATTGTACCCCATACAAATGGGCCAGCCAGTTCCGGCCAGTACCTAAGACTCTAGCTGTCAAAGATTGCTTTAAGTCACGGTTCATTCGCTCCACTATAGACTTGCACTCAGGCCTGTATGGAGACGAAAACTGCACCAGCACCCCTAAAGACTTCATCGAGTCCTTGTATGCCTAGAGGCGTACGCTTGACCCTGGTCCGAATGGAAGGTGCCACGGCCAAACCTCCCATCAAAGGCACGCAAATCTCTAATGATATTTTGAGCGTCAGCACTGCGTTGTGGCCAAACTCAGAGGAATCTAGTACCCGAATCAACTGCAACAAAATATATTTATATGCAGTATCAGAAGTCAAAGGACCGCAGTGATCAAGATATAGACAGCCGAATGGCTGATTTGATAAACATAGTTGTGTCTATGGTGGACGTGAAACTGTAGATGGTTTAATTTGTTGACAAATGTCTCAAGAAAGCACATAACTATGGGTTTGTTTATATAAACCATGCCACCAATAACGTTGTTGTAGAATAGACACTGTCGCAGACACCCCAGCATGTGCATACGCCATGCCCTCATTTGCTGCTGCAATCAATGTTATGTTATGTTATGTTATGTTAATAACATTTATTAGGCGCAACAGCTGCCCCAGCGAAGGGGCGTCCTGGCGCCTGATCATATGCAACAACACAACAGATCAGAGCTGAGAAGGGGGACATTAGCTAGCAGAGATGAACAGGTGGGTTTTGATGGCCCGTCTAAAGAGAGTCAAGCTGTTAAGGGCGCGAATGTGAACAGGAAGGGAATTCCATAGATCCGCCGCCATCCTGCTAAGCCTGAACCTAGGCTTGTTCGCCAGATGCTGAGCTTCGGATCTGAGGGACCGCGTGGGGACATAAGAAGAAATAAGGCTTGTCAAGGCCGGGGGACAAGAAAGCTTTAGAATCTTGAATGTCAGACAGAGAGCCTTAAATTTGATTCTCTGTCTGACCGGAAGCCAGTGCAGAGAGACCAGGACAGGAGAGACAGAACATCGTCTCGGAAGACCTACAATGGCCCGTGCAGCAGCGTTCTGCACCCTCTGAAGCCTAGTCGCCTCAGCCTGGTTGACTCCAAGGAGCAAGGCACTCCCGTAGTCTATCCGGGAGAGGATAGAGGCCTGAACCACCAGTTGACGCGTGGGAGGGTCGAAAAATTTGAGGACTGGTCTGAGTCCTCGCAGAATACCATAGCAGGTAGCTGCTGTCTTCTTTGTATGGCTGGTAAAAGAAAGGTTAGAATCCAGCCATACCCCCAGATTTTTGACTTCGTCCACTGGAATGGGCATCGCCCCCAATTCGAGAGGCCACCACTGGTCTCCCCAGAGTTCCGCCTGCTTCCCTACAATCAGGATCTCGGTTTTCTTGGCATTAAGCTGTAAGCAGTTGTTACGCATCCAGCTAGCCACAGCTATAAGTCCTGCCCGGAATCTGGGCGCAGTCACCTCAGGGTCCCCACTGAGTGTCACCGCCAGCTGCGTGTCGTCGGCATACGATGTCATCGTAAGGCCATATTGCCTGACGACGGCAGCCAGCGGTTTCACATACAGGTTAAATAATGTGGGGCTAAGGGCAGAGCCCTGAGGGACTCCCAGTTCCAAAGAATGGTACGAGGACTGGCCAGGTGGAATGGCTACTTTAAAAAACCGGTCCGAAAGGAATGAGCGGAACCACTGAAGAGCCTTCCCGACGATCCCCACTTCCTCCAGACGCCGCAGCAAGATGTCATGAGACACCGTGTCAATGGAAGTCTGTGGTCTATGTTAAGAACCAGCCGATCCTCAACTGATGGAATTGAAGCATAAGGAACTTGTTTGGGAGATAAATAAGAATATTTAGACGGTAAGCCCTGAGGGTAAGCAGTTCCATCTTTCGTACCAGCTATAGCTGCCAGAATCTCAATATCTATCTTAGTCATGGACCTTGTAGCTGCTGCAACGGAACACGTGGCTACTGTTGATTTGGCTGTCTCGTCTGCCAAATAATTACCAACAACATGGGCTCCCACACGCTGATATCCAAGAGCATGAATAACGCGTGTGAGTGGCAGAAGTTTTTTAAGCTCCGCCACTCAAACCCATAGCATTTTATGCTTTATTGCACGGCCCTTAGAGTCTCGATAATAATTTTGCGACCAAAATAATAAGTTGTTATTAAAAGACTGGACACAGTAGTAAGAATCGCTCACAATAAGAGTATTCACATTTTGAACTGCAAACTCAAGAGCTAGAATAAGAGCACGCAGCTCAGTCAATTGCGCTGTACAGTCTCCAAGAGCTTGTATATGCATAATTGAAGACTTAAATTCACCATTTACAATTAAACCAGCAACAATAGATCAAGCCGCAGAATAAGCATGTTTGGACCCGATGGCCGCTTGAGCCGCGCTATGGGTCTAAATGATACAGTTGAACTCTTCCAAAGAAAGTAAGGACAACTGAGGATGGTGAACATCTTCGTACTGGTAAAACTCCTGCGTTTGGAGAGCAGGATTAAAAATAAACGTGACCTCAGCCGATTCAAGGAAGTAGCCTATTGAATCCAATGGAGATGTAAAGCTTTAGACTTTGGTACACTTGCCTTAGTCACTGCTTCTAAAGCAGGGATTGGTGAAACCATTAAAATGTGTTTTCCCAGCGCCAGCGAGCGTTGTTACAGAATCACAATTTGGACCGCAGTCAAATTTTCTCAACAATGGAAAATCGAATTTTCGCTGCTGTGTACAGATGTGATTTGCATGCAATAGGTACGTGTGTCCCCTTCGTTGAAAGTTAGGGGTTAATTTGCACATCTGAAAGAAACACCTTAGTGATAGATTACTTACCTTAGAATTACCCCCAGGTATCAGACTGGATCTTGAAAGTTTTCATCAGTAGTACCCCTGCGCGTAAAGGTGTTGTCGTGCATCTCCGCATACATCGTTGACCTCGTAGTCGCCGAGATGACGTCGCTGGAGCTATTTAGAGGAGCCCGCATGAGCAGACGTCAGTTCTTTCTTTTTCCGTGCCAGCAAGCGCAGATCCGGAGAGAACGGTTTTAGGTCTTGTGCGCACGATGTCGGTGACTGACCCGGACCATGAGTGTCTCTACTGCCTGGGGCGCGACCACGACTCCGCATCGTGCCCCGAATGCCGGGCCATGGGTCTAAAAAACTTTGCTGGAGACTTCCCGAAAGTAGCTGGATGCCCGGGAGTGGGCTCTGCGCCGTTCAAGGTACCGGCTGTGAGAAGTTGGCCTGATATATAGTGCTCACTATTCTAGTGATCACTGTGTATCATACCAAACGACCCTTATTGATGAATGGTTGTAAGTCAACCTTATAGACCAGCTATCCTAGTAGCATGGACAAGAGCAGTCTTTAGGCTAAACTCTAGAGGGCGTGTTAAGCCAGCTGTTATACCATCACATATACCCCTTGACCACCAAGTGAAAGGACACCACACAAGTTATGAAAATAAATGGATATTTATTTATAACAAGTCTACCCTGATCTCTTTATGAGTCAGGGAGCTAAGCACACAACAAAACTCTCAAGAAAATACTTTAAGTCGCACAATTTACACAAATGCCCGAGGGGCACGAAAAACCATATACACTAAAAGTGGAATGCGAAATACTAGCAGGTAAGTAACAAGATCCAGAGGCTTCAGGATCGCTAGGACTACACTACTGAACCTTAAGGTTAGGAGCAGGAGGCCTAGGGAGATAGGGTGCAGAGTGTGCACTCTCACGCGGGATGCGGGACAAAGTCTATGGATGCTAGTATTTGTAAAGTTACAGTTATCGGACGAATCCGACTAGATAGACTGAAAACGAAAAAGGATCTGGACACTTAGATAGTGAACCTATGTTGGAGCACCGAAATGCTCAGGTTACCTAGTCCAGGGGCTGCGGCTGCATAGGGTTCAAAAGAAGTCGGGAATCCTCGTTGTAGTCTATGGAGCCTGAAAGAAGAAGTTGCTGGCAGGCGACCAGTGAAGAAGTTCGGTGTGATCCAAGCCTGGATCGGTGATGGAGACGACCTGAAAGCAGAGGGGACTCAGTTCTTAATCACTAGCCAGTGATTAGGTGGGCACCGGATGAAGTCACCTCGACCAGGTGAGTGGGCGACGCTGGACTCTGCAGTCACACGGGCTAGGAGGCGTTGTCGGCGACCAGGCTGGAGGTGCGAGCTGTCCCACGAAGGTATCTGCTGTCGGCGATGCTGGACCCAGGATTGGGGCAACAAACCTTGGCAAAGTCAAGCCCACGCGGTCGAGTCAAGATGGCGTCTGGAGTGGACCAGGAGGGTCCGGGGTGCTCATCTGTTGGAGGGGAGCAAGGGCCAGTCTGGAGCAACCAGACCAGCGATGCAATCGTCGTGGTACGTCGTCAGGAGGGCCACCAGCCGCAGGCAAGTGGCCGGATAACGCGGTGAGCAGCAAAGAGCAGAAGGGCCCCACGCAGATCTCATGGATGCTGGGGAGCTGAACTTCGGTGCTGGAGCTGCTCAGGGTTAGGGCTTCTCAAATCCCAAAGCACTCACTCGAGGATCCCTCGGCGGTCGTGCTGGTTAAGCGTCGTGCAGTTTTGAAGATGGCCGGTCCCTTCAGGTCTCGTCACACCCACGAATCTCAGCTGGGCCGATGATGCAGGTAGAGGTCAGAGATGCCAGGGAATCCGGGTCTCGTCGAGCTGGGCAGTCTTGATCCGGAGGATGGACTTACAGCAAACCGCGATGCTTGGATGGTGCCTGCGGGTGCAGGGTGGCTACTCCTTAGCCACAAGGAAGAGTCTTCAGTAGGTATCCAGAGTTCCTTTCGTGGAAAGTAGTCCAGATTCAGAATTATCTAATTTGGGAAGGGGCCCGCTCCTACCTTTATTCTAAAGAAAGGGGCTGGTCCGCGACTAGGTCCTGCCCATGGGTGGGACCAGGAGGGGGGTGGTTACACCCCTCTCCCTTGTCCGGACTTTCCCCAGTTCAGGGGCTGGTGTGCCCCTGGAACTGGTTCAAGCCGGCATATGCACAGTGAGCACCGGGGTGCCACTTGCAGTCACCTTCCTCTCAGCCCTGCCTACCTGGGATACACAAAACCCTGTCTGGGATGGTGCTAGCACCGCACCTGACAGGAAACCCTTTGTCCAAGCTCTCCTCGCTGGAAGGACTTCCAGCAGCAGGAGGTCAGACTTGTGTCTGTGGTGGCAGCATCCATTTTGTGATGCTGAGGCTCGAGTTAGCTTTAACCGGGGTTCACAGTTACATACATGTCGTGTCCCTCTAGAAGGGTGGAATGCTAACCCTGTCGCCAGAATTGGCGAGGGGTTAGTATTCCAATTCGTATGACACCTTACTCGACATGTTTTGATAATGTGATACCAAAGTTGGCAAATAACGGCGAGGATTATAATGCACTTAAGAGTATGTGGTACGCGTTATCATGGAACAGCTATTAGGACTTGGTTCCGCAAGCTGCAAACGGGCTCAGCTCATGCCAGAGCACCATCTCACATAATTCCAAGCACTCTGCCTTCAGGATTGATAAGGCCTGCCATAGGAGTGACTGATAGGAATACATGTGTCCATTTTAGGGTTAGATATAAGAATACTATATCTAAAGCAAAGGGTGATTACACCACCTTGCCCCAGCTGTCGTGCAGCCAGTTGTGTCAGATTTGGGTGGCCAGCCAGGGGTGGCATAATACATGCTTCAGCCCCTGGTAGGCCCTGGGTACACCTATGCCCTGGGTACCTATAGTACACTGTACAGCGACTGATAAGGTGACTCAGTATCCAATTAGATATGTACCTAAGGTACATGGAATCCATTTTACAGAGAGAGCAGTGGGCCTGGGGCCCTGAATAGCAGGGTCCCAGGTCAACTAAGTCGAAAAACCAGCAAAACACCAGGCAAAAAGTTAGGGGCAACCATAGTCAGATATCCACCTTCCTACACCGGTCACGTGAGAGGTCGAGGGACCGATCGCGGAGCCGCCGCCACCACCATTGTTCTTCGAAGTCTTCACACTCTGAGTCAGATAAGGCGAAGCACAATAAGTCGAAAAAGCATTGTCGCTCTTCGCCTTCCCCTAGCCTGTCGTATTACATGGCTGAGGGTGCGGGAGGTGCCACCCCCACGGCTCTGGTGGAGCCTGCGCAGTTGCTGATGGCCTACTCGCCCTTCGGGGACTCCAGCCCAGCTACATTCCTGTCAGCCATGGCCCTCCTTTTTGGCCCATCGTGACCAGCTGGAAAACCTTTGGGCCCCATGGGTCCGACTGGGGGTCCTAGCTCTTCTTCGTCGCTGACTCCAGACTTGACGCCACAAGACCCCCATGGATCAATGCATGGAACCCAGCCGATGTTGGGTGGCCTCGTACGACCTCCATCGACGACAACAGGCACCGCCACCGGGCTCCATGGCCGACGCGGTTCCCGGCTTCCACCCCGACGTGGAGACGGCGCCGGACCAGTGTCGATCGATGCCGATACCGACGGGGAATTTCTATTCCTATCTCCATCCGCCTCCCTCTTTTCCGCCTACCCATCAGGTTGGGGTGGAAGGGGAGCACTGGGAGGGGTCTGAGGACCCTCCCGCAGCCCAGTGCATGTTAGACCCGGACTGGGAAGAGGATTTGAAGGATGCAGGTGACATGGATATCTGAAAGAGACACGTTAGTGATAGATTCCTTACCTTAGAATATCCCCAGGCATCAGACTGGATCCGGAAACTTATGCGTAGCAAAACCCCTGCCCGTCGGTAGGCGTCGTCCGCGGCTCCGCGTCCGTCGTTGGCGTCGTTAGCTCCGGAATGACGTCGCCGGAGTACTTAGACGCCGCCCTCGCACGCTGACGTCAGTTCTTCTTCTTTCCGCGCCAGCTAGTGCAGATCCGGAGAAGCTCTACCACTTATTCACTTTTTGACTAAACTTTTTTGATCTTTTGATCTGTTTTTCTCGAGTCGTTCGACTCCTACGGAGCCGGTAGAGATGCCCGGGTTCAAACCCTGCTCCAACTGCAGCCGACTGATGTAGGTTACCGACCCCCATCGCCGGTGTCTTCAGTGTCTAGGCCTCGACCACGATGACCAAACCTGCTCCGACTGCCGGGCCCTGACGTCTAAGGCTAGGCGGGAGCGGTCCCGCAAGCGGCTTGAGCTCCGGCAGTCGGCCCTGCGCTGTTCAAGGTCCCTGTCCCACAGGAGGTCAAGGGACCGGTCACGGGGTCGGAGCCCTCGTAGTTCCGAGAGTCGGCATCGGTCTTCGGGATCAAGGTCCTGAGGTAAGAGGCATGAGAGGTCGGAAAGGCGTCATCGTTCTTTCGACCCGCCCCGACGCGGCCGGGGGTTCGGGTGACACCACCCACAAGGCTCCGACGGAGTCGCGGGCGTCACCACCTGCCCCAAACCTTCCGGTCTCTGGGCACGATGCGACGCCGGAGGAGATCGCGCGGTACCTCATGGCCATGAGGTCTCTCCCTCCTCCGCCGGGCTCTGTGGCGCCTTCGGGCCCAGCGGTCCCGTCTGGGGGGCTTAGCGGGTCGGGTGCTTCGGCTCCGATGCCGTCGGGTGCTCTGGCCCCGGCGCCGCCGGCTACTTCGGTCCCGGCGCCGCAGGCCCTTACTGGATCCGGTTCCGGGTCGTCGCCGGTCGACCTCACAGACGCTGGCCCCTAGGGTGTCGCCCCCGGCGACGCCGTCCCCGATCCTGCCCTCGATTCGGCGCCGGAGCGGTGCCGCTGGGCGTCCCTCTCGACCTTGTATGGAGACTTTTACTTCCACGAACCGGCCCCATCCTTTGAACCTGAATTTCAGGTTATGGGTGACGAGGGAGATTGGGAGGGGTCTGTGGACCCTCTGGCACTGGAGTGCCGGTCTCAACAGGACTGGACATGTGAGTTTGGGGATGCTAGTGGACTGGACACTTCGCCAGACACTTGTTTTGTCTCCCCTCCAACCGTGGCTATGGAGGAGGGGGCTGCCTACAGTGTAGTGTTGATGCTGGCGGCCAAGGCGTTGGGCCAAGAGCTCCCCGTCGCGGCCGTGAGGACTAACCTCCTCACTGAGGTCCTTAAACCGTAGGCAAGCTCGGCTGAGCCTCTGCTGCCGTTTAATGACGTTCTTTTGGGCACTTGGTGCAAGCCTGCTACAGGTCAGCCTGTAGATAGGAACGTAGCCAGCTCCGGGCGACCCTTGCTTCTTGTCCACCCACCCCACCCCGATAGCCTGGTTATCCAGGCCTCTACTTCCCAGACCGCATTCTCAATGGCTCCGCCCGATCGGAAATCCAAGAGGTACGAGCAATTCGGAAAGAAGGTGTTTGGGATTGCGGTCAGTCAATACTGCATGCCTCTTGGGCCGCTACACCTACACTCTGTGGCACACGGTCTCTGACGTGCTGACACAATGTCCGGAGGAGGCCCGGACTAAACTCGCCCAAGCCCTTGCGGAGGGTCGAGATGCGGCACGCTATTCCATCCGGTGTGGGCTGGATACCATGGACTCACTAGGCAGAGCCATGGCAACGACTGTGGCAGTTCGACGTCACCCCTGGTTGAGGACCGCCAACTTTTCGGCTGATGTCCAGGCCACCCTTCTGGACATGCCGTTTGATGGCCGTCGCCTGTTTGGCGACAAGGCAGACCATGCGCTTGAGCATTTTAAGGACTCCAGGGCTACGGCCAAGTCCTTGGGCCTCTCGGCCCCATGCCAGGAAACGGGTGCCTTTCGCTCCTTTCGTGGCCAAGGAAGGGGTGCTCCCACACGTACTGCCAGCCACGCACCGCAGACTAATACACAGCGCGGTGGCGGCCGTGGAAACCGCCGTGGTGGCAGTTGGGGACAACGGTGAGGCCAGTCCACACCTTCCCCTGCAGCATCCGCCTCAAAACCCTCCTAGTCCGTGCTTTCAGGCCCATGTGACCCCAGTGAGGAGCAGGGTTCGCCATCACCACTTCCACTGGCGCAGTCACGTCGGACATGTGGGTGCTGCAAATCGTCCGAAGGGGCTACTCCCTCCCCTTCGAGGCGACCCCTCCAGCCATGCCCCCACAATTCCACCGTGTGTCGGGGGATCACTTGCAACTTCTGCAAGAGGAAGTTACGGCCCTCTTGGCTAAGGGGGCCATCGAGCGCGTTTCTGGGCCAGAAGTAGAGTGTGGTTGTTACTCCCACTACTTTCTCGTACCCAAGAAGGGCAAAGGGGGCCTGCGCCCTATCTTGGACCTATTGAACGTCAACGGCTTCCTCCGGAAGGAGAAGTTCAAAATGCTGACATTGGCTCAAGTTTTAGCTGTCCTTGTAAAGGGCAGTGAAATGCCCCAACCGACCGCACAATTACATGGCGCCTGTCTGGCTCACATTTTCTTCATCTTATTTCTTTTTGTCCATAATTTTACTGCTTCAACCATTTTAAATCTGTTTATCTGCAATAGTCATCCGATTCTGTCATCCACACTACAGGTGTTAATGCCATTTTACAAGTTTCTAGTGAGAATGCTGTGCCCATCCGGACCAAGTTTTAGCTGCCCTGGACCCAGGAGACTGGATGGTAGCGTTGGACTTGCAGGACGCTTATTTCCACATCCCCGTCCTGCCGGCCCACCGGAGCTACCTGCGGTTCACGGTAGGCCACGAGCACTTTCAGTTTACCGTGCTCCCCTTCGGCCATACCAGCGCCCCACGGGTGATCACAAAAGTGATGGAGGTGGTCGCAGCTCATCTGCGCAGGTTAGGGGTTTCAGTCTTCCCCTACTTCGACGACTGGTTGTTGAAGGCGGGCCCGCCCCAGACAGTCGTCAGCCACCTCCAGACAACGGCGGACCTCCTGCACCAGCTGGGGTTTTCCATCAACGTGCCGAAGTCACACCTGTGCCCCTCTCTGAAACTCCTCTTCATCGGAGCGGTCCTCGACTCAGCGCAGTTTCTGGTTTATCCTCCCGAACAGCGGGTCCGGGATATTCAGGCTCTGATTCCAATCTTTCATCCTTTATCCCGGGTCTCTGTCAGGTTGACGTTGCGGCTTCTGGGGCTGATGGCCTCCTGCATCCTTCTGGTGCATCACGCCAGGTGGCGGATGCGGGCTCTGCAGTGGGACCTGAAGTTTCAGTGGGCCCAGCATCAGGGCAACCTTTCCGACCATGTAATGATCTCGGAGGGCACTGCGAGACAGCTGCAGTGGTGGCTCACGGACTGCGATTGGGTCAGCAGCAGATCCCTCTCCCTTCCCCAACCGTAGCACGTAGTTGTGACGGACGCGTCCCTCCAGGGCTGGGGAGGCCACATGGGAGAGGCGGAGATCAGAGGCGTCTGGTCTCCGGCGGAGTCCCGGCTCCATATCAACCTTCTGGAGCTGCGGGTGATTCATCTAGCACTGAAGGCATTCCTCCCGTCTGTCCGGAGGAGTGTAGTGCAGGTGTTCACGGACAACACCACCGCCATGTGGTACTGCAACAAACAGGGCAGGGTGGGGTCGTGGACCCTCTGCCAGGAGGCTCTGTGCCTCTGGCAGTGGCTGGAACATCAGGGCGTGACCCTGGTGGTTCAACACCTGGCAGGTTCTCTGAACGCCAGGGTGGACGAGCTCAGCCGAAGGTGCATGATGGATCACGAATGGCGTCTGAACTCGGACTTGGCGCAAGGCCTCTTTCTGCAGTGGGGAGAGCCTTGGTTAGATCCATTCGCCACCGAAGAGAATGCGCAATGCCATCAGTTCTGCGCGTTGGAATTTCCAAGGCGGCACTCGCTCGGGACGCTTTTCGTCGCGAGTGGAGTTGCGGTCTGTTGTACGCCTTTCCGCCTATACCACTTCTGCCCAGAGTGCTGAAGAAAATAAAGCGCGACCGGGCCCAAGTCATCCTTGTAGCTCCGGACTGGGCGCCAAGGTACTGGTATCCCGAGCCACTCAGTATGTCAGTCAATCCCCCCGATTCGTCTGCCTCTTCAGGAGGATCTTCTGTTGCAGCAGCAGGGGACTGTCCTCTACCCGAACCTGTCCAGTCTCCATCTCCATGCTTGGAGATTGAGCGGCGACAATTGAGGCCATTTGACTTGCCTCCTGAAGTCTATAAAGTCATTCTGGCAGCCAGGCGTCCCTCCACAAAGTCGGTATACGCCTGCAGGTGGAACAGATTTGTGGCATGGTGCACAGCAAAGGCTGTGGATCCTCTCAATGCCCCTCTTTCTGAGGTTCTCCTCTTTCTTTTTTCTCTTGCCCAGCAGGGCTCTGCTCTGGGTACTATCAAGGGCTACCTTTCTGCCCTTTCAGCCTTCTTAAGGCTACCTGATCAGCCTTCTTTGTTCAAGTCCCCCATTGTAAACAGATTCTTAAAGGGCATCACTCATATGTTCCCTCCTGTTCCTTTTGTGATGCCCCAGTGGGACTTGAACCTGGTTCTAACTTACTTGATGTGCGCTCCCTTTGAGTCGCTTCATAACTGTCCTCTCCGTCTTCTTTCACTTAAGACTGCTTTCCTGGTTGCCATCACCTCTGCCAGGAGAGTGAGTGAGCTCCAGGCTCTTTCCTCTAAACCTCCTTTCCTTTCTGTCCATCCGGACAAGGTTGTGTTGTGGACAAAACCCTCTTTCCTGCCCAAGTTAGTCACAGCCTTCCACATCGGGCAGTCCATCACGTTGCCCACCTTCTTTCCGCCTCCGCATCCCTCGAAAGAGGAAGAGAGGCTCCACCGTCTGGACCCAAAACGTGCGCTCTCTTACTATCTGGATCGCCCACGCCAGTTCCGGGTGGATGACCAACTCTTTGTTGGTTACGTGGGCGCTAAGAAAGCACAGGCGGTACACAAGAGGACCATCTCTCGGTGGATCGTGTTGTGCATCCAAGCGTGTTACTCTTTGGCTAAGAAGGAACCTCCTGTTGGACTGAGGGCCCACTCCACTCGGGCCACGGCGACTACTAATGCCCTGGGCCGAGGACACTACTGCCTGGACAGCCAAGTCCGGAGGGATGACTTCTTTGGCCGTTCCGCCGTTCCGTCCTCCAGGACTTTCTGGTGTGACTATTGGTTCGCAGACCCACCACCGGGGTTGGTATTGCTGGGGTGTCTATTCTAAGGTAAGGAATCTATCACTAACGTGTCTCTTTCAGATGCACAAGTTACTACTTGTGTAATGATATATCTGTAAGAGACATTAGTTAGTGATAGATTCCTTACCGACCCACCCATCCTCCCCTTTCAGGGCTCTAGTTTCATGGCGCCAGTGTTGGTTCTATCATGGCTCTGCGTATCTGGCGCGGAAAAGCTGTGTATAAGGACTGACGTCAGCGCGCAAGGGTGGCGTCTAAGTATTCTGGCAAAGTCATTCCGGCGCTAACGACGACGGACGTGGAGCCGCGGTCGACGCCTACCGACACGCAGGGGTATTGTTACGCAAAAGTTTCCAGATCCAGTATGACGCCTGGGGATATTCTAAGGTAAGGAATCTATCACTAACTAATGTCTCTTACAGATATATCGTTACACAAGTAGTAACTTGTGCTTTACCCCAGAACCTGGCACACTGTCTCCTTCTACCATGGCTACGGAGGAGAGTGACACATATTCTTTAGTGTTGCTTAGAGCAGCTGAGGCGCTCCACCTTGAGCTCCGTATGGTGGCCATTAGGACTAACCTCCTGACAGAAGTGCTCCATCCAGCGTCTTCCTCTACGAAGCCGCTGCTGCCCTTTAATTACCCACTTTGGGACTTTTTTTGGGGCACCTGGTCCAGGCCCAACACAGGGGCTCCTGTAGATAAGATCGTGGTCCGACGCCATCACCCGGCGCAGGGCAACCCCATTTTCCTCTCCCAAAACCCGACCCCTGAGAGCTGGTTTGTCCAAGTCTCTGAGTCCCCAAGCGCATTCCCTTCCGCACCATGGACAGGGAATCCAAGAAACTGGAACAGTTTGGGAAGAAATTGTTTACTTCCACCACTTCAGGGCTGCGGTCTTTCAACACCGCATTCCTCTTGGACCGTTATTTCCATTCTGTGTGGGACACGGTTGCGCAGGTGCTGCCTCATTGTCCGGAGGAGGCCCTGACGGTGCTCTCCCAAACTATTGCTGAGGGGAGAGACAAAGCCAAGTTCACAATTCGTTGTGACGTTGACACCGCCGACTTGCTGGGCAGGGGGATTTCCACGACTGTGGCGCTACACCACCACGCCTGGCTGAGGACAACTGTCTTTTCCGGGAATGTCCAGAACACTGATGGATATGCCCTTTGATGGCACCCGCCTTTTCGGTGACAAGGCAGATAGTGTGTTGGAGCGTTTTTAAGACTCACGGGCTACGGCCAAGTCCCTAGGCCTTTCGGCCACACGCACTCCTCCTTCTGCTTTTTGCACCTTTCGTGGCCAAGGAAGGGGCGCCCAGACACGTTAATTTCAGAGCCAAAGGCCTACGCAGCAACAGTCTCAGCGCAGCCGCGGACTTGGGGCCCGCAGAGGTGGGTCACAGGGCCAGCGGCCGGGTCAGTCCACCACCTCCCCTGCTGTCACTGCCTCCAAACCTTCCTAGTCTGGTGTTTCAGGCCCACCAAACACCAGTGAATGGCAGGATTCCCTATCACCTCCCCCACTGGCGCACTATCTGTTCGGACAGGTGGGTTCTGCAGATATTCCGACGGGGCTACTCCCTCCCCTCCGAGACTACCCCTCCAGCCATGCCACCTCAGTCCCACCGCATGTTGGGGTATCACATGGCACTTCTTCAGCAGGAAGCTGCGGCCCTCTTGGCCAAGGGGGCCATCAAGCATGTTCCAACACCAGAAGTAGGTTGTGGTTGTTACTCCCACTACTTCCTGGTTCCAAAGAAGGACAAGGGCCTGCGTCCTATCTTAGACCTTCGGAACGTCAATCACTTCCTCCGGAAGGAGAAGTTCAAGAAGCTCACACTTGCTCAGGTCTTGTCTGCCCTAGACCTGCAAGACTGGTTGGTAGCAATGGACTTGCATGACGCTTATTTTCATATCCCCGTCCTGCTGGCCCACGGGCGTTATGTGCTGTTCACGGTAGGCCACGAGCACTTTCAGTTCACCGTGCTCCATTTGGGCCTTACCAGCGCCCCTCGGGTGTTCACGAAAGTGATGGCGGTAGTCGCAGTTCATCTGCACAGATCAGGGGTTTAAGTCTTCCCCTAGCTCGACGACTGGCTGTTGAAGGCGGGCTCGCCATGGCAGTTGTCTCCCGACCTTCTTTATTTGCTGGGGTTCTCTATCAACTTGCCGAAGTCAAACCTGAGACATCCAGGCTATTATTCCGATCTTTCGGCCCTTGTCCTGGGTTTCGGTCAGGATAACCTTGAGGCTGCTGGGCCTCATGGCCTCCTGCATCCTTCTGACCAATCATGCCAGTTGTCATATGCGGGCTCTGCAATGGGACCTGAAGTTCTAGTGGGCGCAGCATCAAGAGGACCTGTCTGAGTACGTCCAGATCTCAGAGGGCACTGTGTAACAGTTGCAGTGGAGGCTCATGAACCAGCGTTGGGTCAGCGGCAGACCCGTCTCCCTTCCCCAACCGGAGCACATAGTGGTGACGGATGCGTCCCTCCTGGGATGGGGCGGCCACACGGGAGAGGCGGAGATCAGAGACCTCTAGTCTCCGGCGGAGTCCAGGGTCCATGTCAACCTTCTAGAGCTCCCGGCGATCCTACTTGCACTGAAAGCATTCCTTTCCTCTGTCAAAGGGAGAGTAGTGCAGGTGTTCACAGGCAACACCACCGCTATGTGGTATTGCAACAAGCAGGGCGGGGTGGGGTTGTGGACCCTATGTCAGGAAGCTCTGCGTCTCTGGACATGGCTACAACATCAAGGCATTTCCTTGACGGTTCAACACTTGGCAGGTTCTTTGAACGCCAGGCTCCCTGATCAGCTCTCTCTTTGCAAGTCCCCTATTGTACATAGATTTTTCAGTGGCATTACTCACCTTTTCCCTCCTATTCCGTTTGTGATGCTCCAGTGGGACTTGAATCTGGTTCTTACCTATTTGATGTGTGCACCCTTTGAGCCGCTTCACAACTGTCATCTTCGTTTATTGACTTTGAAGACTGCTTTCCTGGTTGCCATCACCTCACTAGGCGCGTGAGTGAGCTCCAGGCTCTCCCCTGTAAGATGTCCTTTTTTGTCGGTCCATCCGGACAAAGTTGTGCTTCACACTCATCATTCCTTCTTGCCAAAGATGTCACTGCCTTCCACATCGGGCAAACTATCACCGTGCCCACTTTCTTTCCACCTCAGCACCTTTCCAGAGAAGAAGAGGCTCCACCGTCTGGACTCAAAACTTGCATTCTCATTTTATCTGATTCGCACACAACAGTTCTAGGTGGATGACCATCTCTTTGTTGGCTACATGGGTGCCAAGAAAGGCCGAGCTGTACACAAGAGGACTATCTCCCGCTGGGTCATCTTGTGTTTAATGGCCTGTAATTCTCTGGCTAAAAAGGAACCTCCGATGGGGTTGCGCGCCCATTCTACCAGGGCGACCATGCATTGGGACATGGTGTCCCCCTACAAGACACCTGTCAGGCAGCCACGAGGGCCTCGCTGTACACTTTTACTAAGCATTATTACATTGACAGTCATGTCCGGAGAGACGGCTTCTTTGGCCGTTCTGTTCTCCGTGACTTTCTGGAGTGATGTTTGTTCGCAGACCCAACACTGGGGTTTTGTATTGCTGGGGTGTCTATTCTAAGGTAAGGAATCTATCACTAACTTGTTTCTTTCAGATGAACAAGTTACTTACTTTCGGTAACGATGTATCTGTAAGAAACATTAGTTAGTGATAGATTCCTTACCGCCCCACCCATCCTTCCTGTTCTGTGAACTGATTTCTAGGGTTAAGGTCATCCCTTTCAGGGCCCTAGTTTCTATGCACCAGTGGTCAGTATCTTGCATGGCTCTGCGTTCCTGGTGCTAAAAGTCGTGTACAGAACTGACGTCAGCGCATGGGTGCGTCTAAGTAGCTCTAGCGACGTCATCTCAGCGACTATGACGCCAACGACGTATGCGGAGCAGCAAGACGATGCCTACCAACGCTCAGGGGTACTGCTGACAAAAACTTTCTGGATCCAGTCTGACGCCTGGAGGTAATTCTAAGGTAAGGAATCTATCACTAACTAAGGTTTCTTACAAATGTATCGTTACCGGAGGTAAGTAACTTTTTCCTCTAGACATTGGGGTATTTTTGTGTGGCCTGCACCTCTTCTTAATCAATACCTATACCCATGCTATCCCGTGGGGGCTGAAGACATTAAGAAACTCTGATATCAGGTAGGGGTAACGAAAGGGATATGGCACATAACATAAGATCTTACATACACTTACAACCCTGTAACTGAGAAACATATTGAGCTGTTTAGTATTATAGTTTGCTGTGAGATTAAAAGGCTTTGTTTTAGTAAAATGATGAGCCCTGAACTGGACAATACATGATTGTGTGTGTGTTATTTGACTATTGAGTACTAAGCTTATGCCCCCACACTACCTCCCTTATAAGCCTGTGACTGCTCGCCCTTGCTAATCTGCCAGTCAAGTTCCTCAAGTGTGTTCTTGGCCTAGGTTGCAGACCCAGAGTAGGCAGACCTCAAGACATCAGAGGCAATCTATCTCAACCAGAACAATTTGAGCCCTGTACCCCTTATTGTCTGCACCACCCCTTCCTGAACAAAGTCTGACAGCATACCTGTGCTACGTTAGGACTAATGCTCTGTTTTAAATGATTATTTTCAGCAATTGGAAATCGATTTACTTACAAAGCTATGGGCATGCGTCCTCCCCCACACATCTCCTGGAGGCGCTGTATTACTTCAGTGAGATTCTAAAGAACATGATTTATTCCCACCAAACTGTGGATGTTTATAAAACCATTAGGGTTCGTAGATATGTGGAGAGAGGAATAGACATCAATGAAACAAGTATTGATTTGCTCAGTAGCCTACTCTATTTTAGGGATATACTACAGACTAACTGCAGAGGGTTTCAAAAAAGTTTTTAACATATGGTATATGGGACTATTTCTACTACAGACGGAACTAAGTGGATGTAGAAAGTCTTCAAGCAAACACAATTTAAATTGTAGAATTTCAATACTTTGTGTGGTAAAGGAGACTGAATTAGAACATTCATGAAATTTGACTATAATCACAGTTCTCAAATAGCTTTTTGGCCCGCTCTCATGCTCACAATAACTGTGATGGGGTAACCTTGTGTCCCTGAGATTCTGGTTGTTTACTAAATAACTATAAATGGTTGTCTCATGCTCAGGCACCAGTTTCTTGAATGTATTTCCAGCGTACTGATCTGGGTGAAAAAAAGTATCATTTGATTGGAAGGATGTCAGTCTGTTCTTCAGTATTGAATTTTTTATAGATTCACTTGCTTCAATCTTCCCCGTCGTCATGGTGAGAGTTCCACTGTAACAATTACAAGTATTGCATTGCTAAGCATTTAAAGAAATAGAAAAATAGAGTGACATTATTAACCAATTCACATTGTTTTATACAATCCAAAACTTAGCCAATCAGAGCACAGCCCCTAAAGCACTCTTCGCTTGCAGGGCCACGTACCTTAGATTTCAAGTGCAGGTGTACTAAAATGTTTGAAAGAGGTCTGCAGAGTGGTGAGCCGCAATGTGGAGGAGTGGAGTTTGCATGTGAATCGATGAAATATATCAATACTGGAGAACCACAGAGTACAGATACGTAACTTGTTTTTCTCAAGTATTCAGTCTTTCATAGATGCACATGCTTGAATTCGATTAGAGAGCATTATTAAAAAAGAAAGAGAAGAGGGGCGTGGCCGGCGACTAACCAAGATGGCCGCGACCTAGTGAGGCTCCGAGGGTGAGACCGATTCCCCACAATTATCCGGCCAGTTATCCTGCTCCAGTCTAGCTCTAAGCCTGAAATTTCTGTAGCGGAGGTGCACCGGCGCACATCGACCCTGATCCCAGCCCTCAGCGACTTCGGAGCCCGAAGCTGCATCGAGTGAAAGTCTGCAGCCTACAATCGCGTTATGAGCACCGGCCCAGATTTGAGGTGACCGCCGATTGGACGCCATTGACTAACGGCGCGCCGCACTACAGAGCGCAACTGGGGAGGCCGGCGGCTGGTGAGTGGTGTGACTGCCTTCCCCCCGCCCGGCTGCACCCCAAACGCGCTGCCAGAGCAATTTGGTGTTGCCCTCCCGCCACACTCCTGACCTGATGTGGGCGGAGGACCTGGGGACCCGCCGGGGCCTGCTGCTGCCCGGACTAGCACCCCTCTGAGACTCACCAGCTCCGGACGTACTCGTGTTCTCCCACCGATTGTTGTGGCGCAACGGCCCCGGTGCTAGAGGCGGCGGTCCCCCAGAGTGTGGCGAGATACGAGACTTTAGGCCCCCCTGAAGACGTGGTGACTGGGTGTACGCTGCTCGTGCCTGAGAGCGGGACCTGCGCTTCATTGCATCACATTGACGGCGTGTGCCGGGGACGGGGCAGCACTAGGAGCGACCCGCAGCTTGGAAGCAATATCCAGGGTTCTCCATACCGGGGCTAGCCGCCTTTCACTCGGCCTGAGGTGCAGACCCACCAGCAACGCGCCCACTGCACTTCCCCAGTGTGTCCCGGAGCGGTACCCATCGTTCCCATCACAATGAGCGGCAGAGGTAATCGTGGGACCCAGCAAAGTAAACTCAATAAATTCGCCTACGCCAAAGACTTCCCCCACTGCCGGAGCAAAAGAGGACTAGCGCAAAGGGTGCGGAGGGCGGCAATGTCCCTGCAATAACGTTGGAAGACATCATGGCGGCCCTGCATCAAGTGCAAACCACGGTGGGCACGATTTCGACAGATGTCACACTCCTACGGGCAGACCTGCAAAAAAGTCATCTAGGGTCACTGCAGTGGAGCAGGTCACGACGACACTCACCTCGGACACCGCGTCGCTGCTCAAACACGTAACACAATTGGAAGAAGACAACAAATTGCTGTCCGACAAGATGGACGAACAAGAAGGGCGCTCTAGGCGCAATAACATTCGCATAGTAGGCCTTCCGGAATCGGAAGGGGGCCTGCCATGGACCTTTATGTAGAGGACCTCGTGAAAAACATACTGCAGCCAAAGGCCTCTCAAATTTTTTCTCGGTGGGACGGGCGCACAGAGTACCAGGGGGATGCCCGCGCCCCGGGGCAAGACCGAGACCTGTTTTGGCGCGCATATTTAACTTCAGAGATCGCGACGCCATTTTACAGACAGAGAGGGTCGCACCACCCATAAAGATCCAGAATTCCGAAATTTCAATTTTCCAGGACTACGCGACGGCGGTGGCAGCACGACGGAGGAGTTTCAGTGAGGTGAAAAAGACACTGAGATCTCGCGAACTGCCCTACTCCATGCTTTTCCCGGCGCGCCTCAGAGTGGTGGCTGATAAAAAAAAAACGGATTTTTTGACACTCCGGAAGACGCACACGACTGGCTCGAGGGATGGCGTCCGGCGGAGGGCTCTGGCAGACAGAACGGGCGGCGCAGGCGACAAGGACAGACCGATGAGACTGAAATAACCAAGCAAGAGGAGAAGGATGGGGCCAGCCCGACCAGAGACTCTGGGGAATGACTCCTGCTACCTCAAGGGAAGTACTTCTATTTTTCCTCTGTGAACTGTGCCCTGTAATGTCGAACTTTACCGGTTGGGATTCAGCTGCCTTACTTGCTACTGAGACCTTTTACGATGAACTGGGACTCTGGAACTGTTGGGGGTCTTCTGGTCCTCCTTGGACTTTCACCCCCTATGCTCTTATAAGCAACGTTGTTTTTTGACAGGGATTATGAGCACTTTGCTGAGTTGGGGTGGCAGGCAGTTTGGGGTCCGCAAGGCAGGGAGGGAGGATGGAGGGGGGGGTAAGTTTGTTATTTCTCATGTTCTATGTTCTTGCGATACTCAGATGTGTACTGATTGGCATAGTGTTTTGGTTCACAGAAACTGGCTATTACCTCATTCGCACACTGATCCACGGGGGCCCTGTAAGCACGCACAGTGGGAGGGTAAACCCTTTAATATTGTCTCAGTCTACATTCCACCTGCTTTGCAACTGCGCTTTCGGACCTTAGCACTTTCCTACTGGGGCTCCCTGAAGGGGACTTACTTCTGGGGGGAGACTTCAATTTGGTGGCTGATGACTCGGTGGATAGAGTCCCTCCAAGGTTAGCTGTGTCTGGTACATCACGGTTGGGGGGCTTCTTGAAGGCCATGGGACTAGAGGCCCTATGGAGGAAGTACAATCCTCTGGAACGCCAGTTCACCGATCTCTCCAGCGTCCATAATAGTCTCACCAGACTTGATTATTTTCTGGGCTCCGTGGGAGGCCACGGGGCATTTCAGATCATACCCCCCTGATGATTACCTATACACACAACCAGCCCAAACGGCGTCGGACCTATCCAATCCGCGCTGGCTACCTTCACACTCCTAGGATCAGGAGGGAGCTGAGGGTGGGGATGAAACGATATTTCAAGGACAACACTGACTCCGTGTCCTCCTCTATCACACTGTGGGAGGCCTACAAGACGGTGATTAGAGGGCAGGCAATAGTCTCCATCGCAACGCACAAGCGTACAGGGCAAGAGGGGCTGCTAACTTTGGAAACGGCAGTGGCTGAGGCAGAGACACAGCATGCGATTGACCCAAACCCCACTACGGCGCACAGCTTACAAGTAGCACAACATCGCCACAGAGTACACCTGACTGAAGGGGTCAAACTGCAAATGTCCACTACACGACACAAAATATTACGAAGCAGGTGACAAGGCAGGCAGATTGCTCGCCTGGCTGGACAGACAGGACAGGTGGATAGCGCAGCTGACATTGGAGGGAGAGAACCCTATTAGAGATCCACACACGATAGTACACATGCTAGCACAACACTATAAAACGGTGTACTCCTCTGCGTCCACGGTCTCGGAGAAAGAGGCATACACCTATGTCAAAGACCTTAAAATGCCCACACTGACAGCCGAGGAGGCACAGGCCTTGTGCGAAGACCTAACGACCGAAGAGGTGCAATTAGCGATCAAGGCCTTACAGACGGGTAAGGCGCTGGGACCAAATGGTATACCAATCGAACTATACAAACAACAAGAGGACACGCTCGCACCGCATTTGCTGCATATGTTTAAAGAAAGCTTGAAGGCAGGGGAACTTCCATTAGATCAGCGAACAGCCACTATTGTAGCTATACTGAAAACAGGGAAGTCGGCTGACCAATGTGAGTCCTACCGCCTGATCTCCCTTATTAACACCGAGGCTAAAATACTTGCCAAACTATTAGCGCTGCGTCTCACGGCTCACTTACCCAAACTCATACATAAAGACCAGTCTGGCTTTATGCCCGGCAGGAACACGACGCTCAATTTAAGGAGAGTACATAGCGTACTGGCTCGCGCTAAATATCTTTTAGAACCGGCTGTGATACTGTCCCTAGACGCGCATATGGCGTTTGACACAGTCCACTGGCCCTTCCTATTTGCCGTACTACGCCATTTTGGTTTTGGTTCGAGGTTCTGCTCCTGGATCCGCCTACTTTACGAGAAGCCCATGGCGCACGTTGCTGCCAACGGCCACATATCGGCGGACTTTCCACTGTCCAGGGGCACGCGTCAGGTTTGCCCACTGTCTCCACTACTATTCGCCATGGTCCTGGAACCGTTGGCAGAATGGATAAGATGGGAGCCTACTATCGGTGACCTCTGTTGGACTGATGATTGGGAAGATAGAATATCCCTGTACGCAGACGATATCCTATTATATCTCACCTCTCCCAAGCGCTCAATTAATACACTTCTGGATGTCTGCACGGCCTATGGCCGAGCATCTGGCTATTCGATCAATTGGTCTAAATCTACCATGTACGTACTGCATGGCCCCCCACTGCGTTTTCCAGATGCTTGCCCATTACGGACTTCAGTTAGGGAGTTTAAGTATCTGGAGATATACATCACAGCTAGCCCAATTGACTTCCATACACATAACCTGCAGCCCCCCCTTGATAGTCTTAAACGTGACATATGACATTGGGAATCACTGCCTTGCCCCGCTTTCTCTATATTTTAGAAAATACGCCCTACCCTGTACCAACTGCGTACTTCAAAACCATTGCAGCACAAGTTTCGGTGTTGATGTGGGGTTCTAAGCCCCTAGCGCAGGCCAAGCTCACTCGAAGCTGGTACGACGGAGGCATAGCGCTCCCAGACGTCCGCCTTTACTTCTGGGCATCGCAGTTGAAGGTCATTAACCAGTGGCTTCAACTCCCACAGTCTGAACCGGCTCTTAAAGCAGACAGGGCGCAATTGGGACTTTCTGGTATGCTGGCCCCCCTTTATGATAAATCCCTAGTCGCGACAAAGTTTGGCCCACTTCAACACACGCTCACTATATGGCATGCGGCACTGACCAGGTTGAAATGGCAGGGCGTGTTAACACAATTAACTCCGTTATGGGACACAAAGAAGCTGAGGACACTCAGGAAATCCAAGGGCTTTGACCGCTGGGATGATATAGGCATCTCAACCATTGGGGATCTGTGGCAAAAGGGACATGTACTACCCTTTGAGACTCTGCGGCAACAATATGATCTGGCACCAACAGAACATTTCCGATACATGCAGATACGTCATGCGTTAACGTCGGCACTACCACCCGAAACGAATATCCCAGAGTCATCCCCGCTCGAGGACAGACTGATTACAGACTACATGCCATCGATGGCGACATCACTGACATATCGTAAACTGATAAACAATTTACCTGACCCTCTGGTGGCCTTGCGGGAGAAATAGTCAACCGATTGTGGAGACATTGATGACTCGGAGTGGCAGGAGGCGATTGTGTCTCCGGAAGAAGGGGGCATCTCCTCACGTCTCCGCTTGGTGCAACTACGCATATTACACAGATCCTACTACACTAGAGACACATTGCATAAGATGAAACGGGTTGCATACCCACACGGCCTGCAGGGATGCGGTGAAGTGGGGAGCTTCTATCACACAATATGGGACTGCCCACAAATTGCACACTACTGGGTACAGGTGATGCGCACCATGTCTCAATCAGAGGAACTCTCCATACTGCCTGACCCCAAGCGTTGCCTTCTAAACATATGGGAACCTAATGACCTCACACGCTGTGGGCAGAACTGGATGACACTTGGCAGGATGGTGGCAAAGAGGAATATAGCGCAGAAATGGGGTGGGACGATGTCACCTACATTATCGGCTTGGAAACACGATATGGACGCAGCGATGATTACGGAACGGGCAGTGTTCAGCAATAGAGGTTGTCCCAAGAAATGGAATAGGATTTGGGGGGCATGGAATAAGTATAGAGGGAACGTCTGTGAACCACCCTCAGATAATGATAGTTCTAGCTCTGATTCGGAGTGACGCCACAGGGCTGCTGTATTTACTGACGACCCAAGTTATGATTGATGGAATGAGGTGTACTTGTATTAATGATATAATCATACTGATATCTGTTACTGAACTACTGTGCTTCAACTATTTTGTAATTTTGCATAATAACGTATCGCACTGTTTTAAAAAATGCAAATAAAAATAATTTTTTTTTAAAAAGAAAGAGAAATAGGTCAATTACTATTTTCAAACATGTTATGTACCAAAAACATCACAACTTCTTTTTTTCTCCATAAATGTGAACTTTTTTAAATTCACAAAATATAATGTACTATAGCCGTATTTTACCAGTATTTAAAAAATACGACATAGAACTTCTTGTCCAACTGTGGTATCTGCTTTCCAAGATGAATCCAATGAATAATTGTGAGAAGCTGACTTAGTATATGGTGCTTACTTTTGTAAGTCTACCACCCTGCACTAATCCAGACAACCCTTATTTGTGAGTTTAGTGGTCTTGGACAACCTTATAAAGGTGAAGTGAGAGAGTTGGAAGCAGCCGGGTCATATTTGACTGCACCACCAGAACTAGTCGCAACTGTATTTTGTATTGCCCACCTCAAATGATCTGCTGCTTATAGATCACAAACCTACTTAAGCGAATTTGGTTGGATGAGAGGCAATATATAGGAACAGGCACTTGGGTACAAAAGAACATGTAATAAGAAGCATTTATAGATGAATGTGTTTATGGTGTTTTTATTCTTTGTTGCGCTTCACATGATACATTAAGCCAACGGGTTTCGCCCAAACATGGGCTTCTTCAGGGCAGTATGGTATTACAATAGGCGTGTCCTGTGACGCGTTTGTCCAAGAGGACCATTGGAAAAGAAACCTAGTGCATATACGTTAGGCTCATGGTAGAGCAAAGTTCTATGGGTATTTGGAGTAAGGGGTTCTTCAAAGCAGGTTTAAGGCAGCAGGGCAGTCCTCTGAAATTCACAACGGGCCATAGGCAGCAGGGCAGTCCTCTAAGTCTCTTCCGCAGGTCCAGAAGGGAACTGAAGAGAGGGTCTGAGGCTCCTACATTTTTATCTGGTCCCAGCTTTGAAGAGAAAAAAACTTATGAAGGTTCCCCCAACAGAAATGTCTAGAATGGTTTGCCTCCCAACCCAGGTCCCAGTCTGTCTTTAGTAACAATAGGCTAGTGTGAAGTTCTTTGTGCGTGATCTGAGGCAGGGTCTTTGAAGTGCAATTGGGGCTGTGCACAGCTCTTTCCCCCTCATCCTGTTAGGATGATCCATCCTGCCAACATCTAGTACCTCTATTTTGTGGCTGTCTGGGATCCATTTGCAATGGCCAACTACTTATAGTCATGTGACCCAGGAAACCGACTGCAGGCACCAAATGGTTCGGACAAGAAAATGGCAACTTTCTAAAAGTGGTATTTGCAGAATTGCGATTTAAAATCCGACTTTACCATTAAAGAGGATTTAAAATTAATTGACATTTCTACCAGCTCCCATACAACCGTTATCACTTAATAAATGTAATAAGGTAAGCCACTATTATCCAGTGGGAGAAGCAGGCCTCACTGTAGTGAAACATGAATTTGAGGTTTTCACTACAAGGACATGTAAAACTTAGAAGTACATGTCCAACATTTTACATAAATGGCACTCTGCCCTATGTGGCTGTTTACAGAGCCTAACCTTGGGGTGACTTATATGCATTAAAAAGCGAGTTTTATGCTTGGCAAAATATTTATTTTGCAAAGTTGAACTAGCAGTTTAACACTGCATTTAGGCTGCAATGGCAGGCCTGAGACATGATTTAAGTAGCTACTTAAGTGAAGTGGGTGGCACATTGAGTGCTGCAGACAGACTAGTAACATTAGCTTACAAGCCCTGGGTATATGGTATACAAATTTACTTCGGACTTATAAGTAAATTGAATATGTCAATCTGATGTAAGCCAATTTTCCCATGTTTTAGGGAGTGATTACAAGCACTTTATCACTCGCCAGCAGTGCTAAAGTGCAGAGTCCTTAGGCCAAAAAAAACTAATTTTGCAAAACAGGAGGGAAGAAGGCAAAATGTGCGGGGTGACCATGAACAAAGATTATGATTTAGGAAATAAAGATCATTTGGAATCAAACCTAGTGTGAGATGTCCTGAACAGAGAAAAAGAAATCCACACGTATTCTTCAAATGATTGGAACCATACTCTGGTGTACATACCCTCGCCACCAACATTCTTTTAATGTACAGAAAAATCCGACCCATTTCAGCATAATTTTGGCCAATGGTAATAGCAGTGTGTACTCCAGGATTTGGCCTCTTCACTGCACTTAGGGCTTAGCCCACGGGGCATAGCTTTAGCCAGGCCATCCTTTTTTTTCCTTTTTTATTTGTGAACCCTGATTGTGTACCAGTTCCTACGTCTTGAGAGTGAATCCTCAAGTAGTGAGGCTTGGGTTGATAGTGAAGCTTGCCCTGGGTTTGCACTACTATGGCATGAAACTGGCCACATACAGTGTTGTCTGGGGTTTGTAGTACCGAGACTGGTATGATGTACCCTGGGGTCTCTTGTGGCAAGCCAGAAAGCTCGAATCCCTAAACCCAAGTCTGAGATTGTTAGATCCCAAATGAACAAGGGAGAAAAATCTCTCTTGTCCAATCAGATTATTTTATTTATTATTACATTTGCATCTGCTAGCAGAGTAATGGTCCCAATATCTCTAACTTTCGACCCGTTGAAGTCAACAAACACAATTTTGTAATGCTTTTATCTCAAAAATACCTTAAGAATTTACACCAAACCAAGGCACTCCTCTGAGTAAGGTCCTAGTTTCATGAGAAGATTTATGTAATTCAACTAAGCATTTGTACTGTAGCAGAAAGCAAAGATTCACGTGGGACTTGACACTGGAAATTCTCCTTTTTTAACTCCCCATTGCATCCATTTTCTCCACTCTCCAACTCCTCACCTCGCTCCTGGAAGGATCTGCATGAAGCTTGCTTTGGAAACAATGTCATGCAGACCCATGAAATGGCATGATGTTTTACGAAATCAAAAATGGCTTTTCAGTAGAAACTTTGAGCAAACCATGTGTATATACTGTGGATGAATGCAAAGTGGTTGAGGTCCACTGTGTGGGGCCAGAAGATGTGACTCCACGCAGCTTTAATAGCAAAAAAGTGAGTGTGCGTGTATGTGTGTGTGTGTGTGTGTATATATATATATACACACACACACACACACACACACACATATATACATACACGCACACTCACTTTTTTGCTATTAAAGCTGTGTGTATATAATATATATATAATATATCTGTGTGTATATGTATGTACTAATCCCTATTTTGCCACTAAAGCTGTGGAGATCCATCTTATGGTGCCACGTAGAGTTCAGTTTTTCAGAAGTTACTTAAAACTGCATTCTCTTGGAGTTAGTTTAGTATCCTCCTAAGCTGATGCACAGCTCCAAAAGCTGGTTGTTTTTTCTTTATGTGAGCTGTATAAATGATTACAGTCAGGGCTCGAGTCAGGGTACCACGTGGGTGGACTGCGTCCCCCCACTTATTTTACCTGGTGGACGCCGTCCCCCCTGCCAAACAGCTGGACTTCACTCTTTGGACTATCTGGGACGAGATCAGAGCTCACAGCACGCTGTTCCCGTGCTGGCTTCTCAGATGGCAATCGCATCTAAGGGCTGAGCGAGGGGAGGCAATGAGCCCGATGGTGTAAGCCACCTTTCGTGACGTCACTTCCTGTTGTGACGTCACTTCCAGTGACAGCGTCCCCCCACTTCTATTTTTAGGACTTGTGCCCTGCCCTGATTACAGTGTTATTATGAGAAGGCTTCCATGATATAGGTCTCTAATGTGTATTGTGGAGACTTATTTATGGAAAGTTCTATCAGGTGATGGATCCTTCTTAGTGTTCTAGAATTATGCTGGTAATGTATGTAAGATGAATGCTTTGGATTTTCGGAGTAGTAATTCACTAAAATAGTGAAAATTTGGTTATGTTTTAAGCCTGGGCAGAGTTCCGCTTAGCCTGGGTAGAGTTTGTGGAGTTCTGCTATACGGAACTCCGCAAAGTGAAAAAAAACTCTGCCAAACTAAGCAAAGTTCAGCGAGCAGTGGAGTGTGTTACCTCGCACCGTTCACACTTATTTTTAGTGTATGCTGTTTGTCCTGGGCTGTAAAATCATCGCGAATGGCATCTCGCACAGTGCAAGAGGGTGCTGCTTCTTTCTGCTGCTAGAGTAGAAGTTCTACTCGAGCGGCAGCTTCCTCAATGCGAATGGAAGGTTTCTCAATGTGAGTGGTAGCGGCCATCTGTGACCACCTGCATTGAGAAACCTAGCTGGGAAGTGGTCTAACGTTGGATTTTCCACTCTAGTTTTTTGGAACTCCACAGGCTCCACGGAGTACGGAGTTTGAAAAGCTCTGCAAACTCCGTGAATGGATTGGACTTCACTGCCCAGGCTTATTAACGTTGCAGACAGAATCTAACTTTCATTCTTCCATAACGAGAAGCGATATCAGTTGGAGTCAAGCCTCCATATGCTTGTAGCTGGAGAAGTCAGAATGGAGCCACAGCGGGAGGCCTTAAGGAGGATTCCAACACTTTCTGAGCTAGATAAAGTGATAAACCATTGTATGTTTGGTTTTCTCGTGTCGTGTGACCTGGAGCTACGCAGAAGATGCAGCTTTAGTGAAATCTTTGTAGCAGTATGTGATGGTGTCGCCTTCATCCAGCGTTTTAAACTTTGAGTTGATGGTGCTATCACCTCTTCTTTCTTTGCTGGAATGCCTAGGTAGAAGAACATTACTTTTCAACATCTTTTGCATTCGTTGTTTCCACTGATTTGTCCTGACAGTGACTTCCAGTCTTGAAACTGAGTTGAGCGTCTCCAGGTCACGGTAGGCTTGTGTTGTGATCAGATTATATATTTGTACCTTTTCATGTTTGTGTTTCAGAACCTCTTCCATCATCTGACTGATATCCAAGGCAGCGGGGTTGTGAGGATCCCTGAGGCCAAAGGCGATGACGCCTGGAAGGTCTACTTCGACGAGACCGCGCAGGAGATCGTCGATGAGTTCGCAATGCGCTATGGGATCGAGTCCATCTACCAGGCCATGACGTAAGTTAACACGTGGAGGTTTGAAAATTCGTCATTTATCAACTACCTCAGGAATGTGTTTCATTCATAGTCAATGGTGTTGTGATGCGAGGAGCGATCCAATCAAAAAGAAAGACACACAGACACTGCCTCCCCCATCACATCTAGCCTGGATTTAACAGGGTCACACTTGACTCTCTGTGTGCTCTGCATTAAGGAACACCCCATCCATGCTTTAGAATTGCTTGTTCACCCGTGCGGTGTCGCAGCCGCCGCCCTCTGTGGGTGCTGTGGGCTGTGTATCTAGATGAGTCCTGTCCTACGAACCTTCTGTTTAGACTCAGGGCGGATCGTGCCCGCCCAGTTCTCAATACCTTTAGTCCTTGGTTGTGAAACCCCTGCCTTCCTGCACACCATAGAATAGTTGGTGCGCGATGTCGTCCTGTGTAGCATATGTGCTGTTGTGAGGACGTGTCTGCTTCCCGTGGCACCTCCTTCTGTCACACTCTTCCCTCTGTGGCCTGCCGTCCTGTGCCCACGGTGCTGCTTTAACATAATCTGCTTTCCGTGGCACCTCCTTCTGTCACACTCTTACCTCTGTGGCCTGCCGTCCTGTGCCCACGGTGTTGGTTTACCAATGTGTCCCCTCTCGTGGCACCTCCTTCTGTCACACTCTTCCCTCTGTGACCTGCCATCCTGTGCCCACGGTGCTGCTTTAACATAATCTGCTTTCCGTGGCACCTCCTTCTGTCACACTCTTACCTCTGTGGCCTGCCGTCCTGTGCCCACGGTGTTGGTTTAACAATGTGTCCCCTCTCGTGGCACCTCCTTCTGTCACACTCTTCCCTCTGTGGCCTGCCGTCCTGTGCCCACGGTGTTGGTTTAACAATGTGTCCCCTCCCGTGGCACCTCCTTCTGTCACACTCTTCCCTCTGTGACCTGCCATCCTGTGCCCACGGTGCTGCTTTAACATAATCTGCTTCCTGTGGCACCTCCTTCGGTCACACTCTTCCCTCTGTAGCCTGCCGTCCTGTGCCCACGGTGTTGGTTTAACAATGTGTCCCCTCCCGTGGCACCTCCTTCTGTCATACTCTTCCCTATGTGGCCTGCCATCCTGTGCCCACGGTGTTGGTTTAACAATGTGTCCCCTCCCGTGGCACCTCCTTCTGTCACACTCTTCCCTCTGTGGCCTGCCGTCCTGTGCCCACTGTGTTGGTTTAACAATGTGCCCCCTCCCGTGGCACCTCCTTCTCTCACACTGTTCCCTCTGTGGCCTGCCATCCTGTGCCAACGGTGTTGCTTTAACATAATCTGCTTCCCGTGGCACCTCCTTCTGTCATACTCTTCCCTCTGTGGCCTGCCGTCCTGTGCCCACGGTGTTGGTTTAACATAATCTGCTTCCCGTGGCACCTCCTTCTGTCACACTCTTCCCTCTGTGGTCTGCCGTCCTGTGCCCACGGTGTTCGTTTAACAATGTGTCCCTTCCCGTGGCACCTTCTGTCACACTGTTCCCTCTGTGGCCTGCCATCCTGTGCCCACGGTGTTGTTTTAACATAATCTGTTTCCTGTGGCACCTCCTTCTGCCGCACTCTTCCGTCCTGTGCCCACGGTGTTGGTTTACCAATGTGTCCCCTCCCGTGGCACCTCCTTTTGTCACACTGTTCCCTCTGTGGCCCGCCGTCCTGTGCCCACGGTGCTGCTTTAAAATAATCTGCTTCCCGTGGCACCTCCTTCTGCCGCACTCTTCCGTCCTGTGACCACAGTGTTGGTTTACCAATGTGTCCCCTCCCGTGGCACCTCCTTTTGTCACACTCTTCCCTCTGTGGCCTGCCGTCCTGTGCCCACGGTGTTGGTTTAACAATGTGTCCCTTCCCGTGGCACCTCCTTCTGTCACACTGTTCCCTCTGTGGCCTGCCGTCCTGTGCCCACGGTGCTGCTTTAACATAATCTGCTTCCCGTGGCACCTCCTTCTGTAACACTCTTCCCTCTGTGGCCTGCCGTCCTGTGCCCACGGTGCTGCTTTAACATAATCTGCTTCCCGTGGCACCTCCTTCTGTCATACTCTTCCCTCTGTGGCCTGCCGTCCTGTGCCCACGGTGCTGCTTTAACATAATCTGCTTCCCGTGGCACCTCCTTCTGTCACACTCTTCCCTCTGTGGCCTGCCGTCCTGTGCCCACGGTGCTGCTTTAACATAATCTGCTTCCCGTGGCACCTCCTTCTGTCACACTCTTCCCTCTGTGACCTGCCGTCCTGTGCCCACGGTGTTGGTTTAACAATGTGTCCCTTCCCGTGGCACCTCCTTCTGTCACACTGTTCCCTCTGTGGCCTGCCGTCCTGTGCCCACGGTGCTGCTTTAACATAATCTGCTTCCCGTGGCACCTCCTTCTGTCACACTCTTCCCTCTGTGGCCTGCCATCCTGTGCCCACGGTGTTGGTTTAACAATGTGTCCCCTCCCGTGGCACCTCCTTCTGTCACACTGTTCCCTATGTGGCCTGCCGTCCTGTTCCCACGGTGCTGCTTTAACATAATCTGCTTCCCGTGGCACCTCCTTCTGTCACACTCTTCCCTCTGTGGCCTGCCGTCCTGTGCCCACTGTGCTGCATTAACATAATCTGCTTCCCGTGGCACCTCCTTCTGTCACACTCTTCCCTCTGTGGCCTGCCGTCCTGTGCCCACTGTACTGCATTAACATAATCTGCTTCCCGTGGCACCTCCTTCTGTCACACTCTTCCCTCTGTGGCCTGCCGTCCTCTGCCCACGGTGCTGCATTAACATAATCTGCTTCCCGTGGCACCTCCTTCTGTCACACTCTTCCCTCTGTGGCCTGCCGTCCTGTGCCCACTGTACTGCATTAACATAATCTGCTTCCCGTGGCACCTCCTTCTGTCACACTCTTCCCTCTGTGGCCTGCCGTCCTGTGCCCACGGTGCTGCATTAACATAATCTGCTTCCCGTGGCAACTGCTTCTGTCACACTCTTCCCTCTGTGGCCTGCCGTCCTGTGCCCACTGTACTGCATTAACATAATCTGCTTCCCGTGGCACCTCCTTCTGTCACACTCTTCCCTCTGTGGCCTGCCGTCCTGTGCCCACGGTGCTGCATTAACATAATCTGCTTCCCGTGGCACCTCCTTCTGTCACACTCTTCCCTCTGTGGCCTGCCGTCCTGTGCCCACTGTACTGCATTAACATAATCTGCTTCCCGTGGCACCTCCTTCTGTCACACTCTTCCCTCTGTGGCCTGCCGTCCTGTGCCCACGGTGCTGCATTAACATAATCTGCTTCCCGTGGCAACTCCTTCTGTCACACTCTTCCCTCTGTGGCCTGCCGTCCTGTGCCCACTGAACTGCATTAACATAATCTGCTTCCCGTGGCACCTCCTTCTGTCACACTCTTCCCTCTGTGGCCTGCCGTCCTGTGCCCACGGTGTTGCTTTTACATTGTGTCCCTTCCCGTGGCACCTCCTTCTGTCACACTGTTCCCTCTGTGGCCTGCCGTCCTGTGCCCACTGTACTGCATTAACATAATCTGCTTCCCGTGGCACCTCCTTCTGTCACACTCTTCCCTCTGTGGCCTGCCGTCCTGTGCCCACTGTACTGCATTAACATAATCTGCTTCCCGTGGCAACTCCTTCTGTCACACTATTCCCTCTGTGGCCTGCCGTCCTGTGCCCACTGTACTGCATTAACATAATCTGCTTCCCGTGGCACCTCCTTCTGTCACACTCTTCCCTCTGTGGCCTGCTGTCCTGTTCCCACGGTGTTGGTTTAACAATGTGTCCCTTCCCGTGGCACCTCCTTCTGTCACACTGTTCCCTCTGTGGCCTGCCGTCCTGTGCCCACGGTGCTGCTTTAACATAATCTGCTTCCCGTGGCACCTCCTTCTGTCACACTCTTCCCTCTGTGGCCTGCCATCCTGTGCCCACGGTGTTGGTTTAACAATGTGTCCCCTCCCGTGGCACCTCCTTCTGTCACACTGTTCCCTATGTGGCCTGCCGTCCTGTTCCCACGGTGCTGCTTCAACATAATCTGCTTCCCGTGGCACCTCCTTCTGTCACACTCTTCCCTGTGTGGCCTGCCGTCCTGTGCCCACGGTGCTGCATTAACATAATCTGCTTCCCGTGGCAACTCCTTCTGTCACACTCTTCCCTCTGTGGCCTGCCGTGCTATGCCCACTGTGCTGCATTAACATAATCTGCTTCCCGTTGCAACTCCTTCTGTCACACTCTTCCCTCTGTGGCCTGCCGTCCTGTGCCCACTGTACTGCATTAACATAATCTGCTTCCCGTGGCATCTCCTTCTGTCACACTCTTCCCTCTGTGGCCTGCCGTCCTGTGCCCACGGTGCTGCATTAACATAATCTGCTTCCCTTGGCAACTTCTTCTGTCACACTCTTCCCTCTGTGGCCTGCTGTCCTGTGCCCACTGTGCTGCATTAACATAATCTGCTTCCCGTGGCATCTCCTTCTGTCACACTCTTCCCTCTGTGGCCTGCCGTCCTGTGCCCACGGTGCTGCATTAACATAATCTGCTTCCCGTGGCAACTCCTTCTGTCACACTCTTCCCTCTGTGGCCTGCCGTCCTGTGCCCACTGTGCTGCATTAACATAATCTGCTTCCCGTGGCACCTCCTTCTGTCACACTCTTCCCTCTGTGGCCTGACGTCCTGTGCCCACTGTGCTGCATTAACATAATCTGCTTCCCGTGGCACCTCCTTCTGTCACACTCTTCCCTCTGTGGCCTGCCGTCCTGTGCCCACGGTGCTGCATTAACATAATCTGCTTCCCGTGGCACCTCCTTCTGTCACACTCTTCCCTCTGTGGCCTGCCGTCCTGTGCCCACGGTGCTGCATTAACATAATCTGCTTCCCGTGGCACCTCCTTCTGTCACACTCTTCCCTCTGTGGCCTGCCGTCCTGTGCCCACGGTGCTGCATTAACATAATCTGCTTCCCGTGGCAACTCCTACTGTCACACTCTTCCCTCTGTGGCCTGCCGTCCTGTGCCCACGGTGCTGCATTAACATAATCTGCTTCCCGTGGCACTTCCTTCTGTCACACTCTTCCCTCTGTGGCCTGCCGTCCTGTGCCCAGTGTGCTGCATTAACATAATCTGCTTCCCGTGGCACATCCTTCTGTCACACTCTTCCCTCTGTGGCCTGCCGTCCTGTGCCCACTGTGCTGCATTAACATAATCTGCTTCCCGTGGCACCTCCTTCTGTCACACTCTTCCCTCTGTGGCCTGCCGTCCTGTGCCCACGGTGCTGCATTAACATAATCTGCTTCCCGTGGCAACTCCTTCTGTCACACTCTTCCCTCTGTGGCCTGCCGTCCTGTGCCCACGGTGCTGCATTAACATAATCTGCTTCCCGTGGCAACTCCTTCTGTCACACTCTTCCCTCTGTGGCCTGCCGTCCTGTGCCCACGGTGCTGCATTAACATAATCTGCTTCCCGTGGCAACTCCTTCTGTCACACTCTTCCCTCTGTGGCCTGCCGTCCTGTGCCCACGGTGCTGCATTAACATAATCTGCTTCCCGTGGCAACTCCTTCTGTCACACTCTTCCCTCTGTGGCCTGCCGTCCTGTGCCCACGGTGCTGCATTAACATAATCTGCTTCCCGTGGCAACTCCTTCTGTCACACTCTTCCCTCTGTGGCCTGCCGTCCTGTGCCCACGGTGCTGCATTAACATAATCTGCTTCCCGTGGCAACTCCTTCTGTCACACTCTTCCCTCTGTGGCCTGCCGTCCTGTGCCCACGGTGCTGCATTAACATAATCTGCTTCCCGTGGCATCTCCTTCTGTCACACTCTTCCCTCTGTGGCCTGCCGTCCTGTGCCCACGGTGCTGCATTAACATAATCTGCTTCCCGTGGCAACTCCTACTGTCACACTCTTCCCTCTGTGGCCTGCCGTCCTGTGCCCACGGTGCTGCATTAACATAATCTGCTTCCCGTGGCATCTCCTTCTGTCACACTCTTCCCTCTGTGGCCTGCCGTCCTGTGCCCACGGTGCTGCATTAACATAATCTGCTTCCCGTGGCAACTCCTACTGTCACACTCTTCCCTCTGTGGCCTGCCGTCCTGTGCCCACGGTGCTGCATTAACATAATCTGCTTCCCGTGGCATCTCCTTCTGTCACACTCTTCCCTCTGTGGCCTGCCGTCCTGTGCCCACGGTGCTGCATTTACATAATCTGCTTCCCGTGGCAACTCCTTCTGTCACACTCTTCCCTCTGTGGCCTGCCGTCCTGTGCCCACGGTGCTGCATTTACATAATCTGCTTCCCGTGGCAACTCCTACTGTCACACTCTTCCCTCTGTGGCCTGCCGTCCTGTGCCCACGGTGCTGCATTAACATAATCTGCTTCCCGTGGCATCTCCTTCTGTCACACTCTTCCCTCTGTGGCCTGCCGTCCTGTGCCCACGGTGCTGCATTTACATAATCTGCTTCCCGTGGCAACTCCTACTGTCACACTCTTCCCTCTGTGGCCTGCCGTCCTGTGCCCACGGTGCTGCATTTACATAATCTGCTTCCCGTGGCAACTCCTTCTGTCACACTCTTCCCTCTGTGGCCTGCCGTGCTGTGCCCACTGTGCTGCATTAACATAATCTGCTTCCCGTTGCAACTCCTTCTGTCACACTCTTCCCTCTGTGGCCTGCCGTCCTGTGCCCACGGTGCTGCATTAACATAATCTGCTTCCCGTTGCAACTCCTTCTGTCACACTCTTCCCTCTGTGGCCTGCCGTCCTGTGCCCACGGTGCTGCATTAACATAATCTGCTTCCCGTGGCAACTCCTTCTGTCACACTCTTCCCTCTGTGGCCTGCCGTCCTGTGCCCACGGTGCTGCATTAACATAATCTGCTTCCCGTGGCAACTCCTTCTGTCACACTCTTCCCTCTGTGGCCTGCCGTCCTGTGCCCACGGTGCTGCATTAACATAATCTGCTTCCCGTGGCACCTCCTTCTGTCACACTCTTCCCTCTGTGGCCTGCCGTCCTGTGCCCACGGTGCTGCATTAACATAATCTGCTTCCCGTGGCACCTCCTTCTGTCACACTCTTCCCTCTGTGGCCTGCCGTCCTGTGCCCACGGTGCTGCATTAACATAATCTGCTTCCCGTGGCATCTCCTTCTGTCACACTCTTCCCTCTGTGGCCTGCCGTCCTGTGCCCACGGTGCTGCATTAACATAATCTGCTTCCCGTGGCACCTCCTTCTGTCACACTCTTCCCTCTGTGGCCTGCCGTCCTGTGCCCACGGTGCTGCATTAACATAATCTGCTTCCCGTGGCACCTCCTTCTGTCACACTCTTCCCTCTGTGGCCTGCCGTCCTGTGCCCACGGTGCTGCATTAACATAATCTGCTTCCCGTGGCACCTCCTTCTGTCACACTCTTCCCTCTGTGGCCTGCCGTCCTGTGCCCACGGTGCTGCATTAACATAATCTGCTTCCCGTGGCACCTCCTTCTGTCACACTCTTCCCTCTGTGGCCTGCCGTCCTGTGCCCACTGTACTGCATTAACATAATCTGCTTCCCGTGGCACCTCCTTCTGTCACACTCTTCCCTCTGTGGCCTGCCGTCCTGTGCCCACGGTGCTGCATTAACATAATCTGCTTCCCGTGGCAACTCCTACTGTCACACTCTTCCCTCTGTGGCCTGCCGTCCTGTGCCCACGGTGCTGCATTAACATAATCTGCTTCCCGTGGCACCTCCTTCTGTCACACTCTTCCCTCTGTGGCCTGCCGTCCTGTGCCCACGGTGCTGCATTAACATAATCTGCTTCCCGTGGCAACTCCTTCTGTCACACTCTTCCCTCTGTGGCCTGCCGTCCTGTGCCCACTGTGCTGCATTAACATAATCTGCTTCCCGTGGCACCTCCTTCTGTCACACTCTTCCCTCTGTGGCCTGCCGTCCTGTGCCCACGGTGCTGCATTAACATAATCTGCTTCCCGTGGCAACTCCTTCTGTCACACTCTTCCCTCTGTGGCCTGCCGTCCTGTGCCCACTGTGCTGCATTAACATAATCTGTTTCCCGTGGCACCTCCTTCTGTCACACTCTTCCCTCTGTGGCCTGCCGTCCTGTGCCCACGGTGCTGCATTAACATAATCTGCTTCCCGTGGCAACTCCTTCTGTCACACTCTTCCCTCTGTGGCCTGCCGTCCTGTGCCCACGGTGCTGCATTAACATAATCTGCTTCCCGTGGCAACTCCTTCTGTCACACTCTTCCCTCTGTGGCCTGCCGTCCTGTGCCCACGGTGCTGCATTAACATAATCTGCTTCCCGTGGCATCTCCTTCTGTCACACTCTTCCCTCTGTGGCCTGCCGTCCTGTGCCCACAGTGCTGCATTAACATAATCTGCTTCCCGTGGCAACTCCTTCTGTCACACTCTTCCCTCTGTGGCCTGCCGTCCTGTGCCCACGGTGTTGGTTTAACAATGTGTCCCCTCTCGTGGCACCTCCTTCTGTCACACTCTTCCCTCTGTGGCCTGCCGTCCTGTGCCCACGGTGTTGGTTTAACAATGTGTCCCCTCCCGTGGCACCTCCTTCTGTCACACTCTTCCCTCTGTGACCTGCCATCCTGTGCCCACGGTGCTGCTTTAACATAATCTGCTTCCCGTGGCACCTCCTTCGGTCACACTCTTCCCTCTGTGGCCTGCCGTCCTGTGCCCACGGTGTTGGTTTAACAATGTGTCCCTTCCCGTGGCATCTCCTTCTGTCATACTCTTCCCTATGTGGCCTGCCATCCTGTGCCCACGGTGTTGGTTTAACAATGTGTCCCCTCCCGTGGCACCTCCTTCTGTCACACTCTTCCCTCTGTGGCCTGCCGTCCTGTGCCCACTGTGTTGGTTTAACAATGTGCCCCCTCCCGTGGCACCTCCTTCTCTCACACTGTTCCCTCTGTGGCCTGCCATCCTGTGCCAACGGTGTTGCTTTAACATAATCTGCTTCCCGTGGCACCTCCTTCTGTCATACTCTTCCCTCTGTGGCCTGCCGTCCTGTGCCCACGGTGTTGGTTTAACATAATCTGCTTCCCGTGGCACCTCCTTCTGTCACACTCTTCCCTGTGTGGCCTGCCGTCCTGTGCCCACGGTGCTGCATTAACATAATCTGCTTCCCGTGGCAACTCCTTCTGTCACACTCTTCCCTCTGTGGCCTGCCGTCCTGTGCCCACGGTGCTGCATTAACATAATCTGCTTCCCGTGGCATCTCCTTCTGTCACACTCTTCCCTCTGTGGCCTGCCGTCCTGTGCCCACGGTGCTGCATTAACATAATCTGCTTCCCGTGGCAACTCCTACTGTCACACTCTTCCCTCTGTGGCCTGCCGTCCTGTGCCCACGGTGCTGCATTAACATAATCTGCTTCCCGTGGCATCTCCTTCTGTCACACTCTTCCCTCTGTGGCCTGCCGTCCTGTGCCCACGGTGCTGCATTAACATAATCTGCTTCCCGTGGCAACTCCTACTGTCACACTCTTCCCTCTGTGGCCTGCCGTCCTGTGCCCACGGTGCTGCATTAACATAATCTGCTTCCCGTGGCATCTCCTTCTGTCACACTCTTCCCTCTGTGGCCTGCCGTCCTGTGCCCACGGTGCTGCATTTACATAATCTGCTTCCCGTGGCAACTCCTTCTGTCACACTCTTCCCTCTGTGGCCTGCCGTCCTGTGCCCACGGTGCTGCATTAACATAATCTGCTTCCCGTGGCATCTCCTTCTGTCACACTCTTCCCTCTGTGGCCTGCCGTCCTGTGCCCACGGTGCTGCATTTACATAATCTGCTTCCCGTGGCAACTCCTTCTGTCACACTCTTCCCTCTGTGGCCTGCCGTCCTGTGCCCACGGTGCTGCATTAACATAATCTGCTTCCCGTGGCAACTCCTTCTGTCACACTCTTCCCTCTGTGGCCTGCCGTCCTGTGCCCACGGTGCTGCATTAACATAATCTGCTTCCCGTGGCAACTCCTTCTGTCACACTCTTCCCTCTGTGGCCTGCCGTCCTGTGCCCATGGTGCTGCATTAACATAATCTGCTTCCCGTGGCACCTCCTTCTGTCACACTCTTCCCTCTGTGGCCTGCCGTCCTGTGCCCACGGTGCTGCATTAACATAATCTGCTTCCCGTGGCATCTCCTTCTGTCACACTCTTCCCTCTGTGGCCTGCCGTCCTGTGCCCACGGTGCTGCATTAACATAATCTGCTTCCCGTGGCACCTCCTTCTGTCACACTCTTCCCTCTGTGGCCTGCCGTCCTGTGCCCACGGTGCTGCATTAACATAATCTGCTTCCCGTGGCACCTCCTTCTGTCACACTCTTCCCTCTGTGGCCTGCCGTCCTGTGCCCACGGTGCTGCATTAACATAATCTGCTTCCCGTGGCAACTCCTACTGTCACACTCTTCCCTCTGTGGCCTGCCGTCCTGTGCCCACGGTGCTGCATTAACATAATCTGCTTCCCGTGGCACCTCCTTCTGTCACACTCTTCCCTCTGTGGCCTGCCGTCCTGTGCCCACGGTGCTGCATTAACATAATCTGCTTCCCGTGGCAACTCCTTCTGTCACACTCTTCCCTCTGTGGCCTGCCGTCCTGTGCCCACGGTGCTGCATTAACATAATCTGCTTCCCGTGGCACCTCCTTCTGTCACACTCTTCCCTCTGTGGCCTGCCGTCCTGTGCCCACGGTGCTGCATTAACATAATCTGCTTCCCGTGGCACCTCCTTCTGTCACACTCTTCCCTCTGTGGCCTGCCGTCCTGTGCCCACGGTGCTGCATTAACATAATCTGCTTCCCGTGGCAACTCCTTCTGTCACACTCTTCCCTCTGTGGCCTGCCGTCCTGTGCCCACGGTGCTGCATTAACATAATCTGCTTCCCGTGGCAACTCCTTCTGTCACACTCTTCCCTCTGTGGCCTGCCGTCCTGTGCCCACGGTGCTGCATTAACATAATCTGCTTCCCGTGGCAACTCCTTCTGTCACACTCTTCCCTCTGTGGCCTGCCGTCCTGTGCCCACGGTGCTGCATTAACATAATCTGCTTCCCGTGGCAACTCCTTCTGTCACACTCTTCCCTCTGTGGCCTGCCGTCCTGTGCCCACGGTGCTGCATTAACATAATCTGCTTCCCGTGGCAACTCCTTCTGTCACACTCTTCCCTCTGTGGCCTGCTGTCCTGTGCCCACGGTGCTGCATTAACATAATCTGCTTCCCGTGGCAACTCCTTCTGTCACACTCTTCCCTCTGTGGCCTGCCGTCCTGTGCCCACGGTGTTGGTTTAACAATGTGTCCCCTCTCGTGGCACCTCCTTCTGTCACACTCTTCCCTCTGTGGCCTGCCGTCCTGTGCCCACGGTGTTGGTTTAACAATGTGTCCCCTCCCGTGGCACCTCCTTCTGTCACACTCTTCCCTCTGTGACCTGCCATCCTGTGCCCACGGTGCTGCTTTAACATAATCTGCTTCCCGTGGCACCTCCTTCGGTCACACTCTTCCCTCTGTGGCCTGCCGTCCTGTGCCCACGGTGTTGGTTTAACAATGTGTCCCCTCCCGTGGCACCTCCTTCTGTCATACTCTTCCCTATGTGGCCTGCCATCCTGTGCCCACGGTGTTGGTTTAACAATGTGTCCCCTCCCGTGGCACCTCCTTCTGTCACACTCTTCCCTCTGTGGCCTGCCGTCCTGTGCCCACTGTGTTGGTTTAACAATGTGCCCCCTCCCGTGGCACCTCCTTCTCTCACACTGTTCCCTCTGTGGCCTGCCATCCTGTGCCAACGGTGTTGCTTTAACATAATCTGCTTCCCGTGGCACCTCCTTCTGTCATACTCTTCCCTCTGTGGCCTGCCGTCCTGTGCCCACGGTGTTGGTTTAACATAATCTGCTTCCCGTGGCACCTCCTTCTGTCACACTCTTCCCTCTGTGGCCTGCCGTCCTGTGCCCACGGTGTTCGTTTAACAATGTGTCCCTTCCCGTGGCACCTTCTGTCACACTGTTCCCTCTGTGGCCTGCCATCCTGTGCCCACGGTGCTGCTTTAACATAATCTGCTTCCCGTGGCACCTCCTTCTGTCATACTCTTCCCTCTGTGGCTTGCCGTCCTGTGCCCACGGTGTTGTTTTAACATAATCTGCTTCCCGTGGCACCTCCTTCTGCTGCACTCTTCCGTCCTGTGCCCACGGTGTTGGTTTACCAATGTGTCCCCTCCCGTGGCACCTCCTTTTGTCACACTGTTCCCTCTGTGGCCCGCCATCCTGTGCCCACGGTGCTGCTTTAAAATAATCTGCTTCCCGTGGCACCTCCTTCTGCCGCACTCTTCCGTCCTGTGACCACGGTGTTGGTTTACCAATGTGTCCCCTCCCGTGGCACCTCCTTTTGTCACACTCTTCCCTCTGTGGCCTGCCGTCCTGTGCCCACGGTGTTGGTTTAACAATGTGTCCCTTCCCGTGGCACCTCCTTCTGTCACACTGTTCCCTCTGTGGCCTGCCGTCCTGTGCCCACGGTGCTGCTTTAACATAATCTGCTTCCCGTGGCACCTCCTTCTGTCACACTCTTCCCTCTGTGGCCTGCCGTCCTGTGCCCACGGTGCTGCTTTAACATAATCTGCTTCCCGTGGCACCTCCTTCTGTCATACTCTTCCCTCTGTGGCCTGCCGTCCTGTGCCCACGGTGCTGCTTTAACATAATCTGCTTCCCGTGGCACCTCCTTCTGTCACACTCTTCCCTCTGTGGCCTGCCGTCCTGTGCCCACGGTGCTGCTTTAACATAATCTGCTTCCCGTGGCACCTCCTTCTGTCACACTCTTCCCTCTGTGACCTGCCGTCCTGTGCCCACGGTGTTGGTTTAACAATGTGTCCCTTCCCGTGGCACCTCCTTCTGTCACACTGTTCCCTCTGTGGCCTGCCGTCCTGTGCCCACGGTGCTGCTTTAACATAATCTGCTTCCCGTGGCACCTCCTTCTGTCACACTCTTCCCTCTGTGGCCTGCCATCCTGTGCCCACGGTGTTGGTTTAACAATGTGTCCCCTCCCGTGGCACCTCCTTCTGTCACACTGTTCCCTATGTGGCCTGCCGTCCTGTTCCCACGGTGCTGCTTTAACATAATCTGCTTCCCGTGGCACCTCCTTCTGTCACAATCTTCCCTCTGTGGCCTGCCGTCCTGTGCCCACTGTGCTGCATTAACATAATCTGCTTCCCGTGGCACCTCCTTCTGTCACACTCTTCCCTCTGTGGCCTGCCGTCCTGTGCCCACTGTACTGCATTAACATAATCTGCTTCCCGTGGCACCTCCTTCTGTCACACTCTTCCCTCTGTGGCCTGCCGTCCTGTGCCCACGGTGCTGCATTAACATAATCTGCTTCCCGTGGCAACTGCTTCTGTCACACTCTTCCCTCTGTGGCCTGCCGTCCTGTGCCCACTGTACTGCATTAACATAATCTGCTTCCCGTGGCACCTCCTTCTGTCACACTCTTCCCTCTGTGGCCTGCCGTCCTGTGCCCACGGTGCTGCATTAACATAATCTGCTTCCCGTGGCACCTCCTTCTGTCACACTCTTCCCTCTGTGGCCTGCCGTCCTGTGCCCACTGTACTGCATTAACATAATCTGCTTCCCGTGGCACCTCCTTCTGTCATACTCTTCCCTCTGTGGCCTGCCGTCCTGTGCCCACGGTGCTGCATTAACATAATCTGCTTCCCGTGGCAACTCCTTCTGTCACACTCTTCCCTCTGTGGCCTGCCGTCCTGTGCCCACTGTACTGCATTAACATAATCTGCTTCCCGTGGCACCTCCTTCTGTCACACTCTTCCCTCTGTGGCCTGCCGTCCTGTGCCCACGGTGTTGCTTTTACATTGTGTCCCTTCCCGTGGCACCTCCTTCTGTCACACTGTTCCCTCTGTGGCCTGCCGTCCTGTGCCCACTGTACTGCAATAACATAATCTGCTTCCCGTGGCACCTCCTTCTGTCACACTCTTCCCTCTGTGGCCTGCCGTCCTGTGCCCACTGTACTGCATTAACATAATCTGCTTCCCGTGGCACCTCCTTCTGTCACACTCTTCCCTCTGTGGCCTGCCGTCCTGTGCCCACTGTACTGCATTAACATAATCTGCTTCCCGTGGCACCTCCTTCTGTCACACTCTTCCCTCTGTGGCCTGCTGTCCTGTTCCCACGGTGTTGGTTTAACAATGTGTCCCTTCCCGTGGCACCTCCTTCTGTCACACTGTTCCCTCTGTGGCCTGCCGTCCTGTGCCCACGGTGCTGCTTTAACATAATCTGCTTCCCGTGGCACCTCCTTCTGTCACACTTTCCCTCTGTGGCCTGCCGTCCTGTGCCCACGGTGTTGGTTTAACAATGTGTCCCCTCCCGTGGCACCTCCTTCTGTCACACTGTTCCCTATGTGGCCTGCCGTCCTGTTCCCACGGTGCTGCTTCAACATAATCTGCTTCCCGTGGCAACTCCTTCTGTCACACTCTTCCCTCTGTGGCCTGCCGTCCTGTGCCCACGGTGCTGCATTAACATAATCTGCTTCCCGTGGCACCTCCTTCTGTCACACTCTTCCCTCTGTGGCCTGCCGTCCTGTGCCCACGGTGCTGCATTAACATAATCTGCTTCCCGTGGCACCTCATTCTGTCACACTCTTCCCTCTGTGGCCTGCCGTCCTGTGCCCACGGTGCTGCACTAACATAATCTGCTTCCCGTGGCACCTCCTTCTGTCACACTCTTCCCTCTGTGGCCTGCCGTCCTGTGCCCACGGTGCTGCATTAACATAATCTGCTTCCCGTGGCACCTCCTTCTGTCACACTCTTCCCTCTGTGGCCTGCCGTCCTGTGCCCACGGTGCTGCATTAACATAATCTGCTTCCCGTGGCACCTCCTACTGTCACACTCTTCCCTCTGTGGCCTGCCGTCCTGTGCCCACGGTGCTGCATTAACATAATCTGCTTCCCGTGGCACCTCCTACTGTCACACTCTTTCCTCTGTGGCCTGCCGTCCTGTGCCCACGGTGCTGCATTTACATAATCTGCTTCCCGTGGCATCTCCTACTGTCACACTCTTCCCTCTGTGGCCTGCCGTCCTGTGCCCACGGTGCTGCATTTACATAATCTGCTTCCCGTGGCATCTCCTTCTGTCACACTCTTCCCTCTGTGGCCTGCCGTCCTGTGCCCACGGTGCTGCATTTACATAATCTGCTTCCCGTGGCATCTCCTTCTGTCACACTCTTCCCTCTGTGACCTGCCGTCCTGTGCCCACGGTGCTGCATTAACATAATCTGCTTCCCGTGGCATCTCCTTCTGTCACACTCTTCCCTCTGTGGCCTGCCGTCCTGTGCCCACGGTGCTGCATTTACATAATCTGCTTCCCGTGGCAACTCCTACTGTCACACTCTTCCCCCTGTGGCCTGCCGTCCTGTGCCCACGGTGCTGCATTAACATAATCTGCTTCCCGTGGCATCTCCTTCTGTCACACTCTTCCCTCTGTGGCCTGCCGTCCTGTGCCCACGGTGCTGCATTAACATAATCTGCTTCCCGTGGCATCTCCTTCTGTCACACTCTTCCCTCTGTGGCCTGCCGTCCTGTGCCCACGGTGCTGCATTAACATAATCTGCTTCCCGTGGCATCTCCTTCTGTCACACTCTTCCCTCTGTGGCCTGCCGTCCTGTGCCCACGGTGCTGCATTAACATAATCTGCTTCCCGTGGCATCTCCTTCTGTCACACTCTTCCCTCTGTGGCCTGCCGTCCTGTGCCCACGGTGCTGCATTAACATAATCTGCTTCCCGTGGCATCTCCTTCTGTCACACTCTTCCCTCTGTGGCCTGCCGTCCTGTGCCCACGGTGCTGCATTAACATAATCTGCTTCCCGTGGCACCTCCTTCTGTCACACTCTTCCCTCTGTGGCCTGCCGTCCTGTGCCCACGGTGCTGCATTAACATAATCTGCTTCCCGTGGCACCTCCTTCTGTCACACTCTTCCCTCTGTGGCCTGCCGTCCTGTGCCCACGGTGCTGCATTAACATAATCTGCTTCCCGTGGCACCTCCTTCTGTCACACTCTTCCCTCTGTGGCCTGCCGTCCTGTGCCCACGGTGCTGCATTAACATAATCTGCTTCCCGTGGCAACTCCTTCTGTCACACTCTTCCCTCTGTGGCCTGCCGCCCTGTGCCCACGGTGCTGCATTAACATAATCTGCTTCCCGTGGCAACTCCTTCTGTCACACTCTTCCCTCTGTGGCCTGCCGTCCTGTGCCCACGGTGCTGCATTAACATAATCTGCTTCCCGTGGCACCTCCTTCTGTCACACTCTTCCCTCTGTGGCCTGCCGCCCTGTGCCCACGGTGCTGCATTAACATAATCTGCTTCCCGTGGCAACTCCTTCTGTCACACTCTTCCCTCTGTGGCCTGCCGTCCTGTGCCCACGGTGCTGCATTAACATAATCTGCTTCCCGTGGCACCTCCTTCTGTCACACTCTTCCCTCTGTGGCCTGCCGTCCTGTGCCCACGGTGCTGCATTAACATAATCTGCTTCCCGTGGCACCTCCTTCTGTCACACTCTTCCCTCTGTGGCCTGCCGTCCTGTGCCCACGGTGCTGCATTAACATAATCTGCTTCCCGTGGCACCTCCTTCTGTCACACTCTTCCCTCTGTGGCCTGCCGTCCTGTGCCCACGGTGCTGCATTAACATAATCTGCTTCCCGTGGCACCTCCTTCTGTCACACTCTTCCCTCTGTGGCCTGCCGTCCTGTGCCCACGGTGCTGCATTAACATAATCTGCTTCCCGTGGCAACTCCTTCTGTCACACTCTTCCCTCTGTGGCCTGCCGTCCTGTGCCCACGGTGCTGCATTAACATAATCTGCTTCCCGTGGCAACTCCTTCTGTCACACTCTTCCCTCTGTGGCCTGCCGTCCTGTGCCCACGGTGCTGCATTAACATAATCTGCTTCCCGTGGCAACTCCTTCTGTCACACTCTTCCCTCTGTGGCCTGCCGTCCTGTGCCCACGGTGCTGCATTAACATAATCTGCTTCCCGTGGCAACTCCTTCTGTCACACTCTCCCCTCTGTGGCCTGCCGTCCTGTGCCCACGGTGCTGCATTAACATAATCTGCTTCCCGTGGCATCTCCTTCTGTCACACTCTCCCCTCTGTGGCCTGCCGTCCTGTGCCCACGGTGCTGCATTAACATAATCTGCTTCCCGTGGCACCTCCTTCTGTCACACTCTCCCCTCTGTGGCCGGCCGTCCTGTGCCCACGGTGCTGCATTAACATAATCTGCTTCCCGTGGCACCTCCTTCTGTCACACTCTTCCCTCTGTGGCCGGCCGTCCTGTGCCCACGGTGCTGCTTTAACATAATCTGCTTCCCGTGGCACCTCCTTCTGTCACACTCTTCCCTCTGTGGCCGGCCGTCCTGTGCCCACGGTGCTGCATTAACATAATCTGCTTCCCGTGGCACCTCCTTCTGTCACACTCTTCCCTCTGTGGCCGGCCGTCCTGTGCCCACGGTGCTGCATTAACATAATCTGCTTCCCGTGGCATCTCCTTCTGTCACACTCTTCCCTCTGTGGCCTGCCGTCCTGTGCCCACGGTGCTGCATTAACTTAATCTGCTTCCCGTGGCATCTCCTTCTGTCACACTCTTCCCTCTGTGGCCTGCCGTCCTGTGCCCACGGTGCTGCATTAACATAATCTGCTTCCCGTGGCACCTCCTTCTGTCACACTCTTCCCTCTGTGGCCTGCCGTCCTGTGCCCACGGTGCTGCTTTAACATAATCTGCTTCCCATGGCACCTCCTTCTGTCACACTGTTCCCTCTGTGGCCGGCCATCCTGTGCCCACGGTGCTGCTTTAACATTGCCTCGTGTTATGGATTCATGCTTTATCGGAGCTTCTGATGTCTACTCTAGATCACGGCTCGCTCCTTCATAAATAAGGTTGTCCCCGAAGAAAAGCTTAACCTTCTCGGGAACAAAAAGGAGGAATGGTTAAGCATGTGTGTACTGACCTTCACCCAGGCTCGATGGCTCCCTCCCCTGCACGCCGCAAGGCACGATTCCCTCCAAGAACAGACATTTCTGTTCACATCTGACACGAGGCCTTCTTTCATGTAGGAGTGCTTCTGTGCAGGGGGCTCCAGAGCCTCCTGACGATGAGACTTTTTCAACACAGATCTGACATTTCTTATGCTACCTTTCATGCTGTTATGTAACGAGCATGTATCAGCGAGGAATAAGGTATCAGTGAAAGGCTGCCTGAAAGAAGGGGATCCCAGGTCTCGGGTCACCACGGAAGAAGGTTCCTGTGAAGTGCTGGCTTCAGCTGCAGTTAAATATAAACTACAGGCCCTGCTCCAAGGGGCCTCTGTTTCCAGTGGAAGGGAGAACTCCGCAAAGAGCTCCGTGCATTTTAAAGAAAAACGTTCTCTTTTTCTCTGTTGACATGAGATATATGACCTTCACTACATCCCTGCGAATAGGTAACTTTATCTAGGTTAAGAGTATCGAAGATTGCATCATGTGCAACCCTTGAAATCCTTTGACTTGTGACTGTTCCCACTCGTGCCTGTCCCTCACTCCATTCACTGTGTCGTCTGCACACCCCTTTGTCTTGCCTTAGAGAGCAATGTCCCCTCTGGACCAGTCCTACCCTTCACTGCAGTGCTTCGCTAGAATCATTCGTTTGTGTTGCTGTACGCTTCCAGCTTATTTCAAGGCGTGCACCTTGCACAAGAGCCAGTTTGGGGGCTGAAGTGGACCGTGGTAGCCTCATTGTTGTGGTATTTGACTGTCCAGGTTCTCAGTCTTTGATTCTGGTACTAGAGTCCCCGCAACCACTGGATATTACGCCCAGTGCTACCAACGCCTATTTGGCGCTGTTGTTCATCTTACTGGTGTTCTATAGCATGGTGCCGTCAAAAGCGTGGCTCTTTAGCATTGCATTGGAGATAGTGCAGTCAAAGCCGGCCTGCCTTGTATTGTTTGATTAGATGTACCCTGTAGCTTACGTGACTGGCTTCTTGATTCGGTGCAAGCTGAAGCTTGTGTCCATTATTTCCTGGCTGCTTTAACGGTCACCTTGCCCCTATTTAGTGCGAGTCAAAGTTTGTGTTTCTGCTAGGTAGGGTACTTGGTTGCATGTTTGGCTTATTATGAAGCCATAACTGCCAAGGTTTCAGATTGCCGTGTGTGACATTTTCATAATTTCAGTAAAATTATAAGTGACATTTCAACAACTAGGAGTGACACTTTCTCACGAGCTAAACTCATCCAATGAAGACGACTGAAACTTCTAAATATCAGAAATTACAGCCATTTGAGCAACAAGAAACTCCAAGAAGTTCTTGAAACTGCTGCAGAGCACCAGAAATGGAAGGGCACATGTTACAGTGCTCCCTCCTGTAACATACCTGTACTGTAAGGAATGGGTAAGGCCTCTGGCTCCTCCTTCCTAAAGATGCTGCAGTTGGTGCATGGTCATGCATCATCACTTCAGGGCCTCTCTCTCTCTCTCTCTCTCTCATGTGGTGGGAGTCGACCCACCAGCTTAAACAGGATGTGAGAGAAGCCGGGCACTCTGAACCGAAAGCGAACCTGCCCGGCTGGCCCTCTGCGTTGTGCTGGTGGGGGCTGGTAGGGCCTCTCCTCCCTTTAAATGATCATGTGGCCGGACTATTGCTTAGAAACTTGACCCCAAGGCCTCTCTGGTGTGGTGTCTGAGACCGTGTGAGCAGAGGAGCCTGAATCAAGTCAAAGTAGGTGCCAGTCAGTGTGTTGCTGGTGGGCCGGCGGAAAAACAACACTGACTAGTAGTACACGCGTTTGCCGGCCGGTAGCAGGGCCCGACCGGCGTGCTTCTGCCAGCAAAATCTGGAGCGAGCATGATGGAAGGACTGAGGTGCCTCTGATAATGACGCGCGAGTCGTGGCGACCACCGCCCCCACAAGATGAGAGAGCAGAGAGGCCTGGCCTGGCAAAACATGCACCACCACCCATAAGTCACTGAGAGCTGATCGTAAACCCTCTCATTTTATATACATGATTACTTGCGCCATTTTACAAATTAAGTGCAATGTAAAATATTGTTGTGACCACGTAACGACGAACTTTATATTTATCTGATAGTGATTTAGCTACAGACTGAGTCCCTGACACGGTCTCATTGAATTGTCATTGTGTCCAATACAGCTTAAGTAAGTTCATTTACATAACAGACTAGTGGGTCATCGCCATTGCTACTAAGTGAGACGGTGGCCAATGAAAACCTCATAGAACTTTAGCCGGATTACAGATAGAGGAGCCCTGCCTGCAGATTACTGTCTGAAATGAAAGGAGATTTTGTAGAAACCTCGGAAGGATGACGAGAAAGAGCAGCCCTGCCAGCAGATTTTACTGTAAAATAACATAATGAAGCATCAGATGATCTTGCAGTGCGTCTGCGTGCTGTGTGACTGTCACAAGGTAACAACACTACTAAAGTCAGTGGCAGGCTGCCCGACTAGAAAGTAGTACTTACTGTGAATTTCTGTAGTCTCAGTCGAGTGGCAGGCACTGTCTTTCTGAGCGCCGGGTCCGACGGATGCAGCGGTGACTGGGCCGCATGGGGTCGTGGCTGCACTGCATACAGTCTACCCGCAGGCAGCGCCCGATGACTCTCATGCCGCGCGGCCGGGCCATGATATTTGATGCTGAGAGTGTGAGTCAAGCAGTGGTCCAAGTGGGAAAAAAAAGTAGGGGAACTGTGGGTGGAGCATCAGGGGGCGGGAATAACCGAAGATTGGACCAGTGGGCGGAGTCAGGGGCGTGGCTAGAAGTAGCAAAACATACCAATTTTTTGTACGTTTAGCATTTCACTGACCAGTTACAGCTTATACCGTTATTTAATTAAAACAATGGATAAACATGTGTATTTGAGGTTTAATTAAGGAAAAAGCAAACTCATAGGGAATACAGGTTTATGTAAAGCGAGCAAAATATAAGCAGGAACAACATGTTACCTTAATGCCTTTATTCTCATTGTTCAGAAATCCATGAGTATTTTTTGTTTCAAACATTGAGGACATGAATACAGGGCTCCTCCTGTACACATGTATTAAGGAGGGCTCAGAAAAGAAAGCAACTGTTCAGGAGAATCTAGACTCAAGGAAACCCACAAAGGCTCCTTCATATTCATAGGTATACAAAAGGGGATGATGGACGGAGCGCTTGAGCAAATCAAACACTCACCCCCAGTCAGCTGATCTGGGTTTAATCCATCACCATTCTTTAGCTCACTCAGCCATCCCAGTTCAGACATGGCTATGCAAATCAGTCTGACCCTGTGCCTCATGGGAACAGTCCAGCCCGAAGTGCCAAGCCATGTCTTCCCTGGACCGGAAACAAGCATCCTGGGACCGGTTTCAGATTCATAATCCTCATCAGCCAGGCTATCTTGAATCCCGAATTCAAGCATTGCGAAGAGTGCGACCGTACCATGTCGGTCACGGATCCCCACCGCTTGTGCCTGATGTGTTTGGGCGTCGACCATGACGACGAGGCCTGCTCCGACTGTCGGGCCCTTTCGAGGAAGGCCAGGCGGGAGCGGTCCCGCAGGCGACTCGAGATCCGCCAGTCGGCCCCGCGCTGTGTGAGGTCCCGGTCCCGGTCCCACGGGAGGTCGAGGGACATGTCGCGGGGACGGAGCCGTCACAGCTCCGGGAGTCGGCGCCACTCCTCCGGGTCCAAGTCGTCAGGTAAGAAGCATAAGAAGTCGAAGAGACATCATCGCTCTTCTGACTCCCCCCGACGCTCGCGCGATGCGGCCGGGGGTTCGGGTGACACCGCCAACGCGGCTCCTCGGGAGTCGCGGGCGCCGCGTTCGGCCCCATACCCCCCGGTCCCTGGGCTGAACGCGACGCCGGAGGAGATCGAGCGTTTCCTCATGGCCATGAGGTCCCTTTCTCCTCCGACGGGTTCCGCGGCGCCTTCGGGCCCAGTGAACCCGTCTGGGGGCCCTAGTGGGTCGGGGGCTACGATCCCGACACCGCCGGTGCCCTCGGGCCCGGCGCCGCTGGACCCTCCTCGGGCGATGGATCGTCACCGGTGGACCTTACGACCCCGCCGCCTCAGGCCGATGTTGTTCAACTACAACTCGGGCACCATGCCAACTCCACAGCCGGGCATCACGGAGGCGCAGGCCGCGATCTTCATCATAACTCCGGCTCCCGTGGTCCGATCTGGATTCTGGTTGCAGTATTCACCTCCCCAGCGATTCGTCTTCACGGGGACATATATGAAAGTCAGGATAAGCTACAAGATATATGCGGGAGGTTGCGAGGGTCTCGGGAGCCCTGTGCTCACGCGGCCATCTTGGTTGCGCGTGAAGCTCCTCCAACATAGTGCAGTTTTGAGCTTATCCTCTTGAGTGGCGAATCCAGGATATTCAAGCAATGGTACCGATGTTTCATACCTTTATACTAGATTTCGATGAGACTAACTGTTAGGCTGGGTGGCCCTATGACCTCCTGCTAGTAACAAATGCCCATTGGCATAAAATCTTTGCAGTGGGACCTGCAGTTTCAGTGGGCACAGCATCAGCGGAATCTCTCTGACATGGTGTAGATCTCAGTGGGAACTACAAAAGACCTGCAGTGGTGGCTAATGAACAATGATTGGGTCAGATGCATCACTCCTGGCTGGGGTGGCCATCTGGGAAATCAGAGGACTGTGGTTTTTAGCAGAATCTGGATTCCACATCAACCTGTTGGAACTTTGTGCGATCCGGTTGCCATTGAAGGCCTTTCTTCCTTTACTCATGGGAAGGTTAGTACAGGTGTTCATGGACAACACCGCCGCCATGTGGCATTACAAAAAATAGGGTGGTATGGGTTTGTGGACTCTTTGTCAAGAGTGTCTGCGCCTCTGTACTCGGCTGGAACACCAGGGCATCCCTACTTGTTCATCACCTGGCGGGCTGTCTGAACACCAGAGCAGATGAACTAAGCTGTCAATGCCTATAGGATCATGAATGGCATGTCTAACCGTAGGTGGCGCAAGATCTCTTCCAAGAGCCTTGTGCAAGAATGCACAACGTTAACAGTTTTTCATGCTGGAGTTTTGAAGACTGCTCTTGTTGGGAGATGCTTTTCATCTCAAGTTGATCCTTGGCTTCCCATACACCTTTCCGCCAATGCCTGTCCTACCCAAAGTTCTGAAGAAGATCATGAGCTACTAGGCCCAAGTCAATTTGTAGCTCTGGATTGCGATGAAGTCTGTTATCCTGAGTTGTTGAGCATGAACACAGGTACTCTGATCAGGCTGCTTCTTCAGGAGAATTTTCTGTCGCAGCAGCGTTTTCAGGTTCGGCTTCTGCACCCGAACCTGAAAAAGCTTAGCCTTTATCCGTGGACATTGAGCTGCAACAGCTGACAGCTTTCAACCTTCCGCCCGAAGTCTGCCATGTTATCTTGGAAGCCTGATATCCTCCAAGATGTTATACGCCTGCCGTTGGAGCAAGCTTGTGGTATGGTACACAGATCAACATGTTGACCCTCTATCAGCACCCCATTCTCAGGTTCTATTGTTTATTCTTACCTTAGCCCAGCAGGGCTCAGTTTTGAATACATTAGGAAGTTATCTTTCTTCTATCACTGCATTTTTACGGTTGCCAGATACGCCATCCCTTTTCAAATCCCCTATTGTACATAGATTCCCACCAGCACCTTTCATTATGCCATATCCTAGTTCTCACATTTGTGATGTGTGCTCCCTTTGAGCCACTACATAACTGTCCACTTAGGCTTCTTACTATAACAACGGCCTTTCTAGTAGCAATAACATCTGCCTGGAGGGTCAGAGAGTTAAAGGCAACATCAGCAAATACTCCGTACCTCGACATCTACCCAGACAAACTGATCCTTCGGACTAGAACATCCTTTCCACCAAAAAAGGTAACTTTCTTTCATGTAGATCAATCCTTCACTACATACATTTTATGCTCCGCCTCACTCCTCTAAAGAAGAGGTGAGATTCCATTGACGGGACCAGAATAGAGCGTTGTGATTATACCTTGATCACATAAAATAGTTTAGGGTGGATGATACACTTCTGGTGGGTTACGTCAGAGCAAAGAAAGGAAAGGCAGTGCAGAAATGGTCCGTCTCACGATGGATATTGCTCCGCATCAAGATGTTACTCATTTTCCAAAAAAGCAACATCCTAAAGGCTTACAAGCTCATTCTACCAGAGCCAAGGCTGCGACCACTGTTAGCCCGCAGAGTTCATGTTCCGGATATCTGTCAGTTAGCAACATGGGTCCCTTGCACACGTTTCCAAAGCACTACTGCCTAGACTGTCAAGTCTGGCATGACAGTCACGTTGTCAGTTTGGTCCTATAAGACTTCTTAGTCTAATCCATATTGCAGTCCCATCTCTGTGGAGGTATGGCTTGTGTATCTATTCTAAGCTGATGAATCTGTGGCTATATGTTTCTATCAGATTAACAAAGTACTTACCTTAGGTAGCGCCTTTTTTGGTAGGGACTCTTATCTAAATGCAGAATCCTTAACGACCCACCCATCGTTCTCACTCTGTGAACAGATTTCAGAGTTAAAGGGTTATTCCCCTTTGAGGGCCCTAGCTTAACACACCAGTGGTCCGTGTCCTTCGGGCTTCACACTTCTGGAGTGGAATTTTGCAAAAAGAAACTGACTTCAGTCTGCTTGGGTGGCGCCTATATAGGTACCGTGCAGGTCACTTCCGGCACGGCTGACATCGCCATGTAGAGGTGAGTGACGCCACCTATCCAGTCTGATGCCTGCAGAATATTCTAAGGTAAGGAATGTGTGGCTAGATAGAGTCTCTACCAGATAAGGGTTTACCAAAGACATTAACTTGTTGCTCAGTTCCATTCCACACATACCACCAAAGCGAGATGGGTCACCATACTTCTCCACTGGGGCCTAGATTGTTCTTTGATGGCTTCATACACTTACTGAAGAGGAAGGGAGCTGGACATAAGGGGCACGCTGGGCTCACTCACGGTCATCGTGGTTTTGTTGTTCAGTTTCAACGAGTGCAAAAAAAATATTTTCTCAGATTTCTTCCCTAGTGTCTCATTTCACCACTTTTTTTTATGTATCTAATTTATTTATTTTTTACTTTTGCACTGTTTTGCCAAAGCACTCTCTGCCTCACATAGATTTGGTAATGGTTCCCAAGCAAAATATTGTATTAATTATTATTTTTTTAATAAAAAAAAGTTCCTTTGCCAATTTAAATCCTCACAACATGGTAAATAATATATGATACTGTAAGGGAGATATTTTGTGGAGTTAAATTGTTTGTATCATACTATCCTAATTATTTCAGATGGATGAAAAAGACATTTTTTTTTCAAAACCATTTTTATTAGAGGGTCAAGCAAGTGCAGGCACAGCCCTCCACAATCAGGAGGAGACTGTCAACAGCAAGTATGAAAAGGCACATTTATGGCATAGCATCGAACCCCCTTATACAGCAATTTTCAAGATATTCGGAACACACAGCCACCCACCAACCCCCAGAACTCCCCCCATTCCCCAACTACAGCCCACCCCTTATCCCACCCTAACCCCGTGCACGTGACCATTAAGCAACCAGAATAGGAGAGGGATATATGCGGGGCCGGTCAGCGGCCTAAGGTGCTGGGTCCACACCTCGAGGCAATGCATCGTCCATGTCCATAGGGGGGTCGAGGGGGAGGCCCCTATAGTCCGCCCATCGCTTCCATATTTTAAAATGTTTGCGGGGGCACCCCCGAGCCTCGAAAACAGGCTGCTCCAGGCCCATGATGAAGTCCAGGCCTGCCCTCCATGCACTAAGGGGAGGGGCTCGTTCGCTTTTCCAGGCCTGCGCCAGGTCTCTCTTTGCCACCACCAGTCCCAACAGCAGTAGATGGCGCTTGTATACGTTGCCCCCAATGTTCTCCAACACATGCAAAAGGCCCAACCGGGGCGTACGGGGCAACTCCCATCCTAACACCTCAGACAGGCAACCCCAAACCCCCGCCCAAAACCGAGTCAACCGCTCACAAGACCATACAGTATGAAAGAGGGTGCCCCTCTCCGAACCACACCTCAGACACTCCGGGTTGGCAATCAGCCCCGCCCGCCACAGCCGCTCCCTCGTAAAATAAGCTCGGTGCAGATATTTAAATTGTATGAAGCGGAGGCGGACTGCAATGGCCGTCCCCCGGGGGGATTCCAGGGCTTCGCGCCAGTCGTCTTCGTCCAAGGGACCAACATCGGCTTCCCATAGTGTCACGATTTGGTATGGCTGGAGAATTGGGACTACTATTCCCAGAATGCCTGGTGCTAGGTGTGTCCCTTTTCTGTTTTCTTCTTTTCTCTTTTAGCCCTTCCTTTTCCTGTGTTCAGGTGCTTGTCACCTGTTTTCGAAGTGAGAGTCCTGGTCCGGAGGAAGAACATTCGTATTGTGAAGTTGAGAGAACAGAAACGCGGTTTCTCTCTTTGGAGTGGCAGCGCATGACGCGCTGGATCTTTGCCACGAAGATTCCGCTGTTTTCCCTTGCTAGAGCGGTAGCGCTAGATTGCGTTGGAACTGAAGACGCCAAGATTGACTTCGCGTGTTTGAGCGCGGTCGGGTAAAGGCATTGCGCTTTTCATAAAGCGTGAAAGGAACGCTTGAACTTTTGGATATACTTTCGCGGGGACTTGTATAAGTCGTGCAGAAATTCCCAAGACTCTGTAGTTAGTAATAGCGCATGCCGCGCTGGATTAGTTAAGTTCATCTCGTGAGGATAACGAGTGTGGGCGGTTACATTGGAGACTGCATCAGCGGACCTAACAATACAAGAGACTCTCACTGGTCAAGATAAGTAAAGTACTTAGAGTATACACCCTCGGTTTCAAAGAGAGTGGTATACGCTGTCACGATTGCTTTTTCTTTTCTTTACTTTATTTTTTCTATTTTTGTGTCATTTCGAGTACAGCCATTTGCAGCAGTGATTATTGTAAGTGTAGGTCTCTTTCATACACTGCATTACATTGACTGGTTACCTGTTGAGTGGTGTGTGGTGACGTGTGCTTTGTTTTACTGCAGGGTCTTTGATCAGGAAGAGAAAACGCTACCCTCTGGTCTATCAAGACTTGCTGATTTGCACTGCTGCATCGTTCTATTTTATTTATCCACTTTTCCCCTTCCCCTTGTGTGATGCCCGTGGTGGAGTTGTGATATATTACTCCTGCGGTGTATTGCACATAGGGGTGGTCGGAATTAAGCATCACCATCGCTCCCGCTGTATCCTGCTAATGAAAGGTTAGTTCACTCGTGTTTCAATTCATGACAGAGTGACAAGCCCACGAATTGAATGCAGCCTGAGCGATGGATTCTAACGCTATAGCGACTGCAGTGTTGGAAACTTTGTCTGCTTTACGAATGGAAGTAGAAGCATTGAGAGGAGAGAATGCTGCTGTGCGTTCGGAGATGGTTACAGTACGTAGAGAAATGGCAGATTTTTCAAAGGGTGGTGCACAGGGAGGACATTACATTAAGGGAAGTATGTTGTCCCCTCAGGTTGCTAAGGAAGCATCGCAAGGGCAGGATGGCGGTGCTAGTTCCTCCACTATCCAGGTTATACAGCCCCTTCAACTTACTCTTTCACCTCCGGAAAGGTTTTTTGGGGATCCAAAAAGGTTCAATGTCTTTCTGGGGCAGTGTCGTTTGCACTTTATGTGTAAACCGGCAGTTTTTCCTGATGATAAGTCCAAGATAGCGTTTGTAATGTCGTATTTGGGTGGCAATGCGGCTACATGGTCTTTTCCGTTGGTTGAGAGGAACGACCCTATTCTTGTTGACTTTACAAAATTTTGTGATGAAATGAAGAAGTTATTTGATAGGAAGGCTTATTCTCTGTCTCTGGATAGGGAATTAATTACATTGAAACAGGGCACACGAGATTTACTGCCTTATATAACCGACTTCAATAGACTAGTGGTGGAAACAGAGTGGCCACAAGAAAAACGCATCTCCTTATTCTATCAAGGGCTGCGTAGTGATCTAAAGGATGTCCTTGCATCAGTAGTTCCTTTACCTGTCACTTGTGAGGGGCTTATTGATTTAACAGTGCAGTTAGACCATCGGTTGCAGGAGAGAAAGGAAGATAAGCAACATGGTGAATTTAAAATCCCCTACATCAGGCCCAGAGTGTTGGCAGAAGGCAATTCATCCAATATGACTGGAAATGACTCAAGACAAGCAGGGGGCCTTAGAGGGCCTATCAGTGCAGAAGAGCGACAAAGGCGAAGACAACAGAAGTTGTGTATGTATTGTGGGAAGGCTGGCCATTTCATACAGAACTGTTCCATGAGAAACCAGACCCCCTATAAGGAAAGGCCAGTTGCGAAAAAAGTGCCTGTGGTGGAGTGGGCTGAAGAGCCGACGGAAAACTGAATACCTCAAGCATGAAGGAGACGCCTTGTTTGAGGTCAGAGAAAAATGATGTCTCTTCCTTTCTAATCAATACGATCCAAAATACTGTAGCCCATATTAATGTATGTGTTACGCTGGAGGTGGCTGATGGAAAATATGAACTGGTACATGCCTTGCTTGATTGTGGAGCCACAGGGAATTTCATAGATCAAACATATGCTCATGAGTTGGGTATACTTTGTATTCGAAAATTAAAACCGGAACCTGTTAAGGCAGTTGATGGAACGGCACTGACATCTGGACCCGTGTGCTATCATACGTACCCTCTCATGATGAAAATGGGAACAACGCATATTGAAAAGATTCAATTCGATCTTATTGATGCGCCAAATTTTAGGTTGATATTGGGAATGCCCTGGCTTACCACGCATGATCCTCATGTCCAGTGGGCCGCTAGAACGATCAATATGAACTCAGTATTCTGTGCTGAGCACTGTACAAGAGCACATTACGCATCAGACATCTTTAAGGAGGATAACCCGGCTGTGTTATTGGCTTCTGGGTGTAGTGTCCAGTCCGTATGTCTTGTATCTACTTTACCTGAAGAATACGTGGACTACCAGGATGTGTTCTGCGAGAAGGAAGCAAGTAGACTACCTCCCCATAGGGAGTATGATTGTGTAATTGAGTTGGAACCCGGCGCAAGTATACCGTGCAGTAGGATATATGCACTCACGGAGCCCGAAAATATTTATTTGCAATCTTATCTAAAGAAAATGTTGGCTGCTGGTTTTATTCGTCCATCTACCTCACCTGCCTCTTCGCCGCTTTTTTTTATTTCGAAAAAGGAAGGCGGTTTGCGGGCATGTATTGATTATAGGGCAATTAACAGGATCACAAAAAAGAATAGGTATCCCTTGCCCTTGATACCGGTGCTTATGGACCAGCTGAAGGGAGCCACGGTGTTCACTAAATTGGATCTTCGGGGTGCATACCACTTGGTGAGAGTGAAGCGGGGCGACGAATGGAAGACTGCATTCCGAACAAAATACGGTCTATATGAATATTGTGTGATGCCCTTCGGCCTCTGCAATGCCCCTGCCGCCTTCCAGTTTTTTATGGATGAGGTTTTAAGAGGTTTGTTGGACGTTTCATGTATGGTCTATATCGATGATATTTTAATATATTCCAAGACGATGGACCAACATGTTCAGCATGTGGAGGCAGTGTTGCAAAGATTGCAATCAAATACATTATTCGTGAAATTGGAGAAATGTTTGTTCCATGCGACAGAGGTGGAGTTTCTGGGTTATGTGATCGGCCCAGGGGGGATATACATGGACAAAAAGAAGACTGATGCAATTATTCATTGGGAGTCTCCTACCAGTGTGAAGAGTTTGCAGAGCTTTCTGGGCTTCTCTAATTTTTACAGAAGATTTATACAGGGTTTTTCTTCCATCATTCAACCAATGACATTGTTGTTGAGAAAAGGAGTCACTTTCTGCTGGACGGAGGCCGCGGAAGTCGCCTTTCGGACATTGAAGAGATGCTTTACGAGTGCTCCTGTTTTACGACATCCAGACCCTGATCTACCATTCATGTTGGAAACGGACGCATCCTACTATGCGTTAGGGGGCGTTCTGTCTCAGAGACATCCTGAATCCGGGCAGATCCATCCTGTTGCTTTCTTTTCCAAAAAGCTGACTCCGTCTGAAATAAATTACAGCATCATGGATAAAGAGCTGCTGGCTATCAAAAGAGCCTGTGAAGAGTGGAGACATCACTTAATGGGGGCCAGGCATACGGTGGAAATATTTACGGATCATCGCAATCTTCTCTTTCTGAAAAGTGCCAAGGCGTTGACACCTCGCCAACTCAGATGGTCTTTATTTTTTGCGGATTTTGATTTTATTATTAAGTATCGTCCAGGTCCTCAGAATGGTAAGGCTGATGCTTTGTCAAGACCAGCAAATCCTGCAGTTGGTGGTTGTCCAGATGAAAAGGTGGAACCACCACCCATTCTTCGCAATGCCCTGTATCAGGAGGGGTTGACAGCGGTTATTACATCTGTGAGTTTTCTGGATGACGTGAGGAGCCAATGTGATATACCAGATACACAGGCTTGGGTGGATGTAGATCCGGTGCATCGAGGTATGAAGGATGGATTGCTGCTGCAAGATAATAAGTTGTATGTTCCTGAGGGACCTTTGCGGTTACAAGCTTTGCAATGGATTCATGATTCTTCCTTAGGGGGACATTTAGGACAGCAGAAAACTTTATTGAACATGTCTCGCTCTTTTTGGTGGAACTCGATCAGAAAAGACACCTTGGAGTATGTTTCTAAATGCGCTATCTGTGCCCAAGCTAAGTCAAGTCATCAGTCTCCAAGTGGTCTGTTGCGTCCGATACCAGTACCTCCTTCTCCGTGGCATACGGTTTCTATGGATTTTATTGTTGAAATGCCCTCTTCCCATGGAAACACTGCTATTTTGGTCATTGTCGATCACTTGTCCAAAATGGGACATTTTGTTGCCTTGCCTTCATTGCCTACATCCGGGGAATTGGCCATGTCATTTCTGCAACATGTCGTGAGACTACACGGTCTTCCTTCTGTTTTGATAACTGATAGGGGAACGCAATTTACATCACGTTTTTGGAAGGAGTTGTGTACCACTATGAACATTGATGCCCGTCTGTCTTCGAGTTACCATCCTCAGACAGATGGTAAGACGGAGAGGTTAAATCAAACCCTTGAACAATATCTTAGGTGTTTCTCTCTCCAACATTGTTCTGAATGGAGTACCCTTCTATGGACTGCCGAATTTGCCTATAATAATGCCACACACTCTTCATTGGGGTGCTCACCTTTCTTTTGTTTGTTGGGGGTTCATCCTAATATGTTGCCTTTTGCCCATCCTGTCACTTCCTCACATCCTTCTATCCAGAGTCATCATGCCAATTTAAGAACAGTGTTGAAGGAGGCTAAGACACATTTGGGGGAGGCAAGGGAGAGGGACAAGCGTTATGCTGACGCAAAGAGACGAGAGGAGCCTTCCTATCAAAATGGGGATATGGTGTGGTTGAGCACGAGGCATTTGAAGTTTAAGGGGAATACCCGATTGCAGCCGAAGTTTGTGGGTCCGTATGTTGTTCATAGTGTGATCAATCCTGTGGCTGTTAGGCTTGTCCTTCCTCCCAAGTGGCTCATACATCCGGTATTCCATGTTTCTCTATTGAAGCCATGTGCTCCTGGTGTTCGCCTGCCCGTGAAACCTTGTCCTTTGGATGTGGAGGGTGATTTGGAGTATGAAGTGAGGGCGATCCTTGATTCAAAGAGAGTTCGGGGCCGAGTGATGTATTTGATTGATTGGAAAGGGTATGGGCCTGAAGATCGCTCTTGGGTACCCCGGTCTAACTTGCATTGTCCTGCCCTTTTGCGGCGTTTCCATGTTCGCTTTCCTGGAAAGCCTGGTGGACCGCCGGGACGTCGGTCATTGTGAGGGGGTTCTGTCACGATTTGGTATGGCTGGAGAATTGGGACTACTATTCCCAGAATGCCTGGTGCTAGGTGTGTCCCTTTTCTGTTTTCTTCTTTTCTCTTTTAGCCCTTCCTTTTCCTGTGTTCAGGTGCTTGTCACCTGTTTTCGAAGTGAGAGTCCTGGTCCGGAGGAAGAACATTCGTATTGTGAAGTTGAGAGAACAGAAACGCGGTTTCTCTCTTTGGAGTGGCAGCGCATGACGCGCTGGATCTTTGCCACGAAGATTCCGCTGTTTTCCCTTGCTAGAGCGGTAGCGCTAGATTGCGTTGGAACTGAAGACGCCAAGATTGACTTCGCGTGTTTGAGCGCGGTCGGGTAAAGGCATTGCGCTTTTCATAAAGCGTGAAAGGAACGCTTGAACTTTTGGATATACTTTCGCGGGGACTTGTATAAGTCGTGCAGAAATTCCCAAGACTCTGTAGTTAGTAATAGCGCATGCCGCGCTGGATTAGTTAAGTTCATCTCGTGAGGATAACGAGTGTGGGCGGTTACATTGGAGACTGCATCAGCGGACCTAACAATACAAGAGACTCTCACTGGTCAAGATAAGTAAAGTACTTAGAGTATACACCCTCGGTTTCAAAGAGAGTGGTATACGCTGTCACGATTGCTTTTTCTTTTCTTTACTTTATTTTTTCTATTTTTGTGTCATTTCGAGTACAGCCATTTGCAGCAGTGATTATTGTAAGTGTAGGTCTCTTTCATACACTGCATTACATTGACTGGTTACCTGTTGAGTGGTGTGTGGTGACGTGTGCTTTGTTTTACTGCAGGGTCTTTGATCAGGAAGAGAAAACGCTACCCTCTGGTCTATCAAGACTTGCTGATTTGCACTGCTGCATCGTTCTATTTTATTTATCCACTTTTCCCCTTCCCCTTGTGTGATGCCCGTGGTGGAGTTGTGATATATTACTCCTGCGGTGTATTGCACATAGGGGTGGTCGGAATTAAGCATCACCATCGCTCCCGCTGTATCCTGCTAATGAAAGGTTAGTTCACTCGTGTTTCAATTCATGACACATAGGGCCTTCAGTGTCAGGAGCGAGGGGGAGCAGTGCGTGACCAGGGATCGGTAGATCTGGGAGACTTTTTTATCGCCCAAGTCACCCATAAACAGCTTTGCTTCTATGGGACTGAAGTCCGGGAGTTGCTCCAGCCCTACCAGGCTAGGAGTAAGGGCGTGGCGGAGCTGGAGGTAGCGAAAGAACTGGGTCCTGGGCATGTCAAACTCAGTGCTGAGCTCTTGGAAGGACTTAAGAGTGGTGCCGGAGAGGACATGCCCCAGGGACGAAATCCCGATTGCGTCCCAGCCGTCAAAGCCCTGCAGCGACGCCAGCGCCGGCAGCAGGCCGTTACGCCACAGCGGAGTCTCCGCCGTAAGTTTGCCCCACCACCCCATGCGGTGTAGAGCCTTCCGCCAAACGGCAAACACTAACTGGGTCACGCGTGGGAGCCGCCGTCTCCTCCCAGCCGAGTACAGCAGAGTGTGGAGAGAGGCGCCGTCCATTAGAGTGTGCTCCAGAGCATAGGCCGGGTCACCACGGTCCCCATACCACCACTCATTGAGCACCAGGAGATGAGAGGCCTGATAGTAGGACAGCATATCCGCGGTAGCCAAGCCTCGCAGTAGGTAGAAAGGAAGCACGTACGGAGTGCCACTCTAGAGGCGCCTCCGGCCCACAAGAACCTGCCCAACACTGAATCTACACTGCGAAACCACTGCTGGTCAATCGGGTAGGGATGGTTCTGTAGCTGGTAAAGAAGACGAGGCAAGGCCACCATTTTGAAAATGGCCGACCGGCCATATATGTTAAGAGGCATACGTGTCCATGTTTTGATGTCCAGCTGGACCCGGTCCCAGACCGGCTGAATGTTCCGGGCCCATGCCACCGTAGGCGAGGCAGAGAGAAAGACTCCCAGGTACTTCACCCCCTCCACTGCCATCCGGAGGGAGGCTGCCCATGGAAGGTCCACCGTACCCTCACCCAGCACCCAGAGAGTCGATTTGCGCGGGTTAAGATAGAGTCCCGACGCCTGGCCGAAGCCACGCATCAACTCCAGAACCCGGGGGCCAGTAACTCGGAGGTCGGTCATAAAGAAGAGCACGTCGTCCGCATATAAAGCAATGCGGTCCGTGTGGTCCGAGCCCCAGACGAAGCCCCGGTACAGCGCGTCAGCACGGACCCTAGCCGCCAGCGGCTCCATGGCCAGCGCAAATAGGTAGGGAGAAAGCGGACACCCCTGACGTGTGCCTCGGGTAACCGGGAATCGTGCCGAGGCCGCCCCCGATATCCGCACCGAGGCGGTAACCTCCGTGTAGAGCAAGCGGACGTAGGAGATGAAGGTCGGGCCAAGGTTCAGCAGCGGTAGAAGGGTGAATAGGAAGGTCCAACTGACTGAGTCAAAGGCGCTGTCTATGTCGGCCAGCAACAACGCCGCCCGGTCCTCCGAGGCATCGATAGCATCAATCGCCGCCTGCGCCCGCCGAATGTTGTGCCGCGTCGCCCGGCGTGGCATAAAGCCAGCTTGATCAGGATGTACGAGGGCAGTGATATGCGGAAGCAGGCGGTTCGCGAGGGCTTTGGCCAAGAGCTTGGCCTCGAAGTTAATAAGGGAAATGGGCCGGTAGGAGTCGTGGCGGTCCGGGGGTCGCCCCGGCTTCTGGAACACAACGATCTCAGCATGCCGCCAGTCCGGCGGGAGGCGGCCCTGCCCACGCGCTGCCTCCAAAGCACGTAGGTAATGTGGCCCCAGCTGCAGATGGAATTTGCGATAGAACTCACTGGGGAAGCCGCTTGGTCCAGGCGCTTTGCCCACATTCAGTTGACCCAGCGCGTCCCCAAGTTCCTCCGCCGTCAGGGGGAGGTCCAGAGCGTCCCGCACCTCATCCGACACCGCGGCCGGGGGGACCGAGGCAAGAGAAAAAGACATTTTAGTGAGCAATTAAACTCAGACCTCCATCGTTTTATATTTTCAGCTGCTGGCTCTGAGCCAGTGGGGTGATGTCTGCCATTGCTTCACATTTTCTGCATTCTCAAAGTCAAAGGTCAAATATCAGGCTGTGTCTTCTGACAAACTGCTGCTTATTTGGAAAGTGGTGTAGGCTTTTCTTTCTCTGGCTGCAAAGAGAGGGGTTTGTAAAAGTGAACTATATGAGAATCCTTCTGGGGTGGAAGAAATGAAAGGAAAGGATGTAACATTTCCGTTTTTTTCTAACACACAACTATTTTTAAATATTGGGCAGAGAACTGAACTATACACATATTTCAAATTTTATCAGCAATTTAGACAGCACAAATAAAGCCGTTTTTTTGTAATTCTGAAGTGTGATGAGAACAACGATTTTAATAGGATCAGAAGAAATCAAGGCACTTTAATGGGTGATGCGCAAAGGATAAATATTCACTGAAACCCAATTTCCATGCATTATCGTTTGTGCGCTATCTAGTTATGCCAGTAAATCTGCATGCATATGCACATTTAGTGCCCACTTCATCGAAAAATGTCCTGTATGTAAATGCCAACGCACTACCACACCATTTCTCCAAAATGCACCAAAAGCCACATACCACACCATTACCATTCTCCTGCCGAATGGGCCTACTGACCACACCCTCACGACTCTGCTGCTGAATGGGCCTACTGACCACACCCTTACGACTCTGCTGCTGAATGGGCCTACACACTAAACCCTCACCGCTCAACTGTTGAATAGGCTCACACACCACGCACCCTTACCACTCTCCTGCTGAATGGGCCTACATACCGCACCTTTACCACTCTCCTGCTAAACTGGTCTGCAGACCACACCCTCACCACTCTCCTGCTCAATGGGGCTACATACAACACCCTAACCACTCTCCTGCTAAATGGGCCTGCAGACCACACCCTCACCACTCTCCTGCTAAATGGGGCTACATACAACAACACCCTAACCACTCTCCTGCTAAATATGCCTACAGACCACACCCTTACCACTCTCCTGCTGATTGGGACAGCAGACCACACCCTCACCACTCTCCTGCTGGATGGACCTACATACCGCACCCTCACCCTTCTCCTGCTGAATGGGCCTACAGACCACACCCTCGCCAGTCTCCTGCTGGATAGGCCTACAGACCACACCCTTACCACTCTCTTGCTGGATGGGCCCACACACCACACCCACACCACTGTCCTGCTGGATGGGTCTACAGACTACACCCTCGCCACTCTCCTGCCGAATGGGCCTACATATCACACCCTTACCACTCTCCTGCCGAATGGGCCTACATATCACACACTTACCACTCTCCTGCCGAATGGGCCTACATATCACACCCTTACCACTCTCCTGCCGAATGGGCCTCCTGACCACACCCTTACGACTCTGTTGCTGAATGGGCCTACAGACCACACCCTCACCACTCTCCTGCTGGATGGACCTACAGGCCACACCCTCACCACTCTCCTGCTGGATGGACCTACAGGCCACACCCTCGCCACTCTCCTGCTGGATGGGCCCATATACCACACCCTTGCCACTCTCCTGCTGGATGGGCCTACGGACCACACCCTCGCCACTCTGCTGCTGGATGGGCCTACATACCACACCCTCACTACTCTCCTGCTGGAGGGTCCTGCAGACCGCATCCTCACCACTCTCCTGCTGAATGGGCCTACAGACCACACCCTCGCCACTCTCCTGCTGGATGGGCCTACAGACCACATCCTCGCCACTCTCCTGCTGGATGGGCCTATATACCACACCCTTACCACTCTCCTGCTGGATGGGCCTACAGACCACACCCTCGCCCCTCTCCTCCTGGATGGGCCTATACACCACACCCTCGCTACCCTCCTGCTGGATTGGCGTGGCTCGTTTGCTACACTTGTCTTGTGACCCTTGGATTTTTCATACTCTGGGAACTCAGTGTTTTAATATTAGTGGCTGTCCCCCACCCCCTTGAACGTTGCTCACGCACTGCTGCGTCCAATCTTCTGTTGATGGTTCGGCAAGTCCAGCGCTGTGAAGTCCGCGAGAGTCAGGTGCGCTGTTGTTAACCTGTACCAGGGTGGCTGGTTATCTGCATGGGGTCCGATCACACGCAGTCCGACAGAGCACCTCCCAACAACGTGTACCTCCTGCTCCAAGGTGACAGTGTCAGCAGCGGGCGCCGGGGCTGCAAGAGCGATTGGAAGAGGCTGCAGCGCGGATCTGGCCTCAAACCTTTGGAAAATATGAGCCATGGAGAGGGCAGTGCGAGCCGGGACTCGGAGGAAGCAGATACATTCCAAGGATGGCCTGGAAGGATGAGCGCCAATAATACCACAACAGACCTCCTAGCCGAAGGAACATGATCTCTTTAAGACCCTTATTAACAACTCAACATGTGTGGAGGCCTTATGACCATTGCCGAAAAGAATCCGAAACTGACACACCGTGTATGATGCTTGCTTTTAAATTGGAAACATATAAATGTAACTATTAGGATTTACATGTCGTCAGATCAAAGGCAATAGTGCAAGCGTGTGGTGGCGATCCCACGTTAAAGAGGAGTAGCCCACTTTACTGGCTCAAGCATTTCCGCAGTCTGATAGTGTGCAGCACTCATATTTATTGGCACTCTTACAGAAAATATATGTGTGTGTATTTTAAATATGCATTGTTTTATGCATTACGCAAGTGCATTACATCTGTGATTCATTGTTTTACTCTTACGGTAGAGTGCTGATTTTTAAGACAAGATACTCCTCTTCTTCCGGGCCTGTCACCTACGGAAGGGGCCATTGTTATGACAACTAGCACCCTAAAATGTGTTTTCATGCTCTTTTGGTACAAGAGACTGCAAGTGGCATTTGGCTAATACTGTAGATCCCATGCTTATCTCATTTTATTGTCCTTTCACACCATCTAATTGGAACATTTTCATTTGTGCATGACCAGTGGCTGGATGTGCTTTCTTACATATTGCACTAATAATTAGTGGATTTTGCCGGTCCATAGTGTGATTGGTCCACCCTAAAGCATGATTGATTTTGAACACTTGATCAATGGACAGAGGTCAGTTCTTTATTTTCTACTAAGCTTGTGGTGGAGGGGAGAGGTGTACAAAATACACCCCCACCCCAAAACAAAATATTCCTAACATTGGTGGCCACCGTGGCAGAGTACCTAGGTTCAAGAGCTTGGGTTTGGAACAGCACACAAGTGGGCTGTGGTGTTTGTATCATCAAGTTGCCTCCTTTACAGTTCTAAAGATGTTTTTTTATTGAGTGACTCGTCTCCCATATTTTCTTCCTTTTTCTAGATAAATGTCTTATTTGTTAAACTTCTGCTATGTCTCTAGAAGGGCCATTAACAACTTTTGATTTTGCAGGCACTTTGCATGTCTATCATCTAAGTACATGTGTCCCGGTGTGCCAGCTGTGATGAGCACTCTACTAGCCAACATCAACGCCTACTATGCCCACACCACTGCATCCACCAACGTATCGGCCTCCGACCGCTTCTCCGCTTCAAATTTTGGGGTATGTCTTTCTAAATAGCTTTTCAATTTGACTTATCATTTTATGAATTGATAATGAAATGTTGATAATCTCTGAAATCATGAGCCTGTCTCTATTAATCTAATAGTTGCAGCCCCGTTTCTGTAATCTCAGTGTTTAATTATGTGAATCAAGCCTTGATGCATGCATCAGGGCTGGACTCCTAACCAAAAGCAAGTTGTGCATCACTGGCAAAAACATTCAAATCAACCACTCTCCCTTACTCAACCCACCTCGCTGTTCATCACACTGTTCCCTCCCCCGTCTCTTTCTCGCTGTTCTATCACTCTGTCTCCCTACCAGTCTCTTTCTCGCTGCTCTGTCACTCTGTTCCACGTCTTTCTCGCTGTTCTATCACTCTGTCCCCCGTCTCTTTCTCCCTGTTATATCACTCTGTTCCTCGTCTCTTTCTCGCTGTTCTATCACTCTGTTCTCCCTGTCTCTCTCTCGCTGTTCTATCACTCTGTTCCCCGTCTCTTTCTAGCTGTTCTATCACTCTGTTCCCCCTGTATCTCTCTTGCTGTTCTATCACTCTGTCCCCCCTGTCACTTTCTAGCTGTTCTATCGCTCTGTTCCCCTGCTTCTTTCTCACTGTTCTATAACTCTGTCCCCATCTCTATCTCGCTGTTCTATAACTCTGTCCCCCTCTCTTTCTTGCTGTTCTATCACTCTGTCCCCTTTTTCTTTCCTCTATTCTATCACTTTGTTCCCTGCCTATTTCTTGCTTTTCTATCACTCCGTCCCCGTCTCTTTCTTGCTGCTCTAGCACTCTGTCCCCGTCTTTCTCGCTGTTCTATCACTCTGTCCCCAGACTTTTTCTCGCTATTCTGTCACTCTTCCCCCCATCTCTTTCTCACTGTTCTATCACTCTGTCCTCGGTCTCTTTCTTGGTGTTCTATCACTCTGCTCTCACCTCTCTTTCTCGCTGTTCTATCAGTCTGTCCCCCTCTCCTGTGTCTTTCTCGCGGTTCAATCACTCTGCCCCCGTCTTTTTCTTCCTGTTCCATCACTCTGTCCCCCCTCTTCCTAGCTGTTCGATCACTCAGAAATCCTCCTTTTGAGTCGGTATGAAATAGGATTATTCTCTTCTCTTTCTCGCTGTTCTATCACACTGTCCCTGCCTCTTTCTCACTGTTTTATCACTCTGTCCCCTCGTCTCTTTCTCGCTGTTCTAATGCTTTGCCCCGTCACTTTGTAGCTGTTCTATCACTCTGTTCCCCACTCTTTCTCTCTGTTCTATCACTCTGTTTCCCCCTCTCTTTCTTGCTCTACTATCACTTGGTCCCCATCTCTTTCTCGCTGTTCTATCACTCTGTAACACGTTACTTCTCACTGTTTTATCACTCTATTCCCCTGCCTTTCCTGCTGTTCTATCACTCTGTCCCCGTCTCTTTCTCTCTGTTCTATCACTCTGTCCCCTCGTTTCTTTCTCTCTGTTCTATCACTCTGTTTTCCCCTCTCTTTCTTGCTGCCACTTTGTTCCCCTGCCTCTTTCTCTCTGTTCTATCACTCTGTTCCCCCTTTCTCGCTGTTCTATCACTTTGTTCCCCCTCCGACAGCTCTTTTTTGCTGTTCTATCACTCTATCCTCGTCTTTCTCGCTGTTCTATCACTCTGTTCCCCCTCTCTTTCTGGCTGTTGAATCACTCTGTTCCCCTGCCTCTTTCTCGCTGTTCCATAACTCTGTTCCCCCCTCTCTTTCTTGCTGTTCTATCACTTGGTCCCCCGTCTCTTTATCGCTTTTCTATCACTCTATCCCACGTTATTTCTTGCTGTTTTATCACCATGTTCCCCCGTCTCTTTCTCGCTATTCTATCACTCTGTTTCCCCTCGCCTTCTCTATGTTCTATCACTCTGTCCCTCCTCTTTCTAGCTGTGCTATCACTCTGCTCTCCCACTCTTTCTTGCTGTTCTATCACTCTGTTCCCCATTCACTTTCTTGCTGTTCTGTCACTCTGTTTTCCCGCCTTTCCTGCTTTTCTATCACTCTGTCCCCCTTCTCTTTCTCGCTGTTCTATCACTCCGTCCCCTCATCTCTTTCTCGCTGTTCTATCACTCCGTCCCCTTGTCTCTTTCTCCCTACTCTATCACTATGTCCCCTCGTCTCTTTCTCGCTGTTCTATCACTGTGTTCCCCCTTTCTTTCTTGCTGTTCTATCACTTTGTTCCCCTACCTCTTTCTCGCTGTTCTATCACTCTGTTTCCCCCTTTCTCACTGTTTTATAACTCTGTCCCCATCTCTTTCTTGCTGTTCTATCACTCTGTCCCCCATTTCTTTCTGCTATTCTATCAATTTGTTCCCTGTGTATTTCTTGCTGTTCTAGCACTCTGTCCCTGTCTTTCTTGCTGTTGTATCACTCTGTCCCCAGTCTCTTTCTCTCTGTTCTATCTCTGCCCTGTCTCTTTCTCGCTGTCTATCACTCTGTCCCCCATCTCTTTCTCGCTGTTCTATCACTTTGTCCCCCGTCTCTTTCTCGGTGTTCTATCACTCCGTCCCCTCATCTCTTTCTCGCTGTTCTATCACTCTGTCCCCTTGTCTCTTTCTCCCTACTCTATCACTCTGTCCCCTCGTCTCTTTCTCGCTGTTCTATCACTGTGTTTCCCCTTCTCTTTCTTGCTGTTCTATCACTTTGTTCCCCCGCCTCTTTCTCGCTGTTCTATCACTTTGTTCCCCCTTTCTCACTGTTCTATAACTCTGTTCCCCCCTCTCTTTCTTGCTGTTCTATCACTCTGTCTCCCATTTCTTTCTGCTATTCTATCAATTTGTTCCCTGTGTATTTCTTGCTGTTTTATCACTCTGTCCTGTCTTTCTTGCTGTTCTAGCACTCTGTCCCCGTCTTTCTTGCTGTTCTATCACTCTGTCCCCAGCCTCTTCCTCGCTCTTCTATCACTGCCCTCTCTCTTTCTCTCTGTCTATCACTCTGTCCCACCTCTCTTATTAGCTGTTCTATCAGTCTGTCCCCCTCTCCTGTCTCTTTCTCACTGTTCTATCACTCTGCCCTGTCTTTTTCTTGCTGTTCTATCACTCTGTTCCCCCCTCTCTTTCTTGCCGGTCTATCACTTGGTCCCCCGTCTCTTTCTCGCTGTTCTATCACTCTATTCCACGTTATTTCTCTCTGTTTTATCAATCCGTCCCCTTCCCCCATCTGTTTCTTGCTGTTCTATCACTCTGTTCCTCCTCTCGTTCTCGCCGTTCTATAACTCTGTCCCCCCTCTTTCTTGCTGTTCTATCACTCTGTTCTCCCCCTCTTTCTTGCTGTTCTATCACTCTGATCCCCATTCACTTTCTTGCTGTTCTATCACTCTGTTTTCCCTTCTTCCCTGCTGTTTTTTCACTCTGTCCCCTCATCTTTCTCGCTGTTTTATCACTCTGTCCCCTTGTTTCTTTCTCGCTGTTCTATCACTGCGTCCCCTCATCTCTTTCTCCCTGTTCTATCACCTTGTCCCCTCGTTTCTTTCTCCCTGATCTATCGCTCTGTCTCCTTGTTTCTTTCTCGCTGTTCTATCACTGTTCCCCCCTCACTTTCTTGCTGTTCTATCACTTTGTTCCCCCGCCTCTTTCTTGCTGTTCTGTCACTCTGTTCCCCCTCTCTTTATGGCTGTTGAATCACTCTGTTCCACTGCCTCTTTCTCGCTGTTCTATAACTCTGTCCCCCCTCTCTTTCTTGCTGTTCTATCACTCTTTCCCCGTCTTTCTTGCTGTTCTCGCACTCTGTCCCCGTATTTCTTGCTGTTCTATCACTCTGTCCCCATCTCTTTCTCGCTGTTCTATGACTGTTCCCCACTCTCTTTCTCGCTGTTCTATCACTCTTTTCCCTCCTCTCTTTCTTGCTGTTCTATCACTTGGTCCCCCGTCTCTCTCTCGCTGTTCTATCACTCTATTCCACATTATTTTTCGCTGTTTTATCACTCTGTTCCCCCGTCTCTTTCTTGCTGTTCCATCACTCTGTCCCCCTGTCTCTTTGTTGCTGTTCTATCACTCTGTCCCCCTGCCCCATCTCTTTCTCGCTGTTCTATCACTCTATCCTCATCTTTCTCGCTGTTCTATCACTCTGTTCCCCCCTCTCTTTCTTGCTGTTCTATCACTCTTTCCCCGTCTTTCTCGCTGTTCTATCACTCTGTGCCCCCGCTCTTTCTAAAGGTTCTATCACTCTGCCCCCGACTTTCTCCCTGTTCTATCACTCTGCCCCGTCTGTCTCCCTGTTCTATCACTCTGTGCCCCCGCTCTTTCTCAAGGTTATATCACTCTTTCCCCGTCTTTCTGGCTGTACTAGCACTCTATGCCCCCGCTCTTTCTCAAGGCTCTATCACTCTGACAATCGTCTCTTTCTCGCTGTTCTATCACTCTGTCCCCCCTCTCTTTCTTGCTGTTCCATCACTCTGTCACCCTGTCTCTTACTCTCTGTTCTACCACTCTGTCCCCGTCTCTTTCTCGCTGTTCCATCACTCTGTTCCCCCGTCTCTTTCTTACTGTTCTATTACTAGGTCCCTCTATCACGTCTTTCTCGCTGTACTATCATTCTGTCCCTCCGTCTCTTTCTTGCTGTTCTACCACTCTGTCTGCCCATCTATTTCTTGTTGTTCTATCACCCTGTTCCCCCTGTCTCTTTTTTGCTATTCTATCACTCTGATCCCCCTCTCTTTGTTGCTGTTCTATCACTCTGTTCCGCCTCTCGTTCTCACTGTTCTATCACTCTATCCCCCCTTTCTTTCTTGCTGTTCTATTACTATGTTCTCCCCCTCTTTCTCACCGTTCTATCACTCTGTTCCCCATTCACTTTCATGCTGTTCTATGACTGTTTCCCCCCTTTCGGGCTCTTCTATCACTCTGTCCCCCTGTCTCTTTCTCGCTGTTCTATCACTCTGTCCCCCTGTCTCTTTCTCGCTGTTTTATCACTCTGTCCCCGTCTCTTTCTCGCTGTTTTATCACCCTGTCCCCGTCTCTTTCTCGCTGTTCCATCATTCTGTTCCCCATCTCTTTCTTGCTATTCTATCACTCTGCCCCGTCTCTTTCTCACTGTTCTAACACTCTGTTACCCCCTCTCTCTTTCGCTGTTCTAGCACTCTGTCGCTCCTATCTCTTTCTCTTTTTTGTTGTTCTTTTTCTCGTCCTCAAAAAATCTGTTCCAATTGCTCCCCTCATTGAAATACCCGATTGAATAACTGACCAGTCATATTGAGTCCTGTAAGCACTTGAATACCAGCACATTACCTGCGTCCAGACTTTTAGTGTATACTCTGTGGCTATCATCCACACAGGTCTGAGTAGACTCACTCACGTTACCCCTAAGTGGCGTAGCTAGACCTTTTGCTACCCGTGGCGGTCCCTGAGTTCGCCGCCCCGCTGCGGCCGATTAAAGAGCAGAGGAGAGGAGCGGATGGTCTTGCTTTGTAATGTCACTGTGACGGAATATGTGCGACACATGGCAGCCCATTGAGGAAATGAGGCTGCAGGTATAGTAACACCATGGCAACAGGCCCCCATCCCTCATAGCATGCATTCCCGCAAATAATCAATCAGTGACACTTATATAGCGCGCTACATACCCATAGGGTCTCAAGGCGCAAATAACACACACCACACCAATGTTTACTTGCGAAAAGCTGCTGCAGGTTTATCACATACAACGTTATGTAATCATTGTGGGTTAGCTTACGGGCGATCCAAGGGCAGGCAGCATTCTAGCCACCCGCCCGCCTGAGGAGCCAGGCAGCCCGTGGTGAACCACCTCTGTGCTGCCTCTTCTGGTAATCCATCAAAGATCACCTGACCATCGTTCTTATGACTCACACCCCTTTCGGGGCAGAGCGTAGCTAGGCAAACCCACGGTTGCTCAGGCCCTCAACTGCCCGAAGGACTACTTTCCAGGAAACTCCCATGAGGCCCCTGGTGTTAGGCTCTGGCACCCCTATGTGCCACGCTGAGGTACCCTTCTGTACCCATCTGCTTCCAGATCGCCCTGTAACTCCGCCACAGCCCTGGCGGCGGCTCAGTACTTGACAGGGCCCCACACACTACCCTGCTCCTGTGTCTTCTACTTACATCCCCTCAGCTGTAACGCTTCCTGAAGGTCCAAGAGGAATAAGTCCATCCCTACTGTTGTTAGGTGGACCGCATCCTCTTCAAAGTACCCTTTTACCATCTCCTGAATCATTTTGTGTCTGATGAAACCCAGGCCCCTCTGCTCCGTGAATTTACGCATGGCGCCGTTGACTCGTCTCCTGGATCGCTCAACTGCCTGCAATGGTTTCGCCTCATGCCACACTCTACGTGGCATGCTCTCTGACCACAATACTTCACTCTGACCCAAGCGCTTGCTAACCTCACCCAGGTCATGCTTCATCCTGTGCAGCAATATAGTCCTTCCATAGGTTGTAAGTTCATTGCCCCCCAAATGTATCACCAAACAGTTGGGGTTGCCTCCTAATGTTGCTAGCGAGTGCTCGAGACTTTTCATGAGGCTGTTCCAGAGCATCCCAGGGTGCCCCAACCACTCAATCTTCGTCTCTGGAAATGCACGCTCTCCAGTTCCTGATCGCAGCCCAGCGAGCTAACCTGGAGATAGCTGAGTGCCCAATGACCCACACTTTGGACCTTGACAAGTCAAAGGACACGTTTCAACTTGTTGCTTTTATTTATATCTCCATCACGCAATTGTAATATACACAACACTGCAAACCATAATATCACACAACACTGCAAATCGACGCCTTCAAGGGCGGATATAACGTTTGTAACATTGGGACTCCCAGCATCCCACTTTCCTAACCTCTGCTGGTGCCATGCCTGCTGAAAATGCCGACGTGGCCGCTCCAATCCTGAAAGAGTGACTGGAATATCTTTTCCCTGAGCGCAGGCTGCCAGCCCTGGATAAGCATGGCCCCATGATGCGCTCCATCTGATACTTTGTTAATGGCCCCCTGTCCTCGTGGATCAATAAATAGCCGGCTGCCCCTGGGCGTAGTGCCATTACTCTCTGACCTTTCTCACTGGGCAGTACCTGTGATCACCCAACGGACTTAACACCACATCTACTCCCTTGCCTACCTGATCGGTCTTTGATTTCCTGAGGTGAACAGTCAACTTGTCATCTAGTTTGATGTCGGCTATGCCCAACGCATCCCCAGATTGGTCAGTTTTCGAGCTCTAGGACAGTGATCTTGGACGATATTCCACGCTTGCGACAGACGCTGGGCCTTTCCTGTGCACACCATCGTTCACCAAGGATTGCCCCAAAGCCCTACCTCCCTGAAGCGTCCGTGAACATGCTTAGTTCTGGACTGTCAACCCAGGGGGCCCTCTAGATAACCGTCCAATTGAACTGGGACAGGAACTTGCTCTACATCGCCAGGTCCTTCTTCAGGCCTAGAGAGAGCTTGACAAAGTGGTGCTTCTTAGTCACCTTAGCAGTGGCTCTGGCCAGTCTCCTAGCAAAAACCCTTCCTACCGGAATTACTCTGGCTGCGAAGTTGAGTTTGCCCAAGAGGCTCTGGATAACCCCCAGTGGCGCCTTGTCTTTCCCCAGCAGTGACCGAATGTCCAGTTGCAGCACCTGCACCTTCTCAGCAGGGAGTCGTGACACGCCTTTGATCGTGTCCAACTCAATGCCCAAAAAAGTGTGGACCTGCGCAGGGCCTTCTGTCTTGCCGGGTGCTAGAGGCACCCCTAGGTGTCGGGCCAAATCCTGGAAAGCATGGAGTCACCGGCTGCAATCTTGCGTGCCCGCTCCCCCGATAAACCGGAAGTCCAGGTAGTGGGTCACCTTGTCCACCTCATATCTCAAAGAGAGTGCCCACTGCAGGAACGAGCTAAAGGCTTCGAAAAAGGCACACGACACAGCACAACCCATTGGCATGCATCTGTCGAAGAAGAACTCCCCCTGCCACTTGAAGCCAAGGAGGTGTTGACTCTCGGGGTGTACTGGCAGTAGTATAAATGCTGACTCAATGTAAGCGTTCACCAACAAAGCTCTTTTCCCTGCCCTCCGGACCATATCGACAGCCATGTTAAAGGAACAGTACGAGACTGAGCAAGAGCCCTCCTCAAGCCAGAAGTTAACTGAGTCACGCTCTGGATACGATAAGTGTTGTATCAGCCTGAATGCCCCTGGTTCCTTCTTAGGGACCACCCCCAAGGGTGAGACCAGGAAGTTAGGGAGAGGGGGTTGCCGGAAGGGGCCTGCCACCCTCCCCAAGGCTACTTCCTTCCTAACCTTTGCCCCCACTACATCGCGGTAATCCCTGGTTGACCTGAGATTCTCAGCATCCCTGTTGACCAGGGGGCCCTGATAAGGGATTTTGTAACCCTCCACGAAACCTTCCGCTAATACGTTCCTATGTCAATGGGTGAGGGGCCTTTGACCAAGCAAGGTCCAGATTGTGCAAGCTGGGGAGGCGTAGTTGCTGGGGAGGGGGAGGAAGGGAAATGGGATTGTCCTGAATCACTCGGCCGGCCCACCACCTTACTTCTACTGTCTAGCGGGCCCCGAGGAGGACTCCCGCTTGTGGCACGCTGTTGCAGGATGGGTACCACTACACTTGCTGCATGTGTGGGAGAATCTGCAAGCCCTCCCCCAAGTTCATGTTCCCCCATTGTAAAGCCTACATGTTCCATTGAATGGTCTCCTAGCTCCTTTTTTCTGTCCCCCCACGCGACCTCCCCGAAAGGACTGCTTAGGCTGAAACTTCTTGTCCTGCTTTTGTCCCTTACTCCACTCCCCCTGCTGCATCCATAGCCGCACCTCCAACTGGTCCCATTCAAGCTCTGGGCAAATGGCCATTTTCTTCCTGATTTCGCAATCATATTTGTACCAGCCCATGCCCCCATTGGTTTCTGCCTCATTGGTGATGATGCTAGCGTATTGGAACAGACCCTGTCCCTGGTCTGGGAATCGCTCCATTACTACTGCTGCCAATATAGCAAAGGCATGTGCCCATGTCTTGATCGTTATCTCCGGCCAGGCCTGAAAGCGCACCTTTTTGTCGTCGTCCTTTCCGCCCATTTTCCTAGTGTCCACACCCCCTCTGCCCCATGCATCAATAGTGTGAAAATATCAATGAACTCCCTACGCCATATGCCTTCCTTGGCTGCCAATGGTACCTGCCATGCTAAGGAGCAGCGACCAGAAAGCAGAGGGACCATACTCACTAGAGGCCCTGATGACACAAGCAGTAGAGCAGCGTTGATCGCTGCCAGAGCAGGAATTGCCATGGTGGCGACTGCCCGTGGAGGGGAAGGCACGGTTGTCTGCGGTGGCACCGACACTGCCCCCTGCTGAGACTGTGGGTTATTTGTTGTGCCCACTGGCAAAACACCCCCTGGGTGGTTGCAGCCTAAACTCGGCCCTGGCTGCGTCTCGCCTGAAACCTCTCCCCCAACCCACACTTGTGTGACTGTTGTGCCAACCTGTGCCTGACTTGATGAAGCTGCATTCACAACCCCCCGCCACCGTTTGTGCTGCCCGCCCCACCAGTGGTACTTGTCACCCGGAGGCTGGCTCTTACTTCGGCTATGAAGTCAGCTAACGAGTCCTCCCGTGTAGCAAAATTCGACGGTGGCGGTGTACTGGCTAGGGGTATCACCGGTCCAGCTGCAATCGGAGGCGCGGTAGCTGCCGGGACGATTACTATCCCCTTGGAAAGTTCAGTGTTCCGACTCTTTGCTGGCGATGGTTCCGCCGGGAAGCATCTGACTGTGGCCCTTTTGACCCTTTTGGACCTTGTGAGCCATGTCTCCTCAGCGGTTTCCTGCCCCGTAGGGGGAACTGACATGTCTATTCCGGAGTCACCCGGATTGTTTGCTCTCAATAGTTCGCTGGCCCAAAGCACGCCTTTTGCCTTGACCATCTCCATCACTGCTGCCAGCTGCGCATCTTGGAATGCTTCACCTGGAACGTCTGCGAGAAAAGCGGGGGAGATCCCTGGCTATTCATGCGGGCACTTCGGGCTAGGTTCTCCTGAAAAAGAAATGGAGCAGTAAACCAGTGTCCCGCCGAATGTTGCAGTTCGGCCTGTCTGTCCCTTCGCGTCATTCTCCCCAGATACCCAGCTCTACTTACTTTGCTACTCTGTTGAAAGGTCGGTCTGAATCCACAGACTCTCACATCGGGGTAAGGGTGGGGTCAGGGGGTGTGGAGCGCCGGGGGTGCTGATGATCTCCTGCTGGGAAAGAATAGCGTTATTTTCAACACACACCTCCAGCTGCCCGAGCTGTCCAGGAGCATACTCCTTGCCATCCCTTCTTATCCCTTCCCCGCGGCGGACCCCTTGGATATCCACCCCAGTGTCATCTAGAAAACTCCACGCCCCCTTTTGTCTCCCACGCACCCCTTAACATTACCTCCACCAAGTGCCTTCCGTGGACTGTGCTTCACCCAAAATGCGACGAATATCGGAGAGTACCGGTGAGGCTGGAAAAGAAAGACCGCACACTTGAGTACGCCTACCTAGCAACCGTGCCTAGGATACCTGGTGATCACTGCGCCTAGGATACCTGGTGATCACTGCATGGTCCTTGCGCAGCTTCCCTGCTGGGACCTTCCAAACCTTCTCTTTGAGGCTCTTAGCTGCCGCCAACCTTCAACCTGTGACCCATGTGCCCCTTATTTCAATTTATGAAAACGAAATGCCCGAAGGGGGGACTCCCAAACCCGCACCACATCTCGCACTTCACCTGCTCCTGGCGTGTTTGCGTGGAGCTTAGGTCGCTCTGACTTTCCTCATTTCCTTCAGACCTGCACAGAAATTAACAGGTGATTAAGCACACACCATCAAATAGCGGACCCAGCAACTACTAAGGTTGCATATCTCGTGCTTAATTTCATTGTTCCAAAAGCTGACCCAAGGCAGTTGTTTATGGTGCGACAACATTCCGGGACGACCCCACCCATATCTATCCATATCTATCCATATTCCATATCTAATGAAAGTCTAACAACAAACACAGTACACTGAACTCTCTCTAATGAGAAATGTGCTTCTGCATTACTCCACTTCATTACGCCCAATATAAACGCAATGTTACTACCACACAGAAAGCTGCGTCTTTCTAATGCCAAATATGCTTCTGCCTATTCCCCTTATCTTTGCTGGGTTGAAAAGATAAAACCTGGAAAAGGACCCAGAGTTCCTTGCAGTGGAGACTCGGCGCCGGAAAACTACGAGAGTAAGACTTATCAAGGTCTTCAAGAATCTTTCACTCAGCAAGATAGGATTTACCTCCACGCAGCGAGTCGCACCCCCATAACAAGACAAATCTGCATCTAAATCACTTTTGTTCGTTCAATGCTCCACGAGGGACCTAACAAGATTAAAGTTACTTAGAGGGAACCCACTTTCTGAATAGCTCGCTGTGACCAAGACATCCAATAGGTTTCGCATAAACGCTTCATACCCGTATCTTTTCGAACTCTAGACCTCTCCGATGCCAGAGCAGCATAAGACCAGAACAAGATAGCCTTGAAAAAGCCCTGGAGAGGGCGAAACACGTGTCGGCAGTGTAAAGCTGGGAAACTTTTAACTTATTTGAACAATAAAGAACTTGAAGCACAAGATTTGGTTTTGGATCCATACTTTGAATTGCCATTGAACCATTGAATAATGTTGGTGCAATAACCTTGGAAACAACTACATTTATGTTCATAGATTAATGGACTTTTAAGAGGGTGCTTGTGTAATTTGGTTTTCTCTCTTGATTCGTGGTATTTGCATTCAGTTGCATTGCTCAAACACCCCTGGTGGTGGGTGTCTTATCAAGTTCTCAGTGCACCTCTATTTGATACCTCACGCATTACGTACCCGGGGAGAATAACTACAACAGTAGGTGCGGACGTTTTCTCTGATGAGAAACACTACCGCCATTTTCTTTGCACAATTTCGTCTTTATTCTTGTTGACTTCCTGGGACTTAACTCCCACTTCTGGACTGATCGCATATATCACTTATTGCAGGGGGGCGCAATGCTCCGTGGCCTGAGCTGACGGTGACAGCCCTACCACCACCGCGGATAGAAAAAAGCGTGCAAGGCAGGGATTAATTTCCGTGCCCGAGTAACTGCCTTCGATATATTCTGTGACTTTTAATAGGTACTTGGCGGCATTCCAGTATTCCCGCTTACCCAGTACTTACCCTCTCCAATCCCCTTGGGCCCTCGGCGATGGTAGCCCAATTTTGCCGCTCCCTCGAAGGTTGCCCATGCCACGCCCCCCCTCGGGCTGTGTATGCTCATCCTGCTCCCCACTGAAACCACTTAATCGCACCAGACCGTAACCGACCTCTTAAAGCAATACACCACCTATACTGGGCTACGCGCTCCTTGGGAAATCGGCGCGATAAAGTCCCCTGCTTCTGCGGGCACGACCTAAATTGGCACATCATTACCGGACATTAACAGCCTTTGCAATGGATTGGCGCTCGCCACATTGGACAATAAACCACATTACTGTCCTTAATATCCCCCGCTACTACCGATGCACGCGGGAAAAGATGCAGGCAGACTTTTAAATGGATTGGCGCTCACAGCCCTGTACACATTGCCTCCTCCAATAAACACATTTCCGTCCTACTGTCCCCCGCTACTGCGGATGCACGCGGGACATGATGCGGGCCGCCTTTGAATTCAATTGTCACCTGCCTGCATCGCTCGCGTCTCTATACATCCCCCCTCCCGCCCGAGATGCAGGCTTGCGACCCCGCGCTCCGGTCCGTGCCTGCCCAGCCTTCAAAATTGTACGGCCGCCATTTTGCCCGATCCAGGCCAGGGGAGTGGGGGGCGTTGGGGTGCGTGGTTCTCGGTGTCGGTGTGCGTGCCCCAGAGCAGTGTGCCCCCCGCACTCACGCCGGCCACATCCGAGAGCTGAGAAATGCTCACGCCAAGGTGAGCCAACCCACGTACGGTGCCCTTGTCACGAACCGACCATGACACATCTCTCACCTGTTCGCACCTTTACCAAGCCTGCGGGATCCCTTTCGCCAACCTGATTAACACACATCGCCACCCGTGTATGGCTACAGCCTCTATGGGCTTCGCGCAACTGTGCTAGGGTGACCAACTGGCATTGGTGCAAATTCAGGACAGTGAGTGTAAAAATTCAGGACAAAGGGTCAAAATTCAGGACACAAATTCAGGACAGTAGGTCAAAATTCAGGACAAAACTTCAGGACAATTGGATAAGTTTTACAGACACATCAGAGGTCGCGCAATAGTATATAAGTAAACCGAGCCATATCCAAACATATTTAACCATTTGCAAACCTATCCATCATGTATCCTTCCATCTATCATTTTACTCATCCATCCCTTCATTCATCCTTTCACTCATCCATCATCCATCCATCCACCCTTTCACCCTTTCACCCTATTCATCTGTACACTCATCCATCCTCTCTTCTACCCATCCATCCATCCATTTGTTCACTCATCCATCCAGCCATTTACCCTTTCACCCATCCAGCGATCCTTTCACTTGCTATCCATCCACCCAGTCACTCATCCTTCCAACCATCCACCCTTTAAGTCATCCATCCTCCCTTTCTCTCTCCATCGACCCTTTCACTTAGCAATCCTCCCTTCCATCCATCCATCCATCCATCCATCCATCCACCCACCCACCCACCCATCTACTCATCCACTCATGAATCCATCCATTGACCCTATCACTCATCCATCCTTTCTCTGATCCATTTATCCTTTCACTACACTCATCTATTCATCCTTTTGTCCCTCTACCCTCCCTTTCACTTACTCATCCGTCCTTACATCCACCCTTTCGCTCATCTGTCCATCCATTCACCCTTGCACTTATCAGTTCATCAATCATCTATCATTTTACTGATCCATCCACCCTTTTACCCATCCAGCTACCCTTCCACCCATACATCCAGCTATTTACCTTTTCTCTCTCTCATCTTCCACTCACTCATCAATCCAGCTATCCTCTCATTATCCATCTATTCAATCTTTCATTCATACACTCACCCTTTCACTAATTCATCCAGCCATCCACCCATCCTTTCACTTACTCACTCACCCACCTTTTCATATTAATTTTGAGCTAAGCCTTTCTGAGAAGAGGCCCATCAAGAACTTCACCCCCGCTGCAGGAGCCATTCCAGGACTGAGACAGAAGCCACCCAGGGCAGAGACAGGATCCACCACAGGGGGGGGGGGGGGGGGGGGCAGAAGCCATCACAGGCATTGCCACCACATGGGGGGACAAGAGCCATCACTGGAGGGGGAACGGGATCCACCAGGGTGGGGACAGGGGTGGGCATGCAGTATTCTAGTATCATCCTGGTCTGTTTGAGGGTGGGATAGGGCTCCTCACTCCCTCCTGGACAAGACAACGAGAAGACAGGCTCTCTTTCCAAAATGTTAGTTTTGCCCCCCTCCCCCCACTGTGATATACAGTACTTAAAGGAGATGCTCCAAGAGAACAGATTTAACTGATTGTCCTCCATACTTTGTTAATCAGTGTGGGTGCGATTGTGCCATTTCTTTACTTTATTACATTATAGGCTGCATGTTTGAAGAACCGCTTGCTCTGTGAAGAGAACCAATGCTGCCTCGGTGTAATCAGGGCCGGTTCTAGGATGTTTGGGGCCCTGGCAGAAAGGGAATGTGTGAGGCGGCGGCCCCTCTCAATTGCAGATACGCATCCAGTGCTGTTTGCATCTGAATAGAGCCCCTGCTCCTGAAGCCGCAGACCCTCCCTCTGTCACCTTCGAGCACCTCTTAACAGCTCATCAAGGGCTGGAGGTGTGAGGCCATCCCGCTGTGCCTCTCCAAAGCTGCTGGGTATCTGAGCTTTGGAACAGCCTCGGAGTTCAGACGGGAGGTGGGTGGAAGCTGTGCTGGTTAAAATTACGGACAAATGGCGTCCGTTAAAGGATCCTTCACGGACAACGGACAGACGGCCGAAATTAATCAATCAATCAATCAATCAATGACACTTATAGAGCGCGCTACATACCCGTAGGGTCTCAAGGCGCTGGGGGGGGGGGGGGGGGGGGTGGGGGGGGGGGGTGACCGCTACTGCTCGAACAGCCAGGTCTTCAGCTTCTTCCTGAAGGAGAGGTGGTCTTGGGTCAGGCGCAGGTCGGGAGGGAGGGAGTTCCAGGTCTTGGCGGCCAGGTAGGAGAAGGACCTTCCTCCTGTAGTCGCTCTTCGGATGCGGGGGACGGCGGCGAGGGCGTGGTTGGCTGATCAGAGGTGGCGTTTGGGAGCATAGAAGTTGATCCGGCTGTTGAGGTAGCTCGGGCCTTGGTCTCTCAGATGTCCGGAGATGTGGCTGGTTCGTGGGATGTCGAGGATGAGTCTGGCTGAGGCGTTCTGGATCCGCTGGAGTCTCTTCTGGAGCTTGGCGGTGGTACCGGCGTAGAGGGCGTTGCCGTAGTCCAGACGGCTGGTGACGAGGGCCTGGGTGACGGTCTTCCTGGTCTCGGTGGGGATCCACCAGAAGATCTTCCGTAGCATGCGTAGGATGTTGAAGCACGCCGAGGAGACGTTGTTGACTTGCCTGGTCATGGAGAGGGAGGAGTCCAGGATGAAGCCCAGGTTGCGTGCATGGTCTGTCGGTTTGGGTGCGGTGCCCAGGGCGGGAGGCCACCAGGAGTCGTCCCAGGCGGAGGGTGAAGAGCCCAGGATGAGGACCTCCGTCTTGTCAGAGTTCAGTTTCAGGCGGCTGGTCGTCATCCACTCGGCTACCTCTTTCATCCCTTCGTGCAGGTTGGCTCTGGCGGAGGCGGGGTCGTTGGTCAGGGAGAGGATCAGCTGGGTGTCGTCGGCGTAGGAGATTATGCTGAGGTTGTGTTTGCGTTTGTGTAGACGTTGAAGAGGGTGGGGCTCAGAGATGATCCTTGAGGGACGCCGCAGATGACTTCGGAGGCCTCTGACTTGTACGGTGGTAGGCGGACTCTCTGTGTTCTTCCGTCGAGGAAGGAGACGATCCATTCCAGCGCCTTGTCCTGGATTCCGATGTTGCTGAGGCGCTGTACTAGGGTGCGGTGGCAGACAGTGTCGAATGCCGCGGAGAGGTCTAGGAGGATGAGGGCCGCTGTTTCTCCGTTGTCCATCAGGGCTCGGATGTCATCGGTGGCGGCGATGAGGGCGGTCTCGGTGCTGTGATTGGCTCGGAAGCCGGACTGTGAGGGGTCGAGGGATCCATTCGTCTCGAGGAAGGCGGCCATCTGCTTGTTGACGGTCTTCTTGATGACTTTGGCTGGAAACGGGAGGAGCGAGATGGGGCGGTAGTTCTTGAGTTCGGTGGGGTCCGCTGTTGGTTTCTTGAGTAGAGCGCTGAGTTCGGCGTGCTTCCAGCTCTCAGGGAAGGTGGCGGTGTCGAAGGATGTGTTGATGATGTCTCGCAGGTGGGGTGCGATGACAGCGTCGGCCTTGTTGAAGACGTGGTGAGGGCAGGGGTCGGTCGGTGATCCGGAGTGGATGGAGTTCATCGTGCGGACGGTGTCTTCGGTGCTGATCGGGGTCCAGGCGTGGAGGGTGGTGGTGGGGGGTGGTTGTTCGGTCATGGTGTGCGTTGGTTGGTTGTTGAAGCTGTTGTGTATTGAAGCTGTTGCGATCTTGTTGTGGAAGTATGAAGCAAGGGAGTTGCAGAGGTCTTGCGATGGGGACTGTCCGTGAAATTTACGGACGGTTGGTCACCCTAAACTGTGCACCGTGCGGGCGATGGGTTATGGGGTGGTGGGGTTTAGGTATGCGTAAATTGCCAGGCACTGCCCGTGTTTGTGGCCCCCGGCCAGCCCCAAGACTACTTTGCCCTAATCATTTTGCAGGCCAAATAACTGCCGGCAACCCGGTGGCCCCAAACCGGAGCACAGCGGCACACAACCCCTGGACCCCCAAAATGGAACCGGACGCTGCCTCGCTACAAACAAGCCCCGTAAGCCCATCCCTGCTGAGGCCTCTCGCGGCCTCCCCTGACCTGAACATGGTCAGGGGGGATGGACTCGCAGCTACCTTATGTTCTCGTCCCTTCCTAATGGCCGCAGATCACCCAAGGCCAGGCCACCAGAGCGACCCCAAGGCCCTGTCAAGAAATGCAGAAACAAGTTGCTGGGGGTAGAATGTGCAGAGTGATTGACACAGCATATGGGTTTTGGCAACTCGATCAATTGGTCACAACCCTACCAGTACTTACTGAGTTTGCGTGTCATATTCACTGCCTGCCTATATTTCCTCCCAGTCCAGAGATTCGAAGGATCACAACCATGGTGGAGATGAGGACAAAAAAAAAAAAAAAGAAAGAAAGAAATGCAGAAAATCGCCCCCCCGCCCCAACATGCAGCCTCACACGAGGCTCCTCCTCTCCACCACCCACCCCGTTGGGGACACAAGGGGGTGGAAAGGCATGGGCGGGAGAAGCCCAATGTCACTTAACGGGCCGCCCTCTTGAGTGGCCACCTACGGTGGCCTCGGGCGGCCGCAGTTCCTGTGTGACCCTTTAGTATTGCTGATATTGCAGAGGTGGGACATCACGGGACCATGGTAATAAATGGGAGCCTGGCGGATGTTACGACATTCCAGGCACGTAAGCTGTAGCTGCGAACACAGTACACCAGACTCCGTGTTTTTCTTTACTACGCACCCTACACTGACTGTGCTACGTGCACTGGTCCGCTGTGTGTCCGAATGTATGAAGTCGCGTAGAGGACACAACATTGGCGACGAGGGTGTGGGCAGCAAAGTGCCATTCCAGCTCTGTAGCGGGCACGAGTGCAGGGCAGGTGCACGCGGTGCTCGTGCCAAGGAGCGTGCGGAGGGGAGGCTGGGCCCCGCAGCTCCCATACAGGCCTGGTGTCCTGACACAGAGACTCAGGAGGATCACATGACGAGCTGCCCCCAGCGTGGCCTGATCTTGGAAACCACATCAGCGTCACTATTGATAAGGTGAGCCAGGGCACATGGCTGAGCAGCAGTGAGGTTTCACCAAGGCAAGGAGGTAGGCCCACTTTCACATGCTCACGGCTGAGATTGCCTGCAGCACAACAGGGAAGTCTGACACGGCGGTGGATGGCTAGTGGGGGGCACATTACCACAAAGCTAGTAAAGGCCAAGGGAAACACACCATCCGGGGTAGCGACATGTCCTGCTGGCACTGTGAGGGGTACTAGGATTAGAATAGCATGGCCACAATACAGTCCATTGAGCCATTCCTGGTGGAAGGATGGCCCTCTGCCCAGGCACTCCGATGGAAGCAATGGGTAGAGCGCTTTTCTTTTATTCTTCGAAGCCACCAATGTGGACAATGATCAAAGGAGGACCATGCTTTGCATCTAAGGGGGAAAGACATTTACAGGATTGCCAAATCGATAAATGAAGCAGCCTCCAAGACACATCTTACACTAATGGCTGCCCTATCAGCACACTTTGAGCATTAAGGACCTAGCAAGAATGTGTGGCTTCCACGATGAAGCTTAAGAAATATGGGGTCAGATTATACAAGGATGCCCTCCGGGAAAGAATACTAGAGGAATGGGATAAACACTTGGCCGGCATCCTAACCTCAGTACGGACCCAAGAATTATAGCGTGCCAGAGCAGCTCACATGGAGGCAGCTCTACTAAGTCCAGTAAAGGTAGAACCGATCAATGCGATTGTAACTCACACAGTAGCCAAGCCAAGCAGGAAAGAGTACTCAATGATGTGGGTATTGCAGAGGAAGCCCCCACGGGGCAACAGAATGCCCAGCCTGCAGAAAGAGGTGCGCGGGATGCAGGAAAATGAACAGTTTCGAACAGTGGGCCGATCTCGAAAGAATCTGTGTGTCCGACGCTGAAGCCACGTCGAGGACACAACACACTTCAGGGATGGTGTCCTTTAAGAGGTAAGAACTTTCACGTTATTAAATTGAATTAATATAGTTAAAGCAAGCCATTTACGAGGCATTGGCCACATACTGCAACCTCTTTTACTGTTGGCCCTGCTATGCTTGCTGTAGCAACCGTTTGTGAGTGGTCTGGAACAAGGCTGGATTGGTAAAGCGGGCACTCGGACAATGACCGGTTACTCACCGGTAATATTCATTACTCCGAGTCGTAGCCCTCCCCGTCCCAGTCCTAACTACATGAGCATAGCTCCTCCCACCAGAAACTCCCAAGCAACTTGAAACCCATCCCTTCCCTCCAGGCCACACCCATACCCTGAGGCATATAACCCCAAGACCTGCCAATCAACAACCTGTACCCAACAAGCACAAGAAGCCGAAACAGGGAGGGAGGGATGGGAACCTGGACTGGGACGGGGAGGGCTACGACTCGGAGTAATGAATATTACCGGTGAGTAACCGGTCATTACCTCCTCGTCAGCCCTCCCCGTCCCAGTCCTAACTATATGAGCAGATACCAAAGCAATAATCGTCTTCGCTCAGTAGCAAAAACAGACTTTATTAAAGCACAGAAAGTCACACCACCGGAGTAGAACGCAACACAGCGTCCCCAAACCCAGCAGAATCAGTCCCCCCACCCACCAAACGATAATGGGACATAAAGGTGTGCGGAGAACTCCAGGTAGCAGCCCTGCAGATTTCAGCCATGGAAGCCCCCTGAAAACAAGCCCAGGAAGCCGCCACCCCCGAGTCGACCTTCCCTGAACAGACCCCGGAGCCAACACACCACAGGCCTCATACGCAGCACCCACAGCCCATCGTAGCCAACGACTGAGGGTAGCCCCAGAAGGCTTAAGACCCTGACCAGCCAGGCCAAAGGTCACAAAAAGGGATTCCACCTTACGAAACGGCCCAGTACGCGACAAATAGATCTCAAGAGCCCTCTGGACGTCCAAACAGTGCAGCCGCACCTCAACCTCTGAAAGAGGATCAGGACATAAAACAGGCAAAACCAGATCCGCAGAGCAGTGAAAAGAGGAAGGGACCTTGGTAACAAAGGAAGGATCAGGCCGCAGTACCACCCGATCAGGAAAGAAACGTAAAAAAGGGGCCGAACGAAGCAAGGAGCCCAACTCCCCAATCCGCCTAGCCGACGTAATAGCCACCAGGAACAGCACCTTGATCGTCAGAAACCTCAAAGACACCTCCAGTAGAGGCTCAAAGGGAGCCCCCTGCAAAGCACCCAAAACCAGAGGCAGATCCCAACTAGGAGCAAAGGACCGAATGACAGGCTACTGAAAGAAGCAACTCCGCAACAAACGGGACACCAGGGGAACCACCGGGTCACAGACCGAACCCCGAAAGGCCCGAACAGCAGCCCACTGAGCCCTCAGGGAGGGCACAGCCAGACCCAAGTCAAAGCCGTCCTTCAAAAAGTCCAAGACCAGTACCGGATCCACCTCCAATGCAGACCACCCACGCGCCGTACACCAAGACTGAAAAGAAACCCAATGCCGGGCATAGGATTTGAGAGTCGAAGGACGCCTGGACCTCTGAATAAATTCCGCCACAGAAGGAGAACACCCCAACGCCACAAGGTTCATCCTCTCAACAGCCAACCCGCCAGTCTCAGGCGGACCAGACACTCCAGAGACAGAGGGGGAAATGACAAGGGACAAGGGACCACCGGCAACCTCCAGCAAGGCCCCACTGCCAACTTCAATAACAGAGGGAACCAAGGCCGCCTGGACCAATCCGGAGCCACCAGGATCACCGAAGCCCGATCAAATTTGACCTTCAGCAGAACACGCAGCAGCAGGGCAATAGGGGGAAAGGCAGACATCAGGCCCCCCTCCCACCGGAAGGACAGGGCATCCACCCTCCAAACCTCGGCAGAGCGAACCAGAGAACAAAACGTCTCCCTCAAGGCGTTCCGCGGGGCCGCAAACAGGTCCACCACCGGGACCCCGAACCGGGCCATCAGGCAACGAAAGACTTCCTGAGACAGGCACATGTCCGACAGGGAGGGAAACACCCTGCTCAGGCGATCCGCCTCCGAGTTCAAAATCCCAGGCAGATGTAAAGCCCTCAGAGACAACAAGTGAGACTCCGCCCACAGGCCTATACTTTGAGCCAACAAATTGAGGGAAGCCACCCTCGCGCTCCCCTGGCGGTTGATATAACACACCACCACCGTGTTGTCCGACCGCACCATCACATCCCTCTGGAGGACCCAAGGCAGAAAATGAGACAACGCCAACTGAACCGCCTTCAATTCCCGCCAATTTGAGGACATCTCCGCCTCCGGCACAGACCAAAGACCCTGCACAGACTCCTGACCCAAGACCGCACCCCAACCCAGTTCGCTGGCGTCGGTTGTCAGGACCAACCTCACTTGGGACAGAAGGGCGAGCCCTGTAAGAGGTTCCGATCCACCAGCCACCAGGACAACTCCCGGGCGATGGACACACTCCCCGGAACCAACAGCTCGTAATTCAGAGAGGCTGGATCCCAATGCTCCAGAAGATGATTCACGAGGGGGTATAAGTGTAAGCGGGCCCAAGGAACAATCATCACAGTTGCTGACATCAGCCCCTGAACACGCAACCACTGGCGAGCCGTGGAAGACCGAGCCCCCAACACCTTCTTCAGTTCGTGCACAAGAGTCAGTCTGCGGGGCTCCGACAGGAAGACCTTCCCCAACCTGGTGTTGAACTACCCCCCAATGAACAACAGTTCCTGAGTGGGGTGAAGATGGGATTTCTCCAAGTTCAGAATCCACCCGAACCGTTGAAGGAGACTGCAAACCTCCCGGGAATGTGACTGAGCCTGAAGGAAAGAAGAGGAAGAAATCAACCAATCGTCCAAGTAAGGGAAAACCTGTATACCCTTAGCATGCAACAAACCCACCAAGGGCGCCAACACTTTAGTAAACACCCTCGGAGAGGCAGACAGGCCAAAGGGCAATACCTGGAACTGGTAGTGATCCACCCCTACACAGAAACGCAGGAACCTCTGTGAATCTGCGTGCACTGGCACATGAAAATAGGCGTCCCGCAGATCGAGAGAAGCCAGGAAATCTCCCACCGACAGGAAGGGAAGAATCAACTGCAGAGTCACCATTTTGAAGGACCGATGAGGGATACACAAGTTCACCGCCTTCAGATCCAGGACCGGACGGAAGTCCCCATTTGGCTTTTGGATCAAAAATAGGATTGAGTAAACCCCCCGACCCTGTTGACTCACAGGCACCATCACCACAGCACCCTTTGACACCAAGTCCCGAACTCCGTCCAATAGAGCACGACATCTTGCCAGAGACCTGGGAACAGGGGTAGCTTTGAACACATCCATCGGAGGAGTCCCAAATTCTATTCTGTAGCCCAGCCGTACCACCTGTACCACCTGTAGAACCCACAGATCCCGAACGAACTCCTCCCAGACAGGTAAAAAAGAGGTGAGGCGACCCCCAACCGGCACCTCCAAGGAATCCATCACATAGTCACGACTTGGAGGGACCTGCAGAAGAGGAAGCACCTTGTTGACCCCGGGACTTGTGGAAGGAAGGGACACCCCGGCCACGTCCCCTACCACGAAAGGGCTGAGCAGCCATCTTAGATTGAAACGCCTGCCCAAAAGCCCGCTTATTACCCGCAAACTTCCCTTTCTGAGAAGAGCGGACCGGAGCCAACAATTTTTTGTCCTCAGCTGTCTTTTTAATCAAAGCTTCCAACGGCTCCCCAAACAGCTTAGAGCCCGTGAAGGGAATCTTCATCACGGCCGCCTTCTGAGCAGCTTCCGCCTTCCAAAACTTAAGCCACAACTGCCTCCTAGCAGCAACCGAGGCACCAGCAGCCGCCGCCGCAGCACTAAGGGAGTCGAAGGACAAGTCAGCCATGAAACGCAACTGCTGTTCCAACATGGACAAAGACTCAGAGGGATCCTCTTCCTGCATGAGCTGCGCAGAAATACCCTGACAGTCCTTAAGAAGCGACTGAACAAGATAGCTGGTGTAAGCAGCAGACCGAACAGCCAGATTGGAGGCTGCAAAGGATCGCTTCAAGGCCCCCTCGACACGCTTGTCCCCAGGATCAGAAGGCACCGCATCTTCAGACCCCACCAGGCTCTGAGACGCCATACCAGCCAGCAGAGAATCCACTTTCTCACCTAGATCGGGAGCCAATCCCTACACAGGACCGAAGGCCGGCCTTCAAACCGCCCTATCAGAGAAGACTACCAACCTACAAAAGGAAAAGACTGAACAGGGCCCAACTCTAAGGACACGAAGAAACCCGGAAGACCCCGCCCCAGGAACCAGTGAACCCAGAGGTAAGAACTCCCCAACAGAACTGCAGGAGAGCAGACCTAGGGCCCCACAACAGCAGAGCAGCAAGAGGCCAAGACTCGAAATCAAGCCCCATGCAAATCCCTCCAGCAACACAAAAACGGCAATAAAGCAAATTGGACTGCCAGTAGAGGGAGCCCCAACAACAGAAACGCGGGGAAGAGAACACTAACCCAGGAATCAAAGTCGGACTGAACCTAAACATCGGGCCCCCACGGACCAAACAAAGGCAGTCCCCCCCCCCCACCCCGCAGTCCCAGACTCCACCAAGGATTACAGGAAGCAAATAAAAAGGGGGGAAACACGGGCTCGAAGAAACGAGCACCGAGAGTAAAGAGAAAGAGAAGCCAAACCGGCACGCCCTCGGCGCGCAGAAAAAGCCAGCCACACACCCCCGCTCCCTCCCCGGGTGTACCCGCTAGAGCAGGGAACGAAACCGGAAGAGGGGAGGCTGCAGCAGGGAGTCACCACCCCACACCAGGCAGTCCGGACCCCCAACCCCACGGTCCCGCTACAGCAGGGACTCAAAGCAAATGCCCACAAGGAAAAATAAAAACGGGCACAATAGGGGTTAAAAACGGGCGCTTAACATCCCGTCTCACACTTACCAGAAAGGAGGCCAATTCCAGTGCCCCCCTCGATGAAGTCCGCTCGGAAGTGATTCCGCAGAAAAAACAAACAGGTTGTTGATTGGCAGGTCTTGGGGTTATATGCTTGGGAGTTTCTGGTGGGAGGAGCTATGCTCATGTAGTTAGGACTGGGACGGGGAGGGCTGACGAGGAGGTAATGGCCGAGGGGCCGGTATCGAAGTTCCAGCTGTGCAGCCTGGGGGGCAATTTGGGCTGTGTCTGGTGTGTTCAGATGTCGCCAGCGGCCCAGTGGGGCCCTGAGTGGTCTTTCTGGAGGCAGATGAGCGTCCATTACCCCCCTTTTATCAACAGGCAGAGTTGTCACTCCCTTTCTCTCGCTGGGCCGGCCAATTAATGTGTGCATACTGAGCGGGGGAAGGGGGCTTGAGCAGAAGTGGCCTCACTTGTTTTCCGGTGCTTATAAAACTTCACCGAAGTAGCGTTTTGAGGAAAGGCAATTTGCATGTAGGGTGCTCGGGCCGATTTTCAATCCTAATACAACCCTGGCCGGGGTTGTACCGGGGTTGCTTGTCATCAAAATGGAAAGCCGAGGATACACACACAAGCCGGAAACTCACTCCCCTGCAGAGAGGGATGAGCGCTGCAGTAGTGCGAGGTGGTACACGCCCCTCAGCCTAATTTAAATATCCAAATCATGTTCCAAATGTGATTTGAGAGGCAAAAAGGCTATTTTCAGCCCCAGCTTTAGCTGTGCTACTATTAATGCTGCTGCCGGGGACGAGATTGGAGAAGCCTAACAAACATCCAAAGGGAAGAAATGCTTCTCCGGAAATACTATGTGGTCGCGGCACCGAAAGAGAAGATTATTGCTGTATCTCCTAATGACCTGCAGCAATTGGTGGACAGAGTAGTATCAGCTACTGTACAGCTGCAGAAGACAACATTCAACATTGTAGTACTAGTAATAATCTTTATTCGGCAAAATTGTTCACCATAAAAGAGTACATATACACAATAAATATTCAATTCCCCCGCTAAAACAATAAAATATAATACAGCATAAAAGATATCCTGGGATAAGGAATGCTCCACAGTCACTAATTTAAGTGAAGGTATCTTCGGTTACGTGCATCAGTCCGTTGGTAACCTAGACTGCAATTTCAGTAACCGGGAGCGCGTCAGCCAAACGCTACCCAAAAATTTTGCCACCCCACATATCATGACAGTAGATGATGAATCGGTAGAAAGTACACGTAATGCCAGACTATGACACCTCAACCCCAGCTCCCTACATACAGGTTTCAACCAGATTTTCCGGGCCACTTTGTAGGCGGGACAGGCAAAGAATAAGTGGGCCACAGTTTCCTTTGGTGCTGCACAGCCTGGGCACGAACGCAAGGGGGCACCAGATTTGGACCACCTCATGGTGAAATCATGCACCGGGAGCGTCCCGTACCTCAGTTTAAGATATAGCGCTCTATCTAGGGGTTTGGTTATCAGGTCTAGGAAGGGTTCTAGTTTTTTCACCCATTTAAATTCCAAAAACCGATCCGTGAGTGAACCCACATCCGAACCAATCAGTGCCTCGCCCTGTACCCAATCCCAGTAAAGCTTTTTAATCACTTCCTTGGGCGGCGGCATCTGAGAATCCGATGCGTCTCTTAGTCCTAGTTTAAGGACCAGGTCTCTCACATTATTCAGCCATCCAATTTTTTTGCCAGTGTCGAGCAATAGAAGGTCATCCAACCCTTCAGCGTATTTAGCAAGCTCCTCAGTCCTTCTTAAGCGGGTCCAGAAAAGCAATGGGCGTAGCCTCACCAAGTCCTTAAGGGCTCTTCTGCCCAAATCTAATCTCAGGGGGATCAATGGAGTGGAAGCTGGAAGGGCCACCACCTTCCTCAAGAAGTTATTTTCCGCTATGCAGAGATCAGATACATTTTCGAACCCCCAGAGCTCGGAGCCATATAATGCCGCCGGGAGTATCTGGCCCTCATAAATCGCCATGGCCGGGGAGACAGGTTTACTACTTGACTCGCGAAGCTCCCTCAGAGTCACCCCAGATACTCTTTGGTGGCTGAGTAACATTTTGGCCAGGTGGTCCTTCCAGGTCATTCGACTATTTATCCGAACTCCAAGATAGTCAAATGAATCGACCATCTCCAGGGGAGCCCCATTAAGCGAAAAGTTATTTTTAAATCTTTTGGAGGGTGAGAATGCCATCAATTTAGTTTTCGAGGTATTGATGATTAAGCCTCTGTTAGTGCAGAAGGAACTAAATTGATTCAAGAGTTTTTGCAGACCCACTGGGGATTTGGAGATCAATAAGGTGTCGTCGGCGAAGAGTAAAGTGGGGATTCTTTCCCCTGCCAGGGATGGGGCATCCGACTCTTCCCCTTTCAGATGGTCCACCACTCCATTCACAAATAGGGAAAAAAGAGTCGGGGCCATAACACAACCCTGGCGTACTCCCCTCCTCACATGGACCCTATCCGTTAGCTGGCCCTGTGTACCCCATCTGATCCTCGCATAATTCCCCTCATGGAGTTTTACGATTAAACTCAGGAGTCTACTTGGGAATCCCATCCCTCCTAGGATCTCCCACAATTTAGCCCGGGGGACCAGGTCAAAAGCTGTTTTAAGATCTATGAAGGCCATATATAAACTGCCTTTTTTGATGGTAACTGCCTTCCAATAGATAACAAAAAAGCGAAAGACCTGGTCCATCGTGCCTACCTTTCTTCGGAAACCCGCTTGGAGGTGGGAGAGGATGCTAGCCTCCTCCATCCAATCGCCAACCCTTGAGATGATGACCCTGCCGACCACTTTCTGGATTATGTCTATCAGACTGATAGGTCTGTAGTTGGCAGGGTCATCCCTTGCCCCTTTCTTAAACACTGTTACCACCTCGGCCCCCTTCCAAGAATCTGGCACCGGGTGTCCCCTAGCAATCAAATCATTATTGTGGCGATTAAATTGGCCCAAGCCAGAGGTTCCGCAATCAACAGGTCCCCAGGGATCCCATCCGGACCAGCCGCCTTCTTGGGGGTTAGATGTCTAATAGCCATTGCTACTTCAGAGGCCGTGAATGGGAGATCATCCATCCCTGTGGTAACCCCATCTCCAAAACTTGCTACCCCGGGACTGTTTATCTCTTCATTACCGCCATATAGGGCTAAAAAGTGGTTAAACCATTGCTGGCTAGTTATGTGAGCTGCTAATGGTTGCGATCTCCCCTGCCTGGCTCTGTTAATCAGATCCCAAAAAAGGTTCGGGTTCCTCCTGCTCACAGCATTAGTTAGGTCTTGCCAATGCTGTTCCTCCCATTCGCGTTTAGCCAGTGATAGTACTTTCAAGTAGTCCTTCCTAGCCGCTCTAACTAGCAAAGGATCCCTAGAAAGTAAGGCTTTTGTCAGATTTTTCCTTTTGCCCTTACACTGGTCCGAATACCAAGGTTTATTTGTGATGGGAGGTGTGGTGTTTTTCCTATGGCTTTTCCCTTTGGAGGTAAAGAAGTGACTAACTTGCTCTATTGTGGCTTTATAAGCTGAGACAAGGGAAGTGTGCGGATTCATACTAATCTGATTTACACAATCCCAGACCTCCAGATCCGAGCACAGGCCCTCCACCAGGGATTTAATGGTCCCTAGATCATCCTCCTTCAGGTTTGCCTTGTCCCATTTCAATCTGCGGTTTTTATTGTATGGGATAATCTCTTCAGTTATTTTTGTGTGGGCATTCGCCCTCCTGTCTTTAGAGATGCCCCAGTTGAACTTGCTACACAGGGGGTTATGGTCGCTATCCTGACTTGGCAACACCTCCATATCAATTAGGTCTGCCCACAAGCTAACATCCATTAGGATGTAGTCAATTTGGGACGGCCCAGTAAGCCTATTGAAAGTCAGTGCACCTGCCCGGTCGGACATAGTCCTGCCATTGAGGGCTCTTAACTTATGATCCCTTGTTAGTGCATTGATTTGGATTGCCCTAGCTGACCATTTTCTAATAGGGGGCAGGGACAGGGTTGGAATGGACCATTTTGAAACTTCATCTTCAATACCCAAGGGATCGTCCCCAAGGAGGGGTTCAAACGTGCAATTGAAATCCCCCCCCCCCCCACAATGATTTTCGCTGTTGGGGGGCAGGTAGCTAAAGCTGAATCCAAAGCTGATAAAGTTGAAGAGGCGGTATCCCCAGGTGCCCCTCTGGCATACACGTTAAATAGATCAAGCCTGCATCCCTCTACGTGTCCCCTAGAAGAGAGGTGAAGTATGTCACTACACTCCAACTCATGACGTGTGACCACCCAGTCCAGATCTATTTTTATCCAGACCGTGAGGCCTCCCGCTGGTCTACCCTTCCCTCTACTTACTGCTGGCAAAAAGTGGGTGGTGTATCCCGATTTATTTAGGGGTAGTAGGCTCCAGGTTTCCTGGAACAGGCAAACATCGAACTTCTCGATGAATGTGTGCCATTCAGGTATATCCAGCTTCCTTTTTAACCCCGCTACATTCCAAGATAACAGGTTTATTACCCGTTGACCCTTGGGCACCTTGGTGTAGACCCCCTTGTTCCCCCCGTCATTACCCACCGCAGTCATGCAGCCACCCACCTCCTGAACCAAGGGATTAGGGTTTGCAGGGCAGCTAGCCGTGCTGACCATACTCCCGGCTACCGAAGAAGCCTCAATAGTGATGTTGGTAATGGCAATTTGAGTTAAATGGGATCTATCTTGCCCTATATCTATACTGCCACGTGATCGTGGGGCCTCCATGCCAGGCGGACCGACTCTCTCCCCCCCTGGGCAGTGAACATCAATCGCAATCTTCCAGCCCAGAGAGCTGCGAAAACCGATTATAAGAGTCCAAGGGGGTAAAGGGTCTTAGATGTTCCATCCTGGTGTCGTGGTTCATTGTATGTCTACGGGGCACTGTGGTCCAGGCAGTGTGATCAGCCGCCAAGGCGAAGTACTGCCCATACTGGGGATACTGGGGATAATTATTGATGTAAGGCAAAGTAGGGGGTGGCCTATAGGAGTGGAACTTATTTTGATATTTAGGAGGAAAGGCCTCTGTCCTGGGATAGAAATACGTTAGGTCCCGAGGGATGATTCGAGTGTCCCCATTTCCAGGTGGCCAGTTTAAGATGTAGTCTACTGCCCGAGGGTCTCTAAAGTTAACCACCACTAGGTCCCCCTCTATATCTTTACGCCTGCTACCCAGCCAGTTAATCCTTCTGACATGGACTATATCTCCATCTATATTGTGTGTTATGGGCCTATATGTCCTCAACCAATGAATGATTTTATTTTTAAGTTCATCATATCCCTCCTTCCTACTTTCTGCTAATGGTGGGACCCCGCTCAAGACCACCACAAAGGGTACTGCTTCTGGGGGAATTTCCACTTGCGGCACCTTTTTCCGGGTCTCTAGTATATCTGCCTTCCCCTTGGTCGTTCTGTTTATTACTTATCGGGCCTTTGACACTGGCCTTTTAGGGTCACCACCCGTTTCAATTACTGGTGTGTTTAGGTGTTTAGGAGGGGGTGGATTTTGGGAGCCGAGATCGGCCCTACCCTGGGGCTGTGACTTGTGTTTGGTCGGCTGAGGTGGGGCAATTGGGGTGTTAGCATCAACGGTAGCGGGAAGCCTGGCCGGAGGTATGGGATGCGCCACCCCACTCCCCTGGGCTTTGGTTAGAGTAACCATGCTGTTTATAGCAGTCTCCAAAATAGTCAGTCTAATTTCAACCTTTTTAATGGACTCATTAATAGGTAAAAGGAGAGATCTTAACAGAAATTCCAAATTCCCTATTAATGACAGGGGAGATGGAATATCTGGTGCTACAACCCCAGCATTGCTATCAGAATCCACGGCCTGTATAGCTACTTCAGATGGATCCGCTTCCCAACGGCGGTGCTACTGCTAGTGCAAAATCCGGCCCCTCAGCTAGGACACTCTCAATTTGAATGGGAGTTTTTAGCCCTTTACCAAAATCAGAGTGCGGGATTTTAGCTTTACCTTGGGCCGCCCTTGATTTCCTCCTTTTTTTACTTGGTGGAGGACGATGAATCTGGGCAACAACTAATTGCTTAGGTTTCTGTTTCCTAGGCTTGGCTGTGACTGTGATGCGACCGGGGCTAGGGGTAGGGTAAACAATTGTAATATGATCCGACGGCAAGCAAGGTGTGGGTGTAAACTCACGCAGCAAAAGGGGAACACCTTCTTGGCTAGCATTATCCCCACTCATGTCTAGCGAGCCTCCCTCCCGGGTCAAAACAAGAGGAGTACTGTCAGTGAGAGGTCTGGTTTTCATGCTCTCAACTGAGCGACGCCGCTCAGCCCTGCGCTCAGCTAAAATAGTCATTATCAACCTCGCTCAGTACCTTGGGAAAGTAGTTGTCCAAAGACCCATTGCGTAGTCTTTCTTCCCAGGGGTTTCCTCTTCTGTCGGCATAACCAACGTTGTCAGGGCACGGTCCACTGTACTGCAGATGTTAAGGGGTAGGCCCAGCCCAGCCTACTCTGGCCTACGAGGGCCTCAGAGGGCCCGCCCTTTGCCCCGAGCTCCGTCCCGCTCGTGTCCCGCTGCGCGAGACGGTTATGATGATTTTATACTCCTGGGTAAAGGGTGAGGCGGTGCCGCTGCGGGAAGAGGCTGCAGGTGTGAGAAGTGCCTCGCAGTCCCGCAGCGGTGTGGGCGGTGAGGGCGGGTCCTTCCTCTAGCGGCAGCAGCTCCCTCTGCTAAGCCGCGTCCCAAACAGCAAAAGGGTTCAGCTCCTGAAACGATCCTCAGAGGAGCAGCCCAACTCGCACACAGGTCAGCCCACACTCGGTTTGAGTAGCACCCGCGCAGCGGGTGCTGCGAAAGTTAATACAGCTCCAGGCGGGGGGGCGGGGCCGCTGCGGGAAGAGGCTACAGGTGTGAGAAGTGCCTCGCAGTCCCGCAGCGGTGTGGGCGGTGAGGGCGGGTCCTTCCTCTAGCGGCAGCAGCTCCCTCTGCTAAGCCCCGTCCCAAACAGCAAAAGGGTCCAGCTCCTGAAACGATCCTCAGAGGAGCAGCCCAACTCGCACACAGGTCAGCCCACACTCGATTTGAGTAGCACCCGCGCAGCGGGTGCTGCGAAAGTTAATACAGCTCCAGGCGGGGAGGTGGGGCCGCTACGGGAAGAGGCTGCAGGTGTGAGAAGTGCCTCGCAGTCCCGCAGCGGTGTGGGCGGGTCCTTCCGCTAGCGGCAGCAGCTCCCTCTGTTAAGCCGCGTCCCAAACAGCAAAAGGGTCCAGCTCCTGAAACGATCCTCAGAGGAGCAGCCCAACTCGCACACAGGTCAGCCCACACTCGGTTTGAGTAGCACCCAACATTGTTTCATTCAATGGAGATGAGTGTGAGCCAGAATTACAAAAAGGCAAATCTGTGCCCTGGAAAATCGACTCAAATCATAAACCACATCAAGAACAAAGTACATTTCCCTGATGAAGAACAACCAGGCACTGCAGACGGAATGTTTGAATCATATGGGCTCCAAGCTCCAAAGGGTGACACCAAAATTAGAGTAAAGAGGGGAATTAAAGTTCAGAGACTTTAACCCAGAAGCATTATTTCAAATAATTCACCCAACAAAAGATCAAACAAAAAGGTCAATCTTGTTGGAAGGTGCGACAATGATAATTCGTAATCCAGTTGCCACAAATAGAAAGCGGTTCCTCATTCCTCTTTCCAAGGGAACATGCTTTAGGAGAGTTAAGACCAATTCTGGATGAAGTAAATTACTATTGAGAATAAAAAAAATAATTTAAATGACATTTTACAAACTGTTTTCCGCCTAATTTTGGCGGAGATTATTTGCTGCTTCTAGATTTTCAGGATGAATACTTTCATATTCCCATTTATTCAGAATCAGAAAAGTATCTTTGATTTGCTCCGGAATGAGCACTACCAGTTCAGAGTACTTCTCCTTAGGCATTTAAAGCGCTTAGGGAGTTTTCACAAAGGTACTGACTTCTGAAAAAGCTCATTTACAATAATAGGGTTTTTACATTTTTTCCTATTAAGAAGATTCCGGGGGGGACGATGCGGATACTGCTAATTCCAACCTCTGCAAACATATCACCGAGGCACTTGACTGCACGGCTCCACTCTCTCGCGCTAAAGTAGGTGGCCGCACTCAGAAAACTGCCCCGTGGTACAGTGATGAGCTGCGGCAGCACTGAAGCGAGTAGAAAGGCAATGGCGAGTGGCCCTTTCGACGGAAACCAGGGAGATTTATCTAACTGAGAGGCGACTCTATCACGGACTAATCAGGAAGTCCAAAGCTGTACACTATGCCACCAGAATCAGTGAGGCTGGCAACTCAACGAGGGAGCTTTTCTTGCTTTATAAATCTCTCTCGGGTGGGATACCAGCTACTGCCCCAGATGAGTGTTCGGCGGAATCTTGTGATAAGATCGCGAACTTTTTCGCCGAGAAGGTAACTAAAATCTACTCGTCATTTCCTAATCACCCCATGGCAGGGACTGAGTTCGTGGAAATCCTGAGGGATTGGGGGAATAGACACAGACTGACTAACTTCGTTACCCCGCCCCCAGAGGACCTCTTAAAGATATATAAATCTATCAAGTCCGGATCCCCTCGGGACCCCCCACACCTAAACGGCTAGCCAATAGCTTGCCAGTGTTGGAACCTTACATCAGGCATCTGTTAGACCTGTCATTTAAGACTGGGATAGTGCCTAGAGACTGGAAGCAGGCGGTGGTTCTACCCTTGAGGAAGAAATCAAACATCAGTTTCGAAAAATTAGAGAACCTCGGACCTATCTCCCTTCTGCCCTACCTGGCTAAAGTGGCAGAAAAAGCGATTAACGTACAACTGATGGATTTCGTGGCCTCCTGCATGACACCCAGTTTGGTTTCCGTCCCCGCCACTCTACCGAATCGGCGCTCCTGATGGCAGTGGAGACCCTACGCCAGGGGGTGGATGAAGGGCAGACCATGGCCCTCATCCTACTGGACCTAAGTGCGGCATTCGACACTGTAGCACATACCACCTTGCTACAGTGTCTGAATAATGGTGGAATATCGGGTACTGCACTTAGATGGTCCTTCCTGACGGGGAGAGGCTTCCAGGTCCGCCAGGGTGATTGCTATTCCGGGGAGATTTCTTTGGGACAGGGCGTGCCCCAGGGCTCGCCACTGAGCCCTACCCTGTTCAATCTTTGTCTCCCCCGTGGCCTCTATTGTGGAGGGTCATGGCCTGCACATAGTATCCTACGCCGACGATACGTAGCTGGCTATCTCCCTATCGCGCGAACCCGGTCTTGCGGTGGACCAATTCAGAACCTGTATGCAGGAGTTGTCTACCTGGGTGTCCACCAATTGCCTCAAATTGAATGCCAATAAGACCGAGGTGCTCGTGGTGGGGGGGCGGGGAGTCCAGCTGTGTGGTCGTTGGCGTGGTGGCCCTCCTGCCTAGGCGAGGTTCCAACACCCTGTCGGGAAGCTAAGAATCTTGGAGTTTGGCTTGACGATGATTTGTCCTTTGGACCCCAGATAGGCCGTGTGGTGGGTGTCTGTTTCAGCGCCCTAAAAAGTTTGCGGAAGGTCTTCGATCTACTTCCCATGTCTGCCCGCAGGACGCTGGTATATACCCTCGTCACTAAAAGATCGGCCTCCAAAGTAGCCCTTCAGACTCTTCACTGGCTTCCAGTGAAGAGCAGGGTCGAGTTTAAGGCCCTCTGTACCTGCCACTGTATCCTTAATGGGAGGGCACCAGCACCACTCCAGAGCCTGGTCTCCAGATACGAACCTACGCGAGCCTTGCGTTCCTCCCATGGTGGCCTACTAAAGGTCCCTAGGACAAGAAAGGCTCGCATGGGAGGCAGATCATTTCGCTACTTGGTGGGGAAGGGCTGGAACGCCTTACCCTTGGATCTTCGCCTAGAATTGTCTGAAACCGACTTCAGGAAGAAGCTAAAAACACATCTCTACACACGATAACTCTAGCTGACTCTGCGGCCTGCCTGTATGAGTTTTGTCTGTCTTAGCGCAGGGACACGCTAGCTGAGCGTAACCGCGCTTTATAAAACTCCCTTATTATTATTATTATTTGTTGATTTGCGATCCTTCTATGTTAAAGGATGAAGAAAAAGTAGAGATAGTTTGCACAACTCAAGAATTTGGTTTCTTGTTGAATTGGATGAAGTCACATCTGATGACAGCACAAGAGCATGAGAAAGTATTTCTCTTAAGAGACTCTACGCATAGTTTCTTCAGTCCCGGCTACACTTTCTCCTATAAACAGACTGGCCAACAGCAGAACAGTTCTTGACATTCCAAAATTTGACTTTGGCAGTGATAGGTGTGGTGCCATGGTCTCGGTTGCATGTGAAACCTAGAGGGTGGCATCTCATCAACCACTGGAACCCAGTTTCTCTGAACAATCAATCAGTTTCTATAATGGAATGTCTGGGACAGGACATGATTTGAACACCAACTGCACCATGAAGTCCCAGGTCAATGCTGTCACCTCCACATCCTCTGCATGTTGTGTAAAATCTTCAAGTGGCTCCTACTGGACAATAGACATACAACCACACAGGTCCTAATCACAAGCTTATTGGACTATGGCAATGCACTCTACACAGGCATCCTAACCCATCTTCTTCACAGACTTCAAACCATCCAAAACGCTGCCGCCGGAGTTGTCCTTGTCCTCTCGTGCCAAACCCACACCATGCAACTTCTCAGAGAGCTCCACTGGGTCCCCTTCCAGAAGCGCTGGCAGTTCAAACTTCTCACACACGTATTCAAGTCCTTACAATACACAAGACCTGCATATCTCAGTCACCGGCTTCACTTCCACCAACCCACCGTACAACTTTTCTCAGCATCACTCTCACACACCCCCCACATCCACAGAAGCAGAACAGGAGGTCGATCATTCTCCTACCAAGCTGCCAAATTATTGAGCGACCTCCCGCAACACACCAGGGCTTCTTCCTCACTTTGTGAATTCTTTAAAAGGCTGAAGACTTCGCTATTTAATTAGCATGATGAAAAACTTTGCACACCATGGTAAATTACATTTGGATTCAAACGAAAGTGAAAGTAATCGGACGGAGGCAGAGGGGAAAGCACAGGAAATAAAAACAAGCAACTTAATGACCCGTGACGGAGGAGACAGATGGCGGCTGGGCGCGTGCAAGCTTGCGTGAAACCAAGCGTATAGCACGCCAGTAGCACTTTGAAAACTCACCTACTAAATGTCTCGGTCAGACCAGCGCATGTGCTGGATCAGGCGAGACCTAAAAAACTAGTATGTAGGTCAACTACCTTCAGAGTACTAAAGTCGATTCATCCAATGGAAATATCAAAAGAACCCAAGTCATGGCCCCTGGAGCCCCGAGGACTGCAAAACAGATGATCTGTAACAATAACCGAAAACAAAAAGTTCAGAAACTAAAAGAGGACACAAGTAGGCAGTCACTGGTGTAAATACAATCAAAGGTGAGTAGAGAACCAGAACCCAAAGATACTAAATACATATATAACAATCAGTGTCACACATCCTTTGAGGACTAATAATACAATAGGAATTTGTGTAAAGTGACATTGCAAAAAAAGAGACATCAGAAAACAGGCGCCAGACAACAGAGTTAATAAGTGCTGGAACTTAGTACATGGAAGCGTCCACATATCAATAGTGTAAATTAAAAAATTTAAAAGCCATGCAGCATGCCACTAAATTAAGTCTTCTAAATCCCCTTCCAATCACAGTGAAAAAAATAAGATGTACTCATACTTAATTTAAAGTTAACATGCACAAATGTCACAACACGATATGGTTCAAACGTATATTGCAGGGACCCTGATAAGTCCAAGTCTCTAGAAAGCTGTTAAGTTCTCACCCGTCGATGTCAACTGGTGTCCCTGGAGACAGAGAACCAAGAAAAAATATACCGTAAATATCAAAACCAAAGGCAACTTCCCGCTGTCACACACTCGCTATTAGAAACTCACCTAAGTGTAAAGATAGCGGAACGCCCTGGGTTAAGCGTATATGTATAGTCACATGCCATTGCGGCGTTGCTCCTTATATCTAGTATTGAAGTCTCTGTTAGGGGTAATGGACACAAGGAAAGACAATAGGCTGGTCCGATGATTCCACCTGTATAACCCAAAATATGACATCATCGCATAGGCGCCATTTTGGAGTGGGGTCTGAATAAGAAACATCAAATGAAAGAAAGTCGTAAGGACCAAAATAAATAGTAATAATAGTTTATTTATAGAGCGCCTGGCTACCTCAAAAAAGGTAAAAGCACGTCAGCAGGAGTGGGAAGATCCCGGACTAGAGTTTGTATAGCCAGGTTTTCAGGCCTCTACGAAAGATTGGTTCAGATTTCTCTGTGCGTAACCAGATCGGGAGTGTGTTACAGTTTTTGGCAACTAGGTAGGCAAATGAGTGAGCGCCCATTCTTGACTTTCTTATCCTAGGAATCTTGAGTAAATGCGGTCCTGTCGATCTTAACTGTCGACTAGGATTGTGCGGGGTGAGAAAGTCGCGCAAGGAGCTGGGGCCTTTCCCATGTATGCTCCTGTGACAGAAACACAAAGCTTTGAAAAGACTTCTCTTCCCAATTGGCAGCCAATTAAGGGAATCAAGGGCTTTTGTCATCGAAGCACGGCTAGGTAGATTAAGAACAATTTGTTGGAGGCGTTTCAGACAGTCTTTTGGCACACCAAGCTATAATACATTTCCGTAGTCCCGTTGCGAGGTCACCAAGGTGTGGACTATGGTTTTCTTCGCTGATACGAGCAGGATGTGTAAGGTTTTTTTTAGGCATCTTAAGGGTGCTAAAGCATCTCCCTGCCACCTTTCTAGTGTGAGACTCCAACAAGAGTTTAGGATTGAGCCACACTCCCAGGTATATAAATAAAAATAAGAAAGTCTTTGAGTTTAAAAACTCAACAGCTTCACAACGTCAGTGTCAGTGCCCTTGAAAAGCAAGGACTTTTGTAAACGCGTAACCATAAGTAAATCAAGGTCTATGTAAATGCCAATGGGTAAAAGAGGCGGGCATGCTAGAAGTACACGAACACATTTTTAGAAGTAAATGTATTTGGTCTCATCCAGAATTAAATTCATATTGCATGTGACAAAAATATAGCATCTGTTGATGACATCAAAACTGCCCCGAACCTATGACAGTACGGTCAAACCAACTAACGTTGACGGAAGTCTGACGGCTAGACTGCCGACTTTGGAGCTGGGAAATCAAGGTTTGAGCCTCGGGGTCATGTCCACATCCTGTGATTCTGGTCAAATCACTTAATCTCCCCGTGCCTACCAAAAAAATGAATGTGTCCTTGTTTAACGTAACTGGTGCTCATGTAAAGCGCTCCAATACCTTCGGGTCGAGTTCGCGCTATATAAATCTGCCTAAAAAAACGTGCATTCTGCAGGCTAAGACTGGTCACTTGGAAATGGACAGTGTAGCTCTAAAAAACATGGGATGTTCGGGCCATGTTGCCACAGATATATAGGAGATTAGACACCACAGTACAAGAACATCTAACGCTAGGCACTTTGGTAATTTTTCTAAGTGGTGTTAAGATAAAAGCATAGATAGAGTATCTTATGATGGGTTCATGTAAAACATTGCAATATCTGCAATTAGAGATCCATTGTTAACTATTCATGCATATACATAGTATGGGCAGGCCTGATCAGCCATAGAAATACTAGCTAACATGTTACAACATAGTTTTTCCACTGAATCATCCACCCAGGGCTAGCTTTAAAGCTGGTGGCACCCCGTGCGACAATGTTTGTTGGTGCCCTCCCATGCCCCCCTTTTCCATTAATTCCCCACCACCTCCCTTTAACAGTGACCCACAAGTATCCATAACCACTCTCATTCTTTTCTTTTGTGTAATAGTGCTACTCATACAAGTGTTGGGTGTCAGAGCACTGGACGTTACACATGTTACACAGAGACAATGAATCACACGTGTAAATCAGTTTATAAGATATGTTACTTCAGAAAGAGGACTACAAGTTATAGGAATCACATGTCATCCATACTGGTAGTAAGTATACTTTAAGAGTCCTTGATCTGAAGAAACACAAACTCAGTATTTAAAACGTACCACCATGGTTTGGGGTGTCTTTACTAATAAGAATTGATTTCTACCCAAATGGAACCCTTTTTTGCAACATAAGGCTAATGAAGGACTGGGGAAAAAATCATAACACTCTAACCTCTACCATGCAGTTTCCACGCAGCTCTTTGATGACAGTTAATAGCTAACTGTTCTATATGAAGATGTTAATTTATAAATTGTAAGAAATAAAAAGATATTGCAGACAAAAGCAGTAACCCACTGAGCTATTTATATTATATGCTTTTCTGTGATGTGCGTGGTACGCGTTCTTTGCAGCAGACATATTCACCCTCTACTGTCCTTTATGATGAGCCAAAACTTCCACTAGACAAAACCCGAGCTCTCTCTAGAAGGCCCATTAATCACCAGAGTTATCTTGCCATTTTTATTGTTGCCTGGAAATTGCTGGAGGCAAGGAACGCTGCAGCAGGTGCTTTTAAATCCACAGTGTATAAGACAACACAGCGCCCCCTGAAGTCAGTGCCTGGTGCTGTGGCACCAATTCCACCGCCCTAGTGCTAGCCCTGCTTCCATCTGCCCAACCCATATTACCATCTTGAGATCTGCCACGGATTTTAAATCGCACCCAGACTGCCATCCTCACCGCCACCGATGACATCAGGACCCTGCTGGACAATGGCGAGACCGCAGCACTCATCCTCCTCTCTGCCGCCTTTCGACACCGTCTGCCACTGCACACTACGTGCACGCCGCAGGGATCCGAGACAAGGCTCTGGATTGGACAACCTCCTTCCTCTCCGGCAGAACCCAGAGCATCCGCCTCCCCCCATTCTGTTCCAAAGCCTCCGAGATCATCTGCGGTGTACCCCGGGGATCATCCCTCAGCCCGACGCTGTTCAACATTTACATGGCCCCGCTCTCACACGTAGCCCGACAGCACAACCTCAACATAATCTCCTACGCCGATGACACTCAGCTGATCCTCTCCCTCACCAAGGACCCCAACACCGCCAAAACCAACCTCCACGAAGGAATGAAGGCCGTCACCGACTGGATGAAGACCAGCCGTCTGAAGCTGAACTCGTACAAGGCGGAGGCTCCAACCCTTCAGCCTGGGACGATTCCTGTTGGGAAACGGCACTGGGGGCAGCCCCGACACCCACCGACCACGCACGCAACCTGGGAATCATCCTCAACTCAACGCTCTCAATGACCAAGCAAGTCAACACAATCTCCTCCCCTTGCTTCAACACCCTCCGCATGCTCCGCAAGATCTACAGATGGGTCCTGATAGATAAAAGAAAGACAGTCACCCAGGCCCTCGTCAGCAGCAGACTCGACTACGGAAATGCCCTCTACGCAGGAGCCCCGACCAAGCTCATCAAAGGACTACAACGCATCCAAAACTCCTCGGCACGACTGGTCCTCGACGTACCACGCCATGGCCACATCATCCTCCTCCTGAGAAACCTGCACTGGCTCCCCGTCAACAAGGAGATATCCTTAAAGCTCCTCACCCACGCACACAAGGCTATCCAAAATCCGGCCAAGCCTACCTCAACAGACGGCTCTCCTTCTACATCACCAACCGCCAGCTATGATCCGCCGACCTCTCACTCGCCACCGTCCCGCGCATCCGAAGAACAACCACCGGTGGGAGATCCTTCTCCCACCTTGCCACCAAGACATGGAACACCCTCTCACTGAGCCTATGACAGACCCAAGACCTGCTGACCTTCAGGAGGATACTCAAGACCTGGCCCCTTCAAAGGTGACTTTCTTCTTAGCAAAAGCATCTACTAGACCTCGAGGAGAGATATTGGTGTTAATGTTAAATTCGTTAGCACCATGCTCACTCCGTGGAGCTCCTGATTCTTGCATGCATGGGCCCTGCATGCACTGAACGATGCTCCGCACTCTAGCACAAGGTTGCTGGTGCTACGTTGACTACATGGCAAGACAAGTTGTTTATACTTCTGGGCCATTTGGTAACGGAACCCCCATATGCTTTACCCTTTTATTTTTTGCAAAAAGGGACGAAAGAACAGAAGGGGAGTTAAGTCTCTTGGATAACTCTGTGAGCATCTAATGGTTGGAGATCTATATGACAAGGACTATATTGTTAGAAGTATTTTTATTCCTCTGGGACATGCTAATACAAGTTGGCTGTAATTTGGTTCCAGGTCATGCTTGGTCCTTTCAGTCGTAGTCACTATATAAAGGGAAATTTTTTATTCTTCCATTTATAGCAATTCTACGAGGATTCAGTCATCGTCGTGTCAAATACCCCTTGCACTCCAGTCCCTTGTTTCTTCTTTCCGGTTATGTTTGCTTTTATTGTGCTTGCTTTTTTCCTATTTCCTGACTTAGTTACCATCTTTATCTTTGCTTCTTTCCTTTGGAGCTCTTTTGGGTACCAGTGCCTAGCATCTCCTTTCTATCCTTTAGTCAATATGGAGGACAGTGCTAAGGATGCTGGGGAAGCCATCCCCCCATCATATCTGCTCCAGACAACAGAGTTAGATAAGAGAGGTGCGACCTACCATTAGCAAAGATGCGCCTTTGAGGTCGTTGAAGCATTGGTTGATTAGTTTCTCTAAGACTTTTTCTGGGTATGGAGGAGGGAGATGGGTCTGCAATTGGAAAAATCATTGATGGCATCACTGTGCACGGTAAGGGCGAGAATTCTAGTTACATCAGTTAACTTTAATTGTGAATTTCAGTTTTCTGTTTTTTAGTTTATATTGCTATTTTTAACTGACACCTTCACCTAAATATAACAGCACTTTAAATGTGGTTTTTCCAGTCAATTCCTTATGTTGTCTTAAAGTAAAATAAGGCACTCCCATACCTAACTTATTTAAGTGAAGCACCTTGCATTAATCCAGACATCCCTTATGGTGATTTTAGTGGTCTACGACAATTTTAGAAAGCTCTCTGTGGTAGCTATGGAGAGCAGCCTTCAGGTTTATGTGGAAAGAGTGTTGAACAACTTATTTTACCTGATCTAATCATTTAGTGTGGGTTAAAGGAAAAAGAACCACTCAGTGTATGTATAAAAATAGTTCTATTTATTTCACAACACTCACACATTGGTATATCTCCTACTTGGAGATATAAACACAAATACACAAGAATACTACAATTGTAACAGGGAAGTAAGCACAATACACAGTAGTCTCCTGGGGGAGACTAAACAAGCATTTGTAATGCAATAGGTCTCGCATTCGCGAGAGTTTGAGCTGTTGGCATTGTAAATGACAATGCCTTTTACTTACGTGTTGGTTTTTAAAACCTAAATAAAAGGCATTGCCATTTACAATGCCAATAGAAATATAGGTAAAGTTTTAGGGTGAGGTAGAAAGTTAGAACGAGTTACAGGTAGGAATAAGAAAATTCGGAGAGAGGGGGTGGTGTATACCAAGAATGAGGGAGGAAGAGTTAAGGTAGAGAGGTGATTTAGATAGGGGTAGAGGCAGAGTGAGGTAGAGGGATGAAGTGGTAAGAGAAATACAGAGAGATATAAGGTAGTCAGGGCCAGGGGTGAGGTAGTGAGAGCGGCATAATAGGAAGGGATATAGAAAGGCAGTTTAGATAACGACTATTGACCCAGAGTGAAAGATATACAGAGCGAGTGAAGGGTGGACAGAGACGAGGTGCTGAAAGAAAGGAGGAAAAGTAGGGAGACAGAGGGGAAATTGAGACAGAGAGGAGAGGTAGAAATAGAAAGATGCATAAGGTGAGAAAGGTAGAGTGTGAGGTTAGCTAGAAATGGTAAATCAAAATATAGAAGGGCGGCAGAGAAAGGCAAGATAGACAAACGAAAGGAGGGAATGATAGGGAAAAAGAGACAGAGGCAGAGGTAAAGGTACAACTAGAGCTACAGAAGAGGTAACAAGAGAGGAGTAATGTAGTGAGAGAGGTGAGGAAGAGGGAACAGATGTAGAAAGAGTGTGCGGAGGTGGAGAGATGAGGTAACAATGAAATGGATAAGTTGAGAGGTTCGTATTGAGAGAGAAATAGAGAGTTGGGTAAAGAGAAATGAGGTCATGAAAGAGATGTGAGGTATAGTGAGAAATTGGGTAAATAAGTGAGGTACAGAGTGGTGAGGCAGAGAGAGGACTCAAAGAGAGGTAGAGGAGGTGAGGTTTTTACAGATGCGTAGGAAGATAGGTAAAGAGAGATGTCATTGAGAGAAGGTTGAAGAGGAAGAGGGTGAATGCATGGAAGAGAGATGGATTATAGCAGCGAAGTTCATGGGTAGTTTTCAATTCTGCAGCAGTTGTGTGAGGGGTCCACTGAACCCTGAATGTTGCTTTATTTTTCTACCCAATGAGTAGTCATGGCCCATTCTCTTTACTTGCACTAGGGCTAATGGCACACTTACCATGCCTCTGTGAATTGTAGAGAGGCGGCTCTAGAAGAGTGAGAATAGAGGTAGAGAGACATGGTAGTGGGAGGTGTTGTAGTAATAGACTCAGAGAGTAGGGAATAGTTACGTAAGAGCATGAGAATGAGGTAAACAGAGGTGGGGTACATAGCGGAGCTTTTCAAGAGAGTGAGGTAGACATAGACGAGGTACTAAGAGTTGAAATAGCAAAAAGGGGTAGGTACATAGGTATGTAGAGATAGAGAAAAGTGAAAGACAAGTGGTGAAGTGGAAAATGTGAGGTGAATTAGAGCGACATGAGACAGAAAAATGATTTGTAAACTTAATTGCCACCAACTGCTTGAGAGCACAAGAGTTACATTTGAGCTTATGAAGGGCTGGCGTTACACAGAGCGATCATCGTGTGCTGTTGTAACGCCAGCCCTTCATAAGTGTAGGAGAGTAGGGTCTGCAATCCTATGATCACCCCAGATTTTTGCTTTTTGCTTCACTGGTTTACGACTTCCCTGGCTGTGGGCCTGCTAATCAGACCCACAGCCTAGCTGTTCTCTCTCTAATTTGACACGTGTACCTTAGGTGCATTTACCAATTGGTACTGGGCCACCTTATCAGTCCCTGTACCCAGGGCATAGGTGTACCCAGGGCCTACCAGGGGCTGCAGCATGTATTATGCCACCCCTGGATGGCCATCTAAATCTGACACAACTGGATGCACGACAGCTGGGGCAAGGTGGTGTAATCGCCCTTTGCTTTAGATATAGTATACCTATATCTAACCCTAAAATGGACACATGTATTCCTATCAGTCACTCCTATGGCAGGCCTTAACAATCCTGAAGGCAGAGTGCTTGGAATTATGTGAGATGGTGCTCTGGCATGAGCTGAGCCCGTCTGCAGCTTGCGGAACCAAGTCCTAATAGCTGTTCTATGATAACTCGTACCATATACTCTTAAGTGCATTATAATCCTTGTGGTTATTTGCTATCTTTGGTATCGCTTTATCAAAACATGTCGAGTAAGGTGTCATACGAATTGGAATACTAACCCCTCGCCAATTCTGGCGACGGGGTTAGCATTCCACCCTTCTAGAGGGACACGACATGTATGTAACTGTGAACCCCGGTTAAAGTTAACTCGAGCCTCAGCATCATAAGATGGATGCTGCCACCACAGACACAAGTCGGACCTCCTGCTGCTGGGAGTCCTTCCAGCGAGGAGAGCTTGGACAAAGGGTTTCCTGTCAGGGGCGGTGCTAGCACCATCCCAGACAGGGTTTTGTGTATCCTAGGTAGGCAGGGCTGAATAGGAAGGTGACTGCCAGAGGCACCCCGGTGCTCACTATGCATCTGCCGGCTTGAACCAGTTCCAGGGGCACACCAGCCCCTGAGCTGGGGAAAGTCCGGACAGGGGAGAGGGGTGTAACCACCCCCCTTCCTGGTCCCACCCATGGGCAGGACCTAGTCGCGTGCCAGCCCCTTTCTTTAGAATAAAGGTGGGAGCGGGGACCCTTCCAAATTAGATCATCTTTGAATCTTGAAACTACTTTCTACGAAAGGAACTCAAAACTTCTTCTCAAGATTTCTCCCTTGTGACTAAGGAGTAGTCACCCTGCACCAGCAGGCACCAACTAAGTATCTTGCGGTTTGCTGAACGTCCTTCCTCCGGAACCAGACCGACCAGCACGACGAGACCCGGACTCCCTGCCCTCTCTGACCTCTACCTGCCTCGACAGCACAGCTGAGAACCGTGGGTGCGACGAGACCAGAGGACCCGGCGACCATCAGAACCAGCACGACACTGACCCAGCACGACCGCCGAGGGACCCTCGAGTGGGTGCATTGGGGTAAGAGAAGCCCCAATCCCAAGCAGCACGAGCACCGTAGACCAGCCCCCCAGCATCCACCAGATCTGCGTGGGGCCCTTTTGCTTCTGTGTCGCTTGCCACGTTGTCCGGTCACTTGCCCGTTGGCTAGTGACCCTCCAGACGACGACCTACGTTTGTTTTACCGCTGGTCTAGCTCCTCTAGACTGGCCCTAGTCTCCTCCTCAAGGGGACCTTCCTCGGACCCTCCTGGTCCACTCCAGACGCCATTTTGTGTCGCCACGTGGGCTTGCCGTAGCCAAGGCTTGTTGCCTCCTTCACCGGATCCAGCATCGCCAGCAGCAGACATCCGACGTGGGACAGCTCGCAGACCTCCAGCCTGGTCGACATCAGCGCCCCTGGTCCATGCAGCAGCAGAATCCAGTGTCACCTCTTCACCTGGCTGAGTGACCTCGTCCGGTGCCATCCTGGTGCCTACCTAATCACTGGCTAGTGATTCAGAACTCGGTCCCCTCTGCTTACAGGTACTCTTCTTCACTGATCCGTTCTTGGATCAGCCCGGAACATCTTCACTGGTCGCCTGCCAGCAACTTCCACTTCAGGCTCCTGGTTCGTCAACGAGGATTCCCGACGACACTTGAACCCTATGCAGCCGCAGCCCCTGGGCTAGGTAAACCGAGTACCACGGTGCTCCAGCGTAGATCCACTCTCTAAGTGTCTAGATCCACTTTCGTTTTTGACCTACCTAGTCGGGTTCGCCCGAGAACACTAACTTTGCAATTACTAGCATCCATAGACTTTGTCCCGCATTGCGCGTGAGAGTTCCCACTCTGCACACGGCGATCCTAGACCTCCTGCTTCTAATCTAAGGGTTCGGCATTGTAGGCCTAGCGATTCTAAAGTCTCTGAGAACTGTTACTTACCTGCTAGTGATCCGCATTCCACTTCCATAGTATATGGTTTTTCGTGCCCCTCTGGCATTTGCGTAAATTGTGCGACTTTCAGTATTTCTTTAAGAGTTTTGTATTGTGCTTAGGACCCTGTCCTCATAAAGAGTCCAGGGTTGTTGTGTTATAAATAAATATCCTTTTATTTTCATAACAAGTTGTGTGGTGTTCAAGGGGTATATGTGATGGTATAACAGCTGGCTTAACACGCCCTCTAGAGTTTAGCCTAAAAACTGCTCTTGTCCATGCTACTAGGATAGCTGGTCTATAAGGTTGACTTACAACCAATCATCAATAAGGGTTGTTTGGACTGATACATAGTGATCACTAGAATAGTGAGCACTGCATATCAGGCCAACTTCTCACAATAAGCAGTTTTCTTATCTGCGTGCAGAGAGGAAACGCCATGCTCATGCACATCGCCTATCTATGTGTGCACATGGTTTGTCTCCCTTTGCAAACTAAAGCGATGACAATAGAGGCTCGCCAAGGCGAAACAGCGCATGCACTGCGTTCGCTAGGCGAGACCTAAAAAGTGGAATGCGTACTGCAACCAAAGTCGGGGCTTGAGCCAGGAGACTCACAAGAGTGGTGTGCACAAGGTACCATCCAGGGTAAGGACTCGGGAACCTCACGAAGTCTGTGTGCAAACACAGCTGCACGCTCAGTGGAAGTCAACGAGGAAGTGAAAGTGGCAGTTTTGAAGAAGGACCCTTCCCAGTGGACCCTGAAGAAACCCTGTGGAAGATAAGGTTGAAGAGTCACCACACCCGTGGATACCCCAGGAACCAGGATACCTACACCAGGGAAGCTTAGTGCATAGGTGCGAAGTGACGTCCGGAAGGGCTGTAGACAACAATTGAGGACTTCACTAAAGATGCTACTGGCAAAGCCTGTGCAGGAGTCCACCCTTAGATTTTTGAAGAGAAGAACCTGCAAGTCGAGGGAACCGAGTCGATGCCACTCGGAGGTGACCAGGAGGCACGGAGGAGCAATGCCCACTGATGTCGGAAGATGTTGGTGACCTTGTTGCTGCCGGTGAGGAACAAACGATGCTGAAGAAGAGCAGCAGCTGTACATGAGCGGTCCCATGTCAGAAATCAAGAACCAGGGGGTTGGTGACCGGTGGGAGCACCAGCAAACCTTGGCAGCTGCAACACTCAAGGAAGGTGAAAAAGGAGCAATGTTGGGACCAGCAAGGTCCAAGGGACTCACCACAAGCAGAAGATTTAGTGCAGGCCCTTGAGCAAGTAGGGGAGCCCCCATAAGCAAGAGAAACCCCTCGCTATGACCACAGTCCAATAGCACAGGGGTCGCGAGAGGACCTAAAGCAGCTTACCAAAGATGAAGGCCCACGGTGCAGTGGATGTGGCGAGGACACTGATATAAGCAGGAAGAGATGATGGAGGCGTGAGCTTCTTGTAGCCCGAAGATCTCTGGAGTGCAGAGCCAACAAGCCTTGGCAATGGCAAGTCGATGTGGTGCACAGCGGTTCGGTCCCAGCGGTTCTGATGAGGGCTACTGACCTCAAACTTGCTGATAGGACGGTCAGGCGGGGTTGCAGAACCACCTTCTGTGTTGCTAAGCCTTCTGAAGTCTGTGCGATGTCAGGAGCAGCAGACCGGTCAGCTTTGTAACGGGGCCTGCAGACGCAGGTGAGTGACTCTTTCACTCTAAAGGAGATTACATTGGGTGTCCTTGATGATTACATGTCTATTCAAGATTCTGGAAGTAGCACAGACAGATGACAAAGAAGACTTGCAGAACAGCGAGACCAGTAGCAGCAGGAGCCTTCCTTGATTCAGTCTCAGTTCCAGGCCAAGTCCAAGTCTCCAGATGGTCGAAGAGTGATTTGGTTTCAGGCTTGAGTCTTGTCCCACGACGAATCTGAGGACCCACTCACAGGTAAGCCATTTATTTCCTGCGAAAGGAATCTTGACGACTCGGGACCCTCCCAGAGGAGGGTATGGACATAGGAGAGGATACGCCCATGTCCTTTGTCCAGTTTCGTGTTAGAGCAGAAGCCAGGATCTCCCTGATCTGGCTCAAGCCGAAGTATGCAAGGAGGTCAACAAATGTGCCCTTCAAAGCAGTCTTGTGGCACTGGCAAGCACCCCAGACCAATACACTAAGTCTTGTCTGGAAGGTTGTACCACCACACCTATGTGTGACAGGAAACCTATTCTACCTTCCCCTGTTTGAGCTTAGCTCAGCGGAAGGAGGACAGCATCGTGTCTGGGGTCGGCAGCAGCACAAGCTTGCTGCAAAACTTGAAGAAGGGTGTTACCAGGAGTACTGGGGGCTTCCCGGAGGAGCCCCCCATTGCATGGAATCATATCTCGAATACTGGTAATGGTGGTGGGGTAGGATTCCAACATGTTTGATACCAAACATGCCTAGGTTCGGCATAGCCACTATATAGTTAGCTATCGCGCAATGACCGATGTCTTGAAATGGCTGACTGCACTTACAAAGCTTGGAGAATCAACTCCGGGGTTTGTAGGGGTGTTCTACTCATGCAGGGGCACCCACACACCTATAACCCAGCACCCTGCCTAAGGAGTGAAAGGCCTGTCATAGGAGTGACCTGTAGGTTTAAAGTGTTGTGACCTCAGATATAAGAAAATGTATATCTATTTCAAGTGGTGCTTGCTCCAGCTTACACAGGCTGCCAGGGTAGGCCAGTAGTCCTCATGGGTGGCACAATACATGCTGCAGCGCATGAGAGACCCCTGGTGTACTTATGCCCTGGGTACCTCAGTACCATATATTAGGGACTTATAGGGGTACACCAGTTGTCAATAGTGGAGGTACAGAAGTACTTACCATGTCAAATTTAGGGAGGAAGCACAGTAACTGGGATCCCGATTAGCAGGATCCCAGCCAGACTTGTAAAATAAAAACATACTGGCACCAGCAAAACATGGGGATAACCACTAAAGCAGATCCTACTTTCCTACAACTATCACTTTTGCTTTTTGCTATCTAAGGTTTTTTTTAAAGCAGAGGTGAGCATGGCTCCCATTCAGGTCATTCCAAACGGAGTGCACAACATCGTACCTGTGTAGGGTCACTACAATAGTTAAGCATCAATATACCACTTGTGCACAGCGAGTAGGGGCACCTGACATTGGTGCCAGGAGCCTACAAACACACAGGGCTCAGCTCACTGCAGCCGTACACACAGTGCGAATAAAGCCCCTGCTCCCCCCCTGCCTGCGTCGAGCACATGGTCATCACACAGAAAATAAACTTCCCTTAAATACCTGCACTTCTTTTACCCCATCATCTTGGCTGGCCGAGGTTTCCATGTCATGTGACAGACTTACAATATGCCTGTTGGTCAACAGCCCTTTGCATGCTGGGATTTGTAGGTTTTGCCTACGATGAAGAAAAAGTACAAGTCCAACGCTTAGCCAGCACTGAATGAAAAGCCGTGGGATGGTTGTGGGTTCAGGGTAACTCATGGCAACGACGCAGCATCAAAGCCTCCCTTTGGCCGTATGCCAGGGTGGCATCTACTGCCGTCCTACCCCGATGCATTATGGGAGCTGCCTTCGCTTGACTGAAGCACCTGGGATCAGACGGGAGGGTGGGGGGGGGGCAAGGGAGACGCTCCTGTAAGCTATGAACCCAAGATTGTATACATTACAAGGACTGCCTGTGAAACACGGAGTCCTGGTGGCATGCAGGGATCTGCTAACCTGGTCTGCCCCTACCAGCTGCCTTCAGGGGGCCCTAGTCACTCACTTCAAAGCTGGTATGAGTTACACTTCCGCAGTCCTTGTTTGTAAAGAAACACTTGTGTGGGAATTAATAATCCGGGGCAACTAAACTACAAGTCCCAGAATGCACAGAGCTCCTCCTGGCGTTCCCTGAATTGATTAGGTGTCACACATGAGAAAGGCCGTTCGGCTGTGATGCTGTTAGTACGGAAAGTCTAAGGGATCGTGCGGCTGTCGCAGGCATTTTTAATTGTTGGGATTAAGTTTAGGTTATGGGGTCAGTTTTGAAATCTGAGGTTTACAAGGGCAGATGTTATGTTTATGTTTTTCGGGTACTGGGTTTATTTTCAGACCCTGGAGTTGTGTTTGAGTGCAGACATGAGGCTGCTTTGAGTCATGGGTTTATTTTTAAGCACTGGGGGCAGTGTTGGGAGATATTTATGGACTCTGGTGTTATTTGTAGGAACCTAGCTTATTTTAATGATCAGAGTTTATTTTGTGGCCCTGATGTTATTTTTAGTCACTAAGGATATTTTAGGATCTGAAAATATGTTAAGGCCTGGGATAATTCTTGGAGTTCCGATATTACTTTTGTAAAACAAGGTTACTTTTATGTTCTGAGATTCTTTGAGAGTTCTGCTTATTTTTTAGGTTCTCATCTTACTCCTGGGTGTTGAGGTTATTTTGAGGAACTGGGCCATTTTTGGGTTGTCGAGGTAACGTTTAGGCTTTGAGGAAATTTTCAGGCTCACAGGCTTTTGTTGTGCTGAGGTGAGATTTGGGAGCTCAGATTATTTTGAGGCTTTAAGGTTATTTTAGAGGTTTTGGGCATTTTTTGAGTGCTGGGTCTATTTTTGGCCCAGACAACGTTGTTCGATGATCTGCAGGTTGTATACTCTGATCTTATATTTGGCGTTTGAGTTATTCTTAGGATCTGGGGTTCGTGTTTGGTGCTAAGGTTATTTTTCTGCTTTGAGGATAGTTTTGAGTGTGCAGAGTATTTACAGACTGAGTTTGTGTTTGAATGATCAGGAAATCATTCTGTGCCGAGGAAGTTTTGAATATTGTTTTTTTTTGAGTGACATGGTTATTTGTAGAATTTTGGCCTACTTTGGGTTGCTAAAGTTATTTTCAAACTCAAAGAGCATTTTGAGTGTTTGGGTTATTTTTGAGTGCTGAGGTTATTTTTAGGTATTAAGGATATTTTGAGAGTTCTAGTTATTTTGGGGTTTTAGGTTCTCAGGGCATTTTTGAGTGCTAACATTGTTTTTAGTCCCAAAATACATTTTTGGATGCGTGAAGTATTTTGAATGTTGGGGTTATTTTTAGCCCCGAAGGGCATTTCTGAGTGCTTGGCTACATTTTGAGTGCTGAGGTAATTTGTTAGTCATGAAGGATATTTTGAGTGTTTCGGTTATTTTGGAGTTTTAAGCTCTAAGGTGATTTTGAGGGCTGGGGTTATTTTTAGTCCTAAAGAACATTTTTGGATGCTTGGATTATTTTGAGTGCAGTTATTTGTAGTTCGAGGTTACATTTTGAGTACTGATATTAGTTTATAGTTTAAGGCTCTCTGATTCTTTTTGAGTGCTGGGGCTATCTTTAGTTCCAAATGATATTTTTGAAGATTTATATTATTTTGGAGAATAAGGCTCTCATGTTATTTTTAGGGCTCGCGTCCTGCATTGCACTGCGCAGCTCTTTCTGCCTGACATTCTGTCAAGCGACAACCCCTTCCTCCCCCGTCACCCCCTTCTACCAAGTCTGGCTATGTTCAGCTATTGAATGAAGGGTGCCCGGGTTGTCTAGGTGCCTCCTCCACGTATTATAAGCAAACACCTCTCATTTTCGCTGGCATGACTGTACAGGTCCCTCTTCAATGTGGTGAACGGCTAATCCTGCTGATGTAACTGCTTATCCAAGAGGGAGGGGTCTGTTCACCCAGCACAACAGCCCCAGCGCATATTTTGAATGCCTCTCACAGTTGTCATGTTTCATATTTTTCCCTTAATCCCTGCAGAGCAAAATCTTCTCTTCCCTTTCCAGACTTGCACTATGTGCCTATTTAAAAACATTACCTGTGCAGGAATATATTAAAAAAGCGTGAGCATTGTTTTGTATTTGTACTTATTCAGTGCTTCATAAAACTGACAGGGCGGGTTGTACTTGGCTGGAAGGGTGTTAGATTTTTTGTGGGTAGCCTATGTGAGAAATGCTTTGTGGTCATGTATGATGTCTAGAGTTGTGCACTTATCCTGTCATCTGCCGCTGCGCTTAAGTGAATATTAGATTGAGGACGTTTCAGCTTTATATTAACTTTATATAATGGAATAGTACATTAGCCAGGTCTGGTGGCTCATTAGAATAATGCATCCACTACGGGAGTCTATGCTTGACCTCATGGTCACAGGTTTGAATCATTGTGATTAAACTCAGACTTTCATCTTCTGAAGGTGATAAAACGAGTGCCGTTGGGTAAAAATGCATATCTGTTATTTTAATGCCAAGGTACCATTCTGGGTGAATTTGTGCTTTACAAGTGCACATGTTGTGTGGGTTATTTATTTGTCGGATTTTTAATGCGCATAGCTGCCCCAGTGACGAGGCGTCCCAGCGCAACCACAGACTCAAAATCGAGAACCAGGAGTATACTGTTGTGCATGCTATGTGTCGGTTTGACCTACTTAAGGCACTAATAAAGCTCACAAATTCCTTGATGGAATCACTAGGCACTCATGACCTAAGCTGCCTTGTAAAAGATGTGTCCTCAGCAGGGGGTTGAAGGCAGATAAAGTGAAGTGAGAGATACTGGTTCATGTGATAACATCTGCCATCCTCGTTTGGCTAATATCTTGGGTTCTTGAGTGGGCATGGTCTTCATTCCTATGACAGTGACAGAGACCTGGTGTGGCAATGTAAACAGATTTGACTTAAACAATGACAGGAGTTTGATTTCCTTAAAATATTCTAGAAATAGCAGGACCAGTATTAAACTTATTAGATGCCTTCTCGCCACCCCCCCTGCCCGCACTTTTGTTGTCCGTGCTCCACCCCTCCTGCTGTCCGTGATGCAATGCAATAGGTCTTTTGTAAATGCGTGCCCTATTGCATTGCAAATGCTTGTTCTTGTTTTTTCTATACACAGAGACTGAGTTCTCAATTTGTAAAATTGCTGCCAAACATCTTTGTTGATGTGAGGTAGCCAATTAGATCTTATCTTTTGATCAGCCAGTCCGACGATACTACTACACCCTGATATATCTATACATTTTTACCTTAATTTTCCCAGAAAATATTGAACAGAGTGTAGGAAAGTAGGATCTGCTTTTATGGTCACCCCCACTTTTTGCTGCTGTCATTATGTTTTCTGACTAGTCAGACTTGGATCCTGCTAATCAGGACCACAGTCTCTGTGCTTCTTCCCTAAATTGGACATGTGAGTACCTATGTACACTCCAGATTGGCTACTGGTGTAGCCTGATAAGTCCCTAGTATATGGTACTAAGGTGATTGTGATTGTGATTAGGTTCTTATATAGCGTACCCAGGGCATAGGTACACCAGGGGTCTCCCATGGGCTGAAGCATGTATTACACCACCCATGAGAGACGACTCAAATTGTGACTCCATGGCTGCCACTGCAGCCTGTGTAGGTTGGTGCTAACACCACTTACGACAGAGATAGGATCCCCTCTATCTGAGGTCACTACACTTACAACCTATAAGTCACCCCTAAGGCAGGCCTTACAATCTTGAATGTAGGGTGCTGGGTCCTATGTGTGAGGGTCCCCCGAGATGTAAGTGCATCAGCTATTACAATATATATAGAGTGGCCATGCGTCATTACGCGATGGTCTTCTCTAAACTGGCTGTAATAAACCCTATAATGTTTGGTATCAAATATGTTAGAATCATAACTCCCACACCATTGGGGGGTATGATTCCATGCACCATAAAGCTCCTCCAGGAGGCCCTCAGTGCTCCTGGTATCAGTCTTCCAGAACCGGACAAAAAGTTAGGGCTGCTGCAGAGCAGATACATGTTTCTGTCCTCCTGCTACTGAGCCAAGCTCAAGCAGGGGAAGGCAGATCAAAAGATAACCTGTCACAAGGAGGTGTGACCACCTCCCAGACAGGATTTAGTGTATTGGGGCAGGGCACTTGACAGCACCACTGAGATCCCTTGATACTCCAGTTCAAACCAGTTCAGGGAGCGGTTGACTCCTGCTCTGGTTCAAAATTGGGCAAGGGACATGGAAGTATGAATGAATGAATGATTACGTATTTGTATCGCGCATGGCTACCCGGAGGCATCTCAGCGCTTTAGACAACGTTCATTCACCAAGATCAGACAAACAGGAGGGTATCCTCCCTACTGTCCAACCTGTCCTCTGGGAGGGACCCATGAATCATTCCAACCCTTTCCTAAGGGTACTTGGGGTTTACCTGTGGGTGAGTTCCTAGGTTCGTCGTGGTACAAAATTCAGTTCACATACCACTTCAACTTCGACTGTCTGAACCCTCTGAACTTCGCTTTGGAACCGAGACTGCACATGGGAAGATTGCTGCTGCTCTTGGTCTCGTCGTCCTGCTGATCTTCTGCAAAGTCTGTGTCCGTGCTTCATACAGGTTTTGCACCAGGCCTGAGGACATCCAAAGACACCTGAAGGAATCTCCCTTGGAGTGAATGAGTCACTCCTCTGCATCCGCAGGCACCGCAGCTGACCGGTCTGCTGATCCTGGTCTCCCACAAACTCCGAAAGGCTCAGCAACACAGGTGGTGATTCTGCAACTCCCTCCAGGCCTGCACTGTCTTCTTTCCGAGTTTGAGGCCAGTATCCCTTGTCGAAACAGCTGGAACAGAACCCCTGTGCACTTCGTCGACTTGCCGTTGACCAGGCTTGTTGACTCTCTTCTCCTTTGATCCTCGGGCTCCAAGACGCTCCAACCTCAAGCAACACTTGCAGCCAAGATCTTCGCCCTCGCCTCTTCCTCTGCACCGTGGTCCTTCTTCATTGGTGAGCTGCTCGAGGACCTCCTGTGAAAAATTGCAACCGCAACTTACCTATTGACTAACATTGAGCATGCAGTCCTGTTTCCACTCTGCACACAGCCTCGGTGGGGTTCCTTGATACTCACCTAGGGTGGTTCCATGGATCCCTGGCTTTTCTATGTCTTCTGGGTCCATTCTTGACTTGAGTCATGGTTTGCATATCACTATTTTAGTATATGGTTTGCTCTCCTCTGTGGACCACTGTGTATTTGTGCTACTTCCATGTTCTATTTACTATGTATTGTGTGTATAGTGGTTATATCTCCAGGTAGGAGATAATACATTGTGTTAGTGAGTGTTTGTAATAAAATGTCCCTATTTTTAGAACTACACTGTGATTCTTTTTCACTTTACCTATACCAGTGGTTTCCAAACGTCTGACTCCTGAGTACTCCAACTAATCACTACTGGAAGCCAAGGACCTCCAAGCTATTTGTACAATGTAAAGGTGGGCAAAACTATTTTGGAGTCGGCTGTAGTGTTATCGAGTGATCATCCCTGCCGCCGAGCTGGTGTGATGGCACTGCAAACACCAGCACTGATGTGTGAGCGTGACTCTGTAGGCGCTTGAGACCTGCGGACACCCTGTAAATGTGTCACGTACCCCTGGGAGTCTGCGGACCACAGTTTGGGAATCGCTGACCTATACCATAAGATTAAGGACTGTTAAAACAAGCTGCTTTACACTCCCTCTGGACTAAGCCTGAAGGCTGCTCTCCACAGCCACCTCTTAGACACCCAGCTGATCCTCTCCCTCACCAGAGACCCCGACACCGCCAGAACCAGCCTCCACGAAGGGATGAAAGACGTCGCAGAGTGGATGAAGAACAGCCGCCTGAAACTGAACTCAGACAAGACGGAAGCCCTCATCCTGGGACCATCACCCTCCGCCTGGGACGACTCCTGGTGGCCCCCTACCCTGGGCACCACTCCCAAGCCAACAGACCACGCACGCAACCTGAGCTTCATCCTGGACTCCTCCCTCTCGATGACCAGACAAGTTAACGCCGTCTCCTCTTCATGCTTTCACACCCTCCGCATGCTCTGCAAGGTTTTCCGATGGATCCCGACCGAAACCAGGAAGACGGTCACCCAGGCCCTCGTCACCAACCGACTGGACTACGGAAACACCCTCTACGCCGGAACCACAGCCAAGCTACAGAAAAGACTCCAACGCACCCAGAACGCCTCCGCCCGACTCATCCTGGACATCCCCCGACGCAGCCACATCTCCGGCCACCTGAGAGACCTGCACTGGCTCCCCATCAACAAGAGGATCACGTTCAGGCTCCTCACCCACGCACACAAGTATCTCCACAACCTGGGCCCCAAGTACCTCAACGACCGCCTGACCTTCCACACGCCCACACGCCAGCTGCGATCTGCCAGCCTTGCCCTCGCCGCCGTTCCACGCATCCGAAGAACCACCGCCGGAGGCAGATCCTTCTCCTACCTGGCGGCCAAGACATGGAACTCCCTCCCCATCCACCTTCGGCTGACCCAGGACCACCTCGCCTTCAGGAGACAACTCAAGACATGGATGTTCGAGCAGTAGCGAACCCCTTCCCCCAAGCGCCTTGAGACCCTTCCGGGTGAGTAGCGCGCTATACAAGTATTATGATTGATTGATTGATAGAGAGCTTCTAAGGTTGTCTAAGACCATTAAGATCACTATGAGGTTGCCAGGATTCGTGCAGGATTCTACACTTAAATAAGTGAGCACCAAATACCAAGCCAGCCTCTCACACAAAGTTATGCCAAATCTGGGAAATTGCATGGGAAAATGTGGGCACTATCCCTGCCCCATTTAGATCGGTCCCTGTTTGATGGATCACTGCAAAACTAACAGGAAAGGAGCTGAGGTGGTTGAACCTTTTTTGGGAACGTTTTATGAAGATTCTTCATACTGCACCAAAGTTGTTAGCAAAACAAAAAATTAATTTTCGAGGCATATGAGCTACAGATTACACACCGTGCATAGATCGCCACCTAGTGTTGGTCCCGGATGTTTGCAGTTTGTTTTTGTCCTGAAAAGTTCTTTGGAAGTCACAAGATAGGTGACTCCTCCTTTGGACCACATTGCGCATGGGCATCGGCTCCATCCTCAGATTGTTTTTTTTCCGTCATCGGGCTCGGATGTGTTTCCTGTGCTCCGGTTTGGAACCGAATTTCCTTCGGCGCGCAATCCCACCCAATTCGACGGTATTGTTTCAATCGTGCTCCCCATCGACCCGATTCTTCACCACTTTGAAGTCTTCGATTCCGGTCGTCGGCGAAGGCCTACGGGCCTACCTGGGCCTTACTCTCTGGCTCATGGAAAGGATACCATTCAAGAAGTGTCCTTGATGTTGGTCGAAGTTTCCCCACACACATCTTCATGAGGTGTGCAACCTTTGCCTTTCACCGGAGCACGAGGCCAAAGACTGTTCCACTTGTGCCTCTTTCCGCTCCAAAAAGACGATTCGGGACCAACGAGCTCAAAGAACTATGGCTCGCTCGTTCGCTTTGATCACCGACGACATCTTTGAAGAGGGCGTCGACGTGCCAGAACATCAGCGGGCCGAAGAAAGTGCCAGCTCCTCTGATGCCGAAGACTCAGACGTCAAGGACATCACTCCAGCTCAATGGGTCGTAAGTAAGACCGTCAACCCCAACCCTTCCTCGACACCCTTAAAAAAGGCTTCGGTCACACCCTCCCCTTCGGGCCCGGGTCCACACCGAGAGGCTTCTTTGCCCCGCCTTCGGGCCTGGCAAAGAAGCCTAATAAGCCTTCAGGCAGCTTGGGCTCGAGTCAGCCTATTCCCGCTGCTGATCCCATACCGACACCCTCTGTCACCTAATCCATGGGAGGATTAGAACACCCCTGATGTGCTTTACGTCCCACAAGACAATGTATATCCTTCCAGGCCTTCCCCACCAGAGGACGCTGTTTGGTGCGGTGGTGTGTGGTTGGTTTCTTGAAGGTGAAATGGATGCAGCTGTGGTCGGTCCAGTGTAGTTCTGTGGTGTGGTTGAAGGCGACGTGGGTGCCTGTGGAGAAGACGTAGCCGTCTGGGATGGCTATGGCGATATCGGGCGCCGAGGAGTCGTTCCACCAGTTCTCGGTCAGGAAGGCCACATCTGGGGCGGAGGTGTCGAGCAGATCCCAGAGCTCGACGGCAATGTTTACGTGCGGAGTGGGTGTTGAGGAGTGTGCAGCTGAGGTGGTTGGAGGTTTGGTGGTTCTGTCGCAGGTGAAGCTGCAGGTGCGGCAGGAGAAGGGTCAGTTTCGGGGCGGCCTGGAAGCAGGTGTGGTTTTGGCCGGCGTTGAGTGCGTGGAGGCTGCTGGCGTCGAAGTGGAGTCTGGTGTTGTGGCATTCGCGGGGTCCAGGGGTTCTGGCTCTGGGCGTGGTCCAGGCGCGGATGGACGCAGACAGGCTTGCCTTCGGCGCGCCAGCGGTGCGGCAGCAAAGCTGCCGCCAAAATAAGGGGAGCTGGGAGGCAGGAGCAGCTGGGAGGCGGGATTCAGGGGTTAGCAAATGGGCGTGGTGGCGGGGCCGCAGGGGCAGCACTGGCGGGAAAGCTGGCAGGGGGCACGGGGGGCGAGGGAAAAAACGGCACTAGGTATGGGCAGCAGGAGCATGGGTGCGAGGCACAAGGGCTGGTGCAGCTGCAGTGGGGGGGGAGTGACCTGCCTGTCAAGGTCAAGGGTCGCTCTTCTCACCGCACGCTGTCGCCAGTTTTAAGGGGATCTGGGAGGGAGGAGCAGCTGGGAGGCAGGGGTTAGCGAATGGGCACGGGGGTGGGGCCGCAGGGGCAGCAGCGGCGGGAAAGCTGGCAGTTGGTACGGGGGGGCAAGGGAAAAACCGGCGCCCAGGAATGGGCAGCAGGAGCAAGGGTGCGAGGCACAAGGGCTGGTGCAGCAGGAGATAAGGGTGCAAGGCACAAGGGCTGGTGCAGCTGGTGGGGGCGACCTACCTGGCAAGGTCAAGGGTCGCTCTCCTCACCGCACGCTGTCGCCAGTTTTAAGGGGAGCTGGGAGGGAGGAGCAGCTGGGAGGGGGGAGGCGGGAGGCGGGAGGCGGGAGGCAGGGGTTAGCGAATGGGCGCGGAGGGCAGGGCCGCAGGGGCAGCAGCGGCGGGAAAGCTGGCAGTGGGCACGTGGGGAGTGAGGGAAAAAACGGCACCCAGGAAAGGGCAGCAGGGGCAAGGGTGCGAGGCACAAGGGCTGGTGCAGCTGCAGCGGGGAGGGTTACCTACCTGGCAAGGTCAATGGTCGCTCTCTTCACCGCGTGCTGTTGCCTGTTTTAAGGGGACTTGGAAGGGAGGAGCAGCTGGGAGTCGGAGGCAGGGGTTAGCGAATGGGCACAGAGGGGCAGGGGCAGCAGCGGTGGGAAAGCTGACAGTGTGCATGGGGGCGAGGGAAAATACGACACCCAGGAATGGGCAGCAGGAGCAAGGGTACGAGGCACAAGGGCTGGTGCAGCAGGAGACAAGGGTGCGAGGCACAAGGGCTGGTGCAGCTGCAGCGGGGGGGAGCGACCTACCTGGCAAGAAGAACTTTTTACACCAGATACTACTCAAAAAAATCTTGTAAAGGATCCTAAGACTGGCCAACTAGCTCTTAGCTCCAAGAAGAGACCACTAGAGGTGCCTGCACCTCCTCCTCCTCCTCCTCCTCCAAAGAAGAGAGACATTGCAACCTCTCCATTAAGGGTCCCTTCTCCACCACCTCCCCATACTATTCCTCCTCCTACACCTCCACCACATCATTCGCCTACACCATCCACTAATCCAGATGATGATGTAGATACAGACTCTGATGACACAGATGGGGGTGAACATGACCCAGCAGGAATCAATAGTCCCCCTCAGTCACCTAATCCATGGGATGATTATAACACCCCTGATGTGCCTTACATCCCACAAGACAATGTATATCCTTCCATGCCTACCCCACCAGAGGACACTATAGGTTTTAACCTACTAGTCCAGAGAGCTGCCCAGTACCATGGGGTTGACTTGCACACCGATACTGTGGAGGAAGATTTCCTATTAGACACTTTTGATAATACACAAAGGTCCACTGCCATTTTGCCAATGCTTAAAGGGGTCATTAAGCACGCAACAGAGGTATTTAAAGATCCTGTTAGGGCTCGGGTCCTCAACCCTCGCATAGAGAAAAAAATGCAAGGCTGCCCCTACAGATCCAGTTTACATTAGAGGTCCAGCACCACTAGACTCTTTAGTAGTGTCTAATGCACGTAAACGTGTTAATTCACAAACATCAGGTGAGGCCTCACCACCAGATAAGGAATCTAAGCTCCTTGACGCCTCCGGTAAACGAACAGCGTCACAGGCAGCTAACATTTGGCGCATTGCCAATACCCAAGCGTTGGCAAGATATGACAGGGCACATTATGATGTACTGGAGTCCATAATGCAGCATCTACCAGACAAGTATAAAAATAGGGCCAATGAACTCATACAAGAAGGTAAAAATATTACTAATACTTCCATTTGTTGTGCCCTAGATGCTGCAGATACTGCCTCAAGGGCAATCAATACCAGTACCCTTTTGCGTAGACATGCCTGGCTACATATATCAGGTTTTAAACCTGAAGTACAAAATTCCATCCTCAATCAGCCATTTGATGAGACACATTTATTTGGCCCTAATGTCGATGTGTCTTTAGAGAAAAAGAAAAAAGACACCGACACAGCAAAATCTATGGGAGCCTTGCAGCTGCAAGCTCCCAGACGTTCTTTTTGTCGCTCATCATATAGAGGCAACTCATGAGGCTACTCCTCCGAAAGCCCCTCCACTTCCTACAAGACCCCAAGCTAATCCACATTCACTAGGGGCTACCAAATAGGGGGTTACAGGGGTAACAACAACAAAGGCAGAGGCAATACCAACAACTCCCGCTCTGCCTTCACCCATACCCAATGACTTTCCTCCCCTTTCCCTCAACATTCTACTCCTGTGGGGGGAAGACTGCAACAATTCCTTCCTTCCTGGACCAACATCACATCAGACAGGTGGGTAAGACAAATTATTCTGTCAGGTTACTGTCTAGAACGAACATCCACCCTCCCAAACATACCAGAGTGTTCATGCAGCTCTTAGGGATGATGGCCTCTTGCATTTTCATAGTGCCCCATGCAAGACTTCAAATGCGTCCTCTACAAGAGTGCCTATCACGCAAATGGAACTAGGCTCAAGGTCAATTAACAGACCTAGTGTTGGTAGGCAGTCAGACTCATCGCTCTCTGCAGTGGTGGAACACCAAAAACCTTTCCAAAGGGCGACCGTTCCTAGAGCCAGTTCCTCAAATAGCCTTGACAGCGGGCGCATCTCTCTGCAGCTGGGGAGCCCACCTACTGCAACACACCATGCAAGGCAGGTGGACACCACAACAAAAGTTAATCCATATCAACCACCTGGAGTTATTAGCTATATTCCTAGCACTGAAAGCTTTCCAAAAGCAAGTATCAAACAAAGCTGTGTTAGTCCACACGGACAACATGACAGCCATGTATTACGTACAGAAACAGGGCGGAACACACTCCCTGCAACTCTTTTAACTAGCACAGGACATATGGCGATGGGCTATACCTCAAAACATATTCCTTCTAGCCCAGCATGTTCCAGGAGTACAAAATACCATAACAGATCTGTTGTCGTTACACACAACAGACCCACGAGTGGGAATTTCATACACAAGTTCTTCAACCATTCTTTCAAATGTGGGGACAACCTCAGATCGACCTCTTTGCCACCCATGAAAACGCCGTTTGCCCAAGCTTCGCCGCCAGATTTCACCCCCACTGTCCAAAGGCAATGCGATATGGATGAACTGGTCAAACAAATTTGTGTACGCTTTTCCACCTCTACCACTCATGACACTAGTAGTAAGCAAACTACAGCAGCATTCTCTGACCCTCATCCTAGTTGCTCCAACGTGGATCAGACAGCCGTGGTACACCACACTGCTACAACTGTCTGTAGTACCGCACCAAAAATTATACCTGTCTCCACACCTTTTAACACAGAACCGTGGAGAGATCAGGCACCCAGACCCAGCTCAGCTCAACCTTGCGATCTGGCTCCTGAAATCCTAGAATTTGGATATCTTAACCATCCTCCAAACTGCATGAATGTCATAAAAGAAGCTAGACGTCCAACCACTAGAGCATGGTATGCAGCTAAGTGGAAACGCTTTGTAATATATTGTCACAACAACAATATTAATCCCCTAGACGTGTATATTCAACACATCATAGGATACTTACTGTACTTCCAAAGATGTAACTTTGCCTACACTTCTATTAGACTGCACCTTGCTGCAATAGCAGCATATCTGCAAAACAGACCGCCTCTATCTCTGTTCAGAGTGCCTGCTATTAAAGCCTTTATGGAAGGCCTTAAGAGAATAATTCCTCCCATAGTACCACCTTCACCTGTGTGGAATTTAAACATTGTTCTCACACGGCTAATGGGACCTCCCTTCGAACCCTTACATAAATGTGAGTTACAATTCTTAACATGGAAGGTTGCGTTCCTAGTAGCTATTACTTCTCTGCGGAGAGTTAGTGAACTATAAGCACTAACTATTCAAGAACCCTTCTTGCAAATGCATAACAATAAAGTTGTTCTCCGTACTAATCCAAAATTCCTGCAAAGTCATTTCTCCCTTTCCCCTCAATCAATCTGTGGAACTGCCCATTTTTTCTTCTCCCAGCCACAGACATTAGCAGAAAGAGCTCTTCATACCCTAGATGTCAAAAGGGCATTGCTATACTACATCGAGAGAACACAACCCTTTCGTAAGACAAAACAACTTTTTGTGTCTTTCTCACCACCACATAAGGGTAATCCCATTTCAAAATCTGGGATAGCTAGATGGATTGTCAAATGTATACAGATTTGTTACCACAAAGCTAAACGTACGTTATCTGTTCCCCCTAAAGCCCACTCTACAAGGAAAATAGGGGCTTCAATGGCCTTTTTTGGGAACATTCCCCTAGAAGACATCTGCAGAGCGGCTTCATGGTCTACACCGCACACATTCACAAAACACTATTGTATAGATGTGCAAACCAAACAACAAGCTAATGTGGGCCAGGCTGTTCTCAAAACATTATTTCAAACTACTGCAACAAATAGGGGTGGTTGCCGCTAAGAGTGGGTACTGCTATACAATCTAGTGTGTAATCTGCAGCTCATATGCCTCGAACGGAAAATGCTACTTACCAGTATGCATCTGTTCTTGGCAAGTAGAGCTGCAGAGTTTCACACACCCACCCGCCTCCCTTGTCTGTTCCAGTATTATCTTAATTAGATACAGCTTACATGGACATCCTTCCTTTTCTTGCAAAGCTCCATAATTTCCCTAATGGCGAAAAACAATCTGAGGATGGAGCCGATGCCCATGCGCAATGTGGTCCAAAGGAGGAGTCACCTATCTGGTGACTTCCAAAGAACTTTTCAGGACAAAAACAAACTGCAAACATCTGGGCCCAACACTAGGTGGCGATCTATTCACAGTGTGTAACTATGCAGCTCTACATGCCAAGAACAGATGCATACTGGTAAGTAGCATTTTCCTTCCTTTGGAAACACGATCCTAACTGTAATTACACATGCTTAAGTGTGAAAGTCAACAACAGAAAAGTAGATGGGTGATGTTTGGTATAATTTATACATTCGATTTAGCAGGAATAACTACACCGTCCAAGATTCAAGACCATTCTGCCAAAGGGATAGCTGTCACGTGGACAGAATTCAAAGTAGTCTCTAGCTGAAATTTGTAGATTTGCTGCTTCGACTTCACCAAATACATGTGTAAAGCACTCCAGGCGGGATGTTGTTGATATAGCCGACTTTGCAAAAAATGATTGTGTTCTCTTTCAGATAATTAAGTTCATACATGAAATAACAATTTGTTTTTGCTGTTTCTTCTGAGCATGCAAACTAGTTTGTTTTTCTCTTCCTTACATCAAATGAGTTGTTTGGTGTATCCTCAGTAGCTAGGACTGTGATGAGAAAGTAGTGGAATGGGGGTAATGCATGGATTACTTACCGTGGTCTTCATTATGCCTTACCTTCCGTGCCACAGTCCTTAAAGTTCCTTCCTTTTCGCTCTGTAGTGTAAATAAAAAACAAGCATTGGCATAGCCAATAGGTCTCGTTATTTAGTTATGCAGCACAATATCCTTAGTGCAACAACAACTGTTGCATGGCTCAACACTTATAAGGTCCCAAAAGCGACACCTCTTGGCTATGCGAATGCTTGTTAGAGTCCCCTATCGAATGCACCTCCAACCTTCCTCCTCCACCCGCCCCCCACCCCCCCCCCCCCCCCCCCCCACCCACGCATCCTCGTCGCTGTCGCAGGGATGCTGTAACTTAAACACAGCCTTACAAAGAAAACCTCGACGCGGTCGCAAAAAACACGACACATTCCGTGAGGAGGCTGGCATCAGGCCAGTCAGATTATGGCCTGATCTGACTGCGAGAGGCCCGTCCAGCACGGCCTGGATAAAAAATATACCGAAACAGTGTTAACTTTCAAGAACCGACTGGACGACAACGCACACAACTGGAAGGAACTCTTCAACATCGTGAAAGAGCTCTCCAACCCCAGCGCCGGAAACAACGACATCACCCCATTGCAAGACCTCTGCAACTCCCTCGCCTCCTACTTCCACAACAAGATCGTGGACATACACAACAGCTTCAGCACCCAACCGACGCACACCACGACCGCAGCAACGCCACCCACCACCACCCTCCGCGCCTGGACCCTGGTCAACACCGAAGACACCGTCCACATGATGAACTCCGTCCACTCCGGATCTCCGACCGACCCCTGCCCTCACCACGTCTTCAACAAAGCCGACGCTGTCATCGCACCCCACCTGCGGGACATCATCAACACCTCATTCGACACCGCCACCTTCCCCGAGAGCTGGAAGCACGCCGAACTCCGCGCTCTACTCAAGAAACCTACAGCAGACCCCACCGAACTCAAGAATTACCGCCCCATCTCTCTTCTCCCGTTTCCAGCCAAAGTCATCGAAAAGACCGTCAACAAACAGCTGGCCGCCTTCCTCGAGACGAATGGATCCCTCGACCCATCGCAGTCCGGATTCCGTGCCAACCACAGCACCGAGACCGCCCTCATCGCCGCCACTGACGACATCCGAGCCCTGATGGACAACGGAGAAACAGTGGCCCTCATCCTCCTAGACCTCTCCGCGGCTTTCGACACGGTCTGCCACCGCACCCTAGTGCAGCGCCTCAGCAACGTCGGAATCCAGGAGAAGGCACTGGAATGGATCGTCTCCTTCCTCGACGGAAGAACACAAAGAGTCCGCCTACCACTGTACAAGTCAGAGGCCACCGAAGTCATCTGCGGCGTCCCTCAAGGATCCTCGCTGAGCCCTACTCTCTTCAACGTCTACATGAGCCCCCTCGCGGCCATCGCACGCCAACACAACCTCAAAATAATCTCCTACGCCGACGACACCCAGCTGATCCTCTCCCTGACCAACGACCCCGCCGCCGCCAGAGCCAACCTGCACGAAGGGATGAAAGAGGTAGCCGAGTGGATGACGACAAGCCGCCTGAAACTGAACTCAGATAAGACGGAGGTCCTCATCCTGGGCTCCTCGCCCTCCGCCTGGGACGACTCCTGGTGGCCCCCCGCCCTGGGCACCGCACCCAAACCGACGGACCACGCACGCAACCTGAGTTTCATCCTGGACTCCTCCCTCTCCATGACCAGGCAAGTCAACGCCGTCTCCTCGTCGTGCTTCAACATCCTGCGCATGCTGCGGAAGATCTTCTGGTGGATCCCCACAGAGACCAGGAAGACCGTCACCCAGGCCCTCGTCACCAGCCGACTGGACTACGGCAACGCACTCTACGCCGGAACCACCGCCAAGAACCAGAAGAGACTCCAGCGCATCCAGAACGCCTCAGCCAGACTCATCCTCGACATCCCACGACACAGCCACATCTCCGGACACCTAAGAGACCTACACTGGCTCCCGGTCAACAAGAGAATCACCTTCCGCCTCCTTACCCATGCACACAAAGCTCTCCACGATCAAGGCCCGAGCTACCTCAACAACCGCATCAACTTCTACGCTCCCAAACGCCACCTCCGATCTGCCAGCCACGCCCTCGCCGCCGTCCCACGCATCCGCAGAGCCACCACAGGAGGAAGGTCCTTCTCCTACCTGGCCGCCAAGACCTGGAACTCCCTCCCGGCCGACCTGCGCCTGACCCAAGACCACCTCTCCTTCAGGAAGAAGCTCAAGACCTGGCTGTTCGAGCAGTAGCGCCCCCCCCCCCCCACCCCCCCCCCAAGCGCCTCGAGACCCTACGGGTAGGTAGTGCGCTCTATAAATGTCTTTGATTGATTGATTGATTGAACTTAAAGTCGGCCGACAAGGTGAAAGACGATGGGTAACAAGTCACATACACAGGTTCAACACATCAAAGGGATGTGCGTGGGACTTTCCACAAGGATACCACTTGCATCCTCTCCAGGGAAAGATGACCAAAGCAATGTCTGCCCTGCGGAAGGTGAAGAGATGGGAGTCCGATGCAGCCGGCACACAGACCCTTCAGTCGCAGGAAGAGCATCTGTCGGCAGCTTGCACGCATGTCTGACGGCCAAACGGAGGGCGTCCGTGCAAATCTGCTATTTGTGTGTTTTATTGCGAAGAAGGGTCTCTACTGGCGTTGCATCACTGCAATAGGTGGGTTAGGTGTGCAAACAATTTTATTTCAAAAAGGTAGCACCAGAGCAGGTTCCACCTACCGAAAGACTTGGGAGTCAAGTGTCACTGCTGTGCTCTGAAAGTGCAGATGGGTAATGTAGCAGCCTCAATTCAACAAGCGGGCACATGGCAATGTAAGCACGACAGCAACAGATCCCAAATGAAGCCATTAGGCAAAAGTAACCACTCCTCTTCAGTCGCTAGTGGGTTTAGCTACTCAACCCATTTTTACACGGTCACTCATGTTTGCACTCCTGAATCTATGTATCGATTCTTGCATTCACCCATTCCTCAATCTACAATTTATAAAAATGCACAAACAAAAAACATTTGCAAAATAATTAAAAGAATAAAAGTCGACTGCAGTGTCAAAGCCAATGGGAAGCACCTTTTTGTTGAACTATTCTTTTTGCCTTTGCTTTTAGTCAATGGAGTGCAGCATCGGCAATATCTAAAATTGCCAATGCGGTCTGTGTGTGTAAGATAGGGTGACCAGGCGTCCCGGTTTTCCCCGGACGGTCCCGGGTTTTCACCAGCTGTTCCGGGAGATTTCTGGAAATTTAGCTCATGTTTTTAGAGAGGGTCGGCTGAAAACGGCGGGAGGTGCATTTTTATGTTTTACAAGTAGGAATAGTTAGCAGTTGTTTCAAGACAGTAATTTAATTACCAGGCAAGCTTCTGGGTATAAAAATGGCATTTTAGGCATGTTCTAACTAACTGTTCTGTAGTTTGCTGCTGAGGAGCGCTCTCATTATGTGCGCTGGCGTGAAGTACAACTATAGTCGTTCTTCTATTCTCAGTGAAATGTCCCGGTTTTTGGCTTTACAATTCTGGTCACCCTTGTTTAACACGCAAGGTGCAGAGGCGGGGGTATGCATAGTTTCGTAGGCATAAGGATGCGTGATCACGGGATGTGGGTGCAGGTTATTTTTTTTTTAATTAGCAATCACAACTGACGGACATCTGTTGGTTCAGCACATTAAAAAATAAGCATTTACAATGCAGTGGTCTCTGCATCATTAAAGGTAGAGCGTTTTGGCATTGCTCATGACATTTTTTTTTTTTAAATCATAAATAAATGGCATTGTCATTTACAATACCAATAGCTTAATCGCTCGCAAATGCATGACCTATTGCATTTACACCCAGACAGAGCCACACACACAAAGCCACCCACACACACATACAGAGCCACTCACACAGAGTCTTTCACATAGAGCCCCCTACACAGAGCTACCCTCACACAGACAGAGCCACCCACATATAGAGCCACCTACAAAAAAGCTATCCACACAGAGCCACACACACACACAGAGCCACAGAGCCACACACACACACACACACACACACACAGCCCCACACACACAGAGCCCCACACACACAGAGCCCCACACACACACCCAGAGCCCCACACACCCCCAGAGCCCCACACCCCCACACCCAGAGCCCCACACCCCCACACCCAGAGCCCCACAAACACACCCAGAGCCCCACACACACACCCAGAGCCCCACACACACTCAGAGCCCCACACACACCCAGAGCCACATACACACCCAGACCCACATACACACCCAGAGCCACATACACACACAGAGCCACATACACACACAGAAGAGGAAGCACAGTGAGGGGGCAGGGGAGCAAGCACAGCCAGGGGGCTGGGGACCAAGCACACGCAGGGGGCCGGGGAGCAAGCACAGCGAGGGTGCAGGCAAGCAAGCACATCGAGGGTGCAGGGAAGCAAGCACAGCGAGGGGGCAGGGGGCAGGGGAGCACGCACAGCCAGGGAGCAGGGGAGCAAGCACAGCCAGGGGGCATGGGAGCAAGCACAGCCAGGGGGCAGGGAAGCAAGCACAGCCAGGGGAGCAAGCACAGCCAGGGTGGGCAGGGAAGCAAGCACAGCGAGGGGGCAGGGAAGCAAGCACAGCGAGGGGAGCAAGCACAGCCAGGGGGGCAGGGAAGCAAGCACAGCCAGGGGGCAGGGAAGCAAGCACAGCCAGGGAAGCAAGCACAGCCAGGGGGCAGGGAAGCAAGCACAGCGAGGGGGAAGGGAAGTAAGCATAGCCAGGGAGGCAGGGAAGCAAGCACAGCCAGGGGGGCAGGGAAGCAAGCGCAGCCGGGGGGCAGGGAAGCAAGCATAGCCAGGGGGGCAGAGAAGCAAGCACAGCGAGGGGGCAGGGAAGCAAGCACAGCGAGGGGGCAGGGAAGCAAGCACAGCGAGGGGGCAGGGAAGCAAGCACAGCGAGGGGACAGGGAAGCAAGCACAGCGAGGGGGCAGGGAAGCAAGCGCAGCCAGGGGGGGCAGGGAAGCAAGCACAGCCAGGGGTGCAGGGAGGCAAGCACAGCCAGGGAAGCAAGCACAGCGAGGGGGCAGGGAAGCAAGCACAGCGAGGGGGAAGGGAAGCAAGCACAGCGAGGGAGGCAGGGTAACAAGCACAGCCAGGGGGGCAGGGAAGCAAGCACAGCCGGGGGGCAGGGAAGCAAGCATAGCCAGGGGGGCAGGGAAGCAAGCACAGCGAATGGGTAGGGAAGCAAGCACAGCGAGGGGACAGGGAAGCAAGCACAGCGAGGGGGCAGGGAAGCAAGCACAGCAAGGGGAGCTGGCAGAAAGTACGTGCACAAAAATCCAGCCTCCTGGACAGAGAGAAGCAGCCGGGCGAGATGTTCCTGAGAACAGTGGCTGCCGCAGGCCAGCCATATCTATGTTCAGAAGGAGAGGGGGTGGGAGGAGCTGCAAACACCCAGCTCTAACCAGCGCAAGAAGGATCGACAATCTACCTCAACTTTCAACCTCTAAAGCATTTCTGTACAATACACTGGTTTCAGATTATTCAAGCGGCCGAGGTTGCGACGGAGCTGCCGGTTAGCCGATAAGAGATGTGACATGCAGTAAAATAAATAAATATATATATATATATATTTTTTTTTTCTGGATTCTCCTTGCCCCCTACTCATCGGCAGAAGTCACAGCACAGCAGCAGTAAGTTTTTCAAACTTACTCTTTATTTACACACCATGTGCAGGATGTAACTCATCAAAAAACGGACGGCCTACGCGTTTCGGCTACTCTAGCCTTCCACTGGAAGGCTAGAGTATATATATATAAATATATATATACATGAAAGGTCAGAGAGCGGACTTACCCGCCCCATGGTAACCAGGTGATCACACTCCCGCCCCCTGCGAAGGGAAGTGTGACTTACTGTTTGATCACCAGAGAGGTAACAATCCAGAGGACTAGAACCAGTCAGTAACATGGCTCACATCTCTGCAGAAGGACACGGCGCACTGCAGCGAGCAGAGAGCGCATCCCTCATCCTCAGCCTGGGACCAGCCGCACCCGGAGCTGGGCGCGGGGCCTGGGCAGGCCGCCGCAGGGAGCAGAGAAGCACGGCGCACGCCACCCTGCATCCCAGTACCTGGAAACGGACGGCCGCAGCCAGACCCACTCTCAAGACTGCGCACTGCTGACGAACCCCCAGAGCGAAGACAGCCCCTCAGAGCGAATCTCACACCCTGACTGCCCAGGACAAGCCGCAGAGACCGTCGCTCCTGCACCCAGAGCTCCGTACTGTAGGCTCTGCTCCACCTCTGAGGTCTGACACCTCCCGCTGCGAAGACAGGAGCACGGCGCTCACCCCTGGGATCAGATGGAGCTGGACCTGCTCTGCCACCCACCACAGGCTGTGCTCTGCAGAGAAGCGGACCCCTCGGCGGTCTGTCACCCACAGTGGAGCGTGCTCCAGGCTCGGACCTCTACTGGGACCTTGGCGAGCCCCCACCGCGACGGCCACCATCCGTCGTGTTCTATGGAGTAAGGCGCTAGAACAGTCATTCGCACAAGGCGCGCCTTAAAGGGAGTCTATGACTAGGCACGGGTGGGTTGTGAGAGACATTCTTTGTGGTGCATGAATTTAAATCCCAGCACTCGCGGGCCTTCGCCCTCCTTGCTTCCTTGGCCAGTGCTCCACCTCCTCTCCGGGGGTCATTCTCGGCCACCCTTTTGGACAGGCCGGGTACCCCACTTAACACACCCAGGCCGTGAGGTGGGCTCGCGATACCCGGATGACCTCCCATGCACCCGTGAAGGGCAGGCATCAGGCTGGCCCAGTAACACACCAATGAGGCTCGGGCGAGGGCCAGTGACGAACTCGTATTTTCCCAAAGCCTGCACAGACTGTAAACAAACCGCAGCACCCCAGGGCCACGGGGTCCATTGAGGAGCCTGAGTCGGATGTCCAGTGCTTCCCCCGAGGAGCACACACTGCGGAGGCCTCCCGGGGGTCACAGCTTCCAGGAGCTTCCATGCTGTGAAGGGTTACATACTGCTGAAACACACCTCCTCAAGGGCCAGACCGCTAAGGTATCCTTACTGCCAAGAAACTAACAGACGGCTGCGGCATCTCTGCTGTGCAGGGCCACAAACTGCCGAGACATCACCACTGCCAGAGGCCACAGAGAGAGGAGACATCCATGCCGCCCAGGACAACACGCTGCTGATGCATCCCAGTGTAGGACCTCTACAGGCAAAATGGCGGCCGCAAAGCTCCGCAAATTTCGGGTTCGGGGCGTGTTTGGCCGTCCCCAAAAGGGGCGTGTCTTAAAAGTGGAAAGAACAGAACCAACACGCACCCGAATCCGAAAGAGACGGAGCTTGTTTCGAGTGATGCCCCTCTCCTCCAATGGCTGGCCTCCGTTTAGGAAGCCAGCCAATGGATGAGCGAGGCGGGTTCTAGCCCTGTTTCTCAAAAAACACTCAAAGACAATTCTACGACTTCCGGCTGGCAAGTCAGCCTTCGGTCCTCGACCTAATAATATATAACATTTTTTTTTTTAAATGGGACTTGCCGGAAAGACCATTTTAACATGCGGAGCAGTACCACAGCAAATGGCAGCTGCCAGGCTCTGTACACACTCGTTTGCACCTGAGTTTCCATCATTCAAACTCAAGATGCTTCACAGTCTCTAAGGCGTCCTACAACTGCATCGCTAGGGTCAGCCCAGACACCTGTCCAAGACTGAAGATCAGGCTCTTTCAGCGAGGAACGGGAAGAAGAGGGACTGAGCAATGGTTGTAATGGGAGAGGGTCGGGGACGTCCCACCTCGACGCTGACGCACAAAGATCTACTGTGTGGAGGATGCCGGGTAGACTGGGGATGCCGGGTAGACTGGGGATGCCGGGTAGACTGGGGATGCCGGGTAGGCTTGTTAAGAAGGGTTACAGAGGCGAGTGGGTCGAACGCGCAAATGTGGGATGATGCAGGCAGGAGTAACTTTGCACTGTGTGGCTACTTCTCCTTTACCCAGTTATTCCGCTTTACTGGACTTTGGGCTACTCCCGTATGTAGCAAACTTCTTTTGACTTATACCTTACATTAAAACCGCCAGATGAACCGCCGTTCCTTTACACCCATCTGTCCTCCAAATCAAGTTCTATTTTTCCTCGAGAACGAGCGTCACTTGTTGTGCTGAAGGTCACACAGTTCCGCCAGAGGGACACATGGCCATTTCCAGGGCATGGAAGAGCCCCCCACCCCCTCACGTGCTGCCCGACCCCACCAACTGTACACATGATTAGCTCAGCCTTTGACCGGTTGCTCGCTTCCTTTCTTGGTGTGCAGCGGCTTTTCGTCGCCACAAAGGATGAATTGTTCCATTCCAGACAGCTCTGTGCAAACACTGGGGCTGAACCGTGTGCTGCAGATTAAGGTCATGGAAAGATAGCACAGAACGGCTTCAGATCAGCAAAGCCACGTGCACGGCTGAGTTTGGTACGGCGAGTGTGTCCTCAAAGCAAAAAGAAAACAAGACCTATTGGCTATTCCAATGCTTGTTTTTTTATGTCCGTGGTTTTTCGTGTGGTGATAGATACAATGTTAAAATATTTGTAGAGACTTTCACAACATGCTCAGTTTTTAAAGTACCTGTGAGTGGTGCAATATTTTGCCTGGGTTTTTATCTTGAGGTCAGTGGTCTGGCTGCATTAAGAAAACATTATAGAGTCTGTGATGCTTTGCACAAGAGAAGTGAGGTCAAAGGCTCCCACAGGATACCAGGGTGCAGTACCGCACGTCCTCACTAGCTGACCCACTCCAGCCGGCGTCCGAGCCATACAGGGACAACTAGAGACGCCTGACGGGTGTATGCTGTGACGTCACCATGCCTGCTTTGTTTATCCTGGAGCGACACTGAGCAAAGCACTTCCTGCATCGTGACGAACTCGGAACAGATATCCGGCTGCCGATAATGCACTGCAAGGATGACAAACCCTTCGCATCTAAATAAACATGTTACACTTTTCATTAATTAGACTATAATGTCTTCATTTTTTGTAGTGTAGGTTAATCATCACTCTGCATTTTCCCCATTAACTCCGTAGAGTCGCTCTAATATCGACCAGATTCCAATCAGAGAAGATGTTTTCTACAGCTTTGTTCTCGGCTTCAGTTGCACTTTGTGTGGCGGCTGATGACCAGAAGTAGGCAATTTTTGGGGACCTTCTTAGGTCTACGTGATAGTGATAAACTAGCATACTGCTGCGCGGCAGAGAAAGTGGCAGCAGGGGGAGGGGGCAAGGGCGATTTCCTTTCGGGAGCGTGCAACCATATGGCGCCACGCGCTCCCGAAAGGAAATCGCCAAGATGTGCACGCGTTGCATTGAAAGCATTGCAACTTGTGCACATTTTTGCCCCCAAAGCTGCATTGATCTCAAGAGGTCTCTCTCCTATGCAGCGCATGCGCGCTGCATAGGCGAGACCTAAAAACTTGGCATGACAGGAAAAGGCGTTTCCGCTACGCAATATAAAATGGAAGGGGAGTCTAAATAGTAAGCAAGGTAAAAATACTAGGAGGACTTGAAGGAAGGTGTCTCGTGTGGAAAGCGCCCCTCAATAGGTAAGCACTGTGAGAGAAGGAAGATCAGAATCCTAAGAAAGATTAATGATAAGTCATCCATGTATTCACTTGGAGGTGAAGGGTCTCACCTCTCCTTGAATATTGCTCTATGTTGTCTTATTGGCTAACCTCAATATATATATATATATTTCTCTATTGGTTGGTAAAATATTAGTAAATTGTGGTTCTTAAAAGATGGCTATCCATAACAGAAGAGTAAGTTGACAGTGCCTACACCACAGATCAACAGTGAGCCTGGGTCAATATTTCAAAAGTAATTATCCAGAACCATACAGTATGTATTTTGTAATGATAAATTATTATAATATGAATGTTTCCAGTTTCCATAGACCATTGTTTGTTTCTCCTGCAGTGTTTGGTACAGTCAGCAGCTTTCACAGCTCTGCATCAGCACCTCTTGATACTGAGCTGCCCTTGGAATAGGCCTTACCTAGGGTGCTAGGTTGGCACTTGGGGAGGATCAAGGACAGAGAGGTTACCCTGCTGTACTGACTTTAGGCCATTTGCATCTCCTTCTAAAAGTACACACATGTGGTGTTGGTATGGTGATCTGGCAGACGTAGGTTTAAGTGCAGTCGTAAGTACCTCTGGATGTTCATAACCTAGTATATGTTTCTGAGCTGTGAAATATAATGTGGTGAAGGCTGGCAGCAGCTCAACTTCCATCTCGGTGCCCATTATAGAACAGGCGCTTTTGCATCTTCAATCATGTCTTTTTCTTCTGGGCTGACAGCGCATTTTAAAGACATTCTTGCCTCATTCTCCCTTTTCATTTTGCAGAAAGAGAAATTTGTTAAACTTCTGGACCAGCTGCACAACTCGCTGCGCATAGATCTCTCAATGTATAGGGTAAGTAAGAGATGACTAATAGTGCTCTTTCGTCATGTAAACAGCCCATCACTGATGTTATCCTCGTGCTCACTGTGTAAAGCCAAAATGTTATCTTGTGTATGTGGTTGTTCCCAACCATCAGAGAGTGGATTGAAGTGACACTTTTAGCCTGGCACTATACATGGTCAAATGTCACAATGTATAGAATATTGGCTGCTGCAACTCGCGCATACGACTCAGCATTCGACATTTTGGATATTGTATGCTAGCTTTTTTCGTCCAACAGTGATTTTGTTTTGCTCTAATTTAGTTCCTTTCCGGCTCTCTTGTCATTCCTTTAATTTGCATGTTTGATTGAGTTTTCCTCTTTCAAATGCCAGTAAAGTATGTCCTGTAAATAATGCGAGTATGGGGTATCTATAGGGTGTGGTTTGTCTTCGCAGTTGCTTTCAATTTCCCCCCTTGCTGTGTTTCATTGGCAGACACTGTGTGTGACTATCTCAACAGCTTTTGGACACAAGGGTGATGCCTTCGTTTGACTTGGAATCCCCTTAGAAGTTGGGGTTGTTCATGCCAATACTGTAGGCCCAATCCTGTTTCATTGCCCATCAGCTCCAGGGGCCCATCTGGAGGTTGGCACCTAGCGTTTCTTTCCATTGTCACACAGGTTTTCTATATAGTTTTGTTTATTTTGGCAGTATTTATATAGCTTTAATTTAAAACCTAAAGAAGGCTAAAAATAGAAGCAATCCTATCAGGCCCGGCTCTAGAATTTTTTCTCTGGGAGGGCCATGAAGTTGAGTGGGTACTGGGCAAAAAGCAGCAAAGTATTCAATCGATCTGATATTTTAGGCTTTGGCGCCTGTCTGCATTTTTTTGTAACACAATAATCAGCACCCAGAGAGCTGCTTTCTTTGATGTGCTTCCAGCTTTGAGGAAGGGAAGGGACTCTGCTTGTCAAATCTGTAAGATGCAGATCTTTAAGACTGCTGCATGCTTCTGGTCATGTGCAGCAGCAGGAATTTTTCTGCTGCCATACAGGGCCACTGTACAGCTTTTCATGTTTTTAAAAAACGTGGGTAGCTTTTTACTTTGCAAAGCATTGCAATTTAAAAATACGATGAAATACGCCCGGAATCCTAATTCAGTTTTCAGGACATCTGTGTAAGCATCACAGCAGCTAATAAACTCTGCTCATTTCACACCTCTACCCAGGCCTGAAAGTATCCAATATCAGTGGTGTCAATGACAGTCAATCATCAAAATAAACGATAAGCGATAAGCGAGAGCCTACGGAGAAACAGTCATGTGAAAACGCTTGTTTTCCAGTTCTGATTGGCATTGGGCCACCCTCTAGAACCGGTCCTGAATCCTATCCACCGGTCCCTGGCCTCAGTGCTAGGGACACGTTGATGTTAAGGACATTACCGTATTGTAACCTGGGCTAGAGAAGGTAATGAGGACAGTAGCGCCGCGAGGCGGCCAACTGATGAGCTATTAGAATCAATCCTGGCCGCCTGGCCCTAGTCTCAGTGCGCGTGAACGTATATAGAAAGCCAAAGCATACCTGCTAACCTGAACAAAAATCTTACAGGAGGGGCGGGGCCTCGTGCCCAGAAGTACATAAGAGGCACTTTTGAACCTCCCCCCACTTCTCCCACCTCTCTTACCCCCTCCCCCCCCCAAATTAATAACAAAAAAAGCTGGCTGAGGCTGGTGCCGATGTACTGGGGTGCTTACTTACCCCTTAATGGACGTCGGCTGTTCAAAGCTAAGGAAAACTACCTGAAAAACACTATTTACAGTTTGTTCTCAGCCCGTTTACCCTGTCACCGGGTGACCGTGAGATGGGAGCTCCGTGTGAGTTGGCAGGTATGACAGAGGTTAATAAGGACAGAAGCGCCCCGAAATGCCCAGCTGATGAGCTAATTAGAATGAATCCTATCCAGCGGTGCCTAGCCTCAGTGTGCTAGTGGCGCGTTGATGTACTGTAACCTATCAAGGATAATGAGGACAGAAGCGCCGCGAGGCGGGAAACTAATGACCTAATTACAATCAACCCTGCCCTCGATGCACTAGGGACGCGTTGAGGCTAAAGGGCATTTCCGTACTATAACCTGGGCCAGAGAATGTAATTGAGGAGGACCGTAGCGCAGCGACACGGCCAGCTGATGAGATCCTGGCCTCAGTGCGCTAGCGACGCGTTGATGTGCTGTAAGTCTGGAACCTATAGAGAGTAAGGAGGACAGTAGCGCCGCGACTCGGCTCTAAATAAGACCGCCCTTTTCCCTTTTAATGAGGTCCTTTTCTGCCCTTTCATTTCAAAACCATGAATTTTAATGTATTGATTTTGTTGAGAACCTTCACATAATATCTTTTTCCCGTATTCGGATTTTTCTGTGTGGGAAATTCCTGGAAATTGTGGAAGCGAATCCTGCCTCCGTTCAGCGTGAGTGGCCACGCCGGCGCCTGTGGGCATCGGAGCGGGGCCGGCGCGAGAGAGAGCTCGAGTCACTCGCCTCGGGGATCCGGCCCTGGACACGTCAGCACCAATGCTCCTGCAATAACCAAAATGAGCGTAATAATGAATTGTAGGCCTGGGGTCACCGAGGCGTCTGCGGGGGCGAGGGCGCTCTTTGAAATCCTTTCATAATAATAATCACTTGCTTGTTCAGTCATAAGTAGCCAATCACACGCTAGGTTCCTGCTGTCCGGTCTCTCCTTCCCTTGGCTGCAGAGGCTCAGCAGGGTTCACGAGTACTCACTAGGGCGAAAGGTGGGGGATGTAGAAACGGCTCCTTTGCATGTGTAAATAAGAAATCGGATCTGCATGTACATATATATCTATATCTATATCTGTATATATATATATATATATATATATATATATATATATATATATATATATACACAGTGTTTTAAATTTTTAAATGGGAAAAAATAAGTTCAGTACTGCTAGAGGTGTGGCATGTGGGCGGGGCTAGGGGCGGAGCAAAGAGCAGCATATGATGATACATAGCCAGTGAGCCTACCTTTCATGAGTATTGGTACTCTCCTCAGCAGTAGAGAAGTGCCGGTACTAACAGGGATAAAAATAATACGAAGTGCTGGTACACAGTACCTTTGAGTACCAGCCCATTTAAAACAATGCCACTGCCCTTTTCCCTATGACCAGGCTCTTCCTGGTTCCATGCCTTTACATAGGCAGGGTCCTCTCCATTCATCTCTCATCTTTACCCAGCCTCTAAGCTTATCTCTAGTTCTGCTCCTCTTCCTCCCACCTTTTGCTTACTCTCGCCACATGTCTTCAATTTCCTCACTGTTTTTTCCCTACTTGTCTCCTGTTCTCCCCTCCATGCTGTACTCATCCCCTAAGTTTGCCATCTGGCCAGTATTTTGTTCTGCAGTGTCTGTGTGTGTGTCTGGGTGCATGTGTGCCTGGGTGTGTCTAGGTGTGGGTGTGTCTGGGTGTGGGTGTGTCTCTGTGTGTGTGTCTGCATGTGTGTGTGTCTGCATGTGTGTGTGTCTGCGTGTGTGTGTATGGGTGTGTGTCTGTGTTTCTTTGTCTGTATGTGTGTCTGTGTCTGTATGTGTGTCTGTGTGTGTCTAGGTGTGTGTGTGTCTAGGTGTGTGTATGTCTAGGTGTGTGTCTGGGTGTGTGTGTGTCTGGGTGTGTCTGTCTGTATGTGTGCCGGTGTGTGTGTGTGTGTCAGTGTGTGTTTGTATTGCGTCAGTGTGTTGTAGAAAAAGGTAGGGCTAGGACCTTTCTCAAGATTTGCCCGGCGCTAACCGCCCTTGTACCATTCAAGTTTACCAAGCAATGAGGCAGGCGCCGGAGACCAGAAGGCAGGAAACAGAAGTTTATTCCGACGGAGCAGAACACATCAGATCAGACAACAAGGTATCATGTCGAGGTGCTCTAACAGCCTCTCGGAGGCCTGGCCTCTTATACACTGGTTTATGGCATGTGACCTTCCTTTAATACAATCAAGTCTTTGTAAGGCAAGAGAAAAAGACATCCCCGTAATCCTAGCGTCAATCCCACCCCCATATACCTTCACAATAGAGGTTTTCAACCTGCTGATAAGAGGAGGGGACCATCACGCAGCTGAGTGTTCCGTCGAGTCTTAGGATGTGTGCGCCTGATCATATCACAGGGGGTGGGGAGGCCTGGATCAATAGAGGGTCCTTTGAAGGAGAGCGACCTCATACAATAAAGGGCAGTAAATGATATCTCCCGGCTTAGGCAATGGCCTCGGACCTGTGTGGACAGTCGGACACGGGGTGAGGGGCCATCAATGGAGTGGTATTCATGCCGCGTGGACAATCCAGCGCAGGAGGGAGGTTTGTCAACAGAGGGGCATTCATGGGAGGAGAGGAGGTGTTGGTCAGGCGCTAGCGTGACTCCCAAGGACAGGGTCATGCAGAAGGGTCCTGCTCGTAAGGAGGAGGAGGGAGGGGGAGCCAGGGTGCGCGGAGGATGCTTGCTGGGTCAGAGGGACGTGCTGGCGATCGATCGTGGACAGGGAGACCATGATACCTAAAATGGCTGCCATGCACGTAATACATAGGTGACCTAGAATAGCTGCCGTGCATGTAGTACATAGGTGACAAGCTGGCGCAGATGATGTTCAGATCGTAAGTCAAAATTCCACAGTCCTCCCTTTTAACATATCTCGCCAACTTGTCAGTTTGAGTTTATTCCCATAAGGCCACGTATTTCTACTTCATAGAGGGGACTCATGTGCTCGTTTCGGAAGTCCAAAGTCTTTGGGCACATACAGTTAGAAACAAGGCCGCACAAAGGTGGCAGACATTGGATACCTAAACAACACCCACATAAGATCACAACAGGTATCAACACAAAGGAAAACAACTTCCAACCCCAATTCTTCAAAGTGTCCCAAAACCAGTTCCCAAGCGACCATCCTTCTTGTTCTTGGTGAACCTCTGAGGAAAGTCTGTGGAGGTGTTCAATGGCTTTGTAGACTGAAGGCGAGTTGTCAGGCACGTATGTGCAGCAGCTGGATCCGATGATGCGGCATGCTCCTCCTCGGTCGGCTAGGACCACGTCTAGGACAAGTCTATTTTGGAGGGTCACGAGGCGGACCGCCTGAAGTTCTGCAGTGTTGTTGGCGAGGATACCGGCAGTGATGTTGATCGTTGTTTCTACTGCCTGGGTCAGGTGCCGGATAGCACGGCTGTTTGCCATTGGGCCCCACAGAGGAACAAGTCCCTTTGCTGCATCTAGGAACTGTGCTCCGGTGGAGTCGGCTTGCCCAAGGTCGTCTGCACGCCTCTGCCTGTGATGGTTGGCAGGGGCTACATATGTGGGTGGGAGAACGAAGGCAATGTAGCAGGTACCCTTCCAACCCTTCGGGAGCCAGGTGTAGGCCTTGGTGCCACACACAAAGTACATGTTTGGAGAAGCAACAAAGGAAGGAGGGTCAGCTGAGTCCAATGTTCTGGTGGTCTGGCAGGCGCTGTGACCCACCAGCTGCGTTCCATGGCCTTCGAGACACACAAGACCTGTGACGTTGATGACAGACAGAGCCACAGTCAGTGTTGCGGTAGTTTGTTTTTGTAGATGAGAAAAGGTGGTCCTGGCTGGATTGTGGAGCACCTGTACTTCGACTCGTTCTTTGGCTGGAATGTTTTTGATGAAGGTGGCGCCTGTGAGCGCAGGACACAGGGCAGCAGGAGTCTTTCCGGTTCTGTTCAGCCAGAACCCAGAGTAGAAGTGTGACACTGTCCGGCCAGAGGTGGCGTTATCCTTGTGGCTCTCTTGCATGAGGATCAGCCAGGCGAGGCAAGAGCCGTGAACTGAGAAGGGTGAAGGGATGAAGGGACTAGAGTGTCCGGTGGCATGCGGGAGCAACCCGCAGATCCAACAGTTCGTAGCATTGGCAGCAATGTTGTGTTGGTGCAACAGTTGCACAAAGGAATTGTTCCAGAATTCCCTGCGCCTTTCTCGGAGCTGAGGCGACAGAGAGATTAGGTGATGCTCTTTCAGGGGGGTCGGCTGTACAGTAGGTAGCAATGCCTCATGAGCCGGTGTGCTTTCCTCCAGAATCCAGAAGGAGGTCATGAGGAGGAGGCAGAAGAGGAAGACAATGAAGAGTGCGATTGTCTTTGATTTGTGCAAGTTGTCAGTCTTTGGATTTCTATACTGGGTATTTCCTGTTGCTTCCATCATCTTCTTATCTGGCGCTTCCATCATCTTCTTATCTGGCGCTTCCATCACCTTCAAGGGAGCTCGGTAGCGGGCAGAACCACAGACTTCGTTTAGCTTCTCTCCCGGCAACCTTTGATTGTGTTTAGGTCACCGTTCTGAGATTTAACTAAGTCCGTGGCCTACTTAGCCGAAACTCCCCCCTTTCGACGCAGGAAATACCCTTCTCTGGACGGCACAGTGGGATCGGAGAATTTTGCAAGTTCGAGTGCCCCAGTATCGGGATAACAGTCCAATATCGGTCGGTCTTTGCTCAGGAGCTCTTCTTGGGTGCTGACGTTTTCTGTCGTGGCCAGGTTTGCAGAGACTTTTCGGCAATGATGCGCATGCAGCCAATGCCTCTTCCCCTCCACTCGGAGCGCCGTTCGGGTGGTGATCAGCACTTGCCAGGGGCCCGTCCACCGAGGTTCCAGACTCTTGGTTCGCTGGAAATTTCGTATCAGCACGAAATCCCCCGGTTGGATGTCATGGCCGGGGCCCCTGGAAGCATCGGGGATAGCCTGCTGCACCTGTTGATGGATGACAGACAACGTTTTAGTTAACTTGCACAAATAATCAGATAGTAGGACGTCCGGGACGTCATGTATGGAGGTCGGTTTGGGAGCAGTCCAGAGATTCATCGGACGCCCAAACACGACCTCGTAGGGGGTTAAATGGTGCTTGGTGGGAGTGGAGCGCATTGATAACAAGGCCAGTGGGAGGGCATCCGGCCAGTTAAGTCCAGTGGTGGCCACTATTTTTGCCAGTTTCAGCTTCAGGGTGGCATTATGGCGTTCCACTAGACCAGCGGATTGGGGGTGGAAGACCGCATGAAATCGTTGCTTCACCCCCAACCCTTTTAGGATTAATTGGATAACCTCAGCTATGAAATGGGGGCCATTGTCGCTCCATAAAATCCGACAAAGGCCATAGCGAGGGAAGAATTCCTTCAGTAGTACTTTGGCAGTAGTCATGGCAGTGTTGTCACGGGTTGGATAGGCTTCCACCCATTTGCTGAAGGCACACACAATGACTAGTACATACTTCAGGTTTTGGCATCTCTCTAGTTGGATGTAATCCATCTGAAGGACCTCAAAGGGGTGATTGGGGGTCCCGAACCCTCCCCGGGGTACTACAGTCCCTTTCCCGGGGTTGTGTTGCAGACAGATGAGGCACTGCTGAACTAGGCGTCTGGCTGAGTCGGGGATTTTGTCGTTATGCCAGACTTTGGAAATGAGTTCGATCATGGGTGCAGATCCTATGTGTGCGGGAGAGTGAGCCATTGTCAGTATGGGAATCAGATATGAGTCGGGCAGCAACCATTTGTTTGCATCTTTTGTTCGCCAGCAACCCTCTTCGTCCTTCAAACCCACCCTTGCCCATTTAGTCAATTCGTGAGGGGTGCTGGCCGACTGTATGTCTCTGATCATTTCCCTTGTGTCACTCCATTTTTCTGCTTGTGACCTAGTCACATATATGCGTGTCACTGTCCTATTCTCAGCTGTGGTTCGTGCAGTGATGTCGGCTAATGCATTCCCTTGTCCGACTAAGTCTGTCACTCTTTTGTGTGCCTGACATTTGATCACCGCTAATCGTTTGGGGAGGAGAACTGCCTCAATCAGAGCGGACACTAAATCTCCGTGGAGGATTGGGGTGCCGTGGGACGTCAGGAATCCCCTCTCCCTCCACAGGAGCCCAAAATGGTGGACCACTCCGAAGGCATACTGGCTGTCCGTATATACGTTCGCGGTGGTCCCTGCGGCTATGATGCATGCTCGGGTGAGGGCTATCAACTCTGCTGCCTGGGCAGATCGTTGTGTGATGCAGGCTGTCTCAACTACTGTTTGGGCTGTCGTTACTGCATAGGCAGCTGAAGTGGTGCCATCTGGGAGTTTGATGCATGAGCCGTCTACCCATAGCTCTCCATCGGGGTCAGGAAAAGCAGTGTCTCGGAGGTCAACCCTACTCCTAGTCTGTTCGTCTGTGAGGGTCACACAGTCGTGTATGGGAGGAACGTCGGGGTCGTTTTCAGGCAAGGGTAACAATGTGGCAGGATTCAAAGTCGTGCATCTCTTAAGTGTGATGTGGGGTGCAAGCAGAGTCAACTCGTACCCTGTCAGTCGTGCGCTAGTCAGGTGTTGGGTCTTTGTCTGGTTCAAAAGGGTGTCAACTGCATGGGGCACTAATACAGTGAGGGAGTTGGAAAGTACGATTCCCTCGCTCTGACGGATGGAGACAGCAGCGGCAGCTACTGCTCGAAGGCAGGCAGGTAAGGCTCTGGCTACAGGATCAAGAGTGGCGGAGAAGTAGGCACAAGGGCGCTGCTTAGGGCCAATCGATTGAGTCAGGACAGACAATGCGCATCCCTCCCTTTCGTGGGTGAAGAGGGAGAAGGGTTTGGAGTAATCCGGCGTTCCGAGGACGGGTGCTGAGCAGAGTGCATCCCGTAATTCCTTAAAGGAGGCTTGACACTCAGTGGTCCAAGGAAGCGGGGAGGGGACATCTTTGGTCAGCAGGGCAAGTAATGGTTTCACAATGAGGCTGTAATTAGGCAACCACTGTCTGCAAAAAGAGGTTAGGCCAACCAAAGAGCGGACCTGCTTTTGCGTTTTTGGGATGGGGGTGTCTAGGATAGTTTGGATTCGGTCAGGGGTAAGTTTCCTCCCTTCCTTGGACAGAAGATGGCCTAGGTAAGTTACTTGTGGCTGGCAGAACTGTAGTTTCTTTTTGGAGACTTTATGGCCATTTTCTGCAAGGAAGTGTAGGAGTTGGACGGTGGCTGTCGTTGCAAGCGGGGTGGTGTCGGCCGTCAAAAGGATATCATCGACATATTGGATCAACACCACTCCCGCTGGTAGCTGGAAGGCATCCAGCTGTCTTTTGAGAGCCTGGCTGTAAATGCTGGGACTTTCAGTGTACCCCTGGGGAGCTCTACAAAATCGGTACGAGCGAGATTTTAAAGTGAAGCCGAAAAGATAACGGCTGTCTGGGTGGATGGGGATAGAGAAAAATGCGTTTTTAAGGTCGACAACAGAGAAGGTGGTGGCAGTGGACGGGATGAGGGTCAGAATGGTGGTGATATCAGAGACCACAGGATATTGGGGTACAACCACTTTGTTAATCTCTCGTAAGTCGATGATGAAGCGGTATGCTTTCTCATCTCCTTCACCTTGTTTCTTAACAATAGGTAGGATTGGGCTGTTGCAGACGTTGCTAACCACTTCTTCAACCACTCCTGCATCTACCAGAGACTGAATGATCCCTACCAGTGCCTTCTCACCCTCTGGGGATATCCGATATTGCGGGAGTTTCGGGAGTATAGCGTCCTGTCGTACAGTTATGTGGATGGGATCAATCATCATTCGTCCCACATCAGAGTCGTTTTTGGCCCACAAGTACGGGGGCAGGGCGTCAAGCAAGGACATGTCAGCGTCAGTTATGCAGCACATGTGTCGTGGGGGACGGGATCAGGGCATGTCTGGGTTGTCGTACAGAATGACTCGTATTCCATCTGGGGAACACCTAATGGTAGCTCGAAAATGTTTCAGTAAGTCAATGCCCATAATGGCGTCAGGGGAGTTGGAGGAGAGTAGAAATGTCGCGTCAGCAGTGTTGCTTTCTAGGTCAAAGGTAATAGGCACGGACAGGGGGTTAGTGGAGGGCGTCCCATCGAAACCTATCGACGTTATGTGTGAGCCAGACAAGGGTGCCCTTGGAATCAGTCGTTTTGATAACACACTACGTGTCGCCCCAGTGTCTACCAAGAATGGAGACTCTGTACCCAAGACCTTAGCGGTGACATAAGGACCTTGCTGGTCAACACAGAGCTCGACTGGATCCCTCCCTTGCCCCTGGCAGTCCTATGCAAAATCAGGGGCATTTTCACCTTCGGATAGCTGATATTGATTCTGTCGGGGACGGTCAAATGTATTCAGTCTTCCTGATCTGTCATTGTTAGTGTCGTTGGAGTTCCCTCGTCCCTGTACTCTATTCCTCGGACCACCTGCCACATCCCTGGAATCCCTATTTCTATTCATCTCTAGCAAAACCGGACACTGGGTTTTCCAATGGCCGAACCCTTTGCAGAAGGCGCATTGGTCATTGCTAATGTCTCTCCGTCCAGTGTGAGATGTCGGGGTGTGATCCTTAGGAGGTAGATCTCTGGGGGCGTTTGATTGGTAGTTCCCCCTTTGATGTTCCCGTCCTAGCGCTATACCCTGTATCTGGGCTATCATTACCCTTTCCTTCAAATCTTTCTTCTTTTTCTCGGACGCCCTATCATTCTCATTCTTTTGGTGCTCGTAATACTGAGCCATCTGAAGGATAGCTGCGGGTTTGGAGGCCCCCCAACTACTCTCACTTGTCTGTAGTTTTTGGGAGACTTCTTGAGTTAGTCCTTTTACATAATTTTGCACAAACAGGTGCTGTCCGGTTGCGGTGGTCATGTCCTGGCCACTGTAGTCGGAGAACACTGTCTCAAATCGGGAGAAGTATTCTGACACATCTTCCTGGGGTTTCTGTCGACAGGCCGTGACTATCGACCAGTCTACTTTTCTTTCCGGGACCAGTGTTTTTAATTTCTGAACTATTTTATCTGGGAGTTCCAGTATGTCCTTCACTGGTTTACTCCCTGGCTCTCGCTGTCTGTCTAGTTTACCGAGTTGGTCCCAGGTATGTCCAAACAGATCCGTGTGGTCAGCCTTCCGGATTTGCTTCCACACGTCAGCTGGCAGACATAGCCCAAAGAACAAGTCAATATCTGCTATAGTCATTATTGTTGAACCCAAGGCTGTACCCAATTCGGTATAAAATGCTGTCGGGTTCTTTCTTAAGTCGGGCAGGGTTTGCTTAAAGGTTAGGATATCTTGTCGGTCCCATGGTTGGTATACCCAATTGTACACAACCCTTCCCTTTGCATTTTCATTATTAATATCATCGCTCGTTCCCTGGCCCCGTGGCGGGATCCAGTAAGGAGCCGCTTCTCTGATAGGCATCATAGTATTGGCTACTTCTACCGAGGTCGTTTCAGGGACTGTAGCCTTGGCTTCTGGTTTCTGTTCCGTGAGGTGGCGGAAGACCTCAAGCATTTGCATGAAGAGCTCCGTCGCCTCACGTTCAGTCCCATCTCCAACATCAATTTTCCTATACAGCGTTGTTAATTTAGCGGGTCCCTTACTCTGATACCCATCTTCATACGCGTTCAGGGTGTGGTAGCTGAATCGTAAGATGAAATGCCGTCTGTGGCTGTCGGCATGTGAATTATATATGTTCATTGTGTACTCTTCGCTCTCCCTTCGTTCTACTAAGGTCTTTGCTATTTTGTCGATCCCATCCCGCTCATCTTTGCTTAATCTATTTAATCTGGCCGATGATTGTTTGCTAGATTCGGGGTCGTCTGATGAGGTTGTTAATGTGGCTGGTGCAAAGGCCGTGAGGGCTGGTGCACTAGCGCTGAGATCGCTTTCGCTCACACTCGGAGCGTGGAAGCTTTGTCGGCAGGGGGCATATGGAGGGGGCATGTAGATGGTTGGGGGACCTAGTAGTAGCTCGTCGTTCGCTCGTTGTTTGGAGGGCAATTCAGGGTAGAGCGCAGAGGGGGTCCTAACAGGACATTGGCCTGTCGACCCTGATTCTTGGTTTCGCATAGTTTCCTTTCTTTCTTTTATTTCTTCTTCTAGTTGCTTTGCGGCTAGGTGGGCTGCCTTTCGTAATTCTTTCCCTATTTTTGCTTCTTCTCTTTTCTTTCGTTGTTCCGTTTCTTTGCGCCACATGCCGATACTGTCGAGCATAGTGGGCGTGGTCTTATTCTTCTGGAGCGCTATTTCTAATGTTTTTATTTTATTTTCGTCAAAGGAACCTATCAGTGGCCACTGACTTTCAAGGTTCTTTTTCGTATATTTATGCCATAGTTTAGTGTAAGCTATAGCGACTAGTCCATACTTAGTGAACATGTCCTTATTAGGGGTGCCCTCCAGTGGAGCTGGATGGTTCATCTCTAATAAGCGGTCCGGGCTAAACAGGCTACCAACCAGTGGGGAGAAGACAGGCATGACGGATTACAACGGGGACAAAAGTCTGCACTACCTATCTTATCACGGCGGACAAAGACTAGACAGAATATTTCTATTCTACGTTGTTTGGAGGCCGTGAATACCTCAAAAGAACCAATACCGAATAATCGGCCAATCAAACAATCCAGTGGGGAGAATAAGTGGGCACGAAAAATTATCGCTACCCACTCTTTCTCTACCTGCAAAGAGAGGCCTTGTTCTTCCCTGTTTGCAGACAAAGAATCTCCAGACAATAATCCACGAACGATAGTTCGGGAAACAGTGGGGGAGGAAGATAGGTACGACGGATTACAATGGGGACAAAAGTCTGCGTTACCTATCCTTCACTGCTTGCAAAGAGAGAGCCTGTTTGTTTTTCCCCGTTTGCAGACAGTGAATCTCCAGAGGGTTTCAACAAAGCGTAATACTAGTATTATCCAAACAAAAACAATTTCCTCAATTCGTCGTGTTTACACGACCTTACCCGGACCGCATGGACGGTTTCCTGTCCTCTGGATCCAGCGCCCGATCGTCCTCTCTCCTTCGTGTTGTTCGCGGCACTCCTGATGGTTCCCAGTCAGGACCGTAGATCACTCGAGAGAGGTCTGTTCAGAACTAGTGAAGGTCGGATGATCGGCTGTCAGACGAGGGTCTATCGGACACGAGCTCTTCCCGATCGTTGCAGTCGTTCACTCTGTCATCGGGACCTCTCCCACTGGATCCACGTGTCACTGATGGGCCCCACGCTTTGGGACGCCAATTGTAGAAAAAGGTAGGGCTAGGACCTTTCTCAAGATTTGCCCGGCGCTAACCGCCCTTGTACCATTCAAGTTTACCAAGCAATGAGGCAGGCGCCGGAGACCAGAAGGCAGGAAACAGAAGTTTATTCCGACGGAGCAGAACACATCAGATCAGACAACAAGGTATCATGTCGAGGTGCTCTAACAGCCTCTCGGAGGCCTGGCCTCTTATACACTGGTTTATGGCATGTGACCTTCCTTTAATACAATCAAGTCTTTGTAAGGCAAGAGAAAAAGACATCCCCGTAATCCTAGCGTCAATCCCACCCCCATATACCTTCACAATAGAGGTTTTCAACCTGCTGATAAGAGGAGGGGACCATCACGCAGCTGAGTGTTCCGTCGAGTCTTAGGATGTGTGCGCCTGATCATATCACAGGGGGTGGGGAGGCCTGGATCAATAGAGGGTCCTTTGAAGGAGAGCGACCTCATACAATAAAGGGCAGTAAATGATATCTCCCGGCTTAGGCAATGGCCTCGGACTTGTGTGGACAGTCGGACACGGGGTGAGGGGCCATCAATGGAGTGGTATTCATGCCGCGTGGACAATCCAGCGCAGGAGGGAGGTTTGTCAACAGAGGGGCATTCATGGGAGGAGAGGAGGTGTTGGTCAGGCGCTAGCGTGACTCCCAAGGACAGGGTCATGCAGAAGGGTCCTGCTCGTAAGGAGGAGGAGGGAGGGGGAGCCAGGGTGCGCGGAGGATGCTTGCTGGGTCAGAGGGACGTGCTGGCGATCGATCGTGGACAGGGAGACCATGATACCTAAAATGGCTGCCATGCACGTAATACATAGGTGACCTAGAATAGCTGCCGTGCATGTAGTACATAGGTGACAAGCTGGCGCAGATGATGTTCAGATCGTAAGTCAAAATTCCACAGTGTGTGTGTCTGTATGTGTTTTCAGTGTGTGGGTGTCTGTGTGTGTGTCAGTGTGTATGTGTGTCAGTGTGTGTATGTGTGTCAGTGTGTATGTGTGTCAGTGTGTGTGGGTGTGTGAATTATAAGAAATGCACTAGAGTTATGACTTTACAGAAATGTGTGTTAAAAAAAAAAAAAAATTCTAAGACGATTCATGAATACAGAACTCCACAAATATCTGGTATTTTTATCAGAAAATAAGTGGCAATCCTAACTTCACCTGTCACCTCACTTCTTTACAATCATCCCACCTCTTTCCTATGTTTGGTATTTTTATCAGAAAATAAGTGGCAATTCTAACTTCACCTGTCACCTCACTTCTTTACATTCATCCCACCTCTTTCCTATGTTCACCTCATCTTTATCCCCAACCAAAGTCATTGCCAGTTGTCATGTAGCTCATTCCTAGAGTGCTGCAGCGTTCCCTGCTATTCATTGCCCTATGGGCAGGGCTACCTTCACACCCATAGAGCAAGTACTCAGGCCAGTCACTGGCATCTTGTAAATACAGTGATTAATGTTGTAGGGGCTCACAAAGAGGAGCAGCTCCTGTCCTGAACAAAAAGATGCAAAGAAAACCGGCTTTGGCGAAGGCAGAGGATTTTGTTGGGCTGCCACTCGCTTTAGTACAGTCAGTGCCATCAATATCCTAAATACAACTGGATTACTGACTGTCTTTCTTAACCCATTTACACACCTGATTGAGAGGGGCGGGGGTGAGGCTGAAGCACTTTCAGCTGAATAGTCGGTGCGTTTGTGATCCACAGGGAAGGGTCTGTCTGGACCCTGTCCTGTTAATCACAGCGTGACGCAAGGCAGCCCTCTTAGACCCCTGCAGTCTCAGGCCATTCACATGAACGCTGCTGGAATCTCCAGCAGGGAGAGGCTTGGCGCACTTACAAGCTCCTGTAAAGCAGAGCTGCATCTACCCTGTGCAATAGGAGAGTCCCGTTTATTAGGGTACCGGTACTCTCTCTGGCTAATGAGAAGTGCCGGTACTGAGGGCCTGAAAATTCAGAAGTGCCGGTACTCAGTACCGGTGAGTACCGGCCCATTTAAAGCAATATATATATATATATATATATATCACAAATAACAATATAGTCACAGTAGATTACATCACAAATGGAATCAACTGTGGGCATCGGCCTCATTATATATTTCTAAAATGTGTCAAAGATCACACAAAATAACACAAATGGACTACATATAGTGCACAACTAACTTTAATTGGTGACAACTGTACCCAGCTCTTGTGGATGAAAGACTCGCTGTACCCACTCGCAGGTGCTTACCCACTGATACACCAGGGAAAGGTATATTATGGCTTACTCCTTGAACAGTGCCTCGAGGACAGGCAAGGATGTTTGTATCATTATTAAATGAATGAATTGTATTTGGATAAGTTATTTAAAACCATTGCAATGCAGCAAAACAGCAATACGACAAGGAAACCATGATAGTGAATCATAAAAATGTACACAAGCTAAAATCCTCACGTAGTTTAAACAAAAAAAAATTAAAATACCTATCACTCTCATATCCAACAAAAGAAAGTTTTTGCGTAGAGCGTTGCAGCTGGCCTTTACACCATGGGTCAAAAATGGCGAAGTAACACCCGGTTATGTAAAAAAAGGTGCGCACTACTCATCAGACGATACCCTGTAGGCCTTGTCTCCAGTTCTCCGTCCCGTCAGTTCTCTGACTCCACAACCTTCTCCCTTTAGCAACGCATGTTTTGCCCATGATCCTGAGTCTCTGATACAGTGCGTGTGCTCTGTGCAATCGTGTGGCATAGAAACGTAATTTTTCTGCTGGCAACTGCCCCTTGCTCAATGGATCGTCCCCCGCTGACATAACACCCGTTTGTGACCCATCAATTTTCCAGTTATTCCTCCATTGTCCTTTGACAGTACCTGTTTTGACCTCCGACTTGATTATTTGATAAAGTGCTTGTGCTTTGTACTATTGTGGAGTCTATAGCAGACTTTTAGTTATTGAGGTAGTTGGTGATCCCCAATCAATGATGTTCTTAATACGAAGGTGGTTGTAGTTCCTGCGGGGATGCTGTAGGCTCCATCCACAAGCATATCTTTAATGATATAGAGACATGACCTGATGGTTTAATTTCTGTTGGCTGGAATGTCCATCACCTGGTATCAATTTAAAGTAATCCAGTATCGCTTTTGCACTTTGTGCGGGTGTTGAAGGGGTTCAGGACGGGGATGAGAGTGTCCCTGATAGTTTGTATGAATCTTCCACAGCGGGCCAGGGTTGAGGGCTCTTTTTGGGAAAAACATATTGCCGAGGCCTTTAGGCAGGTGCTTGTTCTTTTCCTCAGATATAGATCCCTGAGTAAGATTCTCCTTTCATCAGCTGTGGCGGGACATCGACACAGAAGGTGCAGCCATGATTCATGTTTATAATCACATCCTACAGGCTTCTCCGGTTTTTGGATTATCACAAGCCCTGAAGGAAGTGACCCGAATAGGGTCACCCGGGTCACTCGTGACCACCTCTCGCCCTTCCAAACAAATGAAGAGTCGGTCAGACAGTAGAGAATATAAGCCCAAGTTATTTATTAGTATTGTGCTGCAGTGGAGCCCAGTCTGACCAGCCTCATGAGATTGCTGCCGAGGGACTGACTCCCCCAACATGACATAAGATATTATACATTTCCAAATCCCTAAGAAAACGCCCAAGCTGGAAAATTCCAATCCAGCCACTAGCAAACAAAGTAGGCACAGAAGGATGAGCTACAATCCTGGGACCATGTAATGTTGTCTCTGTTCCAAGGTTACTCTGCCCATGCCCGCCATTCTAGAAGGTGGGAACAAGCCTATCTAACAGCAAATGTATGCCCTAATAGAGAGTACATTCATTAGTGAAGCTGAGCTCGGCCTTGAGAAACACAAGGAAAGATGCATGGAGGCAGTTTTCTGCTGAGGCAAGCAGATTGAGGCAGGAGCTTAGCTTCGATCATAGAACAGAATGGCGGCTATTAATAAAATGGCACCATGAATGCTAACTTAACACAGATTGAAACCCGAGCAATGGGACAATAACATTTTCAATTCCAACAGCCCGGTTAAAATCCAATATCGGTAAGGCCAGCAATCGCTTGCACATAATCTCTCTTCTAGTTTTGGAATTGAGAGAAGCTGAGAGATAAGACTGGGGTTTGGTTACCAAATATGAGGCATTTAGCGAGTCCAGGAAAGGTAATGTTTTTGATGACGCCTGGTCTTGCTAGAATGAGGCCAATTGCACTTGTCTGTTGATAATCTTTTTCTAGGTTACATCGGAGATAGGAGACAAAGCAATTGCTGATTGATTTATCTCCATAGTAACAAGTGCACTCTCAAGATGGGTGTTCTATGGGGAGCCTGATTTTTCAAATATGTCTGAGTCAGCTCTTTAGGGTTTTTTTTCCGGTGATTTCAATATATAGATGTAGTATTTAAGAAAGTCAGCCTTGATGGTTAGCGTTTGTTTGACCAGTCCAAATTCCAGTCTGAGTCTTGCTCTAAGAAGATGTTTTAGTAATCAAAAGACCTTTTTGTATTCCACGCACTGGGCCCGCTCCAGTATGTCAGCGCAGGCCCCATGAAAAGCTTGGTGTCCTTAGGAGAGTGCTCGGACAAGGGATGCTTGCATGACTTTCCTTATTCCCTTTGCTGACTGACTTTTTATACTGTTGTTCAGCTTGATTAAACCATAGGTGATGGCCGTTACTTTCTTCACCAGATCGTTTTTGTGGGCAGATGATTGGATAGATTCTCTGAACCAAACCCCCAGGCACTTCTATTTCGGGGCTGATGTGATGGTCATCGGGCCCATGGTGCATGCAATCTTTTTGTTCTTGTGCCTGCCAAATACAAGGGTTTTCTTCTTGTCTGGATTGATGGTACGATGATTCATTTAACTGTATTTGTGTCGGCTGGTCAAGGCCCGTTGGAGCCCCACTTTGGTGTGGTCCATGATGATTATATTATCTGCGTATTGAAGAATGTGAAGGGGTGATGGCCTAAGCGGGGCTGAATTAGGCAGCTATTGGACAGAGCTCTCCCAAATCTACTGTATACAAATTGAAAAGTAAGGGTGCCAGCACGTAGCCTTGTTTCAGACAGCCAATGGTGCAAATTTTAGTAGATAGAGAGGTTGTGCCTGTCTTCACTCGTACCCATCTATCAGGATAGAGGGAAATTATGGCCGTTAAGTATGGGGATGGAATGTCCAAGCATGCTAATTTCTTCCAGAGAGTATTCTATTCTAGGTTTGGTAGAGCGCAACAGCTACCCCAGCAAAGGGGCGTCCCGGCGCTGAGAGACAGAAGCACTTCTTCCTGGACAGGCTGAGAGGTAGTCTATGGGGCAGGAAAGAGGAGGGTCTTAATTGCTTTACGGAAGACCGAGAGAGAGTCTATGGAGCGTACGCTGAGAGGGAGATCGTTCCAAAGTTTGGGACCAAGAACACTGAAGGACCTGCCTCCAGTGCGGCAGCGCTTGGTTCTTGGTACTTTCAAGAGAAGTTGGTTAGAGGAACAAAGTTCTCGGCCAGGGACATAGGGGCATGCCAGATTACGCAGCAGCGGGGGGTTCTCCTGTTTGGTAATTTTAAAGATCGTAATGAGAGCTTTAAATTTGACTCGGTGTTCCACAGGCAGCCAGTGGAGTTTACGGATGGTGGTTCTGGCTGAACATCTCCGTGGGAGTCCTACCAGCATTCTTGCGGCCGCGTTCTGGATTCGCTGGAACCTAGCTGTTTCTGCCTTGTTTGCTCCCAGAAGGAGGACATTCGCATTGTCAAGGCGTGAAAGGATGGTTGCTTGGACAATTAACTGTCGGGTCTTAGGATCAAAGAATCCAAGTATAGGCCTAAGGTTTCTTAGGAGACCTATACAGGTGGCGGCCACCTTTTTAGTGTGTGATTGAAAGCTGTGGCCGGCATCCATCCAGACTCCCAGGTTTTTTACACAGTCTTTGGGGAGTGGGGTATTGCCAAGGGATGACGGCCACCAGTGCTCGTTCCATAGGCTGGTGTTTCTGCCAAGGAGGAGCACCTCGGTTTTCCCGGCGTTGAGCTGGAGGTGGTTATCCGTCATCCATTGTGCCACTGCTGCCATACCCTCTCTGAACTTGGAGGCCGCGATGGACGGGCTTTCTGTGAGGGTGACGACCAGCTGGGTGTCGTCAGCGTACGACACCAGCGTGAGCCCCCACCTATTGGCCACCTCCGCAAGCGGCTGGACGTACAGGTTGAAAAGGGAGGGGCTCAACGCTGAACCCTGGGGGACTCCTTGTGCTATAGGATGGGAGTTTGAAAGGAATGGGGGAGCTGATACCATAAAGGATCTGTCCTTAAGAAAGGAGTGGAACCAGGCGAGCGCGAGACCAGACACTCCAGCCATCTCCAGACGTTTTAGAAGGATGTCATGAGATACCGTGTCGAAGGCTGCGCTGAGGTCTAAAAGGACCAGCGCAGCACTTTGGCCGGAGTCTAAAATCATCCGGAGATGCTCAGTCGTGGCCAGTAGGGCGGATTCGGTGCTATGACCCGCTCTAAAGCCATTTTGGGATGGATCTAGGATTCCGTTTAGGTCAATATGTTTAGAGAGAATGCCGTTGACATGGGCTTCTGCTATTTTCGATATCCAGGGAAGGAGGGATATTGGCCGAAAGTTTTCTGGCTTGGATGGATCCAGAGTGGGTTTTTTGATTATGGGGGATACCCACGCTTGTTTCCAGGCTATGGGTACAGAGGCGGAGGCGAAGGAGAGATTGAGAATGTCCAACATAGGGGGCAGAAAAAATTCAATTGAGTCCAGGAAGTGAGAGGGGCTCATAGGGTCTCCCGGGGAACCGGATTTAACCTTCTTACAAAGTTTAATAAGCTCCGTCGACGTGATGGCAGGGATTTGCGTAAGGGGGACGTGAGTGGAGGCTGGGGTCTTGCATTCCTCAGAATGCGGAAAGTTCTGCAAAAAAGTTGCATAGATTTTTTGGACTTTCTCCACGAAGTATGTGGCCAGCTGCTCGCATTGTTCGTTGGATGAGATTTTGGGGGAGGGTGACCTAGAGTTTTGTAGCTCTTTAACGAGTTTAAAGACTACTTTGGATGGATTCGGGTTGGAGCTAATTTTCTCGGCATAGAAAGCTGCACGGGTAGTGTTGATGGCTTTGTGATACATCTTAAGCTTGGAGAGATAGTTAGCCCTATCCTGATTGTCAAAGTTTTTCCTCCATTGACGCTCAGTTCTCTTACATTCCTTACGCATGGCTTTCAGTGTTTCATCATACCAGTGGTTAGAGGGTGTAAGACGTCCCTTAGTTAGTTTAGCTGGGATAAGAGTGTCCAGACCGTCTGTAATCCAGGAGGTGAAGGAGGTGTAGACAGTGTCTATGTCCTGATTGGATTCGCAATGGAAACCTCCTAATGTTTCGTGAAGAGTGGGGATGGAGAGTTTGTGCCAAGGTCTTTTTAGGCGGTGGTTGGTTTCAGTAGTGTATTGTCGCCCTGGGGCCGGGACCCTAAGTTTGATGAGGTAGTGGTCCGTCCATCCCATCGGGGTTGGGGTTTCAGTAGCCGCCTCTTGAATATTAGAGAAAACCGGGTCTAAGGTATGGCCAGCTATGTGGGTAGGACCATGGATGAGGGAGTTAAGCTGCAGAGCCGAGAGGTCTGTGAGGAGATTCGTAATGGTGTGATCGTTGGAAAGATCAAGGTGCAGGTTAAGATCACCCAGAATCGTGAAGTTGGAGGTTTTAGTGATGAGCGCCGTGGACGTTTCGAGAAGGGCGTCGATGAACCTGGAGGCAGGGCCTGGCGGGCGGTAGATGTATAGACCCGACATCGTAAACTGAGGGTTAATACTAATTTTAAATTGGGCACATTCGCAGTCAGGGAGGGTTTCCTTAATAAAAGAGCATGTAAGATGTTTTTTATAAATGACTGTCAACCTTATCAAATGCTGCAGTAGGTCGATAAAACAGCAGAACAGCAGGGATGGTTCTGCTAGGTGGCTTGATGGCAAAGGGTGGATAGAGCAATAATGTTGTCAGTGGTGGCAGCTCCTGCACGGAAACCTGTTTGGAAAAAGGGGAGCAGCTCGTTTTCTTCTACCCCGCTTTCCAGTTTTTGCAAAAGAATTCGAACTTTAGCTTCCAGGTCTAACAGAGCTATTCGGCGGTAGTTGCTTGGGTTAATGGGGTTGCCTTTTTGAAAGATCGGGCAGAGTATTGATCCTCGCCAGGCTTCTGTAGTTTTGCCCAATGTGTAGATGGTGTGAAAAAGTGGAGTTAGTAATGCTGCCCCGTGCTCTGGGGCACATGGGAAGATTCCTGCAGGGAGCCCGTTTGGGCCAGGAGCTCCGCTGGCCTTCATGGCCTTTATCAGTTTTACTATTTCTGACGGTGAGGTTAGATCTTGGTATTCTTCTGCTTTCTGCAGGCTCAGCACTGTAGAGTTTGTGTGATTATTTGCAGAAAACTGGCCCCTGACAAGGTTCTCCCAGTTTGATGCTGGGACCGCATTTCCCTTGATATCCCAAGGGGTTTTAGGTTATTCACGTACTTCCAGAAATGGGCTAGGGATCTTTCTTTGAGCATATCAAGGATTTTTTTTCCACTCCTACTCTTGTTGGGCTAGTTTCAAGGCCCAAATAGCTTTTGTATGGTCCGTCCATGCATCTTTTGCAGCTTCTAGGTTTCTGGACGTTGGGTTGAGTTTACACAAGCGCGTGATCCTCCTTAAGGCTTCCGTATGGGATTAATGTTCTGTTGCAGCAGGAGTTTTCTGGCTGGCTTAGTAGCTGCTGTGTACGCATTGGGGGAGCCATGTGCCCATGAAGTGATACTGCGAGAGCTCTAGTTGTAAAATCCCAGTTTAAAAGTAATTCCCCATATCATTATTGTGCGTGGTCACCTATGATACTGGATGACGGCGGCAGGCGGCCACTCCGAGTGCGCCAACAATTTTTTGTACAAGACCAAAAACACTACCTTAATTAAAACATGATTTTATCCTGCTGCCAAAAACAGCCTCTGCTAGTGACGTCACAGACCAGGATAAATCCTTCGTTGTTATGAAGCTCCCTGATTGAGCCAAGTCTCTGACCGAGACTGCTGGGCGCTTCATCTTGTGACCTCGGCACAGCGTGGGTCTCAGAAGCAGTGAGGCAGAGGACGGACGGACAGCTGCCATCACACAGGGGGGCGCAGATCGAATCTTTGGGTTCAAGAAGGACTTTGAGTTAAGATGCCCAAAAAGGGTTTGGATGGGGTGATTTGACTTCAGGGTCCGGAGGAATAAGTATTAATTAGGAATTGACTAATAGGTAACAATGAGGTGCTCTGGCGTGGCCAAGACTTTGGCCGCTCACTAAAGAGCTCAATTTGTCTGCCTCCTCACCATCCAGCCCAACCCTATGGCTGGCACCATGGACAAGCCCAGAACAGGAGCTGTCCTGAGCAGTGTTTCACCCCTGGATGTCACCTGCCTATCCTTGGGGCATTGGGGGCCGTGGCCACCGAAACTGCGCCGAGACGCGAAGCCGTGTCAGGAGGTGTGTGCCGCCGTCCCATCGAAGGAGGCAGGGCCAGGTTAGAGCCGGCTGCATCTTCAGCCATCCCGGGCGAAGCGCAGCTTGAGGCACCGACCTAGCTTACCAGCCCTGGAGACTGGTTGCTATGCAGGCGCGTTCCTCCACGTCGTCCTTCACGCATGGCCCTGTTAGCCCCGAGGCAGCCAACAGTAGACCTTGCTGGACATTTGTGCTTACAGAGTTGACAAACTTGCTACATGACTGACTCTGGTGGTCTGAGTGTGACCCCAACACACACTCCCTTTGGCGGGACTGGTCCAACATAGACTCCGGGGGCCGGCCCCCGCCCGGCAGGGAATCCCCCCACCAACTGGAGGTGACACTCCAGCTCTACAAGCCTGGGACTTCCATGTTCCTGGTGCCCGAGTGAGGACCCACAGAAGTGGCGTTTTGTTCGTCTGGCCTGACCCGAACTGCACCGATCCAATATTCTGGCCCCATTTCTCAGAAAAGTGCTACCCGTGGACAGTTACAGGTCCATGGAAAAAAGCAGGTTGAACAAGCACACCGTGCCATTCTGCATGATACTGGGACACACCATAATAATGGTGTGTCTCAGTATCATGCAGAACCTGCAGAAGCTCGGAGACCGTCTTTGTAGGGTAGGCACGGCAGGTCCTCCGTGTTCTCGGGGCTGCTGGCCGCAGGACATGCCAGGATTCAGCTATAGCAGGTCGAGGTCAGAACAGGCCGGTGGAGCTAGGGTCAAAGGCAGCTGGTGTCCTCCTCTTCTTCCTTCAGCACGGCTCTTCGGTCCTTCTTGCTTCTCTGAGGAGGCAAGGTTTAAGGTTGCCTGAAAATGCTAAATGTAGGGGCATTTCAGGTAGGTACAGGTTGGGGCCAATGGGTCCCTACCTTGGGGTGGGTACACCCCCTATTAGGCCACCTTCCAATAATTTGTTGCTCTGAAAGCCTACATACCTGTCTACACAGATTAGCCAGTCCCCGGTCCGCCACGGCAAGTGCCGCTTGAGCGGAGGAACTTGTGGCCATCTGGTTACCTCACCTGAACGGGGATCGCGTCACTATAGGGGCGGGGAAGGGGCGGAAGCACTTTGGACTTCCCTCGGGGTCTGGTACAACAGCGGAGCGAGGTGAGGCAGCTTATCCAGTGTTGCCACCAGAGCTGAACGCTGTCCCAGAGCACACCCCACTCCTTTTTTAACCGTGTGTAATTTTTCAAAAACATTACTTTTAATCCCCCTGAATCCCCCTACCTGCGTACTTTGTACAGCTCTTGTTCATCGGGACTTTGCCCCCAGCCCCAGTCCACCACGGCAGGAGTCGTTTGAGTGGAGAGTGGGCCAAATTCTCCCAGCTGATTCGACAGGGGCAGGGAAGGGGCGGAAGCACTTTGGACTTCCCTACATTAACCTATGGGGCTCTGGACGCGCAGAGGACGAGCGCAGCGGACACGCTGTTGGCGCGCCGAAGGAGCGCCAAAGGAAAGCCCGTCTGCGCCTGTCCGCGACCTTTCGGGACCAGGGGCAAGGAACCCTGCGCTTAAGGCCACACTCCCGAGAAGAATCTTCACCTATACCAGATCAGAACTTCTGCAGGTGAAGGACATAGTCCTCCCGCAGTGCCAGCACTTGTTAGATATAGAACAAGCGCTTCACTGTCCGGTATGTGGGTTCAGGGGAGACATTAGGAACAACAATAGGCTTGAAACAGAGGCAGAAACTACCAAATGGAAAATAGTTAAAATGGGACTAATTAACAGCGGATCCCTACCCAAACTCGCGCTGGAAATCAAGCTACTGCTGGAAGAAGAGCGCCTAGAGGCTCTCTTCATCACTGAAAGTTGGCTCAGAGATGGCTCAGCCCCAGATATCGCAGAAGCATTACCCCCTGGCTATAAAATCGCCCGCCTCGATAGGGTAGGAGCAATGGGAAGAGGATTGGCTATCATACACCAGGCACAACTTGAATGCACAATATCTCCCCTTAATATTAACAACTCTAAAGCCTGTGGCTTCAGACTATCCTTCTCTGCAACAAGCTCCTTTACGGGAGGGTAATCTATAGGCCCGAGACCCTCCTCCCGGTTCCTAGATTCAGCCCCAGACCATCTGGCAAGTTTGCTCATAGAGAAAAACTCCATAACAGTGTTAGGTGACTTCAATCTCCACATGGATCATCTCCATGACCCCTGTGCTAAGAGGTGCCTAACCGACATGGAAGCCTTACAGCTCCCACAACTGGTCCCCTCCGCCACACATGAGATAGGACACCTTTTAGACCCCATTTTCTCAAATGACCAAAGACTAAAAGTATCAGACCCAATCTGGATGCCATGGACAGATCGTGCCTTGATTCCATTCCAACTCCAGATCCCCCCAGGGCCATTGGGAAACCCCCCCCCCCCCCCCATCACCCGAATCTCAGACCTCAGATCCCCGGGACGGACCAGTCCTCATGACTATCCCTCCCATAAAATCAGATCAGGTATCCGCACTACTAAAAAAATTTAAATCAGGCTCTCCTTTAGACCTAGCGCCTCCCAACATTTTCGCCCAAGGTGGGGAATCCGTCACCACTCAACTGAGGAACCTCATCAACCAGTCGTCCCAAAGGAATGGAAACATACCATCATCAAACCCCTGCTGAAAAAATCACACCTGGACCCAGCTGAACTGTCTATCGTCCAATATCCCTTCTACCAATAGTGGGCAAAATGGCAGAAAAACACGTGAACTCCGCAATCTCCACCATCCTCGAAAATAATAATGTCATCCATCAAACACAAATGGGGTTTAGACCCAAGCATAGCACTGAGTCAGCACTGTTAGTGGTCACTGAAAAACTCAAAGCCATCTTAGACCAGCGAAAAATGGCTGCTGTGGTGCTGCTCGATCTTAGCGCCACATTCGATACGGTTGACCACACAGTACTAACCCAGAGAATGGAAGAGGTGGGCATAAAAGGTACAGCAAAAGAATGGGTGGCTTCCTTTTTGAGGGACAGGTCCTTCCAATGTGTGGAGGGTAGGTTCAAGTCAGATCCCTTCCCAGCACCTTGGGGAGTGCCTCAGGGCTCATCCCTGAGCCCCACCCTTTTTAACATTTACCTTAGTCCACTAGCCCTGATTATTCAAGTCATACGAGGATGATACACAACTAGTTTTTTCAATCTCAGATACCGTGAATTCTGACCTCCGACAGTTTGTCCCATGCCTTGAGAAAATCGGATCTTGGATGGCAGACTGTAAACTTAAGTTAAACGGCGACAAAACATAACTGATGATGCTGGGCAACAACTTCAACTTCAATCTCCGCCTGGATATCCCATGGCCTATCAGCTGGGGATCACTGCCCTCACCCAAACCTCTCATAAAAAACCTCAGCATGTGGCTAGATAAAAATCTCACAATGGAGATGCAGGCTAAAAAGGTATCCTGTACCTGCTTTGGGACATTACGTCTGCTTAGGAAGATCATGCCCCTACTCCCAGAGGGTGGTAAGAAAACAGTGGTCCAGGCCCTGGTGGTCTCAAGGCTGGACGCAACTCCCTCTTTCTGGGTTCCCCGAAATATGTAGTCCACTGTCTCCAAGTCGTCCAAAACGCAGCAGCACGGCTACTACTAAACATACCCAGACGTCAGTCAATTAAACCCAGACGGAAGGAACTACACTGGCTCCCTGTTCAAGCCAGAATTAAATTTAAGTCCCTCAACCTGGCTCATCGTGCTATGCAGGGAAGGGGCCTGGCACTCATTCAAAACCTGGTCACCCACTACACTCCCCAACGACAACTCAGGTCCAGCTCAAAGCCTCTCATGAAGTGCACTGTAACCAAAAGAGCCAGATGGGGGGGGGGTGAGGGGGGGGAAGTCTTTTTCCCATTTGATACCTAATCTCTGGAACAGCCTAGATCCCGACATCTGATCTATTCAAGAAGAAACACAGTTCAGAAAAAACTTGAGACCTGGCTTTTCTCACAGGACTAGTCTCCCTCTCTCGCTGTACTGCTTCGTAGCACTGAGATGCCCAAGGGTAGTCATGCGCTCTACAAATCCCATAAACATAAACAGAGGGGGGCATAAGCCTCACTCTGGTTGGCTGGGTCTCCCCCTCTTCAAGATTGTGGGGACTGAGAGTTGTGCCTCACCTCCCCAACCTGATCGGTGCAGTTGACAAAGGTGAGCACACCTCTCCTCCTATCTTGGTTTTCCTACCGATCCTCCCTCCCAAAGCCAAGGTTAAAACCAGTGGGGCCTAGTTGCTGGGAGCAGCAAATAACGGGGTCAGGTCACAATGGCCGTAAGCTTTGAAGCTTCCCCTTCAAGGACCCTGCCCATCCTGGGGGAGGAGGCTTGACCCCTCTGCCCAGGATGTGCTTTGTTTCAGGACACCAAGAGTGAGAAGCTCTCGACCCAGGGATCCAGAAACATGTCTGGGGATGGTAGTTGGTGAATAGCCACTCAGCCAGGACACCAGAGTTAGGTCGTTATTTAGGGGCATTTGGCATTAAATCTCCCTCTGGCACCAGTGTGGGTTTAAGGGGCTGAGAAGTTTGATACCAAACTTCCCAGAATTCAGCAAAGCCATTATGGTGCTGTGGGGTTCGTAATGGCAAACTCCCAAACCATATACTCTTTATGGCTTTGCTGCACTTACAATGCCTAAGAATGGACTTAGACACTGTAAGGGTGCAAGGCTCATGCACCTGTACCCTCACCAGTGGTATAGTGCACCCAGGTAGAGCTGTATCTTACCTATACCATAGGAAGTGGTTTGTAGGCATGGCACACAAGGATGTGTGCCATGTTGACTCTTCACCTTTCTCTGCACCAAAACATGCAGCCTGCAAGGGTTGTGTGTGTGTTCAGGTAAAAGACCTGTAAGCACAATAGGTATTGCAGTCCTTAGAGGCCTTCCCTAGTACCGTGCCTTGGTACTTATATGTGGCCAGACAGGTGCCAATTGGGGTTGCAAAGGTACAGTTTTAGGGAAAGAACATAGGTCCAAAGTGGGATGCAACCATGCAAAATGGGGCACTTTCCTACCCTTGGGCCCTGTGTGTCCTCAATGATGAAGCATGGGGAGACAATATCAGTGGGAAGCTGGGACTGAATCTATTATTCAAGGAACTTTTCTGGTGAGGTGCCCTTCACACCCTCCCAGAACCCAACGAACCGCAAGTTTTTCCAGCATGGTCTGTTTTCTGCATCCTCTGTGCTGTCCTTCACCAGTTTGACCGAGTAGGTGAGTTGGGCGATCTGAGTTCCCCAGAGGATTCTTCCAGAATGGAAACGCAGCCTCAACCTCAGATGCTCTCTCAGCCATATTACATACGTCCTGGCACAGGAGGGCGGCATCAATTCCCACCCCCTCAGTCTTGGACCTGAGGGCAACGTGGGACACCTGGCTTGCCCGTAGGATGGAGTCTATGCCTGACTTATCTGGGGGTGGAGGTGTGGCGGTCTGGTGAGTGGATGGTTTGTTGGTCCCTGGGACAGATGGAAGTATACAGACAGATATTCTGCCATTGAGAAAACAATTGCTTTTCAACTAGGTTTGTCCACAGCAATTTAGGAATATCAATCAATGATGCACAGAAATACACTACTATCCATAAATGACAAATAAATAACACCTGGCTTGCTAAAGAACCAGACTCTAGCTGAATCCACGCGCCTGCACCCGTTGCCCACGGCCCAAGTGGCCCAATACCATGAGGAGGTCCCCCCACCCATACCAACATCGGCCCTGGTGATCCCTAACCTACCTCAGGTCTCCTGACAAAGCCTGCTACCTCTATTTTGAGGGGCCCCGACCGCGACCGGAGGTGGTAAGGAAACCTGACCCCTAAAGACAACCCTGCACCTGACGCCCTACGGCCTTAGGTGGTCCAACCTACAGTGTCCAGGCAACCCTCTGCATATCAACTTAACTCTCCAATCGGTGGTCACCTCCAGGAAGCCTCCCTGTCCGAACCTGCAGATTGTTCTGACCAGAGATATACCATTGAAACTAACGGGGCACCCAATGCCAAACCAGCACTCTGCACCTGGCCGCTCATGTGCTGCTGTTGGTCTTTTGTTCTAACTCGAATCCCCCTATGCCCTGAGCTTAACCCTTGGAGCTTTGTTCCCTCAACCCTGTGGCTTGCCCGAGAGCAGCCACCAACTAACGGCCCCCTAACCCCATAGGCTAACACTGAGCCCCTGCATTCTGTACCCAGCGTCCCAAGTGCCGCTGAGGGTGCTTTTTGAGTCTTTGACCCTGGGGGAACCCTTGTTCTAACCCCAGAAACTCAACCCCATAGACAGTGCTTACCTGCAAACAAATAACCTAATTTTTCTCCATAGGTTTGCATTGACAGTTTTCCTCTGAAAAAGTTCTAAGTGTTTTTTTTTCCCCCCCAGAGTATTATATTGCGCAAACTTAACACAAAGGTATCGGGTATCCAAGCACTTTACATAAGCACCAGTTGCTTACACAAGCACACATTCATTTTTGTTAGGCACCAGGAGATTAAGTGATTTACCCAGATTCACAGGATGTTGAGTGTCATTGCTGAGACTCGAACCTGGTTTAATATCAACCGCCCTAGTCGTTAGGCTACAAACTCTCCCCAAGTGTTGAGTTGAGTTTGTATGGAAACCTAAGCAACTGTGTTTTAATGAAAATCTGTTTTACTTACCTCTGTCTAGGAAATGCCCCAGTTTGATATCTAGGTATCTCACACAGAGTAGAAAAGGTCATCTAAAAAGTACTCTAAAGAGTCATCTGAAAAGTAATCACAAAGTAATTACAAATACCTATTGTCTTGAAATATTTTACAAACCTGTAAAAAATTAAATTTTATCCAGCTACCTTGTTTCGATCAATCTGTCTTGAAAAGTACAAATCTACTTACCTGTACCAAGTCCTGCTTGTTTCTGAAAATAAATCACAACTAAAGAAATATTTTTAATGCAAACAATTGATCTGAGTTCAGTCTTTGAGTGTATCACATCATTGTTTACAATAAATGTTTAACACTACACTTCGATAAAGCCTTACCGGTCGCCCATACTAACACAAATAGAGAGTAAGGTATTATCTGCTTTTACCTCTGTAAGTCTTTGGGGATCCCCTGGACTCTGTGCACTCTATACCTTACTTTGGTATAGTATATACAGAGCCTGCTTCCTACACCAAGCAAAGAAAACTCGCCTTCTGCATCCGGTTCCTAACCGAGGGTCCTCTTCGTCAAGGTTTTTAACTGTAATGACAGAGTTGCCATCCTGAGAGGCACCCGAGAAAGGGGTCCTGTGATCTTCTTATCTTACTGTATCCTAGTGTTCCCAGACTATACTTGCATGGTGCAAAGATGGAAATCCTTTGATGCTGTGAAGTAAAAACTGACACCGCTGAGGACCAGGGCCGGACTGGGAACCAAAACAGGCCCTGGCAAAGTGCTTGGCCGCCCCCCGAGAGGTTGGGAGGTGCAGTCGAGCTATTTTCCAGGGCCAGTTTCGGCCGATTTTGTTACAGGGGCAGATATTGCAGCTATGCTGCAAAAACGGCCCTGTAACAAAAACGGTACCGCCCTGTTTGCCCACCCGGGAAATGCCTGGTTCTCGCTAGGGCCAGCCCAGCAGAAGATGCCTGGGAATGGACAACAGAGGAGAGGGCCATTCGCCACCCTACCCACGCGGTAGAAATGATGCGGGACGGGGACGTCCCACCCCATGGTACATTTGAGGCAAACGGGTAAATCCCTGAAGAGGTAACACACCTGGAAGTCACAGGGGCTGACCCCACAGCACACCAGACTCCACAGACGCGGAAACTCACAACATCTGTGGGAGTGCTGGAAACACTGATTACCTATGTCAGGGCCGGACAATAGCGGTACCTCAGCGATCAACACACCCCTATTCAGGGATGCACTTCCATAATCAGGAGAACTATTGCCAAGTGTACCCCCTTTCTTGAATTGATGATCAGTTGTATGCCTCTTGATTTGCAGTTTCATGCCAGCAACATCATATTCAACGTGTCATAAAGAGCTAGGGCATATGCAGCCCCATTTGTCACTATTAATTGTTCCTGTTAGAGTCTATAGTGGGCCCCACTCTTAACACAATGACCTAACTCTCTGGGGCTCTGCGTCTTTTGGCAGACATGGTGCCCTAGATTGACTACTTGCACCTATGTGTCGGTGGCACACGGATGCCTATCCAGACTAGATTATATGTTTATGCCTGTCATGGATATAACACATACAACAGAAGTGGCTATTCTGCCGGAAGGGATTCTTTTCCATGCTGCTGGTCCTGAAATGGGACGGCCCCAGGCTTATGTGGCAGCTCAGTTTATGATACTTGCAATACCCAAAATGCTTCCAACGGCTACAGTACAAACTAACTACATACTTTGAACTCAACCAATATGCCGTAGACACACCTGGGACACTGTAGATGGCTGTGTGGACAGACATGCGGGGCAGAGCAAGAGCATACCTCTCCAGTCCAAGCCTGGTCTCAAAATATAGTTGACTTAGTAACCTCCCAGCTGCCCTGGGAAGTGAACATTCCAGACTGCAAAATGAACACGCTAGACGCCAGCTGAAGTTGACTCAGACCTCATTGCGGCAGCTATGCCAGAGGAGGCAAAGAAGTGCTGGTTCACCACACAGGCATGGGTCTAGGGATGGGACAACAATAGTGTGAAGCGAATCCACTGGTTGGTGACCCAAGAACATGAACTCCAAGGTGATCCTGGAGATCTGAGCCCTTTCTGGTGTCTCCCTCCGCACCTCTCTGAATATCGTGACTGCGTTAGCTGCTTACTACATCATGCTATACGCCAGACAACCCCACAATCCATACAAAACGAAGTACCCTTCATTGCAGACCTCCCCCTCGCAAAAATATCAATTGTATACGGGGATACACTGGACCAACACATTGCTCCCAAGGAGATTTCTGTAGCCATTATGGATATGCATACATGTAAGACTCCAGGGCCAGATGGCTTCTCTCTAGAATACTACTCCAAATTTAGGTCAATACTGTATCCAACCTACTAAACCTGTATCAAGAGGTGGTGGAAAATGGCTACTTTCCTCCTGCACTAGACCTTGACACTATTGTTGTTCTCCACAAAGCCGGGAAGCCTCCGGATGACTCTTCCCCATTCTGGCCAATTTCCCACTTCAATTCAGAAGTCAAACTATAAGCCAAAGTATTGGCCAACTGCCTCTTGCCAATAATCACAACACATGTACACCCCAACAAGTGCAGGCTCATACCTCTACGTCAGAGGTCTCCAAACTTTTGTAGGCTGAGCCCCCCAGCTGAATGTTTTTAGATGTTGGGCCCCCCACCGCCAGACTGAAATGTCTGGAATCGACCCCCACACGCATATTCGGGCATATCCAGCAAATAATGTTCAATACAATGAGAGTTTTTAGTAAACTGCAGGTTTGTAAGTGGGTGTGGTGTAATGACCGAGGCTTATGATACAGCTCAAAACACCACTTTTCAAGATAAATTGTACGCAAATTGTTTTTAATAGACAGTTGAAAGTCAGCAGAGAGGACGCTGAACGAACACCTAATTGAGAATTCCTTAGTGGTACGATAAGCTGCTTTCCTGAAGCAATGGGGGTTTAGGACACCTCAGGCTTATGTTTAAAAAAATAAAACTAATAATAAATTAATGATGTTGTCTATTTTACTTCAGAGCAATGTTGTCTGACAGACTTTGTGATGTCATGGACATGTTAGGGATTTTGGGTGCCCCTTGCAAAAACTATGTTGGGGGCCCCTGTTCAGTACAGATTTGAGTTTAAATAATTTACTTTCAGCTCTGCCATACCCTATTTAGCCAGGCTACTAACGGTGCACAGGCACTGTAGTCTAAATTCTAACAGCGTTGACATCTATTATTCAGAGATAGTGATGTGTTTTCACTGTTGTAACAAAGCTGCAGCCCACTAATTTTACTAAGAATAATATCTGTTATATCCTCCAATTTCTCCTATGTGAGGACCCGCTTGGATCTAACTTTTTTAAAGTTAACTTTTTTATGGTTGTTGCATGAAACAAACACATTTCTCTGCAAATAGTACTAGACTCCCTCACATCAATCACATTAAAAAAAAAAACAGTATTTGCAAGAATCTGTTTAGGAATTATTCCAGGCCATCAGGGCAAAAACAGAACTGTTTCTATCAAGGGGCCCCTGGAAGGCTGGATTGAATTGCATTGAAATGGCTCCTTTTGTAATTTAGGACAAAAACTTTGATGGGGCAGGACATTCCCATACTTGTGTACAGGGGTGAGTGAGGTGACCATATAAATTTGGGTGCACATGTTAGTGCAGAGTGGGACTAATGAATGTATGGTTAGTGGGGGGCTTATTTGAGTGAGATTGCAGATTAAGCAGTGAGGGGGACAGGTGAGTGAAGTGTCACGAGTGCAGGTTGAGTAGAGTGCTCGTGTGACTGCAGGGTGAGGTGCAGGGTGAATAGCGCAAGTGCATTGTGAGTGCAGAGTGATCACTGGGAGTGGAGGGTAAGTGGGTGAATGGTGTGAGTGCAGGGTGAGCGGGTGAATGGTGTGAGTGCATTGTAATCAGTGTGGGCGCATTGTTATCGCTGTTAGTGCAGAGTGATCACTGTGAGTGGAGGGTAAGTGGGTGAATGGTGTGAGTGTATCAGGATCAGTGTGAGTGCAGGGTGAGGGTGAAAGTGAAGGGCGAGAATGAGGAGCGAGTTGTCTGAATGCAAGTGAGTGCAGAGTGATCACTGTGAGTGGAGGGTAAGTGGGTGAATGGTGTGAGTGTATCAGAATCAGTGTGAGTGCAGGGTGAGGGTGAAAGTGAAGGGCGAGAATGAGGAGCGAGTTGTCTGAATGCAAGGTGCAATCCCAGACACTTGAAATAACTCAGCATGTTACTGATGGCAATGTAGGGTTTCAAATGTGTTAAACTATTGCTACTATGGCAGTAACTAGGGATCAGGGTGGTGGAAGAAAATAATGTGCTCCTCCCTCAACAAACTTCCAATCTTATGATTAGGGTTGCCAGCTTATTATTTTGATGTCACAGATGATATAAATATAAGCAGTCACCTAAAGCTGAATTTTCAGCACTTGTCTGTGCATACTCTGAACAGCAAATATAAATGGAAAGAACTTTTAATTGTTTTCTAGAGCTGCCTGAATAATCCATGACTGATAATAAAAGGGAACAAAGACAGAAAAGTCACATTACAAATTAATACGTACAGGGCCAGCTTTAGGGCAGTGCAACAGGTGCGGCCTATGGAGGGGGGGCGACCTCATGGGGAGGTGCTGTGTTTAGCAATAACTTATGAATGGCACAAATGCCTGGTGGTAGTGAGAGAATCAGAGGAGGCAGTCATGGGGTGTGGGGGCACCAAAAACGATTCACGCACCAGGCGCCACCAGCGCTAAAGCCGGCCATAAATACATACTATTTAGTGTCAAGACAGGCAATTTGCAGGCTGTTTAAACAACACACGCCTGGTTGACATTTTGCGAGTATGCCTGTGTAATTTTAAAATAAACTTTCAGGGCCGTTTTAAGGATTTTGGGGGCCCTGGGCCAAATGCATTTGGGGGCCCCAGTCCGGACCAACTTTGATTTTATGATCCAGTCTCAGCTCTTTCATGCCTTCTTTGGTCAACTTTTAAATGTGTGTACATCTGATGTTCAGGGATAGTGATGTGTCTTTTCAGTATGCAACACAATAGCAGTTCACTAATATTACTGCAAATAATCTCTGTCACACCCTCCATTTCTCATATGTAAGGTCCTATATTGATCTAAAATAATTTTTTTATATGGATGTTGCATGACCCATAAACACATTTTGTCTGCAAAGTGTCTGTAATAGACTCCTACACATAAAAAATGAATGATACAAAAACGCTATTTACAACATTGGGTTTAAAAAAAAAATGTCGAGGTCATGAGGACAAGACTCTGTAGAACAGAGCTGGCTCTTTCAGTCACCCCCCCCCCCCCCCAAACCCACCCCTGCCCCTTTGAAAGGATGGGGCCCTGAGTCAAGCCCACCTTGCCCAGAGCCCACATCGCCCATGCCTTGAAACGTCCCTGGAAAATGTGTCTCCTCTATGGGAAGAGCCAACTCTCCCAGGAGGGGGTTAATTCACGAGCTGACAGCTTCAGCTGCAGTGGGAGGCAGGGGTCTCCTCTGCTTCCGTTGGTTTGCTTTCGGTTTTAGCAGAGGAGTCATCCTGCCTCCCACTGCAGCTGAAGCTGTCAGCTCATGATTTAACCTCCTCCTGGGAGGGTTAACATAACAAAAGCACGGGAAGTTCGTGCCCTGTCGATTTCCCCTCCCTCCTCCCTTCAGCCATACCGGAGTTCTCCAAGGGATTACAGTGGAGTTGCCGCCCCCCCTGAGATGGTATCGCGCCCCCCCAGGGGGGCGTGCCCCACAGATTGAAGAACTCTGCTCTACGTAGTAAGCGACATTGCATCCACCAGGTACACATTGCTTTGTCGCAATATCACACACTCTTGACCTCACTGTTCTCCTAATCTTTGACTTAGAAAAGGCATTAGACTCCCTTGATTGGGAGTTCCTTTGCCAGGTCTTCCGACAGGTGAGATTTGGACCTCTCTTCCTCTCCGTCAAGATAGTATGCATCCACCCCTGTGCACAGGTGAAGGTCAATTGTGTGCTCTACGCTCAATTTCCTATAGGCCAGGGAACAAGGCAAGGCTGTCCGGTCTTGCGATTGCTCTTTGATCTAACAACTGAGCCCTTGGTTACATGAATCCGTTGCAATGCCGAAGTTCGTGGGTTATGTTGGAAAGACGGCTAAGACCGTTTCACCCTCTATGCAGATGACATCCTTTATATATGCCAGCCGCAAACCTCCAGGCTCCGAATCCTTTGAATCCTGCATCTCTATAGTAAAACCCCAGGACTGTTGGACCTTATCACACCTGGTCCCTCTAAAAGTCAATGCCTCAATAGTCAACTGGGAACCCCAGCTTCCAAGCCATTGTCTTAGCTTCAAATATTTAGGGATCCATGTTGCCCTTGAGCTAGGTCTAACCAGGAACCTCAACCTCCGCCCCCTACAGTCACAAGCTGAACAATATATAGTTGTAAGGGTTCCTCTACTCCTCAATGTACTAGGACATGTGCCCTTGTTTAATATTATGATCATGCCCATTTTACTGTATGCCCTGTAGCACTTCCTATTCTATGACCCGCAGACCTTGTACTAGCAGCCCACAGCAAAAGTTTGAGCCTTGACTTGAAGAAACAAAACCTGATGGTCGCATTCCATAAATATATACAGTCTATGTACAAAAGGGACATGACGATGACTGACCCGAAACTATATTACTGGGCGCCTAAAATCTAAGTGCTCAATGACTGGCTCAACTGATGGATACATCTGCCAGTGGATTCCTCACCATGTGAATATCCCCTGCGCCAGCAGCATTCAGAAATTTTTTGTAGCTCTCCACGCCGACGAGGACGACGTCCTAGAAGCCCGGCTTCGCTCGCGATTCCACTGACGTCACTGGAGCCAAAAGAGAGCCTCGTCGGCATGATGACGTCAGTTCCCTTTTTTCAGCGCCATTGACGCTAACGGTTTTTCTAAGACTCTCTGTGGTTACGCTTGTTACTTTGTGTTTCTGGCTGTGTTCCTGTGCTGCTTCTTGTTTCCTTTTAAGGATGTCGTCGAGGAAGTCCGGGTTCAAGCCTTGCAGGGAGTGCGGAGGACATATGTCCATTACTGATCCACACGAGGACTGTGTTTGGTGTTTATCGTCAGACCACGACGTCTAGGGATGTGCTTGCTGCAGGAAAATTAATCTGAAGGCACTGAAAGAGAGGGAAGCGAAGCTCTTCATGGCGAAGATGAGAAAGGAAAAACGAGGTAGGAGGAGGTAGAGGTCGCGCTCCAGGTCGAGGTCGGGCTCGAAGTCGACGTCAGGGCATGCTTCGAGAGCTAAGAAGCACAAAGAAGAGGCATTCGTCAAGACGCCGTTCTGATAAAGAAGCGGCGCCGAAGTCGACTTTGCCATCTCATCAACGCCGGAAGGACTTCGTGTCTCCTTCTCCCTGGAATCCAGCTTCACCTGAAAATTCGGCTTCGCCTGCAGCTTCTCCACCTGACTCTCTGACGCCGGTTCCCTCTCCGACTTCGGTTCATTCTCTGGTTTCAGAAGACGAGATTCCTGTGCCGGAGGAGCAGGTGACTCCATTGGTTCCGCTGTTGGCACCGGCTGGCCCGAACAAGGTAATGCCTGCCTCAGATTCAGTCCCGGGGATCTATCTTCCTTTCCCAGGTCCGGTCAAGATTCGTCGTATTATCTCAATGTCATGTAAGGAGTCTTCAACAGGGCTATGTACCCCTCTGGTGCACCTTCGGGTCACATGGGTCCATTAGCTTTTAATTTGGGGGTTCCTCAGGCTTAAGCCCAGGCCCCTTTCAATCCTTGTCTTCCAGCGGCGCCGTCTTGGCATTTTCCGGTGCCGAGGACATCATAGCCGCTTCCATCTTTACCGGCGCCTACTATTCGACCTAGTTCGGCGCAGGCGGCGCCGTCGGATCCATGCACAACGCCGGCTCTGGTCTTGGCTCCATCGACGCCTGTTCCTAGAATAAGATTTAGGATAGAAACCCAGGGGGTTATAGAAGAACAGAAGTATCAGATGGAGGAGATGGTGGAAGGTGAGGTTCAGGACTCAGATGAATATTTTGCTGACTATGGGAAGCAAGTGGCCTTGATATCTCTCTAGAGGGGGAGCTTTCGCCTGCATCTGACACTCCTTACAAGGATGTGGTTCCATATCACACAGTGATCAAAAAGGCAGCAGAACGTTTGGATTTCAGCTTCCCACTACTGAGTTTAAGTCGAACATTTTAACAGAAGTTTTCCATTCACCTTCTTCTGTAATTGAATCTCTACTACCATTCAATGAGGCAATCACTGACCCTGTGATGGAAGTTTGGTGCAGCTCCTGCAGTTTCCAAAACCATTGCTTGGAGATACAGCGTGGCTCCAGAAAGTTCCTGACTTTTTATCTTCCCATCCTATTCCTGAGAGCCTTGTTGTTCAGGCTGCCTGTTAAAAAAGATCATCAGGTGCATTTCCTCAAGTCCCGGCGGACAGAGAGTCTAAGAAACTTGACCAGTCTGCCAAGAAAGTATTCTCTTCGGCAAGCATGGCACTGAAGTCAACTAATGCCACCTGTCTTATGGGTAAATATATCCGTGCTTTAATGGATTTGGCTAAACAACTCGCATCTAATTTGTCCGATGAGGATAGAAAGAATTTTGAGGAAGTGTTACATGATACTAGGCGGCTGCACGCCAGGTGATACAAAGTGGGTTAGACACAGCTGATTCTGTAGCTAGAATAATGGGATCTTCTATGGCTACGAGAAGGAGTGCATGGCTGAAGTCCTCACAGTTCTCGGCTGATGTTGAAGCTACGCTTTTAGACCTATCGTTTGATGGTTCAGGACTTTTTGGGAAAAAGGCGGATGCTGCTCCAGAAAGATTTAAAGACAGCAAGGCAACAGCCAAGTCTCTTGGTCTTCAAGCTCAAACTAGAGGCTCGTACTTCAGGAGATAGAGGATTTGGGAGGTCGTCCTTTCGGACATATAGACAACCTCAACAACAGCAGCAGCTAAACACCTTGTACAAATCATACATAGGCAAATACAGAGGTCGTCCATGAGGCCGTCAGCCCTCCTCCTCCTCTTCCTCTACCCCCCCCCCCCCCCCCCCCTCTTACCACAGCAAAGCAGCTCTAGATCCACCATTCTGGATCATGTTGGTCCTATGGGGGTCGACCTACTCACTTTCTGCAAGATTGGGAATCTGTCACTACAGACTTTGGGTTCTCAATCTTGTGGAGAATGGGTATGCCCTTCCCTTTCGGGAATTCCCTCCAAATTACCCTCCTTGCCAAGGGGCTTCCTCAGAGGACCACCTTCTTCTCCTGCAGGAGGAAGTCTTAACCTTATTAAAGAAAGGTGCAATAGAGGTGGTTCCAGAGCGGGAGAGGGGTTAGGGATGCTACTCCCGGTATTTCCTGATACCCAAGAAGGATGGCAGGTTACGTCCAATCCTGGATCACAGGATCTTGAACCTTTTTCTGAAGCATGAAAAGTTCAAGATGCTCACCCTTGCGCAGGTTCTTTATGCGCTGCAGCAAGAGGGCAGGATGGCGTTAATCGGCTTGCAGGACGCGTATTTTCATATCCTGATCCTGAGGTCGCACAGGAAGTATCTCCGTTTCACGGTGGGCTCGCAACATTAACAGTTTGCGGTTCTCCCGTTTGGACTAACTACTGCATCTCGAGTCTTTACCAAGCCTTACCAAGGTGATGGCAGTTGTGGCAGCCCATCTCAGAAGATCGAGGATTTCAGTTTTCCCCTATCTGGACGACTGGCTGCTCAAAGCAAAGTCGCCAGAGAAGGTGCTTAATCATCTGCAGGTGACAACTCAGCTGTTGTACAAATTGGGTTTTTGGATAAACGTGCCCAAGTCTCACCTCGTACCCTCTCAGCGCAACCTGTTCATAGCGGCGGTACTGGACACTACTGTCTGCCAAGCATTCTCTCCTACACAAAGGATTCTCGACATTCAGGAAATGATTCCCTTGTTTTACATTGGAGCGGTTGTTCCAGTCTTGAAGGTCCTTCGCCTGCTAGGTCTGTTTGCTTCCTGCATTCCATTGGTCAACCATGCACGCTGGCACATGAGGGCGCTCCAGTGGTGCCTCCGCAGGCAGTGGTATCAGCACAATGGAGATCTCAGGGAGTCTGAGAGGATCTCCAGAAAAGCTGCAGCTGATCTATCTTGGTGGAGCGTGGAAGGCAATCTGTCTTAGGGAACGCCCTTCCATCAACCTCCACCGGTGGCCACAGTGATAACGGATGCGTCCTCTCTAGGGTGGGGTGCTCATCTGGGGGACCTGGAGATCAAGGCTCTGTGGTCTCCAGAGGAAATATTGTTTCAACCTTCTGGTGTTAACGGGTGATACGTTTGGCGCTCAAGGCCTTCCTCCCTTCCCGGTTAGTCGGTTCAAGTCCTAATGGACAACACTACCGTGATGTGGTATGTCAACAAACAGGGAGGAGTAGGGTCGCATTGTCTTTGCAGAGAGGCTCTGCGTCTCTGGTCCTGGGCTCAGGACCATCAGATTTGTCTGATGGCAAATCATCTGGACGGAGTTCTGAACGTGCGTGCAGACAGTCTCAGTCGGCAGTTCTCAGCCGACCACGAGTGGAGGCTTCATGGGGAGGTAGTGTGTCACGTCTTCCGGACGTTGGGAACTCCTCGGGTGGACCTGTGTGCCACTCACTAGAACGCTCACTGCCCGTCATTCTGCATTCACCAGTATCCGATGCGGGGTTCTTTGGGGGACGGGTTTCAGTTGAGTTGGGACTCACAACTCCTTTAAGCGTATCCTCCCATACCCTTGATTGGTCGGGTTCTGAGGAAGATTCGCCAAGACCGGGCCCAAGTCATATTGATCGCCCCGGATTGGCCAAGAAGGATGTGGTACACAGATCTTCTCCACATCTCCTCGTGCCCTTTGCTCCGTCTCCCTCTCAGGGCAGACCTCCTCTCGCAGTTGCAGGGGCTGGTTCTACACCCCCACCTCCAGAGCTTACACCTTCATGCCTGGAGATTGAACAGGGCAATCTGAATTCTTTCTCTCTCCCACCTGACGTGATGGATGTGATTCCTTCGGCCAGACAGCACTCCACCATGTCTATTTATTCCTATAAGTGGTCCAAATTTGTCTCATGGTGTGGAGAGAAGTCTTTTGACCGCTTAAGAGCTTGTTTATCCAATATCTTTCAGTTTGCTCTTTCTGTAGCGCAGCAGGGCTTTGCTGTGGCTACAAAAAGAGCATTGTCAGCGTTCCTTTGCTTTGCCGGACCAGCCGTCTTTGTTTAAATCGCCCATTGTATTACGATGCATTAAGGGCCTTACCAACAAATATCCGCCCACTCCATTTATTGTGCCTCAATGGGACTTAAATCTTGTCTTAACCTACTTGATGGGTTCTCCTTTTGAGCCTTTACCCAAGTGTCCCTTGAAACTATTGTCTTTAAAAGTTGTATTTCTTGTTGCTATTACCTCAGCAAGGAGGGTAAGTGAGCTTCAAGCTCTGAGTTCAAAACCCCCATTCTTGACTATTCATGCTGATAGAATGTTTCTTAGGACCAGGGCTGCTTTTCTGCCTAAGGTGGTAACTCCCTTCCATCTGGGGCAGTCCATTACCCTTCCTTCCTTCCTTCTATCCTCCCTCTTTCAAGGAGGAGGAGCGGCTTCACCGCTTGGACCCTAAGAGGGCGATGAGTTTTTACCTCAATAGGACTAAAGACTACCGTGTGGATGACCAGCTCTTCGTGGGTTTTGCTGGCTGCAGGAAAGGCAGAGTGGTACACAAGCGCACCCTTTAAAGCAGGATTATCTTGCGCATCAAGATCTGTTACTCTTTGGCCGGTAATGAACCTCCAGAGGGTATTAGAGCTCACTCTACTAGAGGAAAGTCTTCAACATCTGCTTTGTCTAGATGGGTTCCTGTAGAGGACATTTGTAGAGCGGCAACTTGGGCCTCCCTCCACACCTTTGCAAAGCATTACTGCTTCGATTCCGAGGTGAGGAGGGATGGTCACTTTGCGCGTTCTGTCCTACAGGACTTTTTGGTATAGAAGGGTGGATACCCTCCTCCGGGAGTGGGGACTGCTGTGGGGCTCTATGCACAAGGTGAGGAATCCACTGGCAGATGTATCTATCAGAAGAACAAGTTACTTACCTTCGGTAACGCTTTTTCTGGTGGATACAGTATCTGCCTGTGGATTCCTCAATGACCCACATGCCTCCCTGTTGTCCACCCTTGTATACCTGCAATGTTGATATTCTTTAATTGTACTTTCAATGGAAGTGTTTTTCTGAATTGTTTTTACACTGTGTGTATTGTTTCAAATCCTGTGTACTATGTATACTGTGCATATTGATGTTGGTCCGTCCATGTGCCTCGAAGGCACGGATAAAAAGGGCGGAACTGACGTAATCACGCCGATGAGGCTCGCTTATGGCTCCAGTGACGTCGGCGAAGTCGTGAGCGAATCCGGGCTTCTGTGACGTTGTCCTCGTCCGCGTGGAGAGCTTAAAAAAATTTCCGAATGCTGTTGGCGCCGGGGATATTGACAAGGTGAGGAATCCACAAGCAGATACTGTATCCACCAGAAAAAGCGTTACCAAAGGTAAGTAACTTGTTCTTCAGGGGAACACGACCACCCCACCTTTTGACTTGAAGTGTTCCTGATAGACAGACACCATATTAAAGGCCTGTTGTAGATAGACCCCTTTCCAAAATTATTGCCTGTCTCAACCTGCATGCCTATGGTGTACAGCCCTCAGCTCTAACCGTTAGGACTAGAGGCCCACACAGGATACCCCGCTCTGCATGACACATGGCTTCTTCAGAAGGCTTTGAATGTTGAAATCATCTGATAGAAACTTACCTTCGAATATTCACCAGACGTCAGACTGGATCCAGAAAATGTTGGTCAGCAGTACCCCTGCGAACTGGTAGGTGCCGTCGACCGGTTCCACATGGCATTGTCTGCATCAGAGTGATGTGCACAGTGACTACATAGGCGCCACTCCTGCATGCTGATGTCAGGTCTTTTCTTTCTGCGCCAGTCCGTGCAGATCTAGAGAGAGATGCACCTTTTGCTGAAGAAGTTTTTTGAGACTTTGTCTTCTGGTATGTAAGATGTCCAAAAGTAAGCCAGATTTTCAACCATGCGGCACCTGTAACAGGCGGATGTCGCTGACGGACCCACCTTTAGTTTACCTCGGGTGTCTTGGGCAAGACCACGATGCCAAGACATGCAAGGATTCCCGCACCATGCATCCCACGACCCTGAAGGAGCAGTCCCTCAAGCACCTCACTGCCCTACATCAAACGACTCTATGACGCTCCAGTTTTGGGTCACTAGGAAGATCCCAAGGTCATTTGTGAAGTTGTACCTGGTAATCTCGTCCCATTCAAAGTCATCGAGGAAGCCCAAAAGAAAAACCAGTGGTCGAAGAGATCTTTGACGAGTCACAGGGCTGTCTGCACTCGAGGCCTAGGTCTATAGTGGAACCTGGGCTGTCTCTGTGCCTTCCTTTCTGGTAGCTGTAGAGACCCCTGCCCAGCTGAAAGAATTTTAGGAAGCTGTGCACCTTATCTGCGGGTGGCCGACCCTTCTGGAAGGCCTTTGGCCCCACGGGTTCGGGAAGGGTCCCTACTTGTCTTGTGCCAGCTGATTCAGTCAGGCCCCAGGAATCCATTGACGGATCCTAAGCAGCACTGGTAAAGTGACTATGACCTTCCTCGGTGCATGCTCCAGTACTGACGCAGCCGGTGCCACCAACCCCTTGCAGTAGTGCTGCCCCTATCATCATTTGTTGCTCTAATACAGAGTGATTGCCCGCTGCAAATCACCCCACTGTATAGACCCCAGTTTCCTCACTCGGCACCCCACCCCAGAGAGCTTGGTGGTTCGGGCCTCCATGTACAAAAGACTGGATACCGTTGGGAAGAGTATCTTTTCTTCTAGTCTAGAATTGTGGTTCGTGAATGACGCTTTCCTCTTGGGCACATACTCCTATACGATCTGATGCTTAGTTGCACAAGTGCTCCCCATGGTCTCGGAGGATACCCAAGCCATATTCTCTCAAGCAATTGCTGATGGGAGAGATGCAGCCAAGTTCACCATAAGATGTGGATTGAACACGACCGACAAGCTGAGCAGAGCAATTTCCTCATCAGTGGCCCTTAGGCACCATGCGTGGCTGAGAATCACTGGCTTTTCACAGGATGTCCAAGCTTTGCTCATGGACATGCCCTTTGATGGCTGTTGTGTGTTTAGTGGGAAGACGTACTCAATGATGGAGTGTTTCAAGGTTAGTAGGGCTACGGCCAGGCCCTTAGGCCTTTCTATTGCTCCTTGCCAACCCCATTCTGCCTTCTTTCCCTTTCGTGGCCATGGCAGGGGCTTCCAACTGCATTTCTGCACTCCCAGCAAACATAGCCCGCTTGTGTCATAATCCATTTTTGACTGAGGACGTAGTTCTCACAGACCTTGTGGGACAGGCAGCCAGAAGTTGGGCCTGTCCACCACCCATTGGCAACCACGCCCTACTAACCCCTTTAGTTTTCCATCCAACCATCATGGGCATTCACTGGGGGGGGAGGGGTGTGCAAGGGGCAGGACACGCCAGCACCTGCACCACTGGAGGCCAATAAGATCCGACCGTTGGGTTTTGCAGGTCTTTCAAAGGGGCTACTTTCTCCCCTTTGTGACCCCTCCCCTATGCCACCCTTCTACGACAAGCTGATGGTGGACTCCCTCTCCTCGCTCCGTCAGGAAACAAGGGCAGAGGCTTTTGTCCTATACTAGACCTGCGCCTTCTCAACCTCTTCCTGAAAAAGGAGAACTTAATGATGCTCATGCTCACTCAACTCCTGTCTGCCCTAGACCCGGGAGACTGGATTGTAGCATTGGACTTAAAAGATGTGTGTTTCCACATTCCCATCCTGCCTGCCCACAGATGTTACCTGCAGTTCATGGGGGCAAAGAGCACTTTCAATTTGTCATGCTTCCCTTTAGCCTTGTGAGCACCCCTCAGGTGTTCACAAAAGTGATGGCGGTGGTTGCAGCTCATCTGTAGGGCAGGGATTCCAGTCTTTCCCTGCCTCAAGGATTGGCTGCTGAAGGTTGGCTCGCACTAGGCAGTTGTCTCCCACCTTCAGACTATGGAAAACCTTCTGCACTAACCAGGGTTCGCTATGAACGTGCCGATGTCACACCTGACTCCCTCTCAAAGGCTTCCTTCCATCGGAGCTGTTCTGGACACAGTGCAGTTTTGGGCTTATCCACCCGAGCGACGAGTCCAGGATATTCAGGCTATGATACTGATGTTTCAGCCCCTGTCCTGGATTTTGGTGAGACTGACCCAGAGGTTGTTGGGCCTTATAGCCTCCTTAATGTTGCTTGTAACAGATGCCCGCTGACACCTAGGTCTGGTGGCTTTGTGGACTAATGCATCCACTCTATGGACCTGTGTTTGACCTCATGGTCACCGGTTCAAATCCCAGCGGGACCACTCAGCCTTTCGTCCCTCTGAGGTCGATAAAATTAGTACAATTGAGTTGGGTAACGATAAACATCTGTTATTTAGCGCCAAGATGCCTACTGGTGAATGTGCACTTTACAAATACACGTTGTGTTATATGCAGGCTCTGCAGTGGGACCTGAAGTCCCTCAAGGGCACTGAATCAGGGGAATCTCTCCTACATGGTCCAGTTCTTGGAGAGAACTCCAAAAGATCTGCAGTGGTGGCTAACAAACCACGATTGGGTCAGTGGCAGACCCCTCTCCTTTTCCCAACTAGAGCTGACTGTAGTGACATATGTGTCACTGCTAGGTTGAGGAGGTCAGCTGGGAGAGGAGAAAATTTATTTTATTTATTTATTTATTTATAAAATTTCTAAAGCGCGCAAATGCCTTACGGCGTCTCGGCGCTAATATTAGCATATTTCAGATTGCGAGGGTTATAAGATGTTACTGGTAAAAGAGCCAGGTTTTAAGATGTTTTCGAAAGGAAAACAACGAAGTGTGTTCCTTAATCTGAGAGGGAACCTGGTTCCATAATTTGGATGCCGCCACTACAAAACGTCTATCCCCCCATGTCACCTTTTTTGTTGGGGGGATTTGGAGCTGTTGGGCCGTAGATGACCGCAGTGTTCGGCTGGGTTTGTAGATTTTAAAAGCGTTTTTAAAGAAGTCGGGCCCATTATTTTTCAGCGCCTTGTAAGTGATGCACATGGCTTTAAACTTTATCCTGCTTCTTATAGGCAGCCAGTGAAGCTCCCGAATTGTGGGAGAGATAGAGGCATATTTTGGAATCCCCATGAGGATCCTTGCAGCGGCATTTTGGACAAGCTGAAGCTTGTTCACCACTTGTTCCTGTGCATTGAGCAGAAGGCCATTGCAATAATCCACCTTGGATAGTACCAAGGAGGACATTAGGGTTTTGCCAGCAGTAGGAGGAAGAAAAGGGAGCAGTTTCTTCACCATTCTCAAAGTGTAGAAAGAGGCCGAAACCACGGCATTGGCGTGACCAAGGAATGTGAGCTTGCTGTCAAAAAGCACGCCCAGGTTTTTCACCTTGACTACTGGCAGTGGAGGCATACCCAGTTCCGGAGGCCACCAGACTGGAGACCAAGACGGGGTTAGTTCGCCAAAAACCAGTACCTCCGTCTTGTCGGAATTTAGCTTTAAGCAATTCTGGTTCATCCAGGTGCTGATGGCCTTCATGTCTGCCTGAAAATTAGCTGCCACAGCTTCTCCGTTTTTGTGTATTTCCAGGACCAATTGTGTGTCATCGGCGTACGATGTTAGCCCTATGCCAAATGACTTAATTACCCTCGCCAAGTCCGACACGTAGATATTGAAAAGTGTCGGACTTAGCGAGGAGCCCTGGGGAACACCGCACGGGAGAGAGAAATCAGGGGAGCTGAAATTTCCCATCTTTACGGACTGTATCCTGTTTGCCAGAAAGGATGCTAACGTTGCTCTGGCCCTGCCCTGAATGCCAAGGGTGGCGACACGGTCGATCAGAGTAGAATGATCGACCGTGTCAAAGGCCGCGGATAGGTCCAGGAGTATCAGGACAGCGGCGCCGCCCCTGTCCATGATAATCCTGACCTCTTCTGACGCTTTTATTAGAGCTGTCTCTGTCCCGTGGCCCTTCCTAAACCCGAACTGCGTGTTATCAAGCAGATCGTTCTGGTCGATAAAGGTCGACAGCTGTTGGTTTATAACCTTTTCGATTATTTTTGAGGGGTAAGGAAGGGAGGCGATTGGACGGTAGTTTTTGGGCTCTAAGGGATTTAGTGCAGGTTTTTTCAGGAGTGGTGTTACAGTTGCCCTTTTCCAAATAGCGGGGAATACACCTGTCTGAAATATAGCATGGCAGATATTGGTAAGTACTGGGGCGATTACGTCAGAAACTGATTTAATTCCTTCGAGGCTAATGACGAGCTGGGCTCGTCATGGCGCTTACCTGCCGTGCGCGGATGACAAGGCCAGCTCGTCATAAAATAATGTAAAACAATAAAACCCAGCGCAGGACGGGAAAACGCCTAGCAGCCATGGGGTTAATGATACGTGGGGGGCAGGGGTCCAGAGGGGATCCTGACTTAACAGTATTTATGAATTCCATCATAGATGCAGGTGGCGTAAACGCCTCTAAGATTGGTTTTAATGGCCGAGGAAGAGTCACCAAAGAGACTCCGTCTGCCATCGGTATCGTGGTGAATTTGTCGAAAATATCGTTAACCTTGGCCTGAAAGAAGTCTGCCACCTTATTGCAAAATGATTGGGATGGTTCGATGGAAGGTGGAGCTGGGGGATTGGCTAGATCTTTTACTACCTTATAGAGCTGTCTGTTAGAGTTGAGAGCATTTTCTATTTGTGTGCTATAAAAAGCACATTTTTCGGCAGTGATCAGCTTTTTGTAGCTGGTCATCGCGTTCTTGTAGGTCTCCCGGTCGGGGCTGGCATAGTTCCTGCGCCAACGCCGCTCCAGGTTTCGGCAGCGTTGTCTCTCGAGCCGTAATGACTCCGAGAACCAGGCCGCAGAAGGTTTGACGCGGTTTGGCTGCATTTTTTTTTGGGGAGCTAGGTGGTCTAATGCCTTAAATAGCCAAGCATGGTAGTTCTGAGAGGCTTCATGGGGATCAGGTCGATCTTCGGGTATCGAAGATTCCAATATGTTACGTAAGGCAGTGACATCAATATTTTTCCAGTCACGACATAGGATCAAAGGGCAGGTGCTGGAGGGCAGATTCTTGTAGGATTTAAGTAAGATAGTGAATTTGACAGCTAGGTGATCTGTCCAGGTAAAAGGGAGTACTGTGGAAAAGGTGATGTGGGCATTGTTGGTAAATAAGGCATCCAAGGTATGCCCCGCTTGATGAGTAGCTGTAGTGATCTGCTGTTCTAAACCAGCAGCCTGGAAGTCCGAGATCAGTGTACGCGAGTCCTTGTCATTAGCATTTTCCAAATGGAAATTAAAATCACCCAATATGGTGTAGTCCTGATTAGCGGCTACAGGTTCTAATAAAGAATTGAGAGATTTTAGGAAAAGTGTGCGTGAGGTGGGTGGGCGATAAAGGAGGGTTCCCTTAAAAGTTTGTGTGGGAGAAAGAGAGATTGTAAAGGCAAGGGCTTCCGCACAGCAATGATCCAGCGGTTCGGTTTTTAAGGCTAGGTTAGCTCGATGTATAATAGCCAGCCCTCCTCCTCTTTTCCCTGATGCCCTATCCAGTCTTGTTACTAGATAGCCGGCTGGAGTAGCGACGTTGAAATCCGGGCCAGATGCAAGATCTGCCCAGGTCTCGGTAATAAACACAATGTCAATGTTTTGGCTGGTTATTAGCTCTGCAACGTCGTTCCTGTGTTTAACGAGAGAGCGTGTATTTATCAGAGTGCAGCTTATATATGTAACGCTGTCATCCCCTGAAGGTGTGACCAGAGAGTGTTGGGAGATAGCAGGAGTGGTTGTGAACGCGCAATTAGGGCAGGCGGAGTGTAAAGAATTATACAGTGAACTAAAAGCAATGGGGGAACATTTGTTGTCCGGTAGTCCGTTGCCTATACTCAGGAGTTGTGACCTGGAATAGGTAGTTACCTTAGAGGGTTGTTGGGGTAAGTGGTGGGCAGCGGGGGTGGCACACAGCACGGACCCAGCGCGGACTGGCGCAGACTGGCACCCCTTTGGCGCGGCTTCGGCGCGGAGACGGCGCTCCCGCTGCGCTCTACCGCTGCGCTTCCGGGTGGCCATCTTAAATCCAAGACCCCGCCCCCAGCTAAGACGCTAGCTCCCTTGTGATTGGAGAGCCAGCGCTGAGGCGAAGTGGAGCTGACCCTGCCCTCCACGCAAACGGCACAGAGCCGCGATGGACCGGGGCAAAGGGTAAGAGTAATGTGCAAAAAGTAGGTTTAAGCGAGTAAATTTTACTTTTAAAATACAATTAGATTTTAAAATCAAGTACTCTGTTATCTGGTGGAGACCCACATCCATATCAATCATCTGGAGTTGCTGGCCATTCACTTGGTGTTGAAAGCCTTACTGCCGTCCATCAAGGGGAGGCTGGTTTAGGTCCTAATGGACATCACCCCCATGTGGTGTTTCAACAAGCAGGGTGGGGTGGGCTCCTGATCTCTGTGCCAGGAGGCCCTGCACTTCTGGACCTTGTTGAATCATAAGGGCATCTCTCTGATAGTACACCACTTAGCGGGATCTTTAAATGCCAGCATGCCTAAATGATCAGTGAAGCCTAAAGGATCACGAATGGCAGTTAAAACTGGAGGAGGCAACTTCCGGTAATGAGGAGGAACCCTGACTCAATCTCTTTGCCACCTCTGATACCGCGCAATGGCAACACTTTTGCGTGCTGAAGTTTCCAAGAAGGCTCTTTCTCAGGGACTCATTCTGTCTAGAGCGCAGCACGTGACTCCTGTATGCCTTCCCCTCACTACCTCTCCTGCCCAGAATAAGAAGAAGAACAATAAAGACCGGACCCAAATCATCTTACTAGCTCTAGATTCGGTCAGGAGAAGGTGGTATCCGGAACTTCTGGGCATGAGCTTCTGTCCTACAATTAGGCAGCCACATTGGTGGGATTGTCTGTTGCAGCATCAGGGAAGGGTCTTTTTGCACAATCTATACATCCATGAGTGGAGATTGGGTGTCTGCAGTTGACTGCATTTGATCTACCTCCCAAAGCAGGGGATATCATTCTGCACAAGCGTCCTTTTACAAAATCTGTTTACACCCATACAAGTTAATGGCTTAGTGCGCCACATGTAGAACAGACCTTCAGTGTGATATATGTTACTGTTAAGTCTGCCTTTGGCCCAGTAGGACATTCAGTGGGCATTATTAAATATTATTTGGCGTCTTTCAGCCTTTTTTTCATTTACCGGACCAACTGTCCTTGTCCATATCACCCATTACGATGCCTTTTTTCAAAGGTTTGATCCACTTTTTCTCCTAAGCCTTTTGTGATGCCAAAGTGGCTCCTGTAATTATGTCATTACCGCCTTATCTGTACCCCTTTTGAGCGTTAGCACAATCTTTTCCCTACATCTCCTGACCCTGAAGACGGTCTTTCTCATTCTATAACTTTAAATCTGAATGAGACTATTAGTTATAGATTCCTTACCTTAGAATGACCCCTCGGCAGACTGGATCCAGACAATTTTTCTTCAGCAGTACCCCTGTGCGTCGGTAGGTGGTGCTGGTCGTCTCTGCTTTTATCGTTGGCGTCGTGATCTTCTGAATGACGTCGCGGTATCTACTTAGACGCCGCTCCTGCACGATGACGTCAGTGCTTTCTTTTTCCGAGCCAGCCAGCGCAGATCCGGAGAGAGCAGTACTCCTAGTCATTTTTTGACTAAAGCTTTTTCGACTGTTGACGTCTTTTTGAGTCGTTCGACTCCTGGTGCACATAGGGATGTCCCATCGACGTACTGGCTTCAAACCTTGTGACTTCTGTCACAAATTGATGTCGGTCACGGACCCACACCTCGTGTGCCTCTGGTGCCTGAAGCGCAACCACGACCCAAAGTCGTGCTATGACTGTCGGGCCATGAACCTGAAGTCTTTGTGGGAGCGGTCCCGAAAGCTTCTGGATGCCCGGCAGTCAGCTCATGCCACTCGAGAGGGAGATCTCTGGACCGGTAGCAGAGCCACCACCATCATTAATTTTCAAAGTCTTCGTCTTCGGGTAAGTCGAAGCTCAAGAAGAAGGCGAAGTAGCACCCTCGCTCTTTGCCTTCCACACGTCCGTTGGCCGACGCGACGCGGGACGTGGAAGGTTGTTGTACTTCACTCTGCCCACGGAGCCTGTCGGGATGGCTCTGAGCTTCCCTCCCTTCCCGGGATTCAAGTCAAGTCAAGTCAATAAATTTATATAGCGCGCTACATACCCAGAGGGTCTCAAGGCGCTTGAAGAAGGGTGGGGAATTACTTGTCAAATATCCAAGTTTTAAGTTGCTTTCTAAATGCTAGGTGGTTCTGAGTAAGGCGAAGGTGAGTGGGAAGTGAGTTCCAGGTTTTCGCTGCCAGGTAGGAGAAGGATCTACCTCCCATGGTGGTTTTGTTGATGCGAGGTACAGTGGCAAGGGCTTGGTTGGAGGATCGTAGCTGGCGGGAGGGGGTGTAGAAGGACAGTCGTGTGTTGAGGCATTCGGGTCCGATTTTGTAGAGTGCTTTGTGTGCGTGGGTTAGGAGCCGGAAAGTAATCCTCTTATTGACGGGGAGCCAGTGGAGGTTTTTCAGGTGACCAGAGATGTGTTATTTACGCCGGATGTCTAATATGAGCCTGGCTGAAGCGTTCTGGATGCGTTGGAGTTTTTTCTGGAGTTTTGCGGTAGTACCGGCGTAGAGGGTGTTTCCGTAGTCCAGTCGGCTCGTGACCAGAGCGTGGGTGACCGTTTTCCTAGTTTCGGTGGGGATCCAGCGAAATGTCTTTTTGAGCATGCGAAGAATGTTGAAGCAAGATGAAGAAACGGCGTTGACTTGTCTGTTCATCGAGAGTGAGGAATCCAGGAAGACGCCCAGGTTCCGTTCGTGGTCCGTCGGGATGGGTGCTTTTCCAAGGGCCTCTGGCCACCAAGAGTCATCCCAGGCGGTGGGGGAGGTGCCTAGGATGAGGACTTCTGTTTTGTCTGAGTTCAGTTTCAGGCGGCTGTGTTTCATCCAGTCGGCTACTTCTTTCATTCCTTCATGCAGGTTGGTTTTGGCAGTGTTCGGGTCTCTGGTGAGAGATAGGATCAGTTGAGTGTCATCGGCGTAGGAGATGATGTTGAGGTTGTGTTGGCGTGCGATGACCGCGAGGGGGGCTCATGTATACGTTGAAGAGGGTGGGGCTGAGTGAAGATCCTTGTGGTACGCTGCAAATGACTTCAGTGGCCTCTGACTTGAATGGTGGAAGGTGGACTCTCTGGGTTATTCAGGTGAGGAACGAGGTGATCCATTCCAGTGCTTTTCCTTGGATTCCTACGTTTCTGAGGCGCTGTAGAAGGGTGCTATGGCAGACTGTGTCGAAGGCAGCGGAGAGGTCGAGGAGGATGAGGGCGACTATGTCTCCATTATCCAGTAGAGTTCGAATGTCGTCTGTTGCTGCGATGAGGGCGGTTTCAGTGCTGTGCTTGGCTCGGAAGCCGGATTGTGAGGAGTCGAGGGATTTGTTGGTTTCGAGGAAGGCGGAGAGCTGGTTGTTGACCGCTTTCTCGATGACTTTGGCCGGGGATGGAAGGAGTGAGATGGGGCGGTAGTTTTTGAGTTCGGTGGGGTCAGCTGTGGGTTTCTTCAGGATGGCGCTGAGTTCGGCATGTTTCCAGCTTTCCGGGAAGGTTGCGGAGTTTTGGGAGCAGTTGATGACGTCTCGGAGATACGGTGCTATAATGGAGTTTGCTTTGTTAAAGATGTGGTGAGGGCATGGGTCTGTGGGGGATCCTGAGTGGATAGAGTTCATCAGGCGGATGGTGTCCTCAGTGGAGATTGGCTTCCAGTCATTGAGGGTGTTCAAGGGGGGTGGGGGTCCTGCATGGGGTTGGGTGGGTTGGTCTTCGGGTCGGTTGTCGAAGCTGTTGTGGATGTCTGCAATTTTGTTGTGGAAGAATGAGGCTAGGGAGTCGCAGAGGGCTTGAGAGGGGGTGATGTCGTTGGAGTTGGCTGAGGGGTTGGTAAATTCCTTGACGATGTTGAATAATTCCTTGCTGTTGTGGGCGTTATCTAGTCGGTCCTTGAAAGCGGCTTTCTTGGCATTCCGGATCAGTTGGTGGTGTATGCGGGTGGCGTTTTTGAAGGCGTCCTTGGTGCTGGTGGTTGGGTCTTTTTTCCAGGCCTTTGTGCATTTTACGAAGTCGTCCACTCCATTTTGGCGCAGCCCGACTCCACCGGTGTGCTTTCTGGTTCCGCGGACTGGACTGGATGTTCTAGGCCTTCGATGCTGGCGGCTCCGGCCCTGACACCGCAGGGCCCCCAGGGATCCAGGCCTGGATACAGATCGCGTTGGTTGACCTCACGATACCTCTCCTAGCGCTGAGTCCTCTAATGACGCCTCTGCCGCCTTTAACGGTGGTTGTGTCCCCTGCCGTCGTCAACTCTGGCCTCCCCTGGACTTGAACACGGAGCTGGACTGGCATTGGCCAGTACGTTTGTACCACTGTTATATCCTGGCATTCCCTTTTGCCCTGAGTGGTAGCCAGAGGAGAGTGAGGAGGACTGGGAAGGGGTCTGTGGACCAGCTAGAAGAGCCGAACTGGAGAGAGGAGTTGAGTGATGCCAGTGGTCTGGGTACTTCCCCAGACATTGGTATTCTTTCTCTTCATACAGTGTCAATAGAAGTGGGAGCGTCCTATGCTGTGGTGTTGCGAAGGGCGACTGAGGCTTTGGGCCTTGAGCTTCCTACGGTGGCAGTCAGGACCAACCTCCTGACTGAGGTGCTTCAATCGGCAGCGGCCTCTTTGGAGCCCCTGCTGCCATTCAATGAGGCCCTCACGACATCCTTCTGGGAACTTGGTCCAAGCCTAGCGGCTCCTGTGGATAGGATAATTGCCCCGGGCGACCCCATTTTCCTCTCCCAACACCTTACCCCTGAGAGCTAGTTGGTCCAAGCCTCAACATCCAAAGGCGCGTTTCCCTACTGCTCCCCCAGATAGGGAATCCAAGAAGCTGGACCATCTTGGGAAGATGTTTTCTTCCGCCAGCTTAGGACTGCAGTCGGTGAACACCGCATGTCTCTTATTCCGCTACACCCACTCTGTGTGGGACATGGTTGTGCAAGTGCTACCACAGTGCCTGGAGGAGGCCTGGACTGTACTTTCCCGTTCGGTTGCAGAGGGTAGAGACGCAGCGAAGTTTGCCATTCGACATGGGCTGGATACTGCCGACACAAGAGGTAAGACCAATTTCTACGTCAGTAGCCTTGAGATGCTACGCCTGACTGAGGTCCACTGGCTTTTCCGGGGATGTCCAATCGGTCTTTTTGGACATGCCCTTTAATGGCCATCGCATATTTGGCGCCAAGGCAGACAATGCACTTGAGTGCTTCAAGGACTCTCGGGCTACGGCCAGATCCTTGAGCCTCGCTGTCACCTCTCGCCACATTCAGTCCGCCTTTTGCCCCTTTCATGGCTACATAAGGGGTGCCCCACCATGTTCCACCCAGTGCCAGAGGCCGGCGCAAGCTACTCAGCCTCTGCACAGCCGGGGACGTGGGACCCAGTGTCATAGGTCTGGGGGCCAGCGGGCAGCCCAGTCCACCAGCACCCCCTGTGCATCAGCCTCCAAGCCTTCCTAGTCCGACCTTTCGGGCCACCAGTTGCCAGTGTGCTGCAGGATTCGCCATCACCTCCCCCACTGGCACAACATCACATTGGACAGGTGGGTTTTGCAGATAGTTCGAAGGGGCTAATTCCTCCCTTTCAAGACTACCCATCCCTCCATGCTACCAACACTCCATCCCATGTCGGAGGATCACCTGGCCCTACTTCGTCAGGAAGTTACGGCTCTCTTGGCCAAGGGAGATATCGAGCGAGTCCCTGTGCCAGAAGTAGGTTGTGGTTTTTATTCCCATTACTTTCTGGTGCCCAAGAAGGACAAAGCCTGCGTCCTGTCTTGGATCTCACAGACATCAACTGCTTCCTCCGGAAGGAGAAGTTCAAAATGTTGATGTTGGCTCAGGTCTTGTCTACCCTCGACCCTGGAGACTGGATTGTATCTTTGGCCACAAGTATTTTCAGTTTACTGGTCTCCCCTTCGGCCTTACCGGCGCCCCTCGGGTGTTCATGAAAGTGATGGCGATGGTCGCAGCTCATTTGCGCAGATCAGGGGATCCAGTCTTCCCCTATCTCGACGACTGACTGTTCAAGGCGAATTCGCCCCAGGCTGTCGTCTCCCACCTCCAGACTACGGTGGACCTTCTGCACTCACTTGGGTTCCCTATCAACGTTCCTCATGGCCTTCTGCATCCTGCTGGTTGACCATGCCAGGTGGCATATTCGGGTTCTGCAGTGGGACATGAAGTTCCAGTGGGCACTGCATCAGGGTAATCTGTCCGATATCGTCCAGATCTCTGAGGGCACTGTACGTCAATTGCATTGCGGGCTAACAAACCAGGACTGGGTCAATGGCCTCTCCCTTCCACAACCAGACTTCACAGTGGTGATAGATGAGTCACGTCTGGGATGGGGCCGCTACATGAGGGAGGCAGAGTCCGGGCTACACATCATCCTGCTGGAGCTCCGGGTGATCCGTCTTGCACTGCACTTCCTTCTGCCAAGGAGTAGTGAAGGTGTTCACGGACAACACCACTGCGATGTGGTACTGCAACAAACAGGGCGGGTGGGGTCGTGGACCGTATGTCAAGTGGTTCTTCGCCTTTGGACATGGCTGGAACATCAGGGCATGTCCCTGGTGGTTCAACACCTGGCAGGTTCCCTGAACGCCAGGGCGGACGAACCATCAGTGCATGATGGATCACGAATGGCGTCTTCATTCAGAGGTGGTGCAAGGTCTCTTTCAGCAGTGGGGAGGGCCTTGGTTAGATCTATTCACCACCGAAGAGAAAGCGCAATATCAGCAGTTCTGCACGCTGGAATTTCCAAGGCGACAATCGCTCAGTGACGCTTTTCGTTGCAAGTGGAAATGTGGTCTTCTATACGCCTTTCCACCTATACCACTTCTGTCCAGAGTGCTGAAGAAGATCAAGCAGGCCCAAGTCATTCTTGTGGCTCCTCATTGGGCACGAAGAGACTGGTATCCCGAGCTCTTGAACATGGCCATCGATCCTCCGATCTGACTGCCTCTTCAGGAGCATCTTCTGTTGCAGCAATAGGGGACGGTCCTCCACCTGAACTTGTCCACCTTCCACCTCCTTGCGTGGAGATTGAGCGGCACCAGTTGACCGCTTTTTACCTTCCTCCCGAAGTCTGTCATGTCATCTTGGCGGCTAGGGGTCCCTCCACTAAAACGGTATACACCTGTAGATGTATTGTGGCATGGCGCACAGCAAAGACTGTGGATCCCCTTTCTGCCCCTCTTTCAGAGGTTCTCCTCTTCATTCTTTCTTTGGCCCAGCAGGACTCTGCTCTGGGCACCCTTAAAGGATATCTCTCGGTCATTTCCGCCTTTTGTTGCCTTCCTGATCAGCCTTCTCTTTTTAAGTTCCCTATTGTAAATAGATTTCTTGAGGGCATTACTCACCTCTTTCCTTCTATTCCTTTTGTAATGCCCCAGTGGGACTTGAATCTGGTTTTAACTTACTTATGTGTGCTCCTTTCGAGCCACTACATAATTGTCCTCTCAGACTCTTGACCTTAAAGACTGCTTTTCTGGTTGCCATCACCTCTGCTTGCAGGGTGAGTGAGTTTCAGGCTTTCTCATCCACACCCCCTTTCCTTGCTGTACATCCGGACTAGGTTGTCCTTCGAACTAGACCTTCTTTTCTTCCCAAAGTTGTTACCTCTTTTCAGATAGGACAGACCATTACTTTGCCCACCTTCTTCCCACCCCTGCACCCTTCTAAGGTGGAGGAGAGAGTCCTCCGTCTTGATCCAAAACGTGCGCTGTCATTTTATCTGGATTGCACAAAATTATTCCAGGTGGATGATCGACTCTTTGTTGGCTATGCGGGCACCAAGAAAGGTAGGGCAGTGCAAAAACGAACCATCTCTTGATGGGTCGTTCTTTGCATTAAAATCTTTTCTTCTTCGGTTAAAAAGGAGCCTCCAGGAGGGTTGCGTGCCCATTTGATCCGGGCGATGGCAGCTGCTACTGCTTTGGGACGTGGAGTCCCGCTCATTGTCATCTGCCAGGCAGTCACGTGGGAATCTCTGCACATGTTCACTAAGCATTATTGCCAGGATAGTCTGGTCCGGAGAGATGGATTATTTGGCTGTTCAGTACTCCAGGACTTTCTGGTGTGAACTTAGTTCGCAGACCCTCCTCCCTGGTTGGTATTGCTGGGGATTCTATTCTAAGGTAACGGATCTATAACTAATTGTCTCTTTCAGATGAACAAGTTGCTTACCTTCGGTAACAATATATCTGTAAGAGACATATATTAGTTATAGATTCCTTATCACCCAACTCATCCGACTTCTAGAGTAAGGGGCTCTCTTCCAGGGCCCTAGTGTTGTGCACCAGTGGTCAGTGTCTTGCATGGCTCTGCACTTCAGGCGTGGAATGTCGTGTAAAGAACTGACGTCAGCTCGTAGGGGAGGCATCTAAGTAGATACTGCAACGTCATTCCTGTGATCACTACCCCAATGACGAACGTGGAGTCGACCAATGCCTCCTACCGACACACAGGGGTACCGGTGAAAAAAACATCTCCGGATCCAGTCTGACGCCTGGGGGTAATTTTAAAGTAAGGAATCTAAAACGAATATGTCTCTTACAGATCTATCGTTACCGAAGGTAAGTAACTTGTTCCTCATTACATGATTAGCTTCAATCTCTGTTAGTCCAGCTGCCCTACTCCACTTTCTTCCTAGACAAATTGATGCTGATGACTAGACCAACCTTTCTACTGAAAGTTTTGCATTCCTTTCACGTCTGGCATCCATCACTCTTCTGATTTTCTGGGTCCCTCACCCCACAAAAGAGGAGTAGGGACCCCATCATTTGGACCTCAAGAGTGCTCAGCTTTTTCATCAATTGTACCAAAGACCATTGGGTGGATTGTGGTAGGTTTCTCTGGGGCAATGAAAGGCAAAGCAGTGTAGAAACTGACTTTGTCCAGATGGATAGTCCTTTGCATTTCGATTTGCTACGCAATAACCAAGAAGCAGCCTTCCGAAGGGTTGATATCCCATTTCAACAGGGCCAAACCTGCTAACACTGTGTTAGCACACAGAGTGCCTGTCTTGGATATTTGTCAGGCTACAACATGGGCATCAGTGAGCACTTTCATAAAGCACTACTGTCTCGACAGCCAAGACTGACGGGAAGATCACTGTGGGTGTTTGTTTCTGCATGACCTTTTAGTCCGATTCATTACTCTGATGCACATCCTTTATGTTGCTACTTTGGGGTACATTCTGACATTGAGAAATCTATGGTTAGAAGTATCCTTCAGGAGATCAAGTTACTTACCTTAGGTCGTGCTTTTTCTGGTGGATACTCTATCTAGCCATAGATTCCTCACTGTCCTCCTACCTTCTCTGGAATAGTCTCTTCCATCTAAAAATGTCCCAAATTAGACATCTGCACACTGCCACAAATAATTAATAGTAATAAAAGATGTCTGCTCGCTTATTTGCGGCTCCAGTCTTCACTTCTGGGGCAGAGCGGAGTTGACGTAGAGCCGCACAACCTCACAGGGACCAAACAGGGGCTATGCTGAAAAATCTTTCAGATCCAGTCTGCTGCCTGGGGAGATACTAAGGGTGAAGATTTTGTTGTTAGAGTGTCCACTAGAAAGCACGCTACTAAAGGTAGGTAACTTGTTCATTTCAGCTACACATGATAGGCTGAGTGAAGCCAAAAGTTTGAGCTGAGGTTGGAGCACCAATCCCCCACGTCGCCCCCAATAATTTTTTTTAGCAGAGTTTAAGAAGCTGTCAGGCGGGCCCCAATCGGATCATGGCTTAAACTGTAGCCCAGCTAGCACCCTGCACAATGAGGTTGTAACACAAGACTTTCAGCCTCCTAAGTGTAGACCCTCCTTATTTCCTCATCCCGCTATGCTTTTTCTTACAGCTCAGAGACCCTTCCTTTTTTTCTAGTTTGCATGAGGTGTCCCAATCCTGCCTTCTAGACCATATCTGCTTTCGTTATTGGCTTTTCAGAGAAAAAAAAGACTGTGCATGTGAAAGGGGACTTGCCCTGCTTCCATTGTGTCCGCTAGGAGAAAAGCAGGGTACACCTTTAGTAGGTCTCCTTTTACTCATTCTTGGCCCATCTTTTCTCTGACATGTAAGCGTTGCGCAAACAGTTTCTGTATATACCTTCACAAGTTAACTTTCCCATTTCCTTTGCCTGGCCGCTTCCCACTGTCCTCACTCCTCTCTCTCCACTATTAAACAGTCTTTCATGCAATCAGTAGTAGCCAAACAGTTGTGATTTCCTGTTCCAGGCAACTCGTAGGTAATCCTCTCTGAATGCAAGTTCCAACCAGCAAAGTGTGTTAGTTTGAGTCTCCTAGACGCTGCAGCTCATGGCTTCCTTTGTAGGAAAAGGAGCCTTTGTCTGTCCTGTTCATCCAAGAGGTTTGGACTGTTGGAACTTTTTCGGAAAAAAATCAAAGTACCCATAATCAAACTGATCATACCTCTTGAAGGCTGCTTACGTAGCAGGCTAACTTTCTGAGGGCTTGGCTCTTGATCCCATGCTGCTGTGGAAGGCTAATAATGTCCTACTCAGCAATTCAGGTAGAAAGAAAAGTGTTTATTTAATTTTATTTTTTTAATAACAAGTTGAGAAGCCACACGGACAGAGGTTCTTCTGGTTGTTGCCACAAATGAGGCTCTTTGTGTCCTGTATTGTCTCGATTTATACACTGAATGGTGGCCGTACGTAGAAAAGAAAAAGTTTCAGGTAGAGAAATATGTGATAGAAAGTGGTGTCCTGATGTACGCTATGTTGCGTTAGTGATGGCCTTCTAAACTTTTTCTGTTGCTTTGTTCCAACCTTTTGTGCTCACGTCCATGTGTGGAGTTTAGTTCTTTCTCTCGTTTGTCCACAGACACCTTTAGAGGTAGCCAAGATGGACCTAGGTTTTTGCTCTGACACCGCTGCCCCTTTCCTGTTGTAGAAATATCACTGGAAACCTGCTTTAATCTTACTCTTGTTGACCTTCCTGCCACCTTGTAACTTATCACACCATTTACTTTGACTAGAAATTTGCTGTCTTGGTGGCAGGAGAGTTTAATAGTGCGGCCTCCATCCCGCTCTGGTGACCCCACCCTGGGGCCAGGATGAGCGTTGTTTTCTCACCCTATCATTGGTGTGCCCCTCTTAGTCTAACCTTTTCCCTCCTCGTACTTAATCTTAGGCCAGCTCACGAGTGAGGTCTCTCTCTATCTCTCCCTCCAAATGTCTCTCTGTTTCTGTCAATTCTACATACCCTATTTAATCTCTCTGTTGCCCCTAGATGTCTAATTTGTCTGTCCTGTCTGTCTTTACCGGCACTGTATATCAGTCTTTCTCTTGGAGACTCCATATTTTTCTGTCTCTAGACATGTGTGAGAGAATTGACGCTTCATTCCGTTAATAGTTAAAGCGACCCAGGCCTCCAGGCGAGGGAAGTGCTAATAAAAAGAATACATTTCTTACCTTGGTCGTGGGTTTTCAGGGAAGACTTATAGCACATATGGAAGTGTTCCTCTAGTAACATGTTTAAATTTCCCAGGAGCACCAGGCGCGTACACTTCTTAGACCCCTGCACGAAAACAGCCTCTAGCACAGGCACTTAGAAGAACCAAGGTCTCCAGATACCCTTAGGCTATCAAGGGAGCACTGGCACATGCAATGAAGACACGGGGAAGCCACAACATGCGAGAACGTATCCGGTGATCGGAGAGTTCAGACACACATAATACCAAGAGAGGGCATAGACCTTCAGTGTCTCGGGGTACAGTCACCCAGCCAGTATTCGCATAAACTTACACTCGCATAAGATTAGACCTCGACACTCACTGCCCACCACAGACCCAGAGTTCACTGGAGAATCAGTACAGAATCATACACCCTTCGTTTGGCTCAAGGTATAGTTAACCTAGGGGGCAACAAAGGATTCCATCTCTCCTGTGACCAAAGGGTACAGTCATCCAGGACCGGTTTCAGAAAAGTAAACCCCTCCAATGACCTTAGGGAAGCCATCAAAGGACCACAGGAGGTGCACAGAGCCCTTCAGTACTGGAGGTATAGTCTCCAAGGGATCACTACAGGAGCATGCAGTCCTCCAGTGACTGGAGATACAGCTACCCTCCACGTAAGGCTTGACCTAAACGCTGACTGGGGCTACAGTCACCCAGGGACCACCACTCATGCACAGAGGTCTCTATTGACTGGAGGTGCTGTCAGCCAGGGAGCACCAAAGAAGCTTATTCCGCTAGTGACCTGGGGGATAGTCATCCAGGGATTGCCTCCTAAGTGTTGACCCCTCCTATGACCTGTCTGTCACCTATGGGCCATCACTGACGCACAGAGCTCTCAAGTAACTAGAGGTGCTGTCACTTGAGAGAGTACCAAAGAAACTTATTCCACCAGTGACCTGTGGGGGTAGTCGGTCAGGGATCGCCTCAGAGTAGACTCCTCCAATGACCTTGTGGTATAGTCACTCATGGATCCACAGAAACCTGTAGTGACTAGAGGCACAGTCACCGAAGGACCATCTCGTACTTGGGGACCCCTCAGTCACCTCGGGGGTACAAGCACCCAGAGGGCAACATATCAGCATAGAATCCTCCAGTGACTTGGAGGTACTGTCATCTTGGGATAGTATGATGGAGGTGGCGATGAGAGATAGGCGTTCAAATAGTAATTGAACCTAGATAGAGATTGTAATTAGAATGCTAACGAAGCCAGATGGCAGCGCTGCACTTACACAAGAAAAAAGAGGATAATCGGAGAAAGCCCAGTAGCTCATATTGCAACAAAGCCACTGAATGAGTTTCTTCTGTGGGAGGGGCCTTTAATTCCTCTATTAACCATATATTTTTTATTTGCAGAACAATTTCCCTGCCAGCAGCCCTGATCGTCTACAGGATCTCAAGTCGACAGTGGACTTGTTGACCAGCATCACCTTTTTCCGAATGAAGGTCAGTGTAAGGTTTTTGACTAAGTGGTTGCACTGCGCATCTTAATACTTTATTTCAAGGGTTTGTTTACTTGCCTGCACTACTTTCAGCAGACTCGAACAAAATGGGGAGAGAGATGATTGCGAAATTGTACAAACTGACAAACAAAAACAAAGCTTGAAAAAAAATAATATAACTGGACACCTTCGAATAGTGTGGGCTGACATAGTACCATCATGGCAACACTCCCCACCCCAAGCACATAGCATGCATGCAAATAAGTACACACCACACAGATTTTGTATTGGGAAAAATGCTGCAGGTTTATTTCATACAAAGTTATGTAATATGGTGGGTTATCTTACGGACGATCCAAGGTCTCCCCGCATTCTCGCCACCTGCCCGCCTGATGAGCCGAGCAGCACTGGGGCGAACCCCATCTGTGCTGCCTCTTCTGGTGATCCTCCTCCCGGATCACGTGACACCTGGTCCCTTATTACTCACGCCCCTTTCAGCGCGGATCATAGCAAGGCAAGCCCCCGGTTGTTCAGGGCCACAACCACCCGAAGATCTAACGGGGCGCCAACACGGTTTCCAGGAACCTCCCATGAGGCTCCTGGGCTCTGGCACCCCTATGTGCCGTGCAGAGGTACCCTTCAGTACCAATTTGCTTCCCGATCGCCCTGTAACTCAGCCTGCAATGAAAAAAGTACAAGTTTACAACATTCTCACCATACTTCCTACCACTAGCCATGCCGGGTAAGCGGTAGGGTGGGAGACGGCGTGTCCAGCGAGCCAGCGAGCGTGGTGTGTTGGGTGCGACAGAGGTCAGCGTGGTGAGGGGGACCTATATACCCCTCACCCCGCCTCGCGTACCGGACATGACACAGCACCGCCCAGGCCCAGGAAGAGGACTCCCCCAGAGTCCCTGCTCCCTCAGGACCAGGGGGGGGGGGTGTGGGGTGCCCAATGCCACTAGAGTGCTGCCCTCTTAAGTGGGCTCCTGCGGTGGCCTCGGGCAGCCGCATAGTACCATCATGGCAACAGTCCCAGCCCCCAAGCACATAGCATGCATGCAAATAAGTACACACCACACAGATTTTGTATTGGGAAAAATGCTGCAGGTTTATTACATACGTTATGTAAAATGTTATCTTACGGGCGATCCAAGGGCAGGCAGCATTCTCGCCACCTGCCCGCCTGATGAGCCGAGCAGCACTGGGGCGAACCCATCTGTGCTGCCCCTTCTGGTGATCCTCCTTCCGGATCATGTGACACCTGGTCCCTTATTACTCAGGCCCCTTTCAGGGCGGAGCTTTGCAAGGCAAGCCCCCGGTTGTTCAGGCCCACAGCCGCCCGAATAACTAACTGGGCTCCGACACGGTTTCCAGGAACCTCCCATGAGGCTCCTAGGCTCTGGCACCCCTATGTGCTGTGCAGAGGTACCCTTCTGAACCCTTTTTCTTCCAGATCGCCCTGTAACTCGGCCACAGCTCTGGCGTCGGCCGCAATCGCCGACAGAGCCCCCACCAAAACAGATCCTTTCTCACCTGCAACTTCCCATTTACAGGCCCCCTGTCACTCCAAGGGAAGGGATCCCTCCCTACTGGTGATTGATGAACCCATCTATATCCCAATAGCCCTTGACGTTAGACCGCTAGTGTCTAATGAAACCAAAAGCCCTTTTGGCCTGTGAACTTGTGCCAAGAACCAATTCTCCTAAGGGAAAGTTCCACTGCTCCACATGACTCTGCCTCGAGCCAGCTCTGGGCGGGGCGGATTCAGACACTATGAGCCCCCTGAATTTGCTAATCTCACCTATCTGCTGTCCAACTAGCACTGTGTGTCCTGCACACCTGTGCCCCAAATCTAAGGCACAGCAGCCCACTTGTTAGCCCACCGCTCCCACACCCGCCTGCCTACTTTGGGCTAAAGGGCAAGGAGGATTATACTTTAGCCTTTGCACAGTCCTTCTGCCTTCTAAACCTGGACGCACCCGAGTGTCCATAACCAGAAGTATGTGACAGTGAGCAAGGGAGGCCCTCCTGCCCTTACCCGGCATTCCTTGATCCTTATGGGGAACGCCAGCTCGGCTCCCTCCGTGGTGAAACCCCCATAGGCATACCTGCTCAGAGGATGTCCAATTTTATACAGCGCCCACTGCCGGTCATATGGAGCCTAACATTAAGGATTGACTAAGTCCTACTTACCCCCACCCTAGCATATTCATGAATATGGGGGTGGTGGGGGGGCGGGCGGGGGCTTCACACTGCCCACACTGAGCAGCCCCAGTGGTTGAAAATAACCTGCCTCGCTGAATTAAAATTTTTGTTGAACACTGGACGTGCCAAATGCTCTATTACATAGTCTTTTGTCCTTGACACCTTGTTCCCCCATTTCCTGGGACAGCAGTACAGGATGGCCTTAAACAATCAGCAGGGACGGCAGTACAGGATGACCTTAAACAATCAGCTTGGTGTGCTACCACAAAACATATTGGTCATGAGAACCTAAAAAGCACACAATTCTCACCTGGGCGTACCCTTCAATGAGATCTTCTCCACACAGCTGTAAGGCCAGAAATAAATATATTCAACCTATCTACTGGTTTATGCCACTTGGTACCCTACTGGTTGCAGCTTTGTATTTTTGAGGAGCACCTGTGTCCCTGGGGCATGCTGACGCTGAAAGCTGGTCTAGGTTACGCACTCGCTGATGTATCACTAACTGCCCTTATTTGGATTGAAGGAATGCTGAGTGATTCCTAAGGACTGTGGACTTAATAATCCAACCCCGTTTAACCCCAAAATTTGGGACAGGCCAAGGAGTAATCATGCCCTTCAAGGTACCTCTACCCCAGCATTGAGTATCAATGAATTTGGGACACCGGTGGCAGAACATGCCCCTTCCCGTCTCGGGTTCTAGCCCATAGAAGGATAACCAGGGAGCAGACAAGTCTATGGGAATCAGGGGGACTATTACGTGCAAAAATATGCCCTTTCCTGAATATCGGGACGTCAAAAGGTCTATAATATCCTGTTGCCATTTGGCCCTAACGCCGTGTTTACAAAACTTCTCTGCGCCACAGCACACTTTTTAGATGACAACTACCACCACCCGCCTGCTGCCCTGGTTAAAGCACGGGTGAATGTGTCTTAACTGAAGCGACCGGATACCTTCCCTTGGCTGCAGAAGAATGCCCACCCAGTGTACCTGATTCTATATGGTGCCCGCAGGTGTTCCCCACGAAGACCCTCGTAGCCAATTGCACAATGCAGTCTCAGTATTTTGCAGTGCCTCTCCTTGTGTAGAATTTCCAGAGTAAGTGTAAGATGATACTTTCCCATCATTGGGCTGGTAACCGGTGTCACAGGCAGCTTGTTAATTTGTGGCTTCTGACATTACCTCTGGATATACACTGCAATACCATAGTGCCCGTACAACACACCAGTACCATTGGCTTTCACAATGCTTGTTAGTTGCATAAGATAACTGAAGCCACAATTCTGGCAACGCTGCATAGCATATTGAACTTGCATCCGTTCTGCACTGGTGGGACTATAACCATAATGTGTTGAACATTGCATTAAGTGTCTCCCTTTAATGAGTAGCAAACTCAACCGCAATTGGGACCATTACACTAATCAACTTCCGCAACAGCCAGACATGTCACCTGCACGTAAGCCAGGTGCTGAAAGCAGAAAGCGAGAGCCCTTTGGAAACTGAATAGCGGCGCACAATCCCCACGTTGGAGACCAAATTGGCTTTTATTTATCACTGATCAAGTCTGTGATGTCATATTCGCTACCTCTGGCATATTTCTCATAAATCGCCCCATATGACTGACATCGCACTCTCATCCTGTGCTTTGTGTGATCCTGGCCCACTTTGGTGTGAGCAGAGCCCTGTGAAGTATACTTTGCATCATGCCAATAATGCACAAGTATTAGGTGAGAAAATTGAAACCCTACTCGCAGAGCCCCGGCCAGAACCAACAACAATTTTACCATTTGTCCTCAGCAGCACATTCATCAATACGACATTGAGAAGGGCCACCTGCATTACTCCTGGTGACACAAGGACCTTGTTGGCCAAGCCGCAATATATACGCTCAATGCAGTTAAACGAAACAGACTTCTCACAGCGCACACCACCCACAGCGCCACCCATGTGTTTGCGAAGAACACAGTCCCTATCAATTTGGCGCCAACCAAGTACAAGTTTCTTTTTATTCTTCTCAAACTGAGAGAGCAAAATAAAACTACAAGGGTCGCACTACCGACCCACAGCGCTCCGCTTACCGACCCCGGTATGCCTCCCTGCAAAGCTTCACCATGCGCTGCTTGCCCATGTGTGCCATACTTAGATCATCACTCAAAGTTTTCTTTTAGATAAAGACAGAACCTCCTATATGCTAAGTGGTAGAGTTACCTATTATTTCCAGTGTTAGTGACTTGTTGCTGTGTTACCATATTGAAACATGTCACCACCTCCGAATATTGTATGCAAACACATTTAGAAATTAAAAGAGGGTGTCCGTGCACTGACAGTAACTTTCCCTAAAGTGTGCATGCAAGAGCTGGACTAGATCAAATTCAAAGCTCCTCCAAACAGGGGCTCCCAAATAAGTTTCTACCAAGGGCAGCTGATAATACTACTGCATGTGCTGTTGTGCACGAGAATGCACTCCTGACCTCAAACCTTCAAAATGATGTGTTTAATGCGGCAGAGCCCCCCCATGAATCCTGAAGAAGGCTGTGCATTGCCAACAGAGACAAGGTATTAATCAATGTGTGCCCAGGCAACATCACGCACGTCGTTTATTCCCCAGCCGACCCTCAATATTTGCTGTGATACGATAACGAACATCAAAAGCCACACGTGGCAGTAACCGCAAAACCATCTCTCCACCGTAGGATAAGGTTATGGCTTAAACTGTGCAAGCAAAATTCTTTGCATAGCCTGGTGTGTCGCCCGACCAGTATGTTCCGGTTTCTACACTTGCATTCCAGGTATATGATACAGCTAGAACATCATACCAGCAACATGTCAGAGTTCTTGGCTACGTCACAGGTTGTTAGAGCCCAAGGTAAATAAGCAGCACTATGTATTGAATATAATAATATTGAGAAGCTTTCACTTAAAGCCGCTGACACCATGACTGATCTTGGGCTGAAAAAGTTAACCAGTGAGGATATCAACTTCCTTATTTGCAAAAGCAGGGAGTGCTGGTGAACAGGCTCATTTTTTAATAAATGTTAGAGGGGTTTTCCCTTTTAATATGACACAAATATGGCTTCTTGTAAACCTCTGCAAGTATGAGTGTGCTTACATGTATAACTACATTTCATACCTGTACAATGTTAACAGAGTGTGTTTAAAACGTTAGAGGGTTTACCCCTTTTAATCTGTCAAAATTATGGCTTCTTGAATGCATCTACGTATTTAACTATATTTCATACATGTATTGGAGATTGTTTTATAGTGCTTAGTACTACCTCATTTTATTACTCTGTTGGTAGTGTGGGACTAGATAGGACCATTTAAGGTTCCAGTAGTGCTGCACGGCAGAGACACAAGATTAGCCTCACTACTAAGAGGCATGACTGTGATTTACTGTTTACTTCTGTGGTCTGCTGTTTGTTCTCACCCATTTGCAGCAGGGCCAATGACCAGCTGAGCTATCTCACCCGATTCGTTACAGAGTTTTCTTTTTGACAATCCCTTGGTGGGCAGCAAAATGACTTGCTTGAAGTGCCCTGAGCTCCCACACGAGCGCCTCGGTTGCAAACCCCTGCCCCATATTTGTCAGAGAGAGATGCTGTCAAGTGGTGCTGTCTATCAAAAGAGGGTGAACCACGACATACATGTCCTTGGAGCACAGTGAGCTTTTTTGACCTTCCTTCAAAGCGCTCTAAATTCCCCAATGCGTGTTGGTCAGGTGATGCACAATATTGCAGGGAAGCATTCTTTATCAAGTTCTCAAGTGCATACATGACCTCTCTAAGCTGGTCCTTGTAGGTTTTTGTGAATTTCGGAATTGTGATGTAAAATGACCAAATTAAAACAGGGCAGGAAAGTTGCTCAGATCTGACATGGGAATCCATAGATCGTGAAGCAGGTAAAATATTGCCTCACAGCAAAGCACCACTGTGTAAGCCCAGGAGGCTGTCCCTCACCCATGGTGCAGACACCATGTCCGTACACACCATGAGATAAAATGTCACTTTTCTGCCACTGTAACCACGAGTTCAGCATTTCAACGGAGTTTACCAGGCATGTCACCCCCACACAGGAAATCTTATTTATTTATTTTATTTATTTAGAAGTTTTCTATAGCGCTAACAAGACCCGAAGGTAGCAGAGCGCTTTACAGTAAAGGGAATGAAAAAGTGAACAACATGACCCGTAACAAGTAAAAGCAATCAACGAAAGACCATTTGGAAGGAGGAAAAGTTTGGACAGCAGGACTTCTTGGTAACAGGATTCAGAGTTACCATATAGTTCTGGGGATGCTTGCTGAACCTAGTTACCCACAACCTAGGGAACGGATAAGGAACAAGGATTTGAGTTGGCTCTTGAATTCCGCATAGGACGGTATGGTTCTGATGTGCGGGGGATGGAGTTCCATATTTTGGGGGCATTTCCTGTGAAGGAGCAGTCCGCAGTTCTCTTCTTTCTGGTTTTTGGTAGGATGAGCAGCAGGGAGTTAGAGCTTCTCAAATTTCTAACTTGGCCTGCTTTTTTGAGCTTGTTTGCCAAGTATTTTGGTTTGCCGGTATGGAGGGCCTTGTGGGTTAGGCAGGCCGTTCTGAAGGTACTACGCATTTCCACAGGGAGCCATTCGAGTTCTTTGTGTGCCGGGGAGATGTGGTCAGATTTTTTGCAGCATGTGATCATTCTCGCTGCCGCATGAAGTGTTGTTTTTAGTGGGGCCAGGTGCGATTTGGGGATGCCTGTTAGGATTGAGTTCCCATAGTCCAGTCTTGATAGAACTAGAGATTGCGTGGCTAGTTTGAGGTCCTTGTTGGGAATGTAAGGTTTGATTTTGTTCAGAAGTCTGAGGTTAAAGAATGCACTTTTCGCCGAGTTCTTAATGTGATTTGTCAAGGTTAGTTTGGGGTCTAGGGTGAAACCCAGAGATTTTACGGAGTCAGCTAACGTGAGATTACCTTTAAGAGCATCGATCGACTTCAGCCACTCGGTGATTTGAGGGTTGTCTTCTTTGTTTGAGATGAGAAGTGTTTCAGTCTTGTCAGGATTGAGTTTCAGGTGATTCTTTGTCAGCCAATCTTGAACATCATTTAGGACATCATTTAGTCTGTGGATGTCATTAAGAGAAGAGGTTTCCAGGTAAATCCGTGTGTCATCCGCCTAGAGGTGGAAGAGGATGTTGGCATTCCTGAGTAGCTTTGCGAGCGTTTTATATAGATGTTAAAGAGCTGAGGAGAGAGCACTGATCCTTGGGGGACACCCTTGTTGACTTGCTGGGTTTCAGAGGTGAAGTTCTTCATTTTTATTATTTGCGAGCGGTTATGCAGAAAAGAGGAAAACCACTTGAGAACTACCTTGCCGAGGCCAGCTCTTACTTGAAGAGTCTTGATAAGGAGCTTATGGTCCACCGTGTCGAAAGCTGCAGAGAGATCAAGGAGTATGAGGAGGCAGCACTTGTCTGCTTCAAGAGAACCATGAATGTCGTCTATGATGTTCAGCATCGCGGTTTCTGTGCTGCGGCCTTGTCTGAAGCCGGATTAGAGGGGGTCCAGGAGATTGATGTTGTCCAGATGATGCGTCAATTGCAGGAGTACGCAGCGTTCCAGTGTTTTAGAGAGCAAAGGGAGGTTAGATATCGGTCTAAAATTGTTCAGGTCAGTTGAGTCAAGACCAGGTTTTTTCAGCAGAGGGGTGACTTGCCCCATTTTTAGACAATCGGGGACCACTCCGCTTTGCAAGTGTGAGAAGTTTGCCTGATATATAGTGCTCACTATTCTATTGATCACTGTGTATAATTCCAAACAACCCTTATTGATGATTGGTTGTAAGTCAACCTTGTAGACCAGCTATCCTAGTAGCATGGACAAGAGCAGTCTTTAGGCTAAACTCTAGAGGGCGTGTTAAGCCAGCTGTTATCCCATCACATATACCCCTTGAACACCAAGTGAAAGGACACCACACAAGTTGTTATGAAAATAAAAGTATATTTATTTATAACAAGTCTACCCTGAACTCTTTATGAGTCAGGGAGCTAAGTACACAACAAAACTCTTACGAAAATACTTTAAGTTGCACAATTTACACAAATGCCCGAGGGGCACGAAAAACCATATACACTAAAAGTGGAATGCGAAATACTAGCAGGTAAGTAACAAGATCCAGAGGCTTTAGGATCGCTAGGACTACACTACAGAACCCTAAGGATAGGAGCAGGAGGTCTAGGGAGATCGGGTGCAGAGTGTGCACTCTCACTCGGGATGCGGGACAAAGTCTATGGATGCTAGTATTTGTAAAGTTACTGTTTCCGGACAAATCCGACTAGCTAGACTGAAAACGAAAAAGGATCTGGACACTTGGATAGTGAACCTACGTTGGAGCACGGAAATGCTCAGGTTATCTAGCCCAGGGGCTGCGGCTGCATAGGGTTCAAAAGACGTCGGGAAACCTCGTTGTAGTCTATGGAACCTGAAAGAAGTTGTTGCTGGCAGGCGACCAGTGATGATGATCGGAGTGATCCAAGCCTGGATCGATGATGGAGACAACCTGAAAGCAGAGGGGACTCAGTTCTTAATCACTAGCCAGTGATTAGGTGGGCACCAGGATGGCACCGGATGAAGTCACCTCGACCAGGTGAGTGGGCGACTCTAGACTCTGCTGTCCCTCGGACCAGGAGGCGTTGTCGGCGACCAGGCTGGAGGTGCGAGCTGTCCCACGAAGGTGTCTGCTGTCGGCGATGCTGGACCCAGGATTGGGGCAACAAACCTTGGCAAAGTCAAGCCCACGCGGTGGAGTCAAGATGGCGTCTGGAGTGGACCAGGAGGGTCCGGGGTGCTCCTCTCTTGGAAGGGAGCAAGGGCCTGTCTGGAGCAACCAGACCAGCGGTGTAATCATCATGGTTCGTCGTCAGGAGGGCCACTAGCCAGCAGGCAAGTGACCGGACAACGCGGTGAGCAGCAAAGAGCAGAAGGGCCCCACGCAGATCTCGTGGATGCTGGGGGGGCTGGACTTCGGTGCTGGAGCTGCTCAGGGTTAGGGCTTCTCAAACCCCAAAGCACTCACTCGAGGATCCCTCGGCGGTCGTGCTGGTTAAGCGTCGTGCAGTTTTGAAGATGGCCGGTCCCTTCAGTTCTCGTCACACCCACGAATCTCAGCTGGGCTGATGATGCAGGTAGAGGTCAGAGATGCCAGGGAATCCGGGTCTCGTCGAGCTGGGCAGTCTTGATCCGGAGGATGGACTTACAGCAAACCGCGATGCTTAGATGGCGCCTGCGGGTGCAGGGTGGCTACTCCTTAGCCACAAGGGAGAGTCTTCAGAAAAAGTCAAGAGTCCTTTTGTGGAAAGTAGCCAAGATTCAGAATTATCTAATTTGGGAAGGGGGCCTGCTCCTACCTTTATTCTCAGAAAAGGGGCTGGCACGCGACTAGGTCCTGCCCATGGGTGGGACCAGGAGGGGGGGGTGGTTACACCCCTCTCCCTTGTCCGGACTTTCCCCAGCTCAGGGGCTGGTTTGCCCCTGGAGCTGGTTTAAGCCGGCATATGCACAGTGAGCACCGGGGTGCCACTTGCAGTCACCTTCCTCTCAGCCCTGCCTACCTGGGATACACAAAACCCTCTCTGGGATGGTGCTAGCACCGCCCCTGACAGGAAACCCTTTGTCCAAGCTCTCCTCGCTGGAAGGACTCCCAGCAGCAGGAGGTCAGACTTGTGTCTGTGGTGGCAGCATCCATTTTGTGATGCTGAGGCTCGAGTTAGCTTTACCGGGGTTCACAGTTACATACATGTTGTGTCCCTCTAGAAGGGTGGAATGCTAACCCTGTCGCCAGAATTGGCGAGGGGTCAGTATTCCTATTCGTATGACACCTTACTCGACATGTTTTGATAAAGCGATACCAAAGTTGGCAAATAACCGCGAGGATTATAATGCACTTAAGAGTATATGGTACGCGTTATCATGGAACAGCTATTAGGACTTGGTTCCGCAAGCTGCAAACGGGCTCAGCTCATGCCAGAGCACCATCTCACATAATTCCAAGCACTCTGCCTTCAGGATTGATAAGGCCTGCCATAGGATTGACTGATAGGAATACATGTGTCCATTTTAGGGTTAGATATAGGAATACTATATCTAAAGCAAAGGGTGATTACACCACCTTGCCCCAGCTGTCGTGCAGCCAGTTGTGTCAGATTTGGATGGCCAGCCAGGGGTGGCATAATACATGCTGCAGCCCCTGGTAGGCCCTGGGTACACCTATGCCCTGGATACCTAGGGTATACTGTACAGGGACTAATAAGGTGGCCCAGTACCAATTGGTAAATGCACCTAACGTACATGTGAGTCAATTTACAGAGAGAGCAGTGGGCCTGGCGTCCTGAATAGCAGGGTCCCAGGTCAACTAAGTCAAAAAACCAGCAAAACACCAGGCAAAAAGTTGGGGGTAACCATAGTCAGATATCCACCTTCCTACAGTAAGGAGCTGTTTATGATTTTGCCCCAGATAGGTGCTAAGGTGAGCTTCATTTTTTTGATTAGTGAGGGAGGAATGGGGTCTGAGATGTGTGCTGATGGTTTGGAGGTCGAGATCAACGAGATTATCTCTGTTTCCTGGACGGGGCGAAAGCTTAGCCAAAGGAAGGGAGAGGAGCCGGATGGGAGGGCCTGTGGGATAGCCGAGTTGCTCTTCAGGAGGTGTAAGTTGTTGATGTCTAGAGATAATTCGAATTTTAAGACCTTATCGTTGAAGAAGTTGGCGAAGTTATCGCATAGTTCTTTGGACGCCTGCAGGGGTCAGGGCAGAGGTTTGGATGTTTGTTGTCTGATTATGTTGTAGAGCTCCTTCGGTCTGTATTTGGATTTGACTAATGCCTCACGGAAGAAGCTGGATTTCTTGTTTTTGATATGGTTGTTATACTTCCTACGGGCTGATTTTAGTTGGAGGCGAAGGATGGCGGTTGGGTTGTTTCTTCACTTTCTTTGGCTCTCAGGATTCTTCTTTCTGCGTTGAGGTCCGCTTGAACCAGGTTCTAGATGGGGTGGCTCGGCTTCTTTTGAGCTTTAGAGAAGCTAGATTGTCGAGAATGAAGACTAACTCAGAGTTATAGTGGTCGATGAGATCATTGGTCAAGAGGTGCAGAGTGTTGTCTGAAAGAAGTGAACTTAGCTGACCTTCCAGGATATCTTGGGGTACTTGGGAGAGGTTTCGCGACCATTTAGGGGGGTCTTGAGGAGGTTTAAGCGAGATGGTGGGGTGATTGATATGAAATAAGATCATAGGATGATCTGACCAGTCAACGGGAAGTATGTGATTGACCGTGATTGAATTCTTGTGTGCAATGATGCAGCGCACGGGTAGATAGGCGTCCTTCCCAGGATCAGAGAGCTGAGCGACCGATCCCAGCTCCAATGCTCGCTGCTTATGAGGCAAGAAACCAGAGAGGCGGACTTGAACCTGCGCCCCAAGGACGCCTGTTATTGGACTGCTGTACTCCGATCCCCAACTGCTCAACTGTAGACTTGCCCGACTGAGCGCCCCCCTCCTCCATGGAGGCGTAACTCGCATGGGCCAACAGCAGTTTCCTGGAGTCAAGCAGAGTATTACCGGCTGTTCCTGGGAGTATGCCAGTTCGGTCAGGAATGGCTTACACACCAACATACTTATTTTATTTTCCGTGTCTGAACTGTCAAACAGCCCCCCGCGGCCTACACCTTACAGGGGCAGCCTCACGTTCCTACGGGCCGACAAACTAACAACAAGATATATATATATATATTTTTTTTTACTTCAAAGGATTTTATTAGAAGATTATTGTATATACAGTACAGTACCAATATAGTAAGGGCAATACAGGTATGTTCCAGACGCCGTTGGGGTTACAATAGTCGTGACAAACAGAATTAATGGTCGATTGAGCAGCTGTTCAAGGTCAAATGCTTGGCGTGACATGTTAAGCTTATTATTGTATTACCCTCGAGAAGAGGCAAGTGAAAGTGGGAAGAAGAAGAGGAAAAGGGGGAATGAGCAGCGAGGGGCGTGGGGGGGGACAGAGTATGTGTGGTGGTCGTTGTGTACCAGGCCTTTGTAGCCTGCGGCCGCTTTTTGTGAGCTGCCTAGGTGGGTTTGTGTGGTTCCAGGATCTTGTCCAGAGAAGCCCACATTTCCACCCTAGCCTTGTGATTGGGTGAACACTTCGCTGTGATGTTGTCCGCCCCCCTGAGGAAGGTGACCCAATTGATCTAGCCTTTGAAGGACGCCTTCCCTGTGTCTTTCCAGTTTGTTAGGATTGTTTTGACCGCTGCTGTAAGCAGGAGGTCGATCAGGTACCTGTCCTCTTTGGATTCAAGTTCAGTTGTCATGAATGTGGTGGCTATCCCTACGAAGTCTGGCTGTATGTTGTGTCCCACTACCTTGATGTCTTAACCTTGGAGCAGTGGTAGATCAGGTGTGCAAGATCGCCTTTTTATTTACGGCAGTTCCAACATATGTCACTCTCTCGGATTCCGACCGCCGCTAGGCGGGCCGGGGTCCAGTACGCTTTATGGAGTAACCAGTATTTGGTTTGGGCTAGTTGGGGTGTAACTTTATTCTTGGATGCTGAGGCCCACAGGTGGTGCTTTTCTTTCTTGCTGAAGCTTCTATTGTGTAGTGTTTCCCAGAACTCTAATGTTTTGGCATTTAGGTTCGATGATGAGGGGCTCAGGAGTTTGTATAGGTGGGATGTCTGATGATTGATCTTGTTTAGGTTTCCCATGTATTGCATGATGGATGGGACCTCTTTGCCTAGGTTTGCTCTCGTGATTGCCGCCTTGATTTTAAGAAACCCGTAAAATTCGATGTCTGGTAACCTGTGCAAAAGTTTCAAGGTGTCGAATGTTAGTGGCGTGTCGCTCTTTTCTAGTTGTCTGGGGGTAGAGACCCCCCCCCCTCCCGTACCAGGCCTTCTTGTCTAGTGTCCAGCAGTGAGCTACTAAAGCTCAGAGACCCAGAGTCCCAAGTGGACTGCCTAAACCCCTGGCACCATCTCGTCGGAATTTAACTTCAACAACTTTAGGGCTCACACCATCCGGAAAGGCGCGCACCCCGATGCCCTTCCTGGTGACACGCCGAGATGAGCCCACCCGGTGCCGAAGCAAGGCAGGCCCAGCCCGTGTCCGGAGATGGCCACCTCACTACTCCGGATATCGGTGTCTGGCAGCAGCAAGAGAAGGATGCGCGGGCGGGACCGAGGTTACTGCGGGTGAATGGGTGTAATGGAGCCACTCCCAGAAAGCTGAGCTCTGGGCAAGAGCCGATGCAGATAGCAGAGAAGCTGGCCTTCCAGTGACCAAACCTCTAAACCCAGCCCCAGCCCCCTTCCCCCCCACAGGATCAGTGCCACGGCGCCACAAATTGGCGCACAACCCGCAGACCCTACAGCTGCTCCCATCGCCGGAGCATGCCTGAACTACAGCCCAGGACAAAATTATACTATGATAATAAATAGTATACTATTAATTATAATTATAATATATATATAATCATCCACCAGTGGGGGACGCAAGCCTGCCGCCTGTGAGCTGTGTCGCGTGGGGAAGGCTCGTGCATGGCCCCTCTCTTCAGGAGTGTAAATGGACTCCCAGAACCCCTGCCCCTCCCGACTGGCACCCCCCGCAGCACAAGGACCCTGTGACAAGCGTTGCCGCTGCGGGGAGGGGTGGCCACAGAAAACTGATTCCTGGCGGGAGGGCCCAGGGGTTCCCTGGGTCCCTTAGCTTCCCCCAAGGCCCCCCATTCAACTCTGTATGCCATCCCGCATTTTAAACTTAGATGGACCGAGCGAAGCCCCAACTCTGCCGAACCTCGCTGCCCCCTCCCTGCGCAGCATTAGGCCTCAAGCAAGTCCCCTGGAGCTGGCTCTGTCGACAGGAAGAAGGTGGGGCCCTACGCGAAACTCGGTGCCCCCACCTCAGGCCCAAGCGGCCGGAGGAACCGCACCGCCATATTTATAGCAGCGAGTGGGGGGGCCTTCTTGCACTCATTGCCCCTTGACTAACAAGGCCCGTGTGGGGTGATTTCCCCGTTGCTGGCTACTCCCACTAGCACTAACTCGGGGGAGCAAGCGAGGCTCTCAACCCTCAAGTGGGCCAAACCCCTGGAACCGGCTCCGCCGGTCAGCCGCAGCGGGAAGGTTGGGAACCTCGCTAGGATCGCTGGCCCTCCTCCCCCAAACATACACTGTGTCTACGCCCGGCCGAGGCCTGGCCCACGCTGACGTGGAGCAATGAGCAACAATGCCCACCGAGCTCCCTCCCTGGTCTGCAGTGATCTAAGCACGACCAGTGGAGGGGGCACTGCCCCACGCACCCAGGTGGACTACAGCCATGGCAATGGCTGAGCTTTGCAGCCTTGCCTAAGGGCGATGGGAGGGGGGAAGACGCACCCACCTCAGCTCTCGACTTGCAAGTCACGTAAATTGAAGGCCTTGTGGCAATATTGCAGTAAAGACGGATTCAAGGGCAAACAATTATGTCCAGTGAACCCAATAGAGTTACGGACGGAGCACTGAGCTTATCAGACACTCACCCGAAATCCTTGTGACCACCACAGGCACGCAGCCCGCCAGCCGCCTCTTGCCGGAGAGGCTCTATGGCTATACGGGTACCGGTGCTGAGCTTAACCAAGCTGGAAGCCAGCGGGGCTCAAAAGCTCCCTGGCTGGAACACGGCTGCCCAGCAAATCGCCCAGCAGCCTGAAAACCCCTCCCCCCTCTATCTCCATTGAGGTCCCTCACAGCCAACATGCTGGCGTGAATAACCCCGAGGGCCTCAGGTGGTCTGGCTGACCCAAACAGAGGTTAAAAAAGGGTGGGCAGCAATAACATTGCTTCCAATCGCCAGGCACAACCAAACCGCGATGGTCGTACAACCTACAGACGGCCTGTCCAGCGAGGCAGCGACCGTGGCGTGTCCGGTGCGACAAAGAGGTCGTCAGCGTGGTGAGGGGAACCTCCATACCCCTCACCCCGCTTCGCTCACCGGACATGACGCGGCACTGCCCGCGCCCAGGAAGGGGACCACGCCCAGAGTCCCTGCCCCCTCAGGAGGAGGGGGGTGTGGGCTGCCCGATGCCACTAGAAGGCTGGCCTCTTGAGTGGCCTCGGGCAGCCGCAAAGTTTGAATAGTTGCATCTAATCTGTTCAGTCCTGCATGTTACTAATCAAGACGATCAATCCGAGGCATTCGAGCATCTGGAGTGCCGCTGATTTGCCTATGTTTAATGACCTGCATTTGTTGTCTTGAGCCCTATGTTTTGCTAGTTGAAAATGCTGCATCAGGGGGGCATGGATGGTTTCAGAGCAGCATCTTCTGCTCTTATGCTGTAAGATTCTGCAGTGAATACGCTGGGCCGTCCTGCCTATGTAGAGTTTGCCCCAAGAGCAACAGATGGCGTAGACCACGTGAAAGGAATTGTAATTAGCATTGCAAGTGTTTGAAAAGTGTTTACTTGCATGTGTGAAAGTTTTGGTGCTAAGCGTGTTCATACATAATGCTGCAAATTCTTCTGTGTGGTAAGGACAGCTGGTTCATTCTCAGCTCTAACCCAATAGTCACTGATATTCTTGCCTGTTTTAAAAGAAATAAGAGGGTGCTCTAGATTGTTATCTAAATAACTTCATATCTGCCAGTTGCATTAAGTAACCTTAGTCATTTTGTTACTTGAGTGGTTGAATTGTGTTACAAAAGTCACCTTACATGGTGAAGCAGTTTTGTTACTCGGAGAAAGGATTGTCTAAACCAAACCAGGCCCTCTTTATGGCGCGCGCCTATGAGGAGATGTTTGGGATACCCCTGCTCTCTGTAGCTATGTTATGTTAGTGGGATTTGTAAAGTACATTACAGCCCAGAGGCGACTAAGCGCTATTCACTTCCGGCTCAGTGTCATACGAACGCAGAAGTTAGCAATACCTGGACAACCCGGTCTTTACAACTTTCCTAAAAGCCAGGTGAGTAGTAGGTGCTGTTTTTATGCAGAGAGGCAGAATGTTACAAGCTTTGGATGCTTCTAGCTCAATGTTCTTTCCACCCCATTGTACTTGTTTGAATCTTGGAAGTGCTAATAATTTAGCATTTACTGAACGAAGATTTCTGACAGGGACATACCATTTGAAGCTCATGTTCAGAGAGTCAAAACCGAGATTATCAAATGCCTTATAAGCTAGATATACCACCTTAATGTCGATTCTTTGTTTCATATGAAGCCAATGCAATTTTTTTTAAAGTCTTGAGACACTGAGCAAAGTGTAGGAATTTTTAGCAAAAGTATAGCTGCAACGTTTTGGAAGACCTCAAGTTTGTTAATATTGTACTTGTGAGTAGTCAAAAGCAGACTGTTTCAATAGTCTATTTTAGATAGAATTAGAGAGGTGACTAATGTCTTTTGCAAAGTAGCAGGCACAAAAGACAGAATCTTTTTAATTATTCTAAGGGTGTTAAAGATGGATGAACTGAGCTTATTTACATGATCTGTGAAGTTGAGTTTATTATCAATGATCACTCCCAAGTTCCGAACCTTTTCCACCGAAATTGGGAATAGGGCCCCTGATAGCTGGCCGGGCTGATGGACCCCAAATTGACGATTGTGGTCCAAAAAGTAGGACTTCTGGTTATTCTACGTTAAATTTAAGACCGGTATTATACATCCAATCGTGGACGGCCAGCATGCAGTCATGACATTTTTTGCTATGGAGACAACAATTTGAGTGTTATCAGAATCGGATGTAGGGGAAAATCTAAAGCTTCTTATCTGAAAGAAACACGTTAGTGTTAGATTCCTTACCTTAGAATATCCCCAGGCGTCAGTCTGGATCCGGAAACTTTTGCGTAGCAGTACCCCTGCGCGTCGGTAGGCGTCGTCTGCAGGCGTCCCCTGCGGCTCCGCGTCCGTCGTCGGCGTCGTGCGCCGTGATGACGTCGCTGGAGTATATAGACGCGGCCTCCGCGCGCTGACGTCAGTTCTTCTTTTTTCCGCGCCAGTGGACGCAGATCTGAAGAGCAGTACTCCGGTCTTTGACCAAGTTTTTCGAATTGTTATTATCCTATTGTGCCTGTTAGGATGCCTGGGTTCAAGCACTGTGATGACTGTGAGCGCACGATGTCGGTCACAGACCATCACCGCCTCTGTCTCCGGTGTCTGGGCCCCGACCACGACGTGGACTCCTGCGTCGACTGCCGGGCCCTCACCAACAAGGCTAGACGGGAGCGGTCCCGCAAGCTACTGGAGCTCCGGGTGTCGGCCCCACGTCGGGACCGGGAGCGGTCCCGGTCCGGCCGGAGGTCGAGAGAGCGTTCGAGGGAGCGGTCGCGGAGCCGCGCCGAGCGTTCCGGAAGTCGACACCACTCGTCAGGCTCATCAGGTAAGAAGCACAAGAAGTCGGGGCGTCGTCATCGTACCCCCGACTCCCCCCGACGCTCGCGCGATGCGGCCGGGGGTTCGGGTGACCCCAACCCCGCGGCTCCGCGAGAGTCGCCGGCGCGGCCTGCCCCATACCCTCAGGTCCCTGGGCACGGTGCGACGCCTGAGGAGATAGAGGCGTTCCTCATGGCCATGAGGGCCCTATCTTCTCCGGCGGGTTCCACGGCGCCTGCGGGCCCAGTGAACCCGTCCGGGGGCCCTAGCAGTTCAGCTGACCCTACCTCGACGCCGTCGGATGCTCCGACTCCGGCGCCGATCCCGGCGCCGCTAGGGCCTTCGGGGTCGACGCCGGGTGGACGTCCATCCAATCCGGCGCCGATTCCATCGGGGTTGCCCCCGGCGCCGCCTCCGCGCGACGCCGGTTCCTCGGTGCCGGCTTCGGGCGGCACTGGGGCTCCGGCGCCGGCTCCGGGCGGCGCCGTCCCCTTACCTTCACCGACGCCGGACGCGGAGTCGGACCGGCGTCGCTCGGCGCCGGTGGGGCCCATAATCCCCGAGGAGCCGGTCTACATCGTTGACTCCGAATACGGAGAGGATGAAGAGTTCGGTGAAGGTTGGGAGGGGTCCGAGGACCCTCTGTCACGCGAGTGCCAGTATGACCCGGACTGGACAGGTGACTTGGGGGATGCCAGTGGTCTGGACGATTCTCCTAACCCTGGTTTGATCTCTCCTCCTTCCGTGGCATCGGTGGAGGGAGCTGCATATTCTGTGGTGCTGATGAGGGCTGCCAAGGCCTTACACCTTGAGCACCCCGTCGCGGCCGTGAGGCCTAACATCCTCACTGAGGTCTTCAAACCGCAGTCATGCCCACAGGAGCCACTGCTGCCGTTTAATGAAGCCTTGTCAGACGTTCTGTTGGGCACGTGGTCCAGGCCCGCTTCAGGTGCGCCTGTTGATCGGAACGTGGCCAGGCGCCACCGTCCTTGTCCGGACGACCCCAAGTTCCTGTCTACCCACCCCACTCCTGAGAGTCTTCTGATCCAGGCCTCGACCTCCCAGTCCGCATTCCCGTCGGCCCCGCCCGACCGGGAATCCAAGAGGTATGACCAGTTTGGCAAAAAGGTCTTCTCGTCCATTAGTTTGGGCCTGCGGTCTTGCAACACCGCTTGCCTCTTGGGCCGTTACACCCACTCTGTGTGGGATACGGTCGCGGAACTGCTGCCAGAATGCCCCATGGAGGTGCGGGCAAAACTCGGTCAGGCTGTGGCTGAGGGCCGAGATGCAGCGAAGTATTCGATACGGTGTGGTCTTGATACGACCGACTCGCTGGGCAGAGCTATGTCAACGACGGTGGCGATTCGTCGCCACGCCTGGCTGAGATCCGCCAACTTTTCGGCAGATGTCCAGAATACATTGATGGACATGCCGTTCGATGGCTGTCACCTGTTCGGTGACAAGGCGGACCACGCGCTGGAACGCTTCAAGGACTCCAGGGTCACGGCCAAGTCCTTGGGTCTCTCGACCCAGCGTCAGCAACCGGGTTCGTCTCGTCCCTTTTCGTGGCCAGGGAAGGGGCGCCCCCACACGTGCTCCCAGCCACGCGCCGCAACAATCCTTTCAACGCGGTGGCGGCCGTGGAAACCGCCGTGGTGGCGGTCGGGGACAACGGCGGGGTCAGACCACACCTCCCCCCGCAGCATCTGCCTCAAAATCCTCCTAGTCCGTGCTTTCGGCCCCATGTGACGCCAGTGGGTGGCAGGGTTCGCCATCACCACGCTCACTGGCGCACGATCACTTCGGACAGGTGGGTGCTGCAAATCGTCCGAAGGGGCTACTCCCTCCCCTTCGAGACCACTCCTCCAGCCATGCCACCGCAGAACCACCGTGTGTCGGGGGACCACTTGACGCTTCTGCAGGAGGAAGTTACGGCCCTCTTGGCCAAGGGGGCCATCGAGCGCGTTCCTGGGCCAGAAGTAGGGCGTGGTTGTTATTCCCACTACTTTCTGGTACCCAAGAAGGACAAGGGGGGCCTACGTCCTATCTTGGATCTAAGGAACGTCAACGGCTTCCTCCGGAAGGAGAAGTTCAAGATGTTGACGTTAGCTCAGGTCTTGGCTGCTCTAGACCCACAAGACTGGATGGTAGCGTTGGACTTGCAGGATGCCTATTTTCACATCCCCGTCCTGCCGGCCCACCGGCGTTACCTGCGGTTCACGGTAGGCCAGGAGCACTTTCAGTTTATCGTGCTTCCCTTCGGCCTTACCAGCGCCCCACGGGTGTTCACAAAGGTGATGGCGGTGGTCGCAGCCCATCTGCGCAGGTTGGGGGTTTCAGTCTTCCCCTACAGAGACGACTGGTTGTTGAAGGCGGGCTCGCCCCAGACAGTCGTCCGCCACCTTCAGATGACGGCAGACCTCTTGCACGACCTGGGGTTCTCCATCAATGTGCCGAAATCACACCTGTGTCCCTCTCAAAAGCTCCTTTTCATCGGAGCGGTTCTGGACTCGGCGCAGTTTCGGGTTTATCCTCCGGAACGGCGGGTCCGGGATATACAGGCTTTGATTCCCATCTTTCAGCCGCTATCCCGGGTTTCGGTCAGGTTGACGCTGCGGCTGCTGGGACTGATGGCTTCCTGCATCCTTCTGGTGCATCACGCCCGGTGGCGGATGCGGGCTCTGCAGTGGGACCTGAAGTTTCAGTGGGCCCAGCATCAGGGCAACTTGTCCGACCACGTCTTGATCTCGGAGGGCACTGCGAGACAACTGCAGTGGTGGCTTACGGACCGCGATTGGGTCAGAGGCAGATCCCTCTCCCTTCCCCAACCGGAGCACGTTGTCGTGACGGACGCATCCCTCCAGGGCTGGGGTGGCCACTTGGGAGAGGCAGAGATCAGAGGCATCTGGTCTCCGGCGGAGTCCCGGCTCCACATCAACCTGTTGGAGCTGCGGGCGATTCGTCTAGCACTGAAGGCATTCCTCCCCTTTGTCAACGGGAGTGTAGTGCAGGTGTTCACGGACAACACCACTGCCATGTGGTACTGCAACAAACAAGGCGGGGTGGGGTTGTGGACCCTTTGCCAGGAGGCTCTGCGCCTCTGGCAATGGCTGGAACGTCAGGGCGTGACTCTGACGGTTCAACACCTGGCAGGTTCCCTGAACGCCAGGGCGGACGAACTCAGCCGTCGGTGCTCGATGGATCACGAATGGCGTCTGAACTCGGACGTGGCGCAAGGCATCTTTCTGCAATGGGGAGAGCCTTGGTTAGATCTATTCGCCACAGAAGAGAACGCGCAATGTCATCAGTTCTGCGCGTTGGAGTTTCCAAGACGGCACTCGCACGGCGACGCCTTTCGGCGTGAGTGGAGTTGCGGTCTGTTATACGCCTTTCCGCCTATACCACTTCTGCCCAGAGTGCTGAAGAAGATCAGGCGCGACCGGGCCCAGGTTATCCTTGTGGCTCCGGACTGGGCTCGAAGGTACTGGTATCCCGAGCTACTCAGCATGTCAGTCGGTCCCCCGATCCGCCTGCCCCTTCAGGAGGACCTTCTGTCGCAGCAGCAGGGGACGGTCCTCCACCCAAACCTGTCCAGTCTCCACCTCCATGCTTGGAGATTGAGCGGCGGCAGTTGAGGCCATTTGACTTGCCTCCTGAAGTCTGTGATGTTATTCTGGCAGCCAGGCGTCCCTCCACTAAGTCGGTATACGCCTGTCGGTGGAACAGATTTGTGGCATGGTGCACAGCAAAGGCTGTGGATCCTCTTTCTGCCCCTCTTTCGGAGGTTCTTCTGTTTCTTCTTTCTCTTGCCCAGCAGGGCTCTGCTCTGGGCACTATCAAAGGCTACCTTTCTGCCCTTTCAGCCTTTTTGAGGCTTCCTGATCAGCCTTCTTTGTTCAAATCCCCGATTGTAACTCGATTCTTGAAGGGCATCACTCGCATGTTTCCTCCTGTTCCGTTTGTGATGCCCCAGTGGGATTTGAACCTGGTTCTAACCTTTCTGATGTGTGCTCCCTTTGAGCCCCTTCATTCTTGTCCTCTCCGTCTCCTGAATTTAAAGACGGCTTTCCTGGTTGCCATCACCTCTGCCAGGAGAGTGAGTGAGCTCCAGGCTCTTTCTGTCCAACCTCCTTTCCTGTCCATTCATCCTGACAAGGTGGTTCTGAGGACTAGACCTTCTTTCCTGCCCAAGGTTGTTTCGGCCTTTCACATCAGGCAGTCCATCACCCTCCCTTCCTTCTTCCCGCCTCCGCATCCTTCAAAGGATGAAGAGCGGCTCCATCGTCTGGACCCAAAACGTGCGCTTTCATTTTACATGGATCGCACTCGCCAGTTCCGGGTGGATGACCAACTTTTTGTTGGCTACGTGGGTGCGAAGAAGGGACGGGCGGTTTGTAAACGAACCATCTCTCGATGGGTCGTCCTCTGCATCAAAGCGTGCTACTCTTTGGCTCGGAAGGAGCCTCCTGTTGGGCTGAGGGCCCATTCCACTCGGGCTACGGCGGCTACTACTGCCCTGGGCCGGGGAGTCCCCTTGCAGGACATTTGCCAGGCGGCTACGTGGGCCTCGCTGCACACCTTTGCGAGGCACTACTGCCTGGACAGCCAAGTCCGGAGGGATGGCTTCTTTGGCCGTTCTGTCCTCCAGGACTTTCTGGTGTAGTATTGTATTAGTTCGCAGACCCACCACCGGGGTTGGTATTGCTGGGGTATGTATTCTAAGGTAAGGAATCTAACACTAACGTGTTTCTTTCAGATGAACAAGTTACTTACCTTCGGTAACGATATATCTGTAAGAAACATTAGTTAGTGTTAGATTCCTTACCGAACCCACCCATCCTCCCCGTTCTGCGAACTGATACCTAGGGTTAAGGACATCCCTTTCAGGGCCCTAGTTTTTACATGGCACCAGTGTTGGTTCTCTCATGGCTCTGCGTCTCCTGGCGCGGAAAAGCTGTGTACAAAGAACTGACGTCAGCGCGCGGAGGCGGCGTCTATATACTCCAGCGACGTCATCACGGCGCACGACGCCGACGACGGACGCGGAGCCGCAGGGGACGCCTGCAGACGACGCCTACCGACGCGCAGGGGTACTGCTACGCAAAAGTTTCCGGATCCAGACTGACGCCTGGGGATATTCTAAGGTAAGGAATCTAACACTAACTAATGTTTCTTACAGATATATCGTTACCGAAGGTAAGTCACTTGCTCATCAAGTCTGCTAACAGGGAAACATAAATATTACAAGCATTTGCAATGCAATAGGTCTCGCATTAGGAAAGTTTGAGCTATTGGTATGGTAAATGACAATTTTTTTTTTTTTTTTTTTTTTAAATAACGTAATTAATAGCTTTGTCATTTACAATGCCAATAGTTATAACTTTCACAAATGTGACACCTATAGCATTGGTAATGCAACATGTTTTGTATTTACGTGACTTACATGTGTTGAAATTACAAATAACAATGGCTTTTATTTCTTTTTAATAATTAATACTTAAAAGTGATTCTAATTTATAATGGCAATAGCTTAAACTTTTGTAAATAACTTTTGTGAAGATTATGTTCAGTGTATTTTATTGTGACGAAAATCCAAGAACAGAAGTGAAATATTAACATCAACATGAAAATCCAAGAACAGAAGTGAAATATTAACCACATGGCTGCTATGCGTTTTCCCCTCCTGTGCTGGGAATTGCTGTTTTACTTTATTTCATGACGAGCTGGGCTCGTCATCAGTGTACGAGGAGGCTACACCATGACGAGCCCAGCTCGTCATGAGTGTGGAAGGGGTTAACATCAATTTCGCCAGCCATGCCAATCAGGTAGCGTCGTCTGCCTTTTACAAGCTTAAGATCATCAGAAAAATCCTGCCCTATCTTCCTGAGAGTACAAGGAAAACAGCGGTGAGCTCCTTAGTACTCTCATCACTTGATTATTGCAACGGATTATTTGTAAATGCTCAGGCACGGGTGGTGGCCAAACTGCAGCTTATTCAAAATGCTGCCGCGAGGCTACTATCTGGCATTCCCAAATTTCAGTCCACTAAGCAAGCAATAAGGAACTACCACTGGTTAATGGTGAGAAATCGCATCAGATTCAAGACCTTGTGTCTCACCTTTAAAGCTCTCAAGGGTCATGGCCCAGCGTTTCTCAAACAGAAACTTTGCCACTACCTTCCGAAAAGATCTCTACGATCTGAACAGAGGCATCTGCTGGTTGTGCCACGTACCAGGACGGTTACATGGGGCGACAGATGCTTCACCAATTCCGCAGCCAGACTTTGGAACATGCTACCAAAGGAAATAAAATCGGCACCCTCGTTACTCCAATTCAGGAAATTGGTAAAAACCTGGTTATTTGACCAATAACTGCTCAGGACAACATTTCCTAAGGTAGACACATGCTTAATCAGAGATCGTTAGCTAAGTCATAGCGCCAAGACACCCACGGGTATATGCTGCGCTTTATAAATTTTTAAAATAAATAAAATAAATAAATACATTTTTGTGACATTTGTAATAAAGCTTGAAACATTGAGAGAACATATTTGAACCAGTGATGCTGTGGTTGCGCTGAGTGATGCTGTGGTTGCGCTGAGTGATGCTGTGGTTGCGCTGAGTGATGCAGTGGTTGCGCGGAAAGTAAAGTGTGCCATACTGCGATTTCTACAATAGTTAATTGTGGATGCGTTAACAATTGATGTGTGCACTGATGGCTGGTGGTGTGAGTGCCTGTAGAAATGGTGCACTGATGGCTGGTGGTGTGTGTGCGCCTGGTGGAAGTGTGCACTGACGGTTGGTGGTGTGTGTGCCTGGTGGAAGTGTGCACTGACGGCTGGTATTGTGTGTGCTTGGTGAAAGCGTGCACTGACAGCTAGTGGTGTGTGCCTGGCTAAAGCGTGCACTGACGGCTGGTGGTGTGTGTGTTTGGTGAAAGCGTGCACTGACGGATGGTGGTGTGTGCCTGATGGAAGCGTGCAGTGACGGCTGGTGGTGTGTGCCTGGTGAAAGCGTGCACTGACGGCTGGTGGTGTGTGCCTGGTGAAAGCGTGCACTGACGGCTGGTGGTGTGTGTGTGTGTGCTTGATGAAAGCGTGCACTGACAGTTGGTGGTGTGTGCCTGGTGGAAGCGTGCACTGAAGGGTGGTGCTGTTTGTGCCCGGTGAAAGTGTGCACTGACGGCTGGTGGTGTGTGTGTGTGTGCCAGGTGAAATCATGCACTGACGTCTGGTGGCGTGTGTGTGGTGGAAGCGTGCACTGGCGGCTTGTGGTGTTTGTGTCCGGTGAAAGCGCGCACGGGCGACTGGTTGTGTCTGTGCCTGGTGAGTGTGCACTGACGGCCAGTGGTGTGTATCCCTGGTGAAAGCGTGCACTGACGGCTGGTGGTGTGTGCGTCTGGAAGCATGCACTGAAGGCTGGTGGTGTGTGTGCCTGGTGGAAAAGTGTGCACTGACATGTTTAGAAGTAAAGTGCACCATACTGCGATTGCTACAATAGTAAATTGTGGATGCGTTAACAACTGATGCGTGCACTGATGCCTGGTGGTGTGTGTGCCTGGTGGAAGTGTGCACTGCCAGCTGGTGGTGTGTGTGCTTGGTGGAAGCGTGCACTGACGGCTGGTGGTGTGTGTGCCTGGTGGAAGCGTGCACTGACGGCTGGTGGTGTGTGTGCCTGGTGGGAGCGTGCACTGACGGCTGGTGGTGTGTGTGCCTGGTGGATGCGTGAACTGACGGCTGGTGGGGTGTGTGCTTGGTGGAAGCGTGCACTGATGGCTGGTGGTGTGTGTGCCTGGTGGAAGCGTGCACTGACGGCTGGTGGTGTGTGTGCCTGGTGGAAGCGTGCACTGACGGCTGGTGGTGTGTGTGCCTGGTGGGAGACCTAAAAAAGAGCCAACAGGACCACTGGGCAAAGTTTCTAGGAGGAATACGAGCATAGCACCTACATGGCATACAGAAAAAACAACCCTTTTTCCTACGACTCTCTCCCCTTGTACCTGCCCTCAGCAGTGTACGCAAAGATGCTACAGAGTGAAACGTGGACCCGGGACATGTGCAAATATGACAGCATGGGCAGTGATCACAATGTGCGGTGGGTACACAACATGGATGCGGAACGTCCGGTCTTCCAAATCCCATACGTGGGTAGCTCACTTGTTTTCTCTTGGCTTTCTGGGATGTGTAATAGGAGGAGGAGGGGGTTCCAATGGGAGAGGTTTGTGAGCAGTCCGCAGCAAAGGTGCAGGGCAGACAGAATGGGTCAGAGTAGCAAGAAGTGACCACCAGGGGAAAGGTGCAATGGGTTAAAGTCAAAGGAGATTTTCACAAGGCGAAATGGCGAGAGCCATCAGAAAATGGATAGGAGGGAGCAGAAACTGGCGTTAATTAGTACAGATGTTGGGGGGGAGTGGTTTACAGTGTAGGAACACGTGTGACACGGAGAAAGTGTGAAAGTAGAGGTGGAAGGCAACCGTCGACTAAAAATAGTGAAAGTAAGGGGAAAAGGTTGATGGGAGAACGAGAGGCATAAGGAGAATATGAAGGAACTGATGACATTTGGAGGAAGTGAAACACTAGCATGACGAAAGAAGTAACTACGGGTGACACCTCTTAAGTCCCAATTTCAGTGAATTGTTACAGCTGAGGCACACATTACAGCACGGAGAGGCCTCACGGTTCAATTAGCATGACAGTTACAGTGCCTAGACATAGCCTGCCTTGTCCACACCATCACACCGAAACCCCCCACGTTGCAGCTCGCGAACCCTAGCGCCAGAAACAACAGCATCACCCTGGCCTGCGTGATGCAACCAAGATGCAATAAGGACAGCACGACAAGCTCCCAGCTGTGCCAGCAAGCAGCAGCTACCATGCATGCTCAGTTTAAACCGTGTGGCACTTTTTTTTCCACTGGTTCTCTGCCAACACATGTTTAACGCGTTTTCCATGCCTCTGTTTTGAAATGTTTCCACGCAGTTTTCTGGCCGGGCGCGCTGCTTTGGGGATAATCCGGAGACACAGATCAGCGGTGCACTGCCACATTCAGAGATGCCAGTGTCACACTGGCATCTCTGAATGTGGCAGTGCACCGCTGATCTGAGCTGCCTCTGCATGTCCTGCATGGTCCCCTGCCCCAGGGATGCTGGCACTACTGAGGGGAGGACGGTAGCCCTGCACCACTCTGGATCCGTTAGAGGCTCCGGGCCGGGACTCAAAGGAGGCAGCAGTGAATTAAAGGCTCGGGGTCCTTACCTCTTCTGTTCCTGTCCATCGACGGTGCGCCGTGGCAGCCAGCGTCCAAGACCAGCATCCCTCGTATCACCTTCTCTTCCGTCCTGTGCATCGGAGCATTTCACGGCCACATCTGATGTAAATTAGTACAGAGGGGGGATTTGTCCCGTTTATTTGAAGACCTACGTGCCGGGCGGATGAACCTCAGACAGAGTTACAGCGAAACCGAAAGCAGCTCTCAGGACTGGGCTGCTACTGAGGGCGGGGGCTGCCCGCGCATGCGCGCTCTTTGCTGGAGAGGGAGCCCCGGCGCTAAGGCAGCTGGAGTCCCGGGTCCCGTTCCGAGTGACCACCAGCGCTGTGGAGCTCCCACGCCGAGACACACCCAATGGCTGCCGAGGGAGAGAGGGACACGGACGAGGCAGAAAGAGCACGGTGAGTGGGAGGGGGGGGGGTTGTATCTGTGTGTGTGTGTGTGTGTGCGCGCCCATGAGTGGTGGGGGTGCGTGCGTGGCTGTGGGGGTTGGGGGGGTACATGTGCGTGTGTGGCTGTGTGCGCGTGCGCTTGTATGTGCCTGCGTCTGTGTGTGTGCCTGCCTGCGTGTGTGCCTGACTGCGTGTTTAGGTGAGAATCAGAGGCAGGGGATGTGCACGGCGCCGGCTGGGCGTGCGCGCCCACGAGGTGAAATCGCCGATGGAAAGCGCGTGCACATCCCCTGTCTCACATTAATCGGAACACGCCAACAAAAGATGTCTTCGCAGACAAAGCATGCTTCGCATGCTTTTTAGGTCTGCTCGACCTAAAAAAGGGTAGGACTTAATGAAGATCCCTGCGGGACTCCACATGGAAGAGAAAAAGGATGAGAAGCAAAATTCTTCAGCTTTACTACTTACTCCTGATACGTTTTTTTTAAACAGATTTTATTGCCTTTAATGTATTACCGGAACAAACCGGGGGGAACCCAGATGAGACCTCTCTCTCTCTCTCTGAAGGCTCAGACCATCTGGAAATGGCTTCTCGCAAGAGATCTGATGATTTTGGCGATTCATCTCTCAATAAACTTCAACGTCCAGGCAGACTCCCTAAGTCGGGACTTCGTCGAAGCTCACGACTAGGTGCTAAACGATGAGGTTGCACAAGGCATCTTCTGCCAATGGAGAGCTCTAGACATAGACCTGTTTGCAGACGCCTCAAACTCAAAATGCCCAGCCTTCACATTCAGGTTTCATCAACCAGGGTTGAGATGGATTGTGCTTTTGATAAAGTGGTCTCAGATATTACTTTACGCTTTTCCTCCAATTCCACTGATCTCCCTGGTGATCAACAAGTTCTACAGGGCCAAGACCAGGGAAATACTAATCGCACCAGAGTGGCCTCTCCAGTGGTGGTACCCGGACCTTCTTCAATTATCAGAAATCGAGCACAGGAGGTTACCATGCCGGCCAGACTTACTGCCCAAGAATGGGGGGAAGGTGTTCCAACCCAATCTCTCACCTTTATGATCAACTGCATGGCTCCTGAGGTCCTCCAGTACGGACAGTTAGACCTGTTCCCTGACTGTATGGACATACTTAAAGAAGCCTTCCATCAGACAATCGTACGCTTTCAAATGGAAGCAATTTTACTTATGGTTCATTAATAATGGTCATAATCCTGTTCAGGGTCAAGAGCAGGTGATTCTACCGTATATGCTGTATCTGGCTAAATCAGGCCTTCAATTTTCTTCTGTAAAGGTCCATTTAGCAGCTATCACAGCATACAGAAAATCTTCTACGCAGGTTTCCTTTTTTCAACTCACTGTGGTTAAAGATTTCCTAGAAGGGTTGAAAGTGAATGTCCTGGATCCCACGCAGAATGGGTTTCGTGCTGGCCACAGCACCGAGACGGCCCTTCTGGCAATGGTCGAGCATTTGCGGAGTGTGCTCGATGCAGGTCAAACGGCAGCGCTTATTTTACTAGATCTTAGCGCTGCCTTTGACACGGTTTCCCATCGCATCTTGCTACACCGTCTGCAGGACATTGGCATTTGTGGCTCAGCTCTACAGTGGTTCCGCTCCTTCCTCAGTGATCGCTCCTTCTGCGTTGCCACCCCTCCATTTCAGTCCAAGTACCATCCTTTGGACCTGGGGGTCCCTCAGGGCTCCTCGCTGAGTCCCACGCTTTTTAATCTGTACGTGCAGCCGCTGGCTGAGGTCGTCAGGCAATGGGGCCTAACCATGGTCTCCTATGCTGATGACACTCAGTTGGCGGTTACGATCAGCGGGGATGCCAAGCAGGATGCCCTCAGGTTCCGAAGTGGACTGAGAGAGGTGGCCAGCTGGATGAACGACAACTGTCTCCAGCTGAACGCGACAAAAACAGAGGTGATGATCGTTGGAAGGGAAGCGGACCATTTGGGGGCCGAATGGTGGCCTCCTGAGCTGGGATCAGCGCCGGCCCCTGTCCTGGAACTCAGGAATCTGGGAGTATGGCTTGACCACACGCTAAGCTTTGTGACTCACACAAAGAGAGTGGCGGCCTGCTGTTTTGGAGTATTACGCGGGCTAAGACCCCTGCTGCGATTCTTTGATGCTCCTACAAGACAGCTGGTCATTCAAGCAATGATCATCTCGCGGCTGGACTACGCCAGCTCACTCCTTTTAGGAGCGAACCAAGCCGAGATTCTTTGCTTACAGCGAGTCCAGAACGCAGCGGCTAGGGCGGTGGTTGGTCTGCCTCGAACCTGCCCTACCTCTAACACTCTGCGGTCCCTGCACTGGCTCCCGATAAGCAAGCGTATTCAATTCAAGGCTCTTTGCCTTGTTTTTAAAATTCTGAGAGAGTTGGCACCCGGGATACTCAATACACTGATCTCTCCCTACGTTCCCACCCGCTCACTACGATCCCTTGGACAGTCCTTGGTGGTCGTCCCCCGTTTTAGACTTAGTCGGATGGGGGGTCGCTCCTTCCGCGTGAAAGCTGCAACCCTTTGGAATGCGCTCCCCTTGGAAATCCGCCTCTCGAATGACTTATTATCTTTTCGTAGGGCTCTGAAAACCTTCCTGTTTTAATGTTCCTTGTTTTTAATGTTCTGCTTTTTTGTTACTGGACTTGTGTTGTGTTGTGTTTTCCTTTCCCTGCGCCAGGACGCTCCTTCGCTGGAGCAACTGTGCGCATTAAAATGCAAATAACAAACAAAATAACAATAACAAAAAAAGTCTACCCACTGATCAGACCTCCATCTCCTCCATCGGAGCTTAACATAGTTCTTGCTAGATTAATGGGCTTCCTATTTGAACCTATTCGCAAAGCCTCTTTGCAGCACTTGTCATGGAAGGCCGCTTTCTTAGTGGACATCCCTTCTGCTCGTAGAGTGAGTGAGATTCAATCTTTGTGCTGTGAAGAGCATTATATTATTTTTCGTGCAAACATGGTGGTCCTTAGAACTCATTCTAGTTTTCTACCTAATGTGGTCTCGGATTTTCACATTAACCAGGCCATCACTCTGCCTATATTTTTTCCTAAACCTTTTGAAAGGTCCTTGCATTCCCTAGACCTTAAGAGGGTTCTGAAATTAAACCTAGACAAGATCAAGGCATTGAGGAAGTCAGACTGCCTGTTTGTAAACAATGGTTCCATAAGTACAAGTTGTGCAGCTTCCAAACAGTCCATCTCTAGACGGATAGTCTCTTGTATCACTTTGTCTTACCAGTTAGCCATAAAGCCCCTCCGCGGCAAATGAAAGGCTCATTCTACCAGGGGAAAGGCTTCGACCATCGCTCTCCTTAGAAACGTACCTATTGCAGGGATTTGTAAAGGTGCCATGTGACGTTAGTGCACACGTTCACTCGCTATTACTATTTAAACTCTGACATGCAGGCGGATGCTCAGGTTGGGCAAGCCTTAATAAGGAATCTGTGTGGATAATTTCATCCTTAGAGTGCTTTTGTTGATTGTTCTATACTGTCATTCGTCCGCGGGAAAGTGGGTATGGGCTTGCTATTCTAGTCAGTGCTTATGACTATTGATGGGTATCCCCTGGAAGAGAAGGATAAGTTATTTACCTGTAATCCTAGTTCTCTTCCAGGGTTATACTCCTCAAAGTCATAAGCAACCCCCCTACTCCCCGGACAAATATTCACAGTATAGTACCTTTTCGCACCTCATTTCCTAATTCCTACGAGTTAATACACCGTAAAAAAATATCTCCCCTAACTGTCACCTTGGGTGCATGATGGGAGCAGGGGGCTCCTGGAGGTCTTAAAGGCACTATTCACAGGTTCATGGAATTCTTAAAGGCAGAATGCGAGTTTTTTGTTACTATTTTGTTTTCTCATATATATGTAAATGTTGTATTACTTGTATAGCGCCCGAATCACCCCACATGGGGTCTCTCCGGCGCTTGTACGAATACCGCTGTGGAACCCTTCTTGGCTTTTTCCCTGTGAGGCGCCCACTCCTGGGCACCCCCAAGGTGCAGCCAGGCATCCTAGCGCTGTTGGGGCCGTTGTGGAGATTAAGTAAGCTAGAAAAGGCACCGAGAATTATCAGGTCCGAGGAAATTGAGCCCAAGACCCGCCGAGGCGGGAATTGAACCCTGGTCCCAGGCCAGACCTCTGCATCAGGGTCTGCCGCTCTAACCATTGAGCCACACTTCTCCACTATATGCAGCCTAAGGGCTAATTGCCTACTATTACTTGCCTTTTTCTCTGAAAATAAAGGGCTGAGTTGGAACATTATCGGAGTGCATAGTCGCTGTTACAGAAATGGTATAGGTGTTGCTTTCAGTTTAATGAAAAACTCAATATCGACATATTAGCCTATTTGGGTTTTGGTAGGCTGCATGGTTATATATGTATATATGTATGTTTGAGGGTACTTTGTATTTTTTTTAGCTAAACATAAATATATATATGTGTATTTTTGTATGTGTTTTGGGGATCCGCAAGTGGGCAGGGATTATTCAGTGTTTATGACTCTGATGAGTATACCCCTGGAAGAGAAGCACAAGTTACTACTTGTGTAACGATATATCTGTAAGAGACATTAGTTAGTGATAGATTCCTTACCTTAGAATATCCCCAGGCGTCAGACTGGATCCAGAAAGTTTTGCTTAGCAGTACACTTGCGCGTCAGTAGGTGGCGTCCTGCGGCTCCCCGTCCATCACTGGCGCGTAATGACGTCACAGAGAGTACTTAGGCGCCACCCATGCGCGCTGACATTGGTTCTGTACACGACTTTCCGTGCCAGGAACGCACAGCATTGCAAGATACTGACCATTGGTGCATAAAACTTGGGTCCTGAAAGGGATGTCCTCAACCCTAGTAATCAGTTCGCAAACGGGGATGATGGGTGGGGCAGTAAGGAATCTATCACTAAGTAATGTCTCTTACAGATATATCGTTACATTAGTAGTAACTTGTGCATCTGAAAGAGACACGTTAGTGATATGTTCCTTACCTTAGAATAGATACTCCAGCAATACCAACCCTGGTGGTGGGCCTGCTACCAAGATTACACTGGAAAGTCACGGAGCACAGAATGGCCAAAGAAGCCGTCCCTCCAGACTTGATTGTCAAGGCAGTAGTGCTTGGTAAACCTGTGCAACTAGGCCCACGTATCTGCCTGACAAATGTCCTGCAAGGGTATGCCGCGTCCCAAGGCAGTAGTGGCTGCTGTTGCCCTGGTGGAATGGGCAACCAACCTCACAGGAGGCTTCTTCTTAGCCAACGAGTAACAGGCATTGATGCATAGAACGACCCACCGAGAGATGGTCCGTTTGTGCACTGCCCGACCTTTTTTGGCGCCCAAGTAGCCAACTAAGAGCTGGTCATCCACCCGGAACTGCTGTGTGCGGCTAAGGTAGAAGGATAGCGCACGTTTTGGGTCCAGAAGGTGGAGCCTCTCTTCCTCTCTGGAGGATGCAGAGGCGTAGAGAAGGTGGGCAAATTGATGGTCTGCCCGATGTGGAAGGTCGTGACAACCTTTGGCAAGAAAGAAGGATGGGTCCTCAGAACCACCTTGCCCGGATGAACAGAAAGGAAAGGAGGTTTAGAAGAAAGAGCCTGGACCTCACTCACTCTTCTTGCAGCTGCGATAGCAACCAGGAAAGCCATTTTTAAAGTGAGAAGATTATGAAGGGGCCCGAAGGGAGCGCCCATCAGAAACGTCAAGACAAGGTTTAAGTCCCATTGAGGCATGATGAACGGCACGGGAGGGAACATGTGCGTAATGCCTTTCAGAAAACGGTTAACAACCGGGGACTTAAAAAGTGAAGGCTGATAAGGAAGCCATAGAAAGGTGGAGATGGCCGAAAGATAACCTTTGATAGTACCTAGAGTTGAGCCCTTCTTGGCTAAAGAAAGAAGGAACAAAAGAACCTCGGAAATAGGGGCAGAAAGGGGATCCACAGCCTTCACTGTGCACCATGCCACAAACTTGTTCCACCTGCAGGCGTATACCATATTTTTAGAGGGACACCTGGCTACCAGAATGACATCACAGACTTCGGGAGGAAGATCGAAAGGTGTCAACTGTCGCAGCTCAATCTCCACTCATGGAGGTGGAGGCTGGACAGGTTCGGGTGGAGAACCGTCCCCTGCAGCTGCGACAGAAGATACTCCCGGAGAGGCAGTCAGATTAGGGGATCGATCGCCATGCTGAGTAGCTCGGGATACCAGTATCTTCTCTTCCAGGGGATCCTCATCAATAGTCATAAGCACTGAATATTCCCGCCCATGTGCGGGACCCCGGAAACAATATAAAAATATATATGTAAAAAACATATATCTCGCTCCACATATATGTATGTACATATATTATTTTTCTCACACCAATGCAGCTCCATAACTGAGGCTAAAACAATGTAAATACATATACATGCACTGCAATTATTTAGGAAGCAAATAGAAAGAAAACACATTAGGTCAAATAACCTTTGAACTTTGTGTTTTAATGAGTAGACCACTCATAAATCCTGAAAATTGCTTGTAAATAGACATTGTTAGCCCTCAGGCTGCATTGTAAAAACAATAGCATAGAAAATGAAACCATTTTTCAACAAAAACTGGCACCGTGCCCTTAAGGCAGCCATGACCCCAGGCTTCCCATCATGCCTCAGGGGTGACAGTTAGGAGCCACAAGGATGACTTGGGCCCGGTCGTGCCTGATCTTCAGCACGCTGGGCAGAAGTGGTATAGGCAGAAAGGCGTACAACAGACCGCAGCTCCACTCCTGACGAAAAGTGTTGCCGAGCGAGTGGCGCCTTGGAACTTCCAACGCGCAGAATTGATGATATTGCGCGTTGTCTTCGGTGGCGAATAGATCTAACCAAGGCTCTCTCCACTGCTGAAAGAGACCTTGCGCCACGTCCGAATTCAGACGCCATTCGTGATCCATCAAGCACCGGCAGCTGAGTTTGTCAAACCTGGCATTCAGAGAACCTGCCAGGTGCTGAACTACCAAGGTAATACCTTGATGTTCCAGCCATGTCCAGAGGCGCATAGCCTCCTGACATAGGGTCCAGGACCCTATACCGCCCTGTTTGTTGCAATACCACATGGCGGTGCTGTTGTCCGTGAACACCTGCACTACACTTTCCCAGACAGAGGGAAGGAATGCCTTCAGTGCATGTTGGATCGTCCGCAGCTCCAAAAGGTTGAGATGGAGCCCAAACTCTGCCGGAGACCAGAGGCCTCTGATCTCCGCCTCTCCCAAGTGCCCACCCCATCGCAGGAGAGACTCATCCGTCACCACTGTGTGCTATGGTTGGGGAAGGGAGAGGGATCTGCCACTGACCCAATCTCGGTTCGTGAGCCACCACTGCAATTGCTGAGCAGTGCCCTTCGAGATCTTGACATGATTGGATAGGTTGCCCTGATGCTGCGCTCACTGGAACTTAAGGTCCCACTGCAGAGCCCGCATATGCCATCTGGCATGTGTCCCAAGCAGGACGCAGGAGGCCATCAGGCACAGGAGCCGTAGGGTCAACCTGACAGAAACCCTGGCTAGAGGTCGAAAGATCAGAATCATAGCCTGAATATCCCAGACTCACTGCTCGGGAGGATAAACCCGAAACAGCGCTGAATCCAGAACCACTCTGATGAAGGGGAGCTTCTGAGAGGGACTCAGGTGCCACTTTGGCACGTTGATGGAGAACCCCCAGCAACTGCAGAAGGTCGGCCGTAGTCTGAAGGTGGTTGGCGACTGCCTGGGGCGAGCCCGCCTCCAACAACCAGTCTTCGAGGTGGGGGAAGACTGACACCCCGACCTGCGCAGGTGAGCCGCGACCACCGTCATCACGCTCGTGAACACCCGAGGGGCGCTGGTAAGGCCGAAGGGGAGCACGGCTAACTGAAAATGCTCATGGCCTACTGTGAACCGCAGGTAACGCCGATGGAACGGCAGGACGGGGAGGTGAAAATAAGCGTCCTGCAAGTCCAACGCTACTATCCAGTCTCCAGGGTCGAGGGCAGCCAGGACCTGAGCCAGAGTCAGCATTTTCAATTTCTCCTTCTGGAGGAAGCGATTGACGTCCCAGAGGTCCAAGATGGGGCGCAGACCCCCATGTCCTTCTTGGGGACCAGCAAGTAGTGGGCTGTGACTTCCTGTTAAAGAAGAGCAAAATGATCCACCGACATGCGGTGGCACCGAGGCGACATGGCTGGAGGGGAGGACTGAAAGGGAAGGGAATAACCTTTGAAGATTATCTGCAGCACCCACTTGTCCTATGTGATTTTGTGCCAGTGGTGGAGGTGGTGGTGGACCCTGCCACCAACCGGCCTGGGGTGCTCCCTGAAGCTTGGATTAGGAAGGCTTGAAGGTGGAAACAGCAGTGGTGAAGGTGGACTGACCCACACTCTGGTTCCCAGACCCGCCCCTACCGAAGCCACGTCCGCACTGAGGCTGGTTCTGCACAGGCTTATTGGAGGAGCATGCCTGGGTGCCTCTGCCCTGGTCACGAAAGGAACTAAGCCCAGGAGTGGTAGGATTATTCGTAGAACGACCCAAGGACTTTGCCGTGGCCCGTGAGTACTTAAAGTGCTCCAGTGCACTGTCGCCAAAGAGGCGGGAGCCATCAAAGGGCATGTCCATGAGCGAGCCCTGGACATCGGGCGAGGCGCAGCAACGCCACCATCGTAGTAATTGCCCTACCCAACGGATCAGTGGTGTCCAAACCACACCTGATGGCAAACTTAGCTGCATCCTTACCCTCGGCAAACGCTTGAGAAAGGATAGCCTGGTCCTCCTCAGAACACTGAGGCAAGACCTGAGCAACGGAATCCGACACTGCTTGGGAGTAACGGCCCAACAAGCAGGCGGTGTTAACCGACTGACGCCCCAAGCTAGCCTCTTACCAAATTGTTCCATCCTTTTAGAGTCCTTATCCGGCTAAGCCATGGGAAAGGCACTCTGCGACGTCGAAGCCTGAATAACCAGGCTCTCTGGCGTAAGGTGAGTGGTCTGGAAAGCAGGATCACAAGGCGCCAGGCGGTGACGCCTGGCGATGTTTTTATCCACCGGCGCCCCTGTGGCTGCCCGCAACCATGTGCCAAGAGGACTTCGGTAAGGGCCTCATTGAAAGAAAGCAGCAGCTCCGACGATGTAGACGCTGTCTGTAGCACCTCCGTAAGGAAGTTGGTTTTGAGGGTAACTGTAGGGAGATCGGGAGCCTCCGCAGCCCGACAGAGCACCATGGTGTAGGAAGCACCCTCCTCCATGGTAGGCGGAGGAGAGGCAAACCCAGAGTCAGAAGAGACATAGAGTTCGCCTTCGTCTTCCAGGTCGTCCACCCAATCTTGCTCGAAATCACATTGGCGGGCAAGAGGGTTCTCAGACCCGTCCCAGTCGTCATCCGCCTCTGGCATAGAGGGAGCCGGTCGCTTTGGCAGAGCCGGAACCGGAGAAGGGACGAAAGTGTCGGGAACAGCGCAGAGAACGGCGCCGGGCTGGGCCCGAGCCGCCTCCCAATGCGGATCCCAGGCCGAAACAAAATAGTCCTGGAACCGGGGCAGGGGTGCAGCCGAGGGCGGCGCCGAGGGTGGAGTCGGCAGCGCTGCACCTCGCGGCGCTGGGCCGGAGCCAACGGTGCAGGATCCTGTGGTCCCATGGCTGGCGCCGGTGGCGGAGCCGCCTGGTCAACAGGTTCTGGACATGGGACCGCTCGGCCCGAAGGCGTGCCGGCGGGAGCCCGAGGAATGAAAAGGCGGTCCATGGCAGCAATAAACTCCACTTCGGGAATCGCCGATGGACTCAGGTAGGGCGCTGGACTCCCAGGCTCAGGAGGAGCTGCAGGGGTAGAACCCTGTCTCCCTCGACCGCCTCAGAGGAGCGACGGGGGGACATCGGAGAGCGAAAATGCTTCTTCGACTTCTTTTTATGGCGCCGCTTACCGGCATCCGAAGGCGAAGACCTGGAGCCCGAGGAGCAATGGCTCTGGTCCCGCGAACGGTCGCGGGAACGGCCCCTGGACCCAGATCGTGACGAATGCCGACCTTCCAGCAATTTCTGACGCTGCTCCCGCAAGGCTTTCCGGTCGATGGCTCGACAGACCCGACAGGCCCGGGAGTCGTGTTCCGTTTCCAGGCAGTACAGGCACACACCGTGGGTGTCCGCCACTGACATATAACGGCGGCAGGCCTCACAGGACTTAAAGCCAGGCATCCCTACGTGCACCAGGGGAAAAAAGGGGAAACAAAAGTCTTAAAAGAGTAGTCAAAAAGTGACTAAGGTACGTGCTCAATCCGGATCTGCGCTTTCTGGTGCAGAAACAGAAAGAAATGACGTCAGCGCTCATGGGTGGCGCCTAAGTACTCTCTGTGACGTCATCTCGGCGCTTACGACGCCAGTGACGGACACGGAGCCGCAGGACTCCACCTACTGACGCGCAGGGGTAGTGCTAAGCAAAACTTTACGGATCCAGTCTGACACCTGGGGATATTCTAAGGTAAGGAATCTATCACTAACGTGTCTCTTTCAGATCTAAGATTTCAGGTAAGTAACTTATCCATCTCCCTAGACTATGTAGTTTGTTTCTAAGATGAAATTCTCCAAAAGACTGCCTATTTCCTGAGGAAAGATTTTTCTTGAGCTAGGTGGTCTATACAAGACTTTACCCTTAAATGATTGTTGCTTATTGATCTCTGTAGAAAACAAGAGTATTTTCCAAAAAAGAGGAGAGTTGGTTGGTAGCTGGATGTTAAGTCTTCTCTAGCAATAACTGCTAGCCCTCCTCCACGCTTCAGTTCTCTATCGCATCTACCGGCGCCTTTTTCACACCCCGCAGAATCAGGCTGGCTTGCAAGGTCAGTGGTCCCGGCGCATACTTGGCAGACGCACTGAGTATTACACGGCAGTGCGAGAAGCGCGCGGCCTGCTCCTGCGAGGCAAAGAGTTTTACTGCGGGATACAAGTCCCGAGGGCCCTTGTGTCTGTCCGGGACGTGCCTGCTCGACCTGGTCACAAGGCCTGCCTGGCACTTGTGTCAACCCTGTACCTGTGATATGAGCTAAGCTTTGGCATGCGCCGCGCTCTTATCTGCTCAAACGAGGCGCGTGTTTCGACACTTGTAGCACACACATACAGTCATTTTCCAGGACCCCATGCACTATTTTATGTAGCACTTGGCAATAGAGTTTATCTCGTTGACGGGCTGCCCCAAGACGGAAACAGGACATTACCCCCTTCCCCTCTATACTCCACTTATCTTGTTCTCTATGCTCTTGTAATTGTTTTTCTAGCAACTGTTGTATATTGAAACTGATGTAATCTTGACATTTTGTTGAACCTCATGTAAAGCGCTCTGATACCTCCGGGTCTAGCCAGCGCTATATAAAACTCTTTAAATAAATAAATAAAAAATAGATCCTAAAACCCTGTGGTAGCTACATGTATATTTGTGTTACATGTGGAGTCAGCTCGTGTTTCAGTAAGAAAAGCTAGTGCAGGTCTCTGTGTTTCCATGAATAAATGAAAGTCACCACTGGGTTTTATTAAGGATCTGGTGTTTAGTAGAGCACAGGAAAACAAGTTTGGTCTTTTGTCAGCTTCTTTACTAAGTTCCTTTAATATAATTTTCAGATCTTTATTCATATTTTTTTTCTAGTTGTGAGAGGAGCTCTTTTGTAAGAGTAGGGATTGATCTCAGAAGAGAGCTTACTGGGTTCAGCCATTATTTCTGGGTCGCACATGGGGCAATGTATCAGTGAATTAAATATTAGTAGGGAGCAGATTATATTAATACAACTTTCCCTCTTACCATTATTAAGTGCTATGAGGGCTTCTAGATTTTGGTGCAAAAGTTCCCTGCTCCGATCCAAAAAGATCAGGGTGTCAGGCCCTAGACCAGATCCAGGCGTAGACTGGCACAGACGAGCGTGCCTTAGGCACACATTTGGCGTGCTAATGGCGCACCAATTGCGCGTCCGCTGCATGCCCGGGTCTCCGTCTGGTTTAAACCTAATCCTCAAGAAGTTAGAAAGAGCTGGACCGCCAACCACCTAAAAAGGCAGCCAGCTTGAGGCAGAATTAGAAGCACGACTCTCTCTGCTCAATCTGGAAGCACCCGCGGCAGACCGGAGAGTCAGGAGACACGCATAAGGTAATATCCCATCCACCAGGGAAAAGGTGAATTAAAAGCAGTAGACAATGGTTAAGAAAACCAGTTAAAAAATTAAATTAAAAACATTGGGAAAATGGTTAAGAACAAATGATCTTGGTCATCAACTACAAGGTGTTCGACTCGAGACAAGAAGACATCCAAATATGTTAAAAATTCTAGCAGCGCCTTACTCACATAAGCGTCCGCTTGTGGGAGATAGGAGTGTCAGACTCCCGAAAGCAGTTTTTTTTTGTGCACTAACGGCCTTTACATAAAAATTGGCCAAACGATAAATTCTCATGGAAACTAGAACGTAGCAGTGAAGAGTTCCTCTCAGTGGGTTTTCTGGTATATAGAGACCCATCTTTGAATGTGATCTCTTAGGGCACAGGAGCAAACCTCCTTAGTGTTAAAAGTTCTTGGTGAGTTAAGTTTGTATTTGTATTTGTATATTAGATTTCTACAGCGCCTTATCACCCAGGGGTCTCTAAGCGCTGTTAGTTTCTAAGCGCTGTTAGTTTCTAAGCGCTGTTAGTTTCTAAGCGCTGTTAGTTGCTATGGTCTCTAAGTTTGTTGAGCCCAGTGTGAAATTGCAGTATCGGGCCGGCCAAGTATCACACATCAGGTGTGACGCTCACGCATTTCAGTGTGGTGTTCCGCATCACCTCACTGAAATGCATTGTCACACATTTAATGCCACCAAAACTCTGGATACCAGGGTGCCAGCGCGCGCCGCCTCGCTGTGCGTGCTGCCAGTGGCAGAACTCAGTAAGTTAATAGTTAAAGATGCTTGCTCTCAGCTCTGGAGTTGCTGAGAGTGCTACATTGTTAGTAATCTGCCCGGCTGCCTGTTGTGCCTGGCTGCATATTTCCTGCGGCCCGCTGCACGGCTTTCTGACAAGCACCACATGACCGGGAAGCAGGGCCTGCCCTCAGCAGTGTTTGATGCTGGCTGTGGCACACCAGGGGGGGCCCGGGATTATAATCCATATGTAACCGTAGTGGAGGAAGACAAGAAGTGAGGTAAAGTCAGATTCAAAAGCGGCGGGGTCTCAAACTGAGAGTCGAGTCCTCGGTGCGCTGCTGACTGCGCAATAAAACCACCGGCGTTAGGCCAGATCGAGCGACTGATTAATTTGTCACTCACCGACAGGACACTGAGCCGCCATGCATCAGAGGCATGGTGAGGATCGCAGGCGCAAAGTGCGGCCGGGCAGGGGCAGAATCAGTGAGTAACATCTCCAGAATCACTGGATGTTATTTTAGCTCACTTGTATTGTATTCCGCACTTTATCTGAATTTTTTTGCTGTTTAGGAGCGGCTTATTTTTTTAACCTTCGCCGGTTGGAGTAATCCGACAGTTTTGGGTGCTTTGTGTACAGTTGGTTGCCAATTTGTGCACATAGCAACTTATTGTTTTAGTATTATAAATTGTTTGAGCTCTCTCATAACCCTTTGTGGGGGATTGCTTGTAGTTTTGTCATTCACTACGGCTGATACATTATGGGCTAGTGTTATTAGCTATCAATATCTGTAGAAATGCTCACAATAATTGATGTCTGTCTCTATTTGTAACTGCAAAATACTACAATGCCTTCTCTAAGATGGCTTAGAGACAATCAATTACAAGCCAAGTTGTTTGATCTGCTTCATGCTGAAAACCAGTCCCCATCCGAACTTAAATTTGGATATTGGAAGTGCTGTTTGAATTGTATTTGTTCTTTTATTCCTCTAGATTTTTATCCCATATCAGCGGGCTCCTTGGTCACTTTGCTCATACCTGTATGACTTGTTGGATGATTGCTACCAGTCAGGCATCGTACGGATACAGATTTCCTTGAGTGCTCACCTTTGCGTATCGTAATTTGCTTGTCTTTCCTCTTGGTGGACTATAAGGTGTTCTCTGCGTATACGTTTATAGTAGTATCATTTGTCGGCATTAAAGAAGTATCTTCATGGTTACGTTTTAACAAATGAATATCTACCTGGCTACATGACCATCATATTTGGAATAATTCTTCACCCCCCTGCTCCTCCTGGGCCGATGAAGACACCCTAGGCAAGTTATGAATGGGATTAAAATGGACAGGGATGGGCCAGTAGGGTCATCCTCTCCCAGAGAATCGTGTTTTAAGACTGCAACGGCCCAGACAAATGACCTAGGGTTAAAACCAGTTGGCAGTGGGGCTGAATTCATTGTGTCTCCATGAGTTTTCATGCATCAAGGAAAAAGGTCAAGGTAACTTTGGTGAATAATGGAGTGCTGGAGCGAAATCAGAGTTTTGTCTAGTGACAATTTCTGCTATAGAACATGAACCATGTATATACGCAAAACTATTTTATGAGGATTAGCTGTGAGTTACGGCTTTTAATAGGTTAGTGCTGTTACACTTCTGGTGTTTTGCTGCAGTTTTAAGATCTTCTTAGACTTTCTCTTTGCTCAAATGTGGGAATATCTGATAGTTATATGTTTGCCTCGTCTTTATTGCTTAATTTTGCTAACGAGAAAGTGTCACTCATAGTCGTTAAAATGTCACACTTACACTGAAATTATGAAAATGTCACACATAGCAATCTGAAACCTTGGCAGCTAATCGTGGGTGTCTGTCTAGATTAGAGAACCATAATCAATGTAGTGTTTCCATAATCAAAGTCAAAGAATTACTTTATTAGAGGTTGTCTCATAAAAGCATATACAATCTCCAATATAAAACAGTTAAAAAAGCGTTTTTGTTAAAAGTAAAACTTATTTTACAAGCAGACAAATAAAAAACCTACATGTCATTACATAGCAAGAATTTACAGATAAAATGCAGATACTCTTTTAATACAATATTTGCCAGGTTAATAATAGCTGACAAAAAAAACATAATCAATGGCCTAAAAACTTCTGTCTAATAGTCTATGCCCATCCAAGATATTAAGCAGTGGCTATTACTATAGGCAGTAAAGTGCTAGTGCGTATAATTCTTAGAGCTACAGCACTACTAGTAGTACCTAAGTTCTAGCACATTGGGGTTAGCCAGATGCGTCTTGGTTCTGCATAGACCGTGCAAGCAAATAAACAATGACCAATTGTTTCCTTGTATGCTCCACAAGCGGGGCAATTGCTGATAGATGAACCTGCCCACCTGCCTGCCAGAGATCTAAGGGGAAGGGCACCTGCTCTAATCTGGAAGAGGAGCTTCCTATCCCTCGGTATAGTTATAGCGTCCCAATAGAATTCTAGGCTGGGATTGGGCTTTACTTCTAGAAATCCTCCAGCCATAGTCGCTGTGCTAGTACCACTCCAATTCCGAGCGGCCCCCCTCTCCCAATAGATCTCTTCTAGGATTTTTTTAGGTGGGAATGAGGCTGCCTCTGGGTTTTCCCATAGCATTTGAAGACCGAGATCACCCAGCATTTTTCTAAGTTCATTCAACCATCCGACTTTGTGGAACACATCTGTTTTAATGATGTTTAAAAATCCCTCAGCATAGTGTGAAAGTTCAGGTGTAGTCTAGAGCCCACGCCAATATAGAATTGGACGAAGCCTGGCCAAATCTACAACAGCCTTCCTGCCCAGATCGTACCTAAGTGGCAGCAAGGGAGTACTCTTGGGGAGGCCAGTGATAAGCCGGAAAAAGTTGTTTTCCGAAATTTTAAGTGACAAGAGTTTCTCAAAGCCCCACAGTTCAACGCCGTAAAGTGCTGAGCCGAGGGCTTTGGCCTCATACACCTGGAGTGCTGGTTTTATTGGTTTAGTCAGGGATTTTCTATGCTCTGAGCCAAGGGCACCTACTGATTGTATGTGCCTCAATACTGCAATGTCTATATTTTGGGACCATCTAAGACAGTTTGACACATGTATCCCCAGGTACGTAAAGGTATTAACTACCTATAGATGGCGACCATTCATGACAAGTTTTGTTCTAGAGCTTCGATGAGGATTAAAAAACATGAGCTTAGTTTTAGCCACATTAACTTCTAAGCCATGCTCCCCACAAAATTGATCAAAAATAGATAGGGTGTGCTGTAAACCGCTCGGAGTCTTTGATAAAATCAGAGTATCAACTGCAAACATTAAAATAGGTGTCATAGTTCCAGCCAATGAGGAGGCATCAACAATTGCAGACAACATGCGGGCAACAACACCATTGATGTACAATGTAAAAAGTGTTGGAGCCATCGAACACCCTTGTCGAACTCCCCGCTCTACCGGGAAGTCCGTGGTCACCATTCCCTGTCCCCCCCCCCCCCCCCCCCCCCCCCCCCCACCTACTGAATCTTAGCAAACTTTGCTTCATGGAGCCTCATTATCACTGTCAGTAGTTCTTCAGGAAGGCCCAGATTCTTCAGAACCAGCCACAACTTAGACCTAGGGACTAGGTCAAAGGCAGCTCGCAGATCGACAAAAGCCGCATACAGGCTGCCCTTGCCCAGTAACACAGTCTTCCACTGCAGTAGAGTAAAACGGAAGACCTGGTCTACCATGCTGGTAAATTTTCAAAACCCTGCCTGGAATGGAGACGAAGCATTATTTTGCTCGGCCCAATCCAAGAGCCTATTGACAACCATCCTCCCAACCACCTTTTGGATGTTGTCGATTAGGCTTATGGGCCTGTAGTTTCCCGGTTGCGATCTGTCTCCTTTCTTAAATACAGGGATTATGACTGCGCCTTGCCATAATGTCGGTACAGTTGCACCCTGTGCAACTGCATTGGCAAGAAGAAAGATGTACTTGCTCCAGCGCTCTTTATCATTAATAAAGACGTCCGCCGGCACCCCGTCTAGACCCGGTGCTCTGCCACTAGCCACTGTACCAAGAGCCGTCGTGACTTCACTGCTGCTAAAAGAGTTTTCTTTGTAATAGGCAGGCCTAAAGCCAACCATCAGGTTGGCAAGCTGAGTTTGGGCGTACTGGGATTTAAAATAGTTGACCCAGTCCTCCTGGGATACATTATTGTTAGGAGGGTCAGATACACCCCCCTACCCCACTTTACGATGTTCCAGAAGTGTCTTGAGTCTTTTCTATCACTAGCCTCCTTTAACTCTTGCCAATGGAGCTCGTCCCACAGTTTCTTAGCATTTGCTATACTTTACTTGTACTCTGTTCTGGCGATACGAGTGGTCACTAATTGCCTCCCCTTAATAGCTGTGCCTAAGGCTAATCGGACATTCCTACACTCAGTGTTATACCACTTAGCCGGCTTGAGGGTTGTCCCGCTAAACCTCTTCGCAGGTTTCAGGAAATGATCTCTAATGCCTGAGAAGAGGTTTACATGGATTTTAGTTACTTCATCCGTGCATGGGTCAACTGTATTCACTTGCTCAATAGTCATTATGGCTTTATCAACCTCAGCGTTAATACTATCCATGGCCTGTTGGTTAGTCATAACATGTACCCATTTTAGCCCATGCATATCATTTGTAGGAACAATTATAGGGACACTATCTACCTCAAGGTTTGGGATCGCGTAGTCACATGTCCACCATTTGTGCTCTACGCACAGCGGATTGTGGCCACTTTCTATTCTCCATTTCACCTCCATGTCACCAACTAGTTTCAAGAGTTTTCATGCTACAGAAGACATAGTCAATTCTGCTCCTGTGACGCCCATTGTCAAAAGTGTTTGCCCCGGTCTTATCACTCTCAGTCCTCCCGTTTAGTGCCCTTACATCTACCGTCTAGAGTAGTTGTTTTCAAACTTCTTAGAATCATGATCCATTTTTAGAATGACATTCATTCGCTACCCACTTACCTTTAATGGACGTGAGGCAGAATGTTTTTTGTTTTTATGTAAATAGAGCATCGTGTGGTAGCGCATTGCCATTTATAGGCGGCACATGTTCCATTGAAATTACCACTAACTTTGCACAGACATACAGTTTTACAGACCAAACTATATTGCACACAAATGATAATGTGTGTAAATTGGATTTCTGTGAATATTTATCATTTGTACGTCACCTATTAACGTGTCTTGACTTGTTTTGACCCTATTCAATCTACGTTTCCATCACATTGCAGAATTACAAAACAAGCATTTGCAATGCAATAGGTCTCGCAGCATTCAAGTTTGAGTTATTGGCATTGTATATGACAATGTGTTGCATTAATTTTTTTACAAACTCTGTATTGGCGCATGAAGATGATTTGCAAGTGCCTATTTTGTTGTTTGTAAATAAATATGTTACTATTGTATATTTGTTTGGTTAAAGTTTAATGTTATGATGGTCATGTAAGGGCCTGGATAGGATTGTTATAGTGTTTTAGTGAACAAGAGCAATTATAGCACATTATTGGCGAAAGAGAGAATGTATGCTGTCTCATTGTTGACACCAGGCAGCACATACTGAGATAACCAGACTGGAAGAGAGTGTGCATTTTTTATAAATACGTGTTTGTGCCTGAAAGGTAGTAAGAAATGTGCAGTGGCCTCAGTGCCCAATGGGGTGTCGAACATAGCTCTCTTCTCGTTTACCAGCAGGGGTGCACTAAACTCATTCACCTTTCTTGAATTAGGGCCTATGCACTATCACACGCCATTGCATGTATCACTAGCAAGCTCCACTACCAGTTCGAAATCCTACAGCGGAGCAAACCTGTGAGCCGCGTCTTGAATTAAGAGGAACTTTGAAACTGCAGTGACATCCAGAGTTTGCTCTTCAATGCCGCCCAGCTCCAGACATTTCCTTTAAGTCCCTGGCGTTTCACAACCTGACAGCCTCAGGAAAGGCCAGACAAAAGTCCAGAGATAGGCAGCGCCACTAGGATGTGTGTGCTAATAACGTGCCAAGTGCAGGTCGGCAGCGCCAAATGAACATATTCTTCAGCAGATGGCAGGTCCCATCATGCTCTTTTAAGTGATCAACATTTAATGTGTTTCAAATGAAATGTGTATACGATTAGAAGCAACGTGTTAGGTCTTTAGAAAGAGCGGTCCAGTTTAGTTATTCAGTACTTCGTGTGTGCTTTATGCAGCGCCATATGCTGATAAACAACAAAATAAATAATGGAATCTTCCTGACGGCCCCCAGCGCCTAGAGACCCTAACGGTGATGGTTCACGCTAGCCCCAGGCATGAAGGAGCTGACCGGGAGCCCACCCCGCATCAAACTGACTGCCCCCGGGTTATGAGGTGAACCAGAGCGGGTGAACGGAAGTGGTCGGATGGTTAAAATAGCTGTTGTGGAGATATCGCCAGAAGCCCGAGAGGAGACTGACCTTCACCCGGCGCCAGTGAAGGATTAAAGCCAGAGTGCAACAGCGTAGCAACCACGGCTACTCACCTCACTGTGGGAAGAAGGTTCGCCAGGGCGAGACCCGAAAAGGTGAAGTATTACATACAGAGGTACATACAGATCAGAAGTGGACTGAGAGCCTGCCCATCTACACAGCGTTTGTTATGAAACACTTGATAATGCTGAAAACCCAATAGATATTTTAATTTGTTGGGAAATTGGGTGAGTACATTTTAATTATAAAAACGGTATTGATGTATTCTGGGGTTCATTACTGTCTTATTAATTAATATAATGTTAAACGTCATAATCTGTAATGTTGGCAAAGCGAATTAAGTTAGTGGAGGTTACTTTAGTCAGCTATTCCCTGTCTTGTGAAACACAGTCAGACCCTAAGGGACACCAGGTGTTGGTTTTACTTAAAGTACAGGGGCTGATCCTTGTGCAAAATGCCCCGTTTTCTCACCATGTGAAAGCTCTGTGATTTTAGCAATTGACTTATCACAGCATTGAGGGCTAACTGTACGTGAATAAATTTGCCGGGTGACTCCACCGATAGAACTAAACAAAATGCCCTGTGCTGTTTCAAATGATCAATTTCAGGTTTGTTAATTCTATTGGATCAGCTGAGTTGCAACACACTACTACTCCCAGAAATCAGTGGGGGTTCTCATTTATAGCCCTCGAGAGAGGTCTGCGTCCTCTGATAATCTTACCAATAAAGCCTTTGTATACCTGAAAACAAACATTGAACCGTATACCGGAGTGGAGTTCTATATTTCCATTTCTGCCAGCTTCCACAGCCGCCCGTGGCCCTGCTGCTGAGCCCATGGTTGCTTCAGTCTGTTGGCAGGAGTATAAGGCGCATGCGCAGCACTCCTGTCTGACAATGTGACGTCAGAGTGTAACTCTATGGCTGAGCGAGGGGTGCTTGCTTCTCTCGTGCATGTGGAGGAGAAAACTGCAATGAAATCTATGAAACAACTTTGTAACAAAAAAAAGTAATGCAATGGAGGTGCCAGGGATTGAACCAGGGGCCTCTTACATGCAAAGCATGCTCTCTACCACTGTGCTACATCCCCTAGCTGTAAAGTTATTGCCCACGTCTTCACTTATTTCTTGCTGCAGAAAGCCCTGCGGTGACAGAATGTGCGTTGTCTGTCAATTTTCCTTCCTCTTAGGTGTTTTTAATCTACTTAGACAGAGCCAAGTGTGTCAGTTTTTTTGCCCTTTCCCTCATCATTCTCCTCACAGGGCGGTAGCGGAAGTGCAGTCTACACGGTATATCTGTAGAATCCCCATTTCTCACCTCCACTGTAATATGCGGTGCCAGGACCGAAGAGCATTCTAATCTTCAGTGTGGGGGCACTTGTAAATAGCATATTACTTGGCCTCAGCAAACTCGATGCAAAAAAAAGACGCACGTGGGAAAGAAGGAAAAAAAGTTTAAAAGAAGTGGAACTGCCGGGGATTGAACCCGGGGCCTCATACATGCGAAGCACGTGCTCTCTACCACTGAGCTACATCCCCACATAGCTCGAGCCCGATAAAAAGGAGCGGGAGGCGTAATGTCGGCATATCTCATCTGTGTCGCGCCCTCACAAATATGCAGGGCAGAGGAGTGCAGTGGCGGCCGAACCTGGAAGAGGTCCCACACGACTTTGGTGTGAGGAAACCGGGCAGGACCAAGGTAAGATTTGAAGGTGTGCCACGCAAAAGCTGCCGCCGTGGCAAGGAAAGACCAGACAGCCCCTATTCAAGCAAAACAGCTTGCTCATGCCTTTCACTGTACCCAAGGACTCGGTCACAACTCACCGAATGAAAGTCTGAGAAGAAACGGGCGATGTGAATTGGCTGAGCGGCGACGACTGTGCGGACTTCCACCCTTTACGCTGTGCGACGCCGGAGAGGAGGGAAAGAGGAGAAACGAGAAAAAAAAATAAAACAAGTCATACGGGAGCCAATAGGAGCGCTGGAGGGCGGGGTTAAACTCTACGCACGCATGCTGCTGAGTTTCAGTTTGTGAAAATAAGCGATCGGACCAGGCGCAAAATGAAACAAGACTGACCCAATGGCTGCTGAGGGAAAGAAGGACACGGAACACGCGGAAGAGCCCGGAGAGTGTGTGGGGGGGGGGGGGATGTGTATGAGTGTGTCTGTGTGTGTGTGTGTGTGCGCGTGTGTGTGTGTGTGTGCGCGCGTGTTACCACGAGTGAGTGGGGGGGTGGGTGCGTGGCTGTGTATGTGCGCGTGAACCGGGGGGGGGGGGTGCGCGCGGCACTGGCAACTTACTTGGTGGAGGAGCTACGGCCACCTTTCTTTGGGCCCATCTTCTTCAGATGTCAGAACAGCAGGACGCAGTTGCACGAGCTGCAGAGTTGTCTGTGGCCACACGTGATGTCACGTGTCATTGTGCACACACTGCAGCAGGATTTCTTCCTGGCACTACAACAAGGGATGATGATGAGGATGATTCCTGGTTCTCAGTCTTTGTGCACCTAAAAGAAAAGGAAGCCAGAGGTACATGAGTTAAATAAATGTTGCATATGTCGTGCTTCAATTAATATTTGCAACTAGGCATTTATTATTATTAACATAACACACCCAAAAACGGAAAGATCCAAAATAAAAATTGCAATTCTAATCCAAAATGGATGTTTAAATTAATAGAAGAGAGACCACACAGAGAGAGTTGTTTCATGCACCACTGAGTACCCCTGGGCATAATGGATGAATGCAAGGCAGACTGGGTGCAGCTCTATGGCACAAAGCACACTGCCTGGCTTCAAAATGGCCCCTAGACCCCCACCCACATGGCCAGGCCCTGGACCAGGCCCCAACAACACACAAAAAGTCGAAATACACACAAAAATCACCCCAATCCAATGCCATCCATGCCCTAAATGATGTTTAAATTCAAGAGACCCCACAGAAAGACATGGCCCATGCACCACTGAGTACCCCAGGGCATAATGGAGGAAAGCAAGGCAGACTGGGTGCAGGGTCTACGGCACAAAGCACACTGCCTATCTTCAAAATGGCCCCTAGACCCCTACCCACATGGCCAGGTCCTGGAGCAGGCCTCAAAATGACCCCAACCCACATGGCTGGGCCCTGGACCAGGCCCCAACAACACCCATAAAGTAGAAATACACACAAATATCACCCCAATCCAATGCCATCCATGCCCTAAATGAGTGAGGAGTTTAAGTGCGGCGTTTGTGAAACACATGGGAGACATTTTTTTTGCACCTGCGAAAGGATGAGGGATTTGTTACATTGTTGAGGCAGGTATGTGAATAATGGTATTGCAAGATAAAAGTGAATAAGACTGGTTAGAACTCTTGGAAAGGTTAGAGGAATGAGAGGGGGCGTATGAAGTTTATTACGTAGAGGATATGGTTGTTGTTTGTAACGGAAGGGTGTTAGCAAGTGGAGTGAGTGAAACGTGCATTTGGGAGTGGGAGGAAGAAGAGCAGCGTAGAATAGTGAGGAAATGATGAATACTTATGAATAGGAATTCATTAGGGTTATGGGAGTTAGAGTAGGTAGAGTGGTGAGTTGAAGAGCGTGCAAAAGGGTAGAGTACATGGAACCCTGTTTAATTTAAATAAAACAGCGATATGACAGCATGTATCACGTGTGGACACCGAGGAGAATGATGATGGCCAATTAAATGGTGGGGTAACAGAGAGGGAAGTGCATTGAATATTGGGTGGGGAGATGTGCTGAATACAGAGGGGAAAAGCACATTGCAAAAGCAACTTATTATTTTTAACTCGGCAGACAACTTAGCAGATATGAATTGCGCTAATGTTTAAGTTTTACCATGTCAGATAAACTAATGATGCCATTTTATTATTGCTTGTAGTTACCCCCGAAGAAGGGCGTGGAACGCCCGAAATGCATTGGGTCAATAAAATACTGCCTATTTATGAACTTCATGCCTCTTTACTTGTTTTGGGAATAAAGTCCGGATAGACAAACCTGAACATGAGAAACAATTGGAAATTTGCATAGTTCCTTGTGTGAAACTGAAGAGAACAGTAACAATGGAAAAATATAATAAGAATAAAGAAATACTACGATAAAATTGAGAAAAAATGAATATGTGATGGAAGTCTGCATAAAGCTGTGCCTGGGAATTTGGGACGGAACGTCGTCCCAAAATGCAGTGATGTAGTACCCATGGTGCCAATAAGGCAGGGTACTATTCCTATGAGCACGCTATTACAACTAAAGTTGTGAATACAAGATAAGGACGAACATGTTTTCCCTACCTTATACAGTAAATTCAAGAGACCCCACAGAAAGACATGGCCCATGCACCACTGAGTACCCCGGCCTGGGCATAATGGATGAAAGCAAGGCAGACTGGGTACAGGCCGGTGGCACAAAGCACACTGCCTGGCTTCAAAATGGCCCCTAGACCCCCACCCATATGGCCAGGCCCTGGACCAGGCATCAAAATGGCCCCCACCCACATGGCCAGGCCCCAACAACACCCAAAACATCGAAATACACACAAAAATCACCCCAATCCAATGCCATCCATACCCTAAAGGATGTTTCAATTCAAGAGTCCCCACATAAAGACTTGGCCCATGCACCACTCGACCTACTGGCTAGTGTGACTTTAACACGCACCCCAAAATTACTAAAAACTTCCACATAGATATAACAGTGAGCTATTCAATTCCATGCCATCCATGCCGTAAAAGATATTTAAGTTCAACAAAAGTCACTGAAACAGTTGTATCATGCACCCATGACTAACCCTGGGCCTACTGGATACTGTGGCTACCCACAATATATTTTTTAAGAAGTTGTGAAAAAGTCTATAAGTTGCAGCAACTGCAATGCCCCAAACAAACAACAACAACTTACTTGTAAAATCTCAACTCCAAAACTGATCCAAACAAAAAGTCATCAAATACAAATATCCAGCAGCAGCCACAAAGAGTAATCCTTCCAGCTCCAGATCCAAATGAAAAGTGACCAGGACATGGACAGAGCACTGGGAGGAGCCTGCTGGACAGGAACAGGAAGTTGGAGACATGGGGCACTTCTTTCCTCCCAACCCCCCAAAAATGCACTCCTTGCACAAAAAAGTGCAGGCAAATGTCAATCTGAGGAGTTATTCTGATCCAAATCATCAATTTCAGAAGGTTTATGCTGCCAGCGATAGCTTTCTGTGCAGAATTGCAATTTTAGCGATTTCGGGAAAGCAAGCTGTTCAAATCTCCCGCCGGATGTCAGCTGCGTGTCGCATCTACGTGTTCGCAATTTTTTACTCTCGCGATGCGTGATCGCGGGCCCTTACAATGTATTCGCGTTCTCAAAGTCTCACAGTGCAAGATGCCTGGACGCTATGACGTACTCGGGTCGGAAAGTCTCGCGCGATCACACAGCCAGATCCAAAATGACGCAGCGCACGCAAACAGGGAGGAAAACAACTCGGTGAACTCAGAATCACGGTAAGTCAATGCCTCGCGCGCAAGATTGTATTTTTGAAGCGCGACCAAGCAAAAAAAAAACGGCAACTCGTGAATTGCGAATTCTTTGGCAATTTTGCACGATTCGCGGACCGCGAAATTGCCAAAAATTCGTTAATTCCGCGAACGGAACGGATTTTCAGTCCATGCCTAGATGAAACCCAGACTTTGAGCACAGAATGACACACGGTAACGAATGCTAGGTAATGAGATGGATCGCTGTCTTTTCAGACTTTGCTCTTTATTGCTTTCTATTCATTCTTCAGTGGGCTGAAGACAGGCAGCTACTCGATCCATAAGAGTTAGGGAAAGAAAGCATACTTAGGAAACTTAGTGGCATTTATTCTTCATCAGTGAAAGCCAAATGCAGCGATTGAAGGAGAACGTGGAAAAGGATTGAGATAAAAAGTAAAGGACCCAGAACAGAACCGGAATGAAGGTACATTAGTGTAGGATGGGCCCTAGCATTGTCCTTAGGACATGTCCTCTGATCCAGTATTTATGCACACTGTCCAGAGCTGCAGCACTGCTGTAGAATGGGTATCCTCACTGTTTGTTGCTGTGGCTGAAGGTCATCTGTATTATTTACCTAACACGCCTACTTCATGATGGTAACTAGAAGGCCATCGTGCACGATTTTCCACAAGTCTGTTCACTCCATTTGGGGACATGCTCAAGGCAGTCATGATATATTTATTTAGACTTTGCGATTTTTCAGCTGTGAGATGGCTTCTTTTATTTTTTTAAGTTTTATTATTTTATGCAAGGAAATACAGCAGTAGACAGTCTCATCTTCGAGAATACATATCATTACAAATCAATACTAACATATACAACAAAAATCAATGTTTAGATCCACTCAGCAATTGGCGCCCACATTTTTTCTCCCAAAGCCCTTCTTTTAACCCCCTTGAGTTTATACATAGCAGATTGTATATTGTACATAAATAATAGTCTCTCCCTCCAATTAAAAAAGGAAGGGGGATCCGGATTAATCCAATCCCTGGGTATACATGCTCGGGCTACCGCCATACAAATGAAAAGAAAGCAAATTAAAGGTTTAGGTCTTTGGGTACCTGAGTCCATGCCGATTAACACCAGCTCTGCGGTTACTATGACCTTAAACTTAACAACTACAGCCAAAAAGTTCTCAATTTGTTGAAAGAACTCCCCAAGCTTAGGGCATTGAAAAAACATGTGTACAACATCAGCTGCAAACAAGCCACATCGATTGCATTTTGTCCCCACTTTCGTACTCCATTTAACAACTTTGCTGGGAGTGTAGTAGAGATTGTGTAAGCACATAAAATGTTGGGATTTCATCAACCCAGTTATTAAAAATTCGGAGGCAAGTTTAACAGACCATGAACATCAATTTCAGGATTCCCCAGTTTAGTTACCAACTTCACTTGACATGCATCTAATTCATCCCCAAAATCCTGCATCAGGCTTAAATATAAGGTACCAATTGATGCGTTTTTTTGCAAGTGATCCAAGAGGGGGACTCTGTTCATGCTGTTGGCTTAGATAGATGGGCATTTTTGAAAAAAACTGCGGATACGGAGAAATTTGACATTTCTACTTAAGGAGTACTTGCTCTGTAACTGCTGAAAGGAGGCCAGGTGACCTTCACAGAACAGATCACCCAAATATCGTATCCCTTTTACATTCCACCTAATAGCCAGCAAGTCAATCAATCAATCAGTGACATTTATAGAGCGCACTACCTACCCATAGGGTCTCGAGGCGCTTGGGGGGGGGGGGGGTGCCGCTACTGCTCGAACAGCCAGGTCTTGAGCTTCTTCCTGAAGGAGAGGTGGTCTTGGGTCAGGCGCAGGTCGGCCGGGAGGGAGTTCCATTTCTTGGCGGCCAGGTAGGAGAAGGACCTTCCTCCTGAGGTGGCTCTGCGGATGCGTAGGACGGCGGCGAGGGCGTGGCTGGCGGATCGGAGGTGGCGTTTGGGAGCGTAGAAGTTGATGCGGTTGTTGAGGTAGCTCGGGCCTTGGTCGTGGAGAGCTTTGTGTGCGTGGGTAAGGAGGCGGAAGGTGATTCTCTTGTTGACCGGGAGCCAGTGCAGGTCTCTTAGGTGTCCGGAGATGTGGCTGTGTCGTGGGATGTCGAGGATGAGTCTGGCTGCGCCGTTCTGGATGCGCCGGAGTCTCTTCTGGATCTTGGCGGTGGTTCCGGCGTAGAGTGCGTTGCCGTAGTCCAGTCGGCTGGTGACGAGGGCCTGGGTGACGGTCTTCCTGGTCTCCGTGGGGATCCACCAGAAGATCTTCCGAAGCATGCGCAGGATGTTGAAACACGACGAGGAGACGGCGTTGACTTGCCTGGTCATGGAGAGGGAGGAGTCCAGGATGAAGCCCAGGTTGCGTGCGTGGTCCGTCGGTTTGGGTGCGGTGCCCAGGGTGGGGGGCCACCAGGAGTCGTCCCAGGCGGAGGGCGAGGAGCCCAGGATGAGGACTTCCATCTTGTCTGAGTTCAGCTTCAGGCGGCTCGTCGTCATCCACTCGGCTACCTCTCTCATCCCTTCGTGCAGGTTGGCTCTGGCGGCGGCGGGGTCGTTGGTCAGGGATAGGATCAGCTGGGTGTCGTCGGCGTAGGAGATTATGTTGAGGTTGTGTTGGCGTGCGATGGCCGCGAGGGAGCTCATGTATACGTTGAAGAGAGTCGGGCTCAGTGAGGATCCTTGAGGGACGCCGCAGCTGACTTTGGTGGCCTCTGACTTGTACGGTGGTAGGCAGACTCTTTGAGTTCTTCCGTCGAGAAAGGAGATGATCCATTCCAGCGCCTTCTCCTGGATTCCGACGTTGCTGAGGCGTTGCACTAGGGTGCGGTGGCAGACCGTGTCGAAAGCCGCGGAGAGGTCTAGGAGGATGAGGGCCGCTGTTTCCCCGTTGTCCATCAGGGCTCGGATGTCGTCAGTGGCGGCGATGAGGGCGGTCTCGGTGCTGTGGTTGGCACGGAATCCAGACTGCGATGGGTCGAGGGATCCGTTCGTCTCGAGGAAGGCGGCCAGCTGTTTGTTGACGGTCTTCTCGATGACTTTGGCTGGAAACGGGAGTAGAGAGATGGGGCGGTAATTCTTGTCGCAAAACATTTTGGACAGTAGTAAACCGGACCCTTCAAAAGGTATGTAAGCATTCAATTTAGTCAATCCCAGATGCTTCCTAATTTTTTGCCATACGCCAAATGCTGCTTTTAAGGTCTTGAATTTCGTTTTTTTGTAATAACTGGGTTATATCTGCTTGAGAAAGCAAGCGTTCATCCCTTCTCCCATTATCATCTCATGAATAGACTGAGTCCTGCAAGCCGGGATTCGGGCTCTATGCCCAATTATCAGAGGGCTAATATATTGCAAGGTGGCTGCAGAATAATAGAACAAGAAATAAAGGACACTCCACCCCCCACCCTCTTTGCTAAGAACCATTTTTTGAGGGCCTTCCGTTGCCGTTTATAGCCCCACAAAAATCTTGAAATTGCCCTTTCTAGGTTTTTAAAACAAGATGGGGGGAATTCGAGGGGTATTGAGCGAAACATGTATAATACCTTGGGTAGGATCAGCATTTTTAAAACATTAGCTCTGCCTTGCAAAGAGAGATGTAGATGGTCTAAACGTTCTAGCGTGGTGTTGGTTTTTGTTATTACTGGATTGATATTTAATTCCGGAATACCAGATAGAGGTAAAGAAACTTTTATTCCAAGGTACGTAACCTACAAAACTGTCGGAAAGTTTATCAAGAGGTTATCTCCTGACCAAAGGATCTGAGTTTTCTGCAAGTTAAGTTTGTACCCTGAGAATACTCCAAACTCCAAGGCTAAGTCATTAATTGCCGTCACTGCAGTCTGGACATCAGTTGTGACGACTACAATGTTGTCAGCGTATGCCAGTGCCCGATAACTTACATTAGCCAGCAACACTGGCTCAATATTTTCTTCTAAATTAAAATGATTAACTAAAGGATCAATATAAAGTGCGAAAAGTAAAGGGGAGCAGGGGCACCCTTGGCGTGTGCCCTGAGTAATTGGGAAGATAGAAGAGACATGCACATTAATGAGAATACGAGCTTTAGGGGCAGAGTACATGGTCTTCAATGCCGTTAAGAAACCCTGGCCAAATCCTTTTCTAGAGAGGATACCCCACATATAGGCCCAGGCAACCCGATCAAAAGCCTTTTCAGCATCTAACAAAATTAATCTAATATTTGATCGGGATGCCTGGGCTCAGTCCAAAAAGGTAATGACTCGGCGAATGTGATCGACCGTGTCGCGTGCAGGAATAAAGCCATGCTGATATTTGGAAACTAGTGGGGTTATGACACAGGATAATTGTGAGGCCAGGATCTTAGAGAAGATTTTACTATCTGTATTTATCAATGAGATAGGGCGAAAAGAAGATGGGGAAAGAGGAGGTTTATCCTTCTTTAAGAAAACCGTGATTGTTGATTCTTGCCAAGAGGGAGGAGCAGTGCCCTGCTGTGCGGCTATAAATAATGACATCAGTACGGACTTTAAGATAGTTCGAAAGTGCCTGAAAAACTCCAGAGGGATAGCATCGGGCCCTGCTGCTTTACCAGATGCTAGGGACAAAAGGGAGGATTCTATCTCTATCTCTTTCCACGTAATAGGTGAATCCAACTGCTCCCTTTCCTCTACTGATAAGTACCATTAACCACAGGGTCAATAAATTTAGAAACCCTGGCTTCGAAATTCGGCCCGCCATCCTCTGTGTAGAGCCTAGAGTAAAATTCACTAAACACCGCGAGTATCTCTATGGTGTTATTGGAAACTTGCCCTGCATCATTCTCTATTTTCTCTATACTAGAGAACACAGCCTTCTGCTGTACTCTCTTAGCCAAATATTTTCCTGAGTTTTCCCCAACTTCATAAACCTCCGCATGGAATGCAGTAAGAGTGTTGAGCAAATTTCGTGGAGAAACTCTGATGGATCCTCACCTTCTGCATCAATAAGTCTTTTAGGATGTTATCGGTATGTAGTCCCTCCTTACATGCCTGCATAACTTTTATCTCAAGATCTCTAAATTTTTTCATCTCCGCTTCTCCCTTCTTTTTATACTCCCTCTGTTATCTCAATGAGTAGCTCAGAGTTTCATCCCGTACCCCACACCTAAATGTGTCCCATACTATCTCAATAGGGGCTGATCCCCTATTATTGTCAAAAAAATTCAGGAATCCATTTATTCATATGTTCAAGATAGGATGGATTATATAGAAGTTAACGCTCAAAGGACCAGGGTTTAGAGTTTTGTGGTAGATTTAGATCAAGGGTAAGAACAATGGGGTTGTGGTCAGAAATCACCTTAGGAAGAACCTTGTACCCTAGATTTACACAAGTATTAATAAGACTAGTAGCAAAAAAAAAATCAAGCCTGAAGTATTTTCGATGTGGGACAGAGAAAAAGGTACACCCAGATGTCACCCCAGAAGTGAAATGACCTACATCAGTTAATCCAAATTCATGAACCATGCTTTTAACAGCTCTATAAACATTCTTCTTCCTACCAGAGTAGGGATCATTGCTGCGTAAATCAAAAGTCTCTTCGACGTGTAGATTGAAGTCCCCACACATTATTAACAGAGGTGACCATAGAGCTAATTCAATACTTAATTGATGTAAAACCGAGGGGTAGTCGTTTGTGAGATGGCTTCTATGGAGATAGGAATTTCCAATTTGAACTTTGTGGGAATGGGCCTTGACTTGCAAGTCGGTCATAAAGCCTTGGCAGGAGGATGCCCACTGTGGCCTTTATACACCCACTGTGCAACCACAATTTTGCCAGTCAGAAGCATCTGAGCGTCAGGTTTTAGATGCAGTTGTTCCTCGCAAATTGGTTTGGTTATATTTTTAGAATATTTATGAGTGTCGTACCACACACACAGTAAGACTGTTGCTGGCAAGGTCTGTCTTTCTACACACCCACGAGGTTCGATTATGTTACTAACAATGGATTGATGATGGAGATTGTAAAGTATTTTTTGTGTGAAAAGTCGGATGCTTGACCCTGGGCATTTTTCTAATGAGAGGCTGTCCTATGATCGTACAAACCTGCTTTTTTTTATTTTTATTTTTTTATTTTTTTATTGACAGCACAGAGTGAAAAAAATAGCAAATACATTGCTAATATACCAATAATATCTATACAAAAAGATATACAAAATGGCAAGAAGAATACAAAATACAGAAAATATACAATGTGAGATAAACAATTCAAACCATTTTAAAAGTATTCATATGCACACACAGATTTTAAATAAAGTTGGCCCAAATTGTCTCAAATTTAAGCAAGGACCTGGTACCCCCTAATTCGGGCTATACCTGCTTCCATGCTATAAATTTCATTGACCAAAGCCCACCATTGCATAATATGTGGCGACTGTGGCGATATCCATGCCCTAGCTATCGTAAGTTTAGCACAGGAAAGTAAAATAGTAATTAGAGCCTGTTGCGGTAAGGTAGTACTATTTATATTTAGAAGTACAGTAGAGGCAGAAAGCAATGGTGACCTTGCTAGTTTTAGTTTCAGTACTTTGTCCAAGTTAAGCCAAAAATCGTTCAGTAGCGGGCAGGAAAAAGGCATATGTTATATATTAACGCCCACCACATCACATTTCGGGCATTTGGTACGCTCAGAGTATTGCACATTTGAAGACCATTTAAGAATCACTTCCGGGGTATAATAAAGCAAACAGACCGTTTTAAATTGTTGTAATCGTAAGCTGGCAGATTGTACCAAATTATTGATTTTGGAGAGAGAATGAGTGATCTGTTCTGGATGAATCGTCAGTCCCAATTTAGAGCTCCATTTCTCTGCTAATTTAGAACAATCGTATTTTGCATAAGATATTAGGCAGCTATAGCCAGTACTTATTACTGATTTCGTCTTAGATGAATAGAGGCATTCCCAAATATCAGAGCCCGAGATTGTTAGAATTTTCATTTTGCAGATCAAGAAATCATGTATCGGAATATATTTAAACATCATAGGCTCTGTAAGATGGTATACAGTTTTTAATATCTCAAAGTCTAAAAAAACGTTGGTACCATACAAATCCCCCAAAGTAGCAATACCATGGGTTGCCCACACATTAGCCCTGCTATCGTTAAATATCCCTGGGAGTCCTGGGTTACCCCAGAGTCGTAGTTTAATATGAAAAAAGGAGGGCTTACAAAAGCGTAAAATACCAAACCAAATCTTAGCAATATCTCGAGCAGTCTTAAATTGGACTCTTTTGTAAAAATTTGGGTCATTCAATCTAAGCAAAAACATGTTTGCATCAGAGTTCAGCATAATGGTATGAAAAAACAGATGTTTTGAATCGGAATTAAGCAGGGAACGAAGTCTGCCGATAAAGGTAGTGAAGACCGGGTTTTAGAACCCAGCGGCGTCAGGGAGAACGCCCGATGCCTTCGAGTTCCCCTGTCTTGTCAAACACAGACACGGGATACTTCTTGATGACGTCAAGGACCAAAGTTTATTGGCTGCAACCAGGAACAGAGATCTACAAAGCACACACGGGTGGTTCGCTAGAGACTGCACAAATTCAATGAGCGGAGCATGGTCTTTTATGCCAAAAATCAAGCCTCAGGCAACATTCCAAATTAGCATTGGGTTCATACAAACTGACAAATGACAGTGTCACAATTCAAAAGTAGTGTATGACGATAATCCCACTTTCCGTTGTCCAGCCCACCAGAAATGACCAAGCAAATTCCAACTTTCCTGTTCGATCAGGCCGGACAAACCCATCATAAAACCCTCAACCCAAATCAGTGATTTTGTCGTAAAGGAAGGAACAGAAACAGATTGGAAGCAAGATAGAAAGGTGGGAGCAGTGTACCATAAACTCGGGCCTGCCCTACTCTTTGATCTTTATCAGACCAGCCGTTTAACAAGGAACTAGCTCAGCGAGGTCGGCCTCGGGCAAAGAGTCAGTTCGGCCAGGTCATTCAGAAGTCAGCTAAGGCATACGTGTCTCAAGGACTCGTTCGGCCGTAGTCTTCGTCCTATGTGAGGGCAACCATACAAAATGGCTACCGTACACAAAATGGAACCCGAAGGTTCGAACTAAATCCTTAAATACAGAGTGTTCCCTCAGACACACTACACTCATCATTTGCGGTCTGCTGACACCAAAATCGTCTATTTCCGACGACCTTTATTGAACGGGTTCGGAACCATCAAACCTCACTCACGAACCACAGAACTACAGAAGCCCAAAAATAAAATTTAAAGTCTGGAAAGTTAAGTCCTCCCATATCTGTAGGCCCTTTTAAAGAAGATAAGCTTTTTCGTGCTTTCCGGTAACCCCAGATGAAACTACTGAAAATTCCGTCGAGTTTCTTAAAAAAAATATTATTAGGTGCCAACGGAATAGAACGAAAAAGATAAAGAAACTTAGGAAGAATTTTCATCTTGATTAGGTTTATTCTGCTTATGATATTTAGTGGTAATTTGTGCCATTTTTTAAGGAGCAGCTTGGTTGATTTAATAAGCACATCATAATTAATGGGGATTATGTCACAGATTTTTGATGAGATTTTTACCCTTAAATAGTTATCAGCCTGACATATCCCCAAAGTTACTCCCATAGGTTTATAATTGGCCACTATCTGGGTTTTGTTCACATTTAATTTATAGCCAGAAATATTGCCAAATTTTTCTGCTTCGACCATGATGCCCTCTAGTGCTGATGTTACGTTGGAGGAGTATATTGCAATGTCGTCCGCATATGCAGTGATTTTCAAGCAATGGGATCCTAGGCAAAATGGAACTATCCTAGGTTGAACAAGGAGTGCCTGCAGGAATGGCTCCATGGACAGGGCAAAGAGCAGGGGTGACAGCGGGCACCCCTGCCGAGTGCCCCGTGCAATTGAAAGAGCAGAGGACAACATACCTAAATAACTAATTTTAGCCGTGGGTTTATCGTACAGAGCCTGAATCCAGCTGACCACGTTGCCCCTAATGCCAATAAAAAACAGCACAGACCAGAGATAGTCCCACCCCACTCGGTCAAAAGCCTTTTCGGCATCTAATAGGATCATGCCGAGTGGGGAAGTTTCTGTCTCTGCTATGTCGAAGGCTGTGATAGCTGTGTTAATGTGGGTCGTAGTGTCCCTACCCAGGACAAATCTGTGTTGCTGTTCGCTAACAATCCAGGGTATGACCACGGCCAACCTGTTTGCTAAAACCTTAGCGAAAACCTTTACATCTGAATTAATCAAAGAAATTGGCCTATACGACCCACATTCCTAAGCTGGTTTACCCTTTTTTAAGAAGAAGATTATTTTCGTTGTGTTCCAAGAGTTCGGGGTCTTCCCCGTTGCCCCGATATGTTGTATAACTAGAACTAAAAGGGGGATTAATTCATCCATACAGATTTGATATAATTCCATCGGAATTGAATCCTCCCCTGAGGCCTTCCCTTTAGGTAAAGATAAAATAGCCTGCCTTAATTCTATCTCTGTAATGCCATCTGACAAATGTTCTAAGCCAGATAGATTGCGTTTTTCCTTAGTTATTTTCCAAATATTCTAAAATATCAGTTGTAAGTAGTTGGCTCTCTGGGGTATAAAGAGTGTTATAAAACTTCGTAAATTGCGTCAATATCTGCGCTGGTTGATTATAGATAACTTGATTCGCACCTTTTATACATTTAATACAGGTCTGAGCTCTATCATCTGCCACTTGATAGGCCAGTAGCTTGCCAATTTTATCCCCCCATTCATAATACTGAATTGTAGTCTTATGCAATTTAGCACAGCTTTTTTCAATAAAGGTTGTCTTAAGGTTAGATTTTAATGTTCCGAGTGTAACTCTATTTCAACGATATTGGTGGAGCACAAACGAAGCGAGTCAGCCAGTAGAATTTCATATTCCCTAATATCTGCTGTTAGTTTACTATTAGTTCTGTAGTAGGGGATCTCTGTGTATAGTCATAATCTAGTGAATAGTCCCGCCCATGTGCGCGGACCCCGGAGCAATCAAAAATAATCTCTTAAGCTGTCAAAACATGCAGACCTACATAGACACTTAAGAGAGAATTTAAAGACAGATAATGCAGCCTATATCCACAGGCTACACTGTCCAATACTTCAACTAGAAATTCCACCAAAAACCACAACAGCACAGCCTGTCCAGGGTTTTCCACAGAGAAAACCTTGCCTTTAACAGCAAAACCCTCTGGAATGATAGAGAGGAAGGAGTGGACAGACAAGCCCCATAGGCTGCCATTATGTGGCTCAAAACAGGATACTGTGCCTTTAAGAGAACTTTCCAGAAGCCTCACAGTATCCCCGAATGCAGTGCAGGTCCCTTTCACCTTCAGTTCTTTTTTCCGGCTCCTGCTAGCAGGACCCTGGAGCATTAGCTCTTCTTTTTTGAGTTTTTTCTATACAATCTTTGGGATATTTTTGGATTTTTGTAGCTTCACTCGACGTCTTTGGCCTTTATCTGCATTCTGCTGTGTTTTTTTGGCAGAATTTCTGCAGTCTTCTTGTCTTTAGACTGTTTCTAGTCTGACAAGTGCTTTGTCTGCAGCTGAACTGAAGGCCAAAGCTGAAGCTCACAGGGTTTGTACTCTGTGCTTGCCTGTGTCTTTTGACACCTGTCTCCTCTGTACCTTCTTTTCTAGGGGGCTTTGGCTTCCAGGTTTCAAACAGAGGAGTTTGAAGGCATCTTCAGCCTCTGGGTGAGGAGAGGGTAGGTCCTCTACCGAGTCCCATGCTTTGATCTCTGGGGTTATCCCCAGTAAGGGCACGTCTGAGCTATGACACGGTTCCGGTCTGCCGCCATGGAGGGCCTCGACGTCATGGAGTGCCTCGACGTCATGGAGTGCCTCGACGTCATGGGGTGCCTCGAGGTCATGGGGTGCCTCGACGTCATGGGGAGCCTCGACGTCATGGGGAGCCTCGACGTCATGGGGTGCCTCGACGTCATGGAGTGCCTCGACGTCGACGTCATGGAGTGCCTCGACGTCGACGTCATGGAGTGCCTCGATGTCATGGAGTGTCTCGACGTCATGGAGTGTCTCGACGTCATGGAGTGTCTCGACGTCATGGAGTGCCTCGACGTCATGGAGTGTCTCGACGTCATGGAGTGTCTCGACGTCATGGAGTGTCTCGACGTCATGGAGTGTCTCGACGTCATGGGGTGCCTCGACGTCATTGGGTGCCTCGACGTCATGGAGTGCCTCGACGTCATGGAGCAGTGATGCTCGACGTCATGGAGCAGTGATGCTCGACGTCATGGAGCAGTGATGCTCGACGTCATGGGGCAGTGATGCTCGACGTCATGGGACAGTGAGGCTCGACGTCATGGAGCGGTGAGGCTCGACGTCATGGAGCAGTGATGCTCCTTTTGGGGCATCGGTCGCTTGGGCTCTGTTCTCTTCCGTTGGGTCCGGACGTCACCGTTAGGGATGGCTCGACGTCTCCGTGTTTGACACCGTAGTGACATTTTGACGTCTGAGTGTTGGTTGTCGTAGAGACAGTCACTGTCATAGTGATGGTGACGTCGTAGTGAGGTCGACGTCATGGGTTACAGCCGCGGAATACTGCCGGCTCTTGACGCCTGGGTCTTGTTCCAGGCCTCGCTCCTTGGTGGGCCTCTCTTCGTAGGAGGGGACTTTGTGTTCCTGGCACCTTCCACTCACGATGCAGAGCAGTTGATCAGCGTCGAAGAACCCTTCTGATGGGGAGTTTGTGGTTACTCACCACGTGTAAGCGAGGGACGTTGGTCCTTTTGCTTAGTTTTGAGTACTTGCATACCTGCACGCCTGCTAGGTCGCCTCCTGCTCAACCACTACTGGTGAGACCACCGGGGATGTTTCAGAATCCTCTTGGTTCCCTCTCCCGCCCACCACCCCAGGGGCCTTTGGCCCCTCAGTCTGCGAACCTCCATGCCTTGATGCCAGGGATGCGTCTTCCATGAGTACGGGGAGTCTCTCTCCGACTCTTTACTGGTTGGCGGGACTTAACTTTCGTCCACTACCACCTGACAGGAGGTTCTGGCTCCGACCGTGCTCCTGACTTGGTCGCAGGGGTGGCGGCATGTAGACCTCGTGCTGTGGCCCGCTGTTGTTGGACCGTTGTTGTGAGATCCCTCTGTGGGGGTGTTTTCTTCACCGATTTGTGGTTCCTCTGCCGAGAGACAGGAGGGAAGCCTTACAAGAGGTGGTCTAATGGGCCTGATAGTTTCGGATCTAGGCATCGATGTCGGAGCGGAGTTTTCTCTCCTGCCGACCCCCAGGTATTGTGTGTTTGTCCTACGTTGCCATACGTTTATTCGCCTGTCGTCTCTGCAGCCTGCGGCTCAGCAGTGTGCTTCTACTCTCCCGTTCTTTGGGCAACCCTTGGGCTGCCATGAGAGTAGTGAGTGGCTCGCATGAAGTCTGAATCGGAGACTTTTGGACGGCTGTAGGTTTGGGGCATGGAGAACGGCTTGAAGCCTTCTGCCCTTTCTAGCGGCGTTTTTCCTCCCAGGATTTTCCGGTGGTCCCGGGCCGCCGTTTAATGCTTTACAAGTATATTGTGCGCATACGCGGGAGAGCTTGTTGCTCCTCGGCGAACAAAGGCCGGCTGGGTCTAAGTCAGTCTTCCGTTCATCGGCCCTCCTCCAGCAATTCCTCCGGTCGGCTCGCGGTTTCAGCTGCGCGAGCTCTAAGCAGAGGCCGATATCCTGTTTAGGAAAAGGGCGATAGAGGATGTACTTCTGTCTCAAAGGGGAAGAGGTCTGTACTCCCGGTTCTTTCTGGTTCGCAAGAAGGACAAGAACGAGTTCAGGCCCATTCTGGATTTGCGACAAGCAAACAAGTGGATTCGCAGAAGAGGAATTTCGCATGCTGTCTTTGCATCAGGTTTATACTCAGCTGCAACAGGGAGATTGGCTCGGTGCCATAGATCTACAGGATGCATACTCCCATGTGCTCATTGCACACAAACACAGGAAGTTCCTGCGATTCCAAGTCGGCGCCCATCATTATCAGTACACAGTACTGCCAGTCGGGCTGAAGTCTGAGCCCAGACCATTCTCGAAGTGCATGGCAGTGGTAGCTGCACGCCTGAGGAAAAATTAGGTGGTTTCTCTAACCGTACCTGGACGATTGGTTGATCAAGGCCTCCTCCTTCTCGGAAGCTCAGGCACACTTCCAGAGGACGTGCGTTCTCTTGAACGAGCTGGGGTTGCACATCAACATGTCCAAGTCTGTCCCGATTCCGGTCCAGTGCATACAGTAGTTGGGAGCCTCCGTCAAGACGCTGTCAGCAAGCGTGTCTCCTTCGGAGGCGAGACGATTATCTCTCCTTAGGAAGGCTCAGGCTCTTGTGACCGCCCCATCTACAACAGTGAAGACGGTGTCTTCTCTACTGGAGTTAATGACCTCTTGTATATTCCTCACACCACACGCACGGCTGCTCATGAGACCTTTGCAGGAGTGCTTGGAGGATCAGTGGGATTAGAGGAAAGGATCTTTGGGCGACAAGATACGACTGTCTCTGCGTGCTCTTCAGTCTCTGAAGTGGTAGTGTTCAGCGGAGAATCTCCTAAGAGGGGTTCCCTTTCACAAGGACATTTCCACACAGACGGTCATGACGGATGCGTCTCCCCACGGCTGGGGGGCGCTTTCCGGAGACTTGCAGATACAAGGAACGTGGTCCCCGATGGAGTCAACGTATCACATCATTTTCCGGGAACTCAGAGCTGTTCACTTGGCACTGAAGGCGTTTCTTCCGTCCTTCCAGACCAACTCTCTGCTTGTACAGACGGACAATACGACCACAATGTATTACCTCAACAAGCAGGGGGGTTCGAGATCGCGCACTCTGTCGCAGGAGGCGCGGGCGATTTGGCGCTGGTTTTTATCCAGAGGACTGACTCTAACGGCTACCCATCTGCCAGGTCTGCAGAATGTTCAGGCAGACGTGCTGAGCAGACTGATTCAGGAAAACCACGAATGGTTCATAAACGACGAAGTACTAGGAGTAGTCTTCGGCAAATGCCGAGACTTCGCCTCCAGGTACTGCCTGCGGGGAAGCTGGGGAATGCATTCTGGATTAACTGGTCGAACAGCTTTCTGTACGCTTTTCCACCCTTTCCCTTGATTCCGGCGGTGTTCATCAAGCTGTCCCAGTCCAGGGCGTGGATGATCCTGATTGCCCCGGAATGGCCCAGACAGTGGTGGTTCACGGACCTGCTTCACCGGTCTCTCCGTCCTCACATACGGCGGCCTTGGAGGCCGGACCTTCTCACAAAGTTCAGGGGGCAGATGTTGCACCCCAACCTCTCGTCTTTGAGTTTGGCTGCATGGCTCCTGAGATAGTGTAATATGGCCATTTGAATCTACCAGAAGTTTGTATGGACATACTGAAGGAGGCTAAGCATCCTTCCACTAGGACTTCTTATGCTTACAAGTGGAAGAGGTTTTGCATCTGGTGCAAGTCCAAGGACCATGACCTGATGACGTGTAAGGAAGATGTCATCCTTCCGTATCTTCTACACCTGGCGCAGTCGGGCCTTAATGTCCAATCCATTACTGTTCATCTTGCTGCGCTGACTGCCTACAGGAAATGCCCTTCAGACTTCCTTCTTCCAGATCCCTGTGATTAAAGACATTTTGGAAGGCTGGAAGAAAGCATTCCCTCCTTCCTGGCTTCCTTCGCCTTCATGGGAATTGAATGTGGTGCTGTCCAGATTGATGAAGGAGCCTTTTGAACCTATTCATAAGGCTTTGTTGCAGCACCTGTCCTGGAAGGCGGTGTTCCTCGTGGCCATCACATCGGCCCGCAGGGGGAGTGATATTCAGGCGTTGTGTTGCCAAGAACCTTATACTGTATTTCATGCTGCTACGGTTGTTACGCATACTCACCCTAAATTTCTTCCAAAGGTTATTTCTGATTTTCATGTCAACCAGACAATAACTTTGCCTACGTTTGTTCAGAATCCTGCATCTCCAGCGGAAAGGTCCCTACATTCCCTGGATGTTAGGAGGGTGTTGGAATTTTATCTGGATAAAACCAGAGATATTCGTGGTTCAGATCAATTGTTTGTCAATTATGGATCAGTCAGGACCGGTCTTGCTACCTCAAAACAGTCCATCTCTAGGTGGATTGTGTCCTGTATACAATTGTGTTACCAAAAGGCTAATACGACCTTAGGAGGTAAACCTAAGGCTCATTCCACCAGGGGCAAAGCTGCCACAACTGCTTTGCTACTTAATGTTCTGATTGCAGAAATCTGCAAGGCCGCCACTTGGAAGTCGGTCCATACCTTTGCTAAGCATTACTGTCTGGACACTGATGCTAGGGCAGATGCTCCGGTTGGGCAAGCTTCGCTGCGAAATCGGTTCGCACAGTAGTGGTGTTATTTCTCGGTTCTCCACCGCCGCTTTGGTGTGGGGATGGGCTTGCCATTCTATTCACTAGATTATGACTATACACAGAGATCCCCTACTACAGAAGGAGTAGTTTCTGTCCTGTAACTCCAGTTCTGTAGTAGGGGTATCTCTGTTATAGTCATAAGCGCCCGCCCTCCTCCCCGGTGGAGAGAGATATTCATGTAAGAAATGCTACAGGTCTGGCGTGTTACGCCTTCAAAAAGAACTGAAGGTGAAAGGGACCTGCACTGCATTCTGGGATACTGTGAGGCTTCTGGAAAGTTCTCTTAAAGGCACAGTATCCTGTTTTGAGCCACAAAACGAAAATGGCGCAAGTCCTACGAACGAAATGGCGAGTCCTGGAACGAAAATGGCGCAAGTCCTACGACCCTATCAGCAAATCAGCCTATAAAACGGCATTAAATAAATTTCAAAAACTTAAGAGGTCCACAATGAGAGCTTACTTTTCTAAACTTATCCAACAGGCGGAGAATTCCTCAAAAACCCTCTTCACTATCGTTAAGGATTTTGTGAATCCGCCTGCCCTGAAAGCCCAATCTACTCCCACACAGGGTCTCTGCAACGGACTATCCGATTTTTTCCAGGAAAAAATCATCAAACTATCGTCTTCCTTTGAGCCCGTACCTTCCAGCCCCCAGCTGGGTCCATCAGACACCCAGCTCTGCTCTTTTAATTCCTTTGCTGAGCTGACCTCAGATTCAGCCCTGTCACTTTTAAACCAGGTGAAGACTGGATCTCCTCTGGACCCAGTTCCTGCGAAAGTGATGGTCAATCTAGCTCCTGTTTTAATCAACCCTCTCCTCGCTATATGGAACTCTTCTTTGAATCATGGGCATTTCCCTTCAGTTTGGAAACAAGCCAGGCTGCTTCCTATTCTAAAGAAACCAGATGCAGACCCTTCCCAATTTAGCAATTACCGTCCCATCTCCCTTCTACCTAAACCTGCCAAAATTCTGGAGAAAGTGGTCCAGAAACAACTGGCCCTTTATCTAGAAACTAACCAGCTGCTGCATGATTCACAGTCCGGTTTTAGAACGGGATACAGTACTGAGACTGCTTTGCTAGAGGTATCGGAGACGATTAGGGAATCGGTGGACAGAGGCGAGGAGGCCATGCTAGTCCTCCTGGACCTGTCCGCCGCATTCGATACTGTGTCTCATGATATCCTGGTGACTAGGTTGCAGCAGTTGGGGATCGGAGGCACAGCCCTGGCCTGGATCAAATCATTTCTCACAGGGAGATCTCAAAGGGTACTTCTCCGTCCTTTTGAGTCAGATGACAAACCCCTTCTTTGCGGGGTGCCTCAGGGCTCTGCCTTGAGCCCTCTTTTGTTCAACGCGTATGTGGGCCCTCTTGCCAGGGTAGTCGAATCGTGGGCAGTCAGGGTGGTCTCTTACGCTGATGATACCCAGCTCATTTTTTCTTTTAGAGACCATTCTGACTCGCATTTTTCCAACTTTCGAAACTGCCTTGGCAACATCTGCACCTGGATGGCTTCCAATCATCTGGCCCTTAATACAGACAAAACCGAGGTGCTTTTCTTTAGTCAGAAACCAGCCCCCCCAGCCAACCTGTGGTGGCCTACGGTGCTGAACCCCCCTCCCAATCCAGTAGAGTCAGCCCGTAATCTCGGCTTCCTTTTCGATAACACCTTGTCCTGCAAAGCCCAGATTAACAAAGTCACCGCAGCTTGCTTTGGCAAATTGCGCATGATCAGGAAGATCTTCCCTTACCTTCCCCAGACTTCCCGTAAAACAATTGTCCATGCTCTCATTACGGCACATCTGGACTACGCCAACAGCCTATATGCTGGAGCCCCCCTCTATCTCATTGACCGATTACAAATCGTTCAAAATTCGGCTGCCAGGCTTATTGGAAACATCCCTGCCCGCAACTCAGTCAAAGCATATCGGAAAGATTTACACTGGCTCCCTATCGCTCGTAGAGTTCAGTTTAAAATCCTTACCCTTGCCTTTCGAGCCATTCACGGAATTGGCCCATCCTATCTGAGCCAAAGACTCAAACTATCGAAGTCTGATAGAAACCTAAGGTCCAATAACCTACGTCTACTGGTTGTTCCCAGATTCAGGCTAGCCCGGAGCGGTGGCAGAACGTTCGGTGTGACGGCGGCTAAATTCTGGAACGACCTCCCTCTGGACCTTAGGTTTATCGAGTCTGAGCAGATCTTCAGACGCAATTTAAAAACTTGGCTGTTCACCCAACCTTGAGTAGGAGGGCTTCTGCTACACTGGGCTGGAGGGTTGGACCCCGGGTTGCCTCCTCTGGTGATATTCTTGCTCTCTCAGCGCCGGGACACCCCCGACGGGGGTAGCTGCGCGCTTTATAAGCTTCTTAAATAATAATAATAATAATAATGGCAGACTATGGGGCTTGTCTGTCCACTCCTTCCTCTCTATCATTCCAGAGGGTTTTGCTGTTAAAGGCAAGGTTTTCTCTGTGGAAAACCCTGGACAGGCTGTGCTGTTGTGGTTTTTGGTGGAATTTCTAGTTGAAGTATTGGACAGTGTAGCCTGTGGATATAGGCTGCATTATCTGTCTTTAAATTCTCTCTTAAGTGTCTATGCAGGTCTGCATGTTTTGTCAGCTTAAGAGATTATTTTTGATTGCTCCGGGGTCCGCGCACATGGGCGGGACTATTCACTAGATTATGACTATAACAGAGATACCCCTACTACAGAACTGGCGTTACAGGACAGAAACTACTCCTTTTATGACGTTCAGAATTCTGTTTATAAATATATTGTTGTGCATGGCCTCTAATACTGGCCTTACAAGTGTCCCAAACACAAATGTGAGAGGCCGTATGAAGATTTGTTTTAATAAATTCCCTCAGATGCACCCTGAGCTGAGAAATATAGGTCATATCGGTCAGTAGATAACGGGGGAATGAAAACAATCTCGGAGTATTTTGGCCCTCAGAATAACTATAGGTTAGTAAAATAGGGTTGTGATCCGAGGACACCCGGGGGCAGATTTCCATAGAGCTATTCTGGATTATTTGATCCGTAGCCCATGCCATGTCAATGCGTGAACAAAGTTTGTGAGGGGCTGAGTAGAACGTATAGCCGGGTATGTCTGGATAAAGAGAGCGCCATACATCTTTAACATTATGTACTCTACTGATATCTAGAATAGCAGCCCTTACTTTATGCATACGCTGAAAATTACCCAACCTTGTTGTATCCTGCTGGTAGTCCATAATGCAATTAAAATCCCCCATCATAATAAGTTCTCCCTCCCACCTCAGCAGTTCCAAATTTAGTTCATCAAAAATAAAAGCTTCATCCGTATTAGGGCCATAGATTCCACAGAGAACATATTTATGGTTGCCAATACAAACTTGCGCTATCACCCAACGACCCAGTTTATCAGTACCAGATTTGATCATTTCAATTCTAGATCTTTTGTCTTTTAATATAGCAACTCCCCTAAGCGAGGTCTGCTGAGAAGAACAAGCTACAACCTCATAGCCCAGCTGGTTAAGTAGCTTTCTATAATTATAAGAAATGTGTGTCTCTGATAAAAAAATTAGCTGAGGATTGTACAACCTTAATTCTTCAGAAGTAAGTCTTCTTTTGTTCTTGCTATTTAGGCCCGATACGTTCCACGCTAGACACTTTAATACATGCATTTTAATTGATAATTTAAACCGGCTTTGCCATACTGTACATATTTGAGCAAAAAGCATAATAACCAACAACAAAATCTTCCTTTGAGATTTAAACCTTCCTCACAAAGTGCCATCTTTTGGAATTTTTTAACCCTACCCCTAATAGCTACCCCTCGGAGAACCTGGGCCCACCCCTCCCCCCTCCTCCCTCAACCCAGAACCTGAGGGAGCCCCCTCCGTGACTGCTGCCATTGAATGGGCAGCTAAAACACAGCGGCACCAGAGCCCCGGGACCACCCACCTTTCTTTTACAAACATCAACAAAATAAGAAAAATAAGTACTTTAATTGTTGCTCCCTCCAAACTAAGAAAGTCAGAATTTTAGCTCAGAGCTTAGCTCAATTTAGACAACATTATCTCTGCCTCCTTCTCACCCGAGAAGTAATAGGTATGAGCTCCTTTAATGACTTTTAAACGACCTGGTTCCTGCAGAAAAGCTTGTCCCCCAATAGCTTTAAAGGGGTCTATAACATTTTTTAATCTCCACCTCCTATCCATTATAGGTTTGCTCAGATCTGAGCGTACAAATAAAGACATATTCTCAAACTTGATAGGAGAGTTTGGGCGTGCTTTTAAAGCTACTGCCTCCCTTAAGAGAAAATTCCCAAAATAAATAATAAAAGGCCTTGGGTATTTACTTTCCCTATTCTTCTGAAATGGGGGAAGGCGATGCGCTCTCTGGATCTGGGAGTCCCAATCAGCTAAATCAGGTAAGGCTTTGTTTAGTAATTTCACCATGTAAGTCCTTGAGTCCGACCCCTCAACCCCCTCCGGAATACCAAAAAGTCTCAGATTTGATCGACGTTGGCGGTTCTCCAAGTCCTCGACTTTCAGCTCTAAAGCGAGGATCTGGCTCTCATGGTCATTCAGAGCTGTTTCAGTGTGAGCTGCACTCTCTTCGATACCAACAACAAGATCCTCTATTTCCTGTGACATCCCACCTAGCTTGGATGTCATTTCTGTCAGTGTCTTCTGAAGCTTAGTATTGTCTCCCCGTAGTTGCAAAAAGTGTTCCTGCGCCTCAGCACTGTGGCTAGTTAAAGTGTGTAGAATAACCTCAAAAGGGGACATTTCAGAGTCACGTTTCTCCGTGTTAGCTGACGAGATGTTGTAAGGGGAGTCCGGGTTATCAGAGGGCATGCATGTCGATAAGCTAGGACCATGGCTAGATGTTTCAAGCCTCACAGGGGAAGTTATCAATCCTGAGCTTAATACCGTATTAGTAGGACTAGGTAGCGGGGCAGTATCTGTATCCACAGCTGGAGCAGGGGGAGTTGGGGGGTATAGGTGGGGGTCCGCACTGTTTTTCTGAGATTCGTCAGCAGGAAGAGTGGAGCCCGATAATCGAAGGGTCATATTTTTCACTAGTCCCTTGGCCTGAATCCACTTTCTAAGAGGACTTTTATCCAAATTTATATATTTTTTCATAGCTGAAGCGGTGTTACTCAAGGATAGGCCCTCTGCTGGTGATATTTTACCTTTCTTGCTTTTGGCCTTTTTCTTTTGTTTAGCTTTGCTCCTCCGATCCGCCATATATTTGGCTGTGGAGGCTCTAACCCCGTCCCATGATCCTCTCCCTCCTCTGTCTCCTCGTATTCCGAGTCCTCATGAGAGCTGCCTCCTGCCCCTTCGCCTCCACCTTCGTCTCCATCATCACCATCCTGATCCCCCTCCCCCACTATGGGACTTGTTACAGTCACAGTCCTAGTTACAGTCACAGTCATAGTAGCTGAACTGGCAATGTTTTCCCCAGTAGGAGATCCTAAGCGGTTCTCAGAGTCCAATTCCAATTCCGGCTCCCCAGGTTTTGTTGCTTCTTGAGGAGTATTGTCCAAGCCCCCTCTTAGCTCTACTCTTTCTGCTTGTGCTGACATGCTAATAAGATTGATTTTGTCAGATGGTGAGGTTCGATTGATTCCTTCTTTTTCCTTTTCCTTTCTAAATCTATAGGAACTCTCCGTTTTTTTTCTGAAATAGAGTGCAAATTGCTTGCTTCAATCGCACTAACAGGACAGCTGCCATCAATAATCAAAATAGGAGGGTGCAGTACCAGTTTATTCATTCCAATGGCTCCAGCTGGTGACTTTGCAGACAGTTTTGTTGTAGTGATCGGCATGTTTGCAGAAGCAGAGGCGGACACAGCTGTAGAAGGAGCCATCAATGGCGTCGATAGCGTTGCTACTTGGTCGGTTACCACAGTTTTAGCTGTCCGAGTGGATCTAGGAGCATTTATAGGAGCCATTTCATCCGCTTTCTGTAGCTTCGGTAAGCTCTTCTCCTTCTCCTCCCCGCTTTCCGCTGTCCGGGGCGCTCGTCCTCGGCTAAACCGCCAGCCTGACCAGCCGTAGGCCGATCCCTTGCTTAGATAGGCCTGGCGCAGGGTGGATTGTTGCACCAAACGGCGAATCAGCCAAAGCCAGAGCATTCAGCACCCTCCAACAAGCCTTTTCCTATGTAGTAAAGTAATAAGGTGACTGTGCTGCCTGAGAGTACCAACTGTCCTTTAAACACAGTTCACAGCTGAAAACAGAAAACTTGCCGGCTGGTCCATGATGTAGAAAAGCTCAATGTTGAATCAGCATGTTCTTTACCAAAAGCTCACATAGGCTATTCCACTTGCATTATGGTACTTGCAGTGTTGTTTCTTTAAACGGACAAAGCGTTATGTCCCCTGAGTGCAGAAAAATATAGGCACGGCACATATTCAGCTTGGGTAAACATGTAGAATGTCATGTTAGTACCTTTTATTGAGTTTCGTTTTGTCGAGTTTGAAAAACCACCCGCATCTGATCACGAGTGTGCTCTGCCCTCTCGTTCATCAGCAGCGTCTCACTGCCGGCTTCTCTCTGTCGGCTCTCTCCGCTGCATCAGAGCCCTCAATGGAGATCACCGTGATAATGCTGGGTGACAGAACCGGAGATTTTCCCAAACTCCAGAAACCTCAGGTATAGTGAGGTACTGGGTATAAATATGTTCGGATTGTTTCCGGCATCGAAAACTGGTAAATCCACGGGAGCCCCGGCGGCAACTGTGCTCTGCGGCGTCCTCATTCCGCCATCTTGGACCCGCACCTCTTCTGGACCCGCTTTTTTTGTGACACATATTTGAGAGGATTACATTCTGCACTGCAGTGTTCTAGCTGCTCAGTAGATCATGCTTTGCGTTTTTGTTATGTTGTCATGCTCCTTAAAATGGTGGTTCTTGTAGACCATGCAAAAGGCATGAACTGTAGAGAGCAAGAAAGTAAACCTGTTTTGAAAAAAATGCTTGCATCTTGGTCAATGCTCGTTCATTCGGGAAGGTTAAGCAAGAAAGTGAGACAATTTCTCAGGTCAGGGTGCAGACGAACGGAAACATGACCTCTGTAGCTTGTTATTCCAAACAAACAATGTGCTGAATAGTCCTACATAATCAGCTGGAGCAGTAGACAAGATGCACCTGTGGATGGAGTGTTGCCGATTGGGACAATGGGTGGCGTGAGTGAAGATTCATGCTTGGATGTCAGCATGCAGAGAGGATGTTAGGACTTTCTTTGACTGGTCAAGGGAGGTAGACATGACCACGCCGCAACCATTCAATGTGAAGGGAGATACCTTAGACCGGTATTAGTAGGTCTGCGACCAAAGCCACAGAACTGGAGTCCTGCCTTTCGATTAAGCAGCTTGATTACATTATCCGATCTTGGGTAATTTGCTTACTTTTCCTGTGCTTCATAATTTGCCGGCATGAAAAAGAGATTGAAAACCAGTATAACACCTATTTTTGAATGTGAGGCATTATTGTTCAACAAAGGCTTGGAGATGCTTGAATAAGTTGATAAACTAGGTAAGTTTAACTTTATTTAGCATTGTTGACTATCTTACATTTGATGCAAGCCCAGAACATGCAAGCTTGGAACATTACATTGGTTTAGGAACGAGTTTGCCGTGTTGTGTTTAACAAGTTGTCCTATGTGTGATTAGTCAAGCTTGACTTCAAATATCTCAGAGCTTGTTATTAAAATAATATGATGAAGAGGGAGTGTCAGAGGTTGAAATTAATTTAGAATTGACTAGTTGCATTGTGAGATTTCTTCAAAAATACAGAACCCCCACTTTTGCCCTCAAGGAGAGAACAAGGAAGACTGTCCCCTGATGGCAGACCTTGCATATTCATTCTATTGCTTGCTGCCTAGTAAATGTTCTGGACAGTCATTGTGCAGTCCCCCGGTCAAACCTTCAGGGGTTTCAAGTTTTAATTGCACTTACAACATATTAGGAGTTTTGTATAGTATCATGTGTTCACTCTTTGCAAGTTCAAAGCACTGATCACTGCAGAAACAGCTTGATTGTAGGATGGGAAAGATACTGTCCTGTCGAACATGGTCAATAACCACATGTGTTGTTCGTCAGCACCACCGTTTGTGACCTGAAGGCTACGCGGAATGAGTGCATCAGCACAAGCCATGAGGTAAAACATATAATGTTTAAATAACGTTTCATTTTTGGGTACGTTTTACTCCCACGTAGTCCCTGTGCACAGATGGCTGCCTTGCCAGAGTGCCTGTCGTGGCAGCTTGGAGGCATAAGCTGTTGTACATTTAGATTAAAGCACTTTGGATTTAAGATGCTTACCAGGTCACAGCCGCTGCAGAGGTATAGACAGACTATTAGATGCCCAGAGGAAAATAACCAAGGTAAGGTTAGTTGGAGGCACAGAAATATAACATGCATTTTTCTACTGTAATACTTAATTATACATTCTAAAGTCGAGGTCCCCTATTCCCTTATCTTCAACTGGCCTTTGCTTATCAGCAACTGACCCAGTTTCTCAAAATAGGTTTCTAGGACATCTACGTCCTCTATCAGCAATAAGAGACATTTCAACCACAATGCCACATGATGGCTAAAGTGTCACTTTTTATACATCCTGATTGTGCTCAAACAACTCCTCTAGAGTACTTGTAATTTGCAATGCCAGATATCTCAAAGGTTGCGTGAATACTTCCAATGCTGCTCTCATCCCTTGGTTACGGAGGAGCCCGACAATTTCAGGACTTATTTATTATAGTTTATCTTAAAGCATGCTCACAGCATGAAGCTGTTTACTACCTCCAGCATTCAGGGATCAGGTATTTGTTGCATATAAAACAATAGGAACCAGATATTGCTAAGTCATCTGTATTTTCCACGTCTCTTTGATAGCACATTCCAAAAACACTTTCTATGTTTCTCACACTAGTGATTCTATTACAGCCACAGACGGTATTGATCATGTTATTACTCTCACCCGATTCCCCTCCACAGTGCCCACCTTTGAGACAGAACCTTGAGGTGTTTGACCCGTGCTATTGGAAATGTGTAGAGGAGTTCAGTGCATTGCTTTGATGATGGTCCCATCAACATCTTACTCCGTATTCGAAACAGATACCAGGTTCAGTTAAGGAAGCATTGTTTTGGAGTGAGGCCTTGGTACTCCAAACTGGTAATGTCAGCTCTTTACTTGGCTCTCAATTATGACATTTCTATGCCTGTTTATTGAAGTTTCCAACCAGTCGCAGACTGAGTTAGCAAGGAGATTGGGAACTGTTGTAAGATACCTCCTTACCAATATATTACTCGGCATTTATTGTGAAATGTGTTGTGCTGGAGCTCTAGCTGCAATATTACCTTTCCTCAGGACCACCTTAGGATTCCTGCTCTTCATTAGTGACCTCATCCTGATAACACACTAGAGCCGCCGCTTGATTGTGATTCAGAAGGGTTCTTTACCCAGCCCATGGGAAGGATCTGTCCTAACTGACAATGTTTGGAGGCCTGGGAATCTAGGCCAGTCTGGTGCCTTAAAGTAAGAGTCAAAAGTATACTCTAACGAGGGGGATGCTTTTCTGTCTGGATTTTTCTTTTTTAAAGGATAGTTAAAAGTGTGTTTCATCCTAGTTGTTAACTGACAGTTTTTAATTCTAATTCTGTTTCTGCATATGGTATTTCTGCAGTTGAAAGCTAGCCAAAGGCAGTAGAGCGCGTTGCAGGGTCAAAGGCAAAGTTACAGTCAACGAGTGATAGGAGAGGTAGATGGACAGGTAATGCTTTCGGCTGTAGTGCTCTTTAAAGAGGTGACTCTTCAACCTTTCCTAAGTGTGAAACTTTGCTTTAGTTTGGCCTATGTTTTCCGAATCCAAAGTGCTTTTGTCTAAATGTCTTATAGTAATAATGAGACCGTCATTTAGCTTTGAAAAAGGGCTTAAATTAATCTTGTATGAAAACATATTGTATGTTTATGAATTCAATAAATACAGTACTGATGAACAAACCAGGACTGTAAGTGAGAAAAACGTCTTGGAGATAAATCCAGGCATACTTTGTTATTTATTGATTTTGTAGGTTAGGAAGATAATACTATAATCATATGAAGGCAATAGGAATGAAAATTACCATGTCATGTGCTGTCTGATACGGAAAGGCAGTTTGAAAAAGAGTGGAGTAAAAGGAAGGGTGAGAAGAGGGGCAAGCAGAGTATGGCAGAGAGAGGAGGAGACAGAATGTGAGGTAATTAGGAACCTCTCTCTCTACATTTCAGCCAGTCAGCGCACCTTAAAAACCTGATATAGTTTTCCTTGAAAATTGTTATATTCATAATATATTTTATTACAAGTGACATATTCTTTTTTTTTTTAAGAGATTTATTTTATTTTCACCTGGTATAAAGTTACAAAGCATTCAAATATTATTTCAATTCATCAAGTTCATCAAGTAAATGCATAATCAAACAGAAACAGCAAAATCAAAGAAAAAAAGGAAAAAAAAAAAGAAATCATATTTCATGTTATAAAATAACACTACTAAGCAAACATAAAAAAAATCAGAAAGAATCAGATGTAAATGTCAATTCGGTTCTAAATTCCCCCAGATTCTCTCATATTTCTGCAGCGATTTGACACCCCTAAATTCTGCTAACATATATTCCATGGTTTTGATTTCATTAACCAAGTACCACCATTCCAGAGCGTTGGGTGGGTTAGGGTTGATCCAGGCCCTAGCTAAAGTTAGTTTGGCACAGGAAAATAAAATGGATAACAATACATGGTGTGATTGATTTGTAAAATGTGGACCTAATATTACCATAGGGGCTGTTATTGGTGAACTGAGAACATTTTTTATAGCTAAAATTTTCCCCACTTCCCAGAATTTCCCAAGTTTTGGACATGAAAACAGCATATGTACGAGATCTGCCGCGTATTCATCACATTTCGGGCATTTGGTTTTCTCACCCAAGATGTTGTTTGAAGTCCATTTAGAAAACTTTTCTGGGGTATAGTATAACATATATATAGTTCTATATTGCTGTAGCCGTAAACTAGACGATCTTACATGATAATGAATATTGGTGTAAGATTTGCTTATTTGTTTTCCTGATATGTTAGTTCCTAGTTTTAAATTCCATTTATTAGCTAGTACTTCGTTATCGTCAATTCTTAAGCCTATAAAGAATTTGTATGCCGAGCTGATTATTGATTTCTCTTTTTTAGAGTTTAAAATGTCCCAAATACCCCCGCTCGACAAGGTTTTATTTCTATTCTTCCGCACAAGGAAGTCGTATATTTGCATGTATTTAAACTCATGCGTGTCGAGCAGACCATATAGTTGTTTTAAGGTGCGAAAATCCATTATGCCTTGGGAATTAAATATATCCCCTAGTACCGCAATTCCTTTCGATTGCCACCTTCGAGATTCCCCATCACTGAATATGCTAGGCAGTCCAGGATTGTCCCATAAGATTAATTGGGTATGAAATATGGTGCTTTTACAGTAGATAAGTATATCATTCCATATTTTTACTATATCCCGCGCGGTCTTAAATTTAACCCTCTTGTAGAAGTTGGGGTCTGTAATACGAAGTAAAAATTGTTTGGAATCTCCCTTTAATAATAAATGATGGTAAAAAAGCAAGTCCTCTGTATCCAGTAACGATCTAATACGTCTTATAAAAGAGGCCCAGAAGTAAAGTTTCATGTCGGGAAAATTGAGACCGCCGGATCCGATTTGGTTTTTTAACATCTTTAGCGATCTCCTAGCCTTCTTGTATCCCCAAATAAAGTTACAAAAGACGCTATCTAATTGTTTTAAAAAAAGCCTATTCTGTGCCAAAGGGATTGATCTGAATATATATAAGTATTTAGGTATAATTTTCATTTTTGTTAGATTTATTCTACCGATTAAATTTAGTGGAAGTCGATGCCATTTTTTTACGTTCTAAATGGTAGTTTTCATTAGTTTATTATAATTAATATTATTTAGTTCTTTAATATTTGAGGTGATTTGTACTCCAAGATAGGTCGCAGTCTTACAAATTTCAGGCATTGGTTGAGGGGGAACAAAATTAGCTATTATTTGAGTTTTATGAGCATTTAGTTTGTAGCCAGATACGTTGCCAAATTTGGATGTTTCCAAGTTGATTGCTCTCAAAGAGTCAGTAACTTCTGTCGAATAAATAGCGATGTCATCCGCATATGCAGTAATTTTTAAGCTCTGCCTGCTAGTTTTAAAGGGTATTATTCCTGGTTGATTATCCAAAGCTTTTAAAAACGGTTCCAGTGAGAGGGCAAATAATAAAGGTAATAGGGGGCACCCTTGACGTGTGCCTCTCTTGATTGAAAAATAATTTGACGTAAGACCCCCATAGCTAGTATATGCGGATGGGTTGTCATAGAGTGCCCGAATCCCATTTAAAAAGTTTCCGCCGAACCCCATATATCCCATTATGTGCCATAGATAGTCCCACCCCACCCGATCGAATGCTTTTTCGGCGTCAAGCATTATCATAGCTAGGGGAGTAGACTCTACCTCTGCTATGTCAAAGGCTGTTATTGCCGTGTTTACATGGGCTGATGTGTCCCTCCCCGTTACAAACCCGTGTTGTTGCGTGCTTACAATTTTAGGCATTAGTGGTGCAAGTGACATATTCTAGGCATCTTGTGATAAGTAGGTTTGCATTTTATTGACCAAGATGCTGTGATGTGATTAGCCACAGAATGCATGCTTTTTGATAGTTATGTTGGCTTATTAGGTCAAATCCTACCAGACACTTTATCTGAATGATTGTGAAAGGCATATTAGGGACAAGCTGAAAGGTTCCCTAAGAATGCATTCTGCCCTTTACTTACCATTGACTTTGTGTTTTGTAAGTAACATTTTCTTGCTTTCTATTTGTTGGCATTATTTATTTTAGACTGTTTAGAATGTGTGTGTCCCTCCCTTGGAGTATTGCCTGGTTACCAACCCTTTGACTGGCTCCTTCTGTTCCTCCACAAGTGCTTGCTTTCTGGGAACAGTTTTTTTTCCTTTTTTGTGAGACACTCCAGGGGATGTGTGTTCAGTTGTTTGACTTGAAAGCTAGTTCAGGAAGTAGCAAACCTGCTGATGGGATATCTGGTTGGCTAGGGCTTGCGCCTAAGTCAGGGAGAAACCACCACTCTAGTCAGGGCAAGGGAGTTACACGCTGAAGATAACCCCTGCTCATTCCCTTGGTAGCTTGGCACGAGCAGTCAGGCTTATCCTAGAGACAATGTGTAGTGTGTGTTTGCGCAACACACACACAGCAGCAACACACTAGGCACACTACAAAAGGAACTCCATAATAATCACACATATACACTGTGCCAACTGGCACAAGGTAATAATTTACAGGGGATTATATACATGACGGAGCCAATCAGCACACTGTCAGAACCATCACAAAGCACAAGTAGTAAAATTAACACAACCAGTAACTACTGGTACAATAATGAACTCCGGATTATCACTAGCAACATAAACGCATTATGTCTGCATCACATTAGGCATAAAACACATTATGAATAAACATCATAAGCATAAACACATTATGCAATCTCAGTAGGCATAAACACAGTATGCAATAGGCATCACAGCCTTGCGCCCTACCAACACTGACCAACTGGCCTTCTGTGGGGCTCAAATGCACTTTGTCTCGAAAGTCAGGGCACTAAGCTGCCACATGCAGCCAGGTGCAGGCCCACCAGGCCAGCACCAGCAATGAGGGTAATGCACTGGGGCAGGGGGGGTGCAGCTCACCCCTTCCTCATCAAGAAAAGAAAATGCCCCACGTTGCATCTGCCCGTGCTCTTGCGGTGCAGCTGGAAAAGGCTAAATGATCACTGGCACCAACTGTGCCTCTTAGGTCCCACTCCGGGACTCAAGGAACCGAAATTGCCCCAAAAATGAAATCAGCACTGGCACCACGGTGTCTTGGAGTGCCAACACTGCTCTGCTTAGCCCCCACTCACCGGTGCTTCTCCTGGTGTCTTTGTGGCACCCGCTAATACTTCTCGTTCTGGCCCCCACTCACCGAGGTCTCTCCAGACTCTTCCGGTCTCTTCGGGGCAGGGGAAAAGGCACCGACAATGTGCCTCGCAGGCTCCCGCGTCCTCCGCGGATGCCCCAAGGCGGGGTAGGCTCCCTCCGGGAGGCGGACTGTGCGGAGTCTCTTGGCCACAGAGGCGGGGTAGGCTCCCGCCCTCCTGCCTTCCTTCCGGCTGGGAACTTCCTCTTCTGGGCCCACCCCCAGTCAGGCAGCTTGCCTGGCTTCTGGGCCGCCGATCTCGGTGGATACTTCTTGGCGGCTCCTTACAAATGCGGGGTAGGTTCTCACTTCTCAATGCTGGCAAATGCGGGGTGGGCTTCCGCTAACAGGAGCACGAAAATGTGGGGTGTGCTCCCGCTGTACCGATGGAGGCACCAGCGTGCGGGGTGGGCTCCAGCTTCCTGGAGGCACGGGGAATCCCCAAGCCGGGACTCCCTCCACATGTTACAGCCTCACCCTGCAGGCCACCCACGCTTCCTGGAATAAAGATATAGCGCTTACGAGGTGCTAAGCCCCCAAAAGTTCCAGGGCAAAGGCTGTGCCCAGGCAGCCCAGCTCACAGGGCCAGCCAGCAGGGAGGCAGTCCCTCATGGCGGTTCCTCTTGGGGCCTAGCAGCAGCAAGTCCCCAAGTAACACAAGGCAGCACACTCTCATGTGGTCACAGCCCCAAAATTTATGGGACATTTTCCTTTGTCTGCTCTGGCACAGGGCTTGGGGGAACCAGCCTCAGCTGGTTCTGGGTGGTGTTGAAGCACTCTGTTTACCAGGCTTCCGCCCTCCTTTGTCAGATGGAGCTCGGTCTGCAGACACACCACAGGGGGGCAGAGCCAGCATTCACCTAGGCAGGCACAGACCTACTCAGGGTCAGGGGACTACTCCTCCCACTACTCCAAATGCAGATCACCTATTCAGCCTAGCGCTGACTCACCCTGCCCTCCCTGGAGCCACACACCTCACCAGCTCCTGTCACTTCAGCACCAGACATGCAATACACATCAGGCAGGCAGACACATAGCACACAGAAATGCCAACTTCTAAAAGCTGCATTTCTTAAATAGTGAAAATAAATCTGTGCACACCATGGCACAGCATTTATTATTACTATTCCAAACATATATCAAACTTGACCACGCTGCTCCTCTCATATCAGGAATTACCACTGAAACACTTATTAGGGAATTCCCAATGCATTCCTATGAGAGGGCAGCCTCACAGCACTGAGAAACCAAAATGGCTGTTTGTCACTACCAGGACATGTCATGCACTTAAGGTACATGTCCTACCTTTCACCTACAATGCACCCTGCCCATAGGGCTAGCTAGGACCTACCTTAGGGGTGACTGACATGCAAGAACAGGGGGGTCACAGTGGCAGTAACACTACACTCACAGGCCCTGCAAAGGCAGAGGCTTGAGACAGGTTTGAAAGGCTACTTTGGTGGGTGGCACAATCAGCGCAGCAAGTCCAACAATAGCATCAAATTTACTGGCCCTGGGTATCTGAGATACCACTTTACAAGGGACTGACAGGTAAATTAAGTATGCCAAACAGGTGTAGACGAATCTTACCATGTTTACCACAGAGAGCACATACACCTTACACTGGACAGCAGTGCTAAAGTGCCCAGAGTCCTAAAACCACCCACGCCATGTCAGAAACAAGCATTTACAATGCAATGGTCTCAGCATTATTAAAGGTAGAGCTATTGGCATTGCTCATGACATTTCTTTTCATATTTTTTTAAAACATAAATAAATGGTATTGTCATTTACAATGGCAATAGGTTAGCATTAGAGAGTGTCTGGGAATACTCTCTACTACTGTCTAATGCTCACCTATTGCCATTGTAAATGACAATACCATTTATTTATGTTATAAAAGAAAATGAAAAAAATATCATGAGCAATGCCAATAGCTCTACCTTTAATAATGCCGAGACCATTGCATTGTAAATGCTTGTTTATATATGTCATGTCAGGATCATTATTCTTATAATTGCCAAATCAAAAGATCAATATCTTGAAAAATGTTAAATCAATAACAAATAATGCTGTTATTTTAACATGATAAACAACGAAGTGATGTCCAGAAGTGACATGCAGGCCAAATATACATGTTTCTCAGGGCAATGTTAGAACTATGAAGTGAATAAACTGCAGAAATGTGAGCCGAAAGATCTCCAAAATTGTGAAAAAATGAGAAATGAGAAAAAAGAAAAAACAAGAATAGGTGACCATGTTGAAGTCAACAGTGCCTCTCAACTTTCTCATGTGGTTACCTGTAAGTAAGAAATTTCAGAAATGAAGTTGTGACTACAGTGGATTTTGAAATAGGTAATTTACTTTTCACGCACATAGTTCATTGGTAGCAAGTTGTTAGCGGATATCTCATTTATGGTTGCATTTTTCTTATAACCTTTAGCTTTTAACAGTGGAACTGCAACAGTAGTCGACTTGGTGGTTACAGCTCAACAGTAAGTTGAAGTTTTAGCCTTTCACGGGTGTTTAGGGAGTGGTGGTTTTTGGTAGTTAACTTTTCACATGGCCACAGGTAACCACCTGAGAGACTTGAGAGGCACGGTGGTTCACGGGCAGCCAAACTTGTAATAAGGCTATAAGTCATCCCATGTTTTGCACATTCAGTTCTTTTTCTCATACATTCATTTTATACAAAAACATTTTTTACCTTAGGATGCATTTTGTAATGCTTTCTCATAACTCCAGGGAAACCCTAACACCAATATGACCTCATAATACCTTTTATCACCCCACACACCTCAGAATGACCAGTACACGTTCATTAGTATCACACCTTCACAATTACTACCAAAACCACAGCAACAGTACTACTTCTACCAGTATTGTCACAACCAATATGATAACCACCAATTTCAGCAATTTAACCACCTCCATTTGATGCCACCAATACTACCATAAATGCCAATGATAACACCACAAATACTAATACCACAATCACCATCAGTAACAGTAATACCACTTTTTAGTATCTCCAATACTACCACCATCAATACCACCACAGCAGCACCACTACCACTATTACCAGCACCACAAGCATTGTGTTAGGAATATGTGGATGGTACGTACACAACACAAGAAGTATTTGGGGGTTGAATCAGTGGAAGAAGGGACAATAAATATCAAGGAAATTCATAATACTAAACCGCTAATGTTAGACCAACCTTTTAATTACTTCCTTTGCTGGAGTTATTTCTACGCCACTAGTTGTATAGCCTTATTTAAAACCTCATGGTATAATGGTCTGATGGCTTTTGTCAGGCAGTGAGTCGTTAGTTGCACTGTCTTCATCCAATCAGTTTTATCCCATATTTCATCCCTCGTGTTTGTTAAGGTAACCTAAGGTTGCTTGTATTCCCAATTACCTCTTGCTAGTCCTGTATTGTGTGAGCCTTGTTCTCGTTTTTCTCTTAGATTTAGACCAGTGTCTTGTCCGCACATCCTGGGGTGGTCAGCTGCATTCCAGGCGGACTCATGCCTCTCACAGTAATATCCGCTGCTGAAACCAGTAAGCCTTTCTATGAATTGATGTCTTTCTGCTCACTAAGGAACTGTGCTTACCTGTTTCCACTGACAAAGCCAATAGTCCTGGCTTCTTGTCGATATGATGTTACTTGTTGTATCATATATCTGGATGCAATTACAGAAGCAGCAAAATACAAGTCGGGCGGCATACTATGCTAAGTACAGATTTTTAGCATACATGTTTAAGCCACGCCCCTAATTACATTTTCCACGCCACTTTGAGAGACCCCCAGTTTTTTCATCCCACTTAAAGCCCTGGAAAAGGCAACCGTGCTACACGGATAGCAGGAATGTTTCACTGCTTGCTTTTCAGTCAAGGTTTGTTTGTATCTACACTCTGCTGACCTCGTGGTGTGTCTAGGGACCAATAGGCGACAAGCTAGTGTCTTTGTTGTTACTTTTGTGTGTCCAATTCCGAAAAAGACAAAACGCAAAATAAGCAAATGCTGCAGTTTTTGTTTTCGACTGCTGTGTTCTTGAAAATCCAGATGCGAGAGTATCAGGGCTATCACTACCTGTATGAGTGCAGAGTGAGTCAACAGGTGTGCAATTTTTCTAATTTTCCGAAGTTGGAAAAAGCTAGAGGAGATGACAGCTCCCACCTGTCCTTTAAGCGACGGTCGGTATTGAGGATGACCCCTAAGCTTTTTACCGAAGGGGAAGCAATGTGATAAGAGCCCATATCAGTCGGCCAGAAATGCGGGCTCCAACTGAGCTCACTCTTCCAGGGCAGTAATAGTTCCGTCTTGCCTGGATTGAGTTTTAGATGGTTCAGGTCCATCCAACTCCGTATGTGGGACATGGTTGCCCGGAACTGTGCCATTGAATCTGGGGAATTCAGAGGTATTATCAGCTGCAGGTCATCAGCGTAATTAAAAATGGTGATCTTGTGATTTTTTAGGGAGTGTATCAGGAGTCTGAGGTATAAATTAAACAATAGTGGCGACAGTGATGATCCCTGAGGGACCCCACAGAGGGAAGATAGTCTCGGGCGGTAAAGTTTCCAAGTCTTACTGATTGCGTCCGCTCGGTAATGAAGGAATCAATCCATCTTAGAGCGGATCCCCTGAGGCCAGCCTGTTTGACACGGTTCAACAGTATGTTATGGACGACCGTGTCGAACGCGGTCTACAGATCCAGGAGCACCAGGCCCTGGTGGTTGCCTTTGTCCGCATTGAATCTGAGAGTATCCTGAACTGCGAGGATCACCGCTTCCGTTGAGTGTAACGGGCGGAAGCCAGCTTGGTTAGGTTCCAGATAGTCAGACTGTTCGAAGAAATTCGACAAACATCTAGACACGTGAGCCTCTAGTATTTTGGCTATAAAGGGGAGAAGGTAGATGGGCCGATAATTGGACGGGTCCATGGGGTCTTCCCCAGGTTTTTTTATGAGTGGGACGACCGTTGCATTTTTAAAGGTGCAAGGAACCTTGCCCTGTGCGAGGGATTCATTGAGGAAGGGGAGAATGCTCTGGGGTAGGGCCGAGAAGACCTCTTTCATAATATGTGGTGGGCACCTGTCGTAAGGCGACCCAGAGTTTACCCGAGACAGAAGCTCCGAGAGTGTTTTCCGGTCAATAGAAGGGAGGGCATCAAGAGTAAGATGATTATTACAGATGTCATCCAATGGTTCCTGACTGAGGGGGTAAGGGATGCTGTTTTTAATAGCAGAGATTGTATCTATAAAGAACTTATTCAACGTGTTACAGAGTTCCTGGGTGGGGGTCTGAATGGGTGCCGTTCTCTCGCTGATACATAGGTCATTCACTATTTTAGTGAGTAAGAGGAGAGAATGCAGGGCGATTGAGGTGACTATATGAATCTGGATGTTACCACCTACTACCCAGAAGACCGTAGTCAATGCCTTAGTGACATCTCGGCTTGATTACGGTAACATCTTGTACCTGGGCTCAAACAAAGCAGTAATAAGACGTCTGCAACTGGTGCAAAACGCTGCTGCCAGACTGCTTTGCAGAATCCCTAGATCCGCTAGGATCACCAAACATCTTAGGGACCTGCATTGGCTCAGGGTTGAAAACCGGATTCGTTTCAAAACCCTGACCTACCTATTTAAAATCAAAGCTGGCACTGCCCCCAAATACCTACAGGACCTTGCTAAGCCCTACCTCCCCAATCGCAGTCTTCGTTCTTGCACTGCTGCGAACTTTGCGGTACCGAGGTTCAAACGGGCTAGAATAGGCGGGAGATCATTTTCCTATTTGGGCCCAACTCTGTGGAACACATTACCCATTCATATACGCAAGGAGGAAAGCTATATGAATTTCAGAAAAAGTGTAAAAACCTGGTTGTTCGACAAATAAGTGCTTTAAATGCTCTCTACCCAGTTGTGTTTTGTGTTTTACTGGTCCGGCGCCGGGAAACCCTTTGTGGGTAGCTGTGCGCCTTACAAGTGTTATAAAATAAATAAATAAATAAAATATTATGGCATTAATCAGGGAACGAGGGTGGAGGAAATAAATAATTTGCTGATTCTGCAACAAACTTCTAGTCTTATAATTAGGGTTACCAGCTCGTTATTTTGATGTCCCAGATGGTACAACAATAAGTAGTCAACTTAATCCGTATTTTCACCACTTATCTGTGATTACTTTGAACAACAAATGTAAATAGAAAGTACTTTTAACACCTTAACCGCAGCGTTTTTTCTGCCGCGGTGCGGGCGTTCTATTGAGTGGGCGGGGCTCTGTCGGCCTCCCAACGGCCGAGGGGAGCACGGAACGGGTTAATTTTATTTATTTATTTATTTATTTAAAGAGTATTGTGTTGCAGAGCTGCCTAAATGATCCATAACTGATAATTAAAGGGAACAAAGACAGAAAAGTCTTTGCAGGTTCTTTAAAAAACACATGGCTGGCATTTTTCTTTTGGCAACCCTACTTTATATTCCTTTTCATTAAATGCTTTCTCACACTATGGCAGTAGATTCTTAAGCCCTTTTAGCCCTATGGGCGTTGCGCGCCTGTGTCATACACACCCATGTAGACAATCAAATCATCCTATGTCCGAATTGACACATTCAGCCACCCTGAAAGCACAGTACTGTTGAAGTTCTTTCAGAAAAGTCCCCCAATGTCCTTACCTGGTCATCCTAATGCACAGGCTTCATCCACAGTAACGTTGGCTGCCATTACTGAAAAGCCCCATGCCCATGATAGTTCAACAGCCATACACATCCTATGTAGGTTTCCCCACAGCTGCTACCTGTCCAGTCAGTCTTATATTAACAGCTTTTTGACGTCCTTCTCTCCTGACACTAATCGTATTGAATCCTCTTCGCAACAAAGCGCACAACTCTAATGACCAAAAGCACCAGATCTTGTGAATGCCTCTTCAACTTCTCCGCTACTTACGCATACTCTGAGCAGGTGGAAAATGCCAGCTAATTTCTCTCCGAATGTGAGGAAAATCACACAGAAAAGTGATAATAGTTGTTTTTTGGTGAGGGATACCGGCCAGAATCAGAGATGCCAGCACTCTGTTATCCCAGCACAGTAAACTAGCATGCTTGTAACGAGATGGAGCGCCTTCATGCTTGCACAGGTGCTGCTAAATGTCCTCGAGATGTCTGTGTCGTCCTATTGATAACATCAGCCTCACAGTATGCAGAAGTCCAATAGATCTGCACTGAGAAGTTCTCTCTGAAGTCTGAAAGAAGCAAGGAATGTGAGTCCAGACGGTGGAATTGATGAGGCGAAGGCAAAACACAATCAAAAACAGTTGAGTGAGGCAGTCCTAATCCAGTGCAGTACCTGGGAGTAAAGTGAATATTGTCAAACCAAACCATGGGGTCACGACCAGGATAAGGATGTTAGAAGGGCGTGATACCCTGCACATTGTTAATAAAGTTGTTTCTGTTATTTATAGATTTGGTCCCCTGATGAAGGGACACATGTCCCGAAATGCATTGGGCATGGATGATGAACAGAATACTTTGATATCAATTCTTGAAAGACTGAAATTTCTGTGATGTGAACAGAATAAAACATGTTAAAGTTTTTTTGAGAAAGTGTATATGTATATGTTGATAATGAACATATTTGTTGTAAAACATTGATTAGTGTTTAAGTAAATAATGAAGGTAAATTGATGAGCATTTGCTTTTTGCAACAGTGCACATTGGTCAAGTACCAGTATTTGATTTATGATTGAGTAAAGTGAATATTCCCACAAGTGAACAGCAATGGTTGTGAAAGTATTCCAAGCCCAGGAGGCCGCCTTACTCTAACGCTTTGCTAGTTGCTTAACCTGGCTCCTTTCTATGTTATATCCCAGAAGTGTTCAAGCCATCACGTTCCTGCATGCTGTGACTTCGCCATCACGTTCCTGCGGGCTGTGGCTCCAGGATCACAGTGCACAGAGTAAGAGAAGGTCCACTTACACTCCCAGTTATAGTTCACAAGCTAGGTCCAACCAGGCAAAGCAGCTCGCTCGTTGTTGTTTTTAGAAGGTTGTAATTATAAGTCCTTTGATATTTTGGCAGCACATCACACTTTTGATATTAGTCTTCCAGTTATGATGTTTTTTTAACTCTTTGTTCCTCCCAAAAGGTCCAAGAACTTCAGAGTCCTCCCCGCGCCAGTCAAGTAGTACGGGACTGTGTGAAAGCGTGCCTTAACTCCACCTATGAATACATTTTCAACAACTGCTATGAGCTTTATAGTCGCGAGTATCAGACAGATCCAGTGAGTACATGTTTTAATTTTTTTAAAGAAATACGTTTATCGTCAAAGAAATAAAGATTGGAGAAGACCTTGTTACATAGCATTCTAAAGGAAAATCACTAACCATTATGGGAATTTAGTCTTAGTTCCCTGGTATTTATTTGACAAGTTACCCAAGTATATCAGGAGGGTGTTTACGCTCCCCAAGAAAGAATGGACAGACTGTGGGGATGAAGACATAACATTTATCTACCACAATTGTAACACCCTTGGGCTAGTTGGACTCTAAAGAGAAGACTGCACTCCTTAGGTTAGTAAATCTTTCCGTACATCACTTACCTGCCTCTTTCTTATTGTGTGTCCATGCTAAAGTCTTCCAAAAGTGGAATACATCGTCCTCAAATCTGGGAGTTGTGCTCAGGATGGCTACTTTCTTTAACACATTTTTACACCATTCACAATTCCCTAGCACTACTATTATTGTGCCCTACTAGAGAGAGTCACCAAGGCTAGACTGTGAATACAAAAGCTCAGCCCACTGCTGCAAGACTTTAGCTGGCCTGTGGGGTAATCCCAGCACTCTCAAATTGTCCGACCTCTTAATAATGTTTTCATCCTGGGTTCTACTTGCAGTGTCGCTGCTGATGCTCCCTGCTTAAACTCTGAAAACCTTTCATACTCGCGTGCAGCAGCTCATACCCTTGTGATCTCTAATGTCATTCAAATCTTTTCTAGCATGCCCTTCGAAAGGAGAGACAATACTGGGCATAACACGACGAGGAAGCTCCAAATACACTCATCTTATTTCCGTGTCTGTAACACAATGCAAAGTATGAGAAAGTAAATGACTTTCACGATAATGGGATGTTCCTTAGCGTTGCATGCTAGTGCAGTTATTCGCTGGCAGTAGCCTTCCAGTTGTTATGAAGTAAATACTACTTTTTAGCTTTCAAGTTTCTTTACTATAGAGCTGAGGATGTTTGTGTTCTCAACACATTAAGCTCCCTTAGTCCTTTCCTCTCTAAGACCTATTAAAGTGCAAAGAAGTCTTTTTGTTTACAAGTGGTGGTCTCAGCCTATTTTTATCTTTTTTTTAAGCATTCAATAGTGGAGGAGAATGGGGTTTGCATATTTTGTCAACTGAATCTCCTTCATTAGATTTATTGCAGTTATAACTAAAAACCTGAAACTCAGGGAGTACCTAATGTCTTGGTAGGTAATTGTGTTGCTCGGTATGGGATGACCTCACTAGGTGAGTGTTTGACTTGGAACCATTGGCGTGAGTCTCCCTTCCACTTTTTGGTGTTGCCTCATCTGTTATTGTTGGTCTAGATGCTTTGGGCACTTTGTCACTGCTGATCAGTGCCAAAGTGCAAGTGCTCCATATTGTAAAATTATTTAATGGATGATTGATTCCATGATTGGTTATTTGATGTACTTGTCAGATCCTAGTACAGTGCACCATGTGTGCCCAAGGCCTGTAAATCAAATGCTGCTGGTGGGCTTGCAGCACTGATTGTGCCACCCACAGAAGCAGCGTGTAAAATGTGGCTCAGACCTGTCATTGCCGAGCCTTTGTGCAGTCTGGGACTGCCATGTCGACTTGGCAAGTGCACCCACTTGCCAGTCCCTAAACCTTCCCTTTTCTACATATTAGTCACCCAAAAGGTAGGCCCAAGGTCAGGGTGCATTGTATGTAAAAGGTAGAACATGCCCTGAGGTGTGTGGCATGTCCTGATAGTGAATTACAGCCAATTTTGTGCTTCACTATTGCAAGGCTACCTGTTCGCATAGGCCAGAATGGGCAGTTTGATTACATCTTATAATCCTAACTGAACCAGGGAACAAGGTAGAAATTGTGAGGGTGATTTTTACATTCTGTGTTTGAAAATACCACTTTTAGAAAGTAGGTATTTTCTTACCTAACCAGCAGCATGCAAGGTTTGTGTATTCCATGTCTGGGTTGAGAGTGACAGGAGGCTGGAGAGGGCCTTGGCTCCAGCAGTCTGATGAGTCAGGGCTGGGCTGGATAGGACCTGCATTGAATAGAGAGTTGGGGTGGGGTAGATTTCCTTTCACTATCCTGAGCCCTCATAGAATAGAGAGTAGGGGAGGAGATTTCCTTTCAGCTACCTGAGCCAGGTCTGCTGTCAGGCAATGCTGTCTCCACCTCCTGCCAGGAAACTGCACCCAGGAGGACAGAACTGGTTTGGACTAGGTACAGACACTCTCAGCCATCAGAGACCAAGGATTTGTGTGTATAAAAAGGGGGACCCAGACCCCAGAACTTTAGATCACTTCTGGGAAATCAAGAGGAACCTTTGCCAGGGTAAAGAAACCGGAGACGCTGAAGGAGGATTACTGCCCCTGTGCTGTTTGCTGTTGGGGTTGGCCTGATGTGGTTACTTGTTGCCAAGAAAAGGACTTTGCTGTTTGCTTTGTCATCTTGAGGAAGATCTCCAAGGGCTTGAACTGAGCTTGCCTCTTGTCTGATGTCTCAGTGACACAAAGACTTCACCACCAGCTCCCCCTGAACTACCTTGCTGGGACTTCTACCTGCAGTGAGGTGCCGCCTATTGTTTGGGTCCTCTGAGAGACTGTGTGTTGCTGGGAGCGCGACGCAATGAGGAGAAGCATGTCGCTGGTGCAGCAGTTGCCGTCGCATCCCTGAAGAAGCGGGCCGCAGATGTTTGCCGTTGCATTGAGCACGAAGCGTGTCGCATCACCAGTGAAGCGTGCCGCCGCCGCAGAGGTCGTAGTCGCTTCACCGAGGAAGTGTGTCGCAGGGCCTGTCGCGTCTCCAAAGATCATCAGTTTTGCTGCACGACCGCCGGGCGTGCACACATTGCATCCACGTCGTTGCATCGCATCAAAGACGCCATTGTGTCGCATCGCACCGGATCGTCGCATCGCATCAAGGTGCCATCTTGTCGCATCGCACCGGATCACAGTAAGAAACCGACGCATCACCTCCTCTCCGGTAAGGAACCGACGCACCACCTCCCCTGGGCTGCAGGGAGGGACTATGAGAGTAAAGTTTTGTCGTTTGGTCTTGTGTTAAGTCTAGTAAAGATTACTTACTTTTCTAGACTGGTGTGGTGTCCATTTGTAGTGCTTTCACTGTATTACTGTATGTGTTAACAAATGCTTTACACACTGCCTCTGAGATAATCCTACCTGCTCATGCCAAACTACCAAGGGGGTGAGCAGGGGTTATTCAGGAGTGTATCCCCCTTTCCCTGACTAGAAGCAAGGGTCCCTATTTGGACAAAGGTGTTTACCATTGCCAACTAGAGACCCCCATTTCTAACAGTGAGGGTAGTGTATTTATTGTTGTATGTGGATAGCATTGCCCCCTAGGGGTACATGTGGCTCATAGAGGATCAGTGACCTCTAGTGAACTTTGAAAGTGGTGGGGTATAAGTATGATGTTCCAGTTTAACAAAGCCCAACACCCTTGAGAGAATTTGAGCTGGAGGGGTCATCCCCTGAGAAAAATGTAATAAAGTCATTGTTAAATAGTGCACTTCATAGATATTTTCATATAAATTGGCTTAAAATCCAAAGATTCAAGATGCATGTCTTTTACCAAGAGTATCAAGGCTCACCAATACCAAGAAAGACTTGAAATATTAATGGTGAAATTGAATCTTACAACAGTGTCCTGTAAGGACTTTCTAGTGTAAGGGCGTGTATGTATTACAGGCAGGTTATCAAATCTGGCTTGCAAGATCAAATGTTCAAAATAGTTTTTGCGTCCTTATTCGTATAATTTTTTCCAATCTGTCCCCTAATTGTAGATTTTTAATTGTATCTTATGATTCAAACTTGGAATGGGCTGGATAAACAAACAAAAAATCTGATTGATATTTTCGCCTGCGGATTCCTCATTTGTTGAATATCTCCGGTGCCAGCCTGTATTTAGAAACTTTTCCATATCTACCCTGTGCCGATAGGGGCGTTGACTCCATCTCAGCCCTGAAAGCTAAGCAGCAGTGACGCCATTGGAACAATAAAGCACCCGCCCGAGATTCTGATGTCAATTCCTTCTTTTCAGTGCCCTTAAATGTGGATACAGAGCTACTCTCCTCATTGTTTCTGTTACTTGTAGTGATTTTCAACAAAACATTTTGTCAGAGGATTTCCCCCATTGCAGCACTCAGGGAATTTCACTTCCCAAGACGTCATGGTTTAAGCCCTGTTGTGAATGCAAAATGGAACTGTCCATCTCAGACTACAGTGAAGTCGGCCTATGGTGCTTGGGGTCAAGGCACAACTTGGGGTTATGCGAGCAGTATAGACTTATGCACCCCAAAGCCATAAATGCTTATGAAGCCAAAACTTTCATGTCCCACACCCACGATGATTGCTTGGCTCGATGTTGATTGTGCCCCAGATCGAGGTGTCGTTCTTTATCTTTTTCATCACCTTCTTCGAATACCTCCAGGGAACAACACATAAAACTTAAAAAGAGTAAACATGGACGGAATTTGCCTCAGCACCATCTGAGGCCTAACGGCAATTCTTCTCTGCCCACAATGCTTCCTGTGAGGACATTGTCAGAGCTGGAGCTGGTTGACAATGCTCAACTCCAAGGATTGCCTACAGTTATGTGGCCGGCACCAGTTCCAGGACTCTTGCCTGTCCTCATGTGATAGAAAGTTTTAGCTGCAGATTCCTTTCCTAAATATTCCCCCCAGGCGTCAGACTGGAACCTTAACTTTTTCATGAGCAGTACCTCTGCGGGTCGGTAGGTGGCGTCGTTTGGCTCCATGTGGCGTCTTCGGCATCATCCATGCCAGAAGTGACATGCGCAGTGCCAATATAGGCGCCACCCGAGTGCGCTGAGATCAGTTAATTTCTTTCTGCAACAGTCGGAGCAGATTTGGAGAAGAGCAACCCCCAGTCACTTTTTGAATGATCTTTTTTTACCTTTTGCAAAGGCTTTATTGAGACTTTGTCCACGGGCATAGCAGGGATATCCACAAGGAAGGGTGGTTTTAAGCCCTGTGGTATCTGTCACTGGCAAATGTCGGTGACGGACCCACACCTTGTCTGCTTCTGGTGTCTTGAGCGTGACCACAACACCAAGACCTGTGTCGTTTGTTGGGCCATGCACCCCAAGGACTTGAGGGAGCAGACCCTCATCTCCCTGCCACTCGACATGTGACACTGCAACAGATCTGGACTGATGCAGGTAAGGCCACCTCGTCCTTCTGTGGTGATGGCTCCAATGCCGACTTACCTGGCAGCGACATCCCCATTCTCATCCCCAAATCTAACATGGAGGCATTCCTTCCAGGCTGGAGTTTGTGCTCTATCTATCTATCTCTAGGTCAATCCAGGCTAAGCTAGTCCTAGCTCTATCTTGGCTAGGTCTTGGGGAAGAATTAGAGAAGCCACTGGAACCTGACGAATTCCAGCCACTAGATTACACCAAGGATGCCTGGTGTGCGAATCTGATGGACACCAGTGGACTGGACACATCTCCAGATACTGCCTTGGTTTCTCCTCCTACTTTGGCTACGAAGGAGAGAGCCTCTTTTGCAATGTTGGCGAGACAGCAAGCTGAGGTCCTGGACTTTCAGCTGCCCACTGAGGCTGTCAAGACGAATGTCCTAACAGGTGCTTTAGCTGGGAGTAACCCCATTTGAACCACTTCTCCTATTTGATGAGACCCTCACAGATTTCCTACTTGGGGTCTGTTCCAAGCCCTACACATGGGCTCCTGTGAATAGGACAATCACCCTGCCCCAGGGGGCCCCAATTTCCTCATCCAGCACCCCATTCCGGAGAGCTTGGTGGTCCAAACCTCCATCTCCAAAGTGTATCCTGGCACATTCCTTACCACTTCACCAGATGGAGGATCCAAGAGGCTGGATACCTTGGGGAAGATGTTTTCTTCTGCCAGCCTGGCACTGCAGTCGGTGAACACTGCATGTCTTTTAGGCCGATACTCCCACTCACTCTGGAACTTGATTACACATGTGTTGCCTATGGTCCAGGCGGAGACGCGGGCCATTCTCTCCCAGGTTATTTCAGACGGGAGAGGCACAGCATAGTTCACCACACATTGTGGACTGGATACATCCGACTTGCTAGGCAGAGCAGTTTCATTGTCTCTGGCCCTTAAACACCACGCATGGCTGAGAGCTACTGGCTTCTTTGGGAATGTCCAAGCCGCACTTATGCACATACCATTTGATGACTCCAGTCTCTTTTTGTACACAATACGGCCTCCGCACTGGAGCTCTTCAAGGATAGCAGACCTACTGCCAGGTCCTTTGGCCTAGCCATGGTCCCTTGCCATCCCCAATCCACCTTTCCCTCCCTTTGTAGATACAGAGGGGCTTCCACAAACGTTTTTACCTGCCCAGCAGCTATGGCATACAGGCTTCTCAGCCCCTGTGTGGCAGAGGAAGCAGTAGCCACAGACCTTGTGGGTAAGGTGGCCAGAGGTTGGGCCAGTCCACCATCCCCTGAACCCCACCCCCATGCAGCAGCAGCCTCCTAGCCTCTTTAGTTTGCCCTCCGACTATCAAGCGCACCCAATGCGTGGCAGGATACGCCTTCACCTGCACTACTGGAGGTCGACAACATGTGACCGTTGGGTTCTTCAGATTGTCTGTAAGTGCTACTCCCTCCCTTTTGTGACTACCCCTCTACCCAAGCCACCGACTTGTGACAGGCTAACAAAAGATCACATCTCTTGGCTCTACCAGGGAGTAGCAACTCGCTTGGCCAAAGGAAACTATAGAGAAGGTGTCACATCAGAAGTAGGTTGTGATTGTTATTCCTTCTACTTTCTGGTCCCCAAAAAGAGCAGAGGCTTTCGTCCTATCCTAGACCTGCGCCCTCTCAATTTCTTCCAGAAAAAGAAGAAATTAAAAATACAGTTGCTTGCTCTAGTCTTGTCTGCCCTGGACTCAGGAGATTGGATGGTAGCACTGTACTTGCAGGACGCATACTTAAACATTCCTGTCCTACCTGCCCACAGACGTTACTTGCGCTTCACGGTAGGACACAAGCATTTTTAGTTTGCCGAGCTCTGCTTTGTCCTTACCAGCACCCCATGAGTTTAACCACGGTGGCGGCGGTGGCTGCACCTCATCTGCGGAGATCATGGGTGCCAGCCTTCCACTATATCAATGACTGGCTGTTGTAGGTGGCCTGTCCCAGGCAGTCCTCCCCCACCTCCAGATTACAGCGGACCTTCTGCACACGCTGGGGTTCTCTATCAACATGTCGTAGTCACAACTGATCCTTTTTCAGACACTCCCTTTCATCTGAGGTGTTCTGGAAACAGAGCAGTTTTGGACTTATTCTCCCTACCAGCGAGTCGGGAATATCTAGGCTATGATACTAACATTTCAGCCTCTATCCTGGGTTTTGGTGAGTCTGACTCTGAGACCGCTGGACCTCATGACTGTCTGCATCCTGCTAGTGATGAATGTCAGTTGTCATATGCTGGCTGGACCAAAAAAGAGCTTTTTTGTTATACCTTGAACACACAAAACCGTTACAGGTGGATGATCAACTTTTTGTGGGGTATGTCTTAGCCAAGAAATGGAAGGCCATGCAGAAACAAACTATTTCCCGATGGATCATACTCTGCATTAATATCTGCTACGCATTGGCTAAGAAGCAACTCCCTGAAGGTGTGCACACTCATTTCACCAGAACGAAGGCTGCAACCACTGCGTTGGCATTGCGAGTTTAAGTCCTGGACATCTGCCAGGCAGCGACATGGGCTTCGCTCCACACATTCACCAAACACTACTGCCTGAACAGTCAAGTCAGTTAGGATGAACACTTTACTTGTTTGGTCCTGCATGACTTTATGGTTTAGGCCGTTTTCGCAGACCCACCTCCGGGGTGGTATTGCTTAGGCATCTATTCTAAGGTAAGGTATCTGCGGCTAGAAATCTCTTATCAGATGAACAAGTTACTTACCTTCTTATCTGGTAGAGAGACTGTCTAGCCACAGATTCCTTACTGACCCACCCATCCTCCACGCTCTGCAAATGCATTTCTAGGCAAAGAACTATTCCCTTTTTGATGTTCCTAGTTTTCCACTCCAGTGGTCAGTGTGCTTCATGGCTCAGCGCATATGGCATGAAAAGTTGCAAAAACAAAATGTCAGTGTGCTGGGGTGGCGCAGATATAGGCATTGTGCACGTCACTTTCCGCTTGGACATCGCTATGCGGTCCCGAAAGACCCCACCTACTGCTGTGCAGGGGTAATGCTCATGAAAATTTTCCAGATCCATTTTGACGCCTGGGGATAATTCTAAGCCAAGGAATATGTGGCTAGATAAAGTCTCTACCTGATAAAGAGTTACCGAAGGTAATTACCTAATTCCTCCAGCACTGATGCTGTTCATGGTACTGAGTCCAGCCTATTCAGAGTTTCTGGTGCTGGGGTCTGAGCCATCCCCTTTCCTCCACGCAGTGGTGGATGTTCCAGCATGCATGGGTCCCCTTTTGTTCACCTCGGGCCCCATGAGACCTTTCATGGCTCATGGGAATCCTGCTGGCGTTTCCTCCCTTGGCTCCATGCTTCCCCGCTGTTCCCCATGGAACACATCCGGCACTGAGATTGTTGCCAGTAGACAGTTTGTGGTGTCACTATAACATTATCCCCGGCTATGCTGCTGCCTCCCACAGAATGGCTTGTATTGAAATCTGTAGCAGTCCCCGTGAGGGCTAGGAGAGAGGCCCAGAAGATAGTGGAAGAAAAAAGATATAAAGTGGAAAAGAAAAAGATCTGGTCGTGCCAGCATTACAGGCGAATGATACACAACAATCTTGGCTCTGACTTCGATTCCTTTCCAGTTTCCAATGGTGATATTGAAGAGGCAGCCAATTTGCTGCCTTCTTCTTCTGATACTGCCTATCCGAAGACAAGTGGGCTAGACTCTTCACCTGGTATAGATATGCACTAGCCTTCGTCTTGGCTTCACCGTAGAAGTAGCCCCTTTTTCATGTTGTCCTCAGAAAGTTAGCAGGCATACTGGAACTGGCTCTTTCTACTATGGAGTCCAGGTCAAATATTCTGACTAACAGCGTACAACCTGCTCTATCTTCAACTGAGGCACTACTGCCTTTTAATGAGCCACTCATGGAACTGGTGAAAGATGAGTGAGAAAGGTCCACATTGGTCCTGCAGTAAACTGATGGTGGCATGTAGATATGGACCAGACCAACACTGGATGACCTGCCATTATTTTCAGTGCACCTTTCCCCTGGAGCCTGATGGTTCAGGTTTCACCCTGCAAGAAGCAAGCCCTTGGAGCTTTCATAGTTAACCTATCTAATAAGAATTCAAATAAAGAAAATTGGAGGTGATATGAGAAAAAGATCTTTTCAGCGGGCAGCCTGGCCAGTTGTTCCCTCAGTGCATAGCAGAGGCATACTCATGCTTTGTGGGACATTGTGGCATTGATTGTTCCTAACTTGCCGGATCAACTTAAGGAACATTTTGCTGAAGTGGTGTGTGACAAACATGACGCCTGTAGGCACTTCATCAGGGCTGGACTTGACAATGCAGACTCTGTGGCTAGGACTATTAGTTCCTTAGTTTCTGTGTGTGGACATTTTTGGCTAAAGTCAACAGGCTTTTCAGGGGATGTTCAAGCAAAGTTGATGAATGCGCCCTTTGATGGAGCCAATCTTATTGGGCACAATACTGACTGTAGCCTTGGAAAAGGTTTTTAATTTCTTCAAGCCTGGAGTCCGTTACATCGGACTAATAGTTCCTGCAGATTGTAGAAAGGTGGTATGCTGTACCCTTCCAATGGCTCCTCCACAGATCCCTCCACCTCACTCCCTTTTCTTAGAGGAGCATCTTCGAATCCTACAGCAGGTAATGGCAGCCCTTCTGCCGAAAGGACTACTAGAGTTGGTTCCAGTTGAGCAGGGTTGCTAATCTGGTACGTCCTGGTTCCCAAGAATATCCAGTCCTTGATCTTAGGCTCTAGAACCTTTAACTTTAGAAGGAAAAGTTCATGATGCTATCCCTGGCTCAGGTTCTTCTGCTCTGGAAGCAGAAGACTGAACAGAATCCCTCAAATTGCAGGATGTGAAATTCCACATACGGATCTTGCATTTGCGCAGGAGGTACCTGTGCATCGTGGTACTTACTACCAGTTTGTGGTACACCCTTTAGGCTGACATTGGCATCTCAGGTCTTCGCCATGGTGATGGCAGTTGTTGTGACTAAACTCAGAAGGTTGAGGATCTTCATATTCCCGTACCTGGAGGACTGATTGCTCAAAGCAAGCTTGTCGCAGATGCTGTTGCAGCAGCATCTCTGCTATTCGAGTTGGGCTTTTCCATTCTCAAATCTCACTCAGAGCCCTCTCAGTGCAGCTAGTTCATAGGGTCAAAACTGGACATAGCTCTCCCTCATCGTTAGAAGATCTAGGACATTTGGGATATGATTCTGTTATTTGGGACTGAACTCGAGTTCCAGTCCTGATGTTCCTTCGTCGCCTGGATCTTATGACTTCCTGCATCATCCTAGTCACGTTCTTGTGTTGACATTAAGGCTCACCAGTGGTGCCTTCTCAGGCACCGGTTTCCAGCACAGAGTGACATCTGTCAAACTCGTTTGCTTTCTCTAGGACACTGCTGTGGATCTTGACTAATGGTTGGTGGAGGAGCACCTGTCCTTAGGGATTTCCTTCCTCCCTCCACAAGCCATGACTACGGTGGTGATAAATGCATCCACCCTTGGTTGAATTTAAAGTGTGGAGGAAATGGAGATCAGAGGCCTCCGGTCTCCAGTAGAGCAGGTGCTGCACATCAACCTGCTCAAACAGATGCTGATTTGGCTTGCGATCTAAGCATTCTGCCTGTATGTTTGGGTTCACTCCGTCCAGATCTTGATGGACAATACAGCAAGTAAGAGTGGAGTCTCATCTTCTTTATCAAGGAAGGAGTTTTGAGGCACTGAGCTTGTGCACTTCAGCATTGGGTCTTGCAAGCCACCAACAATCTGGCTGGCTCTCTGAGTACTAGGGCCAACAGCTTCAGTCAGTGTCATCTTGAAGACCTTGAGTGGTGTTCTACCCTGAGCTGGTCCAATATATCTATTACCTATGGGGTACCCCACAGGCGGACCTTCCTGCAACTCTCAACAGTGCCCATTTCCCTCTGTTCTGTTCCCCCCAATATCCACTTCAGTGAGCCTTGGAGGATCCATTTTACTTTAGGTGGACCTTTCTAAAACACTATGCTTTTCCTTCAAAATCCCTGATTCCTCAGTTTCTGAGGAAAAATTGCCAGTAGCTGACAGAGAAAGATGTGGTATGCAGACAATCCGCATCTAACCCTGTGTATCCCACTCTGTTCATCTCTCAGTGTTGTCCTCTTCTCCTAGTCGGAGGGGCAGGTGCTGCATCCTAAACTCTATAGTCTCCACCTTTATGCCTGAAGATTGAGCGGGGATACCCAAGCTCCTTCCTGCTGTCTTCGGAGGTGGTCAGTGTAATACTGTCAGCTCCTTGCTCCCCCCCCCCAAGGTGGTCAACTCTGTAAGGTGGAATAGGTCTTGAGAGGCTAGCCTGTCGGATGTCCTTCATTTTGTGCTCTCGCCAGCCCACTTGGCACCATCAAGGAATACATTGCAGCCTTGTCAGCATTCTCCAGCCTTCCATGCCATCCATACCTGTTCCAATCCCTGATCATGATGAGGTTTTCGATTGGACTTACAAATATGTTTCCATCTCCCGTTGTAATGCCCCAATGGGACTTGAACTTTGTTTTGACATTTTTTAATTTTTTTAATTATTTTTATTGAAAAGTAATTGCAGAACGAATACATTTAACGTCCATTTGATAAAGTGCATGTTTACAGTTTCGAATATACCATTACATAGGACAGACATCAATTGTAGCATCCCTCTACTTCTCAGCCGCATTGCAAGTATCTTCTTCCATTACTCCCCTTGGAAGGTAGGGCCATCGATCATTATACATATCATCTCCCTGCTTGTATTCCATTCCCCCCAAATGTTGACAATTTTGATAAGTGCTTCTTTGGAGCCCCTCCATATTTGCCAGTGCTGACTTTCAAAAAATCTTTTTGTTGGGGCTGGTACCTTGGTGAGGCATGTCAGTAAGTTGCAAGCATTGAGCGTCTGCATGCCATACACATGCTACTTCCCAGGTAAACTCATCCTCAGAATCAAGTCACTTTTCTTCCTAAAGTGGTGATCCTTTTTCATCTAGGTCAGTCCATCACCCTTCCTCCTGCCTATCCCCCAGAACTACTCCTGTAAATCTGGCAAGGCATCCAGCTGTCTTAGAACTGCCTTTGACACTCTTTAAGTATGGGTTTCCGATGAGTCTCCCGCACACAATCAATCAATCAATCAATCATAACATTTGTATAGCACGCTACTCACCCGAAAGGGTCTCAAGGTGCTTGGGGGAGGGGGTCCGCTACTGCTCGAACAGCCAGGTCTTGAGTTGTCTCCTGAAGGCGAGGTGGTCCTGGGTCAGCCGAAGGTGGATGGGGAGGGAGTTCCATGTCTTGGCCACCAGGTAGGAGAAGGATCTGCCTCCGGCGGTTGCTCTTCGGATTTGTGGTACAGCGGCGAGGGCGAGGCTAGTAGACCGTAGCTGGCGGGTGGGCGTGTAGAAGGTCAGGCGGTCGTTGAGGTACTTGGGGCCCAGGTCGTTGAGAGACTTGTGTGCGTGGGTGAGGAGCCTGAACGATCCTCTTGTTGACGGGGAGCCAGTGCAGGTCCCTCAGGTGGCCAGAGATGTGGCTGCGTCGGGGGATGTCCAGGATGAGTCGGGCGGAGGCGTTCTGGATGCGTTGGAGTCTTTTCTGCAGCTTGGCTGTGGTTCCGGCGTAGAGGGTGTTTCCGTAGTCCAATCGGCTGGTGACGAGGGCCTGGGTGACCGTCTTCCTGGTTTCGGTTGGGATCCATCGGAAGATCTTGCGAAGCATGCATAGGGTGTGAAAGCATGATGAGGAGACGGCGTTGACTTGTCTGGTCATCGAGAGGGAGGAGTCCAGGATGAAGCCCAGGTTGCGTGCGTGGTCTGTTGGCTCGGGAGCAGTGCCCAGGGCTGGGGGCCACCAGCAGTCGTCCCAGGCGGAGGGCGATGGTCCCAGGATGAGGACAAGGGTCTCCGATCATCATTACACGTGAAGCGGAAGCCCTGAAATGTTAACTGATGACTGCAGGGCAGGAGGCGTTTTGCGTACAACCATCAAGAAATACTGCCCGGAGGTGAGTGACGCGGTGGGCTCGCCACGCAGCCTGAGGGTCTGAACAGTGGTGAGTGGTGGGTCAGCGCTACGCCAGATGGCATGAACCCCCCCCAAGGCTCCCACTAGCAATAGGAAGCACCCCTTGGCAACGCGCACACGATCCCCAATTGGAGGCAGCGTACCAGCTGCAAGTCAGTGCGGAATTGTCTTATACACATAGTTTACCTGCGGTGTCGGGAGGCTGCCGCGAGATCTGAGAAGCCGCACGGCAGACTCGTTTGGGGTTGAGAGCGGCAGAAGTCGTGGGAAGATTGGTGCTTTAACCCGTAGAGAGTTCCGGTGACGGGAGCCACGCTTTTTTTCGGCTTTTGGACGGAACTGATGGAATCCTGCAGGTCCGTGACTGGACGGCCCGGGCAGATTTACACACCCTTGTTCCCACTTGGCCCTTTGGAATACTCAGCAGCCCTAAAACAGGCCAATGTTGGGAGGGCCTGAGCAACAGGTTTGAGGGCAAGAAGGCGGAGAACCCAAACGGGGTGGGTGGCGACTAGCACACTGTACCTTGGATATTGCTGAGGACTAGGTAAAGGGCACAAGGTGTTGCAGTGACGACGGTGGAAGAAGGAGGACAGTTGTCATGGACTGCCAGGCCTAAGTGTGCCATTTTGCATATAATTATCAGTGGGGGAGTTTAAATTTTGCTCTCACGAACAAGCAATAAGCTACGGCAGTCAGTAGATGGTCTAACTGCAACGCAATCTCAGCTGCATTACTAATTCTCTGTTTTGCAGATGGCCCTGAATGCGATAGTCCTGACACTTGCTTCTACATAATTACTGCTGACCACCACTGTCTTGTAGCAGAACACCGACGGACACAGAGCCTGCAACATGGGTAAAATGGACCGGACCCAATCCAAACTCACTTTTGAACAGCCAAGAAAGCAGCCAGAGCAGAGTGCGGATGAGCACCCCTCGTCACAACAGATGACAGGAGCAGCGGGCGGGGTCACGAACGATGATGTCCAAGCAATTTTCACAGCGATTCAAGCGTCTGTCCATTATTGATGGAAAGATAGATTCTCTGACATATAGGGATGACAGGGTGTCTGAACGCATAGACAAGCATGCCGAGAGAATAGACATGGCCGAACGTAGAATATCTGAAGCAGAAGATAACCAAGTACAGATTGACAAGAAACAGACCAAGATGGAGAAGCAACTAGTGGCTAGAGCTGCAAAAGCTGAGGATTTAGAAGCGAGGTCCCGAAGAAACAACTTTCGCTTCACAGGAATATCGGAGATGACGAATACAGGACCAATGAAACTCTACGTGGAAAAGCTACTTGTATCATTGGTAGAACGCAAGACGTTCTCTGACATATTTAAAGTTGAGGGGGCACATAGATCCCTGGCGCCAAAAACACCTGTTGGATCAAGACAGCATCCAATAATAGCGAGAATATTAAACTATAGAGACAGGGACGCAGTGCGTAGAAAGGCCAGAGAATTGGGCAAGTTGAACCATGGCGGAATGGATATCTCCCTCTACCCGGACTTCAGGCGCCAGTGCAGGAAGCAAGAAAGAAGTCTGGAGTGGTGAAACAAGAGCTGAGAGACTCAAACATACAGTATGCCATGCTGCATCCAGCGAGACTGAGAATCATGGTTGGTGGCAAGGCACGGATATATAATGACCCACAGGAGATGTTGGAAGTTCCTTCAACAGAAGGGGCAAACGAGCACGATGAGGAAATCGCCAAGAGGGGAGCAGGAAGAGCAATCCACCACATCGGATGTGGAATGAATAGCAGTTACAAGTATAAAGAACTGCTTTCACATTTGATGGAATCTGAGGCGTGGACACAAGGCTCACTGTTCAGGTGTTAAGATGACCACAGGGCCATGGAAGCTTTTTGAGTTACAATTATAATCGAAATGATTACTGGGGTAACTGCCCGGAGCACTACAGCGTACTGTGGATGAGGGAGACGATGAAGGCGTGCCTGTGGCAGGCCATTCCGGGCCTCGAGACTGAACTGAAGTCCAGGACCAGATAATTTGATGAATGATCCTATGTTTGTTCTGCATTTGGGACACCTAGTTTATTAAAAACAAATTCTGGGGTAAAATTCTAGGCTGTTGCTTACAGGTTCTTGGGCTCGCGCACGGCTGTGAGTTCTTACCAAAAGTAGACTGGTTGGAAAGGTGACCTAGTAAGCGAAGCGTCTGATATAAAAGTTGAATGGGCGTTTAACCATGTGGGAACAGCTCCACAAGAAACGGGGCGGGAGCTCTGACCCCTCAGTGTGAACCGCAACAGTTATTAGATGGGATTTCTGTATGTTTTTGTTCCAGGGGGAGGGGCGGCATGGGTGGCATAAGGGGATATTGTTCTGGGTTTGTCTCCGTAGTTGAGGGATGGGCGGAGTGTGTGGTGGGAGCGGGTTGGAGAAGGAAAAAGGTCCAGTCAGCATTAGAGAAGCGCTACGCAACTGTCTTAAACCGACACACTGACCCTCAAGGGGTGGGAAATCCATATTAGGAAGAGTAGCGACATGGCTGATAGAAACTCGAATACCCGTAAATTTACGTTCATGACATGGTATGTCCGCGGTCTTCAGAATCTGCAGAAGATACGCAGAGTACTGGCATATCTAGACAGACATAGGGTGGACGTTGCCTGCAAACAAGAGACACACCTCACCCCCCACACGGAAGCTAGGATGGGCACGAGATGGGCGATGTATCGTGCGGCATCCTCATTCTCCACGCCAGAGGAGGGCTGATGCTATTGAAGCGAGGCACCCCCTTCCAACCACTGCATACTATCACAGATGACCACGGTCTATATGTTATCGTACATGGCAATTTTGGGGTTACGACACTGACAGTAGTGACTTCATATGGCCCAAACACGGACGATACCAGCTTTTACGAGACCATATGGGCCAAACTTAGTGAGTTGCCCAACGCAACTGTTATATGGGGGGGCCATTTCAACACATGCCTTGACCCAGCCCTAGACAGATCCACAGGCAATGAGAGGTATGGCAAACAAGCCGCTAGAGCCTTGAGAGAGGGTATGGACGCTTGGGGTATGATGGATATATGGCGAACGAGACACGTTGGCCGTAAGGAAGGCACCTGCACGTCCACAACTCATAACTCATGGTCTTGAATCAACTACTGGCTTATTACTCAAGACGCGTGCACGTGGACAACAGACATCGAACATCTACCAAAGGCTTTGTCCGACCACTCCCCGGTCCGCCTCGCGCTGGATGTCCCCACACATATAACTAGACAGTTTACTTGGAGGCTGCAGAGTAGTGCACAACTAGACCCGGTATTCCGCAGTGAGCTACGGCAAGCCATAACGGACTACTTTGACTTTAACGCGGGGTTGGTGGACAGTGCGGGCTCGTTGTGGGAGGCGTTTAAGGTCACAATAAGAGGACACTGCATTAATAAACATGCTGGTACCTTGAAGGATATCCAGCAACAATACCGCAGCAGAACCCCATTTGAGGACACGCAATCACACGCGAACGGATATCTTATCAAGGAATAGGAGGTCATCAATACCCCTGCCTACCTACATTTGAGAACACCGAACTTCCGAAATCTAAGGTGCATCCTCAACCAAATTCAATTGCGATTTTTTTGATCACGCTCAACAAGAGAAGCATCATCATCTTTGGTAGATTTCGACATAAACCACGCTCAATCTTTTTATAAACCATATAATTCAGCAGAGCAATATATCAAGAAAGATGATCCAAGTTACACAAAGAAAGCAATTATAGATTTGGATTGCCATTACTTAAGGACACAACACTATTCCTTAACACCCCTAAACAAAGATAGGATTTTGATCCAGCTTTATCCGTAAGCACTCCTAACCGGGAATACACCAAGTGGTTCTCCAGAAGAAGGCGTGAATACGCCGAAACGCGCGTAGAGACAAATTAATAACTCCACTTGTTTGGTCTTTTTTATTCAAATTTTTTTTAAAATATTATGTGTATAAATTGAAATTGTTGTGATTTACAATATTGTTATGTGGAATAATGCTATTTGTAATAATTAGGAGAAAGTAATTATATGTTTTTTAATTGTGTCAAGGACTTAATTAAATATTGTTTATATACTTTTTTAATAAATCAATCATGAATAATACACTTACTTATTGTCAATAATTCTATGTGCACTACTGCAGGTGATTTACTATTTGACTACAACAAATCAATGTTCTCCAGTACCTGTTATCCTCTCAGGACCGTTTAGTTGCCTAGGTATAAACTATTTTTATAATATCCAGCAACAATTGGCCATGATTGAAAAGGACATTGCACAACTAGAGGAGGAACATACGATGATGCACAGCCCGGCACTGCTTGCCAAGATTAGGGAAAAAATGAACGATTATCAACAATACGCGGCTGACGAAGTCAAGTATAAATCGCGCAGATTTACAACACTTATGTATGGAGAAGGGGGCAGACCTGGCCACGCCTTGTCCGGCAAAATCCAACCGGCCCTAATTGCGACTTTTATTACCCAGATGACTGACGACAATAATCATACCTGCTATGACACCTCATCTATATTAGCTTAATTTAAAGAATACTATAGCGAACTCTACGATACAAAAACGACGACTACACTATCAGACATAAATCAGTACTTGCAGGATATTGCCATAGCTTGTCTATCCGACACGCATCGCAAATTTCTGAGCCATCATATTACGAAGAATGAAATTGTGGATGCTATTAACTCCCTTCCAAATAATAAGGCTCCTAGATTGGATGGGCTTCCTGGAGAGTTTTATAAAAAATATAGTGAGATACTCATACCTAATCTAGCTGAAGTGCATGAAGAAGCATACGAGGAGGGCAAACTACCCGCTTCGCTAAGAGAGGCTCTCTTGATCGTGTTTTCCAAACCAGATAAAGATCATACAAAATGTGAATCCTACAGGCCACTCTCTTTAATAAATATAGATGCAAAGATTCTTGCAAAAATAGTTGCGACCAGGATACAGCTTCTACAAGAAAAACTGGTATTGCCAGACCAGGCAGGGTTCGTACCCAATAGATCCACTACTCACAACCTCCGAACCATCTTTTCTCTATATCATCACTTAGACCCTGGCACACCAGCGGCGGCAGCCCTACTAGATGCGGCGAAAGCCTTTGATTCTGTAGAATGGGTATAAATGCTTACAGTGTTGCGCCGAATGGGCTTCCCAGAGATATTTTTGAAGTGGATAGAAATGCTATATTACAGCCCCAGCGCCAGAGTCCGGATTAATGGACAAACGTCCGATCCTTTACGTATAAGCAGAGGAACGCGTCAGGGATGTCCCTTCTCCCCTATCTTATTCACTATGATACTAGAACCTTTGGCCTGTAAGATTAGACAAATGCATCCAGAGGCTGCGCTGCAGTTCCATCTCGGGCCCCTCCACATCTCCCTCTATGCAGACGACATGGTGCTGTTCACCAGACACCCGGACATTCACTGAAATGCATTGATAAGAGAATACGTTCGGTTTGAACAGAACTCAGGTTTGCGGATTAACTGGGTTATACCGCTCACGCCGGCCACAGTACGTCCGAATCTGAACTACCCTTGAATTGCAGAACGGACCCGGTAAAATACTTAGGTTTATGGATACATAGGATCCGGAATTGGTGGTGAGGGAAAATTATGGGAGAACTATGGCCAAATTAGACGACCAAATAGAAAGATGGATACGGCTGCCCCTATCACTTGCAGATCGTATAGCTTTGCAAAAAATGATTGTCCTACCGAAATTGTTGTATTTATTTAGCAATATCTCAATTTGGTTAACACAGGCATTGTTCTCGAAATTAAGGACAGCAATGCAGAAGCAAACCTGGGCTGGAAAACAGGCTAGAATATGCTGGTATATATTGACGCAACCTTACCACAAAGGCGGCTTTGGGGCGCCTGACTTGCAGTTGTACTACTATTTGGCTCAGGCTCAACACGCCCATTATTAGCTACAGCCAAACACCTTTACGCCACACGTAGTGGTAGAGAAGGATAGTGTATATCCAACACCCCTGCCGGCGTACATATCAGACCCTAGATCCTTTATCCATACTGACAGGATTCAGCCAGTCCAATGCACCTCAAGAGCATGGCACATGCTGGCTCACAGAGCCGAGAAACTTCCTGTCTACGCACCAGCACTCCCACTGACTCACCATCCGAAACTGACTGTTACACAGGAGAAGGGTATGCTTCAACTCCTGCAGGAAATGGTTAGTCACAATTGCTTATATATTACAACAGGGCAGCTTTATTGTGAGGTAGGGCCCATCGTTAAGCATACACCAAGCACCTATGAAACAGTTTGCCCATATGCGCTTACAGGCAGCGATAAAGGAACTATTCTTCACATATCCGGATGAACCACCCAAACTGCAAGCCCTACAGGCATTATTAACTGCTCCCACCCGTCGGAAACTGATTACCCGCTTATACAACACATATCAGCTAGAGCAGAGTGGAATAGTAAACAGATCACTGCATAAGTGGGAAGAGACACTAGGGGACACCATAAGCGAACAGGACTGAGACTACAGTTGTATATAGCTGCAACTAATGACACCGAATTGCAATCTACGTATAGTACACTTTAATTTTTACATCAATTCTACTATACCCCGACTCAACTACACAAATATGGCCTTCGCCCGAATGATAAGTGCTACAGGTGCGAGGCATTGAAAGCCGACCTCTTCCATATGGCATGGGCCTGCCCACAAATACATGAATACTGGGAAGAGGTTACGGGAGCACTCACAACCATGCTATCTGAAACAATACCGAACGCACCATGGACATGCCTACTGGGTATATACATGATGGCACATGCGAAACGGAGGAAGTTTTTAGCGGTTGCATTATTACTTGCAAATCGCAGAGTCGCCATCCGGTGGGGCAGTAGACGCCCCCCTAGATTCAAGGAATGTCTCAAAGATATGTCCTATTGCAGAAACACATTAGAGATTTATGCGGAGGAGTTACCACTAACGTCTAGACCCAGGGATTATTGGGAACCTCTGTTGCACTACCTACAAACTACACAGACAGACGAGTAAATCTCAGGCTGAACAGGGCGGTAGTAGTAAACGTTGTTTTTTCTATAGCTTCCTGGGAATGAACGAACTAGAGGGGGTGGTTCTGAATATGTATAAGGAATGTATACTGAAACTGTACAACTTGAAATGTTAAACTGTTCTATGAGATGCCTAGATCCAAGGTGGACGAATTTGAGTCAAGGCAATGATAATGTACACTCCCACAGAAATAGGGGTTAAACACAATACGTTTTGATGTTGGTAAATTATGCTGCAGAAGCTTGTATTATAAAATGTACATGATGCCTTTTTAATTGCTGTCTGGGACCAATAAACACATTTTTTTTAAAGTATGGGTTGCCATCCTAAAAATCTGTCAAGGAATCCAGCAACCTTAGACCTGCCTTGGACAACCTTTGAGTATGGGTATTTGAAGAAACCTTTGTCCTTGGAAAATAGCTTTATTGTACTTCAGCAATTAGCTATGAATTTTCTTTTGCTTTATTTTCAGAACAAAAAGCAAGATTTGCCACCAGAGGAGCAGGGCCCTAGCATCAAGAACCTGGACTTCTGGCCGAAACTCATCACCTTGATAGTCTCCATCATAGAGGAAGACAAAAATGCCTACACCCCTGTACTCAACCAGTAAGCAATGTGTCTGTCCATCCTGTTGGACCAGTGTTAGAATCTTTGTCTGCTTTGCTGCATTTGTTTAACTTTCTCCTATCTTTTGTCTTTTGTGTGTTCCTAGAGAATCCCTTTGGTATCTGTCTGTCTACCTTATGTGTCTATGTCTCTATAAATAACTTTTTGCTTTGGATGGAAGAGTTTCAATGGGTTCAGGTCTGGTGGAGATCTAACCCTTTCGCCTTGATAAGTACAAACCCCCAGCTCAGGGAGGCGCCTAAACCCCGGGTGAGAGTTCTCTCTTCTTGTGCTGTTTTCTTGTATGCTCCTTGTCACATGTGCTCTGTGTGGAACACCTCTTTGCACTGCCCTTAATTTTTTCATAATTTACTTGGTAGAGCTGCCAGAGCCACTGTGGTTGACACATTGCAACCAATATCAGCTTAGGCATTGTGTGCTGAGTGGCACAGCTAGAATTAGTCAGGATGTCTATGGGATATACAGTTCTTGATGGTTCCTGATATGTTGCTTCAGGAAACACACAGATTGAGATGCATGTGACTTTAGAAACTCTGTCCCAGCACCTCTTTTAAACCCACTATAGCTTGTTAGAATCCTGATGGCAATGCATGCAAGCCTCATTAGATCAATTGGAGCCTGTGTAACCAGACTGTGCAATTATAGGGACTAATGACTGCTGCTTGGAGCTCGGGCTGTGTCTTGGTCATGTGCATCAGTTGATGCATTCACAGCACCCCTGGTCTATAAGTTAACATCCTGCAGATTCCAGTCTCCAGTTAAACATTGTGTCCCACTCAATAGAGTGGCGCGGACTTTAGTTAAATTGACATTGATATTGAAAGCTTACATGGGTCTCTAACTCCATAGCATATTTCTAAACCTCCTCCTCATCTGGTTATTTATCACAATATATCTCTAGCGTTGACACGCCTATCTACCAGTATAATGTTCCTAAAACTGACATTGTTACCTAACAAAATATATTATTTTAAAAGCTTCTATAGTTATTTAAGACAACCTGAATATGTGTATTGCTGATACTACTCCATCAACCTAATGTGAGGATGAAGCAAATGGTAAAGTGATGAGCAACACAGACGCTGCAAGTCAATTTAAATAACAAAGTAGTAAGATCAGTGTTCAGTGCTTCTGAAAAACATTGCCTCTTAGGTTTCTTAATGTATATTCACAACCCAAAGCAATGTGTATTGTGCTCAAACAATGAAGTAAATCGAACACTTGCATTATATATAGATAAGTCTGTCAATGCAGGGTGGCTTCTGTTTGGCTTGTAAGTATCTCCAGTAAAAGAGACCCCCACAGGCACGAAGGAGGGCTTGGGCCTAACAACTGTCTTTTAGGTATTGAAGGGCACATTCAGAACATGTATCATCGGGTGTGGACTGCCTGGCTCCTGGAGCATCAGGAGCACACTTTATTCAGTATGTAGTACTGGTTCTCAGGGCTTGGGAAACTAGGTATCGAGTAGATAGGGAGTGTTTGCTTTGATAGATTATTGATCTTAGTGTTGGAATCCAAGACGCAGAACCAGATTCCACTGATAGGATTGAGGGAACAATCAGACACATTAACTACAGACACAGTTATGTCAAAGAACAAACAATGCCGTCATTCCTTGCAGGTTTCCTCAGGAACTGAGTGTGGGGAAGATCAGTGCTGAAGTCATGTGGGGCCTCTTTGCACAGGATATGAAATATGCCATGGAGGGTAAGTGGTTCTTCAGATGTCTTACTTGTAAGAGTTATGCTCTTTGAATTGCTGTCTTGACTCAAGGCGAGGATATCAAATTAGTTATCGGGATAAACTACATGGAGGATGTTGCACCAAATTACTGTTGAATGCATAGGATTGTATATATCAGCCAGTGTCCTTGCTGAATTGCAAGAAGTAGAGGGGTACACCGAGTATCCGGAGGAATGATATTCATTATGGCCCAAGAGAGAAACATGTCAACACTTAAATATTACTGATCATTCTCACCCAATGTCTTTCAGTTAATCACTCAAATATCAGTTTAAATATATTTTGGAAATCCAAATATTTTTTCCAAACATCAGCTTATGAATTGTGAAATTACACGCATTTTGTCTCAAATGTACACATTTCAATGCTGGAATGCATATAATATTTCAACCGAGCAAAGTGTTACAATTTAGCAGGCTAGGCCCTGGACACAGTAGAGCTATCAGTAGCTCGTGAGCTGCTCGTTGTAGAAGCCTGAGCAAGAGTGTGTATTAGGAAATTGACACATTTAAATTGCTATTGTTTGTAATTACTTGACATCAGTCTTGTTTTCTTGTATGTGACTGTTTATGTTTTGTGTTTTCTGACACTGCGACAACACAACTTGATATTGGAATAGTAATCAATTTTCTAATATAGACCCCATTCTGGCCACCATCTTGCTTCCAAGAGAGGAAACCGCAACACTGGCGTGTCTGTTAAGTTAGATTGCTTTTTAGATTTTTGTGGCTCTCCTTTCTAGGGACTTGAATGGTTATTTAACGCTTAAGGGAAACAAACATTTTTCAGGTCAGTGACAACTGAACAAAAAGGTTCCAACAGTTTATGGCACCAGTGTTAACGTCCAATTACTTGCTGTCTTGATTTCATTGTCTGCAGTGGGAGGAACAAAAGGGGGACATTTAAAAAAAAAAAAAAGTTTAATTGAAGAAACGTGTTATCTTTTCGTAGGTTTAGGACAGCCTAGGCTGAGGCCATAATGGGACTAGACTTTACTAGTCATTGAACTCTCATCAAAAGCTTTCTACTTCGAAGATGTATGTGTAACTGCGGTGATAAGGCACTTACTTCAGATGCCTTTACCCGGATGTTGCCTCAGAAGTTAAATAAAGCTAAAGCAAGATTGGCTCACATCCCTGTGCCTAGTGGCCAGTCAGCGTTGGTCTTAACTTTTTTAGAACATTTGTAGTTACTGCTGCCAGGCTTGTCAAATTGTTGAAACTGGTGGCAACTGAGGTGGGAGCCACTGAACTGAGAGCTGAACTGAGAGCTATCTGAAGTTTGTCTTTTTTTATGCAGGGATCAAAGATTTCTGTAACTGCTAAGTAGGTGAGGAAAAGCTGACAAAGAAATTCTCATATTAATTGTATTGTATTGTATGGCATATTTGTATAGTGCTAAACTGTCACCCATAGGGTATCCTGGCGCTTGACTTGGTCAGCTATACGCAACTTTATGCTGCCTTAAAACGTTACACCAACCTAGGAAAAAGGTGTGTTTTTAGACCCTTTTTAAAGGAAGAAAGGTCCTCTTTACTTCTCAAGGACAAGGGTAGAGCATTCCATAACTTGGCTGCAGTGAACCTAAAGGAGCGCCCGCCCATCCGCGTACTTAGGATTTTAGGGATTACCACCAAGCAGGCAGAGGAGGAACGGAGAGATCTAGTGGGGATGTACCAGTAGAACATCATCTGAAAGGAAGATGGCCCCTGGCCATGAAGGGCCCTGAAGACAAGACATAGTGCTTTAAAATCAGTGCGCCGGGTGATTGGCAGCCAGTGGAGATCCATGAGCGCCAAGGAGGATGAATCAAGACGCCGTCTGGAGTGGGCCAGTTTAGCAGCCATATTCTGCACTCGCTGCAATTTACCCACTAGGGCAGCAGGCGCGCCCAGAAGTAGCGCGTTGCAGTAATCAAGTCTGCTTAAGATGATACTACGCACTACCTTTGGGCGAGCATGAGCCGGAAGGAAAGACAGAATCTTCCGCAGTGTACGGAGCAGCAGCATGCACGTTGCCACGGTTTTATTGACAAACGCGTCTAGCTGTAGATTAGATTCAAACAGCACCCCCAGGTTTCGAGTGGACACTGCCGCTGCCCCCGAGCCCTGGAAGGAAGGAGAAATGAAAGCTAAACAATCATTTTTTAATGTATTCATTCCATATTTAAAACAGGACACGCTTTGGAGCGTCTAAGCATTGTACAACTTAGTCCTGGGGTAATTGGGATAGACAGTGTGTCACAATATGTCATTACTCTACGATTCCTCAACTACGCAATTTACTTTATAGGGCCAAGTAAAATCAATCAATCAAGGGCTTTTATAGCGTGGCTACTCACCTGTGAGGGTCTCAAGGCGCTGGGGGGGGGTGAGCTGCTGTTCACATGGGTTGGATGATCATTTGAAGAGCCAGGTCTTGAGGTCCTTCTTGAATTGGGTCAGCGACGCGAATTGCCTGAGGTGGAGGAGCAGGGTGTTCCGGGTCTTGGCAGTGAGGTGGGATAACGAGCTTCCTCTGGTTCTGGTCTTGTGGGTCCTCGGTATGGAGGCTAGGGCGAGTTGGGCCAGTGGAGTTGTGCGTGGAATACGAGGCAGTGGTTCAGGTATGCTGGTCCTGCGTCGTGTAGAGCTTTGTAGGGGTGAGTGAGGAGCTTGAAGGTGATTCTCTTGTTGACTGGGAGCCAGTGGAGTTGTCTCAGTTGTTGCGTGATGTCTTTTGAGGTGGGGGGGGCAGGTGGAAGGGGGGTTTCAAGGACCAGTCTGGCTGTAGCGTTTTGAACGTTCTGTAGTTTCTTGAGCTGTTTCTGGGTGACGCCAGTATAGTGTGTTACCATGGTCTAGTATGCTGGTGATGAGTGTGTGGGTGACTGTCTTTCTGAATTCTGTGGGAATCCATCTGAATGTCTTTAGAAGCAGGCGGAGCGTGTGGAAGCAGGCTGAGAAAACTGTGTTGATTTGGCGGTTCATTGTGTGCGTTGAGTCCAGTATGATGCTGAGGTTGCGAGTGTGATTCGTCGGATTGGGGGGAACCCAGAGCTGTTGGCCACCAGGAGTCGTCCCAGGCTAAAAGGGTGGGTCCCAGGATGAGTACTTTGGTCTTGTCCGAGTTGAGCTTGAGGCAGCTGTCTTTTATCTAGGTAGCAACAGCCTTAATTCCACTGTGGAAGTTGGTTCTGGCGGTTGTGGATTTGTTGGTGAGAGAGAGGATCAGCTGGGTGTCGTCCGCATGGGAGACAATGTTGAATCTGTGGCTTCTGACGATGGCTGCAAGGGTGTTTATGTAGACGTTGAAGAGGGTGGGGCTGGAACCCGGGGACCTCCATATCTGATCTCCGTGGGTTCTGAGTGGAACAGTGGTGGTCTAACTCGCTGAGTCTGGCCGGTGAGAAAGGAGTGGATCCTGTCCAATGTCTTGTTGCAGATACCAGCGTCATGGAGTCTCTTGATTAGGGTGCGATGGGAAATGGCAACAAAGGCATTGGTGGCCTTCTCAATTACCTAGGCTGAGAAGGGGAGGAGGGAGATGGGTCTGAAGTTTCTTATACTGTCTGGTCTTCAGCAGGTGGTTGATCTCTGCTTGTTTCCAGTCGTTGGGGAAGGTGGCGGTTTCAATGGAGCAGTTGATGGTGCAGCAAACCTGGGTGAGATGGCAGCTGCTCTGTGGAAGGTGTGCAGTACAGGCAAGGATCCATCGGGGCTCCTGAGTGGATGCTCTTCATGGTCTTGTTTGTGTCCTCAATTGTAAGCGGGGTACAGCAGAGCATGGTCTGTTGGGATGCAGTGTGGTTGTGTGCGATGGTGCCTGGCGTAGTGGGCCGGTCTAAGATGTCACAGCTGTTATATATCTTCCTGATCTTGTGGTGGAAGAAGGTGCTGAGTGTATTACAGAGGTCTTGGGAGGGAGGAACGTCTGTGATCTCACTTTTGGACCTGGTAACATCATAGTTACAGGAAAATTAGTAATAATATTAGTAGCAATATAGAACTATTGAGGGTCTAGCACTGACGCTACTTATTAGACAGCAGCTAATTGATGGTGTCAGAGTGTGGAACCAAAGGTAGGCTAAGGAAGGGACAATAACAGATTACCTATCTGTAGGTTCAGTAGTGTTGTGTGGTTCTTCTTTCACCTTGTGTCATTGTTTAAGTATTTCTTTCCCACCCGCTAATCTTCATTTGCCCTCTCTGCCTAGTGTTTGTCCCTGCAAGGAAGTGTCCATTTGTAGCACCCATCTATGAGTTATGACTTGAAGGCCTGGCTGAGTTGCCTTGCTTTTGGTTTGTGGATTCCTTTTTACCCTTCACTAGTCTACATCTACTGCAACAAGTGACAGTATTGCAGAATTACTGATACAACCTGTTCTTTACAGCTCATAAAATATTTCTTGCGTACGTCTCTATACAGTCTAGGCAAACTCCATTGCTCGTAAACCACTTTTTCCCCAGTTCACTGACAACGCACTGGTGACTATTCAATGTAATATTTGCGTTGCAGACATTTTATCATGTGTATCATATCTAGATAGGTGTGAGCAGAGACCTAGCAGTTTAGGAGTGGTTGTAAGACATTTTGTGCACCCTCACCTTTTCTAATAACAAGGAAATGCATGTGCAATGATGGAGGCCAGTGTGGTAAGGTAATTGAACTGCCAAGGAATGCAGTAGGTTCTTTCCACAGTGCTTCCTTCCTTCACTGAATGTACTGACCCAAGCTGTGCTGAAGTGCTCTTCCCTGAATCGTTGTGGACTCATCGGACACTCTAGAGGTATTGCTGACCTTGCCTCCTGAGCTGCTCCTTACTTCACTTAAGCGAGTGCCTATGCTGAGGCTTCTTTAGGGAGCTCCTCGGATATGCTGTGTGTGCTCTCCGTACAGCTGCTCACTTCATTACGTGAGTGCCTGTGCTGAGGAGGCTGCTCTAGTGAGCTTCTCTAATGTGCTGCGTGTTCTCTCAGTAGAGCTCCTCACTTCATTACGTGAGTGCCTGTGCTGATTTGGCTGCTCTAGGGAGCTTTTCTGATGTGCTCTCAGTAGGCAAAGGTACTTAAGATGCCCTCCCTTTTAAGAGCAATTTGCCTCTCAGTAGAGCTCCTCACTTCAGTGTGCAAAAGCTTACTCTAGGTGGCTGTGTGTGCTCTCGGAGAGGGCACATCCTGAGCTGCCCCTCCCATTTTTTAGCAGGTCGTTCTTCAGCAGGGCTCCTTACTTCACTATGCCAGTGCTTAAGCTGAGAAGGCTGCTGTAGGGAGCCTCTCAGATGTGCGGTGTGTGCTCTCAGTGGGAGCATGTCCTTGAGATGCTCCTCCCTGTTGTTAGTGGGACGTCGCTCAGGAGAGCTCCTCACTTTGCTTAGAGAACAAACCAAAACACAGTATTTTCAGTACGTTCGGCCAGTGTGTTCATGATACCTTTATGTTCGTGGAGTGGGATTATTGGTTGTGAATCATCTCTGAACAGTTATCACCCGTCCCCCTCACTGATACTGAAGTTCTAACAAGAGCGCATGCTGCTCTGCATTGGTCCCACTGAAGGGCTGTGCACTGATGGTGGTGATGATCTTTCCTAGTTCATCACTGTTCTTAGTCTGAGCCTGAGCTAACCTCTGCGATCGCCTTAAACTTAGAGGATGGGCGAGCAAGAGTGCACAAAATGATGCATGTCTGTAGCACGCCTTAGCACGGGGATTCTCAGCTCCATGAACCAGAAGATGAAGCCATCATCTGGGTTCAGGTGCTCACCTTGGACGCTTTCTTAGTATCAATGTTTCTTATTTCCTCCGCCGCAGGCTCATCCTCTGCTAATAACATCTCCCTACTTTAACAGGAAGCATATGTTGTGGATCCATTAAATTTTCACCTTGGCCATCATCACGTCTCTTCGCCAGTGGTCATCTCATCTTAGTTCATCATTCTTGCACGTGGTATCCAGTTTTTCTTTGCACCCTTAAACAGCCCTTGTCCTTCATATTTGATCCTCTAGTGAGAAGGGGTCTAAAGTTATAGAACCTCATTGGATGGCCATCAGAGAGAGTGCCCTGATTCCAAGCATTGTTTTAAAATCTGTCTTGCTAATTTCCCAAAATAATCGGATGTAAAATTGCAAAGAAACTGCAGTATGTTATTATATTTTTTGAAGAAACTAGTAAGTTCACAGGGAAACTGCTTGTACTCGAAATCTAAGTTAATTCATACACTGTACTTAAAAAGACTGCATCTAAGGGCTACATACGGTGTAATAAATTGATCTAAAACTGTTAAAACCAATCTTGTAACTTTCACCACACACTGATTACAGCTCTTTTCCATGGATGGTGTGTCTAGCTAATCCTGTTACGGTGTATGTCCTAGTGGCTGAGACGTTAGCAAGATGTTCTCTTGTGTTAGTGTCGCAGCCTTTGGGAGCTCTGTCTTGCAAGGGGTAGGTCCAAGCGAGATTGATATCAGAGTGAGTCATGTGATGGATCTGTAGTGTGCATACAATGTTGCTCGACTATACACATTCAAAAGGACACACTCTCTGGTGTCTGCACTTTGGTACAAGGTCATTACTTTGTCACACTAGAGTGTGGTAAACAGTTATTGTAACTGTCCCACTCATTTATCAATTCAGACACTCATTTCAAATTAATAATGGAGCAAATAGGGAGTGTTACCTGATCCATAGTTTGTGAAGAAAGGAATGAGCTTCTGCATCTTTCATCCTCAGTTAGCTTTAACTCCCATCGCCACCATGTACTGCCCTCCAACATGAAACATATGTCCACAGAGAGTGCGATTTTAGATCATCCACAGTATTACACTTTACATCTAGATTCATAGAACACTCATGCACAGAATTAATTACACATTCACATTTTATTTCTACCTTTCACATTCATATTGTATTTACCTTTCACAAGCAAAGTGTGGAGGGATTTATGGTAACACCTCAGCCTTAGCTGCCACCTTTGTGTGTCCTATCTCATTTACATCTTAGGCAAGTGATAGGGAGCATATTAAATAATACCTCGTCAGTGGTGGAAAGCACCTCCAACATTAATGGGCCTATTTAATTTAATGATCATATTTCCTCTGTGTGACTAGCACAGAGGCCTGCCTATGCACTCATCATTGTATTCAGTGCTTTATTCACTTAGATTCGCCCGAGGGCAGGATCTACAGGGACACTCTGATACTTGAGGTCTAGTAAACTAGTTGCTGTCACAACTCTGTATTTGCGTCACAATCACCTATACACTTTGCTCTATAAAGAACCTGAACTTTGTCGTAGTTTTCTCCCCCACCCTCCAAGGAGGATCATTTGCTGGCAATTTATCATTTCAGCATTATAAGCTCGAGTTTGGTTATCTGACTGTGTAGGGTGGACCTCTAAGGTGTCCCCGCGTCAGTCCACATGGTTAATTATCAGTGATTTTTGACAACTGACAATGCGGACACACTTTAGTGTTGTTTTTAGATGTCTCATCCAGGATCCTTAAAGACACTATAGTTCATGACCACTGAACACCTTTCAATCCATTTCTAGCTTACATTCAAAATTTTCATATTAACATATCCAAGAACACATGAAATGGGTCGCTGTTAAAACAGAGTTCATTTTCAGTCACGAGAGACACTAATTAAATGACCTTTAACTTAACGTCAAGGAATGTACAGAAACTCAACAGACTCGTGGATACCTCTGCACACAGGTGTTGAATGGAATGATACCTTAAAACAGCAGCCTATGCTACTGAACAGTTCTCATACGTAAGTGTTTATGCCTTGAACTTCGAAATGATCATCTCCAGTACTGGGCTTGCTGTCCTCAAGCAACTGAAGGACTACAACGCCACAGCATGCGTACAGATCGGCAATTGAAAAGCCGGAGTCTCACATCTGGGTTCACAGAATCTCCTCAAGTGCCCCATGGGAATTTGTCTAAAAGCATTGAAGAGTTCCAATTACCCAACTAGTCACTCTAAAATCCTTCCATCACCACTGACCTAATTCAAATTCATCTTGTTCATTTGGCAGCAGTCTCTTGACTAGATCCACATTGCGTTTCACTCATTCATTGAAACCGCGTCTGCAGAAACTTGCACTGTGCAAGTAGTATGAGCTCAGTCATAACCACAGTGCCCACCTTCACCAGCCCTTCTTTGCTAAATATGTGGAACCCAACCATAAACAAGTTCAAATGCAACTCCCTCCAGTCTTCAACTTAAATCATTCCATTTCTATAGCTGCATACGCTGACGCGAACAAAACTGAACTCCTTATGGCTGGGGGAGCTGAGTGACATGACAAGGATAGTACGATCTGTGCGATATTTAGGTAAATTTAGTCCTTGCTTCGAGCTTATCTATACTTCTCTGCTTCATTCCACAACATTTCAATTAGACTACAAAAACAATCAATTTTCTTAGTACGCTGGATTAATTTCAGTAAAATTAATATCTCCTAAAATTAATGTTTTCATTCCATCTACTACCGCTCTACATACTTGCTCTCTTTTTCAAAAAAGTTGATTCTATCATCAGACTGTTCAAAAGACATGGTAAAGTCCCACACAGATCCATCACCCTCCCCGAACTTGCTCAGTGTCGTAACGTAACTTGAGAACCCCACCCCACAAAGTACATGGCAGAGGTGGGCCCCCTCAATGTCAGGAGCCAGTCAGGAGCTCTCTGGCCCAGGGCCCGCCGCACAGCGCCGAAGCCCCCCCTGCAACACTGGGGCTGTGGGGCTATTGTTACTCCACTGGACTTGCTATATTCAGAGAGGCGTGGGGTTTACCTGGCTGCAGTCTGTATTTTTGGGCTCCCTCTTGTCAGTGATTACAAGCTTTATATTCTGCTAATTATCCTCATGGTCCTTGAGGCGCCCTGCCTGACCTGCAAATGGATGCTGTCTCTCCCACTGACGGATATTACTCACCTGCGCTCACCTCCCTTTAGACATGTGGACACGGGCCCTGTCATCATGCTGCACCACTGCATTGACTACACCCCCTTTGCCCCGGTCTGAGTTTAGCAGCAAAGACTCCACCACCTTGCCTGGCCTCAGTTGGTGTCCCCACGACGCCCTACCACTCATTGATAATTGATCTGGCCATCTACCCGATCTTGATTACAACCCACATTGAGGGGGCCCACCTCTGCCATGTACTTTGTGGGGTGGGGTTCTCAAGTTACGTTACGACACTGAGCAAGTTCGGGGAGGGTGATGGATCTGTGTGGGACTTTACCATGTCTTTTGAACAGTCTGATGATAGAATCAACTTTTTTGAAAAAGATTACAACCCTCACTGACCCTTCATCCTGCTCTCCCTCCAGGGCATTTACTCGTGGATCTTTCCCTTGACTGTGGAGACCTTGCTATCTGACTGACACCTGGTGGAGCTACCTGTTAGCTAAAGAGGAGATGGGCTGTGGATTCCCCCTCGGCCGTTACCTACCCTGCCGGACCTGGGACAGACCATCCTTTGTCTCTCTGTCGTATCCCTCTCCTACTCCTTCACCCTACCCCTTTCCCCCTCTACGCTCCTTTTCTCTCGTCATTTTCGCTCTTTGAATGTTTTTCCGCTGAGACCTAGCTATCTGACGGATGCCCGGTGGAGCAACCTGATAGCTGAAGAGGAGATGGGCTGTAGATTCCCCCGTGGCCGTCACCTACCCAGCCGGACTGGGGGCAGACTTTTCCTTCGTCTCTCCGTCGTATCTATACCTTACCTCTTTCCCTTTTTCACTCCATTTTACTTACCCTCTGTTCTTTTAATGTTTTAATGGTATGTTTTTTTGTAATTTGTGACTGATGTAATTTGGCAACTATGTGGAACCTTATGTAAAGCGCTCTGATACCTTCGGATCTAGCCAGCGCTATATAAAACACTTTAAATAAATAAATGGTCACTTGTATATCGAATGAAAGTAAAAAAAACGCTCCATATTGAAGTTTAGGGATTCTGAAGTTCAAAACTCAAATGTAGGTAAGACCTGGAGTGAAATTCACTACTTCATGCGTATTTCAGATCTGCATACGTTAACATTGTTGCATGTTAATTAACTAGCCCCTCATTTTACAGATGACTTACAAAATGCTATTGGCCCGGATACATACGACCTTTTTTGCAGTGGTAGTGTGCAGAGCTGCAGAAGTGCTTGACCATCAGTTGCCCATGGTAGAAACCAAGGCAGATCTGCTAACTGAGATCTTGCAGCCTAGGCCTGTTATTTCATAGCTCTTGCTGTCCTTTCTAGCTGCCCCTTTATGAGGTACTTACAGAATTTTGACAATGGCCCACTTGTGAGTTATCCCTATAGGCAGGTGTCATAAGCCTGTATATATATATATGGTATATACAATTTGCAGTGTTTTCTGGGACTGCAAGCAACCTCTGTGTGAAGCCATTCTTGATGTTTTTAAGTTTATCTGCTATTTTAAATCCCATTACCTCCACCCTGTATATGGTGGCAGCAATACTTCTGATGGATACATCTGCTTGTGGATTCCTCACCTTTTGAGTTACCCCAGTGCCAGCATACCACAGAAACTTTTTCCTTAGCTCTCTGACGTCGACGAGGACGTCACTATACCACGACCCCACTCGCGACTCCGTATGACGTCATCGGAGCCATAAGAAGACCTAGTCGGCATGTTAATGTCAGTTCCCTTTTTTCCATGCTGTTGACGCCTAACAGTTTTTTCTAGGTCTCTCCATTTCTTTGTAGACTACTTTGTTGCAGTTATCCATAAACTGTTGCTTCGATCATGGCTACTCAGAAGAAGCCTGACTTTAAACCCTGTAGGGAATGTGGGGGACATATGTAGGTTACAGACTCCCACAAAGACTGCTTTTGGTGTTTGTCGTCGGACCACGACATTGAAGAGTGTTCTTCAATGTTGAATCCGAAGGTGCTAAAGGAAAGAAAGGCTAAGTTGTTCATGGCCCGAGCAAAGACTGTGAAAAGGCATTCTGAAAAGGACCAAGTTGAGCTCGAAGTCACCGACTCCGCACACCTCAAGGTCATCTACGAAGCTTAAGAGAAAGAGATGACACGGGTCTAAGCATTGTTCTTCGAAGGAGAAGTTGTTGAAGTCGGTGTCCCTGGTCTGATGTTGCCATAGGAAGGATGATGTTTCTCCTTCGCCGCTGGTGTGATCTGTGCACACTTCGACACTGAGGGGCTCTTTGACACCCAGAAGAGTCGCCTGCACCTATGGACGATCTGCTACCGGATCCGGCATCTCTGGCATCACAAGCAGAGCCTGTTCCCGGTCAGGCGGTTCCGTATCCGTATACACCTTCTCCAACTCCAGGGGTGGATCCGTACTAATGCGATGTATGGCATGTTTGCCAGGACGGCTAACACATCCGGCATGCCAGCTGTCCTCGTGGGTCCGCTTTCATTTAATTTGGGCATCCCCCAACATTATGCCCAGGCTCCATTCATGCTGATCATGCTAATGACTCCGTCTTGGCTTTTCCCGACGCTGAGGTTCTCAATGCTGATGCCTTCTCAGGAGGGAAGGATGGACTATTCTCCAGCACCGTCGGGCTCCATTCTGGCGCCTTCTTGAATTCGGTCTGCGCCGCTGCCCACTTCTGAAGGTCCTTCGTCGATGCCGGCTCTGGGTCTCTGGCACAGCGTTTGGCTCCCCCGATGCCGACTCCGAAAACTCGATCAAGAAGAGAGGTCCAGAGACTCCTGGAAGAAGAGGAATATCAGGAGCAGCATGAGCAGGCTGAGGAGGGGGATATTTTAGACACCATGGATGACTTTGCAGGACTGCAGGAAGCCAGTGGGCTTGATACCTCGCCAGAGTGGGAGCTCTCTTCCCCGAAAGCTCTTCCTTCTCAAGATGTGGCCTCTCATCATTCGGTCATTAGGAAGGCTGCTGACCTCCTGGACTTGAAGTTACCAACGGCAGAGGTCAAATCAAATATCTTGACAGGGGTGCTGCAATCGCCTTCTTCTGCAGTAGATGCCTTTGTTCTCTTTCAACGAGGCTCTGACAGATCCTCTTCTGGATGCATGGTAGAAGCCAATGTCTACCCCTGCTGTTTCAAGGTCAGTGGCAAGGGCGGTATAAGGTGGCTCCAGGAGACCCAGCATTTTTATCATCGCACCCTCATCTGAGAGACTTGTGGTACAAGCGTCTTGTTCTTCAAAACAATCTGCTGGTTCTTTTCCTTCTTCTCCGGGGATAGGGACTCCAAAACGTTGGAGCAATCCACAAAGAAGGTGTTCTCGTCGCATGGCCTTGAAATCGAACAATGCCACGTGTTTGATGGGGCCTTATATCTATGCTTTGATGGATTTCGGCCATGGAGGTAATCCCTAAATTGCCTGAGGATGTCCAGGGTCACTTTGCCGAGTTACTATCGGATAGGCAGGCTGTACCCCATCAGGTTATCTGGTCTGGCCTAGAGACAGCGGACTCAGTTGCCATGGTGATGGGCTCTTAGATGGTGACTAGGAGAAATTCCTAGTTGCGGGGATTAAGATTCTCTCTGGACGTATAGGCCACGTTGTTGGACCTTACATTTGATGGATCAAGGCTCTTTGGAACCAAGGCTGATTCTGCCCTACAGCGGTTTAAGGATAGCAGGGCTACTGCTAGGTCCTTAGGCTTGCAGTCACTACCTATGATCTTTGGTTTTCGGAAGTTCAGGGGCTTTGGGAAAGCGGCTCCTTTTCATTACCAACAGCAGCAACAGAACCCTCTGTATCGGTCATACAGAGGGAAAGGCAGAGGTTGTCGTTCTCCTCCTCCTTCGTCCATGTCTCCACCACTGGTTCTGCGGGGAAGCAGCTCTGGATCCCCCATCTTGGAGCATGTTGGACCTTTAGGAGGTCGGGTGTCCCATTTTCTTCAAAATTGGAAATCTGTTAGGTCAGATCTTTGGATTTTAAATCTTGTAAAATATGGGTATGCCCATCTCTTCTGGGAGTAGGAAAGAAGGGTCCCAGTAGAGCTATTATACATTTGCTTGCATTTATTATAGAAAAATCAAATGTAATACCATACAATGTCAGTTAATCACAATGCATGATCCATATCATTAGGTCAATAAAAAGTGCCCCAAGAAAGGAAAGGGGAGTGGGATAGCATGATGCTGTGAAGGAAAAAGGACAGTGAGGGAATAAAGTTTGTGACTAATTATATATTGCAATATTAATTTAGGATGCAATACAGTTTCATGGCTTCAGATCCCTGAGCCGAAGAAATTGGGGGATTATAACATATCCCAAAGGTTTGAACTATTTCTGTTGACACCGAAAAGTTCAGAATAATGGGGGAGTGTCGACTGAACAGAACATAGAAGTAGCCGTCGACGTTTCGACCCCACGCTACACTTGTAGGCGTTTGTCTAGCCTTACATCGGGGTCTTCATCAGGACAGGGTAGTCAACAAAGGAGCACTACAGTATCTAGAAATATAAAACAATAAGATGTAAAGCGCCGACAATCAATGTCAAAGTTACTGTAGTGAGCGGTAATTTCTATTTTCTATTTAAAATTATTTATACAGCGCACATACACCAGCGGTTTCTTGGCGCTAAAAACTGAAGAGGTCAGAGCAGAAAACCCGGGGTAGGAGGAAAATGAGAAACTAAGTATTAATTAAAGGATTTGGCGAAAAGGTATGCCTTAAGTTGTTTCCGGAATAACAGGTATGAGGTTGAGGCTCTGAGCTCTGCAGGCAAAGAGTTCCAAAAGGTCGGGGCGAGGGTCGCAAACTTCGAGCCTCCCCATTTCTTTCTTCGAAACCGAGGAACAGTGAGAAGGGATTGGGAAGATGACCTCAGTTCCCTAGATGGAACATAGGGAATGATCTCCGAGGAGATGAAAGCCGGCGCCGTGCCCAGTCGTGCTTGGAAGGTGATAGATGCAAGCTTAAACTGGACACGGGCACAGACAGGAAGCCAGTGTAAAAATTTCAGGAGGGGAGTGGTATGGGAGGTTTTTGGGAGTTTGAACACCAGGCGCGCCGCCTGGTTTTGGATCTGCTGCAAACGCCGAAGACTATATGCAGGAATACCTGCATATAGGGCGTTGCCATAATCCAGGCGGGATACGACCATGGCAAGAGTGATAAGTTTAAGGGCATCAAATGAAAAAAAACGGGACACCTTGCGAATAGTGCGAAGTGCCAAAAAGGAGGAAGAAACCACAGAACTAACCTGGGAGTGAAGGGTGAGTTGGGAGTTGAGCTTGATGCCTAGAGTTTTAACTGAGGTGGAGGGAACAGGTGGGGCACCAAGGGAAGGGGGCCAGAAGATGGGGGACCAGGGGCTGGATGAACCACCCATCAACACCAGCTCGGTCTTGTCTGGGTTGAGTTTAAGATGGTTGTGGTTCATCCAGTCTCGGATGTGAATCATGATGGTTTGAAAGTTAGAGGCAGAGTCGGGGTAAGAGGAAAGGTTGAACACAAGCTGGAGGTCGTCCGCATAGTTAAATACGGCGACCTCCATTTGTTGCAGTGAAAAGATAAGAGGGGAGATATAGAGATTGAATAAGAGGGGAGAAAGGGAGGAACCTTGGGGAACCCCGCACTGAACGTCGCGGAAGTCCGCAGTGAAGTCTCCCAGGCGGACTGCCTGGGTGCGGTCCCTCAGGAAGGAGGATAACCAGACCAACGCGGTCCCCCCGATCCTCGCCGCCCTGACACGGGAAAGTAAGATGGAATGGTCCACCGTGTCAAAGGCGGCTGAGAGGTCGAGGAGAACCTTACACATTACTAACACTGTTACCATGGGCATTTGTGGGCAACGGATTGCAATTACTGTGACCAATGCTTTATGAAATAACACGCACGAGAAAAGAATCAAAACATGAAATACACATTTCTAACAATTCTGTACAACCCGTGAGGGGTATCTAGTTTTAAAAAAAAAAGTATTATCTGGCGTATACAGGATAACACACAAAAACACAACATCCTGACTCGGCCAGGGGAGACCAATTATTCAATACTAAATAGTGACCTCTTGGGATCACACAGCCCATCCCGTTTGAGGTGCCATGTCAGAAGTAACGTTTGGGCATAGTTAATCCAAGAATGTATCGAGTGAGAGAGGAAAAAGGGGAACTCGGGTTACTAGCACGGGTAGATAGAACACAAAGAAACATACCTGCTCAGTCTGAGCAAGTGGCAGGATTATGTCCTCATTATTCACGTCGGGTAATTGAGCTGAATCTATATTAACAGCCAAGGTTAGGAGTGACGACGATGCTTCACTAAGGATCGCCTCCGATGTGCCGCGTCTCTAAACAGTGAACCAGGAGAGGGAATTGTGAGACCAACTCAATAGTATATTGGCTGATGCCAGCGCGAGAGAATTAAGTCTCACCTTGTGTCACAATACACGGAGTTTGAAAAAGAAACCTCTCGCGGTTTTGCAGAGAATGAGCGTGGCTCGTTGAAAAGGTTTAAATCACGTAACACGGACCCACTTGATCTATGGGCGAATAAGTGAGTATCAATGGATAGATCATCATTGTAAACGTAAGGTCACAACATCATATAGGAATTGTGCTTACCTATATAGCCCATGAAGGTCGGAGTGTCCTTAACACAGAACTCGGCGGGGCGTCATAACGATCGCTTCACCTTTAAAAACCCTCCCCGCTGGCCACGCCCACTCGCTTGCATTCAGCAAACGCGGGAAGGCTGCAACTGAGAGCTCCGTGACCGTTTCACTAAGGTAAGACTAATCCCTCTCTCCCTAGACGTTCTCCACCTTACCAACTCCAACGAGTGGGTTTTTAACTTACCACCCCTCCCCCCGATTGCTTCATAGATGCGGCACTTCTGAAGCGATCGTTATGACGCCCCGCCGAGTTCTGTGTTAAGGACACTCCGACCTTCATGGGCTATATAGGTAAGCACAATTCCTATATGATGTTGTGACCTTACGTTTACAATGATGATCTATCCATTGATACTCACTTATTCGCCCATAGATCAAGTGGGTCCGTGTTACGTGATTTAAACCTTTTCAACGAGCCACGCTCATTCGCTGCAAAACCGCGAGAGGTTTCTTTTTCAAACTCCGTGTATTGTGACACAAGGTGAGACTTAATTCTCTCGCACTGGCATCAGCCAATATACTATTGAGTTGGTCTCACAATTCCCTCTCCTGGTTCACTGTTTAGAGACGCGGCACATCGGAGGCGATCCTTAGTGAAGCATCGTCGTCACTCCTAACCTTGGCTGTTAATATAGATTCAGCTCAATTACCCGACGTGAATAATGAGGACATAATCCTGCCACTTGCTCAGACTGAGCAGGTATGTTTCTTTGTGTTCTATCTAACCGTGCTAGTAACCCGAGTTCCCCTTTTTCCTCTCTCACTCGATACATTCTTGGATTAACTATGCCCAAACGTTACTTCTGACATGGCACCTCAAGCGGGATGGGCTGTGTGATCCCAAGAGGTCACTATTTAGTATTGAATAATTGGTCTCCCCTGGCCGAGTCAGGATGTTGTGTTTTTGTGTGTTATCCTGTATACGCCAGATAATACTTTTTAAAAAAAAACTAGATACCCCTCACGGGTTGTACAGAATTGTTAGAAATGTGTATTTCATGTTTTGATTCTTTTCTCGTGCGTGGTATTTCATAAAGCATTGGTCACAGTTATTGCAATCCGTTGCCCACAAATGCCCATGGTAACAGTGTTAGTAATGTGTTTACCGCTCACTACGGTAACTTTGACATTGATTGTCGGCGCTTTACATCTTATTGTTTTATATTTCTAGATACTGTAGTGCTCCTTTGTTGACTACCCTGTCCTGATGAAGACCCCGATGTAAGGCTAGACAAACGCCTACAAGTGTAGCGTGGGGTCGAAACGTCGACGGCTACTTCTATGTTCTGTTCAGTTGACACTCCCCCATTATTCTGAACTCTTCGGTGTCAACAGAAATAGTTCAAACCTTTGGGATATGTTATAATCCCCCAATTTCTTCGGCTCAGGGATCTGAAGCCATGAAACTGTATTGCATCCTAAATTAATATTGCAATATATAATTTGTCACGAACTTTATTCCCTCACTGTCCTTTTTCCTTCACAGCATCACGCTATCCCACTCCCCTTTCCTTTCTTGGGGCACTTTTTATTGACCTAATGATATGGATCATGCATTGTGATTAACAGACATTGTATGGTATTACATTTGATTTTTCTATAATAAATGCAAGCAAATGTATAATAGCTCTACTGGGACCCTTCTTTCCTACACCATATAGCACCCAGGTCCCATGTGGATTCCTCGGGTAGAACCCCCCTCTTAGATTAATCATCTCTTCTGGGAGTTTCCCCCTCCGTCCCCTTCTCGCCAGGGTTGGTATTCTGAGAACCATCTGATGTTTTTGCAACAGGAAGTCCCCTCCTTTATATAAAAAGGTGCAATAGAGATTGTTTCCGAGCAGGAAAGGGGTCAGGGATGATACTTCAGGTATTTCCTGATACCCAAGAAGGATGGTCGTTTGCGGCCGATCCTAGATCTCATGATCTTGACTTTTTGCCTCAAACAAGAGACGTTAAAGATGATGACCCTAGCTCAAGTTCTTCTGGAGCTGCAGCAGGAAGACTGGATGGTGTCAATTGATTTACAAGATGCATATTTTCCCATTCCCATCCTGAAGTCGCTTCAGAAGTATCTCAGTTTTACGGTGGGGTCCCAACACTACCAGTTAGCGGTCTTCAGTTCAGTTTTACTTCCACACCTCGGGTCTTCAGGAAGGTGATGGCGGTAGTGGCAGCTCATCTCAGAAGGTCAGTGATTCCTGTATTCCCCCATCTGGATGACTGGCTGCTCTGAGACAGGTCGCCAGAGATGGTCCTGCATCATCTGCAAGTAACAACACGCGTGTTGTTTGTCTTGGGTTTTTCGATAAATGTGCCCAAATGTCACCTGGTGCCCTCACTGCGCAACCCGTTCATAGGGGCACTGCAGGACACTACTCTGAGTTGTGTTTTACCGCCTCCTCAGAGGATTTCAGACATTCAGGATATGATCCCAATGTTTCAGGATGGAGCGGCTGTTCCGGTTCTGAAGGTCTTACGCCTGCTAGGTCTGTTCGCTTCCTGCATAGTGTTAGCCTACCATAGGCGCTGGCATATGAGGGCTCTCCAATGGTGCCTCTGCAGGGACTCTTCAGCGGATCTGTTATGGTGGAGTGTTGCAGGCAACCTGTCTCAAGGGATGCCGTTTCAACCTCCTTCTCCGGTGACCACAGTGATAACGGATGCTTCCACTCTAGGACAGGGGATCTGGAGATCAAGGGCCTTTGGTCTCCAGAGGAAAGATTGCTCACATCAATCGTCTGGATCCACGGGCTATACGTTTGGCTCTCAAGGCCTTTCTTCCCTCCCTTCATGGTCAGTCAGTTCACAGTGTGGTACACCAGGGAGGAGTAGGGTTGTATCGTCTCTACAGAGAGGCTCTGCGGCTCTTGTCCTGTACTCCGGACCTCCAGATTTGCGTAATTGCAAATCATCTGGCCAGGGTGCTCAATGTGCATGTGGAAATTCTCAATCGGCAATACTTGGCTGATCATGAGTGGCGTCTTCATCCGGAGGTTGTCCACCTCATTTTGAGGATGTGGTGGTTTCCTTGGTTGGACATGTTTGCCACTCATGAGAACGGGCACTGCCTGTTGTTCTGCAGTTTTAAGGGGGCGGGGGGGGTCGTTTCAGTTAGATTTGGGCTCACAGCTTCTTTACTCTTTTCCTCCCATACCCTTGATTCCTTTTATTCGGAGGAAGATTCGCCAAGACCTAACCCAAGTCCTATAGTTCAGCCCGATTGGCCAAGAAGGGTGTGGTACACAGACCTTCACCTCTTATCAGACCCACTGCTCCGTCGCCCTCTCAGGGCAGATCTCCTCTCACAGTCACAGGGGCAGGTTCTACACTCGCTCCTCCAGAATCTGCACCTTCATGCATGGAGATTGAATGGGGAAACCTGTGTACTTTTTCTCTCCCTCCAGATGTGGTGGATATTATTTCATCATCCAGGAGACACTCTACCAAATCTGTCTATTCCATTAAGTGGGCCAGATTTGTTAAATGGTGTGGAGAGAGTTCAGTTGATCCTTTGAAGGCCCATTTGGCTGATGTCCTTAGTTTTTCTCTTTCCTTGGCCCAGCGGGGTTGTGCTGTTGGGACTTTTAAGGGCTATTTGTCGGTTTTATCAGCCTTCCTTTGTTTGCCAGACTAACCTTCATTGTCTAAGTCTTCCATTGTTCTGAGTTTCATTTAGGATCTCACTAATACATTTCCTCTCACTCCTTTTAAAATGCCTCAGTGGGACTTAAATTTGGTTCTTACTTTTTTGATGGGGTCTCCCTTCGAGCCTCTTCATAGTTGTCCTTTGAGGCTTCTTACATTCAAAAGTTTTCTTGATTGGCATTAATTCTGCTGGGAGCGTATGTGAGCTTCAGGCTCTTAGTTCTAAGCCTCCCTTTACCACCATCTATGCAGATAAGATTATTCTCAAGACAACAGCTGCTTTCCTGCCTAAGGTGGTTACTCCTTTCTACTTAGGGCAGTGTATCACCTTGCCTACTTTCTATCCTCCCCTCACCCTTCCAAGGAGGAGGAGGGACTTAACCGCCTGGACCCTAGGAGGGCAGTCCGCTTTTACCTGGATAGGACCAAGGACTTGCGCTTGAACGACCAGCTCTTTATTGGTTATATGGGAAGAATGAAGAGTAAAGCTGTCCATGAGCAAACACTTTCCAGGTGAATCATCTTGTGCATCAAGATCTGCTACGCCTTGGCTAAGAAGGAGCCTCTTGAAGGTATTAGAGCTCAATCTACTAGATCCTCTTCTTCAACTTTGGCTAGAGGTGTTCCTGTGGTAGATATCTGTAAGGCGGCAACTTGGGCCTCCCTCCACACTTTCGCAAAGCATTATTGCTTGGATTCGGAGGTGAGGAGTGATGGTCATTTTGCTTGTTCTGTACTGCAAGATTTTTTGGTATAGGTTGGAAGACACCCTCCTCCAGGAGCGGGACTGCTTGGGGAATCTGAAAGAGACATGTTAGTGATAGATTCCTTACCTTAGAATATCCCCAGGCGGGGGACTGGATTCGGTACGTTTTTCGTCAGAGTACCCTTGCGAGTCAGTAGGTGGCGTCGTGCGGCTCCGTGTCCGTCGCTGGCGTCTTAGGTGCCGGGATGACATCACGGAGACTACTTAGGCGCCACCCATGCGCGCTGACGTCAATTCTTTGTTTTTCTGTGCCAGGAAGCGCAGATCCGGTTAGAAGACGTACCCTAGTCACTTTTTGACTTTTTGAGACTTTAGTCTCTACTTTTTTTTGCGTCTTTGACTGCTGGTGCCATGTATGGATGCCTGGGTTTTAATCCTGCGGGGCCTGCCGCCGTACAATGTCGGTGGCCGACCCCCATGGCATCTGTCTCTTCTGTCTGGAGCGCGACCATGACTCCCGGTCATGTTCTGACTGTCTGGCCATGGCTCCACCTCCCGCAGCATCTGCCTCTAAGCCTTCCTAGTCAGAGGTTTGGGTTGCACCCTATGCCGTGGGGGACGCAGGATTCAACATCACCTCCCCCACTGGAGTTCTGTCACTTCGGACTGGTGGGTGCTGCAAATCGTCTGAAGGGGCTTCTCCCTCCCCTTCAAGTCTGCCCCCCCAGCCATGCCACCTCAGTTCCACCGCTTTTCGAGGGATTACTTTCTCCAACAGAAATGTCCAGATCTCGGAGTGCAATGCCTGACAACTGAAGTGGTGGCTCACAAATCGTGATTGGGTAAGTGGCAGATCCCTCTCCCTTCCCCAACCGGAGCACACAGTGGTGACGGATGCGTCCCTTATGGGATGGGGCAGCCACTTGGGAGACGCCTCTGGTCTCCGGCGTAGACCCTGCTCCATATCAACCTTTTGGAGCCTTGGGCGATCCGACTTGCACTGAAAGCATTCCTTCCCTCTCTCCAGGGAAGTGTAGTGCATGTGTTCACGGAAAACACCACCGCCATGTGGTATTGCAACAAACAGGGCGGGGTCATGGACCCTATGTCAGGAGGCTACGTGCCTTTGGACATGGCTGGAACATCAAGGAATTACCTTGGTGGTTTAACACCTGGCAGGTTCTCTGAACACCTGGGCGGACAAACTCAGCCGCAGGTGCATGATGGATCACGAATGGCGTATGGACTCGGATGTGGTGCGAGGTCTCTTTCTGCAGAGGGGAGAGCCTTGGTTAGATCTATTTACCACCGAAGAGAACACGCAATGTCATCAGTTCTGCGCGTTGGAATTTCCAAGGCGGCACTCGCTCGGCGGTGCTTTTTGTCGCGAGTGGAGTTGCAGTCTGTTGTACGCCTTTCCGCCTATACCACTTCTGCCCAGAGTGCTGAAGAAGATTTGGCGCGACCGGGCCCAAGTCATCCTTGTGGCTCTGGATTGGGCAGGAAGATACTGGTATCCCGAGCTACTCAGCATGGCGATCGATCCCCCGATCGGACTGCCTCTTCGGGAGGATCTTCTGTCGCAGCAGCAGTGGACGGTCCTTCACCCGAACCTGTCCAGTCTCCACCTCCATGCATGGAGATTGAGTGGCGACAGTTGACTGCTTTCGACCTTCCTCCCGAAGTCTGTGATGTCATTCTGGCAGCTAGGCGTCCCTCCACTAAAACTGTATACGCCTGCAGGTGGAACAAATTTGTGGCATGGTGCACAGCAAAGGCTGTGGATCCCCTTTCTGCCCCTCTTTCCGAGGTCCTTCTGTTCCTTCTCTCTTTTGCACAGCAGGGCTCTGCTCTGGGCACAATCAAAGGTTATCTTTCGGCCATCTCCGCCTTTCTACAGCTTCCAGATCAGCCTTCTCTTTTTAAGTCCCCGGTTGTTAATTTGCTTCCTCAAAGGAATTACACACACGTTTCCTCTTGTGCCTTTCCTAATGCCTCAATGGGACTTAAATCTTGTCTTGACCTAACTGATGCGCGCTCCCTTTGAGCCCCTTCATCACTGTCCCTTACGTCTTCTTACTCTCAAGACAGCTTTCCTGGTAGCTGTCACCTCTGCCAGAAGAGTGAGTGAGCTCCAGGCTCTTTCTTCTAAACCTCATTTCCTTTCTGTTCATCCGGACAAGTTGGTTTTAAGGACCCGTCCTTCTTTCCTGCCAAAGGTTGTCACGCCCCTCCACATCTGGCAGACCATCACTTTGCCCACCTTCGTTCCGCCTCCGCATCCTTCGAAAGAGGAAGAGAGGCTCCATCGTCTGGACCCAAAACATGCACTCTTGTTCTATCTGAAGTGCACACAACCGTTCCGGGTGGATGACGAGCTCTTTGTTGGCTACATGGGCGTCAAAAAAGGTTATGCCCTGAACAAACGAACCATCTCTCGGTGGGTCGTTCTGTGCATCAAATCATGTTACTCGTTGGCTAAGAAGGAGCCTCCTGTGTGGCTGCGTACCCATTCTACCAGGGCAACGGCAGCCAATACTCCCTTGGGATGCGGCGTTCCCTTGCAGGACATTTGTCAGGTAGCTACGTGGGTCTCGCTGCACACGTTTACCAAGCATTACTGACAGTCAATTCCGGAGAGACGGTTTCTTTGGCCGTTCTGTTGTCTGTGACTTTCTGGTGTAATCTTGTTCGCAGACCCACCACAGAGGTTGGTATTCCTGGGGTATCTATTCTAAGGTAAGGAATCTATCACTAACGTGTCTTTTTCAGATGCACAAGTTACTACTTGTGTAGCGATGTATCTGTAAGAGACATAAGTTAGTGATAGATTCCTTACCGCCCCACCCATCCTCCCCGTTCTGCGAACTGATTTATAGGGCAAGGCCATCCCTTCCAGGGCCCTAGTTTCAATGCACCAGTGGTCAGTCTCTTGCATGGCTCTGCTTTCCTGGCGCGGAAAGTCGACTACAGAACTGACGTCAGTGCACATGGGTGGCGCCTAAGTAGTCTCTGTGACATCATCTCGGCGCCTACGACGCCAGTGACGGACGCCGAGCCGCACAACTCCACCTACCGAAGCACAGGGTACTGCTGACGAAAAACTTTCCGGATCCAGTCTGACGCCTGGGGATATTCTAAGGTAAGGAATCTATGACTAACTAATGCCGCTTACAGATATATCGTTACACAAGTAGTAACTTCAATGCAAAAGTTGAGGAGTCCACAGGCAGATGTATCCCTCAGAAGAACAAGTTACTTACCTTCAGTAACGCTTTTTCTCGTGGATACAGTATCTGCTTGCAGACTCCTCACAGACCCACCCACCTCCCCAATGTCTGCCTTTCTATACTGAAAACAATTTTGAATTTAACATGACTGATATTTCTTTGTCTTTGAAATGATATGTAGCTTGTTGCTATGATATTTGTGGTATTTTCAGTTTCTTTTCCTCCTCCACCGACTACATCCTCCTCGGAGACCTGAACTATCACCTGGAGACCGACAACAACTCCTCCAACCTGATCGCCAACCTCGGACTGAAACAGCTGGTCACAACGCCAACTCACATCGCCGGTCACACGCTAGATACCATCTTCTCCTCAAGCCCCCACGTCACCTTCAGCCACGCCTGCGAACTCACCTGGACAGACCACCACTGCATCCACTTCTCCTTCCGAAAACCCCTCACACACCACCGCACCCTACAGACTGGGGCAAAGTCACTGAAGAATAACTACAGACAAGACTCGCACTCAACCCTCCGACCAACCCCACCAACCCCGATGATGGTGCACTCACACTCAAACGCTGGATGAACGACTGCGCCAACACCGTAGCCTCGCTGAAAAAACCCACAACAGAGACACCAGCAAAAGAGTCAGCTGGTTAACCCCAGAACTCCTCGACTCAATGAACTCCTGCCGAAAATTGGAGAACATATGGCACAGCGACAAGACGCCGGACAGCCGCGCTGCCCATAGAGACTCTATCCGTAACCACCACCACCTCATCAGGACCACCAAAAGGACCTCCTTCACAGACCGCCTTGACAACAACGCACACAACAGCAAGTAGCTCTTCACCATCGTGAAGGAACTCTCCAACCCCAGCACCAACGACATCCCACCATCGCAAGCCCTGTGCGACTCCCTCGCCACCTTCTTTCACTGGAGAAACACCAACATCCATGCCAGTTTCAAACCCCGGACGACCCCTGCAGACCTCGTCGCACCGGACCCAACGCACCCCACCGCCCACAACACCCTGACAACCTGTCCCAATGTGCGCATCGAGGACACAATTAAGACCATGGGCACAGTCCACTCCGGAATCCCCGTCCGACCCTCTCCCACACCACATCTTCAACAAAGCCAGCAATTCCATCGCACACCAGCTGCACAAAATCATCAACCTCTCCTTCGAGACCGCTACCTTCCCTGAGAACTGGAAGCACGCAGAGATCAACGCCCTACTGAAGAAACCCAAGGCGGATTCGAGCGACCTCAAGAACTTCCGACCCATCTCCCTGCTTCCGTTCCCAGCAAAGGTCATAGAGAAGATAGTTAACACCCAGCTCACCCTTCACCTCGAAGACAACAACATCCTGGACCCCTCCCAATCACGATTCCGCATCAACCACAGCACCGAGACCGCCCTCATCGCCGCCACAGACGACATCAAGATACTTCTAGACAACGGAGAGACGGCGCCCTCATCCTCCTGGATCTCTCTGCCGCCTTCGACACAGTCTGCCACCGCACGCTACACACACAACTCCAAAACGCAGGCTTCCGGGAGAAGGCCTTGGACTGGACGACCTCCTTCCTCTTCTGCAGAACTCTGAGAGTCCACCTCCCCCCGTTCCGGTCCAAGGCCTCCGAGATCATCTGCTGTGTCCCACAAGGATCTTCCCTCAGCCCGACGCTGTTTAACGTCTACATGGCACAACTAGCACGCATCGCCCGACAGCACGACCTCAACATAATCTCCTAAGCCGACGACACGCAGCTTATCCTCTCCCTTACCAAGAACCCTCTCCCCGCCAAATCCAACCTCTACCAGGGAATGAAGGCAGTCGCTGACTGGATGAAGGAAAGCCGACTTAAGCTGAACTCAGACAAGACGGAGATCCTCATCCTCGGGTCCAACCCCTCAGCATGGGACGACTCATGGTGGCCCGCGTCACTGGGGACCCTCCCGGCTCCCACCGACCACGCACGCAACCTGGGAGTCATCCTCTACTCAAAACTCACCATGACCAAACAAGTCAACGCAGTCTCCTCCACCTGCTTCTACACCCTCCGCATGCTCTACAAGATCTACAGATGGATCCCGACATACACGAGGAAAACAGTCACCAAGGCCAAAGTCAGCAGCAGACTCGACTACGGTAACACCCTCTACGCCTGAGCCTCGTCCAAGCTCATCAACAGACTGCAGAGAATCCAAAACGCCTCTGCACGCCTGATCCTCGGCGTCCCGACCACATCACCCCCCACCTGAGGAACCTGCACTGTCTCCCCGTCGACAGGAGAATCTCCTTCAAACTCCTGATCCACGCACACAAGGCACTCCACAAGACCGGACAAGCCTATCTGAACAGTCGACTCTTCTTCTACGTACCCAACACGAAACTCCGCTCTGCTGACCACGCCCTGGCCACGGTCCCGCGCATCCGCAGAACCACTTCCGTAGGCAGGTCCTTCTCCCACCGCGCCGCCAAGACCTGGAACACCCTCCCCCTCTACCCACGACAAAACGAAGACCTGCTGACTTTCAGGAGACAACTCAAGACCTGGCCTGATTGATTGATTTCTTCAACAATATACTGTGTATATAAGTGCTTATATTGTATATTTGTGGAATGTCTGGAGGATGTAAAGAGCTGGATGATGAGCTCATGCCTTAAGCTCAATGATGACAAAACTGAGCTCATGCTCTTGGGTCCGGCGGCCCCTTCCACCATAGAGCTGATCTGGCCTTCAAGCATGGGTATGGCTCCACCGCCCAGAGACAACATCAAAAGCCTGGGAGTCTGGCTTGACAAATCCCTGAGCCTTAACACACAGGCCACTAAAGTATCAGCCACCTGTTTCGGCCTCCTTAGGGTGATTAAGAAAGTCTTTCCCCTCCTCCGATTTGAGGCCAGACAAATAATTATACAGGGCCTCAACCAATTTCGCCTGGATTTTAATAATTCCCTTTACCATGGAGCACCAGACTACACCCTACAAAAGCTTCAACGCACCCCAAACTGCGCTGCCCGGGGGTTGCTTGGAGTCCCTCGGAGGACGTCAATAAAAACTGGCCTAAAAACCTTACACTGGCTGCCTGTTAGGGACAGAGTAAAGTTCAAAGCACTCTGCATTGCCCACCAGACATTCTGGAAAATGGGCCCAGATATTAACTGCTCCCTGATCTCTCCATACAAACCCAACAAGACTCTTCGCTCCTCAACGGCATTCTTAGCCAAAATTCCCAGAATCTGCAGAACAAGAGCAGGAGGACGCTCATTCTCCTACAATGTATCCAAACTCTGGAACACCCTCCCCCTGCAGCTGAGAAATAACCCCAACCTAACCAGCTTCCGCAAACAGCTAAAAACCCTCCTCTTTAACAAATAATAACCTTGAGGGCATCATCTGTTTCTTAGCGCGTGGACGCCTCAGGGCAGCTGCAGCGCTCTATAAATCTCATTTTAATTTCATTTCATTTCATTTCGTTGTCGGTTCACCCGTTCGCCTCGACGGCACGGAAACAATATGTGGAACGGACATCAACACCCCGACTAGGTCTTCTTATGGCTCCGATGATGTCATATGGAGTCGCGCTATAGTGACGTCCTCGTGGGAGAGCTAAGGAAAGTGTTTCTAATAACTACTGCAGCGCATTTGGGGTGCATGCCCTTATCATCTGCGTTAAAAGTATCTGCACAATATCTGCACAGTACGACCCCCTATATTTGAGACATCTGCACCTGTCCGCAAAAAATGTCCTGTAATACCATTGATGAATACCAAGAACAAGAATGATGCTAAGATACAACCCTATCTAAAGCCTCTCGTACACTTTATTTGGGAGGATAATTCTCCTTGTGGAAGAGGTGTGGTGCAGCGGCCAGAGCGTGGGGCTCATGGTGAGATCCCCAGCGGCTGCTCACCTCAGCATCATGTGAATCTGGGCAATAGCTCACTTAATCTCCCTGACGGCCCCCAGTGCATTGAAACCCTTAATGGGGTGAAATGTTTACACTTTACAATTGGGAATTATAACAAACCGACACTTTATGGTCATATGTAAAGGTTTTATTAAAGTAACCATGTTTAGTTCCTCCCCCATTTTCTGCATGACCTCCCATAATTTGTCCCTATTGACTAGATCAAAAGCGTTTGAGAGGTCAAAGAATGCCATGTAAATGGCTCCCCCTTTAGCCCTCACGTATTTGCTTATTATCAAGTTTAAGTTTAATGTGTGTTCCACAGTCTCTATACCGGGCCTAAACCCATACTGGACGTGCGTTAAAACCTTGTTTTCTTTTGCCCACATCTCTATTCGGGCGAGAATCACTTTTCCCATGATTTTTGCGGTTACATCGATTAAAGAAATTAGCCTATGGCAATCTAGGGACAATTAGGCTCCCTTTATGAAGTTGGGGACAATGATGGCCTATCGCCATGACTCAGGGATTTTCCCCACCACAGAGCTTCTTAGGACATACTGGAGCGTTTCCAGGGAAAGTTTTATCTAACGCGACAGGGACCTTGGCAACTTCAGTAGGAGTTTCAAGGGTTGCTGGAACTGGGTCCTGCTGGGGGAACAGTTTAGAAACCCATTTGGAGTAGGCTCACATTCTGTGGGTTAAAATATGCCCATGAAATTTGCCATCTACTGAGCTACCAGGATTGTGACTTCCAGCTTAGGCATATTCCCTTTCAGAGAAAAAATGGTGCTTTTTTACGGTGCAAAAAATTCAAAAGTTCCCTTTTTGCGCATATATAGACCCATTTCCCTTTTCAACAAAGGGTTGCTCCCAATATTTTTAGTGTTATCAGCACAGCTTTTTTACGGTGCCCATTATTCTTAGTGAGAGCCATATTGCACTCCATAGGTGCCGGATTTTTGTGGGTTTGTATCTCCATGGTAGAGCATACAGGGTTATGATTGCTAAGGCAATTAGCCAAGATTTAGACATTTGTAAATAGGGGAACAGCAACTGCGGATATTAATATTAAAGCTATGATACTCCTTGTGGGCCCACTCTGTAAATGTTGAAATCCGCTCGATGTTGTTTGACTGGCTCTCACTCATAATTATTAAATCATATTTTAAAACTAGCATTTTCAGAGCTATAATGTCTAAAGTGAACCCTGTCCTCACATTCATCTGCTAAAAGGCCACATACACAGTTATCTCCTATAGGGCACAATGTAATGTTCAAATCCTGAAGCCATATTAGGATTACATATTTTAATGATCGGGTGAAAAAAAAGTCTAAAAATGTGTCTAAATCACTAATTTCCTTATCAACTTCATTGATAAAAAAGGTATTGTAGACATGTATCCACAAAATGTATCCACAAAATGCCAAATTCTATCAGCGAAATCAGTGATACCAAGAACTGTGAAGATGACCATTTGAGGGCAACATATACATTAGGAATTTTAACGGAGACAAATGTGGCAAGGCCCACTCTTGCTCTTCCTGCTGGAGAAACAAGTGCTGGTTTGAATAAGGGGGCAAAACCATCTGTAGTGTAGTTCCTATTTTCCCAATAGGCTCTGCGCATTGGAATAACATAAACAATAGTTTAGACGTAGGACTGATGTCGACTAGGTCTCTATTGAATATGTTCGACTTAATTTAGGTTTGCCAGCTAGCTCAGAGGTCACTAGAAACTTTCTCGAATGAAAAGGGAGCAGTGAACTTCCCTGATTAGACAAGAAGGGATTCAGCTTCTGACAACAGCATACACATGACAACTTTGCTCCCCCAGAATAAGGAGTATATCTCCAGAGTCATGTGAAAACAATAGATAGCTATTTCACTTAGTCAGTTGTGCATACTTAGTTTCACCAGGGTGCAGAGAAATAGAGAGACGGGCGTTTTCAATAAAAGGGTGTTATTTATTGTACAGTCTTCTTTCTCATGCAAGAGAAATGAATTGCTATGATTGCAATACTTGTTCAAAAGTAAAGTGCGTACAGTAACAGAAGTATTATGAAATAATACTGTAAAAGCATTGATATGGTTTCTGAGCCATATGATACTTAAAAGGTATAAAATATATACAGTTACATACAAAGATAAAAGCTTGACTAAACGTACTCAACTGGTGCTCCTAAATATGCCTACCCCGGTATACCTAACCTAAGCCTAGTACGTGGGAAGGAGTAGATGGGCTGCAGTTTAAGTTAAGTTAGTTTTTTGCCAAGTATCGGACCTAAGAATTCTCTAAGGATCTAATCAGCTCCGTACCTTGGCTTTTAGAATGGAGGAGGTCTTGTATCTCGCTCTCAGGACTCGATCTCCCAGTAACCCGCGAGGGTGACTGGAAACACCGGAGCTGAATTTTCTCGGCAGGAGAAAAAGACAGCATCTTTCTCAGTGCGTCAAATGGGAGGGACGGCTTCCTTCGGCACTCGCATCAGCTGGGCTTTGGATAAGTAGATAGCCGCTCTGCTCCACACCACCGTATGTTGCTTAAGGCAAACGTTGGTATATTTATACCTGGAAGGTGCCGTGTTTGACGTAAGGTTGGATATAAGACGTCAATTAAAGATGTCACTAAGAACTGACCGTTCTTTCAGTGCTTGCAGGAGTTCTAAGACAAATCAAAACAAAAGCACGGGGAATTCCCAGTTTGCTGGAGGTTTGGTATGTTGTAAGAACTCGTGCTTTCTAGGAGTCTAAGGAAGTAGCCTTGCCGCATTTGGTTCGCAGTGGCTTATTATTAAATATGAAATATTTAATCAGGGTCCTAGATAAAACACAACACCCACTCCACGTATAATGTCCATCATTACTAAATACTAAGCAATATATAAACATTTAGATATGCATGTGTTTTTCCATCCCACCCCAAAATACTTTAAAAGCATTTGAAACGGTATAGATACACGAAAATGAGTATTATACTATACGCATTCAAGCAGTGGTATCATTCAGATAATTCAAACACACATATCAGCTGAATGAATTGCGAAAATTACATTTATGAAATGGCTCTTAGTACAGAAGAGAAGGCCGAGACCATTTCATCACATATTCATAGAAAATTGTAAGTGCGCTAGAGGCTGATTCAAAATATTGTCTCTAGAGTCTCTAGAAATAGAAGCTCTGTTCTCTAAGAATGGTTCTACTTTAAGCAGAGTACCGTGTGCCTAAAAAAAGTAAATATTTTGGAAGGTCTGAGAGAAAAAAAAAATTCTTTTCAGGACGAGAGAAATAGTTCCAAGTCTTTTCAGCATTGATGATTTTTTCTTTTTTTTATAAGTTCAATGCCGAATTCAGAGTACAGGGAACGCTGTGTGCTATTTCAATTGTTATTCTTGTTGTTAGGAGAGAACATTACCTCAGATAGACCCGCAGAAAACGCGTCTACCACAGTAGGTGAAAGTTGGGCAAGCTCCGAAAAAGTTGAAATAGTGCATATGTGAGATGCATTGCAATCATCGGTGTTTGGATCAGCAATGTTCACAGAAGGTTGTACCTGTGTGCTGCTGCTTTCATCTCGTACTTCACCGCCACCTACTCCTAATGGTGAAGTCTCAACGAATGCCGTCATCAGAATCGGTAGCTGCTGGGGACAACACGTTGCAGGAGTCGTTACTGGACAAAGCAAAGTGTCGATATCCATTGGTACTATTGATGGTAGTGTAAGACAAACGTCCAACATGCATACTTCTCCGCATAGCAGACATCGAAGCACAGGTAAGATGCCAGATCGGCCTGAATGAAAGAAACCAGGTTATATTCAGATCTCTTAGCCGGGCCAATCCGTGGACCTTAGTGATACGGTCTCTGTATCGTATTGCTAGGATCGTTTCTTCCATCGAAGCCTGAGTTTTGTTTGTGACTTGGCTTGCCATATCGGAGCAGTAGGAGCAAAAATAAAATTCCTGCTACAAGTCCCAAAATTAGTGGAAGGCCACCGAAAAGAGAGTGCACAAAATTCGGGAAGATGCCCAGGACTGTCTCAAAGGGTGTTAATAGTCCCGAAAAAATAATCTTAAATACATGTGTGATGCCACTGGTATCTGACATGTTTGAAATTTGGCTTAACATTTCTACGAAATGCACGGGACAGTTTATTGATAAAAGGGTATGTATCTCTGCTGCTGTCCTTGCAGCTTGCAGGTCGTACGTCTCTTTGGACGAGGTTAAAGGCACAGTTGTCTGTAAAAGAATAGACTTCATTCTGCTTAAAGTATCAATTCGAATAGAAGAGATATTCACAGAAGGCCACATTTCCGCCTCCATGTCTGGATTGCTTTTTGGATACAATAATTGCATACAACAAATGACCCTGGAAGTGACGCTCCCGAGATAGGGTTTCCCTGGCACCATGCCACAACAGCTGCGGTCACTTAATATAACGTAGCTACCGTTGGAAAGATGTCTGGAAAATGGCTCTATCTGTGTAGCCGGGGTTCCGTGCAGGTAACACGGTTTGATGAACCCTTGCAAGGTCCATGCAGGTTTATACCTTCGCATAGGAGTGTACCGCTCAGTGATGTTTTGCAGTTACTACCACTAAGAAATACCTCTTTCTTTCCCCCACTCCAACACCTGTGTGTAAATGGTAAATTCCAGGTTGATTTGATGTACCCTTTACCCAACCTTTCATACAGGCCTGCTGGTATATACTCTTGGCAGTATTGAAACTGAAAAGTCGTTATCGGGATTGTAATGGTGCCATGTATTATCCATTCAATGACAGGTCTTTCTGACATTGTCAATGGTAATCTCTCAAGTTTTTCAATGCTTAGCACCGTATAGTCTGCTCTTTTCTGTGCCAACGAGATTTGTCTATCAGTAAGGTTAAAGATAGAAAATAATGACGTTATGTTGATTAGACACCAAGGCACGTGACCTGAACACAGGTTTTGTAACATCCAGCCTAGCTGTACAATAGAACACAACTGGGACTGACCCTGTTGTAACATTATCATATCCTGTTCTATTATATCAATAGCAGGTGATACAATGCTATCCAGTAAATAGATTCTGGAGGACAGAGTCGTTAACCCATTGTCCACTACAGAAAATGCTTTTTCCAAATTAATACGATCAATTTCTCGTATTTTTTCAGCAGATTCAATTTGATTTAATTTCCAAGCTTCATTGTATGCTGCGTATATACCGGCGTATAGGAAACGTTTTTGACACTGTTTGCGAGGTCCCAGTATGAAATCTTGCAAGTCAGCACCTTCTTTAAGTAAAGTTAAGTGTTGCTTAATTTCTGACAGTGTGGATTTCTGTAGCCATTCGAGGCATAGTCTTCCCACACTGTATGTTGTGATTATCCCTGGATGTTGTCTTTGGGAATATCTTGGGTCTGGCCTGTTTTCTTTGAACCCCTGTATTTTGTTCAGGAATCTAGCATGACAGTTATTAGTGTCTGTGAGCCAGATTAACCATTTTTAAAAATCAGGAAGTGTTCTGTTTTGTTTTAAAAATATAGGCCACGTCTAATCCCTCATCTGCAGTGTTGTTTCCATCAAGTATTGGCTTTGGTATAGACGGGTTTTTTAAATCCTTTATCTTGGCTAAACCAAGACAGGTTGTTTGCTGAACTGTGTCATTTACAAACATTATTTGTTCTGGGATCATGCAGGCTCTGAACAATGCTCTACACCTTGTACCTGCCATTCTTTTGTTCCCCAAATGGTTTTTGTCTCAATGTTATTTTTCCATTATTCAAAAACAAATGTAGACATTTTTTCATAAAATGTTTCTGAATAAATCAGTTTAGTGTTTGTCAACATATTTTTCACCTCTGTCTTATTTAACATTTTAAAATAGAATGTTTCCGGATCACTGACATTAAACCCTGAGAAGTATGGGAATTTTTCAAAAAATGTCTTTGAGCTGTCTTTTGGCGGGTTTGGACAATGTTCCCATTGATTATAAACGAAAGTATTTCTAGGATTTGCGGATTTATGCAGATAATGATGCCTGTAGTGGGAAAAACAGTACATTTCCTCATAATTCGACGAACCCTATAAATAATCATGTGCAGTAAATTTTGCTGACATTTCTAAATCTGACATCATATTATTAATATTTTCAAAGTTCCAATCATCAGAGAATCTACTAGGTGAAACAAAGTCACTCAACGAAATCTTAAATTGGTGTGGCAATTTCAAGACCTTAATTGGGCCATACATTTCATAGTCCGTTTTGTCCCATGCTATACCACCAGGTATGGGGATGGCTGTGATGTTCACTGATGACAGTTCTCTTTTTTCAATGTGTGATGATCTGTGTGGTTTCAGGACCAAGTTGATGTTCTGACTTGCTTTGTCCATTGTACTATATTTTCCATCAATAAATCTACCCAAACTTAAAACCAAGATGAGCCATAGGAAGAGGAAAAGTACGCCTAACACAATCCACAATTTAATCCATTGAGGAGTTAGATATGTTTCTTTGAGTTGATGAAAGAGTTGTTTTACTTTTTTTTAAAATGTTTTTGTTGCTGGCTTGTCTCCATGTTCACTCGGATCATCGGAAAAATCATCAAAGTTGATAAACTAGCCAGATGCAGTTCTGTCAATTGGTGGGATTGCTTCCGGATTTCCATTGATCTTTGCATTGTCTTTTGTTACATTCGTGTAGTCTGAAGCTACATTGTTGTAAACTGGAGTTTCTTGTTGAACTGTAGCAATTTGGGTCTCAAGAGGCACAAGTTCCATGGTTTTGTTACATAGTTCTTTCTTAATCACCGTAGGTTTATCGAATTTGATTAGTCTCTCAGTTTGAACCTCTTGGATTGTAGCAAGATTTGGTCTTCTGCTACTTCTTGGGAGTCCACTGGGCCTACTACTTATTATTGGCCACACGGTTGTGGTTTCACCCGGTCGATTGATACAACTTGGTTCTCCTTTTTTCCAGCAAGGGGCGGTAGCACTACTGATCTTGTTCCGCTGACAGCTAAGACAGGTACTGCTTTTCTGTAAGAAGGCCCACATTCCTTCTTTACCGCGATCTTTTCTCTGACCAGATCCCCAATCTTTGGAATCTAGACAGGTCTTGCTGGGACAGGTGGTTTTTCTTAAGTGGTAGTTGGCTTTAGTTTTTCGTTACTCAGACTTTTTCTTGTTTCATTTAGGTCCTGTAAAACAGCCAAACGATCTTTAATATCAAACGCTTTTTGTTGCACCACTGAAGTTTGACGATCTAAGTCTTGAATAAGCATTCTAGTTCCAAATAAAAGTTCATACGGGCTGACACCTCCTAGAGAATTCCTTGGCATATTATTAAAACTACGTTGGACACTTGTTAGATGTTAGACCCACCCATCACCCGAACCTAATACCCTCGCTGTTATAGATTGCTTTATGTCACGGTTTTTTCTTTCCACAACCATATTTCCCTCAAGATGGAAGGGAGAAGAGTACTGCAACGCAATGCCCATGCTGGCCATGGCCTCCTTGTAAGCCTGTGAGCTAAACGCAGGACCCTGGTCAGAATGTAGCATGCCAATTGCGTATGTGCCGATAAAGACTCGCAAATCTTTTATAACAGTTCTGGCGTCAGCCGAGCGCTGGGGCCACATCCAAATAAATCCTGTCTTAATTTTTGTGGGACCGCATTTGTCCGTTCGGACGTCTGCTCATAGATGGCCTGATGCTGTCTAATAGTGGTGTCTGGGCTGGTGTCTGTTCCGGTTCACAACTGCGATCTCTGTTGCAGTCCTCACAATTCATTGCAAATTTATAAAGTTCTACGCTCATCCCCGGCCACCAGTATTGTGATTGTAATTCTATTAGAGATTTCAGGATCTCTTGGTGCCTCAGACCCAATCCCATGTGTGCTTCTTGTATCAAGAAGACTCTCCAGTACGTGTTTGGAATTACTCTATCCCCACTCCAAGGATTTGAGCAAACGAAACGGAGTTCGCATCAATTATGTATGTATTACCGAGTGGATAGTTTAGAGGTAACACCGCATAATTGCCTTCCATTGAGGCTTTTACAGCAAGCAGGTTTCGCCAGCTATTTGTTTTTTCGTAGGCTTTTTTGTAACTACGGAAGCCGAGTGATCAGCCGCCGCTGTGGCTTTGTCAGCCAATGAATTCCCTGCAACGTGAACGCCATCACGTTGAAGACTTTGCGTATGCATCACGTGAGTCTTTTGTAATTCTTTCTGCAAGAGAACTACTTTTTCCCATCGTTTTTTATGTTTTATTGTGGCACCTGTCTCATCTTTGTAACCGTTTTTTATCCAGGTCTGCATGGAATTATTGTAAGATCGGACGCAGTAATGCGAATCGCACACTATCAGTGTCAGGAATTCACGATCGGCATTTTCAAGCACCATTTTTAGGGATCTTATTTCAGCTCGCTGAGCTGAACAGTTTCTGAGTGATTCAGTTTTAGTGACCATTGGTCTGAATTTACCTAAGCGCCAGCGACCTTTAACAATCGCGCATGCTGCATTGTAAATCTGTTTCTCCACAACGTAGTATTGTGCAAATCTGTCCGTGTAGATAACACAGGTGTATTGTTCTAGAGGCCGAATTTCTATTGGTAGAGGATATTCATGTTTGTATTCTAGATTTTCTAGTTTTTTCATTTTCGGATCAAAATAGTGTTTCACATCTTCTGCAGTAAGAGAATTTTCCCATTGTATCCATTCTGGATGTAAAGCTTTAGCATTGGGGATGCTTGCTCTTGTTACTGCTTCTAAGGCAGATATTGGTGTAACGATAATTATTTGTTTACCTTGGGCTAGGGCTCTTTCTTTTGCTATAGCCGTTTGAACTGAAGTCAGAATTTTTTCTGTTGAACTGAATTTCATTTCAGCTTGTGTGTACAAATGTGATTTGTAGGCTATTGGTACCGTTTCTCCCTCATTAGAGGTCAGGTATGTGAATCCGCATCTGCCTGGGATGACTCGGATTACAAGGTTGCGTTCATTTGCGCGTGTTTGCAGTTTTGTTTTAGTTAACATATCTGTCTGTAATGATCTTAATATTTCTGTGTGTTCTTGAGTCCAATTAATTGATTTAAAATCAGGTTTTATTAGTTCGTAGAGAGGTTTAACCCTCTCTGCATAATTTAGAATGTATGTTCTTCTGAAATTCAGTAATCCTAGTATTGATTGCAGGTTTTTCAGCGTTTTTGGAGCTTGTAGTACAGCACACTTCTCTAAGAAGTTGTCTGCCAGGCTTTTGCCTTCACTTGATAATTCGTATCCTAAAAATAGGACAGTTAAATGGGCAATTCTTGATTTTTTTAAATTAAATTTGTACCCTTCAGATGCGAACCCAAGTATTATGGTGTTCACTCTTTTCAAGTGAGTCTCCAGGTCATCATCTGTAAGATAGATGTCGTCTACATAAGATAATGCATCATCATCATTAATTTGTAGTAACTGTTACCCTTGCTGAAAATAATCCTGGGCTGTTCTTGAATCCCTGTGGGAGACGACAAAATTGTTTTTGCGACCCCATTATTTAGAAAGTGGTCAATGTTTTGACAAAAGAATCAATTAGAGATATCTAATGTTGTTTTATATTTTTTGCGCACAATATTATTCATTAGTGCTGCACTGTGCGAGTTTTGGACTGCAAAAGTTTTACAGCAGGAGTTTAGATGTCTGTAGTCCAAGACTAAACAATATGAATCGTCTGGCTTGGAGACAGGAAACAAAGGATTGTTCATTTGTGAGGTGCATGTTTCAATCACCCCCTGATATTCAAGTTGATCTAAAATTTCTTTTACTTGTTTTTTAGCTTCATGTTTAACCGGAAACTGCCTCTGTGCAGTAGGTTGATTTTTTGACTGGATTTTATGCTGAGGAGAGTCCTCATCCCATCCTACATGATTTTTATATAATGCTGGGGCTTGGGCCACTGCCCATTTTCTAGCATGTGTGTATTTTTTATGTATTAGAATGTGATTTGAGAAGGCAGGCATAATCATTTCTTCTCCATGTGGGCACTCCCTGACAAACTCTGGTGGCCAGTCTTTTTCTGCTAGAAGGATGTCATAGCCTTTAGATAGATTCTCCCAAAAGAGACCTTTTATTTTCCTAGGTTTATCTCCCTCTATACGTAATGTTATTTCGTATAGTTTATGGGGCACTCTCACTCGGGTGTCTGCAGTTTCCACTTGAATGTATTCATTCGTGTCCACTGTCTCCAGAAGATTCATCAGGATCTTGCGAACTATGCTCACTTCTGCTGCGCTATCTAGCATTGTCTGGGCCCACTCTCCGTTTTTCAGTTGTGTCCTCAGGATTCTCAGCATGTTTTATTTTAATACTTGCTACCTTCTTTCTGGGAAATTGTGATTTTTTATTTTGATGAGCAGTTTCTTTGTCTTTGGACTTGACGTGCTCTTCCTTGTGTTCTGACCGTCCTCTTCTTTCCGAATTCTTTGAGGAAGTCTGAAAAGATCGAGAGGAACGTGTATCAATATCTTGATATCTGTCAGGTTTTCTCAGATTGTCCCTATTTCTAAGGTTATATCTTTTCTCAGAGGGCTCCCTTTAGGGAGACTTGCCCCCCATCTCTGGAGATCTATTTCTCCGTTGGGGAGACCTTCCTCTGGCCTGAAATTGTTTTTCTCCTGGGAGTGTTTTGTTTTTTACCCTCCCAGTTCTTCTTTTGAGAATTGAGATTATTTTTAATTAAGGTTTTTTCAGGATTTTCAATTAGTTGGGGTTTTACTGGTTTACCACCCAATGTTAATTGAACTAAATCCCTATAGGCTTTTGTTAACTCTTTTATTTTAACTAAGAGTTCTTCATTAGACATTTTATCAATGTCTGGATTTGGTGTGTAGCCGGCTAGAACCGGCCATGTGGCTCCTGGTCTACCTAACGGACCTAGTCCGGTAATGTGATTTTGATGATTTAGGGTGCCATTAAACAAGAGCAGGTGCTCTTGGTATGTTAGTGGAATTTCAACTTCCTCAAAAGGAGAGTATTCCTCTGGAGATTCCGCTACTGTGTAGAAGTGGAACTCATGTGTTACAGCATTTGCTGCTGGAAAAGTTATCCAGGAATAGAATACCTCTGTCTGCCGAAACTCATGTGCCTCCACCACAAATACAACCGTACCACCTCTAGATGTTTCTCCATTTTCTATAAGTTTTATAGTTATGGTTTTTCTTATGTTGGCCGGGATGATTACGGCATCATGGTCGTCTTCATTAAACCCTGTAAGGTCTGCACACGGTTGATTCGCATTTACTGTGGCTTCACCGGTTACGTTGTGGTCGCCGTTTAGCGACATTATTTAAGGAAAAAGTGTCTTGCAGAGCAAGTTTTTTGAGGAAACAAAAGATTAGGTGCACAATATTTTGGAACACTGTATCCTTCAACGTTGATTATACCGTAAACTAATACATAGGATTCTCATCCTACTAAGTTCCGGCGGATATTAACCTTTCACCCACTCCAGACGTCTATTGGAGTTTTTACGGGAAAAGGAGTCTGTTTTTTAAAAAGCACAACTGAGTTATTCTAGTATCTTGCGTTAGATTATCGCCTTACCAAACGTTGGGCGCCATGTAGTGTAGTTACTATTTTCCCAATAGGCTCTGCGCATTGGAATAACATAAACGATAGTTTAGACGTAGGACTGAGGTCGACTAGGTCTCTATTGAATATGTTAGACTTAATTTAGGTTTGCCAGCTAGCTCAGAGGTCACTAGGAACTTTCTCAAATGAAAAGGGAGGTGTGAACTTCCCTGATTAGACAAGAAGGGATTCAGCTTCTGACAACCGCATAAACATGACAACTTTGCTCCCCCAGAATAAGGAGTATATCTCCAGAGTCGTGTGAAAACAATAGATAGCTATTTCACTCAGTTAGTTGTGCATACTTAGTTTCACCAGAGTGAAGAGAAATAGAGAGACGGGCGTTTTCAATAAAAAGGTGTTATTTATTGAACAGTCTTCTTTCTCATGCAAGAGAAATGAATTGCTATGATTGCAATACTTGTTAAAAAATAAAGTGCGTACAGTAACTGGAGTATTATGAAATAATACTGTAAAAGCATTGATATGGTTTCTGAGTCATATGATACTTAAAAGGTATAAAATATATACAGTTACATACAAAGATAAAAGCTTGACTAAACGTACTCAGCTGGTGCTTCTAAACACGCCTACCCCGGTGTACCTAACCTAAGCCTAGTACGTGGGAAGGAGTAGATGGGCTGCAGTTTAACTTAAGTTAGTTTTCTGCCAAGTATCGGACCCAAGAATTCTCTAAGGATCTAATCAGATCCGTACCTTGGTTTTTAGAATGGAGGAGGTCTTGTATCTCGCTCTCAGGACTCAATCTCCCAGTAACCCGCGAGGGTGACTGGAAACACCGGAGCTGGATTTTCTCGGCAGGAGAAAAAGACAGCGTCTTGCTCAGTGTGTCAAATGGGAGGGACGGCTTCCTTCGGCACTCGCATCAGCTGGGCTTCGGATAAGTAGATAGCCGCTCTGCTCCACACCACTGTGTGTTGCTTAAGGCAAACGTTGGTATATTTATACCTGGAAGGTGCCGTGATTGACGTAAGGTTGGACATAAGACGTCAATTAAAGATGTCACTAAGAACTGACCGTTCTTTCAGTGCTTGCTGGAGTTCTAAGATCAATCAAAACAAAAGCACGGGGAATTCCCAGGTTGCTGGAGGTTTGGTATGTTGTAAGAACTCGTTGTGCTTTCTAGGAGTCTAAGGAAGTAGCCTTGCCGCATTTGGTTTGCAGTGGCTTTTTATTAAATATGAAATATTTAATTAGGGTCCTAGATAAAACACAACACATCTATGTTAAAAAGTGTCAAGCATCCATGTTTCTTGAACGCAGAAAATGTCAAAGGACACATCCAACTTCTCAGTCAGGGTTCATTAGCTTATGGCAGGCAACTGCAATATTGCAAGTTGCCTGTGTCATCCCCTCCAGACGGGAATTTAAATTTCATGTTGACTTGGCCTCCAATTGTGACCTCTCCATACTGAGAGTGTGTGAGGGTCCACCCCCTCTCAGCTTGTATAACTAGCGTAGGTGTAGGGCCAAGTTGACCCAAACCCGGGGGGAGTGGATTTTTATCACCTTGAGCAATAACCTCATGATTTGGTGAGGCTATGCGATAACGAGTGTTGGTGCCCGGACTATTACTGGCCTAGAGGTTGGCCTTGACAGTCACAACACCCGAGATGTGATTAATCTCCCTTGGTGAGGGGGATGGGCTGACCACCTGTAATCCCCTTATTCAGGGTACCCGCCCTTAAAAATGTCATTCTTAGTGCGGTTAGAACACTGGGAGACCTCTCTATTAGCTAGTCAGTCAACCTGGTCAAGAGCATAACACCAGTTGAACACAGGGACATTATATGGCCCCACTGGCCATAGTGCACCATTTCCAGAAGTGCAAGGGCGTGTGGGATGTTCGGGCGGGAGATGAGTATGCACAACTCTGCCTGAGCCATATGGTGGTTTGTAAAAATGCCCCAGAGGAAGAAGACTAATGTCCATTTGTGTGTGCCCACCTCATGGGTGTTCCAGTGAGATGCTCCTCTACCCTTGGCCTCTGCTACCAAACAGGACATAGTGACCAAAGAGTGAGCAACCCAATATACCCTTGAGGGTTTGGGCAAGAGATATGGTAGGGTATAGAAACCTTCAAGGAATTTTGTTACTATATAAATATAATTCAGACAAAATTTCAAACAGTACTTAGCGGCCTTGCACACATGGGGCCGATAGTACAAAGCAACAACCACAATATTTGTCTGAATTATATAGTAACAAAATCCATTGAAGGTATCTATAACCTAACACCAAACAGGACAGGCACTACAGTGCAACAGTTTTGCAAAGAGCACTTACAGACCATTGCAAAGTTCAAGACAATGGACAAACAGAAGAAAAGCTGTCAGGGCTGGCAGATTTAAACAGATACAGCATGCATGCAAGCAGGCGCCGCTAACTTCTTCCCCTGGTCTTGCTACAGCCGCCGCCTCCACCCACACAGGCTGAAGGTGCTGGAGATCTAGTACACCATGTCAGGCTGCACGCACGAAGAACCGTACGATCACTCAGCTACGGTTGCAGAAGTGGTGGTACATTTCCTGTAGACTTGTAGAAATCTAAAGTCTGCGACGTGTGTGGGCAGGCACGAGCACGGCGCCAGGGGAGGAGATACTCCTTGCAGTCCCAAATAATCGTTCTAAGGATTCATCGAGGGATCTGTGCACTTTAATTTTTTCGTCCTGCTGTTTGGCCTCACCTCAGGTGTTCACAAAGATGATGATGGTGAATGCAGCCCCCAATTGCAGATTGGCAAAACAAGTATTCCGGTACCTCGACTATTGGCTGCTGAAAGTCTGATCTCCACTGTCTCTCATGGGTCACATGCAGACTAGATTCTCTCTGTTTCTCCTAAGTTCTTTATAGCGAGCTGAAGTCTCATTTGCAACCAACGTAGAAGATTGCATTTGCTGGTGCCATCCTTAGCACTGTGTCTTTCAGGGCCTTGTTCCCCCCACAATCACAATGAGTCCAGGACATTCAGGTTATCATCCTGTGTTTCAACTCGATTGTGTGCTGTGGTGCAAATGATACTGAGGTTTCTTGAATGCATTCAGCTGGGATCCTGTACCTGTTGGCATATACAAGCTCCATAGTGGGACCTCCACCTACAGTGAACTCTGCACTGGGGCCGACTCTTGAACAAAATGTGTACCTCTGCTGAGGCAAACTGGGACCTTCAGTGGTGTGGATTGATGCTATCCTATCCTGTTACAGACTTCTCTTCCTGCCTCATCCATAGCTCATAGCAGAGATAGATGCATTATCTCTGGGCTGGGGTCATCATCTAGATGAGGTAGAAATGTGGGGATATTGTTCTCCGGTGCAGAATAGGTGTCACATCAATCTTTTGGAACTGCAATCTATCCGGTTGGCCTTAAATACTTTTCCCCCGTCCGCCTAGTGGAAGTTCATCTTCACTGACAAAACAACTGCCATTTGGTACTGCAATAAGCAGGGCAGTGTGGGGTTGCTTGTGCTGGACGAAAAAGTGCTGAAACTTTAGAAGTCGTTTGATCTTTAGGAGAATTCTCTGATGGCCAATCATTTAGCTGGTGCTCTAAATGTCTGGGCTGTTGAGCTTGGCAGACGCCATCTGGTAGACCTCAAATGGCATCTGCACAGAGAGGTGGTCCTTCCCCCAGTGGGCGCTACCGCTGAGAGCACAGTGTTATGCTTACTGGTCACTAGAGTTTCCACCTCTAGGCTCTCTGGGGACCTCATGTTGTTTTTAGCGGACCTATGATTTCCTTTATGCTTTTCCACCATTGCTGCTGCTTCTAAGTGTGCTGAAAGACAGTTAAGAATCCATAGTTGAACCTTAACTTGGTTCTCATATTTGTGATGTGCACAGCTTTTGAGCCTGTGCACAGCTGTCCTCTGAGTCTATTTTCCATTCACCCTGGTTTCCTCATTCAGAATAAAAGTTAATTACTATTAGTAACAATCCTACTGGCTGGTGGATACTCTTCTTAATGTCATAGTCCTCACTGCCCTCGATCCCATTTTGTGAAGTGTGACATTTAGAATTTTAAAAGGACACAAGTTAGGTATAACACCCTGTCATTTTTGTAATGCCATGGTTGATCTGCGTCTGACGTCGCAGGAGAGTTGAAAAGGAAAACTGATATCAGCTCCCAGGGGGGCACCTATATACTACTTTGTGTGCCACTCTAGAAGAGGAGCGAGTCCCTTGCAGAATTTCATGGTGGCATGCGATGATATTGTTGCAAAGTTCTGCATCTAGTCTGGCACCAGGAGGAATTCAAAATGTGAGGAATCTGCCGTTAGATAGAGTATACACCAGAAAGATCATTACTTAAGATATGTAATTTGCTCATCACAGGCATAATGCAGTAGGATACTAAGGAAACTTGTTGAAATATCAGTAATGCTGCACTGTGACTATTTTATAAGCTTGACTCACACAAAGAACGAATTGCATGTAGTCTGCAAACTTGGCGATAAAAAAATATTTCTTTTTTGTCTTGCGTTCAGAAATGCGTGCTCTAACCATTGAAAGACTTTGCTACCAGAAGTGTTACAGGAATGTCTAAAAAAGTAATCATTCATAACGTTGGCATTAGTCAATGGAACCACACCATTACATTTAGGTAACTTCCATTAAACCCACTAGCTTGGGAAAAGGTAATCCTGAAGTCATAATTAGAGTGTACCGGTAACACAAAGAACTTGTATTGCAGATAGTCCACCAAGACTTTCTAGTTTTTTTGGGTAACAGGGACTTCTTCAAGGCTATTAGGGAGTGATATGATTAATGGCGTAGTGTCACGAGATTCAGTCCTCGAATATTTCAGAGTAATGTAAATGCTAATGACTGGTTGTAGGAAGCTTGATGTTAGCAAGAAATACCATTATTTTTTCATGTTTGTTCTAGTTAGAGAGATAACTATTGGTAGCGTGGAAAGCCATCTTTTACCACAGTTGTGTTTGGGAACAGTAGTCTATGACAGGAGTCATCATTGTCATATGATCTATGGCAGATGCACAAAGAAAGCATGCTCACCTGACCTGCGGAAGAAGTAGCATACTGAACTGATAGTGCTTCATGGTGGACACGCTTGATCACCAGCGTTTACCTGGTGGCATGTGACACTATGATACAGCAGCAAAGATAGTCCGAGGAACCTAAAGTGAGTGAATGCGCAGGAATGGAAGAAACTTAGACCAGGACAGGGTTTAGGCTGCACGTAATTAGTATTTACATTACTCTGAAATATGCGAGGACTGAATCTCTTAACACTATGCCATTAATCATATCACTACCCCTGATTGGAAGAAGCTGGAGAATAGCCAGAGTTTGGATCAGTTATATATTGTTTAGAACCACAATGTGGTTGACCATTTTTGGTACACAACATACCTTCTTTTCTTGTGTCAGATATATCCGGTGTACCAAGCAAAGTCTGGTTTGTAGGTGGGGCCTAACCTATAAAGAATGAATCTTGAAAGCGCCCTCAACTTGGCTTTGTATTTTTGACCCTGATTGGCAGGTGAGGTCTTGTTTTCATTGATCACTCTGGTGTCTTGAGACTCTCAGCCGCACAGCCTGGTGGTGGCTTGTCTCCGAGCCTAGCAGCTGTACCTGAACTATGCCAGGTGTCTGACAGTGTGACGTCATTATCAAAGTGAGATTGACATAGTGCGGAAATCTGTAATTTACAAGCGTCCTGAGGTAAGCTGAGGGCGCTGACAAGGACAGAGTGGGAATTGTAGACTATATCTCCCCTGACCCTCCCTGAGTACCCATGTGATGATTGTATTTTCACGCCATGTGTCTTTTTCTATCTCTCCAAGTACTGGATACAATTAGCTCACTGGAGTGGCTCAGTGGTAAGTTGCTGACGTTGGTATACATTGCTTAGTCATGAGTTAGTAACTCGCTCCCTGGCTTTCTAGGCACCAATTATGCTTTAGAAAAATGTAGTTCAATGCACAATTAGAGCAGCTTTCTTACATCCAGCTTGCTTAGCCATTGACTGACCATGCTAATGATTCATACCGGCATTTACTACTCTGGTGGGCGCTTCCTTGTCGAAGTCATAGAAGGTGGTGAACTTCCTGCCCGTGGATGTGAGGCCTCGTGGTACTAATGCCATTGTGAAGGGAGTCCTGTACCCTGGTTTGTAGCAAATATGTACATCGTACAACGATTCAGTGTGAATTCCAGATCATTGAAAACATCTCTGTCATCTGTGAGTGTAACCAAGATATGTCTATGTTTGTAAAATCTACACATTTCATGTTACATTTGATTATATTACTCTTTTTTTTGTTTTCATTTTTCCGAGGCAGCATATTGTTAATATGTTCATTTAATAAAGCGAAATGCAAACATCACTCAGACCACCAACTGGTGACATCTACCCCATCCTGCTCGCCTAGCCTGACCCTCAGCCTTTAGGATCTATTGTACCTTGTTATTAGTACTCTGCTCTAAGTGCCATTGTGGACATTCCTTCGACCCATGCTTCTTCCCATTTCGAGTAGATAATTGTAATCACCTACGAGTCTACGTCTAAATTAAACCCTATTAAAACGTCTTCCATTGATCCAACATCAAGCATTCAGAATTGTGGCCTCGGCACCTGTTTTTCCAGTGCAAACCCTATTGCATCCCAATTAACCTTTAAGGTTCTTTACTTAGTTCATAAATGCTTGTTTGGACCTGTACATGTCTTTCTTGTGTCAAAAATAAATAGATGCATGCCTCCACATGCCTCTGATCTAATGCTGAACTTCCTTTAAACATTCCCACTTCCCGAAAAAGCTCTGTTGGGGTAAAGCCCTTTCCAGCCTTCGCTCCAAATCTCTGGAGTGCCCTACTTTTTAATGATTGCAGAACCACCTCACACCGCCTCTTATGCAAGAAGCTGAAGACCTGGAAGGCCATGCCATCACCAAATGGGCTGATTACTTCCTCGCCATGCATAGCACCAAGAGACCATAGACAATAGTGTGCTTTAACAGTGACCTCTAACATAGCAAAACATAATATAAGTGAGGTTAATGTCTTTTGTAGATGAGCCTCTATCCCCTCTTCATGCCCCCAATTCAGTACATTAAAAGAGGCGCTCGTTCAGAAGCCATAGTACACCAGAGCAGGTATCCCCACGAGGTGCAGTTCTCATGAGAAGAGTGAAAGACGATGTACGACCACAGTTCAGGAGTAAGAATATAAATATGCACCCTTAGTGGGCCTGCTAGTCCTTTTCTCATTGATTTCCCTGTTAATGGGCACTAGTCAGTTGATGGCAGTTCACCCGCAGCTTTCAGTCACAGCTATAATTGAGGGATGCAGGGGCGTCCCTCAATTATGGAATGTCAAAAGACAGTTTGATCCAGCATTTATGTTACGCTGGTACACCGAAAAAGTTTTTTGGTGCTGCAAGACAGATATACCAAATAGAACTCGGTTTGATATTAATAGAGCAGCCAGAATTTAAGAAACAGCTTGCATCTAAGATCTGAAAGAAACAGTTATAGATTCCTTACCTTAGAATTACCCCCCAGGTGTCAGACTGGATCCGGAAAGCTTTTTGTCAGCAGCATCTCTGCGTGTCGCAGGGTGGTGTCGATCAACTCTGCGGTCATCGTGGTCTATGGGATGACGTCGCGGTAACTACATAGACGCCACCCTCGCATGCTGATGTCAGTTCTTTCTTTTTCCGCGCCAGCAAGCGCAGATCCGGAGAAAGCGGTACCTCCAGTCACTTATTGACTGACGGCCAATCCTAAAAGGTTTTAGGTGTCAGATGAGCAAAGGGCGCTCAGCCATAAGTGGGCGCAATGAATCGAGTAGCGTACTGTGTGGAGGTGGTGCAACTAGGTGAGTGGCCAGCTGTTTTACGAAATAAAGAATTTCATCGGATCACTATCTTACAGGAGATCCCTAAATATTCTGTTGCTTTGTTGCATTGTACATTGTATATTGACTCTCAGTGTATTGTAATTTTCTTGTGTGTGCATAGGGTATTTTCCTTCACTTATTTACTGACGTTTACTGGACTTTTGTCGACATCGTTTTTTGAGTCCATCGACTCCTGGTGCAAGAGGGATGCCCGGCTTCAAGGCTTGCGGTTCCTGTAACCGACTGATTTCGGTGAGGGATCCGTACCACGTGTGCTTCTACTGCCTGGAGCATGACCTTGACCCCAAGTCGTGCTCCCACTGCCGGACCATGGCCCTGAAGTCTTTGCGAAAGCGGTCCCGAAAGCTACTTGAGGCCCGGCAGTCGGCTCCGCGACGCTCGAGGTCCCGGTCGCGTAGGAGGTCGAGGGAACGGTCGCGGAGCCTCCACCATTCTTCATCCAAGTCTTCGCACTCTGGGTCAAGTAAGCAGAAGTACAAGAAGAAGTTGAAGAGGCATAGTCTCTCTTCGACTATTCCCCGTCCATCGGCCGACCCCATGAGGAATGTGGGTGGTGCCCCTCCCGCGGTTCCGCGTGCGGAGCCCGAAGGGTCGGCGCCGGGTTTCCCCCCTTCCCGGGACCAATCCCTGCCCAGCTTGTCAGATTTACGAAGTGATGCACTCCATTTTTGGGCAGCCCGACAACGCCGGCGTGCCTTCGGGCCCGCCGACTTGGCTGGCCCCACATCCAATAGCCGTCGTCGTCTGTGTCCCCAGGCGACGTCGACCCTGACCTCCACCTCGAGGTAGACGCAGAGCCGGACTGGTGATGACAGACGCGGGATCCGGCGCCGAGGTAGTTTTGTGCCTCTGTTCTACACTGGGTCTTTGAGACCAGATTGGCAGCCAGAGGAGGGTGAGGAGGACTGGGAGGGGTCTGGGAACCCTTTTAGCAACCAGTTAGGTTCTGACCCGGACTGGAGAGAGGAACTAGGGGAAGCCAGTGGTCTGGATAACTCCCCAGACCGTGGCTACGGAGGATGGAGCGTCATACGCAGTGGTGTTGGATATGTCAGCTGAGGCTCTCCACCTCGAGCTACCTACAGTGGGAGACAGGACTAACCTCCTGACAGAGGTGCTTCAACTAGCCGAGAGCTCTTCGGAGCCCCTGCTGCCGTTTAATGAAGCCTTCATGGACGTCCTCTTGGGCACCTGGTCCAGGCCCAACACAGGGACTCCTGTGGATAGGATGATTGCCCGTCTCCACCGCCCAGCCCTGGGCGACCCCACTTTCCTCTCCCAACACCCCACCCCTCAGAGCTTGGTGGTCCAAGCCTCAACGTCCGAGGGCCCATTCCCTAACGCACCACCTGATAGGGAATCCAAAAAGCTGGACCAACTTGGGATGAAAATGTTTTCTTCCTCTAGCTTGGGACTGCATGTCTGTTGGGTCGTTACACCCAATCTGAGTGGGATACGGTAGCGCAGGTGCTGCCCTAGTGCCCTAGTGCCCGGAGGAAACCCGGCTGTGCTCTCCCGTCCAGTCGCTGAGGGTAGAGACGCAGCAAAGTTTACCATCTGCTGTGGGCTGGATGCTGCCGACTCATTAGGCAGGATGATTTCCACGTCGGAAGCCCTTCGACGCTATGCCTGGTTGAGGTTGACTGTTTTTTCAGGGGATGTCCAATCCACTCTTATGGTCATGCACTTTTATGGCTGTTGACTTTTTGGTGACAAGGCAGACAACGCGCTAGAGCGCTTTAAGGACTCTCGAGCTACGGCCAGGTCCTTTGGCCTCTTCACCACCCTTCACCACCCGTCCTGCGCAGTCTGCCTTTCACCGATTTTATGGTTACGGAAGGGGTGCCCCACCACATCCCACCCAGAGCCACAGACCGGAGCAAACTGTTCAGCCTCCGCGTGACCGGAGATGTGGGAACCAGCACCGTGGTCCTGGGGGCCAGCAGGTGGGCCAGTCCTCCACAGCCCCCTCTGCAGCAGCCTCAAAGTCTGACCTTTCAGGGCCACCAAACGCCAGTGGGCGGAAGGATTTGCCTTCATCCTCATCCCCCCCCCTCCCTTCCCATGGTGCATCATCAGGTCGGACATGTGGGTTTTGCAGATAGTCCGTAGGGGCTACTCCTTCCCCTTCGAGACTGCCCCTCCATCCATGCCACCTCAGTACTATCGCATGTCGGAGGGTCATCTTGCCCTTCTCCAACAGAAAGTCTCGGCCAAGGGAGCCATTGAGCACATTCCTGTACCAGAAGTACGTCATGATTGCTATTCCCACTACTTTCTGGTGCTCAAAAAGGACAAAGGCCTGCATCCTATCTAGGATCTCAGGAACGTCAACCGCTTCCTCCTGAAGGAGAGGTTCAAAATGTTGCTGCTCACGCAGGTCCTGTCTGCCCTCGACCCTAGAGACTGAATGGTAGCGTTGGACTTGCAGGATGCTTACTTTCACCGTCCTGCCAGTCCATCAGTGCTACCTGCAGTTCACGGTAGGCCACAAGCATTTTCAGTTTACCATGCTCCCCTTTGACCTTATAAGAACCCCTTAGGTGTTCTCAAAAGTGATGGCGGTGGTCACAGCTCATCTGAGCAGATCAGGGGTTCCAGTCTTCCACTATCTCGACGACTGACTATTGAAGGCGGGCTCGCCCCAGGCTGTCGTCTCCCACCTCCAGACTGCAGGTGACCTCCTACATTTACTGGGGTTTTCCATCAACGTTCCGAAGTCATACCTGACTCCCTCTCAGAAGCTCCTCTTCATCGTAGCGGTTCTGGACACAACACAGTTTCTGGTTGATCCTATTTTCGGGCTATGATTTCGATTTTTCAGCCTCTATCCTGGGTTCCAGTTAGGATAATCCTCAGGCTACTGGGTCTGATGGCCTCCTGCATCCTGCTGGTGGACCATGCCAGATGGCATATGTGGGCTCTACAGTGGGACCTGAAGTTCCAGTGGGCCCAACATCAGGCGTACCTATCAGATTGTGTCCAGATCTCGGAGGGCACTGCACATTAATTGCAGTGATGGCTAACAAACCAAGATTGGGTCAACAGCAAATCCCTCTCCCTTCCTAAACTTAAGTTCACAGTGGTGACCGATGCTTCACTTCTGGGATGGGGCAGGCACATGGGAGCGGCGGAGATCAAAGGCCTCTGGTCTCCGGCGTAGTCCGGGCTCCATATCAACCTTTTGGAGCTTTGGGCGATTCGTCTTGCACCCAAGCATTCCTTCCCTCTGTCCAGGGAAGAGTAGTACATGTGTTCACGGGCAACAGCACTGCCATGTGGTACTGCAACATACAGGGCGGGCTTTGGTCGTGGACCCTATGTCAGGAGGCCCTCTGCCTCTAGACATGGCTGAAACATCGGGGCATATCCCTGGTGGTTCAACACCTAGCAGGTTCCTTGAACACCAGGGCGCACAAACTCAGCCGCAGGTGCATGATGGATCATGAATGACGTCTTCACTTGGAGGTGGAGCAGGGTCTCTATCAGCAAAGGGTAGAGCCTTGGTCAGATCTATTTGCCACCGAAGAGAACGTGCAATGTCAGCAGTTCTGCGCGGTGGAATTTCCAAGGTGGCACTCGCTAGGCAGCGCTTTTCGTCGCTAGTGGAGTTGCGGTCTTCTATACGCCTTATCACCTACACCACTTCTGCCCAGAGTGCCGAAGAAGATGTATCGCGACCGAGCCCAAGTCATTCTTGTGGCTCCTGATTGGGCACAAAGAGTCTGGTATCCCGAGCTGCTCAACATGGCTGTCGATCCTCCGACCCGACTGCCAGTTCGGGAAGATCTTCTGTTGCAGAAGATGGGGACGGTCCTTCACCTGAACTTGAACTAGCCTCCACTTGCTTGCATGGAGATTGAGCTGTGGCAGTTAACTTCCTTTGACCTGCCTCCAGAAGTCTGCAATGTTATCTTGGCAGCTAGGCGTCCCACCAGTACGACAGTATACACCTGCAGATGGAACAAATTTGTGGTATGGTACACAGCAAAGGCTGTGGATCCTCTTTCCACCCCTCTTTCTGAGGTTCTCTTGGTCCTCCTTTGGCCCAGCTGGACTCTGCTCTGGGTACTCTAAAAGGCTACCTCTCGACCATTTCAGCCTTGCTTGGGCTTCCTGATCAACCTTCTCTTTTCAAGGCCCCTGTTGTAAATAGATTCCTTAAGAGCATTACGCGTCTTTTTCCTCCTGTTCCCTTCGTAATGCCCCAGTGGGACTTGAACTTGGTTCTTACATATCTAATGTGCGCTCCCTTTGAGCCGCTACATAACTGTCCTCTCGGACTTCTCACTTTGAAAACTGCATTTGTGGTAGCCATCACCTCTGCACACAGGGTGAGTGAGGTACAAGCTCTTTCTTCCCAGCCTCCCTTTCTGGCTGTCCATCCTGACAAGGTCGTCTTTAGAACTAGACCTTCCTTTCTTCCCAAGGTGGTTACTTCTTTCCAAATTGTCCAAACCATCACTTTGCCCACCTTCTTTCCGCCTCTGCATCCTTCGAAAGAGGAAGAGAGGCTCCACTGTCTGGATCCAAAATGTGCGCTTTCCTTCTATTTGGATTGCACCAAACAATTTCAGGTGGATGACCAGCTCTTTGTTGGTTATGTGTGCGCTAAGAAAGGTCAGGCCATGCACAAACGGACCATCTCCAAGTGGGCCGTTCTGTGCATCAAAGCCTGCTATTCTTTGGCAAAGAAGAAGCCTCCAGTGGGACTGCGCGCCCATTCCACCAGGGTGATGTCCCCCTAAATGACATCTGTCAGGCAGCTACGTGGGCGTCGCTGCACACGTTCACTAAACACTACTGCCTGGACAGCCAAGTCCGGAGAGATGGCTTCTTAGGCTGTTCTGTTCTCCAGGACTTTCTGGTGGGAACTTAGTTCAGACTCACCTATGGGGTTGGTATTGCTAGGGTATTTATTCTAAGGTAAGGAATCTATAACTAACTGTTTCTTTCAGATAAACTAGTTACTTACCTTTGGTAACAATATATCTGTAAGAAACATAGCTTAGTTATAGATTCCTTACAGCCCACACATCCTCCACGTTCTGTGAACTGACTTCTAGGGTAAAGGGGTTCCTTTCAGGGCCCTAGTTTTGTGCACCAGTGGTCAGTGTCTTGCATGGTTCTGCGCTTTTGGCGTGTAAAGTCGTGTACAAAACTGACGTCAGCGCGCGATGGTCGTGTCTATGTAGCTACGCGACGTCATCCCGGCAATTACGATGCCGAACGAGGACCCGACCGACGCCACCTTCTGACACGCAGGGGTACTGCTGACGAAATACTTTCCGGATCCAGTCTGACGCCTGGGGGTAATTCTAAGGTAAGGAATCTATACCTAACCTATGTTTCTTACAGATATATTGTTACCGAAAGTAAGTAACTTGTTGATTAATAGAATGGGAGGATCTCACTGGAAAACTTTTCCAGTTATAGGGTGCCATCTCCAGAAAGGTTCTGCCTTACTTCCTCTTCCTGCTGAAGCAAGGCCCTTCGAGCAGCCTCAATTCCTCTGTCTACTGAAGTGAACTAACCATGGCGTATCCTCGCGTCCTTGGTCTACTTGAAGTAAAGTCACCAACCTGGTGTAGCCTCACGTCCTCTGTCTTCTGAAGTAAAAGTAACTAACATGGTTGAACCTTGCTACCTCTGTCCACTGAAGTAAAGTGACCAACCCGGTGTAGCCTTGCTTCCTCTGTGTACTGAAGTAAAGTAACCAACCCGGTGTAGCCTCACTTGCTCTGTCTACTGAAGTAAAGTACCCAACCTGGTGTAGTTTTGCTTCTACTGTCTACTGAAGTACAGTAACCAACCTGGTGTAGCCTCCCTTCCTCTGTTTACTGAAGTAAAGTAACCAATCTGGTGTAGTTTTGCTTCTACTGTCTACTGAAGTACAGTAACCAACCTGGTGTAACGTTGTTTCCTCTGCCTACTGAAGTAAAGTAACCAACCTGGTGTAGCCTTGCTTCCTCTGTCCAGTAAGTAAGTAAATAAAGAATTTGTAGAGCGCACAAATGCTGAGGTGTCTTAGCTCTAGGGTTTGCATAGAAACGAGTAAAGAGTCTGCGAAGTACTGGATCATTCCTGAGTAGGGAATAACCAGGTTTTGACCATTTTCCTGAAAAAGTGTCTGGTTGGTTGAAGCTTAATGTGGGCCAGTAGCTCATTCCAGTCCTTCAAAGCTAAATAGGCAAAGCATATAACTCCCCATCTTGCTTTATTGATTTTAGGAACCAGAGGTAAGGATTTACTGGCCAATCAAATATTCAGACAGGGTGTGTACCACTGAAACTGTTTCTGTGGGTCCAATGGCCCTCCACCGTAGATTGCTTTATGAACCAGGCATAGCACCTTAAACCCGATGCGCTGCCTAACTAGAAGCCAGTGTAGCTTCCTCATGGTGATAGAAATATGGTGGTATGTAGGAATATTGAGTAAAACTCGTGCTACAGCATTTTGCAGTGATTGCAGTTTTAACGGTTGACGTCTGTCAGCGCCTAAATAAAGAGCGTACTGATCTTACCCGAGGCCAGATGTATTATGTCAGGAGGACAGGGATCTTTTGGGACCCTGATTTGGTGGCTAATAACAAATCGTTGACTTTGTCCACGGTCAAAGGTGAAAAACTGGTCAACTGGCCGTCCCTTGTAGAGGAGGAAAAGTCCTCCATTGATTGTAGAAAAAGAAAAGGTGATTGGGACAGGGATCTTCTCCGACATTTCATCATATATAATTTGAACCTTTGACTGTAAGAAGTTGGCCATTTTATCGCAGAGAGCTTGATCAGGAGCAAATTGATTGTCCTGTTGCAACTTGGACAAGGCGCTGATGGTCTTAACAAGTTCTCTTGAAGACTTTTTTGCCGCCTTAATTTTGCTTGTTTTCAATTAGTGTAAGTTTATAGGTAGCTTTACCTTGCTCGCTATATTCTGTCCTCCGTGCACACTCTGAGTGTCTAGACTTAGATGTTAGATGTTTAGGCTCAGCGGAGCATAAACATCAGCAGAGAAAGTGTATTTCTCTGATGTTTGTTAGTTCTTTCTGGGGCCAACTGGTTCATAGGACACGTGGGGGTGTACCACTGAGACAGTTTCTTTGGATCCAATGACTCTCCACCGTAGAGTGCGTTATGCACCAGGCATACCACCTTAAACTCAATGTACTGCCTAATTGGAGGCCAGTGGAGCTTCCTGATGCTGCTAGAAATATGGTGGTATGTAGGAATATTGAGAAAACCTTGTGCTACAGCATTTTGCATTGATTGCAGTTTTAGCAGTTGATGTCTGTCAACGCCTAAATAAAGTGTGTTACAGTAGTCAATTAAAGTGACTACAACCGTTTTTCTAAGGTCTGATGAAATGAAAGGCAGGATTTTACACAAAATGTTGTAGAAAAAAGCAGGATGGTGTCAAAAGATTGATCTGCCCTGAAAAATTCAACTGGACATCACACATAAACCCCAAGTTCCTCTCTTTAGCCCCCGGGTCCACTCAGACCCCTGCCACTGCCGGCCACAAAGATTGATTCCAGATTGGAGGTCCATTTCTAAACTCCATGACCTCTGTTTAATCCTAGTTTAATTTGAGGTCATTGTTATGCATCCATTCCATAATATGCTCAAGACAACTGTGGAATGTCCCCGCCACAGTATCTACACTTGAGGAAATGGAAATAACAATCTGAGTGTCTTCAGCATATGACACCAATGAGAAACCATGCGCCATAATTAGTTTGGCCAGAGGCGTAACATAGATGTTGAATAATGTTGGCGACAGTGCTGAGCCTTGGGAGACTCCACAGGGGAGGAAAAACCTCTCAGATGTAAAATTGGCCCAGCGCACACACTGTTCTCTTACAGTCAGGAACGAGGTGAGAAGAGTTAGAGTGGCCTCTTTGATTCCCATTGCCTTCAGCTGTTGCCTGAGTACCGTACGATTCACAATATCAAACACAGCTGATAGGTCAAGCAGGATCAAGACGGCTCTACCTCCACCATCGATCAGAATGCAGATTTCTTCAGTGGCCATGAGTAAAGCTGACTGTGGAGTGGCGTGGTTGGAAGCCATGTTGTGTAGAATCTAGGTGGTCATTGGCTTCAAAGTAGCCAGTTAGATCTTGGTTAATGGCTTTGTCAATGACTTTGGCCGCCCGGAGAAGACAGGAAATCGGATAGTAGTTTTTCACCTCAGATGGGTCAAGGCAGGGTTTCTTTAGGATAGATCTAATATAGGCTTTCTTCCAGGAAGCAGGGAAGATTCCTGTCCTAATGGCATTATTCTGAAGTGGGGCTAGCAGTGTACTGATCTTACCCGAGGTCAGATGTATTATGTCAGAAGGACAGGGATCTTTTGGGACCCTGATTTGGTGGCTTGTAGCAAATCGTTGACTTTGTCCACCGTCAAAGGTGAAAAACCGGTCAACTGGCCGTCCCTTGTAGAGGAGGAAAAGTCCTCCATTGATTGCAGAAAAAAAGGTGGTTGGGACAGGGATCTTCCCCGACATTTCATCATATATCGTTTGAACCTTCGACTGGAAGAAGTTGGCCATTTTATTGCAGAGAGCAAATTGATTCTCCTTTAGCAACTTGGACAAGGCGTGTCTTCAGTGGTTATTGCTGATCCATTTAATCTGATGTATCCTTACTTTTCATAAAACAGACAGTGTATAGTTTTGTTGCAAGCGCCATAAGCTGGGGAGGAGAGAAGGGAACATGGAATTAGGCTCTGATGATTATTAGACCTTCAGGAAGGCCTAATATTAACAAGAGAGGAAATAGATTCTTATAGATCACATCTGGTTTAGATCGGAGGAAACTTAATTTGACATCCAGACAGTGTGCGTCAGTTGAGCATCTCCAACTCCCTGTGCAGATTCATGTTCTTTCTGAAGTACTCCTCTTGTAGAGACACTGGTAAACCAGTCATCTCCAGGGCTTGTAGGTGTGACAATTTGATAAATGTGATATGAAGTGACGAGCGAACTGTTGAGTATTTCTTCACAACCATGTTCATTTCTATCCTGCTTCATTTTTGTTTTTCCTCTCGTCACAAGCCCCAGCTGTCTTTCGCATTCGCAAAGTTCACTTTTTTGGTGGTAAGGATTCATTTGTTTCCATTTCATCCCTAGTGGTGTTGACTCCTCTTCCTCTTACATATCCTCTCACGTGTACCTCTACTCCCAATAATACCTTCCTTCATCTAATACCTTCCTTCTCCCACACCCCATAAGTTACTAGATTGTACTTTATGGTGTGATTGACATAGTAACCCTGCCTCAGGAGTCCTCTTTTGGAATTTTCCACAGCAGAAGTGAGTAAGTTGTGCTTATTAAATAACCAGTGTGAAAGGTCACATCAAAGCTGCCCTCAAGGTATTACTCACTCACACAACTTTAACCTCCTCCAAAAGTGTCTTTTTACTTGGTTATGAGGATCTGCAATGTCGTTTTCCTACTAACATGTTTTATTTTCTACAGGCACTCCGTAGGTTTTCCATTCTACATCTTAGAGTCAACTTTTACCCAACTATCTCCTTGTCTGAATAGAACATCCTGAACTACTAGCTCAATCAGATAGCTTGGTTCCTGGGCCAGTCGGGGTCAGCTGGTGGAGCCTGCCAGTCTTGTTTTTCTTTGAAAGTGGTTAGCCTAGAATTACAAGTAACCTGAATAGTTGTAGTATATAGAGAGCTCGCCATAGTGCTTGCAAAATAAGGGGTCCCACCACCCATGCCACCCACTTACGATAGTCTGATAGACGCCCTTCTCTCCTTGCTCCATCAAGAAGTGCAGGCTCCTTGGCCAAGGGAGCCATAGAAAGGGTGCTTGCATCAGAAGTAGGTTGTGATTCTTATTTCTGCTACTTTATGTTGCCAAGGAATCATGGAGGACTTTGTCCTGTCCTGGATTTGCACCTTCTCAATCTCTACTTGAAAAAGGAGTAGCTCAAAATGTGCATATTCGGCTAAAGTTGTATCTGCCCTAGGATACGGGTGACTGGATGGTAGCACTGGACTTGAAAGGCGCATATATTCACATCCCCATCCTGCGGCCGGCCCACAGACTCCATCTGCTGTTCATAGTGGGCCACAATGAAATGAAATTAAATGAAAGGAGACTTATACCGTGCAACTTAGCCCAACGGCATCAAGGCGCCAAACAGGTCATCTGGATTGTGATTCCCCTAGTGCACAATTACGGGTATGCCTCAGTAAAAAAACAGGTCTTCAAAGCTTTGCGGAAAAGCACAGGGGAGTGTTGCCCTGCAAATTCAGGGGGAAGCGAGTTCCATAGCTTGGGAGCTAAGGTAGAAAAAGCTCAGGAGGAGATTTTTATTAGATGAGCGGAGAACTCTCGTGGGGGAGTAAGAGTGGAGGAGGGGCCTGATATCCTCTGGGCCAGTACAAAGCCCCATGCGCAAGGCATAGGATCTTGAAAGAGATCCTAGACTGGATGGGCAGCCAGTGTAGGGTTCTTGTTGCCAAAGATGCTGAGGACAATCTGGGAAGATTGAGAACCATCTCAGCCGCCGCATTCTGGACTATCTGCAAGCGGTGGATAAGACTCTTGTTAATACCCACATGCATTGCAGAAGTCCAGTCTTGAAGAGACAAGTGCCACGGCGGCTTGCTTTCGAGCATCAGGGGAGAGATGGTGAGCGATCTGTCTAAGGATCCGAATGATACCGCAGCAGGTGGAAACAGTCCTGCTGACCTGACGGTTGAATGAAAGCGAGGTATCAATTTGAACCCCCAGATTTCTGGCAAATTGACAGGGAATGGGGCAGTCCCCAAGGGAGGCTGGCTACCAATACTTTGACCAAATGTTCTGATTTCCCCCAAAGATCAAAACCTCTGTCTTCTCTCCGTTTAACTTCATGAAGTTCTGGATCATCCATTGTGAAATCGCCACCATACAGTTCCTGAAGTTCAGGGCAGAGTCCTTCACAGACTGGGTGATAGAGACTATGATTTGGGTGTCGTCGGCATTCCACAACACCTCGAGCCCAAAAGATCTTACTACCCTGGCAAGTGGGGCCACATAGACGTTAAAGAGTGTGGGACTTAATGCAGAGCCCTGGGGAACCCCACATTACACAGGTTTAGGTGAAAAAAGGAACTCACCCAGTTTCACACTTTGTTCTCTTTGATTGAGAAAGAGGCCAAAAAGCTTAAGGCAGGACTTCCGACTCCTATCTCCCTGAGACGAGTGACCAGGATGGAGGGAGACAGGGTATCGAAAGCCGCCGTGAGGTCAAGCAGGACCAGAAGAGTAGTAGAGCCCTTGTCGACCTTCAAGCGAATGTTATTGATGATCACGGTGAGGGCAGATTTGGTGCTATGTGATTTTCTAAAGCCGTGTTGTGACGCATCTAGGAGGGTGGAGTCATCCAAAAAAGTGCTGAGGTGGCGATTGAGATGTGTTTCAAGAATTTTTGCAGGGGCAGGTAGGAGGGAGATTGACCAAAAATTCTTCAATACCCCAGGGTCCAGAGTGGCCTTTTTCAAAAGGGGTTTGACGACCGCCATTTTCCAAGAGAGAGGGAAGATTCCCTCCGTGATAGCAGAGTTCATCACCTCCAACAGGGGAGGAATAGCCACTTCCCTACAAGCCATCAGAACCCTAAGCGGACAGGGATCTAGAGGGGAACCGGATTTGGTGGTATCAAGAAGCTGATTGATCCGTTCCAGAGTAAGGAGAGGGAAATTGAGGAGGCTAGGAGCGGGTTCATCCACCTGACACCCCACCGGGGGAATGGCAGGGGAAGAAGGGGATCCCAGCTCAAGGTTGAGGGATTCAAGGATATCATAGATGTCTACGATTTTCGAATGGAAAAAGGTCGAGATTCCAGCACATAACTCCTGAGTTTCCACTACGGGGTCAACAGCCTGAGTGGTGGAAAGTGTGAGAAGTTGGCCTGATACATGATGTTCACTAGTTCTAGTGATCACCTTGTATCAGTCCAAACAACCCTTATGGTGATTGGTTGTAAGTCAACCTTATAGACCAGCTATCCTAATGGTGGCATGGACAAAGCAGTCTTAGGCTAAACTCTTTTGGCATGTGAAGCCAGCTGTTTTACCACATATAACCCCTTGAATACCAAGTGAAAGGACACCACACAGGTGGTTATGAAAATAAACAAGTATTTATTAACTAACATATACCTCTGAACTCTTTATGCGGTCAGAGGGCTAAGCACATGACAAACTCTTAGGAAAAATACGTTTAAGTTGCACGATTTACAATGGTGCCCTAGGGGCACTACAATCCATATACTAAGTAAGTGGAATGTGAAAGTCAATCAAAGGAATGGAGCTGTCCAGAGGCTGTAGGATCGCGGGGACCACGCTATACTAACTTGAGGTAAGTAATAGGAGGCCCACGGAGCGCGTGTGCAGAGTGTGAACCCACACGCGAGATGCGTACAAACGTCTATGGACAGTACAGTTTTAAGAAAAAGGTGAGTACGGACGTCCCTGACTAGATAGGACTAAAACGACTGTGGAACTGGACACTAGGAAAGTCAAGCTACCCTTGAGCACCGAAATGCTCGTGTTACCTCACCCACAGGCTGCGGGTGCCTAGGTGCCAAGTCGTGTCGGGTTCCAGCGTTGAAGTCTATGGAGCCTGGAGGAAAAGATGCTGCAGGCGGTCAGGAGGAAGATGTCCGGTGTGATCCAAGGGTGGATCAGTGAAGAGAAGAACCTGAAAGCAGAGAGGACAATGTTCAAAGTCACTAGCCAGTGCTGGAGTGGAACTAGGAGTGGAACCAGATGTCGTTGTCGAGATCAGGTGAAGGTGGACGCTTGTCTCTGCAGCCACGTGGACCAGGTGGTGTCTTCGACGACCAGGATGGAGGCACGAGCTGTCCCACGCAGGCTCTCGCTGTCGGCGGTGTCGTCTCCGGATTCGGGTTCAACAGGCCTTGGCAAAGGCAACCCACGCGGTGAGTGGAAACGGCGTCTGGAGTGGACCAGGAGGGTCCGGGGTCCTCCTCTTTTGGAAGGGAGCAAGGGCCAGTCTGGAGCAACCAGACCAGCAGTGAAGTTGTCGGGTTTCGTCGTCTAGGAGGTCACTAGCCAGCCGGCAAGTGACCAGACAACGCGTCGAGCAGCAAACAGGCAGATGGGCCCCACGCAGATCTCGTGGATGCTGAAGGGCTGATCTTCGGTGCAGGAGCTGCTCGGGGTCGGGGCTTCTCAGTCCCCAAAGCACTTGGACGAGGATGCCTCTGAAGTCGTGCTGGAGCAAAGTGCTGCTTCTTTCAAGATGGCCGGTCCCACGTGTCTCGTCGCACCCACGGGTCTCAGCTGAGCTGGAGATGTAGGTAGAGGTCGGAGAGGTCTGGGAATCCGGGTCTCGTCGGGCTCTGAAGTCTGGATCCTTGCAGGAAGACGACAAAGGGAAGCCGCTGTACGCTGTACACTGATGGTGCCTGCTTGTGCAGGGTGGACACTCCTTGCCCACAAGGGAGATTTTCTTCAGTCTTCTGTGGAGCAGAACGTCGAAGTCCAGAGTTTCTTCTTGTAGAGTTGATCATGATAATCTAATTTGGAATGGGACCAGCTCCTACCTTTATTCAGCTAAAGGGGGCTGCACTACGACTAGGTCCCTCCTCTGGGTGGGACCAGGAAGGGGGGTGGTTACACCCCCTTTCCTTTGTCCGGTCTTGCGCCAGCTCTGGGGGCTGGAGTGCCCCAGGAACTGGTTTAGACCGGAGTATGCACAGGGACACCTTGTGTGCCCAAGGCATGTCTCATTCCTTGTGGAGAAGTGTGGCTCAATGGTTAGAGTGGCAGACCTTGATGCAGAGCTCTGGCCCGGGACCAGGGTTCGATTCCCACCTCGGCGGGTCTCGGGCTCAAAAATTCCTCGGACCTGATATTCTCGCCTCAGTGCCTATTCCAATCATGGGTCCCACGCTGCAACTCTGGGCAATAGCTTGCTTAATCTCCACAACGGCCCCACCAGCGCTAGGATGCCTGGCTTCACCCTGGGGGTGCCCAGGAGTGGACACTTCACAGGGAAATCCAGGAAGGGTTCCACAGCGGTATGAGTAATAGCGCCACGAAACCGCTTGGTAGCAGTGCGCTCTACAAATACTTTACATTTACATTCCTTTCAGCCCTGTCCTACCTAATACACAAAATCCTGTCTGGGGTGGTGCTAGCACCTCCCAAGGCAGGAAACCCTTTGTCCAAGCCTCCCTCGCTGGAAGGACTCCCAGCAGCAGGAGGTCAGACTTGTGTCTGTGGTGGCAGCATCCATTTTGTGATGCTGAGGCTCGAGTTAACTTTAACCGGGGTTCACTGTTACATACATGTCGTGTCCCTCTAGAAGGGTAGAATGCTACCCCCGACGCCAGAATTGGCGAGGGGGTAGTATTCCAATTCATATGACACCTTACTCGACATGTTTTGATAATGCTATACCAAAGTTAGCATTTAACCGCGAGGATTATAATGCACTTAAGAGTATATGGTATAACGTTATCATGGAACAGCTATTAGGACTTGGTTCCGCAAGCTGCAAACGGGCTCAGCTCATGCCAGAGCACCATCTCACATAATTCCAAGCACTCTGCCTTCAGGATTGATAAGGCCTGCCATAGGAGTGACTGATAGGAATATATGTGTCCATTTTAGGTTTAGATATAGGGAACTATATCTAAAGCAAAGGGTGATTACACCACCTTGCCCCAGCTGTCGTGCAGCCAGTTGTGTCTTTTTAGATGGCCAGCCAGAGGTGGCATAATACATGCTTCAACCCCTGGTAGGCCCTGGTTACACCTATGCCCTGGGTACTTATAGTACACCGACAACTTTGCTGCTGGTCTGGTTGCTCCAGACTGGCCCTTGCTCCCTTCCAAAAGAGGAGCACCCCGGACCCTCCTGGTCCACTCCAGACGCCGTTTCCACTCACCGCCTGGGTTGCCTTTGCCAAGGCCTGTTGATACCGAATCCGGAGACGACACCGCCGACAGCGAGAGCCTGCGTGGAACAGCTCGTGTCTCCATCCTGGTCGTCGAAGACACCACCTGGTCCACGTGGCTGCAGAGACCAGCGTCCACCTTCACCTGATCGCGACGACGACACCTGGTTCCACTCCTGGTTCCACTCCAGTCACTGGCTAGTGACTTTGAACATTGTCCCCTCTGCTTTCAGGTTCCTCTCTTCACCAATCCACCCTTGGATTGCACCGGACATCTTCCTCCTGACCGCCTGCAGCATCTTTTCCTCCAGGCTCCATAGACTTCAACGCCGGAACCCGACACGACTTCGCACCTATGCACCCGCAGCCTGTGGGTGAGGTAACACGAGCATTTTGGTGCTCAGGGGTAGCTTCACTATCCTTGTGTCCAGTTCCATTGTCGTTTCAGTCCTACCTAGTCAGGGACGTCCGTACTCACCTTTTCTTTAAACTGTACTTTCCATAGACAATTGTACGCATCTCGCGTGTGAGTTCACACTCTGCACACGCGTTCTGTGGGCCTCCTATTACTTACCTCCAGTCAGGGTAGTGTGGTCCCAGTGATTCTACAGCCTCTGGACAGCTCCATTCCTTTGATTGACTTTCGCATTCCATTTATTTAGTATATGGTTTGTTGTGCCCCTCAGGCGTTCCTGTAAATACTGTGCAAACTCGTATTTCCTTTCAAGTATTGTCATGTGCTTAGCCCTCTGACCTCATAAAGAGTTCATAGGTGTATGTTAGTTAATAAATATCTATGTGGTGTCCTTTCATGTGGTATTCAAGGGGTTATATGTGGTAAAACAGCTGGCTTCACATGCCATTCAGAGTTTAGCCTAAAGACTGCTTTTGTCCACGCTACTAGGATAGCTGGTCTATAAGGTTGACTTACAACCAATCACCATAAGGGATGTTTGGACTGATACAAGGTGATCACTAGAACTAGTGAGCATCATATATCAGGCCAACTTCTCACAGCAATGTCATCAGTTCTGCGCGTTGGAATTTCCAAGGCGGCACTCGCTCGGAGACGCTTTTCGTTGCGAGTGGAGTTGCGGTCTGTTGTACGCCTTTCCGCCTATACCACTTCTGCCCAGAGTGCTGAAGGAGATCAAGCGCGACCGGGCCCAAGTCATCCTTGTGGCTCCGGACTGGGCACGAAGGTACTGGTATCCCGAGCTACTCAGTATGTTAGTCGATCCCCTGGTTCGTCTGCCTCTTCAGGAGGACCTTCTGTCGCAGCAGCAGGGGACGGTCCTCCACCTGAACCTGTCCAGTCTCCACCTCCATGCTTGGAGATTGAGCGGCAACAGGTGAGGCCATTTAACTTGCCTCCTGAAGTCTGTAACATCATTCTGGCAGCCAGGCGTCCCTCCACAAAGTCGTTATACACCTGCAGGTGGAATAGATTTGTGGCATGGTGCACAGCAAAGGCTGTGGATCCCCTTAATGCCCCTCTTTCTGAGGTTCTCCTCTTTCTTCTCTCTCCTGCCCAGCAGGGCTCTGCTCTGGGCACTGTCAAGGGCTATCTCTCAGCTCTTTCAGCCTTTCTGAGGCTGCCTGATCAACCTTCTTTGTTCAAGTCCCCTATCGTTAATCGATTCCTGAAGGGCATCACTCATACGTTCCCTCCTGTTCCCTTCGTGATGCCTCAGTTGGACTTGAACCTGGTTCTTACGTTTCTGATGTGCGCTCCCTTTGAGCCACTTCACAACTGTCCTCTCCGTCTCCTTACTCTGAAGACTGCCTTCCTGGTAGCCATCACCTCTGCCAGGAGAGTGAGTGAGCTCCAGGCTCTATCTTGTAAGTCTCCTTTCCTTTCAGTCCATCCAGACAAGGTTGTGTTCCGAACGAGGCACTCCTTCCTACCCAAGGTAGTCACGGCCTTCCACATTGGGCAATCCATCACCTTGCCGACCTTCTTTCCGCCTCCGCACCCCTTCGAGAGAGGAAGAGAGGCTCCACCGTCTGGACCCAAAACGTGCGCTCTCATTTTATTTGAATAGCACACAACAGTTCCGGGTGGATGATCAACTCTTTGTTGGATACGCAGGCGCTAAGAAAGGGAAAGCGGTGCACAAGCGGACCATCTCCCAGTGGATCATCTTGTGCATCCAGGCGTGTTACTCCTTGGCTAAGAAGGAACCCCCTGTTGGGCTGAGGGCTCATTCCACTCGAGCCACAGCCACTACAACTGCTTTTGGCCGAGGTGTGCCCTTGCAGGACATTTGCCAGGCGGCTACGTGGGCCTCGCTGCACATGTTTGCGCGACATTATTGCCTAGACAGTCAAGTCCGGAAGGATGGCTACTTTGGCCGTTCCGTCCTCCAGGACTTTCTGGTGTGATTATTGGTTCGCAGACCCACCGCCACGGGGTTGGTATTGCTGGGGTATCTATTCTAAGGTAAGGAATCTATCACTAACGTGTCTCTTTCAGATGCACAAGTTACTACTTGTGTAACGATATATTTGTAAGAGACATTAGTTAGTGATAGATTCCTTACCGAAGCACCCATCCTCCCCGTTCTGCGAACCGATATCTAGGATTAAGGTCATCCCCTTTCAGGGCCCTAGTTTCATGGCACCAGTGTTGGTTTTTGGCATGGCTCTGCGCTTCTGGCGCGGAAAAGCTGTGTCTAAGAACGGACGTCATCACGCGGAGGCGGCGTCTAAGTACTCCGACAACGTCATCACGGCGCCCACGACGCCGACGACGGACGCGGAGCCGCAGACGATGCCTACCGACGCGCAAGGGTACTGCTACGCAAAAGTTTCCGGATCCAGTCTGACGCCTGGGGATATTCTAAGGTAAGGAATCTATCACAAACTAATGTCTCTTACAGATATATCTTTACACAAGTAGTAACTTGTGCATTAGGCCACATGAGTCCATAGTTTCCACCAATGAAAGGGTGTCACCAGAGCTCATATTTTCCAGCTGAAAGTTAAAGTCACCTAGAAGGGTGATGTTGGGCCTATCACTGAAGGGTTCTAGCAACTTAGTCACGACCTGGCTAATAGCAGATCTAGGACCTGGCGGCCTATAAAACAAGATGACGGAAAACGAGACAGAGGGAGTGGAGTTAATGGAGAAATACAAAGCCTGAAATGAATCTGATGGGATAGAAAGACATTCAGTACGACAGATGGAGAAGGTTTTGTGTAGTATTCCTAGCCCTCCACCTCTTCGCCCAATTCTGTCCATCCTTGTCAGGGCATAGCCATTAGTAATTGCATCTACAAGGTCGGGACCTCAGGAATCCGTAGCCCAGGTTTCAGTGATGAACACCCAGGAGGGTTTCCTCAAGGAGATAAAGTCCCTGAAGGCAATATTATTTTTGATAACAGATCTTACATTGATAAGGAGGCCCTCTTCAATAACCCGGGAGGGGGGTAGCAGAGACACGCTAGCGGGCGGCTGTGCCTTTAGAGTATTCACTTTCCTGGGGCAGTCATCTTTACATCTACAGCTGAAAGAACCCAGAAATGCTTCAGGGCGGAGAGTGTGATGGCAGGTCTTTCTAAGAGGTTTTAGATCCAAGAGCGCTTGTACGGAGTTTGCTGATATTCCTTTCTATCATACTAATTCCCTAGGGTGTTCATCAAGTTGATGAAGGTGGTTGCAACTCCTCTGTGGAGGCCAACTCAACCCAGGCAGTTGCCATCCACCTTTAGACTACGGTCAACCTCTTGCAATCTCTGGGGTTCACTATCAACATGCCAAAATCACACCTGATTCCCTCAGACACTCCCTATCATTGGAGCTGTTCTACACACAGTGCAGTTTCGGGCCTATCCTCCGGAGAGGTGAGTCCTGGATATTCAGGCTATGATACCAATTTTTCAGTCTCTATTCTGGATTTCAGTGAGACTGACCCTGAGGCTGTTGGACCTCTTGGCCTCCTGTGTCCAGCTTTTGACTCAGGCACACTGGAATAAGCTGGTTCTGCAGTGTGACCTGAAGGCCCAGTGGGCGCATCATCAGGGAAATCTCTCCGACATGGTCCAGATATCGGAGGGAACTGCAAAAGACCTGCAGTGGTGACTATCACACTGCAATTGGATCAGTAGCAAGCCTTCTCCCTTCCCTAACCAGATCTAATGGTGGTGACGCATGCATCATTCCTGGTGGGGTGGCCTTCTTGGAGAGGTGTATATCTGAGGACTCTGGTTTTCAGCTAAGTCCCAGCTTCACATGAACCTGTTGGACTTCAGGCGATTCACTTGACATTAAAAGCCTTTCTTCCTTCAATCAAGGGAAGGCTGGTGCAGGTATTCACGGACAGTACCACTGCCATGTGGTACTGCAACAAGCAGGATGGGGGTAGGGTTGTGGACCCTTTAGTGAGATGCTTTGGACATGGCTGGAATGGCATTTCCCTGGTGGTACAGCATCTGCCTTGATCTCTGAACACCAGAGCGGACAAATTCTGCTCTCATCGTGGCTCTAGGCTCCTGGCATGGAAAGTCGCAAATGTAACAGACGTGAGTGCGCCCAGGTGGCACCTATATAGGCAAAGCACTCGTTACTTCTGGTGTCGACGTGGAGCAGAGTGACCCCCCCGTACCAATCTGCAGGGCTGCTGCATGAAAATCTTTCAGATCCAATGTGATGCATGCGGATATTCAAAGATCAGGAATCTGCAGCTAGATAGTCTCTACCAAATAAGGCGTTACTGAAGGGAAGTAACATGTTCAACTTGTTTAATGGGCAGTAGCCTTCATTACTGCCTATCATTTGTGAAAAGCATTAGGGAGCTGCATGCCTAATGCATTTCTCAGCTCTACACGGTTTTCCACTATGGTGCATCGATCCCTCGTTCAAGGATTTTCCTTAAGTTCAGTTTGGTAAGGCTAAGCTTTTTCCTTACTTTATTACTTTAGTCTGTAGGCTTATTCTTATTCACAGCATCTTCCTGCTACTTCTGAGTTTGCACGAAAAACAATCAGAGCGCTATGCAAAGTTCCCAAGGCAGTGTAATGGCAAGGACGCCAACTTCTTATCCCAGACCCCAGATATACCTAGTAAAAATTGTTGTCCAGAGATTTTTGGTTTTTAATTTGTGTTTTTACATCATTAGAGAAGTAATTTAGCTTGGGTAGAAATTGATCCGGGCTGAATGTTTCTGGACGGCATTTTTTTAAAAATTGTGGATGTGTTGAAGTGATGATATTTCAGGAGCAATGAGACCAATATACTTAATTTTGGTGTCAAATCTTAGGTTTTGGGGTTCAGGTAGTCTTATGAGAAAAAAATAACTCCTCAGAACAACCCTTCCACTGTTTCCAAAGTAACGGCTTTAATAGAGGAAGAAGAGACATATATAGAATATGACATTGGTGCAAAGTCACGAAGCAGGACAGATTTCTCGAACTCCCTGTACTGAAGATCATCAAATGTGTGACAGTCCGAACTAGTTTTCAACACACGCATAATATATTTTATGTCTCAGCAAATCCTTTTAGAAACTTCACAAGTTTAGCAGTTAAAGCTCCAAGCTTTGTTCCAATTTTGCTCATAGTGTCATCAATCGTAATATGTGCCTTGATAAGAACACTGGACTTGTCTGGGTTAAGTTTCTTGTACAGAATAGAAAGCGGGATTAAGCCTCTCTTCTCTCCTGTTTTCTAAATTATTAATAACTCTGACAATCCTTGAGCTAAGAACATTTTAACAAATCTAAGTAGCACAATAATTTCATCTGTGTCATTTGACAGTATAATTAATCGATTGGAACCATTTGGAACAGCCCACTCGACATGTGGCACAACACAAAAGTCAGAATTCTTCAATTTGCTGTTAAGTTCTTGAACAATATAACCCATACCTTTTGAATATATCTCTACAGACACCAACTCCTCATTAACAATCATTCCACTTGCAATATTTGGAAATTCAGTGTTCACTGAAACATCAGCAGTATTTCGGGCAAGTAACATCTCAAAGTTTATCTAGTTTAATATTAATGTTCAGAATTTATCAAGTTTCATAGATATAGGTGTCAAATCTTTGATGTATACAAGGTCAATTGTTCCACTTGTAGACATTAGTCTGATTCTCTCACATTCTTTGACAGATAGTTCAAGATAACTGTCAAAGACAATGTGAAGTTCTTGTAAGGTGCACACTAACTTTAATATCTCTAGAATAGTTTGAATAACATCTCCGAAGTTTTGCATGGATGAAATCTTGACCATTCACATTTGTGACATTTAGCCCTTTTCAAGCTCTTGTACGAATAAGTACTTCACTGGTTTGGTTGCAACATTTTCATAAAATAAGGAGTTGTTGGAAAAAGATCATGCAACAGAATGGTCTTGTAAATTCACCTCTTTCTTTTGCTACATTCATAGCTCTATGTGCTTGCAAAAGTTGTTTTTTTGTAACCTGTTTTGTATTGGCTGGTTTGACGAAACTCTTACTATGGCAATGAAAACATGGAAGTTTAGCTTTAGTGAATATGTCAAACAACCTTTTCTCTTTCAATGAAAATTTCTCCTGCTTCAGGTCTGTGTATAGTTTCGATCTATGTTCCAGGACATCTAGTAGACGTGCCTTTATATCGTTATCCACATATTGTTTGGTCACGAAGTTGTGTAGTCGCACAGGCAGTCATTTCGAAGGAGTTTCCTAGCTGCTGCTTGAATTGAAGAAGGCTGTCAGTATGTTTATTAAAACGTTCCCCTCTCTTTCCCACAAGTTTGTGGTGAGGAACTGTTTCTCGATGGTCCATTCATTTTCAATTTGTAATCTCTGAAAACATTGCAAATAGAAAAGAATTCATGGTAAACTAGCTGCCATTGATCAACATAATCACTTTGACGTGTCTTCCCAACAGTTCCCTTGGAGCTTTTCAGAAATCTCTCGATAGTCTGGTCCAGTTTCATATCTGGAGCCACAGGACTGAGCCTTCCCTCTCTGTCTTTCACCACAAATTGTCTGGATGAATATTCTGAAAAGGTTTGGTTTTTCCACCTCTGGCTTTTAACTCTTTCCAAATACCAGGACCCAAATCTCTGGCAGTTTATGAAATCGAATTTGTGAAACACAGTAACCAGTGTCTCCACTGTCTTCACGTGCAGCTCCCAATCACATTCCTGATCAGCATGGTCCAAGATGTTCACTAGAGCTATCATGTGTAAAACATTTCCCTAGTACTTGCAAAGTTCTGATTTTTCTTCACATTGTTTGACAAACTCTATGAACTTGGTTTTCTGATTATGAACTGAGTGTATTGAACATTGCCTGGCTTTGCATTATGTCTTTTGAATGAAGTGCACCCTGTGCCTTGTTCACTTCTGAGATAAGATATGCAAAACCTAATTTGTCATTCGTGTTCCAGAAAGCATTGCAACGCAATGCCTCTATAGCCTCTGATATGGTGAGCATACCTTTTATTTTTGGAAAACCTTTATTGTAGCATTCAATAAAAATACAAGTATGGGCCTACAACCGCGGGGGCCGGCCGCTAAAAAAATTAAAATCTCCAATATCACCGTACAACATGGCTCATCAGCCGACAATCCCGACGTCTGGCAGCGATTCAGGATAAGGATTTTATTTAGAATGCACAGATGGGTTCCAGGATGAGACAAAGGTTTCATTTTATATTTTATAAGAGAGGATCAGGTGCTATACAATCAAACGGAATGCGGGGGGCAGGGTAAAAAACAGGATTGAGATCTGTACGAAAGAAAACAAAATATACATTCCATAATGCACCGGCACTCAGAGCCTGCCCACCCAGGAGTCAGGATAGCATAAAAGCATAAGCACGAAAATCGAGCACATAGTAAGAGTCCAGTTGATTCATAGTTATACTGATCCTTAAAAAAGAAAGAAAGAAAGAAAGAAAGAAAGAAAGAAAGGCCATAGAAAGTAAAAAAGGCAAAATAAAAAACACCCCTCCAACCCCCCACCCTGCACCCCTGCAAATGGCTGTAGCCTGACCCCACTAGCAGCGTGCCTGTCACCCCTAATAACTAAGACCCCAAAGGTAGGAGAAAGAACGGAGGAGGGCATAATCCGTGTGTGCTCCCGGTCCTTTTAGACCCCCCCGCCTGAGACAGCCACCCCTATCATTATGAAAACAAGTTTAAGACAACAATATAGATGAACATAGAGGGTACCGTGTGACACCGCCCAGCCTCTCAGAGCAAACAATTACAAGTCCAACATTTATAAACGCCATGCCAACAATTCCCGACCCAGTCGATCTCAACCTTGGCCCTTCCGAACAAGAACATGAACCCCTCCCAGCGAGACCCAAAGACACACAAAGAAGCAATGAAGAGGCAGAGAGTAATCAGAAAGCAGTCCATGGCTACCGGCAGGCAGTGAGTCCACAGGAACCGTAGACGCAGACGGACTCTCCCTCCTGGTTGAACAGTCCCAATGTGTCTCGCACAGGAGTCGCAGCGTCACCAGGAAAGGAGAAGATGACCACAAAAGAAATAGGCAGTCACAGACAAGAGTCTCCGGGGGGGGGGGCGTGCCTGACGTTATCTCCAAAGCCGGTGATGGTGGAAGGTCCAGCAATACCATGATATCCTCGAGAACACAATCCCCCAGGGCACCATCCGATGGATCCAATACTTGTTTCCTCACGGGGCTCTCGCACGGAATCAAAATGGACGCGGTAGGAATGGCTGTAGATTCCGGTTCCAACGATAGGGCCGGGCCCGGTTCCATCCGGAGCATCGCAGATAAGCGCGTGTCCAATTTGCTCACCAAAGTATCCACATGTGAGCAAAATGCCCAAAGTTCCGCCAGTATTGACCTCAGTGATGGCTCATGCACCGCTCGATTTATAGTGTCAAGCCCGACATCAGTCACAATCATCTCCCCGGGTGAATCTGGCATCTTCGGGGGGGACAGACAGGACTACGAAAGTGCAATTGCGAGGGGTGACCAGTCTTCCTCCGCAGCCACGGTCAACCCGGTGAAGGCCGCAGGCCAGAGACCCCGAACCACCGAACCCCGGGGACCGCGAACCGGGGCCGCGGGACGGGGGCCCCCACCCGCAGCCGGCAGCAAGCTGACTCACCCCTCGGTCGATGCTGAGCGATGGAAACTATCGCTGCCAATTTTGGGCTGAATTAAAGCCTCCACTCCGGTCGACCGGACCCAGCCCGATCCTCCTGGCCGATGTTGTTGCACTACAGCCCGGCTGTGAAAGTACTCCAGGCCCCGGCTTCACCGCTGGAGTAGGCCGCAAACTTCAACACGATGGAACTTCGTCAAACAAGGTGATAAAAATATCCGGATATCACCATCGGAGTGTGGAACAGTTCATGCACATAGAGACTAGGCGTAAAGGCAGGATAGCGTACAGGATATCGTGGCGGGTTACGGAGGTCGGCGGAGCCGGGAGCCTAAGCAGCCATCTTGCTTGCTGACGTAGCTCCTCCCATGAGCATACCTTTTAACAAATGAACATGAGTTCTGCTCCATACTGACTGGACAGTTTTGCTTCCAAAGATGTCAGCCTCAATAAGTGCATAGTCTCTGCCACATCCACTGAGATAACTTCCTGCACACCGCAAGCCAACTTTTTTCAATGTGGAAAATGCCCATTATTGGAGAAAGATCATCAAATTCTACTGGATTGCTCATGAAAATGTCAGCTACAATACGTAAAACACCATCATAGAAAATTGGCAGGATAGGCTGGTGTTCAGGCTGAGCACGCACATTTTTCTATAGCTGTATATAATGTTGCGTAGTTTGTGACTGGAAATGGGATTTCTGGTAAAAACCCAACTTTCTACAGTGGGACAGTATTCTGGGAGATTAGAGCATGAATTACTGCCCACGGACGAACTGGCTTTTCTTCATCCTTCAGTCCGCCCCGAATAAGCAGTATGTTAAATTTAGTTAAATCAGCTGTGCGGACCACAGCATCAGGTAGAAGAAGATCCATGTCCTCAGGGACTTTGAAACCGTCTGGTAGACAGGGATGTGTTGATGGCTTGTGGTGATTTTGCACACATTGTCAAGACAGTTGGGTTATAATTTTTCAGCTTCGTTTTTTTATGCCTACAGCTGACACAGCTTGTTTTCCAGCAGCTACTTCATTGGTACATTCTTAAAAAAGCATCATGGCAGTATCATGTGTGCTGGATGTTCCAGACAAGCCAGATCTGTCTTCAAAATCATCAACAGCAGCAATTGTAAATCCTTTCTTGGTAAAGTGATTTGGAAGTAGATTCACAAGATTTTAAAACATGAACTGCTAACGAGTTCCTGCTCCGTATTATGTCATTATAACTTATTGATGCACCAATATTATTAATTTAAGTGATTCACTTTCTACTTTTGCACTTGTCATAGATTGCGTGGGAGGTAATCATTTGTAGGCAAGTTTTCTTTTTGCCGTGATATAAATAATAAAACATGATTTGGAAAAGACCGTACATCTGCACAGCATAAACCTGTTGGTTCATAGGATTGTCTTCCACTTTTTTGCTTGTATCTTCAAAGCCATCCTCAATGTTGTCGACTTCTGTTCCCAACTTAACCCTTTCCGTGCTCAAGACGGCTCCACGCCGTCATGCTACTGCTGCTCCTCCCACGTGCCACTTAATCCCCGCCTGTGCGGGCGAATTAATGAGCGGGCGGGTCATGACGGCACCACACCGTCATGAGCACACGTCGCCCGTGACTCATGATGGTGTGGAGCCGTCATAAGCGCCGCGCCCGCCACCTAGCCGCCCCGCGCTACGGCGGAATTCGTGCCGCAGGGAAGGGGTTAAAGACTATAGTTTGTAAAATTTTTGCTTTGCTGATAATAAACAATGATGTAAAAAGTGTTCAGACAACATCAGACATTCTTGTTGACTCCCATGATTTGCAGAGATCCGGGGCATCACAACATTTTTCAGTAAGTCCAAAATCTAAATCTTTCAGGACATTTCTCAAAATGGTTCCTACTGATTTTACAATTGAGAAAAAAACAAGGACCCCCTGGGTATCAAAAATACACAGATTCCTAGGGCAGGGTGAAAACCAATGTGAGTTCAAAATCCTAGGCCATCCATAGAATAAGTGACCAAACAAGCTGGGACCAAAGGAAGAAAAGAATTGTCGGGAGATAATGTGTATATTAAAAAATATATATATTTAATTAAACATAGGTAAAAATCATATAGAGACTCAGGTGATAAGTCAAACTATATGATACAATAAAACAATGACATTTAATTTTTGAACACAATACATCAAATACATTCATTAAAAAGCAAAAACATCATAGTAACAGTATGAATCCTGGCTAGTTTTGACAATTATATACAAAAAAGAGGTGTTTACTGAGACAACAATTGCACTTATAACAAAATAATTAAATGGACTCGACGCGCGTTTCGGCAGTAGAAGAACTGCCTTCTTCAGGAGTCTTTGATGGAACTCTGTAAAGAATATTATAGGAAACAAAGTTATACATAACAGTGCATATGTTCTTTTACAATTTTATTACACCTATCTAATCACATTTCTAATAATTCGTCTCATAAAAATAGACTTCGTAACAATTCTTTATCTAACCGGGAGGTCCAGACTTATTAATTGGTCACTTAGCGTCATATAATAGATTGATATATTTACAACATTAGTGCAGTACTCAGCTTAACATAAAGAACCGTGATATTGGTACAGTTGATTGTCATAAACAACATTCATAAATAATTTCCCAATTAGAGACTCATGTTTTAAACTGATCCTACATGAAGTATTGTGATCTCAATTCTGAATCCATATATATCAAATCACTTACATGTCAAAAGAATCGATGATAACTTCTTTGTTATTTTTAGAAAGGAAAGCCAAAACCAGAAAAACAGGGCCACTTGATGGAGGTGATACCTGATATTAAACAGAAATTGTGATGATATAGACTGCATGATTGAAAGGGGCAGAGAACACCTTGAACACAATGGGTCAACTCAAGAACAATAGCCTAGTGCAATAATGTAGTCTCTGATGGGTGGGGGCGACAGGTTCATAAGTTGAATACACCTGTAGTTATCTGGGAAAGTACAGATCTGTTGATTTGATCATTGAGCGATGTATTCTTTATTTAACCAAAAATGGCTAATCTTGTAGCTGAAAATTTTGATAAAGATGGAGCTATTCCCTATAGGTTCTTGTTGACATATATATAACAGAAAACAAATTAATGGGAGAGATATTCAGCCATTACGGATAATGATATAGAACCCGTTATTAGTTGGGCAGTATCCTAGGCGAACAAATAAATGGATTTCCATAAAAAGAAGAGAAAGTTACCTAATGTTATCACTGCAAGGATATGGTGGCTCACTGTGGCGAGGTTGTTCCCTTCATGATAATGTTCAGTAGATGGTAAGTGGCAATCACTATAGGCAAGTATATAGAAAACATATATAAACTGATGCTGGATCATTCCTCTGTTTGTCGGTTATACATTGATAGCTATTATAGTGAAACTATTAGGGCTGAAAGTGCTCAATTATTTGTAAGCTCGAGATTTACGAAAATTACCTTTAAGTTTGTAGTTGTTTGTCTTTCAATCGTGGTAGCCGTATCGAATTTGTAAAAAAACGCCCATGGCGTTGGAAAGGCTGAAAAATATAAATAATGGTGTAGCGAGCGTTAGTTACTACCTAAAAAAACGCTGGGTCAGAAAATGACAAGCGCTGGATTGTAATGGAAACCATCCTGTGATACTAAACGCTAAGCGTCAAAGAGATGGAGCTGTGGCCAAAGACTTGTAAACTCGAGATTTACGAAATTTACCTTTAGGTTTGTAGTTGTTTGTCTTTCAATCGTGGTAGCCGTATCGAATTTTTAAAAAAAGCCCATGGCGTTGGAAAGGCTGAAAAATAGATTATAGTTTAAATAGAGTAGTCATTAGCAGAGCGCACACCCATTTACCCCGGCGAAGCTATTCAACTTTTCGTCCGCCTGGAACTGCACCATCCTGCAGCCCGTGATACTTCTCTTTTATCAAGGTGAGAATAGTGTCCAGTTTAAATATCTGGAACCACGCAATTTTTAGATGTGGCTCTTTACCTAATCTTAGCCTATCTGATATTTATCTGCAGTAACCCAACAACTTTCGGAATTCAGCCGCGTTACATCCAGCGACTATTCCGACTCGTTTTACAAAGCGGAACAGCACCATCTTGCTGCCGGCAATTAGATATCTCTTTAAAGGTAACTATTCTTTGGCCACAGCTCCATCTCTTTGACGCTTAGCGTTTAGTATCACAGGATGGTTTCCATTACAATCCAGCGCTTGTCATTTTCTGACCCAGCGTTTTTTTAGGTAGTAACTAACGCTCGCTACACCATTATTTATATTTTTCAGCCTTTCCAACGCCATGGGCGTTTTTAAAAAAATTCGATACGGCTACCACGATTGAAAGACAAACAACTACAAACTTAAAGGTAATTTTCGTAAATCTCGAGCTTACAAATAATTGAGCACTTTCAGCCCTAATAGTGTCACTATAATAGCTATCAATGTATAACCGACAAACAGAGGAATGATCCAGCATCAGTTTATATATGTTTTCTATATACTTGCCTATAGTGATTGCCACTTACCATCTACTGAACATTATCATGAAGGGAACAACCTCGCCACAGTGAGCCACCATATCCTTGCAGTGATAACATTAGGTAACTTTCTCTTCTTTTTATGGAAATCCATTTATTTGCTCGCCTAGGATACTGCCCAACTAATAACGGGTTCTATATCATTATCCGTAATGGCTGAATATCTCTCCCATTAATTTGTTTCCTGTTATATATATGTCAACAAGAACCTATAGGAAATAGCTCCATCTTTATCAAAATTTTCAGCTACAAGATTAGCCATTTTTGTTAAATAAAGAATACATCGCTCAATGATCAAATCAACAGATCTGTACTTTCCCAGATAACTACAGGTGTATTAAACTTATGAACCTGTCGCCCCCACCCATCAGAGACTACATTGTTGCACTAGGCTATTGTTCTTGAGTTGACCCATTGTGTTCAAGGTGTTCTCTGCCCCTTTCAATCATGCAGTCTATATCATCACAATTTCTGTTTAATATCAGGTATCACCTCCATCAAGTGGCCCTGTTTTTCTGGTTTTGGCTTTCCTTTCTAAAAATAACAAAGAAGTTATCATCGATTCTTTTGACATGTAAGTGATTTGATATATATGGATTCAGAATTGAGATCACAATACTTCATGTAGGATCAGTTTAAAACATGAGTCTCTAATTGGGAAATTATTTATGAATGTTGTTTATGACAATCAACTGTACCAATATCACGGTTCTTTATGTTAAGCTGAGTACTGCACTAATGTTGTAAATATATCAATCTATTATATGACGCTAAGTGACCAATTAATAAGTCTGGACCTCCCGGTTAGATAAAGAATTGTTACGAAGTCTATTTTTATGAGACGAATTATTAGAAATGTGATTAGATAGGTGTAATAAAATTGTAAAAGAACATATGCACTGTTATGTATAACTTTGTTTCCTATAATATTCTTTACAGAGTTCCATCAAAGACTCCTGAAGAAGGCAGTTCTTCTACTGCCGAAACGCGCGTCGAGTCCATTTAATTATTTTGTTATAAGTGCAATTGTTGTCTCAGTAAACACCTCTTTTTTGTATATAATTGTCAAAACTAGCCAGGATTCATACTGTTACTATGATGTTTTTGCTTTTTAATGAATGTATTTGATGTATTGTGTTCAAAAATTAAATATGTCATTGTTTTATTGTATAATATAGTTTGACTTATCACCTGAGTCTCTATATGATTTTTACCTATGTTTAATTAAATATATATATTTTTTAATATACACATTATCTCCTGACAATTCTTTTCTTCCTTTGGTCCCAGCTTGTTTGGTCACTTATTCTATGGATGGCCTAGGATTTTGAACTCACATTCCTACTGATTTTACTGCATCCTGTGATCTTATTTTGGCAGCAAGAACTTCAGAGTCAAATCAGCGGCGAACAGCGTAAGTGGCTCATTCTTTTTGTTAGACTGAAAAAGCCGAATTTGGTCATTATCGCTTGAGCTTCCTAATCTGTGACGTGGGTTGGCACAACTGTTGAAACATTTTTAATTCATCGGTCATGGATAGGTTGGGTTTAAGACAAAGTGTATTGTCTAGTGGATACTCACTTTTTCTCCTCATTCATGGTCTTGTCTTTTATTTGTTATATTCTTGTGTACAAAATGTATATCTTGTTGTAATTCTTATGTGATTGCATTTCCAATTAATGTTTTTAAAGACTGATAATCCTTTTTATATGCATTGAACATTTTTATAATTGTATATATGTATCCGCGTAGTTGCACACTATATTTAAAAATATACGGTTGTAGTTTCTCTCCCCTGCTGCGGATGGATGTGGTGTTTAAATGAGGGTTGTGTGGAAATTAGGCAAATCTGACTCTAACATGAAAGGTTAACGGGTCTGCCAAAGGAAAAGCATATTTTCTTGATTGTACATTCTCACCAGGAAAATCTAAATTTCATTATTATGGGTCAATACAGTTTCATCAAGGTTGACCATTATCTCTCTGATCTCACTAATTGTGAACCTATAGCCAGCACTTTAGTGGCTTTAACACATTATTTGCTTTTTCAAAGAGTGCAAACTTAGCTGAAGGCTGCTAGTTACGTTGCTGCTTGGGAGCTCATTGTACATTCATATTTTTGAATGAATGCACACTTGCAGTTTTGGTGGGCATACAAATCTGCTGCAAATACATTCACCTCATCGTTTAGATAAGCTATTCGGCTGAAATCATCTTGGAAGAAACTAGCTGCCGATAAAAATGTTTGCCCTTTTAGACTCACATACTCTGTACTTTAGTCTTTCATCAATCCCTGTGGCCCTTGTTCTGGCTAAACCACAGATAACACACTGAAGATCTTCTGCTTTCTGATCAGTTGTTGGAGATGGACAAGGGGTAGCCATCGATCTTCTAAGTGGATGGGCATTCGGTTTGGTTGGTTTTGCTTTCTCAGAAGACTTTAATTTTTTTTGTGGTTCACTGGTTCCTGCTATTTTTTGATGAATTTTTTCCAAGTGTTTTTTCCATTGCAGCACTTGTTGTTACCGTGATAAAATATTCAATCCTTTTCACCCATCAGGTTTCAATCTTATGTGAACTTAGTCTTACCGTATTTATGCAGCCTCTCGAACTCTATTCTGTCCAGCCGCAGTTGATGTTAGCTTTTCTTTTGAATCAGTTTGCCATATGACACATTTTTATTTTAGAAGGAGATTTTATAGTTCGCAACACTCTTTAAGGAGGTAAATATCCTCTGATAACACCTGCTTTGCTTATGTTTACGTATTTGAATCAACGGAAAACCTGAAACAAAAACAATATCAAAATAAATTACCAATATGATGGCTAAAACACATAATTATAGAGCCGCCATTTTGGGAAATAGCAGAACTGTTGTTCTGAAGAGTTATTTACTGTCTCTATAAGAGTACTTGTCTCCCAAATCCTGCATTATGACACCAAAATGAACTATATAGGTCTCCTGGTTCCTGGAATATTGCATCATCACTGCAGCACATCTGGCATTTTTTAAAATGTCGACCAGAAAATGTCAGCTCAGATTAACAATGCCCACCCAAGCTAAATGACTTCTCTAATGATAGGAAAATACAAATCAAAAACGAAAATCTCTGGACAGCATTATTTTTTAGAGAGGTATATATCAAGGGGCCAAGGCTATTCTGTAAGTGAAAGCAGTGTCACAAATATGCCGATCTTACTACTCACATCTTCCAAGCAGCTTTGAGAAGCAGATTCCAGCCATACCAGGAGGTAGGAGGGTATCTAGTGAGAGGCGAGAATTAATATAGTTGACACATCGAATCTTGCCTCGTTTTTTTTCTCTCACTGCTCTTTCCTCTTTTCTGCTTTATTTTTTCTTCCTTTGCTCTTTTTTTCTGTCTGTTTTCTTTTCTGATTCCTCTTCTCTCTTTCATTTCTATGCTGCATCTTCTTGGTGAAACTCCTTTTAGCACAAAGTCCATCAGAATTGAGTTAATAAGGAGCTCACCTGCTGGTCATCTTCATTTCAAAGCTTGGATCTTTTGTCGAAGGGCCCTGTGGTCAAAGTACCTTTCACACTACGCAGTAGATCACTATCTAGTCATAGTTGTTCTGGAGAACCTATTCAAAAGTGCATCCCAAGCAAAGGGCTTGGGATCAGCCTCAGGAGATGCCCCCTACCAAGCTTTACATAATGTAGGTCTGGGTGCAGACTAATGGAGTTTGATCTCCTTGCAGTAACTGATGTAAAAGAATAATGAAGCTGGCAGAACTAAGCAGCCACTGTGGTAGGATTCTAGCTGATCTAGCTGGCGATAAAGGATTTGTAATAATGCTCTCTGTTTTCCTCCACAGAGCATGAAAAGAATCGCCTGTGTAAGAGCGCGGACTACATGAACCTTCATTTTAAGGTGAAATGGCTGTACAACGAATATGTGCGGGACCTCCCTGCTATCAAAGACAAAGTGCCAGAATATCCTGCGTAAGTCTGCATGCTTTCCATAGGCTACATAAGTGTCCAGCCCCCTCTCAGTGCCAAAAAATGTACTTTTCACCGCCCATCCCCAGAGAGCAGATTGACGCATTACTAACTATTGCACTGTAAGGAATCAGTGTATTCTGGCAGAACAGCTGTACCGACTAGAAATTACCCAGTACGTTTGCTTATCAGATGGATATGTTTAGTAGTTGTATTAACTAGTTCTCTCCTCACTGATTCCCCACTCCTTCACAATTTTGATATTTTGTACAAACCTCTGAACCCATATTTCATCCTATGCTCCCGATGGTGCCAATCAGTGACCCTGTCTTTACGCTATCAAGACCTGTGCCACCTTCCAAACACTTTCATTGCCACAAAGATTGTCTTAGTACTGTTATAGAGGCTTAATGGCCTAATCTTTTTTTTTTTTATTGTTCAAGTTGCGGTCGATACGTCTGGCACTCAAGACCTTCCTCCCTTCCCTTCGCAGTCAGTTCAAGGCCTGACGGACAACACGACCACGATGTGGTGTGTCAACAAGCAGGGAGGAGTGAGGTCGCAGTGTCTCTGCAGAGAGGCTCTGCATCTCTGGTCCTGGGTTCAGGACTATCAGATTTGTCTGTTGGCGAATCATCTGGCCAGAGTTCTGAACGTTCGTGCAGACAGTCTTAGTCGGCAGTTCTCCGCCGACCACGAGTGGAGGCTCCATCCAGCGGTAGTTCATCAGGTCTTTCGGACTTGTGGGACTTCTCTGGTGGATCTGTTCGCCACTCACGAGAATTCTCACTGCCCGTCATTCTGCAGCCTCCAGTTTCCGATGCAGGGAGCCTTGGGGGACGCGTTTCAGTTGAGTTGGGACTCGCAACTCCTTTACGCGTTCCCTCCCATACCCTTGATTCCTCGGGTTCTGAGGAAGGTTCGCCAAGACCGGGCCCAAGTTATATTGATCGCCCCGGATTGGCCAAGAAGGGTGTGGTACACAGATCTTCTCCACCTCTCCTCGTGCTCGCCGCTCCGTCTCCCTCACAGGGCAGATCTCCTTTCCCAGATGGAGGGGCAGGTTCTACACCCCCACCTCCAGACTTCATGCCTTCATGCCTGGGGATTCAACGGGGCAACCTGAGTTCCTTTTCTCTCCCACACCATGTGGTGGATGTCATTTTGTCAGCCAGGCGTGACTCCACTAAGTCCATTTATTCCTATAGATGGTCTAAGTTTGTTGCTTGATGTGGGGAGAAGTCCGTTGACCCTTTAAGGGCTCGTTTGTCCAATATTCTTCAATTTGCTCTTTCCTTGGCCCAGCAGGGTTTTGCGTTGGCAACTATTAAGGGTTATTTGTCGGCCTTATCGGCTTCCTTTGTTTGCCGGACCAGCCCTCTTTGTTTAAGTCACCTATCGTTTTACGGTTCATTAAGGGCCTTACCAATAAATTTCCTCCTACTCCTTTTATTGTGCCTCAGTGGGACTTGAACCTTGTACTTACTTTCCTGATGGGTTCGTCTTTTGAGCCGTTACACAAGTGTCCCTTGAGGCTTTTGTCTTTCAAGACTTTTTTTCTGGTACCAATTACCTCGGCAAGGAGGGTAAGTGAGCTTCAAGCTCTTAGTTCAAAGCCCCCGTTTTTATCCATTCATGCTGATCAAATGGTTCTCAGGACCAGGGCTGCTTTTCTGCCGAAGGTGGTAACTCCTTTCCACCTGGGGCAGTCCGTTACCCACCCTACCTTTTATCCTCCCCCTCACCCGTCCAAGGAGGAGGAGAGACTTCACCGCCTGGACCCTAAGAGGGCCGTGAGCTTTTACCTGAACAGGACGAGAGAGTTCAGTTCGGATGACCAGCTGTTGGTTGGATGTGCTGGCTGCAGGAAGGGGAAGGCTGTGCACAAGCGCACGCACTCAAGATGGATAATTTTATGCATCAAGATCTGCTACTCCCTGGCGGGTAAGGAACCTCCAGGGGCTATAAGGGCTCATTCTACTAGAGCAAAGTCTGCATCATCTGCTCTTTCTAGAGGTCTGCCTGTAGAGGACATTTGCAGAGCCGCGACTTGGGCCTCCCTCCACACTTTCGCGAAGCATTACTGCTTGGATTTTGAGGTGAGGAGGGATGGCCACTTTGCGCGCTCTGTCCTCCAAGATTTCTTGGTATAGCAGAGTGGACACCCTCCTCCGGGAGTGGAGACTGCTGTGGGAATCTATTCACAAGGTGAGGAATCCACTGGCAGATGTATCTATCAGAAGAACAAGTTACTTGCCTTCCGTAACGCTTTTTCTGGTAGATACAGTATCTGCCTATGGATTCCTCACTGACCCACCCGCCTCCCCGTTGTCCACTCTTCTATACCTGAGTAATTGTAATGTAATGTATACATATATATTATTATCAAAGGAAATGTTTTATTTTAGATGTTTTCCTGCATTGGCTTCACACTGTGTGTGTATTATCTTGACATTTGTGTACTGTGTATACTGTGTACATATCTACTGTCATCGGTCCGTCCGTGTTCCTCGAAGGCACGGAAAAAAGGGCGGAACTGATGTCATCACGCCGGCGTAGGCCTAATATGGTGTCGGTGACGTTAGCGGAGTCGCACGCGATGCCGTGCCTCTATGACGTCGCCCACGTCGGCGCGAAGCTACGAAAGAATTTCCGAATGTTGCTGACGCAAGGGGATATTCACAAAGTGAGGAATCCACAGGCAGATACTGTATCTACCAGAAAAAGCGTTACCGAAGGTAAGTAACTTGTTCCTCTGGACTGAAAATAATAATGCTACACTTCTGCCTATTCCAAATTGAAACCAATGGTGTAGCTGCTGCAGTTAGCGCTGTTGGAGAAAACACAAATCACTGTAACACCGTAACACCTGTTTGGGAAGATTGAAGAAGTTCATTCAGTAATAACAAGCAAAGGGCAGTATTTTTAAGCAGTGCGGCAGCATGTTCCCTAGCAATGAGAACCTGATGCTTACCACTTCCTAGTATACATAACTTTTATAGATATCTTCATACATTGCTTAAATGAGGTTACATTTGAGCTAAACTGTTCTTTTGAAAAGAGTGTAAGAGGGCCTTGAAAAGAGATGCAAGAAATGTAAACTTGTTCATCTGAAAGAAACAGTTAGTTATACACTTTTCGAGTCGACCTTCGACTTGCGGTGCCATTAGGGATACCTGGTTTTAAACCTTGCGAGGCCTGTCACCGCCTAATGTCGGTGACCGACCCCCACCGTCAGTGCCTTTACTGCCTCGGGCCGACCATGATGACAAGTCGTGCCCCGACTGCCAGGCCTTGACCTCGAAGGCTAGACGGGAGCGGTCCCGTAAGCTGCTCGAGATCCGGCAGTCGGCTCCGCACCGCTCGAGGTCCCGGTCGAGGAGGAAGTCGAGGGACCGGTCGCGGAGCTGCGGTCATCACCGCTCGTCGAGTCACCTCCACTCGTCGGGCTCCAAGTCCTCCAGTAAGTTGAGGCATTCAAAAAAGAAGTTGAAGAGGTGTCATCGCTCTTCTACTCCCCCCCCCGACGCTCACGTGATGTGGCCGGGTTTTCTGGGCGACACGGCACGCGCGGCTCCGCTGGAGCGGCAGGCAGGCACCGCGTCCAGCTCCATACCCACTGGTCCCGGGGCTGCGCCCGACTCCGCAGATGATAAGTGCTTTCCTCACGGTCATGATGTCGCACTTCCCTCTGTCGGAACCTGTCGCAGCACCTTCAGGCCCCGTGGGTCCGATTGGGAGCCCTAGCAGGTCCGCGGCTCCGGCCCCAGCGTCGTCGGGTGCTTCGGCTCCAGTGCCATCGTCGATTTAGAACATTCAAGGATATAGCATGAGCCTTTATGCTACAAACTGAGAGGTGTTCTTGGCTTAGAGTGATGCCCTGTGTGGCTCCGGGGATGGCATATGCACAAGACCTACTTCTGTGGTGCATACACTGCATTGGGAAAGTGAGTGAGAGAGGCACCAGAAAGACACCAATGGATAGACACAGGGTTGGTAACAGTGGGTAACCCCTATGACAGGGATGCACTGCACACCGTCCAGTAATTTCAACAAGAATACTGTATCCCATTGGGTAATTCCTGACATGCAGTGCCTTACAACAATGAGGAAGGTTTTGGCAATAGTAAAGGAGACCCCAAAAGCACGCTTGGTACTAGTGTTGTGCGTGGGAGCTGGAACAGGGTAGAAGAAATGTCACTCATCTGCATATGTTTTAAAGGGTGTAGGAAGCTGGCTTTTTACATAGTATATCAAAACGAGTTATACTTTGTAGAAAGTCCAAGCAAACCTTATTGGTTTACAGGGCTTAAAATAATCCCAAATGCTATCTTTTGTGGTAGTGTAGGTGAGCATTTAGGCTTATCAGAGACTAGTGTTAAATGCATTTGTTGAGAACACAGAGTCAATAAATAAGACATGGTCAAGAAGAAACTGAAAGCCAATTTAGAAATAGAAGAAGTATTTTGATCTTTTTTTTTTTAACACCCAGAACTTCGTAAATGGGTGAGTACTTTTCGTAATAGCATTTATTTGCAGGTAAGTAAAAATATTAAACACATTTTTTATGTGGTTATGCTTTCCTATGGAGCAAATAAGGATATGGTTAATTGTAACAGTTCTCAGAGGTCCCAGTTAGGACTTAAGGTGCTAGGGGACTAAGGTCTAAAGCACCACCAGCAGTGCAAGTGGACCTGACGTGGAGTGTCCAGAGCAGAGGTGCTGGACGGGTTGGTAGCCTTTATGTTACATTGCAGGAAAAGAGAGTGGGCACCTAGAAACAGGCTGCAAATGGGGACTTGGGGACATCTCCAGGAGCTCCCAACGGGGGTCTTGATTTGTGGGGGTCCTGGGAGCAGGTGAGCACAGCATGTTGTTGTGGCCCAGGGCCGAGGAGCTCGGGTGCAGTGAGTTTTGGTCGGCTGGTCCCTGTGCATCACAGGCATCCACGGTTCTCGGTTAGACCTGCAAAGGGGGACAAATCAGGACAGATGTGCCACTCTCTGTGCTGGACGTCCCTCATCGCCTGCTCAGTCTCTTTGGTGTTGGAGTCCGGATTGGACTCCAACAAGCTTTGGTTGCTGCAAGAAGTCTCATACCCTGGGCATTTGTGCAGGGTGTCTCCAGTTGGTGCTGGTGTCTTTTCACTTGGCGGGGAGAAGGACCTGACCTCTTGGAGCACAGGGACCTTTTCCTGGGCAGCTGCTGCGTCAGTGGACCCAATGAAAAGTAGGATGTTGAACCGGATGTTTTGTTTGATGGCTGCAAGGAAGTGGCTCCTCCACTTCAAGGGAGAGGCTAACGACTTGGCGAAGTGCTGGAGCCCCTCCAAAGCTTTTGGAGGAAGTACAGCTGCAGGATGAGTCTGGTTGTTGCAATTTTAGGGACAGGAGCATGTGAGCAGGCAGGGTTTGGCACCAAAGTCTATCAGCAGTCCGCAGTTCTTGCTTTTTGACTCTTCCTTGTCATCTTCTTTCTTCAGTCTGATGAATCTTACCTCTTGGTGTCAGGGGGCCACTTAAATGCTGGATTTAGGGTCGTTAAGAGGAATGAATGGTGTTAGAAATGGGATCTCTGGCTGGCCAAGGCTTGCGCCAAAGTCAGTCAGAGACCACCACTCTAAGTCAGGGCAAGGGAGTTACACGCCAAGTTAACCCCTGCTCACCCCCTTGGTAACGTGACATGAGCAGTAAGGCTAAACTTGGAGGCTATGTGAGTTTAGTATTTGCGCACGCACCCCAGCAACAACACCCAAGGCCCACCACAAAGGAAACTCCACACAAGGTTATATATAAAAATAGCCTTTGTATTATACCAAAACACATTAGATAAAAACACACACTTTACAATGTGCCAACAGGCACGGGCAGAATTTACAGGGGATTGTGTACAGGACAGGGCCACATGGACCACTGTCAGGGGTATGCACTTTTAGAACTAGCACTTGTTGTAATTAGCACTTTGTAGGAATAATAATACTTGTAGGTATAACACTAGTACATAGAACATATATTGACTGTAGCACCAAAATAGTACATGTAGCACACAACCAGTAATTACTGGTAAAGGGTAAGTACCTCCTACGCAACCCTAACCACCTTAGGAAAATCACGCAGGGTACCAGGACCTTACTAGCAGGACCTATAGAAGGAAAAACAATCACCTAAGCATATAACACATAGCAAAGGGAAAGAAACAAAACACATGATGGATAAAAACATTCAGAGGTTTAGGTAATAACAATTGCGCAGAAATCACATTAGCAAGTAAATCACAAATTGTGCAAGGTGCACATAGGCACAACACTAGAACTGTCCCCAAGGCCAACTGGCCTCTCAAGGGCTCAAATGCCCTTAGTCCAAAATGTCAGGGCAGGCTGCGCAGGCAGCCAAGAACAAACCTAAACGTGGCAACTGCCCACTAAGTGCTGGGCAGATGAAAGGCAATGAGAACACACGCGTTGGAGCCTCGTGGGCTCAAGAACAACAATGGGGCCAACCAGAACGTGGTAGCCTCGTGGCTCTAGCAATAATGATGGGCCCACGTGGGAGCCTCGCAGGCTCTGACCAAAGCACTCGTATTGTGGCGCCTTGAGCCTCTCGGGCCCTAAATTACAAAATGCGGGCGTGGAGCCTCGTGGACTCGAGAACGGAAATGCCCCTGGGAGCCTTGCAGGCTCTAAAAAAAGAACAAATGCCCCCTGCAACGTAGGAGCACTGCTCGGGGGCTCGAACACAAAGATATGCTCCCTGAGCCTCTTGGCTCTAATCACACAAATCTGGGCCCTGAGCCTCTCGGGGCTCAAACAACAAATGCCCCCAGGATCGTGGAGTCCCGCTCGGGGGACTCGAGGTCAATTATGTGGCCAAGAGCCTCTCGGGCTCTTCAACAAATCTGGCACCTTCGTTGGTGTCCCGCTCAGGGGACTCAGAATCAAGTGAGGCCCAACGGGCCTCTCAGCACCACCGGCCTCGCACTGGAGGGGAGGGGCGGGCACCGGCAATGTGCCCCGGCGTCCCCCCTCTCCTTCGAACGCACTCACTGGTTTTGGAGGACTCCACCGGACTCCTCTCTTGGCCGCCGGGCTGCACTCGGGGCTCTTGCTCTCCGGGGCTCTCCTTTGGGCAGCGCGGGGCTCTCTATGACACCGGAGCCCCTCCTGCACTCCCAGCCGCTCTCCTCCCGCTGCTGGGCCCCCGGCAGTCAGGGGCTCCCCCGCACTTCACCGGGACGTCCTGGGAGGCAGGTCTCTCTCTCTTGGGCCGTGCAGTGATTGGGCGGCCGCTCAGCTTCCGGGTTGCCTCGAAGCCCTGCCCATGTCACAAGATGCCTGACTTCCTGGGGAACCGGGCTGCGGCGGCGAAAACACGAGGCTGATGAGGGGTAGGCTCCCACTTTTAATCTAAATATAAAGCAAGGTGGGCACTCGCTCGCGCTACCAAATCAGCAATTAAAACGGGTCAGATGCCGGGTGGGCACCGACGAAGAACAAGTGAAGCGCTCTCAAGCTCTAAGGACAAAATAAAAGCGCTCCCAGGCGCTATCAGCAAAATAGAGCTCCAGCTAAGTTCTGGAGGCAGGCAGGGGGGCAAGGCTGGGCCCAGAGCCAGCTCACTGGGCCTCCAGGCAGGGAGGTAGTCCAAGTGGCGGTCCTCCTGGTGCCCAGCGGCAACAGCCCCCCTCAGATAGCATCCTGGAAGAGAACAAATTGTAAGGGGACACAGCCACTTCTTATACTGTAAAATCCTTTGTCTTTGCTCAGGGTGAGGGGAAAAACCAGTCGCAGCTGGTTTGTGAGCACTCTTGATGTGCTCAACCCCTCACTCTATTCACTGGCAGGGCTAGGATCATTAGACGCATGACAGGGGGCAGAGCCAGCATTGTTTGGGGAAAGCCCAGCCCTTTTCAGGACCCAGGTGCACCCCTCCCACACATCACTCATGCTAATCTCCACACTCACCACCGGGCAGACCCATCCAGACTCCTATGGGAGGGCAGCCTACCTCACTACACGCACGCACTTTACCGTGGGACACAGTGGTAAAGTGCGCAGAAACCAAAAATCACTACCACCAATTCACATTCATAAGCAGAAAGTTTTAGAGGTGAACCTGCCAGAAGGGCTAAGTCCAACAAATGGTAGTAGCCAATGGGCTACTTAACCTTGGGTTCACTCCACCCACTATATACTCAGTTCCTCTGGGGAGTGGGCATAACCCTTTTTCAAAATTCCTAATTTCACAAAAATGGTGGAACCCTTCTTTCATGGGGCACATAAGGTAGCCCACCATAGGGGTGTGGCTTGCCTGGTAGTGCACCACGCCTCCTAGTAGGGCTAATTTGCCATCTTTCCTTGTACCGAATGGGCCTCAGGACAGGGGGTGGCATCTCCCAGGTCTTGGGGAAGCCGGGATCACATATCAAATGTGGCAGGGTGTTATAAGTCCCAGGCCTTGGTATGCATGTTTACTAGACATGTTGCTGGAGGAGGTGTGAACACCTTCCTCCAAGCAGGTATTGCTTCTCGCTAAGTGCGCCTCTCACCTGTAGGCGTTCAGAACCATGTGTGTAGTGGCAAGCAGGACGGTACTTGCCAGCCAGCACACTAAGAGGCTGGTAGGTTTTCAGGTGGCACGTCTAACCTGCCCTCTTGGTGCATATCTCAATAAACCCACTGCTGGCATCCGTATGGATTTATATGCGCAAGGTGTTTGATCAGTAAAGCCATCATGTAGCTGGGGAGCTCGTAATGACCATTGCCCAGTACAAAAACTTAAGATGGCTACCCTGTTCACTTGTACTAATCTAGCAATTGAACTAGACAGCAGAGGGACATATTTGCTCATGCAGATATGTCCTCACATGTAATATAATGCACACTGTCTTAGGGCTGTAAGGCCAGCTGTTGGGGTAACTGAGATGTAAGGCATGCAGTTTCTGTGGGCATGGCACACAGGGTGTGCGCCCTGATGTTGTTTCACTTTTGTCTGCACACATTTCACACTGCCTGCTATGACATTCTACATGAGTTTGGTGGTGGGTTCCTTATGGTGGCACAATACATGCTGCAGCGCTTAGGGATCCTCTTTAGGAGAAAGTACCATTTACTAGGGACTTGCAGGGGTGCTAAAGGCCTTGCCAATTGGAGAACAATTATACAGTTAACTTGTTTTAATAACAGAACACTGGCAGTGGAACTCTAGTTAGTGGGAACCCAGTTTACTTTGTAAAAATTGCATCTGATACCTGGTAAAAAGTGGGGGGGACCATGTCAAAAAAGGGCACTTTCCTACAAAGGGTATTTCAGGTCAGACCCTTCAGTCCTTGCATGAGTTTGGGACCAGAGATCTAGATGAAGAGCTCACGGACACCGGGTGAAAGAATATGATAGGCTATCCAAAAGCAGTGTGAGGCAACACAAGCTTTAAATTGATTCAATTTCACATATTACCTGCACTCACCTTACACCGAACAAGCTGCACAGAATGCACCAAGGGGTCCTAGACAAGTGCCAAAGGTTTCACTGTGCCACTGGATTCATGCTATCCTGGCTGAAGAGGGGTGAAACCCGAAACCGGTCTTAGGATGCTTGTTTCCAGTCCAGGGAGGACCTGACTTAGCAGTTCGGGCTGGACTGTTCCCATGAGGCACAGGGTTAAGACTGATTTACATATGGCCAGGTCTAAACTGGGGTGGCATGGTGAGCAAAAGAATGATGGATTTAACCCAGATCTCTTGACTGGGGGTGAATGTTTTGATTTGTTCTGCATTCCATTCATCAATTGTGTCTTTTGCTCCATAGGTTTCACTCCAGGTAAACAGATGTAATACATATTATTGTGTAGTTTCCACTTATCAGTAGGAGCTGGGCGTTAGTGGATGACATAGACTTTGGGAGGGTGTCAGACTGATAATGTGCATCCTTGCAGCATATGTCGTCCCTTGAACCAGCTACCTCACAGTGCCACTGCAAGCCCCCCTAAACCTAGATAGGGAGCTAACAGTGTTGGCAACCGCTGAACATGACAACCCAGATCCCTCGGGAATTGTGGTGATAGATCAGGAACCTTTCGCTCATAACTCATGCTCTCGTTTGCTCAGAAAATTTATACAAATAATACACAAAGGGACATTTTCAATATTTATTGAACCAACGTGATTCTTGTATAGAATGTGTGCTGCAATGATTAATAGACTGAAGTGGGCGAAAAGTTATAGCAAGCATCAAGACATTGAATAGAACGAACAGTTCCACCATCTTGCTGAAACCGTATGTATATGCAGTCACATTAAAAATTATATAACAATCTAGCATACTGCTACTATGCATGTATGTTTGGCTGGCCCAAGAAAGCTGGTCATACATTAATGCACACTTTTTTTTAGATAATTGGAACCTCCTGAGGCACAGCCGGGTGTAGAATTCGCTTGCATTTCATTTTTTTAACTTGTGTGAAAATCAGTTTTAAAAATCACTCACCGACCTACTTGGTACCCGATCTACTTGATGCAGGCATCCCCGCACAGCGGATTCAGTGCTGACGCGTGAGAGTCTCTCTGTTTCTTTTGCCGCCATTCCCCACGCCTAGCCAAAAGACACACCCACTTGTGAGGACACGCCCCCGCACCAACTATTTAAAGCGCGCTGAATACAAGCGTCACATTAGAAAATTGGACCCTCCTGAGGCACAGCCGGGAGTAGAATTCGCTCGCATTTCATTTTTTTAACTTGTGTGAAAATCTGTTTTAAAAATCACTCACCGACCTACTTGACACCCGATCTACTTGGTGCAGGCATCCCCGCACAGCGGATTCAGCGCTGACGCGGGAGAGCCTCTCTGTCTCTTTTGCCGCCATTCCCCATGCATAGCCACAAGACACACCCACTTGTGAGGCCACGCCCCCGCACCAACTATTTAGAGCGCGCTGAGTGCGGGCGTCGCATTGGATGGTTGGGGCCTCCTGGGGCACAGCCGGGAGTAGAATTCGCTCGCATTTCATTTTTTTAACTTGTGTGAAAATCTGTTTTAAAAATCACTCACCGACCTACTTGGCACCCGATCTACTTGGTGCAGGCATCCCCGCACAGCGGATTCAGCGCTGACGCGGGAGAGTCTCTCTGTCTCTTTTGCCGCCATTCCCCACGCCTAGCCACAAGACATGCCCACTTGTGAGGCCACGCCCGCCGTATCCTCTCACTGCCCTATAAACATGTGCATCTACCGGAGGCGCAGCGGACGAGCGCAGCGGGTGCGACGATTGCGCGACGATTGCGCGCCGAAGGCGCGCTTAAGGCAAGCTCGTCTGCGCTCATCCGCGCCGAGTCCGGGCCTAGGGCCATACCCCCTACATCTCAGTCTCAAAAGACCAGGCATTACAGCGCTGTAACCCTTCACAGTATTAGGCCCCCTGTTGTGGACTGCCCCCTGCATTTCTACCACGCAGAAGACATTCCACAAACCTGTCCAAAATGTAAATTAACCCTTAAACCTAAGCTGGCCCTAGACTTGACACACGAGTACTGTATGTTTGTTAAACTGCAGATCCCTGCCTAAACACAGCATTCCTGACGGAAACGTGGCTCGCCACAGACTCCGACCCTGCCCTAGTAACAGCCCTCCCTCCAGGCTTCCAAATTACTCGGCAGGACCGACCTGAGGGGAGAGGAGGAGGCCTAGCAATCATTTATAAAGAACAGTTTCACTGCCGAGTTACTCCGGAAACAATCCCTGCCTGTGAGAGCTTAGCCTTCAGTCTCGAACTTTCTCCTAATAACTGCTTCTCAGGAACACTAATTTATCGCCCCCCTAAGCAGTTCCACAATCATCTTTCTTCGATTGTGGCTGAACGCGTTAGCACTACATCTAACTTCACTCTGTTAGGTGATCTCAACCTTCATTTCGATTCTGCACTGGATCATACAGTCACTACGCTCGTAGATGACCTAGCTGCCTTGCAACTAATCCAACATGTCAGGACCCCAACTCACGTTAAGGGCCATCTGCTGGACCCCGTGTTCAGCAACTGTGTAGAACTTGTAGCCGGACTACCAATTCCCCTCCCGTGGACGGATCATTTACTGGCCCCCTTCAACTGGACCACACTTAAGCCTCCACCCACTAGACCCACAATAAGACTCGCCAGAGCCTGGTCACGCCTCTCAGTCGAGGAATGGCCCATTAAGCTCGCCAGCAACCAACCCCTCTACAATAAGGATCCTTGTCTAGCAAATCAGGCTTATGAAGATTGGATTACACAAACCCTTGAAGACACCCTCCCTAAAAGTAAAAACACGCTGAAACGCTCCCATAAAACCGCCCCCTGGTACTCAGAGGCTCTCCGGGAAAAGAAACGCCAATGCAGAAAAACAGAAAGACAATGGCGTCTAGATTATTCTCCGGAGAAAAAAATGTGATACCGAGACTCAATCAATGATTACATAGCAGAAGTCAAAGTTGCCCAAGCTGCATACTTCTCCAATAGAATTATTCTAGCCAAATCAAAACCCAAAGAAATGTTCCAAATCGTGAAAAAACTCACCAATCCTCCATCTAGCCTGCACGAGACAAAATCAACAGTCCATTGTAATGACATAGCAGAGTTTTTCCACCAAAAAGTCAATAAATCTATTCATCCTTCCCCCTCCTAGCTACCACCCCTTTAGCTCGGGCCAATACAATTATGACACACCCCCCACTAGAGCCTCCACACACACTGGACCACTTCCCCCTTCTAGATCTTGCATCCCTAGAGTCCGTGGCTCGGAAAGTAAAATCTGGATCCCCTGACGATCCAGCCCGCCAGATATCATAATGTCAGCATCCCAGATCACATTGCCAACCATAATGGACCTCCTGAACGTCTCCGTCTCCTCCGGCACTGTCCCTCCTGTCTGGAAACGGGCCATGGTCCGAGCCCTGTTAAAGAAACCCAATCTGGATCCCTCAGATTTTAGCAATTACCGGCCTATCTCCCTGCTCCCCTGGGTGAGTAAAATCCTGGAGAGATACACCAACCTCCAACTAGTGAATTTCTTAGAAAACAACCAACTGTTAGACCCCACCCAGACGGGTTTTAGACCCAAACACGGAACTGAGTCCGCCCTCCTTGTGGTCACTGAGGAATCCATAAAAATCCTAGATCAAGGAGGATCAGTGGCAGTGATCCTCCTCGACCTTAGCGCGGCATTCGATACGGTCAGCCACGACATCCTGCTGAACCGTTTGTCTAGTGTCGGAATCAAGGATAAAGCCTGGCTCTGGTTCAAGTCCTTCTTGAAAGACAGATCCTTTCAAGTATTCGATGGTGAGTCAGTGTCCACTAGCAGACCACTGAGGTGCGGGGTCCCACAAGGCTCCTCTTTAAGCCCTTCGCTTTTCAACATCTATATGAGGCCACTGGCTGAGGTTGTCCGTCCATTTGGGGTTAAGATTATTTCTTACGCGGACGACACCCAGCTGGTGGTCTCATTGGCGCAGGAGGCCAACATACCAATGTCAGGCGGGCTTAGAAAGTGTTTAGAGGAGGTAAAGAGCTGGATGTCCTCATCAACCCTCAAACTAAATGAATGGGGACAAAATGGAGCTAATGCTCCTGGGCCCCTCTGACCCCAGTTTCTTCAACTCTTTGTGGCCCCCCTGTCTAGGCACCCCTCCAGCACCCAAGGATAACATCAAGAGCCTCGGGTGTGGCTGGATAGATCCCTTTCATTTAACATCCAGGCTACAAAACTCTCGGCTACCTGCTTTGGCCTTCTTAGGAGGTTAAAGAAAATTCTCCCCCTTCTACCCATGGAGGCTAAGCAGGTAGCCATCCAGGGTTTGATACAGTCCCGCCTAGACTTTAACCCACTTCGATGCTCATGACGAGCTCAGCTCGTCATGAACAATGGGAATGAAGGGAATGCAGCACAGGAGGAAAATATCTCAAGCACCCAAGGTGTTAACAACGTCCTCTACCTTGGTGCTCCAGAATACACCTTGCGTAGATTTCAGACAGTGCAGAACTGTGCGGCTCGCACACTGCTTCAGCTTCCACGCAGACAATCAGCCAAAGCTGGTCTGATCAGCCTACATTGGCTGCCAGTGCTTCAGAGAATCCTCTTCAAGGCCATGTGCATTGCCCACCAGGCCTTTTGGGACACAGGTCCTATGATCACCCATGACCTAGTCATCCACTATCAACCCAGCAGAAGTCTCCGCTCGAGCCAGGCCTTCATGGCTTCTGCCCCAAGAATAAAAAAGACTAGGTCTGGGGGAAGGACGTTCACCTACAATGCCTCCAAGACCTGGAATACACTCCCCCTACACCTTAGAGCCAACCCCAACCTTTCTTCATTCCGCAAACAGTTAAAGATATTCCTATTCAACCTCCCTCAGTAATTCTCTGTTAGCAACTCTGCCAGGCCTCCTCTGTTGGTTCCTAGCGCTTGGACGCCCCCGGGCAGCAATCGCGCTCTATAAATCTACTTTTCATTTCATTTCATTTCATTTCACACTCCTCCCCTGACCCCTCCTCTAGCCAGCCCCGCCCTTCCCCACACCTTGGAAAGGAAAATATATGATAACATTTTGTTATTATTTTATTTCTCCTCTGCACTGCTCTTAAATTCGTGGGGCGACGCGCCTCTGTCTCAGGGCAGTGGCGTAGCTCGGGGGGAGGGGGCGGTCCGCTCCAGGCAGCACTATTTTGGGGCAGCTGCCGCGCGGCACTAGTGGCCCGTGGCTGCGGCCTTTATAATTTATTTGGGGACACTCAAGTGTCATTACAGTAATGTCAGTGTCCCCTAATAAATTATAACGGCCACCGCAGCGGGCCGCCAGGGCCGCACGGCCCCCGTGTGAAGTGCAAGCAGCACACCTACTTGGAAATGCTGCCTGCAGTGCACTTACCGTGCGTGACGTACCGTGTTTGTTGTTGTGGTCCTGTGACCGCCCCAATCCTGTAGCGCGCAAAAGCGCTACCAATGATGTCCTTGGGCACAATGTTTGGCCAGCCCTCGCACTGAAATTGCAGTGCCAAGGGAAGGGCAACGCTGTAGTCCAGGTACTGCGTCTTCAAGTTCTCGCAAATTAATAGGATAAGTGGCACGTCTGCCTTGTGTGTTGACTGCAGCGTGGGCAAGCTCCCGCAGCCGTGCGTGGTAAATCTGCAAAGAAGAAGCTGCCCAGGAACAGATGCAGGCACGCTGGGCACGGCGGCACAGGTGCTGCGCCATGCTGCCCCCACCTGCCAGCGTTGCGTGTGTCACTAGCAGAAGCGGTAATGAAGAGTGAACAACGAGAAAGAAGCTGAGGCAGCAGCAACCCCCGCCGAACCGCCATCTCCCCAGCCCACCGAGCCGCAACGCCTCCTACATCAAGTACCAACTTTACCAAGTAATTGAGCAGCGGTAATTTTTACTAAAGCCCTTCTGGCATGATGGTAAACCTTATTTTGATTGCTTGGAGTGCCATGCACACTCTCACTCAGCCTCAGCGGGCAGCACCGCATGCTGGACATTGCAATCTGAAAACTTGGTAGCTATGAGAGTACTGTTAATCGGTATTCATGGAGTGCGGTGCGCCTACTTGGGGTTCTACAGTTCGGTGTAACATTCATTGTGAAACGAGCCCTTACCCTGACAAACTCCGTCACCACAGAGCGGCCCCCTCAACCCTGATTGCGGGGTTCGACCTAGAAAAATCATGTATACCAAGGCCTATTCTAAGGTCCCATTAGGCACGTCTGTGAGTAGATTGTTTTATCTGAATGCACTGGTTTAATCCCGTTGGTTCAGTTTTAACAAATATTTATGCTGTTTGTTGCCTCAAAGTAGAAGGATTTTTTTCTGTGTTAGGCATGTTGACGTGAATGTGATATACGCACTTATCATTATCCGAAACCACAGCCTCCCACATCCCCCTGTCAATCAGCACATTATGTATAGGGGTATAGTTGCCAAATAAAGTGGCTGCTAGGGAGGTTGGTGTCCTCAATCAACAGGACCACTCGTATTCCAAATCTAGCACTCCTCAGACTCCAGAATTTTGACCCTTCTGTTGCCCTGTAGTCTGTGCATGGCATTTCTCCATAACCCTTTTGCTGAAAGTTGCTGGCTTGTGGCATTGGTTATGGGCATACAGCATGTATGTACCCTGACTCTCCTGTGTAGAAGTCCAGCTATCCTTGCAATGGGCCTGTTCTTGCATCTTCTTCCCAAGGGCACAAGGATCCTGACTGTGAGTTGGAATGTTCCTTGTAAAATAGCGTGTGTAGTCGGTCGGATATTCAGTCCACCCTGCATTTCTGTTTAAAGCCTGCAGCACAGCAAGTGTTGAAAGACCCCTACATCCAACACCCCACCTTCAGATCCAGATACACACAGGTAAGTGCAAAAGTAGTCTGTCTCGAGTGACAGTCACGACGCACGCTGATGAGAGTACCTGTCTGTCAACATGTGGCATTGCGGCTGTTTGGAAAGAGCTCAAATAATAAAGCAGGAGAGAAGAATCACTAAACTCCATGCTGCTCTCTCTGTCCCACATGGGACCTGGGCCCAGACTATAACAGGGTGCGAGAGGCCCTAACACAAATCTCAATTGCCTCAGGCCTATACCATAAATTCATTCGAGTCAGCTGACTCACAGACTCCGGCCGCCGCAATGAGCATGTGCGTGATAGCATGATTGCTGGGCAAGGTTCGGAAGAGCCTGTGAGACACACATAGGCAGGCTGACAAATATGTTTAAAAGTATTTTTTTTAAATCACATCAGTATAATTAAGCGAGTGGCCCTGGGGTGCTGTGCTCAGCCCTTTAAAACTGCGAGTTCAGATAGTTAACACTTACTTGCACTTGTTAATAGACCAATATAAATCTAGCATTCCAATGATACATGTGAGAAATATTTGTGCCCGAAATTTAACAGTGAGGTGCGATTCAAAATTCCTCACACAATCACAGGACTAAGGGTGCCATGGGCGGCAATCTGAGGGATAGCCCCGGGTGCCACAAGCTCTAACTACGCCTCTGCCTCAGGGTTAATGGAACATGATTTTGGAGAAGCTATGGTGGACTCTGTGGAAATAGTTATTATTCTTGGGTGGCAACATACTGAAACGATGCTTGGGGTATGTCTCAAGTCAGAAGTTCCTACCAATGATGGTATAAGTTAAAGCAGAAAACGCAAACATGCGTAGAGCACAAAATGCAATTGATTTGATGGTCATTGTAGGTTTTTAAACGCAAAAGGTTACTAAATGCTTTTGAAAATAATTTTGAATGTCCCCCTTGTAGGTTTCTTATGGGTTAAAAACCTATATAAAAGGTGTAACTAGAGGAAGATTCTGTTTTGTTGAAGTTAAATGAACTTTCATATGTTATCCAGTTTCTATTGTTGGTTGCCATCCTTACAGTTTTCATACTGCATGAATAGTTTTCATGAGTAGTGTTAAATTTTGCCTGCTTAAAACAGTTTATTGTGAAAGCTTTGCAGCGGTGCATCTGTTGCTTATCTGTGGAGGAAGGACTTTTAAGGGTGTAGAGGTCGTTTTTTCAAATTGCGTGACTTTGATTTTGTTTTTTCATTTTTACAAAACAGTAGGTGAGATATCAGGGCTAAATGTTGTTTAGGAAACCCTCCTTATTCTTTCTGACAGTGAGGAAGATGGTTTAATGTTTCTTATTAACAAACACAAAAGGCTGCACAAGTTATCCAAGGTAGGTCATTTTATGATATGGTTGTCTCTACCACTTTTTATTCATACCTAAAACACGACCTAAGTGCAAGACCGGAGGAGAAGGTTAGCTTCACATGGACGCTTCTCGTGCTGGATCATCTCAGGAAGCAAGAAGGGAGCATGGGAGGAACAGAACAGCTGTCCTTCTCAAGGCCACTGCTTATTTCTTTCATAATTTAAGAGCGTATGTCACATGGGGTATTCAACAACACTTTACACACAGTTATTGAGCCAGCGGTACAACACAGCCAGTGTTTTTATTGTCTGTTGAAGTTTAGGAAATGCTCTAAGGATAAAGATGGTTTCAGCCGCCATATGTGTAAGTTAAACAATAAAATATTTCTCTTTCTCAAAGTTGCCACTTTTCTGGTGTGAAGCAGACCGTTGTTGCCTGATCAAAGCTCTTAACCCAGATAGTTTTGAAAGTTGTGTTCTCATGGACCTCTGTGAGGTTGTTGCACACATGGGGATTGTGCCTGAGCAGTCTTCTTTCTTCACCTTTCTGCTTTAGGTGGTTTGAGCAGTTTGTGATGCAGTGGCTAGATGAAAATGAAGAAGTTTCTCTGGAGTTCTTGCACGGAGCCCTGGAGAGAGATAAAAAGGATGGGGTAAGTGTTCTATACATTCTTGGTGCATGATAAATATTGTTTACGCTATTCAGAGGTGCTACCACTAAATTCTCAAATCCCAATGCTTACATTAATTATGTGCAGAAGAATTTGACTATTGAAAAATTATGCCTTAGCATATGAAAAAATAACTTTGTTTCTGAACCGGCGTTCGTGCTTCTGAACCACAGCATCTAAGGAAGCACAGATGTAACAGAAAGAGTAACTTGTGATATTTATGGCCTGACTTGGAGTTTGGCATTCAGGTTACTCTGTCACAAATACAACTTCAATCCCGTCTGCATTATTACGCGCTCTGTAGGACATAATGCACTTGTAATTAGGTGGGGGTGCTATCTGGCACCTTTGTGATGGAGTACCCCCTTCCAAACTCTGAACCAGGGACTTAGTCTACAGAGGAAGAGCCATGATGAACGGAAGAGCATTGGCCCGATGTTGAACGAAATCTGTATAAACTGAGATATGAAAGCAAAACACGCCAACTTAAAATAACGGATTGTATTGCTATAACATATAGGAATTTAACAACAGGAAAGAAGAATCAATATTAACAATTGAGTAAAACAATTTTTTAGATAATCTCAAAACAAGTTTGAAGCAAATTTATTTGAGCATTTGACATTGATAGACTGGTGAGTTAATAGGAACCATTTCACTGATATATTGGATTACATTATATTGTGCCATGCACCATGCTAGAAGCCAAGTGACCATAAAACCAAACTGGCACCCGGCACCGGCTTTAAAAGCAGGACACCGGAAAATAAACGAGTTGTACAATTAGCATTGAAGTCTTTGGCATTTTTCATATGTCATCGTATCACCAGGACAAAATCTGGTAGATTAAGATGAATTTCATGAAATATAACGATATCAGTAGTAGATGAACAAGAATAATTAGTTCCAAGAGTAATTATATTCCCAATCTAAACCCGAAGTACCTAATGTCGTGGAGATTGCAAGATGATTTGAACATTATGAAAATAAAGTAAATACTACTAATAGTTACTCATTCCCACAGATTCCGTAGTTGTAATGTTATACCAAGTGAGAGTGAAGGTCTTGAAAGTTTGAAACGATTTGTCTCCGTCGGTGCTTCTACCATCTCAAGATAAAACCAGGTGCATATAATGTGCACAGGTACCATTGATGTCTTTTTTTTTTTCTGTCCCTCTCGTGATGCGGAATCCAGAGCCAATTGTGAGGTTTTGTAAGTAGTTTTGACATTTTTGTGAGTGCTTATTTCTTCATAGAGACTGGTCTCCTCCTGTATCTTCAGACTCCAAGCCCTGCTCCCCGGTCACTGACTGGCGATGGTGACTGATTTGCACAATGCTTTATTATGGTGTTTGGGGCCAAAGCCCATGCCAGATGTGATCTTTGACTTTCTACTCATCTCAAGGCCGTCAGGGAAAGAGATTGATGTTGGCTTCGTTGAAGGGTCACTCCATTAAGAACTAGGGACATACTGCAGGTTCAGGACCAGGCCTTGTATCAGTTCACCTTTGAAGCACTTTAAAAACAAAATACCAAAAATCCTGCAACAGCCCCCTCTTCCCCTGCTTTATCCTCCCTCTCCCTCAGGTCTGAAAAGAATAGAAAATAATCTAAAGGCATATTTACCTTTTCCTGAGAGAAGACTCCGGTACAGGAGCTAATTCCTTTTCCTCAAGTGAGTTTGGAAGTTCAAGCATCAAAGAGCAATGGCATTGTTGTCTTTTTTTCTTTCTTCAAGCGCACTGAGGCATCTTTCTTGGTTGTTAAGATACCAGTAAGTTCGATCTCGATCAAATCCGTGTCAATGCAGTAAGGGTGGTCATGGTTTCCATCACACAAGATCATTCAGTGCCTGTTTCGAAGCTGGTTTCTCCACTGCTCCCTCCACGATAGGCCAAGGTGCCGCCTTCCGCTTACAGTGTCTTTGCCTCCATGTTGTCCTTGACACCTAAATCATCTGCTTCAGCATCGGCTTAATTGACACCAGCAGTGATAGTGAGTTCTGCACCAAAACCAATGCTAAATTCACAGTTCAAACCAGATGACTTTCCAGATATTCCACCTGTTGCAAGGAAGATAGCCTGTCGGTGCATGGAAGAGTTATTTGTGTCTCACTCTGATCCAGTTTGGATGCTGAGCATCTGGCCCATACAGAGATTGGCAACTATGATGCTGAAAATCTGCTCCCTCCTATAGATACAGATACACAGCTTTTTGCTAGATATCCAGGATTTAAGGGGTATGAATACATCTCCTGACATTAAGCTACCGTTATCCTCCCTTGGGAGAACAGGTTCCATTTTCTGTGGTGATCTGAAAGGCAGCAGAGACATTTTCTATACTGTGACATGTAGCTGAAATGAAGTCTTGTTTCTCAACAAAGATAATCTCAGTATAATAAACAAGTGAGGGGCTCATCTTCAGTGAAGATGTTGGGATAGAAAGTCCAGGGGTATATGGTGATCTGAAAGAGACACGTTAGTGATAGATTCCTTACCTTAGAATATCACCAGGCGTCAGACTGGATCCGGAAAGTTTTTCGTCCGCAGTACCCCTGCATGTCGGTAGGTGGTGTTGTGCAGCTCCGCGTCTGTCGCTGGCGTCGTTCGCGCCGAGATGACGTCACAGAAACTACTTAGGCGCCACCCATGCGCACTGACGTCAGTTCTTTCTTTTTCCGCACCAGCAAGCGCAGATCCATGTAGAACACGTACCCTAGTCACTTTTTCACTAACTTTGTGAGACTTTTGTCTCTACTTCTTTTGAGTCTTTGACTCCTGGTGCCACGTATGGATGCATGGATTTAAATCCTGCGGGGCCTCTTGCCGTACGATGTAGGTGGCCGACCCCCATGGCATCTGTCTCTACTGTCTGGAGCGCGACCATGACTCCCGGTCATGTTCCGACTGTCTGGCCTTGGATCGAAAGGCATTGCAGGAGCGGTCCTGAAAGCTGCTGGAGGCCCAGCAGTCGCCTCCGTGCCGTTCGAGGTCCAGGGGTAGCTCGAGGGACCGACCGCGGAGCCATCATCATCGCTCTTCGGGGTCAAAGTCTTCACTCTCGGAATCTGGTAAGAAATGTCACAAGAAATAGTCACAGAAGCGTGTACGGTCTCCGACGTTCCCCTGTCGGTCTCTAGACGTGAACGAGGGGGCATGGGGTCCTTCCCTCACGGCTCCGTTGGAGCCTGAGAGTCCCGCGGCCAACCCACCCTATCCGGGTCCGTCGGCGGAGAAGTGTGGCTCAGGGGTTAGAGGCGGCAGACCTGGAGCTTGAGTTCGGCCCTGGACCAGAGTTCAATTCCCCGCCTCGGCGGGTCTTGGGCTCAAAAATTCCACGGACTCGTTAATTCTCGCTCCGGTGCCTTCTCGACTCACGGGTTCACACTCTGCGACTCTGGGCAATAGCTTGCTTAATCTCCACAACGGCCCCTCGCGGTGGGATGCCTGGCTTTCACCTTGTGGATACCCTGCCAAGGTTATCTCACAGGGGAATACCAGGACAGGTTCCCTAAGCAAGCGCGGAGATGCCCCAGGGTAAGTCGTGCGCTATATAAGTTTCATTCATTTCATTTCATTTCACTCCGGCCCAGGTGCAAGAGTTTATTGCCACCATGGACCGCCTTTTCAGGCCTAGGGCTCCCGCCGGAGCGCCTTCGGGCCCTGTGGTCCCTATTGAGGGCCCTTGCTTGCCGCTGGCGGCTCCGGCCCAGGCGGGTCCTCCGCCGGCCGCAGCACCGCAGGGTCCTCCGCCGGCCGCTCCGGCGCCCCCTGCGGCACCGTTCACGGCGCCGCAATGGGTTTTGTTTGTCCCCTTGCCCGAGTTTCCGGGCAATTTTGCTCCGGCTTGGAACACTAATTGGGACTTGGAGCCGGATCGGCGCCGACCGGCGCTGTTCCCGGTGCCCTTGGAGCATTTCTTTTCCCCTGTACCTCCCCCGCCGCTGCAGCCTGTGCCTCGGGCCTTGGAGGAGGGGGATGACTGGGAGGGTTCGGAGGACCTTCTTGCACGGCAGTGCAAGTCCAAACATGAGTGGTCGGATGACTCAGAGGATGCAGGTGGCCTTGACCTCTCCTCTGAGCCTGGGTTTGTGTCTCCTCCCGCTGTCATGGAGGAAGGCGCCACATACACCCATACACATACGCCCATAATACATAAAATGTATTATGGGCAAGGGGAACCATTTTCACTCTTATTTAGCTGCCAGTTCCAGCCTCTGACTTTGAAGACAGCCTTTTTGGTGGCTGTCATGTTGGAATGATGCATCCGTGAGCTCCAGACGTTGTGTGTGTGACTGCCTTTCACATACTAGTGCCCAGACAAGCTGGTGCTCAAGTCAAAAGTGTCTTTCTTATCAAAGGGAATTACCACCTTACATATGGGGCAGTCCATTACACTTCTCATGTACTTTCTTCCACCTCATCCCAGAAAGTAGGAGAAATTCACAAGCATGAGTCTCCTCTGAACAGCCATAGGTTTTAGTGCAATCAGCAACTACAGCAACAGTTTAAAATCTTCAGATCCGATTACAAACGTTTTTATGGATATGTAGGTAGCAGGAGGTTCATGGGGGTTAAGAAGAAGACCCTTTTGGTGGATCATTCTTTTAATCAAAATCTGTTATGTCTTTACCAAAAGGAACCACCAGAAAGAAGTGGATCCCACTCTACCAGACCAAAGTACTTTCTTATTCCGCGCCAGCCTAGCACAGATTCGGAGAGAGCTACCCTTTAAGTCACTTTTTGACTAAGCTTTTTCCAACATTTTGTTGACTTCTTTTTGAGTGTTTGGCTCCTGGTGTGTGAGGGATGTCCCATTGTAAGACTGGCTTCAAGCCTTGTGGGGCCTTTCACAGGCTGATGTTGGTGACCTCATGTGCCTTTGGTGACTGGCACTTTGCCTTTGGACATGGCTGGAACATCAGGGCATGACCCTGGTGGTTCAACACCTGGCAGGTTCTCTGAATGCCAGGGCGGACGAATTCATCTGTCGGTGCCTGGTAGATCACAAATAGCGTCTTCACTCTGAGTTGGTGCAAGGTCTCTTTCAGTGGTGAGGAGAGCCTTGGTTAGATCTGTTTGCCTCCGAAGAGAACGCGCAATGTCAGCAGTTTTGCATGTTTGAGTTTCCAAGGCAGCATTCGCTTAGGGATGCTTTTCGTTGCAAGTGGAACGCCTTTCCACCTGTACCACTTCTCTCCCGAGTGTTGAAGATCAAGTGTGCCTGGGCCTAAGTCATTCTTGTGGCTCCGTACTGGGCACGAAGAATCTGGTGCCCCGAGCATTGCCATCGATCCTCCGATCGGGAGTATCTTGTGTCGCAGAAACAGGAGACGGTCCTCCCCCCAAACCTGTCCAGCCTCCACCTTCTTGCATGGAGATTGAGCGGAGACGGTTGACAGCTTTTGACCTTCCGCCCGAAGTCTGTAACGTCATCTTGGCAGCCAGACGTCCATCCATTAGGACCTCTCTGCCCCTCTTTCAAATATTCTTTTTTTCATCCTTTCTATGGCCCAGCAGGGCTCTGCTCTGGGCATTCTGAAAGGCTATTTTGCAGCTATTTCTGCTTTCCTTGGGCTACCAGACCAGCCCTCTTTACTCAAGTCCCCTATTGTAAACAGATACTTTAAGAGCATTGTTCATCTCTTTCCCCTGTTTCCTTTCATAATGCCCCAGTGGGACTTGACCCTTGTCTTAACTTACCTTATGTGCACTCCTTTCGAGCCTCTTCCCCACTGTCCTGAGGCTTCTCACTCTGGAAACTGCCTTTCTTGTCGCCATCACCTCTGTTAGCAGGGTAAGTGAGCTTCAGGTTCTTTCTTCTAAGCCCCCTTTCACCTCTGTTAGCAGGGTAAGTGAGCTTCAGGTTATTTCTTCTAAGCCCCCTTTCTTTTCTGTGCATCCGGACAAAGTGAAGTTGAGACCCTTGTTCCTTCTTAAAGTAGTTACACCTTTTCACATATGACAAACTATCACTTTGCCCACCTTTTTTCCACCTCTGCACCCTTCCAAGGAGAAAGAGACTCCAACGCCTGGACCCAAAACATGCTCTGTCCTTCTATCTTGACCACACAAAAGATTTCCGGGTGGATGATCAACTCTTCGTTGGCTATGTGGGTGCCAAGAACGGTCGGGCTGTCCAGAAGCATACCATCTCCTAATGTGTTGTCCTTTGTATTAAAATCTGTTACGCTTTAGCGAAAAAAGAACCTCCAGTGGGGCTGCGTGCTCATTCCATTAGGGCTACGGAAGTAACTACTGCATTGGCACGTGGAGTCCCACTCCTTGACATCTGCCAGGCGGCAATGTGGGCATCTATGCACACGTTCACCAGACATTACTGCCAGGACAGCTAAGTTCGATGGGATGGTTATTTTGCCCGTTCATTTCCTTCAGGATTTTCTGGTGTGAATTTGGTTCACAGACCCTCCTCTGGGGTTGGCATTGCTGGGGTGTCTATTCTAAGGTAAGGTATCTATAAGTAACTGTCTTTTTCAGATGAACAAGTTACTTATGTTCGGTAACGATGTATCTGTAAGAGACATAAGTTAGTAATAGATTCCTTACCGCCCCACCCATTCTCCCTGCTCTCTGAACTGACTTCTAGAGTAAGGGACTCCCTTACAGGACCTTAGATAAGAAATCTATAACTAACCTACATCTCTTACAGATACATCATTAGCAAAGGTAAGTAAGTTGTTCTACTTGGTTTCAGGGTTAAGAAGGGATGGCTATTTTGCTGTTTCCGTGCTCCCAGAATTTCCGTTTTGACTTTTCCTTCATATACACCATCTTGGAGAGGGTATTGCTGTGGTTTCTGTTCAAAGGGTGAGGAATCTGCTGTAAGCAGAATCCAACAGAATAAAAAGTTACTTATCTCTGGTAATGGCCTTTTGGGGGATAATACTCCCTCTACTCTACCCTCCCCGCTCTGAAGGATGATCGTAGTTATGAATAATAATGTTCTAAGTTAGATCACATGCACTTCATATTGATTCCTAAATGAAAATGGCCTCCTCTTTGCCTCTAAAGACTCAGAAAATATATATGGCTAACTGATGTCAGAGCGGCACTATATGACACCAGTTACGCCGTTTCTAGGCACCAACCGACATTGGTAGGTACCAGCGTAAGATAGTTATAACATTTATATAAATATTCTGGTGCTTGGGGTTATTTTGGAAAAGTAGGGATTTGATGTTTTCAGCAAATACTGTAAGATGAAGTCTCTAGCGGTAATATGTAAAAACATTTGTGCTCAGTCTTGGCATGGTGTCCCCACTGAAAGCGCCATATCTATTGGACTCTCCCAATTGAAATGTCCCATTTCATGTTTCTGCAAAAGATAGACTAGGTTGAATGGTAGAAATTTCAAGAAAGAGTGATATGAAGTAGATTCTACTGAAGAAATCTACAACATTTTGTTGGGCTTCATGGCAGAAAAAATCATAATTTCCCAGATTTGGCCAATCCACTTAAGAGGAAGGAACTTTTATAGTTTTGAATTTGTATAAACCCGATGTATCAAAGGGTGGGGTTGGTCAAGAGACTAAAGACAAATTGTTGTTTATGTGACTATAGTATAAAAAAATGGAATCCAACAATAAACATATTCAATTGGATTGTATGTTTTTTAGAATGAAGTTGAGGAAATTTCTAAATCCTGTCTTTAAGTAAATATTTATTTATTTATTTTTGAGATTTATACAGCGCGTACAATTGCTCGTAGGCGTCTCGGCGCTAGAAACTTTGAATGTATTCCCGAGGTTAGGCCGGTAACTATTCTTGATCAAACAGCCAGGTCTTTATCTTTCTGCGGAAATGGATCAGGGATGGGCTGTCTTGGATGGAAGCTGGCAGGGAGTTCCATAACCTGGGAGCTGCCAAAAGGAAGCGTCTATCGCCCCAGTTAACTGTTTTTGTTCGTGGTATTTGAAGGATTTTAAGGTTGTTAGATCGGAGCGATCTTATGGAGGACTGGTATCTGAGATGGGATTTCAGGAAATGTGGACCACAGTTGTGCAGTGCTTTATAGAGTATGCACAGCGCTTTAAACTTGATCCTGTTTCGAATCTTGAGCCAATGCAGGTCTCTTATAGTCTCAGAGATTGGTGAGAACTTTGGGAATATGGAATATCTATTCATTGGTAAGCTTTAACATTTCTTTCTCGCATGCAATTTTTAGTTGTGTCTTATGGAATAGGTGTTTTTCTTTATTAGCAAGTAGGGCGATATGGGAGACCTTGTAATGGGCTAGTGATATGTGTTTAGTTAGTGGAAAAACTCTGAATGAGACAAGTGGAATCAGGAGTGCTATGCTGGTTGATTGTTTCTGTAAACAATGTTAAGCTGCTCCTTTTTTTATGTGTATCATTTGACTATTAATGCAGTGTTTTATGACATTGATGGTAATGTTTTTACCATGGGTTTTAAGTGTACAGTATATTATGAGTTATGCTTTATGGACCACGGTCTAACATAAACATTTTTATGATGATAATGAAACTTTTTCTTCAGTGCCTTATGGTCTCAAAGAATTTCTAAACTTCACATCAGTGAACTGGAACTCAAGGTGATGTGCTCATCTCTGAAGGTTTTTCACCCTCAAGTCAGGAACAAAAAGTACAAATCTTGACAAACTGTACATGTGCATTGTTATATCTGAACAAACAAGGTGGTTCAGCTCTCTTCCCATTTTGTCTAAAAGCCATAGATCTCTGACAGTGGTCAGTAGATCTAGGAATTGGGCTGTCTGCTTATGTAGAGGGAAGGGAGAATTAAATCACGAAAGACAGCCTCACCCAGAGGCAGTGCAATCATATTTTCTTCCACTGCGGTGCCCCTCTTATGGAACTAATCTGAAAGAAACAGGTTAGTGTTAGATTCCTTACCTTAGAATATCCCCAGTCGTTAGACTGGATCCGGAAAGTTTTGCGTAGCAGTACCTCTGCGCGTCGGTAGGCGTCGTGTGCGGCTCCGCGTCCATCGCCGGCGTCGTTGGCGCTCGGATGACATCGTCTGAGTACTTAACCGCCCCCCTCGCGGGCTGACGTCAGGGTCCAGGTCGAGGAGGAGGTCGAAGAACCGGTCGCGGGGCCACAGTCATCGAAGCTCGGCGAGTCGACACCATTCTTTGGGCTCCAAGTCCTCAGGTAAGAGGCACAAGAAGTCAAAGAGACGACATCGCTCTTCCGACTCTGCCCCACGCTCGCGGGACGCGGCCGGAGGTTCAGGCAACACCGCCCACAGGTGCCGTTGCCAGCTCCATACCCGCCGGTTCCTTGGCTGAACGCGACGCCAGAAAAGATCAATGCCTTCCTCATGGCCATGAGGTCCCTCTCTTCTCCGTCGGGTCCCACTGTGGCGCCTTTGGGCCCCGCGGCCCCGACTGGGAGCCCAAGCGGGCCAGGTGCTTCGGCCACGGCTCTGTCGAGTGCTTCGGCGCCGACGACGACTCCGGTCCCGACGCCGCAGGGCCCCACCGGATCCGGGTCGCCTCGGGTCGACTTTACGACCCCTCCACTGGCGATGACCCCCATGGTGTTGCCCCTGACGCTGTCCCAGGACGACGTCGTCCCCGGTCCCTCCCTTGGTCAGGATCTGGAGTCGGATCGGCGTCGCTTGACTTCGAGAGAAGAGCAATTCTTCTATGATCCGGCCCCATCCTTTGAACCTGACTATCAGAATATGGGAGGCGAGGGGGACTGGGAGTAAGTAAGTAAGTAACTGAGCTTATAAAGCGCCTGGTTACACTAGCCAGTGTGTCCCTGTGCTGTACCGCTGAGGAACCCATCCTGGCCTGTTCCTGTGAGGCGCCCACTCCTGGGCACCCCAAGGTGAAGCCAGGCATCCTTAGTGATTAGGGCCAGTGTGGAGATTAAGCAAGCTATTGCCCAGATTTGCAGAGTGGGACCCATGATTAGAGTAGGCACTGTGGCGAGAATTATCGGGTCCGCGGAAATTGAGCCCAAGACCCTGCCACGACGGGAATTGAAACCTGGTCCCGGGTCAGATCTCTGCATCAGGGTCTGCTGCTATAACCAGTGAGCCACACTTCTCCTAGGACGGGAGTGCCAGTAGTTTCAGGACTGGGCAGTGGATCTAGGGGAGGCCAGTGGTTTGGACACTTCACCCGACACTGGCTTTGTCTCCCCTCCTACCGTGGCTACGGAGGAGGGGGCTGATTACAGTGTGGTGCTGACGAAGGTAGCCAAGGCCTTGGGTCTTGAGCTCCCTGTCGTGGCTGTGAAGACTAACCTCCCCACCGAGGTCCTTAAACCGCAGGCAAGCTCTTCGAGCTTCTACTGCCGTTTAATGAGGCCCTTACTGACGTTCTGTTGGGCACTTGGTCCAGGCCCGCTACAGGCCCCCCTGTAGATCGGAACGTGGCCAGGCGCCACCGCCCCCAGCCACGGGGGACACTAGCTTCCTGTCCACCCACCCCACCCCCGAGAGCCTGGTTATCCAGGCCTCTAACTCCCAGACTGCATTCTCGACTGCACCACCTGATCGGGAATCCAAAAGGTATGAGCAGTTCGCTAAGAAGCTGTTCTCCTCACTTAATTTGGGGTTGCGGTCGGTCAACACCGCTTGCCTTTTGGGCCATTACACCCACTCTCTGTGGGACACGGTCGCGGACGTGCTGCCAGCTTGCCCAGAGGAGGCCCGGGTCAAACTCCCTCAAGCTCTTGCGGATGGACGGGATGCAGCACGGTATTCTATCCAATGTGGGCTGGATATCACGGACTCGCTGGGCAGGGTGATTTCCACGACAGTGGCGGTACGCCGCCACGCCTATCTGAGGTCCGCCAACTTTTCGGCTGATGTCCAGAATTCCCTCATGGACATGCCGTTTGATGGCCGTCTCCTTTTTGGCCACAAGGCAGACAGTGCGCTTGAGCGTTTCAAGGACTCCAGGGCTACAGCCAAGTCCTTGGGCCTGTTAGGCCAGGGCCAGCAACCCTCTGCCTTTCGCTCCTTTTGTGGCCAAGGAAGGGGCGCCCCCTCAAGGCCTGCCAGCCACAGGCAACAGACTAACATCCAGCGCGGTGGCGGTGCCAGGGGACAGCGGCGAGGCCAGTCCACTTCTCTTCCAGGGGATACTCATTAATAGTCATAAGCACTGAATTATCTCCGCCCATGAGCGGGGACCCGGAACACATAAACAATATACATATATATGTGTAAATATAACCAAAAGTACAAAGTACTAAGTAATTATACACATATACATGTATAATAACCATCATATGCAGCCTAACCTTAACACATAGGCTAATCAAACCAAACCTTACACGTTCTGAAGCATGAAAATATGCTGTATATAAATGCAATAAACAGGCATGAGCCTAAAATGCATTTCATAGCCATGAAAAACCTTTTATTTTCATCAAAGAACCTGTAGTAAACAGTTATTAGCCTAAAAGTGCTGCATATGAAAAAATGTCTGTGTACAGAAAATCAGACTGGCACCCTGCCTTTAAGGCCCCAGAGAATCTGCACACTTTGCCTTTAAGGCCTCCAGGAGAACTCTGTTCCCATCATGCCCCACAGGTGACAGTTAGGTCAGTTCTTTTTTCCGGCTTGTTCTGTGAGGAACCTGGAACTTGAGCTCTGCTCTTTTGAAGTATTTTCTGTCAGAAATTGGTTTTTCTTGCCTTTTCTTGACAAAATATATCTTTGGTGGTGGGTTGTTACCCTTTCCTGACTAAGCTGTTGGTGTTTTTTAGTCAGAATGCCACCTTTATTTTACAAATGTCCTTCCTGTGGGAAGAAGATGTCGAAAACTGACCCACACTCTGTTTGTGTGGTGTGTCTTCCAGCTTCTCATAAGGTGGAAGAATGTTATCACTGCCTCAATCTTTCAAATAGAACTTTAAAGGAAAGAGAGAAAATGAGGTTGCTGGGCCTTCTGGAGAGAGAAAACCGTGGTGAGAAGAGTTCTAAAGGCCTATTATCATCTGCCAGGCCTTCTTCTCAGCCCAAACGTCGAAGATCAGCGTCTCCTGAAGGTAGAACTAAGAAGCATCGACTCCAGGGAGCGTCACCGTCAAAAAAGGTGGGCTCGACGTCGAGAAGATCACCGTCGACGTCGAAGAGAGCTCCATCGACGTCGAGGACATCGCCGGTGAGGCAGTCGCCGTCGAAATCCTTGTCGACGTCGAGGCAATTGGTGTCGATTGCAGTGAGGACGACGTCGGGAGTGCAACGCTCGACGTCGAAGGATCGTACGAGGTCGACGTCGAGGGACAGGAGATGTCCGACGTCGAAGGATCGTGTGTCGACGTCGAAGGAAAAAGGTTCGCCGTCGAAGGAAAAAGGTTTGACGTCGAAGGATAAAGGGTCGACGTCGAAGGATAAAGGGTCGACGTCGAGGAAGAGTCATCGGTCGACGTCGAGAGGGAGACATACGTCGTCGAGGAAAAGATCGACGTCGAGAGAGATGACGTCGAGGGATTCGACGTCGAGACCTAAAAAGAGAAGGTCATGGTCTCCATCGCGACGTAAGTCGACGTCGAAGCATGCTTCGGGCTCGAAGCATGGAGTGTCTAGGTCTCCCCCACCTGTGCATAGGTCGGAGTCGAGACTATCAAGACCAGCCTCTCGGACCTCAATTAGGTCTTTGTCGAGGTCAGAAATAAGTCCCGAACCTGGAGTGGAAGGTTCCCCGCATGATCAGCAAGACAACGGATCTGCAGTGGGGCAAGGGATAGTGCACCAGGACTCTTCTGTGGTGGCTCATTCGGGCTCGTCCTCAGGGCAGGTGCCAGATGACAGACAGTTGGTGCCCAGACAGCGGACCCCGTCTGGTTCATTGGTCTCTGAACACAGTGCAGCGTCGAGAGCTTCGAAGTCCTCCGCAGAGCTGAATATTGTGCAGGTGTCACCTGAAGCTTCACCTGAGCATACAGAGCGGCCTATTAACTTGTCACCAAGGTGGTTGGAAAGTTTAAGGCACTGGAAGATGCGTCCGATAATGGGGGAGAGAACTCCAGTCCCTCGGAAGGAACTGCATAGAAGATCACGCTCAAGATCCTTAGTGAGAGAGAAATCTCGTTCAAGGGAGCGTAGGAGGCAACGATCGGCAACTCCTCAAAGAAGACGTAGAACTCCTACTCCATCTTCTACATCATCTTCGTCCTCGTCAAGATCTTCGTATAGGGACTATTCTCCGACTATATCTTCTACTCCTCCTTCCAGGGTGTCTCCAGTAGACGATCTAAGCACATTTAATGATGTGTTATGTCGTGGAGCAAGTAAATTCAGCATCAAAATGGCAGTTCCCCAGATAGCAACCTCAGTCATCTTCGAAACCTTACATCACAAGACGACTGGCAGGCCTCTCCTACCGTTAGTGCCCGAATTGATTGAACCAGCAATGAGGACATTCCTAACTCCGGCCACGGTGGGCTCAGGTCCTTCTAGGATTGCGAAAAAATACAAGGCTCCAGAGGAAGACCCAATGTTTTTGCGGTCTGACCCACCACCAGACTCCCTGATTGTAGCGGCAGTCAGAAAGGCGCATTCGGCAGCATCTACCTCTTCTGCTCCACCTGAAAAGGACAGTAAGAGTATGGATTCCCTGGGGCGAAGGATGTGCAATACCTCAGGATCGGTCATGCGAGTGGCCAGTGCGTCTGCTCTATTGGGCCGCTATGACCGTCTGCTCTGGGACTCAGTGGCTCGTTTTGCAGATAAACTCCCTAAAGAGGATCAGAAAGACTTCCTGGAAATAGTGGAGGAAGGTGGTTTGGTGGCTAACCAGAGCATTAGCGCGGCGGCTGATGCTGCGGACTTGTCGGCTCATGGCTATGCACACGGTGTTTGCGCAAGACGTACAGCCTGGCTTCGCCTTACGGGGCTGAAGCCGGAGGCACAGAGGAAAATGGTCAATTTACCTTTTAATGGATCAACTCTGTTTGGATCCCATGCAGATGACGAGATGTCTAAGATGAAGGTGGAGTTGGACACTCTTAAGGCCGTAGGCCTTGAGAAGAAAAAAGAATTTAAACGTCGGGGTACTTTTCGTCCCTATGACAAGAGATCTTTTCAGCAAAGGAGTCAACAAACGAATTGGTCTTCGCAAAATCAAGGCCAGAATCAACAAAGATCGCAATTCCAGCAGAGGCGGCCTGGACGAGGCAGAGGCAATGGAAATAGGCAGCAGTCATCAGCTGCCAAGCAGCCTCAGAAACAATGAATGGATGCTTCCTCTACAACCGTGTCCCACTCCGGTTGGAGGAAGTATTGTGCGTTATCTGGACGAGTGGAAACAGATCACGAAGGACAGATGGGTGTTGGATGTCGTTCAGAACGGGTACCTTTTGAGGTTCAAGAAGGCACCCACTGGCATGCGCCCTCTAAAGATGGTACAGTGGAATATAAAGCGCTTGCAACAGGAGGCGAACGTTCTCCTGAAGAAGAAGGCCATAGAACCAGTCCCTTTCCAGCAGAGAGGTCAAGGCCTGTACTCTCGATTCTTTCTTGTGCAGAAAAAAGGTCCAGTCACAGAGTTCAGACCCATTCTGGATTTGAGGCGACTGAACAAATTCATTCGGAAGGAGAGATTCCGAATGCTGGCTCTTCACCAGATCTTCCCTCAATTACACCAAGGGGATTGGATGTGCTCCATCGATCTAAAGGACGCGTATTTTCATATTCAGGTATCCAGAAAACATCGCAAATTTCTCAGGTTTCAAGTGGCGGCTCGTCATTATCAGTACGCAGTGCTCCCTTTTGGCCTGAGATCAGCCCCCAGAACATTTTCAAAATGTATGGCTGTAGTGGCGGCTTGTCTTCGGAAGAGTCGGATATTCATATATCCGTACTTAGACGACTGGCTTCTGAAGAGTTCATCCCCATCGCTTCCAGAGGAACATCTTTCGATTTGTCTTCAGCTCATGTACAAGTTGGGTCTGCAAGTCAACTACAAGAAGTCGATAATGAACCCCACCCAGAAGATCCACTACCTGGGTGCTCAGCTGGATACAGAAGTAGAAAACGTGTGTCCTTCGGAGGAGAGGTGGTCATCCATCAGAGCGAAGTGTCTGCTTCTCCTTCAAACTGCACGTCCGACAGTTCGGCAAGTGTCCTCTCTCCTGGGCTCAATGGCGTCGTGCATTTTCATCGTGCCAAACGCACGTTTGCAGATGCGTCCTCTACAACAGTGTCTGGAAGATCAATGGCAACAGAGGACGGGATGCTGGGAGGACCGGATTTATCTCCAACAGTCTGCAAAAGATTCCATCCGGTGGTGGATGAAGAAGGTACACGTGATGAAGGGAGTCCCTTTTCATCAGGACCCACCAAAGCAGACTCTGATAACAGATGCTTCTCTCCAAGGCTGGGGGGCGCATATGGGCCCTCTGCAGGTGCAAGGGCAATGGTCAGACTTCGAGAAAGGATATCACATCAATCTTCTCGAGCTCAGAGCGGTCCATCTTGCTCTCAAGTCCCTGGCGCCATCGCTACAGACTCGGTCCCTCCTGGTACAAACAGACAATACAACTACAATGTATTACTTAAACAAGCAGGGGGGTACCAGATCCAGGACTCTTTCCATAGAAGCCCAGACCATCTGGCATTGGTTACTGGCGCGAGACCTGTCCATAACAGCAATTCACCTGCCGGGGAGTCTCAACACACAGGCGGACGACCTCAGCAGAGACTTCGTCGAAGCGCACGACTGGGTTCTCAACGAAGACGTCGCGCACAGCATTTTCCAGGATTGGGGAACACCAGACATAGATCTGTTCGCAGACGCGGCAAACGCAAAATGCCCCGTCTTCGCGTCCAGGTTCTACCAGAAAGGGTCTCAAGGGAATGCCCTTTTGATAGATTGGTGTCAAAATTTGCTGTACGCCTTCCCACCGACACCGTTGATACCAGCAGTGATCAATCGGCTGTACAAGACTCACTCCAGAATGATACTGATTTGCCCAGAGTGGCCACGCCAGTGGTGGTTCCCAGATCTCCTCCAGTTGTCAATAACACCGCACAGGAGATTGCCGTGTCGCCCGGATCTTCTGTCCAAGCAGAAGGGGCAAGTGTTTCATCCCAATCTGCCCTCCCTGCGCTTGGCAGCATGGCTCCTGAAGTCATCCAGTACGGGCACTTACAGCTGAATCCGGAGTGTATGAACATCCTTAAGGAAGCAAAGCGGCCTTCTACGAGACAATCCTACGGATTTAAGTGGAAACGCTTTTACCTTTGGTGTCAGAGTAAGGGTCTGGACCCTATTCATGGTCAAGAGCAGGTGGTCTTGCCTTATCTTCTTTACCTTGCTGAATCTGGTTTGCAGTTTAATTCCATCAAAGTCCATCTTGCTGCAATAACTGCTTATAGAAAATCGCCAACACAGATATCTTTCTTTCGAATGCCTGTGGTGAAGGATTTTCTGGAGGGATTAAGAAAGGTTTATCCTCCAGTCAGGTCTCCGTCTCCACCTTGGGAGCTTAATGTGGTATTGACTAAATTAATGGGTCCCCCATTTGAGCCGATACATAAAGCTTCTTTGCAACACCTGACGTGGAAAGTAGCGTTCCTGGTGGCCATCACTTCTGCTCGTAGAGTGAGCGAAATCCAGGCTTTGTGTTGCAATGAACCATACACAGTTTTTCATGGAAACAGAGTGGTGCTCAGGACTCATCCTGCTTTCCTACCTAAGGTGGTGTCGGATTTTCATATTAACCAATCCATAACATTGCCTACTTTCTTTCCGAACCCTTCAAGTCCGGCAGAACGGACTTTACATTCATTAGATCTAAAAAGGGTTTTGAAATTTTACTTAGATAAGACTAAGTCTTTGAGACAGACGGACCGTCTGTTTGTGAACTATGGTCCTACAAATACTGGGTTGGCAGCATCCAGGAGATCCATTTCTAGGTGGATAGTGTCATGCATCTTACTGGCTTATCAGCTAGCCCACAAGTCTTTACCAGGTAGACCTAGGGCTCATTCGACGAGGGGAAAAGCTTCTACCACAGCTCTCCTTAGAAATGTGGCTATGTCAGAGATATGTAAAGCAGCTACTTGGCGTTCAGTGCATACGTTTACACGCCATTACTGTTTAGATTCTGATGCTCAGACTGATGCACAAGTGGGACAAGCATCACTCAGAAATTTGTTTGCTAATACTAGTTAAACACTGTGATTTTAAAGTATGACTATGCTTTTATCTGTTCGCCCGCTTCTGTGGGTATGAGCTTGCTACTCTATTCAGTGCTTATGACTATTAATGAGTATCCCCTGGAAGAGAAGGATTAGTTACTTACCTGTAATCCTAGTTCTCTTCCAGGGGTATACTCATTAAAGTCATAAGCACCCTCCCGCCTCCCCGGGCGAGCAGTAGCATTAAGGTTTAAAGTTTTCAATATGTTTAAGTGCAGATTCCTGCTAAAGTTTACTGTACCGTACAAAAGAACTGACCTAACTGTCACCTGTGGGGCATGATGGGAACAGAGTTCTCCTGGAGGCCTTAAAGGCAAAGTGTGCAGATTCTCTGGGGCCTTAAAGGCAGGGTGCCAGTCTGATTTTCTGTACACAGACATTTTTTCATATGCAGCACTTTTAGGCTAATAACTGTTTACTACATAGCCATGAAAATAAAAGGTTTTTCATGGCTATGAAATGCATTTTAGGCTCATGCCTGTTTATTGCATTTATATACAGCATATTTTCATGCTTCAGAACGTGTAAGGTTTGGTTTGATTAGCCTATGTGTTAAGGTTAGGCTGCATATGATGGTTATTATACATGTATATGTGTATAATTACTTAGTACTTTGTACTTTTGGTTATATTTACACATATATATGTATATTGTTTATGTGTTCCGGGTCCCCGCTCATGGGCGGAGATAATTCAGTGCTTATGACTTTAATGAGTATACCCCTGGAAGAGAACTAGGATTACAGGTAAGTAACTAATCCATCCACCCCGCAGCATCCGCCTTGAAGCCTTCATAGTCTGAGCTTTCAGGCCCATTTGACACCAGTGGGGGGCAGGGTTCGCCATCACCTCCTCCACTGGCGCTCCATCACATCGGACAGGTGGGTGCTGCAAATCGTCCGAAGGGGATACTCCCTCCCCTTCGAGGCGACCCCTCCAGCCATGCCACCCCAGTACCACCGCGTGTCGGGGGATCACTTGCAACTTCTGCAAGAGGAAGTTACGGCCCTCTTGGCCAAGGGGGCCATCGAGCGCGTTCCTGGGCCAGAAGTAGGGTGTGGTTGTTACTCCCACTACTTCCTGGTTCACAAGAAGGGCAAAGGGGGCCTACGCCCTATCTTGGACCTGCGGAAAGTCAACGGCTTCCTCTGGAAGCAGAAGTTCAAGATGCTGACTTTGGCTCAGGTCTTAGCTGCCCTTGACCCAGAAGATTGGATGGTAGCTTTGGACTTGCAGGACGCATATTTTCACATCCCCATCCTGCCGGCCCACAGGCGTTACCTGCGGTTCACGGTAGGCCACGAGCACTTCCAGTTTACCTTGCTCCCCTTCGGCTTTACCAGTGCCCCTCGGTGTGTTCACAAAAGAGATGGTGGTAGTCGCAGCCCACCTGCCCAGGTTAGGGGTGTCATGCTTCCCCGAGTCTCGGTCAGGTTGACGCTGCGGCTTCTGGGGCTGATGGCCTCTTGCATCCTTCTGGTGCATCACGCCAGTTGGCGGATGCGGGCTCTGCAGTGGGACCTGAAGTTAGTTTCAGTGGGCCCAGCATCAGGGCAACCTGTCTGTCCGACCACGTCCTGATCTCGGAGGGCACTGCAATACAGTTGCAGTGGTGGTTCACGGACCGTGATTGGGTCAACGGCAGATCCCTCTCCCTACCCCAACCGGAGCACGTAGTGGTGACGGATGCATCCCTCCTGGGCTGGGGGGGCCACATGGGAGAGGCGGAGATCAGAGGCCTCTGGTCTCCGGCTGAGTCCCGGCTCCATATCAACCTTCTGGAGCTGCGGGCGATCCTGCTTGCACTGAAGGCATTCCTTCCCTCTGTCCGGGGAAGTGTAGTGCAGGTGTTCACGGACAACACCACCGCCATGTGGTACTGTAACAAACAGGGCGGGGTGGGGTCGTGGACCCTTTGTCAGGAGGCTCTGCGCCTCTGGCAATGGCTGGAACACCAGGGCGTCACCCTGGTGGTTCAACACCTGGCAGGTTCCCTGAACACCAGGGCGGACAAACTCAGCCGCCGGTGCATGATGGATCACGAATGGCGTCTGAACTCGGACGTAGCACAAGGCCTCTTTCAGCGATGGGGAGAGCCTTGGTTACATCTATTCGCCACCGAAGAGAACGTGCAATGTCATCAGTTCTGCGCGTTGGAATTTCCAAGGCGGCACTCGTTCGGAGACGCTTTTCGTCGCGAGTGGAGCTGCGGTCTATTTTACACCTTTCCGCCTATACCACTTTTGCCCAGAGTGCTGAAGAAGATCAGGCGCGACCGGGCCCAAGTCATCCTTGTGGCTCCGGACTGGGCACTAAGATACTGGTATCCTGAGCTACTCAGCATATCAGTCGATCCCCTGATTCGTCTGCCTCTTCAGGAGGACCTTCTGTCGCAGCAGCAGGGGACGGTCCTTCACCCGAACCTGTCCAGTCTCCACCTCCATGCGTGGAGATTGAGCGGCAACAGTTGAGGCCTTTTGACTTGCCTCCTGAGGTCTGTGATGTGATTCTGGCAGCCGGGCGTCCCTCCACAAAATCGGTATACGCCTGCAGGTGGAACAAATTTGTGGCATGGTGCACAGCGAAGGCTGTGGATCCCCTTTTTGCCCCTCTTTTAAAGGTTCTCCTCTTTCTTCTTTCTCTATCCCAGCAGGGCTCTGCTCAGGGCACTATCAAGGGCTACCTCTCTGCCATTTCAGCCTTTTTAAGTCTACCTGATCAGCCTTCTCTTTTCAAGTCCCCTGTTGTAAATAGATTCTTGAAGGGCATCACTTACATGTTTCCTCCTGTTCCTTTCGTGATGCCTCAATGGGAGTTGAACCTTGTTCTTACTTATTTGATGTGCGCTCCTTTCGAGCCACTGCACAATTGCCCTCTTGGTCTTCTCACTCTTAAGACTGCCTTCCTGGTTGCCATCACCTCTGCCAGGAGAGTGAGTGAGCTCGAGGCTTTTTCTTCCAAACCTCCTTTCCTTTCTGTCCTACCGGACAAAGTTGTCTTGAGAACGCATCCCTCTTTCCTGCCCAAGGTAGTCACAGTCTTCCACATCAGGCAGTCCATCACCTAGCCCACCTTCTTTCCGCCTTCGCATCCCTCGAAAGAGGAGGAGAGGCTCCACCATCTGGACCCAAAACGTGGGCTCTCATTCTCACACGCCAGTTCCGGGTGGACGACCAGCTCTTTGTTGGTTACGTGGGCGCTAAGAAGGGACGGGCGGTGCACAAATGGGCCATCTCTTTGGTGGGTCGTATTGTGCATCAAGGTATGTTACTCTTTGGCTAAAAAGGAGCCTCCTGTTGGGCTGAGGGCCCATTCCACTCGGGCCACGGGGGCTACTACTGACCTGGGTCGGGGAGTCCCCTTGCAGGACATCTGTCAGGCTGCTTCGTGGGCCTCGCTGCACACATTCGCTAGACACTACTGCCTAGAAAGCCAAGTCCTGAGAGATGGCTTTTTCGGCCGTTCTGTTCTCCAGGACTTTCTGGTGTGATCATTGGTTCGCAGACCCACCACCGGGGTTGGTATTGCTGGGGTATCTATTCTAAGGTAAGGAATCTAACATTAACCTGTTTCTTTCAGATGCACAAGTTACTTACCTTCGGTAACGATATATCTGTAAGAAACAGTAGTTAGTGTTAGATTCCTTACAGCCCCACCCATCCTCCCCGTTCTGCGAACTGATATCTAGGGTTAAGGTTCTTCCCTTTGAGGGCCCTAGTTTCATGGCACCAGTGTCGGTTTTTATCATGGCTCTGCGTTCCTGGCGCGGAAAAGCTGTGTATAAGAACTGACATCAGCGCACGAGGGCGGCATCTAAGTACTCCGACGTCATCCCGGCGCCAATGACGCCGACGACGGACGCGGAGCCGCAGACGACGCCTACCGATGCGCAGGGGTACTGCTACGCAAAACTTTCTTGATCCAGTCTGACGCCTGGGGAAATTCTAAGGTAAGGAATCTAACACTAACTACTGTTTCTTACAGATATATCGTTACCGAAGGTAAGTAACTTGTGCTTCACAACTTTAACGTTAAAAAAGCTTCTACTGTTCTGTTTGCGATAGATGCCTTAAGTATTCATGGACGTGCAGCCTGCATTTGACATTTCTGCTGGTTTAGTTGATACAGAGAACTATTTAGTAGAGTTACTTCAGTGGATGAAAATCAAATGAGTAAACTAAGATTTGGCCAAGCCAATTGAACCTCAATCATTCATAGATGGTGGCTCCTAAAATTTAACTTTGACCATGTTTCACTTGAATACAGACCTTGTTGACTTGCTCACTTGCTTGCTTAACATGTCCTTGAACATGAGGGTCTGTGTAGGAACGTAGGAACTGCTTTCATTATTACCCCCACTTTTTGTTGGTGTCTGTAAGTTTTTTTGACTAGTTTGACTGGGATCCTACTAATCGGGACCCCAGTCACTGTGCTTTCTCCCTAAATTGACTATGGTAGGTACTTCTGTACATCCACAGTTGGGTACTGGTGTACCTTTATAAGTCCCTAGTATATGGTACCTAGATACCCAGGGCATAGGTACCCCAGGGGTCTCTCATGGGCTGCAGCATGTATTGTGCCACCAATGAGGAATCACTCAAGCTGTGACTATAGGCCTGCCATTGCAGTCTGTGTAAGTTGGTACTCACACCAGTTCCAACAGATATGTTTCCTTATATCTGATGCCACTACTTTTTAAAGCTATAAATCACCCCTATGTTAGGCCTTTCAGTCCTGAAGGCAGGGTGTTTGGTTATAAGTGTGAGGGTACCCTTGTATGAGCAGGACACTTCCAACAAACCCAGGAGCCGATTCTGCAAACGTTATATGTTCGACCAGCCATTTTGATGCATCTAGTTGCTATCTGTCATCAAGCAATGGCTAACTACGTAGTGGCTGTGCCAAACCTGGGCATGTTTGGTATCATATCCCAACACTATTACCGTTGTTGGAGGTATGATTTGATTTGATTATAAAATGTATAGAGCGCGCGAATGCCCTGGAGCGTCTTGGCGCTTTGTCTGATGTGTGACTATAGGCTGTAGTGGAGCGATGGAAAAGTTAATGAACAGTGAAAAGCCATGTCTTTAATGCCTTTCGGAACAGTAGCAGCGATGGGATGTTTTTTTTATAGATAGTGGAATTTGGTTCCATGTCTTTGCTGCATGCAACAAAAAGCTTATAACCTGGAGGGCTCCTCCAGGAATCCACCCGTACTCCTGGTCACAACCTTACAGGGTCTGCCAACAAGCCAGAGCTGCTGCCGACCTCAGACACAATGCTGTCCTTCTGCTGCTGGAGTAGGGGAAGTTAGAACAAAAGGTTTCCTGTCACAGGGAAGTGTGACCAGCTCTCAGAGAGGATTTAGTGTATTGGGCTGGGGTAGGGGCGCTTGCCAGCGCCACCAGACTGCTGTGAAGGGCACATTTGGTGACCTTGCATACTCTAGTTTGAGCCAGTTCAGGGAGCCCTTGGTTCCTGCTCTGGTGTGAATCTGGACGAAGGACATGGGAGTATCCTCCCTTCTGTCTAGCCTCTCCTCTGGAAGGGACCTCTGAGTCGTCCTAACCTCCTTCCTAGGGTATTTAAGGGCTTACATGTGGTGGGTCCTCAGAGTTGTCGTGGGGCAAGACTCAAGCCTGAAACCACATCACTTTTCGATCGTCTTGACACTTGGACTTCTCCTGGAACCGAGACTGCATTAAGTGACTCCTGCTGCTCCTGCTCTCACTGTTCTGCAAGTCATCTTCTTCACCTGTGCTTCTTACCAAAATCTTCAACAGGCCTGTGGGCATCAAGGACACTCAAAGTAATCTCCCTTGGAGTGAAGGAGTCACTCCCCTGCATCTGCAGGCCCTGCAATGTAGCTGAACGGTGTTCTGCTCCTGACGTCCCCCCGTACTTCAAAAGACCCAGCAACACAGTTGGTGGTTCTTAAAGTCTGTTGAGGCCTGACCTGTCCTCTCTGCAATTTAGAGTTCAGTATCCCTCTTAGGAACCGCTGGGGCCAAACCCCTGTGTATCTCGTGGACTTGCTGTTGCCAAGGCTTTTTGGCTGTACACTCCAGAGATCTTTGTTTATTTTTATTTATTAATTGAATTTATAAGGCGCAACAGCTGCCCAAAAAGGGTTTCCCGGCCCCATGACTGACCAGGAGCAGAGATATAGCAGCGGTAAGGTGAAGTTATTGGTTAAATAGCCAGGTCTTAAGAGCTCTTCGGAAGCGGGTGTAGATGGTTTCGTTGCGGATAACAAGGGGAAGAGTATTCCAAAGGGACGGGCCGAGGTAGGAAGAAGATCTCCCAACCCCCCCAACCCCCCACCCCCCCCCCCCCCCCCCCCCACCCCCCATTCTGGCAAGTTTAAACCTGGGCACCATGAAGTTGCCCAGGGTTTCAGACCGCAAATGACGAGTGGGAGCATAGGGGCGAACAAGTCAAGTCAAGTCAAAGAATTTATATAGCGCACTACATACCCATAGGGTCTCAAGGCGCTTAGGGAGGGGAGGAGGATTACTTGTCAAATATCCATGTTTTAAGTTGCTTTCTGAATGCTAGGTGGTTCTGGGTAAGGCGAAGGTAAGTGGGGAGTGAGTTCCATGTTTTAGCTGCCAGGTATGAGAAGGATCTGCCTCCCATGGTGGTCTTGTTGATGCGAGGTACAGTGGCGAGGGCTTGGTTGGAAGAACGTAGTTGGCGGGAGGGGGTGTAGAAGGACAGTCGTGAGTTGAGGCATTCTGGTCCGATGTCGTAGAGTGATTTGTGTGCGTGGGTTAGCAGTCGGAAAGTGATCCTCTTATTGACGGGTAGCCAGTGGAGGTCTTTCAGGTGACCAGAGATGTGTTCGTTACGCGGGATGTCTAATATGATCCTGGCTGAGGCGTTTTGGATTCGTTGGAGTTTCTTCTGGAGTTTAGCGGTAGTACCTGCGTAGAGGGTGTTTCCGTAGTCCAGTCGGCTCGTGACCAGAGCATGGGTGACTGTTTTTCTGGTTTCGGTGGGGATCCAGCGAAATGTTTTTTTGAGCATGCAAAGAATGTTGAAGCAGGATGAGGATACGGCGCTGACTTGTCTATTCATTGAGAGTGAGGAATCCAGGATAACGCCTAGGTTCCGTGCGTGGTCTGTCGGGATGGGTGCTTTTCCAAGGGCTTCCGGCCACCAAGAGTCGTCCCATGCAGAGGGGGATGTACCTAAGATGAGGACTTCTGTTTTGTCTGAGTTCAGTTTCAGACGGCTGTGTTTCATCCATTCGGCAACTTCTTTCATTCCTTAGTTTTGGCGGTGGTGGGGTCATTGGTGAGAGAAAGGATCAGTTGAGTGTCATCCGCGTAGGAGATGATGTTGAGATTGTGTTGGCGAGCGATGGCCGCAAGGGGGCTCATGTATACGTTGAAGAGGGTGGGACTGAGTGAGGATCCTTGTGGTACGCCACAGATGACTTCAGTGGCCTCGGACTTGAATGGTGGAAGGCGGACTCTCTGGGTTCTTCCGGTGAGGAACGAGGTGATCCATTCAAGTGCTTTTCCTTGTATTCCGATGTTTCTGAGGGGTTGTAAAAGGGTGCTGTTGCAGACTGTGTCGAAGGCTGCAGAGAGGTCGAGGAGGATGAGGGCGACTGTGTCTCCATTGTCCAGTAGAGTTCGAATGTCGTCTGTTGCTGCGATGAGGGCGGTCTCAGTGCTGTGTTTTGCTCGGAAGCCAGATTGTGAGGAGTCGAGGGATTTGTTGGCTTCGAGGAAAGCGGCGAGCTGGTTGTTGACAGCTTTCTCGATGACTTTAACCGGGAAAGGAAGGAGCGATATGGGGCGGTAGTTTTTGAGTTCGGTGGGGTGGGATTGCAGGTACTGAGGTGCTGTGCCTATTTTGATTTTGAACATATAGCTCAGGGCTTTGAACTTGATGCTGTTCTTCACCCTCAGCCAATGTATATCACAGAGGTAACCAGAGATGGGGGAAGCTCTTGGAACTCTACAAAGAAGTATTGCTGCAGAGTTCAGTACCAGCTGTAGTCTATGGATCACTGCCTTATTGGAGCCTAGGTACAGGATGTTGCCGTAAACAAGCCATGAGGTGATGAGGGCATGGACCACTGTTTTTTGTGTTGCGGCTGGCTGGCACCCAGATGATCTTTCTGAGCCATTTTAAAATGGTAAAACATACTGCTGTAACCTTGACTGCTTGATGGTGCATGGTCAGTGAGTCGTCGATGGTTACGCCCAAGTTACAGACATGACTGGAGGGTCGCGAGAGAGCACCCATCTCGACTGGCCAGTGTAATGGACCTCAGAGATCTTTTTTCTCTTACCCAGGATCAGGACCTCGGTTTTTTTCAACATTTAGTTTAAGGTGACTGTGAGTCATCCAGTTAGCAATTTCACCGAAGCCTTGCTGAAGAATAGAGGGTGTGCAGGGGTCTGTGTTTGAGGGGGGAAAGATGATCTGGGAGTCGTCGGCATAGGTGAAAAGCGTCAGACCGGCTTGTTCCACAATGTCAGCTAAAGGCCTGACGTATAAGTTGAAGAGCAACGGGCTAAGGATAGAGCCCTGGGGTACGCCATAGGGTGATGAGTGGGTGTTAGAGCTGGCCGTGGCAGAGGAAATTTGAAAGGTGCAGTTGTCCAGAAAGGAGATAATCCAATCCAGGGCAGAGCCACGGATGCCTAAAGACTTCAGTGTGTTGATTAGTATGGGAGATAGTGTTGAACGACGCGCTGAGGTCCAGCAATATGAGCGCCACTGTCTCTCCGGCATCAAGATTATGACGCAGACTCTCAGTGACTCCCAGCGACTCCCAGCAATGTAGTCTCTGTGGAGAACCCGGCTCTGAATCCGGATTGGGAGGGGTGGAGGATTTTATTGGTTTCAGTGAACTATGAGAGGTGGAAGTGAATATGTCTCTCGAGAATTTTTGAGAAGGCTGGCGGAAGGGAGATTGGTCGGTAATTAGAAAGTGTGTCAGGGTCCGCAGTGAACTTCTCTAAGAGACGAGTCACCATTGCATGTTTCTAGTGTGAGGGGACTGTTGATTCAAGTAAGGAAGAATTCAGGGCATTTAGGAGGACAGGCAAATGGGGAGTCTCCAGCTGTTTCAGTATTGAAATTGGGAGAGGGTCTATGTGAGAGCCGGACTTTTAACTTTATCTAAAATGATTTTGAGGGAGTCAATATTAAGAGTGGGCCAGGAGTCTATGTAGGAGGTGCGGGTGTTAGGCTCCATGGGGGGTTCCGTGTGGGGAGTGACCATAAAGTCGGGAGGGGGTGTATTCTGGGGCAAGATTATGGATTGAGATTGCAGAGGCCTGCATGTGTGTGATCACTCTGCTTATCGCTTTTGCCTACCTGACAGAGTGCGTGGAGACGCTGCTGGCGCTTGCTCTGTGTCAGCCTCCTGAGGTTACTCTCTGCTGCCTTTACACCCACGCCTCGCGGCCCCCGCTCCGCGGGCGCCGCTCGTGGTCTACAGACTTGAAACGACGCCGGATTTTCTACAGCAGGGGGTCCTGCCACTGACCATCAACTCTCGGGACTGCGAGGACCAGCAGGCGCAGCGCGGCTCAACTCGCCGCAGCTGGTCCTCTTCCCGCCCCTCCCGCTGGAACTTGTTAACTGCGGGCTGAGAATCTCTGCGTGCTGTGATCACTCTGCTTATCGCTTTTGCCTACCTGACAGAGTGCGTGGAGACGCTGCTGGCGCTTGCTCTGTGTCAGCCTCCTGAGGTTACTCTCTGCTGCCTTTACACCCACGCCTCGCGGCCCCCGCTCCGCGGGCGCCGCTCGTGGTCTACAGACTTGAAACGACGCCGGATTTTCTACAGCAGGGGGTCCTGCCACTGACCATCAACTCTCGGGACTGCGAGGACCAGCAGGCGCAGCGCGGCTCAACTCGCCGCAGCTGGTCCTCTTCCCGCCTCTCCTGCTATTTATTCACCTCCATTGACGCGCTAGCGGGACGCGCGCGGAGCAAAGCGCGGAGCGAAGCCCGGGCAAAGGGCGGGCCCTCTGTGGCCCTCAGTGACCGAGGTAGGCCGGGCCGGGCCCGCTCTCTTTTAGTTTATATTTTTCATTGCTATCTTTTATCCTCTTCTGTGTCCATCTGAGGGGGAGGATTTTCTGATGCAAGAACTGTGATTGCTACACTGCTCCCTGGCCCTTCCTGTTTTGCCTGGTCGGTTCTAATCCCAGACTTTTATACGTTTTCAACTGTTTTTTATTTACTCTTATATTACGTTGGAAAATGTCTAAAACTTTACGATCAGGGAAGGTAGTGGGAGAAAAACCTGCCCGGAATGTAACTAACATGCGGACAAGAAACAAGTCAGTAAATTACCCACCTTTGAAAGGTCAATGTCAGTTATCCGAACTCTGGGATCTGTCTGGTATAAAAAAATCTCAAGATAAATCTTTACATCATCCAGATATTAAAGCCCCGGAAGTTCGCTTACCAGGTACCCCTGAGGGTCGATCTTCCCTGGTTCAGCAGGGGGCTCCCCAAACAATGGAAGGGGGGTCACCCACCCGGGATCTTACAGATGGGAAGCCGAGGATTATAAGTGAGCCAGCTCACATACCATCGATCCATGAGGTATTTCTGAATGACAGGCCGGAGGATGACTTGTCTGCGTCATCCACTGATTTGGAACTATGGGGTCGCTACGTAAGCCCTGTAAAAAGGGAATCTCTGGAGACATGTAAAGCTCAGGGGGGTGCCACCCCATCAGGGTTATTGTTGTATAGTAGCACCCCGTCGCTAAACAGACATGAATTATCTGACTTACTAAACTCCTCCAAGAGCCCTGACCTCAATCTCCTGGATAATAACTGCACTGCGGAAGCACGAGAAAAGCCGATCTCTGAGTCCATGATCGCGCTGGAACAACTCCTTGCTTCCATCTTGCAGCTTTTGGGGAAATTTGTGGGCAGCTCTGACTGTATCCTTGAATCAGTCACCCAAATCCTAAAGCTACTGCTGCTGAAAATACCGGACTTAAGCATTCCCTCCCCACGCGAGCCTGGACTATCTGTACCCGAGGGGAACGGTATTGCTATCAGTAGTAAATCAGCCAAGAAAAATGAAGAGCCGGATTTGGTGCCCATTAAGGAAAAGCCTCATACTGCAGCCTCTAACTGCATTAAGAATATAGTCTTGGAGATAGAGGAGGAGGAAAAGGTTCTGCCTGGCCCCAAAACGGCTCCGGAGTTATTTCCTATCTTTGTCCCGGATGGTGAAAAAGATCTCCCGACAAATAAACTTGAGGTCAATGAAGAGAAAAGAAAATATGGTAAACAAAAAAGCACCAAAGCCACTAAGAGGAAGCCTACTCGTAAATACAGAAAAAAGAAGCAACGGAGGATCATCTTCCAAAAATGCACAGAGGCAAGGGAGAATGAAACAAGGAATGGGGAATCCTTATCTACTTCCTTAAAAGTGGACATGGATGTGAACTTAACCACTTCAACCTCAGTGGAGGAGGAAAATGAACAAGGCAGCCTGCCCTTTCAGGAAGATTTTCCACAAATTGGGGGCTCTCTCCCAGGCTCACCTATTCGGAGTGCACTAGGTGGCTCAATTCCCCATCCATCTGGGAACTTAAACCCTCTTGCCCCCCCATTTGTGGTAACAATTGACTCTGAAAATTTGGGCCCTCTGGCTCGCCCCGTGAGTAGGCCAAAGGCCCCTGTGGATGTGCGAGTACTAGATTTTGTGCCATTATTTGATACTGACCTCTTGTTAAATAGAGCCTGGCTCCTTAAACGTTTTAGTGAAGTCGAATGTCTCTATCACATCCAGTCTAGAGACATAGACCTGGTGTCCCTGCTGGGTGGAAGTCGGGTTTTGGGTATTCGGGTGAAATTTTACTCCCCCATTATATCAAATCTGATATTAGAGCAGGCGGAAAATTTTCAACGCTTGGGTATTGATATCCTCCCTATATCCAGCTTTGGCAAGCCAAACGTTTTTGATAATCAGGGGTTGAGGGACGGTGAGCAAAATGGGGTTGCCTCTCCTCTGAGAGACCTGAAAATCTGGGTATCCAGAGGAAAACGTTCTGTTTCGCATGTGAAGCCCCTTCCACTAGTTGAGAATTCCACACTCAATGATGATAATAACCGGTGGAATTGGCTTCATAGTGCATTAACAATAAAAAATAAGGATAACCCCAAGTTGTTCCAACATCTTTAACCCAACTTTAAACGTAATTTCCTGGAACGCGGCCGGTTTTCATAACAGCCCGGAGAAAATGTCACTATTATCCACTTTAGAGGCTGATATATTGTGTATCCAGGAAACTTGGTGCATAGACAGGTTAATGCCATCAAAAGATTATTATGTCTTGGAAATACCGGCCGCGCCCTCAAAGAAAGGGCATGCTAGGGGGGGCCTCGCCTGTTTACTGTCAAATAAGTTTCAATGGAGATTTTCCCATTACATCGACTCCAGTAGACTTTTCCACACAATATTTTTAGAAAATATATTTTTTGATAATGTAAAATACCCTATGGTAATTTTTAATGTGTACATTCCGCCTGAGGAAGGCTTTAATGACAACTTGCAGCGGGTCCTCCAGCACATGGATAAGATAAAAAATTCACCTCCTTTTCCCACAATTTTACTTATCGGCGATTTGAATTGTAAAGTATCAAACGCTGGTCTAAAACTTTTTAGGAATAATGCGAAGGAGGAAGCATACCGCATCCCCCAGACACTTTTCCCGGAAGACTTAAAGACAAATAAAAGGGGGAAGATCTTATTAAAAGAACTAGCAATCGGGGATGGTATCATCTTAAATGGAAGACTCCCATCTGACGTCCCCGCAAATTATACCCATAAATCCCCCTTTGGGTCATCCATCTTGGACTATGCCATCGCCAGCTACGGTCTGTTTCCCCGGATTCTGGACTTACAGATCATCCCCACGATCCTGAGCGACCATAGCATATTATTAATATCAATTGCGCTAAACTCCTTGAATACGGCACCCTGGTCGTTAAAGGGCAAGGAGGTCACCTTCCACTCAACTACCGGAAGATGCTTCTGGAATAATGCTGCCATAAATGGAGTTCAGGAGCTATTGACCGATACCCTTAAAGTAATAGAACAGTGGAAAGGAAATGAAATAGTTTGTTTTGAGGAATTCATGTTAAAGATTCCTTTGAATGCTAAAAAATGTCTCCCACCTAGGAAAATAGGAGAGGTAGTCCCTCCGACTCTCAGTAATCTAAACAGGGATTTAAACAAACTGATCCGCGCACAGTACGTTGAAAGGGTTCCTGAACGAGGGAAAAATATTGCTAGGTTAAGAAGAAAGAGAAGCAGACTCAAGCTAAAAATCAAACGGGATAAGGAGGATGAAGTATGGATCAAACTAAGGGAATCCGCTGCACTTGGTAATATTAAAGACTTTTGGGCAATAATTGGGAAGGGATGTGGTACACGCCACGCCCCTATTCCCATAGCAATCTCTGAGGATATATGGTCCTCTCATATCCGGGAACTATATGCAGGGAATGGGATTTCAAGTACGGATAACCTCATCTATGCCACCCCTGATGACTCGGTTTTCTTTCCCTCTGAGAAAGAAATCGAGCTGGCTATAAAAAATATGCGTTCCTCTGGGGCCATGGGACCAGATGAGCTTCCGATGACGGTCCTAAAAAAGGACCCATCAACTTGGAGCAAAATCTTATTTCCCTTGTTTAGGGCATGTCATCTTTCCAAATGTGTTCCTGCATCATGGAGAGGAAGCATTCTGCTCCCTATCTTCAAGAAAGGGGCACGGGACTGTCCCGGTAACTATCGCATGATTGCGCTCCTCGACTCCATCGGAAAGGTCTTTGCGAAATGCCTCCTGAGTTCCCTGTCTGATTGGGTCGAGGAGCGAAATATCTTGCCGTTGGAACAGACTGGCTTCCGGAGGGAACACGGCACCCTGGACAACCTGACTGCCCTTCAGGTTATTACTGACAAATATGTCCAGGTGAGAGGGGGTGTCGTATACGCTGCCTTTATTGATTTCTCCACAGCGTTTGATAAAGTAGATCGGGGAACGCTGTGGAGAAAATTGGCGTCATTGGGTGTCCCTACTTCCCTGTTGGAACTGCTGCGGGCTCTGCACACTGAGACCTGGTGCAGAGTCTTAATGGGGGGTGAGAGGGGACTTTCGGCCAAAATTCCTTCCCAAAATGGCCTCAAACAGGGCTGCTTATTGGCGCCCCTGCTGTTCTCCTTATATACTACTGACCTCCCTGCTGTAGTGTCCCACAGTGAGGGGATTGCACCATTGATAGGAGGGGTGCCAATCGCCTGCCTGATGTATGCGGACGATGTTTTATTACTTGACTTAACTCCCGCAGGTTTAGCAAACCGGCTCCAGGCTCTGCAGGACTTTGCTGGGGTCCATTATATGAAGATTAACATCAATAAAAGTAAGGTGATGTGCATTGCTGGCAGGAAGAAATGCCGCTCGACAAACTTTGGTTGGGCTATCGGAGCTCATAGACTGGAGGTCGTAACTTGTTACACATTTCTAGGGAAAATAGTCTCGGCCAATATGAGTGAGTACCCGCATATAGAGCATTGCTCTCGCAAAGCTCTTGCCCACGGCAATGGATTAAAGTCTCTATACCTGGCAACGGGGAAAAGACATTTCTCTAGCCTCCTTGAAGTCTTTAAAGCTAAAATCCCCGCAACCATCTTATACGGTATAGAAATAATAGAGATAAAACTTTGGGCCTTTTGCCACAAGATTGAGGGAAAACTCCTAAGATCCCTCTCTTCTTTAAACAACGCCTGTCCGCTGGCCGCCTGCAGGTTGGATTTTGGACTCAGGAGTGCCTGGGTTCAGGGGCTGTGCGCCTTGATAAGGTGGGTAGCCAGTTTGGCCAGAGGAAGAGAGGGAACCCTGCGAGTCTTACTCAAAAAAGAACTTTTGGGCAATTTTAAGGAATTCTCCAAATTGGTCAGTAATTTTAGGAGGGCAGTCAAAATCCTCAGACTGGATGAAAGTGTACTCTTCTCCTATTCTCCCACGCAGTTAAAGCAGGTCCTTAAGGAGGCTTCGTGGGACTATTGTTTTTTAACTGATAAAGAAACAATCGGAGATAAAAAGAATGTGGAGCCACTCATCTCCTCCTATAGATTGAGACAGCCTCAACCGTACGCCCTGTGGAATTTACCACATGCGATTCGTAGATTTTGGTTCCTGTTACGGTACGACTTAATCCCCCTTAACGTGCTGCTATCCAAATGGCATGGTACTTCACCGTTGTGCAATCTATGTAAATTGAATAACCAGGACTGTATGCACGTACTTCTGATTTGTCCTATGTTACGTAGCTTGCGCAACCGCTGGCTTAAAGTAATTTGTCTACGTCTCAGCATCGTCACTTTACAAGATTTCCTGAATGCACTTTATTGCCCACCGAATGAAATGTTTTGTGCCTATATTTTTAACTTTTTTAAAGGATTTTTAGCTATTTATTAATGTCTCCTGAAGATTGTGCCGACTCGGCCATGCGGGACTGGGGGTCTGCAGTGTTGTTGTCACGGTTTGAATTTTATGTATTATTACCTTTGCATTTGTGATGATTTTTGTTGCTTGTTTGTACATGTTTATGTGGCCCTCTTTGAGAGCCAAAACATAATAAATAAATTTGATTTGTGTGAATTAGCGATTTCTAGAAAAATGTTTTCGATCTTGTGCGTGAGACATTTGTTTAAGGGCAAAGGATTACCTATAGTCTTTGAGCCAGCAAGTTCTTTCGCTAGTCCAAAGAGTGTTTTTGAGCAGTTAGCAGCTTCAGAGATGGTTTTTGCAACGAAACTAGCCCTAGCTGAGTTGCAGAGGTTGTGGTATAATTTTCTCGCCTTAATGTAGGTGTTTTAGGGATCAGGCGCATAGTCTTTCCGCCAGCTCCATTCTAGTGCTTTACATTTGGATTTTTCTTTCTTTAACGTATCGTTAAACCATGGGGCTGGAGGTCAATGGTAGTTTATTATTTATTAGAGAGGGGAAGGCAGGAGTCTGTAGCGTTAGAAAGCCAATTGTGACCATTTGTGGAAAGTGCATTAACCTGTTGGTTAGCTGAGGGTACATTTGTCCCAAAAATGTAGTTTAAGGCATTTAAATCAAGTTTTTCCACTTTCTTTTAGGAATTTTAAGAGATGGGAATGACGGAGTAGAGGAGATTGGGGGAGCGAGTTTAAATTTGGATAGAAAGTGGTCAGACCAGCAAATGGGCACTGCAGGGGCACATTGAATGTGTGGGAGGCTAGAAAAGATAGGGTCTAGCAGGTGACCTGCTTTATGTGTTGGGCCGGAGTTAAGTAAAATAATGTTCATGTTCATCTTTGGGCTACAAGAAGCTTCAGCCGCCACCACCTCTTCCTGCCAAGTACAGCGTCCTCGCCGTATCTTCTGCACCATGGACCTTCCTTCTTGGTGAGCTGCTTAAGGTCCTCTTGCGACTCATGTGCCTTCGGAATCATCCGACATCAGTCGGCATTGCTCTTCCGTGCCTCCTGGTCATCTCTAAGTGGCATAGACTCTGTCCCCTCTGCTCACTGGTACTCCTCTCAAAGAATACACCAAACTCTTGCACAGTCTTCTCCAGCTGCATTTTTCCTGAAGTCCTCCATTGTGATCTACAGCAGTTTCCGACGTCACTTCACACCAATGCATCATGCTTCGTGGTGTAGGTGTCATGGTTCCTGGGAAATCCACGGGTGCAGTGTCTCCAACCTTCTGTCTTCAACAGGGTTCCTGCAGGGTCCTCTGGCAAGGTTCCTTAATCTCCGAAACTGCAACTGTGACTTTCCCATTGACTTCTGTTGGACACACTGCTATGTTTCTGCTCTGCATTCAGCCTCCTTGGAGTTCCTGGGTACTTACCTTGGCTGGTTCCAGGTGTCCCCAGCTCTGCTGAGTCTCCTTGTCCAAGTCCCACGACGGTTACAGTTTGCATTCCACTTTTTTATTATATGGTATTGTGTCCCCCTGGAGACCCCACTGTGTTTTGTGCTTACTTACCTGATTGCAATTGAAGTATTGTTGTGTATTCATCTTGATAGCTCTGGGTAGGAGATACACCAATGTGTTAGTGAGTGTTGTGTAATAAATAGACATATTTTTATATATACATTGTGTGGTTTTTTTTCTTTTAACTTATACAATATGATGAGTTCTGGTAAAACAAGCTGCTTAACTCTCCTTCAAGATAAGCCTGGAGGCTGCTCACCACAGCTACTACTTTGAGAGCTTTCAAAGGTTATCAAAAACCAAAATCACCTTAAGGGTTGCCTGGATTTTTGCAATGTGCTTCACTTAAATAGGTGTGCACCGTATACTGAGGCAGCCTCCTACAGTCTGTTACAGATGATTTGTCTGTCATGGTTGCAGAACAGGCCACCAGATCTGTTGACTAGTTTCATTAATATTATCCTGCGGTTGGTTGGGAATCTAGTCCAGAAAGGTCTCAATTTTGGCAAGATCAAGGGATATCTAGAAGCAATCCCTACATGCATTTACTCACAAGGGGGAGGTTCTCTTTAAAAAAAAAGAACAATTGGTATTACATTTGTTAAAGGGTTGTAAAATACCTTTACTGCTTTGCAATTCATTGTTTTCCAGTGGAATTTCAATCTAATTCTCTGTTATGTTATGGTCAAGACTTTCAAACTTTTACACATGTGTAAAAGGATGTTTCTTGCTTGGAAAACAGCCTTAATGATAGCAATTTCGGCTAGCAGAGGTAATGAAATTCAAGCTTGTCAGATACCCCAGTACTCTTTTTCCAGTTTTACATAGCAGTTGGAAGGTTAAAAGTTAACTTTTTTTGTTTTACCGAAGGTTACCTCAGACTTTCACGTCTCAGATAATATATCTGGCTTTGTTTTCCTCATTCACATCATAGGAAGAGGAGATGCTGCATTTTCTTGGCTCACCAAAGGCATTAAGCCATTACATTTGCAGAAGTAAATATTTCAGGATTGTTGATAATTTCCTGGTGGCCTTTTCGGTGAACAGAAATAGACTGTGTCCCGTGGATCCGTCTCATGGTAGACGATTGTTATAACGTGCCAAATAAATTTGCACAGGAAAGATTCAGGGCTCATAATACAAAAGGTATCACAGGTACGTCGGCATTCCTGCGGGGGAGTTCCAGTTAAAGAAATGTGTAATTCTACAACATGGTCATCAGGTAATTCTTTTGCTAAAGAATATTGAGAGCGTTGTGGCTGACTGGATACCTACCTACTTTGTTGAATGATTCTTCGGTCCTCCTTGATTTCAGCATGCATCCATCTACCCACCTCCTTTAGGCTGCTTTGTCTATGAAATCTGCCAGAGCTTAAGCTATTATTAGAAAGATTGTTACATTCAATAACATTTTTATAACTGCCCATTTTGTAAACCCACCGGCGTCCCTTTTGAAAGACTTAATTACTGCATTTTTTGTAAATTTGTATCTGATGCCCAACGACTCTGTTGTGTCATGGGTGATTCTGGACAGAACTGGTGTCCTCGGAGCTCATGGCCCTTCCATTCTGGTGACTTGTCGCGATGCAGTCAGGACATCCAGTGGCCCTGCTCCACGTCGTTGACAGGTCTAGGCTCTCGCCTGCTCATGCTCATCCAAGGAGTGTGCTGGAGCTCTCCCCAACTAATCTGATACAACCCGACCAAAGGAAAGACCTTGGTAGAAATGTCACTCAAGTGAACGCTGCACTGTTGAAGGGATCTAGGACCTCTTCACCCTACGCATGTAATGTGTGCCGCAAACGCCAAGTACAGCTTTACTGGAAGGGATGTTAAGCATGGGGGACATGGTTTGTGTTGAACCGTTCCAAGTACCATGCTAACAGTGCTTTCTTCCACCCTAGTTTTTAGTTGTAGATTCTTAATAGCAAAAGAAATACAGTGTTAACTCTCTCATGTTCTTGGCGCTCCCTCGGTGTATGTGGACCCCCTCCAACGAGTAATGACTTTTACTCTGGACCATGCGCTGTGTCTGTGGTTGCTACCTTTGCTTCCAGAGCTACTGCCCATTACTATCATTGTAAAAAGACAAGTTTGCATTAGTGACCATCCAGTGCATCATGCAGGGCTACCAGCAGCGAGGTCATACCCCACATTACAATCATAAAAATGCCTTCCTGTGCAATGATTTAGTAACCAAAGAATGTCCCCTGGGGGTCTCATTCTAGGATAGCTCTGTGGCAAAACATTTACTACCCATTCCACTATAACTAACAATGAAATAAGTTATAGGTACTGGATGCCAAGCACATTACATCAGCAGTGTCTCACCAAACCAGCATGAAATATCTCAGCAGTATTAAATATTAAATATATTTTGGCAATACGGTTTCAGGCATCAGTGTGTCAGTTTCTGAAAGCACACCAGTTTGCGGTGAAATGTAGACTTTGGGGCATTTTAATGTAATTCAATCGACCTTAAGCTGTTTATATTAGGAAAACATGATTTATACACTGATATCTGAGCTTTGTTATCTTCATTAAATATATTTAGGTATACACGCTCATGTTCTTAAGTGAAATTCATTGTACCAAGAATACCCACAGTGTGTAGAAAGGCCAGCCTTATGCAAAGGGTGGACTCTGCTGGACCAGGTGTGGACACTAGTATATCAGAGATGGGCACTGTTAGGTCAGGGGTGGGCATGATGATATGGTCAGAGATGGACACTATTAGGTCAGGCGATGGGTATGATTAGGTTAGACATGGACAGTGTTAGGCCAGGGGTGGAAACGATTAGGACAGAGGTGGACATGATTAGGACCTAGATGGACACTGTTAGGCCCGGGGTGGGCAAGATTAGGTCAGAGACGGACACTGTTAGGACAAAGGTGGACACTGTTAGGCCAGGGGTGGGCACGATTAGGACAGAGGTAGACACTGTTAGGCATGGGGTGGACAGAATTAGGTCAGAGATGGACACTGTTAGGCCAGGGGTGGGTACGATTAGAACTGAGATGGACACTGTTAGTCCAGGGGTGGATACGATTCTTTCAGAGATGTACACTGTTACTCCAGGGGTGGGCACGATTACGTCACCAATGGACTCTGATAGGCCAGAGGTGGACACGATTCGTTCAGAGAGGGACACTGTTAGGTCAGGGGTGGGCATGATTAGCACAAGAATTCCCCCAATATCTCTAGAATAACTACCATGATTAAAACAGTGGTATTTTTTATGTCTGGCATTTCCGTGATAAAGCCAGTGATGCCTGCAGTATGCCAAGAATTGTCGCTAGTTGCAATCAGTGGCTTTAATTATTGGGTTTCCTAATGTGCTCTTGCATGAGACTCTACTTTGTCCCTTGTCCGTCTCAGATTTGGAATCATTGTGCGTTGCTACAAGAGTGACCTGCTATCTTACCTCCTGCTGACATTTAAAATTGTTTCGACACATTTGGATGCCCTGTGCTGTATTCTCCCATTTTGAGAAAAGACTCTGTAAAGTCTTAATATATCAATGAATAATTAATTATTTCATGCATACAGGTAGCTTCTTCACATTTGTTTGTTTACCACTCATTCTTGTATACTAATAGTCTTCGGGAGGGGAAGTGTTTTGAATCTTTGGTGGAGGGATGTTTAACAATCAACTGTGGACATGGAGACGTTTATGGCTGCGGATAACTCTGGGGTTGGCAGGGAGTGGTCATGTTTGTATCCATTGAACCTAAGACAGGTCCACCAGTGAGAAGGGAATCTTCAAGCTTCAGGTTCTCCACCAGAGTAGACTTGAGTGAGCGAGCGTTCATGTGATGTTTCCAGTGCTTGCTTGATGTCGGACAGCATGCTTGTTGTAACAAATCCATAGGATCCTTGATTTCCATATCCCCAGTTCTCATAAAACAATTTGCCTACTCATACTGTCATCATTCATGTGGCTCTTTAGCTCTGAGATGACTGGCGGAAGTGTGCGGAGCAGCCTGTACAGGTTTTGGGTGTATCCATTGTGCACAAAGCAATCCATAAAGCATTTCTGATAGCACAATTCTTCCTAGGTCTGTTTTTCTCTTTATTCTAACATGTCTTTGTGTTGTTTTTGTGTTTAGTTTCAGCAAACATCAGAGCATGCACTGTTCTCTTGCTCTGTGGTGGACGTGTTCACTCAGCTAAACCAAAGCTTTGAGATCATTAAGAAGCTGGAGTGTCCAGACCCCGTGATTGTTGCCCACTACATGAGAAGATTTGCCAAGGTAACACGCCTTACGTGATGCCGCTCTATTCTAAGTAGACTATATTGTTTCAGACAGAAAACTAAATTAATCTCTTGATCAGGATAATACTCAAGACTAGAATATACATCAGTGTCCTAAATCACAGTTCAGAAGACATAGAGAGAGCAGTCCAGTGTACTCGTATGGAAATTGTCACTGGGCCGTATCCTTGGCTTGGTACTGTTGTTTATCTCTAGTGTACCAGGGTGTCAAACACAATTATACTTCTGTTAGTTTACTCCTTTTGTACACTCGACTCTTCTTTAGTGGGTGGTATTCTTCACAGATGTCAGTGCCCAGATTTCTTTGTTGAATTCCCAGTGAAGTACAACTGCTGGCAGGATAGCTCTACCATTTATGCTGCTTCAGGATCTCTGATGCGAAGTCAGATCCGAACAAAGTCTAAGCTTTGGTTCAAACTCTCGATTCAGGACCGAGAGTGTTTTCCTAAGCTTTTCTCAAAGGTAGAGTTAGGTCTAGGTGGCAACCTGTCATTAATTTTCACCGAAATCAGATTCACTGGTATAAGTTCTGATTATCAGTTAATACCCAGCTTAACACAAAGGCAGGGAGAGGAAATCATGGCAGGCACAAGCGGGCTGGGGGTTTGTGAATTATTTTCTGCCATCCTACCAAAGACCTGCAGAATTCTCTTTGACGGAGACCGTGACAACAGGGACCAAGCTGGAATGTCCACAGGAATAACAAACGCAACCTGAAGTAGAACCAAATATGAATTCAAGCACTCCACTGTTCTTTATTTGGAAACCATCTCCAATGCAAATACTTTTCCATTCAGGCAGACACATGCTTCATACGCAACACCCACCTCGCCACACACCTTGTAGTTGGAAGACCAGTTATAGGGGATGGGATAGGTGAGAGCTGGTAGGGTGTCTCCCTTCCAGGAATGCAGGTAAGAACCTCTCTATTCTTACATTATAATAACCAGCTGCCAGTTAACATCAGTCAATACATATCCTGTATGATGCAACAGTAACCTATCTCGACTGGGTAAGCAATGGCCAGCACAGCAGATGGTTTGCTGTCTGACATCTGCAAGAATCATGGAGTATCTCTGTTGTATCACTGTTTATCCACTCGACTGGCCGGTGGAACAGCCCACTGCAGCCCATACATGACATTTAGCTTCCTTATCTCGGCCTTACTTGAAAGATAAGTAAACTAAATGGATGCAGCTAAGTATAGCATAGGGACGAGTGCGTGTACTTCATTGCTGACTGACACTGTCACAGACTACAGTTCTGTGACCAGCAAACTATTGGTTCTATTGAAAGTGACCATTTGGCGGAGACCAACAGAAAAGGAGACTTTGTCACAGCTGCCATTGCATCTTCATTTACCATGGCAACAATCACGTTCTCCACAGCAGTTCCATATTGAATTCATTCTTTAATATAAGGTATTTGCCTGCCAAATGTCATTGCTTCAGAGAGACAGCATTATTAGCCAGTATTCTTCAATGACATGTTTGGAATGCAGAACATATCAATGTTTTGTTGTCCACTACTACCACCAGATTGGTAGCTTCGGAGCTCTTACAGTGGGAACAAATGGATGGACTGCAGCAATCCCAATGTAGCCGAACAACACAATAGCCCTTCCACTCGATAGTCGAATAGTCCCACCAAAGAAATGAGTGATGTCACGGCTTTAGGTGCAAAAACATCCGAAACCTGAGGGATAATCCTATCATGGGCATCTGCCCGGTGGACTAGGATAGGGCTGGTTTCTCACTTGTTACTCAGTTTGGGAAACTCCATATCTGATGATATTAAATCTCCCATCAACATTGTCACCTTCTTTGCAGGGGTTATTAGTTATTTATGGCTATGAGGCATTCCGGGAGTCTTCTTCTATCCTAGTCATTCTATAGCTTCAGCTGGGTGTCATCAGCCTATTTATTAAGCTTGAACCAAGTGAAGGAATGTTGTGACTGTTTGAAACACGTACTCGGAACCAAAAGCAATAGACCTCAGGCCTGCGGTAATCCACAAGCAATTCTTTCTGGGGAGGTTGGTGTGGCATTGTTGCACTGTAAGCCGTCGCATAGCAAAGATTGCCCCCAGTCCACCTCCCTCACTCTCCCTGGATCTTCTGACTCTAGTGAGACATGAACGTTCATGGAATGAGGGAAGGGAAGAGGTGCCCTTCATGTACCCTGTGACATCAAGGCTGGCCACAGTGTGCAGTGCAAGTGCAACACCTGGGACATCAGTGCGACATTCCATGCCCTGGCAACATGTAAACAGGTTCTAGTGCCAAATATATACAATCTGCAGATTCTTATGTTCATGCATCTTATTTCAGTAGGCGTACCATGTTTACTACATTGCCATCAATCATAGAATTTAAACAAGACGCAGTGGCCGAGGCTCCTAATAGGCGTGCTTGCAAACTGTCCAGATATCAGCATTCCTTGTAACAATTGGAAGAAAATGCTATTGGTTTATGCGAGATGTGCAGGCTGAAGGAGTGTAAACACAGATTAATTGAGGGCCCTTTCCTTAATGTATGCGATTTTTACTTTTTAATGTATTTTCCGAAGTCCGAACCACAGCTGTTAAGCAATAAAAATTAGCATCTTCCATTAACAAATGCTAATAGTAGATGTTAACCGCAAGTACAGCTTCTGTGCTGCTATTTTTCAATGTTGCTTGGAATTGTCGGATTGTCCTGCACCACAGATGTTGATGACTCCTCAATGGGTGGGAAAAGCACTTTCACTCCTAAATCAGAGGAATAAGCTGATGTTTGCTGTAATAGGGCAATTGCTGGAATGTGTAATGTCTACTTTATTTGCTGTTTCCTGATATCCAATGCTTTTGTTTTTCAATTAAAAAACTGCACACACCTTCCCAATATGGTAGAAATTGATTCTAGTTTGTAGATTGGCTGAATGTGTTAGTGGTGCCCAAGAACTTGCACGGTATGACAGTGTTGTGATATTTTGGATGTGGTGGAGTTCTGGAGGCGCTCTTTTGGTTGTTTGCTTCTGGTCTAAGACCGTTTCTTGTCAGACAACATGCCAGCTCAGATGGTTGGCTAGCTGTAATGCTTTTTGAGTCTTAGGGTTTGTAAAACCAGCTTTCAGATCCCACTCACCATTCGTTTTTCGTCATAGAATAGATGATGTGTCAGCTTGTTTAGTCCCGAAAGGAATACATTTGTTAATAAGCAGACAGTGGTATTTGTACCTGATGTCTTGCATTTGCTTTGATGTGGAATTGTGCAGACCTTGCTGGAGAAACACCACTCTGCCATCTGGCTGGGTTCACGCTCCACAAATACCACTGTGTATACGCTTCAACAACTATCTATCTAAACTAGCTTCACATTATAGGGATTTCAAAGGCTGCAGTGTGATCTACCTTTCCTCTCTGAGTATGTCATGATTCATTTTATAAAAAGATGTCAGCGACTTGTCACTGATATTCTGCGTCTAGGGCGGTCCTTCTAGTACCTCGATAATGAGTCCTTCCCTCCTCACTCCTGTGCATTAGTCAGTCGTGGGTTAATGATCAGGGTTTCGTAAGCCAATGTCCATGTGTAGCAGCCAATAGTTAGATAAGAGTTAGAGTACAAAGCGTCCTTGGTCATTTTGAATATGATGAAAGAAAAAGACCCAGAGAGCGTCTGTTATTGGAAAGTAGCATCTGATCTATCTAGTGCACATCCTGTCCAGGACTGAAGTGTCTGCTTCCGTTTCCTAACCTATCTCAGATCAATTAGCAGGAAAATGGGGGGGGGGGGGTGGTTGTGTAGTCTCATTCCAAAGTTTGTATGATTTGAAATTGTACAGAATTTAAATTAGGAATGTGTCCTTTGCACATACCCTGAGGAAACATTCTCATCCATGTTATGACGTTGTAGTTTCACTTATTGTTCTTTTTAGTACTTCGGTAGCACCTTTTTGGTTTCTAATGGGACAGCTGAGCAGTAGTGTGTGACTCTACTACCTACAAAAGTAGATAAGCTCACCTCAGCCTAGAGCATGATGGGCAATGATTCTTCAGATTGAACTGTGACTAGACTCTGTGCAGTGTTTTGTTTGGGTTATTGTAGTTAGAATCAGCCCTGATGTGAAGTCTATTTGACTGGACTGACGTTGCTTCATACGTAATTAAATGCTTATTGAATGGCTGATATTGAGTGCGTATTTTTATCATAAATCAGATGTAAACATGCCACATTTTTCTGGGACCTTACTCACCCTGTGTTTGTAAGGAGCTGATTCCTGTGGTTCTATATCACTGGCAATACTTCACATTGAGCCTTCCCATAGTCATCGTATTGATCATGGCAACTGACCCCCACTCGTTGTACACAATTTGGAGCTTTAGCCGTACTTTTATTCCTTAACTTGAAGCCTCGCCCATACTCGCTGTGTGCTTACACTGGTGTTGTGTTCTCATCTCTTTACAGACCATCAGTAAAGTGCTGCTGCAGTATGCAGAGATCCTCTCCAAGAGCTTCCAATCGTACTGCTTCAAGGAGAAACTGGTGAGTGCCCTGAAGGACGTCCATGCCTACACTGCAGATCATCCTAGTGAGTCTGCACATAGACATGCCTAGAAGCAGGGACACGTTATCATCCCACTGAAGTCCTGATGCTTATTTAAACAAATCTGTTCACATGAATAATGATTTAAATCCCTCTGAACTGCTCCTGCTTGTGTTACATGCAGAAACTATTAACCAATCAGGAGCAATCAATTATGATAGCAGTATCAGTGTAGTAGTAGTAATGATTCCAGGAGTGGTTGTTGCTGCTGTAATAGATATTGTTATTAATATTGTCAATGCTGTGATCTGCTGTCACATCGTGAAGTGAAGCCTGTGCCTTGGTTACGCAGTGTAACCACGCTCTGAATTGGATCTCTGTCAGAACATGATGTTTTGTTGTACTTTGTTCCATAGTATGAATCACTAACAGGAGGGCTCTGCAGCTGCTGGTTGTAATTCTGGGCTAATGAAAGGCAATGTTACCAATGCACAGAGATTGTTTGGGAAGACTGGTTCACTGGGGTAAGAACAGCCTGTTCTACCAACACCTGGTGTACATTATGAGGTCATATCACTTAGTGCTTTCTCCCAGTGCCTGAATCGTACATGATCCTTTTCTTCAGTATTAATCCTGCTTCTCATCATTGTGATGAAAGCGGAGGCACCACTGCTCCTACTTTACTCCCCTATGTTCACCATTTACTACACCCATCCACCCTCGCACCCCAGCACATAGATGTCTGTGAGGTAGTGATGTATTGATATATTTTCCAGATAACGCTAGAATACCGAGTTCGGTTCCTGGACCCCTGGCAATACTCAGTCAATGTGCCAACCTGAGACAGAAAAATAGCTGGACTGCAACGACCCCACAACCCTCTGAGCAATATTTGAGTGAGAAGTGTTTCAGATGACGATCAATGTCCTGAGACATCACAGGGATAGTTAGTGGAACCCAAAGCCTCTTTCATTATGGAATACTACACTCAAGGAAACAAAGGATACATTTTAAGATCAAAATCCCATCCGAGTGCACATGACATGAATTGTAATAACAATGAAGTCTAACAGAATGCCAACAGTAACGTTTTCTAAAAGTATAACAAGAAAAATTCCAACATATTTGATGTATATTGTTATAGCAATTGATTGAAAAAGAGAGCGGGGAATGGGGTTTAAGCACAATTGCACCTATCCAAAGTGCTGCTTTGTGTAATTTTTTAGGTGCCACGGACCGGAGATTCAAAAGCCCCTAAATCTCCTAAGACAGAAACTGTCTTATTCACAAATATAACACAACTTGGTCCAGCACACAAATGATATTACAAAATTTCAACAGTAACCACAATCATTGTGTACAGATATAAATCAGCGATAGCAGAATCATGGACGTTGTTTGTAGCACATTCTTTATTTTTTCTTCAGTTAAAAAGACTGTAGCCGTAGCCAACGCGTTTCGTCCTTCACGGACTTCTTCAGGGCTACAAATAACACATATACACATGACAGTTATTATACATGAATTTACACTATTTACAATAAAAACATCTTTGTATTTGACACCTTACAACACACCTGATTACATTTCGTACAATTTATACAATATTTACAAAGAAACTCAATGATAATACATAGTCTTACAAATCACAGGTCATTTCTATAGCATTCCACTGATACTGCTTTATTTGTTACAAGTTGCTCAAACATGAATTATTAAAATCGGTCGGCAGAAAGAACCAATAAACCGTATTATTTTCATTCTCAAAGGTTTAATGGGTTGATAAACCTCATTATATTTATTCTCAAAGGTTTGGTGGGTTCTCTACAGATGCTACAACAGTTTCCCTTTTAAATACCTAGTTGAAGAAAGTTAGCTTACCAGAAAATGAGCTTGTTTTTTAATGTTCTAATGAGGAAGAATTAATTCTTGATTAGACCCTGACCACGAAGTACATGGGGTAAGTACATATATAAATCAATCCAGAGATTATGATGCATACCTTACATACGTTCCTTTCTTTTTCTTTCAGAGAATGGGAAATTGCTCTTACGCTGTGAATTCAGTTCTTATTTGTATATTCAATTGTTACTATGCTATATAAAAGGAGAGAGAATTTTTACCTGCAAACAATTTATTATGCATATTCTCCAGTGCAATCAGAGCCATAATGCAAATTTTATCCATATTTATTTTAATTTTTTTTATTATTTTCGAATTATATCTATTAAACCATACATGGCATCCAATATCTGTTCCTCCTATGTTACCCTAGGACAGTTTCCTAGGAGCAGAAATCTGGGTACAAGAGAATAATTTAAAATTTATGCTAATCAACTTTTTATTTTACTCTGTTCAGTCTCTCTCATATAAAGAAAAATAAATCATTTAAATCCCCTTTGTTTTGACCATACTCGACTTCTTTAAACAATGAGAGACCATCCCATGGCTTAATTTGCCCACGATCACCAATAATAAAAACCTTCTAAGATAGATGCTTGACATCAGCTCTCCTTATTATGGTAGCGCCATCTTGAAATGCCCATTTTTAATTGACTTGGATCTAAAACATTCTCATTACTTTCGTACCAGTTATCGCCGTTTAATCAAAGAGGCTTCACCCACAATCTAATATTCGTGAGCTTCTAAAAATATTTATTAAAGACTATAGGACTATCCTTCGATATTACGTTATACGATTACTCAAGTACCTCTAAAGAAAGGTATTTACAAAGATACCCTCTGTTACTCACTTCTAGGTTAAGTAAGCGGCCGGCTCCATGGTGTGACGTCCTTCGTAGTAAAATACGAAAGGACAAGCAGTGACGCCATTTTATAGTTCGTGGTATGCACCTGGCTTAAGTATATAGAGCTGACCGCTTGGTGATTTTATTTTTAACACGCAAGGCCACATGTTAGAAGCCTCGTAATCTCGCTCCTGACGCATGTTTGCTTCAATTGGGTGTTTTTAATATTGTACTGTTTGTGATTTAAAACTGCATATTTGTTTGTTTGGCACTTACTTATTGACTCCCCGGTCCACCGCTGCCTGCAGTTTGAGTTGAGGGAAGCCAATGCCGGCAAGTTGACTCACTTCCGGTCCCCTCAGCGCGATGGTTAGCAGGCTAGTCTGCCGCCAAACCACTATATAAACACGCCGGCCAGGAAGCTCGCCCTTGGATAGAGCTGACCGCTTGGTGATTTTATTTTTGACACGGAAGGCCACATGTTAGGATTCTCGAAATCTCGCTCACGATGCATGTTTGCTTCAATTGGGTGTTTTTAAATCTTATACTGTTTGTGATTTAAAAATGCATATTTGTTTGTTTGGCACTTCTTATTGACTCCCCCGGTCCACCGCTGCCTGCAGTTTGAGTGGAGGGAAGCCAATACCGGCAAGTAGACTCACTTCCGGTCCCCTTAGCGCGATGGTTAGCAGGCTAGTCTGCCGCCAAACCACTATATAAACACCATGCTACCAGTCACGCGCAGCGGACGCACGCAGTGGGCGCGCCGATGGCGCGCCAAAGGCAAGCCCGTCTGCGCCCGTCCGCGCCTGCACCAGGCTTAGGGCCACCCCCCCTGCCGGTTCTATACAAGAGCATCAACAATACAAGCTTACATATAAACCTGAGCATTTAAAAGCCTTTAATAAGTCTTCTCATAAATGCAACCCCATCGACTTTGGCCAATTAAATTACTCCCCCTTTACCTGCCCTACTTGCCCTCTTCTTTTAATGAAAAACCCTCACTTACAATGCCTCATTAAAGACAAACAAAATGAAGTGCCAAAAATTGTTCGATCAGCTCTTAATAATGTAAGATCATTACCGAAACATAAATATGAAATTGCTAATTTCATAGAAACTGGAACTTAGATATCCTTTTTTTCACTGAAACGTGGGGAGACCCTTCCTGTGGACCCAACTTTACCACAGCTTCTCCCGAAGGTTATACAAATACCAGATGTGATAGGCTTTTAAAAAAAGGAGGAGGCATAGCCATAATATATCGTAACAACTACACACTGCAAATAGAGCCCATACCTACTACTTCATGTGAAGCAATTAACTTTACCTTTTTACCCCCCTATTCCAGTTCATTCAGAGGCATTCTCTTATACTGCCCCCCAGGTCCACACACTACGTTCCTTTCATCTTTGAGCCACCTCCTAGAACCCATAGCAGGGGAAAATAACTTCACCATTTTGGGAGATTTTAACTTCCATCTGGAAGCCCTAGATATTTCAGATACAACAGTCCTTCTGACCGAAATGGAAGCAGTAGGCCTAACACAATTAGTCCATTCTCCTACGCATTCTGCGGGTCATACGCTGGATGGAATATTCTCAAACCTTAATTCACTCTCCATAGAGAACACCCTTCCACTAACTTGGACTGACCACTCTGCAATACTTTTTAATATCACCACGCCCCCCCACACTATATCCGCCAATTCCACTAAATTTAAAGCTTGGAAAAGCATCGATCTGGCCGAATTTAACCTTAAATTGCATACCAGTCAGAAAGTTAACATCTCAGATCCAGAATTAGCAGCTATTACACACACTAACTGGCTTCGGAATATAATAGACACCACAGTCCCTACTAAAAAAAGATCCAACAATAGAATATCTAATTCGACTCCCTGGTTTAATCAGAGCCTTAGGCTTGAAAAACAAAGCTGTAGACGGCAAGAACGGAAATGGAGCCAAAACTACAATCCGGACTAAAAATCCTGTTACAAACAAAAATTAACTAAATACAAACAAATGATCATCTCTGAAGAAAGCAAATTCTACAACAATCAAATTAATTCAGCACAGATTCAGGTAAACAACTATACCAGGTTGTCACAAGAGCTAGCATTATGACAGGCTGAGGCAGGATGGATTTGCCGATTGAGAACCACAGGCATTAGGGCTGAACACTAATAATGAATTACATCATTTCTTGTAGAAATAAAAGGGAGATATCAGCTTTTCTGCATGAGTATTATAACGCTATCTTGGCTGCTGTTGACGAACGGCTACTGACTCTTTTGTTTTATGTTTTTTTTTTGCCTAATACACCAAGAAGAAACACTCTTCTTTTTGGTGTGGCCACATTATATAGCTGTAAAGGAATATGTATCCGGTTATTTTATGTTTAAATATACTAACTGGCAATCAAGCAGCTGTATAGGGATATGCATTTTGTTAGTTATGTTAAAATAGAGGAATTGGCAACTAGATACAAAATTTGTTTCTTTTTCACTTTGTGGTAAAATTATGAAAAACCAGCAATCCATCTGCATGAGTGTTATAGCGCTATCTTGGCTGCTGTTAGCGAACGGCTACTGACTCTTTTGTTTTATGTTTTTTTTTTGCCTAATACACCAAGAAGAAACACTCTTCTTTTTGGTGTGGCTACATTATATAGCTGTAAAGGAATATGTATCCAGTTATTTTATGTTTAAATATACTAACTGGCAATCAAGCAGCTGTATAGGGATATGCATTTTGTTAGTTATGTTAAAATAGAGGAATTGGCAACTAGATACAAAATATGTTTCTTTTTCACTTTGTGGTAAAATTATGAAAAACCCGCAATCCATCTTCTTAAATATGCTCCTTTCTTTTGAGAAACATTCCAAGATGGCTCTTGTGAAAATTGTGATTTGCTGCTCATTGCGAGCGCAGTGTGGGAAAGGAACACAGTATGGCCGCTGAATAATGAATAACAGAGGACTTGTGAGACAAAGTTGCTAAATTCAGATCCAGGCGAAGACCCCCCAAAGCTCATACATAAGGATATTTGATACAAAAAATACGAAGAAAGCAATTTGAATAAAATCAGAAACGGACCAATTTTAATATACGGGTGCTTAATATTGAATATAATCTCATCTGGACCCGTGTTCCATGTATTCATAATATATTTTTGATTACAAAACCTGTTCCAATATGGAGCTGAGGAAAACGGGGAACAACTTTAATCCCGAGCGCAAAGTATGCTGGGTGGTAATTATTAAAAAACGAATGCCCAATATAAAAAAATATAAAAATATCTTTTTTTTCACTTGAATAGTACTAGACGTATTTATCTTATGAATTCATGTGAGGGTCCCCACCTAGTTAATATGAATAAAAAATGTGTAAAACCTGTATCTGAACCATGTATTCCTAATCTATTTGGATTACAAAACCTGTTCCAAAATGGCGCTGACAAAAACGGGGAATGATTATAATACTGAGCGCAAAGTATGCTGGGTGGTATTTATTAGAGAACGAATGCCCGATACATTCTTTTTTTTCTTGATTAGTACTAGACACTATTTATCTTGTGAATTCATCTGATGGTCCCCACCTAGTTTATATGAATAAAAAAATCGAAAAACCTATATTTAAGAAACGTGGAATTAGTAAAAATGTACAGATGTCGAAACAGGCAGTTTTTAATAGGATGAGAGTATTTATATACAATAGATTTATCCTTTGACTCTGTCACTATAAATAATGGTTGTTTTCTGGATCCGCTATTTGAAAATAGGAATTTCAAAATGGCGCCGCCGAAAATGGGTAGGTGCCGTTATTTGATATGCTTAAGCCAGGTGCATAACATTAGTAATATACCACGGGCTATATAATGGCGGCACGGCTTGTCCTTTCGTATTTGACTATGAAGGACGTCACACCATGGAGCTGGCCGCTAACTTAACTTAGAAGTGAGTAACAGTGGGGATCTTTGTAAATACCTTTTTTTAGAGGTACTTGAGTAATCGTATAATTCGTAATATCGAAGGACAGTCCTGTGGGCTTTAATAAATATTTTAAGAAGCTCACGAATATTAGACTGTGGGTGAAGCCTCTTTGATTAAACGGCTATAACTGGTATGAAAGAAATGAGAATGTTTTAGAGCCAAGTCAATTATAAATGGACATTTCAAGATGGCGCTGCCATAATAAGGGGAGCTGATGTCAAGCATCTATCTTACTTAGAAGGTTTTTATTATTGGTGATCGTAGGCAAATGAAGCCATGGAATGGTCTTTCATTGTTTAAACATGTCGAGTATGGTCAAAACAAAGGGGATTTAATGTACCTCTTTTTTATATGAGAGAGACTGAACAGAGTAAAATAAAAAGTTGATTAGCATAAATTTTAAATTATTCTCTTGTACCCAGTTTTTTGCTCCTAAGAAACTGTCCCAGGGTAATATAGGCAGAGGAGATATGGGATGCCATGTATGGTTTAATACATATAATTTGAAAATAATACAAAATAAAAAAAGAAATATGGATAACATTTGTAATATGGCTCTGATTGCACTGGAGAGTATGCATAATAAATTGCTTGCGGGTAAAAATTCTCTCTCCTTTTATACAGCGTATTAACAATTGAATATACAAATAAGAACTGAATTCACAGCGTAAGAGCCATTTCCCATTCTCTGAAAGAAAAAGAAAGGAACATATGTAAGGTATGCATCATAATCTCGGGATTAATTTATATATGTACTTACCCCCATGTACTTCGTGGTCAGGGTCTAATCAAGAATGAATTCTTCCTCATTAGATCTGTGATCAAATGAAATCTGATTGGGGAACACACTGAGAAAATGTATAGGATAACATTATAAAACAAGCTCATTTTCTGGTGAGCTAACTTTCTTCAACTAGCTATTTAAAAGGGAAACTGTTGTAGCATCTGTAGAGAACCCACCAAACCTTTGAGAATGAATATAATGAGGTTTATCAACCCATTAAACCTTTGAGAATGAATATAATAAGGTTTACTGGTTCTTTCTGCCGACCGTTTTTAATAATTTATGTTTGAGCAACTTGTAACAAACAAAGCAGTATCAGTGGAATGATATAGAAATTACCTGTGATCTGTAAGACTATGTATTATCATTGGGTTTCTTTGTAAATATTGTATAAATTGTAGGAAATTTAATCAGGTGTGTTGTAATGTGTCAAATGCAAAGATGTTTTTATTTTAAATAGTGTAAATTCATGTATAATAACTGTCATGTGTATATGTGTTATTTGTAGCCCTGAAGAAGTCCGTGAAGGACGAAGCGAGTTGGCCACGGCTCCAGTCTTTTTAACTGAAGAATAAATAAAGAATGTGCTACAAACAACGTCATTGATTCTGCTATCGCTGATTTATATCTGTACAAAATGATTGTGGTTACTGTTGAAATTTTGTAATATGATTTGTGTGCTGGACCAAGTTGTGTTATATATTTATTGCAAACCTGCCCTCTTTTGGCTACCTCGGGCGCTGAGCTAATTCTAGCACAATGTAAAATAGGCCTATTTGAAGTTCAAACACGGTTCACACCAGCATACCTGTCTGAACATTAAGCCTTGTGTTCAGAATAATTGTAGTGCCTGCTATTATCGTTGTGTGAGGCCGTCTAAGCTGATTAGCTCAACAGGCAAAGGTCGAATGCCTCCCTCCTTAATAATCTCTACTTAGAAAGGGTGATACGAGTCTGCAGGGCCCGTCTTGTCACTTGATATGTTCCCCTCCTGATTCTTGTCTTCTCCTGTCAGATACCTTCTGACAGTGGTGAGTTTTTGGATACCGAGGCAGTAGCCTCATTACTCCATATTCATTTAGAATTTTGTAGTCGCTGTTTAGGTTGTCTTATTGGTGTGTGACGCTTTGTCACAGTTGAGGTTGTATCACATGGTCAGCTCAGTGATGGGCCGCGGGTAGCGGTCAGTAGTGTTTGCAGAATTGTCAGCATGTTTCCTCAGAGAGTCTTGTCTTTGTCCGTCTACAACCTTCTGTTAGTGTTGAGATTTGGGTGCCTGCCGCGGCGATTATGCCATTAGGCAGTGAGCGGGTCCCTCTCTCAACCCTCACTCAGCTTTTGTAACATTATTTCATTTTTACTGAAAACTCTGAGTATAAAATGAACACAATGTGGGCTGATGCCCTTCTACTTCCATTAATTAATAAATCCAGATCATCCCCTCAAAAAACAATAAACCTGTAAGCAAATATAAGCAAACAGGCCTATTCACACACATTAAGAAAAGAAATCCTTTAATCCTTTCATCCCACATTCAGAAATATAGTTTGTATTCCATACCCAGCAAATTAAAAAAATTCCTACCACATAACCATCTCTGTCTCTCATTAGTTCATCATATCCATATCAAATTGTGACAGTTCTATCCAATCCTATTTCTGTTGTTTAGTTCAAATTCTCCAAGTTGTAACCAGTGCAAATAGTTAGATCAACACAATTATCCAATTCCGATTTGATTTAGGTCACAACCAGATCTTATAAACTTAAGCCAACACATGTTTTGCAGCATGCTGCCACTTCTTCAGGGCTGTTGTATATGTAACCATTTTGTATGCATGAGAGAAAAGAATATAGATATGTCAGACATAAGAACTCTAAAATCAATACATACACATCCTCATATCCATATTGCACGTAAATTCCAGATAATTCCATTCCACAATACCTATAACACACACATAATGTTTCACACAAAAGTAGAAGGGTGATCTTAATATGTTGAAACATAATATGATCAATATCCTCATATAAAAAGTGCAATCCAAGAGAATGACCGCTATCATTGGGAGTAGTGGGCAGACTTCTATAATTTAATATCTTACAATGAAGTCCATCATTTGATAAATTCAGCATCAACAGTACACAAATACATACATGTGATAGGTGAATATATTTCTTGAAACTTGAGTGTATGCAATGGATTCAACCACACACCCTGACGAACTCAGAAAATTATTACAAGTACAGTAATCGCCATAAAGTCTACATAGAATCTAACCAATCCCAAATATCCATTGCTTCCTAATACTTGTGAGCCATCTACTCAGTGTTGAAATATCAATGCACATTATTTTACAAATGCCTTATTCAAATATCCTGGTGACTGATGATCATTATCGATTAAATTAAAATTCTCCTTCACTATCTGAATAATGTATGACCGCAAGTGAGTACTCTCTCTGTATAACTTCATTTAGGATCTTCATTTAACACCAGTTGGTTTTAGAGTGTGCTCCTTTTATTGTTATATCTGAAAGAGACACGTTAGTGATAGATTTCTTACCTTAGGATATCCCCAGGTGTCAGATTGGATCCAGAAAGTTTTTCGTCAGCAGTACCCCTCCACATCTATTGCTGGCGTCATAAGCGACGAGATGACTTCACGGAGACTACTTAGGCGCCACCCATGAGCGCTGATGTCAGTTCTTTCTTTTTCCGCGCCAGCAAGTGCAGATCCGGTTAGATCACGTACCCTAGTCACTTTTAGACTAACTTTTTGAGACTTTTGTCTCTACTTCTTTTGAGTCTTTGACTCCTGGTGCTATGTAGGAATGCCTGCGTTTAAGTCCTGCGGGGTCTGTTGCCGACCCCCACGGCGTCTGTCTCTACTGTCTTGAGCACGACCATGACTCCCGGTCATGTTCCGACTGTCTGGCCATGGCTCCGAAGGCTTTGCGGGAGCGATCCCAAAAGCTGCTGGAGGCCAGGCATTCGTCATCGCTCCTCTGGGTTAAAGTCTTCATCCTCGGATTCGGGTAAGAGACGTCACAAGATGAAATCGAAGAAGCGTGTTTTGTCTCCGAAGTCGTCCTGCCGGTCTCGGGCCGCAGACGAGGCGGCCAGGGATCCTTACCCTGTGGCTCCATTGGACCCTGGGAGACCCGTGGCCTACCCGCCCTATCCGGGTCCGTCTGCGACTCCGTCCCCGCAATGGGTTCCGTTCATCCCGTCTCCGCACTTGCCCAGCCATGTCTGCTTTTCGTTCCTTTCTTGGTCACGGAAGGGGCACTCCAACTTGTTTATTCTGCCAGATGCCTGCGCAGAACCAACCTCAGCGCGGCTGTGGAAGTGGTGGCCGCGGTAGCGGCACACGGGGCCAGCGTGCGGGTGAGTCCTCCTCCGCTCCTGCAGCATCTGCCTCAAAGCCTTCCTAGTCCAAGCTTTGGGGTGCACCCCATGCCAGTGGGCAGCAGGATTCAACATCACCTCCCCCACTGGGTTTCTGTCACTTCGGACAGGTGGGTGCTGCAAATCGTCCGAAGGGGCTACTCCCTCCCCTTCGAGTCTGCCCCTACAGCCATGCCACCTCAGTTCCACCGCATGTCCTGGATGACTTTGCGATTCTCCAACAGGAAGTCACGGCCCTCTTGGCCAAGGGGGCCATCAAGCGTGTTCCTGGGCCAGACGTAGGACGTGGTTGTTATTCCCACTACTTTCTGGTCCCCAAGAAGGAGAAAGGGGGCCTACACCACATCTTGGACCTCAGGAACGTCAATCGCTTCCTCGGGAAGGAGAAGTTCAAGATGTTGACTCTGGCTCAGATCTTGGCTGCCCTCGACCCTGGCGACTGGATGGTAGTGTTGGACTTGCAGGACGCATATTTTTATATCCCCGTCCTACTGGCCTACCGGCGTTACCTGCGGTTCACGGTAGGCCTAGAGCACTTTCAGTTTGCTCCCTTTTGGCCTTACCAGTGCCCCTCGGGTGTTCACGAGAGTGATGGCTGTAGTCGCAGCTCATATGTGCAGATCAGGGGTTCCAGTCTTTCCCTATCTCGACGACTGGTTGTTGAAGGCGGGCTTGCCCCAGGCAGTTGTCTTCCACCTCCAGACTACGGCCGACCTTCTGCATTTGCTTGGGTTCTCCATCAACGTGCCGAAGTGGCACCTGAGTCCCTCTCAGAAGGTCCCCTTCATCGAAGCGGTTCCGGATTCGACGCAGTTTTGGGTTTATCCTCCCGTACAGCGAGTCTGGGATATTCAGGCTATGATTCCGATCTTTCAGCCTCTATCCCGAGTTTCAGTCAGGATGACCTTCCGGCTCCTGGGCCTGATGGCCTCCTGCTAGTGCAACATGCTAGGTGGCATATCCGGGCTCTGCAGTGGAACCTGAAGTTCCAGTGGGCACAGCATCAGGGCAACCTGTCCGATCATGTCCAGATCTCAGAGGGCACTGCACTACAATTGCAGTGGTGGCTCACGAATCACGATTGGGTGAATTGCAGATCCCTCTCCCTTCCCCAACCGGAGCACACAGTGGTGACTGATACGTCCCTCCTGGGATGGGGCAACCACTTGTGAGAGGCGGAGATCAGAGGCCTCTGGTCTCCGGCGGAGTTCCAGCTCTATATCAACCTTTTGGAGCTTCGGGCGATCCGACTTGCACTGAAAGCATTCCTTCCCTCTGTCTGAGAAAGTGTAGTGCAGGTGTTAAAGGACCACACCACCGCCATGTGGTACTGCAACAAACAGGGCGGGTGGGGTCGTGGACCCTATGTCAGGAGGCTCTGCGCCTCTGGACATGGCTTGAACATCAAGGCTTTACCTTGGTGGTTCAACACCTGGCAGGTTTCTGATCACCAGGGTGGAGGAGCTCAGCCGCTGGTGCATGATGGATCACGGATGACGTCTGAACTCTGACGTGGGGCAAGGTCTCTTTCTGCAGTGGGGAGAGCGTTGATTAGATCTATTCGCCACTAAAGGGAACGTGCAATGTCATCGGTTTGCGCATGGGAATTTCCAAGACAGCACTCGCTTGGCAACGCTTTTTGGCGCAAGTGGAGCTGCAGCCTGTTGTACGCCTTTCCGCCTATGCCACTTCTGCCCAGAGTGCTGAAGTAGATTCGGCGCTACTGGGCCAACGTCATCCTTGTGGCTCTGGATTGGGCACGAAGATACTGGTATCCTGAGCTACTAAGCATGGCGATCGATCCCCCAATCCAACTGCCTCTTCGGGAGGATATTCTGTCGCTGCAACAGGGGACGGTCCTCCACCCGAACCTGACCAGCCTCCACCTCCATGCATGGAGATTGAGCGGCAACAGTTGACAGCTTTCGGGGGCGTGGCTTGGGCGCCGATGGCGATGGTCGCCTGAGAGCTCGGCTCCGGGACTAAGCCCGGAATTATCCTGAAAATCGGAGGCTGCGGGGCACCCCAGACCCCGCATTCTGCTGAGCGTACCGACGGAAACCTGCCGGGGCCCCTGGTGAAGCCCGGGCGAGGGTTGTTCCGGAGCAAAACCGAGGTTTGCGGAGTTGCGGAGTGCGACCCAACATGGCGCCCGGACCCCTTTGTCCCCCTATTCGGAACTACTGAGTTGAAGAGGTGCCGCGGGTGGCGACTGGCGCCCTGCTTCGCCATCCCCGGCTGTTCTGGACATTGGACATTACTGGATTGGACCTCTTGCAACGGATTTGAACTCGGTTGGACGGCCGGGCGGGTGCCCACGCAGCGGAGGGCACCGGGAGCGGACGCCCTGTGATCCAAGCGGTGGCCCGCCTCGCGACTCCGCGACTAGCTACGTCTTCCTGGCCAGTCCACCTACATGGGAGGCGCGACACTCTGGCGCCACAGATCACCCGAGGGAGTAGGTGACCCTCACCCCGGGGTTATAGTGGGTGAACGGGTCTGCCCGACTCGACGACGGCTGTCTCCGCCCCCTCATCGGTGCCCTCGGACGCCGTGGCGATGGCGTGAGCCGAAGCGGCGGAGTCTCCACAGGCTCTGGAGAAGGAGGTCGCCCGGACCCGAATTGAGGACAAGCGCCCGGGAAGGTCGTGGTCGACACCCGCACACGGAGACGCCTGCTACGGGACCCTCACGGAGTGCCCCTGGAGGCATGGGGAAACCCAGAGGAGCCAAGGGATCCACCCAGACCGCCTCGGACTCTGAAGCCCAGGACAAAGAGGAGCATGGGGACCCAAAAAGTTCTGGTGGCGCGCCGATGCAGCAACAGTTCGACCGTGTCCTGGAGGCGATAGAGACTACGAGATCAGCCCTCCAACAGGACATTGCTCAGGTGGCGACGAGCCTGGGCCTCCTCAGGGCGGACCATGGCAAACTTTCAGACCGGGTCAAGGAGGTGGAGGGCACGGTGAAAACCTTGGAGCCGGCGCAGCGAACCTTGGCTGCGACGATGAAGGACGCCCTATCCCGAATTGAGACCCTGGAACGGAGGGCGGAGGATGCGGAAGGCCGCAACAGGAGGAACAACATCCGAGTGGTGGGCCTGCCGGAAAAGATCGAGGATGGCGACATGGTGCAATACTTGGAGACCTGGCTCCGAGACACGGTGGTCCCGGAGGGACTGTCCTCCTTCTACACTCTGGAACGGGCCCACAGAGTCCCAGCACGGCCCCTACAGCAGGGACGCACCCCGAGGCCGGTGGTGGCGCGGTTGCTGCATTTCCGAGACAGGGACTTAATCCTCAATGCCGCCAGGCACAATGGCCCGTTCAAAGTAGCGAACAGCCAGGTGAACATTTTTCCAGATTACACCTACGAGACGCAGCGCAAGCGGTTCTCCTTCCTGGCGGTTAAGCGCGAGCTCAGGAGCGAGGGCATTCAGTATTCACTCCTATATCCTGCAAAGCTCCGCATCATTGTCGATGAAAAAACCCAGTTCTTCGACACCCCGGAGGATGTCTGTGCCTGGCTCGACCTATACAGGACAGGGAAAGATGGCTTTGGCTCCTTGTCCCAACAAGCAGATGAGCCGGAACAAAGGCGGCGGTCCAAGAGGGTCAGGAATCGCCGCGGCCGCACGGGAGGGCCCTCGACTGCGGAGACATCATCGGAACGGAGGGGAGTGCTGGAAGTATTGTCGGAGTTGTCGGGAGCAAGGGAGGAAGTCATCGAGGAGGAAGAAAACCCGGGTGATGAGGGAGCACTATCGGACTCGGAGGGTTCAATAACAGATAGTGCCCATACACCGGTGATCACACCGAAATCGGTGGAGGACCTTTTGGATGGACAAGGGTAACGGGGCATACTGCTTTGTTTTGGGTGGGGGCCCGGCAGGGGGGAGGCGGTTGCCGTTCCTTACTGATGACAACGAGGGGGAGAGGGATGGGGGGCCTCTGCTTTTGCCCCGGGAGGTCTTGACACGGTTTGGGGCTTGTTATAGTCCTGGTGGCCTGGGCGACGAGGGCCCACTGCCTCCGCCCAGCCCGCACCTGGCCCATAAGGCCTTCCTACGGTGGCGACTGTAGGATTAGAGGGGGTTCTGGGGTTGATGGAAGACGAGGTTTGGATGGGATCTAGATGGCGCAGTTTGGGTCCTGTTCTGGGGTGGGTGGGGGGGAGTTTGGTTGGTTTTTTGGTTGCTTGGTTTGGGTTGGGGAAAATGGCCGCCATCAGCGCTGGGAGGATTGAGGTCTTTTCTTTGAGGGGACCCGGATGGGGGGACTGTGCAAGAACAATCTGGGACAATGGCTGATGTTGCTAACTTGAAATGTGTTACTTGGAACGTAAGGGGGCTTCACACTATGTCCAGGCGCCACAAGGTCCACGCTTATTTAGTGCGTAGGGGGGTGCAAATGGCGCTGCTACAGGAAACTCATCTGAACAAGGCGGAAGGGGCGGCGCTTCAGCGTAGGTGGCGGGGGCAGGTCTTTTCCACGTCGTACTCTGCTTATGCCAGGGGGGCGCTAATATGGATCAGGGCAGGGGTCCCCTTCCAAGTCACGAGGACAGTATTGGATCCAGAGGGGTGTTTCGTGGCCATCTCGGGCACTCTAGGGGGGAGGGACCTGAATGTTTGCTGTGTATACGCTCCTAATGTAGACCAGACTGCCTTCCTTTCCGGGTTATCGGGCTCGTTGGCCCACTTTTTCGCCGGGCCCCTCCTGCTGGGGGGAGACTTTAACTCCGTAGTGGATGTGGACATAGACCGCTCGCATCCCCCGCTTCCCCGGTCCGTCGCACGGCTAAGGGTCGTCAGGATTGGCAGACCCGCTGGGGTTTGACGGACATTTGGAGGGCGCATCACCCCGCAACTAGGGATTATTCATACTTCTCGAGCCTCCATGAGTTGCATGTCAGACTAGATGGATTTCTGGGATCGCCCGAACTGGTTTCGGCAGCGGTCCGATCGGAGTACTTATCGAGGACCATCTCGGACCATAACCCCCTCCTACTGGACCTTCGCTGGTTTCCGGGGACGCCGGCGGTGCCCACCTGGAAACTGCGACCCGAGATCCCCGAGGACAGTGTCTTCAAGGCGGACTTGGGGGAGAGAATATCGGATTATTTTGCGTCCAACGGCGGCTCCGCGAGTACTAGGGCGTTAGAATGGGACGCTTTTAAGGTAGTGGTGAGGGGCTACTGTATCTCCAAGAAGGTGGGCATGAGGCGTGTCATCCTGGCTGATCTAGACACAGCGGATCGGGAACTCCGCGAATTTGAGATTCGACGCCCCGGACACCCGGAATTGCAAGCACAAACGGCAGAGGCGAGGGAGAAGGTGGCAGTGGAGGTCGAACGGCTCCGCTGTTTTGATTATAAGGCCTATACGGTCCGGTCTATCGCGGAGGGGGACAGGGCGAGTGCGTTGTTGGCGTGGTTGGCCAACCCTACGCGCCAGTCCCAAACGACGACAAATATGCGTGGGGCAGACGGAACCGAGGTATGCACCCAACCGGAGATTCTTAGTTGCTTCCGGCATTATTATGAATGTTTATACCGCAGTCGCTCCGCACGTGACCCAGACCGGCTTGATAATTACCTTCGCCCACTGGAGCTCCGCACGGTAGAGCAGGAAGTGGCGAAAACTCTGGGTTCCGACATTGAATTAGGGGAGATCCGCGGGGCCATTAAACGGATGGCGAGAAACAAGACCCCGGGCCTAGATGGCCTACCAGTGGAGTTTTATGCAGCTTACGCTGACCTACTATCCCCTTGATTACTGGTGGTCTACAGGGAGGCGAAGAGGCTGGGGCGACTCCCGAGTTCGATGTGTGAGGCGCTGGTGGTTCCTCTCCTCAAACCGGGCCGAGACTCATCCGACCCGGGGTCCTACCGTCCCCTATCGATGTTGACGGTGGACTACAAAATACTGAGCAGCATCTTGGCCTCGAGGCTGCTGGGACACATGAGTTCTCTGGTGCATGAGGACCAGGCCGGTTTCATCCCACGGCGGAACACGACTATGAATATTCGTAGGTTGTTCCGTTTGCTAGGGGAACCATTTGTGGATGCCCCGTCCCCGGTAGTCTTATAGGTGGACCTGGAGAAGGCTTTTGATAGCCTAGAGTGGGACTACCTCTGCACGGTGTTACGGAGATTCGGCCTAGGGGAGGGATTTGTCCGATGGACCACGGTCCTTTATGCTTCTGCTTCGGCCAGGGTCCGAGCGGGCCCATTGATTTCATCGCGGTATCCGGTGGAACGAGGCACGCGGCAAGGGTGCTCCTTGTCCCCGCTTCTTTTTGCGCTGGCGGTGGAGCCACTGGCGCTGCACCTTCGCTCGGGAGCCCACTATACGGGCTTATGGTCGTCTGCGGGCCCGCATTATGTCTCGCTTTATGCGGACGACCTGTTGCTCTTCCTAGAGGACCCGGTCGACGCTTTACGGGGAGCGGAATTAGCGCTCACGGAGTTCGGAGAGGTCTCTGGCCTCCGAGTAAATTGGTCTAAGACCTGTCTTTTTCCGGTACGCAGGGGTACCCCCGCCCCTGCGCTGAGTAGGGAGATTAGATGGGAGCCCGATTGCTTTAAGTACCTTGGGGTATTCGTTTACCACGAACAACCCGACCTCCTAGATGGAAACATTACCCGCTGCATTCGAGCACTCCGAGGTTGCATGGACTTTTGGGCCACGCTGCCGCTCTCAGTGGCGGGACGTATCGCCCTGCTCAAAATGGTGGCGCTTCCCCGGTTATTGTATTACTTCCGGACTTTGCCGATCTGAGTCCCACCGGCCACGTTCCGTCGATTACGCTCTATGGTGGTCGGATTCCTTTGGGGAACGGGCCGGCGGCGGGTGGCCCTCAATACCTTGATGAGGCCGAAAGACGAGGGGGGGCTCGCTGTGCCGGACTTCGAAAAGTATTATCTGGCGGCACAGCTCCAGACCTTCACCCAGGAGATCGCCAGGGAATTCTGGGGCCCGGAAGACGGAAGAGGGACAGGTATGGCCAGGCATGTTCTCTCCTTTATAGCGCTGCGACAACGTTTAGTCCTGCGGGACTTGTCGATGGAGGAGCGGACTGTCCGCCTGTGTTGGAATCGGGCCCACGCCCGAGGCCAACTGAGAACACCATATGCGCCTGAAATACCGTTGGGGATGCTGACGGCCCTCCCCCACGGAGGGGATTGGTCACGTTTGGCGGCCTGGGAGGATTCCGGTTTACAGCTCGTAGGTGATCTGTACGAGGACGGCGCGCTCTTGTCCTTTCAGGATCTCATTGACCGCTTCGGGATCTCCCGAGGTGACTTTCTGCTGCACTCGGCCATTGTACGAGCGATCCAGGCACACTGGAAGAACGGGCAGGAGGAACCCCACTTATCTCAGGTGTGCCAGTACGTAATGATGTCGGCGGGCACGGTGAAGGCGGTCACTTGCCTATACGGCAGGTTGATTACCGAGGGATTGGCTCCTCTCACCACTTTGAGGACCCGCTGGGAGGAGGACATTGGTAGGGAGATCCCGGAAACGACCTGGTCCCAGTTGGTGAGACGGGCCTGGAAGGGCACACGCAACGCCCGTTTCCAACTGGTCCACTATTATATTCTCCATAGAGCGTACCTGACCCCGGTGAAAGTCAGGCGTTATTTTGCCACGGCCTCGGCGGAATGCCCTAGATGCCCGGCTCAGGAGGCGGACCTCCTACACATGTTATGGGCCTGTCCAGGACTGACATCCTACTGGCAGGAGGTAGCGACGACCCTGGAGGAGGTGACAGGGAGACTCTTATCATTGGATGCGGCGGTGGGGCTCCTACACTGGTTTCCCCATACCCCCAGGAATAAAATTTCTAGTAAGTTTATCGACCTGGGGCTCCTCCTTGCTAAACGAGAGGTGACTAGGAACTGGAAGGCACGAGCTGGTCCGGCGGGCAGCAGATGGCACAGTGAGCTTTTGAAGTGGGCGGCGGGAGAGAGCGCACTGAGATATCAACTGGCTTGGAGGCAGGGTAATGAGAAGGCGCAGGAGGCCGCGTTGGAGTGGGAAATGTTGGTGCAGGCCCTCAGGGATTATAGTGCCCCTAGCGACTCTGAAAGTGAAGAAGCGACTCGCCCCGAGTCCCGATGAACGTTAGTACTGACAGTCCTATTGCCTTCCCCGTGGGTCCGATAGCAGATCCTATGTTGATAGCTCCCCGGCGCTGGTGGTGGGGGGGGGGGGGTTTCTCTTAGTTAGTGGACATTTATGGGGAGGGGGTTTATTTTGGGGGTTTTAGGCTTGTTTGGAAAAGCAGATGACGGACAGTGCATTATCCGGACCAGCTCCAGCATCCTACTGACCCCCATTGCAATTCGCCGCCCGACCCCAGGGTTGTGGGCTGGTTGGCTGTGTACAGAATCTATGGAGGGGGGCCAGAGGGCTTTATTCTGTTACTATTGCTTATGATGCCATGCTGGTCGTTACTGTACTGATTTACTGATTCCTGCAATAAAAATATATTTAAAAAAAAAAAAAAAAAAAAAAACAGTTGACAGCTTTCGACCTTTCTCCCGAAGTCTGTGACGTGATTCTGGCAGCCAGGAGTCCCTCCACTAAGACGGTATACGCCTGCAGGTGGAACACATTTGTGGCATGGTGCACAGCAAAGGCTGTGGATCACATTTCTGCCCCTCTTTCTGAGGTCCTTCTGTTCCTTCTCTCTTTGGCCCAGCAGGGCTCTGCTCTGGGCATTATCAAAGGTTATCTTTCGGCAATCTCCGCCTTTCTACGGCTTACAGATCAGCCTTCTCTTTTTAAGTCCGTGCTTGTTAATCGTTTCCTCATAGGCAATACACACACGTTTCCTCCCGTACCTTTCATAATGCCTCAATGGGACTTAAATCTTGTCTTCACCTATCTGATGTGCGAACCATTTGAGCCCCTTCATAACTGTTCCTTACGTCTTCTCACTGAAAAGACGGCTTTCCTGGTAGCTATCACCTCTGCCAGAAGAGTGAGTGAACTCCAGGCTCTTTCTTCTAAACCTCCTAATCTTTCTCTGCATCCGGACAGGGTGGTTTTAAGGACTCGTCCTTCTTTCTTGCCAAAGGTTGTCACACCCTTCCACATCGGGCAGACCATCAGTTTGCCCACCTTCTTTCCTCCTCTGCATCCTTCAAAAGAGGAAGATATGCTCCACCGTCTGTACCCAAAATGTGCGCTCTCGTTCTATCTGAAGCGCAGACAACAGTTGCGGGTGGATGACCAACTTTTTGTTGGCTACGTGGGTACCAAACAAGGTCGGGCCGTGCACAAACGAACCGTCTCTCGGGTGGGTCGTTCTGTGCATCAAAGTTTGTTACTCGTTGGCTAAGAAGGAGCCTCCTGTGGGGCTGCGTGCCCATTCTACCAGGGCAACAGCAACCACTACTGCCTTGGGACGCAACGTTCCCTTGCAGAACATTTGTCAGGCAGCGACATGGGCCTCGCTGCACACGTTTACCAAACCTTATTGCCTTGACAGTCAAGTCCAAAGAGACTGCTTTTTTGTCCGTTCTGTTCTCTGTGACTCTCTGGTGTAATCTTATTTGCAGACCCACCACTGGTGGTGTTATTGCTGGGATACCTATTCTAAGGAATCTATCACTAATGTGTCTCTTTCAGATACAAACTACTTGTGTAACGATATATCTGTAAGAGACATTAGTTATTGATAGATTCCTTACAGCCTCACCCATCCTCCCCGTTCTGCGAACTGATTTCTAGGGTTAAGGTCATCCCTTTCAGGGCCCTAGTTTCATGGCACAAGCGGTCCTTTTATGGCATGGCTGTGCGTTCCTGGTCGGAAGGTCATGTACAGAACTGAAGTCCTCGCGCAAGGGTGGCGCCTAGGTAGTCTCCGTGACGTCATCTTGGTGCCTACGACACCAGCGAGGGAGGCAGAACCGCACAACGCCACCTACCGACGCTCAGGGTTACTGCTAACGAAAAACTTTCCAGATCCAGTCTGACGCCTGGGGATATTCTAAGGTAAGGAATCTATCACTAACTAATGTCTCTTACAGATATATCGTTACACAAGTAGTAACGTGTGTGTTAAGACTTAGTTACAGGTTATCAAAATGGTAAGTTTCATGTAAGCATATAGAAGACAGCCCCACCAGGAGCAGCCTCCCTGCTTCTCAGCCTGCACGCTCCAACTGACACTCAGCACCACACCAGACACCCAGGCATTCCATGACATCACCAAGCATTCAGCATTCCAAACAACACCAAGCACTCCAGCATGCGTCCTGGCTGAGCAGTAGGGAAGGTGTAACTAAGGGAAGAGTGTATAAAACACTCATGTCACAGCATAATCCCACCTTAGCAGGCACTTTTCCAGCTGAGAACTGAACCAAAGGTTTCCCAATCCAAAAAGGAGATCCAGCTCTTATCAAATCAAAGAGGCGGATCACCTGTGGGGCCTTTCCAAAGCCTCTCTCTGTAGCACCTTTTTTTTTGTTTCTTTTTTGGTTGTTGTGGCTCACTGGTGAAACTGTCTTTAGCCAGGCCTACAAATGAGACACAACTGCTGAGGAACTCAACATGTGTGCTTTCACGATGGAAGTGGTGTAACTGATGTACCTGGGGTATTCAATCAATATTTTAAAGCTGCAGGGCATTCAGAACGTTGCAATTCATAACTATTCTAGTTAATGAAATTTAAACTCGTGTCAAATGGCTTCAGACTTTTTCACTGGTTGCCAGTTTTTTCAAATGGTTAATTTTAAAATTCTATGTAAATGTGCAAATGTGCAGCATCTTGTGTGGCACCAGACATGTCTCCTACCACAACTTCTTCCTAGTTCTCCAGTCCTACTACACTCTTGTTTCCAACTCTCCTTTGCTGCTGCCCAGACCTGTGTCCTGCCGGCATGGTCTTGGATGTGGCCCTTACCGTCAGAGGTCACGAAGCTTGGAATGATCGGACTTTGTCACTGGTGCCACTCTGAACTACTTATTCTTCAGGAAAGCTCCAAAAACCTTCTCTTTCTACTGAACTGGCTTGATTTGTTTTGTTTCTGCTTAGTTGCCACCTTGCCTTCAGTAACAAAATGCATTTGAGCTGATATTCCTGCTCTACATGTACATTACAACTTTTAACATTAGTTAAAGAGGAGAATGTTAAACAAAATGTACTATTACAGTTTCCCCTGTTGTAGGTGATTATTGTTCTGGGCTTGCCTATTGATAAATAATGTCACCTTAGATTTATTTAAATGGTGTAACCAGCCATTTTCAGTTGAATAGTACGCTCACTCGTGCCATGGCAGTGGGACTTATCCATGTCTCTCTATCCTGCAAACTCAGGACACCCTCGGCTTGTGTTGGGGCCTAGGAAGTTTACTTCAGACCCAACACAGATACAGGTATAGCAACGTCAAATACCCGTAAAAGATCAGTGCACACATTTCCTGCTTACAAGTGCAGGACTGACCGTGTGTCCCAGCCAACTCTGCAAAACAGACACAAGCATAGAAACGTCCAGTAACACATGACAGCTCAATGTTTTTCCAGAGACTTATTCAGTCACGCCCCCCACCTCTAAGATACCCAGAGGTAGGGCTAGAAGTGCAGGACAACCAGCAGGGCAGCCCCCACCCAGTCCAACCAACCTCATCCCCTTGAAAATGTCTCCTGAAAAGAACTAGCAATTCTGCGCCATGGCTCCTTTCCAAATCCTATTGTCATTTTTTTTTACCTGCACAGCGCTTGCACTGTGCTTGAGAAATCTATTGTTTTTTAATATGAATCTTAAAAGGGGCTTCCATCCTGCCCCCTTGCTTTCCCGGCTTTACAATGGTTTCTGTGCTTGCCAATTACTTTTTCTCTATTTCTACTGGCTGTGGTATATTTTCCTGCATTTACCAATGCTTGATTCCCGTCTGCTTCTTTTATTAGTTTCCCGTATCTGAAATACTGCTAACATCCGTTTTGGTGGAACTATTTTTTCATAAGGTGAGGCCTCTTTCTGCTTTTCGTCTTGCTGCACATTTCTATAGCACAATCTATCACACATACATATTGAATGATTTGCCCAGAATCCCAGTATATTGAGCTCCCGATACTCGAACCGGGATCATCAGCTCTCAATTCAGAAGCTCTGGCTGCTGCGCCACATTCTCTCCACTCCTGTGATTCTTGTCAGGGAGCTATTTACATAGTCCCTTCGTCCCCGACAGTGATTCATAACAACAACTCGTTATTCATCACATAGGCTAAACCGATGCATTACCAGTGCTTATTTGTATGCTTTGGCCACAGGACGAAAAGGTCAGTGACAAATATATCCTCTCTCACCATTGCTCTTCCCTGTAGTTTTCCTCAAACATGTCTGCATAAAAGGCCTTCTACCAACAAATGAATGCCGGCCACTTCAAAGCAATGAAAATTGTTAGGGTGCAACGCCCCATGTCAAGTCAAGTCAAGTCATGGAATTTGTATAGCGCACTACATACCCAGAGGGTTTCAAGGCGCTTAGGAAGGAGATGAGGGTTACTTGTCAAATATCCATGTTTTAAGTTGCTTTCTGAATGCTAGGTGGTTCTGGGTAAGGCGAAGGTACGCGGGGAGTGAGTTCCATGTTTTGGCAGCCAGGAAGGAAAAGGATCTGCCTCCCATGGTGGTCTTGTTGATGCGAGGTACAGTGGCGAGGGCTTGGCTGGAAGAACGTAGTTGGCGGGAGGGGGTGTAGAAGGACAGTCGTGAGTTGAGGCAATCTGGTCCGATGTCGTAGAGTGATTTGTGTGCGTGGGTAAGCAGGCGGAAAGTGATCCTCTTATTGACGGGTAGCCAGTGGAGGTCTTTAAGGTGATCGGAGATGTGTTCGTTGCGTGGGATGTCTAATATGAGCCTGGCTGAGGCGTTTTGGATTCGTTGGAGCTTCTTCTGGAGTTTTGCGGTAGTACCTGCGTAGAGGGTGTTTCCGTAGTCCAGTCGGCTCGTGACCAGAGCGTGGGTGACTGTTTTCCTCGTTTCGGAGGGGATCCAGCGAAATGTTTTCCTGAGCATGCGAAGAATGTTGAAGCAAGAAGAGGAAACGGCGCTGACTTGTCTGTTCATTGAGAGTGAAGAATCCAGGATGACGCCTAGGTTTCGTGCGTGGTCTGTCGGAATGGGTGCTTTTCCGAGGGCTTCTGGCCACCAGGAGTCGTCCCAAGCAGAGGGGGATGTACCTAAGATGAGGACTTCTGTTTTGTCCGAGTTCAGTTTCAGACGGCTTTGTTTCATCCATTCGGCAACTTCTTTCATTCCTTCGTGTAGGTTAGTTTTGGCGGTGCTGGGGTCATTGGTGAGGGAAAGGATCAGTTGAGTGTCGTCTGCGTAAGAGATGATGTTGAGGTTGTGTTGGCGTGCGATGGCTGCGAGGGGGCTCATGTATACGTTGAAGAGGGTGGGACTGAGTGAGGATCCTTGAGGTACGCCGCAGATGACTTCAGAGGCCTCGGATTTGAATGGAGGAAGGCGGACTCTCTGGGTTCTTCCGGTGAGGAACGAGGTGATCCATTCAAGTGCTTTTCCTTGGATTCCGATGTTATTGAGGCGTTGTAAAAGGGTGCTGTGGCAGACTGTGTCGAATGCTGCAGAGAGGTCAAGGAGGATGAGGGCGACTGTGTCTCCATTGTCCAGTAGAGTTCGAATGTCGTCTGTTGCTGCGATGAGGGCGGTCTCAGTGCTGTGTTTTGCTCGGAAGCCAGATTGTGAGGGGTCGAGGGATTTGTTGGCTTCGAGGAAGGCGGCGAGCTGGTTGTTGACAGCCTTTTCGATGACTTTGGCCGGGAATGGGAGAAGCGAGATGGGGCGGTAATTTTTGAGTTCGGTGGGGTCTGCTGTTGGTTTTTTCAGGAGGGCGGTGAGTTCAGCGTGTTTCCAGTCTTCCGGGAAGGTGGCGGAGTTGAGGGAGCAGTTGATGACGTCTCGGAGGTGTGGTGCTATGACGGAGTCTGCTTTGTTGAATATGTGGTGAGGACATGGGTCTGTGGGGGATCCTGAGTGGATGGAATTCATCAGCCGGATGGTGTCCTCAGTGGAGATCGGGTTCCAGTTGTTAAGGGTGTTCACGGGGGGAAGATGAACAGCAAATGGTAGGGTGGGTTGGTTTCTGGGTTGGTTGTCAAAGCTGTTGTGGATGTCTGCAATCTTGTTGTGGAAAAATGAGGCTAGGGAGTCGCAGAGGGCTTGAGATGGGGTGATGTCGTTGGAGTTGGCCGAGGGATTGGAAAATTCCTTGACGATGTTGAAAAGTTCCTTGCTGTTGTGGGCGTTGTTGTCAAGTCGATCTTTGAATGCTGTTTTCTTGGCTTTTCGGATCAGTTGGTGGTGGGTGCGGGTGGCGCTTTTGAAGGCGTCCTTGGTTCTGGTGGTTGGGTCTTTTTTCCAAGCCTTTTCAAGGGAACGGCAGAGTTTCTTGGACTTCTTGAGATCATCGTTGAACCATGAGGCCTTCTTGCTGCCAGGTTTGCTTTGACGTTTTTTCAGTGGTGCTAAGGTGTCGGCGGTGTTGGATAACCATAGGGTGAGGTTGGCGGCGGCTTCGTTGGTGTCAGAAGATAGGGCTGGGGGGTATCGAAGGAGCGATGCGGAGATTTGGTCCGTGGTGATTTTTGTTCCAGTTTCTTTGCAGGGTAGGTTGGAGGAGTATGTTGGGTTTTGGTTTGTTGTAGGTGAAGTGAACGCAGCTGTGGTCAGTCCAGAGGAGGTCCGTGGTGTGGCTGAAGGAGACATGGTTGCTGGAGGTGAAGATTGGGTCGAGTGTGTGACCTGCGATGTGGGTGGGGGAAGTGACCAGTTGTTTAAGTCCGAGGTTGGCGAGGTTGTCCAAGAGGGTGGCGGTGTTGCGGTCGTTGCTCTTTTCAAGGTGAAAGTTGAGGTCTCCTAGAAGGATGTAGTCTTTGGAGGGGAGCGCGTGTGGAGTGATGAAGTCCGTGATGTCTTCACTGAATTTAGCTCGGGGTCCTGGTGGTCTGTAGAGGAGGGTGCCTCTGAGTGTGGTCTTGGGGTCGATGTGTATTTGGAAGTGGAGGTGTTCGGAGTTGGCGAGGTTGGCGTCAGAGGTGGTTGAGATGCGGATTGATTTCTTATGGACGATAGCGATTCCTCCTCCTGTGTGGCTGGTACGGTCTTTGCGAGTGATCTTATAGTCTTCAGGGATGGCGATGGTGATGTCTGGTGCGGAGGAAGCGTTCATCCATGTTTCCGTTAGGAAGGCGACGTCTGGAGAGATGGTGTCTAGTAGATTCCATAGGTCAATGGCGTGTCTGTGGACTGATCGGGTGTTGAGAAGGATGCATTGTAGGTGGTTGGGGTCGGGGATCTGAGGTGTGGTCGTAGCGGAGATGTTGTCGGTGCCGCTGAATTTGCAGGAGTAGCAGGAGAAAGGTCCATGGGTGTGTCCAGGAGCGGCTTGGACGCAGTTGGTGGAGCGGCCGGGGTTAAGGGCTAGGAGGGTGGCGGCATCGTAGGTAATGCGGGGGGGCTTGGCTGCGCGAGGGGCAGGGGGTCTGGCGCTGGGCGCGGTCCAGGCGCGGACGGGCGTAGACGGGCCTACCTTTGGCGCACCTTCGGCGCGGGTTGGGCGCGGTCGCTGCGCGTGAACGCTGCGCGCGGGAACTACTGTCATATATGGAGAGTGGGGGGGGGGAGGGGCGAGGGCGTCTCAGCTGGGAGGCGGGGCGGGCTCGGGATGACCAAAACAACAACAACAATCAGACAAAATGGAGGCGGAGGGGGGAGCCCAGTGGAAGTGCGCGCAAACAGGAAAAGCAGTGCTTTAAATAAATGAAAAATGCAGTTTGAATACAGCGTCTACCAGGCACACAGCAAGCAGCAGTAAATGGCACAAAAGCAAAGCAGCAACGATACCAGTGACGCAGCAGGACACTGGGGAGCGACCACTCAGTCCAGGGGAAACGAGCGAGTCACGGCGCTTTACTGTGGGGGAGCGCTGATATGGTCAGTGGGAGGGCGTCTCAGCTGGGAGGCGGGGCGGGCTCGGGATGACCAAAACAACAACAACAATCAGACAAAATGGAGGCGGAGGGGGGAGCCCAGTGGAAGTGCGCGCAAACAGGAAAAGCGGCGCTTTAAATAAATGAAAAATGCAGTTTGAATACAGCGTCTACCAGGCACACAGCAGGCAGCAGTAAATGGCACAAAAGCAAAGCAGCAACGATACCAGTGACGCAGCAGGACACTGGGGAGCGACCACTCAGTCCAGGGGAAACGAGCGAGTCACAAGGTCTGAAGGTCTCAATAGTTGCTAGAGCATTTGTAATGAGAGCTTGAATTTCTTCAATGACTTGGTTCCTGCGTCAGGCCTAGCCCCAATTGGTATTAGCCACGAGGACGTAGACCATAACAACACTACCTCAAGCACTAAATGAAGTAGTTCGCCAACACTGATATGATGCTCCCCTAGACACCCCAACGGAACCATGCCTTTACCTCCAACATGGAGCTGAAACATGTCCGGCTCAGGGTATGTGCCCTGCCTCTAAAAGCTGTGCTGGTATGCATCCTACTGTTAGGCCATCTGTGTCAAGCCAGTGATGGTGCATCCCTGCCATATTTGAGGACCCTGGTATGGAACCACTGCTTTTCTGCTGACTATGAGTTGCTGGACCAGTGCACTTTCGCTGCCCTTCCCATCCAGCACATTGTTGAAATGTGAATGCGAAGTAAGGATGCCTTTTATGAGCCCAAAGCAAGCACTTGTGGGAAGGTGGTGTGCAGGTGTGGCGCCTATGACTCCTGTAACAAATGTTGTGAGAAGTTGGCCTGGTATATGATGTTCACTATTCTAGTGAGCACCTTGCACCAGTCCAAACAATCCTTATGGTGATGGTTGTAAAGTCAACCTTATAGACCAGCTATCCCAGTGGTAGCATGGACAAAGCAGTCTTAGGCTAAACTCAAGAGGGCATGTGAAGCCAGCTGTATTACCATATGTAACCCCTTTAATACCAAATGAAAGGACATCACACAGGATATATATAAAATATATATGTGGTTTATTACTAGACAAACCCTCTGAACTCTTTATGAGGTCAGAGGCACAAGCACAATACAAGATATTCAATTAAAATACAATAAGTTGCACAAAATACTGTAGGGCCCTAGGGGCACGCTAAACCATATACTAATTTAGTGGTATAAGGACCACTCCATGGAAAGTGAATAGGCCTAGGACCTGGGGAATCGCTGGGGCTACGCTGAGCTACCAAGAGTTAGGAAGCAGGAGACCCACGGGATGCGTGTGCAGTGTCTAAACACATACGCAGGTTACCATAGAGAATGAATGGGAACGTAAAAGATGAAAACTAGTTCTTTTAGGGCACTTCTGACTGGACTCTGTGAAAGTTACTTGAAACCTAGACAGTTGGATAGTCAATACCCACAGGAGCAAAGAAGTACTCGCGTTACCTCACCCACAGGAAGCGGGTGCATAGGTGTCAAAGTGTGTTGGGTTTCGGCGTCGAATCCTATGGAGCCTGGAAGAAAGATGCTGCAGGCGAGCAGGAGAGAAGTGTCTGGGTGGATCCAAGGGAGGATCGAAGATGAAAGCAGAGGGGACAGAGTCTGGGTCACTAGCCAGTGACCAGGAAAGAACCAGGAAGGAACCAGGCGATGTCGCGAAGCAATCAGGTGCTGTCGTGAAGCTTGTCTCTGCAGCCACGTGGACCAGGAGGCGTCGACGACGACCAGGAGTCAGGCACGGACTGTCCCACGAAGGCTCTCGCTGTCGGCGGTGTCTGCTTCAGGATTGGAGTCAACAAGCCTTGGCAAAGGCAACCCATGCAGGAAACGAAGTTGGCTTCTTACTCAGACCAGCAAGGTCTGAGGGGCTGCTTCTTTTGAGGGAAGCAAGGGCCCGTCTGGAGCAACCAGACCAGTGGTGTAAATTCAAAGGTTCGTCGCCAAGATGGCCACTAGCCAACGGGCAGGTGACCGGGCAGACGCGTCGAGCAGGAAAATGCAAAAGGGCCCCAAGCAGAACTCATGGAGGGTGCGAGCTGATCTTTGGTGCAGATGATGCTCTGGGCTGGGGCTTCTCAATCCCCAATGCACAGCTTCGATAGTGCCTCGGGGGCTGCACAATTAGCAAGTCGCAGACTTTTCAAGATGGCCGGTCCTACGTCTCTCGTCGCCTCCATGGGTCTCAGCTCTGCTGGGACTGTGGATCGGGCTGTTGGATGTCTGGAAGTCCAGTGTTCGTCAGGCTCTGTGCTCGGGCTCCAGCGGGAGCGTCGACAAAGCAAGCCGTTGATCGCTGGATGGTGCCTGCTTGTGCAGGGTAGTCACTCCTTGACCACAAGGGAGATTCCTCAGTCGTCTTCTTGCAAAGTAGATCGTCGAAGGTCCAGAGTTTCATTTCAGAGTTTCAGTCAGGATTAACCTAAAGTCTTGGGACTCAGCTTCTACCTATATACCAAATCTAGGGGCTGGATTACCTGCTAGGTCCCTCCTATGGGTGGGACCAAGGAAAGGGGGTGGTTACACCCCTTTCCCTTTGTCCAGTTTCGCGCCAGAGCTGGGGCTGGAATGCCCCAGCACCGGTTTGAACTGGACCATGCATGGGACACCTTGTGTGCCCCAGGCAGTGACTCATTTCTTTCAGCCCTCCCTGCCCCAATACACAAAAGCCTGTATGGGGTGGTGCTAGCACCTCCCAATGTGGGAAACCTATTGTCCAAGCCTCCCTCGCTGGAAGGACTCCCAGCAGAAGGAGGTCAGACTTGTGTCTGTGGCAGCAGCATCCATTTTGTGATGCTGAGGCTCTGGTTAACTTTAACCGGGAATAGTAGGAACAACATGTCTTCTCCCTCTAAAAAGGTGGAATGCTACCCCCGTCACCAGAACTGGTGAGGGGGTAGTATTCCAAATCGTATGACACCTTACTCGACATGTTTTGATAAAGCCAAACCAGCGTTCGCATTTAACCGCGAGGTTCATAATGCACTTAAGAGTTTATGGTATGGCAATATCCTAGAACAGCTATAAGGACATGGTTCCAAAAGCTGCAGACAGGCTCAGCTCATGCTAGAGCACCATCTCACATAAAGCCAAGCACTCTGCCTCCAGGATTGTTAAAGCCTGCCATAGGAGTGACTTATAGGTGTATATGTGTCTAGATATAAGGTTAGATATAGGTATACTATATCTAAGCAAGGGGCGATTACACGACATTGCCCCAGCTGAGTGATCAGCCAGTTGTGTCAATGTGAGTGGCCAGCCAGGGGTGGCATAATACATGCTGCAGCCCCTGGTAGGCCTTGGATGCACCTATGCCCTGGGTACCTATAGTACACTGTACAGGGGCTCATAAAGTGACCCAGTATCCAATTGGTAATGCACCTAAAGTACATTGTAGTGAATTTAGAGAGAGCAGCTGGGCTGTGGGTCCACAGCCACAGTAAGTCGAAAACCAGTGAAGCAAAAAGCAAAAAGTGGCGTGACCATAGGAAAGCCTGCCTATAACGTACGACGACTGTAGCTGGTTCAGAACCAAGCTGCTCGCTTGGTATTCAACCTCTCCAGGTCCCACCATGTCACTCCCCTTTTGAACTCCCTACACTGGCTCCCCATCCAGGAACGTTCCCAATTTAAGGTAGGCTGCCTAGTCTTTCAGGCCCAGCTAGGCTCAGCTCCTGCGTTTATCTCGTCAGAGATCAAACTTTACGCCCCCACCAGGGATCTCCGCTCCTCCTCCCAACATCTGCTGACCATTCCCCGATTTCGCCGAAAAAAATGGGGAGGTTCCAAATTTTCCACCCTTGCCCCCATTTTTTGGAACTCCCTCCCAGCCCACCTCAGATGTACTACCCAATATTTACCTTTTAGAAAGGCTTTAAAAACCTTTTTATTCGCCAAAGCCTTCCCCCAATAAACTATCATCAGTCCCCCCTCTGTCATTCTTGTCTCTGAGGACTTGGTCTAGCACAGCGCCATGGAACCGTTTCGGTGAACGCGCGCTTTATAAGTAATTTAAAACTCAAACTCAAACTCAAAGCAGACCCTACTCTCCTACAAATGTAAGCTAAAGTGGCACTTGAGGCAGCTAGACTTCTATCTCCTGATGGCCTTCACTGCCTCAGGTGCCACTGCTATGCCTGCCACCATTGTCACTGCACCAGTCCTTAAGGAGTGTGAGGTGAAACCCTTGGAAGGGACCCCTAGTTATCTCAGTGCCCTTTGACTCACTTGCGTAAGCTGTGACCCAACCAGTGGTACTCCAACGGCATGCACTAGGAAAATGGGGTGGTCACCATTCAGCCTGTCCTTGGGAGCTAGATTTAGGTGATAGGTCCCTGCTGGTTTTGTTAGATCTATCGGCTTAGTTCGATACGATCTCTCATCATATCCTATTGGCCCGTCTCAGCGCGGTGGGAATTAGAGGGCAGGCCTGGAATTGGCTTGCATCCTTTCTGGAAGGTAGAGGACGAGGTGTGGTGCCCCCCTTTTTCTGCCAACTCTAGTAAATTAACAGTAGGACTGCCAGAGGGCTCGACATTGAGCCCCACACTTTTTATTGTACATCTTACTCCCTTAGCTACTTGGCAGAACCACTAGGGGCCAGAATTGTGCAGTATGATGCTGACACCCACCTGCTCTTCTCTTGGAAGAATAAGGAGGCATTCCCAGGTGACAAAATCCGTAATTGCCTCAGTGCAGTGTAGCTAAAATGCAATGCTGGGAAGACCAAGCTACTCTTCTTTTGTCAGAAAGCAGAGGTATCTTGGCTGGCAGTCTTTCTGGCCATTCGATAATCTCACACCCTGTACCGCTTACCCAACATTTATCAGTGAAAACTTGGGCATTACATCTGCTGGACAACTGCTGTTTCGCACCCAAGTCAATTCGGTGTAGTGTACTTGTTTTGCCCTGCTATGTATGTGCAACATTTTCTGTATCTTTTGTCCTTTACGGCTAGACAACAAGTGATCCAAGTCCTTATCACATCACAGTTGGACAATGGGAATGGGTCTACACGACTACCTGATTGATAGGCTGCAGCTGGCCCAGAATGCAGCAGCTCAAACAATATTCGGGTTACCCCGTAATTCCCACGCAACACACTTCTTAATGGTTTTAAAAGGTTCCCGGTGAGGAAAAGTATCATCTTTAAGATCTTGCTTTTTACCCAGAAAGCTTTACACAGAACTGGCCCAGGCTAATTAAGAGCTAGAATTAAGTTCTATAACCCCCACCCTCCTTCCCCACCGGAGAAACCTTTACTCTGCAACGCTTGGTCTTGCCAAAGTTCTGCGGGTTAGGAAGGCAGGGTCGGGGGCAGATCTTTCTCTCTCCCGGGCCCCTCCCTGTGGAATAAACTTCTGCTGACAATCAGATGTATCAAGGCAAGGCAATGTTTCGTCAAAAAGCTCAACGCTTGAGTCTTTTCTAATCCCCAAGTCCATCCCTCTTATTCCCTCAGTTGACCCTTCTTCTGCATTAGCACCAGGACACACTTCGGAGTAATAGTTTCACACTAGAAATAATCTACATAGACATAGAGCTCACCTAAATGCGCCCAAATTGCTTGGCCTCCAGCATCCGTTCTGGACCTCCTGACTACCAGCCCCAGCCAGTGCGGCCCTAGAAGCATATCTGCCCCCTTAATCCTGCCTGTTGACCTGTGACCACGCCACTAACTCAGAGAGCCTGAACACGCCCCAGAGACCCAGCGCATATGCTACGCTGAAGAGCAGACCCTCGACTGACGATCCGCATTAACGGGCAACAGCCCTAGGGGGCGGGAAGTCAGACTAAGCTGATAGGCTTCCTACGGCCGCTGTCAACTGCTTACTATAACCATGGGTCTCCAGCTTGGTGAGTAATAAGAGCTATTTGTGTCAAATGGAAACCACTCCGAGGTAGTAATCGTATGAGTATTTTTAATATTGCCATTAGTGGCCACCCTATGCAAGCTGAGCTGCAGTGACCACCTCAGTGCAGGGTGTCCAGCAGTAATGAAAAACAAAAAGGTGCTTTGTCAATTTGAGGTGCCTCTACATGGTAATAATTGACACCCGTAGCTACAATGCACCTGGCTCCAAGGGAATCATGTTAATAATTAGTGTCCAGCACTCATCGGTCAAATATCAGATTTCAGAAATTGAGTTCTTAAAATGCACACATTTTGTCTTGAAATCTCCCTTTTCTATTTTGCCATACATATATTAAGGCAACCAAGCACAGATTTCTAATGTATCAGGACTGGCTGCGCTCAGGAGAGCTGCTCACTGACAGCTGAAGAGCTCCTCACTGTGAGTTGGAAAGCTTCTCACAGGGAGCAGGAGAGCTGCTCTAGGGGTGCAAGAGAGCTGTTCTCTCGGAGCAAGAGAGCTGCTCTAGGGGAGCAAGAGAGCTGCTCTAGCGGAGCAAGAGAGCTGCTCTCTCGGAGCAAGAGAGCTGCTCTTGGGGAGCAAGAGAGCTGCTCGCGGGGATCAAGAGAGCTGCTCGCGGGGATCAAGAGAGCTGCTCTTGGGGAGCAAGAGAGCTGCTCGCGGGGAGCAAGAGAGCTGCACAGGGGAGCTGAGGAGCTGCTCACAGGGAGCTGGAGAGTTGCTCGCAGGGAGCTAGTGAGCTTCTCACTGGGAGCTGGAGTGCTGCTCACTGGGAAATGGAGAGCTACACGCAGGGGAGCTGTGAAGCTACTCGCTGGGAGCTGTGAAGCTACTCGCTGGGAGCTGTGGAGCTACTCGCTGGGAGCTGTGGAGCTGTTCACTGTGTGTTGGAGAGCACTCACAGGGAGCATGAGAGCTACTCTGGGGGAGCAAGAGAGCTGCTCTCAGGGAGCTGGAGAGCTGTTCGGAGGGAGCTAGAGAGCTGCTCACTGGCAAATGGAGAGCTGCTTACTGGGAAATGGAGAGCTGCTCACTGGGCAATGGAGAGCTGCTCTCTGGGAGATGGGGAGCTGTTCACTGTGAGTTAGAGAGCACTCACAGAGAGCATGAGAGCTACTCGGGGGGGAGCAAGAGAGCTGCTCGCAGGGAGCTGGAGAGCTGCTCGCAGGGAGCTGGAGAGCTGCTCTCGGGGAAGCGGAGAGCTGCTCACTGGGAACTGGAGAGCTGCTCGCTGGAGCAGGAGAGCTGCTCGGGGTGAGCTGGAGAGCTGCTCGTGGGGAGCAAGAGAGCTCCTCGTGGGGAGCAAGAGAGCTGCTCTCAGGGAGCAAGAGAGCTGCTCTCAGGGAGCAAGAGATTTGCTCGCGGGGAAGAGGAGAGCTGCTCGCGGGGAGCAGGAGAGCTGCTCGCGGGGAGCAAGAGAGCTGCTCGCGTGGAGCAAGAGAGCTGCTCAGGGGAGCTGGAGAGCTGCTCATGGAGAGTTGCTCGCAGGGATCTAGTGAGCTGCACACTGGGAGCTGGAGTGCTGCTCACTGGGAGTTGGAGAGCTGGTCACTGGGAAATGGAGAGCTACTCGCAGGGGAGCTGTGGAGCTACTCGTGGGGAGCTAGAGAGCTGCTCACTGGGAAATGGAGAGCTACTCACTGGGCAATGGAGAGCTGCTCTCTGGGAGATGGGAAGCTGTTCACTGTGAGTTAGAGAGCACTCACAGAGAGCATGAGAGCTACTCGGGGGAGCTAGAGAGCTGCTCGCAGGGAGCTGGAGAGCTGCTCGGAGGGAGCTAGGGAGCTGCTCACTGGGAAATGGAGAGGTGCTCACTTGAAAATGGAGAGCTGCTCACTGGGAGATGGAAAGCTGCTCTCTGGGAAATGGAGAGCTGCTCACTGGGAGATGGGGAGCTACTCGCGGGGAGCAAGAGAGCTGCTCTCGGAGAGCAAGAGAGCTGCTCTCGGAGAGCAAGAGAGCTGCTCACGGGAAGCAGGAGAGCTGCTCACGGGGAGCAGGAGAGCTGCTTGCGAGGAGCTGGACAGCTGCTTGCGGGGAGCTGGACAGCTGCTTGCGGGGAGCTGGAGAGCTGCTTGCGGGGAGCTGGAGAGCTGCTTGCGGGGAGCTGGAGAGCTGCTTGCGGGGAGCTGGAGAGCTGCTTGCGGGGAGCTGGAGAGCTGCTTGCGGGGAGCTGTAGAGCTGCTTGCGGGGAGCTGTAGAGCTGCTTGCAGGGAGCTGGAGAGCTGCTTGCGGGGAGCTGGAGAGCTGCATACTGAGAAATGGAGAGCTGCTTACTGGGAAATGGAGAGCTGCTCACTGGGAGATGGGGAGCTGCTCGCAGGGAGCTGTAGAGCTGTTCACTGTGAGTTAGAGAGCACTCACAAAGAGCATGAGAGCTACTCGGGAGGAGCAAGAGAGGTGCTTGCGGGAGCTGGAGAGCTGCTTCGGAGGGAGCTAGAGAGCTGCTCACTGGGAAATGGAGAGCTGCTCACTGGGAAATTGAGAGCTGCTCACTGACAGATGGGGAGCTGCTCGTAGGGAGCTGAAGAGCTATTCACTGTGAGTTAGAGAACACTCACAGAGAGTATGAGAGCTACTCGGGGGAGCAAGAGAGCTGCTCACTGGGAAATGGAGAGCTGCTCACTGGGCAATGGAGAGCTGCTCTCTGGGAGATGGGGAGCTGTTCACTGTGAGTTAGAGAGCACTCACAGAGAGCATGAGAGCTACTCGGGGGGGAGCTAGAGAGCTGCTCGCGGGGAGCTGGAGAGCTGCTCGGAGGGAGCTAGAGAGCTGCTCTCTGGGAAATGGAGAGCTGCTCACTGGGAGATGGGGAGCTACTCGCGGGGAGCAAGAGAGCTGCTCGCAGAGAGCTGGAGAGCTGCTCGCAGGGAGCTGGAGAGCTGCTAGCAGGGAGCTGGAGAGCTGCTCGCAGGGAGCTGGAGAGCTGCTCGCAGGGAGCTGGAGAGCTGCTCGCGGGGAGCAGGAGAGCAGCTGCTTGCGGGGAGCTGGAGAGCTGCTCGCGTGGAGCTGGAGAGCAGCTGCTTGCGGGGAGCTGGAGAGCTGCTTGCGGGGAGCTAGAGAGCTGCTCACTGGGAAATGGAGAGCTGCTCACTGGGAAATGGAGAGCTGCTCACTGGGAGATGAGGAGCTGCTCGCAGGGAGCTGTAGAGCTGTTCACTGTGAGTTAGAGAGCAGTCACAGAGAGCATGAGAGCTACTCGGGAGGCGCAAGAGAGGTGCTTGCGGGGAGCTGAAGAGCTGCTCGGAGGGAGCTAGAGAGCTGCTCACTGGAAAATGGAGAGCTGCTCACTGGGAGATGGGGAGCTGCTCGCAGGGAGCTGTAGAGCTGTTCACTGTAAGTTAGAGAGCACTCACAGAGAGTATGAGAGCTACTCTGGGGGAGCAAGAGAGCTGCTCACTGGCAGCTGTGGAGTTACTCGCAGGGAGCTACAGAGCTGCTCTCGGGGAGCTGAAGAGCTGCTCGGTAGGAGGTGGAGAGACGTTCGATAGGAGGTGGGGAGCTACTCACTGGGAACTGGAGAGCTGCACACAGAGAATTGGAGTTGCTCGCAGGGAGCTGAAGAGCTGCTCTGGGGGAGCTGCTCTCGGGTAGCCGCTCTCGGGGAACTAGACCGCTGCTCACTGGGAACTGGAGAGCTGCTCACTGGGAACTGGAGAGCTGCTCACTGGGAACTGGAGAGCTGCTCGCTGGAGCAGGAGAGCTGCTCGGGGTGAGCTGGAGAGCTGCTCGCGGGGATCAAGAGAGCTGCTCGCGGGGATCAAGAGAGCTGCTCGCGTGGAGCAAGAGAGCTGCTCGGGGAGCTGGAGAGCTGCTCACAGGGAGCTGGAGAGTTGCTCGCAGTGAGCTAGAGAGCTGCTCACTGGGAGCTGAAGTGCTGCTCGATAGGAGTTGGAGAGCTGCTCACTGGGAAATGGAGAGCTGCTCACTGGGACATGGAGAGCTGATCACTGGGAAATGGAGAGCTACTCGCGGGGAGCTGTGCAGCTACTCGCGGGGAGCTGTAGAGCTGCCGCCGGGAGCTGTGGAGCTACTCGCGGGGAGCTGTGGAGCTGTTCACTGTGAGTTTGAGAGCACTCATAGGGAGCATGAGAGCTACTCTAGGGGAGCAACAGAGCTGCTCGTAGGGAGCTGGAGAGCTGCTCGGAGGGAGCTAGAGAGCTGCTCACTGGGAAATGGAGAGCTGCTCACTGGGAAATGGAGAGCTGCTCACTGACAGATGGGGAGCTGCTTGTAGGGAGCTGAAGAGCTATTCACTGTGAGTTAGAGAGCACTCACAGAGAGTATGAGAGCTACCCGGGGGAGCAAGAGAGCTGCTCACTGGGAAATGGAGAGCTTCTCACTGGGAAATGGGGAGCTGCTCACTGGAAAATGGAGAGCTGCTCACTGGAAAATGGAGAGCTGCTTACTAGGAAATGGAGAGCTGCTCGCAGAGAGCTGTACAGCTTCTCGCGGAGAGCTGTAGAGCTGTTCACTGGGTGCTGTGGAGCTGTTCACTGGGTGCTGTAGAGCTGTTCACTGGGCTCTGTAAAGTTACTTGCGGGGAGCTGGAGAGCTACTTACGGGGGCTGGTGAGCTGCTAGCGAGGAGCTGGAGAGCAGCTCGCTGGCAGCTGTAGAGTTACTCGTGGGGAGCTGGAGAGTTACTCGCAGGGAGCTGGAGTGCTGCTCGATAGGAGGTGGAGAGCTACTCGCAGAGAATTGGAGAGCTGCGCACTGAGAGATGGAGAGCTGCTCATGGGGAGCTGGAGAGCTGCTCATGGAAAGCTGCTCACGGGGAGCTGGAGAGCTGCTCTCTGGGAGCTGGAGAGCTGCTCTCTGGGAGCTGGAGAGCTGCTCTCTGGGAGCCAGAGAGCTGCTCGCGGGGAGCCGGAGAGCTGCTCTGAGGGAGCTAGAGAGCTGCTCACTGGGAAATGGAGAGCTGCTCACTGGGAAATGGAGAGCTGCTCACTGGGAAATGAAGAGCTGCTCACTGGGAAATGGAGAGCTGCTCACTGGGAAATGGAGAGCTGCTCACTGGGAAATGGAGAGCTGCTCACTGGGAAATGGAGAGCTGCTCACTGGGAAATGGAGAGCTGCTCACTGGGAAATGGAGAGCTGCTCACTGGGAAATGGAGAGCTGCTCACTAGGAGATGGAGAGCTGCTCACTAGGAGATGGAGAGCTGCTTACTAGGAGATGGAGAGCTGCTCGCAGAGAGCTGTAGAGCTTCTCGCGGAGAGCTGTAGAGCTGTTCACTGGGTGCTGTAGAGCTGTTCACTGGGTGCTGTAGAGCTGTTCACTGGGATCTGTAAAGTTACTTGCGGGGAGCTGGAGAGTTACTTACAGGGTCTGGTGAGCTGCTAGCGAGGAGCTGGAGAGCCGCTCACTGGCAGCTGGAGAGTTACTCATGGGGAGCTGGAGAGTTACTCGCAGGGAGCTGGAGTGCTGCTCGATAGGAGGTGGAGAGCTACTTACAGAGAATTGGAGAGCTGCGTACTGAGAGATGGAGAGCTGCTCATGGGGAGCTGGAGAGCTGCTCACGGGGAGCTGGAGAGCTGCTCACTGGGAGCCGGAGAGCTGCTCTCGGGAGCTGGAGAGCTGCTCTCGGGAGCTGGAGAGCTGCTCTCGGGGAGCTGGTGAGCTGCTCGCCGGGAGCGGGAGAGCTGCTCGCAGGGAGCTGCAGAGCTGCTCTGGGGGAGCTGGAGAGCTGCTCTCGGGGAGCTGTTCTCGGGGAACTGGAGAGCTGCTCACTGGGAACTGGAGAGCTGCTCACTGGGAACTGGAGAGCTGCTCTGTGGGGAGCTGGAAAGCTGCTCTGGGGGACCTGTAGAGCTGCTCTGGGGGAGCTGCTCTCAGGAGCTGGAGAGTTGCTCTTGGGGACCTGGAGAGCTGCTCGGAGGAGCTGGAGAGCTGCTCGGGGGGAGCAAGAGATCTGCTCGGGGGGAGCAAGAGAGCTGCTAGTGGGGAGCAAGAGAGCTGCTCGGGGGGAGCTGGAGAGCTGCTCACTGGGAACTGGAGAGCTGCTCGCTGGAGCAGGAGAGCTGCTCACTGGGAGCTGGAGATCTGCTCGGGGGACCTGGAGAGCTGCTCGGGGGGAGCTGGAGAGCTGCTTGGGGGGAGCTGGAGAGCTGCTTGGGGGGAGCTGGAGAGCTGCTTGGGGGGAGCTGGAGAGCTGCTCGGGGGGAGCTGGAGAGCTTCTCAGGAACTGGAGAGCTGCTCGGGGGTGCGGGAGAGCTGCTCGGGGGTGCGGGAGAGCTGCTCGGGGGTGCTGGAGAGCTGCTCGGGGGTGCTGGAGAGCTGCTCAGGGGAGCTGGAGAGCTGCTCAGAGGGAGCTGGAGAGCTGCTCAGAGGGAGCTGGAGAGATGCTCGGGGGAGCTGGAGATCTGCTTGGGGGAAGCTGGAGATCTGCTTGGGGGGAGCTGGGGAGCTGCTCGCAGGGAGCTGGAGAGCTGCTCGGGAGGAGCAAGAGAGCTGCTCGGGGGAGTTAGAGAGCTGCTCGCTGGGAGCTGGGGAGCTGCTCGGGGAGCTGGAGAGCTGCTCAATGGGAACTGGAGAGCTGCTCACTGGGAACTGGAGAGCTGCTCGCGGGGAGCTGGAGAGCTGCTCACTGGGAACTGGTGAGCTGCTCGCTGGAGCTGGAGAGCTGCTCGCGGGGAGCTGGAGAGCTGCTCGCGGGGAGCTGGAGAGCCGCTCGGGGGGAGGTGGAGGGATGCTTTCTGGGGGCTGGAGAGCTACTCGTGGAACAAGACTGCTCTAATCTCTTTCTATAATCTCCTAGTATGGTCATTCACCCTCAGACGCCTGCCATGGGGAGGGCATCACATGTTCTGCTAGATGGGTGAGCTGTTCACTTTAGCGCTGGTGGGAGCAGGTTGGCTTTAGACTCAACTCGTGTTTTATATTTTTATATCTGAAAGAAACAGGTTAGTATTAGATTCCTCACCTTAGAATATCCCCAGGCATCAGACTGGATCCGGAAACTTTGGCGTAGCAGTACTCTTGCGCGTCGGTAGGCGTCGTCTGCGGCTCCGCGTCCGTCGTAGGCGTCGTTGGCGCCGGGATGACGTCGCCGGAGTACTTAGACGCCGCCCTCGCGCGCTGACGTCAGTTCTTCTTTTTTCCTCGCCAGCAAGCGCGGATCCGGAAAAAGTTGTACTCTTAGTCAATTTTTTACTAACTTTTTGAATCCTTTTTGATCATTTTTCGAAGTCTATAGACTCCGACGGTGCCAGTAGGGATGCCCGGGTTCAAACCCTGCGTCGACTGCAACCGACTGATGTCGGTTACCGACCCCCATCGCTGGTGCCTTCACTGTCTGGGCCCCGACCACGGCGAAAAGTCCTGCTCCCACTGCCGGGCCCTGACGTCCAAAGCTAGACGAGAGCGGTCCCGCAAGCGACTCGAGCTCCGGCAGTCGGCCCGTGCCGCTCGAGGTCCCGGTCCGCGAGGAGGTTGAGGGACAGGTCGCGGGGTCGGAGTCATCACAGCTCCGGGAGTCGTCACCAGTCTTCGGGCTCGAAGTCCTCAGGTAAAAGTCACAAGAAGTCGAAGAGGCGTCATCGCTGTTCTGACTCCCCCCGACGCTCGTGCGACGCGGCCGGGGGTTCTGGCGACTCTGCCCCCGCAGCTCCGCCGGCGCCGCAGGCGTCGCGGCCTGCTCCATACCCGCCGGTCCCTGGGCAGAACGCGACGCCGGAAGAGATCGAGGTGTTCCTCACGGCCATGAGGTCACTCACTCCTCCATCGGGTTCCGCGCCGCCTTCGTGCCAAGCGGCCCCGACTGGGTCCCCACACAGGCGGGTGCTTTGGCCATGGCGCCGTCAGGTGCTTAGGCCCTGGCGCCATCGGTGACTTCAGTCCCGCCGCCGCATGGTCCCTCCGGATCCGGATAGTCGCCGGTCGACCTCATGACCTCGCCGGCGCCCAGGGTGTTGCCACCGGCGCCGTCCCAGGACGACGTTGTCCCTGGTCCTACCCTCCATTCGTGTCTGGCATCGGAGCGGCGCCGCTCGGCGCCGTATTCGACGCCGCTTGGATATTTCTATTTCTATGACCCGGCCCCATCCTTTGGCCCTGAGTGTCAGGAGATGGGTGGCGAGGAGGATTGGGAGGGGTCGGAGGACCCTCTGGCACGTGAGTACCAGTCTTCTCAGGACTGGACAGGTGAGCTTGGGGATGCCAGTAGTCTGGACACTTCGCCCGACACTGGTTTTGTCTCTCCTCCTACCGTGGCTATGGAGGAGGGGGCTGCCTATAGTGTGGTGCTGACGCGGGCTGCCAAGGCCTTGGGCCTTGAGCTCCCCGTCGCAACCGTTAGGACTAACTTCCTCACTGAGGTCCTTAAACCGCAGACAAGCTCGGCTGAGCCTCTGCTGCCGTTTAATGAGGCCTTGTCAGACGTTCTTCTGGGCACCTGGTCCAAGCCCGCTACAGGTCCGCCTGTAGATAGGAACGTGGCCAGGCGCCACCGCCCGGCTCTGTGCGACCCTTGCTTCCTGTCCACCCACCCCACCCCCGAGAGCCTGGTAATCCAGGCCTCTAAATCCCAGACCACATTCCCGACGGCTCCCCCCGGTCTGGAATCCAAGAGGTATGAGCAATACGGGAAAAAGGTATTCTCCTCCGTGAGTTTGGGGTTGCGGTCAGTCAACACCGCGTGCCTCTTGGGCCATTACACCCACTCTCTGTGGGACACAGTCGCGGACGTGCTGCCACAATGTCCGGAGGGGGTCCGGACTAAACTCTCCCAAGCCCTTGCGGAGGGTCGAGATGCGGCACTGTATTCGATCCGGTGTGGGCTGGATACCACGGACTCACTGGGTAGAGGGATGGCAACGACGGTGGCGATTCGTCGCCACGCCTGGTTGAGGCCCGCCAACTTTTCGGCTGATGTCCAAAACACCCTTATGGACATGCCGTTTGATGCCTCTTTGGCGACAAGGCAGACCATGGGCTTGAGCTCTTTAAGGACTCCAGGGCTACGGCCAAGATCTCGGCCCCGCGCCAGCAAACGGCTGCCTTTCGCTCCTTTCATGGCCAAGGACGGGGGGCCCCCCACACGTCCTGCCGGCCACGGGCCGCAGACTACCATCGAGCACGGTGGCGGACGTGGAAACCGCCGTGGCGGCGGTCGGGGACAACAGCAAGGCCAGTCCACACCTTCCCCTGGGGCATCCGCTTTCAAACCCTCCTAGTCCGAGCTTTCAGGCCCATGTGACGCCAGTGGGGGGCAGGGTTTGCCATCACCACCTCCACTGGCGCACTGTCACATCGGATAATTGGGTCCTGCAAATCATCCGAAGGGGCTACTCCCTCCCCTTCTAGGGGACCCCTCCAGCCATGCCACCGCAGTACCAGCGCGTGTCGGGGGATCACTTGAAACTTCTACAAGATGAAGTTATGGCCCTAATGGCCTAGGGGGCCATAGAGCGCGTTCCAGGGCCAGAAGTAATGTGTGGTTGTTACTCCCACTACTTTCTGGTACCCAAGAAGGGCAAAGGGGGCCTACGCCCTATCTTGGACCTGCGAAACGTCAACGGCTTCCTCCGGAAGGAGAAGTTCAAGATGCTGACACTGGCTCAGGTCTTAGCAGCCCTGGACCCAGGAGACTGAATGGTAGCGTTGGACTTGCAGGATGCTTATTTTCATATCCCTCTCCTGCCGGCCCACCGGCTTTACCTGCGGTACACGGTAGGCCACGAGCACTTTCAGTTTACCATGCTCCCCTTCGGCCTTACCAGCGCCCCACGGGTGTTCACGAAAGTGATGCCGGTGTCGCAGCTCATCTGCGCAGGTTAGGGATTTCAGTCTTCCCCTACCTCGACGACTGGTTGTTGAAGGCAGGCTCTCCCCATACAGTCGTCAGCCACCTCCAGACTACGGCCGACCTCCTGCACCTGCTGGGATTCTCCATCAATGTGCTGAAGTCACACCTGGGTCCCTCTCAGAAGCTCCTCTTCATTGGAGCGGTTCTGGACTCTGCGCAGTTTCGGGTTTATCCTCCCGAACAGCAAGTTTGGGATATTCAGGCTCTGATTCTGATCTTTCAGCCGTTATCCCGGGCCTCGGTCAGGTTGACGCTGCGGCTTCTGGGGCTGATGGCCTTCTGCATCCTTCTGGTGCATCACGCCAGGTGGCTGATGCGGGCTCCGCAGAGGGACCTGAACTTTCAGTGGGCCCAGAATCAGGGCAACTTGTCCGACCATGTCTTGATCTCGGAGGGCACTGCAAGACAGTTGCAGTGGTGGTTCACGGACCGCGATTGGGTCAGCGGCAGATCCCTCTCCCTACCCCAACCGGAGCACGTAGTTGTGACGGACGCGTCCCTTCAGGGCTGGGGGTGCCACCTGGGAGAGGCGGAGATCAGAGACCTCTGGTCTCGGGTGGAGTCCTGGCTCCACATCAACCTTCTGGAGCTGCAGGCGATCCGGCTTGCACTGAAGGCATTCCTCCCCTCTGTCCGAGGAATGTAGTGCTGGTGTTTACGGACAACACCACTGCCATGTGGTACTGCAACAAACATGGACCCTATGCCAGGAGGCTCTGCGCCTCTGGCAGTGGTTGGAACATCAGGGCGTGACTCTGGTGGTGCACTACCTGGCAGGTTCCCTGAACGCCAGGGCGGACAAACTCAGCCGTCGGTGCATGATGGATCACAAATGGCGTCTGAACTCGGACGTGGCGCAAGGCCTCTTTCAGCAGTGGGGAGAGCCTTGGTTAGATCTATTCGCCACAGAAGAGAACGTGCAATGTCATCAGTTCTGCGCGTTGGAATTTCCAAGGCAGCACTTGCTCGGAGACGGTTTTCGTCGCGAGTGCAGCTGTGGTCTGTTGTACGCCTTTCGGCCTATACCACTTCTGCCCAGAGTGCTGAAGAAGATCAGACGCGCTCCAAAACAATAGAGGAAGTGTAGAGGTAATGATAGAATCACCTTCCTAACAGATTTATCTAAACAAAAGGATTCTATCAATGTGTGGTGGTGACTAGTTTATATTTTATGTAAAGTGTAAGTCTGGTACTAGGGTCTCTCTTTTGGATGTAAAGACGAGGGCACTGTGTGCTTTTAAAATACCTCTCACACACTAAGAATCCCTTAGTGTCATGCTTCATCATGGGGGTCTTCCCGTCCCTCTACGGGGCGGGGTGTGCTGCAACCTACGAGCTACGCGGGAGCACTGGTAGTTGTGACGAAGGCTTATGTGGTGGTGCAGTGTAGGTGATATCAGTGAGGTGTAGGGACCTAAATATGTGAGTGCAAGATTAAAAAGGGGGTTTAAAATTTCCCTGGCTAGTAGAAAAAATATATTTTATTCACTTCTCTGGCTGGGAACATTAAGAAGGGGATTTTGTGGTAGAGCAATTAGCTGGCTACCTGGTCGAATGTTTCATAAGCAGTCCACTACTGCTTACTCATCAGGACCTTTTAATGGTCCCTACTAGACAATACTCAGTTCTACGGTTGTAAGCCTAAAGTCCTACAAACAGGTAGCAAAAGTAAGCTGCCCGTTTGAGCTTCAGGGCATGAGCTGGCCCTAGGTGAAGCGTAGAATTTTTGTCAAAAAATGCTTGTCAAAAAAATGACCTATTGCGGTCTCTGTAAAGGAAAATGGGAAAAAGAGAGACAAAACATGTTTGTTTTTATAGCGCACAGTACTCTACGTCCGTAATTCAGCGAGGATCACACTATTCATGGGTGACCTCTTATTTATGAAGCGTGCACACTAGGCTCCACAGACAGAGAGATACTTCTGCTGTTTGTTCGTTAGCCAACTTTGGCTGAACGTATCTCATACAGCCCCACATATATGAGGACACATGAATCTCAACATACATACACACACACTTGACTCAATACATTTTTAACAACACCCTGATAGAAGGTACATACGGAAACCCGATGCTTGCAGTCCCCTAGACTAAGGAGGTAAAAAAATGTCAATAGACCGAGGTAAAGGGATGTATACATACTAGTTCGATGAATGTTGCATGCCCCATGAGCTGGCAGGCGAAGGGTATTCCATGCGGTAAACTGTAAAAGAAAACCGCACCCTTTAGTTAATTACGTGTTTGTCCGTAATTCGTTTTTGCCTCGTGGACCAAGTTTTTAGAGACTCGAGGTCGGAGTCTGTTACTTACGTTTACCGCCTGTGTACATTGCCTTATTCCTACCCCTGTGCCGCTCCGAGGATAAGTGGCGTCCAGCATCTGCCGTCTTTTAAACCCCATTGAAAGTGCATTGTCATCTCTGGTTCCAAATGCCGGTAAACACTGGTGCGCTAACTTAAGATGGCCGCCAACCACGGGACATCTGGTTGGTATTCTGATCTTTTTTGGAAGTATTTCTCCTATTTCTATGTGGTCGATATAGAATGTTTCACACCTAGGGAACAATAATTATAGTGTCTCCAAAACCAGTGTTTAGTTGTCAATTGATCTTTATGGAAGTATTTCTTTTGATTCTATACGTTCTGGGCTGAGTTTTTTGAGAAAAGAAGTGAGATGGCATGAGCGGATTTTATCCTGTATAAGGTGGAGAGGGGCGGGGGTGTTTAGGCATTATACATCGGTAATTTGTAGTGTTCAGATACTTGTGTTACCAATCTTATAGCTGATCCCAGGGTTTTTCATCGTTCAGGCCGTTTTTGTTCGATTTAATACGGAAGACCCCCTCTGTTCTTTTTCTAGGAGGTGGTCCTCATTATCGACCTGTTCTATTACGGTCCAGGAAATATTCTCAGGTTTATGACCACTCTCCCAAAAATGGCTGGTCAGTTTTGTGCTCGATTTTTTGCATTTTATTGTACTTTTGTGTTCCCCTATTCTAGTCTTGATGGCTCTGCTTGTCATGCCAACATATTCCAGGTTGCATGGGCAGGTGATGAGATATACAACATTGAAACTATTGCAGTTGCTGAAACATCTCTGTTCCCATGTGGTCCCATCATTGAAAGTCAGTTTTTTACTCTTTTTGGTCAGACAGCATACTTTGCAACCACCACATGGATGATGCCCTTGTACAAAGTTGGTTTTTTTTGTGAGTTAATTCTTTCAGCTTTTGGTCTTGTGTGTACCAAAATGTCTCTTATACTTTGTGCTTTTTTGTGGGAGAAGATCGGTTTAGGTATCTGAAGGCCTCCACTGTTTAGGATCTTCCAATTCTTGGTGATAATTTTCGTCACATGATTCGAGCTTGTGATGTAAGTGGTTACACAGATGGGTCTCTGTTCTTCCCCCTTTGGTACTTTCTCCTCAAGAAGACTTTGTCTGTAGTTGTTTCTTGCCCTCTTATATGCCTGGTCAATGATTTTGTTTGGATACAGACGGGTTTCCAATTTCTTCCGTAGGTCTCTGGACTGTAATTTGAAGTTCTCAATTTCTGTACAGTTCCTGCGAAGGCGCAGGAACTGGCCATACGGTAATTTGTCCCGTAGATGTTTTGGATGGAAACTTTGGTACATTAACAAGCAGTTCTTGGAAGTACTCTTGAAGTGTGTGGTGGTCATCAGCCTGCCATTTTTCGGGAAAATATTCAGATCTAGGAATACCAGGTTACTGACAGTTGCAGTGGTGGTTCACGGACCGCGATTGGGTCAGCGGCAGATACCTCTCCCTACCCCAACCGGAGCGCAATCCTATGGTCACCCCCGATTTTTGCTTTTTTGTCTTCACTGGTTTACGACTTTCCCTGGCTGTGGGCCTGCTAATTAGACCCACAGCCTTGCTGTCTCTCTCTAAATTGACAACCATGTACCTTAGGTGCATATCTAATTGGATACTGAGTCACCTTATCAGTCCCTGTACAGTGTACCTTAGGTACCCAGGGCATAGGTGCACTCAAGGCCTACCAGGGGCTGCAGCATGTATTATGCCACCCCTGGCTGGCCATCCAAATCTGACACAACTGGCTGATCAATCAGCTGGGGCAAGGTGGTGTAATCACCCTTTGCTTTAGATATAGTATTCCTATATCTAACCCTAAAATTGACACATATCCTCCTATCAGTCACTCCTATGGCAGGCCTTAACAATCCTGAAGGCAGAGTGCTTGGAATTATGTGAGATGGTGCTCTAGCATGAGCTGAGCCTGTCTGCAGCTTTCGGAACCAAGTCCTTTAGCTGTTTCCATGATAACGCTATACCATATACTCTTAAGTGCATTATAATTAGGGCTCCCGGTTTTATGGTATTTATTTTTTTGCCATTTCCGTCTGTATTTATCCATATTTATTTTTGGGGCATTTTTTCTGTATTTATCCACATTTATTTTTGCCACAAGTAAAATGCGATGCTATAGCTAGTATTTTTCCAAATTTATTTAAATTGACAATGCACACATGCACTCACTTAAACTAGCGATTTGTGGCTTTGGCAGTGCTTTAAATGGTCCAGTACTGAGTAATTTGAAAAGGAGAATACATGTGCTCCTCAGTTCTGCTATAAAAACACTTTAGGAAGAGTACAAGCACTTATCAGGAGCAAACATGTGCCAGAGCTTCTGTATTTCAATCTAAAGCCACCTGTCACAGGCACTTAACTCTACCCCCTTCAGAGGAACCGCACCCCCTCCTCTTGGAAGGATGCCATCCTAAAACAAACACAGATTAAAAGTGTGCACAGTAAAAACCCAGTGCTGTACACGTGCACTTTTATTGTCCTGTCACTTCATGCCTCTTGTCGCCATGGTACCCAGACATGCAGTGTATCACACAGCTCACACTGATGTAAATGGGGAACATCAGTTCAGTACTTACAAAGTAGGGACTTTCTGTAAGGACCTCTGACGGGTACTTGTGGCCGCATATGCTTCCCCATTCAGGTGTTCCAGTTGGGGCGGGACAGCCAAGCATGTACAGGTGTGCCAATGAGCGAGTTATGTTCAGGAAATCAGGCATACACAGGAATTCAGCACTCTCCTTCGTCTCGCAAACTGAGTGAGATGTTAGGTTTCCTTTCTAAATGACCAACGTACTTTATTTCTTGTACAGGGAATAAGAAATCAAATAGTTTTAAGCCATTTGCCAGGATGCACTGCTGCAGCGCTGTGAATTTAAGTGCTTATTTATTTATAAAGTTTTATATAGCGCGAACAAGATCCCGAGGGATATCGGAGCGCTTTACAAAGGAAGGTAGGAAGGACATAAATCCAGTATTGACCACAAGTAAGAATATACATAAGGAATAAACGCATAGATCTCAGACAAATAAATGCATAGTTTCCAGACAAATGACACATGGAGAATAGTACAATAAACAAGTATGTAACAGTCTAAGAAAGGGGGTATACAATGCGGGAAAAAAGAGCATAGTTATCATTGAGCTGTTTTAGCTTTCAGTTCTTGTTCATGAATGTGTAAAAAAGTAATCAATTTGCAGTAGCTTTGTAAGTACTGTCATTGTAAGCGACGGCAGTGGCAATGGGTGGTGCAAGCTGGGGTGACCTCCTGACAAGATCCCTGGCACTCTTTTGTTTATGTGCAAATTAAACACTGGTCTTACCTCATTAATTTAACTCCCAACTCAGAGGCAGGCCCCTGGTTTGCTACAACAGATTACCAGCTCCTTCAGGAATGGACGCTTCCAGGGAAAACTATGGCTCGTGAAGGTTTCCAAATAAAATCCAGGGGGACTATGTCAATTTGCGACACAAGAAAATTGTACAGTACATAGATTTCTAATGTTTAACAAACCGTTCAGTAATTGGGGCATTTTAATTGTGCAGTGGATCATCCAAATTAACTGTGGGCAGCAGGCTTAAGCTGCAGGTTCCTGACATTTCCATTGGGGACTGCTAGTCAGTATTTTCTATGCTCAGCAAGAACCGTCCTGGATTCCTGTAGGTTTCCTGGCTGGAAGAATTCCTATAACACATTATAGCTATTAGGCACAGTCAGATTTCATAACCACATTTATATTAACTTTCAAATATGTGGTTAGTGAAGATACATTTTCTTCTTTAATATACACTTAAAATGTTCCATTTTATTTGATGCATGTAGATGAGAGGTGTTTGCAAACGGCAGTTAGTGTTATTAGCTGCCGAAAAAACGCTGAAACTCATTTTGTTTCTGCCAACATTTCAATTTAACCGAGGACAAGCAAAAAATAAAACGCAAGAGCGCTCAAGGAAAGCTTTTTTATTTAGAACTCGGATAAATATACATGATGTCGGAGTAAACTGAGTGGCTGTTTGTTTAACTGAAGGGGAGGTGCGGGGGGGGGTCACAGAGCAACAGGTGGGACGTATAGCCGCAGGCAGCAAGGCTTTTCCACAATTTTGTAGAGTTATCTTTGGACAACTCAGAAGTTAAGACTCAGGCTGACCTTCGACACCTGCTTCCCTCAGTCCTGGGGCACATTACCACACATACCTCTCAGACTTATCCGAGCAGCTCACTTATGACAACAAAACACACAGATGATAGTCAGCGTGCACGTCCGGCTTTAGTGCTGTTCGCGACCGGTGTTAGAATATGTTTGGCGCCCCCCCTTCCCATCCGCGAATTTCGTCACTACCACCTTCCAACAGTACCCCTCATATCCCCTTAGCCCCTCTATTATATGCATTTCATTTTTTACAGCGCTACTAATTCACTCACACTCAGGTCTGTTATCTGCATGGTGCACTGTCAGTCACACCTTTGCAGGAGGCATATTTTGGGGCCTGGGACAGGGAGTCAGGGGTGTTGGGAGAGGCTACAGCATGGGGTGACAGAACAATCATGGGGTGACAGAACAATTAAGCCTCATTAACAAGTAAATGGTCTGTGAAAAGACCTGTGAAGTACTCGGGTGCGGCTCTGTGTGTGTGTGTGTGTGTGTGCCCAGGAAGCAATTTCAAGCAGCAGGACGGGGGCATGGCGAGAACTCTGGATTCCAGCGCGGCAACATTTTCTAATATTTTACTGTTTCTAAATATAAATACAGACAAAGGAAATATAGATTTCCGTCTGTATTTATATGTAGAAATCCGTAAAAATGGAAAACCGGGAGCCCTAATTATAATCCTCGCGGTTATTGCCAACTTTGGTATAGCGTTATCAAAACATGTCGAGTAAGGTGTCATACGAATTGGAATACTACCCCATCGCCAATTCTGGCGACGGGGGTAGCATTCCACCCTTCTAGAGGGACACGACATGTATGTGACTGTGAACCCCGGTTAAAGTTAACTCGAGCCTCAGCATCACAAAATGGATGCTGCCACCACACCTGCTGCTGGGAGTCCTTCCAGCGAGGGAGGCCTGGACAAAGGGTTTCCTGCCTTGGGAGGTGCTAGCACCACCCCAGACAGGATTTTGTGTATTAGGTAGGAAAGGGCTGAAAGGAATGAGACATGCCTGGGGCACACAAGGTGTCCCTGTGCATACACCGGTCTAAACCAGTTTCTGGGCCACTCCAGCCCCAGCTCTGGTGCAAGACCGGACAAAGGATAGGGGGTGTAACCACCCCCCTTCCTGGTCCCACCCAGAGGAGGGACCTAGTCGTAGTACAGCCCCCTTTAGCCGGATAAAGGTAGGAGCTCGTCCCATTCCAAATTAGATTATCCTGAACAACTTTACAAGAAGAAACTCTGGACTTCGACGTTCTGCTCCACAGAAGACTGAAGAAATCTCCCTTGTGGGCAAGGAGTGTCCACCCTGCACAAGCAGGCACCATCAGCGTCCAGCTTCTTCCCTTTGTCGTCTTCCTTCAAGGATCCAGACTTCAGAGCCCGACGAGACCCGGATTCCCAGACCTCTCCGACCTCTCCGACCTCTACCTACATCTGCAGCACAGCTGAGATCTGTGGGTGCGACGAGACACGTGGGACCGGCCATCTTGAAAGAAGCAGCACCTCGCTCCAGCACGACTTCTGAGGTCACCTCGTCCAAGTGCTTTGGGGACTGAGAAGCCCCGACACCGAGCAGCTCCTGCATCGAAGTCCAGCCCTCCAGCATCCACGAGATCTGCGTGGTGCCCTTCTGCCTGTTTGCTGCTCGATGCGTTGTCTGGTCACTTGCCGGCTGGCTAGTGACCTCCTAGACGACGAACTCCGAAATCTTCACTGCTGGTCTGGTTGCTCCAGACTGGCCCTTGCTCCCTTCCTAAAGAGGAGCACCCCGGACCCTCCTGGTCCACTCCAGACGCCGTTTCCACTCACCGCGCGGGTTGCCTTTGCCAAGGCCTGTTGACTCCGAATCCGAAGCCGACACCGCCGACAGCGAGAGCCTGCGTAGGACAGCTCGTGCCTCCATCCTGGTCGTCGAAGACACCACCTGGTCCACGTGGCTGCAGAGACAAGCGTCCACCCTCACCTGATCGCGACGACGACATCTGGTTCCACTCCAGTCACTGGCTAGCGACTTTGAACATTGTCCCCTCTGCTTTCAGGTTCTTCTCTTCACTGATCCACCCTTGGATCAGACCGGACATCTTCCTCCTGATCGCCTGCAGTATCTTTTCTTCCAGGCTCCATAGACTTCAACGCCGGAGCCCGACACGACTTGGCACCTATGCACCCGCAGCCTGTGGGTGAGGTAACACGAGCATTTCGGTGCTCAAGGGTAGCTTGACTCTCCTAGTGTCCGTGTTCCACAGTCGTTTTAGTTCTACCTAGTCAGGATTGTCCGTACTCACCTTTTTCTTGAACTGTACTGTCCATAGACACTGTTACGCATCTCGCGTGTGAGTTCACACTCTGCACACGCGTTCCTTGGGCCTCTTATTACCTACCTAGAGTTAGTATAGCGTGGTCCCAGCGATCCTACAGCCTCTGGACAGCTCCATTCCTTTTATCGACTTTCACATTCCACTTACTTACTATATGGTTTGTCGTGCCCCTAGGGCACCATTGTATTTTGTGCAACTTCAACGTATTTTTCCTAAGAGATTGTCATGTGCTTAGCCCTCTGATCTCCTAAAGAGTTCAGAGGTGTATGTTAGTTAATAAATATCTTGTTTATTTTCATAACAACCTGTGTGGTGTCCTTTCACTTGGTATTCAAGGGGTTATATGTGGTAAAACAGCTGGCTTCACATGCCAAAAGAGTTTTGTCTAAGACTGCTTTGTTCATGCTACCATTAGGATAGCTGGTCTATAAGATTGACTTACAACCAATCACCATAAGGGTTGTTTGGACTGATACAAGTTGATCACTAGAACTAGTGAGCATCATATATCAGGCCAACTTCTCACAGACCCTATGCCAGGAGGCTCTGCACCTCTGGCAGTGGTTGGAACATCAGGGCGTGACTCTGGTGGTGCAATACCTGGCAGGTTCCCTGAACGCCAGGGCGGACGAACTTAGCCGTCGGTGCATGATGGATCACAAATGGAGTCTGAACTCGGACGTGGCGCAAGGCCTCTTTCAGCAGTGGGGAGAGCCTTGGTTAGATCTATTTGCCACAGAAGAGAACGCGCAATGTCATCAGTTCTGCGCGTTGGAATATCCAAGGCGGCACTCGCTCGGAGACGGTTTTCGTCGCGAGTGGAGCTGTGGTCTGTTGTACGCCTTTCTGCCTATACCACTTCTGCCCAGAGTACTGAAGAAGATCAGACGCGACAGGGCCCAAGTTATCCTTGTGGCTCCGGACTGGGCACGAAGATACTGGTATCCCGAGCTACTCAGCATGTCTGTCGATCCTCCGATTCGTCTGCCTATCTTCCGATTCGTCTGCCTCTTCAGGAGGACCTTCTGTCGCAACAGCAGTCTCCACCTCCATGCTTGGAGATTGAGTGGCGACAGTTGAGGCCATTTGACTTTCCTCCTGAAGTTTGTAATGTGATTCTGGCAGCCAGGCGTCCCTCCACAAAGTCGGTATACACCTGCAGGTGGAACAGATTTGTGGCATGGTGCACAGCAAAGGCTGTGGATCCACTCTCTGCCCCCCTTTCTGACGTTCTCCTCTTCCTTCTTTCTCTTGCCCAGCATGGCTCTGCTCTGGGCACTATCAAGGGCTACCTTTCTGCCCTTTCCGCCTTCTTAAGGCTACCTGGTCAGCCTTCTTTGTTCAAGTCCCCGATTGTAAATAGGTCCCTGAAGGGCATCACTCATATGTTCCCCCCCTGTTCCTTTTGTGATGCCCCATTGGGACTTGAATCTGGTTCTGACCTACCTGATGTGCGCTCCTTTTGAGCCGCTTCATAACTGTCATCTCTGTCTTCTTACGCTTAAGACTGCATTCCTGGTTGCCATCACCTCTGCCACGAGAGTGAGTTTGCTCCAGGCTCTTTCCTCCAAGCCTCCTTTCCTTTCTGTCCATCCGGACAAGGTTGTGTTGCAGACAAGACCCTCTTTCCTGCCCAAGGTAGTCACAGCCTTCCACATCGGGCAGTCAATCACCTTGCCCACCTTCTTTCCGCCTCCGCATCCCTCTAAAGAGGAAGAGCGGCTCCACCGTCTGGACCCAAAACGTGCGCTCTCATACTATCTGGATCGCACACGCCAGTTCCGGGTGGATGACCAACTCTTTGTTTTTTACGTGGGTGCTAAGAAGGGACGGGCGGTGCACAAACGGACCATCTCTCGGTGGGTCGTGTTGTGCATCAAGGCATGCTACTCCTTGGCTAAGAAGGAGCCTCCTGTTGGGCTGAGGGCCCATTCCAATCGGGCCACGGCGGCGACTACTGCCCTGGGCCAGGGAGTCCACTTGCAGGACATTTGTCAGGCAGCTACGTGGGCCTCACTGCACACGTTCGCAAGACACTACTGCCTGGACAGCCAAGTCCGGAGGGATGGCTTCTTTGGCCGTTCCATCCTCCAGGACTTTCTGGTGTGATTATTGGTTTGCAGACCCACCACTGGGGTTGGTATTGCTGGGGCATCTATTCTAAGGTAAGGAATCTAATACTAACCTGTTTCTTTCAGATGCACAAGTTACTTACCTTCGGTAACAATATATCTGTTAGTATTAGATTCCTTACCGCCCCACCCATCCTCCCCGTTCTGCGAACCGATATCTAGGGTTAAGGTCATCCCCTTTCAGGGCCCTAGTTTCATGGCACCAGTGTTGGTTTTTATCATGGCTCTGCGTTTCTGGAGCGGAAAAGCTTTGTATAAGAACTGACGTCAGCGCGCGAGGGCGGTGTCTAAGTACTCCGGCGACGTCATCTTGGCGCCAACGACGCAGACGACGGACGTGGAGCCGCAGACGACGCCTACCGACACGCAAGGGTACTGCTACGCAAAAGTTTCCGGATCCAGTCTGACGCCTGGGGATATTCTAAGGTAAGGAATCTAATACTAACTACTGTTTCTTACAGATATATCGTTACCGAAGGTAAGTTACTTGTGCATTTAGAACGTTAGGGCTCCAGGAGGTTTTTATTGGTGTTGTTCAGAATGTGGGTGGGCCCCCATAGTGGGGTGGGGGCAGTGGGCGCAAATTGATACCTTGGGTGGTTTCAGGCCACTGTTTTAACTTAAAATTATAGGGTCCCCTCCAAGATGTGAACAGGAGGTCCTGGTCGAGAAAACTGGTATAACACAGGCCAGGCGAGCCTGTCGTTTTGGGGGCGGGATTATTTTATGCAAAGGCGGCTGCGGTCTTGAAGCGTTCGCGCAGCTGTGACGTCTATTCTGTGTGATATGTACAGGACACCGTATAGAATGGAAGATAGCGCGGGATCGGATTGAGAATAAATCTGCCCAGCGATGCCCAGGGTTCGCTCGTCACACACGATGACAAGGCGCCGTGTGCGGGCACTTCTGGCGAGGCTTACTTTAAATACTCCAGGCCTCTGAAGAACCGTCTATTAGCGCCGCCGCCTTTATCTGCCCAAAGCTCCATATCTCCCCGCGCCAGAACACTCTGGGGGATGGGAATAGATATTCGTATTGACAGGTGGAGGGGGGGTCGGGGGAGGCTCTGCTGGCGGGGAGATGCCCCGGCACGTCTCTGCGTGGTAATGAGTTGGCTGGGCTCGTGAGCCGACTCCTAATTTATTGCTAGCACCCGGCATGAAATCCACCTGTCGGCTGTCGCACGCAGGGCCGGTCCTAGAACTTTTGGGGCCCCGGGCGAAAGGGAAGATGTGAGGCCCCTCTAATTTGCATGTCACAAGAAGTGACATCATAGAAAGTGACATCGCAGGACTATTGATCTCATTTGGCATCACTGAAGAGGCCTAACGTGGATATCAGTAACAATGACAAAAAGATAAATATACAAATGAAATAAGTCCATATATTTTAAAACTGTATTAAATGGATTACATTTGTCACATGGGATGGAAAAGCTAGTTCCAGGTCTTAGAAAGATGGATGTTTTTTCACTCAATGTTAACTGATCGTTTCCAGATGAGTGCTTCACAGAAATTCCAGTTCTGTCTCATAAAGGGGGAAGATCCTGTTGAGGTAATGAGGGGTGGTATCATTCAAAATATAAAATTACACAAAAGCAAACCTCGCCCATTTCAAAAGTCTCCCTTACCATTTTGTGTCATTATGCTGCCACCTTAGGATGACATTAATACTAAGTAATTTCTTTTAACGTAAATCTTCTCACCAGTATACCACACGCACATGCTAAGAGTCGTAGGACAATCGTCCTGTGACCTCAATGACCGGGTCACTGACCATCTAGGCCTAGGGCATGGGAACTCACAAACTTTCTCTGGGGGGGAGGGGGGGGGGCAAATTTATAGTGTGGTTTTTGGCCGAGGGCCGCACCAGTGGGGCGGGGTCAGAGGGGGAAAGCAAAAAAAAATTGTGACCATGAGGTTTCACACAGGTCTCTGCAGCAGATGCCTTTGTCCACTGAGCCACCAGTCCAGCATACCCACATCTCTTTCTCTCTCTCCCTCTGTCTCCCTTCCTCTGTCTCCCTCCCTCTATCTCCCTCCCTCCCTGGCGCTCTCCCTCCTTGTCTCTCTCCCTCTGTCCTTCCCTCTGTCTCTCTCCCTCTGTCTCTCTCTGTGTGTCTCTCTCTCTCCGTCTGTCTCTCTCCGTCTGTCTCCCTCCGTCTGTCACCCTGCCTCTGTCACCCTGCCTCTGTCACCCTGCCTCTGTCACCCTGCCTCTGCCCCATCTCATAAAAACAAAAGTAGCGCTTCACTGGCAAACTCTTTAAAGTGGCGCTAATGTGCTTTGGGTTTGAATAAAATCAATGTTGCCACTTTTTTCGATCCACACTGTCTTGCTTTAGTTATTTTTCAATTTTAACCTTTTATTTCTGTCCGTCCCGAGGGAGCACATTTAAAGTGAAAAATGTCAGAAAAAGACAACCTTTCTAGCAAGCATGGGGTTTTTTTGGTGGAGGGACAAAGAAAGGAAAGAGGGAGTAATGGCTACAGGGCACAAGGAGGGGGGCCCCACACCTGGATCTTGCTCTAGTGCCTAGAGGCCCAGGGAAAGGGGGGCCCCTCCCCTGGGCCTCCAAGCAGTAAAGAAGCATTTCGTAAAGCACTACTGTGACAGTTCTACATACATTTTAAATGCACATTCCCAGAAAAAAATAGGGGATACAAAAGTAAACACGAGCCAGTTGATCTGGCTGCTCCCTCCTCTCCTTACCTGTGTCTGGCTGGTTCTGCTAACAAAGGGGGCCTTCTATCACCTAGCAACAAAATGCAGAAAGGCAATGGCCGGTACTTAGCAGAGGTGTTGCCTCCCCCCCTGACACTGAGCACACATAATTGCTGGCCCATTTGCGGTGCAGTCCCTACTTTGTGTGTCCCTTCCCCCCCACCCCTGTGCACCCAGGAATGCCATCACACCCTGACAGCAAGGTCAAGACACCTCGCATTTGTAATTTGATTGCGTGGGGCAGGGGGCCCTGGAGGTTAACTGTGAAAGCGTGCCCTTTCACAGTGAAGCAGGGGGCCCCCTGAGCGCGAGGCCCTGGGCCGCTGCCCACACTGCCCATGCCTAGCGCCGGCCCTGGTCGCACGGGTGCTTCGCGGTGGGCCTCAAGGAGCTTCGGGCCTGGGAGGGCGGCAGGGGTGGCACCACGGGCCCCGAGTCCCCCATATCTCCCCGAGATTCATTGGCGTGGGCTGAATAGGCCCCTGATTGTTTGGGGGTCCCCTGCGCCGCGGGGCCGGCACCCCTGCAGGGGACATGAAGCATGAACCAGGACGCTCTGGTGGTAAAGTCATTATTAGCTTAAGTACCCTATCCCTGTCACTGAAGGACGCATCCAACAACGTAGGACCTGTCCTGGTATTAAAGGCGGACGAGCCAAGGGTCTGGCTCGGATCTCAGAGCTCGTGCACGAAACGAGCCCTGAAAGTGTTTGCTGTGTAAATCATACTACAAACATCACATAGAATATCATACATTCTATTGAAAATGTGAAAAGTGTATTTCTTTAACATATGGTAGCTTTTACATTAAAAGGGCACATTTTAGCACTGCACTGAGAAGTACCTAGTAAAAGTATTCCTTTTATACAACTGATTGTCTGAGCTTATGTAGTTGAAGTGCCTTCATACACGATAAGGAAGAAAAAAAGTTTTGATGAAATATTTGTCTAAGAAAATCACACAATTTAAGTGGGTGTGTGTCGATTTATTCAGGTTTTTTGGATTCACATTATAGTGATCAGCGAGTAAAAACGTATTTATTAGTACTTCCTTATGTTGAGGCTCTGTTTTTACCTCTTAGTACACTTTTCTGCAGTTTTTAAAATATAGCGCAAATTTGACCCAAATGTACTGGAGCGCTCTACATGAGCACCAGGTTCAGTACACAATGACGCATGCATTGTTTATGGACTCGTGCATTGTTTATGGGCACAGGGAGATGTGCTCGAGATCACAGGATGTTGAGCCGATGCTGAGATTCGAACCTCTTCCCCCAGTACCGTCTTCACAGTTACCAGCTATGACCATATCGCCACACCCTGGGCATTGGGAGGGAGGCAGACAGGTCGAGAGAAGCCACAGGAAAGCTCAACTCGTTATGGGCTTGAGTTCCAACAGGACACGAGCTAAGCTAGAGCCAGGCTTTAGGCTCGAACCTGGCTCCAGCTTTCAGTGGCTTGCCTACCTGTTACTCGTATGTCACATGTACACATTTTTGCCACAACATAACCTTGAAGTGACACTACCACAGCTCCAGTTCACATAGTGCATATGTAGTTCATTCATCTGTCGCCCCCTTTAAGCCCAGGCATAACTAGCCACCTAGTATGGTACCTTGCTCCAGCGTGGACCTGCCTCGGTCCTCACTCAACCAGAGTCTCACCTAAGGCAGTGGTGCTCTTCAGCACCAGTGAGACGAGGAAGTAAGCTTGCATGGTACATTTTGTATTGGATTGCATCGCAGCAATTATATATCACATACAACCCTCGGTGGGGTTCTGAAGCACTTTCCTACATGGGTAGTACGCAAAACGGTGGTAGTGTCTGTGGCTGGAATGATGTTGTCTTTGATTTGATCCTGGATGAGAAGTGTTTCCATGTCATGCGTTATGACCACCAAGGTGCAGTTATTGTGTTATGAGACACAGCACGTAGCAGTGTGGTGGATGATGAAGCGTAAGAGACAGATGTACAGTTTTGTGGTTTTCAGCGTGCTGGTTGCATTGTACAGCTCTTCAGGTCTCATGGCATTTCATTTCACACAGTCTGCTTAGCTGGTTACTGCACTGGGATGTCCAATCTGAGATTGTGTGTGTAGTGGACCACCAAACAAATAAACTGTCGGCATCTGTTTCTCATTACTCCGAATTCTACTGATCCGAGAGCATCTAAGGAAAATGATCATTCAATCCCACATAGTTTCCTGTCCGGACAACGGCAACTCACTTTATGCGGGCGCATCCAAATACATACTGTGTCAAATGCTGCAGCAAGGCTCCGACTAAAGTTTCCTAGATATGTCTCTGCAAGAGAACCCCTCAAACAGCTACATTGGCTCCCAATTGAGGCAAGGATTCCGTTTAAATCCCTCTGTATTGCTCATAGGGCCATAGAGTTTGAGAGAGTTGGTAACCACTTATGTTCCAACTAGACACCTGAGGTCCTCGCATTTTCATCTCCTTAGTACAACAAGGGTAAAAAAAAAGATGAGATGGGGAAGAAGATCATTTGCACACTTAGTACCGAAGCTGTGGAACGATCTTCCACCCAGTCTCAGCGCTCTGGAAAATGAACTTCCGTCAGGAAGAAACGTAAGACATGGCTGTTTCCCCGTTAAAGTACTAGAGGCCCAACTCTCAGCACGGTACTCACCAGCGCGGGGAAGCCTTCAGGTAGCCCTGTGCTTTTCAAAACATAAGCAACAAACAAGGCTCCCAAGGGTCAAAGACAACTGGCACTTTGTGCTGAAAGTAAGACGGAAAACTCCAAACAGAGAAGAGAACTAAAAAGGGTTTCAGGGATATAAATAAAACCTCTAAACCCTTATAAGTATTGAAGGATACCCATTCAAAACATAAACATAGTTATGGACCCGAGCTGGAATGGTTACAGGGAGTGAAAAGTGGATGGTTCTGTTAGGATGGGCCTTTTTATCTTCAAATCTTTTTATCATGGCCCCGCAAGCGGGGTTATCTTGATAGTGACATAAACACAGCGGTAAGCCTACAACCCTGCCAGGGCCGGCCGCGTCAAATAGAGTGCATAGAAACAAAGTAGGAACACATAATAATACAACCTTCAGTTATAGTGGGATGCCTACAACCCAGAAGGGCCGGCCGCGCGCTTCTTCGTCATCTGTGCATTTAACAGTCACTGACATTGATCGCTCAGCCCCAAGGGACAGGAACAACCTGGGAACAAGAACTGGTGAATCCTTAGGACCAAAGGGGTCCAAACAGTAGTACAGAGCCAATGGAGGAAACAGCAGTGAAGAACAGAGAGAGGGAGGGAGTAAAGAAGAAAGATCGAAGAGTGAGGAAAGAGTAGAGGTCACAGGGCCCAGGGGGGTAAAGTCAGCTCATATTCTGCAGTGCATGCCTACAGCCTCCAACACACTCACAACACACTCTCTGGGTGTACTATGGAGGGATCAATGCATCCTCTACCAGATGCAGGGTTTGCAACCTAGGGGGCACATGGCGCGCATGCTCTACTTTGCATAAATATTTCACCAGAGGCTGCCACACTTTGCCAAAGCGTGTGTCGCGGGCCTGTAGCCTAGCCGTAAGGAGATCCATTGTTAAGACATGCCAGAGGCGTACGAACCATGCCGCCATAGGTGGTGCTTCTGTCCTTTTCCAGTAAAGGGCAATGAGCTGTCTGGCTGCCCCCAGCATTTGGAGCGCTATCATCCAGTCATTACGGGTGAGCGCCATAAGCCCAGTTGGTCTGACCCCCAGTAAAATTGTGCTAGCGGCATCAGGCAGAGGAAACCCCAAGTCCCCCCTGATATGGCTCAAGACCTCCTTCCAGAATAGGGTTAGCGATGAACAGGTCCACCAGATGTGTAAGAAGTCCCCAGTCGCAGACCGGCACCTCCAGCACTCAGGAGAAGAGGCCGGGAACATCTTGTGGAGGCGCTGCGGTGTATAGTACCACTGGGTCATCATTTTGTAAGCATTTTCTTGCTGCAGAATACTACGGTAGACTTTAGGTATGTCGCGCCACAGCCGCAGCCATTGCGCTGACGTTAAGTCGGTGCTCGAAAGGGACTGCCAACGACTCTGATATCCATGGGAGGGCGGCGTCTGGGGGTGCTGCAGGATATGATAGATTTTCGAAACCAAGCCTTTTGAGTCAGTGAAGTAGCGAGCCAATTTCTCGAACGGGGTGAAGGTGCGAGTGGCCGCCTGATAAGCCTCATCTGCCCTTACCCAGTGTCTCAGTTGAATATACTGCATTTCGGCCTCAGGTGGTAGTCGGAAGTCCTCCCTACAGTGCGCAAAGGATTTAAAGGTGCCCTCATCGAAGAGGTCAGCGAGTACCCTGCAATTGCCCTGGGACCATCTGCGAAAGGCTCTGGTGCGAAGGGCTGGTGGGAACCACGGGTTCCCCTCGATTGGAGTATGAGGTGATGGAAAGGTGGTGAGACCCTGGCGTACTGCCACTTGATCCCAAATCTCCAACACCGTTTTCATTGGCACCGCTATGTAGGCGCTTGGAGTGTAAATGTATAGGCATTTATATAAGGCACTACTTACCCGGAGGGTCCCAAGGCGCTTCGACCGCTGCGAAACCCTTCCTGGCTTCCCTGAGAGATGGTCCCTTAATGGGTATCTCCAGGGTGAGACCAGGCATCCCCGGCGGTCTGGTGGGGCCGTTAGTGAAGATGAGGCAAGCTAATGCCCAGAGTTGCCGAGTGTGATCACTGATCAGAGTGGGCACCGAGGCGAGAGAATTATCGAGTCCGCTGACCCTGGTCCAGAAACCTGCCGCGCCGGGAATCGAACCCTGGTCCTGGGCCGTCCTCTGCTCTCGGGTCTGCCGCCTCTAACCAGTGAGCCACGGGGAGAGCGCCCCGCCTTGTGGTTCCACGCCAGATCCCAGATGGTATGGCCAGTCACGGCTCTATCCATGTGGAGCCATCCCTTCTCGCTTTCTGTAGTACCCCACTCGACTATGTAGCGGAGATGAGCAGCCCAATAGTACTCCACCAGATTAGGACACGCCAGTCCCACCCGATCTCGGGGCGCTAGAAGGAGTGCCTGCGAAAAGCGGGGCCTCTTACCCCCCCAAACAAAATTGGTTAAGTCCCTTTGCAGGGTTCTTATATTATGTAGTGGGATGGGAGTAGGTAAGCATTGAAACAGGTATAGTATTTTGGGTAGGATGGACATCTTGAGTTCATTAATTCTGCCCAGCCAAGATGGTATAAGTGGCTTCCAACTCCGCAGGTCCTCCAGCACCGCTCGTCGGTAGTCTCTCCAGTTAACGTGCGTCCAACCCTCGAGCGAGGGAGTCAACTGTAAGCCAAGGTATCGGATGTGTTGTGCTGTCCATCGGTAGGGTGCTACCTGCTCTAGGTGAAGAATTTCTGTCTTCGGGATGGTGAGGTTAAGCGCCCAGGAATTGTCATGATTGATTTTCAAGCCGGAGACGCGTTCGAATAGGCCAAGCATAGAATGTAGCGCTGGAAGGGACTCTCTGGGCTTCGTGAGTGTCAGGATGAGATCATCCGTGAAGAGTGCCACTTTATGGTCAAGGCTTCCTAACGGGATACCATGGATGTCAGGGGCCAGACGAATCATATCAGCCAACGGTTCTATCGCCAAGGCAAATAAAAGAGGCGAGAGCGGGCACCCGTGCCTGGTCCCCCTTCCTATGGAGAATGGGTCCATGAGTTGTCCGTTCACTCTCATCCTAGCCCGCGGCGCAATGTAGGGTGCCATAATTCTAGCGACCATCTTTGGACCGAGTCCAATCTTATGAAGGACTGCCCTGAGAAAGGACCAGTCCGCCCGGTCGAACGCCTTCTCGGCATCTAAGGAGAGGAGACAGGCCGGGATCTGCCAATTGTGGGCCCTGCCCACAAGATGCACCACTTTTCGTACATTGTCAGCCCCCTGCCTTCCTCGGATAAACCCCACCTGGTCGGGGTCGATCAGGCCCGGCATGTGGGGGTCTAGACGTTTCGCCAGTACCTTAGTGTAAATTTTAAAGTCTGTGTTTAATAAGGCAATCGGGCGGTACGACAAGCACATGGCCGGGTCCTTCCCGGGCTTCAATATCAAAGCAATCCGTCTGTGAAGGAATGAAACCACCGGAGCAGGTAAGGACCCAGCTGCGCCCAAAATACGCGATAGGATAATGGGATGCCGTCAGGCCCGGGTGTCTTCCCCAGGTGTATTTCCTGCATCGCGGAAGTTATCTCCTCCTGCGTGATCGCATCTTCCAAGAGTTGGGCAAACTGAGGATGAAGCGTTGCGCCGCTGTAACTCTCCACCACTTCCTCTATGAGCTCGGGGTGCTGCCTCTCCTCCGTATAGAGAGCCTCGTAGTAGTCCTTGAAGGCCTGACATTTATCTCTTGCCGCCGCGACTCTGGTCCCGTTCGGCAGTTGCATGTTTGTTATATGGGTCTTAGCAACTCTAGCCCTCAACCGTCTCGCCAGCATTCTCCCTACCTTGTCTCCTCCCTCATAATATTTTTGCTTCAATGCCACTAAGGAAGTTTCAGCCCTATTGGCGCGTAGCATCCTGAGCTGAACCCTAAGGTTGGCCAGATATCTCCTCGACTTCTGGATAGAGACGGTCTGATCCTGCACCTCCGCCCCTCTCAGCTCCTCTGTCAACTTATCCTCCAATGCTCGCGCCCTTGCTATCGAAAGGGACGTAATATGACCCCGTATCGTTGCTTTGAAGGCGTCCCAAACCACTGGGAAGGGTGTCTCAGGTAGGTCGTTATGCGCGAAGTATGAAATGATAGCCTCTCGAATGTCCTCAACATCTGCCGCATCCCGCAGGACACTCGGCGGGAGATGCCACTCCCTCTTTCTGGGATGACCGGCCCCCGGGTCTTGTATGAGCAATTCGACGTGGGCGTGATCGAGATATCGGACATCTCCACCCTTAAAACGTCGCGGGAGAGATCAGGAGATATAAACAGGGAGTCGATGCGAGAGTAGGAACGGTGAGCGTGGGAATAGTAGGAGTATTCTCTTTTTTCCGGGGAGAAGTAGCGCCATGAGTCAAAAAGCCCAAGGTCTGTAAAGTGCTTAGCAGTTCCGAGGACCTCGCCCCAGCTCCACTAAACGAGCCCTCACTCCGATCTAGCTTCGGGTCCCAAAATAAGTTCAGGTTTCCCCCCACAATGAGCGAGGAACCGTTCTGTGGCACATGTTCTCTCAGGAGATCTCTAAGGTAGCGGTCCTGCGCATGATTGGGAGCATAAATGTTACACAGGGTGAGGTGTCGCCTTCCCACCTCCACACCCACCCTGAGAAAGCGCCCATCACCACTCCGGAAAGGCCTGTCTTCCCCCCCCCCCCGCCTGATGCCAGCCCTTCACAATATCGCCACCCCTGCTGTCTTTGTGTTTGTGGCCGCCCAGAATTGGAGGGGGTACTTAGGGTGAGCCATGCTTACCGTGTCAGCCTGTAGAAGGTGAGTCTCCTGTAAGAAAATAATGTCCGGGTTCTGACGGGCAAGGTAATGCCATACCTGCTTGCGCTTATTAGGCGAGTTAAGGCCCTTGACATTGAGGGACAGGATCTTCAGGGGGCCATGCATGCCCCCAGCTGCATTAGGCACCACCATCATAAGTGGCTGTCATTCCCATCGCCGCTAACCCATCCACACCATTCGCACCACAGACTCGAGTCCACACCCAATCGCTCCCCACCGACATCCAGCATCCCCTCCCCAGGTCCCAGTCATAAGAAAAAGGAAACAGGAAAGAGTACAGAGGGAAATAAAGAGAAGAAGGAAGAGAAATATAAGAAGCTTGCAGCCAAGACGGCCGGTCACTTAAACCAAACAATCGCGGCCAACAGGGCCGAAGTTCTCTGACCCCATTACAGGGCATCCTACACCCGCAGGTTTGGACGCTCTCCGGGATGTCACTCCCTAGGGGGCAGGTCAAGGGGGTCGTGGTGTTCTTAAGGTACAGTTGGACATGGGGCTCCCACCGCCCCCGACCCCTGTCACCGGGATCCGGGCATACAGCAAACAAACTCCCCGCAACATGACTCGGAGGTCGGCAATAGGATGTGCGAGACCATCACACCAGGAGGAAGGCAGTACCCTCGAACCCGCTTCAGGGTGTAAGAGATCCCCCGTCGGACTCAGTCTTGTCACCTCGAGAGACCGAATGTGGGCTATGAAATGAAATGAAAATGTGATTTGTAGAGCGCTGCAGCTGCCCTGAGGCGTCCAGGCGCTAGGAAACAGAGAAAAACCCTCATAAGGTTACTATTCTTTAAGCATTAAACAGGAGAGTTTTTAGCTGTTTGCGGAAGCTGGTTAGGTTGGGGTTGTTTCTCAGCTGCAGAGGGAGGGTGTTCCAGAGTTTGGAGACGTTGTACGAGAATGAGCGTCCTCCTGCTCTGGCTCTACAAATTCTGGGAATTTTGGCTAGGAATGCCGTCGAGGAACGAAGAGTCTTGTTGGGCCTGTAGGGAGAAATCAGGGAGCGGTTGATGTCTGGACCCATTTCCCAGAATGTCTGGTGGGCAATGCAGAGCGCTTTAAATTTTACTCTGTCCCTGACAGGCAGCCAATGTAAGGTTTTTAGGCCGGTTTTTACTGAGGTCCTCCGAGGGATTCCCAGCAGCGCCCTGGCAGCGCAGTTCTGGGTGCGTTGAAGCTTTTGTAGGGTGTAGTCTGGTGCTCCCAGGTAGAGGGCGTTGTTAAAATCCAGACGAGATTGGATGAGGCCCTGTATGATTATTTGTTTGGCCTCGAATCGGAGGAGGGGAAGGACTTTTTTAATCACCCTAAGGAGGCCAAAACAGGTGGCTGATACCTTGGTGGCCTGTGTATTAAGGCTCAGAGATTTGTCGAGCCAGACGCCTAGGCTTTTGATGTTGTCTCTAGGGGGTGGGGCCATTCCCATGCTTGATGGCCAGATCAGCTCTATGGTGGCGGGGGAGGCCAGGCCCAGGAGCATGAGCTCAGTTTTGTCGTCATTGAGCTTTAGGCATGAACTCATCATCCAGCTCTTTACGTCTTCCAGACAGGCCGCTAGGTCTGGTGGAGACTGGAGGCCGCTCTTCTGTGCAAGGGAAACCACCAGCTGGGTGTCGTCCGCATAGGAGATGATATTGACACCATGCGGACGGACAATCCCAGCCAGTGGCTTCATGTATGCATTAAAGAGCGTAGGGCTTAAGGAGGAGCCCTGCGGGACTCCGCATCCCAGAGGACGACTGGATGAGCGGGATGTGCCGTCGAAGACCTGAAAGGTTCTATCTGATAAAAAAGATTCGAACCGTGTCAGGGCATCTCCGGTCACTCCTAAGTCGGCAAGGCGGGTCAGCAGGATTTTGTGGTGTACCGTGACAAACGCGGCACTTAGATCGAGGAGGATCACTGCCACTGACCCTCCTCGATCCAGGATCCGTCTTGCCTCCTCAGTTACGGCCAGTAGGGCGGTCTCTGTCCCATGTTTGGTGCGAAAGCCCGTTTGGGAGGAGTCGAGGAGGTGGTTTTCCTCGAAGAACGTTGTCAGGATGGTATTGACGTGTTTCTCCAGGATCTTGGACGCCCATGGGAGTAGAGAGATCGGGCGATAATTACTGGGGTTGGCTGGGTCAAGGGAGGTTTTTTTTAGTAGAGCTCGCACCATAGCGTGCTTCCAGGTCATGGGAACTGTCATGCTTACTATGGAGGAGTTCAGTAGGTCCAAGAGGGTGGGAAAAATAGTTTTGCTGGCCAGGCCCAATGAGCCTGGGGGGGCAGGGTCGCATGGGGAGCCGGTTTTTATTTGTTGTGCCAGTTTCTCTAAGGTTTCCAATGCTATCAGGGGAAAGGACTCCAGCCACTTGATCGGGTTTGAGGCTGAGTGCGGGCTTTGGACAGGCGAGTCGGTGGGCGGGTTGGGGAAAGAAAGATACATTTTATTAACTTTTTGAAAGAAAAATTCCACCAGATCGTTGCACTTGGACGGTGAGTTGTTATTGTCTGTGACAGGTGGGGGAGGTTTGATCAGGGAGTTTACTATACGGTAGATTTCTTTAGGTTTAGATTTCGCCGTCGTTATTTTAAGGTTGTAGTAGGCAGCTTGCGAGGTTTTTATGGCCAGCTTATAGTTCCTGATCATTTCCCTATAGGTGGCTTTTTCTTCGGGATTATATGATATGCGCCACTTCCTCTCCTGTCTTTTGCAGAGGCGTTTGTGGTTTCTAAGGTCTTCTGTATACCAAGGAGCTGTTTTGCTATGTCTCTTGGAGTTTGATGAGTATTCTGGAAGGACCGAGTCAAAAGAGGTGGTTATCCATTCATCATATTTTATGTTGTTTGAGGTTGGGTCTTGGGAGAGAGCAGGTCTAGTGGTGCAAAGAGCTTGCATCCAATTGTCAATGGGGAGTTTTGACCAGTTGCGGGTTTTTCTTGTAGTAAATGAGGAAAGGGGTGGTTTGCTCGTGTTCCAGTTAAAGGCTATCAAGAAATGGTCCGACCATGGAAGTCTGGTAATGTTGCCCATTTTGAGCTGGTCGCAGTTACTGAAGATCGGGTCTAGCAGATGCCCCTTTTCGTGTGTAGCAGAGGGGACCAGTTGCTCAAGTTGAATGGCGGCCAGGCTTGACTGTGTCTCTAGTGCCGTGGGGTCTAGCAGGTTGTCAAAATAGATGTTGAAATCTCCTAGTAGGGTGAAGTTGGAAGGAGAGACAACCGGCTGGGAGGTCACCGAGAGTAGAGAGGTGTTGAATTGTCCAATGGGACCAGGAGTACGGTAGATAAGAATACCGGTGAAGCAGGCATTAGGAGAGAACTCGATAGAGAAAGAGAGGTTTTCACAGTCCTCAATGTCTTCCGCTAAGTGGCGGCAGGTATAGCTTTCTTTGTAGATAATCGCGAGGCCGCCACCTCTGCCCAGTGGTCGGTCAGCCCGCGCTATCTGATATCCCGGGATGATGGCCTGTGCCAGGTCTGGCTGAGAGTCTTGGTTCAGCCATGTCTCGGTCAGAAAGATTGCGTCTGGGGAATATTCCTCCAGTAGTAAGGCAATTTCTAGGCAATGTTTTACTAGAGACCTGCAATTAAGGAGCATAGAGTAGTTCTTTACCTCGGCTCTGGGTTTGGTGGTTGTAGTGGTTAGGTCGGATTTACAGTGCTTGCAGTGTCGAGGAATCTCCAGGGGGTGTATCGGGGTACCACACTTGGGAGAGATCGGTGGCCGTAGCTGATATAGGAGGCTCGGGCTGTATACCTGTCTATCGTCTCTGGTGGGGCCAGGGGACATGGCCCTTGGGCCCGGACGAGCGCAGACGAGCTTGCCTTAAGCGCGCCTTCGGCGCGCAATCGGCGCACCCGCTGCGCTCGTCCGCTGCGCGTACTACGAGTGATCATGGTTTTGAGGGTGGGGGGGAGGGAGCAAACAAGGGGGCGTGGCCTGTCGAGTGGGCATGTCTCCTCGTCCAGAGATTGGCGCCTGGAGTTTGTGTCAACACTCTCCGCGACAGCTTTCAATCAGCTGTGCGGGGTGCTGGCTGGTCAAGTAGCGAGTGCTCAGGGGTGAGTGAGATTAAAAACACACAAGTGAACACGTTTTACAATTTTTAAAAAATGAACAAGGCGGCTCCCGGCTTTTCGCCTCAGGAGGGGTTTGTCTGAATGAAGCGCCGCTCTAAGTCAGCGCGCGCTTATGTAGCAAAAGGGGGCGTGGCCTGTCGAGTGGGCGTGTCTCCTCGTCCAGAGAATGGCACCTGGAGTTTGTGTCAACACTCTCCGCGACAGCTTTCAATCTTTCAAATGATATCTTGTTTGGCCTGGCTGTGTGAGGCCTCCGCCGCAGGGGGAGTGCGCCGGCGCCTCTACACCGTGGTCCAGTCTGGGCCAGCCGGCGTCCTCTTTCGAGTGGGAGGGCGGGTTGGGCTCGCCGGGGAGGACGTCGGCATGTGGAGAAGTTGTGCCACCTCAGTGTAGGATATCAGGACTCTGCGTTTGCCCTCCCATTGGAAAATGAGTGCAAATGAATGCCCCCATTGGTAGGCGATGTTCAAGCCTCTCAGTTTTTCAGTCACAGGACGGAATGCTCGCCTCCTCTTCAGAGTGTTAGGCACCAAGTCCTGAAAGATTTGAATCTTGTGGCCCTTGTATTGCAGGTCTGATTGATCACGTGTGCTCTTCCATATTGCCTCCTTCTCCACAAAGAAATGTACCCTAGTCAGGATGTCCGGCAAGAGTCCTGGCCTCCCCACCGGGGCCGCCTAACAGTGCGCCCGATCTAGAGTGGGGGGTGACGCATCTTCATCCCCCCGGACCCCATGGAGGAGCTGCGCCACATAGTCCATGATGTCCTCCCCTTCCTCTCCAAGCGGAACTCCCCGGATGCGAAGGTTGTTGCGCCGGCCCCTGTTCTCCAAGTCCTCCTGTTTGATCTGGAGCTCAATGTTCTATTCCTCAAGGGCCAGCAGACGCTGCCACAGGTGCTCTTGATCCTCCTTACGCGTGTCCATAGTTTTCTCCAGACCATCGACTCGGTCCCCAAGCTCCGTCACCTCCTTTCTGAGTTCAGTTACACAGGAATGCACCTCAGATCGCAGGGACCCTATCTTCGCCTTGAGCTCAGTCATGAAGGTGGCCATGAAGGCCTGCGTGACCGGCGGGGATTCCGAGGCAGCCCGGGACACGCCCTCTCCGGCCGCAGGCGCCCCCGCCTTACCCCACATGGCCACCATAGTGTTGTCCTTGGGGGCTGCCTCCGGATCCGCCTTGGTGCCCTTATTAGAGCGCGTCATCACCCCCTTCGGCTGGGCAGACCGGGGAGGAATCACGCCCCTGCTTAGGGGGCGGGTCGGGTCTCCAGCAGGCCGGAGTCAGTCACACCACAGCACCACCACCGTAGGCCTCTTCACACGACCTCCAGGCCAAACGTCAGGCAATGTCAGGGGGGATGGTATCGCACTGATCAAAATGTAGTACAGGGGGCCGGATCACCCCGTCCACCCGAGGGACCCCCGGCTGGGATTCAGACCCCCCACTGCAGGTGGACAACGGTGGGCTCTTTCTCCCCCTCCGTTGAAGCAGTGCAGCTCACTTCAGCTGTGTAATCATGACCATTCTTCGCAGAGTCTCCCGGGGGCCGCTCCTGATCACCGCGGCTCACCACCCCCGGTTAGCACCGGCCCACTGGCAGGTCCGCTTTGTGAGAAGTTGGCCCGATATGCAGCGTTCGCTATTCTAGCGACCGCTATGTATCGTTCCAAACGACCCTTATGGTGATTGGTTGTAAGTCAACCTTAGACCAGCTATCCTAGTAGCGTGGATACGAGCAGTCTTCGGGCTAAACTCTAGAGGGCATGTTAAGCCAGCTGTTATACCATCACATGCCCCTTGAACCCCAAGTGAAAGGACACCACACAAGTGTTATGAAAATAAACAGAATATTTATTAAGAATCACAACAGCCCTGGACTCTTTATGAGGACAGGGTACTAAGCACAAACCAAAACTCTTAGGAAAATACTTCAAGTGCACAATTAAAACAAGTGTCCGAGGACACGGAAAGTTTAGTGGTCTCGGGCGGACCCGATAAGGCAAGTCGGAAGCGAGGGACTCGGGACCCTAGAGTAAGGAGGCTATGCAGGCACCGAAATGCCGAAGTTACCTAGCCACGAGGGCTGCGGCTGCACAAGTCTTACAGGCGTCGGGGTCTTCGCTGACGAGCCAGGAGCCGGAAGAAAAGGAGTTGCTGGCCGGCGACCAGTGCTGAATAGTTCGTAGAGATCCAAGCCTGGATCAGAGATCGTTGATACCTGAAAGCAGAGGGGACCAAGTTCGTACTACTAGCCAGTAGTCAGAGGGTACCAGGAAGGCACCGGATGGCCGTCACCTCGACTAGGTGAGTGGGCGACGCTAGGCTCTGCAGTCTCACGGACCAGGAGGCGTTGTCGGCGACCAGGATGGAGGTGCGAGCTGTCCCACGAGGGTTGATGCTGTCGGCGTCGCTGGGCCCAGGATTGGGGCAACAAGCCTTGGCAGATTTCAGGGCCACGTGGTGGGCCTAAAATGGCGTCTTGCTTGGACCAGGAGGGTCCGGGGTGCTTCTCTCAAAGATGGAAGCAAAGGCCAGTCTGGAGCAACCAGACCAGCAGCGTTGGTTGTCGGATGTCGTCAAAGAAGGGCACGAGCCAGCGGCTAGTGACCAGACAACGTGCTGAGCAGCGAGCAGAAGGGCCCCACGCAGATCGTGGAGATGCTGGGAGACTGCACTTTGGTGCTGGAGCTGCTCAGGGTCGGGGCTTCTCGGACCCCAGAGCACTCGCCAGAGAATTGCTTCGATGGTCGTGCTGATTAAGAAAGCGTGCAGGTTTTGATGATGGCCGGTCCCTCGAGGTCTTGTCGCACCCACAGATCTCAGCTGAGCTGACGACGTGGGTAGAGGTCAGAGGTGCCAGGGAAGCCGGTTCTCGTCGAGCTGGGCCGTCGGATTCCTTGAGGAAGGACTTGCAGCAAACCGCAGAGTTCTTAGATGGTGCCCGCTGGTGCAGGGTGACTACTCCTTAGCCACAAGGGAGAAATCTTGAGAAGAGTCTCGAAGTCCTTTCGTAGAAAGTATTCTTGATTCAAAGATGATCTAATTTGGAAGGGTCCCCGCTCCAGCCTTTATCCTAAAGAAAGGGGTGGGTACATGACTAGGTCCTGCCCTAAGGGTGGGACCAGGAAGGGGGGTAGTTACACACCTCTCCCCTGCCGGACTTCCCCCAGGCCAGGGGCTGGCGCCCCTGGAACTGGTTCTGACCGGCAGATGCGTAGTGAGCACCGGGGTGCCACTCCGCAGTCACCTTCTCGCAAAGCCCTACCTACCCAGAATACACAACCCTGTCTGGGACGGTGCGAACACCGCCCTCGACAGGAAACACTTTGTCCAAGCTCTCCTCGCTGGAATGACTCCCAGCAGCAGGAGGTCAGACTCGTGTCTGTGGTGGCAGCATCCATTTTGTGGAGCTGAGGCTTTAGTTAACTTTAACCGGGGTTCACAGTTACGTACATGTCGTGTCCCTCTAGAAGGGCGGAATGCTAACCTCGTCGCCAGAATTGGTGAGGGGGCAGTATCCCGATTCGTATGACACCTTACTCGACATGTCTTGATAACGCGATACCGAAGTTACCGATATGGTACGCGTTATCATGGAACAGCCATTGGGTCTTGGTTCCGCAAGCTGCAACCGGGCTCGGCTCGGGCCAGAACCCAATTCACACGATTCCAAGCACTCTGCCTTCAGGATTGTCAAGGCCTGCCATAGAAGTGTCTGATAGGAACTCGGGTGTCCATTGTATGGTTAGATATAGGGCTACTATACCTAAAGCAACGAGCGGGTACGCTACGTTGCCCCAGCTGTCGTGCAGCCAGTTGTGTCAGATTTAGATGGCCATCCAGGGGTGGCATAATACATGCTTCAGCCCCTGGTAGGCCCTGGGTACACCGATGCCCTGAGTTACAGGGTCTTACAGGGTGGCCCAGTTCCAATTGGGTAATGCACCTAAGGTACACGCATCAATTTAGAGAGAGAACAGCTAGGCTGTGGGTCTGATTAGCAGGCCCACAGCCCGAGAAAGTCGTAAACCAGTGAAACAAAAGCAAAAAGTCCGGGTGATCATAGGATTGCAGACCCTACTCTCCTACATGACCCCCCCCCCCCAAACGTTGGGAGAATAAGCTAACCTTGACCAGGTGAGTCTTCTTGTTCTAAGTGGAAATACCTGGAGAGCCCATCTGCATTGCCATGATCAGTGCCAGGTCTATGCTCCACTGTGAAGTCCATCCCCTGTAGGGAAATGGACCACCTAAGCAGTTTGGGGTTTTCACCCTTCATCTGATTTAGCCATAAGAGGGGCTTATGGTCGGTCTGAATTTTGAAATGAGTGCCAAACAAGTATGGCCTCAGTTTCTTCAGGGCCCACACCACAGCGAAGGCCTCCCTCTCTATAGCTGACCAATTTTTCTCTCTGGGGGTCAGACGTCTGCTTATAAAAGCAATGGTCTGGTCGTTACCATCAAAATTCAGTTGAGATAGAACAGCTCCCACACCCAACTCAGAAGCATCTGTTTGGACAATGAATGGTTTGGAGTAGTCTGGACTCTTGAGGATAGGTGCCGTGCACATGGCCTGTTTTAGGTCATCGAATGCTTTTTGACAGCTCGCTGTCCACTGAACCTTTTTTGGCATTTTCTTACTCGTCAGTTCATTGAGCGGAGTCACCATCGATCCGTAATTTCTGACGAACTTCCGGTAGTAACCAGTCAGGCCCAAGAAAGCTCGAACCTGAGTCTGGGTGGTTGGAGGAGCCCAGTCCCTGATTGACTGTATCTTGCTCTCCAGTGGCTGAACTTGGCCTCCCCCGACGAGGTGGCCCAAGTATACAACCTGTGTCTGCCCTATCTGGCACTTGGTAGCCTTGATAGTGAGACCTGCTGCTTGCAGAGCCTCTAACACTTCCCGCAGGTGGACCAGGTGATCCTCCCAGGTGGAGCTAAAGACAGCAATATCGTCAAGATACGCCGCACAGAAGTCATCCAGCCCAGTGAGAACGCGATTCACCAACCGTTGGAAGGTGGCAGGTGCATTTTTCAAACCAAAGGGCATCACCACGAACTGGTAATGCCCACCAGGGGTAGAAAATGCGGTCTTAGGCTTGGCGTCCTCAGCTAACCTGATTTGCCAATACCCAGCTGTCAGGTCAAACGTACTTAAGTAGTTAGCCGAAGCCAATCTATCGATAAGCTCGTCTGCCCTTGGTATTGGGTGGGCATCAGTCTTAGTGACTGCATTGAGACCCCTGTAGTCTACGCAGAACCTCATCTCTTTCTTACCGCCCGGGGTGTGAGGTTTCGGCACTAGAACTACGGGACTAGCCCAGGGGCTGTCCGAGGGTTCAATGACTCCCAGCTCCAACATTTTCTGCACTTCGTTCTTGATGCAGTCTCTAACGTGATCTGGCTGCCGGTAGATTTTACTCTTCACGGGCAAGCTGTCACCAGTGTCGACCTCATGGGTGCACCAATTGGTCTGACTGGGTGTTAGAGAGAACATATGCCGGAAGGATTGAAGAACCTGTTTACAATCCTCCTGTTGATGTTCGGAGAGGCTGCCACAAAAGACAACACCGTCTACCGATCCATCGTCAGGATTCTGAGTGAGCAGGTCGGGGAGAGGGTCACTCTCCTCCTCCTGTCCCTCATCCATGGCCATGAGCAAACTCATGTCCTTCCTGTCGACATATGCCTTGAGCCTGTTGACATGGAGCACCCTGTGGGGGCTCCGGGGAGTTCCCAGGTCTACCAGGTAGGTGACCTCTCCCTTTTTCTCCAGGATGGTGTAGGGCCCGGACCATTTGTCCTTGAGTGCTGCCGGGGCCACTAGCTCCAGCACCCACACCTTCTGTCCGGGCTGATAAACAGTCAAGACAGCCTTTTGGTCATGCCAAGCTTTTTGGAGTTCTTGGCTGGCCTTAAGGTTTTCGGATGCCTTCTCCATGTACTCAGCCATCCGCGAGCGGAGGCCCAGCACATAGTCCACTATGCTGGTTGCAGGCTTTTTGAGAGGTCTCTCCCATCCTTCCTTCACCAAACACAGGGGTCCTCTCACAGGATGCCCGTACAAAAGTTCAAAAGGGCTGTAGCCAACCCCCTTCTGTGGGACTTCTCTGTAAGCGAATAAAAGGCAGGGGATCAGGACGTCCCATCTACGCCGAGGCTTTTCAGGTAGTCCGTGAATCATCCCTTTCAGAGTCCTGTTGAATCTCTCAACAAGCCCATTGCATTGTGGATGATAGGGTGTAGTGAATTTGTAGTTGACACCACATTCCTTCCACATAGCAGTTAAGTAGCTCGACATAAAGTTTGCACCTCTGTCGGAGACGACCTCCTTAGGGAAGCCCACTGTGGAGAACACTCCAACTAGGGCTCTTGCCACAACAGGCGCTGTAGTGGTCCTAAGGGGAATAGCTTCAGGATACCTGGTCGCATGATCCACTACCACCAGTATAAACTTGTGCCCTGATGCTGTTGGTGGTTCCATGGGACCGACGATGTCAATCCCCACCCGTTCAAAGGGCACCCCCACCACAGGCATTGGTATAAGGGGGGCCTTTGTCGTGCCACCTGACCTACCACTGGCTTGGCAAGTGACACAGTAGCGGCAAAACTCCTTGGTATCTTCGTTCATGTGAGGCCAGTGAAAGTGTGAGACAAGCCTGTCCCACGTCTTTGTCTGGCCTAAGTGTCCTGCTAAGGGAATCTCGTGGGCCAAGGGAAGGAGGAAACCACGCTGAGACAAGGGGACGACCAGCCTCCTGGTCATGCCAGGCTTGGGGTCTCTTGCCTCAGTGTACAGGAGTCCATCTTCCCAGTATACCTTGTGGGTACCTGTGGCGTCCCCAGCAGCCTCAGCAGCAGCCTGCTGTCTGAGGGGTTCAAGAGAAGGGCAGCCTAACTGGTCCTTCCCCAGGTCCTCTCGTGTGGGTCCCCCCTGAGCCCAGAAACTCAACTTGATCAAGTTCGAGTTCTTTAGGTTCAGTTTCCCGCAATTCTTGGAGGTCAGCCTCCTCTGAGTCCTGATCCTCGACCTGGGGCAAGGGGGAAGGCGAAGCCTTAACCCGACTGCTCCTCTTCTTGGGAGGTGTCTGGTCCGTTGTTCCAGGATCCAGCACCTGTTCAGTGGGGCATCGTCTGACCTGCGACCTGGTCACAGCAAACACGTGTGCTGGCAAGCCTAACATCTCCATGTGAGTCCGTTGCTCCACTTGTGACCATCGTGATGACTCCAAATCATTGCCCAACAAACAATCCACTGGGAGGTCTGAACGAACAACAACCTTTTTCTGGCCATTTACCCCTCCCCAGGAGAAAGCAACAATCGCCATACTATGACTGGTAGTGACGTTGCTGGCATCGGTCACCAGGAATTCTGTACCTGGCATGATCTGTCCAGGGTCCACAAAGTTAGGCGTCACCATGGTGACGCTGGCACAAGTGTCCCTATAGGCCTGAGCCATTCTTCCATTTATTAAAGGCGTCTGTCGGTATTTGCCCAAAGTATTGGGACTGATATCAGGGGATATATCCACATCCCCTGTACAGACAAGGACAGCCTGAGTGAGTGTACCAGCTAAGCCGTCACACCCCTCAGAACCCAAGGTTAACCCAACTAGTCCCTTGGGAGGCGCACTTCTACTGCTGGCTGTACTAGGGGGCACAGGTGCCGTAGGGGCTGCAGTAGCAGGAGTCTGCCCTCCTTTCTTGGTGCACTCACTAAACCAGTGAGTTTTACTTTTACAGTATTGGCACCACCTTTTCGATTGACCTTCTTGATTCTTCTTTTTCTGGGAAGCCTGACCCCCCCCCTCTTTGGGTTGTTGGGGACCTGTCGAAGACTTCTGGTCAGTTTGTTCCCCTTTCGAATCTTTACCCTTCTGGTCTGCTTTCTTCTGACCACCCTGGTTCTGGCCCTGGTTTTGCTTAACCCTTGTTCTGACCCATCTGTCTGCCTTCTTTCCCAATTCTTGGGGAGAGGTCAGATCCGAGTCGACAAGGTGCTGATGCAACAACTGGTTCTGACAATTGTTTAAAATCTGTTCTTGCATGATCAAATTATACAATCCTTGGTAATCAGTAACCTTACTGCCCAGCAACCAGCCCTCAAAAGCCTTAGTGGCACAATCAACGAAATCAGACCAGTCCTGAGACTGAGTTTTCTGGGTATCCCTGAACAGCAACCTGTACTGCTCAGTGGTTAGGCCGAACCCATCAATCAGTGTGTTCTTCAGGATCTGGTAATTGTTAGCGTCCTCGAACCTTGTGGTGAGGAGCTTATCTCTACCTTTACCTTCAAGGGAGAGCCACAAGATAGCTGCCCACTGACTCTGGGGGACGCACTGTACAGTGCAGGCCCGCTCCAAAGCAGTAATCCACTTGTGGATGTCGTCCCCTTGCTTAAAGGGGGGCACTATCTTATTCAGGTGCTTAGTGTCTAAACTCCTGGGTTCCCGTGGGGGAATGCTGCCACCAGTGGGAATCGTCCCACTCAACTCTTGCTCTCGAGCAAAGGCGAGTCTCTCTTTGGCTAGGGCAAGTTCTTCCCTTTCGATCCGCAGATTGACTTCCCGCTCCTTTGCTTCGTACACTCTTCTCTGAGGCGATGTCATCCCTCTTCGAGCAGAGCCTCGAGAGCCATTGGTTCGAACAGATCTGTTAGAGCCTCTTGAGAGAGACCTAACTCGTCCGTTCCCAATGTTAAGCTGGCCCGAGAGAGGCCCCAGGGGTCTCCTAGTACCAATCTCGTGCCGGCTTAAGTTGTCCTGAGTTAGCTGACTAACTATGACTGGACCTTTGTCTGCCTCGTCCCCAGATGTCTCTGGTTCCTCGTCCTCCTCTTCGCCCTCGGCAGAGAGATGGATAAGGTCAGGGTCACCTCGGGTTCCCTCGAGGGGAGGCATTTCCATTTCGGGATGAGAAGGGTCGGTGTTACCCGCCTTCCTGGCATCATAAGTCTCCAAGAGACCAATCAGAAACGGAATGGTAGGGTTTGCACCCTGCTTTATCTTTCGAGACGTACAGATCTGTCGCATCTCATGAAAGCTAAGCGCAGCATATCTGGAGGTGACCTGTGGAAGGTCGACTGACACGAGGGGAGACTCAGAGTTTCCGCCTTTGTCCGACATGCTGTTTCTAGTGTGGTGTAAGTGATGCACCTACCTACACAATGGGTTTACCTACTGAGCCCTTGCTAAGAGTTGCAGCCAAGGTGTGCTAAGCCTTGAAGAGCTACAACAGCTGGTTCAGTAGAACTCAGAGTATTCTAAGCTAGGTTATATGTACCTGGAGTACTTATGCGATCTTTCACAAGATGTTCTTAGGATACGCGTGGTAAAACAACAGCAAGCTCAAATCCCACCGCTGCCACCAATGTGAGAAGTTGGCCCGATATGCAGCGTTCGCTATTCTAGCGACCGCTATGTATCGTTCCAAACGACCCTTATGGTGATTGGTTGTAAGTCAACCTTAGACCAGCTATCCTAGTAGCGTGGATACGAGCAGTCTTCGGGCTAAACTCTAGAGGGCGTGTTAAGCCAGCTGTTATACCATCACATGCCCCTTGAACCCCAAGTGAAAGGACACCACACAAGTGTTATGAAAATAAACAGAATATTTATTAAGAATCACAACAGCCCTGGACTCTTTATGAGGACAGGGTACTAAGCACAAACCAAAACTCTTAGGAAATTACTTCAAGTGCACAATTAAAACAAGTGTCCGAGGACACGGAAAGTTTAGTGGTCTCGGGCGGACCCGATAAGGCAAGTCGGAAGCGAGGGACTCGGGACCCTAGAGTAAGGAGGCTATGCAGGCACCGAAATGCCGAAGTTACCTAGCCACGAGGGCTGCGGCTGCACAAGTCTTACAGGCGTCGGGGTCTTCGCTGACGAGCCAGGAGCCGGAAGAAAAGGAGTTGCTGGCCGGCGACCAGTGCTGAATAGTTCGTAGAGATCCAAGCCTGGATCAGAGATCGTTGATACCTGAAAGCAGAGGGGACCAAGTTCGTACTACTAGCCAGTAGTCAGAGGGTACCAGGAAGGCACCGGATGGCCGTCACCTCGACAAGGTGAGTGGGCGACGCTAGGCTCTGCAGTCTCACGGACCAGGAGGCGTTGTCGGCGACCAGGATGGAGGTGCGAGCTGTCCCACGAGGGTTGATGCTGTCGGCGTCGCTGGGCCCAGGATTGGGGCAATAAGCCTTGGCAGATTTCAGGGCCACGTGGTGGGCCTAAAATGGCGTCTTGAGTGGACCAGGAGGGTCCGGGGTGCTTCTCTCAAAGATGGAAGCAAAGGCCAGTCTGGAGCAACCAGACCAGCAGCGTTGGTTGTCGGATGTCGTCAAAGAAGGGCACGAGCCAGCGGCTAGTGACCAGACAACGTGCTGAGCAGCGAGCAGAAGGGCCCCACGCAGATCGTGGAGATGCTGGGAGACTGCACTTTGGTGCTGGAGCTGCTCAGGGTCGGGGCTTCTCGGACCCCAGAGCACTCACCAGAGAATTGCTTCGATGGTCGTGCTGATTAAGAAAGCGTGCAGGTTTTGATGATGGCCGGTCCCTCGAGGTCTCGTCGCACCCACAGATCTCAGCTGAGCTGACGACGTGGGTAGAGGTCAAAGGTGCCAGGGAAGCCGGTTCTCGTCGAGCAGGGCCGTCGGATTCCTTGAGGAAGGACTTGCAGCAAACCGCAGAGTTCTTAGATGGTGCCCGCTGGTGCAGGGTGACTACTCCTTAGCCACAAGGGAGAAATCTTGAGAAGAGTCTCGAAGTCCTTTCGTAGAAAGTATTCTTGATTCAAAGATGATCTAATTTGGAAGGGTCCCTGCTCCGGCCTTTATCCTAAAGAAAGGGGTGGGTACATGACTAGGTCCTGCCCTAAGGGTGGGACCAGGAAGGGGGGTAGTTACACACCTCTCCCCTGCCGGACTTCCCCCAGGCCAGGGGCTGGCGCCCCTGGAACTGGTTCTGACCGGCAGATGCGTAGTGAGCACCGGGGTGCCACTCCGCAGTCACCTTCTCGCAAAGCCCTACCTACCCAGAATACACAACCCTGTCTGGGACGGTGCGAACACCGCCCTCGACAGGAAACCCTTTGTCCAAGCTCTCCTCGCTGGAAGGACTCCCAGCAGCAGGAGGTCAGACTCGTGTCTGTGGTGGCAGCATCCATTTTGTGGAGCTGAGGCTTTAGTTAACTTTAACCGGGGTTCACAGTTACGTACATGTCGTGTCCCTCTAGAAGGGCGGAATGCTAACCTCGTCGCCAGAATTTGTGAGGGGGCAGTATCCCGATTCGTATGACACCTTACTCGACATGTCTTGATAACGCGATACCGAAGTTACCGATATGGTACGCGTTATCATGGAACAGCCATTGGGTCTTGGTTCCGCAAGCTGCAACCGGGCTCGGCTCGGGCCAGAACCCAATTCACACGATTCCAAGCACTCTGCCTTCAGGATTGTCAAGGCCTGCCATAGGAGTGTCTGATAGGAACTCGGGTGTCCATTGTATGGTTAGATATAGGGCTACTATACCTAAAGCAACGAGCGGGTACGCTACGTTGCCCCAGCTGTCGTGCAGCCAGTTGTGTCAGATTTAGATGGCCATCCAAGGGTGGCATAATACATGCTTCAGCCCCTGGTAGGCCCTGGGTACACCGATGCCCTGAGTTACAGGGTCTGACAGGGTGGCCCAGTTCCAATTGGGTAATGCACCTAAGGTACACGCATCAATTTAGAGAGAGAACAGCTAGGCTGTGGGTCTGATTAGCAGGCCCACAGCCCGAGAAAGTCGTAAACCAGTGAAACAAAAGCAAAAAGTCCGGGTGATCATAGGATTGCAGACCCTACTCTCCTACACGCTTCACCCCATTACGTCCGCCAGCCAGTCACTCCCCCGAGGCGTAGTGTTTTCTGCCCAGGGCCCGGTCCCAACAAGTCTCGAAAGTAGGGCCCCCACTCGATCTCCCTGTCGCTCTGTAGGGGTGTCTCACGCTCCACAGGCCACTTCGCAAGTTCACCGCCTGCCCCAGTCACTCTTCATCAGTTCCCAAAATGGCGGTCTCAGCTCACCACAGGGCCTCGCCGCACTGCCTCTCACCATCTGCCAGGCCGGGTTCACCGCCGGGGATCTCCGATCAGGGCACCATCCTCTCTCGTCACCTCCGGATCACCCACCGTCCGCTCTCTGTGTCTATGGGGCCTTAGATCGCAAGGCACCTGTATCTCAGGGGCACCAGAGCTCCGACCCCGACAGGACAGGCAAGGCAGGTCGCCGGCTCCACCAACCTCCAGGCAGTCCGAAATGGCGGGCTCTCGTCACAGGCCTCAGGAGCAGGTCCCCGCAGCCCCCAGCGCCCATATGTCAGCAAGGCTCCGGGGGAAGTGTCTCCGGCGTTCGCTAGCAGCAGTCGACACCCAGAGTGTCTCGGGGCCGGCCTCCCCCCCTCCACTGCAAGGCTTAGCCGCCGCCGCCGGGCTCTCAAAATGGCAGGCGCCGTTCCCGAGGATCCGTCCGTCCGCTCCGAGTGCCGCTTCGGAGCCGCCACCTGTGTTGACCAGCTGTCGGACGCTCGACCACAATGCGCCCACACCTCCAGGGCACACAAGGGAGAGATTAGATGTCCCACAGTCCGCTTAAATGGCAAGATATAGGCCGGTGGCAGCGGGAGCCCCACCAGTGCAGGTCCACTCACATCGCCGCTCAAGCCACGCCCCGGATGGGCCTTTTTATCATCATTTCATAGATGAGTGTGTTTCTGAGATCCAAAGCAACAGTCATATTGTATGAATATTTGGGACCTGCAGTGGTGGATTTTAATTTTAATTTTAATTTTAAAAAAATTATAGAGCGCACGTCTACCAAGCGGTTTCTTGGCTCTAGGGATGCAGACCCATGAAAGGGACAGGAAGTGGGCCGCTGGTGTGGAAAGGCTTGTGAAAAAAGGAAGGTTTTAAGAGCTTTTCGAAACTCTAAATAATGAGAAGAGGACCTGAGAGAAAAGGGAAGAGTGTTCCAAAAAACAGGGGCAAGGGTAGATAATTTCATACCTCCCAATTTCTTCCTCCTGAATCGAGGAACCGAGAGGAGGAATTGGGAGGAGGAACGCAACTCTCTACAGGGGAGATAGGCCTTGATTTCTGAATCGATAAATGCAGGGGCCGTTCCTGCTCGGGCCTGAAAGGTGATGCAGCCAATCTTGAAGAGGGAACGTTCCCTAATGGGAAGCCAATGTAAGGCTTTGAGCAATGGGGTGACGTGATGGAATTTGGGAAGGTTATAGACAAGTCGGGCGGCCTGATTTTGAACCAACTGAAGTCGCCGTAAATCATAAGCAGGGATACCAGAGTATAAGGCGTTGACGTAGTCGATGCGAGATATGAACATGGCTAAAACAATGAGTTTAAGGGCAGAGGTGGAAAAGAAGCGTGAAATCTTTTGGATAGTGCGAAGAATTATAAAGCAGGAAGAAACAACAGAACTAATCTGGGAGTGCAGGGTAAGATGATCATTCAATTTTATGCCTAAAGTCTTTACTGAAGAAGAGGGGACTGGAGGAGAACCCAGGGGAGAAGGCCAAAATAAAGGATTCCAGGGACTGGAGCACCCACCTGTAAGGACCAGTTCAATTTTTTTTGGATTTAACTTCAGGTGGTTGTGATTCATCCAGTCCCTGATGAAAATCATAACGGATTGAAAATTGTGAATGGAATCTGGGGAAGAGGACAAATTAAAAATGAGCTGGAGGTCATCGGCGTAGTTGTACACCGTGACCTCCATTTGCTGTAGTGCAAAAACAAGAGGAAACATGTACAAATTAAACAGCAAGGGAGACAGGGAGGAGCCTTGTGGTACACCGCATTGAACCTTGCGGGAGGGTGCAGAGAAGTCGGCCAGGTGGACGGCCTGAGTACGGTCCCTCAGGAAGGAAGAGAGCCAAACCAGGGCCGATCCCCTGACACCAGCCGCCCTGACACGGGTGAGCAAGATGGAGTGGTCAACCGTGTCAAAGGCGTCGGATAGGTCAAGAAGGACCAAGGCCTGTGGCCGATTGGTATCCATTCCCTCTCTGAGTTTGTCCATAACAGAGAGGACTACCGACTCCGTGGCCTGCCTAACACGGGGCTAACCTGCCAGTTTCCTCAGCAAAGGCACTGGTGACATGCCGCTCCAGTATTTTACCTAAAAAGGGAAGGAGGGAGATGGGGCGGTAATTGGCCATAGAGGTGGGGTCTGCACCGGGTTTCTTTAAGATGGGAATTATAGTAGCAAATTTGTGAGATAGGGGGACAATGCCCTGAGCAAGGGAGGTGTTGAGAAAGGTAAGGGGGGGGGGGGCAAAGGACAGGCCAGGTAGATTTGTCTAAGGATTCGGGCAGGGCAGATGTCCGAGGGAGATCCGGACTTGACCCTTAAAAGTAGGGACAAGAACAGCTCCCTGGTCATAGGAGAAATACAGTCAAGAAATAGCTGGTTGGGCGGAGGCTGAGGGTCAGAGAAGGGGGGGGAAGGGAGTGAAATGTTGGACTTGATAGTAGTCATTTTCTCGATAAAAAAGTTATTGAGCGAATCGCAGAGGGCCTGGGAAGGGGAAGGTTTGAGAGTGGCTGTATCAGAGAAAGCTAGGTCCTGTACAATTGAAAAAATTTCTCTTGGTTGGTTTTCGGCGGGCAAGACTTTCAAGGAGAAATAATTGGTCTTGGCAGCGAGAGTGGATTTCTTATATTGATTGAGAAGTGAGGTATATTTTAGTTTAAGTGTGGGGCAGTAGGTGCGCCTCCAGGCGCGCTCAGCCTGCCGAACCGCAAGTTTCCTCTCTTTGAGATCAGCGTTAAACCACCTATTCGCGTCATTGGCGCGCCTGGTCGTAACGCGCCTCAGAGGGGCTACTTGGTCACATCCACTAGCAAGCCACTTATTGATAGTGTCTGCTTGAGCAGAAGAGGAAAGGTCTTCAATATAGGGAGTAGAGGCAGAGAGAGAAGAGCAGAGACCATATCAACATGGTTCCAATTGGGCGCCCAGGTGTTCCTAGGAAGAGGGGGTCTTTTAACAAGAGTGGGGTGTAGAAGGAAGGAAACTAAAAAGTGATCAGACCAGGAACAAGGGTCAACTGCAGGGGAGAGACGGGACAATTAAGTGACCAAACCTGGTCCAAGGTGTGACCGTGGATGTGGGTAGGGGTATGGACATGAGATAAAAAGTTAAGGCTACAAAGAGATTCCGAGAATTCTCTAGACATATGGTCCTTGGCAGGATCTAAAGGCCAAAAGTTGAAGTACCCTAGCACTAGAACCAAGGAATGGTTCACAGCTAGGGTAGCCAGTAGTTCCTGTACAGCGGGGATAAAGTGAGGCATGGGTTGAGGGGGACGATACATAAGCAAACAGGTCAGAGGCGTTTGGAAGGAGGCAGAACGTACGACTAAATAGTCGACCGATATGATGGAGTGGGTCGATAGCAACTGAAAAGGAAGATCGGATCAAACAATCAGAGCAATGCCACCACCAGCTTTCCCCGTGGGTCGGTCAGCGCGGAGAGCATAGTAGGACGAGGGAAGGGCAGCTAAAATAAGAGGCAGAGAATCAGGACAAAACCAGGTCTCTGTAAGAAACAAGAGATCCGGTTTGTGAGTGTCCAGTAAAACAAATAGTTTGGGGTGGTGCTTGACGGCCGATCTGGTGTTGAGGAGGCAGACCGAAATGGCAGGGACACCACGGGATGGGGAAGGCCGCTCCCGGGAGGGAAGGTGAAGGGAGGGCGAGGAGGGACAATGGAATGTGGGTAAAGGAATAGGGAGTGTCTGCCTGAGACTGAGAGTAGCAATATGGGCAATGGTGGAGGGTGCCTGTGGCCATGAACCTTGAAGGGAGTGGAGGTGTGCTGATGAGTAGGTGATAAAACCGGCATAGTGGGGTGCCCCTAGCCCCGGCCGGCCGCGGACGGGCGCAGACGGGCTTGCCTTTGGCACGCCGCCGGCGCGTTCACATGGGGCGTCGCTTTTGTGCGACTAGGTGCGCGATGACTAGTGCGCCGACCTGTAAGCCACCACTGCCCCTCCTAAAATGGCGCCCGCAACCCCGTCAGCCCTCCGGAACAAACAGCAGTCTGCCGGGCCGGACCGGGGCTAGGGGAGCGGGAGAAGAACCAGGAGGGCAGGCAGCGGCAGAAATTAGGAGGAAGACCACAAATGGTCATTTAAAATTTCAGCAATTAAAATAGAATAGAAGAGCGAGCCCACACTCGACCACAGCAACCGCGAACCCACTGCCACTAGGTTCTCAAAGTCTTCCAATTGACCCACATTGTGTGACCGATCGCTTCAGTTCAATTCAATTCAATTCATGAAGCTTTATTCGGCATATGTAAAATGACCATAAAAGCACAAGAATAAAAATATGATATTAACAAATACATCAATATCTAAAAAAGGTTTACAGACAATGTTACAGACATAATTCGTTAAAAGCACATGCTTTTCCTGGCGTTAACACAGTATTTTAAAAACGTGGCTGTATGAAAACAGATATCGGCCGATTCCAGATTAAAGATTAAAATCATTTCCTGGTTAACTGTACGTACACCATATTTTATAAACATCGGTTTCAAAAATGCAGTACGTAAATTTGAGTACAGTTTGCAAAACAGTAAAAAGTGCAAAGTGCTCTGAGTAGAAACGCCATCACACATACATGGCCTGTCGCGACGAGTGTTTCTTGAGGGTTGGGAGAGCCACCAGTTGTTTGCCAAACCAAATCTAAGTCTAGTAAGTACAAACTTATGAGATGGCCTAGTCACCATGGTTAAATACAAAGGAAAACCTTCTACCATGCTATATCTAGTGTAGAGCACGACAGTGGTCAAGGTACCGTAGGCTAAGGCCCGCTTCCTTGCCTTAAAAGCCACGAAATTACTTTTCAGCTCAGCTTTGGGTATCCTAGATGCTGCACTTGGATCAAGCAAAATATTCAAGTTAAATATCTCAGAAAAGCAACCAACAACATATTTTACCCAAGGTATCTTAAGGTGTTTATCCAATGACAAGCAATCCTCGATTATAGACCTATTAAAAGATTTTTCCGCCTTAAGCCAAATTGAATGCCAGATCATAAGTGGCCTTAGGGATAACAGGTCTATCAAATATTTTATATCTAGTTCCCGATGGATTAACTCAGTTGGAGCTGAAGTTGGTAGGCACAGGAGCTTTTTTAAGAAAGAGTTTTCCTCTATTTGCAAATTATTATCGCAACTGTGGCCCCATACACCCGCCCCATATAATGCAATGGATACACATCTTGCTTGATAAATCTTAAGCATATCCCTGGTTCGTCGGTCTCCAACCTTAGCAGCAAATCTAAAAACACCAAAGGAATTTTTGACCATTTTATTCCCAATATTATTAAATTCTTCGGTCCATTTCCTGTCTTTGGAGAAGGTGATACCAAGGTAGCAAAATGTATCTACCTGCTGCACCTTTTCACTATCGATAAAAAAGGCATTTGAAAATTTGCTTTTAACCCCACAGGTCATAGTGTGTGTTTTCCCCTTGTTGATTAGTAGTTTCCTATCCTTGATAAAGGTAGAAAAACTATCAATCAAACGTTGTAGTCCCAGGGGAGTTCTAGATAGTAAAACGGCGTCATTGGCATATAATAACACCGGTACAGGGACTAGTTGATCTGGGGGGCATCTGCATTAATCTTTTTCAGAATGGCATCGATTCCGTTAATAAATAATATAAAAAGTAGGGGGCCAATACACAGCCCTGCCTAATCCCTCTTTTAACACCAAATTTTGGGGTGCATTCACCTTTGGTGCCAAAGCGTACACATGTTTGTAGGTTCCCATACAACCTGGCGAGGAAGAAAATTATGCCCTCTGGAGCCCCCAACTGTAACCAAGTTGGCCACCATGTCAAAGGCGCTGCTTAGGTCAGCAAAGCTGAGGTAAAGTGAGCCAGGTTTTGCTTCAGTATATTTCCCGATCAGCAAATCAAGATTGATGCACTGGTCGAGTGTACCCCTGCCCTTCCTAAAGCCATACTGGCTTTCAGCCAGTATGCCTTCACGCTCGACCCATTCCTCTAACCTGACAAGCATGACTCTACTCATGATCTTAACTGAGGAGTCAAGAAAAGAAATGGGGCGATAATTCTTCACGTCAGACCTGCTGCCCTTTTTATAAATCGGGACAATGATAGATTCTCCCCAGGTTTTGGGGGCCTCAGAACATACAGCTGCATTAAAAACATTAGCCAAGAGAGGTCCCTACATCTCGGGTGCTGCCTTGTATACATCAATTGGCACCCCGTCAGGGCCTTGGGCTTTGCCCCCCTTACTCGCACGAATGCCAAGTTCAACCTCACCAGCTGTTATATCCAACGGTAAAACAATCCACCTGCTAGGGTCGGTGTCTACACCTCCATTGGAATCAAAGATGTTAGAAAAGTGAGCAACCCACCCTTCACTCGGGACATTAGAGGTCAACTCTGGTATCTTTTCGTCTTTAAGAAAAGGGGAATTGACCGTCGCCCAAAACAGAGTACTATTGGATAACTCCGCTGCTTGATTAAGGGAGTCCAAGGCCTGTTGCTGTAAATCACTCTTCCTCTGTTTCAGTGCAAGCTTGTAGTCTGCTCGTAATTTAATGATTGAAGCGGTGTCCCGGGTTTTTTTGCAAGCACCTGTTTAAGTTTAGATAAAGAGATGGTACATAGATGATTGAACCAGCCTTGTTCATTTCTACGCTGGCCGATATTGTGTTTAGTGAACCTGGCATCAATAGAATTATTAATGCCAAGGAAAGAGGTTAAAATCTTCTCATAGTCAGCACCATTTTCAAGAATGAAAATAATATCTGCCAAGCTATCCTTCACTATAGAACTGATTAGGTCATGGGCCTTGTCCCCTGCCCATCTTAATCTTATTCCGTTAAGTCTGTGTGGCTCGACATTTGTGACTGTGATCCCTACTTTAACCAAGCTACAACCACAGAAAGTTGTGTCCAGAATGATGTAATTGTGGTCACTTAATGTAGTTTCTTCAATTCTGGGAGGGGCACAACACGAAGTAATATCGGAGGAAACAATCACGTAGTCAATAACAGAGCTAGAATGCCGGTTTTTAAAAGTCGGAATGGTTTGACCATTTACATCTGTCATAACTGCCCATGAATTTATGTAATGCTTCTCCATAACTGTTATGTCCAAAATGCAAATCGTCCCAACCCGCATTATTTGTGACCCCGCAGACCTTTTGTGTTGACAGTTCACATAATGTAATGTTAAAATCCCCCACCCAGATAAAATCAAAAGTAACATTCCCTTCCAAGCATACATTTTCAATGGTACTGGCCAGGTCGGTTACTACTTTCACCCTGGTGTTATCAAAAATATTATTGTAGTAATTTAACAATAGGATATTACGCCCTTTGTCCTCCACAAGCCAAAGAATCTGAACGTGGTCTCCCACAGTGATATACTTTTTTATTACTATTGGGCGAAGTATAGATACTAATATCAGTAGACCACCTTTCGCTCTCCCTGGTCCAGTACCATGCGCTGACAGATTATAGTAAACAAATCCCTCATAACTGACTTCTTCCCTACACCACGTTTCTTGGAAACAGAGAATGTCATAGGTGTTAATAAAATCCGGCCAGCCTAGAACATTCCCCTTAGATTTTAGTCCTGCAACGTTCCAGCTGACAATTGTGATCTCTTTTGCCCCTAATTCCTAAGCCATCTGACATCAGAGGGCCATTAGTAACATCTTCCTCGTTACCGTTTCCATAACTCTGGGTCCCACTCTCGGTGGTCGGACTTAAATTGGCCACCACATTAGGCTCTGGTGCAATGATATTATCAACCATCTTGTATAACTGAACACTTCGGGTTTCATCAAGTTTACACTGATCATCCTGGGCAAGTCAGTCATTTGCATCCAAAGAGTTTAGAGTACGGAATCGATTTTGAATCAGTATATCAAATAGTGGCCTATGGAAAGGAGTATAAACCCTGGTACTATTGTTGCCATAAGGAGCTTTGTTAAGGTGGCTATAAAAAAAGCCAAGTGACCGCACACACACACTGTTGTCAAGAGTCAGTAGGGAAGCTGCTCTAAGCAAGACGGTAGCGGCGTGTTGTGGGTGTTTAAAATTAACAATGACGCAATCGCCCCTACAATTCTTCCTTGAGTTTCCTATCCAGTTAACCCTCCTGGTAGTCAACACCTGATCAGAATAAGCAATTGGAAGCCCACATTGTCTATGCAGCCAGGAAACAGTTTTATTTTTTAGCGATTCATGGGATTCTTGTTGGCCCTGGCTCGTACGGGTTTCAGATGACGGTGCATTAGTTAAAACCACCACATATGGTGCACAATCAGGTGGGAAGTTAATATGGCGCCTTCTTTTTACTTCAGTCCATCCCTCTTTAATCTCATCTAATTTTACGGTTTGCTTATCCAAACAGGCCGCAAAAGAAGCATTCTGCGTAACTATCTCATTGACGCATGGTCCACCCTCTTGTGCAGCAGCTATACTAACATTACTGCTAATGCTCTCTGCTGAAGCCTTAGAACTACTCGCTGAGGCTTTACTAACACTGACAACGTTGCTCTCAGCTTGGGTCTTAGTACCTCTAACTGAAGCTATATGGATGTTCAAAAGGCCCCCTAATCTTATCACCTCATCAGAAAGCTGGTCAAGTTTAGCCGCTAGGGGTTTAATAATCCCTTCTATCTTGGAATCAATGACACTTACCAAAAGATTAAATTGCCCAATGTCCAGGGTAACTGAGCCATCTTTAACCATAGACTCCCCATCCTCAGTAGTATTTTTTAGGAGGGGTAGCTGCTCTTCTTTTTGTGTTACGGGTTCCCCCTCGTTTGGTTTGGACTTTTCTGCAGGCCCTGACCACTCTAGGAACAGGGGCTGTGGAGCACTGTACCGAGGTATCAGTGGAGTCATCCAGTACAACTTGGTTTGACACTGGTTGTTCTGTTACTTCCTTATCGGTAGCATCAGGGTTATTAAGACCATTACTGTCATCTGAGACTGATGGAGCTGATGTAAGTGGTGGGATAGGAGACAAGGGGGGACTACCTAACCCCAGAGACAATCGCCTATCATTATTAATTTTACTAACCATCTTAACTAGGTAATTATCTAGTGTAGCCAATACCGGTGGGGTGTTCACAGATTTCGATTTAGACATAGCTAAAAGGGAAGAAAAAATATAACTAAGACGAAGCTACTACTAGTGGCCAAAAGCTAACATGTAATTCAACAATACAATAAGATTATAACTGGGCCAGGTCCTGAAGGCACAGCCTCCTGGGGCTTCCCTCTGACGTCCACTGCTGCTGGGAGGTCTGGTCACGGGAGTGGGAGGGGCCCGGCGGAGCCAAGCCCGGCCGGAGGAACAAGCGGAGCAAAGCCCGGCCCTTAGATGCTGCCACGGAGATTCGGGGCTCGGCGGAGCCAAGCCCGGCCAAGTGGTTGTGGCGGAGCTATGCCCGGCCCTCAGGAGCGACTTCAAACAGCAGGTAAGGCTCCCCCTGGACTGGGCACCGAGGGAGCCTTTATGCGCCTCCTGGCGCTTCCCTCTGATGTCCACTGCTGCTGGGAGGTCTGGTCACGGGAGTGGGAGGGGCCCGGCGGAGCCAAGCCCGGCCGGAGGAACAAGCGGAGCAAAGCCCGGCCCTTAGATGCTGCCACAGAGATTCAGGGCTCGGCGGAGCCAAGCCGGGCCAAGTGGACTTGGCGGAGCTATGCCCGGCCCTCAGGAGCGACTTCAAACAAAAGGTAAGGCTCCCTCGCTTCAGTTATTTCACGTCTGTTAGTTTAAGGATGGCTGTTTTGGCTTTACAAGGCTGGTGATGGACAATTCTCGTAGCAGATATGTCTTATGGAAAGTTAAGAGACATAAGTTACAGTTTGCTTCTGACCTCTGTGCATTATATTCCTAGTATTATTGTGGGCCATAACTGGTATACATCCAAAAGCATAACTATAATGCCATGGAGACCCAGAGGTCTGCCTTCATAAGCATCTCGCATATCAAAAGCAGTTTGCTGTTTTGGTTGTTTTCAATTTGTAGGTTGTAAACTGAGGGTAGCGCGTGAGCGTGAACCCTTTTCTGGGCTCTAATGCCGGGATGTGGGTGGTGCAGTAATCCAGGAAGTGCATATGCTCCTGGATGCTTCTAATGTTGACTGGTAGTGAGTTCCAGGGCCTGACAGTGTGTACTGAGAAAGCAGGGCCTTCGAGGGACTTTTTTGGTTCGATGGCATGATAAGCGATGCAAGAACATGTAAATATTGCAGGCCTTGTGCTTGGGCAGCTCTGTAGACAGTGCATTGTCCTTCCAGCTGTAGGTAGCTAGTGGAGAGATTGCAGGGCTGTAGTCTGGCGGTCTCCTGGGTGAAGGCCCGGCGCCCAGCCCAATCACGAGGCCTGGATGAGGTGTGCAGAGGGAGAAGGGGTGCCGCTTCAGCTCACTCTATCTCGGGTTACAGAGAGAACAAATACACACTTCCCAGCTCCTCTTCAAAGTCTGCAGGTAAGGCTCCATTTAATCCACCAAACAATGCTTTCATTCACTTCTAAAGCCTGTGCTTTCACCCCAAAAAACGAGTTGCTAAACACACTGACAAATAAACTCTTACACACAGAAAGGTGCAGATTAATCACCCTACACACTGAAACTAGCGTTTGTTTTAATTTAATTTGACCATGTTGTCGAATGTACCCGTCTGTAACTTTAATACAGTGTGTGGAATAAGGAAAGCAATTTAAATAGTCGGAGGTTCACAAAATCAACTGATTTAAAGTGAGATTGCACAGCAGGGGTGGTCTGCTCTTACCCTCGTCACTCTGGCCTTTCTGCCTGCGCTGCACAGGGCTTGCAGTAGCTTGAGGGGTCTCCAAATGGTAGTACATTGGACAAAGAAATGGTGTACTAATATTACTTAAGGGGACCAGGAACTCCTGTATTCTGATTGTCTGCCCCTGTTAATGTTTAACAGCAGGAACAACTCGTAGGGTTATAAATGGTCCATCGAATGCTCAACATGTTTCTTTCTGCAGGTGCTCGGAAAGTGGCCGGCGGCAAGTCTTCAGGGCCGGAAGCTAGAGCCTGATCTGTGTAATCTGGGGCTCAGACAAATCGTTCTAATGTCCTGGGGCCAAGTTCGTGCCACATTTAAAGAATCGCACCCCTGCTGCTTTCCTCAACATATTGTGTCCTTTCAGATATGTTAAAAAGACAAAACATGCACTTCAGTGTGATGAATTGGGAATCGCCATGTTATGCCTCATCTTACCCTCCAAAACTCAAAATATGAGGTACTGAGCACGCCCAGTGAGTATTTCACCGCAGGGTCTACACCATATGTCGAGGCCCTCGTAAACGTCGAAGACCACAAGAACATGTCATGCCCTTTAGAAACATGTGGAGAAATGCATCTGTGGTTGTCACTTCACGTGGGATCTTTGAAGACCTAGCAATGATAACTCGGGGATTTGAGCACTTCTGGTTAATGAGACGTGCCACAAACTCAGTGAAATTAGCGAAAACAACAGTTTATTTATTTATTTATTTTGAAAGTTTTATATAGCGCGAACAAGATCTTTGCAGATATCAGAGCGCTTTACAATGCAGGGGATACCAACAAGAGAATGAGAGCAGGTCATTAGGGAGTAAAGTAACACAGGTACAGCAATAAAGCAAATATTACAGATAAGTGTGTGCAAAGATAATCAGATAAGAAAATAATACAGGTAAAACACATAGTCATAGGGATCGAGCAGAATAATACAGATCAGTTGACATTAACTCATTAGCAACAGCAAAACGGGAACTCGTGCAGCCCTAAAAGGAGAGGCAGACTCCTGACTAATGCTCCCAAAGACCGTGAAACCAGAACAACTTTTATACTGCCAGCTTCCGGCGGCGGGACGCCAGAGGAAGTAGTGTCTGCTACCGTGCTACCCTTCGTTCAAACCATTTTGAATCTTATTTCTACTAATTCAAGCCTGTATGAAGGAAATATTGTTGAAATATTCATATATATCTGCATATATATACTAGCAACCGCAAAATCACCCTGCGTGTTCCAGTCACTATACGGCTATATCGGTGTCCTGTGTTGGCTAGCGCTTCTCTCTGGCCTTTCAATGTGGGCGGATTGCTTCATGACTGTTACTGAGTGCCACAGTCAGAGGCCCTGGAGTGCCACAGGCAGGCACCCTGTGGTGCGCTCCAGAGGCCCTAGTGTGCTGCGCAGGTGCCCTGGTGTGCCGCATGCAGGTGCAGTAGTGTGCCGCAGGCAGGCGCCCTAGTGTACCGCAGGCAGACGTCATGTGCTACAGGCATTCAAGATAAGATACATTTTATAAAGCGAACGAATGCCGCGGCGTCTTGGCGCAGAAAGCATGAAGTGGGACTGTGCTGTTGACAGCAGCGACTTGGTTAGTGGGGAACAACCAGGATTTTAGCAGTTTCCTAAAAAGCTGCCTGTTGGCTTGCAGTCTCATCGCGATAGGCATCTGATTACACAGTTTAGCTGCACAGTGTGATAAACTCCTACCTCCCCATCTTGCTCTGTGAGTTTTGGAGACATGAATGAGACCCACATTTGTGGATCTAAGATTTCTGGTGGGAGTGTACCATGAGAACAGTTTCTGGAAATCAACCAAACCAGCTCCATATAGTGCCTGGTGCATCAAACACAGGGCCTTAAATGCTACTCGTTGCTGGATAGGGAGCCAATGTGGAGATCTTATGCCAGCCGAGGTGGGATGACCTTTAGGAATGTTTAATAGCAATCATGCAGCATCACTTTGTAATAATTGTAGTTTTGTCCTCTGTGCCTTGTCAATGCCCATAAAGAGTGCATTGCAGTGGTCTATTTTTGAAAGAATAAGAGCTACTACCACCGACTTCTTGAGTGCCTGAGGTATAAATGGGAAAATCTTCCGTAAAGTCTTCAGCGAGAAGAAGCAGGAGGAGGTTAGACGATTGATCTGAGCTGCAAATGTAAGCTGATCATAGCCTAGGGTGCCACAGGCCGGTGCCCTAGTGTGCCACAGAGATTACCAACAATAGTGCTTCCAGTACAGCAGAGAGATGCGGACACTGGAATTCATAATAGTACCTTGCATGTTGAGCGACATTGATATTACTAACAGTAGCGCCTATAGTACTGTGCAGTGATGCGGGCACTGGTTGGCAGTGCAGCTCTGAATCCTGGGGCGATGAGATCCAACTCATAGCAGCAGTGCATTACATGCCAGTGTCTTCCAGTATGCATGTTAGCAGTGGTGCTTACTGAAGCATGTGTGGTGGTGGTACTGACATGGCAAAGGTGCTTTGAATGCTGGCATAGCAGTGGTACGCTACATCCTGTGCTGAGTATACACTGGCACTGCGCCTTATCTATTGGATCCATTACATATGCCGTCGTAGTAATTGTGTTTTGTATGAAAAGGGGGCAATCTCGGTCTTGACATGGCAGTAGTTTTTACATTTTGTAGCCATCATGTGTACTGAAATTGTAGTGACACTTTGCATTCTGGTAGCATAGCGGAAATTATTACACTGGTGCTTTTCATACTAGGGGCGTCAAAAATCAAATCACCAGATATCTCATTCTGAGTGTCTCCTTTTTTCATATTTTATACCCATTACGCTGTTGTTATAAATAAAGTTTGATTCCTTACATGACTTGTGATATTCATTTTTACTGTGGTGGCTTGATTTTCTGACACTCCCTCTGCATGTTATTGTATAGAATTAGTGAAATTGTTTTGATGCCTATACTAATACTTAAAGATTGTGACCTGGTGGTCAGAGTTGAATTTTAGTGCCTGGAATTAGGGTGATCAGATCTGAAAAAACTAAAAACGGCCACATTTCACAAACGGGCCGAGAGACACAGAACAAATGAGGTTAGTGCGCCCCATCAGAGAAAGCAGAGACACAGAGGCACTCTGTAATAAATTAAATGCAGCTTTTACAGGGTGTCAACTGTGCTAATTAAATTGATTTCTGAAAAGTCTGGTAACTAATCCTGCAATGGAATAATTAAAAGCTTGCCCCTCCGCACAATGAAGTATTGCTACTTTACCTTAATATCAGGTCACATGGTTGTATTTGTTCCAACCTTGTCTGTTTTTTCATTTTATCTTATCTTCACTACGTAGTAGCAATACTTAATTGTGGTCCTGAGGAAGGCCTAGGATTTCTCATAATCCATGTGGCTGAAACATGTAGACCCAGTAATTATATCCTTGCAGTTATTTTGTTGAAACTGCTTTTGCACTAATAACAGGAAATGATCAATGCATCCTTTTTTCTCTTGCTACCTAATTTTATCTTCACTTTTCACATTCATGCACTGTGCCCATCACTTATACATAACACTTTCTCACATCTGCTGGATCTTCTAGAGCTCTCTAGGTATATCACACTTTTTTGAAAACATCCGTGAGCTCCCCTCTCAGTGAGAGGGTTGCAGCCCTTGGTTGCACTAGTGTGGAACCAGGAGGTGATCCCAGATGATGAAGCATGCCACTTCGGTGAGTGATGGGAATCCGTCCTTTTTTAAGGATTTTCCTGTTCTAAGGATTTTCCTCTGAGAATAGGATCACAGTTATTTAGGTCTATGTCTGTTTGAGGGTCTGTTAAGACTCATTAGACCCGTGGATATTTTGTTGTATTGCAAGTTATTATTGGGGAATATATCCACGCTTGGCCTCTAAATGTTCCCTTAGGCCCCCTACTATTTGTTGTTTGTTTTTTTATCAAGAGGTCTACCAACAACAGATGGTCTCTTTGCCTTCCTCCCTACTAACGGAGTTACAATTTATGCTTTCGGACTACAATCGGAGATTCCCAACACAATCTCCGGCTCCGGTTGGGGTACCAGTTACAGCTGTTCCACCTGCACTGCCTTCCACCCCTCAATTGCCACCACCACGGTCCGTGGCTCCAGATTCACTGCCAAACTTCCCTCTCATCCAGGATGATACCTCTGATGAGGACCAGGTTAACGTAACTCTTCCAGATCCAGACACAGAGTGGAATGACTATATCATTTCTGATCCAGCTTCGCCTTCACCAGCTCCAGTGGATTCTCCCCCGGGAGACATAGGGGTTTCCATAATTTGATGAGGTAAGAAGTACGAAGTGCTCAGGCCCACAGTGCAGTCCGAATGTTTCTTATATGACTTCAAAGAACCTTTCAGAAAATCAGTTTGAACCAATTCAATAGTGGGTCATGTCTGTGACAAGGATCTAAAGGTGATGAGAAGTCCAGCCACGGTGCTTCCAGCACTGCCTCACCTTGAAAAGAAATATGAAGCCCGTGAGAATAACCCAGATTACCTGGTTATTCAGCCTAAACCGGACTCTGTCATCTCCCAGGCAGCCAAAAGAAAGTCCAAAAATCCTTCAGCTCCCCTCATGACACCTCCAGATAAAGAGGGCAGACCCAGGATAACGCCGGTAAGAGGTTTTCCTCCAGGTCCAGCTTGATGGTCAGGGCGGCAAACTCCTTAGCAATACTTGGTCTCTACGATCGTCAGATGTGGTGCGACCTTTCCCCCTATCTGGCTCAATTGCCGGAAGATGCAAGAGTGAAGGCGAAAAAGATTCTTCAGGAGGGAGAGAGAAACTCTTCAGAGATCATTGACTGTGCAATAGACATTGCAACGACTGCGTTCCACTCTCTAGCGGGAGCTACTGTCCTTTGTCTCCAGAGCTGGCTTAGAGCTACCTAGTTTCGGCCAGAGGTCCAAAACAAAATCTTGGATCTTCCCTTCGATGGAGAAGGCGCTCTTTGGGAAGCACATTGATGATGCGCTCCAGGATATTAGAAAAGAAACAGAGAGCAAAATCCTTAGGGACTCTGCAAAACCACAAGGTCCCCTACCTACAGAGGAGGATACCAGCAACAATGGTATTCTTCAAATGCATCTGCCTCTCAATCTTACCGCCTGCAATATAACCAGCGGCAGGGTCAATCATCCTCTTTCTTTAGATCTAACACCAGAGGACGACAAGGACGCCAGGGGAAGGACTCCTCTAAAGGTCAATAGCGGCTTGCTGGCTCTAACTACTGTTCCTTCTCCTCCTGTAACACCAGTGGGGGGGCAGAATCTCATATCTGAAAGAGACACGTTAGTGATAGATTCCTTACCTTAGAATATCCCCAGGCGTCAGACTGGATCCGGAAAGTTTTGCGTAGCAGTACCCTTGCGCGTCGGTAGGCATCGTCTGCGGCTCCGCGTCCGTCGTCGGCGTCGTGGGCGCCGTGATGACGTCGTCGGAGTACTTAGACGCCTCCTCTGCGTGCTGACGTCAGTTCTTCTTTTTTCCGCGCCAGCCAACGCAGATCTGGAAAGAGCAGTTCCCTAGTCACTTTTTGACTAAACTTTTGTGATCTTTTGATCCAATTTCGAAGTCTTTACGACTCCGACGGTGCCGTTAAGGATGCCCGGATTCAAGCATTGCGACGAGTGCGACCGTACCATGTCGGTCACGGATCCCCACCGCTTGTGCCTGATGTGTTTGGGCGTCGACCATGACGACGAGGCCTGCTCCGACTGTCGGGCCCTGTCGAGGAAGGCCAGGCGGGAGCGGTCCCGCAGGCGACACGAGATCCGCCAGTCGGCCCCGCGCCGTGTGAGGTCCCGGTCCCGGTCCCACGGGAGGTCGAAGGACAGGTCGCGGGGACGGAGCCGTCACAGCTCCGGGAGTCGGCGCCACTCCTCCGGGTCCAAGTCGTCAGGTAAGAAACACAAGAAGTCGAAGAGACATCATCGCTCTTCTGACTCCCCCCGACGCTCGCGCGACGCGGCCGGGGGTTCGGGTGACACTGCCCACGCGGCTCCTCGAGAGTCGCGGGCGCCGCGTTCGGCTCCATACCCCCCGGCCCCTGGGCTGAACGCGACGCCGGAGATCGAGCGTTTCCTCATGGCCATGAGGTCCCTTTCTCCTCCGACGGGTTCCGCGGCGCCTTCGGGCCCAGTGAACCCGTCTGGGGGCCCTAGTGGGTCGGGGGCTACGACCCCGACGCCGTCGGGTGCTTCGGCCTCGACGCCGCCGGCGCCTTTGGGCCCGGCGCCGCAGGGCTCCATGATCCCTAGACCGTCGGCGCCTTCGGGCTCGGCGCCGCAGGGCACCGCTGGACCCTCCTCGGGCGATGGATCGTCACCGGTGGACCTTACGACCCCCCCGGCGTCGGTCCGTGTGGTGTCCCCTCCGGCGTCGTCCTCGTGCGGCGTCGTCCCCGATGCCTCCTCTCAATCGGTTCCGACGTCGGGACGACGCCTATCGGCGTTGCTCTCGACGCCGTTCAGAGATTTTCATTTCTATGAACCGTCCTCATTCACTTATGATCCTGAATCTCAGGAGATGGGGGAAGAGGAGTATTGGGAAGGGTCTGAGGACCCTCTGACAAGAGAGTGTCAGTCTAACATGGACTGAACAGGAGACCTTGGGGAGGCCAGTGGCCTGGAAACCTCTCCAGAAACTGGATTCGTCTCTCCTCCTACCGTGGCTTCGGAGGAGGGTGCTACTTATGGTGTGGTGTTGATGAGGGCTGCTAAGGCCTTGGGCCTTGAGCTCCCCGTCGCGGCCGTGAGGACTAGCCTCCTCACTGAGGTCCTTAAGCCGCAGTCATGCTCCATGGAGCCTCTGCTGCCGTTTAATGAGGCCTTGACGGACGTTCTTTTGGGCACTTGGTCCAGGCCGGCTACAGGTTCGCCTGTAGATAGGAACGTGGCCAGACGCCACCGCCCGGCCCCGGGCGACCCATGTTTCCTGTCCACCCACCCCACCCCCGAGAGTCTGGTTATCCAGGCCTCTAACTCCCAGACCGCATTCCCGACGGCTTCCCCCGATCGGGAATCCAAGAGGTACGAGGCCTATGGGAAGAAGGTATTCTCGTCCCTTAGCTTGGGACTGCGGTCTTCCAACACCGCATGCCTCTTGGGCCGTTACACCCACTCTCTGTGGTAAACGGTGGCGGAAGTGCTGCCAGAGTGTCCGTTGGAGGTACGGGCCAAACTCGGCCAAGCCCTAGTGGAGGGCCGGGACGCAGTGAAGTATTCAATCAGGTGCGGACTGGATACTACTGACTCGCTGGGCAGAGCGATGGCTACGACGGTGGCGATACGACGCCACGCCTGGCTGAGATTCGCCAACTTCTCGGCAGACGTCCAGAATACACTCATGGACATGCCGTTCGATGGCCGTCGCCTCTTTGGCGACAAGGCAGACCACGCGCTTGAGCGCTTTAAGGACTACAGGGCTAGGGCCAAGTCCTTGGGCCTCTCGGCCCCGCGCCAGCAAATGGGTGCCTTTCGCTCCTTTTGTGGCCAAGGAAGGGGCGCCCCCACACGTGCCGCCAGCCACTCACCGCAAACTATCGTCCAGCGCGGCGGCGGCCGTGGAAACCGCCGTGGAGGCGGTCGGGGGAACAAGCGGAGCCAGTCCACACCTGCCCCCGCAGCATCCGCCTCTAAACCCTCCTAGTCCGTGCTTTTCGGCCCATGTGACGCCAGTGGGAGGCAGGGTTCGCCATCACCACTCTCACTGGCGCACAGTCACTTCGGACAAGTGGGTGCTGCAGATCGTCCGAAGGGGCTACTCCCTCCCCTTCGAGACGACCCCTCAAGCCATGCCACCGCAACACCACCGCATATCGGGGGATCACTTGCGGCTCCTGCAGGAGGAAGTTTCGGCCCTCTTGGCCAAGGGGGCCATGAAGCGCGTTCCTGGGCCAGAAGTAGGTCGTGGTTGCTACTCCCACTACTTCCTGGTACCCAAGAAGGGCAAAGGGGGCCTACGCCCTATCTTGGATCTGAGGAACGTCAACGGCTTCCTCCGGAAGGAGAAGTTCAAAATGCTGACACTGGCTCAGGTCTTGGCTGCCCTAGACCCAGGAGACTGGATGGTAGCGTTGGACTTGCAGGACGCGTATTTCCACATCCCCGTCCCGCCGGCCCACCGGCGTTACCTGCGGTTCACGGTAGGCCTCGAGCACTTTCAGTTTACCGTGCTCCCCTTCGGCCTTACCAGCGCCCCACGGGTGTTCACGAAGGTGATGGCGGTGGTCGCAGCTCACCTGCGCAGGTTAGGGGTATCAGTCTTCCCCTACCTAGACGACTGGTTGTTAAAGGCGGGCTCGCCCCAGACAGTCGTCAGCCACCTCCAGACTACGGCGGATCTCCTGCACCAGCTGGGATTTTCCATCAATGTGCCGAAGTCACACCTGTGCCCCTCTCGGAAGCTCCTTTTCATCGGAGCGGTTCTCGACTCGGCGCAGTGTCGGGTTTACCCGCCCGAACAGCGGGTCCGGGATATACAGGCTCTGATTCCGGTCTTCCGGCCGTTATCCCGGGTTTCGGTCCGGTTGACGCTGCGGCTTCTGGGGCTGATGGCCTCCTGCATCCTTCTGGTGCATCACGCACGGTGGCGGATGCGGGCTCTGCAGTGGGACCTTAAGTTTCAGTGGGCCCAGCACCGGGGCAGCCTGTCCGACCATGTCCTGATCTCGGAGGGCACTGCGAGACAGCGGCAGTGGTGGCTCACGGACCGCGATTGGGTCAACGGCAGATCCCTCTCCCTTCCCCAACCGCAGCACGTAGTTGTGACGGACGCGTCCCTCCAGGGCTAGGGAGGCCACTTGGGAGAGGCGGAGATCAGAGGACTCTGGTCTCCGGCGGAGTCCCGGCTCCATATCAATCTGTTGGAGCTGCGGGCGATTCGTCTGGCACTGAAAGCATTCCTCCCGTCTGTACGAGGGAGTGCAGTGCAGGTGTTCACGGACAACACCACCGCCATGTGGTACTGCAACAAACAGGGCGGAGTGGGGTCGTGGACCCTTTGCCAGGAGGCTCTGCGTCTCTGGCAATGGCTGGAACATTAGGGCGTGACTCTGGTGGTTCAACACCTGGCAGGTTCTGAACGCCAGGGCGGACGAACTCAGCCGTCGGTGCTCGATGGATCACGAATGGCGTCTGAACTCGGACGTGGCGCAAGGCCTTTTTCTGCGATGGGGAGAGCCTTGGTTAGATCTATTCGCCACCGAAGAGAACGCGCAATGTCATCAGTTCTGCGCGTTGGAATTTCCAAGGCGGCACTCGCTCGGAGACGCTTTTCGTCGCGAGTGGAGCTGCGGTCTGTTGTACGCCTTTCCGCCTATACCACTTCTGCCCAGAGTGCTGAAGAAGATCAAGCGCGACCGGGCACAAGTCATCTTTGTGGCTCCGGACTGGGCACGAAGGTACTGGTATCCCGAGCTACTCAGCATGTCAGTCGATCCCCCGGTTCGTCTGCCTCTTCAGGAGGACCTTCTGTCGCAGCAGCAGGGGAAGGTCCTCCACCCGAACCTGTCCAGTCTCCACCTCCATGCTTGGAGATTGAGCGGCGACAGTTTAGGCCATTTGACTTGCCTCGTGAGGTTTGCAACTTCATTCTGGCAGCCAGGCGTCCCTCCACAAAAACGGTATACGCCTGCAGGTGGAACAGATTTGTGGCATGGTGCACAGCAAAGGCTGTGGATCCCCTCAATGCCCCTCTCTCTGAGGTTCTCCTCTTCCTTCTTTCTCTTGCCCAGCAGGGCTCTGCTCTGGGCACTATCAAGGGCTATCTTTCGGCTCTTTCAGCCTTTCTGAGGCTGCCTGACCAGCCTTCTTTGTTCAAGTCCCCTATCGTAAACAGATTCCTGAAGGGCATCACTCATACCTTTCCTCCTGTTCCTTTCGAGATGCCTCAGTGGGACTTGAACCTGGTTCTAACATTTCTGATGTGCGCTCCCTTTGAGCCACTTCATAACTGTCCACTTCGCCTTCTTTCTTTGAAGACTGCCTTCCTGGTAGCCATCACCTCTGCCAGGAGAGTGAGTGAGCTCCAGGCCCTCTCTTGTAAGCCTCCTTTCGTTTCAGTCCATCCGGACAAGGTTGTTTTGAGGCCTAAGGTGGTCCCGGCCTTCCACATTGGGCAGTCCATCACATTGCCCACCTTCTTTCCGCCTCCGCACCCCTCGAGAGAGGAGGAGAGGCTCCACCGTCTGGACCCAAAACGTGCGCTCTCGTTCTATCTGGATCGCACACGCCAGTTCCGGGTGGATGATCAACTCTTTGTTGGGTACGCGGGCGCTAAGAAAGGGAAAGCGGTGCACAAGAGGACCATTTCTCGATGGATTATCATGTGCATCCAGGCGTGTTACTCCTTGGCTAAGAAGGAACCCCCTGTTGGGCTGAGGGCTCATTCCACTCGAGCCACGGCCACTACAACTGCCTTGGGCCGAGGTGTGCCCTTGCAGGACATTTGCCAGGCAGCTTCGTGGGCCTCGTTGCACACGTTTGCTAGGCACTACTGCCTGGACAGTCAAGTCCGGAGGGACGGCTACTTTGGCCGCTCCGTTCTCCAGGACTTTCTGGTGTAAATATTGGTTCGCAGACCCACCACCACGGGGATGGTATTGCTGGGGTATCTATTCTAAGGTAAGGAATCTATCACTAACGTGTCTCTTTCAGATGCACAAGTTACTACTTGTGTAACGATATATCTGTAAGAGACATTAGTTAGTGATAGATTCCTTACCGACCCACCCATCCTCCCCGTTCTGCGAACCGATATCTAGGGTTAAGGTCATCCCCTTTCAGGGCCCTAGTTTCTTGGCACCAGTGTCGGTTTTTGTCATGGCTCTGCGCTTCTGGCGCGGAAAAGCTGTGGCTAAGAACTGACGTCAGCACGCGGAGGCGGCGTCTAAGTACTCCGACGACGTCATCACGGCGCCCACGACGCCGACGACGGACGCGGAGCCGCAGACGACGCCTACCGACGCGCAAGGGTACTGCTACGCAAAACTTTCCGGATCCAGTCTGACGCCTGGGGATATTCTAAGGTAAGGAATCTATCACTAACTAATGTCTCTTACAGATATATCATTACACAAGTAGTAACTTGTGCATTACTTCCACAACGGGCAACTAATAACCTCAGATCGTTGGGTTCTGAATATCATTCAATACGGTCTTACTCTGGACTTTGTCCATGCAATGCCTCTCAAGCCCCCTCATGCCACTGAGTCAAAACATCTTCGTCTTCTGTGTTTAGAAGTCCATCAAATGCTCCTGAAAGGGGCGATAGAGCCGGTTCCTCTCTCTCAACGGGGAGAGGGTTTCTACTCCCAGTTTTTCCTAGTTCAGAAGACCTTGGAGAAATGGCGCCCTATTCTAGATCTGAGGGAGCTCAATACCCATCTCATCGAACAGTCGTTCCGAATGGTTTCCTTGCAGGACATCCTTCTACTCCTCACTCAGGAGATTACATGGCCACATTGGATCCAGAGGACGCATACTTTCATGTGTCCATCCATCCAGCCCACAGGAAGTTCCTTTGCTTCACAGTAGCCAAGAGGTACTTTCAGTTCAAGGTTCTACCATTTGGACTCAGATCTGCTCCGCGGATCTTTACAAAAGTACTAGCTCCTGTGGCAGATTTTCTGCGTAAGCAACTGCATCAGGTTTTCCCTTACCTGGACGACTGGTTGCTAAAGGCTCCTTCCAAGCACGCGGCAGAGGAATCAGTCGCAGCTTGCACACATCTTTTCGGCAAACTGGGTCTTACTCTCAACACGGAAAAGTCGACTCTGTACCCATCCAGAACAGCCAAGTTCCTGGGGGCCATTCTGGACATGTCCCTCGACAAAGCCTTTCCATCCCTGGAGAGACAAGAAAAGCAGATAGTCATGTCCCGTCTACTTATAAGAAGGCAGTCACTTTCATTTTGCCTCTACAAGTCCCTCCAGGGGTCCATTTCTTCCTGCATTCCTCTGATTCCTCACTGCAGGTTACGGATGCGCCCTCTCCCCGAGGAGCTAGACTTGCAGTGGAGCCAAGTGGAGGGGTCCCTCGAGGACAAGATCTTCGTTACCGTGTCCATGAGGGACGCTGCATCATGGTGTACGAGCGAGGAAAACATTTCTCAGGGCTTCTCCTTCAGGGTCACCCCAGCTCCTCAAATAATAACCACGGACGCCTCGCTGGAGTGCTGGGGAGCGGTCTTGCGAGACCTTTACACAAGCAGCCGTTGGCTACCCCAACATAGTCTTTTATATATCAATCTGCTGGAACTCAGAGTGATTCGCCTGGCCTTACAGGCTTTCCTCCCGCGGATAGAGCAGTCTGCAGTCCGGCTACGAATGGACAATACTACGGCCATGCGTTACATAGACAAAGAGGGGGTACCAGGTCTCGTCTCTTATCAAAGGAAGCTCAGACAGTCTGGGAATGGGTGATCCAGCATGGGATATCGCTAAAAGCAGTGCACCTTCCAGGTGTCCTCAATGAGACGGCGGACACGCTGAGCAGACTGAAATCAGTCAGCTGCGAATGGGAACTGGACCAGTCAACTCTGGAGAAGGTTTTTCACCTATGGGGCAGGCCGTCCATAAACCTCTTTGCTACGCTGGAAAAATGCTGATTCTACGCAAGCAGGCTTTACCATCCGGGATCATTGGGGAATGCGCTTCTATGGCCTGGTCAAGTGCCTTTGTCTACGCTTTTCCCCATTCCTCTGATCCCCAGACTTCTCAGGAAGTTCAAGGCGGAGCCTTGCAAGATGATTTTGATAGCTCATGCGGCTCCCCACCAATTTTAGTTTACAGAGCTGCATCTCCTCTCCCTGGAGCGTCCACTTCCTTTGCAGCAGATTCCTTCGCTGCTAGCAATGTCCCAGGGCCAAGTCTGGCACCCAGAGCCTCGATCCCTGCAGTTATCGGCATAGCTACTGAGTACTTCTCAGTTTGACCCTTTCAGCAGAATGTAGAGACGCACTTTCTCAGGCACGTGCTCCAAGTACGAACAAAACCTACCTGCTAAACTGGAAGCGTTTCCGACATTGATGCTAGCAGGTGGGCATTCAACAAATTTCTTCTGCACCGCTTGAAATTCTTCCTTCCATTCTTTCTTTTTCGTTAGCAGGGCTGGCTCACTCACCCATCCTAGTTCATCTTGCCGCCATCTCTCGCTTCCGACACACATCTTCTGGCCGTTCCCACTGGTCGGCACAGATAATTAAACTGTTTCTCAAAGACCATTTTATAGTTTCCCCTTCAGTCAAGCCTCCGCCTCTTCTTTGGCACCCAGCTCATAAAGCATCCCTTTGAGCCTATTCATAAGGCAAACTTCTTCTCCCGGAAGGTGGCTCTTCTTCTAGCCCTAACTTCAGCCAGGACTGCTGGGTACCCTGCCCACCTCTGGCGATATCTCCCACAAAACCTTTGTGGACCCGGGTGCTCACCCAGCGGTCCGCCTCCTCAGCAAGCTTCCTAGGGTTAGTCAGCTTGCTATCAGGCAGGTGCTGGCTTAGCTCTGGAAAACAGTTACTAGACAAATGCTACCACGCAAACAAATCATACAACTGCTCAAAAGTTTCCACTTTGCTACCTTTTACCCAACGATCCATTGCTCTGCAGAAATAAGACACATATTCAACCCATGTGGTACCCTCCAACTTCTTAGAGGTTCTAAACCTCTGCCTGTACATATTTGGGGTCTAACCATAACAGGTCATCAAATCTGCTTTCATATGGGCAAACACCATCCTGCTCTCCTCAGACAGGTTCAACAGGGTATCCCTACCATCACTCACAAAGTGTCCCCACAACCCCGCTCCCCAATCCTTCTCAGGGACCTGGTCGGACACCATTGCTATCTCATATGCGGCAAGCCATTGCCCAATATCCTCACTCTTGTGAAAATCCTTAATGACATCTTTAGGAATATAAACTCTACACTCAGGAGTTACTAAAGGTATGCTGCCACCAGAGGGGGAGACCGGGACACTCCTCACCCTGGTCTTTATCTCCCTCAACATTCTCTCATGCTCCATTTTAATTTTCTCAAGTTCAATTGACAATGATTCTTCTAACTTCTTACTGTCAAGGTCCTTCTGACCTTCCAATTTAGCCATCTCCAAACTATGCCTCCTATTTCTCTCCTTGTCCTCCAGCTCTTCTGGGTTCAGGCTCCTTTGGGATACACAAGTAGCTGGATTGGAGGGAGTTCTATCCCTCCCTCTACTGCATCATCCTGCTGCCCTCCATCATTCTCTTCCTCATCCCGAGTGAACTCTCTCGCTTTTCACCAGGCCTTAAGCGCCTTCTGGCACTCCTCCTTCCTAGAGAGACCTTTCACGGGGACGGCGAATTGCTTACAAAATGACTTCAGCTGTCTGGCAGTATAGGTATCAAATCTTTCCTCCTCAAAGGTGAGATGCTCCGAAGCATTGGAGGTTGGCCTTCCCATATTAGCAGTACTCATGGCTGCGATCAACAATTCAATCCTAGAACAACCAACCAAACAATTAAAAAAAATTATGGCTGCGCTTTGGTCTACACTCACTAGTGGTGTCTACCAGTTATTGTTCGTGGATCGTAAATGCAAGTCCTGATCCCACCGCTGCCACTAATATTAGAAATGGGGGTCTCCAGTTGGCAGTGGCTTGCACCAATGTCCAAATAGGGACCGTTCTTCCTAAGTCAGGGCAAGTGGGTTACCCCCTTTGACAACCCCTGCTCAACCCTGTGGTAACGTAGCACGAGTAGTTAAGCCTATCTCAGAGGCAGTGTGTAAAGCATTTATGACCATGCACAATAAGGCAGTAACGACACCACAAAAGGACACAACCCAGGTGGGTATAGAAAAATAATATCTTTATCTAAGGTTTAACTCAAGACTTTCAAAGCGTTTTAACAAGCTACAATGCACGTAAACTAGTAGGGACTCAAAAAGACAATAACCTATTCACCAGAATGTGACACTGACTGAGTTCAAGGCTGGGGCCTACGCAACCCGGTGCGCACCAGATACCTGCTGTTGAACTAGGACACAGCACGCAGCTTCTCAAAGAAGCGGAAACGGTGATAGGCTGACTTCGAGCGGCCACAAGTCTTTGGCTGCAGGGGCCCCAGTGTGCACCCACAATGATTAAGGCACTCAGGAACATGCAGGCTCTCGGCGGCAGCTGCACATGGCTGCGACGACCCGGGCTGGTGGTGGCGATGACTCTTGTCTTGCAGCTCTGTGGTGGGCTCTCAGCGGCAGCAGCTCTCTCTTAGCTGTTGCGGCCCATGTGACGATAGCGACAATCCTTGACACTGGTGAACAAGATGCAGGCACTCAGCAGCCACAGCTCTCTCTTAGCTGTGGCGACCCACAGGACGGATCACGATGGTGCAAACTTGGCAAAAGTGTGGGCACTCAACCGCAGCAGCTCCCTCTTCGCTGCGGCGGCCCACAGGACGAATCACAATGATGCAAAATTGGCAAAGGTGTGGGCACTCAGCGGCTACAGCACTCTCTTAGCTGAAGCGGCCCACAAAGATTCAGCGAAGGTTCAGAAGGCTCTAATTCAGGCGGGCTCTCAGCGGCGGCTTCTCTCTCTTAGCTGCAGCGGCCCACACAGATTCAGCAAAGGTTTCGATGGTTCAAATTCGGGCGGGCTCTCAGCAGCGGCAGCTCTCTTAGCTGCAGTGGCCCACATAGATTCAGCAAAGGTTTTGATGGTTCAAATTCGGGTGGGCTCTCAGCGGCAGAAGCTGCAGCGGCCCCCACAGATTCAGCAAGGCTTTTCAGTCTGTGTTCCTCACAGTAGACCTAGAGGCTCCGGATCACGGAGGCCTCACCTGCAAGCAGAATTCCTCGCACAGGAATTCCGATGGATGACGGGGTGAAGTCTAATGTCCCTGAGACTTCATCAGGAGGTGCTCTCAATTCAGGCCCTCTGGTAGTTTCTTCAGCAAGCTTGGGGAAAGTTTTCAAAGTCCTTTCCTTTGTTCACTCGGACAGAATTTCCTCTTGACACACTTGAACAAACTTCCAGCACAGCATTTCATACCTAAAAAGTCTTTGTTCTCTAAATTCACAAATCACTCAATCCAGTCAGAACCAGTTTGGTGGTGTCTGGGAGCACTTGGTTTACGAGGCGACTGTGAGAAGTTGGCCTGATATGTAGTGCTCACTATTCTAGTGATCACTGTGTATCATTCCAAACGACCCTTATTGATGATTGGTTGTAGTCAACCTTATAGACCAGCTATCCTAGTAGCATGGACAAGAGCAGTCTTTAGGCTAAACTCTAGAGGGCGTGTTAAGCCAGCTGTTATACCATCACATATACCCCTTGAACACCAAGTGAAAGGACACCACACAAGTTGTTATGAAAATAAAAGGATATTTATTTATAACACAACAGCCCTGGACTCTTTATGAGGACAGGGAGCTAAGCACAATACAAAACTCTTAAAGAAATACTGAAAGTCGCACAATTTACACAAATGCCCGAGGGGCACGAAAAACCATATACTATGGAAGTGGAATGCGAAATTACTAGCAGGTAAGTACTACTCTCAGAGACTTTAGAATCGCTAGGCCTACAATGCTGAACCCTTAGATTAGAAGCAGGAGGCCTAGGAGCGTCGTGTGCAGAGTGGAAACTCTCACGCGTAATGCGGGACAAAGTCTATGGATACTAGCAAAATGCAAAGTTAGTCTTCTCAGGCAAACCCGACTAGGTAGGTCAAAAACGAAAGTGGATCTAGACACTTAGAGAGTTGTTCTACGCTGGAGCACCGTGGTACTCGGTTTACCTAGCCCAGGTGCTGCGGCTGCATACGGTTCAAGTGTCGTTGGGAATCCTCGTTGACGAACCAGGAGCCTGAAGTGGAAGTTGCTGGCAGGCGACCAGTGAAGATGCCGGGCTGATCCGGGGACGGATCAGTGAAGAAGAGTACCTGTAAGCAGAGGGGACCAAGTTCTGAATCACTAACCAGTGATTAGGTGGGCACCAGGATGGCACCGGACGAGGTCACTCAGCCAGGTGAAGAGGTGACACTGGATTCTGCTGCTGCACGGACCAGGGGCGCTGATGTCGACCAGGCTGGAGGTCTGCGAGTTGTCCCACGTCGGATATCTGCTGCTGGCGATGCTGGATCCGGTGAAGGGGGCAACAAGCCTTGGCTACGGCAAGCCCACGTGACGACACAAAATGGCGTCTTGGGTGGACCAGGAGGGTCCGAGGAAGGTCCCCTTCAGGAGGAGACTAGGGCCAGTCTAGAGGAGCTAGACCAGCGGTGAAACAAACGTAGGACGTCGTCTGGAGGGTCACTAGTCAACGGGCAAGTGACCGGACAACGTAGCAGCAACCCAGGAGCAAAAGGGCCCCACGCAGATCTTTTGGATGCTGGGGGGCTGGACTTCGGTGCTCGTGCTGCTTGGGGTTGGGGCTTCTCTTACCCCAGTGCACCCACTCGAGGGTCCCTCTGTGGTAGTGCTGGTTCAGTGTCGTGCTGGTTCTGATGATCGCCGCGTCCTCTGGTCTCGTCGCACCCACGGTTCTCAGCTGTGCTGTAGAGGCAGGTTGAGGTCAGAGAGGGCAGGGAGTAGGGTCTCGTCGAGCTAGGCAGTCTGGTTCCGGAGCAAGGACGTTTCAGCAAACCGCAAGATACTTAGTTGGTGCCTGCTGCTGCAGGGTGACTACTCCTTAGTCACAAGGGAGAAATCTTGAGAAGAAGTCTTGAGTTCCTTTCGTAGAAAGTAGTTTCAGGATTCAAAGATGATCTACTTTGGAAGGGTCCCCGCTCCTACCTTTATTCTAAAGAAAGGGGCTGGTACGCGACTAGGTCCTGCCCATGGGTGGGACCAGGAAGGGGGGTGGTTACACCCCTCTCCCTTGTCCGGACTTTCCCCAGCTCAGGGGCTGGTGTGCCCCTGGAACTGGTTCAAGCCGGCAGATGCATAGTGAGCACCGGGGTGCCACTTGCAGTCACCTTCCTATTCAGCCCTGCCTACCTAGGATACACAAAACCCTGTCTGGGATGGTGCTAGCACCGCCCCTGACAGGAAACCCTTTGTCCAAGCTCTCCTCGCTGGAAGGACTCCCAGCAGCAGGAGGTCAGACTTGTGTCTGTGGTGGCAGTATCCATTTTGTGATGCTGAGGCTCGAGTTAACTTTAACCGGGGTTCACAGTTACATACATGTCGTGTCCCTCTAGAAGGGTGGAATCCTAACCCCGTCACCAGAATTGGCGAGGGGTTAGTATTCCAATTCGTATGACACCTTACTCGACATGTTTTGATAAAGCGATACCAAAGTTGGCAAATAACCGCGAGGATTATAATGCACTTAAGAGTATATGGTACGCGTTATCATGGAACAGCTATTAGGACTTGGTTCCGCAAGCTGCAAACGGGCTCAGCTCATGCCAGAGCACCATCTCACATAATTCCAAGCACTCTGCCTTCAGGATTGATAAGGCCTGCCATAGGAGTGACTGATAGGAATACATGTGTCCATTGTAGGGTTAGATATAGGTATACTATATCTAAAGCAAAGGGTGATTACACCACCTTGCCCCAGCTGTCGTGCAGCCAGTTGTGTCAGATTTGGATGGCCAGCCAGGGGTGGCATAATACATGCTGCAGCCCCTGGTAGGCACTGGGTACACCTATGCCCTGGGTACCTAAGGTACACTGTACAGGGACTGATAAGGTGACTCAGTATCCAATTAGATATGTACCTAAGGTCATGGAATCCATTTTACAGAGAGAGCAGTAGGCCTGGGGCCCTGAATAGCAGGGTCTCAGGTCAGCTAAGTCGGAAAACCAGCAAAACACCAGGCAAAAAGTTGGGGGTAACCATAGTCAGGTATCCACCCTCCTACAGCGACATCCTGCCCTCACAGAATGAGGGGGTCTATCAGACGCCCCGTGGAAGGTGAAGCCATCATTCACCTTGCCGGGCACGGCCTTGCTCAGATCAAAGAGTCACCCCTCCCCATGCTCTTAATACTGATCTCTCTCTCCAGCCAGGTCTGACCCAGCTGGCCCTGCTGCTCCAAAACCAGACGACCAATACACATACTAGCAAAGCCTGCAGGAAAGCTTAGGCAAGAAACGACCGCGTTTTCAGATGAGGCATTCTCGAACATGGGATATATAAATGGTCCTTACTTTCTGTTTTAATAATCAATAATAGATAAATAAGGAATAAAAGTTCAAAAAATGTGCTTATAACTGCTAGCTACTCTGATTCAAGCATGGGAATCTATGAAAGTTCCAATACTGGAGTAAGAAAACAAGTTACTTACCTCTAACTTTGGTCTCCAATATTGTAAACTTTCAGAGGTTCCCATGCGACCCACCCTCCTCCCCTGGGAAAGCTCAGCATCTTCAGTTATATTGTTAAACAACCGCTATGAAAATCCGAGTGTCTGAGGTTCTCTCAGAAAGGTTCTAGAGGGTGAGGCTAATCTGATTGGTTGTTCATTTTATTTGGTCTCTTTTATAAAAAGAGGTGGATATGTTACAAAACTAGAAGGGGCCTAGGCCTTGTTTCATTTTTAGGTCTCGCTGGTACTGCATCCGAAGGATGCGTCCAGCTGGAGATTTATAGCTGCCCGTCTCGGGGGAATGAGGGACAAAAGGGTGCCACGCGCTTCTCTTGTGCTGGATTTGACTGCGTGCACGCGCACCCACATTCACGCATGCGCACATACACAGCCACACACATACACAGCCACACGCATACACAGGCACACACACACCCCCGTCCCCGCCGCACCTACACACACACTAGCGCACCTACACGCACGCACACATACAAAGACCCTCCTCCCCCCGCCGCCATCGCACACATACACACACACACACACACAAGCGCACCCTCCTCCCCCCTAGAACTAAGCCCCACTTACCACCATTCGGGACTTCTGTAGCCGGGGCTCTCCCTCGGGCATGGGAGCCCCGCTCTCAGGCACTCCGTGGGCGTGTGCACGGGACTTCCGAAGACGGAAGTCCCACCCAAAGGAACTGGCTCCAACGCACATGCGCAGTGACCAGACGATAGCAAAATCATTTTCACTGTCACCATCATGTCCCATCGTCAGGATACCGCCCACAGATTGGGTTCGAAGGACAACTAGAACTTGCTGTCTGCCTGGCAGTCTTGGAACAACAGAGTCTCCTATTGTCAGACTGGATGCCTTCACTCGTCATTGTTCATTAGTTTATTCATTTCCTTTTGGTAATTTTCTCGTACTCCAGATCTGGCTTTCAGCAGGAGTGGTGTGATATTGAGTCTCTTTCCACCCAAAGCACTGTTGACTTGGAGTTTTTCGGGTGGGACTGTGAGGTGTCTGGCGATTATTCTTTTTAGAACGGTGTATCGTTCATTCTGCATGCTAAGAATTGGCTTTGCGATGCAGACCACCTTGACTAAGGTTTGCATAGACCATTTCCCTGCAGCCACCTCAGTGTGATTATGTGGTGTTTTGATGCATTGCGACGGAAGTCGTCTGCTAATACCCGACTCTGGAATAGAAGTCCATCGGTGAGGAATTTGTGGAGTGGCCACACATGACTATTGTTTTATTTTTATTTTGGGGATCGTTTCCTCTCCTGCAGTTTTGTTTATTACCTCCAGTTATGGGTATATTGAGTAATCCTCAATTAGTACCAACACATGTTTGCTGTCAGGCAAACTCCTAAAGTCAGCACTTGTTTTGATCCAGGGGCCTTCAGGTATTGCCTCAGTGATGACGAACGTTGGAGATTCTGATTGGCTGGTGGCCTGGCACATCCTGTTCCACTTTGTCATATGAATGAGGAAACCTGTTTTTGATTTGTATGAGGCTCTTAGTCTTAATTGTACCCTGATGACCATTGTTGGCAAGGTGTACCACTCGCATTTTCATCTCGTTGTGGTTCACCAGTCAAATTCCATGGAGGAGGCATTCATCCGGTGATTCTGCAAGCTCATAAATGTTCATGAAGGAGGGACCTCTGAATTTGTTGTACTTCCCCAGTCCTCTGGAATAAGTTGTTACTAAGGGAGGCCCACCGCCCACCTCTCACTGCATGGACGGCCACCTTTAAGCAGTCCTCGAATTCTGTGATCTGTTGAATTTCTTCTAAAGATATTGGCAGAGGCATCAAGCTTTCCACTTAGGTACTCCTCAGTGTCCGGAGCTCAGTCTTCTTCCTCAGGGCACACCCCTCACCCCCCTCACCCTCACAACCCTCTCACCCTCACACACCCTCACACACCCTCATCCTCACCCCCTCACCCCCTCACCCTCACACCCCCTCACCCTCACACCCCCTCACCCTCACACCCCCTCACCCTAACACCCCCTCACCCTCACACCCCCTCACCCTCACACCCCCTCACCCTAACACCCCCTCACCCTAACCCCCCCATCCCCCCTCACCCTAACACCCCCTCACCCTCACAACCCCTCCCCCTCACCCCCCTCACACCCCCTCACCCTCACACCCCCCTCACCCCCCTCACTCCCCCTCACCCTCTCACCCTCTCACCCCCACACCCTCTCACCCCCTCACCCTCACACCCCCTCACCCCCCTCACCTTTACACACCCTCACCCCCTCACCCCCTCACCCTCACCCCCCTCACACCCTCACCCCCCTCACACCCTCACCCCCCTCACACCCCCTCACACCCCCACCCCCTCACCCACACACCCCCTCACCCCCACCCTCACACCCCCTCACCCTCACACCCCCTAACCCTCACACCCACTCACCCTCTGTGCAACCATTCAACAACTGGTTCAAATATGTTCTGTCAATGTTTCAAGCTTTATTACTAATGTAACAAAAATATGTTAAATTATCCCTTCTGTTCTTGGATTTTCGTCACAATAAAATACTCTGAACATAATCTTCACAAAAGTTATTAACAAAAGTTTAAGCTATTGCCATTATAAATGACAATAACTTATTTAAGTATTAATTTTTTGAAAAAATTAACAGCCATTGTTATTTGTAATATCAATACATCTAAGTCACGTAAATACAAAACATATTGCATTAGAAATGCTATAGGTGTCGCATTTGCGAAAGTTATAACTATTAGCATTGTAAATGACATAGCTATTAATTTAGCTATTTTCAAAAACAAAACATAAATAAAAAAATTGTCATTTACAATACCAATAGCTCAAACTTTACTAATGCGAGACCTATTGCATTGTAAATGCTTGTTTGTAAAGGTTTCTATTGCTATTTTATGTATACCGGGGACTCCCATCTTGACGACGGGGAATGATTCAAGCATGGGAATCTATGAAAGTTTCCAATACTGGAGAACCAAAGTTACAGGTAAGTAACTTGTTTTCTTCTTCCACGTCTCCACCTTCGCAGAACATTGCCATGATCCCTGCAGTGAGAATCCCTTTTCTGGTTTACTGCTGCACCCTGTATACATCGACCTCCTCATCAAATCCGTTTTCAATCCTCGACGAAATGAGAATCATGATTCTTGTCTCTGTTTGGCTCAGTCGTTATTATTGTATCATGGTGGCTCCCATGAAAAGGATAAACTTCTTATACCTTTGTGTCATCCACAACGCATACTTTGTTCGTGCACCATTTAATTAGCAAAACTGGTCAACCATTACTATCGATGAGTGATATTAAGACGCGCAATCCACAATATACTGCCTATTTTACAATTCTTCTGCTCTAAGAAATTTGGAGGAAGAACCCTTTGTTTGCAAGAATCAGCTTTGTGGAATTTCCTCCCCGTGCAGCTTCGACTGAAAACCGACATTCTCAGATAAAGAAGGTTGCTAAAGACCCATGAGTGCAGGCACCCATGTTGCTACTTGCTGCCCCAGGCCTGTGTCTGCCATCTGCCTGGGCATTCACGAAATTCAGGCTTTGTTAACTCCGAAAGTCTTTCCTTCTTGTTATCAGCACATGTGGTCATTTGTTATTTGTAACTATGCGTTGAGGTAATTATTCACCAATGAAAGCATATTTAAAGACACTGGGGCCGATTTAGATGTTGCCGGAGAGGGAAGTCAGTCGCAAGGGTACCACCCCCCCCCCCCCCCCCCCACCCCCCCCCCGCCAAACCTATGGTCCTCCCGTCCGATTCAAATGGGTTGGACCATAGTTTAACAACGGCAGAGACTACTCTGTCTGCGCCCTGCTCAAACTTCTCAGGCACCCGATGGAGTAAGGGCTGTCGGGTAATTTAAATGGGCTGGCATATAGCTGGTTTTAAATGCCCGTTAGCGACAGGAAAAACCTGCTCAATGCCCCCTGCTGGACTTGGGACGAAACTCCAGAGGGCGAGAGATTTTTTTCATTATTTTCAAAACAAAAATTCCGCATTGGTATTTTCTATTTGAGAATAAAAAACGGTGGAAAGTTTGCCATACGACTCTGTCACCTCGAGGAAGCCGTATAGCAAAATGACAATGAATTGACAGGAACCGCCATGGCATGACTGCTGTTCATGCCAATGCCAGAAATGTCCTCTGCACTGGCGGGCATTTCTAAATTTGGCAGATGGCATCTACGTCAGAGCAACGGCGTAATTAACTCAGTCACCCTGGCAGTGGACGGGCTGACCACCACCGCCAAAATATATACATAAGACCCCTATCCTTAGCAAATAATCTGATGGTATTTGTTTTTTATGAATTTTTGCAAGGTCCATTGATTCCTGTTCAAGTAATAGTCTTAGCAAATAATTTGTTTCATTAATGTATATTCGGTATCTCATGGAATAAAGAAAACATGCGGTATGATCTTAGACATATGGTAGTGGATATGAACGTGACAGCATAGTCTATTTAAAGAATCTGGTGTCTGACCAGATGTTCTCGAAATTACTGATTTTACAGTGAAGAATAAAACGCCCGGATCTAATCAAAAAACTTACATTTAAGTAACTAACATCTATGTGATAAAGAATGTATGGAAACGTGTAAACAAATATATCGTTATGGTAGAGCACCAGAAGGAATACTTTTATCTATCAAGTCCCAGAAATGAAAGGCATATCTCACAGGCCTCATTGGCTTAGTTTATTTTTACTTGCATGGTTTCCCATTAATGTGATCGCCACTAGTGTCAATCCATGGCCATGTAGCCTGTAGTGAAGATGTTTGACCTGTGTCCCGTTTGCTTGAACTTCACTCGGGAGATGGTGCCTGCGTGCACGAGTGGACCTAGTATTAATGTGTGACCAGTGTTTTGTTTGCTTGAGCCTCACACAGGAGGGGGATTCTGCCTGAGAGCACGAGTAGACCTAGTATTGATTTGTGACCAGTGCCCGTAGCATGAGTGGACCTAGTATTGATGTGTGACCAGTGCCCGTAGCATGAGTGGACCTAGTATTGATGCTTGACCAGTGCCCTGTAGCACGAGTGGACCTAGTATTGATGTGTGACCAGTGCCCGTAGCATGAGTGGACCTAGTATTGAAGTGTGACCAGTGCCCTGTAGCACGAGTGGACCTAGTATTGAAGTGTGACCAGGGCCCTGTAGCACGAGAGTACCTAGTATTGATGCTTGACCAGTGCCCTGTAGCACGAGTGCACCTAGTATTGAAGTGTGATCAGTGCCCTGTAGCACGAGTGGACCTAGTATTGAAGTGTGACCAGGGCCCTGTAGCACGAGAGTACCTAGTATTGATGCTTGACCAGTGCCCTGTAGCACGAGTGGACCTAGTATTGATGTGTGACCAGGGCCAGGTATCATGAGTGGACCTAGTATTGATGCTTGACCAGTGCCCTGTAGCACGAGTGGACCTAGTATTGATGTGTGACCAGTGCCCGTAGCATGAGTGGACCTAGTATTGAAGTGTGACCAGTGCCCTGTAGCACGAGTGGACCTAGTATTGAAGTGTGACCAGGGCCCTGTAGCACGAGAGTACCTAGTATTGATGCTTGACCAGTGCCCTGTAGCACGAGTGCACCTAGTATTGAAGTGTGATCAGTGCCCTGTAGCACGAGTGGACCTAGTATTGAAGTGTGACCAGGGCCCTGTAGCACGAGAGTACCTAGTATTGATGCTTGACCAGTGCCCTGTAGCACGAGTGGACCTAGTATTGATGTGTGACCAGTAACCTGTATCATGAGTGGACCTAGTATTGAAGTGTGACCAGTGCCCTGTAGCACGAGTGGACCTAGTATTGATGTGTGACCAGGGCCCTGTAGCAGGAGAGTACCTAGTATTGATGTGTGACCAGTGTTCTGTAGCACGAGTAGACCTAGTATTGATGTGTGACCAGTGCCCTGTAGCACGAGTGGACCTTGTATTGATGTGTGACCAGGGCCCTGTAGTACGAGTGGCCCTAGTATTGATGTGTGACCAGGGCCCTGTAGCACGAGTGGACCTAGTATTGATGTGTGACCAGGGCCATGTATCATGAGTGGACCTAGTATTGATGTGTGATCAATGTTCTGTAGTACGAGTGGACCTAGTATTGATGTGTGACCAGTGCCCGTAGCATGAGTGGACCTAGTATTGATGTGTGCCCAGGGCCCTGTAGCACGAGTGGACCTAGTATTGGAGTGTGACCAGTGCCCTTTAGCATGAGTGGACCTAGTATTGATGTGTGACCAGTGCCCTGTAGCATGCCTGGACCTAGTATTGATGTGTGACCAGGGCCCTGTAGCACGAGTGGACCTAGTATTGGAGTGTGACCAGTGCCCTGTAGCATGAGTGGACCTAGTATTGATGTATGGCCAGTGCCCTGTAGCATGCCTGGACCTAGTATTGATGTGTGACCAGGGCCCTGTAGTACGAGTGGACCTAGTATAGATGTGTGACCAGGGCCCTGTAGCACGAGAGTATCTAGTATTGATGCGTGACCAGTGCCCTGTAGCATAAGTGGACCTAGTATTGATGTGTGCCTAGGGCCTTGTAGCACGAGTGGACCTAGTATTGATGTGTGACCAGTGCCCTGTAGCATGAGTGGACCTAGTATTGATGTGTGATCAGTGCCCTGTAGCACAAGTGGACCTAGGATTGATGTAGCATGAGTGGACCTAGTGTTGATGTGTGACCAGGGCCCTGTAGTACGAGTGGACCTAGTATAGATGTGTGACCAGGGCCCTGTAGCACGAGTATCTAGTATTGATGCGTGACCAGTGCCCTGTAGCATAAGTGGACCTAGTATTGATGTGTGCCTAGGGCCTTGTAGCACGAGTGGACCTAGTACTGATGTGTGACCAGTGCCCTGTAGCATGAGTGGACCTAGTATTGATGTGTGATCAGTGCCCCGTAGCATGCATGGACCTAGTATTGGAGTGTGACCAGTGCCCTGTAGCACAAGTGGACCTAGGATTGATGTAGCATGAGTGGACCTAGTATTGATGTGTGACCAGGATCCTGTAGCACGAGTGGACCTAGTATTGATGTGTGACCAGTGCCCTGTAGCATGAGTGGACCTAGTATTGATGAGTGACCAGTGCCCTGTAGCACAAGTGGACCTAGTATTGATTTGTGACCAGTGCCCTGTAGCACGAGTGGACCTAGTATTGATGTGTGAGCAGTGCCCTGTAGCACGAGTGGGCCTACTATTGATGCATGGCCAGTGTCTTGTAGCACGAGTAGACCTAGTATTGATGCGTGACCAGTGCCCTGTAACATAAATTGACCTAGTATTGATGTGTGACCAGTGCCCTGTAGCACGAGTGGACCTTGTATTGATGTGTTACCAGTGTCCTCTATACTTGGGCCTCACTCTGCCTGAGATTTCGAGTGGAGCTAGTATTGAACAAGAAGCTCTGTTGTAGTATGATGTCTCAACAGTAATGTATCAGCCCTTGGCTGTGATGACTGCCACAGTAACTGGTTCTTCTTCTTTTTGCCAGCCCTGCATCCTGATGAACAACATCCAGCAGCTGAGGGTGCAGCTGGAGAAGATGTTTGAAGCCATGGGGGGGAAGGAGGTAAGCATGCATTGAAGACACTGTAGCAGCTAGTCCTTATCTGTACTGCCAGTAGACATAGGAGCCTAATAAGATGATCTGAAAGAAACACGTTAGTGTTAAATTCCTTACCTTAGAATATCCCCTGGCGTGAGACTGGATCCAGAAAGTTTTCATCAGCAGTACCCCGGCGCGTCGGTAGGCATCGTCTTGTGGCTCCGCGTCCGTCGTCAGCGTCATATTTGCCGGAATGACGTTGCTGGAGTACTTAGACGCCGCCCTCGCGCGCTGACGTCAGGCTGGGCCTTGACGTCGAAGGCTAGGCGGGAGCATTCCCGTAAGCTCCTCGAGATCTGACAGTCGGCTCTGTGCCGCTTTAGGTCCCGGTCGAGGAGGAAGTCGAGGGACCGGTCACGGAGCTGCAGTCATTTTCGATCGTCTGGATCCAAGTGGCCATGAGGAGTCTCTTCCTGCCGTCGAGACCCAATGGCGCGCCTTTGGGCCCCGCGGGTCCGACTGGGGATCCTAGCCCTGTTTTGCCGGCGGCTTCGGCCTTGGTGCCGCCGGTGACTTAAGTCCCGGCGCCGCAGGACCCCGTGGGATCCAGGCCTGGATCCCGGTCGACACCAGTTGACCTTACGACTCCTCCGCTGGCGCCTACCCCCTCGGAGCCACCTCCGGTGCCGTCCTCGGAAGACGCCGTCCCCAGCACCTGCCCGGGCTCGGCGTCGGAGCGGCGCCGCTCAGCGCCGACTCCGACACCGACTGGTGAGCTTTTCACCTATACCCGACTCCCTCATTTTTGCCTGTTTATCAGGACCGGATGAAGGGGAGGACTTTGAGGGGTCTGAGGACCCTCTGGCACAGCAGTGTCAGTTAAGTCAGGACTGGGCAGATGAGCTAGGGGAGGCCAGTGATCTAGACACTTTGCCGGACACTGGTTTTATCTCTCCTCCTTCCGTGGCTATGGAGGAGGGAGCAAATTATACTGTGGTGCTGTACAAGGTGGCCCCGGCCCTGGGCCTTGAGCTCCCTGCTGCGGCCGTGAGCACCAGCCTCCTCACCGAGGTGCTTCAACCGCCAGTAAGCTCTTTGGAGCCTCTGCTGCAGTTTAATGAGGCCCTCACTGATGTTCTGATGGGCACTTGGTCCAAGTCCACCACAGTTCCTGCTGTGGATCGGAACGTGGCCTGGCGCCACCGCCCAGGTCCGGGCGACCGCTGCTTTCTGTCCACCCATCCCACCCCTGAGAGCCTGGTTATCCAGGCCTCCACGTCCCAAACCGCATTCCCTACCGCACCCCCGGACAGGGAATCCAGAAGGCTAGAACAGTTTGTCAAGAAACTGTTTTCCTCTGTCAGTCTAGGGTTGTGGTGCATTAATACTGCATGCCTTTTGGGCTGTTACACCCACTCTCTGTGGGATACAGTGGCGGACGTGCTGCTCCAGTGTCCGGAGGAGGCCAATCCGGCTCGCCTCAGCTCTTGCTGAGGGGCCGGATGCAGCACGGTACTCCATTCGATGTGGACTAGACACCACGGACTCCAGAGAGAGCGATTGAAACGATGGTGGCGATTCGTCGTCATGCCTGGCTGAGGTACACCAACTTTTCGGGGCATGTCCAGAGCACTCTCATGGACTTGCCTTTTGATGGCCGTCGCCTCTTTGGCGACAAGGCAGATAGCGCTCTGGAGCGCTTTAAGGACTCCAGGGCTACGGCCAAGTCCTTAGGCCTGTCGGCCCAGCACCAGCAAACTTCTGCTTTTCGCTCCTTTCGTGGCCACGGAAGGGGCACCCCCGCACGTTCGACCAGCCACAGGCCGCAGAAACAACCTCAATGTGGTCGCAGACGTGCATTCCACCGTGGCGGAGCAGGGGGCCAGACAGACGGTCAGTCCACATCCGTTCCCGCTTCATCTGCCTCAAACCCTTCCTAGTCCGAGCTTTCAGGCCCATTCCACGCCAGTGGAAGGCAGAGTTCGCCATCACCTGTTCCACTGGCGCACCATCACTTCGGACAGGTGGGTGCTGCAAATCGTCCGAAGGGGCCACTCCCTCCCCTTAGAGACGACCCCTCCAGCCATGCCACCGCAGTACCACCGCATGTCGGGGGATCACTTGCAACTTCTGCAGGAGGAAGTTACGGCCCTCTTGCCCAAGGGGGCCATCAAGCGCGTTCCTGGACCTAAAGTAGGTCGTGGTTGTTACTCCCACTACTTTCTGGTACCCAAGAAGGGCAAAGGGGGCCTGCGCCCTATCTTGGACCTACGGAACGTCAACGACTTCCTCCGGAAGGAGAAGTTCAAAATGCTGACATTGGCTCAGGTCTTAGTTGGCCTGGACCCAGGAGACTGGATGGTAGCGTTTGACTTGCAGTACGCTTATTTCCACATCCCCGTCCTGCCGGCCCACCGGCGCTACCTGCAGTTCACGGTAGGCCATGAGCACTTTCAGTTTACCATGCTCCCCTTCGGCCTTACCAGCGCCCCACGGGTGTTCACGAAAGTGTTGGCGGTGGTCACAGCTCACCTGCGCAGGTTAGGGGTTTCAGTCTTTCCCTACCTCGAAGACTGGTTGTTAAAGGCGGGCTCGCTCCAGACAGTCGTCAGCCACCTCCAGACAACGGCGGACCTCCTGCACCTGCTGGGGTTTTCCATCAATGTGCCAAAGTCACCCTTGTGCCCCTCTTGGAAGCTCCTCTTCATCGGAGCGGTCCTCGACTCGGCGCAGTTACGGGTTTATCCTCCCGAACAGCGGGTCCGGGATATTCAGGCTCTGATTCCAATCTTTCAGCCTTTATCCCGGGTCTCGGTCAGGTTGACGCTGCGGCTTCTGGGGCTGATGGCCTCCTGCATCCTTCTGGTGCATCACGCCCGGTGGCGGATGCAGGCTCTGCAGTGGGACCTGAAGTTTCAGTGGGCCCAGCATCAGGGCAACCTGTCCGACCATGTCCTGATCTCGGAGGGCACTGCGAGACAGCTGCAGTGGTGGCTCACGGACCGCAATTGGGTCAGCGGCAGATCCCTCTCCCTTCCCCAACCGGAGCACGAAGTTGAGACTGACGCGTCCCTCCAGGGCTGGGGAGGCCACATGGGAGAGGTGGAGATCAGAGGCCTCTGGTCTCCGGCAGAGTCCCGGCTCCATATCAACCTTCTGGAGCTGTGGGCAATTCGTCTAGCACTGTAGGCATTCCTCCCCTCTTTCCGGGGGAGTGTAGTGCAGGTGTTCACGGACAGCACCACCGCCATGTGGTACGCCGGGAAACCCATTGAGGGTAGCTGTGCGCAATATAAGTTAAAATAAATAAATAAATAAATAAATATTCGCCACCGAAGAGAACGCTCAATGTCATCAGTTCTGCGCGTTGGAATTTCCAAGGCGGCACTCGCTCTGGGACGCTTTTTGCCACGAGTGGAGTTGCGGTCTGTTGTACGCCATTCCGCCTATACCACTTCTGCCCAGAGTGCTGAAAAAAATCAAGCACAACCGGGCCCAAGTCATCCTTGTGGCTCAGGACTGGGCGCAAAGGTACTGGTATCTTGAGCTACTCAGTATGTCAGTCGATCCCCCGATTCGTCTGCCTCTTCAGGAGGACCTTCTGTCACAGCAGTAGGGGACGGTCCTCCACCCGAACCTGTCCAGTCTCCACCTCCATGCTTGGAGATTGAGCGGCGAGAGTTGAGGCCATTTGACTTACCTCCTGAAGTCTGTACTGTGATTCTGGCAGCCAGGCGTCCCTCCACAAAGTCGGTATACGCCTGCAGGTTGAACAGATTTGTGGCATGGTGCACAGCAAAGGCTGTGGATCCTCTCAATGCCCCTTTTTCTGATGTTCTCCTCTTCCTTTTTTCTCTTGCCCAGCAGGGCTCTGCTCTGGGCACTATCAAGGGCTAGCTTTCGGCCCTTTCAATCTTCTTAAGGCTACCTGATCAGCCATCTTTGTTCAATTCCCCCATTGTAAATAGGTTCTTGAAGGGCATCACTCATATGTTCCCCCCTGTTCCTTTCGTGATGCCTCAGTGTGACTTGAACCTTGTACTAACTTATTTGATGTGCGCTCCCTTCGAGCCACTTCACAACTGTCCTATCGTCTTCTTACCCTTAAGACTGCTTTCCTGGTTGCCATCACCTCTGCCAGGAGAGTGAGTGAGCTCCAGGCTCTTTCTTACAAACCTCCTTTCCTCTCTGTCCATCTGGACAAGGTTATTTTGCGGACAAGACCCTCTTTCCTACCCAAGGTAGTCACAGCCTTCCATATTGGGCAGTCCATCACCTTGCCCACCTTCTTTCCGCCTCCGCATCCCTCTAAAGAGGAAGAGCGGCTCCACCGTCTGGACCCAAAACGTGCACTTTCCTTCTATCTGGATCGCACACGCCAGTTCCGGGTGGATGACCAACTCTTTTTTTGGTTATGTGTGAGCTAAGAAGGGACGGGGCGGTGCAGAAATGGACCATCTCTCGGTGGGTCGTTTTGTGTGCTAAAAAGGAACCTCCTGTTGGGCTGAGGGCCCATTCCACTCGGGCCACGGCGGCTACTATTGCCCTGGGTCGGGGAGTCCCCTTGCAGTACATCTGTCAGACAGCTACGTGGGCCTCGCTGCACACGTTCGCAAGACACTACTGCTTGGACAGCCAAATCCGGAGGGATGGCTTCTTTGGCTTTCTGGTGGGATTATTGGTTTGCAGACCCACCACCAGGGTTGGTATTGCTGGGGTATCTATTCTAAGGTAAGGAATCTAATACTAACCTGTTTCTTTCAGATGAACAAGTTACTTACCTTCGGTAACGATATATCTGTAAGAAACAGTAGTTAGAATTAGATTCCTTACCGACCCACCCTTTCCCCCGGTTCTGCGAACAGATATCTAGGGTTAAGGTCATCCCCTTTCAGGGCCCTAGTTTTATGGCACCAGTGTTGGTTCTATCATGGCTCTGCGTATCTGGCTCGGAAAAGCTGTGTATGAGAACTGATGTCAGCGCACGAGGGCGGCGTTTAAGTATTCCGGCGACGTCATTCCGGCGCTAACGACGCCGATGACGGACGCGAAGCCGTGGACGATGCCTACCGACGCGCAGGGATATTCTAAGGTAAGGAATCTAATACTAAATACTATTTCTTACAGATATATCGTTACCGAAGGTAAGTAACTTGTTCTTTAGGCTTTTCGGAACACTGCATAGTGTCTTTCAGGTTCCTCTGGAGAAGAGTTGCAAATTATTTGCCTAGTTTGGTTGAATACCTTCAAGAGTGGTAGGTAGGGTAGCAATGGACGACAAAGAGTATAAATGTATTTTCTGGGACATGAAGACTCGAATGTACAACAAGAACTGGTTTGACGTGATCGAAGGGGTTTGTGTCTGTAATCTCATGGGAAGAGATTTGATACGAATTGAGGACCATAAGTCTAGGGTAGTAAAAATGAGGTTAAATGCATGGTCTTGTATCTAAGGTGGAAGACGTGTGTGGAAATGCCTGTGTTGTCAGGTTGATCAGTGGACAGCAGTGAGTGTATTGTGTACGTCTGAGGAAGAAGTTGTGAGGATGAGCACACATTGAACAGTAGATGAAAGTATGAAATGGTTGTACCGGCAAACGTTCAGGATCTCGTTTCACAAGGATGGTTTTTACCACACATACTAGAGGAACAGTCCCGCCCAATACAAGAAATACATTTTGTACTGAATGTGTTATCCCTTTGGTTGTTGATTTTGACTAGTATATTTGTGAACGTTGTCAATTGTTTTGCTAAGTTTAGTCATCCAGTGTGGTTTTTTAAATTAGTTCTTATAGTTTTTTGTGTATTTTAAAGTTTCATTTATCTTTCTCATTCCTATTTTCCTCCTCAATGAAAGAGGTGAGGTAATAGAAAGCAATGCAAAGCATGCACGTTTTTGGGGAGAAAAGCTGATCGATTACTAGAGGTCCCCTCGTATGCAGCACATACGCGCTGCTTAGGCGAGACCTAAACACTCTTCTTTCTTTTCAAAACTGCATTAGGGATGGGAGATAGTGTCGTAGATACTGTTCTTGGTTCTGAAATGAAGCCCATGGATGCCTTCCTATCCGGTTTACTTAGTTGTCCCATTGGTCTGGGTGGTATTGTTTCCTTGTGCATTACCCCTTTCTATGGCTGGGACCAGATCAAGGACTGAAGCCAACCCTTTGTTGACTCCTCTTCTGGAGGAAGACATAGGCAACAATGCCTAGGAGTACAAATAGCACAGCCAGCTAACTGAATACATTTGTGCCAGACAAATCAAGGACATAAACATGGTGCAAAAGGAGCCTCCAGCCCTCCTGACTGATCAAACTCAGGAACTTCAAGAGAGTGGCAGTAAGAGCAAACCAGCATTTGCAATGCAATAGGTCTCGCATTTTAGAAACTTTGACCTATTGGTATTATAAATGACAATTCCTTTTATTATTGCAAGTTTTTTAAACACATATATAAAAGGCATTGTCATTTACAATGCCAATAGCCCAAAATCTCGCAATTGCAAGACCTACTCCATTGCAAATGCTTGTTATTCGGTCAAAGCCTACCAGACAGGGCAGCTTTCTGTTTGCAAACAAATATTGATGACATGCTGAAAGCTTAGCTAGGGATACAGTCGGCCCATTGCATACCATTGGTCTTGTTTTTTGCTTGCTGTCTATTCCCTGCCTCTATTTGTTGTTTTACTCCCTCCAGTATGTCTTTGTCCTCCCGTGGAGCATAGCTTGCTACCTACTGCCCTGATTGTTTCCTTCTATTCCTCCATAAGAGTTTACTCTTTTGGAACTCTTACTCCTTAGGTCTCGCCTGCCAATGTTCTTGCCATATTGCTGGCGAGAATTATAGTAAGTGGAAAAGAAAAGTCTACCAAAACGGCTGCAGATTCCATGCAGTTCATGTGAGACAGGCGTGTGCACACCAGCAACACAACACACCACCATTTGTCTGTGCCTCGCATCAGACTTCAAAGGCTGCCGCTCCCCTGTACCCCGCGTGCACATCGCGCACCCCGCGTGCACATCGCGCACCACCATTTGTCTGTGCCTAGACATCAGACTTCAAAGGCTACAGCTCCCCCGCCCTCTCCCCCGCCACAGCAATGCCGAGAGCTTGTTTAACAATAGCGTTCGCGAAAGCGATCGCTTTCAATGCTGCTTGTTTTATATATTATGGTTGTTGTTCTGCCCCAATTTGACAGAATGTTGTGTACAAAATCCTGAATGTTCTTTTTCCGTATGATTCTATCGCTAATCTGTTCGCTGTTACCCATTCACTCATGTAACAGAGATGTTGCCTCTCCTTTACATTTCCCCATATATTTCTGCACAGCGCTATGGAAGACCATGTACAACAAAATAATGTTTTAAATATTTACCTGCCACCTACAGGGGTTCTGAGGGCAGCGTGACCTGTCGCACCGTAGCTTTTGCCATTAGTTTCATTGCCATTCCATCTATTTTCTTTGCGTTCCCACTTTCTGGCTGGCTTACGCAGTGACCCTTGCAGCCGCGCACCCCCTTTGAAATGTTTGTGCTGCGCCTTGGGTATCACAGGAAAGAGTCGAGCAGAGAAATTGCTGACAGCAGTCACTGCCATCCCAACTTCCCACGCTTTTGAAATGTGCTCTTGTCGAACAGCTCTGTGCTGATCAAAGCATCGCTTTGATATTCTTATCACAATCACCGCCTGAACCAGCCTCCTGCCTTGGCAGAAAGCAGCCTTAATTGACACTCAGATGCAAAGGAGCCGGGTTGCTGTTATCTGCGTGCAGCTCCTGAGAAAAATGTTAACTGTGACAAAATAGGCCACTTCTGGCAAACCGTGTTCCAAACTAATCTGTTGAATCAATATCTTTGTCACTGAATGGATGTTATGACATCCCTGCTCTTTAAGCTCCGCGGCGCTGCATTCCTTGTTGTTCTCGCCATATTGTGTTCATCATTAGTTTAGCTGCTTTGTTGAATTGCGTCGTGCATCACTGTGCTTTCTCATTCGAGCATTTTACATTTCTTTCCCTTAAAGTCCATAAACTCTCAATGCGTTAAGTGGCTTTTACCAGGAGAGACATCTTTTACCTCTGGGTGTTTTGATCACTTTACCTATACTATCAAGGTTAATGCACAGAATGTATGAGAAGCACATCAGATAAAGGGTGACAGACTAAAGGGTTTGTGGTTACCTCTGGTTTTAGTTAGCGTTTACTGAATGGAATACTAACAGGGCTCATATGAGGTCTACATTGATAGAACAGGATAGCTATGGATCCCATAGGCCTTATCATTGAGGTGCCCATTAGTGCAGTACAACGTACTGTTTCTATGCAATTGCACATTTTACTTGGACTTTTTCAGGTAGGGCTATCCACCCTACACTACGGATCATAATGCCCGCCTTTATAACCGCTCCCCCCCGCCTCTCCCAAAAATGACGCCACTTGGTCTAGCTTCATAACTCTGGATGAGATTGGCACTCTAAATCTTTCGACCTCCCTGAAATTTTCTAACCACTCATTGATCCTCTCCCCTCCCTGCTCCTAAACGAGTACATTCACCTACTCCTACTATGGACTAAGATAATCAATGTCTCTTTCTCACCCAAGGCTTCCTTCCAGACTGTCTCAAAATTGGTCAGGTTATCCCTATCCTAAAAAAAAGCCAATTCCGACCAGTTGGACCCCAACAACTACCACCCCATCTCCAACCTTCCTACTCAGGCCATACTCCTAGAAAAATGTGTGCACCTACAATTTCACAATCACATTAAACAATTCACCTCCTGGACCTTTGCCAATTTGTCTTTCCTTCGGGTCCCAGCACCGAAACTACCATGGTCCACATTGTCAACGATACCCTACGCTCACTTTGCCAGAATGAATCTTGCGTCTTGATCCTACTGGATCCGTCAGCAGCCTTTGATACCATCAACCATACTACCCGGCTCAAACTTCTAGAACATAGGATGGGCCTCTCCGGCATGTTGCTAAAATGGTTCTCCTCTTTGCTACACAATAGGTCTCAGCGCTTCCTAATTAATCACACTCTATCCAAGCTGGCTCCACTATCGCTGGAATCTCTCATTTCCCCAGCATTGTTCATCCTCTACATGGAGCACCTAACCAATATCCTCAAAGGCTCCCACATGTCCTTCTGTATGCATGCTGACGACACCCATCTTCACATGAGAACAACCTTCCCAGAGGGCATCCATACCTTCAATTACACCCTAGCAATAACACAACAATGCCTGACTCGCAATCACCTCAAACTCAATGCCCTTAAAACTGAATTCTTACTGATTGCTCCGCCAACTACCATCTCCAACATCAAAGAATGGCTCCCCTTCTATATGACCTGAACTGCACCCCACACATTGTCGACTATGCTAAATTCCTAGGTATTACTTTAGACAAAGACCTCTCCATGCAACAACACATCAGCGTCATTACTAGAGGAGCTAACCATCAGCTGTACATCCATAGGAAACTAAAACCTTGACTCCCCGCAGCTGACCTTACAACTGCGACTCATGCACCTGTGCTTTCGAGACTAGACCATGGTAGGGCCTTGCTTGCTCCCCTTATGGCTATACTTAATGCAGCAGCCAAGCTCATCATGGGTCCTAAAACCCCTGATCTTCGAGCTCTGAATTGGCTACTATTTGAGACCAGAATGCATTTCAAAATTGTTTGCATGACCCATAAAGCTCTGCACTATAATGCCACTTCTTACCTATTCCAGAAACTGATCCATTTGGGTGGAAACAGATCCTCCAGAAGTATGAACACTTTACTTCTCAAGCCACAAAAATTCAAGAAAACGAAAACCTATTACCAATCCTTCTCTGGTAGTGCCCCTAATATCTGGAACTCCTTCCCTATTGAGATAAGATGTAACCCATCCACATCCCTCTTCACGACAGAAGTAAAAACATTTCTTTCCATCAAATTCCTCTTTCACTGAGGACCTGGCTTCGCTCCTATCCCTGTGTAGACATGTCCGCTGCCCCCCCCCCCCCATTGACACCGTAACTTGCCGGAGTCTTGGACCTATGGTACTCCACACCCCTCACGTAAATCTATGCATCACTACCTCTGGGAAAACTGTGCATCAACTCTCCCCACCCTTGCATCTCCCTCGACAACTACCTCAGTACTCTTATACACACTATCTTTCGTCCTTCTTTATTTATTGTCAGTATGCATTTTTATTTACACTTCATGTAACTCTGATTCTGTCTACATAGCCCACCGAAGGTCGTTTACTCTTTTTTTACCGTTATTAGATACTTTTATTTACTGCCAGCGCTCTAATACCCTCTAGGGTCTTGTTTGCGCTCTATAAAACTCTCAAAATAAATAAATAAAATATGTACCTCCTGTTGCTGCTGCTGTTCTTATTCTGTGAAGTGCTATGTTGTCTTGAATGTGAGTGCTAAGCTGTCATGGTCGTTCACCACCACAGGGAGAACTATGCACCTACTCTCCCCACCCTGGCTACTCTCTCCCCTCGCCCCCCTTAACTGCCTCTGTTCTTTAAGTCTATCTATACTTTGTATTTTTATTTACGCTTTATGTAGCCAGGGTATTTGTTGCTCTTTGTATTTGTATTGTGAATTTGTATAGCACAAAAACTGTCACCCTTCGGGTATTCTGGCGCTACGGCTTTCCAGGTTATCACTAGGCAGAACAGATATCCTTTATGCTGATTTGAGGAGCTCATATTACTCCATCCTAGGGAGAGCCATGTCTTCAAGCTCTTTTTAAATGGGAGCAGTAATTTAATCTGTCTGATATGCAGGGTAAGGGTATTCCAGATTCCTGAAGCTGCTATCCCAAATGCTCTACCGACCGTCCTGGACTTCTTAAATCTAGAGGTAGTTATTAAACTTGCACTGGAAGAGCGAAGATTTCTCCCTATCTATCTATCTATCTATCTATCTATCTATCTATCTATCTATCTATCTATCTATCTATCTATCTATCTATCTATCTATCTATCTATCAATTGCCCTCTAGCTATCTTTCTATTGCCCTCACTCTATCTATCTATCTATCTCCCTCACTCTATCTATCTGTCTATCGCCCTCACTCTATCTATCGCAATCACTCTATCTATCGATCGCCCTCACTCTGTCTATCTATCGCCCTCACTCTGTCTATCTATCGCCCTCACTCTATCTGTCTGTCTATCGCACTCCCTCTATCTATCGCCATCACTCTATCTATCGAGTGCCCTCTGTCTATCTATCTATCGCCCTCACTCTGTCTATCTATCTATCGCCTTCCCTCTATCTGTCTATCGCCCTTACTCTATCGATCTATCGCACCACCACAGCATCACTCAGGGGCACCACAACATCACTATGCGCTACCACAGCATCACTGAACGCCACAGCATCACTCGTCGTCACCACACATCACTCAGCCACAACAGCATCAATCTGTGCAACCATTCAACAACAACTGGTTCAAATTTGTTCTCTCAATGTTTCAAGCTTTATTACAAATGTCACAAAAAGATGTTAATATTTCACTTCTGTTCTTGGATTTTCGTCACAATAAAATACACAGAAAATAATCTTCACAAAAGTTATTTACAAAAGTTTAAGCTATTGACATTATAATTTACAACAACTTTTATTTAAGTATTAATTATTTAAAAAAATTAAAAGCCATTGTTATTTGTAATATCAATACATCTAAGTCACGTAAATACAAAACATGTTGCATTACAAATGTTCTAGGTGTCACATTTGCAAAAGTTGAAAGTATTGGCATTGTAAATGACAAAGCGATTTTCGCTACTTTCAAAACCAACACATATATAAAAGAATTGTCATTTACAAGACCCAATAGCTCAAACTTTCCTAATGCGAGATCTATTGCATTGCAAATGCTTGTTTTCATCAATCACTCCATGAGAGTACTTGTGTGTCCAGCTGTCTCCCTTGCATATTTTTTCAGAGCCCCCCAGGCACTGCGCTCCCACTGCGTGGTTCTGTGTACCTTGCCGCTTTGTTCGTTTCGCCTGTGTGCTTCTGTCACCCACATCCGCAGACCAGCCTTATTAACTAAATAAAATCTCAAAACTCCTGTTCATTGTCAAATAAGCCACAAGAAGTCCATGAGCTTGATGTTCACAGATGAGATTGTTGGATCTTTTCAAAAGGGACCTGCAGGTGTCGGTGTGTGGCCCTTGTTGATGCAGTGCTCTTTACTCAAGAATGCATGCCCATGCAGAACGAAGTGTGACCATCTGTTTCAGCACTATCTGGGCTGGGCCTGTTTTAAGTGCTCGTAATTCTGTCAGGTAAGATAAGTGAGACACATGAAGTTCCTGACAAGCATCACACATTGTGTTCGGGTGCACAAGCCTGGATTAAAAACCTAGCTTTTGTTCTATAGGCAAAAACGACATTACTTTTTTTTAAAAACAGACTTTATTGATGACTTCATTACCTTATACCGTGCAATAGAATTGTACAGAGGCAGCCTTTTTCCTTTTATAGTAGTTACATTGCATTTGTTGTATGCAGATTCTGCGTACGTCATTCTGTGTAAGTTAGAACACCAAGGATCATGGTCTCAAGTAATACAGTTGGCAGGAGAAACAGAAAAGGCTCAATATAGGATTCGTCACACACAAAGCCATGTACATTTCCAGTGAACAGCAAGAACCTGTGTAATCACAACTCCCCCCTCCCTATGTTATGTTATGTATAAAAACGTATAAAGCGCACTTTCACCATGCGGTTTCTTGGCACTGGTAAGCATCAGGAGAACAAAACGGTTAGAGAAACAAAGGGTGAAGACAGCCAGAAGGAAAGGCTAATCATAGGCCTTGTGCAACAAGTGGGTTTTCAAAGAAGATCTAAACTGAGTAGAGGAAGATGTGAGCCTGAACTCAGGAGAAAGTGCATTCCAAAATGAAGGTGCAAGGAAGGAAAATCGTAGCCCCCCATGTTTCTTGCGTTTGAAGGAAGGGATAGACCTGAGGGCAGACCTGAGGTTGCGGGAGGGGACATAGCTGCACAAGAGAGAAGAAATAAAGGCAGGGCCGAGGCCAGCCAGGGCCTTGAAGACGATGCAGCCCAGTTTGAAATAACAGCGCTCGGCCACTGGAAGCCAGTGTAAGGATTTTAGCAAGGGACGGACGTGCTGATGTCTGGGCTGGTGAAAGATCTGGAGCCGGTTCAGTTGGTAGGTCGGGATCCCGACATATTGGGAGTTTGTGTAGTCGACTCTGGTCATGACCAGGGCCAGGGTAAGTGCCTCGGTCGTGAGAAAGCGGGCGATCTTCCGAATAGTTCAAAGATGTAAAAAACTGGAAGACACCACAGAATTAATCTGCGCCTTCATTGACAGATCTTTAGAAATAATCACTCCGAGGCTTTTGGCAGAGTCGACAGGGCAAGGGGGACTGCCGAGGTCAGAGGGCCAGAAATTGGAATTCCATGGATTGGAGGCCCGCCCTGATAAGAACCAACTCGGTCTTATCGGGGTTCAGTTTCAGGTGGTTTGCTCCCATCCAGTCGCTGATGTGGCGCAGAGTCGACTGAAAATTATCAACTGATTGGTCCGAGGAGTCAATGTTAAAAATAAGCTGGATGTCATCTGCATAATTGAAAGCAGTGACATGGCTTCCTCGCAGGGACCGAATCAGAGGGGTAAGGTAAAGGTTAAAGAGGAGGGGGAGAGGGAAGAGCCCTGAGGGACGCCACATGATAGCCCAACCTGGTCCGTGGTAAATTGAGAGATGCGGACGGCCTGGTGACGATTGCTCAAAAATGAGCGGACCCAGTTGAGGGCTGTCCCCTGGATGCCGGCCTCCCCGACACGGCCGACCAAGATATCATGGTCGACCGTGTCAAAGGCCGCTGATAAATCCAGGAGCACCAGAGCCTGACTGATGTTAAAGTCCGCTCCTCTCCACAGCTCCTCCATCACTGAGAGAATGACCGACTCGGTGGAATGGGCACGTCTAAAACCGGCCTGTTGGGGGTCGAGGTACTGCGAGTGCTCGATGAAAGGGCTCAGGACCGAGGTGACGTGAGCCTCTAGGACCTTGCTCAGGTAGGGGAGTAAGGAGATGGGTCTGAAATTACTCATTAGCGAGGGATCAGCGTTAGGCTTTTTTTTGGTAAAATTTGTATTTATTGCATAGTAAACAGAATGAAGGAAATATAGAAAGAGAGAAAGAGAGGTGAAGAAGCGGCAATAGCGCAGTATTACATATGCAGGACTAGGCAGAGTCCTCAACAGTCGCATCTGCGATGATAGTGTCCAGCAGTTAGGCTGTCCTGAGTGCGAGGAAGTCCAACAACAGTTCAAGAACTGAGAATCATACGTTTCCGGAAGCCTCAGCTGCTTCCTCCAGGGGGAAAGTCAAGCCAGCAAGTTCATGGGTCACGATAGCCCCCGGACAAGCAAAATCTCCTCGCAGCTATGCAGTGCCGCAACGAATACAGAAACTCCCCGCCCCCCCCCAACTCCCCCCCCATCCCACCACCCCGAACTCTCCCTCCCCCCAAGGTGGTGGCGCCAACATACACACTCATTCACAGTCGCACAATCACTCAAGTTACTTACATCTGAAAAAGATGAAGGGCTCGTAGGTCTGATGGGCAGACCGCGGATGGCAAACCTCGTGACAAGAATCAGCCCAAAGGTCCCCACCTAAACATAAAGTTCTTAAAGTTGCCCAGGAAGATGTCCGCCATTCTCTCCATGCTCATCAACCTCCACAGCTTCGCGTGCCACAAAGATAGAGCCGGGTCCGTCGGTTTCTTCCAGGCCGCAGCCAGAGTGAGCTTAGCTGTCCCCAGACAGAGCCACAGTATTTGTTTGTCCGCCTTCGTTTGATGCTCCAGTAGTAGGTCCCGAAGGCCCAAGACGACAAAGGCCATGGAATCCGGAATCGGATACCCCAATATTTCTTTGATATGTGAAAAGATCTCAGTCCAGAAGCGCCGTATAACCGGACAGTCCCACCATATGTGGCTAAAATCTCCCAGCAGTCCACAGCCCCTCCAGCAGCGGTCTGAAGACGCCGGGAAAATGCGATGCAACTTGGAGGGGTACAGGTACCAGTCAAACATAGTTTTAAAGTGGGCGTCCCGTAGGTCCGCTGAGTGATTATGAGCCCTAATGTCACGCCAGAGAACTTTCCATTCTTCTTCCGCGATGTCCCTACCCAGAAGGCCCTCCCAATGGTCCATGTAACGCGGGCGAGGAGAAATCGCCGTACGAAGCAAGAGTTTGTATAAAAAAGAAATCGTTCCTTTCATCGTGGCTGTCCGCAAGAGAAAGGCCTCAAAGAGTGAAGGTGGTCTAGTCGCCGCTTCCCACATGCCCGCAGAGGTAGCCCAGTGGATCAATTTGGCATACCGAAAATGCTCCGTAGGTGGAAGGCCATAGTCACGCATGCAGTTAGGAAATGAGAGGGGCTCCGTGCCATGGAACAGGTGCGTAAGGGCTCTACAACCACCCTCTCTCCAGAGTTGAAACGACCCCTCCTGCAGCGCCGGCGGAAAGGCCGGATTAAAATGCAGAGGTGTAAAGGGGGAGGGGAACGCCGTCCAGCGATCATCCCCCGTCACCGTGTCCCACACCTTCAGGACAGTGCTCGTGGGTGTGCTAATATAAGCGTTTCTGGGCCTGTCCACTTTAGGTTTCCAGGCCAGATCCCAAATCGACCTTCCCGCCACACTCCTGTCCATGTGCAGCCAGTGTTTCTCCGACTCTTGTTGTGACCATTCCACCAACACCCGCAACTGTGCCGCTTTATAGTACAGGTGCATATCAGGGAGACCCACCCCCCCTCCTCCCGCGGGCGCCGCAGAGTTGCATAGGAAAGGCGTGCCCGGCCCCCCTGCCAGATGAATTTCAGCAAGAGAGTCTTAAGGCGTCGAAAAAAGTCCATCTCTATTGGGATGGGGAGCGCCTGGAAGAGGTATAGGAATCTGGGAAGGAGAACCATCTTAATGGCATGTATCCTACCTAGCCAGGAAATGTACTTCGGCTTCCACCGGGCCAGTTCCCCACGTACAACCGAAAGAAAGCATAGGAGGGAAATTTGCTGTGAAAAGGGTCCCCATGGAGGGTGTCAACCGCACCCCCAGATAGAGCAGGGAGGCAGGTGCCCACGCCAATGGCGTAAGTGTGCGGAGTCGCTCCATCTCAGCCGACGGGAGCGTCAAGTTCAAGATATATGATTTGCCGAAATTGACTTTGAATCCGGCCACTTCCTCATAGTCAGAAAGCAACGATTGAACTTGCGGCAGGGATTGGGCTGGGTCCCCTAGCGACAACAACACATCGTCCACGAAAAGGGAGATTTTGTGCTGTTCCCCCGTAAAGGGGATTCCCTTTATTTGCTCCCTCTCACGCACCGCCAGGGGTTCAATGCTCAAAACAAAAAGGAGGGTCGACAGAGGACAGCCCTGCCTGGTTCCCCTGGTATGAGCGAAACTGGCGGAGCGGTGACCATTAATGACAACCCTGGACTTAGGAGTGCTGTAGTTTGCACGAATCATGGTGATAACCTGGCGTGAAAGGCCAAATGCCTCCAGGGTGCGGAACATTAAGAAGAGCTATCGGACGATACGAGGTGAGATAGATCTTTACCCGGCTTTGGGAGCACCGTGATCACTGCCTCCGCCATGGAGCCCGATGTTCGGCCCGTGGTCGCCATTTCATTGAAGAGGGGCACCAAGATATCACAGAGTTCTGACGCAAACGATTTATAGAACAGTGCTGTGTAACCATCGGGTCCCGGTGCCTTGTGGAGCTTCAGGTCCCTGATAGCATCCAACACCTCCGACCTGGAGATGGGGGCAGCAAGATGGTCATTCCACTCCTTCGATACCCGCGGGATGGGGAGGTCCGCTAAGAAGCGGTCCTGAGCCACTGGATCCAAGGAGTCACCCCTGTACAGTGGCTCATAGAAACGGCCAAAGACAGCGGCTTTGTCCCTGTCTCTATGGTGTAACGTCCCTGCGGGATCCAGGATGCCACCAATATAGTCTCTCTCCCTTTTGTCCCGAAGTTGACGGGCCAAGTGCTTGCTTATTTTATTCCCTTGTGAATAGGAGGTGCGCCGAAGCCGAAGGAGGGTAAATTCTGCGCGATTGTTATAATGGGCCTTCAGTTTACCCCTGACGGCTGTTAGTGGCCTAAGGGTCAGCCTAGATGGATTGGCTTTGTGGGCTTGTTCTAGGACCTCAAGTTCCGCCTCCAGGTCGTCCCGCTCCTTCCTCCGTAACCGGTTGAGGTTGACGTTGAGACTGAGGCAGGTGCCCCACAAGGAGGCCTTGCATGCATCCCAAGTGTTAAAAAGGGAAGTGTCCGAAGCCGGGTTGAGGGCCAGAAAGTCCCCGATCGCTTTCCGCAGTTCCTTACAGGAGGTGTCATCCCGAACAAGTGCCGGCGGGAAATACCATCTCGTCCCATCTCCTCCGGTCGGCCAGTGGAGTCCCAGCACCAGTAGGCTATGATCGGACACCGATAGAGGGAAAACGCTAGAGTCCCGGACATACCCCCTGAGGGCCTGGCCTACAAAGATGTGGTCTAGCCGGGAATAGGTATGGTGTACATGGGAATAAAATGTGTAATCTCGTGTGTGTGGATGCTGGAAGCGCCAGCTATCAATCAATCCAAGGTCTCCAACCATGCTCTGGGTGTCCTCAGAAAAATCCCCAGTGCCCGCCCTCCGAGCCCTAGAATAGTCCAAGCCCTCGTCCCATACCATGTTAAAATCCCCCATTAGGATCACATGCCCCTCAACAAAATCCCCCGCTCTGTCCAGCAGATCGCGGAGAAACCTATTCTGCCCCGAATTAGGGACGTACACCACCACAAAGGTACAGCTCGTGCCATGAAGCACCCCCTTAACCATCAACCAACGCCCCTCCCTGTCGCAGCTGACCCCCTTAGGCTGGAAGTGTAGGGACGCTCGAAACAGAAGCGCCACCCCTCTATGTTTAGTAGCTGCTGACGACCTGTAAATGATGGAAGTGCTTATGACGCAAGCAAAGCTCATCTTTACCCGCCAAGTGAGTCTCCTGGAGTCCCACAATGTCTAAGTGGTGATCAGAGATATATTTCCAAATTTTTTCGCGCTTCTGGGGTGAGTTGAGGCCCTTCACATTCCAAGTCCCCACACTAATCGGCATGGGAATTAATCAGACTCCCCCCCTGCATGTACATCCCCACAATCTGCCCACGCTCCCCTCCCCCCAGAGGCAGCCAAGCAGATCCCCAAGCCCCAATTTGCACCAAATCATCACCGATCACCGTACTCCCCCCAGAGCCCAGAACCCCAGGTTCAGGCGTTAGGCTTTTTAAGGATGGGGACTACTTCGGCGTTTTTAAAGGAATTAGGGACCAGGCCTTCTCTGAGAGAGTTATTGAGAAGGGTCAGGGGGGGGGGGGGCGGGACAAGCAGAGAACACCTCTCGAAGGACGTAAGAAGGGCAGCAGTCAGTGGGGTAGCCAGAGCAGACCTTATTTAATAAGGCTAAGAACTACACCTCAGAAATTGGGGGTATCTGAGTGATGCTTTGAAGGTTAGATTTAGCAGATGTGGTAATGGGGGTGGTGGGAACCGGGAGGGGGGTGCAGGAGATACTATTTTTGATTTTTATTATTTTGTCAATAAAAAAAGAATTCAAGGAATCGCAGAGGGATTGGGTAGGGAGAGGCTTAAGAGTGACCCTGTCTGGGTTAGAAAGTTCAGTGACAATAGAAAAGATATCTTTAGCCTTAGAGGCCGAATCTCTTTTTTGAAAAGTAAAGTGTTTTGGCTTGTAGGATGGCTGATTTGTAATCCTTGAGCAGGGAGGTGAATGTCAGCTTTTTGTGGGCGGCGTAATCGCGCCGCCAACACCGCTCTGCCTGTCTAAGTTTGAGCTTCCGATCTTTGAGCTCCCCCGAAAACCACCTCTGCGCGTCGTGGAGGCGTTTAAGCCTAACTCGCTTAAGAGGAGCCACGATGTCACTGGCGGATTCGAGCCAACACCGCAGGTTGGATGCCTGAGTGTCCAGAGAATCACAACCCATAAGTGGGGGAGAGGCTTTGAAAAGGGAAACAAGTTCTCCAAGGTCAGCCCTATTCCAGTTTCTGGCAGGAAGGTCGCCCTCTAAAGTGTGGTAAGCATGGGAAGGAATAGAGAAGGAGAAGGAAATAATAAAGTGGTCTGACCAAGTGCACGGAACAATGCAAGGGGTGGTGATGTCCAGGTTGGACGTCCAGACCTGGTCAAGAGTGTGGCCCTTAATGTGCGTGGCTGAGTTGATATGTTGGGCACAGTTCATGCCAGTCAGAAGATCAGAGAAGGTGGAAGAGCATACAGTTTCTCTGTCATCAGACGGCCAGTAGTTGAAATCTCCAAGGATCAAAATTTTGGAGTTGTTGATGACCAGTTGAGATAGTAGGTCACCAAACAAAGAAGGGAAATTGGGCATGGTCTGAGGGGGCCTGTAAACCAAGACGCACAGAAGAGGGGCCACAGGGGAATCCATCCTAATTATAAGACTATCGACTAAGGGAATACAAGTCCCTTCTAGGGCAGAGAATCTAAGAGATGTTTGATGAAGGCTGCGACCCCCCCGCCTGGCTTACCAGAGGCTCTGTTGGTTTGCAAGACATAGTAGCCGGGCGGAGCCGCAGCTAGTATGTCCGGAGAAGACTCTTCATTAAGCCAGGTTTCACTGATAAAAAAAATATCTGGGTGTTCTGTGTCAAGCAGCTGAAAGATCTCTAGCTAGTGCTTGACCAGCGACCGTGTGTTGAGGTAGCTCACTAGGAGTTTGTGGCTAGTAGGTCTAATGTTAGGTGCCAGGGGGGCAGCTACCAAAGGCCGGGCAGCCGGAGTATAAGGGGGCGCTGACAAGGGTTCGTACTCAGGGAAAGAGTCACGAGGGCAATAAAGTCCAAGCGAGTCTAATCTAAGAGCGATCATCGTGGGGAGGGGCCACCGGGCATGCATGCTAAGTAGCTCAGAAGCGGCAAAGGTGGTAAAATGAGCAGCATGACCAGCCACTAGTCCTGGCCAGGCGCAGATGGCTGACCTTAGGCGCACCTTCGGCGCGCCTCCGTCGCGCCCGCTGCGCTTCCAGCCGGTCATTGCAATTTATGGATGAGCCCCACCCCCAGCTAGATCGCAGGCAGGCAAGCGGCACCGCCAAGATCCAGGCCCTCAATCAAGATGGCGCCTACCCTCCACAACAAGCGGCATGTCAGCCGTGATGGACCTCCTACTCCTGACCAGTCCTGCTATCACTGCGAAGGTAATCAACGTAAATCATCATAAATAGCACACTCTACAGGCTGTAGTTTCCTTGGAGTATAAAGTGCGGGCCTAGATCACAGAGTCTAAGGTTGAGGAGTTACTAGGTGGCATTATGTACTATGGGGTTCTGGTATCCTGCGGGGGTACTAAGTCCATCGATTCCAAATCAATCAGCATAGCCTCCCATTCCAACGAGATAGGCTGTTTTCTTAGCCTATCTCGATAGTGGGCACCCCTGCCTTGTGCCGCTGTGAATAGTGTACTGCTTTGATATGTACTGGCCAGTGCGTGCCCTGGCTGTGGGGGATGTATACAATAATCGCACCTTTTTCAGGTATGTATCCGGGAACCCAAACCGTTGCAGCGTCGCGAACATGAAGTCCCAAGAGAGAGCGTCAAAGGCCTGCCTAAGATCCAGTGCTATGTATTCTTCCGACGGGTACTCAGAGCGGGTGGCCGTCATTACATAGTGGAACTGTCTGGTGTTAAGGGAAGTGCTTCGGTTCGGCAGGTACCCACATTGGTCCCCGTGTATTGAGAAATGGCTGTATTCAGTTGGCCAGAGCCTCACTTAAAATTTTGTATTCCGTGGCCAGCAGGGAGAGGGGTCTGTAATTAGCCAGCTCTGTGCTATCCCGCCCCGGTTTGGGTATCGATGTGACCAGCGCTTGCATGGTGGAAGTCGGTAGGTGACCTGTCTCAAAGGCAATCATCAAAAGGAGGGAGAGTGATCAATTGATCAGTCGGGCCCTATTTACCACTCAGAGAAGTGGAAGGTCCAGTGTCAGCTCGTGCCCGCGACAAGTATAGGTAAGCAAAGTGGGTTGCTGAACTGTTCCTTAGGAAAGAAATTATGTGTATCTGGCGTGGCCGGAGGTGTAGATATGACACCTTTGGGCATCCATTTTGTTGGATGTATTTGCCTCAGACACCCATGTGGGTGTCATGCTTCATCATAGGCGTTGCTCCTCGTCGGGGAGGCGGTGCAATCCCTGACGGGCTCACCTCTGAGAGGGGCTCTTTGGCGGAGATCTTTTGAATCCAACTGCCTTATGGTGAAGTGCGGGTGAAGTAGCAAGTAGCCTAGGGAAGTGATTTAAAATGTAGTGGGGGGTACCGGAAACTACTTTATTCTGGGGGTCCCCCACTGCAATTAAAAACGTGAATCTTACTCGCTAGGTGCCAACCAATTAGGTATAGTGGCCCTAGATGAGATTAGGAGAGGAATTGGTCAATTCCTCTCCTAATCTCATCAATTGCAGTGGGGGACCCGTATTCAGTATTGACCAATGCTTGTTGATACTTCTGCTCATTTGATTGCTCATTTGATTGGTGATTGCATTGTGAGTGGGATTGTTTCGCTGGTGGTTGTTTTGTTTTCAAGTAGTGCTTCCCTCGGTTGATTCCTAGCCCTTTTCTGGCATTTTTCAACAATTCTTTAGTGGAAAGGTCTTTAGCTTGAACTTTGAAGTCAGAGAGTTGGGTACAATTCCGGCGAAGCCTTAAGTATTGGCCATACGGGAGGTTTTCTCTCAGCGGGCGAGGTTGGAAACTCTCATATCTCAAGAGGTTATTCTTGGCAGTGGGCTTGAAATGGGTTTTTGTCATCAGTCGTTCATTCTCTTTGCTGATCTCAATGTCTAGGAAGATCATTTTCTTTTTGTCAAAGCAGTGGGTAAACCTCAGGTTAGGGTCGCATGTGTTGATCCAGGCGATAAATTCTTTCAGGGTGTCTAGCGGCCAGTGCCAAATAGCCAAGACGTCGCTATGTATCTCTTCCAGAATTTTATGTGATTCACATAGGGATTCTGGTCCTTCAAGATATATTGCTGTTCAAAGTCAAACACGTATAGCCCCGCCACGCTGGGGGCAAAAACGCTGCCCATGGAAGTGCCGCCTATCTGTAAGTACAGAGATCCTTCGAATTCGAAATAGTTCCTTTTTAGGGCGAGGGTGGCACATTCCAATATGAACGTCTTGGGGGTGTTGTAAGTCCAAGTGCAGTTGTCAAGGGTTTTCTTTAGTACAGCTATTGTTGCATCCTGTGGTATGCTCGTGAACAGGCTTTCGATATCGAGACTTTGAAGGATGGTTTCTTCATCCACACTGATGTCTTAAGGACAATATTACATGGCACTATACTAAAGGAATATCTGACTAACAATATGGCACCTAAGGAATTGCTAGTCACAAATGCCCCACACATTTTTTTGGATGACTCAGAGTTTAGAAAAGACTGGGCCCTCATTGCATGGCACTGCACGCATGACTGGATCATGCTCATATTAAAAACTGCACCACGCCGATCAGAAAAAATCATGATAGAGATACAAATCACTGAAGCTCAAATCAAGGCTAGCATAACAGGCTACAAAAAGAAATTGGATGACCTGAACAAGGAAATCAACGAGTACAGAGATAATTTAACGCAACAGAAAGTCCAAAAACTTCACAAAGACCTCAAACGATTCTCTTTTGTGAAGGCATATCCGTACTCGGACGCTGACTACAAGGCACCTCCTTCACCTGACCCAGACTCCGATGCCTCTAGTAACACCTCAAATAGCAGTGGAGGATCCAGTACTGGAAATCCCAGGCAGAGACAAAGAGGGGGCTTCAGAGGCCACCAGCAATGGCCACAATACAGCCAACCGCCTTTTCAGGGCCATTCAATCCACAACAACAATATCCGATATACAGCTGGCAACCACCTTTCCAACCTCATCGATTCCAGCAAAATCAATTTCACCCCCCTTTTTTAGCCAGGGGCAGGCTTGGAAGAGGAAGGAAAAAAACAATGATCAATGTCCAATGGGAGGAAGACGAACCAGTGGGCAGCAACACCAGGAGCAAAGCAGGCACAAGCAATGCGAAGACCTAGTGACAAATTTGTCATCCAGACCACTTTCTGAGATCGAAACAACGGTACTCAACAAGGGATTAGGTTTTGTCCCCACGGCCCGCCTGGACAAATTCAAACTACATTGTGAATTAGCAGCTTTCTTTAGGAAACTTATTTGAATAGTATTTAGTTTAATCAGCGAGTTCTGCTGGGGAAAGATTAATTTTCAGCTTACCACTTGAAAATGATCAGAAAAAATGACACGTATCAGAAAAGGTACATTTTACCCCCATAACCCTCCTGGATTCCTCCTCGTTCATGCCTGAGACTCTGAGCTGTGCAATCAGTGCACAAAGGCTGCTCTTCGAACTGTCCTACACTGAGCACATCTACTTGGGCCATGAGGTGATGTGGCCTGTTTAAGCTTGCGGCAATCCGTATGTTGTGAGCTAAGTTAGCTAAATCACTGTTTGTTGGATATGCAAGAAATCCTCACAAAAGCAGCAGTGACTTGTAATGGGTTGTTTTGTTTGGGGTCATGGGAAGTGGTGTTTTTATGATGGAAACGTGTCTCACGCATGCAAGCTCTAATCAGACTGCATCTTTCTTATATTTTCCTCTGTGAAACCTAAACGACAACTGTAGTCGAGTGGGAAGTGGCAGGACAGCTAGACCCACATGTTTCCCCTGTGACTTTTATGGTTTTCATGTTAAGCTTGCTAGAATTGCGATTCATTTGTCTTCCTAAAGTGTTTAAGTTGAGCCCATCAGACAGCGCAGCTGCCTACGGGGACTTGGAGCTCTCCCATTGCTTACCATTGGTCGGCTTACCTCTGACTCTCATTTGTCTGTTTATTTGTGTTCCAGCTTGTCAATCTTGTGTTTGTCCATCCCATGAAACATATCCTCTTCACCATCTCTTTTGATTGGCTTGTTTTTATCCTTCCACTGCTTGCTTTTCAAGTACTACTTTTTAGGTTTCGCCTGTCGAAAGCTGCGCAAGCAGCCTTTCGCACAGGCGAAATCTTTTGTTTTGCAGTATGTGGGCTTTGTCCCGCCTCAGTCTTCCATTGGCTAGCTCCATAAATGGAGGCTAGCCATTGGAAGACCGAGGTGTCCGTCATTCTGTGAGGCGACTTGTGGGCGTTCCTGAGATTTTTTCTCATCCAGCCCCTTTGTTGCCGTCATTGCGGCGGTGGGCGGTTCCTATTTTTTTTTTGTGGGGGAAGGTTTGTTTTGGTCATTGCAGGCCGACCGCTGCCGGAAGAAGTCCAGGTGAGTCCTTTTTCTTGCCTTTCTTGCCATTTGCCTTTCCCGCCCCCCCCCCCGCTGTCCGTGCCTTTCCCGCCCCCTCCCGCTGTCCGTGCCTTTCCTGCCCTCCCTCTCACTGTCGGTGCCTTTCCTTGTTTAATCTTTGTTGTTTTGTTAGCACTCTAATGAAAGACAACTCTGGCCTCTAGTGAGCCCTCGCCTCTCCCCACTCTCAACAATGGTAGTAAATAGTACATTACGTTCTCCACATTTACTCACATACTAAATAGAGGTGTTTCCTCTGCAAGATTACTACATCGTTGATGGTTATTGACACGTTACGCGTGGAGTGTTTTGATTGGTATGTCTAAAAAATCTCACTTTTCCAACCATGCTCAGATTAAGTAGGGAAGTATGCACCCAGCCGCAGCTATTTTAGCGTCACAGATGTAATGAGACTCAATAAGTATGGGCAGTTAGAAGACGTTTGTTCATCATCTACTGTACCGACTGTCCCACTGAAACACACTATTCTGTTGATTAACTCAACATGGCTGCCGCCTAGAATTGGAATATGCAACGTTATCCCTAGCTTGCTGTCTTCCGCTAGTACACAAACCAACTAAAGCCGATTTTCCAGCTGAATCCGTGTGAGGGCTGGTATTACTTTAAGGCCACGGTAGGCAACAACTTTTTGGTAGTAGGAGAACGGGCCATAAGAGGGCATCAAGTTGCAAGAAATGCCCCCCAAAATGGCCTTGTTGTTGGAGAAAAGAGAACACTGACTCAAAGTGCAACATATAATTTCTCCTGGGGCGGGGTGAGGCTCTGAAAATCATTGCACTTTTGCTTATATCTCTAGCCTTGTTATACTTCTATCATCTGTGCATGGCACATTAGAATCCATAAAAACGTTATAAAATACTTTCAAAAAAGCTGTGAAGCTTTGAAATAGACTGATGATATCTATATGCTTTTGTCACAATACGACTTTGGCCGAATATCTTGTAATTGGCTGCCACTTGCCATGCATGAGTGCAGATTTGACATCTGCTTTCCTTATCAAGGACCCCGCATTGCTGTCTTTCTCCAGTTTTCAACCTCATCAAAGGAAGCATGAGACACAGCACACGCCTCTATAAGTGCTGATGGAATGAGTACATTCTGGAGATGACCTAATGTGAATCATGTGGCTCTCCTGTCGAGTCTTCTTGGCACTAGTTTCGGTAGAACACAATGAAGTGTTACAATAATAGGCTGTCAAAAGGGCACATAACACCTTAAGGTAAGTCCATAACCTATTTCATTTCTATCAGTTAGGCCAACAGAATAAAGAAACACAGACGCAGCAAACATATGTTTCTTATGGAAAAAAGACCATCTCCATCAAACATTCAAGAAACACCTATATCAATAAACCCAAAATGTATATTGTAGCGCTCCCTCTAGAAACAAATGTGGAAGTAAAAATAGAGGCCGCATTGCGTGTGGATACACAAGAGCACCTTTGATCCTCTTATCATCAAATTTCACTGGGCGTCATAAGAAACTGACGATCCCTGACCCCAGTCCTGTGCTAATTAGGGAGCATTCCCAATTATGGCTGACAATGAGGTCGCAAAAAAAAGCAATGCACTATACTGCTCACAAGTTGTCTAATTCAGTCTGATTATGCATCATGCTCAGGAATAATTCTGCTATCGGTACCTGCATAGAGACATGTACAGTATCTCGGTGTCACACTTTTAACCTAGCAGAGGTGCATCTTATTTAAGACTTGTTGTAATTGTTTTCCACTCTACTGCGTCATCCTTCCATAGTTGAGGAAATATAATTATTTTTTCTTCATAATGCGTCACATCTCATTATCAGGACCAATTCCCTTCCTGCCACTCTGTTCAGCTCATGGATCACTGTCCCCTTTGACTCACACCCTTTTTCAGACTCTTTTTTTACCAGCTTGTAAGGCCTGCTCTCTTTGACAGGGGAGAGAGAATCAGAGAAATCCCCTCCTCCAAGGAGCTCTGCATTGTGGCAAGAAGGTAAACATCAGTGAATTTCAGCCCCACTCCCAGCCACTGTACATACCGTCCTCTATGTGCTCCACCTGGATCTCCAGGTGCACCACTGATGAGATTATGCAGTCCCTAAACTCACAGTGTGACGTCCTGTCAGCTATCAATCCCATCATCAAGGAGACTACATTGGAAACTGTGATGGGTTCGGCACTGCTATCAATCACAGGTCTGAGTTCTTAATGTTAACGGATTCATGAAGGCCACCAACAGATTGACATTCTACCAACTGACTTTCAGGTCTTCTCTGAAATCACATAGGATATGCCACCCATCTATATCCCAACTGGTTGAGGCTGTCACCTCTACTCCATGCAGCTCAGCTTCCTCCACAGAATTCTTCCCTGCAGCAAACTCTGTTGGGGAGGGCACAAACCATGCCTCCTCTGAGCTCTTCCCTCCATGGACTGGGAGTTGGTCATGCACCATCTTGAAATGCCACGTCTCAGGGAGATGTCTGTCTGACTGTCTGTGCTCTTGCAGTTTTGATAAACTATGAAATCGTGGGCAACTTCGAACCTTCTTCACAAAGGGAGGTCTGCTGGTTCTGTGTTTACGTTATCTGTGCAGTCCAAGTGCAGCAAACATGCTTCAATTTGAAGGACCTGTCTAGAGACTAATGTTATGTTACTTGCTAAGTATCGCAATGCCGTTCCATTAAAGGGTGTGTCAAGAGATTTTCAGATTTTTGACTAAGTTGTGCAAAGTCGGAACCGCCTCCGTATTTCGCCTAAAGGGTCTGTTTGCTGATGTTCACATGTTAGGGTGTTCTCTGTATGGCACAATACACGTTCACCCTTCCATTTAAATTGTCCGTCTCATTATGCTAATTTATTCTCTAAACTGTGAAATATACGATCAACACCCGCCTTATGCTTGCATGACTTGTTTCATTTTTTCAGAGGTTAGCTAAATTGTGCAAGGCGGTATGCACCCCCATGCTTCCATTTTAAAGATGTCTGTGATGTACCTTCATTGTTCCTTTTAAAGAGTATGTCTTGAAATGTGTTTGTGTGCTTCAGCTAAACGCTGCAATAGAAACATCACTTCGCCCCCCCTGTCCTGTCCAGTGATGTATGATATTAAATGAAAGTGTGCCCTTCATGAACCATAGTCATGCTTCCTTTTGTAGGGCCTGTTTAGGAGCCATGCTGCCCATGCATCGAGCATAAACAATAACCCCTTAAAGGGCCTTTATCATGATGTGTAGCTAAATTATGCAACGCAGCAGCCAAGACTCGCATTCTCTTTAAATGAATTCTCCAGTGTTGTTGAAGTTTTTATTTAAACCGTAGACTGCAGAAACCACACTACCTGAAAGTCTATCAAGTGATGTTTGTCTTTGTGTCAAAATTCAGCTAACCCCTTGCTTCCCAATCAAAGAGCCTTGACTGATGTATATGTTGATCTAACTGAGATTCAGGGAACGGCTCCAGCATTTCCTGTTTGGCGATGCTCATGTATTTCAAACGTACGGAGAAGTGTTTTACAATAGGACATAGAAAGAGCCATGAATAAGGCAAACGGTGCACAATAGTTACTTTATTGTTCATTTTTGGGATTAAACTGGAATAGCGTGGATACAGAGGTGCAAATGTAGTACATGGAGGATAAATGTAAATGTATTTGTCATTTGTGATCGAGCAGGATTGGTGTCGGGTACCAGTATGACGTTGCCAACATGTTAGCTGTACTTTTAAAATAACAAGCGATAAAGTTTCTAAAAACAGGATATCGGCGCTGCTTCAAACGTCTTGTTCTGTGGCTCTGGGTTTGTGGGTGTGTGTGGCTCTGGGTGTGTGTGTGGCTCTGGGTGTGTGGGTGGCTCTGGGTGTGTGGGTGGCTCTGGGTGTGTGGGTGTGTGTGTGGCTCTGGGTGTGTGTGTGGCTCTGGGTGTGTGTGTGTGTGGCTCTGGGTGTGTGTGTGTGGCTCCCGGTGTGTGTGTGTGGCTCTGGGTGTGTGTGTGTGTGTGGCTCTGGGTGTGTGTGTGTGTGTGGCTCTGGGTGTGTGTGTGACTCTGGGTGTGTGTGTGTGTGTGGCTCTGGGTGTGTGTGTGTGTGGCTCTGGGTGTGTGTGTGTGTGGCTCTGGGTGTGTGTGTGTGTGTGGCTCTGGGGGTGTGTGTGTGGCTCTCGGTGTGTGTGTGTGTGTGTGTGTGGCTCTGGGTGTGTGTGTGTGGTAGTAATAGCAGTCTGCTGAGCTCGTCCGTAGGGTACAATAGGTCTCACAGTTGCGAGAGATTAAGCTAATGGCAATGTATATGACAATGCCATTTATTTATCTGTTTTCAAAACCAACACATAAATACAAAATTTGTAATTTACAATGCCAATAGCTCTAACTTTTCCAAAGGCGAAACCATTGCATTGTAAATGCTAGTTTTCTTTATGGTTAGGCTCTCCATGAGAGTGTAGATGTTTTCCTGCGATCTCCCTCGTGGACTTCTCTCCTCCTGCACTCCATATTGCTCCCTGTTGCCTGTGTGCTTCTCGCTGTGCCTCCTTCTATGTCCCAGTCACCTGCTTCTACCCTGCATGCTCCACGGTGCTGTCTTGTCTGTTGCTTCTCCTCCCTACCTCTTCCCTCTGTGTTGCAACCCCTTGCCCATGCCCTCCGTTATTCTCTCTCACCTGTGCTTTCACACATTTTTTATTTGCCCATTCAAGTCATCGCAAATAGAAAGTAAAACGAAGCACGAGGGATGGTACACAGCATGTCTAAAAACCAGAGGCAAAACCAGTACTTCTAAAAATCGAGTCTTTGCCAATGCTCATCTTCCGAGCTACTAAATAAACTACTTGTCCTGGCGCATATGCTACCAGAGTAATGCTGCCTCGCTACACTGCATTTGTTCAATGTTACATTGGTGCCTACCATGTATTTTTGTTTTCCCGAGTTCAGTGCCCGGGCGTCATCCCGCCTCAGCTGCACCGCAAGTGCTCAGTGTAGTAGTATCCTCTCTGAAGATCCATCACAAAAGCTGTAAGAGTCTCATGGCTGCTTGGAGGCCACCCTGCAACTACAAAGCGGTGATGTCTTTGTTATATGTTGTATGTTGTATGTTGTAGAAAAACAATACCAACTATTTTGAAATTAAAAAGAAGGTTCAAACCATGTTTCACCTTATCCTAACCTGTGAAACTATGTGCACTCATGGCACAATCGAAGAGTACAATTGGGACTGAGAGCTGATGGGTGCCGTTTAGTTTTTGTTTTGGCAGTTGGCCAGCCCAAAGGCCTTTGATTGCGAGAGCTTGGTTAAGATGAGTATCTGGTAATGTTAAACCATTTAGATACCCAAATTATTTGTTATAAGACATCTGCAAAAGCAGGACCCGGAACATTTGTAGAGGGAATAACACTACATTTGCTCTTGTTCATCGGAACGCCTTCAGTTCTATCAGTACCCCTCTGATTGGTCGTTGTAGAAGGTGATGCAGGTCTAGAGGTGCAGGTCTAGAGGTGCAGGATTAGAGGTGTGGGTCTAGAGAAGCGGATCTAGAGGTGCGGCACTAGAGGTGCGGCTAGGGTGACCGACTGGCATGGGTGCAAATTCAGGACGGTGATTGTAAAAATTCAGGATAAAGGGTCAAAATTCAGGACAAAACTTAGGGACGCGTCACAGGAGGTTGTGCAATAGTATATAAGTAAGTAAATAGACAACCACTTAAGTACAAGTCAAAATAAGTTTATATTAGGTTCAGACAATCAAGCACATAACGTTTTTTCAGTATGGTCACTGCTTGCTACCTTAGATGATCCAAAACTGGCATCTCGCTCCAGCAGGCACTTTAGTCACCAGACGATGGTGAACCACACCTGAATATAAGTGAGGCCGCTTTTATTGTTGATTGAAAACTATTGGATATACAAGGAACTTGGCAGTGCCACCCCCAAGTAACAAAACCGCTCACCCCCCTTTCCAGCCTTCCAGGGAAACACCTGATGCCCGGTTGGCCAGTCCGGCCTTGCTACCACCCTCCAATGATGCCCCTCATCTTCACATAGACCGCCTCTCATGTGTATTTAATTTCTTTTATAGTGTTACTCATCCCAAGTATGTAGGGCAGGGTGTCAGAGTGGGTTACATCACACACACATTATGTAGAGACAATAACTCATATAAACGTGAAAGTCAATGTATAGGAAATATTACTTAAGATAAAGGGTGCTACAGGGTGTAATCATTCTTTTATATATCATTCAGTCTTTCACCATTCATTATGTCCTTCCATCTATATGCCATCTATATCCAAACATTCAACCATTTCCAAACCTATCCAACATGTATCCTTCCAACCATCATTTCACTCATTCATCCCTCCATCCATCATTTCACTCATTCATCCCTCCATGCATCCATTATTCATATATCCACCCTTTCACCCCATCCATCCGTAGAGTCATCCATCCACTCTTCTACCCATCCATCTATTCACTCATCTATCCACCATTTACCCTTTCACCCATCCTTTCACTTACTCATTCATCCACCCAGTCACTTATTCTTCCACCCATTCACCCTTAGTCATTCATCCTCCCTTTCTCTCTCATCCCCCTTTCACTTATCCATCCATCCTTCCACCCACCCATCTATTCACCCATTCATGAATCCATCCATTGACCCAATTACTTATCCATCCGTTCTCTCATCCATCCACACTTTCACTTGTTCACTCATCTATCCATCCTTTTGTCCATCTACACCCTTTCACTCACTCATCAATCCTTACATCCCCCTTTTAACATATCCATCCATCCACACTTTCACTTATCAATTCATCAATCCATCTATCCTTTCACTCATCCATTCACCCATTCACTCACCCATTATCTACCCTTTCACTCATCCATCCACCCATCTACTCATCCATTCATGAATCCTTCCATTGACCTTGTTACTCATCCATCCTTTCACTCATCCATCCACCCTTTTACTTCTTCACTCATCTATCCATCTTTTGTCCATCTACACCCTTTCACTCACTCATCAATCCTTACATCCACCCTATAACTTATGCATCCATCCACCCTTTCACTTATCAATTCATCAATCCATCCATCCTTTCTCCCATTCACCCATTCACTATCTACCCTTTACCCATCCATCCTTTCACACACCTATCCACCCTTTTACCCATCCATCTACCCTTCCACCCATACATCCATCTATTTACCTTTTCTCTCATCCATACTTCCACTCACTCATTCATCCATCCTTTCTTTCATTATCTATCCATTCACCCTTCCATTCACCCTTTCACTAATCCGTCCAGCCATTCACAATGTCCTTCACTTATTTACTCACCCACCTTTTCACATGAGCTGAGCCTTTGTCTGCAGAGTTGCAGACAGAAGAGGCCCATCAAGAACTTCACCCCTGCTGTAGTTCATAAAGCAAGGGGTGGGGTGCAGTTGGGGAGAGTTCTCTATGCCCCTGCACATAGGCAATCTGAAAACTAGAAGTCATGAGTCATGCATGATGCACAATGCCAGGATGTGAGGTGACTGTGACATGGTGTTGTTTGCATGGCTTTACGTGGCGTACAAAAACTGGGGGGTCTCTTCAAAGGGGGTGTTCAATGTAATTAAGGGTGTGGTTTAAAACACCTATGCTAAAAATCTGTGCTTAGCATAGTGTTTCGCGCGACTGGTATTATGTTGTTTCTGTCATTGCATCCAGATATATAATACAGCAAGTATCATTACACCAACAACAAGCCTGGAGTATTGGCTTTGTCAATGGTTGTTATTTGCTTAAAATAAAAAATGATGGTAGTGAAAGAACATAACCTGTTCTTTTTAACCTGTTTCACAGGCTTCTTTATGTAAACTGTTTTCTAATATTGCAGCATGGGTGTTGTACCTTTTATCTAACAGAATGCCCTGCTGTATACTGAGGCAGGAGGAGGCCACCACAAGCTGTCACATCCCAGACTGCCCTATTGACATTCTGTATGGGGCAATTAGCCAGGATACAGAATGACAATGAGAGGGTGGGGCTGCTCTTGTGCTCTAGGAGGAGTGTGAGGCGCCAGCATCAAGGGGCTAAGGCTTCTCACAGGGGAGCAGTGCTGCTCCCTGTGATGGTACAAAAGGGGGTGAATGTATGACATTGTTCTGCATTCTGTCCATCAAGTGTGATTTTTGCATTTGTCACCCCGAGTGGGATGGGTATGCTCAGACGTGAGTCCCATGCTCTCCACACCACTGGATTCAAGCAAGCCGGGCTGAAGACGGCTGGAATGCCAGAAACCGGTCCTCGGAAGCTTGTTTCCGGTCCAGGGAAGGCATGGCTTGGCAGTTCGGGCTGGACTGTTCCCATGAGGCACAGGGTCAGACTGATTTGCATATGGCCATGTCTGAAGGGATGGTGTGAAGTGCAAAAAACGATGGCTTTAGGCCCAGATCTCTGTACTGGGGTGAATGTATGACATTGTTCTCTTCCAGGGGATCCTCATCAATAGTCATAAGCACTGAATATTCCCGCCCATGTGCGGGACCCCGGAAACAATATAAAAATATATATGTATAAAACACATATATCTTGCTCCACATATATGTATGTACATATATCATTTTTCTCACATCAATGCAGCTCCAAAACTGAGGCTAAAACAATGTAAACACATATACATGAACTGCAATTAGTAAGGAATCAAAAAGCACATTAGGTCAAAAAAAACCTTGAACTTTGTGTTTTAATGAGTCAAACCACTCATAAATCCTGAAAATTGCTTATAAATATACATTGTTAGCCCTCAGGCTGCATTGCAAAACAATATCATAGAAAATGAAACCATTTTCACAATAACTGGCACTGTGCCTTTAAGGCAGCCCTGACCCCAGGCTTCCCATCATGCCTCAGGGGTGACAGTTAGGTCAGTTGTTCTTTCCGGCTCCTTCAGTCAGGACCCTGGTGAAACAGCTCCCTTTCTTTTGACTTTCTGTCAAGAAAATACTTAGCTTTTACTAGATTTTTTGGCTTCACTCAACGTCTTTTAGACATAGAGTGCTGTTTGAACACTTTTTGTGCTTAAAAAAGGTATTTTTCCTGTAAAAAATGCCTTCTCTATTCAACAACTGTCCTTCATGTGGAAGGAAAAAGGCAAAGACTGACTCTCATTCAGTCTGTATCCTGTGTTTACCAGACAGACTCTCATTCCTCTAAAACCTGTGAACACTGCCAGGTTTTATCTTCCAGGACTCTGAAGGATCGAGAGAGGATTAGAGCTTATGGACTTTCTGAGAGAGGAAGATCTCCCAAGAAGCAGAAAAGTCGGAAGACGCGGTCGACGTCGAGAGGAGCCCCGACTGGTTCGCATTCGACGTCGGGATCGGCGTTGGAGAAGCAGTCGACGGCGACGAAGAAGATGTCTTCAGCGTCTACATCGAAGGTACCTCCGCTTCAGTCAGCGTCGAGGGACAGGTCGCCGTCGCAGCGGAAGAGCTCGACGGCGAGCCATATGACGCCGAAACAGCATCGTCATGCTGTGACGTCGAGGCATTCTCCGTCGACGTCGGTCCATCGACGTTCGGCGTCGAGCCATCCTCCGTCGACGACTAGCCATGGTCGTTCGACGTCGAGGGAGCCTCTGTCGACACATCACCGGTCGACGTCGATGCAGCCAACGTCGACGCCTGGACGAGAGCGTTCGACGTCGGAGCGGCATTCGGAGTCGAGGCACGCCCAGTCGCCGTCAAATCAACGGCGATCGGCGTCGAAACAGCCTCCATCGACGTCGAGCAGACAGCCTTCGACGTCGAAGGGCAGCCATCGCCACCCGAGGTCGACGGAGAAATCACGGTCGACGTCGAGGGAGCGGATTCCTGCTCGGCGCTCGGCGTCGATACAACCACCGCCGAGGGATCAGCAAAGATCTAGGGAGAGAAGTTCTTCGCAAACGAAGAACGTTACTCCTACAAAATCAAAGGAGGTGGTTCGAGACAAGGAAAGCGACTCATGCCATGTACAAACTCAGGCCCTGGAGCCACAGTTGGTTTCTCCAGGTTCAGCATCGGCTGCAGAGGTGGGACAATCTCCAGTGCAGGATCCCCCCGCCAAGAGACGGAGACTTGCAGAAGAAAGATCTCGCTCAAGATCTCCTTCTGGATCTCTAGCGAGCCTTTCCTCATCATCATCATCATCTCGGAGATCCTCGAATGGACGAAGCGGCGCATCTAACAGGGGGAGGTCCGAATCACCTACAAGATCGCAACAAGATCGAACGGAACGACCTCTACGGTCGCGTACACCTGAGAGGGATATCGTCCGCAAATCTCCTTCGGTTCATCTTTCCCCAAGGTGGAATAGACCTCTTCACCACTGGGCAAAGGACAAGGAGACAGCAGAGCGCCTAAAAAGATATCGAGACCAACCTCTTCCCCGCAGAGAAAGGTCTCGTTCTAGACACTCAAGCAGGAGGCATTCTCGTCACAGAGAAAGATCTCGTTCCAAGACACGTTCTAGCAGAAGGACTAGGTCCAGGAGGGCAAGTAGTTCTTCAAGTTCGTCGAGAACACGATCGCACAGGGATTACTCCCCGACTCTTACAAACAGTCCACGCTCAAGAGTGTCTCCAACTGAGGATATTTTCTCATTCCAAGATATCTTGGGCAGGGGAGCCCTGAAACTGGGAGTGCCGATGACAGCTCCACAAGTCAAGACGACTGTCATATTCGAAACCCTGCAACACAGATCAGCACCCAAACCGTTGTTACCGCTGGTTCCGGGTATAATGGATCATGTGAATGAAGTCTTCCTCACTCCGGCAACGGTGAAGTCCGTTCCAGCGAGGATTCTCAAAAAGTATCGTCCTCCGGAAGAGGATCCTCTGTTCCTCAAAGCTGATCCCCCGCCAGATTCAGTAATCATTACGGCGGCAAGGAAATCCAATGCGGTGGCTTCCTCATCCACGGTTCCTCCGGATAAGGACAGCAAGGTGCAGGACTCATGGGGGAGAAGGGTGTGTAACACCTCAGCCTCTTTCCTCAAGGTTTCTAACGCGGAGGCCCTGCTCGGCAGGTATGACCGGTCTCTGTGGGACTCTCTTCAGAAATTTACCGCAAAGCTCCCTGAAGAAGACAGAAAGGACTTTGAGGAGGTTCTGATGGAGGGCAGTCAAGTCTCCAACCAGATTATAGGTTCAGCAGCAGATGGGGCAACTCTGGCGGCACATGGCTATGTGCACGGAGTAACAGCAAGAAGAACATCTTGGTTACGCCTCACAGCATTAAAACCGGAGGCTCAAGCAAGAATCCTGAACCTTCCTTTTTCGGGCACATCTCTCTTTGGAGCGAGTGCGGATGAAGAAATGCAGCGGATGAAGACCGAGTTAGACACCCTCAAAGCGGTGGGACTCGAGAAGAAAAAGGAATTTACGAAGAAATTCCGTTCGAACACCAAGGGTTATTCGAAGCAGAGGGTTCAAACCCCTCAATGGCAGAAAGGCCAGAACCAACAAGGCCAACAGAAGACACAGTACAAAGGCAAGGGCAATTCCAAGGGAAATGGAAACCAGCGCCAAGGCAACAACTTCAATAAAGCGCAGCAGAAGCAATGAGTTTTCACTTCCCCCAGCGCCGTTACCCACTCCAGTGGGGGGAAGCATTGCGCATCACAGAAAAGAGTGGCAGTCCATCACCAAAGATCAATGGGTGTTGTCTACGCTGCAGAATGGATACGGTCTTCGTTTCCATCGTCTACCTCCTCACGTCTCCCCGATGTCAACATTAAGTCACCAGCTACAAAGGTTAAAAGCAGAAGTAGCTACACTCCTCGAGAAAGAAGCCATCGAGAGAGTTCCGGTGTCGCAGAGGGGGAAAGGAGTGTACTCGAGGTATTTTCTGGTCAGAAAAAAGGGCCAGAAGGAAGAATACAGGCCCATTCTGGACTTGAGAACACTCAATCTGCATGTACGAAAAGAAAAGTTTCGCATGTTGGCGCTTCATCAGATATATCCACATCTCAGGCAGGGGGATTGGATGTGTTCGATGGACCTTCAAGGTGCGTACTTCCATATTCCAATACGGCAAGATCACAGAAGATTCCTTCGGTTCCGGGTGGGGACCTCTCACTACCAGTTCAAAGTCCTCCCGTTTGGGTTGAAGTCGGCTCCCAGAGTGTTCACCAAGTGTGTCGCAGTGGTGGCGGCAGCTCTACGCCGCAGGGGAGTCTTCGTATACCCATACTTAGACGATTGGCTGTTGAAAGGTCCAAATCCAGACAATGTAAGGAATCAATTCAAGACATGCATAGAACTTTGTCAACGTCTGGGCCTGCATGTCAATTTCAACAAGTCTGTCTCACAACCAACTCAGAGGATCCACTTCCTAGGAGCTCTGCTAGACTCCGAAGTAGGAAAAGTGTTTCCTTCGGAGGAGAGACAGTTTTCGATAGCTCTCAAGTGCCAGCAAGTTCTTCTCCACAGGACCCAGAAGGTGCGGAAGATAGCCTCGCTCTTGGGGTCGATGGCTTCCTGCATTTTCCTAGTACCGAACGCCAGACTTCGGATGCGTCCTCTTCAGCAGGATCTGGAGGACAAATGGGACCAACACTCAGATCGATGGGACGATCGGATCACTTTGTCGGAAGTAGCTCAATCTTCCCTCCAGTGGTGGACAAAGAGACAGAACATGCAGGTGGGAGTTCTCTTCCATCAACCTCCTCCAACTCAAACGATCATCACAGATGCATCATTGCAGGGATGGGGAGCGCACATGGGACCCCTACAAGTGCAGGGTCTGTGGTCTCCCAAGGAAAGCACTTATCATATCAGCTTGCTGGAGTTGAGAGCGGTTCACCTGGCTCTCAAAGCGTTCCTTCCCTCGCTTCAAAAGAAAATGATTCTAGTACAGACGGACAACACCACCACGATGTACTATTTAAACAAGCAGGGAGGAACGCGCTCAAGGACTCTGTCTCTGGAAGCTCAGCGCATCTGGCATTGGCTTCTAGCTCGCAAGTTGTCTGTTCAGGCAGTCCACCTCCCAGGAGAGCAGAACGTGAGGGCGGACGCTCTAAGTCGGCACTTCGAAGACAGAGAGGACTGGGTTCTCAACGACGAAGTGCTAGACGACATTTTCCAAGCTTGGGGTCGTCCTTCAATAGATCTCTTCGCAGACGACGAAAACACCAAATGCCCAAGCTTCGCCTCCAGGTTCTATCGACCAGGAACGAGAGGGAATGCTCTGTTAATGGACTGGTCGGGGCAGTTTGTGTACGCCTTCCCACCCCTTCCGCTGATCCCGAAGGTGGTGAGCAAGCTGAACCACTCGTGCACAACGATGATCCTGATTGCACCCGACTGGCCGAGACAATGGTGGTACACAGACCTACTTCACCTATCAGTGTCTCCTCACAAGAGACTTCCATGCAGGCAGGACCTGTTGTCGAAGATGAACGGGAGGATTCACCATCCCAACCTTCCGTCACTGAACTTGGCAGCTTGGCTCCTGAGGTCATACAGTACGGACACCTAGGGCTGCCACAGGACTGCATGGCCATTCTGAAAGAAGCACAACGCCCTTCCACTAGGCATTCGTATGCATGCAAGTGGAAGAGATTCTATATGTGGTGCATGCAGAATGGTCACAATCCGGTAAAAAGTCAGGAAGAAGCAGTTCTCCCATACTTGTTGTACCTGACCAAAGCAGGTTTGAAGTTTAACTCCATTAAGGTGCATTTAGCCGCTATTACAGCTTATAGGCGATCACCTTCACAAACTTCTTTTTTTCAGCTTCCTGCAGTAAAAGATTTCCTGCAGGGTCTAAAGAAAGTGTACCCTCCTGTTCGGCCTCCTGCTCCGCCTTGGGAGCTGAACCTAGTCCTATCAAAATTGATGGGTTCACCTTTTGAGCCTATTCATAAAGCTTCTTTACAGCATATATCCTGGAAAGCGGCTTTTTTGATAGCGATTACGTCAGCCCGTAGGGTGAGCGAAATTCAGGCCCTATGTACTAAAGAACCGTATACGGTTTTTCATCTAAACAGAGTGGTGCTTAGAACGCATCCTTCTTTCCTGCCTAAAGTGGTGTCTGATTTTCATGTCAATCAGTCTATCTCTTTACCCACTTTCTTTCCTAATCCCTCTACTCCAGCTGAGAGGGCGTTACACTCTCTGGACCTGAAAAGGGTTTTAAAGTTCTATCTGGACAGGTCCAAGTCTATTCGACAGTCTGATCAATTGTTTGTTAACTACAGTTCGATCAGGACTGGTCATGCAGCTTCGAAACGTTCTATCTCCAGGTGGATCGTTTCGTGTATCAAGCTTGCTTACCAATTGGCAAGGAAGACTCTAGGGGGTTCCCCTAAGGCGCATTCTACTAGAGGTAGAGCAGCCACGGCGGCTTACCTGCAGGATGTGCCCATGTCTGAGATTTGTAAAGCGGCGACCTGGAGGTCTGTCCATACATTTACCAGACATTACTGTCTAGATTCTGACACGAGAGCAGATACCCAGGTGGGCCAGGCCTCCCTGAGGAATCTGTTTAACAGCTAGAGTTTCTTTTGGCTGTTATGATTGGTTGGGTCATGTACTTCTCATTTACCTGCAGGTGGTTGATGGGCTTGCTATTCTATTCAGTGCTTATGACTATTGATGAGGATCCCCTGGAAGAGAAGGATAAGTTACTTACCTGTAATCCTAGTTCTCTTTCAGGGGTATCCTCATCAAAGTCATAAGCAACCCACCCGCCTCCCCAGGTAAATGAGATTTGGTACTGTTTTGTTTTCAATCTTGTGGTGAGCCCTGTCTTCAGGGTTATGCAAAGAACAACTGACCTAACTGTCACCCCTGAGGCATGATGGGAAGCCTGGGGTCAGGGCTGCCTTAAAGGCACAGTGCCAGTTATTGTGAAAATGGTTTCATTTTCTATGATATTGTTTTGCAATGCAGCCTGAGGGCTAACAATGTATATTTATAAGCAATTTTCAGGATTTATGAGTGGTTTGACTCATTAAAACACAAAGTTCAAGGTTTTTTTTGACCTAATGTGTTTTTTGATTCCTTACTAATTGCAGTTCATGTATATGTGTTTACATTGTTTTAGCCTCAGTTTTGGAGCTGCATTGATGTGAGAAAAATGATATATGTACATACATATATGTGGAGCGAGATATATGTGTTTTATACATATATATTTTTATATTGTTTCCGGGGTCCCGCACATGGGCGGGAATATTCAGTGCTTATGACTTTGATGAGGATACCCCTGGAAGAGAACTAGGATTACAGGTAAGTAACTTATCCTTCTGCATTCTGTCCATCAACTGTGATTTTTGCATTTGTCACCCCGAGTGGGATGGGTATGCTCAGACGTGAGTCCCATGCTCTCCATACCACTGGGTTCAAGCAAGCCGGGCTGAAGACGGCTGGAATGCCAGAAACCGGTCCTCGGAAGCTTGTTTCCGGTCCAGGGAAGGCATGGCTTGGCAGTTCGGGCTGGACTGTTCCCATGAGGCACAGGGTCAGACTGATTTACATATGGCCATTACATATGTCTGAACTGGGGTGGTGTGGTGTGGAGTGCAAAAAAACGATGGATTTAGGCCCAGATCTTTGTACTGGGGTGAATGTATGACCTTGTTCTGCATTCTGTCCATCAACTGTGATTTTTGCTCCCTGTGATGGCTAAAATTACGGACAAAAGGCATCCGTAAAAGGGATCCTCACAGACAAGGGACTTACAGACGGTCCGTGAAATTTACGGACGGTTGGTCACCCTAGGTGCTGCACTAGAGGGGCGGCACTAGAGGGGCGGGTCTAGAGGGGCGGGTCTAGAGGGGCGGGTCTAGAGGGGCGGCACTAGAGGGGCGGCATTAGAGGGGCGGCACTAGAGTGGCAGGACTAGAGGGGCGGCACTAGAGGGGGGGGTCTAGAGGGGCGGCACTAGAGGGGCTGGTCTAGAGGTGTGCTCTAACAGGGCAATCTGCAGCTTTTTCTCTGTAACTCAACGTGGGTGGCTTTTTTTATGGTTTGGGAAGACAGGGAAGTCACCCATCGTTTTTCAATATTAACAACTAAATATCTGCTGATTCATCCTTATAGAAAATGTTAATAAAATGGATGTTAAAAAGTTGTGGTTGTTTGCTGAAATAACCTGTTGTGTACCTTTACAGCTGGACCCCGAAGCCAGTGACACCCTCAAGGATCTTCAAGTCAAGCTGAACAATGTCCTGGACGAGCTCAGCGCCGTTTTTGGTAACAGGTGAGCTGAGCATAATAGTGTGTTGGTAGAGCTTACATCTTTGCATTTAAAACATACATAGTGATAATATAGTTCTACTGTTCATTTACCACCGTAGGCTTGCAACGCCATTAAAATGTGAGTAGCCCAAGAGTCCCAGATCACTACACGTCTTTGTGATTCTAGCAAATCTTCTCCCCCTAGGGTTTGTCAGAGGCAGTAACCAACACCAAATCATTCCCTGCAAAGGGAATCTGTTACATTTCATGTAACAAAACCACCCACCTGTAGGCATGAATACAGATAAATAACAATCCACCATTAGATGCCTGTTGGTTTTAAAATAGCTTTTCACGGTTAATATGTAAGACCTAATGTGCTTAAAATAACATTTAATCATGAATACATCAAACCTATGGCAACAGAAACATTCTTTCTTAGTGAAACTATCGGGGCTCTAGCTGGTATCATTGGCTTATCACTATAATCAACCTATGCCTCCTCCTAACCATCTGGAAAACAGTCATAAAATTACATGTATACAAAATTACCACTGTGAAAGCAAAATTCTGTCTCTCCTAAGCGGACCTAATAAGGAACCTGACAGTACAAATCTTCTGTAACCACAGTTTGTCAGAGAGGGTAAGCAGCACCAAAATCCTCCCAACTATGGTAATTTGTGAGGTTCAGTTTAACAAAATACCTATCTGTGGGTTTTAAAACAGTGTAATGACAATCCACCCTTAAATTTCTATTGATTTTAACATATGCTTTCCAGAATCAAATTGTCAGGCCTACTGCCTTCATCATAACTTTTCATAATAAACAGTTGGGCATATAGCCTCTATCATTGGCTTGTCACCATACCCAACTAAAGCCTATTTGTTAGAAATGTGTTCTTTCTGCAGGGTCATCCCTGATTTCTCCTTTCTGCTGCTGAATACGTTTGTTGTTCCCTGTAGGACTCTGTGCCGTTTACCCCTGGTAAAATGGGCATAAGCATGATTGGCACATTTTGTTTAATTATAAGTCCCTAATATTTGGTACTACCTGTACCCAGGGAATTTCAATTAAATGCTTCAAGTTGGTTGTAGCACTCATTGTGCCACCCACTAACGTAGCGCCCTAACACATCTTATTGCTGCCATTGCTGCCGGTAGGGCGGTTTCAAACTAGAAATATGTGTACTCGCAGATTTATCATTGATGGTGTGGTCATCACAAAAGTGTCTAAATTTAACTACTTAGGTATTTTACTGGATGCTAATTTTAATCGAGCAAAACTTTTCGAACAGAGCAGGAGCAAAATGAACTTTGCGGCTGAACCTATTTTTGGGTTCTCCAGAAAACTTCAGCAGAATCCAGTGAAGGATCGGTTATCCCTTTACAAAGCAAAATGCATTTCAATAGGCACCTACTGAAATCGGGGTCTGGAGCTATGCTGAATGTGACCATCTTCAAGTAGCTGAGAACACATTTGCCGTAAGATTGCTGGCTGGTTTAAACAGCACTGCAACTTTTATTACCCACTCAGAGGTTGGTCTCCCCTATATCAAAGAAATAGCTAGACTAGACCCACTTCTCCTATACGTTAACATTTGGAGTTCCATCTTTACAAAATTCTCATGCAATGTATTAGCTGATTGCATTAAATTGTATAACAGTAACAACATTTCCTGGTTGTCCTATATCAAGAAAACCTTTGCAGAACTCGGAGTTCCACACCTGTTCCATTCCCCCAGTATGATCACTGGGAATTTTAAGTCCCAATTTCACTCCCTATTACAGTCATATAATAATTTGATAAGGCAGACAAAAGGTCAAGTTATGGACGCTGTTCGCTATCCTATGGATATGTCATTATCAGCCCAGGTTGAACCTTACTGAATCTGGATTCCATCCCAGGAACACAGATTTTACCTTACATGCTTTAGGCTGTGCACTTTCAATTTCCTGGCTGCTTTCCCCCTTCAGCGTAGCTGGTTTTTGCTATTACCTCAATGTTGCTGTGATAATGTGAGTAAACAATACCCAATTAATTTCATGTTTCACTGTAGTCTTTTTTTTCAGAACCTAGAGCTAAATTTGTATGACCTCTTTTACATACTTTTAACTGTAGATCAGCTTGTCAGAGCCTTAAGCTGCTCCCGTGTTTGCCATCCTAGGCCATATGCCATGCAGTGATTGCTTTTATCAGGCATGCTCTTAGAATCAGGATGGGCCTCGGGACTCTTGCAATCAGCGAAGCCTGAAATTGATAATAATTACATTATTCTATTTTTTTTTTTAAAGTTTTATTTTTGTTGTTGCAATCACATGGTATACATTAACAATCAATCGTACTGTAGAGCAGCGTCAACATTCAGCTGCCTACGATCAATAGAGCAACTTTTAAATTTCCCCCCCCCCCAACTTAAAACTTGCTACTTCAGGGGTTGCATTGTATGATCACGAACTGTAGGCTATTGCAACAATGGTCCGCATACAGGCGTTCAACAATCCTAAAGACAGTCTCTGGCAATAACATTCTCCCGTCCCTTAAGTTTCCCAGGTCCCGGGCCCATGCAGTGTACCTGGGCCTCCCGCTTCCCCCCTCTTATCACTCCAAATCTTCCTCGTCCCCTGAGCTGTCCCCATCCTCCTCTTCGGGCAAAGGCTCACAAATGTCTCCCCTGTATGCATTCCACGATGACCAAATCCTGTTCCATTTACGTGGATTACGTCTCTGTTGATATACTGCCCTCTCCGTCACCATGAGCACGTCCATATTCCTGCACCATTGCGCCAGTGTCGGTGTCTCTAGTGCCCCCCAATTCTTCGCTATATCACGCTTTGCCATCATTACACCAATGACCACCCAGCCCTTGGCATGCAATGACAAATCCGTTGGGCCCCATACGTTCAAGAGACAAATTCTGGGGTCAGGCGTGAACGGGTTTTGGAGGGCCTGACTGATCGTGCGTGTGACACGCCTCCAGTAGTCCTGTATGATTGGGCAGGTCCATATAGTGTGGAACAGTGTACCCTCCTCCCCACATTTTCTTAGGCAATATGGGTGTTCTGCCCTGTGTATTTTATATAGTGTGGTGCGGGTGTAGTAGACCCTATGTAGTACCTTGAGTTGGACCAGCCTGAATCGGGTGGAAATACCCGCCTCCCTGGGCGATGCCAGGGCTGCGTTCCAGTCCGCCTCATCTAGGTCTCCTACCTCATCCTCCCAGTACTCCTTCAACTTTCCAAGGGGATCCGGCAGGTTGTTCATCAGTTTGCGGTAAGTGAGGGAGGTTGCACTGGACTCCATGTAGTCCGTAAGCAATCGGTCCTCTAACGGGGCCGATTCCGGCAGCGTAACACCTGGTTCCAACACCGACAAGAGTGCGTGCCTAATTTGTATGTATCTGTATGTTTCGGTTACCTCTAGGTTATATTGCTCCCTCAGGGTCGCAAAGGAGAGCACGCCCTCCCTCGTCCATAGGTCGCCCACCACGGAGATCCCGATGGTATCCCACTGATCAAACCCTTTTGAACTGCGCAGGTTGCCGAGTGTTTTTGTGTCCCATAGTGGCGTGAGGTTAGTGATCACTCCCTCCCATGCCAGCCGCCTTTGCGCTTTGTGCCAGATGGCTACTGTGTGTTTGGTAGGTCCCTCAAGCTTTCTCACTATTCCTTTGTTGTAGAGTGGGGCCAGAAGGGTGGACGTGCCCAGCTGGTGCCTGTCAGCCTCATATGCCGGGTCGTCCTGTGCCGCGTGAACCCATTGGTTGATCACCTTGAGGTGAGCGGCCCAGTAGTACAGTTCGAGGTCGGGGAGGGCTATCCCTCCACTGTACCAGTCCCTGGTCAACTTCAATCGCGCAACCCTAGCCGGTTTGTCACCCCACAGAAGGCCGGACAGCTGTGCCGCTACGTGGCGGAAAAATGATACGGGGACCATCGCTGGGGTGTTTTCCAGGACATAGAGGAAGCGAGGCAGCGCCATCATCTTGAAGAGCGCTGCTCTACCTAATAGTGTTAAGGGGAGATTCTTCCAGTGGCGCACGTCCGCCTTCAGCCTGTCCAGCTGGGGCTTAAGATTCAGTTCCATGAAGGTCGAGTGATCCCTCGTGATCCATATCCCTAGATATTTAAAGGAGGTGCGTTCTACGATCAATTGGCAATCCTCAGGCAAGGCTGGATGGTCGCCCTGCACCATGAAGATTATGGACTTGGACCAGTTAAGTTTGTAGCCCGAAGCTGTACCATGGGTTTCGCACAGTGCCAGTAGGACCGGGATGCTGTTCGTGAGGTCCATGAGGTAGACGAGCATGTCATCGGCATATAGGGATACTCTATCTTCCCAACCACCTCCCCATTGTATGCCTTTCAGCAGCTGGGTGGTTCTGATAATTGTGGCTAGGGGTTCCAGCACTAGGGCGAACAGTAGTGGCGAGAGTGGGCACCCTTGTCTCGTGCCCCGTGCCAGCGGAAACTCTCTCGATATGTGGCCATTTGCGGTCACCCGCGCCACGGGTTCGGCATACAGTAGTCTGATCCACGATATGAACTTCGGGCCAATACCCATATGTTCCAGGACCGCAAAGAGATAGCGCCACTCCACCATGTCAAACGCCATTTTGGCATCTAGTGACAGTACCGCCGCTGGTTCCCCCAACCGCGGGGCTCGCGCCAGCACCCCGTGCAGCCGTCTCAGGTTCAGCGCCGTACTCCGGTGCGGCATGAAGCCCGACTGATCCGGGTGTATCAGATGTGTCAGGTGAGGCAGGAGCCTGGTGGCCAACAGTTTCGCCAGGATTTTACTCTCAGCGTTGAGGAGGGAAATCGGGCGGTACGAACCGCAGTCCTCAGGGGGTTTGCCGGGCTTGGGTATTGCAACAATTGTGGCCGTGCGTTGGTCAGGAGGCAGTCTCCCTTGTTCCCGACACTCTTGGAACATATCAAGCAATGGTGTGGATAGCGTTTCGGACATAATTTTGTACCACTCTATCGGGACCCCGTTGGGGCCTAGCGCTTTCCCCGGGTGTAGTGCCGTTATGGCCATCTGTATTTCCTCCGCTGTCAGGTCGGAGTCAAGCTCGTCCCGTTGGTCGGGGGTGAGAGTGCGGGTCTGCACTCCTAAGAGCGAGCTTTCTGCCATCTCCCGTGTGACCTCATACTCAGGGGTGTACACGGAGTGAAAGTGGTCTGCCAGGAGTTCCACTATCCTTGCCGGACTGGTGTGCATCTCGCCATTGGGATCTTTCAACTGGAGTATGGCCCTCTGACCTCCCCGTGCTTTCTCCAACCACGCCAGGAGTTTCCCTGCTTTGTCGCCTATGTCGTACACCCGACTCGCAGTAGCTGACATATGTTCCCTCACTCTGCGGCGCAGAAAGTCGGTATGCCGTTGCTGGGCTATTCGGAGCGCGTGTTGCGTGTCTCCATTTGGGTTCCCTTCGTGGTCCTGCGTTGCCTTGTCAAGTTGTCCCTCTAGACCTATCAGTTCCTGACGCTGCGTGTGCTTGTGCTGTGTGATCACTGAGATCGCCTGCCCGCGGAGCACCGTTTTGTAGGCCTCCCACAGGACCGTAGACGACGCCACTGATCCCAAATTTTCGGTGAGGTAAGATCGCGTATTTCTTTTCAAGGCCTTGGCTATATCAGGCACCCCAAGGTATCCCGGGTAGATAGGGAAGATCCGCCTACTGGTCCGTTCCTGACTGGAGAGAGTCAGTGTTAGCGGGGAGTGGTCTGAGACCCCTCGCGGTCTAATCTGTGAGTCAGTGAATGTGAGGTGTCCCCCTTCCAACGTCAGGAAATAGTCAATCCGCGACAGGCTGTCGTGAACTGTTGAGTAGTATGTGTAGTTCCGGTCCACTGGGTGGAGCCGCCTCCATATGTCCACTAAGCCTTGCGCTTCTATGAAGTCTTGCAATTTGGAGTGTGCCGGTGTTTGTGTACGTATTGGGTATCGATCTAGGGAGTCATGAGCCACTGCATTAAAATCCCCGCCCAGCACAAGAGTCCCCTCTGGAAGGTCTAATATGAATTTACCTAGTTCCGGGAAGGCTATAGTGTGCAGCGCCGGCGGGATGTATACCGATACTATGTTAAGTGGTTTTCCCTCCCATTGTCCATGCACCGCTGCGAAGCGGCCCTGTGTGTCCGTTGCCACTGATTGGATTACAAACTTGGACGAGAGGTGAATTAGTATCCCGGTGCCTCGGGACCCTTTCGTGAACTCAGAGTGGGCCACCATGCTATAGCCCCTCCTGTCTAGGGCCCTTGTGGCCGTGCCTGTGAGGTGTGTTTCTTGTAGTAGGACCAGGGCAGGATTTACCCTTTTTATACTCTGCAGGACCAGCCCTCGTTTGATTTTGTCGCCCAGACCTCTCACATTCCATGACATGAGGCTCAATGGGGACGCCCGCCCTACATCAGTGCCCTCCCCCATCCTGTTCGGGTATGCGGACTGAGAAGTTGTGCGCATGGAGGACCAGGAGGTCCGTGTAGTGACTCTGCGTGCAGTATCGTGACGGTGGCATTTTGTGGTCATGCGCCCCTTTGTAGCAATCTTGACCCCGTGTAGAAACTAAGAACCATAACCCCATCCTACCCCCAACACCCCCCCTCCCTGCCCCCCTGCTCAACGGACTCAAAACTGCCCGCCCCCCCAACTCAGCAGAGTGCTTTATCCCCACCCATAACATAGTACTTGCTCGCTGGGGTGAAGGTTTCTCCGTGGTCGGCGGCCCCCTTCCTCAGCTGCGGAGGCCCTTCCGCCCAGTGTCCAAAGCGGCCTTGTCAGTCTTCGTTTTCATCGGTTCATCCAGTCAACAGCAGTGATTCACAGCCCCCCGTCAGCACTGTCCTCATGATGATCAGCCAAAGGAGAATGCACCTCTGCGTCTTCGTCGTTGGTTTGCAAGCCCTGCCGAGAGCCAGCATTACGGTGTTTGTTCTGTCTGTTGGAGCGACGGGGGAGGCCCGTCGGTCTCCATCCCTCTAACCAATCTTGCGCCACCTCCGGGGAATCGAAAAACCAAGTCTTGTTGTCAGCCACGACCCGAAGCTTGGCCGGGAAGATCATGGAGTATGGGATTTCCCTGGCTCTCAGTTCTTTTTTGACTTCAAAGAAGGTCCTTCTCCTCCGTGCCACCTCGGCCGTGTAGTCAGGAAAGAATGCCAGTGTCGCGTTTTGGATCTTAATGGGAGGTGAGTTCCTCGCCGCCTGTAGGATGGCATCTCGATCCCTGAAATTGAAGAGTCTCGCTATTATTGGTCTGGGGTTAGCTCCAGTCTTATGGCGTCCTCCTGGTACCCGGTGCGCCCTTTCCACTGTGAAGAAGGCCGAGAGTCCTTTGGGCTTCAAAGTCTCTTTGATCAGGTTCTCTACATATAGGTCCATCGCCCTCGTGTCTTCCGATTCTGGCACACCTATTATACGGATGTTATTCCGCCTTGAGCGCCCTTCCTGGTCATCGAGCTTTTCGCGCAGTTCCTTGTTTTCTTTAGAGATGCGTTCCATGCTAATTTGCAGTTCAGACACGTCTTCAACCAAGGATTTGGTCACCACTTCCATGTTGTTCACCTTCTCTGTCATTTTATGAAAGTCTGCCCTTATGAGCGTAATCTCAGCTGAGATCGACCCCACCGTGGCTTGTACCTGCGTGAGGGCTCGCATGACGTCGTCAATTGTCGCCTTCTTGACACTGGGCACGTCGGTCGTCTTGCTTGATTGTGATTTGGCCTCCTGCGAGGGAGAGCCGGGCTTTTCATACGCGAACCGGTCCAGGCGTGACTGCGCCGCCACGTTTTTAGGTCCTTTGCCTGCCATTCCGGCGTCTCTTGGGCCGACTTGGTGTTGTGTAGTCGCCGCACTCCAAGTTCCACTGGGGCTGTGCCTCACTGACCTCCTCGGATAGCTAATAGGGGGCTGTCCCGGGGTCCATTCAGTGTGTAGGGGTGAGGTGCAGCCTTTGAGGGGCGTTCCAGGTACTGTGTCCAGTAAAGGCGCCTAGCTGGACCGGATCTCTGTTGTGTGGAGGTGAGAGGCTACCAGCAGGGTCTCGGGCTGTTGTGCGGGGTACGCAGCTGATCGGTGTCGCCCTGAGGGAACTGTCACCGCCCTTCTTGAGTGCCACGCGTGCCCCCTTCTCTTTGCGGCCGTCGGGTCCCCTGCTCGGGACCTCTGATGTAAGTGGGGGGCCCCGTGCCGGTGCCAGCCAGACCCTGCCGGGGAAAGGACGGGCGCCCCGTGTGAATGTCTGTCAGGTCTCAGGGCCCAAGCCGGGCGGGGGTGTCCTCGAGGTTCTTTGCGGTATGTGGGCTCTTTGCCGCTCAATGGGCCCTTGGGGAGTTGCTGCGCGGTACAGTTTTTCAGCGCGGACGCCGCCGGCCAAGATGGCGGTCGCCGGCCTGGATTTCGCCGCTCCGTGTGTCACCCTTCGCCCACGCCGGGCGTCCGTGATCTCTTCGCCCTCACCTCTAATGCGCCTCACGCCAGGCCCCTCCGGCTCCTGATGCCCGGTGATGGCGGCTGGGTGCTCCGGTCAGTCTATCACCGCCGCTCTCCGTGGCCGGGCACTTCCGGTGGTTCTGTGCCCGAGACGGGCCACTTCCTCCAGGCTTGCCGCTAACTGTGGTCCCCGGTCTGGATGCTGAGCACAGGCCCCTCCTGGGCACTGCCAGAACCGTACTTCTCGACCTCGGATTGAGGTCCCGTTTGCACGGTTCGTCGCCGCTTGGTCCTAGGCTTCTGTGCCTTCCCGCCCGGGAAGTTTAAAAAACGGATAAATGCTCGGATTAATCCAGGGAGCCGCCTCAGTCACGGAGCTCTCCCTCTAGGCTGCCGCCATCGTCGGCTGCTAGCCACGCCCCTATAATTACATTATTCTTATTGTGCATTAAATGTATAATCAGCTATTATTTTTAATTGCAATGTTTTTTTACCTGCTTGTTTTACCATTTTCACTGTTTTTGTATCTACTAGTGCCAATTCTTTTTTGTTCTTGCGTGTTTATACATGTATACTTTTATGACCACTCTTGGTCGAATAAAGTTTTTTGAATGAACGAAATAAATAATGTTGACCTGGCAAAACAAATCCTTTGCCAGGCCTCAAATTTCCTTTTTAATACTCATATGTCACCACTAAGTTAGTTAAGCCCTAACTAATCATATGGCAGGGTGCTTGGAATTTAAAAGTAGGAAATGCATATTTAATGCTTTACACGTCCTAGCTGTGAAAAACGTCCAAAGTCGTTTTTCACTGTGTCAAGGCTGGCCTCCCATAGACTAACCCAGATTTACCTTATTTCATTTAACAAGGGCCAAAACCAGTACGTTAACAGCTAGAGAAATAACTCTTCCACTCATTTTATTTGTATTTTAATATCCCCTTTAGTGGTAAAGTCAGATTTTAAATTAATATTCTGTTAATGCAACTTTTAGAAACATGCCATATCCCTTCCTTAAGTCTTTAGGGCAGGGTTTCCCAAACTGTGGGTCAGCAGTTGTAATTCTGAATTGTTATAGAAACAACGATTTTAATAGGATCGTAGAAAATCACAACACTTTACTTGATGATGCACAATTAATAAACATTCACAGCAACCCAATTTCAACACTTGATCATTGTGTGCAATATAATTTATCTATAAAACTGTATGTCAGTGCAAATTTAATGACCGGTTCAATGGAAAATGTGCTGTCTTCAAATAACAGTTTACGCTATTGTACAATGCTTTTGTTACATTAAAAACGTCTGCCTCATGTCTATTGAAGCGAGGTAGGTCGCAAAATTGTGTCTCGGTTCTAAAATGTTTGGGAAGCACTGCTCTGAAGCCTTTCTGAAAGTGGCCAGTTGATTTGGAGCTGGTGATGGCTCTTCCTCCGGGAAATTTGTATTGGTGCCAGATAGTGGACAAATATGCCTTGGTGTGGAGGGGAATCGGTCTTCTTGACAAGATGGCTGGAGAGCATTTGTGCCCCTTCCTTGATTGCACTTCAAAAGGTGGCCTAGGGGCTGTACCTAGCCCTTCCTGAAGCTCACACCTGGGCTTGCCTGCACTTTGCTTCACTGGACAGGCTGGAGCCAAATCCAGGGGTAAGAAAAGAACTGACCAGAATCAGTTTTAGGCTTAGACAAAGGGGTGTTCCCCCACCCACAGACTGGCACTGTATAGAATTGGCATTCTCAGAAGCTGAAATTAGAACCCTCCTAGACCTGAGGCGATTCAATAGGACTGTTCTGCTGTGTGGAGAAAGAATGTTGCCTTTAACCCAGAACCCCAGGAGTGACCCCAGGGGTCAGTTGGCTGGCCTCCTGTTTGACCTACAGAGGTACAACAAGCTTTCAGGGTCATTTCCTGCTTTGCAGCTGACCAAACCCAACTGCCCTCACCGGGTCCCCTCTGCTGGCCTCTATGGGAGTGAGTCATGACCCACAAGTGCTGTTATCAAGGTCCTCGACCCTTGGCTGGAATCAGGGTGTACTTTTCCCTGCTTAACTGTGGGTTCCACCAGATCTGGAGCAGAGCGGTGCACAGCCTCGCATCGCAGCACCGCATAGCTCCTGATCGGTGGCGTAGTTAGATCCAGTGCTGAGTCTCGCATCGTAGCACTGTGCAGCCCCTGATCAGAAGCTTCACCGGGTTAGACAAAGAGACATGGATTTCAGCACCACACATCTCCTAATTGCTGTGTTCGATGGATCCAATGCTGAACCTTGAATCGCAGCACCATGCTGTCCCCACACCAAGGACATAAGGTACAATTCCCTATGGGATGAACTTGGTCCTGTACATGGCCTATGCTCCATTGCCATCCGTCTGAACTTTTGACTGCATTCCTGTCTGGCATGACTTGATACCTGCAGTTGGCACTATTTTTAATCACAAACTTAAAAAAATCATAACTCATTTCTACTGATCGGATTTTTGTCATTTGGCTGTCATTTATTGTATTACAGTTGTCTCTATTTTTCTAAATTGGGTTGCTCTTGAGCTGTGTTTTCAGTTTATTACTATGTGAGTCTTGCACAGATACTTTACACATTGCCTCCAAGTTAAGCCTGACTGCTTTGTGCCAGGTTACCAGAAGTTTAAGCACAGGTTTAGTTAATGACATTTGTTTTTCACCCTGAGAAGGATTGTGATGATTACTTTAGGTGGGTTCTCACACCCCTCCACTGATACCACATTTTCTTGCAGTACTGTACTGAATGTCAGCTATAATCAAGGCAACCATCAATTAATCAATCAACCAACCATCCTAGACTTCAAGGCACTCAACCCTTTCCTCCAGAAAATGCTATCCATGGCTCAGGTCCTATCTGCCCTCGAACCTGGAGACTGGATGGTTGCGTTTGACTTTCTGGATGCTTATTTCCCCATCTCCGTCCTGCCAGCCCACAGACGTTAACTACGGTTCATGGTATGCCACAAGCATTTTCAGTTCACCGTGCTCCCCTTTGGCCTTATCACGAAAGTGATGGCGGTGGATGCAGCTCATCTGCGCAGATCAGGGGTCCCAGTCTTCCCCTATCTCGACAACCGCCTGTTGAAGGCAGACTCGCCCCAGACTGTCCTCTCCCATCTTCAGACTACGGCGGACTTCCTGCATTCGCTGGGGTTCTGTATCAATGTGCCGAAGTCACACCTGGCTCCCTCTGAGTCACCTTCTTTCATCTGAGCTGTTCTGGACACAGTGCAGTTTCAGGGCTATCCTCCCGAGCAGCGAGTCCGGGACATTTGGGCTATTATACTGATTTTTCAGCTTCTATCCTGAATTTCGGAGAGAATGACCCTGAGAATGCTGGGACTCATGCCTCCTGCTGGTAGATCATGCCAGATGGCATATGCGAGCTCTGCAGTGGGACCTTTTAATAACATTACAATATCATGTGTGTCCTTGGAAGTTGAAGCTCAGGCAGCTGAATAGATAAAAACAATGATTAGAGCTTTGTGGAGTGATAGCAGATTTTCTGTGGAAGCACATAACTTCTGCACATTAAAAATGTATTCCCAGCATCCAAAATGTGAGGAAAGCCAAAGCCTCTTTCCTGATACTACTTCTTAAGGCCATTTTTTAGGTTGATCACATAATGCACCAACTGCACTGTCAAGCCCGACCTAAAAAACTAGCACAGAGAGCCCAGGGCTCATCAGATGGCTAACGCATTGCCTTGGGTAATGCATGCACATCTAAATATAAACACAATTGTACTGACACTTGTAGATAATAAATGCATTGAACTATTTAGAATATAAAAAAATTCTTCCTAATTTTCTGCTGCTTACGACAAAAAGTCAACAGAATTTTCACACAATGACAATTGAACATGTATTTATAATTCAGGCATGACTTAGGTTTGGGCTGCAGTAAAAAATGTTAAAACCATAATTTTCTAAAATGCTGTCAGTGCGCATATGTATTTGGCCAGCTGTCTCAGTCTGGCCAAACACACTTGCACTGAGCTGTCTCCAACCAGCTGCCTTGCTGGGTTAGAAACAGGAAAGCACAGGCTCCTAGTCTCACTGGGAGCACAAATTCTCAGTGCTCAGGCAAATCCTGACGCTGCTTTCTAACACGAAATCAGCATCAGGATTGACTGTAAGGGAGGCTGGGACCCTGTGCTGCAGCGAGGAGAGGACACAGAGACGTGCGCCGGGTGGCAGGCGGAACGTAAGTTTCTTTTCATTTCTTCTTTTATGTTTGTTTCCCCTCCCTCACCCCCACCTCTACGTGGACCTTCGTCCTCTCCCAGCCCCAACCACGCCCCGCCACTACTCCTTCACAGCAGTCGCTACTGTCTCTTACCACAGAACCCTGTAGTGTTGTATACCGTATTGTTTACAGACTTTCTTAGGATCCCAGTTGAAGTTTTTTAAATATAAACATTTCAGAAGCAAATCCCGGTAAGAGGTTTGATGACTGTTTAATTATTGGCATGTGTCCATGTGCGGTGTGCCCAGAGTTACAAGGCTTGGTGTGGGATTTCTCAGTATTTTGTCCTGTTTCCTGTCTTCCCATGATGGGGACAATCTGGAACAGCTGCATGCTCCCTTTGTCCTACTCCAATCACTATTTGTGAAGTTGAGAAGGCTGGGGCAGCTGACAGCTGTCCTGGCCTTTAGCAGCTGGCTAATGATCCAATGTCATTAGAGCAGAGCTTTCCAAACTGTGTGCCCCGACACAGTACTGTGTCGCCTGCAAGTGGTGGGTGTGTCGCGGGCACTTAGCACATAACTGCTGCTAATTAAGAGGCATTCCTCTAGACACTCTGCTCTATGGGGGCCGGCGATTCATAACAAAGCCTCAGTAACAATTAAATGGTCTTTTAAAGACCTGTGAAGTGCTCGGTGTGGCTGTGTGCGTGCCCGGGAAGCTGAGGTGAGGTGACAGAGGGTGACCGACGGAGGGAGGGAGACGGAGGGAGGGAGACAGAGAGAGGGAGACAGAGAGAGAGGCAGAGGGCGACAGCAGAGGGAGACAGACAGAGGGAGGGGCGACAATGGGAGACAGACAGACAGAGGGAGACAGACAGAGAGAGGGAAACAGAGAGAGACAGACAGACAGAGGGAGGGAGACATAGGGAGGGAGACAGAGAGAGGGAGACAGAGAGAGGGAGACAGAGAGAGGGAGACAGAGGGACGGAGACGGCGGGAAGGAAACAGAGGGTCGAAGACAGAGAGAGGGAGACAGAGGGAGGGAGTCAGAGGGAAGGAGACAGAGGGAGCAAGTCAGACAAGAGGGAGGCAGATGGAGACAGATAGAGGGAGGGAGACAGAGGGACAGAGAGGGAGCGAGAGGTAGAGATAGGGAGGGAGCGAGAGGTAGAGATAGGGAGGGAGACAGAGAGAGAGACAGAGAGGGAAACAGAGAGAGAGAGGGAGACAGACAGAGGGAGGGAGGGAGCCAGAGGGAGGGAGACTGACAGAGGAAGACAGAGAGAGAGGGAGACAGAGTGATGGAGACAGCGGGAAGGAAACAGAGGGTCGAAGACAGAGAGAGGGAGACAGAGAGCGACAGACAGACAGAGGGATGGAGACAGAGGGAGGGAGGGAGACAGAGGGACACAGAGAGAGAGAGCGAGAGGTAGAGAGAGGGAGGGAGACAGAGAGAGAGAGAGAGAGACAGGGAGAGGGAGGGAGACAGACAGACAGAGATAGAGACAGAGACAGGGCCAGACAGAGACAGATAGAGGCAGAGATGGAGAGGGAGACAGAGGGAGGGAGACAGTGACAGACAGGGACAGACCGATGGAGGCATAGACAGGGACAGACAGATAGATGCAGAGACTGAGACAGAGAGAGGGAGACAGAGGGAGGGAGTCCGGGGGAGATAGAGGGAAGGAGAGGGAGACAGACAGACAGACAGACGGAGGGAGATACATAGAGAGGGAGACAGAAAGAGAGGGAGACAGAGAGAGGGAGACAGACAGAGAGATGGAGACAGCGAGAGATGGAGACAGCGAGAGATGGAGACAGCGAGAGATGGAGACAGCGAGAGATGGAGACAGCGAGAGATGGAGACAGCGAGAGATGGAGACAGCGAGAGATGGAGACAGCGAGAGATGGAGACAGCGAGAGAGGGAGACAGCGAGAGAGGGAGACAGCGAGAGAGGGAGACAGCGAGAGAGGGAGACAGACAGAGGGAGACAGACAGAGGGAGACAGAGGGAGACAGACAGAGGGAGACAGACAGAGGGAGACAGACAGAGGGAGACAGACAGAGGGAGACAGACAGAGGGAGACAGACAGAGGGAGACAGACAGAGGGAGACAGACAGAGGGAGACAGACAGAGGGAGACAGACAGAGGGAGACAGACAGACAGAGGGAGACAGACAGACAGAGGGAGACAGACAGACAGAGGGAGACAGACAGAGGGAGACAGACAGAGGGAGACAGACAGAGGGAGACAGACAGACAGACAGACAGAGGGAGACAGACAGACCGAGGGAGACAGACAGACAGAGGGAGACAGACAGAGGGAGACAGACAGACAGACAGAGGGAGACAGACAGACAGAGGGAGACAGACAGACAGAGGGAGACAGACAGACAGAGGGAGACAGACAGAGGGAGACAGACCGAGGGAGACAGACCGAGGGAGACAGACCGAGGGAGACAGAGGGCGGAAACAGAGGGAGACAGAGGGCGGAAACAGAGGGAGACAGAGGGCGGAAACAGAGGGAGACAGAGGGCGGAAACAGAGGGAGACAGAGGGCGGAAACAGAGGGAGGAGGGCGACAGAGGTAGCGAGACAGATAAAAGGGAGACAGAGGAAGGTACGGAGACAGAGAAAAAGGGAGGGAGGGAGACGGAGGGAGACAGAGAGAGGGAGGGAGGGAGAGATAGAGAGAGGGAGGGAGACAGAGAGAGAGTGTGTGTATGCCGGGTCTGGTGGCTCAGTGGATAAAGGCATCCGCTGCAGGGGCCTCTGTTCAACCTCATGGTCACAGGTTTTTTTTGCGCTAGCCCTGCCCCTCCCCCACTGACCCCGCCCTTACCGGTGCGGTCCTCGGCCACAAACCACACTGTAAATATGGCCCGAGAAAGAGTTTGTGAGTAACCATGCTATAACATAACACACATGCGTAGCTGTTATGACGGGGTGTCCCTGCCATGATCAGGCAGCGCTCTGTGATAACGTGTCACCTTGCAGCTGGTTGCTGTAAATAATTTAATGAAAGCCTCAGTCGCAGGGGAATTAGAATGTCATTCTCAAAGTCAGCAGGGATAAGCCCCTCATTTAATCTTGCAAAGAAAAGAAAAATATGTCCCAACCACCCAGGTCAAAACTCCTTGGCTTGCAATTTTCAATCAGGACAATCTGATTAGTGATCACTAAAAGTAGCAGGGGGTAAATATTAGAGGTAATATGGGACTCAACATCTCATTTTCACTTGCTGCCATTGTCAAGGACTTGTGAATGTACATATTCTACCATAGTATACAACTTGTGAGTTGCGGGAATTTCCTCTCTTGCAGTATGATTCTTACTACCTGTTTGTGTGAGCTTGGCACATAGCCGTTGAGGTTGCACAACTTCAAAAGACCAAGCACCAGGAAAAAGCCCCCAGCAATAGTCCATTTTGTTTTAATAATGGTGGTTCCCTAAATCCCTGGGGCATTTATCAATGTGTGCATGAGAATATTCTTGCTTCAGGCACAAACCTAACCTTACACCCAGTATTGCCAGTCACTGTCTTTGTTAACACAGATTCACAATTGCTTTATTAACCTTGCTGCGTTATCAAATTTGCTTGGAAAGGCACCATTTGCCCACTTTTTCTTCAAAATTTTCTACGGTGGAAGATCATCCCGGACCCCTCTAGTGCGGTTTGGGCTCGCTCGCCAGCAGGTGGACTTTATGCATGGTTGAAAGGGTTGGCAGTGCGTGAACCAGCCCTCTTTGTGCCATAAATCACTGGGGCATGTGTCAATGTGTGCATGATTATATTTTTGCTTCAGGCACAAACCTAACCTTACACCCAGTTTTGCCAGTCACTGTCTTTTTTAGAACAGATTCACAATTGCTTTCGTAACCTTCCTGCTTTCTCAAATTTGCTTGAAAATGCACCATTTACCCACTTTTATTTCAAAATTTTCTTCGGGGGGAGAACCCCCCGAACCCCACTTAGGTGCTTCGGACCCGCTCGCTAAGCTCACTCGCTATGCTACCTTACTGTGTCCAAAAATGATGCATCTCCAAAAAGTGTCACCACATAAAAAGTTTGGAAAGCTGTGCATTAGAGGCTTCCTGCCACCAGAGTATACAGTAACCCTCCTTTGATCATGGAAAGTAAGGGCATCTGAGCTCTATCCCAGCCCCATGATGTTATGTATGAAACTAGAAAGTGAGGGCAGCTGATAAAGGTAAATCAATTCACTATCACAGGCATTCACACAACGTTCAGCCACAGTTATTCAAAGTCTCTCATCCCGATACATTCGAACCACAAACAACTCAATTTCTCTCATCCGATAAAAGGTCATCTCTTCTCACTTATTAGAGTCGAATATATTAAACAATATTGCTATATCCTTCATTCAATATTCATAAATACGGTTTTGAATGGTATAAATTACTGTATATCAGTAGTCCAATCAACTTCATCCCCTTCTTGATATGGGGATTGATATGCAGTCATTTATTTCATGACTGGAACCCGAGATGACATTCTTTTCTACTGATTTCATGGGATGAGAGATATTGAGTTGTTTGTGTTATTAAATATATCGGGATGAGAGACTTTGAATGACTGTGGCTGAATGTGCCATGAATATTTGTGATAGTAAATTGATTTATCTTTATGCTTTTATAGAAGTGGGTGAAGGTATGAATGAGGGAAGATCGGATATTTTTTTAATAAATTATTGATTTGATTCATAACTGTAGGAAATTAGTGTAGGAAGGTGGATACCGGACTATGGTTGCCCCCAACTTTTTGCCTAGTGTTTAGCTGGTTTTCGACTTAATTGGCCTGGGATCCTGCTATTCAGGACCCCAGGCTATCTGCTCTCTCTGTAAAATGGACTCCATGTACTGTAGGTACATACTAATTGGATATTGTGTCACCCTTGTGAGTCCCTGTATAGTGTACCATAGATACCCAGGGCATAGGTGCACCCAAGGCCTACCAGGGGCTGCAGCATGTATTGTGCCACCCCTGGCTGGCCACTCAAATAGACACAACTGGCTGATCACTCAGCTGGGGCAAGGTCGTGTAATCACCCCTTGCTTAGGTGTAGTATTCCTTTACCTACTTACATATAGACACATGGTGACCTATAAGTCACTCCTATGGCAGGCCTTAACAATCCTGAAGGCAGAGTGCTTGGTTATGTGTGAGATGGTGCTCTAGCATGAGCTGAGTCTGTCTGAAGCTTTCGGAACCATGTCCTTATAGCTGTTCTATGATATTGCCATACCATATACTCTTAAGTGCATTATAATCCTCGCGGTTAATGCTAACTTTGGTTTGGCTTTATCAAAACATGTCGTGTAAGGTGTCATACACTTTGGAATACTACCCCCTCGCCAATTCTGGCGACGGGGGTAGCATTCCACCCTTCTAGAGGGAGAAGACATGTTAGTTCTGCCTATCCCGGTTAAAGTTAACCAGAGCCCCAGCATCACAAAATGGATGCTGCTGCCACAGACACAAGTCTGACCTCCTGCTGCTGGGAGTCCTTCCAGTCACGGGGGTTTGGACAATAGGTTTCCTGCTTGGGGAGGTGCGAGCACCACCCCAGACAGGAGGATGTGTATTGGGACAGGGAGGGATGAATAGATTGAGACACTACCTGAGGCACACTAGGTGCTTCATGCATACCCCAGTTCAAACCGGTTGCTGGGACACTCCAGCCCCAGCTCTGGCGCGAACTGGACAAAGGAAAGGGGGTGTAACCACCCCCCTTCCTGGTCCCACCCATAGGAGGGACCTAGTGAGCAAACCAGCCCCCTTTAGTTGTATAAAGGTAGGAGCTGACCCATGAGACTTTAGACTAATCCTGGAATCGACTGAAGACGAAACTCTGGACCCTTCGACATTCATCCAAGCTGAAGACTGAAGAATCTCCCTTGTGGCCAAGGAGTGACCACCCTGGGAAACCAGGCACCATCCAGCAACTCGACGGCTTGCTTTGTCCCCGTTCCCGCCTGAACCCGAGCACAGAGCCTGACAAGACCTCGCCTCCTGGATCCCTCTGATACCACTGCACGACTCCAGCACAGCTGAGCCCCGTGGAAGGTGTCGGGACCCGTGGAAGCAGGTACCTTGAAAAGTCGACAATTTGCTAACAGCGCAGCTCCTGAGGCCTCCTCGAAGCTGTGCCCTGGGGACTGAGACACCCCGACACCGAGCTCCACCTGCACCGAAGACCATCCCTCCACACTCCACGAGATCTGCGTGGGGCCCTTCTGCCTGTGTTCTGCTCAACGCGTTGTCCGGTTTGCTGGCCCGTTGGCTAGTAGCCCCTGGCGACGATCCTTTGTGAAAATCCCTCGCTGGTCTGGTTGTCTTAAAGCCGACCCCTCCATCAGCGAGATCCTTCGTGGGACAGCTCCTATCCAGCACCTGGTCATCCTCGACGCCTCCTGGTCCGCGTGGCTGCAACTATAAGCTTCACCCCAGCACCTGATTGCTCTTCGACGACGTCTGGTTGATTCCCTGGTTCCACCCGGTCACTGGCTAGTGACCTAGACTCTGACCCCTCTGCTTTCAGATCCTCTTCATCCTCGATCCACCCTTGGTTCCACCCGGACATCTTCCTCCTGGTCGCCTGCAGCATCTTTCTTCACAGGCTCCATAGACTTCAACGGCGAAACCCGACACATCTTCACACCTATGCACCTGCTTCCTGTGGGTGAGGTAACGCGAGTACTTTGGTGCTCTCAAGGGTATTGACTATCCAAGTGTCTAGGTTTTTAGTTCCTTCTAGCTAGACTGGAAGTGTCCAAAATCTTCATTTACTTACCTTTTACGTTCCTATTGACTTTCTATTGACTCTCGCGTGAGAGTACTGACTCTGCACGCGCCGCCTGTGGGCCTCCTACTCCTAACCTAAGGGTCAGATAGTGTAGCCCCATCAATTCCCTAGGCCCTAGGCCTTCTCCTTTCCGAAGTCGTGGTTCTTATACCACTTACTTAGTATATGGTTTGACGCGCCCCTAGGGCTTAACTGTAAATTGTGCTATTTAAAGTATTTCGAAGTGTAAATTGTTATGTGCTTTTGCCTCTGATCTCATAAAGAGTTCAGAGGAGTGTGTTAGTAAATAAATACATATATATTTTATATATATCCTGTGTGGTGTCCTTTCATTTGATATTCAAGGGGTTACATATGGTAAAACAGCTGGCTTTACACGCCCTCAAGAGTCTTTTAGCCTAAGACTGTCCTGTCCACGCTACCTCTAGGATAGCTGGTCTATAAGGTTGACTTTACAACCATCACCATAAGGGTTGTTTGGACTGGTGCAAGGTGTTCACTAGAATAGTGAACATCATATACCAGGCTAATTTCTCACAATTAAGATCTGCTTTCATGGTCACCAACACGTTTTGTTGGTGTCATTCTGTTTTACTGACAAGTCTGACTAGGATTTTGCTAATCAGGACCCCCAGTTTCAGTGCTTTGCCCCTAAATTGGACATGGTGAGTACTTAAGTACACTCCAGATTGGCTACTGGTGTACCCTTGTAAGTCTCTAGTATATGGTACTAAGGCACATGTATATGGTACTAAGGCACCCAGGGCATAGATACACCAGGGGTCTCCCATGGGCTGAAGCATATATTATGCCACCCACGAGAGACCACTCAAATTGTGACTACAGGCCTGCCATTGCAACCTGTGTAAGCTGGTTCTAAGTGTGAGGGTGCCCCTACATGACTAGGACACCCCTACACAGGGCTCGAAAAAAACACTTGCCCACTCACATTTGCGAATCGGATTCAATAAGGACGAGCTATTTTTAGGTCCTCTATGCATCTTTATTGCTCACAAAGTGAGTGAGCAATAAAAATGTTTTTAAATCTTGCTATCTTGTCACATTTGCTTTGCTTTCAGAGGCAAAGGTCAAGTGTCAGCTTGTTTTCCTACTTGCCAGAAAGACCTAAAAATAGCTCGTCCTATTGAATCTGACTCGCAAATGCGATCGGGAGAGTGTTTTTTTCAAACCCTGAGTAGGGGTGTCCTGCTCATTCAGAGTCAGAGGTCCAGTGCATTTACGCTAGATTGAGTAGATGTTTCACGTTACTAGACCTGCTGGTGTAGTGCAATTATTATGATTTTTCGAGCCCTGAAACAATCCATTGAGTCCATTCTCACGGGTTGTAAGTGCATCAGCCATTTCGATGTTTAGAGTGGCCAAGCGTCATTACGCGATGACCATCCCTAAACTGGCTGTAACGAACCCTGTCAAGTTTGGTATCAAACATGTTGCCATGCACTGTAAAGCTCCTCCCGGAGGCCCTCAGTCTTCTAGACCAGGACAGCAAACTATGGCTGCTGCCGACCAGAGACCTGAATCTGTCCTCCTGCTGCTGAGCCAAGCTTGAGCAGCGGAAGGTAGGGCAATAGGTATCCTGTCACAGAGTGGTGTGACCACCTCCCAGACAGAACTTAGTGTTTTGGGACAGATTGGGGGCGCATGCGAGCCCCACCCAGACTAGTTGAAGGGCACATTTGGTGCCCTCCTTGCATACTGTAGTTCAAACCAGTAAGGGAGCTGTTGGCTCCCGCTCTGGTGCAAAACTGGACAAAGGACACGTGAGTATACTCCCCACTGTCCAACCCCTCCTCTGGGAGGGACTCCTGAATCGTCCCAACCCTTTACTTAGGATACCTAATGACTTACCTGTGGGTGGGTCCTAGATACGCCGTGGGACAAGATTCAGAACACCACCGACCGTCTGGGACATCGTTGGACTTCGCTTTGGGGAACCAGGACTTCAACTGGGAAGACTCCTGCTACTCCTGGTCTTATCGTCCTGCAAGTCTGCTGCAACTCCTGGGCCTGTGCTCCATACAGGTTCTTCACAAAGCCTGTGGGTATCCAAGACACCCGTAGGAATCTCACGTGGAGTGAAGTTGTCACTTCCCTGAATCTGCAGGCACCGGAACAAAGCTGACCTGTCTGCTGTTCCTAAGCTCCTACGGACTCAAAAGGCTCAGCACTACAGGTGGTGGTTCTGCAACTCCCTCGAGGCCTGTACTGTTTTCCTAACAAGTTGGAGGCCTATATCCCTCGTCTGAACCCCTGGAGCAATACCTCTGTGCATTGTGTCGACTTGCCGTTGCCAAGGCTTGTTGACTCTCTCCTCCAGAGATCTTCGGGCTCTAAGAGGCTCCAGCCTCAAGGATCTCCTACAGCCAAGATCTTCACCTGCACCGCATGCTTTGCACCATGGGCCTCGTCATTAGGTGAGCTGCTCAAGGTCGCCTTGCGACTCCTGTGGGTCTGGCCTATGGGTTCTCTTGAGGGTATTCTTTGACTCCATTGGTCTCCCCTGATTGTTCGAGGCCTGCTCTGACTTACCCCCTCGTGGTGAGTCACTTGGACCTTGCTGGTCTTGCCGCTGCCAAGGCTTGTTGGTGCCTCTACCGGACACCGACCCCTTGGCTCTTGACATCTGACGTGGGAGAGCTTGTGAACGGCTCCTGGACTTCCACAGTGTCACCTGGTCCGCAGAGCCAAACTTCAAAGGAACCGTCAAACTCTCCTGCATCTCCGACATCGGTGGGCGTTCGTCTCCTGTGCCTCCTGTTGTACTGAAAATTCTGGACCCGTGTTATAAACATCGTCGTATCATGACGATTCTGGTATCATCAGACCGGTAATGATTGGGATACTATGCACAAGCATTTTCGTCATAGTCGGGTGACGAAATCACCCTGAAATCAGAGTTTCCGTCCTGAACCCTCTGGTTCCATTTTGTGAACGGCAGTCATTTTGTGATTGCCCTCACCTAGGCTCAATGACTAAAGCCGAAATCGAGTCAGAAGGACACGTATACCTTCGCTGACTCCTCTGTGACCTGGGCGAGCTGAGTCCACTGCCTGAAGCCAAACCTGTTCGGCCAGTCCCTCTCCCAGTGGCCGAACGAGATTAGTATCAAGGCGCAACATATCATAAACCTTTCATCGCACACAAACCATGCCTAATCTCACACACACCTGTCCCTGTTTCTTTCTTTATGACTTGCTTTACGAGGAGGAGGTGCCCGTTTTTATTGGAGGTCCGGCGATATCTGATGAAAATACTGGCCCTTGCCGGGTAATTGATTATGGGCTTGTCATCATGACTCTGCTTTTTCTTTGTAGTGAAAATATGTGAATGGTCAACTGTAAAATAAGGAATGTTTGCCTACAGCATAATATTTTGTATAAAAAGAGAAGGCTGACTTTGTAAGATTGAGCAGTCTCCTGAGAACATACACCATGTTGTACTTCTAGGATACCTGTTACTGGTTGCAGCCAATAAATACGATCTTTGACTTCACCAAGAAAACTCTGTGTTTCTGTAGTCTGAAACAGGAAGAACTCGAAGTCTTTGGGTGTGTTCCCTGTCACCGCTGGGTTCCGAAAAACCCAGTACTTCACTCCTGGTCACTCCTGAGTGGCACAGACTCTGCTCCCTCTGCTTATAGGTACCTCTCATCTTAAATCCACCTTTGGGTTCTACGGACTCTTTCATCTTCTTCACAAGCTGCATTTTTCCCTAAGTCCACCATTGTGGTCTACGGCGGATTCCAATGTCACTTAGCACCTATGTGCCCAACTTCCCTGGTGTAGGTATCCTGATTCCTGGGGCATCCACAGGTGGGGGTGACTCTACAACCTTCCATCTTCCACAGGGTTTCTTCAAGGTCCACTGGGAAGGGTCCTTCTTCTTTAAAATTGCAACCACAAGTTACCCATAGACTTCCATTGAACGGCCTCCATGGGGTTCCTACATACTCACCTTGGGTGGGTCCTTGGATCGCCGACTCTTCTTCGTCTTCTGGGTCCATTCCTGACTTAAGTCGTGGTTAACATTCCACTCTTTTGGTATATGGTTTGGCCTCCCTCTGGAGACCACTGTGTATTCTGTGCTATTCACGTATTCTATTGACAAAGTATTGTGTGTATTGTGTTTATATCTCCGGATAGGAGATAATACATTGTATCCGTGAGTGTAAATAATAAATACATATTTTTATAACTACACTGCGTGGTTCTTTTTCACTTAACTCATACCTCAAGATGAAGTGCTGGTAAAACAAGCTTCTTTACACTCCTTCTGTACTATGCCTGAAGGCCGCCTTTCACAGCTACCATTTAGAGAGCTTCCTAAGGTTGTCTAAGACCACTAAAATAACTATAAGGGTTGCCTGGATTAGTGCAGGGTGCTACACTTACATAAGTGAGCACCATGTACTATGCCAGTCTCCCACAATAACACTATATATTTGAAACATTATGGTTTCTGGTTCAACAATGTTAAATCTAATGTAATAATGAGTGACCTATGAGCAATTTGCTTTATCTATGAGGTTAGGGAAGTGCAGTTTAATCTGATAGAGACTTCTAGCTGCAGATTCCTTACTTTAGAATTTCCCTTGGGTCAGGCTGGATCCCGAAAATTTTGTGTGAGCAATACCCCTTGGGTGCGCTGTCGGTGGCTCCATCCGTCTCTGCGTGATGTCGGCATCATTTGCGACGGCTATACCATTGCGGTCACCTATATAGGCACCGCCCAGGTGTGCAGACCTCAGTTCTTTTCTTTCCGCGCCAATTAAGCTCCAATCCAGGGAGAGCTATGTAGGAAGGTACATCCTGACTATGGTTGCCCCCAACTTTTTGCCCTGTGTTTTAGCTGGTTTTGGACATAGTCGACCTGGGACCCTGCCAATCAGGACCCCAGGCCTACTGCTCTCTCTTTAAAATGGATTCCATGTACCCTAGGTACATTTCCAATTGGTACTGGGCCACCTTATCAGACCCTGTAACTCAGGGCATAGGTGTACCCAGGGCTGCCAGGGGCTGCAGCATGTATTATGCCACCCCTGGCTGGCCTCCTAAATTTGACACAACTGGCTGCATGACAGCTGGGGCAAAGTCGTGTAATCACCCTTTGCTGTAGGTGTAGTATACCTATACCTAACCCTAAAATGGACACACAGATTCCTATCAGTCACTCCTATGGCAGGCCTTGACAATCCTGAAGGCAGAGTGCTTGGAATCGTGTGAGATGGTGCTCTGGCATGAGCTGAGCCTGTCTGCAGCTTGCGGAACCAAGTCCTAATAGCTGTTCCAGGATATCGCATACCATATACTCTTAAGTGCATTATAATCCTCGCGGTTAAATGCTAACTTTGGTATTGCTTTATCAAAACATGTCGAGTAAGGTGTCATACGAATTGGAATACTAACCCCTCGCCAATTCTGGCGACGGGGTTAGCATTCCACCCTTCTAGAGGGACACGACATGTATGTAACTGTGAACCCCGGTTAAAGTTAACTGAAGCCTCAGCTCCACAAAATGGATGCTGCCACCACAGACACGAGTCTGACCTCCTGCTGCTGGGAGTCCTTCCAGCGAGGGAGGCCTGGACAAAGGGTTTCCTGTCCGGGGCGGTGCTAGCACCGTCCCAGACATGGTTTTGTGTATCCTGGGTAGGCAGGGCTTTTCAGGAAGGTGACTGCTGAGTGGCACCCCGGTGCTCACTACGCATAGGCCAGTCAGAACCAGTTCCAGGGGCACACCAGCCCCTGGCCTGGGGAAGTCCGGCAGGGGAGAGGGGTGTAACCACCCCCCTCCTGGTCCCACCCATAGGCAGGACCTAGTCACCGGGTCAGCCCCCTTTTTTAGTATAAAGATGGGAGCGGGCCCCCTGTTAAAATAAGATCATCTTTGGAATCAAGATACCACTTTCTTCGAAAGGACTTCACGATTTCTTCTTCAAGATTCTCCCTTGTGGCTAAGGAGTAGTCACCCTGCATCCGCAGGCACCATCCTAAAGAACACTGCGGTCTGCTGCAAGTCCTTCATCACGAATCCGACGACCCAGCTCGACGAGACCCGGCTTCCCTGGCACCTCTGACCTCTACTCACCTCTACAGCCCAGCTGAGAACCGTGAGTGCGACGAGACCTCAAGGGACCGACGATCGCCAAGACTGCACGACATCTTTACTGCAAGCCCACCGTGTCCTCCACTGGTGAGTGCTTTGGGGTCCGAGAAGCCCCGACCCTGCGCAGCTCCAGCACCCAAGATCAGCCCCCCTGCATCTCCACGATCTGCGTGGGGCCCTTCTGCTGTTTGCTGTGCACCGCGTTGTTTGGCTACTAGCCGGCTGGCTTGTGGCCCTCTGAACGACGCCCAACGACTTCACGACTGCTGGTCTGGTTGCTCCAGGCTGGCCTTTGCTTCCTTCTTCAAGAGAGGCACCCCGGACCCTCCTGGTCCACTCCAGACGCCATTTTAGGTCCACCGCGTGGGCTTGAATTTGCCAAGGCTTTGTTGCCCAATCCTGGGTCCAGCGACGCCGACAGCTTCTATCTTCGTGGGACAGCTCGATCCTCCATCCTGGTCGCCGACAACGCCTCCTGGTCCGTGAGATCTTCGAGTCAAGCGTCACCCACTCACCTAGTCGAGGTGGCTACCATCCGGTGCCCTCCTGGTGCCCACTGACTACTGGCTAGTAGTCTCGAACTTGGTCCCCTCTGCTTTCAGGTGTCATCTATCTTCAAGATCCAGGCTTGGATCCGACTGAACTTTCTTCACTGGTCACCGGCCAGCATCTTTTCTTCCGGCTCCTGGTCCGTCTACGAGGATTCCCGACGTCTTTTCAGACCTATGCAGCTGCAGCCCCTGGGCTAGGTAACTTCGGCATTTCGGTGCCCCAGCATCGCCTCACTATCCAAGGGTCAGAATCTACTTTCGTTTTCTCCCTACCAGGTCGGGTTCGCCCGAGAACACTAACTTTCTAATTCCTAGCTACCATAGACTTTTGTCCCGCATCTCGCGTGAGAGTGCACACACTGCACCCGAGTCCCCTAGGCCTCCTAGACATAATCTAACGATTCCCTAGTCAAGTCCTAGCGATTCCAAAGCCTATTAGTATTGTACTTACCTGCTAGGAATTTCGCATTCCACTTTCAGAGTATATGGTTTTCCGTGCCCCTCGGGCATTTGTATATACTGTGCTAACTTAAGTATTTTTGTAAGAGTTTTGGTTTGTGCTTAGTACCCTGTCCTCATAAAGAGTACAGGGCTGTTGTGATCTTTAAATAAATAACTGTTTATTTTCATAACACTTGTGTGGTGTCCTTTCACTTGGTATTCAAGGGGTATATGTGTGGTAAACAGCTGGCTTAATGCGCCCTCTCGAGTCTTTAGCCTTAGACTGCTCGTATCCACGCTACTAGGATAGCTGGTCTATAAGGTTGACTTACAACCAATCATCAATAAGGGTTGCTGGACTGATACATAGTGTTCACTAGAATAGTGAGCACTGCATATCAGGCCACCTTCTCACATTGGTGAGCAGCGGTTGGGATTTGAGCTTGCTGTTGTTTTACCACACGTATCCTAAGAATATCTTGTTGAAAGATCACATAAAGGACTGTTAGGTACATATAACTAAAGCTTAGAATACTCTGAGTTCTACTGAACCAGCTGTTGTAGCTCCTCAAGGCTTAGCACACCTTGGCTGCAACTCTTAGCAAGGGATCAGTAGGTAAACACATAGTGTAGGTAGGTGCATCACTTACACCACACTAGAATCAGCATGTCAGACAAAGGAGGAAACTCTGAGTATCCCCTTGTGTCAGTGGACCTTCCACAGGTCACTTCTAAATATGCTGCTCTTAGCTTCCATGAGATGAGACAAGTGTGTACTCTCAGGAAACTAAAACAGGGGTCTAACCCCACCACTTCCTTTCTGATTGGTCTCTTAGAGGCTTATGATGCCAGTAGGGCTGGTAACCCAGACCCTTCTAATCCAGATGGAAGTTTGCCCTCCTTACAGGGTCCCTTTGATATCCATCCCCTCCTTGAGGCAGATGTTGCTGAGGATGAGGATGAGTTATCAGGGGATGAGGCAGATAAGGGACAGGTAGAAGTCAGCAGACTAAGCAGGTCCAACTTAAGCAGACATGAGCTTGGTACTGGGGGACCCCTGGGCCCACTCTCAGGTCAGCTTAACATTGGGAATGGACGAGTTAGGTCTCTATCAAGAGGCTCTAGCAGATCCTTTCGAACCAATGGCTCTCTCAACTCTTCTCACAGAGGAATGTCTTCCCCTAAGAGGAGAGTGTATGAAGCTGAAGAAAGGGCAGTCAAACTAAGGATTGAAAGGGAAGAACTTGCCCTGGCCAAAGAGAGACTTGCCTTTGCTAGAGAGCAACAATTGAGTGGGACAGTTCCCACTGGTGGCAGCAATAAACCTAGCAATAGGGAAAGGAGTTTTGATACAAAGCACCTGAATAAGATAGTGCCCCCCTTTAAAGAAGGGGATGACATCCACAAATGGATTACTGCTTTGGAGAGAGCCTGCACTGTGCAGGGTGTTCCCCAAAGTCAGTGGGCAGCTATCTTGTGGCTCTCCTTTGATGGTAAAGGTAGAGATAAGCTCCTCACCACAAGGGTGGAGGATGCTAACAATTACCAAGTCTTGAAGAATGTACTGGTTGATGGGTTTGGTTTAACCACTGAACAATACAGGATGCTGTTCAGAGACACCCAGAAAACTCAGTCTCAAGATTGGACTGACTTTGTTGATTGTGCCACTAAGGCTTTTGAAGGCTGGCTACTGGGTAGTAAGGTTACTGATTTTAAAGGATTGTATAATCTAATTATGAGGGAGCAAATCTTAAATAATTGTCAGAACCAGCTATTACATCAGCACCTGGTAGACTCTGAGTTGACCTCTCCACAGGAATTGGGTAAGAGGGCAGACAAATGGGTCAGAACCAGGGTTAGGCCTAAAAACCAGGGTGGTGACCAGAAAAAGGAATCAACCAAGCCTCAAGAGAAGGGTGGGGATAAATCCACAGAGAAGACTTCCCAAGGGCCCCAAAACTCCAACAAGGGTGGTGGGTCCCAGAACACTCCTTCTGAACAAAAGAAACCTTATTGCCATACCTGTAAACAGGTGGGCCATTACAAAAGTGATGCCAGTTGCCCTAAAAATGGTAATAAGGGAAATACACCCCCAGGTAATACTCCTAAACCTCCTGTTACCACTAGTGGTAATCCCCCAGGTGGTGGGAGTGCCCCCAAGAATGTGGTGGGCATTACTCTGGGCCAACAGGAGGACTATGGCTTAGCCAGGTTCCCTGACCACACTCTTGTCTGTGAGACTGGCATGGGGTTTGCCAACTTCACTACTGGACCCCACGTTTTGGGCAAGTATAGACAAGAAGTTTTAGTGAATGGTCAGAAAGTTGAGGCATTCAGAGACACAGGGGCCAGCCTCACCATGGTGAGTGACCATCTGGTCCCCTCTGCTCAACTGACCCCTGGTTTTACTTATCAGGTGACAGACATTCATGGAATGAAAAGAAGGCATCCCATGGCAGTAGTCAAGCTCAGCTGGGGTAATGTCACAGGGCCCATGAGAGTGGCAGTGACAGATAACCTACCTGTAGATTGCTTACTGGGGAATGACCTGGAACTCTCAGCATGGGCTGAGGTGGAACAAGAAACTCATTCCAGAATGATAGGCCTATCCAGACAGGTTAGTGGGGCAGTAATAGCTACAGCCCCAGTCCAAGCACCATTCCTCCCTGAAAAGGTTGGAAGGGCAGTGGTAGCCACTGCCCAGGCTCAGACAGACTTTTCAGAACAGGATAGGAGGGCTGTGACAGTCACAGCCCAAACACAGACTGAGTGCCCTCCTGAAAAGGTTGGCAAGGTTGAAATGGTCTCAGCCTCTACTCAGACAGATAGTGAGGTTGTGAAGCCTGAAACAATGGATCACTCCACTCAAACAGAGAGCATTGAGGAGGAAGAAGAGTCTTCCCCCTCCCAGACACTAGGTGAGAGCCAGCCTCCTCAGGGAACTGACTCTACCCCTGTTGAAGGAACTGCCCCAGAGGTAGTCAGGCCTAGCCTGGCAGAACCCCTGATGGCAGTGGACCCTTCCCAGGTGGGACCCAGTCTGGAGCAGGTAACCTGCACCTCTCTACCCTGCCTCAGTCAGCCCAGGGCTGAAGAGACCAGGGAGGCCAGTGGTGGACCCCAAAGGGCCCCCTGTCCAAAAGAACCCCCTAATCAGCAGATTAGGATCACTGAAGCTGGTAAACCTAGCCAAGTGAAAATAGAACAGACTCCTGAGGGATCCCCCTTAAAAGTAGTTAGGGAACTCCCACAGCTGGACACTGTTGGGCACAGCCAAACGTGGGGCCTAAAAACCCCAGACCTGACCTGTCCCTCCAGTAAGCCAAACAGAGGGACTCAGCCTCCAGCTTTAGGTAGCCAGAGGCTGACCCTGAGAGCTCAGTGCATCTCAGCTAAAGAAAGAAAGGCACACATGATGAATGGTGATTGGAGGAAGTTGAGCCCAAAGGTAGAGGAGCCTCACTTCAGTACTCCATCCCAGCATCAGCCTTCTTCTTTCCCAAGACACACCAGAGACAGAGATTCCCTATGGTGGAGACCCTCAGATACCCTTAGGGTGAGGGGTTGCCTAGTGGACCATGACACAGGGGGAAACCAAGCCAGAGCTGGTCCTTCCTTATATGGCCACTTAGGTAATAGAGGCTTACCTGGACAAGGATAGCCTTATCTCCTTTCGTTTGGGGGGGGGTTGTGTAGGAAGGTACATCCTGACTATGGTTGCCCCCAACTTTTTGCCCTGTGTTTTAGCTGGTTTTGGACATAGTCGACCTGGGACCCTGCCAATCAGGACCCCAGGCCTACTGCTCTCTCTTTAAAATGGATTCCATGTACCCTAGGTACATTTCCAATTGGTACTGGGCCACCTTATCAGACCCTGTAACTCAGGGCATAGGTGTACCCAGGGCTGCCAGGGGCTGCAGCATGTATTATGCCACCCCTGGCTGGCCTCCTAAATTTGACACAACTGGCTGCATGACAGCTGGGGCAAAGTCGTGTAATCACCCTTTGCTGTAGGTGTAGTATACCTATACCTAACCCTAAAATGGACACACAGATTCCTATCAGTCACTCCTATGGCAGGCCTTGACAATCCTGAAGGCAGAGTGCTTGGAATCGTGTGAGATGGTGCTCTGGCATGAGCTGAGCCTGTCTGCAGCTTGCGGAACCAAGTCCTAATAGCTGTTCCAGGATATCGCATACCATATACTCTTAAGTGCATTATAATCCTCGCGGTTAAATGCTAACTTTGGTATTGCTTTATCAAAACATGTCGAGTAAGGTGTCATACGAATTGGAATACTAACCCCTCGCCAATTCTGGCGACGGGGTTAGCATTCCACCCTTCTAGAGGGACACGACATGTATGTAACTGTGAACCCCGGTTAAAGTTAACTGAAGCCTCAGCTCCACAAAATGGATGCTGCCACCACAGACACGAGTCTGACCTCCTGCTGCTGGGAGTCCTTCCAGCGAGGGAGGCCTGGACAAAGGGTTTCCTGTCCGGGGCGGTGCTAGCACCGTCCCAGACATGGTTTTGTGTATCCTGGGTAGGCAGGGCTTTTCAGGAAGGTGACTGCTGAGTGGCACCCCGGTGCTCACTACGCATAGGCCAGTCAGAACCAGTTCCAGGGGCACACCAGCCCCTGGCCTGGGGAAGTCCGGCAGGGGAGAGGGGTGTAACCACCCCCCTCCTGGTCCCACCCATAGGCAGGACCTAGTCACCGGGTCAGCCCCCTTTTTTAGTATAAAGATGGGAGCGGGCCCCCTGTTAAAATAAGATCATCTTTGGAATCAAGATACCACTTTCTTCGAAAGGACTTCACGATTTCTTCTTCAAGATTCTCCCTTGTGGCTAAGGAGTAGTCACCCTGCATCCGCAGGCACCATCCTAAAGAACACTGCGGTCTGCTGCAAGTCCTTCATCACGAATCCGACGACCCAGCTCGACGAGACCCGGCTTCCCTGGCACCTCTGACCTCTACTCACCTCTACAGCCCAGCTGAGAACCGTGAGTGCGACGAGACCTCAAGGGACCGACGATCGCCAAGACTGCACGACATCTTTACTGCAAGCCCACCGTGTCCTCCACTGGTGAGTGCTTTGGGGTCCGAGAAGCCCCGACCCTGCGCAGCTCCAGCACCCAAGATCAGCCCCCCTGCATCTCCACGATCTGCGTGGGGCCCTTCTGCTGTTTGCTGTGCACCGCGTTGTTTGGCTACTAGCCGGCTGGCTTGTGGCCCTCTGAACGACGCCCAACGACTTCACGACTGCTGGTCTGGTTGCTCCAGGCTGGCCTTTGCTTCCTTCTTCAAGAGAGGCACCCCGGACCCTCCTGGTCCACTCCAGACGCCATTTTAGGTCCACCGCGTGGGCTTGAATTTGCCAAGGCTTTGTTGCCCAATCCTGGGTCCAGCGACGCCGACAGCTTCTATCTTCGTGGGACAGCTCGATCCTCCATCCTGGTCGCCGACAACGCCTCCTGGTCCGTGAGATCTTCGAGTCAAGCGTCACCCACTCACCTAGTCGAGGTGGCTACCATCCGGTGCCCTCCTGGTGCCCACTGACTACTGGCTAGTAGTCTCGAACTTGGTCCCCTCTGCTTTCAGGTGTCATCTATCTTCAAGATCCAGGCTTGGATCCGACTGAACTTTCTTCACTGGTCACCGGCCAGCATCTTTTCTTCCGGCTCCTGGTCCGTCTACGAGGATTCCCGACGTCTTTTCAGACCTATGCAGCTGCAGCCCCTGGGCTAGGTAACTTCGGCATTTCGGTGCCCCAGCATCGCCTCACTATCCAAGGGTCAGAATCTACTTTCGTTTTCTCCCTACCAGGTCGGGTTCGCCCGAGAACACTAACTTTCTAATTCCTAGCTACCATAGACTTTTGTCCCGCATCTCGCGTGAGAGTGCACACACTGCACCCGAGTCCCCTAGGCCTCCTAGACATAATCTAACGATTCCCTAGTCAAGTCCTAGCGATTCCAAAGCCTATTAGTATTGTACTTACCTGCTAGGAATTTCGCATTCCACTTTCAGAGTATATGGTTTTCCGTGCCCCTCGGGCATTTGTATATACTGTGCTAACTTAAGTATTTTTGTAAGAGTTTTGGTTTGTGCTTAGTACCCTGTCCTCATAAAGAGTACAGGGCTGTTGTGATCTTTAAATAAATAACTGTTTATTTTCATAACACTTGTGTGGTGTCCTTTCACTTGGTATTCAAGGGGTATATGTGTGGTAAACAGCTGGCTTAATGCGCCCTCTCGAGTCTTTAGCCTTAGACTGCTCGTATCCACGCTACTAGGATAGCTGGTCTATAAGGTTGACTTACAACCAATCATCAATAAGGGTTGCTGGACTGATACATAGTGTTCACTAGAATAGTGAGCACTGCATATCAGGCCACCTTCTCACAAGCTACACCTACTGTCACGTTTTCACAGGCCTTTTCCGACTTCAGAAGTTTTTTCCATTGTGTGTCGAGGGATGTCTTCGAGACAGACTGGGGTTAAACCGTGCGGCTCTTGTTTCCGCGCCATGTCTGTTACTGATTCCTCACCTCGTCTGCTTTGGTGTCTCGAGTGCAACCACGACTCAGTCATGCTTGGAGTATTGAGCCATGGCTCCATAGGCCTTGCAGGAACGGGCCTTGAAGCTCCTTGCGGCCTGGCAGTCGACAGCGGCCAGGGGAACTTCGTAGAGATCCCGGTCCCAATCGAAGAAGAGGAGGTTGGGAAACCGCACCCAGAGCCCCAAGTCCTCTTCCTTCCACTCAAGAACCTCGGGACTCTCGAGGAAGAGGCACAAGAAGAAGTCCAACTTATTTATCTTCACCTTGGCTGCTATCCGTTGATGAACGAGGTAAGGAGCACCGACGCTCTAGGCACGGTTCTGCAGAACTGGAGCCAGGGTCGACTTTGCGCTTCCGTCCTTTTCCAGGAGCTGGAGGGACCCCTGCTCAAAAAAGAATTTTACGAGGCCATACGTATTTGAGCGGGCTGATCCCTCTGGTGAGCCCTTAGCCCGCGGGGTCGGAATTGGCCCTATCGGATTTGACGCCATCGGTTCCTGTCACGGCACTGGTGGGCCTCAAAGGTCGGATTCCCAATCTCTGATTCCAGATTCGGGACGATGCCAGTTATGCCTACTGGACCTTCCCCGGTGTCAGACCCGAAGTCTGTGCCTTCCGGGCCACCGGCGCCCTCCAGCGGTTTCAGTCCCATCCTCATCCCCAACAACACTAAGTTGGAACCGCGTTGCTCGACACCGATAGAACCCAGAGGTTCTATGTTGTCACCTGTGCATTTTCTTTTATTTTTCATAATATTAATTCATTATAACATCTTCATTGTTTTCACTATGTGGCAGAATACATAGCAGCAGGTTGATACAGTTTCAATTTGATCAGAGATGGTATTAAAGCACTATTGATCGAAATATACAATAAACTGATTAGCATCACATATAATGTCATTAGTCAGAGGATTTAGTTGACATATAGGCAGTAAATGGACCCCAGATGTCACGTGGTCTTGAAGCACTTGGCAGTTTCTCCGCATAATAAGTAAGCGGATCATGAGAATATGCTATATCTTTCAGCCAATGCGTCACTTTCGGTGCAGGTCTACCATCCCAATGTATGGAGACTCTGCGCTTAGCCAGTAACAGCGCCTCAGCCACCAATTTCCGATGCTTAGCTTTAAACTGTAACACATTCCCTAAAAGACAAATATTCATATTACATGTTATCTGATCACCCACCATCTCTGTTAAAGCCAATTTAACTGTCTCCCAGTAGTCAGCCACCTTGGGACAGCTCCATGCCAAATGCTGGAGATCAGTGTGAGAAGTTTGCCTGATCTGCAGTGCTCACTATTCTAGTGATCACTATGTATCAGTCCAAACGACCCTTATTGATGATTGGTTGTAAGTCAACCATAGACCAGCTATCCTAGTAGCATGGACAAGAGCAGTCTTTAGGCTAGACTCTAGAGGGCGTGTTAAGCCAGCTGTTATACCATCACATATACCCCTTGAACACCAAGTGAAAGGACACCACACAAGTGTTATGAAAATAAACAGTGTATTTATTTAGATCACAACAGCCCTGTACTCTTTATGAGGACAGGGTACTAAGCACACAACAAAACTCTTACGAAAATACTTTAAGTTGCACAATTTACACAAATGCCCGAGGGGCACGAAAAACCATATACTCTAAAAGTGGAATGCGAAATTACTAGCAGGTAAGTACTAATCTCATAGGGTTTGGAATCGCTAGGACTGGACTACTGAACCTTCAGATTACTAGCAGGAGGCCTAGGGGACTCGGGTGCAGAGTGTGCACTCTCACGCGGGATGCGGGACAAAGTCTATGGATACTAGTAAATGCAAAAGTTAGTGTTCTCGGGCGAACCCGACTAGGTAGGTCAAAAACGAAAGTGGATCTAGGCACTTAGAGAGTTGTTCTACGCTGGAGCACAGGGGTACTCGGTTTACCTAGCCCAGGGGCTGCGGCTGCATAGGGTTCAAGTGTCGTCAGAAACCCTCGTTGACGAACCAGGAGCTTGAAAGAAGAAGTTGCTGGCAGGCGACCAGTGAAGAGATTCGGATGGATCCAAGCCTGGATCGGAGATGGAAGACACCTGTAAGCAGAGGGGACCAAGTTCTGAATCATTAGCCAGTGATTAGATGGGTGCCAGGATGGCACCGGATGGAGTCACCTCGACCAGGTGAGTGGGCGACGCTGGGCTCTGCAGTCTCACGGACGAGGAGGCCTTGGCGACCAGGATGGAGGTGCGAGCTGTCCCACGATGGTATCTGCTGTCGACGTCGCTGGACCCAGGATTGGGGCAACAAGTCTTGGCAAATGCAAGCCCACGCGGTGGACTAAAAATGGCGTCTGGAGTGGACTAGGAGGGTCCGGGGTGCTCCTCTGTTGGAGGGGAGCAAGGGCCAGTCTGGAGCAACCAGACCAGCGGTGTTGATGTCGTCGTTCGTCGTCGGGAAGGCCACAAGCCAGCGGGCTAGTAGCCAGACAACGCGGTGAGCAGCAAAGAGCAGAAGGGCCACACGCAGATCTCGTAGAGGCTGGGAGGCTGAACTTCGGTGCTGGAGCTGCTCAGGGTTGGGGCTTCTCAAACCCCAAAGCACTCACTCGAGGATCCCTCGGCGGTCGTGCTGGGCAAGCGTCGTGCAGTCTTGAAGATGGCGGGTCCCTCGAGGTCTCATCGCACCCACGGGTCTCAGCTGAGCTGACGATGTGGGTAGAGGTCAGAGGTGCCAGGGAAGCCGGTTCTCGTCGAGCTGGGCAGTCTTGATCCGGAGGAGAGACTTACAGCAGACCGCGATGCTTGGATGGTGCCTGCGGATGCAGGGTGACTACTCCTTAGCCACAAGGGAGAAATCTTGAGAAGAAGTCGAGAGTTCCTTTCGTAGAAAGTAGTTTCAGGATTCAAAGATGATCTAATTTGGAAGGGGGCCCGCTCCTATCTTTATACTAGGAAAAAGGGCTGGCACGCGACTAGGTCCTGCCCATGGGTGGGACCAGGAAGGGGGGTGGTTACACCCCTCTCCCATGCCGGACTTTCCCCAGCTCAGGGGCTGGTGTGCCCCTGGAACTGGTTCTAGTCGGCAGATGCATAGTGAGCACCGGGGTGCCACTTGCAGTCACCTTCCTCTAAAGCCCTGCCTACCCAGGATACACAAAACCCTGTCTGGGTTGGTGCTAGCACCGCCCCTGACAGGAAACCCTTTGTCCAAGCCTCCCTCGCTGGAAGGACTCCCAGCAGCAGGAGGTCAGACTTGTGTCTGTGGTGGTAGCATCCATTTTGTGATGCTGAGGCTCGAGTTAACTTTAACCGGGGTTCACAGTTACATACATGTCGTGTCCCTCTAGAAGGGTGGAATGGTAACCCCGTCGCCAGAATTAACGAGGGGTTAGTATTCCAATTCGTATGACACCTTACTCGACATGTTTTGATAAAGCGATACCAGAGTTGGCATATAACCGCAAGGATTATAATGCACTTAAGAGTATATGGTATGCGTTATCATGGAACAGCTATTAGGACTTGGTTCCGCAAGCTGCAAACGGGCTCAGCTCATGCCAGAGCACCATCTCACACGATTCCAAGCACTCTGCCTTCAGGATTGTCAAGGCCTGCCATAGTAGTGACTGATAGGAATCTGTGTGTCCATTTTAGGGTTAGATATAGGTATACTATATCTAAAGCAAGGGGTGATTACACCACCTTACCCCAGCTGTCGTGCAGCCAGTTGTGTCAGATTTAGATGGTCAGCCAGGGGAGCATAATACATGCTGCAGCCCCTGGTAGGCCCTGGGTACACCTATGCCCTGAGTTACAGGGTCTGATAAGGTGGCCCAGTACCAATTGGTAAATGCACCTAAGGTACATGGAATCCATTTTACAGAGAGGGCAGTAGGCCTGGGGCCCTGAATAGCAGGGTCCCAGGTCAACTAAGTCGGAAAACCAGCAAAACACCAGGCAAAAAGTTGGGGGTAACCATAGTCAGGTATCCACCTTCCTACAATCAGCATTATCTGCTCCACATCTTTTACAACAGTGCGAATCCTTCAGGCCATACTTAAAGAGTTGTGCTTGTGTATAGTACATCTGGTGAACATATTTATAATGGATTAGCCTGAGATTTCCATTTGCAGTAAGTTGACCTGTTCGCCTACAGCATGATGCCCACTCTTCCTCTGTTAGCGGTTGGGGTATTATAGCATTACATTTGCCCATGGGGCCTGAACTAACTGCCGTCTCATCTATCTGTGAAGCCTTATACAATCTAGTAACCAATTTATTCTGAGTTTCCGTAGTATATATAAGTTGTAAAGCTCCTAGAGTTAGCGGTTCATCAGGGAAACAGGGATATAACGCTAGTGTATGTAAATTTCAACATGACTTGCTTATCCTCATTCCCCATAAAAGCCTGTAAATCAATAAATGTACAGCTGGGAAATATATCGACCATAGTGTGCGCACCTGCACTCTGTAATGCCTTTAGTGAACCTGTTTCACGCGTCACAGAAATCGCCTTATGGTGCATCAATGGCATGGCCGGTGCCTACAGTGGCAACCTCTGGGCTCGCTTCCCTAGTTCCCTCCAGGCATGAGAAGTACATTGTACCGTGTCCACTTCGTTCTTTTCAAATACCGTAGTATCATTAACAATCATTGCTTTCAGTGGTATTGGATAGGCTGCCCCTGCCTCCACCGCAACATGTGGTGTGAATGGTGGCGCGCTTTGCCAATAAAAGGCATATTGCGCTTGTGCTCACAAATAATATAACTGCATATCAGGCACCGTGAACCCTCCCAACTTATACGGCAACGTTAATACCTCCCATTTGAGTCGTGGCTATTTACCTCTCCAGACAAACGTGTTCAGTAATGCGCTTAATGTAAAAAAAAAAGTGTTGTCGCAATATAATGGGTATGGTCACAAACAAATATAAAATTTTGGTAAGACCACCATTTTAAGCAAAGCCACCTGTCAGCAAATGTTGATGGAAGCTGTATCCATGTAGCGACTTGTTATTCAAGTCTAGAAATCACAGTACCATAGATCTGAATGAAACAGGTTAGTGTTAGATTACTTAACTTAGAATATCCCCAGGCGTCAGATTGGATCCAGAAAGTTTTCGTCAGCAGTACCCTTGCGCCTCGGTAGGTGTCGTCTGCGGCTCCACGTCCGTCGTCAGCGTTGTTATCGCTGGGATGACGTCATATGAGTACTTAGATGCTGCCCTCCCGCGCTGACGTCAGTTCTTCTTTTTTCCGCACTAGCAAACACAGATTCGGGAAAAGCAGTTACCCAAGTAATTTGTTTTACTAACTTTTTGGCCTATTTTTTGCTATTCTTTTCGAGTCGAAATCGACTCCTGGTGCTGGTAGGCATGCCCGGGTTCAAGTCGCGCGACACCTGTCACCGCCTGATGTCGGTGACTGACCCCTACCTCGGTGTCTCTACTGCCTCGGGGCCAACCACGACGACAAGTCGTGCCCCGACTGACGGGCCTTGACCTCGAAAGCTAGGCGGGAGCGGTTCCGTAAGATCCTAGAGATCCGGCAGTCGGCTCCTCGCCGCTTGAGGTCCCGGTCGAGGAGGAAGTCAAGGGACTGGTCGCTGAGCCGCAGACATCGACGCTCGTCGAGTCACCACCACTCGTCGGGCTCAAAGTCCTTTGGAAAGTCGAGGAAGAAGAAGTCGAAGAGGCGTCATCGCTCTTCTGACTCCCCTCGCCAATCGCACGACACGGCTGATGGTTCGAGTGACACCACCCGCGGGCTCCGTTGGAGCCGCGGGCGTCATATCCGGTCCCATACCCTTCCGTCCCTGGACTGCATGCGACGCCGGAGGAGATACTTGACTTCCTCGTGGCCATGAGGACTCACTTCCCTCTGTCGAAGCCTGCCTGCGCGCCTTCGGGCCCCGCAGACCCGACCTCGGGCCGGCAGCTTCGGCCCCGGCGCTGTCGGGGGCTTCCCGCCCCGGCGCCGTCGTCGACTTCATTCCCGACGCCTTACGACTCCTCCGCCGGCGCCGGACCCATTGGTGTCACTCCCGGCGCCGTCTTCGGATGACGCCGTCTTCAGATGACTCCGCCCCTGGTTTCAGCCGCGGTCCGGGTCCGGCGTCGGATTGGCGCCATCTCCGGTGTCGGTGGGTGAGCAATTCACCTATGACCCGGCTCCATCTTTTTTGCCTGTTTTTCAGGAAACGGATTTAGGGGAGGACTGGGAGGGGTCTGATGACCTTCTGGCACAACAGTACCAGTTAAGTCAGGACTGGGCAGATGAGTTGGGGGAGGCCAGTGGTCTGGACACATCGTCCGACACTGGATTCATCTCTCCTCCCTCCGTGGCTACGGAGGAGGGTGCCACTTGTGGTGTGGTGTTGCACAGGGCCGCCAAGGCCTTGGCTCTTGAGCTCCCTGCGGCGGCCGTGAGGACTAATCTCACTGAGGTGCTTCAGCCGCCAGTAAGCTCTTTGGAGCCTATGCTGCCGTTCAATGAAGCCCTCATCGACGTTCTGATGGGCACCTGGCCCAAGCCCTCCACAGTGCCCCCTGTGGATCGGAACGGGGCCTGACGCCACCGCCCGGCTCCGCGCAATCCACACTTTTTGTCCGTTGACCCCACCCCTGAGAGCCTGGTGATCCATGCCTCTACATCCCAGACTGCAATCCCGACTGCTCCTCCAGATCGGGAATGCAAAGGTTTGATCAGTTTGGAAAGAAACTGTTCTCATTGAGTTTGGGGTTGCGGTCTATCAACACCGCTTGCCTTTTGGGCCGTTACACCCACTCTTTGTGGGATACGGTTGCGGACGTGCTGCCCCAGTGTCCGGAGAAGACCCAGGCACGACACGCCCAGGCACTTGCAGAGGGGCGGGATGCAGCACGCTACTCAATCAGATGTGGTCTTGATACCCCAGACTCGCTGGGCAGAGCGATTTCCATGACAGTGGCGATCCATTGCCATGCCTGGCTGAGGTCCGCCAATTTTTCGGGGGATGTCCTGGCCACGCTCATGGACATGCATTTTGATGGCCTTCGCCTTTTTGGTGCCAAAGCAGACAGTGCACTTGAGCGTTTCAAGGACTTCAGGGCTACGGCCAAGTCCTTGAGCCTGTCGGGCCAGCGCCAGCAGACTTCTGCTTTTCTCCCCTTTCGTGGCCAATGTAGGGATGCCCCCACACGTTCGTACAGCCACAGGTCCCAGAACCAGCCTCAACGCGGTCACGGACGTGGTAACCGCCGTGGCGGTACCGGGGGACAACGGCAAGGTCGGTCCACATCCACTCCCGCAGCATCTCCCTCAAAGCCTTCCTAGTCCCAGCTTTCAGCCCCATTCGACGCCAGTGGGGGCCAGGGTCTACCATCACCTCCTCCACTGGCGTTCCATCACGTCGGACATGTGGGTGTTGCAAATCGTCCGAAGAGCCAATCCCTCCCCTTCAAGGCGACCCCCTCCAGCCATGCCACCGCAGTACCACCGCATGTCGGTGGATCACTGGAAACTTCTGCAGGAGGAAGTTACAGCCCTCTTGACCAAGGGGGCCATCGAGGGCGTTCCTGGGCCAGAAGTAGCACATGGTTGCTACTCCTACTACTTTCTGATACCCAAGAAGGGCAAAGGAGGCCTATGCCCTTTCTTGAACCTCCAGAGCGTCAACGGCTTTCTCCGGAAGGAGAAGTTTAGATACTGACTTTGTCTCCGGACCTGGCTGCCCAGACCCTGGAGACTGGATGGTAGCATTGGACTTGCAGGACGCGTATTTCCACATCCCCGTCCTGCCGGCCCACCGGCGCTACCTGCGGTTCACGGTAGGCCATGAGCACTTTCAGTTTACCGTTCTCCCCTTAGGCCTCACCAGTGCCCCTCGGGTGTTCACGAGATGGATGGCGGTGGTCGCAGCACTTCTGCGCAGGTCAGGGGTTTCAGTTTTCCCCTATCTCGACGACTGGCTGTTGAAGGCGGGCTCGCCCCAGACAGTCGTCTCCCACCTCCAGACTACGGCCGACCTCCTGCACTTGCTGGGGTTCTCCATCAACGTGCAGAAGTCACACCTGTGCCCCTCTCAGAAGCTCCTTTTCATCGGAGCAGCACTGTTTCGGGTTTATCCTCCCGAGCAGCGGGTTCAGGATATTCAGGCTCTGATTCCAATCTTTCAGCCTTTATCCCGAGTTTCGGTCAGGTTGACACAGTGGCTCCTGGGGCTGATGGCCTCCTGCATCCTACTGGTGCATCACGCCAGGTGGCGGATGCGGGCTCTGCAGTGGGACCTGAAGTTTGTGGGCACAGCATCAGGGCAACCTGTCCGACCACGTCCTGATCTCGGATGGCACTGCGAGTCAGTTGCAGTGGTGACTCGCGAACCGCGATTGGGTCAGCGGCAGATCCCTCTCCCTTCCCCAACGAGAGTACGTGGTAGTGACGGATGCATCCCTCCTGGGATGGGGGGCCACATGGGAGAGGCGGAGATCAGAGGCCTCTGGTCTCCGGCGGAGTCCTGGCTCCATATCAACCTTCTGGAGCTGCGGGCGATCCGACTTGCACTGAAGGCATTACTTCCCTCTATCTGGGGAAGTGTGGTGCAGGTGTTCATGGACAACACAACTGCCTTGTGGTACTGCAACAAACAGGGCGGGGTGGGGTCGTGGACACTTTGTCAGGAGGTTCTGCGCCTCTGGACATGGCTGGAACGCCAGGGCATCACCCGGGTGGTTTAACACCTGGCAGGTTCCCTGAACACCAGGGCAGATGATCCATCTTGATCCTGATCCATCATGCACCCCGGTGCATGATGGATCAGGAATGGCGTCTGAATTTGGACGTGGCGCAAGGTCTTTTTCAGTAGTGGGGAGAGCCTTGGTTAGATCTATTTGTCACCGAAGAGAATTCACAATGTCATCAGTTCTGCACGTTGGAATTTCCAAGGCGGCGCGCGCTCGGAGACGCTTTCGTGGCGAGTGGAGTTGCGGTCTGTTGTATGCCTTTCCGCCTATACCACTTCTGCCCAGAGTGCTGAAGAAGATCGGGCGAGACCCGGCCCAAATCATCCTAGTGGCTCCAGACTGGGCACGAAGATCCTGCTATCCCGAGCTACGCAGCATGTCAGTCGATCCCCCGATGTGTCTGCCTCTTCAGAAGGACCTTCTGTCACAGCAGCAGGGGACCGTCCTCCACCCGAACCTGTCCAGTCTCCACCTACATTCGTGGAGATTGAGCGGCGGCAGTTGAGGCCATTTGACTTGCCTCCTGAAGTCTGTGACGTGATTCTGGCAGCGAGGCGTCCCTCCACAAAAACGGTATACGCCTGCAGCTGGAACAAATTTGTGGCATGGTGCACAGCAAAGGCTGTGGATCCACTTTCTGCCCCCCTTTCAGAGGTTCTCCTCTTCCTTCTTTCTCTTGCCCAGCAATTTTCTCCTCTGGGCACTCTCAAAGGCTATCTCTCGGCCATTTCAGTCTTCTTAAGGCTTACTGATCAGCCTTCTCTTTTCAAGTCCCCTGTTGTAAATAGATTCTTGAAGGCATCATACATGTTCCCTCCTGTTCCTTTCTTGATGCCTCATTGGGACTTGAACATTGTACTGACTTATCTGATGTGCTCTCTCTTTGAGCTACTTCATAACTGTCCTCTTCGTCTTCTGACTCTTAAAACTGCATTCCTGGTTGCCATCACCTCTGCCAGAAGAGTGAGTGAGCTCCAGGCTCTGTCTTCTAAGCCTCCTTTCCTCTCTGTCCATCCAGACAAGGTTGTTCTGAGGACTCGTCCTTCTTTCCTGACCAAGGTCGTTACAGCCTTCCATATTGGGCAGTCCATCACCTTGCCCACCTTCTTTCCGCCTCTGCATCCCTCGAAAGAGGAAGAGAGGCTCCACCGTCTGGATCCAAAACGTGCGCTCTCCTTCTTCTATCTAGACCACACACGCCAGTTCCGGGTGGACGACCAGCTCTTTGTTGGTTACGTGGGCGCTAAGAAGGGATGGACGGTGCACAAGCAGGCCATGTCTCGGTGGGTCGTTTTGTGCATCAAGGTTTGTTACTCCTTGGTGAAAAAGGAGGCTCCTGTGGGAATGCGCGCCCATTCCACTTGGGCCACGGCGGCTACTAGTGCCGTGGGTCGGGGAGTCCCTTTGCAGGACATCTGTCAGGCAGCCATGTGGGCCTCGCAGCACACGTTTGCTAGGCACTACTGCCTGGACAGCCAAGACGGGAGAGATGGCTTTTTCGGCCGTTCCGTTCTCCAGGACTTTCTGGTGTGATCTTGCTTCGCAGACCTACCACCGGGGTTGGTATTGCTGGGGTATCTATTCTAAGGTAAGGAATCTAATACTAACCTGTTCCTTTCAGATGCACAAGTTACTTACCTTCGGTAACGATATATCTGTAAGAAACAGTAGTTAGTGTTAGATTCCTTATCGCCCCACCCACCCTCCCCGTTCTGCGAACCAATATCTAGGGTTAAGGTCATCCCTTTCAGGGCCCTAGTTTCATGGCACCAGTGTTGATTCTTGCATGGCTCTGCGTTCCTGGGGCGGAAAGCTATGTACAGAACTGACGTCCGTGCGTGAGGGAGGCGTCTAAGTACTTCGACGACGTCATCACTATGCCGACGACGGACGCGGAGCCGCAGACAACGCCTACCTAGGTGCAAGAGTACTGCTGGCAAAAACTTTCTGGATCCAGTCTGACGCCTGGGGATATTCTAGGGTAAGGAATCTAACAGTAACTACTGTTTCTTACAGATATATTGTTACCGAAGGCAAGTAACTTGTGCTTTGTGCGTATAACGGTTTGTGGGCCTTTGTGAATCCAAATACCCAGGTACTTAACCGGGTCAGCATTCCATTCTAATGGATATCCCAGTTCAACCTGCGTTGTGCCTTCTGTCAGAGAGATCACTACCGACTTGTTCCACTTAATTACCAGGTCTAAGTGCCATTCTAATCTAATATACTCTCTAATGAGTTGTTCCAAATACACAGCCGGCTCGCGCACATACAAGACCATGTCATCTGCATACATGGACACTGCCAATGGCCGCTGGAGGATTTGCAGAGCTGCCCGCACATGGCTCTGTCGTAATGTACAGGCCAGTGGTTCCAAAACCACTGCGAATAACAGAGGCGATATAGGGCAGCCCTGCCTTGTCCCGCGTGGGATTGGAAATGTGTCAGGCGTCCGTTCATTAATACGCACACGGGCCACTGGGTCCATGTACAACAACTTGATCCAATTAGTATAAATGTATGGCACACCCATGCGATTGAACACTGCAAACATATACCGCCAGGAGATGGAATCAAATGCCTTTGCGGCATCCAGGTGGACCGAGAAGGTTCCAGAAGATGCATTACTGCAAAAAATATCCTTTCATTGTGTGCTGTGGAGCGGGTAGGAATAAATCCCAATTGATCAGGGAGACCATGACAGGTAATAGCAACCTCAACCTGGTTGCCATCACTTTCGCTAATATTTTGACATCAGTGTTCATTCCTGACAATGGCCTATATGATTCACAGTTATCGGGTTCCTTTCCGGGTTTCAGCAGGGCTATAATTAGTGCTTCGCGCAGTTTGTCTGGTAGCCGTTGCTGCTTGTAAGCATCTTCAAACATAGCGTGAAGATGTGTCGTCAGTATGTCTAGGTACTCTTTATAAAACTCAGCCGGGAGCCCGCCTGTGCCTGTAGATTTGCCATTAGGCAGAGGTAGTATAGCGTCACGTATTTCATACCAGGGCTATATCTTCAAAGTATTGCGCTATTTCTTCTTCATCATCAGCAGTATTTGTAGTAGTGCACAAACAAATTAGAAATACCTGGTGTGTCACGATGCCTAGTGTCACCATCTGCAATAGATTGTACCATACTATTTTTCGCCCATGGATCAGTTATCTTGGCAGCTAAGGCTCGCACTGGCCTAGCCCCTCTCCATAGCCGTCCAGCGTCTGCACACATGCCTCATCTCTTGATCCACCAGATCATTATATTCAGTGATTTTAGACCGCACAGGCGCTAATGTAGCTCTATCTGACGTAACTACATAATGCCGCTCAAGATGCATCAGCTCTTGCTCAAGTTGTTTCATAGATCCCCTTAGCGATTTAAGTACCCCTGCCTGTAGGCCTATGCATCCTCCATGTATTGTCACTTTGAATGCTTCCCACAGTATGCTCAAACTTTGTACTGATCCAATATTTTCAGCTAAATAATGCTCTATGGCTTCCAGCACCCCCTCCCGAAAAACCTTGTCCTACAGCGCAGTGGATTGCAGTCTCCATTTGAACTGTGGTGGTGTATATTTGGGTATTAGCATTGTGAGCAGCAATGGGGAATGATCGGAGAGTGTCCTAGGCAAGGGGGTAACCTTAGAGATCAGCAAATTTACATCACTGGTAGTCAACCAATAGTCGAGTCGTAACCAGGATGGATGTGTATAGAAGTGACATGTACCCTCCCGCACCCCTAGGTGTCTCAACCTCCAGACATCTATAAGAGACAAATCTTGCATACCACTCTTAACGGCCTGTGTGTTCTGCATTGGAGTGTCGGTCCATCACAGGGTTTAATACTACATTTAAGTCGCCCCCACAGATGATTGCAGCTGGCTGTAACCTATGTATCTTGCACCACAGTGCCTCGTAAAAACCAGGGTCGTCAATATTAGGGCCATAGACATTGAGAATTGTCATCAACACACAGCACAATTTCCCCTGCACTATTATATACCGACCATTGTCATCTATGTCCACGTGTGAGGCTACAAATGGGAGATTTTTCGTTATTAAAATCATAACTCCCCTCGCATACGAGGAGGCCAGCTTTACCCCAGCCCATCTAGCGGCCACTGCTTCAGCTGCATGTTTGGTAAGGTGAGTTTCCTGTAATAACGCCACTTGGACGTTATGACGATCCAGTAAGGCCAGTACCTTCCTTGTCTTCTTCGGGTTGTGCAGACCTCTAACATTCCACGTTACCCAGGTTAGTTTACCATCTTCAGTTGCCATCAATTGTGTGCCTTATCCACTGCTGCCCACTGACCCCCTCGTTGGAATAAGGGGGGGTCAGAGCAACACATATTTCGTCCCCTAGCACATCACATGTTAATATGATTTAGAAAAGCATCCCAAAAGGAATTTTCCCTGTCTTGATGCCACGTTACTAGGACGCGGTGCCTCCCGCAGCCCAAACATCACCCGTCTTAAAAGGTGTATAATTCGATTCCCAACCGCTTAGTCTGACATAGACCGTGTGCAATGGATCTATTACATAGAACAAGACAGTTGTTGAACAATAAGAGTAAGCATATATAAACAGTCTTGTAAAACCATCTACTAATGGCCCAGCTAGAGTATCAGGCGTATCAGCACATGCACACCAATGTCCTATCTCACTGCATCGGCATGTCAGCGTTCTTGTCCATTCGTAGGTATCCCCAAATAATTATCATCCTGATACATCTTAGCACATTTGCAAATACTGTATTTGATATCCCTGTGCCAATACCCTTCCTAGGAACCTCAGTGCCTTAAAACAATAGAGTGATAGTGATACCTTACTACATCTTTGAAGAGCCTACATACATCAATATCAGTCAGAACCAACATGAAACCTGCTTTCTTTAATCTTCATTATCCGCATCGTCTACGTCCATTCTAGTCTTTTCACGTTGCTCCAATTGTTTTACAAACTGCATAGCGTCTTTTGGGGTAGTGAAGATTCTAGGTTTACTCCCATGTACTGAGTTGCGCCGGGTATACCATGGCATATTATATCTTCCTGACCTGCAACTTCTTCACTTGCTGAAATTCCCACTGGGCCTGCGCACCGCCGTTGTAAAGTCTGAGAAAAGTGCCACCTCCATCCCCTGGTACGCTGTAGTGCCCATCTCCCTTGCAAGATGGAGTGCCACGTCCCTATCACAATAATTGAGGAGTTTGGCGATTATCGGTTGCTGGGGTGCTCCTGGGACAGGACGTAGCGCGAGGGAACGATGAGCCCTCTCCACAACCAACATGTTAGAATAATGTTGCATGGTTTTGAGCATTTCCTCTACATAGAGTTCCATTTTCCCGGTGTTGGTTGATTCAGGCACCCCTGTAATGTGTAAGTTATTGCGCCAGGACCTTGCTTCCAAATCCTTGTTCTTGGCCTGTATCACTGCCAGTAGTTTCTCCATCTGGATACAAGACTCTGTGATGGTCTCCACTTAATCTTCTGTGTTAGAGATACGCTGCTCTGCCTCTGTTAGATGCACCCCATGCTTATCTAGTTTTGCAGTCATGTTATCCATGCGGAAATTCAAGTGGTCAATTTTACTGTCAATTATGTGCAGGCTCTGCTGCATGGCCAGCATTATTCGCTCCAATTTGCTGCTGCCACCTGCTTCCAGATCCGTCTCAGTGTCCGAGGTGGCCTGCATCTGAGTCTTTTTAAGGCGTTAAGAATCAAACGAGAGTTTGGACTGCAGTTGTTTATCTGTTTTTCCCATCTGTGTGCCTGCGGCCACAGCTGAACTTAACATCGGACCCCTATCCCCAGCCGTCAGAAGATGAGCACCCCACACAAGCTACTGCTCCTGCAAAGTCAAGGTTTGGGCAGGCCACCCCCAGTGCGGGCTCCCACAGTGGGGCAAGAAAGTGAACCGCAGCACCTCACCTCCTGTTGTACAGGATATTGCAGGTTTCCATAAGCCAACGGTCCGCTCCACAGAGCGATGAGGCCTGGACACCACCTCCGACAGTATGAGTTCCTTGATGAGGATGCCACAATTTTATGCTACGGACACCACGCCTCTAACGGCGCCCGCCTGGACCTCCGCGTGAGCAACAATGCCTGCAGGTGTACTATACAGCGCGCTCTTGTCTCGGGTACAGTGCTGACAGCAAGTGTGCATCAGCCACTCTAGTCGCAAGATTGCTGCACTAAACCGGTAATAAGGCAATTCCTGAGTTCCAATATTCCACTCCTGTGGGGTGTCTGCACCGTTCAATGGCCACGCCACTACCACTCTCCGTTGAAAACCAGTTGCAACTTAGACCTCTATCTTTATCACACAGGCCATATCACAGTTACAGCTTGGCAGACATATCAACACCAACACTAGTAGAGATATGGGCTCCACACACTGTTGTATACTAAACTGTTGCTTTTTCCATTGATAGGGCGTAGCGGCCAGTTCCTGCACCTCGCTGTGTTATGTTGCGCTACAGAAGACCCTCACTTGTTTGGCCCACAGCTTCACTTTCACCACCGCCGGGCCTCCGCACACCAGCAGCAGGGAGCAGCGAGTCGTGAAAGGTGCTGCTCCACAAACTCAGCGCTGTATACCGGTGTCAGAGTGAGTACCGGTGTGAACCAGGCACGGGACCTCAGCATCCGCCGGCCCCAACAGCGTCTCCCCTCGGTCCCGGAGCTCCAGGCCGCACCGTGTCCAATCCACACCAATGAGCAGCGTTCACCTTCAAATTCCTTTAGTCTGCGGCGTGATTACAGTTTCGTGATATTCCGTCTCTGCAATCTACTCATCCCAACTCTGCCGCAATAGTTGAGCTGCTTCACCAGTAGTCTTCAGTCCTTGACAGCCGCCATTTTGTCATCTGGTCGAGTAGCTATCTTTACATGGATGAATGCAGCAGCAGTTGCACCAATATACACATTTAAAGGTGTAGCAGGCGCGTAAGATGCAGAATCACCGCCTCATGTGTTTAGATGGCTAGGAGAAATGCAAGATTGTTAGCGGATTTTAGCCCCGACCAGCAGAGCTGCACTAATGTGCGGCCATCTTGCTTCGGGCTCACTAGCGCCCCCATTGTCAACTGTGCATTTTATGGCGTAATAGGAGAGGACTGGGAGAGGTCCTTAGACCATTTATCTGAAAGAGACACGTTAGTGATAGATTCCTTACCTTAGATTATCCCCAGGCGTCAGACTGGATCCGGAAATTTTTGCGTAGCAGTAGCCTTGCGCGTCGGTAGGCGTCGTCTGCGGCTCTGCGTCCGTCGTCGGCATCGTGGGCCCCGTGATGACGTCGTCGGAGTACTTAGAAGCCGCCTCCGCGTGCTGACGTCAGTTCTTCGTTTTTCTGTGCCAGCAAGCGCAGATCTGGAAAAAGCAGAAACCCTTAGTCAATTGTTGACTAACTTTTTGGATCCTTTTTAGGTTTTTAGGTTAACCTAAGTGAAAGATGCGCAAGCAGCTTTTCACGAAGGTGAAAACCTAATGAGAATAATATGTTGGTTGGGAATCCGCCCCTCTGTTCCATTGGCTAGCTCCATAAATGGAGGCTAGCCATTGGAACAGAGATCTGTCCGTCATGGCCGGACCAGATTCGTGGGCGTTCCCGCGATTTCTTCCCTCTCCACCCTTTTCGCATCGTCATCGCGGCCGTGGTTTATTTTTTGTTGTTGTCCAGGTTTGTTTTGGCCATTCCGCGGCCGACCGCCAACGGAGGAAGCCTTCCCGACCCCCCTCCCGCTGTCCGTTCCCGCCACTCCCCCCTGTCCGTGTGCTTCATGTTTTTCCTGCGGCCAGGAGGATCAATACAGACGGAGCCTGAAGGGCTCTGAGCGCACATTACCGTGTATTCTACTGGCCCTGGCCGCCTGCACCGAATGCCACTGGCTGCACAGTTTGCAAGGCCACTTGTCTGCACTGAGAGGAACGTACATCACTCATACAGACCCCCCTCCCGCTGTTCGTGTCCCCGTTCCCCCCCCTCCCGCTGTTCGTTCCCGCCCCCCTCCCGCTGTCCGTGTGCCTGCCCGCCACCCATAGCTCTTAAAAGTCGTGCTTTTTTTTAGGCGCTATATTTTTCCACGAACAAGCTTAATCAAAACAATGTGGCGCAATCGGTGAAAATACTGGTTATGTTTGGTATTTTTGTGGCATAGTTGTCAAAATCTAATCATACAACATGACCCCTCGTTAGCCATGCTGTTTCCTGGCAAAAAGCGTGAAATGTGTATTTCTTTGTCAGTTTCTGACAAGGTGTGTCCATCCTTCGCATCTTCCGAAGACCCCCGCCTGAACTGTTATTTATCTGTCTTTAAAACCCCGCAGCCTGCTCCCTGCAGAAACTGCTGGCGGGGTTTAATGGGAAGCCAAGTGTCTGGCTGGCCCCAATTAACACCCCGTGATTAGCTGGCATTCCTCCGCAGCGTACAAAAAGATTGTGTTGGGTTCCGCACTCCTAGTAGATATTGTCAATGGGTTTAGTTGTTTTGTGTTTGTATTGTCGTTGGTGCATAAAATGGTAATCTTGCTGGGCTCCCAAGATTAAAGTATTAATAGATAGAGATATGGATCCTGTATTACAAGATGCATTCCATTCATGCACTCCTTTTTAACTTTCATAGATTTTCATGAAGCATAGTTCGATAATCAATAATTCATTTATTCATAGCGAAGATTTTTCAAAAGTTCATTTTTTCAAAAGTATTTCGCAAACATAGTATATCATATTTCAAAATAATAGTATTGCCCAATGCATTTCAAGCATATCGCCCTTCCATTATATCTAGAAACAATAATAATATGTCGTCATTGGTACCTTAATGAAAACATTGTGAATAGCATAGCATCAACAGTAATAAATCACACTTTAAACCCAGGATGTGATGAGGATAAATAATAGGTATTGCCCTATGCGCCTTTCTGAAAAAGTATATGTACAGTGAAAAAATATGTAAAACCCGAAAGTGGACACTAACCTTAATACTCGTAATGCAGCATGTAAAGGGTCAGCTGCAAAAATATAAACGAAATAGATACGTTTTAGTAAAGCGAAACGTGACAGAAGTGTTCTATCTGTTTCTAAGTTCAGTAACTTGCCGTATCTTACCGAGTTCGTGAGATGGTGGTTCTCTCCTCGCTATGTTTGGCGTGCAGCGCTCTACACAGCCGCGCTCTATGATTTAAAACTCTGTGGTTGCGGCGTTTGTTTACGTATTAGGTGGGAGCGGAGTAAACATAGAAGACGGTGTGACTATCGGGTGTTGTTTATCCGTGTCCATGGATACGGACTGTGTTTGCACCAAGATTTGTGAAGTTTTAGCGCAGATAATTACATGTAGGGCGCGGAATAAAAAAGATAAAAAAGTTATGTGAATAATGATCGAAAATTATAGAAAAAAAGGGGTGAAATGTGTACATAACAAAACGCTCGTAAATATCTCGGTTTTTGTCATGAAAGTACATGTGTCATGTCTGATAATGTGAGCTAGACATACATCAATTAAAAACGTAAATCAACAGTCATATGCAGTTTATAAATGGTCATACACAGTTTACAAATAACAGTGTAAGTCCATCCTTTCATTGAGCCCTTTGGGTTGTAAGGTGCATAAATGGTCGATCCAGAAGATTCCTCCGCAGCTTGTCAGACACCATCGAGGCTGGGTTTAAGGACATGAGCTGGTTTAATTTGAAGATTTATACAGCGCGGCTTAACCCCAGTGAGGGTATCCAGGTGCGGTACATGACTCTCAGGCCGTTGCGAGATTCGAACCGGGACCCGGCTCCCGAGACGGCAGCTCTGGTCGCTGCGCCACACCCAGTGCCTGATCGTAATCGGTGCAAGCGTCATTACAGGGTTTGGAAAAGCCACTGCGCATATAATGCAGTATCTGCGGGTACCGTTTTGTTTATTTTGGGGGGGGGGTTGGGGGTTACAAATTCTATCTCCTTTAAATCGACTGATATTTTTAATATGCACTATGTCTTTCCGTTTGTTTTTTTACAGATATCGTGATATTAATGCTCTGCACTTGCCGGAATGAGTGCTCAGTGGAAAGGCTTTTTCAAACACTCAACTTCCTTTTTATCTGAAGGTTTTGCTTTTAGCAGAAATGCCAATATGACACTAAGTTATAGATCTTTTCTATCGGCTGTGCAACGCCTTTCTTCAACCCTTAGAAGGATGAACGGCAGCATCGGCCCTGCTGGGCCACGATTCTGTTCTCTGAGGATTGCACACTGACCTCCGAAGCGCGCTCTCAACACACCGAGCCTCTGCAAGGGAGCACTCTTGCTAGAAATTCGGGTCACATCGTCTTTATGTTGCTACCACTGGTTCTCCGGGGATTATACATGAGTTTGTGAAGTGCAATGAAAAGTAAACGATAATCAGTTACTTGATGGACTCAGAAGTAATGTTTCATTCACAGGCAGGGTGGAAAAATAAGATTAAATGACATTTAGTGTAATTTAAAATATGTTAACCTCGGACTGCCAGTTAGTGATATTACGCAGAGTGAGTGTGCAGAGTGCAGAGTGTGAGTGCAGAGTGTGAGTGCAGAGTGTGAGTGCAGAGTGTGAGTGCAGAGTGTGAGTGCAGAGTGTGAGTGCAGAGTGTGAGTGCAGAGTGTGAGTGCAGAGTGTGAGTGCAGAGTGTGAGTGCAGAGTGTGAGTGCAGAGTGTGAGTGCAGAGTGTGAGTGCAGAGTGTGAGTGCAGAGTGTGAGTGCAGAGTGTGAGTGCAGAGTGTGAGTGCAGAGTGTGAGTGCAGAGTGTGAGTGCAGAGTGTGAGTGCAGAGCGTGAGTGTGTAGAGTGAGTGTGTAGAGTGAGTGTGTAGAGTGAGTGTGTAGAGTGAGTGTGTAGAGTGAGTGTGTAGAGTAGAGAGTGCAGAGTGAGTGTGTAGAGTGAATGTGCAGAGTGCAGAGTAGTGAGGGCAGAGTGCAGAGTAGTGAGTGCAGAGTGCAGAGTAGTGAGTGCAGAGTAGTGAGTGCAGAGTAGTGAGTGCAGAGTAGTGAGTGCAGAGTAGTGAGTGCAGAGTAGTGAGTGCAGAGTAGTGAGTGCAGAGTAGTGAGTGCAGAGTAGTGAGTGCAGAGTAGTGAGTGCAGAGTAGTGAGTGTGCAGAGTAGTGAGTGTGCAGAGTAGTGAGTGTGAAGACTAGTGAGTGCAGAGTAGTGAGTGTGCAGAGTAGTGAGTGTGCAGAGTAGTGAGTGTGCAGAGTGGAGAGTGCAGAGTGGAGAGTGCAGAGTGGAGAGTGCAGAGTGGTGAGTGCAGATTGGTGAGTGCAGAGTGCTAGGGAGTGCAGAGTGACTGCAGAGTGTTAGGGAGTGCTAGGGAGTGCAGAGTGACAGCAGAGTGCTAGGGAGTGCAGAGTGACTGCAGAGTGTTAGGGAGTGCTAGGGAGTGTTAGCAGAGTGTTAGGGAGTGCAGAGTGACTGCAGAGTGTTAGGGAGTGCTAGGGAGTGCAAAGTGACTGCAGGGTGTTAGGGAGTGCAGAGTGACTGCAGAGTGCTAGGGAGTGCAGAGTGATAGGGAGTGCTAGGGAGTGCAGAGTGACTAGGGACTGCTAGGGAGTGCAGAGTGACTAGGGACTGCTAGGGAGTGCTAGGGAGTGCAGAGTGCGAGGGAGTGCGAGGGAGTGCTAGGGAGTGCGAGGGAGTGTTAGGGAGTGCGAGGGAGTGTGAGGGAGTGCAGAGTACCTAGGGAGTGCAGAGTGACTAGGGAGTGCAGAGTGACTAGGGAGTGCAGAGTGACTAGGGAGTGCTAGGGAGTGCTAGGGAGTGAAGAGTGACTAGGGAGTGCAGAGTGACTTGGGAGGGCTAGGGAGTGCTAGGGAGTGCAGAGTGACTTGGGAGGGCTAGGGAGTGCAGAGTGACTAGGGAGTGCAGAGTGACTGCAGAGATTAAGCTAATGGCAATGTGAGTGCCATTTTCCATTTTCCATTTTCCATTCCTTTCACCACCCATGGAAAATTTGCTAACAAGAGAAACACCCCGAAAATAGTGAGAAAATGGAAAAACATCATTGGGGACGCCCTAGAGAACACACTGGACATCACTTTGCCTCCTCTTCCGAACAACGTGGAGGAGGCAGCCAAGTCTTATACCACCTGGCTGGACCAGGCTTGCCTACGCTTAGCCCCCCCCAAAACTATCCACTCCAGCCGGGCTAAGCCCGCTGCCCCGTGGTTCACGGACCAAATTAGGGAACACAAAATAAGGTGCAAAAAACTTGAAAAAATCTGGCGTACGCACTACAGGGAATCAGACAAAAAAGCGCTTAACGCGGAACAAAGACGCTATAAGGAAAGTATCCTACAAGCGAAAAAGACCTTTCTTACAAGACGGATTGAAGACGCCACCAATACCCCCAAAGAACTCTTTCTCACGGTTGCCTCCTTAGCTAACCCCAAACCCATTGAAATACCAGCAAGCCTTTCTCTTTGCGAAAGTTTGGCAACCTTCTTTCGCGAAAAGGTGGAGAATATTTTTCTCCCCCTAGACAGAGCAGCGACAACTTCCCCATTGAGGGAGGCCTCCGACCTCGTTAAACCTGAAACCACGCTACAATATTTCCCCCAAATTACGGAAATAGAAGTAAGAAGCCGCTTGCTAAAAATTAAATCAGGCTCCCCTCATGACCCCTGCCCCACATCTATAACCAAACTTGCACCAGATGCAATTGCCAGGGGTCTCACCCCCCTTTTTAATCAGATGTTGGAGACAGGGGACTATCCCTCAAGGTGGAAACAGGCCTCCATCTTACCCCTGCTAAAAAAACCCAATCTGGATATCACCGAGATGAACAATTACCGCCCGATTGCCAGACTCCCCCTTCCTGCCAAAATAATAGAAGGCCACCTGAACACACAACTTAGCGCCTTCCTTAAATCAGCAGATGTACTGGACTCTTCCCAACACGGTTTTCGAGAGGGGCACAGCACGGAATCCGCCCTGATCAAATCCATGGAAGACATCAGGCAGGTAATGGATGCAGGAGGCCGAGCAGCCCTGATTCTACTGGATCTCTCCGCGGCCTTCGATACGGTCCACCATAAGCTATTGGTGGACCGGTTGAGGGCCTGTGGAATTCAGGGAAAGGCTCTTAAGATCTTACAAGCCTTCCTAGCCGATAGATCCCAGACAGTGGCGCTGGGCAGTTACGAATCTCGCTCCTTTGTACTCCCCTGTGGAGTTCCTCAGGGGTCTTCGTTAAGCCCAACTCTTTTTAATGTGTACGTGTCCACTCTCGCCCCGGTAATCCGCTCATTCGGCTTTCAACTAACGGCCTACGCTGATGACACACAGATTGTGGTGTCCCTCCTTCCCGGCGAATCAGAAAGCACAGCCGATAGATTTAAAAACTGCATGCTTGAAGTGGGCCGCTGGATGGCACAAAGCTGCCTTAAGCTGAATTCCTCGAAGACCGAGGTCCTGCTTTTTGGCAACAGGGATAACTTCTGGTCCCCAAGATGGTGGCCAGACGAAATGGGACCTCTTCCAGAACCAGTCGACAAAGTGAAAAATCTTGGTATACTGGTGGACACCACCCTGAATTTCAAATCCCAGGTGAGTGCCCTCTCCTCCTCCCTTCATTTCTTACTCAAGACCATTAGAAAAATTCTACCTTATCTTGAAAAGAAACATAGGAAAACTATAGTCACGGGTCTAGTGCTCTCACGCCTAGATTATTGCAACAGCTTGATGCTAAACGCCCAGCAGAGCGTACTTAATAAACTTCAACTCCTGCAAAATGCTGCCGCTCGCCTTATCACTGATACCCCCAAATTTGCCTCAGTATCTCAGGAACTGGTTAAGCTACACTGGCTGCCTATTCGTAAAAGAATCATTTTCAAGGCAGCATGCATGGTCTTCAAGGCCCTCCATGACTTAGGTCCCAGGCACTTGAAGTCTTTATTCCGCTGGCATAAACCAACAAGAACACTGAGATCAGGACAACTGGCCCTGGTGGCGACCCCCAGAATCAAAAAAGTCCGCTGGGGAGGCAGGAGCTTCTCTCTTGGGGCAGCTGAGACATGGAATAAACTCCCCCTTGCGCTCAGACAAACCCAGAATCTGATGGCCTTTAGAAGAGGTCTAAAAACATGGCTCTTCACCCAGTAAGCTCACTCCCCCACACCAGTCTATCTGTCAGCGCCAGGACACCTCTGGGTATTAGAGCGCTCTACAAATTTGCAAAATAAATAAATAAATAAATAAATGACAATGCCATTTATTTATCTGTTTTCAAAACCAACACATAAATACAAATTTTGTCATTTACAATGCCAATAGCTCTAACTTTTCCAAAGGCGAAACCATTGCATTGTAAATGCTTGTTGATAATTTCTCGAAGTCTTACGACTCAGATCGGTGCCGTAGGGATGCCCGGATTCAAGCACTGCGAGGATTGCGACCGCACGATGTCAGTCACGGATCCTCACCACCTGTGCCTAACTTGTCTAGGCGTCGACCACGACGACAAGGCCTGCTCCGACTGCCGGGCCCTCTCTTCGAAAGCCAGGCGGGAGCGGTCCCGCAGGCGACTCGAGCTCCGGCAGTCGGCCCGCACCACGAGAGGTCCCGATCTCACGGTATTGTGTTTTTATCTAGGAACCTAAATCGATATTTCTATTTTATGCCCTTGTACAGTTATAATCAATAATATCCCTATAACGGCATAGGAATCATATCCATATTTAGTTGTAGCCCATGCAGTCACATTAAGCAAGGCTACTTCCCCGGACTCCTAGAAAGCACAACAAGTTCTCTAAACAAACCAAACCTCCAGCAACCTGGGAAATCCCCATTTGCTTTTGTTTTGATTACCTAGAACTCCTGTGAAGCACTGTAAGAACGGCCAGTTCTTAGTGACATCTTTATTGACGTCTTATGTCCAACCTTACGTCAAACCCGGCACCTTTCAGGTATAAATATACCAACGTTGCCTTAAGCAAACACACAGTGGTGGTGTTGGAGCCGAGCAGCTATCTACTTGCCCGAGAGCCCAGCTGATGCGAGAGCACACGGACGCTGCACCTCCCTTCTGACGCACTGAGAGAGACGCTGTCTTTTCTCCTGCCGAGAAATCCAGCTCCGGTGTTCTCAGCCGCCTTCGCGGGCTGCTGGGATATCGAGTCCTGAAAGAGAGATACCAGACCTCCTGCATTCTATTACCCAGGTACGGAGCTGACTAAACCCTTAAAGAGAATTCTTGAGTCAGATTCTTGGCAAAACCAACTTAACTTAAACTGCTACTTACTTACTCCTTCCCACGTATTGGGGTTCGGTCAGGTACACCGGGGTAGGCGTATTTAGAAGCACCGTTAGTCAATGTATATTTTATCCATTTTAAAGTATCTTATGGCTAAGAAACCATATCAATGCTTTTACAGTATTATTTCATAATACTCCTTTTACTGTACGCTCTTTACTTTACATTAAGTATTGCAATTATGGCAATTCATTTCTCTTGCATGAGAAAGAAGACTGCTCAATAAATTACACCTTTTATTGAAAACCCCCGTCTCTCTTTTCTCTGCACTCTGGTGAAACTAAGTACGCAAGATTGACTGAGTGAAATAGCTGTCTATTGTTTTCACACAACTCTAGAGATACACTCTTATTCTGAGGGAGCAAAGTTGTAATGTTATATGGTTGTCAGAAGCTAATCCCTTCTTGTCTATCCAGGGAGGTTAAACTCCTCCTCGTTTATTCGAGAAAGTTTCTAGTAACCTCTGAGCTAGCTGGCAAACCTTAAGTCTAATATAGTCAGTAGAGACCTAGTCGACTTCAGTCCTACGTCTACACTGCTGAGTATATTATTATTATTCCAATGCGCAGAGCCTATTGGGAATATAGGAACTACACTACAACGGGAGGTCGAGGGTCAGGTCGCGGGCCCGGAGCCACCACAGCTCCGAGAGTAGGCACCACTCCTCCGGTCAAAGTCGTCGTCAGGTAGGAAACACAAGAAGTCGAAGAGGCGTCATCGCTCTTCTGACTCCCCCCATCGCTCTTCTGACACCCCCTGCGCGGCTCCGCCGGAGTCGCGGGCGTCGCGGCCTGCTCCACACCCTCCGGTCCCTGTGCAAGACGCGACGCCGGGGGAGATCGAGCACTTCCTCATGGCCATGAGGATCCTCTCTCCCCCGACAGGTTAAGCGGCGCCTTCGGGCCCAGCGGACCCATCTGGGGCCCCTAGTGGGTCGGGGGCTTCGGCCCCGATGCCGTCGAGTGCTTCGGCCCCGACGCCGCCGGCGCCTTCGGGCCCGGCGCCGTAGGGCCCCACGGTCCCGCCGCCGCCGACACCTTCGGGCCCGGCACCGCAGGACCCAACGCTTCCGACGCCGCCGGCGCCTTCGGGCCCGGTGCCGCAGGACCCCACTGGACCCGCTTCGGGATCCGGGTCGTCGCCGGTGGACCTTACGACCTCCCCGGCATCGGTCCGTCAGGTGTCGCCTCCGGCACCGTCCTCGGGCAGCGCCGTCCCCGATGCCTCCTTTGCTCCCGTTCCGACGTAGGAACGGCGCCGCTAGGCGCCTCTTTCGACAGAGCTTGGGGAGCTTTACTTCAATGAACCGGCCCCATTAATTGAAAACCCTGAGTATCAGGAGATGGGGGATGGGGAGGGGTCTGAGGACCCTCTGACCCGAGAGTGTCAGTCTCAGGAGGACTGGACAGGGGAAATTGGGGAGGCCAGTGGTCTGGACACCTCTCCAGACACTGGTTTTGTCTCTCCTCCTACCGTGGCTTCGGAGGAGGGGGCAAACTATAGTGTGGTGTTGATGAGGGCTGCCAAGGCCTTGGGCCCTGAGCTCCCCTTCGCGGCCGTGAGGTCTAACCTCCTCACTGAGGTCCTTAAACCGCAGTCAAGCTCGGCCGAGCCTCTGCTGCCCTTTAATGAAGCCTTGACCGACGTTCTTTTGGGCACTTGGTCCAGGCCCGCTACGGGTTCGCCTGTAGATAGGAACGGGGCCAGACGCCACCGCCCGGCCCCGGGCGATCCATATTTCCTGTCTACCCACCCCACCCCAAGAACGTGGTCATCCAGGCATCCAATTCCCAGACCGCATTCCCGTCGGCTCCGCCGGACAGGGAATCCAGGAGGTACGAGCCGTACGGAAAAAAGATCTTCTCCTCCCTTTGTCTGGGACTGCGGTCTTCCAACACTGCATGCCTCTTGGGCCGCTATACCCACTCTCTGTGGGAGACGGTTGCGGAAGTGCTGCCAGAGTGTCCGTTGGAGGTACGGGCCAAACTCGGCCAAGTCCTTTTGGAGGGCCGAGATGCAGCCAAATATTCTATCCGGTGTGGGCTGGATACCACCGACTCACTAGGTAGAGCGATAGCAACGACGGTGGCGGTTAGATGCCACGCCTGGTTGAGGTCCGCCAACTTTTCGGCCGATGTCCAGAACACACTGATGGACATACCGTTAGATGGCCGTCGCCTTTTTGGCGACAAGGCAGACCATGCGCTTGAGCGCTTTAAGGACTCCAGGACTACGGCCAAGTCCTTGGGCCTCTCGGCCCGCGCCAGCAAACGGGTGCCTTTCGCTCCTTTCGTGGCCAAGGAAAGGGCGCCCCCACACGTGCTACCAGCCACATGCCGCAGACTAACTACCAGCGCGGTGGCGGCCATGGAAATCGCTGTGGAGGCGGTCGGGGACAACGGCGAGGCCAGTCCACACCTTCCCCCGCAGCATCCGCCTCTAAACCCTCCTAGTCCGTGCTTCTCGGCCCATGTGACGCCAGTGGGGGGCGGGGTTCGCCATCAACATTCCCACTGGCGCACTGTCACTTCGGACAGGTGGGTGCTGCAGATCGTCCGGAGGGGTTACTCCCTCCCCTTCGAGACAACCCCTCAAGCCATGCCACCGCAACACCACCGCGTATCAGGGGATCATTTGCGGCTTCTCCGTGAGGAAGTTTCGGCCCTCTTGGCCAAGGGGGCCATTGAGCGCGTTCCTGGGCCAGTAGTAGGACGTGGTTGCTACTCCCACTACTTTCTGGTACCCAAGAATGGCAAAGGGGCCTACGCCCTATCTTGGACCTACGGAACATCAACGGCTTCCTCTGGAAGGAGAAGTTCAAGATGCTGACTTTGGCTCAGGTCTTAGCTGCCCTGGACCCAGGAGACTGGATGGTAGCGTTGGACTTGCAGGCCTCTTATTTCCACATCCCCGTCCTGCCGGCCCACCGGCGTTACTTGCGGTTCTTGGTAGGCCACGAGCACTTTCAGTTTACCGTGCTCCCATTTGGCCTTACCAGCGCCCCACGGGTGTTCACGAAAGTGATGGCGGTGGTCGCAGCTCATCTGCGCTGGTTAGGGGTTTCAGTCTTCCCCTACCTCGCCGACTGGTTGTTGAAGGCGGGCTCGCCCCAGACAGTAGTCAGCCACCTCCAGATGACGGCAGACCTCTTGCACCAGCTGGGGTTCTCCATCAATGTGCCGAAGTCATACCTGTGCCCCTCTCAGAAACTCCTTTTCATCGGAGCGGTTCTCGACTCGGCGCAGTTTCGGGTTTACCCGCCCGAACAGCGGGTTCGGGATATACAGGCTCTCATCCCAATCGTCCAGCCTTTATCCCGAGTCTCGGTCAGGTTGACGCTGCGGCTTCTGGGGCTGATGGCTTCCTGCATCCTTCTGGTGCATCACGCCCGTTGGCGGATGCGGGCTCTGCAGTGGGACCTGAAGTTTCATTGGGCCCAGCATCAGGGCAACCTGTCCGACCACGTCCTGATCTCGGAGGGCACTGCGAGACAGTTGCAGTGGTGGCTCACGAACCGCGATTGGGTAAGCAGCAGATCCCTCTCCCTTCCCCATCCGGAGCACGTAGTTGTGACGGACGCGTCCCTCCTGGGATGGGGGGCACATGGGAGAGGCGGAGATCAGAGGCCTCTGGTATCCGGCGGAGTCCCGGCTCCATATCAACCTTCTCGAGCTGCGGGTGATCCGACTTGCACTGAAGGCATTCTCTCCCTTTGTCCAGGGAAGTGTAGTGCAGGTGTTCACGGACGGAAACAGGGCAGGGTGGGGTCGCGGACCCTCTGTCAGGAGGCTCTGCGCCTCGGGACATGGCTGGAACATCACTGGTGGTTCAACACCTGGCAGGTTCTCTGAATACCAGGGCGGACGAATTCAGCCATCGGTGCATGATGGATCACGAGTGGCATCTGAACTCCGACGTGGCGCAAGGTCTATTTCAGCAGTTGGGAGAGCCTTGGTTAGATCTATTCACCACCAAAGAGAAAGCGCAATGTCATCAGTTCTGCGCGTTGGAATTTCCAAGGCGACACTAGCTGGGTGACACTTTTTGTCACCAGTGGAGCTGCGGTCTGTTGTACGCCTTTCCACCTATACCTCTTCTGCCCAGAGTGCTGAAGAAGATCAGGTGAGACCTGGCCCAAGTCATCCTTGTGGCTCCGGACTGGGCACGAAGATACTGGTATCCCGAGCTACTCAGCATGTCAGTCGATCCTCCGATTTGTCTGCCTCTTCAGGAGGACCTTCTGTCGTACCAGCAGGGGACGGTCCTCTACCCGAACCTGTCCAGTCTCCACCTAAATGCGTGGAGATTGAGGGGCGACAGTTGAGGCCATTTGACTTGCCTCCTGAAGTTTGCGATGTGATTCTGGCAGCCAGGCGTCCCTCCACAAAAACGGTGAACACATTTGTGGCATGGTGCACAGCAAAGGCTATGGATCCACTCTATGCCTCCCTTTCAGAGGTTCTCCTCGTCCTTCTTTCTCTTGCCCAGCAGGGCTCTGCTCTGGGCACTCCCAAGAGCTACCTCTCGGCCATTTCAGCCTTCTTAAGGCTTCCTGATCAGCCTTCTCTTTTGAAGTTCCCTGATTTTTGAAAGGCATGACGCACATCTTCCCTCCTAGATTCCTCAGTGGGACTTGAATCTTCTTCTAACGTATCTGATGTGTGCTTCCTTTGAGCCACTTCATAACTGTCTTCTTCGTCTCCTTACTTTCAAGACTGCATTCTTGGTTGCCATCACCTCTGCCTGGAGAGTGAGTGAGCTCCAGGCTCTATCTTCTAAACCTCCTTTCATCTCTGTCCATCCGGACAAGGTAGTTCTAAGACTCGTCCTTCTTTCCTGCCTAAGGTGGTCACACCCTTTCATATCGGGCAGTCCAGCAACTTGCCCACCTTCTATTCGCCTCTGCATCCCTGAAAAGAGGAAGAGAGGCTCCACCGTCTGGACCGAAAACGTGCGCTCTCATTCTATCGCAAGGAAGGGATGGGCGGTGCGCAAGCTCTCTGGGTGGATCTTCTTGTGTATCAAGGTTTGTTACTCCTTGGCGAAAAAGGAGCCTCCTGTTGGGCTGCACGCCCATTCCACTCCGGCCACGGCGGCTACTACTGCCCTGGGTCGGAGAGTCCCCTTGCAGGACATCTGCCAGGCAGCTACGTGGGTCTTTCTGCACACGTTTGCTAGACACTACTGCCTGGACAGCCAAATCCGAAGAGATGGCTTTTTCTGCCGTTCCGTTCTCCAGGAATTTCTGGTGTGATCTTGGTTCGCAGACCCACCACCGGGGTTGGTTTTGCTGGGGTATCTATTCTAAGGTAAGGAATCTATCACTAACGTGTCTCTTTCAGATGCACAAGTTACTTACCTTTTGTAACGATATATCTGTAAGAAACAGTAGTTTGTGTAAGATTCATTCCTTACCGCCCCACCCATCCTCCCCCTTCAGCGAACCGATATCTAGGGTTAAGGACATCTCTTTCAGGGCCTTAGATTCATTGCACCAGTGTCGGTTTCTATCATGGCTCTGCGTTCCTGGCGCGGAAAGCTATGTACAGAACTGACATCAGCGTGCAAGGGCGGCGTCTAAGTACTCCGACGACGTCATCCCGGCGATCACGACTACGGATGCGGAGCCGCAGACGACGCCTAGCGACGCGCAGGGGTACTGCTGACGAATTCTAAGATATTCTAAGGTAAGGAATCTAACACTAACTACTGTTTCTTACAGATATATCATTGTGAGAAGTTGGCCTGGTATATGATGATCACTATTCTAGTGATCACCTTGCACCAGTCCAAACAACCCTTATGGTGATGGTTGTAAAGTCAACCTTATAGACCAGCTATCCTAGAGGTAGCATGGACAGAACAGTCTTCGGCTAAAAGACTCTTGAGGGTGTGTAAAACCAGCTGTTTTACCATATGTAACCCCTTGAATACCAAATGAAAGGACACCACACAGGATATATATAAAATATATATGTATTTATTTACTAACACACTCCTCTGAACTCTTTATGAGGTCAGAGGCAAAAGCACATAACACGTTACTCTCAGAAATACTTTAAATAGCACAAGTTACAGTTAGGCCCTAGGGGCGCGTAAAACCATATACTAAATAAGTGGTATAAGAACCACGACTTGGAAAAGGCCTAGGGCCTAGGGAATCGCTGGGGCTACCCTATCTGACCCTTAGGGTAGGAGTAGGAGGCCCACAGGCGGTGCGTGCAGTGTCAGTACCCTCACACGAGAGTCAATAGAAAGTCAATGGGTATTGAAAAGGTTAGTAAATGGAGATTTAGGACACTTCCGGTCTAACTAGGAAGATACAACTAACAAAACTGGACACTAGGATAGTGAATCCCTACAGGAGCACCGAAGTACTTGCGTTACCTCACCCACGGGCTGCGGGTGCGTAGGTGTCGGTGTGTCTGGCTTCCTCGTTGATTCCTATGGAGCCTTGGAAGAAGATGCTGCAGGCGACCAGGAGGAAGGTGTCCGGGTGGATCCAAGGCTGGATCGGAGTTGAAGAAGACCTGAAAGCAGAGGGGACAGAGTCTAGGTCACTAGCCAGTGACCGGGTGGAACCAGGAAGGAACCAGACATTGTCGAGGAGCAAACAGGTACTGTCGTGAAGCTTGTCGTTGCAGCCACGCGGACCAGGAGGCGTCAAGGATGACCAGGTGCAGGAGAGGAGCTGTCCCACGAAGGTTCTCGCAGATGGAGGGGACGGTTTCAAGATCGGAGCCAACAAGCCTAAGCAAAGGCAACCCACGCAGGATACACAGAAGGCTTCTGAGGTACTTCACCTTTGCAGGGAAGCAAGGGCCAGTCTGGAGCAACCAGACCAGGGATGGATTTTCAAGAGGATCGTCGCCACAGGGCTACTAGCCAATGGGCCATCAACCGGACAACGCGTCGAGCAGAACACAAGCAGAAGGGCCCCACGCAGATCTCGTGGAGTGTGGAGGGCTGGTCTTCGGTGCAGGTGGAGCTCGGTGTCTGGGTGACTCAGTCCCCAGTGCACAGCTTCGAGGATGCCTCAGGAGCTGCGCTGTTAGCAAGTTGCAGACTTTCCAAGATGTCCGGTCCCACGTGTCCCAATGCCTTCCACGGGGCTCAGCTGTGCTGGAATGGTGCAGTGGGGTCAGAGAGGTCTGGGAGTCTGGATCTTGTCGGGCTCTGTGCTCGGGTTCCGGCGGGAACGGGGACAAAGCAAGCCGTTGAGTTGCTGGATGGTGCCTGGTTGCCCAGGGTGGTCACTCCTTGGCCACAAGGGAGATTCTTCAGTCTTCAGCTCAGGTGAATGTCAAAGGGTCCAGAGTTTCGTCTCAAGTCGATTCCAGGATTAATCTAAAGTCTCATGGGTCAGCTCCTACCTTTATACAACTAAAGCGGGCTGGTTTACTCACTAGGTCCCTCCTATGGGTGGGACCAGGAAAGGGGGTGGTTACACCCCCTTTCCTTTGTCCAGTTTCGTCCAGTTTCGTGCCAGAGCTGGGGCTGGAGTGCCCCAGCAACCGGGTTGAACTGGGGTATGCATGGAGCACCTAGTGTGCTCCAGGCAGTGTCTGTTTCTATTGAGCCCTCCCTGTCCCAATACACATCCTCCTGTCTGGGGTGGTGCTCGGGCCTGCCCAAGCAGGAAACCTATTGTCCAAACCTCTGTGACTGGAAGGACTCCCAGCAGCAGAAGGTCAGACTTGTGTCTGTGGCAGCAGCATCCATTTTGTGATGCTGAGGCTCTGGTTAACTTTAACTAGGTACAGTAGTTTCAACGTGTCTTCTCCCTCTAGGAGGGTGGAATGCTACCCCTGTCGCCAGAATTGGCAAGGGGGTAGTATTCCAAAGCGTATGACACCGTACACGACATGTTTGGATAAGGCCAAACCAAAGTTAGCATTCAACCGCGAGGATTATAATGCACTTAAGAGTATATGGTATGGCAATATCATAGAACAGCTATAAGGACATGGTTCCGAAAGCTGCAGACAGGCTCAGCTCATGCTAGAGCACCATCTCACACATAACCAAGCACTCTGCCTCCAGGATTGTTAAGGCCTGCCATAGGAGTGACTTATAGTTTACTATGTGTCTATATGTAAGTAGGTATAGGAATACTACACCTAAGCAAGGGGTGGTTACACGACCTTGCCCCAGCTGAGTGATCAGCCACTTGTGTCTATTTGAGTGGCCAGCCAGGGGTGGCATAATACATGCTGCAGCCCCTGGTAGGCCTTGGTTACACCTATGCCCTGAGTACCTATGGTACACTTCTACAGGGGCTGACAAGGTGAAACAATTCCCAATTGTGGATGTACCTAGAGTACATGGTGTGAATTTAGAGAGAGTGCATCTGTGCTGTCGGTCTGATTAGCAGGCCCACAGCCATATCTAAGTCGAAAACCAGTACAGCAAAGAAAAAAGTGGGGGTGACCATAGGAAGCAGACCCTACTCTCCTGCAATCATTACCGAAGGTAAGTAACTTTTGCAACGTGTCTCTTTCAGATGCACAAGTTACCACTTGTGTAACGGTATATCTGTAAGAGACATTAGTTAGTGATAGATTCCTTACTACCCCACCCGTCCTCCCAGTTCTGCGAACTGATTTCTAGGGTTAAGGTAATCCCTTTCAGGGCCCTAGTATCATGGCACCAATGGTCTGTTTCTTGCACGGCTATGCATTCCTGGCGCGGAAAGTCGTGTACCGAACTGACGTCAGCGTGCAAGGGTGGCACCTAAGTAGTCTCTGTGACGTCATCTCGGCGCTTACGATGCCGGCGACGGACGCGGACCCGCACAGCGCTACCTACCAATGTCAAGGGGTACTTCTGACGAAAATGTTTCCGGATCCAGTCTGATGCCTGGGGATATTCTAAGGTAAGGAATCTATCACTAACTAATGTCTCTTACAGATATATCGTTACACCTGTCACACACCAGTGCATGTCCTACCTTTCAAATACACTGCACCCTGCCCATAGGTGTACCTTGGGCCTACGTTAGGGGTGACTCACATGTACTAAAAGGGAAGGTTAGAGCTTGGCATGTGGGTGCACTTGCCAAGTCAACATGGCAGTTAAAACTGTGCACAGACACTGCAGTGGTAAGTCTGCGAACCCTTTGAAAGGCTGTGTTTGTGGCACAACCAGTGCTGCAGTCCCAATAGCAGCATTTGATTTACAGGCTATGGCACTCTCAGTGCACTTTACTAGGGACTTACCAGTAAATCAAATATGACAATCATGGAAACACCAATCCATAATACAATTTACCATAGAAGCACTTGCACTTTAACACTGGACAGCAGTGAGAAAGTGCGCAGAGACACGAAACCAGCAAAAACAGTCAGAACCGGGAGGTCAGAAATCAAAAACACAGGAGACATGCCAAAAGATGCCAGGTCTAACAATGACCAACTCTTTGTGGGCTGCGTGGGAGCTAAGAAAGCTCGGGTCGTGCAGAAAAGGATCATGTCTCACTGAGTTGTTCTCTACATTAAGATCTCCTAGGCCCTGGCTAAGAACCATCCCTCTGAGGGATTAAGAGCTCATTCCACCAGATAAAGGCTGCGACCATGGCGTTTGCTCGGGGTGACCCAGTCCTGGACATCTGCTCGGCAGCGACGTGGGTTTCTCTGCACACATTTGCCAAGCTCTACTGCCTAGACAGTCAGGTCCGCAGGAACAGGCATTTTGCAGGACATCTTAGTACAAGAAATATATCCGCAGCCCACCGCCAGGATGGGATGGCTCGGGCATCTATTCTAAGGTAAGGAAACTGTAGCTAGAAGTCTTTATCAGATGAACAAGTTACTTACCTTCTTTAACGCATTATCTGGTAGAGACAGTATTTAGCTGCAGAATCCTTACAGACCCACACATGCCTCCCTGCTCTGCGGGCTTATTTGTTAGGGCTAGAGTTACTCCCTTTTCAGGGCCCTAGTTTTGACACTCCAATTACTTATTTGCTATGAACTTCTGGCATTGAAAAGTACACTCGTCTGTCTGCCTGTGTGGCACCTATAAAATGTTTGACCGTTACGTTGTAGCCAACAACCTCACGCAGAGCTGAATGGAGCCACGCAACGGCGCGCTCAAGGAGTACTGCTCACGCAAATGTTTCTGGATTCAGCCTGACACCTGGGAAATTATAGGGTAAGGAATCTGCAGCTAGATATTGTCTCTACCAGATAATGCATTACTGAAGGTAAGTAACTTGTTCTTTAGACATTCATTAGCTGTCATTTCCTTCTCTGCTGGACAGGTGAAGTAAGATAGCTGGTACGGTCCCATAGATGGGAACTGGATAACGGAATAACATGCAAACATTACTCTCCAGCCCTTTAAAGTCCACGTAGGCACTAGGGAGTGAAAAGCTACTGTTGAATGTGTTGCGCTTCCAGTACCCTGGGCCAGAGCCGGTAAATAGGTCATAAACTCATCCCTTTAATTTCTAGGTAGTCTGGGTAAGGGAGAATAACAATTATTAAAGCCCTGTCCATCTGCCTTTTTATGATAGAAAGAAGGTGTTGGACGATGCTCTGGACAGTGCTTTGGACACTGAAAAGTTGCAATTTGATTTAACTGAAATATGAGTTCAGTGTTTTTCTGTTTACTCTGGATTAGAAGCGAAAAGCAAAATGTGAACCTCGAAATGCCTGATGCAAAAAAAAAGAAACTCAGCCATTCAGGTTTGGTTATTCATTCAAATTTTCGTTCCAGAACTGATTCATGAACCAAATTAGCAGCATAGAATTTAAACGTTCTAATGCTAATATTTGTAAAACAGCTTAATGTACTTATGGAAAATCCTAAAGGAAAACATCAGAGAGTCTTCCAGAGTTATTTTGCAGGGCGTGACATGACTGCAAGAAGCATCAGAAGATCTTTCTTAGCGGTGGGTTTCAGGTCTGGGCTCTAACTACAGAGATGCTGTTTCTTATTGAAGATTGCTATACATACTCTGTTTGCTAGGAAGTGACTTACTGAACTTCTCTGGAAATAGAAAATAGGTCAATAGCCATGCAACATTCTCTGCTCTGATAGGATAGCAAAACTTGAGAGATACATCCAAATCTCACCACCTTGTGCCTTGATATTGAATAGTTGATGCAAAGTTCAATCTAATATTGAATATAATATGGAAGATGCTTGATAAGTAAAATGTATTTTTATATAATTTTCTAGTTTCCAGTTTCGTATTGATGACTGCATCAAACAGATGTCTGAAATTCTGTGCCACGTTAAAGGAACAGGGAATGTCCCAGCCAGTGCCCGGAATACTGTTGCACAAGATGCAGACAATGTGTTGCGACCCCTCATGGACTTCCTTGATGGAAAGTAAGTATAGAAGATTAGTCACTGCATTATTTTCACTGCATAGAAGGTGTGGGGAAACTCTAATTTGGTTCTATACCATCATAGCTAATTTTAAACAGAAGCAGTTCTTAATTGTTAAGCACAAACTTGTTGTCAAGTAAATTGCTCACTCAGTTTATGCCATGATGTTAATTTTAACCCCAAACCTAACCATATTCCTGAACCCAAACTCTATATCTACATATAAACCTAAACCGTAATCTGAATAATATTTTGAAGCTTTGCCTTTTGTCAACTTTGCTGTATCTGAACTTCAGTAGCATACATTTTATATGCTTTGAAAGAGATGCTTTTAATGATGGGCCAGTGAGGTTTGTTATTGTTCTTGTACGGTACTCAGCTGCAAATGTGTTGTGTTTTGAGATGTCAGGTCTTTAGTAGTAAGGTAGGCACATTGTCACAAGACAGATACTGTCCTCTATTGAAACATCCTTCAAAGTACACAATCTCATGAAAGATGATGTCCTCCATTGAAACATCCGTCCACGTTCAGAAATGAATTTCCGTGCAATAAGATTTATTTTTTAATTCTAATTCAGTCTTTATTTTTAATGAGCTGCTTTCGTAGATGATAGATTGTCACTTTTCTAGCATGTTTTCTTGTGTACACCATTTTTAGATAAACACAGCTCAGTATATTGTTTTACAACTTAGTTTTGGTTTCTGTATGTTTCTGCAGAGTTGTGGTCAGGGGGTGCCATGGATACTTAAAGTTGAATATGGGTGTTGCTGTAGTAATACCTCATTGTGTATTATGGTCTCTGTATGGGTTGACCTCTATAGCCCCCTTATGTCACATCATTTCATTACTGTTCAATCTTGAGGAGTGCAGTGAGGCATTTCCGAGGTTCACTGCCCTGCATTTCAGGTGTTTTAGTGGCTCTGCACAATACATGGCTCCAGTTTAGAGTAGCTCTAGCAAAGTGTCCCTTTATGCACAGTTACCATACTCGAGGGTGCCATAGGCACCCTCGAACATTAGGCCCGGGCTTTCAGGAGTGCTGGACTGGACCAGATGCCCTGTAGGCTGCCCTGTAGACTGCCCTATAGACTCCGGCTGTCTTTCTTTTTTCCCTCTTTACTTATTCCTTCTGTCTATTCTGTCCTGCTGTTTTCACTCCACTGTCTTGTGGGTTTTTGAACCTCAATGTTCCGTTTATTCCATTTAGGTTGGTTACCTGTTTGTATTCGACCCCAGGGGTCGGGCTATCTCCTGCAAAGACTGAATGGCCTGTGCTTGATATCATGAGACGCGGCTGGCCCCAAGGGGTTGTAGGCGAAACGCTGTGTACAACAGGACTGAGTGGGTGGCCTTCTAAAGCTTTTCTTGTGCTATCCAGTAACGCGGCCGGCCCTGAGTGGGTTGTAGGCTCAACGCTGTGTGACATTCAGTCCTTTGCCTGCTGCTTGTTCTGGAAAATAAAAAACGATTTGAAACAAAATTTGAAGAGGGTGGGCATGCCCAGTACCTCTCCCATAACGTTGAACCATCATTGTGAGGCTCTAGCACTTCACTTTGTGAAGAAACAGAAGTTGATCTATCAGGGCTTCCCTACAGAGACCATTCCGATTGAGGAAATTGGGCCTGCAGGGGCGGGTATTAGGGCGGACAATTTTCTGTCAGCCTTTCCTCTGCTATCGCTCGTGGAGTTTGAGGCCTTAAGTGCGAAAATTAAGTCAGGCTCTCCAGCTGACCCGGTGTCATCGACTTACTTCCGCAAGCTCCAACCACTTATTTCTCCTGTGGCTCTAGAATTGGTCAACTTGCTAGCTAGCCTCCGTCCCTAGGGCATGGAAGCAGGCAAAAGTCATCCCGTTGTTAAAATAACCATAATTAGATCCAGATGATCCTGGCAATTACCGCCCCATATCCCAGCTCCCCTTTATGGCGAAAGTGATGGAGGCACACTTAAATTCCATCTTGTCTAAACACATTGATGAGCATAACATATTTTACCCCTCTCAACACGGGTTTTGCCCCCGTCATAGTACTGAGTCAGCCCTTCTGGCAGTTACGGAATCTATCCGGAGCCGGCTAGATGTAGGAGACTCTGCGGCCTTGGTCCTTTTAGACCTAAGTGCCGCTTTCAAAAGGTGTCCCATGCGATCGCCTTTGGGTGGCTGGAATCAGGGATGATGCCCTGGAGCGGATTTGTTCTTTCCTTGCTGGACGATCTTTCCAAGTGTCAGTGCCTCCTTTTCATTCTCAGGATCATGCTCTGTGTCATGGGGTGCCTCAAGGCTCGATTCTGAGCCAGCTGCTATTTAATCTGTATGTGAGACCTTTGGCGGAGGTGGCCAGAGACAGGGGGCTGTCCTTGGTGTTGTATGCAGACGACACCCAGTTGGTGATTGCTTTTCCAAAAACTGTTGCGCCAATCTAGAGAAGTTCAAGGAGGATTTGTCGATTATCTCGGCCTGGATGAAGGCTAATTGTATTCAATTAAATGCCAGTAAATCCGAGATTCTACTGTACGGGAAGGACCAGGAGCTTTGGTCAGAGCAGTGTGGCCCGATCTTCTCAAACCCGCTCCATCACCTAATGAGACAGTGAAAAACCTTGGTGTCTGGTTCGACAATGGACTAACATTCGAGAAACAGACAAGAGCTGTTACCGCTGTTTGTTTTGGGCTCCTGAGAGGATTGAGGCCCTTGCTTGGTTTTTTCCCTCCCAGAGTGCGTCAAACCATCCATCTGAAAGAAAGAGGTTAGTATTAGATTCCTTACCTTAGAATATCCCCAGGCGTCAGACTGTCTCCGGAAACTTTTGCGTAGCAGTACCACTGCGTGTCGGTAGGCGTCATCTGCAGCTCCGCTACCGTCGTCGGCAACATCATCCCAGCGAGAACGACTTAGACGCCGCCCTCGCGCGCTGACGTCAGTTCTTCTTTTTTCCATGCCAGCAAGCGCAGATCTGGAAAAAGTGGTACCCCTTAGTCAATTTTAGACTAAACTTTTTCGATCATTTTTGATCCTATTCGAAGTCTAATGACTCCGACTGTGCCGGTAGGGATGCCCGGGTTTAAGCCCTGCTCCGACTGCGACCGACTGATGTCGGTAACGGACCCCCTTCGCCGGTGTCTTCATTGCCTGGGCCTCGACCACGACAACAAGGCCTGCTCCGACTGCCGGGCCCTGACGTCTACAGCTAGGCGGGACCGCAAGTGACTCGAGCTCCGGCAGTCGGCCCGTGCCGTTCGAGGTCCCGGTCCGCGAGGAGGTCGAGGGACCGGTCGCGGGGTCGGAACCACCATAGCTCCGGGAGTCGTCCTCGGTCTTCGGGATCAAAGTCCTCAGATAAGCACAAGAATTCGAAGAGACGTCATCGGTCTTCCGAGTCCCCCCCGATGCTCGGGTGATGCAGCCTGCTTCATACCCGTCGGTCCCTGGGCAGTTGGTCCAGCGGCCCCTGCTGGGGGCCCCAGCAGGTCAGGAGCTTCGGCCTCAACGCCGCCGGGTGCTTCGGTCCCGACGCCGCCAGTGACTTCGGTCCCGGCGCCGCAGGCCCCCACAGGATCCGGGTCCGGATCCGGGTCGTCGCCGGTCGACCTTATGACCTCGCCGGCGCCGGCCCCCAGGGTGTCGCCCCGCTGCTGCCTCCGGGTGGCGCCGTCCCCGATCCCTCCCTCGATTTGAGTTCGGCACTGGAACGGCGCCGTTCTCGACGCAGATGGGAGATTTCTACTTCTATGACCCGACCCCATCCTTTGGTCCTGAGTCTCAGGTGATGGGTGGCGAGGCGGATTGGGAGGGGTCTGAGCACCCTCTGGCACAGGAGTGCCGGTCTTATCAGGACTGGGCAGGTGATCTAGGGGACACCAGTGGTCTGGACACCTCGCCGGACACTGGCTTTGGTTCCCCTCCTAGCGTGGCTACGGAGGAGGGGGCTGGTTACGCGGGCGGCCAAGGCCTTGGGCCTGGAGCTCCCCGTCGCGGCCGTGAGAACTAACCTCCTCATTGAGGTCCTTAAACCGCAGGCAAGCTCGGCCGAGCCTCTGCTGCCGTTTAATGAGGCCTTGTCTGACGTTCTTCTGGGCACTTGGTCCAAGCCCGCTACAGGTCAGCCTGTAGATAGGATCGTGGTCAGACGCCACCGCCCGGCTCCGGGCGACCCTTGCTTCCTGTCCACCCACCCCACCCCCGAGAGCCTGATCATCCAGGCCTCTAACTCCCAGACCGCTTTCCTGACGGCTCCCCCCGATCGGGAATCCAAGAGGTACGAGCAATACGGGGAAAAGGTATTCTCATCCCTGAGTTTAGGGCTGCGGTCTGTCAACACCGCGTGCCTCTTGGGCCTTTACACACTGTGGGACACGGTCACGGACGTCCTGCCACAATGTCCGGTGGAGGTCCAGACTAAACTCATCCAAGCCCTTGCAGAGGGTTGAGATGCAGCACGGTACTCCATCCGGTGTGGGCTGGATACCACAGACTCACTAGGCAGAGCGATGGTAACGACGGTGGCGATTCGTCCCCACGCCTGGTTGAGGTCCGCCAACTTTTCGGCTGATGTCCAAAACACCCTTATGGACATGCCGTTTGATTGCCTTCGCCTCTTTGGCGACAAAGCATACCATGCGCTTGAGCGCTTTAAGGACTCCAGGGCTACGGCCAAGTCCTTGGGACTCTCTGCCCTGCGCCAGCAAACGGCTGCTTTTCGCTCCTTTCGTGGCCAAGGAAGGGGCACCCCACACGTCCTGCCATCCACGGACCGCAAACTACCGTCCAGCGCGGTGGTGGACGTGGAAACCGCCGTGGCGGCGGTCGGGGACAATGGCGAGGCCAGTCCACACCTGCCCCTGCAGCATCTGCCTCAAAGCCCTCCTAGTCCGAGCTTTCAGGCCCATGTGATGTCAGTGGGGGGGCAGGTTTCGCCAGCACCACCTCCACTGGCGCACTGTCACATCGGACAGGTGGGTGCTGCAAATCGTCCGAAGGGGCTACGCCCTCCGCTTCGAGGCGACCCCTCCATCCATGCCACCACAGTACCACCGCGTGTCGGGGATCACTTGACACTTCTACGAGAGGAAGTTACGGCCCTCTTGGCCAAGCGGGCCATCGAGCGCGTTCCTGGGCCAGAAGTAGGGTGTGGTTGTTACTCCCACTACTTTCTGGTACCCAAGATGGGCAAAGGGGGTCTACGCCCTATCTTGGACCTGCGGAACATCAACGGCTTCCTCCGGCAGGAGAAGTTCAAGATGCTGACACTTGCTCAGGTCCTAGCTGCCCTAGACCCAGGAGACTGGATGGTAGCGTTGGACTTGCAGGACGCTTATTTTCATATCCCAGTCCTGCCAGTCCACCGGCGTTACCTCCGGTTCACAGTAGGCCACGAGCTCCTCTTCGGCCTTACCTGCGCCCCACGGGCGTTCACGAAAGTGATGGCGGTGGTCGCAGCTCATCTGCGCAGGTTAAGGGTTTTAGTCTTCCCCTACCTCGACGACTGGTTGTCGAAGGCGGGCTCGAGCCAGACAGTCGTCAGCCACCTCCAGACTACGGCCGACCTCCTGCACCTGCTGGGGTTCTCCATCAATGTGCCAAAGTCGCACCTGTGTCCCTCTCAGAAGCTCCACTTCATCAGAGCGGTTCTGGACTCTGCGCAGTTTCGGGTTTATCCTCCTGAGCAGTGGGTTCGGGATATTCAGGCTCTGATTCCGACCTTTCAGCTTTTATCCCGAGTCTCGGTCAGGTTGACGCTGCGGCTTCTGGGGCTGATGGCCTCCTGCATCCTTCTGGTGCATCACGCCAGGTGGCGGATGCGGGCTCTGCAGTGGGACCTGAAGTTTCAGTGGGCCCAGCATCAGGGCAACTTGTCCGACCATGTCTTGATCTCGGAGGGCACTGCAAGACAGTTGCAGTGGTGACTCACCGACCGCGATTGGGTCAGCTGCAGATCCCTCTACCAACCCCAACCAGAGCACGTAGTTGTGACGGACGCGTCCCTCCAGGGCTGGGTAGGCCACATGGGAGAGGCGGAGATCAGAGGCCTCTGGTCTCCGGTGGAGTCCTGGCTCCAAATCAACCTTCTGGAGCTGTGGGCGATCCGGCTTGCAATGAAGGAATTCCTCCCCTCTGTCCGGGGGAGTGTAGTGCAGGTGTTCACGGACACCACCACCGCCATGTGGTACTGCAACAAACAGAGCGGGGTGGGGTCGTGGACCCTGTAGGAAGATGGATACCTGACTATGGTTACCCCCAACTTTTTGCCTGGTGTTTTGCTGGTTTTCCGACTTAGTTGACCTGGGACCCTGCTATTCAGGGCCCCAGGCCTACTGATCTCTCTGTAAAATGGATTCCATGTACCTTAGGTACATATCTAATTGGTACTGGGCCACCCTATCAGACCCTGTAACTCAGGGCATAGGTGTACCCAGGGCCTACCAGGGGCTGCAGCATGTATTATGCCACCCCTGACTGGCCATCTAAATCTGACACAACTGGCTGCACGACAGCTGGGGCAAGGTGGTGTAATCATCCTTTGCTTTAGATATAGTATACCTATATCTAACCCTAAAATGGACACACAGATTCCTATCAGTCACTCCTATGGCAGGCCTTGACAATCCTGAAGGCAGGTCGCCCAATGGATGACCACAAACTGTCTACAGCTCAACGGCGGAAAAACAGAGGTGCTCCTCCTCGGCAAAAACACCAGCCTTTGGAATGAGCACTGGTGGCCGTCCTCCCTCGGTACCATCCCTCCCCCCAAAACCGTTGTGAAAAACCTGGGTGTATGGATGGACGACTCACTCAACTTTCAAGCCCACACCAAGAAAGTTGCTGGCACCTGCATTGGCTTACTGAGAAGCCTCAGCCACATACTAGGCTTCTTTGACGCAAAGACCCGACAGCTCATCATCCAAGCCACCATACTCTCGCGTCTAGACTACGCCAATGTACTCCTTCTCGGCGCCAACAAATGTGAGCTAGCACGACTCCAACGCGTGCAGAACTCGGCCGCTAGAACTCTGATCGGCCTGCCCCGCAGATGTTCAGCCAGAGCAACCATCAGGAATTTGCACTGGCTCCCGGTTGACTCCAGAATCAAGTTTAAGACCCTCATCATGACCTTCAAAATTCTCAAACTTGACACTCCCCCTCTGCTTCAACCCCTTCTCACTCCCTATGCGCCGTCACGGAACCTAAGATCTTCCAACCAAAACCTCCTCTGTGTCCCACGCATAAAACTCTCCCGCATGGGCGGACGCTCCTTTAGGTTCCTGGGACCCAAGATGTGGAACGAACTCCCACATCATATTCGCGCGCTGGACAACCTTTCTGCCTTCCGAAAGGCAGTGAAAACTTATCTTTTCCCTTGTCTCTAAACCCGCCTCTGCCCTTAGGCCTTCTTGCTCAGGATCGGATCTAGGTTTCAGCGCCGGGACGCCTCATTGCCGAGGCAGCTGTAGCGCTTCAACAAAACATTAAGATAAGATAAGATAAGAGTGCTTGGAATCTTGAGAGATGGTGCTCTGGCATGAGCTGAGCCCGTTTGCAGCTTGCGGAACCAAGTCCTAATAGCTGTTCCATGATAACGTATACCATATACTCTTAAGTGTATTATAATCCTCGCGGTTATATGCCAACTCTGGTATCGCTTTATCAAAACATGTCGAGTAAGGTGTCATACGAATTAGAATACTAACCCCTCGCCAATTCTGGCGACGGGGTTAGCATTCCACCTTTCTAGAGGAACACAACATGTATGTAACTGTGAACCCCGGTTAAAGTTAACTCAAGCCTCAGCATCACAAAATGGATGCTGCCACCACAGACACAAGTCTGACCTCCTGCTGCTGGGAGTCCTTCCAGCGAGGGAGGCTTGGACAAAGGGTTTCCTGTCAAGGGTGGTGCAAGCACCATCCCAGAGAGGGTTTTGTGTATCCTGGGTAGGCAGGGCTTTAGTGGAAGGTGACTGCAAGTGGCATTCCGGTGCTCACTATGCATCTGCCGGCTAGAACCAGTTCCAGGGGCACACCAGCCCCTGAGCTGGGGAAAGTCCGGCATGTAACCACCCCCCTTCCTGGTCCCACCCATGGGCAGGACCTAGTCGCGTGCCAGCCCCTTTTCCTAGTATAAAGATAGGAGCGGGCCTCCTTCCAAATTAGATCATCTTTGAATCCTGAAACTACTTTCTACGAAAGGAACTCTCGACTTCTTCTCAAGATTTCTCCCTTGTGGCTAAGGAGTAGTCACGCTGCACCCGCAGGCACCATCCAAGAACACTGCGGTTTGCTGCACGTCCTTCCTCCGGAATCCGACTGACCAGCACAACGAGACCCGGCTTCCCTGGCACCTCTGACCTCTACCCACATCGTCAGCTCAGCTGAGATCCGTGGGTGCGATGAGACCTCGAGGGACCGGCCATCTTCAAGACTGCACGACGCTTGCCCAGCACGACCGCCGAGGGATCCTCGAGTGAGTGCTTTGGGGTTTGAGAAGCCCCAACCCTGAGCAGCTCCAGCACCGAAGTTCAGCCTCCACGAGATCTGTGTGGGGCCCTTCTGCTCTTTACTGCTCACCGCGTTGTCTGGCTACTAGCCCGCTGGCTTGTGGCCTTCCCGACGACGAACGATGACATCAACACCGCTGGTCTGGTTGCTCTAGACTGGCCCTTGCTCCCCTCCAAAAGAGGAGCACCCCGGACCCTCCTGGTCCACTCCAGACGCCATTTTGAGTCCACCGCGTGGGCTTGCAATCGCCAAGACTTGTTGCCCCAATCCTGGGTCCAGCGACGTCGACAGCAGATATCATCGTGGGACAGCTCGCACCTCCATCCTGGTCGCCGACAACGCCTCCTGGTCCGTGAGACTGCAGAGCCCAGCGTCGCCCACTCACCTGGTCGAGGTGACTCCATCCGGTGCCATCCTGGTGCCCATCTAATCACTGGCTAGTGATTCAGAACTTGGTCCCCTCTGCTTACAGGTGTCTTCCATCTCCGATCCAGGCTTGGATCCATCCGAATCTCTTCACTGGTCGCCTGCCAGCAACTTCTTCTTTCAGGCTCCATAGACTGCAACGAGGATTCCCAACGTCTTTCCAGACCTATGCATCCGCAGCCCCTGGGCTAGGTAAACTCAGCATTTCGGTGCTCCAGCATAGCTTTGCTATCCAAGGGTCCAGATCCTTTTTCGTTTCAGCTTTACCTAGTCGGAGTCGTCGGATATCACTAACTTTACAAAATCTAGCATCCATAGACTTTGTCCCGCATCCCGCGTGAGAGTGCACACTCTGCACCCGATCTCCCTAGGCCTCCTGCTAGTAATCTGAAGGTTCAGTAGTCAAGTCCTAGCGATCCTAAAGCCTATTAGAGTAGTATTTACCTGCTAGTAATTTCGCATTCCACTTTTAGAGTATATGGTTTTTCGTGCCCCTCGGGCATTTGCGTAAATTGTGCGACTTTGTGTATTTTCTTAAGAGCTTTGTATTGTGCTTAGCGCCCTGTCCTCATAAAGAGTCCAGGGCTGTTGTGTTCTAAATAAATATACTTATTTTCATAACAACTTGTGTGGTGTCCTTTCACTTGGTGTTCAAGGGGTATATGTGATGGTATAACAGCTGGCTTAACACGCCCTCTAGAGTCTAGCCTAAAGACTGCTCTTGTCCATGCTACTAGGATAGCTGGTCTATGGTTGACTTACAACCAATCATCAATAAGGGTCGTTTGGAATGATACACAGTGATCACTAGAATAGTGAGCACTACATATCAGGCCAACTTCTCACATTGGTGAGCAGCGGTTGGGATTTGAGCTTGCTGTTGTTTTACCACACGTATCCTAAGAATATCATTGTGAAAGATCACATAAGTACCCAGGTACATATAACTTAGCTTAGAATACTCTGAGTTCTACTGAACCAGCTGTTGTAGTACAACAGGGCCTAGCACACCCTGACTGAGAGCTGGAAGAACGCCGAACTCAGCGCTCTACTAAAGAAACCAACAGCGGACCCCACCGAACTCAAGAATTACCGCCCCATCTCGCTCCTCCCGTTTCCAGCCAAAGTCATCGAGAAGACAGTCAACAAGCAGCTGGCCGCCTTCCTCGAGACGAATGGATCCCTCGACCCCTCACAGTCAGGCTTCCGAGCCAACCACAGCACCGAGACCGCCCTCATCGCTGCCACCGACGACATCCGAGCCCTGCTGGACAACGGAGAAACAGCGGCCCTCATCCTCCTAGACCTCTCCGCAGCATTCAACACTGTCTGCCACCGCACCCTAGTGCAGCGCCTCAGCAACGTTGGGATCCAAGAGAAGGCACTGGAATGGATCATCTCCTTCCTCGACGGAAGGACACAGAGAGTCCGCCTGCCACCGTACAAGTCAGAGGCCACCGAAGTCATCTGCGGCGTCCCTCAAGGGTCCTCGCTCAGCCCCACCCTCTTCAACGTCTACATGAGCCCCCTGGCGGCCATCACACGCCAACACGGCCTCAACATCATCTCCTACGCCGACGACACCCAGCTCATCCTCTCCCTGACCAACGACCCCGCCACCGCCAGAGCCAACCTACACGAAGGGATGAAAGACGTAGCCGAGTGGATGACGACCAGCCGCCTGAAACTGAACTCAGACAAGACGGAAGTCCTCATCCTGGGCTCCTCGACCTCCGCCTGGGGCGACTCCTGGTGGCCCCCCGCCCTGGGCACCGCACCCAAACCGACAGACCACACACGCAACCTGGGCTTCATCCTGGACTCCTCCCTCTCCATGACCAGACAAGTCAACGCCGTCTCCTCGTCCTGCTTCAATACCCTGCGCATGATACGGAAGATCTTCCGGTGGATCCCCACCGAGACCAGGAAGACGGTCACCCAGGCCCTCGTCACCAGCCGACTGGACTACGGCAACGCCCTCTACGCCGGAACCACCGCCAAGCTCCAGAAGAGACTCCAGCGGATCCACAGCCAGACTCATCCTCGACATCCCCCGACGCAGCCACATCTCCGGACATCTGAGAGACCTGCACTGGCTCCCCGTCAACAAGAGAATCACCTTCCGCCTCCTCACCCACGCACACAAAGCCCTACACGACCAAGGCCCGAGTTACCTCAACAACCGCCTCAACTTCTAACGCTCCCAAACGCCACCTCCGATCGACCAACCACGCCCTCGCCGTCGTCCCCCGCATCCGAAGAGCGACAACAGGAGGAAGATCCTTCTCCTACCTGGCCGCCAAGACCTGGAACTCCCTCCCGGCCGTCCTGCGCCTGACCCAAGACCAACTCTCCTTTAGGAAGAAGCTCAAGACCTGGCTGTTCGAGCAGTAGCGGATCCCCCCCCCAAGCGCCTTGAGACCCTCCGGGTAAGTAGCGCGCTTTATAAATGTCTTTGAATTGAATTGAATTGAATTGACTACAACTCTTAGCAAGGGATCAGTAGGCAAACAAACAGTGTAGGTAGGTGCATCACTTACACCACACTAGAAGCATGTCGGACAAAGGAGGGAACTCAGAAGCCCCCCTTGTGTCAGTGGACCCTCCACAGGTCACTTCACGATAGGCTGCTCTTAGCTTCCAGGAGATGAGACAAATCTGTACATCCAGGAAGCTAAAACAGGGTTCTAACCCTACCATTCCTTTTCTGATTGGTCTCTTAGAGACTTATGATGCCATGAGGACTGCCAACACAGATCCTTCTCATCCAGATGGGAATATGCCCCCCTTAGAGGGAACCACTGGTGACCCTGACCTCCACCTCCAGGCAGCAGATGATGCAGAGGAGGAGGAGGAAGAGGAGTTGTCAGAGGATGAGGCAGACAAAGGTCAGGTAGAAGTCAGTAGACTCACTAGGACCAACTTAAGTAGGCATGAGAATGGATTTGGGGGACCCCCAGGGCCACTCTCAGGCAGACTTAACATTGGGAATGGTCGAGTTAGGTCTCTATCCAGAGGCTCTAACAGATCCATTCGAACCAATGGCTCTCAGACCTCTTCTCACAGAGGGATGACATCCCCTCAGAGGAGAGAGCATGAAGCAAAAATGAATGAAGTCAATCTGAGGATTGAAAGGGAAGAACTTGCCCTGGCCAAAGAGAGACTTGCCTGTGCTAGAGAGCAGAAATTGTGTGGGGCAGACCCCACTGGTGGCAGCATTCTCCCAAGAGAAAAAGACATGAGTTTACACACTAGACACCTGAGTAAGATAGTGCCCCCCTTTAAATAAGGGGATGACATCCACAAATGGATGACTGCTTTGGAGAGGGCCTGCACTGTACAGTGTGTCCCCCGGAGTCAGTGGGCAGCTATCTTGTGGCTCTCCTTTGAAGGCAAAGGTAGAGATAAGCTCCTCACTACTAGAGCTGAGGATGCTAACAATTACCAAGTCCTGAAGAATACACTGGTTGATGGGTTTGGCTTAACAACTGAACAGTACAGGTTGATGTTCAGAGACACCCAGAAAACTCAGTCTCAGGATTGGGCTGACTTTGTTGATTGTGCCACTAAGGCTTTTGAAGGCTGGCTACTGGGAAGTAAGGTTACTGATTTTAAAGGATTGTACAATCTAATTATGAGAGAGCAAATCTTAAGTAATTGTCAGAACCAGTTATTACACCAGCACCTGGTAGACTCTGATCTGACCTCTCCACAAGAATTGGGTAAGAGGGCAGACAAATGGGTCAGATCCAGAATTAGGCCTAAAAACCAGGGTGGTGACCAAAAGAAGGAATCAACCAAGCCTCAAGAGAAGGGTGGGAATAAATCTTCTAATCAAACCACATCACGGCCCCAAAACTCCTCTGATAAGGGTGGGTCCCAGACTTCTCCCAAAACCCAAAAGAAACCTTATTGTCATACCTGCAAACAGGTAGGCCATTATAAAAGTGACAGTAGTTGCCCAAAGGCCAACAACAATAAGGAGAACATACCCCCAAATAAAGCTTCCCAGCCTCCTGTTACTACTAGTAGTAATCCCCCAGGTGGTGGGAGTGCCCCCAAAAATCTGGGTGCATTTTCTTTGGGAGTGCCTGGGGACTCTGGCCTAACCAGGTCCCCTGACTTAGATACTCTTGTCTGTGAGACTGGCATGGGTTTGCCAACTTCACCGCCTGTCCCAACACTTTGGGCAGGTACAGACAGGAGCTCCTCATCAATGGTTCAAATGTTGAGGCCTACAGAGACACAGGGGCTAGCATCACCATGGTGACTGAGAGCCTAGTCCCCTCAAGGCAACTTATACCTGGTGCCACATACCAGGTAGTGAACATTGATGGAGTGCAGAGAGATCATCCCATAGCAGTGGTAAATCTCAGCTGGGGAGGTGTCACCGGCCACAAGAGAGTGGCAGTGTAAACAAACTTGCCTGTAGATTGCCTACTGGGGAATGATTTAGAGATCTCAGCCTGGGCTGAGGTAGAGCAAGAAACCCATTTGAAAATGGTAAACCTCCATGGTAAGGTTAGTGGGGCAGTGATAACCACAGCCCCAGTCCAAGATGTCCTCCCTGAACAGGTCAGGAGGGCTGTGCCAGTCACAGCCCTATCCCAAAAAGATGCCTTTCCTGAACAGGTTGGCAAGGCTGTGATGGTCACAGCCCATACCCAAACTGAGTCCCTTCCTGAAAAGGTTGGTGGAGTTGTGATGGCCACAGCTCAAACTCAGACAGATAATAGTGTGGTGAAGCCTGAAACTATGGATCACTCCACTCAGATAGAGAGCATTGAGGAGGAAGAGAAATCTCCCTCCCACCGGACTGTAGGAAAGGATCAGCCTCCTCAGGGAACTAATCTGACCCCTTGTGAAGGAACTGCCCCAGAGGTAGTCAGGCCTAGCCTGGCAGAACCTCTGATGTCAGTGGACCCTTCCAAGGTGGGACCCAGTCTGGAGCAGGTAACCTGCCCCTCTCTACCCTGCCTCAGTCAGCCCAGGGCCGTAGAGGTCAGGGAGGCCAGTGGTGGACCCCAAAGGGCCCCCTGTCCAAAAGAACTCCCCAATCAGCAGATTAGGGTCACTGAAGCTATTAGACCTAGCCCAGTGAAAATAAAACAAACTCCTGAGGGATCCCCCTTAAAATTAGCTGGGGAACTCCCACAGCTGGACACTGTTGGGCACAGCCAAACCTGGGGCCTAAAAACCCCAAACCTGACCTGTCCCTCCAGTAAGCCAAACAGAGGGACTCAGCCTCCAGCTTTAGGCAGCCAGAGGTTGACCCTGAGAGCTCATAGCAACTCAGTCATGGAAAGAAAGGCAGATTTGGGGAGTAGTGATTGGAGGAAGTTGAGCCCAAAAGTAGTGGAGTCTCACCTCAGTACTCCATCCCAGCACCAGCCTTTTACTTTGCCAAAACACCCCACAGGTAGTGATTCCCTATGGTGGAGACCCTCAGATACCCTTAGGGTGAGGGATTGCTTAGTGGACCATGATACAGGGGGTAACCATGCCAGTGCATGTACCACCTCATATGGCCACTCAGGCAATATAGGCTTACCTGGCCAAGGATAGCCATATCTCCTTTCGTTTGGGGGGGGGGGGGGGGGGGGGGTAGGAAGGTGGATACCTGACTATGGTTACCCCCAACTTTTTTGCCTGGTGTTTTGCTGGTTTTCCGACTTAGTTGACCTGGGACCCTGCTATTCAGGGCCCCAGGCCTACTGCTCTCTCTGTAAAATGGATTCCATGTACCTTAGGTACATATCTAATTGGTACTGGGCCACCTTATCAGACCCTGTAACTCAGGGCATAGGTGTACCCAGGGCCTACCAGGGGCTGCAGCATGTATTATGCCACCCCTGGCTGGCCATCTAAATCTGACACAACTGGCTGCACAACAGCTGGGGCAAGGTGGTGTAATCACCCTTTGCTTTAGATATAGTATACCTATATCTAACCCTAAAATGGACACACAGATTCCTATCAGTCACTCCTATGGCAGGCCTTGACAATCCTGAAGGCAGAGTGCTTGGAATTGTGTGAGATGGTGCTCTGGCATGAGCTGAGCCCGTTTGCAGCTTGCGGAACCAAGTCCTAATAGCTGTTCCATGATAACGCATACCATATACTCTTAAGTGCATTATAATCCTCGCGGTTATATGCCAACTCTGGTATCGCTTTATCAAAACATGTCGAGTAAGGTGTCATACGAATTGGAATACTAACCCCTCGCCAATTCTGGCGACGGGGTTAGCATTCCATCCTTCTAGAGGGACACGACATGTATGTAACTGTGAACCCCGGTTAAAGTTAACTCAAGCCTCAGCATCACAAAATGGATGCTGCCACCACAGACACAAGTCTGACCTCCTGCTGCTGGGAGTCCTTCCAGCGAGGGAGGCTTGGACAAAGGGTTTCCTGTCAGGGGCGGTGCTAGCACCATCCCAGACAGGGTTTTGTGTATCCTGGGTAGGCAGGGCTTTAGAGGAATCTTCTCAAGATTTCTCCCTTGTGGCTAAGGAGTAGTCACCCTGCACCCGCAGGCACCATCCAAGAACACTGCGGTTTGCTGCACATCCTTCCTCCGGAATCCGACTGACCAGCACGACGAGACCCGGCTTCCCTGGCACCTCTGACCTCTACCCACATCGTCAGCTCAGCTGAGATCCGTGGGTGCGACGAGACCTCGAGGGACCGGCCATCTTCAAGACTACACAACGCTTGCCCAGCACGACCGCCGAGGGATCCTCGAGTGAGTGCTTTGGGGTTTGAGAAGCCCCAACCCTGAGCAGCTCCAGCACCGAAGTTCAGCCTCCCAGCCTCCACGAGATCTGGGTGGGGCCCTTCTGCTCTTTGCTGCTCACCGCGTTGTCTGGCTACTAGCCCGCTGGCTTGTGGCCTTCCCGACGACGAACGACGACATCAACACCGCTGGTCTGGTTGCTCCAGACTGGCCCTTGCTCCCCTCCAAAAGAGGAGCACCCCAGACCCTCCTGGTCCACTCCAGACGCCATTTTGAGTCCACCGCGTGGGCTTGCATTTGCCAAGACTTGTTGCCCCAATCCTGGGTCCAGCGACATTGACAGCAGATATCATCGTGGGACAGCTCGCACCTCCATCCTGGTCGCCGACAACGCCTCCTGGTCCGTGAGACTGCAGAGCCCAGCGTCGCCCATTCACCTGGTCGAGGTGACTCCATCCGGTTCCATCCTGGTGCCCATCTAATCACTGGCTAGTGATTCAGAACTTGGTCCCCTCTGCTTACAGGTGTCTTCCATCTCCGATCCAGGCTTGGATCCATCCGAATCTCTTCACTGGTCGCCTGCCAGCAACTTCTTCTTTCAGGCTCCATAGACTGCAACGAGGATTCCCGACGTCTTTCCAGACCTATGCATCCGCAGCCCCTGGGCTAGGTAAACTCAGCATTTCGGTGCTCCAGCATAGCTTTGCTATCCAAGGGTCCAGATCCTTTTTCGTTTCAGCTCTACCTAGTCGGAGTCATCCGATATCACTAACTTTACGAAATCTAGCATCCATAGACTTTGTCCCTCATCCCGCGTGAGAGTGCACACTCTGCACCCGATCTCCCTAGGCCTCCTGCTAGTAATCTGAAGGTTCAGTAGTCAAGTCCTAGCGATCCTAAAGCCTATTAGAGTAGTACTTACCTGCTAGTAATTTCGCATTCCACTTTTAGAGTATATGGTTTTTCGTGCCCCTCGGGCATTTGCGTAAATTGTGCGACTTTGTGTATTTTCTTAAGAGCTTTGTATTGTGCTTAGCGCCGTGTCCTCATAAAGAGTCCAGGGCTGTTGTGTTCTAAATAAATATACTTATTTTCATAACAACTTGTGTGGTGTCCTTTCACTTGGTGTTCAAGGGGTATATGTGATGGTATAACAGCTGGCTTAACACGCCCTCTAGAATCTAGCCTAAAGACTGCTCTTGTCCATGCTACTAGGATAGCTGGTCTATGGTTGACTTACAACCAATCATCAATAAGGGTCGTTTGGAATGATACACAGTGATCACTAGAATAGTGAGCACTACATATCAGGCCAACTTCTCACAGACGCTATGCCAGGAGGCTCTGCGCCTCTGGCAGTGGCTGGAAGATCAGGGCACAACCCTGGTGGTTCAACACCTAGCAGGTTCCCTGAACGCCAGGGCGGACAAACTCAGCCATCGGTGCATGATGGATCACGAATGGCGTCTGAACTCGGACGTGGCGCAAGGCCTCTTTCAGTAGTGGGGAAAGCCTTAGGTAGATCTATTCGCCACAGAAGGGAATGCGCAATGTCATCAGTTCTGCGCGTTAGAATTTCCAAGGCGGCACTCGCTCGGAGACGCTTTTCAACGCGAGTGGAGTTGCGGTCTGTTGTACGCCTTTCCGCCTGTACCACTTCTGCCCAGAGTGCTGAAGAAGATCAGACGCGCTGGGCCCAAGTTATCCTTGTGGCTCCGGACTGGGCACGAAGATACTGGTATCCCGAGCTACTCAGCATGTCTGTCGATCCACCGATTCGTCTGCCTCTTCAGGAGGACCTTCTGTCGGAGCAGCAGGGTATGGTCCTCCACCTGAACCTGTCCAGTCTCCACCTCCATGCTTGGAGATTGAGCGGCGACAGTTGAGGTCATTTGACTTGCCTCCTGAAATTTGTGATGTGATTCTGGCAGCCAGGCATCCCTCCACAAAGTCGGTATATGCCTGCAGGTGGAACAAGTTTATGGCATGGTGCACAGCAAAGGCTGTGGATCCCCTTTCTGCCCCTCTTTCTGAGGTTCTACTGTTCCTTCTTTCTCTTGCCCAGCAAGGCTCTGCTCTGGGCACTATCAAGGGCTACCTTTCTGCCCTTTCCGCCTTCTTAAGGCTACCTGATCAGCCTTTCTTGTTCAAGTCCCCGGTTGTTAATAGGTTCTTGAAGGGTATCACTCATATGTTTCCCCCTGTTACTTTCGTGATGCCTCAGTGGGACTTGAACCTTGTACTTACTTTTCTGATGTGCGCTCCCTTGAGCCACTTCATAACTGTCCTCTCCGTCTTCTTACCCTTAAGACTGCTTTCCTGGTTGCCATCACCTCTGCCAGGAGAGTGAGTAAGGTCTAGGCTCTTTCATCCAAGCGTCCTTTCCTTTCTGTCCATCCGGACAAGGTTGTATTGCGGACAAGACCCTCTTTCCTGCCAAAGGTAGTCACGGCCTTCCACATCGGGCAGTCCATCACCTTGCCCACCTTCTTTCCGCCTCCGCATCCCTCTAAAGAGGAAGAGCGGCTCCACCATCTGGACCCAAAACATGCGCTCTCTTTCTATTTGGATCGCACACGCCAGTTCCGGGTGGATGACCAACTCTTTGTTGGTTATGTGGGCGCTAAGAAGGGGCGGGCGGTGCACAAACAGACCATCTCTCGGTGGGTCGTATGTGTATCAAGGCATGCTACTCCTTGGCTAAGAAGGAGCCTCCTGTTGGGCTGAGGGCCCATTCCACTCGGGCCACGGCGGCTACAACTGCCCTGGGCCAGGGAGTCCCCTTGCAGGACATCTGTCAGGCAGCTACGTGGGCCTCGCTGCACACGTTTGCAAGACACTACTGCCTGGACAGCCAAGTCCCCAGGGATGGCTTCTTTGGCCGTTCCGTCCTCCAGGACTTTCTTGTGTGATTATTGGTTCACAGACCCACCACCGGGGTTGGTATTGCTGGGGTATCTATTCTAAGTTAAGGAATCTAATACTAACCTGTTTCTTTCAGATGCACAAGTTACTTACCTTCGGTAACAATATATCTGTAAGAAACAGTAGTTAGTATTAGATTCCTTACCGCCCCACCCATCCTCCCCCGTTCTGCGAACCGATATCTAGGGTTATGGTCATCCCTTTCAGGGCCCTAGTTTCATGGCACCAGTGTTGGGTTTTATCATTGCTCTGCGTTTCTGGCACGGAAAAGCTGTGTATAAGAACTGACGTCAGCGCCAGGAGCGGCGTCTAAGTACTCCGGCGACGTCATCCCGGCGTCAACGACGACGGATGCGGAGCCGCAGACGACGCCTACCGACGCGCAGGGGTACTGCTACGCAAAAGTTTCCGGATCCAGTCTGACGCCTGGGGATATTCTAAGGTAAGGAATCTAATACTAACTACTGTTTCTTACAGATATATCGTTACCGAAGATAAGTAACTTGTGCTGCAGGCTACCATTCTTGCTAGGCTTGCTTATGGCAACGCTTTATATCTAGGTGCCAATAAAGCTAGTTTTAAACGCCTGCAGAGGGTTCAGAATGCGGCAGCACAAATGTTAGTAGCGCTTCCAAGATCTCAGTCGGTGACTCATGTGCTTTCTAAGCTGCACTGGCTGCCCATTGAAGAACGCATTCAGTTCAAGGTGCTGTGCATCGCGTACAAAAGTTTGAAGCACCAAGCCCCCTTTGGGCTAACTGGTCTATTGCAGCCGTATATGCCCAAGCGTGCTCTGCGATCCGCCAATCATGGCCTGGTCTGTGTCCCCCGAGTAAAAAAAAAGCGACGTCGGAGGTCGATTATTTGGCCTCTTGGCGGCTAAACTTTGGAATGCCCTCCCAGCACGCATCCGAGCCATCCCTAATCTTTTGATGTTTCGGAAGTCCTTAAAAACATGGCTGTTTCCTACAATCTGATGTTGGTCGCCAGTGAATTTCTCTGCTCTTTCTCGGTTTCTGGTTGCGCTGGGACACCTCATTGCTGAGGCAGCCATGCGCATTATAAATCCTGTATAAAATAAATAAATATAAAATGTCTACACCGCAAGCTTCTACATCTATCATTTTTGAGACTCTCCATCAGCAGTTTGATGGTAGACCATTGCTCCCACGAGTTCCTAGTCTCCTTCAGACAGTGATAGATGTTTTTCTCACCCCATTCTCGATCAAAGCGCTCCAGAAAAAGTACAAACCGGCTGCATCGGATCTTTTATTTCTGAAATCTGATCCTCCCCCTGATTCGGTTATCATAGCAGAACCAAAGAAAACGCATGCTGTTGCTTCTACTTCCTCAGTTCCTCCAGACAAGGAGAGTAGAGCTTAGGACTCTTGGGGGAGAAAAGCATGCAGCTCTGCATCATCTTCTTTGAAGGCTTCTAGAGCTGCGGCCCTGCTGGGCCGATACAACAGATCCTTCAGTTATGGGATTCATTGGAGGGCTTTAAGAAGAAGCTGCCAAAGGAGGATCGACAAGATTTCGCAGAGATTCTCCAGAAGGGTAGCCAACCAAGTGATCAGCACAGCAGTGGATGGAGCTTCTCTGGCTGTGCATTCATATGTACACGGAATATGCGCAAAGAGGTCATCTTGGCTGCGCTTAATAGCTTTGAAACCAGAGGGCTCAGCAGCGTATTTTAAATCTTCCATTCTTTGGTAACTCCCTTTTTGCATCACATACTGATGAGGAAATTGCCAGAATGAAAGCCGAATTGGATACACTGAGGGCCCTTTTGCCTAGAGAAGAAAAAGGAGTTCAGGCGTCGCTGCAAGACTTAGATTCGTAAGAATTACCAGCAGAGGGTTCAAACCCCTCGATGGTCGCAGAAGCAACAAACTAAGTCTCAGTACAAATGCCACAGTTCCTCTTGAGGCAGAGGTGGACATCAGCAGTAATCCTCCTCCGCATCCAAAGTTCCAGGCAAGCAATGAGTTCTTGTTTCCTCTAGCACTGTTGCTCACTCCAGTGGGAGCAAGTATTTCAAATTGCATTGCAGGGTGGCGCAACATCACCAAAGATCACTGGGTGCTAAATATACTGCGCAATGGGTATGCGCTAAGTTTTTGCGCACCTCCAAGAGACATTCCTCCAGTAAAATCATGTCCTCACCACCTGGATTTACTACGTCAGGAAGAACCGACCCTTCTAAAGAAACTAGCCATAGAAGCCGACCGGTGTATGTTGCGCTTTATAAATTGTTTTTACTTTACATTACATTACATTACATTTACATTACAGAAGAGGTCCCTCCTGCTCAAAGGGGAAAAGGTGTTTACTCCAGATATTTCCTTGTACCGAAAAAAGACCAAGCCCACAAGTTCAGCCCTGTCCTAGATCTCCGATCTCTGAACAAAATCATCCGAAAGGAGAAGTTTTGCATGTTGGCGCTCCATCAAATATATCCACATCTACAGAAAGGGGATTGGATGTGTTTGGTAGATCTCCAAGATGTGTACTTACACATTCCACTTGCTCCACGCCATCGCAAGTTCTGAGATTCATGGTAGGCGTGAAGCATTATCAGTTCAGAGTCTTGCCGTTCTGCCTCAGATCTGCGCCAAGGGTATTCACGAAATGCACAGCAGTGGTGGCCGCAGCATTACACCGCCAAGGCCTGTTTGTGTATCCATACTTGGACGACTAGCTGTTAAAAGGATCATCTCCTCACATGGTGCAGAGCCACTATTGCATCTACCTAGATCTGCTACACCGCTTGGGTCTTCAGTCCATCAGCCCACTCAAACGCTCAACTATCTGGGCGCCACACTGTACTCTGGCCTAGGAAAAGTCTTTCCTTCGGAGGAGAGACTGTTATCGATGAGAAACAAGTGCAATATCATCCTCCAAGCACATCAACCATCAGTAAGACAAGTAGCATCTCTACCGGGATTGACGGCCTCTTGCATTTTTCTCATTCCCAACTCCAGATTGAGGATGAGACCGTTGAAGCAGGTCCTCGAGGGCAAATGGGACTAATCCTCAGGGCATTGGGAAGACCAAATTCTCCTCTCTCAGTCAGCGAGGAGATCCATTCTCTGGTGGACTCAACCAAAGAATCTCCTGGTGGGAGTCCCATTCCATCAACCTCTGCCAAAACAATCCCCGATCATGGATGCTTCTCTTCAGGGTTGGGGGGCACACCTGGGTCAACTGCAGACTCAGTGCAGATGGTCGAACAAGGAGCAGACCTATCCTATAAACATGCTAGAGCTGCGGGCAGTTTATTTAGCCCACAAGGCTTTCCAGCCATCGATTCAGTCCGAATCGATACTGATACAAACAGACAATACAACCACCATGTATTACTTAAACAAACAAGGAGGAACACACTCTCGCCTGCTGTCACTGGAATCTCAAGCGATCTGGCACTGGCTTCTAGCCAGGAACTTCTCAATGACTTCGGTGCATCTGCCGGGAGAACAAAACGAGCAGGCAGACGCTCTCAGTTGGCACCTCGAAGAACAAGAAAACTGGGTGCTCAACGAGGAGGTGGTGGCAGACATCTTTCATCAATGGGGGCAGCAATCCATCGACCTCTTTGAAGATCAAAACAGAAAATGCTGTGCCTTCGTGTCCAGATTTTACTGACCAGGAACAAGAGGGAATGCTCTTTTGATAGATTGGTTCGGGACGTTTGCACACTCCTTTCCGCCTCTTCCTCTCATCCCGAAGGTGGTGACCAAGCTCATACGATCCAGGATGGAGATGATCCTGATAGCACCCGACTGGCCTCGCCCAATGGCGGTATCCGGACTTCCTGCAACTCTCGATCTGTCCTCACAGGAAGCTCCCTGCAGGCCAGACCTTCTCACCAAAATGGGTGGGAAAATTCTGCACCCCAGTCTTTCCTCACTGAGCTTGGCAGCATGGCTCCTGAGGTCCTGCAGTACGGACACTTAAATCTCCCTCAGGACTCTATGGACATTCTGAAGGAGTCAAGGAGGCAATCCACAAGGATTTCTTGCTCCTTTAAATGGAAAAGATTTTACTTATGGTGTGTACGTAATGGTTGGAGTCCGACTAGCGGCCTAAAGGAGGTAATCTTGCCGTGTCTGCTTTATTTAGCCAAATCTGGTTTAAAGTACACTTCTATAAAGGTTCATTTGGCGGCCATTACGGCCTATAGAAAGTCACATAACCAACCACCTTTCTTTCAACTACAGGTGATAAAGGATTTCCTTCAGGGGTTGAAGAAGGTTTATCCCCCTGTCCGTCCTCTTTGGGAGTTGAATCTGGTTTTGTCCAATTTGATGGGCCCTCCTTTCGTACCCATTCATAAAGCCACGATACAGCACCTAACATGGAAAGTGGCTTTTCTGGTGGCTATAACATCAGCATGCAGTGCGTGTGAAATCCAGGCACTCTGCTCTAAGGAACCTTATACGGTTTTCCATCACAATAGGGTGGTTTTGATAACTCACCCTTCTTCCAAAAGTAGTGTCTGACTTCCATGTCAACCAGACGATTTCTCTCCCCTTCTTTTTTTGCCAAATCCTGCTACACCAGCAGAAAGGTCTCTTCACTCGCTAGTCTTCAAGAGGGTTCTCAAATTCTATTTGGAGGGAATGGAATCAGTTAGAAAGTCTGATCAATTGTTTGTAAACTATGGCTCTGTTAGGACAGGATTTCCAGCCTCCAAACGATCCATTTCGAGGTGGATAGTGTCCTGCATTAAATTGGCTTATCAATTAGCGAACAAGCCTCTGTTGGTTTTCCTAAAAGCTCACTCTACTAGGGAAAAGGCGGCTACTATAGCTTTCTTACACAATGTGCAGATGGCCGAGATTTGCAAGGCTGCAACTTGGAAGTCGGTACACACATTTACTAGATATTACTGTCTTGATTCTGACTCCAGAGCGGGTACCCAAGTAGGCCAAGTCTCCTTGAGGAATCTGTTCAAATGCTAGCCTGATTGGAGTCTGATGTTTTTTAACAATGTCTACTCTAGTTCGTACTTGTCATTTGCCTGCAGGAAAAGAGGATGGGCTTGCTACTCGATTCATGTGCTTATAACTATTGATGAGGATCCCCTGGAAGACCAGGATAAGTTACTTACCTGTAATCCTAGTTCTCTTCCTGGGGTATCCTCATCAAAGTCATAAGCAACCCACCCGCCTCCCTGGGCAAGTGATCAAAGTGAATGTCACCTCTTTGTGCCCTGGCCTTCGGGTCTCCGCAAAGAACAACTGATCTAACTGTAACCTCTGAGGCATGATGGGAAGCTAGGGGTCATGGCTGCCTTAAAGGCATGGTGCCAGTTTTATTCTATGTATTTCTGTGGGTTAGCTTTTCAGCTTTCTACAATAATGTTTCTACAATGCAGCCTATGGGTTGGCAATGTTTTTCATTCCTCTTTGGAGGAGCATGACTTCTATGATGCATTAAAGCAGTTGTCAAATGTGTTTTCTTTCTTGTTGCTTTATTGGAATGTTATAAATATATATGCAAAGGAAATTCTTACATTGATCAGCCTTTACTCTATGGAGGGCTGCATTGTGTTTATTGTGGTTGTTAGACCTCGCATCTTTGGTGTGGTTTCCCGTGACTTTTTGCCTCTACCGCCTGTATTTTTGACGCTGTGCTGGATTACGTTTTTGCTGACTTAGATGCTTTGGGCACTTTGCCACTGCTGATCAGTGTCAAAGTACAAGTCCTCCCTGAGTAAATTGTTATTGTGATTGGTTATCCATGATTGGCATATTTGTGTTACCAGGAAGTCCCTAGTAAAGTGCACTAAGTGTGCCAGGGCTGGTGATTCAAATGCTACTAGTGGGCCTGCAGCACTCATTGTGCCACCCACATCAGTCGCCCTAAAATGGTGTCTCAGGCCTACCACCGCAGTGCCTGTGTGCAGTTGCTAACTGCCATGCTGACCTGACCAGTGTCCCCTCTGGCCAGGCCTAACCCTTCCCTTTCTGTAAACATTGGACACCCCTATGGAAGGCCCAAGGTACCCCCCTGGGCAGGGTGCAGTGTATGTGAACTGTAGAGCATGTCCTGATTTAGGTGACATGCCCTGATAGTGAAATACTGCCAATTTCGTTTTTCACTATTGAGAGGGCTATCTTGCCCATAGGCTATAATAGGGAATGATGTGTACAATGTTTACCTGCATATCTTCCCATAGGAGCAAGATAGAAAATTAAAGTTTGGTATCCCTGCACTCAGAATTTAATAACCTATCTTTTAGGAAGAATGGTTCTTAAATCCTGTGTTTGAGAACAGCACTTTTAGTAAGTGGCTGTTCTCTTGTCTGACCTTTCTGTGTGCCTTGACCTGTTTGTCAATTGACTGTCTGGTTTGTGAGTGACAGGGGCTGGGGAGCACCCAGAAGGCTGGATGTGTCAGCCCTAGGCCAAATAGCTGCATCTGCATCTTGGGTGGTGTGAGGGGATTAGCACCTGGGCCTGAATAGGGCTGTGCCTGCCTTCCACAATAATGGCTCCACCTTCTGCTGGGCGGCTGACGACCCTGCCCCTCTCTCTGAAAGGAAAGGAGAAGTCAGGAAAACAAAGTGCTCCACGACTGACCAGAACTGGTTCTGACTAAGCTAAGGCCGCATCAAGGGGCCGCGAGAGGAGAAGATCGGCGCCGCGCATCGCCGCCGCACCTGAGACCGTCGCCCTCCCGAAGATCGGCGCATTGTGCCTGTGCGAGACGCTTCCTACCGAACCTGCGCACCTGAATCCATACAAGGTATCACATCCCTCCCCTTAGAGACCAGATTCGCTGCCTGTAACATGCCCGCTGCGTGCAACGGGGCTGTTGCATCGCCTCCCCAGGGTCTAAGGAGTGACGCATCACTTGTTTTTCAACACTGCAGCTTCCCTTTGGAACTTTTGTCACATCTACAGGTACTTTGGGCTAAACGTGACGCAACTGTGGATTATTTTGACGCAAACCCTAGAACTCTTTGAAAATCATATTCATGAACTGTGTATGTTGGATTTTTATCGTTTTGGTCTTGTGTAGATTAGATAAAGATACTTTATTTTTCTAAACTGGTGTGGAGTCCATTTGTGATGTTTTCACTGTGTTACTGTGAGTGTTGGTAAAAATACTTTACACATTGCCTTTGATACCCCTGTCTGCTCGTGCCAAGCTACCAAGGCGGTGAGCAGGGGTTATCTAAAGAGTGTATCCCCCTTACCTTGACTAGAAGCAAGGGTCCCTATTTGGACAGTGGTACCTACCCCTGCCAACTAGAGATCCCCAGATCTAACGGTGATAAACATATATATGTATATGTTTTTAGAGCTACAAATATGTTTCCACATATGTGTTTTTATATGTTTCCGGGGTACCTACGCATGGGCAGAAATATTCGTGTGCTTATGACTTTGATGAGGATACCCCTGGAAAAGAACAAAGATTACAGGTAAGTAACTTATCAGTTCTGTCTCCTGTGAGTACTGGATTTGCTCAACAAAGACTCCAAGACCAGAATCCCGATTCTGGCGACTCCACGATTCTGCACCACTCTGCACCCGACACCCACAGCTCGAGTTCAAGCAGCCCAACACCACAAGGAGTTCTCCCAGCGATTCTGACATGGGGTCTGGTGATCCCAGACCTGCCTCAAGACGACACCTGCAGCCTCAACCTGAAGGGTCTCCGCAATTGGAGCTGGTAAGGAAACACAACTCCAGGAGACACCCATGCATGGCCTTGGTTGGCCCAACCAACGGTGTCCAGGCATCCCCCAAGAGTCCAACTTACCTCTCCAGCCAGTAGTTGCCTTCAGGAATTCTCCCTGCCGGAGCCTGCAGGAAATTGGCTGAACCGAAGGTCTCCATTGCGAAGCACAGGGTTCTCAGCGCCTCCTTGGCACCCTGCACCCGGCTGCCCCAGTGCCTTTGGTGGAGCAGCTCCTGTGCTGATTGTTGTCCCCTGCAGTGCTGACCTTATCGTAAACCGTCCTTAACCGAAGGTCCCCTTAGCCCTATTGGCTAACATTGGACTCCTGCACTCCGCACACTGCTGCCCCAGTGCCGGTGGTGCTACTATTCGAGTGCTAACCTAGACCTTGAGGAACCTTGGTCCTAACCCCCAAAATTCCCACTTGTAAGGTGTTTACTTACCTGTGAAACCGATAACCCTTTTTCTCCCATATGAACCCATGTTATGAGATTTTGGGCCTAAAATGTTCTGTGTTGAACTGTTGTTTTGTAAGGGGCAAACAGTAACTGTAACTCAAGCCAAGAAAAGTCTCATCTTGTATTGTGAGAGCCTTAGGTGTGGTATCTAGGCATACCACCCCAGTACTCAAAGTAATCTAAAAGTAACTGGAAAATATTCTAAAAGTAGTTGTTGTGTAATGTGAACTGCTTTTTTAATCAATACCAACCTGTGACTATTGCCAATTTAACCACAACTGCTTTTCCTTGTGAAACTCTGCATTTGAGAGTATATTTTACTTGCCTGTGCCAAGTCCTGCTTAGTTATACAAATAAAATATAAGTATACCCTTTTTTATACTTACCCAATTAGTCTGGATTCAGTTTGAGTGTGTGCCTTGAGTCCTGAAGTGAGTACAATAAATGCTTATCTGAAAGAAACAGGCTAGTGTTCGATTCCTTACCTTAGAATATCCCCAGGCGTCGGACTGGATCCGGAAAGTTTTGAGTAGCAGTACCCCTGTGCCTCGGTAGGCGTTGTTTAAGGCTCCGCGTCCGTCGTCGTGGTCGCCGGGATTTCGTCGTCGGAGTACTTAGACACCGCCCTCGCGTGCTGACGTCAGTTCTTCTTTTTTCCGCGCCAGCAAGCGCAGATCCGGGAAGAGCAGTACTCCTAGTCACTTTTTGCCTAACGTTTTTGGATATATTTTGGATCTTCTCGAGTCGATTCTCGACTCCGGCGCCGATACGGATGCCCGGGTTCAAACCCTGTGACGACTGTAACCGACTGATGTCGGTTACCGCCCCCCACCGTCGGTGCCTTTATTGACTTGGGGCCGACCACGATGACAAGTCGTGCCCAGACTGCCGGGCCTTGACATCGAAGCCTAGGTGGGAGTGGTCCCGTAAGCGCCTCGAGATCCGGCAGTCGGCCCGCGCCTCTTGAGGTCCCGGTCCAGGAGGAGGTCGAGGGACCGGTCGCAGGGCCACAGTCATCAGAGCTCGGCGAGTCGACACCACTCGTCGGGCTCCAAGTCCTCAGGTAAGTCTAGGAACAAGAAGTCGAAGAAGCGACATCTGTCTTCTGACTTCCCCCGACGCGGCCGGGGGTTTGGGAGACACCGCCCATGCGGCTCCGCCAGAGCCGCAAGCGCGGCTTCCAGCTCCATACCCGTCAGTCCCTGGGCTGAACGCAACGCCGGAGGAGATCAGCGCCTTTCTCATGGCCATGAGGTCGCGCTTCCCTCCGTTGGGTCTCGCCAAGGTGCCTTCGGGCCCCGCAGACCCCTCTGGGAGCCCAAGCGGGCCGGAGGCTTTGGCACCGGTGCCGCAGGGTTCCTCAGGATCCACTCCTGGATCCGTGATGACGCCGGTCGACCTTATGACCCCTCCGCCGACGTAGTCACCAAGGGTGTCGCCCCCGGCGCTGTCCTTGGGCGGCGTCGTACCCGATCCCGCTCCGGTCCGGATCCGGCTTCGGACCGGCGCCGTTTTCGACGCCGATCAATAATCTCTTCATTGCTGACCCGGCTCCATCATTTCTTCCTGACCTTCAGGAGATGGATTACGAGGGGGATTGGGAGGGGTCTGAGGACCCTTTGGTACTGCAGTGCCAGTTGAGCCAGGACTAGGCAGACGAACTGGGGGAGGCCAGTGGTCTGGACACTTCGTCCGACACTGGTTTTGTCTCTCCTCCTACCGTGGCTACGGAGGAGGGGGCTGCTTACAGCGTGGTGTTGACTAGGGCAGCCAAGGCCTTGGCTCTTGAGCTCCCAGTTGTGGCCGTGAGGACTAACCTCCTCACTGAGGTGCTCAAACCGCAGTCAAGCTCCTCGGAGCCTCTCCTGCCATTCAAGGAAGCCCTCACTGACGTTCTGTTGGGCACCTGGTCCAAGCCCTCTACAGGCCTCCCTGTAGATTGGAACGTGGCCCGACGCCGCCGCCCGGTTCCGAGCAACCCCAGTTTCCTGTCTGTTCATCCCACCCCTGAGAGCCTGGTGATCCAGGCCTCAACTTCCCAGACCGCATTTCCGACCACCCCTCCGGATCTGGAATCCAAAATGTACGACCAGTTCGGTAAGAAGCTGTTCTCCTCACTGTGTTTGAGGTTGCGGTCTGTCAACACCGCCTGCCTTTTGGGCCGTTACTCCCACTCTTTGTGGGATACGGTTGTGGAAGTGCTGCCGCAGTGCCCGGCGGAGGTCCAGCAAAGCTTACCCAGGCCCTTGTGGAGGGAAGGGATGCAGCACGATATTCTATTCAGTGTGGACTGGATACCACGGACTCGCTAGGCAGGGCGATTTCAATGACTGTGGCGGTTCGCCGCCACGCCTGGCTGATGTCCACCAACTTTTCGGGCGATGTCCAAGCCTCTCTTACGGACATGCCCTTTGATGGCCGTCGCCTCTTTGGCAACAAGGCTGACAGCGCGCTGGAGCGTTTCAAGGACTTCAGGGCTACGGCCAAGTCCTTGGTGTAGGAAGGTGGATATCTGACTATGGTTGCCCCCAACTTTTTGCCTAGTGTTTTGCTGGTTTTTGACATAGTTGGCCTGGGATCCTGCTATCCAGGACCCCAGGCTTCCTGCTCTCTCTGTTAAAATGGACTCCATGTACCTTAGGTACATATCTAATGGGTATTGGGTCACTCCTGTAAGTCCTTGTACAGTGTACCATAGGTACCCAGGGCATAAGTGTACCTAAGGCCTACTAGGGGCTGCAGCATGTATTATGCCACCCCTGTCTGGCCATCCAAATCTGACACAACTGGCTGATCAATCAGCTGGGGCAAGGTGGTGTAATCACCCTTTGCTTTAGATATAGTATACCTATATCTAACCCTAAAACGGAGACATATACTCCTATAAGTCACTCCTATGGCAGGCCTTAACAATCCTGGAGGCAGAGTGCTTGGAATTATGTGAGATGGTGCTCTAGCATGAGCTGAGCCTGTCTGCAGCTTTCGGAACCAAGTCCTTTAGCTGTTTCCATGATAACGGGATACCATATACTCTTAAGTGCATTCTAATCCTAGCGGTTATTGCTAACTTTGGCATATCATACGAATTGGAATACTACCCCCTCGCCAATTCTGGCGACGGGGGTAGCATTCCACCCTTTTAGAGGGACACGACATGTATGTAACTGTGAACCCCGGTTAAAGTTAACTCGATCCTCAGCATCACAAAATGGATGCTGCCACCACAGACACAAGTCTAACCTCCTGCTGCGGGGAGTCCTTCCAGCGAGGGAGGCCTGGACAAAGGGTTTCCTGCCTTGGGAGGTGCTAGCACCACCCCAGACAGGATTTTGTGTATTGGGTAGGACAGGCCTGAAAGGAATGAGACATGCCTGGGGCACACAAGGTGCCCTGTGAATACACCGGCTCAAACCAGTTGCTGGGGCACTCCAGCCCCAGCTCTGGCGCGAAACCAGACAAATGATAGGGGGTGTAACCACCCCCCTTCCTGGTCCCACCTATAGGAGGGACCTAGTGATAGTACAGCCCACTTTAGGAGAATAAAGGTAGGAGCTGGTCCCATTCCGAATTAGATGAATCCTGACTTGAAACTTTACAAGCAGAAACTCTGGACTTCGACGTTCTGCTCCACAGAAGACTGAAGAAATCTCCCTTGTGGCCAAAGAGTGACCACCCTGCACAAGCAGGCACCATCAAGCATTCCAGCGGTTCACTTTGTCGTCTTCCCTCGTGGATCTAGACTTTAGAGCCCGACGAGACCCGGACTTCCAGACCTCTCCGACTTCAACTCACATCTGCAGCACAGCTGAGATCCGTGGGTGCGACGAGACACGTGGAACCGGCCATCTTGAAGAAACTGCACTTCGCTTCCAGCACGACTTCAGAGGCATCCTCGACGAAGTGCTTTGGGAATTGAGAAGCCCCAGCCCCGAGCAGCTCCTGCACAGAAGATCAGCCCTCCAGTATCCACGAGATCTGCGTGGGGCCCTTTTGCTTGATTGCTGCTCGACGCGTTGTCTGGTCACTTGCCGGCTGGCTAGTGGCCTCCTAGACGACGATCCTTGAAATCTACGCCGCTGGTCTGGTTGCTCCAGACTGGCCCTTGCTTCCCTGCAAAGGAGAAGCACCCCGGACCCTCCTGGTCCGCACCAGACGCCATTTCCACTCACCGCGTGGGTTGCCTTTGCCAAGGCCTGTTGATGCTGAATCCGGAACCAACACAGCCGACAGCGAGAGCCTGCGTGGGACAGCTCCTGCCTCCATCCTGGTCGTCGAAGACACCTCCTGGTCCACGTGGCTACAGAGTCAAGCGTCCACTCTTCACCTGATCGCGACGACAGCATCTGGTCCTTCCTGGTTCCACTCCAGTCACTGGCTAGTGACTTTGAACATTGTCCCCTCTGCTTTCAGGTCTTCATCTTCTTTGATCCACCCTTGGATCACTCCGGACAGCTTCCTCCTGGTCGCCTGCAGCATCTTTCTTCAAGGCTCCGTAGACTTCAACGCAGAACCCGACACACTTTGACACCTATGCACCCGCAGCCCGTGGGTGAGGTAACAAGAGCATTTCGGTGCTCAAGGGTAGATCAACTCTCCTAGTGTCCAGATTTCCAGTCGTTTTAGTCCTAACTAGTCAGAACTGTCCGTGCTCACCTTTTTCGTAAATTGTACTGTCCATTGACTTTGTTACGCATCTCGTGCGTGAGTTCACACTCTGCACACGCGTCCCGTGGGCCTCCTATTACTTACCTAAGGTTAGTGTAGTGTAGTCCCAGCGATCCTACAGCCTCTGGACAGCTCCATTCCTTCTATCAACTTTCTCAACCCACTTACTTAGTATATGGTTTGATGTGCCCCTAGGGCGCCATTGTAATTCGTGCAACTTAAACATATTTTTCTTAAGAGTCTTTTCATGTGCTTAGCCTCTGATCTCATGAAGAGTTCAGAGGTGTTTGTTATTAATAAATATCTTGTTTATTTTTATAACAACTGTGAGAAGTTGGCCTGATATATGATGCTCACTGGTTCTGGTGATCACCTTGTATCAGTCCAAACAACCCTTATGGTGATTGGTTGTAAGTCAACCTTATAGACCAGCTATCCTAATCGTAGCAATGACAAAGCAGTCTTAGGCTAAACTCTTTTGGCATGTGAAGCCAGCTGTTTTACCACATATAACCCCTTGAATACCAAATGAAAGGACACCACACAGGTAGTTATGAAAATAAACAAGATATTTATTAACTAACAAACACCTCTGAACTCTTTATGAGGTCAGAGGGCTAAGCACATGACAAGACTCTTAAGAAAAATATGTTTAAGTTGCACAATTACAATGTTGCCCTAGGGGCACAACAAACCATATACTAATTAAGTGGAATGTGAAAGTCGACAGAAGGAATGGAGCTGTCCTGTGGCTGTAGGATCGCTGGGACTACACTACCTTAACTCTAGGTAAGTAATAGAAGGCCCACGGGACGCGTGTGCAGAGTGTGAACTCACACGCGAGATGCGTAACAACGTCTATGGACAGTGCAGTTCAAGTAAAAGGTGAGTACGGACAATCCTGACTAGTTAGGACTAAAACCACTGTGGAACTGGACACTAGGAGAGTCAATCTACCCTTGAGCACCGAAATGCCCTTGTTACCTCACCCACAGGCTGCGGGTGCATAGGTGCAAGTTGTGTCGGATTCCGGCGTTGAAGTCTATGGAGCCTGAAAGAAAAGATGCTGCAGGCGACCAGGAGGAAGATGTCCGGTGTGATCCAAGGGTGGATCAGTGAAGAGGAGAACCTGAAAGCAGAGGGGACAATGTTCAAAGTCACTAGTCAGTGACTGGAGTGGAACCAGGTGTCGTCGTCGCGATCAGGTGGAAGAGTGGACGCTTGTCTCTGCAGCCACGTGGACCAGGAGGTGTCTTCGACGACTAGGATGGAGGCACGAGCTGTCCCACGCAGGTTCTCGCTGTCGGCGGTGTCGGATCCGGGTTTGGAGTCAACAGGCCTTGGCAAAGGCAACCCACGCGGTGAGTGGAAACTGCGACTGGAGCGACCAGGTGGGTCCAGGGTGCTTCTCCTTTGCAGGGAAGCAAGGGCCAGTCTGGAGCAACCAGACCAGCAGATTATATTTCAAGATTCGTCGTCTAGGAGGTCACTAGCCAGCCGGCAAGTGACCAGACAACGTGTCGAGCAGCAAACAGGCAGAAGGGCCCCACGCAGATCTCGTGGATGCTGGAGGGCTGGTCTTCGGTGCAGGAGCTGCTCGGGGTCGGGGCTTCTCAGTCCCCAAAGCACTTGGTCAAGGTTACCTCAGAAGTCGTGCTGGAGCAAAGTGCTGCTTCTTCCAAGATGGCCGGTCCCACGTGTCTCGTCGCACCCACGGATCTCAGCTGTGCTGCAGATGTAGGTAGAGGTCGGAGAGGTCTGGGAATCTGGGTCTCGTTGGGGTCTGAAGTCTGGATCCTCGAGGGAAGACGGCAAAGGGAAGCCGCTGGATGCTGATGGGGCCTGCTTGTGCAGGGTGGACACTCCTTGCCCACAAGGGAGATTTCTTCAGTCTTTTTGGCAGAAAGTCGAAGTCCAGAGTTTCTTCTTGTAGAGTTTCAGTTCAGGATTAATCTAACTTGGAATGGGACCAGCTCCTACCTTTATCCTGCTAAAGGGGCCTGTACTATCACTAGGTCCCTCTTATGGGTGGGACCAGGAAGGGGGGTAGTTATACCCCCTATCCTTTGTCCGGTCTTGCGCCAGAGCTGGGGCTGGAGAGCCCCAGGAAATGGTTTAGACCGGTGTATGCACAGGGACACCTTGTGTGCCCCAGGCATGTCTCATTCCTTTATGCCCTGTCCTACCCAATACATAAAATCCTGTCTGGGGTGGTGCTAGCACCTCCCAAGGCAGGAAATCCTTTGTCCCAGCCTCCCTCGCTGGAAGGACTCCCAGCAGCAGGAGGTCAGACTTGTGTCTGTGGTGGCAGCATCCATTTTGTGATGCTGAGGCTCGGGTTAACTTTAGCCGGGGTTCACAGTTAGGTACATGTCGTGTCCCTCTAAAAGGGTGGAATGCTACCCCCGTCGCCAGAACTAGCGAGGGGCTAGTATTCAAATTCGTATGACACCTTACTGGACATGTTTTGATAATGCTATGCCAAAGTTAGCAATAACCGCAAGGATTATAATGCACTTAAGAGTATATGGTATAGCGTTATCATGGAAACAGCTAAAGGACTTGGTTCCTAAAGCTGTAGACAGGCTCAGCTCATGCCAGAGCACTATCTCACATAATTCCAAGCACTCTGCCTCTAGGATTGTTAAGGCCTGCCATAGGAGTGACTTATAGGAGTATATGTGTACATTTTAGGTCTAGATATAGGTATACTATATCTAAAGCAAAGGGTGATTACACCACCTTGCCCCAGCTGATTGATCAGCCAGTTGTGTCAGATTTGGAGGGCCAGCTAGGGGTGGCATAATACATGCTGCAGCCCCTGGTAGGCCTAGGGTTCACTTATGCCCTGGGTACCTATGGTACACTGTACAAGGACTTACAAGAGTGACCCAATACCAATTGGTAAATGCACCTAAGGTACATGGATGTCAATTTAGAGAGAGAACAGCTAGGCTGTGGGTCTGATTAGCAGGCCCACAGCTAGGGAAAGTCTTAAACCAGTGAAGAAAAAAGCAAAAATCTGGGGTGACCATAGGATTGCAGACCCTACTCTCCTACAACAACCTGTGTGGTGTCCTTTCTCTTGGTATTCAAGGGGTTATATGTGGTAAAACAGCTGGCTTCACATGCCAAAAGAGTTTAGCCTAAGACTGCTTTGTCCATGCTACCATTAGGATAGCTGGTCTATAAGGTTGACTTACAACCATTCACCATAATGGTTGTTTGGACTGATACAAGGTGATCACTAGAACTAGTGAGCATCATATATCAGGCCAACTTCTCACACTTGGGCTTCGGCCAAGGCCAGCAGACTTCCGCCTTTCGTCCCTTTCGTGGCCAAGGAAGGGGCGCCCCCACACGTCCAGCTAGCCACAGAACCAACCTCAAAGCGGTCGCAGATGTGGTAACAGCCATGCCACCGCAGTACCACCGCATGTCTTGGGATAACTTGCTACTTCTGCAGGAGGAAGTTACGGCCCTCTTGGCCAAGGGGGCCGTCGAGTGCGTTCCTGGGCCAGAAGTAGGACGTGGTTGCTATTCCCACTACTTTCTGGTACCCAAGCAGGGCAAAGGGGGCCTACGCCCTTTCTTGGATCAAAGGAGCATCAACGGCTTCCTCCAGAAGCAGAGGTTCAAGATGCTGACTTTGGCTCAGGTACCAGCTGCCTTGGACCCAGAAGACTGTATGGTAGCGTTGGACCTGCAGGACGCTTATTTCCACATCCACGTTGTGAGAAGTTGGCCTGATATGTAGTGCTCACTATTCTAGTGATCACTGTGTATCATTCCAAACGACCCTTATTGATGATTGGTTGTAAGTCAACCATAGACCAGCTATCCTAGTAGCATGGACAAGAGCAGTCTTTAGGCTAGACTCTAGAGGGCGTGTTAAGCCAGCTGTTATACCATCACATATACCCCTTGAACACCAAGTGAAAGGACACCACACAAGTTGTTATGAAAATAAAAGTATATTTATTTAGAACACAACAGCCCTGGACTCTTTATGAGGACAGGGCGCTAAGCACAATACAAAGCTCTTAGGAAAATACGCAAAGTTGCACAATTTACACAAATGCCCGAGGGGCACGAAAAACCATATACTCTGAAAGTGGAATGCGAAATTACTAGCAGGTAATTACTACGCTAATAGGCTTTGGGATCGCTAGGACTTGACTACTGAACCTTCAGATTACTAGCAGGAGGCCTAGGGAGATCGGGTGCAGAGTGTGCACTCTCACGCGGGATGCGGAACAAAGTCTATGGTTGCTAGAAATTACAAAGTTAGTGTTATCGGACGAATCCGACTAGGTAGAGCTGAAACGAAAAAGGATCTGGACCCTTGGATAGCAAAGCTATGCTGGAGCACCGAAATGCTGATTCTCCAGTATTAGGGGTGTCTTTCATAGATTCACATGCCTGAATCATTCCCCGTCGTCGGAGTGGGAGTCCCACGGTATATAAAATAGCAATAAACTGCCATCAATATGCAGTAAATACCCATAGAGTAAACCAGGAAGTAAAGTAGCCCAGCTACAGTAGGAAAAAAACTTCCACATCTATGACTATCATAGTCATTTTGTATAGTCCAAACTACAGCCAATCAGGCGCCAGCACCCACCAGAATGTTCTCCCCAGAGGCTCAGGCTCTCAGATTTTCTACCGCACGTCGTGTGAAGGGAGTCTCCCTGAGCTCTGCTCAGTTTCTTTGGATTTATCTCTACTTTCCAGTTGAAATGTCTTCAAGGAAGTCTCTTTTCAGAGCCTGCGGATCCTGTGGTAAGCTCCGGCTTTTTAAAGAGGATCCTCATGAGAAATGTATATATTGTCTCTACCCAGATCATCTAGTCAAAGACTGTAAGATCTGCAGGAAATTTCCTCCTAAGACTCAAAGAGACAGAGAAGGTCGATTGCTTTTGTGGCTACAAAAGCTAAAGAATTCGGATAAGGCTGTGTCTGACGTTGACAGTATTGCCTCAGGTTCCACTTCAGTGTCTAGGAAGAGGCCTGCGTCTGAACATCAACCATCTTCTGAGGCTAAGGTTGCTAAGAAAAATCAACCACCAAAAGGTTCTGACAAACCTTCATGTTCAAGGGCTGCCTCTTCAGGCAAAGACGTGGAGAGTTCGTCTCATAAAAAGCCCGCCAAGAACTTGCCTCAAAAAACTGTCAAGAGTTCTTCTCAGGACTCATCTTTTCAGACGCCTTCCTCTGTCAGCTCGTCGACGAAGACCTCCGCCGATGCGTCATCCACGTCGACGATGACCTTCTCATCGCCTAAATCGTCCATGATTATGACGACGGCTTCGTCTTCCCCAACTATGGTTTACGTGACGGTAAGGCCTATCTCGTCGACGACGGCCGTCGGCGATTCCTCGTCGACATCGAGTCTGAAAGCCTTGCCGTCATCGAGAAGACCGTCAGCGACAATATCGTCGACGGCGCTGCCGCCGACGAAGGTCATTCCGACGACGACTAGCGTTCCGTCGACGAAGGCCTCCACGTCGACGACTAAAATCCCGTTGACGAAGATCAATCCGTCGACGACGGCCACCCAGTCGTCGACGATCATACCGTCGACGAAGAGCATACCGTCGACGAAGAGCATACCGTCGACGGAGACGAGACCGTCGACGAAGGGTATACCGTCGGCGAAGAGCGTCCCGTCGACGAAGAGCGCACCGTCGACGAAAGGTATACCGTCGACGAGGGACGTACCGTTGACGAAGGGCATATCGTCGGTAAAAGGGGTACCGTCCACGAAGGGCGTACCGTCCTCGAGGGATGTACCGTCGACGAAGTCCATCCAGTCGACGGCAATTTCAACGGCACCTACAATATCGGCCACTGAATTGGAGAACGCACCGTCGACGCCGCAGCTTTCATCCTGTACCGCGTTGCAAGTATGGTCTCCGTCTACAGTTTTCGTAACACCAAGACCGACGACGCAAGTTCCTGACCGTCTTTTGGACTCGGATAGTGAGGAGGAGACAGATCAGAGGTTTGCAGTGGCTACAAGTCCTTCTGAATTGAATATTCAGTTGAAGGAGGATGAACAGGAGGAAGATCATCCAGAAGTGCAGATGCCATCCCAGGTGGATTCCATACCACTCACTCAAGTGCCTATGGCTTTACTGTCCAATCTCCAATACATGTTGGACGATTACTATAGGAGGTTCCCACCTTCAGAGCCAGCGGGCTCGGAACCAACTACTCCTACTACTGAGGTGCCGACACCAACTTCGCAACCAGTACTTCCTGCATCGCCTGCTTCACAGGTACATGTGGAAGGAGCCGAACCTTTGACTTCGGAGGAGGAGGAGCAAAGGGAGGAAGGTGAGGTTCAAGATGAGTCGGAGTGGGATGAATATCAAGAGCACACACCTTCCCCTTCGCGCCAAGCAGTTTCGATTTCTCCACCGGTGGATGTGGTTGGCTTCCATCTCTTAATGGAACGCGCCACTAAACGTTTTCATATCGATATGGAGCATAAGGAGCAAGATTGTTTTCTTTATGACTTTAAAGACCAACCAAAGCGACAGGTTAAGTCGATTCCCATCATTGATTTCATCTGGCAGGAGGGGATTAAGGTCATGGCGACACCAGCATCCATTCCTCCAGTCCTACCACGTTTGGAGAAGAAGTACAGAGCTCCAGACAAATCTCCAGCGTGCCTTATAGGACAGCCTAAACTGGACTCTGTAATAATTCAAGCGGCACAGAAAAGAGCTAGAAATCCTTCGTCCCAGCTAACGGCCCCTCCTGACAGGGATGGCAAACGCTTGGATTCTATTGGAAAACGTGTCTCTACTATGGCGGCTACGACAGTTAGAGCGGCAAATTCATTGGCCATATTAGGAAGATATGACCGGCAAATGTGGTCTGATATCGCACCATATCTTGATCTTATACCTGAAAATTCAAAGCCTGAGGCGCTCAAGATTCTTCATGAAGGCCAAAGAATCTCGGAGGAGATTATCGATTCAGCTGTGGATGTGGCCTCAACAGGCTTTCGACAGCTGGCAGGAGCAGCAGTTCTTCGCCGGCAGGGGTGGCTGCGATCCACTTCTTTTAGACAAGAAGTTCAACATAAGGTACTAGATCTACCATATGATGGTGAATATCTATTTGGACCTCAAGTAGAAGAAGCCTTGCAAACTATAAAGAAGGATTCTGAAACGGCGAAATCCTTAGTGTCTCTTCAGTTCCGAAAGCCGCCCTTTCGAGGTGCGAGAGGACGGGGAGCGTCCTCTACCAGAGGTGGATATGGCCAGCAATCCTCTTACAGGCAGAATAACCAAAGGTACCAAACTCAACGCTATCAGTCCTTCAACCAAAGAAAGCCTTCCTATCCCCAAAACAGGGGTAGATCAAGTTACCGAGGAAAGGATAAAAGACAATGAAATTTTTCACCTGCCGCCACCGCCGCCCTATTCAAAAGAAAAAATTGGAGGGCGAATATCCAAATTTTACTCAAGTTGGCAGTCAATAACTTCAGACAAATGGGTTCTGGACATAGTATCCAAGGGTCATGCCCTAGAATTCGAGAGTTTTCCCCCAAACGTTGCTCCAAAAGGACCCCCCCCAGCTCACCTGAAGGAATTATTTGCTCAAGTCAGAATAATGATGCAGAAGGGAGCGATAGAGAGCGTGCCTCACAAGATGAAAGAAATGGGGTTTTCATTTCATTAATCTTTATTTCGATCACAGATCATAAAAGATGCAAAACAGTACATACATTTAAAAACTTATTAAACATAGTGTGATCCAAATTTCTAAAAAGTAGTTAAAATATAAATAAGACATGGGTGGGCAGGCGCTGGTAATGTCCATTTATGGCAGGCATTTCATCATTCGGCTACGGGTAAACCACAGGGAGGTTAAAAATTTTGACAGTGCAAAAACAATAGGGGGAGAAAGATCGGATTTTAGCACTCTATAGGCAATTTGGTGGGATCTAAAACCCAAGTTCCTGAGCATCGGGACAAGCCAATATTTCCTGCTCCGCTCGTAGCCTTTGCAAAAAAGGACCGCGTGCATGTCGTCCTCTTTAGGGTGTGCACAAATTGGGCAAATTGATGTAGTGGAGCAGACTGACCAAGATGCTGTAAACGAAGCTAGAGGAAGGCATCCATAACGCCATTGTAAAAACAGTTTCCTGGTTAATGCAGGAGAAATCTCATCTAATGTTTTTTCAAGGGAATAGGTATCTTTTATTTTCAAAAATAAATTTGTCAGAGACCCCTCGCGAATGTCATTAGAGGCTCTGGTGAGCATCATGGCGTAGTAGGTGTCCGCGAGTGTCTTTTTTGGAATCTTGGTGCAGGAATTTAGAGGATCAGTCCATAGAATGGGGTTTTACTCCAGATTCTTTCTGATAAAGAAGAAGAATGGAGAGTGGCGCCCGATTCTAGATCTTCGCGCTCTGAACAAATACCTGAGGAAATTGACATTCAGGATGTTATCGCTCCAGGAAATATTGCATCTTTTGGCAGCAGGGGATCACATGGTCACTTTAGATCTCCAAGATGCATATTTCCATATCCCAATTCTACCACGTCACAGAAAGTTCCTGCGCTTCAGGGTGGCTGGCAGGGACTACCAATTCAAAGTTCTGCCTTTTGGACTACGGTCGGCGCCAAGAGTTTTCACCAAGGTTCTGGCTCCAGTGGCGGCGCATCTCCGCCTACAGGGAATCCAAATATTCCCATACTTAGACGACTGCCTTATAAAGGCCAGTTCTCGAGCAGTCGTTCATTCGCATCTGCAACTAAGTCTACACCTGTTCAAGTCCCTGGGCCTCTCCATCAACCACGAAAAGTCCAAGCTGCAACCGTCACAAAGACAAACCTTCTTGGGAGCAACTTTGGACACTCAGGAACTTCGAGCCTTTGTCTCGGAAGAAAGACAACTCAGGATAAGGGACATGGCACGAAAACTGTTGTCAAAAAAGTCAGTTTCTGTTCGGATATTCAAATCCCTTCTGGGGATGGCCTCTTCTTGCATCCTATTGTTACCAAACTGTCGCCTCAGAATGAGGCCTCTACAGGAAGAACTGACCCAGCAGTGGCTGCAGGTCTCAGGAACGTTCGAGGATATGATCAAGATCACTCCGACAATGCAAGAATCTTTCAGATGGTGGATGCAGAAGCGTCATCTTCAAGAGGGGTGTGCGTTTCTCCAAGACCCACCAAGCCTCACCATCATGACAGATGCCTCTCTCGAGGGTTGGGGAGCGCACCTTCAGGGCCTCACTATCAGTGGCAAGTGGACTGCCCTGCAACAGCGTTGGCACATAAACCGCTTGGAGCTCAGAGCCATTTTTCTGGCGCTCAAGGCGTTTCATGCAGTCATTCAAGGCTCCAATGTGTTGATAAAGACCGACAACACAACAAGCATGCACTATGTCAACAAGCAGGGGGGAACTCGATCTCTCCTCCTCTCCCAGGAAGCCCAGGAGTTGTGGACGTGGGCTTTGGAACACGATGTACATCTTCAAGCGGTTCACGTTCCAGGGATAGAGAATGTCTTGGCAGACTCGCTCAGCAGAACGAAGGTTTCCACTCACGAGTGGGAGCTTCACCAACAGACGGTGGAGCGCATCTTTCGACTATGGGGTCGCCCAGACATAGATCTATTCGCTACAAAGACCAACAGCAAATGCAAGCTCTTCGCAAGCTGGCATCCCCAAAAGGACTCTCAAGGGAATGCGTTTTCTCTGAACTGGTCCCTAAGTTATGCGTATGCATTTCCTCCAATCCCTCTTGTACCCAGAGTTCTACGGAAAGCCACGAAGGAACCGTGCAGACTAATCCTAATTGCACCCAGATGGCCACGCCAATATTGGTTCACGGAACTCCTTCTGCTATCGGACTGCACACCAATTCAATTACATCCAGTCCCAAATCTACTCAGTATGCAGGACGGTCAGGTCTGTCACCCAGATCCAGCATCTCTGAAATTAGCAGCCTGGCACCTGAATACCGGGAGTTCGCCCACTTGAACATCCCAGAAGAATGCAAAGAGGTATTGGCCAGGGCGAGGGCACCGTCCACAATAAGGACTTACAGTCTGAAATGGAAACGTTTCTGCATTTGGTGTCATGCAAATGGGCTTCACCCGTTTTCAGCATCACCGGAAGAGATTCTACCGTTCTTCTTACATTTAGCAAAATTAGGTCTATCTCACGCAACTTTAAAGGTGTTCCTGGCAGCGATATCCAGGTATCGGCAAGACGGTTCTACTTCCTTGTACTCTACTAGGGTTGTACAACAATTCTTCAAGGGACTCTTTAGGATGTTTCCTCCAATACGCCGACCTCCACCGATGTGGCATCTCAATGTAGTCTTGGCACAACTTATGCGCCATCCTTTTGAACCCATTCACAAGGCTGACCTCAAATATCTCTCTTGGAAGGTGGCATTGTTACTGGCGTTGACATCCGCCAGAAGAGTCAGTGACCTCCAGGCCTTTACAATCCAACAGCCTTTTCTGCAATTTACAAGCGACTCTGTAGTGCTCCGCACTAATCCAAAATACATTCCCAAGGTACCCTTGGAATTCCACCTCAATGAGCCTATAATTCTGAAAACATATTTTCCTAATCCGCAATCACAAGCAGAAAAAGCATTACATACCTTGGATGTCAAGAGATGTCTTAAGTTCTATCTACAGAGAACATCCTCCTTGCGCTCTTCCAATCAGCTGTTCATCACTTACGGGACTATTCGTAAGGGGCAGGCAGTCTCTAAACAGACAATTGCAAGATGGATTTCGTCTGCCATTGCCTTTTGCCATACGCAAGCGGGACGACCGCTGCAGACAGTTCCTAGAGCGCATTCCACAAGAGCGATGGCTTCATCAACGGCTTTATTTGCTGGAGTCCCAATTCAGCAAATTTGCAGAGCGGCTACTTGGGCTAGCCGCCATACATTCACCAAGCACTACTGTCTGGAGACAGCCAGCGAAGCAGATACGTCTGTGGGTCGAGCAGTCCTGCGGAACCTTTTCAAATAAGGTGAGCCTCTGTTTCCCACCTCCTTTTAGCTGTCAGGCTCTTTTATACCATGTTTGTTAAATTTGCTTGCAGAACTGTATTTTACTATACGTTAACAAGATGTGTATTTTCAATTATACTGTGTTACATAGTATTCACTGGCAAGCTGTCAAACATGCTCATCTGCCTGACAAGGATTTACTGCTAGCTACTCTGATTCAGGCATGTGAATCTATGAAAGACACCCCTAATACTGGAGAAGAACAATAGTTACTTACCTGTAATCTGTGGTTCTCCAGTATTGGTGTCTTTCATAGATTCACATGCAACCCGCCCACCTCCCCTCAGAGGCTTTTTAGGCTATTCGGGTTACCTTCACTCCTTGCGAGAAAATCTGAGAGCCTGAGCCTCTGGGGAGAACATTCTGGTGGGTGCTGGCGCCTGATTGGCTGTAGTTTGGACTATACAAAATGACTATGATAGTCATAGATGTGGAAGTTTTTTTCCTACTGTAGCTGGGCTACTTTACTTCCTGGTTTACTCTATGGGTATTTACTGCATATTGATGGCAGTTTATTGCTATTTTATATACCGTGGGACTCCCACTCCGACGACGGGGAATGATTTAGGCATGTGAATCTATGAAAGACACCAATACTGGAGAACCACAGATTACAGGTAAGTAACTATTGTTCGTTTACCTAGCCCAGGGGCTGCGGATGCATAGGTCTGGAAAGACGTCGGGAATCCTCGTTGCAGTCTATGGAGCCTGAAAGAAGAAGTTGCTGGCAGGCGACCAGTGAAGAGATTCGGATGGATCCAAGCCTCGATCGAAGATGGAAGACACCTGTAAGCAGAGGGGACCAAGTTCTGAATCACTAGCAAGTGATTAGATGGGCACTAGGATGGCACCGGATGGAGTCACCTCGACCAGGTGAGTGGGCGACGCTGGGCTCTGCAGTCTCACGGACCAGGAGGCGTTGTCGGCGACCAGGATGGAGGTGCGAGCTGTCCTACGATGGTATCTGCTGCCGACTTCGCTGGACCCAGGATTGGGGCAACAAGTCTTGGCAAATGCAAGCCCATGCGGTGGACTCAAAATGGCGTCTGGAGTGGACCAGGAGGGTCCGGGGTGCTCCTCTTTTGGAGGGGAGCAAGAGCCAGTCTGGAGCAACCAGACTAGCGGTGTTGATGTCGTCGTTCGTCGTCGGAAAGGCCACAAGCCAGCGGGCTAGTAGCCAGACAACGCGGTGAGCAGCAAAGAGCAGAAGGGCCCCACGCAGATCTCGTGGAGGCTGGGAGTCTGAACTTCGGTGCTGGAGCTGCTCAGGGTTGGGGCTTCTCACACCCCAAAGCACTCACTCGAGGATCCCTCGGCGGTCGTGCTGGGCAAGCGTCGTGCAGTCTTGAAGATGGCCGGTCCCTCGAGGTCTCGTCGCACCCACGGATCTCAGCTGAGCTGATGATGTGGGTAGAGGTCAGAGGTGCCAGGGAAGCCGGGTCTCGTCGTGCTGGTCAGTCGGATTCCGGAGGAAGGACGTGCAGCAAACCGCAGTGTTCTTGGATGGTGCCTGCGGGTGCAGGGTGACTACTCCTTAGTCACAAGGGAGAAATCTTGAGAAGAAGTCGAGAGTTCCTTTCATAGAAAGTAGTTTCAGGATTCAAAGATGATCTAATTTGGAAGGGGGCCCGCTCCTATCTTTATACTAGGAAAAGGGGCTGGCACGCGACTAGGTCCTGCCCATGGGTGGGACCAGGAAGGGGGGTGGTTACACCCCTCTCCCATGCCGGACTTTCCCCAGCTCAGGGGCTGGTGTGCCCCTGGCACTGGTTCTAGCCGGCAGATGCATAGTGAGCACCGGGGTGCCACTTGCAGTCACCTTCCTCTAAAGCCCTGCCTACCCAGGATACACAAAACCCTGTCTGGGATGGTGCTAGCACCGCCCCTGACAGAAAACCCTTTGTCCAAGCCTCCCTCGCTGGAAGGACTCCCAGCAGCAGGAGGTCAGACTTGTGTCTGTGGTGGCAGCATCCATTTTGTGATGCTGAGGCTTGAGTTAACTTTAACCGGGGTTCACAGTTAAATACATGTCGTGTCCCTCTAGAAGGGTGGAATGCTAACCCCGTCGTCAGAATTGGCGAGGAGTTAGTATTCCAATTCGTATGACACCTTACTCGACATGGTTTGATAAAGCGATACCAGAGTTGGCATATAACTGCGAGGATTATAATGCACTTGAGAGTATATGGTATGCGTTATCATGGAACAGCTATTAGGACTTGGTTCCGCAAGCTGCAAACGCGCTCAGCTCATGCCAGAGCACCATCTCACACGATTCCAAGCACTCTGCCTTCAGGATTGTCAAGGCCTGCCATAGGAGTGACTGATAGGAATCTGTGTGTCTATTTTAGGGTTAGATATAGGTAGACTATATCTAAAGCAAGGGGTGTTTACACCACCTTGCCCCAGCTGTCGTGCAGCCAGTTGTCAGATTTAGATGGCCAGCCAGGGGTGGCATAATACATGCTGCAGCCCCTGGTAGGCCCTGGGTACACCTATGCCCTGAGTTACAGGGTCTGATAAGGTGGCCCAGTACCAATTGGATATGTACCTAAGGTACATGGAATCCATTTTACAGAGAGAGCAGTAGGCCTGGGGTCCTGATTGGCAGGGTCCCAGGCCAACTAAGTCAGAAAACCAGCAAAACACCAGGCAAAAAGTTGGGGGCAACCATAGTCAGGTATCCACCTTCATACACACGTCCTGCCAGCCCACCGGCGTTACCTGCGGTTCACGGTAGGCCGCGAGCACTTTCAGTTTACCGTGCTCCCCTTCGGGCTTACCAGCGCCCCACGGATGTTCACAAAAATGATGGCGGTGGTCGCAGCTCATCTGCGCAGGTTAGGGGTTTCAGTCTTCCCCTACCTCGACCACTGGTTGTTGAAGGCGGGCTCGCCCCGAACAGTCGTCTCCCATCTCCAGACTACGGCTGACCTCCGGCACTCACTGGGGTTCTCCATCAACGTGCTGAAGTCACACCTATTCCCCTCGCAGAGGCTCCTTTTCATCAGCGCAGTTTCGGGTTTATCTCCCGAACAGTGGGTTCGGAATATTCAGGCTCTGATTCCGGTCTTTCAGCCTTTATCCTGAGTCTCGGTCTAGTTGACGCTGCGGCTCCTGGGGCTGATTGCCTCCTGCATCCTTCTGGTGCATCACGCCCGGTGGCGGATGCGGGCTCTGCAGTGGGACCTGAAGTTTCAGTGGGCACAGCATCAGGGCAACCTGTCCAACTGCGTCCGGATCTCGGAGGGCACTGCGAAACAGTTGCAGTGGTGGCTCACGAGCTGCGATTGGGTCAGCGGCAAATCTCTCTCCCTTCCCCAACCAGAGCAAGTAGTTGTTACAGATGAGTCCCTCCTGGGATGGGGAGGCCACTTGGGAGAGAGGAAGATCAGTGGCCTCTGGACTCCGGCGGAGTCCCGGCTCCACATTAACCTTCTGGAGCTGCGGGCGATCCGGCTTGCTCTGAAAGCATTCCTTCCCTCTGTCCGGGGAAGTGTAGTGCAGGTGTTCATGGACAACACCACCGCCATGTGCTCTGCGCCTCTGGCCTCTGGACATGGCTGGAACACCAGGGCGTCACCCTGGTGGTTCAACACCTGGCAGGTTCCCTGAACACGAGGGCGGACGAACTCAGCCGCCGGTGCATGAAGGATCACGAATGGCGTCTGAACTCGGACGTGGCGCAAGGTCTCTTTCAGCAGTGGGTAGAGCCTTGGTTAGATCTATTTGCCACCGAAGAGAACGAACAATGTCATCAGTTCTGCGCGTTGGAATTTCCAAGGTGGCACTCGTTCGGCGACGCTTTTCATCACTAGTGGAATTGCGGTCTTCTATACACCTTTTCGTCTATACCACTTCTGCCCAGCGTGCTGAAGAAGATCTAGCACGACCGGGCCCAAGTCATTCTTGTGGCTTCAGACTGGGCACGAAGAGTCTGGTATCCCAAGCTCTTGAACATGCTCATCGATCCTCCGATCAGACAGCCTCTTCGAAAGGATCTTTTGTCTCAGCAGTAGGGGACGTACATGTCCAGCCTCCACCTCCTTGCGTGGAGATTGAGCGGCGACAGTTGATAGCTTTTAACCTTCCTCCCGAAGTCTGTAATGTAATCTTGGCAACCAGGCATCCCTCCATTAAAACAGTATATACTTGTAGATGGAACAAATTTGTGGCATGGTGCACAGCAAAGGCTGTGGATCCCTTTTCTGCCCTTCTTTCAGAGGTTCTCCTCTTAATTCTTTCTTTTGGCTAGCCGGACTCTGCTCTGGACACGGGAACAGCGTTTACAACGCAACTTTTACAACAAAGTACCTTTACGACGCAACCATTACAACGCAAGTCATTACAACGACGTGCGCTGAGGGGGCGCTCTAGGATAGGGAATAGTTTTAATTTACTATCCAACACCTTCCCTACTATCCACGGAGACTGGAGTTGGAATAGTAAATTAAACTATTCACTATCCAGCACCCCTCAACGCAAATCGTTGTAACGACTTGCGTTGTAAAAGTTGCGTCGTAAAGGCATGCGTTGTAAAACCATGGGTTGTAACGACGTACATCCTCTGGGCACTCTTAAAGGCTATCTTTCTGCCATTTCGGCCTTTCTTCGCCTTCCTGATCAGCCTTCTTTTTTTAAGTCCCCTATTGTAAACAGGTTTCTTAAGGGCATTACTCCTCTTTTTCCTCCTTCTCCTTTCGTAATGACCCAGTGGGACTTGAATCTTGTACGTACTTATGTGTTCTCCCTTTGAGCCACTACATAATTGTCCTCTTCATCTTCTTTTGTTAAAGACTGCTTTCCTGCTTGCCATCATCTCTGCTCGCAGAGTGAGTGAGCTTCAGGCTCTGTCTTCTAAGCCTTCCTTTCTTACTGTTCATCCGGACAAAGTGGTCTTTCGTACTACGCCCTCTTTTCTGCCCATAGTGGTTACCTCTTTCCACATAGGTTAGACCATCACATTGCCCAACTTCTTCCGGCCTCCGTACTCCACCGTCTGGACCCAAAAGGAGGGCTGTCCTTCTACCATGACCACACTAAAGAATTCCGGGTGGACGATCAACTCTTCGTGGGTTATGTGGGTGCCAAGAAAGGTCGGACCGTGCACAAATATACCATCTCTCGATGGGTTTTCCAATGCATCAAGATTTGTTATTCTTTGGCAAAAAATGAACCTCAAGTAGGACTGCCCTCCCACTCCATCATGGCGATGGCAGCCACTACTGCTTTGGGATGTTGAGTTCCGCTGGTTGATATCTGCCTGGCAGCCACGTGGGCATCACTCCACACATTCACTAGACTTTACTGCCTGGACAGCCAAGTCCGAAGAGATGGCTTCTTTGGCCATTCTGTTTTCCAGGACTTTCTGGTGTAAACTTAGTTCGCAGTCCCACCACTGGGGTTGGTATTGCTGGGGTATCTATTCTAGGTTAAGGAATCTATAACTACAGTCTCTTTCAGATGATCAAGTTACTTACCTACTGTAACGATGTATCTGTAAGAGACATATGTGGTTATAGATTCCGCCCCACCCATCCTCCCCATTGTGCGAACTGACTTCTATGGATAGGGAGTCCCTTCTAGGGCTCTGGTTATGGGCACCAGTGGTCAATGTCTTGCATGGCTCTGCTCATCTTGCGTGGAAAGTCGTGTCAGAACTGACGTGAGTGCACAGAGGCGGCGTATAAGTAGACACCCTAGCGTCATCCTGGCGACCACAACGCTGAAGACGGGCGCGGAGTCGACGGACGCCACCTACTGACGTGCAGGGGTACTGCTACAGAAAAATTCTCCAGATCCAGTCAGATGCCTGGGGATAATTCTAAGGTAAGGAATATATAACTACATATGTTTCTTACAGAGACATCGTTACTGAAGGTAAGTAACTTGTTCATCATGTCCACACATCCCATTTATTTTAGGATTATGAATTTTCTGTAGATTCTAATAGGCATAAAATCGCAATTTCTGGTGCAATAGAATATTGGTTAGCCATCAAGCCGTTGAAAAAAGAAGAGTTGTTTATACTTGTTTACGCTTATAATTCTAGGTTTTTACTGGCTGTTCTATGTGATACACTTCAAACTTTATGTGCAATAAAAATAAAATATAGAGCAAAATTTAGGTTAAGTAATTGCCTTCTTACCCTGAAAATACCAGGCCCTCTGTCCCTCATTTCTGTTAATTTCTGGTTTCTTTTTGGTTCTCTGCAGCTTGACACTCTTTGCTACAGTATGTGAGAAGACTGTGCTGAAACGAGTTCTTAAAGAGCTGTGGAGAGTGGTGATGAACACCATGGAGAAGATGATTGTGTTGCCACCCCTTACAGATCAAACGGTAAGCAAATTCATTGAATAATCCTCCTTCTTCCTCTCAAATAGTAGAGAACCTCATATCAACCCGTCCAATCAGGTTACAGAGCTTATGTGAAAAAAGATCATGTCTTCTTTTCTTTTTTGATTTTATTATATTTAAAGCAGTCCAGCATAAAAAAATGTACATAAAAGTAAAAAGTTCAAATCTAAGGTATGTCAGTGCAAGAGAGAAGAAAGGAGATGGTCTTTCTGATCGTTACTTCCAACTATGGATTCCTCGCCTTCAAATATCTGAACGATTTGAACAGTTATGCCCCTGCATGTCAAAGGGAAGCATTAGAAGGCCAATCTGGATTTGTCCCACCCCTGCCACCCTCAACCTGAGAAATTGGAAGGATGTCAGGTTGCCTCGCTGTGCTGCTACCCACCCCCTGCCGAGCAGCCAAGCTCGCAAATGATTCTGTTGCACCCCGAGTTTCCTTGTCCATCAGTGGCGTCTCAACAGCTTGAGGTCTTTTGGGAGACCATGTTCTAAATTTTCTGCACACTCCTGGCTCCCTCTGGTGTATCTTGGGTCAGGGCAGGCTGGGATACCCTCCGGCCCTCTGTGCCTCTTGAACGTGCCAGGTATCCGCTCTGATGTCTGAGATAACTTTCAACTTGGCACAGGAATCCATTCTCGTTCTTTTGACATCAATGCTGGAGGAAGACCCCGTTCCTATAGGGCTATCAGATTACGACCCCAAATTATCTTGACTCTGGCATAGGTTGTTTTCCGAAGCCACACCAACAGAGCAACACTATGATGATGACAACTTCAATATGGACTTGAAGGCAGTCAGTGGGCTGGGCACTTTCCCAAACACTGAATCTTCCTTGGACTGCCAACTGGAGAATATTCTTCTTTTGAAGAGGTAATGTGATGTGCAGCAGAGGTTTGTGATTTGCAGCTCCCAACCTTGTAAGTCAAAGCCAACATACTTACAGAGGTTTTGCTACTGAGTAGAGGTGGGCGAGCCTCTAAAAGCTCGACCAGGGCTCGAGCCTGGAGCCTGAACCCTGGCTCAGCTTGAGGTCCTGTTAGAACCTCGAACCAATAATGAGCTGAGCTGTCATCTGGCTTTTGCCTGCCTCCGACCCTCTACCTTTTTGCACAAAGACATCAAAACAAAGCATTGACATTTGAGGTAAAAAGGAGAGAAAAATGGATTCTTATTTAGTGGCTAATTTGTAGAAAGTGAAACCAGAAAATCCTAAATAATCACAGTTTCCCCTCTTAACAAAATTGTGTGTCCATAGGCAAATATTTTATTTTACCAGTCCTCCTTTTCCTTCACTATCCCATATGAAAACACCTTAAAATACATGAGTTAAAAATACCTGCTTTACAAAAGCCTATTATGTTTGAGAATATAATGTTGCTCTATTTTTTTTAAATCTGGGCCACATACAGGGTTTACATGACAACTGTCTTCCCTCTCAGTTTACTAATGACCCTATCCTCAGGGTGAAGGCAGGGGCATGAATAGTTAAATAAGTACTTCCCAGTGCAGTGCTATAATGCAAGGTATTAATGTCAAAGCTTACACATGTAAAAGCACATTTTTTTGGAATTTTGGAGAGACTTTATCATGTTAGTTGTATGATTTACGTAGCAAACATTTTCAGGGCTTGGCTCATGCTCAGCTCTACGAGCCAAGAAAGACCTTTGTATTGGATCTGGCTCAGTTCGCCCTGTTTTTTTGTTGGCTCACTCATCTCTACCACAGAGAAAAGCCTCATTAGAATCCTTACTTCCATTTAATGAAGCCATGAATGGCACCCTTATGGACATCTATGTCAAGACCTTTTCCTATTGACCAGACAGGTTGTGAGACGTCACAGACTGGCTCCAGGCAACACTGATTTTTTGATGCAGCACCCCATACCAGAATGTTTGGTGTTGTAGGCTGCCACCAGTAGGGTGAACCCCAATTATTTTCCCTCAACTCCTGTCAAAGAATCAAAACTCATTGAGGCATATGGGCATATGGGAAGCGGGTGTTCTCAGCCTGTCTAGCGCTCCAGTATGTCAATGCCAGCTGTTTCCTGGGGTGCAAATTATATCTGATAGACTTCTAGCTGCAGATTCCTTACCTTTGAATGTCCCAGGTGTCTGGCTGGATCCGTGATTTTTTGCTTGAGCAATACCCCTTGCGTGTGCCGTCGGGTGACACCATTCAGCTCCTCGTACCGGCATCGGTTATGACTTCGCGGTCACCTCTGTAGGCCGCCACCAGTCACGCGGACGTAAGTTGTTTCCTTTCCGCGCCAGCTAGGTGCAGATCCAGTAAGCTACCCCTCGGTTGCTTTTTGACAGGCCCTTTTTCAACTTTTGTCGACTTCGATTTTTTTTTTTCCATTTAGTGTGCTAGGATGGGTTTGAGGAAGATTGGGTTTATGCTGTGAGGTGCTTGTCACCTCATGATGTCAGTTACCGACCCCCACCTCGTATGTCTCTGGTGTCTTGAGCGCGACCACAATTCAAATTTGTGTTCAGACTGTCATGCTATGGCTCTGAAGGACGTGCGGGGGCGGACTATGAAGCTAATTACGGCCAGGCAGTCAACACCATCCTGCGAGACTCCGCGTAGGTCCCTGTCTGAATCGAAGAGGAGGACGCTGGACCACTCCCGAAGCCCCAAGTCATCTTCGTTCCACTTGAGGTCTTCCGCACACTCAGGTAAGAGGCACAAGAAGATGAAAACTTCCAAGCGGACTTCATCTTTACCTCAACTATCGTCCGTCGAAGAATGAGGTAAGGAGCACTGACGCTCTAGACACGGTTTTGCGGAGACGGGGTCGACTACGCGCCTCCCTCTCTTTCCGGGAGCTGAAGTGACCCCCCCCCCCCCACTCAAATGAAAGAATTTTTCGAGGCCATGCTCTGTGTCTTTGAGCGGACCTACCCATCTGGTGAGCTCTAGGGTCCCATCCGAGTCGACACAGTTGGTTCCGGCCACAGTGCCGGTGGGGCCTCAAGGATCCGATTCCTTATCTGGGTCGATGCCGGTCGTGCCGTCGTGACCTCCCCCTACAACGGACCTGAAGTCGGTGCTGCCGGTGCCAGCCCCATCCTTATCCCCAATGGCACAGAGTCGGAACTGCTCCACTGGATGCTTATTGAACTCCAGGGGTTCTATGTTGTCGCCTGAACACTTTGAGGATCTGTTAGGCTTGGTAGAGGAATAGGAGGGGTCTAGTGACCCTTTGGAACACCAGGATGACTCTGCAAAGCAGTTGGGCTGGTGTGGGGAACTTGGGTAAGCCAGTGGACTGGACGACTGTGGCTTCGGAGGAGGGGGCATCTTATGCCATGGTGGTTAAAAAGACGGCCAAGGTACTCAGACTAGAGCTGTCTTCCGTTCAGGTCAGGACTAATCTCCTGATCGAAGTGCTTCAGCCTGGGGCTTACATCTCTGAACCTATTAAGCACGTGGTCAAAGCCTAGCACATGGGCTCCTGTGAATAGGACAATTGCGTGCCACCATCACTCAGCTCCAGGTGGTCTAAAGTTCCTCAGCCAACACCCCACCCTCGAAAGCTTGGTTGTGAAGGCGTCTACATCCCAGGGCACATTCCCTTCAGCCCCTCCAGATAGGGCATCCAAGCGGCTGGATTCAGTGGTAAGATGTTTTATTCTTCCAGCCTGGCATTGCGGTCAGTGAATACTGCATGCTTAGTGGGACGTTTCTCCCACTCCTTTGGGAGACGGTTGTGCAAGTGCTGACACAAGTCCCTTAAGAGGCCGAGGCTGTGCTCTCTCAGGCAGTTAAGGACACGAGAGTTGCAGTAAAATTCACCATAAGTGTTGGCCTTGATACAACAGATTTGCTAGGCAGACAGATTTCCACAATAGTGGCTTAGAGGCGCCACGCCTGACTTTGGAAAACTGGCTTCTTGGGCGATGTCCAGGCAAATTTGATGCACATGCCATTTGATGGAACTCGTCTTTTTTTGGGATAAGGTAGACTCTGCCCTAGTGAGTTTCAAGGCTCCCGAGCTACGGCCATATCCTTGGGCCTCTTTTCTACACCTCGTGGCCAGTCTAGCTTTCCCGCCACGTCAACCCTATCCCAGCCACTGTCCTGCGCAGACTTCCAAATCCTTGAGGGAACGTGGACGTGGCTCATTCGGACCTAGGAATGGAAACCAGAAGTTGTCGGCGTCCTTGCCCTCCGCCGGAGCTGCCTCCAAGCAGTCGTAGTTCGCCTCTGCAAGACCACACCACTCGAGTTGGCGGAAGAACCCTTCATCATCCCCCCTCCCCCTCCCAACTCATTTGAAGTTGCTCCAAGGGGAAGTTACAGCTCTTTCGGCCAAGGGAGCTATAGAAAAGGTCCCAGTTTTAGAAGTAGGTGGTGGCTGTTATTCCTGCAACTTTATGATTCCGAAGAAGAACAAGGGGCTTCGGCCCATTTTAGATCTTTGGACAGTCAATCTCTTCCTCAAAAAGGAGAAATTCAAGAGGCTCACATTGGCTCAGGTCTTGTCTGCCCTAGACCAAGGAGACTGGATGGTGGCGTTGGACATGCAGGATTCATATTTTCACATTCCCATCCTGCCGGCCCACAGGCGTTACCTGCGGTTCAAGGAAGGCCACAAGCAATTTCAGTTTACCGTGCTCCCCTTCGGCCTTACCAGTGCCCGTCGAGTGTTCACCAAGTTGATGGCGGTGGTTGCAGCTCAGCTACGCAGGTTAGGAGTGTCAGTCTTCCCCTACCTATACGACTGGCTGTTAAAGGCATCCTCGCCCAGGCAGTCATCTCCCACCTTCAGACTATGGCGGACGTCCTGCATTCGCTGGGGTTCTGTATAAATGTGGCGAAGTCACTCCTGACTCCTTCTCAGACGCTCCCTTTCATCATAGCTGTTCTGGACATAGTGAAGTTTCGTGCTTATCTTGCGGAGCAGCGAGTCCAGGATATTCAGGTTATGATTTCTATGTTTCAGCCTCTATCCTGGATTTTGGTGAGGTGTACTTAGAGGCTGTGGGCTTAATGGCCTCCTGCAGCCTGTTGGTTAAGACATGCCAGGTGGCGTATGCCGGCTCTGCAGTGGGACATGAAGTTCCTGTGTGCAAATCTCACTGACGTGGTTCAGATCTCTGAAGGAATTGCGAAGGATCTGCAGTGGTAGTTAACGAATCGCGGTTGGGTCAGTGACAGACCTCTCTCCCTTCCCCAACCAGATTTCACAGTTGTGACAGATCCGTCTCTTCTGGGATGGGGCGGCCACATGGGAGAGGCGGAGATCAGTGGTCACTAGTCTCCTGCGGAGATGGGGCTCCACATAAACTTGTTGGCTCTCTGAGCGATTCGATTGGCTTTGACAGCATTCCTTCCCTCTGTCAAGGGGAAGTTGGTGCAGATGTTCACGTACAACACCACCGCCATGTGGTACTGTAACAAGCAAGGTGGGGTGGGATCGTGGACCCTTTGACGAGAGGCCCTGTGTCTCTGGGCATGGCTGGAACATCAGGGCATAAACCTGGTGATTCAACAACTGGCAGGTTCTCTGAACGCCAGGGCGGACAATATCAGCCATCTATGCCTTCTGAATGGCGTCTCCAGTCAGAGGTGGCACAAGGTCTCTTTAAATAGTGGGGGAACCTCAGTTACAGTTGTTCGCATCCGAAGAGAACCCACAATGTCAGCAATACTGCGTGCTGCAGTTTCCAGGGTGGCTATCGCCCTTGTGGCTCTGGACTGGGCGAGGAGAGGATGGTATCCAGAGCTTCTGAGTGTAGGCGAGTAGGGTCTGCTTCCTATGGTCACCCCCACTTTTTGCTTTTGTTTTACTGGTTTTCGACTTAGATGTGGCTGTGGGCCTGCTAATCAGACCCACAGACCAGATGCACTCTCTCTAAATTCAAGCCATGTACTCTAGGTACATACACAATTGGGAATTGGGTCACCTTGTCAGCCACTGTAAAAGTGTACCCTAGGTACTCAGGGCATAGGTGTAACCAAGGCCTACCAGGGGCTGCAGCATGTATTATGCCACCCCTGGCTGGCCACTCAAATAGACACAAGTGGCTGATCACTCAGCTGGGGCAAGGTCGTGTAATCACCCCTTGCTTAGGTGTAGTATTCCTATACCTACTTACATATAGACACATAGTAACCTATAAGTCACTCCTATGGCAGGCTTTAACAATCCTGAAGGCAGAGTGCTTGGTTCTGTGTGAGATGGTGCTGTAGCATGAGCTGAGCCTGTCTGCAGCTTTCGGAACCATGTCCTAATAGCTGTTCTATGATATTGCCATACCATATACTCTTAAGTGCATTATAATCCTCGCGGTTAATGCTAACTTTGATTTGGGTTTATCAAAAGATGGTGTGTAAGGTGTCATGCACTTTGAAATACTACCCCCTCGCCAATTCTGGCAACGGGGTAGCATTCCACCCTTCTAGAGGGAGAAGACATGTTAGTTCTTACTATCCCGGTTAAAGTTAACCAGAGCCCCAGCATCAAAAAATGGATGCTGCTGCCACAGACACAAGTCTGACCTCCTGGTGCTGGGAGTCCTTCCAGTCATGGAGGTTTGGACAATAGGTTTACTGCTTGGGGAGACAGGAGGATGTGTATTGGGACAGGGAGGGCTGAATAGAATCAGACACTGCCTGGAGCACTCTAGGTGCTCCATGCATACACCAGTTCAAACCGGTTGCTGGGGCACTCCAGCCCCAGCTCTGGCGCGAAATTGCACAAAGGAAAGGAGGTGTAACCACCCCCTTCCTGGTCCCACCCATAGGAGGGACCTAGTGAGCAAACCAGCCCACTTTAGTTGTATAAAGGTAGGAGCTGACCCAGGAGACTTTAGATTAATCCTGGAATCAACTGAAGACGAAACTCTGGACCCTTCGACATTCACTGAAGACTGAAGAAATCTCCCTTGTGGCCAAGGAGTGACCACCCTGGGCAACCAAGCACCATCCAGCAACGCTACGGCTTGCTTTGTCCCTGTTCCCGCCGGAACCCGAGCACAGAGCCTGACAAGACCTCGCCTCCCGGATCCCTCTGACCCCACTGCACGACTCCAGCATAGCTGAGCCCTGTGGAAGGCGTTGGGACCAGTGGAAGCAGGTAACTTGGAAAGTCTGCAACTTGCTAACAGCGCAGCTCCTGAGGCCTCCTCGAACCTGTGCACTGGGGACTGAGACACCCCGACACCGAGCTCCACCTGCAACAAAGACCAGCCCCCACACTCCACGAGATCTGTGTGGGGCCCTTCTGCTTGTGTTCTGCTCGACGCGTTGTCCGGTTGCTGGCCCGTTGACTAGTAGCCCCTGGCGACGATCCTTTTTGAAACTCCATGGCTGGTCTGGTTGCTCCAGACTGGCCCTTGCTTCCCTGAAACGGTGAAGTACCTCAGACCCTCCTGGTCTGCATCAGAAGCCTTGTGTGTATCGTGCGTGGGTTGCCTTTGCTTAGGCTTGTTGGCTCCGATCTTGAAGCCGACCCCTCCATCTTCGAGAACCTTCGTGGGACAGCTCCTCTCCAGGTCCGCGTGGCTGCAACTACAAGCTTCACCCCAGCACCTGATTGCTCCTCGACGACGTCTGGTTCCTTCCTGGTTCCACCTGGTCACTGGCTAGTGACCTAGACACTGTCCCCTCTGCTTTCAGGTCCTCTTCATCCTCGATCCACCCTTGGATCCACCCGGACATCTTCCTCCTGGTCGCCTGCAGCATCTTTCTTCACAGGCTCCATAGACTTCAACGGCGAGACCTGACACATCTTCACACCTATGCACCCGCTTCCTGTGGGTGAGGTAACGCGAGTACTTTGGTGATCTCAAGGGTATTGACTATCCAAATGTCTAGGTTTTTAGTTTTATCCTTCTAACTAGACCGGAAGTGTCCTAAATCTTCAATTACTTACCTTTTACGTTCCTATTGACTTTCTATTGACTCTCGCGTGAGAGTACTGACTCTGCACACGCCGCCTGTGGGCCTCCTCCTCCTAACCTAAGGGTCAGATAGTGTAGCCCCAGCGATGCTCTAGGCCTTCTCCTTTCCCAAGTCGTGGTTCTTATACCACTTACTTAGTATATCATTTTACGCGCCCCTAGGGCCTAACTGTAAATTGTGCTATTTAAAGTATTTCTAAGTGTAACTTGTTATGTGCTTTTGCCTCTGATCTCATAAAGAGTTCAGAGGAGTGTGTTAGTAAATAAATACATATATATTTTATATATATCCTGTGTGGTGTCCTTTCATTTGATATTCAAGGGGTTACATATGCTAAAACAGCGGGTTTTACATGTCCTCAAGAGTCTTTTAGCCTAAGACTGTTTTGTCCATGCTACCTCTAGGATAGCTGGTCTAAAAGGTTGACTTTACAACCATCACCATAAGGGTTGTTTGGACTGGTGCAAGGTAGAATAGTGAACATCATATACCAGGCCAACTTCTCACACTGAGAATGAGTGTCAATCCTCCGTACAGGCTGCCGCTTCTGGAGGATCTCCTGTTACAGCAGCAGGGGAGGGTTCTCCACCCGAACCTGTCAACTCTGCCTCCATGCGTTTAGATTGAGCGGCTGCAGTTGATGGCTTTTGACCTTCCTCTTGAGGTCTGTAATGTTATTCTGGCGGGCAGGCGTCCCTCTACGGAGTCGGTATACGCCTGCCGTTGGCAGAAAATTGTACTATACTGTACCAAAAGGTCTATTGACCCTCGTTCTACTGACCATACCCTTGCCCAGCAGGGCTCTACTTTGGGAACTCTCAAGGGTTACCTTTCTGCTCTGTCTGCTTTTTTGGGGCTCCCAGACCAGCGTCCCCTCTTTAATTCCTCTATTGTAAATAGATTTTTGAAAGGGTTGGTTCATTTATTTCCACCTACACCCTTTGTTATGCCACTGTGGGACCTTAATTTGGTCCTTACTTATCTGATGTGCTCTCCTTTCGAGCCTTTGCACAATTGTCCCCTCCGGCTGTTGACCATCAAGAAAGCCTTCTTAGTGGCGATTATAATCGGCCAGGAGAGTGAGTGAATTGCAGGCGTTATCCAGCTCGCCTCCTTATCTTATGTCCTTTCCTGACAAGGTGCGTCTCACCTGGACATCATTCTTGCCAAAGGTAGGGACCCCATTCCATCTTGTAGTTTAAAAAAAAAATGGTCTGAGTTAGGCCAAAAAGGTCCTTGTGTAACAAGGCTACTATTAATTAAGGTGTAGCTTTCATCTAGGTTAGTGGTTGAGCAAGACAACCAGCAACATCGGAAAAACAATGTTTGAAGGGACACAAGGTAACAAAGGTGACATCACATTTATTAACATCCTAAACGGATTGTCATCCAACATTAAGGAGCTAGTCCTGGTGCTCACACAAAACGTGAAGGTGCGTGAAGTGATAAGTGATGGTGACTTCAAATTTCATCGCAATAACAACGTATTACAAAACTCTGTGAGTATAAAGTAGTATTAAAGGAGTTTTGGTTGCGAAAAGTCGACGGCGATTCGATCTCCTTAGTTGGAGATTATCATCAGGACAAGAAACATGTGAGCCGATAGGATATAGATGAAAAGACAAACTAGGCATAGTAAACCAGCATTTAAAGTATTACTCTGACACTATAGAATTAACCAGCATTTGAGGCATTACCAGTCGTAAGTGAGAGTAATGCAGAACATTGACAGTATCTGAATCTATATAATTAGGTAATATTTAATTAATTAAATTAAATCACACATAATAAGTATGAAAGTGAAATGGAAGGATGGGGTCTAAGTGAAGGTGACCTATAAGGTTAACAGACAAACCAATGGTCCCAAAACCATGACTATGCATAGTAAAACACCATTTGAGTCGTAAGTGAGAGTAATGCAGAGCATTGACAGTTTCTGAAACTGTATCATTAGGTGACATTTAAATAATTGGATTAAATCACGCATAGTAAATATGAGAGTGAAATGGAAGGATGGGTTCTAAGTGAAGGTGACCTTTAAGGTTAATAGTATAGGAGCGGCAGAAGAAAGAACCTCAACTCTGCCCAGGTGTCTACCTGAATCTTACTGAGTGGGTGAAGCGCCTGTGAGCCAAAGCGGGAGTGTACTGCAGGGGGGTGGATTACGGGTCATGAGGTGGCCGAGTGACACAATGGCATGAAAAACCACCTGCGTGAAATCGCAGGAAGGTGGTAGTAATTTACAAGCCCTCCATCACCACACATCGCCAACGCTGAGGGATTAAGGGCCCATTCCACCAGGGGAAAGGCTGCGACTACGGCCATGGCACTGGGTCAATCAATCAATCAAGTAATTTGTAAAGCACGCTACCTACCCGCTAGGGTCTCAAGGCGCTGGGGGGAGGGAGCTGCAGTCACTGGTCGAAGAGCCAGGTCTTGAGCAGTCTTCTGAATGCCGGGAGGTCAGTAGTCTGTCGTAGGTGGAGGGGGAGGGCATTCCAGGTCTTGGCGGCGCGGTGGGAGAAGGATCTGCCCCCGGAGGTGGTTCTGTGGATGCGCGGGACGGCGGCCAGGGAAAGGTCGGCAGAGCGGAGTTTCCTGTTGGGTGCGTAGAAGGAGAGTCTGCTGTTGAGATAGGCTGGGCCGGTCTTGTGGAGTACTTTGTGTGCGTGGATCATGAGTTTGAAGGTGATTCTTTTGTCGACGGGGAACCAATGCAGGTCTCTCAGGTGGGGGGTGATGTGGTCTCTGTGAGGGACGTCTCGAACCAGGCGTGCGGAGGCGTTCTGGATTCTTTGGAGTCTGCTGATGAGTTTGGCCGGGGCTCCGGCGTAGAGGGTGTTTCCGTAGTCTAGTCGGCTGCTGATGAGGGCGTGGGTGACTGTTTTCCGAGTGTTCATTGGGATCCATCTGTAGATTTTGCGGAGCATACGGAGGGTGCGGAAGCATGCAGAGGAGACTGTGTTGACTTGGTTGGTCATGCTGAGCGGGGAATCGAGGATGATCCCTAGGTTGCGTGCGTGATTGGTCGGTGTCGGGGGGTTCCCATGGACGGAGGCCACCAGGAATCATCCCACGCCGAGTTCAGCTTGAGACGGCTTGCCTCCATTCAGTCGGCGACGGCCTTTATCCCCTGGTACAGGTTGGATTTGGCGATGAGGGGGTCCTTGGTGAGGCAGAGTATCAGCTGGGTGTCGTCGGCGTAGGAGATTATGTTGAAGTTGTGTTGTCTGGCGATACGGGCGAGGGGGGCCATGTAGACGTTGAACAGCGTCGGGCTGAGGGAAGATCCCTGAGGGACGCTGCAGATGGTTTTGGTGGTTCCGGATTGGAACGGGGGGAGGAGGACTCTCTGGGTTCTGTCGGTGAGGAAGGTGGTGGTCCAGTCTAGGGCCATGTCTCGGATCCCTGCGTCGTAGAGGCGTGTGCGGAGAGTCTGGTGGCAGACGGTGTTGAAAGCGGCGGAGAGGTCCAGGAGAATGAGGGCTGCTGTCTCGCCGTTGTCGAGGAGCATTCGGATGTCGTCTGTGGCGGCAATGAGGGTGGTTTTGGTGCTGTGGTTGCTGCGAAAGCCAGACTGGGACGGGTCCAAGATGTTGTTGTCTTCTAGGTAGCGGGTGAGCTGGGTGTTGACCGTCTTTTCAATGACTTTCGCTGGGAACGGAAGCAGGGAGATGGGCCGGAAGTTCTTGAGGTCGCTCGGGTCCGCCTTGGGCTTCTTCAGGAGGGCGTTGATCTCGGCCTGCGTCCAGCTTTCAGGGAAAGTGGCGGTTTCGAAGGAGAGGTTGATGATGCTACGCAGGTGGGGTGCGATGAGGCTATTGGCTTTGCTGGCGATGTGGTTGGGGAGAGGGTCCAACGGGGTGCCTGAGTGGATGGTGCTCATGGTCTCGATAATGTCTTCAGTGCTCACGTTGGTCCATGTGGTCAGAAGGTCGTGGTCGGTGGGGTTGGGTGTGCTTGACGTGGTGGGGTGCGTTGGGATGATCTGAGTGTTGAAGCTGTTGTGAAGTCAGTGATCTTGTGGTGGAAGAAGGCGGCGAGGGTGTCGCACAGAGCTTGCGACGGCGGGATGTCGTTGGTGCAGGAGCGGGGATTGGAGAATTCTTTAACGATGTTGAAGAGCTCTTTGCTGTTGTGGGCGTTGTTGTCGAGGCGGTCTGTGAATGAGGCTCTTTTGGTTGTTCTGATGAGGTGGTGATGGTTGCGGATGGCGTCTTTGTGGGCTGCGCTGTTGGCGGGTGTTCTGTCGCTGAGCCACATGTTTTCGAGTTTCCGGCAGGCGCGCTTAGAGTTTGAGGTGATTCTTTCTTCCTCGTTACTCCTCTGCCGTTGTCTGTCCCTCCGGGGCTTTCTGGTGGATGTTCCTGGTCCCTTGGCTGAGCCTGGGGGTGTCCTGGCCTCCCCTCGCCCTTGCTTCCCTCTGCTTGGTGGGGGGCTGAGCTGCCCTTCTTGCCCCCTTTACACGCCCCTGCTGGGGTTCTGTGTTCCTTCCTACTGAGAGGTTCTACAGCAGACCCTCCTCCCTTCTGAGTACTGCAAGGGTATCTATTCTACGTTAAGGAATCTGGGGCTAGTAGTCTCGTAATAGTCTCTATCAGATAGACTGTTGCCAGGGTAACGACGCCTTTCCTCTGCCGAGGGCTCGCCCAGCTACGCTGACCACGCCCCCTTCCCGCACTACAAGAACGCTCGCGGACAACACGCGAGGCGTTTACAGAACTCACTCCTGAGGCGGAAAGCCGGGAGATAGGAACCCTTTTAATTGTGTATTAAGTGATTTTAAAACTTTGTTACGTAGACCTCCCTCGAGCGCGCAGACCGCCGCCCAGCCGATTGGAGGCTGACGCGGTAGACTGTTGCCAGGGTAACGACGCCTTTCCTCTGCCGAGGGCTCGCCCAGCTACGCTGACCACGCCCCCTTACCTCGTCACTCGAACTGATGATAAAATATGTACGGCAACCGGAAGCGCAGCGGACGAGCGCAGCGGGCGCGACGAATGCGCGCCGAAGGCGCGCATAAGGCAAGCTCGTCTGCGCTCGTCCGCGCCGAGGACGGGCCAAGGGCCACCTACCCTGCCGCTTCAACTCCACCACGGGCAGCTAATCCGGTAAGATACACCTATACCGCTGCTGAACTTTTTAATCTCAGACACGTAGCGGAACGGCCCCATGTACCTCCATGTTTCAGGCATACCAACCCTCTCATGGGCCCTCACTACTGCCCTACGTGCACACTGGACACTCCTAAGCTGACCAACACAGCCTCACGTCCTATATTAGCAGCGCTCATAAACGCAAGATCGCTTCCCAAACACAAGCTTGAAATTGCCGATTTAATAGATACCTACAAACTGGATCTGCTGTTCATTACTGAAACCTGGGGGGATGAAGCCTCCGGTCCAGATTTCAAAGCTGCTACCCCTATTAACTATAACGTGTGCAGACTAGATAGACCCATAAAAAAAGGTGGAGGTATAGCTATAATATACAGAGACCACTTTATACTCTCCACGGTACAAACTACATGTCCCGAATACGAGGCCCTCCTCTTTACACTAGGCCTCTCTGCGAAATCATCATTTAAGGGCATGCTAATTTATCGACCTCCGGGTTCGAGATCTAAGTTCCTAGCCAACCTAGGATACATAATCGAAGGGGCCGCAGGCTCCCCTTATTTCACCATGCTAGGTGATCTTAATTTTCATTTAGAAAACTCCAATGACCCGGATACTGCACAGCTAATCACGGATCTAGCGGCCGCCGGCCTGATGCAAATAGTAGAATCTCCCACTCATCAAGCAGGCCACACCCTGGACGGTCTATTTACCAACAACCCCCTAATAACTGTCACCCAAGTAATCCCTCTGATATGGTCAGACCATTCAGCGATCTGCTTCTCCATCGAAGTAAGCCCTACTAAACCCCCTCCTATCTCCGTCTCAGTATCCACTTATAGAGATTGGAAACATATCAACCTATCTCAGCTAACAGAGATAATGCAAGAAACCCACATCCCCATCGAGCAGGACCCTACGCTGGCTTCTTCCAACTATTTAAACAACTTAATCAAGGCCTGCAACAAACTAGCCCCAATCAAAAACTCACGTCGAAACAGGAAATTACCATCAGCACAATGGTTTACAGAACCCCTCCGAATTCAGAGACAGCACTGTAGGAACCTCGAAAGGAAGTGGCGCCGGCAATACAACCCCACAGACAAAACAAATTATAAAAACGCTCTTTCCATTTACAAAAAACTCATAAACTCAGAGAAAGGTCGCTACTATACCGCTCAAATCAACCAGGCAAAAAATTCAGCAGGAGAACTGTTTCAGGTGGTTACTTATTTGTCCAACCCACCTGCCCCACGACTTGAAGGCTCTCAATCCCTAGCAGACGATTTGGCTGGCTTCTTTGAGGACAAGGTCAGATCCATTTTTCTGACTTTTTCCCACTCATCCTCTCCCCCCACCCTGACATCATCTCCTATTAACAATAATGTCAGCTTTACCTCTTTCAAACCGACTAATCAAAACCAAATCCAACCTCTGGTAATCAGTACTAAATCAGGATCCCCCTTAGACCCTTGCCCTCCAGCTATTCTGAATCTTATCCCAGAAGCCATCTCCCCCGCGTTATCCACTATCTGTAACGCCATGTTCTCAACAGGCATCTATCCATCAGTATGGAAGGAGGCAATTATTAAACCACTCCTCAAGAAACCAACGTTGGACCCTGTACTCCCTGCTAGTTATAGACCCATCGCCTGCCTTCCCTTCCCAGCTAAGATCTTCGAGAAGGTAATGAATACCCAACTTTCCAAATACATTAATGATAATGACCTTCTAGACGACACTCAGTTCGGTTTTAGACAGGGCCATGGAACCGAAACTGCACTGCTCAAGGCAACTGATGAGATCAGAACAGCCATGGACAAAGGAGGCGCGGCGGTCCTAATACTACTGGACCTTTCTGCTGCATTTGACACGGTTGATCATGTCACTCTGATCAACCGTGTCTCAGCTTTAGGCATCAAAGACAAGGCCAAAGACCTTATCGCCTCATTTCTAGCCAACCGCCCACAAACAGTTAAGATGGGCAATTTCACCTCCAAAACTTTTTCCCTCCCCTGCGGAGTTCCACAGGGCTCCTCGCTAAGTCCGACACTTTTCAACATCTATGTGTCGGACTTAGCGAGATTAATAAAATCTCATGGAATTGCCCTTACAACGTATGCCGACGACACCCAATTAGTGCTATCAGTGCACAATGACGGAACATCTGTCGCGGCAAACTTTCAAGAAGGGATGAAGGCGATAGGCTCCTGGATGTCATCCAATTGCCTCAAGTTGAACTCCAACAAAACGGAGGTGATGACATTCGGGAGCTTGCAGCCGGCCTGGTCCCCCCAGTGGTGGCCAGCACAGATGGGCACGCCCCCTCAGCCAGTGGTTAAGGTACGAAATTTGGGAGTCACTTTCGACAACAAATTGACGTTCCTCCACCATGCCAACTCTGTGGTATCCTCGGCTTTCTTTATCCTAAAGAAAATAAAGAAACTTCTCCCATACCTACCACAATCCGCCGGTAAAACATTGATCAGTACCCTAGTGTTCTCTAGAACAGATTATTGTAACTCCCTTTTGCTGAATGCTCAAGAAAAGGTACTTAATGAGCTCCAAACGGTGCAGAATGCCGCGGCCAGAATTCTTTTATCCATCCCCAAATTCACCTCTACCTCTCCTTACATCAGAAAACTGCACTGGCTCCCCATCAGGAGCCGAATAAAGTTTAAGGCACTCTGCATAGCATATAAAACCTTGAACAATCCCGGACCATTGTTCCTAAAAAAAGCTCTCTGCCCAGTGGAACATCAGAGAACACTACGATCGGCATCAGCCCACCTACTAAAAGTCCCACGGACAAAAAAAACTAACTGGGGAGACAGATGTTTTACCATCGCAACCGCCAAACTATGGAACACTCTCCCACTCCACATTAAAACTGCCCCCACGCTGCTAAAATTCAGAAAAAGTCTCAAAACCTGGCTGTTTACCTCCTAATCTTTCCCCTACTGAAGTGATGATCTGTAACAGTAGCGCCGAGACACCCGTATGGGTATTTGATGCGCTTTAAAAATTACGATAAATAAATAAAATAAATAAGATGTACGAGTTACTTAACCTTCGGTAAGGATGTATCTGGTAGAGACGATTCTAGCCACAGATTCCTTCACGACCCGCCCTTCCTCCCCCTTTTGTGATGACCTCTAGCTTGGTCTTCTGCACTCGCCTGCCTCCGGGTGGTTGTCTCTTCTGCGAATGGCTTCTCTTACTTCCTCCCTAGTGGGGTGCGTCGTTCTGTTGTCTGATCCCCTCCTTCCTTTCTGGTGGGTGGTTGGTGGGTTCATGGCTACTTCTGCGTCCCTGCACTTCCAGTGTGGAGCCTGCTCATGCTCTTCCTCCTTTTCATTGCTTGCAATTTCTGCCTCCTCTGCAGACCTCTGGGTTAGGTCCCTTGGCTGTGCCTTGGCCCTTAGCTCTTATAGGGGATGCGCCTCCCCTTGCTGGTGTTGTCTTGGGGTATATTGTGGTCCTTCACTGTTTGTAGTCTGTATTTGCAGGCCTCTTCGTCTGCTGTGACATTTTTCACATGCTTTTCTGCCCCCATGGAGGATGTTGTATTTAACTGCAGGACTGCTTTCCAGTAGCTGTGCTCTGCTTCTCCCTTCTATGACTTTCCATGCCACTGTGCCTGGCACTCTCCCAAATGGTACTGTTCCTCACCATTAGTTTCTTCCCTTTCTGTTTATCCGATTTTTTCGCACACTGTTCCCATATTTTCTCAGTTTTTGTTTGTGATGGCTCCGCGTTGTGGTGCGTAAAGGTTCTCAGAAGAAAACTGACGTCAGCGTGCCATGGAGGGGCTTATGTGACCTTGCTGACGTCACGCCCGCGGACGTCAGGGCGGAGTCACATGGTACCACTTCCCGGCGCGCAGAGATGCTTTGGCAAGAAAAAAAATCCCGAACCAGTCTCACGCCTGGGGATAATTCTACATTAAGGAATCTGCGGCTCGAATCGTCTCTACCATATATATCGTAACCAAAGGTAAGTAACTCATACGATATCACTACCTTTTTTTCCCAATCCATCTACGCCAGCAGAAGAATCTCTTGATCATTAGAGAGTTCTGAAATTCTACTTCAATAAATCCAAGACCATTAGAAAGTCTGATCAGTTATATCTAAACTAAGGTGCCATCAGAACTGGTTTCCCATCCTCCAAGTGTTCCTTCTCCAGATGGATAGTGTATTGCATCAAGCTGGCATATCGATTGGCAAATAAACCCCTTCTGGCTTCTCCCAAAGCACATTCCACTAGGAAAAAGGCAGCTACAGTGGCTTTTCTACACAATGTACCGATGACTAAGATCTGCAAAGCACTCACTTGGAAATCAGTTCATACTTTCACAAGTCACTATTGTCTCGATTCTGATTTCAGAGCAGATACTCAAGTAGACTAAGCCTCCTTGAGAAATTTGTTTCAATGCTAAATTAATTCAAAGTGGTTTGTTAATATTGCTGCTGTTATAGTTCTCATTTGCCTGCAGGAACAAAGGATGGGCTTGCTACTCGATTCAAGTCCTTTTGCTTTTGATGAGGATCCCCTGGAAGAAAAGCATAAGTTACTTGCCTGTAATCCTAGTTCTCTTCCAGGGGTATCCTCATCAAAGTCATAAGCAACCCACCCACCTCCCAGGGTGTTGGACTTGGCCCATTTTCTCCCAAATGTTTTCGCTTTTTACCCCCCTATTGTAGGATGTCTCCCTAATGGTAAATAAAGTTGTATAGGCCATGTGAGGTATGAGATGCCCTGGTTACTATGACAATGTAATGCAATGGTGTGAGCAGTTATCAATCCCCCATCAAGAAAATGTACCCTGGGGAACTGCTAATTCTTAAAATGGATGCCATGGCTGTGCGTTGTGCCACCTGACTGCAGTGGGTTAGCGGTCTAGTTGTCTGGTAACCAGCAATCCCAGCATTTGGAGGGAAAGCCTGGCACCCAGGGTGCTCGACTCCTTCCCCTGAGCCAGTTCGTCAGAGAATTCCAGAAGCTTCTGGCACTGTCTGGGAGGTGGGGTGAGGGGTTATAAATAAGGGGGATGTGCCACCATGTGCTGAGACAGAACAGGGACATGAACGTGAGGGGACCTGCTGCCAGGGGATACCGCCACTTGGGCCTGTGTGATGAGTTCCCACTAACTGCTGACCTGGCCCAGTAGAGCATGCTGCTCTGGTCACTGGCCCCTGAGGAAGAAAAGAGTGCCAGCCTAGGTCCCTGAGGCAGCTGGGAACTTGCACCACAAGAGCCCCATATCTAAAAGCGCCTGGAAAGGAAGGAGCACGTTGGACTTGACCCCCCAGGAGGTGAGAAGTGGCACTCTGGGGCTGGCTGTTGGGACTATCTAACCACTAAGCGCTAGCATTCCCAAGCGCTGCGCAGCTGGAAGAGGCTGCTGCTGCGCCCCACTGTGATTACTGTGTCTTACTGTTGTATTTGGTGTCAAAACAGGGTGGGTTTTTCCTGTAACTGATACCCAGAGAGTCAAGGAAAACAAAGGAGAGACAATTTGCTTGTGTGCCAGGTATCTTAAACTCAGTGTTCTGTTTATTTTATATTTGTTTTTAGCAGACTCTAAGAACCATGTAACCAAAAAAATAAGAAACTAACAGTTTTTAGCAGACTCTAAGAACCATGTAACCAAAAAAATAAGAAACTATCTTCATAAGAGCCCATAAACACATAACAAAATAAAAGGAGAAAAGTCTCTAGTGTCTTTTGTCCCGGAGAAACAGTCCTGGTTTTTAGTTCCTCTTCTTTCTTTAGGATTCTTTGGACATGGCGATAACTCTGTCGTTCCAACATGGAGAGGAAAAACAGCAGCAAATAAAATAAAACAAAAAAAAAATACTGAGTTGCTTTGAAACCTTGTTGTCTCTTTATGATAGTGCCACCATCACCAATCTATAGGATGTCACCACCGTGAGGGAAAGGGAAGTGAGGGCACATTCAGACCTTAGTGCTCCTTCCCCCTCCTTTTCTTTGAATTGGGTTCTCCCTCCTCCCCGCTCTGTCAGCTTCTTTAATGCTACTAGCCAGTGCACTTGCCTGGGACTGCGGTCCTCTGGGACCGCAGTAAGGGGTATCGGGGCATCCTCTCCCTCCTTAGGACGACCGGATACTTTAGCGTCTCTCCGGTCCTGATGGGCGGCTTCACCAGGGTCTCCTCCGGTCACTCTGGCGTCCTCCTCTCTCCTGCGCTTCTCCTCACCGTGTTCCGCGTCCTCCTTCTCTTCACCTGGCTCCGTAGTGGATTCCCCGTCTGCTGTTTCTTCTTCCGTCATTCTCCTCTGCCCCCGACCGTCCCTGCCTTTCACTATGGCGTCTGCGTCATAGGCGGGCGCCTCTCCTCCACTGGACCGCTAACCGCCGGCTCCTGGGAAGAAACGCTGGGATCCATGTTGGAGTTCCCGATTAGCGGGGACTCCGTATTACACTTACTTTTGCAGGTTGGAGACAATACATGAGTTATTCTTTTTCATCCAAACCGGTGTTGTCTCTTTTTGTGCTGTGCTTGGTGTGTGTCGTCTGTGGGTATTGCATGGATGTTTCACACTTGTCCTCAGGAGTTTGACCTGCCCGCTCTGCTCCATGCTACCCCCCGTAGAATTGGCAACCCCATTTCTACCATTGGTGGCAGCGGTGGGATAGGACTTGTGTTTGTGCAGTACCACAGCGGCCACGGGTTACACTGCAAATAGAGCTTTAAAGAGTAATCACAGTCTTTTTGTGGGGATTATTTTTTTTTGATTATTGTTTCCTCCTAAAAGTGATTTTGACTTGTGTCCCCTTGTTGCCCTGTGGGTGGTGTGTCCCGGTGTACCTTGTCATGATGGGGTTGTTTTATGATGAGGACGACCTCATGGAATACACCGAGCAGGAGGTGATGTACTTCTGTCGAGAGAGAGGGATATCCCTAGTAGGCAACATTCACAGGAAGTTATTTCTCTGTGAGGCCCTCAAGAGGGGGGAACCCTTAGAGCGCTTTGGATCCTGTCCGATTACCCTCCGCATATTTAAAGGGTGGATTTGGTAGAGACCAGAGGAAGGGCTCCCAGTTCATAACCCTGGAGGGTGGAGACTTTGAGGATGAGGAGGAAGAAATTGATAGGGCAGAGATGCCAGTGGCTGATGAGGACACCATAGACAGGGAGTCCCGCACTAGGTCCAGTCCAGCCGGCACTGCCCCATCCCTTTCCCTGTCCCCAGAAGAGTGGTTAGATAGGAGGGAAGAAAGGGAACATCAGCTGGCGCTGGAGAAGCTCAGGTTTGAGCATTCCAAAGAATTATCGCAGCTGAGGGTGGAAGAGAAGACGCTAGAGACTGAGAAGGTCCTAGCGCAGGAGAGGATGGCGGAGGCAGAGAGGGCCTTTGCCAGGGAGAGACTAGCTCAGGTGGTTAGGTTGTCCCCTGAGAGTGGTTTTTGTGGTCTGGATTCACCAGTGAGGATGGGATCCAGGGGTGGCAGCGAGAGTGGTTCCAGCGCAGGGAGTCCCACTCCCAGAGCCCAGGAGACTGTGCCTGATTTCCAGGAAGAGGGGGGCGTGTTGGGGTTCAGGGGCAGGGGAAAGCTGTCCCACAGGTCCTGGGGTGAGTTTCCGGAGGAGTGTTGGACTGCATTGGAGGATTGGGTGGTGAGTAGAGCAGTGGAGGATTGGGAGGGCTGTGCCATGCAGTTACAAGGGAGCACATGCTAAGGAATTGTTTCCCAAGTCTGCGTCACCACCTGTTGCAGTGTGGTTCTCAGGGAACTTGCACGGGAGGCAGACCTTGGGGTAAGTGCCAGAGAGTCTAAGAGGGCATTGGGGAGTGATCCTGAAGGGAGTGGTGCAGGGATCTTCCGACCCAGCGAGGCGAGAGAGGTGATGAATAGCCCAGCTAGGTCCCAGGATAGTGAGAGGGTTGTAGGGTCTCACATCCTATCTACAGGAAGGAGTGAGACTGGGAAGTGTCCCAAGGTGCCCCAACCGCAGTCACAGGGCCTGGAGAGTTTCAGAAGGGAAAACCAGGCTGGGAGCCTATGCTGTCCTGATGTGCCTTCCAGTGAAAGGGATCCCCCTGTGTCAGGAGAACCCAGAGTATCTGTAATCGAAGCTCCAGTGGTTCGGGGGTCTGGCCAGTAGTAGGGTTTAGATCCAGGTTCAGGGGTTGTCTGACCTGGAGGGAGGGACATTTGTAGACAAGGTCCCTACTGGTGTGACTTCCAGGGGTACTTCTCCAGGTGGGCGGGTGCGGAACTCTTGAAGGGGGTGCAGAGGGAGGAAGGTCTCTCTTCTGGCCCCGGCTCAGCCACAGGGCGTAGATCCTGGGTTGGGAGGCCAGGGACAGGGGTTGCCTGACCTGGCGGGTGGGACGTCTGTAATCAATGTCCCCCCAGAATTGACTTCCAGGGGTACTATTCCAGGTAGGAGGGTGCGGAACTCTGGAGGGGGTGCAGGGGGAGGGAGGACTTGCCCCTGTTACACCTAAGGGTTTACACTCTAGGTTGGGGAGAGAGTGGTGTTCTGAGGGTGTGCCGCGTAGGAGGAGAGGGCGGAACCCCAGAAGGAGAGGTAGGGGGAGGAGAGCCTCGCACCTGAGTGCTGGTCAGCCTAAGGGTTCGAACCCCAGGTGGGAGGACCAGTGGCAGTTTGATAGGAGGAGAGTGGTAAAAGGCTACTACTGGCCTGGGGCTAAATCCTCCCACTCTGTGAGAGAACAAGGGCCAGAGACCTCTGGATGCCCTAGAGGCCAGTCCTGCCACATCCTGCTAGAGAGTTTCAGTTGGATGGTTTGGTTGGTGAAGGGAGGGTTCCGAGAGGGAACCATCGGGTTCCAGAGTGGAGAAGAAACTGCAGGTGCTCCTGTAGTTGTGGGCCTGCGTCCACCTTTTTCCACCCCAAGCAGGGAAGCCCATCAAGGCAATGATTGGTCTACCCTGGCTTTTGGCTGGGGGGAGTTGTGTTGGACTTGAGCATTGTCCCCAAAAATGTTTTGCTTTTTACCCCCCTATTGTAGGATGTCTCCCCCATGGTGAATAAAGTTGTATAGGCCATGTGAAGTATGAGATGCCCTGGTTACTGTGACAATGTAATGCAATGGTGTGAGCAGTTATCAATCCCCATCAAAAAAATGTACCCTGGTGAACTGCTAATTCCTAAAATGGATGCCATGGCTGTGCGTTGTGCCACCTGACTGCAGTGGGTTAGCGGTCTAGTTGTCTGGTACTCAGCAATTCCAGCATTTGGAGGGAAAGCCTGGCACCCAGGGTGCTCTACTCCTCCCCCAGTTTGAGCCAGTTCGCCAGAGAATTCCAGAAGCTTCTGGCACTGTCTGAGAGGTGGGGTGAGGGGGTTATAAATAAGGAGGATGTGCCACCATGTGCTGAGACAGAGCAGGAACATGAACCTGAGGGGACCTGCTGCCAGGAGATACCGCCACTTGGGCCTGTGTGCTGGGCCCTGCACCCTACTAGAACCCCTCTGCTGTCCCCAGGGCTAGCGGAAGCCCCACTGCAGGAGTTCAGGCTGCTGTGTAGGAGGAGGGCCATGGTACAGTGGAGGATGGTGAAAGCCTACCGCCCTGTTTTGATGAGTTCCCACTAACTGCTGACCTGGCCCAATAGTACCTGCTGCTCTGGTGCCTGGCCCCTGAGGAAGAAAGGAGGGCCAGCCTAGGTCCCTGAGGCAGCTGGGACCTAACGCCACACGGGCGCCATATCTAAAAGCGCCTGGAAAGGAAGGAGCACCTTGGACTGGACCCCCCCAGCCTAACTATATAAAGGCCCGAAACCTATGTTTTTTTCAGTGAATTTCGATGGTTTTTTAAATGACAATTTAAAATTTTTTTTATTTTTTTATACTGATTTATTATATTTTTGCAGGCAGGTGTTCAGAAGGCACGCCCCCTTTTTACAACACTCTGCAGCGCAGCTCCATGGCGCATACTGGAGATACCTGTTGGACTAATGTCCTCTAGGGTACCTCTGGATTGAACAGGAATTAATTCCCCATCTAAACTGTGCAAACGCGCCCTGTAGAGTGGGCATGCCTAGGGGGTCAGTGTGTTTCTACCCTGCCCCCTTTTTGTGTTCTACACGTTTGTTTTTCTGCTTTCTTGTGCCTCAGTCTACCGAGCACAAGATGGCTGCCAACACTTCCTGGTTTGAAGTGTTGAAAGCCAATGAGCATGCAGCTCGTGCTCTGAAAGTTTTAGAACTCAAAAAGGGGGCCTTGTAGAAGCACCCTGACCCCCTAGGCTTGCTCAGGGGATCCCACAGGACCCCCAAGGCAACAAAAAGAAAATCACTCATGACATCACTGATGACATCTCAAATGAAATCACTCATGACATCACTGATGACATCATCCAGTGGATGTGTGTCTTTCTGAAAAATAAATATTTTTTTATATACGTATATCTAAAGGCCGATGGAAGAATAAATGGGTAAGTAAGTGTATAAATGGATGACTTGTTTGTAAAATTGATTGTATAACTGCCTTATTAATTGTATGTTAGTGAATACATGGGTTAGTGAGTAATGTTTAAATATGTAAATATCTGTATCAGTCTCACACATTTTTTGAATAAGTACCTGCATGGGTTGGTGAGTAGCTACATGAGTGCCTATATAGGTTATTAGTTGGTTTTTTGAGTATCAGTATGAGTGTCAGAGTTTTTACATGGTTTGGTGGGGGATGTTACTTAGCACATTAATGAGTAACTCACTGTTTGTATGTGTTTTGAAGACAGCATGTGTGCAGGACTGTATGAGTGGATGAATGTGTGTATAGGTGTGTTAGTGAGTGAATGACTGTCTCAATACTGTCTTTATGAGTAAGTACATATGTTTTAGACCAGTAATGTCCAGCTAACTATAACATGTTTGAAACCTATGGGTTTTTCAGTGAATTTCAAAGGTTTTTAAAATGCTAATTCCTAACTATAACGTGTGTGAAACCTATGGTTTTTTCAGTGAATTTGCAAGGTTTTTTAAATGCTAATTCCTAACTATAACATGGCTGAAACCTATGGTTTTTTCAGTGAATTTCAATGGTTTTGTAAATGATAATTTTTAAATTTAATAATTGTTATATTTTTTATACTGATTTACTACATTATTATAAATTATTTATTTTTAGATATATTATTTTTTAAGTTACATTACATATTTTTAATATAAATTGAAAAAAAATGTTTGTACACCTCTCTGCAACGCAGCCCCCTGGCGTGTTTGCAGCGGGGGGGAACTAATTCCCCTTGCATACTGGGGTCCCTGGGGGCCAACTAGCATATCTGGAACCTCCAGTATGCACTAGGGGGCTGCATTGCAGAAAGGTATAATGAGGCCACACTCTTTTTTTCACCTCTCTGCAACGCAGCCCCGGGCGCGTTTGCAGAGGGGGAACTAATTCCCCTTGCATACTAGAAGTCCCTGGGGGGCAACTAGCCCACCTGGATGCGCCAATGGGCTGCATTGCAGAGAGGTGTAATGAGGCTACACCTTTTTTACACCTCTCTGCAACGCAGCCCCCGGCCGAGTTTGCAGAGGGGGAACTAATTCCGCTTGCATACTGGGGGTCCCTGGGAGCCAACTAGCCCACCAGAAGCCTCCAGTATGCGCAATGGGGCTGCGTTGCTTTGCAGTGTGGGGGGAATTGTGGACCCCTGACACTTCTTTATCACTATGCCCCCGCGATGTGGTCCCCCGGGGGGTAATTTTTTTAAAAAACAGACCAGGTTTAAAAAAAAAAAATTGGGCCTTTTTTGTCCTTGTGGGACCACCTGGGCAGGCCTAGGGGGTCAGGGTGTGTCTACCCTGCCCCATTTTTGTGTTCTTCACGTTTGTTTTTCTGCTTTCTTGTGCCTCGGTCTATCGAGCACAAGATGGATTCCAACACTTCCTAGTTAGAAGTGTTGACAGCCAATGAGCATGCAGCTTTCTTGGGAAGGCATGCTGATTGGCTGCCACTGTCTGTCAACACTCCAAACCAGGAAGTATTGGCAGCCATTGTGTGCCTCGGTAGAACCAAGGCACAAGAAAGCAGTGAAACAAAGGTGGAAAACACGCAAAGGGGGCAGGGTAGAATCACCCTGACCCCCTAGGCCTGCTCAGGGGGTCCCACAAGGACCCCCTAGGCCCAAAACAAAATTAATTTTTTTCAAAAAATTACGGGGTGCGCGTACCATGTGCGCACGGTACACGTACCCCGCAAATTTTTAAAAAAAAATAATTTTTTGGGGGGCCTTGTGGGACCCCCTGAGCAGGCCTTAGGGGGTCAGGGTGATTCTAACCTGCCCCCTTTTTGAGTTCTACATGTTTGTTTTTCTGCTTTCCTGTGCCTCAGTCTACCGAGGCACAAGATGGCTGCCAACAATTTTTGTTTTGGAGTGTTGACAGACATTGGCAGCCAATCAGAATGCAGCTCGCAAACGCGAAGGTCCGCGCACGTACGCGTACCGTGCGTGCATGGTACGCGTACGGTATGCGTACCGTGCGCGCCTATAGATATATACATTTTTTCAAATTCGATTTTCTTAACAACTACTGGAGGGATTTACACCATTTAAGCAAAAGGGCGATCTGCGAACCGAACTCTACCTCTCTGCCAAATTTGGTGTAATTCAGTTCAGCCGTTCGGGCTGTAGCCGTGTCTAATCGTCCTATGGAAAATAACATGGGGAAAACAGGTTTTGAGACCCCCCTTTTTTCTCAGCCCCCACTTGCCGAATCCCCCCAAAACTTTCAGGGAAGGAGCGGAGCGGGCCATCTTCTTTGAGAAATTTGCGATGATTCATCAACCGGCGCCAAAGTTATTCCCAATAGAATGTTGCAGATTTCCTATGGAAGCTAGGTCCTAACTATATATACCTACTGGCGACCGCCAGTAGGGAATATATATATATATATATATATATATAGATATAGATATAGATATAGATATAGATATAGATAGATCTATATATATATCTATATATATATCTATATATATATATATATATATATATATATATATATATATATTCACTGAAAAAACATAGGTTTCAGGGGCGTTATGGTTAGCTGGACATTTCACTCGTACAAAACCATTGAAATTTCACTCTTCTAGTTAGTTCAGCTAACTATAACTCGCGCACCCGCAATGCATTGCTGATGACATCACATATTACATCACTCATGACATGGTCAGTGACATCATTCATGACATCACTGATGACATCTCAAATGACATCACTTATGACGTCATCCAATGAATGTGTGTTTTTCTGAAAATTAAATAGGTTTTATATATGTATATCTCAAGGTCGGTGGAAGAATAAGTGGGTGTATAAGTGTCTAAATGGATGATTTTTTTTGTAAAATTGATTGTATAACGGACTGATTAAGCGTATCTTAGTGAATACATGGGTTAGTGTGTAATGTTTAAATCTGTAAATATCTGTATCGGTCTCTCACTTTGTGTACAAGTGGCTGCATGTGTTGGTGAGTAGCTACATGAGTGTCTATATAGGTTATTAGTTTGTTTTTCGAGTATCAGTATGAGTGTCTGTATGGTTATTTTTAGTGCATAGATGCATGAATGAGTGCATCACTGTTTGTATGTGTTGAGACAGTATGTGTGCAGGACTGTATGGGTGGATGAGTGTGCTTATGGGTGTGTTAGTGAGTGAATGACTGTCTCAATAGTGTCTTTATGAGTAACTACATATGTTTTAAACTAGTATATGTGAGTTTTGGTGTATATAAGTGAGTATATGTGAGAGTGAGAGATTGGAATAGTTCCTGTATAAATTAGTCTGTGTTACTTTAAGTGATTTCTTACGAGAGTAAGTATGTGTAAGTTTCTGTACCAGCAGTGTGTTGGTGTGTGTGTATAACTGTATGTGCAATTTAATGGATGTTTGATACTTTGTTTACATTTGTGACTGTGTGTGAGTAACTCTATGGATGAGTGTCATTGTGTAACAGGATGTATAGGTGTATGAGTACATATGATGAGTGAGTACATGTATGAGTGTCTGTATAGGACTGTTGGTGAATGAGTGGATGTGTGTGTAGATCTTGAAATTACTAAATAGGTGTGTTGTAAGTGGTATGGGTATGTCCTTTGTTTTGAAAATGTTAGTTTCTATTTTTGAGTGTGTGTATCAAACGTTATATTAGGCTGAGAGGAGGTCCGCCACTCCATCACAATCATTATGTCATCAGTAATGTCATCAGTAATGTAATTTGAGATGTCATCAGTGATGTCACTGACCATGTCATGAGTGATGTAATATGTGACGTCATCAGCAGTGCATTGCAGGCGCGCGAGTTATAGTTAGCTGAACTAACTGTAACTGTGGATTTTCAATGGTTTTGTACGAGTGAAATGTCCAGCTAACTATACTCCCCCTGAAACCTATGTTTTTTTCAATGAATTTCCAAGGTTTTTTAAATGCTAATTCCTAACTATAAAGTGCCTGAAACCTATGGTTTTTTTCAGTGAATTTCAAAGGTTTTTTAAAAACTAATTTCTAACTTTAACGTAACTGAATGGTTAGTCAGCTTGCTTTCAATCAGGTGCTGGTTTAGCTCAGGAAAACAATTACTAGACAAGTGCTCCCATGCAATTAAATCAAAGAGACCTTGAAAATCATCAACTTTGCTACCCTTCACCCAACCAACCAGTGCTCTGCAGAAAAAAGTTACACACTCCACATACGTACTATTAGGAACCTTTGCACAACCCCTGAACCTCTGTCTGTACAATTCAGGAGTTAACCCATACATGGTCATCAAAGCTTCCTTCATGTGGGGGTAAGAATTATGAACCTCAGAGGGCAAATCTAGCAGTGTGTCCCGCCCCTCACTAAGGAACCGCCCCCACAACCCCGCTCCCCAATCTCTCTCAGGGACCCGGTGGGAAGACATGGCTACCTCATAGGCCTTAAACCACTGCCCTATGTCATCATTCTTAAAAAAACTCTTTTACCACTTCCTTCGGTATGTACACCCTTGATTCTACCTGCACTGGCGATGCGCTGCCACCAGTGGGAGTAAGTTTAGCTTTCATCTCCATCTCCCTCAATTTCATTTCATGCTCTATTTGAATTCTTCTTTCCTCTAGAGCCAGCTTTTTGCTTTCCAGCTCCAGTTGCCCATTCAATTTAAGTTTTGCCAACTCCATTTCATGTGCTCGGGTTTCGTTCCTGTCTGCCAACTCCTCTGGCGACAGGACCCTGCCAAAATCATGTATACTTTCCGCTGGTTCAACTTCCACCAAATTCTCAGGTGCCCTTTACTCAATCCAGGCCCTCAGCGCCTTTTGGTATTGGGCCTTGACTCTAAATCCAGACTTGGAAATTCCAAACCTTTTGCAGAAGCCCGCCAGCTGTTCCATTGTGTAGCTCTCAAGTCACTCTTCTTCCCAGTCAATTTCAATTCCACCAGAGACTACAGAGGCTGCTTTTTCTACAGACTTTGGGCCAGGCATGACTTCTTTAGAAATGGAGATCTCTTGTCTGTTGGTAAAACAAAAATCAATAAGTGTGTGGCTGCGTTATTGGTCTGAACTCACTACGTGGGGTTCACCAATTACTGTATATAGTCTACAAATGCAAATTCGAAATCCTCTCCGCTGCCTCCAATGTTAGAATTGGGGGTCTCTGGTTGGCACAGGTAAGTACTTGTGACGAGCAGGGACCCTCTCCTCTAGTCAGGAAGAGAGACTTACTCTTTAAAATAACCCCTGCTCACTCTCTAGGTTGCGTGGTGCGAGCAGACAAGGCTAATCTCAGAGCGTTATAGGTTAAGCATTTGTAAATATACACAGTAACTCAGTGACAACACCACACCAGGGTTGTATCAAAAATAGGTATTATTTATATAACAGACTTAGCACAAGATCCAATTAACATTTAGCAATTGGCCAAAATACTTTTAGCAACAATGAGTTCTCTTTAAAACAAGCGTAACTTCTAGGGCCGTGCGTTCTGCACTGTTCGAGGGTGTCTCGCGGCCAAGATCGTGATGAGCGAGAGTTTTTAAAGATCAGCGTCGCAGACTCTCTAGTCCGGGACGCACCCAGTCACAGGCGATGCGTACAGTACCTTTTTAAAAATGCGGAGTTGTGGACGCCGATGAGGCGTGTACAGGTGAGGCATCCTAGGAGCAATCTGGTGGCCCTTTCTCCGATGCGGGTCCAACTAGTGCAGGTGTCTCGGTCCGAGACGTTTGAGCGGGGTGCCCCGAGGGCGAGGCTGGTGGTCCTAGGCGTAGAGCTTTCGGGGTGCGCGGCGTTCGTCGTGTCGTGCCTTTGAGCGGGGATACCTTTCACTTCCCCCAGCAGCGCGATGTCCCGGGGCTGGTACGCTTCAGCGTACGAGTCGTCCTCTTCAGCGCTGGGCTGCTGTCAGATCTCTGTGGCGCGGTGCAAGGGGGCGGTACGCTTCGTGTGTACGGGCCGAACTCTCCTTCCGGTGCGCTTCAGGTTTAGGAATTCCCACAGCTGCGACGCGGCAAGCAGTGCGGTTCTCGGGGGAGGGTGAAGCAAGTGCGGGTCGTAGGCAGAGCGGGCTCACACGGTGCGGGCGGTCACAGGTACGGCATCACGGCTGTCCAATGGTGCCAGGTCTAACAGTTATTTTCTCAAGTCAAATTTACAATTTATTACTTCAATGGCGCTACTATGTTAGGCCTGCAGTCATTTTTGCAGTGTTACTGTAGTGGATGACACAATGGGTGCTGCAGTCCACTCGTGACATTTAACTTACAGACCCTGGGTTCCTTTTGAACCGTATTATAGAGACAAAGAGGTAAGTTAAGCGTGCCAATGAGAGTGAGAATTTCACCACGTTGAAAGGGGCAGCAAAGCCACTTTGCCACTGATTAGCAAGTGCCCAGAGTTTTGAAGCCAGCAAAAATAGGGTCCAGCAGAAGGTGAGTAATCCAGAATGACCCTGCAGTAAGGCAGGCTTGCTACATATAAGATTAGGCCTCTTTCTTTAACAAGCTATCCCAGTTTTTCAGCTTATTTTAATGTAGGATGTGCAATTATTGGGTATTATTGCCTGCCCTACCTCTCTCCCTCACCTTTTTCTTCGTTTATACCGTTTGGATGGGCTCCCGGTAGCTCTCTATTCCCGCCTACTTCCCACGACCTCCTGTGCTTTTATTTTGATTGTTGTACGGTTTAATATATTTCTGATTTACCGCTTCGCTCACCTGCATATATGTAAAGTGCTCTGGTGCCCTTTTGGGACATTTTCATACAAAACTCTATGAGTATATAACAAATGTGTGCCAGATGTTCTGCCTGATCTATCAATAATCCGAATTACTTTATAAATGCCTGTGCTCCTGAAATCATAAACAAACCGTTGAGAGGGGGTCAAAGGGATTCAAAGTTTAAAGACCCATACCTGTTTAATATCCCCAGCTACACTACATATACAACACAATAACACAGGGGGTCTGACAGCCAAATAATCTGGCTAGACCGCCAGTCCGAACTACCAAAGTCTCGGGGTGCCTAAGTCACTAAAGGACAGCCTTTAAAACATGAGTGAACAATATGTAAAAGAAAAGACAGACACTATACAGGTCATTTTAAAAGTTGGTTGGCAAAATCCATACCATTGAGCAATGGGTTACCATCAAAATGACTTGATGATCAGTTCTATCATCTGTCCATACCCAGGTGTGAGTTTGGCTGGTCCCTTGATCATTGGGACATAGAAGCCACACCATTTGTTGCTGGTCTTGGAGTTGGTCCTACCAACATAAACGAGCCGCCATTTGATAGCTAATCTATGATGGTTAATAAATTCTAGTGCAACCCAAAAAATAGTGAATTAAAATAGGATGATGAGTCCTCCTTATATAAATTTTATTCTACAGCCGAACAACACCTCCTAATTAAAAACTAGAACAGTGCAAGGAAGACAGTCAACAAATATCTGTCTAATAACGGGCCAACATGTTTCTGCCTATCGGGCAACCTGTCCCATCGCTTTCATCAGGGCCTCTGCTCTTTAGATAGTTGCACTTGTTATTGAACAAACAGTGATTAAATCAAAAAGTCATACCAAAAGATGAATTAATTATAGAAACGGTTGGAAACGATACAACCTGTACCAACCAAGAACATTAAACCTCCATGTCACTTGGAAGATAGGATTCTACAGAGGAAATGTATAGTCATTAGTGTAACATAACCATGTCTGCTATTCCACAACATATATGTATCACTTAAAGTATTTACAAATAAAATAAACAATTTTTGCTCACCCTTCGTGATAGGGGAAATGACCTCACCTCACCTGGACCTTGCTCAGGTTCTACGAGGCCCCGCACTATGAAGATAAAGGAAGTAAAACCGAAAGTAGAAACACCATGAAGCTATTAAGTCAGCATTTCAAAAATAGTGTCTCATAATCCCTTCTGTTGTGCATATCAACTTTTATCTAAATATCAACAACCAGAAAGAGACTCCAGTCAATTATCAGAAATGTACAGCAAGTCTCAAAGTATCCCAAACTTATCATATTCATTATATCCTGTAGCTCTCTTAATGCTACTCTGACCAACCTACCAGTATTCACCAAGAGAAAACACTGGAGGGAGATCGTTAATCCTGAGTCTGTAGGGTGTAGTAGTTCAAATATAGAGGACTATATAGTTATAAAGCAATCATACAAACTCACCTCTCCGTCGGTACCTCAAGCTCGCATCTGAGTCTTGGGGGAGGTACCGAACAGGAGAGGACCGGCCATTTATGCTTCATAGCGAACAGGCACTCCTTGCGCCGACGAGTGTATCCCTGCGCGTTACTTCACATATCGCGCCACAAAGGCCTACGAGTCCTTCCTGAAATTGAATTTGACCTTGAAAGAGACCTATTGGTCTCTTTTGATGTAGAGTCTTTGTATACCTCTATACCTTTACACACTTCGACAGTGATAGAATAATCGCTTCTATAGCAGAATTACTAATATTTGCGGGATGACGTCATTTTGTAGTTTATCTCGCGAGAGTGATCGCGTTAGTTTATGGCGTTTTTCGAAAGAAAATGAGTGCACTGAAATAGCAGCAGACAACAAACGGTAAGGGCAAAATTCTGATATTTGTCCTCTCCAGAGGTGCACTTGAATCCCATGAGGATCAATCCTTTTTCTGTGGAGGCGCGATATGTGAAGTAACGCGCAGGGATACACTCGTCGGCGCAAGGAGTGCCTGTTCGGTATGAAGCGTAAATGGCCGGTCCTCTCCTGTTCGGTACCTCCCTCAAGACTCAGATACGAGCTTGAGGTACCGACGGGGAGGTGAGTTTGTATGATTGCTTTATAACTATATAGTCCTCTATATTTGAACTACTACACTCTACAGACTCAGGATTAACGATCTCCCTCCAGTGTTTTCTTTTGGTGAATACTGGTAGGTTGGTCAGAGTAGCATTAAGAGAGCTACAGGATATAATGAATATGATAAGTTTGGGATACTTTGAGACTTGGTGTACATTTCTGGTAATTGACTGGAGTCTCTTTCTGGTAGTTGTTATTTAGATAAAAGTTGATATGCACAACAGAAGGGAGTATGAGACACTATTTTTGAAACGCTGACTTAATAGCTTCATGGTGTTTCTACTTTCTGTTTTACTTCCTTTATCTTCATAGTGCGGGGCCTCGTAGAACCTGAGCAAGGTCCAGGTGAGGTGAGGTCATTTCCCCTATCACGAAGGGTGAGCAAAAATTGTTTATTTTATTTGTAAATACTTTAAGTGATACATATATGTTGTGGAATAGCAGACATGGTTATGTTTCACTAATTACTATACATTTCCTCCATAGAATCCATTCTTCCAAGTGCCCTGGAGGTTTAATGTTCTTGGTTGGTACAGGTTGTATCGTTTCCAACCGTTTCTATAATTAATTCATCTTTTGGTATGTTTTTTTGATTCAATCACTGCTAAAATAAGTAAGAGACGTTACAGACATTGCACTTTAGTTATCCTTGCATATTTTGCACACACTATTGCACTTTATGCCCAGTCTAGGCCTCTCTCCGACTGATACTACCTCATTTGGCAAATTTTGCACTAGTCTTAAAAATTGCTGCTAATACAACGTTCATTTTGTATACTTTGCACAAAGTATGCCACTTTAGGCCTAGCATAGATCTTATATTTTGTACCATCTGTTTGTATGCTGTATCAAAAGCTAAAACGCCTGCTATATATAAGTGACTATTTTTTTAACATGGTATGTCTCTGCACTAATTGCTAAATTGCTGCTAAATGCTATGTCCAATCTTTGCTTACTTTGCACACATTACCGCACTTTATGTCCTGTATAGGCTTCTTGTCTAGTACTGTCCCACTTGACATGCCCTGCACCAAATGTTTATATTGACGCTATACTTAGTGATTACTTTCTTTTTTTAGGCTTTATCTTGATTGGCTGTACTAATGTATTATTGTAATTTGTTTTAGCATGTTTCATCATTCTTTAATCCTTTCAAAAGTGACTTCAATTGTATCTATGAATGTTGCTATATGGTTGTACTTGTACAAACCGAATAAAGCATTTTGAAACTGAACTGAAAAACTGAAACTGATTCAATCACTGTTTATTCAATAACAAGTGCAACTATCTAAAGAGCGCAAGCCCTGATGAAAGCCATGAGACAGGTTGCCCGATAGGCAGAAACATGTTGGCCCGTTATTAGACAAATATTTGTTGACTGTCTTCTTTGCACTGTTCTAGTTTTTCATTAGGAGGAGGTGTTCGGCTGTAGAATAAAATTTATATAAGGAGGACACCTCATCCTATTTTAATTCACTATTTTTTGTGTTGCCCTAGAATTTATTAACCATCATAGATTAGCTATCAGATGGCGGCTCGTTTATGTTGGTAGGAACAAATCCAAGACCAGCAACGAATGGTGTGGCTTCTATGTCCCAATGATCAGGGGACCAGCCAAACTCCCACCTGGGTATGGCCAGATGATAGGACTGATCATCAAGTCATTTTGATGGGAACCCATTGCTCAATGGTATGGATTTTGCCAACCAACTTTTATAATGACCTGTATAATGTCTGTCTTTTCTTTTACATATTGTTCACTCATGTTCTAAAGGCTGTCCTTTGGTGACTTGGGCACCCCGAGACTTTGGTAGTTCGGACTAGCGGCCTAGCCAGATTATTTGGCTGTCAGACCCCCTGTGTTCTTGTGTTGTTTGTGCTCCTGAAATGCCAGTAGATGTGACGTTAGGGCAGCCAGAAGAGCCTAGGAGCGAGTGACTCCTGTCCAGCCTTGGGACACTTTCTAAGTATCAGTGTCCCCATAGATTGCCCACCACTGGTACTCGCGCATGAACCCCAGAGAGAAGCCGCGAAGCAATGGCACCTCTGTTTTGGAAGTGCCCCCATAGGTCGCCCACCACTGGTACTCGCGCAGGAACCCCAGAGAGAAGCGGCGAGGGTTTGGGAGGTCGTCTGTGAGAGGTGGAGACTCTGCTCCACGTCATTCTGTTTGAGTTTGGGCAATTCTCTTGGTGCTGAAAATCTTCCATCTCACCTTCAAATGGAGGCTGGTACAGGTGCTTACTGACCACATCATTGCAATGTGGGACTGAAACAAGCAGGGCAAAGTGGGATCCATGGTTCTGTGCCAACAAGCTCTAGCCCCTGGAAGTGACTGGACTGCCAGGGGATTTGTCTGGCAGTAAACCACATGGCAGGATCTTTAAACATCAGGACGGAGGAACTCAGCCATCAATGCCTAACAGTACCCAAATGGCAGTTACATCCAGAAGTGGTGCAGGGTGTCTTCAAAGAATGGGGAATGGGTTCGCCACTGCAGAGAATGCTCACTTTTGCACGTTGGAGTTCCCACAATGGTGCTCTTTCAGAGATGCCTTCCAAATAGAATGAGGGTCGAGACACCTCTATGCCTTTCCACCTCTACCTCTTATGCCTCAGGTTCTGAAGATCAAGAAAAACTGGACCAAAGTCATCCTAGTGGCACCGGAATAGGCCAGAAGAGTGTACTACGCTGAATTTCTGGGCATTGGCAGGGGCATTAAGCCTCCCTCCTGAAGTTATTGATATCATCTTGGCAGTGAGGCACCCTTTTACCAAATCAGTATATACCAGCCGTTGGTACCTGTTGGATTGATCCACTATAAACCAAGTTGTATGAAGTGTTTCTGTTTCTGTTGTCCCTGCCAACAAATACTTGCTGTGGGCACTGATAAAGGTTCAGTGTCCGCTCTTTTTTTCTTTTTTCATATTGCAGTATCAGCCTTCCTTGTTGAAATCACCTTTTGTGATGTAATTCTTAAAAGGTTTGCAGCATTTGTTTCTGTCAAAGCTTTTTGTGCTACCTCAGAGTCACTTGAACTTTTTTGGTGTGTACTCTCTTTGTGCCACAGCTCAGCTGTCTATAGCAGCTTCTACCTTTTAGACAGTCTTTCTCATAACCTTAACATTGTCTCCATATGTGAGCGACAGTCCTCTGTACACGACATTCTTCCCAGATAAACTAGTGTTGACTATCGATCTTCTTTTCTTCCAAAAACAGTCACTCCGTTTTATGTTGGGCAGGCTATCACACTTCTGGCATATTTTGCACCGCCTCATCCCTCCATGGAGGAAGAGAGACTCTATTATTGGATCCCAAAACAACATAGAGTTTTAAAATTGATTATACCAGGCACATTGTGTGGACCATCATCTCTTTGTCAGATTCTCTGGGGCAAAGAAAGGCAAGGCAGTCCAAAAAAGGACCATCTCCCAATGGATTGTTCTCTGCATTAACCCTTTCGATGCTGATGACGAGCTGGGCTCGTCATGGTGCACAGTGGTCGTGTGCTGATGACGAGCCCAGCTCGTCATAAAACAATATAAAATAGCAATTTCCAGCACAGGAGGGGAAAACGCCTAGCAGCCAAGGTGTTAAAATATGCTACATATTGACTAAATATTTAACAACAAGGGGTGGTAATGGACAGAGTTTCTGAATTAGGCAGAATACTCTCACCCAGTCAAGAGATCAGGGCTAGATCCAACACCGTTTTTTAGCTCACTGCACCATCCCAGCTCAGAACCTGGCTATATGCAAATTAGTCTGGTCCTGTCCCAGTGCATGATGGGAACAGGGCAAACTAAACTACCAAGCCAATTCTTACACTGGGAAGGAAACAAGCTTCCGGGGACCGGTTTCTGGCATTTCAGCCGTCGTCGGCCCGGCTTGCTTGAATCCTGATGGTGCAATGAGCAAGGGACTCACATCTGAGTATACCCTTCCACGCTTAGGGTGGACAAAATATTTAACAACAAGGGGTGGTGATGCTGCTTAATTCAGACACTCTGTTCATCACCACCCCCTTTTCTGAATCGTTTTTGGCCACTATAGGTGTGGCAGGGTATACTCAGACATGAGTCCCTTGCAATCCTCTCCCCCTCAGACTCTTCTCCCCCTCAGACTTCTTTGGAGTTGGGGCTGGTTACCGTTGAGGCTCCATAACAGCTTGTGTCCGTGGAGGTCACAATGCTACTGCCGCCTCCACCTCCAGCAACCAGCACACAGCCCCAACTGGCTCATGATTTGTCAGTAGAAAATCTCTTTCATTAGTCTTATTGAAGGTTTCAGGAGAAGAACAGTCCTGCGGCAGTCAAACGGGCTACAAGCCGAGCGTTCTGGCTTATTCTTGGCTGTTAATGTGCCATCCTTTCTGATACTTCTTACTGCTGATTCCTCACCTTGAGAGACTTTGCCACTGATTAGCAAGTGCACAGAGTTTTGAAGCCAGCAAAAATAGGGCCCAACAGAAGGTAAACAATCCAGAATGACCTTGCAGTAAGGCAACGGGTCGGACTTTCCTCGGTCCGTGCTCACCTTCTTTGTTGCTGTGTTCTGGGTTAGTTTGACGCGTATCCAGGTTCTGGTGTAGAGGGCAATGATCTCAGAATGTTTATTATGCATTATTTGCAACAGTTCTGGGGCGACCACAAAGCATGCCTCTAAGCCCAGACATAAAATCTTGGACAGGATAAACAGCTCGAGCCTGAATTTGAAATACATGATAGTAATTGACCCTGTAAACGCCCACAACATTTAGAACGCTAACCTGTTTAAATCACTTTACAGACAGTGTGCACGGCAGCAGGAATGTGTGTGGAGGTGGTAGGACCGACAAACACAAACGCCTGATAAAGCAGAGACCGTACCACTCCCAACACAATAACATTTTGTCAGAAGTAGTCAATGAAAGCAGCCTTTCGGCCGTTCTCATGCAGCTGCCGCATCGGTGCAGACCCAAAACCTGCATACATCTTGAACAGGCTATGTTTAGGCAGGGCTTTAAGTGGAATAAAAAAGGTAGGCTGTCTCTCAAAGGGGCGTGATTGATGGAATTAATGGCGTTGCTTAACATACACAAGGTAAAAATCTGTGCTTATCATAGTGTACCGCCCCCCTGGTATTTTGCTGCTTCTGTCATTGTATACAGATATATAATACAGCACGTAGCATTACACCTACAACAAGGCAGGACTATTGGGTTTGCCAATGGTTAATAGTTGTGTAAGAAAAATAAACAAACACTATTTATTTGTGGGTTTGTAACGCGCTTGAATCCACTCCCGGAGGAGTATCTCTGCGCCATGGACACACAAAGAAACATATATGAGCACAGCAAATCATAAGGAAGGAAATAATGGAGCGCAGAATAAAATCATATTACCCCTTAAACAAGAAAGTTTTCAACTTTTTCCTAAACATCAAATGGTCAGGACATTGTCTTAACATAAAAGGGAGAGTGTTCCATAGTGCTGGCCCCACTAATGATAAGGCCTTGCCACCCTGTCTTGCCTTTCTTATTCTAGGAACTTGCTGGAGAAGCTGATCACTCGACCTCAGAGTGCGGCCAGGAACATACGGGACAAATTTCCCTGCCAAATAAGAAGGCCCAAGTCCATGTAAACTCTTATGGACTATACAGCCAATCTTAAATTTCACTCTTTGGCGGACTGACAACCAGTGCAGCTTTTCCAAGAGCGGTTTAGAAGGAGTCCTGGGGGTGGGCATTCAGGACTAGTCGGGCAACAGTATTTTGGACAACTTGAAGTTTGTCCAATACTTCTTCATTTGCAGCTACAAGCAGGCCGTTGCAATAATCAAGTCGACTTAGTACTAGGGCCTGCACCAAAGTCTTTCGAGTGGAATCAGGAAGCAATGGAAATACCTTACGGAGGAGTCGTATCACGTGAAAACATGATCCCACTAGGCTATTCCCATGCTGTTTCAGGGTCAGATCTTGATCCAGACGGACCCCCAAATTCTTCACCACCTGTTTTGGTTCAGGGACCGGGCCAAGGTCTAACGGCTACCAGTCTGGATTCCACTGCAGTTTAACCTCTCCAAACAACATGACCTCTGTTTTTCCCACATTACACTGGAGACTATGATTTGGTTGAATAGAATATTGAAAATGCTTCTGTTCTAAAATGATGACTGTGAAAGAGCTATAACGAGTCTCTCTTAGGTTACCTCAAAGGCAGTGAAGGGTGTTACTGCTGCAGAATGAAGATTTTTTTTTTACAGAGTGCAAAAATGGAAGACCCGTTTCGGCACCTGCTTTTTAAAACTAGGATCCGGCCCACTTAAAGCAGTGCATCTGAAAGAGACACTTTAGTGATAGATTCCTTACCTTAGAATATCCCCAGGCATCAGACTGGATCCGGAAAGTTTTGCTTAGCAGTACCCCTGCGTGTCAGTAGGTAGCGTCCTGCGACTCCACGTCCATCACTGGCGTCCGTGCCGAGATGGCATCACGTAGAGTACTTAGGCGCTACCCATGCGCGCTGACATCAGTTCTTTCTTTTTCCGCGCCAGTAAGCGCAGATCCAGATTGAGCACGAACCTTGGCTGTTTTTTTACCACTATTTTGAGACTTTGTCTCCCCTCTTTTTTTCTCCTGATGGACGTTGGGATGCCCGGATTTGTCCTGTGGGGCCTGTCGCCGTAATACGTCGGTGGCGGATCCCCACCATGTTTGCCTCTACTGCCTGGAGACCGATCACAACTCCCGGGACTGCAGTGACTGTCGTGCTATGGCCCTCACGGCCTTAAGGGAGCGGCTCCGGAAGTTGCCGGACGTCAGGCATTTGTCACGTCACCACTCCGGGTCTAGCAGCCGTTCCCAGAACCGCTCGCGGGACCGGCACCGTCGCTCCTTGGACTCCAAGTCTTCACCTTCGGATTCCTGTAAGCGTCGCCATAAAAAGAAGTCGAAGAAGCGAGTTTGCTCTCCGACAACCCCCGTCGCTCCTCGGAGGCAGACGTGGGGGACCGGGGCCGCACCCCTGCGGCTCCTGGAGCCTGGAAGTCCCGTGACCTACCCGCCATACCCCGGTCCGTGGGCGACTCCCGAACAGATGCAAGAGTTCCTTGCTGCATTGGACCGCCTTTACAGGCCTCAGGCTCCTGCCGGCGTGCCTTAGGGCCCTGCGGTGCCTCGCCGAAGGTGCGCCAAAGGTAAGCCCGTCTACGCCCGTCCGCGCCTGGACCGCGCCCAGCGCCAGACCCCCTGCCCCTCGCGCCGCCCAGCCCTCCCGCATTACCTACGATGCCACCACCCTCCTAGCCCTTATTCCCGGCCGCTCCCCCAACTGCGTCCAAGCCGCTCCTGGACACACCCATGGACCTTTCTCCTGTTACTCCTGCAAATTCAGCGGCACCGACATCTACTCCGCTACGACCACTCCACAGACTCCCGACCCCAACCACCTACAATGCATCCTTCTCAACACCCGCTCGGTCCACAGACACGCCATTGACCTATGGAATCTACTAGACACCATCTCTCCAGACGTCGCCTTCCTAACAGAAACATGGATGAACGCTTCCTCCGCCCCAGACATCACCATTGCCATCCCTGAAGACTATAAGATCACACGCAAGGACCGTACCGGCCACACAGGAGGAGGAATCGCTATCGTCCATAAGAAATCAATCCGCATCTCAACCAGCTCTGACGCCAACCTCGCCAACTCCGAACACCTTCACTTCCAAATACACATCGACCCCAAGACCACACTCAGAGGCACCCTCCTCTACAGACCACCAGGACCCCGCGCAAAATTCAGTGAAGACATCACGGACTTCATCACTCCACACGCGCTCCCCTCCAAAGATTACATCCTTCTGGGAGACCTCAACTTTCACCTTGAAAAGATCAACGACCGCAACACCACCACCCTCTTGGACAACCTCGCCAACCTCGGACTTAAACAACTGGTCACTTCCCCCACCCACATCGCAGGTCACACACTCGACCCCATCTTCACCTCCAGCAATCATGTCTCCTTCAGCCACACTACGGATCTCCTCTGGACTGACCACAGCTGCGTTCACTTCACCTACAACAAGCCGAAACCCACCAACCACCTCCAACCAACTCTGCAAAGAAACTGGAACAAAATCACCACTGACCAGATCTCCGCATCGCTCCTTCTAAACACCCCAGCCCACTCTTCTAACCCAAACCAAGCCGCCGCCAACCTCACCCTATGGTTATCCAACACCGCCGACACCTTAGCACCACTGAAAAAACGTCAAAGCAAACCTGGCAACAAGAAGGCCTCATGGTTCAATGATGATCTTAAGAAGTCCAAGAAACTCTGCCGCTCCCTTGAAAAGGCCTGGAAAAAAGACCCAACCACTAGCACCAAGGATGCCTTCAAAAACGCCACCCGCACTCACCACCAACTAATCCGAAAAGCCAAGAAAACTGCATTCAAGGATCGACTCGACAACAACGCCCACAACAGCAAGGAACTTTTCAACATCGTCAAGGAATTTTCCAATCCCTCGGCCAACTCCAACGACATCACCCCCTCTCAAGCCCTCTGCGACTCCCTAGCCTCAATCTTCCACAACAAGATTGCAGACATCCACAACAGCTTCGACAACCAACCCGGAGACCATCCCACCCAACCATTTGCTGAACATTCTCCCCCCGTGAACACCCTTAACGACTGGAATCCAATCTCCACTGAGGACACCATCCGCCTGATGAATTCCATCCACTCAGGATCCCCCACAGACCCATGTCCTCACCACATCTTCAACAAAGCAGACTCCGTCATAGCACCGCACCTCCAACACGTCATCAACTGCTCCTTCAACTCCGCCACCTTCCCAGAACACTGGAAACACGCTGAACTCACCGCCCTTCTGAAGAAACCCACAGCGGACCCCACCGAACTCAAAAATTACCGCCCCATTTCGCTCCTTCCATTCCCGGCCAAAGTCATCGAGAAAGCTGTCAACAACCAGCTCGCCGCTTTCCTCGAAGCCAACAAATCCCTCGACTCCTCACAATCTGGCTTCCGAGCAAAACACAGCACTGAGACCGCCCTCATCGCAGCAACAGACGACATTCGAACTCTACTGGACAATGGAGACACAGTCGCCCTCATCCTCCTCGACCTCTCTGCAGCATTCGACACAGTCTGCCACAGCACCCTTTCACAACGCCTCAATAACATCGGAATACAAGGAAAAGCACTTGAATGGATCACCTCGTTCCTCACCGGAAGAACCCAGAGAGTCCGCCTTCCACCATTCAAGTCCGAGGCCACTGAAGTCATCTGTGGCGTACCACAAGGATCCTCACTCAGCCCCACCCTCTTCAACGTATACATGAGCCCCCTCGCGGCCATCGCCCGCCAACACAACCTCAACATCATCTCTTACGCGGATGACACTCAACTAATCCTTTCTCTCACCAATTACCCCAGCACCGCCAAAACTAACCTACACGAAGGAATGAAAGAAGTTGCCGAATGGATGAAACAAAGCCGTCTGAAACTGAACTCAGACAAAACAGAAGTCCTCATCTTAGGTACATCCCCCTCTGCATGGGACGACTCTTGGTGGCCGGAAGCCCTTGGAAAAGCACCCATCCCGACTGACCACGCACGGAACCTAGGCGTCATCCTGGATTCTTCACTCTCAATGAACAGACAAGTCGGCGCCGTATCCTCATCCTGCTTCAACATTCTTCGCATGCTCAAAAAAAACATTTCGCTGGATCCCCACCGAAACCAGGAAAACAGTCACCCATGCTCTGGTCACGAGCCGACTGGACTACGGAAACACCCTCTACGCAGGTACTACCGCTAAACTCCAGAAGAAACTCCAACGAATCCAAAACGCCTCAGCCAGGATCATATTAGACATCCCGCGCAACGAACACATCTCTGGTCACCTGAAAGACCTCCACTGGCTACCCGTCAATAAGAGAATCACTTTCCGACTGCTAACTCACGCACACAAATCACTCTACGACATCGGACCGGAATGCCTCAACTCACGACTGTCCTTCTACACCCCCTCCCGCCAACTACGTTCTTCCAACCAAGCCCTCGCCACTGTACCTCGCATCAACAAGACCACCATGGGAGGCAGATCCTTCTCATACCTGGCTGCTAAAACATGGAACTCACTCCCCGCTCACCTTCGCCTCACCCAGAACCACCTAGCATTCAGAAAGCAACTTAAAACGTGGATATTTGACAAGTAATCCTCCTCCCCTTCCTAAGCGCCTTGAGACCCTCTGGGTATGTAGTGCGCTATATAAATTCTCTGACTTGACTTGACTTGACTTGACGTGTCAAGATCCTGCTGGCCCGGCGGCTCCGCCACCGGCCACAGCCCCAGCGCCACAGGATCTTGCACCGCTGGCTCCTGCGCCATGAGGTGCGGCGTTGCCGGCTCCGGCGCCACCCTCTGCTCCAACCCCTGCGCCGCACTGGGTGCCGTTTATCCCACCTTTACCCCGGTTCTCGGACCATTTTGTTCCGGCCTGGGATCCACATTGGGAGCTGGCGCCGGCTCGGCCCTGGCCGGCGTCGTTCCCTGCGTTGTTCGTCACCTTCCCTGGCTCCGGCTCTGCCGCAGCGACAGGCCCCATCTACGCCAGAGGCGGACGACAGCTGGGAGGGGTCCGAGGACCCGCTTGCTCAGCAATGTGAGCTGGAGTGGGTGGACGACTTGGCGGATGCGGGTGACCTTGATGTCTCCTCTGACCCGGGGTTCGCCTCTTCCCCCGCCTACGATGGAGGAGGATGCCTTCTACATGATGGTGCTCCGTCGGGCTGCTGAGGCCCTCAACCTTGACCTCCCCACAGTGGCCCTCAAGACCAACCGCCTCACCGAGGTGCTCCAGACAGCGTCTGCTTCGTCGGAGCCGCTGCTCCCCTTTAATGACGCCCTCACAGAGGTCCTCTTGGGCACTTGGTCGAGGCCAGCCACGAGGCCCTCGTGGACAAAAACGTCGCCAGACGCCACCGACTGGCGCCAGGTGACCCACTTTCTTGACCACTCACCCTACGCCTGAGAGCCTGGTCATTCAGGCCTTGACGTCGCAGAGTGCCTTTCCCACGCCCCCCAGGATAAGACTCTTAAGAGGCTGGACCTGTTTGGGAAGCGGTTGTTCTCTTCAGCCAGCCTGGGGCTGCGGTCGGTGAACACTGCCTGCTTGTTGGGCTGCTACTCCCAGGTAGGTGTGGGATGCCGTTGCTTAGGTGTTGCCTCAGTGTCCTGAGGAGGTGCAGGCTTCCCTTTCTCAGGCATTTTCTGAGGGTAAAGATGTGGCTAAGTTTTCCATTCGGTGTGGGCTGGACACCGCCGACTCATTGGGCAGGGCGATTTCTACGACTGTGGCGTTGCGGTGCCACGCCTGGTTGCGTTCGACTGGGTTCCTGCCCGATATCCAGAGCTCACTCATGGACATGCCTTTTGATGCCACCCTCCTGTTTGGCGACAAGGCTGCACTGGAAAGCTTTAAGAACTCGCGGGCTACGGCCAAGTCCTTGGGGCTTTCTACTAAGAACTCAGCCACTCCTGGTTTTCATTCTGTTTGTGGCCAGGGCAGGGGCACCCAGGCACATCCCTCCACCGGACCTGTGCAGACCCAGCCTCAGCATGGCCTTGGTCGCATTTTCCGCGAAGGCGGGTAAGGGAACCAGCGTGCGGGTCAGTTCACCTCCATCCCCGCTGCTTCCGCCTCCAAGCCTTCCTAATCTGAGCTTCAGAGAGCACCCTACGCCGGTGGGTGGCAGAATCCACCACCACCTCACCTGCTGTCGTGAGATCACTTCGGACAAGTGGGTGCTGCAGATAATCTGTCAGGATTACTCTCTTCCCTGTCAGTCCTCCCCTCTGGCCATGCAACCTTGGTGCCACTGCATGTCGGGAGAGCATTTGGTTCTTATCCAACAGGAAGTCACGGACCTCCTGGCCAAGGGGGCCATCGAGTATGTCCCTGGGCCAGAAGTAGGGAGTGGTTGCTATTCCCACTACTTTCTGGTCCCCAAGAAGGACTAGGGGGGCCGGCACCCCATCTTGGACCTCCGGGACATCAATCGCTCCCTCCGGAAGAAGTTCAAGACGCTAACTCTGGCTCAGGTCTTGGCTACCCTTGACCCAGGAGACTGGATGGTAGCGTTGGACTTGCAGGACACATATTTTCACATCACCGTCCTGCCGGCCCACCGGCGTTACCTGCGGTTCACGGTAGGCCAGGAGCATTTTCAGTTTGCCGTGCTCCCCTTCGGCCTTACCAGCGCCCCTTGGGTGTTCACAAAAGTGATGGCTGTAGTCGCAGCTCATCTGTGCAGGTCTGAGGTGTCAGTCTTCCCCTACCTTACTGACTGGTTGTTGAAGGCGGGCTCGCCCCAAGCAGTCGTCACCCACCTTCAGACTATGGCCAACCTCCTGCATTTGCTGGGGTCCTCCATCAACGTGCCAAAGTCGCACCAGAGTCCCTCTCAGACGCTCCCCTTCATCGGAGCGGTTCTGGATTCGACGCTGTTTCGGGTTTATCCTCCCAAGCAGCGAGTCCGGGATATTCAGGATATGATTCTGATCTTTCGGTCTCTATCCCGAGTTTCAGTCAGGATGACCCTCTGGCTCCTGGGCCTGATGGCCTCCTGCATCCTGTTAGTGCAACATGCCAGATGACATATACGGGCTCTGCAGTGGGACCTGAAGTTCCAGTGGGCGCAGCATCAGGGCAACCTGTCCGATCATGTCCAGATCTCGGAGGGCACTGCACGACATTTGCAGTGGTGGCTTACGAATCGCGATTACGTCAATGGCAGATCCCTCTCACTTCCCTTCCCCAATGGGAGCACACAGTAGTGACGAATGCGTCCCTCCTGGGAGGGGGAGGCCACTTGGGAGAGGCGGAGATCAGAGGTCTCCGGCGGAGTCCCGGCTCCATATCAACCTTCTGGAGCTGCGGGCGATCCGACTTACACTGAAGGCATTCCTTCTTTCTGTCCGGGGAATTGTAGTGCAGGTGTTCACAGACATCACCACCGCCATGTGGTATTCCAACAAACAGGGCGCAGGGTGGGGTCGTGGACCCTATGTCAGAAGGCTCTGCGCCTCTGGACATGGCTGGAACATCAAGGCATTACTTTGGTGGTTCAATACCTGGCAGGTTCTCTGCACGCCAGGGCGGACGAACTCAGCCGCCGGTACATGATGGATCACAATTGGCGTCTGAACTCGGACGTGGTGCAGGGTTCTGCAGTGGGGAGAGCCCTGGATCGATCTATTCGCTACCGAAGAGAATGCGTAATGTCATCAGTTATGCACGTTGGAATTTCCAAGGCGGCACTCGCGTGGAGACGCTCTTCGTCTCGAGTGGAGCTGTGGTCTGTTGTACGCCTTTCCGCCTATACCACTTCTGCCCAGAGTGCTGAAGATCAGGCAATACCTGGCCAAAGTTATTCTTGTGGCTCCGGACTGGGCTCAAAGAGTATGGTATCCCGAGCTACTCACTATGAGCATCGCTCCCCCGTCCCGTCTGCCTCTTCGGGAGGATCTTCTGTCGCAGCAGCAGGGGTTGGTCCTTCACCCGAACCTGTTCAGCCTCCACCTCCATGTGTGGAGATTGAGCGGCGACAGTTGACGGCTTTCGACCTCCCTCCTGAAGTCTGTAATGTCATTCTGGCAGCCAGGCGTCCCTCCACTAAGACGGTTTACGCCTGACGATGGAACAAATTTGTGGCATGATGCCCAGCAAAGGCTGTGGATCCCCTTTCTGAGGTTCTTCTGTTTCTTCTGTCTTTGGACCAGCAGGGCTCTGCTCTGGGCACTATCAAAGGTTATCTTTCTGAGGCTTCCTGATCAGCCTTCTCTTTTTAAGTCCCCGGTTGTTTACCGTTTCCTCAAAGACTTTACGCACACATTCCCTCCCGTGCCTTTCATAATGCTTCAGTGGGACTTGAATCTTGTCTTGACTTACCTGTTGTGGGCTCCCTTTGAGCACCTTCGTAACTGTCCCTTGTGTCTTCTTACTCTAAAGACGGCTTTCCTGGTAGCTATCACCTCTGCCAGAAGAGTGAGTGAGCTCCAGGCTCTTTCTTCTAAACCTCCTTTCCTTTCTATTCATCCGGACAAGGTGGTTTTAAGGACCCGTCCTTCTTTCTTGCTGAAGGTTGTCACTCCCTTCCACATCGGGCAGATCATCACTTTGCCCACCTTCTTTCTGCCTCCGCATCCTTCCAGTAGGAGGAGAGGCTCCACCGTCTGGACCCAAAACGTGCGCTTGCTTTCTATCTGCAGGGTACACAACAGTTCCGGTTGGATGATCAAATCTTTTTTGGCTACGTGGGTACCAAAAAAGGTTGGGCTGTGCACAAACCGACCATTTCTCTGTGGGTCGTTCTGTGCATCAAAGCATGTTACTCCTTGGCCACGAAGGAGCCTCCTGTGGGTCTGCATGCCCATTCGACCAGGGCGACTGCAGCCACTACTGCCAAGGGGACACGGCGTTCCCTTGCAGGACATTTGTCAGGCAGCTATGTGGGCCTCACTGCACACGTTTATGAAGCACTACTGCCTTTACAGTCAGATCCGGAGAGACTGCTTCATTGGCCGTTCTGCGCTCTGTGACTTTCTGGTGTAATCTTGTTCGCAGACCCACCTCCGGGGTTGGTATTGCTGGGGTATCTATTCTAAGGTATGGAATCTATCAATAACGTGTCTCTTTCAGATGCACAAGTTACTACTTGTGTAACCATATATCTGTAAGAGACATTAGTTAGTGATAGATTCCTTACCGCTCCACCCATCCTCCACGTTCTGCGGACTGATTACTAGGGTTAAGGTCATCCCTTTCAGGACCCTAGTTTTTATGCACCAATGGTCAGTATCTTGCATGGCTCTGCGTTCCTGGCGCGGAAAGTCGTGTACAGAACTGACGTCAGCACGCATGGGTGGTGCCGAAGTACTCTCCGTGATGTCATATCAGTGCTGACGACGCCAGTGACGGACGCGGAGCCACAGGACGCCACCTACTGACGCGCAGGGGCACTACCATGCAAAATCTTTCCGGATCCAGTCTGACACCTGGGGATATTGGGATATTCTAAGGTAAGGAATCTATCACTAACTAATGTCTCCTACAGATATATCGTTACACAAGTAGTAACTTTTGCTTCAAGCCCAGGTCGCAGTCTGTGAGTACTAACCTGCCTGCAGCACTGGTACATTTGTGCAGTGGTTTCCATTTAAGGAGGTGGTGTCATCCTTGTGACAGTCTTTGAAGCAACTCCTCCCACATGATAGCAGCAGGATATTTTTTGCAGTCCCTTGCCTGCTTCGTCTCAGACACAGCCTCTGCTCGCCTCAGATACAGCCTCTGCCCCAGCCCATCCTATCCCTGTGCCGTGCACTGAGCTACGCTGGACAGGCTTGAGGCCTTCCACCTCATTGGATGCATCGCTGGGCTATAAGGAAGGCTAAGTCCAACCATTTGCTTACCGCTCTTCCAAAGTTAGGAGGCTTGTACAGTCCCAGACCACGGCTCCTAAAGTGTTTAACTCTCTGTAGTCACTTGCAGCTCACCCAGAGTGACCAGGTGATATGGCAGTCCCAGAGCATGTGTTTCATGTCTGCATTTGGGTTATGACAGCATGAGCATTCAGAAGAAGTAGGTGCGGAGAAAAAGTAAGGAGAGCAATTACTAAACAGTTTATCCTTACTTTCAATTTATCTTAATGTTGTAAGCAGTCTCAACCATTTTTTCAGAACTCAGAAAATGACGACTGTTAAGGAATCTTAAAGAAGATAGATTATTCCCTACAAAGAGGGTTAGCAATAGTAAGTAACTTTCTCTGATGAATAATTCTCACAGAATCCTCTTTTTTAAATAAGTTCCTTATCGATTACAGCAATAGGAAGAGAGCATCTACTCTAGAACATCTTGCAGAACAGCTTTAGCAAAGGGAACATCACTTCTGGGTTGGAAGTGTAGGTTATTATTTCGTGTATAAGTATGTAGAGAAGACGGTTAACGGTCGGCGATTGTGGTCGTTTTGGATCAGCAGCATCATATGCATTAGCCAGTCTCGGAGCCGGAGCCGCTCTAGGGCTCCCTTACGCCCTAATGAAGCTGTTGCTAATAAATGATCTGCTTTACGTCTTGACTTCCGCGAAGAAGATTGAAAGATTTGGAGACAATGAGAAACCAGAGTATCCTCAAGAGAGAGATATATTGAAGGTAAGTAACTTATTCTTCAGGTCAGGAATGCTTCCCTAGACATGGAATACATAGTGCATGACAGTTCTTTTCAGAGGGCCCTTCTAGGGGTGGCTTAGCTTTTATTGTTGACGGGATATTGAGAACCTCTCCTTTGTTATTGCCATGCTCTGTTCGTTTATGTTTGGGAGAGGAAATTGAGGTGGTGGTTGTTATGACGTGAGAAGACTTCTGACTCCTACTTCTGTTTGGTGTTCACGCTGGCCCTTGCAGATGATCGTAAGTATGAAGACATCACAGTCGTCTGTCTGTCCGTGCAAATCTCATGAAGTTCACCAAATCCATCCTGGTCGCCATGTTGCATGCAACATGATCTGTTTTTGGCCAAGTCCTTTCTCATATTTGTCATCCATTTTTCATATGTGGTCGGTCTGTCTTTGGGGATTGTAGTGACCCAATGACCTTTCATACTCATTGAACCATGGCATCCTTCTGTCTGTCTTGTCACCCAAAGCATACGGATCTGCTATCTGTTCATGTAGTGATTAGTGTGCCTTACATTTTCTTTAGATGATGCTGGGTCAAAGAGGAGAACGTTCTAGGTTTATTCTGGATAGGTAAAAGCATAACATGCCAGTCATGTGGTATCATTTCTAGAGCACACACCTGCTACCATTATCCACTCCGAGTGCGGGAACTGTCGTATATGGCATCTATTTGCTATATGATGATATGGCGTTCTGCATCCTCTGGCATTATCGTATGGCAGAGTTATTCTCTCACTCACATTAGGAATGCAAATGTTAACAGTGTTTATGAACACTGGCCAGCACAATGACCTTCGTAGGAGGGTTAATAGCTTCGTGTCTCTTCAGATTACTGTCTTAATAACACCCTCTTCACTAGTAAAAGTATAGGCTGAGAAGTCTTACCGGCCGCCAGAAATGTGCCCCTCAGGCATAGGATACAGACTGGGGTATTTTCCTCCAGGATTCTATGTCCAGTGAAAGTGTTGCCCTCCCACAACAGCTGTGCGAAGAAAATGAAGGGCAGATGGCTGCTTTGAAAGAAAAAAGATTCCCCAAACTGTAGCGCTGTAAATTGTACCTTGTCCAGAAAGCTGCCTCAGGCTCCTCTTGTCCCAATGGAATCCAGACCAGGGCGCTACAGTGTTTTTTTAACAACAACTTTATTGCATTTTCCCATACGTCCATGTGCCACTGTATGGCCATATAAAAATATGCAGAGTTATCAAGCTTCGAGTTGAGGAAATGAAAACAAAAATGTGAAAAACTCACCCCCCCCCCCCCCCCCCCCCCCGGGGCCCATTGAAATGCGTGCAAAATAAGTTCACAGCTTTGGCTAACTAACAAGTTCATCTGGCAGAAGCCTCCCCTAAGGCTGCCTGGCTGCTGCTGTTGTGTTATAAAAATATAGCATAGAAGGAAGATCTCACCGTGTTACTGCTCTAGAAGATGAGCTCACCAAACGTTATGTACTCCTTTAATTGTCCCCTTCAGTTGGATCCGCCCCTATAGAGAGCCTTATATCAATAGGTTCGCTAAACATGTCCACATCAAGTTGTTTAATGCGGGCAGCCCTTAGGGCTTACATTCGTGGAATTGTGTAGGATACAGTAAGTATTCCACTTAAAGGAATAAAGTCCAATTTAGGTTCGTAATAAAAAAGATAAAATAGTTAGCATAAACATGTATAGAAAAATTGATGAAGGGAATGTGGTGAATAAGGTTGTTAACAATTTCAATGAAATAGTAGAGCCGTTTCCATTGGCTCCTACAAAACTCAATACAAGTTAACGGTACAAAAACGTTGGTAAGAGCCTTTGCGACTTCAACGTATTTGAGGTGGAAACAACGTTTTCCGTTGTGCAGGAAATTCTTGTCACAATGTTACCGTACAAGCAGACGCCCAAAAAACGGCGAGTCTGAGAAAACACCAGTCAGTGTTGATGTCTTAGCACATCACTGTTATTTGTTTACATTAACATTCTCTTATCTCCTTGCTTCTGAGAAAATGACTGACACGAAAGCAAGAAACGAAAGAATATTGCAGGATTTGTTCCTCCTTAATGATCAGGCTTCGAGTTTCTAATTCCTAATGAGGCAATAGCTGTCCGTGAATGCGCTATTCAGAGCCGCATGACTGATGCGCTTCGGAGAATCCACTCCCCTCTGCTATCCCCAAGCAAAGAGCCACATTTAATTCAATTAATCTTCGGCCTGATTGCCTGCCACGCTTTAGTAAGGCAATTCATTTTGTCAGATTCTGCATTAAGCACTGCTTTAGGATGATAAAGCCACAATGAATGATATGCTGGCGTTGACTAGTCCCCTGTGAACAGTTAAGCCATTTTAAGCCTTCCCTAGCAATAGCAAAACACTACATGTATCCAGGGCGGCTCAACCGCACCCCCAATGACCGTCTGCTTCACAGGTTACCTCACTATCACCCTCCATAAGTGCCTCTCATCTCTCCATAGCCCCTTTCACATGCATTTCATTTGTTTTATAGTGCTACTCAGATCATTGTAGGGAGTCAAAGCACTTTACATCACACATGCATTATACAGAGACAATGACATCATCCATTTGTTGATCAGTGTATAGGAAATGTTGCATAAAACTATGAGGATTACAACTTGTAGGAGTCACATGTCGTCCATATGGCTGGGAGTTACATTTTAACAGTGCCAGGTCTGGAGAAGCACAAGGTACAATGGTCTCTAACACGCATCATATTTATCAACGATGAAAAGACTGCAACAGATTCAGAACTCTGCTGCCTGACTACTATTACATCTAAAGCCATAAGCCCACATTTCCCCTGCTTTGAAAGCCCTATATTAGTTACCGGTTGCCAGAAGATCAATTTTCCAGCTGCTTCGTATCACCCACAAAGTAATACATGGAACAGCGCCGCTTTTCATCAGGAATAACATTACCAAATACCTTCAACAAAGGAACATCCACTCCGGGAAAAAAAAACATAGGTGGCATATCCTCTTCTGTTTATGCAGCCAAACTAGGGAATTCATTACCCCCAAACATAAGATCTATGTATAACTATCTTATCTTCAGGAGACTACTAAAGAGTTGGCTCTTCCACACATAATCACTATACTCAAACATAAATGTATAGCAAATACTTGTTTATTTAGCCATCTAATTTCATTATATGTATGTATCTAGATATGTGTATTTCTTTGTACAAATATGTATAGTAATTATGTGTATGAATATATATATATAAATATATATATATATATATATATATATATAGATATTCTTTAGGTCTGCTTAACAAATGTACATTTTAGTTATGGTTATATTATTCTATGCTTAACATGTATATAGTTCACTGAATAGTATTCATATAAGTTATTTGATTAGATACTTATGGTTCTCCATTTATCTATCAGAAAATGTAAATTCTATCATAACTATTTATCTACAATTATTTTACTATTGAATTATTAGAAAGAAAAAAACACACAAACTAGCTTAAAATACAGCAACACTTGAGAGTCTGATTTTATTAAATACAACTTAAATCTTATATATTACCTTCCTTATACATGTTATACCTTCCACGTACTTAAGTATCTATATATTCATAACTTTACTCCTACTGTTAAAAAAAACACATTTGTGTCTCTCCAATGCCCTACTGTATGTCTCACCCTATTCCTCTCTCAGTGTATCTTCTACCGCCACTCTCTGACTTATCAAAAACCTTATTCTGCTACTATGATCTCCAGAATAAACATTTCTAGGCTCTTCCCTCCTCTATCCTTCCTTACACCATCCCAAACCTAATTTTACTACAAAGATGTCCCAAACAACCCTTTCTAAATTCTTCCTTCAGGTATCCTCCCTTAGACTCAAAAATTGAGACCTCGCTTTACTACGAGGACCTCCGTAATCCATGTCTAGAGACTTTTCCCTCCTACATCTCTCCTTGTTAGGATCCCCTGCTGTGTGGCAGTGTTATAGGACTCTGAGTGGGCAACCTTTTTATCGTGTGTGGCAGTGTGAGAAGAGACTGATTTAGAATACCCTGCTGTGGGGCAGTGTTATAGAAAGCTTAGTGGGCAGGCTTTTGACTGTGTGTGGCAGTGTGAGAAGAGACTGTGTTAGGATCCCCTGCTGTGTGGCACTGTTATAGAAAGCTGAGTGGGCAGGCTTTTTACTGTGTGTGGCCGTGTGAGAAAAGTCTTGGTTAGGATCTCCTGCTGTGTGGCAGTGTTATAGTGGGCTTAGTTAGCAGCCTTTTAACTGTGTGTGGCAGTGTGATAAGAGACTGTGTTAGGATCCCCTGCTGTGTGGCAGTGTTATAGTGGGCTTAGCGGGCAGCCTTTTTACTGTGTGTGGCAGTGTGGGAAGAGACTGTGTAAGGATCCCCTGCTATGTGGCAGTGTTATAGGAGGCTTAGTGTGCAGCCTTTTTACTGTGCGCAGCAGTTTGAGAAGCTGCAGCTTCTCATCCCGTCATGAAGTCCCGCTGCCTAACGCGTTTTGAAGCCTTTGCGCTTCTTCATCAGAGGCATATGTCTTGGAACTATTTCTGCTGTGTTACTGCATCCTCCCCTGCGCGCTTTATAAAATATACGGACTTCCGGTAAGCCCTCCTTATGGACTCTATTTCGGTGCACGCTGGGATATGTAGTTGTCTGCACATTTTACACCCTCCATTGAGTTTTGGTTACAGTCATTTCACTTTGGGACAATGTTCAACAGCCCTCCAATAGGATCCTGGATAAGACTACGCATGTTTTAAGTAAAGTACCTGCAGCGCCCCAAGAAATTAACATTTTCACTCCTGCGGGTCCCCTGCCAGTTTCTGGGCAGTGCGATCCCTCCGCGGCCAGAGCCGCCGCGTATCAATTCACCACAAAGTCGCTCAGACGTGAGGCCGCACACCAAGGCAGGTAAGGCATCAATCCTTTATTTTTAGGTCTCGCCTGTCGATGCGCATGCGCATCGAGCAAGCGAGAGTATTGGGACTTATCCACTCTTTATCCACACTGCAAGGAATCGTGGCGATTCCTTGCAGTGCCCGTGACTTTTAAGCTCAATGCGCATGCGCATTGAGCTTAAAAGCGCGTGCACGTCCGTCTTTGTTTACCCGCTCCGCCCCCTCCCCTTCCCGCCGTCTCGCATTTCCCCTGTCGCATTTCTCCTCCCCCCTCCCCTCTCTTCCCTCCGTCTTGTTTATTGTACCCGCTCCGCCCCCTCCCCTTCCCGCCGTGTCGCATTTCTCCTCCCCCCTCCCCTCTCTTCCCTCCGTCTTGTTTAAGTTTACAAGTTTCAAGGTAAGCTCTTTATTACATAAGCCACGCGTTTTGGAAATATTTATTTTGGCACCCACGTTCCCTTCTTTCCACAAGTATTGGAAAGTCACAAGTGCCTAGAGAGACAGGGAATACACAGCCATATTAGCAAAGAGGAATAGCGCGACCCGCAGTCTTATTTACTGCTTGGCACAACCGCATCCCCCCGCCCCCGGAAGTTAAAGGATACAACCCACCCACCAGCGAGTTGCTCCCTGCTCTACTTAGTGGCTCCAGGGAACATGTGACCGGCTTCGTACAGAACCGCTCCTGTCGTCACGGGCTCGCGGCACTCTCATCGCGCCCCTCTGGCCGTCCTTCCCAGTGTGCTACACAGGCGGCACTACAGTTCCACCCCACACCAGTTTTCAAACCGTCTCCTACCTGCTCCCAGTCACCTGCAGCCATTTTGAGAGTCCCCGGGGAGGTGGAAGAGTAATCGAGCACCTATTTTGTTATTGATAGTACAAAGTGTGCAGAGGTGCTCTGCTGACTGTTACACCGCTGTGCGGCTCATGGCTGCCGGCGCAGCCTTACTACCCATTAGCCGCCTGGCGCAGTCATTCTTGCACTCATGGGCCACGTAATTGTCCGTCTCGGCTACAAATTGCCTCTCCCCTCAGGCCCATTCGCATAAATCTTGCAAGCTCGTCCAAACCTGCTCCAGAGTGCGCGAGCTCGCTGCACGCGCGCCGAGAGCCAATAATGGGTACATCTCCACTAAATGCTTCCTTCAATTAAGGCAGGGAAAAAAATAATAATCTCCCGGTTTTATGTCACAAAACATTAGCAAATGCTTAATCATTTGGGGGGAGCGGAATGGGGAGTCTTTTGGCAGGGATGCCGTGGTACACCATGACGCCAGAATGCAGGCTCGTGAAATTCATAGAGGGTTAGTGCACGTTTTGGTGATTCTCCTCCCCCCAGTGTACCTTTTTTTTAAAACTTGTTTAACTTGTTTAATCACATTGACCTTTAACATTTCTCCCCGTTTGGTGCCCTCCCTCTTAACACCAAAATCTACACTCCTCCCACCCCCACTTCCGTGTTAAGTAGAGTGCCCTTCGTCATCGGCCGCCCGGGGTCAGCCTCTCCCAGATCCCCTCTATAGCCGCAGAGGCCACGGTGATCAGCCCACCTCTCCTCCTCCCCTGCAGCAGCTGATCTACCACTGCAGTTCGCAACGCTCTGCAGGTAAAGCCCTTTAATGCCTTTGTGCATCTAGAGGTGACTCATTGGTTATGCAGCATTTTCCATTGTTGATCACAACGATTAAGCTGTTAAAAACGTTGTTTGCGCTTTGAAGGTGCTCTACAGCATGTTCAAGAACTATGAATTCCTAAAGATTATTAACACCAGAAGGATCACTTCTGACATTTGATTGGTTTTTGCACTTCACTTTACTCATTCAGTACAGCTGTTGGATAGATTTTTAGGTCTTGCCTATCCCACTCACCCTCACTCACCCTCACACACCATCACAGCCCCCTCTCACCCGCACACCCCTCACAACCCTCTCACCCTCACACCCCCTCACTCACCCTCACCCTAACACACCCTCACTCACACTCACCCTCACACCCCCTCACCCTCACACACCCCCTCACCCTCACACACCCTCACCCTCACTCACCCTCAACCCCACACCCTAACACACCCTCACACCCCCTCACCCACCCTCACCCTCACACCCCCTCACACCCCTCACCCCCTCACTCACCCTCACACCCCCTCACTCACCCTCACACCCCTCACTCACCCTCACACCCCCTCAGCCTCACAACCCTCTCACCCTCTCACCATCACAACCCTCTCACCACTCAGTGCCACATAATTATATGCTTCATAATTACACTGCGCTCAACGCAACATACACTCCAAATACCACTCAGTGCCACCTAATTACACGCCACATAATTACACTGCACTCAATGCAATATACACTCCAAATAACACTCAGTGCCACATAGTTAACCTCCACATAATTACACTGCACTCAATGCAACATACACTCCAAATACCACTCAGTACCACATAATTACACGCCACATAATTACACTCTACTGAATGCATCACACACTCCACACAATACCACTCAGTGCCACATAATTATATGCTACATAATTACACTGCACTCAATGCAACATACACTCCAAATACCTCTCAGTGCCACATACTTATATGCAACATAATTACACTGCACGCAATGCAACATACACCCCAAATACCACTCAGTGCCACATAATTACACGCCACATAATTACATCCACCACCATCACATCCACCACCACCACATCCACCACCTCCACATCCACCACCACCACACCCACCACCTCCACATCCACCACCTCCACATCCACCACCTCCACATCCACCACCTCCACATCCACCACCACCACATCCACCACCACTTCCACCACCACTGCATCCACCACCACTACATCCACCAACACTTCCACCACCACCGCATCCACCACCACCACATCCACCACCACCACCACCACATCCTCCACACCCACCACCACTACATCCACCATCACATCCACCACAACCACCACCCCATCCACCACCACCACCACCGCATCCACCACCACCACCGCATCCACCATAACCACACCCACTGAACATAATCTTCACAAAAGTTATTTACAAACGTTTAAGCTATTGCCATTATAAATTACAATAAATTTTATTTAAGTATTAATTATTTACAAAATTAAAAGCTTTGTTATTTGTAATATCAATACATCTAAGTCACGTAAATACAACACACATTGCATTACAAATGCTATAGGTGTCACATTTTCAAAAGTTAAAACTATTGACATTGTAACTGACAAAGCTATTAATTTTGCTACTTTCAAAACCAACACATAAATAAAAAAGTGTCATTTACAATACCAATAGCTCAAACTTTCCTAATGCGAGACCTATTGCATTTCCAATGCTTGTTTAAACATGCTTCTCATCCCGTCATGAAGTCCCGCTGCCTAACGTGTTTCGAAGCCTTTGCGCTTCTTCATCAGAGGCATATGTCTTGGAACCATTTCTGCTGTGTTACTGCACCCTCCCCTGCTCGCTTTATAAAATATACTGGCTTCCGGTAAGCCCTCCTTATGGACTCCATTTCGGTGCACGCTGGGATATGTAGTTGTCTGCACATTTTACACCCTCCATTGGGTTTTGGTTACAGTCATTTCACAGGACAATGTTCAACAGCCCTCCAATAGGATCCTGGATAAGACTACGCATGTTTTAAGTAAAGTACCTGCAGCCCCCCAAGAAATGAACATTTTCACTCCTGTGGGTCCCCTGTCAGTTTCTGTGCAGTGCGATCCCTCCGCGGCTGGATATATATATATATATATATATCCATCCAGTACTTGTATAGCCCACAAATCAACCCCGGTATCTCGCGCTGGGGGCCGTTGGGAAGATTAAGCGAGCTATTCCCCAGAGTCGCATGGTGTTGGGCAGACCCCTGCTGTCGGGGATCAAACCAAGATCTCCAGCGTCAGTCGGCCTGGCCGGTCCCTAATTGGACAAATCCACTTCTGCACAGTAGGCAGGAAGAGGCAGTCCTCAGTGGAGCACAAAAACAGAGGTGACTTTTATAGTACATTTTAGCTCTTCCTCTGGTAGTGTGGTAGGTCTTAACCATGCAAGTGTTACTGTGTGTGTCAAGAATTAATAAGCACAATGCACTACAGTTGATTAGCAAGAGAAGTGAAAGCAAACACAAAAGTACATGTAAAAAGAGCAAAAGTATGTTTATCTGAAAGAGCCACTGGAGTTCTGGACTTTTTGGTTCCGTCCAGAGGTGTCAGGGTACAACACCCAAAGACCCCGGAGTCCCACCTGCCTTGGTGCACAAATGAACAGAAACACGGGCTTCTCGATGGTGGCGTCAAAGACCAAAGGTTTATTACTGCAGGGACACAGAAGTCACAGAATCTACACACGGGCAGAATCTAGGAGACTGTTCGATTTGTACAAAGTGGGTTGCTCCTTATATACTAAAAATTGTGCTCTAGGCAAATATTTCACATGTCGGTACATTCCCAAACCTTTGTGTCTCTAAACAATAAATATTTGGCGTTACACAGGAACTGTCGATAATATCTGATACCAAACATCACGAAGAGGGGTTCCCACCAGTCCATCACAATCCCTTGTCAATATTGCATTCAAGACCCGGACCGCCTCATCGTAAAGTTCGTTACCTCCCCCTAATAAAGGCCCAGAAGGAAAGGAGCAGAGCCAGGTGCAGAAGATAGAAAAGCGGGATAAGAGATGTTTGTGGGTTGTAAATGGGCAAGGCTACCGGCTTCGGCCGCCTAATCATGATCAGGTACAATGGACAGGAAAACCAGTTCAGGTGGGCTGGCCTCGGGCAGAGGAGGCAGCCTTTGTCGAGTCATGCAGCTTCAGCGTGATCTGGTTTAAGGTGCACGTGTCATGTAAGAGGTGAATCTCCGGCTAAGGCTACGTGTCCTTAATCAAAGTGAAGTGAATGAAATGATCAGAGGCTATTGCATATGTGAGGGCAAGGAAACACAAAATGGCGGCCACGATCTAAGATGGATGCCGTGTGTATATCAGAAATGTGTCAGTGGAAGGAGTGCTCTTGCTCGTAGCGTAGCGAAAACACTAGGATATACTAAATGGATCATTTGCGGTTCGCTGATACTAATTTTATGTATTTCCGACAAACTTAAAAACACGGGTTCAAGTCGTCACGGAACCGTCACGGAACCTCAGACCCTCCTTTTGCCCTTACATAGGCAATTACTCAATCTATGTCTGAATCTAGTTCTATGCTCATCAGGTCAGTGACATGCTGTTGTATCATCATCCTTTCTCGTGTCTTTTCTCCAAATGCAGGTGGTTTTCTGAGACAAGTTGCAGCACAAAGACTACACAGAGCAGGACCACACTGGATAATCAGACAACATGAGAATAGGAATACTAAGATGACACCAATGACCATTAGAACCTTCCATCCCCAAGCTGAGATCAGAGTCCAAACCCACTCCATAAAGGACCAGTTTCCCTCATCTACATGTATGGAGTCCGAAATCTTGTGCAACTTAGAGATCGCCTCGTAAACTGTTGGAGCATTATTAGGAATAAAGACACAGCAGCTCGATTGGATCATTCTGCATACCCCACCTCGATCTGCAAGTATAACATCTAGAACCATACGGTTCTGCAATGTCATGAGCCTATCCGCCTGAAGCTCAGCTGTCAGATTGCTAAGGGCACCAGCAGTTTCGGTAATAGTAGATTCAACTACCCGTGTTAGCTGACGTATGTTTCTACTATTGGCCATAGGCCCCCAGAACGGAAGGAAGCCTTTGAAGAAGTCTCCAGCTTCCTGACCAGCTGTATCTTCCTTGCTGAAGACACCTCTCGCTATTCTTGTTCTGTGGTAATCAGGTGAAGCAGTGTATGTCGGAGGCAATAATCGAGCAATATAACATGATCCTGAGAAGTCGGCAGGCAACCATGTATAAGCTCTGTCTCGACAAATGAAATAGGTACCCCTAGCAGTAAGAAAGGCAGGGGAAGAGTTAGCCGGAAACACATAAGTCTCTACGCACTCACTCCTCCCTAGCTGAGCTCTCGGATTTTTCCCATTACCTTGCAAACAGACCTGACCTCGGTGAGGTACGACCCAGATTGGAGTTGAGCTTTTACGCTTGCTTTCTCCTAAACTAAGGCGATACTCTGAAGTATTCCAACTTAAATATACTCGCAATTCGTCTCTAGGGTATGATGGAGTATTATTGACGTCTTTGACCATGTCAATAATTCCCTGGACTAAAGCTTTGTTGGCAGAGTTATATTTAGTGGAACGTGGTGGACGTGGAGGATAGGTCTCAAGAGCATAAGCAAAGATGGTTTGAAGGGCCTGAAATGATCCATTGTAGCTGAAAGGCAAAACCAGATAGGGAATACCTTTATCCATAGTGTGGGGTATCAAGCCACATACCCAGCAGTCTGTAGTGTTAACTACCAGTTGGTGTTGGTGCAAGAGCTGTACAAAAGTATTATTAATGAATTCTGAGCGTCGAGCTTGCTCATGTTCCGGAAACGAGTGAAAAGAGTGTATAGAAGAAACAGTAGAAATAGCAGGATCAAGGGGAGGTACTGTAGATACTGGCACAAAAATCAAATTTATGCTAAAGACAATTCCACCCACCAGTGTTGCTAAAACAATCAAAAATGTAATGGCACATTGCATCAAGAAACATTTGCTATGAAGAATTCTATTTAGTCTGTTTCTGCGAACGTAAATCACATTTTCTCGTTGCAGCGCAGGAAGTTCCATCTTCTACAATCCGCTCGCGACCACTGATGATGTGTACGTAGATGAAAATGCCTCTGTCAGCCCTGGGAGTTCCCAGTACTAACAGAAAGATCGACCTTGTGTCAGACCCCTGCAAATTCAAACTAGGCACACAGCCACGACCCTACGGCTACCCAGACGGCAAGGCAATTTTAAAAACAATAAACAATAACAAACTTCCTGGCTGAAGGCAAAAGTTCAAAAAATATATATATATATCAAAATCACAGTATGCAGTTGCCTGCTTTATTAGTCCTTTTTATGGCTTCTAAGGTTGTATCTTGTCTTCGCTGGTACTGTTTGATCGGAAAATAGTGTATCACTAGCAGCTGTTGCAGAGTTTACGCTCGCAGATGGCAAAGTTTCTTCTGATGCTGGAGACAAATGTTCAATGTTCAAAGCAGTCTTTTCAAGAGGAGAGTCACGTTTCAAAGTGTCAGAAATCAAATCGGCATCGCTGAAAGGGACAAATTTCGGAGTTGTTTCAGCTTCGGAGGCACCAATTCCCTTCTTCACCCAGTCGTCGTAGGGCAGCGGCAGTGGAACACGCTTTACGTGAGAAGCGTGGATCCAGTGCTTGCGACCAGCAACACGTACAGCTGTCCTCGTCGCCAGCAGGATTTGGAAGGGGCCGATGTAGCGAGGCTGAAGATTCTTTGTCCTCGCAAAATTTCTGACCACCACGTGGTCGCCGGGTTTCAGCTGATGCCCTGGACTCTCCGGAGGTTTTGGCAAAGCATCAAAGACCTGTTGATGAATAAGACTTAATTTAGCAGTCAAGTCGTAAAGATAGTCTATCAACATAGGATATTCAATGGAGCAGAATTGTTTAGGCCTTGGCACACCCCAGACATTTGCTGGGCGGCCAAATACAATCTCATATGGAGAAAGCCCTATTCTAGAATGCACTGTTGCTCTCGTTGATAACAAGGCCAAAGGAAGTGCGTCTGGCCAAGCCAAACCTGTGGATGCTTGAATTTTGGCTATTTTAAGCTTGAGGGTGCCATTGTAACCCTCAACTAAACCAGCAGACTGGGGATGGTTCGCACTATGAAATTTTTGTTTCAATCCTAGACCAGCACACACACTCTGCATAACTTTCCCTATAAACTCACTTCCGTTATCTGACCATACAATCCGTGGCATTCCAAACCTAGGGAAAAATTCTTTGAGAAGAATTTTGGCAGTTGATAAAGCAGTGTTGTCCTTTAGTGGGTATGCTTCTATCCACCTGGAAAAAGCACAAACCACCACCAGGACGTATTTTAAATTGTTGCAGCGTTCCATGTGAATGAAGTCTAACTGTATTACTTCAAAGGGACAGGAAGGAGGAGCAAAATGACCAGCTGGAGTTGGAGTTCCCTTGCCAGGATTATGCATCAAGCACACCATACAATTTTTCACCACTCTCTCTGCACACTTACTGATTCCCTCATTCTTCCAAACCGGAGCTAACATCTTACATATCCCTTTAGAACTTATGTGCGCCACTCCATGCGCCATCGTCACTACTGCAAGCACATACGCATCAGGCAACATCCAACGCTGCTGTTCTGTCAAATCGATCCAACATCCATTCGAGTCCAATTTGCCCGTACTTTCTCTCCATACGCGTTTCTCTTCCTCAGTCGCTTCTTCCTGAATCTCTTTCACACTTTCCATTGTGTCCTCACACATTCCAGACTCAGCAATCCATCTTGCAGACGTAGCAACATACATTCTACTCATCATGTCTCTAGCTGTCTGTTTAGCGGTTTCATCAGCAAAGGCATTTCCCCGACCAACATCATCCGTGATTGCTTTATGAGCACTGCACTTCACAATCGCAACTTCAGTCGGTAAGGTTAGAGATTCTAACAAGTCGTTAACTAGCTGACCATGTTGAATCTTAGTCCCATGGGACGTAATGAAACCCCTTTCTCTCCACAACCGGCCAAAACTATGGGCCACGCCAAATGCGTACTGACTATCTGTAAACACATTCACTCTCTTTCCCTCAGCTAAAACACACGCTCTCGTAAGAGCTATTAACTCTGCAGCTTGGGCAGAATTCTGACTCACTCTTGCAGTCTCCACAATCGTCTTCAAAGTCGTTACCGCGTAGGCAGCAGTCACATCACCATTCTCCAATTTAAAACATGACCCGTCCACATACAGCGTACCATCTGGGTCGGATAGAGGAGTATCCCTCAAGTCGATACGACCTTTTGTCTCTTCCTCCGTTTTGAAATAACAGTCATGTGGCTCAGAATCACTCGACTCTTGATCAGTCGGCAACAATGTTGCTGGGTTCAATACATTGCATCTTTTGATCTGAATATGACTCGCTAATAACGTCAGCTCGTAACCAGATAATCTCGCACTAGTAAGGTGTTGTGTCTTCGTTCGGTTCATGAGTGTGTCCACTGCATGAGGAACCATGACCACTAGCATATTGTTCATCACCAAACCAGCAGATTGTCGAATGGAAGCTGCAGCTGCCGCTGTAGCCCTCAAACAACTAGGCAATGCTCTAGCTACCGGATCTAATGTTGATGAGAAATACGCACAAGGGCGTTGTTTATCACCAAACTTCTGTGTCAAGACACTCAACGCGCAACCTTCTCTTTCGTGAACGTAGAGCGTGAATGGCTTACTGTAATCAGGTGTGCCCAATACAGGAGCTGAACACAAAGCTTTTCGTAATTCAGCAAAACTCTCTTGACATTCATCAGACCATGGCACCGGACTCGGAACATTTTTCCCAGTCAAAGCTACCAACGGTTTTGCTAAAAGTGAAAAATTTGGAATCCACTGCCTACAGTAAGAGGTAATACCTAGAAAGGCACGTACTTCCCTCTGTGTGCGTGGAACACTCATTTGCATAATTGCTTTTATTCTTTCTGGGGTCAACTTCCTTCCCTCCTTTGACAAGAGATGACCTAAATAGGTTACTTCTTGACAGCAATATTGCATTTTGGAAGGTGACACCTTATGATTCAAATTAGACAAATGATGCAATAGTGAAATTGTAGCTGCTTTGCAAGTTTCCTTGTCATCGGCAGCCACCAAAAGATCATCTACGTATTGTACTAGGGCAGAGCCTGGAGGAAGGACAAAAGAATCTAACTGGCTTTTTAAAGCTTGACTGTAAATAGATGGACTTTCACAGTAGCCTTGTGGAGCGCGTTTAAATCTGAAACTGCGACCTCCTAAACAGAAGCCAAAAATATCTCTGCTTTCCTCGGCTATCGGAATGCTGAAAAAGGCATTCTTCAAGTCGATGACTGAGAACCATGTAGCTGTAGCAGGAATCAATGTTAACAAAGCAGTAATGTCTGGCACTACAGGAAACTGCGGAATTACAATCTTATTAACTTCTCTAAGGTCTATTACAAACCTATAGACTGGAGGCTTTGTAGGGTCAGTTCGTTTCAAAATCGGCAATACAGGACTATTACAAACATTTCCTCGCGTTTCTTCAACCACACCTTTTTTAATCAAATCTTGCACAATCAATAAGAGTGCACGCTCACCTTCATTCGATATTTTATATTGAGGAATTCTTGGAAATTTCACATTCGCTTTCAAAGTTACTACATACGGTGGAATCTCTAGTAGACCTACATCATTGGGACCAGTCGCCCAAAGAGAATCAGGGAGTGAACGTAGCTCCGGCGGGAGTTTGTCCATTGACAAGTACATCGGAGAGGTGAGTCTTTTACCCAAAGTAAGCTGTACTCCTTCCGGAGAACAGTACAATGTCGCATATAGTCGTTTTAACAAATCTAAACCAAGCAGATTTTCATTACAACCTGTCGTCAAAATTAAGGGTGCTTTCAATTGACACGGTCCAACAGAAATAGACAAAGGACCAGATATCGGGTTGTACACAGGGGCGCCTGAAAAACCTACGGAAACATTTGTTGAGCCAGACAAAGGTGCGCCAGGGAGTTTCGCATGCATGATAGAACTTTTTGCGGCACCAGTATCCAACAGAAACGGTTCGACTACACCTGATGTTGCTACTGCGACATAAGGTCCACTCTGATCCACTGGAACTGATACTACTCCCTCTCTCTGTCTATGGCTGTCCTAGTACCCATTTTGTTGAAATCCCTCTTCAACTTCACAATAATCCTCAACAAGATATTGCTGAGATCTATTTTGCTGAACAGATTGTCCATTTCTCTGATCAAAGTGATTGGAAGGACGATCATTCATTTGTGGAGGCATAGCACCTCGTCCCCGACCTCTAGAATTCTGTGCAAAACCACCACGACCTCTCTGAGCTGCTGCCGCATTATTTTGCGCTAAAATCTGACAATCATTTTTATAGTGACCCTCTTTCTTACAGTACGCACACTGATTCCACTGGTATTGAGGCCTGGTCGAATTATAATCTGTCTTTTGATACGAATTCTGTTGCATATTAGTCTGATTCGTGCGAGGCGGATACGCCTGCTGTAAAAGAACTTTAGTCTTTAAATCTTTCGTTTTCTTCTCTGATTTCTCCTTTTCCTCTTTATCCCTATTTTCATAGTACTGTGCAGTCGCAAGTATTTGCGCTGTCGTAGATACAGCCCACGCACTTTCTGAGTCTTTCAATTTATTGCATAATTCGGGTAACAAATTATGCACAAATTTATCGACAAACAATCTCTGTCCTCCTTCAGTGCTCATATCCTGACCACTATGGTCTACAAAAGTCTCTTCGAACCTCGTGAAGAAGTCGGAGACACTTTCGTCTTTCTTCTGCTTGCATGCGGATAATTTATCCCAATTAACACGCAATGCTGGCATCAGAGTCTTCATTAAATCTATTATTCTGCCAGGAAGATTAGCAATTAGGGGTTCAGGTTTCGCACCACCTATTTGTTGAGCATCTGCTGCAGTGATAGCTGCCCAATCACCACCTAAAGCAGCCTGATGATCCTCTCTACGAATTTTAGCCCACACTGGTTGTGGAACTACATTACCAAATAACATATCAATGTCGGCTAAGTTCATTATACAAGCCTCAACTGTCTGTGTCAATTCCTTGTAATATCCGGCTGGATTCTTACGTGGATCTGGCAAGGCCTGTTTCACTGCTAACACTTCTGCTCGCTTCCACGGAATATGTATCCATACTCTTTGGAACTGTGCTGGAGCAGCTGCAATACCCGCATTATCATCACGTTGTACTGCTTCGCGCCAAATTGGAGGAACCTCCCTCATAGGATATTGGCGACTTAGCTTCATTCTACCTTTCTCTAAATCTCTCGGCGAACGAAGAGATGGATCATTCCTAAAACTCAAAATGAGTTCCATCGCTTCCTTTATATTATCGCCCACTATCATTCCAGCAGCAAACTCTTTTTGAATCTTAATTAAATCTTCCAAATCTGATTCGACATCGTCTTCTTCTATTTCCTCACGTAACAACGAGCACATCTCGTCGAAGACGTATCGCTGTGTTGGCTCTCCCCATTGCATAAATGTCTCTAACACATCTTTCGTACTATATCTTCTAACTTTTGTAATCCATCTGAGAGCCGTGGAGTCTAAAACTCCCCGTTCCTCAGTACTTGGAAGCTGACTCCGTCTCTGAACAGAGTCAGGAGTAGGAGTCTTAATCAAGGTTTTATATATAGGAGACAGCATATTAGTAACAGAATCAGTAATTCTTCGACGAACAGAAAGTGGAGTTAGTACACTCGCAGACATAGAGAACGCAGTAGAGGTAGGAATAGATGACGAAACAGTAGGAGTATCGAGGAAAATAGTTTGAGGACCAATAGGTACAGTGGTAGGTATAGGAGCGGGCAGTGCAGGAAGAGGAGGAGCTGTAGGAACATTTACATTCACCACAGGAGGTATAGGAACTTGATTCTGAGGAACAAGAACACCAGGTTGTCCAGCAACCGGCAATTGAACATTCGGGATCAGTGGAGCCGCAGCACCTTGTGCATACGGTGGAGGCGACCGTAACAGATAAGATAGCAGAGGATCGTTTTCGGAATCCTCCAGTATCTTAGCCATTTTCGATGGCAAGGCAGGATAGCACTTGTCAATCGCTAAGTTACGCTCTCTAATGGCTACATCTATGGCTTTCTCACACTCGTTAGCCTGCAACTGCTTAGTCGCTTGCTCTAGAGTTAACTCTTCTAGTTCTTTTTGCTCTTTTTTCAACCTTTTCATTTCTCTCTGTTTGGATTCTTTCCGCCAATAACGAAAAGAGTCAAACATTGCCGGCCGGGCTTTCTTCCTAAACAATTTCGCTTCTAAATTGTCGAGAATCTCTTGTTCAAAACTACCATGCAGTGGCCAACTAAGGACACCATCCTTCTTACAATAACGGACCCATATCTCATTATAAGTTATAGGACCCACACCATACTTACAATATAAATCATATAGGGGAGTCCCAATCGGAGGAACCAGACAGGAATCCTCTAATTGTGAGTCACTGTTGCAACTAAAACAAGACAACATTTTCCGACTTACCATTCTCAGTCCGGAACACAAAACAAACAAAACACGAAACAAATTGTGCACTTGAACCAAGAACTTAGGCCTACCAAAACGAACTGATGTATCGATACCCAAAACTGAACCAAATAGATTATCGTAACCAGAACAACTAGTGATAATCTTACAAAACCAAACCAAACCAAGAACCGATCAAGGATTTTTAACAATCCTCACAAAAGTAACCAGCTAGCTATCACTAAATACTTAACTGAGGCACTGAAGACGTCACCAAGGAGAAACCCGTCACGTTTCGCCGTACTAAGGACTGCACCACTTCGGGTCCAAGACAGGGCGACGGTCAAGGCAACGGCCCACTGCAGCCGTCCTGAACGGGAACCCTCGTGGAAGAGAACTTCAGGGCCACTTTTGCGATATGCCGGGATCGATGAAGTGGGGCGCCTCCCTCAGGAATCTTCACACGAAGCTTCTCGAACTCTTCAGGCTTTTGGACCGGTACCGAATGACGTCGCCCCACGTTGGGCGCCAATTGGAGTTCTGGACTTTTTGGTTCCGTCCAGAGGTGTCAGGGTACAACACCCAAAGACCCCGGAGTCCCACCTGCCTTGGTGCACAAATGAACAGAAACACGGGCTTCTCGATGGTGGCGTCAAAGACCAAAGGTTTATTACTGCAGGGACACAGAAGTCACAGAATCTACACACGGGCAGAATCTAGGAGACTGTTCGATTTGTACAAAGTGGGTTGCTCCTTATATACTAAAAATTGTGCTCTAGGCAAATATTTCACATGTCGGTACATTCCCAAACCTTTGTGTCTCTAAACAATAAATATTTGGCGTTACACAGGAACTGTCGATAATATCTGATACCAAACATCACGAAGAGGGGTTCCCACCAGTCCATCACAATCCCTTGTCAATATTGCATTCAAGACCCGGACCGCCTCATCGTAAAGTTCGTTACCTCCCCCTAATAAAGGCCCAGAAGGAAAGGAGCAGAGCCAGGTGCAGAAGATAGAAAAGCGGGATAAGAGATGTTTGTGGGTTGTAAATGGGCAAGGCTACCGGCTTCGGCCGCCTAATCATGATCAGGTACAATGGACAGGAAAACCAGTTCAGGTGGGCTGGCCTCGGGCAGAGGAGGCAGCCTTTGTCGAGTCATGCAGCTTCAGCGTGATCTGGTTTAAGGTGCACGTGTCATGTAAGAGGTGAATCTCCGGCTAAGGCTACGTGTCCTTAATCAAAGTGAAGTGAATGAAATGATCAGAGGCTATTGCATATGTGAGGGCAAGGAAACACAAAATGGCGGCCACGATCTAAGATGGATGCCGTGTGTATATCAGAAATGTGTCAGTGGAAGGAGTGCTCTTGCTCGTAGCGTAGCGAAAACACTAGGATATACTAAATGGATCATTTGCGGTTCGCTGATACTAATTTTATGTATTTCCGACAAACTTAAAAACACGGGTTCAAGTCGTCACGGAACCGTCACGGAACCTCACCACTTTAGTGATCGATTCCTTACCCAAGAATATCCACAGTCGTCAGACTGGATCCGGAAAGCTTTCGTCAGCAGTACCCCTTCGCATTGGTTGGCGTCGTCGTTCGGCTTCGCCTGCGTCGTTGGCGTTGTATTCGCCTAGATGATCTCACTGGAGATACTTAGACACGCACATTCGTGCTGACGTCAGTTCTTTCTTTTTTCGATCCCAGCAAGCGCTGATCCGGAGAGAGCGGTACCCCGTCACTTGTTGACTAAGTCCATTTTTTGCTCTTCTTTGTAAGTACACTTACTTCTGGTGCATAGGGATGCCCGGTTTCAAGCTTTGCGAGACCTGTCCTCGCACGATGTCGCTGACGGACCCGTACCATGTCTCTTCTGCCTGGGGTGTGACCTCGACAGAGTCGTGCTCCCACGGCCGGACCTTGACCCTGAAAACTTTGCGGGAGCGGTCCCGAAAGTGGCTGGAGGCCCGGGAGTCGGCCCCACGCTGTTCCAGGCCTCAGTCCCGGGGGAGGTCGAGGGCCCGGACGCAGAGCAAGCACCATCATTCAAGTCTTCGCACTTGGAGTCAGGTAAGGCGAAGCACAAAAAGTCGAAGAAGCGTCGCCGCTCTTCGTCCTTCGGTCGCGGGACACGGCTGAGGGGGCAGGTGGCACCGCCGCTGCGGCTCCAATGGAGCCTGAGCAGTTACCGTTGGCTTACCCACCGTTCACGGGTCCATCGGCGACTCCGGTCGAGTTCGTGTCTGCAATGGCACGTATCTTCGGCCTGTGCTGCCCCGTAGGATTGCCTTCGGGCCCCGTGGGCCCCACTGCTCCGCGACGTCGCCAGCTCCAACCCCGACGTCGTCGGCGCCAGAGGCCTCCATGGCTCCGGCCTAGGCTCCCTGTTCTTGCCGGTGAAACCCATACGGCCCCAGCCGAAATCGACGTCGCCGGCGCCAATGCCGGCGTTTACCGGCCGACGCCGGCATAAACTTCTTTTCCGACGCCAGCACAGTGCCGGAGGGATGTCTCCCGACGCCGATGGGGGACTTTTACCCTTTCATCCCCCCACGTCCTCGTCCCTTTGTGGAGGAAGGAGAGGACTGGGAATGGTTTGAAGACTCTCTCTCAGCACAGTGCGAGTCTGTCCCTGACTGGGATGAGGAGGCGGAGGCCGGTGGCCTGAATTACACTCCGGCGATTGGCTCACCATCCCCTCCAGCTACTATGAATGAGAGTGGTTCCTTTTCCACGGTGCTACGTGAGGCGGCCAAGGCTCTTGGCCTCAAGCTCCCTACAGTGGCTGTCAGGACTAACTTACTGACTGAAGTGCTACGGCCAGCTTCCTCCTCTACAGAACCGCTTTTGCCGTTTAATGATGCACTCACCGATGTGCTTCTGGGCACTTGGTCCCAGCTCAACACAGGGGCCACTGTGGACAAAGGTGTGGGCCGACACCATCGCCCGGCGACCATGCCTTCCTCACCCAGCAAACTACGCCTGAGAGTTTGCTGGTTCAGGCCTCCACGTTCCCCAGTGCGTTTCCTTCTGCTCCACCGGATAAGGAATCAAAGAAATTTGAGCAGTTTGGCAAGAAGATTTATTCTTCCGCAAGTTCTGGACTGAGGTCTGTGAACACTGCCGGTCTATTGGGCCGATATTCCCATTGTATATGGGATGACATTGAGCAGGTGTTGTCTCAGTGTCCGGATGTGGCCCGGACAGTTCTCTCCTGAGCTCTAATGGAGGGGAGAGATACGGTCAAGTTCACTATACGTTGTGATCTTGATACCGCTGATTCGCTGGGTAGGGCGATTTCCACAACGGTGGCGCTACATCATCACGCCTGGTTGAGGACGACTGGCTTTTCTGCAGATGTTCAGAATACTTTGATGGACATGCTGTGAGAAGTTGGCCTGATATGTGAAGTCCACTATTCTAGTGGGCACCCTGTATCAGTCCAAACAACCCTTATGGTGCTGGTTGTAAAGTCAACCTTATAGACCAGCTATCCTAGTGGTAGCATGGACAAAGAAGTCTTAGGCTAATACTTCAGAGAGCATGTGAAGCCAATTGTTTTTCCAATAATAACCCCTTGAATACCAAATGAAAGGACACCACACAAGGTATATATCAAATATACATGTATTTATTACTAACACAACCCCTCTGCACTCTTTATGAGGTCAGAGTTCGAGATACAGCACAAGTTACTCAAAAGCATACTATAAGTTGCACAAATACAATTCTGCCCTAGGGGCCTCATGAACCATATACTAAATAAGTGGTATAAGAACCACTTCAGAACAGGTGAATAGGCCTAAGGCCTAGGGAATCGCTGGGACTACACTGAACAACCACAGGTTAGGAAGTAGGAGTCTCACAGGATGTGTGTGCAGTGTCTAAACACACATGCGAGTTCTCATAGACTTTCAATAGGAACGTAAAAGTTAGAAACTAGTTGATTTCGGACAGTCTGGGTAGACTTGCGGGGAAACCCAGTTAAAACAGGACACTTGGATAGTTAATACCCACCGGAGCACCGGAGTACTTGAGTTACCTCACCCAGGGAAGCCGGGTGCATAGGTGTGAAGTCATGTCGGGTTTCGTTGTCGATTCCTATGTAGAGCTGCAAGAAGATGCTGCAGGCGACCAGGAGGAAGATGTCCGGATGGATCCAAGGGTGGATCGAAGAAGTGAAGAACCTGACAGCAGAGGGGACAGAGTCTGGGTCACTAGCCAGTGACCAGGAAGGATCCAGGAGATGTCGAGCTGCAAACAGGTGAAGAAGTGAAGCTTGTCTCTGCAGCCACGTGGACCAGGAGGTGTTGACGACGACCAGGCGCTGGATACGGACTGTCCCACGAAGGCTCTCGCTGTTGGCGGTGTCGGCTTCCGGATTGGAGTCAACAAGCCTTGGCAAAGGCAACCCACGCAGGAAGTGAGGATCTGCTTCCGGTACAGACCAGCAAGGTCTGTGGAGCATCCCCTTTACAGGAAAGCAAGAGCAAGCCCAGAGCAACCAGGCAAGCAGCGTTGTTTCAAAATGTAGTCTTCAAGATGGCCACTAGCCAGCGGTCTAGCAACTGCGAAGACGCTTCAAGAGGAAATGCAAGAGCAGGCCCCACGCGGCACTCGTGGAGTGTGGAGGGCTGAGCTTCGGTGCACTTACGAATCAGTGTTGGGGCTTCTCAAGTCCCAATGCACAACTTCGAGGACACCTCAGAAGCTGCACAATTTAGCAAAGAGCAAAATGGCCAGGTGTCCAGTCCCACGTTTCTCGTGTCTGCCACGGGTCTCAGCATTGCTGGAGGTGTGGGTCGGGGTCGGAGAAGTCTGGAAGTCCAGTCCTGTGAAGCAGGGTCGTCGTGATCCTTCGGGAGCGGCGACAAAGCAAACCGGCAATTCGCTAGGTGGTGCCTGTTTGCACAGGGTGGTCACTCCTTGACCACAAGGGAGATTCTTCAGTCTTCTAGTTGCAGTAGAATGTCGAAGGTCCAGAGTTTCGTTTCAGAGTTTCAGTTCAGGATAATCTAAAGTCTCTAGACTCCGCTCCTAGCTTTATACAAATTAAAGGGGCTGGATTACCTGCTAGGTCCCTCCTATGGGTGGGACCAGGGAAGGGGGTGGTTACACCCCTTTCCCTTTGTCCAGTTTCGCGCCAGAGCTGGGGCTGGAGTACCGAAGCAACTGGTTTGAACCGGAATATGCATGGAGCACCTTGTGTGCCCCAGGCCGTGTCTCATTTCATTCAACCCACCTTACCCCAATACACTATGGCCTGTCTGGGGAGATCTTGCACAACATGTTTTGATAAAGCCAAACCAAAGTTAGCATTAACCGCGAGGATTATAATGCACTTAAGAGTATATGGTATGGCTATATAATAGAACAGCTATAAGGACATGGTTCCGAAAGCTGCAGACAGGCTCAGCTCATGCTATAACACCATCTCACATAAAACCAAGCACTCCGCCTTCAGGATTGTTAAGGCCTGCCATAGGAGTGACTTATAGGTATATATGTGTCTATATGTAATGGTAGGTATAGAGATACTATACCTAAGCAAGGAGTGATTACACGACTCTGCCCCAGCTGAGTGATCAGCCAGTTGTGTCAATGTGGATGGCCAGCCAGGGGTGGCATAATACATGCTGCAGCCCCTGGTAGGCCTTGGATGCACCTATGCCCTGGGTACCTATGGTACACTATACAGGGGCTAAGAAGGTGACCCAATATCCAATTGGAGATGTACCTAAAGTACATGGAGTCCATTTTACAGTGAGAGCAAATAGCCTGGGGCCCTGATTAGCAGGATCCCAGGCCAACTAAGTCGAAAACCAGCTAAACACTAGGCAAAAAGCTAGGGTAACCATATAGTCAGATATCCACCTTCCTACACATGCCCTTCGATGGCACTCGCCTCTTTGGTAATAAGGCGGATTCCACATTAGAGCGCTTCAAGGACTCTCGGGCCACGGCGAAATCCTTAGGCCTTTCGGTCACACGTACTCCTTCCGCTTCTAATTTTCGTTCCTTTCTAATCTCCAGAAGGGGCGTGCCAACACATTCATTTAAGAACAAGCCTGCGCAGCAACATTCCCAGCGCAGCCGCAGTCATGGGGCTCGCAGAGGCGAATCACGGGACCATCGTACGGGTCAGTCCACCAACACCCCTCCTGCCAGTGCCTCTACACCTTCCTAGTCAGGTGTTCCAGACCCGCCAGATGCCAGTGGGGGCAGGATTCGTCATCACCTCCCCCCACTGACGCACCATTACATCAGGCAGGTGGGTTCTGGAAATTGTTCGAAGGGGCTACCCACTCCTCCTGGAGTCTACCCCCCCAGCCATGCCACCGCAGTTCCACCGCATGTCGGGGGACCATTTGACACTTCTCCAGCAGGAAGTTACAGCCCTCTTGGCCAAGGGGGCCATTGAGTGCGTTCCGACGCCAGAAGTAGGTCTTGGTTGTTCCTCCCACTACTTCTTGGTTCCAAAGAAGGACAAAGGTCTACGTCCCATCTTAGATCTTCGAAGCATAAATCACTTCCTCCGGAAGGAGAAGTTAAAAAGGCTCACTCTGGCTCAGTTCTTGTCTGCTCTTTAACCACAAGACTGGACAGTGGCACTAGACCTGCAGGACGCTTATTTTCATATTCCCGTCCTGCTGGTCCATCAGCATTACCTGCGATTCACGGTGGGCCAGGAGCATTTTCAGTTCACTGTGCTCCCCTTTGGCCTTACCAGAGCCCCTCGAGTGTTCACGAAAGTGATGGCGGTGGTCGCAGCTCATCTGCGCAGATCAGGGATTTCAGTCTTCCCCTATCTCAATGACTGGTTGTTCAAGGCGGGCTCACCCCAGGCAGTAGTCTCCCACCTCCAGACTACATCCGACCTCCTGCATTTGCCGGGGTTCTCCATCAACGTGCCGAAGTCGCACCTGATTCCCTCCCAGAAGCTCCTCTTCATCGAAGTGGTTCTGGACACGGCGTAGGTTCGGGTTTATCCTCCTGAACAGCGAGTCCAGGACATTCGGGCTATGATTCCGATCTTTCAGCCCTTGTCCTGGGTTTCGGTCAAGACGACACTGAGGCTGCTGGGACTCATGACCTCCTGCATCCTGCTGACCCACCATGCCAGGTGGCACATGGGGGCTCTAAGGTGGGACCTAAAGTTCCAGTGGGCTCAGCATATGGTGAACCTTTCCAACTACGTCCAGATCTCGGAGGGCACTGCACAACAATTGCAGTGGTGGCTCACAAATCAGCATTGGGTCAGCGGCAGATCCCTCTCCCTACCCCAACCGGGGCATGTAGTAGTGACTGATGCGTCTGTCCTGGGAAGGAGGGGCCACTTGGGAGAGGTGGAGATCAGAGGCCTCTGGTCTCCTGCGGAGTCCCGGCTCCATATCAACCTTCTGGAGATGCGGGCGATCCGACTTGCACTGAAGGCATTCCTTCCTTCTGTCTGGGAAAGTGTAGTGCAGGTGTTCACGGACAACACCTCCGCCATGTGGTACTGCAACTAACAGGGCGGGGTGGGGTCATGGACCCTTTGTCAGGAGGCTCTGCACCTCTGGCAATGGCTGGAACAACAGGGCGGTACCCTGGTGGTTCAACACCTGGCAGGTTCCCTGAACGCCAGGCAGACGAACTCAGCAGCTGGTGCATGATGGATCACGAATGGCGTCTGAACTCAGACGTGGCGCAAGGTCTCTTTCAGCAGTGGGGAGAGCCTTGGTTAGATCTATTCGCCACCGAAGAGAATGCGCAATGTCATCAATTCTGCGCGCTGGAATTTCCAAGGCGACGCTCGCTCGGCGACGCTTTTCGTCGCGAGGGGAGCTGCGGTCTGTTATACGCCTTTCCGCCTATACCACTTCTGCCCAGAGTGCCGAAGAAGATCAAGCAAGACCGGGCCCAAGTTATCCTTGTGGCTCCCGACTGGGCACAAAGATACTGGTATCCCGAGCTACTCAGCATGTCAGTTGATCCCTCGATTCGCCTGCCTCTTCAGGAGGACCTTCTGTCGCAGCAGCAGGGGACGGTCCTCCACCCGAACGTGTCCAGTCTCCACCTACTTGCGTGGAGTTTGAGCGGCGGCAGTTGAGGCCATTTGACTTGCCTCCTGAAGTCTGTGATGTTATTCTGGCAGCCAGGTGTCCCTCCACAAAACCGGTATACGCCTACAGGTGGAACAAATTTGTGGCATGGTGCACAGCAAAGGCTGTGAATCCAATTTCTGCCCCCCTTTCAGAGGTTCTCCTCTTCCTTCTTCCTCTTGCCCAGCAGGGCTCTGCTCTGGGCACTATCAAGGGCTACCTCTCGGCCATTTCAGCCTTCTTAAGGCTTCCGATCAGCCTTCTCCTTTCAAGTCCCCTGTTGTAAATAGATTCTTGAAAGGCATCACACATGTTTCCTCCTGTTCCCTTCGTGATGCCTCAGTGGGACTTGAATTTTGTACTAACATATCTGATGTGCGCTCCTTTTGAGCCACTTCATAACTGTCCTCTTCGTCTTCTGACTCTTAAGACTGCATTCCTAGTTGCCATCACCTCTGCCAGGAGAGTGAGTGAGCTCCAGGCTCTATCTTCTAAACCTCCTTTCCTCTCTGTCCATCCGGACAAGGTTGTTCTGAGGACTCGTCCTTGTTTCCTGCCCAAGGTGGTCACAGCCTTTCATATTGGGCAGTCCATCACCTTGCCCACCTTCATTCCGCCTCCGCATCCCTCGAATGAGGAAGAGAGGCTGAACCGTCTCGACCCAAAACGTGCGCTCTCCTTCTATCTATATCGCACACACCAGTTCTGGGTGGACGCCCAGCTCTTTGTTGGTTACGTGGGTGCTAGGAAGGGACGGGCGGTGCACAAGCGGACCATCTCTCGGTGGGTCGCTTGTGCATCAAGGTTTGCTACTCCTTGGTAAAAAAGAACCCTCCTGTTGGGCTGCACGCCCATTCCACTCGAGCCACGACGGCTACTACTACCCTGGTTCGGGGAGTCCTCTTGCAGTACATCTGTCAGGCAGCTCCGTGGGCCTCGATGCACACGTTTGCTAGGCACTATTGCCTGGACAGCCAAGACCGTAGACATGGCATTTTCAGCCGTTCCGTTCTCCAGGACTTTCTGGTGTGATCTTGGTTCGCAGACCCACCACCGTGGTTGGTATTGCTGTGGTATCTATTCTAAGGTAAGGAATCTAACCCTAATGTTTTTCTTTCAGATGCACAAGTTACTTACCTTCGGTAACAATATATCTATAAGAAACATTAGTTAGTGTTAGATTCCTTATCGCCCCACCCATCCTCCCCCTTGTTCTGCGAACAGATATCTAGGGTTAAGGACATCCCTTTCAGGGCCCTAGTTTCATGGCACCAGTGTCGGTTTCTTGCATGGCTCTGCTTTCCTGGTGTGGAAAACTATGTACAGAACTGACGTTAGCACACGAGGGCGGCGTCTAAGTACTCCTACGACGTCATCCCGGTGATCACGATGCCGACAACGGACGAGGAGCCGCAGACGACGCCTACCGATGCGCAAGGGTACTGCTGACGAAAACTTTCCGGATGCAGTCTGACGCCTGGGGATATTCTTAGGTAAGGAATCTAACACTAACGTGTTTCTTTCAGATTTACAAAACAATAATTTTGCAGGCTTGGGGAGTGTGTGGGGAGTAAGGAATCTAACACTAACTAATGTTTCTTACAAATATATTGTTACCGAAGGCAAGTAACTTGTCCTATAGCTGCTTTCCAGGTAACTGCTGTCATTGGAATTACAAGACCACTTGTAACGAGGGCCTTAGTAGGTGATTACAATTTGCTTGAGCGTTGCAGAACTCAGACAGGTGTTCCTTTCCTGCTTTTCCAAGGTTCAAGTCCCCTTTCCTGATTAGAAACATGGCTGTTTGCAACATATGCTATAGTCTTCCAGCAGCGTATTGCACAGACTTCCCTGAGTAGCTAGATGATGTAACAAAATTATGACCATAGCCGCTCATATATGTGGAAGAAAAACCATACTCTGAGAGGCACACAGAAATCTAGTATATTTTAATGGTAAAATACAGAAAGCCGTAAAAATATTTTAAAGTGTACATTTGGAAAGCAACTGACCAGCGCTTCGTCGACTGAGCTGTTGGAGCATATAATGCAAAGTTCACCTCAGTTTTGCTTTTCTTTTGTGCTTTTCTATAATGTAACAAGTGGTGAATAGGACACATGATAGTATATGAAACTCAGTGTAGCAGGTAACAAGCAGGTGCCTAAGCTCTTCTTGTGGAAAGAATGTGAGGAAACTTTGAAGACTTAATACAGTGAGAAATCATACAACGCTGACTTCACTAAACTTGTAGTTCTGTCTTGTCTATACCAGCTTCAAAATGAGCCTAGGCTTACTTGAACAGCCAGGCTAAATGAGGAGTGTACATAGCAATACAAAATGGCAGTACTTTTACTATGTGTGTTGAGTACTAATGCAATGGCTTTGGTAGTACTTTAAGCAGGTATGAAATGATTTCACAAGGAAATTTGCCCTAGAACTACCAGAAAAACCCATATGTTTTATTACAATTCTTTATATGCACCAACAATGTCAGAGATGCTTGACTGCCATAATGTAGCAAAAACATAAAGGTTTGCTGCAGTGATCTTCTTAAGGAGACCTAGACAGTGGGCTCAAATTTCTATACCATGCTAGAAGAAAACGGCACCCTTTTCTTTTATAATAATGTTTTAGTCTGTAAACTGGTTTTGCACCTTAACTGGTCTATGCTTACAGTCCCTTCACTTTTTTGGCAAGTGTAGCCTACAGTGTGTGATGAGTTATGCTGAGGAGAAATTGTGGGCGACCCACAAATCTTGGGTTCAGCAGCTAAATTGCAAACTTAAAGACACCTTTCTGTTCTCTAGTGAAGAGAGGAATCAAATGGAGCCCATCGTGCTTTGCTCTTCACTTTGTCTGTGATGCTGCTATTCTTTCATATTTGTATTACAAACTTGACTTTCTCGTCACCTGAATGGGGGGTCTATCTTTTGCCACCCATTGTAGATTGTTCTTGAATTCTGTTCATCTTAAACTGAAATACGGTTAGAAGAATATGGTCAAAAAATGACATTTGACTCTCCTTAGATATTGATGAGTGGAGTTGCTTGTGCCAGGAGAAAAGCGAATCATGCATAAATTAGCATTTAAACCTCCTAAAGACATGCAGTTAAAATCCTCTTGGTAGGTCTATAACACTAGTAGTGTGTTTTTGAAGAAAAGAAACTCCCATAAACATGTTTTAGGAAATTACTTACGGGACACAGATACCTCTTTGTGAAGGACAGGATGATCTGGAAAAGTATACTAGAAATGAACATGAGGAAACAAACTAGTGTTTCTTTTCAGTGAGCTTTGTTAGCAAACACTGCTGACTCCTAACATGTGCTCCTTAGAAACCCTCCATAGGCACCAGATATCGTCAAGAGATTTGACTGTTTTACAGATTACAAGCACTGGCAAATTTATGCCATGTATAGGAAGATATAATCCTTTCCTGGCAGCCTCACACTCCAACTAAGGCTGTGTAAACGGCTCAAGCTTTATGCATTTGTGTGCCTTGTTCTAGGTGCCACCAGTGAATTTCCGACTATTGTGGCCGGATGTCCTAATTGGTAGAAAGCTGCTCTGTTTCCAGAGATGCCTTAAACATTGGATTTTTTTTTTTTTTTAAATATATTTTTATTGCAGAGTTATAAACCACAGGATACAATTAAGCAGCCAGTACACTTGTGGGATCCCCCCGTCCAATAAGAATTCCCAGTCGTACACAGCCATTCAGCCCGCATCCCGGAGGCCGGGCGGCATATTATATCGCTCAAGAGGAACACATCACAGTGCACGTCCCATAAGGACCCTGGTTGAAAGATCGTTTTGCGTATCTGCTTTTACCCCCCCACCCACAACAACATTCCCGTCAGCCATCCCAGTGATAGTCAGCGATGTCGCCCTTGTCGGGACCTGCCCTAGGCGCCATGGGTCGTCGTACCTGGCCACACTACCCAGCCATTCTACCCTCCACATAGTAACCACCGTACCAGTAGATCCAAGGCCCTAACAGGTGACCATCTAATGGCTTCCGGCCCTCCCCTAACACCCAACAACCAAACCCCCCAAAGCCCCCCCCCCTGGCAACTGCTAAGGTGTGTGCCTCGTCCTGTCGAATTGGATGGGTCCACTACAGTGCGTGATGCTATACTTCTGTGTTCGCCCCGCGGTGTCCAGCGGCTTAGGTCTCGCCATCCTCATCCTCTACCAAAGAATCACGCATAGCCTGTACCACTAACTCCCATGCACGCGCCGCATCCAGTGCCTTCTCATTCCCCAACTTTACAGCTTGCTTCATCCGGAGCACACTCTCGCAGTCAGACCACCGCAGCAGCTCATTCTTCCATCTACGCAGTGAGGGTCCCCCCCTGGACTTCCAATGCCACGATATTTCCCTCTGTGCCAATATCAGGCCCAGGTCTATGAATTTGCTTGTCACCCTGGTGTGCTTAGTATGCGGGAACCAGAGCAATAGGCACGCCGCCATGTCGAAGTCCACCTCCCTGTCAAGTCACTTCATTCAGAAGTTCCCCTACCTCCGCCCAATAGGTCCCCAGTTGTGGGCACCCCCAAAACAAGTGGTCCATGTCCGCTCCCTGGGACGAGCACCGCGGGCAACAGGCATCCGGCACCTGAAAGTACCGCTGTAGTTTCTCAGGAGTTAAATAGGCCCTATGGAGCACATAGAAATGCACCTGCTGAAAACGCGCGTTTCTAGTGCCCTTCCACGTACGTCGCAGGATGTGACCCCATGCCGTATCCGGTATGGGCCGGCCGATGCTCACCTCCCATTTAGCCTTGAGCCCTTGGAGTGGTTCCAACCCCTCGTTCAGCATCCTATTATGGAGGCACGTCACAGCTTTGAACGTGCCAGCCGCCATCACCACATATTGGCACGCCATAGTCGTCGTGGGTTCCAGGAGCCCCTCTTTCCAATGCTTTTGTATGGCAGCAACTACTGCCGCGTGTAGGAGAAAGCCCCCAGCGGGCAGCCCGAACTGGTCCCGGAGCACTTCGAACGGCGCCAAAGCCCCATCTATGTACAAGTCGCCCACCACCTGCAGTCCCGCCTCCTCCCAATCCAGCAACGGGGACCAATCTCCTCCGTGCGGCAATGCCGTCAACATCCCGATCGGGATCTCCGGGGCATAAGGCCGCGATGCCCTCGCTCTCCGAAGGCTCCGTTGCCAGCACAGCCGGAGCGTCCGCTCTTCCATGGTGAGGGCCCGTAACTCGAGCCGCTGCTGCATAATGATGTAGGACAGCACGTGGCGTTGCATTCCCCGATCCCGTTCCTCCTCCGGGCCCCGGAACACCCTGGCTACGTTCTGTGTAAGGACCTGCAACTGCGCTGCAAGATAATACAGCTCAAGGTCGGGCACAGCCATGCCCCCTTCCAGCTTGGGGCGAAGTAGCGTGCTCAGGGCTACTCTACGGCGGCCATGCCCCCAAAGAAAGCCAATTATCATTGACCGCAGTTCTCTAAACACCCCCTGGGGAATCCAGACAGGCAGCATTCGGAAATAATAGAGGAAGCGGGGGAGCGCCACCATTTTCAACAGTGCTATCCTGCCCAGGACTGACAGCGGGAGGGTCGACCAGAAAGACAAGCTGCCCCGCAGCGCCCGGACACAGCGGCCGATGTTGCCCTCCAATAGGTCCGCAGCCGCGTGGTAAATGCGGACACCCAAATAGGTGATGCAAGAGGGTTCCCATACTACACCCAAATCGCTGCTAGGGGCTGGCGATCCCGCTCGCAGCGGAAACACACAAGTCTTCGCCCAATTGACCTTAAGGCCCGACAGCCGGCCGAACTCAGACAGCAGGTCCATCGTTCCAACCAATGCCCCCGAGGTGTCAGCTAGGTACAGGAGCAAGTCATCCGCGTATAGCGATATATAATGCCACTGCCCGTCACTAACTATCCCCGCGTATCGGTCACCTGACCTCGCTTGGACCGCCAAGGGTTCCATCGCCAGGGCAAACAATAGGGGGGAGAGAGAACATCCCTGTCGTGTTCCCCTGCCCACTGGATACGCCGCAGACACCAGGCCACCCAATCGTACTCTCGCCGTCGCCGAGGTATATAAGACCCTCGTCCACCTCCGAAACCCCTCGCCCATGCCAAACCTCTCTAGCACTCCATCCAGGAAAGGCCATTCCAAGCTATCAAAGGCCTTCTCGATGTCCACGGACAGAACCGCCGGTGCTCCCTCCCTGTCCAAGATGGCGTCCATTATTCCCACCAGGCGGCGGATATTCAGCGCCGTGCTCCTCGTGGGTATAAACCCGGCCTGATCCCTGTGTACCAGACCCGTCATGTGCGGGGCCAGCCTGGTGGCCAGGATTCGGCTCAGGATCTTATAATCCACCGTCAGCATGGACAGCGGGCGATAAGACCTCACATCCGCGGCATCCCGGCCAGGTTTGAGGAGCGGTACAATCAAGGCCTCCCGCATGGACCCAGGCAATGCCCCCGTCTCGAAGGCTTCCGTGTACACCACTAGCAGCCTGGGCGCCAAGCTGTCCACATATTGTTGATAGAATTCAATTGGCAGTCCGTCCACCCCGGGCGTCTTGTTGCGGGCCATATGTTTGATGGCCACCCGTATTTCCGTGAGCGTGATCGGGCTACCCAGCTCCCTCACATCTTCCTCGTCCAGGACCGGGAGCTGCCTCTCCCCCAGGTATTCTGCGATGTCCTGAACCCCCACTCCCAGCTGACTCCTGTACAGTTCCTCATAATACCCCCTAAATCGTTCCAATGCCGCTGCCTGAGAGTACACCATCTCTCCCTGTGCATTATTAATGCAGAGAATCGGGCAGCCCCTAAGTTCCGGGTTAGCTAATCTGGCCAAGAGGGTACCCACCTTGTCCCTTTCTGCGTGTGCCCTGATGATGTACTGCCTATAGTCATAGCACCTCAAACGTTCCGTCTCGGTGGCAACCACTTCCTTCGCCTCCAACAAATGGGCCTGTAGACCTGGCCTAGCCGGCCTGCGGCGCTCCAAGTCCCTCAAAGTTTCTTCCGCTTTCATTAGGTCATTCAGCACAGTCGCACGAGCATTCGAGAACCTACCCAAACACACCCCTCTCACCACCACTTTCATCGCATCCCATTCAATAGACCTACTCGCAGCCGTGCCCTCATTCACTCCGAAATAACTATCTATGCCTTGCCGAACCGCATCGCTGAACACAGAGTCCTCTAGCGTCTCCGGCCGAAGCCGCCATGTTGGTATCACTGAGCGCTCTCTCTGCCATTGAATGTGCACTAATAGGGGGTTATGATCGGATATAGTCCTAGCCAGGTACTCCGCATGGGTAATCAATGGGGCCAGGGATACCCCGCAAAGCACCGAATCGATCCTGACATGTAGATCATGGAGAGCGGAATAAAAGGAATAATCCCTGGCTCCCCTGTGCCGCTCCCTCCAGACATCCAGCAACCCCCATCGTTCCTGCCAGTCCTTCCTGTGCGCGGCCAGCCTGCGCACCGGAGAGTCCACTAGGGGGGGATGGGACCTATCCAGAGCAACATCCGTAATCGAGTTGAAGTCCCCCCCTAACACTATCGGCCCCGCCAGGAAAGAGGCCAAGGACCCCGAGAGACTATCAAAGTATCGGCCCTGGTCAGTGTTCGGTGCATAGACACAGCAGAAAACCACATCCCATCCATATAACCTCCCCTCCACCACCACATACCTGCCATCCGGATCTACTACTTGATTCAGCACCTGAAAGGGTATCCCCGCCCTCACCCAGATCAACACCCCCCTGGCATACGCTGAATAAGTGGTGCCAAACACCTGGCCCCGCCATCTTTTCTGCAAGGCAGCGCACTCTTTTTTGGTGAGATGAGTCTCCTGGAGCATAGCAATCTGAACCCCCCTGCGTACCAGATATGCATGTACTTTGTGACGTTTCACCATGGTCCGCAGCCCCCGGACATTCCACGTTAGGCATTTCTAGTTAGGTAATGTCCCCATTCCAACTTCGTACAGTCTGAATCAAAAAACAAAGGTCCATGGCCCCCCCATTGCAGTTGCCCCCCCCGAACATTCCCAAAACTGAAACACTCCCCAAACCCCACTCCCCAGGACAGAGCACACGAACCCAGAGGCCGCCCCCATCCAAACCTTGAACCAACTTCTCACACTCTTACCCTGTGGTCTCCACCACAGTCGACCTTAAGGGCCCAAGGGGGGTGAGTCGCCGCCGACCCCAGCTAGCGGAGCCCGCACCCCGCACCTTCATCCCCTCCAACGCACACAGCACCCCCTCCCGGCAACCCGCCCTCCATCAACAGGATATCACCCTACCATGAAGTCCCGATCTAGTCCCAGTTCTATCTCAGCCGCAGAAAATACCATCCGACGTCTGTGGGGTCACCATCGGCCCCTTCGAACTTTCCGCCTCTGAAAGTTCCTCTCCTGTTCTGCTGCCTTCCCCTCCCGAGTCCGTTTCTGCCCGTTCACTGTTCTGTTGCGACCCTGTAATGGCCGCCATCGCTGCGAGCGCATCCCTCTTCTCCGCCGCCATTTGAGCCTCCCGCTTCTCCCGCTGGCGCCTGTTGCGGGATCTGATGCGTTGTGACTGCCTCACCCGGGGCTGCTTGGGTTGGTCTCGCCTACTTTGGTGTGATTTGTCCGTCCCCGCTCTATATGACTCGAGCCATTGCCAAACTTCGTCCGGAGTCTGGAAGAAGTGCGTAGTACCGTCCATAATGATCCGCAACTTGGCTGGGTAGAGCAAGGAGTACTGGATGCCTTCCTCCCTGAGCTCCTTCTTCACAGCAAGGAACGATGCCCTGTTCTTCTGGACCGCTTGAGTGTAATCCGGGAAGATCGTTACCTTACTGTTCTCCACCCCATACGGGCCCGACATCCTGGCCCGCTGGATGAGAAGATCCCGGTCCTTGTAGTGGAGGAGCCGCACCACCATCGGTCGGGGGGGGCGGCCAAGCCCCGGCGGGCGAGCAGGCACCCGGTGAGCTCGCTCCAGAGGGAAAAAAGGAGTAAGCCCCTCCGGTGCCACCACAGTGCGGAACCAGTTCTCCATGTAGGCCACCGCGTCCTCCCCCTCAATCCGTTCCGGCAGGCCTACGACCCGCACGTTGTTCCGTCTATTGCGGCCTTCAGCATCCTCCGCCCTCCGTTCCAGTGAGTCCAGTCGGGCCAAAATGTCCGTGATCCTGTGCTCCGCGGTCACCACCGATGGCTTCAGGTCCAGCAACAGCTGGTCATGGTCCTTGACCCTGTCTGCCAGCTTCGCGTGATCCGCGCGTAGCAGCCCCAGGCCCGTGGCCACTTGGGCAATGTCATTGTGCAATGCCTCCTTAGTGGAGGTGATCGCATCAAGGATGGCATCCAAACGCCGGTTCAGCCGCTGTTCCTGGTCAAGCTCCGGGGAGGGACTCTCACTCAGCTGAGTTGATGTCGCCGAGTCCCCCTCGCGACTCCCGGGCATCGGCCCTCCGATCGCCGCCATGCCAGGGTGCTGCGTCACAAGTCCTGTCGCCCGTTTTGCGATTACGCCCGTGGGTCCGTGCCGGTCACCGGGCACCAGGCAGCGCAATGTCCCCGCCGACGCTCTCAGGAACAATGGCCAGGTGGACGGGCTCCGTTCCGCCACCCCCCTCCGGCCTGAGGGGGGAAGGATAAGTCTCAGAGCGGTGGCCAACGAGGGTCCCCGGCTCCTGGGTGAATCAGGTCAGCGTCCCCTGGTCTCAGGACACAGCACCGCCAATCCTAGTGCCTCGGGCAGCCAAGTGCAGGATCTCGTGCCACTCGGCGACAACTTGGTTCAGGGCCGAAGTTCGGAACCGTCCGACCTCCTCGCCGCCATTTTCTTCTCACCCTCGGCAACACCTCGGCCGCCTCTTCACTCGATCTTCTCGGGGCCAGCAGTCCCCCAGCGACTCTCCGATTGCGCCCAGCTGTCCCCTTACACTTCAGAGGGCAGGAACGTCGTCTTCGGGTCGCCTAGGGTCCCGAAAACAGGAGAATTAGCGGGATTCCGCGCGGAGCCGCGAGCTCACGCCGCCATCCCGATCGGCGTCCAAGCCACGCCCCCTCTTAAACATTGGATTTGACCTGTCAGCAAGCTTCAACTCTTTTAGGGCAGAGCTTCCCTCTGAAGCTAATCTAAAAGTCTGTAGGGCGAGTCCTGTCACACATACAACAGCAGGGTAGCCATGTCCTTTATTACGTTTCTGAATTACTTCCTCACAAAAATCCCCTAAGTATGAGATTTAGAAATACTCGGACAGTGACTAGTCAAAGCCTCTTGTTGAGCCTATGGACATGTATGATTCATAGTGCATTCTTATTATATCACTCTTTGCTTGGTGTCCCTTAATCTCTTCCTATAAACATTGTGAGACCTGGCATCCTTGGCTTGGTTCTCCCCTAACTTTTTGCCTTCAACCCTCCTGTTTTACTGACTCTATCATTGCTGGCTTCAGTACTCTGCACACTTTATCACTGATATCCAGTGCTAAGGTGCTTGTGCTCTCTCCTTAAAACATGGTAAAATTGTCTTACACCAAAGTGGCACATTTAAGTTTCCTTTAAGTACCTAGTAAAGTGGTACTTCATTTTTCCAGGGCCTCTAAATTAAATGCTACTAGTAGGCCTACAGCACCCATTGTGTCACCCATTTAAGACGCCATTTAAACTTGTCTCAGGACTCCCACTGCATCCCGTAAGTGCAACTTTAACTTGTCATTTTGACCTGACACATTAAACCACTTGCCTGGTCTGAACCTTCATTTTTAATACACATCAGTCACCAGTCTAAAGTAGGCCCTGAAAAACCAGAGGGCAGGGTGCAGTGTATTTAAAAAGTGGGACATGTACTTTTAAGTTGTACTTGTCCTGGTAGTGAAAACTCTTAGTTTTCCTCTTCTTAAAGGGCGACCTTCCCACAGGATAGCATTGAAATACCTTATTACATTTAATAAGTGATAAATTTCAGTTGAGAGCAGTTAGGTATATCAAGTCTGGTGCCCAAAGAATTGTAATTAAAAGCCCTCTTTAATGGTTAAGTTAGATTTTCAGTCACAATTCTAAAAATGCCACTTTTAGAAAATTGCCATTATCTTGTTCTAACCATTTGGTACCAGTAGCCTGTTCCTGGGTCACATGACTAGGTGTAGCTGGCAGTTGATCTTCAGGTATTACTCCCAGACAGTGATACTAAGGGAAGCTAGGTGTTGGTCGTATGGGCCACTCTGAGTTTATGAAGAAAAGAAGTTGTCACCCACCACACTTCCACATCACAAAGGCACTGCCTGAGCCCTCTCACAAAGGGTTTGACACTGGCCCTTTGTGACCCCAGATGAACTGCGGCCAGGGCATAGAGGAAGGGGAGGGGGTGGAAACCTCTAGAAGCTTCTTCAGAGTGGGCACTAAGAATAACTATTGGACCTCAGACCCCAACTTTTCAGTATACTTCTGGATCTGTGGACCCTGCCTGAAGAAGTGCTGCTGAAAGGACTGCCACTCTGCTGGACTGTTGCCTGGAAGGACTGCTGCCCTACTGTGCTGACCTGCTGCCCTCTTGCCTGGGTGAGGAGGACTGGACCTGCATCTTTAAACCCAGACCCCTAGAGCTAGTTGACTGCCTTCTAATCTGAGCCCCAGGGATAGAACAGGTTCCAACAGCCTTGAATCCAGCACCTGGACTATGCAATTTGTGGGTCCTGCCCTCCCAAGTGGTGCAATCCAAGTACTAGACCCTAGGAAGTGGGCCTGAAGGTGCACTGCCAGCCCATCTGTGAGTTCATCAGAACTGAGTTATTTCCTCTGGTGCAGCTTATCTCCGCAGAACTGGCGCATTGCCTCTGCTGCTCTACGCCGGACCCTCAGAACCGACGCATCGCCTCAATTCCACTGACTTCCCAGATGCAAAGACTTTGCATCGCCCCCTCCCCCCATTAGAACTGCTGCTGCCCAACCCCGCTCATTGGAAGGATATCACCTCGCTCAACTCAACTCCTCGGGATTGCCCCTATACAGTGAGCCTAACTGGGTCAGTGTAGCCATCCGACATTCAGTCTCGGTCAGCCTGAACTTGTGACTTTGTCCCGGTACAACATGACCAGATAACCACAGTTGGCACTTGGTGCTTTTTGGCTTAGTTTTCACTGAAATCTTTAAATTTGCAAATCTCTGATTCTGGATTTTTGTTGTTTTGGTATTGTTTTATTTATTAAAATATCACTATATTTTTCTAATTTCGTGTGGAATTCGTCTTGTGTTTTCACGTCATTACTGTTTGATGTGCTACATAAATACTTTACACATTGCCTCTAAATTAAACCTGACTGCTTTGTGCCAAGCTAACAGTGGATTGAGCAAAGGTTAATTTGGGGTTAGCTTGTGACTTCACCCTGATAATGATTGTGATTGCTGCTTACGATGGGCTTCAATCCTCTAACCTATCCACCCTCGACCCCCGCTGACCAGTAGCGCTATTTCTTACAAGCAATATTTTATACTCTTTACATTCGTCTTCAGATCCCCTCCTAGATTTTCTAAAGGATTTGGTGATGGATTTGTGAAAGAACCACATGGGTCTGGAGCACATCAGGTTTTTCCTTGTACTTTGGTCTGTTAAGGAGAAGTCATATTATTGGAATTCAAATGAATAAGTGATGATTTTGAGGTCTTAGTTTTAGAATGTGATAAAAAAGCTGTAGATCCAGCATGGGAATTACAAAGAAATTGCTTCATTTGTACTTTCCTAACAGTTGATATATTTTGAGATGTGTTAAAAAATGATCCTGTCACATTTGATGTGCCCCAGCAAGATTGTCACATTGTTTAGTTTACAAAGGCCTCTCAATTTGCAGTTAGTGAAAGAAAAGTAAACACCAATCTCCATGTTAAAAAATAAACAGCAATTTGAATATATAGCTTGACATTTGACCTTTATCTTTGAACATACAGCAAATGAGAAGAGATGCAACAGCTTTTTTGTTGCTCATTCACCTTCTGAACCACAGCAGGATTATTTTGGGGGGGCTGCAGCATCTCTACTTCCAGAGCCTATGGTGTAGATGCATTGCATGGGTATTGGCCTTAACATCTGATAGAGACTCCGAGGCACTGATTCCTTACCTTCTATCTCCAAGCGTGAGACAGGTTACAGAATATTTTCGAGCAGCACCCTTGCCAGCCGGTAGGTGGCATTGTTCGGCTCTGCATCCACGCCAAATGTGACGTTCGCAGTACCTATAAAGTCACCACATTGGCACTCTGACGTCAGTCCTTTCTACACCAGATATCGCTGATCCGGTTTGAGCTACCTATTACTTGTTTTTCTACTTGTCTTTTTTTTACTTTTTGTTGACTCTCTTTGTGTTTTTGTATCTCCTCGTGTGAGGATGTCACCAAAGAAACTGGCTGCGGCCATTTGGGCCTGTCATAGGCATATGTCGGTGACAGACCTTCACTTGGTGTGTTTGTTATGTCTGGAGCAGGGGCACTACTCAAAGACATGTGATGACTACTGCACCAGCATGCCACTGAAACTTTTCCTTAGCACGACTCCGATCGCGACTCCCTAGGACGTCATCCGTGCCATAAGAAGACCTCGTTGGCGTGCTGACGTCCGGTCCACCCATTTTTTCTGTGCCTTCAAGGCGAATTGGTGAACCGACAACCTTTCGCAAATATACACAGTAACAATATAAGCACCATTATACATAGTATATCTTTCGAAAAGAAAAGAGACTGAAAATGCTAGACATTTCATAGCCACAAGCTTCATAGCATTTCAAAAGACAAAGAAATACAACTCATGATATACTGAAAATCTTTTCGGGCTAGGAATGCTGATAATGGGGAGGCGGGTGGGTCAGTGAAGAATACACACCTGAAAAAGTGTTACCGAAGGTAAGTAACTGGTTCTTCTGATGGATACATCTATCTGTAGATTCCTCGTCTTTTGAATTAAATCTCAATGTAGTCCCACTCCCGGAGGATGGTGTCCATCTACCTCAACCAACTAATCTTGCAGCACAGAAGGAGCAAAATGACCGTCCCTCCTCACCTCTGAATCTAAGCAATAATACTTTGCGAAAGTGTGGAGGGAGGCCCTCCTTACAGATGTCTACCACAGGGACACCTCTGTTGGTAGGTAGTATTGCCAGGATCAGGCCTGGGTGGGCTAAATAACACTTCTTAAAGCAATCAGAAGCGGATCAAGAGACAGTGTGACACCCCTGAGCTTCGCAGAACTGGCCGGAAGCCTGAAGGCACAGTATGGAATCCTTTGATTGAACTTCCCGAAACCTCCATATGTCGACCTCCTCTTAATTAGCCTGTTACCTACCCCCACTTTTTCCCCAGGACTCTGACTAAGTGTGACTCTGGCCACAATCGGCTAAGTATCAGGGGGAAGGTTTCCTTTATCTCCTTCCCATGGGTGTAGGGTAGTCGGGGTTAGATGAAGGGTGGAGGAGACCTTGTTGCTTTGGACCAGGCTCTAAGAGTCTGGTATCCCAAACTGTTGAGCATGGCCATCAGTCCTGAGATCAGGCTGCCCCTTCAGGCGGATCTTCTGTCCTAGCAGCAGGGGAGGGTTCTCCACCGGAACCTGTCAGCGATTCGCCTTCATGCATGGAGATTGAGCAGCGACAGTTGACAGCGTTTGACATTCCACCCGAGGTCTGCAATGTCATTTTGGCACCCAGGCGTCCCTCCACCAAGATGGTATATGCCTGCAGTTGAAGCAAAAACAGGTTGACCCCCGTTTCGGCTCCCCTTTCTTATGTCCCTCTATATATTCTTTGTGTTGCCTAGCTTGGCTCAGCTTTGGGCACTATAAAAAGCTATCTTTCTGCCATCTTGGCATTCCTGCAGTTGCCAGAATATCCATCCCTTTTCAAGTCCTCTGTTGTGCACAGTTTTGTGAAAGGTCTTCAACATTTGTTCCCACCTTCACCCTTCATCATGCCTCAGTGGGGCCTAAAGTTATTTTTAACTTTTCTAGTGGGCGCTCCCTTTGAGCCTTTACACAATTGTCCTATCAGGCTCCTCACAATCAAGACGGCTTTTCTAGTGGCAGTAACATCTGCCTGGAGGGTCAGTGAGCTCCAGGTTTTGTCATCCAATCCTCCATATCTCAATGTCATCCCAGACAAACTAATTAGTTGCATTAGAGCTTCCTTCCTACCAAAAGTGGTCACTCCCTTTCATGTGGGCCAGGCCATCACCCTGCCTAACTTTTGCATGCTTTGTCATCCCTCTAAGGAAGAGAAGTGACACCACATACTCCAAAAAGAGCTTTGTCACTCTAGCTTGACTCCACAAAAGAGTTCTGGGGGGTCAACCAACACTTTGTGTGGTGTGTTGTTTTCCAGAAAGGGAACCACAGTACAGAAACAGACCATCTCCCGATGGGTTGTGCTTTGTATCAGAATCTGCTCTGCAATAGCCAAGAAGCAACCCCCTGAGGGGTTGCATGCTCATTCCACAAGAGTCGCAATCCTGGAAATCTGCCAGTCAACAATGTGGGTATGCCATGCACTACTGCCTAGACAATCACGTCTGTAGGGACAGGCACTGCGATTGCTCTGTCTTGCAGGAATTTCTAGTGTGAAATAGTTTTGAATACACTCCTCCCAAGAGGTTTTTGCCTGGGTATCAATTCTAAGGTAAGGAATCTGCTGGGAGAAGAGTCTATCCAATGATCAAGTTACTTGCCATGGCTTGGTAGAGGCTCTATCTAGCCGCAGATTCCTTACCGACCCACCTATCTTCCCTGCTCAGCAAATGGATTTTAGGTACAGGGCTGACCGTTTCAGGGCCCTAGTTTCACACACCAGTGGTCAGTGTTCTTCGTGGAATACTGCGTAGAAAGTCGCAAAAATAAAATGACATCAGCGCTCTGGGGGAGTGCCTATGTAGGCACCATGTACACCACTTCCAGTGCATATGATGCCGACGTTGCCATGTACAGGCACGCAAGGGTACTGCTCATGAAAAATGTCTGGATCCGGTCTGGCGCCTGAGGATACTTTTAAGGTAATGAATCTGCTACTAGATAGGGTCTCTACCAGATAAGGTGTTATCAAAGGTAAGTAACTTGTTCATTTAATCATTTGTGTGTTTGGTTGATGAATACTTTTTGAGGATTGTTTTGAGCTGCAAATCATAGAAATTGCTTAAGCTGGTGTCTTTAACTTCTAGTAATGATTCAGTGGGGTTGCCCGGATTCTAATAATTATCCAGTGGTGGTCTTTGGATTTCAGTAATGGTTAAATGGGTAAATGTTGGAGGGGGGATTCTCGAAAGTCAAAATAGGAACCACTGCTGTTAAGCAGTATTATGTTCTCTTTTTATTTTCACACATTGTAGGTCTGTACCCCTGCAGTTTAAAGGTTTCAAACTATTTTCAGTGCTTTGATGATACTGTCTTCAGATACCTTCTCCCTCACTCTGCCCAGGGAAGAGAAATTGAAGCACCGCAGTGGGTGACGCTTGCAGGCCTTTTGTTGTCGAATTCTGGATTCTGAAATGGCACCACATTTTGTTTAATGTTAGAAGGCCCAGATTGGAATACAAATGTCTTGGTCATAGGATGTGTCTAAGTTTAAAAATGATGAGGTGTAGCATCACACCATAGTTTTAAAGGTAATTGTTGTATTTATATTTTTTTTATATCAAGCTTTTAGTAATCCTATTGCCATGGTGGGATGTTGCTAGTCCATCCACTGAGATCATGAACATCTGTTAGACCACTTAAATTTGAAGGCATCACCAGTGCACCATTTACTATGAGACCATATTTGGGGAACAATTTCCATTTTGGTTTCTTGAGGAGTTGTTTATCAGAGTTTAGGAGCGAAATTGGGACTCGGTGCAAAACTGCGGTTGGAAAGGAGATTGGCAAACACTACAGAGTTGCATTGGGAGAGGGGACATGGGGAATACTAAAAAGCTGCATTAGGAAAGGGTCGTTGGAATACTACAAAGCAGCATTAGCAAAGGGGTCTGGGCAACACTACAAAGTGGCATGAGGAGGGGGGGCTTAAAAAAACTGCAAAGTGGCGTTAAGAAAGGGTATCTAGAGCACTCCAATGTAGACTTAGGAGAGGGGCGAGGTTGGTGTGAGAAGTTGGCCCGATATGCAACGTTCGCTATTCTAGCGACCGCTATGTATAGTTCCAACGACCCTTATGGTGGTTGGTTGTAAGTCAACCTATAGACCAGCTATCCTAGTAGCGTGGATACGAGCAGTCTAAGGCTAAAGACTCAAGAGGGCGCGTTAAGCCAGCTGTTTACCACACATGTACCCCTTGAATACCCAGTGAAAGGACACCACACAAGTGTTATGAAAATAAACAGGATATTTATTAAGAATCACAACAGCCCTGTACTCTTTATGAGGACAGGGTACTAAGCACAAACCAAATCTCTTTAGCAAATACTTCAAGTGCACAATTAAAACAAGTGTCCGAGGACACGGAAAGGTTAAGGTCTCGGGCGGACCCGATAAGGCAAGTCGGAAGCGAGGGACTCGGGACCCTAGAGTAAGGAGGCTATGCAGGCACCGAAATGCCGAGTTACCTAGCCACGAGGGCTGCGGCTGCACAAGTCTTACAGGCGTCGGGGTCTTCGCTGACGAGCCAGGAGCCGGAAGAAAGGAGTTGCTGGCCGGCGACCAGTGCTGAATAGTTCGTAGAGATCCAAGCCTGGATCGGAGATTGATGAAACCTGAAAGCAGAGGAGACCAAGTTCGTACTACTAGCCAGTAGTCAGAGGGTACCAGGAAGGCACCGGTTGGCCGTCACCTCGACTAGGTGAGTGGGCGACGCTAGGCTCTGCAGTCTCACGGACCAGGAGGCGTTGTCGGCGACCACGGTGGAGGTGCGAGCTGTCCCACGAAGGATGATGCTGTCGGCGTCGCTGGGCCCAGGATGGGGCAACAAGCCTTGGCAGATCTCAGGGCCACGTGGTGGGCCTAAGATGGCGTCTTGAGTGGACCAGGAGGGTCCGGGGTGCTTCTCGCAAAGATGGAAGCAAGGGCCAGTCTGGAGCAACCAGACCAGCAGAGATGATTCTCGGATGTCGTCACAGAAGGGCACAAGCCAGCGGCGAGTGACCAGACAACGTGCTGAGCAGCGAGCAGAAGGGCCCCACGCAGATCGTGGAGATGCTGGGAGACTGCACTTCGGTGCTAGAGCGGCTCAGGGTCGGGGCTTCTCGGACCCCAGAGCACTCACCAGAGAGTTACCTCGATGGTCGTGCTGGTTTTTAAGAGCGTGCAGGTTCTGATGATGGCCGGTCCCTCGAGGTCTCGTCGCACCCACAGATCACAGCTGAGCTGATGACGTGGGTAGAGGTCAGAGGTGCCAGGGAAGCCGGTTCTCGTCGAGCTGGGCCGTCGGATCCTTGAGGAAGGACTTGCAGCAAACCGCAGAGTTCTTAGATGGTGCCCGCTGATGCAGGGTGACTACTCCTTAGTCACAAGGGAGAAATCTTGAGAAGAGTCTTGAGTGTCCTTTCGTAGAAAGTAGTTCTTGATTCAAAGATGATCTAATTTGGAAGGGTCCCCGCTCCGGCCTTTATCCTAAAGAAAGGGGTGGGTACATGACTAGGTCCTGCCCTAAGGGTGGGACCAGGAAGGGGGGTAGTTACGCCCCTCTCCCCTGCCGGACTTTCCCCAGGCCAGGGCTGTCGCCCCTGGAACTGGTTCTAACCGGCAGATGCGTAGTGAGCACCGGGGTGCCACTCCGCAGTCACCTTCTCGCAAAAGCCCTACCTACCCAGAATACACAAACCCTGTCTGGGACGGTGCGAACACCGCCCTCGACAGGAAACCCTTTGTCCAAGCGCTCCTTGCTGGAAGGACTCCCAGCAGCAGGAGGTCAGACTCGTGTCTGTGGTGGCAGCATCCATTTTGTGGAGCTGAGGCTTTCGTTAACGTTAACCGGGGTTCACAGTTACGTACATGTCGTGTCCCTCTAGAAGGGCGGAATGCTAACCTCGTCGCCAGAGTTGGTGAGAGGGCAGCATCCCGATTCGTATGACACCTTACTCGACATGTCTTGATAACGCGACACCGAAGTTACCGATGTGGTACGCGTTATCATGGAACAGCCATTGGGTCTTGATTCCGCAAGCTGCAACTGGGGTCGGCTCGGGCCAGAGCCTAGTTCACACGAGCCCATGCACTCTGCCTTCAGGATTGTCAAGGCCTGCCATAGGAGTGACTGATAGGAACTCGAGTGTCCATTGTATGGTTAGATATAGGGCTACCATATCTAAAGCAAAGTGTGATTACACGACCTCGCCCCAGCTGCCATGCAGCCAGTTGTGTCAAATTTAAGAGGCCAGCCAGGGGTGGCATAATACATGCTGCAGCCCCTGGCGGCCCTGGGTACACCTATGCCCTGCGTTACGGGGTCTGATAAGGTGGCCCAGTACCAATTGGTAAATGCACCTAGGGTACATATCGTAATTTAGAAAGAGAACAGCCAGGCTGTGGGTCTGATTAGCAGGCCCACAGCCAGAGAAAGTCGTAAACCAGTGAAACAAAAGCAAAAAATCTGGGTGATCATAGGATTGCAGACCCTACTCTCCTACAGTTGGGGTTCGGAAACACTACAAAGTGGCATTTAGAGAGAGGATTTTGGGAACACTGTGAAGTGGTATTATGAGAAGGGGTTGGGTAACAGTACAAAGTGACATTAAGAAAGGGTGCTTGGGAACACTATGAAGTGACAATATAAGAGATGGTTGAGAACACTTCAAAGTGGCATTAGGAAGAGGGAGTTGGTAATCTGTAGAAAATGGCATTAAGATGAAGTAGATTGAGCATGCCAGCAGAGTGAAATTAGGAGAGGGGAGCTGGGAAACACGCAAAGTATAATTAGGTACATAGTTGGCATACCACCACATTGGGTTGCTTGGGTTTCTGTCTTGTCTAGGTCCATGTACATACTACTGGAGCATGTGTTTAATGTCAAACATACCTATAAGTGAAAGTGGTCCAGGGGTGTGTGATTAAATAAAATATTTACTTGTCCATGGGACATGTTGCTACATAAATCTACTTGTCCTGAAACAAAATCAACGTGTACCTTTGGTGCGATGTAGTGGGGCGCCAAATTAAGGCAGCAGTCTCATTATATAAGAGCTCTTCCAGGATTGTGGATTGTGGATTGTGGAAAAAAAGGGATTGGTGGAAAGGTGAACTTGTTACCGCTCAACAGTTTTTAGCATGAGCAAATCTACACATGCATATTTTCTCGTGCTAAAATGCAGTTCAAAAATATTTTCCAGGCATACGATTTCCTGACCTACTTCTGTAAATTCTTGTGGGTTCATGAAAGCCGTAAAAGTGCACTAAAGCAAGGACTTATACCATGGGTGCACTTTTGTGACTATAAGAAGTAGCCCCTCTCTAGGTCTGGAACTAACCAAGGCCTTTTATTTTTATAAAAATTCTGTCTCGATCTACTGCTTGCTTCACTATGAGTGGCAGCATTCTGCTCTTTCACAAGGAGTATATGGGCACGCAAAGTAGTTTTGTTCAGTGGCAGTAACTACTGTGCAAAGTGGGGTTTTTGATACCAAAAATATTTTTGCTTTTCCCAATGTTTGTTATAATGATGAGGCCCCAGCAGCTCCCTCAACAATAGAATTTTACAAAATCCATGTCAAAATAAGACACACGACAAAACCAAAATGCTGACCACCAATGGCACACCTTTTGGCTTTGCTAGCGCTTGTTTGTTTTCATGTTTCCTTTAATTTTGTTAAAACTACTGAATACACTGATTTTCCATTATGAATATTTTTGGGAAATGCTAGCATGCATCAACACATTTTACTAAATGATGCTTCAAAGAAATCGTATCTAACTTTCATAGTAGTTTAGCAAAACGTTTTTTTCCTAGTTGCATTTTGTTTTATGAACATTTTATTTTGAAAGCAAAGAATCGTCAATCTTGCTTTCAAGCTTTTACATATATTTGCATCTAATCAGGGAGCATCCTGGAAGCATCATATGTAGCCTCATATTGTTAAACCTTGCAAACAGGTATTCATTTTTATACTAGACCAACTGTCAGTAGTGCAATCTGAATTTACATTTCCTTAGAGCGCTCACACTAGTATTAAAATCTTTGTATTAATGAACCATAAATACAAGTTCGAACAGCATCAACATATGACCATATTACCTCCACTTCCATTTACTGATCTATAATGTGGTACTGTAATCGGGCAGCCAGAGGGCTTGTGCTGCAAGGGTTTGGGCCTACGTGTCCCAAGGACAAAAGAAATATGAAAACTTGTCCTTGACCCCAAACAATATTTCTTGGGCTTCGTGCTATAGGAATTCCACACCCCTGTGTAACTTCCTACCGGGCAGGACTTAGTGTATTGGGCTGGGGTGCAGGCGCTTGCCAGCGCCACCAGATTGCTTTATAGGGCACATTTGGTGCCCTCCTTCCATACTCCAGTTGGAACCCATTCAGGGACGCTTGACTCCTTATCTTGCACGAAACTGGACAAAGGACAATGGAGTTTCCTCCCCTCTGTCCAGCCCCTCCTCGTCCTTACCCCTTTTTTAAGGGTATAAAAGGGTTTACCTGTGGGTAGGTACTCAGATTCGTCGTGGGACAAGACTCAAGCCTAAAATCACATAACTCTTCGAACATCTGGACACTTGGGACTTTGTCTGGAACCGAGACTGCATCAAGGAAGATTCCTGCTGCTCCTGGTCTCACTGTTCTGCAAGTCTTCTTCGTCATCTGTGTCTGTGCTTCTTACTGAATCTTTAACAGACCTGTGGGCATTAAGGACACCCAAAGTAAACTTCCTTGGAGTGAAGGAGTCTCCCCCCTGCATTTGCAGGCACCGTAACGAAGTTGACCGGTCTGATGCTCCTGACGTCCCACAGGCTTTGAAAGGCTTAGCAACACAGGTGGTGCAACTCCCTTGAGGCCTGACTTGTCCTCTCCCAACTTTGAGGCCAGTATCCCTGCTCGGAACCGCTGGGACCAAACCACTGTGCACCCCATCAACTTGCCACTGCCAAGGCTTATTGGCTCTGCGCTCTAGAGATATTTGGGATTCAAGAAGCTCCAGCCTCCAGCATCTCCTCCTGCCAAGTTAAGCGTCTTCACTGCATCCTCTGCACCATGGGACTTCATTTTTGGTGAGCTGCTCGAGGTCCTCTTGTGACTCCTGTGCCTTTGGCCTGCTTTAGTGGGCTCCTCCGCTTGCTTGGGGTCTGCTCCGACTCTCCTGCAGGTGGTGAATCCCTTGGACCTTGCAGGTCCTAACTTTGCTACTTCTTCGCTTCCAAGCCTGTTGCAGATACCAAGGCTTGTTGGTGCTCCGCCGGACACCGACCCCCCTGGTTCTCGAGTGAATCCCTTGGACCTTGCAGGTCCTAACTTTGCTACTTCTTCGCTTCCAAGCCTGTTGCAGATACCAAGGCTTGTTGGTGCTCTGCCGGACACCGACCCCCCTGGTTCTCGACTACCGACGTGGGACAGCTCATGCACGGCTCCAGGTCTTCCTCAGCATCGCTTGGTCCTCACAGCTACAGCAACAAGTTCACGTCAACTCCTTTGAACCTTCCGTCCTCGGTGGGCATTGCTCTTCCATGCCTTCTGGTCACCTCAGAGTGACATAGACCCTCTCCCCTCTGCTTTCACGTTCTTCTCTTAAGAATCTACCTTTGGATTCTACCAGACTCTTGCACAGTCTTCTCCAGCGGCATCTTTACTGAAGTCCTCCATTGTGGTCTATGGCTATTTCCGACGTCACTTCTCACAGATGCACCCGTCTACCCTGGTGTAGGTATCCTGGGTCCTGGGGTGTCCAGGGGTGGGGTGACTCTCCAACCTTCTATCTTTCACAGTGTTTCTTCAGGACCCACTAGGGACGGTCCTTTTTCTTCAAAACTGCAACCCCGACTTTCCCATTGACTTCTGTTGAATACGCGGCTGTGTTTCCACTCTGCACACAGCCTCTTTTGGGTTCCTGGGTACTTACCTTGGGTGGTTCCTTGTGTCCCCAGCTCTTCTCAGTTTCCTGGCCCAAGTCCTGACTTCGGTCGCTTTCCACTTTCTGAGTATATGGTTTGGTGTCTCCCTGGAGACCCCTGTGTATTGTGCTTATTTACCTATTTGCAGTTGGAGTATTGTGTTTATATCTCAGGGTAGGAGATACACCAATATGTTAGTGAGTGTTGTGTAATAAAAAGACCTATTTTTATAACTACACTGTGTGGTTCTTTTTCGTCCAACCTACATGTTAGTGAGTGTTGTGTAATAAAAAGACCTATTTTTATAACTACACTGTGTGGTTCTTTTTCGTCCAACCTACCTACATGATTAGATCTGGTTAAAAAGCTGCTTAACACTCCTTCTGAATTAAGCCTGCAGACTGCTCCCCACAGCTACCACTTAGAGAGCTTTCTAAGGTTGTCTAAGATCACTAAAATCACCATAAAGGTTGCCCGGATCAGTGCAAGGTGCTTCACTTAAATAAGTGAGCCTCCTACAATAACTATATGTGGAAGTGCTCTGTGTGAAACATTCCTACAACTGGAAGTCTCTATGTGAAACATGCCTATACGTGCATGTCCATAAGCAGAAGTGCTCTATGTGAAACATGACTGTAAGTGGAAGTGCTCTATGTCAAACAGAACTATAAGTGAAAGTGCTCTGAGTGAAACGTGCCTGTAAGTGGAAGTGCTCTATGTGAAACATAAGTATAAGTGTAAGTGGCTTGTGTGAAACATTTCTGTAAGTGCTCTATGTGACACATTCCTATAAGTGCATGTGCTGTAAATGAAACATGCCTGTAAGTGCTTTCTGTGAAACGTCACTTTAAGTGGGAGTGCTCTATGTGACACATTCCTATAAGTGGAAGTGCTGTATATGAAACATGCCTGTAAGTGGTAGTGCTCTAAGTGAAACATAACTACAAGTGGAAGTGCTCTATGTGAAACATGCCTGTAAGTGGAAGTGCTCTATGTGAAACATGCCTGTAAGTGGAAGTGCTCTATTGAAGCATTCCCCAAGCTTACCCAACGGAAGCACTTGTAGCTTTACATTACATGAAACATTAGCAAGATTTTAATATTTATATTAGTATTAAAGTAAACTGTCCTAGCTGTCAACGAGAAGTACGCAGAGCTTCTGTAGTCCACCAGAGGGCGAATCTGAACGAGAAAATCAAACATTAAAGCACTTCCATTTATAGGTATGTTTCATTTAGAACCAAAACATTTCTTCAAATCTACGTTCATCATAGTAAACAGTCCTGAATGCACCACACCTACAACAATTTACCAAAAATACATGAATTTATTTCTATCTTTAAATTGATTTGCTATCTTTCACATACATTTTATTTTTCAAAGTCAGACGTTAACCATAGAGACAAAATAACAATACAGAGACAATTCAATACTTAACTGAATTGACAAAAAGTGAAATAAGTAACGTTTCAGATTCAAACATCAAAAAAGACCATAACTTAGATTCTTGGTCCTTCTCTGGTCTTTCACTATAACATGCACTGTCTTGTTAATTCTTAACTGTAGTGAGCCTGGACATGAGACTGTTTCGCGTCAACTCTGTGGATACGTTTGTATGTGGATACATCAGATAGGGTCTCCCTCAGGAAAAAGCAGCCTAGGGACAGCCCTAGTTGCTTAAAGGTATGAATGTCTTTGAAAGTGGAAATAATGCAGGGTTCTTCAACTTTAAGGGGCCAACGTTCGTAACAAATGAGTGTTTTGTTTCTTTTTTGACTTGGGAGCTCATGGGTATGGTGGCACGTGTTAGACATAAATGATTGACACAAGTGTATTCTAGAATGTAAACCTCATGAAGATTGCATATTCAGTGCAAGTTCTCGTGGGACAGATCCGGAAACAATGAATGTTCATGCAGTAAATGGATATACCTGCCCTAATTCACAAAGAGCCTCTGCGCTCAGGGTGGAGGCTCAGCAGACGTGACTGGATCTCCGTTCTAGTGGTGGAATTGCCACAGGGGTAAATTGCTGTTTGGAGATCCCACCATGAGTGCAGAGATCCCACCATGAGTGCTGCAATCCATCTACAACTGCGGAGATCCCGCCACAAATCTAGACATCCCACCACGAGTGTGGAGCTTCCGTGAAAGGGGGGAGGCTCCGCAGACGTGACTGGGTCTACTCAGTGGGAAATTGAAGTGCGGAGATTCCACCACGAGTGCGGAGATTCCACCACGAGTGCGGAGATTCCACCACAAGTGCGGACTTTCCACCACGAGTGCGGAGATTCCACCACGAGTGCGGAGATTCCACCACGAGTGCGGAGATTCCACCACGAGTGTGGAGATTCCACCACGAGTGTGGAGATTCCACCACGAGTGTGGAGATTCCACCACGAGTGTGGAGATTCCACCACGAGTGTGGAGATTCCACCATGAGTGCAGAGATTCCACCATGAGTGCGGAGATTCCACCATGAGTGCGGAGATTCCACCATGAGTGCGGAAATTCCACCATGAGTGCAGAGATTCCACCATGAGTGCGGAGATTCCACCATGAGTGCGGAGATTCCCCATGAGTGCGGAGATCCCACCATGAGTGTGGAGATCCCACTACATCTGCGGAGCCTCCACCCCAAGTGCAGAGGCTCTTTGTAAATCAGGGCCACAATGTTTCTGACTGACCCAATCCATGTACACTGGTCCTGCTGAAGCTTGAGTTGATACTGTCATTAAGTGCCACCGAAAGAAGCCATCTTGAAATTCTATTTATGCTCGCTTACAGCAGATGATCTTAAATGCTTGGCAGTAATCGAATGTCTTCTTGCTTTTGTCTCTTCACATTTTTATTCCATGCAATCATAGGGCACGCAATTAATTTTCACTGCTGCTAAGGAGCTTGGACAGTTATCCAAACTGAAGGTACTGCTGCTGCTGCTGTTGTCCTGCCTGCGACTGCTTTGTATCTTTCTTGATATGATCGTAGTACCATAGTGATACATAGCTGCTCCTTCTGTTTGCACCTTACAAGTAGGTACTGAGAATGTCAAGTGCACTGCATGCTACTAACATACATTTGGGATGGCTGCAGGTGTTGCATACTCTGTGTAGCTGTTTCTCTGAGACCACATCCGTTTTCTCGGTTCTAGCTTCTGAGAAAGCATGGCCAAGCAAGGTACAAATTGACAAATAAAGAACAAAAAAAGAATTCTCTACATAGATGGCCTGATGGTTATGGCTGCAATATTTTTGACGTGATAACCAAATGTTCAGGTGTGCAACCTGCTGCTGTAGCAGATGGAGTTCCCCAACTTGCCTTGCTGGGATGCAATCGGAGGCATAGTCCACTGGCCACTTTTAGGTGGGCTTCCCTTTGCAGGACTATCCATTGCATTCCCTATAATCCGTTAGGGTTTTTTCCATGCTCCAAATGTCATCCTAATGAAGAATGTAGGTTGTTTTTAATGCTGCTTGTCTTAGCTAAGGGCGACCAGTTCTTGATCTATGTCACCTACGAATTTTGAATGTGCAAAGTGTGTGACCTTTCAGGGTCCAATCTTCTTAGCATTGTGCTCTACGTACACATTTCCTTTAAACTATAGTGATTGAGCGTGGGAATGCACCATAAAAGCAGCACATTCTGTAGCAAATGCTATGAGACCCCAGAATAGACTAAATGTAGGTATCCGTGTCCATTCCATATCATGCATTCTTCGAGATGTGTTGCTTCTAGACTGATAGACCTTCTTCGGAGACATATTCATTCCCTCTGAGAATTATACTGTAGTTCTCGCCTGCTTTTAGAATATTTTCGGGTATCCTAAAGTACTTTATCCTGATGTAAGTAATTAGGGTACTTGGGTATATAATAACAGAGATTTAACTGAAAATAACACGTTGGCCACCACAATATCTGAATAAACTATTAGTGGTTCCCTTTGGCAGTCTGCTGAGATCAGTTGCACCAAACAGTGTAATTTAGCTATAGTGGCACTTTCCCTTGACCAGGTGTCTTCTTTATTGTTCCTCAGTTTAGTGATTTCTGTGCTTATCGCAGCATTAAACCCATGTATCAACCTTACATTATCCAATTCTATTGTCATTTACTAATACACATATCTTCTGATTTATATCAGATGTGTATTTTGTGTGAGTACAGTTTGTAAGCTCCTAAGTCTCTCTGAAAGATATATCTCTTAGAGAGCCAAGTAGAACACATGCCAGTTGAATTGTGCCGCCTCCTTGCTCATTACATAATATTAAATAGCTGTTTGTTTCAATCTTTTAAGCTGGAGGGTTATAGCCCTTTTCCAACTCATTGCTCGTGGCAAGTGGCACTCACACCCACTGCAAGGCAGAGTGTAGAGGGTCTCAAACAGCCATCTCTGCCAAGAATTCTGACATGCACTTTGTTCTCCGTTGCTGATTGTGGAGGCTGGGACACTAAACATCTCTAGTCCTCTGACCGAGCACCAAACTGGGAGTCTCATTATTAAGACAGTTTCAAAAAGAGAACCTTGAGGTCCTTCACTCCTGAGAATTTACCGTTGAGGAGATGTGCTTTTCTCAAACCCCCTCCACCCCCCCAGCTGCTTCTATAGCTTGAATAAGGCTTTCTATCAAAGCAGACCTACTGACTGTAGGATTAGTCCAGCATGAGAGCCAGACCCGCTCAGTGACTCAGTTACCTGTAGGGTTGGTCTATGGAAATCTTCATTACCTCCTCCTCTGCCACCTAATGCATACCTTAGAGAGCTGCTCCATATTCAAAGGTTTTATAGTGAATAGTGGGCAAAGGAGTCTATACATCATCATGTGGAAAACATTTATGTATGGATGAACTGTTCTAGAATTCCTGGCTTAGACTGTTATAGCACTGGAAGGTAAGTCACATTTCATCCGTGTCCCACTGATCACTGTGACAAATCTCTGACCACCCGAGCTTCCCGCTTCACCTGCCTACCATAATGTGCTCATCATCTCAAGACAAGCGGCCACATCCCAGAGTGCTGTACGAAATATGACTTGATAAATAACAGTTGTCACCATTTGAAACAGTTGCAGATGTGCTAATGAGTACAGCAGTCTAGCCAGAGATACCGTTGAACTGAGCAGACACATATGTTGTGTGGGTACACTGTGTGAGTTTACTTGTTTCTCCTGCTCCTGGCTCTGCATGCTCCCCATAAAGGCCTAACTCCCAGACTCTAGCTTTGCAACCTGCTCTTTCTGTCCACTGTGAAGCTGATGTTAATGCTTGTGATTGGGGTTTCAGGATCACATGGTGCGGGAGGAAACTCGAAGTCTGACGCCGAAGCAGTGTGCTGTGATGGACTTGGCCCTGGACACCATCAAAGTAAGTTTGCTTTCATGTTGTTCCTCCTCTGCGTAGTCAGCGATTGTGGCCCATGCACCTGGGGCTGTTAACCATCAGCACTAGCTGCATCACAGTCGTAGCAAAGCACTCTCCCCAAGACAGTCATAGTAAAGCACTCTCCCTAAGGCCCTCATAGCAAATCACTCTCCCCAAGGCAGTCATAGCAAAGCACTCTCCCCAAGACAGTCATAGCAAAACACTCTCCCCAAGGCAGTCATAGCAAAGCACTCTCGCCAAGGCAGTCATAGCAAAGCACTCTCGCCAAGGCAGTCATAGCAAAGCACTCTCGCCAAGACAGTCATAGCAAAGCACTCTCACCAAGGCAGTCATAGCAAAGCACTCTCGCCAAGGCAGTCATAGCAAAGCAATCTCGCCAAGGCAGTCATAGCTAAGCAATCTCCCCAAGGCAGTCATAGCAAGGCACTCTTCCCAAGACAGTCATAGCATAGCACTCTCCCCAACTCAGTCATAGCAAGGCACTCTCCTCAAGGTGTTACCCAAAGAAAGTCTGCATGAATGGATATTATCAGCAGTACCAGTTGGGTTACCTGGTATAAAGTTTTAAATTGTAACATGATACGTTAATTCTGTGCCTTCCTTACAGCTCGGAAGGTCAGGGCCTTCAGCACATACAGCTTCTGATTTCCCTGTTGCTATGAAATCTTTTTTTTGCTCATACTCATTTTGTATCCATGTACATAATGCAGCATTGCTAATTGCTTAGCAAGAAGATATTGGCGCAGCCTCCTACATAGCTCCTACCGCCACTGACATAGGAGCGCACCACCTAATACAGTTATAAGAAATAAACAGTCTTTGTATCAGGTCAGCATCTTTCCGATGAATACATTTGGAAACTTTTTCTTGCCCCGTTAGATGGCACCTGCAGTAGTATCCGCAGACAAAATTAATAGCGCCAATCTGATAGAGACGTCTTACTGCAGATTACTTAACTTAGAACAGGGGCGTAACACAGGGCCCCGCAGCCCCTGCGGTGCGGGGGGGCCTCAAGCTCCAGGGGGCCACGTCAGGGCAGCACTCTGGCTGTAGAGCTCCGGATTGAGCCCAGAGGGGGCCCCTCCAAGAGCCTTGCAGGGAGGCCCACTCATGGTTCGTTACGCCAGTGACTTAGAATATGCCCAGGCATCAGACTAGATCCGAAAACTTTTCCGCAGCAGCACCTCTGCGCGCCTGGGGGCGGCGCCGCACGACTCCGCCCATACGTCGTCCATGGACATGACGTCAGACGACCAATATATATCCCTCCCGGCGCGCTGACGTCAGTTTTCTCCTTTTTCGTGTCCTAATGCGGATTCTGGAAAACTAGCAGTTCCTTGGGCTGGTTTTTAGGCCTTTTTCGACACCTTCAGTGTTGCCGGAACAGTGTGGAATGCCTTCGGGTTTTAAGGCTTTTGAAGCCTGTGCGCGTCAGATGCCTGGCGCTGGCCCGCACCTCATCTGTATGTGGTGCCTCGGTGTACACCACGACTCGAAAGAGTGCAACACCTGTCAGAGGATGAAACCCAAGTCCCTGAGAGAGCGCCCTATGAAACTGCTTGCCCGCACGGCTGTCCGTCTAGCTCCTTCGTTGCGCCCTTCTCCCTCTCCGGATAGTTCTAGAGGTCGTTCCTGGGAACATCGTTCAAAGGCAGGTAAGCGCCCACCCTCTCTCTCTCTCTCTCTCCTTTATGCCAAACTGAGGGCTGATTAAATAGGGATGGCTTATGAATCCAGCCAAGGTCATTGAGCCACTCCCGGGGGCATACGACTTCCCACCATCAACCCACCAGGATCCGATTAGGGTGTTACCCAGCCCGAGTGGTATAAAACACACAGGAGACACAGCCTTTCTCTCTCCATTGGACCAGCTAAGCAGACTTCGGTTGGGTTTAATAGGGACAATTTATATATATGTTTTATATTTTTCAAGGTTCCTCAGGAGCGGGCTACCTCGGATAACTAGGCTTGCCTGCGGACATGTTTCCAAACACGCCAATCCACTAAACTTGGGTTATGTGCTTTGGAATTAACTTGGTATTTTGGTAACACGACATTTTTACTAATCTTGGCAATTTATTTTGAGATTAATTTGTTGTCCGTCAAGGTTGCTTTTGGTGTAATTCCACCCTTCGCCAATTACAATCTTGGTGACCCCTAGAATATTAGCTTACGACCGGCCTTTATACTGAACACCGGCAACTCTAAGATGGCTGACACCATAGCAGTGGCTCTCAGTACAACACACAACACCCCGCGTCATCCACTACGTGACATACGTTGGTACAGGCACACGTAACGCCGCTGGGTCTTGCACCGCTCGCCTGTTGTACTTATACGCTACAATCACGGCATAGCAGTCAACCGGCTCCCTGGCGACGGTGTAGGGGTAGGATTCCCGGGCTGGTCCCTTCGAGGACAGGGGAGTGCTTTGGAGTGGGTTAGCCTGTTATGCAAGTACTTGGAAGGCCCCCCTGTTTGGTGTGTGCCCAGTGTGCTTATTACTCTACTTGGCGGGTATGCTGACTATCCGCCGGGTTCCCGCTGTTATCATCAGCGGTCAGCGTTTGGTGAGCCCTTTGACTGTGCAGTGCTTGGGGGCTCGTAGGGTGGCGTGAAGCGCACTGGTGGCCACAACGAAGTGCAGTATCACACTTGCTTTCCACCCTGGCATTGTACTGGTTTCTGGGGCATCCCACTCCTTACTAACACACCACAGAAATCAAAAAGCAGGCTCCACTTCTGCAGACGTTCTTGGGAACAGTTTAACACACGGGACTTAAGTATCTGAGCAAAACAGGAGTACACAAGTATTCAGCAAGCTCCCCATCCAGAGAACTCACACCATTCATCCACACATGGTAAGGCAGTTTCTACCACCCCTGATTTCTCAACCTGACCACACGTGACACAGGTACCATTACTCCAGGAAAGGGACGGGGGACACATGACACATTTTCGCTGCCACCACTGGATCCCACCCTTCTGGTGAATCCAGAAAACACATTTCAACAGAAATGACATTTTTAGCAAACGTAAAAACAATAATCCCCTTTCATGTGACTATCTAAAAATGCAGAGTTTTGTAGTGGGGCCAGTTGTCGCTGTGGTACTGCGCAAACACAGGTCCATATCCCACCGCTTGCCAACAATGTTAGAAATGGGATTTCTGGTTGGCTAAGGCTCATAAGACCTTTCCCTATCTCTAGGAATGTTGCTGTCACCAGTGGGTTCTAACCCGCTCAACATTTGCTCTCTTGCAAGAGCCAGGGTCTCTTTTGCAAGGGCAATTTCTTGCCTCTTGATCCTAAGATTCACTTCCTTCATCCTAGCTTTGTGCTCTCTCCTCTCAAGGGGAGTTATCCTCCTTAGAGCAGAGGCATCAGACCCTATTGAGTCATCAGAATGCTCACAGCCACTGGACAGTGACCTGTGCCTTCTGTGTCTCCGGTTAGGCCTACTTGGAAAGTTAGGAAGGGGCCCACCAGGGCCCTCTCCACCTCCAGATAGTCCTGTGTTGATCTACTCCACTTGAAATTTCCTCTGTTGATGGAAGGCCCCCCTCTATACTACCTTGGTTAACTGGGTCTGATGCATTCTCTACATCATGAGCCACTAAGAGATCTATCAGGTGGGAAAAGGTTGGATCTGTCCTTGTTTCAACTTTCTGACTGCACACAAGCTACTAAGTTCATTAAAAGTGAATGAGTCATACTTAGAAGGTACCCTCTGCGGGTATTCTTGAATAGGTTCACTAGGGCCTGCTTCCAAGGACATTTTCTAGTGAGGTGTGGTGTGTGCACCTACCTACACTAAATGGTTTCCTACTAGAACCTCTCTAGGAGTTGCAATCAGGGTGTGCTAAGCCCTTTCCTGTACAACTGCTAAGTTCAGTAGAACTTAACGCATTATAAGAACTTGATTTATATGTACCTCCAGGTACCTTAATGTGATCTTTCAAATGATATCTTAAGATTATATGGTAAAACAACAGCAAGCTCTTATCCCATCCGCTGCACACCAATATGAGAAGTTAGCCTGGCATATGATGTCCACTATTCTAGTGGGCACCTTGCACCAGTCTAAACGACCCTTATTGATGGTGGTTGTAAAGTCAACTTTATAGACAAGCTATCCTAGTGGTAGCATGGACCAGCAGTCTTCGGCTAAGACCTCAGAGAGCATGTGAAGCAAGCTGTTTTACCAATTATAATCCCTTGAATACCAAATGAAAGGACACCACACAAGGTATATATCCAATATATATGTATTTATTTCTAACACAACCCCTCTGAACTCTTTATGAGGTCAGAGTACGAAGTACATCACAAGTTACTCAATTAGCATACTAGAAGTTGCACAAATACAGTTTTGCCCTAGGGGCCTCACAAACCATATACTAAGTAAGTTGTATAAGAACCACTTCAGAAATAGTGAATAGGCCTAGGGAATTGCTGGGGCTACACTGGACAACCTATGGTTAGGAAGTAGTGCAGTGTCTAAACACAGTCGCGAGTTACCATTGACTTATAATGGAGAACGAAGAAGTTACAAAGTTACTGATTACGGGCACTTGTGGATGGACTACGACAAAACCCCTTTAAACTGGGACACTTGGAGAGTCAATACCCACGGGAGCACCGGAGTACTCGAGTTACCTCACCCAGGGAAGCTGGGTGCATAGGTGTCTTTTCGGGTCGGGTTTCGTTGATGTTTCAATGGAGATCTGCAAAAGAAGTGCTGCAGGCAACCAGAGGAAGAGTGTCCGGGTGGATCCAAGGGTGGATCAAAGAACTGAAGAATCTGAAAGCAGAGGGGACAGAGTCTGGGTCACTAGCCAGTGACCAGGATGGAACCAGGCAATCTCGAGGAGATTTCAGGTGAAGAGGTGAAGCTTGTCTCTGCAGCCACGAGGACCAGAAGGCGTAGACGACGACCAGGAGCTGGTTTCGAGCGGTCCCACGAAGGATCTAGTTGACTGCGGTGTCGGTATCCGGACGGGACCCAACAAGCCTGGGCAAACGCAATCCACGCAGGAAGTGAAGATTGGCTTCGAGTCAGACCAGCAAGGTCTGGGGAGCTTCTCTTTTGCAGGGAAGCTGGAGCAAGCCTGGAGCAACCAGGCCAGCGGTGTAAATTCAAAAAGAAGTCTTCAGAGGGATAACTAGCCAACGGGCTAGTAACCGGTAAGACGCGTCGAGCTGAAATGCGGCACTCGTGGATTGTGGAAGGCTAAGCTTTGGTGCAAATGGCGCTTGGGTCTGGGGATTCTCATACCCCAATGCACAACTGCGAGGGAACCTGGGAGTTGAGCAGTTAGCAAAATGCAGGAAGTCCAGGGTGTCCGGTCACACGTCTCTCGTGTCCGCCACGGGTCTCAGCTTTGCTGTGGATGTGGATCGGAGTCGGAGAAGTCTGGAAGTCCAGTTCATGAGTCGCTGAGTCTTCGGGTTCCGGCAGGATCGTCGACAAAGCAAACTGGCAAGTTACTGGTGGTGCCTGTTTGCACAGAGTGGTCACTCCTTGACCACAAGGGAGATGTCTTCAGTCTTCTAGTCGATATAGAACGTCGAAGGTCCAAGAGTTTCGTATCAGAGTTTCATTCCAGGATAATCTAAAGTCTGTAGACACAGCTCCTATCTTTATTCTGATTTTAGGGGCTGGATTACCTGCTAGGCCCCTCCTATGGGTGGACCTGGGAAGGGGGTTGTTACACCCCTTTCCCTTTGTCCAGTTTTGCGCCTGCGCGGGGCTGGAGTGCCCCAGGAACTGGTTTGAACCGGGCTATGCATGGAGCACCTTGTGTGCCCCAGGCAGTGTCTGGAAAAGCATCTTTCCATTCAACCCACCCTGCCCCAATACACTACAGGCTGTGTGGGAAGGTGCTAGCACCTCCCTCAACAGGAAACCTATTGTCCAGGCCTGCCTTGCTGGAGTTTCGTCCAGTAGCAGGAGGTCAGACTTGTGTCTTTGGCAGCAGCATCCATTTTGTGATGCTGGGGCTCTGTTTAACTTTAACTAGGTAAAGCAGGATCATACATGTCTTTTCCCTCTAGAAGGGTGGAATGCAACCCCCGCGGTCAGAATTGGCGGGGGGGGTTGTATTCCAAAGTGTTTGACACCTTTCGCAACATGTTTTGATAAAGCCAAAACAAAGTTAGCATTATCCGCGAGGATTATAATGCACTAAAGAGTATATGATATGGCTGTATCATAGAACACCTATAAGGAGATGGTTCCGAAAGCTGCAGAGGGGCTCATCTCATGCTAGGGCACCCTCTCACATAAAACCAAGCACTCTGCCTCCAGGATTGTTAAGGCCTGCCATAGGAGTGACTGATAGGTTACTATGTGTCTATATATAAGGTAGATATAGATATACTATATCTAAGTAAGGGGTGATTACACCACCTTACCAAAGCGGAGTGATCAGCCTGTGGTGTCAGTTTAGATGGCCAGCCAGGTTTAGCATAATACATGCTGCAGCCCCTTGTAGACCTTGGATGCACCTATGCCCTGGGTACCTATGGTATACTATACATGGGTTCACAAAGGTGGCCCAATATCCAATCTAGTATGTACCCAAAGTACATGGTATCAATTTAGAGAGAGAATAGCTGGGCTGTGGGTCTGATTAGCAGGCCCACAGCCACACTAAAGTCGAAAAACCAGAGAATCACAGCAAAAAGTGGGGGTGACCATAAGAAGCAGACCCTACTCTCCTACAGGCAGGGTTCGCCATCCCCTCCTTTACTGGCGTACCATCACGTCAGACAGGTGGGTGCTGCAAAAAGTCCAAAGGGCTACTCCCTCCCCTTCGAGGCGACCCCTCCAGTCATGCCACCGCAGTACCACCGCATGTCGGGGGATCACTTGCAACTTCTGCAGGAGGAATTTATGGCCCTCTTGGCCAAGGGGGCTATCGAGCGCGTTCCTGGACCAGAAGTAGGACGTAATTGCTACTCCCACTACTTTCTGGATCCCAAGAAGGGCAAAGGAGGCCTTTGCCCTATCTTGGACCTCCGGAGCGTCAACGGCTTCCTCCGGAAGGAGAAGTTCAAGATGCTGACTTTGGCTGAGGTCCTAGGTGCCCTAGACCCTGGAGACTGGATGGTAGCGTTGGACTTGGACTTGCAGGACGCGTATTTCCACATCCGCGTCCTGCCGGCCCACCAGCGCTACCTGCGGTTCTTGGTAGGCCACGAGCACTTTCAGTTTACCGTGCTCCCCTTAGGCCTCAACTGTGCCCCTCATCTGCGCAGATCAGGGGTTTCAGTCTTCCCCTATCTCGACGACTGGTTGTTGAAGGCGGGCTCGCCGCAGTCAGTCATCTCCCACCCCCAGACTATGACCAACCTCCTGCACTCCCTGGGGTTCTCCACCAACGTGCCGAAGTCACATCTGTGCCCCTCTCAGAAGCTCCTTTTCATTGGAGCAGTTTCGGGTTTATCCCCCCGAACAGCGGGTTCGGGATATTCAGGCTCTGATTCTGATCTTTCAGCCTTTATCCCGAGTTTCGGTCAGGTTGTCGCTGCGGCTCCTGGGGCTGATGGCCTCCTGCATCTTTCTGGTGCATCACGCCAGGTGGCGGATGCGGGCTCTGCAGTGGGACCTGAAGTTTCAGTGGGCACAGCATCGGGGCAACCTGTCCGACCACGTCGTGATCTCGGAGGGCATTGCGAGTCAGTTGCAGTGGTGGCTCACGAACCACGATCGGGTCAGAGGCAGAACCCTCTCCCTTCCCCAACTGGAGCAAGTAGTAGTGACGGATGCGTCCCTCTTGGGATGGGGGGGCCACATGGGAGAGGCAGAGATCAGAGGCCTCTGGTCTCCGGCGGAGTCCCGGCTCCATATCAACCTTCTGGAGCAGCGGGCGATCAGACTTGCACTGAAGGAATTCCTTCCCTCTGTCCGGGGAAGTGTCATGCAGGTGTTCACGGACAACACCACCGCCATGTGGTACTGCAACAAACAAGGCGGGGTGGGGTCGTGGACCCTTTGTCAGGACGCTTTGCGCCTCTGGACATGGCTGGAACACCAGGGCATCACCCTGGTGGTTCAACACCTGGCAGGTTCTGTGACTCCCAGGGTGGACGAACTCAGCCGCCGGTGCATGATGGATCACGAATGGCGTCTGACCTCGGACGTGGCGCAAGGTCTCTTTCAGCAGTGGGGAGAGCCTTGGTTAGATCTATTCGCCTCCAAAGAGAACGCGCAATGTCATCAGTTCTGCGTGTTGGAATTTCCAAGGCGGCACTTGCTCGGCGACGCTTTTTGTTGCAAGTGGAGTTGCGGTCTGTTGTACGCCTTTCCGCCTATACCACTTCTACCCAGAGTACTGAAGAAGATCAGACGCGACTGGGCCCAAGTTATTCTTGTGGCTCCGGACTGGGCACAAGGATACTGGTATCCCGAGCTACTCAGCATGTCAGTCGATCTCCCGATTTGTCTGCCTCTTCAGGAGGACCTTCTGTCACAGCAGCAGGGGACGGTCCTCCACCGAACCTGTCCAGTCTCCACCTCCATGCGTGGAGATTGAGCGGCGGCAGTTGAGGCCATTTGGCCTGCCCCCTGAAGTCTGTGACGTGATTCTGGCAGCCAGGCGTCCCTCCACAAAAACGGTATATGCCTGCAGGTGGAACACATTTGTGGCATGGTGCACAGCAAAGGCTGTGGATCCACTCTCTGCCCCCCTGTCAGAGGTTCTCCTCTTCCTTCTTTCTCTTGCCCAGCAGGGCTCTGCTCTGGGCACTATTAAATGCTTCCTCTCAGCCATATTAGCCTTCTTAAGGCTTCCTGATCAGCCTTCTCTTTTCAAGTCCCCTGTTGTAAATAGATTCTTGAAAGGCATCACACACATGTTTCCTCCTGTTACATTCGTGATGCCTCAGTGGGACTTGAATCTTGCTCTAACGTATCTGATGGGCGCTCCCTTTGAGCCACTTCATAACTGTCCTCTTTGTCTTCTGACTCTTAAAACTGCATTCCTGGTTGCCATGAGGTCTGCCAGGAGAGTGAGTGAGCTCCAGGCTCTGTCTTCTAAGCCTCCTTTCCTCTCTGTCCATCCGGACAAGGTTGTTCTGAGGACTCGTCCTTCTTTCCTGCCCAAGGTGGTCACAGCCTTTCATATCGGGCAGTCCATCACTTTGCCCACCTTCTGTCCGCCTCCGCATCCCTCGAAAGAGGAGGAGAGGCTCCACCGTCTTGACTCAAAACGTGCGCTCTCTTTCTATCTAGATCGCACACGCCAGTTACGGGTGGACGACCAGCTCTTTGTTGGTTACGTGGGAGCTATGAAGGGACGGGCGGTGCACAAGTGGACCATCTCTCGGTGGGTCGTCTTGTGCATCAAGGTTTGCTACTTCTTGACGAAAAAGGAGCCTCCTGTTGGACAGCGCGCTCATTCTACTCGGGCCATGACGGCTACTACTGCCCTGGGTCGGGGAGTCCCCTTACAGGACAGCTGTCAGGCAGCTATGTCGGCCTCACTGCACACGTTTGCTAGGCACTACTGCCTGGACAGCCAAGTCTGGAGAGATGGCTTTTTCGTCCGTTCCGTTCTCCAGGACTTTCTGGTGTGATATTAGTTTGCAGACCCACCACCGGGGTTGGTATTGCTGGGGTATCTATTCAAAGGTAAGGAATCTAACACTAACGTGTTTCTTTCAGATGCACAAGTTACTTACCTTCGGTAACGATATATCTGTAAGAAACATTAGTTAGTGTTACATTCCTTACCGCCCCACCCATTCTCCCCGTTCTGCGAACTGATATCTAGGGTTAAGGACATCCCTTTCAGGGCCCTAGTTTCATGGCACCAGTGTCGGTTTCTATCATGGCTCTGCATTCCTGGCACGGGCAGCTATGTACAGAACTGACAGTCAGCACGCGAGGGCGGCTTCTAAGGACGCAGAGCCGCAGACGATGTCTACCGACGCGCAAGGGTACTGCTGACGAAAACTTTGCGGATCCAGTCAGACGCCTGGGGATATTCTAAGGTAAGGAATCTAACACTAACTAATGTTTTCTTACAGATATATCGTTACCAAAGGTAAGTAACTTGTGCGCTTGATTGCGAGTTAGTGTCTTCCTTGAAAATATCTGGGAACGTCTGGTTGATTTACCCTTTGATGGGATTTTGCTCTTTGATGCTCACGCCGAGTCGTCGGTTCACCGGCTCCTGGCGGGCTTTCGTCCTCCCACTTAGGTCCTTCTAGGCCTGTCTTCTGTGGTACTTTTTCATTTTGCATCCCTTAACAATGCTCTCTGTGGTTAACATGGGCAGTGAGCCTTACGTCTTCTTTTTTTATGTAGTTAAGGGTGCTTACCCTTTTATTGGCCTCACTTGGATGCACTTTCATTTCAGTTGCCTATTGGCCTTCTGTGGCTATGTTCCACAGGTTGCTGTATCCTCTGCTTGTGGGTTTCAGCTGGTGGCTCAGCTCTGTAATGTCATTACGGCCCAAACTCAGTTCATGGGTTCAGTTTGTTGCTGCATTCTTTTAGCCTGGGCTTATTGCCCTAAGAGGTGTCCCCCGTTGTCCGGGGTATACATACTCCATGTGAAGTACTTGTACGCTATTATATAGCCTTGCTTATCTCACCTGGGCCTGGAGAACATGTGCTCCTTGCGCCGATTGAATGTCTGTTGTATGGTGTTATATGTTTTTCTCTGTGCCATCTTCTTTCGCCATGGTCATCCATCTCTTTTGGAGGTTTCTTGGTCTCCTCTTTGCCAACGGTTCCTACCTGCTCTAAATGTGCTAGGTATGGTCCGGCATATACATTATGTCTACATACCGGTTGCTTTGGTTTCCTCTTCTTATGTCGGCACCTTTTGTTGCGGTTGCGAAGTTTGGACCAATATCTCCATGTGTGGGGGGAGCCTTTTTAGGTGATTACAAGTTGCCCATAGTTTCCTCTTTGCTTCCACTTCCTGGAGTGGTTTTCCAAATGTCATATGCTCCCTTTTTGGTGTTTGGCGCTGTCCGTGTCTTCTGCAGTGTTGGTCTAGGATTCTGAGACTCTTTCCACCATTTGTTGACTTGGTGTTTTTGGCCTCTCTCTTTGGATATGCCTACTCTTGTTTAAGCTTTGCCTGTGGGACAGTTTATCTGATGGCAGTGGTCATTGATTCCTGTCTGCGAGTCTATATTGTGGTTGTTCCGCCCTTTGGGCTCATACTGCCCGGTCGGGCACTCTTCTGTTCCTCCGTAAGCCACTTTAAAGTCTCTATTGCCGTTTGCCGACGGCATATTCTACCTGCTTCAGCGGGTTGGGGGTTGATGCTATTGCCCCTCTTTACCCTTTTGGGGTTGGGTGCGCGCTTGGTGTGCTTCTTGTGCTGCTGGCTATTTCTAATGCATTGTTCAGGTTCTGGCTTTGCCTTTAGGCTCTTGCCACAGGCACTTTCGACTTCCTTTTATAACATAGTCTGTTAGGCGCTGGTTCCATCTCTTCAAGTTTATTCCAAGCTTGGGTTAATACACGTTTTGTGCGCCATTTAGCCGAGAGTGATCCTTCTTCCTCTCTCTCTCTCTCTCTCTCTCTCTCTCTCTCTCTCTCTCTTCTGGGGATCATATCATTCTACCTGTCATTTTTATACTGGTATAGTTTGGTGCCATTCTTGTATTTTGTCGGATATCTTCTATCCTGTGACTTTGGCTCTTCGAGCTGCTGGGGTTGCTGTTCGGCTGTTCTGCCTCAGTTTTTCCCCTTTATCCGTCACCCTGTTGCTGGATAACATGCCAGACACTTTCTGTTGTACCATCGCAGACCCGCCTCCTTTTCGGGCTATGGCTGTGGTATCTATTCTAAGTTAAGGAATCTGCAGCTAGATATCTCTATCAGATGTACGAGTTACTTACCTTCGGTAACGATGTATCTGGTAGAGACGTGGTGTTCTCCGCTGGCCTCTCCAGTTGCCATTGGGTTATATCTTCAGGGGTTTCAGGTTGTCGCACTCCCCTGGGTGCTTTCATATACAGTCAACCTCTGCTGAGGAGCTTCTTTTCTGTTACATGGTGTCTTTGATTCATGGGAAGGTTAGATTTCCTCTCCAGTACCTTCCCTTCAGTCTACTGTATTGCCTTGGGGTCTGGTCCCCTCGTGGTCATCCTCTTTGAGTGTCGATTATGCTCTATTTTCCTACCTTTGTTTTTGGAGGGGAAAGGCCAGTCTTCTCTTTCTTTCCTATAGTGGCCTGTTGTTCTTTCTGTGTTTCGTTCTTAGTGGACAGCACAGTTCCACATGGCACTATCAGTCTTTTATGTCTGTTGTGATGTTCTTACCTTGTTGCACTCGGCAAGAGGCCTCCGCTTGGCTTGCGGGACTCTTTCTCACAGCCTCTTCTTATATGTGTAGGCGGTGTCCATTCTGTCTTTAGGATGGTGCCTTTGACCATCCTTCTTCTTCATTCACGGAATTTTCATTCTTCTCAATCTGTTCCCATACTTTCACAGTTTTTTAGTTGGTGGCTCCGCGTTGTGCAGTGGTAAAGTTTCTCCGAAGAAAACTGACATCAGCGCTCCGGGAGTGACTTATATGACCTCTCTGATGTCATGTACGAGGACAACGTCAGGGCAGGGTAGTGTTGCGCCGTCCCCCTTCGCGCAGAGTTGCTGCTACAAAAAATTTCCAGATCCAGTCTCACGTCTGGGGACATTCTAAGTTAAGGAATCTGTGGCTAGACAGCGTCTCTACCAGATACATCGTTACCGAAAGTAAGTAATTCGTACATTTGGTGCTCACATACTGATGTGTACTCCATTTGAGCCTCTGCACAATTGCCCCCTCTGGCTGTTGACTATCAAAACAGCCTTCTTAGTGTGGCGATTACATCGGCCCAGAAGGTGAGTGAGTTGCAGGCGTTATCTTGTTCTCCTCCTTATCTTATGTCCTTTCCGGACAAGGTGGTGCTTTGCACCAGGGCTTCTTTTTTAGGTAAAAGTTGTGACCCCATTCAATCTGGGTCAGTTCATCAATTTGCCCACCTTCTTTGCTCCCCACATCCCTCTAAAGATGAGGAGTGTCTCCACCGTCGGGACCCAAAAAGAGCATTGACTTTACCTTGACCGCACTAAAGAGTTTCGGGTGGACGACCAACTTTTTGTGGGGTACGTGGGAGTGAAGAAGGGAAGGTTAGTGCAGAAAAGGACCATTTCTCACAGGGCCGTTCTCTGCATCACGATCTGTTACTGCCTGGCGAATAAGCAGCCCCCTGAGGGATTAGTGGCCCATTCCTCCAGGGGAAAGTTTGCAACTACGGCCTTGGCTCGGGGTGTCCCTGTGCAAGACGTTTGTCAAGCCGCAACGTCGGCATCTTTGGACACTTTTGCAAAACAATATTGTTTGGACGGTCACGTCACAGGGATGGGCATTGTGCTCGCTTGGTCCTGCAGGACTTCCTAGTTTAGCAAATTGATCAGCAGAATGGTATGGCTTGTGTATCTAATTCAAAGGTAAGGAATTTGCAGCCATAAGTCTCTAGCAGTTAAACAAGTTACGTACCTTCTGTAATGCATTGTCTGGTAGAGACTCTATCTAGCTGCAGATTCCTCACAGCCCCACCTATGACACCCCACTTTGCGGACTAATGTTCTAGGGCTAGGGTTATTACCCCTTTTTCAAGGCACTAGTTTGCACATAACATTTGAAACACACAGTTAGTTATAGATTCCTTACCTTCTAATTACCCCCAGGCGTCAGACTGGATCGGAAAGTTTTTCGTCAGCAGTACCCCTGCATGTCAAAAGGTGAAGTCGGCTCCACATTAGTCGTTGGCGTAGTGGTCGCCGGGATGACGTTGCAGTAGCTACCTAGATGTCGCCCTCACGCGCTGACGTCTGTTCTTACTTTTTCTGCCCCAGCAAGCACTGATCCAGAGAGTGCAGTACCCCCAGTCACTTTTTGACTGACTTTTTTGCGACTTTTGTCGACTTCCTTTTTGAGTTTACATCGAATCATTGTGCACGAGGGATGCCCGGTTTCAAGGCATGCGTTCCTGTTACTGACTAATGTCGGTGACGGATCCGCACCGCGTGTGCCACTATTGCCTGGAGCATGCCAGCATGACCCCAAGTAGTGCTCCGACTGCCGAAACCATGGCTCGAAGTCTTTGCGGGAGCGGTCCCGAAAGCTCCTCGAGGCCTGGCAGTCGGCTCAGCGTTGTTCAAGGTCCCGGTTCGTGGGAGGTCACTTGCCCGATCGCGGAGCCATCATCACTCCACGTCTAAGTCTTTGCACTCGGTAAGTCTAAGCACAAGAAGAAGTCAAAGAAGCATCGTTGCTCTTCGACTTCTCCTCGTCCGTCAGCCGACACAAAGAAGGTGCAGGTGGTGCACCTCCCGTGGCTCCATGTGCGGAGCCTTCAGGGTCGACACCGGCCTTCCCGTCTTTCCTGGGGGCTATCCCTGCCCAGCTTCATCAGTTCTACGAAGCAATGCATGCCGTCTTTGGGCAGCCCGACTCCGCTGGTGCGCCTTCGGGCCCGGCGGACTTGGTTCGGGGCCCTAGGCCTTCGACGCTGGCGACTCTGGCCTCAGCACCACAGGGCCCCCTTGGATACAGGCCTGGATCCGGTTCGGCGCCGGACGACCTTATTACACCTCCACTGGTGCCGATTCCACTGGCACCATGTCTGCAGCTGATGCTGGCTGGACTTCCAACCGGTATAGTCCCCGCCTTCCACCCCGATGTGGATACGGAGCCAGACCAGAGTCGACCGACTGGTGGGTACTTTTGTGTCTGCATTCCACCCTGGCCGTTTTCAGCCAGTTTGGCAGCCAGAGGAGGGTGAGGAAGACTGGGACCCTTTAACTGACCAGTTAGAATATGACCAGGACTGGAGAGAAGAACTGGGAGATGGCAGTGGTTTGGACACCTCGCCAGGCATGGCATGGTGTCTCCTCCTACCGTGGCTACAGAGGAGGGAGCGTCTTACACAGTGGTGCTGCGTAGGGCGGCTTCGGCCTTAAACCTCGAGCTAACCTACTGTGGCAGTCAGGACTAACCTCCTGACAGAGGTGCATCAGCCGGCGGCAAGCTCTTCAGAGCCCCTGCTGCCATTTATTGAAGCTCTCACGGACATCCTTTTGGGCACCTGCTCCAGGCCCAACACGGGCTACTGTGGATAGGATGGTTGCTTGACGCCTCTGCCTGGCCCCAGACAACCCTACTTTCCACTCCCAATATCCCTCCCCAGAGAGCTTGGTGGTCCAAGCTTTATGTCCCAAAGTGCATTCCCTAATGCACTACCGGACAGGGAATTCAAGAAGCTGGATCAGCTTGGGAAGAAGTTGTTTTCTTCCTTCAGCTTAGGGCTTCGGTTGGTAAGCATTGCATGTCTGCTGGGCCGTTATTCCCACTGAATATCTGAAGGAGGCCCGGGCCGTACTCTCCCATGCTGTTGCTGAGGGGACAAAGTTTGCCATCAGCTGTGGACTGGACACTGCCAACTCACTGGGTTGGACCATATCTGATAGAGCCTACTAGCAGCAGATTCCTTACGTAGAATCATCCCCAGGTGTGAGACTGGATCCGGAAAACTTTTTGCCACAGCATTCCTGTGCGCAGGGGGGACTGCACCACGTGACTCCACCCTGACGTCGTCCGCGTCCATGGCGTCAGCGAGGATACATAAGTCCCCCCGGCGCGCCTACGTTAATTCTTTCTCTTTTCCGCATGCAACACAGATCCGGATTGTGTCCTGGCCTGTTTTCGGGCCTTCTATTCTTTTACACGCTTTGGCATTAAGTGGAACAGTGTGCAAAATGCCTTCGGGCTTAAAGACGTGTACCTCCTGTGCGCGTCCCATGATGGCGACGGAACCTCACCCAATTTGCATGTGCTGCGTGGGTGAGCACCACTACTCGGAGAGCTGCAACGCCTGCCAGCACCGTAAGCCTAAGTCACGGTGGGAGCGCCGGATGAAGTTGCTGTTGGCGTGCTTGTCCAGGTCGGTGTCATCCCAGCGTCCGTCCCCAACCTCGGAAGCAAGGAACCGCTGGTTTCGTCTGCGACATGGTCTTTCACCGCGGCCCCAAGGGCGTGGCTCGTCGGCTGGTAGGTTTGTATCCGAGGCCTTGTCCTCTTTTCGCGGTGCGCACCTGCTCCCTCCGGGATATGCTCCCCGCATGTCACCTTCCTACCCTCCGTTCCCCTGCGCAGAGGCAACTAGGGCCCAAATGACAGCCTACGCAGCGGCACTTCAGGCTTCTTTGGCCCTTCGTCCACCTCCTGAGATGTCCGCAGAACCCTTGCCTCGTGCGGAGCCTTCCGCGGAGTCGCTGGCGGCTCAGGCCCCGGCGCCGGACTTTCCGGCTCCAGGTCATAGGAGAGTGGTGCCATTGAGGTGCGGTCCTTCGGGGCTCCCCTCTTTGGCCCCTGTCGTCCCTGCCTCGTCGCAAATCCGTACGTGGCTCCCTGTGGCTTTGCAGGTGACCGCCGTGACTCCGGGCCTGCCCCCGAGTCCGACTTAGTCCTTTGAGCAGGCAGCTACCTCACCAGAGGCCAAGCCGTTGCCGTTTCGGCACCAGGAGCCTTCCTCCCCGGCTCCGGTGGAGTCCCGAGTTGGAGGCAGGGACCTGGGGTGCTTTCCCAAATCTCCCTCGGTCTTCGGCGCGGGCGGCTGCCACATCTGAGGCCGAGCCGGCGCTGCTCCCTCGCCGTTCTGGAGCTGACCCCGCCCCACCCTCGTGGAGAGCACGTGGTGGCAGAAGTCGGCTCTGCACCACGAGTGCCCACTCAAGCGCCGATTGACGTCGATCTGGCGCCGGTGGTGGACTCCACAGAGCCTCTCCGGCGTCGGGTTCTGGAGTCGTCCCCTGAGGTCCCTTCTTCTCCAGAGGTCGGCCATCTGTTGGTGTGTTCCTCCCCGGAGACAGGGCGCCGTATTGTTGCCTTTTCACCAGCAACTTCCAGGGAGGGCTCCTCGCCGTAACCACGGGCAAAGTCCTCGAAACCTTCTTTCCGTGGCTCGCGGGTGGTTTTTTCCCCCAGCCTCTCCGCCTCCTGGGGCTCCTCAGGTTCCCCATTCATCTGTGGACCCCCCACTATTCTGGGGCTAGCCGCTTCCCCCTGGACATGGGGACGGGTGGCTCAACCTGCAGCCGCCGCCCACGGAGGAACTACTTTCTCTTCCGCTGCGCCCTACGGAGGTTAGTGTTGCCTTTGTTCGGGCCATTTCCACAGCCACTGGTATTCTGCGGATGGTTGAACCTGTCACTCCGTTTCCTATGGACAGCCTTTCGGAAGTTCTCCACCAGGGCTCTGGTGGACGGGAGTTGTTCCTTCCCTTTAAAGCCCCCAATTCTCTTATGGGGGCTTGGGGGAGCCCTGCCACGGGTGATCCGGTGCCTCAGGCACTCCTGCATCGTCATCGCTCTGCTCCCAGGGACCCTGTCTGTCTTTCCCCTATCTACTCAAGGCTCTCTTCTGGGGAATGCCTTTACGTGTTTGCCTGTGGTGGTGTTTACTCCGTCTCGGGAGGCCCGGTTGTTGGACTCATGGGGGGCTTAATGTCTTCGCTTCTTCTAGCGCTGCCTTGCGGGCGCTTAATACTTTTTGCGTATTGACCAGGGCCACTTCCAGTCTGTGGGACTCTGTGGAGTCCTTTCTTTCACATGTCTCTAATGAGGGTGCCCATGCTGACCTTCGGAGCCATGTGTTAGATGGTAGGGAGTTGGCCGCATTTATTCTTTGTGCGGCCTTGGATCTTGCCGATGCTCTCGGCCGTGCTATGGCCACTTCTGTGGCTCTCCGTTGCCATGCCTGGCTACGTGATGCTGTTTTTCCTGAAAATATCAGGGAACGCTTGGTTGATCTACACTTTAACGGGGTCCTTCTGTTTAACACTCATGTGGACTCCGCCATTCAGCGTCTTCTTGCAGGGCTCCGTACTCCTCCTCAGTAGGTGGTTTTGTTGATCCTCCAGGTCTTAGTGGGAGATGTTATTCTACTGCCCCTGGAATATGGCGTTGGGGTGAACGTTACACTTTCTGTGAGGGATACTTTGCCCTCGGGGTCCAGGGTTGGCCTATCTCTTCAGTTGGGTGCTGGTTCAGCCCCCATTTGGCAAGAGTGTTCTTTTTGTCTGCTTACTAAGCCTTCTGTGGTTTCCGTCACAGGTTTTTTAATTTGTTCTCTGATGCAGGATTATCTTCCCTAAGAGTGGTTCCCATACTTGTTGAGCGGTGTCCTACCCTACGCGGGGTATTGAATAGCCCAGTCTTACACTAGGAAGGTGTGGACTCCCCCTTGCGGGTTCCTTTCCCTTCCTGGTGTTGCTGTATGCCGCTGGTGCGTTTTCTTGGGCAGATGCGGCGTTGTGCTGCTGTGTTTTTTTAATTCCCTGTGGCTGGGGAAGAGAGACGAAGGTGGGGCTAGGCGAAGAAGCAGCAGGGAAGTGAGTGATTCCTCATATTTTAAAACAGAACAACAAGTAATGTGCACCAAGAGTAAAGAATAGTATTTTAAAATTCTTTCCAATAGCTTGCTGAGCGTCAACAACTAGCTCTGGTTAGAAATAGGTAAATGCAGCAGCACCACTACCTCATGCGCGTCTGCTGTGCGCTCCGCTTTGCATGGTCATTTATAGTAAAATCAGGCTGAGCACTAGACTGCCGACCAACCGGAAGTGGCTGCTTCCCTCCACTCAAACGGGATTAGTACCCGTGGTACTAGGCGAAGAAGCAGCAGGGAAGTGAGTGATTCCTCGTATTTTAAAACAGAACAGCAAAGTAATGGGCACCAAGAATAAAGAATAGTATTTTAAAATAAAGCGTACTGAGCGTCAACAACTAACGCTGGGCAGAAATAGATAAATGCAGCAGCACCACTACCTCATGCGCGTCCGCTCATTAGACTTCAAACAAATTCTTGCCAACACAAATTACATTAATACAAACATTAATTTACAAACCACTTTCAATCATTCACATCATCCACCCAACAACTAAAACTAATCTGTCAAACTTGATCCACTCTCTATATCACACACTGGGAAATATTCTTCAGTACAACTGGGTAATACAACTCATAACAATTCCTCACAAAGTACACAAATAAATTCGTATTTTTGATTCCTCCATGAACAGTTTGCCAACGCGTTTTGAGACCCAGGCTACAGCTGCTGGGACTCTCCTCGGGGCTGCTTCTTAGTGGATATCAGCGTTTTCTGGAACCAGGCCTTGTGGCCTGCGTCAGCTGTTGTTTAAAACCGATCAGTGGTCGTGGTTGCTATTCCCACAACTTTCTGGTGCCCAAGAAGGACAAGGGCCTGCGTCCTATCTTGGATCTCAGGGATGTCAACCGCTTCCTCCGGAAAGAAAAGTTCAAGATGTTGACCCTGGCTCAGGTCTTGTCTGTTCCCGACCCTGGGGACTGGATGGTACCGTTGGACTTGCAGGATGCTTATTTTCACATCCCCGTCCTGCCGGCCCACCAGCGTTACCTGCGGTTCATGGTAGGCCACAAGCATTTTCAGTTTACCCTGCTCCCCTTTGCCCTTACCAGCGCCCATCGGGTGTTCACGAAAGTGATGGCGGTAGTCGTAGCTCATCTGCGCAGATCAGGGGTTCTAGACATCCCCTGTCTCAATGACTGGTTGTTGAAGGCGGGCTTGCCCCAGACAGTCGTCTCCCACCTCCAGACTACGGCTGACCTCCTGCAAATGCTGAGGTTCTCCATCAACGTGCCAAAGTCACATCTGATAGAGACTACTAGCCACAGATTCTTTCACTTGGAATTATCCCCAGGCGTGAGACTGGACCCTGAAACTTTTTTGCCACAGCATCCCTGCGCGCCGCGGGGACGGGCCCTGTGCCGAAGATCTCGGCTTCAGGTTGTAGGAGAGTGGCCCCGTCGGGGTGTGGTCTTTTGGGGCTCCCCTCTCCAGCGCCTAGCGTCCCTATCTGGCCGCAAATCCCGTTGGGGCTCCCTGTGGTGCCGCAGGTGATCGCCGGGACCCCGGGCTTGCCCTTGGTTCCCCCTAGGCCCTCTGAGCTGGCAGCTGCCTCACCAACGTACGAGCTGGCGCCGATTCGGCGCCAGGAGCCTCCCTCCCTGGCTCCGGTGGAGTCACAGGTAGAGGCAGGGTCTTGGGGTGCTTTCCTGAGTCCCCCTCGATCCTCTGCACGGGCAGCTGCTCCGTCAGAGGCCGAGCTGACACCGCAGGTGGCCCCTCTGGCGCCACATGACGCTGATCAGGCGCCGCTGACGAACTCCAAGGAGTCGTGCCGGCACCGGGTTCTGGATTCGTCTCCGGAGGTCTGTCATCTGTCGAGGTGCTCCTCCCCGGAGGAAGGGTGCCATGTAGTTTTTTTGCTGGCGTCTTCTAGAGGATTCTCTTGGCTGTCCTCGCAGCCAATATCCGCGAACCCTTCTTTCCTGGGCTTGTGGCTGGCTTCTCCACTGGTATTTTCTCCTTCTGAGGCCCTTCGGGTCCCTCATTCCTCAGTGGATTCTCAACTAGGTCGGGGCTGGCCTCTCCCTCTGGCATCGGGGGAAGGGCGGCTCAGTCTGCAATCGTCTCACATGGAGGAATTGCTTTCCCCTCCGTGGCGCCTTTCTGAGGCCAGTGTGGCCTTTGTTCGGGCTATTTCCACGGCTGCTGGTTTTCTGAGGATGGGTGAACCTGTCACTCCATTTTCTACAGACCATCTCTTGGGGGTTCTCCACCAGGGCTCTGGTGGCCGGGAGTGGTTCCTTCCTTTTGAGGAGTCACTCCATGATTCCCTTATGGGGGCCTGGAGGCGCCCTGCCACGGGCGATCCAGTGCCTCAGGAGCTTTTGCACCACCATCGGCCTGCTCCGCATGACCCGGTCTGTCTTTCTTTCCACACTTCTACTCAAGGCGCTCTACCCTGTTTGCCTGTAGTGATGTTCCCTCCGTCTTGGGAGGCCTGGTGGTTAGATTCATGAGGGGGTAATGTCTTTGCTTCTTCCAGTGGTGCCTTGAGAGCGCTTAACACTTTGTGTTAACCAGGGCTACTTCTAGCCTGTGTAATTCGGTGGAGTCCCTTCTTTCTTGTGTCTCTCATGATGGTGCCCATGCTGATCTGCTGGCGCTTATGTTGACTAGTAAAGAGTTGACTGCATTTATTCTTCGTGCGGCTTGCTTGGCTACTTGATGCTGTTTTTCCTGAAACTCTTAGAAAGCTTCTAGTCGACCTACCCTTTGACAGAGCACTGCTGTTTTAATACTCCTCCTCAGTGGGTGATTTGTTGGTCCTCCGAGCCTTAGTGGGAGGGGTTATCCCACTGCTCCTGGAATCTGGTGTGGGTTGAATGTTACACTTTCTGTGAGGGATACTGTGCACTACAGGCCCTGAGTTAGCCTATCTCTTTAGTTGGGGTTCAGCCCCCGTTGGCAAGAGTGTTCTTTTTGCCTTCTGTGGTTTTTGCCGCTGGGGTTCTAATTTGTTCTCTGATGCGGAAGTTCTTCCCTCAGAGTGGTTCCAATACTTCTTGGGCCGTGTCCTACCCTACTCGGGGTATTTGTAGCTATTGGATAGCAGGTCTTCTGCTGGGAAGGATGGTCTTCTTCCCCTTGTGGGTTCCTTTCCCTTCTTGGTGTTTCTGTATGCAGCCAGTGCGTTTCTTGGACGGCTACGGCGTGGGCGGTGTTCTGCCTCTGGTTTGCTGTTGCCTGGTCCCCTGTCTTGTGTCCAGAAAGGGTATTTCCTGTGTTGGCGACTTCGTTCGTCCTACTTGCTCTCTTCTTGTTTCCTGGGCGGTTACTGGTTAAGCACTCGGCGGCGTCCGCCGGTTCTTCTGGTCTAGCCAAGGGCCTTGGAGTAAGGCCTGGTGCCCCTGCTTCTGGCTTTCTGGAGCTTACGAGACGGTTTCCTCTTTTCACCCGCCTTATTACTGAGGCGCTGTTCGGTGTGGCAGTTGAATTCCAGTTGGATGGGTCCGGCTGCCCTCTGCACCGGGTGTTTTCCCAGTGGAGGGCTCGTGATTTCATTTTGGCTCTTCTCCTTGGAGTCTCTGGATTGCACTTCTCTGTTGGCCTCCTTTTTGCATTATCTGTACCTGGAGCTTCCGGTGGTGGTCCCTGGTACATTGACTGCTGTTCGCTTTTCATGTTGCATGTCCCTGGGGCTTCCTATGGAGGTCCCTGGTACATTGCCTAATTGTAGGAAGGTGGATACCTGACTATGGTTACCCCAACTTTTTGCCTGGTGTTTTGCTGGTTTTTCGACTTAGTTGACCTGGGACCCTGCTATTCAGGGCCCAAGGCCTACTGCTCTCTCTGTAAAATGGATTCCCTGTACCTTAGGTACATATCTAATTGGTACTGGGCCACCTTATCAGACCCTGTAACTCAGGGCATAGGTGTACCCAGTGCCACCCCTGGCTGGCCATCTAAATCTGACACAACTGGCTGCACGACAGGTGGGGCAAGGTGGTGTAATCACCCCTTGCTTTAGATATAGTATACCTATATCTAACCCTAAAATGGACACACAGATTCCTATCAGTCACTGCTATGGCAGGCCCTGACAATCCTGAAGGCAGAGTGCTTGGAATCGTGTGAGATGGTGCTCTGGCATGAGCTGAGCCCGTTTGCAGCTTGCGAAACCAAGTCCTAATAGCTGTTCCATGATAACGCATACCATATACTCTTAAGTGCATTATAATCCTCGCGGTTATATGCCAACTCTGGTATCGCTTTATCAAAACATGTCGAGTAAGGTGTCATACGAATTGGAATACTAACCCCTCGCCAATTCTGGCAACGGGGTTAGCATTCCACCCTTCTAGAGGGACACGACATGTATGTAACTGTGAACCCCGGTTAAAGTTAACTCAAGCCTCAGCATCACAAAATGGATGCTGCCACCACAGACACAAGTCTGACCTCCTGCTGCTGGGAGTCCTTCCAGCGAGGGAGGCTTGGACAAAGGGTTTCCTGTCAGGGGCGGTGCTAGCGCCATCCCAGACAGGGTTTTGTGTATCCTGGGTAGGCAGGGCTTTAGAGGAAGGTGACTGCTAGTGGCACCCCGGTGCTCACTATGCATCTGCCGGCTAGAACCAGTTCCAGGGGCACACCAGCCCCTGAGCTGGGGAAAGTCCGGCATGGGAGAGGGGTGTAACCACCCCCCGTCCTGGTCCCACCCATGGGCAGGACCTAGTCGCGTGCCAGCCCCTTTTCCTAGTATAAAGATAGGAGCGGGCCCCCTTCCAAATTAGATCATCTTTGAATCCTGAAACTACTTTCTACGAAAGGAACTCTCGACTTCTTCTCAAGATTTCTCCCTTGTGGCTAAGGAGTAGTCACCCTGCATCCGCAGGCACCATCCAAGCATCGCGGTCTGCTGTAAGTCTCTCCTCCGGATCAAGACTGCCCAGCTCGACGAGAACCGGCTTCCCTGGCACCTCTGACCTCTACCCACATCGTCAGCTCAGCTGAGACCCGTGGTTGCGACGAGACCTCGAGGGACCGGCCATCTTCAAGACTGCACGACGCTTGCCCAGCACGACCGCCGAGGGATCCTCGAGTGAGTGATTTGGGGTCCGAGAAGCCCCAACCCTGAGCAGCTCCAGCACCGAAGTTCAGCCCTCCAGCATCCACCAGATCTGCGTGGGGCCCTTCTGCTCTTTGCTGCTCACTGCGTTGTCTGGCTACTAGCCCGCTGGCTTGTGGCCTTCCCGACGACGAACGACGACATCAACACCACTGGTCGGGTAGCTCCAGACTGGCCCTTGCTCCCCTCCAAAAGAGGAGCACCCCGGACCCTCCTGGTCCACTCCAGACGCCATTTTGAGTCCACCGCGTGGGCTTGCATTTGCCAAGACTTGTTGCCCCAATCCTCGGTCCAGCGACGTCGACAGCAGATACCATCGTGGGACAGCTCGCACCTCCATCCTGGGGTGTCTTCCATCTCCGATCCAGGCTTGGATCCATCCGAATCTCTTCACTGGTCGCCTGCCAGCAACTTCTTCTTTCAGGCTCCTGGTTCGTCAACGAGGGTTTCCGACGACACTTGAACCCTATGCAGCCGCAGGACCTGGGCTAGGTAAACCGAGTACCCCGGTGCTCCAGCGTAGAACAACTCTCTAAGTGCCTAGATCCACTTTCGTTTTTGACCTACCTAGTCGGGTTCGCCCGAGAACACTAACTTTTGCATTTACTAGTATCCATAGACTTTGTCCCGCATCCCGCGTAAGAGTGCACACTCTGCACCCGAGTCCCCTAGGCCTCCTGCTAGTAATCTGAAGGTTCAGTAGTCCAGTCCTAGCGATTCCAAACCCTATGAGATTAGTACTTACCTGCTAGTGATTTCGCATTCCACTTTTGTAGTATATGGTTTTTCGTGCCCCTCGGGCATTTGTGTAAATTGTGCAACTTAAAGTATTTTCGTAAGAGTTTTGTTGTGTGCTTAGTACCCTGTCCTCATAAAGAGTACAGGGCTGTTGTGATCTAAATAAATACACTGTTTATTTTCATAACACTTGTGTGATGTCCTTTCACTTGGTGTTCAAGGGGTATATGTGATGGTATAACAGCTGGCTTAACACGCCCTCTAGAGTTTAGCCCGAAGACTGCTCGTATCCATGCTACTAGGATAGCTGGTCTATAAGGTTGACTTACTACCAATCATCAATAAGGGTTGTTTGGACTGATACAAAGTGCTCACTAGAATAGTGAACATTATATATCAGGCCAACTTCTCACACTAATGGTCTCCTTTTGTGATGCCTGTACCTGGGTCTTCCGGTGGAGGTACCTGGTAGAATGGCTGTTGGCCACTTTTTGCATTGCCTGTGCCTGAGGCTACTGATGGAGGTCCCTGGTACAATGGCTACTAGTCTCCTCTCGTCTTGCCTGTACCTGGGACTCCCGGTTGAGGTCCATGGTACATTGGCTGATGGTCTCTTTTCGTATGGCTCTTCCTTCTCCTGCTTGATGATGGCGGGGCCGCCGATTGTCGTGGTGACACACTCGCTGTGGAGCAGTGTTCTGTGTGGCACTGCGGTTCTTGTCTGCTTGGGAGGGGGGACGGGGTTTTTCACTTGTCCCTGCGGCTCTTCCCCTGTTGGGGAGGACTGGATTATTTCCCTGTCCTGGCTTTGTCTGGATTTGCCTGGGCTGGGGAGGTCCTCTCGCAGACCCTCCTTCCCCTTGGGTATGGCTAGGGTATCTATTCTACGTGAAGGAATCTGCGGCTAGTAGTCTCTATCAGATGTACGAGTTACTTATCTTCGGTAACAATGTATCTGGTAGAGACCATTCTAGCCACATATTCCTTCACAGCCTGCCCTTCCTCCCCGTTCTGCGAGGGCCCTCTGGGTCTTCTGCACTGGCCTGCATCCGGGTGGTTGGCTTTTTTGAGTGTCTTTCTTACCCCCTCCTTCGGGGGATGCTCACCTTGTTGTTGTTCCATTCTGGACTTTATAGACACTTCTGCGCCCCTGCACTCTGGTCTCCAGTGTGAGGTTCGCTCGAGCTGCTTCTTCTTTTGTTGATGACCATTCTGCCTTTGGCAGTCTTTAGTGTCAAGGCGCCTTGGTTGGCTTCGACTTATGTGTTCTACGGGTGTTGTATGAGGTTGACTGGTCATTGCTCTACGTTCTGAAATTGGTGCCCCCTTATGTTCCGGCAGTGGCTGCAGCCTTCTTGGTCTAATGTGTATTTTCGCATACTTCTGCCCCGAGGAAGCTTTGTATTTATTTGCAGGATTGCCTTCCAGTAGCAGTGCCCTGTTCTTTCATTCCACATCTTGATGCCTCAGTGCCGGGCTCTATTCTAGATGGTTCTGTTCCTCCCCATTGTTTCTTTCCCTTCTGTTTAGTGGGGCTTTTTCGCACACTATTCCAGTATTCTCACAGTTTTTGCTTGTCATGGCTCTGTGTTGTGGCGGGGAAAAAAATTATCTGAAGAAAGCAGATGTAGACGCGCCGGGGTGGGACTTATGTATCCTCGCTGATGTCAAGGACGCAGAGGACGTCAGGGCGGAGTCACGTGGTGCTGTACCCCCGGGGAGCAGGGATGCTGTGGCAAAAAAGTTTCCGGGTCTCACGCCTGCAGATAATTCTACATGAAGGAATCTGCGGCTAGAATCGTCTCTACCAGATACAATGTTACCGAAGGTAAGTAACTCGTACCCTGACCCCCTCTCAGAAGCTCCTCTTCATCAGAGCGGGTCTGAACATGACGCAGTTTTGGGTTTATCCTCCCAAACAGCGAGTCCAGGATATTTAGGCTATGATTCTGATCTTTCGGCCTCTATCCTAGGTTTTGTTCAGGATGACCCTGAGGCTGCTGGGCCTCATGGCCTCCTGCATCCTGCTGGTTCACCATGCCAGGTGGCATATGAAGGCTCTACAGTGGGACCTGAAGTTCCGGTCATCAGGGGAATCTGTCTGATTGCATCCAGATCTCAGAGGGCACTTCACAACAATTGCAGTGGTGGCTCACGAACCAGGATTGGGTCAGCAGCAGACCCCTCTCACTTCCCCAACCAGAACACACAGTGGTGACAGACGCATCCCTTCTGGGATTGGGCGGCCACCTGGGAGTGTTGGAGATCAGAGGCCTCTTGTCTCCGGCGGTGTCCGAGCTCCACATCAACCTTCTGGAGCTCCAGACTTGGCGTCTTGCACTAAAAGCATTCCTTCCCTCTGTCCGGGGAAGAGCAGTGCAGGTTTTCATGGAAAACACCACCGCCACATGGTACTACAACAAACAGGGCGGGGTGGGGTTGTGGACCCTATGTCAAGAGGCCCTTTATCTCTGGACATGACTGGAACATCAGGGCATATCCCTGATGGTTCAACACCTGGCAGGTTCACTGAACGCCAGGGCGGACAAACTCAGCCGCTGGTGCATGATGGATCACGAATGGCGTCTTCACTCGGATGTGGTGCAAGTCTCTTTTTTTATTTTTGAAAACCTTTATTGTGCATCAACAGCATACATATACGGGCCTACAACCACCTGGCCTGCCTCGAAAGCAATTTATAGCACAACCGTTAGCAATAAGGCAACTCAGCAGTCCCCCCAGCACGAGATACGACAGTTTTACCAAAATAGGACTTCAGTTTGACGCGACCATTGAGGTACAGGATTAGGTAAGGTTATTTTTAAAGTTATGAAAATAAAAGGATCAGACGTAATGCAAGCAACCGAGGACCTAGGGTGAGCAATGCACGCAACAGTGAATCAACAGAACGGGTGAGCACAAACTAGGTGTCCGAGCTAAATTACACTCATCAGGATGTAAAGCACGCATGCAAGTTCGAGCTAGTCATCGCCCACCCCATAGACGTGAGGCTACCATAATAATGACTGCAAAGAAAGGAAAAACCAGCAATCAGAAGCGCAAAAGGCGCAATGTCTAACCGTCATGCTGACCCAAAAAGGAAAGGAGAGGCCACGGCCTACCCCCCCCAAGGCCCCCCCCCCCCCCCCCCCCCCCCAAGCAGCGTGCCTGTCGCCCATGAGAGTACCCGAAATATAGTATCAGAAAAGAGATAAAGAAAGTTTTATATAAAACTGGAGGAGGGCCATCCGTACTGGCTCCCGGTCACCCCATCCCATAAGATTCACTCCTCCCCAAGATACATAATGCAACACGTTAAGAAAGCGAATCAATCAGGAAAGGGGAGAATTAGCAGCATACTGCACTACTAAACACATCTGAAGAGCGCGCGCCCCCCACCCCCGCCAGCCACCGAAATGTCAACATTTAAGAATGCTGCTTATCCTTGGCCAGTCCTCGCAAGTCCCCGGAGGCATGTCTGCCGAGTAATTCCCTCATCCGCTGACACAAAGAAACCAAGTGCCCAAGCAAGGCCAGAGGGCGACATGAGCGTACAAAAATGGATGCCGCGGGCCACCAACAGTCATTTGCAAATACGGCCATCTTCCCCAATGCAGTCCCAGAACACGTACCCGACATCAAGGATGAAAAGACAAGGGTAAAAGAAGCAGGGACAGGATCCAGTCGTTGCCGTGGCAAAGCAGAGGACATCGATAGTGTTACAGAGTGCGAAGCCACCATCGTCTGCTGTGAAAGGGAACCATCAGAATAGTTCAAATCCCCGGCTAGTTGTCGACAATTCACAGCATAGTCCAATGTCATCTCTGCCCACCCGCACGGAAGGGCGGCCACAGCACCCCCATCGGAGACAGGCTGAAAAGGATCCTCGTGTACCAGGGGGTCGTCCGCCCGTAAGTGCCCCAGCATGAACGCAACACCATCCAGCTTCCTCCCCAGCTCACGGACGCCGTGGTCCCAGGCAGATCGAAAGGCACCAATAGCAGCAAGGATGTCGCCGCAAGAGAACGCAGGCCCTTTCTCCCATACCGCAGCACCATTTGGCTGTGCACATTCCCCCTCTTGCTGTACATCGATACTCAGGGTAGCAGCCTCCATCACTTCTCGGCGTCCCCTCGGAGTTTCCATCGCAACTGGGGACAGGGAAGCGGTCATAGGCGAGTCCAACTCGGTGCGACCACTATCCGAGTCGCAGGTGCAAGTCTCTTTTGACAGTGGGGAGAGCCTAGGTTAGATCTGTTCGCCACCAAAGAGAACTCGCAATGTCGACAATTCTATACGTTGGAATTTCCAAGGCGGCACTCGCTAGGCGCCGCTTTTCGTCACAAGTGGAGTTGCAATCTTCTATACACCTTACCACTTCTGCCCAGAGTGCTGAAAAAGATCAAGCGCATCTGGGCTCAAGTCATTCTTGTGGCTCCGGATTAGACACGAAGAGTCTGGTATCCTGACGTGCTAAACATGGCCATTGATTCCCTGATCCAACTGCCTCTTCAGGAGGATCTTCTGTCGCAGCAGCAGGGGACGGTCCTCTACCCGAACGGTCAGTCAACACTGCGTGCCTCTTGGGCCATTAAACCCACTCTCTGTGGGACACGGTCGCAGACGTGCTGCCACAATGTCCGGAGGGGGTCCGGACTAAACTCGCCCAAGCCCTTGCGGAGGGTCGAGATGCGGCACAGTATTCCATCCAGTGTGGGCTGGATACCATGGGCTCACTGGGCAGAGCGATGGCAACGACGGTGGCGATTCTTCGCCATGCCTGGTTGAGGTCCGCCAACTTTTCGGCTGATGTCCAAAACACACTTTTGGATATGCTGTTTGATGGCCGTCGCCTCTTTGGCGACAAGGAAGACCATGCGCTAGAGCGCTATAAGGACTCCAGGGCTTCGGCCAAGTCCTTGGGCCTCTCGGCACGCACCAGCAAACGGCTACTTTTCGCTCCTTTCGTGGCCAAGGAAGGGGCGCTACCACACGTCCTGGCAGCCACGGGCCGCAGACTACCATCCAGCGTGGTAGCGGACATGGAAACCGCTGTGGCGGCGGTAGGGGACAACGGCGAGGCCAGTCCACACGTACCCCCGCAGCATCCACCTCAAAACCCTCCTAATCCGAGCTTTCAGGCCCATGTGACGCCAGTGGGGGGCAGGGTTCGCCATCTCCACCTCCACTGGCGCACTGTCACATCGGACAGGTGGGTGCTGCAAATCGTCCGAAGGGGCTACTCCCTCCCCTTCGAGGTGTCCCCTCCAGCCATGCCACCGCAGTACCACCGAGTGTCGGGGGGATCACTTGAAACTTCTACAGGAGGAAGTTATGGCCCTCAACCATCCTCCCCGTTCTGCGAACTGATTACTAGGTTTAAGGTCATCCCTTTTAGAGGCCTAGCTTTATGCACCAATGGTCAGTATCTCGCATGGCTCTGCGTTTCTGGCACGGAAAGTTGTGTACAGAACTGACATAAGCACGCATGGGTGGCGCCTAAGTAGTCTCTGTGACGTCGTCTCGGCGCTTCCGACGCCAGTGACGGACGCGGAGCCGCTGGACGCCACCTACTGAAGCGCAGGGGTACTGCTAAGCAAAACTTTCTGGATCCAGTCTGACGCCTCGGGATATTCTAAGGTAAGGAATCTATCACAAACTAATGTCTCTTATAGATATATTGTTACACAAGTAGTAACTTGTGCATCATTCCCGACCCCTTCGGAGACCTATATTGAGACCAATGAAGTGTGGCTCAATGATTAGAGCGGCAGACCCTGATGCAGAGGTCTAGCCCGGGACCAGGGTTCAATTCCCCGCCTCGGCGGGTCTTGGGCTCAAAATTCCACGGACCTGATAATTCTCGCCTCGGTGCCTATTCCAATCATGGAGTCTTTAAACGTACCCATCTCTTCTGAGACAAGGCAGACATGACACTAGAGCGCTTTAAGGACTCACAGGCTACGGCTAAGCCCTTGGGTCTCTCAGTAGCCACTCATCCCCAGTCTGCCTTTCGCCCCGGTCATGGCTACTGAATGGGCTTTCAGCCACGCCAGCCCTATCCCAGCTGCAAGTTCTGACTCTGTGGATCAAGCAGCCAGAGGTCGGGTCAGTCCAGCAGCCCCCCTGCAACCTCAACCTCCAAACCCTCTTAGTCTTGCCATTCAAGATTAGGGGCGGCAAGTTGGGGTCAGGATCCACCATCACCTCCACCGCTGGTTCGATAGCACATCAAACAGGTTGGTCCTCCAGATAGTCCGAAGGAGCCACTCCCTCCCCTTCGAGACTCCACTTCCATCCATGCCTCCATCTTACAACTGGGTGACCGAGGATCATCTTACTTTGCTTTAAGAGGAAGTCATGACTCTCTTCCCAAGGGAGCCATAGAGAGGGTTCTGGTGCCATAAGTAGATTGTATTATCCTAGCTACTTTCAGGTCCCAAAAAAAGGACACAGGCTTTTGTCCTATCCTAGATCTATGAACCCTGAACTATTTCCTCAAAAAGTAAAAGTTCAAGATGCTCACATTGGCTCAGATTCTGTCTGTCCTGAACCCGGGAGCCTGGATGGTAGCGTTGGACTTGCAGGATGCCGATTTTCATATTCCTGTCCTGCATGTTCATCTGCAGATTATGGTAGGCCACTGGCATTTTCAGTTCACCATGCTCCCCTTTGGTTTTACCAGCACCCCTCGGGTGTTCACCAAGGTGATGCGGGTAAGGGGTATCAGTCTTCCCCTATCTCGACGATTGACTTTTGAAGGCGGGGCTCGCCCCAGGCTGTAGTCTCCCACCTCCAGACTGCGGGGGACCTCCTGCACTCTCTGGGGTTCACTATCAATGTGCCGAAGTCACACCTGGCTCCCTCTAGCACCCTCCCTTTCATTGGAGCTGTTCTGCTCCAAGGAAAGGGAGGCTCTGTGGCTCTGGACTTGGCTGGAACACCAGGGCATATCCCTGGTGGTCCAACACCTGGCAGGTTTTCTGAACACCAGAGCAGACAAACTCAGCCATTGATGACTAGCGAATCATGAATGGCATCTCCATCTGGGCGTGGCGCAAAGTCTCTTTCAACAGTGGGAAGAGCCTTGGTTAGATTTGCATGCCCCTGCTGAGACTGTATAATATCAGCAGTATTGAGAGCTAGAGTTTACAAGGCGGCTCTCGATTGGAGATGCTTTTCATCTCGAGTGAAGCTCAGACCTCCTGTGATGCCTTTCCGCCTTTACCACTCCTGCCCAGAGTTCTCAAGAAGATCAGGTCCAAGGCATCCTTGTGGCCCCAGACTGGGCACGGAGAGTCTGGTATCCTGAGCTTCTTCAACTGAGCATTGATCCTCCATTCAGGCTGCCCCTTTAGAAGGATCTTCTATCGCAACAGCAGGAGAGGGTTCTCCACCGAACCTGTCAAATTTGCGATTTCTTGCGTGGAGATTGAGCAGCGACATTTGATAGCATTCGACATTTCTCCCGAAGTCTGTAAAATTATTTTGAACAAGTTGTATTATACTGTACAGAAAGGTCTATTGACCCTCTTTCTGCTTCCCTCTCTGATATTTTACTTTTTATTTTAACTGTTGCCCAGCAGGGCTCTGCTCTGGGCACTCAAAAAGGGTATCTTTCAGCCTGGTCCGCCATTCTGCGGCTTCCAGACTACCCTCTTTATTTTAATCTCCCATTGTACATATATTTCTCAAAGGCCTAGTACATATGTTCCCACCTTCCCCTTTCATCGTGCCTCAGTGAGACCTTCATTTCGTTCTCATTCAAGCGCTCCGCTCCGCTGTCCCCTACGCAGCCATTTTAGTTGTTGTTGTCCTCCTTCGTGACCCGCCCCGCCTCCCAGCTGAGACGCCCTCCCACTACGCTAATACAGCGTTCCTTGCTCTCCACGCGCTGTGACTCGCTTCGCTCCCCAGCAGAGTGGTCGCTCCCTTGCCTCCCTGGTAATCCACGGTATCGTTGTGTGTTCTTTCCCTCACTTTAGACCTGCAGCGTGCCCTGCCTGCCGCTTTTGACATAATCGAATTGTTATCGCGCCTGCTTGCCGCTCTGGGTGAAATTATTTATTTATTTAAGATCGCGCCTGCTTGCCGCTCTGTGTAAAAGTATTCTATAACGTGCCTGATTGCCGCTTTGTTTGAAATTGATTAATAACGCGCCTGATTGCCGCTCTGTAACGCTGATCTTTGTAACGCTTTACTTGTTGCACTGTTTGAAGGCATTTACATTGCACCAGCGCATTTCGCCCCAAGCGCTCCGCTCCGCTGTCCCCTACGCAGCCATTTTAGTTGTTGTTGTCCTCCTTCGTGACCCGCCCCGCCTCCCAGCTGAGACGCCCTCGCCCCTCCCCTTCCTCCTTCCATATATGACAGGTGTTTTTGCGCGCAGCGTTTACGCGCAGCGACCGCGCCCAATCCGCGCCAAAGGTGCGCCAAAGGTAAGCCCGTCTACGCCCGTCCGCGCCTGGACCGCGCCCAGCGCCAGACCCCCTGCCCCTCGCGCTGCCCAACCCCCCCGCATTACCTACGATGCTGCCACCCTCCTAGCCCTTAACCCCGGTCGCGCCCCCAACTGCGTCCAAGCCGCTCCTGGACGCACCCATGGCCCATTCTCCTGCCTCTCCTGCAGATTCATCGGCACCGACAGCATATCCGCTGCGTCCACAACACAGACTCCCGACCCCAACCACCTAGAATGCATCCTTCTCAACACCCGCTCGGTCCACAGACACGCCATCGACCTCTGGAACCTACTAGACACCATCTCTCCAGACGTCGCCTTCCTAACGGAAACATGGATGAACGCCTCCTCCGCCCCAGACATCGCCATCGCTATCCCTGACGACTACAAGATCACACGCAAGGACCGCACGGACCATACATGAGGCGGAATCGCTATCGTCCATAAGAAAACAATCCGCATCTCGACCAGCTCTGACGCCAACCTCGCTAACTCCGAACACCTTCACTTCCAGATCCACACCGACCCCAAGACCACACTCAGAGGCACCCTCCTCTACAGACCACCAGGACCCCGCGCAAAATTCAGTGAAGACATCACGGACTTCATCACCCCACACGCGCTCCCCTCTAAAGACTACATCCTTCTGGGAGACCTCAACTTCCATCTTGAAAAGAGCAAAGACCGCAACACCACCACCCTCCTGGACAACCTAGCCAACCTCGGACTTAAACAACTGGTCACTTCCCCCACCCACATCGCAGGCCACACACTCGACCCCATCTTCACCTCCAGCAACCATGTCTCCTTCAGCCACACTACGAATCTCCTCTGGACTGACCACAGCTGCGTTCACTTCACCTACAACAAACCGAAACCCATCGCCCACCTCCAACCAACTCTACAAAGAAACTGGAACAAAATCACCACGGAGCAGATCTCCACATCGCTCCTTCAAACCTCCCCAGCCCTCTCTTCTAACGCCAACGAAGCCGCATCTAACCTCACCCTCTGGCTTTCCAACACCGCCGACACCCTAGCACCAATGAAAAAACGTCAACACAAACTTGGTATCAAGAAGGCCTCATGGTTCAACGATGACCTCAAGAAGTCCAAGAAACTGTGCCGCTCCCTTGAAAAGGCCTGGAAAAAAGACCCATCCACCAGCAACAAGGACGCCTTCAAAAGCGCCATCCGCACTCACCACCAACTGATCCGAAAAGCCAAGAAAACAGCATTCAAAGATCGACTTGACAACAACGCCCACAACAGCAAGGAACTTTTCAACATCGTCAAGGAATTTTCCAACCCCTCGGCCAACTCCAACGACATCTCCCCCTCTCAAACCCTCTGCGATTCCCTAGCCTCTTTCTTCCACAACAAGATTGCTGACATCCACAACAGCTTTGACAACCAACCCTGAAACCAACCCACCCTACCATCAGCTGACCATCTTCCCCCCGTTAACACCCTTAACGCCTGGAACCCCATCTCCACGGAGGACACCATCCGCCTGATGAATTCCATCCACTCTGGATCCCCCACAGACCCATGCCCTCACCACATCTTCAACAAAGCAGACTTCGTCATAGCTCCGCACCTCCGAGACGTCATCAATTGCTCCTTCAATTCCGCTACCTTCCCAGAAGATTGGAAACACGCTGAACTCACCGCCCTTCTGAAAAAACCAACAGCAGACCCCACCGAACTCAAAAACTACCGCCCCATCTCGCTTCTTCCATTTCCGGCCAAAGTCATCGAGAAAGCTGTCAACAACCAACTCGCCGCCTTCCTCGAAGCCAACAATTCACTCGACCCCTCACAATCTGGATTCCGAGCCAAACACAGCACTGAGACCGCCCTCATCGCAGCAACAGACGACATCCGTACTCTACTGGACAATGGAGACACAGTCGCCCTCATCCTCCTCGATCTTTCTGCAGCCTTCGACACAGTCTGCCACAGCACCCTTTTACATCGCCTCAGAAACATCGGAATCCAAGGAAAGGCACTGGAATGGATCACCTTGTTCCTCACCGGAAGAACCCAGAGAGTCCGCCTCCCACCATTCTTTTCAGAGGCCTCTGAAATCATCTGCGGCGTACCACAAGGATCCTCACTCAGTCCCACCCTCTTCAACGTATACATGAGCCCCCTCGCGGCCATCGCCCGCCAACACAACCTCAACATCATCTCCTACGCAGACGACACTCAACTGATCCTATCTCTCACCAAAGACCCCAGCACCGCCAAAACTAACCTTCACGAAGGAATGAAAGAAGTCGCCGAATGGATGAAACAAAGCCGACTGAAACTGAACTCAGACAAAACAGAAGTCCTCATCTTAGGTAAATCCCCCTCTGCCTGGGACGACTCCTGGTGGCCGGAAGCCCTCGGAAATGCACCCATCCCGACAGACCACGCACGAAACCTTGGCGTCATCCTGGATTCCTCACTATCAATGAACAGACAAGTCAGCGCCGTATCCTCCTCCTGCTTCAACATTCTTCGCATGCTCAGAAAAACATTTCGCTGGATCCCCACCGAAACAAGGAAAACAGTCACCCATGCTCTGGTCACGAGCCGACTGGACTACGGAAACACCCTCTACGCAGGCACCACCGCCAAACTCCAGAAGAAACTACAACGAATCCAAAACGCCTCAGCCAGGCTCATATTAGACATCCCACGCAACGAACACATCTCCGGTCACCTTAAAGATCTCCACTGGCTACCCGTCAATAAGAGGATTACTTTCCGACTGCTCACCCACGCACACAAATCACTCTACGACATCGGACCAGACTGCCTCAACTCCCGACTGTCCTTCTACTCCCCCCCCCGCCTACTTCGCTCCTCCAACCAAGCCTTCGCCACTGTACCTCACATCAACAAGACCACCATGGGAGGCAGATCCTTCTCTTACCTGGCTGCCAAAACATGGAACTCACTCCCCGCTTACCTTCGCCTCACCCAGAATCACCTAGCGTTCAGAAAGCAGCTTAAAACGTGGATATTTGACAAATAATCCTCCTCCCCTTCCTAAGCGCCTTGAAACCCTCTGGGTATGTAGTGCGCTATATAAATTGTATGACTTGACTTGACTTGACATTTTCCTAATGTACGCTCCATTTCAACCTCTGCACAACTGCCCAATCTGGCTGCTTACCATCAAGACAGCCTTTCTAGTGGCAATCACATCTGCCAGGAGGGTGAGCAAACTGTAAGCTTTGTCATCCAAGCCTCCTTACCTGGCAATATTGCCTGACAAGTTGGTACTTGGCACTAAGGTCTCTTTCCTACCGAGAGTGGTAACACCCTTCCATGTCGGGCAATCGATCATCTTGCCCACTTTCTACGCTCCTCAGCATCCCTCTAAAGAAGAGGAGCATCTGGATCCAAAAACAGTGTTGTCGCTCTACCTTGACAGCACTAAAGAATTCCAGGTGGACGACCAACTCTTTTGGGGTACTTGGGAGCGAAGAAAAGTCATGCGGTGCAGAAGAGGACTCTCTCACGATGGGCCATCCTCTGCATAAACATTTGCTGCACTCTGGCAAAAAGCAGCCTCCTAAAGGCTTAAGAACTCAATCCACGAGAACTAGAGCTGCTACCACTGCGTTGCAACATGGAGTTCCAGTTCTCGACTTTTGTCAGGTAGTAATGTGGGCATCCTTGCACACTTTTACAAAGCACTAGTACCTGGACAGTGAAGTTCGCAGGGATGGCCTTTTTGGCGGCTCTGTCCTGCATGACCTTCTGATCTAAATGTGTCCGCTGTCCCTCCTCCGGAGACGGCAGTGCTGTGGTATCTATTCAAAGGTAAGAAATCTTCGGCTAGATGTCTCTATCAGATGGAAAAGTTACTTATCTTCGGTAATGCCTTATCTGGTAGACATTATTTAGCCTCAGATTTCTTACTGATCCACCCATCCTCCCGCACTGCAGACAGGTTTTTTGTGTCAGTGTTTATCCCATAGTGACCCTAGTTATTCGCAACACACCAATATCAGTGCACTCCTTGGCTCCACGCTCCTGGCGTGGAAAGTTGTGAAATGTTACTGACGTCAGTGTACTGAGGTGATGCCTATGTAAGTGACATGAACGTTACTACGGCGCAGACGACGTCACATGGAGCCGACCGACACCACCTACTGGTGCACGGAGGTATTGCTCAAAGAAAAATCTTCTGATTTCAGTCTGACATCTGGGTATTTAAAATGTAAGGTATATGCGACTAAATCATGTCTCTACCAGTTGAGGCGTTACCGAAGGTAAGTAACTTGACCCTCTCCACCCAATGCCTATGTGTTTGTGTGCAGGTTCGGGAGTGGTGGTGTATTCAAGGTGCAGCTCATATCAAGACAGTCACTTTTAGTTTATCTCTTCTGTTACCTAAAGCCGGCCCGATCACATTACTGCTGATCCTGCCAGAGGATAGCAGGTGTTCCAATGCTGATGCTGTGCATAGGACGTAGGGGGTCTTCTTTTCATGGGTGTATGGTAGCGTGAATGGAAAGCCTGATTGTGGCAATGTTTTCATAGACATGCTTGCACTCTGCTGGTCTCTGCCTTGTCACTGTAGTGCTGGGAGCCTTCTTGATAACGTGGCTAAGGCTCCTAGCTGTTCCAGTTGTCTGTCCCCTTGGCACCTGTGCATCCCTTCCTAACGTCTGGGAAATCAGTTGAAAATGTATGTAGCCCTCATATGTCCCGGATGGATAGTCTATACATACAAAAACAAGGTAACATAGCAGAGAAAAGTTAGAAACCCAGCCAGGTACCCCAAGAGCCTCAGTGTACTACAATTATCGAGGCATCCTCATCCTTGGTGTGGGTGTCTGTCCCATAGTGTTGTCATGCCATCCTCCTTCAGCGCTTCTGCCAGGTCACATTGTGCATTGGCTTTCTTCCAGCAATACTTCCACGCCGGCGGGAATGGTCTGAAGAAAGCCTTCCTGGAGAAGAGCCCGGACATGCAGTCGCTGCGATACGCCTTGTCCCTCTACACCCAGACCACAGACACACTTATCAAGACCTTTGTGCAGACGCAGACTGCTCAAGGTAAGTCTGGCTCCTGATAATAGCTCTTCATGCTTACGCTCGCTGTTTCTAGGCGCTGTTAATAGCAGGTGTTTTAGTCCTGGCTTGGTTGACTTTGCCAAGCTTTGAACTGACCTGCAGATCACTGCATGTTTCAGAAGCGAGCGTTCAACTCCCTGCGCCATCCTTTCTGCTCGCCTGGGTCCATCCTGCCTGCTGGGGCTGCCATGATTCAGTGCACAACCTAGCCCCCCACCCTTACCTCTCACGTATGCGTGGTTATTGTGTTGTGTCAGCTGTCTCTGTTTCATTGCCACACTCCTCATTCTGTGCTGCATCAGTAAACGCAGCATGAGGCTGTGACACTGAAGCAGATTCAGGGCAGCATCAGGTAGGGTGACCAACTGTCATGGGTGCAAATTCAGGACGGTGAGTGTAAAAATTCAGGACAAAGGGTCAAAATTCAGGACAAAAATTCAGGACAAGCGGTCAAAATTCAGGACAAATCTTCGGGACAAAAGGTAGGTTTTACAGATACATCAAAGGAGATCGCGCAATGGTAATATAAGTAATCCCATTTATATCCAAACATATTCATCCATTTGCAAACCTATCCATTGTCTATCCCTCCAGCCATCATTTCACTCATCCATCCCTCCATCCACACTTTCACTCATCCATCATCCATCCATCCACCTTTTCACCCTATCCATCCATCCACTCCTCCATCCATTTACTCTTCCATCCATTTACTCTTTTACCCATCCAGCTATCCTTTCACTTACTCATCCATCCAGTCACTCACCCTTTCACCCATTCACCTTTTCAGTCATCCACCCATCCTCCCTTTCTCTCTCCATTGACCCTTTCACTTAGCCATCCTTCCTTCCATCCATCCGCCCATCCTTCTACTCATCCACTCGTCCCTTTCACCTCGCCCTTCCGACAGACAGCACACGTATTCACGTATTGAACTTCAGACATTTCTCTTTTGCTGGACTGCCTTCTCTCTTTCTTCCCCTCCGGTCCCCTCTCGCCAATCTCAGCCTCCGACATCTTCTCCCCCCACCTCTCTCTACCCCTTTTGATGTTTTTTTCTCCATTCACTCTGTGAATATGTAATAGTTAATTGTCCAAACCTAATCACTGGTAAAATGTATTCATGAGTAAATTTACTATTTGTATTCATATATTTATGTATAACTCTAACCACTAGTATATGTAGTAGACTTTTGTACTTACTACCATTCCTATGAGTTTAGAGTTTATCTGTTTGTATCTCTTCCTTGAGTGACTTTACAACTTGTACATTTTGCAAATTTTTTTCTGTTTCTATCTCTTCGTTGTGTGACTTTACAACTTGTACATTTGCAAATGTTTCCTGTTTGTATCTCTTATGTAACTCGTGTAATCCAAAGTCCTTATGTAACGCAACTGGTTATTTTGTAAAGCGCTCTGGCACTTTCGGGTAATGTCCGCGCTATACAACATCGCATTAAATAAAAAATAAATAAATAAAAATGGCATGGTTTGCCTCGCCTGTGAGCATCTGACGGTGGGCGGGGCTTCTGGGGCGTCTTCACTGCTGCACTCTGCACACTCGGTGCGTATACCTCTTACTTTTAAGCAGTTCCTTTTTTTATATATATGAATTAAACTGCTCAGACATCAAGCCTCAAAATACAAATTCAGAACCGTAAGAGGCTAAGCAATGTGTTGACTCATTGATGTTTTGTGAGATTAGATGTCGCTGGTGTTGCCCCAGAGATTTAGAGCAGTATGACTTTGCTATTATTTGATTTTCTACCCTCTTTTAATAATCTGAAATATTTTCCGGCCCTGTCAACTGACATGAATGTGGTGAATAGCTACATAAATGTGCATCCTCATAATCATGAGATGTTTACAGTAGATATCTGGAACTGCCCTGACATCTAGTGGTCTCTCTTGGTTGGTGCACTTTTAAAAGGACCCACTCTATGGCATTTAACAGTGATGATCTTCCATTGCTGAGGGGAGCACAGCGTCTGCAGGTCATTCTTTTTAGTCACTTCTGAATATGCTGGCTTGTGCAACACAGCTTTACAAACCTACCCCGGGCTTTTGAATGCCTCATCGGAGGGCAGCCTTTCAGACAGACTTCTGGAAAGATCGGAGTGGTGTGTTCTCTTTGGAAATTCACCACTCCCAGGTCACAGTTCTGCCTGGTAGCTGTTGCCCCCTGACCCTTTCAGGTACTGAGTTCGAGGCCCTCCTCCACCTTCAGGCACCCACCTGCACCCACCTGCACATCATTCCTGGTGATCCAGTGGGGAGCATCTCTGCTCTGCTGCAACTCTGCCATCTATCTTTCGGCCTTCTTCTGCCTCTTCTCCTTTTCCATAATTTAATCTTTTCTGCCTTTCTGCCGCTTTCTTTCCCTTTCTGAACTTTTGCACCTTTAGTGCCTTTTTTTCTCACTGTGTTCCTGCCACTGCTTTTCTCCCTCGGCCCACCCCCTCCAGGGCCGAGGGAGAAAGAATTGTGTCGCAGAAGAAAACTCAAGGCCTTTCACCTGCCACACAAGCACCTCCACTTCCAGATCCAGACCAACCCGTACGCCATCATTTGCGGCACCCTCATCTACAGACCTCCTGGACTACATCCTCCTCGGCGACCTCAATTTCCACCTGGTCTACCTCGAAGACCACAACACCTCATCCCTACTGGAGAACTTCGCCCCCTTCCGACTCAAACAACTGATCACAACCCCAACTCACTCAGCAGGACACACGATCGACCCCATCTTTTCCACAAGCAACAACATCTCCATCAGCCACACCTCCGAGCCACACTGGACCAGTCACCACTGCGTCAACTTCTCCTTCACCAAACCTACTGTATGCCACCATGCCTACTGCAATACTTGCAGAAGCTGGAACAAGGTCACCGAAGACCAGCTCACCACCTCTTTCAGAAAGACCCACCACAGACATCCAGGGATGCCAACACCTCAGCACGCAACTTCCACCGCTGGATCTCCAACTGCGCCACCACACTGGCCCCTCTCAAGAAACCCTCAGGCAAGCAGCCCTTCAAGAAAGCCAGCTAGTTTTCTCCCGTCCTTCAAGAGTCTAGGCGCACCTTCATACGGCTTGAGAAAAGATGGAGGAGCAGCAAGATTATGGCAGACCACACAACCGTCAAATCAGTCACAGCACACCACTGCATCATCAGAACAACAAAGAAGCACCCATCAAGGAGCGCATCAACAGCAACGTGCACAAAAGCAAAGAACTCTTTACCGTAGTCAAAGAATTCACCAAACCCAACGCAGAGAAAGCAGACATCCCCGCCCCAAAACCTCTGCGACAACCTTGCCACCTTCTTCCACTACAAGATCAAGGAGATCTACGATAGCTTTGCAACCCAGACACATCCACCCAACGTGCAATTACTGCACCAAATGACTCCAGTCCCCAGCTCTGACAACACCTTCGGGATCATTAAGAGCATTCACTCGGAGCCCTATTGGTTCCTACCACATCTTCACCCGAACTCAGCCACATCATTAACTGCTCTATTGAGTCGGCAACTTTCCTGGAAAACTGGAAGTAAGTAGAGATCTGATAAAGACATCTAGCCGCAGATTCCTTAACTTAGAACTATCCCCAGGCGTCAGACTGGATCCAGCAAATTTTTGCATCGGCACCTCTGCCCGCCGGGGACGGCGCCACATGACGCCGCCCTGACGTCGTCCACGGATGTGATGTCTGCAAGGTTATATAAATCCCTCCCGGTGCTCTGAAGTCAGTTTCCTTCTTTTCCGCATGCAACGCGGATCCGGAGTAAGCGGCTCCTCTGCCCTGTTTTCAGGCCCTTTTGATGCTTTTGCGTCTGGAACAGTTTGCAATGCCTTTGGGCTTTCAGATGTGTGTCTCCTGTGCGTGGCAAATGTCTATGATGAACCAACACCTTATCTGCATGTGATGCCTGGGCGAACACCACGACTCGACGGATTGCAACACCTGCCAACAACACAAGCCGTAGTCCCAGCGGGAGCAGCGGATGAAGCTTCTTTCGGCTCGCCTGTCCCAGCCAGAGTCGTCACGGCCCCCGCCTCCTCTTCGGCAGCAGGTCCCGGTAGCAGAGGATTCAGTTTGCGGTGTCTGTCGCCATCTGGTTCTTGTGTGCGTCAATTGCCCATCCCTTGTAAGTCCTGGCGCCAAGGTTACCAACCTCCCTTTCTCCTGTTGGAGGGGGCACTAGTTCCCGGACTTCTCCGGACGTGAACCCCGAGGGTCTGCCCCCCTCTAGCTGCCATTTCCTGGTGCAGGGGAGACTCTGACCCAGATGGTGGCTTACGCCGCGGCCCCACAGGCCTCCCTTGGGTCCCCTCCTGTCCCTGAAGCATCCTCGGACCCCCCGCTGCACGTGGGGTCTCTGGTGGACACGCTGCTGCGTTCGACCCTGGTGCATGCTGAGCACTTTGCCTGAGGTGATGGAGGTATGGCGTCGTCAGGGTGCGGCCCGGCTGGGTCCCCTTTTTGGCCCATAGCACCCCTAACACGTCGCATAGTCAAGTGGGGCTCCCTGTGGCGTCGCAGGTGGTCGCTGATACTCGCAGCTCATCTCCGAGTCCCCCTCGGCTGCCTTTTCGGAGGCCGAGCCGGTGCCAGTCCGGCGCCGTAGACTTGCCTCCCTGCTCTTGCACCATTCCTTACTTCGGAACCGAAGCCTGTTGTGGTTGAGGCCGAGTCGGCGCCGGTCTGCCGGATCCGTCCTTGCCTCCCCCTTGGAGTTTGTGACTCCGGCGGACTCTCCGCCTCCTCAGGAACCCCTTCAGGACCCTCATTCGTCCATGGGGCTTCCTCCCTTTGGGCATTGGTCTGCTCCTCCTTTCATCTGACAATCCCCTTGGAGTGGGTTGCCTAGTTTACAGCCCTCACCCACAAATGAGTTACTGTCCCCTCCTCGGAGGGCTACCGAGGCTGGTGCGGCCTGTGTGAAGGTTGTTTCCATGGGTGCTCACATTCTGCGTATGCAGCCCCCTTCAGTTCCCCTGCCTGTTGACCCCCTGTTGGATGTTCTCCACCACGGTTCAGGGAACATACAGCCGCTTCTGCCTTTCAAAGCCTCCCTTTATTATGCCCTTCTGGGGACCTGCGGTACAAAAGGGGGTGGTGATGGACGGAGCTGTTTCCGGTCCGGGGAAGACATGGCTTGGCAGTTCGGGCTGGACTGTTCCCAAGAGGCACAGGGTCAGACTGATTTGCATATAGCCATGTCTGAACTGGGGTGGCAGAGTGGGCTAAAGAACGGTGATGGATTAAACCCAGATCTGTTGACTGGGTGTGAGTGTTTGATTGATTCAGATGCTCCGTCCATCACCACCCCCTTTTGTACCGCTTCTGGGGACCTGGGCTCGGCCGGCGTCGGGTGATCCGGTGGCTCTTTCCATCATGCTCCGTCACCCTTCTGCCCTGAACAATCCAGTTTGCTTGTTTGTCCATCCGGACGTTCAGGGGCTCGTTCTGCAAACTGCGTTTCCTTCCTTGCCTCCGCTGTTGTTTCCTCCCTCCCAGGAGTCTAAATGGCTGGAGTCGTGGGTTCGTAATATTTTTGCCTCCACTAGCGCAGTTCTTTTCTCCCTCAATACCGTGTGTCTGTTGGCTCGGGCTACTTTTGCCCTTTGGGACTCTGCCGAGTCTCATCTCTCTTCAACCTCTGAAAGCTCTTGCGCTGACCTCCTCCATTATGTCCGTGACGGACGTGACCTGGCGGAATTTACTATCCGGTTGCCCCTGGATACCTCAGACTCCTTGGGCCGGGCTATGGCTGGTTCTCTTGCACTAGCCAACATGCTTGGTTGCGAGATGGCATCTTCCCGGAGAATATTCGGGAGCATCTTGTTGAGCTGCCTTTTGATGGGGTCCTTTTGTTTACTACCCGCACCGACTCAGCCGTTCAGCGCCACCTTGTGGGTTCCCCCCCATAGGCTTGTCCTTGGCAGGTCTCAGGTCATCCTACCCTGGGGTGGTTACCCCTTCTTCCTTTTGAAACTTTCAGTCAGCGTCCACAAGTTGGGCTGTGCGTTTTTGGGCTGACAGTAAATGTTAAATGTCGTATACTTGTAAAGCGCACAGCTGCCCCAGCAAAGGGGCGTCCCAGCGCTGTATACCGCTAGGGAACCCATCCTGGCTTTCCCTGTGAGATGGTCCCTCCTGGGCATCTCCAAGGTAAAGACAAGCATCCCCGGAGCTGATGGGGCCGTTAGTAAAGATTAAGCAAGCTATTGCCCAGAGTTGCTGAGTGGGACCCATGGTTGGAGTAGGCACCCGAGGCGAGAATTATCGAGTCCGCTGACCATGGCTCAAGACCCTGCCGCGTCGGGAATCGAACCCTGGTTCCGGGCCGACCTCTGCTTCCGGGTCTGCCGCCTCTTACCAGTGAGCCACACCACTCCACAGTAACCCGACTGTGGCGGTGTTCCACAGGTTGTTAGTGTCTGGTACTGCCTCCCACAGGCCGCAGGTTCTGCCCTGCTTGCATTCTGTCTGTGTCTCATACTCCTCTTCTAGAAGTTTTTTCCCTTGTTAATAAATGTTCTTCAGCCATTGCCCCTTGGGACGTCTTTTCAGTGTGTTTCCACATGCTTCTTTCGAGGCTGCCACCCTGCCACTGGTGCATTAAGTGGGTTCCTGCTATAGCGCCCGCGACTGCGTTGGTCTCGTGGCTTGTCCGTTCTATATATACCCACATGTTGATTACCACTGGGTCTCCCTTTTATACGCCTCCGCCTTTATTCACATCTGCGAGGTCTGGTCCTATATCACCGTTTGTTAGGGAGCAGTTGGGTGCCTTGTGCTCAGGTTTGCCATCGTTCTACAAAGCGGCGTTTTTTCTTTTGCTTGTTTTATGTGCGCTTTGGTGCCTTTTCATGCTGCTTCGGAAACAAGGGTTCCCATGTTTCCGCTCCCTGGGGTGAGCTGCCTATTCTGGCTGCTCTTCTTCTTAGTGGTCTTGTCTGTCCTGTTCCTGTGCTAAACAGTCCCTCTTTTCTGTGGGGTGCATTTCTCCTCCCAGTCGGAGGTGCTAGTTCTGGAGATCTGAGGTTGTTTTCCACAGCTCTGCGTGCACTTATTTATGGTCCCTGTAGGCACCTTCTGTGCCTCGGAGGACACACCCTTCTCTGTGTCTGGTGTGCCTGCGGAACCGTTCCTCTTCTGGGAGTCGTCCTGGGTGCTACGCCCTGCATATCTGTGTCTCTTTGGGTGCTTTCTTACCCTTGGCCTTCACGTTGCCATTTTGAGCAGTCCCTTAATCATCTTGCTTTGTCTCCGTAGCTGTCTGCTACGTGCATGTTCCTCGTTGTGGTCCACCTCAGTGTGCTTCAGCATGTTGCTGTCCGCCCCAGCGACTTTCTTGTGACTAAGTATTGCACTTGGCGTGTCTTGTGTTTCATGCTTGCGCTTCTGGGACGTTGCTCGGTTCCTGCCTCTTGTCCTCCGCATCCTGGCTGCTGCCTGTCCGGTCTCCCTTGCGTAGGCCGGCCGGGTAGGCTCTGGTTATGTCACTCCATGTTGTCCTCTGGGTCTTGGTTGGTGACACCTTAGTGCCTATTGGGCTCTGGGAGCAGTTCTTCTTCCTTCCGTCATTTGAACTCTCTTCCATTCTGGGATTGTGGCTTAGTGCTGTTATTCCATCCCGTATTCATACAGGTGAGGTCTCGTGTCCTTCTGGTCGTCTTGTCTTTTGCTCTTCCGAGCTGCTTGGTCTGCTGATTAGCTGCGCCGCCACAGCTTACCCCGTAGTCCATCACCCTGTTGCCGGCTCAGTGCTCTCGGGCACTTTCTATTGTTCTATCGCAGACCCACCTCCCCCTTGGGATACGGCTGTGGTATCTATTCTAAGTTAGGGAATCTGCTGCTAGATGTCTCTAGCAGATGTACGAGTTACTTACCTTCGGTAACGATGTATCTGGTAGCGAAGTTGTCTAGCCGCAGATTCCTTAACGCCCACCCATCCTCCCAATTCTGCAAGGACCTATCCAGGAGGGGTTCTCCACCTTGCCTCCTTTCAGTTGGCACTGGTCTTCATCCAGAGTTCTCAAATTGGTGCGACCCTCTCAGACTTTGCCTTCTGTGGCCGCCTCCCTCTGGGTGGCTTCTCTTCCTGTGGAGCAGTGCTTTTTGCTTTCGCCTTCAACAGGAATTCTTTTTTCCCTTTCTCTGCATTCCTCCACTCTGGTCCTTCCAGTGTGGGGTCTTCTCCTGTTCTTTTCCCTCCTTGTCTCCTCTGCAGTCGCATTTTTTGGGATCTATTAGGCTGTGCCTCGGCCCTTCGGTCTCTACAGGGGAATGCGCCATACCTTGTAATGTTACCTCACAGTGGATTATTGTTCTTCCTGTGCTCCGCCCTTGTTGGCCGGCACAGTTCTGCCTTGTAATGGCAGCCTTCCTGTTGTCTGTCAGGACATTCTTCCCTTCTTACTCAGCCTCTGGGGAGGGTTTACGCTTTGCGGGGTTGTTTCTCAGAGCGGTGCTCTGCCTTACTTCTTGGTTTTTTGGTTTACAGTGTCTGACACTGTCCTTTATGATGCTTTTTGCACCATCCGATTTCCTTGTTATTTACGGATTTTTCCTCCTTCTCACACTGTTCCCACACTTTCACAGTTTTTGTTGGTGGCTCCGCGTTGTACAGCAGCGGAAAAGTTCTGTGAAGAAAACTGATGTCAGTGCGCTGGGAAGGACTTATATGACCTCGCTGACATCACATCCGTGGCAGACGTCAGGGCGGGGTCATGTGGTGCCATCCACCGGTGTGCAGAGGTGCTGCTGCAAACATCTTCTGGATCCAGTCTGATGCCTGGGGATAATTCTAAGTTAAGGAATCTGTGGCTAGACAACGTCTCTACCAGATACATCATTATCGAAGGTAAGTTACTCGTACATCAACTCCCTTCTGAAGAAACCTTGTGCCGACCAGAAGGACCTCAGGAACTACAGACCCATGTCTCTACTCCCCTTCACAGCCAAAGTCATTGAGAAAGCCATCAACACCCAACTTTCAGTTTGTCAAAACGAGCAACATCCTGGACCTCTCCCAATTGGGCTTCAGAAGCAACCATAGTACTGAGACCACTCTCCTCGCCACTGCAGATGACATCCGCACCTTCTTGACCGATGCAAGACTGCAACCCTCATCCTCCTGGATCTCTCGGCTGCCTTCAACACCGTCTCCCACCACACCCTCTGTACAAGACTCTACAATGCCGGCATCCACAACAAAGCCCTAGAATGGATCCGATCCTTCCTCACCAGCCAAACAAACTGTTCAAATCAGAATCCACAGATTCAGCTGCGGAGTGCCTCAGGGATCCTCCCTGAGCCCCAACCTCTTCAACATCTACTTGGCCTCACTTGCAGCCATCGTCAGACCCCACAGACTCAACATAGTCTCCTACACCGACGGCACCCAGCTGATTCTCTCCCTCACAGATGAACCCACAGTTGCCAAGAGCAACTTCATGATAGGATTAAGGTACTCGTCACCTGGATTAAGGACAGCTGCCTCAAGCGTAACTCAGAGAAGACCGAAGTCCTCATCCTGGGCTCCTCTCCCTCCTCCTGGGATGACTCTTGGTGCCCAGCAGCACTCTGAATTCCCCCACTTCCACGGACCACACACAAAACCTCTGCATCATCCTCGCTCTCAATGAACTGACATATCAACTCTGTCTTGTCCTCCTGCTTCCACACGCTCCATCTCCTTCGTAAGATCTTCAAGTGGATCCCCACTGAGCCCAGGAAAAAGGTCACCCATGCGCTCGTCAGCAGCAGACTCAACTATGGTAATGCACTTTATGCCGGCACCACCCAGAAACTCCCCCAAAAAACTGCAGACCATCCAGAACGCCTGATCCAGAATCATCCTGAACATCCCATGCCACAACAACATCACTGGCCACGTGAGACCTTCACTGGCTACCTGGCAACACGAGAATCACCTTCAAGTGTCTCATGCAAGCCTACAAAGCCCTCCACAATGCCGAACCTGCATACCTCAACCACCTCTCTTGTTGTACACTTCCACCAGATAATCTGCCCCGTCCAAATGGCCCTGGACACCGTCATACAATCCACAAGACCACAGCAGGAGGAAGATCCTTCTCCTACCTTGGTGCGAAGACCTGAAACTCCCTGCCTCTGCACCTCAGGCAATCACCATCGCTGCCTCAATTCATGAAGGACCTCAAGTCCTGGCTCTTCAACTGAAACGCAGACTCAGGGCCCCAGTGCATAAAACAGATGCCAGAGATCTACCTGCATCGTAGCCTGTTCCACATGTACCTAATGCAACTCATGTCCTTACTGGAGAGAGGGGCTTATTGCGTATGTGCAGGGTTCGAAGGTCGTGGCTTCCAGTCCCAGTGGATTTAAGAGGCCAGGTAGGAGACTGCTGGCTCTCACCCTCATGAGCAGTGCCAAGAAGAAAAAATATCTCGAGCCGTCATCAACTCAGAAGGCAAAACTGTATCAATGCGAGATGCCCTTCTCCCTGTTCCTCTTCCTCCACCCTGCGTGCTGTGATACTGATCTGAAAGAGACATGTTAGTGATAGATTCCTTACCTTAGAATATTCCCAGGCGTCAGGCTGGATCCCAAAATGTTTTTCAGCTTAGCAGTACTTCTGTGCGCCAGTAGGTAGCGTCCTGCAGCTCCGCGTCCATCACTGGCGTCGTGGGCGCCGAGATGACATCACAGAGAGTACTTAGGCGCCACCCTCTGCTGACGTCAGTTCTTTCTTTTTCCGCGCCGAAAGCACAGATCCAGGTTGACCACGTACCTCGGTTGCTTTTTGACCACTTTTTTTAGGCTTTTTGTCTCCCTCTATTGTCTCCTGGTGCACGTAGGGATGCCCGGCTTTAAGTCCTGTGGGTCGTGCCACCGTAATATGTCGGTGGCTGACCCCCATGACATCTGCCTCTACTGCCTGGAGAATGACCATGACTCCTGGGATTTTCGGGACTGCCGGGCTATGGCCCCTAAGGCTTTGCGGGAGCGGCGCCGAAAGTTGCTGGAGGTCCAGCACTCCTCTCACAGTCGCTCCGGGTCTAGGGGCCTCTGACAGGACCGCTCGCCGGACCGGGCCGTCGCTCCTCGGACTCGAGGTCTTCACGTTCGAAATCCCTAAAGTGACGCCATAAGAAGAAGTCGAAGAAGCTTGTGCGCTCCGACGTCCCCCTGTCGCTCCCCGGAGGTGGGGGACTTGGGCTCTGCCCCTACGGCTCCTCTGGAGCCTGGGAATCCTGCGGCCTACCCGCTATACCCGGGTCCGTCGGCGACTCCCAAACAGCTGCAAGAGTTTCTTGCTGCCATGAACCGCCTGTTTAGGCTTCAGGCTCCCGCCGGCGCGCCAGCGGTCCCCGCGGTCCTGTGCCCAGATCCTATTGGCCTGGCGGCACCGCCTCTGGCACCAGCCCCTGACCCACTAGATCCAGCGCCCTCGGCTCCGGCACCACAAGGTGCAGCACCGCTGGCTCCGGCCCCGACGCTGCCCTTGGCTCTGGCCACAGGCGCCGCACTGGGTGCTTTTTATCCCACCCTTACCCCATTTTGTTCCGGCATGGGATCTACTTTGGGATGCAGCTCTGCTGCCTTTGATATGGTAGACCCTAAGCTGTTGCTAAACCGCCTGTCGGCAATCAGTGTCATCGGTACTGCATGGACCCTTTTAAAATCTTTTCTCACCGAAAGAGAACAATCGGTCAAACTTGGCTTGTATACATCTCAGTTGCTCTCCTTTCCTTGTGGAGTACCACAGGACTCTTCACTCAGCCCAACTCTATTCAATGTTTAGATTTCACCCCTTGCTAACCTCATTAAGCTTTTCTTTAACATCTTACACAGACGACATTCAGATCGTTGTATCTCTGACCAAGACAGATCAAGGAGTAAGCAACAGATTCCATGACTGCATGCACGCAGTTTCCACTTGGATGAGTAGGAACTGTCTTAAACTGAATGCAGAGCAAAGTGAGGTCATTTCCTTTGGAGCACAGTCCCACTTCGGGACACCTATATGTTGGCCAGCAGATTTAAGCAATATGCCCTCTGCCACCACCAAAGCTTGGAACATGGATGTTTTGATTGATCATAAACTGACCTACAATGACCATGTTAATGTCCTCTCTTCTTTGACGTTCTATACGTTAAGGATGTTAAAAACGATCTTCCACTTTATTCTGTCTCACAATCAAACAATCTTAATCTTATCACGTTATGTTATGTTATGTTATTGTTATTTGTTGTGCGCACAGCTACTCCAGCCAAGGAGCGTCCTGGCACATAGACAAGGAGGAACATAACACAACAGGAATAAGCAGAAAACTAGAAGGGACAGCTAAAACAGAAAGGTTTTTATTGCTTTCCGACAAGTCATGAGATCCTCCAGCAGGCGAATTTCAACCGGAAGGGAGTTCCGAGTTGATGCAGCTTTTACGCTGAAGGAGCGTCCCCCCATACGGCTGAGCCTAAATCTAGGTACTACAGCAAAGGCCTGGCCTTGGGAGCGGAGGGTGCTTGTGGGGACATAGAAAGAAAGAAAGCTGGACATGATTTCAGGGCCTATACCTCTCAAAATCTTAAAGGTCAGACAAAGGACCTTGAAGAGAATACGCTTCCTCTCTGGGAGCCAGCATAGGGAGCGAAGGACACTCGCCACCGGGCAAAATCTGGGCAGGCCGACAATCGCTCTGGCCGCAGCATTTTGTACCCGTTGCAGGTGAGTAAGCTCGGCCTGATTGGCCCCAACCAGGAGAGAGCTAGCGTAATCCAGGCGAGAGATGACAGTGGCCTGGATTACCAGCTGTCTGGTTGGGGCATCGAAGAATTTGAGTACAGGTCTTAAGCCTCTCAACAGACCAAAACAACAGGCAGCTGTTTTTTTAGTGTGTCCGACGAAGGGAAGACCCGCGTCCAGCCAGACTCCCAGATTTTTCAACTCCGTCACCGGAGTCGGGGTTGGTCCCAGCTCTGGCGGCCACCATTGGTCGCCCCAAAGTTCTACTCCCCTTCCGACAATCATCACCTCTGTCTTAGTGGCATTAAGCTGAAGACAGTTTCCCGTCAACCAGCTGGCCACCGCCTTCAGTCCATCCTGAAACCTGGGGGCATCTTGTTCCGCATCCCTGCTGAGAGTGACCGCCAGCTGTGTGTCGTCGGCATATGAGACCAGAGTTAGGCCCCACTGCCTGGCGACCTCAGCCAGCGGTCTCACGTACAGATTAAACAACGTGGGACTCAGCGTGGACCCCTGCGGAACCCCCATGGCCAGTGGCTGGAAGTTGGACTTGAAGGGAAGGATGGCAACACAGAAGGAACGATTGCAGAGGAAGGAGCGGAACCACTGCAGCGCCTGACCACCGACACCAATCTCCTCGAGCCGATGAAGGAGGATACTGTGAGAGACCGTGTCGAAGGCGGCGCTGAGGTCTAACAATATCAGCGCCGCCGTCTGACCAGCATCCAACACCGCACGGAGATGTTCTACCATCACAAGAAGAGTGGTCTCCGTGCTGTGCCCAGCACGGAAGCCATTTTGTGTGGGATCAAGGGCATTAGTCCGGACGAGATGTTCTGACAGGGCCAAGTTGACATGAGCCTCTGTTATCTTCGCCGGCCAGGGTAGCAGTGAGATGGGACGGTAACTTTCAGGCTTCGACGGGTCCAGGGAGGGCTTTTTTATGATCGGGGGCACCACCGCCTGCTTCCACTTAGTTGGAACTACACCCGACTCCAGGGAGAGGTTGACAAGGGAACACACAACAGAGCGTCCCATAAAGGCCTGATCTCTAAAAAGAGCAGGTCTTACTGGATCAGATGGAGAGCCAGATTTAACTTGCAAGGCAAGTTTGTCAAACCCCTCCGGAGAGAGAGGGGGAAATGTGAGCAGGGTAGTATGATGAGGTGTCCCATTAGAGCTTCCCAAGTCAATCCCTGTGCAGGGGAATGCCCGATAGATAGCTTGGACTTTTCCCAGAAAGTAAGAAGCAAGGGATTCACAATGGGAGGTGGAACTCACAGCCACAGAGGGAGTCCGCTTCGCCACAAGATCTTTCACGGCCTTGAAGATGGCCTTCGACGGGTTAGAGCTGTACGTTACCTCCAAATTGGATTACTGGAACGGTCTATTCCTTACAATCCTTTAGTATACTCTTAACAGGCTGCAAATCTTGCAAAATTCAGCAGCCATTATGAATTTATATTGTTTTACATTGTTTTCCAATCAGACAGAATTGCACTGTCAAGGCTCTCTGTATCCCTTACAAAGCACATATTTGAGAAGTAACAACCTAGGCAATTTGACGCATTGAATCACCTATAAATCAGAAAGTATATAGCAATGGACTACAGCTAGCTTAAAAATACGTTTTTATTAATCAATTAACACAAGTAAAAAAGGTTCATTTATATTAAAAAAGCAGTAAAAAATCCATAGGGTATAATTGACATTCACACATTAACAATTTACAAACAACAAAGCACTTCATGGCTCAGGCCTGGTCTATCTACAGCATAGTTTTAAGTGGTTAAAACCAGTTAGAACATTGTGTTCAGCTTCAGCTAAACTTATTGCTGTTTCCAGACTCCGACTGTCCACTTTGGGCAGCAGGAGTTTTTTCTGGGAACGGCAAAGGCCTGGAATGCCCTACCATCTGCAATCAAAAATGCCCCAAACTTGCTAATTTTTAGGAAATCGCTAAAGACCTGGCTTTTTAACACGGTTAATTCTATAGACATTTGTATTTGTGTTTCCGGTCCAGGGAAGACATGGCTTGGCAGTACGGGCTGGACTGTTCCCATGAGGCACAGGGTCAGACTGATTTGCATATAGCCATGTCTGAACTGGGGTGGCAGAGTGAGCTAAAGAATGATGATGGATTAAACCCAGATCCGTTGACTGGGGGTGAGTCTTGCATTGTTCAACACTCCATCCATCATCCCCTTTGGTATTGCTGTGTTGATTTGAGGCACCATGTGTTGGACAGCCGGGAGCTGGTGGTGTTAATTCTTTGCTCCGCTCTAGACATCTCGGAGATGCTTGGTCGTGCCATGGCTTCTTCGGTTGCACTTCGTCGCCATGCCTAGCTTCGGGACAGTGTGTTCCCGGAGAACATTCGGGAACGGCTGGTGGACCTTCCTTACGATGGCGCTCTTTTGTTCCACGCCCCTGCGGACTCAGCCATTCAGAAGTTTTTGGCGGGGCTTTGGCTTCCTCCTCCTCCCCATCCCCCTCAGTGACCTGTGAGTTGATCTGTTTTTTGGGAGGTGTTCTTCCGTTGGGGCGGGTCTCCCCATTTGTTTAGTGTGTGTGCTTCATGTGCATGCGAGTCCTCCTTGTTGGGACTGTGGTTCTGTTGGCTGCTGGCCGTCCCTTCTTGACGGTTTGTTTTTGCTTTGGGCTCTACACCATGCTGGTCCTGAGACTAGGCCTTCTGGTTTTATGCAGGTATTTTCTGTTGTCTTCTGCTGCGGAAGTTTTTCCTAAGAGGTTCCCATGTCTTTGGACGTAACATGCCCTATGTGGGGCAGTGGTAGCTGTTATATAGCTCTGTCATGCGCTGGGGAGCTATGGTCGCCTTCATGCCTCAGTTCTCCATGGCGTTACGGTATGTTGCAGATGCTATCCTCTTGCTGATGGCTTGGAATGGCTTGAGTTGCGCCCCTGGGTGTCCTTCTCTGGGGTCACTGCGCTGTTTGCCTGGTCTGGCCTGCTGTCTGCGGCCTGGCATCTTGGCTCTGTCTGGTTCCACTTCTTTTTGGGCCGTGTGTGCGAACTCCTCCCTGGAGTGTGTCCGGACCCTTCTTCGCCTTCCTGCTCTCCGTCTTCGGCTGGCATCTGGCTTGCCTTGAGTGCATCCTTCCGTGGTGCTCTCGGCGTCTGGCTGTGCTTGCCGGTGCCGACCTACTGTCTTTCTGCACCATTGTACCTTCTTGGCGCTTTAGTGGGTCAGTCATCCTTGCCTTGTCTGCTTCTTCCAGTGGGCCCTGCCTTCAGTTCTACCTCTCCTCCCTGGGGATGAGATGGTTCTTGTGTTCTTGTCCCTCTTTCGGGCACAGTCTGTCCCTGCAGAGCGTTGGCTGATTCTTCCTGGGTGACCTCGGGCTTCCCTGTCTGCTTCCGCCTGCTTATTGCTGGCAGCACCGTTCTGTCTGGTCTATTGCCTTCTGGCTGTGATAGGCTCGGCTGCCCCCTTCACTGTGTGTGTTCTCGGTGGGGGGCTTGCCTTTGCTCTTTCTCTTCTCCTTGGAGTTTCTGGGTTGCTCTTCTCCCTCGGTGCTCCTCTTATTGTCCTGGCCTTGGGTGGAGGTTCTGTTGCCTTTTATGGACGTGGGGTGCTTTAGCCTCCTTTCACCTTACACTCTTTTCCTCTGCTGAGTGAGGACGGGCGACCTCTTTTCTTGTCTTCTTGCATACCCTCTGGGGTCTGTGATCCTCTAAGTGTAGGTCTTCCCCCTTCCCTTGGGGGACGGGGCTCTTCGTCCTGTCCGTTTGAACCATCCCCTGTGGGACTCCGTTATGTCCAGGTGGGTGGGGTTCTCTTGCAGACCCTCCTCCCCTCTGGGTACGGCTAGGGTATCTATTCTTTGTTAAGGAATCTGCTGCTAGTAGTCTCTTTCAGATGTATGAGTTACTTAACTACGGTAACAATGTTTCCAGCCACTGCCTGGGGCAGACAAGGTGCTCCATGCATAGTCCGGTTCAAACCAGTTGCTGGGGCACTCCAGCCCCGCTCTGGCACGAAACTGGACAAAGGGAAAGGGGTGTAACCACCCCCTTTCCAGGTCCACCCATAGGAGGAACCTAGCAGGTAATCCAGCCCCTAAAATCAGTATAAAGATAGGAGCTGTATCTAGAGACTTTAGATTATCCTGGAATTAAACTCTGATACGAAACTCTTGGACCTACGACGTTCTATATCGACTAGAAGACTGAAGACATCTCCCTTGTGGTCAAGGAGTGACCACCCTGTGCATACAGGCACCACCAGTAACTTGCCGGGTTGCTTTGTCGATGCTCCTGCCGGAACCCGAAGACTCAGCGACTCAGGAACTGGACTTCCAGACTTCTCTGACTCCGATCCACATCCACATCCACAGCAAAGCTGAGACCCGTGGCGGACATGAGACGTGGAACCGGGCACCCTGGACTTCCTGCATTTTGCTAACAGCTCGACTCCCGAGGTACCCTCGCAGTTGTGCACTGGGATATGAGAAGCCCCAGAGCCGAGCGCCAATTGCACCAAAACTCAGACCTCCACATTCCACGAGTGCCGCGTGGGGCCTGCTCCTGCATTTCAGGTTGATGCGTCTTCCCGGTTGCTAGCCCGTTGGCTAGTTAGCCCTCTGAAGACTTCTTTTTGGATTTACACAGCTGGCCTGGTTGCTCTAAGCTTGCTCCAGCTTTCCTGCAAAGGAGAAGCTCCCCAGACCTTGCTGGTCTGACTCAAAACCAATCTTCACTTCCTGCATGGATTGCGTTTGCCAAGGCTTGTTGGGTCCAGTCCGGATACCGACACCTCAGTCAACTAGATCCTTCGTGGGACAGCTCGAATCCAGCTCCTGGTCGTCGTCGACTCCTCCTGGTCCTCGTGGCTGCAGAGACAAGCTTCACCTCTTCACCTGAAATCTCCTCGACATCGCCTGGTTCCTTCCTGGTCACTGGCTAGTGACCCACACTCTGTCCCCTCTGCTTTCAGGTTCTTCAGTTCTTCGATCCACCCTTTGATCTACCCAAACACTCTTCCTCTGGTCGCCTGCAGCACTTCTTCGCAGATCTCCATAGGAAACATCAACGAAACCCGACACCAAAAGACACCTATGCACTGGCTTCCCTGGGTGAGGTAACTCGAGTACTCTGGTACTCACGTGAGTATTGACTATCTAAGTGTCCTAGTCTAAAGTGGTTTTGTCGTAGTCCATCCGGAAGTGCCCTAAATCTATACCTTTGTAACTTTTACGTTCTCCATTCTAAGTCAATGGTAACTTGCGACTGTGTTTAGACACTGCACGCGTCTCCAAGGGTCTCCTACTTCCTAACCTTTGGTTGTCTAGTGTAGCCCCAGCGATTCCCTAGGCCTATTCACTATTTCTGAAGTGGTTCTTATTCCACTTACTTAGTATATGGTTTGTGAGGCCCTTAGGGCAAAACTGTATTTGTGCAACTTATTGTTTGCTAATTGAGTAACTTGTGATGTACTTCGATCTCTGAGCTCATAAAGAGTTCAGAGGGGTTGTGTTAGAAATAAATACGTATATATTTGATATATACCTTGTGTGGTGTCCTTTCATTTGGTATTCAAGGGATTATAATTGGTAAAACAGCTTGCTTCACATGCTCTCTGAAGTTTTAGCCTAAGACTGATGGTCCATGCTACCACTAGGATAGCTTGTCTATAAGGTTGACTTTACAACCACCATCAATAAGGGTTGTTTAGACTGGTGCAAGGTGCCCACTAGAATAGTGGACATCATGTGGCAGGCTAACTTCTTACACCAACCGTCTTGGGTATCCTCTGTAGGAAGGTAGATACCTGACTATGGTTACCCCCAACTTTTTTTGCCTGGTGTTTTGCTGGTTTTCCGACTTAGTTGACCTGGGGCCCTGCCAATCAGGACCCCAGGCCTACTGCTCTCTCTCTAAAATGGATTCCATGTACCTCAGGTACATTTCCAATTGGTACTGGGCTACCTTATCAGACCCTGTAACTCAGGGCATAGGTGTACCCAGGGCCTACCAGGGGCTGAAGCATGTATTATGCCACCCCTGGATGGCCATCTAAATCTGACACAACTGGCTGCACGACAGCTGGGGCAAGGTGGTGTAATCACCCTTTGCTTTAGATATAGTATACCTATATCTAACCCTAAAAATGGACACACAGATTCCTATCAGTCACTCCTATGGCAGGCCTTGACAATCCTGAAGGCAGAGTGCTTGGAATCGTGTGAAATGGTGCTCTGGCATGAGCTGAGCCCGTTTGCAGCTTGCGGAACCAAGTCCTAATAGCTGTTCCATGATAACGCATACCATATACTCTTAAGTGCATTATAATCCTCGCGGTTAAATGCTATCTGTGGTATTGCTTTATCAAAACATGTTGAGTAAGGTGTCATACGAATTGGAATACTAACCCCTCGCCAATTCTGGCGACGGGGTTAGCATTCCACCCTTCTAGAGGGACACGACATGTATGTAACTGTGAACCCCGGTTAAAGTTAACTGAAGCCTCAGCTCCACAAAATGGATGCTGCCACCACAGACACGAGTCTGACCTCCTGCTGCTGGGAGTCCTTCCAGCGAGGAGAGCTTGGACAAAGGGTTTCCTGTCAGGGACGGTGCTAGCACCATCCCAGACAGAGTTTTGTGTATCCTGGGTAGGCAGGGCTTTAAAGGAAGGTGACTGCAGAGTGGCACCCCGGTGCTCACTACGCATCTGCCGGCTAGAACCAGTTCCAGGGGCACACCAGCCCCTGGCCTGGGGAAAGTCCGGCATGGGAGAGGGGTGTAACCACCCCCCTTCCTGGTCCCACCCCTAGGGCAGGACCTAGTCGCGTACCCACCCCTTTCTTTAGGATAAAGGCAGGAGCGGGGACCCTTCCAAATTAGATCATCTTTGAATCAAGAAACTACTTTCTACGAATGGAACTCTCGACTTCTTCTCAAGATTTTTCCCTTGTGACTAAGGAGTAGTCACCCTGCATCCGCAGGCATCATCTAAGAACTCTGCGGTTTGCTGCACGTCCTTCCTCAGGAATCCGACCGACCAGCACGACGAGACCCGGCTTCCCTGGCACCTCTGACCTCTACCTACCTCTACAGCTAAGCTGAGAACCGTAGGTGCGAGGAGACCTTGAGGGACCGGCCATCATCAGAACTGCACGACTTCTATCCAGCACGACCGCCGAGGGACCCTCTGGTGAGTGCTTTGGAGTCCGAGAAGCCCCGACCCTGAGCAGCTCCAGCACCGAAGTCCAGCCTCCCAGCATCTCCACGATCTGCGTGGGGCCCTTCTGCTTTTTGCTGCTCACCGCGTTGTTTGGCTACTAGCCCGCTGGCTTGTGGCCTTCCTAACGATGCCCGACGATATCACCACTGCTGGTCTGGTTGCTCCAGACTGGCTTTTGCTCCCTTCCAAAAGAGGAGCACCCCGGACCCTCCTTGTCCACTCCAGACGCCATTTTGAGTCCACCGCGTGGGCTTGAATTTGCCAAGACTTGTTGCCCCAATCCTGGGTCCAGCGACGTCGACAGAATCATCCATCGTGGGACAGCTCGCACCTCCATCCTGGTCGCCGACAACGCCTCCTGGTCCGTGAGACTGCAGAGCCCAGTGTCGCCCACTCACCTAGTCGAGGTGACTACCATCCGGTGCCCTCCTGGTGCCACCTGACTACTGGCTAGTAGTCACGAACTTGGTCCCCTCTGCTTTCAGGTGTCATCCATCTTCGATCCAGGCTTGGATCACTCGAACAATCTTCACTGGTCGCCTGCCAGCAACTTCTTTCTTCAGGCTCCTGGTACGTCTACGAGGATTCCCGACGTCTTTTGAGACATATGCAGCTGCAGCCCCTGGGCTACGTAACTTCGGCATTTCGGTGCCCCAGCATAGCCTCACTATCCAAGGGTCAGGATCCACTGTCGTTTTCGATCTACCTTATCGGCTTCGCCCGAGAACACTAACTTTGTCTTTACTAGCTCCCATAGACTTTGTCCCGCATCCCGCGTGAGAGTGCACACTCTGCACCCGAGTCCCCTAGGCCTCCTACTAGTAATCTGAAGGTTCAGTAACGTTGTCCTAGCGATTCCAAAGCTTATTAGTCCAGTACTTACCTGCTAGTAATTTCGCATTCCACTTCCATAGTATATGGTTTTCCGTGCCCCTCGGGCATTTGTGTAAATTGTGCAACTTGAAGTATTTTTATAAGAGTTTTGTTCTGTGCTTAGTACCCTGTCCTCATAAATAGTACAGGGCTGTTGTGATCTAAATAAATACACTGTTTATTTTCATAACACTTGTGTGGTGTCCTTTCACTTGGTGTTCAAGGGGTATATGTGATGGTATAACAGCTGGCTTAACACGCCCTCTAGAGTTTAGCCCGAAGACTGCTCGTATCCACGCTACTAGGACAGCTGGCCTATAAGGATGACTTACAACCAATCATCAATAAGGGTTGTTTGGACTGATACATAGTGATCACTAGAATAGTGAGCACTGCATATCAGGCCAACTTCTCACATCCTCTCACAATAAACTTTTCTTTCATATCATTAGATCTTAGGTAAAAATCCAAAAGATTTGTCAAATTCCTTCGGAGTATAAGAAACTGTCCAAAGGTAATACTTTGCCTGAGTGCCCTAGGATGGAAACTATCGAAGTGGAGTAATATGTTTCCAGCTGTAGGTTCGACATATAAATTCACCTCCAAAAATTAATTGTTGTGTCATATCAGAATATCATGGAATTCTATCTGTTTGACTCTCGTGTGCTGTGAATTTCATAATCTGAAAGAAACATGTTAGTATTAGATTCCGTACCTTAGAATATCCCCAGGCGTCAGACTGGATGCGGATAGTTTTCGTCAGCCTGGATCCGGAAAGTTTTCGTCAGCAGTACCCCTGCGCATCGGTAGGCGTCGTCTGCGGCTCTGCGTCCGTCGTCGGCGTCGTGATCACCGGGATGACGTCGTCAGAGTACTTAGACGCCACCCTCGCGCGCTGACGTCAGTTCATCTTTTTTCTGCGCCAGCAAGCGCAGATCCGGGAAGAGCAGTACTCTAGTCATTTTTTGACTAACTTTTTTGATTGCTTTTCGAGTCGACCTTCGACTTGCGGTACCGTAGGGATGCCTGGTTTTAAACCTTGCGAGGCCTGTCACCGCCTGATGTCGGTGACCGACCCCCACCGTCTGTGCCTTTACTGCCTCGGGCCGACCATGATGACAAGTCGTGCCCCAACTGCCGGGCCTCGACCTCGAAGGCTAGACGGGAGCGGTCACGTAAGCTGCTCGAGATCCGGCAGTCCGCTCCGCGCTGCTCGATGAGGAAGTCGAGGGACCGGTCGCGGAGCCACAGTCAAAGCCGCTCGTCGAGTCACCACCACTCGTCGGGCTCCAAGTCCTCCGGTAAGTTGAAGCATTCGGAAAAAAAGTCGAAGGGGGCGTGGCTTGGACGGCAATGAGGAGAGTTGCCTAAGTCCAGGGCTCCGCTACACCCAGGACAAACATTGAGCCCACAACGCGTCTCCAGCCAGCCTAACGATCCCACAAGCAATCCATACGAAATCGGAATACCCGGAGAACAAAAAACACCAAACTTACAGGGTAAAAAACCAAGACAGTACGAACAAAACGAACTTAGAAAGAAACGCTCCGGCAGAAGGTGAAAGGACAATATGGCGACGCGGTAACATCAGATGTAACAGACAGCACAGCATCGGTACAGAGCCCGCAAAGAACAGCCACAGAGGGAAACACTCACCAAGAGGTCAGTGCACACAACCCTCCCCTCCACCCCCCGAGGGATGCAAACTGGCCGCCCACACCCCGAGGAAAATCACCGCACGGCGACCGCTACGGAGATCAGCCATTCTAAGGGGAGATACAGCCTTCGGGCACCGGAGGGGAGGTGAAAAAGTCAACACGCGACCAACCGGACCACAACAGCAGCCCAAAGGTCCGCGCACGTACAAACAGACTGTTCCGCCAAAAATCCAGCGTTTAGGAGGGAAACTGAAACCAACAGAGGGCGCCGCCATCTTGGACCAACCCTGATGGAAGACGGCCCCCCGTAGCTGTAGCTGAAGCAAACCAAAACCACCCAAGAACGGCGCCATCTTGCGCAGGTCAACAAGAGCTAGTGTGCGAAGGCAAACAAACAAATCGCATGGCACGAACTGGCAGGGAAGGCGATACCACACAGCGAGCCTAAGACAGCCTCACCCCCGGCGAATGTGGAGAGAAACAGAAACCATTCCAGAACTACGGCACCGGGGATCAATACAGGTAGCAGACGGCCCTCCGCAGCTGTAGCCGAGGCAGAACGAAACCGGAACCACCATGAACTGCCCCATCTTGCGCAGGTCACCAAAATCTAGCTGGCGTAGGCAAAAAAATAAATCGCATGGCATGGCAAGATCTGGCGCGAAAGACAACACCGCACAGCGAACCTAATACAGCCTCATACCCGGCGATTGCGGAAGGAAACTGAAACCATTACAGTGCGACGATTGTGGACCAACCCAGGTGGAAGGCGACCCTGCACAGCTCTAGCTGAGGCAGGACGAAATCGATGCCACCTAAGAACACCGCCATCTTACGCATACCATTAAGAGCCTAAGATCGCTTAGGCAAACCAATAGATCGCAAGGCACGTTCTAGAATGGAAGGGGATATCGCATAACCGTGCATACAGTGAGCGTGATCAGCGGCAACGCGAGCTTCCAGCAACGGAGGCACAGGACAAGACAAACACGAGGGGAAAGAAAAACAACACCCCAGCTCATAACAAAGACGAGGGTACCCATTACAGAACAAAGACTGAACTAAGGTGGCACAATAGCCACAACTGACGCTAAAGCGAGCCCAGAGCAGGCGGTGGCTAAATCACCTATAAGACACCACCAACTATCCGGATCAACGGAGAGGATAGATAAAGGACATACGTGAAAAGCCAAACCAACACAACTGCAAACGGAACCAACCACAGCCCCGACCACAAGGAGCGGTCCCACAATAACGCATACAACCAAAACCAGGGTACATGACCAGACACACACAAGGAGGAACAAAACTAGCACGCCAACCCCTAACTACAGCACAACGCAGGCTGCACCAACGAGGCTCATCGGCCACCACCTGTTGCACAGCGGGTCCACAGAAGGCGCGTCTAAAGGAAGAACAGACCCATAAGGCACCCTCGACCAACCACTCCAGCACACAAGTAGAATAATCCCAGGGCAAAGAAAAATGTCTGGCAATGATGGGAAACATCTAGTGAAGAAGACGAAACCAAAAGGAACACACGAATCTCCAATCAAACAAAAGGCAGACATAACCAGCACTCTGGAAAGTATTCTCAAAAACCTCGCGGAGGTACACGACCTGGCAAAAACGACAAAAAAAAACACGGACGCGATCCAGCTTGAACTGGCGGCGGTCAGAGCGGACATCCACACGGCCAACAGCAGACTTTCAGAGGTAGAACAGAGAGTCAGCGACATAGAGGACAAATCACAGCTCACTGGTAAGGCAATAGGCAACATAGCCAAAGCTACCACAGATCTCCGAAAAGAGGCGGCAGAATTCGAAGAAACAAGCAGAAAAGGCAACATAAGAATCCTGGGAATACCGGAGGATGAGGAAGACAAAGCAGGTTCATGTGTAACACTTCTTCAAGAACTTATTCCCAAACTGACCAACCTCAAGTTTGATGACCCATTCGAACTGGACAAAGCATACAGGGTGCCAGCCATAAAACACTCGAACAGAACAGGCCCAAGACCAATTATATTCAAACCTCTCCGCTCACACCAAACTGAAGCGATCTTCGGAGTAGCCAGGAGGAACCACTGTGAGAAGTTGGCCTGATATGTAGTGCTCACTATTCTAGTGATCACTGTGTATCATTCCAAACGACCCTTATTAATGATTGGTTGTAAGTCAACCTTATAGACCAGCTATCCTAGTAGCATGGACAAAAGCAGTCTTTAGGCTAAACTCTAGAGGGCGTGTTAAGCCGGCTGTTATACCATCACATATACCCCTTGAACACCAAGTGAAAGGACACCACACAAGTTGTTATGAAAATAAAAGGATATTTATTTATAACAAGTCTACCCTGATCTCTTTATGAGTCAGGGAGCTAAGCACACAACAAAACTCTTAAGAAAATACTTTAAGTTGCACAAATTACACAAATGCCAGAGGGGCACGGAAAACCATATACTATTATTATTATTATTATTATTATTATTGGGACATTTGTAGAGCGCTGCGTTACGCACACCGGCGTGTCCACGCGCTGAAAGTGGGAGAGGCAGCTAGCAGGGGACACAGAAACTGAGCGGACAATTATTTAGTGTAGAGAAATGTTTTAAGTTTCGCTCGGAACCTAGCCTCCTCCGGTTCCAGGCGCAAATCCGCTGGCAGTTTGTTCCAGTTAGTTGCCGCTAGGCATCTAAAGGACCTACCTCCCATGCGGGCTTTCTTGATTCTCGGGATCCTCAGTAGGCCGCCCCCTGTGGATCTAAGCGCACGTGTTGGTTTGTACACTTCGATCAATTTAGTCAGAGGGTCGGGTGCCCTGCCATTCAAGATGCGATGACAGGTGCAGAGGGCTTTGTATTCCACCCTTCTCCTCACAGGGAGCCAGTGTAGCTGCTGGAGGGCCGCCTTAGAAGGCGCCCTTTTGGGCAGTCTGAGGATCAAACGCGCTGCCGCATTCTGCAGCACTTGCAGGCGAGCCATGCTTTTTTCTGGAGCCCCCAGGTACAGCAGGTTCCCATAGTCCGACCTAGCTGTCACCAGTGCATGAACCAGGGTTTGACGGGCTTCAATCGGGAGTAAGTCAAGGACTTTCCTCAACTTCTTCAGAATCCCGAAACAGACTCCCACCACCCGATTTATCTGGGGGCCAAAAGTAAGACCCGCATCAAACCACACCCCCAGATTGCGTGCCTCTTGGCAGGGGGTTGGGGTTGGTCCAAGGCTGGCTGGCCACCATGCCGACGACCAGGCAGACTGGGCTCTCCCCACCACCAGCACCTCTGTCTTGCTGCCGTTCAGCTTCAAGCAATTGATGGCCATCCATTCGGCAAGATCTTTCATGCACGAACGGAAGCCATCGGCAGCAAGACAGGGCGCGTGCGATAGGGAGATCACCAGCTGCGTATCGTCGGCGTAAGAGACCAGTTGGAGGCCATGGCTCTCCACAATCGAGGCAACAGGCGCGACATACATATTAAAGAGGGTTGGGCTCAATGACGAGCCCTGCGGCACGCCTTGGCCCAGAGGCACCCCCTTTGAATAGCAGTCTCCTTGCCTGACTCGAAAGCTTCTCTCATTGAGGAAATCTTGGATCCATCTCAGCGCGGTGCAAGAGATGCCACCTCTGTTCAGACACTGTAGCAAGATGTTATGCGCTACAGTGTCGAACGCCGCACTGAGGTGCAACAGGATCAAGGCCATAGTTTGGCCTGCATCCACACCCTCTCTCAGATGTTCCGTAGCCATAAGAAGGGCGGACTCGGTAGAGTGTTGTGGCCTAAAGCCAAACTGCGTCGCATGGAGCAGTCCCCTCTCTTCCACGTGCTTCATAATCTGGGTATTAACCACCTTTTCCGCCACTTTGGACAGAAAAGGCAGGAGGGAGATGGGCCTCAGATTCTCTAGTACCTCGAAGCCCAAGTGGGGTTTCTTCCGGAGCGGGAGCACCACCGCCTGTTTCCACCCCTCAGGCAGCTTTCCTGATCCAAAAGAGACGTCGAGGACGTGCCTTATATAAGGCTCCAGGACTTCCAGACTATCTGCCAAGCGTTTTGGCGACACCGGGTCCCACGGGGACCCTGATTTGACAGAGCGGCACACCACTACTAATTCCTCGAGAGGAGGGGTGCAGAAGTATGTAATATGCCCTGCCGTCTCCGTGTCCCCCAATGCTTCCTCAAGGTCAGACCCTGTCGGCGGATTAGGGAAAGTCGAGTAGATCTTCTCTACTTTAGCGGAGAAATATTCGGCAATCCGGTCACATGACTCCGTTGAGCAACTCTCCGGCTCTGTAGGTGCATTTACCGAGGTCAAGGATTTATAGATGCCGAAGAGTTCTTTGGCGGAATTTTCCGCCCCCTGGATTTGTCCAGCATAGTAGGCTGCCTTAGACTTTTTTATCAGCCTATGGTGAAGGCGCCTTTTTTCCAGAAACAATTCCTTGGCCTTATTATCATAAGACACCCTCCAGACTTTTTCTGCCCGCCTACAGTCCGCCTTTGTTAGCCTCAGCTCAGCACTGAACCATGGGGCTGAACGATCTTTCCGAGCACATGTAGATGTGCGGCAGAGTGGGGCTGTCTGGTCAAGCGCTTCAGTGAATGCGAAATACTAGCAGGTAAGTAACAAGATCCAGAGGCTTCAGGATCGCTAGGACTACACTACTGAACCTTCAGGTTAGGAGCAGGAGGCCTAGGGAGATCGGGTGCAGAGTGTACACTCTCACGCGGGATGCTGGACAAAGTCTATGGATGCTAGATTTCGTAAAGTTAGTGTTATCGGACAAATCCGACTAGCTAGGCTGAAAACGAAAAAGGATCTGGACACTTAGATAGTGAACCTACGTTGGAGCACCGAAATGCTCAAGTTACCTAGCCCAGGGGCTGCGGCTGCATATTGTTCAAAAGACGTCGGGAATCCTCGTTACAGTCTATGGAGCCTGAAAGAAGAAGTTGCTGGCAGGCGACCAGTGATGATGTCCGGAGTGATCCAAGCCTGGATCGAAGATGGAGACGACCTGAAAGCAGAGGGGACTCAGTTCTTAACCACTAGCCAGTGATTAGGTGGGCACCAGGATGGCACCGGATGAAGTCACCTCGACCAGGTGAGTGGGCGACGCTGGGCTCTGCAGTCTCTCGGACCAGGAGGCGTTGTCGGCGACCAGGATGGAGGTGCGAGCTGTCCCACGAAGGTGTCAGCTGTCGGCGATGCTGGACCCATGATTGGGGCAACAAACCTTGGCAAAGGCAAGCCCACGCGGTGGACTCAAGATGGCGTCTGGAGTGGACCAGGAGGGTCCGGGGTGCTCCTCTCTTGGAAGGGAGCAAGGGCCAGTCTGGAGCAACCGGACCAGCGATGGAAGTGTTGTGGTTCGTCGTCAGGAGGGCCACAAGCCAGCAGGCAACTAGCCGGACAACGCGGTGAGCAGCAAAGAGCAGAAGGGCCCCACGCAGTTCTCGTGGATGCTGGGGGGCTGGACTTCGGTGCTGGAGCTGCTCAGGGTTAGGGCTTCTCAAACCCCAAAGCACTCACTCGAGGATCCCTCGGCGGTCGTGCTGGATAAGCGTCGTGCAGTTTTGAAGATGGCCGGTCCCTTAAGGTCTCGTCACACCCACGAATCTCAGCTGGGCTGATGATGCAGGTAGAGGTCAGAGGTGCCAGGGAATCCGGGTGTCGTCGAGCTGGGCAGTCTTGATCCGGAGGATGTACTTACAGCAAACCGCATGCGCTTAGATGGTGCCCGCCGGTGCAGGGTGGCTACTCCTTAGCCACAAGGGAGAGTCTTCGGAAAGGTTCAAGAGTTCATTCGTGGAAAGTCATCAAGATTCAGAATTATCTAATTTGGGAAGGGGGCCCGCTCCTACCTTTATACTAAAGAAAGGGGCTGGCACGTGACTAGGTCCTGCCCATGGGTGGGACCAGGAAGGGGGTGGTTACACCCCTCTCCCTTGTCCGGACTTTCCCCAGCTCAGGGGCTGGTGTGCCCCTGGAACTGGTTCAAACCGGTAGATGCATAGTGAGCACCGGGGTGCCACTTGCAGTCACCTTCCTTCTCAGCCCTGCCTACCTGGGATACACAAAACCCTGTCTGGGATGGTGCTAGCACCGCCCCTGACAGGAAACCCTTTGTCCAAGCTCTCCTCGCTGGAAGGACTCCCAGCAGCAGGAGGTCAGACTTGTGTCTGTGGTGGCAGCATCCATTTTGTGATGCTGAGGCTCGAGTTAACTTTAACCGGGGTTCACAGTTAAATACATGTCGTGTACCTCTAGAAGGGTGGAATGCTAACCCCGTCGCCAGAATTGGCGAGGGGTTAGTATTCCAATTCGTATGACACCTTACTCGACATGTTTTGATAAAGCGATACCAAAGATAGCAAATAACCGCGAGGATTATAATGCACTTAAGAGTATATGGTATGCGTTATCATGGAACAGCTATTAGGACTTGGTTCCGCAAGCTGCAAACGGGCTCAGCTCATGCCAGAGCACCATCTCACATAATTCCAAGCACTCTGCCTCCAGGATTGTTAAGGCCTGCCATAGGAGTGACTGATAGGAATACATGTGTCCATTTTAGGGTTAGATATAGGAATACTATATCTAAAGCAAATGGTGATTACACCACCTTGCCCCAGCTGTCGTGCAGCCAGTTGTGTCAGATTTAGATGGCCAGCCAGGGGTGGCATAATACATGCTGCAGCCCCTGGTAGGCCCTGGGTACACCTATGCCCTGGGTACAGGGACTGATAAGGTGGCCCAGTACCAATTGGTAAATGCACCTAAGGTACACGTGTCAATTTAGAGAGAGAACAGCTAGGCTGTGGGTCTGATTAGCAGGCCCACAGCCCGGGAAAGTCGTAAACCAGTGAAGCAAAAAGCAAAAATCTGGGGTGATCATAGGATTGCAGACCCTACTCTCCTAAATGACCCCCCCCCCCCCCCAAACTTTGGGACGATAAACTAACCTTGACCAGGTGAGTCTTCTTGCTCTAAGTGGAAATACCTGGAGAGCCCATCTGCATTGCCATGATCAGTGCCAGGTCTATGCTCCACTGTAAAATCCATCCCCTGTAGGGAAATGGACCACCTAAGTAGTTTGGGGTTTTCACCCTTCATCTGATTTAGCCACAAGAGGGGCTTATGGTCGGTCTGAATCTTGAAATGAGTGCCAAACAAGTATGGCCTCAGTTTCTTCAGGGCCCAAACCACAGCAAAGGCCTCCCTCTCAATAGCTGACCAATTTTTCTCTCTGGGGGTCAGCCTTCTGCTAATGAAAGCAATGGGCTGGTCATGACCATCAAAATTCAGCTGAGATAGAACAGCTCCCACAACCAACTCAGAAGCATCTGTTTGGACAATGAATGTTTTGGAGTAGTCTGGACTCTTTAGGATAGGTGCTGTGCACATGGCCTGCTTTAGGTCATCGAATGCTTTTTGACAGCTTGCTGTCCACTGAACTTTCTTTGGCATCTTTTTACTTGTCAGGTCATTAAGTGGAGTCACAATTGATCCATAATTTCTGACAAATTTCCTGTAATAACCAGTCAGGCCCAAGAAAGCTCAAACCTGAGTCTGGGTGGTTGGAGGAGCCCAGTCCTTGATGGCCTGTATCTTGCTCTCCAATGGCTGAACCTGGCCTCCACCTACAAGGTGGCCCAGGTAAACAACCTGTGTCTGCCCTATCTGGCACTTTGTGGCCTCGATAGTGAGACCTGCTTTCTGCAGTGCCTCTAACACTTTCCTCAGGTGGACCAGGTGATCCTCCCAGGTGGAACTAAAGACAGCTATATCATCAATATATGCTGCACAGAAGTCATCCAGCCCAGTGAGAACTTGAATCACCAGCCTTTGGAAGGTGGCAGGGGCATTTTTCAAACCAAAGGGCATTACCACAAACTGATAATGCCCACCAGGGGTAGAAAATGCTGTCTTGGGCTTGGCTTCTTCAGCTAACCTGATTTGCCAATACCCAGCTGTCAGGTCAAATGTGCTTAGGTAGTTGGCAGAAGCCAATCTATCTATAAGTTCATCTGCCCTTGGTATTGGGTGGGCATCAGTCTTAGTGACTGCATTGAGGCCTCTGTAGTCTACGCAAAACCTCATCTCTTTCTTACCACCCTGGGTGTGAGGCTTTGGCACTAGAACTACTGGACCAGCCCAAGGGCTATCTGAGGGCTCAATGACTCCCATCTCCAACATTTTCTGCACTTCTGTCTTAATGCAGTCTCTGACATGATCAGGCTGTCTGTAGATTTTACTCTTAACTGGCAGACTGTCCCCAGTGTCAACCTCATGGGTACACCAATTGGTTTGACTGGGTGTCAGAGAGAACATATGTCTAAAGGATTGAAGAACTTGTTTGCAATCCTTTTGCTGATGCTCCGAGAGGCTGCCACAAAAGACAACACCATCTACTGACCCATCATCCGGGTTCTGAGTGAGCAGGTCTGGGAGAGGGTCACTCTCCTCCTCCTGTCCCTCATCTATGGCCATGAGCAAACTCATGTCCTTCCTGTCAAGTCAAGTCAAGTCAAGTCAAAGATTTATATAGCGCGCTACATACCCGGAGGGTCTCAAGGCGCTTGAAGAAGGGTGGAGAATTACTTGTCGAATATCCAAGTTTTAAGTTGCTTTCTGAATGCTAGGTGGTTCTGAGTGAGACGAAGGTGAGTGGGGAGTGGGTTCCAGGTTTTAGCTGCGAGGTAGGAGAAGGATCTACCTCCCATGGTGGTTTTATTGATGCGAGGTACGGTAGCAAGCGCTTGGTTGGAGGAACGTAGGTTGCGGGAGGGGGTGTAGAAGGAAAGTCGTGTGTTGAGGCATTCGGGTCCAAGTTCGTAAAGTGCTTTGTGTGCGTGGGTTAGGAGGCGGAAAGTAATCCTCTTATTGACGGGGAGCCAGTGGAGGTTTTTCAGGTGATTAGAGATGTGGTCTTTACGTGGGATGTCTAGTATGAGTCTGGCTGATGCGTTCTGGATGCGTTGGAGTTTTTTCTGGAGTTTTGCAGTGATACCTGCGTATAGGGTGTTTCCGTAGTCCAGGCGGCTGGTGACCAGTGCATGGGTGACCGTTTTTCTGGTTTCGGTGGGGATCCAGCGAAATGTTTTTTTGAGCATGCGAAGAATGTTGAAGCAAGATGATGAAACGGCGTTGACTTGTCTGTTCATAGAGAGTGAGGAGTCCAGGATGACACCCAGGTTCCGTGCGTGGTCCGTCGGGATGGGTGCTTTTCCAAGGGCCTCTGGCCACCAAGAGTCATCCCAGGCGGAGGGGGAGGTACCTAAGATAAGGACTTCTGTTTTGTCTGAGTTAAGTTTCAGACGGCTGTGCTTCATCCACTCGGCTACATCTTTCATTCCTTCATGTAGGTTGGTTTTGGCGGTGTTAGGGTCTTTGGTGAGTGATAGGATCAGTTGAGTGTCATCAGCGTAGGAGATGATGTTGAGGTTGTGTTGGTGTGCGATGGCCGCGAGGGGTCTCATGTATACGTTGAAGAGGGTGGGACTGAGTGAGGACCCTTGTGGTACGCCGCAGATGACTTCAGTGGCCTCTGAGTGGAATGGTGGGAGGCGGACTCTCTGGGTTCTTCCGGTGAGGTGATCCATTCCAGTGCTATTCCTTGGATTCCGATGTTTCTGAGGCGCTGTAGAAGGGTGCTATGGCAGACTGTGTCGAAGGCTGCGGAGAGGTCGAGGAGGATGAGGGCGACTGTGTCTCCATTGTCCAGTAGAGTTCGAATGTCGTCTGTTGCTGCGATGAGTGCGGTCTCAGTGCTGTGTTTAGCTCGGAAGCCAGACTGTGAGGAGTCGAGGGATTTGTTGGTTTCGAGGAAGGCGGCGAGCTGGTTGTTGACAGCTTTCTCGATGACTTTGGCCGGGAATGGGAGGAGCGAGATGGGGCTGTAGTTTTTGAGTTCGGTGGGGTCAACTGTGGGTTTTTTCAGAAGGGCGCTGAGTTCGGCGTGTTTCCAGCTTTCTGGGAAGGTGCCGGATTTGAGGGAGCAGTTGATGACGTCTCGGAGGTGTGGTGCTATGATGGAGTCTGCTTTGTTGAAGATGTGGTGAGGGCAAGGGTCTGTGGGGGATCCTGAATGGATGGAGTTCATCAGGCGGATGGTGTCCTCAGTGGAGATTGGGTTCCAGTCATTAAGGATGTTCGAGGGGGGTGAGGGTCCTGCAGAAGGTTGGGTGGGTTGGTCTCCGGGTCGGTTGTCGAAGCTGTTGTGGATGTCTGCGATTTTGTTGTGGAAGAACGAAGCTAGGGAGTCGCAGAGGGCTTGAGAGGGGGTGATGTCGTTGGAGTTGGCTGAGGGGTTGGTAAATTCTTTGACGATGTTGAATAATTCCTTGCTGTTGTGGGCGTTGTTGTCTAGTCGGTCTTTGAATGCGGCTTTCTTGGCAGATCGGATTAGTTGGTGGTGTATGCGGGTGGCGTTTTTGAAGGCGTCCCTGGTGCTGGTGTTTGGGTCTTTTTTCCAGGCCTTCTCGAGGGAGCGACAGAGTTTCTTTGATTTCTTAAGATCATCGTTGAACCAGGAGGCGTTTTTGCTGCCTAGTTTGGTTTGACGTTTTTTCAGCGGTGCTAGGATGTCGGCGCTGTTGGATAGCCATTGGGTGAGGTTAATTGCTGCTTGGTCGGGGTTTGAGGAGTGGGCAGGGGGTTTTGAAGAAGCGATGAGGAGATCTGGTCGATGGTGACTTTGTTCCAGTTTCTTCGCAGAGTAGGTTGAGGATGGTTGTGAGTTGTGGTCTTATTGTAGGTAAAGTGTACGCAGCTGTGGTCCATCCAATGGAGAATAGTGGTGTGACTGAAGGAGACCTGTTTGCTGGAGGTGAAGATAGGGTCGAGTGTGTGACCTGCGATGTGGGTGGGCGTAGTGACAAGTTGTTTGAGTCCAAGGTTGGCGGGATTGTCCAGAAGGGAGGTGGCGTTGCTGTCATTGCTCTTTTCCAGGTGAAAGTTGAGGTCTCCCAGTAGAATGTATTCCTCGGAGAGGAGGGCGTGTGGGGTGATAAAGTCAGTGATAACGTCGCTGAATTGTGCGCGGGGTCCTGGAGGTCGGTAGAGGAGTGTGCCTCTGAGTGTGGTCTTGGGGTCGGTGTGGATCTGGAAGTGAAGGTGTTCGGCGCTTGCAAGGTTGACGTCTGAGCTGGTTGAGATGCGGATGGAGTTTGAGCCTGTTCACATGGAGCACCCTGAGGGGGCTCCTGGGAGTTCCAAGGTCCACCAGGTAGGTGACCTCTCCCTTTTGCTCAATGATTGTGTGGGGCCCAGACCATTTGTCTTTGAGTGCTGCTGGGGCCACTGGCTCCAGCACCCACACCTTCTGTCCAGGCTTGCACACAGTCAGGACAGCCTTTTGGTCATGCCAAGCTTTTTGGAGTTCTAGGCTTGCCTCAAGGTTTTTAGATGCCTTTTCCATATACTCAGCAATTCTGGAGCGGAGACCAAGTACATAGTCCACAATGTTGGTTGCAGGCTTTTTGAGAGGTCTCTCCCATCCTTCCTTCACCCAACAAAGGGGTCCTCTCACAGGATGCCCATACAAAAGTTCAAAAGGGCTGTAGCCAACCCCCTTCTGTGGGACTTCTCTGTAAGCAAACAAAAGGCAGGGTATCAGGACATCCCATCTACGCCTGAGCTTTTCAGGTAGTCCATGAATCATCCCTTTGAGGGTCCTGTTGAATCTCTCAACAAGCCCATTGCACTGTGGATGATAGGGTGTGGTGAACTTGTAGTTGACACCACATTCCTTCCACATTGCAGTCAGATATCCTGACATGAAGTTTGCACCTCTGTCAGAGACAACCTCCTTAGGGAAGCCCACTCTGGAGAACACTCCAACTAGGGCTCTTGCCACAACAGGTGCTGTAGTGGTCCTAAGGGGAATAGCTTCAGGATACCTGGTGGCATGGTCCACCACCACCAGTATAAACTTGTGCCCTGATGCTGTCTGGGGTTCCATTGGACCAACAATGTCAATCCCCACTCTTTCAAAGGGTACCCCCACCACAGGTAGTGGTATAAGGGGGGCCTTTGTTGTGCCACCTGACTTACCACTGGCTTGGCAAGTGACACAGGAGCGACAAAACTCCTTGGTATCTTCATTCATGTGAGGCCAGTGAAAGTGTGAGACAAGTCTGTCCCAATTCTTATTCTGGCCTAAGTGTCCTGCAAGGGGAATCTCATGGGCCAAAGTAAGAAGGAAACCTCTCTGTGACAAGGGGATGACCAGCCTCCTGGTTGCACCAGGTTTAGGGTCTCTTGCTTCAAAGTACAGGAGTCCATCATCCCAGTATACCCTGTGGGCACCTGTGGCGTTCCCTGCAGCCTCATGAGCAGCCTGCTGTCTTAGGGGTTCAAGTGAAGGGCAGTCTAACTGTGCCTTCCCCAGGTCTTCCCTGGAGGGTCCCCCTGTACCCAGAAACTCAACCTGATCAGGTTCAAGTTCTTTAGGCTCAGTTTCCCTCAGTTCTTTGAGGTCAGCCTCCTCTGAGACTTGATCCACAACCTGGGGCAAGGGGGAAGGCAATGCCTTAACCCTACTGCTCCTTTTCTTGGAAGATGTCTGGTCCATTGTTCCAGGATCCAGCACCTGTTCAGTGGGGCATCTTTTGGCCTGTGACCTAGTCACAGCAAGGACATGTGCTGGCAAGCCTAACATTTCCATGTGAGTCCTCAGCTCCACTTCTGACCATAGTGATGTTTCCAAATCATTGCCCAACAAACATTCTACTGGGAGGTCTGAACTAACCACAGCTTTCTTTTGGCCACTTACCCCTCCCCAGGAGAAATCAACAATTGCCATACTATGGTGGGTAGCGACATTGCTGGCTTTGGTCACTAGGTAGTCTGTACCTAGCATGATCTGTCCAGGGTCCACAAAGTTAGGTGTCACCATTGTGACATTGGCACAAGTGTCCCTGTAGGCCTGAGCCATTTTTCCATTAATAAAATGTGTCTGCCTGTATTTGCCCAAAGTATTGGGACTTGCATAAGGGGATATATCCACATCCCCTGTACAGACAAGGACAGCCTGAGTGAGTGTGCCAACTAGGTTGTCATACCCCTCCGATCCCAAGGTTAACCCAACTAATCCCTTGGGAGGTGCACTACCACTACTGACTGTACTTGGGGGTGCAGGTGCCTTAGGGGCTGTAGTGGTAGGAGTTTGCCCTCCTTTCTTGGTGCACTCACTAAACCAGTGAGTTTTACTTTTACATTATTGGCACCACCTTTTTGACTGGCCTTCTTGAGTCTTCTTTTTCTGCTGTGAAGCCTGACCCCCACCCTCTTTGGTTTGTTGGGGACCTGTCGAAGACTTCTGGTCATTTTGTTCACTCTTATTACTACCCTTTTGGTCTGCTTTCTTCTGACCACCCTGGTTCTGAGTCTGGTTCTGCTTGACCCTTGTTCTGACCCATCTGTCTGCCTTCTTTCCCAATTCTTGGGGAGAGATCAGATCCGAATCAACAAGGTGCTGATGCAACAACTGGTTCTGACAATTATTTAAAATCTGTTCTCTCATGATCAGATTGTACAACCCTGTGTAATCAGTGTAGGAGAGTAGGGTCTGCAATCCTATGTTCACCCCAGATTTTTGCTTTTTGCTTCTCTGGTTTACGACTTTCCCTGGCTGTGGGCCTGCTAATCAGACCCACAGCCTAGCTGTTCTCTCTCTAAATTGACACGTGTACCTTAGGTGCATTTACCAATTGGTACTGGGCCAGGGCATATGTGTACCCAGGGCCTACCAGGGGCTGCAGCATGTATTATGCCACCCCTGGCTGGCCATCTAAATCTGACACAACTGGCTGCACGACAGCTGGGGCAAGGTGGTGTAAACACCCTTTGCTTTAGATATAGTTTTCCTATATCTAACCCTAAAATGGACACATGTATTCCTATCAGTCACTCCTGTGGCAGGCCTTAACAATCCTGTTACAATCCTGAAGGCAGAGTGCTTGGAATTATGTGAGATGGTGCTCTGGCATGAGCTGAGCCCGTTTGCAGCTTGCGGAACCAAGTCCTAATAGCTGTTCCATGATAACGCGTACCATATACTCTTAAGTGCATTATAATCCTCGCGGTTATTTGCTATCTTTGGTATCGCTTTATCAAAACATGTCGAGTAAGGTGTCATACGAATTGGAATACTAACCCCTCGCCAATTCTGGCGACGGGGTTAGCATTCCACCCTTCTAGAGGGACACGACATGTATGTAACTGTGAACCCCGGTTAAAGTTAACTCGAGCCTCAGCATCACAAAATGGATGCTGCCACCACAGACACAAGTCTGACCTCCTGCTGCTGGGAGTCCTTCCAGCGAGGAGAACTTGGACAAAGGGTTTCCTGTCAGGGGCGGTGCTAGCACCATCCCCGACAGGGTTTTGTGTATCCCAGGTAGGCAGGGCTGAGAAGGAAGGTGACTGCAAGTGGCACCCCGGTGCTCACTATGCATCTGCCGGTTTGAACCAGTTCCAGGGGCACACCAGCCCCTGAGCTTGGGAAAGTACGGACAAGGGAGAGGGGTGTAACCACCCCCCTCCTGGTCCCACCCATGGGCAGGACCTAGTCGCGTGCCAGCCCCTTTCTTTAGTATAAAGGTAGGAGCGGGCCCCCTTCCCAAATTAGATAATTCTGAATCTTGATGACTTTCCATGAAAGAACTCTTGAACCTTTCTGAAGGCTCTCCCTTGTGGCTAAGGAGTAGCCACCCTGCACCAGCGGGCACCATCTAAGCGCATGCGGTTTGCTGTAAGTCCATCTTCCGGATCAAGACTGCCCAGCTCGACGAGACCCGGATTCCCTGGCACCTCTGACCTCTTCCTGCATCATCAGCCCAGCTGAGATTCGTGGGTGTGACGAGACCTGAAGGGACCGGCCATCTTCAAAACTGCACGACTCTTATCCAGCACGACCGCCGAGGGATCCTCGAGTGAGTGCTTTGGGGTTTGAGAAGCCCTAACCCTGAGCAGCTCCAGCACCGAAGTCCAGCCCCCCAGCATCCACGAGAACTGCATGGGGCCCTTCTGCTCTTTGCTGCTCACCGCGTTGTCCGGCTACTTGCCTGCTGGCTTGTGGCCCTCCTGACGACGAACCACGACACTTCCATCGCTGGTCTGGTTGCTCCAGACTGGCCCTTGCTCCCTTCCAAGAGAGGAGTACCCTGGACCCTCCTGGTCCACTCCAGACGCCATCTTGAGTCCACCGCGTGGGCTTGCCTTTGCCAAGGTTTGTTGCCCCAATCCTGGGTCCAGCATCGCCGACAGCAGACACCTTCGTGGGACAGCTCGCACCTCCATCCTGGTCGCCGACAACGCCTACTGGTCCGAGAGACTGCAGAGCCCAGCGTCGCCCACTCACCTGGTCGAGGTGACTTCATCCGGTGCCATCCTGGTGCCCATCTGATCACTGGCTAGTGATTAAGAACTGAGTCCCCTCTGCTTTCAGGTCGTCTCCATCATCGATCCAGGCTTGGATCTCATCGAACTTAATCACTGGTCGCCTGCCAGCAACTTCTTCTTTCAGGCTCCATTGACTGTAACGAGGATTCCCGACGTCTTTTGAACCCTATGCAGCCGCAGCCCCTGGGCTAGGTAACTTGAGCATTTCGGTGCTCCAACATAGGTTCACTATCTAAGTGTCCAGATGCTTTTTCGTTTTCAGCCTATCTAGTCGGATTCGTCCGATAACACTAACTTTACGATTACTAGCATCCATAGACTTTGTCCCGCATCCCGCGTGAGAGTGCACACTCTGCACCCGATCTCCCTAGGCCTCCTGCTCCTAACCTTAGGGTTCTGTAGTGTAGTCCTAGCGATCCTGAAGCCTCTGGATCTTGTTACTTACATGCTAGTATTTCGCATCGGGCTCTGAAGTCTGGATCCTCGAGGGAAGATGCCAAAGTGAAGCCGCTGGACGCTGATGGTGCCTGCTTGTGCAAGGTGGACACTCCTTGCCCACAAGGGAGATTTCTTCAGTCTTCTTTGTAGAAAGTCGAAGTCAAGAGTTTCTTCTTGCAGAATTTCAGTTCAGGATTAATCTGATTTGGAATGGGACCAGCTCCTACCTTTACCCTGCTAAAGGGGGCTGTACTATCACTATGTCCCTCCTATGGGTGGGACCAGGAAGGGGGGTGGTTACACCCCCTATCTTTTGTCTGGTGTCACGCCAGAGCTGGGGCTGGAGTGCCCCAGCAACTGGTTTGAACCGGTGTATGCACAGGGCACCTTGTGTGCCCCAGGCATGTCTCATTCCTTTCAGCCCGGTCCTACCCAATACACAAAATCCTGTCTGGGGTGGTGCTAGCACCTCCCAAGGCAGGAAACCCTTTGTCCAAGCCTCCCTCGCTGGAAGGAATCCCAGCAGCAGGAGGTCAGACTTGTGTCTGTGGTGGCAGCATCCATTTTGTGATGCTGAGGCTCGATTTAACTTTAACCGAGGTTCACAGTTAGGTACATGTCGTGTCCCTCTAGAAGGGTGGAATGCTACCCCCGTCGCCAGAATTGGCGAGGGGGTAGTATTCCAGTTCGTATGACACCTTACACGACATGTTTTGATAATGCTATGCCAAAGTTAGCAATAACCGCTTGGCTATAATGCACTTAAGAGTATATGGTATAGCGTTATTATGGAAACAGCTAAAGGACTTGTTTCTGAAAGCTGTAGACAGGCTCAGCTCATGCCAGAGCACTATCTCACATAATTCCACGCTCTCTGCCTCTAGGATTGTTTAGGCCTGCCATAGGAGTGACTTATAGGAGTATATGTGTCCATTTTAGGTTTAGATATAGGTATACTATATCTACAGCAAAGGGTGATTACACCACCTTGCCCCAGCTGTGTTACCAGCCAGTTGTGTCTGTTTAGATGGCCAGCCAGGGGTGGCATAATACATGCTGCTGCCCCTGGTAGGCATTGGGTGCACTTATGCCCTGGGTACCTATGGTACACTGTACAAGGACTTATAAGAGTGACCCAATACCAATTGGTAAATGCACCTAAAGTACATGTGTGTCAATTTAGAGAGAGAACAGCTAGGCTGTGGGTCTGATTAGCAGGCCCACAGCCAGGGAAAGTCGTAAACCAGTGAAGCAAAAAGCAAAAATCTGGGGTGACCATAGGATTGCAGACCCTACTCTCCTACATGTATGTGGTGTCTAGCCGAGCACCACGACTCCATGCCAACACCTCAAGCCGAAGTCCGGGCGGGGGCGCCGGATGAAGCTTCTTTCGGCACGGCTGTCCCGGTCAGAGTTGTCTCGTCCCCCAGCCTCTTCAATGCCGGCAGGCCCCTCTTCTTTCCAGTCCCGCCGTTGATCGCCCTCTGGGGCCCGGGGCCATCGTTCACCATTTATTGGTAAGTCGTGGCGCATGTCGCCGAGGTCCTCGATCTTACTTTCATCTGATGTCTGAAAGATACACCTTAGTGATAGATTTCTTACCTTAAAATATCCCCAGGCGTCAGGCTGGGTCCGGAAAGTTTTGCTTAGCAGTACACCTGCGCGTCAGTAGGTTGCGTCCTGCGGCTCCGCGTTCGTCAGTGGCGTCGTCCGCGCCGAGATGACATCACAGAGAGTACTTAGGCGCCACCCGGGCGTGCTGACGTCAGTTTTTCCTTTTTCAGCGCTAGTAAGCGCAGATCCAGATTGAGCACATACCGTAGTCACTTTTTGACCACTATTTGGAGATATTTGTCTCCCCACTTTTTCTCCTGGTGCACGTAGGGATGCACGGCTTTAAGTCTTGGGGGGGCTGTCACCGAAATATGTCGGTGGCGGTCCCCCACAATGTTTGCCTCTACTGCCTGGAGACTGCTCACCACTTCCGGAACTGCAGTGACTGTAGTGCCATGGCCCCAAGGCCTTGCGGGAGCGGCATCGGAAGTTGCTGGAGGTCCGGCATTCGTCACATCGCTGCTCCAGGTATACGGGCCGTCCCTGGAACGCTTGGGGGACTGGAGCCGTCACTCCTCGGACTCCAAGTCTTCAACTTCAGATTCCGGTAAGCGTCGCCATACAAAGAAGTCGAAAAAGCGTGTTCGCTCTCCGGCATCCCCCCCGTCGCTCCTCGGATGCGGACAAGTGGGACAGGGGCCTCGCCCCTGCGGCTCCTCTGGAGCCTGGGAGTCCCGTGGCCTACCCGCCATACCGAGTCCGTCGGTGACTCCCGAACAGATGCAAGAGTTCCTTGCTGCCCTGGACCGCCTTTACAGGCCTCGGGCTCCCGCCGGCGCACCTTTGGGCCCTTCGGTCCAGTGTCTAGATCCTGTTGTCCCAGCGGCTCCGTTCCCAGCACCGGCGCCACAGGATCCTACGCCGCTGGCTCTGGCGCCACGAGATGTGGCGTTGCCGACTCCGGCGCTGCACTCGGTGCCGTTTACCCCACCTTTGCCCCAGTTCGAGGACCATTATGCTCCAGCTTGGGATCCGCATTGAGAGGTGGCTCCGGTCGGGCCCCGGCTGGCACCGTTCTCGGCGCCGTTCCAGACGCCGCTCGTCCCTTCTCCGGCTCCGGTTCTGCCGCCACGACCGGCCCCCTCTACACTAGACGAAGACTGGGAAGGGTCCAAGGACCTGCTTGCTCGGCAATGTGACTCCAAACGATTTGGAAGATGCAGGCGACCTCGATGTCTCCTCTAACTCAGGATTCGCCTCTCCCCCACCAACGATGGAGGGGGGTGCCTCCTAAACTATGGTGCTCCGTCGGGCTGCCGATGCCCTCAAACTTGACCTCCCCACAGTGGCCCTCAAGACAAACCTCATAACCAAGGTGCTCCAGACTGCGTCTACTTTGTCAGAGCCTTTGCTCTCGTTTAATGACGCCCTTATAGAGGTCCTCTTGGGCACTTGGTCGCGGCCAGCCACGGGGCCCCCGGTGGAAAAAAACGTTGCCAGACACCACTGACCAGCGCCCGGAGACCCCGCTTTCTTCACCACTTACCGTAGCCTGAGACCCTGGGCATCCAGGCCTCGACGTCGCAGAGTGCCTTTCCCACGGCCCCGCCGGAAAGGACTCTAAAAGACTGGACCAGTGTGGGAAGCAGTTGTTCTGGGGCTGTGGTCGGTGAACACCGCCTGCTTATTGGGCCGCTACTCCCACGTGGTGTGGGATGCCGATGCTCAGGTGTTGCCTCAGTGTCCTGAGGAGGTGCAGACTGCCCTTTCTCAGGTGATTTCAGAGAGTAAGGATGTGGCTCAGTTTGCCATTCGGTGTGGGCTGGACACCCCCGACCCATTTTGCAGGGCGATATCTATGACTGTGGCGTTGCACGCCATGCCTGGTTGCGTTCGACTGGGTTCTCACCCGATGTTCAGAGCTCACTCATGGACATGCCTTTTGATGGCACCCGCATGTTTGGCGACAAGGTGACATTGCACTGGAGCGCTTTAAGGACTCGCGGTCTAAGGCCAAGTCCTTGGGTCTTTCTGCTAAGAACCCGGCCACTCCTGGTTTGTAATTCCTTTCGTGGCCAGGGTAGAGGCACCCAGGCATGCCCCTTCACCAGGCCTGTGCAGAACCAGCCTCAGCGCGGCCGTAGTCGCGGCTTCCGCAGGGGCAGGTCGGGGAACCAGCGTGTGAGTCCGTCTCCCTCCATCCACACTGCTTCCACCTCCAAACTTTCGTAATCTGAGCTACGGGGAGCACCCCACGCCGGTGGGTGGCAGGATCCACACCACCTCCCACACTGGCGCGAGATTACATCAGACAAGTGGGTGCTGCAGATCATCTGCCAAAGTTACTCCCTTCCCTTTCAGTCCTACCCCCTCTCCCCCAGCCATGCCACCTCGGTGCCACCGCATGCCGGGGGATCATTTAGTTCTTCTCTGACAGGAAGTCATGGCCCTTCTGGCCAAGGGGGCCATCAAGTGTGTTCCTGGGCCAAAAGTAGGGAGTGGTTGTTATTCCCACTACTTTCTGGTCCCCAAGAAGGACAATGGGGGCTTGCACCTCAGGAATGTCAATCTCTTCCTCCGGTAAGAGAAGATCAAGATGTTGACTCTGGCTCAGGTCTTAGCTGCCCTCGACCCTGGAGACTGGATGGCAGCGTTGGACTTGCAGGATGCATATTTTCACATCCCCGTCCTGCCGGCCCACCGGCGTTACCTGCGGTTCACTGTAGGCCACGAGCACTCAGTTTACCGTGCTCCCCTTTGGCCTTACTAGCGCCCTTCAGGTGTTCACAAAAGTGATGGCGGTGGTCGCAGCTCATCTGCGCAGGTCAGGGGTTGTCAGTCTTCCCCTACCTCGACGACTGGTTGTTGAAGGCAGGCGCGCCCCAGGTAGTTGTCACTCACCTTCAGATTACGGCCGACCTCCTGCATTTGCTGGGGTTCTCTAGCAGATTGCCTAAGTCGCACCTGAGTCCCTCTCAGCAGCTCCCCTTCATCGGAGCGGTTCTGGATTCAACGTAGTTTGAAGTTTATCCTCCCGAGCAGCGAGTCTGGGATATTCAGGCTATGATTCTGATCTTTCAGCCTCTATCCCGGGTTTCAGTCAGGATGACCCTCCGGCTCCTGCGCGTGATGGCCTCCTGTATCCTATTAGTGCAACATGCCAGGTCGCATTGGCGGGCTCTGCAGTGGGACCTGAAGTTCTAGTGGGGGCAGCATCAGGGCAACATGTCCGATCTGGTCCAGATTTCGGAGGGGACTGCACGACACTTGCAGTGGTGGCTCACGAATCGCGATTGGGTCAATGGCAGATCCCTCTCCTTTCCCCAACCAGAGCACACAGTAGTGACGGATGCGTCCCTCCTGGGATGGGGAGGCCACTTGGGAGAGGCGGAGATCAGAGGCCTCTGGTCTCCGGCGGAGTCCCGGCGCCATATCAACCGTCTGGAGCTGCCTGCGATCCGACTTGCACTGAAAGAATTCCTTCCCTCTCTCCGGGGAAGTGTAGTGCAGGTGTTCACGGACAACAACACAGCCATGTGATATTGCAACAAACAGGGCGGGTGGGGTCGTGAACCCTATGTCAGGAGGTTCTGCTCATCTGGACATGACTGGAACATCAAGGCATTACCTTGGTGATTCAACACCTGGCAGGTTCTCTGAACGCCAGTGCGGACGAACTCAGCCGCCGGTGCATGATGGATCACGAATGGCGTCTGAACTCGGACGTGGTACAAGTCTCTTTCAGCAGTGGGGAGAGTCCTGGTCAGATCTATTTGCCACCGAAGAGAACGCGCAATGTCATCAGTTCTGCACGTTGGAATTGCCAAGGCGGCATTCGCTCGGAGACGCTTTTCATCTCGAGTGGAGCTGCAGTCTTTTGTACGCCTTTCCGCCTATACCACTTCTGCCCAGAGTGCTGAAGAAGATCATGCACGACCGGTCCCAAGTTATTCTTGTGGCTCCGGACTGGGCTCGGAGAGTATGGTATCCCGAGCTACTCAGTATGAGCATCGATCCCCCGGTCCGTCTGCCTCTTCGGGAGGATCTTCTGTCATAACAGCAGGGGACAGTCCTTCACCCGACCCTGTCCAGCCTCCACCTCCATGCGTGGAGATTGAGCGGCGACTGTTGACGGCTTTCGACCTTCCTCCCAAAGTCTGTGATGTCAATCTGGCAGCCAGGCGTCCCTCCACTAAAACAGTATACACCAGCCAATGGAACAAATTTGTGGCATTGTGCACAGCAAAGGCTGTGAATGCCCTTTCTGCCCCTCTTTCTTAGGTTCATCTGTTTCCTCTGCCTTTGGCCCAGCAGGGCTCTGCTCTGGGCACTCTCAAAGGTTACCTTTCTGCCACCTCCGCCTTTCTGAGGCTTCCTGACCAGCCTTCTCTTTTTAAATCCCCTGTTAACCATTTCCTCAAAGGCATAACACACATGTTCCCTCCCGTGCCTTTCATAATGCCTCAGTGGGACTTGAATCTTGTCGTGACTTACCTGATGTGCGCTCCTTTTGAGCCCCTTCATAACTGTCCCTTACATCTTCTCACCTTAAAGACGGCTTTCCTGGTAGCTATCACCTCTGCCAAAAGAGTGAGTGATCTCCAGGCTCTTTCTTCTAAAGCTCCTTTCCTTTCTGACGATCCGGACAAGGTGGTTTTAAGGACCCGTCCTTCTTTCTTGCCGAAGGTTGTCATGACCTTCCACATTGGGCAGACCATCACTTTGCCCACCTTCTTTCCGCCTCCGCATCCTTCCAAGGAGGAGGAGAGGCTCCACCGTCTGGATCCAAAACGTGCGCTTGCTTTCTATCTGCAGCGTACACAACTATTCTGCGTGGATGATCAACTCTTTGTTGGCTAAGTGGGCGCCAAAAAATGTCACAAACGAACCATTTCCCGTTGGGTTGTTCTATGCATCAAAGCATGTTACTCCTTGGCCAAGAAGGAGCCTGCTGTGGGGATGCGTGCCCATTCGACCAGGGCAACTACAGCCACTACTGCCTTGGGACGCAGCGTTCCCTTGCAGGACATTTGTCAGGCAGCTACGTGGGCTTCGCTGCACACGTTTACACATCACTACTGCCTTGACAGTCAGGTCCGGAGAAACAGATTCTTTGGCTGTTCTGTGCTCCGTGACTTTCTGGTGTAATCCTGTTCGCAGACCCACCATCGGGGTTGGTATTGCTGGGGTATCTATTCTAAGGTAAGGAATCTATCACTAACGTGTCTCTTTCAGATGCACAAGTTACTACTTGTGTAATGATATATCTGTAAGAGACATTAGTTAGTGATAGATTCCTTTCTGCCCCACCCATCCTCCCCGTTTCTGAGGACTGATTACTAGGGTTAAAGTCATCCCTTTCAGGGCCCTAGTTTTATGCACCAATGGTCAGTATCTTGCATGGCTCTGCGTTCCTGGCACGGAAAGTCGTGTACAGAACTGACGTCAGCGCGCCTGGTGGAGCCTAAGTACTCTCCGTGACGTCATCTCGGCGCTGACAACGCCAGTAACAGACGCGGAGCCGCAGGATGCCACCTACTGACACGCAGGGGTACTGCTAAGCAAAACTTTCCAGATCCAGTCCGACGCCTAGGGATATTCTAAGGTAAGGATTCTATCACTAACTAATGTCTCTTACAGATATATTGTTACACAAGTAATAATAATATTAATAATCCACATTTGTAAAGCGCACAATCACCCGTAAGGGTCTCTAGGCGCTGGTTAGAGTGAGAAGCCGGGTGCTGGGCTAATCTGGTGCCGGGGATCGAACTGTGATCTCCAGATTCCGGAGTCAGTCGCCCTAGCCGCGGCGCCACACCTCTTCCAGTAACTTGTGCGTCAGGGGTACTGGATCCCGGAACATTCCGGACGTGCACCCCCAACAGTTGTCCCCCCTCTAGCCGCCCTATCCGGGTGCGGGGCGACTCGGGCCCAGATGGAGGCCTATGCTGCGGCTCTGCAGGCCACCTTTGGGTCCTCTCCTGTTTCTGAGGCGTCCTCCAGGCCTCTGCTTCTTGCGGGGTCCCCGACGGACTCGCCGGTGGGTTCGCCTCCGGCACCAAATGAGCCCTTGCCCTCCAGGGACGTCGGAGATGTGGTATCATCAGGGTAAGGCCCGCCTGGGTCCCCCTATACAGTCCATATGGCGTCATCAGGGTGCGGCCTGGCTGGGTCTCCCTCTACAACCCATTGCACCCCTGCCATGCCGCATAGTCCCGTGGGGCTCCCTGTGGCATCGCAGGTGGTTGCTGGTGCTCAAAGCCGGCTCTGCCTCCGCTTCTTTCTTCGGAGTCGGAGCCTGTTATGGTTGAGGCTGACTCAACGCCGATCAGAGTCAAGTCAGTGCCGGACGAGGCTTAAGCAGTGCTGACTTAAGACATTTTGGCGCCGCATTGACGCCGGGTTGTTCACTCTTCTCCTGAAGCATCTGGAGAGAGTTTGGCGTTGGCCTCACGCCCGGCGACGCCGGATGTATTCTTGCCTGTGCCTCTCTTGGAATATGTGGACCCAGCAGGTACCCCGCCTCCTCAGGAGCCCCCAGACCCGGCAGGCTCCTCGCCTCCTCAAGAGCCCGATCAGGACCCCATTTGTCAATGGGGCTCCCCTCAGTTGAGCATTGGTTGCACCCTCAGTGTCTTTCGAGGGTTAGCTTACAGCCCTCACCTACTGATGAGCTACTGTCCCCTCCACGGAGGGCTACTGAGGGTGGTGCGGCTCTGTGGACCCTTTTCTTGAGGTCCTTCACCATGGGTCGGGGAATGTGGAGCTGCTGCTGCCATTTGAAGCTTCTGTTTATGATGCCCTTTTGGGTACCTGGGTTTTGCCAGCTTCAGGTGATCCGGTGGCTCGTTCTGTCCTTCACCGCCACCGGCCTGCTCCACATGATCCACTTTGTTTATTTGTGCATCCTGACGTGCAGGGGTTTTATTTTGAAAATTGCCTTCCCTTCTTGGCCCCGGCTAATGCTTCCTTCCTCCCGCGAGTCCAGATGGCTTGAGTCATGGGGTCGGAACATCTTTGCCTCCACTAGTGCTGCCCTACGGTCACTAAATACAATGTGTGTCCTGGCTTGGGCTACCTCTGCCCTGTGGGATTCTGCAGAATCTTTGCTCTCCGCCACCTCTGAAGGCGCTCGTGTTGACCTCCTTCATCTTCTCTGGAATGGCCGTGACCTTGCTGAATTTACAATCCTCTCCGCCTTGGGTACTGCTGATTCCTTAGGCTGGACTATGGCTGGTTTAGTTGCCTAGCGGCGCCATGCTTGGTTGCGAAATAGCGTCTTCCCGGAGAATATCCGTGAGGGACTTGTTGATTTACCCTTTGATGGGGTTTTGTTGTTTGATACTCACGCCAAATCGGCTAATCAATGCCTCCTTGCGGGCTTTGCCCCCCCCCCCCCCCTTAGGCTGGTATTCCCCAGGCGTTTGCCTGTGTTAATCTGGGTGGTACCTTCTCATTTAGCATCCTTTTGATGCGTTATGTGTTTTAGGCTGGCAGTAAGCCTCAGGTCTTCCTTTCGCATGATCGGGGGTGGTTACCCTTTCATTTAGCATCCTTTAGATGCAATATGTGTTTTGAGCTGGCATTTGGCCTACTGTGGCAGTGTTCCACATATTATTTTGTCTGGTCCTCTGACTGTGGTTTGCCCTAAAATGTGTTCCCCGTTGTTGGGGTGTGCATACTCTGTGTGGGGTACTTGTATGCTATTATATAGCTCTGCTTCTATCGACTGGACCTGGAGAACCCTTGGCCTCTATGCGTCAACTGGTACTGTTATGCTCCATTGTACGTTGCTCAATGTTCTGCCTTGGCACCATCTTCTGTACTTCATGGGTCATCTTGCTTTTTGCCTGATATATATATATCTATATATATATCTATCTATCTATCTATATATATATATATATATATATATATATATATATATATATATATATATATATATATATATATATATATATAAAATTTTGCTGAGGTTGAGGGTGAAGGGGGTTTGAAATAAATAATTTTACATCTGGATACCCGTGTGCTTGCTGTTTTTCGACCGGATTGGTTGATTTGTGCTGCTAGCTATATATATTTGGACTTGGCCCTCTTGGCAGGGTCATCCCTGAAATTTTTGCCTTCTTCCAATATTCTCTATGACCTGTTTGTGTCGGTTTAATGACTCTGGGCACTTTACCACTGCTGACCAGTGCTAAAGTGCATATGCTCTCCCTGTGCAAAATGTATATGTGATTGATTTCCATGATTGGCTCATTGGATTTACTGTCAGTCCCCAGTAAAGTGCACCAGGAGTGCCAGGGCTTGTAAATGCCAATACTGCTAGTGGGCCTGCAGCGCTGGTTGCGCCACCCACAGTAGCAGCCTTAAAATGTGTCTAGGGTCTGCCAGTGCAGAACCTGCGTGCAGTCTGGTACTGTCATGCTGGCTGGGCAAGTGCACACACTTACCAGCCTCAAAACATTCCCTTTGCTTCATATTAGTCACCCCTATGGTAGGCCCTAGGGCAGGGTGCATTGTAAGTGTAAGGTAGGACAAGCCATGATGTGTGTGGCATGTCATAATAGTGAATTACAGCCAAATTCGTTTTTCCCTATTGTAAGGCTACCTGCTCTCTTAGGCCAAGATGGGCTGCTGGAATTATTACACCCTATAATCCCAGCAGGCTCGGGGAACATGGTAGAACGTCAAGTTTAGTATGCCTGAACTCAGAATAATAAAATACTTTTTTTTAGTAAAGTTTATTTTAATATCCTGTGTTTGCAAATGCTACTTTTAGAAAGTTAGCATTTGCTTGCCTAACCATTTCAGCCCGCCTCTGCTAGGATGTGTATCTGCTGTCTGGGTTGTGTGAGTGAAAGGCTGGGGGATGACAGGTGGTGAATGCAAGGATTACACCTTAGGGGGAGGTGGGAGTGACCCTGGACTCTGAATAGGGCTTTGCTCTGCCACCACAATGCTGGCTCCGCCCCCTGGGGAGCGACTGATGACTCTGCCCGACACCTGGCCCAGGAAGAGGGAAGACTGGCAACAAGATACTCCTGGCTTTACTTGTCATCTGAATGCTGGCTCCACCTCTTGCGGAGCGTCTGATGTGCCTGCCCCTCACACTGAAAGGAAAAGCCAGGAACAGCACAACAGAGTGCTTCAAAACTGAATTAGGCTATGCAAAGGCCACCCTGGCCTGAAAGAACAAAAGAATTACTGTATAAAAGAAGGAGCCCAGCTCCCAAGAAATTAGATCCTGTTTCCCACAACAAACCTCTGCCCAACTAGAAGGAGAAGAAGAAGCTGGAAGGACTGGCCTGCTGTCTGCCTTGCTGAGGAAGGAGAGGAAAAGACTTATTGAAGAGACTTTGTTGACTTGTGCTAAAACTTTCTCCAAGGGCTTGATTGAGCTTGCCCCCTGATCTGAACCCCAGGACTAGTGGGTTCTCTGTGCCTTGGCTCGTCTGCGATTGAGCCGTGTGTTTCCTCCCGCCGGAGGCAAGACTGCGCCCCCCTCGCACCCTCCTAGAATTGTGTCACTCGGGAGCTTGCCTGCCCTTTCACCCGTTGAGAGCCTCGCTTTACCCAGAGCCGCTCTCTGCCCCTCGGGTCAGGCCGCCTGCTCCTCTGCCACTGTTTGCTACTGGAGGACTTGGAGTGCTTATCTGCCCCCTCCCGCCGGAATCCTGGTCTCCCCGAGCGCACATCTCTAGCCTGGACGGCCGCCCGTGGGTTGTGATCGCACCCGGCCGCCCCGCTGTGCCCTCTGACCTGTGGAGAGGCCGCGCCCGCCGCACAACGAAAAGAATCTGCCCCAGTACAGACCGTACGGGAGGTCTCCGTGCCGCGCTCCGCCTTCGGAAGCATCCTGCCATTCTTCAGATCCCAAGGTACGTATGCGCTTTGAAGCGCATCAAGAGCCTGACGCGTCCCCCTGTATCGAGGGACAACTTCCGACTCGCGGTGTCAGTGTGCCTAAGCAAGAAATCGACAACGGGCTCGGGGCCCGCACCGTTCTTATTTCCCTGTCAGCATGTAACTTTGTACTAAGTACGCCTGCCCCTCACCTTCGGGGCACCAAAGATCGCCGTGTGCCCCTCTCTGGGCCAGCGTACGCCTGCAGTGCCCAGTGCGCCCTCTGATCAGCGCACTGACCCCCCTGTACAACGAGGCTTTAAGCTGCACGGGCTCGGGCCCGCAACATTTGATTTCCCCATGGGTACAGCGCAGAGGGGAGAGTGCGCCTCGCATTCCTCTTCTAAAAATCTTGTACGTCTCGCATCTCCCTCCCAAGCGGGTACGCTTCGTCATTTCTGTCCAGAAGCTGTACGCTCACGCGAGATGCGTGAGTAATGGTAGGGTCTCGGTGTACGCGTCTCCCGTGAGATGCGTGAGCATTGGTAGGGCCCGGGGGTTTCTCCTGTGCTGAGTGTAGAAGAGCATTTCGAAGCGCCCAAAGGCGCTTGGGAGCGCCGTACCTTCAAGGAACTGGGAAGAAGGCCCCAAATACTGCATATCAAGAACTGTGGCATCATCATTTTGTTACAAGAGTAACTAGAACTGTTTTAAGAATACCTCAAACCTCAAAGAAGTACTTTTGAGGGTTCAAGACCATTGTCAAGTAAACCCAACCTGTTGTTAAAGGAACTTTAATCATTTCAACTGTAACAAAGAACATTTGCCTATTTTTAAGATCTGGTGGTCCAAACTGTGTTGAACTGGTCTTGTAATAAGTCACTGCCTCATATATATATATATATATATATATATATATATATATTTTATATAAAGATTACGTATTTTTACAGAACTAAAGCCTGGTGTCCATTTGTGGGGGGAATCAGTGTGTTTTACTGTGAAAGGTCATAAATGCTTAACTCTAGCGCCCCGAAGTTTAGCCTTGTCTACGTACGCCACGCAACCGAAAAGGCTGAGCAGGGGTCATTCTGAGGAGTAGTTCCCTTGCCCTGATTAGAGTGGTGATTTCTGCCTGGCTTTGGTGCCAACCTCAGCCAGTCAGGAATCCCATTTCTAACATATATATATATATATGCAAGTTGCCATGGGTATTCTTCTTCCTACGTTGTCCTCTCTTCGAGGCAGCCAGGTCGGGTCCAATGTCTCCATGTGTTAGGAAGCTTTTCAGTGTTGCTTGTGGGATTGCTAATAAGGTCCCTCTTTGCGTTCCATTTACTGGGGTGGTTTCCCAGTTTTTGAAACTGCTCCTTTTCTTAGTGTTCAGACACTGTACGATATCTCTTTCTGGACACGGGTTACTTTCCTCCAGTCGGAGGATTTGGTCTTGGATTCTGAGACTCTTCCAGCGTTTCTGCGCCCTGGTGCTTTTGTGTCTACTTACACTTCCTTCGGATGTGCCTCTTTCCTTGGTCTCATCCTACTAGTGTATCGGCTGGGCCTGCGGGACAGCTCTTCTGATGGCAGTTGTCCTTGGTCCACATCCTGCATGTCCGTGTTCGTGGGTTGATTCTCTCTTTAGCTTTCAAGCTGCCCAGTCAGGCAGTCTTAAGCTTCTTTTAGCTACATCACCTTGTGGTGTCTGTGGCCGTTTGCCCGGTGCATGTTTCTGTGGTGGCCTGCTTCGGCGGGCTTTAGATTCTGCTGTTCGTCCCCTGTTCCCCCTTTTGGGATAGGGTGTGCACTTGGCGTGTTCTTGTTCCCGCCTGCTATTCTCAAAACATTGTTCAGTTTCTACCTCTCCTCGAGACTTCCCTCCGTGGGCTAGTCTGGTAGGCTCTGGTTTCATCTCTTCATGTTCTTCTCATCCTTTGGTCGGTCTACACATAGTGCACCATTAAGCTGAGAATGATTCTTCTTCCTCTCTCTTTCTTTTGTTCTGCTATCTGGCTGGTGCCGTTTCTACCTGTCATTCTTATACTGGTATGGTGTACTGCCATTCAGACATTTTTTGGATGTCTTGCATCCTGTTATTTTTGCTCTTCTGAGCTACTTAGGTCACTGTCTAGCTGTTCCGCCACAGCCTCCCCCATTTCCGTCACTTTGTTACCGGCTCAAGTGCGTGGAGCTTTCTGTTATTCTGTCGCAGACTCACCTCCCCTTTCGGATATGGCTGTGGTATCTATTCTAAGTTAAGGAATCTGCGGCTAGATTTCTCTATCAGATGTATGAGTTATTACCGTCGGTAATAATGTATCTAGTCGAGACGTTTTCTAGCCGCAGATTCCTTAACGCCCACCCAGCCTGCGAGGACCTTGCCAAGTGGTGTTCTCCACTGGCCTCTTTCAGTTGCCATTGGGATTTTCTCTCACAGGAGCTCATATTGTTTCGCCCCTTTGAGAATTGCCATGTACAGCTAACTTCCTCTAAGAGGCTTCTTTCCTGTAAAATGGTGCCTTTTGATTCATCTTCACTAGCAGATTAATTTCCTCTGCTGTTTCCGTCCCCTCCCTCCACCTTCTCTATTGCTTACGGGGTCTGGTCCCCTCTATAGTCGTCTTCCTTGGGGATCTGTTGTGCTCTGTTTCACGGGGAAGTGCCATTCTTTTTATACATTCCTGTAGTGGACAGTTGTTCTGTCTGCACTCCGTTTTTGCTGTATAGCACGGTTCTACATAGTTACAGCAGTCTATTTCTGTCTGTTGAGATAGTCTTCCGTTGTTGCACTTAGGGAATGGTCTTCGCTCCCATGCGGAGCTCTTTCTCACAGCTTTTTCACTTATATGTAGGCAGTGTCTAATTCTGTCTTTTACGATGGTGTTTTGCACCATCTTCGTTCTTTTTTTTGCTGATTTTTCATCCCTCGCACACTGTTCCCATACTTTTACCGTTTTTGTTGGTGGCTCCGCATTGTGCCGCGGAAAAGTTTCTGCGACACAAAAAAACTGACGTCAGCGCGCCGGGAGGGACTTATATGACCTCGCTGACGTCACGTACGTGGACGACGTCAGGGCAGGGTCGTTTGGCGCTGGCACGCAGAGGTGCTGCAAAAAAAAAAAATCCAGATCCAGTCTGACGCCTGGGGATATTCCAAGTTAAGGAATCTGCGGCTAGACGTCTCTACCAGATACATAGTTGCCGAAGGTAAGTAACTCGTACATCTTGCCCTCTGCTATTCTCAAACCCCTATGACTGGAATTGTAAGCTGTATACTTACCTGTGAAATTGCTGATTTGAGCGATTGAACTAAGTGTATATTTCTCTTGATTTGCACAGTACTGCTGTTTCTAAAAACTACATATAACTTGCTGAATCCTGCACTAAGTATTCAATTACTGCATTGAAGGCTATTGCCAGTTTGAAAACTGTACTTACCTACAGCTAAGTGTTTTTGGTTCTAGTAATAAAAATAACTGTGAGAAGTTGGCCTGATATTTGATGTTCACTAGTTCTAGTGAACACCTTGTATCATTCCAAACAACCCTTATGGTGATTGGTTGTAAGTCAACTTTATAGACCACCTATCCTAGTGGTAGCGTGGACAAAGCAGTCTTAGGCTAAACTCTTTTGGCACGTGAAGCCGGCAGTATTACCATATGTAACGCCTTGAACACCAAGTGAAAGGACACCACACAGGATATTTATTCAAAATATATATGTATTTATTACTACAAACAGTCCCCTGAACTCTTTATGAGCACAGAAGCAACCACGTTAAAACAATTCAATTGATGAGTATACAAAAGTTGCACAAATATGGATAGGCCCGGGTGGCCCCTAAAACCATATACTAAAGAAGTGGTATAAGTACCACGAGTCGAAAGGAAGTAAGGCCTAGGGAATCGCTGGGGCTATACTGTACTAACGAAGGTTAGGCACTAGGAGGCCCACGGGATTTGGTTTGCAGTGCGCAAAGTTAGGAGCAGTCCACAATAGAATCAATGGATGCGTAAAAGTTTTAAAGGTAAAGGTAGGAAGTCTTCCGGTCAGTCTAGAACTTAACCCTTTGGAATCTGGACACTAGGAGAGTTAAACTACTCGGGGGCACCGGAATGCCAGCGTTACCTCACCCACAGGAAGCGGGTGCAGTGGAGTCAAAGTGTGTCGGGATTCTGCAGGAGTTCTGATGAAGCCTTGGAGTGTTGATCCTGATGTGAAGAGTTCCGGTGGATCGAAGGGTGGATCTGAAGTGTTGAAGACCAGAAAGCAGAGGGGACATTGTTCAAAGTCACTAGCAGTGACCGGCGTGGAACCAGGAAGGAACCAGGCGTTGTCGGGTGCCAACAGGTGATTTCGTGAAGCTTGTCTCTTCAGACACGTGAACCCGGCGACGATGACGACGACCAGGAGTCACTCACAAGCTGTCCCACGTAGGCTCTAGTTGATGGCGGTGTCGGCTTCTTGATTGGAGCAAACATGCCTTGGCTAATGCAAGCCACGCAGGAAACAAAGGCTTCTCACTCTAACCAGCAAGGTCAGAGGGGTTGCTGCTTTTAGGAGCAGCAAGGGCCAGTCTGGAGCAACGGTGGAAAGTTGTTGTTTGGTCGCCAAAATGGCCACTAGCCAACGGACTAGTAACCGGGAAGGCGCGTCGAGTGGAACAAAGCAAAAGGGCCCCACGCAGATCTCGTGAGAGTTGGAGGGCTGGTCCTTGGTGCAAATGTAGCTCAGTGGTGGGGCTTCTCAAGACTCCAAGCACAGCAGTGAGGGTGCCTCAGGTGCTGCGCAGTCAGCTTCTCGTGGACTTTCCAAGAGGTCCGGTCCCACGTCTCAGGTCGCCTCCACTCGTCTCAGCTTTGCAGGGACTGTGGATCGGGCTGTTAGATGTCTGGGAGTCTGGTTCTTGTCAGGCTCTGGCCTCGGGCTCCGGCAGGAGGCGGCGGCAAAGCAGTCGTAGATGGCTGGATGGTGCCTGTATTCACAGGGTGGCCACAAGGGAGATTCTTCAGTCTTCTGAGCAGGAGAACGTCGAAGGTCCGGAGTTTCTTCTTCTTTAGTCGAATTTCAGGGTAATCTACAGTCTTGGGACTCAGCTCCTACTTTTAAACCAATTCTAGGGGCTGGACTACCTACCAGGTCCCTCCTATGGGTGGGACCAGGAAGTGGGGTGGTTACACCCCCTTTCCTTTGTCCAGTTTCACGCCAGAGATGGGGCTGGAGTGCCCCAGCACCGGTTTGAACTGGCCTATGCACGTGGACACCTTGTGTGCCCCGGGCATGTCTGATTCTATTCAGCCCTACCTAACCAGATACACAAAATCCTGTCTGGGGTGGTGCTAACACCTCCCAAGGCAGGAAACCTTTGTCCAAGCCTCCCTTGCTGGAATGATTCCCAGCAGCAGGAGGTCAGATTTGTGTCTGCGTTGGCAGCATCCATTTTGTGATGCTGAGGTTCTGTTTAACTTTAACCGGGGTTCAGGTTCTGTACATGTCGTGTCCCTCTAGAAGGGTGGAATGCTACCCCAGTCGCCAGAATTGGTGAGGGGGTAGTATTCCAATTCGTATGACACCTTACTCGACATGTTTTGATAATGTCAGAGTTAGCATTTAACCGCGAGGTTCATAATGCACTTAGGAGTATATGGTATGACGCTATCAGGAAACGGCTAAAGGACATGGTTCCGAAAGCTGCAGACAGGCTCAGCTCATGCTAGAGCACCATCTCACACATAACCAAGCACTCTGCCTCCAGGATTGACAAGGCCTGCCATAGGAGTGACTTATAGGTTACTTCACCTGCCAAGCCTGCAAATTCACCTGCCTCCGGACCTGCACCGCACCCGACAAGCCGAGCACCAACAACAACCACCTCAAGTGCATCCTGCTCAACACCCGCTCCGTCCACAGGCATGCCGTCGAACTCTGGAACCTGCTCGACACAACATTACCTGACGTCGCCTTCCTCACAGAAACCTGGATGAACGCCTCCTCAGCGCCTGACATCGCCATAGCCATCCCGGACGGATACAAGATCACCCGGAAGGACCGCGTCAACCAGACTGGAGGATGCATCGCCATCGTACACAAGAACATCATCCGTATCGCGACCAACCCCGACGACACCTTCACTGCAGCCGAACACTTCCACTTCCAGATGCACACCGACCCCAAGACCACCCTCAGAGGCACCCTCATCTACAGACCCCCAGGATCACCCACCCAATTCAGCGAAGACATCGTCGACTTTATCAGCCTGCACGCCCTCCCCTCCGCCGACTACATCCTCCTAGGGGACCTCAACTTCCACCTGGAGAACAACAAGGACCGCAACACCGCCACCCTGCTGGACAACGTCGCTAACCTCGGACTCAAGCAATTGGTGAACATCCCCACCCACTACGCCGGCCACACGCTTGACCCCGTCTTCTCCTCCAGCAAACACATCTCCTTCGGCCACTCCACCGGACTCCATTGGACCGACCACAGCTGCATCCACTTCAGCTTCAGAAAAACCACGACCCACCATGACCCGCAACAGGGTCCTCGCAGGAACTGGAATAAGATCACCGCCGAGCAGCTCACCACCTCCCTCTGCCAGAACCCTCCCGCCAGCACAACGGACCCCAACGAAGTAGCCAGAAACCTCACACAATGGCTCACCAACTGCGCAGATGACTCGCACCACTGAAGGACCCTCCCTGCAGACCCGGCAGCAAGAAAGCCCCCTGGTTCACCGACGAACTCAAGACCTCCAAGAAAAACTGCCGCACCCTCGAGAAAGCCTGGCACCTCGACCAGACCACGGACAACATGACGGCCCTCAAGCACGCCACCCGCAAACACCACCAGCTGATCCGCACCACCAAGAAGACAGCATTCAAAGAACGAATGGACAACAACGCCCACACCAGCAAGGAACTCTTCAGCATTGTCAAAGAGTTCTCCAACCCCAGCGCCGGAAACAACAACATCACTCCGTCGCAAGACCTCTGCGACTCACTCGCCTCATTCTTCCACCGCAAGATCATCGATATACACAACAGCTTCGACGCCCCAACCACGCACCCAACCACCGAACCAACACCCCCCACCACCACCCTTTGCGCCTGGACCCCGATCAGCACCGAAGACACCACCCGCACGATGAACATCATCCACTCCGGATCACTAACCGACCCCTGCCCCCACCACGTCTTCAACAAGGCCGACTCCATCATCGCACCCCAACTCCGGGACATCATCAACCTGGAGGCACACCAAGCTCAGCGCCCTCCTGAAGAAACCAACAGCGGACCACACCGACCTCAAGAACTACCGCCCCATCTCGCTCCTCCCTTTTCCTGCCAAAGTCATTGAGAAGACCGTCAACAAACAGCTTGCGGCCTTCCTCGAGACGAACGGATCCCTCGACCCTTCGCAGTCCGGTTTCTGAGCCAACCACAGCACCGAGACCGCCCTCATAGGAGCCACGGACGATATCAGATCCCTGCTCGACAACGGGGAAACAGCGGCCCTCATCCTCCTGGACCTCTCTGCAGAGTTCGACACTGTCTGCCACCGCACCCTAGTACAGCACCTCAGCAACATTGGAATCCGAGAGAAGGCACTTGAGTGGATCATCTCGTTCCTCGCCGGAAGATCCCAGAGAGTCCGCCTCCCCATGTTCAGATCCAAAGCCACCGAAATCATCTGCGGCGTACCACAAGGGTCATCACTCAGCCCAACCCTCTTCAATGTCTACATGAGCCCTCTTGCAGCCATCGCACGCACACACCACCTCAACATCATCTACGCCAACGACACCCAGCTAATCCTCTCTCTCACCAACGACCCCGCCACCGCCAGAACCAACCTACACGAAGGGATGAAAGACGTCGCCGAATGGATGAAGAACAGCCGCCTGAAACTGAACTCAGACAAGACGGAAGTTCTCATCCTGGGACCATCGCCCTCCGCCTGGGACGACTCCTGGTGGCCCCCTGCCCTGGGCACCACCCCCAAACCAACGGACCATGCTTGCAACCTGGGCTTCATCCTGGACTCCTCCCTATCAATGACCAGACAAGTCAACGCCGTCTCGTCATCATGCTTCAACACCCTGCGCATGCTCCGTAAGATCTTCCGATGGATCCCCACCGAAACCAGGAAGACGGTCACCCAGGAACTCGTCACCAGCGTACTGGACTACAGAAACACCCTCTACGCCGGAACCACAGCCAAACTTCAGAAAAGGCTCCAGCGCATCCAGGACGCCTCCGCACGACTTGTCCTGGACCTCCCCCGACACAGCCACATCTCCGTCCATCTGAGAGACCTGCACTGGCTCCTAGTCAGCAAGAGGATCACGTTCAGGCTCCTCACCCATGCACACAAGGCCCTCCACGACCTGGGCCTCAAGTACCTCAACAACCGCCTGACCTTCTACACACCCACCCGCCAGCTACGATCGACCAGCCTCGCCCTCGCCGCCGTACCACGCATCTGCAAAGCCACCGCCGGGGGAAGATCCTTCTCCTACCTGGCAGCCAAGACATGGAACTCCCTCCCTATCCACCTCCGGCTGACCCAGGATCATCTCTCCTTCAGTAAGCTCCTCAAGACCTGGCTCTTGGAGCAGTAGCGAACCCCTCCACCCCAGCGCCTTGAGACCCTTCTGGGTGAGTAGCGCGCTATACAAATACCCATGATTGATTGATTGACTATGTGTCCTTGTATGCGTTAGATATAGAGATACTATACCTAAAGCAAAGGGTGATTACACCACCTTGCCCCAGCTGAGTGATCAGCCAGTTGTGTCAAATTGTAAGGCCAGGCCAGGGGTGGCACAATACGTGCTGCAGCCCCGGGTAGGCCTTGGATGCACCTATGCCCTGGGTACCTAGGGTACACTGTACAGGGGCTCACAAGGTGATCCATGTTCTAATTGGTAAGGCACCTAAAGTGCCTTGGCATAAATTTAGAGAGAGAACAGCAGGCTTCGGGTCTGATTGGCAGGCCCACAGCCACATTAAGTCAAAAACCAGTGTAGCAAAAAGCAAAATTTGGGGAGACCATAGGATAGCAGACCCTACTCTCCTACAGTAACAATCATATTTTTACAAACCGTTGGTCCTGGATCTAGTCATTGAGTGTGTGTAATCATTTGTTGCTTGATTGTGTACTGCAAATGCTTAACACAGCCCTCTGATAAGCCTAACTCCTCTGCCACACTAGCACAAAAGAGTGCATCAGTATTATCTACTTTCACCTCTGTAAAGCCCCATAGTGATGCGCTGGACTTTGTGCACACTATACCTTACTTTGGTATAGTACATATAGAGCCAGCTTCCTACAGGTTTCATCTCTCTCAGACCTCTGAATGCGATTTCATAAGCTAACGTTTTGTGGGAGTGTAGTCATTGACTAATATTTCTCTCCCATGCTTAAAGGAAGGGTAGAAATAGCTGACGTTAGAAAATAGCTAAAAGTCACCAGTTGGGTGGAGTGCTTCATGGAGTCCTTGTGTCTTCTTCTTTGCAAGCCATCTTGAAGCAGACAGCTAACTGGATGTCACTGAATTCTTTAAAAATCAATCCGGAGAAAACAGAAGTTCTACCTGTTACCATCGCCGGCAACCCATGGCATGATGGATTCTGGCCGAGGGAACTTGGACCGCCCCCGGAGCCGGCAGTGGCTGTAAAAAGCCTTGGCATTTATGTGGATGACAAGCTCTCCATGCGGAAACAGGTCACCACGGTGGTAGGAACTTGTGTTGGCATGTTGCGTCAACTCAGGAAGATCGCGCCATTACTGTCCCATTCTACCCTGCGAAGGGCGGTCTCTGCTATGATCTTGGCAAGACTGGATTATGGTAACTCGCTCTATCTGGGCTTACCTCAAAAACTTCTGGACAAACTGCAGATGGTGATGAATGATGCCGCTAGGCTCATTCATAAGAAACCCAGGAACACGCATGTGTCCCCACTCATGCGTGAGCTACATTGGCTCCCAGTAAGGCAGAGGGTGCTTTTTAAAGGGTTATGCATTGCACATAAATCCCTTTATGGTAAGGCACCAAGCTACATCAAGACCCGCCTGACCCCATATATACCGTCCAGGGTGTTAAGATCTGCCGAAGCAACTATGCTCACGCAACCCCGGTTTAGATTGGCGACAGTGGGCGGTCGTGCCATCTCCAATACCCTTCCAGGGGTCTGGAACAGTCTACCGGTGGACTTGCGCAAAGAACCCAACTTGCTGACCTTTCGGAAGAGGCTGAAGACGGTTCTGTTCCAAAAAGCTTGGGGAGGGCTATAAATCGCCTATAGTGTTTCTTTTGGTTCCTGTGGTGTTTACTGGACAAGCGCTTAGAGACCCCGGGGTTATATAGCGCTATATAAATCGAAATAAATAAATAAATAAATAAATAAATAAATTTGCATGTCTAAAAAAATATTGAAAATCGGAGAACTCAAGTGCATTTGCAAGAGCTCAAATCTGAGCACGGAGATCAGAGGGAGTCAGGGAGGCAAGCAAAGAAAGCTTCAGATCCAGTCTAAGTTTACTTCTGAAGACCGTTGTAGTCTATTGGAGGGTTTACATTTTTTACATTATTTACCATCTGAAACATTAAAAGAAATCTTAACTGAAGTCGAGGAGCTGGACTTCATTACTCTACTTTTCCGTGGCATGTCAAAACTTTTTTCTAGATTATTTTCTGCTGCACACTTTTAAAAACGAACTGCTTCAGAGCTGCCTCGCCGCATTTAGAGTAAAGGGTGATATTATTGTCCTTGTCAAGAAGAGACCAATTATGAAGGCAAAAAGTTGCAACTTTGCGAGGTGCAATGTGAGTCCCGGTTTTAATTCTGAGAACATTCAAGTTAATGTTTAGGATTTTGCAGACTACTATTTAGAGTTTGTTTTTATGTATGTCAAATGCCCATTCTCCTGTTAGATGCCAAGTCTTTTATGCTTGTTTTTGGTGAAAGTTAAACATAATATTCATGGTCGGATGGTATGTTTTCAAATTTCATTTTGCTATTAGGTCCTTCTTTCTAACGTAAGGAATTTAACAAGAGCTGTCTGCACCCACACTGGTGTCTTCTTATGCAGTACAAATTGTTGATAAGTCTATGTATGTTCCCCACTGTGCTTCCTTACATCCCTGTTTCATTTTTCTCTGTGCAAGTCATTTCTTAAAATGTTTGTGGACTTCTATTTTCATAATTCATTGAATTGTGTATTTTACATTGTTTGCTTTCTTGTTTGATTTCATTGTCCAGTGCATGATGGGAAAGGTATTAGGTTTACCGCTAACGAGGACACACTTCCAGAGAAGGGTATGTTTCAGACTAGCATTACATTATTAGCCTCCCTTAAAGTAGGCTTTAGTCTGCAGCCACCCTTGCCACCCATTCCACATCCCAGTGCCACAGCTCGTCCTTTCCAGAGAGACCATCTACGCTGAGTGCAGTACTTCTTCCAGCAGAAAAATGCTTCGCTCCCTTCCATCAGCAAGATAATCGCAAGTTGTGTTGCAGCTGGAATTTTGTTGTTAAATGTGCTTCTTGCGAGTCTAGTGATAGTGTGTAAACTGTAGTGCGTATAGGTGTTAATATTAGTGCAGAGTGAATGAGCAATGCTTGTCTTACTAGTCATCAGGACACCGCTCCCATCCTTTCAGCTTTCTGCCACACTGCTTTCAAGGTGTGACAGTGGTATAGCACTTCAGCATTTACCACAATAATGTCATGTGTCACCATCATGGTTACGGATCTCTTAATAGGCATATCTGCAAGAGAAGCACTATTGAGTCAACACTTGGGTATACCGGTACCACATAAAATCACACAAGAGCCTACCCAACAGTGTCTGCACAACAATCAGAGACCTGGTTTATTTACATAACCATTAATCATGCTCTTACCATTCACCTTCCATGCACAAATTCTCAAGGCATCTATTCTGCGATAGTTTCCTAAGTAAGTATCTTGAAAAATGTAATCCTTCTTCAGTTGAGAACTTTAACTGCCAAACATAAATAGTTCTGAATACCCATCAGTCTATTGCATCATCACAACTGCCCTTATACTGGAGGCATGATACTGACCACACACAAAACAACTCCATGTTTCCACATACTAGTCAGCCCTCTCAAAATACAAACTTGTGTTTTGAGTCTTTTTTCCGTGCATACTTTGTAAAAATGTATGTGCCAGGGCCCAAGGTATTCCACTGCAGCCACCACCACTCACAATTTCCGACACTGCTGCTAAATCTATTAACCATCATACTTTTAAAACGTTTTGGCAACTGCAGGTAACCCAGGCTGTTGGGATAGAATGGTAGTCCGAAATTATAATTTTATAATGCTATGACCTGCTCTGCACTTGCGCTAAACTCAAAACATAGTCTGGAGTGTCACCATGTGGTGTACTCGTGTAAATATGTGCTTGTGTTTAAAAAGAAGTACTGGTGCTCAGCACCAACAAAAACCGCTACAAATTAAGCACTGCTCTTAACCCAAAATATATTGAATAAAATCTCTGAAAAAAAATAAATGTCTCGATGTACCTATGGAATCCTTTAATTTATAATGGATACTTTATCAATTCCTTATTAGTAGTATGTTCCCGTTATTAGTAGCGCACTGGTATCACCCCTCAAAGTGAGGTGCATACACTGTTAAAGCAGTGATTTCAACTGCGTCTCTACATGCAGAACTGGGTTCAGGACCCAGAGCTCCACACTGTGTTCTCTGTACTGAATTGGATTTTTTTTTCTTATTTCACTTTTTTGTACCCAAAGGTTGCTTCCAAAATCTTTGGATTTCAAGCCCTGTTTCGATTGCAATTGGTAGATGCCCAAATTGTAGTTTTTTGGGCCTCAATTATAATGTAGAGGCTAGTCATCTTTGTGCCAAGTCAGGGAAGAGGACAGATAGGGCTTTAGAAAGCTGTGTTGTGAAGCCTTGAAACTATGGGTTTGTGCACTGAAGAGCTAGGTGTTGATACCAACTACACATATAGTAGTAGCAGGATGATGATGAAGGCCAACCATGAGTGTGAGGTTCGTCAGGATGCCGTGATGTAGATTTTGTCACATTGGTGCCTTCCGTAGACCTCTTTCCCACTAATAGCGATCAAAAGTATGCTCATTCCTGTTCTTTGTTGTTGGATTTGGATCTTTGAGAGATACATTTGACTGGGGTACTACACTTTCCATCCCTTTCTAAGTCTTCCCTGAGATTGGCCCAGAAAATCTAGAGATATAGATTTTCTGGAATCTGCCTCTCCTCTTCTCAGAGGATTCCATTGAGACAAACCTTGCTTCCTACAAATGAACAGGGAAGTTCAACAGCCAGAGTTTTCAGCAATTTGCCTCTAACTTTTCCAGAAGTGAGTGAGATCTCATGAGATTACTATCTTCCGCTAGAGGTGGTGCAGCTGTCCTTATCAACTTGATATCCAGCCACCAGATCAACGTTTATAGAGCCTGCTTGACCTACCAAAGGGAGACATTGATGCTTCCTAGCACCGGGGGCATGATTTGCAAAGTAATTCTCATGTGAGAGATACTTGACTGCCCTTAAATTCAACCTCCTCAGGTTGGATTCTCACCATCACTCAAACATGTGCTTTTGATTTTGTTTGTATAGACCACTGCTGCCATTTGTTTTGCTTCACAGTCAATCAATCAATCATAGGCATTTGTAGAGCGCACTACTTACCCGGAGGGTCTCAAGGCGCTAGGGGGGGGGGGGGTGCTGCTACTGCTCGAACAGCCAGGTCTTGAGCTTCTTCCTGAAGGTGAGGTGGTCTTGGGTCAGGCGTAGGTCGGTCGGGAGGGAGTTCCAGGTCTTGGCGGCCAGGTAGGAGAAGGACCTTCCTCCTGTCGTCGCTCTTCGGATGCGGGGGACGGCGGCGAGGGCGAGACTGGCTGATCGGAGGTGTCGTTTGGGAGCGTAGTAGTTGATGCGGTTGTTGAGGTAGCTCGGGCCTTGGTCGTGAAGGGCTTGATGAGCGTGGGTGAGGAGACGGAAGGTGATTCTCTTGTTGACCGGGAGCCAGTGTAGGTCTCTCAGGTGTTCGGAGATGTGGCTGTGTCGTGGGACGTTGAGGATGAGTCTGGCTGAGGCGTTCTGGATCCGTTGGAGTCTCTTCTGGAGCTTGGCGGTGGTTCCGGCGTAGAGGGCGTTGCCGTAGTCCAGTCGGCTGGTGACGAGGGCCTGGGTGACCGTCTTCCTGGTCTCGGTGGGGATCCACCGGAAGATCTTCCGTAGCATGCGCAGGATGTTGAAGCACGACGAGGATACGGCGTTGACTTGCCTGGTCATGGAGAGGGAGGAGTCCAGGATGAAGCCCAGGTTGCGTGCGTGGTCTGTCGGTTTGGGTGCGGTGCCCAGGGCGGGGGGCCACCAGGAGTCGTCCCAGGCGGAGGGCGAGGATCCCAGGATGAGGACTTCCGTCTTGTCCGAGTTCAGCTTCAGGCGGCTGGTCGACATCCACTCGGCTACCTCTTTCATTCCTTCGTGAAGGTTGGCTCTGGCGGCGGCGGGGTCGTTGGTCAGGGAGAGGATCAGCTGGGTGTCGTCGGCATAGGAGATGATGTTAAGGTTGTGTTGGCGTGCGATGGTCGCGAGGGGGCTCATGTAAACGTTGAAGAGGGTTGGGCTCAGCGAGGAGCCTTGGGGTACGCCGCAGATGAGTTCGGTGGCCTCTGACTTGTACGGTGGTAGGTGGACTCTCTGTGTCCTTCCGCTGAGGAAGGAGATGATCCATTCCAGTGCCTTCTCCTGGATTCCGACGTTGCTGAGACGCTGCACTAGGGTGCGGTGGCAGACGGTGTCGAAGGCCGCGGAGAGGTCTAGGAGGATGAGGGCCGCTGTTTCTCCGTTGTCCATCAGGGCTCGAATGTCATCAGTGGCAGCGATGAGGGCGGTCTCGGTGCTGTGGTTGGCCCGGAAGCCCGACTGCGAGGGGTCAAGGGAACCATTCGTCTCGAGGAAGGTGGTCAGCTGCTTGTTGACGGTCTTCTCGATGACTTTGGCCGGAAACGGGAGCAGCGAGATGGGACGGTAATTCTTGAGTTCGGTGGGGTCCGCTGTTGGTTTCTTGAGTTGAGCGCTGAGTTCGGCATGCTTCCAGCTCTCTGGGAAGGTGGCGGTGGTGAAGGAGGTGTTGATGATGTCCCGTAGGTGGAGTGCGATGACATCGTCGGCTTTGTTGAAGATGTGGTGAGGGCAAGGGTCGGTCGGAGATCCGGAGTGGATGGAGTTCATCATGCGGACGATGTATTCTGTGCTGATGTGGGTCCAGGCGCGGAGGGTGGTGGTGGGGGGCGTTGGTTCGGTCGTGTCGGTCGTGGCGTTCGTCGGTTGGGTGCTGAAGCTGTCGTGTATGTCTGCGATCTTGTTGTGGAAGTAGGAGGCGAGGGAGTTGCAGAGTTCTTGCGAAGGGGTGATGTCGTTGTTTCCGGCGTTGGGGTTGGAGAGCTCTTTCACGATGTTGAAGAGTTCCTTGCTGTTGTGTGCGTTGTTGTCCAGCCGGTCCTTGAAGGCAGTTTTCTTGGTGGCGCGGAGCAGCTGGTGGTGTTTCCGGGTGGCAAGCTTGAGGGTGGTCACATTGTCCGGTGTTGGTTCTCTTCTCCAGGCTTTCTCGACGACTCGGCAGTTCTTCTTGGAGCTCTTGAGTTCGTCGGTGAACCATGGGGCCTTCTTGTTGCCGGGTCTGCTGGGCGGGGTCCTCAGTGGGGCGAGTTCGTCCGCGCAGTTGCTGATCCACTTCGTGAGGTTGTCGGCGGCCTGGCTGGGGTTCGCTGAGCTGGCGGGAGGGTGCTGGCTCAGGGAAGCGGCGAGCTGGTCGGCTGTGATCTTGTTCCAGCTTCTACGGGCAACCTGTTGCTGGTGGTGGTGGGTCGTCGTTCTTCTGAAGGTGAAGTGGACGCAGCTGTGGTCCGTCCAGTGAAGTCCAGTGGCGTGGGTGAAGGCGATGTCTTTGCTGGATGAGAAGACGGCGTCGAGTGTGTGACCGGCGAGGTGGGTGGGGGTGGTCACCATCTGCTTGAGGCCGAGGTTGGCGAGGTTGTCGAGCAGGGTGGAGGTGTTGTGATCGTTGTTGTTCTCCAGGTGGAAGTTGAGGTCCCCCAGGAGGATGTAGTCCGCGGAGGGGAGGGCACGCGGGCTGACGAAGTCGGCGATGTCCTCGCTGAAGTGTGTGCGTGGTCCCGGGGGTCGGTAGATCAGGGTGCCTCTGAGGGTGGTTCTCGGGTCAGTGTGGATCTGGAAGTGTAGGTGTTCGGCGGTGGTCAGTATGCCGTCGGTGTTGGTCGTGATGTGGATGGTGTCCCTGTGGATGATGGCGATGCCTCCTACCATTTGGTTGGCGGTGCGGTCCCTCCGGGTGATCTTGTAGCCCTCTGGGATGGCGATGGCGATGTCGGGAGCGGAGGAGGCGTTCATCCAGGTTTCGGTGAGGAAGGCAACGTCAGGAGCTGTGGTGTCGATGAGGTTCCAGAGTTCGATGGCGTGTCTGTGGACGGAGCGGGTGTTGAGCAGGATGCACTTGAGGTGGTTGCTGCTGGTGTTCGTCTTGGCGGGTGCTGGTGCGTGGCAGGTCCGGAAGCAGGTGAACTTTGAGGTAATATAAATTTTATGGTCATGTTGTGTTCCCTAGCGAGTACCCCACCGACTCCATGTACGAGTTAAAAGTGCATGTAACTTCCCTCCTGTACCAGCTATGAAGACGCAAATGCATTTGCGTCTAACGTTAACTTGTCCTCTTTCAGACCCACCATGAATGGGTTTGATGGTCCGTTCCTAAGTATGCTATGCCAACGTCTTTTTGAAGTGTACTCCTACGTTTTTCAGCCTGGCTGAAAGTAGGCCCTGAATCTCTGCCACCGAGCCTCTTTTCTGGCTTCTGACTGCGAGGGCCTCTGCCCAAGCGGCCCCCGTACCCGTGAACTCTGACTTACTTCTAGCGCGGCCCTCCGTGCTCAGCTCAGCCTGCTGCCTGCCAAGATTGACTATAACCTTCGAGTTATCTGTTTTCCTCCCCGAAGATACATTCCAGCCTGCTAGCTTCAGTAAACATCCTTCCTCAGCTACAGGGCTAAAGGGCCGACCTGTCTTTATGCAAGTAATTCATAGCCTCTGTTGCCATGCTTCCATGGAAGGCCCCATGCCCCCACGCTTCTCATACAGACACTCAGGCGCTTATACACGCACTCACAGCAAGTATAGAATAGCTTCTGCTCTAGAGACCTTTCTGCCCAGATAGCTTAGTTCCTAAACATCAGATATCAGATATGATAGAAGCACAAGTTGATCTGACATGCCAGACTTCTGTCTCTTTCCGTCAGTGTAAATGTCAAGTCCCCTGCACCCCGTCTATCACACGTCATGCAGCTGCGCGCGCATCCAAGCTTCCGATTTCTGCTGACATTGCAACATTCTGTTAGCACCACCCCTTGGTGCCACCCACCTGCGTCACCTATCAGTGACGTTTCTAGCACACACGCCTAGTTTTACGCCTAGTTTACGCCTCTTGATGATGTACTAGCACCACGTGTATACTGTTATCTTGTCTTCTCTCAGCTGTTACGCCTCTTACATTGAACATTATGATGTACATCAAGTATATAAGCTATGTATTGTCAATAAACGACAGCGCGCTCATCTATCCCTTCTGACATCCTGTGTGGTGGTCAGAACATGATATCCTGATTCCTTTATGAGGAATAAAACCCTTAGAAACTCTTACACCACGGACTCTGTTTTCCTTCATTTCGATTGAGTTATCATTGATTAAGTACTTACCTGCATAGAAATTAAGAGAGTAAATTAATTATTTACGTCAACTTGCAGGCGTTGCAGCCGAAGGGTCCTTGGGTGCGTCTCGGGGTGGCTCGGTAGCATCCCGGGAAGCGGCCGTCGTTGAGGGTGGCGGCGTCGTACGTCCGGCGGGCGGGATGGGATCTGCGGGGGCCAGGGGTCCTGGCGCGGTCCGGTCGCGGACGGTCGCAGACGGGCTTACCTTTGGCGCGCCTTCGGCGCGCAATCGGCGCGCCCGCTGCGCGTGACCGCTGCGCGTTGGCCACTCTGCCATAAGAGGAGAGTGGAGGGGGCGGAGCGAGGGAGGGGCAGCTGGGAGGCGGGAGCGGGGCGGCGAATGGGAAGGCTCCAGGGGGGCGGGGCCACAGGGGAACAGCGGCGGGGAGCGGGGAGGTGACGGGGGCACAGCGGGAAGAAAGAAACGGCGGTAAAAACGGCGGAAGCGGCGGACTGGGCAAGGGACAGGCAGGCAGAAAGAAAGGCTGGGCAAAGCGGGGAAAGGCAGCCCTAACACAGGGGGGACAGACGATAGAGCAGCGGCAGGAGCAGAATGGTCACGCAGGCAGCAGGAGCAGCGCTGCGCTCCAGAAGCAGAGACCACGCCTCGTGGTCAGGGGCACAGCTGCGAGCAGCGGCGGGAACGGGCCAGCAGGGGCACACCCACGGGGAGTGTGCGCAGTGCGTGGAGGAGTGACCGGCCAAGAGGCACAGTGCTTCAGTTTGTGTGTTTTGTGGTAGACTGAATGAACATGCATACTTCTTTCTCATAAAACATATCTTCCCCATAAATATTTAAAACAAATATTGGGTTTTTGTTTCTTGAGGCCTTCTACAATAAACCCTGGTCTTCAATAATATTTTCTAACCACCCAGGCTGACAGACGGACAGTTGTAGAAATAACCAATTCCCCCTAGGCTGACAAATTGACTACCAAATCAATACCTGATTCCTATGTAAAGCATCTCCGTAAGTGTGACAGGTGGAAGAGGGGGGCGGGGGGGTCTTGAAGGAAGAGGCACGGGACCACTCATATGTTTTTCGAAGCGGTACTTCTTTATTTCAGGAGTACAACAGTCATTCAAATCATTATCATGGTTTGTTTTCTATCAAAGCAGGTGGTATCGTAGATCTCGGCAACTGGGGTGTAAGTCCTTCTAGCTTCGTGTCTTGACTTTATCGTCTTGCCTTCAGGGGTCCATAGGAGAGCTCCCGTTGGGACATAAGAGGAAGAGGAAATAAGCATTTACAATGCAATAGGTCTCGCATTAGGAAAGTTTGAGCTATTGGTATTGTAAATGACACAATTTTTATTAATGTTTTGTTTTTGAAAATAGCTAAATTAATAGCTTTGTCATTTACAATGCCAATAGTTCTAACTTTCGCAAATGTGACACGTATAGATATAAATTAATAAAACGAATTTCGTTGTGTGCACTGCATCACCAAATGCGATGCAGTGCGTGCAACGAAATTCTTTTTATTAATTTATATGTTTACTTACCTGTTAAAGTCTGTAATCCATACATTACAAACCCCCACCCTGCCCCTCCCCCTCCCTACGTCACCACCCTGCAGTTACACCTACCACCGGCCGTGGCTGGGTGAGGGTGAGGGTGTGTGGGGGTGAGGAGGTGTGAGGGGGTGATGGTGAGGAGGTGTGAGGGGATAAGGGGGTGTGACGGTGAGTGAGGGTGTGAGGGTTGGGGGTGAGGGCGGGTGAGGGTGTGATGGTGAGTGAGAGAGAGTGAGGGTGAGTGAGGGTGTGAGGGTATGAGGGGGTGTGAATGTAAATGTTATGGAAATTACGTACATTTTTTACGTAGGAAAATTACATAAGCATTGATATTTAAGAAAATTATGTAAGAATTTTAAGACTTGATTTCCTTATGCATAAATAAACAAATGTTGTTTCTGTTACTTTTACTCCTGCAACTTGCTTTGTGCTGTGTACTGCCTTTGAAAATACAGTGAGCCTGTGAAAGACAGTGCAGAGGAACGCAGTTATTTACAGTGTCTCCAAAGGCAGTTATTTCTGTCAGGGCCTCTCAGGAGCCGACTTCTTGTGAAAGCGAGCTCATTCATCCTGCATCTCACTGTCCTGCCATTTCCGGCTGACAAAGGGAGGAGGTGAAACAACATGTTATGAGGGGTGAAATCAGGAACACTCCAGCGTTGGAGTTATTGGCATTATCAATACCAATGATTTAACCAAGTCATGTTGCAGGGTGCTATACCCTTTGTGACCAAAAGAGGTCCCACCACATGGCTCGGTAAAACACATCGGTATTGATAACTCCAAGTCCAAAAATTGCGATACCTTTTGCATTTTTTATAATAGCTTGCATGTGACCCCGTGGAGTGCAAAAAAACGATGGATTTGGGCCCAGATCTTTTGACTGGGGGAATGTGTGACATTGATCCACATTCGGTCCATCACTTGTTGTTTTTGCAATTGCCGCCCTAAGTGCGCTGGGGATGCCCAGACGTGGGTCCCAGGCACTCCACACCACTTGGAGTCAAGCTAGCCGGGCTGATGAGAGGTGTTACCTCGAAACCGGTCCGGTCCTCGGATGCTTGATTCCGTTCTGGGAAGGACATGGCTTTTGTAGTTCAGACTGGACTGTTCCCATGGGGCAACAGGGTCAGACCTGATTTGCATATCGCCATTGTCTAACCCAGGGTGGTGTGGAGTGCAAAAAAACGATGGATTTGGGCCCAGATCTTTTGACTGGGGGAATGTGTGACATTGATCCACATTCGGTCCATCACTTGTTGTTTTTGCAATTGCCGCCCTAAGTGCGCTGGGGATGTCCAGACGTGGGTCCCAGGCACTCCACACCACTTGGAGTCAAGCTAGCTGGGCTGATGAGAGGTGTTACCTCGAAACCGGTCCGGTCCTCGGATGCTTGATTCCGTTCTGGGAAGGACATGGCTTTTGTAGTTCAGACTGGACTGTTCCCATGGGGCAACAGGGTCAGAGCTGATTTGCATATCGCCATTGTCTAACCCAGGGTGGTGTGGAGTGCAAAAAAACGATGGATTTGGGCCCAGATCTTTTGACTGGGGGAATGTGTGACATTGATCCACATTCGGTCCATCACTTGTTGTTTTTGCCCGTGCCCTGCATATCACATCGTCACATTTGAATATTTAACCCGAAGCGAGCGTGGTCATGTTTTTAAAATAGATCCCTTTGTTTTAATCCTTTTGTTGCATAATCTTGTGAGGGTTAGTAAGCATTAAATGACTACAATTACAATTGCTATGTAATCTGATTTCGGAGATAAAAAGACATGGGTGTGCAAAAAGAAAGGGAAGTGTGCATCCCTGAGCAGTGCAAGAAATTATCGAATAGCAGCACAGGAACGTTATTGATATAAGTTGCAGTACAGCAATCTAGCAATCGCACAGAAAACTTCAGGAATGTAAGCACACTGGGGACTCAGTAGGGGTCCGAGTTCAAGTAGTGTAGATAGAAGCCACCCACTGGCCACGCGCCGAAAAGAACATGTATTAGAGAAAAGCGAAATACAGGTAATAGCAGAGGCAGGAAGGGAGAAAAGAAAACCGTCGCAGCAGGTTAGGGGGATTGGAGGGGTGGGGAAACAATGGGCTGCTGAAACAACACAGCAATGGGGGCTCCGTGAAGGGAAAGTGTGTTGTTTGGGGCGGCCTAGTCTTGCTCATCTCATGTCCCTCTGCTAAGCTTTTCGGGATTCAGGGCAGACAACCCCAGAGGGCTCACAGCGGTGGGACCAGGGCAGCAGCGGAGGCACAAAAGGCAAGAGACAAAACTGGTCTTCAGACAGATAAGCTGCTCTTTACAGAAACAAATAGTAATTTGCATTGTCTGTCCCTTTAACCCCTTCCATGCTGATGACGAACCCCAGCCGTCATGCACTACGGTGCTCGTGTGCTGATGACGGCTGGGGTTCGTCACGGCCCGCCCCTGTTCGTGCTGTTTACAGCACACCAGGGGAATCGCGGCCGCATCGAAGGGGTTAAAGAGCAAATGCTAGCCAGTGCATTTCAGCCGGAATTAGGAGCAAGTTTCACTTCTTCAACTCCAAAATACGATTTTTACTCAAATTTTCTCACTGCCGTGCATCTGTCGTGAGAGCGGTGATTTGTGTTTGAAAAATGACGGGCATCTTTGAGCATTGAATGCTCCATTTTTATTTAAAATGTTATTTTTACAATGCATCTTCGTAGGTCTTGTGCCACATTAAACACCCTTGCTAGGATGTGAAAGCCTTCCCTTAGACTAAGACGAATCAGTCCCAATGCTACTGAGTATCCTAAGCAGGGAAATGGAACTACTGCGTTTAAATTTAAAAACATATCAACACAACTGCTTATGACTCTGCTTTGCACATGTGTGGATCGGAAGAATTGAAACCTCTTTCTGTAGGTTTTGCGGTCCTTCTTGTTTTGCCAGCAGTACAGTACCATCAGCCTGGAGGGGCACGTAATTTGCATACCCATAGTGCATCTGCCCTGCAATTGCTGTAATGCTTGTATTTTTCCATGTCCAAATGTTATTTTAAGAAGAAAGAGTAAGTAATGTTGAAGGGAAGCTAACACAAGCGTAATACCCACAGATATCTAATATTGGATGGCCACCCTTAGTAAATATTTTTTTTTAAAATAGACTTTATATACCTCCTCATGTTATTATTGCAGCTGGTTCCTCCACAGAGTGCAAGAAGGCATCGCACTAGGGGCAGGCACGGGAAGAAAGACAGTAGTTCTTGTACATGTTTCCGTGAACCGCAGTAAACAAAACAAGCTCTTGTCATGGCGGGTGCGGCGGGCGGGGCAGCGGAAGCCTTTGATGTGCCAAATGCTGCTGGCAGGGAGAAGGATCGTGCAAGCTCGTCCATGTTTCTCGTGAACTGTTGGGAATCCGGCTTGAAGAGAGCCAATCAGCTGCCTGAATAGAGCCTTTGGGGAAAGAAGCAGATCAGTGACATAAGAGCTCACCCCTGTTTTCTATTTCTGCGAAATAGAAAAGGGGCGAACCCTAAAAAACCAAGACCCAAGGGTTACTACTTTCGCCAACGTTCCGGGTCTGGAGGAGGGGGGCGGGGGGTGAGGGGATCACCAGGGACTCTCACCAAAATATTGCAGCAGTAGTCAAGTCAAGTCAAAGAATTTATATAGCGCATTACATACCCAGAGGGTCTCAAGGCGCTTAGGGAGGGGAAGAGGATTACTTGTCAAATATCCACGTTTTAAGTTGCTTTCTGAATGCTAGGTGGTTCTGGGTAAGGCGAAGGTAAGTGGGGAGTGAGTTCCATGTTTTAGCAGCCAGGTATGAGAAGGATCTGCCTCCCATGGTTGTCTTGTTGATGCGAGGTACAGTGGCGAGGGCTTGGCTGGAAGAACGTAGTTGGCGGGAGGGGGTGTAGAAGGACAGTCGTGAGTTGAGGCATTCTGGTCCGATGTCGTAGAGTGATTTGTGTGCGTGGGTTAGCAGTCGGAAAGTGATCCTCTTATTGACGGGTAGCCAGTGGAGGTCTTTCAGGTGACCAGAGATGTGTTCGTTACGCGGGATGTCTAATATGATCCTGGCTGATGCGTTTTGGATTCGTTGGAGTTTCTTCTGGAGTTTAGCGGTAGTACCTGCATAGAGGGTGTTTCCGTAGTCCAGTCGGCTCGTGACCAGAGCATGGGTGACTGTTTTTCTGGTTTCGGTGGGGATCCAGCGAAATGTTTTTTTGAGCATGCGAAGAATGTTGAAGCAGGATGAGGATACGGCGCTGACTTGTCTATTCATTGAAAGTGAAGAATCCAGGATAACGCCTAGGTTCCGTGCGTGGTCTGTCGGGATGGGTGCTTTTCCAAGGGCTTCCGGCCACCAAGAGTCGTCCCATGCAGTGGGGGATGTACCTAAGATGAGGACTTCTGTTTTATCTGAGTTCAGTTTCAGACGGCTGTGTTTCATCCATTCGGCAACTTCTTTCATTCCTTCGTGTAGGTTACTTTTGGCGGTGCTGGGGTCATTGGTGAGAGATAGGATCAGTTGAGTGTCATCCGCGTAAGAGATGATGTTGAGGTTGTGTTGGCGTGCGATGGCCGCGAGGGGGCTCATGTGTACGTTGAAGAGGGTGGGACTGAGTGAGGATCCTTGTGGTACGCCACAGATGACTTCAGTGGCCTCGGACTTGAATGGTGGAAGGCGGACTCTCTGGGTTCTTCCGGTGAGGAACGAGGTGATCCATTCAAGTGCTTTTCCTTGTATTCCGATGTTTCTGAGGCGTTGTAAAAGGGTGCTGTGGCAGACTGTGTCGAAGGCTGCAGAGAGGTCGAGGAGGATGAGGGCGACTGTGTCTCCATTGTCCAGTAGTGTTCGAATGTCGTCTGTGGCTGCGATGAGGGCGGTCTCAGTGCTGTGTTTTGCTCGGAAGCCAGATTGTGAGGAGTCAAGGGATTTGTTGGCTTCGAGGAAAGCGGCGAGCTGGTTGTTGACAGCTTTCTCGATGACTTTGGCCGGGAAAGGAAGGAGTGATATTGGGCGGTAATTTTTGAGTTCGGTGGGGTCCGCTGTGGGTTTTTTCAGAAGGGCGCTGAGTTCAGCGTGTTTCCAGCTTTCCGGGAAGGTGGCGGAGTTGAAGGAGCAGTTGATGACGTCTCGGAGGTGCGGTGCTATGACGGAGTCTGCTTTGTTGAAGATGTGGTGAGGACATGGGTCTGTGGGGGATCCTGAGTGGATGGAGTTCATCAGGCGGATGGTGTCCTCAGTGGAGATTGGGTTCCAGTCGTTAAGGGTGTTCATCATATGGTTGGGTGGGTTGGTCTCCGGGTTGGTTGTCGAAGCTGTTGTGGATGTCTGCAATTTTGTTGTGGAAGAATGAGGCTAGGGAGTCGCAGAGGGCTTGAGAGGGGGTGATGTCGTTGGAGTTGGCCGAGGGATTGGTATATTCCTTGACGATGTTGAAAAGTTCCTTGCTGTTGTGGGCGTTGTTGTCTAGACGATCCTTGAATGCTGTTTTCTTGGCCTTTCGGATTAGTTGGTGGTGTGAGCGGGTGGCGTTTTTGAAGGCGTCCTTGGTGCTAGTGGTTGGGTCTTTTTTCCAGGCCTTTTCAAGGGAGCGGCAGAGTTTCTTGGACTTCTTAAGATCATCGTTGAACCATGAGGCCTTCTTGCTGCCAGGTTTGCTTTGACGTTTTTTCAGTGGTGCTAAGGTGTCGGCGGTGTTGGATACCCATAGGGTGAAGTTGGTGGTGGCTTGGTCTGGGTTAGAAGAGTGGGCTGGGGTGTTTAGAAGGAGCGATGAGGAGATCTGGTCGATGGTGATTTTGTTCCAGTTTCTTTGCAGAGTTGGTTGGAGGTGGTTGATGGGTTTCGGCTTGTTGTAGGTGAAGTGAACGCAGCTGTGGTCAGTCCAGAGGAGATCCGTAGTATGGCTGAAGGAGACATGATTGCTGGAGGTGAAGATGGGGTCGAGTGTGTGACCTGCGATGTTGGTGGGGGAAGTAGACTTCTAAGTGTGTGCTTGGGGGCTAGCGACTGACGAGAACAGACACATCCCGTCCCGTGACCTTCCTCAACCACCCCTTCCCGCTCCCTCCCCGTGAAAAGACAAGACCCCTTAGCCGGTCCCGTACCTTGTTTAGCCACACTTCCCCAGAAGTGTGGCGGGGCGGCTCGTGTCCTCTGTGCCCTCCTGGCGTTCTGGTTTCCGTCGGGTGAGCGTCTTTCAAGTCTTCGTTCTTCTTGCTAGGAGACTTCAACTACCACCTTGAAAACAAACACGACAGCAACACCACCACCCTTCTGGACAACCTAGCCAATCTCGGACTCAAACAACTTGTTGAAATCCCCCACCCATGTAGCCGGACACACGCTCGACCCTATCTTTACCTCCAGCAAGCACATCTCCTTCGATCGCACCACATCTCTACACTGGACGGACAACAGCTGTGTCCACTTCAGCTACAAAACCACTCTGACCCACAACCGCCCACAACCTATTCCTCGAAGAAACTGGAACAAAATCACCTCCGACCAACTCGTCACATCACTCAACCAAAACCCTCCCACCCTCTCATGGTACCCAAACCAAGCAGGCACCAATCTCAAGCAATGGATCACCCACAGTGCTGACGAATTAGCACCCCTGAAAAAACACCAGATCAAATCAGCCTGCAAAAAGGCTCCCTGGTTCAATGATGACCTTAAAAAATCCAAGAAGCTATGCCGCACCCTGGAGAAAACATGGAGAAAAAACCCAACCACCGACAACATGTCCACCCTCAAGGCAGCCACCCGCAAACACCACCAACTGATTCGATCCTCCAAGAAATCAGCATTCAAGGATCGTCTCGACAACAACACTCACAACAGCAAGGAACTTTTCAACATTGTCAAAGAATTCACCAACCTCACCGCAGCATCTAACGACATCACTCCCTCCCAAGACCTCTGCGATGCGTTATCCTCCTTCTTCTACAACAAAATTGCCGACATCCACAACAGCTTCAAGAATACCCCCAGCGTTCATCCCTCCCCACCCCCCTCAGTTCCTACTCCGCCAACTAACAACTTTACCGCCTGGAACCCAATCACCACTGAAGACACCATCCGCCTAATGAACTCCATCCACTCTGGCTCACCAACTGACCCCTGCCCCCACCACATCTTCAACAAAGCGGACTCCATCATCGCACCCCACCTCTGTGATATCATCAACTGCTCGTTCAACTCTGCCCCCTTTCCAGAAAGCTGGAAACACGCCGAACTCAGCGCCCTTCTGAAGAAACCCACAGCAGACCCCTATGAACTTAAAAACTACCGACCCATATCCCTCCTCCCATTCCCGGCCAAAGTCATCGAGAAAGCCGTCAACAACCAGCTCGCCGCCTTCCTTGAATCCAACAACTCCCTTGATCCATCTCAATCCGGTTTTCGAGCCAAACGCAGTAGCGAAACCGCCCTCATTGCAGCGACAGACGACATCCAAACACTACTGGACAACGGTGAAACAGTGGCCCTCATTCTACTCGACCTCTCTGCCGCTTTTGACACTGTCTGCCACAATACCCTTATACAACGCCTCAGCAACATCAGAATACAAGGAATAGCCTTGGACTGGATCACCTCATTCGTCGCTGGGAGAACTCAAAGAGTCCGACTTCCCCCATTCAACTCTGAGGCCACTGAAGTCATCTGTGGGTACCACAAGGATCCTCACTCAGTCCCACCCTCTTCAAAGTCTACATGAGTCCACTCGCCTCCATCGCGCGTCAACACAACCTTAACATCATCTCTTATGCCGACGACACCCAGTTAATCCTTTCCCTAACCAAAGACCCTAACCCCGCCAAAACCAATCTTCACGAAGGCATGAAGGAAGTAGCCGAATGGATGAATCATAGCCGCCTAAAACTCAATTCAGACAAAACGGAGGTGCTCATCCTAGGATCTTCCCCCTCTGCCTGGGACGACTCTTGGTGGCCCTCCGCCCTGGGCACAGCACCCACACCCACAGACCATGCACGTAACCTTGGCTTCATCCTAGACTCCTCTCTCTCGATGTCCAGACAAGTCAACGCGGTCTCATCCTCCTGCTTCAACGTACTTCGCATTCTCAAAAAGATCTTCCGTTGGATCCCCCTCGAGACAAGAAAGACTGTCACCCACGCACTGGTCACGAGTAGACTGGATTATGGTAACACACTATACGCCGGAATCACAGCAAAACTACAGAAAAAACTTCAACGAATCCAAAACGCATCAGTGAGACTTATATTAGACATCCCTCGCCAAGATCACATCACCGGACACCTAAAAGACCTTCACTGGCTTCCCGTCAACAAAAGAATGACATTCCGCCTTCTCACCCACGCACACAAGGCCCTCTACAATCTAGGACCCGAATGCCTCAACACTCGACTGTCCTTCTACAAACCCACCCGCCAACTAAGATCGTCCAATCAAGCCCTCGCCGCAGTCCCGCGCATCCGAAAATCCACCATGGGTGGCAGATCCTTCTCCTTCCTTGCTGCCAAGACCTGGAACTCGCTCCCCACTCACCTTCGCCTTAATCAGAACCACTTCTCCTTCAGAAAAGAACTTAAAACCTGGCTATTCGACAAATAATGAACCCCCTACTCAAGCGCCTTGAGACCCTCTGGGTGAGCAGTGCGCTATACAAATTCCAGAACTTGAACTAGAACTTGAACTCCTGGGCACCTCAGTAGAAACACTGGTCGACTCCTTCTCTGCTCCCGATCCAGCTTCCACTTTCGCGCCATCTCCTTCCGGGTAGAACGCTATGAACTCCTCCCCTGTCTTCGATTGGTCGAAGGACGATTACGTCACCACCGTAGTTCCGAGTTCTGGGAAAGCCCAAGCAGCATTAAAGGGGCCGTAGGTATCCTGTCCTCGGGGTGGAAATGGACAGGTGTTAAGGTCTTCGCCCAGGCCAGGGCAGACAGGAACCCCGTGACAGTTAGAAATCAAGAAATGAGTGTTGGTAAGTGATGAAGCAGGATTAAGTTATAATAGCCATTAAAAAGAAGTAATCAAAGGTAAGTAACTTGAGGGTCTGATGGATACATCTATCTGGAATTCCTCACCTTTTCAATTACCCCTTGCGCCAGCATTCCACGGAAATCTTTTCTTAGCTCTCACACATCGACGAGGATGTCACAATGGCATAGCTCCGCTCGCTACTCCGTATGACGTCATTGGAGCCATAGGAATACATCGTTGGTGTGCTGACGTCAGTTCCACCCATTTTCCCATACAGTTCCTTTGGCTTACGGGTCCCCTTCCTCATCAGGATGACACACTTTATTAAGTTTTGCATTAAGTCCTCCTACATCAGCTAGAGTAATATTAGCAATTTCAGAGGCCCACAACAGTGCAATCCAGATTCTACAGGAGCCATTATCGAGAATGGCAAGGGAATGAAAGGCGTTCCTCCTTTCTTCTGATTAGCTGGCATCATTCCACATACCCAGCGGTTAGTAGTGTTCGTAGCATTATGAGTATGATACAACATTTGTATGAAAGTGTTATTGGGATGCGACATTCGGTGCTTCTTTTCATGATAGGGAAGAGTAAAATAATAATGTTTGGTGGGGACAAGAGTAGTAGCAGTCAACAAGTTTCGAGCCGGAGCTACTTCCTCTGCAACCCACATTATTACAGCAATGACCGCAACAGTCAAAGTTAGCCCAATAGCGAACATTATATTTTTACTACAGACTTTTGCAGCGCTCAATTTCTTCTCCTAAGGCATGTTCATTTTGTCGGTAAATAACAAAACAGATGGTGCCCTACGATCCTGGGCAGGCGTTGGTTTCTTCACTAATGTTGAGACGAGTAGTCACTAATAGGCTACCCCCCTTTGTAGTCAGTGTTTAACCACCCAGGACAGTGGCTCAAACAGTCTTTCTGCGATGAAAGGTCTTTCTTCCTGGATCGAAGCAGTTATCTAGCTCACCAGGGATCGTGTGGTCTGGTAAGACTTCCTCAGGTCTTTCAGGTGACACAGCTCGTCCTTTCTCTGTAACCAGGATGTCTCGATGATCTGTCAATGCAGCTGGGCTCACGAGGGCATGCAGGACTTTTTGACAATGGGTGGCATGCACCCAATTCTTCTGGTTGGTCACTCGCACTGCAGTTCTGGTAGCCAGGAGGACTTGTTCTGGTCCGCGCCAACGAAGTGCCAAGGAACTAGACTATTTGTCAAGACTAAATCGCCAGGCTGCAGATCATGGCCATCACCCTGCAACCTGTCTGGAAGGGCTTCCAGTACCTGCTGATAAATAGAAAACAAACTGTCAGTTAACTGGGACAAATAGTCACTCATCAACACATGGGCCCAATGAAATGAGGTCCTTTGTCACTCCAAATGCCGAATCGAGGGAAGAACTCCTTGCCCCAGTATTGGAACTTTCATAGATTCCCATGCTTTGTATCATTCCTCGTCGTCAGAATGGGAGCCTCTGTAAATAGAAAATACCATAGCAGTAGGTACCAAAGAGAAACCTAGGCCTAGGCCTCATCTCATTTTGTAGCCTATCCGCCTCTTTTTGTAAAAGAGACCAAAAAAGTTGCAACAACCAATCAGAATAGCCTCACCCCATAGAACCTTCCTGAGAGCGCTTTGGAGCCTCAGATTTTCTACTGCACGTTGTTCTAAGGGAGTCTCCTCTGAGCCCTGCTCGGTTTTCTTTCTACAGTATCAAAAACAACCTTATTTTTCTACAAAGATGTCGAATAAAGAGAAGAAAGCCTTGTTCAAGGCTTGTGCTACCTGCTCAAAGAAGTGTCTGTATGTGGATGAAAAGCATATAGATTGTATTTATTGCTTGTACCTGGACCACAAAGCTACGGAATGTAAGATCTGCAGGACCTTCTCTACTAAAACATTGATGGACAGAGAAGGAAGACTTCTGACATGGCTGCAAAAGATGTAGTCTAGAAAGGAGGTCATTTCCAGCGACAGTGAAGATTCCTCTTCGGCTTCCTCTTCAAGAAGGTCTAAAAAGAGGGGTAGGTCTTCCCCTTCAACATCTGCTGAACATCCTTCTAAGACCTCTCAAAAGACCTCCAATAGGTCTGGTAGGTCTAGTCCCCGAAAATCTCCTCACCGAGGTGCAAAGGAGAAAGTGGGATTGATTTCTGAGGTGGTTTCTTCTCAGAAGGGGTCACAAGGGCCTGTTATCTCTCCACCTACTGGGGAAAAAAAAGGTTTTAAAAGACCTAGTTCCCTACCTCAGGATTCGAAGTCTGACAAGAAAACCCGCTCGTCGACGGTGACATCTTCAGGTACGTCGACGACGACGGCGAAAATCCTTCAATCACCCATTTCTACCACAACTGGACCATCACTCTCTTCATCGTCGACGAGATTAATATCCTCGAGGATGATGTTGACGGTGGTGCCGACGACGACGATGGCAATGACGACGTCTGCTTTGATTCTGACGACGAGCTCTTCGACGATGCCGTCGACGATTTCGCCTGCGTCGACAATGGTTTTGGCTCCGTCGACGGCGCTCTCGTCGACGACTACCCCATCGCCGACGATGTCGACGACGATCCCATCAATGGTGACTCCGTCAACAGTGCAAAAAGTAAGAATTTCAATAAGAAGGCGCCAGATAACACCGGATATGACGTTCCCACGAAGGGTGACACCCTTACCTCCTGCCTTGCTTTTAGAGGAGGAGTCTTCAGAGGAAGAAGATGATGATGACAATTGTCCTTATGGAGATGCTTACAGTCCATCGCAGTTCCACGTAAAATATCAGGATTCAGATTCAGAAGGCTACTACGAAGAAGTGCATCAGCCTCCTCCCAGAGAAAGAATTCAAGAGAAATCTCAACAGGGAATGGTTTTGAGGCTCTCTGCTCTGATAACTGCCCTGCAAATGATGTTAATGGATTACAAAAGAAGGTTTCATCCCCAAACTGCTAAAACCATTCAGACGCCCCCTCCACCATTGCCACCTTCCACTTCAGCTGAGGTTCAGCCAAGAGATCAAGAACCTGCGGAGGTTTGACAAGGATTAACATCAGGGCAAGTGCATGGGGACAATGATGATGATTCCTCAGATGATGGAGGAAATGTGACAGAGGTCCCGGATCCGAATAGAGAATGGAACAAGTTCATTATCCCAGATCCACCTTCACCGGATCCGGTAGATTCACCACCAGCTGACATCTGTGGTTTCCATAACCTCATGGAAAGGGCTTCAAAACGGTTTGGTCTGCCAGTTCCAATGGTTCAGTTGGACTGCTTTCTTTACCATTTCAAAGAGCCATAGAGAAAATCCATCCGCTCTATTCCCATCATAGAGCATGTTTGGTCTGAGGGAGTGAAGGTCATGCTGTCTCCAGCAACCGTCATTCCGGTCCTACTGCGGCCGGAGAAAAAGTACAGGGCCCCTGATGATAGTCCCTCATGCCTGGTTGGTCAACCAAAGCCGGGCTCTGTGATCTCCCAGGCGGTACAAAGGAAGTCTAAGAACCCTTCGGCTCCTCTGGCCTCTCCACCGGATAAAGAGGGTAGACGCCTGGACAATGTCGGCAAAAGATTCTCGTCAATGTCAAGCCTCCTGGTTTGTGCCTCCAATGCACTTGCAATTTTAGGACAATACGTTCGCCAAATGTTGTGCGATATTTCTCCGTTTGTAGACCAGTTACCGGAGAGTGCTAAGGTGGATGCAAGGAAGATCTTAGAAGAAGGGGAGCGATCTTCCGCGGAAAACATTTACTGCGCCATGGACAACGCCACAACTGCTTTTAGAGCTTTAGCAGGTTCGGCTATCCTCAGGAGACAGGGCTAGCTTCGGGCTACCTGGTTTCGCCCTGAAGTGCGAAACAAAATATTGGATTTGCCTTTTGATGGTGATATGCTTTTCGGAAAGCACATAGATGATGCCTTACCGGATATCAAGAAGGACACAGAAACAGCCAGGTCCTAAGGCACTCTTCAATACCGTAAGGTGCCATTCCGAGGAGCGAAAGGCAAGGGTTATTCAAATAGAGGAGGATACCAACAACGTTATTCCTCGTATTCCCAATCATCTCAAACCTACAGGCCTCAGTACTCACAAAGGCAGGGCCAATCTGCTTCTTTCTCTCGGCAGCCAACAAGAGGCCGTCAACGTCGCCAGGGCAGAGATTCATCTAAGAGACAATAGCGGCCTTCTGGCTCTTTCTACTGTTTCTTCCCCTCGGTAACATCAGTGGGGAGCAGGATTTCTCATTGTCTGCGAAGGTGGGGGATCATTACAACAGACCAGTGGGTCCTGAATATCATTCGGTTTGGCCACACGTTGGAATTTCAACAGCTTCCTCCTTTCAGAGCTCCTCGCACCACTGAGGCAAAACATCTGTGACTTCTACGTCTCGAAGCCCACCAGTTATTCATCAAGGGGTTGATAGAACCTGTACCTCACTCTCAAAGAGGGAAAGGTTTTTACTCCAGGTTCTTCCTGGTTCGCAAGACGGAGGAGTAGTGGCGTCCAATATTAGATCTAAGGGCGCTCAACACCTATCTCATAAAGCTGTCATTCAGAATGGTCACCCTTCAGGACATTCTACGTCTTTTAAATCCAGGGGATTACATGGCAACTCTGGACCTAGAGGATGCGTACTTCCATGTACCGATCCATCCAGCTCACAGGCGATACCTACGCTTCACAGTAGCCAAGAGCCACTTTCAATTCAAGGTGCTTCTTTTTGGTCTCCGGTCAGCACCACGGATATTTACAAAAGGTCTTGCCCCAGTGGCGGCGTTTCTCAGAAGGCATTCTCTAGAGATCTTTCCCTACCTAGACGATTGGTTGATAAAAGCTCAATCCTTTCAGGCAACTTCCAAGGCAGTCAAAAGCTGCATTCAACTTTTCAACCAACTGGGTCTCCAACTCAACAAGTCCAAATCGGTCCTTCTCCCTTCCAGGTCGGCAAGGTTTCTGGGTTCCATTCTGGATACGAATCGCTGCAAAGCTTTCCCTTCCGAGGAACGACAGAAAAGACTTATTCTATCAGCTCGTCTCTTACAAAAGAGGAAATCTCTATCAGTCCATCTCTACAAGTCCCTGCTAGGATCGATCGCATCTTGCATACCATTAATTCCACACTGCAAGCTTCGAATGCGTCCAATACAAGAGCACCTGGACAAACAATGGTGCCAGGCGAAAGGCTCATTAGACGACAGGATAACAGTGACACCAGTAATGAGAAAAGCAAGCAACTGGTAGACGATAAAGGACAATATCTCAAAGGGCTTAACTTTCAGGCTCTCTCCATCTCCCATGGTTCTGACAACAGACGCCTCACTGGAAGGCTGGGAAGCAGTGTTGCAGGAATTACACGTGAGCAGTCATTGGACGCCCGAACAGCGCAAGTTCCACATCAATCTGCTAGAACTCAGGGCAATTCACTTAGCTTTACAAGCATTCATTCCAAGAATTCAAAATCGCGCAGTGCTGGTTCGCACGGACAATACGACGGCCATAAACTACATAAACAAACAAGGCGGGACACAATCCCAGATTCTTTCAAGAGAAGCTCACGAAATTTGGAACTGGGCGATTCTCCACAAGATTTTTCTTACAGCGGAACACCTTGCAGGTTCACTCAATACAACAGCAGATGCATTGAGTCGTCAAAAGTCAATCAGTCACGTGTGGGAATTGGATCAGGACATTCTCGAGGAGGTATTCTTAGTTTGGGGTACTCCGACCATAGACCTGTTAGCATCACCAGAAAACAAGAAATGCCAATTCTACGCAAGCAGGGATCACAATCAAGGGTCATTGGGGAATGCTCTTTCGATAGCCTGGTCCGGCGCATTTGTTTACGCCTTTCCTCCGATACCCCTAATTCCGAGACTGATCAGGAAACTCAAGGCGGAACCTTGCAAAATTATTTTGATTGCACCTGCGTGGCCCCTGCAGTTCTGGTTCACGGAGCTTCTCCTACTCTCTAGATCAGCCAATTCACCTGAGGCCCATACCGTCCCTTTTGACAATATCTCAAGGTCAAGTGCTACATCCAGATCCGAGCCCACTCCAATTGACAGCGTGGCTCCTGAGCACAGAGAATTCCAAAATTTAAACATCACTGAGGAGTGTAAAGAAATCCTGTCTCAGGCTCGTGCCCCAAGTACGAATAAAACTTACCGGGCGAAATGGAAAAGGTTCTGTCTCTGGTGCCAGCGGCAGAATCTCCATCCATATACTTCAGCTCCGCATCAGATCTTACCTTACATTCTTTCTCAGGCTAAATCAGGTCTGGCTCATTCCTCTGTCAAAGTACATCTGGCGGCTATCTCTAGATTCAGGCGGACATCCTCAGGTCCTTCTTCTTGGTCGGCAAGAATTATTAAGCAATTCCTAAAAGGACTCTTCATAGTTTTTCTTCCAGTCCGTCCGCCGCCTCCGGTCTGGCAGCTTAACTTAGTTCTGGCTCATCTCATGAGAACCCCATTTGAGCCGATTCACAGAGCAGATCTTAAATTTCTTTCATGGAAGCTGGCTCTCCTTTTAGACGTAACATCGGCTAGGAGGATAAGTGAACTCCAAGCACTCACTATTGTGTAACCTTTTATGCAGTTCAAGAGACATTCTAATCCTTAGAACAAATCCAAAGTTCATTCAAAAGGTCCAGACGGATTTCCATTTGAATGAGCCGGTGGTTCTAAAATATTTTTTCCCTCGACCAACTTCTCCAGCAGAAAGGTCGTTACATTCCTTGGATGTCCAGAGATGTTTGAAGTTTTATCTGGAACGCACAAAAAGCTTCAGGAAATCATCCCAACTCTTTATTTCCTACAGTGCTCCGCGGAAGGGGTTTCCACTTTCAAAACAAGGCATCTCTTGTTGGATTTCCAATGCAATTCATTTTTGTCACTAAGAAGCGGGCAAACCGCTGGAAAGATGTGTTCGGGCTCATTCGACGAGATCAGCTCATCATCTGGGGCCCTTTTCGCAGGACCCCCGATCAGAGACATTTGTAGCGCAGCTACGTGGAGCAGTACCCACACGTTCACAAAGCATAACTGCTTGGACTCTTCAATTGGAAGCGAAGCTGCAGTTGGACAGGCAGTCCTGAGAAATCTTTTTCAGTGAGAGGTGAGCTTTTCCTACAATACCTCCTTCCTATATGGTACATTTTGTATCACATACTGTTTTTTCCTTTCAATGGTGGCATGTTATGTTTGTTTCCTATGATAACAACTGTGATAGGATGTATTGATGCTCATGTAACAAAATGTGCTGTTATTGCTTACTGTTAGCTACTCTGATACAAAGCATGGGAATCTATTGGTAACTTTCATAGATTCCCATGCGCCCACCCTCCTCCCCTGGGAAAAGCACAGCCTTTTACAGATGTAGTTACTGTTACACAACGGCTACGAAAATATGAGGCTCTGAGGCTCTCTCAGGAAGGTTCTATGGGGTGAAGCTATTCTGATTGGTTGTTGCAACTTTTTTGGTCTCTTTTACAAAAAGAGGCGGATAGGCTACAAAATGAGATGGGGCCTAGGCCTAGGTTTCTCTTTTGTACCTACTGTTATGGTATTTTCTATTTACTGAGGCTCCCATTCCGACGACGGAGAATGATACAAAGCTTGGGAATCTATGAAAGTTACCAATACTGGGGAACCAAAGTTACAGGTAAGTAACTTGTTTTCTTTAGGAGAACTTTCGCTTGTGTGAGAGCTGTATTATCCTTCGTAGCATACGCCTCCACCCATTTACTGAAGGCACAAACCACTACCAAGACATATATCTGAAAGAAACAGGTTAGTGTTAGATTCCTTACCTTAGAATATCCCCAGGCATCAGGCTGGATCCGGAAGGTTTTCGTCAGCAATACCCCTGCGCGTCGGTAGGCGTCGTCTGCGGCTCTGCGTCCGTCGCCGGCGTTGTGATTGCCAGGATGACGTCGTCGGAGTACTTAGACCCCGCCCTCATGCGCTGATGTCAGTTCTTCTCTTTTCCGAGCCAGCAAGCGCAGATCTGGGAAGAGCTAGTACCCTAGTCACTTTTTGACTAACTTTTTGGCCTATTTTGGTTATCTTTTTTGAGTCGATTCGACTCCTGGTGCCAGTAGGGATGCCTGGATTCAAACCGTGCGATGCCTGTCACCGCCTGATGTCGGTGACCGACCCCCACCGCCCGTGTCTCTCCTGTCTAGGGGCCGACCACGACGACAAGTCATGCCCCGACTGTCGGGCCTTGACGTCGAAGGCTAGGCGGGAGCGGTCCTGCAAGCTACTCAAGCTCCGGCAGTTAACTCCATGCCGCTCGAAGTTGACTCCTTAGCCACAGGGTCCCGGGGGATCCAGGCCTGGATCCCGGTCGACGCCAGTTGAACTCACAACTCCTCCATTGGCGCTGACCCCAATGGTATCACTCCCGGTGCCGTCCTCGGACGACGCCGTCCCCAGTTTCAGTCCGAGTCCGGCGTCGGACCGCCGCCGTCTCTGGCGTCGGACCGGCGCCGTCTCTGGCGTCGGACCGGCGCCGTCTCTGGCTTTGGACCGGCGCCGTCTCCAGCATCGATGGGTGAGCAATTCATCTATGACCCGCCTCCGTCATTACTGCCTCTTCATCAGGACAGGGATGAAGGGGAGGACTGGGAGGGGTCTGAGGACAGCAGTGCCAGTTGATTTATGATTGGGCAGACGAGCTAGGGGGTGCCAGTGGCCTTGACACATCGTCTGATACGGGCTTCATTTCTCCTCCCTCCGTGGCTACGGATGAGGGTGCTTCTTATGGTGTGGTGTTGTGCAGGGCAGCCAAGGCCTTGTCTCTTGAGCTCCCTGCTGCGGCCGTGAGGACTAATCTCCTCACGAGGTGCTTCAGCCGCCAGTAAGCTCTTCGGAGCCTCTGCTGCTATTCAATGAGCCCCTCACAGATGTTCTGATGGGCATCTGGTCAAAGCCCTCCACAGTGTCCACTGTGGATCGGAACGTGACCCGACGCCACCGCCCGGCTCCCGGCGACCCCTGCTTTCTGTCCCTACACCCCACCCTCGAGTGCCTGGTGATGCAGGCCTCTACGTCCCAGACCGCATTCCCGACTGCCCCTCCAGATCGGGAATCCAAAAGGTTTGACCAGTTTAGGAAGAAACTGTTCTCCTCACTGAGTCTGGGTTTGCGGTCTATCAACACCATGTTAGAAGTTGGCCTGATATGTGATGTCCACTATTCTAGTGGGCACTGTGTATCAGTCCAAACAACCCTTGATGGTTGTAAAATCAACCTTATAGACCAGCTATCCTAGTGGTAGCATGGACAAAGCAGTCTTAGGCTAATACTTCAGAGAGCATGTGAAGCCAATTGTTTTACCAATTATAATACCTTGAATACCAAATGAGAGGACACCACAAAAGGTATATATCAAATATATATGTATTTATTACTAACACAACCCCTCTGCACTCTTTATGTGGTCAGAGTTCGAGATACAGCACAAGTTACTCAATAAGCATACTATAAGTTGCACAAATACAATTCTGCCCTTGGGGCCTCATGAACCATATACTAAGTAAGTGGTATAAGAACCACTTCAGGAAAGGTGAATAGGCCTAGGGCCTAGAGAATCGCTGGGGCTACACTGAACAACCAAAGGTTAGGAAGTAGGAGTCCCACAGGATGTGTGCGCCGTGTCTAAACACACACGCGAGTTACCATAGACTTTCAATGGGAATGTAAAAGTTACAAAGTAGTAGATTTCGGACACTTCCAGGTGGACTACGGGAAAACCCAGTTAAACTAGGACATTTGGATAGTTATTACCCATGGGAGCACTGGAGTACTCGAGTGACCTCACCCAGGGAAGCCGGGTGCATAGGTATTCTTTCGTGTCGGGTTTCGTCGATCAATCCTATGGAGAGCTACAAGAAAGTGCTGCAAGCGACCAGGAGGAAAGTGTCCGGATGGATCCAAGGGTGGATCGGAGCAGTCAAGAACCTGAAAGTAGAGGGGACAGAGTCTGGGTCACTAGCCAGTGACTAGGAAGGAACCAGGCGATGTCGAGATGCAATCAGATGAGGAGATGAAGCTTGTCTCTGCAGCCACGTTGACCAGGAGGCGTCGACGAAGACCAGGAGCTGGATTCGGACTGTCCCACGAAGAATCTAGCTGTTGGCTGTGTCGGTATTCGGATTGGACCCAACAAGCCTTGGCAAAGGCAATCCACGCAGGAAGGGAAGAACGGCTTCTGTTCAGACCAATAAGGTCTGGGGAGCTTCCCTTTTACAGGAAAGCAGGAGCAAGCCCGGAGCAACCAGTCAAGCGGTGTTGTTTCAAAAGGATATCTTCAGGAGGGCCACTAGCCAACGGGCTAGCAACCACGAAGACGCATCAAGGAGAAATGCTGGCGCAGACCCCACGCGGCACTCGTGGAGTGTGGAGGCCTGACCTTCGATACACTTACTGCTTGGGGTTGGGGTTTCTCAATCCCCAATGAACAACTTCGAGGACGCCTCAGAAGCTACACAGTTAGCAAAAAGCAGGTACTGCAGGAGGTCCGGTCCCACGTCTCTTATGTCCGCCACCGGTCTCAGCTTTGCTGTGGATGTGGGTCAGAGTCAGAGAAGTCTGAAAGTCCAGAGGCTGCGTCGCTAAGTCGTCGGGTTCCGGCGGGAGTGTCGACAAAGCAAACCGGCAAGTTACTGTTGGTTGCTGTTTGCACAGGGTGGTCACTCCTTGACCACAAGGAAGATGTCTTCAGTCTTCCAGTCAAAATGGAACGTCGAAGGTCCAAGAGTTCGTTTCAGAGTTTCTTCTAGGATAATCTAATGTCTCTAGACACAGCTCCTAACTTTATACTAATCTAAGGAGCTGGATTACCTGCTAGGTCCCTCCTATGGGTGCAACCTGAGAAGGGGGTGGTTACATCCCTTTCTCTTTGTCCAGTTTCGCGCCAGAGCTGAGACTGGAGTGCCCCAGCAACTGGTTTTAACCGGGCTATGCATGGAGCACCTTGTGCGCCCCAGGAAGTGTCTGGAAACAGCAGTTTCCATTGAACCCACCCTGCCCCAATCCACTACAGGCTGTCTGGGGAGGTGCCAGCACCTCCCTTGACAGGAAACCTATTGTCCAGGCCTCCCCTGTTGGAGTTTCGTCAAGCAGCAGGAGGTCAGACTCGTGTCTGTGGCAGCAGCATCCATTTTGTGATGCTGAGGCTCTGTTTAACTTTAACCGGGTAAAGCAGTAACTACAGGTCTTATCCCTCTAGAAGGGTGGAATGCTACCCCTGCCGCCAGGACTGGCGGGGGTAGTATTCCAAAGTGTTTGACACCTTACACGACATGTTGTGATAAAGCCAAACCAAAGTTACCATTAACCGCGAGGATTATAATGCACTTAAGAGTATATGGTATGGCTATATCATAGAACAGCTATAAGGACATGGTTCCGAAAGCTGCAGACAGGCTCAGCTCATGCTAGAGCACCATCTCACATAAAACCAAGCACTCTGCCTTCAGGATTGTCAAGGCCTGCCATAGGAGTGACTTATAGGTATATATGTGTCTATATATAAGGGTAGATATAGGAATATTATATATAAGCAAGGGGTGATTACACCACCTTGCCCCAGCTGAGCGTTCAGCCTGTGGTGTCAGTTTGGATGGCAAGCCAGTGGTGGCATAATACATGCTGCAGCCCCTGGATGCACCTATGCCCTGGGTACCTATGGTACACTATACAGGGGCTCACAAAGGTGACCCAATACCCAATTAGGTATGTACTGTGAGAAGTTGGCCTGATATGCAGTGTTCACTATTCTTATTGATGATTGGTTGTAAGTCAACCTTATAGACCAGCTATCCTAGTAGCATGGACAAGAGCAGTCTTTAGGCTAAACTCTAGAGGGCGTGTTAAGCCAGCTGTTATATCATCACATATACCCCTTGAACACCAAGTGAAAGGACACCACACAAGGTGTTATGAAAATAAAAGGATATTTATTTATAACAAGTCTACCCTGATCTCTTTATGAGTCAGGGAGCTAAGCACCCAACAAAACTCTTAAGAAAATACTTTAAGTTGCACAATTTACACAAATGCCCGAGGGGCACGAAAAACCATATACTACAAAAGTGGAATGCGAAATACTATCAGGTAAGTAACTGGATCCAGAGGCTTTAGGATCGCTAGGACTACACTACTGAACCTTCAGGTTAGGAGCAGGAGACCTAGGGAGATCGGGTGCAGAGTGTGCACTCTCACGCAGGATGCGGGACAAAGTCTATGGATGCTAGATTTCGTAAAGTTAGTGTTATCGGACGAATCCGACTAGTTAGGCTGAAAACGAAAAAGGATCTGGACACTTAGATAGTGAACCTACGTTGGAGCACCGAAATGCTCAAGTTACCTAGCCCAGGGGCTGCGGCTGCGTAGGGTTCAAAAGACGTCGGGAATCCTTGTTACAGTCTATGGAGCCTGAAAGAAGAAGTTGCTGGCAGGCGACCAGTGATGAAGTTCGATGTGATCCAAGCCTGGATCGAAGATGGAGACGACCTGAAAGCAGAGGGGACTCAGTTCTTAATCACTAGCCAGTGATCAGATGGGCACCAGGATGGCACCGGATGAAGTCACCTCGACCAGGTGAGTGGGCGACGCTGGGCTCTGCAGTCTCTCGGACCAGGAGGCGTTGTCGGCGACCAGGATGGGGGTGCGAGCTGTCCCACGAAGGTATCTGCTGTCGGCGATGCTGGACCCAGGATTGGGGCAACAACTCTTGACAAATGCAAGCCCACGCGGTGGACTCAAAATGGCGTCTGGAGTGGACAAGGAGGGTCCGGGGTGCTCCTCTCTTGGAAGGGAGCAAGGGCCAGTCTGGAGCAACCAGACCAGCGATGGAAGTGTCGTGGTTCGTCGTCAGGAGGGCCACAAGCCAGCAGGCAAGTAGCCGGACAACGCGGTGAGCAGCAAAGAGCAGAAGGGCCCCACGCAGATCTCGTGGATGCTAGGGGGCTGGACTTAGGTGCTGGAGCTGCTCAAGGTTAGGGCTTCTCAAACCCCAAAGCACTCACTCGAGGATCCCTCGGCGGTCGTGCTGGATAAGCGTCGTGCAGTCTTGAAGATGGCCGGTCCCTCGAGGTCTCGTCACACCCACGAATCTCAGCTGGGCTGATGATGTAGGTAGAGGTCAGGGGTGCCAGGGAAGCCGGGTCTCGTCGAGCTGGGCAGTCTTGATCCGGAGGATGGACTTGCAGCAAACCGCATGCGCTTAGATGGTGCCCGCTCGTGCAGGGTGGCTACTCCTTAGCCACAAGGGAGAGTCTGCAGAAAGGTTTAAGAGTTCTTTCGTGGAAAGTCATCAGGATTCAGAATTATCCAATTCTGATAGATACATCTGCCGTGTGGATTCCTCACCTTGTGAATATCCCCCTTGCGCCAGCAACGTTCGGAAAATTCTTCGTAGCACGCCGGCGTGGACGACGTCATAGGAGCACGGCATTGCGCGCGACTCCGTCTGACGTCACCGGCTCCTCATAAGGCCCACGTCGGCGTGATGACGTCAGTTCCCTTTTTTCCGCGTCGTCGACGCTAACGGTTTCTGGGATCTTCTGCGATACTTTGAGTATCTTGTTACTTTTTGGTGTTACTGTTTCTCTTTTGAGATTTTCTTCATCTTCGAGGATGTCGTCGAGGAAGACGGGGTTCAAGCAGTGTGGTTCCTGTGGCCGAATGATGTCGATCACTGATCCGCATTCCGACTGTCTGTGGTGTCTTGGGTCGGACCATGATGTTAAGAACTGTCGTTCCTGCTTTAAGATGAACCCCAAGGCCTTGCGTGAGCGGGAGGCGAAGCTTCTTCTTGCGAAGGTTAAAAAAAGAGAAGCTGGAAGGTCTTCGAGGTCGGTTTCCAGGCGCTCGAAGTCGAGACAGATGTCGCGGTCGAGGTCAAGGTCGGCTTCGAGGTCCAAAGCGAGGTCGAGGTCCAGAGCGAGGTCGAGGTCCAGAGAGAGATCGAGGTCTGGATCCAAGTCGGCTTCGGGCCATGCTTCGAGCTCTTCGATGAAGAAGCATAAGAGGAGTAAGCATCGCTCTAAACATCACTCTGGCAAGGAGTCTTCGGATTCGAAGAAGAAGTCTCGAAAGCATCATAAGGACTTTGTGTCTCCTTCACCGGCACAGTCTCATGTAGGTTCTCCTGTTCAGGAGCAGGAACCGGATCTGGAGTCGCACCATTCATCGGTGCATGAGGAAGAAGAGGTTCCTCGAGCTCCTACACCGGATGTGGAACCTGAAAATCAAGAGGGCCAGGGTGCACCTTTGCCGGATCAGCCTCCTTCGGAGCGGCCGTTGGGTTCGTACCCTCCCTTTCCAGGTCCTGGTCAGGATCCCTCGCAGTTTTTAAATGCCATGTTTGGTGTTTATTCGAGGGCTATGTACCCCACTGGCGCACCAGTAGGTCCCATGGGTCCATTGTCTTTTAATTTAGGTGTGCCTCAGGCTTATGCCCCGGCCCCCTTTATGCCGTTTATGCCGACGCCTTGTGCTCCTTGAAACGGGACGGCGCCGCCAAGGTCGTCGACTTCGCATGCGGCTTCGCCGGCTCCGGATCGACCTCGTGGTGATTCGGATCGTGGTGCTTCCCGTCCTCAAGCTCCTCGCTCGACGTCGGCTCCGGCGCCGTCGGAGTCTTTGCCGGATCCATCGACTTCGGTCCGCATGGAATGGTCGAGGCGCAGAGCTCAACGCCTCTTGGAGGAGAAGGAGTATATGGACTCCGAGGTTGAGGAAGGAGAGCTACAGGATCAGGGGGATTGTTTTGAGGACCTCCAAAGCGCTAGTAGCCTGGAACTTTCTCCTGAGTGGGGTTTGCCATCCGTTTTGGATACTCCATCCAAGGACGTTGCACCCTATCACGTCGTGATTAGGAAGGCTGCAGATTTGCTAGGCTTGACTTTGCCCACTGTTGAGTATAAGCCCAACATCCTCACGGAGGTATTACATTCGCCTTCTTCTATTATAGAGCCTACTCTTCCTTTTACTGATGCATTGACTGAGCCTATAAAGGAGGTTTGGAAGAGGCCTTTGGCTGCTCCTGCGGTTTCCAGGTCGGTGGCAAGGCGTTACAGGGTGGCTCCTGACGACCCTGAATTTCTTTCCTCACATCCTGCTCCGGAGAGTTTGGTGGTGCAGGCCGCTTGTTCCAGCAGGGCTGCAGGTTCTTTCCCTCAGGTGCCGGCAGACAAGGACTCAAAAAAATTGGACCAGTCTGCTAAGAAGATTTTCTCCTCAGGTAGCATGGCTTTAAAATCCACTAATGCTACTTGCCTGTTGGGGAGGTATTTGTGAGAAGTTGGCCCGATATGCAGTGTTCACTATTCTAGCGACCACTATGCATCGGTCCAAACGACCCTTATGGTGATTGGTTGTAAGTCAACCTTAGACCAGCTATCCTAGTAGCGTGGATACGAGCAGTCTTCGGGCTAAACTCTAGAGGGCGTGTTAAGCCAGCTGTTATACCATCACATACCCCTTGAACACCAAGTGAAAGGACACCACACAAGTGTTATGAAAATAAACAGTATATTTATTAGAATCACAACAGCCCTGTACTCTTTATGAGGACAGGGTACTAAGCACAGAACAAAACTCTTAGGAAAATACTTCAAGTGCACAATCAATACAAGTGCCCGAGGGCACGGAAAGGTTAGTGGTCTCGGGCGGACCCGATAAGGCAAGTCGGAAGCGAGGGACTCGAGACCCTTAAGTAAGGAGGCTATGCGGGCACCGAAATGCCGAAGTTACCTAGCCACAAGGGCTGCGGGTGCACAAGTCTTACAGGCGTCGGGGGTCTTCGCTGACGAGCCAGGAGCCGGAAGGAAGGAGTTGCTGGCCGGCGACCAGTGAAGAATAGTTCGTAGAGATCCAAGCCTGGATCAGAGATAGATGATACCTGAAAGCAGAGGGGACCAAGTTCGTACTACTAACCAGTAGTCAGAGGGTACCAGGAGGGCACCGGATGGTCGTCACCTCGACTAGGTGAGTGGGCGACGCTAGGCTCTGCAGTCTCACGGACCGGGAGGCGTTGTCGGCGACCAGGATGGAGGTGCGAGCTGTCCCACGAAGGTTGATGCTGTCGGCGTCGCTGGGCCCAGGATTGGGGCAACACGCCTTGGCAGATTTCAGGGCCACGTGGTGGGCCTAAAAATGGCGTCGTGAGTGGACCAGGAAGGTCCGGGGTGCTCCTCTCGCAGAAGGGAGCGAAGGCTAGTCTGGAGCAACCAGACCAGCAACGTTGGTTGTCGTTTGTCGTCACAGAGTCACAAGCCAGCGGCTAGTGATCGGACAACGGGCTGAACAGCAAAGCAGAAGGGCCCCACGCAGATCGTGGAGATGCTGGGAGACTGCACTTCGGTGCTGGAGCTGCTCAGGGTCGGGGCTTCTCGGACCCCAGAGCACTCACCAGAGGATTCCTTCGGTGGTTGTGCTGGTTAAGAAAGCGTGCAGGTTTTGATGATGGCCGGTCCCTCGAGGTCTCGTCGCACCCACAGATCTCAGCTGAGCTAACGATGTGGGTAGAGGTCAGAGGTGCCAGGGAAGCCGGTTCTCGTCGAGCTGGGTCGTCGGATTCCTGAGGAAGGACTTGCAGCAAACCGCAGAGTTCTTAGATGGTGCCTGCGGATGCAGGGTGACTACTCCTTAGCCACAAGGGAGAAATCTTGAGAAGAGTCTCGAATGTCCTTTCGTAGAAAGTAGTTCTTGATTCAAAGATGATCTAATTTGGAAGGGTCCCCGCTCCTGCCTTTATCCTAAAGAAAGGGGTGGGTACGTGACTAGGTCCTGCCCTAGGGGTGGGACCAGGAAGGGGGGTAGTTACACCCCTCTCCCATGCCGGGCTTTCCCCAGGTCAGGGGCTGGTGTGCCCCTGGAACTGGTTCTAGCCGGCAGATGCGTAGTGAGCACCGGGGTGCCACTCCGCAGTCACCTTCCTGTAAAGCCCTGCCTACCCAGGATACACAAAACCCTGTCTGGGATGGTGCGAACACCACCCCGGACAGGAAACCCTTTGTCCAAGCTCTCCTCGCTGGAAGGTCTCCCAGCAGCAGGAGGTCAGACTCGTGTCTGTGGTGGCAGCATCCATTTTGTGGAGCTGAGGCTTCAGTTAACTTTAACCGGGGTTCACAGTTACGTACATGTCGTGTCCCTCTAGAAGGGCAGATTGCTAACCTCGTCGCCAGAATTGGTGAGGGGGCAGCATCCCGATTCGTATGACACCTTACTTAACATGTCTTGATAACGCGATACCGAAGTTACCGATAGGGTACGCGTTATCATGGAACAGCCATTGGGTCTTGGTTCCGCAAGCTGCAACCGGGCTCGGCTCATGCCAGAGCCCAGTTCACACGGTTCCATGCACTCTGCCTTCAGGATTGTCAAGGCCTGCCATAGGAGTGACTGATAGGAACTCGGGTGTCCATCTTAAGGTTAGATATAGGGATACTATACCTACAGCAACGGGCGAGTACGCCACGTCGCCCCAGCTGTCGCGCAGCCAGTTGTGTCAGATTTAGATGGCCATCCAGGGGTGGCATAATACATGCTTCAGCCCCTGGTAGGCCCTGGGTACACCGATGCCCTGAGTTACAGGGTCTGACAAGGTGGCCCAGTTCCAATTGGGTAATGCACCTAAGGTACACACATCAATTTAGCGAGAGAACAGCTAGGCTGTGGGTCTGATTAGCAGGCCCACAGCCCGAGAAAGTCGTAAACCAGTGAAACAAAAGCAAAAAGTCCGGGTGATCATAGGATTGCAGACCCTACTCTCCTACAGTATGTTCATGCATTGATGGACTCTGTGAAACAACTTTCATCTAAGCTTCCAGAGTATGATAGGAAGAACTTTAATGAAGTGGTCTCCGATACCCAGGCTGCAGCCCGTATGGTGATACAGAGTGGCATGGACACCGTGGACTCTGTTGCAAGGATTATGGGCTCTACTGTTGCTACCAGAAGGGCCGCATGGCTTAAATCCTCTGATTTTTCAACTGATGTTCAGTCGTCCTTGCTGGACTTGCCATTTGATGGGACAGGCCTCTTTGGTAAGAAAGCTGACATGGCCTTGGAGAGATTCAAGGACAGTCGAGCGACGGCGAGGTCTTTGGGCCTTCAGACAAGGGGTTCTGCAACTAGGAAGTATAGGGGATTTGGCAGATCCACTTTTCGTTCCTATAGCCAAGGCCAGCAGCAGCAGCGACAGAATCCTCTGTATAAGACCTACAGAGGAAAGCAAAGGGGTCGTGGTCGTGGACGTCAGGCCTCCTCCTCCTCCACTTCCTCTAATAATCAGCCCCCTCCCTCTGCAGCAAAGCAGCCCTAGATCCGCCATTCTGGATCATGTGGCTCCGGTTGGGGGTCGGCTTACTCATTTTCTACGGGATTGGGAATCGGTTACATCAGATCTTTGGGTTCTCAATCTCGTAGAAAATGGGTATGCACTTCCTTTCCAGGAGTTCCCTCCCAATTACCCTCCTTGCCAGGGTTATTATTCGGAGGACCACCTGCTTCGCCTGCAGGAAGAAGTCCTGGCTCTGTTCAAGAAAGGTGCGATAGAAGTGGTCCCGGAGCAGGAGAGGGGTCAGGGGTGTTACTCCCGGTATTTCCTGATCCCCAAGAAGGATGGCAGGTTAAGTCCAATTGTGGACCTCAGGATTTTGAATCTCTACCTCAAACAGGAGAAGTTCAAAATGCTCACACTTGCGCTGGTTCTTCAAGCGCTGTTGGAAGAAGACTGGATGGTGTCAATCGACTTGCAGGATGCTTATTTTCACATCCCGATCCTGAAGTCGCACAGGAAGTATCTCCGTTTTACGGTGGGATCGCAACACTACCAGTTTGCGGTCCTTCCTTTTGGACTTACTACTGCGCCTCGAGTTTTCACCAAGGTGATGGCGGTGGTGGCTGCGCATCTCAGGAGGTCGGGGATTCCTGTGTTCCCCTATCTGGACGACTGGCTGATCAAAGCGGAGTCGCCCGAGAAGGTGCTCCATCACCTGCAAGAGACAACTCAGTTGTTGTACAGGTTGGGTTTTTCAATAAACGTACCCAAATCTCACCTGGTGCCCTCCCAGCGCAACCTGTTCATAGGTGCGGTACTGGACACTACTGTATGTTGTGCATTCCCTCCTCCTCAAAGGATTCGCGACATTCAGGAAATGATTCCTTTGTTCTACAATGGAGCGGTCGTTCCAGTCCTGAAGGTCCTTCGCCTGCTCGGTCTGATGGCTTCTTGCAATCTCCTGGTCAACCATGCACGCTGGCACATGAGGGCACTCCAGTGGTGCCTCCGCAGGCAGTGGTATCAGCACAACGGGGATCTCTGGGAGTCAGTGAAGATCTCCAGAGAAACTGCAGCGGATCTGTCTTGGTGGGGCGTGGAAGGCAATCTGTCACAAGGAAAGCCTTTTCAGCTACCACCATCGGTGGCCACTGTGATAACGGATGCATCCACTCTAGGGTGGGGTGCTCATCTGGGGGATCTGGAGGTCAAGGGTCTTTGGTCTCCAGAGGAAAGGTTGCTTCACATCAACCTTCTAGAGTTGCGGGTGATACGTTTTGCGCTCAAGGCCTTCCTCCCTTTCCTTCGTGGTCAGTCGATCCAGGTCCTGACGGACAACACGACCGCGATGTGGTACATCAACAAACAGGGAGGAGTAGGGTCGCGGTGTCTCTGCAGAGAGGCTCTGCGTCTCTAGTCCTGGGTTCAGGATCATCAGATTTGTCTGATGGCAAATCGTCTGGCCGGAGTTCTGAACGTTCGTGCAGACAGTCTCAGTCGGCGGTTCTCAGCCGACCACGAGTGGAGGCTTCACCCGGAGGTTGTTCACGACATCTTTCAGATGTGGGGGACTCCTCGGGTGGACCTGTTTGCCACTCGCGAGAATGCTCACTGCCCGTCATTCTGCAGTCTCCAGTATCCGATGCAAGGGGCGTTGGGGGACGCGTTTCAGTGAGCTGGGGAGGTCAGCTCCTTTACGCGTTTCCTCCCATACCCTTGATTCCTCGGGTTCTGAGGAAGATTTGCCAAGACCGGGCCCAAGTCATATTGGTCGCCCCGGATTGGCCAAGAAGGGTGTGGTACTCGGACCTTCTCCACCTCTCCTCTCACCCGCCGCTCCGTCTCCCTCTCAGGGCAGACCTCCTCTCTCAGATGGAGGGGCAGGTTCTACACCCCCACCTCCAGACATTACACCTTCATGCCTGGAGATTGAACGGGGCAACTTGAATTCCTTTTCTCTCCCTCACGATGTGGTGGATGTCATTCTTTCTGCCAGGCGCGACTCCACCAAGTCCATCTATTCGTATAGGTGGTCTAAGTTTGTCTCTCGGTGCAGGGAGAGGGATGTTGACCCATTGAAGGCTCATTTGTTGTTTGCTCTTTCTCTGGCTCGGCAACGTTTTGCTGTTGCCACGGTCAAAGGTTATCTTTCGGCTTTATCGGCATTTCTCTGTTTGCCGGATCAGCCCTCTCTTTTTAAGCCTCCTGTAGTATTAAGATTTTTGAAGGGACTCACTAATAAGTTCCCTCCTTCTCCCTTTATTGTTCCTCATTGGGACTTGAATCTTGTGTTAACCTATCTGATGGGTTCTCCGTTTGAACCCTTGCACAAGTGTCCCATGAGGCTTCTTTCTTTTAAGACGGTCTTCTTGGTTGCAATTACCTCGGCAAGGAGGGTAAGTGAGCTTCAGGCTCTTAGTTCCAAGCCCCCATTCTTGTCCATTCATGCTGAAAGAATGGTCTCAGGACCAGGGCTGCTTTTCTGCCTAAGGTGGTAACCCCTTCCATCTAGGACAATCCATTACCCTTCCTACCTTTAATCCTCCCCCACACCCTTCCAAGGAGGAGGAGAGGCTTCATCGTTTGGACCCGAAGAGAGCGGTTAGTTTCTACCTTGATAGGACTAAAGACTATCGTGTTGACGATCAGCTCTTCGTGGGTTTTGCTGGCTGCAAGAAGGGCAGAGCGGTGCACAAGCGCACACTTTCCAGGTGGATTATCCTCTGCATCAAGATTTTCTACTCTCTGGTGGGTAAGGACCCTCCTGAGGGTATTAGAGCTCATTCAACTAGAGCGAAGTCTGCAACTTCTGCATTGTCTAGAGGTGTTCCTGTTGAGGACATTTGCAGGGCCGCGACATGGGCCTCCCTCCATACTTTTGCGAAGCACTACTGCTTGGATGCTGAGGTGAGGAGGGACGGCCATTTTGCGCGCTCTGTTCTCCAAGATTTCCTGGTGTAGCAGGGTGGACACCCTCCTCCGGGAGTGGGGACTGCTGTGGGACTCTATTCACAAGGTGAGGAATCCACACGGCAGATGTATCTATCAGAAGAACAAGTTACTTACCTTCGGTAACGCTTTTTCTGGTAGATACAGAATCTGCCTGTGGATTCCTCACTGACCCACCCGCCTCCCTGTTGTCCACTCTGCTATACCTGGGTTTATGTGCAAATGTATTTATGAATTTGTATTTCTGATGTTTTATGCTTTTGCACTTTTAGTGTTTTTGGATTGCGTGTACTTTGTACATTTTATATATGTGTATATTTGTTGGTCCGTCTGGGTGCCTCGAAGGCACGGAAAAAAGGGCGGAACTGACGTCATCACGCCGACGTGGGCCTTATGAGGAGTCGGTGACGTCAGACGGAGTCGCGCGCAATGCCGTGCTCCTATGACATCGTCCACGCCGGCGTGCTACGAAGAATTTTCCGAACGTTGCTGGCGCAAGGGGGATATTCACAAGGTGAGGAATCCACAGGCAGATTCTGTATCTACCAGAAAAAGCGTTACCGAAGGTAAGTAACTTGTTCTTTGGGAAGGGGGCCCGCTCCTACCTTTATACTAAAGAAAGGGGCTGGCACGCGACTAGGTCCTGCCCATGGGTGGGACCAGGAGTGGGGTGGTTACACCCCTCTCCCTTGTCCGGACTTTCCCCAGCTCAGGGGCTGGTGTGCCCCTGGAACTGGTTCAAACCGGCAGATGCATAGTGAGCACCGGGGTGCCACTTGCAGTCACCTTCCTCTCAGGCCTGCCTACCTGGGATACACAAAACCCTGTCTGGGATGGTGCTAGCACCGCCCCTGACAGGAAACCCTTTGTCCAAGCTGTGAGAAGTTGGCCTGATATGCAGTGCTCACTATTCTAGTGATCACTATGTATCAGTCCAAACCACCCCTATTGATGATTGGTTGTAAGTCAACCTTATAGACCAGCTATCCTAGTAGCATGGACAAGAGCAGTCTTTAGGCTAAACTCCAGAGGGCGTGTTAAGCCAGCTGTTATACCATCACATATACCCCTTGAACACCAAGTGAAAGGACACCACACAAGTTGTTATGAAAATAAAAGGATATTTATTTATAACACAATAACCCTGGACTCTTTATGAGGACAGGGCGTTAAGCACAATACAAAACTCTTAAAGAAATACTGAAAGTTGCACACATTACACAAATGACCGAAGGGCACGAAAAACCATATACTATGGAAGTGGAATGCGAATTACTAGCAGGTAAGTAACAGTTCTCAGAGACTTTAGAATCGCTAGGCCTACAATGCTGAACCCTTAGATTAGAAGCAGGAGGCCTAGGAGCGCTGTGTGCAGAGTGGAAACTCTCACGCGTAATGCGGGACAAAGTCTATGGAGGCTATTAAATGCATAGTTAGTGTTCTCGGGCGAATCCGAATAGGTAGGTCGAAAACGAAAGTGGATCTAGACACTTAGAGAGTGGATCTAAGCTGGAGCACCGTGGTACTCGGTTTACCTAGCCCAGGGGCTGCAGCTGCATAGGGTTCAAGTGTCGTCGGGAATCCTCATTGACGAACCAGGAGCCTGAAGTGGAAGTTGCTGGCAGGCGACCAGTGAAGATGTTCCGGGCTGATCCGGGGACGGATCAGTGAAGAAGAGTACCTGTAAGCAGAGGGGACCAAGTTCTGAATCACTAGCCAGTGATTAGGTGGGCACCAGGATGGCACCGGACGAGGTCACTCAGCCAGGCGAAGAGGTGACACTGGATTCTGCTGCTGCACGGACCAGGGGCGCTGATGTCGACCAGGCTGGAGGTCTGCGAGCTGTCCCACGTCGGATGTCTGCTGCTGGCGATGCTGGATCCGGTGAAGGAGGCAACAAGCCTTGGCTACGGCAAGCCCACGTGGCGACACAAAATGACGTCTTGAGTGGACCAGGAGGGTCAGAGGAAGGTCCCCTTCAGGAGCAGACTAGGGCCAGTCTAGAGGAGCTAGACCAGCGGTGAAACAAACGTAGGACGTCGTCTGGAGGGTCACTAGCAAACGGGCAAGTGACCGGACAACGTAGCAACAACCCAGGAGCAAAAGGGCCCCACGCAGATCTGGTGGATGCTGGGGGGCTGAACTTCGGTGCTCGTGCTGCTTGGAGTTGTGGCTTCTCTTACCCCAGTGCACCCACTCGAGGGTCCCTCGGTGGTCGTGCTGGTTCAGTGTCGTGCTGGTTCTGATGATCTCCGGGTCCTCTGGTCTCGTCGCACCTACGATTCTCAGATGTGCTGTAGTGGCAGGTTGGGGTCAGAGAGGGCAGGGAGTCCGGGTCTCGTCGAGCTGGGCAGTCTGGTTCCCGAGGAAGGACGTTTCAGCAAACCGCAAGATACTTAGTTGGTGCCTGCTGCTGCAGGGTGAATACTCCTTAGTCACAAGGGAGAAATCTTGAGAAGAAGTCTTGAGTTCCTTTCATAGAAAGTAGTTTCAGGATTCAAAGATGATCTAATTTGGAAGGGTCCCCGCTCCTACCTTTATTCTAAAGAAAGGGGCTGGTACGCGACTAGGTCCTGCCCATGGGTGGGACCAGGAAGGGGGGTGGTTACACCCCTCTCCCCTGTCCGGACTTTCCCCAGCTCTGGGGCTGGTGTGCCCCTGGAACTGGTTCAAGCCGGCATATGCACAGTGAGCACCGGGGTGCCACTTGCAGTCACCTTCCTATTCAGCCCTGCCTACCTAGGATACACAAAACCCTGTCTGGGATGGTGCTAGCACCGCCCCTGACAGGAAACCCTTTGTCCAAGCTCTCCTCGCTGGAAGGACTCCCAGCAGCAGGAGGTCAGACTTGTGTCTGTGGTGGCAGCATCCATTTTGTGATGCTGAGGCTCGAGTTAACTTTAACCGGGGTTCACAGTTACATACATGTCGTGTCCCTCTAGAAGGGTGGAATGCTAACCCCGTCGCCAGAATTGGCGAGGCGTTAGTATTCCAATTCGTATGACACCTTACTCGACATGTTTTGATAAAGCGATACCAGAGTTGGCAAATAACCGCGGGGATTATAAGGCACTTAAGAGTATATGGTACGCGTTATCATAGAACAGCTATTAGGACTTGGTTCCGCAAGCTGAAGACGGGCTCAGCTCATGCCAGAGCACCATCTCACATAATTCCAAGCACTCTGCCTTCAGGATTGTTAAGGCCTGCCATAGGAGTGACTGATAGGAATACATTTGTCCATTTTAGGGTTAGATATAGGTATACTATATCTAAAGCAAAGGGTGATTACGCCACCTTGCCCCAGCTGTCGCGCAGCCAGTTGTGTCAGATTTAGATGGCCAGCCAGGGGTGGCATAATACATGCTGCAGCCACTGGTAGGCCCTGGGTACACCTATGCCCTGAGTTACAGGTTCTGATAAGGTGGCCCAGTACCAATTGGTAAATGCACCTAAGGTACACGTGTCAATTTAGTGAGAGAACAGCTAGGCTGTGGGTCTGATTAGCAGGCCCACAGCCAGGGAAGTCGTAAACCAGTGAAGCAAAAAGCAAAAAATCTGTGGTGATCATAGGATTGCAGACCCTACTCTCCTACAACCACTGCCTGTACCATGAGGTCTGGTGAGAAGGGCATTTTGCCCTATTAGTCCCATAGGACTTTCTAGTCTAATCCAGGTCACAGCCCCATCTCTGGGAAGGTATTGCTTGGGTATCTATTTTAAAGGAAGGAATCTGCAGCTAGAACTCTTTATCTGATGAACAAGTTACTTACCTTCGGTAACGCCTTATCTGGTAGGGGCTCTATCTAGCCGCAGATGGTTACAGACTTTCCCACTCTGCAAACTGATTTCATAGCGTCAACCATCTTAGGGCTTTAGCAGTACACACCAGTGTGTTTGCCTTCTTCATGGCTCCTCACTTTGGTGTGGAAAGTCGTGAAAAGAAACTGACATCAGCTTGCTGGGGTGGCGTCTATATAGGCACTGTGCATGTCACTGCCAACGCAGAGCCAAACAAACTTGCACACATGGGGGTACGGTTGGAAAATGTCCGGGTTCAATCAAACGTCTGACAAATATTCTAAGGTAAAGAATCTGAACCTAGATAGTCGTTACCAGATAACGTTGCTAATGGTAAGTAACTTGTTCTTTTTGCCTAGCGCCGTATGAGATGTAATGTGCAAGCATAGTGATTTCATGTGAGAGCGCTGACAGCGCCTTCGTTGGCTTTTGAGAGCTGTGTGTCCTGCATGAGCCTTGCCCAGTGATGTGGGTGAGGTCTAGGCACCTGACCCGGCTGTTCCTTAGTGAGGGAGAGCCCCAAACTGGAAGAGTGCTGTTATTTATTAGCATTGAGTGGCTTCTCTTAATCTATGCTTGCTGATTTTTTCTTCACCCCAGGCTCTGGTGTTGATGACCCAGTGGGAGAAGTGTCCATCCAGATTGACCTCTTCACACACCCAGGAACGGGCGAGCACAAAGTCACTGTGAAAGGTAAGATTACCGCTTCCTGTGAGTAGTGGTACTGACAGAGATGTTTTGGTTATGGGTATGAAGCTTCCCAAAGCATTGTTGCTTGATGCTGAGTGAGACTGCTCAAGGCTGGTACCCTGCCTGGCATGCAGATGACCGCACATTGAACAATAAGAGATAACTTAAAAGAGGAACTGGTCTCATGGTGTGCAGCACGTGCCAGCATAGACCTCGCCACACTATTAGGGGGGACTCCATGGAGCTGAACAAGAACAAACCTTCCAGTGGAGACACGTTTGCCACTTAGACTGGGGCAAAGTGAACCTAGAAAGCAGACTGGTGAAAAAGTAGGACAACCCTGCCTGCAAGTCACGTGAAGGTGTTGGGAATGCTCCTAGGTGTGGCCACCAAGAATACTGAAGATACTCGTGGGTGGGAACGGAGCTAGACGCAGGGTTGAGGAAATGCCACCAGACTGCCAGGGAATACACCAGAACAGGCTGCAGAAAAGTAACTAAACGTGCAACTTGCAAAACAGGCTGCAGCTTCTATTATACTTGGTGAATTCCACGATGAGTGTACTGCAAAAATGCATCTTGTATTGGAGGGGCTGAAGAAAGACAAGGGAAGAATGTGTGCAACAGCAGCCTACAGAATCCCACTGAGAAGCTGGTCAAGTGATCGAGGTTGTGGATTGATAGCTGAAGCTGCTGAATTTGGAACTGGGGAACCAGGTTGAAGTGCCGGCCTTGACTCAACATCCTGTGATTCTGGGAAAATCCCTTCTATCCCTGTGTGTGCCTAAAGAAAGCTATGAATCTTACCTTGTGTAAGACATAGTGTTCATGTAAAGCGCTCCAGTACCATTGACTCAAGTGCGTTCTATGTAAAAGTGCAGAAAAGAAAGAACATAAACTTTCTGCAGCATAACAGAAGCTCACGTCATCGTGCAGCTGATTTGCCAGTAAATGCATACGCATGACATAAAGCAGACAACTTCTGTAAATAAGCTTAAAGACGGCCGTCAAACTCCGACAACGGGTGCCAGCAGTTAATGCCACTTAGGATGATCCTAAACATTTTACTTGTAAGCTACCTCTGGTAGAGACCTGCTCAAGAAAGATGGAGGAAGTGCAGCTGAGGTCCCATTCTAGAGAGATGAAGGCACTCCTGTTCCTAGGTTAGATGAAGGGCTGTAACAGTCTAACCACCAAGAGACTGCTCGCAGCTGGCATCAGTCTTGTAGGTCTTTGGGAGACACCCTCGAGAGAGTCAGAGGGAGAACAAGGCCCATCTCAATCGAGATTAGCTGGAGGGCTGTAAGAGTCTAACCGCAAGAGAGCTCACAGCTTGCATCACTTCTGCCCCCCTCTCTCCTACAGATCACCACTATGGTGGAAGCTTTTTTATCCAAATGTCTCTGCATGCAGTCCTTCAGTTCGGGTTAGTCTAGGGTCCACATGTACCCTCCATGGGTAAATCCAGCAGGCCCATGTGCTGCAACAGCAAGCGCTGGCTTCTCGAGAGCTGCAATATAACATTGGAAGCTCAAGGCAGCTATTGTGCTTTTTGTTTTCATTGTGAATTTAGCTTCTATGTATGATACTTTTTGTGACATTGTTCTTATTTAATGTTTATCTTTCTTATAAATTTGGTTTAGTTCTTTTAATTTCTGTATTAAGTGCTTTGGTTCGGTTTTGCTATTACTTAAACCCAGCTTGTAGGCAAATGGGAACTTGAGAATAGTGAAAATATGAGCCTCAAGGCTTGTGATAGTGCTGGCATCAGCATAAGTTGGCGCAAGTCCCTAGGGTAGGCGCCCCACTTGGTTTTGTGCTGCCTTGACGTGAAACATGCAGACTGGTAAGGGAGGAGGAGGAGGAAGCTCCCACTACAGTGCCCTAGCAGGGCCCACTCAACTTATCACTTTTAATATGTGCATCTTTGTCGCTGCTCACAAGGAGGAGATCAAAAGTAGCGGCTAGAGGGTCTTCCTACACAATACAGTTGTCCTGAGCACATGTGCCTACATACACAAACACTGTTGAAACAAAGATATCATAATAATGAAATTTCATGTAAGTGCAGTGCTACTGTCTGAAACAGAGCATATAGTAACATGGAACAAAGCACTGTGGCTTATAACACAATTAAAACCTAGCAGTACATTTGGAACATCATATATTATATGTTAAAAGTAACACAATTGGTTAAAAATCTTTAAATGCTGAGCTATTTTAGGGAATATGTGGAGGCAAGTTGTAACCACCCTGGAGCACTATACTTAGAAGGAGGAAAGAGATGTCGAACACCAGGTGGGAGGACTTTAATGTAAAGTGAAAGAAAAAAACAGAAGGAAACGAGGGGCTATAGATGTAGGGGACAGCAATCACCCTCTATTTTTAAGAGGTTTCTATATAAAAATCCTTTGATTTCCTAACACAATTTTTAATGAAACAAAAATAATGTCTCTACAGCCGGTAGGTGATCTGTCACTTTTGTATGGGAGTAGATGGCTATGTTGTTAGACTTGGAAAGCAGCAACCTGGGTAAATGGTAATGGTAATGTAGTTTCTTATATAGCGCACGTATCACCACAAAGGGTATATCGGCGCTTGCTTTGGGAACCCGTCCTGGTTTTTCCCTGTGGGATAGCCCAGCTGGGCACCCCCAAGGTGAAAGCCAGGCACCCGCCGCGGCGGCCGTAGTGGAGATTGAGCAAGCTTATTGCCCAGAGTTTCAGAGCGTGAACCCCTGATTCAAGTAGGCACCGAAGCGAGAATTATCAAGCCCGTGGACATTTGGGCTCCAAACCCTGCCGGGTCGGGAATTGAACCCTGGTCCCGGGCCGACCTCTGCTTCTGGGTTTGCCTCCTCTAACCGGTGAGCCACACTTCCAACCACCATGGGTTCTTGTCATGGTTTCGACACTTGGTCATAACTTCATGGCACAGGCAGATAGGTTTGTTTATCAGCATGTTAGTCCAGGTTGTAAGTATGTGTAATGTAAAATAATATATCCAATGGAAATTTCTAGTCGCAGGTTCTTTTTCTTAGTATTACCACAGGCGTTAGCCTGGATCTGGAAATTTTGAGCAGTACGCCTGCATGCCGGTAGATGGCATCATTTGGCTCTGCATTGAAAGTGACTCCCTGGGTGCCCATAAAATTGCCATGCCAGGACACTGACATAATTTATTTTCTTTCCGCCCCACTCAGGGAAAATCTGGAAGAGATATCCCTGTAACTTTTTGACTGAGTTTTTTTGATGGTCTGTCGATGATTTTTTCGAGAAGCCTTTCTGCTGGTATGCAAGGGATGTCGCCCAAGAAACCAAAAGGTTTTAAACCCTGTGGTGCCTGTTGCAGGCAAATGTTTGTGTCAGACCCACACTTGGTTTGTTGTGGTGCTTGGAGTGGGACCGCAAATCCAAGGCCTACGGTGACTGCCACGCCATGGGCTGAAAGCGCTGTGGGGCATTCCTTGAAGCATCTCCCTGCCCATCATTAGACGACCCTTTGATGCTCTCATTCATGGTACGTGGAAGATCCTGGGACCATTCACAGAGCTGCCCCCACCGCTCATCTTGCCAATCGAAATTGTCCGGTAACTCCCACAAGCAAGAAGTCAAAGTGTTCATCAACTTCTCAGCGCAGGTCCAAGTCCTCGATGTGGCACAGGAATGACAGTACAGCTCGATGCCTTGCTCCTCTGCGGAGTCTGGGCCTTGGTCCACTCTTTAACCCCTTCAGAGCCGGAGCCCCCCGCTAACCTTGAGTAGTTCTGTGAGGCCGTGCATCTCATATTTGGGTGACCTGGCTTCTCTAGAACACCTTCGTACCCCATGAGTTTGGGAGGGGCCCCTACTGGATTCCTGCCTGCAGGTTCACCCTCGAATCAGCCGGGCCCCATAGATCTGATTTTGGATCCACAACAACTCTACCCCCAAGACTGTGACCTTCCACAGAGCCTGCCCTAGTGCCGCCGTTCCCGGCAACCCCATAGTCATTTCTGACGCCAATACATCACTCTGAAAGAAAGTTAATTATAGGTTCCTTACCTTAGAATTGCCCCCAGGCGTCAGACTGGATCCAGAATCTTTTTAGTCAGCAGTACCCCTGCGCGTCGGTCGACTCCGTGGTCTGCGTGGTGGTGGCCAGGATGACGTTGCGGTAGCTACATATTCTGATGGATACATCTGGCAGTGGATTCCTCACCTGTAATAAGATGAACCCGAAGGCGCTGCGAGAGAGGCAAAGCTGCTCGTAGCGAAACTGAAGGAGAAGAGAGGTAGGAGGCGTTCGAGGTCCCGCTTGAAGTTGAGATCGGCTTTGAGGTCGTCTTCGGGGCATGCTTCTCGATCTAAGAAGAAGCACAAGAAGAAGCAGCATGGGTCGCAGAGTCGCTCTGGAAGAGAGTCGGATCCGAAGTTGAAATCTCCAAAACATCGACATTGGAAGGACTGTGTCGCTCCTTCGCCTATTGCATCTAATCCGTAGTCATAAGGTGAGCCTTCTCATGTGGCTTCTCCAGAGCATTCCCCGGCTCCGGCTTCAAATCCTTCCCCGGCGCCGACACACTCTCCATCTTGGGAGGAGGAGGAGGCTCCACTGCCTGAAGGGTCTTCGGCTCCGATGGATCCTCCCTCGGGTCCGGTTGGCCCGACTCCAATTGTACCACAACAGGAGCAGTGTCTGGGGCCATACCCACCCTTTCCAGTCCTGGGTCAAGACCTGACGCATTATTTAAATGTGATGTATGGGGTCTTTTCAAGAGCCATGTACCCCTCTGGAGCACCATCCAGTCCCATGGGTCCAATGGCCTACAATCTGCGTGTCCCGCAGACTAATTCACAGGCACCGTTTATGCCTTTTCTGCGGGCGGAGCTGACTTGGCATTTCTTGGCACCGAGGTCATCAACGCCGATACCTTCTTCAATGGCTCCGATTCCGACTTGACCTCGTACATTCCAGGCTGTACCTCCGGATCCGAGCACGACGCCGGCTCCGTCGGAGTCAGTTGTGGCTCCATCTATGCCGATCCCGAGGATGAGGTCTAGGCGGGAGGCTCAAAGGCTACTGGAGGAGCAAAGGTATCGAGCAGAGGAGATGGAGGAGGGAGAACTGCAGGAGTCTGAGTACCTGTTTGAAGAACTTAAAGAGGCAAGTGGCCTGGAGTTATCCCCGGAGTGGAAGCTTTTTTCGACTCCAGATGTCCCATCAAAGCATGTCGCACCGTACCACACGGTCATTAAAAAGGCGGCTGAGCTCTTGGATTTGAATTTGCCTTCTGCAGAGTTTAAGGCAAATATTTTAACGGAGGTGCTTCATTCTCCCTCTTCAGTTGTGGAGCCAATGCTGCCAATGCTGCCATTTAATGAAGCTATTATTGAGCTGGTAATGGAGGTGTGGGGTAAGCCCTTTTCATCTCCTGAGGTATCAAAGGCTGTAGCAAGAAGGTATAGGGTTGCTCCTGGGGATCCAGACTTTTTGTCATCACATCCGTCTCCTGAGAGTCTGGTAGTTCAGGAAGCCTGCTCCAAGAAGTCTGCTGGAGCCTTCCCTCAAGTACCAAGTGATACTGGGGTCAAAGAGATTGGACCAATCGGCAAAAAAGGTTTTCTCATCGGCCAGCATGGCCTTAAAATCTACGAATGCGACATTTCTTCTGGGGTGTTATATTCACGCACTTATGGACTGCGCAAAGCAGTTGGTACCAAAGATACCTGAAGAGGACAGGCAGAACTTCAGTGAGGTTCTAGCAGATACGTAGGCTGCCGCTCGCCAGGTAATCCAGAGCGGTTTGGAAAGGCTGACTCTGTGGCAAGGGTCATGGGATCATCTGTTGCTACAAAGGAGGGCTGCTTGGCTGAACACTTCTGGATTTTCTCCTGATGTGCAGGCGACTTTGATAGATCTCCCTTTTGATGGTTCGGGACTGTTTGGCAAGAAGGCAGACGCGGTTTTGGAAAGGTTCAAGGAGAGTAAGTCGGCGGCTAGGTCTCTTAGTCTGCAAACCAGAGGGTCTTCGGATAAGAGATTCAGAGGATTCAAAAGCTCTTCCTTTCGCTCATACAAACAGCCACAGCAGCAGAATTCCCTGTTCAAATCCTACAGGGGTAGAAACAGGGGCTGTGCTCGAAGTCGCCAAGCCTCCTCTTCCTCCTACCCCTCTTTCTCTTCCTACCCCCCTCCTGCCACAGCAAAGCAGCCCTAGATTCATTATTCTGGATTATGTTGGTCCTGTGGGGGCTTGGCTTACTCATTTTCTACAAGATTGGGAATCGGTCACATCAGACCCCTGGGTTCTCAATCTTGTAGAGAATGGGTATGCTCTTCCCTTTCGAGAATTTCCCCCAAATTACCCTCCTTGTCAAGGATTTTGCACGGAGGACCACCTACTACTCCTGCAGGAGGAATTCCTGCCGTTACTGTGAAAAGGTGCGATAGAAGTGGTTCCAGGGCAGAAAAGGGGTCAGGGATGCTACTCCCGGGATTTCTTGATACCAAAGAAGGATGGCAGTGTTCGTTCAATCCTGGACCTCAGGATCTTGAAACTCTTTTTGAAACAAGAGAAGTTCAAGATGCACACCCTTGCGCAGGTTCTTCAAGCGCTGCAGCAAGAGGACTGGATGGTGTCGATTGACTTGCAGGATGCGTATTTCCACATTCCAATCCTGAAGTCGCACAGGAAGTATTGTAACATTACCAGTTTGCGGTTCTTCCGTTTGGTCTTACTACTGCACGGCAAGTCTTCACCAAGGTGATGGCGGTGGTGGCAGCCCATCTCAGAAAGTCGGCGATACCAGTATTCCCTTATCTGGATGAAAGCAGAGTCGCCAGAGAAGGTCCTCCATTATCTGCAAATTACAACTCAGTTGTACAGGTTGGGTTTCTCGATAAACGTGCCCAAGTCTCACCTGTTGCCCTCTCAGCGCAACCTGTTCATAGGTGCTGTACTGGATACCACTGTGTGTCGGGCATTCCCTCCTCCACAAAGGATTCTCGACATACAGGAAATAATTCCTTTATTTTACAATGAAGCGGTCGTTCCAGTCCTGAAGGTCCTTCGTCTGCTTGGTCTGATGGCTTCCTGTATTCTGGTGGTCAACCATGCACGCTGGCACATGAGGGCACTCCAGTGGTGCCTCGGCAGGCAGTGATATCAGCACAACGGAGATCTCAGGGACTCTGTGAGGATCTCCAGAGAAGCTGCGGCGGATCTGTCTTGGTGGAGCGTGGAAGGCAATCCGTCTCAAGGAAAGCCCTTTCATCTGCCTCCATCGGTGGCCACAGTGATAACGGATGCATCCACCCTAGGGTGGGGTGCTAACCTGGGGGATCTGGAAATCAAGGGTCTTTGTTCTCCAGACCTTCTAGAGTTATGGGCGATTCGTTTGGTGCTCAAGGCCTTTCTCCCTTCCCTTCGCGGTCAGTCGGTGCAAGTCCTGACGGACAACACTACCGCAATGTGGTATGTCAACAAGAAGGGAGGAGTAGGGTCGCAATGTCTCTGCAGAGAGGCTCTGCATCTCTTTTCCTGGGTTCAGGACTATCAGATTTATCTGACGGCAAATCATCTGGCTGGAGTTCTGAACGTGCCTGCAGACAGTCTCAGTCGGCAGTTCTCAGCCGACCATGAGTGGAGAGTTCATCCGGAGGTGGTTCTTCACGTCTTTCGGACGTGGGGAACTCCTCGGGTGGACCTGTTGGCCACTCACGAGAACACTCACTGCCCGTCATTCTGCAGTCTCCAATATCCGATGCAGGGAGCTTTGGGGGACGCGTTTCAGATGAGTTGGGGCTCACAACTCCTTTACGCGTTTCCTCCCATACCCTTGATTCCTCGGGTTCTGAGGAAGATTCACCAAGACCGGGCCCAAGTCATATTGATCGCTCCGGATCGGCCAAGAAGGGTGTGGTATACAGATCTTCTCCACCTCTCCTTGTGCCCTCCGCTCCGTCTCCCTCTCAGGGCAGACCTCGTCTCGCAGTCGCAGGGGCAGGTTCTACACCCCCACCTCCAGAGCTTACACCATCATGCCTGGAGATTGAATGGGGCAACCTGAATTCTTTTTGTCTCCCACCTGACGCGGTGGATGTTATTTTATCAGCCAAGCGGCACTCCACCAAGTCTATCTATTCTTATAGGTGGTCCAAGTTTGTCTCTTGGAGTGGAGAGAAGTCCATTGACCCCTTGAAAGCTCTTTTGTCCGATATACTTCAGTTTGCACTCTCTTTGGATCAGCATTCCTTTGCCTGCCGAACCAGCCGTCCTTATTCAAGTCACCTTTGTTTTAAGGTTCTTAAAGGGTCTTACAAATAAATTTCCTCCCACTCCTTTTATTGTCCCTCAATGGGACTTGAATCTTGTCCTTACTTTCTTAATGGGTGGGGTCACCCTTCGAGCCTTTGCACAAGTGTCCCTTGAGGTTTTTATAATTTAAAACGGTCTTTCTGATTGTGATTACCTCGGCAAGGAGGGTAAGTGAGCTTCAAGCTCTAAGTTCAAAACCCCCGTTCTTGACTATTCATGCTGAGAGAATGGTACTCAGGACCAGGGCTGCTTTTCTCCCTAAGGTGGTAACTCCCTTCCATCTGGGGCAGTCCATTACCCTCCCTCCCTACCTTCTATCCTCCCCCTCACCCTTCTAAGGAGGAGGAGAGACTTCACCATCTGGACCCTAAGAGGGCGGTGAGCTTCTACCTTAACAGAACCAGGGAGTTCCGAATTGATTACCTGCAGAAAAGGCAGAGCAGTGCACAAGCGCACACTGTCTAGATGGATTGTCTTGTGTATCAAGACATGCTACTCCCTGGCCGGTAAAGAACCTCCAGAAGGTTTGAGAGCTCATTCTACTAGGGCAAAGTTATCTACATCTGCCTTGTCTAGGGGTTTTTCTGTGGAGGACATTTGCAGGGTGGCAACTTGGGCCTCCCTCCACACTTTCGCAAAGCATTATTGTTTAGATGCGGAGGTGAGGAGAGACGGATACTTTGCTCGTTCCGTCCTTCAGGACTTCTTGGTATAGAAGGGTGGACACCCTCCTCCGGGAGTGGGACTGCTGTGGGAATCTATTTACAAAGTGAGGAATCCACTGGCAGATGTATCCATCAGAAGAACAAGTTACTTACCTTTGGTAACGCTTTTTCTGGTGGATACAGTATCTGCCTGTGGATTCCTCACTGACCCACCCGCCTCCCCGTTGTCCACCCTTGTATACCTATAATAGTTGCTATTGCTTTTGTGCATGTTGTTTTTTAGGTTTAAAGTATTTTATTAAGGCATAAAAAACACGGGGAGGGGAGCAGGAGGTCAGGCAAACATACAATACAAGAAGCAAAACGTTGCAGCGAGTCAGAAGAAGAGGAGGGAGGCAGGGTGCCCCAGAGGGTAACAAGGCAAAAAACATAAGGCAGTAAGGCACTGTAAACAACCCCCCGTAGGCCCCCACTCCTAGGCAAGGCCAAGCCAGAATAGCACTCTGCGACACATCAAAAGAGAAGCATACCATACCACCAGCCCCTCGACCCCAGAAAAGGAGAAGAAAGAAAAGCAAGGAGGAAAGAAAAGAAAACAACACCCCAACATCCCCGTCCGAAAAGCAGCATTAGAAGCATATAACCCCACTTCCCACCCCCAGCCCCCGGTCCCCAATCCGCACAATCACTCCGCCGCTGGCGCCGGCGGTGTCAGCCTAAGGAGGCGCAAGTACCGTGGGCACGTTAGCTCGCGAAATTCCGTGGACAGCAGTGCCAAAAAGGGATGCCAGAGCTCCTCAAACTGGTCAACATTCCCAGCCACCGTTAGCGATATCTTCTCCATACCCAGTACCTGCCAGAGCCTATGCAACCAACCAGTGATAGAGGGGGCAGTGGGGGTGCGCCAAAGGACAAGTATGTTCTGAACGGCTGAGCCTAGCGCAATCGCAATCTGCCTGCCCCTGCGGGATTTCAGCGGGTACATCAAGTCATTGGGGAGGCCAAGCAAGACATACGCGGGGAAGCGCGGGAGCTCAACCTCAAAATGCCTATCCACCTCATCTAAGACTTCCTTCCAGTAGGCCGACAGCACCGGGCACTCCCAGAGAATGTGCGTGAGGGTGCCCTCCTGTCCGCAGCCGCGCCAACAACCCTTATCGCCTAGTTTGCGCATCTCGTAGAGCCGCTCCGGGGTGTAGTACCAATAGGTGGACACTTTAGTGAAGGTTTCCGTCAGCCCAGTGTGGTACGCAGAGTGCCTCGCCCGATACGCAATCTTGTCCCATTCCCTGTGGCTCAGGGTCCTGCCCAGTTCCCTGTGCCAGCGCTCCCTCCCTGGGTTATGGTAGTGAAACGGCGGGGGTTGGAGAAATTTATACAAATCAGTGATGAGTTTGGCATCCGAGGCCCGGGTCACCAACCATCGCTCATAGGGCGTAATTGTACGGGCGGCGACGTCACGCACTGAGGGTTGAAGAGCCCAGTGGCGGACTTGCATGTAACGCAGTCTGTCCCCCTCCGTCAGGCCAAACTCCTGTCGGAGCTGCTGGAAGGGGAGCACGCCCTCCGGCCCGTAGATCTGGAAAAGCGCTCTACATCCCGCACTCACCCAGTGGGAAAAGGCCCCCGGCTCCAGGCCCGGAGTGAAGTCCGGGTTGTCAGCAATGGGAGAGAACGGCGACGGAAAAGTGGTGAGCTCCCGTAGCTCACACACCGCGTCCCACACTCTTAGCGGGACCCGGGTGATAAAGGAGGCGTAGAGATTAGGCGGGCGGTGAACGCGCCGTAGGAACGGGACCTCCTGGAGGGTACGGCCCGCAACTGCCTGGTCTTGAAAGAGCCAGTGTTTGTCCGATTCCCACCGGCTCCACTCCACCAGGTACCGGAGCTGCGCCGCCTGAAAGTACTTCCGGAGGTCCGGGACCCCGAGACCTCCCGCCTCCGGGGCAAGCATGGAGAGGACCCGCTTCATCCGAGGTTTACGGCCTTGCCACACAAAGCGGGAGATGTCTGCCTGCGCCTGCCGTATCCAGCCCACGGGGGGCTGAAGAGGTAGAGCGCGGAAAAGATACAGGATCTGGGGCAGTATCGTCATTTTCACCGCCGCAATACGGCCCAGCCACGAAAGTAGGCCCTTGTTCCATCGGCCGAGTTCCTCCTTTATCTTTTTGCCTAGAGAGGAATAGTTAGCTGCGACCATGGCAGGCAGGGTGGGAGCAAGCAAAATGCCCAAGTAAGGCACCGTGGAGGAGGACCACTGCAAAGGGAAGAGACTTTGAAGGTCCCGTCTGGTGTCGGCAGAGAGCGACACATCCAGTGCAGCCGACTTAGTCATGTTCATTTTAAAGCCCGCAACGCGGGCAAAAGCGTTCAGCTCCTGGACACAGGCAGGGAGCGACCGCCTGGGGTCATCTAGGGTCAACAAGACATCGTCCGCGTATAGGCTGACAGTGTGTGTGTATTGCCCCATCTTCACCCCAATAGCGTCCGGGTTGTCGCGGATCCTCTGCGCAAACGGCTCCATATAAAGGGCGAAGAGGAGCGGCGAGAGAGGGCAACCCTGTCTCGTGCCGCGCTCAATGGTGAAGCTGCTGGAGCTGTGTCCATTGACACGCACTGACGCCGACGGTCTCCTATAGCAGTTAAAGACCATAGTGCGGAACTTCTCGCCGATCCCTAGTTTCCCAAGGACCAGCTCGAGGTATGGCCAATGAACCCTATCAAAGGCCTTCTCCGCGTCGACCGATAGCAGCATCCGCTCCCCCGGGACGCGTGAGGCCTTTTCCAGGACGTGCGTCACTCTCTTCGTGTTGTCGACCGTCTGCCTACCGGGTACAAAACCGGCCTGATCTGCCTCCACCAAACCTGGTAAGTGTAGACCCAGTCTGGCCGCCAAGATTCCGGTGTAAAGCTTGAGGTCCACATTTAGGAGCGAAATGGGCCGGTACGAGCCGCACAAGGTCCGGTCCTTCCCCGGCTTGGGGATAACCGACACAGTCGCCGAGAGGAGGTCCGGTGGGATGGCGCCCGGTTCGGAGAAGGAGTTGAACAAGCGAGCCAGGAGAGGAGCGACAGTGGGACAGAAGGTCTTGTAGAACAAGGCCGTGTAGCCATCCGGGCCCGGGGCTTTGCCATGCTTCAGCCGTGCGATCGCAGAGATGACCTCCTCCACGTGAATGTCCCTCTCTAGGTGGTCCGCCTGGGAGGGGTCCAAGACCGGGAGGGTCACGGATTCCAGATAGGCCTCAGCCTCTCCCGGTGGGGAAGATTCTGAAGCGTACAGTGACTCGTAAAAGGATCGAAAGGTATCTGCCACCTCCGCGTCACCGGAAACCGGGATCCCATCCACTCCCACCAGCTCCTTCACCACATTGCGTTGCTGCGCAACCCTAAGCCTATGGGCCAGGAGCTTACCGCACCTGTCTCCGCCGGTGTAAAAGGCATGTTTCAGGCGCAGCGCTGCGTACTCCGCTCGATCTAGATCCAACGCAGAGAGGAGTTTTCGTGCCGCCTTCAGTTGCTTCCAAACCCGAGGTGCCCCCGTCCGGCGGTGGACCTGCTCAAGCTCCCTAACCTGCGCCGTCAGTTCTTCCCTCTTGCGCTGGCGTTCCTTATTTTCAGCCGAGGAAATGGAGATAAACTCTCCCCTGACGACTGTTTTCAAAGCCGCCCACTGTGTAGCCAGGGACGTGTCAGAGTTGTTATTGTGGGTCAGGTAGTCCTGGATGACCTCCTCCACTCGCTTCACCACCGATTTCTTATGGAGAAGCGTGTCCCGAAGCCGCCACATCCCTCTCGAGGGGGGGGGCGCCGGCCACGCAAAAACTCCGGAGACCGGCGCATGATCGGACAGAGACAAGACCCCGATGTCCGCCGCCGTGGCGGCCGAGCGAAGTGGGCCGCTCACCAAAAGATAATCCAACCGCGAATAAGTGCGGTGTGCGTGGGAAAAGTAGGAGTAGTCCCTATCGGTGGGATGCATGGTGCGCCAGAGGTCATGCAGGTCCATCTCTGCAATCTGGTCCCGCACCGCTCTAGAAAGCTCCCCTGTCTGCGGAAAACGCTGGGCAGACCTATCCAGAGTGGAGTCGAAGACCATGTTCAGGTCTCCCCCCAGGATGACATGGCGATCGGGCGAGGCAGTAACGTCCACCAACACCGAGTCCAGGAAACGATCCTGGTGATCGTTTGGGCTGTAAACCGAACCAACCGTAAAGGTAACACCTCCTAAGCGCATGCGATACACTAAGAGCCTCCCCTTCTGCTCGGCATGTTTATACAGCACCTCCCCCCTAAAGGAGCTGGCTAGAAGAATGGCCACCCCAGCGGTCTTAGTCGCAGCAGAGGAAAAAAGTTGAGTGGGGAACTTGGCAGAGCGCAACCTATGACAATCTCTGGAGAGTAAATGGGTCTCCTGCAGGAGGCAAATATCCGCCTGCGACCCCTCCAATAGGGAGAGGATCGCCCTACGCTTTACGGGGTTATTCAGACCCTTGACATTAAGGGTCACTACTTTCAGGGGTGGCATCGCCTCCAGGGAAACAGCGCGCTATGCAGTAGGCGGGGGATCAGCGGAGGGGGCGCGCGGGGCAGGGGCGCAGGGAAGGCCAGAGGCGGCATCGTACTCGTTCGGACAGCTTCGGACGGGACCCCCCCCACAACAAACCAACAATGAAACCCCCCCAAAAACCATTGATGGCAACCGGCCAAAACAAAAAGTAAAAAACAACACCCCATAGTCTCAGTCTAGCCCAAATGGGCGAGTCTGCAGAAAACAGTCAAGTGGACGTCCAGCCACACACCACCCCCCCGCCCCCCCAACCCCCAGCCCAGCATCGTGAAAGCTAAGAGCCTCTCCCCCCGGAGAAAAATTAGGCCGTCAAGGCCACACCAGTAGATTCAGGCAAGTTCCTGGCCGCAGTCCTCAGGGCCTCCGCCATGTCAGCTCTGATGGTGGGCGAGTCCGGGCGACTCACTGGCGCTGACGATGGGCGCCTTCTCGACCTCCGTCGGCCCCGCCGCTCGGGGCGCCTCCATGCGGGTGTAGCCCCGTCCTCCTCCGTAGCAGTAAGACCCAGCACCCCGCAGACATCTTGTAAGGAGCGCAGCTGATGCAGTACCCCATTCCATCGAAAGATAAGACGGAAGGGGTGACCCCAGGAGTAGGCTGTCTCGTGCTCTCGCAGAAAGTCCGTAGCGATGCGGAAAGACCTGCGCTTTTGCAGTGTGATGGTCGACAGGTCCTGATAGAGCGCCACAGGTCTTTCGCGGAAGGTCAATGGTTGCTTCCTACGGGCCTCAGTCATGATGCGCTCCTTTAGAGGGAAATCCGGCAAGAATGCCAGGATATCAGGCGGGGGTGCTGATGACTGGCGCTGGCGGCCCACCCTGTGTGCCCTGTCGATGCGGATGGGGAAATCCGCTCCCTCCTCCAAGATGTCACGGAACAGGTCCTGCAGATAAGCCACTAGGTCCGTACCTTCATCGGCGGATGGAACACCCCGGACCCGGATGTTGTTCCTCCTGGACCTGTTCTCGAGGTCCTCCGAGTGGGCCTGGAGCTCGACACATTGCTCCCGGAGGCGGAGGACGTCCTGTTGGAGATGGGTTATCTCCTCATCGCGGCGTTGAGCCGCCGTCTCCACAGTATCGACCCGTTCGCCCAGGCCCTCGACTTCCCTGCGCACCTCCCGGACCTCTCCAGCCACTTCGGTCTTAAGAGTTTGAAATTCCTCCTTGAGGGAGGTGAATAAGTCCTCCATGAAGGACCGCGTGACCGGCGGCTCGCCCGCAGTTGCGTCCGTTGATGCCCGGGAGGCCCCCGGGGACGGCTGCGTCCTGTCGCGTAGTTGCTGGGACCTGCCGAGCATTTCCGGCAAGGTGCGATCACCCCGTGCCGCGCCACGTCTTCCAGTCATCTTGGGGCCCGGCAAAGCCCAGGATTAGTTGCTGTAGGCGAGCGCCACCGCTCGCGGGCACCAGATGTGAGGCCTTCGCCGAGGACAAGGATAGTGCGTCACAGGCGACAAAATGGCGGTCTGGGCATGGGCAAGACGGCCCTCGGGCCAGCAGGGCAGGCAGCAATGTCCGAAGAGTAGGCCTCCCGTCTCGTGTTCCCAGGGAGGGCAGTAGATGAGCTGGCGCCAGAACGAGTCGAGGCTCCCGTGTGAGAAGGGCGCGGGCAGGGGCCACCGGGCTCAGCCACACAAAGACAAGATGGCGGGAGGGTGGGACCCAAGAAGGCAGCCCGGGCCAGCAAGTCCGTGGGCAACTCTCAAATGATAACGGGTCCGGAAAGTGCGAAACCGGTGCCTCCCCCCATCACCAGTCGATTGCCCGGCTCGGGCACTGCTCGAACTCCGCCATCCAGCGCCTCCGGGCGCGGAGTTCGCAAGGCGTCGCCCCTCGAGACCCCGGGTAGTGGGGGGATCGCCGGTACAGGGCTAAAGTCCGTCGCCCAGCAATGGTGCTTGCCACCAGGGCACCGCCAGGAAGCCACCTCGCTCCGCGGAGTCCTTCTAGTCCGCTCCTTCGGGATCTCCGGCGTTCCGCTTTTCAGCACTCGGGCCAGCCAGGGCGCGCGGACAGCGCCGCACTACGCTCCGCCTCCAGGCTCCTCTCCTCAGGGCGACCCGGGCTCTAGTCCTCGGAGCGATCTCCGAATAAACTTTTCGGGAACTTCCCCCGGGGCTCCAGAAGTCAAAGTGACACCAAAATGTGCCCCAGGAACTCCGGCACAGTTCTCTCACCCGCAGTGCAGCCGCGGGGGGAGAGAGGCGTAGGAATCGGGGCTCGAGCTGAGCCGGGCCGGAGGAGCTACGGGAGGAAGCGTCCGCTCACCCCGCCATCTTGGCCACGCCCCCGCATGTTGTTTTTTAAGGCAATGTCTTGTTTCTTTTTGCTCTACTGCATTGTCTTCACACTGCGGGTGTTACCTTGATTATTTTGTACTGTGTACACTGTGTATATATACTGTTGTTGGTCAGTCCGTGTGCCTCGAGGGCATATGAAAAAAGGGCGGAACTGATGTCATCACGCCGACGGGGTCCTATTATGGATTCAGTGACGTCAGCGGAGCCACGCAGGATGCCGTGCTTCTGTGACGCCGTCCACGTCGGCGTGAGGAGCTACGAAAAAAATTCTGAATGTTGCTGATGCAGGGGATATTTACAAGGTGAGGAATCCACAGGCAGATACTGTATCCACCAGAAAAAACGTTACCAAAGGTAATTAACTTGATCGACGCCGCCCTAGCGTGCTGAGGTCAGTTTTCTTTTTCCACCCCACCGTGTGTGCCTCTTTTGCCTGGAGCACGACCATGACCCCAAGTCGTGCTCCGACTGCCCAACCATGGGCCGAAGTCTATGCAGGAGTGGTCCCGAAAGCTAGGTAAGTCGAAGCATATGAAAAAGTCGAAGAAGCATCGCTGCTCTTCGACTTTCCGTTGGCCGACACGATGAAGGGTGCGTGTTGTGCTCCACATGCGGAGCTTACATGGTCGACTCCGGCCTTCCCATGACCGACCCCAATCCAGCTTCGTCAGTTCTACGAAGCGATGCATGCCATCTTTGGGCAGCTTAACTCCGCCGGCGTGCCTTTGGGCCCTGCAGACTCGGCTGGGGGCCCTAGGCCGTCGACGGCTCTGGCCTCTGCACCGCAGTGCCCCCCTGGATCTGGATCAGCGCCAGTCGACCCTGCAACACCTCCACCGGTGCCCATTCAATCAGCACCACTTCTGCAACAGGCACCGGCTGGTCCAGCCGGCATCAACACCCAGCCAGCATCGACTCCCAGCTTCTGACCCGATGTGGACACGGAGCGGACCGGCATCGACCGATGCCAGATCTAGCGCCGATTGGTCCTTTTGTGCCTGCTTTTGTGCCTGTGTTCACCCTGGCCCTTTTCAGCCAGAGTGGCAGCTCCAGGAGGGTGAGGAAGTTTGGGAGAGGTCTGGAGACCCTTTGACCGATCAGTTGGATTATGAACCGGACTGGAGAGAGGAACTGGGGGATGCCAATGGTCTGGATACCTCCCCAGACCTTGGCATGTTGTCTCCTCCTACTGTAGGATGGAGGAGGGAGCGTCATACGCATTGGTGTTGAATAGGGTGGCCGAGGCTCTCCACCTCAAACTACCTACGGTGGCAGTGAGGACTAACCTCCTGACAGAGGTACTTCAGCCGGCAACGCGCTCTTCGGGCCCCTGCTGCCGTTCAATAAAACCCTAGCTGACATACTTTTGGGCACCTGGTCCAGGCCCAACACAGGGGCTCCTGTGGATAGGCGAATTGCCTGACGGCCCCGGGTGACCCCACTCTCCTCTCCCAATGCCTCACCCCTTTGAGCTTGGTGGTCTAAGCCTCGACATCCAAAGGTGCATTCCCGAACGTTCCACCTGATAGGAAATCCAAAAAGCTGGACCAACTTTGGAAGAAGTTGTTTTTTTTCCTCCAGCTTGGGACTGCAGTAGGTAAACTACGTCGACCTCCTGCACTCGCTATGGTTCGCCATCAATGTGCCAAAGTCACACTTGTCTTCCTCTCAGAAGCTCCTTTTCATCGGAGCAGTTCTGGATACTACACAGTTTTGAGTGGTTACCTCTTTCCACATTGGACAGACCATCTCTTTACCCACCTTCTTCCCGACCCTGCATCCTTCAAAGGAGGAGGATAGGCGCCACTGTCTGGAATCAAAACTTCTGCTATCTTTCTATCTGGATCGCACAAAACTATTCTGGGTGGATGACCAGCTCTTTGTTGGCTATGTGGGTGCCAAGAAAGGTCGGGCCGTGCAAAAACTGACCATCTCTCGGTGGGTCGTTCTTTGCATCAAAGTTTGTTATTCCTTGGTAAAGAAGGAACCTCTGGTAGGACTTAGTGCACATTCCACCAGTGCGACGGCAGCCATTACTGCTTTGGGACTTGGAGTCCCCCTCAGTGACATCTTCCAGGCAGCCATGTGGGCATCCCTGCACACGTTCATGAAACACTACTGCCTGGACAGCCAGGTCCGGCGAGACAGCTTCTTTGGCCATTCATTTCTCCAGGTCTTTCTGGTGTGAACTTAGTTCGCAGACCACACACTGAGGTTGGTATTGCTGGGGTTTCTATTCTAAGGTAACAAATCTATAACTAATAGTCTTTATCAGATGATCAAGTTACTTAGCTTCGGTAACGATATATCTGTAAGAGACCTATATTATTTATAGATTACTTACCGCCCCACCCCTCCGCCCCGTTCTAGGAACTCACTTGTAGGGTAAGGGACTCCCTTTCAGGGCCCTAGTTTTGTGCACTAGTGGTCAATGTCTTGCATGGCTCTGCGCTTCGGGCTTGGAATGTTGTGTAAAGATTGGAAATGCGCACATCCCAGGATTTGGGCACTCCCTCGGGTTCAATGAATAAATTGACTCCACGTGGTTTTATGAATTTCTTCAATAAAGTTTGTTTATTTTCACAAGTTCATCAATGGATTATTTGCATCCAATTAATTATGTATGTTTTTCCACAAAATCATCATTGCTCCGATGCATTTCGGGTCCATTACCCTTTCTCAAGGAGCACTGTAAAAACAAGAACGATCTATGTTGGCATCGAGGTTATGACCAAGAGATAACATATCATGAAAACGCATTTCCCAAATGAGTGAAAACACGCGTGTACATTCGAAAAAACCAAAGACTGTGCAGATGAAGGTGCAAATGGTTAAGGAATATAGAGGAGTAAAACCAAACCAAGAAACAAAGAAGTGTATCAAAGCGGGATTGGTGTGCCCAGAGTGGAGGGTGGATGCATTAAAAAAGTCCTGGGGTGAAACGATAAATGCTCACGTGTAAGCGGAGCTTTAATGCGGAGCTGCGAAGGAAAATGAAAGCGGGCGGTTAGGCTGTCACTCGAAAAGCGAGTGAAAGTTAAAACACACAGTTCACTGCCGGATCTCGGCAATTACGCTTACCGATTTAGAGATTAAGGGTGGGGACACATGAAGTCTCCAGGTCGTTTACTGCAACGCGGGGTCGCCGGGCTGAAATGACGGCTCGCAAGTGCAATTGACACGACTTAAACGCTAAGCAGAATCGGCTAGCGTAGAAATTAACAAAGGACCAAATGATGTTGGTTTTGGGGGCCATATTGGAACGTGCAAATTACATAAAACGGAAAGATCGTGCAATGAACATGAATCAGTGAGTGAGCAAGGGATGAAGGTAGAAAATGAGTATGATGACAGATAACAAGAAAGTCATATAAAAATATAACGAAAACATTAAAGAGTACTACAACAAATAGTGGTAACAAAAAGGTACATGGTAATCTCAGTGAGCTCGCACAATGTAAATGTGTCCATAATGTACCCAGCGGGGTACTTCATAGAAAGCAACTTAGCTCTATGCGGTCATTTAGTCCAAAAGGTTTATAAGATTGCAAGTGGTAAATCCATGAAGTTTCCCTTTGTAATAGAAACTTGTTGTTGTCTCTTCCTTCTTTTTTTTCAATCATCTCAAGAACCAAGAATTTTAATTGTGCCACAGTGTGTTGATTTTCCATAAAGTGTGTTGCCACACTGGATTTGGTTTGCTTTGTCCTGATATTAGATTTGTGTTCGTTTAATCTAACTTTGATTTTACGCTCAGTCTTGCCTATATAGATCTTGCCACATGGGCATTTGAGAAGGTAAATTAGATTGGCCGAATCACACGTCGCGTTGACTTTCAGGTTAATTGCAGTTCCTCTCATCGGGTGGTTGATTCTGTTACCTGGGATGATGTTGTGGCAACTGTTGCAGTTGAGGCACGGTATGGTGCCTTTATAGATGGGTGAAATTGGTGTTTTTTTAGACAGAATCTCCTTTAAGTTGCTAGCTCTGGTGTATGCAAAAATCGGAGGATTTTTAAACATATCTTTGAAATCCGGTTCTGCTGCCAGAATTCTCCAATGTTGTAAAATGATTTTTTTGTATCTTCCACTCAGTGTTGAGTATTTTGAGACGACTACCATCCGGTTTGTCTCCTTTTTGGTTGTCTTTTTCAACGCAGTTTGACGTTCAATTCTGGATACTTTCATTTTTGCTTCATCAGTAGTTTCCTGTGGGTATCCTCTAGATGTGAATCTTAGGCTCATTTCATCGATACGTTGAACTAGAGTGTCTGGATTGGATACGATGCGTTTGACTCGCAACATTTGACTATATGGAAGGTGTCGTTTTAGCGCATGTTGATGAAAACTAGCAAAGTGTAAAGTGTTATTGCGGTCTGTTGGCTTTCTGTAGAGGTCCGTGGTTAAACCGGTATCAGATCTGATGATTAGAACGTCCAGGAAATTGATTTGGATATCATCAATATTCCATGTCATTTGTATCCTGTGGTCTTTGGTGTTGAGTTTATTAAGTTCATCCTCCAGCGTGGTTTTGGTGCCTTTCCACATGAAGAATAAGTCGTCGATGTACCTGACATACATCAACAAATTTTCGGTCCAAGATGGATTGTCATAAATGTACCTCTGTTCAAAGTCGGACATATAAATGTTAGCGTACGCTGGAGCAGCGCAATTGCCCATGGACATCCCAGAGGATTGTTGAAACCATTTGTTGTTGTGGCAAAAGTAACTATGGTAAAGTGTGTAAATCATAAGCTCCATTAGGAGAACTTTCATAGCTTCCGGGATATTGCTGTGTGCTAGGGTTTTCTCAATGGCTTCTATTCCACCTTTGTGTGGAATAGAGGTGTATAAACTGTTCACATCAGCAGTGCAGAAGATCAGGTTGTCGTTGTGGTTTATTTTGATTTCTGATAGTTTGAGTATGAACTCGGTGGTGTCTTTCACATAACTTTGAGATTCTTTGACGAATGGTTGGAGATAACGATCAAGAAATTTGCCTACGGGCTCATGAAGGGATCCCTTGGTGGATACAATAGGCCGCATTGGCGGATCCTTTAAGTTTTTGTGTATCTTGGGTAATAGGGTTATAGTGGGACTTCTTGGGTGATCAACCACTAAATATTTCTTGGTACGCTCATCAATAATGCCTTTATCAAATGCTTTGTCGATGATTGATATCAAAGCGGCTTTGTATGAACTAGTAGGATTGGATTCCAATGGAATGTAAGTATCGGATGCATTGATGTGTTCATCCATTTTGTTGTCATACATACTGGAGTTCATAACGACGAGGGCCCCGCCTTTATCAGCTTTTGTACATTTGATCGATTTGTTATTGGCGATCTTTTTAAGTGTGTCATTGTCTTTCTGTGTCAGATTTCTTGTCCCAGTTCTTTTCCTGAAGTTTATTTTGCACAAGTCTTGTTTGACTAAGGTCTCAAACGTGTCTATACTTTTGTGACTTGTAGGTGGTATATATGAGCTCGTTGGGCGTAATCCACAGAGTTGGTCCGGTCTCTGATCTATGGTAGGTGGAATCACATTCTCAAAGAAGTGTCGTAGCCTTAATTTCCTTGTCAATTTAAATGTGCTGGTTTCTAGTTCCAATTGATTAGTGTATGAGGTCGGAATAAAGGATGTACCTTTTTGCAGGAGTTCGATCTCATGCTGTGATAATTGAGTGTCAGAAATATTAACCACTAGCGATTCTGCTTCTTTTTGTCCTTCTTGGAACCTCTTGTGTTTGGAGCTTCTGGTTCCTTTTCTCTTACTTCGCCTGGGTCGTCGGTTTCTGGGGGGCCTCTCTCTAAAAAAGGACCTGTATTAGATGTAGACGCACTCTCTTCCGTTTGTGTTCTATTTTGATCCTGACCCTTATTGGTATCGAAGGTTGTCTTCCTGGGTTGTCTGCTCGAGGTGTCACTCCCAGAGGAGGAGGTATCTGTATATTGGCTTGTCGGTTTATTACGGCGACGTTGGGCATAAATGTCCGCCCAGGTATATACCTCATCCAATTGGTAATCTAAGGTATCACGTTTAAATTTCCTAAGTTTCCTATCGTTGATGTCCTTAGTATGTTTATCCAGTTGGATTTTCATATCCTCAAGCATTTGTGTGATGTCTTCTGATGTTTTGAATACCTCAATTTCTTTCTCAACCTCTATGATTTCATTGGTGAGATCAATCAGGATGTTAGACAATTCTTCGATGATGAGCAGTATAAGGTCTAGACTGCATTTGTTTAAAATAGCATTCCATTTAGCTTGGAAATTTTTTGAATTCTTGCACAGAGACGGTTTGAGTGCGATTCTGAGTCCACGGGGAATGCGGAGGGCTTGGTGGTATTTTACTAATGTCTTTGCATGCAGTTGCTGGTTGATGCGTCGTTTAGATAAGTATAAGAGATGTTTGACACATTGTTCTCTTGTGCGAGTGCTGGACTCTTGTGATACGTCGTCTTGAATTAATGCATAGATGCGTTCTTTTTCCTCATCTCCATATGCAAGGAGGTCTGCTCTTGCTTCTGTGGATTTAGATATGGCTTCGTATTGCATAATGACTGCGTGCTATTGCCTGGATGGGCGGATCAATTATTAAACTCAAAAAGTAAGATAGGCAATGCACAGCGTGGTTGTTAGTGAAGGTGTAGTTGAATCTTTGCAGATTTTGATGGGTTTTAAAGGTGCTCCACCTGGTGGCGTAACCGTCCGTTTACGTCAAATAAATGACTTTAAATGTGTGTGAGCATTGGAAATGCGCACATCCCAGGATTTGGGCACTCCCTCGGGTTCAATGAATAAATTGACTCCACGTGGTTTTATGAATTTCTTCAATAAAGTTTGTTTATTTTCACAAGTTCATCAATGGATTATTTGCATCCAATTAATTATGTATGTTTTTCCACAAAATCATCATTGCTCCGATGCATTTCGGGTCCATTACCCTTTCTCAAGGAGCACTGTAAAAACAAGAACGATCTATGTTGGCATCGAGGTTATGACCAAGAGATAACATATCATGAAAACGCATTTCCCAAATGAGTGAAAACACGCGTGTACATTCGAAAAAACCAAAGACTGTGCAGATGAAGGTGCAAATGGTTAAGGAATATAGAGGAGTAAAACCAAACCAAGAAACAAAGAAGTGTATCAAAGCGGGATTGGTGTGCCCAGAGTGGAGGGTGGATGCATTAAAAAAGTCCTGGGGTGAAACGATAAATGCTCACGTGTAAGCGGAGCTTTAATGCGGAGCTGCGAAGGAAAATGAAAGCGGGCGGTTAGGCTGTCACTCGAAAAGCGAGTGAAAGTTAAAACACACAGTTCACTGCCGGATCTCGGCAATTACGCTTACCGATTTAGAGATTAAGGGTGGGGACACATGAAGTCTCCAGGTCGTTTACTGCAACGCGGGGTCGCCGGGCTGAAATGACGGCTCGCAAGTGCAATTGACACGACTTAAACGCTAAGCAGAATCGGCTAGCGTAGAAATTAACAAAGGACCAAATGATGTTGGTTTTGGGGGCCATATTGGAACGTGCAAATTACATAAAACGGAAAGATCGTGCAATGAACATGAATCAGTGAGTGAGCAAGGGATGAAGGTAGAAAATGAGTATGATGACAGATAACAAGAAAGTCATATAAAAATATAACGAAAACATTAAAGAGTACTACAACAAATAGTGGTAACAAAAAGGTACATGGTAATCTCAGTGAGCTCGCACAATGTAAATGTGTCCATAATGTACCCAGCGGGGTACTTCATAGAAAGCAACTTAGCTCTATGCGGTCATTTAGTCCAAAAGGTTTATAAGATTGCAAGTGGTAAATCCATGAAGTTTCCCTTTGTAATAGAAACTTGTTGTTGTCTCTTCCTTCTTTTTTTTCAATCATCTCAAGAACCAAGAATTTTAATTGTGCCACAGTGTGTTGATTTTCCATAAAGTGTGTTGCCACACTGGATTTGGTTTGCTTTGTCCTGATATTAGATTTGTGTTCGTTTAATCTAACTTTGATTTTACGCTCAGTCTTGCCTATATAGATCTTGCCACATGGGCATTTGAGAAGGTAAATTAGATTGGCCGAATCACACGTCGCGTTGACTTTCAGGTTAATTGCAGTTCCTCTCATCGGGTGGTTGATTCTGTTACCTGGGATGATGTTGTGGCAACTGTTGCAGTTGAGGCACGGTATGGTGCCTTTATAGATGGGTGAAATTGGTGTTTTTTTAGACAGAATCTCCTTTAAGTTGCTAGCTCTGGTGTATGCAAAAATCGGAGGATTTTTAAACATATCTTTGAAATCCGGTTCTGCTGCCAGAATTCTCCAATGTTGTAAAATGATTTTTTTGTATCTTCCACTCAGTGTTGAGTATTTTGAGACGACTACCATCCGGTTTGTCTCCTTTTTGGTTGTCTTTTTCAACGCAGTTTGACGTTCAATTCTGGATACTTTCATTTTTGCTTCATCAGTAGTTTCCTGTGGGTATCCTCTAGATGTGAATCTTAGGCTCATTTCATCGATACGTTGAACTAGAGTGTCTGGATTGGATACGATGCGTTTGACTCGCAACATTTGACTATATGGAAGGTGTCGTTTTAGCGCATGTTGATGAAAACTAGCAAAGTGTAAAGTGTTATTGCGGTCTGTTGGCTTTCTGTAGAGGTCCGTGGTTAAACCGGTATCAGATCTGATGATTAGAACGTCCAGGAAATTGATTTGGATATCATCAATATTCCATGTCATTTGTATCGTGTGGTCTTTGGTGTTGAGTTTATTAAGTTCATCCTCCAGCGTGGTTTTGGTGCCTTTCCACATGAAGAATAAGTCGTCGATGTACCTGACATACATCAACAAATTTTCGGTCCAAGATGGATTGTCATAAATGTACCTCTGTTCAAAGTCGGACATATAAATGTTAGCGTACGCTGGAGCAGCGCAATTGCCCATGGACATCCCAGAGGATTGTTGAAACCATTTGTTGTTGTGGCAAAAGTAACTATGGTAAAGTGTGTAAATCATAAGCTCCATTAGGAGAACTTTCATAGCTTCCGGGATATTGCTGTGTGCTAGGGTTTTCTCAATGGCTTCTATTCCACCTTTGTGTGGAATAGAGGTGTATAAACTGTTCACATCAGCAGTGCAGAAGATCAGGTTGTCGTTGTGGTTTATTTTGATTTCTGATAGTTTGAGTATGAACTCGGTGGTGTCTTTCACATAACTTTGAGATTCTTTGACGAATGGTTGGAGATAACGATCAAGAAATTTGCCTACGGGCTCATGAAGGGATCCCTTGGTGGATACAATAGGCCGCATTGGCGGATCCTTTAAGTTTTTGTGTATCTTGGGTAATAGGGTTATAGTGGGACTTCTTGGGTGATCAACCACTAAATATTTCTTGGTACGCTCATCAATAATGCCTTTATCAAATGCTTTGTCGATGATTGATATCAAAGCGGCTTTGTATGAACTAGTAGGATTGGATTCCAATGGAATGTAAGTATCGGATGCATTGATGTGTTCATCCATTTTGTTGTCATACATACTGGAGTTCATAACGACGAGGGCCCCGCCTTTATCAGCTTTTGTACATTTGATCGATTTGTTATTGGCGATCTTTTTAAGTGTGTCATTGTCTTTCTGTGTCAGATTTCTTGTCCCAGTTCTTTTCCTGAAGTTTATTTTGCACAAGTCTTGTTTGACTAAGGTCTCAAACGTGTCTATACTTTTGTGACTTGTAGGTGGTATATATGAGCTCGTTGGGCGTAATCCACAGAGTTGGTCCGGTCTCTGATCTATGGTAGGTGGAATCACATTCTCAAAGAAGTGTCGTAGCCTTAATTTCCTTGTCAATTTAAATGTGCTGGTTTCTAGTTCCAATTGATTAGTGTATGAGGTCGGAATAAAGGATGTACCTTTTTGCAGGAGTTCGATCTCATGCTGTGATAATTGAGTGTCAGAAATATTAACCACTAGCGATTCTGCTTCTTTTTGTCCTTCTTGGAACCTCTTGTGTTTGGAGCTTCTGGTTCCTTTTCTCTTACTTCGCCTGGGTCGTCGGTTTCTGGGGGGCCTCTCTCTAAAAAAGGACCTGTATTAGATGTAGACGCACTCTCTTCCGTTTGTGTTCTATTTTGATCCTGACCCTTATTGGTATCGAAGGTTGTCTTCCTGGGTTGTCTGCTCGAGGTGTCACTCCCAGAGGAGGAGGTATCTGTATATTGGCTTGTCGGTTTATTACGGCGACGTTGGGCATAAATGTCCGCCCAGGTATATACCTCATCCAATTGGTAATCTAAGGTATCACGTTTAAATTTCCTAAGTTTCCTATCGTTGATGTCCTTAGTATGTTTATCCAGTTGGATTTTCATATCCTCAAGCATTTGTGTGATGTCTTCTGATGTTTTGAATACCTCAATTTCTTTCTCAACCTCTATGATTTCATTGGTGAGATCAATCAGGATGTTAGACAATTCTTCGATGATGAGCAGTATAAGGTCTAGACTGCATTTGTTTAAAATAGCATTCCATTTAGCTTGGAAATTTTTTGAATTCTTGCACAGAGACGGTTTGAGTGCGATTCTGAGTCCACGGGGAATGCGGAGGGCTTGGTGGTATTTTACTAATGTCTTTGCATGCAGTTGCTGGTTGATGCGTCGTTTAGATAAGTATAAGAGATGTTTGACACATTGTTCTCTTGTGCGAGTGCTGGACTCTTGTGATACGTCGTCTTGAATTAATGCATAGATGCGTTCTTTTTCCTCATCTCCATATGCAAGGAGGTCTGCTCTTGCTTCTGTGGATTTAGATATGGCTTCGTATTGCATAATGACTGCGTGCTATTGCCTGGATGGGCGGATCAATTATTAAACTCAAAAAGTAAGATAGGCAATGCACAGCGTGGTTGTTAGTGAAGGTGTAGTTGAATCTTTGCAGATTTTGATGGGTTTTAAAGGTGCTCCACCTGGTGGCGTAACCGTCCGTTTACGTCAAATAAATGACTTTAAATGTGTGTGAGCATTGGAAATGCGCACATCCCAGGATTTGGGCACTCCCTCGGGTTCAATGAATAAATTGACTCCACGTGGTTTTATGAATTTCTTCAATAAAGTTTGTTTATTTTCACAAGTTCATCAATGGATTATTTGCATCCAATTAATTATGTATGTTTTTCCACAAAATCATCATTGCTCCGATGCATTTCGGGTCCATTACCCTTTCTCAAGGAGCACTGTAAAAACAAGAACGATCTATGTTGGCATCGAGGTTATGACCAAGAGATAACATATCATGAAAACGCATTTCCCAAATGAGTGAAAACACGCGTGTACATTCGAAAAAACCAAAGACTGTGCAGATGAAGGTGCAAATGGTTAAGGAATATAGAGGAGTAAAACCAAACCAAGAAACAAAGAAGTGTATCAAAGCGGGATTGGTGTGCCCAGAGTGGAGGGTGGATGCATTAAAAAAGTCCTGGGGTGAAACGATAAATGCTCACGTGTAAGCGGAGCTTTAATGCGGAGCTGCGAAGGAAAATGAAAGCGGGCGGTTAGGCTGTCACTCGAAAAGCGAGTGAAAGTTAAAACACACAGTTCACTGCCGGATCTCGGCAATTACGCTTACCGATTTAGAGATTAAGGGTGGGGACACATGAAGTCTCCAGGTCGTTTACTGCAACGCGGGGTCGCCGGGCTGAAATGACGGCTCGCAAGTGCAATTGACACGACTTAAACGCTAAGCAGAATCGGCTAGCGTAGAAATTAACAAAGGACCAAATGATGTTGGTTTTGGGGGCCATATTGGAACGTGCAAATTACATAAAACGGAAAGATCGTGCAATGAACATGAATCAGTGAGTGAGCAAGGGATGAAGGTAGAAAATGAGTATGATGACAGATAACAAGAAAGTCATATAAAAATATAACGAAAACATTAAAGAGTACTACAACAAATAGTGGTAACAAAAAGGTACATGGTAATCTCAGTGAGCTCGCACAATGTAAATGTGTCCATAATGTACCCAGCGGGGTACTTCATAGAAAGCAACTTAGCTCTATGCGGTCATTTAGTCCAAAAGGTTTATAAGATTGCAAGTGGTAAATCCATGAAGTTTCCCTTTGTAATAGAAACTTGTTGTTGTCTCTTCCTTCTTTTTTTTCAATCATCTCAAGAACCAAGAATTTTAATTGTGCCACAGTGTGTTGATTTTCCATAAAGTGTGTTGCCACACTGGATTTGGTTTGCTTTGTCCTGATATTAGATTTGTGTTCGTTTAATCTAACTTTGATTTTACGCTCAGTCTTGCCTATATAGATCTTGCCACATGGGCATTTGAGAAGGTAAATTAGATTGGCCGAATCACACGTCGCGTTGACTTTCAGGTTAATTGCAGTTCCTCTCATCGGGTGGTTGATTCTGTTACCTGGGATGATGTTGTGGCAACTGTTGCAGTTGAGGCACGGTATGGTGCCTTTATAGATGGGTGAAATTGGTGTTTTTTTAGACAGAATCTCCTTTAAGTTGCTAGCTCTGGTGTATGCAAAAATCGGAGGATTTTTAAACATATCTTTGAAATCCGGTTCTGCTGCCAGAATTCTCCAATGTTGTAAAATGATTTTTTTGTATCTTCCACTCAGTGTTGAGTATTTTGAGACGACTACCATCCGGTTTGTCTCCTTTTTGGTTGTCTTTTTCAACGCAGTTTGACGTTCAATTCTGGATACTTTCATTTTTGCTTCATCAGTAGTTTCCTGTGGGTATCCTCTAGATGTGAATCTTAGGCTCATTTCATCGATACGTTGAACTAGAGTGTCTGGATTGGATACGATGCGTTTGACTCGCAACATTTGACTATATGGAAGGTGTCGTTTTAGCGCATGTTGATGAAAACTAGCAAAGTGTAAAGTGTTATTGCGGTCTGTTGGCTTTCTGTAGAGGTCCGTGGTTAAACCGGTATCAGATCTGATGATTAGAACGTCCAGGAAATTGATTTGGATATCATCAATATTCCATGTCATTTGTATCCTGTGGTCTTTGGTGTTGAGTTTATTAAGTTCATCCTCCAGCGTGGTTTTGGTGCCTTTCCACATGAAGAATAAGTCGTCGATGTACCTGACATACATCAACAAATTTTCGGTCCAAGATGGATTGTCATAAATGTACCTCTGTTCAAAGTCGGACATATAAATGTTAGCGTACGCTGGAGCAGCGCAATTGCCCATGGACATCCCAGAGGATTGTTGAAACCATTTGTTGTTGTGGCAAAAGTAACTATGGTAAAGTGTGTAAATCATAAGCTCCATTAGGAGAACTTTCATAGCTTCAGGGATATTGCTGTGTGCTAGGGTTTTCTCAATGGCTTCTATTCCACCTTTGTGTGGAATAGAGGTGTATAAACTGTTCACATCAGCAGTGCAGAAGATCAGGTTGTCGTTGTGGTTTATTTTGATTTCTGATAGTTTGAGTATGAATCTCTAAATCGGTAAGCGTAATTGCCGAGATCCGGCAGTGAACTGTGTGTTTTAACTTTCACTCGCTTTTCGAGTGACAGCCTAACCGCCCGCTTTCATTTTCCTTCGCAGCTCCGCATTAAAGCTCCGCTTACACGTGAGCATTTATCGTTTCACCCCAGGACTTTTTTAATGCATCCACCCTCCACTCTGGGCACACCAATCCCGCTTTGATACACTTCTTTGTTTCTTGGTTTGGTTTTACTCCTCTATATTCCTTAACCATTTGCACCTTCATCTGCACAGTCTTTGGTTTTTTCGAATGTACACGCGTGTTTTCACTCATTTGGGAAATGCGTTTTCATGATATGTTATCTCTTGGTCATAACCTCGATGCCAACATAGATCGTTCTTGTTTTTACAGTGCTCCTTGAGAAAGGGTAATGGACCCGAAATGCATCGGAGCAATGATGATTTTGTGGAAAAACATACATAATTAATTGGATGCAAATAATCCATTGATGAACTTGTGAAAATAAACAAACTTTATTGAAGAAATTCATAAAACCACGTGGAGTCAATTTATTCATTGAACCCGAGGGAGTGCCCAAATCCTGGGATGTGCGCATTTCCAATGCTCACACACATTTAAAGTCATTTATTTGACGTAAACGGACGGTTACGCCACCAGGTGGAGCACCTTTAAAACCCATCAAAATCTGCAAAGATTCAACTACACCTTCACTAACAACCACGCTGTGCATTGCCTATCTTACTTTTTGAGTTTAATAATTGATCCGCCCATCCAGACAATAGCACGCAGTCATTATGCAATACGAAGCCATATCTAAATCCACAGAAGCAAGAGCAGACCTCCTTGCATATGGAGATGAGGAAAAAGAACGCATCTATGCATTAATTCAAGACGACGTATCACAAGAGTCCAGCACTCGCACAAGAGAACAATGTGTCAAACATCTCTTATACTTATCTAAACGACGCATCAACCAGCAACTGCATGCAAAGACATTAGTAAAATACCACCAAGCCCTCCGCATTCCCCGTGGACTCAGAATCGCACTCAAACCGTCTCTGTGCAAGAATTCAAAAAATTTCCAAGCTAAATGGAATGCTATTTTAAACAAATGCAGTCTAGACCTTATACTGCTCATCATCGAAGAATTGTCTAACATCCTGATTGATCTCACCAATGAAATCATAGAGGTTGAGAAAGAAATTGAGGTATTCAAAACATCAGAAGACATCACACAAATGCTTGAGGATATGAAAATCCAACTGGATAAACATACTAAGGACATCAACGATAGGAAACTTAGGAAATTTAAACGTGATACCTTAGATTACCAATTGGATGAGGTATATACCTGGGCGGACATTTATGCCCAACGTCGCCGTAATAAACCGACAAGCCAATATACAGATACCTCCTCCTCTGGGAGTGACACCTCGAGCAGACAACCCAGGAAGACAACCTTCGATACCAATAAGGGTCAGGATCAAAATAGAACACAAACGGAAGAGAGTGCGTCTACATCTAATACAGGTCCTTTTTTATAGAGAGAGGCCCCCCAGAAACCGACGACCCAGGCGAAGTAAGAGAAAAGGAACCAGAAGCTCCAAACACAAGAGGTTCCAAGAAGGACAAAAAGAAGCAGAATCGCTAGTGGTTAATATTTCTGACACTCAATTATCACAGCATGAGATCGAACTCCTGCAAAAAGGTACATCCTTTATTCCGACCTCATACACTAATCAATTGGAACTAGAAACCAGCACATTTAAATTGACAAGGAAATTAAGGCTACGACACTTCTTTGAGAATGTGATTCCACCTACCATAGATCAGAGACCGGACCAACTCTGTGGATTACGCCCAACGAGCTCATATATACCACCTACAAGTCACAAAAGTATAGACACGTTTGAGACCTTAGTCAAACAAGACTTGTGCAAAATAAACTTCAGGAAAAGAACTGGGACAAGAAATCTGACACAGAAAGACAATGACACACTTAAAAAGATCGCCAATAACAAATCGATCAAATGTACAAAAGCTGATAAAGGTGGGGCCCTCGTCGTTATGAACTCCAGTATGTATGACAACAAAATGGATGAACACATCAATGCATCCGATACTTACATTCCATTGGAATCCAATCCTACTAGTTCATACAAAGCCGCTTTGATATCAATCATCGACAAAGCATTTGATAAAGGCATTATTGATGAGCGTACCAAGAAATATTTAGTGGTTGATCACCCAAGAAGTCCCACTATAACCCTATTACCCAAGATACACAAAAACTTAAAGGATCCGCCAATGCGGCCTATTGTATCCACCAAGGGATCCCTTCATGAGCCCGTAGGCAAATTTCTTGATCGTTATCTCCAACCATTCGTCAAAGAATCTCAAAGTTATGTGAAAGACACCACCGAGTTCATACTCAAACTATCAGAAATCAAAATAAACCACAACGACAACCTGATCTTCTGCACTGCTGATGTGAACAGTTTATACACCTCTATTCCACACAAAGGTGGAATAGAAGCCATTGAGAAAACCCTAGCACACAGCAATATCCCGGAAGCTATGAAAGTTCTCCTAATGGAGCTTATGATTTACACACTTTACCATAGTTACTTTTGCCACAACAACAAATGGTTTCAACAATCCTCTGGGATGTCCATGGGCAATTGCGCTGCTCCAGCGTACGCTAACATTTATATGTCCGACTTTGAACAGAGGTACATTTATGACAATCCATCTTGGACCGAAAATTTGTTGATGTATGTCAGGTACATCGACGACTTATTCTTCATGTGGAAAGGCACCAAAACCACGCTGGAGGATGAACTTAATAAACTCAACACCAAAGACCACAGGATACAAATGACATGGAATATTGATGATATCCAAATCAATTTCCTGGACGTTCTAATCATCAGATCTGATACCGGTTTAACCACGGACCTCTACAGAAAGCCAACAGACCGCAATAACACTTTACACTTTGCTAGTTTTCATCAACATGCGCTAAAACGACACCTTCCATATAGTCAAATGTTGCGAGTCAAACGCATCGTATCCAATCCAGACACTCTAGTTCAACGTATCGATGAAATGAGCCTAAGATTCACATCTAGAGGATACCCACAGGAAACTACTGATGAAGCAAAAATGAAAGTATCCAGAATTGAACGTCAAACTGCGTTGAAAAAGACAACCAAAAAGGAGACAAACCGGATGGTAGTCGTCTCAAAATACTCAACACTGAGTGGAAGATACAAAAAAATCATTTTACAACATTGGAGAATTCTGGCAGCAGAACCGGATTTCAAAGATATGTTTAAAAATCCTCCGATTTTTGCATACACCAGAGCTAGCAACTTAAAGGAGATTCTGTCTAAAAAAACACCAATTTCACCCATCTATAAAGGCACCATACCGTGCCTCAACTGCAACAGTTGCCACAACATCATCCCAGGTAACAGAATCAACCACCCGATGAGAGGAACTGCAATTAACCTGAAAGTCAACGCGACGTGTGATTCGGCCAATCTAATTTACCTTCTCAAATGCCCATGTGGCAAGATCTATATAGGCAAGACTGAGCGTAAAATCAAAGTTAGATTAAACGAACACAAATCTAATATCAGGACAAAGCAAACCAAATCCAGTGTGGCAACACACTTTATGGAAAATCAACACACTGTGGCACAATTAAAATTCTTGGTTCTTGAGATGATTGAAAAAAAAGAAGGAAGAGACAACAACAAGTTTCTATTACAAAGGGAAACTTCATGGATTTACCACTTGCAATCTTATAAACCTTTTGGACTAAATGACCGCATAGAGCTAAGTTGCTTTCTATGAAGTACCCCGCTGGGTACATTATGGACACATTTACATTGTGCGAGCTCACTGAGATTACCATGTACCTTTTTGTTACCACTATTTGTTGTAGTACTCTTTAATGTTTTCGTTATATTTTTATATGACTTTCTTGTTATCTGTCATCATACTCATTTTCTACCTTCATCCCTTGCTCACTCACTGATTCATGTTCATTGCACGATCTTTCCGTTTTATGTAATTTGCACGTTCCAATATGGCCCCCAAAACCAACATCATTTGGTCCTTTGTTAATTTCTACGCTAGCCGATTCTGCTTAGCGTTTAAGTCGTGTCAATTGCACTTGCGAGCCGTCATTTCAGCCCGGCGACCCCGCGTTGCAGTAAACGACCTGGAGACTTCATGTGTCCCCACCCTTAATCTCTAAATCGGTAAGCGTAATTGCCGAGATCCGGCAGTGAACTGTGTGTTTTAACTTTCACTCGCTTTTCGAGTGACAGCCTAACCGCCCGCTTTCATTTTCCTTCGCAGCTCCGCATTAAAGCTCCGCTTACACGTGAGCATTTATCGTTTCACCCCAGGACTTTTTTAATGCATCCACCCTCCACTCTGGGCACACCAATCCCGCTTTGATACACTTCTTTGTTTCTTGGTTTGGTTTTACTCCTCTATATTCCTTAACCATTTGCACCTTCATCTGCACAGTCTTTGGTTTTTTCGAATGTACACGCGTGTTTTCACTCATTTGGGAAATGCGTTTTCATGATATGTTATCTCTTGGTCATAACCTCGATGCCAACATAGATCGTTCTTGTTTTTACAGTGCTCCTTGAGAAAGGGTAATGGACCCGAAATGCATCGGAGCAATGATGATTTTGTGGAAAAACATACATAATTAATTGGATGCAAATAATCCATTGATGAACTTGTGAAAATAAACAAACTTTATTGAAGAAATTCATAAAACCACGTGGAGTCAATTTATTCATTGAACCCGAGGGAGTGCCCAAATCCTGGGATGTGCGCATTTCCAATGCTCACACACATTTAAAGTCATTTATTTGACGTAAACGGACGGTTACGCCACCAGGTGGAGCACCTTTAAAACCCATCAAAATCTGCAAAGATTCAACTACACCTTCACTAACAACCACGCTGTGCATTGCCTATCTTACTTTTTGAGTTTAATAATTGATCCGCCCATCCAGGCAATAGCACGCAGTCATTATGCAATACGAAGCCATATCTAAATCCACAGAAGCAAGAGCAGACCTCCTTGCATATGGAGATGAGGAAAAAGAACGCATCTATGCATTAATTCAAGACGACGTATCACAAGAGTCCAGCACTCGCACAAGAGAACAATGTGTCAAACATCTCTTATACTTATCTAAACGACGCATCAACCAGCAACTGCATGCAAAGACATTAGTAAAATACCACCAAGCCCTCCGCATTCCCCGTGGACTCAGAATCGCACTCAAACCGTCTCTGTGCAAGAATTCAAAAAATTTCCAAGCTAAATGGAATGCTATTTTAAACAAATGCAGTCTAGACCTTATACTGCTCATCATCGAAGAATTGTCTAACATCCTGATTGATCTCACCAATGAAATCATAGAGGTTGAGAAAGAAATTGAGGTATTCAAAACATCAGAAGACATCACACAAATGCTTGAGGATATGAAAATCCAACTGGATAAACATACTAAGGACATCAACGATAGGAAACTTAGGAAATTTAAACGTGATACCTTAGATTACCAATTGGATGAGGTATATACCTGGGCGGACATTTATGCCCAACGTCGCCGTAATAAACCGACAAGCCAATATACAGATACCTCCTCCTCTGGGAGTGACACCTCGAGCAGACAACCCAGGAAGACAACCTTCGATACCAATAAGGGTCAGGATCAAAATAGAACACAAACGGAAGAGAGTGCGTCTACATCTAATACAGGTCCTTTTTTAGAGAGAGGCCCCCCAGAAACCGACGACCCAGGCGAAGTAAGAGAAAAGGAACCAGAAGCTCCAAACACAAGAGGTTCCAAGAAGGACAAAAAGAAGCAGAATCGCTAGTGGTTAATATTTCTGACACTCAATTATCACAGCATGAGATCGAACTCCTGCAAAAAGGTACATCCTTTATTCCGACCTCATACACTAATCAATTGGAACTAGAAACCAGCACATTTAAATTGACAAGGAAATTAAGGCTACGACACTTCTTTGAGAATGTGATTCCACCTACCATAGATCAGAGACCGGACCAACTCTGTGGATTACGCCCAACGAGCTCATATATACCACCTACAAGTCACAAAAGTATAGACACGTTTGAGACCTTAGTCAAACAAGACTTGTGCAAAATAAACTTCAGGAAAAGAACTGGGACAAGAAATCTGACACAGAAAGACAATGACACACTTAAAAAGATCGCCAATAACAAATCGATCAAATGTACAAAAGCTGATAAAGGCGGGGCCCTCGTCGTTATGAACTCCAGTATGTATGACAACAAAATGGATGAACACATCAATGCATCCGATACTTACATTCCATTGGAATCCAATCCTACTAGTTCATACAAAGCCGCTTTGATATCAATCATCGACAAAGCATTTGATAAAGGCATTATTGATGAGCGTACCAAGAAATATTTAGTGGTTGATCACCCAAGAAGTCCCACTATAACCCTATTACCCAAGATACACAAAAACTTAAAGGATCCGCCAATGCGGCCTATTGTATCCACCAAGGGATCCCTTCATGAGCCCGTAGGCAAATTTCTTGATCGTTATCTCCAACCATTCGTCAAAGAATCTCAAAGTTATGTGAAAGACACCACCGAGTTCATACTCAAACTATCAGAAATCAAAATAAACCACAACGACAACCTGATCTTCTGCACTGCTGATGTGAACAGTTTATACACCTCTATTCCACACAAAGGTGGAATAGAAGCCATTGAGAAAACCCTAGCACACAGCAATATCCCGGAAGCTATGAAAGTTCTCCTAATGGAGCTTATGATTTACACACTTTACCATAGTTACTTTTGCCACAACAACAAATGGTTTCAACAATCCTCTGGGATGTCCATGGGCAATTGCGCTGCTCCAGCGTACGCTAACATTTATATGTCCGACTTTGAACAGAGGTACATTTATGACAATCCATCTTGGACCGAAAATTTGTTGATGTATGTCAGGTACATCGACGACTTATTCTTCATGTGGAAAGGCACCAAAACCACGCTGGAGGATGAACTTAATAAACTCAACACCAAAGACCACAGGATACAAATGACATGGAATATTGATGATATCCAAATCAATTTCCTGGACGTTCTAATCATCAGATCTGATACCGGTTTAACCACGGACCTCTACAGAAAGCCAACAGACCGCAATAACACTTTACACTTTGCTAGTTTTCATCAACATGCGCTAAAACGACACCTTCCATATAGTCAAATGTTGCGAGTCAAACGCATCGTATCCAATCCAGACACTCTAGTTCAACGTATCGATGAAATGAGCCTAAGATTCACATCTAGAGGATACCCACAGGAAACTACTGATGAAGCAAAAATGAAAGTATCCAGAATTGAACGTCAAACTGCGTTGAAAAAGACAACCAAAAAGGAGACAAACCGGATGGTAGTCGTCTCAAAATACTCAACACTGAGTGGAAGATACAAAAAAATCATTTTACAACATTGGAGAATTCTGGCAGCAGAACCGGATTTCAAAGATATGTTTAAAAATCCTCCGATTTTTGCATACACCAGAGCTAGCAACTTAAAGGAGATTCTGTCTAAAAAAACACCAATTTCACCCATCTATAAAGGCACCATACCGTGCCTCAACTGCAACAGTTGCCACAACATCATCCCAGGTAACAGAATCAACCACCCGATGAGAGGAACTGCAATTAACCTGAAAGTCAACGCGACGTGTGATTCGGCCAATCTAATTTACCTTCTCAAATGCCCATGTGGCAAGATCTATATAGGCAAGACTGAGCGTAAAATCAAAGTTAGATTAAACGAACACAAATCTAATATCAGGACAAAGCAAACCAAATCCAGTGTGGCAACACACTTTATGGAAAATCAACACACTGTGGCACAATTAAAATTCTTGGTTCTTGAGATGATTGAAAAAAAAGAAGGAAGAGACAACAACAAGTTTCTATTACAAAGGGAAACTTCATGGATTTACCACTTGCAATCTTATAAACCTTTTGGACTAAATGACCGCATAGAGCTAAGTTGCTTTCTATGAAGTACCCCGCTGGGTACATTATGGACACATTTACATTGTGCGAGCTCACTGAGATTACCATGTACCTTTTTGTTACCACTATTTGTTGTAGTACTCTTTAATGTTTTCGTTATATTTTTATATGACTTTCTTGTTATCTGTCATCATACTCATTTTCTACCTTCATCCCTTGCTCACTCACTGATTCATGTTCATTGCACGATCTTTCCGTTTTATGTAATTTGCACGTTCCAATATGGCCCCCAAAACCAACATCATTTGGTCCTTTGTTAATTTCTACGCTAGCCGATTCTGCTTAGCGTTTAAGTCGTGTCAATTGCACTTGCGAGCCGTCATTTCAGCCCGGCGACCCCGCGTTGCAGTAAACGACCTGGAGACTTCATGTGTCCCCACCCTTAATCTCTAAATCGGTAAGCGTAATTGCCGAGATCCGGCAGTGAACTGTGTGTTTTAACTTTCACTCGCTTTTCGAGTGACAGCCTAACCGCCCGCTTTCATTTTCCTTCGCAGCTCCGCATTAAAGCTCCGCTTACACGTGAGCATTTATCGTTTCACCCCAGGACTTTTTTAATGCATCCACCCTCCACTCTGGGCACACCAATCCCGCTTTGATACACTTCTTTGTTTCTTGGTTTGGTTTTACTCCTCTATATTCCTTAACCATTTGCACCTTCATCTGCACAGTCTTTGGTTTTTTCGAATGTACACGCGTGTTTTCACTCATTTGGGAAATGCGTTTTCATGATATGTTATCTCTTGGTCATAACCTCGATGCCAACATAGATCGTTCTTGTTTTTACAGTGCTCCTTGAGAAAGGGTAATGGACCCGAAATGCATCGGAGCAATGATGATTTTGTGGAAAAACATACATAATTAATTGGATGCAAATAATCCATTGATGAACTTGTGAAAATAAACAAACTTTATTGAAGAAATTCATAAAACCACGTGGAGTCAATTTATTCATTGAACCCGAGGGAGTGCCCAAATCCTGGGATGTGCGCATTTCCAATGCTCACACACATTTAAAGTCATTTATTTGACGTAAACGGACGGTTACGCCACCAGGTGGAGCACCTTTAAAACCCATCAAAATCTGCAAAGATTCAACTACACCTTCACTAACAACCACGCTGTGCATTGCCTATCTTACTTTTTGAATGTTGTGTAAAGAACTGATGAACAATTATTTTTGTACCTAGTTCCATTCCAGGCATGCTGTATTAGAATTTTAATCTGTACTCTGGTTTCCTACACAGAACACTAGGCCTGCCAGAGTGTAAGATCGCTTTTGGGTGCTAAACATTGTAAAGACATGTTGACATTACATTTCTACATGTCCTACTTTTAAATACCATGCACACTTCCTAATGAACTACATGGCCTACCTAGGGGTGACTTGATATTTTTTAAAGGGAGGTTTTCACCTTTGAAAAGGGTTTTCTTTTGAGAATTTGAATCACAGTTTTTCCAGTGCTACATTCAGGCTACAGAGGCTAGGCCTGAATCCATGTTTGCACTTCCACTATGGTGGATGGCACAATAGGTGCGGACGTCCACTAGTTACATTTAATTTCCATGCTCTGGGTACGCTTTGTACCATATACTAGGGACTTAAAGGAGGGTTAAATATTCCAATTAGGACTATACCATTTCAACCTTGTTTAAAGGTAGAGCACAGGCACTTTACTACTGGTTAGCAGGGTGCTAACACCAGCAAAATTATAGGATCCAGCAAAAGGCGAAAAATTCGGGGGACTACACAGAAAAGGTGGATCTCACAAAACACCCTCTTAAGTAAGCAGTTGCCGTTTTTCATTAGCGTGGATCACGTGGGAGAGAGCTTACTGGTCCCATTTTTGTGCCGGGAGGCAAACCCCTTTACAACAATTCAATTACATACAGTATGATCATCTCAATCGAATTTGTTCATTATCAATATCTTAATCATACTCCAATTTAGCATGTGGATACACGTGGACTGAACCTTTATTAATGCAAGTGTGTTGAACGATGCATGTTATTGGAACATCTAAGGAAACAACAGTTAGAATTACTGTAGTCCCTTTTTTGTAGATCTTCATCCTCCTGATGAAGAGCCTTCATTCCTGACAATCAAGCCTGATAACACTTAGGTTGAATTTGTTACGTTTTTAATTTCATGTCGCTTCTTAACACTACCCTTAATGTGGTCTATTTGTTCATGCATGCTAAGGGAGTTGTTCTGGAGGTTTGTACAACACTCAGTACCTACTGTTGTGCAGACCTCTCCATTAAATGCTGGGAGATAGACAAAAGCCATACTGTAAAAGCATTGTGTTCTCAGCATCTTAACTGATCCGCATCCACCTCAAAGCAATCGGGTTCACTACCTCTTCTGATATTTCAGCATTTTGTCTAGTTTCTCGAATAGCCTCCCCTACACCATACATGCGAAAAAGGAGGGAGAAACATCTAGTGTTTGAGATCTCACAGTGTCTCTAGAGAGGATGAATGGCCGAATGCCTGATAGCAGGGAATGATGTGGATAGAGTAACAGACCCCCGCTACTCCTGTGGCAACTAGGAATAAGCTTTAGCTCCACAAACCAATTGACCATATCTTTTTTGATGTTAACATATGTGAAACACTGACCAGTAGAAAGTCTATTCATATATGGGATATTCAAAGCTTATGTTCTGTACAAAAGCATCACACTCACTTTGGCCCACAAAGACACTTCAGTGGCTTGTTCTGTGGTGTTCCCAAACCATCCTCTACTCTGATGTGGCTAGATGAGCAACATTGGGTCTGTAATGGACATGGGTTTTGTTGTACATTTCAAGACGGAAAAGATGCTGGTATGTTCTGGATGTCTGTGCCCATGCCATGGTAGAACAAATCAAGGCAAGATCTGTTTTTATTGAGGGGCACTCCTTTCAAAGACCCCTTTTACACCACATCAAAAGGCAAGTGAGTGCAGATGCAGCAGGAAGAAGGATTAATAGGTTTTATTTCCCAAGCCACAGCATGTAGGAGTTATTCACAAAGACAGCGCAGCAGCCCAGCTCAAGGACAGGTTTAGCGGAGATCGGCATTTTGATAATGCACCATTTCGCACAGATTATGTGTTCAACTAAGAATCAAATAGTCAAGGCTACTGCAAAGGTAACAGGCCAGACCATCAAAGGAATCCAATTGGCAGCTGCTTACCCTGGGTGGATGTGTTAAGGATGATGGATGATAGGTGCGGCATTGCATAGTTATGTAGGGGCACATAAAGACGGTGGGCACTGGTTACTTTGCCATGGCAGGAAGTCCAGGCAGGAACAGTTCCAGCAGAGAGCCCTTTAATGGGGCTGGACATAAGTCCAGCGGTTGAGAATGGTGGGCTGTCGTGTTAAGGAGGTGTAAATGTAAATGTGTTGTATTTGTATAGCGCGAACAGTAACCCGTAAGCATCCCGGCGCTTGTACTCCTACCACAAGGGAACCCCTCCTGGCTTTTCCTTGTGAGGTGTCCACTCCTGGGCATCCCATGGTGAAACCAGGCTTCCCTTGTGTATCGGGGGCCGTTGTGGAGACTAAGCAAGCTATTGCCCAGAGTTGCAGCGTGGGGCCCATGCTTAGATTCGGCACTGAGGCGAGAATATCCGGTCAGAGGAATTTAAGCCCGATCCCGCCAAGGAGGGAATCGAACCCTGGTCCCTGGCCAGCGCTCTGCATCAAGGTCTGCCGCTCTAACCATTGAGCCACACTTCTCCACATTGAGCCACACTTCTCCACTTGAGGTGCAACACATTTGCACTGTGCAACACATTTGACTGACATGCCGTCAGTCGACACCTGTGTTGGTGACTGGCAAGATGTGTGATTGTATATTAGTATTTATAGAGCACACACATAGCTAGGAAGCAACGGAGCGATGTACATTACATGAAAGGGGTTGACAAACGACCTACAAGATCATGTATGTAAAGTGGGGACTGTAAACATACATTTCACACTAGGCAGAAGGAGATTTAGTGATTTGCCCGGAATTACATGATGTTTAGCCAAGCGGCGAGGCTGGGATTAGAACCCGAGTTTCCAGGTTGCAAGGTCGGCAGCTCTACCCACTAGCCACATCTCCTTCTTCAGGGAGGGCCTGCTCCAACAAGTTTGCAGAGCGGCCTTCCTCTGATGCATTCATATGAAGACCCAGTACTCGAGTGGGGAGAGCGGCAGACCTCGGTTAGACCATCAGGTAAAAAAACTTGAAACGAAGTACTCCATTTCCCCCACTTTTTTAAAAGTATTGATACTGTCCTGTGATCCTCTTAGGCAAACACAATGCATCCAGGGCAGTATTGGAAAGCCGGAAGTCGGGCAGTACTGGAAAATACCACTCTGTAGTCAAGACAGTGATGTTATGGGATTGCTCTGTTTAGTGGAATCCTCAGCTACTGCACTTTAGTTCAGTTACCCCTGGAACACGCACCTCCATAACTTTGCCTCCTAGTGTGATGATCGGTGAGGGCAGGTTGTACAGCTAAGTCTTCATGTTTCATATTCTGCTAGCCAAGTGGTTTGTAAACACATGTGAGGTTATGGTTACACCTGCTTAAGAAACGGACTGCTCTTCATGCAGCTATTCATCAATGTTCTCCTGTTTCTTTGCATTACTAACTCATGTCAGGGTCTGATTAGTTCATACTTTACTCTGACTACATTAGTTGGGAGTGAGGCGTTGGTACTTCAGCCTGTAGTGTATTTGACAGTGTGAGCATGCCACATGACGGTAGGAGTCTCCTGTTTTTGCTTGGAGTGTCTGAGCAAACATTTGGTAATAGCAAGCACTATTCTCGTGATTTATTAAGACCTATTGCCAACTGCACCTCATTTCTGTGTCTCAGATTGTGTAAACAGTAACTAAGAGTATGTTCCTCTTACCCGCAGGAGGCAGACACTGCTCTCTGATTGGAGCTGTATTGTTATTAACACAACGACTGTATCTTGAATATGACTTGAACTTATTGTTTCTTTCAGTTGTAGCAGCCAATGACCTGAAGTGGCAAACCACCGCCATGTTCCGACCGTTTGTTGAGGTCACCATGATTGGGCCTCATCAAAGTGACAAGAAAAGAAAGTTTACAACCAAGTCCAAAAGCAACAACTGGGCCCCCAAGTACAATGAAACATTTCACTTGTAAGTATGAAAAAAAGCCTGCTGTGTCTCTGAACTGTTAGAACTTGTAAACTGAGATTCTTGAGCACACAATACTGAATGCAGTGGTACATAAACGTCATACTTCTCAGTGACTACAACCAGAAAGCAGGCCTCATTGAAGTCCAAACCAGAAGAACTTTCAGTTCCAGAATCAGACTAATAGAGACTTCTAGCCACAGATTAATTACCTTAGAATATTCCCCGGCATCAGACCTGGCTAGATCCGGAAAATTTGGATCACTACCCTTGTGCACCAGTAGGTTGTCATTCGTCTCTGTTTAGCGTCGTCCATGCCAGAGTGACCTGTGCAGTGACAAAATTGGTGCCACCCCACCATATTGACCTGAGTTCCTTCTTTTCCCTGCCATAAGCGTGGATCTGGATCGAGCTCTCCTCAGTCACTTATTGACTGAATTCTTTCTATGTTTTGTCAATAACCAGTGTGCCTTTTGCTATTTTTTCAAGATGTCCCTTAAGAAACCCACAGGGTTCAAGCCTTTTGGATCCTGTCATCGGCAGATGTCGTTGACAACCCTCCACTTGGTTTGTATCTGGTGGTTGGAGAGGGACTACTACTCCACGTTGTGTACAGAGTACTGGACCATGAACCCCAAGGCCAGCTGCAAGTGGGCCATGAAGCTCTTGGCTTGCCATGTGACCTTTGCTCCGCTGCAGGTCCTATTTGCATTAGAGTTCTTGGGACCACTCCTGGTCTCACTCACATTGGTCCTCATCACACTCCTCAACTTCTTCCGGTAAGTCCTATAACTAGAACTTTAAGACGCCGAAGCAATCTTTAACTTCCCCCGGTCGCTGCCATTCTCCAGGTGTTTACCAGTGTCTCTGGGGCGTAAAGTATGGCTTGGGTCTGGTGTTTAGATTGTCTGATAGGGATTACTCAGTAATCCCTTTTCAGGTGGCGGTAGGGGAAGTGAGACTTAAAATCCACTGCTATGCCAGGATAATTGTTGCTGCCCTCTGCTGGTCTTCTAGTGCTCTGCAGGCACATGCTTCAAGTGAGGTAGGGATTGATTGTGCAGAAGAATTGTAAAGTGACCCATATCTATGTAATGTGTTTCTTTTTCAGTAAATGAGTTATCGTGGTTTCACTTCTCTCATGACTGTCTCCTCTGATTTCAGCATCCTGGGCAATGAAGACGGGCCAGATTGCTATGAGCTGCAGGTCTGCGTGAAGGACTACTGCTTCGCCCGCGAGGACCGAGTGCTTGGCATTGCAGTGATGCAGCTGAGAGATATAGCAGATAAAGGAAGCTGTGCCTGCTGGTGCCCGCTGGGGCGGAGGATTCACATGGACGAGACGGGGCTCACGGTCCTCCGGATCCTCTCCCAGAGGACCAACGACGAGGTGGCCAGGGAGTTTGTCAAACTTAAGTCAGAGGTCCGCTCCACCGAAGAAGGGACCTGATGGCTCTCTATTTATTCCTCCTTACTCCTGCCCAGTTCCCTCTCCAATAATTTATGCCTTGTGCCAATATGTGCAACTGTTCAACATTTATTTTCTATGAGTAATTATGAACGATTCAATTTTTTTCTTTGCGCGAGTTCAATTGGAGCACGTTTTTGTACAGCAAATGACCAATCTATATGTGAATTATTTATTTTTAGCAAGAACTGCATTATACCTATATCAGAATATTAACTGTTAACTTTTTATTTGATATGTAAAAGACCTTGCTCTGATTTCTGTACATAAATAATTTTTATAACCTAGCCTAATCTTTGTACTTGGGGTTTGCAGCTCTTTAGTGTGGTTGGAATGAAGCACTGTGATTTCATCCTTTAGAAGCTGACGGCTGTTGAAGAAAAATGAGAATAAAATAAAACTCCTATTGTATTGGTGAGGAATTTGTAAGTTGTTTTGGGATTCTTGCAGTTCATGCCCTCGGTTTTAGGCTGACTAGCTTATATATAGTAAGTACAGTCAAAACATAAATTCCCAAAAGGTACCTAGTAAGATCCCTGTTGTGATTTTAGTGATGGCCTTTATACAGAGAAGATTTAGTGTAGTATTATCAATTTTGCAGCCATAATACCGGTTTCCAAGCCTAGTATGCTTGAATTTTACCTAATCTGTATGCAGAAAATGTGTGAGAAATGTAACTAAGACTATTATGCTAGACCAAGAGCTATGTGCATAACCAACTTAAATGGACATCAGTCTCCTGCTCAACAGTCTCCACACTGTACTTACTGGGTAACATGGCTTGTACCATAATAGATATTTTAAGTCTTCACCTAAGACCTTTTCATAAAGAACTTGCACCACAATATTTTCAAAATACTAGAAAAGAAAATTAGGTGTATAGTCCTTTTTTAAAGACCCTAGCCTCATCGATCCAAAATAGTCTGCTGCTGGCCCGGCAGTGACCATGTGGGTTCACTTTTAATTTCATAAGCTGTGTGCACATGTAGGGTTAGCTCGGCCTTTGCTGCTCATCCCTACATGCAGACACCTGAACCATAACTTGTCAGAGCCGATTGTTGTTTATAGGGAGTGTTGAGAGGTTAGGTCTATAAAGCAGGTATGTTGTCTTTTGGCTCATGAACAGGTACTCCGAAAAGGGTCTCAACTATTGTTTCATTGTTAGATTATTGTTTTTATCTTGTAAACTTTGTACTTTAACTTAAAATCCCTAGAACTGTCTGGTGTGCTATTTTTGGTACCCAATTCAAGCTATTGTGGAAGTCTTTGTGACAATTCCCTTTGTGAGACTGCAACAACCACACCTCAGCCCTACCGACCGACAATAACGCATCCGCGCCACAACCCCAGTGTGTTGTACTCCTCCTTCTACAGAATCCAGATCCCAGCCTCAGTGTGTTCAACTCTCCGTTCTACAGGATACAGATTACAGCCTCAGAGGGTGTAACTCTGTCTTCTACAGGATACAGATCATTGTGCTGCTACTGCTTTTTGTGTGGGAAGAATAATTGTCTTGTGTGCAGACACATGTGCCATTTACTTTCAACTGATGTCATTTCTGGAAATATTTATTTGCACTATGTTAAAGAGGAGGACAGACATCTAATTTTGTGGGAAGAAATGACTTGCTGTAACCTTAGAAAGAGGACTTGAATGGAGTAAGCCCATGGATCTTTAAGAAATTGTGGCAGCTAAGTTGAAGTGAAAATTTTCATTTCACTGAAATGGGATTTGTCCTGGGATCATTAATTACTCTTGAAAGAGATGTTTTCAGTTGAGTGCCCGATACATGTAGATACAAAAAAAGGATGCATTATCTATGTCTTTTACCCAGCGACATTACTTATTAATACGATCTCTGCATAGTGTTTTGTATGAAAACGTACTTCCTTTCATTGGTAGTAACATGGTTACCGCAGATGGTGAACACATTCCAGACATCCGGGAAATATATATTGGTCATTTTACTTCCAGGATACATAGTTATTTTGGTTATCACCATGAAGCGATCTGGCAATCGTTAGCTAATGGTGTCCTGTGGGTCCTAAACACTATCTGGTACTAGTGACTGTGTGCAACCATAAAGTAAGTTTTGCTGTTATTAATGAATCAATTTGATCAATAATTTGACCCTGTGTCTCACCAAAGTTCTGGATTGGATGACCTCTTCTTTTTTAAAGTTAAATGGGGCCAAAACGGACATTATGCTTCTGGGCTATAAAGCCCCAATCAACTTGGACCCCTGGTGGCCGTATTGTCTGGGACCCCCTCCGGTGCCTAAGACCCAAATAAAAAGCTTGGGGGTCTGGCTGGATTCCTCGCTAGGATTCTAATACCAGGCCAAGAAGGTGGCCGCGGCTTGTTACGGATTGCTGAGAGTCCTAAAAAAGTCCTAGATCTTCTTCCATTCGATGCCAGACGACTGCTGGTCCAGTCGCTGATTCTTTCGTGGCTGGACTATGCAAATGCCGTCTATATGGGGGCCCCAGCTGGTACCATAAAAACTCTGCAATCTGTGCAGAACTGTGCAGCTCGTCTGCTCATGAAAGTCCCCAAACAATGTTCGGCTAAGGCCTCAATTCGGTTGCTTAATTGGCTACCTATTCAGGAAAGGATTTTGTTTAAAACCTTGTGTTTGGCGCATAAGTCCATCTATAATGCTGGCCCTTCCATTCTTGATCCCCTGTTTCGCCGCCATCAATCGGTGAGATCTCTTCGATCTAACCAGCGAAATCTGCTGGTAGTACCCAGGGTGAAGCTGGCTCGGATGGGCGGCCGCCTGCTTTCTGTACAAGCAGCAAAAGGATGGAACAAACTCCCAGACAACATCAGGCATGAATCTAACCATCTGGCTTTCAGGAAGCGACTAAAGACATTCTTGTTTCAATAATGGCCTTACTCTTCGAATCAATGGTCATTGTGTGTTTAGTGGAAAAGAGAGATAGTTATTCGACTTTACTGACTTCATAAAATACACAGGTTATATATAAACTCCAGCTGTGAGTTGTCCATAGCAGCTCTTCTTTGTATGTGGTATCTTCTCCTTCTTATGAGTTAGCACATCTTCTGCTCTAAAAGTTACCTCCTTCATCCTCGTTGGTTATGTTGTATGTCTTGGGTATGCCTTTGAATTTGTTTTTTAAAATCACATTTCTTTATTTTATTAGACAATCTGGTGCAGGTATTGTGTAGCTTAAAGTTGCTGAACATCAAGTGTTATTACGACACCTCGTCTACCGTTTTCGAACATTGTGATGCCCCAGGCTTGCAAACACTTCTCATCTCTCAGGATCTTGTACTGTCCTGAGCAACATATTTGGTGGTTGCAGATGTTCAACTATGTATACACATTTGTTCTTTTTGTCCTCACCCTGAATGAGAGACAGAGTTTTTCCAGGCCCAGTTGTAGACCAGGCACTCCACTTTACAGTCAGGCTGTTTCCTGACTCTCCAATTCATTTTGCTCCATGTTCTCGCTTACACTTTTTTTCCTGAGATCTCTTTTCCTTCCATGAACACACCACCAATTCCGTGCTCACAGATGTGTTGCTCTCTTAGCTGTCAGGGTGTCATTTGTCACATTACAGTGATTGCAACAAACCATGGCAGCTCTGTAATCCAAACCTGGGGCTAATAAACAATATGAACGCTGCAATGGTTCAGGTTCCTAATTTAAAGGAAAAACAATTGTGACTTCAAATCATTCGTTTAAAGAATCCTGCCTAAAAGTAATAAAATAATACAGTACCCTCGAACAATTATCCCCAAAAAATGTTTCATTAATAAAGAAGGCAAATATACATTAATACTAAAGGTGCTCACAGGGTTACACAAACATATATCACTAACAAAGGACAAACTATGGTGTAAACAAAAATAATGGCAAAGAAGGAAAATTATCTGCAACAGGTTTGTAGGATCACAGAAACAATATACACTTAATGGTTCCTCTTATTTTTTGCCAAGGAAGGCGTCAACGACATTTTGACCTTCTTGATTTGCCAGGTCATCATCAGGACATAACATATAGAGAGCAACCATAAATTGTTCAAGCAAAACTAATTCAATCCCAAAAGTCAAATAGGTGTAAATCCTGGACTACAATCAATTCAAAGTATAATTTCCACAAAACCAAGAAAAGTTTAATGTGGCTTGAGGACTACCGAAGTCTTAAATTGATTGATGCCTCCCGAATCCAATCGGTATTATATAATTTAATTTACTGTGTCACAGTCCGCTCCTCTCGTCAATGCATTCCGAAATACGTAATTTGAATTGAATTGATCGTAGTGCAGGATTTGCACTTATTGGATGTTTGGGATTAAATTAGTTCTGCTTGAACAGTTGATGGTTGCTCTCTATATGTTATGTCCTGATGATGACCTGTCAAATCAGTAAGGTCGAAATGTCGTTGACACCTTCCTTGGCAAAAAATAAGATGAAGCGTTAAGTGTATATTGTTTCTGTGATACTACAAACCTGTTGTTGTACATAACTTTTACTTCTTTGCCATTATTTTTGTTTAAAACATAGTGTGTCCTTCGTTAGCGATATAGTAATAAAGGGTGCAGATTTTACTATATTTGGGGATTTAAACTTAAACTTGGAAAAAGATACGGATAAAAACACGCTAATTACTGAGACAAAATCCAGCTGCTCTCTGACACAATGGTCCAGCAGGATACTCACACTGGATGGGATTTTTACCTCCAACACTAATATGAAAATAGGGGAAATAATATCGGTTCCATGGTCCGACCACAAAGTGATAAAATTCTCCTTGACAATGGGGCAGGAAAAAATAACTAGGGCTACACAGGCAAGGCATATTACCGATCAGGATTGAGCTAAAATTGACATATCCAAACTACAGGAGCAACTTTCCATGACCATACCGATCAAGTAACCACATGGATTAAATACACAGTTCTAACGGTTGCCCCCATGAAAAAGACAACCTTAAAGAGAAAAAATACTTCAGAACCTTGGTACACGGAGAGACTGAGGCTACAAAAACAATTATGTAGGAGGGCTGAAAGAAAGTGGAGGGCTAATTATGAGGCAGAGGCTTAAGAAACCTACTGTAGCACCCTGGCAACGTATAAAAAATTAATAATAGAAGAAAAAAGCGCATATTTTACAAAGAAAATAAATGAAGCTAAAAATTCAAGTAAAGAACTATTCGTCATGGATAAGAAGTTAACAAATCTTGCCTCAAATAAACAAATAGAAGGTAGCACGAACTATGTAATACGCTGGGTCAATTTTTCGCTGACAAAGTAAAATCAGTGTACGAATCTGTTAAGACCATCAACAACCTTAATTCTCCACAATCAATGGCACACCCCAACCATAGCAGGCACATAGAAACTGGCAACCTTGGGTTTCGGTTTGTGACTCCGAAGGTAGAATAGATACTTCAGATATTAATGACAATTAAGTCAGGAGGCCTCACGGATCCCTGCCCGCCTAAGGTGCTACATCTGTTCCCGGATCTACTTAGCAATCAACTTCATTTGCTTTTTGCAAGGATAATAGAGACAAGCGGTTTTCCAGATACTTGGAAAACCGCATCAGTCCTGCCCCTGCTGAAAAAGCCCAATCTGGATCCGCAGGACTCTGCGAATTACAGGCCAATTTCAAGAATACCCTTTCCGGCCAAAGTGCTGGAAAAGCTTTTGAATAAACAGCTGTCTGGTTTTCTCGCGTCTACTCATGCCTTGGATCAATCGCAGTATGGGTTCAGGGAGTAGCATGGGACAGAGACAGCACTGATCATGGCAGCAAGGATGCAGGTGGGAAGGCTGCCCTGATTCTTTTAGATCTATCGGCAGCCTTCGACACCGTGAATCATGGCATACTCCTGACCCGTCTTGCAGAGCTGGGAGTGCATGGGTCAGCAGTTTTGCTATTATCATCATTCTTAGGGGAGAGAACTTTTACAGTTAAATTATGGGATTATACATCTAAACCTTTCAAATCTCCTTGGGGGGGGGAGGGGATGCCACAGGTTTCTTCCCTGAGCCCCACTCTCTTTAATATATATGTTGCCCCATTAATGGCCATCATTAGAAACTGTGGGTTTCTCCCCGTCTCCTACGCAGACGACACACAAATAGTGGTGTCAATCTCCAACAACGTAGAGGAGACAGCGGACAGGTTTAGAAACTGCATGGAACAAGTCAACCAGTGGATGCAACTAAACTGTCTTAAACTAAATGGTGATAAAACCGAGGTTTTGATATTTGGGACAGATCCTAACATCTGGTTACATAAATGGTGGCCTGATAGTTTGGGCAAACGCCCGGCCCCGGTGGACAAAGTCAGGAATCTGGGCTTTGTATTTGATACAAAGCTAACATTCCAAGCCCAGATTAACAAACTATCATCCTCTGTGTGGTACATCTTGAAGATGATAAAAAGACTCCTGCCGTTCATTCCCGTAGAAACATGTAAAACATTGGTAACCGCGTTGGCATTGTCCAGATTGGACTACGGGAATGGCCTGTATGCGGGGTTACAAAATCAACTCTTGACAAAACTTCAGTGCCTTCAAAACGCTGCAGCCAGGTTGGTTTTGGATATCCCCAAGTTCGAGCCGGTGGCCCACAGATTGAGAAGCCTTCACTGGCTCCCGGTGTAGAAAAGGATTCGGTTCAAGACAGCTTGCCTAGCATATAAGGCTCTTCATGGGGTAGGCTCCCATTTTCTTAAAACCAACCTGAAACAATATGAACCTCCAAGGAAACTTAGATCAAGCGATGCTAGGCTGATTGAGACTCCCAGATTCAAGCAATTGAGATGGGGGGAGAAGCTTCCTATAGGAAACAGCTAAAACGTGGAACCAACTACCGTTCTCTATAAAAAAAAATAGCCCATTGTTGCTAATGTTCAGAAAGGCCTTAAAGACCTGGCTCTTTTCAGCAAAGCCGAAGGTCCATCTTGAGCAGCTCCAGACTTAGTGCATTTACTCAGCTCCAAGACTCCAGAGGGCATTTGTGCGCTTTATAAATTGACAAATCAAATCAAATATATGTTTGTGTAACCCTGTGAGCACCTTTTGTATTCATGTATATTTGATTACTTTATTAATGAAGGAAAAAACCTTTTTGATAATTGTTCGAAGGTACTGTATTATTTTATTACTTTTAGGTGGGATTCTTTAAATGAATCATTTGAAGTCACAATTGTTTTTCCTTTAAATTACGAACCTGAACCATTGTAGCAATCATATTATTTGTCACTGACAGCAAAAATCTTCTTCCAGCTTTAAGTCACTTATGACGTTGTTAACTGCCACTTGAGTTCTGAACATTACCTCTGAACTTTCTCTTTTCTTTCAGTTTTGTGTAACCTTCATGTTTCTCATTTTAGGAAGATGCTTTTGATTACATACGACCCAACCAGGATGATATTTAGGTCTACTTTATTCCACCTATCCAAAATATGATCCACACCTCTTTTCTTTTTGTCCTGGTTGTAAACGCTTTCACTGCCCTTTCATAATATTCTTATGGTCGACTACCAACTGGCGCGTCTCAACTGTTAGCCTCACTCCTCCCAAATATTCCAGTTTCTGATCTCTTTTTTCTATTGGGTACATGCTATAGCCGTCTGTTATTTCCTAATTATATAAAGTGCTTTCTTTTAACCCCCCCTTTTCTCTTCCACATCTTGTCCTGTCTTACAAGGAGTCCACATTTTCATGCTTCTGTACTCTACATATTCAATTCTTGTTGATTAGTCCACATATTTTCAAGGGGTTGGTAAGTGTTTTGATGGATGCACAGATTATATATTTTCTCTTTTTTTAATACCTTGTGTCATGGCAAATCACAGATTGCATTAAACAAACCATACAGTTTTAGAATGAAACAATTCCATAAACGGGATTCGATTTTTTTGTCTTTACCAGTTAAGCACAAATAGCCTGTATGCATATTACAATCTGCTGTAAAATACCAACTAAAATTATCTGGAAAGTATTATGTGTTATTTTGTTGCTTGAATAATAACATGGAATTATCTGAAAATCAATTCTACGGTCTTTTTCTGATTATCTTGCCTGGTCCCTCATCACACCTAACCGAGAAACTAGAAGACAGATCATCACTAAACTGGAGACAAACAAAAGCAACAGTGAATACATATTAAAACAAAATTAACTGATCACTCCATCTGCTCTCAAATGATTTGGTACAACATTCCTGTCAACATCAGAACTGCCCCCAACCATCTGGTAATTCCAAAAAACCTGAGGGGTGAACTCTTCAGAGAGCACTCCCTCTAAAAGATGGAAATCACCACCCACAAATCTTCAGTCTCATTCTAATCAGTCCTGTATTTGTGCCCCTGGGCTGCTGTCCACTTTTGGCATCCAGATAACAAAAGGAGGGTCATGGATATTTAAAGACCAGCAGGAGTTGACTCTCCAAAGTACAAATATGAAACACAACAAAACACCTGGGTCTACAGTAAAGATAAAGATGGAAAAAGATAGATGACCTAGCTCAGATTGAACATTCCTTTTAAAGGACGATTTCCCTCATCTACCATCGGTGGCTTGCTTCATCATTCAGAACCTCCTCACACCGTGATACCTAGTCACGGTGCGGGCTACAACCCCCTTACTGAGAGGGATGACTCTGAGGATGTTTTTCTGAGGTATAATAAATACCCTATAAGGAGCTCAGTGTGGTGAGGTCACCATATTGTGAACAAGGAAACAATTTGAGAGCTAAAACCAGGGTACATAAATACCTTTATTAATGCGTCCTTGGATTAAAAACTGTAGGAAGAATTAAACCTGTTCAATCATGTCACAAGGATACGTTTTTGGAATGCCATTGCTTTCTAGCTCTCTCTACACTCATAGATCTAGATAGATAGATATAAATATAGATAGATAGATAATTGCAAAGGCCCACTTGCTGTTTTTCAGCCTTGCTTCACTCTCTTTCTAAGATCTACTATCTAAAACCACCTATGTAGCCAATCTCTTTTCTTAGAAAAACACCAAACATCATTCTGTTTCTTTTTTTACTCGGGTTACTTGTGTAATCTTATAGACGTTGCAGTCTCAAAGTGAATTCATTGGTTCCTAAATGGCAAAGGTATTCCTGGAAACAGACACAACTTTATTTTGACTTACATTATTTATGGGCTGTCTGACTTTTTGGAGACAATCCTTGCACTTAAGTGGGAGTTATTCTTGCAAAAGAGAAGTACAGGTTATTAGAAATGCTGTGGTTTTAACTTCTCAACACTTTTTACAGGACTGTTAAGCCACACAGGATTAGGGATTTGTTTTGGTACCTGCTGTTCTGGTAAGGTAACTGCTAAAGTATCCAAACCTCTACTTTTAGTATTTCACATTCAGCTTTACAGATGTGGGTCAATTTCATACACTATGTCCATACAAGCAGATTTTCCTCTTTTTTCGTCGTTGATCTCCCTCTGCACTTTGTTCTTCAGAAGTCTTTTACTCTCTTTAAAACCTGTTACTAATTTCTTGTAAAAATTGCTCACAGATTACTCATAGCCATGATAGCTGATTTAGTTGGTGGTGTGCTCTAAAGATGTGTTTGGGGAGAAGCCTTTTCAATGTTGATTACTTCCTGTTGATGGACTAATGTCTATAGTCTTCATCATAGTGTCACTGAACCACAATAAAGCTAAATAAGTCCATCTATTGGTTGCATATATAGATTAAATACAATCTTTGACAATTATGGCATTTCGCATAACACTTGCTCTAATACACCAGATGTAATTGTTAGTTTGCTTTCTCTAGCTTTGTAGTCTCTGCTTCCTTTCAAAGTGGTTGGAACTATTGGCTCCCTAGGGGCGGTGAGAACAGCACTCTAAAAATAATCTAACTTTAATATTCTAAAGGATGTTTCTGGCAGCTGATGGTTACTAATGTCACCCAGATCCTGTATCCACCTTCTTCATCGTTCATCATTCCAATTGGGTGTATTTTGTCCATATCAGGCTCCCTATTGTGGGTGGAGACCTTGCCATGATTACTTTTGGGGGCATTTCTCACCATTCAATATTGTTTCCAGATTTGAAAGCCTAAAACTCAACACATCTTCCTCTTCTTCTGCATGTTATCTGCCTAAAGCATTTAATTGGTCATAGGAACTAATTCCCTTAATGAGTCGTAAAAATGTGGCCAAATAGCATCTTTGTGGGCATCATCCTATCCACAATACGTGTCGAAATATCAACTTATAGGTTATTGAGTGAAAATAATTGCTCCTTTGGCTCTGTTCTGTATTGAACAACCTGTTTTCCAGGTACCAACTTAATGCATAAATTATGATTTGCCAGTACAGCTTTCATTGGCTGAGTGGAAACACCCCCATTTCTACCATGGTTACCACATGGCTGTGCTCATGTTCTATGGTACATCATTCTGTCTATCTTGCTTCGTGTTACAATGTCCATTTCTCCTTCAGTGAATATGAGAGTTTGGCCAGTCTGCTGTGCCCAAGTTACTGTACCACAGTAGTGCCTCGCGCCAAGCTACAGTGCCAATTGGCGTTTAACGACTGCAGGCCAGCATGAAAATGTATGGCTCTTTTTCGCACCTTTCTCAATATGAGAGGGTTCTCTTTATGGCGATCTAAAGGAGAGTACTCTGGATCGGAAGTGTGTGGGCTTGAGCTAAGGACTTCTGTGAGTACAATGACAACACTGCTGCAACTTTGAGCCAAAGCTATGACATGCTCTCTAGGGTTCTTTTCTCTCTAGTCATTTGTGACTTTAACTTGAAGCTTTCTGCTGGTGTGTGTGGGACAGGGCACATGATGTACTGTAAAAGAATGTACAAAAGTATCAAAGGTTTGCATGGGTTACTATTGTATTTTTTGTATTTTTTCAAACTTGTACAAATGTATGAAATCAATTACGTATTCACTGTCATGCTTTTTAGAATAATTTGTAAACCTCACATTCTAGTTTCCTTTTTGTTATTACCCACAGATGTATTATATATAAAAACCCAATGTATCTTCTATATTTTTGATTGGTGTATGTGCCATTGTTTTCACAAAAATAGGTTAGTGTAATAAATAATCTTTCAGCAGCAGATGTTTTTCATTGTCGTCTTTTTCAGTAGACATACACACACCTCAAAGATTGTTGTAGTCTGTAGTGCTAATGTTGTATGATGTAGTGGGGTGGAATAAACATGTGTACCACAAAATGACAGACCAATGGATTAAGTAGACTGGCTGTTCTAGAAATATATAGTACATATAATTTTAGTAAAATCAAAAAGTCTTGTCTAATAGTAGGCCAAAAAATTTAGTTTTGGATATATTCCCCTTACAGATAAACAAACCTATGGAATTTGACATAGTAGATCACAAATATGCTTGGAAATATAAATTTGCATTGCTTTATATGGTGTACTAATTTAGAATTTGTAAATCCCTAATCCTGTAAATTTCAGTGAAGTGGAACTCATATTAATAACTGTTGCATCCGGCAGTCCTTTTATGTGAAGGGGTGCTGGTAGTATGGGGTGTAGGTTTATAATTTGGTTACATATGTCTTAGATCACATATATTCTAGCGTATACGCTCACATATGCTGTGAATTACAGCCGGCGCCGGGAAACCCTTTTTGGGTAGCTGTGCGCCTTATAAATGTATAAAATAAATAAATAGCTTCGGATAGCATAAGTAATTTTCTTAGGCGCATGCAGATTTTCGTGCCAGAGCCACTGTGATTATTCATGGGATCATTTAGATTTATGGGGTAGTCTGACAACAGGGGAAAGTGCCATTCCCATGCCCAGAAGTTACACACAAGGTTTACCTTATGGTAATGGCTCAAGCTAATTTTACAAATTGGAGTAATAACAAATACCAAACATGCAAAAAAAACTATTTGTGCATGTTGTACACTTTTATTTACCATACAAATGAGACTCTGGAGGTATATACGTTTTTGGGTGTAAATTCTGGTGTCTAACAAGCTAAATGATGGCATGGCATATAATAGGGTAGGAAGCACTGTCAATCTAGCTATGCACAAAAAAACACATTCTCATGAACACTTCTAACATTGCATTTCTCACCTAGTAAATATTCACCAGGCTTCAGATTAGATTCAGAAACTTTTAGAGCAGTAGTTCTGCTCATCAATAGGGGATGTCTTTCAACTCCAGAACATACTATAGGAGCAACATATACAAGCGACCCATGTGCGCTGACTTCAAGTCCTTTCTTTATGCGCTGTCAGACACAGATCATGAGATTTTTCTTCGTCTTTTAGATCTCAAAGTCTTCAAGATTTACCAATGTGCAAGGAAAAATGTTATCCCCTAAGATGTGTAGGGGCTGTTGCAAACAATGTCTGTACCTAGCCCTCACAACGTATGCTTATGGTGTCTAGGGTCGGAACACGACTCCAGGCCTGCAACAACTGCACTCAGATGAACCTGGACGCCATACAGAAGGGACTGCGAGGCCAAACTTTACGTCGCCAAACACAAGAGGACTCCTTGATGCAACCAGTTAAAGTAAAAAAGGAAGGTCCTTTTCCTGCTCCCTAAGTCGTTGCAGCAGCAGATTGTCATTGAGATCAAAGTCTTTGGTTAAGTCCAAGAAAAAGCATAAGAAATTGAAGCGGCAATTAGTCCCTGCCTGCCACTGCCTGACTCCAGACAGGGCGTGTTAATGGGCCTCCCAGTCTCTCTCACAATCTCTTTTAGAGCCATTTCAGAGTTTAATCCCGGGACACGCTGTCTTTCCAGGTCAGTCAGCAACATCGCAGCAGGTGAAGGCCTTCAAAGATGTCATGGTGTGCATTTTCAACACTTTACCAACTCCCTCTGGTGACCTTTGGGTCCCAAGGATCCACAGGGGCCTCTATTCGTACCTCTGTCTGCTGTCCACTTCTGCTAGTGTATCTGCCATCTGTGCCCCTGGTTGAGCACCAACTCCCCTGCCAATTCGGTCACAACACCATCCCCTGAACTGGTTCACTTTGCAATCAATCAATCAGGGGGCATTTAAAGCACACTACTCACCGGTGAGGGTCTCCGGGGGCGAGGGGTGTGCAGCTCGGGGTCAGCCACCAAGACAGGTGTTGAGGCTCTTCCTGATGGTGTACAGGGAAGGGGAGCATCTGTTGTTGACAGGAAGCTCATTCCAGACCTTGGCCGCAATGTAGGAGAAGGCCCCTCCACCTGCTCATGTTCTGCGGATGCGCGGGGTCTCTGCTAGTCGGCTGAGCTGAGGCTTCTTTTGGGTACGTGGAAAGAGACTCTTTCATTGAGGTATTTGGGTCCAATGTTGTGGAGGGATTTGTTGAAGTGGGTGAGTAGCTTGAAGGTTACTTTCTTCTAGACGGTGAGCCAGTGGAGGTCTCAAAGGTGCTGGGCCATGTGATCATGTTGTCGGGTGCCACGGGCGAGTCTGGCTGCGGCGTTCTGGATGGTCTGGAGTCTGTGTAAAAGGGATGTGTTGATTCCGGTGTAGAGGGTGTTGCCGTATTCTGGTTATGAGAGCACTCATGGCAATGCTGACACCAGAGGAGAATATTCAACCCATTGCGCTATCCAACTCCTACCAGAATCCATCTTGTCCGAGATCGCACCTAGCTCCGGCCAGCACTCAGCCACTAGGCAATCCCTCCTACTCCGACACTTTGCCCTTACCACGTGGTAGGGCCCAAACAATCTTTTTGGTACTCACTCGTACAATGACAATTATAATGAAGGGGTTCTTTATATTCCACAGTATGATGAGGAGAACTGGTATGAAGACCTCCAAGATGCAGTGGACCGGATTCTTCTACAGATACTGGCCTTGTGTTTTCCCTTAGTCCTGCTATAGAGGAAAGCGGCTCCTTCGAACTTCCTATGCATAGGGTGGCAGAGGTTCTGACTTAGAGCTCCTCACAATGGAAATGAAAACTAATGTGTTAATTAAGGTACTTCAACTTGACCTTGTTTCAATTTATTGAGGCCATCAAGGATATCCTTGTATGCACATGGTCATAACCATGTACAGGTCCGCCATTAGCAGGCAGGTTGCTTGTTGCCATTGTCCCACACCAGGCAACCCAGCCTTTCTTACAAAGCATCTGACGCCAAAGATTTCGATATAACAGGCATCAACCAGCTAAGTGAAACCCAAATCTTTTCCTACCACTCTGCCTTATCATGAATCTAAATTATAGAGAAATTGGGAAAATAGAAAATAGATTTTCCCCTCTACGAGCCTTGCTATGAGGTCTGTGAATTACAGCTTTGTTTCAGGCCCCTCCTCCCAAGCTCTTTGGGATTTTGTGCCACAAATATCTGATAGAAACATCTTTCCACAGTTTCCTTTAGCTTTTGAATTCTCCCTAGGCACCACACTGGATTCTGAAAATTTTCAGCAGTACCTCTGCACACTGGGGGACGACATTGTATGACTCTGTGACTATGGTTGTGACATCAGTGAAGTCATATGTTATGTTATGTTAACAATTGTTTCTAGAGCGCACGTACACCCAGAGGTTTCTTGGCGCTATGACTGAAGTGATGCAACTCGTATGGTGTAGGCCTGCATGAAAAGCCAAGTTTTCAACAATTCCCTAAAGCACATCAAGTCCGTACGGCTTCTGATCTCGATGGGTAATGCGTTCCAGAGTTTAGGGGCCAAAAAGGCAAACCTACGTCCACCTTATAAGTCCCTTCCGGCGCACAGACTTCAGTTTCTTGTTTTCCGTGCTGCAATACGGATCCGGAGAAGTGGTTCCTCGATGTTTTTTTCTGTCCTACTTCGACAATTTTTGTTAGTTGGTAACAGCGTGCCTTTATCCCATGTCGTCAAGCTTTAAGCATTGTGGGTATGTGTAGGAAAGTAGGATCTGCTTTCATGGTTAACCACACTTTTTGCTTGTTGTCAGTATGGTTTGACCTAGTCTATCTGAAAGAAACAGGTTAGTATTAGATTCCTTACCTTAGAATATCCCCAGGCGTCAGACTGGATCCGGAAACTTTTGTATAGCAGTACCCTTGCGCGTCGGTAGGCGTCGTCTGCGGCTCCGCATCCGTCGTCGGCGTCTTTGGCGCCGGGATGACATCGCCGGAGTACTTAGACGCCGCCTCGCGCACTGACGTCAGTTCTTCTTTTTTCCGCGCCAGCAAGCGCCGATCTGGAAAAAGTTGTACCCTTTTGTCAATTTTTGACTAACTTTTTCGATCCTTTTTGATCATCTTTCGAAGTCTCTCGACTCCGACGGTGCCGGTAGGGATGCCCGGGTTCAAACCCTGCGTCGATTGTAGCCGACTGATGTCGGTTACCGACCCCCATCGCCGGTGCCTTCACTGTCTGGTCCCGACCACGACGACAAGTCCTGCTCCGACTACTGGGCCCTGACGTCCAAAGCTAGATGGGAGCGGTCCCACAAGCGACTTGAGCTCCAGCAGTCAGCCCCGTGACGCTCGAGGTCCTGGTCCAGAAGGAGGTCGAGGGACCGGTCGCGGGGCCGGAGACACCACAGTTCCGGGAGTCGTCATCAGTCTTCGGGCTCGAAGTCCTCAGGTAAGAGGCACAAAAAGTCGATGAGGCGACATCGCTCTTCTGACTCCCCCCAACGCTCGTGCAACGCGGTCGGGGTTCGGGGGACACTACCCCCGCGGGTCCACCAGAGCCGCAGGCGTCGCGGCCTGCTCCATACCCGCCGGTTCCTGGGCAGAACGCGATGCCGGAGGAGATAGAGGCCACCCTCATGGCCATGAGGTCACTCAATCCTCCGCCGGTTTCCGCGGTGCTTTCGGGCCAAACGGCCCGACAGGGTCCCCAAGCAGCCCCCCAGGGTGCCGCCCCTGGCGCCGCCCCAGGACGCCGCCGTCCCCGGTCCTACCCTCGATTCGGGTCCGGCGTTGGAGCGGCACCACTCAGCGCCGTATTCGACGCCACTAGGAGATTTCTACTTCTACGACCCAGCCCCATCCTTTGAACCTGAGTACCTGGAGATGGGTGGCGAGGAGGATTGGGAGGCGTCCAAGGACCCTCTGGCATGTGACTGCCAGTCTTCTCAGCATTGGGCAGGTGAGCTAGGGGAGGCCAGTGATCTGGACACTTCGCCCGACACTGGTTTTGTCTTCCCTACTACCCTGGCTACGGAGGAGGGGGTTGCCTATAGTGTGGTGCTGACGCGGGCTGCCAAGGCCTTGGGCCTTGAGCTCCCCGTCGCGGCCGTGAGGACTAACCTCCTCACTGAGGTCCTTAAACGGCAGGCAAGCTCGGCTGAGCCTCTGCTGCCGTTTAATGAGGCCTTGTCAGACGTTCTTCTGGGCACTTGGTCCAAGCCCGCTACAGGTCCGCCTGTTGATAGGAACGTGGCCAGGCGCCACCGCCCGGCTTCGGGCGACCCTTGCTTCCTGTCCACCCACCCCACCCCGAGAGCCTGGTCATCCAGACCTCTAACTCCCAGACCGCATTCCCGACGGCTCCCCCCGATCGGTAATCCAAGAGGTACGAACAGTATGGTAAAAATATGTTCTCCTCACTTAGTTTGGGGTTGCGGTCAGTCAACACTGCGTGCCTCTTGGGCCGTTACACCCACTCTCTGTGCGACACGGTCGCGGACGTGCTGCCACAATGTCCGGAGGGGGTCTGGACTAAACTCACCCAAGCCCTTGTGGAGGGTCGAGATGCGGCACAGTATTCCATCTGGTTTGGCCTGGATACCACGGACTCCCTGGGGTAGGCGATGGCAACGACGGTGGCGATTCGTCGCCACACCTGGCTGAGGTCCGCCAACTTTTCGGCTGATGTCCAAAACACCCTTATGGACATGCCGTTTGATGGCCGTCGCCTCTTTAGCGACAAGGCAGACAGTGCGCTTGAGCACTTTAAGGACTCCAGGGCTACAGCCAAGTCCTTGGGCCTGTCGGCCCCGCGCCAGCAAAATGCTGCCTTTCGCTCCTTTCGTGGCCAAGGAAGTGGTGCCCCCACACGTCCTGCTAGCCACGGCCAGCAGACTAACATCCAGCGCGGTGGCGGACGTGGTACCCGCTGCGGCGGTGCCCGGGGACAACGGCAAGGCCAGTCCACAACCACCCCCGCAGCATCCGCCTCAAAGCCCTCCTAGTCCGAGCTTTCAGGCCCACGTGACGCCAGTGGGGGGCAGGGTACGCCATTACCTCCTCCACTGGCGCACCGTCACATCAGACAGGTGGGTGCTGCAAATCCTCCGAAGGGGCTACTCCCTCCCCTTATAGGTGACCCCTCCAGCCATGCCACCGCAGTACCACCGCGTGTCGAGGGATCACTTGAGTCTTCTGCGAGAGGAAGTTACAGCCCTCTTGGCCAAGGGGGCCATCGAGCGCGTTCCTGGGCCAGAAGTAGGGTGTGGTTGTTACTCCCACTACTTTCTGGTTCCCAAGAAGGGCAAAGGGGGCATACGCCTTATCTTAGACCTGCGGAACGTAGATCCCTCTCCCTACCCCAACCGGAGCACGTAGTTGTGACGGAAGCGTCCCTACAGGGCTGGGGGGGCCACATGAGAAAGGCGGATATCAGAGGCCTCTGGTCTCCGGCGTAGTCCCGGCTCCACATCAACCTTCTGGAGCTGCGGGCGATCCGGCTTGAACTGAAGGCATTCCTCCCCTCTGTCCGGGGGAGTGTAGTGCAGGTGTTCATGGACAACACCACCGCCATGTGGTACTGCAACAAACATGGCGGGCTGGGGTCGTGGACCCTATGCCAGGAGCCTCTGCGCCTCTGGCAGTGGCTGGAACATCAGGGCGTGACCCTGGTGGTTCAACACCTGGCTGAACGCAAGGGTGGACGAACTCACCCGTCGGTGCATGATGGATCACGAATGGCGTCTGAACTCTGACGTGGCGCAAGGCCTCTCAGCAGTGGGGAGAGCCTTGGTTAGATCTATTCGCCACAGAAGAGAACGCACAATGTCATCAGTTTTGTGCGTTGGAATTTCCAAGGCGGCACTCGCTCGGAGATGCTTTTCGTTGCGAGTGGAGCTGCGGTCTGTTGTACGCCTTTCCCCCTATACCACTTCTGCCCACAGTGCTGAAGAAGATCAGACTCGACCAGGCCCAAGTTATCCTTGTGGCTCCGGACTGGGCATGAAGATACTGGTATCCCAAGCTACTCAGCATGTCTGTCGATCCCCCGATTCGTCTGACTCTTCAGGAGGACCTTCTGTCGCAGCAGCAGGGGACGGTCCTCCACCCGAACCTGTTCAATCTCCACTTACATGCGTGGAGATTGAGCTGCGGCAATTGAGGCCATTTGACTTGCCTCCTGAAGTTTGTAATGTGATCCTGGCAGCCAGGCGTCCCTCCACCAAATCGGTATACGCCTGCAGGTGGAACAAATTTGTGGCATGTTGCATAGCAAAGGCTGTGGATCCCCTTTCTGCCCCTCTTTCCGAGGTTCTCCTCTTTCTTCTCTCTCTTGCCCAGCAGGGCTCTGCTCTGGGCACTATCAAGGGATAACTCTCTGCTATTTCCGCCTTCTTAAGGCTCCCTGATTAGCCCTCTTTGTTCAAGTCCCCAGTTGTAAATAGGTTTTTGAAGGGCATCACTCATATGTTTCCTCCTGTTCCTTTCGTGATGCCTCAGTGGGACTTGAACCTTGTTCTGACCTATCTGATATGCGCTCCTTTCGAACCACTTGACAACTGTCCTCTTGTCTCCTTACTCTGAAGACTGCATTCCTGGTTGCCATCACCTCTGCCAGGAGTTTGAGTGGGCTCCAGGCTCTTTCCTCTAGACCTCCCTTCCTTTCTGTCCATCCGGACAAAGTTGTGTTGCGGACCCGGCCCTCTTTCCTGCCCAAGGTAGTCACAGCCTTCCACATCGGGCAGTCCATCAACTTGCCCCCCTTCTTTCCGACTCCGCATCCCTCGAAAGAGGAAGAGAGGCTCCACCGTCTGGACCCAAAACGGGCGCTCTCATTTTATTTGGATAACACACGCCAGTTCCGGGTGGATGACCAACTCTTTGTTAGTTACGTGGGCGCTAAGAAAGGTCGGGCGGTGCACAAGCGGACCATCTCTCAGTGGGTCGTGTTGTGCATCAAGGTATGCTACTCCTTGGCTAAAAAGGAGCCTCCTGTTGGCTGAGGGCCCATTCCACTTGAGCCACGGCGGCCACTACTGCTCTGGGTCGGGGAGTCCCCTTGCAGGACATCTGTTAGGCAGCTACGTGGGCCTCGCTGCACACGTTTGCAAGACACTACTGCCTGGACAGCCAAGTCCGGAGAGATGGCTTCTTTGGCCGTTCCGTTCTCCAGGAATTTCTGGTGTGATCATTGGTTCGCAGACCCATCACCGGGGTTGGTATTGCTGGGGTATCTATTCTAAGGTAAGGAATCTAATACTAACCTATTTCTTTCAGATGCACAAGTTACTTGCCTTCGGTAACGATATATCTGTAAGAAACAGTAGTTCGTATTAGATTCCTTACCGCCCAACCCATCCTCCCCGTTCTGCGAACCGATATCTAGGGTTAAGGTCATCCCCTTTCAGGGCCCTAGTTTCATGGCACCAGTGTTGGTTTTTATCATGGCTCTGCGTTTCTGGCACGGAAAAGCCATGTATAAGAACTGATGTCAGGGCGCGAGGGCGGCATCTAAGTGCTACGGCGATGTCATCCCGACGCCGACGACGGACGCGGAGCCTCAGACGACGCCTACCGACGCGCAAGGGTACTGCTACACAAAAGTTTCTGGATCCAGTCTGACGCCTGGGGATATTCTAAGGTAAGGAATCTAATACTAACTACTGTTTCTTACAGATATATTGTTACCGAAGGAAAGTAACTTGTGCGACTGGGATCCTGCTAATCAGGACCCCAGTCACTGTACTTCCTCCCTACACTGACCATGGTAAGTACTTTTGTACATCTATAATTGGGTTCTGGTAAGTCCAAAGTATATGGCACTAAGGTACTCAGGGCATAGGCACACCAGGGGTCTCCCTTGGAATGCAGCCTGTATTGTGCCACCCAAGGGAGTCCACCCAAACTGTGACTACAGGCCTTCCATTGCAGCCTTCATGAGTTGGTGCTTGCATCTCTCACAACAAATGCAAGTTTCCATATGTGAGAAGGTGGCCTGATATGCAGTGCTCACTATTCTAGTGAACACTATGTATCAGTCCAGCAACCCTTATTGATGATTGGTTGTAAGTCAACCTTATAGACCAGCTATCCTAGTAGCGTGGATACGAGCAGTCTAAGGCTAAAGACTCGAGAGGGCGTGTTAAGCCAGCTGTTTACCACACATATACCCCTTGAACACCAAGTGAAAGGACACCACACAAGTGTTATGAAAATAAACAAGTTATTTATTAAGATTCACAACAGCCCTGTACTCTTTATGAGGACAGGGTACTAAGCACAAAACAAAACTCTTACGAAAATACTTAAGTTAGCACAGTATATACAAATGCCCGAGGGGCACGGAAAACCATATACTCTGAAAGTGGAATGCGAAATTACTAGCAGGTAAGTACAGTACTAATAGGCTTAGGAATCGCTAGGACTTGACTACAGAACCTTCAGATTACTTATAGGGGGCCTAGGGGACTCGGGTGCAGAGTGTGCACTCTCACGCGTGATGCGGGACAAAGTCTATGGTAGCTAGTAATGACAAAGTTAGTGTTCTCGGGCGAACCCGACCTGGTGGGAGGAAAACGAAAGTGGATTCTGACCCTTGGATAGTGAGGCTATGCTGGGGCACCGAAATGCAGAAGTTACCTAGCCCAGGGGCTGCAGCTGCATAGGTCTCAAAAGACGTCGGGAATCCTCGTAGACGGACCAGGAGCCTGGAAGAAAGAAGTTGCTGGCAGGCGACCAGTGAAGAAAGTTCGATGGATCCAAGCCTGGATCGAAGGAAGATGACACCTGAAAGCAGAGGGACCAAGTTCGTGACTACTAGCCAGTGGTCAGGGGCACCAGGAGGGCACCGGATGGTAGTCACCTCGACTAGGTGAGTGGGTGACGCTGTGCTCGCAGATCTCACGGACCAGGAGGCGTTGTCGGCGACCAGGATGGAGGAGCGAGCTGTCCCACGAAGATTGAAGCTGTCGGCGTCGCTGGACCCAGGTTTGGGCAACAAAGCCTTGGCAAATTCAAGCCCACGCGGTGGACTCAAAATGGCGTCTGGAGTGGACCAGGAGGGTCCGGGGTGCTTCTCTATTGCAAGGAAGCAAGGGCCAGTCTGGAGCAACCAGACCAGCAGCAGTGATGTCGTCGGGCGTCGTGAAGAAGGCCACAAGCCAGCCGGCTAGTAGCCACACAGCGCGGTGAGCACACAAAAGCAGAAGGGCCCCACGCAGATCGTGGAGATGCTGGAGGGCTGATCTTCGGTGCTGGAGCTGCTCAGGGTTGGGGCTTCTCGGACCCCAAAGCACTCACCAGTGGAGCACACGGTGGGCTTGTTACAAAGGAGTCGTGCAGTCTTGGCGATCGTCGGTCCCTCGAGGTCTCGTCGCACTCGCAGTTCTCAGCTTTGCTGTAGAGGTGAGTAGAGGTCAGAGGTGCCAGGGAAGCCGGGTCTCGTCGAGCTGGGTCGTCGGATTCGTGAAGAAGGACTTGCAGCAGACCGCAGTGTTCTTAGGATGGTGCCCGCTTGATGCAGGGTGACTACTCCTTAGCCACAAGGGAGAATCTTGAAGATGGAAATCTTGATGCCTTTCGTAGAAAGTCGGGTCTTGATTCCAAAGATGATCTAATTTGAACAGGGGGCCCGCTCCCATCTTTATACTAAAAAAGGGGGCTGACCCGGTGACTAGGTCCTGCCTATGGGTGGGACTAGGAGGGGGGTGGTTACACCCCTCTGCCATGCCGGACTTCCCCAGGCCAGGGGCTGGTGTGCCCCTGGAACTGGTTCAGACTGGCCTATGCGTAGTGAGCACCGGGGTGCCACTCAGCAGTCACCTTCCTGAAAAGCCCTGCCTACCCAGGATACACAAAACCATGTCTGGGACGGTGCTAGCACCGCCCCTGACAGGAAACCCTTTGTCCAGGCTCCCCTCGCTGGAAGGACTCCCAGCTACAGGGGGTCAGACTCGTGTCTGTGATGGCAGCATCCATTTTGTGGAGCTGAGGCTTCAGTTAACTTTAACCGGGGTTCACAGTTACATACATGTCGTGTCCCTCTAGAAGGGTGGAATGCTAACCCCGTCGCCAGAATTGGCGAGGGGTTAGTATTCCAATTCGTATGACACCTTACTCGACATGTTTTGATAAAGCAATACCAAAGATAGCATTTAACCGGGAGGATTATAATGCACTTAAGAGTATATGGTATGCGTTATCATGGAACAGCTATTAGGACTTGGTTCCGCAAGCTGCAGACAGGCTCAGCTCATGCCAGAGCACCATCTCACACGATTCCAAGCACTCTGCCTTCAGGATTGTTAAGGCCTGCCATAGGAGTGACTGATAGGAATCTGTGTGTCCATTTTAGGGTTAGATATAGGTATACTATATCTACAGCAAAGGGTGATTACACGACTTTGCCCCAGCTGTCATGCAGCCAGTTGTGTCAAATTTAGGAGGCCCAGCCAGGGGTGGCATAATACATGCTGCAGCCCCTGGCAGCCCTGGGTACACCTATGCCCTGAGTTACAGGGTCTGATAAGGTGGCCCAGTACCAATTGGTAAATGCACCTAGGGTACATGTTGTAATTTAGAGAGAGAACAGCCAGGCTGTGGGTCTGATTGGCAGGCCCACAGCCAGAGAAAGTCGTAAACCAGTGAAACAAAAGCAAAAAATCTGGGTGATCATAGGATTGCAGACCCTACTCTCCTACATGACCCCCCCCCCCCAAACTTTGGGACAATAAGCTAACCGTGACCAGGTGAGTCTTCTTGTTCTAAGTGGAAATATCTGGAGAGCCCATCGGCATTGCCATGATCAGTACCAGGTCTATGTTCCACTGTAAAGTCCATCCCCTGTAGGGAAATGGACCACCTAAGCAGTTTGGGGTTTTCACCCTTCATCTGATTTAGCCACAAGAGGGGCTTATGGTCGGTCTGAATCTTGAAGTGAGTGCCAAACAAGTATGGCCTCAGCTTCTTCAGGGCCCAAACCACAGCAAAGGCCTCCCTCTCAATAGCTGACCAATTCTTCTCTCTGGGGGTCAGCCTTCTGCTTATAAAAGCAATGGGCTGGTCTTGACCATCAAAATTCAGTTGAGATAGAACAGCTCCCACACCCAACTCAGAAGCATCTGTTTGGACAATGAATGGTTTGGAGTAGTCTGGACTCTTAAGGATAGGTGCTGTGCACATGGCCGGCTTTAGGTCATCGAATGCTTTTTGACAGCCTGCTGTCCACTGAACCTTTCTTGGCATTTTCTTACTTGTCAGTTCATTTAATGGAGTCACAATTGATCCATAGTTCCTGACAAACTTTCTGTAGTAACCAGTCAGGCCCAAGAAAGCTCGAACCTGAGTCTGGGTGGTTGGAGGAGCCCAGTCCCTGATTGACTGTATTTTGCTCTCCAGTGGCTGAACCTGACCTCCACCTACAAGGTGGCCCAGGTATACAACCTGTGTCTGCCCTATCTGGCACTTGGTGGCCTTGATAGTGAGGCCTGCTGCTTGCAGAGCCTCTAACACTTTCCTCAGGTGGACCAGGTGATCCTCCCAGGTGGAGCTAAAGACAGCAATATCATCTAGATATGCTGCACAGAAGTCATCCAGCCCAGTGAGGACTTGATTCACCAACCTTTGGAAGGTGGCAGGTGCATTTTTCAGACCAAAGGGCATTACCACAAATTGATAATGCCCACCAGGGGTTGAAAATGCTGTCTTGGGCTTGGCATCCTCAGCTAACCTGATTTGCCAATACCCAGCTGTCAGGTCAAATGTACTTAAGTAGTTGGCAGAAGCCAATCTATCTATAAGTTCATCTGCCCTTGGTATTGGGTGGGCATCAGTCTTAGTGACTGCATTGAGACCCCTGTAGTCTACGCAGAACCTCATCTCTCTCTTACCATCTTGGGTGTGAGGTTTTGACACTAGAACTACTGGACTAGCCCAAGGGCTATCTGAGGGTTCAATGACTCCCAACTCCAACATTTTCTGCACTTCAGTTTTTATGCAGTCTCTAACATGATCAGGCTGCCTGTAGATTTTACTCTTGACTGGCAGGCTGTCACCAGTGTCAACCTCATGGGTGCACATATTGGTCTGACTGGGTGTCAGAGAGAACATATGTCTGAAAGACTGAAGAACCTGTTTACAGTCTTTCTGCTGATGCTCAGAGAGGCTGCCACAAAAGACAACACCATCTACTGACCCATCATCAGGATTCTGAGTGAGCAGGTCTGGGAGAGGGTCACTCTCTTCCTCCTGTCCCTCATCTATGGCCATGAGCAAGCTCATGTCCTTCCTGTCGACATATGCTTTGAGCCTGTTGACATGGAGTACCCTGTGGGGACTCCTGGGAGTTCCAAGGTCCACCAGGTAGGTGACCTCTCCCTTTTGCTCAAGAATTGTGTGGGGCCCAGACCATTTGTCTTTGAGTGCTGCTGGGGCCACTGGCTCCAACACCCACACCTTCTGTCCAGGCTGGTAAACAGTCAGGACAGCCTTTTGGTCATGCCAAGCTTTTTGAAGTTCTTGACTGGCCTTAAGGTTTTCAGATGCCTTCTCCATATACTCAGCCATCCTGGAGCGGAGACCAAGTACATAGTCCACTATGTTGGTTGCAGGCTTTTTGAGAGGTCTCTCCCATCCTTCCTTCGCCAAACACAGGGGGCCTCTCACAGGATGCCCATACAAAAGTTCAAAAGGGCTGTAGCCAACCCCCTTTTGTGGGACCTCTCTGTAAGCAAACAGAAGGCAGGTAATCAGGACATCCCATCTACGCCTGAGCTTCTCAGGTAGTCCATGAATCATCCCTTTTAGGGTCCTGTTGAACCTTTCAACAAGCCCATTGCATTGTGGATGATAGGGTGTAGTGAACTTGTAGTTGACACCACATTCCTTCCACATAGCAGTTAAGTAGCTTGACATGAAGTTTGCACCTCTGTCAGAGACAACCTCCTTAGGGAAGCCCACTCTGGAGAACACTCCAACTAGGGCTCTTGCCACTACAGGTGCGGTAGTGGTCCTAAGTGGAATAGCTTCAGGATACCTGGTGGCATGATCCACTACCACCAGTATAAACTTGTGCCCTGATGCTGTCTGGGGTTCCATTGGACCAACAATGTCAATCCCCACTCTTTCAAAGGGCACCCCCACCACAGGCATTGGTATAAGGGGGGCCTTTGTTGTGCCACCTGACTTACCACTGGCTTGGCAAGTGACACAGGAGCGACAAAACTCCTTGGTATCCTCATTCATGTGAGGCCAGTGAAAGTGTGAGACAAGCCTGTCCCAAGTCTTTGTCTGGCCTAAGTGACCTGCTAAGGGAATCTCATGGGCCAAGGTAAGGAGGAAACCTCTCTGAGACAAGGGTACAACCAGCCTCCTGGTCATGCCAGGCTTGGGGTCTCTTGCTTCAGTGTACAGGAGTCCATCTTCCCAGTATACCTTGTGGGTACCTGTGGCGTTCCCAGCAGCCTCAGCAGCAGCCTGCTGTCTGAGGGGTTCAAGAGAAGGGCAGTCTAACTGGTCCTTCCCCAGGTCTTCCCTTGAGGGTCCCCCTGAACCCAAGAATTCAACTTGATCAAGTTCAAACTCTCTAGGCTCAGTTTCCCTCAATTCCTGTAGGTCAGCCTCCTCTGAGACTTGATCCACAACCTGGGGCAAGGGGGAAGGCACAGCCTTAACCCTACTGCTCTTTTTCTTGGAAGGTGTCTGGTCCATTGTTCCAGGATCCAGCACCTGTTCAGTGGGGCATTTCCTGACCTGTGACCTGGTCACAGCAAACACATGTGCTGGCAAGCCTAACATTTCCATGTGAGTCCTCTGCTCCACTTCTGACCATTGTGATGACTCCAAATCATTGCCAAACAAACAAACAATCTGGGAGGTCTGAACTAACTACAACCTTCTTTTGGCCAGTTACCCCTCCCCAGGAGAAAGCTACAATTGCCATACTGTGATTGGTAGTGACATTGCTTGCATTGGTCACCAGGAATTCTGTACCTGGCATGATCTGTCCAGGGTCCACAAAGTTAGGTGTCACCATTGTGACACTGGCACAAGTGTCCCTATAGGCCTGAGCCATTTTTCCATTAATGAAAGGTGTCTGTCTGTATTTACCCAAAGTATTGAGACTTATATCAGGGGACATATCCACATCCCCTGTACAAACAAGGACAGCCTGAGTGAGTGTGCCAACTAAGTTGTCATGAGGAAATATAAATTTTATGGTCAAGATGTGTTCCCTAGCGCGCACCCCACCGTCTCCATGTACGAATTAAGGTGCATGTAACTTCCCTCCTGTACCAGCTATGAAGACGCAAATACATTTGCGTCCAACGTTAACATGTCCTCTTTCAGACCCACCCTGAATGGGTTGAATGGTCCGTTCCTAAGTATGCTATGCCAACGTCTTTTTGTAGTGTACTTCTACGTTTTTCAGCTCTAGCTGAGTAGGCCCTGAATTTCTGCCACCGAGCCTCTTTCCTGGCTTCTGACTCCAAGGGGCCTCTGCCCAGGCTGCCTCTGTACCCGTGAACTCTGACTTACTTTCAGCGCGGCCCCTCGCGCTCAGCTCAGCCTGCTGCCTGCCAAGATTGACTATAACCTTCGAGTTATCTGTTCCGCTCCTCGAAAATACATTCCTGCCTACTAGCTTCAGTAAACATCCTCCCAGCTGCAGAGCCAGAGGGCCGACCTGTCTCAGTGCAAGTAATTCATAGCTCCTGTTACCATGCTTCCATGGAAGGCCCCGTGCCCCACGCTTTCTCATACAGACACTTAGGCGCTTATACACGCATCCACAGTTAGCATAAGAATAGCTTCTGCCCTAGAGACCTTTCCGCTCAGATAATATGGTTCCTAAACATCAGATATCAGATATGATAGACGTACAAGTTGATCTGACATGCCAGACTTCTGTCTCTTTCCGTCAGTGTAAATGTCAAGTCCCCTGCACCCCTCCAATCACACGTCATGCAGCTGCGCGCGCATCCAAGCTTCCGATTTCTGCTGACATTGCCACATTTCTGCTTAGTGCCACCCACCCGTGACACCTATCAGTGACGTTTCTAGCACACACCTCTAGTTCACGCCTCTTGATTACGTACTAGTACCACGTGTACACTGTTATCTTGTCTTCTCTCAGCTGTTACGCCTCCTGCACTGTTGCTTATGGCATGAATTAAGTATATAAGCTATGTACTGTTAATAAAATGTAGCGCTCTATCCCTTCTGACACCCCTGTGGTGGTCAGAACCCGATATCCTGGTCATGACCATTCCTTTTTAAGGAATAAAACCCCTAAGAAACTCTAACACCACGGACTCTGTCTTTTTTCTTCCGATCTGAGTTATTATTGATTAAGTACTTACCTGTATAGAAATTAAGAGAGTAAATTAATTATTTACATCATTTTGGCGCCCGAATAGGGACCCCTCCCCCACCTCACGCGCCGGTTGGCGCATTGCAAGCTCTGTCCCCTGCCATCAGTTAGATGGAACCTACGCGTACCGGCAGGATTTCCTGCATCTCCCTCTGACCCACGGAGGTGACGAAGACTGCGATCAGTGCCCAGACGAGGCGGTGAGGAGTGCGGAGGATCCCGACCAGAGCCTAGCCGAAAGAAGCAAGGTCCGAGGTGTCAAGAGGCCCACCAGGTTTCCGAGGTTTTCCGAAGTTTTCCGAAGTGTCGAGTCCAGTCCAGTCGAGTTTTCCGAGGCCTTCTGTTCCGTGCTTCCCGGTGAGTACCATTGCTGGGACGTATCTAGACGGGTTTGGGTACACAAGTCCGGTCTGCACTGTTTTTAGGCAGTGTATCTGTACTGTTTAGCAGTATATCTAGTATTCTGAACTTCTGAATTTCTGCACTGTTACACCAGTGTATCTGTACTGTTGAGCAGTACATCCAGTACACCCAGTATAGGGGGTAGCCATCTATGTTTCAAATGTCTTTTCATGTGATTAATGTCGTGGTATGAATGTGAATGTGACCGTTTTTTGTGAATTATTGTGTCTCTTGTAAAATTAGCCATACCCAGCATTAAGTAAACTAAGGATTGAGTATTCAGTATTAAGTAAGCAAAATGCCGTTTTTCAACAAATTAAAGCAGATAGGAACTAGGAAAGGGATACTAGAGGAAGAAATTCCTATCCCCCCTAGGGACACTCCAGGTAACTTTATGTACCATAAACACGGCATAGACGCCATATTGTATCTAGACTTATGGACTGATTACACTAAACACCTAGACGAAAGACACCGATGGCCCGTTAACGGAACATGGGATGCCGAGTGCATCATGAAGGTTGAGGAAGCACTATGGAAAAAGAAAGCCAGACAATCTCAGAAAGACGCCATAGAATTTTGGCGTAAGGAATCACATAAACGTGCTGAAAGAGCACTCCGTAGAGAAGACAGACTTAAAGAATCAGAGAAAGCACAGGAAAATGAACTAGTTACCGAGGGGATTCGAGTAAAAAGTGAACAGATAGACCGCGCACGGCATAATCTTATGAATAGTATGTATCTTGTGGCCGAGGGTACACCTGAGGCCCTATCAGAAATACCGAAAAACTTACCGTCACCATTAGTTCCAACTAAAGTAATGCATAAGACTACTAAAGACATATTCCTAAATTCATATTTAGAGGATGTAGTACCAGCTTACACCAATCTGCCTGTTCGTGCCCTGCCTACTGACAGGGACGGGGATGGCACCCCGCCCCCAGATCATGTTCCGCCAGTACCACGACAGACCTCCCCCGTTCCGCCAGCCCCGCCACTTCCTGCACTCAAAACAGACCTACCGAAACCACGTTTGCCTGATCTAACAAAACGACAAATTCAAGTACAAAAACAGACTCCACAGGGAGATAATGCCCAAGCCTCCGCTTCAGGGGGTGCGACCGCGGGTCCTCGGACCCCGCCATTGACACACAGATTAAATCTCAGGGATATACAGAGTCCTCTCACGTTCAGGTCACCCCGCTTGGACGCATTCAAGGAAAACATTTCAGTTTGTAGATACGATCCAGTACCCGGTAAAGACGATCTAATGATATTGGCATCACTACGGTTAAGATCTGCTACTGATATCTTGCTATGCTATGTAGGAATGAAGGACCGTCTAGATAGAATATATGAGTTTGTTCAGACAGGGAAAGACCCTGACAGTATCAAGAATGCCATGGAAAACCAGAAAGTTGACATTCAAGCACAGATACTACGATTTTTCATAAATTGTCTAATTAGAGAACGAGATAGACCTGGAACAGATCAGAGTGAATTAGATGCACTGAACAAGTGGGGTCAAAATATAGCCGATGGAAAACATGACAAGGGGACTTGCATAGCCAGTATGTATAGGAAAATTAGAAAAGCAGTGATAGCAGTACACGAAAAGGGCAAAGAACAAGCTTCCTCCGAGGAGGAAGAAGAACTTGTAGAACCAGAAAGGACTACGGATACTATAGCGTATGTAGGTAAGGGAACTTACCTTAGGAAGGGCATCCGTCCGGAAAACAAGAGAGTCTTTCTCTCTGCTTTAACAAATCCGAATTCGTCTGAACATCAGTTCCAGGAAACTGATAAAAGGCTTCGAGACCGAATGGGGTACCATGTACTCAATTCTATGGATGAACAGGAACTAGCCCGGTCAGCCGTATTATGGGCCGAAAATCCAGACATGTATAATGATGATACATTAGCGCAGACATTCCTGAACCTCTCCCCAGACGAACAGAAATTAGCAGGTGTATACATGATTCAGCACCTCCTCATCAAGTACAGAAACCATCATTCCGACCCAGGTCCCTTACACGAAACACTAGAAGCACTACTTATGGACAGATGGAGAGGTTTCAGTACCAAGTTAATACAAATAATTCTAGAACAACGCCATAAATATAACACCTTCATAAGCTCTGAATATGTTCCCGCCCCGCCTCCAGAAAGGAAAACGTACCACATGCAATGCGGGGGTGGCATTGAAAGTCAGAACCCCTTACGAGAAGTACACCCATACCATACCATTAGTTAAAAACCGAGTGTACAAAGTTGAAAGTACTTGGCAGGCAAATACGCCATCCCAGATGTTACAAATGTTACAATATCACCAGAACAGAATTAGAGAAGAACAAGATCAGGAACAGAAACGTATGAAAGACACGAAGATGAAAATGTTAGTAGCACAGACGGTCCCAGCCGACGGTCAGAGAAAAGGTGGGGCCCAGACAAGTCACCCTACAGCTCCCGTTAAAGGGACATGTAATTACTGCAAGCAGCCAGGTCACTACGTACATGAATGTCCAGTCCTAAAACATAACATAGCAACAGGCAAAACAAAAGAAAGACCGCATCCGCCTAGACAAGACCATAACCAACATCAGTCTCCACAGAATACACAAAATACACAGCCTATGCATGCTTCTTCGCCTCCAGCACAGACAGTAGCGGTACCACAGCCACAGCCCATTGCCGCGTCTCAGCAAGTTTCACAACAGATGTACCAGTATGCCCAGTCGGCGTATCCAGATTACCCCCGATATACATGAAACAGCCTAGAGAGGGAAGGCGGCCTGCCTCTTATTGAAATTCCTGTAGATCAAGAAGGCCCTTATGTACACAGTCAGGTATTGGGAAAAGATAGAAAGTTTTTAATTGACACAGGGGCAAGTCGCACCACAATCAGCCATGATGAAGTCCCAGGGGCACCCCTCTCAGGCTCACAGAATGTTTCCCTTGGTTTTTCAGGACAGCCTATTGTAAATGAGGTATCGGAACCTGTACCCTTGGCTGTGGGTCCATTATCACGTATTACAGACCTGTTACTCACGAAATCATGCCCAGAAAATCTGTTAGGAATCAAAACTCTGAAAGCTCTAGGAGCTATAATATGCTGTTCCCCCGAGGGAGTTAGACTCTTTCTACGGGATTTCAAGGGTCACTATGTTTTAAGAGAGTTTGATGTCAGATTGAAAAATGTGCCAGATTACTTGTGGGCAAAGGGCCCAACTGATGTAGGTTGCATGCATATCACTCCATACCGTGTTACACTCAAGACAGGTGTTGTTTTACCGAGAATCAGACAATACAAGTTACCACCCGATGCTGTAGTGGCTTTACTGAAAATCATTGAAGAGCTCATTGCCCAAGGAGTGGTCGTAGAGACCAACTCCAATGTCTGTAATTCACCCATCATTCCGATTCTTAAACGTACCGACCCCAATGCACCGCCAGTATATCGGCTGGTGATTGATTTAAGAGAATTGAATAAATGTATTGTACCACAATACCCTGTGGTCCCCGACATCTCTTCCTTATTGACTGCTATTGATTCTGAAGCAACGTTCTTTACTGTAATTGATCTCAAGAACGCCTTCTTTAGTGTACCATTTGACCCCGACAGCCAATATCTATTCGGATTCAGTTTAAATGGACGAAGCTTCAAATTTTCACGCGCACCTCAAGGATTCACAGAAAGCCCCAGCATCTATAGTCAAGCACTGAAAAGACAACTAGATTGTATTCAAATGCCAGTTAACACCGCTTTACTGCAATACGTCGATGATCTGCTGATCACCGCACGAAGTGAGCCCGAATGCGAACAAGCATCGCTGACAGTTTTACATTTCCTGGCAGACAAGGGACACAAGGTGTCCCCTTCAAAGCTACAATTCTGTGTTCAGCAAGTTGTGTACTTGGGTCACTTGCTGTCCAAAGTGGGGAGACAGCTCACTCCCGATCGCATCCAGTTAATAGTAAATATGCCAAAACCTCAGACACAAAAGGAAGTGCGGGCCTTCATAGGCCTCACCTCGTACTGCAGACAATGGATTCCTCAATATGCATTTCTGGCTAAACCACTCATCCAGTTAACAACACAGGAGGCAGCGACTTCGAATACCCTCCCTTGGACTCAGGAACACACACAAGCTTTTGAAGAATTAAAGAAAGCCTTATGCCAAGCGCCAGTTTTAGCGACACCATGTTACAGCAAACCTTTTACACTTTTTGTTACAGAACATGATGGTACAGCATTGTCTGTCCTCACTCAAGATCAAGCAGGTTCACATAAGCCTTGCGCTTATTTTTCAAGTACATTGGATTCAGTAGCTCAGGCACTCCCTGCATGCTTAAAGTCAGTAGCAGCAACAGCGTTAGCAATAAGACAAAGTGATTCAATTGTTTTAGGTCATCAGTTAACAGTTCAAGTACCACACTCTGTAGAGGTTTTGTTAAACAGAACCCAGACTCAGCACCTGACTATAGCACGACTGACAGGTTACGAATTAACGCTATTCCAGCCACACATAGAAATCAGACGCTGCAGCATCCTGAACCCAGCAACACTGTTACCTACCGTTATGACAGATCCAGCCCCGCATGATTGCATAGAGATCATTAATGCAGTAACAAAGCCCCAACGAGACTTAACAGATGTACCATTGACAAATCCAGACCTGACACTTTACGTGGATGGTTCGTGCCTGAGAACAAATACCGGAGAATTAGTGGCCGCATATGCAGTGACCACTGAAACTGAAGTTAAAGAAACACATCGTATTGACACACTGTCTGCTCAAGCAGCAGAGCTTATTGCTCTGACCCGAGCTTGTATTCTAGCCAAGAACAGAAATGTCAACATATACACTGATTCCCGCTATGCTTTCGGAGTCGTACACGACTTCGGCATGTTATGGCAAGAAAGAGGTTTCCTGACCTCTCATGGTGCCAAGATCCAACACGGTCCCCTCATTCAAGCGCTGTTAGAAGCAATACATCTACCTTCAGGCATATCGGTCATGAAGTGTAAAGCACATACTAAAGCCACAGATTCTGTTTCCCAGGGTAACGACCTGGCAGACCAGACAGCAAAACATACAGCACTGACTCACACTCAGACAACGGATATGACAAAGACAATAGTACCGACTAGGTGTATGGCAGTCAGGGATCCCACACTAGATGTTATCGATATTCAGGCACATGCTACCCCAGATGAAATAAAGAAATGGATTGAACTAGGAGGGATCCAGACAGATCAAGGTTGGATGACAAAGGGAAAATCTACATGGTTTCTCCCTGACTCTATGGTTCAAGTCATGATAAATACAGCACATAGCCCAGCACATCTAGGAGAGAAAGCGATGTTAGACAGTTTACAAAATCTCTGGAGCAATAAACACTTACGAGCAGCAGCAAAACAGAAAGTGCGTACTTGCATGATCTGTTGTCAGTTCAATCCAGGAAAAAGCGTCCCTGTAGAGCAAGGTGGATTTCACCCTCCCGATCACCCTTTTGAAGTCCTCCAGATGGATTATATCCAGATGGACCGATGTCGAGGATTCAAGTATGTCCTTGTAGTTGTCTGTGCTCTGTCCCGCTGGACCGAAGCATACCCAGTCCCAGATTACACTGCTCCGACCACTGCTAAGCAACTGGTTCGTGAATTCTTCCCACGATACGGCTTGCCTCGTGTCGTGTACTCAGATAACGGTCAGCCATTCTCATCTGCATTAATGAAGGAAGTTTCTCTACTGCTAGGATACCAGTGGAAATTCCATTGTGTCCGACATCCCGAAGCCGCAGGCCTGGTAGAAAGGCATAATCAGACACTGAAAATACGCCTTGCAAAGATATGTCAGGAGAAAGGGGTCGACTGGATAGTCGCAATGCCAGTGGCACTATTCTACATGAGGATGGTCGCCCACTCGAGATCAGGGCTATCCCCGTACGAAGTGGTTTTTGGCAGACCACCGAATATGTGGGGGACGCCCATTCCGAAAAAAATCACTGATGTTGATTGTAATATGTTGACAGATTACCTTGCCTCCTTGATGTCTGCACTCCAATCATGTCGTTCACAGGTTGCCGCAGCCTTCCCTGACAACACTGATGTAAAGCCACACGAGGTCCGTCCGGGGGACCTGGTACTGGTCCGAAATTTCGACAGGAAGAGTCCGCTGGAGCCCCGCTGGAAATCTCCGAAGACCGTCCTTCTCACCACGAGGACCGCCGTAAAGATTGAGGGGAGAAAGGGGTGGGTCCACACGAGTCATGTGAAAAACATTTTTGAACTGAAACCTGATCGAGACTCGTCCACCCCCACCAAAGACAGTGTTGAACCAAAGGACTTTACAGTATCCGAACGAGAAAAAACTCCCCAAGAAGAATAGAGGTCGAAACTCCGATCTAGCAAGTCAGACAGTTTAATTGTTTAAGTCCTCCCCTAGGTGAATCGGTTAAATAGTTTCTGACATGTATCCCCTAGATCGAGATAGAGAGAGACAAGCTAAAAAAGGTGCATATTGTAAATCACTCCGTAGTCACTGTATAGTGACCCTATTAATCATGTTTATTCTAAGTATTTTAGTTATTGTTGCTAGCCTTCTGCTACCTATCTACTGGCCTATTTTCAAGCGTGAACAATCTGTTTATAATGTCTCTGCTGAACACACTTTTAGTGAATTACCTGCACACGAACTCTCTTACAGACTTGCGCTGCGCAACAATACATTCATTAGTATGTTACACCACTCCCATCAAACGAACAATGCTACAGACTGCTGGATATGTGGCCGACTCCCTCCCTACCAGAACTACAAGGGAGCTCTGCCCCTCTTTCCGTACCCGTTCACTCACAATGGCTCCTGTGGGGCATGGTTTAAAATAATTAATTCCCTAGATCCTGATATTGCTGTTTTCGATGGGGGCTGGGTTTGGGGAAACTTGAACTTAGTCCTGCTCGATGTCTGTTACCCTGATAAGGAGGGACTCCCCACTCGAAGAGGAACTGATCTAGAAAATGAAGTATATGGATTAGGTAACTACACAATTAGCCTTATGATCCTTACTGTTGAATCCGAAGCTGCACCAGTTCTGCCCCATATGCTAGTATTACCAGTCACTGGTGAGTTATGTGTCCGAAAGAAAGGGTCAGTACACTTAGGTCATAGTAAATGCACTACGGTGGTCGAATTCAGTGATCATGGTAAATCATCCTTTAAAGCTATCAATCATTCATATTTTGTTTGTGGTCATACCGCATACATACGTTTGCCTCCAGATTGGGATGGTACCTGTTATATTGCATTCCTTCTGCCACCTGTTTTTCTAGCTCCCCCTGATTACCATAGAAATACAAATCTTGTAAAGAATAGACCCAGAAGAGATGTCCCACTTGTCGACTACACCGAAACAGCATGGGAACAGTACACTGATTTTAATAAAGGATTCTTTTTCTTTTTAGGACCTGTCCAAAACAGTAAATTAATACGTAGATTAACTAGAACACTTGAAGTTGTAGTACATGAAACTGCCTCCGCTTTAGGTAACTTAACAGAGGAGCAATCTGCTATGCGGGTTGTTGTTCTTCAAAATCGTCTTGTTATTGACGTCATCTTGGCAGATAGAGGTGGAGCCTGTAAGGTCATCGGGTCAAGTTGCTGCGTTTTCATCCCACAAAATGCGCCATCTGTTTATCAAGCTATTACCCGTCTGCATAAAATTGCAAATCAGATACATCAGAATCCAGGCACCTGGACTTGGTCCGGTTGGTTCTGGACAACGTTAACTGCTTGGGGATGGAAGATCCTATCCTTCCTAGGTTTTGGCCTTGTCATAGTATTCAGCTGCTGCCTGTGCCTACAGTGTGGGCCGGCGATATGTGGACTGTGTGCCACATCGTGCATTGAACATTCCAGTTTCCTCTCAAACCGTCAAAGAAAGAAAGATGAGCAAATGATGTTGCAAGAACAAACTGATCAAATTATGATGATTAATATATCATGAAGGGTCCGTAGGGAACAAGGAGGGAATGAGGAAATATAAATTTTATGGTCAAGATGTGTTCCCTAGCGCGCACCCCACCGTCTCCATGTACGAATTAAGGTGCATGTAACTTCCCTCCTGTACCAGCTATGAAGACGCAAATACATTTGCGTCCAACGTTAACATGTCCTCTTTCAGACCCACCCTGAATGGGTTGAATGGTCCGTTCCTAAGTATGCTATGCCAACGTCTTTTTGTAGTGTACTTCTACGTTTTTCAGCTCTAGCTGAGTAGGCCCTGAATTTCTGCCACCGGGCCTCTTTCCTGGCTTCTGACTCCAAGGGGCCTCTGCCCAGGCTGCCTCTGTACCCGTGAACTCTGACTTACTTTCTGCGCGGCCCCTCGCGCTCAGCCTGCTGCCTGCCAAGATTGACTATAACCTTCGAGTTATCTGTTCCGCTCCTCGAAAATACATTCCTTCCTACTAGCTTCAGTAAACATCCTCCCAGCTGCAGAGCCAGAGGGCCGACCTGTCTCAGTGCAAGTAATTCATAGCTCCTGTTACCATGCTTCCATGGAAGGCCCCGTGCCCCACGCTTTCTCATACAGACACTTAGGCGCTTATACACGCATCCACAGTTAGCATAAGAATAGCTTCTGCCCTAGAGACCTTTCCGCTCAGATAATATGGTTCCTAAACATCAGATATCAGATATGATAGACGTACAAGTTGATCTGACATGCCAGACTTCTGTCTCTTTCCGTCAGTGTAAATGTCAAGTCCCCTGCACCCCTCCAATCACACGTCATGCAGCTGCGCGCGCATCCAAGCTTCCGATTTCTGCTGACATTGCCACATTTCTGCTTAGTGCCACCCACCCGTGACACCTATCAGTGACGTTTCTAGCACACACCTCTAGTTCACGCCTCTTGATTACGTACTAGTACCACGTGTACACTGTTATCTTGTCTTCTCTCAGCTGTTACGCCTCCTGCACTGTTGCTTATGGCATGAATTAAGTATATAAGCTATGTACTGTTAATAAAATGTAGCGCTCTATCCCTTCTGACACCCCTGTGGTGGTCAGAACCCGATATCCTGGTCATGACCATTCCTTTTTAAGGAATAAAACCCCTAAGAAACTCTAACACCACGGACTCTGTCTTTTTTCTTCCGATCTGAGTTATTATTGATTAAGTACTTGCCTGTATAGAAATTAAGAGAGTAAATTAATTATTTACATCATTTACTCCCCTCAGAACCCAGGGTTAACCCTACTAAACCCTTGGGAGGTGCACTACCACTGCTGACTGTACTAGGGGGCACAGGTGCCTTAGGGGCTGCAGTGGCAGGAGTCTGCCCTCCTCCTTTCTTGGTGCACTCACTAAACCAGTGAGTTTTACTTTTACAGTATTGGCACCACCTTTTAGATTGGCCTTCTTTCTTCTTTTGGGGAGCCTGACCCCCACCCTCTTTGGGTTGTTGGGGACCTGTCGAAGACTTCTGGTCATTTTGTTCCCCCTTAGAATCTTTACCCTTCTGGTCTGCTTTCTTCTGACCACCTTGATTCTGGCCCTGGTTCTGTTTAACTCTTGTTCTAACCCATCTGTCTGCCTTCTTTCCCAATTCTTGGGGAGAGGTCAGATCTGAGTCAACAAGATGCTGATGCAACAACTGGTTCTGACAATTGTTTAAAATTTGTTCTCTCATCATCAAATTGTACAATCCTTTATAATCAGTAACCTTACTGCCCAGCAACCAGCCCTCAAAAGCCTTAGTGGCACAATCTACAAAGTCAGACCAATCTTGAGACTGAGTTTTCTGGGTATCCCTGAACAGCACCCTGTACTGCTCAGTGGTTAGGCCAAACCCATCAACCAGTGTATTTTTCAAGACTTGGTAATTGTTAGCATCCTCCACTCTTGTAGTGAGGAGCTTATCTCTACCTTTACCTTCAAAGGAGAGCCACAAGATAGCTGCCCACTGACTTTGGGGAACACCCTGCACAGTGCAGGCCCTCTCCAAAGCAGTAATCCATTTGTGGATGTCATCCCCTTGTTTAAAGGGGGGCACTATCTTACCCAGGTGTTTTGTATCAAAACTCCTTTCCCTATTGCTAGGTACAATGCTGCCACCAGTGGGGACTACCCCACTTAACTGTTGCTCTCTAGCAAAGGCAAGCCTCTCTTTGGCCAAGGCAAGTTCTTCCCTTTCAATCCTCAGATTGACTGCCCTTTCTTTAGCTTCATACACTCTCCTCTGAGGGGAAGTCATCCCTCTGTGAGAAGAGCTTTGAGAGCCATTGGTTTGAATAGATCTGCCAGAGCCTCTGGATAGAGATCTGGCTCGTCCATTCCCAATGTTAAGCTGACCTGAGAGTGGGCCCAGGGGTCCCCCAGTACCAAGCTCATGTCTGCTTAAGTTGGATCTGGTTAGTCTACTGACTTCTACCTGTCCCTTATCTGCCTCATCCCCAGAGGGATCCTCATCCTCCTCCCCCTCTTCAGTCTCAGCTGAGAGATGGATTAGGTCAGGGTCTCCTCTGGTTCCCTCAAGGGGAGGCATGCTTCCATCTGGATTAGAAGAGCTAAGAAGTTTCTCAGCTTTTCTGGCATCATAAGTCTCTAAGAGACCAATCAGAAAGGAAGTTGTGGGGTTAGACCCCTGCTTAATCTTCCTAGAGGTACACACCTGTCGTAATTCATGGAAGCTAAGCACAGTATATCTGGAAGGGAGGACCTGTGGAGGGTCCACTGACACAAGGGGAGACTCAGAGTTTCCTCCTTTGTCTGACATACTGTTTCTAGTGTGGTGTAAGTGATGCACCTACCTACACTATGTGTTTGCCTACTGATCCCTTGCTAAGAGTTGCAGCCAAGGTGTGCTAAGCCTTGAGGAGCTACAACAGCTGGTTCAGTAGAACTCAGAGTATTCTAAGCTAAGTTATATGTACCTAACAGTACTTATGTGATCTTTCAACAAGATATTCTTAGGATACGTGTGGTAAAACAACAGCAAGCTCAAATCCCACCGCTGCCACCAATGTGAGAAGGTGGCCTGATATGCAGTGCTCACTATTCTAGTGAACACTATGTATCAGTCCAGCAACCCTTATTGATGATTGGTTGTAAGTCAACCTTATAGACCAGCTATCCTAGTAGCGTGGATACGAGCAGTCTAAGGCTAAAGACTCGAGAGGGCGTGTTAAGCCAGCTGTTTACCACACATATACCCCTTGAACACCAAGTGAAAGAACACCACACAAGTGTTATGAAAATAAACCAGTTATTTATTAAGATTCACAACAGCCCTGTACTCTTTATGAGGACAGGGTACTAAGCACAAAACAAAACTCTTACGAAAATACTTAAGTTAGCACAGTATATACAAATGCCCGAGGGGCACGGAAAACCATATACTCTGAAAGTGGAATGCGAAATTACTAGCAGTTAAGTACAGTACTAATAGGCTTAGGAATCGCTAGGACTTGACTACAGAACCTTCAGATTACTTATAGGAGGCCTAGGGGACTCGGGTGCAGAGTGTGCACTCTCACGCGTGATGCGGGACAAAGTCTATGGTAGCTAGTAATGACAAAGTTAGTGTTCTCGGGCGAACCCGACCTGGTGGGAGGAAAACAAAAGTGGATTCTGACCCTTGGATAGTGAGGCTATGCTGGGGCACCGAAATGCAGAAGTTACCTAGCCCAGGGGCTGCAGCTGCATAGGTCTCAAAAGACGTCGGGAATCCTCGTAGACGGACCAGGAGCCTGGAAGAAAGAAGTTGCTGGCAGGCGACCAGTGAAGAAAGTTCGATGGATCCAAGCCTGGATCGAAGGAAGATGACACCTGAAAGCAGAGGGGACCAAGTTCGTGACTACTAGCCAGTAGTCAGGGGCACCAGGAGGGCACCGGATGGTAGTCACCTCGACTAGGTGAGTGGGTGACGCTGTGCTCGCAGATCTCACGGACCAGGAGGCGTTGTCGGCGACCAGGATGGAGGAGCGAGCTGTCCCACGAAGATTGAAGCTGTCGGCGTCGCTGGACCCATGTTTGGGCAACAAAGCCTTGGCAAATTCAAGCCCACGCGGTGGACTCAAAATGGCGTCTGGAGTGGACCAGGAGGGTCCGGGGTGCTTCTCTATTGCAAGGAAGCAAGGGCCAGTCTGGAGCAACCAGACCAGCAGCAGTGATGTCGTCGGGCGTCGTGAAGAAGGCCACAAGCCAGCCGGCTAGTAGCTACACAGCGCGGTGAGCACACAAAAGCAGAAGGGCCCCACGCAGATCGTGGAGATGCTGGAGGGCTGATCTTCGGTGCTGGAGCTGCTCAGGGTTGGGGCTTCTCGGACCCCAAAGCACTCACCAGTGGAGCACACGGTGGGCTTGTTACAAAGGAGTCGTGCAGTCTTGGCGATCGTCGGTCCCTCGAGGTCTCGTCGCACTCACAGTTCTCAGCTTTGCTGTAGAGGTGAGTAGAGGTCAGAGGTGCCAGGGAAGCCGGGTCTCGTCGAGCTGGGTCGTCGGATTCGTGAAGAAGGACTTGCAGCAGACCGCAGTGTTCTTAGGATGGTGCCCGTTTGATGCAGGGTGACTACTCCTTAGCCACAAGGGAGAATCTTGAAGAAGGAAATCTTGATGCCTTTCGTAGAAAGTCGAGTCTTGATTCCAAAGATGATCCAATTTGAACAGGGGGCCCGCTCCCATCTTTAAACTAAAAAAGGGGGCTGACCCGGTGACTAGGTCCTGCCTATGGGTGGGACTAGGAGGGGGGTGGTTACACCCCTCTGCCATGCCGGACTTCCCCAGGCCAGGGGCTGGTGTGCCCCTGGAACTGGTTCAGACTGGCCTATGCGTAGTGAGCACCGGGGTGCCACTCAGCAGTCACCTTCCTGAAAAGCCCTGCCTACCCAGGATACACAAAACCATGTCTGGGACGGTGCTAGCACCGCCCCTGACAGGAAACCCTTTGTCCAGGCTCCCCTCGCTGGAAGGACTCCCAGCTACAGGGGGTCAGACTCGTGTCTGTGGTGGCAGCATCCATTTTGTGGAGCTGAGGCTTCAGTTAACTTTAACCGGGGTTCACAGTTACATACATGTCGTGTCCCTCTAGAAGGGTGGAATGCTAACCCCGTCACCAGAATTGGCAAGGGGTTAGTATTCCAATTCGTATGACACCTTACTCGACATGTTTTGATAAAGCAATACCAAAGATAGCATTTAACCGCGAGGATTATAATGCACTTAAGAGTATATGGTATGCGTTATCATGGAACAGCTATTAGGACTTGGTTCCGCAAGCTGCAAACAGGCTCAGCTCATGCCAGAGCACCATCTCACACGATTCCAAGCACTCTGCCTTCAGGATTGTTAAGGCCTGCCATAGGAGTGACTGATAGGAATCTGTGTGTCCATTTTAGGGTTAGATATAGGTATACTATATCTACAGCAAAGGGTGATTACACGACTTTGCCCCAGCTGTCATGCAGCCAGTTGTGTCAAATTTAGGAGGCCAGACAGGGGTGGCATAATACATGCTGCAGCCCCTGGCAGCCCTGGGTACACCTATGCCCTGAGTTACAGGGTCTGATAAGGTGGCCCAGTACCAATTGGTAAATGCACCTAGGGTACATGTTGTAATTTAGAGAGAGAACAGCCAGGCTGTGGGTCTGATTGGCAGGCCCACAGCCAGAGAAAGTCGTAAACCAGTGAAACAAAAGCAAAAAATCTGGGTGATCATAGGATTGCAGACCCTACTCTCCTACACCATATATCACTTAAAACCTATAAGTCATCCCTAGGGCAGGCTCTTAAGTCCCAATGGCAGGGTGTATGGTTATAAGTGTGAGGGTACCCCTGCATGAGCAAGAAACCCCTACAAACCCCGGAGTAGATTCTCCAGGCTTTGTAAGTGCGGTCAGCCATTTTAATACATATAGTGGATATCAATCATTACGAGATGCTTAACTAAATGGCATGGCACCACACCAGGTCATGTTTAGTGTCAGACATGTTGGAATCATGCCACAACACCGATTCCAGTGTTTGAAGTATGATCTCATACACTGGGGGGCTCCCATGGGGTAGCGCCCTGTACACCCTGTAACAGTCTTTCAAGGTCTGACAGCAAGCTATTGATGCTGCCGACCATAGACATGATTTTGCCCTCCTGCTGCTGAGCCACGCTCGAGCAGGGAAAGGTAGAACAATAGGCTTCCTGTCACAGGTCAGACAGAACTTAGTGCATTGGGCTGGGGGAGCTTACCAGTACCATCGGACTGCGTTGAAGGGCACATTTAGTGCCCTCCTTACATACTCCAGTTTGAGCCAGTTCAGAGAGTCCATGGCTCCTGCTCTGGCCTGAAACTGGACAAAGGACATGGGAGTATCTCCCCCTCTGTCCAGCCCCTCCTCTGGGAGGTCACCTGAGTTGTTCCAACACTTGCCTTAAAGTTCTTAAGGGCTTACATGTGGGTGCGTCTTTAAATTCGTCGTGGGACAAGACTCAAAAAAGAAACCACATCACTCAGTTGGGACACTCGGACTTCGCTGGACTTTGCCTGGAACCAAGACTGCACCAAGGAAGACTCCTGCTGCTCCTAGTCTCGCTGTTCTGCAAGTCTTCTTCGTCGGCTGTTTCTGTGCTTCTTCCAGGTTCTTTAACAGACCTGTGGGCACCAAGGACACCCGAAGTGAACTCCAGGAGACATTCCCCTGCATCTGCAGGCACAGCAACGAAGCTGACTGGTCTGCTACTCCTGTCATCCTATGGACTTCCCAACTTCCTTGAGGCCTGACCTGTCCTCGCTGCAATTTTGAGGTCTGTATTCCTCGTTGGAACCACTGGGACCGAACCCCTGTGCACTGCGTAGACTTGCTGTTGCCAAGTCATGTTAGCTATACACTCCAGAGATCTTCAGGCTACAAGAAGCTCCAGCATCTCTTTCCTCCAAGCTCAGCATCTTCACTCCATTCTCAACGTGGGCCTTTCTTCCTGGTGAGCTCTTGCGGCTTCTGTGCCTTTGGACTGTGGGTCCTCCTAAGGATCTACTGCTGCTTTAGTGGGCTAAACTGTGCCTACTGTGACTCTCCTGCTGTTGGTGAGTCCCTTGCTGGTCCCAACGTTACTTTGTTCTCCATGTCAGTTGCGGCTATCTGAAAGAAACAGGTTAGTATTAGATTCCTTACCTTAGAATATCCCCAGGCGTCAAACTAGATCCGGAACTTTTTGCGTAGCAATACCCCTGCGCGTCGTTAGGCGTCGTCTTTGGCTCCGCGTCCGTCGTTGGCACCGTCTGCGCCGAAATGACGTTGTCGGAGTACTTAGACGCCGCCCATGCGCGCTGACGTCAGTTCTTCTTTTTTCCGCGCCAGCTAGCGCAGATCCGGAGAAGCTCTACCCCTTAGTCACTTTTTGACTAAACTTTTTTGATCATTTTTGATCCTCTTTCTAGTCGTTTTCGACTCTTCAGGTGCCGGTAGGGATGCCCGGGTTCAAACCTTGCTCGAAGTGTAGTCGACTGATGTCGAATACCAACCCCCATCGCCGGTGTCTGCAGTGTCTAGGCCTCGACCACGATGACCGTGCCTGTTCCGACTGTTGAGCCATGACGTCTAAGGCTAGGCGGGAGCGGTAAAGCAAGCGGCTCGAGCTCCGGCAGTCGGCCCCGCGCCGTTCAAGGTCCCGGTCCCACGGGAGGTCGAGGGACCGGTCACGGAGTCGGAGCCCTCGCAGCTCAGGAAGTCGGCATCGGTCTTCTGGTTCCTCCTCAGGTAACAGGCATGAGAGGTCGGAGCGGCATCATCGCTCCTCCGACCGCCCCCGATGCTCGCCCGACGCGGCCGGGGTTCCGGGTGGCACCACCCACGCGGCTCTGCCGAAATCGCAAGGGCTGCATCCTGCCCCATACCTACAGGTCCCTGAGCACGATGCGACGTGGGAGGATATTGAGCAGTACCTCATGGCCATGAGGTCGCTCTCTTCTCCACCGTCCCTGAGGGTGTCACTACCGGCGCCGACTTCGGTTGACGCCGGCCCCAGTCCTTCTGTAGCTCCTGTTCACCGTCAACACGGTCCAGTTGGGAGCCGTATGAGACGGCGATTGGTACATTCTACTTTAATGAACAGGCCCCGATTGTTGATCCTGGCTACCAGGAATTGGGTGACGAGGACTGGGAGGGGTCTGAGGACCCTCTGACACGGAGTGTCAGGACCAAGCGGACTGGACAGTGGAGCTTGGGGAAGCCAGTGGCCTGGACCTCTCTCCAGACACTGGTTTTGTCTCCCCTCCTACCGTGGCTACGGAGGATGGGGCAGCGTACAGTGTAGTGTTGATTCGGGCGGCTAATGCCTTGAACCTTAAGCTCACCTCAGAGGCCGTGAAGACTAATCTCCTCACCGAGGTCCTCAAACCGCAGGCAAGCTCTGTTGAGCCTCTGCTGCCGTTCAATGAGGCCTTATGTGACGTTCTGCTGGGCACTTGGTCCAAGCCGCCTCAGGACAGCCTGTGGACAGGAACGTGGCCAGACGCTACCGCCCGGCTCCGGGTGACCCTTGCTTCCTGTCGACCCACCCCACCCCCGAGAGCCTGGTTATCCAGGCCTCCAACTCCCAGACCGCATTCCCGTCGCCCCTCCGAACAGGGAATCCAAGTGGTTTGAGCAGTTCGGTAAGAATGTGTTCTCGTCCCTCTGCAGCTTCTGGGACTGATGGCTTCCTGCATCCTTCTGGTGCATCACGCCCGGTGGCGGATGCGGGCTCTGCAGTGGGACCTGAAGTTTTAGTGGGCCCAGCATCAGGGCAACCTGTCCGACCATGTCCCGATCTCGGATGGCACTGCGAGACAACTGCAGTGGTGGCTCACGGACCGCGATTGGGTCAACGGCAGATCCCTCTCCCTTCCCCAACCGGAGCACGTGGTTGTGACGGACGCGTCCCTCCAGGGCTGCGGAGGCCACTTGGGAGAGGCTGAGATCAGAGGCCTCTGGTCTCCGGCGGAGTCCCGGCTCCATATCAACCTTCTGGAGCTGCGGGCGATTCGTCTGGCACTGAAAGCATTCCTCCCCTCTGTTCGTGGAAGTGTAGTGCAGGTGTTCACGGACAACACCACCGCCATGTGGTACTGCAACAAACAGGGCGGTGTGGGGTCCTGGACCCTCTTTATAACAACAAAAGAGAGCCTAATGCTGTGAATTCACAAGTGACATTGTCCCTACTTTAAAGAAAACACAGTGTGGAAAGACTAAACTAACATGTGCGGTCAAAGAACTGGGAAAAGGAAGAAAAAACTATTTTCTAAAAGAACCCTCACACACCCTAGTGGTGACATGCTTCATCATGGGGTTCCCACAGGAGGGACCGAGTATCCCCCCTGTGTGCTTCAACGCCTGCAATTGCAGCGGAGCAGGTATTTCGAGAGTGTGAAGTGATATGAGTGATCAGTGGTATAGAGTGATTGATAAAAGATCACAGCTGGACCCAAACAACTTTATTAAAGGACCAGTTGTTCACATTAAAAACAGTGAGGCCACATGGTGGTTTGTATTAGAACCCCAGTGACCTGGTGTATGTGGTCCAGGATGGCTCTGCGCCTCTGGCAGTGGCTGGAACATCAGGGCGTGACCCTGGTGGTTCAACACCTGGCAGGTTCTCTGAACGCCAGGGCGGACAAACTCAGCCGAAGGTGCTCGATGGATCACGAATGGCGTCTGAACTCGGACGTGGCGCAAGGCATCGTTCTGCAATGGGGAGAGCCTTGGTTAAATCTATTCGCCACCGAAGAGAACGCGCAATGTCATCAGTTCTGCGTGTTGGAATTTCCAAGGCGGCGCTCGCTCAGCAACGCATTTCGTCGCGAGCGGTGTTGCGGTCTGTTATACGCCTTTCCGCCTATATTACTTCTGCCTAGAGTGCTGAAGAAGATCAAGCGCGACCGGGCCCAAGTCATCCTTGTGGCTCCGGACTGGGCTCGAAGATACTGGTATCCCGAGCTACTCAATATGTCAGTCGGTCCCTCGATCCATCTGCCCCTTCAGGAGGACCTTCTGTCGCAGCAGCAGGGGACGGTCCTCCACCCGAACCTGTCCAGTCTCCACCTCCATGCTTGGAGTTTGAGCGGCGACAGTTGAGGCCATTTGACTTGCCTCCTGAAGACTGTAATGTTATTCTGGCAGCCAGGCGTCCCTCCACAAAGTCGGTATACGCCTGCCGGTGGAACAGGTTTGTGGCATGGTGCTCAGCAAAGGCTGTGGATCCTCTTTCTGCCCCTCTTTCTAAGGTTCGTCTCTTCCTTCTTTCTCTTGCCCAGCAGGGCTCTGCTCTGGGCACTATCAAGGGCTACCTTTCTGCCCTTTCGGCCTTTCTATGGCTGCCTGATCAACCTTCTTTGTTCAAGTCCCCTATTGTATCTCGTTTTCTGAAGGGCATCACACACGTTTCCACCTGTTCCCTTTGTGATGCCTCATTGGGACTTGAACCTGGTTCTTTCTTTCCTGATGTGCGCTCCCTCTGAGCCACTTCATTCTTGTCCTCTCCGTCTTCTCACTTTGAAGACAACTTTCCTGGTTGCCATCACCTCGGCCAGGAGAGTGAGTGAGCTCCAGGCTCTATCTTGCAAACCTCCTTTCCTGTCTGTACATCCGGACAAAGTGGTTCTGCGTACAAAACCCTCTTTCCTGCCCAAGGTAGTCTCTGCTTTCCACATCGGGCAGTCCATCACCGTGCCCTCCTTCTTTCCGCCTCCGCATCCCTCAAAGGATGAAGAGCGGCTCCATCGTCTTGACCCAAAACGTGCGCTTTCATTATATATGGATCGCACACGCCAGTTCTGGATGGATGACCAACTCTTTGTTGGTTACGTGGGTGCGAAGAAGGGACGGGCGGTGCATAAGCGGACCATCTCTCGGTGGGTCGTCTTATGCATCAAGGCGTGCTACTCCTTGGCGAGAAAGGAGCCTCCAGTTGGGCTGAGGGCCCATTCCACTCAGGCCACGGCGGCTACTACTGCCCTGGGTCGGGGAGTCCCCCTGCAGGACATTTGCCAGGCGGCTACGTGGGCCTCACTGCACACCTTTGCGAGGCACTGCTGCCTGGACAGTCAAGTCCGGAGGGATGGCTTCTTTGGCCGTTCTGTCCTCCAGGACTTTCTGGTGTGAGTATTGGTTCGCAGACCCACCACCGGGGTTGGTATTGCTGGGGTATCTATTCTAAGGTAAGGAATCTAATACTAACCTGTTTCTTTCAGATGAACAAGTTACTTACCTTCGGTAACGATATATCTGTAAGAAACAGTAGTTAGTATTAGATTCCTTACCGCCCCACCCATCCTCCCCGTTCTGCGAACTGATACCTAGGGTTAAGGTTATCCCTTTATGGCACCAGTGTTTGTTCGATACATGGCTCTGAGTATCTGGCGCGGAAAAGCTGTGTCTAAGAACTGACGTCAGTGCGCATGGGCGGCGTCTAAGTACTCCGACGACGTCATTCCGGCGCAGACGACGCCGACGACGGACGCAGAGCCAAAGACGACGCCTAACGACGCGCAGGGGTATTGCTACGCAAAAATTTCCGGACCCAGTCTGACGCCTGGGGATATTCTAAGGTAAGGAATCTAATACTAACTACTGTTTTTTACAGATATATCGTTACCGAAGGTAAGTAACTTATTCACCAAGGCTTGTTGGTGCTCCCACCGGATACTGACCAACTAGTCTCCGACGTAGACAGCTTGTGCATGGCTCCTGGTCTTCCTCAGCATCACCTGGTCCTCACAGCTGCAGCAATAAGGTCACTGTCGACTCATCTGAACCTTCCTACATCGGTGGACATTGCTCTCCCTTGCCTCATGGTCAATCCTGAGTGGCATAGACTCTGTCCCCTCTGCTTGCAAGTTCTTTAATTCCAGAATCCACCTTTAATTCCATCGGACTTCATCTCAAGAGGCAATTTCTTCTAAGTGTTCCATTGTCGTCTACGGAGGTTTCTGACATCTCTTCACCCCTATGCACCTTGCTTCCCTGGTGTAGATAACCTGGTTCCCGGGGCATCCACGGGTGGAGTGCCTTTCTCCAACCTTCTGTCCTCCAAGGGAATTCTTCTGGTTCCTCTGGAAAGGGTCCTTCTGTAAAACTGCAACAGTGACTTCTCAATTGACTTCATTTGGTCACGCAGCTGTGTTCTGACTCTGCACACAGCCTCTGTGGGGTTGCTGGGTACTTACCTCAGATGGTTCCTTGTGTCCCCATCTCCTCTGGGTCTTCTGGTCCAAGTCCTGTCCTCCTTTGCAGTTTGACTTCCAATTTCTTAGCACATGGTTTGGTCTCCTCCTGGAGACCACTGTGTTTTGTGCTAATTACCTTATTACATTTGAAGTAATGTTGTTTATTGTGTTGATATCTCCAAGTAGGAGAGATGCCAATGTGTTTGTGAGTATTGTGTAATAAATAGAAGTATTTTTATATAAGCACAGTGTGGTTCTTTTTCATGTAACCTACACTATGAGATTAAACTTGTAAAACAAGCTGCTTAACACTCCTTCAAGATAAGCCTGAAGGCTGCTTGCCACAGCTACCAGTTTGAGAGCTTTCCATTGTTATCAAAGACCGCTAAAATCACCATAAGGGTTGCCTGGATTAGTGCAAGGTGCATCACTTAAATAAGTGTGCACTGTATACTAATGCCTGCCTCATACAGTCTTGTGCGCAACAGCTTTCGGCTACAGACCTGCATTCCGCTTGTATGTGGTGCTTGGGAAAAATACCACAACACAGGGGATTGCGGCCCCTGCTAGAAGCTTAAACAAAGACGCTCAAGGAACACTGTATAAAACTCTTGGTGGCACGTCTGTCGCGGTCCTTGGAGACTTCACGGACTCGGTCTTCTTCGTCGCATTCGGAAGTCCGTTCACAGAACTGTTCCAGGAGTCTGCGCTGATCTCAGGCACGTCACTCTGTCAACGTCTCAAGGTAAGCACAGCCGCTTGAAGTCAGGGCACACCCCGACTTCACTACGCATAGGCTTCATCTCCCACAGCTCACCCCGCTCCCCAGTTGAGCCATGTATGACTCTGCCCTGTGCCTCCCCGTCTTTCTGGGAGTAGGGGCATGAGTGGCCCAGATTAGGGAGTACTATAACTATCTAAATCTCATCTTTGGGCCCCCATCTTCCTCTGGAGCACTTCCAGGCCCCAAGGAGGTGAGTGGAGCCACACCAGTCGGACAGGGGTGGAGCCTGTTCTCCCATATAGTGAGGCCCTGTATTACATATTGTTGGATACTTGGGCTAAGCCTAATACGAAGGACCCAGTGGATCATGCTATATCTCGCAGGCACCTGCCTGCTCCTTGAGATCTAGCTTGTCTCCTCAGGCATCCTACCTCTCGCAGTCTGCTGGTACAGGCTGCATCAGCCTGTCAGAATATAGATTCTCTGCCTAATGTTCCATCAGATCTAGGAAGCAAGATTCGTGAGGCAGACAAATTTTTCCTCAACCAGTTCTGCCTTAAGGTCCATTAACATGTCTTGGGCGTTTTTCTCACACTTTGTGGGATTCCGTACAGACTGTTGCCAACACTCCAACCTAATCTTGAACAGCTGATTAGGGATGGAAAGGCGTAGCTAAGCTGATATTTAGATGTGGCATGGATGCTACCGATTTGGTAGGTCGGGTATGGCATCCTCTGGGACGCTACGACGTTGTGCCTGTTTATGGACCACAGGTTGTTGAGAAGCAGTCCAGGCTGCCTTCGTCGCTATGCCCTTTGATGGCACCCATCTCTTTGGTGCCCAGGCCGATTCGGCTTTACAGAGTTTCTGTGAAAGACAGAGTGAAACAGGGTCCCGATTTCTCTTTTTTCCAATTCTATTCCTCTTTGATTTTTTCCCCCTATACTGGGGTTGTATGAGGGATATTAATCTTTTTGTTCTTACATGGCTGGCCATGTTATGGTGGTGCCATGGTGGTATATGTTTCGCCTGTTGGTGACACCAGATGTGGTGTTCCTGCAGTTAGCTGATATTATTGTTTTAATGCTGTCTGACAGATTGTGATACAAGGATACCAATGGCAAAGGTTTTTCCCTTCCCTTTTTCCTCTGATGATGGGCTTCATGCTTAAGAGGTCATTTGTGTGAGAAGGTGGCCTGATATGCAGTGCTCACTATTCTAGTGAACACTATGTATCAGTCCAGCAACCCTTATTGATGATTGGTTGTAAGTCAACCTTATAGACCAGCTATCCTAGTAGCGTGGATACGAGCAGTCTAAGGCTAAAGACTCGAGAGGGCGTGTTAAGCCAGCTGTTTACCACACATATACCCCTTGAACACCAAGTGAAAGGACACCACACAAGTGTTATGAAAATAAACAAGTTATTTATTAAGATTCACAACAGCCCTGTACTCTTTGAGGACAGGGTACTAAGCACAAAACAAAACTCTTACGAAAATACTTAAGTTAGCACAGTATATACAAATGCCCGAGGGGCACGGAAAACCATATACTCTGAAAGTGGAACGCGAAATTACTAGCAGGTAAGTACAGTACTAATAGGCTTTGGAATCGCTAGATCTTGACTATAGAATCTTCAGATTACTTCTAGGAGACCCAGGGGACTCGGGTGCAGAGTGTGCACTCTCACGCGTGATGCGGGACAAAGTCTATGGTAGCTAGTAAAGACAAAGTTAGTGTTCTCGGGCGAACCCGACCTGGTAGGAGGAAAACGAAAGTGGATTCTGACCCTTGGATAGTGAGGCTATGCTGGGGCACCGAAATGCCGAAGTTACCTAGCCCAGGGGCTGCAGCTGCATAGGTCTCAAAAGACGTCGGGAATCCTCGTAGACGGACCAGGAGCCTGGAAGAAAGAAGTTGCTGGCAGGCGACCAGTGAAGAAAGTTCGATGGATCCAAGCCTGGATCGAAGGAAGATGACACCTGAAAGCAGAGGGGACCAAGTTCGAGACTACTAGCCAGTAGTCAGGGGGCACCAGGAGGGCACCGGATGGTAGTCACCTCGACTAGGTGAGTGGGTGACGCTGTGCTCGCAGATCTCACGGACCAGGAGGCGTTGTCGGCGACCAGGATGGAGGAGCGAGCTGTCCCACGAAGATTGAAGCTGTCGGCGTCGCTGGACCCAGGATTGGGCAACAAAGCCTTGGCAAGTTCAAGCCCACGTGGTGGACTCAAAATGGCGTCTGGAGTGGACCAGGAGGGTCCGGGGTGCTTCTCTGTTGCAAGGAAGCAAGGGCCAGTCTGGAGCAACCAGACCAGCAGCAGTGATGTCGTCGGGCGTCGTGAAGAAGGCCACAAGCCAGCCGGCTAGTAGCCACACAGCGCGGTGAGCACGCAAAAGCAGAAGGGCCCCACGCAGATCATGGAGATGCTGGAGGGCTGATCTTCGCTGCTGGAGCTGCTCAGGGTTGGGGCTTCTCGGACCCCAAAGCACTCACCAGTGGAGCACACGGTGGGCTTGTTACAAAGAAGTCGTGCAGTCTTGGCGATCGTCGGTCCCTCGAGGTCTCGTCGCACTCACAGTTCTCAGCTTTGCTGTAGAGGTGAGTAGAGGTCAGAGGTGCCAGGGAAGCCGGGTCTCGTCGAGCTGGGTCGTCGGATTCGTGAAGAAGGACTTGCAGCAGACCGCAGTGTTCTTAGGATGGTGCCTGCGGATGCAGGGTGACTACTCCTTAGCCACAAGGGAGAATCTTGAAGAAGGAAATCTTGATGCCTTTCGCAGAAAGTCGGGTCTTGATTCCAAAGATGATCTAATTTGAACAGGGGGCCCGCTCCCATCTTTATACTAAAAAAGGGGGCTGACCCGGTGACTAGGTCCTGCCTATGGGTGGGACTAGGAGGGGGGTGGTTACACCCCTCTGCCATGCCGGACTTTCCCCAGGCCAGGGGCTGGTGTGCCCCTGGAACTGGTTCTGACCGGCCTATGCGTAGTGAGCACCGGGGTGCCACTCAGCAGTCACCTTCCTGAAAAGCCCTGCCTACCCAGGATACACAAAACCATGTCTGGGACGGTGCTAGCACCGCCCCTGACAGGAAACCCTTTGTCCAGGCTCCCCTCGCTGGAAGGACTCCCAGCTGCAGGGGGTCAGACTCGTGTCTGTGGTGGCAGCATCCATTTTGTGGAGCTGAAGCTTCGTTTAACTTTAACCGGGGTTCACAGTTACATACATGTCGTGTCCCTCTAGAAGGGTGGAATGCTAACCCCGTCGCCAGAATTGGCGAGGGGTTAGTATTCCAATTCGTATGACACCTTACTCGACATGTTTTGATAAAGCAATACCAAAGATAGCATTTAACCGCGAGGATTATAATGCACTTAAGAGTATATGGTATGCAATATCATGGAACAGCTATTAGGACTTGGTTCCGCAAGCTGCAGACAGGCTCAGCTCATGCCAGAGCACCATCTCGCACGATTCCAAGCACTCTGCCTTCAGGATTGTTAAGGCCTGCCATAGGAGTGACTGATAGGAATCTGTGTGTCCATTTTAGGGTTAGATAAAGGTATACTATATCTACAGCAAAGGGTGATTACACGACTTTGCCCCAGCTGTCATGCAGCCAGTTGTGTCAAATTTAGGAGGCCAGCCAGGGGTGGCATAATACATGCTGCAGCCCCTGGCAGCCCTGGGTACACCCATGCCCTGAGTTACAGGGTCTGATAGGGTGGCCCAGTACCAATTGGAAATGCACCTAGGGTACATGGAATCCATTTTACAGAGAGAGCAGTAGGCCTGGGGTCCTGATTGACAGGGCCCCAGGTCGACTATGTCAAAAACCAGCTAAAACACAGAGCAAAAAGTTGGGGGCAACCATAGTCAGGAGATACCTTCCTACAATTTGCTTGTGATGTTTTTTTCCGATAAGGAAGTTTACCTATGTCTCATGCTTCTTTGGAAGCAGTTCGGTAAGATGGTATGCATTACTTTCGATTTTCAGTATCTCCTATAGGCACATCTTGCTTATGCCTTGTGTTTTTATACAGATAATATGCTTCTACTTTACACGTATTCTGAATTTCTACTTCAGTGCAATTTTGGGTATCTTTTGACCAAGATTTCCACAAAGACATTCTTGTTTGATCAGTCCTTCATTTGATTGCTGTCCTTATCTGATAGAGATGTCTAGCCGCAGATTCCTTAACTTAGAATATCCCCATGCTTCAGACTGGATCTGGAAAACTTTCCGCAGCAGTACCTCAGTGCGCCGGGAGGCAGCTCCGCCCTGACATCGTCCATGAACATGACATCAGTGGAGCCATATAAGCCCCTCCCGGCGCGACGTCAGTTTTTCTTCTTTTCCGCGTCCGAGCGCGGATCCTGGAAAACCAGCAGTTCCTTTGCCTAGTTTTTGGGCCTTCTCGACACCCTTGGTGTCCTGGGAACAGTGTGCAATGCCTTCCTGCTATAAAGCTTGTGAAGCCTGTGCGCGTCCGCTATCTGGCACTGACCCGCACCTTATCTGTATGTGGTGCCTCGGCGTGCACCACAACTCTATAGAGTGCAACGCCTGTCAGCAGATAAAGCCCAAGTGCCTGAGAGAGTGCTGTATGAAATTGCGGGCCGCACGGATGTCCGGTCCAGCTCCCTCACGTCGCCCCTCTTCCTCTCGGGATCAGGCTCGTTCCCGAGGTCGCTCCCGCGACCGCCATGTCGAAAACAGGTAAGCGTAAGCACAGGTGTCGCCTGCAGAGGTCTTCCTCCAATGTCCGTGCCACTGCCGCCCATTCCTCTCCGGCTGTGCCAGCTACAGGCGCACAGCAGCCACATCCTCCGTACCCTCCCTTTCCGGGAGTTGGAGCTACCCGTGCCCAAATACTCTAAGGCACTCCATGCTTGCTTTGAGTCGCCCCCTCTCCCTGGTGTGCCTTTGGGTCCCACAGAGGTAGGAGGCACTCATGCCGGGTCCTCAACGGCGGACGTTTCCCCGGCACCGGCTTTGTGCGTCGACTCCGATTCCAGAGCAGACACGACGCCAACGAGCCAGGGCCCAGTGCACAGTCCACCCAGTCAGTCAGCGCAAAGCCCTGAGCGGCTTCCTGCGCTGACGTCTGAGGCGGTGCCGGCGACGCCCAGTTCAACGCCGGGTACTACACCAGGTTCGACGCCGGGCCCGGCACCTCGTGTTTCCTCCAGACAGTTTACAATGGGTCAACGTCGGTAGGTTTTCCTGTTGAGTCCCCTGTAGAGGTCATTGAAGTCCAGGCGACTCCGACGCAGTATCGATCAACGCCGGTAGCGACATAGATTCCTCTTCCCTTGGTTGCGGTTGTTTATCCTCCTGATTCCTCGGGCGGTAATAGGCCTCCTAAGCGGCGTCAGTTGACACCGGTACTGGCGAGTACGCCTCTTTTACAACATGATGCTTCCCGAGACTCCCCAGATCATGGCCCCATTGTGCAAGTACCCAGTGTTGCCTGGCCTTCGGGTCAGTCTCCGTCTCCTCCACTCCTAATGTTTGGTGGCCGGATTAGTCTTCAACCGTCTCCTACCGACAGTTTGTTATCACCTATATGGATGGCGACTGAATCTAGTGCTGCCTTCGCGCGTGCTATTCATGGGGCGGCTGCTGTCCTCGGCTTTCAGCCTCATGTAGTGCCTCTACTTTCCGATCCTTTGATGGATCTGCTCCACTTGGAGCCAATCGAGGTAGAGCCTTTTCTGCTCTTTGCGGGTTCTTTATTTGACATCCTGTGTGGCACTTGGTTACAACCCTCTTCTGGTGAGCCTGTTGATCAGGCTATTGCTCATAGGCACCGCCCTGCTCCGGGTGATCCTCTTTGCCTGTATCTTCATACAACATCTGAGGGCCTAGTTGTTCAGTGCATTCTCAACTCTTTGGGACTCAGTTGAGAACATTCTCCCTTCTGTTCCAGAAGGACCTCGGGCAGAATTACTTCGTCTTCTGCTGCATGGCAGGGGAATGGCACAATTCCCCCCTAGGTCTTCCTTTGATGCAACTGACTCTATGGGACGGATTCTTGCTCGCGCTGTGGCTTTACGCCGCCATGCTTGGCTGCGCAACAGTTGCTTCCCAGATCATATTTGGGATGCCCTCAGAGATCTGTCTTCAATAGGGTGAATCTTTTTTACCTCCACATGGATTCGTCGGTCTCCCGTCTCTTGTCCGGGTTGCAGTGATTTTGGGGTATTATTTACGGCGCCATCCTCTGCACTGGTTCATTATAGTGCCCGGTTGGTGTTCATGGCTGCTTAGCCATCTCTATGTTCGCACAGCACAGCTTTTTGGCTGATTCTCTTGTTTTTAGTATTCTGGCTGTGTGCTTAGCCCAAGAGGACACCCCTACAGGGGATTAGCCTTTCCCTATGTGAGGTATGTGCTGGCATTGGGTTTGGCCTTTGCACGTTCCTATGGAGTTTTTTTTCTGTGGACATCTTGCTAGGAGTCACTTGTCTGAACTGGGGTGGCGGAGTGAGCTAAAGAATGATGATGGATTAAACCCAAAACAGTTGACTGAGGGCGAGTGCTTGCAATGTTCAATACTTCATCCATCATCCCCTTTGGTTATGTTTTGTTTGCCCTAAGTTGGCAGGGTACGCCCAGACGTGGGTCCCTTGCTCACTTTTCCACTGGATTCAAGCTAGCCTGGCTGATGACGGCTGATTAGCCAGAAACCGGTCCCAGGGTGTTTGTTTCCAGTCCAGGGAAAACATGGCTTGGCTGTTCGTGCTGTACTGTTCCCATGAGGCACAGGGTCAAACTGATTTGCATATGGCCATGTCTGAACTGGGGTGGCGGAGTGATCTAAAGAATGATGATGGATTAAACCCCGATCAGTTGACTGGGGGTGAGTGCTTGCAATGTTTAACAGTCCATCATCTCCTTTGGTTTTTCTTTGGATTGTACGGTTTGACATCTATTCACATTTTTCCCACCGTCCCGCTCCCCCGCCGCTCCCTCCCCTCCTTTGCCTTGTGTTTTTTGATACCCCTGCGGCCTTTTGTTTCAGATCTATTGGCTCTGTACATTTATGGGTCTTTTATTGGGGTTTCGACGTCTCTTTCTGGTGACGTCTTGTGGTGAGCTATCCTTAATTTTTGTATTCCGGACTAATTTTCCGTCTCGGTTTTACTTCCTGGATGCGGACTTTCTGTCCTCTGCCAGACTGGGGTGGCGGAGTGAGCTAAAGAATGATGAGGGATTAAACCCAGATCAGTTGACTGGGGGTGAGTGCTTGCAATGTTTAACAGTCCATCATCTCCTTTGGTTTTGCTTTGGATTGTACGGTGTGACATCTATTCACATTTTTCCCACCGTCCCGCTCCCCACCTCCCTCCCCTCCCTTGCCTTGTGTTTTTTGATACCCCTCCAGCCTTTTGTTTCAGATCTATTGGCTCTGTACATTCATGGGTCTTTTATTGGGGTTGCGACGTCTCTTTCTGGTGACGTCTTGTGGTGAACTATCCTTAATTCTTGTGTTCCGGACTTATTCTCCTTCTCGATTTTACTTCCTGGATGCGGACTTTCTGTCATCTGCCGTACTGTTTTTCCACATCCTTGTCTCCCTTAACGTTGACTTAGCCTTCGCTCTTGCGGGGTTGCTTTCAGAACGCTGCTCTGTCTCGCCTGTCAATTTCTTTCAAATTTTTCATCATTTTTGCACACTGTTCCCATATTCTCACAGTTTTATGGTGGTGGCTCCGCATTTTGACGCGGAAAAGTTTCTCCAACGAAAACTGACGTCAGCACGCGGGGAGGGGCATATATGGCTCCGCTGACGTCATGTCCGTGGACGATGTCAGGGCGGAGCTGGGCGGCGCCGCCTCCCGGTGCAGAGGTGCTGCTGCGGAAAGTTTTCCGGATCCAGTGTGACGCCTGGGGAATTTTTAAGTTAAGGAATCTGTGGCTAGACTATGGGACATATGTATCATAGTTCCGTTTTGCGATTCCTAAATAGCGATTTTTAAGGAATCGCTATTTAGGAATCGCAAAATGGTATTTATGAAGAAAATCGCTTTTAATTAGCGATTCCTTATTCTTCCTAATTGCGAATTCGCATTTTGCGAATTCGCAATTAAGGAATAATTTCCAATACATTCCTATGGGCCAGGAGGCCCATAGGAATGAATTCCAAATAATTCTCAAATTGGGAATTTGCAATTTGCTAATCGCAATTTGAGAATTATTGCAAGGGTGCAGGGGTGTCTCAAGGACACCCTGCTACACCCCTGTAATTTACATGTGTGTGCATATGGCGCACATACATGCCCTATGGGCATGTATGTACGTCACATACCACAATCAAAAATACAAATTAGTGTATTTTGAACAGAAATCGCAATTTACCACCAACTGGAAGTTGGTGGTAAATTGCGATTCCTTAAGCTGAATTCGCAACAGTAAAATGCTTCATACATAGCATTTAAGGAATCGCAAAATTGCGATTCCTTAAATGCTATGGCAAATTAAGGAATCGCAAGTATTTGCGATTCCTTAAGATGCGATTGTTTGATACATTTCAATTCATGCTAATTAGCCTTTTGCGATTCGCAAAGGCCGAAATTCGGCGAATTTCGGCCTTTGCGAATTAAAAAAGGCTTGATACATATGGCCCTATGTCTCTACCAGATATATCATTACCGAAGGTGAGTAACTCGTCCTTCAGTAGTTTTGGCAGGATTCACTTTGCTTTGCATTTAAGGGATGCACAGATTGATATTGCATTAAGTGGTTTTTGCAAAGTTCATGCTACCCTATAAGGGGGTTATGCCAACTTTATCACGTTGTTTGTTCCTTGCCTGCGCATGGTGTTTTATCCCTGGAGATGTATTTCTCTTTCTTGGAGACGTTACATATGGCAGGTGTAAGGGCTCTATTTTGTATTTTTCCAAATTATTGTATTACTAACACTTAGCTCTATTTATTGAGGTTCTAGGGCCTATTTTCATTCTTGGAACATGGTTGTTCCGTGACCACTGCTTGTTGTGGTTTCTGGAATGTTGTGTCAGAATATATTTTACCCTTGGGAGTTGACTTTTACGGTCATGTCCAGCATTTTGTGGGAGAATTTCTTCTTTCCTTAAAGAGAATGTTCACCTTTATGGTTCTTCTTTTCCTTAAGAACAGTCTGAGTTTTCCTTTCCTTATACGTTGATGTGCTGGTGTAGTTGCACTTTTCCTATCGAGAGGGTAGATGTCCTCTATTTCCTTGGAGACATTTTCTTTAAATAATGAGCAATTGCTCTGTTTAGGACGAGCCTGACAGCGCATTTTAAAACATGCAGTAATTACTAAAAGGGCTTTAATCTAGGCTGCTACTTACCATAGGCTGAGTCGAGCGTCTCTCTTTGTTGCTGTCTCCTGGTTAGTTCTCACACCCGATAGATCACTTCCGTTTGTAGTTCAGCAGCACCGCTCAGATTATTTTCCTTAATTACTGGACATCCGCTTTTTTACAGGTAGTATTTGTTTGTTTCTTTTTTATTTAATTTAAATGCGTGCACGGGAGGAGATTAAGTGAAATGCTAAGAATTACATATCACTGGATGTTAAGCAGATGCTGAGGCTCGACCGCGGACCTCAGTTTAGGAGTCGTCAGCTCTGACAACAGCACCACAGCCTCTCTATCTTTGGTTTGAGAATAGCATGCTGATGAGTAACTGCTTTTGGTCTGAACACAAATAAAGTCTCTTTTCTAAAGCTCACCTTGGTCACTTTGTTTCACAGGCTCCTGCTGCTGCTCCAATGCTTGTCAAAAACAACAAGGGCGCCCAAACGAGTCAGCATAGGACCTCGGGGAACATATTTCTCAAGCAACAGTGGTCCCATGCATAAATGAGTTCAAGGAAAAATAAATATAGACACAATGGACCTATATTAAGTAAGGTGATTTGTCCAGCCGGACAGAGATCACAAATCTTTACTATCGCATAAAGCAATCAAAGTAATACCTTACATTCAAAAGAGTGAGACACAAGCCTGTGCGCTCACGCTTACAAATTGGCAAAGTGATAGGGTAGTAAAGAGACAGAGAGGGGAGATTTTAGGCAAAGAGTGAACGATTTCTGAAAATTAGAAAATGACAGAAATTCAATTACACCATTATACGCATATCACATTTGGTATACATTTAAATATATGGTGTTTCAACAAGTCGACGGCGTTTCGATCCCTTTAACATGATTCATGGGATCATCATCAGGACAAGAATTATGCCTAAAGAGTTTTGGACACAATAGCCTGATAAAAGACTCAAGCAGTCTCGTGAGGCCAGATAAAGGAGGTATTGCACGGCATCAACCACAGTGGGTTGCCGTGTAGTCGGTGCCAGGGTAGGGCTGATGGTGGGCGTGTCACAAAGATCAGGACGATACCGTTAAAACGTGGCAGATAATAACTCGGCCCGCATTGGGGGTATAGTTTACTGGCGCGTCAGCACTTCTGGGCAGCAGGGAGATTCCCTGTAAAGATCAAAGTGGTCCGTATTGTATCCCGCAATGGGGAATGAATCATCCGCCAAAATTAGGCGCGGTCCCACGAGCCGGCAATGGAGGCTTCGTGTATGTACCCTGGCAGTGGCCACTGCTAATTTTGGCGGATGATTCATTTCCCATTGCGGGATACAATACTGACCACTTTGATCTTTACGGGGGAATCTCCCTGCTTTATCTGGCCTCACGAGACTGCTTGAGTCTTTCATCAGGCTATTGTATCCAAAACTCTTTAGGCATAATTCTTGTCCTGATGATGTTCCAATGAATCATGTTAAAGGGATCGAAACGCCGTCGACTTGTTGAAACACCATATATTTAAATGTATACCAAATGTGATATGCGTATAATGGTGTAATTGAATTTCTGTCATTTTCTCATTTTCAGAAATCGTTCACTCTTTGCCTAAAATCTCCCCTCTCTGTCTCTTTACTACCCTATCACTTTGCTAATTTGTAAGCGTGAGGGCACAGGCTTGTGTCTCACTCTTTTGAATGTAAGGTATTACTTTGATAGCTTTATTTGATAGTAAAGTTTGCTGCTCCAATGCTAGCCGAGGAGGAATGAGTTGGGGGTGTGGGGTGGAGCTGGGAGCCATTACGGGGTTTCATCACACCCCCTCCAGTTTCCTTTTATTTTCCCTCTTCCTTACATTTTTTACTCTTGCCTCATATTTTTGCAGCTGCAGGTTGGTAGAGCTAGCTCTTGTGGTTTAGGGAAAGAACAGTCTGGCGGGGCCTTAATATTTCACAAACATCGGACTCTCTGATGTGGTGATGCTGATCACATAATTCAGCTTCAAGACTCACTTCCACTTATTTTTCAAAAGAAGGCGCAAGTCCAACTGAGAAAAGCCTGGTGAGAGATTGCAATTATTGGTTTATTTCTTTGTTTTTTTCCCTGTTATTCTTTCTTTGCTCAAGCAGCTCTCTTCTGACTTCTAGTTTGCTTCAGGAGAAGGTGTTCTGCTGTTTGGGTTCAGATATTTCTTGTGCTCGAATTATTGTCCCCTTGCGGAGACAACACTTGCATTTTAAAGTATTTTTCTCCTAACAAAAGGCAAGGCGATAGCTGTGAGAACTGGATTTGGACAACAGTGCAAGTCTAGTCTGGTCCCAGACAGTGCCATGTCGAGTTTCATGGTATGCTTTTTAATTTCTTTGCCTCAGATGGGATTTTCAATTGTTGTGTGGGTGTGTTTTTTAAATCTAATTTGGTCCTACACGTGTGTGACACCCTTAAAGATGCATCTTTAGGCGTGTGAGGTTCGAAAAGTGCTTCTTCAAGTTTGTGATATCCCAACTGTTTTTTCAGGTGCGTTATGTTATCTTAGGTGTTTCATGGGTTTGATGTCTACTAGAGGTACTGAGTCAGATGCAACATCTCATTTGAGATGGCACTTCAGGATTGTGATGTTATCTGAAGTATTTATGTGGATATGTAGCCTGTGAGGTTCTTAGGTCTGCAAGTTCCTCAGAGATGCCTCTTCAAGTATGTTGATGTACTCGTAGATGCCTCTGAGGCATGTGAAGTTATTTAGATTGTCATCATGCTTGTGAATGCCTCCGAGAGCGTTTGTTATATGTGCTGTCTTACATGATTGCTTATCAGTTGTGATATCGGAGGTTGTTGTTCAAGCTTTCAGTGTTTTAAGATGGGGTGATTCTGGTGGTAAGTATTTTCTATATTTATTTAATGCATTTTTATAAAGCGCAGACTTTACCCAAAGGTGTCAGAGCACTGTACAATAGAACCAGTTACGTTACATGCGAGAACTGTTGCAGGAATAGAACAAACAAAAATAGCATGCCATAGACTCGAAGCAACACAGGCAAAAGGCACACAATCTCAAGCACAGCATGAACAGACTGTACAAGCAAAAGTAAGAATAAATATGACAAATTTTACAATGACTAATGAACTTCCTGGCGAACAATAGCAGGCCATAGAATCAAAACAACGCAGGCAAAAGGAACACAATTTCAAACGCAGCAAGCACAGGATGTACAAGCAAAAATATCGACATATGTGACAAATTTACAATGACTAAAGAATTTCCTGGCGGGGTCTGAGAAGGAGGGAATTAGTTCTGAAAGTGTCTTTGGAATAAAAGAGATTTGAGGTCTGCTTTGAAGATCTGGATGGAGGTGATGGTACGAAGCGAAGGAGGAAGCGAGTTCCAGGTTCTCACCGCATTACCTGAGAATGATTGTGCCAACAATTTTTCTCTTTTGAAGGAGGGGGGGTTCAAGAAGGAACTTTTCCGCATTCAGAGAAGGTCTTGAGCCTCCTGACAGTTTGAGTTTATTCACCAGATAGCGAGGGGAGGAAGAGTGCAAAGCTTTGTGGGTGATGCACGATGTTTTGTAGATAGCTCTAGCCTCGATGGGAAGCCATCGGAGAGAAGACAGGATAGGAGTGATGTGGTCACTTCGTTTGGACCCTGAAATGAAGCGAGCTGCTGAATAGAGGACGAATTTGAGGGGGGAGAGGTGAGATTTGGGAAGGCCAGTCAGAAGAGAATTACAATAGTCAAGTCTAGAGAGAACTAGCGATTGGACCAAGGTTTTTAGGTCATTCTCCGGGAAGAACCGATGAATCCCCCATAAAAGTCGTAGTTGATAATGTGTGCTCTTGGCTATGGAGTTAATGTGTGAGATTCGGTTGAGTCTTTTGTCAAGTATGACACCTAAGGATTTAGCGCAGTCCACAATGATGGGTTTACTGTTGAGTAGATTTGAGTGATCCATCCAGGCTTGAACAGGAGGCGGAGCGAGAGAGCTAGATATAAGGAGGAATTTCGTTTTGGAGGGATTAAGAATGAGTTGGTGAACTAGCATCCAGTTGTGAATAGTGTTGAGAGTAGAGCTGAGTAGTGAGAGATCATGAGGGGAAGACACCTTGAGGTAGATTTGGGTGTCAACCGCATTGAGATGGTAGAGGATTCCAGATTTGCTTAGAAGGTTCCCTAATGGTTCCAGATAGAGATTGAACAGAGTGGGAGCAAGGATAGAACCTTGAGGGACGCCTTGACCAACCACCAGTGGAGACGAGAGACTATTTGCAATCTTAAACATTTGGGATCTGTCTGAGAGGAAAGAGGCCAGCCATTTGAGTACTGTGCCTTCTGATAGATACATCTGCCGTGTGGATTCCTCACCTTGTGAATATCCCCCTTGCGCCAGCAACATTCGGAAATTCTTTTCGTAGCTTCGCGCCGACGTGGACTTGGACGTCATAGAGGCATGGCATCGCTCGCGACGCCGCTGACGTCACCGACGCCTATAATAGGCCCACGCCGGCGTGATGTCATCAGTTCCCTTTATTCCGCGCCGTCGACGCTAACGGTTTTCTAGGGATCGTCCGTAGCTTTCTCTGTAACTTTGTTACTTTTCATTGTTAGTATTCCTGTATCTTCTCTTTCAACATGTCGTCGAAGAAGACGGGTTTTAAGGCCTGTGGGGAATGCGGAAAGGCTATGTCCATTACGGACCCGCATGAATGCTGTTTGTGGTGTCTTAGCTCCGACCACGACGTCGAAGACTGCAGTTCCTGCAGGAAGATGACTCCTAAGGCCCTCCGGGAGAGAGAAGCTAAGCTTATTGTTGCAAAGCTTAAAGGAAGTAAGGAGAAGAAGAAATCGAGATCGCAGACTCGACGCTCGAGGTCAAGATCTCACTCGAGGTCGCGTTCGGATTCGTCCTCGGCCCATGCTTCGAGGTCTTCAAAAAAGAAGCATAGGAAAAGATCGCATGATTCCCGACATCGTTCAAAGAAAGACTCGGGTTCTAAGCCGAAGTCGCAGGTGAAGCTGGTAGAGAAAGAAGTGGTGTCTTCAGCTTCGGAAGAGCATGACGCCGGAGGTGCGGCGTCACATGCGAATTCACCTGGTTCGCCGAAGCAGACAGCGGTTCCATCTCCGGATCCAGCACGTTCTCCGGATCGGGAGGATGAAGGTGAGGAGGAGATAGTTGGAGGGGGTGAGGCTCCGTTGCCCGAAGATCTGTCGACTCCGGTGCACCAGCCTGAAGAGGAGGTCGACGTTGTATCGACTCCGCGCCCTCGAGATCCACCTGAGGGTTCGTTTCCAACCTTCCCGGCTCCAGGTCAGGATCTGTCGCATTTTCTAAATGCGATGTATGGTATCTACTCCAGGGCTATGTACCCCTCTGGGATGCCTGTTGGTCCCACATGGCATTTGGACTGGGTGTCCCCAAACCTATGCCCCTGCGCCCTTTATGCCGGCTCCGGCGCCGCATTGGCATCTTCCGACACCGGCAAGGCCTTGTGGAGAAGTGTGGCTCACTGGTTAGAGGAGGCAGACCTGGAAGCAGAGGTCAGCCCGGGACCAGGGTTCAATTCCCGGCTCGGCGGGGCCTTGAGTCCTAAAAATGTCCGTGGACTCGACAATTCTCGCTCCGGTGCCTACTCGATTCACGGGTTCACACTCTACGACTCTGGGCAATAGCTTGCTTAATCTCCACAAGGGAATACCAGGACGGGTTCCCTAAGCAAGCGCTTAGAAACCGCTCAGTGATTTGCGCTATATAAATTCCTGTACATTTACATTTTACATTTCTTCGTCTCCGAAGCCATCGACGCCGAAGTCGTCGACTCCGAATCCTTCGACGCCGGTTCCATCATCTCTGATGCCGAATCCAGATCGACGTCGTGGAAGTCTTCCTCGCCCGGCGTCGGGCTCGGCGCCGGCTCCGACTTCGGTGGAGTCGACAGTGGATCTGACGGCTTCGAGGGTGAAGCACAGGTCGAGGCATGAAGCCCAGAGGCTGATGGAAGAAGAGAGCTACTGTGAGGAGTATTTGGAGTAGGGTGAGCTACAGGATCCTGATGATCCTTATGAGGATCTTTTGGTGGCCAGTGGTCTTGAACTGTCCCCTGAGTGGGATTTGGTTTCAGTATCAGACGAACCCTCTAAAGAAGTGGCTCCTTACCATGTTGTAATTAAAAAAGCAGCAAATTTGTTGAACATTGCTTTACCTACTGCTGAGTTCAAGTCAAATCTACTCACGGAGGTTCTTCACTCTCCTTCAACGGTGACTGAACCATTGCTGCCCTTTAATGATGCCCTAAGAAATCCTATTTTAGAGGTTTGGAAGAAACCTTTATCAACTCCAGCTGTGTCTAGAGCTGTTGCCAGGAGGTACAGGACTGCTCCGGATGACCCAGAATTTTTATCTACTCACCCTCATCCTGGGAGTTTGGTGGTTCCAGACGATCATCAGGGGCTTTTCCTCAAGTTCCGGCAGAAAAGGAGTCGAGAATTCAGGATCAGGCTGCTAAAAAGATTTTCTCCTCTGCTAGTATAGCGCTTAAGTCCAAAAATGCGACCTGCCTGATGGGTCGTTATGTTCACGCCCTTATGGATACTGTTAAACAGTTGGTACCCAAATTACCTGAGGAGGATAGAAAAGACTTCCAGGAAGTTATCTCTGATACTCAGGCTGCAGCAAGGCAGGTGATTCAGAGTGGGTTAGACACGAGGAACTCTGTGGCGAGGATCATGGGCTCTTTTGTAGCTACGAGGAGAGCTGCATGGCTGAAGTCTAGTGAGTTTTCTACAGATGTCCAATCTACATTGTTGGATCTCCCTTTCGATGGTTCTGGCTTGTTTGGCAAGAAAGCAGACGCTGCTTTAGAACGTTTTAAGGACAGCAGAGCAACAGCCAAGTCATTGGGCCTTCAGACCAGGGGGCACTTTTGGAAGGCGTACTAGCGGTTTAAGCAGATCTTCCTTTCGATCCTACAAGTCTACGCAGCAGCAGCCACAGCAGCAGCAAAACACGCTGTACAGGTCTTATAGGGGCAAACAAAGAGGACGTTCTCGAGGCCTTCAAGCCTTCTCCTCCTCATCTTCCCCTTCCCAGCCCCCTGCCGACGCAGCAAAGCAGCCCTAGATCCGCCATTCCGGATCATGTGGGCCCAGTGGGGGGCCGGCTTACCCTTTTCCTGCGGGATTGGGAATTGATAACATCAGATCTTTGGGTTCTCAATCTCGTGGGGAATGGGTATGCTCTTCCCTTTCGGCAGTTCCCCCAAATTACCCTCCTTGCCAGGGTTATTGTTCGGAGGACCACCTGCTTCTCCTGCAGGAAGAAGTCCTGGCACTGTTCAGGAAAGGTGCGATAGAGGTGGTTCCGGAGCAGGAAAGGGGTCAGGGGTGCTACTCCCGGTATTTCCTGATCCCCAAGAAGGATGGCAGGGTACGGCCAATTCTGGATCTCAGGATCTTGAACATTTACCTGAAACAGGAAAAGTTCAAGATGCTCACCCTTGCACAGGTTCTTCAAGCGCTGCTGGAAGAGGACTGGATGGTGTTGATCGACTTGCAGGATGCATATTTTCATATTCCCATCTTGAAGTTGCACAGAAAGTATCTCCGTTTTACGGTTGGGTTGCAGCACTACCAGTTTGCGGTCCTTCCGTTTGGTCTTACTACTGCGCCTCGAGTCTTCACCAAGGTGATGGCAGTGGTGGCAGCTCATCTCAGGAGGTCAGGGATTCCAATATTCCCGTATCTGGACGACTGGCTGATCAAGGCGGAGTCGCCGGAGAAGGTGCTCCCTCATCTGCAAGAGACAACTCAGTTGTTGCACAGGTTGGGTTTTTCGATAAATGTACCCACGTTTCACCTGGTGCCCTCCCAGCGCAACCTGTTCATAGGTGCGGTACTGGACACTACTGTATGTCGTGCATTCCCTCCTCCTCAAATGATTCGCGACATACAGGAAATCATTCCTTTATTCTTCAATGGAGCGGTTGTTCCAGTCCTGAAGGTCCTTCGCCTGCTCGGTCTGATGGCTTCTTGCATTCTATTGGTCAACCATGCACGCTGGCACATGAGGGCGCTCCAGTGGTGCCTCCGCAGGCAGTGGTATCAGCACAACGGAGATCTCAGGGAGTCAGTGAGGATCTCCAGAGAAGCTGCGGGGGATCTGTCTTGGTGGAGCGTGAAAGGCAATCTGTCGCAAGGAAAGCCTTTTCAACTTCCTCCATCGGTGGCCACGGTAAAAACGGATGCATCCACTCTAGGGTGGGGTGCTCATCTGGGGGATCTGGAGGTCAAGGGTCTTTGGTCTCTGGAGGAAAGGTTGCTTCATATCAACCTTCTAGAGTTGCGGGCAATACGTCTGGCGCTCAAGGTCTTCCTCCCTTCCCTTCGCGGTCAGTCGGTTCAGGTCCTTACGGACAACACGACCGCGATGTGGTACATCAACAAGCAGGGAGGAGTGGGGTCGCAGTGTCTCTGCAGAGAGGCTCTGCGTCTCTGGTCCTGGGTTCAGGACCATCAGATTTGTCTGATGGCAAAATATCTGGCCAGAGTTCAGAACGTTCGTGCAGACAGTCTCAGTCGGCAGTTCTCGGCCGACCACGAATAGAGGCTTCATCCGGAGGTGGTTCGTCACGTCTTTCGGACGCGGGGAAATCTTCAGGTGGACCTTTGTGCCATTCTAGAGAATGCTCACTGCCCGTTATTCTGCAGTCTCCAGTTTCTGATGCAAGGAGCCTTGGGGGACGCGTTTCAGTTGAGTTGGGAAGGACGACTCCTTTAGGCGTTTCCTCCCATACCTTTGATTCCTCGGATTCTGAGTAAAATTCGCCAAGACCGGGCCCAAGTCATATTGATTGTCTGTAGTTCTCCAGTTTGCCCTATCTCTGGCGCAACAGGGGCTTGCTGTTGCCACAGTGAAGGGTTATCTTTCAGCGCTGTCGCATTTCTCTGCTTACCCGACCAGCCATCTCTTTTTAAATCTCCTGAGGTTTTAAGGTTTTTGAAGGGCCTTGTAGGAAGGTGGATACCTGACTATGGTTACCCCCAACTTTTTTGCCTGGTGTTTTGCTGGTTTTTCGACTTCGTTGTCCTGGGACCCTGCTATTCAGGTACATATCCAATTGGTACTGGGCCACCTTATCAGACCCTGTCACTCAGGGCATAGGTGTACCCAGGGCCTACCAGGGGCTGCAGCATGTATTATGCCACCCCTGGCTGGCCATCTAAATCTGACACAACTGGCTGCACGACAGCTGGAGCAAGGTGGTGTAATCACCCTTTGCTTTAGATATAGTATACCTATATCTAACCCTAAAATGGACACACAGATTCCTATCAGTCACTCCTATGGCAGGCCTTGACAATCCTGAAGGCAGAGTGCTTGGAATCGTGTGAGATGGTGCTCTGGCATGAGCTGAGCCCGTTTGCAGCTTGCGGAACCAAGTCCTAATAGCTGTTCCATGATAACGCATACCATATACTCCTAAGTGCATTATAATCCTCGCGGTTATATGCTATCTTTGGTATCGCTTTATCAAACCATGTCGAGTAAGGTGTCATACGAATTGGAATACTAACCCCTCGCCAATTCTGGCAACGGGGTTAGCATTCCACCCTTCTAGAGGGACACGACATGTATGTAACTGTGAACCCCGGTTAAAGTTAACTCAAGCCTCAGCATCACAAAATGGATGCTGCCACCACAGACACAAGTCTGACCCCCTGCAGCTGGGAGTCCTTCCAGCGAGGGGAGCTTGGACAAAGGGTTTCCTGTCAGGGGCGGTGCTAGCACCATCCCAGACAGGGTTTTGTGTATCCTGGGTAGGCAGGGCTTTAGAGGAAGGTGACTGCAAGTGGAACCCCGGTGCTCACTATGCATCTGCCGGCTAGAACCAGTTCTAGGGGCACACCAGCCCCTGAGCTGGGGAAAGTCCGGCATGGGAGAGGGGTGTAACCACCCCCCTTCCTGGTCCCACCCATGGGCAGGACCTAGTCGCGTGCCAGCCCCTTTTCCTAGTATAAAGATAGGAGCGGGCCCCCTTCCAAATTAGATCATCTTTGAATCCTGAAACTACTTTCTACGAAAGGAACTCTCGACTTCTTCTCAAGATTTCTCCCTTGTGACTGAGTAGTCATCCTGCACCCGCAGGCACCATCCAAGAACACTGCGGTTTGCTGCACGTCCTTCCTCCGGAATCCGACTGACCAGCACGACGAGACCCGGCTTCCCTGGCACCTCTGACCTCTACCCACATCGTCCGCTCAGCTGAGATCCCTGGGTGCGACGAGACCTCGAGGGACTGGCCATCTTCAAGACTGCACGACGCTTGCCCAGCACGACCGCCGAGGGATCCTCGAGTGAGTGCTTTGGGGTCGAGAAGCCCCAACCCTGAGCAGCTCCAGCACCGAAGTTCAGCCCTCCAGCATCCACCAGATCTGCGTGGGGCCCTTCTGCTTTTTGCTGCTCACCGCGTTGTCTGGCTACTAGCCCGCTGGCTTGTGGCCTTCCCGACGACGAACGACGACATCAACACCGCTGGTCTGGTTGCTCCAGACTGGCCCTTGCTCCCCTCCAACAGAGGAGCACCCCGGACCCTCCTGGTCCACTCCAGACGCCATTTTGAGTCCACCGCGTTTGCTTGCATTTGCCAAGACTTGTTGCCCCAATCCTGGGTCCAGCGACGTCGACAGCAGATACCATCGTCGGACAGCTCACACCTCCATCCTGGTCGCCGACAACGCCTCCTGGTCCGTGAGACTGCAGAGCCCAGCGTCGCCACTCACCTGGTCAAGGTGACTTCAGCCGGTGCCATCCTGGTGCCCATCTAGTCACTGGCTAGTGATTCAGAACTTGGTCCCCTCTGCTTCAGGTGTCTTCCATCTCCGATCCAGGCTTGGATCTATCCGAATCTCTTCACTGGTCGCCTGCCAGCAACTTCTTCTTTCAGGCTCCTGGTTCGTCAACGAGGGTTTCCGACGACACTTGAACCCTATGCAGCCGCAGCCCCTGGGCTAGGTAAATCGAGTACCCCGGTGCTCCAGCGTAGAACAACTATCTAAGTGCCTAGATCCACTTTCGTTTTTGACCTACCTAGTCGGGTTCGCCCGAGAACACTAACTTTTGCATTTACTAGTATCCATAGACTTTGTCCCGCATCCCGCGTGAGAGTGCACACTCTGCACCCGAGTCCCCTAGGCCTCCTGCTAGTAATCTGAAGGATCTGAAAGAGACACGTTAGTGATAGATTCCTTACCTTAGAATAACCCCAGGCGTCAGACTGGATCCGGAAAGTTTTGCGTAGCAGTACCCTTGCGCGTCGGCAGGCGTCGGCTGCGGCTCCGCGTCCGTCGTCGGCGTCGTGGGCGCCGTGATGACGTCGTCGGAGTACTTAGACGCCGCCTCCGCGTGCTGACGTCAGTTCTTCTTTTTTCCGCGCCAGCCAGCGCAGATCTGGAAAGAGCAGTTCCCTAGTCATTTTTTGACTAACTTTTTGGATCTTTTGATCTATTTCGAAGTCTTCACGACTCCGACGGTGCCGTTAGGGATGCCCGGCTTCAAGCATTGCGACGAGTGCGACCGCCTCATGTCGGTTACGGATCCGCACCGCCTGTGCCTGACGTGTTTGGGCGTCGACCATGACGACGAGGCCTGCTCCGACTGTCGGGCCCTCTCGAGGAAGGCCAGGCGGGAGCGGTCCCGCAGGCGACTCGAGATCCGCCAGTCGGCCCCGCGCCGTGTGAGGTCCCGGTCCCACGGGAGGTCGAGGGACAGGTCGCGGGGACGGAGCCGTCACAGCTCCGGGAGTCGGCGTCACTCCTCCGGGTCCAAGTCGTCAGGTAAGAAGCATAAGAAGTCGAAGATACATCATCGCTCTTCCGACTCCCCCCCGACTCTCGCGCGATGCGGCCGGGGGTTCGGGTGACACCGCCCACGCGGCTCCTCGGGAGTCGCGGGCGCCGTGTTCGGCTCCATACCCCCCGGTCCCTGGGCTGAACGCGACGCCGGAGGAGATAGAGCGCTTCCTCATGGCCATGAGGTCCCTTTCTCCTCCGGCGGGTTCCGCGGCGCCTTCGGGCCCAGCGAACCCGTCTGGGGGCCCTAGTGGGTCGGGGGCTGCGACCCCGACGCCGTCGGGTGCTTCGGCCTCGACGCCGCCGGCGTCTTCGGCGCCGGCGCCTCAGGGCCCCACGATCCCGACGCCGCCGCTGCCCTCGGGCTCGGCGCCGCAGGGTACAGCGGTCCCGGCGTCGTCGGTGCCTTCGGGCCCGACGCCGCAGGGCGCCGTTCGGCCCTCGTCGGGCGCTGGATCGTCCCCGGTGGACCTTACGACCCCCCCGGGGTCGGTCCGTGTGGTGTCCCCACCGGCGTCGGCCTCGGCCGACGCCGTCCCCGATGCCTCCTCTCTATCGGTTCCGGCGTCGGGACGGTGCCTGTCGGCGCCGATCTCGACGCCGTTCGGGAATTTCCATCCCTATGAACCGTCCTCATTCACTTACGACCCTGAGTCTCAGGAGATGGGGGAAGAGGAGGATTGGGAGGGGTCTGAGGACCCTCTGACAAGGGAATGTCAGTCTACCATGGACTGGACAGGAGACCTTGGGGAGGCCAGTGGCCTGGACACCTCTCCAGACACTGGATTCGTCTCTCCTCCTACCGTCGCTTCGGAGGAGGGCGCGACATATGGTGTGGTGTTGATGAGGGCTGCTAAGGCATTGGGCCTTGAGCTCCCCGTCGCGGCCGTGAGGACTAACCTCCTCACTGAGGTCCTTAAGCCGCAGTCATGCTCCATGGAGCCTCTGCTGCCGTTTAATGAGCCCTTTTCGGACGTTCTTTTGGGCACTTGGTCCAGGCCCGCTACAGGTTCGCCTGTAGATAGGAACGTGGCCAGACGCCACCGCCCGGCTCCGGGTGACCCATGTTTCCTGTCCACCCACCCCACCCCCGAGAGTCTGGTTATCCAGGCCTCTAACTCCCAGACCGCCTTACCGTCGGCTCCCCCTGATCGGGAATCCAAGAGGTACGAGGCCTTTGGCAAAAAGGTGTTCTCGTCCCTTAGCTTAGGACTGCAGTCTTCCAACACCGCATGCCTCTTGGGCCGTTACACCCATTCTATATGGGAAACGGTGGCGGAATTGCTGCCAGAGTGTCCGTTGGAGGTACGGGCCAAACTCGGCCAAGCCCTAGTGGAGTGCCGGGACGCAGCGAAGTATTCGATCAGATGCGGACTGGATACAACTGACTCGCTGGGCAGAGCGATGGCTACGACGGTGGCGATTCGACGCCACGCCTGGCTGAGATCCGCCAACTTCTCGGCTGATGTCCAGAATACACTCATGGACATGCCGTTCGATGGCCGTCGCCTCTTTGGCGACAAGGCAGACCACGCGCTTGAGCGCTTTAAGGACTCCAGGGCTACGGCCAAGTCCTTGGGCCTGTCGGCCCCGCGCCAGCAAATGGGTGCCTTTCGCTCCTTTCGTGGCCAAGGAAGGGGCGTCCCCACACGTGCCGCCAGCCACTCGCCGCAAACTGTCGTCCAGCGCGGTGGCGGCCGTGGTAACCGCCGTGGAGGCGGTCGGGGAAATAAGCGGAGCCAGTCCACACCTGCCCCCGCAGCATCCGCCTCCAAACCCTCCTAGTCCGTGCTTTTCGGCCCATGTGACGCCAGTGGGAGGCAGGGTTCGCCATCACCACTCTCACTGGCGCACTGTCACTTCGGACAGGTGGGTGCTGCAGATCGTCCGAAGGGGCTACTCCCTCCCCTTCGAGGCGACCCCTCAAGCCATGCCACCGCAACACCACCGCGTATCGGGGGATCACTTGCGGCTCCTGCAGGAGGAAGTTTCGGCCCTCTTGGCCAAGGGGGCCATCGAGCGCGTTCCTGGGCCAGAAGTAGGACGTGGTTGCTACTCCCACTACTTCCTGGTACCCAAGAAGGGCAAAGGGGGCCCTATCTTGGATCTGAGGAACGTCAACGGCTTCCTCCGGAAGGAGAAGTTCAAAATGCTGACACTGGCTCAGGTCTTGGCTGCCCAAGACCCGGGAGACTGGATGGTAGCGTTGGACTTGCAGGACGCATATTTCCACATCTCCGTCCTGCCGGCCCACCGGCGTTACCTGCGGTTCACGGTAGGCCTCGAGCACTTTCAGTTTACCGTGCTCCCCTTTGGCCTTACCAGTGATGGCGGTGGTCGCAGCTGATCTGCGCAGGTTAGGGGTCTCAGTCTTCCCCTACCTCGACGACTGGTTGTTGAAGGTGGGCTCGCCCCAGGCAGTCGTCGGCCACCTCCAGACTACGGCGGATCTCCTGCACCGGCTGGGGTTTTCCATCAATGTGCCGAAGTCACACCTGTGCCCCTCTCAGAAGCTCCTCTTCATCGGAGCGGTTCTCGACTCGGCGCAGTTTCGGGTTTACCCGCCCGAGCAGCGGGTCCGGGATATACAGGCTCTGATTCCGGTCTTTCGGCCGTTATCCCGGGTTTCGGTCAGGTTGACGCTGCGGCTTCTGGGGCTGATGGCCTCCTGCATCCTTCTGGTGCATCACGCACGGTGGCGGATGCGGGCTCTGCAGTGGGACCTGAAGTTTCAGTGGGCCCAGCACTGGGGCGACCTGTCCGGCCATGTCCTGATCTCGGAGGGCACTGCGAGACAGCTGCAGTGGTGGCTCACGGACCGCGATTGGGTCAACGGCAGATCCCTCTCCCTTCCCCAACCGGAGCACGTAGTTGTGACGGACGCGTCCCTCCAGGGCTGGGGAGGCCACTTGGGAGAGGCAGAGATCAGAGGACTCTGGTCTCCGGCGGAGTCCCGGCTCCATATCAACCTGTTGGAGCTGCGGGCGATTCGTCTGGCACTGAAGGCATTCCTCCCGTCTGTCCGAGGGAGCGCAGTGCAAGTGTTCACCGACAACACTACCGCCATGTGGTACTGCAACAAACAGGGCGGAGTGGGGTCGTGGACCCTTTGCCAGGAGGCTCTGCGTCTCTGGCAATGGCTGGAACATCAGGGCGTGACTCTGGTGGTTCAACACCTGGCCGGTTCTCTGAACGCCAGGGCGGACGAACTCAGCCGTCGGTGCTCGATGGATCACGAATGGCGTCTGAACTCGGACGAGGTGCAAGCCTCTTTCGGCAATGGGGAGAGCCTTGGTTAGATCTATTCGCCACCGAAGAGAACGCGCAATGTCATCAGTTCTGCGCGTTGGAATTTCCAAGGCGGCACTCGCTCGGAGACGCTTTTCGTCGTGAGTGGAGCTGCGGTCTGTTGTACGCCTTTCCGCCTATACCTCTTCGGCCCAGAGTGCTGAAGAAGATCAAGCGCGACCGGGCACAAGTCATCCTTGTGGCTCCGGACTGGGCTCGAAGGTACTGGTATCCCGAGCTACTCAGCATGTCAGTCGATCCCCCGATTCGTCTGCCTCTTCAGGAGGACCTTCTGTCGCAGCAGCAGGGGACGGTCCTCCACCCGAACCTGTCCAGTCTCCACCTCCATGCTTGGAGATTGAACGGCGACAGTTGAGGCCATTTGACTTGCCTCCTGAAGTTTGCAACATCATTCTGGCAGCCAGGCGTCCTTCCACAAAGACGGTATACGCCTGCAGGTGGAACAGATTTGTGGCATGGTGCACAGCAAAGGCTGTGGATCCCCTCAATGCCCCTCTCTCTGAGGTTCTTCTCTTCCTTCTTTCTCTTGCCCAGCAGGGCTCTGCTCTGGGCACTCTCAAGGGCTATCTTTCGGCTCTTTCAGCCTTTCTGAGGCTGCCTGACCAACCTTCTTTGTTCAAGTCCCCTATTGTTAACAGATTCCTGAAAGGCATCACTCATACCTTTCCTCCTGTTCCCTTCGTGATGCCTCAGTGGGACTTGAACCTGGTTCTCACCTTTCTGATGTGCGCTCCCTTTGAGCCACTTCATAACTGTCTGCTTCGCCTTCTTTCTTTGAAGACTGCCTTCTTGGTAGCCATCACCTCTGCCAGGAGAGTGAGTGAGCTCCAGGCCCTCTCTTGTAAGCCTCCTTTCCTGTCAGTCCATCCGGACAAGGTTGTTTTAAGGACTAGGCCCTCTTTCTTGCCAAAGGTGGTCACGGCCTTCCACATTGGGCAGTCCATCACATTGCCCACCTTCTTTCCGCCTCCGCACCCCTCGAGAGAGGAGGAGAGGCTCCACCGTCTGGACCCAAAACGTGCGCTCTCGTTCTATCTGGATCGCACACGCCAGTTCCGGGTGGATGATCAACTCTTTGTTGGGTACGCGGGCGCTAAGAAAGGGAAAGCGGTGCACAAGAGGACCATCTCCCAATGGATTATCATGTGCATTCAGGCGTGTTACTCCTTGGCTAAGAAGGAACCACCTGTTGGGCTGCGGGCTCATTCCACTCGAGCCACGGCCACTACAACTGCCTTGGGCCGAGGTGTGCCCTTGCAGGACATTTGCCAGGCAGCTACGTGGGCCTCGTTGCACATGCTTGCTAGGCACTACTGCCTGGACAGTCAAGTCCGGAGGGACGGCTACTTTGGCCGCTCCATTCTCCAGGACTTTCTGGTGTAAATATTGGTTTGCAGACCCACCACCACGGGGATGGTATTGCTGGGGTATCTATTCTAAGGTAAGGAATCTATCACTAACGTGTCTCTTTCAGATGCACAAGTTACTACTTGTGTAACGATATATCTGTAAGAGACATTAGTTAGTGATAGATTCCTTACCGACCCACCCATCCTCCCCGTTCTGCGAACCGATATCTAGGGTTAAGGTCTTCCCCTTTCAGGGCCCTAGTTTCTTGGCACCAGTGTCGGTTTTTGTCATGGCTCTGCGCTTCTGGCGCGGAAAAGCTGTGGCTAAGAACTGACGTCAGCACGCGGAGGCGGCGTCTAAGTACTCCGACGACGTCATCACGGCGCCCACGACGCCGACGACGGACGCGGAGCCGCAGACGACGCCTGCCGACGCGCAAGGGTACTGCTACGCAAAACTTTCCGGATCCAGTCTGATGCCTGGGGTTATTCTAAGGTAAGGAATCTATCACTAACTAATGTCTCTTACAGATATATCGTTAAACAAGTAGTAACTTGTGCTTCAGTAGTCCAGTCCTAGCGATTCCAAACCCTATGAGATTAGTACTTACCTGCTAGTAATTTTGCATTCCACTTTTAGAGTATATGGTTTTTCGTGCCCCTCGGGCATTTGTGTAAATTGTGCAACTTAAAGTATTTTCGTAAGAGTTTTGTTGTGTGCTTAGTACCCTGTCCTCATAAAGAGTACAGGGCTGTTGTGATCTAAATAAATACACTGTTTATTTTCATAACACTTGTGTGGTGTTCTTTCACTTGGTGTTCAAGGGGTATATGTGATGGTATAACAGCTGGCTTAACACGCCCTCTAGAGTTTAGCCCGAAGACTGCTCGTATCCATGCTACTAGGATAGCTGGTCTATAAAGGTTGACTTACAACCAATCATCAATAAGGGTTGTTTTGGACTGATACAAAGTGCTCACTAGAATAGTGAACATTATATATCAGGCCAACTTCTCACAGGCCTCACAAATAAGTTCCCTCCTACTCCTTTTATTGTGCCTCAGTGGGACTTAAATCTTGTTTTGACCTTTCTGATGGGTGCTCCCTTTGAGCCTCTTCACAAATGTCCTATGAGGCTTTTGACTCTTAAGACAGTTTTCCTTGTTGCAATTACCTCGGCAAGGAGGGTAAGTGAGCTTCGAGCTCTTAGTTCCAAGCCCCCTTTCTTGTCCATTCATGCTGATCGAATGGTTCTTAGGACCAGGGCTGCTTTTCTACCTAAGGTGGTGACTCCTTTACACCTTGGTCAATCTGTTACCCTCCCTACCTTTTATCCTCCCCCACACCCTTCCAAGGAGGAGGAGAGATTACACCGTCTGGACCCCAAGGGGGCGGTGTCTTTTTACCTGGACATAACTAAAGACTGTCGGTTGGATGACCAGCTCTTCATTGGTTTTGCTGGCTGCAAGAGAGGAAGAGCGGTCCATAAAAGAACTTTATCGAGATGGATCGTCCTCTGTATAAAGATCTGCTACTCTTTGGCCGGTAAGGAACCTCCAGAGGGTATAAGGGCTCATTGTACTAGAGCTAAGTCGTCAACCTCTGCTTTGGCTAGAGGTGTTCCTGTAGAGGATATTTGTAGGGCGGCTACTTGGTCTTCCCTCCACACTTTCGCGAAGCATTACTGCTTGGATTCCGAAGTGAGGAGGGACGGTCATTTTGCACGCTCTGTTCTCCAGGATTTCCTGGTCTAGAAGAGTGGACACCCTCCTCCGGGAGTGGGGACTGCTGTGGAACTCTATTCACAAGGTGAGGAATCCGCACAGCAGATGTATCTATCAGAAGAACAAGTTACTTACCTTCGGTAACTCTTTTTCTGGTAGATACAATATCTGCCTGTGGATTCCTCACTGACCCACCCGCCTCCCCGTTGTCCACTCTTCTAGGTCAGAGTTTTTTTAATGTATTATTTTATTGTCAAGGAGTTGTTTATTTAAAATGTTTTATTGCATTTGCTTCACACTGTGTGTGTTACCTTGATATCTGTACTGTGTATACTGTGTATATTTCTACTGTCATTGGTCCGTCCGTGTGCCTCGAAGGCACGGAAAAAAGGACGGAACTGATGTCATCACCCCGGCGTGGGCCTATTATAGGCGTCGGTGACGTCAGCGGAGTCGCGAGCGATGCCGTGCCTCTAGGACGTCCAAGTCCACGTCGGCGCGAAGCTACGAAAAGAATTTCCGAATGTTGCTGGCGCAAGGGGGATATTCACAAGGTGAGGAATCCACAGGCAGATATTGTATCTACCAGAAAAAGCGTTACCGAAGGTAAGTAACTTGTGCTTCCACGCCCATTCTCTGTTGAAGAATGTTAAGGAGGGTGTTGTGATTAACAGTGTCAAAAGCTGCAGAGAGGTCAAGAAGAATCAGAAGGCACGATTCCCTCGAATCGAGAATATGCAGCGCATCATTGATCATTTGCAGCAGGGTTGTTTCAGTGCTGCAGTTTTGAATAAATTTACAAAAGACAATGGTCCCTATATGTGGACAGGATAGCAAAAAATAATAATCATACACCTAATAAGTAGAATTTTCTTTGTCCAGCCGGACAAGAATTTTATTTTAAATGATCAAGTTCATAGAGAGAGTTTTAAGACCAAGATAACAAGTGAGCACAGCCGTGACCCACAACATTTAAGACAAAACAACAAAGAAATGGCCAAAAAGGCAAAGCGAAAATCTGTCTGTATACTATTGTTCAGTGCTACAGACTCAATCTCTTAAACATAACCATACCATTGTGTTAAACAATATAGCATTCATCATATTGCATATGGGGTTTTTTGTCGACGACGTTTCGATGCCTTTTTAAATTATGACATCATCATCAGGACAAGAATTATCAGCATTATTGTTTTGTTCAACAATTATTAACACAATGCCTATTATCGCATTACTTTACATGAAGGAAATGGGAGGCAAGGGGGAAGGAAAAACAGAAATTGTATATAAGTATCAGCATGTAAGGAACAATTTAAAAAAAACATGAGTGACATGAGAATTGCGGCGAGTGAAAAACCATGCATATAGCTGAGTGGAGTCGATAATCGGCGAGTGAAGGGGAGTTCCAGGTCTCTATTAAGATCAATAGCAAGTGAGGGTGGAAAATACTAGTCACGATTACCCGATCATTCCGGTGATGAAAAGGCTAAGTTGTGAATGGCGTGAAAATTACTGTGGCTAAGTTCATGGAAGTGTCAATAATCACAGGCGATGGTACGTCGTGGATGGCGTGAAACATTTATTGGCTAAGTCATTGCTATGGCAATAATTGCGGGCGGTGGCAGGAGAAGAAACCTACATGTCGGTTTACTTGCTGGTTGTCTCATTCTGAGTTATTGAGGAGAAACTGCGGGGCTAATGGCATTCTGAGGAAAGAAAAATGTGACGTTAACGGTACCGGTCTATGAATGAGGCGGGGTGCCGGATCGAGGGCGGAGGACACAGTTACCTTTCAAAACAATTCCGGGGCTTCCATCAAGGTTGTATGGAAACGCCAGGAGCGGGATGGCTCAATCTGAAAGGGAGCGGGCGGTTAGATACTTGCATGTAAAAGTATCAGGGTGCTCCAAACAGAGTTACCGGCTGGCGAGATTCACTTACTTGTATTGGCAGGAGCACTGTGGCTAATACGGGAGTCCGATGGAAGTGAACTTCCGAGCAACCATGCGAGCTAGCTAATTGTAAAGAAGTACAAAGGTAGATTATGGGTTGAATAAGTATTTATTATAGTAAGGATCCCATCCACAGGATAAGCAGTCACCAGTAGTCAGGTCCAAGATCAACTGCCTAGATACTCTAAACATCACAACTACAGAATCTGTACAGAGCATTCCAATGCATGTGGCAACCTGGCAACAGGCTGCATGACCAGGATGCCACACATCTCCCTCCTTATAACAAATAAGAATAAACAGAAAATATTATCTTACAAAGTCATTAAAACGAGTAGGTATACGTGTAATTCTTGAAGATTTCCTCGCGATGACAGGACCAACCACAGCCCGATGAGATGAAGCAGCTGTTGAAGGTTTCCTTGTGATGAGAGGACCAATCACGGGGTGATGAGATGATGTACCTGTAGGTGAAGAACTTGACACAGGAGATTTGGAATCGTCAACAAAGTCTTTCCTGATCACTACAACCCTGTTCAAGTTCCAAATGCGATGATCAGTTGTTTTGACAGCATTGCCTAAAACCTTGATGACTTGAATAGGCTTAAAAAATGAAGCAGATAGTATCTTGTTCTTTTTACATGGATTTTTTATGAGAACCCAATCACCCACATGCACCACCATGTGTTTCACAGAATTTCTCAAATCATGAATCCTTTTCCTATCTTGTAGTTTTCTCTCCTGAGCTGCTTTCCACTCCTCATTATCAGTCGATCCTTTCAGATGTAAATCATTAACCCAAGGCGGGGTAACCAAGGTGTTGGGACACCTACATCTGAAAAGCTCAAAGGGTGTTTTTCCCGTAGTGGCATGTGGTGATAACCTGTAAAGCTTAACCTTTTCAAAAACATCTGATTTCCAATCTGAACCTGCAGATTTAGACATTCTAATTGTCTCCTTGAGCACACGGTTAAATCTCTCCACGGTGCCGTTCGTCTCTGGGTGGTACAGAGAAGATTTTTTATGTTTAACACCATGTTTAGACAAGAATAACTCCATCTCCCTAGAGACAAGTTGACTTCCATTGTCCATCAAAATGATGCTGGGAATACCCTCCCTAGCAAAAAGTTTCTCCAAAAAGAGTATCACATGCTTGGATTCTATGCCACGAGTGATGGCAATTTCTGGCCACCTAGAAAAGAAATCTACTAAAACTAGAACATACCATTCAGACCCTGCAGAGTATATAGGCCCAAGGATGTCCAACCCAACTTCTTCCCAAGGGTTGTTTGGAAGTGTTCTAATAATCATGGGCTGGGTTTTGGGTTTCGCTACCTTCTCACTCAAAGCACACTCCATGCAATCCCTAACTTTTCTCTCGATTTCCAAATCCATGCTGGGCCACCAGTACGACATCCTTAGATTCTCCTTTGTCTTTGAAATGCCCATATGCCCACTATGAGCCAGGGAAATGAGTTCACTCCTTATAGAAGCCGGAGGGACCAACCTAGTACCTCTTACAAGTAAACCGTCATGTTCAGATAATTGATCCTTAACATGCCAAAATTTTTCCAATATGTCACCATCTTTTGGCTTAACCTTCCATCCAATCTTGATCAATTTCAAAATTTCCACAAGGGCCAAATCTTCCTGTGAAGCCTCCAACCATTTGCACTTATCAATGACACCCTCACCAACTGAACAAACCATTTCATCTTCACCTTCCAAATCATCCTCCAGATCCAAATCTTCCTGAGAGACAAGACGAGATAAGGCATCAGCTACTTTATTTTCAACACCTGGTAGATATTTAACCTCAAAGTTATAATCTTGTAAACCTACAACCCATCTTGTGATTCTACTGGAAACAGCATCTATCCCTTTAGTTTTTAAGATTTCACATAACGGTTTGTGATCAGTCCTCACTTCAAAAGTACTTCCCCACAAAAAGTTTTTCAATTTCTTTACGGCCCAAAAGACCGCTAGCGCTTCACGCTCTACCACAGAATATCTTAGCTCTGGACCCCTTAAACTTCTTGACAAAAACAAAATGACTACCTCACTCCCTTCAATCTTCTGTGTTAAGACAGCCCCTAATCCTTTTAGACTTGCATCTGTTATTAGAACGGATTTCCTCTCAGGGTCAAAACTATTCAACTTTGGGGCATTGTTCAATTTTCCTTTAAGCGCAATGAATTCTTTTTCACATTCATCACTCCATACAAAGTCAGATCCTTTTTTTAATAACGATCTCATGCTAACACACAGTGAAGCAAAACCACATATAAACTTATTATCGTACTCCGCCATACCTAGAAAGCTAATCAATTCCTCTTTGTTTTTAGGGGAAGACATCTTCATCATAGTATTAATCAGACCAGCTTTCGGTGAAATACCACCCTCTGAGATTGTGTGCCCCAGATAATCTATGGAGTCTTTCTTGAATTTGCACTTTTCCAATTTTACTGTTAGACCAGCTTCACACAAACGTTGCAAAACACCAATCAGTCTCAGATCGTGCTCCTTATCACAACTTCCAAAGATCAGGATGTCATCCTGATACACTCTCACACCTTCCAAACCCTTCAAAACACCCTCCAAAGCTCTTTGAAAAACTGAGGCAGCTGATACTAACCCAAATGGAAGCCTCACAAAGCGAAAAGTACCAAATGGTGTTACAAATGCAGTTAGATCTTTGGAGTCTTCATCGAGTCTTATCTGGTGGTAGGCAGATCTTAAATCCACCGTGCTAAAGACCTTCGCTCCTTTTAATAACATTAACATGTCTGCAATTTTAGGCAAAGGGTAGTGATCTACCACTACATTTTTGTTCAACTCCCTAAGGTCTATGCATAAACGAAGAGAGCCATCCGATTTCTTGGCGGCTACAATCGGAGCGACCCATTGGGTAGCTTCAACTTCTTCTATGATGCCCTCCTTAACCAATTTCTCTAACTCCATTTTAACTTGATCCCTAACAGTAATGGGAACACTACATACTTTACAACAAACAGGTATAGCATCTTTCTTCAACTTAATGTGATGATCATAGTTCTTCAAACAACCCAACTTTTCAGTAAAGACAGTCGGAAAATTCTTTTTTAAGTCATCTGAAAAGGACTCATCACAATTCTGGTTTATGTTGATTGAATCAGTGTTAATAAAGGGAAAATCCTTTAAGATGATGGGAGGAGAGGAATTCGGATCTAACATTACTCCTAAATCTTTTTGAACAAACCAACTCAAAATGTTGTCTCCCTTTTGTGAAATATAAATTTTTGAGTTGGCAAGTCTCTCTTTATAATTGATGTTTCCCAGGAAGTATCCTAAAATTTCTATAGGTTTCCTACCATATGCAAGTGGTTTTATATCTGGACGAAACATCTTAATTTTACCTTGTAAATATTTGAGATAAAATTCTTTTGCAACAATGGTGATTTTGGCACCTGAATCAAACAATACTTTAACAGGATGACCATTGACCAAAATCTCATCAATGGGACAATTCTTTGGTTGTGGACCGAAAACTACTTGAACCAAAACTTGGCCACAATCAAGATTTTCATCATAATCATTTGTATCATCAAAATCATAATAAATCTCATTAACTTTGCCTTTGTACTCCCTCCCTTTGCAAACAATAGTAAAATGTCCCTTTCTTTTGCACTTGCCACAGGTAGCTTTCCATCCAGGGCATTGTCTATCATTTGCAAAATGTCCCATTTTGCCACATCTAAAACATTTTACTTGCGTGAAATCAAATTTCTTATCTGGTTTAGCATTGAGAGTTTTGCTAGTGGTTATATCTCTCGTAGTACTTCTCTGGCCAGCATTTTCTCTAGTTGTATTCGGAGTCTTGACAAGATTAACAGTACTACTGTTCTTGTTTTCACCATTTTTCTTTATGACTTCTACACATTTAATAGAATGCTCTATCCTTTTGGCTATGGTAATCACATCATCTAAATCAGGTTCATCTTTTTGCCATAATTCCTCTCTAACACGTTCAATGCTACAACCTAGCATGAACTGATCTCTTATTCTTTCATCAGTAGAGGCAGCAAACTTGCAAGATGATGCTAATTTTCTTAGCGCAGTTATGTAATTCTCTATGCTTTCCTCCTCAAGTTGTAATCTGCGACCAAAATGATACCTTTCTAAGATAGTAGAAACTTTCGGAAGGTAATGTTTGTCTAGCATAGCTATGCAAATTTCATATTCATTGAGATTCCTATCTTGTATCTCTGGGAGGTGATCGAATACCTCCTGGCCCTCTGTCCCTAAACAGTGTAATAACAAAGCTGTTTTCCTTTCTGCACTTAAGTTGGCCCCACAAACTTTTGCATATCTTTCAAATACCTTGCACCACTTTTTCCACCTTATTGGAGGATCTCCTTGATTTTTTAAAAAGAAGGGTGGAGCCGTGACATTCTGCATTATGGTACAGAAACAATGGTACAGAGAATATACAAGAAAAGGAATGTAAACAGATTAACTTGGCATTAAGAAATGTTTTCTTAGAGCAAAGACAATGAATTGCTATAGCAATTTTAAACCTGAAAATAAAATGTGGGATTAAGAATATATATTTGAAAGAAGAGTATCACATTTTAGTTATTAACAAACAAAAAGAAATGTCTCACTTCCTTTTCCTCTTTTCTCTTTTAAAAAAAAATTAATCACAGTCTCAGTGTCTAGTAAAATATCCAGTTCAATACCTGCAAATTCTCCTGAAGGAACAACAGTTGAAACGCTTGAAAAACGCTTGAAAACGAGCTAGATCAAAAAATGACGAATCTGCTGTTTCTTAAAATAAGGAAAGGTTGTTTACGATGAATCCGTATCTTCGAAGACGAAGCTGCTGTGTTGTTATGGCAACCACATCGTGACGCTCCTTGTTGGCGAACGTGAAGCTGCCGTGTTGTTATGGCAACCACGTCATGACACTCCTTGTTGACGAACGTGTAATGGCGCTCCTTGTTATTGATGACGCTCCTTCTTGCTGCGGTGGAGTGAGCGAACGTTGCGCTCGAGAAGAAAATGCGGTGAGTCTTTTTAAAAGATGCAGCTGCCGGGCGGCTGCCGATGCTGGGCTGAGGCTGTTATTGCTGGGTTGAGGCTGTTATTCGAAGACAGGTTGACGCTGGCAGATTAAAGTGTGCTAGAAAATGCGCTGCGCTCACAATGTGCTGGCAGAGAAACACCATCTACAATGTCAGATGTGTTGACGCTGGCAGGTTGAAGTGCGCTAGAAAATGCGCTGCGCTCACAATGTGCTTGCAGAGAAATATTATCTTCAATGTCAGATGTGATGACAGAAGCGCTTCAAACAATCACAGCAAAGCAGGGAAAACAGCGCTTCCTTCCAAGATAAAAGTCTTCAAACAGCGCTGTGTAGACTGCCAGACAACACTCAAACACTGTCAAAATTTGTGAAAAGAAGCAAGAAGCTTCTGAAAGTACACAAACAGCACAAGGCAGCTTTTCCTATGAAAGTGTGTCCAGGAAATTGGACATAATATAGGTTAAAAAAAAAAAAGTACCTTTTTAAAGTTTCAAAATGAGGTAAAGGAGAAATCTTTATATCCTTGTTGAGATCCTTTCTTCAATTCTTCAGAAATCCCATCCCGTCGCCAATGTAAAGAAGTCCAAAGGTAGATTATGGGTTGAATAAGTATTTATTATAGTAAGGATCCCATCCACAGGATAAGCAGTCACCAGTAGTCAGGTCCAAGATCAACTGCCTAGATACTCTAAACATCACAACTACAGAATCTGTACAGAGCATTCAAATGCATGTGGCAACCTGGCAACAGGCTGCATGACCAGGATGCCACACTAATCAACCCTCATGGTCTCTAGACATCGATGATGGACTTACTGTGACTAGGTAGAGCAGTGCGGCGGCCATATTGGAGTGGTGATAGCCACATGGTCTTTAAAAATCGATGATGGACTTACTGTGACTAGTGCGGCGGCCATATTGGAGTGGGGAACGTGATCAGTGTGATTGTGTATAACTAAAAATGCAGCATGCATTAACCGCAATATTTGACTTCTTTAAAAAAACAGTTTAAATGATAGAAATGACATATAATTGAGATTACAATAAGGAGGTCCAGTCCTCAAGACGGTTAAGGCCTTTTCTGATACTGTCAGTTTTTAGAATCCAATGCAGTTCCTCTTTATTCAGAAATTGGGATAGATCCGCTCCTCTTGGAGGTGGTTTGATGATAGAAACAACTGGCCAAAGTAATTCATCTTCGCTGTGGCCTTTTTCGTGGAAATGTTCAACTAGTGGTGCATTGGCCGTGTTAACCGGATCCTGCTTCGGTGTTGGCCAATTCTTAGTTTTACTTTCTGACTTGTCTGCCCTATATAAATAAGCATGCAGGGACAGAAAATTGCATATACCAAATTTACAGAGTTACAGTTGGAAAAGTATCTTCGGTCAAATTTGATAGTACCATATTCAAAAGTTTTTCCTTCAATAGTAGAGTCACAATAAATGCAATTCCCACATTTAGAATGGCCAGTTAAAGGTGGGAGACCCCATGCATCATTTATAGTCGTTTTTAGGGGTTGTGTAGGCAGAGATGCTCTTACTAGGTGCTCTTTGATGTTTTTGGCCCGTTTGAAAGCGAACATTGGACGTTCTAGTGTCAGTTGACCAGCATTGAGGACTGGCCAGTGCTTGAGCACACTCTTTCTGATAGCATTGGAGGCTGGGGAAAATGTGGTGACACAAATGAGTCTATTCTGATCTTTTTTCTCCTTCGGTTTCAGGAGGGTTTCCCTTGGGCAATACCAGGCTCTTTTTAAAGAGCGGCGCACTAGCTTACGAGGGTAACCTCTGTTCCTAAGTTTGCGACTGAGGGTTTTTAGCTTCAGTAAAATAATCTTCCTTGAAATAGCAGTTGCGCCTAATGCGTAGGAACTGGGAGAAAGGCAGGGAATCACGCAAAGCTCTTGGGTGATGGCTACTGTACTCAAGAAGAGTGTTGCGTTCAGTAGGTTTTCGGTGTAGAGTGGTGGTGAGGCGACCTTCTGTGTTTTTTATTTCTAGATCTAAGAATGGGATGCTCTCTTTACTGGTGGATAAGGTATATTTGAGGCCTCCACTGTTGTTGTTGAGCCAGTGTTGAAAAAGTGTGAGGTTATCAAGTGATTCAGTCCAAAGTAGAAAAATGTCGTCAATGTAACGTTTCCACAATGTGATACCATTGTGGAAAGGATTGGACACATTCAAAATACTGTTGGTCTCTAAATGATCCATGTACAGAATGGCCAGGTTAGGTGCAAAAATTGCTCCCATGGAGGTACCCCTAACCTGGCCATAAAACTGTCCTTCGAAAAGAAAAAAGTTCTTAGTCAGGCAAATTTCCAGTAACTGGAGGATAAAGTTAGATGGGACACTGTGAGGACGTGTTCGTGTCTCTAACACCCCTTCAATCACACGAAGAGATTCGTATTGGGGGATGTTAGTATAAAGTGATTCCACATCCAGCGTGCACATGGTGCTGGATGTGGGATCAAATGGATAGTCTTCGATCATATTAATCATAGCCATACTGTCTTTGATATAGCATGTGGTATCTGGTACAAATGGCTTGATAAAGAAGTCTATATAGTGGCCCAATGGTTCGAGGACTGAACCACACCCAGATACTATTGGGTGGCCTGGTGGAGATTGTGGGTTTTTATGCACTTTCGGGAGGCAGTAGATCACAGGGATGCGGGGAGATTTAGTATTAAGGAAATCAAATTCCTTTTTAGATAGGAAGCCTAGGTCAAGTGCCTCTGAAGTGACTTTAGCAATCATGTCCTGAATCTCTGCAGTGGGGTTGCGAGGAAGTTTACAGTAGTGCTCATGGTTGCTCAGTTGACGCATTATTTCATCTTTATACAGGTTGATATCTTGGATCACGATGCCTCCGCCTTTGTCGGCAGGTTTTATTATTAATGACTGGTTGTTTTTCAAGGAGGCAATGGCATTTTTCTCTTCTATCGTGATGTTATAAGGTATAAAGGAACTCTTGTTTTCCAGATCAGTAAGGTCTTTTAGGATTAGTTTTTCAAAAGTTGGTATCTCTGGCGGGATCATGCCAGTGGTAGGGGAAAATTTAGATGGTGGTTTGAATGGAGTGTTACCAGGTTTAGAAGGAGAGGGTTTCAAAAGGAAATAGCTATGGAGGCGAATTTTCCTAAAGAACCGTAATAATTCCACCTGTATATCTTGAAAATTGGGGCGTACTGTGGGAACAAATGACAGGCCTCTGCTCAATAACGAGACTTCAGTACTGGACAGGATATGTTCAGTGAGGTTAAAGATGGGCAAGAGACCGGTCTCTAAATCAGTGCTGATATCATTGGGAGTATGATCTGATGATGTTACCATCGGTAATACTGTCTGCGTGTGAAACGTTCGCCTGGGGGGTTTACTGTTTTTTTCCATGTCGAGGGTTGCTTTCCTCTGCCCCTTGGTTGACCCCGACCCCCTTCTAAAAAAGGACGGTTAGAAGGGCCTGGGCTGTCGTTTTGGTCTGACTGTCCAGAGGAATCAGCTGAGCTATCAGTGAAGCCAACAAACTGTTGCCTCCTGTTGAATCGTCCCCAGGGTCTTTGATTTTGTGGACCGTTATAAGGGCGGTCGGGGGGATTCAGATCATACTCCCAATGATATCAGCACTGATTTAGAGACCGGTCTCGTGTCCATCTTTAACCTCACTGAGCATATCCTGTCCAGTACTGAAGTCTCGTTATTGAGCAGAGGCCTGTCATTTGTTCCCACAGTACGCCCCAATTTTCAAGATATACAGGTGGAATTATTACGGTTCTTTAGGAAAATTCGCCTCCATAGCTATTTCCTTTTGAATCCCTCCCCTTCTAAACCTGGTAACACTCCCACCACCACCACTCTACACCGAAAACCTACTGAACGCAACACTCTTCTTGAGTACAGTAGCCATCACCCAAGAGCTTTGCGTGATTCCCTGCCTTTCTCCCAGTTCCTACGCATTAGGCGCAACTGCTATTTCAAGGAGGATTATTTTACTGAAGCTAAAACCCTCAGCCGCAAACTTAGGAACAGAGGTTACCCTCGTAAGCTAGTGCGCCGCTCTTTAAAATGAGCCTGGTATTGCCCAAGGGATACCCTCCTGGAACCGAAGGAGAAAAAAGATCAGAATAGACTCATTTGTGTCACCACATTTTCCCCAGCCTCCAATGCTATCAGAAAGAGTGTGCTCAAGCACTGGCCAGTCCTCAATGCTGGTCAACTGACACAAGAACGTCCAATGTTCGCTTTCAAACGGGCCAAAAACATCAAAGACCACCTAGTAAGAGCATCTCTGCCTACACAACCCCTAAAAACGACTATAAATGATGCATGGGGTCTCCCACCTTTAACTGGCCATTCTAAAGGTGGGAATTGCATTTATTGTGACTCTACTATTGAAGGAAAATCTTTTGAATATGGTACTATCAAATTTGACCGAAGATACTTTTCTAACTGTAACTCTGTAAATTTGGTATATGCAATTTTCTGTCCCTGCATGCTTATTTATATAGGGCAGACAAGTCAGAAAGTAAAACTAAGAATTGGCCAACACCGAAGCAGGATCCGGTGTAACACGGCCAATGCACCACTAGTTGAACATTTCTACGAAAAAGGCCACAGCGAAGATGAATTACTTTGGACAGTTGTTTCTATCATCAAACCACCTCCAAGAGGAGCGGATCTATCCAATTGCCGAATAAAGAGGAACTGCATTGGATTCTAAAAACTGACAGTATCAGAAAAGGCCTTAACCGTCTTGAGGACTGGACCTCCTTATTGTAATCTCAGTTATATGTCATTTCTATCATTTAAACAGTTTTTTTAAAGAAGTCACATATTGCGGTTAATGCATGCTGCATTTTTAGTTATACACAATCACACTGATCACTTTCACCACTCCAATATGGCCGCCGCACTAGTCACAGTAAGTCCATCATCGATTTTTAAAGACCATGCGTCTATCACCACTCCAATATGGCCGCCGCACTGCTCTACCTAGTCACAGTAAGTCCATCATCGATGTCTAGAGACGATGAGGGTTGATTAGCTAGCTCGCATGGTTGCTCGGAAGTTCACTTCCATCGGACTCCCGTATTAGCCAAAGTGCTCCTGCCAATACAAGTAAGTGAATATCGCCAGCCGGTAACTCTGTTTGGAGCACCCTGATACTTTTACATGTAAGTATCTAACCGCCCGCTCCCTTTCAGATTTAGCCATCGCGCTCCTGGCGTTTCCATACAACCTTGATGGAAGTCCCGGAATTGTTTTGAAAGGTAACTATGTCCTCCACCCTCGATCCGGCACCCCGCCTCCTTCATAGACCGGTACCGTTAACGTCACATTTTTCTTTCCTTAGAATGCCGTTAGCCCCGCGGTTTCTCCTCAATAACCCAGAACGATGTGGTTCTGAAAATTATGGACCCTGCTATAATGTGGTACCGAAGCCCAACACTCGTGTCAGAAAATATCATCATACCATGACGAATTTGGTATTAGCAGACCGGTAATGATTAGGACATTATACCTATGCATTTGCGTTGTGATTGAGTGATGCAATCACCCTTAAATCGTACTTTCTGTCTTGAACCCTTGGGTTCCATTTTGTGAGCGGCATCCATCTTGTAGTTGCCCTTACATAGTCAATTGACCCAGGCCGAATTCAAGCTGAAAGGACACGTAGACCTTTCCTGACTCCTCTGTGACCTGGGCGAGCTGCCTCCACTGCCTCCAGCCAAACCTGTTCAGGCAGTCCCCAACCCACTGGCCGAGCGAGATTAGCATCAAGGCACAACAAGTCATAAACCATTTACCACATACAAACCACGCTTTATCATACACACACCTGTCCCTGTTTCTTCTTTATGGCTAGTTTTACAAGGAGGAGGTGCCCGATTTTATTGGGGTTTCATCGATATCTGATGTAAGTTCTGGTCCTGGCTGGGTAATCTATCACAAACTGGACATACGAAAATATGGGCTGGCCATCATGACTTTGCTTTTTCGTTGTTGTGAAAATATGTATATGACCGTACTGTAAAACAGAGAATTCTTGCCTGAAGCTGATATTTTTGTATAAAAGGAGAAGGCTGGTTCTGTAAAAACGAACAGTCTCCTGAGAATATACACACCGTGCTGTTGTACTTCTAGGACGCTTGTTACTTGGTTGCAGCCAATAAAACTCGATCCTTGACATCATCTAGAAGACTCTGTGTTTCTGTGGTCCAGAACAGGAAGAACTCAAGAGGTCTCTGGGTGTTCCCGCTGGCACCACCGGGTTCCTAAAAACCCGGCACCTCAGTTGGCGCCCAACTCGGGGCGGTATCAAGCGGTGTTGGTCCAAGCCAGATGTTCGTGAGGAGCTTCGTGTGAAAATTCCAGAGGATGGCCAGCCACTTCAGCGACCCCTGTATGTCGACATGGTTCGGAAGGTCTTTGCTGTGAGGTTCCCCACGTCCAGACGGCTACGAAGGACTGCTGCCCTGACTATCGCCCTGTTTTGGACCCATTGATGCTTGGTAGAGCCAAACGATAGACGAGTCTTCTAGTGACGTCATCGATCATCAATACTTCAGTTAAGTATAAGTGGAGCGTCTCCCAGTCCTTAGTTTGATTCTTAGTTTTGGTATCCCTGAGATATGCTTTGATTTGGAACTTGCAAGCGCCAAAGCCGAGGGATTCGTGTATTCACGAGAATATCGTATTCGATAATCCTTTGAAGTTTGAAGCTAGACTAGTGAGCGAAGATGCCTGGTCTTAGCAGACTTGGAAACTTGTTTTGTCTTGGTTGTAGTAGGGACTCCATATTAGAGGATTAGTGTCCGGTTCCTCCGATTGGAACTCCAACATATGAGCTCTATGTGAAGCACGGCGTAGGCCCTATCACATATAGTGAAGTATGGATAAAATACAAGTCAAAAAGAAAATTCCCTTTGGGCAAGTGAACATCAATACAAAGGTACTTGCAAACAATAGACTTACTAATACATAGGCGTAACAAGGAAGCAATGAAAAAACGGAAAATTCAAACACGTGAAAACACTATAGTAGAATCAAAACTTAGTACAATTTATTGACATACATTATATTGATTAAAAATTGGGAAACAAACACAGGACAGAACAATAATAAATAAAAACATTCCAATAAAAAAGGAGCTACAGGAAAAAGGACTAAATTCAAATAACACAATTATTTCGAATTTTCCTTAATTTCTTAATCCACATTCACTCCTTGAGCATCGACGCGTTTCGGCGGTATGAACAAAGTATGACCGCCTTCATCAGGGTATATGTATACCTGTTTCCCAATATTTCTGTAAATTCAAATAAGATTGGTCTAAGTTATAATTAATAGGCACATCAAATCATATTTAAAAATACAATTTAAAAAACACAATGTAAATATCCTACTCTGTCTTTGAACACACATTATAACATTGCTTCCAACATTACACAGTACATTAACAACAAGACATTACAATAAACAGTTGCATATGAATTAATTACATATGAAATAAATAGCGAGCAGGTCCACAAAATAGGCAGTACCTTTCAGTTTCTTACATGTATATTCCTTCATAACAAGTCTACCCAAACCAGCTTAGAACATATAGCCAGGGGCACAAAGTTATCAAAAAGATGTACACAGAGGACACATCCTTCAAGCTAAGGTAGCAATAATGAGAAGCATGATACATCACCTACCTCGGGCATAAAACAAATATATCAGTGCATCATAAGGGGTATATTTCCTCCTTATCCTTTGCTTGAGATATTCGGCCAGCGAAATATCCTTTAATAATCCTAGACATAAGGATGAATAAATATCTAGTTTAGTTGTTACATAATCCAATACTATACTCAACAAGGCTGCCTGAGTTATAGCATTTAAACAAAAACCGGACAACAAACCTATTTACTATATCCAGTATGGATGTCAGGGCACCTCATTGCTGTAATTTTGCTCTAGCTCTATTCATATTTAAGCGAGTACTATACTTCACAGAAGGTACATATTTCCGTAAACGATTAATCCGGCAGATGCCCCCAGTAAGACCAACATATTTTATCATAGAGTTAGTCCAGATTAAAACAGACCGGATCACAATATGGAAATAGTTGATAGTCATAAGTGCCGCCTTCCTAATGCACCCGTTAGAACTCATGAAACTAAGGATGGAACAAAGAATAATCGGCTCTGTTGACAGAATAGAACCTAGTCACATGCATAGCTATATACTTGCACAGCGTCTATTAGTTTATTTTGACCGTGTTCACTTTAGCAATATTTCAACACGGACTACTCCTGGTAGTAGGTTCATACTAAGTACAACTTACTAATTTAAAATAGTTGCTGAGATATAGTCCAACTTTCGTATATCGTAGCACGTCCAGCACTATAGCTGAAGGCTGTAAATAAACAAACAGGAATATCATTAGTTCCTACTTTAAAATGTGGTTATAGGCAGCTACTCCAACTTATCAAATACCAGGGTATACTTACACAAAGCTTTGATAATATGAACCCGGTACACGGTACGATACTAATACATATAACTTTCCATTCTGGTAGGTACAGGACGTGACTCCTTGTATACTTCGATTTAACGAGTCAAAACCAATGCCTGTCCTGAAAATTGAACAGACGAGAGCACCACCGTGTCAAAAGCGTGTAAAGACCGTGTAAAACAATAAAGTTTGCACGTTACAATAATTCACAGCAGGAACAAGTCCTTACCTCCGTGGCTAGATGAATAAACGTCCCGTGTCCTCACACACGTTTAAGCGGAATCTACCAACAACCGCGTTGCGTGCTGTCTCTTATATACTGATAAGGGGGGATAGACGTTACCCGCGATGTCAGATGACGAACGCGGAAGTAATAGACCTAAAAGATGGACTCTCCTACGTACCTGTAATGCTCCGTGCAATTGGGCACGTAGTGGGTATAGAGAGCGGACTTAAAAAGTGCCTGCCGAAAAATATTCATTGGAAACGGGAGACGGACTCCGTTCCTATCCGTAAACGCTCGTACTATCACGCGAGAATGCGCTCATCAGTAAAAGCACCGATTGGTGCTACTAAGACCATGAGCGAATATACACTTTCAAAACAAGAAGTATTTTCCCACACTATGAAAATATTTCTTTCAGCATCTTGGAAAATAGAAGCAGTTATGCTAAGATCTTGTACAATATATATTTTTTAACTGGAAAGTGTTAGTCACTTTATTCACGCCAGACCGAAGTTGTCAGCGAAAAGAAGTTATTTCAATAAACTCCTTATTAAAATGCAAATAAAGCGCTTTTGTTCGTAAATCCCTCTATTATCTGAGAACAAAAGCGCTTTATTTGCATTTTTTGACTTGTGTCTATTGTGGTACCCTATCCCTTTGGTTTAGGGGTCCCTCTCTCTTTTTTTAGAGGTATGGATAAAATACACCAGAAAAGATGGTGTTTTAAAATGGCCCCAATATGGTAGCTTTGATACAGAAATCTTAGATAATCTAGAGGTGAAACTGTTCAAGAAGAAAGCCCGGCCGGCGATGTTTGACTCTTTTCGCCTATGGCGCAAGGAAGCCAAACCTAAAGAAATGAAATTAGCAAAGAAAAATAAAAGAGGTATGTCAATGGTACAAGCTGCCGTTGCATACAGGGATAATGAGGAAGAGCAAGAGAGTGAACAAATGCTCAGAAGCAAGAAGTTAGCAGTAGACAAATGCTACCCAGTGTTGCCACGTGAAGGACAAGGATCAAAAGGGACACCTGAGAAGGATCATTTAATGTCCCATTTACTGAGTTCTCCACCCCCCTATGCACAAAATGCTACTGCACCACCGAAACGCTTTGTTATACCGCGCCCCGCCGCACAAACACCAGTTCTTCCACAAGCACCAGCTCCTCTTCAGCTGGTTTCTACTCCTCCGGCGCAGCCCTCTCAAGGGCCGCCGCCTTTTCTACATACTCCATCTGCTTTTTCTACGACTTCGCCTACTACTCCAATTGTTTATCCTAATACTGCTCCGGCTACTGCCTCGACTTCTACTCTACATCAGCCTGTCTTTTCTGGCGTTTCTGCCTTTCCACCAGCTTCTCCTTCTGTTCGACAGAGAGTAGCAAACACTGTCACTGGTCTTTTCTCACCTTTCTTTGGGTCGCCTAAGACGACCCCTAGGACAGAACGTAGACAGTTGCGAAGTCGACTGCCTGACTATCAGGAAAGAGAAGTGCTGAATGAGTTAGAACGCAAATGGGTTACTGATACTGTAAAGTATGATGTTCAGTCCGTAATCGAAGTCTTCCGTCAGTGGGAAGCATCTACACAGAGATATGTATTCAAACAAATGTGTATATTCCTCTCAGACGATTTGGAGGGAAATGATCGAGAGTACAACATGAGTGAATTATTCCGTGTAAGGTTCAAGTTCGCTGAAGGCATGATTGTGGGTGCCGATGTTGAACAAGCAATAGATATGTTGTTGTCTTATAGGAGTAAAGGAAGCAATTCTAGATCACTGTCCGAGTATGACATGCCAGGTAGAAAGAAGGAGCGACAGTATCCCATGAGAGAGGTGTGAGAAGTTGGCCTGATATATAATGTTCACTATTCTAGTGAACACTTTGTATCAGTCCAAACAACCCTTATTGATGATTGGTTGTAAGTCAACCTTATAGACCAGCTATCCTAGTAGCATGGATACGAGCAGTCTAAGGCTAAAGACTCGAGAGGGCGTGTTAAGCCAGCTGTTATACCACACATGTACCCCTTGAACACCCAGTGAAAGGACACCACACAAGTGTTATGAAAATAAACAGTGTATTTATTAAAATCACAACAGCCCTGTACTCTCTATGAGGACAGGGTACTAAGCACAAAACAAAACTCTTAAGAAAATACTTAAGTTAGCACAGTATATACAAATGCCCGAGGGGCACGGAAAACCATATACTCTGAAAGTGGAATGCAAAATTACTAGCAGGTGAGTACAGTACTAATAGGCTTTGGAATCGCTAGATCTTGACTATAGAATCGTTAGATTACTTCTAGGAGACCCAGGGGACTCGGGTGCAGAGTGTGCACTCTCACGCGTAATGCGGGACAAAGTCTATGGTAGCTAGATTTCAGAAAGTTAGTTTTCTCGGGCGAACCCGACCTGGTAGGAGGAAAACGAAAGTGGATTCTGACCCTTGGATAGTGAGGCTATGCTGGGGCACCGAAATGCCGAAGTTACCTAGCCCAGGGGCTGCAGCTGCATAGGTCTCAAAAGACGTCGGGAATCCTCGTAGACGGACCAGGAGCCTGGAAGAAAGAAGTTGCTGGCAGGCGACCAGTGAAGAAAGTTCGATGGATCCAAGCCTGGATCGATGATAGAAGACACCTGAAAGCAGAGGGGACCAAGTTCGTGACTACTAGCCAGTAGTCAGGTGGCACCAGGAGGGCACCGGATGGTAGTCACCTCGACTAGGTGAGTGGGTGACGCTGTGCTCTGCAGATCTCACGGACCAGGAGGCGTTGTCGGCGACCAGGATGGAGGAGCGAGCTGTCCCACGATGGATGAAGCTGTCGGCGTCGCTGGACCCAGGATTGGGCAACAAAGCCTTGGCAAATTCAAGCCCACGCGGTGGACTCAAAATGGCGTCTGGAGTGGACCAGGAGGGTCCGGGGTGCCTCTCTTGAAGAAGGAAGCAAGTGCCAGTCTGGAGCAACCAGACCAGCAGCAGTGATGTCGTCGGGCGTCGTTAGGAAGGCCACAAGCCAGCCGGCTAGTAGCCAAACAACGCGGTGAGCAGGCAAAAGCAGAAGGGCCACACGCAGATCGTGGAGATGCTGGAGGGCTGATCTTCGGTGCTGGAGCTGCTCAGGGTTGGGGCTTCTCGGACCCCAAAGCACTCACCAGTGGAGGACTCGGTGGGCTTGTTGCAAAGAAGTCGTGCAGTCTTGGCGATCGTCGGTCCCTCGAGGTCTCGTCGCACTCACAGTTCTCAGCTTGGCTGTAGAGGTGAGTAGAGGTCAGAGGTGCCAGGGAAGCCGGGTCTCGTCGAGCTGGGTCGTCGGATTCCGGAGGAAGGACTTGCAGCAGACCGCAGTGTTCTTAGGATGGTGCCCGCTTGATGCAGGGTGACTACTCCTTAGCCACAAGGGAGAATCTTGAAGAAGAAATCTTGATGTCCTTTCGCAGAAAGTCGTGTCTTGATTCCAAAGATGATCTAATTTGAACAGGGGGCCCGCTCCTATCTTTATACTAAAAAAGGGGGCTGACCCGGTGACTAGGTCCTGCCTATGGGTGGGACTAGGAGGGGGGTGGTTACACCCCTCTCCCATGCCAGACTTTCCCCAGGCCAGGGGCTGGTGTGCCCCTGGAACTGGTTCTGACCGGCCTATGCGTAGTGAGCACCGGGGTGCCACTCAACAGTCACCTTCCTGTAAAGCCCTGCCTACCCAGGATACACAAAACCCTGTCTGGGACGGTGCTAGCACCGCCCTCGACAGGAAACCCTTTGTTCAGGCTCCCCTCGCTGGAAGGACTCCCAGCTGCAGGGGGTCAGACTCCTGTCTGTGGTGGCAGCATCCATTTTGTGGAGCTGAGGCTTCAGTTAACTTTAACCGGGGTTCACAGTTACATACATGTCGTGTCCCTCTAGAAGGGTGGAATGCTAACCCCGTCGCCAGAATTGGCGAGGGGTTAGTATTCCAATTCGTATGACACCTTACTCGACATGTTTTGATAAAGCAATAACAAAGATAGCATTTAACCGCGAGGATTATAATGCACTTAAGAGTATATGGTATGCGATATCATGGAACAGCTATTAGGACTTGGTTCCGCAAGCTGCAGACAGGCTCAGCTCATGCCAGTGCACCATCTCACACGATTCCAAGCACTCTGCCTTCAGGATTGTTAAGGCCTGCCATAGGAGTGACTGATAGGAATCTGTGTGTCCATTTTTTAGGGTTAGATATAGGTATACTATATCTACAGCAAAGGGTGATTACACAACTTTGCCCCAGCTGTCATGCAGCCAGTTGTGTCAAATTTAGGAGGCCAGCCAGGGGTGGCATAATACATGCTTCAGCCCCTGGTAGGCCCTGGGTACACCTATGCCCTGAGTTACAGGGTCTGATAAGGTGGCCCAGTACCAATTGGTAAATGCACCTAGGGTACACGTTGTAATTTAGAGAGAGAACAGCCAGGCTGTGAGTCTGATTGGCAGGCCCACAGCCAGAGAAAGTCGTAAACCAGTGAAACAAAAGCAAAAAATCTGGGTGATCATAGGATTGCAGACCCTACTCTCCTACATGACCCCCCCCCCCAAACTTTGGGACAATAAGCTAACCTTGACCAGGTGAGTCTTCTTGTTCTAAGTGGAAATATCTGGAGAGCCCATCGGCATTGCCATGATCAGTACCAGGTCTATGTTCCACTGTAAAGTCCATCCCCTGTAGGAAAATGGACCACCTAAGCAGTTTGGGGTTTTCACCCTTCATCTGATTTAGCCACAAGAGGGGCTTATGGTCGGTCTGAATCTTGAAGTGAGTGCCAAGCAAGTATGGCCTCAGTTCTTCAGGGCCCAAACCACAGCAAAGGCCTCCCTCTCAATAGCTGACCAATTCTTCTCTCTAGGGGTCAGCCTTCTGCTTATAAAAGCAATGGGCTGGTCTTGACCATCAAAATTCAGTTGAGATAGAACAGCTCCCACACCCAACTCAGAAGCATCTGTTTGGACAATGAATGGTTTGGAGTAGTCTGGACTCTTAAGGATAGGTGCTGTGCACATGGCCTGCTTTAGGTCATTGAATGCTTTTTGACAGCCTGCTGTCCACTGAACCTTTTTTGGCATTTTCTTACTTGTCAGTTCATTTAATGGAGTCACAATTGATCCATAGTTCCTGACAAACTTTCTGTAGTAACCAGTCAGGCCCAAGAAAGCTCGAACCTGAGTCTGGGTGGTTGGAGGAGCCCAGTCCCTGATTGACTGTATTTTGCTCTCCAGTGGCTGAACCTGGCCTCCACCTACAAGGTGGCCCAGGTATACAACCTGTGTCTGCCCTATCTGGCACTTGGTGGCCTTGATAGTGAGGCCTGCTGCTTGCAGAGCCTCTAACACTTTCCTCAGGTGGACCAGGTGATCCTCCCAGGTGGAGCTAAAGACAGCAATATCATCTAGATATGCTGCACAGAAGTCATCCAGCCCAGTGAGAACATGATTCACCAACCTTTGGAAGGTGGCAGGTGCATTTTTCAGACCAAAGGGCATTACCACAAATTGATAATGCCCACCAGGGGTTGAAAATGCTGTCTTGGGCTTGGCATCCTCAGCTAACCTGATTTGCCAATACCCAGCTGTCAGGTCAAATGTGCTTAAGTAGTTGGCAGAAGCTCATCTGCCCTTGGTATTGGGTGGGCATCAGTCTTAGTGACTGCATTGAGACCCCTGTAGTCTACGCAGAACCTCATCTCTCTCTTACCATCCTGGGTGTGAGGTTTTGGCACTAGAACTACTGGACTAGCCCAAGGGCTATCTGAGGGTTCAATGACTCCCAACTCCAACATTTTCTGCACTTCAGTTTTTATGCAGTCTCTAACATGATCAGGCTGCCTGTAGATTTTACTCTTAACTGGCAAGCTGTCACCAGTGTCAACCTCATGGGTACACCAATTGGTCTGACTGGGTGTCAGAGAGAACATATGTCTGAAAGACTGAAGAACCTGTTTACAGTCTTTTCTGTTGATGTTCAGAGAGGCTGCCACAAAAGACAACACCATCTACTGACCCATCATCAGGATTCTGAGTGAGCAGGTCTGGGAGAGGGTCACTCTCTTCCTCCTGTCCCTCATCAATGGCCATGAGCAAGCTCATGTCCTTCCTGTCGACATATGCTTTGAGCCTGTTGACATGGAGTACCCTGTGGGGACTCCTGGGAGTTCCAAGGTCCACCAGGTAGGTGACCTCTCCCTTTTGCTCAAGAATTGTGTGGGGCCCAGACCATTTGTCTTTGAGTGCTGCTGGGGCCACTGGCTCCAACACCCACACCTTCTGTCCAGGCTGATAAACAGTCAGGACAGCCTTTTGGTCATGCCAAGCTTTTTGAAGTTCTTGACTGGCCTTAAGGTTTTCAGATGCCTTCTCCATATACTCAGCCATCCTGGAGCGGAGACCAAGTACATAGTCCACTATGTTGGTTGCAGGCTTTTTGAGAGGTCTCTCCCATCCTTCCTTCACCAAACACAGGGGGCCTCTCACAGGATGCCCATACAAAAGTTCAAAAGGGCTGTAGCCAACCCCCTTTTGTGGGACCTCTCTGTAAGCAAACAGAAGGCAGGGTATCAGGACATCCCATCTACGCCTGAGCTTTTCAGGTAGTCCATGAATCATCCCTTTTAGGGTCCTGTTGAACCTTTCAACAAGCCCATTGCATTGTGGATGATAGGGTGTGGTGAACTTGTAGTTGACACCACACTCCTTCCACATAGCAGTTAAGTAGCGTGACATGAAGTTTGCACCTCTGTCAGAGACAACCTCCTTAGGGAAGCCCACTCTGGAGAACACTCCAACTAGGGCCCTTGCCACCACAGGTGCTGTAGTGGTCCTAAGTGGAATAGCTTCAGGATACCTGGTGGCATGATCCACTACCACCAGTATAAACTTGTGCCCTGATGCTGTCTGGGGTTCCATTGGACCAACAATGTCAATCCCCACTCTTTCAAAGGGTACCCCCACCACAGGCATTGGTATAAGGGGGGCCTTTGTTGTGCCACCTGACTTACCACTGGCTTGGCAAGTGACACAGGAGCGACAAAACTCCTTGGTATCCTCATTCATGTGAGGCCAGTGAAAGTGTGAGACAAGCCTGTCCCAAGTCTTTGTCTGGCCTAAGTGACCTGCTAAGGGAATCTCATGGGCCAAGGTGAGAAGGAAACCTCTCTGAGTCAAGGGTACAACCAGCCTCCTGGTCATGCCAGGCTTGGGGTCTCTTGCCTCAGTGTACAGGAGTCCATCATCCCAGTATACCTTGTGGGTACCTGTGGCGTTCCCAGCAGCCTCAGCAGCAGCCTGCTGTCTGAGGGGTTCAAGGGAAGGGCAGTCTAACTGTTCCTTCCCCAGGTCTTCTCTTGAGGGTCCCCCTGAGCCCAGAAATTCAACTTGATCAAGTTCAAATTCTTTAGGCTCAGTTTCCCTCAATTCTCTTAGGTCAGCCTCCTCTGAGACTTGATCCTCAACCTGGGGCAAGGGGGAAGGCACAGCCTTAACCCTACTGCTCTTCTTCTTGGAAGGTGTCTGGTCCCTTGTTCCAGGATCCAGCACCTGTTCAGTGGGGCATCTTCTGGCCTGTGACCTAGTCACAGCAAACACATGTGCTGGCAAACCTAACATCTCCATGTGAGTCCTCTGCTCCACTTCTGACCATTGTGATGACTCCAAATCATTGCCCAACAAACAATCTACTGGGAGGTCTGAGCTAACAACAACCTTCTTTTGGCCATTTACCCCTCCCCAGGAGAAAGCAACAATTGCCATACTATGACTGGTAGTGACATTGCTTGCATTGGTCACCAGGAAATCTGTACCTGGCATGATCTGTCCAGGGTCCACAAAGTTAGGTGTCACCATTGTGACACTGGCACAAGTGTCCCTATAGGCCTGAGCCATTCTTCCATTTATTAAAGGTGTCTGTCTGTATTTGCCCAAAGTATTGGGACTGACATCAGGGGTTACATCTGCATCCCCTGTACAGACAAGGACAGCCTGAGTGAGTGTGCCAACTAAGTTGTCATACCCCTCAGAACCCAAGGTTAACCCAACTAAACCCTTGGGAGGTGCACTACCACTGCTGACTGTACTAGGGGGCACAGGTGCCTTAGGGGCTGCAGTGGCAGGAGTCTGCCCTCCTCCTTTCTTGGTGCACTCACTAAACTAGTGAGTTTTACTTTTGCAGTATTGGCACCATCTTTTGGACTGGCCTTCTTTCTTTTTCTGGGGAACCTGACCCCCACCCTCTTTGGGTTGTTGGGGACCTGTCGAAGACTTCTGGTCATTTTGTTCCCCTTTAGAATCTTTACCCTTCTGGTCTGCTTTCTTCTGACCACCTTGATTCTGGCCCTGGTTCTGCTTAACTCTTGTTCTGACCCATCTGTCTGCCTTCTTTCCCAATTCTTGGGGAGAGGTCAGATCTGAGTCAACAAGATGCTGATGCAACAACTGGTTCTGACAATTGTTTAAAATTTGTTCTCTCATCATCAAATTGTACAATCCTGTATAATCAGTAACCTTACTGCCCAGCAACCAGCCCTCAAAAGCCTTAGTGGCACAATCTACAAAGTCAGACCAATCTTGAGACTGAGTTTTCTGGGTATCCCTGAACAGCACCCTGTACTGCTCAGTGGTTAGGCCAAACCCATCAACCAGTGTATTTTTCAAGACTTGGTAATTGTTAGCATCCTCCACCCTTGTAGTGAGGAGCTTATCTCTACCTTTACCTTCAAAGGAGAGCCACAAGATAGCTGCCCACTGACTCTGGGGAACACCTTGCACAGTGCAGGCCCTCTCCAAAGCAGTAATCCATTTGTGGATGTCATCCCCTTGCTTAAAGGGGGGCACTATCTTATTCAGGTGTTTTGTATCAAAACTCATTTCCCTATTGCTAGGTATAATGCTGCCACCAGTGGGGTTTGACCCACTCAATTCCTGCTCTCTAGCAAAGGCAAGTCTCTCTTTGGCCAGGGCAAGTTCTTCCCTGGCAATCCTCAGATTGACTTCCCTTTCCTTGGCTTCATAAACTCTCCTCTGAGGGGAGGTCATCCTCCTCAGAGCAGAGGCCTGAGAGCCATTGGTTCGAATGGATCTGTTAGAGCCTCTTGAGAGAGACCTAACTCGTCCATTCCCAATGTTAAGCTGGCCTGAGAGAGGTCCTAGGGCTCTCCTAGTGTCACTCTCATGCCTGCTTAAGTTGTCCCTAGTTAGCTGACTAACTATTTCTGGACCTTTGTCTGCCTCATCCCCAGATGTCTCCTGATCATCATCCTCCTCACCTGAGAGATGGATGAGATCTGGGTCACCCCTGGTTCCTTCTAGGGCTGGCATGTCCCCTTCTGGATGAGAAGAGCTAAGAAGTTTCTCAGCCTTTCTAGCACCATAAGTCTCTAAGAGACCTATCAGAAATGGGATTGTGGGGTTAGACTCCTGTTTTAGCTTCCTGGAGGTACACACTTGTCTCATCTCTTGGAAACTAAGGGCTGCATATCTAGAAGAGGCCTGTGGAGGGTCCTCAACCATCAGAGGGGTCTCAGTAGACTCTCCGAGGTTAGACATGCTTCTAGTGTGGTGTAAGTGATGCACCTACCTACACTATGTTTTTACCTACTGATCCCTTGCTAAGAGTTGCAGCCAAGGTGTGCTAAGCCTTGAGGAGCTGCAACAGCTGGTTCAGTAGAACTCAGAGTATTCTAAGCTAAGTTATATGTACCTAACAGTACTTATGTGATCTTTCAACAAGATATTCTTAGGATACGTGTGGTAGAACAACAGCAAGCTCAAATCCCAACCGCTGCTCACCAATGTGAGAAGTTGGCCTGATATATAATGTTCACTATTCTAGTGAACACTTTGTATCAGTCCAAACAACCCTTATTGATGATTGGTTGTAAGTCAACCTTATAGACCAGCTATCCTAGTAGCATGGATACGAGCAGTCTAAGGCTAAAGACTCGAGAGGGCGTGTTAAGCCAGCTGTTATACCACACATGTACCCCTTGAACACCCAGTGAAAGGACACCACACAAGTGTTATGAAAATAAACAGTGTATTTATTAAAATCACAACAGCCCTGTACTCTTTATGAGGACAGGGTACTAAGCACAAAACAAAACTCTTACGAAAATACTTAAGTTAGCACAGTATATACAAATGCCCGAGGGGCACGGAAAACCATATACTCTGAAAGTGGAATGCGAAATTACTAGCAGGTGAGTACAGTACTAATAGGCTTTGGAATCGCTAGATCTTTACTATAGAATCGTTAGATTGCTTCTAGGAGACCCAGGGGACTCGGGTGCAGAGTGTGCACTCTCACGCGTAATGCGGGACAAAGTCTATGGTAGCTAGATTTCAGAAAGTTAGTGTTCTCGGGCGAACCCGACCTGGTAGGAGGAAAACGAAAGTGGATTCTGACCCTTGGATAGTGAGGCTATGCTGGGGCACCGAAATGCCGAAGTTACCTAGCCCAGGGGCTGCAGCTGCATAGGTCTCAAAAGACGTCGGGAATCCTCGTAGACGGACAAGGAGCCTGGAAGAAAGAAGTTGCTGGCAGGCGACCAGTGAAGAAAGTTCGATGGATCCAAGCCTGGATCGATGATAGAAGACACCTGAAAGCAGAGGGGACCAAGTTCGTGACTACTAGCCAGTAGTCAGGTGGCACCAGGAGGGCACCGGATGGTAGTCACCTCGACTAGGTGAGTGGGTGACGCTGTGCTCTGCAGATCTCACGGACCAGGAGGCGTTGTCGGCGACCAGGATGGAGGAGCGAGCTGTCCCACGATGGATGAAGCTGTCGGCGTCGCTGGACCCAGGATTGGGCAACAAAGCCTTGGCAAATTCAAGCCCACGCGGTGGACTCAAAATGGCGTCTGGAGTGGACCAGGAGGGTCCGGGGTGCCTCTCTTGAAGAAGGAAGCAAGGGCCAGTCTGGAGCAACCAGACCAGCAGCAGTGATGTCGTCGGGCGTCGTTAGGAAGGCCACAAGCCAGCTGGAGAAGTGTGGCTCAGGGGTTAGAGGCGGCAGACCCGGAAGCTGAGATCGGCCCTGGACCAGGGTTCAATTCCCCGCCTCGGCGGGTCTTGGGCTCAAAAATTCCACGGACTCGATAATTCTCGCTCCGGTGCCTTCTCAACTCACGGGTTCACACTCTGCGACTCTGGGCAATAGCTTGCTTAATCTCCACAACGGCCCCTCGCGGCGGGATGCCTGGCTTTCACCTTGTGGATACCCTGCCGGGGTTATCTCACAGGGGAATACCAGGACGGGTTCCCTAAGCAAGCGCCGGGAAACCCTTTGTGGGTAGCTGTGCGCTATATAAGCTCAAATACATTTACATTTACATTTAGCCAAACAACGCGGTGAGCAGGCAAAAGCAGAAGGGCCCCACGCAGATCGTGGAGATGCTGGAGGGCTGATCTTCGGTGCTGGAGCTGCTCAGGGTTGGGGCTTCTCGGACCCCAAAGCACTCACCAGTGGAGGACTCTGTTGGCTTGTTGCAAAGAAGTCGTGCAGTCTTGGCGATCGTCGGTCCCTCGAGGTCTCGTCGCACTCACAGTTCTCAGCCTGGCTGTAGAGGTGAGTAGAGGTCAGAGGTGCCAGGGAAGCCGGGTCTCGTCGAGCTGGGCCGTCGGATTCCGGAGGAATGACTTGCAGCAGACCGCAGTGTTCTTAGGATGGTGCCCGCTTGATGCAGGGTGACTACTCCTTAGCCACAAGGGAGAATCTTGAAGAAGAAATCTTGATGTCCTTTCGCAGAAAGTCGTGTCTTGATTCCAAAGATGATCTAATTTGAACAGGGGGCCAGCTCCTATCTTTATACTAAAAAAGGGGGCTGACCCGGTGACTAAGTCCTGCCTATGGGTGGGACTAGGAGGGGGGTGGTTACACCCCTCTCCCATGCCGGACTTTCCCCAGGCCAGGGGCTGGTGTGCCCCTGGAACTGGTTCTGACCGGCCTATGCGTAGTGAGCACCGGGGTGCCACTCAACAGTCACCTTCCTGTAAAGCCCTGCCTACCCAGGATACACAAAACCCTGTCTGGGACGGTGCTAGCACCGCCCTCGACAGGAAACCCTTTGTCCAGGCTCCCCTCGCTGGAAGGACTCCCAGCTGCAGGGGGTCAGACTCGTGTCTGTGGTGGCAGCATCCATTTTGTGGAGCTGAGGCTTCAGTTAACTTTAACCGGGGTTCACAGTTACATACATGTCGTGTCCCTCTAGAAGGGTGGAATGCTAACCCCGTTGCCAGAATTGGCGAGGGGTTAGTATTCCAATTCGTATGACACCTTACTCGACATGTTTTGATAAAGCAATACCAAAGATAGCAATTAACCGCGAGGATTATAATGCACTTAAGAGTATATGGTATGCGATATCATGGAACAGCTATTAGGACTTGGTTCCGCAAGCTGCAGACAGGCTCAGCTCATGCCAGAGCACCATCTCACACGATTCCAAGCACTCTGCCTTCAGGATTGTTAAGGCCTGCCATAGGAGTGACTGATAGGAATCTGTGTGTCCATTTTTTTAGGGTTAGATATAGGTATACTACACCTACAGCAAAGGGTGATTACACGACTTTGCCCCAGCTGTCATGCAGCCAGTTGTGTCAAATTTAGGAGGCCAGCCAGGGGTGGCATAATACATGCTTCAGCCCCTGGTAGGCCCTGGGTACACCTATGCCCTGAGTTACAGGGTCTGATAAGGTGACCCAGTACCAATTGGTAAATGCACCTAGGGTACACGTTGTAATTTAGAGAGAGAACAGCCGGGCTGTGGGTCTGATTGGCAGGCCCACAGCCAGAGAAAGTCGTAAACCAGTGAAACAAAAGCAAAAAAATCTGGGTGATCATAGGATTGCAGACCCTACTCTCCTACAAGAGGTTCCTCCGGTTTGGAGGGAAGGTGATGCAAATGCGAATCCAGCAATTCCGCCGCATTTCCAGCGTGTATGGGTACATGTCCCTTGGAAAAGATCTGAAGTGTTAGCTCTAAAGCAGACATTGCCTGATCCCCGTAAAAATCCTGCAGGGTATTATAAGGAGTTATCGCAAACTGCCAGTTCATGTATCATGAATTTAGCAGATGTAGACATGTTGTTTGGAAATGTTGTTCCACAGCCTTTATGGGGAAATATTCGTCATGCAGATCATGATCAAGAGTTAGGTGATACATGGGTTAATATTGCTGCTGCTGATGCTAGACAAGTTGGTGGCTCTAAGCCCGAGCCTTTAGTAGCAGAGCTTCCTGGTAGAATTATAACATATATGAAGACTTTAATGCCTGAATTGCGTGTGAATTGGGACAAGTTGTCTGCATGCAAGCAGAAGAAAGATGAGAATGTGTCTGACTTTTTCACGAGGTTTGAAGAGACATTCGTCAACCATAGTGGTCAGGATATGGCTACTGAGGGTGGCCAAAGATTGTTTGTAGACACATTTGTACATAATTTGCTTTCTGAACTATGTAATAAATTGAAAGATTCAGAGAGGGCTTGGGCTGTTTCCACGTCAGCGCAGATTCTAACCACAGCCCAGTACTATGTGAATAGACGCAAAGATGAGCTAGAGAAGGCAGACAAAAAGACTAAAGAATTGAAAACTAAAGTCCTTCTACAGCAAGCTTATGCGCCTCGTACTGCTAGTCAGCAGAAGTGCGTGCTTTCTTGGGCATTACATCATATTGCAGACAATGGATACTGAATTTCTCATTGGTGGCCAAACCTTTGGTGGCATTAACTTGCAAGGATACACCGAAACCCATTCTGTGGTCTGAAGATTGTCAGAAGAGTTTTCACGAGTTGCGTGATGCACTATGTTCGGCTCCTGTGTTGGGTTCCCCCGACTACAGTAAGCCTTTTACGTTGTATGTCCATGAGAAGGAAGTTTGTGCATTATCAGTTCTGACACAGTCTTTTGGGGGCAAACAGCGTCCATGTGCGTACTTTTCAGCAACTTTAGATCCCGTAGCTAAGGCATTGCCAAGTTGATTGAGGGCCACTGCGGCAGCAGCGGTCTGTATTCGACAGTCTGCTGGATTAGTAATGAATAATACACTAATAGTTATGGTCTCACATGCAGTAGACAGTTTGCTAAACAGAACAAGGACACAGCACTTAACTAGTGCTCGATTGTCAAGTTATGAGCTGACACTGTTAGCGAGTCACATACACATAAAGAGGTGTGATACACTCAACCCAGCCACGTTATTGCCCATCCCAGCAGAGACAGATGAGGTCAAAAAACATGACTGCTGCTTTAGGACAGAAGAAGAGACAAAAGGGAGAGTAGACTTGCAGGACACTCCTCTTCCTGAATGTAATGATACCTTATGGGTTGATAGTTCGTGTTTCAAGTTGCCGAATGGTGATCCGACTGCAGCATATGCTGTGACAACGTTGCATACGATTGTTGAAGCTGCACGTATCCCACACAATTCTGCGCAAGCAGCAGAGTTAATTGCACTTACAAGAGCATGTGTGTTGGCAAAAGGAAAACGAGTGAATGTGTATACGGACAGCCAATACGCCTTTGGCGTGGCTCACAGTTTTGGACGATTGTGGCGTGAACGTGGGTTCCTGACTTCTCATGGTACAAAGTTACAACATGGTCAGCTAGTAAATGAGCTTCTCGAGTCACTCCACTACAAGTTGCGATTGTGAAATGCAGTGCACATAAAAAGATTCAAGATGATGTTGGTCGTGGGAATGCATTTGCAGATGAAGTTGCGAAAGAAACTGCAAGGAATGTGATGAGTCGAATGTATGTTGCAGGCCCCGCAAGATGGATTGGTGATGTGGGTATGTGTGAAGACACGATTGAGAGTGTGAAGTCTATAGCCGGGTCTGGTGGCTCAGTGGACTAATGCGTCTACTGCAGGGGCCTGTGTTCGACCTCATGGTCACAGGTTCAAATCCCGGCGGGTCCACTCAGCCTTTCATCCATTTGGGGTCGATAAAATGAGTACCATTGAGTTGGGTAACAACAAACATCTGTTATTTCAGCGCCAAGAGGCCCGCAGTGGTGAACGTGCGCTTTACAAATACCCATGTTATGTGGTGTTATGTTATACAATCCGAAGCCACAGAGAAAGAGGTGAATGAATGGGGAGAAAGTAAGGGTAGATTGGATGCGAATGGTTGTTGGGTCGAATTGTCAGAGCATCAGAGATGGCTGCTACCCGATGCGTATGTGCTTGCAGTGGTGACAATGGCTCATGGAATGGCTCACATCAGTGTAAAAGGGATCTGTAAGTTGTTAGCTCCAGTATGGTAGAATAGTGGAATCCCTATATGGCAGAGAATGTGGTCAAGAACTGTATGGTATATCTGAAGTACTACCCTGGTAGGGGAACCCCAACTCCAGCTGGTCATTTTGCGCCTCCAACGTATCCTTCGAGGTTTTGCAGCTAGATTTCATCCACATGGAAAGGTGCAACAATCTGAAATACGTACTCGTTGTTGTTTGTGCCTTTTCCAGGTGGGTGGAGGCGTATCCCCTTAAGGACAATACTGCCTTGTCCACAGCCAAAGCCCTTGTCAAAGAATTCTTCCCTAGGTTTGGAATGCCTAGAATGGTCTGGAGTGATAATGGGAGTGAATTTGTGGGACGAGTGATGAAGAGAGTGTTTGGGAGTCTAGGCATACAACAGAAGTTCCACGCTGCAAATCACCCCCAATCAGCTAGATTAGTCGAGTGCTATAATGGCACTCTAAAGTTGAAATTGGCCAAGATTCAAGCCAGCACAGGTCTAAAATGGCCCGACGCCCTGCCCTTAGCACTCCTATCGACAAGAATGACTGTTCATTCTAGAATGGGACTTAGTCCTCATGAAATAGTGTTCGGCCGCCCAGCAAACATATGGGGAGTGCCAAGGCCCAAAAAGCTCAGTGAGATAGAGCATCCTGTACTGCTTGACTATTTGTACGAATTGACGGCTAAATTGCGTGTATTACACCAACAGGTCCATGACTCTCTGCCTCCGGTCTCTGAAGCTCCAGGACATCAAATCGATCCTGGATCCTAGGTGTTGGTGAAAAACTTTCAGCGAACAAAGAACGAACATCCCAGGTGGACCGGCCCATACCTAGTTCTTCTTTCCACAAGATCAGCCGTTCGTGTGGAAGGAAAGAAGAACTGGATCCACGGGATCCACTGCAAACGGATCCCTCTGCCTCTGCCCTATGACCGGTGGGTCCAGGAGGGTGTCGCAGACTCAGAGACTGAATCTGTGCCACGATTTGTACCTTACAGTGATGCACGTTTGAAAGGAACTGCTACAGAAAAGGAGAGCAATAACATTCTGCAAGGATTTGTGCCACCGTCAATGCAGTTGGACACTACAGAGCCTGAAGTCTTGTTTCAAGACCATACAATACCAGGAAAACAACGGTATAATCTGAGGCCAAGAAAAAGGAACTAATAAAAATTAACTAATAAAAGTTTTTCTTTCCCCCAAGTACTATTTTTGAAAGCGCAGCTCTCCCATCTGAGAAACTTGCTTATTTTTGATTTTCGAACCGCCATCCGGTTCTGCTGCTAGGGTCGTGGTTGCCACAGTCTTTGGAGTGCAGCTGGAGACGATTAGGTCGACAGTTCTGGTTGGTCTAAGGGAGTTACCCTGGACTGAACAGAAGCACTCCTTAGCAGAATCAATCTCCCACCGCGGGCAGCAACTTAGAGGATGGAGTTTCCAAAGATGGAGAGACCTGCTAGACCAGCGAACTTTGAAAAGACAATATGCACTGTGATGGCAAGAATTTCTTTTTTAATAATATGTATGTATGTATGTATGTATAGGCATTTATATAGCGCACTACTTACCCGGAGGGTCCCAAGGCGCTTCGACCGCTGCGAAACCCTTCCTGGCTTCCCTGAGAGATGGTCCCTTAATGGGTATCTCCAGGGTGAGACCAGGCATCCCCGGCGGTCTGGTGGGGCCGTTAGTGAGGATGAGGCAAGCTAATGCCCAGAGTTGCCGAGTGTGATCGCTGATCAGAGTGGGCACCGAGGCGAGAGAATTATCGAGTCCGCTGACCCTGGTCCAGAAACCTGCCGCGCCGGGAATCGAACCCTGGTCCCGGGCCGTCCTCTGCTCTCGGGTCTGCCGCCTCTAACCAGTGAGCCACACTACCTCACTAATATGCATTTTAATGTTGTGCAGCATAATGGTGTTTTTGGTGGGCTATGCTTTGTTCACCTTTCGAGTTACATTTGTACACGACACTCAGCCCACACCTCCTCCTACTGTTTCCCCGCATTCCTTTCACCCTCTACCTGAACACGAGTCTGCCAGAAGATTAGAATTTGTAAATAACTCATTCGTCCAGCTCCTACACCAGCACCAGTCTGTAATGAACACAACGAATTGTTGGGTATGTGGACTTATACCACACACGACAGGGTATCCCATATTTTGTCCTGCCATTTAGCTACTATGGTTCTCTGTGGGCTTTCCAGACAATGTTCCTGTTTGCCATAGAACCGTATCCCCCGCGTCCCACAGGAAGGAACTCAAGCAACAGGGCACTAGTGGCAGGAATCAGAAATATGAGCAGGGATATTGACACATACAGAACGATTCCCAAAGATGAGTTTAAAGTGTACAGTCGATGGAACATAACTAAGCATGGGATGTCCTTGAGTGAGAGCCAGAAAGCAAAGAAATCCTCCCCAATCTGGATAGTACCCCATCAAGGTCACCTCTGTTCAGGGAAATGGCAAAAACCCTAGAGCTCAGTTAGGGAAGAGTGTCTGTACTGAGACTTACGTTTTCTCGTCTCAGACCTCTTCTTCATTCCTAGCAGCTACGGGTACCTACTTCGTCTGTCACGATAGAGCGTATGAATGGTTGCCCCCTGACTTCTCGGGCACATGTTTTGTCTCGTTTCTGCTGCCACCCACCTACACGGCCGAGGCAGACTACCATCGGACAAGGACAGTTAGGGGTGTCGTGAGTAAAGACGACACTGCGGAACAGGAGTTTGGAGATTTCGCAAAAGGTTTTCTGCCGTTTTGGGGGCCTATGGTGAACAGCAGGAACATTCAGCAATTGACGAGGGTAGTTGAATCCGCCGTGATTGAAACGGCTGGTGCCCTTAGTAACTTGACTGCGGAGCTCCAGTCGGCCCGCCTTATGACTCTTCAGAACAGGGTTGCCCTAGATGTCATACTTGCAGACCGTGGTGGGGTATGTAAAGTGATCCAATCCAGTTGCTGCATTTTCATCCCTGACAATGCTCCAACAGTATACCAGGCCATCTCCAAACTGCATAAGATCTCTGATTCCATTCACGTGGATAAAGGAGACTGGTCCTTGCTGGGGTGGTTCTGGGAACTGATATCTGCCTGGGGATGGAAAATTCTGATATTCGTTGGAATGATCTTAGCCATTCTGTTCATGTTCTGCCTGTGTGTACAGTGCGCTCCTGCAATATGTGGCCTCTGTGCTACATCATGTGTAAGGAAGCCTGTGTCAAGGGACGAACTAAGAAACAGGATGATGCTACAGCAGCATCTCCATGACTTTATGAATACAGATTTGGACTCAGATTAGCATGAGTTATTGCCTATATAAGAGCAAAAGGAGGGTCTGTGGTTCTGAAAATTATGGACCCTGCTGTAATGTGGTACCGAAGCCCAACACTCGTGTCAGAAAATATCATCATACCATGACGAATTTGGTATTGGCAGACCGGTAATGATTAGGACATTATACCTATGCATTTGCGTCGTGATTGAGTGATGCAATCACCCTTAAATCGTACTTTCTGTCTTGAACCCTTGGGTTCCATTTTGTGAGCGGCATCCATCTTGTGGTTGCCCTTACATAGTCAATTGACCCAGGCCGAATTCGAGCTGAAAGGACACGTAGACCTTTCCTGACTCCTCTGTGACCTGGGCGAGCTGCCTCCACTGCCTCCAGCCAAACCTGTTCGGGCAGTCCCCAACCCACTGGCCGAGCAAGATTAGCATCAAGGCACAACAAGTCATAAACCATTTACCGCATACAAACCACGCTTTATCATACACACACCTGTCCCTATTTCTTCTTTATGGCTAGTTTTACAAGGAGGAGGTGCCCAATTTTATTGGGGCTTCATCGATATCTGATGTAAGTTCTGGGCCTGGCTGGGTAATCTATTTACAAAAGTGGGTGGTGATGAACAGAGTGTCTGAATTGAGCAGACCACTCTTACCCAGTCCAAAGATCAGGGCTTGATCCATCACCGTTATTTATCTCACTGCCCCATCCCAGCTCAGAACCTGGCTATATGCAAATCAGTCTGTCCCTGGCCCAGTGCATCATGGGAACAGGGCAGACTAAACTACCAAGCCAATTCTTTACCAGAAAGGAGACAAGCTACCGGGGACCGGTTTCTGGCATTTCAGCCGTCTTCGGCCCGGCTTGCTTGAATCCTGATGGAGCAGTGAGAAAGGGACTCATGTCTGAGTATACCCTGCCACACCTATAGTGGCCAAAATCGATTTACAAAAGGGGGTGGTGATGAACAGAGTGTCTGAATTGAGCAGACCACTCTTACCCAGTCCAAAGATCAGGGCTTGATCCATCACCGTTATTTATCTCACTGCCCCATCCCAGCTCAGAACCTGGCTATATGCAAATCAGTCTGTCCCTGGCCCAGTGCATCATGGGAACAGGGCAGACTAAACTACCAAGCCAATTCTTTACCAGAAAGGAGACAAGCTACCGGGGACTGGGTAATCTATCACGAACTGGACATACGAAAATATGGGCTGGCCATCATGACTTTGCTTTTTCATTGTTGTGAAAATATGTATATGACCGTACTGTAAAACAGAGAATTCTTGCCTGAAGCTGATATTTTTGTATAAAAGGAGAAGGCTGGTTCTGTAAAAACAAACAGTCTCCTGAGAATATACACACCGTGCTGTTGTACTTCTAGGACGCTTGTTACTTGGTTGCAGCCAATAAAACTCGATCCTTGACATCACCTAGAAGACTGTGTTTCTGTGGTCCAGAACAGGAAGAACTCAAGAAGTCTCTGGGTGTTCCCCCTGGCACCACCGGGTTCCTAAAAAACCCGGCACCTCAACGAGACAAACAGCAAGTAAACCGACATGTAGGTTTCTTCTCCTGCCACCACCCGCAATTATTGCCATAGCAATGACTTAGCCAATAAATGTTTCACGCCATCCACGATGTACCATCGCCCGTGATTATTGACACTTCCATGAACTTAGCCACAGTAATTTTTCACGCCATTCACGACTTAGCCTTTTCATCACCGGAGCGATCGGGTAATCGTGACTAGTATTTTCCACCCTCACTTGCTATTGATCTTAATAGAGACCTGGAACTCCCCTTCACTCGCCGATTATCGACTCCACTCAGCTATATGCATGGTTTTTCACTTGCCGCAATTCTCATGTCACTCATGTTTTTTTAAAATTGTTCCTTACATTATTATTATTATTAAAAACTTTTATAGCGCGCTCTATTATCACAGGGTATCCTTGCGCGGTGAGTAATTTAACAGCAAGAGTGATAGATCAAGAACAAGTCTATTAGAGTGGAGCGTTATACAGATAAGTCTTAAGTTCTTTCTTAAAAACAGTAATGGTCGTAGAGGCTCTGAGGAACAGGGGGAGGGCATTCCAAGCAGACGCTGCCTTAACTGAAATTGATTGGCCACCCAGTCGGGCGTATTTGTATTTGGGAATGGCCAGTTTGGCATTGGTTGGCCGATCGAAGGGCACGGTTGGGAGTATAGAATGAGAACCGTTTCTGCAAATACGTCGGTCCCTGGCCATGAGCTGCTCTAAATGCCAACACGAGAATTTTAAACAAGATTTGGTGTGGCATTGGGAGCCAATGCAGGCTTCGTAAATGCCTCCGCACGCTCGACCTCCTGGGAAGAGAGAAGAGCAGACGTACTGCAGCGTTTTGTATTACCTGAAGGCGATGAACCATGTACCCAGGCAAGCCACTAAATAAGGCATTAGCGTAATCGAGCCGAGACAAGATCAGGGCTCGAAGGACAGTCTCCTTGGCTGCCCTGGGAAGGAGAGGGAAAAATCTTCTCAAGGCTCGCAGGGTACCGAAGCAGATGCCAGTCAATTTTTTAATATGGTCCGAGAACTTCAGGTCCTGACCGAACCATACCCCCAGGTTCTTAGCTGGGCCTCCCATCGCACTAGGGCAGGGCAGGTCCGGGGGCCAAATCTGGTCCTTGAATTTGTCAGTGAAAGAGCCAAAAAACAGAACCTCAGACTTGTCTTCGTTGCACTTAAGTTGGACTTGTGCAAGCCACCGAAATACTTCCGACAAACAATGCTGGACTGCTGATGGATCAGACACACCCTTAGGCCAGGTGAAAAGCAGCTGTGTGTCGTCTGCGTAGGCCATTATCTTGGCTCCCAGCTGTTCCGCCAGGTAGAGTAAGGGGGTCATATAGACGTTAAACAATAAAGGGCTTAACGTAGACCCCTGCAGAACTCCAGTTGTCAGTCTCTTCGAGGCCGAAGAGTAGGGGGCATCCAGACCTGCTGAGTTCTATCGCTCAAAAACGATGACAACCAGTCAAGGGCCAGCCCTGAAATACCAACGGCTCCCATTCTTGCAATAAGCAAGGCATGGGGCACCGTATTGAAGGCGGCAGAGAGGTCCAGTAGAATCAGGACCGCTCTGCCACCCCCGTCCAAGCACTCCTGAACTGCCTCCGAGACCTCGACTAGTGCTGTCTCGGTACTGTAGGCCGCTCTAAACCCTGACTGAGCAGGATGTAGGGTGTGAGAGGACTCGATGAAACTGTCCAGCTGTTTGAAAGCCACCTTCTCACACACCTTCGCCAGAGCTGGCAACAGTGAAATGGGCCGATAGCTCGATGGCGTTGAAAGATCTAGACCAGCCTTTTTAACAGAGGGAGCAGTTTTGCCTCCTTCCAACTTCTCGGAATCGAGGCAGTAGAAAGGGAGAGGTTGATGATCTGAGTCACCTCTTGATTAATGATATCCACTATCCCTCCCAAAACCCTGGCCGGGCAGGGGTCCGAGGGAGATCCGGACTTTAAAGCCGCCAGGATTTGCCGTATGTCAGATTCCGAGGCCGGCAGGAAGGCAACAAACTGAGCCTCTAGACATCATGCTGATACTTATATACAATTTCTGTTTTTCCTTCCCCCTTGCCTCCCATTTCCTTCATGTAAAGTAATGCGATAATAGGCATTGTGTTAATAATTGTTGAACAAAACAATAATGCTGATAATTCTTGTCCTGATGATGATGTCATAATTTAAAAAGGCATCGAAACGTCGTTGACAAAAAAACCCATATGCAATATGATGAATGCTATATTGTTTGACGCAATAGTATGGTTATGTTTAAGAGATTCAGTCTGTAGCACTGAACAATAGTATACAGACAGATTTTCGCTTTGCCTTTTTGGCCATTTCTTTGTTGTTTTGTCTTAAATGTTGTGGGTCACGGCTGTGCCCACTTGTTATCTTGGTCTTAAAACTCTCTCTATGAACTTGATCATTTAAAATAAAATTCTTGTCCGGCTGGACAAAGAAACATACTACTTATTAGGTGTATGAATATTATTTTTTGCTATCCTGTCCACATATAGGGACCATTGTCTTTTGTAAATTGATACTGCCCAAGGTCCCTATGATATACCTTTTGGGTTCCCTTGTTCTTGTGAAAATGCAGTTTTGAATAAAGCCAGAGTGGAACATTTCGAGGAGATTATTGTCCATAATGTATTGGGAGAGTTGTTTTTCAACACATTTTTCTGTGATCTTTGAAAGAAAAGGGAGATTGCTGATGGGGCGGAAGTTATTGAGGTCATTTGCATCTGCAGAGTTTTTTTTTTTAGAAGCGGGGTAACCTGTCCTTTTTTGAGGACAATTGGGAGGGATCCTTGACTGAGGAAGAGATTGACTAGCCTGGTCCAGTAGGAGAGAGTGTTAGTATAGAAATCAATGGCGATGCCACTGGGTATGGGGTCAGAGGAATGGTTGGAGGGTTTGGTTTCGCGGATGCATTTGAGGAGATCAACCTCTGAGATGGCGGCACAGTTCTGCCAAGTGACTAATGATTTTCGCTTCTCGATGGGGGTGAGGGGTGACCTGTTTCACCAGAGATTTTACCTTTTAGTCGAAGAATATAGCGAACTCAGTTGCTTTCTTTGGTGCATCCTCAGGTTTGATGGTTTAGGGAGAACAATTTGGGTTTTTGATGAGGTCGAAAAGTTTTTTGGGTCTGTTTTTAGCTGAATCGAGGAGGGATCTGAAATGTGATGTTTTTTCCTGGAAGATGTGTTTGTGGTATTTGGATCTTGCTGAACGTAAAAGAGAGAGGCTGGGGGGGATGGAGATTGTCTCCAGTGCTTCTCCAAGATTCTAAGGTTTTTCCTTTCGTCATAGAGAGCTTTGTTGAACCAAGGAGTTGAAGGGGTGGGTATTTTCCTTTTGCTTTGGAGTGGAGCAACCTTGTCGATTTCGACTGCGAGGATTGAGAGACAAAGGGGAGTGAGATTGGTGACATCCGTATTGGGGTCTAGACTAGGAAGAGACTGCATAGCAGAATCACATGGAGTCTCAAGATCAATGGTAGAGGCTTTTTTGGGTTGGCCGAGAGTTAAAATGTGAGAGAGGTGAAAACAGAAGGGAATGAGGAAATGGTCAGACCAGTCAACACGGATGGGTGAAGCAGTGGTAATCTGCTCTGATTTAGAAATCACAAGGTCCAGAATTGAGCCCTTGGCATGTGTAATTTCCGAGCAGTGTTGTGCAAGATCGTTGGCGGAAAGAAAGGTTGCAAGCTTGTTGGCAGCCGAGTCTTCCAAAGAGCCCCAGTGGAGATTGAAATCACCTAGGAAGATCTGCTTGTCGCTCTGTGAATATTGGTCACTAATGAAGTCGAGGAATTCCTCCACGAAGTAAGAGCAATTACCAGGCGGGTGGTAGTTGGTATGGAACCTGAAGGGTGTGCCATGATGAACTTGGAATTCTAGGGAGAGGCATTCAAAGGTGCGACAGAGGGTAGTGGGAGAGGCTTTGATTTGGAGGGTGTTTCTGAAGATAATCGCAACACCTCCCCCAATCTTGCCTGGTCTGTCGTTTCTGAGAATGGAGTAGTCAGTAAGTAACAAAAGATCAAATGAAGTGTGAGAGGAGTCATTAAACCAGGTCTCAATGAAAAAGAGCATGTCGAGATTGTGGTGAGTGAAGGTGTTGGAGATTTCCAGTTTGTGTTTGGTTGCAGATCTGCAGTTATGGAGCATACAGTGTAGCTCTGTCGAAACTGTTTTGGTGATGTGAGTGTCTGGATTGATGAGGGGGATAGGGATTAGATTCTTGAATGGGGGTGCCCCTTGAGGGGGAGGCTGGTAAGTTCTGACGGAAGAGATGGTCTGAATGGCAAATTGAGTAGAGTTGTTAGGAGAGGTGAGTGTAGGGGAAATGACATTGATGGTCTTGTAGGTAGCTAATAGCTTGGTAATGTCTGTGGAGGATAGATTGTGGTTGGCTCTATTGGGGTGCGGGAGCAAGGAACTCCTCGGGAGGTTGTTCGGGGAGGGGGATATCTTAGCACATAGGAGTGAAATGGACGCTTCAAGCAGGGAAATGAACGAGATGAGGGAATCAAGTTTAGTTTCCAGAGAGAGGTGTGCTGAGCACGGAGTGAAGGGTGGCTCAATGGTTAAGGGAGAGAGTGGACTAGGCGAAGGAGGACAGGAGGAAGTGAGGGACCGGGGAGAGTGTTGGGGTGCGAGGGTCGAAGGTGGGGGAGGAAGTGAAGTATGCAAAGAAGGGCAGTGGGCTGTGGGGGGCTGGGGGGATATATGTGATGAAAGGGTCTGAGGGGGGAAAGAAGGTGGTAGAAAGGAGTGAATGGAGTTACTGAGATATTTTTACTGGTGTTGAGCAGTGGTGAAGAATAGAGAGGAGAAAGTTGAGAAGTAGAAAGGAGGAGGAGGAGTGAGGGAGTGGGGTAATTGGAAGGCCATGGATACGGTGAGGTGAGAGGAGAAGGGGTTGAGCAGGGAGACGAGGGAGGGAGGTCAAAGGGAGGCCACATGAGTGGGGAGAAGAGAGAGGGTGCAGGCCAGGTACCATGGGTAATGAAAGGTGAATGGAAGTGTAAAGGCACCAGGCAGAGTGGGGGGGTTGAACAAAATGAAAGTTGTCGTAGGAGTGAGGGGCTGAGCATTCAAAGGGAGGGAAGAGGGAGGAATTGCCAAGAGGGGAAACAGGGTTGTGAAGCATAGGGGGAAATGTAAGATGAGGAGAGAAGGGGGGGTGAGATCAGTGGGAGGGAAGATGATGGGATTACCAAAAGGGGAGGCAGGTATGTGAGGCATGGGAGGGGGAGAGAAGGTTGTAGAGAGATGGGGGATGTGAGAACAGAATTGAGGGTACGAGGAAAGGGGAAGAGTGGAGAGGGGTAAGGAGCAGAGGGGAGGGAGGGGGAGGGTAAGGCGAGTTGATCAGTAGTTCAGATTGTAAGAAAGGTGGATTAAAAAGGGGGGAAATGGGAAGAAATAGGGGAGTTAGGGGGTGAGAGAAGGCAGTGGAATAGTGGGGAGATGCAGGATGTAGGGGTGAAGTGGGGTGTAAAGCAGATGAGGTAAGGGGGAGGTCCAGTTGGGAAGGTGGCAGAATGGGAGGGGAGGGAACAAGAAAAAAGGGGGAAAAAGGGTCAACCTGTGACTCTCTGGAGAGCGGTCTGAAGGAATGTGTGGGGGCCAAGGGGTGAGAAAGGGAGAAAGAAGACAAGTTAGAGGAAGAAGAAGAAGAGGAAGAATCTAGAGAGATAGTAGTCGCAGGGGTGGGACGAAGGGAGTGGAAGATGTGGTCAAAGAGAGAGAGAAGCTTGGATCAAGACAGTACCATTGTTATAAAGTGTAACGGTGAGAAAGCCATTAAAGCGAGCGGAGGGAGAAATTTCTAACCGCTTCCCAAGCGGGAAAGAAGAGGAGTGTGTGGTATCATTTTAGGTATTTCTTTGTGGAGAGGATGTGATCTCATGGCTAGACTGCCGACCTTGGAGCTGGGAAACAAAAGTTTGAGCCTCGGTGTCAACTCCACATCCTGTGATTCTAGGCAAATCACTTAATTTCCCCATGCCTACAAAAACAATTAATGTGTCCTTGTGTAATGTAACTGGTGCTCATGTAAAGCGCTCCAATACCTTCGGGCCGAGTTCTCGCTATATGTGTTAATTGTACTCAGAGGTGATCCTTCAGTGGCTTTTAGTTTTAGCCTAGTCTTAACTGTCTACTGTGCTTCTTAGAGAGAGAGCTGGCAAGACTGGGGTGTTTCAATGGTGATTCTTTAGCTATGTTGCAGCCTTAAGGGGGTTTCCTGCTGTTTTTGCTTCTTCAGGAGTCCGATTTTCTGAGGTTGTTATTCGGTTGTTTGCTTCATTTGATGTGCTTTTATTGCAGCGTAGTCTCTCTACAATGGTTTTTAGATATTTAATGTACTCCTAGGTGTTTCATCAACGAATGGCAGTTCCAGTGCTTAATTTGTGCCAGTGATTTCTGGTGCTTATGTCTGTCTGCCACATGCGAGGCATGCTGTATTAGGGTATGCACTAACAGCCCCGCCCAGTCTATGCCGATATTGGTCATTGACTTTGTGTCATTGTCTTTTGTAAACGCTGGCTTCCGATTATGAGGCTTATCTGAAAGAAACACGTTAGTGTTATATTCCCTACCTTAGAATATCCCCAAGCATCAGACTGGATCCAGAAAGTTTTTTCATCAGCAGTACCCCTGCGCCTCGGTAGGCGTAGTCCTGTGGCTCCGCGTCCGTGGTCAGCTTTGTGATCGCCGGCATGATGTCGCTGGAATACTTAGACGCCGCCCTCGCGCTCTGAAATCAGTTATTCTTTTTTCCGCGCCAGCAAGCACAGATCCGGGAAGAGCATGTACCCTTAGTCATTTTTTGACTACCTTTTTGGACATTTTTGTCTATCTTTTTCGAGTCGACTCGACTCCTGGTGCCAGCAGGGATGCCCGGTTTCAAGCAGTGTGACGCCTGTCACCGACTGATGTCGGTTACCGACCCCCACCGCCGGTGTGTCTACTGCTTGGGGGCCAACCACGATGACAAGTCGTGCCCCCACTGCCTGGCCTTGACGTCGAAGGCTAGGCGGGAGCGTTCCCGTAAGCTCCTCGAGCTCCAGCAGTCGGCTCCGTGCCACTCGAGGTCCCGGTCGAGGAGCGGCAGTCATCATGGATCCAAGTCTTTGCACTCTGGTAAGTTGAGGCATGGCAAAAAGAAGTCGAAGAAACATCGCTCTTCGACTTCCACTCGCTGGTCGCGTGACTCGGCCAAGAGTTTGGGTGGCGCCTCCCATGCGGCTCCGGCGGGGCCTGTGCAGTCAGATCCAGTCCCACACCCTCCGGTCCCTGGACTCAATGCGACTCCGGAGCAGATCAGAGACTTCCTCGTGGCCATAAGTACTCTCTTTCCGCCGTCGAGACCCGCCGGCGCGCCTCCGGGCCCGCGGTCCGACTGGGGTTCCTTGTCCTGTGTTGCCGGCGGCTCTGGCCTTGGCACCGCCGGCGACTTTGGTCCAGTGCCGCAGGACCCCGTGGGATCCAGGCCTGGATCCTGGTCAACGCCAGTTGACTTACGACTCCTCCGCTGGCGCCGACCCCCGCAGTGCTAACTCCGCTGCCGTCCTCGGACGACGCCGTCTCCGGTTTCAGGCCCGGGCTCGGTGCCGTCTCCGACGCCAACTGGTTAGCTTTTCACCTATGCCCAGGCTCCGTCATTTTTGCCTGTTTATGAGGACACGGGTGAAGGGGTGGACTGGGAGGGGTCTGAGGACCCTCTGGCGCAGCAGTGCCAGTTAAGTCAGGACTAGGCAGATGAGCTCGGGGAGGCCAGTGGTTTGGACACTTCGTTTGACACTGGTTTTCTCTCTCCTCCTTCCCTGGCTACGAAGGAGTGAGCAACTTATGCTGTGGTGCTGCGCAGGGCAGCCACGGCCCTGGGCCATGAGCTCCCTGCAGCGGCTGTGAGGACTAACCTTCTCACGAGGTGCTTCAACCGCCAGTAAGCTCTTCGGAGCCTCTGCTGCAGTTTAATGAGGCCCTCACTGACGTTCTGATGGGCACTTGGTCCAAGCCCACCACAGTTCCCCCTGTGGATCGGAACGTTGCCCGGCGCCACCGCCCAGCTCCGGGCGACCCCTGCTTTCTGTCCACCCATCCCACCCCTGAGAGCCTGGTTATCCAGGCCTCCACATCCCAAACCACATTCCCTACAGCACCCCCAGACCGTGAATCCAATAGGCTGGAACTGTTTGGCAACCCTAGACTGACTGTCTGTCAGTCTAGGGTTGCGTTCCATTAATACTAATACTGCATGCCTTCTGGGCCGTTACACCCACTCTCTGTGGGATACGGTGGCGGACGTGCTGCCCTAGTGTCCGGAGGAGGCCAAGACACGGCTCACCCAAGCTCTTGCTGAGGGGTGGGATGCAGCACGATACTCCATTCAATGTGGACTTGACACCACAGACTTGCTGGGCAGAGAGATTGCAACAACGGTGGCGATTTGTCGTCACGCCTAGCTGAGGTCCACCAACTTTTCAGGGGATGTCCAGAACACTCTCATGGACATGCCTTTTGATGGCTGTCGCTTCTTTGGCGACAAGGCAGATATCGCGCTGGAGCGCTTTAAGGACTCCAGGGCTACAGCCAAGTCCTTGGGCCTTTCAGCCCAGCGGCAGCAAACTTCTGCTTTTTGTCCCTTTTGTGGCCAAGGAAGGGGCGCCCCCGCACTTTAGTCCAGCCACAGGCCGCAGAACCAACCTCAACGCAGACGTGCATTCTGCTGTGGCAGAGCAGGGGGTCAGAGAGCCGGTCAGTCCACATCTGCTCCCGCAGCATCTGCCTCAAAGCCTTCCTAGTCCAAGCTTTCAGGCCCATTCCAAGCGAGTGGGAGGCAGGGTTCGTCATCACCTGCTCCACTGGCGTACCATCACTTCGGACAGGTGGGTGCTGAAAATCATCCGAAGGGGCTACTCCCTCCCCTTCGAGGCGACCCCTCCAGCCATTCCACCGCAATACCACCACATGTCGAGAGATCACTTGCAACTTCTGCAGAGGGAAGTTAAGGTCCTCTTGGCCAAGGGGGCCATCAAGCGCGTTCCTGGACCAGAAGTAGGGCATGGTTATTATTGCCCCTACTTTCTGGTTCCCAAGAAGGGCAAAGGGGGCCTGCGCCCTATCTTGGACCTCAGGAGTGTCAACGTCTGGACGAAACCGACTAGGTATACTCAAAACGAAAAAGGATCTGGACACTTAGATAGTGAACCTGCGTTGGAGCACCGAAATGCTCGGGTTAACTAGCCCAGGGGCTGCGGCTGCATAGGGTTCAAAAGACGTCGGGAATCCTCGTTATAGTCTATGGAGCCTGAAAGAAGAAGTTGCTGGCAGGCGACCAGTGAAGATGTTCGGAGTGATCCAAGCCTGGATCGGTGATGGAGACGACCTGAAAGCAGAGGGGACTCAGTTCTTAATCACTAGCCAGTGATTGTGTGGGCACCAGGATGGCACCGGATGAAGTCACCTCGACCAGGTGAGTGGGCGACGCTGGACTCTGCAGTCACACGGGCTAGGAGGCGTTGTTGGCGACCAGGCTGGAGGTGCGAGCTGTCCCACGCAGGTGTCTGCTGTCGGCGATGCTGGACCCAAGATGGGGTCAACAACCCTTGGCAAAGGCAAGCCCACGCGGTGGAGTCAAGATGGCGTCTGGAGTGGACCAGGAGGGTCCGGGGTGCTCCTCTCTTGGGAGGGAGCAAGGGCCAGTCTGGAGCAACCAGGCCAGTGTTGAAATCGTCATGGTACGTCGTCAGGAAGGCCACTAGCCAACGGGCAAGTGACCGGACAACGCGGTGGGCAGCAAAGAGCAGAAGGGCCCCACGCAGATCTTGTGGATGCTGGGGGGCTGGACTTCGGTGCTGGAGCTGCTCAGGGTTGGGGCTTCTCAAACCCCAGTGCACTCACTCAAGGGTCCCTCGGAGGTCGTGCTGGTTAAGCATAGTGCAGGTTTAGAAGATGGCCGGTCCCTCAGGTCTCGTCATACCCACGAATCTCAGCTGGGCTGATGATGCAGGTAGAGGTCAGAGATGCCAGGGAATCCAGGTCTCGTCGAGCTGGTCAGTCTTGATCCGGAGGATGGACGTGCAGCAAACCGCGATGCTTAGGTGGTGCCTGCGGGTGCAGGGTGGCTACTCCTTAGCCACAAGGGAGAGTCTTCAGAAATTATCAAGAGTTCCTTTCGTGGAAAGTCGTTCAAGATTCAGAATTATCTAATTTGGGAATGGGGCCCGCTCCTACCTTTATTCTAAGAAAAGGGGCTGGCACGCGACTAGGTCCTGCCCATGGGTGGGACCAGGAGGGGGGTGGTTACACCCCTCTCCTTTGTCCGGTCTCTCCCCAGCTCAGGGGCTGGTGTGCCCCTGGAACTGGTTTGAGCCGGCATATGCACAGGGAGCACCGGGGTGCCACTTGCAGTCACCTTCCTCTCAGCCCTGCCTACCTGGGATACACAAAATCCTGTCTGGGACGGTGTTAGCACCGCCCCTGACAGGAAACCCTTTGTCCAAGCTCTCCTCGCTGGAAGGACTCCCAGCAGCAGGAGGTCAGACTTGTGTCTGTGGTGGCAGCATCCATTTTGTGATGCTGAGGCTCGAGTTAACTTTAACCGGGGTTCACAGTTACATACATGTCGTGTCCCTCTAGAAGGGTGGAATGCTAACCCCGTCATCAGAATTGGCGAGGGGTTAGTATTCCAATTCGTATGACACCTTACTCGACATGTTTTGATAAAGCGATACCAAAGATAGCAAATAACCGCGAGGATTATAATGCACTTAAGAGTTTATGGTACGGGTTATCATGGAACAGCTATTAGGACTTGGTTCCGCAAGCTGCAAATGGGCTCAGCTCATGCCAGAGCACCATCTCACATAATTCCAAGCACTCTGACTTCAGGATTGTTAAGGCCTGCCATAGGAGTGACTGATAGGAATACATGTGTCCATTTTAGGGTTAGATATAGGAATACTATATCTAAAGCAAAGGGTGATTACACCACCTTGCCCCAGCTGTCGTGCGCCAGTTGTGTCAGATTTAGATGGCCAGCCAGGGGTGGCATAATACATGCTGCAGCCCTTGGTAGGCCCTGGGTACACCTATGCCCTGGATACCTAAGGTATGCTGTACAGGGACTGATAAGGTGGCCCAGCACTAATTGGTAAATGCACCTAAGGTACATGTGTGTCAATTTAGAGAGAGAACAGCTAGGCTGTGGGTCTGATTAGCAGGCCCACAGCCAGGGAAAGTCGTAAACCAGTGAAGCAAAAAGCAAAAATCGGGGGTGACCATAGGATTGCAGACCCCACTCTCCTACAGTTGTTATTGCCACTACTTTCTGGTTCCCAAGAAGGGCAAAGGGGGCCTGCGCCCTATCTTGGACCTCAGGAGTGTCAACGTCTTCCTCCGGAAGGAGAAGTTCAAGATTCTAACTTTAGCTCAGGTTCTGGCTGCCCTAGACCCTGGAGACTGGTTGGTAGCGTTGGACTTGCAGGGCGCTTATTTCCATATTCCCGTCCTGCCGGCCCACCACTAATCATCCAGTCAGTACCCATGCACTCATGCAGTGACCCATACATTAACACATGCACAGCTACAATCCCATAAGCACTTCCCATGCAGACCTCTAACCACCTACACACTACTGATTCACTCCTTCAATTACACAAGTTGTACCCATGCACTCCTCCAATCACCCAGCCAGCACTATGTACTTATCCAATCACTCTGCTAAAACGCAAGCAGTTATAAAATCACCAGGCACTGTTCTTGCAGCACTTTAATCACCCGTGTACTCATGCAATGACCCAGTCACTTACTGTATGCACTTGTGCAATCCATTGAGGACTACCTATGCAGTTCAGTAATCTCCCTGGTACTACCTATGCAGTCCTCCAATCACCCAGCCAGTCCTATGTCCTTATCCAATCACTGCGCCAAAACCCAAGCACTTATAAATTCACCATGTTTTCTACTTGCAGTACTCTAATCATCCAGTCACTACCCATGTAGTCATACAATGATCCAGGCACTAACACATGCACTGCTACAATCCTTGTGTACTACCCATGCAGTCCTCTAACCACCTAAACACTTCTCATTCGCTAATTAATTTTCCCAGGTAGTACACATGCAGTCCCGCAACCACACTGTCACTCCCTGTGCAGTCCTCCAGTCACCCAGCCACTACCATGTACTAATCCAAACATTCCTCCAATTCCCAAGCACTTATAAATTCACCACGCACTCTGCTGGCAGTACTCTAATTTCCCACTCAGTACCCATGTACTTATGCAATGACCCAGTCGCTAACACATACACTGCTGCGATACCTTGAGGACTTCCTATGTAGTCCAGTAATCTCCCTGGTACTATTTATGCATTGGATTACAGACATTTAAACTCATATTGCAAAACATTTGCAGTGCAAAATTCACACAGAGCAGCATTAATGAATAACATTGTGCGTAAAAAGTATAAAACCACATTAGATATTTCTAACGAATTCTTCTGTCAAAACATTCCACCAGAAAGTAGGTATTTGACGGCTTTCTCAATTATGGGGACACAGAGTCACTTCTGTCGTCTCCCACAGGGATTCAAGAATAGTCCTGGGTTATTCTCAGCAAGGGTAACAGAGTTACTACAAACATATGATGATGAAGTATTGTCATTTGTCTATGACATCTATCTGACAGATGATGACTTGGATAGGCACTTGAACAGAGTGAATACAATTATAATTGGATTCACCTCTGAAGGGTAGAAATTCAATTAAAAAAAATCTAGAATTGCCCATCTTAACATCCTATTTTTAGGGTATGAGTTATCAAGTGAAGGCAAAAGCCTGGCAGCCAACTTTCTAGAGAAATGTGCGCTGCTCTAACCTCCAAAAACGCTGAAAAACGTAGTCGATTCTAGGATTATTAAATTTCGGAAGAACTTACATTCTGAACTACACAGAAAGGGTTAAACCTCTCTACAAACTAATCAAACCTGATTTCAAAACAGTTAATAGGACTCAAAAACACACAGACATTTTGCGTTCATTGCAAACAGACATGTTTGCAACTAAACATTTGCAAACACGCGTAAACGTACGCAACTTAGTGATCCGAATCATTCCAGGACAATGCGGATTCATGTACTTAACTTTTAACGAAGGTGAAAAAGTACCAATAGCATACAAATCACACTTGTACACACAAACAGAAATGAAATTCTCTTCAACAGAAAAAATTCTGACAGCGGTTCAAACTGCAGTAGCAAAAGACAGAGCCCTCACACAGGGTAAACGAATTATGGTTGTTACACCTGTACCTGCCATAGAAGCAGTGACAAAAGCGAGCATTCCAAATGCTAAAGCTTTACATCCGAGATGGATACAATGGGTTAATTCTTTTGCTGCAACAGACATTGAATACGTTTTTCACCCATATTTGAAGACACAAGCATTTCTACAATACAAACAAGAATGTCCTCTGCCTACTGTAATTCTGCATCTAGGGCAGTATGAATGTATAATTTATACTGACTGATCAGCTCAACCCGCTACGGGGGGTAAACAAGCCTATAGTGCAACGTGCGCGATTTTTAAAGGTCGCTGGCGGGCAGGCAAATTCCGACCAATGGTCACCAAGACGCAATCTCTAGGGGATTGTTCGGCTCAGCGAGCTGAACTACAAGCATTCAAGATGGCACTTGAAAATACAGATCGCAAATTCCCCACACTCATAGTGTGCGATTCGTATTATTGTGTTCAATCTTACAATAAATACTTGCATACTGGCTTCAAAACGGTTACAAAGATGCAAAAGGTGGCACAATCAAGCATAAACTGCTTTGGGAACAAGTAGTTCAGTTACGACAAGGACTACAAAATACGTGATACACACGCTGAGTCATCAACGTGATGGCGTTCACGTTGAAGGGAATTCATTGGCTGATTAAGCCTCGAAGGCAGCTGTGCCAACGGTTTCCGTAGCTGCAATCACTTGTTCAAAAACGAAAATAGACAGTGAAATAATGCAAGCTGTCAATGCTGTAAGCAAAGACAGTGGTAAAATATTACCTAAAGGGTTTCTACTCAAATACTCATATATGACTGATGCGAATAATGTTCAGTTTGCTCAAATCCCTGGAGTGGGGGATAGGGTAATTCTAAACATGGCACATAGATTAGGACTAATCTTAGCAGCACATGAAGGGCTTGCCTCTGCACATGCACATGTTTCAGCCACAGTATCATTATTAAAACAGAGATACTGGTGGCCTCGCATGAGGAAACGAACCAGAAACTATGTTTGGAAATGTGAAATATGCCAAAAGATGAAAGTCTCTACAGTGAAACGTCCTGCGCAGACGCCCCTGTTAATTTCAGATAAACCATTAGCTTGCGTTTACCTAGATCACTGCGGTCCCTTACAGAGGGATGGTAACTATAAATATATTATGGTTGCAGTGGATTCGTGCTCAAGGTTCATTTGGATGTGGCCTCAGCGCTCGGCTGAAGCTTGAACTGTTATAAAAGATTTGCGAGTCTTTATCGGCACACACGCAGTCGGCACGCTACATTCTGACCAGGGTCCTGTATTTAGCTCTCGAGCTTACAAGGAGGCCATGGCCAAATTGGGCATTGCATTGCGGTACTCTAGTCCATTCCAACCTTAGGGAAATTGGTTGTGGAGAGAAAAAAACCGGGACATAAAGCAATCTATCAATCAATCATAGACATTTATAGAGCGCTCTACTTACCCGGAGGGTCTCAAGGCGCTAGGGGGGGAGGGGGGGTGCTGCTACTACCCGAACAGCCAGGTCTTGAGCTTCTTCCTGAAGGCGAGGTGGTCTTGGGTCAGGCGCAGGTCGGGAGGGAGGGAGTTCCAGGTCTTGGCGGCCAGGTAGGAGAAGGACCTTCCTCCTGTTGTCGTTCTTCGGATGCGGGGGACGGCGGCGAGGGCGTGACTGGCTGATTGGAGGTGTCGTTTGGGAGCGTAGAAGTTGATGCGGTTGTTGAGGTAGCTCGGGCCTTGATCGTGAAGAGCTTTGTGTGCGTGGGTAAGGAGACGGAAGGTGATTCTCTTGTTGACCGGGAGCCAGTGCAGGTCTCTTAGGTGTCTGGAGATGTGGCTGTGTCGTGGGATGTCGAGGATGAGTCTGGCTGAGGCGTTCTGGATCCGTTGGAGTCTCTTCTGGAGCTTGGCGGTGGTTCCGGCGTAGAGGGCGTTGTAGTAGTCCAGTCGGCTGGTGACGAGTGCCTGGGTGACAGTCTTCCTGGTCTCGGTGGGGATCCACCGGAAGATCTTCCGTAGCATGCGCAGGATGTTGAAGCACGACGAGGAGACGGCGTTGACTTGCTTCGTCATGGAGAGGGAGGAGTCCAGGATGAAGCCCAGGTTGCGTGCGCGGTCTGTCGGTTTGGGTGCGGTTCCCAGGGCGGGGGGCCACCAGGAGTCGTCCCAGGCGGAGGGCGAGGATCCCAGGATGAGGACTTCCGTCTTGTCCGAGTTCAGCTTCAGGCGGCTGGTCGACATCCACTCGGCTACCTCTTTCATTCCTTCGTGAAGGTTGGCTCTGGTGGCGGCGGTGTCGTTGGTAAGGGAGAGGATCAGCTGGGTATCGTCGGCGTAGGAGATGATGTTCAGGTTGTGTTGGCGTGCGATGGCCGCGAGGGGGCCCATGTAGACGTTGAAGAGGGTTGGGCTCAGCGAGGATCCTTGGGGTACGCCGCAGATGACTTCGGTGGCCTTTGATTTGTACGGTGGTAGGCGGACTCTCTGGGTCCTTCCGTCGAGGAAGGAGATGATCCATTCCAGTGCCTTCTCCTGGATTCCGACGTTGTAGAGGCGCTGCACTAGGGTGCGGTGGCAGACGGTGTCGAAGGCCGCGGAGAGGTCTAGGAGGATGAGGGCCGCTGTTTCTCCGTTGTCCATCAGGGTTCGGATGTCATCGGTGGCAGCGATGAGGGCAGTCTCGGTGCTGTGGTTGGCTCGGAAGCCAGACTGTGAGGGGTCGAGGGATCCGTTTGTCTCGAGGAAGGCGGCCAGTTGCTTGTTGACGGTCTTCTCTATGACTTTGGCCGGAAACGGGAGCAGCGAGATGGGGCGGTAATTCTTGAGTTCGGTGGGGTCCGCTGTTGGTTTCTTGAGTAGAGCGCTGAGTTCGACGTGCTTCCAGCTCTCAGGGAAGGTGGCGGTGGTGAAGGAGGTGTTGATGATGTCCCGCAGGTGGGGTGCGATGACAGCGTCGGTCTTGTTGAAGACGTGGTGAGGGCAGGGGTCGGTCGGAGATCCGGAGTGGATGGAGTTCATCATGCGGACGGTGTCTTCGGTGCTGATCGGAGTCCAGGCGCGGAGGGTGGTGGTGGGGGGCGGTGGTTCGGTCGTGTCGGACGTGGCGTTCGTCGGTTGGGTGTTGAAGCAGTTGTGTATGTCCGCGATCTTGTTGTGGAAGTAGGAGGCGAGGGAGTTGCAGAGTTCTTGCGATGGGGTGATGTTGTTGTTTCCGGCGTTGGGGTTGGAGAGCTCTTTCACGATGTTGAAGAGTTCCTTGCTGTTGTGTGCGTTGTTGTCCAGCCGGTCCTTGAATGCAGTTTTCTTGGTGTTGCGGATCAGTTGGTGGTGCTTCCGGGTGGCAAGCTTGAGGGTGGTCATGTTGTCCGGTGTTGGCTCCCTTCTCCAGGCTTTCTAGAGGGCTCGGCAGTTCTTCTTGGAGCTCTTGAGTTCGTCGGTGAACCATAGGGCCTTCTTCCTGCCGGGTCTGCTGGGCGGGGTCCTCAGTGGGGCGAGTTCGTCCGCGCAGTTGCTGATCCACTTCGTGAGGTTGCCGGCGGCCTGGCTGGGGTTCGCTGAGCTGGCGGGAGGGTGCTGGCTCAGGGAAGCGGCGAGCTGGTCGGCTGTGATCTTGCTCCAGCTTCTGCGGGCGACCTGTTGCTGGTGGTGGTGGATCGTCGTTCTTCTGAAGGTGAAGTGGACGCAGCTGTGGTCCGTCCAGTGGAGTCCTGTGGCGTGGCTGAAGGCGATGTCTTTGCTGGATGAGAAGACGGCGTCGAGTGTGTGTCCGGCGAGGTGGGTGGGGGTGGTCACCAGCTGCTTGAGTCCGAGGTTGGCGAGGTTGTCGAGCAGGGTGGTGGTGTTGCGGTCGTTGTTGTTCTCCAGGTGGAAGTTGAGGTCCCCCAGGAGGATGTAGTCAGCGGAGGGGAGGGCATGCGGGCTGACGAAGTCGGCGATGTCCTCGCTGAATTGTGTGCGTGGTCCCCGGGGGTCGGTAGATCAGGGTGCCTCTGAGGGTGGTCTTCGGGTCGGTGTGGATCTGGAAGTGTAGGTGTTCGGCGGTAGTCAGGATTTCGTCGGTGTAGGTCGTGATGCGGATGGTGTCCCTGTGGATGATGGCGATGCCTCCTCCTATCTGGTTGGCGGTGCAGTCCCTCCGGGTGATCTTGTAGCCCTCTGGGATGGTGATGGCAATGTCGGGCGCTGAAGAGGCGTTCATCCAGGTCTCCGTGAGGAAGGCGACGTCAGGAGCTGTGGTGTCGATGAGGTTCCAGAGTTCGATGGCGTGTCTGTGGACTGAGCGGGGGTTGAGCAGGATACACTTGAGGTGGTTGCTGCTGGTGTTCGTCTTGGCGGGTGCTGGTGCGAGGCAGGTCCGGATGCAGGTGAACTTGCAGGCGGTGCAGCAGAAGGGTCCGTGGGAGCGTCTCGGGGTGGCACGGTAGCATCCCGGGACTCGTCCGTCGTTGAGTGCGATGAGGGTGGCGGCGTCGTATGTCCGGCGGGTGGGCTGGGATCTGCGGGGGCCAGGGGTCCTGGCACTGGGCGCGGTCCAGGCACGGACGGGCGCAGACGGGCTTACCTTTGGCACACCTTCGGCGCTCAGTCGGCGCTCCCGCTGCGCGCGTCCGCTGCGCGGTCGCTGAGGGGGCGTCAAAGAAGGGAGCCGGGAGGGCGGGTCAGCTGGGAGGCGGGGAGCGCGTGGTCCTATCGGCAGGCGGGGGGCGGGTCGCGGCAAAAACCGGCGCGAAAATCGAGGCGGGCGGCCCTGCGGCGGCTGGGGCGCCGGGCTGGATCGGCGTCAGCAGGCAGCAGGCAGGCAGCAGGTACGAGGCAGGCAGCAGGCGGGGAGCGTGGGGGCAACCAGGCCGAGGGCACAGTGGTCGCTATAACAGCTAGGGTATTAGGTTTGGGTGATGGGTGGTTCAAACATCTAATAAGTGTCCAACGTAGTCTTAACAATCTGCCAAGAAGTTCTCTAGGGGGTATCACTCCATATGAAGTCCTTTTTGGGACGAGAATGTTAGTATCAGATCTCGATTGTCCGACTTCCGTGGTAGACCAAAAACCCTTTGGTATCAAAGACCGGTTGGCCGTTTTACAGGACTTAAATGAAATAAGAATGAAACAAAGTAACGTGTTCCTGAAGCCAACCACCACTGAAGAGAAACAGACTGTCCCAGCAAGGCCTGTCTGGATTCCTAAGCTTGGGGATCTAGTCAGAGAAAACATCGCGGACAAGAAGGATTTTGGCCCTTCTTACAGACTACCTGTCCTAGCAATCCACGGATCAAGAACAGTTTTACTGCCGCCCCTGTCAGGGCCCGTCTACGCGCCTGCATTACTGTGCCAAGAGGATGACATAACAGTAATTGAAAATCGGGCGTAGAACAAACTACATTACCCAGAAGTCTCGGCGGAGGCTACTTTAGTCCCTGTGACACGCTTCCTGTTGTGTGTTATTCTGTTTCCTGATGCAGAGAGGAGGAAGGAGGTTCGTCTCGGGTGTCCCTCTTCACCGAGAAGGAAGCTGCCGAGGCGAAGGGTTCCGCATTCAGGTAGGAGCGGTTCCCCGCCCTTCCAAGACCGCCATTGAGCGGAGCGCTGTGGGGGCTCCCACGCGTTGCCGTGTCCGTAGCGCGCAGTGAAGAAACTGCGGCGCCTGGTAAACTGATTTAAAGACTGCAGCGGAGCGCAGTGGTTTTCCGCTACACGCTGCCGTTGGGCAAGCTGATCGCACCTTTGTTTTACTAGTGTGATATTTGTTTGGACTAAAGAGCGGAGCGTAGTGGTAGAAGGAGCCACGCGCTGCCGTCTTTTCTGGCATTTCCATTTTGGTTCTTACTAACTTGGGTAGGAGGTGCACGGTGGCAGCAGCTGCTCCGTGTATCCAGTACAAGCGCTTGTAAGTGTGGAACTATTATTTACAGTAACGCTTGCAGGGCACGGTGGTGGTCGCAACTGCGTGTTGCCGTGTAAGCATATATTCATGTCTTGAGGAGGTTGTGCTCTTACAGTATTTAGACGTTCTTTTACTGTTCAACAACCTGCTATGATTGTGGAGTTTTCTTATTTCTCGTGCCTGTGATTCCTTAAGAGACTTCGTGTGATAATACCAAGCAGAGCGGAGTGCTGTGGTTTTTGCTTCCCACGCATTACCGTGTCTGTTGGTCAACACTGCAGCTTCTAAACATTATCTCCCCTGTGTTCAGTTATTCTTTAGAACAAGCTTCATCCAGAACTCCTTATTTCGGATAGCTTAAGCTCTTGCTCAGGTATAAGGAAGGGTCTATTCTGGTTCATTTGTGTTGACCTCATATATGAGATTGGTTCTTAATCTATGCATATTCCCTATAGGGCTCAAGCGTATATCATCAGAGGGGGAATCAGAGAACACCATTTTACCAAGTTCTGCTTTATCTCACAGGTATCTAGTTTCTGGGGGTAATAGTTGGATATTAGCTGTGTTGGTTGTACGGTGTTCTTACCTCTGTATGTTCTGTCGTTTCAGGTACTTCCCTTTCCCAGCAGACCCCTTCCTTCCCTTCCCTGTTTATTATTTTGTCATTTACCCCTCGCCTAATGGCTCAAATCCTCTGTTGACATTTATCAGAGTGTTTGTGACGTTTGGAGGTGGGCTTTATATTCATCATCCGGATCCTGTGGAGCGTACCTGACAGCCCCTTGCTGGTAAAAAAGAGAACAGGTTTGTGCCCATCGACCTGATCAAACTACATCATGTGGCCGATCATAAGCAGTAGTCCAAGTGGACTCCGCCAATGTAGAAGACGCCCTAATCTAGCTACTATCCAAGAGGTTCAAACTGAGAGACTCATCACCTTTGAGGAATCTGCAGTGCGAAATGAAGGACTATGCAATAAAGCCATGGAACTTGTGTATGAAGGAGGATATCTGACTATGGTTGCCCCAAACTTTTTGCCTAGTGTTTTGCTGGTTTTCGACATAGTTGGCCTGGGATCCTGCTATCCAGGACCCCAGGCTTCCTGCTCTCTCTAATAAAATGGACTCCATGTACCTTAGGTACATATCTAATTGGTATTGGGTCACTCTTGTAAGTCCTTGTACAGTGTACCATAGGTACCCAGGGCATAAGTGCACCCAAGGCCTACCAGGGGATGCAGCATGTATTATGCCACCCCTGGCTGGTCATCCAAAACTGACACAACTGGCTGGTAACACAGCTGGGGCAAGGTGGTGTAATCACCCTTTGCTTTAGATATAGTATACCTATATTTAACCCTAAAATGGAAACATATACTCCTATAAGTCACTCCTATGGCAGGCCTTATCAATCCTGGAGGTAGAGTGCTTGGATTTATGTGAGATGGTGCTCTAGCATGAGCTGAGCCTGTCTGCAGCTTTTGGAACCATGTCCTTTAGCTTTTTCCATGACAACGCTATACCATGTACTCTTAAGTGCATTATAATCCTCGTGGTTATTGCTAACTTTGGCATAGCATTATCAAAACATGTTGAGTAAGGTGTCATACGAATTGAGGGACACAACATGTATGTAACTGTGAACCCCGGTTAAAGTTAACTCGAGCCTCAGCATCACAAAATGGATGCTGCCACCACAGACACGAGTCTGACCTCCTGCTGCAGGGTGTCCTTCCAGCAAGGGAGGCCTGGACAAAGGGCTTCCTGCCTTGGGAGGTGCTAGCACCACCCCAGAAAGGATTTTGCGTATTGAGGTAGGACAGGCTGAAAGGAATGAGACATGCCTGTGGCACACAAGGTGTCCCTGTGCATACCCCGGTTCAAACCAGTTGCTGGGGCACTCCAGCCTCAGCTCTGGCGCGAAACCAGACAAAGGCGTGTAACCACCCCCCTTCCTGGTTCCACCCATAGGAGGGACCTCGTCACAGTACAGCCCCATTTAGGAGAATAAAGGTAGGAGCTGGTCCCATTCCAAATTAGGTTAATCCTGATTTGAAACTACAACGAAGAAACTCTGGACTTAGACGTTCTGCTCCACAGAAGACTGAAGAAATCTCCCTTGTGGCCAAGGAGTGACCACCCTGCACAAGCAGGCACCATCAAGCGTCCTAAGTGGTTCACTTTGTCATCCTTCCTGCTGGAACCAGACTTCACAGCCCGATGAGATCCAGACTTCAAGACCTCTCTGACCTCTACCTACATCTGCAGCACAGCTGAGATCCGTGGGTGCGACGAGACACGTGGGACCGGCCATCTTGGAGAAACTGCACTTCGCTTCCAGCACGACTTCAGAGGCATCCTCGAGAAAGTGCTTTGGGGATTGAGAAGCCCCAGCCCCGAGCAGCTCCTGCACAGAAGATCAGCCCTCCAGCATCTACGAGATCTGCGTGGGGCCCTTTTGCTTGATTGCTGCTCGACGCGTTGTCTGGTCACTTGCCGGCTGGCTAGTGGCCTCCTAGACGACGATCCACGAAATCTACACTACTGGTCTGGTTGCTCCAGACTGGCCCTTGCTTCCCTGCAAAGGAGAAGCACCCCGGACCCTCCTGGTCCGCACCAGACACCTTTTCCACTCACCGCGTGGGTTGCCTTTGCCAAGGCCTGTTGACGCCGAACCCGGAACAGACACCGCCGACAGCGAGAGCCTGCGTGGGATAGCTCGTGCCTCCATTCTGGTCGTCGAAGACACCTCCTGGTCCACATGGCTGCAGAGTCAAGCGTCCACTCTTCACCTGATCGTGACGACAGCATCTGGTTCCTTCCTGGTTCCACTCCAGTCACTGGCTAGTGACTGTGAACATTGTCCCCTCTGCTTTCAGGTCTCCATCTTCCTTGATCCGCCCTTGGATCACTCCGGACATCTTCCTCCTGGTCGCCTGCAGCATCTTCCTTCAAGGCTCCATTGACTTCAACGCGGAAACCCAACACCCTTTCACACCTATGCACCCGCAGCCCGTGGGTGAGGTAACGAGAGCATTTCGGTGCTCAAGGGTAGATTGACTCTCCTAGTGTCCAGGTATCCAGTCGTTTTAATCTTAACCAGTCGGAACTGTCTTTTACTTACCTTTTCGTAATTTGTAGTGTCCATTGACTTTGTTACGCATCTCGCGTGTGAGTTCACACTCTGCACACGCGTCCCGTGGGCGTCCTGCCCCTTACCTAAGGTTAGGGTAGCGTAGTCCCAGCGATCCTACAGCCTCTGGACAGCTCCATTCCTTCTATCGATTTACTTATACCATTTACTTAGTATATGGTTTGTCGTGCCCCTAGGGCACCATTGTAATTTGTGCAACTTAACGTATTTTTCTTAAGAGTCTTGTCATGTGCTTAGCCTTCTGATCTCATAAAGAGTTCAGAGGTGTTTGTTAGTTAATAAATATCTTGTTTATTTTCATAACTACCTGTGTGGTGTCCTTTCATTTGGTATTCAAGGGGTTATATGTGGTAAAACATTAAATTCAACAAAATGGATTCCCAGGGCTACCGCCTGGTTACCCTGCCATAAATCACCTGCATCATAGACTGTCATTTTCTTCTCTTCCTTAGGAACAACACGACAATTTTTGTTTAGACATACTATTTGGGCACGTCGTGTCTGGACCTCCTACTCTTCTAGAGCAGCAATAGCCCATCACTCCTCTCTTTTGATACCTTAGCCCTCTGATCTCATAAAGAGTTCAGATGTGTTTTGTTAGTAATACATTTCTTGTTTATTTTCATAACCTGTGTGGTGTCCTTCCATTTGGTATTCAAGAGGTTATATGTGGTAAGACAGCTGGCTTCACATGCCAAAGGAGTTTAGCCTAAGACTGCTTTGTCCATGCTACCATTAGGATAGCTGGTCTATAAGGTTGACTTACAACCAATCACCATAAGGGTTGTTTGGACTGATACAAGGTGATCACTAGAATTAGTGAGCATCATATATCAGGCCAACTTCTCACAACTTGTACCTCTTGATACCCAAATAACAGTTTGTCAAGAAACACCTGTCTACAAAGAAGTAACAAATTATCAAGTGGTTCCAGCAATTTCAACGAATCCTGATGCAATCCCACCAATTAACAGAACTGCCTCTGGCTATTTCATTAACTTTGATATGTTTTCTGAGGATCCAAGAGAACCTGAAACGACGCCAGCAAAAAGAACTTTCAAGGAACAAGCAACACACCTTTTTCATCACCTGGAAAAGACTTATCTGGTTTCACCATGGATTGAACTTTGGATTGTGTTGGGTGTGCTTTTTCATCTACTTTGGTTGACTCTGGTGATAACTTTGAGAATGCTGATAAATGGAAGATATGTAAAAAAAGACACAGCAAGTAAGAACATAAACTTACTCCCTAAAGCACACAAATCATCTCATCGTGAACAAAGAGACTTGTCAACAGTGAACATCACAGCTGTTCCTATACTGTAATAGAGTAGGGTCTGCAATCCTATGATCACCCAGATTTTTTGCTTTTGTTTCACTGGTTTACGACTTTCTCTGGCTGTGGGCCTGCCAATCAGACCCACAGCCTGGCTGTTCTCTCTCTAAATTACAACATGTACCCTAGGTGCATTTACCAATTGGTACTGGGCCACCTTATCAGACCCTGTAACTCAGGGCATAGGTGTACCCAGGGCCTACCAGGGGCTGAAGCATGTATTATGCCACCCCTAGCTGGCCTCCTAAATTTGACACAACTGGCTGCATGACAGCTGGGGCAAAGTCGTGTAACCACCCTTTGCTGTAGATATAGTATACCTATATCTAACCCTAAAAATGGACACACAGATTCCTATCAGTCACGCCTATGGCAGGCCTTAACAATCCTGAAGGCAGAGTGCTTGGAATCGTGTGAGATGGTGCTCTGGCATGAGCTGAGCCTGTCTGCAGCTTGCGGAACCAAGTCCTAATAGCTGTTCCATGATATCGCATACCATATACTCTTAAGTGCATTATAATCCTCGCGGTTAAATGCTATCTTTGGTATTGCTTTATCAAAACATGTCGAGTAAGGTGTCATACGAATTGGAATACTAACCCCTCGCCAATTCTGGCGACGGGGTTAGCATTCCACCCTTCTAGAGGGACACGACATGTATGTAACTGTGAACCCCGGTTAAAGTTAACTGAAGCCTCAGCTCCACAAAATGGATGCTGCCACCACAGACACGAGTCTGACCCCCTGCAGCTGGGAGTCCTTCCAGCGAGGGGAGCCTGGACAAAGGGTTTCCTGTCGAGCGCGGTGCTAGCACCGTCCCAGACAGGGTTTTGTGTATCCTGGGCAGGCAGGGCTTTACAGGAAGGTGACTGCTGAGTGGCACCCCGGTGCTCACTACGCATAGGCCGGTCAGAACCAGTTCCAGGGGCACACCAGCCCCTGGCCTGGGGAAAGTCCGGCATGGGAGAGGGGTGTAACCACCCCCCTCCTAGTCCCACCCATAGGCAGGACCTAGTCACCGGGTCAGCCCCTTTTTTTAGTATAAAGATAAGAGCGGGCCCCTGTTCAAATTAGATCATCTTTGGAATCAAGACACGACTTTCTGCGAAAGGACATCAAGATTTCTTCTTCAAGATTCTCCCTTGTGGCTAAGGAGTAGTCACCCTGCATCAGCGGGCACCATCCTAAGAACACTGCTGTCTGCTGCAAGTCCTTCCTCCGGAATCCGACGACACAGCTCGACGAGACCCGGCTTCCCTGGCACCTCTGACCTCTACTCACCTCTACAGCCAAGCTGAGAACCGTGAGTGCGACGAGACCTCGAGGGACCAACGATCGCCAAGACTGCACGACTTCTTTGCAACAAGCCCACCGAGTCTTCCACTGGTGAGTGCTTTGGGGTCCGAGAAGCCCCAACCCTGAGCAGCTCCAGCACCGAAGATCAGCCCTCCAGCATCTCCCCGATCTGCGTGGGGCCCTTCTGCTTTTTGCTGCCCACCGCGTTGTTTGGCTACTAGCCGGCTGGCTTGTGGCCTTCTTAACGACGCCCAACGACATCACTGCTGCTGGTCTGGTTGCTCCAGACTGGCCCTTGCTTCCTTCTTCAAGAGAGGCACCCCGGACCCTCCTGGTCCACTCCAGACGCCATTTTGAGTCCACCGCGTGGGCTTGAATTTGCCAAGGCTTTGTTGCCAATCCTGGGTCCAGCGACGCCGACAGCTTCATCCATCGTGGGACAGCTCGCTCCTCCATCCTGGTCGCCGACAACGCCTCCTGGTCCGTGAGATCCGCAGAGCACAGCGTCACCCACTCACCTAGTCGAGGTGACTACCATCCGGTGCCCTCCTGGTGCCACCTGACTACTGGCTAGTAGTCACGAACTTGGTCCCCTCTGCTTTCAGGTGTCATCCATCTTCAAGATCCAGGCTTGGATCACTTCGAACTCTCTTCACTGGCCGCCTGCCAGCATCTTTCTTCCAGGCTCCTGGTCCGTCAACGAGGATTCCCGACGTCTTTTGAGACATATGCAGCTGCAGCCCCTGGGCTATGTAACTTCGGCATTTCGGTGCCCCAGCATAGCCTCACTATCCAAGGGTCAGGATCCACTTTCGTTTTCCTCCTACCAGGTCGGGTTCGCCCGAGAACACTAACTTTCTGAAATCTAGCTACCATAGACTTTGTCCCGCATCCCGCGTGAGAGTGCACACTCTGCACCCGAGTCCCCTAGGCCTCCTAGAAGTAATCTGAAGATTCTATAGTCAAGACCTAGCGATTCCAAAGCCTATTAGTACTGTACTTACCTGCTAGTAATTTCGCATTCCACTTTCAGAGTATATGGTTTTCCGTGCCCCTCGGGCATTTGTATATACTGTGCTAACTTAAGTATTTTCGTAAGAGTTTTGTTTTGTGCTTAGTACCCTGTCCTCATAAAGAGTACAGGGCTGTTGTGATTTTAATAAATACACTGTTTATTTTCATAACACTTGTGTGGTGTCCTTTCACTGGGTATTCAAGGGGTACATGTGTGGTATAACAGCTGGCTTAACACGCCCTCTCGAGTCTTTAGCCTTAGACTGCTCGTATCCATGCTTCTAGGATAGCTGGTCTATAAGGTTGACTTACAACCAATCATCAATAAGGGTTGTTTGGACTGATACAAAGTGTTCACTAGAATAGTGAACATTATATATCAGGCCAACTTCTCACATTGGTGGCAGCGGTTGGGATTTGAGCTTGCTGTTGTTCTACCACACGTATCCTAAGATTATCTTGTTGAAAGATCACATAAGTACTGTTAGGTACATATAACTTAGCTTAGAATACTCTGAGTTCTACTGAACCAGCTGTTGCAGCTCCTCAAGGCTTAGCACACCTTGGCTGCAACTCTTAGCAAGGGATCAGTAGGTAAACACATAGTGTAGGTAGGTGCATCACTTACACCACACTAGAAGCATGTCTAACCTCGGAGAGTCTACTGAGACCCCTCTGATGGTTGAGGACCCTCCACAGGCCTCTTATAGATATGCAGCCCTTAGTTTCCAGGAGATGAGACAAGTGTGTACCTCCAGGAAGCTAAAACAGGGGTCTAACCCCACAATCCCATTTCTGATTGGTCTCTTAGAGACTTATGATGCTAGAAAGGCTGAGAAACTTCTTAGCTCTTCTCATCCAGAGGGGGACATGCCAGCCCTAGAAGGAACCAGGGGTGACCCAGATCTCATCCATCTCTCAGGTGAGGAGGATGAGGATCAGGAGACATCTGGGGATGAGGCAGACAAAGGTCCAGAAATAGTTAGTCAGCTAACTAGGGACAACTTAAGCAGGCATGAGAGTGATACTAGGAGAGCCCTAGGACCCCTCTCAGGCCAGCTTAACATTGGGAATGGACGAGTTAGGTCTTTCTCAAGAGGCTCTAACAGACCCATTCAAACCAATGGCTCTCAGGCCTCTGCTCTGAGGAGGATGACCTCCCCTCAGAGGAGAGTTTATGAAGCCAAGGAAAGGGAAGTCAATCTGAGGATTGCCAGGGAAGAACTTGCCCTAGCCAAAGAAAGACTTGCCTTTGCTAGAGAGCAGGAATTGAGTGGGTCAAAACCCACTGGTGGCAGCATTATACCTAGCAATAGGGAAAGGAGTTTTGATACAAAACACCTGAATAAGATAGTGCCCCCCTTTAAACAAGGGGATGACATCCACAAATGGATTACTGCTTTGGAGAGGGCCTGCACTGTGCAGGGTGTTCCCCAGAGTCAGTGGGCAGCTATCTTGTGGCTCTCCTTTGAAGGTAAAGGTAGAGATAAGCTCCTCACTACTAGAGTGGAGGATGCTAACAATTACCAAGTCTTGAAAAACACACTGGTTGATGGGTTTGGCCTAACCACTGAACAGTACAGGGTGCTGTTCAGGGATACCCAGAAAACTCAGTCTCAAGATTGGTCTGACTTTGTAGATTGTGCCACTAAGGCTTTTGAGGGCTGGTTGCTGGGCAGTAGGGTTACTGATTTTACAGGATTGTACAATTTGATGATGAGAGAACAAATTTTAAACAATTGTCAGAACCAGTTGTTGCATCAGCATCTTGTTGACTCAGATCTGACCTCTCCCCAAGAATTGGGAAAGAAGGCAGACAGATGGGTCAGAACAAGAGTTAAGCAGAACCAGGGCCAGAATCAAGGTGGTCAGAAGAAAGCAGACCAGAAGGGTAAAGATTCTAAAGGGGAACAAAATGACCAGAAGTCTTCGACAGGTCCCCAACAACCCAAAGAGGGTGGGGGTCAGGCTCCCCAGAAAAAGAAAGATGGCCAGTCCAAAAGGTGGTGCCAATACTGTAAAAGTAAAACTCACTGGTTTAGTGAGTGCACCAAGAAAGGAGGAGGGCAGACTCCTGCCACTGCAGCCCCTAAGGCACCTGTGCCCCCTAGTACAGTCAGCAGTGGTAGTGCACCTCCCAAGGGTTTAGTTGGGTTAACCTTGGGTTCTGAGGGGTATGACAACTTAGTTGGCACACTCACTCAGGCTGTCCTTGTCTGTACAGGGGATGCAGATGTATCCCCTGATGTCAGTCCCAATACTTTGGGCAAATACAGACAGACACCTTTAATAAATGGAAGAATGGCTCAGGCCTATAGGGACACTTGTGCCAGTGTCACAATGGTGACACCTAACTTTGTGGACCCTGGACAGATCTTGCCAGGTACAGATTTCCTGGTGACCAATGCAAGCAATGTCACTACCAGTCATAGTATGGCAATTGTTGCTTTCTCCTGGGGAGGGGTAAATGGCCAAAAGAAGGTTGTTGTTAGCTCAGACCTCCCAGTAGATTGTTTGTTGGGCAATGATTTGGAGTCATCACAATGGTCAGAAGTGGAGCAGAGGACTCACATTGAGATGTTAGGTTTGCCAGCACATGTGTTTGCTGTGACTAGGTCACAGGCCAGAAGATGCCCCACTGAACAGGTGCTGGATCCTGGAACAATGGACCAGACACCTTCCAAGAAGAAGAGCAGTAGGGTTAAGGCTGTGCCTTCCCCCTTGCCCCAGGTTGAGGATCAAGTCTCAGAGGAGGCTGACCTAAGAGAATTGAGGGAAACTGAGCCTAAAGAATTTGAACTTGATCAAGTTGAATTTCTGGGCTCAGGGGGACCCTCAAGAGAAGACCTGGGGAAGGAACAGTTAGACTGCCCTTCCCTTGAACCCCTCAGACAGCAGGCTGCTGCTGAGGCTGCTGGGAACGCCACAGGTACCCACAAGGTATACTGGGATGATGGACTCCTGTACACTGAGGCAAGAGACCCCAAGCCTGGCATGACCAGGAGGCTGGTTGTACCCTTGACTCAGAAAGGTTTCCTTCTCACCTTGGCCCATGAGATTCCCTTAGCAGGTCACTTAGGCCAGACAAAGACTTGTGACAGGCTTGTCTCACACTTTCACTGGCCTCACATGAATGAGGATACCAAGGAGTTTTGTCGCTCCTGTGTCACTTGCCAAGCCAGTGGTAAGTCAGGTGGCACAACAAAGGCCCCCCTTATACCAATGCCTGTGGTGGGGGTGCCCTTTGAAAGAGTGGGGATTGACATTGTTGGTCCAATGGAACCCCAGACAGCCTCAGGGCACAAGTTTATACTGGTGGTAGTGGATCATGCCACCAGGTATCCTGAAGCTATTCCACTTCGGACCACTACAGCACCTGTAGTGGCAAGGGCCCTAGTTGGAGTGTTCTCCAGAGTGGGCTTCCCTAAGGAGGTTGTCTCTGACAGAGGTGCAAACTTCATGTCAAGCTACTTAACTGCTATGTGGAAGGAATGTGGTGTCAACTACAAGTTCACCACACCCTATCATCCACAATGCAATGGGCTTGTTGAAAGGTTCAACAGGACCCTAAAAGGGATGATTCATGGACTACCTGAAAAGCTCAGGCGTAGATGGGATGTCCTGATACCCTGCCTTCTGTTTTCTTACAGAGAGGTCCCACAAAAGGGGGTTGGCTACAGCCCTTTTGAACTTTTGTATGGGCATCCTGTGAGAGGCCCCCTGTGTTTGGTGAAGGAAGGATGGGAGAGACCTCTCAAAAAGCCTGCAACCAACATAGTGAACTATGTACTTGGTCTCCGCTCCAGGATGGCTGAGTATATGGAGAAGGCATCTGAAAAACGTAAGGCCAGTCAAGAACTTCAAAAAGCTTGGCATGACCAAAAGGCTGTCCTGACTGTTTATCAGCCTGGACAGAAGGTGTGGGTGTTGGAGCCAGTGGCCCCAGCAGCACTCAAAGACAAATGGTCTGGGCCCCACACAATTCTTGAGCAAAAGGGAGAGGTCACCTACCTGGTGGACCTTGGAACTCCCAGGAGTCCCCACAGGGTACTCCATGTCAACAGGCTCAAAGCATATGTCGACAGGAAGGACATGAGCTTGCTCATGGCCATTGATGAGGGACAGGAGGAAGAGAGTGACCCTCTCCCAGACCTGCTCACTCAGAATCCTGATGATGGGTCAGTAGATGGTGTTGTCTTTTGTGGCAGCCTCTCTGAACATCAACAGAAAGACTGTAAACAGGTTCTTCAGTCTTTCAGACATATGTTCTCTCTGACACCCAGTCAGACCAATTGGTGTACCCATGAGGTTGACACTGGTGACAGCTTGCCAGTTAAGAGTAAAATCTACAGGCAGCCTGATCATGTTAGAGACTGCATAAAAACTGAAGTGCAGAAAATGTTGGAGCTGGGAGTCATTGAACCCTCAGATAGCCCTTGGGCTAGTCCAGTAGTTCTAGTGCCAAAACCTCACACCCAGGATGGTAAGAGAGAGATGAGGTTCTGCGTAGACTACAGGGGTCTCAATGCAGTCACTAAGACTGATGCCCACCCAATACCAAGGGCAGATGAGCTTATAGATAGATTGGCTTCTGCCAACTACTTAAGCACATTTGACCTGACAGCTGGGTATTGGCAAATCAGGTTAGCTGAGGATGCCAAGCCCAAGACAGCATTTTCAACCCCTGGTGGGCATTATCAATTTGTGGTGATGCCCTTTGGTCTGAAAAATGCACCTGCCACCTTCCAAAGGTTGGTGAATCATGTTCTCACTGGGCTGGATGACTTCTGTGCAGCATATCTAGATGATATTGCTGTCTTTAGCTCCACCCGGGAGGATCACCTGGTCCACCTGAGGAAAGTGTTAGAGGCTCTGCAAGCAGCAGGCCTCACTATCAAGGCCACCAAGTGCCAGATAGGGCAGACACTGGTTGTATACCTGGGCCACCTTGTAGGTGGAGGCCAGGTTCAGCCACTGGAGAGCAAAATACAGTCAATCAGGGACTGGACTCCTCCAACCACCCAGACTCAGGTTCGAGCTTTCTTGGGCCTGACTGGTTACTACAGAAAGTTTGTCAGGAACTATGGATCAATTGTGACTCCATTAAATGAACTGACAAGTAAGAAAATGCCAAAAAAGGTTCAGTGGACAGCAGGCTGTCAAAAAGCATTCGATGACCTAAAGCAGGCCATGTGCACAGCACCTATCCTCAAGAGTCCAGACTACTCCAAACCATTCATTGTCCAAACAGATGCTTCTGAGTTGGGTGTGGGAGCTGTTCTATCTCAACTGAATTTTGATGGTCAAGACCAGCCCATTGCTTTTATAAGCAGAAGGCTGACCCCCAGAGAGAAGAATTGGTCAGCTATTGAGAGGGAGGCCTTTGCTGTGGTTTGGGCCCTGAAGAAGCTGAGGCCATACTTGTTTGGCACTCACTTCAAGATTCAGAACGACCATAAGCCCCTCTTGTGGCTAAATCAGATGAAGGGTGAAACCCCCAAACTGCTTAGGTGGTCCATTTCCCTACAGGGGATGGACTTTACAGTGGAACATAGACCTGGTACTGATCATGGCAATGCCGATGGTCTCTCCAGATATTTCCACTTAGAACAAGAAGACTCACCTGGTCAAGGTTAGCTTATTGTCCCAAAGTTTGGGGGGGGGGGGGGGGTCATGTAGGAGAGTAGGGTCTGCAATCCTATGATCACCCAGATTTTTTGCTTTTGTTTCACTGGTTTACGACTTTCTCTGGCTGTGGGCCTGCCAATCAGACCCACAGCCTGGCTGTTCTCTCTCTAAATTACAACATGTACCCTAGGTGCATTTACCAATTGGTACTGGGCCACCTTATCAGACCCTGTAACTCAGGGCATAGGTGTACCCAGGGCCTACCAGGGGCTGAAGCATGTATTATGCCACCCCTAGCTGGCCTCCTAAATTTGACACAACTGGCTGCATGACAGCTGGGGCAAAGTCGTGTAATCACCCTTTGCTGTAGATATAGTATACCTATATCTAACCCTAAAAATGGACACACAGATTCCTATCAGTCACTCCTATGGCAGGCCTTAACAATCCTGAAGGCAGAGTGCTTGGAATCGTGTGAGATGGTGCTCAGGCATGAGCTGAGCCTGTCTGCAGCTTGCGGAACCAAGTCCTAATAGCTGTTCCATGATATCGCATACCATATACTCTTAAGTGCATTATAATCCTCGCGGTTAAATGCTATCTTTGGTATTGCTTTATCAAAACATGTCGAGTAAGGTGTCATACGAATTGGAATACTAACCCCTCGCCAATTCTGGCGACGGGGTTAGCATTCCACCCTTCTAGAGGGACACAACATGTATGTAACTGTGAACCCCGGTTAAAGTTAACTGAAGCCTCAGCTCCACAAAATGGATGCTGCCACCACAGACACGAGTCTGACCCCCTGCAGCTGGGAGTCCTTCCAGCTAGGGGAGCCTGGACAAAGGGTTTCCTGTCGAGGGCGGTGCTAGCACCGTCCCAGACAGGGTTTTGTGTATCCTGGGTAGGCAGGGCTTTACAGGAAGGTGACTGCTGAGTGGCACCCCGGTGCTCACTACGCATAGGCCGATCAGAACCAGTTCCAGGGGCACACCAGCCCCTGGCCTGGGGAAAGTCCGGCATGGGAGAGGGGTGTAACCACCCCCCTCCTAGTCCCACCCATAGGCAGGACCTAGTCACCGGGTCAGCCCCTTTTTTTAGTATAAAGATAGGAGCGGGCCCCCTGTTCAAATTAGATCATCTTTGGAATCAAGACACGACTTTCTGCGAAAGGACATCAAGATTTCTTCTTCAAGATTCTCCCTTGTGGCTAAGGAGTAGTCACCCTGCATCAGCGGGCACCATCCGAAGAACACTGCGGTCTGCTGCAAGTCCTTCCTCCGGAATCCGACGACACAGCTCGACGAGACCCGGCTTCCCTGGCACCTCTGACCTCTAGTCACCTCTACAGCCAAGCTGAGAACCGTGAGTGCGACGAGACCTTGAGGGACCGACGATCGCCAAGACTGCACGACTTCTTTGCAACAAGCCCACCGAGTCTTCCACTGGTGAGTGCTTTGGGGTCCGAGAAGCCCCAACCCTGAGCAGCTCCAGCACCGAAGATCAGCCCTCCAGCATCTCCCCGATCTGCGTGGGGCCCTTCTGCTTTTTGCTGCCCACCGCGTTGTTTGGCTACTAGCAGGCTGGCTTGTGGCCTTCTTAACGACGCCTGACGACATCACTGCTGCTGGTCTGGTTGCTCCAGACTGGCCCTTGCTTCCTCCTTCAAGAGAGGCACCCCGGACCCTCCTGGTCCACTCCAGACGCCATTTTGAGTCCACCGCGTGGGCTTGAATTTGCCAAGGCTTTGTTGCCCAATCCTGGGTCCAGCGACGCCGACAGCTTCATCCATCGTGGGACAGCTCGCTCCTCCATCCTGGTCGCCGACAACGCCTCCTGGTCCGTGAGATCCGCAGAGCACAGCGTCACCCACTCACCTAGTCGAGGTGACCTCCATCCGGTGCCCTCCTGGTGCCACCTGACTACTGGCTAGTAGTCACAAACTTGGTCCCCTCTGCTTTCAGGTGTCATCCATCTTCAAGATCCAGGCTTGGATCACTTCGAACTCTCTTCACTGGTCGCCTGCCAGCATCTTTCTTCCAGGCTCCTGGTCCGTCAACGAGTATTCCCGACGTCTTTTGAGACATATGCAGCTGCAGCCCCTGGGCTAGGTAACTTCGGCATTTCGGTGCCCCAGCATAGCCTCACTATCCAAGGGTCAGGATCCACTTTCGTTTTCCTCCTACCAGGTCGGGTTCGCCCGAGAACACTAACTTTCTGAAATCTAGCTACCATAGACTTTGTCCCGCATCCCGCGTGAGAGTGCACACTCTGCACCCGAGTCCCCTAGGCCTCCTAGAAGTAATCTGAAGATTCTATAGTCAAGACCTAGCGATTCCAAAGCCTATTAGTACTGTACTTACCTGCTAGTAATTTCGCATTCCACTTTCAGAGTATATGGTTTTCCGTGCCCCTCGGGCATTTGTATATACTGTGCTAACTTAAGTATTTTCGTAAGAGTTTTGTTTTGTGCTTAGTACCCTGTCCTCATAAAGAGTACAGGGCTGTTGTGATTTTAATAAATACACTGTTTATTTTCATAACACTTGTGTGGTGTCCTTTCACTGGGTATTCAAGGGGTACATGTGTGGTATAACAGCTGGCTTACACGCCCTCTCGAGTCTTTAGCCTTAGACTGCTCGTATCCATGCTACTAGGATAGCTGGTCTATAAGGTTGACTTACAACCAATCATCAATAAGGGTTGTTTGGACTGATACAAAGTGTTCACTAGAATAGTGAACATTATATATCAGGCCAACTTCTCACATATACCTAGTGGTATAACTTGGGACAGAACTGACTATGACATTTTTGCCCCGTTGGAGCTGTTGAAGATTCCACATCAGATCAAGATTTCTTTGAATGACCTTGTTTCATCTAGTACCTTTTCTGATGATTGGGACTTCGAGACTGTTAATAATATGATGTCAGACTTAGAAATGCCTGCAATATTCACAAATCATGAATATTTAGAACGTTCACCAGAATATGAACAAATGTATTATTATAATCATTATGGTCACCATTTCTTGCACAAATCTGCAAATCCTAGAAATGTATTAATGTATAACCAATGGGAACATTGTCCTACACCACCAAAGGGTAGCTCAAAAACATTTGCAAGAACATTTATGTTCTTTTCAGGGTTTAATGTATCCAATGCTGAAACATTTTATTTTAGAAATGTAAACAAAACAGGCATGAAAAGTATGTGGCAATTAACAAACAGATTTATCTACAGCCTTTTATGCCCAACTGTCCAAACTAGGTTTCGACTTTTGGAAAGACAACATTGACACAAAGACTGTGGGCACAAAATATTGGCAGGTCCAGAGTGTAGAAGCCTGTATCATTCCTGGGCAAATTATGTTTTTGAATGACACTGTCTAACAGACGTCTTGTCTTGGGTTAGCCAAGATCAACGATATGAACAATCCGTCCATACCTACACCTACACCTGATAATAACACTTCATAGGGGGAGGTCGACGTACATACTATTTTGCTTCACAACAGAACAGATCCAGATTGGAAAAAATTGTTGATCTGGCGCATTGACACAAACAATTGTCAAGATAGGTACCTGAACAAAACAAAGGGTTTCACATTCACTAGGCCACACCCAAGATATGTTCAAAGACAGCCTCCAGGAATAGTAACAACATTCAGTGTAGGGCAGCTGTGCCTTGATTGGTTACATAGATCTACATTCAAGGATGTAAAGCAACATTTATCTTTACTTAAAGATGGCGCTGATCTTAGGGAATTCTTGCTAGGACCAACAAAACGGCGTCAAACGTTTTATATATGCCGGTATCTATGCTGCTTATAATGAAGCATGGAAGATTACGCAAGCAGAAACTGCGGAAAGAATACGAGAAATTGAATGTATTAATTTAGAGAAAACTCTCTTTGTAGTTGACAATGGGCTAACGACTCTGTCGTCCAGGATATATTCATTGGACAGCATAGTGTCTTCTGCCATAGACATCATGGATCTGAAAGAAACAGGTTACTATTAGATTCCTTACCTTAAAATATCCCCAGGCGTCAGTCTGGATCCGAAAAGTTTTGCGTGACAGTACTCCTGCGCGTTGGTAGGCGTCGTCTGCGGGTCCGCATCCGTTGTTGGTGCCGGGATGACGTCGCCGGAGTACTTAGACGCCGCCCTCGCGTGCTGACGTCAGTTCTTCTTTTTTCTGCGCCAGCAAGCGCCGATCCGGAAAAAGTGGTACCCTTTAGTAGTTTTTTTACTAAACTTTTTTGATCCTTTTGATATGTTTTTCGAGTCAAAAGGCTCCGACGGTGCCGGTAGGGATGACCGGGTTCAAACCCTGTGCCGACTGCAGCTGACTGATGTCGGTTACCGACCCCCATTGCTGGTGCCTGTATTGCTTAGAGGCCGACCACGATGAAAAGTCATGCCCGACTGCAGGGCCTTGACGTCGAAAGCTAGGCGGGAGCGGTCCCGTAAGCGCCTCGAGCTCCGGCAGTCGGCCCGCACCGTTTGAGGTCCTGGTACAGGAGGTGGTCGAGGGACCAGTCAAAAGGGCCGGAGTCATAACAGCTCGGCGATTCGACACCACTCGTCGGGCTCCAAGTCCTCAGGTAAGAGGCACAAGGTGTCGAAGAGACGACATCCCTCTTCTGACTCCCCCCCCCGACGCTCGAGCGACGAGGCCGGGGGTTCGGGTGACTCAGCCGGAGCCGCAGACTTCGCGGCCTGCTTCATACCCGCCGGTCCCTGGGCAGAACACAACGCCCCTGGAGATCGACGCCTTCCTCGTGGCCCTGAGGTCGCTCGCTCCTCAGTCGGGTTCCGTGGCGCCTTAGGGCCCAGCGGCACAGAATGGGAGCCCAAGTGGGCCGGGTTCTTCGGCCTCGGCGCCGTCGGCGACTTTGGTCCCGACGCCGCAGGGCCCCGCTGAATCCATCAAATCCGGGTCACCGCCTGTCGACCTAACGACCCCTCCGCTGGAGGCGACTCCTAGGGTGTCGCCCCAGACGCTGTACCCGGATGACGTCATCCCCGATCCCACCCTCGATCCGGTTCCGACGTCTGAACGTCATCGATCGACGCCGCATTCGACGTTGAGAGAAGTGCAATACTTCTATGATCCAGCCCCTTCATTTGAACCGGAGTACCAGGAGATGGAGGGCGAGGCAGATTGGGAGGGGTCTGAGGAACCTCTGGCACGGGAGTGCCAGTCTTTTCAGGACTGGGCAGGTGAGCTAGGGGAGGCCAGTGGTTTTGACACTTCGCCCGAACTGGATTTGTCTCCCCTCCTACCGTGGCTTTGGCCTTGGCTCTTGAGCTCCCAGTCACAGCCGTGAGGACTAACCTCCTCACTGAGGTCCTCAAACCGCAGGCAAGCTCTTCGGAGCCTCTACTGCAGGTCAATGAGGCCTTAACTGACGTTCTGTTGGGCACTTGGTCCAGGCCCGCTACAGGTCCCCCTGTAGATAGGAACGTGGCCAGACGCCACTGCTTGGCCCCGGGCAACCCTTGCTTACTGTCCACCCACCCCACCCCCGAGAGACTGGTTATCCAGGCCTCTAACTCCCAGACCGCATTCCCAACAGCTCCCCCTGATCGGGAATCCAAAAGGTATGAACAGTACGGGAAAAAGATGTTCTCCTCACTTAGTTTGGGGTTGCGATCGATCAACAACGCTTGCCTTTTTGGCCGTTATACCCACTCTCTGTGGGGCACGGTCGTGGACGTGCTGCCATAATGCCCGGAGCAGGCCCGGGTTAAACTCACCCAAGCCCTTGCGGAGGGGCGAGATGCGGCACGGTATTCCATTCGATGTGGGCTGGATACCACAGACTCGCTGGGCAGGGCGATTGCAACGACGGTGGCGGTTCGCCGCCACGCCTGGTTGAGGTCCCCCAATTGTTTGGCTAATGTCCAGAACACCCTTATGGACATGCCGTTTGATGGCCGTTGCCTCTTTGGTGACAAGGCAGACAGTGGGCTTGAGCGCTTTAAAGACTCCAGGGCTACGACCAAGTCCTTGGGCCTGTCGGCCCAGTGCCAGCAAACTACTGCCTTTCGCTCCTTTCGTGGCCAAGGAAGGGGCACCCCCACACGTCCTGGCAGCCACGGGCCACAGACTAACATCCAGCGCGGCGGCGGACGTGGTAACCGCCGTGGCGAGGCCAGGGGACAACGGCGAGGCCAGTCCACATCCACCCCCGCAGCATCCGCCTCAAAGCCTTCCTAGTCCAAGCTTTAAGGCCCATTTAACGCCAGTGGGGGGCAGGGTTCGCCATCACCTCCTCCACTGGCGCAGCATTACATCGGACAGTTGGGTGCTGCAAATCGTCCGAAGGGTCTACTCCCTCCCCTTCGAGGCGACCCCTCCAGCCTTGCCACTGCAGTGCCACCGCAGTGCCACCGCATGTCAGGGGATCACTTGCAACTTCTGCAAGAGGAAGTTACGGCCCTTTTAGCCAAGGGGGCCATCAAGCGCGTTCCTGGGCCAGAAGTAGGGTGTGGTTGTTACTCCCACTACTTTCTGATTCCCAAGAAGGGCAAAGGGGGCCTACGCCCTATCTTGGACCTGCGGAACGTCAACGGCTTTCTCCGGAAGGAGAAGTTCATAATGCTGACTCTGGCTCAGGTCTGCCCTAGACCCTGGAGACTGGATGGTAGCGTTGGACTTGCAGGACGCATATTTCCACATCCCCGTCCTGCCGGCCCACCGGCGTTACCTGCAGTTCACGGTAGGCCACGAGCACTTTCAGTTTACCGTGCTCCCTGTAGGAGAGCAGGGTCTGCTTCCTATGGTAACTCCCACTTTTTGCTTTTGCTTTACTGGTTTTCGACTTAGATGTGGCTGTGGGCCTGCTAATCAGACCCACAGCCCAGATGCACTCTCTCCGAATTCACCATGTACTCTAGGTACATCCACAATTGGGAATTGGTTCACCTTGTCAGCCCCTGTAGACGTGTACCATAGGTACTCAGGGCATAGGTGTAACCAAGGCCTACCAGGGACTGCAGCATGTATTATGCCACCCCTGGCTGTCCACTCAAACAGACACAACTGGCTGATAACTCAGCTGGGGCAAGGTCGTGTAACCACCCCTTGCTTAGTTGTAGTATTCCTATACCTACTTACATATAGACACATAGTAACCTATAAGTCACTCCTATGGCAGGCCTTAACAATCCTGAAGGCAGAGTGCTTGGTTATGTGTGAGATGGTGCTCTAGCATGAGCTGAGCCTGTCTGCAGCTTTCGGAACCATGTCCTTATAGCTGTTCTACGATATTGCCATACCATATACTCTTAAGTGCATTATAATCCTCGTGGTTAATGCTAACTTTGGTTTGGCTTTATCAAAACATGTTGTGTAAGGTGTCATACAATGTGGAATACTACACCCTCGCCAATTCTGGCAACGGGGGTAGCATTCCACCCTTCTAGAGGGAGAAGACATGTTAGTTCTGACTATCCTGGTTAAAGTTAACCAGAGCCCCAGCATCACAAAATGGATGCTGCTGCCACAGACACAAGTCTAACCTCCTGCTGCTGGGAGTCCTTCCAGTCACGGAGGTTTGGACAATTGGTTTCCTGCTTGGGGAGGTGCGAGCACCACCCCAGACAGGAGGGTGTGTATTGGGACAGGGAGGGCTGAATAGATTGAGACACTGCCTGAGGCACACTAGGTGCTTCATGCATACCCAAGTTCAAACCGGTTGCTGGGGCACTCCAGCCCCAGCTCTGGCGCAAAACTGGACAAAGGAAAGGGGGTGTACCCACCCCCCCTTCCTGTTCCCACCCATAGGAGGGACCTAGTGAGCAAACCAGCCCCCTTTAGTTGTATAAAGGTAGGAGCTGACCCAGGAGAAATTAGATTAATCCTGGAATCGACTGAAGACAAAACTCTGGACCCTTCGACATTCATCCAAGCTGAAGACTGAAGAATCTCCCTTGTGGCCAAGGAGTGACCACCCTGGGAAACCAGGCACCATCCAGCAACTCGACGGCTTGCTTTGTCCCCGTTCCCGCCGGAACCCGAGCACAGAGCCTGGCAAGACCTCGACTCCCGGATCCCTCTGACCCCACTGCACGACTCCAGCTCAGCTGAGCCCTGTGGAAGGCGTCGGGACCCGTGGAAGCAGGTAACTTGGAAAGTCAGCGACTTGCTAACAGCGCAGCTCCTGAGGCCTCCTCGAAGCTGTGCCCTGGGGACTGAGACACCCCGACACCGAGCTCCACCTGCACCGAAGACCAGCCCTCCACACTCCACGAGATCTGTGTGGGGCCCTTATGCTTGTGTTCTACTCTAGGCGTTGTCCGGTTGCTGGCCCGTTGGCTAGTAGCCCCTGGCGACGATCCTTTTTGAAACTCCACCACTGGTCTGGTTGCTCCAGACTGGCACTTGCTTCCCTGAAAAGGTGAAGTACCTCAGACCCTCCTGGTCCGCACCAGAAGCTCCTTGTGTATCCTGCGTGGGTTGCCTTTGCTTAGGCTTGTTGGCTCTGATCTTGAAGCTGACCTCTCCATCTGCGAGATCCTTCGTGGGACAGCTCCTCTCCAGCACCTGGTCGTCCTTGACGCCTCCTGGTCCACGTGGCTGCAACTACAAGCTTCACCCCAGCACCTGATTGCTCCTCGACCACGTCTGGTTCCTTCCTGGTTCCACCCGGTCACTGGCTAGTGACCTAGACTCTGTCCCCTCTGCTTTCAGGTCCTCTTCATCCTCAATCCACCCTTGGATCCACCCGGACATCTTCCTCCTGCAGCATCTTTCTTCACAGGCTCCATAGACTTCAACGGCGAAACCAGACAGATCTTCACACCTATGCACCCGCTTCCTGTGGGTGAGGTAACGCGAGTACTTAGGTGCTCTCAAGGGTATTGACTATCCAAGTATCTAGGTTTTTAGTTGTATCCTTCTAGCTAGACCAGAAATGTTCTAAATCTTCATTTACTTACCTTTTACGTTCCTATTGACTTTCTATTGACTCTCGCGTGAGAGTACTGACTCTGCACGCGCCGCCTGTGGGCCTCCTACTCCTAATCTAAGGGTCAGATAGTGTAGCCCCAGTGATTCCCTAGGCCTTCTCCTTTCCTAAGTCGTGGTTCTTATACCACTTACTTAGTATATGGTTTGACGCACCCCTAGGGCCTAGCTGTAAATTGTGCTATTTAAAGTATTTCTAAGTGTAACTGGTTATGTGCTTTTGCCTCTGATCTCATAAAGAGTTCAGAGGAGTGTGTTAGTAAATAAATACATATATAATTTATATATATCCTGTGTGGTGTCCTTTCATCTGGTATTCAAGGGGTTACATATGGTAAAACAGCTGGCTTTACACGCCCTCAAGAGTCTTTTAGCCTAAGACTGTTCTGTCCACGCTACCTCTAGGATAGCTGGTCTATAAGGTTGACTTTACAACCATCACCATAAGGGTTGTTTGGACTGGTGCAAGGTGTTCACTAGAATAGGGAACATCATATACCAGGCCAACTTCTCACACTCCCCTTTGGCCTTACCAGTGCCCCTCAGGTGTTCACGAAAGTGATGGCGGTGGTCGCAGCTCATCTTCGCAGATTAGGGGTGTCAGTCTTCCCCTATCTATACGACTGGTTGTTGAAGGCGGGCTCGCCCCAGACAGTAGTCAGCCACCTCCAGACTGCGGCCGACCTTCTGCACTTGCTGGGGTTCTCCAACAATGTACCGAAGTCACACCTGTGTCCCTCTCAGAGGCTCCTCTTCATCGGAGCGGTTCTAGACTCGGCGCAGTTTCGGGTTTATCCTCCCGAACACCGGGTTCGGGATATTCAGGCTCTAAATCCGATCTTTCAGCCTTTATCCCGAGTCTTGGTCAGGTTGACGCTGCGGCTTCTGGGGCTGATGGCCTCCTGCATCCTTCTGGTGCATCACCCCAGGTGGGACCTGAAGTTTCAGTGGGCCCAGCATCAGCGTAACTTGTCCGACCATGTCTTGATCTCGGAGGGCACTGCAAGACAGTTGCAGTGGTGGCTCACGGACCACGATTGGGTCAGCGGCAGATCCCTCTCCCTACCCCAACCGGAGTACGTAGTTATGACCGATGCGTCCCTCCTGGGCTGGGGGGGGCCACATGAGAGAGGCGGAGATCAGAGGCCTCTGGTCTCCAATGGAGTCACGGCTCCACATCAACCTGGAGCTGCGGGCGATCCAGCTTGCACTGAAAGCATTCCTCCCCTCTGTCCGGGGGAGTGTAGTGCAGGTGTTCACGGACAACACCACCGCCATGTGGTACTCCAACAAACAGGGCGGGGTGGGGTCATGGACCCTGTGCCAGGAGGCTCTGCGCCTCTGACAACGGCTGGAACATCAGGGCGTGATCCTGGTGGTTCAACACCTTGCAGGTTCCCTGAACGCCAGATTGGACGAATTCAGCCTTCGGTTCATGATGGATCACGAATGGCGTCTGAACTCGGACGTGGCACAAGGTCTCTTTCAGCAGTGGGGAGAGCCTTGGTTAGATCTATTCACCACAGAAGAGAATGCGCAATGTCATCAGTTCTGCGCATCAGAATTTCCAAGGCGGCGCTCGCTCGGAGAGGCTTTTCGTCGCGAGTGGAGTTGTGGTCTGTTGTACGCCTTTCTGCCTATACCACTTCTGCCCAGAGTGCTGAAGAAGATCAGGCATGACCAGGCCCAAGTCATCCTTGTGGCTCGGACTGGGCACGAAGATACTGGTATCCCGAGCTACTCAGCATGTCAGTCGATTCCCCGATTCGTCTGCCTCTTCAGGAGGACCTTCTGTTGCAGCAACAGGGGATGGTCCTCCACCCGAACCTGTCCAGCCTCCACCTCCATACATAGAGATTGAGCGGCGACAGTTGAGGCCATTTGACTTGCCTCCTGAAGTCTGCGATGTAATTCTGGCAGCCAGGCGTCCCTCCACAAAATCGGTATACGCCTGCAGGTGGAACAAATGTGTGGCATGGTGCACAGTAAAGGCTGTGAATCCACTTTCTGCCCCCCTTTCTGAGGTTCTCCTCTTTCTTCTTTCTCTTGCCCAGAAGGGCTCTGCTCTGGGCACTATTAAGGGCTACCTCTCTGCCATTTCTGCCTTCTTAAGGCTACCTGATAAGCCCTCTCAGTTCAAGTCCCCGGTTGTAAATAGGTTTTTGAGGGGCATTACTCATATGTTCCCCCCCCCTGTTCCTTTCGTGATGCCTTGTCCTAACTTATGTGATGTGCCCGCCCTTCGAGCCACTCCATAACTGTCCTCTTCGTCTTCTCACTCTTAAGACTGCATTCCTGGTTGCCATCACCTCTGCCAGGAGGGTGAGTGAGCTCCAGGCTCTTTCTTCACAACCTCATTTCCTTTCTGTCCATCCGGACAAAGTTGTTTTGAGGACGCGTCCCTCTTTTCTGCCCAAGGTAGTCACAGCCTTCCACATTGGGCAGTCTATCACCTTACCCACCTTCTTTCCGCCTCTGCATCCCTCGAAAGAGGAAGAGAGGCTCCACCGTCTGGACCCAAAACGTGTGCTCTCATACTATCTGGATCTCACACGCCAGTTCCGGGTGGATGACCAACTCTTTGTTGGTTACGTGGGCGCTAAGGAGGGACGGCCGGTGTACAAACTGACCATTTCCCGTTGGGTCGTCTTGTGCATCAAGGCTTGTTATTCACTGGCTAAAAAAGAGCCTCATGTGGGGCTACGTGCCCATTCCACTCGGGCCACGGCGGCTACTACTGCCCTGGGTCGGGGAGTCCCCTTGCAGGACATCTGTCAGGGAGCTATGTGTGCCTCGCTGAACATGTTTGCTAGACACTACTGCCTGGACATCCAAGTCCTGAGAGATGGCGTTCCATTCTCCAGGACTTTCTGGTGTGATCATTGGTTCGCAGACCCACCACCGGGGTTGGTATTGCTGGGGTATCTATTCTAAGGTAAGTAATCTAATACTAACCTGTTTCTTTTAGATGCACAAGTTACTTACCCTCGGTAACGATATATCTGTAAGAAACAGTAGTTAGAATTAGATTCCTTACCGCCCCACCCATCCTCCCCGTTCTGCGAACTGATATCTAGGGTTAAGGTTTATCCCTTTGAGGGCCCTAGTTTCATGGCACCAGTGTTGGTTTTTATCATGGCTCTGCATTTCTGGCGCTGAAAAGCTGTGTATAAGAACTGATGTCAGCGCGCGAGGGCGGCGTCTAAGTACTCCGGCGACGTCATCCCGGCGCCAACGACGCCGACGGAGGACGCGGAGCCGCAGACGCCAACGAGGCGCAGGGGTACTGCTACGCAAAACTTTCCGGATCCAACTGACGCCTGGGGATATTCTAAGGTAAAGAATCTAATACTAACTACTGTTACTTACAGATATATCGTTACCAAAGGTAAGTAACTTGTGCAACAGGACTTGGTCATGTTGCAATTACATTCTAGCATGCCATTAGGCTGGACATTACAAAACCTACGTTAAGGCTATGTGCCTTGGCATTTAATCAATACTACGTCACTGTTTTAAGCATTCAATCTCACTGATATACAGATCAAATTGCTACCAGGGGGAGCAGACTATACGGTGCTGAGCATATAAAAAATGGAAAGATTGGCATTTACAGTCACTGAAAAGTCAGCCACTGAATGGATTATATACGGAACAATCACTCTGCCTGTTACAATTTTCCATTTTCAGTATTGCCTAAAACATATACCAGCAGGCACATATGAAAGGTTGGGTAAAGAATACATCAAGACATCCTGGGAATTACCGTACACACACAGATGTTGGAGTGTGGGAAGAGAAGTGTTTCTTAGTGGTTAAAATTGTGAAAACGCACTAAGCGGTTCTCTCCTTTGTCAGGGTATTAATTTACACGGGCCTGCGATAGTTCCTCTACCAACTTATCCTGCCACCTGCAAGGTTCACTAGCTGCGGTGATTGATCCAATTTTTAGACACCTTTCTAATGGAAGTTACCTCATGTTGAATGATCACAGCTGCAGTGGCATGTTGCCTGGTTTACCCTATCTAGTAACTGTGTCAGCCAGGGTCACTTGCTGTATGCAAGTATTGTTTACAAAGACCAAGAAAGACAGGGAGTCGCCTTTACGACCTTCACTGAACATCTCTTCTATACAAATTGATACTTTAAGCAGAGTGAAAGCCATTCTTTTGCAAAAAACTGTGCCACTGACCTCGGCCAAAGAGATCTATGATCTGCAAGTCGCAAGGACTTCTTCCAAGAAACATGCCTTATTAACTACAAAGTGCCCTGTGCATTTCTCAGAAATGTTAAGTTGTATCTTAAACATGTCTGATACGAGCGGTATCGTACATGTATTTAAGACCGTATTTTCTGGACTGTTAGCACCTTTTGAAGCAGTCCTAGGAATATTTCCAAACTTCTGTTACTCATTGTTTGTCGGACTGCCTCTCATTTTGGGACTCACTGCAGGGATACTATGTTGCTCCTGCTGCTGCGATATGGCAAGCCAATTCACCAGCGACACCCAGTTCTCCATAGAGACAACTTTACTGGCGATTAAGTGTTGTGATCGCAACGTACACATTTTGGGATTAACTCGTTTACGAGAATTAAATACCACATATTTTCTGTCATTCAGATCAATCTGGCAAGATTGCATCTTGCCTGTTCTATGCTACCTTCTATGCGGAGAAGAATGCCTGTTAGACTTATGTCTCACACTGTGCGAGAATCAAGAGGGAGGGAGAGGACCAGATAGCTAGTCCAGATCCCCGGTTTATATGTCAGTAAATCAAAAAGAGACTAGCTAGGAATGGGGTTAGTATGACATTAATATTAAACCCGTCATGGTGACTCAGTATTGTTTTGTCAATTAGTGGTGGCACCTGTTAGGTGTCTTTTGAAAGCCCTCACCCACCAACTTAGTTGGTGGCATGCTTCATCATCGGGCCCACCCAGTGACACCTAGCGTGTCCCGGGTGTGCTTCGACGCCTGATTACAGCGGAGCAGGTATGACACTGTGTGTGCGGTGAAGGGTGTTAAGTTCGTGAGGTTAAAACGGCTTGGCGGAGGTCCCAGGGGGTGAGGATACTTTATTAAATGGGCCTCCGTCAGCGGTTAAAAATAAGGCTGTGGGACATTAGAGGCGGGTTACGACCTCCTACGTCCTTGGAGTGTCAACATGTTTCAGCCAGTGCCTTATTACTAATCTGGCTTTCTTCAGGACAATAAAAATATGTGTTGTTAAAATTAGGGGTTGTGTAGTGTAGTCTATGTGTCTACACGCCCTAAAGTGTATATAACTGTGAGAGGGGGGATTCCCTTCTCAAGATCACCTGTACATATAACATAAAAAGACAGAGACAAAACATACAAGGGAGAAAAAGAGTCACTAGGAAGTATTTATCATCTGTTATGACAGCCGGCTAAATAGCGATTGTGTGCAGGCTATGAGCGGCTCAAGTGTAATGGTACTGGTGGTACCATTATGGTGAAAGGTCGCACTAGAACTTCGAGAGTGAAGTGGTTAAAAAAGCGGTATGATATACAGCAATGGTGAAAAGTTTGAGGCGCAAGGACCATGTCTTACGCTATTTTTGGCTTGCTTTAGCTCCAAGGTTATTGAAGTGGCAAGGGGTGGCCCTATATGGGAAACAAAGGTAGGACCACTTGGGTTAGGAGACCTGTGGGAGAAAGCTTGGTAGCGCTTACCTATTGTAGAGATGGTCAGCATACTCACAGGATTTCTGGCCAGCACCGGCGTGGGACCTGTTGTGCCTCCTTCGCAGAACCGGTAGTGAATGGCTGCTGTTGCCGGTTTTTATACTGGTGGTAATTGCGTAAGTGAGGGCACCTGGTGAGAGAAGTAATGGTGGAAAGACTCGCAATTGCGAGTCGTTATCGCGCTCAGGTGTGTGCCCTTCGTTTCGCGCTGGTGCGCGATATAGTGTGCATTTCTTAGCGCATGCGCGGTTGTTAGGGGGAGTGAGACGCATGCGCGGCCGATCAGTTTGGTCGCGCATGTGCAGTAGTGCTAGCGCCTGTGACTGGCACATGCGTACTAGCGTTAGGAAAGCCTCTCTAATGCCGGTAATGATATATGCAGTATTACAGTTATAGATACATATCGAGGCTGGTTTGGGGCGTATGGGGTACATGGTTGCTCACTAGTACCTAGTCTCGGGTTGAGAAAGGCCCAATTACCCATTGTTATACCATGCCAAGGCTGATGGGTACACTATAAGTCACTAACGTGGGTGGTGAGACAGGGGGGCGCCCATCTGTCCTTGGTTCAGATTAAATGGACTCACAGGACCAAGCAATATTGGGGTCATCAAGGGGTCAGGGAGTTCCAGGGAATGGCATCATTCAGACCATCTGTGGCTGTACACAGACGGTATATCCATCTTTGTTCTTTGTTTAGTAGTTTTTTATCATTATTGATCGGGCTTGCAGGGATTTGCTCAATGACTGTCCAGGTAAAGTCATTGGGAGTTTGACAGTGGGTGATAAAGTGATTTGTCAATTTGCTTATGTTTTTCTTACAACGCATCGTACTGCGATGTTCCGTTATCCTGGTCCTGACTTTGCGTGTGGTCATGCCCACATATCTGAGGCCACATGTGCATGTTAGTAAGTAAATCACGTTCTGTGAATTGCAATTAGTGTGGCTCCTTTGGGACCAGATTTTGTTGGGTTCCAGGTTCAAGGTTTTGGTGTGGGATGTCAGGTGGCAGACACTGCAGTCGTTGCAGGGGTAGTGTCCTGTTACCTTTGAGGTTCCTCGACAATTGTAAGTGGTGCATTCGATTCGTACGAATATGGTCGAGTCTGGTATCTAAGAACCGCAAATGACGAGTTTAGTAAGTGTGCGCAGTTTCGCTGTGCTAACTTGAACCGTTCGTTTGTTATGTGGGTTTTTCATCTGTACCCACGGGTTCCATCTTAGATACGGCATCCATTTTGTCTCTTGCCCTCAAGTAGCCAGCGAACGGACGCTGTCCGCTTCGCGACCCTGGGGCTCCCGAGATATTTGCGGAAGACACATGTCCTTTGTAAGTGTCTTTATGACGAGGGGGATGTTACTGTAAGGCAGATGGCGCCGCTCAAGGCTCATCTTGCTGCACGGACTTATTGTCTCAGCCGTGCATCTCATTAGGCACGTCCCTTTGATGCCTGTATCTCGTGTTTCCCGATACCTCCCCTTTTACACCCTTTCCGATCACCCCACTGTCTCCGTCTTCCTCTGCACCTGTCTTTGTTCCTATTTCGATCTGTTTTACTACCGATTGGAATGCACTAATGTTGGGAAGATGGGTTTTTACAGTTGGGAACCGCCAAATGTTTCCGCACTTATGATCCGGACCTTGTGTGTTTTAAAGTGACCAAAGCGACCCCTCTGGGGGATGATGGTGGGAACCGGGTTGTAAACTTTTGTGTGCCATGTTGTCTTATGGGTAAAAACTGTATAAAAGGAGCGATCCACAGAACCAATTTGAAGCAGTCTCCCCAAGTTGCACGTGTGTTGCTTGTCGTGACTACTGTATTCCCTGCAGTAAATAAACCTTGAATCTTTGACGCCGAAGGAAGTGTCCCGTGTCTCTGTGATTCGTACGCCGGAGCAGGTTACCCACGAAGGTTTCAGGTGTTGTGCCCTGGCACCGCTGGGTCCTACAGAACCCAGTCCTTCAGTTGGCGCCCAACGTGGGGCTGCATCAGTGGTACCGGTCCAAGCCCGACGATCGTGAGGAACTTCGTGTGAAATCTCCGAGGGAAGGTGCACCCCGCTTCATCGATCCTGTTGTCGAAATAAGTGGCCCGAAGACTTTTCCCGCGAAGATTCCTGACGGCTGCGACGGACTGCTGCCCTGACTGTAGACCTGTTTTGGCGCCTGGCGTAGACCTTGGTATAGCGAGACGATAGACGGGCCTTCCTGGTGACGCCATTGATCTTTGAGTTAAGTATTTGTGGGTCGCTCCCAGAGTTTTTGGGTGTTGACACTTTAGCGAGTGTTTTTGTTGTTAACGCTGTGTGAGTGTTTTTGTCGGTGACACTTTGCTAGCGTACTTTGTTGTGTTGTTTGACGACTGCAGCCGCCAAAAACCGAGGGTTTTTGTTCTTTGCTGGGACTTGGTAAATCCTGTAACCCTTGAAGTTTGTGAAACTCGGCTAGTGTGCAAGATGCCTGGTCGCAGTACTTTGTTTAGTTGTTTCAGACCTTGTGGTACGGATTCCCGACTGGAGGACTCGTGTCCGATACCTCCGGTTGGAACTCCCACTTATGAACTATATAGTAAACATGGACTAGGCCCGATTACCTTTAATGATTATTGGATTAAATACACGAAGAAGGACGGTGACCTTCGTTGGCCACCTCATGGTAGCTTCGAGGCCCCGATCTTAGATAATTTAGAGATCAAACTGTTCGAAAGAAAATCAAGGCCGGCCATGTTTGATGCCTTTGGTTGTGGCGCAAAGAAGCCCGACAGAAGGAAATCAGACAGAATAAACGTAATCAGCGAGATAATGTTGCTACCATAGTGAAGAAAGCAGAGCAGTTTCACCGTGATAAGGAGGATAAGGATAAGGAAGTGTTTGATAGACTACAGCGTATGGCCGTTGATAAATGTTATCCCGCTTTGCCTACGGAGTCGGAAAAGAAGGAAGAGCCAGTTGAGGATCCTTTAATGTCTTATCTTATGAAGTCGCCACCTCCGTACGTACAGGGTACCGCAGCTCCTGTGGTTCCCGCCGTACCTATTCTTCCGCCTATTCTTCCCCCGCCTGTTCCTCAGCCTGTACCCGCTCTTCCGACTGTCCCTGCTCCTTTGCCTGTTTCTATCCCTACTGCTCCTCCGCTTCCACATACTCCTGCTCCCGCTGCTGCTCCTGTTTTGTTGACTCCTGCTGTTGCTACTGTTTCTACTCCTTCACTTGTTAGTCCTGTGTCCTATAATTCTCCCTCGACTCGTTCTCGTACTACTCCTCTTGCGGCTAGTTTCTTTCATTCGCTCGGGCCTGTTCATGGGTCCGCTAGCTCCGATGGTCCTCAGAGACGTAGTCAGCTTCCTGGAAACAGAGAACGCGTTGCGCTATATAATATGGCGATGGGTTGGATGGTGAACCCTCTTAGAAATCCGCCCCGTTTTGTACTCGAAACATTTTGTCAATTCAATATACCAACCCAAAGATACGTGTTTGATGAAATGTGTAAGTTCCTTCGCGATCAGATATCGGCTGATGCGCCTGACGAGGTGCTGGCCGCTTTGTCTGATCTTCAGCTTCAGTACTCAAAAGGACTGATAGTGGATACTAATGTTCGACGTGCTGTTGAGCGGTTGCTATCTTTTCGCCCCGCTCCGATCCCTCATGCATTGTTTATCGAGGATATTGAAAGACTGCCAGATGAGTCTGGTCAGTTTCCCATGCGTGAAGTGCCACCGGTGTGGATGCCAGGTGATGCTACAGCTAATCCTGTTATTCCCCCGCATTTCCAGAGAGTGTGGATACATCTCCCATGGAAACGCTCAGAAGTGCTGCAGGTGAAGCAATCTTCGCCTGACCCTCGCAAAAATCCTACAGGGTATTACAAGGAATTATCGCAGCTTGTAGACGCTACGATAATGAATCTTGCCGATATTGATATGTTGTTCGGCAATGTCGTACCGCAACCTGTTTGGGCTAAGATTCGGCAGGAAAATCATCCGAATGAATTAGGTGGTGATTGGGCTGCCATTGTGGCGGCGGATGGGTTACAAACTGGAGGGGCTAAACCTGAGCAGATGATTACTGCTCTTCCTCAGCGAATAATAACGTTAATGAAAACTCTTATGCCAGCCATGAGGGTAAATTGGGATAAATTGTCAGCTTGTAAGCAAAAGAAGGACGAGAGTGTTTCCGACTTCTTTACGAGGTTCGAGGAAGCATTCATTGACCATAGTGGACAGGATATGGGTACCGAGGGTGGTCAGCGATTGTTTGTGGATAAATTTGTTTCAAACTTATTGCCCGATTTGAGCAATAAATTAAAGAATTCGGAAAGTGCATGGGCCGTTTCTACCTCAGCTCAGATATTGGCTACAGCACAATATTATGAGAATAGAGAGAAAGAGGAGAACGACCGTGCTGATAAAAAGACGAAAGAACTAAAAACTAAAGTATTGCTTCAACAAGCATATCCTCTGCGTTCAAATCAGAATGCATCCCAACAGAATAGGTCGCAGTTGCAATCGAATCGATCACAAACACGTAATGATTCCTCCTCCCAAAGATCGTCGTTAGGGTACAATCAATGTGCTTATTGCAGACAGGAGGGACACATTAAATTCAATTGCCCTGTTTTGAATGAACATAATAGTGGTAACTCATCTAGAGGAGGTCGTGGTGGTTCGCAGCAGGCATCACGTGGTAGAGGTCGTGGTGCTCAGAATGACCGTTCTGATAACTCCTCTAATAATAATAATTGTTTCGATCAACGTGGATCATCGCAAGGACGATCTGCGCAGTACAATGTAGACGACTATTACGTCGATCAGGGAACTGACGACAGTAATTACTAGGACAGCCGAAGACAAGGAGAGGGAGTGGTATCAGTTCCGGTTGATCAGAGAGGGCCTTACGTCGCAGTTGCTACATCGGGCGTCGTTGAGCCTTTTCTGTTGGACACTGGTGCAGCTAAAAGTTCCATTCAGCATTTGAAACTCCCTGGCGCACCTTTGTCTGGCTTAACAAATGTTTCTGTTGGATTCTCTGGCGCCCCCGTTAGCAATCCAGTTTCGCGCCCTTTGCCCCTTACAATTGGGCCACGTGAGCTTCAAGCTCCGTTGATTTTGACTACTGGTTGTGGTGAAAACCTTTTGGGCCTGGATTTGCTTAAACGTTTGTATGCAACTCTGTATTGTTCTCCGGCGGGTGTAAAGCTTACGTTAGGAGAAAGGGTTGTTTCTCCCATGTACTTGTCTCTCGACAAGCTCCCACCGGAATTGAGTTCTCTTCCTGCGTCTTTGTGGGCAACGGGTCCGAATGACGTGGGCCTACTTGATATCTCGCCCTATGTTGTTCAGTTGAAATCTAATGTGCGTTTGCCACGTATTCCCCAGTATCGTATCTCTCTTGATGGTGAGCGAGCGTTGTTAGCGATCATTTATGATTTGATCGAGAAAGATGTTATTGAAGAGACTCTGGGAAACGTGTGCAACAGCCCTGTGCTGCCCATTCTTAAACGTACGGATCCTTCCAAACCGCCTGTTTATCGTTTTGTTATCGATTTACGGGAAGTGAATAAAATTGTGGTTCCTCAATTCCCTGTTGTGCCTGACATCACGGCGCTACTGACTCTGATTCCAGCTTCTGCATCGTGGTTTTCGGTGATTGACTTGAAAAATGCGTTTTTCAGCATCCCGATTGCCGAAGAGAGCAGAGACCTTTTCAGTTTCTCTCTCGGTGGACGCAGCTTCCGGTTCAAGCGCGCTCCTCAGGGCTACTGTGAAAGTCCATCGATTTACAGTCAGGCCTTGAAGGGTCAACTGGATGCGTTTAGGTTGCCGGTTGGTGCGGCCTTAATCCAATACGTCGACGATTTATTGGTGGCTGCCGATACTCAGGACATTTGCAAAATTGCTACGGTGTCGTTGCTGCAACATCTCTGTGAGTTGAATCACAAGGTGTCACCTACTAAACTCCAATATTGTTGTCAAGAAGTAACCTATCTAGGTCACTTATTGTCAAAGGAGGGAAGGAGGTTGACCCCAGAGAGAATTGCAGCGATTGCGCGAATGGCTGTGCCAAAAACCCAAAGAGATGTGCGTGCCTTACTAGGTATCACGTCGTACTGCAGGCAATGGATTCCTAATTTTTCATTGCTAGCGAAACCATTGGTGGCTCTTACGTGCAAGGATGTTTCAACTCCTTTACCATGGACGGAAGAATGTCAGAAAAGTTTTTCTGAATTGCGTGATTCATTGTGTTCGGCTCCTGTGTTGGGTACTCCTGACTACAGCAAACCGTTTACATTATATGTTCACGAGAGGGAAGGTTGTGCTTTGAGTGTCTTAACGCAACCTTTTGGTGGTAAGCAGCGTCCATGTGCATATTTTTCCTCGACCTTGGACCCAGTAGCTAGAGCATTGCCGAGTTGTTTGAGAGCAACTGCGGCAGCTGCGGTGTCCATCCGACAATCAGCAGGATTGGTCATGGATAATATGCTTACGGTGATGGTTCCGCATGCAGTCGATACTCTTTTGAATCGTACGAAAACTCAGCATTTGACGAGTGCGAGGTTGTCTGGGTACGAGTTGACGTTGTTGGCAAGCCACGTTCAAATAAAACGTTGTAATGTTCTGAACCCGGCAACTTTGTTACCAATTAGTGCAGAGTCAGATGAAGTAGCAGAGCATGACTGCTACTTGAGGACAGAGGAAGAAACAAAAGGTCGAGTGGACCTTAAAAACACCCCATTGGAAGATCCGGATGGTACATTGTATGTGGATGGGTCATGTTTTAAGTTGCCAAATGGTGATGTGACTACTGCTTATGCTATTGTAACGTTGAATACTGTTGTTGAGACTGCAAGGTTGAATCAGAATTCTGCCCAAGCTGCAGAATTGATTGCTCTCACTAGAGCATGTGTGTTAGCAAAAGGGAAACGTGTGAATGTGTTTACCGACAGCCAATACGCATTTGGCGTCGCACACAGTTTTGGACGATTGTGGAGAGAGAGAGGTTTCTTGACGTCGCATGGTACGAAGATTCAGCATGGACAGCTTGTGAATGATCTTTTGGATGCACTGACGTTGCCTAAGCAAGTAGCGGTTGTTAAATGTAGTGCGCATCGTAAGGTGACGGACGATGTTGGTCGTGGTAATGCGTTTGCAGACGAGATTGCTAAGGAGACTGCCCGGAACCTTAGCACTCGAATGTATGTGACGAGTTCGGTTAGGTGGCCTACAGAATCGAGCATGTGTGAGGATACTATCGAAAGTGTGAAAGAAATTCAGAATGAGGCCACCGAGACTGAAAAGATGAAGTGGAAAGAAAGCACGGGAAAGTTGGATACGAATGGTTGTTGGATTGATTTGTCGGATCAGAAAAGATGGTTGTTGCCCGATGCGTATGTGCTGGCCGTTGTGACAATGGCGCATGGGTTAGCGCATATTAGCGCGAAAGGTATTTGTAAGTTGCTGTCTCCTGTATGGAAGAATGATGGTATCACGAAATGTGCTGAACGTTTGGTGAAGAATTGTATGGTGTGTATGATGTACAATCCTGGCAAAGGAACCCCAACTCCTCCTGGCAGTTTTGCTCCCCCTTCATGTCCCTTTGAGGTGATCCAATTGGACTTCATCCATATGGAACGATGCAATAACCTGAAATACGTTTTAGTCGTGGTTTGCGCATTCTCCCGATGGATCGAGGCTTATCCTCTCAAAGACAATACTGCTTTGTCTACTGCGAAAATCCTACTGAAGGAATACTTTCCTCGGTACGGAATGCCTAGAGTCGTGTGGTCAGATAACGGAAGTGAGTTTGTGGGTAGTGTGATGAAGAGTGTTTGTAAGGGCCTTGGAATTAATCAGAAATTCCATAGCGCCAATCATCCCCAGTCAGCTGGTTTGGTTGAAGGGTACAACGGCACCCTTAAACTAAAGCTAGCGAAGATTCAGGCTACGACTGGTCTTTCGTGGCCTGACGCTTTACCTTTAGCACTACTGTCAACTAGGGCGACTGTACACTCCCGAGTAGGGCTTAGCCCCTATGAAATAGTGTTCGGCCGTCCTGCGAATGTGTGGGGGGTTCCTAGGCCGGGAATGTTCTCTGATCTTGAGTACCCAATGTTGATCGATTATCTACATGACTTGACTGCTAAACTGAGGTTAATTCACCAACAGGTTTACGACGCATTGCCGACGTCGACGGAGGGTCCAGGCCACCAGCTCCAGCCCGGAGATTGGGTGGTGACGAGAAATTTTTCACGTAAGAATAACCTGGACCCGAGGTTTACTGGACCCTATCAGGTGCTCCTGGCCACGAGGACTGCCGTTCGTCTCGAGGGACGCAAGAATTGGGTGCATGCCACCCATACCAAGCGAGTCCCTATCCCTTTGCCGGCAGACCCGTGGGTAAGGAAAGGCATTGCATCAACTGAAACCGAAGCATTGCCAGCGTTTGTACCTTTCAGCGACGCGCAGCCTGTTGGAGAATCCTCAGCGCAGCAGAAAGACTCTGTTGAACAATTGTCATCAAAAGACTCAAGACCAGAACACCCAACTGATCAGCAGGACGCTGTCTCTTCAACGGATCCTTTGTTCGACGAGCAGACACGTCTTGGGAAAACCCGATACTTTCTGCGATCTCGTACTAAGAACTAATAAAAGATCCTGCTTTGTTGTATTGACAACTGCATTATCCCGTTTTCCGTGATCAGTTTTGAACATTTATATTACTGTAATTATTCCTATATATATATATTAAGCTTCATTCCTTATACTTTTTGCTTCCACAGCTGAAGAGACTTTGTTATTGCATATATACATATTGTGCATTAAAGGCCGTAGGGCCGCGCGCGTACTTCCTTCTGGATAGTAGGTCTTGACGCTAGGTTAAGGGCCGTCGGTTCCTGGGAACTCCTAGGGATTGACTATTGCTACACAGAACGAAGTGCGTCAAGAAACGTTGCGGACGGTCATAGGGTATGGCATTCTCGAAGCTGAACGATTTGGAAGGAGCACAAGCTCATAGATTCAAGCTGCAACAACTCAGTCGTACCAAATGTTTTATATTCCAACTGTTTGTATTGTTTTTGACTGCTTCTGCACTTTTGGCGGGTGGGGTGTATTACACGATGTCCTCCTTTTTACTTTCTGCTACACCTACTCCTACTTCTGACCCTAACCTTACCTCTACTGTTTCTCCTCATTCCTTTCATATGTTACCGGAACATGAGCAGGCTAGACGTGTAGAATTCCGCAACAATTCCTTTATTCAGCTCCTTCATCAACATCAGTTAGTGGTTAACACTACTAATTGTTGGGTGTGTGGGTTGATGCCACATACTACAGATAAGGGAATTCCATATCTGGTGTTACCATATAGTTCCCAAGGGTCTGCTCGAGCATTTCAAACAATGTTTCGAAGCGCACTGGGTTTCCACCCCATTCGAGAACCACGTTCCCCCTACTCTGGTCCTACCTCGTATCAAAAACCTTTGTCAATAGCAATAGAGGATTTAGATAGCGATATCTATGATCCCTCGCTTATTCCCGAAGAAGAGGTACAAGCCTATAGGGTCCTAAGTAGAGGTGAATATAGTGCGTTCACTAGCGAAAAGCAGCTTAAAAGCTCGCCTCCAATATGGGTCGTACCCCACACTGGTAATTTTTGTCTTATGGGTCGTGGCCGAAGATCACAAGCCCGACTTGGAGCAAGTGCTTGCACTGAAAATTACATTCTGCCAATGTTCTCGTCCCCTGTGTTTCTGGCTGCCAAGGGTACATACTTTATCTGCTATGATCGTGCATACGCATGGTTGCCCGCTGACTTCATGGGCTCATGCTTCATTGCAAATCTGTTGCCTCCGACGTTCACTGTAGATGCCGATTATCACAAGACTAGAGTTGTGAGAGGCGTAATTAGCGAAGAGGATACTGCCGGTCAAGAGGCAGGAGACTTTTTCAAGGGTTTCCTCCCGTTTTGGGGACCTATGGTTAATAGTAGGAACCTGAGACAGTTGACTCGAGTGGTAGAATCGACAGCTAATATTACTGCCAGTGCCCTTGGTAATATCACCACTGAACTTCAGGCGGAGAGACTTATGACGTTACAAAACCGTATGGTTTTAGATGTCATCCTAGCAGATCGAGGTGGGGTATGTAAGGTGATCCATTCGAGCTGCTGCATTTTCATTCCGGATAACGCTCCGACTGTCTATCAAGCCATCTCGAGGTTACATAAGATCTCCGAATCCATACACGTGGATGTAGGGGATTGGACGTTACTTGGATGGTTTTGGGGCCTGATGTCGACGTGGGGTTGGAAGAGTCTGATGATCATCGGAGTCGTTGTGGTGTTCCTGTTCACGTGTTGCCTTTGTGTACAGTGCGGTCCTGCCTTATGTGGCCTCTGTGCTACAACGTGTATGAGACAGCCGCCTGTTACCAATGGGACTCGATTGGACAGAGCTATGCTACAGCAACATCTCGATGGTCTGATGAATATCGAATATGATTCCGACTAGTGCTTGCCTACATGAGGGCAAAAGGAGCGTCTGAGGTTCCTCGACAATTGTAAGTGGTGCATTCGATTCGTACGAATATGGTCGAGTCTGGTATCTAAGAACCGCAAATGACGAGTTTAGTAAGTGTGCGCAGTTTCGCTGTGCTAACTTGAACCGTTCGTTTGTTATGTGGGTTTTTCATCTGTACCCACGGGTTCCATCTTAGATACGGCATCCATTTTGTCTCTTGCCCTCAAGTAGCCAGCGAACGGACGCTGTCCGCTTCGCGACCCTGGGGCTCCCGAGATATTTGCGGAAGACACATGTCCTTTGTAAGTGTCTTTATGACGAGGGGGATGTTACTGTAAGGGAGATGGCGCCGCTCAAGGCTCATCTTGCTGCACGGACTTATTGTCTCAGCCGTGCATCTCATTAGGCACGTCCCTTTGATGCCTGTATCTCGTGTTTCCCGATACCTCCCCTTTTACACCCTTTCCGATCTCCCCACTGTCTCCGTCTTCCTCTGCACCTGTCTTTGTTCCTATTTCGATCTGTTTTACTACCGATTGGAATGCACTAATGTTGGGAAGATGGGTTTTTACAGTTGGGAACCGCCAAATGTTTCCGCACTTATGATCCGGACCTTGTGTGTTTTAAAGTGACCAAAGCGACCCCTCTGGGGGATGATGGTGGGAACCGGGTTGTAAACTTTTGTGTGCCATGTTGTCTTATGGGTAAAAACTGTATAAAAGGAGCGATCCACAGAACCAATTTGAAGCAGTCTCCCCAAGTTGCACGTGTGTTGCTTGTCGTGACTACTGTATTCCCTGCAGTAAATAAACCTTGAATCTTTGACGCCGAAGGAAGTGTCCCGTGTCTCTGTGATTCGTACGCCGGAGCAGGTTACCCACGAAGGTTTCAGGTGTTGTGCCCTGGCACCGCTGGGTCCTACAGAACCCAGTCCTTCACCTTGGGCATGCCCCATGCGTTGAGGATGGTGTTCTCAGGTTTTTGTGGTGGTTTTGGTCTGGTGCTGACGAGTTGGTCTCGCAGTTTGTGGCACCTTTTGTAAGCAAACCTGGGTCGTTCCCAATTCCTTTGTCCTGAATTGATGATTCTCCAGTGTTTTTTGATGATTTTTGCAACTTCATTGGAGGCGGTGTTGTAAGTGGTCACACATGTTGTGGGTTGTGCCTCACTCTCTTTGGTGATGTCTTCAAGTAGAGCTTCACGATTCTGGTTTCTGGCCCTCTTCTGGGTTTTCTTGATGATAGCCTTTGGGTAGCCGCGGTTTTCTAGTCTGGTGGCTAGATCCGCCGATTGTGATTTATAGTCATTCACGTTCGAACAGTTCCTTCTAATACGAAGGAACTGGCCAAAGGGTAAGTTTTCTTTAAGAGGGCGGGGGTGGAAGCTGGTGTAGTGCAGCAATGAGTTTCTCGCTGTAGGTTTGTAGTAGGTTGTGGTTGCTAGGGTTCCACCTTTAGCTCTTATTTCCAGGTCTAGGAAAGGGAGTTGGTGGTTGCTGGCTGTGCAGGTAAACTTGAGGTATGGGTCTCTGCTGTTAAGCCAGTTTAGGAAGTTATCCAGTTCAGGTCGTGAGCCTTCCCAGATGACTAGTATATCGTCGATATATCTATGCCATTTCAGTATATGGTGTCTAAACGGGTTGGCTTCCACAGCGATGTTGGTGCTTTCGAAGTGGTGGACGTAATGTCCAGCCACACTCGGCGCGAAAACACTGCCCATGGAGGTTCCATTGGTTTGCAGGTAGAAGGTGCCCACTACTGCACATGCGCGACCAAACTGATCGGCCGCGCATGCGTCTCACTCCCCCTAACAACCGCGCATGCGCTAAGAAATGCACACTATATCGCGCACCAGCGCGAAACGAAGGGCACACACCTGAGCGCGATAACGACTCGCAATTGCGAGTCTTTCCACCATTACTTCTCTCACCAGGTGCCCTCACTTACGCAATTACCACCAGTATAAAAACCGGCAACAGCAGCCATTCACTACCGGTTCTGCGAAGGAGGCACAACAGGTCCCACGCCGGTGCTGGCCAGAAATCCTGTGAGTATGCTGACCATCTCTACAATAGGTAAGCGCTACCAAGCTTTCTCCCACAGGTCTCCTAACCCAAGTGGTCCTACCTTTGTTTCCCATATAGGGCCACCCCTTGCCACTTCAATAACCTTGGAGCTAAAGCAAGCCAAAAATAGCGTAAGACATGGTCCTTGCGCCTCAAACTTTTCACCATTTTCACCATTGCTGTATATCATACCGCTTTTTTAACCACTTCACTCTCGAAGTTCTAGTGCGACCTTTCACCATAATGGTACCACAAGTACCATTACACTTGAGCCGCTCATAGCCTGCACACAATCGCTATTTAGCCGGCTGTCATAACAGATGATAAATACTTCCTAGTGACTCTTTTTCTCCCATGTATGTTTTGTCTCTGTCTTTTTATGTTATATGTACAGGTGATATTGAGAAGGGAATCCCCCCTCTCACAGTTATATACACTTTAGGGCGTGTAGACACATAGACTACACTACACAACCCCTAATTTTAACAACACATATTTTTATTGTCCTGATGAAAGTCAGATTAGTAATAAGGCACTGGCTGAAACATGTTGACACTCCAAGGACGTAGGAGGTCGTAACCCGCCTCTAACGTCCCACAGCCTTATTTTTAACCGCTGACGGAGGCCCATTTAATAAAGTATCCTCACCCCCTGGGACCTCCGCCAAGCCGTTTTAACCTCACGAACTTAACACCCTTCACCGCACACACAGTGACATACCTGCTCCGCTGTAATCAGGCGTCGAAGCACACCCGGGACACGCTAGGTGTCACTGGGTGGGCCCGATGATGAAGCATGCCACCAACTAGGTTGGTGGGTGAGGGCTGTCAAAAGACACCTAACAGGTGCCACCACTAATTGACAAAACAATACTGAGTCACCATGACGGTTATAATATTAATGTCATACTAACCCCATTCCTAGCTAGTCTCTTTTTGATTTACTGTTATGTCTCACACTCCCATCACTCATGCCAACGGATATGATACTTAGCTTGAACTGGTAACGGCTCTTGCAAAGTGTTGTCCCCAGCGGCTTCAATTATGATGACTGCATTCATTGAGATCTCACAGACGTGAAATGCTGACGTGAGGTACGAGAGGAAACAGGCGCACAGGTATCATCCACTACGAACATTGCTAATGCGACCAATGCGGATGGCGATGCTTCACATCTATGTGCGATTAATCTTCTAAACGAGGTAATCCAACTTTCACCTACAATGGTAGGTGATTTTTTTACGGACTTAGAAGATTTGATGTTTTCTTACACTGACTTTTGATTTGGCACACAGTGTTCTGAGAGACTTTTGAATCTGACCTTCATTTTTCAAAACAAAGTTCTAACTTTCAGACTCTTTTTTCTATGATTAACTTGTTTCTTTTTCCAAATTTATATTTTTACCTTTTTTTGTCACAGAGTACTCTGCTTAAAGTAGAACTATTCCTAGAGAACAAGAATTCTTTGAGAAAAAAAAGAAACTTCCAGAGACAATATTTGACCTTGTCCACATACACAAACAGTTTTATGTAATTTGACATGAAATGGTTTCGGCCTTTTTCCTTCTGTATTTTTGAGCCATTTCATAAATGTATATTTTCATGATTCATTCACATAATGAAACATTGCTTTGAATACGTACAGCACAAGTGCATCTTTTATGTGTACAACCAGTTCAAATGCATTTTTATGTATTTTTGGGTGGGTTTTAACACTTCATGTTTAGATATGTTTAACGTGTTTAGAACTTAGTAATGTCGTACATAGAAAAGTGGAGTGGGTGTTGTTTGGCGTTGTAGATTCCGATTGAATTTTCCCGATTCATGCCCTTATATAGGTACAATCCACGTTGCCCTTATATAGGCATAGAAATCAAGCCCTTATTTAGGCATAGCCCATGCTACTCAAATACAGGCATGGCTACTTTCATCAAACGTCACAACGATTTCTTGGAAAACCAGACTCTTAAGCAGAAGGGACTTCCCCTAGCCTGGATATTGATTTCTCCAAGAAACTCATTATTATGCATGAACAACTATTTCTTAGGGGTTCATTCATGACGTTTATATGCCCGACTTTACGTCAAAGCTGGCATTCCTAAACACCTTCAAGGTATAAATATACCTTCACTTGCTATAGCAAAGCACAGTGTGGTTTAGTGCAGTTTGACAACCTATTTGCCCGAAGCAGCTCCCTACAGCAAGTGCCGAAGGATGCAGACGCTCCAGCTGACGCACTGACAAGAAGCTGTCCTCCTCTGCCGAGAATCCAGCTCCAGTGTTTTTGACTCCCCTTGCGGGGTGTTGGGAAATCGAGTCCAAGACAGAGATACCAACCTGCTTCATTCTAAGGTATGGAGCAGATTAGAACCTAGAGAAACCTTTGGCAATTCTTGGCAGAACTAAAACTTATGCTAAACAATACTTACTTCTCGTACTAGTAGGCGTATTTTAGAAGCACCAGTTGAGTATTTTAGCCTGTTTATATGGCTTACAAACCATACAATGCTATTACAGTATTATTTTATAATACTATTCTCGCTGTACGCATTATACTTTGCATTCTGTCTAACGATTGTAGCAGTTCACCTCTCTTGCATGAGAAAGAAGGCTGTTCAATAAACCTTTTATTGAAAACACCCATCTCACTATTTCTCTGCAACTCTGTAAGAAACAAAGCATGCACAGTTGACTGAGTAAAATAGTTCTCTATTGTTTCTACAACTCTGAAGATATTTTCCAGTCCTAGGGAAACAAAGTTGTCATGTTTATGCGGTTGTCAGAAACGAATCCCTTCTTGTGTATTCAAGAACGTTTCTAGTGACCTCTGAGCTAGCAGGCACTCACAATTAAGTGTAGTATTTTCGATAGAGACCTACTGACCTAAGTCCTACATCAAATCTATAGGATATAATATTCCAATGCGCAGAGCCTATTGGGAATATAGGAACTACACTACAGGGAGAATACAAAAGTTAAGGAATCTGCGGCTAAGCTATATCTCTACCAGATAATACGTTACCAAAGCTCACTAGCCTATTCTTAACCTCCTGTTCTAGGCAACCTTCGGGCATCCCTTACACAGGCTATTCAGAATGGTCATGAAGCAACAACATTTGTAATGTGCTTTTGCTTAAACACAACCGATTGTTTAGGTTGAGCAATGGGCACTAGTATGGCTCTTCTGCAAAATGCCTGGAAGAGGCCTACAGGCTCCAGGGTGTCCAAGCACCACAATGGACATGCTGTTTGACGTGTACTGCCTCTGGCAATAAAGCAGACTCAGGCCTGGAACAATTTAATGAAAGTAGAGCCACAGTACATTCCTTGGGTCTTTGTACTCCCACCAGATAATTCCACAAACAATTTTGACTACAGTTGGGTTTTCAGTTTTGCCAAAGCCAGATCCTTCGACCAGATCAGGAAACCTTTTAGCCCTATCGTGGCTGAGGCCGCAGTACACAAAGACAGCAGAAACAACATGCAGCTCAGTTCCCCACACCTCCTGCATCAGCAGCTGCAAAACTGGTTTAGTGTGTCCTTCTAGACATGCAGCTACACTTCAGGCGATCTGGGCTATGTCCGCCCCTTTAATTCTTCCTTGCCACATCTTCCACCGCCATCAGGTGGGCTGACCGAGAACCATCTGTCTGTCTGGCAGCAGGAAGGGCAAGCTGTTTTGTCAAAGGAACCATAGAAAGGGTTCCGCCTCTGAAATAAGGGCTACTCCTGCTTCTTCCTTGTGTCGAAGAAGGACTGAGGCCTTTGTCCCGTTTTGGATCTTTGCCCTCTCAATGCCTTCCTGCAAAAAGGCACAACCAAGATGTTCCCACTAGCCCAGGTCCTGTCTGCCTTATTCCCCATCGACGGTTTAGTGGTGTTGGACCTGGAGGATGCTTATTTTAAAATCTCTGCCCAGCAGGAGCACAGGTGCTCCCTAAAATTCAAAGTGGGGCCAGGAGCATTTTCAGTTAGCAGTGTTTCAGTTTGGCAAAACTAGTGCTCCTCGGGTGTTCCCAAATGTGATAGTGGTGGTGGCTGCAGACCTTCTGAGGTCAGGGTACCCATAATACCCTAACTTGACAACTGACTGCTAAAGGTGATCTCACTCTGGGCAATCGTCATATCTCATTGCAGATGACTCTGAGGCTCCTGGGATTTCTGGCCTCCTGTTTCCTGGTGGCACATGTAGGCTCTGCTGTGGGATCTCAAATCCCAAAGGTCTTATCAGGGGAATCTCTTGGATTGTATCCAGATTTAGGCAGAAAGTGCAAACTATCTCCAGTGGTGGCTACTGAACTGAGAATGGGTCAGTGGCAGATCTTGTTCTTCACCCTATCCAGAGCTGACATTGGTCACAGATGCATAACTGCTAGGCTGTTGCGGCCACCTGAGATTTATTTTTAAAGATCTCTAAAGTGCTCAGCTACCCAACAGGGTTTCCCGGCGCTGAGCAGGACAAGCGAGGTTGCAGTTTATTGGAGGAAAGGATTTAAACCGGACTATAAAGAAAGGTCTTTAACTTTTTGCAAAAGGCTAAAAGAGACCGACAGATCCTGAGTTCTAACGGAAGGGAATTCTGCAGTTTAGGTTCAAGGTAGGAGAATGAGCGGCTTCCCATATCGGTCCACCGCACTCTGGGAACTAAGAAAAGAACAAGGCTGGTCGATCTCAGTTGGCGAGTGGGTTAGTAAGGCTTGACAAGTATTTGGATGTACGAGGGGACCAAGCCATGCTGAGCTCGAAAAATATAGCAAAGGACCTTAAACTCAATAAGTTTGTTTACCTTGAGCTAGTGAAGTTGGTGGAGCAGCAGGGAAACAGTGGTGTGATGAGGCAACCGAAAAAGCAGATGTGCTGCCGCATTTTGAATACGCTGAAGCCGACGAACAGAGGCCTTGTCCGCACCCAAATACAGTACATTACCATAATCAAGTCTGGAGATCATCAAAGCCTGCAATGCGGTTGTTTGGGCTGCAGGTGGAATTAGCCTGAGGTCTTTTTTTTTTTTAGCCACTTGAGGACCGCAAAGCAAGCCGAGGTGACTCCAGACACTTGGGCTCCGAGAGAATGCTTACTATCAATAGTGAAACCCAAGTTCTTAACTTTCGGGACCGGAGTCGGTAAGGAGTCTAAAGAGGTGGGCCTATCGCTAGCTCCCAAGAGCTCAGGATTGTTTCCCAAGATGAGGACTTCAGTCTTAGAGCTGTTCAACTTTAAAGAATTTCTAGACATCCACAAGGAAATATTACTCAGTCCACCCGGATCTGCTATCCATTCCAACTGTATAGCGGTATATATTATCATGTACTGAACTTGTGTAAGCTATCACGATACATCTACATTATAAGTGTGTGCTCTGTATATGCTACTCCTACTATATTAGAGTAATCTGGGAAGTTCTTTCTGTCTTGAAAGTTATTATGACACTGCTGTCATTTGTATGCTCATAATAAAAGCTTTAATAAAAAAATAAAAATATATTACGCAGTCCAAACCGAAGTAATGAAGGGTCCCGATGCTGTGCAGATGAAAGAGAGAAAATGATCTGCGTATCATCTAGGTAAGAGAATATGGTCAAACAAAATTTTTCCACAATGTCCGCTAAATGGCGAACATAAAGATTAAAAAGTAGAGGACTCTGGATCGAGCCCTGTGGCACTCCTGATATCTGAAAGAAACAGTTAGTTATAGATTACCTACCTTTTAGATTCCTTACCTAGAATTACCCCCAGGTGTCAGACTGCATTGGGATAGTTTTTGTCAGCAGTACCCTTACGCGTCGGAAGGTGCCGTTGGTCGACGCTGCGCTCGTAGTTGGCGTGTGGTTGCCAGAATGATATCACGTTAGCTACATAGACGCTGCCCTCGCGTGCTGACGTCAGTTTTTTCTTTTTCCGCGCCAGCCAGTGCAGATCCACAGAGAGCAATACCTCCAGTCAGTTTTTAACTGGCTTTTTGACGACGTTTGTCGACATTGTTTTTGAGTCTTCGACTCCTAAAGCAAGTCAGTGATGCCTGGCTTCAAGGCTTGCGATTTCTGTAGCTGTCTGATGTCGGTGACGGATCCCCTCCGCATGTGCCTCTTCTGCCTGGAGCGCGACCACAATCCCAAGTCGTGCTCTTGTTGTGTTTTATCTAGGACCCCGATCAATATTGTTACCTCATGCCCCTATACGGCTATAATCAATACATATCCCTATAATGGCATAACGATCAGAGCCATATTTCAGTAACTCGTCTCTGCAGTTCATGACAGTCCATGACACAGCAGAAGCCACTTCCTTAGATTCCTAGATAGCACACCGAGTTCTTTCGACATCTCAAACCCCCAGCAACCTGGGAAAGCCCCGCTTGCTTGGTTTTGATTAGTAATAGAACTCCTGCGAGCACTGTAAGAATGACCAGTTCTTAGTGACATCTGTATTGACGTCTTATGTCCAAAAACGTACGTCAAACTCTGCACCTTTCAGGTCTAAATATACCAACGTTGCCTTAAGCAAACACACGGTGGTGGTGAATACTAGAGCAGATCAGCTGTCCCCTTGCAGAGCCCAGCAGATGCGAGAAGCCCACGGACGCTGCCCCTCCTCCTTGACGCGCTGAGAAAGACGCTGTCTTTTCTCCTGCTGAGAAAATCCAGCTCCGGCGTTTCCAGCCTACCCTTGCGGGTGACTGGGATATCGGGTCCTGAGAGGAGATACCAGACCTCCTGCATTCTATTCCAGAGGTACGGTGCTGACTAAACCCTTGGAGAGAATTCCTGAAACAAACTCTTGGCAAAACCAACTTAACTTAAACTGCTACTTACTCCCTCCCTTGTATTAGGCTTAGGTCAGGTACGCTGGGGTAGGCGTAGTTAGAAGCACCAGTTGAGGTCGTTAGCCAATGTATATATGAATGTATATATTTTATTCATTTTAACTATATCATGGCTAAGAAACCATATCAATGCTTTTACAGTATTATTTCATAATACTCCTTTTACTGTACGCACTTTTCATAATAACAAGTCTTGCAATTGTGGCAATTCATTTCTCTTGCATGAGAAGGAAGACTGCTCAGTAAATAATATCTTTAATTGAAAAACGCCCGTCTCTCTATTCTCTGCATCCTGGTGAAAGTAAATGTGCACAACTGACTGAGTGAAATAGCTGTCTATTGTTTCACACGACTCTAGAGATTGACTCTTATTCTGAGGAGCAAAGTTGTCATGTTTATGCGGTTGTCGGAAGCTGAATCCCTTCTTGTCTGAGCCAGGGAAGCTGATCACTTCCTATTCAGTCAAGAAAGTTTCCAGTGACCTCTGAGCTAGCTGGCGCAAACCAAAATTAAGTCTAACATAGTCAGTAGAGACCTAGAAGACCGCAGTCCTACGTCTACACTGCTGTTTATGTTATTCCAATGCGCAGGGCCTATAGGGAAAATAGGAACTACACTACATGGCGCCCAACGTTTGGTAAGGCGATAAAACTAACGCAAGACGTTAGAGTAACTCAGTCATGCTTTTTCACACAGACCCTTTCTCCCGTAAATACTCCAATAGACGTCTGGAGTGGGTGAAAGGTTAAAATCCGCCGGAACTTAGTAGGAAGAGATTCCTATGTAAAGTTTCTGGTTTAGTCAACGTTGAAGGATACAGTGTTCCAAAATATTGTGCACCTAATCTTTGTTTCCTTGGAAACCTGCTCTGCAAACCTTCATTAATACAATGTCAGTAAATGGCAATAACAACGGAACCAATGAAGTCGCGGTAGACGCGAATCAGCAGGGTCCCGATGATACAGGAATTAATTAACCGGGTGCGATTATCATCCCGGCAAACATAAGAAAATCTATAACTTCAAAACTTATAGAAAACGGACTGACATCACGAGGTGGTACAGTCATTTTCGCGATAGAGGCACACGAATATCGGCAGACAGAGGTATTCTATTCTTGGATAAAATTTCCAGCGGCAAACGCTACAACACACGAGTTTCACTATTACAAAATAGAGGAACCACCGGAAGAGTACGCTCCTGTCGAGGAGATTGAAATCCCATTAAAATACAGAGAGCACCTGCTCTGGTTTAATGGCGCCCTAAAACATAATGATCACATCACCAGGCTCGGTCCACTAGGTAGACCAGAAGCAACGTGCCGGTTCTAGCCAGCTACACACCACATCCAGACATTGAAAATATGTCAAGAGGAGGAGGAGCTTCGCGGGCAACCAAGATGGCCGCGTAAGCTCGGAGCTCCGTGGACCCTCCGCAAATATCCTGTTCGAAATCCTGATCCACGTTGGTGGATTCTACTTCGTGAATGGTCACTGACGCGGGAGCCGCTTTCCGCCTCTAAATCGGTGGTTCCTACGCTGAGATACGTCGAGTGGAAGTTTGTGCCAGGGACGCGCCATTGTCTCCTGGATCTGCGTCACTCCGCACGACTGGAATGCGAAGTGGCTGCTCGAGGTCCCATCTGGCGGAGTGCTTGTGATTGAGGTGCCATCTGTCATCGGCCTGGCCTGAATATCGACTTTGACCCTGTTTTCGGTACACTTGGCTCTAGCTTGGGCGGTGTGGCCCTTTGTTCTCATCAGACCTGTCATGGCGGGCAGAGGAGACCCCGACAAGACGTCGAACAAAGGCGTCCGCGGCAAGACCCAGACACAACTGAATAGGATTGAGCAGTATGTCCAGCCACGGACCCCACCCAATGCGGTGGCCTCCACTAAAGACCTTCCTCAGGCGGGCTCGCCCGGTGGGTCCGAGCCTACCCTTGGCGACGTTATGGGGGCCATCGCGGGCATTCGGTCCGAAATGCAAAAGCAGCATGAGGTCTTGACCCACAAGGTGGACACTTTGGCAGTGGATCTCACTCTTATCAGGGCCGACTTGGGTAAGACAAATGACCGTGTGAAGTCGCTTGATATCAAGACCTCTAGCCTAACCAACGATGTCTCGGACCTACAGACTGAGGTCCGGAACTTGCGATTGACCACTGATCACTTCTCCAGGAGGCTGGAGGATTTTGAGGGACATGCCAGGCGGCAGAATGTCCGTATCATTGGTGTTCCGGAAGGCTCGGAGGAAGCGGCAGTGGACCTTTTTGTGGAGGAACTGGTGCAGACACATCTAGCGCCTTCTGGCCTGAGTAATTTCTTCTCAGTGGAGCGCGCCCACCGGGTTCCGGGCGGCCCGCCGAAGTCGGGCGTGGCGCCTAGACCCATTATTGCACGGCTCCTCAACTTTCGGGACCGAGATGCGATCCTACAGGCATCCAGAAGGCATGGACCGCTTAAGTTCCAGAATTCTGAGGTACACTTTTACCCGGACTTCACCAGGACTGTACAGAGGCAGCGCCAGAGCTATGCGGGAGTGAAACGGCGCCTGAGGGACATGGGTTTTAAGTATTCAAGGCTGTTCCCTGCCAAGCTCCGGATTGAACATGATGGTCATGCTCTGTTTTTTGACGTTCCCGAAAATGTGAGCGACTGGTTGGACACTCTGCCACAACGCCGAGATGGCCACGGCGAACGCGATGGAGGCGTGACTGGTGGATCCGATCAATAGAACTTGGCTCTACTTCACAGATTTTGGCGGTTGGTGGCCCGGCTGTATGTGACTGTTGATACTGATGTTGCGTTGACTTTGCCAATTCTCCTGTCGTTAACATGGAGGGTGGCGGGAGGTGTTCGTGGAGATTCCTTACTCCTCTGGGGGCTTCTCGTAGACTAGTTTATGGGGCGACAGGCACACTGCTGGTTGGGGGGGCTTTTTAGTCTGCTGCAGGGGTGCAGGGTGGGGGGTGGAGTTGGGCAAGTTTGTTCGTTTGTTTGCTCTTTCTTTCTTTTCTTTCTTAGGCAATGGGTCGTATACAATGTTATGTTTCACTTGCTGTTGAGGATTGTTGGGGTTGGATGGGGCGGGTGGCATGACTATGGGGGGTAGGAAGCTGCGAGTACTCAGTTGGAATGTTAATGGGCTGGGTGACCGTATCAATAGAGGGGTTGTCATTCAGCTGCTTAAACCCCACATGCCTGATGTTGTCCTTCTGCAGGAGACACACTTGGTTGGGAACACGTGCAAAGCACTCAATCGTAAGGGATACAAAATGGTGGCCCACTCAGGGTTCTCTTCGGGATCTCGGGGGGCGGGTGTCTTTGTACGTACGTCCCTTCCACTTGAGATAGACGTCACTCTGATTGATGAGAGGGGGCGGTACGCCGCAGTGGCGGGGAGATGGGAAGGGCGTGCCCTGACGTTACTTTCGGTTTACGTTCCCCCAGGCCTACAATCTAGTACTTTCCAAGACCTTGGTGGCGCCATTTTAACTTTGCCTGCTGGTTTGTTGGCTGTGGGGGGTGATTTCAATTCGGTTTGTTCTGGCTCCTTGGACCGCCACCCGCCTAGGGACCTCTGGGGTTCCCAATTGCGGTTGCCATCCTTCCTCGAGACCATGGGATTAGTGGATAGCTGGCGGCTTTTACACCCTTCGCTCTGCCACTTCTCCTTCCATTCCGGTGCGCATGGTAGTCTTTCTCGTATAGATTATGTTCTCACCCTAGCAGCACATGCGCCTGCCGTGTCTGAGGCCCGATTTTTGGCGCGGGGTATTTCTGACCATTCCCCGTTATGGGTCTCATTTGACTTTGACATCGTCCTGACGGACCGGCCGGTGGCGGTTAACCCCTGGTATTTCCGCAATCCCAAAACTCGCGCTCTCCTGGCCAAGGCCATCGGCCTTTACTTTTCTGAAAATGAGGGTTCGGTTGGCTCGGCCGCGACCCTGTGGGAGGCGTTTAAGACTGTTTTGAGGGGCGAGGCCTTCGCTCTTATAGCGGAGGCCCGTAGAGTCAGAGATGCCGACTTGGTACACATCGAGGAGGAGATTATGGGCCTTGACTCTCAGTTGGGGACCGAACCCGACCCTGCTCTCCTACACGCCCTTTCCCTCAAACAGTCTGAATACCGCGATCTTGCCACTAATGCTGCCCTGGATTTGGCTAAGGAACAGCAGGGTCGTATCTATGACGTTGGTGACAAGGCTGGGAAGTTGCTGGCCTGGCTGGACAGGAGGGAGATGGCTAGCCGAGTCGTGCCCGAGATTATGGGCGACGACGGTGTGGTTGTCTCTGACCCCAGTGCCATTGCCGAGTCTTTTGCTGATTATTTCCGGGGTGTCTACACCTCTACTTCGGACCACTCCGAGGCTGACTCGACAGCGCTTCTCTCGGCCGTTGACCTTCCCTGTCTCTCTGATGAAGACCGCGACGATTTGGACAGAGATATATCTGCTGATGAGATCGCTCTTGCGATCCGTTCGTTGCGGTCGGGTAAGGCACCTGGCCCCAACGGCATCCCGGTCGAGTTGTATAAGATTCGACCGGACGTGGTTTCCCCGCACTTGCGTACTATGTTTTTGGAAGCGCGAGACACCGGCCATCTTCCCCTGGACCAGAGGTTGGCCACCATTATGGTCATCCATAAGGAAGGGAAGCCGAGAGACCTGTGTCGTTCTTATCGTCCCATCTCTCTCCTGAATGTTGAGCCTAAGATCCTCGCCAAGCTACTCGCCAATCGACTGATTGGAGTTATTGGTGACTTAGTGCATCCGGACCAGTCGAGCTTTATTCCTCACCGCAACACTGCTCTTAACTTGCGTCGACTCCACGGCGCCCTGGCTAGGGCCCATACTCTTGAGGAACCGGCAGTCCTCGCTTCCCTTGACGCCACGATGGCCTTTGATTCTCTTGAGTGGAGTTACCTCTGGGCGGTGTTGACGAAGCTCGGTTTTGGCCCGGTGTTTGTGAGTTGGGTAAAACTTCTCTACGCTGGTCCACTGGCCAACGTGGCTGTTAATGGCCGTCTATCGGCGTCTTTTGCCCTTCACAGGGGCACCAGACAGGGCTGTCCTTTGTCGCCTCTGTTGTTTGCCCTTGCTCTTGAGCCGCTTGCGGCCATGCTGCGCACACACCCTGATATGCATGGCATAACCTGAGCCCCCGGATTCGAGGACAGAGTCTCCCTCTATGCCGATGATATTCTGCTCTATTTAACCTCCCCCTGCAAGTCACTCATCGTGGCATGCGATGTGCTCAGACTTTTTGGACGGTACTCTGGCCTCGTTATCAACTGGGCCAAGTCCTCCCTGTACGTCTTAAAGGGGGACACGCCGCGCCTCCCCAGAGGCTGCAACATACAGATGGCCAGTCAGGGTTTTAAGTACCTGGGGATTTACATCTCCGGGAGTTCGAAGGCGCGATATGACCACAACTTGCTCCCTCCTCTCCTGCGTCTCCGGCGCGATGTGGAGAGTTGGCGCAAGCTGCCGCTCTCCCTGCTGGGCCCTGCGGCATTATTCAAGATGATGTCTTTGCCCAGATTCCTTTATGCTTTGCAGAACACCCAAGATCCAGTCCCGGCCCGCTATTTTAGGGAGATTGAGAGCCTTCAACGTGCCTTGCTTTGGGATGGCCGTCCCAGCGTCGCTATCACGAAGCTCACGCTTCCGTGGTACGACGGGGGCGTTGCACTGCCGGACGTGCGTAGGTATTATTGGGCCTCCCAACTATTAACCATGGTTTGTACGGTCCGGTGAACAGCCCCGGCTATGCAATGGATAGATGGCTCCTGGGTGGTGGCAATTATTACCGGGCACTATACTCGAGGTCTTTGGACAGGCGGATATCGGGTCCAACGAGGACAGCGGTCTACATCTGGCGGACGATCACAAAGGCGCAGGGCTGGCAGGGCAGACTGACCAGATTCACCCCTCTGTATGACTCTGATATTTTGGGCAGGTTATGGCACACCAAGGGCTTTAACAAATGGTACCTCATAGGTATCTCCAGGGTGGACGACATGATCTCTAAGGGTGATATCAAGACCTTTCTTCAACTGCAGGCTGAATACCAGTTGGGCGGCTCGGAGTCCTTCCGCTATGCTCAGCTGCGGCACGCGCTGCTATCTGCCAAACCGGCGGAGGGGGCGATTCCAGAGAGCTCCCCCTTGGAAGACAGAGTGCTGGATGGCCATATGCCCGATAGTGCTATCTCACTGTCGTATAAAAAACTAATCAATGTCCGCACCGACCTTCTCCTTGGAGTGCGTGATCAGTGGGTGGGGGATGGCCTGGAGATTGACGATGAGGACTGGCAGAGTGCTGTGTCCTCCCCTAAGGAGGTTGCCATCTCCTCTCATCTTCGGCTGGTGCAATTCAAGATCCTACACAGAGTGTATGTGACTGGCCCCCGGCTTGTGCGTATGGGATACTCGCCCGACGGGCTTTGTCGTCGTGGCTGTGGTGCCCTTGCTACCTTCCTGCACATTATATGGGATTGCCCCATCATTGCCTCCTACTGGAGACGTGTACACAGGATTATGAGCGAGGTAACTGGGGTGGTGGCGAACGCAGAGGCTCGGAGGTGTCTTCTCAACATCTGGGAACCATCCGATCACAATGTAGCACAGACCCAATGGGTTACCCTGGGCAACATGGTGGCAAAACGGGACATTGCGCAACAATGGGGTGCTGCCACGGCTCCCCTGGTGGTACAGTGGAAGGCCAACATGGATTGGTGCATGTTCAGGGAAAAGACGGTCTATGTTGCCAGGGGTAGGCCCCAGAAATGGACGAAAGTATGGGGGGCCTGGAATGCTTACCGGGGAGATATTTGCCTGCCGCCGGAGCCTGTTTCCATAGATGAACATATGTCACCATAGCCTGTGACACCAACTGTGATACGCTGTACTGTCTGATCCTGTTTTTCCCCCTCCCCTCTACTATCCTGCTTTACTCTCCTGTATCAGCGATTCAATGCTTGCTCTCCTCTGTCCGCTACCAACTCCTCGATGGATTCCTCTACTCCATTGCCACTCTTTAGCGCCGCTTGCCGTTTCTACTTTCTTTGTTCTACGTTTTCTTCCTACATCAAATATAAAAAAAACCTGCACTGTACTGTAACGAATGTTTTTGCACTATTGCTCTCCAGAATCGCCTTGCTGCCTTGCCTCCGGGATGTTAGGCTGAATAGCTGTGTGCATTTTCAAATAAAGGTTTTAAAAAATTTTTTACAAAATAAAGAAAATATGTCAAGAGAAGAACTTTTAGCACAGCTAAAATTACTGATTAAAATACATAGACAGTTAGTCCAATATGTAATGCGGACTGCAACAGTCCAAACAGCTGTTAATGTTCCACAGCTGACCCCTCATCAGGGGAACACAAATAAAATTACACCACAGAACATACAACCATGTCTTGGAAAAACTCCTGCAAAACGGGAACAAATTCCTTTCTGGTTAGCACAGAAAATTACTCAAATAGAGGCAGTATTCCCGAATACTACCCCTATTGAGAAACACAGAATTCTGACTATCTGCCTTCCAATGGGGGTCGCACCACATGTGGAGGACTGTGACACTTGGGGTACAGTCTTTGCTTCCATTTACACAAAAACACATGGTGTTCCGTCCATGGCGGTAATACCGGATGTGCTGAAACAAATTCAGAATGAATACGGTCCAGAACCTGCTTTAACTCTTGGTATGAAATTACTGAAAGACTTCAAGCAGGTCTCGGCTATATTACTAGCCAACATAAAAGGAGAAGCAGCATCTGTGGCGATCGCCAGAAATTGAAAGAAACAGATACAACAGATCAACCAATTGAGCTTGCCAGAATTATAGAAAAATGCTATGAAGAATTAGGTAGAGATAGTTTGGGTGGGAAACCAGTAAAACCCCAACTACTCGAAAATCCTGAAAAATTATTTATTAAAAATAATCTAAACACTCCTAAAAAGAGCTGGGATGGAAATAAACAATTCACTCCCAAAGAAAAAGTTTTCCAGTCCAGAGGAAGGTCTCGTCGGCGGAGGGAAAGAACTCCGACTCGAGAACACCAGTCTCCCCAGAGGGAGCACTCTGAGAAAAGATATAACCTTAGAAATAGGGATAACTTGAAAAAGCCTGATAGATATCAAAGTATTGATACACGTCCCTCTCGGAAAGAAGAGGACGGTCAGATCCAAGGGAAGAGCACACCAAGTCCAAAGACAAGGAACCTGCTCAAAGTAAAAAATTACAATTCCCAAGGAAGAAGGTAGCCGGTATTAGAGTAAACGAACATGCCGAGAATACTGAGGACACAGCTGAAAAACGGAGAGAGGGCACAGACAATGCTAGACAGTGCAGCAGAAATCAGCATAGCTCGCAAGATCCTGATGTCATCTGGAGACAGTGGACACGAATGAATACATTTAGGTAGAAACTGCAGACACCATAGTTAGCGAACCTCATAAGATATACGAAATAACACTGCGTATAGAGGGAGATAAGACTAGAAAAATAAGGGGTCTATTTTGGGATAACCTCTCAAAAGGCTATGACATCCTGTTAGCCGAGAAAGATTGGCCCCCAGAGTTTGTCAGGGAGTGCCCTCATGGCGAAGAAATGATTATGCCTGCCTTCTCAAATCACATTCCAATTCACACTAAATATGTATATGCAAGGAAATGGGCAGTAGCCCAGGCACCAGCATTATATAAAAATCATGTAGGATGGGATGAGGACTCTCCTCCTCACAAAATCCAGTTAAAAAGTCAACCGACTGCACAAAGGCAGTACCCAATTAAGCAAGAAGCTAAAAAACAGGTCAGGGAGATTTTAGATCAACTTGAATACCAAGGGGTAATTGAAACATGCACCTCTCAAATGAACAATCCTTTGTTTCCTGTCTCCAAACCGGACGATTCGTATCGTCTAGTCTTGGACTACAGACACCTTAACTCATGTTGCAAAAACATTTGCAGTACAAAATTCGCACAGTGCGGCACTAATGAATAACATAATTCGCAAAAAGTACAAAACGACATTAGACATATCTAATGAGTTCTTTTGCCAAAATATTGCACCAGAAAGCAGGTATTGACCGCTTTCACAATAATGTGGTCACAGAAACATTTCTGTAGGCTCCCACAGGGATTCAAGAACAGCCCAGGACTATGCTCAGCCAGAGTAACAGAGTTACTACAAATATATGATGATGAGGCATTATCTTATGTCGATGACATCTATCTCACAGACGACGACTTGGATACTCACTTGAAAAGGGTGAACACCATAATACTTGGGTTCGTTGCAGAGGGTTACAAATTCAACTTTAAAAAGTCGAGAATTGCCCATCTAACAGTCTTATTTTTAGGATACGAATTATCAAGTGAAGGAAAAAGCCTAACGGACAACTTCTTAGAGAAGTGCGCTGTACTCCAAGCACCGAAAACGCTGAAGAACTTACAATCGATTCTAGGTTTCCTGAATTTCGGAAGAACTTACATTCTAAACTACGCAGAGAGGGTTAAACCTCTCTACGAATTAATTAAACCTGATTTTAAACCAATCAACTGGACTCAAAAACACACGGAAATTTTGAGATCACTACAAACAGACATGTTAGCAAAAACAAAATTAGAAACACGTGACAATACACGCGACCGGGTCATCCCAGGAAGATGCGGATTCACGTACCTGACCTCTAATGAGGGAGAAATGGTACCAATGGCTTACAAATCACATTTGTACACACAAGTAGAAAAAACATTCAGTCTCACAGAAAATACTGTGAAGGCAGTACAAACTGCTATAGCGAAAGAACGAGCACTAGCACAAGGCAAAAGGATCACTGTTCTCACAGCAGAATCCGCCTTCGAGGCACTATTCAGGCCAGTAAACCTGCCCACAGTGTCACTGGATCCGAAATGGATACAGTGGGAAAATTCTCTTGCTGCAGAAGACGTGAAATACTATTTCGCCCCGCACATGAAAAAACTGAATGATTTAAAATATCAAAAAGAATATCCTCTGCCAATCGAAATTCTGCCCCTTGAACAGTACTCCTGTATAATCTATGCAGACAGATTTGTACAGCATTACAATGTAGAAAATAAATCCTACGATGCAGCCTGCGCGATTGTTAAAGGTCGCTGGCTCTGCGGTAAATTCAGACCGAAAATAACAAAAACTGAATCACTGAGAAAATGTTCGGCTCAGCGAGCTGAAATCAGATCTTTAAAGATGGCGCTTGAAAATGCTGAACGTGAATTCCCGACACTAATCGTGTGCGATTCGCATTTTTGCGTCAATTCTTACAATAATGATTTGCAGAGCTGGGTTCAAAATGATTATAAGGACGACACAGGTGCCACAATCAAGCATAAAATGCTTTAGAAACAAGTAGTTCTTTTACAGAAAGAACTACAAAAGACTCACGTGATACACACTCTGAGTCATCAACGTGATGGCGTTCATGTTGCAGGGAATTCATTGGCTAATACAGCCATAGCGGAAGCAACTAAACCGGCTTCCGTAGCCACAAAAAAGCGTTCAGAAAAATACATAGACGGGGAAACCATGCTGGCAGTAAAAACGTCTTCAAAAGACAACTGTGCAGCATTACCTGTGAACTATCCACTCAATTATACATATGTCATTGATGCAAACTCCGTTCCTTTTGCTCGAATCCCTGGAGTGGGGGATAGGGTAATTCCAAACACGAATCGGAGAAAGTTATTAATAGCAGACGCACACATGGGATTGGGTCCGAGGCACAAACAGATGAAGGAATCTCTGACAGAATTACAATCAGCATACTGGTGGCCGGGGATGAGCCTGCACCATTATAAATTTGTAAAGAACTGCCCAGACTGCGACAGAGACCGCAGTAACGAGTCAAGCGGGTCAAGCGGAGTAATGCCATGGCCATCTATGAAGGTAGCATAGAGCTTCATGTGGCCCCAGCGCTCGGCTGACGCCAAAACTGTTATAAAAGATTTGCGAGTCTTTATCGGCACATACGCAATTACCATGCTTCATTCTGACCAGGGTCCTGCTTTTAGCTCTCGAGCTTATAAGGAGGCCATGACCAGCATGGGCATTGGATTGCGATTCTCTTGTCCCTTCCATCCTGAGGAAAACAGCGTAGTGGAAAGAAAAAACCGAGACATAAAGCAATCTATAACGGCAAAGGAATTAGGTTCGGGTGATGGGTGGGTCAAACATTTAATAAGTGTCCAACGTAGTCTTAACAACTTGCCAAGAAATTCTCTAAAAGGTTTCAGCCCGTACGAACTATTGTTCGGAACGAGAATGTATGTTCAGGACTTAGATAGTCTTGCTTCAGTGGTAGAAGATAAGATTAAAGACTTTGACATCAAAGATCGTTTGGCTGTTTTACAGGACTTAAATGAAACAAGAAAAGCCCTGAGCAACATAAAGTTAAAACAACAGCCAACCACCACTGAAGACACACCACCTGTCCAAGCAAGACCTGTCTGGATTCCAAAGATTGGGGATCTGGTCAGAGAGAAAATAGCGGTGAAGAAGGAATTTGGGCCTTCCTACAGAAAAGCAGTACCTGTCTTAGCGATCAACGGAAGAAGATCAGTAGTACTACCGCCCCTTGCTGGTAAAAAGGAGAACAGAGTTGTATCAATCGACCTGGTAAAACCACAATCATGTGGCCTATAATCAATAGCAGGCCCAGTGGACTCCCAAGAAGTAACAGAATACCCAAATTTGCAAGTATCCAAGAGGTTCAAACTGAAAGACTAATCACATTTGATAAACCTGCAGTGAATAAAAAAGGACTATGCAGAAATGCCATGGAACCTGTGCCTCTTGAAACACAAATTGAAACAGTTCGTCATGAAACACCAGTCTACAATGATGTGGCATCAGAATGTGCTAATGAAAGCCAAATGGGAAAAACAATTCCAACAATCGACAGAACTGCATCTGGCTACTGCATCAATTTCGACAGCTTTTCTGAAGATCAAAGCGACCCTGAAGTGATGCCAGAAACAAAGACTTTTAGAGAAAAAGCAACAGAACTCTTTCATCAACTCAAAGAAACCTATCTTATTTCTCCATGGTTAGAATTTTGGATTGGGCTAGGTGTATTTTTCCTCCTGCTTTGGCTCATCATGGTACTTTGTTTGGGAAAATTCATTGAGGGAAAATACAGTTCAATGGACATAGCAAGTCAGAACATCAACTTAGTTCTGAAACCTCACAAATCATCTCACGTCGAGAAAAGAAAACTATCATCAGTAAATGTCACAGCCATTCCAATACCCGGCGGGGTAGTTTGGGACAAGACAGACATATATGGCCCGGTCGAGATCTTGAAATATCCTCACCATTTTAAGATTTCATTAAGTGACTTTGTAAAACCAAGTACATTCTCTGATGATTGGGACTTTAAAAGTATAAATGATATGATGTCGGATTTAGTGTTGTCAGCAAAATTTACAGAACATGATTATTTACAAGGTTCATCTAATTATGAACAGATGTACTGTTTTTCACATTACGCAGACCACTATTTACATAAATCTGCTCAACCTAGAAATGTTTTTAAATATAACCAATGGGAACATTGGGCTACTCTACCTAAAAGCAGTTCAAAAACATTCTATGAGAAATTCCAATACTTCTCAGGGTTTAACACGAGTAATGCAGAAACATTTTATTATAAACTGTTGGATAAAACAGGGACGAAAACCATGCTAACAAATACTAAATTGATATATTCAGAAGCATTTTATGAAAACATTATTACATTTCGTTTTGATTTCTGGAAAAATAACATTGAAACAAAAACCATCTGGGGTACAAAAGATTGGCAGGTACAAGGCCAAGAAGCATTATTTCGAGCCTGCATGATCCCAGAGCAAATAATGTTCTTGATCGACACAATTCAACAAACAACCTGTCTTGGGCTAGCCAAGATTAAAGACCTTAACAAACCGTCTATTCCAAAGCCATTACCTGATAATGCAACTACAGATATTGAATTAGACGTATCCCAAATTTTTAATGAAAACAGAACACATCCTGATTGGAAAAAGTGGTTAATCTGGCCTACAGAAACGAATAACTATCAAGATAGATTCCTGAACAAAATACAGGGGTTAAAAATGTCCAGACCAGACCCTAGATACTCCCAGAGACAACATCCAGGGATAGTAACAACATACAGTGTAGGGAAACTCTGCCTTGAATGGCTACAAACATCCACACTGGCACAAATTAAGCAACACTTGTCTTTACTTAAAGATGGTGCTGACTTGCGCGATTTCATTATGGGACCACGCAAACAGCGTCAAAAACGTTTCATAGCGGCCAGCATATATGCGGCATACAACGAGGCTTGGAAAGAAACTCAAATTGAAACAGCTGAGAAAATACGAGAAATTGATCGTATTAATTTGGAAAAATCACTTTCTGTTGTAGACAATGGGTTAATGACTATCTTCCAGAATATATTCACTGGACAGCATTGTATCATCTGCTATTGATATAATAGACCAGGAATTGGTAATGTTACAACATGGCCAGTCCCAATTATGTTCTATTGTCCAGCTAGGCTGGACGTTGCAAAATCTCCGTTCGGGCTATGTGCCATGGCGTTTAATCAACACAACGGCATTGTTTTCCATCTTTAACCTTACTGATAAACAAATCAGTTTGACACAGAAAGGAGCAGACTATACAATCCTGAGCATCGAAAAACTTGAGAGATTACCATTGACAATGTCAGAAAGACCTGTCATTGAATGGATAATACACAGGATTATCACAATTCCGATAACAACTTTCCAATTTAAAAATTGCCTTGAGTATATACCGGCAGGCCAGTATGAAAAGTTGGGTAAAGGATACATTAAGTCATCATGGAAATTACCTTATACACACACATGTTATAGTGACAACAACAAAAATGTATTTCTTAGTGGTAATGAGTGTAAACATTCACTAAGCGGTATACTTTTGTGCCAAGGTATTAACTTACATGGGGCCTGTGAGGGTACTTCAAACAACCTTTCATGCCACCAGCATGGCACACCTGCAGCACAAATAGAGCCATTCTTTAGGCAACTTTCTAACGGGAGTTACGTTCTAATAACGGATCACAGCTGTTGTGGCTTAGTGCCAGGGAAAGCATATCTCTTAAGTGTGAGTTCCATGGTCACTTGCTGTATGCAAGCATTGTATCCGAACGGCCCCGGAGACTCAGTGGCTCCGATTTGGCCTAGTTTGAATATCTCTTCTATACGAATTGATACTTTAAGCAGAATGAAGTCTGTACTTTTGCAGACAACAGTGCCCATCTCGTCATCAAAAGAGACGTATGATCTCCAAGTTGCAAGGACGGCGGCAGAGATACATACACTTTTATCAACAAATTGCCCGGTGCATTTCACAGAAATGCTCAGCCAAATCTTAAATATGTCGAATGCCAGTGGTATCTCGAATGTATTTATGACAGTTTTTTCGGGACTGTTAACACCATTTGAAGCGGTCCTGGGTATCTTTCCAAATTTTGTACATTCGATTTTTGGCGGCGTACCACTAGTTTTGGGACCCGTAGCAGGTATTTTATTTTTGATTCTCCTGCTCCGATATGGCAAACCAAACCACAGACATGACTCCGGCACGGATGGAAGAAACGATCGTAGCAATACGCTACCGGGACCGCATAACTAAAGTCCTTGGGATAGCCCAGCTACGAGATCTGAATATGACCTGGTTTCTTTCATTCAGACCTATATGGCAGACCTGCATTTTACCTGTGCTTCGATGTATGCTATGCGGAGAGGAATGCGTGTTAGACACCTGTCTTGCACTACCATCAGCAATACCAATGGAGGTTGATACTTTGCTAAGTCCACTAACCGCTCACGCATCGTGTTGTCCCCAGCGGTTACCAATCCTGATGACGGCATTCGTTGAGACTCCTGCACTACGACTAGGTGGTGGCAGTGAAGCAAGAAATGAAAGCAACATCACCCAGGTACGACCTTCTGTGAGCATTGCTGATCCTGAAATCGATGATAGCAATCATTCTCACAACTGCCAAGTTACAGCATTATCGAACTTGGTCGAACTGTCACCTGAATATGTAGACCAATTCTTTGCGAGCCTGTCTGAAATGATGTTCTCCCCTGAACAGAAACAATAACTTTTTGGAAAAACATTCCAGCACACAGTGTTCCCATGAACTCTGAATTCGGCCTTCAGCGTTGATAAACAAAAAGCTACTGAAAAGCGTTTTGAACAATTTTTTTCCCCGCTCACCATGAAATTAATTTTTCCAAAATATTTACTTTTTTTCTGGCACACGTCCTTTGCTTAAAGTAGAACTATTCATAAAGAACAGAGCTTCTATTTTTAGTAGATCTAGAGACAAAATGTTACCTTAGCCTCTAGCACATTTTACAGCAATTGTATTTATATGTGATGAAATAGTCTTGCCCTTCTTTTCTGTATTTAGAGACTTTTTCATGTGTAATTCTTCGCAGAATCGTTCAAATAATTACATATGCCATATTTTTGAATGATTACTATGCTTGATAACGTACAGTACCAATTCATTTCCATGTATTTCATATACCCCATTTCAAATGCAAAATGTATTTTGGGGTGGGTAGGAATACACGTGCTTCTTATTGCTTTCGTTTTTAGTAATTTGATGGACATAAATTTGTGGAGTGGGTGTTGTGTTTTATCTAGGACCCCGATCAATATTGTGACCTCATGCCCCTATACGGCTATAATCAATACATATCCCTATAATGGCATAACGATCAGAGCCATATTTCAGTAACTCGTCTCTGCAGTTCATGACAGTCCATGACACAGCTGAAGCCACTTCCTTAGATTCCTAGATAGCACACCAAGTTCTTTCGACATCTCAAACCCCCAGCAACCTGGGAAAGCCCCGCTTGCTTTGTTTTGATTAGTAATAGAACTCCTGCGAGCACTGTAAGAACGACCAGTTCTTAGTGACATCTTTATTGACGTCTTATGTCCAAAAACTTACGTCAAACTCGGCACCTTTCAGGTATAAATATACCAACATTGCCTTAAGCAAACACACGGTGGTGGTGAATACTGGAGCAGATCAGCTGTCCCCTTGCAGAGCCCAGCTCCTTGACGTGCTGAGAAAGACGCTGTCTTTACTCCTGCCGAGAAAATTCAGCTCCGGCGTTTCCAGCCTACCCTTGCGGGTGACTGGGATATCGGGTCCTGAGAGGAGATACCAGACCTTCTGCATTCTATTCCAGAGGTACGGTGCTGACTAAACCCTTGGAGAGAATTCTTGAAACAAACTCTTGGCAAAACCAACTTAACTTAAACTGCTACTTACTCCCTCCCTTGTATTAGGCTTAGGTCAGGTACACTGGGGTAGGCGTAGTTAGAAGCACCAGTTGAGGTCGTTAGCCAATGTATATATGAATGTATATATTTTATTCATTTTAACTATCTCATGGCTAAGAAACCATATCAATGCTTTTACAGTATTATTTCATAATACTCCTTTTACTGTACGCACTTTTCATAATAACAAGTCTTGCAATTGTGGCAATTCATTTCTCTTGCATGAGAAGGAAGACTACTCAATAAATATTATCTTTTATTGAAAAACGCTGTCTCTCTATTCTCTGCATCCTGGTGAAAGTAAATCTGCACAACTGACTGAGTGAAATAACTGTATATTGTTTCACACGACTCTAGAGATTGACTCTTATTCTGAGGAGCAAAGTTGTCATGTTTATGCGGTTGTCGGAAGCTGAATCCCTTCATGTCTGAGCCAGGGAAGCTGATCACTTCCTATTCAGTCAAGAAAGTTTCCAGTGACCTCTGAGCTAGCTGGCGCAAACCTAAATTAAGTCTAACATAGTCAGTAGAGACCTAGAAGACCGCAGTCCTACGTCTACACTGCTGTTTATGTTATTCCAATGCGCAGGGCCTATAGGGAAAATAGGAACTACAGGACAATGAATCCGAAGTCTTTGCGGGAGCTTCTCGTGGCCCGGCAGTCAGCTCTGCGCCGCCCGAGGTCCTGATCACAGAGGAGGTTGAGGGACCGGTCGTGGAGCCACCATCATTCTTCATCCAAGTCTTCGCACTCTGGTCAGGTAAGTCGAAGCACAAGAAGAAGTCGAAGAAGCATCGTCGCTCTTCGACTTCTCCCTGTCTGTCAGCTGATGCAACGGGGGACGCCCCTCGCGTGCTCTGCGTGTGGAGCCCGAAGGGCCGACTTCAGGATTCCCTCCCTTTTTGCAGGGTCCGAAGGGACCCCTGCCCACTTTCGTCAGTTTTACTAAGTGATGCACACCATCTTTGGCAAGCCAGACTCCATCGGCCCTGCGTACTCGACTTCGATGCCGGCGGCTCCAGCCCCAGCACTGCAGGATCCCCTTGGATCTAGGCCTGGATCTGGATTGGCGCCGGTCGACCTCATTACACCTCCCCCGTCACCACTTCCGCAGCCGATGTGTCCCAGGCGGCCTCGACCCCGGCCTCCATCCCGATGTAGACACGGAGCCGGACCGGCATCGACCGATGCCAGATCCTGCGCCTCCGAATACTTTTGTGCCCTTGTTTTACCCTGGCTCTTTCAGACCAGATTGGCAACCATAGGAGGGTGAGGACGACTGGGAGGGGTCTGGAGACCCTTTGACTGACCAATTGGGTTATGGACCAGACTGGAGAGAGGAACTGGGGGAAGCCAGTGGTCTGGATACATCACCAGATCTTGGCATGTTGTCTCCTCCTACCGTGGCTAAGGAGGAGGGAGCATCTTACGCAATGGTGTTGCGTTGGGCAGCCGTGGCCCTCAGCCTTGAGCTACCTAAGGTGACAGTCAGGACTAACCTCTTGACAGAGGCAGTGAGCTCTTCGGAGCCCCTGCTGCTGTTTAATGAAGCCTTAACAGACATCCTTTTGGGCACCTGGTCTAAGAACAACACTGGCTCCTGTGGGATTGCCCAAGGCAACCGACCGGCCCCGGGCAACCACACTTTCCTCTCCCAACCCCCCACCCTTGAGAGCTTGGTGGTCCAAGCCTCCACCTCCAAGGGAGCTTCCCCTACCGCTATACCTGATAGGGAATCCAAAACACAGGACCATTTTGGGAAGATGATGTTTTCTTGCTCCAGCTTGGGACTGCAGTCGGTAAACACTGAAATGTGTATTGGTCTGTTACACCCACTCTGTGTGGGATATGATTGTGCAAGTCCTACATCAGTGCCCGGAAGAGGCCCGGCCGTACTCTCTCATGCAGTTGCCAAAGGGAGAGACACATCGAAGTTTACCATCCGCTGTGGCCTGAATATCTCCAACTCACTAGGCAGGATGATTTCCACGTAGGTAGCCCTTCGAGGCTATGCCTGGTTGAGGTTGACTGTTTTTTCCAGGGCTGTCCAACCCACCCTTATGGACATGCCCTTTGATGGCTGTCGCCTATTCGGTGACAAAGCAGACAATTCCCTGGAGTGCTTTAAGGACTCTCGGGCTACGACCAGGTCCTTGGGCCTCTCCACCACCCGCCCTGCGCAGTCCGCTTTTCGCTCATTTCGTGGCTACGGAAGGGGTGCCTCGCCACATCCCGCCCAGGTCCACAGCCCAGCGCAAGCTATTCAGCCCCTGCACTGCCGGGGCCGTGGGAACCACGGACGTGGTTCTGGGGGCCAGCGGGCTTGTCAGTCCACCACAGTCCCCTCTGCAGCAACCACCAAAGCCTCCTAGTCTGACCTTTCAGGGCCACCAATCGCCAGTGGGCAGCAGGATTCATCACCTTCCCCACTGGCGCACCATCACGTCGGACAAGTGGGTTTTGCAAATAGTCCAAAGGGCTACTTCCTCCCCTTCGAGACTGCCCCTCCATCCATGCCACCTCAGTACCATTGCATGTCGGAGGATCATCTGGCCTTTCTCCAACAGAAAGTTTTGGCACTCTTCGTAGGAGAGTAGGGTCTGCAATCCTATGGTCACCCCAGATTTTTGCTTTTTGCTTCACTGGTTTACGACTTTCCCTGGCTGTGGGCCTGCTAATCAGACCCACAGCCTAGCTTTTCTCTCTCTAAATTGACATCCATGTACTTTAGATGCATTTACCAATTGGTATTGGGTCACTCGTGTAAGTCCTTGTACAGTGTACCATAGGTACCCAGGGCATAAGTGAACCCAAGGCCTACCAGGGGCTGCAGCATGTATTATGCCACCCCTGGCTGGCCATCCAAATCTGACACAACTGACTGATCAATCAGCTGGGGCAAGGTGGTGTAATCACCCTTTTCTTTAGATATAGTATACCTATATCTAAACCTAAAATGGACACATATACTCCTATAAGTCACTCCTATGGCAGGCCTTAACAATCCTGGAGGCAGAGTGCTTGGAATTATGTGAGATGGTGCTCTGGCATGAGCTGAGCCTGTCTGCAGCTTTCGGAAGCAAGTCCTTTAGCTGTTTCCATGATAACGCTATACCATATACTCTTAAGTGCATTATAATCCTCGCGGTTATTGCTAACTTTGGCATAGCATTATCAAAACATGTTGAGTAAGGTGTCATACGAATTGGAATACTACCCCTCGCCAATTCTGGCGACGGGGGTAGCATTCCACCCTACTAGAGGGACACTACATGTACCTAACTGTGATCCCCGGTTAAAGTTAACCTTGAGCCTCAGCATCACAAAATGGATGCTGCCACCAGACACAAGTCTGACCTCCTGCTGCTGGGAGTCCTTCCAGCGAGGGAGGCTTGGACAAAGGGTTTCCTGCCTTGGGAGGTGCTAGCACCACCCCAGACAGGACTTTGTGTATTAGGTAGGACAGGCCTGAAAGGAATGAGACATGCCTGGGGCACACAAGGTGCCTCTGCGCATACACCTGTTCAAACCAGTTGCTGGGGCACTCCGGCCCCAGCTCTGGCACGAAACTGGACAAAGGATAGAGGGTGTAACCACCCCCCTTCCTGGTCCCACCCATAGGAGGGACCTAGTGATAGTACAGCCCCCTTTAGCAGGATAAAGGTAGGAGCTGGTCCCATTCCAAATTAGATTAATCCTGAACTGAAATTCTGCAAGAAGAAACTCTGGACTTCGACGTTCTACACAGAAGACTGAAGAAATCTCCCTTGTGGGCAAGGAGTGTCCACCCTGCACAAGCAGGCACCATCAGCGTCCAGCGACTTCACTTTGTCATCTTCCCTCGAGGATCCAGACTTCAGAGCCCGACGAGACCCGGATTCCCAGACCTCTCCGACCTCTACCTACATCTGCAGCACAGCTGAGATCCGTGGGTGCGACGAGACACGTGGGACCGGCCGTCTTGGAGAAACTGCACTTCGCTTCCAGCACGACTTCTGAGGTATTCTCGACCAAGTGCTTTGGGGACTGAGAAGCCCCAGCCCCGAGCAGCTCCTGCACCGAAGACCAGCCCTCCAGCATCCACGAGATCTGCGTGGGGCCCTTCTGCCTGTCTGCTGCTCGACGCGTTGTCTGGTCACTTACTGGACGGCCAGTGACCTCCTAGACGACGATCCACGACATCAACACCGCTGGTCTGGTTGCTCCAGACTGGCCCTTGCTTCCTTCCAAAAGAGAGGCACCCCGGACCCTCCTGGTCCGCACCAGACGTCTTTTCCACTCACCCCGTGGGTTGCCTTTGCCAAGGCCTGTTGACTCTAAATCCGGATCCGACACCGCCGACAGCGAGAGCCTGCGTGGGACAGCTCGTGCCTCCATCCTGGTTGTCGAAGACACCACCTGGTCCACGTGGCTGCAGAGTCAAGAGTCCACTCTTCACCTTCTCGCGACGACAGCCTCTGGTTCCACTTCATTCAGTGACTTTGAACATTGTCCCCTCTGCTTTCAGGTCTTCAGCTTCACTGATCCACCCTTGGATCACACCGGACATCTTCCTCCTGGTCGCCTGCAGCATCTTTTCTTTCAGGCTCCATAGACTTCAATGCAGAAACCGACACGACTTCGCACCCGCAGCCCGTGGGTGAGGTAACGAGAGCATTTCGGTGCTCAAGGGTAGATTGACTCTCCTAGTGTCCAGATTCACAGTCGTTTTAGTCCTATCTAGTCAGGATTGTCCGTACTCACCTTTTTCTTGAACTGTACTGTCCATAGACGTTGTTACGCATCTCGCGTGTGAGTTCACATTCTGCACACGCGTCCCATGGGCCTCTTATTACTTAGCTAAAGTTAGGGTAGTGTAGTCCCAGCGATCCTACAGCCTCTGGACAGCTCCATTCCTTTAATCAACTTCCTTATACCACTTGTTTAGTATATGGTTTGTTGCGCCCCTAGGGCAACATTGTAACTCGTGCAACTTAACGTATTTTCCTTAAGAGTCTTGTCATGTGCTTAGCCCTCTGATCTCATAAAGAGTTCAGAGGTGTATGTTAGTTAATAAATATCTTGTTTATTTTCATAACTACCTGTGTGGTGTCCTTTCATTTGGTATTCAAGGTGTTATATGTGGTAAAACAGCTGGCTTCACATGCCAAAAGAGTTTAGCCTAAGACTGCTTTGTCCATGCTACCATTAGGATAGCTGGTCTATAAGGTCGACTTACAACCAATCACCATAAGGGTTGTTTGGACTGATACAAGGTGATCACTAGAACTAGTGAGCATCATATATAAGGCCAACTTCTCACACTCTTGGCCAAGGGAGTCATCAAGCGAGTTCCTGTCGCAGAAGTAGGTTGTGGTTGCAATTCCCACTACTTTCTGGTGCCCAAGAAGGACAAAGGCCTGCGTCCTATCTTAGATCTCAGGAACGTCAACCGCTTCCTCCGGAAGGAGAAGTTCACAATGTTGATGCTAGCTCAGGTCCTGTCTGACATTCGACCCTGGAGACTGGATGGTAGCATTGGACTTGCACGACGCTTATTTTCACATCCCTGTCCTGCCGACCCACCAGTGTTACCTGCGGTTCGCGGTAGGCCACGAGCACTTTCAGTTTACTGTGCTCCCCTTTGGCTATACCGGCACCCCTCGGGTGTTCACTAAAGTGATGGCAGTGGTCGCAGCTCATCTGCACAGATTAGAGGTTCCACTCTTCCCCTATTTCGATGACTGACTGTTGAAGGCGGGCTCGCCCCAGGCCGTCGTCTCCCACCTCCATACTATGGCTGACCTCCTGCATTCGCAGGGGTTCTCCATCAAAGCATTCCTTAGCTCTGTACGGGGAAAAGTAGTGCAGGTGTTCACGGACAACACCACCGCCGTGTGGTACTGCAACAAACAAGGTGGGTGGGGTCGTGGACTCTGTCAGGAGGCCCTCCGCCTCTAGACATGGCTGGAACATCAGGGCATATCCCTAGTGGTTCAACACCTGGCAGGTTGCCTGATCACCAGGGTGGGTTAACTCAGCCGCAGGTACATGATGGATTACGAATGGCGTCTTCACTCGGAGGTGGTGCAAGGTCTCTTTCGACAGTGGGGAGAGCCTTGGTTAGATCTATTCACCACCGAAGAGAATAGGCAATGTTAGCAGTTCTGCACGCTGGAATTTCCAAGACCGCACTCACTAGGCGACGCTTTTCATCGCAAGTGGAGTTTCAGTCCTCTATACGACTTTCCGCCTATACCACTTCTGCCCAGAGTGCTGGAGAAGATCATGTGCGACCGTGCCCAAGTCATTCTTTTGGCTCCAAATTGGGCACGAAGAATCTGGGATCCAGAGCTGCTCAAAATGGCCATCGATCCTCCCAAAAGACTGCCTCTTCAGGAGGATCTTCTGTCGCAGCAGCAGAGGACGGTCCTCCACCCAAACCTGTCCAGCCTCCACCTCCTTGTGGGGAGATTAAGTGGCTGCAGTTGACGTCGTTTGACCTTCCTCCCGAAGTCTGTGATGTTATCTTGGCAGCCAGGTGTCCCTCCATTAAGAAGGTATACGCCTGCAGATGGAACAAATTTGTGGCATGGTGCACAGCAAAGGCTGTGGATCTCCTTTCCGCCCCTCTTTCTGAGGTTCTCTTGTTCCTCCTTTATTTGGCCCAGCAGGGCTCTGCTCTGGGCACTCTAAAGGGATACCTCTTTGCCATTTCTGCCTTCCTTAGGCTTCTTGATCATCCTTCTCTTTTCATGTCCCCTGTTGTAAATCGTTTACTTAAGGGCATTACTCATCTATTTCCTTCTGTTCCCTACATAATGCCCTAGTGGGACTTGTACTTGGTTCTTACATATCTTATGTGTGCTCCCTGTGAGCCGCTACATAACTGTCCTCTCAGGCTTCTAACTTTGAAAAAGCTGCCTTTTAAGTGACCATTTCCTCTGTGCACAGAAGTGAGCTACAAGCTCTTTCTTACAGGCCTCCCTTTCTGGCTGGTCATACAGACAACAGGGGCGTAACAAAGGCCCCCGCAACCCCCTCCAGTGCAGGGGGCCCCCCGCCCTCCAGGGGACCCCTCCGCAGCAGCGCAACCAGTAAGCACAACACACGTCCCTTTCGGATGTGTATTGTGGTTACCTTACGCTCACTGTCGTTGCTTCTGACCCTGCTGAACTCGGCTCATCAGTCATCATAAATTAAATTATGTGCGGTGCGCAGATACGTTGGCGTCTGCGTGGTGGTCTTCATGCTTAGGGTGGGGCTGTGCTCAGTGGCATTGCTATGCGCAATCAAAATAGTGCATGTGACGTGAGGCATCTGAGGCGGCTGAGAGGGACCGTGCAGCCATAATTTCATAATTGCTAGCGAACCTCGCCTGGCTTTCTGCCGCCGCCTGCCACCAAAGCTGCAGTGCAGGCCTCAGGTGAGAGTCCATCGGAGATTCAATCAGAGGGTGGGTGGGATGGGCACTGGCAGGCATCCAGTACATCTCACTGTCACATTATGGGCAGCGTAAAAAAAAACATAGACCCCGCAGCCTCCATTCTCCAGCATGCATGGGCCCCCTCAGCCATGCTGCGCGCAGTAGCTGTAGCGCACACAGCACTCACTACACTGTCTTGCCTGCGTTGCATCAGTTCAGTAGGTGCCTTATAAATTAAATGGTGCGTGCGTACGTGCGGTGGGTACAGGTGACCTGAGCTCCCAGCAGCAAGGGGGTTGAAGGCAACTGCTTTGAGGCCAGCCAGAGATCTCTTCTCCTGAAAGAGGTCAGTGTAAATATGGCAAATCCAGTTTAACCCGTTGCGTGCTCATGACGAGCTCAGCTCGTCATGAGGCACGGTTGAGCTGCACTTCAACTCGTCATGACCGTTGTTACGTTCACACGTAGGGATAATTTCCCTGCTGTGCTGAACGTTCCAAAACGGGTGAGGTTGTGAAGAGCTCCTCTCGTCATGAGTGCAGCTCCACTGTGCCTCATGACGAGCCGAGCTCATCATAAGCACTGCGGTGCCGCGCGCAGCCCCACTTCCTCCCCCACCCCCCACAGCAGGTGAAAACGCCCCGCAGAGAAGGGGTTAAAGTGAGGGTGTGCTCTGCTAGCCTGGAACAATGCAGCATTAAATGCAGAGGTGTTTGGTCTCATTAGTGAAAAGAACATGGGGAATATTCTGAAAGTCGTCTTCCCATGAGTTTCATGTGTTTCGTGAAACCTCGACTGCCAAATGTAAGCCTGCACTGTGCTCAGTGTCATGAGTTTCAATTTAAAATGAGTCTTATGTTCAGTTTCGTCATTAGTCGTTCTAAAGCATATATTCCTGTGCATAACTAAGTCAGCGGGAGTTTACGATTGCTTTGAAAGTTTAAGAATTGATTCTAATAAGTTGAAGCATGCTGTACTGTTTTTGCGAAGGGTCGCCCAGCATGGAAATAATGGAAATAGAGACATATATGTTTATGTTTGTCAGTCATAAAATTGCTCCATGTAATGTATTTCCATTTAGTTTTTTTATGGTGTTTCAAGTGCAAAGAGAACATTTACAGTACTTTGGATTTGCCTTTTTAGGTCGAGCAGACCTACCCTCAATGCGTGAGCATTGAAGGTGTCTGCTTCAGACCTATTGTGGCCCATATTTAGGAATGTGGACAGCTATCAGACGCGCGCTTTGACAATGTCAGATTTCACCTCGGGAGCGCGCGTCTGAGCTGCGCTTGCGCGGTGCAAAGCCCTTGCTCTCACAAAGACACAGGCAGCCCCCATCCCTCTGCATGCACGCACGCACACACACACACACAGGCGCGCACATGCACACGCAGGCACACGGCACACATACAGGCACACGGCACACTATCCCCCGCCTCGCATTCTCTCTCAATCACACACAGTCACGCATGCGCACACACATTCCATCGCACACACACGCGCGCACACACTCCCCCCCTCCCTCCCCTCCCTCCTATCACAGGCATACACACAGGCACGCACGGACTTCACATCAGCCCTGGTCCCCACTCACCGACTGCGCTCTTCCGGCGGGGCTCCTCTCGCGCTCCGCTCCTCACGGCGCGGCGCGTCTCCTCTTCTAAATCGGGGCTCCCTCAGGTCAGAGGAGCCCCGCAACAGGCGCCACACTCCTCCTTCTCCCCGGCCCCCTCCTGGGGACCCGGGCTACCCCAGACCGGCAGGGCGCTCCATGCGCCGGCAGCGCGCGGACCTCGGGAGGCGGGACTTCCGGTCGGCCGCGAGCGGATTGGCCGGCCGGCCAAGAGCTTCCGGGTCGCCACGGGCAGCGCGGCTGCACCCTATAATATGAACTTGTTTTTTATTCTCTGGAAGAAGTGGGTTGTGCATGACTTCGCGTTGTGTACAAGTTAAACACTCAGCAGGAAGATATTTCAATCCTTTGTAGTGCAACATTTACATTTCAACGGCAGTTGAGTCTGGTTGCTATTTTTTGTTTTTCGTCTGGTGATGTACACACATTTTAAAGGAGAAAATCATACGAATTCTACTGTTATAAAGAGTAACTTCTACCAATGCATGTTATAGGAAAGAAATAATTTTGGAAACAACTTTGCTTTGACTATTTAAAAATTGCTTCCACTGAAAGACCTTTCCCACGTGTCGTGTCACGTGATCGTTTCTGGGCACTGCGGCCGGTCCCGGGCACTGCTCCTCTCCTAGCAGCCACTCCGTGGGCGCGTCTGGTTTCAAATGCAGCTCTTCATTGGACTTTGGCGCTGTGCTTGCACAAGAGCTGTCTACTCGCAGACGAGAGGCCTCCTGCAGCAGCTGGTGAGCCCCAGGCTTCAAACATCAATCATTTACCTGAAGACGCCCGTATCCTGGGTCTTTTATAAACCCCATTCTACCCCTATGGTCCAGGCAGTGCTTAATTTAAGGATGTTTACCCCCCCCGCCCCATTGATGCCTAAGTGAGGTGCCCCTACACGCCCTCTGCTGCCCTGAAGCCCAGCTCCCCGGTCCACTCACCGACAGTGATCTGTGTGCCAGTCACCCCAAGCCTCGAGTCTAGGCGCTTTCTCGAGCTACATCCGGCTAGATTCCTGCAAAGTCCGTGCGAGGATTGTATGATAGTGCATGTACCGCAGTGAGAGCTGTGCGTCCTTTGCACCCAGGGCATTAAGTGGGACGAAAAAACGAGGGGGGGGGTGGGCTTGTAAGGTAGGTGACGCTCTGAGTGCAGCTCCTGCTATTGTGATCGATGCTGGATGCTACACGGTGTGTCTGAGTCGCAGCGGCCGTCACGGGTCATTCTTAGCGCTCTCTGCCAGGGATGAATGCATCTCACATGCTTTCTGCACTTTAAGTGCTGTTTCAATGCACTCTGCTTGTTAAAATGTCTTCCCTCTTTATTGTGAGTAGGGTGTAGGATCCATAGTTGACTGCGAGGGGCTACTATTCTCCGTAGCACCTCACAGTGTCTCAGTTAGGGCTGCGTGCCAATTTGGTTTCAGTTCGGCTCCAGGGGCCCTCACACTGGACCTTGATGTTTGTGCAAGATTTCCTTCTTCGTTAGCGGCGTCCGAATATTCTCACATTTTCCGATGGCCGATTATGCGATGTATTGACTTGTGTGGACTGCCATTCCTCTTTTATTCAGTGATGTTGTGCCACTAGGTGTGGAACCGGAGAACTACACTGCCAGCTTCTCCTAGTCACCCTCACACCCTCACTCACCCTCACACCCTCACTCACCCTCACACCCCCCTCACAACCCTCACACACCCTCACATCACCCCACCCTCTCACATCCTCGCACCCTCACACCATCACACACTCACCCTCACACCATCAAACCCTCACTCACCCTCACACCATCACACACTCACCCTCACACAATCAAAGCCTCACTCATCCTCACACACCCTCACACCTCCTCGGCCACACACCCTCACTCACCCCCCTTCACCCTCCCTCACTCACCCTCACACACCCCCTCACCCTCACACACCCCCTCACCCTCACACCCCCCTCACCCTCACACACCCCTTCACCCCCACACCCCCACACACCCCTTCACCCTCACACTCACCCTCACACACACACACACACCCTCACCCCCTCTCACCCTCACCCACCCTCACTCACCCTCACTCACCCTCACTCACCCTCACTCACCCTCACTCACACTCACCCTCACCCTCACCCTCACACCCCCTCTCACCCTCAAACACCCTCTCACATCCTCACCCCGCATCACTCATTCGCCACCACAACATCAATCTGTGCAACCATTCAACAACTAGTTTAAATATGTTCTCTCAATGTTTCAAGCTTTATTACAAATGTAACAAAAAGATGTTAATATTTCACTTCTGTTCTAGGAGTTTTGTAACAATAAAAGACACAGAACATAATCTTCACAAGTTATTTACAAAAGTTTAAGCTATTGCCATTATAAATTATAATACCTTTTATTTAAGTATTAATTATGTAAAAAAAAAATTAAAAGCCATTGTTATTTGTAATATCAATACATGTAAGTCACGTAAATACAACACATATTGCATTACAAGTGCTATATGTGTCACATTTGCAAAAATTATAACTATTGGCATTGTAAATGACAAAGCTATTAATTTCGCTATTTTCAAAAACAAAACCTAACTAAAAAAATTGTCATTTACAATTCCAATAGCTCAAACTTTCCTAATGCGAGACCTATTGCATTGCAAATGCTTGTTCCATTGCTCTTCAGATATTTTGTAAAATGAAGTAAGTAAAAACTTTTTTCCTTAGGCAAAGTTTTGAAGCTCATGAAATTCATACGGATGCGTCATTCCAAATGGACTGCATCCATAGTTCATAACCTTAACCCGCGTCAGAATAATTTGTAATTGTTTTAATAGTCTAATAACTAGACAGACAACACAGATGAATTAAGCTCCCCTGCTGAAATCTCCTTGCACCCTGAATCTCTCAGGCCACTATTTTCTTAAAACCAGAAGGAACTACTATATCAACAGCAAGAAGCTAAATAGATTCAAACCCCAACATTCATATAAAGACAAGTCACTACGATTCACCCTGTATAACAGCTAACCTCACACTTGGAAAACATGTTCTCTACTGTCTCCCTGGAAGACAGGAAAATCATTCTTCTGGGGAACTGTAGTCCTAGCACTTATATTCTTGCATCTGGATGGTGACAATATTCTGCTCTTTGCAGAACGCAAAAAACACTTGCAACAACGGTACATCAAGGGACCATGGGGCCATAATTTAATAATTGCAAGCCGGTCTTCTGCTGCCCCCCTGTGCCACCTAAGCTGCAGCCCTCAGATGAGTCGGAGTCTCGGACAGAGACAGATTGACTGGCCCATGCCAGGGTAGCAAGGGGCAAGCAAGGAGTATCAGGTGCTACCCTAGCATAATTCTAATGCTGGTCTCGTACCCTGGCTTGAACATATGAAGCTGTAGAAGGCTTCTGTATGCCACATCTTAGAGAAGAGTGGCCCGCAGTGTGGCTCTCGGTTGGGAGTGCCCTGTCCATGCATGTTCATGTTCATTTAAATGGCCTGACCGATTCAGTAGCCCTGTTCAATATGGCAAGGACTGCCAGCACGTCATCACTGTAATGAGGTGTGATGAGCAGACCTGGAGAGCGCCTCAAGACCGAGCCCAGGAGCATCTGAAGGTATCGGGAGAAGAGTAGGATACTTGGATATGGGCATCCGTGCTCCCAGCTCAATATTGTAGGGCCGGGGTGCATAGCAAGCCACGAATTATAGGATAAGAGAGTCAAGAAACGTGGTCCCAACACATTGCCACTAAAGGAGGTGATGGGGCAGGTGCTGCAGACCCCCAGAGATGACAAGACGAATAGTATTAGTCCCATGCCCTCACTGACTATTTTGTGTAGTGTTGACTTGAGTACTAGTTGGAATGTTCTCTACTTCGCTGCAGTGGGGGCTGCTTTTATTTAGGGCCCCTGGCCTGCTTGCGTTGCGAGAGACAGGCTACTCAGCAACTGCCATATTTAATAAAACTTGTCCATACCACATGTAAAACTTGTCCATACCACATGTTATTGGATATGCATTTTGCGAGCCTACCTTCAGGCTCGAGGGGGCAGTCCTGTGAGCGAGGGCATTGAGTTGAGTGAATAATTCTTAAATGGAGAGTCCAGTGATTCTGATGGATACATCTGCCTTTGGATTCCTCATCTTATGAATATCCCCTGCGCCAGCATTCCGCAGAAATTTTCCCTAGCTCTCCGCGCCGACGAGGTCGTCACAAGGACATGGCTCCGCATGACGTCACCGGAGCCATAAGAGGACCACGTCGGCGTGATGACGTTAATTCCCTTTTTTCTGCGCTGTCGACGCTAACGCTTTTTTCTGGGACTCTCCATACTTTGTTTGGATACTTTGTAATTTTGATTGTATCTCTTTCTCTTTTGTCATGTCTGCTCCGAGGAAGTCTGGTTTTTAGCCCTGCAGGGAGTGCGGTAAACAAATGTCTATTACTGACCCGCATGAAGATTGCCTTTGGTGTTTATCTTCAGATCACGACGTCGAGGGATGTTCTTCGTGCTTAAAGATGAAACTTAAGAAGTTGAAGGAGCGAGAAGCCAAACGTTACATGGCCAAGGCAAGGGAAAAAAAAAGGGGTCAAAAAAGGTCAAAGTCCAGGTCTTCGACATTGCACAACTACAAGAGGAAGCATCAGAAGAAGAGACATGCTTCTTGGTGCCGATCCTAGAAGTCTGTGGTGTCGAGGTCACCTTCTCCTGCTCGACATCGAGAAAAGGACTTGATTTCTCCTTCAGTGTCTCCTCAGGTGACTACGGCTCGATCTCTTTCCTATAAGGGGACTCCAGAGCAAGGGACGACGCCAAGATTCTCACCGACTCTAGAGGGTGTGTCGCATTCAGCTGATGAGGTTCCTTCGGCTCTGGCTGTTCCACTTGTGGCTCATGCAGCTCCGATTCCAGAGGTACCTCGTTCGGATGTCGAACCGGCTTCAAACCCTCAGTTTCTGATGCCAGGTTCGGATCCGTCGCATTTTCTGAATGCAATGTATGGCGTGTTTGCCAGGGCCTCGTACCCCTCTGGAGCACCTTTGGGTCCCATGGGTCCTTTGGCATATAATTTGGGTGTGCCTCACCGGTATCCTATGGCCCGGTTTATGCCAGCGACACCGTCCTGGCTCTTCCTGGCTCCGAGGATGCAGATGCCGTATGGTCAGTCCCAGGCTCCATCCCGTGAAGCCTCTCGAATTCGATCGGTGCCGGCTATGGAAGTGGATCCACCTTCGACCCCGCTCCCGGAGCTGCCGACGCTGCAACCGAAGATGCGCTCGAGGAGAGAGGCGTAGAGATTATTGGAAGAGGAGCAGTACCAGGCAGAAGAGAGGGAGGAAGGATAGGTGTATGACACAGAAGATGTGTTTGAAGACTTGTGTGAGGCAAGTGGGCTTGACACTTCTCCGGAGTGGGACTTTACTTCTCATAAAGCTTCTCCCTCTAAGGGTGTTGCTCCTTATCATATGGTTATTAGGAAGGCTCCAGAACTTTTGGATGTGCAGCTTCCTTTGGCAGAGTATAAGCCTAATCTTCTTACTGAGGTGCTGTATTCCCCATCTTCGGTGGTTGAACCACTTTTGCCATTCAATGATGCTCTGACGGAACCAATCTTTGATGTGTGGCGCAACCCTCTTTCGGCTCCTGCTGTTTCTTGGTCAATCAAGGTATAGACCTGCTTCTGGAGATTGAGTTTTCCTTTCTTCTCACCCCTCTCCTGAAAGTCTGGTGGTGCAGGCTTCTTTTTCGAAGCAATCTACAGGGGCATTTTTGCAGGCTCCCGCAGACAGGGATTCTAAAAAGTTGGAGCAATCTGCGAAAAAGGCCTTTTCGTCTGCTAGTATGGCACTAAAGTCTACCAACGCCACTTGTCTCTTGGGCAGGTATATTCATACCCTAATGGACTCTGCAAAGCAGCTTCTTCCAAAGTTGTATGAAGAGGACAGGGGGAATCTGAGTGAAGTGTTGGCGGACTCTTAGGCTGCGGCTCGCCAAGTCATCTAGTTTGGCTTGGACACGGCAGATTCTGTTGCCAGAGTAATGGGCTCTTCCATTGCGACAAGAAGACATGCATTTTTAAGGTCTTCTGGGTGCTCTCCTGACTTGCAGGCTGCTCTCATTGATTTGCCATTTGATGGTTCAATCAATCAATCAATCAATCAATCAATCAACAGAATTTCTATAGCGCGCTACTCACCCGTTAGGGTCTCAAGGCGCTGAGGGGTGGGTGTGGGGGGGGGGGGGTGGGGGGGGGGTCGCTACTGCTCGAACAGCCAGGTCTTGAGTTGTTTCCTGAAGGAGAGATGGTCCAGGGTCAGCCGTAGGTGAGTGGGGAGGGAGTTTCATGTCTTAGCTGCCATGTAGGAGAAGGATCTTCTGACTGTGGATTTGCTGATTCGTGGGACGGAGGCGAGGGCGAGGCTGGCGGGTGGGTGTGTAGAATGTGAGGCGGCTGTTGAGGTACTTCGGGCCCGTGTCGTGGAGAGCCTTGTGTGCGTGGGTGAGGAGTCTGAACATGACCCTCTTGTTGACGGGGAGCCAGTGCAGGTCTTTCAGGTGGGCAGAGATGTGGCTGTGGCGAGGGATGTCCAGGATGAGTCGTGCTGAGGCGTTCTGAATGTGCTGGAGTCTTTTCTGGAGTTTGGCTGTGGTTCCAGCGTAGAGGGTGTTCCCGTAGTCCAGACGGCTGTTGACGAGGGCCTGGGTGACCGTCTTCCTGGTTTCAGTGGGGATCCATCGGAAGATCTTTCAGAGCATGCGCAGGGTGTTGAAGCAGGATGACGAGACGGCGTTGACTTGCTTGGTCATCGTGAGGGAGGAGTCCAGGATGAAGCCCAGGTTGGGTGCGTGGTCCGTTAGCTTGGGTGCGGTGCCCAGGGCAGGGGGCCACCAGGAGTCGTCCCAGGCGGAGGGAGATGGTCCGAGGATGAGGACTTCCATCTTGTCTGAGTTCAGTTTTAGACGGCTGGTCTTCATCCATTCCGCGACGTCTTTCATTCCTTCCTGGAGGTTGGCTTTGGCGGTGGCGGGGTCATTGGTGAGGGAGAGGATCAGCTGGGTGTCGTCGCCGTAAGAGATGATGTTGAGGTTGTTTTGGTGTGCGATGGCTGCGAGAGGGCTCATTTAGACGTTGAAATGGGTGGGGCTGAGTAAGGATCCTTGCGGAACGCCGCAGATGACTTCGGTGGCCGCGGATCGGAACGGGGGGAGGCGACTCTCTGGGTTCTGCCGTCAAGGAACGAGATGATCCACTCCAGGGCCGCTCCTTGGATTCCGGTGTTCCTGAGGCGCTGTATCAGGGTGCGGTGGCATACGGTGTCGAAGGCTGCTGAGAGGTCCAGAAGGATGAGGGCAGCAGTTTTCCCGTTGTCGAGCAGGGACCTGATTTCGTCGGTGGCTGCGATGAGGGTGGTCTCGGTGCTGTGGTTTGATCGGAACCCAGACTGTGAGGGGTCGAGGGATCCGTTGGTCTCGAGGAAGGCGGAGAGTTGTTTGTTGACGGTCTTCTCGATAACTTTGGCTGGAAAATGGAGGAGCGAGATGGGGCGGAAGTTCTTCAGGTTCGTGGGGTCCGCGGTGGGTTTCTTCAGGAGGGCTCTCAACTCTGCATGGTTCCAACTCTCCGGGAAGGTGGAGGATGCAAAGGAGCTGTTGATGATGTTCCGGAGTTGGAGTGCGATGATGGAGTCAGCTTTGTTGAAGATATGGTGTTGGCAGGGGCCGGTAGGGGAGCCGGAGTGGATGGTGTTCATCAGGCGGGTGGTGTCTTCGGTGCTGACCGGGGTCCAGGTGCAGAGGGTGGTGGAGGGGGGCGCTGGTTGGGTCCATGGTCAGCGCGCCGAAGCTGTTGTGTATGTCAGCGATCTTGCGGTGGAAGAACGAGGAGAGTGAGTCGCAGAGGTCTTGCGAGGGTGTGATGTCGTTGTTGCGAGCGCTGGGGTTGGAGAGCTCTTTAACGATGCTGAAGAGTTCCTTGGTATTGTGGGTGTTGTTGTCCAGTCATTCTTTGAATGTTGTCTTCTTGGTGGTGCGGATCAGCTGGAGGTGTTTGCGCATGGCGTTCTTGAGGGCGGTCATGTGTTCTGCTGACTGGTCATGGAGCCAGGCTTTCTCGAGGGTGCGGCAGGTTTTCTTGGAGTTTTTGAGGTCATTGGTAAACCACGATTCTTTCCTGCTGCCGGGTCTGCTGGGAGGATTCATCAGTGGTGCGAGTTCATCGGCGCAGTTGGTGAGCCACTGTGTGAGGTTGCGGGCTGCTTCGTTGGAGTCTGTTGTGTTGGTGGGCGGGTTCTGGCTGAGGGCGGTGGTGAGCTGGTCGGCGGTGATCTTGCTCCAGCTTCTGCGGGGAACCTGTTGTGGGTGGTGGTGGGTTGTGGTTCTCCTAAAGTTGAAGTGGACGCAGCTGTGGTCTGTCTAGTGTAGTCCGGTTGAGTGGCTGAAGGAGATGTGCTTGCTGGAGGAGAAGATGGGGTCGAGCGTGTGGCCAGCGTAGTGGGTGGGGGTGTTCACCAGTTGCTTGAGTCAGAGGTTGGCGAGGTTATCCAGCAGGGCGGCGGTGTTGCAGTCCTTGTTGTTCTCCAGGTGGAAGTTGAGGTCCCCTAGGAGGATGTATTCTGTGGAGGTGAGGGCGTGCGGACTGACGAAGTCTACGATGGCTTCGCTGAATTGTGTGCGTGGTCCCGGGGGTCTGTAGATGAGGGTGCCTCTGAGGGTGGTCTTGGGATCGGTGTGTATCTGGAAGTGAAGGTGCTCGGCGGCGGTGAGGGTGTCGTCGGAGTTGGTTGTGGTGCGGATGGTGTTTCTGTGGACGATGGCGATGCCTCCTCCGGTTTGATTGACGCGGTCCCTCCGGGTGATCTTGTAGCCCTTCCGGGATGGCTAGGGCGATTTCGGGGCTGAGGAGGCGTTCATCCATGTTTCTGTGAGGAAGGCGACGTCTGGTGATGTTGTGTCAAGGAGGTTCCAGAGTTCGACGGCGTGCCTGTGGACGGAGCGGGTGTTGAGCAGGATGCACTTGAGGTGGTTGTTGCTGGAGCTCAGCTTGGCGGGTACGGTGCAGGTTCGGAGGCAGGTGAATTGGCAGGCTTGGCTGGTGAAGGGTCCGTGGGTGCGTTTCGGGGTGGCTCGGTAGTAGGCGGGGTTCCGGCTGGCGTTGAGTGTGTGGAGGGTGGTGGCGTCGTAAGTTCGTCGGGTGCGTTGGCATCGTTGAGGGCTAGGGGTCCTATCGCTGGGCGCGGTCCAGGCGCGGATGGGTGCAGACGTGCGCAGACGGGCTTGCCTTTGGCGCACAATCGGCACGCCAGCTGCGCGCGCCCGCTGCGCGGACGCTTCGTGGTCTCCATAAGGAGGCGGTGGGCGGCTCAGCGGCGGCTGGGTCGTCCAAGGCAGCAGCGGCGGCGGGATCAGCTGGGCGAGGAGGCAGGCTGGGAGACAGCAGCGCGTGGGGGTGACCTAGCCTAGAGGCAGGGTCAACGGTCGCTCAAAGCTTTTTGGTGAAAAGGCAGACTCCGCCCGGCAAAGATTTAAAGACAGTAAGGCTACTGCAAGGTCTTTGGGTCTGCAGACTCAGGCAAGAGGCTATGGATATGAACATTACCGTCGTTTTGGGAAGACTTCCTTTTGTGGGTCCAGACAGCCTCAGCAACAGCAACAACAGCAGAACCCCTTGTATAGGAGCTACACGGGTAAAGGCAGAGGTCGCCTTTGTGGACCCGGACAGCAACCCTCTTTCTCCTCCTCCTGTACCTCCCCAACCCCTCCTGGTAATGCAGGAAAGCATCCCCAGATCCACCATCCTGGATCATGTGGGTCCCGTAGGGAGGTCGGCTTATCCATTTTCTATAAGATTGGAAATTAAGAAGTTCAGATGTTTATAAGTAGATAGGGACGGGTTTTAGTATTCAGGAAGCCATGGCGCACAAGCAGTATTTACGTAATGTATGTGTTGTGTGGCTTAAAGGAATGGTGCAGCAGGAAGGGGTCACCCTCACAAACCCCTTAATCTGTATAGGAAACTACACAATTAGTGATTAATATGGAACCTGCGCACACATATATAGTCATTGATCCAATTATCAAATTTTTTTGGAGAAGCAGTAAATACAGTCCAGGCGGTGGAATCTTTGTTCATTATCTTGTCTGTTTTTTAATCATGTGGATGACATAATTGTACAAACAGCTAGCCGACACGTGTTTCGTTGTGGAAAACAGTGTTCAACAACTCTTCAGGGCTCTATTGCTGGATCCAGAACTTTGATGGGCCTTCCTCCGGCGGGGTAACCAAAAGACTTCTAGCGTTGAACGTATTGAAGGTAAGGATACAAGCTATAAGTGAGTAGCTTAAAGTATGGATGCAGAGTAATCCAAAACGGGTATGGTAATGTTCAGGATCGGTAAATTTCAACTGTGCAAATGCGGCAGAAAAAAACGGTATAGTCCCGGTGTGGCACGGGTGCGTGCCCTCCTGAAAAGCCTGCCTTTTGTCAATATGCTGCTTTCCCCTCGGCGTCTGGTTCACAGTCTTGTGTGCCTTCAGACGTTTGGGGTTTCCATCTTGTAGAAAATGGGTATGCCCTTCCCTTCAGGGAATTCCCTCCTCTTTACCCTCCTTGTCAGGGGTTTTGCACAGAGGATCATTTGCTTCTTATTCAGAAGGAGGTTCTTACCCTGTTACAAAAAGGTGTGATAGAGGTGGTTACAGAGCAAGAAATGGGTCAGGGTTGCAACTCCCGATATTTCCTGATCCCCAAGAAGGATGGCAGATTACGTCCTATCCTGGACCTCAGAATCTTTAATCTGTTTCTCAAACAGGACAGGTTCAAGATGCTCAGCCTAGTGCAGGTTCTTGAAGCACTGCAACTAGAGAACTGGATGGTGTTCATCGACTTGCAGGATGCGTATTTCCACATCCCTATCCTGAAGTCGCCCAAGTAGTATCTCCGTTTTACGGTTGGATTGCAACACTACCAGTTTGCGGTTCTTCTGTTTGGTCTTACTACAGCACCTCGAGTCTTCGCCAAGGTGATGGCAGTGGAGGCCGCCCATTTCAAGAGGTCGGGGATTCCAGTTTTCTCCTACCTGGACGACTGGCTATTGAAGGTAGAGTCTCCAGAGATGGTGCGTCGTCATCTGCAGGTTACAACCCAGCTGTTGTACAAATTGGCTTTTTCGATAACTGTTCCCAAGTCTCACCTGGTGCCCTCTCAGCGCAATCTGTTCATAGGGGCGGTTCTGGATACCATTGTGTCTCGAGCTTTCCCGCCTCCACAAAGGATTTTCGATATTCAGGAAATGATTCCCCTATTTTACAATGGAGCGGTCGCTCCAGTTCTGAAGGTCCTTCGCCTGCTCGGTCTGTTCGCTTCCTGCATTCTGTTGGTCAACCATGCACGCTGGCCAATGAGGGCGCTCCACTGGTGTCTTCGCAGGCAGTGGTATCAGCACAACGGAGATCTCAGGGAGTCAGGATCTCCAGAGAAGCTACAGTGGATCTGTCTTGGTGGAGCGTGGAGGGCAATCTGTCTCAAGGAAAGCCCTTCCACCTTCCTCCATCGGTGGCCACAGTGATAACAGATGCCTCTACCCTAGGGTGGGGTGCTCATCGGGGGGGATCTGGAGATCAAGGGTCTTTGGACTGCAGAGGAGAGATTGTTTCATATTAATCTTCTGGAATTGCGGGTGATACGCTCGGCGCTCAAGGTCTTTCTCCCTTCCCTTCGCGGTCAGTCGGTTCAAGTCCTGATGGACAGCACTGCCGCAATGTGGTATTTCAACAAGCTGGGAGCAGTAGGGTCGTACCGTCTCTGCAGAAAGGCGTTGCGGTAAGCATGGGCGAATTTTGCGAATCTCGCGTTCGCGAATTTTGCGGATTTGCGAACTCGCAATCCGCAAAATCCGCGAATTCTTGCGAATTTGCGGATTTATTTTTTTTTGTGTTCGCAAGGATTTCTGCCAGTTCGCGAGGGTTTCGTACCAGTTCGCAATTGCGAACTTACATTTCGTCGCGCAACGGTCGCGAATTATGTTGTTTCTACGTCTGGTTCATCATCACAGGTTCCCAGCACCCTCTGTTTCACCACTGCAACCCTCTGTTACATCAATGCCACCCTCTGGTTCATCATTACTGTAGATTATGGGGGGGAAAAGCAAGCACACCAGCCCTGCTTCAACTGAGATGAATTAATTTGGGGTTAGTTTATTAATGTGTCACTGTTTTAAAATTCCAGTCTGGCACCTGCTTCCTTATCTGTAATTTTGCTTTCTGTTGCAGTGCATTTTTTTTCCCCAGGACCTTCTTTGTGGCCTACTTGTAGCTATTGTATGAGCCTGCTGTGAGGGTCAGAGCAGGGTCATACAATTGTTGCAACTAGCAACTGAATTCTGGAGGGGCCCCAGTCAGGAAGCACTACCGGGAATTGTTACTAATGATGAGTTTGAACTCTTGCCCCTGCCGAGTGCTTTCAGTTTTGAAAAACTTGTTTTTCTGCAATTTCGCGGGGTTCGCGGGGTGCGAACACGCGCGAGATCGGATTCGGAAGCCGCAAATTCGTGCGAATATGCAATTTGTTTTTTTTGCGGCGTGTTAGTTGGCAAGGTTTTGTGCGTTTTTGCGAGCCGCTCGTAGCGCAAGACGCGAAGTTACCCTCGCGGTCGTTCAAGGGCGCAGCCATCTTGTTTGCCTGACGTATTTCCGTTTCCGGGCGCGAAGTGTAATCTCGCAAAGTCCGCGGCTTGTCAGTACAGTCTCGCGCGTGTTCGCAAGGAAAATCTCGCGCGAACTTACCCGCGCGGTCGTGAACGGGCGCGGCCATCTTGTTTCTCATTCATTGCTATGGTTCTGGGCATGGTCTTTGTATCCTCTGTCAATCTCTGCCATCCTTTGCTTGTTTGAAGTTTTTTTTATCTATTTTACTTATTATCTATCCCTCTATTTTTCTAGCCCTATATTTTTGTGTTTACTGCTACTTTTGGTTAATTTTAAACTACTTTTGTAAACTCTTTTCTTTTCTTCTCTTCCCTATTCTATTTTCTTTATTCCTTTCCGCCCAGACCATGGTGAAGGGAGCCGGGAAGCATCCCGAGAAGGGGAAGGGTCCCGCACCCCGTGTCCGGCTCCCGTGTGGGCGTTTGAGGGGGGAGCTAGTGATGCCACGGGAGATCTTTACCCCGGAGGAGGTGGCCCAACTCATTTTTTATGTTCAGCGCCGCCTCCCCAGGACCATCATGGGAGGCGGCAAGATCAGTGCCGGGTACGGGGCCCGGGAGCGCCGGAAGCAGTGGGAGAAGGTGTGCCAGGCCATTTACCACCACTCTCGGGTCTGGCGCACCTACAACCAGGCCACCCACCGCTGGACGGATGTCCTGACCCGTGAGCGAGATCTGCTCGACCTCCTTGGCCTTGAGATCCCCGGGCTTGGTGAGTAGTAGTAGCTATGTCTTTACTACTATGTTTTCTCCTGCTGTGTTATTATATTGCAAATTTTTGTTTTTTACCAAGAGCAATAATGCTGCTCATTACATTGTAGGTACATTTTATTTCAAAATCTTCTGTGCATTTCAGGTACACTGCTCTCCTTCTTCTCAGTAGTGTTGCTACTATGCTTATTTGTTTTAGATTTTGTGTTCATTTCATTGGCCTGTGAAATTATGTATGAGTGTAGTTGAAAGAACTGCGTAATGCTACACACTAAGGTTCAGATTTTTAATTACCGGCGCATCCCTGCAAAGTTGCAGGGATGCGCCAGTAATTGTGCGTCACGCCACCATCACCCATGGTGCGCCGTATTTACAATGCGGCGCGCCATGGGCCCAAAACGTCACCAAAGCGTTACGCATCTGTGCCGTAAAGGCGGCGCATTGCTGGAGTTGCGTCGCAACGATGGTGCAGCTCCATCAATTCTCTGGGGTGCCCTATCTCCCCAATGCTGCGTCAAGCCGTACGTCTGCTTAAAGCAGGCGCAGGGTTTGAGTCATGCATCATAGTCCTCAAAGTGACGCATTGAAATCTTGTAGATTTCCCTCAGCCACTTTTAGGATGCGTTCCTGCGCAGGAACGCCCTCCCTTGCGCCGGAACACCCCTATTGGCGCAGGGCTTTACAACGTGATGCATCTCCCAGATGCGTCACGTTGTTAATATACGCCGCACCATTGCGCCTCTTTTGTGCTGTCGCTGCGTCACAAAAGTCACGCAACAATGGAGCAAAAGAGCCGCAAGGGCCTTATAAATCAGCCCCTACAGACTCAAGTCCAGTCCTTCCTTTGTACACATGGCGATAAGAAGAAATAGTGGTGGTGGATTAATAGTTTGAGTATTTTAATGACTGGTGAATGTAGTAGGAAACTTTAGTGTTGTCGCTGATCTTCAATCACGATGGACTTTGGCTGTCACTTTGCGTGCTGCGGACTGCTGCCTGCCAATCCTAGGCAAACCTTTTTAGTACTTTGTTTAGTGAGTTACATAGGGTAGTTTCCAATTCGACGGTCCGCAAATCAAGCAATACTAAAGTAATGACGTAGTCGACCACATGAGATTGGTCAATAATATATCCCGTGGAGTCGTTCCCTATTTGCTATTTCGCAAAAATATTTTGTTACTTTGTTAGTTCTTTTTTAAATGTTTGATTTGGTTGAGAAATATCATCCATGTTTTCTGTTTTTCTTTCTTTCATGTTGTACATCAGCTTCCCCCAGGGGCAAGAGGAGGACACAGGAGGAGGAGGAGGAGGGTGCTGTTGTCGATGCAGGCCAGGACCGGGCAGTCGAGGGCTCCTTTGCTGGCCCCAGTAAGTTTTAATTTTAATATAGAGTACTTATTTTTTCCTAGCGTTCCTCATTCGATTTTTTCTAAATCGTCTTTGATCTTCTTGTAGACAGGATCTAAATTCTTATCCTGCCTCGACTATGACTCCGTGTGGTATTACTAGATTATTCTTATTAGTCTGTCTGTGTAGCTAACTAAGATTGCACATTTGGCATTTCCATTGGACTCCCATTCTAGTCAGCAATAGCTCTATGCACTGAGTGTAGTCCTCTGGGATTGTCCATAATGTCTTTTCAAGTATTCTAAATGTTTATGCTTTGACCATTGCCAACAATAAAAAGGTGAATGACCACCACCAAGAAATAATAAGATACTACTTTACTTTTGGTTTGGATAGGAGGACAATCCATTCTACTACTGTTGCAGGGACAAATCTGCACAAACAGAACTATGGACACTAAATAATGCATCGCTTAGCTTATCAATTATAATAGGTGCTGTAACTGTTAGACTTTCCACATACCTCAGTGATAACAGACTTTGTAGTTGAACCCCCAATCTCCTTACTGACTAGATAGTGTGGCAGAGTCATTTAGCTCCCAAAGTCACCGATGGCAGAGGCACGGACTCATGCTTGCAAAAATTCGAAAACCTTTAGCTCATCCACTCTAGTCTGGAGGACCAAAAACCACAGAGTCTATTTAAGTTTAAAAGCTTTATTAAAAGTAAACACATTTATTAAATTCAAGTTTGTCATAAAAGTGAACGTGTAACTGAAAATGGAAAAGTGCTTAGTGCTGACGATTAATTGGACACATTTCTTGTGGTCGAGCCGAGCTCTCACCTGGGTTGAACTTGATCCTGCTCGTGTTCTTAGAAGTCAAGGTTCTGTCTGTTAGGAGAAAAAGTGGTGCGTGTTAAAAAGTAAAAAGCAAACATTCATCAGTTGTGCCAAAAAGTGCAGCAAGACAACAGCCTTCCCTGGAAAAAGGGACATTTTTACTCTAGAGTACACAGTCAAAAATTATTAAATTGTACACTTTTTTTCACATTTCTTTCTTCCTCCTAGACCAAATATTATATAGTAGTGAGTGGTGTATTCTAACATTATTAAATGTACTTTGTAGGTGGAACATCTGGAGACGGGGCCAGCGCGGAGGTGGTGGTGGCATTGGACGAGGAGGACAACTCTGGGGAGGAGGCGGTGCAAGTGCCGGAAAAGGACATGCCTGTGAGGGTTCACACGGTGGTGGCGGGCAGAGGTAAGCTATACATTCCTTAGTCATTGAGATTGAAGACTGCAGAGTGTGCTTTCTGCACGGGTGTATTATAAAAAAAGCAGGTAGTAGCCTCCTCTAAATGTACTTCGACTTAGCTGTGAAGTTTTTGGCGAGAAGAATCCCAATCAGATCTGAGGTGAACTTGATGGATGGGATGAACGAAAAGCGAAAGAAGGGTGTAAGTAAGTGTGGAAGCACGAGAAATGTAATGATACTGGCAAAGAAGAATGATATGTGTTTGCTTGGTCCCCGAGGTGGCTGGGAAGGTAAGAAAATGGTATGGTGCATGGCTGGGTGAATGATGAAGCAAGGATGGGTGGAAGGAGAACAGCCTGGGTGGGTGAGACAGAAACTGTATGTGCGCAATATACTTTGAATGGATGGATGCCTGGATCATTCATGGTACTATCTGACTCTTAGATAGCATATGTGAATCTAGAGAGAGTAGACGGTCACTGGATGAACTAAGTGTTACTTTGAAGAGCATGTAACACCGCACCCGCACGTCCGTTCCAGTGTAGGAAAGGCAAGGAAAAGAAGTTGTAACGTTGTCCAAAGACTACCATGAATAGTAGCAGTAGTTTGTATTGCAACTGCAAGCACAGCATATATCCAGTTATTACGGTGGACACTCCCTACCTCCCTTAATAACTTTAGTTTAGTAGTAGTACGTCATTCATGTGTGGGGGTATCACTGTTCACTCAATAATAAGCAAAGCACCTAAAGTCATCCCATATGTCATCAAATACATCCCATGTGAAGTGATAGATAATCAGATAATTTAGCTTCTTCATTTTCCTTTTCTAATACTCATTTGCACTGTAGGGTGAAAGCTAAATTAATTAAGCAGTAGCCCTTTTAACAGAGTATTCTCAGTGCCACCCGTAATAGAAAAGTAAGAGCTTCACCACCTGCATGTACTGGACCGGTACAGTAACGCAAGTCTGTCTCACTCACCATGGTGTGCGTCTGTTTTTCTCGGGTGCAAGTTCACTGCGCTGGCATTATGCCGGCTTGCATAAGATAACGTACCAATTTTCCTAAACAAGAGAGAAGAAGAAGAATAAGAGTGGTGTACTGTCATAGTCGACTGTAATAGAAGTCCATAGTGCTCGTAGAATTTGTTCCTTAAACTCCCACTAATGTTAGAGCAAGGATGAAGAAGTCGGAGGTTACATAGATACTGTCCTCAATAGTTATGCACTGTGCTTTCAATTTGCTACTTGTACTGTGACAACTTTCTGCTCAATCATTTTGTGTTAATCTTAAGGAGCATTGGTTACAGACTATGTCTTTCTTTTTTCATGTAGTTGCTCCTTCCAAATCCAAGACACCATCAAGGAGGAAGGAGCTGGCTCGAATGGCCCGGCAACGGAGGCTGGATGCCACTGTTGCTGAATATCGGCGGCTGGTGGCCCTGGAGGAGGAGGAGACGCAGTCTGGTACAACAACAACGTCCACTGGGACAGCTGCATCCTCCTCCGTGCGGGCTGCCAGCCAGCGCAGTGCTCCAGCGGTACGGAGCCGGGCTACCAAAGCCAAACGCCACCGCCCAGCAGCAAAGAAAGCAGCTGCCCCTCACAGGATTTGCAAGGCACACCGGCACCGCTTATCCCTCAGACTGTCCTACCTGGAGCAGGAGGTCCATAATTATAAGAACGTGGTGGAGGGCCTCCGCTTCGAACTTGCCACCCTCCGCAAGGAGCATGATGCCCTGGCTGCTAATTCCAACAGCACCCTGCCATAGTGTCCCTTGCCCCTTTTTTAGAGACTTTTGGGGGGTGGGAATTGGGAGTTGTGATTTTTCGGGACTTTTGAAGGACAATCGTTGGGGTTAGGGAGGGTCTTGCGGGAGATTCTTTTGTTAGGGCTATAAAAATATACTTTTTGAAACTTTATCTGACCATACCTGTTTTTTACTGCTTTTGAGTCTGGTGGGTGGGGGTTTAACATAACAGTAAGTTTGTTTTCCTGAATAGTCCTAGGACTTTAGTAGTACTACCGTCAATCAAATCTCTCGTCTCTCCTAATACTCCATTATACTACCTCCAACCAAATGCCTATCTTACCTGTAATTTCTGTTTGCAAGTAGGGCTAGGCCCAGGGCTGGCTCCACGGGAAACAGCAAATAAGGTTTGCAATCCTGGGCGGATAAAATTTCCTCATAGCGGTGGTACTAGTGGTGTGACACAGTGGCAGTTGCTTGCCTATGAAAAAAAAGAAAATGAAATCTGGTTTGTCCTCCTGAGCAATACAAAGGTACAATACAGAATATAGCAGGTGACAGAAGTACACTAGAACAGTGCCACGTTGTAGCCTAACAAATGTTAAAGTATAACTAATTCAGTTGAAGTTCTTTGACATTAGCCATGGGTCTTTGTCAAGCAGAGTAAGAATATATCCTCGGATTTCTTCACCAGCCTGTTGCTATCACCTTATCCTCCCCAGCAAGTGTGTGGATTTATTGCTGTAATTTAGTCACACATCAATCAAAACCACACAGCCCGGGGGAAGAGGGTTAGGGTTTGAAAAATGGATGGGTACGGGGGTTTTTGGGAAAGGTTTTGGGAGACAAGAAAAAGTAGCACAGCATGGACGAACAATTGTGAACATAAACAAATCTTTGGGTACAAACCTATCCATCAATCTTTGAAAGTGCATACACTACTGCATGCATGTCAGTTAAAAGTAAGTAGTACTTTCGACAACTGTGGAAGAAAGAATGCGACAGTACAGGGCGTGGGTGGAAATATTGATAACTATATTCAACATAAGGTCTCTGTAGCCAGATACCTGAGAGCCTTGCTGGTCACTATAAATCCATTCACAACAACACTCAATGGGGTTGGTCTGGAAGGTATAGTAGATAGAAAAGGAGAAATTGCTTTTTTTCTAGGTGTCCCCTCACTCACCAGGGTTGCCCCTTGGTGACATGCTTCATCATTGGGGCCATCCCAGTCCTCTACGGCCTGGGGCGTGCTGCGACTTGCGAATTACGTAGGAGCACTTACAAATGACTATGTGTGGTGCAGATGTGATAGTGGAGTGGACTAAGTGATGTGTTAAGGGATCAATTTAGAAGCAGAGAGAGATCCAAGAAATGCAGTCACAGTCAGAGAAAAAGGCAAGGGATACTGTATCTATGTGGTTGTAGTGGTCCTGTTGGAAGTGGTAAGTAAGTTGCCTGCAGAAAAAAAATCCTCCTTTTAGCGGCACTCCTCCATTGCAGCCGACGCTTCGTCCATCGATGTTGGTCACCAGAAGACACCCTGTAAAAAAAAGCACAGCATAGACAAACAATGGAACATAAACAATTCTTTGGGTACAAACCTATCCATCAATCTTTGAAAGTGCATGCACTACTGCATGCATGTCAGTGAAAAGTAAGTAGTACATTCGACAACTGTGGAAGAAAGAATGCGACAGTACAGGGCCTGTGTGGAATTATTGATAACGATATTCAACATAAGGTCTCTGTACTTAGCCAGATACCCGAGAGCCTTGCTGGTCACTATAAATCCATTCACAACAACACTCAGTGGGGTTGGTCTGGAAGGTATAGTAGATAGAAAAGGAGAAATTGCTTGTTTTCTAGGTGTCCCCTCACTCACCAGGGTTGCCCCTTGGTGACATGCTTCATCATTGGGGCCATCCCAGTCCTCTACGGCCTGGGGCGTGCTGCGACTTGCGAATTACGTAGGAGCACTTACAAATGACTATGTGTGGTGCAGATGTGATAGTGGAGTGGACTAAGTGATGTGTTAAGGGATCAATTTAGAAGCAGAGAGAGATCCAAGAAATGCAGTCACAGTCAGAGAAAAAGGCAAGAGATACTGTATCTATGTGGTTGTAGTGGTCCTGTTGGAAGTGGTAAGTCAGTTGCCTGCAGAAAAAAAATCCTCCTATTAGCGGCACTCCTCCATTGCAGCCGACGCTTCGTCCATCGATGTTGGTCACCAGAAGACACCCTGTAAAAAAAAGCACAGCATAGACAAACAATTGAACATAAACAAATCTTTGGGTACAAACCTATCCATCAATCTTTGAAAGTGCATGCACTACTGCATGCATGTCAGTGAAAAGTAAGTAGTACATTCAACAACTGTGGAAGAAAGAATGCGACAGTACAGGGCCTGTTTGGAATTATTGATAACGATATTCAGCATAAGGTCTCTGTAGCCAGATACCCGAGAGCCTTGCTGGTCACTATAAATCCATTCACAACAACACTCAGTGGGGTTGGTCTGGAAGGTATAGTAGATAGAAAAGGAGAAATTGCTTTTTTTCTAGGTGTCCCCTCACTCACCAGGGTTGCCCCTTGGTGACATGCTTCATCATTGGGGCCATCCCAGTCCTCTACGGCCTGGGGCGTGCTTCGACTTGCGAATTACGTAGGAGCACTTACAAATGACTATGTGTGGTGCAGATGTGATAGTGGAGTGGACTAAGTGATGTGTTAAGGGATCAATTTAGAAGCAGAGAGAGATCCAAGAAATGCAGTCGCAGTCAGAGAAAAAGGCAAGGGATACTGTATCTATGTGGTTGTAGTTGTCCTGTTGGAAGTGGTAAGTAAGTTGCCTGCAGAAAAAAAATCCTCTTATTAGCGGCACTCCTCCATTGCAGCCGACGCTTCGTCCATCGATGTTGGTCACCAGAAGACACCCTGTCCACTGCCTGCCTGATGCTGAATTGTGGCTCGCTACTGTGAAGCCTGACTCCATCCTTTTTTCCCCATTACAGAGACTGAAACCCGGCCTGTAATTATTCAACGAAAAACAGGAAGTGATATAATATTACAACACCACTGATAAATAAATATAAGGTATGTAGGCTGTGGAGTGCAAAAAGTCACAATTTGATTTTCCTAGTAGACAGTACAATATTTTTGAAAGTGCGTACTCTGAGTCACCTTTTGAAGGATAAATAAGTATGGGCAAATTAATGTAGCGGATCTTGCCCCTCAAGCTAGGTGTACTGTAAACTGTGTTTTAGAACAAAATTAGATCTTCCTAGCAGTGCTCCCACCCAGACCCTTACTAAAGCCAGTCGCAAAAATGTAGAAGACCCCCAATCAAATCTCAAAAAACGAGGCCTAGCAGAAAACTGGTGACAAAACTTACTTTGAAAGTAAAAGTAGGCCGAAGTACCCCCTTCCTAATTACCCATTACCCACCGTGGATTGCATTGAAACCACTTGCAAGCAACCAAGCAAAAGTAGCCATAGCCAGCATCGCTCCAAGACTCGAAATCCCCCCCACTCAAACACATGCAATAGAAATACTGCTAACCCTAACGAACCCTAAGTTAAGAATAGTGGCAAAGGCTTTCTTTAACTATGCCAAATCCCCCCTTTCCCACCTTGGATTTTCTTCAAATGACTTGCAACCAAAATTACACATTCTCACGAGTGCTCTAAGACCCCAGAACTCAGTTGGAATAATCTAGAACACCCCGAAACACATGCAATCCTGCTGCTAGGGCTAACCCTAACGAACCCTAAGTTACAAAAAGTGCCAAAAGGCTTTTCCGCGAGGATTTTGTCCCAACCACTTCTACCCGGTATTAGACCTTCCCAGGAATGCCCCAAGACCCGCCAACCCACCCGCCAAGAAGCATAACACCCCCAAACAGGCCAAAAGCAAAATCTCATACTTGCAATATTTCTGGGCCATCGGTCCAAACGCGCTGCGTAGCTAGGCCATAAGTCGGGGTTGGCACAACGGATTTTTTGAAAAGCAAATGCAATCAAGATTAGAGTGTCCCAGCAATGCTCCCAGACCACGAAACTCACCCACAAACAGACGTAACCCCCCCTAAGAGCACCTCAAAGGCAAGCAAGTCATCAAAAACACAAAAAAATTTCCGCCTGGGATTTGGTCCAAAACACTTTTATCCGGTATTAGAGCTTCCCAGCAATGGCCCCAGAGCCGTCAACCCAGGAGAAAACGAGTAGAAGACCCCCAAACAGCCAAAGAGCAAAATTACAAAAATGGGGACTTAGTCAATTTTTCACAAATTTCCCAAATCACTCCGCGCGCGCTCTGCAGCTAGGCCCTAACTCCCCTCTGCCACCATGGATTTGCTTCAAACCTCTTGCAAAGTAAAGTATATATAGCCAGCAGTGCTCCCAGACCACGAAACTCACCCACAAACACCAGGAAGCCCCCCAAACAGGCCCCCGAAAACGCTACATAGAGCAAAATGTCAGAAATAGCCAAAAAAAAAATCGGCCTGGATTTTGTCCCAACCACTTCTACCCGGTATTAGACCTTCCCAGGAATGCCCCAAGACCCGCCAACCCACCCGCCAAGAAGCATAACACCCCCAAACAGGCCAAAAGCAAAATCTCATACTTGCAATATTTCTGGGCCTTCGGTCCAAACGCACTGCGTAGCTAGGCCATAAGTCGGGGTTGCCACGACGGATTTCCTGAAAAGCAAATGCAATCAAGATTAGAGTGTCCCAGCAGTGTTCCCAGACCACGAAACTCACCCACAAACACCAGGAAGCCCCCCAAACAGGCCCCCGAAAACGCTACATAGAGCAAAATGTCAGAAATAGCCCAAAAAAAAAATCGGCCTGGATTTTGTCCCAACCACTTCTACCCGGTATTAGACCTTCCCAGGAATGCCCCAAGACCCGCCAACCCACCCGCCAAGAAGCATAACACCCCCAAACAGGCCAAAAGCAAAATCTCATACTTGCAATATTTCTGGGCCTTCGGTCCAAACGCACTGCGTAGCTAGGCCATAAGTCGGGGTTGCCACGACGGATTTCCTGAAAAGCAAATGCAATCAAGATTAGAGTGTCCCAGCAGTGCTCCCAGACCACGAAACTCACCCACAAACACCAGGAAGCCCCCCAAACAGGCCCCCGAAAACGCTACATAGAGCAAAATGTCAGAAATAGCCAAAAAAAAATCGGCCTGGATTTTGTCCCAACCACTTCTACCCGGTATTAGACCTTCCCAGGAATGCCCCAAGACCCGCCAACCCACCCGCCAAGAAGCATAACACCCCCAAACAGGCCAAAAGCAAAATCTCATACTTGCAATATTTCTGGGCCTTCGGTCCAAACGCACTGCGTAGCTAGGCCATAAGTCGGGGTTGCCACGACGGATTTCCTGAAAAGCAAATGCAATCAAGATTAGAGTGTCCCAGCAGTGCTCCCAGACCACGAAACTCACCCACAAACACCAGGAAGCCCCCCAAACAGGCCCCCGAAAACGCTACATAGAGCAAAATGTCAGAAATAGCCAAAAAAAAATCGGCCTGGATTTTGTCCCAACCACTTCTACCCGGTATTAGACCTTCCCAGGAATGCCCCAAGACCCGCCAACCCACCCGCCAGGAAGCATAACACCCCCAAACAGGCCAAAAGCAAAATCTCATACTTGCAATATTTCTGGGCCTTCGGTCCAAACGCGCTGCGTAGCTAGGCCATAAGTCGGGGTTGGCACAACGGATTTCCTGAAAAGCAAATGCAATCAAGATTAGAGTGTCCCAGCAATGCTCCCAGACCACGAAACTCACTCACAAACAGACGGAACCCCCCCTAAGAGCACCTCAAAGGCAAGCAAGTCATCAAAAACACAAAAAAATTTCCGCCTCGGATTTGGTCCAAACCACTTTTAGTGCTTCCCAGAAATGGCCCCAGAGACCCGTCAACTCACCAGCAAAGAGGTAGAACAACACCCCCACAAGTGCTGAGTCTTTCTTCATTGGGCGTAAACCAGCCCTCTGCTTTGATGGAAATAGGAGTCTGGAGGAGGAGGATAGAGGAGCATGTTCTTCGGAACTTCTGAACCTGAGGAATGCAGACTGCGGCACCTTCAAATCAATTCGCAAACAAGTGAAGACAGTTCTGCTGATGGGCTTGTTTTTGTGATTATCTGATTAAAGTTTGAATTATATTTACTGTGCACAACAAAGAAAGACAGACACACAGGAATAAAAGTGAATAAGGATGAAAAAGAAAGTTATTGATTCGTTGTCTCATTTTCAGGGCTCGGTATCACGGTCCAGGAATAAGAATAAGGCTTCGTCATCATACTCTGCGAATTCAGGCAGGGTGAGCTCAGTGTCACCTGACAGAGTAGAAATTCCCTCATCTATGTTGCTGGCCACCTCCTCTTCATCCGGCACGCTCTCTCGTACTCTCAAATCTGGTGGTATGAGGTGCTGATTCATCTTGATCATTGTTAACCTCTCCACATTTTTGGGCGAGAGGCGGCTCCGTTTGGGAGTTACAATCCCACCAGCCGCACTGAAAACCCGTTCAGAAGACACGCTTGCGAGTGGGCAAGACAAGTAGTTTAAAGCCAGGTTGGTGAGCTGTGGCCACAATTCTTTTTTCCCATGCCAATACGCCAATGGGTCAGAATTAACATAGACCTCTGTTGAGTCATTCAGATAGTCCTTCACCATCGACTCAAGGTCCTCATCCAAGGTTCCTCCACTTTGCTTAGCTCTTGCTGTGCCTCTGACCTTTTGAGAACCAAACCCACGCAGAGCTAGCCAATCCTCTTCAGCCTCCAATGTTTCTGTTGTCTTTCGTGCAGATGATCCGGTTGCCGGTGTCTTTAACGGCTGAGAGGTCACTTGTGCCACAGCCACAGGTGCAGAAGTGGATTGTTTTGACTGGGGATGGCCTGCTGATGTACTGCCATTTCCTTCAATTTCCAGCCGTTCTGTTTCAAACTTCTTGGCTGACAAGGCTAGCCAACGTTTGTACTTTGGAACATGTTCATCATCAAAAGGAAAGAATGCTTGGCCTGCCAGCGCCTTTTTGTAGCGTGGATCCAGAATAGTAGCACAAATGTAATGCTGTTCTGAGTGGATCTTTTTAAGACGTTCATCACCTTGTAGGAGCTCCAATAATTGCTCAGCCAGAAGCAAAGAGTCTTGGTTTTTATCTTTTCCAAACACAGAACACACCTCCTTCAGTTGGTCCTCCAGCATGTACAACAATGGGATAGCTTTTCCCAAATTAGAGTCCTCCTTGCTGACTGCACGCGTGAAGAACTCAAAAGGACGAAGCATGCGTGTCAGGCTTTCAACTATGTTCCATTGCGGCCCACCCATCCTCAGCTCCTCTGTACCCTCTTTAAGGAAATATTGATCGAGTTCCGTATACTGCTCATACAGACGCTCAAGCATGTAGAAGGTTGAGTTCCAACGTGTTACCACCTCCTGGATGAGTGCTTTCACTGGCATTTGACGTTGATATAGCAGGCTCCTCAGCTGCTTCCGGGCCTTAAAAGAATGCCTGGAATGCTTGCACATTTTTCGGCAGGTCTCCAATACACTGTACGCTGCACTGCCTTTATTACCCAAGAATTTTTGGACAACCAGGTTTATACAGTGCGCCAAACACGGCACTCTGAAATAGTAACCGTCCCTCATGACCTTAACTATATTGGCGCCATTGTCCGTGGAAACATAACCAACCTTGCGTTTTAGTGGGGACAGCCAGTTAAGGACCTTTGTGTTAAAGACATCCAAAATGTTTTCTGCTGTGTGACGTTTCTCCAAACCAAACATGGCTAGTGTTGCATGTTTCCGAGCACCTTTAAAAACAATGTTCGTGTCAACACCTGCGTTTAGCTTTGATTTAGCCCCTGAAAAAGAGACCCAGTGTGCAGTGATGCACATGTAATCAGCGCCTGCGCCACTGGTCCACATGTCTGTTGTCAGATGTATAGTGTGAACAGCACTCTTCTGCAAAGCTGCCCCAATCACCTTCAGAACATCTTCATGTAGTGCTGGAACCGCAACTCGGGCAAAATAGAACCGACTAGGAACCTTCCATTTAGGGCAGAGCGCTGTCACTAATTCTAGAAAACCAACCCCTTCTACAAAAGAAAAAGGGAGAAGGTCCAGAGCTAGCATTTTAGCCAGCTTAGTGTTATACAGACGGGTCATTGGGTGGTTGCGTTCATATTGCGCTTCTGTAAACAACATCTTTTTAATGTTGCCCTGGACCAAGGATTTATGGGATGATAATGATCTCTTCGACCCAGTTACGCTCGCTGATGAACTTTTCCGCATTGATGTCTCACTCTCTCCCACACTCTTAGTGTGGCTCCCATGGGGTGTGCTGCTGACAGGGGAACTGGGTGTAAGTGAAGTGTTTGAATCGTCTTCTTCCCCCTCGTCATCATCAGATGAAAAAACAACGTTTTCATTGCGTGCAATTCCGGCTTCCTTGATCGCGTGTAGGTGCGCAAACCATTGGACATCGTGCGTTCTCCTAAGATGACCTCTCTGGCCTCCGGTACCATAGTTGGAACCCAACTTACCACGACTAACTCGAAGCTTACAAATGCTACAAATGGCTACGTTTTCCTTTTTTGGGCAAACACTAAAGAAGTCCCAAACTGGAGACTTGAAATGTCTTCGGGGCCGGAGGAGGCGGCGATACTGGTGGTGGTGGTGGTCCTGCTGCTAATGTCAGATGAAGTGGAGGATGTGGATTGCCGAACTTCAGTACGTTTTGCACTTTCACCACAACGAATTGAGGTCGAGGACGAGGTGGGTACCTTCTTGCGAGGAAGAAATATGGAAGCGGTAGGTTTTGGTGTACTACTTAACTCCAAATCTAATGATTCCATTTCCATTGCCTCCTCGCCGACATCATCATCACGCTCAGCAGCTTCTCGGGATAGGGTCAAAATGTCTCTTTGCTGCATGCCCGGTGGGGCTGCAGTGACCTTTGTGATGACTGGCTCGTCGTCATCATGAGAGGCTTCATCACCAGCAGTATCTGTCACTTCTTGTTGAGCCTCATCACACTCCATAGGTTTGAGTTTTTGGACGACCTTCCTTTTACGCTTAGGTACCGGTGTCAGATCATGGTGTGCCTCACTGTCAGACCGCAGTTGTGGTTCCCAAGACAGATCACTTGCATCAGAACGAGGTGGGCTTGAAGAAGATGTAGACACCCCCCTTGATCTTTTCCTTGCTAGGGATGTGGAAGACAATGAATGATCATCAGGAGGAGTGGCTTCCAATGATACCTCGGGTTCATTGTCGATTTCCTGATGTGCCCCTACTTCGGGAGGAACAACTATTGTGGGCACTTGTGAACCTCCATGCACCTTTGCTTGCGCATCTCCTTTTGCTGCCTCTCCTTCCACATGTACTTGGGCGTGTACTTGCACATGGTGTTGTTGTTGCGGCTGTGGTTGTTCAACACTTGTCAGATGAGTTACAACAACCTGTGTTGATTCAGGGACATTGCTGCTACTTTCTTGCGATGAGCCAACATCACTGGTCGATGGTGATTGGAGAAGTACACTGACTGCCTCGGAAGCACTCAAGGGCTTTGACTTAAGTTGGCGTGGTCGTGGAGGCACTGAACCCAATGGAGCAGGGGTGCTGCTCCCAGCTTGGTCCCCAGCAGATCCTGCTGCTGCAGGCGTACTTTTTTTTTCTCTCCCAAAAAACGTGGCGGGTGGCATACCAGCCTCCTTGGTAACTTGCTTCTTCTGCTCCTTACTAGCAACTTTCTTGCTAGAGGAGCTACGGAGAACTTTCTTTGGGGCCATCTTCTTCAGAGCAGGTCAGACAGCAGGCCGCAGTTGCACGAATTGTAGAGTTGTCTGAGGCCAGACGTGACGTCGCGTGACGTTATGCTGCACACACACACCGCTGCAGGACTTCTTCCTGGCACTGGTGGTTCTCTTGAGTCTTGTGCACCTAAAAAAATGGAAGACAGAGGAACATCAGTTCAGTTATAGAGCACAAAAAAATCGAAAAACACTGCAAAATCAGCACAATCCCATTCCATCCATGGCCTCCATGATGTTTAAATTCAAGACAACCCACAGAAAGACTAGGCCCATGCAAGACTCACTACCCCTGGGCATAAATAAAGGTTGAAAAGTAGGCAAAATGGTTGGAGGCCTAACAACAAAGCCTGCATTCAAAATGGCCACTTGCCTCCTAGCACATGGCCAGGGCCTGCCTGTACCAGCACTCAAAATGGCCCCCACCCACATGGCCTGTCCCCATGAACACCCCCAAAAATCGAAAAACACTGCAAAATCAGCACAATCCCATTCCATCCATGCCCTCCATGATGTTTAAATTCAAGACACCCCACAGAAAGACTAGGCCCATGCACCACTCACTACCCCTGGTCAAGGCCCCAACAACAGGTCAAAAATCGAAAAACACAGAAAAATCAGCACAATCCCATTCCATCCATGCCCTCCATGATGTTTAAGTTCAAGACAGCCCACAGAAAGACTAGGCCCATGCCAGACTCAAATACCCCTGGTGAAAAGGCCACAAGTACAGGCCCAAAAAACGAAAATCACTGAAAAATCTGCACAATCCCATTCCATCCATGGCCTCCATGATGTTTAAATTCAAGACAACCCACAGAAAGACTAGGCCCATGCAAGACTCACTACCCCTGGGCATAAATAAAGGTTGAAAAGTAGGCAAAATGGTTGGAGGCCTAACAACAAAGCCTGCATTCAAAATGGCCACTTGCCTGCCAGCACATGGCCAGTGCCTGTAGCTGCACTCAAAATGGCCACCAGCCACATGGCATGTCCCTCCCCATGAACACCCCCAAAAATCGAAAAACACTGCAAAATCAGCACAATCCCATTCCATCCATGGCCTCCATTATTATTATTATTATTATTGGGCATTTATTAAGCGCCTGGTTACGCCACTGGCGTGTCCCCGCGCTATGGTAAGTGAAATGACTGTCCCCCCTCCTCCTAACCCAGCTGTCTACTGAAAGAGATAAGTCTTAAGTTTTTTCCTAAACTGGATCTCAGAAGGCTCAAGCCGAAGTTCCAGTGGCAGTTTGTTCCAGCATATGGGAGCGAGGTATCTGAAGGACCTGCCTCCCATCCGAGCTTTAGATATTCTTGGAACTTTTAACAGCCCAACCTGCGAGGACCGAAGACTGCGTGTAGGCTCGTAGTAGGCTACTAAGCTCTGGAGCGGGAGAGGTGCCTTGCCGTACAAAATACGGTGGCAGGTGGAAAGGGCCTTGAACTTTACTCTCCTCTCAATGGGGAGCCAATGGAGCGCTCGCAAGGCTGGCTTGGCGGAAGATCTCCTAGGGAGTCTAAGGACCAACCGCGCTGCCGCATTTTGAAGAACCTGCAAGCGACCGATGACCTTGCCTGTGGCCCCCAAATAAAGCAGGTTCCCGTAATCAAGTCGGGAGGTGACCAAGGCATGTACCAGCGTCCGACGAGCAGAGATAGGAAGCAGGTCTAAGACTTTCCTAAGAACTCTCAGAACGCTGAAACATACCCCCGCCACCCGACCGACATGTGGGCCAAAGGTGAGGTCCTTATCGACCCACACGCCCAGATTCCTAGCCTCCCGGCAGGGAGCGGGGACTTCCCCCAGACAAGGTGGCCACCACGCCGACGACCACGCCGACGGTACACCCCCCACCACGAGCACCTCGGTCTTGCTCCCGTTCAACTTTAAACAGTTGGCAGACATCCAGGCCGCAAGGTCTTTCATGCAATTCCTGAAGATGTCTGCCGCAAGACCGGGCGCGCGCGATAGGGAGATGACCAGCTGCGTGTCATCGGCATAGGACACCAAGCGGAGGCCGTGACCCTCCACAATAGCCACTAGGGGGGAAACGTAAATATTAAATAGAGTTGGGCTCTGGACGAACCCTGAGGGACGCCCTGGCCCAACTCAATCTCCCTGGAATAGCACTCACCCAGTCTGACCTGAAAGCATCTCTCAGAGAGGAAGGACTTGATCCAGCCAAGCGCAGCACCTGTCACCCCACCTTCACTCAGACACTGTAGCAAGGTGGAATGTGCTACAGTGTCGAATGCTGCGCTTAGGTCTAAAAGGATCAGTGCCATCGTCTGGCCCTCGTCTACTCCCTGTCTAAGAGCTTCTACCGCCACGAGGAGAGCGGACTCCGTCGAGTGGCGGGGACGGAAGCCAAACTGCGAGTCGTGGAGTAGCGAAGCCGTCTCCACAAACTGCATGAGCTGTATATTGGCTGTTTTTTCCGCCACCTTCGCCATGTAGGGGAGGAGGGAGATAGGACGGAGGTTGTCCAATTTATCAAAGCTGACATTGGCCTTTTTTTGCAGGGGAAGTACCACCGCCTGCTTCCAGGCCTTCGGGACCACCTGAGACTCAAAAGAGACGTCCAAAAGCTGACGGACGTAGGGCTCTAGCACTGGTAAGCTATCCTTAAGCCGGCTCGGGGTAGTCGGGTCTCTGGGGGAACCGGATTTGATGGATCCACATATACGGAGAAGCTCCGTTGTGGGAGGAGTGACAAACATGGTCAACCGATGTTCCCCTTCCCTTCGAGGGAGTTCCACGGGGGCAGTGCCTCTATCTGTCTTCTGGGGGAAGGAGTTGTAAATGTTGGAGACTTTAATTGCAAAGTACTCCGCAATGCGATTGCAGCCCTCCGTGGTGCAGAGCTCCTTCGGTGCTGTGTTTAAATTCAAGACAACCCACAGAAAGACTAGGCCCATGCAAGACTCACTACCCCTGGGCATAAATAAAGGTTGAAAAGTAGGCAAAATGGTTGGAGGCCTAACAACAAAGCCTGCATTCAAAATGGCCACTTGCCTCCTAGCACATGGCCAGGGCCTGCCTGTACCAGCACTCAAAATGGCCCCCACCCACATGGCCTGTCCCCATGAACACCCCCAAAAATCGAAAAACACTGCAAAATCAGCACAATCCCATTCCATCCATGCCCTCCATGATGTTTAAATTCAAGACACCCCACAGAAAGACTAGCCCATGCACCACTCACTACCCCTGGTCAAGGCCCCAACAACAGGTCAAAAATCGAAAAACACAGAAAAATCAGCACAATCCCATTCCATCCATGCCCTCCATGATGTTTAAGTTCAAGACAGCCCACAGAAAGACTAGGCCCATGCCAGACTCAAATACCCCTGGTGAAAAGGCCACAAGTACAGGCCCAAAAAACGAAAATCACTGAAAAATCTGCACAATCCCATTCCATCCATGGCCTCCATGATGTTTAAATTCAAGACAACCCACAGAAAGACTAGGCCCATGCAAGACTCACTACCCCTGGGCATAAATAAAGGTTGAAAAGTAGGCAAAATGGTTGGAGGCCTAACAACAAAGCCTGCATTCAAAATGGCCACTTGCCTGCCAGCACATGGCCAGTGCCTGTAGCTGCACTCAAAATGGCCACCAGCCACATGGCATGTCCCTCCCCATGAACACCCCCAAAAATCGAAAAACACTGCAAAATCAGCACAATCCCATTCCATCTATGGCCTCCATGATGTTTAAATTCAAGACAACCCACAGAAAGACTAGGCCCATGCAAGACTCACTACCCCTGGGCATAAATAAAGGTTGAAAAGTAGGCAAAATGGTTGGAGGCCTAACAACAAAGCCTGCATTCAAAATGGCCACTTGCCTCCTAGCACATGGCCAGTGCCTGTAGCTGCACTCAAAATGGCCACCAGCCACATGGCATGTCCCTCCCCATGAACACCCCCAAAAATCGAAAAACACTGCAAAATCAGCACAATCCCATTCCATCCATGGCCTCCATGATGTTTAAATTCAAGACAACCCACAGAAAGACTAGGCCCATGCAAGACTCACTACCCCTGGGCATAAATAAAGGTTGAAAAGTAGGCAAAATGGTTGGAGGCCTAACAACAAAGCCTGCATTCAGTTCAGTTCAAAAGCTTTTATTCGATTTGTACATACAAATCATACAAGCAAAACACAATTGAAATATTAAAAATCACGAATAATCTTTCCTGAAAAAGGGGAAAAAGCTGAAGTGCAGCAGGTAGGAAATAAACATGCCTCTATAGGTCGACATGATCTTATAAAATACACGACATTCTTACATAGACTACCTAGGAGTCAGTAGAAATTACTTACTAGGCCTTTACTGGGAACTGTATATTAAAAATGTGTTAAATAATCATTCAATACTGCGGAACACTGTATAAATACCTTAATACAGACATTGATATAAAATTCAAGGAGAAGTAAAACATATATATACAGACAGGGATAATAACATTAATTTCATCATAAATAAACCCTGGCAGCTGTATAGCACAAGTACAGACAGGTCAGTAAACAATTTTTTTTTTTTTTTTAAAATACAATACTTTTCCTGGCAGCTGTACATTTTAAAATAAAAGTAGCCAAGAAAAAACAAATCTCCTCGTTCACTAGTAAGGATAAAATTAGCAATGCTGTTTGCGTAGTACAGATGTTGTATTTGATAAAAATTGGTTTAAGGTATTTAAGCCTAAAACACTGGTAAAATTTACAAAAAAGTAAAAAATGGCAACTACTCTGACGCGAAGTACCATCACACGGACAAGGTGTGTTTGAACTAGTCTTTGTGTTTGGAAAAGCAACCAAGTGGTGTACAATACCCAATCTGACCCGTGTTAAAACATACTGGTGAGAAGGGCGGGTCACAAACACAAGATAGGATTGCAATCCAGGAGCTAAATTTAGATCTTTGTATAATTTCAAAGTAGCAAGATTTCCAACAGCTTTGTCTCGCTCAGCCTTACGAAATTTAAGGAACGTTATCTTAATTTCTTTTTTTGTAATAGATACAACCTTTTCCGGCTCACGGAACACATTAATGTTAAACAAAAGTAGATACCAATGGTGGATGTATTTTAACCATAATACCCGTGAGGAATGATCCAAACCTATACAATCAAGGATAATATCCTGAGTGAATCGAGTCTCCGACTTAGCCCAAATAGATCGCCACAATAAAAGTGGCCGAACTGCTGCTAAGTCAGAGATGTACTCGATCCCAACTTCGTCATGGATCAACTGTATGGAGGCGGAGGGAGGAACGCATAATAGCCTCCTTAAGAACTTGTTTTCCTCCTTCTGCAAGAGAATACCCTCACAGTGACCCCACACCCCTGCCCCATACAGAGCAGAGGAAACACAACATACATTATATATGTTCATCATATCATAGATACTTCGTGAGCCAAGTTTAGAGGCAAAACGAAAAATGCTACTGGTGGACCGTAACATTTTTATTTTTACGGCATCAAATTCCGCATTCCAGGACCCACTGTTACTATATGTTATTCCCAAATAACAAAAAGATTTAACAGAGGTCAGCTTTTCCTTATCTAGGAAGAAAGTATGTTTTACCTGCTTGGCTGCCTGACCACAAGACATTACGTATGTCTTAGTTTTATTCACACGAAGCTGCCTAGCTTGTATAAACTGTGTGAAATTATCAATAAGGCGCTGTAAGCCCAACTGTGTTCGAGATAAAAGAACAGCGTCATCCGCGTAGAGTAACAGCGGAACAGGTTTACCGCCAATCAAAGGGGCATCTGCTAAAATGTTGGTCAGGGATCGGTCTACACCATTAATAAACAGGGAAAATAAAAGCGGGGCTAAAACACAACCCTGACGAATGCCCCGAGACACTTTAAAGAACGGGGTACATTCGCCAAGGGTGCCATAGCGGACTTTACATGAGAGTTTTTCGTATAGTCTAGCTAAAAAATACACTATTTCCCTTGGTGCCCCTGCATCAAGCAGAACCTCCCAAAGAATACTATGGTTAACCAAATCAAATGCGCTGCTCAAATCAGCAAAACATAAAAAGAGGTTGCCACTTTTGGCCACAGTATATTTGCTGATTAAAAGGTCCAGGTTAACGCATTGGTCCAGTGTACCCAGACCTTTGCGGAAACCATATTGGACTTTAGTTAAGATGTTAAAATCAGTTACCCAGTCTTCTAGCCTCTTTAGCAAAATCCTGCTCATCACTTTTACAGAGGCATCCAATAGTGAAATTGGGCGATAATTAGAGGCCTCTGACTTATCGCCCTTCTTATGTAAAGGGATGATAATCGATTGACCCCAGGTAGAAGGGAATTCATTTTCAGCCGCACAATTAAAAATCCTTGTCAAAATGGGAGCCCATAATGCTGTTTCATCTTTATATAAATCCAGCGGGACCCCATCGGGGCCAGGTGCCTTGCCTCCTTTACTCAAAGAAATTGCTTCTTGACATTCTTCCAATGTTATAGCCAACGAAAGGGGCAACCATAGATTTGTATCTGGTGGTGGTAACTCAGATGTTGGCCCTTCAGGGTTAAATATTTTCGAGAAATGATTAACCCAGTCGCTACATGCCACATATGAGGTCAGTTCTGGAACATTTTCTCTACTGAGAAACGGACTATTTATCGTTTCCCAATAGAGTTTGCTGTTTTTAGTCTCAGCGGCCTCCCTCAGCTTGTCCCACGCCTCAGACTGTAAAACCCTTTTCCTTTTATTAATGGCTAATTTATAACTAGCCCTGAGGTGTTGTATCACAGTCTTAACGCGCGGTTTGGTGCCTAGCGCTTTCTTTAGGTTGCGGAGGGCGACGATACATGTCTTGTCAAACCACCCCTGCTTTTGACTACTATTGGCTGACGGGGACTTAGTAAAAATACCCTCAATAATGATATTCAGAGATACAAAACATTCTATTAAATAGCCAGAATCACTGTCATCATCCAGACAATAACTAATTTGATTCCTGCATTGGGTGACCACCTCCATCTGCTTAACTTTGGAATTTGTACTGGTCCATTTAACCCTAAGGCCCTTTGGTCTAGTAGGCACTATATCGGTTGTACATTTACCACCTGATGCTGTTGAGGTGCCATGGCCCAAGAGGGTAACCCTTAAGCTGTTATGGTCACTGAGACTTTCCTCGTTCACATATAAATCAGTGTAGTCTCCACTGCTAGACAACAAGATATGATCAATAAATGAGCCTGCATCTCTGCCCGTGAATGTAGGACATGGTATTGCCCGGTTGTTGACATTGCAGTTTAACAGGGTCATATCTAGCATGGCTAGCATATTGTTTAGGGTGGAACCATAACTACAGTGTTGAAAATGAGGGGAATCCTCCTTCTCCCCCTGATCTCTCCAATGACTATTTAATGCTACATCAAAGCCACAGATATTCCCGTTAGATAGATGGCAAGGCTGCAAGTTAAAATCCCCAGCCCATACCACCTCAGCCTTTCTTTTCGAGATATCTAAAGCTTTAATGATTTCCTTTTCTAAAGGCAGTAAAATATCCCCCCTGGTGGCATCAAAAATGTTGTTATAAAAGTTAACGATAACTAAGTCAATGTTCTTTCTGCATTCCACCCTTATAACTTGGCTGTGTGTCCCCACGGTTGTACTATATTTAACCGTACAGTCACATAGCCTAGTTGATACTAACAATAAAAGGCCTCCCTTAGCCCTGCCCGAGCTGGATTTGGTTGCACTGAGACAAAAAGATACATACCCTTCAATATTAATAGGGTCTGGACACCACGTTTCCTGTAGTAAAATTAAATCAAAACCCTCGCCCAAAAAGCTGGTCCAAAAGGGTGTACCCAATTTACTAGCAAGACCGGCAATATTCCAGGAAATAAGGGAAATTCCTGCTGGTTTCCCAGCATTACCAGCAACAGATAGCTCCTGCTGGTTTACTGGTGATAATGAAGCAGGACCCTCTTCCCGAAAGATGGTAACCGGACTTAGGCTAGGGCTAGCACTAGTTGTACATATATCCAGGCTACCTTGATTGCCTATGAGCTGGGAAGATCTTAATGAAGACAGTTCAGTAGAATCGTAAGGTACGACTGGGGGCTTGGCAGAGGGGAAGGAATACTCCTTCTCAGAATTAGGGTTATTAAGATCCGATGCTTCTAGTGAGCTGAGTCAGTCTACCTCATCTAGCACGGCATATCTATTTGGGTGGGCGAATTGTGAGGACATGGGGTCTTGAGAGTGGGGCGGGTCCTGCCACGTTTGTTGCCAAGAATATTTATCCAATTGAGGTGGCTGAAAGGATTGCGGCCATTGGTAAACTGGCTGGGGTAAAGGTGGTGGGAAGTGAAAAGGGTGTTGCCAGTGGGCTTTTGCTTGATGCATAGGAAAAAGTGGGGCATTTGGGGGCTGCTGCTGTAAATTAACATGATGTGGAAAAAAAGGGGGCGGATAAGGTGGTTGCAACCAAGATTTTGCAGGTTGCTGTGGAAAATATCCGGGTCCACTATTACTTTGAAAAGTGGGACAGGGGGTGTTAGGTCGTGCGGGCTTTGATAGAAAATAAGACAGGGGAAGTGGGTTAATTTGGGTCGCAGGACCACTATTGGGTGCATTACACACGTAACTTGCTGCCCCTACATCCCTAAAATTAACAGTTATTACGTCCCCTACTATTGATTTCTTGCTTCTGCCCACCCAATCCCCTCTACGTACGGTAAGGATTTCACCGTTCATGCTGTTAGGTAGGGGTTTATGTAGATGGAGCCATTGAGCACATTTATTCCTAAGCTCGGTAAACGATTCTTTTACTCCCTCCTTTAATGGGGGAACCGCCGTCAACACGACTACAAACGGGGAAACCTCTGGTGGTAGGTTTATGGACCTAAAACGTGTCTGCTTTAGTTTGGGCACTTCAGGTTTATTTATAATGGGAGGTGCAGAAGTTGAGTTAGGTTTCCCTACTGTTTCTTTAGCTTGAATAGTGGGGGTAGCAGTATTAGTAACAACAGAAAGTTGGGTCGCCTGGACAGGAGTATTCTCTTTTGTAATGTGGACAGTCATTGGTTGAGCGGGAATATTCCCTGTTTGCGGCTTTGGGGGTATAACTGGGTTCCCATGGACTGCAGTACCTTGAGCCGTATTTGATACACCCTTGGGGACCTGAGTACTCGTTGGACATTCAGTGGTTGATTCCAGGGTCCCTTGTGACTGGACAGACACTTGTACCTGCTTTTTTTGTGGCCATTTAGATTGTATTAAAGAAGTAAGCCTGTCCACTTTAGAGATTAAGGGCTTAATTTGGGCTGCTAAAGTGGCTTCTAAGTCTAGTTTTAAGTCTATTACCATGTTTTGCACCCAGCACGGGATACCTGATGTCAATTGTGGGGTAGGGGAGATCAAATTATGATTCCTTGCTTTACTTTTGCCCTTCAAAGTGGCCTTATGGGGTTTAGGAGCCCTTCCCCGTGGAGCAATGGGTACAGAAACTGTATCCACAACCTTATGCCCACTCAGACTCGGCTCCACTTTGTCAGGTGACTGACAAGTTTCGAGATCTGGCGTAGCCTCCAGGTCTTCAAAAGACGGGTCCGAGTCTGATGGGGCAACCGATAGATCTACAGTATTCGGTACAGTCGAAACATGATTAGTGGACAAAGTTATAGGTAATGAACAATTATTCCCAATCTGCGGAACAGGAGATTTAGCCTTTGCCAAAGGGCCCAGGGATGAACGCCTAGCGTTAGCGAGGTCCATAGAGACTCTTTTTTCCAATAAAACAATACTTTGATCAATAGTCTCATGTACGCGTGAAATAAAAAGATCAATAGGACCAGTCACCTGGGCTACCGCCGTAGCTTTTTTCGCGCAACTTCGGGTTCTGTTGCGTATGGTCGACATCTTGGGTGTTGATTTTCAGGGGTGAAGACGCAAGAGTTCTGGGCCGGGGCCGTCCTCTGCCGTCCTTGAACGGCCTTAAACGGCCCGCTCTTTGCCCGGTCTTCGCCCCGGTAGTCGCCCCGCGCGCGTCCCGCGTGCGCGTTGCTGCAGCGCAATATATGGGAGGGACAGGTGGAGGGGCGGGAAGAGGACCAGCTGCGGCCGATCAGCGCCGCGCTGCCTGCTGGTCCTCGCAGTCCCGCCTCACGCCCTCTGTAGCAGATGCCGGCTCTACAAAGCCGCGTTGGTGCTCCTATGCACTCGGGGGTTAGTCCAGCAACACAAGACTGCCAAATAGCCTGGCCTTCGAGCGGCACCCGCGGAGCGGGGGCCGCGAGGCGTGGGTATCGGCAACAGAAAGATGAGGGTAAGGGAGCTGCACTCGCTGCACGTCAGCTGAAGGAGAGTCCCAGGCAACTCACTCGGCACGGTGGTTTTGACCGGTGGAGGGGCGGGAAGAGGACCAGCTGCGGCCGATCAGCGCCGCCCTGCCTGCTGGTCCTCGCAGTCCCGCCTCACGCCCTCTGTAGCAGATGCCGGCTCTACAAAGCCGCGTTGGTGCTCCTATGCACTCGGGGGTTAGTCCAGCAACACAAGACTGCCAAATAGCCTGGCCTTCGAGCGGCACCCGCGGAGCGGGGGCCGCGAGGCGTGGGTATCGGCAACAGAAAGATGAGGGTAAGGGAGCTGCACTCGCTGCACGTCAGCTGAAGGAGAGTCCCAGGCAACTCACTCGGCACGGTGGTTTTGACCGGTGGAGGGGCGGGAAGAGGACCAGCTGCGGCCGATCAGCGCCGCCCTGCCTGCTGGTCCTCGCAGTCCCGCCTCACGCCCTCTGTAGCAGATGCCGGCTCTACAAAGCCGCGTTGGTGCTCCTATGCACTCGGGGGTTAGTCCAGCAACACAAGACTGCCAAATAGCCTGGCCTTCGAGCGGCACCCGCGGAGCGGGGGCCGCGAGGCGTGGGTATCGGCAACAGAAAGATGAGGGTAAGGGAGCTGCACTCGCTGCACGTCAGCTGAAGGAGAGTCCCAGGCAACTCACTCGGCACGGTGGTTTTGACCGGTGGAGGGGCGGGAAGAGGACCAGCTGCGGCCGATCAGCGCCGCGCTGCCTGCTGGTCCTCGCAGTCCCGCCTCACGCCCTCTGTAGCAGATGCCGGCTCTACAAAGCCGCGTTGGTGCTCCTATGCACTCGGGGGTTAGTCCAGCAACACAAGACTGCCAAATAGCCTGGCCTTCGAGCGGCACCCGCGGAGCGGGGGCCGCGAGGCGTGGGTATCGGCAACAGAAAGATGAGGGTAAAGGAGCTGCACTCGCTGCACGTCAGCTGAAGGAGAGTCCCCTGCATTCAAAATGGCCACTTGCCTCCTAGCACATGGCCAGGGCCTGCCTGTACCAGCACTCAAAATGGCCCCCACCCACATGGCCTGTCCCCATGAACACCCCCAAAAATCGAAAAACACTGCAAAATCAGCACAATCCCATTCCATCCATGCCCTCCATGATGTTTAAATTCAAGACACCCCACAGAAAGACTAGGCCCATGCACCACTCACTACCCCTGGTCAAGGCCCCGACAACAGGTCAAAAATCGAAAAACACAGAAAAATCAGCACAATCCCATTCCATCCATGCCCTCCATGATGTTTAAGTTCAAGACAGCCCACAGAAAGACTAGGCCCATGCACCACTCACTACCCCTGGTCAAGGCCCCAACAACAGGTCAAAAATCGAAAAACACAGAAAAATCAGCACAATCCCAATTCATCCATGGCCTCCATGATGTTTAAGTTCAAGACAACCCACAGAAAGACTCAGTCCACCCACCACTGAGTACCCCTGGGCAAAAGGCCCCAAAACAGCCCAAAAATCGAAAATTCCAAAATTTTAATTGCAGCAACTGTAATGCCCCAAACAAACTTACTTGTAAAATTTCTAATCCAACAGTGATCCAAAGAAAGTCAAAAAGGCCTCAAATCCAAATATCCAGCAGCATCCACAAAAAGTAATCCTTCCAGCTCCAGATCCAAATGAAAAGTGACCAGGAGATGGACAAAGCACTGGGAGGAGCCTGCTGGACAGGAACAGGAAGTTGAATACTGTGGGGCACTTCCTTCCTCCCACCCCCTCCCCCCTCCCCAAAATGGACTCCTCGCTAAAAAAGTGCAGACAAATGTCAACCTAAGGAGTTATTCAGATAAAAATCATCATTTCAAGAAGGTTTATGCTGCTTGCTGGTGGATTTCTTGTGCAGAATTGCAAATTTTATATTTTTGCTTGTGCGAGATTGTTGCTGCTCGCCGCATCTCAAATCTCGCAATTGCGAAGTACCGCGAGACGTGATCTCGCCGTACTCGCGTTGACAAACTCTCGCTGTGCAAGTTGGCAAGCCGCGATGACGTAATCGCGCTCGCCAAATTCCCGCGGGATCACACAGCAAGATCCAAAATGGCGCAGCACTCGCAAAATATCGAGAAAAACAACTCGGCAAACGATGATAAATGCCGCGCGCCGCAAAAATTGTATCACCAATGCCGCGCGCCGCAAAAAAAATCCGCTGCGTGCGAATTTGCGGATTTTGCGGGAAATTCGCAAATCTCGCGGATTGCGAATTTACCGAAAATCCGCAAAATCCGCGAGCGTAACGGATTTTCCGCCCATACTTACGTTGCGGCTCTGGTCCTGGGCTCAGGACCATCGGATTTGCTTGATGGCAAATCATCTGGCCGGGGTGCTGCACATGCGTGCGGACAGTCTCAGTCGGCAGTTCTCCCCAACCACGAGTGAAGGCTTCATCCGTAGGTAGTTCAACACATCTTTTAGACATGGGGAACCCCTCGGGTGAACCTCTTTGCCTCTCTCGAGAACGCACACTGCCTGTCATTCTGAAGTCTCCAGTTTCCGATGCATGGAGCGTTGGGAGACGCGTTTCAGTTGAGTTGGAGCTCACAACTCCTTTATGCGTTTCCTCCCATACCCTTGATTTCTTGGGTTCTAAGAAAGATTCGCTAAGACTGGGCCTAAGATATATTGATCGCCCCAGATTGGCCAAGAAGGGTGTGGTACACAGACCTTCTTCACCTCTTGTCGCATCCTCCGCTCAGACTCCTCTCGCAGTCGGAGGGGCAGGTTTTACACCCCCACATCCAGAGCCTGCACTTTCATGCCTGGAGGTTGAACGGAGCAACCTCAATTTTTTTTCTCTCCTGCCTGACGTGGTGGATGTTATATTATATGCCAGGCGACACTCCACTAAGTCTATCTATTCCTATAGGTGGTCGAAATTTGTTAGAAGGTGTGAGAGAAATCTATTGATCCTTTAAAGGCATATCTTTCTGATGTTTTGTTTTTCACCTCATTTGGCTCAGCAGGGTTGTGCTGTGGCCACTGTTAAAGAATGTTTGTCTGCTTTGTCAGCAGGGCCGGTCCTAGGCATGGGCGGTATGGGCAGCTGCCCAGGGCCTCGCGCTCAGGGGGCCCCGCCGCCGCCCCAAGAAATCAATCCATATTTTCCAAACGCAGGGGGCCCTACCTACCCGACAATGGGCTAATCAAACATTGCGTTCTGAGCCAATGTTTGTACAGCGAGCAGGTACTGTGTGCGAAGGTGCCAGGGGCGTAACACAGGCCCACGCAGACCCCGCGGTGCGGGAGACCCACACTCCTCCAGGGGCCCCCTTCGCAGTGGCACAGCCAGCAACCACTTAGCACTCCGCACGCAGTTATGCATTTTTTTTACATTTCACTTTAGCTCCAAACGGAAACTGTTCTACTACGTTACTTTCCCTTTATGGCAGAAAACGCCTAAAAGAGCGCACTAACAAATAAAATAGGTCATCATTATTCATGCTTGGACATACGCAGCCGAAGAAAACACACAAACGGAAATAGTTAACCCGCGCCTCTCCCCAAGTGGCTGCGGAAACAGAAAGAGTTCGGTGCTGGTGCAGATGAGATGAGATGTAAGAAGGGAAAACAAGTGCACATGGCATTCGGGTTATCCCAGCGGCTGCAGGTTTGTAGAGGCAGTCTTGCTGTAGACTCGCTTTTGTTGATGGTTCCTGTTATGTAGACTTGGTTTTATTCTGGCATTTTGTATAAGATAATAATTTCTTCTGTACTTGGGATAGAAGCTATTGTAGGAAACCTGAAAGGCAGGGATGTTTAAAAAAAATTCAAAGCTAGAAATAAAACATCACAGAAGCAGAAGGCAATCCGTATTTGCAGTGTTCTCGTGACTGAAAAGGGCGGCCATTTAGAAGTAGCATTATTTTATTTGGTACTATATCTTAAAACGTTATATTTTCTTTTAGGAAGGGTCGTGCATGTTCTAGACTACTAACCATCTGACTTTAGTCAAACATTGCCAATATAGCTGTGACTTGTTCTAGATCATGATGGTGAGCTTAGGCCAGATTTAACTGTTTAAACCTACCACACAAAGTGTTACTGGGATTTGTACAACCATACTTCTAATGCGCATTGGCAAGTCCCAACAAGGTTATTATGAACGCTAAAAACTACATTCTTAAAGATGTCGTGTCCCTGGGGATTTATATTGATTGTGAGTTTGATCAAGTAGTTAGGATTAATTATGAGACTTACATAGCTGACGTTTCAGATTGCTTATGTGTGACATTTTCATAATTTCAGTGTAATTATGAGTGACATTCAATGACTCTTGAGCGTAAAATCAAGTACTGAAGAAGAGTGAAACATAAATATCAGAAATTACTCCCATTGAAGCAACGAAACACTCTAAGATGATCTTAAAACTTCTGCAAAGCACCAAAAATGGAAGGGCACTAACTTCGGAGGAGGGCCCGTAGTGATGAATGTAAAACTGGCAGTAAGATTTAACAGTTTTAATATTAAAGTAAAAGAGCTCGTGAAGCAGTGCACCACGGCTACAGACTCCGGACCACTGCACACTGACCTTGCAGGGATAGCCTTGCAGCTGAGCATTCTCATGCGCATGCCACTTTGCGCAATTTAAAATGCGCGTGAGGTGTGAGGCGACTGAGGGGGACCGTGCCGCCAGGACAGATTGGTGCTGCCTTAATTTAATTATTACCAGTGCTAACCTTGCTGGTCGTGAGTAATTGCTCAACCCATAATTTCATTGGTTTAAAAGGTTTTCCCATGGGGCAGGCGGTCATGCGTGCAGGTGCTGACAATTTAGTTCTGGTGCTGAGCACCGGAAACCACAGGCTCAAATTAAGCACTGGATTCAATATTTTGTTTTTCACATGAGAATGGACATTTAAGGGCTCATTATCAGTTGCTTATATTTATTCAGTAGGGATAATTTAGAAACACATAGCATACACTTTGAGTACACCAATGTTAATGGGTGACAGCTCTGGCTGATGAAAAATCACTAAGCCAGTGATTCAATTAATTAGATTATCTGGGTAGGATTAATGTTCACATTTGACCATTTGCTACACAGCATGGGAGGGGCATTTAGACAGACAAGGCGCAAATTTATTTTCTGCCTGAGTATCGTAAAGCACAGTGTAGTGGAGTAGAGTGGGCTGTTATGGAGTGGCACAGAGTCATGGAGTGGTGTAGAGTAGAGTTGAGTGGAGTGTCATGGAGTTGCATAGAGTGGACTGGCACAGTGTTGTGGATTGTCATGGTGGTAGTAGAGTGTCGTAGATTGGAAGAGTGTATTAGAGTGTCATATAGTTGAGTATTGTAGGTTTAAAATGATAATATCCGCACATGTATGAACTTAATCAGACAGTCTCAAGCGTAATTATAGCTAGATAAATTGAACAGTTGAGTCACAAAACATAAATAGTTCATATACTTGCGTCTGAGGTGTGTTAAAAAGTGCTCGGTGTGCTCTAAGATGGTGAATCAGACATGAAAAGTAAAAACAAAAGTTTAATTCCCAAAAGTGTGAATATAAATTTATACCGCTGTTTTCTTGACCCTTTGGTTCCTTTGGAATTTGGGGGCATCTCCAACTAATCATTCAAGGAGCCGGCAAGTGTTACACTCATGGATATTTGCTCACCTGTTTTCCATTCCCTCTACTTTTTGTCCATGTTACTGATATCCACATTAGTTTGTTTCAGTGATGCCAAATAACTAAGATCAAAAGTCCTGCGAAGTCACTTTCTGTGATGTCACTTCTTGCGACGCAATATGCAATTAGAGGGGCCTCACATCTTCCCTTTTGCCCGGGGCCTCAGAAGGCCGGGACCGGCACTGTTTGTCAGCATTTCTGTGTTTGCCTGATCAACCTTCTCTTTAAGTCTCCAATAGTCTTAAGGTTCATTAAGGGGCTTACTAACATGTTTTCCGCCCACTCCTTTTATTATGTCCCAGTGATATTTAAATCTGGTGTTAACTTTTTTAATGGGTTCCACATTTGAACCTATGCATAGTTGTCCTTTGAGGTTACTGACATTCAAGACGCTCTTTCTAGTGGCTATCACTTCAGCTAGGAGGGTGAGTGAGCTTCAGGCTTTGAGTTCAAAGCCACCTTTTCTGACCATACATACTGAAAGGATGGTACTCATGACAGGGGCTGCTTTTCTGCCTAAGGTGGTAACTCCCTTCCATCTAGGACAGTCCATTACCCTCCCTGCTTTTTATCCACCCCTCACCCTTCCAAGGAGGAGGAGAGACTTCATCATTTGGATCCAAAGAGGGCGATTAGCTTCTATTTGGATAGAACAAAGGACTTTCGTCAAGATGATCAGCTCTTTGTTGGATATGCTGGTTGTATGAAGGGCAAGGCAAGGCAGTGCACAAGCACACTTTATCCAGGTGGATCATCTTGTGCATCAAGATATGCTACTCCCTGGCTGGTAAGGAGCCTCCTGTGGGCATTAGAGCTCATTCAACCAGGCCTAAATAGTCTACTCCTGCTTTGTCCAGGGGTGTTCCTGTGTTGGACATCTGTAAAGCAGCAACTTGAGCTTCCCTCCACACTTTAGCAAAGCATTACTGCTTGGATTCCGAGGTGAGGAGGGATGGCCATTTTGACTGCTCTGTTTTGCAAGATTTTTTGGTATAGAAGGGTGGACACCCTCCTCCGGGGTTTAGACTGCTGTGGTATCCTATTCATAAGGTGAGGAATCCACAGTCATATGTATCCATCAGAAGAACAAGTTACTTACCTTCGGTAAGCTTTTTCTGGTGGATACAGGATCTGCCAGTGGATTCCTCACTGACCCACCCGCCTCCCCGTTGTCCACCCTTTTATACCTCAAAATAGGTATTGTTTAATTTGTTGTATCATGTTGAAATGTATATTGTCTCTGTTATGACCTTGTAAGGTTTATAGAAAAAGTTTACTTTCTTTGATTTCCTATTTTCACTTTACACTGTGTATTTGTGTGAATACTGTGTACTATGTATGCATTGTCTCTATGGTCGGTCCGCCCGTTTTGCCTCCGTGGCACAGAAAAAGTGGGTGGAACTGATGTCATCACGCCGACGCGGTCCACTTATGGCTCCGGTGAGGTCATGCGGAGCCACGTGCGGCGCCATGGCATTGTGACAAGCTCATCGGCGCGGAGAGCTAGGAAAGATTTCCGCGGAATGCTGTTGCAGGGGATATACATAAGGTGAGGAATCCATAGGCAGATACTGTATCCACCAGAAAAAGCGTTACCGAAGGTAAGTCATATGTTCTTCCGGTCGCTGCAAGGGAGAGAGAGGGTTGAAGCGAAGTTCCTATTGGGGTTGTGAAAGCACCGCTTTTTTGGGGGGGATTACCTGCTGCTTGCTCCATCGGAGGACCCCCGCCTCAGTATATGTCTTTTGTGTATTTGTGTGTGGGGGTGGGGTGGAGTCGTTCTTGGTTGCGCAGGCCTGTTATTTGGGAATGGAGTGTACTTGAAAAAAAATATGTATGCACATATTTAAAGTTAAACTTACAACTAGCTACTATTTGTTAGAAATCATGTGCCGCTTGGACAGATTTGGATGCTTCTTACTAAAATGTACATGCCTTTGGTTTTCCAAGTGTGAACCAATGCGAGGGGCTGCATGACATCTTTTCAAATGATTTTTGTGCATGGGTTTTGGTGGCCCTTTGCCTGCAGGACTCTCTCTGACCACCTTGCTACTTGCATTTACATGCCCACAATTTTGTGATGGCTGCTATATTCACTCACACTTCCTTTCACGCACAGTAAATTTGCAGCTCCTGTTCGATGCCAGGGCTCAGGCCTGATTCTAAGTGCTCTGACATGTATCATGTTTATCAACCCATATCCTTGGGTTCGCTTCTTGCCAGAGGCTCCGTTACTTTCCCCTGGTCACAATTGCTGCCTCTTAAGCTGCCATTACTGGATGGGAGATCGTTGCATCCATTAAAGGCCAATGCCATCCAGAGATGTTTCAAGGCATGGGCAAAGTGGGCTCTGGCTCATGGCTCCAGACTGTCAGGGGCTCCCCTGATAAAACCAGTGGAGGCCGGGCCATCGGGGGGGCCCCCTCCATGTGATTTGCAGGGGGGCCCCTTCAAATATTGACAGACAAGGTCGTCCTCAGAACTAGAACTTCCTTTCTTCCCAAGGTGGTTACTTCTTTCCACATTGGCCAAACCATCACTTTGCCCACCTTCTTTCTGCATCCTTCAAAAGAGGAAGAGAGGCTCCACCATCTGGATCCAAATCGTGCGCTTTCCTTCTATTTGGATCGCACCAAACAATTTCGGAGTGGACGAACATCTCTTCGTTTGTAACGTGGGTGCTAAGAAAGGTCAGGCTGTGCACAAATGGACCATCTCCAGGTGGGTCATTTTGTGCATCAAAGCTTGCTATTTTTTGGCGAAGAAGGATCCTCCAGTAGGACTGCGCGCCCATTCCACCAGGGTGATGGCAGCTACCACTGGTTTGGGACGGGGAGTCCCCCTTAATAACATCTGTCAGGCAGCTATGTCGGCATCGCTGCACACGTTCACCTAACACTACTGTGTGGACAGCCAATTCCAGAGAGACTGCTTCTTTGGCCAATCTGTTCTCCAGAACTTTCTGGTGTGAACTTAGTTCGCACACCCACCTCCAGGGTTGGTATTTCTGGGGTATCTATTCTAAGGTAAGGAATCTCTAACTAACTTTTTCTTTCAGATGAACAATTTACTTACCTTCGGTAATGATATATCTGTAAGAAACATAGGTTAGTTATAGATTCCTTACTGCCCCACCCATCCTCCCCGTTCTGCGAACTGACTTCTAGGGTTAAGGACTTCTTTTCAGGGCCCTAGTTTTGTTCACCAGTGGTCAGTGTCTTGGATGGCTCTGTGCTTCTGGCGTGGAAAGTCGTGTACAGAACTGACGTAAACATGTGAGGAGGGCAAATATGTAGCTACTGCAGCGTAATTTCGGCAACCACGATGCCAACTATCAGCGCGGAGTCGATCAACGCTACTTTCCAACGCACGTCGGTACTGGTGATAAACAACTTTCCAGATCCAGTCTGACGCCTGAGGGTATTTCTAAGGTTAGGAATCTATAAGGTAAGGAATATATAACTAATCTATGTTTCTTACAGATATATTGTTACCAAAGGTAAGTAACATGTTCTTTAAGGCTACTGAGTTTCATTTAGTTGTGTGTGAGAAGACTTGGACAGAGCGATATTCTAAAAAAGACATCAGCCACTGCAATGCCACACCTACAATTCCAGAGGCTTCAATGCGATCCACCAGAATGGAGTGAGAAACGGTGTCAAAGGCTGTGCTCAAAATCAATAGGATGAGCGCTGCCATACCACCACAGTCAAGCTGCTGCCTGAGGTCCTCCGTGACTCCAAGCAGAGCAGATTTGGTACTATTACCAGGACGAAAACCTGACTGTGAAGGATCGAATAACTTGTGCAATGTCACGTGTGGAGAGTGAGAATTAATGCGTCTTTCCAGTACTTTGGAAAAGGTTCAAAGAAGAGATATAGGCCAGTAATTTGACCAACAACGGGGAGATTAGTGGAGATCAGAAGCCTCTAGTCTACGGTGGTGAGTCAACTCCTTGTCAGTTTTTTGCAGTTGAGAGCTATTCACTTGGGATTGAAGGCCTAACTGTCCAGCAAGGCATGTGCAGTTGCTGATGGACAACACCATCACCATGTAATAATGCAGTAAGCAGGGTAGGGTGGGTCCTTGGTCCATCTATCAAGAGGATGTGAACCTCTGAAAGTTGCTGGACAGTCCAGGAATTTCTCTGATGCTAACCTATCTGGCAGGCTCTCTAAATGCCAGGGCAGACACAGCCGCTGACGCTTAGAAGGTTACGAATGGCATTGTACCCACAGGGGGCACAGGGTGTCTTCCAGCCATGGGCAAAACTCTGGCTCCATCTATTTGCCACTGGAGAGAATGTGCAATGTGCTCACTTTTGTGCTTTGGAGTATCCAAGGCAGCTCTCTCTCTGAGCTGACTTCCACCTAGAGTGGAGCATGTGATTCCTGTGTGCCTGCCTGTCACTCCCTATCCTGCCCTGAGTTCTGAAGAAGATCAGAAATGACTGGCTTAAGTCAACCGGGCCTGCACAATTTGCAACTCCATGCTTGGGGATTGAGCGGCGGCAGTTTACCTCATCCGACCTTTTCCCTGTGATCGTTGATTTTACCTTAGCAGCAAGGAGTCTTTTCACAACATCGGTGTACGCCAGTCATCGGGGAAATGTTGTGGCTTGGTGCGGCACCCGATAAATTGCCCCATTGCATGCAAAGTTGTCGGAAATGTTGTTTGTCCTGTCCCTGGCTCAGCAAGTACTTGCTTTAGCCACCATTAACGACTACTTATTGGCTCTTTCTGCTCATTTGGGGTTGCCGGATCTTTATTATAACCACCTGTTGTGGTCATATTTTTTAAAAGTTTGCCACATTTATTGTTGTCAAAGCCCTATGGTATACCCAGTAGGACAGCTGCACAGGTGTCCCTGCGTACTTTTGATATTGAAAGCGGTCTTTCTCATTTCCAGAACATCGGCTAAGCATGTGAGTGAGCTGCAGGCTCTTTCTATTAACCCACCTTAGAGCCGTCTTTCCAGAATACAAAGGTTTTGAGGACCAGAGCTTTTTTTCTACCGAAAGGCGTCACATCATTTCATATCAGGTAGGCAATTATCTTTCCGTATGCTTTGCTGCACCTCGTCCCTCCATGGAGGAAGAAAGACTACATATTTTGATCTTAATAGGGCACTACATTTCAATATAGATCACACCAAAGAACATTGAGTGGATAACCGGCTCTTTGTGGGTTTTTCCGAGGCAAAGAAAGGCAAGACAGTGCAGAAGCAGCCCATCTAAAGATCTGCTACACAGGCGAAGTAGCAGCCTGCAAGAGGGCTCACAAGCTCTTCCCACCAGAGTTAAGGCTGCTACCTGCCGTAACTCTCCTGAACATGGGTCAGGCGGCTCCGCCTGCATTGGTACATTCATGCACTACTGCTGTATCATCCAAGCCCAGAGAGAGGAGCATTGTGCCTGCTCGCTCCTGCATAACTGTTCACAGGTACTGCTATTGTAGCTTTTCCCAAGGTGAGGAATCTTGGGATAGAAGTATCCATGAAAACAAATGACTTACCTTTGGCAATGATGTTTCTGGTGGATACTGTATCTTACCACAGATTTCTCACTGACTCACGTTTTCCATTTAAACAGCTTCCAATTTAGAGATTTGCACATTGCTAATGCAAATCTGCTGATAAGCTCGGGTCTAAGGGCGCAGACAGCCATATGAAAGTAACTGACATCCAAGCACATGGGCGAGAACATATGCAGCACTGATCGTCCGAGCGGAAGGCCGTTCATGTGGGGTCGCCACCTCCCAGTGCACAGAAGTTCTGCTTTAAAAGTTTGGGGATCCAGTTTGATGTAGGGTGACCAACCGTCCATAAATTTCACGGGCCGTCCGTTATTGGGACCTCACGTCCGTTGTCCGTGAGGATCCCTTTTACGGATGCGTGGGTGGGAGCCCGGGCTACCCCGTATTCTCAAATGGGCCGCTCTTTCCCTTTCCAGAGCACATGGGGCTTTCCCTACTCTGTGCTGGCCATACCCTTTGCTTGGCGCAGACCTGCATGCTTATTGGGGAGAGAAGTGCTTTCACTAGGGACAGGTGTGTGCTGTCTAGCAGGGGCATGTGGGTGTCGGGTCACCGGCCCGGCCCTGGTCGCGGCGAATGGAAGTTGCTTTGCCTAAGGGTCAGGCGGTGCTCCCAGGGCCCGGGGATGTAGTTAGCATGTTTTCCGACTACTTAGCTGCAGTCAGAAATGTCCCGTGATTCACAGGCCGGGAAGAAACCTGTTGGCGGCATCTTGGCAACCTCTGTGGAAATATAAAAGAACCCAACACAGATGGAAGCGGTTCATTTTAAAAACACAGCCCTCCTTTTTTCACTTTCACATGTATTTAATTTGTTCTTAAGGTGATTGAGTGCACACCTTTGACCTAATTTTTAAAATGTCTGCAAAATATTTCAGGGCACCTTTGTACCGTGTCAATGTGTTGTTTTTTAAAACTATACTTTTCTGTCTCACACCGGTCCCAGGGGTGTATGTAATGGGGCCGGACGACTACTAGAAGGAGGTTGTTCTACCTCCGAAAAGCCAGTTCGAGGCCTTTTGTGCCTTACCAGTCCAAACCGGACTAAAAACGTATACAAGGGATTACCAGCCTAACATATATACATTTACATTCATGCGCCAGCGCTGAGGCCGTTACTGTACAAAACAAGCATTTGCAATGCACTAGGTCTCGCAGCATTAAAGTTTGAGTTACTGGCATTGTAAATGACAATGCTTTGCATTATTTTTTTGTCTTTAATTTGCAATTGATATATAAACATTGTTTGCACAAAGGCATTCACACGATATCCCCCCGATTGACAAAACCAGTTTGAGGGTACCCATATTCAAATGTACTTTTCTAGGACTAACACTCTAACGATAGTTTACAATGTGAGCAAAAATCGAAAGTGGGCAAACCATTCAATCAACTGATACCCCCAATTTGTAAATACGTGTAATGTGCTCTGTTTGGTTCTGTTCCATCTACATGTGCCTCATCATCAATGATTTTTAACCTGGTTTTAACTGAACCACACAATATAGTTCTTATGCATAGCACCTCGATCTGCCTGTGGAGGCATACACTTCACAAGAGTATTATATGGAAACAGATGAATACAGGAAAGGGTCTGCAGAACACAGGGGGACACACAGAGAGGCTGCTACCTGTAAAGTACAGAACCACACTGTACAGAAAAAATACGGGGCGTTGTACTATGTGGGAATGCGCACACTTACAAAATTATACCTGCAATAATATCACATAGAACACTTCCTGCCGCTCTGCCCCTGTACCTGCGTCTCCTCGTGCAGTGCATGTATCGCCTATACATAACACGTGTCACTGGGTCTCAAAATGACCTTTCACAGCTTAATCTTAGTCACACAATGGTCCAGGCACCGTGTGCCGCGTGTGGACCCCTTTCGCTAACGCTGGTACGCTTCGCAGCGCTTCAGTTCATCTTGTACGGTAAATCTAGAGCGGCCCCGCTAAACCTCACGCGTCTCGCGTATGAAGCGTACGGCGCTGAGGAAGGGGGGCAAGGCGTACTGGGCGCTGGAGCTGTGCGGTTCGTACCAAGGCCAGGAGACAGGATGGGGAAGTCTCCGAGGTACGGCCACACAGTGTACGATCGTTCAGGGGCTCAAGGTGGTGCGCGCCTCATGGATTTCGGGTCCGGAGCGCAGCGCACGTCGCACACAATAACAGTACCTTCTGGCGGGGGATGCGAAGTGCACAGCAGCGGGGGTCAGTCCTCTTCACGTCACAATGCTTGTTGGGGGCAATGATAGCTACTGCTCGGCAGGGGTACGGGGGGTTGGTGCGCTTGTGTGTGTGTGTGCGTGCTTGTGTGTGTGTATGTGTGCGACGGCGGGGGTGGGTGTCTCTGTATGTGTGCGTGCATGTATGTGCGTTCGTGTGTGTGTCTCTGTATGTGTGCGTGTGTGTATGTGCGCTCGTGTGTGTGTCTCTGTGTGTGCGCATGCGTGCAGGGGGAGGTGTGGCTGTGTGTGTGTTGGAGCTTCCCAGGAGATGGCCAAGACGTGCGCATTCTCGCGTGCGCGGCCCGCTCCGATCACCTTTTGGAAGATGCGCGTGGCCAGCTCTTGTCTCCTGGAAAGCTGAGTCACTCACTATAGGTCTCTGGCGAGACCGCACTTTCGTGCGGTCAACGCCACGAGACCTAATCAGACACCTTGAAATTATTGCGAGGTGGATGCTAGATATCTTACCACCAGGACTTTAAGCGGGCCCTGTCCTGCCGGCCCCGTTCCTGCTGGTGCTGAGACGGGTCCCTAGCAGGCTCCCCAATGTTGCCCTCACCCAAAATAAATAAATGTAAAAACATTTTTTTAAACTTTATGCCGTTGTGGGGACTTGAAAGAGACTCCTTTGAGTTCGTCCAGTCTCATTGTTTCAGAACTGAGGCATTTGCAATATTATAGACAAGCCATAGTTGTTGCCTATTCACCTTATACAACTAACAACCATTGATAAAGCCAATGGTCCTGACTTGTTCTTGGGTAATGTTAGGTGTTTTCATATCTGGAGACAATGGCAGATGCAGCAAAGTGTTGGGCGGCACGCTATGCTAAGCACAGAATTTCAGCATACATGTTTTAAGCAGTTTATCATAATAAGCGTTATTGCATTGAATACAACCTGAGATCGGAAGCGAAAACAAATTTTCAGTTAGGAATTTATAAAGCCTATTTGGAGTGAGAGTAGGGTGTGTGGTAGCCAGCATTTTGTGTGCGCTCATGGGCCTACCAGTTGGTTAAGTGCTAACCGTCAGTCTTCTTGTACCCTTTCTCTGCCTAATTATAACCAGAAATCTACTATTCCCATGATGCACTGCGATGGTTATCACATTGTATGCTTTCCCATGCTGCACTAGTAGAAGTCAGGTGACTATTCACAGTACATAGGCAGATAGCTCCAGGTACCAGGTGCTTGGCTTTCTTCTAACGATTAGGACCACGCCCCTTTTTCCTGACTGCTCGTGTTCGTGTTCTAGTATCCTGACCTTCTGTGCCAAACTACTGTGTATTCTGCAATTTCTCTCGATTCTGTAGATTCCCAGCTGACTGTACACACATCGTGGATTTCGTCCCTTCGATTCAACTAGGACTTGCTGACTAGTACCCTTTAATTAGCGCAAGGACGCTCTGGAACTTGCCTCCCCCTTTTTAGGTCTCGACTATTCTATCCCGTTAGGGATTGAATAGGCGAGATAATAGTAAGCAGTCCGAAAAGTCTACCTAGCCTGCGGATCGCGTACATTTCATGTGAGGCAGGCACGTACACATCAAACACCATCTGCCTCGGCATCAGACTTCAAAGGAATCCGCTCCCAAGCCGCTCCCCCCCCCCCGACTTCAAAGGAATGCGCTCCCGCGTCACAGCAATGCCGAGAGCTTGGTTTTTTTTGCATCCATTTCGCGGGGAAGTCGTGTTTTGTTCAGCGTTCTCTGCACCTTTCTCGTTTTATTTTCTGGAAGAAAGTGAAAGCCTACCGTGCTTGTTTACAGTAGCCTTGCTCCTCAAATGCTTTTGCTGTGTTGCCATCTCTCTAGCTACACAGCATGAAAACACTCGACTTGCTAGCTGCAATGCTACATCCGCTATGCTTTGCCTCTAGACACGTTGATCCCTTGCAGACTGTGCTGACTCTGCCCCTCCGGATTCTGAAACTGACCAACGCAGTCACCACGCAGTCTCTTCTCTCTGTCTTATAAGGTCTGCCCTGCCACCATTTACTTCGGACCCTCACAACTCATCACCCTCACACACCCTCACACACCCTCACCCCACTCACCCTCACACCCTCCCTCACCCTCACACCCCCTCACTCACCCACACACCCTCTCACCCTCACACACCCTCACACTCACACACACCCTCACCCTCACCCTCACACACACCCTCACCCTCACACCCCCACATCCCCTCACCCTCCCTCACATCCCCTCACCCTCCCTCACACCCTCAAACCCCCTCACCCTCACACCCCCACCCTCTCACCCTCACCCACCCTCTCACCCTCACCCACCCTCTCACCCATCCTCACACACCCTCACTCACCCTCACCACCCTCTCACCCTCACTCACCCACACCCCTCACCCTGACACCCCCTCGCCCTCACACACCTCACCCTCCCTCACTCTCACACCCCCTCACCCCCCTCATCCTCACCAACACACAACCTCACCCTCACCCCCTCACACACCTTCTCACCCTCCTCCTCACCCTCACACACCTCCTCACCCTCAGACCCACTCTCACACCCCCCTCATTCTCATCCTCACACACCCTCGCCCCCTCACACCTCGACACACCCTCACACCCCCTCACCCTCACACCCCCTCACCCTCACACACCCTCTCACCCCCTCACACACCTCCTCACCCTCACCCCCACTCACTCTCACACCCCCTCAGCCCCCCTCATCCTCACACACCCTCACCCTCACACCCTCACACACCTCCTCACCCTCAACCCCTCACATCTCCACACACCCACACACCCTCACCCCCCTCCTCACCCTCACACCCCCTCACCCCTCCTCACCCTCACCCCTCCTCACCCACCCTCACACACCCTCTCACCCTCACACACCCTCTCACCCTCGCCCACCCCTCACCCTCACATGCCCTCCCTCACACCCCCTCACTCACCCTCACACCCACTCACTCTCACACCCCCCTCACCCTTACACCCCCTCATCCTCACACACCCTCACCCTCACACCCTCACACCCCCTCATCCTCACACACCTCCTCACCCTCACAACCCCTCATCCTCACCCTCACTCACCCTCACTCACCCTCACACACCCTCTCACCCTCACAACCCCTCACCACCCTCACCCTCACCCTCCCTCACCCTCTCACACACCCTTACCCTCACACACCCTTACCCTCAAAAACACACCCCCTCACCCACCCTCTCACCCTCACTCACCCTCACCCACGCTCACCCCCTCACACACCCTCACTCACCCTCACACCCTCCCTCACCTCTTCACTCTCAAACACCCCTACCCCCTCACTCACCCTCACACCCCCCCTCACACCCCGTCACCCACACACCCTCACCCTCACACCCCCTCACCCTCACACCCACTCACCCTCACACCCCCAACCTCACATACCCTCACCCTCATATACCATCACCCACCCTCACAGACCCTCACACACACTCACACACCCTCACCAGCATAGCATAACAATACATAGCATAACACAACACAGCATAGCACAACACAACACAGCATAGCACAACACAACACAGCATAGCATAACCAAAAATCATAGGATAGCAAAACAAAGCATAGGATAGCAAAACACAACAAAGCATAGCATAACAAAACACAACAAAGCATAGCATAGCATAACAAAACATAGCAGAACAAAACATAGCATAACATAACTAAACATAGCATAAGATAACATAAAACAAAGCATAGCATAACAAAACATAGCGTAGCATAACAAAACACAACAAAACATAGCAGAACAAAACATAGCAGAACAAAATATTGCATAACATAACAAAGCATAGCAAAACAAAACATAGCATAGTATAACAAAACATAGCACAGCATAACAAAACAACAAAACATAGCATAGCATAACAAAACATAGCATAACATAAAACAAAGCATAGCATAACAAAACATAGCAAAACACAACAAAGCATAGCATAACAAAACACAACAAAACATAGCATACATAACAAAACATAGCATAACAAACCACAACAAAGCATAGCATAACAAAACATAACCTAGCATAGCATAACAAAACAAAGTTTAGCATAGCATAACAAAACAAAGCATAGGATAGCAAAACTAAAAATAGCATAGCATAGCAAAACAAAGCATAGGATAGCAAAACAAAACATAGCATAGCATAAAAAAACCCTCACATCCCCACACACCCTCACCCCCCCTCCTCACCCTCACAACCCCCTCACCCACCCTCTCACCCTCTCTCGCCCTCTCACTCACACACCCTCTCACCCTCACACACCCTCTCACACCCCCTCAACCTCACACCCCCTCACTCTCTCACCCACCCTCTCACTCTCTCACCCACCCTCTCACTCTCTCACCTACCCTCTCACCCTCACACACCCTCACCCTCACACACCCTCACCATCACACCCCCTTACACACCTCCTAACCCTCACACCCACTCACCCTCACACCCACTCACTCACCCCTCACCCTCACACCCCCTCATCCTCACACCCCCTCATCCTCACACACCCTCACCCTCACACCCCCTCACCCTCACACACCCTCCCACCCTCACACACCCTCTCACCCTCACACACCTTCTCACCCTTACACACCCTCTCACACCCCTCATCCTCGCACCCTCAACCCCTCACATCCCCACACACCCTCGCCTCCCTCCTCACCCTCACACCCCCTCACCCACCTTCTCACCCTCACACACCCTCTCACCCTCACAGCCTCTCACCCTCACACCCTCTCACCCTCACACCCTCTCACTCTCACACACCCTCACACCTTCTCACCCTCGCACCTTCTCACCCTCACACCTTCTCACCCTCACACACCCTCACACACCCTCTCACCCACCCCTCACACCCCCTCACTCTCTCACACACCCTCTCACCCCCTCACCATCACACCCCCTCACACACCTCCTCACCCTCACACCCACTCACCCTCACACCCACTCACTCTCACACCCCCTCACCCGCCCTCATCCTCACACCCTCACCCTCGCACCCTCACACCCCCTCACCCACCTCCTCACCCTCACACCCCCTCATCTTCACCCTCACACCCCCTCACTCACCCTCTCACCCTCAAACACCCTCTCACCCTCACACCCCCTCTCACCCTCACACCCCCTCACCCTCACACCCCCTCAACCCTCACACCCCCTCACCCTCACACACCCTTACCCTCAAACACACACCCCCTCACCCACATGCTCACCCTCACTCACCCTCACCCACGCTCACCCCTTCACACACCCTCACTCACCCTCACACCCCCTCACCTCTTCACTCTCAAACACCCCTAACCCCCTCACACCCCTTCACTAACCCTCACACCCCCTCACCCTCACCCCCCCTCACCCTCACACCCCCTCACCCTCACACCCCCTCACCCTCACACCCCTTCACCCTCACACCCCCACCCTCACATACCCTCACCCTCACATACCCTCACCCTCATGTACCCTCACCCTCATATACCCTCACCCACCCTCACACACCCTCACACACCCTCACACACCCTCACCAGCATAGCATAACAATACATAGCATAGCATAACAAAACACAGCATAGCATAACACAGCATAGCATAGCATAACAAAAAAGCATAGGATAGCAAAACACAACAAAACAAAGCATAGCATAACAAAACACAACATAGCATAGCATAACATAACAAAACAAAGCTTAGCATAGCATAGCATAACAAAACAAAGCATAGGATAGCAAACCTAAAAATAACATAGCATAGCAAAACAAAAAATAGCATAGCATAACAAAACATAGCATAGCATAACAAAACATAGCATAACAAAACACAGCAACACATAGCATAACAAAACATAGCAAAACACAACAAAACATAGCATAGCTTAACAAAACACAACAAAACATAGCATAGCAAAACAAAACATATAACAGCATAGCAAAACATAGCATACCAAACACAACAAAACATAGCATACCAAACACAACAAAACATAGCATAGCATAACAAAACATAGCATAGCATAACAAAGCATAGCATAGCAAAACATAGCATAACAAAATGTAGCAGAGCAAAACAAAACACAGCATAGCATAACAAAACACAGCATAGCATAACAATTCAAAGCATAGGATAGCATAGCATAGCATAACAAAAAAAACATAAGATAGCAAAACAAAACATAGCATACAGCATCACTCCACACCACCACAGCATCACTCAGGGGCACCACAGCATCACTATGCGCTACCACTGCATCACTGAATGCCACAGAGAAGAGGGAAAGGCTGGGTCCTGTCTCTGACCGGCTTGGACCACTCTTATAAACCAAACAAAAGAAAGTGCCGGACAGTATGAATGAATACAAACAAATGCACACCTAGTATAATTAATTGCTAGGCGGACAAACCATTTGTGATTGATCACTTGTATTTTATGAAAAAGTTTTTTTGAAACGTTTTTTGGCATCAAGGGATGCACACCACATTCACAGAAGTACACAAGTGCATTGAAACCAAAAACAATACATAAAATTACAATGTACACATATAACAATTGTGATTACGAAAAACAACTGTGCTATGCCTCAAAATATAACGTTGTGCTGAGGCACCAATCCTGAATGAAAAATGAACAAGTGGACAGAAAAATGAAATACTAGCCTACTTGTTTCCACCACCACTAGATACGTATTAATTTTGACATATGGTGCAACAAAATAGGAACACACAAAACTAAGCGGAAGTGTAGAATTTGTGCGAATTATATTCCTATTGTGCCCTGGTGTTTGCAGTATCTGGGTGGAGCAGGACGCCGACGCGTTTCGAACCCATTGAGTAAGTTGAGGGTTCTCCTCAGGACAAGGATTGGGGGGTAGTTGTTGCTTGTATTTGAAATGTCAGGATACTCCCTGTGGGTATTCCCTTGATGTATACAACACTAAGAAGTGTATGGGGTGCCGATGTGCATAAAATCAAAGATTACGAGGATTATGCCTTGTTGGGTAGACGTTCGTGACTGTGCACGAACTCGAGCGGCAGCCGCCGCTGCAGTTCAGAAAATTTTAGACGATTCAATCGGTCTGCACGTCGAACACACAAGCTGCAAGAAACTGGCAACGCGAGTCAGTTTCTTGCAGCTTGTGTGTTCGACGTGCAGACCGATTGAATCGTCTAAAATTTTATGCACATCGGCACCCCATACACTTCCTAGCAATTAATTATACTAGGTGTGCATTTGTTTGTATTCATTCATACTGTCCGGCACTTTCTTTTGTTTGGTTCACTGAATGCCACAGCATCACTCGTTCGCCATCACAACATCTCTCAGCGCCACCACAGCATCAATCTGTGCAACCATTCAACAACACCTGGTTCAAATATGTTCTCTCAATGTTTCAAGCTTTATCACAAATGTAACAAAAAGATGTTAATATTTCACTTCTGTTCTTGGAAATACACTGAACATAAACTTCACAAAAGTTATTTGCAAAACTTTAAGCTATTGCCATTATAAATTACAATAATCGACACAAAGAGGTTCTTCTGAGCAAGTGCATCGAAGAACCTCTTTGTGTCGATTGTTTCTCCACCGGTGTGGAGATAATTTTGGGGTTGTGGTAACCAACTCCTGATCTTCCTGGAGCACCACACTATATGTTTGCTACTCTCCCCTAATTTGCTGTGCGCCTGTATTGCTAGACTGGTTACCGCATCTTAATTAGTATAAATTACAATAACTTTTATTTAAGTATTAATTATTGGAAAAAAAATTAAAAGCCATTGTTATTTGTAATATCAATACATGTACGTCACGTAAATACAACACATATTGCATTACAAATGCTACAGGTGTCACATTTGCGAAAGTTATAACTATTCGCATTGTAAATGACAAAGTTATTAATTTCGCTATTTTCGAAGACAAAACATAAATAAAAAATGTCATTTACAATACCAAAAGCTCAAACTTTCCTAATGAGAGACCTATTGCATTGCAAATGCTTGTTTCCCATTAGCCTCCGAACGCGAGGCATTTGATCCTTTACTGAATTCTCTGTAGCGCGAGATCAAGCTTCTATTGGACTCCCCTTCGTTTGTCCTTCAGCAGTATTGGGAGCTTTAAATTTTTGGGAGCGCGAGGTCGCGCTATTGAATTTTTTTGTTTTTTTAGTTTTTGGGACACTTATTTACGTGCTATGGAGCGCATTTACTAAGAACTTCTTGCCACCCTTCTGTCACCTGAAGTCAATTCCACAGAGAGTACAGCGTGGTGCGCTGTTGATCCTAACGGATATTTTGCTTTCCTTTTTGTCATTACTTGTCACAAGCTGCTCAGCTACGAAAACAGATTGCTGAGGACTTGGATTTATTAGTTGGCCTCATATTCTCGTGTGGATTTGTGGACTGAGTATTTTTGGTTTAACCACCAACAGAGTAATTTGCATACCAATTTTCAATCTTTATTTCGATCAATTTTAGATCATAAAAGATGTACAAAAACATGTTCAATTTAAAATAGCAATGGTATCCACCCAACATCATTGATAAACGTTTAAAAATAGTATAAAAAGCATTTGCTATATATTACAGTTTCATATCATCAAGACATTTCATTTATACCGAGTCTTGCTCAAGTTTTAGAAAACGGTTGCGGATGTGCCACATTGCAGTTAGAAATTTTGCTACCCCAAATGCAATGATAGGTGAAAGGTCAGTTTTTAAAATCCTGTAAGCTGGGAGGTATCGGGTGAAACCCAATTTTTTAAGGAGGGGGACAAGCCAATATTTCCTGGGTCTTTGGTAAGCCTTGCAGAAAAATATAATGTGCAGCTCATCTTCCAGATGGTGTAAGCATGACGGGCAATGCTCTCTTGATGAGAACCGGACCCAGGGTTTGGTGAAAGCCCTTATGGGAAGTGTGCCATATCGCCATTGCAGAAAATGTTTCCTTGTGAGGACGGGAGAAATGTTATCTAGCACACGTTCGAGTAGGTACACATCTTTAAACTTAAAAAACAATTCTGTGAGGGCCCCCTCCCGTAAATTCCACATTGTAGCTGTAAGCTTCATCTTGCAAAAATCTCTCACTAGGAGTTTACGTGGGATCCTAGTGCTTGTGTTAACTGGGTCTAAACATAATTCTGGTCTACCCAATTTCTCGCATGTTTGTTTGATGTAACTTAACCATGGGATTTGTCTTGATTTGGGTAGACAGAGAATCTCTTGGAGCTCACTCCTGTAGCTCATAAGTTCGGGCGTGCTCCAGATGCGGTGCCAGAAGGTAATCGGTCTAAATCCCAGTTCCCCCACAATAGGTCTCAGACCTAGGTCAAGTCTCAGCGGGAGGAGCGGGGTGCTTGCGGCTAGTGCCGCCAACTGCCTAATAAAATTGTTTTCAACGATCTGCAGGTTTTGAGTTGGACAATGAGCCCACAATTCCCCTCCGTATAAAACTGCCCCTCTAGCCTGCATTTTGTAAATTTCAAGGGCAGAGCTAAAAGGTTTATAGGTCGACCTGCTAGTCATCCTGGAAATACCTCCCGTTAATTGGACCAATTTCATGTGGGCCTTTGCCCGGTGAGTGTCCCACGTCATATCCTGGTTAATGGTTACACCAAGGTATTCAAAGGTAAAAACCCTCTCTAATCTTGCTGAACATATAGTAGGGTTGGGGCGTGTTGAAGGGGGGGGTTGAGAATCATGAATTTGGTTTTTAACGCGTTGATCTCAAGCCCCAGCTCCACACAAAACGTTGAAAACCCATCCAGGACTCTTTGTATTCCCATTGGGGATTTGAACAGCAGCAGGGTGTCGTCCACAAACATAATAGCGGGCACCCTGCTGCCTTTCAACTTGGGAGCATCGATGTCATCGATCCTGGTCAGGTGGGCAATTACCCCGTTGACAAAGAGGCAGAACAGGGTCAGTGCAAGCACACAACCCTGTCTCACCCCCCTGTCAACGGAGAACCTGTCAGAGAGTGTCCCATTTCTACCGCACCTGACACGTGCAAAATTTCCCTGGTGCAACCTTATCAGGATAGTCAGGAAATTAACCGGGAGTCCAGAGTCTATCTCTGGGTACTAAGTCGAAGGCGGCTCGCAAGTCCACGAATACCGTGTACAAGCTGCCACCCTAGAGTACCGCAGTTTTCAAATACAGGAGGTTCAGGCGGAATATCTGGTCCATGGTGGAGACCCCTCTTCTGAATCCCGCCTGATAGGGACTAAGAATGGAGAATTCCTCTATCCAGTTTTTTTTTTTTTTTTAATTTTTTGAAAACGTTTATTGTTCCAAAAAGGCAAACAAATACGGGCCTACAACCATCCGGCCGGCCTCGAAAACATTGTGAGCACAGTTGCAGGTAGACGGATCTCAGCAGTATCACAGTACAAGTTAGCAAACAGTCCAAGTTACACTGAACGTAGGAGAACTGCCGGGAAACAGGAGGTATGAAGGTTAATTTTAATAAGTTTTAATAATATACTATAAAGAATAGAGACTAAGAAGGATCAGGGACCAAACAACCACCCAGGAGCGGGAGCGGGCAACGCTATCAGCAGTAAATAATCAGGCAAAAACATAGTCGAAATAGCGGCACGAATCAATACAGAAGGACAGAGAACCACTATCCATATCACATGCCGATCGTCACCCCCCCTCCACCTAACCACCCCACCGATCCAAGGAAAAAGGGAGAGATTAGTAAGATCAAAAGAGAAGAAAGACAAGGCCCATAGAACCAAAGACAAACAAAAGACCCCCCCATCCCCTGACCCTACACGCATGCAGAGACTACGGCCTACCCCCCCCCCCCTTGCAGTGTGCCTGTCGCCCAAAAAAGAGTACCCGAAATACAGCTAGAAAGAAAGGAGGAAAGGAAAAGGAAATCAAGAATGAATCAAGAGGAGGGCCAGTTCTATATGCTCCCGGTCACCCCGGCCACACACACATCCTCCACCCCAAGTATCATCAGTACGATAGCAAATAACAAACATTATTACAAATGGGGAGAGTCATCTCTTATTGTGCAACCAAATCATATATAAAACAGTCCCAACCTAGTCTCCGCCAGCCAGTGAATCAATACTACGGAAGAAACCGCCTAGCCCTGGCCCGATCATGGATGTCCCCCCAAACACACTCTCCGTGGAAAGCCAGCCCCCTCTGAGACAAAGAAACAAAATGGTCGCAAAGAGGGAGGGGGAGACTCGTGAACACAAAATGGACGTCGCCAGCCACCAAGAAGTCCGTTGTCCTCAATGAAAGGCGCCTCCGAGATATCCTGATGGCACAAGTTCCACAGTGGGGAGAGCAAAGGCCACAAAGAAAGAGCAAACGAGGGGGCTAGAGGCCGCGTAGGCGGCGCCCGAGTCAATAGTGATGGTAGAGGAAACAAAGACTCAGTCCCCGAATGAGAGGGAAACAAAGTAGCACAAGTAGAGCTGACGGACGGCCGTCCGTAGGTGCGAGTACAGTCAACAACGGTCCCATCATCGCTGTGAGCATGTGGAAACACTGTATCCCATTCAAGCACCGGTAAAGGCAAGTCCAAGCGTTGTCGGGAACAGACCCTCCGCTCCCGCCCCAGATCGAACACAGTTCCATCAAGCTTCTCACCCAGTATGCGGGATCCATTTTCCAGCGCTGATCTTAGTTCACCAAGGGCAGCCAAAATTGCCCCATAGGACAGTGCAGGCTGCGGTCCCCCTGTCTCAAAATCACGAGAGGGTTCATGCAATCCGGCCCCCAGCTCAGACAGGGCACGCAGTTCCAGGGCGAGGGTGGGCAATCTTCCCCATGCTGCGAGTCATCAGGCACAGCCATCCTGCCAATAATCCAATGTGAAAGCTGGGGGGGGGGGGGGTGCGGCACGAATGAATTACAATCCAAGCCTTCGATGCCACCAGGGCTAACTGCAGTCAAGCGTTCCTTGCAGAGAGTAGCCTCGACTCAGTTGGACAGTTGGGGCAGAGGAGCAGTCCGCCGATATCGGGCAAGAACAGCAATGGGGTCCAAGCAACACACCTTCAGCGCCAAACAAAGGAGCCTCGCGCACAGTATGTCCCCGCCTCGCACTCGCGCTACAATCTCGATGCGCGATAAACCACGGCAGGCTGTGCAATCCGGTCCGTGTCTTGGTCAGAAGGCAACGCTTCCCAGTCTCCGGCACCACGCGGGTAGCCCGGCCGCCACTGATCCAGCGAGGTCCGGCGGCGCGCGGCGGTTTAAGCAGGGGTCCAGGGCTGCGAGACGGTTTTTCAGATATCTCCGGTCACCGGTCAGGCGGAGATCTCGGAGGAACACGGGCAAAGCCAGCACAACATCCTGAACGTCCCGCCGCTAGAATGCATCAGGATAATAAGCAGGATGTCGGTGCGGGGCTCAAGGGCCGGTGGAGCCGAGAGCCTACACGTCTGCTCCGGTCGCCATTTTGGCTCCTCCCTCTATCAGCCTGCCGAATAACTTCTGGGAACAATCTCTGCGTCCAGCCAAGTGCAGGGAACCTCCATAACCCTAAGGATGGCGTTAAATATCAAGACCAAGTAGGGTGCCCATACATCAGGCTCGTGCTTGAATAGGTCGCCCGGCAAACCGTCCAGTCCGGGCGCTTTGCCTGTTGCCAGCCCTGTGATGGCTGCACGGACTTCCGTCTCTGTGAAAGGTTCTCCCTCCGTGGCTATATTAATGTTCATTGGGGTATCATTAATAGCGTGGTTGGGGGCCTTGTAAAGGGAGTGGAAATGGTCCTGCCATGTCTTAGCTGAGATGTTGGGTTCGATTGCCGGAACTAGCTCCTCGGACCCCGTATTAACAATGCGCCAAAATTTGCGGGAGTCCCTGTCCGCTGGTGTTGTAGCAAGATTTTCCCATTTTTCATGCTCCCATTCACTTTTTGCATTGGTGATCAGGTACTTATAATCCCTTCTTCTTGCCTGGATAACAGGCCTGTCTGCACCATCCTTGATGGATGTCAGAAGATCCAGTTTAGCCTTCCGGCAAGCCTGGTTGTACCAGTTGGGGCGGTCATAATGCCGCCTCTTTCCTGAAGTGAAAAGGACCCCAGCCACGGACTCAATGAGGTTCTCATGTGCCCTCCCTAGCTCCTTGTGTATATCCTGGGGCGTGGGGAGCTCCATTATTGTGCACACCTTTTCAAGGGTCGGTATAAGTTGGGAGTAGAGTTCGAAGACCTTCTCCGGGTTAGAGGCTAACTTCTCCCACCTCACTCGCCGTCTGTTATTTGTCAGTGTCAACCCTGAGGCAATATCGTCTAATTTGCCCCCCCTGTCCTCTAAGTCGTGAACCGCATATACCAGTTCTAGGGCGTTGTGGTCGCTATCTTCCCTAGATATTACCTGGAAGTCAATAATATGCGGCCACATGGAGAGATGAACCAGGATGTAGTCCAATCTAGACTCCCTGCCCTCTCTGTGGTAAGTACATTTTGGTGGAATGTCTGAGCCTATACGTCCGTTACAAGCCCAGATGCCCCACCTCAAAGTTAGGGCAGTAATTTGAAGGGCTAGGGGTGTCCAAGCTCTAGGTGGGGGGGCTACCGAAGGAGGTACCAGCCAGACCGCATCCTCCTCCTGTGATAGTCCATCCAATAAGCCTGGGAGGGGCTCAAAGTGGCAGTTGAAATCGCCACGCACCAGGAATGGTGTACCCTGTGGGATGTCATTGAGGAAAGCCGAGAGTTGGTTAATGGTGTCTGACTCATTTGTGATATTTACTGGTCTGGAGTAGATATTTACCACAATCAGCCTACTCGAGTTTGGCCACTCCAATAAGACCCCAAGGATATCATTGGAAACTGAGGGGATGGTTGAAGCCTTACATCCCAGGTCGACAGCCACCCAGGTTGCAAGGCCTCCCGAGGGACGCCCCTTCCCTCCCCATTTTGCCGGGGTCGAGAAAGCAGCGAAGCCTGTTTGAGAGACTGCTTCTCTGGACCAGGTTTCCTGAAATAGGCATATGTCCTTACCCTCAATGAATGAGCTCCAGTCAGGACAGTTCAGTGTATTCCCCAGACCAGCCACGTTCCAGGACAGTATGTTAAGTGAGGATGATCTAAAATTCGAAGTTGGTGCATTTGATGTCGCTATATCCCTTCTGCTACCCTGTGGTAGAACACTAAAGGGTTGTTCCCGTACCTCAGTTCTAGAATCCTCGGGGTTAGGTGGAGGCCCCATATTGTTTGAAAGAGTTCCTATGGTCTCGTTATGAGCCTCACCACAGTGATTGATCTTCAAAAGGCTGACAGAGCTTGTAATCGGGAGGACGATGTTTCCTTCAGTATATGTGCTCTGGAAGTCACCCATCTCCCACCTCCTACCCGGATTGAGTCAGTCCACCATGTCCAGACAACTATATCTGTTGGATGTCGAAAAGTGGTCTGGCTGGTGTGGCTGGTATTGTCTGGGGTAATGGAAGTCACTCCTAGCTCTATCGACTCAACCTCTCCCTCTCCAGGGAATAGTATGCCAGCCCTCTTCCTCATATGGGTTATACACAGGTGGGTAGAAAAAGGATAGGGGTAGCGACTGGATGGATGTCCCCTGTTGGAAGTGTGGCCAACTACAGATATGGGAGACTGTACTGGGGTCTCTAAAATTAATTATAACACAATCTCCTTCAATTGATTTCTCCGTGTGGCCCAACCATGGGACTCTCCTGACCGTGAGAACCCCGCTAGTAATTCCATGTGGTAAGGGTCTATTCATAGAAAGCCAATTGGTGACCTTGTTCTTAAGAGCAAATACGGATTCTTTAGAATCCGGCTTCAACTCTGAAACACCAGCCAAAATGACTGTGTAAGGGCTAGCCTCTGGTGGCAGATTCACAGGCCTATATTTTTTTGTGGTGGCGTATGCATCTTGTTTGGCGGGAACTTCTTTATGTGAGCGGTTAGGTCTTAAATTACCATCAGTCACCTGAGAAGTGGCAATGTGTGCTGACAGAGGTAAAGTTTGTGGAGTAGAAATGATAGCTGGAGTAGTAGCAATGTGTGCTAAGGGAGTTGGTGTTTGTACTGTTTTTGAAGCTAGCCCAGGGTCCTTAAGGGGGGGCTTGGGTGTGACCTTCTTGCTCCTAGGCTCAATCCCACCTTCGCTATGGTATTATTTGTCTTGTGGGTGTCAGCAAGCTGTGAGGTTGTTTGTTCTATAGACGCTAGCCTGGCTTCAATCTTTGATAGGCATGTAACTAAGGGGCTTGATAGTGTCTTAAGGAGTACTTCCAACCTGGCTAAAGTCGAATCATGAACTTCTGTAGTTACAGGCGGGGATAGGATTGCCACACTTGGTGTCTGCGATGGCAGTGAGACAATAATTTGAGGTGTGGTTTTATCTGTTGGAGTGGGACCCTTTTTGCTTGGTCCTAGTTCTACTACCATCTACAATTTCATTGTGCTTGGGGATTTTCGCTTTACGCCCTCCATTACTTTGCACCCCTCTTTTCCTTTTTGGTATAGTGCCTTCCCTTTCCCCCTGTGTGAGGCAGTCTGTGGTACCAGTGATCACATCTGTGTTAGCCATGGTATCAATGGGAGAGGGGAGGGTCTGCTGTACTTGAGTATGTGGTGGGGGTAGGGGTAAGAGGCTGAGATCATCCAGAACACTCATATCATTATCAGTATTGTACAGGGTAGAATTCTTTAGGTTAGATAGGGCTAACATCCCACCAGTCACATTTTCCCCATTCTCCGGGACAACACAATTGAGTCTATTATCTGGAGTCTTTGCATGCGCTATAGGCCCTATGGAAGATCTCCGAACCCATTCTATTTCTTGTGATATGCGCCTTTCCAATAACGTTATCTCGTCAATCAAGAGAGACCCTGCTTTGGCAAAGTATTTATCCTTAACTCAGGGTCAATAACAGGAGCAAGGGGGGCCTGGTCCCGGTCTCGACCGTTCTCGAACGGTCTCAAACGGCCCGCCTTTGCCCGGGCTTAGCCCCGGGCTGAGTCCCGCGGGAGTGAGTGTGCTCTTATAAGGGAGTTGGGGGCGGGAAGAGACGCCAGGTGCGCTGTGATGGTGTAGCGCTGTGCACCCTGGCTCTCGCAGTCCCGTACCCGTCAGCGGCAGTTACAGCCCAAAGATGTGGATGTCCTCGTTGGTCAGGCTCCGATGCAGAGTAATCGGGGGGAACAACAAAGTCCAAAGCCCTGCGATACTTCCCAGATGCTAAGGCTGGGAGCGGCTCCCGCGGAGCGAGGGCCGCGAGCCGTTTGTAGCCGCGAGGGAGCTGGGGGCGGGAAGAGACGCCAGGTGCTCTGTGATGGTGTAGCACTGTGCACCCTGCCTCTCACAGTCCCGTCCCCGTCAGCGGCGGTTACAGCCCAAAGATGTGGATGTCCTTGTTGGTCAGGCTCCGATGCAGGGTAATCCGGGGGAACAACAAAGTCTAAAGCCCTGCGAAACTTCCCAGATGCTAAGGCTGCAAGCGGCATACCATTTACAAGTGTGTGTATGTAAGGAATGAATTACTTGCATATCTTCTGTTGCCCCTTTTTAAATTTGGAGAGACCTGCTTTATTATTTAATGTTGGCAATGTATAAGTGAGTATGGGGAAGCATATAATTTGAAATCTTAACATCTCCTTGTTCTATATTTCTGCCTGGCTGTTTGTCATCTCTCTAAATTCTGCTTCTACTGTTTATTTGTTTCATGCAGGAAAGCCCGCCCTACTGTTCCTCCTTATTGAAAGAAGCCCTGGTGGTCCTTCCTGGCCTCTTCACTCCCTGGGGTTATCAGTCTACCTTCGGTGTGCCTTTGTGGCTAGAGGTGACTATACCCTACAAGAGTGAAAAGGCGTTCTCTTCGCTCCCGTGGATATTGGTGCATCTGGCCAGAGACGCAAACAAGACCTCAACATTAGGGACGGCAGACTGCTGTTTTGTGCGGTTGTGATGGGCGGGGCGGCCCGTTTACACTGCCGTTGGTCCACATGCTGGACATGTAAATGCGATTAGCAGGTTTGTCCATAGGTCACTGTTAGACGGTGGTTCTGACGCTAAGGGCCGCCCAGATTTATTTTGCTTTTTGAACACCTAATTGCTGAGTTTTTACTGTGGGGGAGCCTCATAATCTGTGACTCATCCACAGTGAACTCACAATGAAGGAGACTGCATGGGGATTTTAGTGGTGTCTGCCTGGCTTGACTAGGCCGCTGTGCAGCAGCTGGAGTATGGGACACCGTGCTGGTTACATGCAGACACGGGTGTACATGCGTGTGCACACAGGTAGGGGCTGCGCAGGGGAGATTCCTAGCGTGCGCAGTCCAGGAGCAGCTACAGAGTGAATGGTGTGGCAGGACTTATGCAGAATTGGGTGGTGACATGGAATAGGCTGTATACCCTGGGAAGGAACATGCCAGGGAAAGTCAGTGTGTTTTACTGTGTTTTCACTTCATTATTCCCCTTAGGGGGATGTGGGGCCCATGGCTAAAAATGACCTCCACAACGCCTACAGATTCCAGACACGCACTATAGTCGAGTGTAGCGGATGTGAAAATTAGTATTCTGCAGAGTCCAAAGTCATATTTGTACGGCTTTTAAGTCGTCCAGAAATGCCATATTTCTCTGAGTCCCTGGATGGGGTCTGGCCCTGGCAGGTTAGATTAATGCCCTTTCTTCCCTGAGCAAAAATCTTTCCTCCAAGGAAGGGAGATAGGTGGAGCTAAAAGCCAATCCATCAACCGCTGTCGCTGGGTGCCAGGCACCAAGCAGAACCATGGTAAAGGCAGTGAGGGGGGAAGGAGTTGGATTTCAGAGGCCATGTGGCAGATACACTGGACGACTCCATTTTGAACAACCCAGAGGCTGGAAAAGAAGTAGGGAGGGGGCAGGGAAGTGAGGTGTTGCTGTTTGATAGGACACACAGACTTCCTGCCAGCCCCCTACTCAACTTTTAAAAAGTACTTGCACAGGAAGAGAAGCTCTTTCTGGGGTGTGGTCTGCTGAGGTGGACGGTGCTGGAGCCTGGCAATGGGCAGTTGGAAGGAGAGACCCCCTGACTGTCACCCAAGCCCCTAATAGCACCAGAAGAAGCGCCCAGGACCGGTGCGCAGAAGCAGGGGTCTCTGCGCAGGGAGAAGAGGGTCACAGGAGGAGAGCCAGGTCAAAGGCTGGTGCAGGGAGCCAGAGCAGACCGCTCCCTGCAAAGTGCACCCTCTTGGAGGCCCGGATGGTGAAGGAGAGTGCTCCCAGGGGCTGGAGGGCGCCGCCGGGAGCAAGAAGATGCTAAAATGGGGCAGATCGGACTTCCAGGGGCTGAGATATGGCCCCGAGAAGGCGAGCGACCTTTGACCTGTGGCCCCCTGATGGTGAAGCGCGTGAGGCTCCGCCGGCGGTCCAGAAAAGGCCCCCGGGTGGGTCAGGTCCCTCCAACGTGGAGAGCCTGCGGGGGTCCCGGGTGGGACCGGGGCCCCGGACAAGGAAGGAGGAGCCAGGGGGATCGGGTGGGAGCGGGCCCCCAACCAAAGCGCTGGGCGGCCGAGGGTGGGCTCCCCGCGCCGCATACCCTTACTCGGGGGCCCGGGTGGGACCAGGCCCCCCTACCGAGGCCCCAGGAAGTGGCGAAGCGCCAGCGCGGCTCTCCCCGGCACAACGGGAGAGCCGCTCATCTATTATTCAGCAGCAGGAGCTTGAAGCACCCAATAATGTCTTAGGTGGCCCTTCAGAGTGAGGGTTTCCATATTCTGTTTAGATGACGGTAGATTGTTGGAGGGGTCTCCAGGCCCAGGGGTATCACACCACACCCCTATCACAAACTGATGGAAGGCAAACATCCCTTTAAGATTCCTTACTTAATTTGTTACTCTGTCAAACTAGTGGACCTAGTTACACCCGATATGCCAGGCAACAAAGCCTTATGGGGCTTGTGAGAAGGTGGCCTGATATGCAGTGCTCACTATTCTAGTGAACACTATGTATCAGTCCAGCAACCCTTATTGATGATTGGTTGTAAGTCAACCTTATAGACCAGCTATCCTAGTAGCATGGATACGAGCAGTCTAAGGCTAAAGACTCGAGAGGGCGTGTTAAGCCAGCTGTTTACCACACATATACCCCTTGAATACCCAGTGAAAGGACACCACACAAGTGTTATGAAAATAAACAGTTATTTATTAAGAATCACAACAGCCCTGTACTCTTTATGAGGACAGGGTACTAAGCACAAACCAAAACTCTTACAAAAATACTTAGGTTAGCACAGTATATACAAATGCCCGAGGGGCACGGAAAACCATATACTCTGAAAGTGGAATGTGAAATTCCTAGCAGGTAAGTACAGTACTAATAGCTTTTGGAATCGCTAGGACTTGACTAGGGAATCGTTAGATTACTTCTAGGAGGCCTAGGGGACTCGGGTGCAGTGTGTGCACTCTCACGCGAGATGCGGACAAAAGTCTATGGTAGCTAGGAAGTAGAAAGTTAGTGTTCTCGGGCGAACCCGACCTGGTAGGGAGAAAACGAAAGTAGATTCTGACCCTTGGATAGTGAGGCTATGCTGGGGCACCGAAATGCCGAAGTTACCTAGCCCAGGGGCTGCAGCTGCATAGGTCTGAAAAGACGTCGGGAATCCTCGTAGACGGACCAGGAGCCGGAAGAAAAGATGCTGGCCGGTGACCAGTGAAGAAAGTTCAGTTGGATCCAAGCCTGGATCTCGAAGATAGATGACACCTGAAAGCAGAGGGGACCAAGTTCGAGACTACTAGCCAGTAGTCAGTGGGCACCAGGAGGGCACCGGATGGTAGCCACCTCGACAAGGTGAGTGGGTGACGCTTGAGCTCGAAGATCTCACGGACCAGGAGGCGTTGTCGGCGACCAGGATGGAGGATCGAGCTGTCCCACGAAGTTGGAAGCTGTCGGCGTCGCTGGACCCAGGATTGGGCAACAAAGCCTTGGCAAATTCAAGCCCACGCGGTGGACCTAAAATGGCGTCTGGAGTGGACCAGGAGGGTCCGGGGTGCCTCTCTCGAAGAAGGAAGCAAGGGCCAGCCTGGAGCAACCAGACCAGCAGCAGAGATGTCGTCGGGCGTCGTTCAGAAGGCCACAAGCCAGCCGGCTAGTAGCCAAACAACGCGGTGCACAGCAAACAGCAGAAGGGCCCCACGCAGATCGTGGAGATGCAGGGAGGCTGACCTTGGGTGCTGGAGCTGCGCAGGGTCGGGGCTTCTCGGACCCCAAAGCACTCACCAGTGGAGGACACGGTGGGCTTGCAGTAAAGATGTCGTGCAGTCTTGGCGATCGTCGGTCCCTCGAGGTCTCGTCGCACTCACGGTTCTCAGCTTGGCTGTAGAGGTGAGTAGAGGTCAGAGGTGCCAGGGAAGCCGGGTCTCGTCGAGCTGGGTCGTCGGATTCGTGATGAAGGACTTGCAGCAGACCGCAGTGTTCTTTAGGATGGTGCCCGCTTGATGCAGGGTGACTACTCCTTAGCCACAAGGGAGAATCTTGAAGAAGAAATCGTGAAGTCCTTTCGAAGAAAGTGGTATCTTGATTCCAAAGATGATCTAATTTGAACAGGGGGCCCGCTCCTATCTTTATACTAAAAAAGGGGGCTGACCCGGTGACTAGGTCCTGCCTATGGGTGGGACCAGGAGGGGGGTGGTTACACCCCTCTCCCCTGCCGGACTTCCCCAGGCCAGGGGCTGGTGTGCCCCTGGAACTGGTTCTGACTGGCCTATGCGTAGTGAGCACCGGGGTGCCACTCAGCAGTCACCTTCCTGAAAAGCCCTGCCTACCCAGGATACACAAAACCATGTCTGGGACGGTGCTAGCACCGCCCCGGACAGGAAACCCTTTGTCCAGGCCTCCCTCGCTGGAAGGACTCCCAGCAGCAGGAGGTCAGACTCGTGTCTGTGGTGGCAGCATCCATTTTGTGGAGCTGAGGCTTCAGTTAAATTTAACCGGGGTTCACAGTTACATACATGTCGGGTCCCTCTAGAAGGGTGGAATGCTAACCCCGTCGCCAGAATTGGCGAGGGGTTAGTATTCCAATTCGTATGACACCTTACTCGACATGTTTTGATAAGGCAATACCAAAGATAGCATTTAACCGCGAGGATTATAATGCACTTAAGAGTATTTGGTATGCGATATCATGGAACAGCTATTAGGACTTGGTTCCGCAAGCTGCAGACAGGCTCAGCTCATGCCAGAGCACCATCTCACACGATTCCAAGCACTCTGCCTTCAGGATTGTTAAGGCCTGCCATAGGAGTGACTGATAGGAATCTGTGTGTCCATTTTAGGGTTAGGTATAGGTATACTACACCTACAGCAAAGGGTGATTACACGACTTTGCCCCAGCTGTCATGCAGCCAGTTGTGTCAAATTTAGGAGGCCAGCCAGGGGTGGCATAATACATGCTGCAGCCCCTGGCAGCCCTGGGTACACCTATGCCCTGAGTTACAGGGTCTGATAAGGTGGCCCAGTACCAATTGGAAATGTACCTAGGGTACATGGAATCCATTTTAAAGAGAGAGCAGTAGGCCTGGGGTCCTGATTGGCAGGGTCCCAGGTCGACTATGTCCAAAACCAGCTAAAACACAGGGCAAAAAGTTTGGGGGCAACCATAGTCAGGATGTACCTTCCTACACAACCCCCCCCCAAACGAAAGGAGATAAGGCTATCCTTGTCCAGGTAAGCCTCTATTACCTAAGTGGCCATATAAGGAAGGACCAGCTCTGGCTTGGTTTCCCCCTGTGTCATGGTCCACTAGGCAACCCCTCACCCTAAGGGTATCTGAGGGTCTCCACCATAGGGAATCTCTGTCTCTGGTGTGTCTTGGGAAAGAAGAAGGCTGATGCTGGGGTGGAGTACTGAAGTGAGGCTCCTCTACCTTTGGGCTCAACTTCCTCCAATCACCATCCATCATGTGTGCCTTTCTTTCTTTAGCTGAGATGCACTGAGCTCTCAGGGTCAGCCTCTGGCTACCTAAAGCTGGAGGCTGAGTCCCTCTGTTTGGCTTACTGGAGGGACAGGTCAGGTCTGGGGTTTTTAGGCCCCATGTTTGGCTGTGCCCAACAGTGTCCAGCTGTGGGAGTTCCCTAACTATTTTTAAGGGGGATCCCTCATGAGTCTGCTCTATTTTCACGTGGCTAGGTTTACCAGCTTCAGTGATCCTAATCTGCTGATTAAGGGGTTCTTTTGGACAGGGGGCCCTTTGGGGTGCACCACTGGCCTCCCTGATCTCTTCAGCCCTGGGCTGACTGAGACAGGGTAGAGAGGTGCAGGTTACCTGCTCCAGACTGGGTCCCACCTGGGAAGGTTCCACTGCCATCAGGGGCTCTGCCAGGCTAGGCCTGACTACCTCTGGGGCAGTTCCTTCAACAGGGGTAGAGTCAGTTCCCTGAGGAGGCTGGCTCTCACCTAGTGTCTGGAAGGGGGAAGACTCTTCTTCCTCCTCAATGCTCTCTGTTTGAGTGGAGTGATCCATTGTTTCAGGCTTCACAACCTCACTATCTGTTTGAGTAGAGGCTGAGACCATTTCAACCTTGCCAACCTTTTCAGGAGGGCACTCAGTCTGTGTTTGGGCTGTGACTGTCACAGCCCTCCTATCCTGTTCTGGAAAGTCTGTCTGAGCCTGGGCAGTGGCTACCACTGGCCTTCCAACCTTTTCAGGGAGGAATGGTGCTTGGACTGGGGTTGTAGCTATTACTGCCCCACTAACCTGTCTGGATAGGCCTATAATTCTGGAGTGAGTTTCTTGCTCCACCTCAGCCCATGCTGAGAGTTCCAGGTCATTCCCCAGTAAGCAATCTACAGGTAGGTTATCTGTCACTGCCACTCTCATGGGCCCTGTGACATTACCCCAGCTGAGCTTGACTACTGCCATGGGATGCCTTCTCTTCACTCCATGAATGTCTGTCACCTGATAAGTAAAACCAGGGGTCAGTTGAGCAGAGGGGACCAGATGGTCACTCACCATGGTGAGGCTGGCCCCTGTGTCTCTGAATGCCTCAACTTTCTGACCATTCACTAAAACTTCTTGTCTATACTTTCCCAAAATGTGGGGTCCAGTAGTGAAGTTGGCAAACCCCATGCCAGTCTCACAGACAAGAGTGTGGTCAGGGAACCTGGCTAGGCCATAGTCCTCCTGATTGCCCAAAGTAATGCCCACCACATTCTTGGGGGCACTCCCACCACCTGGGGGATTACCACTAGTGGTAACAGGAGGTTTGGGAGTATTACCTGGGGGTATATTTCCCTTATTACCATTTTTAGGGCAACTGACATCACTTTTGTAATGACCCACCTGTTTACAGGTATGGCAATAAGGTTTCTTTTGTTCTGAAGGAGTGTTCTGGGACCCACCACCCTTGTTGGAGTTTTGGGGCCCTTGAGAAGTCTTCTCTGAGGATTTATCCCCACCCTTCTCTTGAGGCTTGGTTGATTCCTTTTTCTGGTCACCACCCTGGTTTTTAGGCCTAACCCTGGTTCTGACCCATTTGTCTGCCCTCTTACCCAATTCCTGTGGAGAGGTCAGATCAGAGTCTACCAGGTGCTGATGTAATAGCTGGTTCTGACAATTATTTAAGATGTGCTCCCTCATAATTAGATTATACAATCCTTTAAAATCAGTAACCTTACTACCCAGTAGCCAGCCTTCAAAAGCCTTAGTGGCACAATCAACAAAGTCAGTCCAATCTTGAGACTGAGTTTTCTGGGTGTCTCTGAACAGCATCCTGTATTGTTCAGTGGTTAAACCAAACCCATCAACCAGTATATTCTTCAAGATTTTGTAATTGTTAGCATCCTCCACCCTTGTGGTGAGGAGCTTATCTCTACCTTTACCATCAAAGGAGAGCCACAAGATAGCTGCCCACTGACTTTGGGGAACACCCTGCACAGTGCAGGCTCTCTCCAAAGCAGTAATCCATTTGTGGATGTCATCCCCTTCTTTAAAGGGGGGCACTATCTTATTCAGGTGCTTTTTATCAAAACTCCTTTCCCTATTGCTATGATTATTGCTGCCACCAGTGGGCTGTAGCCCACATAATTCTTGCTCTCTAGCAAGGGCAAGTCTCTCTTTGGCCAGGGCAAGTTCTTCCCTTTCAATCCTCAGTTTGATTGCCCTTTCTTCAGCTTCATACACTCTCCTCTTAGGGGAAGACATCCCTCTGTGAGAAGAGTTGAGAGAGCCATTGGTTCGAAAGGATCTGTTAGAGCCTCTTGATAGAGACCTAACTCGTCCATTCCCAATGTTAAGCTGACCTGAGAGTGGGCCCAGGGGTCCCCCAGTACCAAGCTCATGTCTGCTTAAGTTGGACCTGCTTAGTCTCCTGACTTCTACCTGTCCCTTATCTGCCTCATCCCCTGACAACTGGTCATCATCCTCATCCTCCTCCTCAGCACCATCTGCTTCCTGGAGGGGATGTTCCTGGCTATCAAAGGGTCCCTGTAAGGGGGGCATATTCCCAACTGGATTAGGAGAGCTAAAAAGTTTCTCAGCTTTCCTGGCATCATAAGTCTCTAAGAGACCAATCAGAAAGGAAGTTGTGGGGTTAGACCCCTGTTTTAGTTTCCTGAGAGTACACACTTGTCTCATCTCATGGAAGCTAAGAGCAGCATATTTAGAAGTGATGACCTGTGGAGGGTCCACTGACACAAGGGGAGACTCAGAGTTTCCACCTTTGTCTGACATGCTGTTTCTAGTGTGGTGTAAGTGATGCACCTACCTACACTATGTGTTACCTACTGATCCCTTGCTAGAGTTGCAGCCAAGGTGTGCTAAGCCTTGAGGAGCTACAACAGCTGGTTCAGTAGAACTCAGAGTATTCTAAGCTTTAGTTATATGTACCTAACAGTACTTATGTGATCTTTCAACAAGATATTCTTAGGATACGTGTGGTAAAACAACAGCAAGCTCAAATCCCAACCGCTGCTCACCAATGTGAGAAGGTGGCCTGATATGCAGTGCTCACTATTCTAGTGAACACTATGTATCAGTCCAGCAACCCTTATTGATGATTGGTTGTAAGTCAACCTTATAGACCAGCTATCCTAGTAGCATGGATACGAGCAGTCTAAGGCTAAAGACTCGAGAGGGCGTGTTAAGCCAGCTGTTTACCACACATATACCCCTTGAATACCCAGTGAAAGGACACCACACAAGTGTTATGAAAATAAACAGTTATTTATTAAGAATCACAACAGCCCTGTACTCTTTATGAGGACAGGGTACTAAGCACAAACCAAAACTCTTACAAAAATACTTAGGTTAGCACAGTATATACAAATGCCCGAGGGGCACGGAAAACCATATACTCTGAAAGTGGAATGTGAAATTCCTAGCAGGTAAGTACAGTACTAATAGCTTTTGGAATCGCTAGGACTTGACTAGGGAATCGTTAGATTACTTCTAGGAGGCCTAGGGGACTCGGGTGCAGTGTGTGCACTCTCACGCGAGATGCGGACAAAAGTCTATGGTAGCTAGGAAGTAGAAAGTTAGTGTTCTCGGGCGAACCCGACCTGGTAGGGAGAAAACGAAAGTAGATTCTGACCCTTGGATAGTGAGGCTATGCTGGGGCACCGAAATGCCGAAGTTACCTAGCCCAGGGGCTGCAGCTGCATAGGTCTGAAAAGACGTCGGGAATCCTCGTAGACGGACCAGGAGCCGGAAGAAAAGATGCTGGCCGGTGACCAGTGAAGAAAGTTCAGTTGGATCCAAGCCTGGATCTCGAAGATAGATGACACCTGAAAGCAGAGGGGACCAAGTTCGAGACTACTAGCCAGTAGTCAGTGGGCACCAGGAGGGCACCGGATGGTAGCCATCTCGACAAGGTGAGTGGGTGACGCTTGAGCTCGAAGATCTCACGGACCAGGAGGCGTTGTCGGCGACCAGGATGGAGGATCGAGCTGTCCCACGAAGTTGGAAGCTGTCGGCGTCGCTGGACCCAGGATTGGGCAACAAAGCCTTGGCAAATTCAAGCCCACGCGGTGGACCTAAAATGGCGTCTGGAGTGGACCAGGAGGGTCCGGGGTGCCTCTCTCGAAGAAGGAAGCAAGGGCCAGCCTGGAGCAACCAGACCAGCAGCAGAGATGTCGTCGGGCGTCGTTCAGAAGGCCACAAGCCAGCCGGCTAGTAGCCAAACAACGCGGTGCACAGCAAACAGCAGAAGGGCCCCACGCAGATCGTGGAGATGCAGGGAGGCTGACCTTGGGTGCTGGAGCTGCGCAGGGTCGGGGCTTCTCGGACCCCAAAGCACTCACCAGTGGAGGACACGGTGGGCTTGCAGTAAAGATGTCGTGCAGTCTTGGCGATCGTCGGTCCCTCGAGGTCTCGTCGCACTCACGGTTCTCAGCTTGGCTGTAGAGGTGAGTAGAGGTCAGAGGTGCCAGGGAAGCCGGGTCTCGTCGAGCTGGGTCGTCGGATTCGTGATGAAGGACTTGCAGCAGACCGCAGTGTTCTTTAGGATGGTGCCCGCTTGATGCAGGGTGACTACTCCTTAGCCACAAGGGAGAATCTTGAAGAAGAAATCGTGAAGTCCTTTCGAAGAAAGTGGTATCTTGATTCCAAAGATGATCTAATTTGAACAGGGGGCCCGCTCCTATCTTTATACTAAAAAAGGGGGCTGACCCGGTGACTAGGTCCTGCCTATGGGTGGGACCAGGAGGGGGGTGGTTACACCCCTCTCCCCTGCCGGACTTCCCCAGGCCAGGGGCTGGTGTGCCCCTGGAACTGGTTCTGACTGGCCTATGCGTAGTGAGCACCGGGGTGCCACTCAGCAGTCACCTTCCTGAAAAGCCCTGCCTACCCAGGATACACAAAACCATGTCTGGGACGGTGCTAGCACCGCCCCGGACAGGAAACCCTTTGTCCAGGCCTCCCTCGCTGGAAGGACTCCCAGCAGCAGGAGGTCAGACTCGTGTCTGTGGTGGCAGCATCCATTTTGTGGAGCTGAGGCTTCAGTTAAATTTAACCGGGGTTCACAGTTACATACATGTCGTGTCCCTCTAGAAGGGTGGAATGCTAACCCCGTCGCCAGAATTGGCGAGGGGTTAGTATTCCAATTCGTATGACACCTTACTCGACATGTTTTGATAAGGCAATACCAAAGATAGCATTTAACCGCGAGGATTATAATGCACTTAAGAGTATATGGTATGCGATATCATGGAACAGCTATTAGGACTTGGTTCCGCAAGCTGCAGACAGGCTCAGCTCATGCCAGAGCACCATCTCACACGATTCCAAGCACTCTGCCTTCAGGATTGTTAAGGCCTGCCATAGGAGTGACTGATAGGAATCTGTGTGTCCATTTTAGGGTTAGGTATAGGTATACTACACCTACAGCAAAGGGTGATTACACGACTTTGCCCCAGCTGTCATGCAGCCAGTTGTGTCAAATTTAGGAGGCCAGCCAGGGGTGGCATAATACATGCTGCAGCCCCTGGCAGCCCTGGGTACACCTATGCCCTGAGTTACAGGGTCTGATAAGGTGGCCCAGTACCAATTGGAAATGTACCTAGGGTACATGGAATCCATTTTAAAGAGAGAGCAGTAGGCCTGGGGTCCTGATTGGCAGGGTCCCAGGTCGACTATGTCCAAAACCAGCTAAAACACAGGGCAAAAAGTTTGGGGGCAACCATAGTCAGGATGTACCTTCCTACACAACCCCCCCCCCAAACGAAAGGAGATAAGGCTATCCTTGTCCAGGTAAGCCTCTATTTCCTAAGTGGCCATATAAGGAAGGACCAGCTCTGGCTTGGTTTCCCCCTGTGTCATGGTCCACTAGGCAACCCCTCACCCTAAGGGTATCTGAGGGTCTCCACCATAGGGAATCTCTGTCTCTGGTGTGTCTTGGGAAAGAAGAAGGCTGATGCTGGGGTGGAGTACTGAAGTGAGGCTCCTCTACCTTTGGGCTCAACTTCCTCCAATCACCATCCATCATGTGTGCCTTTCTTTCTTTAGCTGAGATGCACTGAGCTCTCAGGGTCAGCCTCTGGCTACCTAAAGCTGGAGGCTGAGTCCCTCTGTTTGGCTTACTGGAGGGACAGGTCAGGTCTGGGGTTTTTAGGCCCCATGTTTGGCTGTGCCCAACAGTGTCCAGCTGTGGGAGTTCCCTAACTATTTTTAAGGGGGATCCCTCATGAGTCTGCTCTATTTTCACTTGGCTAGGTTTACCAGCTTCAGTGATCCTAATCTGCTGATTAAGGGGTTCTTTTGGACAGGGGGCCCTTTGGGGTCCACCACTGGCCTCCCTGATCTCTTCAGCCCTGGGCTGACTGAGACAGGGTAGAGAGGTGCAGGTTACCTGCTCCAGACTGGGTCCCACCTGGGAAGGTTCCACTGCCATCAGGGGCTCTGCCAGGCTAGGCCTGACTACCTCTGGGGCAGTTCCTTCAACAGGGGTAGAGTCAGTTCCCTGAGGAGGCTGGCTCTCACCTAGTGTCTGGGAGGGGGAAGACTCTTCTTCCTCCTCAATGCTCTCTGTTTGAGTGGAGTGATCCATTGTTTCAGGCTTCACAACCTCACTATCTGTTTGAGTAGAGGCTGAGACCATTTCAACCTTGCCAACCTTTTCAGGAGGGCACTCAGTCTGTGTTTGGGCTGTGACTGTCACAGCCCTCCTATCCTGTTCTGGAAAGTCTGTCTGAGCCTGGGCAGTGGCTACCACTGGCCTTCCAACCTTTTCAGGGAGGAATGGTGCTTGGACTGGGGTTGTAGCTATTACTGCCCCACTAACCTGTCTGGATAGGCCTATCATTCTGGAGTGAGTTTCTTGCTCCACCTCAGCCCATGCTGAGAGTTCCAGGTCATTCCCCAGTAAGCAATCTACAGGTAGGTTATCTGTCACTGCCACTCTCATGGGCCCTGTGACATTACCCCAGCTGAGCTTGACTACTGCCATGGGATGCCTTCTCTTCACTCCATGAATGTCTGTCACCTGATAAGTAAAACCAGGGGTCAGTTGAGCAGAGGGGACCAGATGGTCACTCACCATGGTGAGGCTGGCCCCTGTGTCTCTGAATGCCTCAACTTTCTGACCATTCACTAAAACTTCTTGTCTATACTTTCCCAAAATGTGGGGTCCAGTAGTGAAGTTGGCAAACCCCATGCGGTCTCACAGACAAGAGTGTGGTCAGGGAACCTGGCTAGGCCATAGTCCTCCTGATTGCCCAAAGTAATGCCCACCACATTCTTGGGGGCACTCCCACCACCTGGGGGATTACCACTAGTGGTAACAGGAGGTTTGGGAGTATTACCTGGGGGTATATTTCCCTTATTACCATTTTTAGGGCAACTGACATCACTTTTGTAATGACCCACCTGTTTACAGGTATGGCAATAAGGTTTCTTTTGTTCTGAAGGAGTGTTCTGGGACCCACCACCCTTGTTGGAGTTTTGGGGCCCTTGGGAAGTCTTCTCTGAGGATTTATCCCCACCCTTCTCTTGAGGCTTGGTTGATTCCTTTTTCTGGTCACCACCCTGGTTTTTAGGCCTAACCCTGGTTCTGACCCATTTGTCTGCCCTCTTACCCAATTCCTGTGGAGAGGTCAGATCAGAGTCTACCAGGTGCTGATGTAATAACTGGTTCTGACAATTATTTAAGATGTGCTCCCTCATAATTAGATTATACAATCCTTTAAAATCAGTAACCTTACTACCCAGTAGCCAGCCTTCAAAAGCCTTAGTGGCACAATCAACAAAGTCAGTCCAATCTTGAGACTGAGTTTTCTGGGTGTCTCTGAACAGCATCCTGTATTGTTCAGTGGTTAAACCAAACCCATCAACCAGTACATTCTTCAAGATTTTGTAATTGTTAGCATCCTCCACCCTTGTGGTGAGGAGCTTATCTCTACCTTTACCATCAAAGGAGAGCCACAAGATAGCTGCCCACTGACTTTGGGGAACACCCTGCACAGTGCAGGCTCTCTCCAAAGCAGTAATCCATTTGTGGATGTCATCCCCTTCTTTAAAGGGGGGCACTATCTTATTCAGGTGCTTTTTATCAAAACTCCTTTCCCTATTGCTATGATTATTGCTGCCACCAGTGGGCTGTAGCCCACATAATTCTTGCTCTCTAGCAAGGGCAAGTCTCTCTTTGGCCAGGGCAAGTTCTTCCCTTTCAATCCTCAGTTTGATTGCCCTTTCTTCAGCTTCATACACTCTCCTCTTAGGGGAAGACATCCCTCTGTGAGAAGAGTTGAGAGAGCCATTGGTTCGAAAGGATCTGTTAGAGCCTCTTGATAGAGACCTAACTCGTCCATTCCCAATGTTAAGCTGACCTGAGAGTGGGCCCAGGGGTCCCCCAGTACCAAGCTCATGTCTGCTTAAGTTGGACCTGCTTAGTCTCCTGACTTCTACCTGTCCCTTATCTGCCTCATCCCCTGACAACTGGTCATCATCCTCATCCTCCTCCTCAGCACCATCTGCTTCCTGGAGGGGATGTTCCTGGCTATCAAAGGGTCCCTGTAAGGGGGGCATATTCCCAACTGGATTAGGAGAGCTAAAAAGTTTCTCAGCTTTCCTGGCATCATAAGTCTCTAAGAGACCAATCAGAAAGGAAGTTGTGGGGTTAGACCCCTGTTTTAGTTTCCTAAGAGTACACACTTGTCTCATCTCATGGAAGCTAAGAGCAGCATATTTAGAAGTGATGACCTGTGGAGGGTCCACTGACACAAGGGGAGACTCAGAGTTTCCACCTTTGTCTGACATGCTGTTTCTAGTGTGGTGTAAGTGATGCACCTACCTACACTATGTGTTACCTACTGATCCCTTGCTAGAGTTGCAGCCAAGGTGTGCTAAGCCTTGAGGAGCTACAACAGCTGGTTCAGTAGAACTCAGAGTATTCTAAGCTTTAGTTATATGTACCTAACAGTACTTATGTGATCTTTCAACAAGATATTCTTAGGATACGTGTGGTAAAACAACAGCAAGCTCAAATCCCAACCGCTGCTCACCAATGTGAGAAGGTGGCCTGATATGCAGTGCTCACTATTCTAGTGAACACTATGTATCAGTCCAGCAACCCTTATTGATGATTGGTTGTAAGTCAACCTTATAGACCAGCTATCCTAGTAGCATGGATACGAGCAGTCTAAGGCTAAAGACTCGAGAGGGCGTGTTAAGCCAGCTGTTTACCACACATATACCCCTTGAATACCCAGTGAAAGGACACCACACAAGTGTTATGAAAATAAACAGTTATTTATTAAGAATCACAACAGCCCTGTACTCTTTATGAGGACAGGGTACTAAGCACAAACCAAAACTCTTACAAAAATACTTAAGTTAGCACAGTATATACAAATGCCCGAGGGGCACGGAAAACCATATACTCTGAAAGTGGAATGTGAAATTCCTAGCAGGTAAGTACAGTACTAATAGCTTTTGGAATCGCTAGGACTTGACTAGGGAATCGTTAGATTACTTCTAGGAGGCCTAGGGGACTCGGGTGCAGTGTGTGCACTCTCACGCGAGATGCGGACAAAAGTCTATGGTAGCTAGGAAGTAGAAAGTTAGTGTTCTCGGGCGAACCCGACCTGGTAGGGAGAAAACGAAAGTAGATTCTGACCCTTGGATAGTGAGGCTATGCTGGGGCACCGAAATGCCGAAGTTACCTAGCCCAGGGGCTGCAGCTGCATAGGTCTGAAAAGACGTCGGGAATCCTCGTAGACGGACCAGGAGCCGGAAGAAAAGATGCTGGCCGGTGACCAGTGAAGAAAGTTCAGTTGGATCCAAGCCTGGATCTCGAAGATAGATGACACCTGAAAGCAGAGGGGACCAAGTTCGAGACTACTAGCCAGTAGTCAGTGGGCACCAGGAGGGCACCGGATGGTAGCCACCTCGACAAGGTGAGTGGGTGACGCTTGAGCTCGAAGATCTCACGGACCAGGAGGCGTTGTCGGCGACCAGGATGGAGGATCGAGCTGTCCCACGAAGTTGGAAGCTGTCGGCGTCGCTGGACCCAGGATTGGGCAACAAAGCCTTGGCAAATTCAAGCCCACGCGGTGGACCTAAAATGGCGTCTGGAGTGGACCAGGAGGGTCCGGGGTGCCTCTCTCGAAGAAGGAAGCAAGGGCCAGCCTGGAGCAACCAGACCAGCAGCAGAGATGTCGTCGGGCGTCGTTCAGAAGGCCACAAGCCAGCCGGCTAGTAGCCAAACAACGCGGTGCACAGCAAACAGCAGAAGGGCCCCACGCAGATCGTGGAGATGCAGGGAGGCTGACCTTGGGTGCTGGAGCTGCGCAGGGTCGGGGCTTCTCGGACCCCAAAGCACTCACCAGTGGAGGACACGGTGGGCTTGCAGTAAAGATGTCGTGCAGTCTTGGCGATCGTCGGTCCCTCGAGGTCTCGTCGCACTCACGGTTCTCAGCTTGGCTGTAGAGGTGAGTAGAGGTCAGAGGTGCCAGGGAAGCCGGGTCTCGTCGAGCTGGGTCGTCGGATTCGTGATGAAGGACTTGCAGCAGACCGCAGTGTTCTTTAGGATGGTGCCCGCTTGATGCAGGGTGACTACTCCTTAGCCACAAGGGAGAATCTTGAAGAAGAAATCGTGAAGTCCTTTCGAAGAAAGTGGTATCTTGATTCCAAAGATGATCTAATTTGAACAGGGGGCCCGCTCCTATCTTTATACTAAAAAAGGGGGCTGACCCGGTGACTAGGTCCTGCCTATGGGTGGGACCAGGAGGGGGGTGGTTACACCCCTCTCCCCTGCCGGACTTCCCCAGGCCAGGGGCTGGTGTGCCCCTGGAACTGGTTCTGACTGGCCTATGCGTAGTGAGCACCGGGGTGCCACTCAGCAGTCACCTTCCTGAAAAGCCCTGCCTACCCAGGATACACAAAACCATGTCTGGGACGGTGCTAGCACCGCCCCGGACAGGAAACCCTTTGTCCAGGCCTCCCTCGCTGGAAGGACTCCCAGCAGCAGGAGGTCAGACTCGTGTCTGTGGTGGCAGCATCCATTTTGTGGAGCTGAGGCTTCAGTTAACTTTAACCGGGGTTCACAGTTACATACATGTCGTGTCCCTCTAGAAGGGTGGAATGCTAACCCCGTCGCCAGAATTGGCGAGGGGTTAGTATTCCAATTCGTATGACACCTTACTCGACATGTTTTGATAAGGCAATACCAAAGATAGCATTTAACCGCGAGGATTATAATGCACTTAAGAGTATATGGTATGCGATATCATGGAACAGCTATTAGGACTTGGTTCCGCAAGCTGCAGACAGGCTCAGCTCATGCCAGAGCACCATCTCACACGATTCCAAGCACTCTGCCTTCAGGATTGTTAAGGCCTGCCATAGGAGTGACTGATAGGAATCTGTGTGTCCATTTTAGGGTTAGGTATAGGTATACTACACCTACAGCAAAGGGTGATTACACGACTTTGCCCCAGCTGTCATGCAGCCAGTTGTGTCAAATTTAGGAGGCCAGCCAGGGGTGGCATAATACATGCTGCAGCCCCTGGCAGCCCTGGGTACACCTATGCCCTGAGTTACAGGGTCTGATAAGGTGGCCCAGTACCAATTGGAAATGTACCTAGGGTACATGGAATCCATTTTAAAGAGAGAGCAGTAGGCCTGGGGTCCTGATTGGCAGGGTCCCAGGTCGACTATGTCCAAAACCAGCTAAAACACAGGGCAAAAAGTTTGGGGGCAACCATAGTCAGGATGTACCTTCCTACAGGGCTTAGTGGTCTTAGGCAATTAAACAGAAGCGTTGAAGCCGGTACTCGCTTACAGGTATAGGTATTTTGTGGATGCATCTGGACAATTTCTCACCACACAGTCATTAGCTATGGCTTTTCCCTTAAGCAACTTACAACCATTACAAGGTCAACTGCCCTGTCGTGCTGTGGAAGTAATGTTTAGCGTGGATTACACTATAGGGACACATCAGAAGGGACAGAATCATGCGGGCTATATTAGTCGGGCCACATGGTGGCATGACGAAGTACTTTTATAGGGCACTGCTGAATATACCATGGCACCTCGTCGCAATCAATTGGGGGATGACTTGTACAACAGTCAAGTTGGCTGGCTCGAATCATCTTGTTTCACTTAGAAGGAATGTACTGAATAAGTTATAGTTGCCCCTGAGAATTGTACTTCGGCTTATAATTGGTTATTTAAACTGAGCTGGTGGCAGGTTAGCTATCTCGCCTTGTCTCTGAGGGATGGAGGTGTCTTTTTGGGTCGTTATGACCAGGTAGAGCATTATCGCTTTGTGTAGCTGGGCATAAAAGAATGCCAGGCAAGAATACAGGGGACTATAGGGCATGGTTTGCCTGTGCCGAGCAGAATATATGCAGGCGTGAGCAACGTTAATGGCCAGCAGTTCAACTGTGCATCATTCTCCCTCAAGAGAGCAGGCATTCCTTGAAGCCCTCATCCATCGAAGGCGTATATTTAATTTTATGAAACTTCTTGATCTGATAAAGTATCATGGATAGGGGGCATAGTAGTCTGACACTGGTTGTCGCTTCACAGACAAATCATAGCAGGGTACACAGTGGAAGATGCACGACAGACATACAGTCACACAAACCAGAGGGACACCATTCATTTGTTCGACACAATTCAACAACAGAATTGCCTGCACAAATGTCTGGTCGATGCAGCGGAGCAGGTGCACTCTGTATACAAGGGCATGCTACCAGTCTCTCATGTGAGACAAAAACACCCACCCTATAGCCAGGGAAGCCAGGCGTTTGCAGAAGTTGCCATCTAACTAGTGGGTTGCGGTGCAATAAGCGGGGGGGGACATGGGGTCTGAGCACAATTTGGCTACAAATATTGAAGAAGGATTGATTTGGCGTTCCCACTGCTCAAGAAAGGGCAGGTATTCGTACATGTTGTTCCCCCTCTTATACGTCAGGTAAACGAGGACACCCGTGCTTAATGTCACATATCCCATGGCAGAATAGTCACCAAGGGAGGGGACAGGCCGTTGGCATGCCTTGCCAGGACAGTGATAGCCACTCACACTAACTGGAGCCTCTAGGGAGGACAAATGTTGGAAACACGGACTGGGGTGTGCATGGCCCAAAAACCCCTCACCAAAGCTGCAGGGGGCATCATGCTGTCAGGTGTCTTTGAGGGACGGGCAAGGGCATTAAAGGGCTGTAGTTCATGACAAGGCATTTGCAGGGATGCAGAAGGGTCCTAGCGGATCCACCAAAGGGACTGCAGCGAAACATGCGACACAGAATCTTGTAGTCCGACACCATTACTGATGTAAGTATCAAGGGTCACAGTTGGATAGCAAGGACTGGGCATATGTGACCAGTTGAAGGTTCAGCAAGCAGGGTGGGCTGAGTAAGTTGTCAATCCACGAAAGGGTGCAGTGTCTAATAACGAGCAACATACACAATCCCTCAAACCTGCTTTGACACCATTACTATGTTCGCCAGGGAGCAATCGAAGAGAACTGTGAAATTGGCTGGTCAATGTGGCAAGTAATGAACCCTAGAAGAAGACCAGGAAGACCACAATGTGCATATTAGCGACCAGTTGGGGAAAGGTGAACATTAGTGGTCTGAAATCACCCCCTGGCTCCCGTGGCATGGAGCTCGGTCGGGGGAGGCGATGGAGCCTGCGCGCACGAGGGTCATCTGCGCTATGCGTAAATTCACAGAGCAGAGGGGATTTGGCTTCAGTAGACATGGGTTACTACATGCCAAATCCACAGGGTGTTTCGAGGACGATGGGGTACATCTGTCCAGAATAGGCATGGCCCTGTTCTTGCTGGGTCTGGGAGAGGCCCTAGAAATAGCAGGATGTAAGTAGGAATGCCGCCCTTGGTGTGGGGCCCTGGCTGCGACGGTCGCCACACCCAGGGCTGTGGGGGAGTTACAGGGCAACCCAGAGGCGGGAAAGGTACTCAGGGGTACCGTCTTCAGGAGCACAAAGGGTGCTGAGGCCTAATATCCCCAGGAAGTCTTTGCGATGGACTGAGGTGTGACGGCGCCCCGTCTGTCCTACGGCGGGTGGAAACCTGTACAACCAGGGGTCGATTGAACGCTCCGCCCCTCGTGGTGGGGGGCATGAGTAATGCGATGGACTGACGGTTCACCGGAAGTGGGGGGGGGGTATCCCCCTCACCATAACGCTAATCACTGATTGGCTAAGGCCACGATGTAAGTTGGCCCATCAGATGGTAGGCCGCGAGGGGCTGCTTGCCTTTGGATCACCTGTAAGCTAACCCACCATGTTGGCATATTTGGTATGCTAATAAAGCTGCATCAACTTTCTCCACGAAAACAGTTGTCTTGTCTGTTTATTTATTGGGTATGATGCTGCATGAGGGGTGATGAGTGTTGCCGATATTGGTACTATGTGGGTTGCCCAACGTCCACGAAGGGGACCTCCTATGAGGGTGGCCCCCGTAGTGCCACAGGATGGCACACGGGACAGCCCAGCTTCACGAGACCCCTTTAGGGTTCCCACTCATCATTTCCGGCCCAGGTGGGGGGAGGAGAGAGGACTAAGGTCCTCCTCTGCCCACCTAGCGGCCTCTTTGTTCCGAGACGCTGTTTCCCTCCCTACCGCTTACCCGGCGTAATCAGGGTTGGGGGGGAAGGAATTTCTAATCTGTTATTTGTGTTGCAGGCGGAGTTACAGGGCGATCCAGAGGCGGAAAGGTACTCAGGGGTACCCTCTTCAGGAGCACAAAGGGTGCTAAGGCCTAATATCCCCAGGAAGTCTTCGCAGTGAACCCTGAGGTGCGACGGCGCCCCGTCTGTCCTATGGGCGTTGGAAACCTGTACAACTGGGGGTCCCTTGAACGCTCCGCCCCTTGTAGGGGGGGTTGTGAGTAATGGGGTGGATGGACGGTTCACCGGAATTAGGAGGGGCAATCCCCTCACCATAACCGCTAACCACCGATTGGCTAAGGCCACGATGCAAGTTGGCCCATCAGGTGGAAGGCCGTGAGGGGCCGCTTGCCTTTGGATCGCCTGTAAGATAACCCACCATGTTGGCATATTTGGTATGCTAATAAACCTGCAGCAATTTTCTACACGAAAACAGTTGTCAGTTTATTTATTGGATATGAGGCTGCATGAGGGGTGATGAGTGTTGCCGATATTGGCCCTATGACAATGGGCCCGTCTGGGGTTTTACAGCATGTGGTGGCCGACCTCCTACAACCTTTGTCCATGGCAGGGCATACTATCAGACAGAAGACTGCCTGAGGGGAAGGGGTGGGGTGGGGCGGGGGGAGTTGTTTCCTGGCGTTTCCAGAAGAATTTTCAAATTGAAGAGTTAGTTTGGATTGTGTTATAGGCAGGAGCTCTCAGTTTTAATTTTATTCTAGACAGATGACAAGGTAACTAGATGAGGCCTGCAGTGACATTAATACATTTAATTGAGAATGGGAGTGTAGAGCAGTTTTGAGTGGGAGTTAGAATTAGGTGATGCCCAATAGAGTGCCCCCTTAATTATCTAGATGCAAACGTTGCTGAATAAACTTGTAATCATTATTGGCATCTTGAGTTTAATCCTCTGCAGTGAACGCATCTAATCCAGCGGTTTATGCACTTGTTCTCACCTCTAGAAAAATGACAGATTCTGATGAGACTCAATGGAACGATGAAGATTTTTTAATAGTTCAAATGTCTAGGAACTGCCATGTGATATTTGTTTTTGGCCCTTCGACGATAGATTTTACCATGATAAAGTTTCTGTAAGGAACAAAACGTGGCCAATTCCGTTTTTTTTTTTTATATATTGAGTCTATTGAATAAAGCATTATACTATTGAATGAAGATTGGTTTCGCCATAATTTGTGAATCCAAGGAGAGTTTTTGATTATCTCTTCTCTCTTAACATTTCACTGAATGCCGAGGACTTATAGTACATCGCAAAGTTTTGAATATGCCACCGTACTAGAATATTTTATTCTGAGCCATCCAAATTTGAATGTTTACAAGTACAGAATGGAGCCAGGTCAAGCAGTGATGAGGTTTTTACGGTGTATTTGGGTTGCTCTGGAAATAGTCTAGCTCCTTGGAACATTAGTCCATGTATTGACCAGTTCTGTTACCAGAATTTGCACCCTTCTACCATTTGTGGTGCACTGTACTTCTTTAGGATCGCACTATTCTTTCAATACAGTTGTGGAATTTTGACTGATGCGTTGTGTTAGCTTTGTTTGTCCAGTCTCTTGTGGAATCATTTTTTATAGTGCTTAGCATGAAAAATAAAAAGGTAAGACAGGGGCTTTCTTGTGCACTGTGTGCGTGGTTGCACGTGCCAAAGGATATGTTTATTTCATTCCACTGGGGTCAAAGGCTATTAGGGCGACAGTCTCGCCATTTTAGAACTGATGCAGTTTTAATATTAAAGGAAGACATGATTGCTGCTTTTTTATTTTATGCAACTAACAACCATTGACAAAGCCAATAGTTCTGGCTTGTTGCAGGTGTAACGTTACTTGTTGTGTTATATGAATACAATGACAAAGACGCAAAATACCAGTCAGGCGGTACACTATACCAAGCACAGATTTTTATCTTAGGTGTTTAAAGCTGTGCCCTTAATTACATCAAAATCCACTTTGGAGAAACCCCCCAGTTTTTTCTTCACACTTAAAGCCCTGAAAACACCACCATGTCACAGTCACCTCATGGCCTGGCACTGTGCATCGTGTGTGACTCATGACGCAGATTGCCTATGTGCAAGGGCATAGTGACCCTTTCCCCGCCCCACCCCTTGCTTTAGGAACTAGAGCAAGGGTGACGTTCCTGATGGGCCTCTTCTGTCTGCAACTCTGCCGACAAAGGCTCAGTTAATCATTAAAAGGTGGGCGAGTGAGTAAGTGAAGGGATGGGTGGATGAATGGATAGATCAGTGAAAGGGTGAATGGATGGAAAATTAGAGAAAAGATGGATGGATGAGTGGAAGGATGGATAAGACAGAATGTAAAAAAATAGATGTATCGGTGGAAGGGTATAATGATTGGTAAAAGGGTGGATGGATGAGTGAAAGGATGGCGGGATGAGTTAAAGGGTGGATGATGGGCAAGTGAATGGGTGGATGGATAAGTAAAATTATGGATGGATTGATGAAATGATAAGTGAAAGGGTGAACGGATGGACCGATGAGTGAAAGGGTGGATGGATGACTGATAGGGTCAATTGATGGATTCATGAGTGGATGAGTAGATGGATGGGTGGAAGGAAGGATGGCTAAGTGAAAGAGTCGATGGAGAGAGAAAGGGAGGATGGATGGATGGATGACTGAAAGGGCAAATGGGCGGAAGGATGAGTGACTGGGTGGATGGATGAGTAAGTGAATGGATGGCTAGACGGGTGAAAGGCTAAAAGGCTGGATGGATGAGTGAATGGAAGAGTGGATGGATGAGTGGATGGATGAGTGGATGGATGAGTGTACCGATGGATAGGGTGAAATGGTGGATGGATGGATAATGAATGGATGAGTGAAATGATGGATGGAAGGATACTTGATGGATAGGTTTGCAAATGGTTGAATCTGTTTGGATGTGGATGGGCTTAATTATATACTATTGCGCGACCTCTTCTGATGTGTCTGTAAACGTACCTTTTGTCCTGAAGTTTTGTCCTGAATTTTGACCTCCTGTCCTGAATTTTTTTTCTGAGCTTTGTCCCTTTGTCCTGAATGTTTACACTCACCGTCCTGAATTTGGACCGATGACAGTTGGTCACCTTTGTTTGATGCCTTGGGAACATTCACAGGGTGAGGAATCTGCAGTTAGAGTATCCACCTGCAAGACCCTCCCAGAAGGAAACTTGTTCTTTGGTGCCTAGAAAGGTCGTACTCCAGTTGCATCCTTGAAGGGCTCTGCGTTGCTAGAATGTTATGCTTTTGAGCACTGTTGGCTGGGGGCCTTGCTATTTTCGGAGCTCCGTAGTTCGCAAGGCCTTAAACCTGCGTGTCCTGCCCGTGGCCCCCCTCGGTGTTTGCGGGCTGTCTCTATGGGGACCCGAGGGCTGGCGCGCACGCCTCGCCTCCACCTGTGTCATGGAGGCAAACACCTGCCGCGGGCGACAGACAGACAGCACTTCCTTGTGGTCACAGCGCGCTGCCAGGCTCCCGTGTGTTTCCCTGACAGGCGACTCATGCAAAGCGCCGCGCAGGTGCGAGCGCCTTCCTGCTCGGGTCCAAAGCTCAGGCGCTGTTTGCTCAGTACCAGCCCGTGCCAGCCAGGTTCCACCCAGCCGCAGGCTCAGCACCCCCGGGCGGACAGGCGGCCTCTTCCTGGTCCCACTGAGGCCTCATCGCGGTGCTGGACCCCGGCAGAAGGACGCACAGCCCGCCCTGGGCGAACTTCAGCGCTGCCCCTGGATGAACGCCCCTCTGCGCCTGAAGGTTGATGGGCTAGTGTTGGTGTTTGTGGACTCCACGCCGGCGGCCCCAGGACTCGGACTGCACGCAGGCAGGTAGGGGACCTCTTTACTTGTGCACATGTCCCTCCCGGCAGGGGGCTTCATCCTCGCCAGCTGCGCGGGCCTCAGTTGTGCGCCAAAGCTCCTAAGCTGGAGGCCTGCGCACATCTGTGGGCCCGAGGACCACCCCCGTGGTCATACGCGCCCCCCCAGGGCAGTCCGTAAGTCCCGAGGGCAGCTTCTGACCTCCCCAACCATCCATGCGGGTGGGCGCCGCGGTGCAAAGACACCCGAAAAGAGGCAAGTGACGTCATATGACAAACACAGGTCGCGATGGACGTGACCTCCTCACCCTATCCACGGAATTTGACTCTCGAGTTCACACAATATGCACGCTTTTCTTACACGTGAGGTAAGGGTTTCTAACCGCAGTGCGCTGTCAGCCGAAGACGAACGGCCTCAAACATGTTCAGCAATAACAGACCAGTTTGGCGCCTGGTGGGAAGCGCCGATGCAAGGCTGTTGTGTGGCTCTGTATCACCTGAGATCCCTTCAGCCGACATTTTCGTCGTAATTTAGCGGGGAAAAGAGACGTCGAGTCCCAGATCGGCGCGTGATTTAAGCGTCAGATAAGTAGAAGAAGCCAGACAACCACCCCTACCACCAGAGGGCGCGCTACAGGCGGGGGGCGTAAGAACGAATTAAATAATGTAAAGATGACAAACAAAAGTGGGGGGAAAAGAAAAAAAACATAACTCACTGGTGACACCTTCGGGTAATTGTTCGCGCTTTACAAATACTGGACATTTACATGATCGATTCCTCTCCCACAGCTGATGGCACATAAACAAGAGGAAGGGCAGTTAACAGTAGGTAAATATCAACAGCAAGTGGGCAAAATGGCGTTTACGAGCACATCTCCCCATATCCACCCCGCACAGCTAGAAGCACGCCCACTCTCTCTTTCGGATTCGTGTCCGTGCTCTTTAATCCAAAAAACTGCAATTACCCGTGGTTAGTGCCCGCATTCTGAGCCTCCCGATTGGCTGAGCGCAGACCTGCTTTATAAACTGGACTGGGGGGCAGGTTTGTAGTTTAGTGCGCGTGTGTAGGGGGCTGTTATTTAAAGAAACGTCATCCTGTTTTTTCATTTCCCATCGTAGTGGTAAGTGATTAGTGCGCGATGTTTATTTATGTTTCTGTATTCCTTATGTCCTCGCGCAGTTCATGCGCCCCGTGTTTATCATTGTATTGTGTTTTAAATGTATGGTTCACGCGCGGCGTGTCCAGTCACCGTTGGGCTTTCTGCTGATCGGATGCATCGCGCGCTGGGTGAGTATTTCTGGAAATAAACGACCACTGATAATCTACTGGTATTTCGTGGAATTCCTTACTAATAAGGCTCATCTCATGGAACATAGCAGGTCTTAGGAAAAATCTATGCGACCCTGAATGGAGTGAGTTCATTGAAATGAGCGATATTATTCCTTTACAAGAAACTTGGATGCTGAAAATGCCACATAGAGTAGGGTACAAAAAAATTAATGTGAATGCTGCACCGTCAGTCAGAGGTAGACCCTCTGGAGGGTGAGTAATATGGGTGAAGGTAACCCTCGAAACAAAATAACAGCACTAACCATTGACTCACCAGATATCCTAGGGATACGGATACATACAACTGAAGGGAGGGTGCTGTACATCTTTAACGTATATAATAGGCCAGGCCCTCTATCTAAGGAATCACCAACAATTGAAACCCTGGACGCATTCCTGGATTCCTTGGAGGAGAGACCTGGTATATTATTAGGTGGTGATCTTAATTGCAACTTTGAGCCTATAATAGGGCGAGGTGATATTTTTGAAGATGAGGACAGCGCCAATAATATTCCTATTGTTGATAATACCAATCCAGTTGCTTGCTCCATTTTAGCTGTCCAAATCTTGAGATTAACAATAACTCACGGCCTAAGAGCATGCAATGGAAGATTGCCGATCACCGAAAGCAGCCACCTTTAATAGGAACGACTGTCAAAGTAAGATTGATTTTTTTATGAACTCCCTTGATATCTGGAGCTACGTGCAAGATCTAGAGATTATATCTAGGTTTGAGAGTGATCATTATCCTCTCAAATTGACAGTTTGTAGTGGCTTATTATCTAATGCACCCAGGGATATAAATGAAGTCATACATTTTTCCAAAGTAAACAATGATTCTGTAGTGGCAACTAATAATCGTCGTTCACTGAAATGGGCACTTATTTTGGAATCCGGTGAGGTGTTAGCTGAAATTTATAAGTTATTGGCAGATACTATTACTAGGCACTTGAACACACCTCTTTAGTTCCATTGGTAACACGTATGCCTAGGAAACAATCTAAAACCAAAAAAGTAACGACAAATAGGAAAGCCTGGTATAACGAGGACTGTAGGAACTATAAGGCCAGATTACTAAAAGCAATCAAATCAAAGGATTGTGTCGAGATTAGGGAGGCAAGAAGAGTTTATAAAACAGTGCAAAGAAAGGCAAGGTCAAATTGGGATGAGGAAAGCTGGGCAGATATGCTTGTGGCAGCCCAGAATAAGGACCAGGTGGGCTTTTGGAGACTAGTGGCAAAGGGGAACCGCTCAGGAGGAGTGGTCAGGGACATCTTTTTAGATGAACTGACATGGGTGGAGCACTTTACTGAACTATATATAGAGCTCCAGATAATATCAGGGTTCCAGACACAGAAAGACAACCACCATTTGACAGTGTTCAAAATCTTGAGTTTGATTTGGAAGAAACAGTGGCCGCAGCTGTAAACGCAGTCAAAAATTGAAAAGCTCCCGGGTTTGATAAGGTCCCTGGTGATCTTTTTAAACACAAGTTAAATGCATGGGTCCCTTATATTAACCATTTATGTAATATTGTAGCAGCAGGTGCGGATCTGCCAGGAAGCTGGAGAGGGGCAGGAATCGTATTAATTTTTAAAAAGGGCGATAGGAGTAAACCAGGGAACTATCGCCCAATCAGTTTAATAGATATATTACAAAAAATGTATGCAAGGCATATTTTAACACGTATAAACACCTGGATTGATGAAAACTCCATCCTTACGATGTTTTAAGCAGGTTTTAGATCGAGAATATGCACTGTAGACCAAGTATTCAGATTCTGTTGCCTCTGCTGGAAGTATGTTGACCTAAGGAAGGGCCATTTGTAAGTGGCATTTGTGGATCTAAGGGCCGCTTTTGACCTAATACCGCGAGAGTTATTATGGGAGTCTCTGTATTCTATCGGGCTGCCTTGACTGTCTCTTACAACAGATCATAAGGCTCCATACAAATAACTACACAAGGGTGAGATGGGGACCAAATGGTGAATTAACTAAGGCTATACCAATCAATAGGGGAGTACGCCAAGGAAGCGTGCTGGCTTCCACATTGTTTTCACTTTTTGTTAATGATATCCCATCTTACCTGGAGGGTTGTAACAACGAAGCTCCGAGATTAAATGGTCAAAGGGTTCCTGCCTTTCTTTTCGCGGATGGCACAATACTGATATCGCAAACCCCAAGAGGATTGAAATCTCTATTAAATTTATTTCAAGAGTATTGTACGACTAAGGGCCTGGAGATAAATACAAGTAAGACCAAAATACATGGCCATTAATCCCCACAAAACCTTTAGGGGTAATCTCCTGTTAAACCACGAAAAAAATAGAGGCTGTACAGAATTTTACGTACTTGGGTGTCTCACTAGATTCAAAGTTGACGTGGAATACCCAATTAGAAAAAAGTAAGATGTTATTAAAGCAGAATATACTGCCTATTGTAAAAATACATGGAGAGAGCATTAGTAAGGCAGTGTCCCCGGCGCTTGAGGTATTTAAATTTAAGGCCCAATCTGCAGCCTTGTATGGGGCGGAAATATGGGGGCCCCTGTGCATGAGTTCTTTTGCTGTAAGTGAAAATACATTCTTTAGAGCGATCTTGAGATTGCCAATAGGTACTCCACTGTTACCAGTAATATTAGATCTAAACATGAAGCGCACTGACCAATATGCTATTCTACAACCATTAACCTTGTGGGTAAGACTCTAGTCTACACCAGAGTTAGAGGATTATAAAAATGGTCTTTTAGAAATCATGAGAATAGATTATAACACCACAAATGTTTGGCTGAAACATGTGCGCAACTGGCTAAAAAGAATTGGTTTGCCACAATTCTGGGAAGAACCGTCAACATTGACTAAAGATTCAAGAAAATTACTTAAAAGTTCATTTTGGGCATACATTTATAGTAGTATTTCTAATGACCAATCAGGAGGATCTTTGACAAACAACTTCCTTGTTTTTAAAGATACTGCCTACTTTGAACAGTTCTTAGATGAGGTTCAGCCACGCTTGGCAAAAACCTTGTTTATGAAGCTGAGGTATGGAATACTGAGAACAAATCAGACTGTTGCAAGGTGGACAAGCTCATGTAAGGAAAAGTCATGTGATTTATGCACTTTATGCACAAGTAATTAGAAGGAAGATATAGCTCATATCCTGTTTTTTTGCCCATCTTATGAAACTGCTAGAAAAAAATGGATCTTACCTGTTTGTCGGAATTTAGGAGTACGTAACTATCAAGAAGCTGAAAGGATTCTTAAGACTGACACCAGGCAGATGATAGTTTTTGGTGTCAGTAGATTTTTAATGGCAATTAATTTCATAAGCAAAAAGAGGGGGTTGAAACTATAATGGAATCTGAGACATGGTCTAATAACCTATATGTAAAATTGATGGAAGATTGTTGTAATTAATCAATTCTATATTAATTACGTCTATGTATTAAGGGTGAAGTTTTGTAATAAGGAAAATCAAAATATTTTAAAAAATGTTTGATTTTATGTGGTTATGCCTTTTTAGCTTATTTAAATTGGATTTTAATGTAACAATTTCCAAAGTTCTCTGAAATTTCTGTAAGAGCACAAATTACATAAATGGTAATTGTATGTAATGTCTGTTTTTATGCATCTTTCATGGTCCAATTGGACCGAAATAAGGATTGAATTGAATTTCCCATTGTAGTGGTAAGTGATTAGTGCGCCATGTGCACTGTGCATCGCGAGGAGCACCGCATGATGTTTATTTATGTTTCTGTATTCTTTATTTCCTCGCCCAGTTCATGCGCCCCGTGTTCATCATTGTATTATGTTTTAAATGTATGGTTCACTCGCGGCGTGTCCGTTCAGTGGATGTCTCCTAACGTTTCCTCAGTCACCGTTGAGCTTTCTGCTGATTGGATGCATCGCGCGTTGGGTGGAGTATTTCTGGAAATAAACTTCCACTGATAGTCTACTGATATTTCGTGGAATTCCTTACTTGCAACATTTGTCGACGATCGGGAAACTTGGAAACTGCTCTCACACCCACGCAAGAGATTTTCAGCATTTTTACTACTTCACAGTACCTGCTACCTTAATTCCGGTTTATCTCAATTTCGAGAGCATCCTGGTAGGATTTTCAATGTCCTTTCCAATTTCCAATTTCTTCAGATGAGGTACGTTGAAAAATGAGTTCTGAAGCATGATTGGTTGATGCTGAAGCCCATTTACTTTATTATTTTGACTTTCTTCGTCATGATTGGCCATTGAAGTCAGCTTGTGACTCTCGTTTTTGCCAGTGACTGCGTTGATTGGTTCATCTTTTATTTCTATTTTATTTAGCTTTTGGAGCGCTTGTTCAACTAATCATCTCTGAAACAGCTTGTTTATTCCAACACCAGCGCGTTGCTACAGCGATGCGCACGCTTTAATTACCTTGGTATGCAATGCGTATCTCGCTGGGATCTTTACCGCTAGTCCGTGTTGGGAAAACCACTTTCTCTTATTTCAGCGTGTTGCTACAGCGACATGCACGCTTCAATTTATTTACTGATTTGGTCAATATGAGCGCGTTGCTACAGCGTCGCGCACGCTTATTCTAACTGAGTTTTGTCATCATTTGCGCTTTGCTTTGCTTCAGCGACGCGCACACTTGAGACATTAACATATAGAGCGTATTGCATCAGCGTTACGCACGCTGTTAAACTTATTTTCTTTCCAGTTACGGTCACGTTCATTATCATTTAAGTTACAGTGTTTAGGATTTGTGTTTTTGCATGGTATCCTAGCAACAGCATCAATATAGAGTGGTTATTCTTTCTATTTGTTATTTTTACAGTAATTAAATATTTTAATTCTTCTTTTCATTCAAAGAGTCTTAGGCTGATTTATTATACTATGGCTAATTTGCAATTACAGCAAATTACCCAAGCACCTCCTTTCTTAAGTAAACCTGGGAGCCCTGAGATCATTTGGAAGGAGTGGTTTGCCCTTTTTGAAAACCACATTGTTGCTATAGATGCTGTTGCTTACACACCTGAACGTACATTTGCTATTCTTTTTGGTTGTCTTGGCCAAGCTGCACAAATAATTTTTAAAAGTGTTACTCCCATTCCTGCTCCTACATCTCAAGCTGGCGATCAACGGTGAAATGTTTATCTTTAAGCAGTTGCTTTCTTAAAGAAGCAGTTCGCAGAAGAACCAAACATTATGTTGGAACGACATAATTTTTACGCTAGGAAACAGAAAGAAGAAAAGAAAGTTTAAGAGTGCATCTCTGCTCTTAGAGTATTATCAACTACATGTGACTTTGGTCCATCATCCGATAACTATATCAGGGATCAATTTGTTTTCAATTGTGCTTCCTGTAAGATCAAAGAATGTATTTTGGGGTGAATCCCTCCTTGGATGAAGTGATTGATCGCTCCTTGACTATTGAACGTTCTACCCTCACAAGTAAGGTGATGTCTGATACTACAAAGAGCAGAATTAACTTGGTCAATCCTTTAGATTCTTGCCAAGACAATGCTATTCGTTCTGTAAATGTAAAAAACAAAAATGTGAAGTTTCCTCAGAAAAAGCAATCTATATTTTGTTATAGGTGCGGGTCCAAGAATCACATTGGGAACTTTCAAGGATGTCCTGCTGTCAACAAACGTTGCGTAATTTGTAAAAAAGTGGGACATTTTGAAGGGTTTTGTAGAAATGTGAGGAAACATCCTAATGTGAATATTGATTCCGATGTTGATTATTGCAGTAACTCTATTAGCAACATAGTTGTTACCTTAGATTGTGATGGTGAAATCGATGATATTAAGGGTCCGTTATGTTCTGCAATAATTGATAATGTTCCCTTACAGGTTATGGCAGACTCAGGATCACCATTCACCATTTTGAGGGATTCAACGTTTTATGATTTATGGACTAGAAATGTTGATCTGTTGCAGTCAGACATAAATCCAAAAGCCTTTGGTGAAAAAGATATTAACATGATTGGGTACTTTACAGGGCTAGTTCAATGTCTAGGTAGAGAGACTATGACTAAAATCTACGTTGCAGAAAAAGGGAAAAATATAGTTGGCTGGAAAGACCTCGCTTTCATGGGCTTATACTTCGTTCCCGGGGATGATAATCCTATCAAGGTCAGGGAACTACCTGTTTCTAGCATTGATTGTGGCTTGCCTAATTCTGATTCTTTTACACTAAAACAGATTATTGATGAGTTCAAGCCAGTGTTTAGTGACAATGTGGGCAGTGTGAAAGGTTTTGAACATAAGATCAGATTAATTACAGGAGCCCAACCTGTTGCTCATAGAGTCCGATCTGTTCCCCTGAGTGTACGGAGTGAGTTAAAACATTCTTTGAAAAATGTGTGTGATCAGGGTATCATAGAATCTGTCGACTCTTCCCAGTGGGTGGCCCCCATCGTGGTCGCATGCAAGAAGTCTGGCAAAATTAGGCTCTGCGTGGACTTACGCGCTTTAAACAAAAATATTATCATAGATTGTCACCCCGTGCCAAAAATCTATAAACTTCTTGCGAATCTTTGTGGTGCCAAATGTTTTTCGCTGATTGATTTGAAATCAGCATACCATCAGGTTGCTTTATCTAAAGAGTCCCAAGAATTGACTTCCTTCATCACTCCGTTTGGGGCATATATGTTTTTGCGCCTTCCGTTTGGCTTGGCATCAGCCGGAAGTGTGTTCTAGAAGCTTATGATTCTCTTTTTCATGAGGTTGTGAGATTTCAACCTTATCTGGGCGACATTTTAGTTTTTGCAAAAACTTTGGATGAACATAATGTGATTCTGAGACAGGTGCTTGCAGTTTTGATGTCTAAAAACATGACCGTCCGCAGTGACAATGTAAATTTGCAGTTAATGAACTCGAATACTTGGGACACACTATTTGTCAACAGGGGATTAAGCCAACATTTTCAGTAATTAGGGCCATTAAAGAGGCTAAACATCCTACAGATGAAGATTCTCTACGGTCTTTCCTTTGGTTTGGTGAAGTATTACGCAAGGTTTGTTCCATCTTATTCACAATTAGTTGAACCTCCTCGCATGCTGTTAAGGAAAGGTTGTAGCTTTACTTGGTCTCCTGAACTCGAAAAAGTTTTTGGTGAGGTAAAAAAGATGATTGTGTCCGCTCGTGCTCTCCACGCCTTCAGAGAGGATTGTACTTCAATCATAACAGTTGACGCCAGCATGTCTGGACTTGGGGCTGTGCTTACACAAAGGGTGAAGGGCCATGAGCAGACCGTCGCTTTCGCTTCTAGATCCCTCACATCTTTTGAAGAGAAGTACAGTACAATTGAGAGGGAAGCGTTAGCTTGCGTCTGGGCGGTGCAGAAGTTCAGAATGTATCTTTGGGGTCGGAAGTTTGAATTGGTTACTGATCACAAACCCCTGATTTACATTTTCAATAAAGTAGATTCTTCTTGCATTTCTGCTAGGTTGATGAGACTTGTTTCTAAATTGCAAGAGTTTCATTTTGAGGCAAAACATATTCATTGAGGGAAGAATTTCCAAGCAGACTGCCTGTCTAGACTCTCCATGGTGAAGGATGATGATGAGGCTATTTCAGCGGAGGATATTGAATGTGTTGCTGTTGTAGATGCGATGTGTGAAATGAGTTCAGTTATATCTGAAATGGATTAGAAGTCTGCTTATGAAAAGGATGCAATCCTTCAGAAAGTCAGAGTATTCAACACATCGTTGGCCTGAGCCTAGGTCTTTAGAGGGTGAATTGCGCAGATTTGCTCAGGTCTCTGAGGAACTCTCAGTTGAGAATGGAATTGTTCGTAGAGGTGACAAATTTATTCCCCCTTTCAAGTTACGTACTTCAATGATTAACGAGGCTCATCAGGGGCATTTAGGCGTTACCAAGACCGCCATGAGAATTAAGCAGCATTATTGGTGGCCCTCTATGGATGACTAGGTTAGGAGGTTGATTGATTCTTGTCCTGAATGTCTGTTATCAGACAAGCACTGGCAAACTTTGAAAGTTCCTTTACACCCAACTGAGTTTCCGCATACTCCATGGGAGAAGGTCGGCATAGATTTTTCTGGGCCATATTCTGTTTTGGATCAAGAGAATAACTACCTGATTTTATTGATTGACTATTATTCTAAATGGATGTATCATGAGTTGATTAAAACACCTGATTCGGATTCTACAATCGCTTTTTTAAGGAAAGTTTTTAATGTGGAAGTTACTCCTAGAGTAATAGTTACTGATAACGGCACACACTTCACTTCTGATAAAATGTGCAAATTTCTTAGCGATTTGGATATTAAAGAGTTGAAAGTCGCTTTATACTCCCCTTCATCCAATGGATTTGTAGAGAGAGGGAATAAAGTAATTAAGGAAGGCATACAGACGGCATTAACATGTAAGCTTAATGTGGATGATTTAATTAGAGACAAAGTGTTGCATTATAACACCTCACCGCACTGTACTACAGGCGTGTCTCCATTTACTTTGTTGAGGAACAGGGAAGCTCATTCTAATGTGTTTCCTTCTTGGCTTCAAAATATGTCTGGTGAAAAGAAAATTTACCTGGGTGCTATTCGTAAAAAAGTGAACGACAAGCAGATTCAAATGAAAAATAATTTTGATAAGAAATCTAATCCTGTGAATGTGGATATTTTGGTTGGGACTGGGTTTTGATTAAAAAACCTGATAGAGTAAAAAAAGGAGAATCAAAATTCTTTGAACCAATTCAAGTCCTTAAAGTCAGTAAAGGGGCTGCATTTGTTGATAGGAAAGGTTGGTGGAACAAACGTCAACTAGTAAAAGTTTCCCACCAACAGGTAGAAATCATGCAGAGTAGGCGGTGTGAATCTAATGAGGAATTAGATTGGAGTCATTGGCTGGATGTTCCTGTTAATCGTGCTGAGCCCATTCCAGCTATTGTGCCACATACTCATTCAAATGTTCTTTCTAATGTGCAAAATGTTACTATGTGCTCTTCTCGTGGCAGGACCATTAGAGTTTCTTCTCATGGCAGGACCATTAGAGTTCCCAGGAAGTTTGATGGCTTTGTCAGATTTTAAGGAAAATGTGAATTTTACTGTTCATTTTGTTTGTTTGCTATTGTAAGGGGGAAGGTGGTGTAGTGGTAAGTGATTAGTGTGCATTGCTTGGAGTACAGCGCAATGTGCACTGTGCATCGCGCGGAGCACCGCACAATGTTATTTATGTTTCTGTATTCTTTATTTCCTCGCGCAGTTCATGCGCCCCGTGTTCATCATTGTATTGTGTATTAAATGTATGGTTCCCGCGTGGCGTGTCCGTTAAGTGGAGGGCTCCTATCGTTTCCTCAGTCACCGTTGGGCTTTCTGCTGATCGGATGCATCGCGCGTTGGGTGGAGTATTTCTGGAAATAAACTACCACTGATAATCTACTGGTATTTCGTGGAATTCCTTAATTGCAACACCCATGCTATCCATCTGCTCGCTGCCGGCTTATAATTCATGAAAGACAGCACAGAGAGTCACTTCAAAGAAGAACAATTTTCTGTATTTATTCACTTTTAAAAATAAATGCAGACAGAAAATACATTGTTTTCTGCTTGTATTTATCTGTAAAAATCCGTAAAAACGGAAAACAGGGAGCATTAATTATAATCTGAGATGTGAAAGAAGAGAAGAATTATGGATTTTAAACACTCTCCACATATTCCACTCTCTAGTTAGTTCATAATGTACAGTGAAATAACGGTTTCAAATTCCTAAAAGCAGCATGGTCCTGGGTCAACACAGTGACAGGCGCCTTGCAAAAGTTTGATGGGCACCTTTCATGTGTTGATTGGTGGATTCAGGTGTTGAGCTGGTACTAATGAGGGCTAACCAGGACACAAGTTGAGGGTACACGTGACAGGTAGACGCCGTCTATCCACTATTTTCATTGGGTGAATGCCGTCTACCCGTTATTTTCACCGGGTGCATGCCGTCTACCCTGCCAAGACGTTGCCCCACACAAGTATTCTAAACATGTCCTGGTGTAATTTTTAGACAGTGCCTGCACGGTGTCTTCCTTGTTTGGAGTAGCATATGCAGGCGGGGGGCTTATCAAATACCAGCTGGACTCATAACAAAGCCTCACCTTAAGGGTCCATCAGGTCTTTTGGTGGAGTATCCAGGCAGGGAGCCTCGTACCATGGTGCACTAGAGGAGAAACAAAGGGTCACATTAAGAAAGGCATGTTTTTTACTTTGTTCAGTCCCTGTATACAAGACCTGTGCATGCACTGCAAGAATGTTAGATGTGTTGGTCTGTCCCGGTATTCACACAACAATAAAGGAAAGATAATTTTAAGGAAAAATCCAAAACTACTTTAAATTTGGGTGGAGTTTAGGACTAATGTGTTTTTTAGGTTCAGGGAAGGTGACGAGGGGTATTTAAGGGACAGGAATACTTGGAGTAAGGCATAGAAAGGGTTTTTTAGGGTTCATGGATGGGTGGAGTGTAAGGATGTTGAGGGGTTTTAGGGTTTCTGGATGGATGGAGTTTAGGGCTGGTGAGGATTTTTAAGGTTCAAATATGGGTAGCGGTTGGGGATGGTGAAGAGGCTTTTAGGGTTTAGGATGGGGTGGACTTTAGGGTGGTGAGGGTTTTTGAGGATTCAGGGCTGGAGTGGAGTTTATATTAGAAAGTTTTTTTAGAGTTTGAGAATGAGTAGTTAAAGGTGAAGAGCTCCTATGGGTCATGGCTGGGTGGTGATTAAAGGCTGTGAGGGTTTTTTAGGGTTCAGGGATGGTAGTGTTTGGGTGTGCAGAGGTGGTTAAAGGGGATTTAGGCAAAGAAAGTGTTTAAGTGTTTTTTAGGGTTCTGTAATGAGTGGAGATAGGGGTAGTGAATGACTCTATGGTTTAGGGATTGCATTTTTTGTGTAGAAAGGGCTTTTAGGCTTCAGGAATGAGTGTAGGTTTAGGTGTGGTGAGGGGTTTTGAGGGGCATGTATTAATGTGTTTAGGGAAGGTGATGGGTCAGTAAATTAAAAACATCCAAAGCTGTAGCTTGAGAATGTGAAAGTTATAAAAATGAAATAATGTCACCTGAAGTAAAGCACTGAAATAAATATCTCCAACAAAACTGTTCCGGCAAGTAAGACCTGCGACGATTGGTTTTACTTGAAAAAACAAAACAGGAATTCTAAAGCCAATTTTGTCAAAAAGCCATTCTCTAAATTGGTTTCTATGAAAAGGTAGATGGAATTCATTTTGAAAATTGTAAATAAAGAGTTTTGATGAAATGTTTTATCAGTAATGGTATTTCATGAAATTGTTCTATGAAATCACATACAACTGGTTTGCATATTTAGTGTTATAAGAGTGTGGAGATGATGGAATTAATTGCATGTAAACTGCCCACAGACCCGGCATCCTACCTAGGGGTGGGCTTAAGAAAGCGCCATTCCTGAAGTAAGATAACTTTGTGAAGAAACTTTCAAAACACAGAATGGCAGCAAGGCTAATTAACACTGCACTGCCCAGTCTAGTCACTAACGTAGTTCTGCACCTACTGGAGGCCTGGGCTCAATCTTCCTCCTTCCCGCCCCGGTCCGACACGGTGATTAGCACCGTTGCGCCGGGGGCGAGGAAGGGTAGAGCCAGGCACTTCCGGTGGGCTGGGGGGCCCGTTAACGGTCTAGTGGCTATTACTCCGGGGATAAAAATCACATGCTCAATCAGCCGCACAGCGGGCGCGCCAAAGGCAAGCCCGTCTGCGCCCGTCCGCGGCCGTATGGGGACCGGAGCCAGAACCCCTGGCCAGTCAGTGGTAAGAACTCAGTTCAACTCGGCAGAATTGCATGTTTTGTGCCCCCTTATAGCCAGTGTGTGTAGAAATAGCATGATCGTCAACCAAGATGTAGATAGTAGCCATTGCTCTTTTAAGTATAATACTGAGCGAATGAGGCAGACAGAGAGCTCAGGACTGAACTGTGGTCTATTGAATTGTAGATGCTTAAGTAAGCATAAAATGGAAGTCTTTGATTTGCTCTCGGAGGGGAAGTTTAATCTTCTGCTTCTTACGGAGACATGGCTAGACTCCGATTCTGAGCCGGAAATTCTAGAGGCACTACCCCCTGGCTATGCATTAACTAGAATTAATAGGACAACAGGTAGAGGAGGAGGGATAGCGATTATTTTTAAACTCCCCCTCCAATGCATCCTTGAACCTGTTACGATTGTTGATAGTGAAGTGGGCTCATTCGCGATCAAAGTTAGCGCTAACCTTACGGTGAAGGCTCTCCTGGTTTACAGACCACCTGGCCCTCCAACGCGTTTTTTGCCCAGCCTACCCATATGTAGTGAGTTTACAATGGGGAATACCCTAAGAACTCTCTGACCTGGGTCAGTTAACATAGGGGGCAGAACACGCAGAACTGGGACAACTCGCGCCAGCAAGGATACACCAACAAGCAAGTACGATTCCAGCAAGACAACCATGGAGAGATCAACACCAGAAGGAAAACCTACCGCTGGTAAGCAGAGACAACCCAATCATGAATCTATCCAACCAAATGCTGACAAAGGATGAAATCCAGGTTCTCAGTAAGGGTCTGTCATTCGTGCCGACATCTCATTTGAATCTGTTCAACATCAAGACTGAGCTGACTAAGTTCTTTCGTAAGATCCGGTTAAAAAACTTTTTCCAACACAAAGCTCCAAGTACATCCAGAGCGTTCACTAATCTACGACCACCATCAACCTTCACTCCCCACACCGCCATGGTCAACCATCGGATCCTAACCTATGAAAGCCTGGTTATGAAAGATGTGCTCAAGCTATGCAGGACAAAACAATATGTGAAACAAAACATCACTAAGAATGAACGGACCGCTCTTGATGGCCTAAAGAAGAACAAGACTTTAGTGATCAAACCCGCTGATAAAGGGGGAGCCATAGTCATCATGGATGTGAATGACTACAAACAAGAGATCGAGTCCCAGCTGAATGACGGAGTTAGTTATCAACCACTTAGAACCAACCCCACCCCGGAAATCAGAAACCTAATCAGGACATTAACCCAAAAAGGGAAGGAAGTAGGTTTCCTGACAGATAAAGAATACGCATATCTGAATGTGGATCAGCCACGGATCCCCACAATTTATACTCTACCTAAGGTCCACAAGAACCCCAACAAACCACCAGGAAGACCTATAATATCTGGATGTGGCTCCCTCCTGGAGCCTTGATGTAAATAATTAATTTACTCTCTTAATTTCTATGCAGGTAAGTACTTAATCAATAATAACTCAATCGAAATGAAGGAAAACAGAGTCCGTGGTGTAAGAGTTTCTAAGGGTTTTATTCCTCATAAAGGAATCAGGATATCATGTTCTGACCACCACACAGGGTGTCAGAAGGGATAGATGAGCGCGCTCTCGTTTATTGACAATACATAGCTTATATACTTGATTTACATCATAGTGTTCAATGTAAGAGGCGTAACAGCTGAGAGAAGACAAGATAACAGTATACACGTGGTGCTAGTACATCATCAAGAGGCGTAAACTAGGCGTGAACTAGGGTGTGTGCTAGAAACGTCACTGATAGGTGACGCAAGTGGGTGGCACCAAGGAGTGGTGCCAACAGAATGTTGCAATGTCAGCAGAAATCGGGAGCTTGGATGCGCGCGCAGCTGCATGACGTGTGATAGACGGGGTGCAGGGGACTTGACATTTACACTGACGGAAAGAGACAGAAGTCTGGCATGTCAGATCAACTTGTGCTTCTATCATATCTGATATCTGATGTTTAGGAACTAAGCTATCTGGGCAAAAAGGTCTCTAGAGCAGAAGCTATTCTATACTTGCTGTGAGTGCGTGTATAAGCGCCTGAATGTCTGTATGAGAAGCGTGGGGGCATGGGGCCTTCCATGGAAGCATGGCAACAGAGGCTATGAATTACTTGCATAAAGACAGGTCGGCCCTTTAGCCCTGTAGCTGGGGAGGGATGTTTACTGAAGCTAGCAGGCTGGAATGTATCTTCGGGGAGGAAAACAGATAACTCGAAGGTTATAGTCAATCTTGGCAGGCAGCAGGCTGAGCTGAGCACGGAGGGCCGCGCTAGAAGTAAGTCAGAGTTCACGGGTACGGGGGCTGCTTGGGCAGAGGCCCTCGCAGTCAGAAGCCAGAAAAAGAGGCTCGATGGCAGAGATTCAGGGCCTACTTTCAGCCAGGCTGAAAAACGTAGGAGTACACTTCAAAAAGACGTTGGCATCGCATATTTAGGAACGGACCATCAAACCCATTCATGGTGGGTCTGAAAAAGGACAAGTTAACGTTGGACGCAAATGTATTTGCGTCTTCATAGCTGGTACAGGAGGGAAGTTACATGCACTTTTAACTCGTACATGGAGTCGGTGGGGTACTCGCTAGGGAACACAACATGACCATAAAATTTATATTACCTCATTCCCTCCTTGTTCCCTACGGACCCTTCATGATATATCGATCCTCATAAATCGATCGGTTTGTTCTTGTAACATTATATGTTCGTCTTTCTTTCTTTGACTGTTTGAGAGGCAACTGGAATGCTCAATGCAGGATGTGGCACACAGTCCACATATCGCTGGCCCACACTGCAGGCATAGGCAACAACTGAATACTATAACAAGGCCAATGCCTAGGAAGGATAAGATCTTCCATCCCCAAGCTGTTAACGTAGTCCAGAACCAACCGGACCAAGTCCAGGTGCCTGGATTCTGATGTATCTGATTTGCAATTTTATGTAAACGGGTGATAGCTTGATAGACAGATGGTGCATTTTGTGGAATGAAAACACAGCAACTTGACCCGATGACCTTACAAGCTCCACCTCTATCTGCCAAGATGACGTCAATCACAAGACGGTTTTGAAGGACAACAGTCCGTATAGCAGACTGCTCCTCTGTTAAGTTACCTAGAGCGGAGGCAGTTTCGTTCACTACTGCTTCAAGAGTTCTCGTTAATCTGCGTATTAATTTACTGTTTTGGACAGGTCCTAGGAAGAAAAAGAATCCTTTATTGAAATCAGTGTACTGTTCCCATGCCGTTTCTGTGTAGTCGACAAGGGGAATATCTCTTTTGGGTCTATTCGGTGCTAGATTCGTATTTCTATGGTAATCAGGAGGAGCTAGGAAAACAGGTGGCAGAAGGAATGCAATGTAACAGGTACCATCCCAATCTGGGGGCAAACGTATGTATGCGGTATGACCACAAACAAAGTAGGAATGACTGGTAGCTTTAAAAGACGATTTACCATGGTCACTGAACTCGACCACATATCCAACAGTCTGTAGCATTACTTGTCTGATGGGAATGGTGTAACATACTAATGAATGTATTGTTGCGCAGCGCAAGTCTGTAAGAGAGTTCATGTGCAGGAAGTTCACTAAAAGAGTGTTCAGCAGAGACATTGTAAGCAGATTGTTCACGCCTGAAAATAGGCCAGTACATAGGAAGCAGAATGCTGGCAATAATAATTAGAATACTCAGAATAAACATGATTATTAGTGTCACTATGCAGTGACTACGAAGTGATTTGCAATATGTTCTTCTCTTTTCCTCTCTCTCTCTAACTCGATCTAGGGGATACATGTCAGAAACTATTTAACCGATTCACCTAGGGGAGGACTTAAACAATTAAACTGTCTGACTTGCTAGATCGAAGCTTCATTCGGTAAAGTTCTTGAGGAGTCTTTTCTCTTTTAGGCACAGTAACGTCTTGTGCTTCAACACAGTCTTTGGTGGGGGTGGACGAGTCAGAGTCCTGTTTCAGTCCGTTTTTTAGTTCATTGCATAGCTTGATGTGACTCGTGTGGACCCACCCCTTTCTCCCCTCGATTTTCACGGCGGTCCTGGTGGTAAGCAGAACGGTCTTTGGAGACTTCCAGCGGGGCTCCAGCGGACTTTTCCGGTCGAAATTCCGGACGACTACCAGGTCACCTGGGCGGACCTCATGCGCCTTTACATCGGTGTTGTCAGGGAAGGCTGCGGCAACCTGTGAACGACATGATTGGAGTGCAGACATCAAGGAGGCAAGGTAATCTGTCAACATGTTACAATCAATATCAGTGATCTTTTTCGGAACGGGCGTCCCCCACATATTCGGTGGTCTGCCAAAGACCACTTCGTACGGGGATAGCCCTGATCTCGAGTGGGCGACCATTCTCATGTAGAATAGTGCCACGGGCAGGGCGACTATCCAGTCGACCCCTTTTTCCTGACAGATCTTGGCAAGACGGATCTTTAGTGTCTGATTATGCCTTTCTACAAGGCCAGCTGCTTCGGGATGTCGGACACAGTGGAACCTCCACTGATATCCTAGCAAGAGGGAAACTTGTTTCATCAACTCGGACGAGAACGGCTGTCCGTTATCTGAGTACACGACACGGGGCAAACCGTACCGTGGGAAGAATTCACGAACCAACTGTCTGGCAGTGGTCGGAGCAGTGTAGTCTGGGACTGGGTATGCTTCGGTCCAGCGGGACAGAGCACAAACAATTACAAGGACATACTTAAATCCTCTACAGCTATTCATCTGGATATAATCCATCTGGAGGACTTCAAAAGGGTGATCGGGAGGATGGAATCCACCTTGCTCAACAGGGACGCTTTTACCTGGATTGAACTGACAACAGATCATGCAAGTACGCACTTTCTGTTTTGCTGCTGCTCGTAAGTGTTTGTTGTACCAGAGATTCTGTAAACTGTCTAACATGGCTTTCTCTCCAAGATGGGCAGGACTATGTGCTGTATTTATCATGACTTGAACCATTGAGTCGGGGAGAAACCATATAGATTTTCCCTTCGTCACCCAACCTTGCTCTGTCTGAATCCCTCCTAGTTCAGTCCATTTCTTTATTTCCTCTGGAGTAGCATGTGTCTGGATGTCAATTACGTCTAGGGCGGGATCTCTAACTGTCATACACTGTGTTTGTACTATTGTCTTTGTCACATCAGTAGTCTGGGTGTAAGTCAATGCTGTATGTTTTGCTGTCTGGTCTGCCAGGTCGTTACCCTGGGAAACAGAATCTGTGACTTTAGTATGTGCCTTACACTTCATGACTGATATGCCCGAGGGCAAATGTATTGCTTCTAACAGTGCTTGAATGAGGGGGCCATGTTGTATCTTGGCCCCATGAGAAGTCAGAAAACCTCGTTCTTGCCAGAGGACTCCGAAGTCGTGTACAACTCCGAAGGCATAGCGGGAATCTGTGTATATGTTAACATTTCTGTTCTTGGCTAGAATACAAGCTCGGGTCAGAGCGATGAGCTCTGCTGCTTGAGCAGACAGGGTGTCAATACGATGTGTTTCTTTAATTTCAGTTTCAGTGGTCACGGCGTACGCGGCCACTAATTCTCCTGTACTTGTTCTCATGCATGAACCGTCCACATAAAGTGTCAGGTCTGGATTTGTCAATGGGACATCTGTTAAGTCTCGTCTAGGCTTAGTTACTGCATTAATTATTTCTATACAATCATGCGGAGCTGGATCTGTCATAACTGTAGGTAACAGTGTTGCGGGGTTCAGGATGCTGCAACGTCTGATTTCTATGTGTGGCTGGAATAGTGTTAATTCATAACCTGTCAGTCGTGCTATAGTTAAGTGTTGAGTCTGGGTTCTGTTTAACAAAACCTCTACAGAATGTGGTACTTGAACTGTTAACTGATGACCTAAAACAATTGAATCACTTTGTCTTATTGCTAACGCTGTTGCTGCTACTGACTTTAAGCACGCAGGGAGTGCTTGAGCTACTGAATCCAATGTACTAGAAAAATAAGCACAAGGCTTATGTGAACCTGCTTGGTCTTGAGTGAGGACAGACAACGCTGTACCATCACGTTCTGTAACAAAAAGTGTAAACGGTTTGCTGTAACATGGTGTCGCTAAAACTGGTGCTTGACATAAAACTTTCTTTAATTCTTCAAAAGCTTGTGTGTGTTCCTGAGTCCAAGGGAGGACAGTCGAAGTCGCTGCCTCCTGTGTCGTTAACTGGATGAGTGGTTTAGCTAAGAATGCATACTGGGGAATCCATTGTCTGCAGTACGAGGTGAGGCCTATGAAGGCCCGCACTTCCTTTTGTGTCTTGGGTTGCGGCATGTTCACAATTAACTGAATGCGATCGGGAGTGAGCTGTCTCCCCACTTTGGACAGTAAGTGACCCAAGTACACAACTTGCTGAGCACAGAATTGTAGCTTCGAAGGAGACACCTTGTGTCCCTTGTCAGCCAGGAAATGTAAAACTGTCAGTGATGCTTTTTCACATTCGGGCTCACTTCGTGCGGTGATCAGCAGATCATCGACGTATTGTAGTAAAGCGGTGTTAACTGGCATTTGAATACAATCTAGTTGTCTTTTCAGTGCTTGACTATAGATGCTGGGGCTTTCTGTAAATCCTTGAGGTGCGCGCGAAAATTTGAAACTGCGTCCATTTAAACAGAATCCGAAGAGATATTGGCTCTCGGGATCAATAGGCACGCTGAAGAAGGCGTTCTTGAGATCTATTACAGTAAAGAACGTTGCTTCTGAATCAATAGCAGTCAAGAGAGATGATATATCGGGGACCACAGGATACTGTGGGATAATGCATTTATTCAATTCTCGAAGATCAATCACCAGCCGATATACTGGCGGTGCATTGGGATCAGTACGTTTAAGAATCGGAATGATGGGTGAATTACAGATATTGGAGTCGGTCTCGACGACCACTCCTTGGGCAATGAGCTCTTCAATGATTTTCAGTAAAGCCGCTACAGCATCGGGTGGCAACTTGTATTGTCTGATTCTGGGTAATACAACACCTGCCTTGAGGGTAACGCGGTATGGTGTAATGTGCATACATCCTACATCAGTTGGGCCTTTTGCCCACAAGTAATCAGGTACATTTTTCAATCTGACGTCAAACTCACGAAGGACGTAATGACCCTTGAAATCCCGCAGAAAGAGTCTAACTCCCTCCGGGGAGCAGCATATTATAGCTCCTAGAGCCTTCAGTGTTTTAATTCCTAACAGATTTTCCGGACATGATTTTGTTAGTAACAGGTCTGTAACGCGTGATAATGGACCCACAGCCAGGGGAACTGGTTCTGATACTTCATTTACAATAGGTTGTCCTGAAAAACCAAGGGAAACATTTTGTGAGCCTGAGAGGGGTGCCCCTGGAACTTCGTCATGACTTATTGTAGTGCGACTTGCCCCTGTGTCAATTAAAAACTTTCTATCTTTCCCCAATACCTGACTGTGTACATAAGGACCTTCTTGATCTACAGGAATCTCGATAAGAGGCAAGCCACCTTCCCTCTCTAGGCTGTTTCATGTATATCGGGAATATTCGGGGTAAGCAGACTGGGCATACTGGTACATCTGTTGTGAGACTTGCTGAGTTGCAGCAATGGGCTGTGGCTGTGGTACTGCTACGGTCTGTGCTGTCTGTGCGGATGCATGCATGGGCTGTGTATTCGGGGTAGACTGATGCTGGTTATGGTCTTGTCTAGGCGGATGCGGTCTCTCTTTAGTTTTACCTGTCGCTATGTTATGTTTCAGAACTGCACATTCGTGAACGTAGTGACCTGGCTGCTTGCAATAATTGCATGTCCCTTTAACAGGAGCTGCAGCGTGACTTGTCTGGGTCGTACCTTTCCTGTGACTGTCGGATGGGACCGTCTGGGCTACTAACATTTTCATTTTTGTGTCTTTCATGCGCTTCTGTTCCTGATCTTGTTCTTCCCTAATTCTATTCTGGTGATATTGTAACATTTGTAACATCTGGGATGGCGTATTTGCTTGCCATGTACTCTCGACTTTATACACTCTATTTTTAACTAACGGTAGGGAATTCTCGACTAACTTTGATACAAAAAGATGTGGGTACGACTCGCTACTTGGCTGGAGGCCACTATTGATAATAAAACATTTCTCGAATCTTGAATAAAAGTCGCTAGTATCTTCATCATGTTTCTGTTTACAGGACGAGATTGCATCCCAATCCTCCTTTCTAGTTGTCAATAATCTGGGCAGGACCTGTACTATTAAACCTGGTAATGCTTTAGTTTTGTCCCCAAGGCCTAACCCTGGAACCCGTTTCTTTTCTTCATCCTCTATTTCTGCCCAGGCAATCTTTGCGTCTCCCACCTCCCAGTCCTTTTCCTTTAATTTCTCGAATATACCCGTAGGCAATAATACTTTCAACATTTTCATGATATCATCATATGTGTAGTCCCCCATCAGTAACATGTCTTTGAGCTCTCTATGAAAACCTGCAGGGTCTTTATCATGGCACGGTACTAATTTCTTCATTTCTAACAGTTCTAATTTAGTTAGAGGCGTGTGTACATACACGCGTTTCAAAATTTTATCCTCACCCATAACAGGGTGCACTTCTCGCAAGGGGTTCTGACTTTCAATACCACCCCCGCACTGCATATGGTACATTTTCCTTTCTGGAGGTGGGGCGGGAACATATTCAGGACTTACAAAGGTGTCATATCTGCGTCGTTGTTCTAGAATTATTTGAACTAATTTAGTGCTTAAGCCTCTCCATCTATCCATCAGTAGTGCTTCTAGTGTCTCATGTAAGGGACCTGGATCGGAATAATGTTTTCTGTACTTAATGAGAAGGTGCTGAATCATATATACCCCTGCTAATTTCTGTTCGTCGGGGGAGAGGTTCAGAAATGTCTGTGCTACGGTGTCATCATTATATATGTCTGCATTTTCGGCCCATGATACCGCTGATCGGGCTAATTCTTGTTCATCCATAGAATTGAGTACATGGTACCCAACTCGATCTCGAAGCCGTTTATCAGTTTCCTGGAACTGATGTTCAGCAGAATTCGGATTCGTTAAGGCAGAGAAGAAAACTCTCTTGCTTTCCGGACGGACACCTTTCCTAAGGTAGTTTCCCCTACCTACATATGCTATAGTGCTTGTAGTTGGTTCTGGTTCTTCAGATTCTTCTTCCTCCTCGGAGGGAGCCTTTTCTTTCTCTTTCTCGTGTACTGCTATCACTGCTTTCTTAATCTTTTTATACATGGCCTCTATGCAATTTTGTCTGTCATGTTTTCCATCGGCTATATTTTGACCCCACTTGTTCAATGCATCTAATTCACTCTGCTCTGTTCCGGGCCTGTCTCGTTCTCTTATTAGACAATTTATGAAAAATCGTAGTATCAGTGCTTGCATGGTAACTTTCTGTTTCTCCAGGGCATCCTTAATACTGTCGGGGTCCTTTCCCGTTTGAACGAACTCATATATTCTATCTAGGTGCTCCTTCATTCCTGCATAACATAACAAACTATCAGTAGCAGATCTTAACCGTAAAGACGCTAATACCATTAAGTCGTCCTGTCCAGGTTCTGGATCATATCTACAAACTGACATATTTTCTTTTAGTGCATCAAGACGGGATGAATTAGAAGAACGGGGGGATCTGTGCGTAAGAGGACTCTGCAGACCTCTGAGATTTAATCTGTGAGTCGGTGGCGGGGTCTGTAGACCCGCGGTCGCACCTCCTGAAGCGGAAGCTTGGGCATTATCTCTGTGTGTAGTCAGTATCTGAATTTGTCTTTTAGTAGGATCTGATTGAAGTGGTTTCGGCAGATCAGTTTTAAGTGAGGGAAGTGGCGGAGCTGGCGGAACGGGACTAGTCTTTTTCGGTGTCGGCTGAGAGTGATCTTGGGGGGCAGTACCACCCCCGGCCCTGTCAGTAGGCAGGGCACGAACAGGCAGATTGGTGTAAGCTGGCGCTACATCTTCGAGATATGAATTTAGGAATATGTCTTTAGTAGTCTTATGTATTACTTTAGTTGGAACTAATGGTGACGGCAAATTTTTCGGTATTTCTGAAATGGCGTCAGGGGTACCATCGGCCAAAAGATGCATGTTGTTCACTTTGCTATTTTGGATACGGTCTATTTGTTCTACTTTTACTCGAATTCCCTCAGTAACTAATTCATTTTCTTGGGCCTTTTCTGATTCTTTAAGCCTGTCTTCTCTACGGAGTGTTCTATCAGCACGCTTACGTGATTCCTTACGCCAAAATTCTATGGCGTCTTTCTGAGATTGTCTAGCTTTCTTTTTCCGTAATATTTCTTCTACTTTTATGATGCACTCGGCATCCCATGTTCCGTTAACTGGCCATCGGTATCTTTCCTCTAAGTGCTTGGTATAATCGGTCCATAACTCTAGATACAGGATGGCGTCTATGCCATGTTTATTGTACATAAAATTACCTGGAGTGTCCCTAGGGGGGATCGGAATCTCTTCCTCTAACATCCCTTTCCTAGTTCCTATCTGCTTTAATTTGTTGAAAAACGGCATTGTGCCTACTTGATACTGGAATGCTTGATCCTTGATACTTAATGTCAACTGTAACTATTTATACAAAAACACAATAATGCACAAAAACAATCACATTCATACCACGACATTAATTACATGAAACATTTAAAGACATAGCTAATTTCCCCTTACTCTGAATGTACCGCTCAACGATACAGATACACTGCTGTAACAGTGCAGAAATTCGGAATACTTTATATACTGCTAAACAGTACGGATACACTGCCTAAAAACAGTGCAGACCGGACTTGCGTACCCAAACCCGTCTAGATACGACCCAGCAATGGTACTCACCGGGAAGCACGGAAAACAGAAGGCCTCGGAAAACTCGACTGGACTCGACTCGGAACTTCGGAAAACTTCGGAAAGCTTCGGAAAACTTCGGAAAACTTCGGAAAACTGGTGGGCCTCTTCACACCTCGGACCTTGCTTCCTTCGGCTGGGCTCTGGTCGGGATCCTCCGCACTCCTCACCGCCTCGTCTGGGCACTGATCGCAGTCTTCGTCACCTCCGTGCGTCAGAGGGGGATGCAGGAAATCCTGCCAGTACACGTGTTGTCCGTCTAACTGATGGCAGGGGACACGGATTGCAACGCACCTTCCGGCGCGTGAGGTGGGGGAGGGGTCCCTATTCGGGCGCCAAAATGATGTAAATAATTAATTTACTCTCTTAATTTCTATGCAGGTAAGTACTTAATCAATAATAACTCAATCGAAATGAAGGAAAACAGAGTCCGTGGTGTAAGAGTTTCTAAGGGTTTTATTCCTCATAAAGGAATCAGGATATCATGTTCTGACCACCACACAGGGTGTCAGAAGGGATAGATGAGCGCGCTCTCGTTTATTGACAATACATAGCTTATATACTTGATTTACATCATAGTGTTCAATGTAAGAGGCGTAACAGCTGAGAGAAGACAAGATAACAGTATACACGTGGTGCTAGTACATCATCAAGAGGCGTAAACTAGGCGTGAACTAGGGTGTGTGCTAGAAACGTCACTGATAGGTGACGCAAGTGGGTGGCACCAAGGAGTGGTGCCAACAGAATGTTGCAATGTCAGCAGAAATCGGGAGCTTGGATGCGCGCGCAGCTGCATGACGTGTGATAGACGGGGTGCAGGGGACTTGACATTTACACTGACGGAAAGAGACAGAAGTCTGGCATGTCAGATCAACTTGTGCTTCTATCATATCTGATATCTGATGTTTAGGAACTAAGCTATCTGGGCAAAAAGGTCTCTAGAGCAGAAGCTATTCTATACTTGCTGTGAGTGCGTGTATAAGCGCCTGAATGTCTGTATGAGAAGCGTGGGGGCATGGGGCCTTCCATGGAAGCATGGCAACAGAGGCTATGAATTACTTGCATAAAGACAGGTCGGCCCTTTAGCCCTGTAGCTGGGGAGGGATGTTTACTGAAGCTAGCAGGCTGGAATGTATCTTCGGGGAGGAAAACAGATAACTCGAAGGTTATAGTCAATCTTGGCAGGCAGCAGGCTGAGCTGAGCACGGAGGGCCGCGCTAGAAGTAAGTCAGAGTTCACGGGTACGGGGGCTGCTTGGGCAGAGGCCCTCGCAGTCAGAAGCCAGAAAAAGAGGCTCGATGGCAGAGATTCAGGGCCTACTTTCAGCCAGGCTGAAAAACGTAGGAGTACACTTCAAAAAGACGTTGGCATCGCATATTTAGGAACGGACCATCAAACCCATTCATGGTGGGTCTGAAAAAGGACAAGTTAACGTTGGACGCAAATGTATTTGCGTCTTCATAGCTGGTACAGGAGGGAAGTTACATGCACTTTTAACTCGTACATGGAGTCGGTGGGGTACTCGCTAGGGAACACAACATGACCATAAAATTTATATTACCTCAGCCTCTGTGCAAATATGTGGACAGTTTTTTGAAACCCTTAGCTGAAGCGACACCCACTTACCTGAGGGACACCATGCAGGTAATCAACTTAGTTGACCAAAAATCCTTCGACAAAAATAACCAATTACTTGTGACAATGGATATCGTGTCCCTATACACGAGTATCCCTCAGGCACCAGCTCTAACAACCATACAAAGAGCCTTAGCCACTAGACCTCAACCAGTGGGGGTACCCACTGAATTCCTGGTAGACCTCCTGGAGATTGCAATGCCAAAATTATTTTCATTTTTCAAAACAAGTTCTATATGCAAAGGAAGGGGGTGGCCATGGGGGCAGCTTTTGCTCCTGATCTGGCGATCCTCTATATGAGTGATTTTGAACAGCACAACATCCTATCACCTAACAATCCCTTTGTCAATAGTATATCAGAATACCACAGATACATAGATGACATCTTTATGATCTGGACGGGACGGGATCAAGACCTGGATGCATTCACTCAATAGCTAAATACCCAATCGGAAGACATTAAATTCACCTCAAAGTACAGTAATGAATATATTGACTTTCTAGACATTACCATCAAAGAACGAGAGGGTGTACTTAACACCACCTTGTACAGGAAATCCAGCGAAAGGAACACCCTACTCAGGTATACGAGTCACCATACTCGGGCCCTCCGTGATAATCTGCCCTTTGGGCAATTCCTCCGTATCAGGAGGAACTGCACCATGAAAGAGGATTATTTTGCTGAATCAGATGAACTGATCTGCAGATTGCTGGAAAGAGGATACCCCAAAAGATTGGTAAAAAGAGCACGTAAAAGAGCTTGGTTTAACAATAGAGAGACACTGCTTGTACCAAGAAATCGCCAGAATCCAGTCAATAGAATGATCTGTGTCACAACCTTTTGTAGTAAAAGCAACCAGATCCGCAAGATAATCAACAACCATTGGAATATTATATCAGACGTGATTGAAGTCCCAGAACAACCTATGCATGCATTTAAAAAGGCCAAAAGTATCAGAGATGTGGTGGTCCGTTCTATGTTAGACACTCCACCAGCTCCTACCATACAATCAATGTGGAATCTCCCTAACATCATTGGGAATTACAAATGTAGTAACTGCAAGGCATGCGCACTATGCATTGAAACCAAGAGCATCACACACAACAACATCACCATCGATTTGAAAACATTGACGAACTGCAATAGTAACAGTGTGATATATGCTATTCTGTGCCCATGTGGCATTATTTACATTGGCCAAACTAAGCAGAAGATTAAAAACAGGATACTACAGCACTGTAGTAGAATAAGATGTCAAACTGTGGGAGCGCCCCTAGTGGAACACTTTCAGGCACAAAATCACATACCCGAATCCCTCAAATGGGTGGTTATAGAAAAAATCACGCTGGGACCCAGGGGTGGAGATTTAGACTCTGTCTTGAATATAAGAGAATGTAAATGGATGCAGCGATTTGACTCTGTACAAAATGGACTAAATGAAACTGATGTAACTTTCTCACAAATGGCTCTGATTCACTGCGAATAGCCCTATGACTCTGATTCATCATGTGAACAAATATACTGTTTTCTCACATACTCCTATGGGTTTTTGTATGATGGAATGCTCAATATACATTAATGAGACTATGCAGACCATACAGCTATTCAGTGTTCAAGTAATAACATTTCTGTGTGAGAGTCATCATATGTCTGTTATATTCTACTGTACAGCTTTCTGACTCACGTCTGCATGATACAGAGAGTGGTTATCGTATGCATTTGTACTATACACGTAATTAATCAAACCATGTTTGGGCAGGAATTTTATACAAGAAAGCATCCACTCCTTCAGGGTGCAGTTATACATAGGAGAATGAAAAGCGCTGGTCGCTTCATCATCTATTTCTGATAAGGGCGTAAATTCCATAGTAAAATCTGTCCATTAACGCACTCGCTCCCTTGCGGTGCCTGGATGCGAAGGAGATCGTCCAGTCTAACCTTTTCCATCTCGAACTTGAGAGACACTCCCTAGCGAGAAGGCCCACGCCACCACCTGATTGGTGGAACCTGCCGAGCCTCCAGGAAGTATTCAGCGCCTGCACCTCGCGGTTCACTCGCGACCGGGCAGCGCTGAGACAAGCACCCATTCCGATTGAGTCCTGAGGACACGCTGTGCTTTACTTGCAAACAAGGTAACTTACACGCTCTGACTCTACCCTACTCTGACAACTATGCCGATCTGACATGGATCATTAGCCAGACTATGTCGTGACAAAAACGGCATCTTTTACTCACATTTAAGATGTCGACTGTATTTTTTAAAAAGGTGTCTTATTCGACTATGCTGTGCTTTACTTTTTATCAAGGTAATTCACACGCTTCAATTCTGTTCATTATGCCAATATGACGTGGGTTCTAGCCTAACTATGTTTTGTTAAAAAACGACATCCTTTCACATTAAGATGTCCAATTACAATTTTAAAAGGGTTTTAAATATTGACTCCGGTCACACTACCCCTCCATGCAATAAGACAGGGTAATACCTATACAACCCTTTTCTCTTTTAATCTTCAGATTGATCCATACTATCCAGACGCAACCTGACCTGAGACTATGAACCATTTGATTGGAAAACCACGGATGCCCTAGTACGTGTCCCCGGATGTTATCTCTTCGAGCACGCATGCTCATAGTTTCATCCAAAGTAACCCAGTACCTCAACCTCCATTTTTAATACACTTTCAGGCTTCCTTACAACACTATGGAACCGACCCAGGTCCATCCTCAATAGGCCACTGGACGGCCCTACATGAAGTAAGAAGCCCATTTTTCAATTGAGCCCTTTGTAGTAACATAGTACCTTTTCTAACTATAGCTTTGATATAGTCCTCACTACAAATATATTACTTTTAGGCGCTCCTGCACCTCTTTGTCCTGAAGAAGACCCCAGCTTGAGGCTTCAATCAACCCTTAATCCAGGGGTCGAAACGTAGACCGGATTGCATCTTACTCTCTTAACATAGGAAGCAACCCATTGATTAATACGGATCCTATGTTAAAGAATAGAACGGAACTAATGAACTAAATTAGTCTGTAAAGGTTGCACTTGAAACCACTGTGATTGTAATAAGGTCACAACACCCTTTACCCAGTCCTCACCTCTGCCCAATCACACCCAACCCACTTAACTGTCTCCTTTTCCTTGTCACTTCGAGCGCATTTTGTAAATATTTAACGTGTATCATATTCTTAAGAATTGTCTCCACAAGAACGTTGCTATATAAGAAAACATCTGAGACTTATGTCCTACAGTCCTCATTTGATCCAATGAAGTAATTGGTCCTTTTCTTTCATCAATGTTTGTGGTTTCCATTTCATTAGTCTGAATCACAATGTCACAGTATTGTTGAAATAAATGCTTTTGTGTACTACATATTGGTAATCTTTGCTAAATAATTCTTTTGAAAATGTATTCATGATTAACTCTTGACTAGAATCCATAGAACCTGACCATTATATACGTACCTATGTCAGCCTACCCATATGGCCATAAGACATGATAAACTTTTATTATTAGGCGATTTGAATCTCCATTTGAATAGGGAGGCCACTAACTTACGTCAGGACCTACTGTCGCTCCACCGTAGCCTGAAATCGTGTGCTCCTACACATCAGCACAGCCACTTACTCGACCCCGTGTTTGCCAATTGGGAGGATGTAGGAGTAACTACTCCTCTCCCTGTCCCCTGGTTGGATAATTTCCTGGTTCCCTTTGTGGTGAGGGTACTAGATCCTAGAGTCCAGGAAAATTCGCATGTAACTACCCTTGTAGAAAATGGGCAGGTTTCTCGCGGGATAATTTTGACAGAGCGTTGACTTTGGGTGGGCCCCCCGGGGGGCACAGATATTGAAAACGCCTGCGAAAATTTAGAGAGGCGTATAACTGAAGCACTAAATAGTGCGGCCCGCTGCTTCCTAATAAGACGGCGGACAGGGCACATAAATCAGATCCTTGGTTTAACACTGCTTTGCACCTGGCTAAAGCTGAATGTAAATGCCAGGAAAGGCAATGGAGAAAGGGATTTCTGAGTCAGGATAGATTGGAATACCTCGAAAAACTGAAAAAATACTACGGACTCATTAGATGGGCTAAGGCCACTTACTATCAGGCTAGAATTCGGGCTGCTGGAAATTCTACAAAATAACTTTTTAAAATCTATAAGGAGATCTCTTCCCTTGCAGCTACCGCTGCGCCTATAACGGGCTTGGCTGAGTCATGCAACCGGATTGCAAATAATTTTTCGGAGAAAGTGGAGAAAATGTATTCCTCTTACCCCGGGACCGCAAAGATGGGTGTGGAATTTGTGGAACAGATTGGAGGAGCTGGGGTGAGTCGGAAGCTGGATAGCTTCACTATTGCCCCCCTGAGCTACTCAGTAATATCTGTCTGAGCTTTAAGTCTGGCTCGCCCAGAGACCCTGCCTCACCTAAGTTGTTGGGAGAGAGTATGGCTATTCTTGAGCCCTATATAAGGCATATCTTGGAGGTCTCGTTTAGATCACATATGGTGCCGGGGAGATGGAAAACAGCCACTGTCCTCCCACTTCAGAAAAAGCTGAATATTAGCCCGGACAAACTTGAAAACCTATGACCCATCTCACTGCTGCCTTACTTTGCTAAAGTGGCAGAGAAGGTTGTAAACCAACAGCTTATGGCTCATGTCGAGGTTTCCAGCCTTCTGCACCCTTCCCAATCGGGCTTCCGGGCTCTACACTCTACAGAGTCTGCTCTACTGCTTGCCACGGAGGTCATTAGGCAGGGGGCAGATGCTGGGCAAACTATGGCCTTGATTCTGCTGGACCTGAGTGCCGCCTTTGACACTTTGGCTCATTACACCTTGCTGCAGTGTCTGAACAAGGGCGGCATCTCAGGCCTGGCCGTAAAATGGCTGCAATCCTTTCTGACAGAACGTAGCTTTCAGGGCAGACAAGGTGTGCATTACTCCAAGGACATCAAATTGGACCAGGGTGTGCCACAGGGCTCGGCTCTGAGCCCTACCATGTTTAACCTATACGTAACCCCTGTGGCGGAGATAGCGGAAGGTTTTAGAATCAGGGTCATCTCATACGCCGATGACACCCAGCTGGTGATCTCACTATCACAGGCACCGGACTTGGCTGCTTCTAATTTCAGGGCATGCATGCAGGAGCTTGCCTCCTGGATGGCTAAGAACTGCCTGAAATTGAATGGTAACAAAACCGAGGTGCTTGTTGGTAGGGGGTGCTCCGACGGTCTGGACGTCGGCTTGGTGGCCTCAGAGCCTGGGTCCCACTCCCACACCTTGCACCCAGGTGACAAACCTGGGTGTATGGTTGGATTCCAATCTCTCGTATGAAATTCATACTAGATATGCAGTGGGGAAGTGTTTTGGAGTCCTTAAAAGCCTGCGAAAAACTATGGATCTCCTTCCAATAGAGGCTAGGAAGACGCTGGTGCATGCCCTCATTACATCGCGTCTAGACTATGGCAATGTGCTCGATCTGGGCGCCACAGCTAAATGCTTCAGCAGACTCCAGGTGTTGCAGAATGCAGCCGCAAGGCTGGTGCTTATGCAACCTCGGAGGGCTGCCTCCAAAAGAGCTTTGGATACTTGGCACTGGCTCCCAGTAAGGAAAAGGGTGATGTCTAAGACGCTTTGTATGTGCCATCGCATCATCCAGGGCACGGGCCCGTCTTATTTGAAGAATCTTCTTACCTGTTACATGCCCGCAAGCTCCCTTAGATCGAGTGGAACTGGCTTGCTGATGGTACCTAAGGTTAAGAAGGCCAGGATGGGAGGCAGATCCTTTTGGCTTCTGGCAGCTCAGAACTGGAATAAACTCCCTCTGAGCCTCCGGATGGAAACTTCTGAGTTGAAGTTTAGGAAGGCTCTTAAAACCCATCTGTTTTTATGCTAATCACGTTGGTCGTGCTGGACGTGGGTTCCGGGCGTTGCCTTCTCCTCTCACCCTAGCTCGGGGACACGCCGTCAGCGTAACCATGCGCTTTATAAATTATTTTATTATTATTATAGATAACAAAAATCGTGCGCCTTCTAAGCAACTTTGGTTACTTCTGATGTTTTTCAGTAAATAAGTCCATCCCCGGAAACTTCTGAAAAACGTCAGAAGTAACCGAAGTTGCTTAGCAGCGCACAATCTTTGTTATCTACGGCAAGGGCAATCAGAATTTTGGAAGTGTCACCCACTTGACTGACATAAGGGACGTTTTTGACGTATCCCGCCACTGGTGCTTTCAACTGTGAACATGTGAACCTTGCCTACCATTTTCACTTGCCCTAAAGAAGCCCTGTTTAGGGTGAAACGCATTGGCTGAACGCAACTGTGCAAAGGATGTGAAGAAATAAAAGAATTGCAACCATAACCAAAGAAAATTTGAGAAGAAATTATTATTGTCTTTTAACTCATTCTTGTACTAAATTTGTATAGCTTCTCATCACTTTGTCTTATAACTTTGTGAAGGAGTGTAACATCTCCTCATTTAGCTAAGACATGGCTTTAATTTGGTGACCAAAGTCCCTACAACAGATAGACAGGATATCAGGTTACAACGGGTCCTATTCCCCTTCTGTCACTCAGGGCGGTGCAAATTCTGAGTGGAAGCAGGCACATACAACAGCCACCACTTGACAACCTATCATCATCTTCTCCTACTTTTAGTAGACCCGACTGGAAAAGAAAAGGTGTTCGTGCCGCTGAATGGTAAGCAGTTGCTTAGTGATGCGATTATAGTCGTGCACAGCAGAATGAACTTTAACCCTGTAGTGCAGAGCCCACTTTTTCTTTCACCTGTTTTAAACCTGGCCAGCTTTGCAGTTTGTGAAGCGGGTAAAGTATTATAAAAAGTGTGAATTTGCAAAATCCACAATTTTGTACATTTATGCAACTCTAATCCTATAACTCATAAATCGAGAAACTGCTCTTATTATTACTACATTAAGATGCACCTATCAAGACACCATGTTTCTTCACCTCATCAAACATTTAATATGTTTAAGGTAAATCCCTGGTTCTTCCTAAACCTCACACTGTACAGTTGTGTAAAAAATATATGTAATGTAAAAGCTAACTGCACATAGTGCTGTCTGGGAACATTGCAATACCATGCAACTATTCCTCGCCTCTAGCTACAAGTTTTCTTATTTATTTATAAAGTTTTATATAGCTTATTTTGTAACATTATTTCAACGGGAGCCAATAAACATACTACTGCTCCAGTCACCAGGGCCGGACTGGGCGTAGCAGGCATTTTCCCTGGAGGCCGGCGGGGTGGGGCCTGGTTTGAAGAGGTGGGAGCCAGTTTTCAGTTTTGTTACTGAGAGCTGGTTTTGTAGTGCCCCTTTTGCAATATCGCCCCCCAGTAACAAACAAACAGAAGTGGTTCACGCTTGCAGTGCACGTGTACCTGAAGTTTGGTATCGCTAACCTCATGACCGCTCAGTTGGAACAGAAGTCCAGTGTTGTTGACATTCATATAAAACTGTTGACCTTGGACCTAATGAGAGTAGCCAGAACGCAAACATTGAATTGAAGGATTGCCAAGCAAAGACAAATCTCTCTACTCAGAATGCAAAGCTCCAGCATATTTACATATGTGCAGTGTGGATTCATGAGGCCAGCACCCAGGGGGAGGGTAAGGGAGATAGCTGTTTGGAGGACCAGGAAGCCGAGGCGATGAGACAGAGGTCTATGGTTGAGCCTCTGGACTCTGCTTGAATTCAGTGCAGAAGATAGTTTTTCTCTGCATCTGGAGTTCAGTGCAGAGGAGCAGCTCCAACACATGGAGGGTTCAAGCCGTACCCATTGGGCACGGCTTGTAGACAGAGGTTGGTAAAGCACAACGGTGGATGAGTATACAGAAGCCATGTCATGAAACACCTAAGGTAAAGCAGATTGAACCCATCTCTCTGTGCCCATCATTTTAGGTTCATTGTCCGCTCTTGACATGTTGATCATATACCCCCACAATGCCCTAGTGCTTCATCTCTCAGGCCACTGGAGTGGCTTCCATCCTTTCTTTCTCAGAGTGAAGCTAGAGGGTTTAGTGTCCGGCTGGCGAAGAGTGACCTGTTGGGTTCCTGTTGGATTGCTGCTTTCCTCTCCCCGAATTAACATCTTTCTGCAACACAGATATCTTCTGGTAGCTCAGAACTTCTCTTTCACACCTACGTGAAGGACATGGATGTATCAGCGTGTTCGTGGAGCTCAGGCGGTCTTTGATGAAGAGACGATTTGTCTGTTTTTGCGTTGGTAGCCAAGGTGGAGAGCATAAATGGGCTGAAACTAAAAGGCTGAAAAACTGCTTGCTGGACCCACATGCATGGTGGAACGCACCACAACACAGACTACTCGCAGTGTTTTTTGGTAACGGTCAGAATTTATATAAGGTAATGCCACTTCAGATCAGATAGTGTCAGAAATTTGGGTCTTATTTTTTCATTTTTGAGCTCGATTTATGAATGATTTTCTATAGGAGTAGTCAAAATACTTCCATACCGACTGAAGAACATCACAAGATTGTACTAGTGCCATTTTCAAAAGCAGTTGAATTATGCTACGCTCACTCTATGGCTTCCAGCCTACCAGATGCGGTGCATACTGAAGATCCAAATGTGAAGTGCACCCTAGTTCTCTAAAGACCAACAGGAGCTTTAATACTCATTTGTCAAAGAGCTTCATTGGATGCCTGAATGAAAACAAATCGCTCACCTTGCTAGCCTGATTTGCAGATATATCTACATGCTGGCAGCCGCATACCTTAGTGCAAATTTACCAGTTAAAGACAAGCACACATTCTGCAGGCAGTGCATCAGCTTTTGTGCCTTTTCAAAATTTTAAAACAAGAGTATAGGACGTGGGTGCTCCTAATCTTCGGATTGCTCTCCCAATGGATATTAGGAGTACATCATCCATTTTAGGACATCCTCATTACTCACTCCTCATCCCTATTTCTCATCCATCATCCCTACTTCTCTTCCTTGCTTCTTATTCATGATCCCCATTTCTCATCCCTACATCTCACCCATCACCCCCTACTTCTCTTCCACTGTCCCTACTTCTCATCCATCATCCCTACTTCTCATCCATTTCCCTACTTCTCATCCATTTCCATACTTCTCATACCTGCTTCTCATACATCATCCCTGCTTCTCAAGCATCATCCCTACTTCTCATCCTTAATCCCTACTTCTCACCCATCATCTTTACTTTTCATCCCTACTTCTCATCCGTCATCCCTACTCCTCATCCATCTTCCTTATTTCTCATGCATTATCTATTATCCCTATTTATCACCCATCATCCCTTCTTCTCATCCTACATTCTTAACCATCATTCCAGTTTCTTATCCTTACTTCCCATGAATCATCCATCATCCCTACGTCTCATTCATACCTCTGATACACCATCTATCATCCCTACTTCTCATCCCTCAGATGTTGTGAAACACACCTTCACACTGATTGATTGGGAACAGCCAATCCGAGTTAAGCGAGAGTAAGGATGAGAAGTAGAGATGATGGATAAGAAGCAGGGATGACAAATAGGGATAATGAATGAGAAGTAGGAATGATGGAAGAGAGGCAGGGGTGATGGATGAGAAGTAGGGATGATGGATGAGAAGTAGGGATGATGCGTGAGGAATGAAGATGTCCTGAAACAAATGTTGTATTTGCAATGCTCTTCACTCCTGCAATTGAGAGTGCATAAGACACCTACCAATCTGCCTGATCAGTCTTTTTTTGTGGTTCCTTCTCTTTTGTTGGGATTGATTTATTGAAGTGCTCTGCGCCAAGAGGCTATGTACTTTGTGATTAGCACCCTATACATTATCAACTATAAGTAGAAGAGGAGGAGGAACAATAGTGAACAGGTCCTTATGCCAAGGAGCAAATGGTGCCAGTGGAAGCAGGAAGACATGTGTTCATCCAGAGCTACATCCAAGAGGGCTAGTGAGGGAACTCCTGCAAAATGTATCTTGGTCTGGCCCTGGATTGCCATTGCTTTGGGCTGTTGGGTTCCGTATGCGATGCCTGGAAGGCCGTTCCTGGGTTACTGAGGAGATTCATATGTTGAACAAGGTGAACTTAGCATCATTAAAGAAGATGTGCAGGTGCAAGTGATGCAAGAGGTTTCAGGGAGATTCTAGCTTGTGTCCCTGTTCAGCTGGACGTGGTCCATGTTGAAGACTTTTGGGAAAGAGAGAAGAGATCTGCGTCTTAGATGATGCCACTGAGGTACATTTGATCTCCTGCATATTTTGCAGGTCCTGTTGCTCTAATTTGCAGAGGCCCTTGATTTTCTTTGCTACCAGTAGAACTGTCTGCCTCCAGTCATGTTTCCATTGAGTAGGAACCTGTTGCTGTGTGCTGCTGGGTGAGGGGTTCATATCATAAGCTATCATGCCTGGTGTGCCCACGCCTTCCTCTGGTCACTTAGCTTGTAATGATGGAGATTGTGTACATCGTTGCACTAACTGGAGAGATTGACTGCTCAATAGTGCCAAGAAACCTGTTGGGTGAACGTGCGCTATATGAATACGGTATAACATAGCATAACAATAGGACCAATATTTTTCAAGTTGAGGATTAGGAGGGTGGTGTTTGCATGTGTAAGAGATCGTTTGGACAGTCAACGGGGCTTTCTTTGGGCTAGCAATCAATTACACCTGCACCAAAAGTTCTAAGGTTCCATTCTCAACTGTTTCCCAATAGTTGTCTGTCAAGTCTGTTTTTTGCTGTTGGTCATTCACTGTCACTGGTCGATGAAAACAGTTTCAAGGTGGTTTTGAAAGAACCAATTCTGACACTTGTTTCTAACACAGCTTTCTGCAGATCCAAATGCCAGATCCTGATTTACAGGTATTTATGTCTTCAAACTGAAGTCGATAGTAGGGGACATGTGCAAGAGTGGTGGAATTTCCGCAGAACTATTTCTGGAGTTTCATTGGGGTAGCCATGCAAAAGTGATGTATGACATTACAACGCATGCTTTTACATCGCATGCTTTTACATCGCAGGTGTTACAACGCATGCTGTTACAACGCATAGTGTTGAGGGGTGCTGGATAGTGAATAGTTTAATTTACTATTCCAACTCCAGTCCCCGTGGATAGTAGGGAAGGTGTTGGATAGTAAATTAAATCTATTCCCTATCCTAGAGCGCCCCCCAGCGAAATGCGTTGTAATGGCATGCGTTGTAAGGCTTGTGATGTAAAGGCATGCGTTGTAAAAGTTGCGTTGAAAAGGATGTTCCCCATGCAAAATTGATGGCTCAAACACTCATCCATATATTTCTGGATGTTAGCAGTATATTCACATTTATGAAACACAAAAATATACTACAAACTAAATATTGTAATATGTGTGTTTCCATGGTGGGCAACAACCTCATATCTCATTATTTTCTTTACAAAACACTTTAATAATTTGCTTTAAATAACAAAATGGTGGTCAGAGAATAATGACCTAAAATTGTAGTGGATTGACTGGATATGGACCTAACCTTGAAGGAAATAAACAAAGTTGCTTCTATATGGTACACTAGCTTACCCATTGCGCGTTGCTGCAATCTCAGAAGAAAGGAAATTCAAGAAAACTCGTTATGATAACATTAAATTTACATTGTGTCATTGTTATTGAAACGTATGCATTTTATTTTTGAAAACATTTCTAAGTGTGGCTTGAGCAGTGCGTCCCCGATTGGCTTCCAGTCTTGATTCTGGTTGCTTGTTCGTTTGAGAAGAACTGGCTTGAGCACTGCGTACTCGATCGGTTTCCAATCTTGATTCTCGTTGCTCGTTCGTTTGAGAATTACGGGCTTGAGCAGTTTGTATTCGAACAGCTTCTAATCTTGCTTCCCGTTGCTTGTCTGTTTCTGAAGCTCGTAATGCCTTTTTCTTTCGTGCTTCTGATGTATATTGACCAATCGATTTCCGTTTGAGGGTCATAACTGTCGACGATGCTCGCAAATTCGCTGTCTATTTCAGTATTCGGAAGATTATGAAGGCCCCGGGGGGCGATTAAAATTTCTTTTTTTTGACAGAAACCTTCACGGGAGTGTATTCAACAACTTCCCAAAGTTTCATGGCGATCGGATGAATGGTGTAGTGATGCATAAAGGACAAACAGACAGACAGACATACTTTCGTTTTTTATATATTTAGACTAGCTTACCCGTCGCGCGATGCTGCTATCTCAGAAGAAAGGAAATTTAAGGAAACTTGTTAGGATAACATTCAATTTACATTGTGTCATTTTTATTGAAACTTATTCATTTTAATATGGAAAACATTTTAAAGTGTTGTTTTAATTCTGTTTATTAATTCGAGTGCTTGTGGATACACTTTATTTTTTGTTTTTCCGTCTTGTGCGTACACGAATGAATCAGAAGGTTTTCCGACGCATGAGCTGGCCACATACAGTTGTCCATGTGAGAAGCACGGATTCTCCAAATCTAGTCCACACACTTGCAGCGATTGTCCTTGTGCTTTGTTGATGGTCATTGCAAAAGCGAGTCGCACCGAAAACTGTAAACGTTCAGTTTTGGAAAGATTATGAGGGCCCTGAGGGGCCGGTGGGCCGATATTTAATAAATTATTATTTATTTAGTTTTTGCCGGAAACCTCCGTAGGAGTGTACTCAACTACTTCCCAAAGTTTCATGCCGATCAGATGAATGGTGTAGTAATGCATAAAGGACAAACAGACAGACATACATTCGTTTTTATATATATAGATAATGTGCTCTGAATGATGCACACCATAGGCGGGTAGTGGAGCGAGCTTCTGGATTCATATTAGTGCATTCTGTACTACATTGAAAGGCAATTCAAGGGGAAGTTCCTTTTTTTGGTCATCTACGTTACCCAGTCCCTATGTTGATCGAACAAGCCCCCAAAATCTTTCTCAAATTTGCTGGCACACCTGCGACTTTGATAAGCTACTCATCCAGCTGCGTCATGCACAATCCATTCACGTGATCAAATCATATTTTATTGTCGAGCACTAATGCTTCCTCCTGGAAGGCTGCTGTCGTCATACCGCTATAAGCATAGTGGAGTGCTCATGGAAATCAACATCTTGTGTAGATTGCAATACTCCCGGCCCTAAATCAACAAAATGACTCCAATAGTACGAAGAAATCTACGATGAGTAGTTATGTGACACTTTTAAAACATCTCTTGCGTTTTGTATCTGAAGAGCTCTCAGCTTCTTCAGAGGTGTCATAGAGGAGAGTAGATCATTACTACAACACTTACGAAACCTGGTGATGGAGTGAAATCTGGATGCTTTTAGCTCTCAGGATCCATGGTGTAATGTGCAAAAACAGTCTAATGCATCTAATGCATTTACCTTCTCATGTGCCCTATTATATGCATATTGGTGCAATTTTTCCAATTTTTTATGTTCAGAATATTTCTTCCCTTGCTGTTCTGTGGTGCACAATGGAGTTTTTCTGCATACCTTAATATACATATCAACATTATAAAATTAGAAAGAGGGATATTTTGGACAAAAAAAATCGGGGCCTTTATTTTCCCCATTGATGTACATTGAGGCAATATGCAATTTTAGGCGGGAGACAGCTAAAATAAAGCCATTTTTGGTTTTAAAAAATGAGGTCTGTTGGCATGTGTGCCTTAAAGGAGCTTGTAGAATCAATGTTGTTCTTGTGTTCTGCTTAGTTTGCTGGAGTTCTTGATTCCTGTGGACAGTGTCTTGCCTGGAGTCAAGATGGCTGCCACTTTTTTTTCACAAAATAGCACAGCTTGCGATTCTTTTGGCACACATTTTGACCTAGCTTGCTTTACCCTGTTCAACAGGGCAGGCCTGGCTGGTATAGGCGCAGCCGTCCATTCCAGCCCTGGTTATCAATGGTGTTCACATGCAACTCTATGTGATGGCGTAAAGAGATTTGTCTTTCAGAAATACATACCTATTACTACCAAAAGCCATATTTTAGTACAGACGGGGCTAATATAGAAATTGAATGGATATAATTTTCCAACAAAGTTCTACTCTGTACTGTGAAAGAATGGATAATTATGTTTTCTATATTCTGCACATTCTACAGTAAATAGTCTTCAGACGCGACCTGAGCTGGTACACGAAGGCAGGAGGTGGGAAAACTGGAAAAAAGGAAACATTTTCAGTGCCTTTCTGGAAGTCTGGAGGGAGGGGAAGTTCTTAATTACCAGAGTCTTGATACTATTGCTAGGAAGGGTCTCTATCCTCATTGCCATGAACCTTGAGATGGGATCAGATAAAGGAGGAGGTGGAAGGGGCGAGCACAGGTTTATAGGAGGTGTTTGTGGTGTAACTAGGCATGAAAGGAAAGAGGGTTCAAGCCAGACCATCAGTGGCAGCTGGCATAAATAAAGGGTGGTGCAGCAGGTGGACGGAATGCGGGAGGGGTCACGCGGATTAGAAATACTATATTAAAAAAATTCTAATCTACCTTAAGCTGCCGGCCGCCTCCAGATTCGCACCGCCTTTCCTCTTCCTGACTGGTCCAAGCAGCCCCTGGGACAGACTCCCATCCAATCCCCATGCTGTAGAGCACCGCAGGGATTGGCCTGCACAGGCTAGAAAGACGCTCCGCTCAGGACAGGGAGTCTGTAGGGTTTCTCCAGCCCTGCTGCTCAATGCATCTGGGCTGGAGAAAACCTAAGTGAGCATGTGTGTTTTGGTTGGACTGCGACGGCCGGACAAACACGCATGAGCACTTAGGAGTACACGTAGCACTTCTTCTCCCCCCTCCCATACCTCTGCCCCGCCCCCCTCTACAGCCCTGGCTCCGCGCTGGCAAATGCAAAATAAAATGATACTGCACCATTGCCATGACTGAATCTACATTGTGATGACATGTAACGAACCGTTGCCATTCCTGAATCAACATTGCGTTGATATAGACTGCACCATTGCCATTGCTGATTCTACACTGCGCTGGTATGTAATGCATCATTGCCATGCATGTATCTACATTGCGCTGATATGTAACGCGATGTTGCCATGTATGTATCTACATTGCGCTGATATGTAACGCACCGTTGCCATGCATGAATCTTCATTGCGCTGATATGTAACGCACAGTAGCCATGCCTGAGTCTACATTCCACTGACATGCACTGAACCATTGCCATGCCTAAGTCTACATTGCACTGGTATGTAACACACAATTGCCATGCATGTATCTACATTGCGCTGATATGTAATGCACCGTTGGCATACATATATCTACATTGTGCTGATATGTAACGTACCATCGCCATGCCTGAGTTTACATTGCACTGATATGTAACGCACCGTTGCCATGCCTGAGTTTACATTGCACTGATATGTAACGCACCGTTGCCATGCCTGAGTTTATATTGCACTGATAATTAATGCACCGTTGCCATGCCTGAGTTTACATTGCACTGATATGTACTGCACTGGTGCCATGCATGTATCTACATTGTGCTGATAAGTAACGCACCGTTGCCATGCCTGAGTTTACATTGCACTGATATGTACTGCACTGGTGCCATGTATGTATCTACATTGTGCTGATAAGTAACGCACCGTTGCCATGCCTGAGTTTACATTGCACTGATATGTAACGCACCGTTGCCATGCCTGAGTTTATATTGCACTGATAATTAATGCACCGTTGCCATGCCTGAGTTTACATTGCACTGATATGTACTGCACTGGTGCCATGCATGTATCTACATTGTGCTGATAAGTAACGCACCGTTGCTATGCCTGAGTTTACATTGCACTGATATGTACTGCACTGGTGCCATGCATGTATCTACATTGTGCTGATATGTAACGCACAGTAGCCATGCCTGAGTCTACATTCCACTGACATGCACTGAACCATTGCCATGCCTAAGTCTACATTGCACTGGTATGTAACACACAATTGCCATGCATGTATCTACATTGCGCTGATATGTAATGCACCGTTGGCATACATATATCTACATTGTGCTGATATGTAACGTACCATCGCCATGCCTGAGTTTACATTGCACTGATATGTAACGCACCGTTGCCATGCCTGAGTTTACATTGCACTGATATGTAACGCACCGTTGCCATGCCTGAGTTTATATTGCACTGATAATTAATGCACCGTTGCCATGCCTGAGTTTACATTGCACTGATATGTACTGCACTGGTGCCATGCATGTATCTACATTGTGCTGATAAGTAACGCACCGTTGCCATGCCTGAGTTTACATTGCACTGATATGTAACGCACCGTTGCCATGCCTGAGTTTATATTGCACTGATAATTAATGCACCGTTGCCATGCCTGAGTTTACATTGCACTGATATGTACTGCACTGGTGCCATGCATGTATCTACATTGTGCTGATAAGTAACGCACCGTTGCCATGCCTGAGTTTACATTGCACTGATATGTACTGCACTGGTGCCATGCATGTATCTACATTGTGCTGATATGTAACGCACAGTAGCCATGCCTGAGTCTACATTCCACTGACATGCACTGAACCATTGCCATGCCTAAGTCTACATTGCACTGGTATGTAACACACAATTGCCATGCATGTATCTACATTGCGCTGATGTGTAATGCACCGTTGGCATACATATATCTACATTGTGCTGATATGTAACGTACCATCGCCATGCCTGAGTTTACATTGCACTGATATGTAACGCACCGTTGCCATGCCTGAGTTTACATTGCACTGATATGTAACGCACCGTTGCCATGCCTGAGTTTATATTGCACTGATAATTAATGCACCGTTGCCATGCCTGAGTTTACATTGCACTGATATGTACTGCACTGGTGCCATGCATGTATCTACATTGTGCTGATAAGTAACGCACCGTTGCCATGCCTGAGTTTACATTGCACTGATATGTACTGCACTGGTGCCATGCATGTATCTACATTGTGCTGATAAGTAACGCACCGTTGCCGTGGCTGAGTTTACATTGCACTGATATGTAACGCACCGTTGCCATGCCTGAGTTTATATTGCACTGATAATTAATGCACCGTTGCCATGCCTGAGTTTACATTGCACTGATATGTACTGCACTGGTGCCATGCATGTATCTACATTGTGCTGATAAGTAACGCACCGTTGCTATGCCTGAGTTTACATTGCACTGATATGTACTGCACTGGTGCCATGCATGTATCTACATTGTGCTGATATGTAACGCACAGTAGCCATGCCTGAGTCTACATTCCACTGACATGCACTGAACCATTGCCATGCCTAAGTCTACATTGCACTGGTATGTAACACACAATTGCCATGCATGTATCTACATTGCGCTGATATGTAATGCACCGTTGGCATACATATATCTACATTGTGCTGATATGTAACGTACCATCGCCATGCCTGAGTTTACATTGCACTGATATGTAACGCACCGTTGCCATGCCTGAGTTTACATTGCACTGATATGTAACGCACCGTTGCCATGCCTGAGTTTATATTGCACTGATAATTAATGCACCGTTGCCATGCCTGAGTTTACATTGCACTGATATGTACTGCACTGGTGCCATGCATGTATCTACATTGTGCTGATAAGTAACGCACCGTTGCCATGCCTGAGTTTACATTGCACTGATATGTAACGCACCGTTGCCATGCCTGAGTTTATATTGCACTGATAATTAATGCACCGTTGCCATGCCTGAGTTTACATTGCACTGATATGTACTGCACTGGTGCCATGCATGTATCTACATTGTGCTGATAAGTAACGCACCGTTGCCATGCCTGAGTTTACATTGCACTGATATGTACTGCACTGGTGCCATGCATGTATCTACATTGTGCTGATATGTAACGCACAGTAGCCATGCCTGAGTCTACATTCCACTGACATGCACTGAACCATTGCCATGCCTAAGTCTACATTGCACTGGTATGTAACACACAATTGCCATGCATGTATCTACATTGCGCTGATGTGTAATGCACCGTTGGCATACATATATCTACATTGTGCTGATATGTAACGTACCATCGCCATGCCTGAGTTTACATTGCACTGATATGTAACGCACCGTTGCCATGCCTGAGTTTACATTGCACTGATATGTAACGCACCGTTGCCATGCCTGAGTTTATATTGCACTGATAATTAATGCACCGTTGCCATGCCTGAGTTTACATTGCACTGATATGTACTGCACTGGTGCCATGCATGTATCTACATTGTGCTGATAAGTAACGCACCGTTGCCATGCCTGAGTTTACATTGCACTGATATGTACTGCACTGGTGCCATGCATGTATCTACATTGTGCTGATAAGTAACGCACCGTTGCCGTGGCTGAGTTTACATTGCACTGATATGTAACGCACCGTTGCCATGCCTGAGTTTATATTGCACTGATAATTAATGCACCGTTGCCATGCCTGAGTTTACATTGCACTGATATGTACTGCACTGGTGCCATGCATGTATCTACATTGTGCTGATAAGTAACGCACCGTTGCCATGCCTGAGTTTACATTGCACTGATATGTACTGCACTGGTGCCATGCATGTATCTACATTGTGCTGATATGTAACGCACAGTAGCCATGCCTGAGTCTACATTCCACTGACATGCACTGAACCATTGCCATGCCTAAGTCTACATTGCACTGGTATGTAACACACAATTGCCATGCATGTATCTACATTGCGCTGATATGTAATGCACCGTTGGCATACATATATCTACATTGTGCTGATATGTAACGTACCATTGCCATGCCTGAGTTTACATTGCACTGATATGTAACGCACCGTTGCCATGCCTGAGTTTACATTGCACTGATATGTAACGCACCGTTGCCATGCCTGAGTTTATATTGCACTGATAATTAATGCACCGTTGCCATGCCTGAGTTTACATTGCACTGATATGTACTGCACTGGTGCCATGCATGTATCTACATTGTGCTGATAAGTAACGCACCGTTGCCATGCCTGAGTTTACATTGCACTGATATGTACTGCACTGGTGCCATGCATGTATCTACATTGTGCTGATAAGTAACGCACCGTTGCCATGCCTGAGTTTACATTGCACTGATATGTAACGCACCGTTGCCATGCCTGAGTTTATATTGCACTGATAATTAATGCACCGTTGCCATGCCTGAGTTTACATTGCACTGATATGTACTGCACTGGTGCCATGCATGTATCTACATTGTGCTGATAAGTAACGCACCGTTGCCATGCCTGAGTTTACATTGCACTGATATGTAATGCACTGTTGCCATGCATGTACCTACATTGCACTGATATGTAACACACCATTGCCATTCCTGATTCTACATTGCACTGACATGGACTGGACTGCGCAATTGCCATGCCCCTGCGTGGACGCACCATTGCAGCCCATGCATCCGCATTGGCCATGTTTGCTGAGCACAGTTGCACATCATGGCAGAGTGCACGTTGCCAGGAACTAACAGCGCCGCTGTCAGGCAGGCATCCACATTGCATTAGTATTTACAGCCTGATTGACACGTCAAAACAACAAACATCCCTTTTGGTAAATCCACATTTCATGGCCAGAACTCCTGCCAACATGCTCGCCACCACATTGTCCACTCCTACTTTTCTTACCCCAGTACACCGCGGCATCCTTCTGACAGGGGCCTACTTTGGCGCCGATCATCAGGCATCATGGCTTCTGGCACGGTTAGTCCATAGTTTGCACCAATTCAGCTGCTCCGTTTAGCCCTTCCAGGATCCCAAAGGCTCATTGCCTAAAATGCACAACTCTCTGCTTTTAAGTCTACAGAATCAAGCCAAGTATTTGACTTTTAGAAGTTATGGAAGGGGCTGGCTGATGACTGTGTCTGCACAGTCTGGGCGTGGTAGCAATTGGGTGCTTTAATGCTCTTTAGTATTATTTCCAGATTTTAAATATCTTTCATGGTACTGCTGAGGTGCCAGTCATGAACGTCGATTCACCAAAATGTCAGGGATAGCAGAAGTGACATCACACGCTATTTAACCTTTACTTTCACTCACGCTCGTGTGCATGCTTACACTTCCACCCACAAGCACGCACACTACGTATATTTTAAAGCATGTTTTACCTACCTTAGCTGCCAGGGAGGGTCATAGCCAGCTACCTGTAATCCATTCTTTATTACAGTAATTAATAGTGACTTATAAAATATTAGTAAAAAACACAGTTGATGGACAGAATGTAGAACAATGTCATACATTCACCCCAGTACAAGGATCTGGGCCTAAATCCATCGTTTTTTTGCACTCCACACCACCCTGCGTTAGACACTGGCTATATGCAAATCAGCTCTGACCCCGTGCCCCATGGGAACAGTCCAGTCCGAACTACCAAGCCATGTCTTTCCCAGACCGGAATCAAGCATCCAAGGACCGGTTTCTGGCTATCAGCCTTCATCAGCCTGGATAGCTTGACTCCAGTGGTGTGGAGAGCCTGGGACTCACGTCTGAGTATACCCAGCACACTCGGGGTGAAAATTGCAAAAAACACAGTTGATGGACAGAATGTAGAACAATGTCATACATTCACCCCCAGTACAAGGATCTGGTGAGGAAATGTCTATCCCTGGGGGAGGGGCTTGTGCAGAGATGAATAGATGTGCACTAGCATGGTGTTCGGCTGCCAAAGGTTGATAGCCGATGAAGGACATGGTAGAATGAGCCACAGCCGAGGAACTGCTGATGAAGCAAATTAGTAGAGGACATCATGACCTGGGTCGACATGATAAGATTACTGAATGACCCTCTGGATAACGCGCCGCCGCGAACCCTGGCCGCTGGGGCGTAGGAGACTGATGAGCACGGATAGCAGTGAGTTGCTTCGGTCTGAGCTTTGAGAGGTTTGGACAGAGATGAGTGACTATGATGGAGTGACTGCAATATCTGTGAAGCGTACTGGTTGGGGTTGATGGAGGTTGGACGGCGACAATACTTGTTTATATCCGACCATCGTTGAGGTTGAGGTTGGGCAACACTGGAGGTCATGAACAGAAGGGCGCCACTGAGATTCCTACAAAAAATAACTCATGCACATGATTTGAGAATGATTATGGAAACAGGGACTGATGTATGGGCTGCTGGGGGACATTGGTGTCAAAGGGCATAGTGTGCCACGGACTAACTTGCGTTCTTCGTAAATATCTCAGTTTTTGAATTTACTCTATAATGATCGAGCCGGTATTGGATTTACTATGCATATCTAACACAGTTCGACCCATGTGCAAACTGAACTGCTTATATGGTTCAAAAACAGTAACACTTAAAAAATCCACTGGACTAACCACTAGCTTTGGGATTCGGTGTAGTGCGCTACTCGCTGTAAAGCGATTCAGTCTCTTGTCATGAGTAGTAAGTTTTTTTACAATACAGTACCATCCGGAGTCCTTCAAAGCATATTTTGAGGGTCTAGTTGATATAGATACGCACGGCCATGCCAGCCTAGGTTGTGGACACCACAGAGCATCCTTACAAGAGGCCAGTAGAGCCCTTTCATGCTGGGTTTAATGTGGTTTCTCCTCCATAGACTAGGCAGCAACTTGCAGCCTGGGTTTTCAGCCCTTACAGCATTTCCCCTCTACATTTATTTTTATAAAAAGCATTTTATCCTCACTGGTGAAAGGGACTAGAACCATTATCCATCTTCTTCGTGAAGCTATAATGGACTTGATTTCATCCCTTGTAACAGACTTACAACATGCCCGCTGACTAGAATGGTGCAGGACAGGAAAACGTTATATTTAAAAAATGATGTAATATCTTTCGAGTTCTTCTTCGACCTATTTTTGTCTTCTATTCTCTTGAGGAAAAGGGATCATTAGACATGTATGTGGCTGCAGCATCCCTTAACTTGATATAGATAGAGCGCACTGGAGTATCCAAACATGGAGGAGTCCTAGGAGTTAGGCTGTGAGTGACCATAAATACTTCGAAATATTCTAAAAGCGCAAATGCAGATTGTTATGGATGTCTGAGGAGTCTTCGTGAGAGTGATGTCACGTGTCTAGCTCGACCACTGAGGTATGAGGATGTCGGCCACAGTGACGGTGGGTGAGAGAGCAAAGGGAGGGGGCACTGTCAGGGGCCCCCTGAAGGCAGCCCTCTGGAGGGGGAAATGGGGGTCCCATGGACCAGCCAGGACCAGGCAGGTGAAGTCACTCACCAGAGGGCTCTCGGTCTCCTCCTAAGGTGCAGGCGGGTTGCTGAATACACTGTGGAACTTGGAGGCTTGTAGGCACCCCTCCATCTTTTGCTGAATGCGCTGCCCGCAGGGTGTGTGTGGACCCAATATCGAAAACACAAATATTGTGGGACAGAATATCGTGTCAAAGATATCGAGGACAAGAATATCGTGAAGGTCATTTCTTATGGGTAAGTAAAGTTTTACTATATATGACTCCACATATATGTACTTTGACGATATATCTGCAAGGTACGTAGAAGTGGAGTTAAGAATAGTAAATTTATACCCATCTATTTGCACTTACCTACTCGATATTCTTGTCCTCGATATTTTTGACACGATATTCTGTCCACACGATATTTGTGTCTTCGACTACAGGGCATGCGCAAGTTCCCATGATAGCAGCGCCCTCATGATAATAGGGCACACTATCTCGTCGGGGCCAGGCACACCTTTCGAAAGGTATGTATAATACGGGCCCAGGAGCTTCTGTATTCCTTGGGTGTTTCAATACCAATTGCGCCAACTAGGGAGTGTACCATGAGAGGGTTTTCTGGTGCATAGCCAAGCACCTTTTTTATGTGCCTGCAGGGCTTAAAGTGAATTTATTTATTGCAATATTTCTCTAAGTTAGTGCTTTATGTTCAGTTTGAAGAGCTCAGAAACAGTAGGCGAGGTTTACATCTTTCTGTTGCCGAGCTTAAAAATAAAGCACTAATTCACAGGAGTACTGGGTTAAATAAATTCACTTTACCCCCTGCAGGCGCATAAAAGAGGCACTCGGCTCTAGCTGTGCCAAGGGAGGCCATCATGATCAGGCTGCTTCAGCGGAGCCCATCATGATCAGACTGTTCCAGTGTAGCCCATCATGATCCGGCTGCGCCAGCAGAGCCCATCATGATCTGGCAGCGCTAGTGGAGCCCATCATGACCAGGCTGCACCAGCGGAGCCCATCATGATCCGGCTGCGCCAGCAGAGCCCATCATGATCTGGCAGCGCTAGTGGAGCCCATCATGACCAGGCTGCACCAGCGGAGCCCATCATGATCAGGCTACGCCAGCAGAGCCCATCATGATCATGCTGCGCCAGCGGAGCCCACCATGATCAGGCTGTGCCAGCGGAGCCCACCATGATCAGGCTGTGCCAGCGGAGCCTATCATGATCAGGCTGTCCCAGTACAGCCCACCATGATCAGGCGGCGCCAGTGGAGCCCATCATGATCAGACTGGGCCAGCGGAGGCCATCATGATCAGGCTGTCCCAGTACAGCCCACCATGGTCAGGCGGCGCCAGTGGAGCCCATCATGATCAGACTGGGCCAGCAGAGCCCATCATGATCAGGCTGTCCTAGTAAAGCCCACCATGATCAGGCTGTGCCAGCAAAGCTCATCATGAGCAGGCTGCGCCAGTGGAGCCCATCATGCTCATGCTGCAGCAGCACAGCCCATTATGATCAGGCTGAGCCAGCGGAGCCCATTATGATCAGGCTGCGCCCGCGGTGCCCACCATGATCAGGCTGTGCCAGCGGAGCCCATCATGATCAGGCTGTCGCAGTACAGCCCACCATGATCAGGCGGCGCCAGTGGAGCCCATCATGATCAGACTGGGCCAGCGGAGCCCATCATGATCAGGCTGTCCCAGTACAGCCCACCATGATCAGGCGGCACCAGTGGAGCCCATCATGATCTGACTGGGCCAGCAGAGCCCATCATGATCAGGCTGTCCCAGTACAGCCCACCATGATCAGGCGGCGCCAGTGGAGCCCATCATGATCAGACTGGGCCAGCGGAGCCCATCATGATCAGGCTGTCCCAGTACAGCCCACCATGATCAGGCGGCGCCAGTGGAGCCCATCATGATCTGACTGGGCCAGCAGAGCCCATCATGATCAAGCTGTCCCAGTACAGCCCATCATGATCAGGCTGGGCCAGCGGAGCCCATCATGATCAGGCTGCGCCAGTGGAGCCCATCATGCTCATGCTGCAACAGCACAGCCCATTATGATCAGGCTGAGCCAGCGGAGCCCATTATGATCAGGCTGCGCCCACGGTGCTCATCATGATTCAGGTTGCGCCAGCGGAGCTCATCATGATTCAAGCTGTGCCAGCGGAGACCCTCATGATCAGGTTGTCCCAGTACAGCCCACCATGATCAGGCGGCGCCAGTGGAGCCCATCATGATAAGGCTGTGCCAGCGGAGCCCATCATGTTAGGGCTGTGCCAGTGGAGCCCATCATGATCAGGCTGCGCCAGTGGAGCCCATCATGCTCATGCTGCAACAGCACAGCCCATTGTGATCAGGCTGAGCCAGTGGAGCCCATTATGATCAGGTTGCGCCCGTGGTGCTCATCATGATTCAGGTTGCGCCAGCGGAGCACATCATGATTCAGGCTGCGCCAGCGGAGCCTATCATGACCACCCCCTTTTCTGAATCGTTTTGTCCACCATAAGCGTGGAAGGGTATTCTCAGATGTGTGTCCCTTGCTCATTGCACCATCAGGATTCAAGCAAGCCGGGCCGAAGACTGCTGTAATGCCAGAAACCGGTACCCAGAAGCTTGTTTCCTTCCCAGTAAAAGAATTGGCTTGGTAGTTTGGTCTGCCCTGTCCCCATGATGCACTGGGCCAGGGACAGACTAATTTGCATGTAGCCAGGTTCTGAGCTGGGATGGTGCAGTGAGCTAAAAAATGGCGATGGGTCAAGCCCTGATCTGTTGACTGGGTACGAGTGTTCTGTTTAATTCAGATACTCTGTCCATCACCACCCCCTTTTCTGAATCGAGCTACTATAGCCCATCATGACCAGGCCCCAGATTTTTACATCCTATACTTCCAGATGAAGTTTAAGTGCGCTTCTACACTTGTCTCCATTAGTATCTATAGAGCTGTGTTCATTTTTGGTGGGGGCCAGAGGGCGATTGTCCTGTAGCCTTGGGCCTCTTCGATTGACATTCAAGCTATGTGTGCTTTGCTGGGGATGACAGACTTCTTGTTGCCCCACCCCTTCAAGGCCAAAATAACATTTTGAAAAGATGCCTCTGCATCATATTTCTGCTTCTCATGGCCCAGTTACAGAGTACTAGTGTACCTTTGGGGATCCCGCCCTTTCTTCTTTTACAGAAATGTAAATGTAAATTTGTAATGTATGAAACTTATATAGCGCAGGACTTACCCTGGGGCATCTCCGCGCTTGCTTAGGGAACCCGTCCTGGTATTCCCCTGTGAGATAACCCTGGAAGGATATCCACAAGGTGAAAGCCAGGCATCCCGCCGCGAAGGGCCAATGTGGAGATTAAGCAAGCTATTGCCCAGAGTCGCAGAGTGTGAACCCGTGAGTCGAGAAGGCACCGGAGCGAGAATTATCGAGTCCATGGGATTATTGAGCCCAAGACCCGCCGAGGCGGGGAATTGAACCCTGGTCCAGGGCCGAAACTCAAGCTCCAGGTCTGCCGCCTCTAACCCCTGAGCCACACTTCTCCACATGAAATGGAAGAGATGCTCCTAAACCGGTGATGCGGTGTTAGAGGGACATCAGAGAGCGGCAGAAGGGTGCCTCAAGCAGAATTAGGAACTTGGAACAGGATGTGAACATTTGGTTACACGTTTAAGATTGCTTAAGCAGGAAAACGAGTGACAATTCAGCTATTTTTGTTTTGTAATCTACAGAAGGTATGTGATAAAAACACTAGCTTATCTCGTCATGTTATGTTATGCTGTGTTATTGGGATGTGGCTTTGAGGAGGAAGGGTGAGATTGAGTCTGGCGACAGCCTTTTGAACGTTTTGGAGTCTGTTGAGGCGCTCGGGGGAGATGCCCACATAGAAGGCGTTGCCATAGTCAAGTCTGCTGGTGATGAAAAGGGTCAAGCCCTTGGTTGCCTAACCAACTAGGATATCCATCTTATCTAGCTCATTCGGCGAGGAACTAGAGTGTTAGGCTGGACGCTGAGCTCTCCTATGGCCCTCACAGTGTGACGGTAACTGCAACCTCCTTTTCTCTCTGACATTCCTTAAGAAAAATCTTGAAAGTTGCCTCAAAAATACATGTAAAACTATTGTCCATTCGCTAATCATCGTAGGCTGGATTGCGCTCTATACCTGGATCTGCCTCTAGACCTGGTCCGTTGGCTCCAAGTGGTAGAAAACGCTGCAGCCAGGCTTTTAATTTACATTCCTCATCAGTAATCAAATAGTTGCACTGGTTTCCTGTACAGACGCAGATCTATTTCAAGAGCTTGCTGCTGACGCACAGAGTTTTCTATAACAGAGGTCCTAATTTATTGAAGGATGGATTCACCATCTATCTCCCGAACAGGTCGCTTAGGTCTTCCAAAAGGCGCCTTCTCAAAATCCTGAAGGTATTTGGCACTAGAACGGAATTCTGCTCCTTCTCCTTCCTCACAGCTAAACTGTGGAATGGGTTACTATTTCCTCTTTGATCTATTTCCTCTGATCTCTACTAGCAGCTGGCATGCTATATAAGTCATACACTCATTCGTTCATGAGGGCTTGGGTTACCATCTTGTGGGTGTCCATCTTAAGGGTTTTGAAATACATAACTGCTGCAGTGTAGACTTGGTAGGCCATGGAGATTTGGCTGCTCATTATGATGTCTAGGTTCTTTGTGGTGTTGGTGGGGTTGGGTGATGGACCAAGGTCGTCGAGTATCGAGGCCTGCGACCATAGGGAGGTGTGTTTGATAAACAATACCACTTCAGTTTTATCCCCATTGAGCTTGAGACAGCTCTCTTTCACCTACTTTGCCATGCCAATGAAGTTGGATTGTGCGGTACGGCCCGATCGGGGCAACCACGGCTAACTTGAAGGAGGCCCTCTCTGGCACACAGGGTCGCAGACTGGAAGCTGCATATGGGCGATGGGCCGATCGTTGCAACAGCCGTCTCCTCACACCTCGCTACAGTGATCCCCTCGCCATGATCCCCCACTGGAACTTACTTTCTCTTATAGACCATTTCCAGAGAACAAATGAGATTTGGAATCAGAATCTTTGAATTTTGAGACGGGGATCTGCTTTCATTTGAAAGGCTCACTCCTCTGCCCTGCCATTCCACCAGTAAGCAGCATGTCACATAAGGAGCAACTTCAACCTGATAGCCCCACAGCACAGGCCATGAGAGTGACTAAAGGTTCGCACCTGGCTATCAGCCGCAGTGATATATGAAACAAAAGGTTAACCCAGGGCCTTGGCCCTACTCTTTATGATTCTATTATTATTCCCATCTCCTTCTGGAGATGTCCCCAGGCCCCTTTCCGGTGGCCTCTCTGGATCCAAAGAGTACCTTTTGAAGTATACGAAAGAGCCTGGCTCTTCTTCCTCCTGTGTGTGTGTGTGTTACATCCTGCTCATAGGAACGCAGCAATCCACAAATCTGCCTGGGTGGTGTGGGGGCTTCCTTTACCTCCTCATGTTCCTCCAGTCAGCCCTGGATCTCCCAAATGGAACCCAGAGTCTTCCATGTGTCGCACCATTTAGAGGCACATATACACACAGCACATACATGCAACAACACTTGTGTTGCACAGCACTATATACTAACTTGATGTAGGCCAAGGGTAAGTTAAGCACACAGTGACAGAACTTTACATGAGTGAGCCTGTAGGCGTCATTCCAGTGACACAGGTATAAAGGCCTGTTCATTTCTACTGATCACAATCTGTATGCTGCCACCACCCGCCTGCTTAACTCTCAGCAAAGGCAGTAGCTTTCTCAACAATGAGAAAAGCACTTTGGACACTTTGGGTCCAACAAGACTACAACCCGTGTGACTGTCCTATGCTATTACATTGGAAGGAAACAAGGAGACTAAAGTGATTGGTATATGGCTTGTAATTCACCAATTTGTGGAAGAAGTTGCACATGGAAATACAGTTAAGGCAGCACTGTACAGAGAGAATCATGTGACAACCCGGAGGCACTTGGTGAAGGAGTGATATATACAAGTGAACAGTGACGGCGCAAGTGATGAAGGTGAACAGCGTGAACGGCGCAAGGTGACCAATATATGTACAATGGTGGCTCAGTGAGTAATGATTCTAGTCAATCACAATACAGGTTATCATATTTATGAGCCAAACGCTAGAGTGCGCCAAACAATTGCGCTGTGATGTCGACGGCGTTTCGATCCGTGGTTGATCGGGATCTTCTTCAGGACAGGGTTGTCGAGTTTGTAGTGTGCTGATGGGGCTCTGTTGCGGGAGTTAATGGCCCGGGGAGCTTGATTGGCAGGTGGTTCTGCGCTGGTTAGAATGATGGAGGACGCGTGTCTAGAAAGTATGAGATCGTCGTCAGGGGTAGCACATCTTAAAGAATGCTTGAAGAGGCGTCTGTGACAGGGTGGAGAAACAAGCAGCGTCACGGGCAGGGGGGCGACTCGTCTAAGCGGTGAAGCAATCCGTAAACCGGAAGAGTCAGCTAGGGACTCTTATCCCTGGCTGACTCTTCCGGTTTACGGATTGCTTCACCGCTTAGACGAGTCGCACCCCTGCCCGTGATTAATCTCCAGATAGCAGCTCTGATTCATCAATATGATAACCTGTATTGTGATTGACTAGAATCATTACTCACTGAGCCACCATTGTACATATATTGGTCACCTTGCGCCGTTCACGCTGTTCACCTTCATCACTTGCGTCGTCACTGTTCACTTGTATATATCACTCCTTCACCAAGTGCCTCCGGGTTGTCACATGATTCTCTCTGTACAGTGCTGCCTTAACTGTATTTCCATGTGCAACTTCTTTCACAAATTGTTGAATTACAAGCCATATGCCAATCACTTTAGTCTCCTTGTTTCCTTCAAATGTAATGCTGTTTGCATGCATGTTTAAACTGCCTTAAGATTACTACCTGTTGGGACATTGTTTTTTCTGTACATTCTACACCCATTCCCAACGTGGTTTATGGGTCCTACTCCTGTTCTTTATCACTAGTCCTATGCTATGGCACACATGCAAGATCTATGTTCACCTGTGACAACAAATATACGCACCAGGGATTCAGACATCGTTGCCGCTGGGCACTCTGGGCAAGGGTGCACGTCCATCACCATGCAATGGACTTTTCCTTCCCAAGAAGCCCTGCGGCACTCCGCAGATTAGCTTGGTGGCCTTGGACTGGAAGAGAGCGAGGCTGTGGGTAATACAGGAGCGGATCCATTGTAAGGGGGGTCACTGAATTCCAGCTTTATGGAGTCTTTATGGAGCTTATGGTGTCGAAGGCTTCTGAGAGGTCGAGTGGGATGAGTGCTGTTGTGTCTCTCTTGGTGAGGAGACATGTCATTCATGGGGGTGTTGAGGGGCATCTTTGAGGTGTAGTTTGTTCTGAAGCCTGATTATGAAGGGTGAAGGAAGAGGTTGGTCTCGAGCTAGTGGGCAAACTGTGAGTTGATTCGTTTTTCTTTTTGCCGGGCAAGATAGGAGAGAAATGGGCCTGTAGTTTGCAATGGAAATCGGGTCGGCGGAGGGTTTTTTGGATCAATAGTATAGTGGCATGTTTGCAGGAGTCTAGGAAGGTGGCAGTGGAGAGCAAGAGGCTGAGTATGGAAGTGAGCAGATGGAATCCAGTCCTTTTAAGAAGATGAAGTGAAGGCAGAGGTCCAAGGAAGCTCAGGATTTGTATTTTAATTCTTTCCCTTACATGTCCAAGTGTTTTGTGCAGGTTTATTTTTTAAGTTTTTATTGTGCGGAGGCTTTGCCTACATAATTCTTTATAACTTGGTGTAACATGCTACCTGCATGGACAAGCGTTTGTGCAAATCACTCAGAAGTGCTAAGCGATGTACAAATGCTACAATACAATATGTCAAATGCATGTTTCCTTCTACAGTTTTTACTTCCGCTGATTGCATTTTGTGTCAAAAAGCGTGCTCCTGTTATGTTCCAAAAAAAGCCCATTAAAGTAGATCTTCTCTTAAATCTACCCATAGTTCTCTCTTCTTTCTTCCTGTTAAACCACTCTCTTCTTACCCTTTATTCTATGCATGCTTTACTCTCTCTAAAAAAACATCCCTGTCACATGCCTGTCTGCCTTATTATTCTCTGCCACATTTCTGTAAATGTCCCACACCTCACCTGATAGATCACAACCTCTCCTTCTTTGACACCATAGGCCGGCAAACTTACAATAACTAATCACCTCTAACCTATCTATTCACCCCGACAGCCTTTTACAAGAGCTCCCGGTAATGGTCACACACAACTCCAATTCATTTAATCTGCCACAAACGTGTGTGAATGCATTGAATGGTTTCCTTAACAGTTCAAGACTAAAGCCTAAAACAAAAAATAATAACCACTAACCTTGGGTTTTGGAGTAGCGTGCTGCCTTTCGAAAAGTGCTTTAAAGCCTCAACAGTGGTAGTGAGTGCTATATATATATGCAAATACAATACAATACATCAAGAAAGTGATGAGTGCCACAAACAATTGCTGAATGGGCCCCTTCTGCTGAGATGTGCGTGAAAAGTCATACGTTTGAATGTCGCAATGAATGGCTTAACCGTTCATCCTTCTGAGGGCAATAAAATCAGCACCACATGGTAGTAACAGGGTGGTCACAAGAGTTACATTTCATGGTAGGCAGTTATGCTGAACAAGAATAGTACTATGATGATTATTCTCTTGCATAGGGGGATCATACCTTCTACTGCTGAGCGGTGCTCCTAGATCTTGGCCAATTAATTAAACTAAAAATCAGGTCAGTTGACAAATACCTAAATGTACCAGAATCTGTTTGAAACCATATGTGGTGTAGGATGCATAGAGGCAGAAAAGGCTCCTGTTGATGCATTTATGGTCCTCTGGGCACCTTCCAACATATTCAGGCTGGAAGAAACCGGCTGTTTCCACTTTCTCATAATAAAAATGATTCAGCAGCTCAAAAATAACACCGCCCTAGTAACTAGGATCTAATTTTATGCTGCCAACCTTCTCCATATTGTGTCTATGGCGGAGACCCAAATACCCATTAGAGAGATGAATAAAACTTCATATTGTTGCTCGGCCACTCAAACTCCCAGGACATTCACAGTTTGGATCTCGGGTTAAATGGAAATTAGTTGTGGAAAGGTTCTCCATCCCTTAACTCTCTTTTCCTCTCTATTCAATCAGGGCAAAATCTCTTCATTTTTAGGTTTTGCCTCGCCAAAAAGATGCGCTCTGCGCATCTTTTTTGCGCAGGCAAAAACCTAATGAGTACTGTGTGTGGGTTTGGGTCGGCCCTCGTCATTCATTGGCTGGCTCCATAAATGGAGCCTAGCCATTGGACGAGGGGCCTGTCCGTCAATGCCGGACCAGACACGGGGGCGTTCCCGAGATTCTTTGGCTTTTGCCGACGTCACGCGACGCCGGGAACGCCCCCGAATCTGTCCCGGCATTGAGCCGGCACCCTTTCCTGCTTGCGTGAGTGCTTTGCCGTCCGTGTCCCCTCCCGCCCCCCCGTAGAGTCCGTAGCTCCCTGCTCCGGCAGGCTCCCTCTCGGCGCTTCTCGCTCTGCGCGCTCCTCTGCCCTGTAACCTCCCACCTCCCTGCACTCTCACTCCCAGCTCGCCTCCATCCAGTCTCCCTCCTCCCTCTACCCTCCCGTCCCCAGCAGTCTCTCTCCGATCTACCCATTCCTCTCCAACCTGCCGCTCTCCACTCGCTCCCAGCTCTCCGCCCTCTCCCTCTCTCTGCCTTCCGTCTCCCCTCCCGTCCCCTGCAGTCTCCGTCGCCGGCCTCCAGTCTCCTCCTCCCCGCAGCGCCCCCCGCGCTCCCGTCAGCCGGATGGTTGTCTCCGGGGCCGGCGGAGGCGGGCCCGGCATGTTCCAGGGATGATGCTGGGCTCCGGGCAGGCTCCGGACAGCAGCAGGTTCCCGCTGCATCACCTGGTCTGGAGGAACCGACCCCTGGAGCTGGAGAAGGAGCTCAGCGCGCGGCAGGTGGGTGAGCGCGAGGGGAGGGCGGGGCGCGGCCACAAGGCATGGGGGGGAGGAGGGGGGGGGGTACTTGGGAGGGTGAGTGAAAGCAAAACTGGTGGGGGTAAAGGGATCAGAGGGTACAAGGAAAACTAGGGTGAGGGTTGAGGCGTGTGTGTGGAGAGCACAGGTGTACACGGCATGGGCAGGAGGAGGGCTGGGGGGCAGAGCCCGGAAAATAAAGTCAAGGGGTGAATACGCTGCCGGTGCTTCCGTGCCCATGGGTGGCGGTGAGGACGTGGGCAGCAAAGGCACGAACTGGGTGAGGCAGAGGCTGCAGCGGTTCCAAAGACATGTCTTGGTGCACATCCGGGCTGGGTACACGGGGAACTAGGTAGTCACCCAGAGCAGAGTGACTGGTGTTAGAGCTGTTCTGGATTAGGGGCTAGGTTCCCCGGGGCTCCCACAGCAAGGCCTGTGCAGTCTCCATGACAGCATTTAGCCCGGCCGGCCAATCCTAGCGCGGCCGGCCGGCCGGAAGTGCCCGCCCCCCCGCCGCCCGGGGGAAGAAGGAAGACGGCGGCCCAGAAGCAGTATGGCGGCCCACGCGGGGCTCCCATGGCCTGCCTGGAGGGAGCCCCGGAAGAAGCGGAGGACGTTGCCGGTCTCCCATGCCGAAGAGGGAGACCGGAGAAGTGCCCAAGACATTGCCGCCGTCGACGTTGCCGGTCTCCCATGCCGAAGAGGGAGACCGGAGAAGTGCCGCCGTCGCAAGGTGCAGGTGAGTCAATTTGTTTTTTTATTTGGGGCTAGGGGAGGCTCCCTCCCGCTACCCGTGGCAGCAGTGGGTGTGGGGGGGCACGCAGGAGTGTTGAGGTACGCCCCTGTGGGTGTGGTGAGGTGCCGCTCTCCTGGGTGGGGAGGGAAGTCTGACTCTCTTATGTCCCTGGGGGCTCGGCTCTAGCCGGGCATAGACAGGAGATGCTGACGGTTTTCAGACCCTCTGCCCCATCGGGCACACTGCATGGTGGTGGTGGTTGGGGGACTGCAGAGCGCTCACTACCGGCAGCCGCAGAGGTGTGGAGAGTCCCGTGTTGTGTGTGTTCCCCTGTTTCTCGTGATCCCACAGACAGTCCCGCGCTGTTTACGTGCCCGCCGCTTTCCGTGCCTTCCCTCCTCGTCCCGCTCTGCTGCTGATGAATTAAAAGTGAGTATTTCCAAAGAGAAAATGTATTTAGCGTGAGAGAATATCAATCAATTTCAAACGTCAAAGAGAGTCGTTTTCATCAGTTTCCACATTCTTAGTACTAGGTCTGGTGGTGATTTGATCCTGTGATTTCCTGGAGTGAGCATGCGTGACTTGCCTTGGAGCAGTAGATGTATTTTAATTGCGCGTTATGTAATATGTAAGTGGGGTTGGAGTGGCTGCGAGTGACTTGTATTTATATAGCGCTTACTACTCCCGATGAGGCGCTGATGTAAAATACACGTCCACATCTACCCTAGCAGGAGGCGAGATGATTACAGCGACTGCTTCCCAGAGTTGTCAATCACGCCATAATGTTTATAGAAGTGAAAAGTCAATGTGCAGTTGTTTCATTTGACACGACTCGGGTTCAGAAAGTGCAGTTGCTGGAGGGGACAGATAAGTAGCTGTGCTCCATGTCAGCCTGTCTCGCTCCACCTGCTTCACTAAACGCTTTCCTGATGAGAGAGAGAGATTTGTTTAAATACCAGGATAATTGCCGGCAGCAGCACCCTTGCCGTGTAATGCCTTGTACTACATCTGTGTTAGCAGTCGCCTCAGGCTGTTGTTTTTTATGCAGGGGACGGGATTTGATCATGCCCATTACGCCGTATTGCTTTTCAAAGGCAACTGTTGCAGAGCCAAGTGGGCTGTTGAAAATTGTGTTTTCTCCACCTGCCCCTGTTGCCTGCTTGTGCCTCCGTTTTCGTGCCTCCGTTTTCGTGCCCCTGTTGCCTGCTTGTGTCCCTGTTGCCCGCTTGTGCCTCCTTGTGCCCCTGTTGTCTGCTTGTGCCTCTTTGTGCCCCTGTTGTCTGCTTGTGCCTCTGTGTGCCCCTGTTGCCTGCTTGTGCCTCTGTGTGCCCCTGTTGCCTGCTTGTGCCTCTGTGTGCCCCTGCTTGTGCCTCTGTGTGCCCCTGTTGTCTGCTTGTGCCTCTGTGTGCCCCTGTTGTCTGCTTGTGCCTCTGTGTGCCCCTGTTGCCTGCTTGTGCCTCTGTGTGCCCCTGTTGCCTGCTTGTGCCTCTGTGTGCCCCTGCTTGTGCCTCTGTGTGCCCCTGTTGCCTGCTTGTGCCTCTGTGTGCCCCTGTTGCCTGCTTGTGCCTCTGTGTGCCCCTGTTGCCTGCTTGTGCCTCTGTGTGCCCCTGTTGCCTGCTTGTGCTCTGCTTGTGCCTCTGTGTGCCCCTGTTGCCTGCTTGTGCCTCTGTGTGCCCCTGTTGCCTGCTTGTGCCTCTGTGTGCCCCTGTTGCCTGCTTGTGCCTCTGTGTGCCCCTGTTGCCTGCTTGTGCCTCTGTGTGCCCCTGTTGCCTGCTTGTGCCTCTGTGTGCCCCTGTTGCCTGCTTGTGCCTCTGTGTGCCCCTGTTGCCTGCTTGTGCCTCCGTCTGCCCCTGTTGCCTGCTTGTGCCTCCGTCTGCCCCTGTTGCCTGCTTGTGCTGTGTTGGTGTGTGTGGAGGGCTCTGTGTGGCTGTGTGTGTAGGAAGCTTTGTGTGGCTGTGTGTGTGGAGGGCTCTGTGTGGCTGTGTGTGTGGGGGGCTCTGTGTGGCTGTGTGTGCGGGGCTCTGTGTGGGGGTGTGTGTGGGGCGGCTCTGTGTGTGAGAGAGAGAGATTTGTTTAAATACCAGGATAATTGCCGGCAGCAGCACCCTTGCCGTGTAATGCCTTGTACTACATCTGTGTTAGCAGTCGCCTCAGGCTGTTGTTTTTTTTATGCAGGGGACGGGATTTGATCATGCCCATTACGCCGTATTGCTTTTCAAAGGCAACTGTTGCAGAGCCAAGTGGGCTGTTGAAAATTGTGTTTTCTCCACCTGCCCCTGTTGCCTGCTTGTGCCTCCGTTTTCGTGCCCCTGTTGCCTGCTTGTGCCCCTGTTGCCCGCTTGTGCCTCCTTGTGCCCCTGTTGCCCGCTTGTGCCTCTGTGTGCCCCTGTTGTCTGCTTGTGCCTCTGTGTGCCCCTGTTGCCTGCTTGTGCCTCTGTGGGCCCCTGTTGCCTGCTTGTGCCTCTGTGGGCCCCTGTTGCCTGCTTGTGCCTCTGTGTGCCCCTGTTGCCTGCTTGTGCCTCTGTGTGCCCCTGTTGCCTGCTTGTGCCTCCGTCTGCCCCTGTTGCCTGCTTGTGCCTCCGTCTGCCCCTGTTGCCTGCTTGTGCTGTGTTGGTGTGTGTGGAGGGCTCTGTGTGGCTGTGTGTGTAGGAAGCTTTGTGTGGCTGTGTGTGTGGAGGGCTCTGTGTGGCTGTGTGTGTGGGGGGCTCTGTGTGGCTGTGTGTGTGGGGGGCTGTGTGTGCGGGGCTCTGTGTGGGGGTGTGTGTGGGGCGGCTCTGTGTGTGTTTGTGTGTGTCATTTGCGATAGATAAAGCTAGTGGCATTGTAAATGACAATGCCATTTATTTATGTTAAAAAAACATAAATAAAAATAATGTCAAGAGCAATGCCAATAGCTCTAACTTTAACAAAGGCAAAACCATTGCATTGTAAATGCTTGTTAGATAATGGCGTAAGCATTGGTTTTATAATCTCTGTTTCTCACGATGCATACTCGTATTGTAGTCCACTCGCCTGGTTCCGGTTATGTCTCTGTAGAACAGTCTTTCGACAAGGATCTTCGACATCTGTGGCATATCGCCAACCAATCTGATCTCTTTATTGGTGTATTAGTGTCCATCGACTTGCATCCATTCTCTCGGCTTGGGATCTTTATACATCTCTAGGAGGGTCTACTAATGTGTCAGTATCATGTGCTCTGTTCATGGATCTTGCTAGGTCACTGTATGACATCCACATATATGTAATACTATATTGATTAGTCCCTCTCACTTGGTCTGTCTATTGAGATCATCTTCTGTCTTATAGCCAACCATTTACATGGATCATCGTATGTCTCTGGATTGAGTGTTTTACACCTGGATCTCCTACCATCTCTCTCACTGTCCTTGTACCGGAATCTTCTAAATTCGTAGTATAAAAACGGTGGGTACCTGGTTATTCTTCGTCTATGTAACATGTAGTTGTGCTGACGAATCCTCACAAGTTGGTTCCAGATTTAGTGTATGAATTCTCAATAAACATTTGTTTGAACACTTGGGACATCTTATCAATAAATCACTTGAATTGTGGAACCAACTTGGGATGACTCGTTAATGCAACTACATGGACCGCATGTTACGTGTGATTGGGTGCCATTGGCTTTTTGTAATGTTGGATTGTGAACTCTTTGGGTCCATAATAGCCTTACACACCATGTGTAGCAGGGTACCATGAGCGCACCAGGCTCAATTGAACTCATATTTAATTTGTGCAATTTGGTAGCGTCGACCCCACCATTGGTGTTTCGGATGTGTGATTCTGTAACCACTGCTACCAGAAGGTTTTGTATTACCATTACTAATGTCTTTGTTTGACAGTCCATCTCCCTTGAGCAGCTAATATCTCTACATCATGGGCCTGATACGTAGATCACCACACAACTCATCTTTGTTTCAGGGCCTGTTTTTAACATGGCTTCATAATGGCCAAACAGGCTCTATTTCACAGTTCAACTACCTAGATATTTGCAGTTCTGTGATGTCTCATTATAATGGTCCATCCAGCTACATGATCATGTTTCTTTGTCACTGTAGCATTATATGTCTACCAGAGTCATCCAGTTGTCAATCCATACGAATATTCTCACATCTGTGTATCATGGTTCTTTATTCTGGGTCTTCAGACACCTCTCCGTCACTTTCCATGTACCTAGATTTTCAATGTCTCTAGCATGCAGTCCCTCTTCCTGAGTCATCTATTGTAGCCGACTCAGCAAGATTAAGCCCATTATCCAAACAGACAACTACAAAGCTGTAGGTCAATTTATTGTTCTCTGTAAATTAGACTATGGCACCTTGCTTCTAACTGGCATTCCCAAAGTACATCTGGGCCCTTTAAAGGCAAATAAAAACTCTGCAGTTTGCTGTGTCACAGGAGCTAGAATGTCCAATCATTTTGCTCCAATCCTGGACACACTTAACTGGCTCCCTATTGAGACCAGGAGCATTTATAAGCTCGCTTGCATAATTCACGAGGATATGTGTGAGGGTTCTTCCAAATTTCCTGCTTTCAAACTGATCATCTCAGGGGGCGCCTGCTGTCTCCAAAGCACAGACTCTACATTTAGAAATCCAGAATCAATCTGTTTCAGGGAACACTACGAAAATTTGGAACATCGTCAGGATTAATCCCTCACATGAGTCCTTGTAAAGAGAGCAAAAAATCCTTCTCTTCAAACATCATCTCCCTTTATAGCCGACGCTTTACCACCAAAAAGACACTTGTCACATTTAACCTTGTATCTAAAAGGCAAGATTTTTCTTATATCTGATGTTCTATGATGTTTATGTCATTGTCTATATGTTGACTGTTGCTATTGTTTCTGTCACCTACGCAAATCGCTCTGATAGTTATTACCATATTTCTCATGCTTTTAATGTACCTGTGACATTATGTAATGTCACAGATGCCCGGCAGAGTCTGGTTTCTGCACGAATAAATAAAATCTTATAACGGCATGGTCCTGCCTACCTTGACCTCCTTGATCTCAAATATCACAGATCATCAAACGGGATGGTCTTACATCTTGGTGGCATGGTCCATCTTCTGGGATCTTCTGGGCTCATGGTTTATTTACATCAATTCTCTTGGTCTATCTAGTTGGTGTTTGTGCTTTTCTGTGTCCAGATCCTAAACCTGGATCTTTTAACATTTCTGTACTGCAGTTCATCTACCTAGATCTTCTACCTCTCTGTATTGCAGGTTATTACCTGGAACTTCTAGTGTCTCTACGAAACAGTCAGTCTACCCGCATTGTCTTCTTTTTCTGTATCCTGCTCTCTACATGAATATTCGATTGTCAGTATATTATCATATCTCAGCTTTGATTTCCTTATGGTTTGCATGGTCCAACTATGCGGGTCTTTCTACGTTTTTATATCATAGTTCATCTACCTGGGCCCATATCACACAGAGGGCACACTGCCTTAGTCTGCGCCACAGTACATCTTTCATTCAGTTTGATGGGTGCCGACATGGTTGGTGCCCCCAAAACAATGAATATGCCACCCACAGCACAGTTGTAAACCTGCGCCTGGCCTGGGAGCGGCGCATTAGTGAAAGACAGAGGGGTTGATTGCAGCAACAAAAACACCTCCCACTGTGCAGACAGCTACTCAGCCTACTTTTGAAAGCACAGCAGAGATCCCCTCACAGGCGAGTGATGTACACAGTCGGGGCACCTCCTGGTGGCATCTTCATGCCATCACCAATGACATGGCATGGGCACGGGAGCAAAGTATTTCCTCATTTGCATGGGGCCACCCACATGCAAATGAGTGAACTGTCCCATGAGATCGCTCCGATGCTACATGTGTGTCAGTGTATCACAGAGGATCCCTCGCAAGGGTCTACGGCACCTTCCATAACGCTAGAGTGTCTCTGGAGGTAGAGAAGGCACACAAGCTTGTTGCGCACCTTGAGCACTTTTGATAATACAACCCTTGATCAACTTATGTTTGTATTACAGTTATTCAATCTTCATTATCTACATCTCTGTGCCAAAGTCAATGAACGTGGATCGTCTTACATATCTGTAAGAACGTCCCTCTTTCTATCTTACCCAACATCTCATTTTCACATTCTGTTCAACTATTTTCTAATGTCTTTGAAATACAGTTAATCTTTTTCCCTTCTGAATTATGCTCTGTTTACATTGACATCTTTCGCGATCCCTTATGCCTCTTCCATTTATTTGACTGTTCTAACGTGCCCGTGCTATCGTCCCTCAACACGGATCTCCTGAATCATGGTCTCTGCACCTAGATCTTCTAAGGTCTCTCTGTGTATTTCTGAATCCAAGTACCTGGAGCATATTTATTTATTTATTTATATGCTTGTATAGCGCAGGACTCGACCCCCGAAGGGGTATCTCCGCGCTTGGCTCGTCAGTTTATATCCAGGGCAGTGCTTTGAGAGATGCGGGAAGGGTTTATGCTGTCAGGAACAGATGTGTTTTTAATGTCTTCATAAAGGTTAAACGATTCGGGTTTTGTCTCAAATTGAGGGGAAGTTTGTTCCATAGGGTGGGGCCTATGTAAGAGAGTGCTCGACCATCTTGCCTTGCTCTTTTGATTGATGGAATTTTTAACAGGGATTGGTTGCTAGAGCGCAAAGAGCGCGCAGGTTTGTAAAACTTAGATTTTTCAGTCAGATATTGTGGCCCTGAGCCGTAGAGAAATTTGTGTATGGTACAGCAAATTTTGAACCTTGTCCGCTGGCGGATGGGCAGCCAGTGACGTTTTTCCAGAAGCGGACGGGAGGGTGTTCTAGGTGGAACATTTAGGACCAGTTGTGCTGCGGTGTTCTGAGCCACTTGTAATCTGTTTAGCACGTCTTCATTGGCAGATATCAGTAGGCCGTTACAATTATCCAGCCTACTGACTACGAGGGCCTGGACAAGGGTTTTTCTATGGACGTCTGGCAGGAATGGAAAACACGCTTCAGAAGTCCGATTGTCCAGAAGCATGAGCCAGTCACCTGGTTCACATGCTCCTTCAGTAGCAGTCCCTGGTCCATTCGTACACCTAGGTTTTTTACTGTCTGCTTGGGGATGGAAACAGGTCCCAAATCCAAAGGCCACCAGTCTGGTGACCACAGAAGGGGGGCCTCTCCAAAAAGCATGACCTCGGTGTTGCCCACATTGCATTGTAGGCAATTGGAGGCCATCCAGCTGGACACTGCTCTCATACCCTCAGCAAAGGAGTGTTTCATTGCTGGGGTGAGAGTGTGAAATGGAAACAAGAGCTGAGTGTCGTCAGCGTACGAGACTGGCGTAAATCCTTATGCTCTCACAATGTCAGCAAGGGGGGCCACATACACATTAAATAATGTTGGGCTTAGACATGAGCCCTGTGAAACCCGAGTCCTGTCCCGAGGGCCGAGACTGCAGACTCCCGCGCGCCATCCTGGATTTTTTTGAATGCCTCGTCACCAGAGTCGTCACTGAAGGCTGCAGGCAGCCTCCCTCCCCTCCATGGCAGCCGGCGCTGATTGGTTCGGCCGGCTGCCCTAAACACGTCATTTCTCCTAGTCTGCATGCTGCAGAACGGAGAGTGGGAGGAGGCTTGGGGGAGCGGCTTGCCCACTGTTGCTAATACTGTCTGTTTGGACAGCCTCTCAGGCTGTCCAAACAGTCCGTATTCACAACAGTGGGGAAGCCACTCCCCCAAGCCACTCCCCCCTGCCCTGAGGCTCGAGCTCGAGGAAGTTTGCTGACTGATTTCTCGCCATGCGAGAAGGGCAGGCAGAAACAAATGGTAGTTATAAATAAATAACTACCATTTGTTTCTGCCTTCTTCTCGCACGGCGAGAAAGCAGGGGGGCGGCGCTCAAACGCCCCCACGGTAAAACCGCCACTGCTTTATTTTCTCTAGAATATTTTCTAGTTCGTAACCTTTTGTTCATTTTTGTCAATTGTAGTGGTATTTCCTCCTGTAAAGGGCTTTGACACCTCTTGATCTGGTTGAAAATAAAGCCACAAATATTAAATCAATAGATGCATCCATGTTACAATCCACTACCTGGGCTCTCTCCCTTTCTGCATTGCAGTCTGCATGTATGGACATGCAAAGTTCTCTGTATCATGATTCTACTCCCTGGAATTTCTTACGATATTGTGTCATGTTCCAGGTACCTGAATGCAGTGACTTTGCATCATGGCTACCTACAAAGATCTGGCATCATCACCTGGGCTTCCTACCTTTACCTTATGTCATGTTCCAGGTACCAGAATGTAAAGTTATGCCATGTTCCAAGTATCTGAATGTAACTGGGTGTCATGTTCCAGGTACCTGAATGCAATATCTCTGCATTATGGCTACCTACAAAGATCTGGCATCATCACCTGGGCTTCCTACCTTTACCTTATGTCATGTTCCAGATACCTGAATGTAACACTGTGGCATGATCCAGGTACCTGAATGTAACATTGCTTCAAGGTCAAGGTACCTGAATGTAACGTTGTGCCATGTTCCAAGTATCTCAATGTTGCATTATGTCATGTTCCAGGTACCTGAATTTCTGCATCATGGCCTCGAAAAATGGTTGCATAACTCCTACTGGGTTTGGTATCTCCTACAGTCAGCGCCAAGAAAGCAACTGGTTATCCTTATAACATACTATGGCCACCTACCCAGTTCTTGCATCATTTTCTGGGCCTTCTTCTTTTATCTTATGTCATGTTCCAGGTACCTTAATGTAATGCTGCGTCATGTTCAAGGTACCTGACTGTAACGTTTCTGCACCATGGCGAGTTATCCAGTTCTTGCATCGTCTCCTGGGCCTCCACCTTTATTTTATGTCATGTTCCAGTTACCTGAATGTAACGTATGATGTTCCAGGTACCTGAATGTAAAGTTTCTGCATCATGTCCATCTATCCAGTTTTACATCTTCTCCTGGGCCTCCTACTTTTATCGTTTATGTAAATTGTAAATTGATACTTGTATAGCACACTACTCACCCGCAAGGGTCTCAAGGCGCTTGTACGAATACCGCTGTGGAACCCATCCTGGCTTTTCCCTGTGAGGCGTCCACTCCTGGGCACCCCCAAGGTGGAGCCCAGGCATCCTTAGCGTTGTGGGGGCCGTTGTGGAGATTAAGCAAGCTATTGCCCAGAGTTGCAGAGTGGGACTCCATGATTGGAATAGGCACCAAGGCGAGAATTATCAGGTCCGTGGAATTTTGAGCCCAAGACCCGCCCAGGCGGGGAATTGAACCCTGGTCCTGGGCTACACCTCTGCATCAGGGTCTGCCACTCTAACCATTGAGCTACACTTCTCCAGCTTCTTTGTTTCACTTTGTCTGAATCTAATGTATCTCTATGACTGGCCAATGATGTCCCTATCTCCATTTTACATAATCTTGAATGACTCCTCTTTGGTTACAGTTGCATGCACACAGCTCTGTTTCTATGTATACATACATGCTGTGAGCATTGAACATCTGCATGGTATCCCATCTACACATAAATCCCCTTCATTCTCTCTTTTATGGTCCATCTATTTGAATTTCTTATTTTGCATGTGTACCATAGTTTCATGGCTATCGATTATGGCCAGGGCTTGTAATCTGTAGGTGCCCTGGGCTGTCTATGCATGAACATAAGCATAAAAGGCATGTATGCAAAGATCCTGAAATAAAAAATAAATGTGCAGTTGTAACATTGCCACAGGCTTTATCAGACCAACAATTGTAGCAATAATAATAGACACTTTGTCTTAAAGGTCAATTTACCATCCACGTCGCCATGAAATGTAGTCAGATAAATACAGCCAGCCACTGAGCAACTCCTTTTCCAGGCAACATTAGAACCAAAACAAGGTTCCACAGTCGACCCACCACCCCACTCCATTACTACCCCAAACATCGTCGAATGTTGGAGTGGTGTGGCTCACTGGTTAGAGGCAGCAGACCCGGAAGCAGAAGTCGGCCTGGGACCAGGGTTCAATTCCCGACGCGGCAGGGTCGTGGACCAGGGTCAGCGGACTTGATAATTCTCGCCTTGGTGCCTACTCTAACCAGGGGTCCCACTCTGGGCATTAGCTTGCCTAATCTCCACAACGGCCCCATCAATGCTGGGGATGCCTGGCTCCACCTTGGGGACTCCCAGCAGGGACCATCCCACAGGGAAAGCCAGGACGGGTTCCCCAGCGGTATACAGCGCCAGGACGCCGGCTGGCAACAGTGCGCTTTACAAGTAAAACATTACATTACATTACATTAAATTACTCCATGATGCAGATGTGCCTCTCCCCATTACTTCTAGAATCTATTTACAAAGCTGTAGCCCACGAGTAAGGTAAAGCAGGGCTACCCTTCACTATGTTATACAAACCTGTATAGCGCACGTTCACCAAAAAGGTTTCTTGGAGCTGGGTTAAAGAAAGGCCACATCTGATCAGTTTATTGGCAATATGCTTGTGTAAATAGCCACATTTTCAGTAGCTTCCTGAAGCTCCTATAGTTTGCTGCTTCTTGTCTACTTTCAATTGGGAGTGACTTCCAGATATGGGGACCAATCACTGAGAATCTTGCTCCTCCCAACCTCTTTCGCTTAAACCATTAGTAAGTTCAGTTGAGCTGATCTGAGATTGCGCTTTGGGGTATAGCTCTGGATTCTTGATGGCCTGTTGAGCTACAGGAAGCCTATGTAGCTTCTTCATCAATGGTTTAATATGGCAATGACTAGGTTGTTGAAAGATAATTCTTGCTGCTTAATTTTGCATCATTTGAAGTCTGTGATTGAGGCTCATTGGAAGTCCCAGAGAGAGGGAGTTTGTGTAGTCGATTCTGGATAGGACTAAAGCAATGATGATTTGAATGATCGCTTCCACTGAGAAGAATGTCCTAATTTTCCCAAGTTGGAAGAAACAAGAGGACGTTACAGCTCCTATCTGTGATTTCATGGATAGAGTCTCATCAATTTGGATACCCAGAGTTTTTATGGCTTTCTTTGGTATGGGGAAGATCCCATCTCTGCCATAAGAAGGATTCCAGTGGCTGAGCTTGTTATTAGTGACAACAAACAATTATTTTTCATCTATTCTCTGATATATAGTGTGGTGTTTTGGATGAACTCCCTTGATTCCGATGTATCGTCGATGGTAAAAATCAGATGCATGTCTCTGTAGTTAGATTTTCACCTTCTTCTGCTGGAGGGTGTGTACCAGAGGGCGAATAAAAAGATTAAAAAGATGTGGGGACAGTGATGATCCCTTGGTACTCAACAATTCAAGTGGACTTTGGCTTAGCAGTAAGGAGAGCGGAGAACCTATTGGGAGCGGTCTTTGAGGAAGGATTTCATCCAGTCTAGGGCAACCCCTTGTAGGCCCACGGCCTCGATTCGGCTGATCAAACCACATGATCTACCGTGTTAAAGGCCAGATCTAGTAGGACCAGTGCCGGAGTACTACCATCATCCGCTATTTCTCTCATGTCATCCACCACGAGAGGATAACAGATTCAGTTGAGGGAGTGGGGCGGAAGCATGCCTGGTGGGATAGAGAAATTTAGAGCCCTCTAGAAAGGATTTTAAGTGTTGTGCCACATGTGCCTCTAGGATTTTTGCTGGGAAGGGAATAAGAGAGATTGGTCTGTAGTTTTCCAACGACAGAGGGTCGTCTCTTGTTTTTTCTGTACTGGCATTACCACGTCCTCTTTAAAAGATTGAGGGACAATGCCCTGAGTTATAGATTGATTCAGAATAAAACAATTTCTGAAAAGAAAGAGACAATAATTTTTGGGATCCATGGGGGGCACACATCTTTCGGAGATCCAGATTTAACTTTTGGCATTAGTTCCATAAGGTGATCTTGACTGATGAAGGGAACAGTTGAAATAGGAGAGGGGTTTTATTATATTCTATTCAGATGGTGGCTGGAATGCCACATCTCCGTGATGCACTCTTTATTCCAACATGATGTCATCCTTGTGGCATCATTGACAGTTGGCCCAGCTGTATCTGGCAAGAAGATTGTTTTGGTATCTTTCTATTGATCTTTCTCCTGATGAATAAATGTAATCTTCACCTACTCATCTTGTGTCCAGCTGCATTATAACTACAACAATTTTGGCAACGGGTCCCTTAGATTCTGTGTGGATTTGAGGAGCTTGAATTAAAGTGTTATAACTGACTAATTTCTTTTACCAAATATCAATGAGCTAATTTTGATGCTTAATGGTGCAAAAGTTTTCTCAAAACTTGACATGAGAAGTGCATATCACCAGGTTGAGCTCAGGGCAGAGTCTAAATCCCTTACTTCGTTCATCACTGGTGAGGGCACTTTTCAGTTTTGCAGGCTACCGGTTGGTTTGTGTTCTGTTGCGAGTGTTTTTCAGCGACTAATGAACTCCATTCTTTCAGGTGTTGACAAGGCTGTGGTGTTTCAGGATGACATACTTGTATTTGGCAAGGATGATAGAGAACACAATCAAACCCTTGCTAAGGTATTGGACAGAACTGCAAAGGCTGGTTTAACTCTGAAGAGAGAGAAGTGTAAGTTCCCGACACAACAGGTGGAATATTTTGGGCATTTGCTTACCAAGCAGGGGATAAGACTTAAAGAAAATCTTGTTAGTGCCATTGTGAATGCACGGGTGCCGAAGGACAGAGATTCTTTGAGATCTTTTATGGGTCTTGTAGAATATTATTCAAAATTTGTGTTAGATTTTTCACCCAAGACTGAACCTTTGAGAGAGCTGTTGAGACGGGGAAAAAGATTTGTTTGGGAGAAATCACAACAATCTGCTTTTGAGCAAATTAAAGAAGAAATAGCCCATGCAGGTGTGTTAACTCCGTTTCAAAGTGGTCTGGATTGCATTGTGACAGTCGATGCCAGCGCTGTAGGCATTGGGTCTGTTCTGGCACAAGTGCGTGGCAGAGATGAAAAGACTATGGCGTTTGCTTCACGTTCATTGTCTGAGTCAGAGCGAAATTACTCAGTTTTTGAGAGGGAAGTCCTAGCGGCGGCCTAGGCAACCAATCATTTCAGAGTGTTTTTTGTGGGGTAGTTCTTTTAGGTTGCGTATGGACCATAAACCTTTGTTAAAAGTTTTGGCCCCTGGTGGAATAAGAAATTGTTCTGGTAGATTGGCGAGACTTGCTGTGAGACTTCAAGAAATTGACTGCAAGCTAGAGTATGTTCCGGGTTGGTGAAATAAGGTTGCTGACTGTTTGTCAAGGCTGCCAGATAAAGAAGCTGTGGTGTCTGATTTTTCTCCGGAAGAAGTTATAGCTAATGTGGATGGTGCGATGGAGGGATTTGCCAATGCCATTGCAAGGAAGACTTGGATTAGGGAGATGGAAGAGGATGCAACGTTGGTGGGTGTTGTTAAGTTGATAAAAGGTAGTATTAGAAGAGAGAGTGCTCTTCCAGAAGGAGTTAGACATTTTTTAAAGATTGTGGATCAACTATCTATAACTGCTGATGGATTGATTATGCGACAGGATAAGTTCGTACACCGTCTGGTTTGCATGCCAGACTGATCAGTTTAGTGCACGAGGGACATTTGGGGCAAACAATGACTTCAAAAGGATTGAGGGAGGGTTATTGGTGGCCTTCTATGGATCAGCAGGTAAAGGATTGGGTGGAGAGGTGTGTAGCTTGCAAGGAATCTGAGAAAATGTTGAGGGTTGGTATTGGCACTTCAAGTGAACCTCAGCATGTTTCCCTGGCTGATGAGGTTTGAGAAAAGGTATGCTTAGACTTCATTGGTCCTTTTTATTTTTTAAAAGAGAGTGAGCGATATGCTGTGGTATTGGTGGATGCAAAGTCTAAGTGGGTTGAGGTTGCTTTCATGAGAAGCATTACTACCTCTGCTACCATTGTTGTTTTGTCTGACATTTTTAAGAGGGAAGGTTTTCCTTCCGTGTTCCTTACTGATAATGGTATGCAACTGACTTCAACCGAGATGAAGAATTTTGTGGGGTCTGTGGGAGTAAAGCACTCTTTTTGCTCCTTGTACAATCCACAAGGAAATGGATTAGTTGAGCGCGTTAATCGAATGGCTAAGGGTGCCATGCAGTTAGCACATGCTGCAAGTTTGTCTGTGCATCATTCTGTCAGTGAAATGCTGTGGGCGTATCGCACAACTGCAAACACTGCTTTGGGAAAGAGTCCGTTTGCTATGATGCGAGGGAGGGAAGCAGGCACCAAATTATTTCCCTCATGGATGCGTGAGAAACCTGTTGTGGTGAGAACAGACGTTTCATTGATGTGGGTGACTGGGTCAAAGTGAAACCTGGTTGTCATCGCAATGTTTTGAACAAATTCAGAGGACCGTTTAAAGTTAAGGCCGTGGGAGGTAATTGGGTCAAACTGACAAATGGACAAACTTGGAATCTGAGACGTGTTGCTTTATATCAGAGACGTGAGTGCAAGCATATTGAGAATTTGGAGGAAAGGTCTGATTATGAGGATTGTTCGCCATGGATGGTGATGAAGGATGCTGAGTTTTCAGGAGAACTGCTTGCTGTTCCTCCCTCTTTTCATGGGGTCACGGATTCTGTTGAGGATGCGGTGGTTGCAAGGGAGGGAGATGGGTCTAGTGGGTTGTCTCGCGTTTTGAGGGGAGCTGGAGAAAGAAGTGTTCCAGCGTATTTGAGTGATTATGTTTCTTGATCACACTGTTTTTTCTCCATCTGTGTCACCATGTTTTTTTTATTTCTCTTGTTTTTGTTCTTTGTTCTTACTCATACCGTGTATGTGTTATTTTATTATTTCTCTGTTCTTAGATTGTTTTTTTTTCTTTCACTGGAAGGTGGGGAGATGTGTTATATTCTATTCAGATGGTGGCTGGAATGCCACATCTCCGTGATGCACTCTTTATTCCAACATGATGTCATCCTTGTGGCATCATTGACAGTTGGCCCAGCTGTGTCTGGTATCTTTCTATTGATCTTTCTCCTGATGAATAAATGTAATCTTCACCTACTCATCTTGTGTCTAGCTGCATTATAACTACAACAGGTGTCTCTTTTCGGGCGCCGTCTTTATGTCTAACATTCTGGGGGTCGGGCGGGGGGTGGGGGGGTGAGGAGATTGTATCTTTTATCTCCTTTGTTTCATCCACAAAGAAGGATGTTAAATCATCTGCTGTCCTTATTCCTGCTCATGTCCCTCTGCTTGTCAGGGTGTGGTGAAGCCAGCCTTGTACTCAGTCTGCTGGACCCAGAGGGCACCCGGTGCCAGACACAGATCCCTGTGACAGCCACTTGGAAACAAGTGCCACAAGAAAAGAACATAAATAGAACTGATGAGATTAAGGCCAGCCTGGTGACATGTGCAAGGGAGAGAAAGAACTGGGGACATTGGAAGGAGGAGGCAGGGCTCAGGAGAGGTTCATCTGCAGGGCAGGCACAGAGCAGGCAGGGAACAGGCACGGAGCAGGGGATGGACACGTGCAAAGGTCACTGCAGGTGAAGGTCAAAGACAGCCTCATCTACCTGCAGCTCACTGCACTGACAGAGTAAACAACTTGTGAAAACAAAAATTCAGGCGTCATGAGCATAGACACTATCCAATTAATACTCATCTACAGACATGTGAGGACCTTCAACTTTACTTAAAGCCACAGTTTACTGGGAATGTACTTATCTGGCCAAATTCCAGTGTCCAGCACCTGCATTCCATATCAATGCACCAGGCAGAGCATAACCACAGGCAGACATTTTCCAAACACAACACTCGCACAAAGTGCTCAAACAGGAGGCACAGCTAGCACAGGGGCTGAGCACAGCGCCCTCTAAGGGGGGGCACGGTACATCATGTCCTCTGACAGCAGAGTCCTGCCTTTCTAGCCAGTGGCAGGAGGGTAGGTCTCCAGGGCAATCCTATGATATGCTGGTGTGGCAGATGTTATTTTGTTGGTATTTCTACCCCTTTCATTGCCACATTACCACTGCCGGTATCCTTTCCATTTGTGTTTATTATCGGGAGAATGTGTTTTCCCCGTTGACTTCTACTGAATCAGAGGCAATGTCAGGCAGGAGACCGGTAAAATAATACCATTATAGACTTAAAACATCAGGAGTCTCCCACCTGAATCAGATCTATTAACTATGTGCACAGTATATGATGCCATGAAGTGCCTGTCAGGGCTTGGCGGTCCCTCTCGGTGGTCTGGGAGCCCTCCAGCTTTTGAGGATCACACTCACATGCGTCTAGCTTTGTCAAATGCCAACAATTAACAAGTGTCTGCATCTGATGCTTTCCTTCCCCGTGGTGGGGGACAGACCACATGCCCTCTTGGGACACTTTATTGGACCAGCTATGGTACCCATAGCTTTTCAGGAGAGACTGCTAGTGCCATATGTTTGGAGCAGTGGTCTTCAAGCGTTTTAATGCTGCACCCCCCAGAGAGGGAAAAATCATTAGGCCTCCTCAGAAGTTTTCATATATATTTTATTATATTGGCAATGTTTAAATATGTCTAGACTTATTTAAACATTGCAGTTAGATTCTCCTACCATTTTAAAAATGCAATCTAACGCATGATTGCCAAACACACTATTCCGGTCAGGCTGGCCTTACTAATGTGTAAAGGTATTCACAGTATCAGTACTAGAAAGGGGGTGGAGGCTCTGAAGAATATTTGGAGTCCCTTCCCTTTTGACCCACTTCCAGCTAGAATAGCAACGACAAGACATTTGGGATGACCCATTACAGAGCGGCTTACTGACGCTCAGTTTTTTCAAGCTTAAAACAAAGCACTGTCATCACTCATCAGCATTATGCTTCATTTGGTCAGAGCATGGTGTCACCTACAATGGTGATGTCTGACATATTATCGACAGACAAAATATCTACATACAAAAATATCGGCACAAAAATATCGAAATCAAAAATATCGGAGTTATATCTTCATACAGGTAAGTACAAAAATATCGAAAAATTAATATCGTAGTACAAAAATATCGAAATTAAAAATATCGTTTTTTTAAATGTATTAACAATAATGTAAAAATAATTTTAAAATACATATAATTTAACAAATATTAAATAAAAATATTAAAACATAATTAAAAAATTAAAACTAATACATATACATTTAAAATAAATTAAACACTTAATAATTTAATGTAATTTTATTTTTTTTCATTTCATTTAATTGATGTAATTTAAATTTATTTTATTTTTACCCTGTACGCCTGTACCCCAAAAACCCAAAACTGACCCTGAACCCTAAAAATATCCCTGTACCCCAAAAACCCAAAACTGACCCTGAACCCTAAAAATACCCCTTTACCCAAAAACCCAAAACTGACCCTGAACCCTAAAAATACCCCTTTACCCAAAAACCCAAAACTGACCCTGAACCCTAAAAATACCCCTTTACCCAAAAACTGAAAACTGACCCTGAACCCAAAAAATACCCCTTTACCCAAGAACTGAAAACTGACCCTGAACCCAAAAAATACCCCTTTACCCAAAAACTGAAAACTGACCCTGAACCCTAAAAATACCCCTTTACCCAAAAACTGAAAACTGACCCTGAACCCTAAAAATACCCCTTTACCCAAAAACTGAAAACTGACCCTGAACCAAAAAAAACCCTTTACCCAAGAACTGAAAACTGACCCTGAACCCTAAAAATACCCCTTTACCCAAAAACCCAGAACTGACCCTGAACCCTAAAAATACCCCTTGACCCAAAAACCCAAAACTGACCCTGAATCCTAAAAATACTCCTTTACCCAAAATTAATTAATATTATTTAATTACCAATTAATTATTAATTAACAATAACAATAAAGTAAATATATTAGCACATTAGCTGTAATTAATTTAATTTAATAATTAATATAATTTTTTCCCAATTAATTAATTAAGAATAACAAAAAATTATATATATAAAAAAATTACTCTAATTAATGTAATTAACTAATTAATAATAATTAATTACCAACTAATTAATAATTAATAATATGTACAAAATTATATTAATTAATTAACTAATTAATATTAATTAATTACCAATTAATTATTAATCAAAAATATTTACAAACATATATTAATTAATTAATTATTATTAAATTACTTCCCACCCTATTCCCCTATAAACCCATAACCCGCCACAGAACATATTTATCAATTAATCAATTAATTAAAAGTAATTAAAAATTAATTCTCAATTAATTAATTAATAATTCCTACTAATTAATAATTAATTTAACATAATTAAATTACTTCCCACCCTATTCTCCTATAAACCCACAACCCGCTACAGTACTAAAAGACAATATTTAATTAAATTACATTAAAAATAAATAATAAACCATAATAAATACAATATAATATACACAAAATGTATTTAAAAATTGATATTAGTAACATGGAAATTATTTATTTCGATATTATTGACATCGATATTTAAAACTTCGATATTACTAATATCATACTAATATCGATATTAAGACTGTCGATATTACTTACCTTCTATATTATGTCCCATCGATATTTAAACTTCGATATAATTGTATATCGAAATTTAAAACTCAATATTTTGTCTGTGTACCATGGTAGACAACTTTTTGTCTACAGGATTAGAAGATGTCATGTTTTCTCCAAGCCCTAACACTGACTTTTGATTTTGGCCCACAGTGTTCTGAGAGACTTTGATTTGACCTTCGTTTTTTACAAGACAAAGAACTTTTTCCTATGATTATTTTTTTTCTCCAAATTTGTATTTTTCTTTTTTTGGCACAAGTAATCTGCTTATAGTAGAACTATTCATAGAGAACATAATTCTTTGAAACACTTTCAGAGACAATATGTCATCTTGTCAATACAAACTGTATTATGTAACTTGACATGAAATGGTTTTGGCCCTTTTTCTTCTGTATTTACGAGCCATTTCATAAAGTATATATGTTTATGATTCATTCATGTAGCATTCAAACGTCTACATATGCTTAGAATGAAACATTGCTTTAATATGTACAGCACAATTGCATTTTATGCATTGCAACAGTTTTAAATGCATTTTTTCAAATGTATTTTTAGACATGTTTTTAGTTATCCATATGTAGTTATGTTTTAGATATGTTTAACATGTTTAGGATATAGTAACATCGTACATACGAAAGTGGAATGGGTGTTGTGTGTCAATTTAGATATTGTATCTAGATTTCTTGTTTCATGCCCTTATATAGGTATAATTCACATTGTCTTTATTTAGGCATATAAATCCAGTCCTTATTTAGTCATTGCTCATGCTAACCAAATACAGGCATGGTCAACTACATCCAATCCTCTTCGTCACAACGAGTTCTTGGGAAACCAGACTCTTATTCCTTTAGGACTTCCCCTTGCTTGGATATTGATTTCTCCAAGAACTGATTTATTATGCATGAACGTCTATTCCTTAGGGGTTCATTCATGACGTTCTTATGCCCGACTTTTACATCAATACTGGCATTCCTAAACACCTTCAAGGTATAAATATGCCTTCACTTGCTATGGCACGGTGCGGTTCGACTACCTACTTGCACGACGAGGCTCGCCACAGCAAGTCCCGACGGAAGTCAAATCCCCAACTGACGCACTGACCAGACGCTGTCCTCCTCCTCGCAGAAAATCCAGCTCCAGTGCTTCTGACTCCCCTTGCGGGGTTTTTGAGATCGAGTCCCGGGAAAGAGATACCAACCTCTCTCATTCTAAGGTATGGAGCTGATTAGAACCTAGAGAAACTTTTGGCAACTCTTGGCATAACTAAACCAGACTAAGACAGCGCCTACTTCTTCCCTCGTACTACACTTAGGTTAGGTACACTGGGGTAGGATTATTTTAGAAGCACCTGTTGTGTATTTTAGCCTGTTTTATTTATGTATGTATTTTAATGAATATATGTCATAGCTACAAGATATGTTGTTACAGTATTATTTTATCTTACTGCTAACGCTGTACATTTTATACTTCTCATTCTGTCTTATGATTGTAGCAGTTCATATCTCTTGCATATGTTAAATAAACCCTTTTTTATTGAAACGCCTGTCTCTCTATTTCTGTGCAACTCTGTAGAAACGAAGCATGCACGATTCACTGAGTGAAATGGTTATTTATTGTTTCCACGACTCTGAAGATACTGTTCTGATTCTAGGGGAAGCAAAGTTGTCATGTTTATGCGGTTGTCAGAAACTAATCCCTTCTTGTTCATTCGAGAAGTTTCTTGTGACCTCTGAGTTAGCTGGCACACACAAGTAATTAAGTTTAATGTACTCGATGGAGACATACCGACCTCAGTCCTATGTCAACACTATAGTGTATATTATTCCAATGCGCAGAGCGTATCAGGGATATAGGAACGACACTACACTCCCTGGGATCACTTGAGGGCCCTTTAGGGGTGGGCCTGCCCCTCCAGTTTGAAGACTGTATCCCTGTTTGAAGTGCTGTAACCCCTTCATTGAACACTTCGGACACCTTGTTGTGATGTCTACAATAGCACTAGACATGTGCAGAGCACTTGGATGACCTCATTGGCTGCTCCTTGAAGACCTTCTACCACACGGTTGTTGTATTACACCCCATGCATAGGGTTAATACAACATATGCTCCATCCCCAGGCAGCGCAGATAGGCATGTTTGGAGCCTGTAGTACATACTCCGTAAGATAGGTCACCACACCACGTTAGAAGAGGATGTCTGGGGTAAGGTACATTGTTCACCCTTTCTGGGTCACTGGCAGGTTCCCTATCTAGGAAAGTAGAAATGTTTGTTGTCCATCGTCCGGCTACACCCAGAAAGTAGGCTGCTTGAAGCAGGCAACCTTCACTCACCAGGTCCCCGTTTGACTGGACATAACCTGATGTACTAAGACACCATGTGTACACTACTCAATACTTGGCTAAAAGGAATCCCCCTTACTAGAAGCTTCTGCGGCCTTTTGAGCAGCGAAGGTCTCAGTCTGGAAATATCAGACATCAAGAAGAAGCAACCACTCACTCAACCCATCACCAGGCAATCGTTTTAAATATGGACCTTCAAGACTTTTAGTGATTTCTGCCATGTTCATGTTTAGGAAGCGATGCAAAGATTTCCTGTGGAAAAATTCCTCACCTGCAAACAATGAGTGTACACGTTCTAAACCCTGGTGAACAGTCACAACCAATGAGCATATACCATGCAAACCCTGTAAATAATCTGCAACCAATGAGCGATAACCATCTAAACCCTGGTGATAACCTGCAACCAATGAGAGTACATCATCTAAACCCTGGTGATCACCTGCACCAATGAGAGTACACCATCTAAACCCTGGAGATACCTGCAACCAATGAGCGATAACCATCTAAACCCTGGAGATACCTGTAATCAACGAGCGTACATCATCTAAACCCTGGTGATCACCTGCAACCAATGAGAGTACACATCTAAACACTGGTGATCACCTGCAGCCAATGAGAATACACCATCTAAACCCTGGAGATACCTGCAACCAAGGAGTGTACACCATCTAAACCCTGTTGATCACCTGCAACCAATGAGAGTACACCATCTAAACACTGGTGATCACCTGCAACCAATGAGAGTACACTATCTAAACCCTGGAGATACCTGCAACCAATGAGAGTACACCATCTAAACCCTGGTGATCACCTGCAACCAATGAGAGTACACCATCTAAACCCTGGTGATCACATGTAAACAGTGAGAGTATACTATCTAAACCCTAGAGATACCTGCAAACCAATGAGAATACACCGTCTAAACCCTGGTGATCACCTGCAACCAATGAGAGTACACCATCTAAACCCTGGTGATCACATGCAAACAGTGAGAGTACACCACCTAAATGCTAGAGGCCAAAGGTTTATATGAGGGAGGACCCAAGTTCACACAAACGTCTATCTAGCACGAGGCAACACCTTTAAGAAGGTTTCCCACGCCAGGGCCATCTGGTGCAGCCAGCGAAACTGGATTCTATATCTCTGAGTACCAGACCATTCAAAGCTGAGACCCAGAGGGGCCTGGCCAGCTTGCACACCTCTTCTTGATGTGCAGTGTGTGTTCCATCGCCTCAGCATGAAATGGTTCTGGGCATCCCTTTCCTTCCCTCTGGCCCTGCTCCAGGGCAGATATTTTAGCATAGATTGGGAAGTGTGGTCACCATCCACTGTGTGCCCCTTTGATCTACTCTGTACTTTAGAGACCCGACAATCGGATAGTTGCATGGAAGCCTTCCATGTTTTTGTAGAAGATGTTCGAACATAGAGACTAGGCTCCAATGGTCAGGGGGTGCAACCGAAGTGTACCCCACCTCGTCAGTGATGGCATTGTCCCAGCATACCAGGCTAAGCAGAGACTGGTGGCAGCTGACTTCTGCTCTGCGGGGCTCTGATCTGCCCTCTATATGCGCTCAGGGAAAAAACCCTGCCTTGTTGTCACTCCTCTGTAATATCCTTCCGCATGCGTGTGGTTGTAAGGGCTATGATGTCTCACGCTACCTGTGTGATGGGCATAAACTTCTCTCAAGTTTAATACAACATGTTGTTGTGCCGTTCCAGGTACAGTATTTTGTAAGGAAGCTATACATTGACCCACTCTTAAAGTCTGGTGATATTCAACCAAGTTCTCAGCCTTCTTCCCTGAGTCCCTTTCTTTTCCCTGCCCCAAATCAAGGGGATCTGTATGAAACAGTCAAGCACTGAGGGCGATATTTATCACAGGATTGCGTCGCTTGTGACCATACAATGGGGTGCAAAAGTGAAGTAACTCTTTTTTTTTTTTATCTCTGTAATTTTTTATTGTATATAAAAAAATATATATTTACATGGAGCATACATGAGTGAAAGAAGAAAGGAAGGAAAAAGGAAAAAGACGGCGCCGGGGGGGGGGGGGGGGGATATAGCAATATTGTCCTGCAATAGTTCGATCCTTGCAATAGTACGTGGGGTCGGATAGTTCGAATAGTCCAAAGAAGAAGAAGTCCGTTTTCCGAGTCTTGCTTGGCGTTGTTCCCCCTTTTGCACTGCCTGGTCGGTATAACGCCCCGGACGATAGAGAGGATAGAGAGGGATAGAGGTAGGAAAGGAGATAGGAGAGTGTTCTTCCTCGCAGGTTTCTTTTGTTAGAGTGTGGGTCCCTATAGTGTGTCCCTTGATGGATGTCTAGTGTGTAGTGTCTGTGCCTAGGGGGGTTTATGCGATGAAAGGTAGAGGTCTAGGGGCCCCCATATGTTTGATTGCCTGTGTGTTTTCGGTGAGTGTTTCGCTGTGATGTTATCTGCCCCTCTTAGGAATGTGACCCAGTTGAGCCACGCCTGTGGTGTAGCTTTTGTGGTGTCTTTCCAGTTGCTTAGGATTATTTTGACTGCGGCCGTCAACAGTAGGTCAATGAGGTCGCGGTCTTCTGTTGTTGTGATGGACGGGGATGCAAAGCCCAGGACTAGGCTTGGGAAATCTATGTGTATGGCTACTCCAGTGATTTCATTGATAAGCTTCCCAGTTCTTTCCCAGAAGTCCTTGATCTGAGGGCAGCTGAGCAGGAGATGCTCTAAGTCCCCCCTCCCACTGTCACAATTCCAGCATGTATCGCTCTCTCGGATCCCTAGGGTGGATAGGCGGGCTGGTGTCCAGTATGCCTTGTGCACTAACCAGTATTTGGTCTGATTTAGTGAAGCGGTTATCTTTTTTCTAGTGGTCGATCTCCATAATTCTACTTTTTCGGTCTCGCTTAGTTCCTTCCCTGCTGAGGTCCCCCAGAAGTTTGTGACCTTATCATTGAGTTTGGTGTTTTTGGGGCGTAGGGCTTTGTATAGGTGCGCTATTTGGTGTCCTAGTGTGTTGAGATTGGCTGCAAGTTGTAAGAGCGAAGGTGTCTGGCTGTGAAGGTCTGCCTTCCTAATTGCTACTTTTATTTTCAGGAAGTTGTATAGTTCTATGTTTTGCAGGTTGTGCGATTCCTTGAGTGTATCGAAAGTTGTGTTCTCGCCCTGTCTTTGAAGGTCTTGGACCGTGGATATACCATTTCCGTACCACTCAGGCATGTCTAGAACCTTATCTCTGTATTTTAAGACGGGGTTATGCCAGAGGGATTCAAATTGGCCTCCCCTGATGCTTGTTGTCAATAGTTTGTCGACGCTCAGGAGAGCTGTCTTTGTGTTCTTGAGGACGGGGTTAACCTTCACTGCTGGGTGTCGAGTGGCTGTCAGGAGGGTTATGGGGTTCATGCCTTTTAGTAGTCCGCGCTCAAATGATAGCCATGCTGGGGTGTATTCCTGTCTTGGGTCTAGCCAGTGTAGCCCCTGTCTAGCTATGCATGCCGTCTGGAATCGTTTGAAATTCGTTATGTTCAGGCCGCCCTGATCTTTTGATAGCCTTAGATTGTGTAGGCTTATTCTGGGTTTTTTCCCCCTCCATAGGAAGCTGTTCAGTATCTTGTCAAGTGTCTTGTGGAAGCTCTCTGTGTTGGTCAGTGGGAGCATGGTTAGCATATAATTGACCATCGGTGTCAGCATCATTTTTATTGCTTCTATCCTTCCCCACCATGTTGTGAACTTGGGGGACCACCCTTCTACTTTGTCCTTAATTTTCTGTATTGTTGCGTGTTCGTTATGTTCCAGGGTCATTCTTAGGTCTCTCTCAAAGAGGATACCCAGATATTTAATGGGTTTCGGTTGCCATGTTAGTCCTGACGTTCCTAATACTGTTCTTGTTGTGTGGATGTTTAAAGGTTTGCACTCAGATTTGTCTCTGTTGAGTTTGTACCCCGAGACCCGGGCGTAGTTATCGATGGTGTCAGTCAGTGCTCTAATGGATCTCTCAGGGTCTTCTGTGACTATTAGTACGTCATCCGCGTATGCCGCTAGCTTGAAAGTTTCTCCCCCTATTGGTATCCCTACAATATCCGTATTAGTTCTGATCATCGTGAGGAGCGGTTCTATGGCTAGTAGGAATAGGGCTGGTGACAGAGGGCATCCTTGTCTAGTTCCCCTTCCCAAGTTGAGTATGTTTGATGTTCCCCCGTTGACCACCACCCTTGCTTTGGGGTCCTCGTATAGGGCCATCACCATCTTCCTATACTTTGGACCTAGCCCGAATTTCCGCATACACTAATCTAAGAAGGGCCATGAGACTCTATCGAAGGCTTTCTCAGCGTCTAGGGCTATCATGACTGCTGCGTTGTCGCTTCGGGAGGAGTGGTTAATTATGTGGCATAGAAGTCTCGTGTTGTCGTGTGACATGCGGTTTTTAAGGTAGCCTACTTGTGAGTTGTGTATGAGTTTCGGAAGGTATGCGTTGAGTCTGTTGGCCAGTATTTTTGCGTAGATCTTGCAGTCCACATTTATGAGAGAGATCGGTCTAAAGTTCTTCGCCTCTGTTGTGTCTTTCCCTTCCTTGGGTATCACTATTATGTTCGCCTCAGCCATTGAGGGTGTCATGTGTCCGCTCTGGGTGCATGCAGTGAATACCTCCTTCATTGTGGGTTTGAGTATGTTTAGGTACTGCTTGTAGAAGCCGGCTGTGAAGCCATCTGGCCCCGGTGCCTTGTTGTCTTTGAGGCTTCGCGTGGCTTTCTCTATTTCATCCTCCGTTATGGTCATTTCCAGGATGTCTCGTTCTTGGTTCGACAGTGTGGGTGTGGTTATGTTCTCTAGTAACTCTTTTCCCCCGTCCTCATGTAGTGTCTCATCTTTGGTGTACAGTTCCTCATAGAAGTCTCTGAAGACTTCTAAGATGTCTTTGTTCGAGGTCTGGGCTATACCATGTTTGTCTTTAAAGTGAAGTAACTCTTAAGATGCTTTTTATCAAGCCACGCAAGGCGACTTTGCATGACCTGATGAAGCCCGACTAACAGCACGCAGCGCAAATTGCCGCATTGCGTTACTCTGGAGGTGGTCCATGGGTGGTGCATTAGTGTTCACATGCACAACGCATGGCTTTTGACGCATTCCCTCATTTAGCATAAGTGAAGAGCTCTCAATGCGTCAAAAATGTTACGCCTCCCCAGGTGTGGTGTATGTAACAAGGAGAAATATATATATTTCTCCTGGCTTTTTCCTCTTTCTATGTGTGCTGCAGCACCACAAAGGATTGAAACTACCCCTTCCTGCGCAAAAACAATCCTGCTTACAATGCAGGCATCCTTACACCATGTGCAAGGGGGCCTGCGTTGGTGCTAGGCAGCACATTGTGCACCAGCGCTGGGGAAAGTCCGGAAAGCACCATATTACGTTTAATACGGTGCATTCCTGCCCTTTCCCTGTCACGCAACGCATGCTGCACTGTGCGACATACCGGTGAATAGGCCCCTCAGCATCTTGCAGATGGTGGCCTGTGTCCCGAGTTAGCTGTGGAGGGGCTGAGCCCATGTGAGTCCAAGGAGCATAAACACCAGTGTATGTTTGAAGGGCCCTGAGATTTAGTGCCTGGCCCACTTGAAACATCTGTTTGTCCGTGTTTACAGTGGTTGCCGCGGAGTCGGGCGATGAATGAGAGCCAGTCCCAAAGCAGGAGAAACATTGGAAAGAAACGCACAGGCGAGTGAGGTATGTAAATAGATGAGAACTGTGAGGACAAACGTCTGTATGTGTCATCCCTGACATTCCAACATGGTCCCTGAACTTCCTCCGGTTTTTGTCTTTATCAGTAGTTTGTGGAGCCAGAGATCTAAAGGGGTGCTTCAGACCTGGGGCTTCCTAGGCACACCTCTGGGGTGCCTTCGATAGGGGAGCCCATTTGGCCTCAAGGGGGGGTAGCCTCCCCTTCACATCCTTTGCACAGACCACAGCTGGTTGCAGCATTGAAGCCTTTGTGGTGCAACAGCTGAACCCAGGTGTGATGCCTACTCTTTTTAAATAAGTTCAGCAGCCTTTGGCAGAAGGGGCGTCTTTGTATTTTTGCGCAAATATTTGCGAACACTATAAGCTCTGATTTTGCAATAATGATCGCAAGCATTGGACCGTTGCCCCAGGACAGTCCGCCATTACTGGTAGTTCACCTGTCGCTAGGGTTACCCTTCGCGGTTTGCAAGATCTGCATTTTGGTGACAGTGTTGTTTGTAAGGTAAAGGATGGAGGCGGCCCTCTGTGAAAAACTAACCAAGACTCACCCCTAGTTCCTCTTCCTCTCATGATATCTGAGGGGCATACACAAAGCGCCTAGAGGCTGTGCATGACAGTTGCATGTAGGCTCTGACCACCAGCATGCACTAGTGGAAGAGGCAAGGGGTCCACCTCCCAGAAGACCCTCTGAGGAGTGAACATTACCACCGCCTGGTCGGTGGAATATAAGAATAGAATGACTCTAATTCCCTGCTGGCTGCTGCCCAAGCTCCAGGCCTTGGAGATGTCAGCTGATGCTCACCTTCAGCTTTTTGAACAATGTCACACAGACGTATGTGGACTCTGCTGCTGGGGCCCCTAAAACTGGGAGCTCAGGGCTGTCCATCTGCTGTCGGCTGAAAACAAACCGGGTTGAACCTCGGCTAGCTTGCCCTGCTGCTACTGCTGACCTTGCCCTGCTGCTACTGCTGCTGCTGCTGATCTTGCCCTGCTGCTACTGCTGACCTTGCCCTGCAGCTGACCTTACCCTGCTTCTACTGCTGCTGCTGCTGACCTTGCCCTGCTGCTGCTGCTGACCTTGCCCTGCTGCTGCTGATGACTTTGCCCTGCTGCTAATGCTGACCTTGCCCTGCTGCTACTGCTGACCTTGCCCAGCTGCTGCTGCTGACCTTGCCCCTCTGCTGCTGCTGATCTTGCCCTGCTGCTGCTGCTGGCCTTGCCCTGCTGTTTCTGCTGGCCTTGCCCTGCTGTTTCTGCTGGCCTTGCCCTGCTGTTTCTGCTGGCCTTGCCATGCTGCTTCTGACCTTGCCCCTCTGCTGCTGACCTTGCCCTGCTGCTACTGCTGCCCTTGCCCTGCTGCTGCTGCCCTTGCCCTGCTGCTACTGCTGCCCTTGCCCTGCTGCTGCTGCCCTTGCCCTGCTGCTGCTGCCCTTGCCCTGCTGCTGCTGACCTTGCCCTGCTGCTACTGCTGCCCTTGCCCTGCTGCTGCTGCCCTTGCCCTGCTGCTGCTGCCCTTGCCCTGCTGCTGCCGACCTTGCCCTGCTGCTGCTGACCCTGCCCTGCTGCCCCTGCCCTGCTAATGCTGACCTTGCCTTCATGCTGACCTAGCCCTGCTGCTGCTGCTGCTGATGAGCTTACCCTGCTGCTACTAACCTAACCCAGTTGCTGTTGACCTTAGTCTGCTGTTGCTGGTCCTGCCCTGCTGCTGTTGAACTTGCCCTCATGCTGCCCTTGCCCTGCTGCTGACCTTGCCCTGCTGCTGCTGACCTTGCCCTGCTGCTGGCCTTGCCCTGCTGACATTGCCCTGTTGATGCTGCTGCTGACCTTGCCCTGCTGCTGCTGGCCTTGCCCTGCTGCTGCTGACCTTACCCTACTGCTGACCTTGTTCTGCTGCTTCTGACCTTGCACTCCTGTTGACCTTGCCCTGCTGCTGCTGACCCAACCCTGCTGCTGCTAAACTTGCCCTGCTGCTACTGACCTAACGCTGCTGCTGCTGACCTAACCCTGCTGCTGCTGACTTTGCCCTGCTGCTGACACTGCCCTCATGCTGACCTTGCCCAGTTGCTGCTGACCTTGCCCTGCTGCTACTGACCTTGCCCTGCTGACCTCGCCCTGTTGCTGCTGACCTTGCCCTGCTGACCATGCCCTGCTGCTGACCTTGCCCTGCTGAACTTGCCCTGCTGACCATGCCCTGCTGCTGACCTTACCCTGCTACTTCTGACCTTGCCCTGTTGCTGACCTTCATCTGCTGTTGCTGACCACGCCCGGCTGCTGACCTTGCCCTGCTGACGCTGAGTTTGCCCTCATGCTGACCTTACCCTGTTGCTGCTGACCTTTCCCTGCTGCTGACCTTGTTCTGCTGTTGCTGCCCCTGCCCTGCTGCTGCTGACCATGCCCTGTTTCTGTTGACCTCGCCCTGCTACTGCTGACCTTGCCCTATTGCTGACGTAGCCCTGCTGCTGCTGACCTTGCCCTATTGCTGACGTAGCCCTGCTGCTGCTGACCTTGCCCTGCTGCTGCTGGACTTGCCCTGCTGCTGCTGCTGACCTTGCCCTGCTGCTGCTCGACTTGCCCTGCTGCTGCTGCTGACCTTGCCCTGCTGCTTCTACCTTGCCCTGCTGCTGACAACCTTGTCCTGCTGCTGACGACTTTGCCCTGCTGCTGACAACCTTGCCCTGCTGCTGACGACCTTGCCCTGGGCTGCTGAACTTGCCTGCATGGAAGTCCGCAGCCAGCCATGAGTCCAGATAGGCAGGCACGGTGTGCCGCTTTCTATTCTTGACTGATCTGCTGCTACAAGACTAGGTAAACCAAGTGATTATCTGGCAAGCATTCCCACTGCCTCCAAAAGCTTTTATTATTTTTGTGATCCTTTGACCTGCTTTTGTGTGCAGAAGCTCATCGCCCAGTTGTCCTGCTAGCTGGCTGCATCAAGAAGTCCTAAGTGGCCATAAATACTGCTAGCCCTGTAGATCTCACTGCAGTTGGACCCTTTCCCTCCTTCGAGGTGGTTACAAATGTGTGTGGGGCCCAGGTACCGAGAGCCACATTTCCAGAGACCATCAACCCCCAACAGGAAAATATATTTCTGGTCAAATTTCTATGAATGAAGATACTAGTTTTCACTTGTGGGGCTGCTGTAACATTGCTTCTTCTCCCTCTGTAACATTGCTTAATTTTCCCTGTAATTTTGCTTAGTTTTCCCCTTCGGGGCTGCTGTGACATTGTTTACTTTTCCATGCAACATTGTTTAGTTTTCCCCTGCAAAGCTGCCGTAACATTGATTCGTTTTCCCTATAAGATTGCTTAGTTTTCCCTGTAACATTGCTTAGTTTTCCCTTGCAAGGCTGCTGTACCATTGCTTCGTTTTCCCTGTAACATTGCTTAGTTTTCCATGTAATATTTGCTTCGTTTTCCCTGTAACATTGCTTAGTTTTCCCCTGCAAAGCTGCTGTAACATTGATTCGTTTTCCCTGTAACATTGCTTAGTTTTCCATGTAACATTGATTCGTTTTCCCTGTAACATTGCTTAATTTTCCATGTAATATTTGCTTCGTTTTCCCTGTACCATTGCTTAGTTTTCCCTTGCAAGGCTGCTGTACCATTGATTCGTTTTCCCTGTAACATTGCTTAGTTTTCCATGTAATATTTGCTTCGTTTTCCCTGTAACATTGCTTAGTTTTCCCTTGCAAAGCTGCTGTAACATTGATCCATTTTCCATGTAATATTGCTTAGTTTTCCCCTGCAAAGCTGCTGTAACATTGTTTTGTTTTCCCTGTAATATTGCTTAGTTTTCCCCTGCAAAGCTGCTGTAACATTGATTCGTTTTCCCTGTAATATTGCTTAGTTTTCCCTGTAACATTGCTTAGTTTTCCCTTGCAAGGCTGCTGTACCATTGCTTCGTTTTCCCTGTAACATTGCTTAGTTTTCCATGTAACATTGATTCGTTTTCCCTGTAACATTGCTTAGTTTTCCATGTAATATTTGCTTCGTTTTCCCTGTAACATTGCTTAGTTTTCCCTGTAACATTGCTTAGTTTTCCCTTGCAAGGCTGCTGTACCATTGCTTCGTTTTCCCTGTACCATTGCTTCGTTTTCCCTGTAACATTGATTAGTTTTCCCTGTAACATTGATTCGTTTTCCCTGTAATATTGCTTAGTTTTCCCTGTAACATTGCTTAGTTTTCCATGTAATATTTGCTTCGTTTTCCCTGTAACATTGCTTAGTTTTCCCTTGCAAAGCTGCTGTAACATTGATCCATTTTCCATGTAATATTGCTTAGTTTTCCCCTGCAAAGCTGCTGTAACATTGTTTTGTTTTCCCTGTAATATTGCTTAGTTTTCCCCTGCAAAGCTGCTGTAACATTGATTCGTTTTCCCTGTAATATTGCTTAGTTTCCCTGTAACATTGCTTAGTTTTCCCTTGCAAGGCTGCTGTACCATTGCTTCGTTTTCCCTGTAACATTGCTTAGTTTTCCATGTAACATTGATTCGTTTTCCCTGTAACATTGCTTAGTTTTCCATGTAATATTTGCTTCGTTTTCCCTGTAACATTGCTTAGTTTTCCCTGTAACATTGCTTAGTTTTCCCTTGCAAGGCTGCTGTACCATTGCTTCGTTTTCCCTGTACCATTGCTTCGTTTTCCCTGTAACATTGCTTAGTTTTCCCTGTAACATTGATTCGTTTTCCCTGTAATATTGCTTAGTTTTCCCTGTAACATTGCTTAGTTTTCCATGTAATATTTGCTTCGTTTTCCCTGTAACATTGCTTAGTTTTCCCCTGCAAAGCTGCTGTAACATTGATTCGTTTTCCCTGTAACATTGCTTAGTTTTCCATGTAACATTGATTCGTTTTCCCTGTAACATTGCTTAGTTTTCCATGTAATATTTGCTTCGTTTTCCCTGTACCATTGCTTAGTTTTCCCTTGCAAGGCTGCTGTACCATTGATTCGTTTTCCCTGTAACATTGCTTAGTTTTCCATGTAATATTTGCTTCGTTTTCCCTGTAACATTGCTTAGTTTTCCCTTGCAAAGCTGCTGTAACATTGATCCATTTTCCATGTAATATTGCTTAGTTTTCCCCTGCAAAGCTGCTGTAACATTGTTTTGTTTTCCCTGTAATATTGCTTAGTTTTCCCCTGCAAAGCTGCTGTAACATTGATTCGTTTTCCCTGTAATATTGCTTAGTTTTCCCTGTAACATTGCTTAGTTTTCCCTTGCAAGGCTGCTGTACCATTGCTTCGTTTTCCCTGTAACATTGCTTAGTTTTCCATGTAACATTGATTCGTTTTCCCTGTAACATTGCTTAGTTTTCCATGTAATATTTGCTTCGTTTTCCCTGTAACATTGCTTAGTTTTCCCTGTAACATTGCTTAGTTTTCCCTTGCAAGGCTGCTGTACCATTGCTTCGTTTTCCCTGTACCATTGCTTCGTTTTCCCTGTAACATTGCTTAGTTTTCCCTGTAACATTGATTCGTTTTCCCTGTAATATTGCTTAGTTTTCCCTGTAACATTGCTTAGTTTTCCATGTAATATTTGCTTCGTTTTCCCTGTAACATTGCTTAGTTTTCCCTTGCAAAGCTGCTGTAACATTGATCCATTTTCCATGTAATATTGCTTAGTTTTCCCCTGCAAAGCTGCTGTAACATTGTTTTGTTTTCCCTGTAATGTTGCTTAGTTTTCCCCTGCAAAGCTGCTGTAACATTGATTCGTTTTCCCTGTAATATTGCTTAGTTTTCCCTGTAACATTGCTTAGTTTTCCCTTGCAAGGCTGCTGTACCATTGCTTCGTTTTCCCTGTAACATTGCTTAGTTTTCCATGTAACATTGATTCGTTTTCCCTGTAACATTGCTTAGTTTTCCATGTAATATTTGCTTCGTTTTCCCTGTAACATTGCTTAGTTTTCCCTGTAACATTGCTTAGTTTTCCCTTGCAAGGCTGCTGTACCATTGCTTCGTTTTCCCTGTACCATTGCTTCGTTTTCCCTGTAACATTGCTTAGTTTTCCCTGTAACATTGATTCGTTTTCCCTGTAATATTGCTTAGTTTTCCCTGTAACATTGATTAGTTTTCCATGTAATATTTGCTTCGTTTTCCCTGTAACATTGCTTAGTTTTCCCTTGCAAAGCTGCTGTAACATTGATCCATTTTCCATGTAATATTGCTTAGTTTTCCCCTGCAAAGCTGCTGTAACATTGTTTTGTTTTCCCTGTAATATTGCTTAGTTTTCCCCTGCAAAGCTGCTGTAACATTGATTCGTTTTCCCTGTAATATTGCTTAGTTTTCCCTGTAACATTGCTTAGTTTTCCCTTGCAAGGCTGCTGTACCATTGCTTCGTTTTCCCTGTAACATTGCTTAGTTTTCCATGTAACATTGATTCGTTTTCCCTGTAACATTGCTTAGTTTTCCATGTAATATTTGCTTCGTTTTCCCTGTAACATTGCTTAGTTTTCCCTGTAACATTGCTTAGTTTTCCCTTGCAAGGCTGCTGTACCATTGCTTCGTTTTCCCTGTACCATTGCTTCGTTTTCCCTGTAACATTGCTTAGTTTTCCCTGTAACATTGATTCGTTTTCCCTGTAATATTGCTTAGTTTTCCCTGTAACATTGCTTAGTTTTCCATGTAATATTTGCTTCGTTTTCCCTGTAACATTGCTTAGTTTTCCCTTGCAAAGCTGCTGTAACATTGATCCATTTTCCATGTAATATTGCTTAGTTTTCCCCTGCAAAGCTGCTGTAACATTGTTTTGTTTTCCCTGTAATATTGCTTAGTTTTCCCCTGCAAAGCTGCTGTAACATTGATTCGTTTTCCCTGTAATATTGCTTAGTTTTCCCTGTAACATTGCTTAGTTTTCCCTTGCAAGGCTGCTGTACCATTGCTTCGTTTTCCCTGTAACATTGCTTAGTTTTCCATGTAACATTGATTCGTTTTCCCTGTAACATTGCTTAGTTTTCCATGTAATATTTGCTTCGTTTTCCCTGTAACATTGCTTAGTTTTCCCTGTAACATTGCTTAGTTTTCCCTTGCAAGGCTGCTGTACCATTGCTTTTTTTTGTTAACTTTCCCTGGCTACACACGTTTATAATAAAGCTGTTCACGCTGTTTAAGCCCCTTTCAATGTCAAGATAACATCTCTTCCTACGGAAAAGGCAGACAGCTTATAACAGTATGCTGGAATGCTTGCTTTTTACTGCTTATTTGTGTAAAGCCTTAAAATGTTTGTGGCATTTCCTGTTCCTGCCTCAGTACCTTTCTTTGCACTTTGTAGTCATTTCGCATTGATTTTTTCTAATTAATCTATTTTGTCATTATGATCAAAATGTAAATGTTGTAATAAACATTGCCCGTTAAAAATAAAGTTAATATACAAGAGCTATACTATATTTCACTACTAAACAAGCAGCCACAAGTTTAGTTACCTTGCAGACGACAGGGTCTTGATTTGAATGGTACAGCAGGTGCATTAGCACCGGGCACAAAAATTGTCAGAACTTCTCTAAACATTATATTGCTTTATTTGACAACTAAACAGGTAGTCACAATTACAGTTAACTTTGCAGTTAAAGGGGACTCGATTTGAATGGTGCAGCAGGTGCAGTGGCCCCAGGGACCCCACTAACCCCAAATTATTGCTCTATTGTACAACCAAACAGACATTCACAAGTGCAGTTACCTTGCAGACAACGGGGTCATGATTTCAATAGTGCAGCAGATACACAGACACCATGACCAAAAGCTCTAGGCACCCCACTAAACACCTACAATTGCTATATGTTCCTACTAAACAGGCAGTTACTAGTGCAATTACCTTGTAGACAACATTGTCATGAGTTCAATAGTGCAGCAGGTGCAGTGGCACTGGGACCAAAAGCTCCAAGCACCCCACTGAACACTGATTATTGCTATATTTTACAACCAAACAGGCAGTCACAAGTGCAGTTATCTTTCAGGCCCTAGGGTCATGTTTTGAATGGTGCAGCAGGTGCAGTGGCACCGGGCCAAACATTTTCAGAATTCCTCCAAGCACCTAATATTACTTTATTTTACTGCCAAACGGGCTGTCACAATTGCAGTTACCTTGCAGTTGAAAGGAGCTTCATTTGAATGGTGCTGCAGGTGCAGTGGCACCGGGGCCAAAAGTTGTCATAACTCTACTAAACTCCAAATATTGCTATATTTTACTACTAAACAGGCAGTAACAACTTGCAGGCAATATGTCATCATGTGAAAGGTGCAGCAGGTGCAGTGGCTTAGGGCCCAGAAGTTGTCAAAATGCTTCTAAACACCCAATATTGCTATACTTTACAGCTAAACAGGCAGTCAAAAATACAGTTATCTGGCAAGCAAGCGGGTCATGATTTTAATAGTGCAGCAGGTGCAGTGGCATCTGGACCAAATGCTCCAGGCACCCCTATAAACACCCAATATTGCTATATTTTACTACTAAACAGGCATCACAAGTGCAGTTACCTTGCATATAACAGGGTCATGATATGAATGGTGCATCAGGTGCAGTGGCACCGGGCCCACCATTTGCCATGACCGCCTCGAAACACCTACTAATGCTATATTTTACTAATAAACAGGCAGGCACAATTGTAGTTATCTTGCAGTTAAAAGGGCTTGATTTGAATGGTGCAGCAAGTGCTTGGCATTTGGGCCAAAAGCTCTAGGGACCCCACTAAACACAGAATATTGCTAAACTTTACAACTAAACAGGCAATCACAAGTGCAGTTATCTCACAGGCTGTAGCGATTGTGGTGCCCGGGGGTCGAGGGATGGTACTACTATCAAGATCCCGAAGATGGTATGCGTGTGGGGACGTTTGTAGAAGAGGCAGAGTGAACTACAGTGACCAGCATTCCAAGGGGCAAGCAGGAAGAGCCATGAGACCTAAGGCATATTAGCCCCTCCCCTTCTCATGGACGGTGCTTGTCAATTTTTGTTTGTTGAGAGGATCGGAGTGGCGGAAGGTGTTCCCCGCCGGATTCCAGCGAGAAGCTAGAAGATTCCTGGATTTGAGAAGCCGTGATTACCCAGCGTTTGGAACTGTCAGCGCTTTTCTGATAAGTACTCAAAAAACGGAAAAACGGGCTCGTTTTCGTTTTCTGCCTTGTTGTTTAAAAGTCCCTAGCTAGTTAGATTAGGGCACTCTTGGGACGTTTGCTTGTTCTTGAAACTCATATTAGGCAGCGTTCTGCCTGAAGACGCGCTGCGCTAATATTCCTTGTACTGTCTCGCCAGAGAGGGTTTCTGGGAGACGTAGTCTCAGAACTGTTTATTATTTTGTTTGTTTTGTCACGGACAGTTCTTGCCACACAGAGAAAGAGACATTATTCCACGGACGTTTTCTTGTGGGTTCCCTGAAGCAATCTTGTGGCTGACACTGAGAGCGGTTTGTGCCATTTTAAACAACCGCTATTTTTCTACTTCCTTTTTGACTACCTCAGGCCACAGTTTCTGAACTCATTACAGAACGAGTCGTAGTCCTTGCAGGCTTGCTGTGGTGTCCTCTATTCACTGCCAGGGTTTTGTATGATTCCGGTGGGTCCTCTCCTGCTGTCCTAAGCATCTTGGTGACCAGACTCCTGGGGGATCCCAAGGAATCATCGCTACCCATTTTTTATTTTATCCACTTCCCCTTTCCCGGCTAGGTACGTGTGCGCACAGTGTGTTTCGCTTCCACTGTGGGTTCCGTGTCTGGTGGGGTAAGGAGAGCTTAGCATCCGAAGTCGTTTCTGCCGGACACCCTGAGCTAAGGTTAGTGGCGTGTGTGAGCCTGCGCTGCTGCCAATCCATGACACAGGCACTAGGGGCATGATTTCAATGGTGCTGGGGGTGCAGTGGCAACAGGACCAAAAGTTGTCAGAACTCCTTTAAATACCTGATAGTGCTATATTTAACTACTAAATAAGCAGTCACAAGTGTAGTTACCTTGCAGGCACTTTGGTCATGATTTGAATGGTGCAGCAGGTGCAGTGACGCTGGGCACTACAAATGTTCAGTGTTAGTTTAATCCTGAGAAAGGGGGTAGTTTTGTAATATATCTGACCCTAGGTCAGGCTCCGCTTATTTATCAGTCGTGCCCAACTCCGAGTGTTCTGCGTTCTAAACATTTAGAGTTTGCCAACCCACCACGCACATACATCAAAAATAGAGAAGAAACAAGCATTGGCATAGCCAATAGGTCTCACGGGACCTTATAAGTGTTTAGCTAGGCAACAGTTAATGTTGTTGCAGTAAGGATATTGTGCTGCATACCAAAATACTTATAAGGTCCCAAAGGCGAAACCTATTGACTATGCCAATGCTTGTTATTAAAGGTCATAAGTCAGCATGCCGAAAGAGAGCAGGCAGTGTGCAGGCTCGAACAGGTATTTCAGGCATACGGCTTAACAGTAAAGAGTGCAGCTAGCCCTGACAGTGCCCAATATTCACAATCCATACTGAAGAAACGAACCCAAAGGGCAGCCTGCACACGTGGCAAAGGCACCAGCTTAACATGCCCCTAGCATAATGAATACTGGCAAAAGCTCACACTGAACAATTTTGGTAAATGTGGGCATGTATCGCTTGTTAGTGTGGAAAGTGCAGGGGCACTGGGGCTTCGCCTTATTATGGGAAAGGGAGGGAAAATGTATAAACACCATGACAAAAATAGGATACGAGTAGAGAGCATAAGAGGGCAGATAGGAGGCAATCATTTGGGAGGGAGAAAACCGGGTTGCTGAGTGCGTTTCAAAGTGGGGCAGAGCGAAGCCTAAAAATGAGAGTTGGGTATAGATAAGGGGTTGTACCCAGATAAAGTCACTGGGACCTGGGCTATCAAAGTAATAAGAAGAAGGGGTCCCAGTAATCAAAGAACAGTTTACTAAATAATAACAAATAAATCAACCAAGAAACAAATCTGTCCACATTGTTTTAATCACAATGTGAATGTATATATCAAATATATAATTTTATCTCAGAACATAAACATGGTTTCGCAGTGCCCCAAGTATAGTGGAGAAACAAGGAGGGGGGAGTGATCCTGTGAGGAGGACGTGAAGGGAAGGAAGAAAAAATTCTCAAGTGACAGTATAATCAATAGATATACATCATTTGTCCTGGCTACACATTGTGTGTAGGGATGGGGACCATACGGTTCGATTAGTTATTTCCACACAACAACATACTCCACAAGGTTCACAAAATGAAAATAATGGGGCGTGGAGTTGGTAATGCGAATAGTTGTCGACGTTTCGACCCTCTAATATGCAGGTAGAGTTGCTATCCTTGCTGTGGGGTCTTCATCAGGACAGGGGTGGGGACACACCTATTTAATATAAATGTATAAATTAATGGAGGGAAACGAATCCCTATGTTATTCCAAAGGAAATGCACATCGATACTAACATGAAAGAAGACAAAGTCATTACTATACCATAAAATTAGTGTGAGTCTAAATGGTACGCCACAAAGTTGGTGTGCGTTGGGATAATTAGGCAAAATTAATCATAAGCGCATCTCAAATGAAGAACAATACAATAGCGCTAAGTGAACAGATTATTTCTGAAGGTGTTAAGAAAGAATAGAAGAGCAGCCAGTCCGGGTTGGAAGGCGGCAACCGGACATTTCGGTACCCACTGAATGTGGGATAAGGTAGGCTCAAAGAATGGGCAAGACCGAGCGCTTATTCGGTATTCACAAATAAATTAAACTTACCACTAGTATCATCAGTATTGACGACATATCCGGACCGCGCCAGTAGACTGTACCACGGTCCTTTGAATACCACTTCGTGGTAAGTTTAATTGACCCGTTGACCACACCCTTCCCCTGCTTATAGAATGAAAGCTGGACGGGCTAAGAAACGAGCAGCCATGCCGCTGCTGTGACCCGTTGTCCCTGCCCTTCCCCAGGTATATAGAATAAACAAGACCACTGAGGACTCGTCAGCCGAGTGGGACCTGGCCGACGTAAAGTCCTCGCTGGTGCACGAGTCCGAGGCGAACTAGAACAGCTTGTCCGACTCAGAGGTAAGGGGGCACGGGGCGCAGGTCCTGGAACTGCATGATCTCTCTTCAAGGGGAGGGGTTAGGTTCAGGGGGTACCGGGTTTTGCAGCGTGTGCGCCTGCTGCAACGGTATATTGCACGTGGATTCTCAGCTTGATAGTGTGTGTGTGCGCGTGGGGTGTGCTAGTTGCAGATAGGCACTGCGTGCAGCGGGGTAGCCACAGCGCGACCCTGCTGCAGGCTGTTAGGAATGGTTGCGATATGCAGGGAGTGTCAAGGCATTAGGCAGGCATGCGTTAGCTGTGATGAGACTGCATTGATAGCTGCAAGGAATGTGTAAGCACGCCATACGCGTGGACAACATGTGCGAGCGCATGCTTCGCTTGTCCATGCGCATGCACCTTTTGTCCACCTGTACGCGTGCACATGGAATCCGTCTTGTTTCCAAAAGGCCTTCAAATGGCGAGAGCAGTGCATGCGCGCTGCTACCGCCAGGCGAGACCTAAAAAGGTGTGAGAGGACAGAAAGTACCTCACATAAGCATCACCCAAGGAGCTACTGGTTGGTACTCACCAGATGGCTTACGTTGTCATCATTAGTAACTTTCATGACCATAACAGAAAAGGGAAAGTGAGAAATGTATGCCTAAAGTTATTATAACTGAATGTGAGCCACAACTCATTTTAGCTTGGAAAAGTGTTTTCTTTTTTGCACGTTACGGGGTCCAGATGGCTGATGGATGATACAATCATCAACACCCTATTTTTCTTCACCTTTTCTCACACAATCTCAAGATTTGGGCATACGTTTCTCACTTTCTCTTTTGATCATGAAAGTTACCGATGATGACAACGTAAGCCAACTGGTACGTACCAACCAGTAGCTCCTTGGGTGATGCTTACGTGAGGTACTTTCTGTCCTCTCACACATTTTTCCTTCTCTATTTTTGATGTGAGTATGTGCGTGGTGGGTTGACAAACTCTAAATGTTTAGAACGCAGAATACTCGGAGTTGGGCACGACTGATAAATAAGCGAAGCCTGACCGAGGGTCAGATATATTTCTAAACCCCCCCATTCTCAGAATTAAAATAACATTCAAAGTTTGTAGTGTTCTAGGTAATCAGGTCATTTATGTATGGATCAGTGAGTGGGTGGTGAAGTTTTTATCACCCCCGTTTTTTTATCACACTTAAAGCCCTGGCTGACCCACTACTGAGAAGGACACATCCCACCTGTCCTATGTCCAGTTCCCATCCAGGTGAGTGGCAGTGTCCTGGGGCTCCAGGGAGTGGAGAGAGGTTCAAGGGGACTACACAAGGGAGGGATGGAAGGAGGGGCCTGCTTTTTATATACCTAAGCAGGGCCTGCTGGCAGTGGTTAATTTGTAAAATAAATAATAAATGGCGGGGCTCTTGTCAGGAGGCAGCTTGCACCAGCCCCTTGCTCCTATTAGCACTGCCTAAAACAGAACCAACTGCTAACCATGAAAGTGGGGGAAGGATGTGGTGTAAAGGCCAGAGCTGCAGACTTCTTTGCTGGGGAACCAGGTTCAAGTCTCAGCGTTGGCTCAACATCCTGTGATTCCGGGCAAAACATTTAATTTCCCTTTAAAGGAATGTGTCCTTAATTAGTGCTCATGAACAGGGCTGGTGATGAAGATTAAGTGCCAGTACATGGAAACCACCGGCTCAAATTAAGCAGAGGCCAGTGCGCTCCCTTTGTTCCTACCATTGGATGAATCGCCTACTCTGAGATCAACAATTTTCGCACCCACCCAAGCCCCAGATACAGTGCCCTTAAGGAAGTTCCTTTAAGTTTTGTGTGAAATGAGGTGAAAAAATCCCAAGTAATATCTAAGATGGACAAATATATGACATCATACACGGATCGAAAGCTGGTTCCATCACGGCCCCGCCCGCTCAATAAAACGTGCCGTGCGAAATCAGCGCCGCACAGGCGCGGCGAGCGAGCCATGACGGAACCGCTCCGTCACCAGCACAACCCACCCGAGGTTTGCGATGGAGCGGTCCCGTCACGAGCATGGAACAGGTTAACAAACCAAAAAATGCTTTTCCTATGGAAACTAAGTTCTAACTATAACTACCGACTGGCAACCGCCAGTAGGTGATATATATACGCTTGCCTTCTCTTTTGTCTTATGCATATCCTGCTCAAAGGACTGACATCCTCCCTGTCATACTGTATTATGGCATGATATGTGGAGGACTTTGACTTTAAAAATGTGAAATGATGGCAAACTGTTTGTTTACTTTGTAGCATGAAAAGTAAAGTAGAGCTACGGCCAACTGATAAACCAAACACGACGCAGTTAAGTTTGTGACGGGGAGTATTGGGTTGGGTACCTGAGTGTACTTACTACTGGTATTCGAGCTTTGGAAGAAAGGTGGGTCTCTACTCTCTAAGCACCTTTCAATCGCCGACTCAGCGCGGACCAGTAGTCTACTCAGAGCTTAACTCAAAAACTGGAGTGAGCTGTATCAGGACACAGTGTTGCAGAGTGCATTGCAATGAAGATGTGAATGTTTATCCTTGTTGTGAGTTGTACACACACCGCCCTTTCATGGGCACTCAGTACATATTCATATGCACAATAAACATATAGTAAAAAGTACACAAATCACTAAAAGAGTAAAGTATGGATACAATGCCAATGCAGTGATAAAACCATCCAGAAATGACTGATTGCAAACACTATCAGACTCCTGAAAACCAGAACAACATAATGTAGTTACCATACTATGGTGGTTTGGTGGGCACAATGTTTGCAACTATGTCATCTTTGCCGTCACTACCTCAATGAAAAGTCTGCACTGAAAAAGGGAGGACAGCAAATGTGTAGTCAAAATACTGTTAATTTGTTAAGGGCTCACAAATTCTACCATTCACGGCCCTGGTGAGCCCAAGCATCAAACAAGCATTGGGAAATGCCTTAAGTTTCGCCTATGTGATTAATACTAAGCTGTTTTTGTTGTACGTTGTAGCTTGCTGAGTAGTTGTACAATATACGTTACAGAAAGTCTGTTGAAGTGTTATTACTTGTTTATGTACAAAATGGCAATATATTGGGCTGTTACTAGTGGTATAGTTTGGGTAAATAATAGCAACATTTTGAAAAATTAAATGAAAGTGGGAAATAATAGAACTAATTGATGTAATAGCAATATTATGTGTTTAGAGGAGCTCAGAAAACTTATGGGCCTGGTGCCAGTGCACCTGCTGCACCATTCGAATCATGACCCTAGGGTCCCTGGAGCTTTTGGCCCCAGTGCCACTGCATGAAATAAAGGGGAGCAAAAGAGGGATAGTAGACAGTTCCACTTGTATTTTGCTGTTTCTGTCATTGCAACCATATATATGATACGTCAAGTAACATCATACCTATAAGAAGTCAGGAATATTGGCTTTGTTAATGGTTGTTAGTTGCATAAGAAAAATAAGTAGCAACTATGGCTTGTATATAATATTAAAGAAGCTTCCACGTAAAGTCCTGGTGACACCTCGACAATGTTGCTGCTCCTGAGAAATGAAAATCCAGAGAGAAAATGACTCTCTTTAAAGGATTTCCCTCTCCCTACAACGCTCACCTGGCATGACATCATGCCGTAACTTCTCCACTAGTGCAGTCCAGAAAGATTAGGACCGCCTGTGCCAGGGCACAAAACAGAGCCCGATAGAGACCCGTTTCGAGGCCCCCTTTAAAAAAAATGCCTGTGCTCGGCACCGGTGAGACCCGGCCCACTTAAAGCACTGGGGTCAGCACTGCACGTGCTCTCCTATACCGGGGGCAGGATGGTGAGGCCAGAAGGTTAATTGGTTGGCCCCCTTGGCACCCACTATTGCCTCCCAACGGTATCCTGCTTGCTCGTGGTGTAGAGAACTAGTCAGCAGGGACGCCATCTCTCCCTGTGCTGGGGCTCAGCTGCCACCGCGAGGACTGGGAAGAGGCCTGACAGGTGAGTAACAAGAGAGAAGGCTATGGTTAGATGTAGAGATGAGGACAGAGGTAAGCAAGAGTGCATGAGGACAAAGAGAGGGGAAACACTGATGACAGCAGCACAGAAAACAAGCATTTGCAATGCAATAGGTCTCGCATTTGTTAGAGTTAGAGCTTTTGGCATTGTAAATGATAATGTATTTTACCTATGTGTTTTGTTTTGTAGTGTAGTGGATGTAAGTGGTGTGCAGTGGAATTATGTGTGTTGTATTGGAATTGTTAGTCATTTACTTGTGTGGTGTGGAACTGAGTTGTGTGGAGTATTTGTGTAGTACAATTATGTGGCACGATGAATAGAAAGTGGTGAGAGCTGTAGAGAATAGCTAGAAAGGAAGAATGCAAGGGATAGGTAGTTTGTGAAGGTAGTGGCTATTGACATTGAGATAGGGGTGGAAAAGGAGTGTGTGAGGAAGAGAGAAAGAAGGGGAAAGCAGGCAACAGATGCCTAAAGAGGTATTTTTCTGTATGTAAAAGACACCCTAAGAAGAGAAGAGCATGTATTTTGAGGTAGTGAATTTTTGAAAAGGCATGTTTTATGTTTTTAGTCTGCATATTTGTCCTGAAGAGCAAGGTCGATTATGTTCTGTTTATGTGCATTGTTTCCTTTAAGAAGGCGATGTGCAAACAGGAGCAGAGCTCTTCAGAGAGAACCAGAGTGTGTACACAGCCATGTTTTCAGTGTTTCCATCCTGTTCAATGTAATGATGCTTTTTTCTAGTAAGTATAGGACTACAACTCCCATAATGCAAAGGTTGAATGAGTGGATGAGCTTCCATTGTGGGCTCGAGACAACATGTGATATGCAGCCAACCAGGTAGGGAACTGTGAGTCGCGCTTTTCTACAGGCTGTTACACCTCTTTGATTTATGTATCAAAATGTAAGGAGATACGTGAAGCGCCTCTTACAATGAAATTCACCCAGTCTGCACCAGTGGGACTGTGCTGATGGCTGTCCACCCTGGATGAGGGTGTTGTGAAGAGCTGAAAGACGATTCATGTTTGAATTCCCCTAAATCTGTCCTAAATAGCAAAGTTGAATGCTTCCTGTTTATGTACAGCGTTCCTTTAAAGAATCTGATGTGCAAACAGGAGCTGAGCTCTTCTGAGAATGGTTATGGCGGAGAGCTAGTGCGTGTCCGAAAAAGGGAGAGAATGAAAGAAGAGTTGTGAAAAAAGGGAGACAGAGTGTTAAAGTCATCCGAGGAAAAATGAGTGGAAAACGCATGAGAGAAAGAAAAGACAGCAGGAAGTGGAAGAGTGAAGGAGAGAGAAAGAGTGCCAGAGAAAGGGAGAAACGGCAGAGTACAAACGCTGGGAGTGAAGGATACAGAAAGAAGTAAGTGTGAGATAAGTAGGGATACTGTGAAAAGAGTGCAGAAAAGCTGACGAGTTTAAGAAATGTACTCAAGAGTAATTTAGTGAAAGTTGTATGTTTGTGGAGTAAAGCTGTGAGTATCATGTTTAAAGATAGCGTCTTACAAATAATAACTTTGACATGAACTGTAGGTGCTGTAGGTTGGCTGAACTGTTAAATGCTTTATTTAAGTTCTGGCCTAGAAATAATGTTACCTGTTTTGCTAAGCTGGTATCGTTGTGGCCAACTCACTGTACTTTTCCTTTAAGAAAATAAAGTCACCCGCTGCTGTTGTCTTTTTAACACAAAAATGCCGAGCCAAATGAAAAACAAATGTTCGCCCAGACTCGTTCACAAGCATGTTCAAACACATCTCTCTCGTTGGGGAAAAAACATACCTGCCAGAAATACGGTGATGAAAAAAAGCTATCAGGACCTGGCCACCCATCTGTCGTCACTGCTCCTGTCCATCAGGGTGGTCTGTAGGTAAATTAACTTTAAGTGACTGGTGGCTTGTCCCATGTCTGCAGTGCTGATGCAGTTAAAAGCAGTGGGAGGGAGTGCTGATGAGGTGTCTGTGTACTCACTATGCCTCGCTCAGGGAGTGCTGGCTGTGCTGCCTCTGGGGAAGGCTGCTCCATTTTCCCCCTGCAGCTGATCCATAACTTGAAGCTCCCCATTAATGCCCGGCGTCAATACTGCGCATGTTTCAGTCCTAATCATATCAGAAAAGTGCTCCACGGTGCGTGGCCGCCATTAATGTCTTCCATTAAAGTGAAAGTCAGAATACTTGTGTTTTAAAAAAAAATACTTAGTTAATGTAAATACGGCGAGCCGCTATAAAATAAGGCACGCGGTTGCCATTAAAGTAACAAGTGTGAAAAGTATTGCATTTTGATTATTGGTAGGGGACAGACCCGCTTGAAAAGCAGTAAAGCAGTGAAAGTTTTCAGAGTATTTGGAATATAACACATGGAAGACTGGGGGTTTCAATGGCAAACGAGGCAAGGGTTAAAAGGATTATGGCCTCAGTTCGTCGGGCGGGGGTGGGGGTAGCGATATAATTATGGTACCGGGTGGATTAGGTGGGGTGCACTGAACATCTCTGGGGAATCACAACTCGGAACTCTGTTGGTACAACTAGCAGTGTGCCCATCTGCTGAGAGCGGAGCAGCGTCATAACCCGAGCTTGCAGCACCACCAAAGCCCATAAAGCCGTTGTGCCCTGGCCACCCCTCTGCAAGCAGCCCAGCCCCCAGTCACATTTCTGCAAATGACCCTCCTTTCACCCTCTGATAACAGCAATATTTATTTGTTGGTCGTGAAGCGTCTTCCCTAAACAAGGCACACGGGGGCGGCCGGTGCAGCTGTGTCAGTCACTAAGAAGGCCCTGTGCACGCGGGTCTTTCCTTTTGGCATTTTTGTGCGTCTAGATGCCCTGCGTGTTGGCTGTCACCCCAGCGCGGTGCACTGCATATATACGCACACCATCTAACACCTGGTGATGCTGTGTCCTGCTCTGGGGCGACGCCAAAGCCCCCGCAGTTACTTTTTAGTGTTAAAGTAGAGGCCGCACACAAATGAGCAGGGGCTGCGGCTCCCATGCACAGAACCTTAGCACAACTAAATGTTGTGTTTTTGTGCACAGGTTCCTTGGTGTGGGTAACAGCTTGTTTTGCCCTTCTTGGCGGCACGGGAAAGAAAACAAACCTCGCGAGCGATAGAGCGCATTTATACACAAATAACCCCGACAAGTTACCGCTGGCATGCACCTTCTGCATGATGTGTCTCTTCTGCAGCCCCCAAGCGGTCCTCTGGTGTGAGATGCGGTCCTGGAGCTGTGTGCAAGCTTCCACTGACGCTTCGCAGCCTACACAGAGCGCTTTATGCCCTTGACTTCAGTTCATCCTTTGGCCACGATATTAAACAAGTCTGTGTAGAGGGTCGCATCACCACCCCTAGCATCGCTGAGCTGAGAACTGCACATTCGGGCGGGGAGGAGAACTGGGTGGGGCAAGGGCTGGCCGCGCATGCGCGGAAAATGTTACATTTCACGTGCGCTGTGGCTCACGCGTGCGAATGGTGTATGCAGCGCCTGTCCGCTTCCAGGGCTCCCATGGTGAAGAGGAAGCCCCTGGCGCGAGGAAAACACAGTTGTGCTGGTGTGAAAGGAGCACTTCTGTTTGCGGTGATGGGCCGTGGAGCCGACGGCGGAGGGGGGAGGGAAAGGGAAAGTGAAAGTAAGCAGGAGGCTTGCAGGAGAGACAGGAGATGGATGTGCTCGCATGTGTTTCAGGCATGCTGTCTGCGCACGACCTGATCCGATTCCTGAGGCTGCGCGTGCCCATCTCCTGTCTCCTATGAAGCAGAGCCGACTACCATAGGTCTTGCTGCGACATCGCTTCGCGATGTGTTGCAGGTGCGAGACCTAAAAATAAATGAAGGACAAAAAAAGTAAAGGACAGGGAGTGGAGAGAGAGAGAGAGAACAGATAGAGGAGGAGGAAGAGGAAAAATAGGAGAGAAACTGCAAATCGAGGAGAGAGAAGATGGCCTCTGTAAAGAGGACACAATAAGGAGGCACAGAAGTGCGATAGAGAGGAGAAAGTGTAGGAGTGAGGAGAGGGAATAGAGCAGAAAGTAGAAGAGAAAAAACATAGGAGAGAGGCTACAACGAGGAAAGAAGCAGGTGTATTATGATAGGATTGGCTGGAGGGCAACATAGGGATGTGGTACATAGATGAGAGGGAGGGAAAAGAAGGAGGGTACAGAGCCAGGGAGCGGAAGCAAATTAGAGCACATATACTCAGTTGAAAGAGGGAGAAAAGGACATGAAGGAAGAGGACTGAATAAAATGTGGTGGGGTGAGGATAAAGCAAGCCAATAAGATAGCAATGAAAGCACAAGAGAGGCATACAGGCACTGGAGGTTGGAATAGGTACGGGGTGCAGAGCACACAGAGGGGCAGGTGTGGGGGCATTAAAGGGGCAGCAGAGGGGCCTTCTGGCGCCTTGTGAGGTTTCGCTTAACCCTAGGACACTGCAGTCTTTGCTGACATACAGCCAAGAGTGAGATTGCTGGTGGCTGAGACTTGCACAAGCATGCCACCCATCGTCTCTGTGTTTACCTTGGTGCAGTGCCCTGAGCCCCGGCGGGGGGTCCAGGACTCACGATGCCACAGGACTCTAACTGCACCTTACTGACAGGGTCTAAATAGGCCTAAAGCTCCCATCAGAGGGGAGCTGACTTGGCTGCTTGGGAAAAGGCTATTTGCATATGGCTGGTCTCTGTCAGAAGTGGCAATGTGGGTGAAAAACGATGGAATGGAATGTGACCCCAAAAGACTGACAATGGCTGAAACTTTTGCCCTGCCTCTCCTCCCAGCTATGCCTGTGTAGTAGCAAAGAGGGAAGGGCTGGCCTCTCCTCCTAGTTAGCGAGCACAGAGGAGGGACAGCTTGGGCAGCGTGGGCGCTCAGCTTCCTGGAAGCTGAGCACCTGCCTGGCTGAGGCCCGCTGCTGTGATTGCTGCCCTGGGGACCTGCTCTTTTCTCAAGCCTGGAGTGCTGCTGGCGTTGCCCAGCCCTGTCTTGGAGGAGATGGTCAGTCCTTGGCTCTCAGCGGGAGAGGCAATTGCATGCATGGGCATCCTCCACCCGGAAAGAGGGGACATCTTAGGCCTCTGGGTCAGCTGCTATCTCTCAGGGTTTTGTCTGTGCGACTTGTGGCCCCAATAAGACAGCAGCTAGCATGTGACCACGTGTGTTATTTGCTTGAGTGTGCCCCTTTTTATTTTATTTTATTTTATTTTACTTAATGCATTTTTATATAGCGCAGACTTTACCCAAAGGTGACAGAGGGCTTCACAATATAACCAGGGAGCATATTAGCAAGAAGAGGCGCTAATCATCGCTAACCATGGTTTGCAGCATTTTTTTTTTATCGCTGTCTATCGCTGGATTTCATCGCTGAGATAGGGCTTTATTAGCAATGCTTATCTCTTGCGATAAAAAATCTGGTGATAGCTGCGAAAACCAGAAATAGCGTGAGAATACCAGCGCTAAATTAACTTGGCTAATGAAATGCTTGCTAATAGGCAAGTGTGTACTTAGCCGAACAATCCATCCCCCATTGACAAGATGGGTAAGTCAATTTTTTATCAGGAGTTAAAATCAAGTGATAATCTCGGTTAGTGAGACTTTTTTTATCGCTTCGCGGGCATTGATAATAGGGGGACGTTGTGTTTGCGACTGTTTCCCTTTACTTTTAGTGAGAGACGCCTACTTTGCATGTCATTAGCGATAAATATCGCTGACATGCAAAGCAGCAAAAAAACGGGCGCTATTGCCAGTAAACTGTCGCTAACAGCTGTAAGCGACAGCTTGCTAATAGGGTGATAAAAAATATTGCCGCTTTAGTGGCAAAAAGTGCAGCTAAAGCGGCGATACAGCCCTTGATAATATGCGCCCAAGTACGTAACATGAGGAGTATTTTACATATTTACACGTTACAGATACGAGAAACAAAAACGAGAAAGAAGAAAAAGTTAAATAAAACAATAGATGGCAGTCACACAAAAAATAAAAACACATTCGGATGAAGTTCATACAGGCATAGATTACATATTTATAGTATTGAAAGAACTTCCTTGAGGGCAATGAAAAGGGATGTATTAGTTCTGGAAGTGTCTTTGGAAGAGAAGAGATTTGAGGTCAGTTTTGAAGGTCTAGGTAGAGGTGGTGGTACAGAGCTGTGGAGGAAGCAAGTTCCAGATTCTGACCGCATTAGCTGAGAAGGATTGCGCCATCGATCTTTCCCTTTTAAAGCTCAAGCAGTACATTTTCCATATTACGAGAAGGTCTAGAGCCTCCAGAAATATCACGTGTATTCGCCAGGTATGGAGGGGAGGAAGTGTGCAAGGTTTTGTGGGTGATACAGGCAGTCTTGTAGATTGATCTTGCCTCGATGGGAAGACATCGAAGAGAATACAAAATGGGTGTGATATGGTCACCTCTTTTGTCCCCAAAGACAAAACGAACCGCTGAATGGAGAACAGATTTAAGAGGGGAAAGGTGGGATTAGGGGAGGCCAGCAAGAAGAGAATTGCAATAGTCAAATCTAGAGAGAACCAGAGATTGGACAAAGGTTTTTAGGTCTTGCTCCGGAAAGAAACGTTGAATCCCGCAGAGAAGGCGCAGTTGGTACTGTGCATTCTTTGCAGTGGAATTGATGGGGGAGAGTAGATTGCACCTTTTGTCAAGTATGACACCAAGGGATTTTGCGCTGTCAACAACTATAGGTTTAAATTCAGCAGATCCATCGAAGATTGAATAGGAGGAGGAGAGAGTGAGGTAGAGAGGAGGAGGAATTCAGTTTTGGAAGGATTCAGAATGAGTTGATGAGCTATCATCCAGTTTTGAATGGAGTTGAGAGTAGAGTTGATGATTGAGCTATTGTGTGTGGAATACAACTTAAGGTTGATTTGAGTGTCATCCGCATAGAGATGGTAAAGGATCCCAGATTTACTTAGGAGATTTCCCAATGGTTCCAAATAAAGATTGAACAAAATGGGTGCAAGGATAAATCCTTGAGGGACGCCTTGATCTACCACCAATGAAAACGAAAGACTGTTCAGTATTTTAATCATTTGGGATCTGTCTGAGATGAAGGAAGCAAACCATTTAACCACTGTGCCTTCCAAGCCCATACACTGTTAAAGAGTGTTAAGGAGAGTTTTGTGATTAAGACTGTCAAAGGCTGCAGAAAGGTCTAGTAGAATCAGAAGACAAGACTCCCCCACATCGAGTATACACAGCACATCGTCCATCACTGCACCAGGGCTATTTCGGTGCTGCAATTTTGAATGACACCAGACTGGAAATTGTCAAGGAGATTATTATCCTTAATATGTAGGGAAAGCTGTTTTGCTGCACATCTTTCTGTGATTTTCGCAAGAAAAGGGAGGTTAGTGATGGGGTGGAAGTTGTTGAGGTTGTTCGCATCAGCGGAAGTTTTTTAGGAAGTGGCGTAACCTGTCCTGTTTTAAGAGCAAAAGGAAGGGAGCCTTGGCTGAGGACGAGATTAACCAGACTGGTCCAATAGGAAAGAGTATGGGTGTAGAAATAAATGTCAATGACACCAGGGATGGGGTCAAATAAAGGGTTATAGGGTTTTGTTTCGAGAATGCATTTGAGGAGGGCATCTTCAGAGATGACGTCAAAGTTCTGCCAAATGACTAGGGGGTAGGATGAATGACCTTATCCACTAGTGATTTAACTTTTTCATCATAGATTATAGCAAATTCTGCTGCTTTCTTTGGAGAATCGTCAGGCTTGGTTGTTGAGGGAGAGCAGTTTGGATTTTTGATGAGGTCAAATCGTTTTTTGGGTCTGTTTTTGGCTGAGTTGAGGAGGGTTCTGAAGTGTGATGGTTTTTCATGAAAGATGTGTTTGTGGTATTTTGATCTTTCTGAACATAGAATAAAAAGATTAGTGGTGGATGGAGATTGTCTCTGGTTTCTCCAGGATTTTCAGTTTCTTCCTTTCTTCATAAAGGGATTTTTTGAACCATGTTGCTGAAGGAATAGGCCTTTTCCTTTAGCTTTGAAGTGGAGCGACATTATCAATTTCGACTGCCAGGACTGAGAGGCATTGGGATGTTAGATCGTTGACATCCAAGTAAGGGTCTAACCTTGGAAGTGATAGCATAGCAGAATCACAAAGAGTGTCAAGGTCAATGTTTTTAGTGTTACAGATCAGGTAGTAGTCCTTTTAGGTTGGCCAAGAGTTATAGAGTGTGATAGGTGAAGAGAGAAGGAGATGAGAAAGTGGTCAGAGCAGTCTACTCTAATAGGGATAGAAATAATAAGCATATCTGCTTTATCTATAACAAGGTCCAGGATTGAGCCCTTAGAGTGTGGTGTTTCCGTGCGGTGTTGGATAAGATTATGTGCTGAGAGAAAAGTGGCAAGCCTATTTGCAACAGAGTCTTCCAAAGAGCAACAGTGAAGATTAAAGTCTCCCAGGAAAATCTGTCTGTCATTTTGAGAGTATTGGTCGCTGATGAAGTCAGTGAGTTCCTCCAAAAAAAAAGAGCAGTTACCAGGCCGGTAATAAATGGCATGAAAGCTGAAGGGTGGGCAATGTTGCACTCGAAGCGCCAGAAACAGGCATTTGAATGTACGGAAGGAGCTGTTAGGAAAAGCCTTAAGTTGAAGGGAGTTTCTGAAGATGATTGCAACACCTCCCCCAACTTTGTCTGATCTGTCATTTCTAAAGATAGAATAGTCGGTGGGTTACAGAAGATCAAACATAGTATTGAACCAGGTCTCAGTGAGGAAGAGAATGTTAAGATTGTGAAGAATAATGGTGTCAGAAATTTCCAGTTTGTGTTTAATTGCAGATCTGCAATTGTAGAGCAAACTGTGCAACTCTGACAAGACTGTTTTGGTGATGGGGGTGTTTGGGCTGTTAGGGGTGATAGGGATAAAGTTCTTGTAAGCGAGTGCCAGGGTAGAATGAGGCTGATGATTAGTTCTGACGTAAGAGATGGTTGGAATAGTACACAGAGTAGACGGGGTGGCGTTAGAAGTCTTGTAACTAGCCAGTATGTTAGCAATGCTACAGAAGACAGATTGTGATTGGCTTTATTGGGGCGCGGGAGCAAGGTACTCCTTGGGAGTTTGGGGAAGTGAGTATTTGCCAAAGGGAATTGGGTTTTTAGAAAGGTGGACATCTTAGTGCATAAGAGTGAGAGGGTAGCTTCAAGTTGGGAGACAGAGGAGATGAGAAATCCAAATTTGTTTTCAAGAGCACAGAATTTTAGGTGACTCGATGGATACAGGAGGGAGTGCAATTGGTGAGGGAGAGCTGGGGGTGTGGGGGTATTGGGGTGCAAGACTAAAAGGTGGAGATAGATAGTGGTTGAGAGAGGTTCCATTGTGCCATGTGCCCTCCTACCCAAGCTCAGAACCCATCTCCAGCCCTGCTGCAGGCACCAACTGTCCCCTCTGAGCTCCTCTGTGTGGCCCTGAGCTGCCAGGGACCTGGGTTTATGGCCTCCAGGCTCCCTGAAACTATCAGCGCCCCCAGACACTGCCAAGGGCTTGTGAGATTCGGCACAACGCTTGACGAACACTCTGATCTTCGGAAAGAACAAACGAGGCACGCAGGGCCTGATCCATAGAAATGCAGTGCCTGACCCATAGATATGCAGTGTCTATTCCATAAACACAAAGAACCTGGTCGGCAACATGCGGTGCCTATCTCGCTGCCATGCAGTGCCTATCCCATACATATGCAGTGCCTATCTTTCTGGCATTCAGTACCTATCTTATTGACAGGCAGTGCCGAATCCACCAGCAAGCAGTACCTATCCCTCTGACTTGCAGCGCCTAGGCCACAGACATGTAGTGCCTATCCCTCTAACCTGCAGCGCCTAGGCCCCAGACATGTAGTGCCTGGTCTGCAGACATGCAGTGCCTATATCGCTGACATGCAAGGCCTATCTTGGTGAAATGCAGTGCCTTGAGTGAGCTTGCAGTAATAACTGCCTCCTAGAACAATAGGCAAGGATTGCCCATTTGCCTGCGAGTTCCCTAAGCACTATGAAACGTGACATATCGCTGCAAGAAAACAGTGATGCGTCACTTTTCATTGCGCCACCCTTGCGATACCAATGATGCGTCTCTTTTACAGTATGATCCATCATGTCGCAAGAAGTTACAGATACGTCAGTATTTCGGACGTATCTGCAGGCGCAGTAATGACGCATTGCTGGAGTGTGTCACTAAAGGGATGCAACTTCAGCAATGGGTCATTACACATGGGCAAGTCCCATGTTAAATGTGCCTGAGTCAGTCTTACGCCTGGTGTGAGGCCGGAGTGAGATATTAATGCATTTGAGTCCTAGAAGTGGTGAAGTGAAATCTTATAGATTTCACTGCATCACTTTTACAACCCTTTCTTGGGTCAGAACGCCCCCCTTGCATACATTATACCTGGCGCGGGTATAATGTGGCACAGGGGTTTACAAAGTGACACATCTACCTAGATGAGTCACTTTGTAAATATGGAGCAACATGGTGCATTTTTTACACCGCTGGTGCATCACAAAAAGTGACGCACCGGCGGCACAAAAGTGATCCAAGGGACCATAACTAAGCCCCCAGTACTTGCCTGACGCATTCTAAGAATAGACTCTGATTGCTGAGTGCTGATGAGGGCTCTTGGGTTGTCAGAGAGAGACAGCATCCGGGTACGGGTTCATCCTTCTGCTTCCAGGAGGGTTGATGGAGAGAGGCTCTGTGTTGCTGTGGCAATGAGATTGTACCCAGACACATGGTTGTGATCCCTTATATTAGATGCACCGGAGGCATCATTGCATAGCGTAATGATTCCACGTACGATGCTGCACTCGGTATATCTACCTGAACTTGGCGCTATGTTGTCTCACGCGCCAAATGGTAGCCGAATGAGGGCTTATGAGCCTTTGCCTAACATAAGTTACATTAGTCACATCTATATAGCGCCTTCTGTTATCTGTGTGACATTGTAGCACTCTTTGCTCAGGGTACCCTACTTGTATGTTTCTGGGGTTCCCAGCAGTGCCTAATTTGTAAAAAAAAAAAAACACACGAGTGCCAGGGCCCTGTCACTGCAGCTTGCACCACGCATTGCCCCTGCCAGTGACAGTACAAACTCAGCTACTACCCTCACACTCCTACAAGTGTGACAGTTCATCTATCACATGCCCCCACAGCTACAGGCATGACACGGGCAGCAGGGATTAGTCACTGTTAAAGCACTGGCGGCTGGTAATTTTAGCAGGGAGGGGGGTGGGCGGGCCGCAAAGGCGTAGATCTACACTCACCCACACTCCTGCATTCACTAATGCACACACACGCCCATTCACAACACATTCACACATTTATACATACATGAACGCACGCATCAAACATTCACAAACATAACTTACCTGATCAGCAGCTCTGGGAGAGGAAAGCCTCAGAGGGCCCAGGAGGGATGGGACTTCTGCCTTATCCCATTTGTTGATCTTAGCTCAGCCAATGAGAGATGGCAGCAGTCGCTCACTCTCCGCAGAGTGGGGTGGGTTTAGTGACACTAGCTGACGAGGTGTCACTGATTGACACTCTGCTCTGGACACTTAAGGGCATGAAACTGAAGCGCCCAGCTCTGCGGCAATCAGGGTCGCTCCAACTCGTCGCGAGGGGGAGAGCCTCGAGGCACTGTAATGTCGTAATCCCCCAATGAAAGCACTGGAGCCTCAGTGATGATCGTTGCCGTTTTATTAAGGTTAATCCCTAAAGAGCACCGAGCACGTCTTTCTCTTGCCGGCTCTCGCGCTTCTGCCTCGCTCTGCGCGCGCAGCCCAACATGGCCGCCAGCACGTCACGTAACCTATGTGACGTGCAACACTAGAACGCTCGCTACATATCTCCCCTTTTTCCCAATGCAAACAATTAAACTTACAGTTCCCCACTCATGTCATAGTCTCTGAATCTTGCTGGCTTGACCACCGCTCTGCCCCTCTGGTCAGTCTTACCGGGGTTGTGGCGGTCACTCCTTCGCTTCTGTCTCCACTCCCTAGCGCAGCTGCGCTAGCTTCTCCATCGCTCCGGTCCTCTTCGACCAACTGCTCCTGGTTGGCTTCACCAGTCCTTGCTTTTTGTTGTTCTCCTCTTGTATCAGTTTCTTCCTCCCAATGTTCTTGTGGGTAATTTCCTCCTTCTTTATCTCCTCCTTCTGTTCCATCGTTGTTCCAGCATAGAACCTTATTGCATCTGGCCATGCGGTCCTGCGACCACACGTTTCCGTCGCTCAGCAAGGCCGCTCTGCCCATTACTTCCTTCACCTGCATGGGCTTGCTGTATTTGCTCTCTCCTTTCCTTTGTAGCGTGGCCAGTTTTACTCGCACCCATTCTCCTTTTTCTAATCCCGTGTGCTTCACGTTTCTTCGTGTGTCATAGTGTCTGGTGTACACAGTTTGGGCTTTCTCCAAGTTGGCTCGCACCACTGCTGGTGACCACTCGCTCTTGATTATTTTCTCCTTCCATACCCTATTGTCTTGGGTGAATGGTTCGCGACCTCTCAGTATCTGGAATGGGCTGTAACCAGTCCCTGTGGGGGTGATCCGGTACGCCCACACCATGGGCCATATCTCCTTTTCCCAGTCTTTGTTGTCCGAGATGGCAGCTTGAACCAACCCCATCACCACTCTGTTAAAACGTTCCACCAACCCGTTCCCAGCCGGGTGGTAGATGGAAGTGTGTTTCGCTATGATGCCATTCCTTTGCATGAATTGGGACCATTTTTCTGATCTGAATTGGGGGCCATTGTCGCTGAGGATGCATTTTGGGATGCCTTCCCTTACAAACGTGTCGGCTAGGAACTTTACAATAGTCTCTGTGTCCATCGCTTCATCTATCCTCAACTCCGGCCACTTGGAATATCGATCCACTATGACACAGATGTATTTCTGGACTCCATATGCGTCTAGGATCGGGCCTAGGATGTCTACGGACAGTTCCTCCCATGGATTCCTCGGGGGGTCGAATTTACCCAGTGCCGGACGCAGTGGTTTGAGTGTCTTGTCTGCGCCTTGACACCGTGGGCACTCCCTGACATGCCTCTCGGCCCTTATATCCATTCCCGGCCACCAGTAGTTTTGCTTGGCCCTCAATTTAAGCTTGCCGATCCCCAGGTGTCCCTCATGCAGTATGTCCAGTAGTTTGGGGATGATGTTGGTTGGGGATATGACTTTCTCTCCCCTAAACACAAATACGCCTTGGTCGTCTATGGACAGTTCTTCTCTGACCTCGAAATATGGGTTGAGTTCCCCTCGGGTCTGCTTCTTGTCAGGCCATCCTTTAGTGACGTGTGATTTCACTTCTTCTAGCACCAGGTCTTCCTCGTACGCCTGTTTCCAATCCTGGTGACTAATGGCCGTTTCTTGGTCTTCTGTGAGTGCTACCCATTCTTCTGTCCCGGATTTGTCTTCCTCACTAGGCTCCATGGCTTCTGCCCTGCTTAAATAGTCTGCCACTCTGTTCTTGCTCCCTGGAATGTACTCCACATCGTACCTAAACTCCAGCAGTTTCAGCGACATTTTGGAGATCCTTGGCGTTGCGTCGGCATGTCCGCTCGACGTAAGCACTTTCAGCAGGGGCTTATGGTCCGTCCTCAATCGGAACCTTGTGCCCCATAGGAACTGTCTGAACCTAGTCGTGGCCCACACTACTGCCAGCATCTCCTTTTCGATCACACTGTACTTCTTTTCTGTGTCACTCAGTGTGCGGGATGCGAAGCTTAGTGTTTCCAATCTTCCTTGGCCTCGGTCTTGCATGAGAACTGCTCCAAGCCCCTTATCACTGGCGTCGGTGGTCAGCACTGTTCTTCCGTGGGGGTCGTACCCTTGCAGCGCTATTGCTCCTGCCACTTCCTTCTTGATGATATCGAACTCTTCTTGTGCTTCCTTCGACCAGTGAAATTCTGTGTTTTCTCTCGTGAGTAACCTCATGTGGTGGGTCTTGGAGGTGAAGTGCTGTACAAATTTTCCATAGTACTCTGCCATTCCAATGAATGATCTTACTTCTTCCTTGTTGGACGGCGGGGTGCCTCACAGATCGCCTTCACGTTTTCTGCCTTCGGGGTTACTCCTCGCAACCCTATTTCATGTCCTAGGTAGGTCACCGACTCCATTCCAATCCGGCACTTGGACCATTCTGCTGTGAGGCCCTTCCTCTCCAGGATCCTTAGTACATCTCCGAGTTTCTTGTCGTGGTCGGGTCTGTCTCGCCCCATCACCAGTATGTCGTCCTGGAAGTATTGGACGCCAGGTGTGTCCTTAAACAATTGGTGCATCAGTTTTTGGAACACGGCTGCCGCCGAGGCCAGCCCAAACGGCATGCGGCGGAACTGATAACACCCAAATGGGGTGATGAATGAGGTGAGTTTGCGGCTCTCTGGGTGTAGGGCGATCTGGTGGTAGGCGGAAGTCAAGTCTATGGTGGAGTACCATTTGATCCCCCTGGTGCTGGCCAACATCTCCTCTATTCTGGATAAGGGGAATCTCTCTACCACTATGTTCTTGTTCAATTCGCGCAGGTCGACGCACAGCCGGACCTTGCCGCTGGGTTTCTTAACCACCACCAGTGGCGCCAGCCACTCGGCACACGTGATGGGCTCGATGATTCCTTTCTTCTCTAATTCCTGCAGCTCAATCTTCACTTCTTCCCTTACTGCCAACGGAATGTTTCTCACTTTGTGGGCCACCGGCACCGCACCCTCTTTAAGAATGATTTTGTGTGCAAATTTCTCCAATTTTCCCACCGTGCCTCCGAAGACCTTTGGAAACTCGCTTATCCATTTATTGAGGTCTGGCCATGCGTCCAGTTCTGTCAGTAGGATTTGCTCCTTACCTCCCGGATCCAACTTGATGCCTAAGTCGCCTTGGTCGAGCCATCCTAGGACTGAGGGGCCTTTCTCTGACACGTAGAGTTTGCAATAGGCTGATCGTCCTCTGAATTCGAAGTTTAACGGTCTGAATCCTGCCATTGGTATGCGGTCCCCGTTGTATGTGACTGGGCGGATGTCCAGTTTCTCAAGCTCGGGGCCCAGCTGTGGGGCAAACTTCTCCTCCCACACCGCTCTCTGGACGATGGTGTAGGGCGAGCCGGTGTCTGCCACCACTTGGATCATAACTCCTCCTATCGACATCTCCAGGACCGGCTTCATTGTCCTTTTGCCGTCGACCCCCTGAACTTGGCCTTCCACACTCAATATCTCGTCATAGATGCAGAGTACCGTTACCACCTCCTCCTCGGCACTGTCTTCTTGTTCTTCACCTTCTTGACCGACGTACTTCACGGTTCCCTTGGAGGCCTTTTTCCGACATACTTTCTCGTAATGGCCGATTATTCCGCAAAACATACATTTGGCGCGAAATGCTGGGCACTTTCTGTCGTGCGCCTCGTGCGACCAGCTCCCGCATCTATAACATGACCTTCTGTTGTTTCCCGCTTGTTTTCCTGGGGGGCCTGAGTTGCCTTGCCATTTGCCTGGACCCTTCTCTGACGATTTCCTGTTCTGGTGGTCTCTGCGGTGCTCCTCATTGTCCACCTTGTTCACCATGACACTGGGCGCTGTTTCTTTTTGAGTCGCCACTGCACATCGGCGCGCTAGTTCGGCCCTTTTGACGATGACTAGCACTTCTTTGAGCGTAGTGTCACCGCTAGCCCATAATTTGTCCTGCACGGTCGTGCACGTGGTGTGCATCACCACCTGGTCTTTTATGAACTCATCTTCCCAGTTGGCATACCTGCACGAGGATGCCAGCTTCCTCAGTGCCGCCACATATTCCTCTACATATTCCTCTACCGGGGTTACTCAGGAGTCCTTCCGGTTTTCCGCTTGTCGTGATTGGGTCCTGCAAAGAAGGAGAGAAGGGTGGAGTCCGAGATGCTTGAGAGGCCGGAGGATCGGTCGGAGATGTCCGGGACCTTGAGTGACATGGCGGCCTAGGCGGGGTAGGGGGCGTGTCCCGTTCACACTAGTCCTATAGGTTTTACCTGTACACTAGGCTGTCCCTGGCAGATGAGAGCTGTGTCTAGTCCTATAGTTGTTACCTGTACATATGAGGCTGTACCTTGCAGGTGAGAACTGTGCCTAGTCATATAGGTGTTACCTGTACATATTTTGCTGTACCTTGCAGGTGATAGCTATGTCTAGTCCTAATGGTGTTACCTGTACACGTGAGGCTGTACCTTGCAGGTGAGAGCTTTGCCTAGTCATATAGGTTTCTACCTGTACATATGTGGGTGTACCTGGCAGGTGAGAGCTGTGTCTAGTCCTACTGGTTTTACCTGTGCACATGAGGCTGTCTAGTCCTATAGGTGTTACCTGTACATATGAGGCTGTACCTGTAAGGTGAGAACTGTGCCTAGTCATATATGTGTTACCTGTACATATGAGGCTGTACTTTAGGTGAGAGCTGTGTCTGTTCCTATGGTTTTACCTGCACATATGAGGCTGTAGCTTGCAGGTGAGAACTGTGCCTAGTCATTTAGGTGTTACCTGTACATATGAGGCTGTACTTTAGGTGAGAGCTGTGTCTGTTCCTATGGTTTTACCTGCACATATGAGGCTGTAGCTTGCAGGTGAGAGCTGTGCCTAGTCTTTTAGGTGTTACCTGTACATATGAGGCTGTACTTTAGGTGAGAGCTTTGTCTGTTCCTATGGCTTTACCTGTACATATGAGGTTGTACCTGGCAGGTGGGAACTGTGCCTAGTCAAGTAGTTGTTACCTGTACATATGAGGCTGTACCTGGTAGGTGAGAGCTGTGTCTAGTCCTATAGATATTACCTGTACATATGAGGCTGTACCTTGCAGATGAGGACTGTGCCTAGTTATATAGTTGTCACCTGTACATACGAGGCTGTACTTTAAGTGAGAGCTGTGTCTGTTCCTATGGCTTTACCTGTACATGTGAGGTTGTACCTGGCAGGTGAGAACTGTGCCTAGTCAAGTAGTTGTTACCTGTACATATGAGGCTGTAACTGGTAGGTGAGAGCTGTGTCTGGTCCTAAAGGTTTTACCTGTACACATGAGGCTGTACTTGTAAAGTGAGAGCTGTGTCTAGTCCTATAGCATTACCTGTGCATATGAGGCTGTATCTGTTAGGTGAGAGCTGTATCTAGTCCTACATGTGTTACATGTACATATGAGGAACAAAAGGGGTGGTGATGGACGGAGCATCTGAACCAATCAAACACTCCAGTTCAGACATGGCTATATGCAAATCAGTTTGACCCTGTGCCTCATGGGAACAGTCCAGCCCGAACTTTGCATATAGCCATGTCTGAATTGGGGTGGCAGAGTGGGCTAAAGAACGGTGATGGATTAAACCCAGATCTTTTGACTGGGTGTGAGTGTTTGATTGATTCAGATGCTCCGTCCATCACCACCCCCTTTTGTACCGCTTTTGGCCGCCATAAGTGTGGCAGGGTAATGGTCAGACGTGAGTCCCTTGCTCACTTTGCCACTGGATTCAAGCAAGCCGGGCTGAAGACGGCTGGAATGCCAGAAACCGGTCCTTGGAAGCTTGTTTCCCGTCCAGGGAAGACATGGCTTGGCAGTTCGGCCTGGACTGTTCCCATGAGGCACAGGGTCAGACTGATTTGCATATAGCCATGTCTGAACTGGGGTGGCAGAGTGGGCTAAAGAACGGTGATGGATTAAGCCCAGATCTTTTGACTGGGTGTGAGTGTTTGATTGATTCAGATGCTTCGTCCATCACCACCCCATTTTGTACCACATGTACATATGAGGCTGTCCCTGGCAGGTGAGAGCTATGTTTAGTCCTACAGGGGTTACCTGTACATATGAGGCTGTAGCTGGCAGGTGAGAGCTGTTATGTTATGTTGTAGTGCTTATATAGCGCACAATCACCCCAAGGGGTATCACAGCGCTGTACACATACCGCTCTGGAACCCCTCCTGGCCTTTCCATGTGAAGTGCCCACTCCTGGGCCCCCCAAGGTGAGGCCAGGCATCCTGGCGCTGTTGGGGCCGTTGTGGAGATTAAGCAAGCTATTGCCCAGAGTTGCACCGTGGGACCCATGATTAGAATAGGCACCAAGGCGAGAATTGTCAGGTCTGGGGAAATTTAGCCCAAGACCCGCCTGAGGTGGGAATTGAACCCTGGTCCGTGCCAGACCTCTGCATCAGGCTCTGCCGCTCTAACCATTGAGCCACACTTCTCCACTGTGTCTAGTCCTATAGGTGTTACCTGTACATATGAGACTGTATCTTGCAGGTGAGAACTGTGCCTAGTCATGTAGGGGTTACCTGTACATATGAGGCTGTACCTGGCAGGTGAGAGCTGTGTCTAGTCCTATAGGTGTTATCTGTACATATGAGGCTGTACCTTGCAGGTGAGAACTGTGCCTAGTCATGTAGGGGTTACCTGTACATATGAGGCTGTACCTGGCAGGTGAGAGCTGTGTCTAGTCCTATAGGTGTGATCTGTACATATGAGGCTGTACCTTGCAGGTGAGAGCTGTGTCTAGTCCTATAGGTGTTACCTGTACACGCGAAGCTATACCTTGCAGGTGAGAGATGTGCCTAGTCATGTATGTGTTACCTGTACACATGAGGCTGTACCTTTCAGGCGAGGGCTGTTTCTAGTCCTATAGGTGTACATTTACATTTACATTTAGTCATATAGGTATTACCTGTACATACGAGGCTGTACATTGCAGGTGAGAGTTGTCCCTAGTCATATAGGTGTGACCTGTACATATGAGGCTGTACCTTGCAGGTGAGAACTGTGCCTAGTCATGTAGGTGTTACCTGTACAAATGAGGCTGTACCTTGCAGGTGAGAGCTGTGTCTAGTCCTATAGGTGTTACCTGTACACATGAAGCTGTACCTTGCAAGTGAGAGCTGTGCCTAGTCATATAGGTGTTACCTGTCCATATGAGGCTGTACCTTGCAGGTGAGAGCTGTGTCTAGTCCTATAGGTGTTATCTGTACACACGAAGCTATACCTTGCAGGTGAGAGATGTGCCTAGTCATATAGGTGTTACCTGTACACATGAGGCTGTACCTTTCAGGAGAGTGCTGTTTCTAGTCCTATAGGTGTTAACTGTACACATGAGGCTATACCTTGCAGGTGAGAGCTGTGTCTAGTCCTATATGTGTTACCTGTACACATGAGGCTGTACCTGGCAAGTGAGAGCTGTGTCTAGTCCTATAGGTGTTACCTGTACACATGAGGATGCACCTGGAAGGTGATAACTGCGCCTAGTCATATAGGTGTTACCTGTACACATGAGGCTATACCTTACAGGTGAGAGCTGTGTCTAGGCCTATAGGTGTTACCTGTACACATGAGGCTGTACCTGGCAGGTGAGAGCTGTGTCTAGTCCTATAGGTGTTACCTGTACACATGAGGATGTACCTGGAAGGTGAGAACTGTGCCTAGTCATATAGGTGTGACCTGTACATATGAGGCTGTACCTTGCAGGTGAGAGCTGCGTCTAGTCCTATAGGTGTTACCTGTACATATGAGGCTGAACCTGGTAGATGAGAGCTGTGTCTAGTCCCACAGGTTTTACCTATGCACATGAGGCTGTACCTGGCAGGTGAGAGCTGTACCTAGTCCTATAGGTTTTACCTGTACATATGAGGCTGTACCTTGCAGGTGAGAGCTGTGCCTAGTCATATAGGTGTTACCAGTACACATGAGGCTGTACCTTTCAGGCGAGGGCTGTTTCTAGTCCTATAGGTGTTAACTGTACACATGAGGCTATACCTTGCAGGTGAGAGCTGTGCCTAGTCATATAGGTGTTACCTGTACATATCAGGCTGTATCTTGCAGGTGAGAACTGTGCCTAGTCATGTAGGTGTTACCTGTACACATGAAGCAGTACCTTGCAGGTGAGAGCTGTGTCTAGTCCTATGGGGGTTACCTGTACACATGAAGCTATACCTTGCAGGTGAGAGCTGTGCCTAGTCATATAGGTGTTACATGTACACATGAGGCTGTACCTTGCAGGTGAGAGCTGTCTCCAGTCCTGTAGGGGTTACCTGTACACACGAAGCTATACCTTGCAGGTGAGAGATGTGCCTAGTCATATAGGTGTTACCTGTACACATGAGGCTGTAACTTTCAGGCGAGGGCTGTTTCTAGTCCTATAGGTGTTAACTGTAGACATAAGGCTATACCTTGCAGGTGAGAGCTGTGCCTAGTCATAACGGTGTTACCTGTACACATGAGGCTGTACCTTGCAGGTGAGAGCTGTGTCTAGTCCTATAGGTGTTACCTGTACACATGAGGCTGTACCTTGCAGGTGAGAGCTGTGTCTAGTCCTATAGGTGTTACCTGTACACATGAGGCTGTACCTTGCAGGTGAGAGCTGTGTCTAGTCCTATAGGTGTTACCTGTACACATGAGGCTGTACCTTTCAGGCGAGGGCTGTTTCTAGTCCTATAGGTGTTAACTGTACACATGAGGCTATACCTTGCAGGTGAGAGATGTGCCTAGTCATATAGGTGTTACCTGTACACATGAGGCTGTACCTTTCAGGCGAGGGCTGTTTCTAGTCCTATAGGTTTTAACTGTACACATGAGGCTGTACCTTGCAGGTGAGAGCTGTGCCTAGTCATATAGGTGTTACCTGTAAACATGAGGCTGTACCTTGCAGGTGAGAGCTGTGTCTAGTCCTAATGGTGTTAACTGTGCACATGAGGCTGTACCTTGCAGGTGAGAGCTTTGCCTAGTCATATAGGTGTTACCTGTAAACATGAGGCTGTACCTTGCAGGTGAGAGCTGTGTCTAGTCCTATAGGTTTTTCCTTTGCACCTGAGGCTGTACCCGGTGTTAGATAATGCCAGACTTTACCAAAGTGCTTTTATTTTCCATCTCATGGTGGCTTCGTTCTGGGTTCTGCCTTGCCTGTGTTATGGATTTCCAGGCTCCCAGATTCCGGGGCGGTTCTGTGGTGTAGAGACAAGGGCCCTGGAATCAAAGAGGTGCCAGTCCTAGGCCAGGGTGCCAAGGACTCTGCAGCTCCTAGAAGTGAGAGGTTCATAGTGGGCGCGCGGCCCTCGGGTATAGCGAAGCCTCATTGTACCCGTATCCCCGACCTCTCCGGGGATCACAGCTTTCTTTGCTGCGTTCACTTAGGGTTGAGGCGTGATGGGAATACCTGCTTGTAATGGTTAATACAGTGCGGATTCCCTCTTTTGCACAAGAACTTATTTTTATATTTTACATCCAGTGCATGAACCATCCCCACCCGGCTTTCTCTCTCTCCTTGACTTTATGCTTGTTCTTGGCAATGTTCATCGCTTCGCTGCCTTCTGGCCAAGCTCGCGAAATAAAAATACCATGTACATACATTCAAATAAAGTTTTAATATAGTGCTGCATGCCTCCCTCTGGTTCCTTCAAAGCGCTAGGAAGTTAATCACTGACCCGACCTGTTGGGTAGACGAGAAACATGGTGTTAAGGGGGGCAGGGCAGTTCCTTCTTTTTCTTTACTTTTCTCGGCCCCCTGGGGTGGGGGCGCAGCTCTGGACATGACCCACACATGCACGGCGTGCTTGTTGCTGTCACAAGAGGTGGCGGGGCTCAGGCGCCGTGTGCTGCGGCCTCTCCCTCCACCCTCTTCGCCGTCAATGAAATGTCGTGGTTTATTTTAGCTCCCATGTTCCCTATCTACAGGAAACAGAAAAAAAATGATGAAAGCCTGGCCCCCGGCCAGCGCCCCCGACAAGCACAGTCGCGGAGCGCTGGGAGTAAACAGAAGTGAAGCCAGGCGGTCTGTGGGGCCGGAGCGTGGTGGGGTTTGGAGGTCTGTGGGGTCGTGGGTGTGATCCTCTGCAGAGTCCCCGAGGGCTGCCAGGGAGTGCTGCGGGGAGGGGCTCCGAGAGGCAGCGCTTGGAGGGAGAGCCGAGGACAGCGCGCTGCTTGGAGGCTGAGCGCCTGGAGCACGCAGGGGAGCCGCTGGGCGCTAGGTGAGTCTTCCGTGTATTCTTTTCCGTCTTTCTAACTTTGAATGCTCGAACGTTTCCGTGAAAGTAGCTGGGCTCGTAAGAAGCTGTTTCTCTGCGTGCAGCCCCGGTGTGTACGGAGTGCGGCTCGGCTGCTCCCAGCTCTGCAGCCTCTTGAAAAGCTGCGTTTCATCTTTTGATTAACACTCACTTGGGTGAAGATTGTCCCTTATACGCTTCTAGTCTGCTTTCTAAGCGCAGCCAAGTCATTTAGGGGCGTGGCTATAAGATTACTGCTTGCTGTTACTGACCAGGCTGCGGGATGGTTTGCCCAGGATCACACCGAGTAGTTAAGTAGGGAAGCGGCCGACAAGACCCTCACATGTCATTGTTATTGTTTCGGTTGTCATATCTGCTGGCGCTCCATGTTAAAATGCCTGCCGTTGGTGCGTTCCTTTTTTATGTCTCCCTGTTGAAGAACATTCTGCTCACCAAAAACCAGAACTATTTTTTTCTAAAGAAGGTGAGCATGGTGCTTCGAGTAACGACACCAGTGCTGCGCGTTCTGTTGCTAGCTATAATTTTTTTCCAGAATAAACATCTAAACGTTCAAGGCTCTGTGTCCGGCCGCCTGCCTCCAGATGTGTGCAGCAGGAAAACCTCTGTAAAGTGGGAGCAGGCAGGCCTGACAAAGTCCCTGCTTGAAAATACCAGAAGTGCCTTGATTTGTCTTTAACCCTTGAGGGTTGGGCACGTCGGTCTTTCCAAGGCGTGCTCGAGGCAAGAGGCAAGTTATACGGCAGCCTCTGTCCCTGGGCCTCAGGGGGCGCTGTGGTGTCCGAGGTTATAGGAAATGTATAGTTTCTTCAGAACGTTCCTGGTGTGAGCTCACCTCCTCACTCTAGTACAGTTTTTTTAACCTGAAACATTCACTTCCAAACTCGGCTTTTAGACTGGGCCAACATTGTGTGATCCTCGGCAAATCTGCTTTCTACCCGGGAACGACTTGGAAGGGACAGAACATTATCACTGCTCATAACCTACCATCACAAATTCACTGGCAGAAACTACCACCGGTTCCAAATGCTGGGAGAGCAGGTGATTTACAGAGTTTCGTTCCTAGCGTGAAATGTATTTACATCAGGGAGGAGGTGCAGTGTGTGCAGGGCACCGTGAACCTCCTGCCCAAAGGCTGCGCATGCCTTGCGCGAAGCAGGAAGTCCATTCACAAGAGCATTAATACACCCAAACGTCCAAGTCACTATCACTAAAAGTGCAAAGAGGGCACAGTACTTTTTATGTCTTCTACATGTATATGATTATTCCAATGTTAGATGTTTTCCCACCAACTCACAAGCCAAGTAAAGGAGTACCACAGGAGTACTATTTTACATACTCTAAAAAGCTCCTGTGAATGGACCCTGTAGTGTTGTGTGCGTTGGTAGGGGGAGCAGGGAGACGGGGAGATCAATCAATCAATCAATCAGGGGTTGGTAAAGGGCAGTTGCGCTCCCGTGAGGGTCTCGCGGTGCTCGCGGGGCGGCTCCATTGAGTGCTGGGGTCATCCTGAGAGCCAGGTATTGAGGTCCTTCCTGAACTGGAGCAGTGTAGGGGGCGGTCGTTCCAGGCCTTGGCTGCGAGGTGGGAGAAGGACTTTCTTCCCGTTCTGGTCTTGTAGATGCGTGGTACGGTGGCCAGAGCGAGGTCAGCGGATCGGAGGTGTCTCTTGGGTGCATGAACGGAGAGGCGGTTGTTCAGGTCTGCTGGTCCAGTGTTGTGAAGAGTGTTGAGTACGTAAGTAAGGAGTTTGAAGGTTATTCTTCTTTCATTGGGGAGCTAGTAAAGATCGCATAGGTGTTAGGTGATGGGGGATGTCTAGAATCAGTCTGGCTGCAGCGGTCTGGACGGTCTGAAGTTTGCACAATAGTTTCTTGTTGATTCCGGCGTAGATTGTCTTAAGTCACCAGTGCACTTGAATACACAACTAATGTTTAGAATGTGTACACAGCATTATTTGTATATACAATAAGGGACAGATGTATGACCGTTTTTTGCAGTCAAAAACAGGAATTCGGCACGTTTGCAACAGCAAAATTGGTTTGCCCCATGCACAAACCATATTTTGCGAGTCTCTAACCTATTAGTGACTCGTAAAATGTGGTTTGCGATTCGGTATTAGGAAGGGGCGTGCCAAGTGCTTCCCTTCCTAATAGTGAGTCTAACACCTATGTATGATTGTTTTGCGACTGCATTTGTGGTCGTAAAACAATCGCAGTTTACCACCTACCTCAAGTTGGTGGTAAACCACTCACAAATGGGAAGGGGTCCCTTTTGTGATTGGGTGCGAAAATATTTTTTAAGAGTAGACCGTGGTCCAAGGGACCACTGCCTACCCTTAAAAAACTGAAACTGCAAAGATTTAATTTTGCTTTTTTAAATGCATCCCGTTTTTCTTTGAGGAAAATTTGCTGCATAAAAAAAACTGCTTTATTGATAAAGCCGTCATAGACATGGTGGTCTGCTGACCCCAGCAGGCCACCATCCTTGTGAGTGCTAGCCATTCCCAATGGAGTCGCAAATTGCGCTTGCCTCATGAATATTGATAAGGCATGCAATTTGTGACTTTTGTGACTCCATTTGGAATCGCAAACAGTGTCTGAGACACTGTTCTGTACATTCAGTTTAGCGAGTCGCAATTCTGCAATTTACGACTCGCTAAACAGAATGGTCGTATATCTAGCCCTAAATCTTTTGGAAAAAGGCATAATCTCCACGTTATGTTATCATCATTTGTATAGCATTTTCCACAGTTAATACGACCCCAAAGCATTCTGCATAGGCACTGTTTGCCATTCCTGTAAGTTACACGTTTTCTGCTGCAGTCCTGAACCGGAGGTGTGAACATAGTCTAAAGCGACAGTATGCACAAAGAATGTGATAAAAATGCCGCATATGACAAGAATGCCGTTTGTGAACATTCATTGCTTTCCTTTTGCGTTAAAACTTGCACTTTTCTCTGGGTTTTTGCGAATATCTTTTCTGCTAAATAAAAAAAAATGACTGTTGAAAGCAGTTTTGCATGATGTTGCTTGTTTGTGCAGGCACAGCCGGAATCTGCTGACATTCGCATCCAGGACCATCCACAAACACTATTTTCTGTTGCAATAGTTTGTTATTTGAGAGAAATATTAAAATAGCTCGAATGTGGCATCAACCGATCAGGTCTTTTTGGCATTTTAAAGACACTGCGGCTAGGAGTCAGCTCAGAAAGCTGAGGATGGGCCCTCTGTGCTTGGCTGCAGCCTCATGAGTCTGGAAATATTAAATATTTTTGCAGGTGTCACATGGGGTGTGGTGTACTTCTCAAACAGGGACTAGAATAACTCCAGGGCTTGAGCCAAACATCGTTTAACAGCATATTTCTAGCTCTTAGTCATCTACGACTCCCCTATTGCACTCATGGGCTTTCATGTAGTGCCCTAATGCATTCTGGGACTTGTAGCAATCAATCAGCATTTGCAAAGCGCAGCAGTGTCACCCCTAGGGGTTTCTGGGCGCTGTGTCTCTGTTGAAGAGCCAGGTCTTGAGTCTCTTTCTGAAGTCAGCCAGCGAGGGGGCTGTTCGGAGCTGGGGGAGGTCATTCAAGGTATTGGCAGAGATGTAGGAGAGGAGCGGCCACCGCTGTGGGGGCGACAGATGCGGGGGTTTGTGCGAGGGCGAGTGGAGAGGAGCGCAGGTGGAAGTTCAGTCGGTGGTTGAGATAGGCGGGTCCTAGGCCATGGAGGGCTTGGTAGGCGTACGTGAGGGTCTTGAGCTGGCATCTCTTCTGGATGGGGAGCCACATTCATGTATTCATAGCTCATTTCAGTTTGACCACCATGCGAACGCTGTAATAGTGATAAATACGCTGTTTTTAAAATATCCTTCATCGAGTAGCTCATGTTTGTAGAAAGGAACCCGTCCTGCTTGTCAAGGATTACCTACGAACATCCTTCTCCATGCTCTAAAGTGCTTGGACACCCCGGGCCTTAAGCGCTATACAGATCTCCTGATATATTTATATAACAGTGGTTTTAAAAAACGTGGACAAGGCCCAGTGGATGACTGAGTGCTTTACACAAGGGCAGATTTGTGCAAATAAGGACTAACATTTAATATGATTTATAATTACTACAGACTCTAGCGCTTAAATATCATTGTAATACAGTTGACGGTCTAGTAGCTGGGGTGGGCGGAGCTAGGTGGGCTGAGGGGCAGAGGAGGAGACAGGACATGATGAGGGCAGTTAGAGTAGGGACAGGGTCGATGCTGGATGTGGACAATAAAGCTCCAGTGATAAGCATAAAGAGTGTCTATGATTATTTGTAGCGCGATGCTGCAACTGGCGACGAGGGTGGGATGAGGCAAACTCACCATTCACAATACCCCACAAGAGCGCCCTGTCCCAGGCTGCCTCGAGGCGAAGAGAACGCTGCCCAGGTGAAACGGAGTTGCTGCTTGAGCAAAGAAGCTGGCAGCAGGTGACCCTACCCCTCCAGCAGTCGAGAGGGACCCAAGAGGGAGCCGAAGCACCGAGCGCTGAACCGCTCGAAGAAGAGACGCTGTTCGCGCCAAAACGCGACTCGCGTGGGAAGCGTGCAAAACTGGTGAGCGCTGCACAAACAGAAGTCGGGAGCCCACTCCGACTCTGCCAAGCCCCAGAGTGAATGAAAAGTGCCTCAGTGTGGAGGACATCACCCCCACGAAGGTCTGCGGCCCCCATGAAGGTCTGCTGCCACGCGCTGCTGAGCGCGTTAAAATTGGAGCCCGAGTGAGATCCGACGTCGGAAAACCTCACGCCGGATGCGCGAGTTTCGGCACGCCGCCGCCGAAGGACCCTGCAAAGTAAGGCGGGAGCCCACCCCAACCTCACCTGACTGTAGCAGTGACCAAAGGGAGCCGAATCTGGAGGGTGCTGCCCTTGAAAACGACTGCCGGTGAGTCCTGTGTGAAGGAACTGGGTCAAGTAAAGAGAGAGAATGTAGTGCCTGCAGATAACTACGGCGGCCATTTTTGAGTCGGGCAACTTTTGGGATATCTCCCCTGTGCAAACTGTAGGTGGCCATCTTGAAGTCAGGCATAGAGAAACAAGCATTGACTAGAGCAAACAAACAAGCATTGGCAAGAAGGGATAAACAAGCATTGGTTAAAGCAAATAAACAAGCATTGGCAAGAAGAAATAAACCAGCATTGGCGAATAGAAATAAACAAGCATTGTCAAGAGTAAATAAACAAGCATTGGCAAGAAGAAATAAACAAGCATTGGCGAGCAGAAATAAACAAGCATTGCCAAGAGTAAATAAACAAGCATTGGTAAGGACAAATAAAGAAACAAGAGCAAACAAAAGGGTAAAGGGGAAACAACGACACAATGGTGACCCCCAACAACTCACCACAGCGGAAACCCTCTGTCGCAGGCGGATCACACCTGCGAGCTCCGGAACCTCTGACCGTGACCACGGGAGGGAGCATGGACCCCAAGTGGCAAGAATGGTTAGAAGACTTCGAAGACTATATTGAGAGATCCAAAGTGACTGAAGATAAAGAGAAGTTAATTGCCCTCCACAACCTAGCAGGCCGGGAAGTAAGCAAAATCATAAAAGACCTCTCGCCTGCAGATACTGGAACCTACGACAAAGTGCGCGAAGCACTAAATAAGAAGTTCCTCCACAAGTGAAACGTGGATTATGAGCGCCATGCGTTTCATCAAGCGCGTCAACCAAAAGAGGAAGCAATGAGTGCATTCATCACCCGGTTGCGACGGCTGTCGAGACATTGTGAATTCGAAAATTACTCGCCTGACCCTGCCATCAAATCGCAAATCATAGCCGGCTGCCACTCAGAGACACTCAGGAGGCGATTGCTGAGGAAACCCCACGAATTGGAGGAGATTGAAGAAATGACTCGTATCTACGACCAAGCGGAGGAACACGCCGCCACCATTGAAACAGGACACAGCGTCAGTCACGAGAAAGCACACTGTGTTCAAGAACCGCCTCACAGCAGAAGGAAGTATTCGCAGGAGAACCAATGGAGACCCAGACCGTCATCACACCAACGACGCCCGGAGTACCGGAGAAGAGAACCAGGGCGAAGGGACCGAAAGCCGGAAAGGACCAAGCGATGTTATCGGTGTGGATATGATTATCCTCATATAGACTCCTGTCCAGCTATGGGACAGCAATGCAGGAAATGTGGGCGATCAAACCACTTCGAAGCAATGTGTGGGGACTACCACAAGGAACGGCGCAGTGAAACGACGAGATCGTCCCGCTCGGACACAAAAAAACATCACATTCGAGCTGTTCAAGGAGAATCCATGCAGTCGCCAAGCTCATCCCATTCCAGCCGAGAATCACGCAGGTCACGATGGGAACGCAGATCCCCTTCTCGGGGCTCGAGATCATCATCCTCCAAAGACTCGACTTACACTGTGGAATACTTGAACATGATTGCGGATCCTGATCAGCTAAAAAAGTATCCACGTGTTGACATCAGAGGGGGGAATCACGACACCAAATTTGTAATGGACAGCGGAGCCTCGCTGAACTATATTCCAGTTACAGAACACGAGAAAATGGTCCCGAAACCACCACTGACTTTTGCACCAGTCCGCGTCTTTACGTGGATGTCCAAGATGCCACTTCCTTGTCTGGGTAAATTCCACACAACGCTTACCCATAACGGCATCACCATACAGGCGGTCATACATGTTATCAAAGGACCTGAAGCCGACTGCCTACTCAGCCTCCCCACCGCAGAACGTCTTCGTCTGGTTGAAATCCTATTCAAAGTCAACGACAATCAGGACTGTGTCAACAAGTTTCCCAAATTATTTCAAGGCCTAGGCAAGCTGAAAGGATGTCAAATCCGGCTACACATTAATGAACAGATCAAACCCGTTGCGCAGCACCCACGACGAGTTCCGTTCCATCTTCAAAGTGCCGTCGAGGACGAACTTCAGGAACTCCTTCCTGCAGACATCATTGAGCGCACGGATGGCCCGACCCCTTGGGTATCGCCGGTGGTCATCGTGCCTAAAAAAGGGACTCCCAACAAGGTGAGACTGTGCGTTGATATGCGCTTACCCAACACCGCAATTGAAAGGGAGCGACACCCTGGACCTCGCTACATCACCACGTTTGCTACTCACCTAGGACTTTTTAGGTACAAACGGATGAGCTGTGGTGTCTCCTCCGCTGCAGAGATCTTTCAGGAGGCAATCCGTCAAATCATTCAGCACATCCCCAACACCTTAAACTACAGCGACGACATCTTAGTCTAAGGATCTGATGTTCGTGAGCATGACATCGCTCTGGATCACATTTGCCATGCCCTGCTGGATGCGAATTTGACGCTGAACAAAGAAAAATGTGAGTTTCACCAGGCCACTTTGAAATTCTTTGGCCACATTTTCTCAGATGAGGGCATGAAGCCTGACCCGGACAAGATTGCGACTCTGAATAACACCAAGAGCCCGCAGGATGTCAATGACTTGAGGTCCTTCCTAGAGATGGCGAGCTACTGTGCCTGCTACATCCGTGACTATGCGACCATCAGTCACCCCCTTCGGATTCTTACCAAGCTTGGCCAACCATTCGACTGGACCCCTGAGTGTGAGCGGGCGTTCAAAGACATCAAGCGTGCTGTAGAGTCAGCTGACAGCCTCTCATACTTCAACCCCCAACGGAAGACTGAGATCAGTCGACGCCAGCCCCGTTGGCTTAGGGGCCATCTTGGCTCAATATGATAATGACTCTGACCAAAGGCGGATTGTTGCCTATGCCAGCCGCAGCCTCTCTGATCCTGAGAAGAAGTACTCGCAGCCAGAGAAGGAGAGTCTTGCCGTGGTGTGGGCATGCGAACACTTTCATGTCTTCATATATGGCAAACATTTTACCCTGATCACGGATCATCAGGCGCTAGTCACCATCTATGGCAACCCGAAATCCAAGATGCCTCAGAGAATTGAGAGATGGGGTCTCAGGCTTCAGGAGTACACTTTCACGATTGTTCACAAATCGGGGAAGGCAGAGAACCCGGCTGACTACATGTCCCACCACCCTCAGCCGTCTTCAGAATCCAAACCATCGATCGCTGAGGAGTATATCCACTTCGTGGCTGACCAGGCATTGCCACCTGCCATTCCCATGGATGTCATTCGGGAGGTTACCGCCCAAGACACCATCCTGCAAATGGTACTCCACCGGATCCAAACCAACAGATGGAGATATAACCCGCAGGAAGAGGACACCGACCCCACAATCCGGAAAGAGATACAAGCATTCCGGCACGTCTGCGATGAACTGTCGGTCACCACTGATGGAATCATTCTAAGAGATCATCGACTTGTCATTCCTAGTCAACTGCGGCAAGGAGTTGTCAATCTGGCCCATGAAGGCCACAGAGGAGTAGTATCCACCAAGCGAGCGTTAAGAGAACGTGTCTGGTTCCCTTCTCTTGACCAAATGATAGAAGATACATTGAAAGACTGTCATCTCTGTCAGTTGACCGGCAAAAGTAATCCTCCGGCACCACTACAAATGACCTCCCTACCCAGCGGAGTGTGGCAAGAAGTTGCCATAGACTTTTATGGACCGCTACAGTCTGGGAAGTATGTGGTTGCTATAATCGACGAGTACTCCAGATTTCCTATTGCACAAATAATATCGTCCACCAGTGCCTCCTGCACACTCAAGGTGCTCGACGAGGTATTCGCAACCTGGGGTGTTCCCAGAGAGGTTAAAACGGACAATGGGCCCCCATTTAATGGACACGAATTTAGTGCATTTGCAAAGCACATGGACTTCAAGCACAGAAAAGTCACACCACTCTGGCCACAAGCCAATGGCACCGTTGAAAGGTTTATGGCTACGATCAAAAGAACCTTCCAGCAAGCGACGGTTGAGAAGAGGGAGCTGCAGGCCGCTCTGAATGAAGTTCTCAGGGCTTACAGGACGACTCCTCATTCAACTACCGGGCAATGCCCTGTGACCCTCATGCTAGGGCGAACAATGAGAAATCGCATCCCGACATGGGAAGGAGCCCTGCAAGAGGTACTGCCAAGTCACATTCACCAGGAGATGGCCGTGACTGACAGACACAACAAAGACAAAATGAAGGCATACGCCGATGCCAAAAGGAGAGCGAGATCGCCATCCTTGTATGAAGGAGATCATGTCCTCGTCAAGCAGGAGCAGCAGAAAAAGACTGATTGTCGATTTCGTGATGAGCCACTGCTGGTTACTCAACAGAAGGGCACCATGCTGACTGCGGAATCTGAACACCGTCGAATTACCAGAAATGTTTCTCACTTCAAGAGGTGTCCTCAAGACATGAAGGGGCCAGTGACGAACCCTACCAGCAATCCTGCGCTTGAAGAACCTGACCATGGTCACATGGAGAATCAAGGTCAGCAGGATGGGCCCTCACCAAGCGTGTCTACTGGGACCATGTTTTTGCGACCACGTCGTGATATTCAGCCACCAAAGAGACTCATTGTAGAGATGGACTGAAGCAGTGGTTGTCTGTTTTGTTTATTAAGAAAGGGGGAGATGTAATACAGTTGACGGTCTAGTAGCTGGGGTGGGCGGAGCTAGGTGGGCTGAGGGGAAGAGGAGGAGACAGGACATGATGAGGGCAGTTAGAGTAGGGACAGGGTCGATGCTGGATGTGGACAATAAAGCTCCAGTGATAAGAATAAAGAGTGTCTATGATTATTTGTAGCGCAATGCTACAATCATGTGTCTAGCTTCTAGGCGCTAACAATACTTGTTACCAGTCTGCTTCAGTCCTCCTTTGAGCACAGATATTTACCCCTCCCCCAGAGTTGTATTTACTCGGGTTGTCGGTGAGAGCCAGTGTTTGAAGTTTTTTGCAAAAACCATGAGAAAACAAGCCTCGACAAAGCCACAAGGCTGGCGGCCAATGCCAGACCTATTAACTTTGCCAGTGTTTGTTTCTTGAAGGGGAATTTAGTGGCTCATTTCTGTGGGTGTGGTGGGTTCCATTACAATGTCCCTGCCAGCGGTAAAAACCCACCCTTGTTACGCAAGTAGGATTTTGTATCTTTGCCAGTGTTGCTGCCCAGGTGGCACAGTCATCTCTTCTCACAAGTAAACTTCTTGGGTGGGCCCAGCACTGGGTAAGCTCATTCTGCAGGCAGCACCCAGATGCCACAGGCTGTGGGCATGGTGGTACACCCCACGTGGCTCTGAATGTAAACTTCTTGGGTGGGCCCAGCACTGGGTAAGCTCATTGTAACATCCTGCAAATTACGTGTTCCCTGCATTTTTCTCTTTCTGTATTAATCTTGTGTATGTTTAAGGAGCACTATGGTGATAGACATGGTGTGATGAGTCTACTGTTGATTGCAGTCAGTTGCATCTGACACAGGCTGATGGATGGATGGGACCATTTGTACTGCATTAAACTTTTCTACATTCATTCTACTTGGAGCCTCTTCATCTTCATTCTAACTTGAATGTTACACTGAACCCATGCAACAGGAACTTGGTTTCAACATCCAACAACATCATTTTTAATGAATAATGGACTTTCCCTTCTGAAAAGGTAGAAGGTCTTCTTATTCCAACTCTTACTTGATGTAAGTACACTTTCCTTTTATCTATGGGACAATGGACTTTATTTAAGCAATTGTCACACACACCTCAGATCTATTTAAAAGTCTGGAGGTCCCGGTGTGAGCTCATATGGGAAGAGCAATCACCGCACGTCTCACTTTTTAGGTTGGGAGGTTTTCGTCTCACCTATTTAGTTTGGAGACTCCGGTGCGTGCTCTTTTGCCTCTTTTTCATCCTATCTCAATTTTTGGGAGGAAATTGCTTTCAAGTAATGTTTCAGCTGTTTCTGGTGATAACGTTTGGATATTTCTAATTGTTACTTCATCACCTATATGCTGTCTACATATCACCACTGTGGAATGGGGATTTGGTTTTTGATTTCAACAGCACTTTTGAGACATTTGCTGAGTGTTAGTCGTTCTTATTAGTTTTTATTTATTTCAACATGACTAATGTGTTGCTTGCAAGTCTTTGCTACGCTTTGGAATGCTCTTTGCCAGTTCCCTGGGTCGCTTTTGCTGAGCAGCGACCGTCTTTGTGATCGGTGGATTACAACCATTAATGAGTTTGTTTGTCTCTGAACCTGCATCTCTTAAAATTTCTACTGGACTCACCAACGACGCTGTTCTGTCTTGCGTTCCTGATGGCCTGACATGTCATCTCCTGGATAAACAAACGTTTGTCCTTCTGTAGCCACGTCATCACGCTATGTTGGTGGACATTTTGATTTTACTTGAAGGCATAAATGAGTTTCTTTACAGCGCAAGGTTTTCTTCACAGCTGGAAGCTTCGAATAAGGACTTTGCAGCATCTTTTCCCAGCAGAAATACAAGTAAACTTGTTCTCTTCTTAGTTTTGTTTTTTTAATTTGTTTTCTTTTCCTTTTTATTAAAGGAACTTGTTTTTAGTGACATTGACACCACTGAGCATTCTAGTGATCTTTCTAAGGAACGTCTTTTGTGACAATAGTACCACTGAGTAATCTACTAAACTTTGGTTGCTTAATTTCAATATGTTAATAACTTATTCCAAATAGGAAACAGTTTTTTTTTTAATGTAATTTTTTTTTTTGCTCTTGTAATTTAATTCTAGGTTACAAGGAGTATCTTCTCCTCTCTCTTTGATCTTTATCCTCGTTTTCCTCGGTGGTATTATTATGCATAATGTGGCAACTCCTCCCTTTTTCCTATGCTCCCCTGGTGATCCACCAATCAAATGGCAGAAGTGGAAGAAAGCGGTTGAGAGATATGCCAAAGTCTGCAGCACTAATCCTAGTGCTGAAAGGAGAACTGCTCTCCTCCTTCATTATCTTGGCTCTGAGGGACAAGAGGTGTTTGATCATTTGCCCAATGTTGATGATCAGAGCTTGAATGAATACAAGGTTTGCATCTTAAAACTTGACAAGCACTATTTACCCAAAGTCAGTACCATCCTTGAACAATATCACTTTGGTAGGAGGACACAAAATGATGGGAAATCTGCAGAAAATGATGTCACCGCTCTTAGGAAGTTAGCATCCTCCTGTAAATTTGGGGCTCTTCTAGATGAGAGAATAAGGGACCAATTTATGTTGGGGTGCAACGTAGAGAAGGTTAGAAGTGATTTGTGGCACAAAGATGAACCCTCTCTTGATGAGGTCATCTCTATTGCTAAACAAATGGAGCACTCTTTGAAATGTGTGGATATAATTTCTAAACGTGAAAACAAAGAAAACAGCATTCATTCTGTAAAAATGAGTACAAAGGAAAATGATTTTAAAAAATGTACTTTTGCGAAGGCACAAAAGAAAACAGTTAGAGATTTACAACTTAAGCGTTATAGGTGTGGGACTGAAAATCATTTGGCGAATGATAAAAAGTGCCCAGGTCTTAAGTCAACATGTTCAAATTGTAAAAAGGCAGGACTTTTTATTTCTGTGTGCAAGGTCAAGAAGAATAAAGGGAAAGTTCTTGCCATTGCAGATGGCAGTAACAATGATAGTGATAATGAGTCAGAATTTTACTGCGGACAAATTGTATCACAAGTCTCTGACAACCACAAGAAGGGTCCTTTGGATGACATATGTGTTGAAGGTGAGTCTACAAGGGTTCTGTTTGATTCGGGTGCAAAAATCACCATCATTTCTAAACAGTTTTTTTTTAATGAACTTGCCACGGCTGTGAAACTATTCAAAGCTGACATTAAACCCAGCGCCTAAGGTGAAGAACCCATACAATTGTTGGGTTACTTTTTAGGATTGATAGAGTAGAGAAGTAGATATGTTTCAGGTAAAATATATGTCTTCCACAAAGTTGACAGCATTCTTAGCTGGTTTCACCAGACAGATCTTGGGGTGATGTTGGACCCGAATAGTGATCTCCCTATTCTCTTAAAGGAAGATTTTCAAGTTAATGACGTGTTCGCTCAGAACAGTGAATGTGATTATACCACACTTCTCAAGAGAGACTTTCCCAATGTTTTTGAAGGATGAGTTAGGCTGCTTACATGGCTATGTTCATAAAATAAGATTCATTCCTGGAGCCATACCCATAGCTGGTAAAGTGTGTAGTGTACCATTATCTGTGAGGGATGAAATGAAAGGTGAATTAGAGAAACTAAAGGATGATGGTATAAATGAGGAGGTAGAAGGCACTCGGTGGTTGGCGCCAGTGGTGGCCACCCACAAATCCAATGAAAGCCTTCGTTTATGCATCGATTTGAGAGAACTAAACAAGCAGGTCATCATAGACAAGTATCCACTTCCTAAAATTTCAGATATGCTTATGCTCTTACAAGGGACAATGTCTTTTCCACTGTGGACTTTAAGTCTGCATATCATCAGATAAAATTGGATGATAAATCTAAAGATTTAACTGTGTTTATTAAGCCTTTTGGCACCTACAGGTTTATAAGATTACCTTTTGGGCTGGTATCAGCAGCATCTGTGTTTCAGAGAGCTTTGGAAAGAGTGTTGAAAGGTGTTGTGGGAGTGAAAATATATCAAGATGATGTGCTTGTCTATGGGAAGAATGAGGAGGAACATGATGCCAGACTCAAAGAATGTTTTGAGAAATTTCAAGATTACAATCTCACTGTTGCGGGACCTGGACATTGCCGCCATCAGCGACGCCCACACAGGCCACGCCCCTCGCTCGAGAGGCCACGCCCCCCACCGTAACTATATCTGGCGCTGAATACAAGCGCTCAGTCGATAGCGATTTCCTCCTGAGGCGGAAGCCGGGAGTAGGCCTGTCTGTTTGTTTTAATATTTGAGTGTCACTTACTTACAAATCTGCTGTTTTTAACTGCTCATTCCCCACTTGACCAGGGCGCATTCACGCTCATAACTTCACCGCGCAGCGGAGTTATCGCTGTCGCGGGACCTGGACATTGCCGCCATCAGCGACGCCCACACAGGCCACGCCCCTCGCTCGAGAGGCCACGCCCCCACCGTAATCTCCTCCCCCCTATAAAATGTGTAACCCTCGTTCGCGCAGCGGGCTCGCCGATTGCGCGCCAAAGGCGCGCCTAAGGCAAGCCCATCTGCGCCAGACCGGGCCACGGGACACAACACTCTGCTCAACCCCTTATGTATACTTCTGACCAGCTGCGCTCCTTAAATGCCAATTGGCAACTGAATCAGGCTACTCTGTCTTATGCCCACAAACTCGGCATTGCTGTACCTTTGCCCATTACACAAACTCTCCCTCCCCCTACTACTACCACTACCGCCCTCCTCCTTAACACGAGATCGGCTGTTAAACACCAGACTGAAATTTACGACCTTCTCGATTCAAATTTCCCAGATCTTGTTTTTTTAACAGAAACCTGGTACAGGCCCTACTCCTTGCCTAGCGTCCTTGCCTCCCTCCCACCCGAATACTCCATGCTCTGTGCCGATCGACCTGGAAGCAAAGCCGGAGGGGGCGTAGCTCAGATTGCCCGCAAGGAGTTCCATTTTCAGATTCTGGCTTCACCCACACTACCAGCAGCTGACTGCCTTGTAGTGCGTTCCACTTTCATTAAGACCCCAGTCACTTGCGTATTAACGTATCGACCTCCCCAGTCGTCCCCTGACTTCCTTCTTGCCTTTCAAAACCTACTGGCCACCTTGGTGATTAACAACGCCTCTGTTATAGTTCTGGGCGATTTTAACTACTGGCCTGCTGATCCCGCTGAGGATTCCACTTCTAAAGATTTTACTCAATCACTACTCATCTTTAATTTTATTCAACACGTTCAAAGCCCTACTCACATTCGCGGCCACATCTTAGACCAGATATGGACACTTAATATTCCAACGTCCACCCCCATTATCTCACCTTCTTCCTGGTCGGATCATTCCCTGCTTGCCTTCTCTATGGATTTGAATCAAAAAACGCCCCTTCCTGTTCCTAAAAACATCTGGGTTAGGAACTGGAATAAAGTGGACATTCCTTCTCTCTGCAACTCGCTAGCTGCCACCTGTCCCGACCTTATGGGCTCTGACCTTCACTCTCAGGTTGGCACACTCGACCGATGGCTCACCACCGCCTGCGATCCTGTGGCCCCTTTTGAAGCGAACAGCTATCAACTGCTCTCATAAGGCTAATAAATGGTTTAGCCCTGACCTCAAAACTAAGAAATTAGAGGTTAGACAGGCTGAACGAGCCTGGAGACGAGTTTACTCCCCCATTTGTCGGAAACATTTTATCACCATACTTAATGAATATAAAACCTCCATACTGACTGCTAAGACCGAGTATTTTTCCGGACGCATCTTAGCGGCAGAATGTCAATCCCGCGAGATATTCTCCACTGTCCACGAGCTAGCATCGTCGGACAGAGCTTCACCCAAGATCCCCCCTCTCAGGTTTTATGTGATTCGCTCAATGAATTTTTCATTGATAAGATAACTCTCATCAAAGCCAACATCCCCCCCTTCTCCCACCTTCACTGCTCCTCAACCCCCTGAAAATCATTGTTCCCTCACTATTATTCCTCCACTCACCAGAGAATCGTTGCCCCCTCTACTTAGCCGTGTCAAGTCGGGTTCCCCAGCCGATATTGCCCCGGCACACATTCTTAGCCAGCTCTTTCTGGCATGCCCATCTCCTGCCTTGGCCCTATTGAACAACTGCTTCATGTTGGGTCTTTTTCCGGCCTCCCTGAAGACCGCCACAATTTTCCCAATATTAAAAAAACCTGGAGCCGACCCCTCTTCCCCCGCAAACTACCGTCCCATATCCCTTCTCCCTTATTTGGGAAAAGTAGCAGAGTCCCATGTTACTCAGGCGCTTAGCTCCTTTATTGAGAGTAGCAGCTATCTTGCACCTTGCCAGGCGGGCTTTCGCCCCCGGCACTCCACAGAGAAGGTGGTCATCTCAGTTATGAACCAACTTAGGGAAGGTCTTGATACCAACATCCCCCAAGCCCTGGTCCTTTTGGACCTATCCGCCTCTTTTGACACGGTGGACCATTCCATTCTTTTGTCCCGTGTCAAGGCGGCGGGCATAGGGGGACAGGCTCTTGCCTGGATAGGATCTTTCCTGGAGGGGCGCACACAGGCGGTTCATCTGGCTGAATTCTCAGCCTCACCCAGCAGGGTGAATTGCGGGGTTCTCCAGGGCTCTTCTCTCTCCCCTCTTTTATTTAACCTTTATATTTTCCCTCTTATTTTTGCACTCCAACAAATGGAGGTCACAGTCTATAATTATGCTGACGACCTTCAACTTATTTTTAATTTTTCCCCTTCCTCACCAGGAGCCTCTAGCTTCCAGTCGGTTTTACTATTTATCTGAGGTTGGATGAATGCTAACCATCTCAAACTGAACCCGGATAAGACAGAGCTGATCCTGACTGGGGGCAGTGGTAATCCCTGGTCACCATCCTTTTGGCCCACTTCTTTTGGCCCCCCTTCTCCTTCTCACTCTGTCAAAACTCTTGGTATTATGCTCAATCACCACTTGACACTTCACACCCATATAAGCTCCGTTGTTTCCTCCTCTTTTTTTTACTTTACGCATCATTAGAAAAGTTTCTCGGTTCTTTTCTCCCTCTGCACTAAAATTGATCGTCATGGCCATGATTCTGTCTAAAATCGACTATGGCAACATCATCTACAATGGCGCCCCGGCCTATGCACTTCAACGTCTCCAGTTGGTGCAGAACCAGGCAGCTCGCCTGGTATACGGCCTACCAAAATTCCACCACACCTCCCCCCTTCTTATGGCCCTCCACTGGCTCCCAATCAAGCAAAGAGCCCTTTTTAAACTTGGCTGCCTCACCTTCCAAGCTCGGGCTGGCACTGCCCCCGCTTTCATCAATTCTGCCATCACCAATTATAACCCCGTCAGAGACTTGCGCTCTTCCTCCAAATCCCTGCTAGTTGTTCCCCGGAACAAGAAGAGTCGAGCCGGCGGCCAGAAATTCTCGGTGCTGGCCCCCACCTTCTGGAACTCACTCCCCCCCCTTCCTTAGATCTTCCCCCTCCTATACGGAGTTTCGTAAAGATCTCAAGACTTTTCTGTTTCAGCAAGCTTTTAGCCCATAACTCCCTCCTCCCCACAGTATGAAATCCTATAGCGCCAAGAAACTGCCAAGTGAAGGTGCGCTTTATAAATAACTCAAAATTCAAATTCAAATTCAAATACAAGTGTAAATTCAAAAGGTCCTCTATGGATTACCTTGGGCACACCATTTCAGGTCAAGGTGTTCAACCCAAGGCTGAACTGGTCGACACTATACAAAATCTAGCATCTCCCTCCAACAAAGAGTAACTTATAAATTTCTCTGAATGGCAGAATATTATAGTAAGTTTAAGAAGACTTTTGCAGGAATGTGTGTAAATATGCGCAAACTTTAATGTAAAGGTGTGGATTTCATTTGGTCAGATGTTTGTGAATAGGAGTTCAATATGATTAAGGTCATGCTCAAGAAAACTCCCAAGTTAAAAAGTTTTGATCCTTCATAAAGAGCTGTTCTCATCACCGATGCTAGCATGAAAGGACTGGGGGACACTGAGAATGTAATTCTGTTTCTTTCACAAAATCTTAGAGGAGCTGAATTGCGATACTCTGTTAATAAAAGAGAGGCCCTGGATGTTCATTGGGCCATAAAGGAACTAAACAATCTTTTGTAGGGCTTGAAATTTGAAGTACAGACTGATCACAAGCCCCTATGTCAAGTTTTCAACAAGAAAGGCATTGATGCAATTTCAGGAAGGATTTCCAAGTGGGTAGTAGCACTACAGGGATACAATTTTAAATTTGAATACTTACCAGGTGCTAAGAACAGTGTCGCTGAGACACTATCAAGGTTGGTGGCGCAAAGTGATGGTACCTCCAATTCTGATGAGGAAAAACTTAATGCATGGGTTTGTGCTATTGAGAATAGTGGAATGAAGGAGAGTAGATGGGAGTGTGGTTCTGACAAAGAGTTCCTTGAACGGGCTTCTTTACTTAAAAATGGATGGAATCATAAAGTGAAAGGAGATTGTGAGAAGTATTGGCAGATAAAGGACAAATTATCTGAATGTGAAGGCCTTATTTTTCGAGGTACCAGATTAGTTCCTCCTGGTACACTTCGTCAAGAACTTCTTGAGATGGCCCATGAAGGACATCAAGGGATGTCTAAAACGAAGTAGAGACTTAGACTCACTTACTGGTGGCCAGGAATAGATTTACAAGTGTAACTCCTTGTTAGGGATTGTGTACCTTGTTGTATGAGTGAGAAATGTCAGAAACCCAGAGTACAGCCCATGGTCATTAGGCAGCGACCCAAGAAGCCATGGGAAGAGTTAGCATTTGACATTTTGGGGCCTATTTGTGGGAATGGTTGTGAATATTATGTCTTCGTGTTAATTTACATTCCAGATGGCCAGATGGTAAAATCACAAAGTGTATTGATACCAAACAGGTCATAGTGTTTCTCAGGGAGTTCTTTGGTAGAGAAGGTTTACCTGGGTCATACTAACAGATAATGGAACTCAATTGGTATCTAATGAAATGGAAGAGTTCTTACTGAAGTGTTACATCAAACATAAGAGGTGTGCCCTATATCATCCCGAGAGCAATGGCATGGTGGAACGCTTCAACCGTGTTTTGAAGGAAACTATTGACTTAGCCAAACAGAACTGCATGGATTGGAAAGAGGAGGTTATCAGTAAATCCGAAGTTTACAGGGTGTCTTCTCATGCCTTTACTGGACGCAACCCATTTGAATTACTCAAAGGGAGGTGTGCCAACACATTGGTTGCTCCTTTCTGGGTCAATGAAACTGAATCAAAAAGGTTTGAAAGCCTTTGGTAATAATTGGAGGCTCAAAGAGGGTGAAAGAATAAAGGCATATAAGGTACTCTATGACCAAAGAAAAGCAGTTAAAGTTACTCCTGTTAAAGTGGGTGATTTGGTTATGATTAGGGCTCCCTTTTTTCAGTTTTTACGGATTTTTACACATAAATACAGACAGAAAACAATGTGTATTTTTAAAAGTGGATAAATACAGAAATGTTGCTCCTTTTAAGTGACTCTCCATGCTGTCTTTCATGAATTATAGGCCAACAGCTGAGCATATGGACAGCATGGGAAATTTAAAAAAGAGGATGAAATGTGTTTAAATAACGGCATATGTCAGCATACATTTATGGTATAATGCTAGTATTTACCAGTGGATGTATTGTTATGTAATATTTGACAGCTTAAATAGCTAAAACACAACAGACATCAAAGTATGAGTGCGGACCTATCAGTTAAATAAATATGGAAATGTACAGTTTTGCAACTACGTTTAAACGCAAAACACGAAATAAATATGGATAAATACAGATAAAATGGCCAAAAAATAAATATGGATAAATACAGACTGAAATGTTAAAAAAATAAATACCATAAAACCGGGAGCCTTAGTTATGATCAAAGCTTCGTTTGGTAGGAAAGCATCCAACGTGTTTCAAAAACCTCATAGAGCAATCAAAGTGTTAATGAATGCTATCAAAACTGAAGACTCACGCATCTGGAATCTAAACAAAGTGTCTATCTTTAAGAACAGTGAGCTAAAGGTCAATGAGGGTGATTCTTCCTCCTATGCTTCTCTGTCAAGTTCTGCAGAGTAAAGTAAAAATGGGAGTAATCTAAGAGACAAGAGAATTATGAGACTACCTTTGAGGTTTGAAGATTATCAGATGGTATAATATGTGTAACTGGTCTTTACTGGATTAGATGGAGTGCAATTCCTACCTAGCTAGTTTTTTTTGTGTGTTTACTCTTCAAAGTTTTGTGTGTAGGGGAAGGTGGATAACATCCTGCAAATTACTTGTTCCCTGCATCTTTCTCTTTCTGTATTCATCTTGTGTATGTTTAAGGAGCACCATGGTGATAGAACCTGGTGTGATGAGTCTACTGTTGATTGCAGTCAGTTGCATCTGACACAGGCTGATGGATGGATGGGACCATTTGTACTGCATTAAACTTTTCTACATTTATTCTACTTGGAGCCTCTTCATCTTCATTCTAACTTGAATTTTACACTCATGCTGCAGGCAGCGCCCAGATGCCACAGGCTGTGGGCAGGGTGGCACAGCACACACCCTTGTGGCTCTGAGTGTAAACTTCTTGGGTGAACCCAGCAGTGGGTAAGCTAATGCTGCAGACAGTGCCCAGATGCCACAGGGTGGAGGCAGGTTGGCATACCCCTTGTGGTTCTGAGTGTAAACTTCTTGCGTGGACCCAGCAGTGGGTAAGCTAATGCTGCAGACAGTGCCCAGATGCCACAGGGTGGAGGCAGGGTGGCATACCCCTTGTGGCTCTGAGTGTAAACTTCTTGCGTGGACCCAGCAGTGGGTAAGCTAATGCTGCAGACAGTGCCCTGATGCCACAGGTCATAGGCAGGGTGGCTCACCCATATTGGCTCTGAGTGTAAACTTCTTGCATGGACCCAGCACTGGGCAAGCTCATGCTGCAGGCAGCGGCCAGATGCCACAGGCTGTGGGCAGGGTTGCACAGCACACCCCTTGTGGCTCTGAGTGGACCCAGCAGGGGGTAAGCTGATGCTGCAGGTAGCTCCCAGATGCCACAGGCTGTGGGCAGGGTGGCACATCCCTCGTGGCTTAGAATGTAAACTTCTTGGGTGGACCGAACACTGAATAAGCTAATGCTGCAGGCAGGCAGCGCCTAGATGTCACAGGCCGTGGGCAGTCTGGCACACCCCTTGTGGTTCTGAATGTAAACTTCTTAGGTGGATCCAACAGTGGGTAAGCTAACGCGGCAGGCAGTGCCCAGGTGCAGGGTGAACCAGCACGACCCGCGCGGCGCTGAATGCAAACTTCTTGGATGGAGCCAGCACTGGATAAACTGATGCTGCAGGTAGCGCCCAGATGCCATAGGACCGTAGGCAGGGTGGCATATCCCTGTTGGTTCTGAATGTAAACTTCTTGGGTGAACCCAGCACTGGCTAAGCTAATGCTGCAGGTAGCGCCCAGATACCACAACCCAGAGGCAGGGTAGCACACCCCTCGCGGCTCTGAATGTATGGGTAGCTGGGCTGGTGTTGAAGCTGACAGGATGAGTGCTGCAAGGGATGCATAGCATTCCCTCCATGGGAGGCACTCTCTTGTGGTGACATTCTTGCTGCTACCTTTTCCTCTCCCATGGGTTGGCGTTATCTGTTGGGTATCGAGGCATTGGGAGTGTTGTAGAAGTACGAGCACTCCTTTGATGAGAGGCTACAGAGTTTGGCACTAACCTTGCCTCACACTTGAATATTGACATCACAAATATGGTTCTGCCATCGACTGCAGTGCTCAGGCACAAAAGCATCAATCTGATTATTACCCCAGGGCTTTATGCGCTGTTGTATGCTCACTCCTTCATCGACGAGGGCCTATAATGCTGTTAGAATATTCCACCGGTTGAGGGACGCATGAAGTAATTAATCAATAAGTGATAGATGTGCTGGAACTGAGCAGCAATAGCATCATATTGGGAAACAATTATGCACACAATTACGCAGGTTAGCGGAGTCACTGTGTCGCCCGAGCCCAAGAGATGCCTCCTTAACATCTGGGAACCCACGGACCTCAACCACACAGGTCAAGACTGGGCAACGCTGGGTATGATGCTAGCTAAACGCAACATTGCTAAACACTGGGGAGCACAAGACGCACCAACGTATTGAGAGTGGTGTAGGGATATGGATGGAGCTATGGTGGCGGAGAAGGCAGTCTACATACACAGAGGGTGCCCTAAGAAGTGGAAGAGGGTATGAGGGAAAGTGGAACAACTTTAGTGAGAACATTTGTGATCCACCCCGTATTGAATCAGAACCAGATTTAAGTGAATAATAAGAGACGGAGCTATGTTATTTATTGACTCTAATGTACAACGGACAAGTGTATAATCCTTCAGATGGAGCGACTCGAGATGTGAAGCTTGTATGATTACGTTTTACTTTACGTGTGAACTCTGTGAGTTAAGTAAGTGCATAATAAAAAGTTTCACAAAAAAAAAAAGTAATAGATGAATAATATTGGCAATCTGGACACCAGGCCTACAACTTTGCCTTCAATAGAGCTCAAAGCTTCCTGGTGCTCCAGAGGGCATTATCGTGATATAACTGCCTGCCTGCCTCCCCTAGCTGAAGACTAGTAAGCACAACAAAGGGGTGAAGGGACATTATTTCAATCCTAATGCGTTCTAGGACATTCGTTCATGCAAGGAGGGGACATACTGGGATGGAGTAACTGTGGTTTAGGAAAACCCTCAGGGTTAAGTTTAAAGAAGCTTTCATAACTGTGCTAAGTTGCCTAATGGACTTGCAGGCAACCTGGGTGTGTCTGTACAAATACAGTGTTTGTGTAGCGCAGCCCTAGCCAAATGTAGCATAGCGCTGTACAGAGTCAAGCGCAAGGATGCAGCCAGCAAGGGATCTGCAAGATCACTACATCATGATGCCATTGTGGATGGGGTTGAGGCAGTCTTGATGGATATGGGGATGTTGGTCCAGGCGGCATGCTTGGAGAAAGCCTTTTACTTGTTTTTAGGGTCTTGCCAACTAGACTGCGCAGGGTCTCTGTTGCAAGACATATTTTGGCGTACTGAGGACAAACAAGAACTTGGATCCCTCCCATTGCTTATCATTGGCTGGCATTCCTGTCGCTTTCATTTGCCTGCTTCGGTTTCATATCCAAGCCTGTCAATCTTGTTTTTTGCACTGCCTTTGCCAATGTTTGTTCCTTTTTAGGTCGAGGCTGGGCAGCGCCTTCATTGCTCTGAGAGACATGCTGTATTGAGGTAGTGACTTGAAGCTCCGCCTACTCTCCGCCCATTCTTTTCATTGGTTTTTGTCATTGTCCACTGTAAACTGTGGCTGTTCATTGGTCAAAAGGCTTATTAGTCCCGCATTAGTCCTGCCTTGTCTTATTTTGTAACCTACCATGGCAACACCACCTGCTACATGGGTTGTTACTCTGGAGGCTCTAATTACAGCCTCCGAACACTATTTTATTTAATGGTTTTAACATACCTGCTGTTGCAGGCAGGAGACGCTCCCTCGCAACGCTTAAATATTATTATTTTTTTACATAGCATGGCACACCATGCTGACTGTGCAAAAAATAAGGACTCCCTGTAACTGATGAAACTTTCCAAGGACAGGGAGAATGCAATTGTGAATCAAAATCGCTAGGCAACAATGTGGTCAAATAGGAATGAAAGCAGACCTAAATCGAAAAACTAATCAAGGAACAACTTAATGTACCAATCAGATATAGAAACATTTATTTTTATTTTTTTCAAACAATATTTTAAAATTGGTTAAAATGTATCAAACCATACAATGAACATAAAGACACTAATCGTTACTTGTACCAATGGTTATTGCCGAGGATTTGATGCCTCTGAGTGATTTTCCAGCTTTCAAAATTGATTTACACATCTGGATAACAGTTAATGTGCAGAAAAAACATTCATCACAAACAAATTGGTATCACAAGACATAGAAACAATATTTACAAGTTTTTAGCCACACTGAAACATGCATGCTAGACAGCCTCTTCTGGGGGAGCTTCCTGTTGTGGGTGTAGAAGGACGCTCTTTAGCTTATCCACCGCCCGTACAACCCTTAGAACCCACTGTGCCATCCATACACTCTTCTCCATTTCTCAGCCATTCACTCCGTTAGGGGCCCTCTAGACTCACCCATTTAATGGCCAGTCTTCTTTAAGCCTAAACCAGGGCAATTGTCATTGCCTTGTTTTTTATTTTCAATTCTTGGTGAAGAACGCAAAAACACCTGGCAGGTTGAAGCCTGGAATCCTTCTGCAGGTCAATACCTGGGAGCCTTCTGCAGGTCAATACCTGGGAGCCTTCTGCAGGTCGGGACCTGAGAGCCTTCAGCAGGTCAAGACCTGGGAGCTTTCTGCAGGTCAGGACCTGAGAGCCTTCTACATGGCAATACCTGGGAGCTTTCTGCCGGTCCGGGCCTAAGAGCGTTCAACAGGACCTTCTACATGGAAATACCTGTGAGCCTTCTGCAGGTCAGGACCTGGGAGCTTTCTGCAGGTCAATACCTGGGAGCCTTCTGCAGGTCAATACCTGGGAGCCTTCAGCAGGTCAAGACCTGGGAGCCCCCTACAGGGAAAAATCTAGGAGCCTTCTGCAGGGCAAAACCTGTGAGCCTTCTGCAGGTCAAGACCTGGGAGCCGTCTACATGGCAATAACTGGGAGCCTTCTGCAGGTCAATACCTGGGAGCCTTCTGCAGGTCAATACCTGGGAGCTTTCTGCCGGTCCGGGCCTGAGAGCCTTCAGCAGGTCAAGACCTGGGAGCTTTCTGCCGGTCCAGGCCTGAGAGCGTTCAACAGGACCTTTTACATGGCAATACCTGTGAGCCTTCTGCAGGTCAGGTCCTGGGAGCCTTCAGCAGGTCAAGACCTGGGAGCCTTCTGCAGGTCAGGTCCTGGGAGCCTTCAGCAGGTCAAGACCTGGGAGCCTTCTGCAGGTCAGGTCCTGGGAGCCTTCAGCAGGTCAAGACCTGGGAGCCTTCTGCAGGTCAATACCTGGGAGCATTCTGCAGGTCAAGACCTGGGAGCCTTCTACATGGCAATACCTGTGAGCCTTCTGCAGGTCAAGACCTTGGAGCCTTCTACAGGGAAAAATCTAGGAGCCTTCTTCAGGACAAACCCTGGAAGCCTTCTGCAAGGCAAAACCTGGGAGCCTTCTGAAAGGCAAAACCTGGGAGCATCTACAGGGCAATTCCTGTGAGTCTTCTGCAGGGCAAGGCCTGGGAGACTTCTACAGGGCAGGACCTTGGAGACTTCTACAGGACAAGACATGTGGGTCTTCTAAAGGGCTTGCAAGACCTGGAAGCCTTCTGCAGGGAAAAACCTGGGATCCTTCTACAGGGTAAGACCTGGGAGCCTTCTGCGGGTCAGGACCTGGAGCCTTCTGCAGGGTAAGACCTGGGAGACTTCTGCAGGTCAGGACCTGGAGCCTTCTGCAGAGCAATATCTGGGAGCCTTCTACAGGGAAAAATCTGGGAGCGCCTTCTGCAGGGTAAAACCTGAGAGACTTCTGCAGGACAAAACCTGGCAGCCTTCTGAAATGCAAAACCTGGGAGCCTTCTACAGGACAATGCCTGCGAGCCTTCTGCAGGGCAAGACCTGGGAAACTTCTACAGGGCAACACATGAGATCCTTCTGCAGGTCAAGACCTTGGAGCCTTCTACAGGGCAATACATGGGAACCCTCTATAGGGCGAGACCTGTGAAACTTCTACAGGGCAAGACATGGGAGCCTTCTGCAGGTCAAGACCTGGGAGCCTTCTGCAGGTCAAGACCTGGGAGCCTTCTACAGGGCAATACCTGAGAACCCTCTATAGGGTAAGAACTGGGAGCCTTCTGCAGGGCAAAACCTGTGAGCCTTGAGCCTTCTGCAGGTCAAGACCTTTGTTTTTTTTTTATAACAAACAATGTTTAGTGAACTATAATTAACAGTTGTAATACAAATATCTTTGAGTATAACATTACATCTTATATTATACCACTCAAGTGGAGTACCTCTAGTAAACATTCCCAATCCCTCCCTTCCTCCCACCTCCATGTAAGCGACTTGCTATAACTAGAAAAGAAAGGGTTACGGTAATACATTCTACCTTGTGATGGATAACCCATGCATGCCTCACCATATGTTGTAGTTAAGTCAGGATCCTTGTAGTTGGTTGTCAACAATTGGTTGAGGGTGATGTAGGTTAATACAGGTGAAAGGCCTTCAGCCACGGTGGATAAGCCCATAGAATTTCCCCCTCTAGCAGATAGTTCACCAGGGGCTCACATAGAGTCACTCTGGGGCATATGTACAAAAAACTGCCGGAGCAGGTTGTTATGCCAAAATTGGTAACAGCGCTCCGTCAGTTTCAAAATGCATGGATAGGCCAGTTTACCCTAGCGTTGGCGCGAAAAAAGATGCCTAGTGCCTGCACCGGCAACCTAGCACCAGTTTGCTAGGATGTCTGCGCTGCTTGGGTGATTGTTTATGTGCAGGAAGGTGTCCCTTCCTGAATATAAACCATCTTGACAGGTGATTTGCTCTTTCTTTGTGTGCTGCAGAATGCAGCACATGTGGAAAGCGCAAAATACGGGGAGAAATAAAACATTTCTCCTTATGTCGCCTGCTTAAGAACAGGTATTCCATGGCAGTACTATTTGTGCTGCCCCATACCTTGTAAATATGCGGCAGGGTCATGATGTACCTCTCAATTTTTGTTTGCTTAGATACTTGCACAAGTGCCACCATTGCCCACGTAACGTTTGTTCTTGTGCTGGAGTGTCTGCCATTTATTGCAGTATTATACCTCTACTTGTACTTTGTACGCTTTTGTAACCTGCACACATATCACTTTTTCCTCCTGTAATGTACCGATTGCTACCTCATGTATTTTGGTTGCTCACTATTGTCACTTTTGATTCATGTAACTTAACGTTTTCTTTTGTAATTTATTCACTTGTAATTTTTCTCCTCATGTATCATTGCTGTTCCTATTGTGAAGCGCTCTGACACCTTCGGGTAAAATAAAATAAAATACAGATGAACAACACAAGTGTGGTCGCACTCAATCGCTGCGGGTGTCCTGGGTGTGGCGTAGCTGCAGGTTCACCAGCTCTGCGAAGCTTTAAAGGCATCAGATTCAGCGCCCCCCCTCACCCCCCCCCCAGCTCAGCGCCTGCATCGCTTCACATCCTTTTACAGCTGTCCCGGCCTTCGGAAGGGGCCGTGAGCCAGGAGCACTCGGCTGAGCCCCAGCCCTGCCCGGGACAGACGTCTGGGGCTGCCAGATGGGGGCGGGGAGGTCCTCCGTGGGCGGCTGAACTGGTGACAGCAGACGGGCCGCCTTATTCCCGTCAATAACCGAGGGAGGGGCCGGGGCGGGGCGCTTCCATTTCTTTTCTGGTCTTTTCGTCAGAAACCAGCCAAAATGTTTCCAAATCCAAAGTGAGGCAAGTGTTTACATGAAGGCGGGGCGTGACGAGGCGTGACGCAAAGGGGGGGGGGGGGGGGGAGGGGGGGCCTGAGCTTCCAGGGCGGGGTCGGGTTGCGGTAGGGGGTGAGGGGGGGGGGAGATAATAGGCCTGCGCACTAAAATAAAAGTTTGAGCTTGTAAAGTCAGGCTGTTTCATGTTTTACTATGTATAACTGCGGATGTCAGCTCGCTGCAGGCAATGTTTGTTTTAATATCGGAAATCAACAGTAAAAAAAAACGGCCCAGCGGACCATAAATCTGTAGCGTTCTAGTTTACGCACGTCACGTTGACGTGACGTGCGGCGGCCATGTTGGCGCCGGGTGCGCGCGCATTCACTAGCGCGCCGATCATTGCAGAGAGCAGAGCGCCGGCGGGCGCTCCTCGTAAATATTAACCTTGTAATAAATAAACAAGAGTTCAACCACAACCACCTGCTACCTGTCATTATTGTGCAACATTACAGTGGCGACGAGGTCGGGAGGCACAACCAGACGACCACGAGGAGCACAGAAGGAAGATCGGACTCCACGTGGCAGCCACGAGGCACAGAAGGACCCACACACGGTCACCTGGCCCACCCAGACACAGGAAAGGTCTACCTGGCGCAGCCCAGCCGATTAGACGACGCATCAAGACACGGCAGGACATACCGAGGTACAGTGAACCCGAGGAGCGTGGCAGTGCCACAGTCAGTCACAGTAGCGGCGAATAGGCCAGAGAGGCAGCGCAATCACTCCACAGTCAAGGACACACGCACTACGTTCCTGTAGATCCACGCCAAGGGGGTGTAGCGCTGGCTACCAAAGAGGAGGAGGTGGGGACCAGCACCAAGAGTCCCCAGGGAGACACGCACACAGGGATCAAGGACAGCACCCCAGGCAGCCCCACAGGCAAAGGCACCGACATAACAGTCACCAGGGAAGTGAAGATGAGTACACCGGCGGGGTATGCGATTGCGCCTGTGCAATTCCTGCCGAAACCCGGAGATCCACTGATGAAGTGGGAGGACTGGAAAGAATATATAGACAATTTCATAGGGGTCCTGGAGGATGAAAATGAAGAAAAGTTCACCCCTCAAAGAAAGAAACGTATCCTGTTGCTAAATCTAGGTCCAGAGGGACTCAGAATCTACAAGAGTCTGGTACCGAAAAAAAGAGAAGATACCGACGACGACGTGTATGCACACGCAGTGGAAGACCTAGATGAACGTTATCGCCCCACCATCTGCGTTTCAGTGGACAGATATAATTTCCAGCAAAGGAAACAAAAGGCGGGAGAAACCATCGAAGAATATGTAGCGGTCCTGAGAAAACTGGCGGCCACGTGCAAATACGCACTGTGGTAAGACGAGTTCATTAAAGATCAGGTTGTTATGCACACCACGAGCGCAAATGTACAAGACAAGCTTGGGCGAGTGGCGACACTACACTCAAAGATGTGTTGGTCATTGTTAAGAGGGCGGAACTCGCACGGAGGTGCGCAAATGCAACCAAGAAGGAAGTGGCCACCCCAACCATGGTGAACAGAATACAAGAAGAGGAACACCGCAAAGACCAGAGAAACAAGCCACCAGGGACCAAAGGAACCAACAGATGGCAAGGGAAGCAGGCGAGCAGTGAGAGTAAGAAAACGTGCTACAGGTGCGGAAGTTGGTCCCATGAAGCACACGACAGAAGATGTCCGGCATTCCGGGCCAAATGCCTGCACTGCGGCATCGTAGGCCACTACGAGAAGGTGTGTCGGAAGAAACAGCAAAAGGGAATGGTGAAATATGTCGACCAAGGTGAAGAAGACCTCGAGGAAGGCACAGAAGAAGAAGTGGTCACTGTCTTATGCATATACGACCAAGTACTGAGCGTGGATGGGAAGAGATCAACCAAACCCGTCCTAGACATGTCCATGGGCGGCATCACCATCACAGTAGTGGCAGACACCGGATCTCCATTTACCATCATGCAACGGGCAGTATGGGAAGTAGAGTTCCAACCCAAGTTGGGCCCAGAACTGGAGAAACTAGACATCCGGCCGGTCACCTACAACGGTGATCGCATTCCCATGTTAGGATTCCGACACCTGTTGTTTGAGTTTAGAGGCCGATCAGCGTGGTGCAAACTATACGTCGCGGAAAAAGGACCCTCCGTCCTAGGATGGTTAGACCAGGGCGACCTGGGAATAAAACTCGACCCAGGAGGGAAGGAACAAATTCTACTTACAGAACAGGAGGAATGGCCGGACATTAACAAATGGAAGGAGAACTACCCGAAGGTGTTCGGCGGCACAGTGGGGAGAATGGAGAAATTCCAACACAAGATCGTGCTCAAGGAAGGAGCCATCCCAGTAGCTCACAAAGTGAGAAATGTACCAATTGCAGTGAGAGAAGCAGTCCAGACGGAACTCCAAGAACTGGAGAAGAAGGGCATCATAGAACCAATCACATGCGCCGAATGGCTGGCGCCCTTGGTAGTCGTAATGAAGCCTAACGGGAAGGTCAGGCTCTGTGTGGACCTGAGAGAACTGAATAAAAACATTGTGGTGGAGAAATTTCCCCTTCCCAGAATCGAGGAGATGTTGGCCAAGACCAGAGGAGTAAGGTGGTACTCCACCATTGACTTGACATCAGCCTACCACCAAATAGCACTGCATCCGGACAGCAAAAGCCTAACATCCTTCATCACCCCGTTCGGGTGCTACCGGTTCTGTCGCATGCCGTTCGGGCTGGCCTCGGCGGCAGCAGTCTTTCAGAAAATGATGCACCAACTATTCAGAGACTGCGAGGGTGTCCAATACTTCCAGGATGACATCCTGGTGATGGGGCATGATAGGACAGATCATGATCGGAAGTTAGGGAAGGTGCTAAAAACACTGGAAGTCAAAGGCCTCACAGCGGAATGGTCAAAGTGCCGGTTGGGCCTGCAATCAGTGACGTACCTAGGCCATGAAATCGGACAACAAGGGGTCACACCAAAGGCAGAAAACGTAAAGGCCATCGCTGAAGCACCACCCCCCAAGAACAAGGAAGAAGTCAGGTCGTTCTTGGGAATGGCGGAGTACTATAGTAAATTTGTGGTACACTTTGCCTCAAAGACCTACAACATGAGGTTGCTGACCAGGGATAGCACGACGTTTCAGTGGACACCGGAAGCTCAAGCAGAATTCGAAACCATCAAAAAAGATGTCACGGGAGCCATACTGCTCAAAGGCTACGACCCACAGGGCACCACCGTGCTCACGACCGACGCCAGCGACAAAGGTCTGGGCGCTGTGCTCATGCAAGACCGAGGAAGAGGGGACATGGAGACGATCAGCTTTGCATCCAGGGCATTGACGGATACGGAAAGCAAATACAGTGTGATCGAGAAGGAGATGCTAGCGGTGGTGTGGGCCATGACAAGGTTCCGGCAATTCCTGTGGGGTACCCGATTCCTGCTCAAGACAGACCACAAGCCGTTGGTAAAAGTATTGACATCGAGCGGCCATGCCAGTGCCACCCCCAGGATATCCAAAATGTCCCTTAAGTTACTCGAGTTCAGGTACGATGTGGAATACATCCCAGGAAACCGGAACCGAGTAGCGGATTACCTGAGCAGAGCAGCGGCCATGGACCCCGGAGAGGAAGACCCTGCGGACAAAGGGGAGATGGTGGCCCTCATAGAGGACCAAGAGAAGCTAATCAGCCAACAAGAATGGGCCGAAGCATACGAGGAGGATACCGACATCAAAGAAGTGAAAACGCACATCCTGCAAGGATGGCCTGACAAGAGAAATGTGAAAACGAGCCTTAGGCCCTACTACGAAGTTAAGGAGGAACTGTCAGTAGGAGACAAGGGGATATTTATCTATAGAGGAGACAAGGTGATCCCCCCCAAGGAACCTCACCGAAAAACTATTGGACTTGCTACACGAAGGCCACCTGGGCATAGGAAAACTCAAGGCCAGATCGAAACAAAATTACTGGTGGCCAGGAATGGACATAAGAGCGGAGAGGCACGTCAGGGAGTGTCCCCAATGCCAAGGAGCGGATAAAACATTGAAACCACTACGTCCAGCTCTTGGGAAGTTTGATGCTCCCTCCAATCCGTGGGAAGAGCTGTCCATAGACATTTTAGGACCTGTGTTAGATGACCAGGGCACGCAGAAGTATGTGTGCGTCCTCATAGACCGATACTCCAAATGGCCAGAGCTGAAGGTGAGCGAGTCCATGGACACGGAGAATATCCTGAAGTTCCTGTCCGAAACCTTCACAAGAGAAGGAATCCCCAAATCCATTTTAAGTGACAATGGGCCACAGTTCACGTCGGAGAGATGGAACCAATTAATGTTGAGAAACGGTATCACCATCAAACACACAGCAATTTACCATCCAGCAGGAAATGGCCTGGTAGAACGATTCAATAGGGTAGTGATGGGAGCCATACAAGCCGCCATATCCAGCAACAAAGACTGGGAAAAAGCGCTGGAGAACATGGCATGGGCCTACAGAATAACCCCCACAGGCACGGGGTACAGCCCGTTTCAAATATTGAGAGGACGTGAACCCTTCACGCACGACAATAGGGTATGGAAGGAAAAGGTGGTTACAAGTGAGTGGTCCCCTGCAGTGGTACGGGCCAACCTGGAAAGAGCGCAAACAATCTACACCAACCACTACAACAAACGGAGGAACGTGAAAGAGACTAGCCTGGAAAAGGGAGAGTGGGTGAGAGTAAAGCTAGCCACTCTACAAAAGAAAGGAGACAGCAAGTATAGCAGGCCCCTGCAAGTCAAGGAAGTGTTTGATCGAGCGGCCCTGCTGAGCGACGGCAACGTGTGGTCACAGGACCGCATGGCTCGGTGCAACAAGGTATTGAGATGGGGACGAATAGGAACGGAAGGTGAAGACATGGATGAGTTGAATGTGGAAAGTAGGCCAAGTGGAAGTGAGCAAGGTGATGGAGCAAGTGCAGCGGAGGCGCGAGAAGGTGAAGAAGGGAGCGAGACTCAAGGAGCTGAGATGGATATGTCAGGAGGAAATATGAACAGTGACGGAGCGGTGAGCGAAGAAATGGAAGGTACCGGAACGCAGTGTCAAGGGACTCAAGAGAACACTGGTAGGGTTACCAGGAGTGGAAGGCAAGTAGTAAGGCCATCCAGATTTCGAGACTTTGAACTAGACAACGAAGTGTAAGTGACTGATCTAGTCTTTGGTAAAAGGGGGAGATATGTAGCGTTCTAGTTTACGCACGTCACGTTGACGTGACGTGCGGCGGCCATGTTGGCGCCGGGTGCGCGCGCATTCACTAGCGCGCCGATCATTGCAGAGAGCAGAGCGCCGGCCGGCGCTCCTCGGAAATATTAACCTTGTAATAAATAAACAAGAGTTCAACCACAACCACCTGCTACCTGTCATTATTGTGCAACATTACAAAATCCAGCACACTATGGCATAACTGACCAGCCCTTCTGGCACTTCCTGGCTGCCTTACATGCCAGTCTGTCCCTGCTCCAGGGGCCCCAACCCTTTAAAGGGGCCCCATGGTTGAGCCCACGGTGAATGTATAGCTGTGAGATATGAGAGACTCAGGGGCCCCTCGTCACAATCTCCAGAGGGGCCCCATCATTTTGCATTAAGCCACTGCCAGGAAGTTTCCAGGCAGTCGGGTGTCATGAGGCAGTGCCCACCTTTGGGCGGTCCCAGCAGCATGGCAGCACTGCTGGCTGGACTGGGCAGAACCAAGATCCGTTTTAAGGCATGGGCAAAGTAGTGGTTGTCCCAGGGCCCCAAGCTCTCAGGGGCCCTCTGATAGAATCAACTCTGTTCTGAGGACTCTTGCTCCTTGAATAATTCTTATACAGATGGTTTTAAATCCCTTCCTTTAATTTATTTTTATTGTGATTGATGTGTGTTTGTCTATTACAGACATTTTGCCGAAAAATGTTTGTTTCCTGCAACATCCATAAAAAAAGTTTCTTTTAGATCAAAATAGAACCTCACATAAACGGGAGGATGTCCCAGAGATTATTTTCAGTGATATTAGTGAGTTGCTGCTGTGTTACAATATTGAAAACACGCGCCACTATCCCTGAATATTAAGTTGTAAACACATTTAGAATTTGGTCGAGTGTGGCTGCATACTGTCAGTGACCTGGCCAAAGAGGGCACCAAAGAGCCGAAACTGGATTATAAATTCAAAGCTGTTCCAAACGGGCCCCTACAATACGTTTGGCCCCTAAGATCCCTAAGATCTCCCTGGCAGAACATCAGCTGTGGCCTTGGGGCCTGATCTAGTGGCCCTAGAATGAGTGCTGGCATGAGTGCTGTGTATTAAGAGTTTACGGGGTAGTGGACCTGTTCTTGTTGCCCCAGAGAGTGACAGGCAGTGGTGCTGGGCACGTACACCATGTGGCATTGCCTGCCCTACATTCAGTGGGTGCTAGGCATACATCCTATGACGTGACATGGGGGCCCCCCTGGAAGGTATATGGCGAGGCACCCGTTATGGATTTAATCCAAATCACTCAGGCCTGAGTACTGTGCTGAGGGTGCCCCCTGCAGCTCGGCGTGTGTTACTCCGCCGGTTCAAGGGACGCTCGAGAGGCCGCTGCTCCTGGCTTCTGATTTCAACTTCCATGATGTACAGCATTTATCGAGCTGTTGACGATGCCGATTGCGTTTTTAAACAACCTGGATGTTCGGTGTATTCTTTCATTCTTTGACGCTAACCTGCAGTCTTGCACTTGTATGTTGTCGCTGTTTTTATCCCAGGTATTCTGGACTTTAGCTCTTCTTTACGTGGTTTTATGCATTCTTTGTCTACACTCATGGCCCTAGCGACCGAAACAAAACTACTTTGAATTTACTTGAATCATGACATATTAAAAACGACAATTAAATGATGTGTGTCAATGTTCAGCCCTATTTTGCTGCGGTCTCGATGGAACACACAGGTTTACACCATCAAATGTGCCAGTTTTGCGGGTTGATAACTGAGGCCTTGGGAGGCCAGAGCTAGTAACCTTTTAAAATACTGTGATAAAAGGGACTACGAGCAGGAAAAACACTTCCACGTCAGTCTGAAAGCATAAAGACAAGGAGGCCTCCCTGCGTCGTCGTATGTTGTGCTTCATGAACAGATGATGTAGGTACAGCTGTTGCCTGCAATGATTTGGCGCATTGAAGCATAACATGTACCGCGGTTTGTTGGCCTCCCACCGCGCACTCCAATGACCAGAGCTCGTCTTGGCCCTCGTCCATCTTTGAAATAAGCCAAGACTGGCGGCCTTCCAAGACTAAACCTCGTATGCAGTGGCGGTGGATACATAGGAATGCTGCGCCTAGGAATGGCCTGGGTAGGAGTGAATGAGAGCAGCAGGGGTCTGTTACTACAGCCCTAAACGCCGCTAGCCTCAACAATCCCCTTCCCTTATATTCATTCATGCTTTTTGCAAAATTCTTAAAAATGGAGATGTGATGCTCAGTGACACTCGGGGGCATATGCACAAGCCCCTGTTGCCACCAGAGCATCACTGTTTTTGACGCTCCGTTGGAGGTATGCCCTGCACGATATTTACAAAGTGATGTTACTCCACTTTTGTGGCTTAGTGTCGCTTTGTAAAGATGCTGCCCTTTCACACACTTGACTTGTTTAGTCCAATTCTGCATATTGTGTCTCATGTCATCTTTTGATTTTCTTCTGATTTTTAGTTGAAATCAATTAATTACTGTGACTCAGCAGTCTGGACTCAATTTTTGGGTATGTCAAAGGAAAAGCAACCAACACCTTGAATATCCATATTATATCTATGTATGTACCCTACCCTATGTGAATGTTCACTCTTTTGTACAGAAATATATATTTTTTGCCTTGAATTTAAATAATAATTTTCAGACAAACAAAAATCCTGGTTTCATGTTTTATTCATCATTTATTGTACATATGATGTTAGTGTGGTAACATCTTGTGTTCTTTTTTCTAGGAACTTCTTTCTTTTGAACTAAATAGAACAGCCACTGATTAATCTCAGGTTTAGGTACTTTGATTGTTCTTAAACAAGTCCTAACAGTGCTGAAAAATTACAGAACAAACAAAACCCCTTGCTGGCCATTTTCTATTATAACAAACTCTGCCCGAGCCCGCAAGGGTATATTGGGTTGCTCACCTTCTTACACATTGCCCTTTCACACAGGCATCTGAGAGAAAGGGCCGTGCAATGGCTGCTGCTGTGGGCCTTCCGCCGCAACACCCGTTGCTTTTTGACACTGCCCCACATTTGCAAGGAGGTGTAAATCTGATGCAGCACCAGAAACTAACGGCAGGCAAGAGCAGGTGTTCGAATAGCACAGGAGGAGAAATGCCTTCATTGCTCCTCATTTTTGCTTTTTCTATGTGCGCTGCATTCCGGTACACGCAGAAAGAGCAAAACGCCATTACTGATTGTTTATGTGCAGGAAAGTGTCCCTTCCTGTTTATAAAAACTCATTTCAATAATGGTGACTTGTCACTTCTAAGTGTGCTGCAGGGTGCTGCACACAAGAAGTAACACAATGCCATGAATGTTTGTTTGTGTGCAGGAAGGGACCCATCCTGCACATAATCAGTCATTCCCTGCAATGCAGGCACCAGGCACCCGTGTGCCTGCGCGGGTGATAGGCAGCTAATTTTAGCGCCAGGGTGCACAGTATTGTAGTAAATACGGCTCATCCCTGCATTTTGAAACTGTCGGAGCGCTGCCCTGCCAAATTTGGCGCAGCTCTGCAATCTGACATTTTGTTGTACATATGCCCCTCACTCAGTATTTTTATGTTATCCGGATTTATTGAGCGCACAGATGCCCCAGCAAAGGGGCGTCCTGGCGCTGAATATAGAACATGATCTTGGCCACGGGGGGGGGCATTAGACGCTTTACAAGAAAACGAGGTCACATTACACATTTCTAAATCAGGGGGAGTTTAAGTGATTTGCCCTGAATCACATGGTGTTGAGCTGCAGCCGGGATTCGAACCTGGTGGTCCCAGTGTTCCAAAGCCAGTAGCTCTAGCTGCTATTTGTATTTTGTATTTAATTTATTTATAAAGCGCTAACAATCATCCTAGGTAGGATATCACGGCGCTGAGGTTTGGTGCTGAGGGGTACGGTAACCGCATTGATTACTGATTATTCTGGTTTAGGGAAGAGTAGTGTCTTTAATTGTTTCCTAAATGATAAGAGACATTCTGTCAGTCTGAGATTGGGAGGTAGTTCATTCCACTTGGTTGCAGCTAGATGAGAGAAAGCCCGCTTTCCCATCCTGACAGTCTTCACGTGGGTAGTGTTTGCTCTTCCTGAAGTTCTGGATCGAAGGTTCCTCGATGGTCTATGGAATTTGACTTTATTGTGTAGAATGGTAGGGCCTGTATTGTAAAGTACCTTGTTTGTGATACACAGTAATTTGAAGTTGGCTCTTTGTCGCATTGGGAGCCAATGTAGTTCTCGCATGCAACTTTTGGCCGAATCATATCTCTTCTTATTGCATATAGCCTTTGCCACGGCATTTTGCACTATCTGCAGTTTAGAGAAAAGATAGTCTGCTATTCCAACAAACAGAGAGTTGCCGTAGTCCAGTCTGCTCATCAGCAGCGACTGGACCAGGGTCTTCCTACACTCAGTCGGAATCCAGGGGAAGACTCGTCTGAGCATTTTCAATAATGCAAAGCCTCTGCCACAGACAGTGGAGACATGTGATTTCATCGACAGAGCACTGTCCAATACCACACCCAAGTTTTTCGCTTTTATGGTAGGATTTGGGGGCAAGCCCAGCTTACTTGGCCACCAGCTGTTGTCCCAGAGTTGGGGATTTTTGCCAAACAGGAGGATTTCTGACTTGTCTGCATTTAATCTCAGACAGTGCTCTTGCATCCAATTGGCCAGCTCAGTCAGGCATTTTAGTAGTCGAGTTTTAGGATCATCTTTCTCATCAATGGTGACCATCAGCTGGGTGTCGTCAGCATAAGAACACATTTCAACACCCCACTTTCTTCCAATGGCTGCCAATGAGGAAACAAATACATTAAACAGGGTTGGGCTTAATGAAGCCCCCTGAGGAACCCCATATTTAATGTTTCGCCGGGGAGAAATGAAATCACCCAGACACACTGATTGTGTTTGATCCGCCAAAAAGGATTGTAGCCATCCCAGTGCCTTGTCTCGAATACCTTTCCCTTCCAGGGCTTTCAGTAGTTGGTCGTGTGGTACGGTATCAAAAGCCGCCGATAAATCCAAGAGTATCAGGACGACTGTCTTACCCTGATCCACCTGGGCCCTGATATTATCCGTCACCGCTAAAAGTGTTGTTTCAGTACTGTTGTTCGCCCTGAAACCTGTCTGAGAGACATCCAACAGTTCATTGGCTTCCAAATAAGTGGATAGCCGTCTATTGACCCGTTTCTCCAGCACTTTTGAGAGGTAAGGTAACTGGGATATTGGTCGATAGTTGGCAGGGTTGTTTACATCTAATCCTGCTTTTTTTACTAGTGGGGTGACTAGGGCCTGCTTCCAAGATCTTGGAAATTTAGCAGAGCATAAGGAAAGATTGAGTGCTTTCGTTACGGCAGGGCAAATTACAGGGGTTAGCTGAGAAAAAATGTGGTGCGGACATGGATCTAGTGAGGATCCTGACTTAACTTCGAGCATGACTTTGCCTACCTCGGCTTCTGAAAAAGGGCCAAAACTTGAACAGGTAACTTGAGTTGTGGTTGGCATACTGCGCTCAATAGTTTCTGGCCTACAATTAGGAAAAGAGGCATAAATGATATCAATTTTCTCACAGAAAAAATCATTTAATTTATTGCAGTTCTCTTGTGATGGAGTAAGTTTTACTGAAAGATTTGTTGGGTTACATAATTCCCCGACAATTTTAAAAAGTTCCTTTGAGGAATTTTTATTCTCAGTGATTCTACGTGTAAAATACTCCTTTTTTGCCTTCTTGATTGCTTTATTGTAGAGTACGAGTGCTTGTTTATAAGTGTTTCTGGTCTCGTCTGACTTGCCTATTCTCCATTTATGTTCCAGAGATGTACATTTTCTCTTTAGAGATTTCAATTCTGGTCCGTACCACCTTTCCGATTTTGTAGTTCTGGGTTTGTGATGAACTCGGAGGGTGGAACAGAACTCAAGTGCAGTCTTAATACTTGTGTGAAGTAAATCTATTTCTTCATGAATGTCAGTAGATGCTAAACTCGGGTGTGAAAAATGTTGTTTGAATTTGTCTATTGAGAAATTTTTCCAACTCCTCGTGCTTGCTACACTTAGACCCAGTGTTCTCGTGTGTATAGTAGGTAGATTGATACGGAAAGTGATCATATAGTGATCTGTCCATAGCAGAGGTGTTACAGAGTCGATGTCAATCGATTCCATGTTAGAAAATACCAAGTCCAATATGTGACCTGCCGTGTGTGTAGGATGATTAACTCTTTGGGATATCTGCAGGATTTCCATATCCTCCACTAATTGTTTTGTTAGGGGGTTATTGCATTTATCAAAATGTATGTTAAAATCTCCGAGGAGGAGGATATTTTATATTTTATATTTTTATATTTTATATAGGATATTGCTAGTCCACATCTTCTCTGTCCCAATAAGCGTGTTACTAAGCCCTTCCTATGTTTGTACATAAAGGAACTGAGGCCCAGAAGATAAAGTGTTTTGCCAAGGATCAGACAATTTGCTCGAATTCGAGCCTTCTGGTTATACTGCAAGAACTAAGCCACGGAATGACACTTCTCCAATCAGACCTGTGAAAATATACAGGATCTTAAGCTGGCTTCTACGCTCGTTCATACTTATCACCCGTGTCGAAGCTACACTTTCAGCATTTCTTGAAGACCCTTCAGAAAAATGTCTTAAAGTTGTTGTGGGGCTAAAACAGATGTGAGGGTCCAATCATAAGTCTCCCAACCCTTTCTTTACTTAAGTATTCAAAGTATTCATTTTCTTTCCATGATTTCAATTTTCTAATTGTATTATTTAGTTTTATTTCCTTGGATATTTGCACCTGCCTGAGGTGGGAGAATACTGGTGGTAAAGTTCTCCGCCATTTTCTGAACTTCTAGCTCCTTGATGTTAGGTTTCTTAGCACATGGCATTGTACTCTTCTTTCTGGGATAGGTGTTGCTTTCAGGCCCCTCCTTGCTGCAGTGTGTTTGCAAGGATGAATGTACCACTCCTTCCGCCCCTTCATCCTCCAAGTTTGGCTACAGTCGTCTCTATTCTCATGTCCAGGTTACTTAGTTCAATCCGGATTACCTACGTCATCTCTTCCACAACGCAAGCCTTATGACGTGTCTGATTTGACGGTTATGCAGCTCGCCATCGAATAAAGCTTCAAAAGGCAACATGCCACATAATACATCAATGCATTTTGAAACCAAAGGACAACACTTAACAATACACGAATGAAACAACCCCCTGCCCTAAACAATTCCAAAGTCTGCACCGTTACCAAGATTCTGATGAAAGCTGATAATACTTTAAATGGTTATGAGCCCTGGGATAGATAGGAAATCTCACAAAGGCTGCAAGAGTTCATTTGAAGGCTCAGGCTCAGCCCCAGCAGTGTTGAGGGACCCGCCCCCCCCAACCAGGATCTAACCTAAGAATATCCTGACGGAAGGCGATTAGGATCAAACCTAGTCCAAACAATTCTAGTGTGTGCATTGTTTGTGATTCTGTCATGAGTGTGCCACATAAATAAAGTACGACATGCCTGTCTGGTACTTGGAATGTATCGGAGAATGGTCCAGACAGAGGAAGATGGCGGCTGCCGGGTAATAACACCCATAGTGTGTTGGTGTCACACACCTAGACTTATCTGTCGGCCGGGCGGCCTTTAAGTGCAAACCCAACCTCCAATCAGCAGCTACAGCCCTCCTGGTGACATCCCTGTCATGTCTTGCGGCTACTCTGCCGCCCCCCCCCCCCGTTACTGCAGATGTACCATGGAATGCAGGGCAACGCAACGTCGTGGCTTGGTAAATCTCACTTTAGAGTCATGCTGCGTGATGACACCATGTGCGTTGCAAGGGCAAATCCACCATATGAAATGTCTGGACCAAAGTCTTTCTGATATATTTATATATGTGTAAAACACGATCATATCATTTCACAGCACACCCCTGGTCATTAACCCCAGTTCAGCTGGGAATACAGAAAAATGATCAGTATTGGTTTCATTTTCCTGAAAGGGTTTAGAAGGAGATGGTGCCTGTTCGGCCACTGGTGTGAAGTTGATCTCTGCGCCGTCTCGTGCCATGGAGCAGTACGGAAGCAGAAGTTACCACCCGGGTCTACATCTCCGCAACAGTCTGCAGAATCAGCACTTTATATCCAGTTCTTGTTTTAAATTCAGATTGTTTCACTGGCAGCACACATAACGATAAGAAATTCCAAGGGTAAGTGGCAGAAGAAGGAGGCCATGAACTGCTCTTGAAGGACAAACGCCCCACTTGTTTACAAACAAGGGGGAGAGGATGTAGCCTTACTGCTAGAGCAGTTGACCTCGAAGCTGGGGAACCGGTTCGAGTCTCGGCAGAGACTCCCAACATCCTGTGATTCCGGGCAAATCACTTAATCTCCCTGTGCAGGGCGCAAGTAGTAAAAAAAGAAGTGACGTCACGAAAGGTGCCGAGCTCCTCGTCCCAGAGAGGCCAAAGAGTGAAGTCCAGCTGTTTGGCAGGGGGGACGGCGTCCCCCCGGATAAATAAGTGGGGGGACGTCATCCACATGCATGCTACCCAGACTCGAGCCCTGTTCCTGTGCCTAACAAAAATGAATGCATCTATTTGTAGCGAAACTGGTGCTCATGTAAAGCGCTCTGATACCTGATGTCTCAGGTCTAAGTTTGCGCTATATAAAACGCCTCAGCCCCCCCCCCCCCCCCCCAAAAAACCCAAAAACCCGATACTGCTCGACTTTCAACCTGAGAGTAGACTCCACGCCACTCCCGACGGGGAGCAACCGCCGATGATGAAGCATGACACCCTTCTGGGTGTGTGAGGCAAATCCATCCAACAAAATGGATGCCCCAGGGTGTTACTCTTACACCTTTGGTCACGCCAGTTAGTTTTTCCCTTAGGAACAGTCCGGCAACTCCTTTTTGTTGTATTCTCAGATACGGGCACACGCTGTGACTGGACCTTCCACCAACCTGAGTGGTAATTAGTGTCCATTGATCAAATGATCACCTCTCCTCCCTCTTTTTGACAAAAACTTGAGCACGGTTCACACCGTGGGAGTTTCCCCTAGGTGGGTTAGATTGTTCATATCCCCCAATAGTAGTTGACCCTACACCAATTAGGTGGGTCATACTTGGTCCAGAGCCCACTTTGGCATTGGAACCACTTCCTTCTTTCCCTCTACTTCCCCCTTTCCCCACCTTCTGTGAAGGACCCCACTCCACCGAGACCAGCCACCCTTGACCATTCCACCATGGAGGGTCAAGGTCTGAGTTTTGGCGAGGAGGATGCAGCAGCTATTATGAGGACACCATCTTTGTTTGGTATCGATGTTGAACCAGCCACGGGGAGCAATACAACGGAGTGGCAATCCCTATCAGACTTAAAACGAGAATGGATAAGGATAACAATCCATGGAACGATGATGGCTCAATATTTTAAAGCCAAAATAGCACCTAATGGGTTGATCGTGAAAAATTTCCCAAGGATTTTCTGGGAGGATGGACAATTTAAAGTCGAATGGTCACAGGTGTCGTGGAAGTGTACACACGACCTCCTCATTCTAATAGTAAATACAGCCAAACGACTAGCGGATACCCTTCTGGTTAAAATACAAGCAGCTGAGGCTGCCCTGAAAACAGCAGTACAAAATCCAGGCTTTAAAACAAAACTGGCTGAAATTAACAAGGAAATGGCGGAACACAAGGAATATCTGATGAACCAGAAGGTTGCTAAACTGCAAAAGGACATTAAGAAATTCTCAAAGGAGAAAGTCTACCCATACCTAAGGGATGACTATGTGCCCCCAGGGACAAACTATAATTCAGACTCCAGTACTAATTCTTCCAGAAGGGGCTCCAATAGTGGCTCTGATAGCAGTGGAGATAATAGTGCAGCACAGATGCCACCAAGGGCCAGAAGAGGAAGGGGACGTGGACAGCAAAACTACCCTAACTATCCAAACCAAGGACCACTCACAGGGCCCCCTCCCTTCTGGCAATACCCACAATTCCCCCACTTTCAACCCCAGTTTGCCCCCCAATATCCTCCATTTTACCCCCCTCAGAACCCGACACACCCTCCTTTTTTAGGCAGAGGTTGGGGCAGAGGGCGAGGGCGAAAAAGAGGGAACGCACCGGACAAGAGGGTACAGTGGGAGGAAGCCCGCCCACAAGGGATGGACACGAGGAGCACGAGCCGGTCAGGACCACAATGAGCCTGGTGGTCAATCTCTCTGACCGTCTCCTCACACAGAAAGAGGAGGATGTCCTACAAAAAGGTTTAGGCTTTGTACCGACACCTAAAACTGACCAATTCCAAGAAACTAGGGAACTGAAATCATTTTTCAGAAAAATCAGGTTGAAAACCTTCTTTGAAGGGAAGCCCTGTGAACCCTCAGATGATTCTGGACTACATAATCCATCTACATTTACACCGCACAATGGAATGGTCCCCCATGAGGTCCTCACATTTGAACAAGCGGTATTGAAAGACATTTCTAAATTGAACCGACACACACCTCATTGCAACATCTCTAGGGATGAAATGGCAGTTCTGAGATCATTGGCGGACGATCCACTGATCACGATAAAACAAGCAGACAAAGGTGGAGCTACGGTTCTAATGAATACAAAGGACTATGAGTTAGAATGCAACAGACAACTGGGTAACCGTAAATACTACACCCCCATCACCAACGATCCAACCCAGCGCTTGCACACTACCATCACAAGCCTGGTTACAAGTGCCGAGTGTGACCAATGGATCACTAGGAAAGAGGCAGACTTCTTGATCAAAAAGGACCCAAGGGTCCCTTACTTTTACATCTTGCCCAAGATCCACAAAGCAACCAGACCGGTACCAGGGAGACCAATTGTTTCAGGGATAGACTCCGTCTTGGAGCCCCTCTCACAATTTTGTGATCATTTCCTGCAACCCCTGGTGAAAAGCATCCCTTCTTACATCCAGGACACCACAGATGTATTACGCATTCTGGACACCATCCAGAACACAGAGGAGATTGATCTCTTGATTACCCTAGATGTTGAGGCCCTCTACACGAACATTCCTCAGAGGGCCACTCTAGAGGTAATTGAGGAGAGACTAGGCCTGGAAAGGTGGAATTCCAATACTCCACAGACTTTCATCATGGAATGTGCCACCCTAGCGCTGACAGAAAACTACTTTGAATTTAAGGGCAAATACTACCATCAGACCCAAGGAACCTCTATGGGCAGTACATTTGCTCCTTCGGTAGCTTGTCTGTATATGGCCAAGTTTGAAAGCTCGCACATACATCATGAGGCTAATCCTTTCCGTAACAACATCAAAATGTGGAAACGCTTCATTGATGACATCCTGATCCTGTGGAAAGGCCCCACAACCTCACATGAAGCTTTCCTAGAGTGGATCAATACACTAAACCCCCATCTAAACTTCACCATGACCTCCTCACCCAAGGAGATCGCCTTTCTGGATCTAACGATAAGACTAGACGAGGGGTCAATAAGTACGACCATGTATCGTAAACCCACCGACCGCAACAGTCTTCTACACTACAAAAGCCACCATCCCAAAGCCTTGCGCACCAACTTGCCTTTTGGGCAATTTTTGCGGATAAGACGCAATTGTAGCGATGTATATGATTACAAAAAGGAATCCACGATCCTGTCTAGGAACCTTCTCGACAGGGGATATCCGAGAAGCGAGGTCCTGAAAGCCAAGAAACGGGCAAGGAATAACAACCGTGAGGCACTACTTGAGCGCCAGGAAAGAGTCCCTGCGGAGAACCAACCCATCACGTGTGTGACCACATTTACCCCCCTATCTAACCAGATCAGGAACACAATCAGACACCACTGGGGAATATTGAACACAGGTGACATGACCCTGGAAGAACCCAGGTTCGCCTTCAAGAGGTCACAGAATTTAAAGGATATCCTAATCAGTACCCGACCTAAAAAAGCCAGAAAGGAAACCCAACTAACACTGTGGCATCTACCTCCGGTCACGGGCCACTATCCCTGTGGCATGTGTGGAGTCTGCCGATACACCGTGACAGTTAAAACAATACAGCTCTCTGAGACCTTCACATGGGAGATCAGGCACCACACCAACTGTAACACCTCACATTGTATATACCTTCTCACGTGCCCTTGTGGCTTACAATATATCGGGATGACAACCCGTCCCATCAAAACCCGAATTATTGAACATCGCAGCAACTTTCGCTGCAAGAAGACTCACACAAAAATGTGCAAACATTATGTAGACCACGGCCATGACGAAGATTCTGTTAAGTGGGTAGTACTTGAGTCCAGCCCCAACTGCCCGAAAAAAGCTCTCTTTCAGAAAGAACAGAGATGGGTCCATCGTTTATCTTCTGATAAACAAGGTCTCAATGAAGACATCCCATGGCACTCTCTCTGAGCCATCCATTCCTAATTAAGATACTGTTGCCACAATTTCTATGCAGCCTTCTAACAACCATGAGGCTATATACTGACTCAATAATAAAAACCTCCCCCCGCTGGTAATACATCCCTTAGTGAACTACACACACACTCCACGTGGTGCACCTACCATTGTGATACCACTGCCACACTTATCACCAGTCATTCAGCCACTCCGCAACTATGTGCAACCCTTATGACATTGGAACATGGGCCGCTGTTTTTTAGTCATACATGTAACAGGCGATGCAGCCCGCCCTTTTCTTTTCTTAGGACAGCATATGAGCCATAAGCGCCTAACAACTAAAGCGACTACACTGCCTACACATTCCATGACTGTACACCGGGTCATTTAAATCATGCTTAGCTTTGATTACACGCATGGTTTTGGACACAGTTGCACTAGTCCAACATGGCCGCCGCCATACTAGTCGATATCGCGCTAAATAGATGGCTAATGTCCCACTGCAAATACCGCTACAGCGGTTTTAAAATGGGTCAAACCAGAATTCGATGAGACCAAATCATCTGATTATCAGATATTCAAGGAGCGCATTTTAAATAACCAAGCATCCCGGGAATTGCCAAAACACTAGTCCAAGATGGCCGCTCCGCGATCGACTGAAGTCACGTGACACGCCTAAGAGGCGGAGGCGCGCGATTCATGCCGATTTGTTGCCAGTTTTTTTAAATGGGTCAAACGAGAATTCGCTGAGACCAAAAGCATCTGATTATCAGATATTCAAGGCACTTGTTCTGAGTTCCACGAAGCACATCAGAAATAACCAAGCATCCCTGGAATGGCCAAAACACTAGTCCAAGATGGCCGCTCCGCGATCGACTGAAGTCACGTGACACGCCTAATAGGCGGAGACGCGCGGTTCATGCCGATTCGTTGTTGCCGGTTTAAATAACCCTGACCGCCGAGCTCACATATCTACTCGAGCTCGGCGGAGAAGGGTAGGTCAAGAAGCCAGGACACAAGAGATTGGAGGTGAGTGCTGTAGCGACCTACCATGGAGCTAAGGATAGGAGTCCCTTGTTGTTTTAGACATTACCTACCTACCTGCTGTTAACCAGTTGGTGGTCTGTTTATCTTCTGCCTTAGTTTTAACCAAGGGACTCATCCTTGATGTCTAATCCCGCCGACCCCTCTGGTAGCTGTTAGTTCTTAACCTAGAGGTGAGTTGGTGATATGCGCCTGCCATACCTGTGGTTACTTTAGAATTACTGTGTGTGAGTTAGTGTTCACTTTACCACCTGATTTTACCAATGGTGTCTCTCACTTTACATCTTGACAATGCCTGCACAAGGTATGAACCCAGGTGCACACTGGAGTCTGGATAGCTGTTGTATACTTTATTTTAATAATAAATTTTTAACCTTTTACCTTCACAATCCCACAACAATTCACCTCCCCAGCTCAGTGATTGTTGTGTGTGCCCCACCTTACTCAATATGCACATACAACCTTTAAGGCATGCTATGACTGGTGCTTTTAGCACATGTACACCAACAGCATGCCACACTGTTCACAGTTCTTTTCCATGACGTGACCTGTCTGCAGATTGCAAACTGTTTTTAACCCTTGTTGTTTATCTCTTCCCTATGTTTAGGCATAGGACAAACCCCACAGAGGTAATACACACACCACTTCACACATGACACCAGCATGTTGTTATTCACCTTTTTATAGGTCCTGATGAATCGCGGGTAACTTTTACCCATTGCGAGAAACATGTCGACCATCTTCACCCCTAGCCCCATCTAGGGTCACCTGACTTTACTCGTTGACACCTAGTGAGCTAGCCCCCTGTTTTTAATTGCAGCCAGGGGACCCCCAGAATAAAGTTAATTCCGGTACCCTTAGCTACATTTTAACATCCCTTTTCACAACCACACACCATCCTGCCCACACACCCACACCTCACCATAAGGCTGTTGGAAAAAAGATCTCCGCCAAAGAGCCCCTCTTTGAGGTGAGCCCGTCGGGGATTGCACCGCCTCCCCGACGAGGAGCAACCGCCGATGATGAAGCATGACACCCTTCTGGGTGTGTGAGGCAAATCCATCCAACAAAATGGATGCCCCAGGGTGTTACTCTTACACCTTTGGTCACGCCAGTTAGTTTTTCCCTTAGGAACAGTCCGGCAACTCCTTTTTGTTGTATTCTCAGTAGACTCCACTGGCCATCAACCAGAAGATTCATTGCTGAATCATAACGAGACGAAAAGTTACAAGTTAGACATTATTGTTTCTTTATTGTTTTATATTAGCAGGACTCTCCATGCTGCCCAGGAGGGGCGCGGCGGCATGTCCCGTATGTGCATTTCCCTTATCAATATCATTGGGCCATGCAAGGTCCTGGCTGGCATGGGGCTGAACTCGCAAACTCACCCCCTCTCCCTCTGTGGCCTCTCCTTGGTGGTTCTACACCATCTCCAGCATGGATCGGGTGCTCACCCCACACTCTCACCTCCTGTCCCTCTGTGGCCTCTCCTTGGTGGTTCTACACCATCTCCAGCATGGATCGGGTGCTCACCCCATACTCTCACCTCTTCTTCCTCTGTGGCCTCTCCTTGGTGGTTCTACACCATCTCCAGCATGGATCGGGTGCTCACCCCATACTCTCACCTCCTCTCCCTCTGTGGCCTCTCCGTGGTGGTTCTACACCATCTCCAGCATGGATCGGGTGCTCACCCCACACTCTCACCTCCTGTCCCTCTGTGTCCTCGCCTTGGTGGTTCTACACTATCTCCAGCATGGATCGGGTGCTCACCCCATACTCTCACCTCTTCTTCCTCTGTGGCCTCTCCTTGGTGGTTCTACACCATCTCCAGCATGGATCGGGTGCTCACCCCACACTCTCACCTCCTCTCCCTCTGTGGCCTCTCCTTGGTGGTTCTACACCATCTCCAGCATGGATCGGGTGCTCACCCCACACTCTCACCCCCTCTCCCTCTGTGGCCTCTCCTTGGTGGTTCTACCCCATCTCCAGCATGGATCGGGTGCTCACCCCACACTCTCACCTCCTCTCCCTCTGTGGCCTCCTCTTGGTGGTTCTACACCATCTCCAGCATGGATCGGGTGCTCACCCCATACTCTCACCTCTTCTTCCTCTGTGGCCTCTCCTTGGCGGTTCTACACCATCTCCAGCATGGATCGGGTGCTCACCCCACACTCCCACCTCCTCTCCCTCTGTGGCCTCTCCGTGGTGGTTCTACACCATCTCCAGCATGGATCGGGTGCTCACCCCATACTCTCACCTCTTCTTCCTCTGTGGCCTCTCCTTGGTGGTTCTACACCATCTCCAGCACGGATCGGGTGCTCACCCCACACTCTCACCTCCTCTCCCTCTGTGGCCTCTCCTTGGTGGTTCTACACCATCTCCAGCATGGATCGGGTGCTCACCCCACACTCTCACCCCCTCTTCCTCTGTGGCCTCTCCTTGGTGGTTCTACACCATCTCCAGCATGGATCGGGCGCTCACCCCACACTCTCACCTCCTCTCCCTCTGTGGCCTCTCCTTGGTGGTTCTACCCCATCTCCAGCATGGATCGGGTGCTCACCCCACACTCTCACCTCCTCTCCCTCTGTGGCCTCTCCTTGGTGGTTCTACACCATCTCCAGCATGGATCGGGTGCTCACCCCACACTCTCACCTCCTCTCCCTCTGTGGCCTCTCCTTGGTGGTTCTACACCATCTCCAGCATGGATCGGGTGCTCACCCCACACTCTCACCCCCTTTTCCTCTGTGGCCTCTCCTTGGTGGTTCTACACCATCTCCAGCATGGATCGGGCGCTCACCCCACACTCTCACCTCCTCTCCCTCTGTGGCCTCTCCTTGGTGGTTCTACCCCATCTCCAGCATGGATCGGGTGCTCACCCCACACTCTCACCTCCTCTCCCTCTGTGGCCTCTCCTTGGTGGTTCTACACCATCTCCAGCATGGATCGGGTGCTCACCCCACACTCTCACCTCCTCTCCCTCTGTGGCCTCTCCTTGGTGGTTCTACACCATCTCCAGCATGGATCGGGTGCTCACCCCACACTCTCACCTCCTCTCCCTCTGTGGCCTCTCCGTGGTGGTTCTACACCATCTCCAGCATGGATCGGGTGCTCACCCCACACTCTCACCTCCTGTCCCTCTGTGTCCTCGCCTTGGTGGTTCTACACTATCTCCAGCATGGATCGGGTGCTCACCCCATACTCTCACCTCTTCTTCCTCTGTGGCCTCTCCTTGGTGGTTCTACACCATCTCCAGCATGGATCGGGTGCTCACCCCACACTCTCACCTCCTCTCCCTCTGTGGCCTCTCCTTGGTGGTTCTACACCATCTCCAGCATGGATCGGGTGCTCACCCCACACTCTCACCCCCTCTTCCTCTGTGGCCTCTCCTTGGTGGTTCTACACCATCTCCAGCATGGATCGGGCGCTCACCCCACACTCTCACCTCCTCTCCCTCTGTGGCCTCTCCTTTGTGGTTCTACCCCATCTCCAGCATGGATCGGGTGCTCACCCCACACTCTCACCTCCTCTCCCTCTGTGGCCTCTCCTTGGTGGTTCTACACCATCTCCAGCATGGATCGGGTGCTCACCCCACACTCTCACCTCCTCTCCCTCTGTGGCCTCTCCTTGGTGGTTCTACACCATCTCCAGCATGGATCGGGTGCTCACCCCACACTCCCACCTCCTCTCCCTCTGTGTCCTCGCCTTGGTGGTTCTACACTATCTCCAGCATGGATCGGGTGCTCACCCCACACTCTCACCTCCTCTCCCTCTGTGGCCTCTCCTTGGTGGTTCTACACTATCTCCAGCATGGATCGGGTGCTCACCCCACACTCTCACCTCCTCTTCCTCTGTGGCCTCTCCTTGGTGGTTCTACACTATCTCCAGCATGGATCGGGTGCTCACCCCACACTCTCACCTCCTCTCCCTCTGTGGCCTCTCCTTGGTGGTTCTACACCATCTCCAGCATGGATCGGGTGCTCACCCCACACTCTCACCTCCTCTCCCTCTGTGGCCTCTCCTTGGTGGTTCTACACCATCTCCAGCATGGATCGGGTGCTCACCCCATACTCTCACCTCCTCTCCCTCTGTGGCCTCTCCTTGGTGGTTCTACACCATCTCCAGCATGGATCGGGTGCTCACCCCACACTCTCACCTCCTGTCCCTCTGTGTCCTCGCCTTGGTGGTTCTACACTATCTCCAGCATGGATCGGGTGCTCACCCCACACTCTCACCTCCTCTCCCTCTGTGGCCTCTCCTTGGTGGTTCTACACTATCTCCAGCATGGATTGGGTGCTCACCCCACACTCTCACCTCCTCTTCCTCTGTGGCCTCTCCTTGGTGGTTCTACACTATCTCCAGCATGGATCGGGTGCTCACCCCACACTCTCACCTCCGGTCCCTTTGTGGCCTCTCCTTGGTGGTTCTACCCCATCTCCATCATGGATCGGGTGCTCACCCCACACTCTCACCTCCTCTCCCTCTGTGGCCTCTCCTTGGTGGTTCTACACCATCTCCAGCATGGATCGGGTGCTCACCCCATACTCTCACCTCTTCTTCCTCTGTGGCCTCTCCTTGGTGGTTCTACACCATCTCCTGCATGGATCGGGTGCTCACCCCACACTCTCACCTCCTGTCCCTCTGTGGCCTCTCCTTGGTGATTCTACACTATCTCCAGCATGGATCGGGTGCCCACCCCACACTCTCACCTCCTGTCCCTATGTGGCCTCTCCTTGGCGATTCTACAATATCTCCAGCATGGATCAGGTGCTCACCCCACACTCTCACCTCCTCTCACCGGTTAATGTCAACTCATACTACAATTTGTAGCTTTACAAAGGAATTTTAACTCACTATTGTATTTTTTACAAAAAAAATAGCTTTTAGACAAGACTGCTGGGCAAGCTTTCATATCTGTATTGTTAGAAGCGCAAATGTCAATTTGAATGGAAAAGTGACCAGGATAAAACAGACCCGGGCAAATACGATATTACATACATTTAGTCAGAACTACACTTTTAGAGTGAAGACAGAGAGAAAGTTAGACAACTTGCGCAGTTCCATAAAAATGTGAAAAGACAAATTATCCCCAAAACTTAGGAGTAGAAACCGCATGGGTGGTCTGAACTGAAATCAATAAAGTCTCAACCGCCACAGCGCCAGGGAATATACTATCTCATGCAAAAGAACAAAAACAGGTGTACCTTTATTAGATTTCAATTCATACACAAACAGGTAGGTGACAAGTTAAATAGTTCCAGAATTGCTTGAAATGGGTAGAATTGCGCCTGCTATATGATATTCCTGGACTGAGGAGTGTCCTTTAATACTGAGCATATTTACAGTGGACAAAAACACTTCACCACTCAAAAGTATCACAGGCTTAAGACTTGTCAGATAAGTCTTCAAGAACAAGCTTTTGGGCCACTGAAGAATTCCCCTTCATACCAGAGTAGCCCCTGCTTTTCTTCCAGCACAAGCGACCCCAAAGAGGTTGGGAGTTCCTGGTAAGTCAGGGTGAGGGATGCTAGCTTCACATTAGGCAAAAAAAACATATTTCAAAATGGGCTGTAAAAGAATTAAGCTATCAAATCTAAAACTATGAAATTTATACTCAAGGATTTTTTTTATTCTTGATGAAAAGTTTAATTTCCTTGAATTTTTTTTTTTTAAAGTTTCTGCCTTAGAGCATCATTTAAAACTGGAAACATATCGAATTTGTTTCAAGCTGGTTCGGTTTTCAGATGGGACAATGACCATATCAAATTCAGGATAGTGACTTGGCACAAAAATGGGAAGTGATCCAATAATAGTGTGCAATGTTACTGAAGATCAATGGTCAAGTCTTAATCCCTGGACATGGACCTTGATCGAGAGCGAGACTTTGACTGTGATTTGGAGCGAGACTGTGACCTGGACGTCGCTTGTGGGTTTGCAGATTTGGAGCGATCCATTTCCATCAATTCTTGGGGAGGAGAGCTGGAAAAAGACCTGGAGCGAGACTTGCTTCGAGACCTGGACTTCGATTTTTCTTCCCTTCCATTCTCTTGAGGAATCGGAGATCTGGAACGCCTGCGAGACCACTCAGACTTTGGTTTGGATCTGCTTCGGGAGCGTGAACCAAGATCAGACTTGGGGTTGCTCTTTGATCGAGATCTCCTAGGTTTGGATCTTGAACGAGACCATCCCTTGCTCCTGGATCGAGACGGTGCTTTGACTGGGCTGCGTGTTCTACTACGACTGCTCCTGCGGCTCCTGCTGTGTGAAAGTCGCCTGCTCCTGGATCGGGACCTTGATCGACTACCCGAATAGGATCTACGGCGTCGTGGCTTATTCTCGATAAGCCTAATTTTCCTGCCATTTATCTCCGTGCCATCCAATTTCTCCAATACACCTTCATATCAGAATGAGACCGAAATTCGATCACCCCTCCATTAGTGCGATCTTTGTGAGCATCCTCATAGGTCACCTCACCGGCTTGCCTCATGAAATCTTTAAGATCCTGCCGGCTACATCGACTGGATGTTTTCAACTTTCAGTCTGAATTCTGTACGTACAGGCGGCCCATTCTGAGTAACTGATTTGCGACTTTGATAATTAGAATTTGCTCTGCGGAAACCACAGGCATGTTGTACAATAACCCGCTCTCCACAGAGATCTCTTCCGTTGAGTTCATACACTGCATCGTCAGCATCTCTGGAGTCTTCAAATTCAACGAAGTCGGACCCGTTCTTCATGTCTACCTCCAGGAGCCTGCCATAGCCGCCGAAGAAGCGCTGGATGTCCTTCTCCCGAACCTGGTAGCTTAATCTGCCAATGTAAACGCGCGACATCCTGGATTTCAAGAATAAAGATTCGAGCTCTATGTATAACCTAGTAGGTCCAGGCAGCTCGTCAGCTTCCAAACCTCCTCTCTCTCTGTGGCCTCTCCTTGTTGGCTCATGGTGGTTCTGCACAGCCTCCAGCATGGCTCCGGTGCTTACCCCCACAGCTTCATCTCCTCTCCCTCTGTGGTCTGTGCTGCAAGCTTGTGGTGTGGCCATGAGAGCTCTGGTCCTGGTCCAGAGGGCCTCAATATTTTAAAAGGCGACTGGGGCTTCTCCACAGAAGGTCAGAGTCCTAACTCAGTGTAGAGAGTGTCCTTCTAGGCAAGATGCTTCAGCGGGTCAGAGACCCATTGCTGCCATCTGGTTGTGGACCTCAGGTCACATGCTCGGCTCCACACAAGACAAGCCCTGCATTACACCCTTTTAAGGCCCGACAGCGCTGAGGGACTAGACGAATTGTAAAAGTGAGCTATACGAATTGGTGGTAACATAAGGTGACAGAAACCCTTCTGAAATTTTGAATCGGTAATAATAGGTGTAGATAGAGTGTGAGAGGGCTTACACTCTGGTGATTTGGGGATACCTTGCACACTCATCATACTGACACGACTATCTGCCCGACACAGCCTATACCTGTTGAAATAGTCGGTTATTTGTAATTCACTGTTTACAAAAATAAGCTAATGGAGTCCAGCACTTCCTATGCTGTGCTCTACCAGTCAAAGTACGGTGCTGTAGAGTAGCAATGAACCAGTTAGCGGGAAGGATGTGGCCAACCGGTCAAAGGAATTACAGGGTAAAAAAAAAATCTCTTCAAGGATTCCCTATATTTGGAGTCTTTCCTGAAAGGACAATGGAGTATATTCCAGAGTTGGGAAGCTTGAAGGCAGAAGCACCAATCTCCAGTTTTTGGACTCTGGATTTACGTACTTTGAGACTCATTGCGAGCGACTGAGATGATGAGGATTTACTCAAGGGACCATGGGGCGCTGCACTATAGTTCTGTGCCTGGGGCATTTAGATGTGGAAGATTTAGCCTTGCAGTGAGGTAGCCATTGTTGCCATAGATATTGGTATTTTTATCCAGTGCAAGCCTACCTGTGAAGCCACGGCACTCTACCTCAAGCCAAGTCAAGCGTCGCTTTACATCTTTGAATTACGATACATTTTAAATATTTACATTTTGGGCACAGCCAGAGGAAGATTCATTGATTTGCCTAGAATCACACAGTTTTCAGTCAACTGCAAAGGCCAGATTTTGAACTCCATTAACAAGGTCCACTCTTAGTGACGTAGCTACTAGACCACAGCTCCTTAAACCATAAAAAATATATACATCCCCAGCATCATTTTTTTTTTATTGAATTTTATGACAGTGGATGATTACTGGGTACACTGAAAAGAATAAGAGTCACAAATAAAACACCATTAAATAATTCATCACAGAGAAAAACATAATCCGCATTATCAATGTTACAGTATGTGCAAAGTAACACAACAAAAACAAACAGCTATATATTATTTTAGAATAACATTTAAATCCAAGCTAAACAATTATATCCAGTTACTAATAGGTGACCATAACTTTTGTCCAAACATCTTCTTTTTCCGACCCTTAAGTCTATACACCGCGATTTCGAGCTGGTAAACATTTAATAATTTAGACTGCCAGTGAGATAAAGCCGGAGGATCAGCTTCTAGCCAACGAGATGTTATACAATATCTGTATACAGGCATGGATATAAATAAAAAGCCCAGCATCAAGGTGATAAGAGAAAAACATATCCAGAACTTGCCCTGAGCTGGGCACTAAGTGAAATGTTGGAAAGGTCCTAATAATCTTAACCTCATAAGTGCTGCGCCCAGTCCAACGGCCGACGGCACCACTACCTCGGGAGTGCTGCCGTCGGCCATTAGACGTTCCAGCTGCACCTGCGCAATGGAACGTTCAGCACTGGAGCTGGACGTTCCATAGCAGCTAAGGTGTTAACATAAAAGAGTAAGCGGACATCGACCAGTGAATCGTGGATAGCAGGAGCATCAACGTTGATATCTGACTTGCAACAGAGGACCATCAACGTCAATGTTTGACTCGCATCAACATCAATGTTTTACTTGCAGTGGATGAGCATTGGCGTTGGTGATTGACTCAAGTGGGAGGAGAACCGATATTGGTTTGATTCGTATGTGAGGAGCATTGGCATTGATGCTTTACTCGCATGGGAGGAGCATCAACATCGACGTTTTACTCACATTGGAGGAGATTTTTGATGCTGATGTTTGACGTGCATGGTAGGTGCATCAACGTCGATATTTGACTAGCATGGCAGACGCATCGATGCTACTTTAATTTGCATAGGAGGAGCATCAACATCAAAGTCTGACTTGGACAGGAGGAGCATTGATGTCAATGTTTGACTATCATGGAAGGAGCATCAATGCCAGTTTGATTCGCATGAGAGGAGCATCAGCATCGATGTTTGACGCACCTTCTCTTTCACATCTGGGCGGCTTTGGGTGCCATGCAATCACAACAAAAACCCTCTACTGCAGAAATAAACACATTGCAACTGGTCTTGGGTTTGGTACTAGAATCGCAGAGAGGAAATGGTAGAACCCAAGGTTGAAGCCACTTCATCACTTTGCGTGAAGAGTAAGTTGTGGGAAAAACATCATTGACCAGATAGTAAAAATGACTCACTACTCATTGGCATGTAGACTTTATACTCGCAGGTGATTTGACCCACTACAGGGGGGAAAACAGGCCAGCTGATCCAACCAGCCAGGGTGTAGTACAGTTTCCATTTTACAGCAATTGGCGCTGGTACTCACAGTAAACACAACAAAATAACAAGAAGCCATTCATAATAGACACCTTCCATTTGAAGACCCCTTAGCTACCTAGGCTAGAAAGATGCTGCTGAAGAAGTGGGAGGCTGACAGACCTGAATGTAGCAGACAGATCTAAAAGTATCAGTGAAACATCCCCACCAGCATCCTTACTCGTTCTTGTGTGTTTAAACGATGTCTTCTGGTTGCAGTAATTCAAATCCAATGGTACCTTTTCTTTGTGCCACAAATATTATTTTCTTTTGATGGGCATCAAATCCAGAAATGCTTTTATACCGATTCTAAGTCTTGTGCCTGGTAGAACGCATCTGTGCTGCTCTATTAAAAGGATATACAATGTTTATTTTTAATTTAACAATACTTTTACAGGTAATGACCTCTTCTTATTTCCTCTTCTATTTATTTTGATATAGTTTTCACTTGTGGCAGGCTGGTCCAGGTACTTCAGAGCACTTGATGAGATGCTGAATGAGGGAGTGTAATGAATGTGTTACCACAGGATGAGCAGTTGTAGTCATGCTGTTTGCTCCTGTGGAAAGCGTTTCTGTGCCATACATTGCTGCCCCACACATGCACTGCCTCCTTTTACTTCCCTGGCTCCTGACTATCCCTCACCTCTCACCTGGACCTTGTCATGTCTCAGCTCTCCTGTAACATATTATGGTGGCTTGGCCTCAGTATTTTACCTATAAAGACCCTGTTTCAGAAAATAAATAGCCCCAGGTTAGTCCCCAGTGCCTTTGCCCTTTGGTACCCTGCTTTGGTTTGAACTCTGCAGCTGTGACAGAGGAGCTCTGTAAGGACTTCTGTGGATCTTACCACTCCCTTGCTCCATTAACTTTGGTCCACTTTTGTGAAGCCACTGCCCACTGATGCCTACCGCGTCCTCCTGCGGGAAGCGATTAAGGTGCTGTAGCATTTGTAAACTGCTTACTACCACTATGTGGGACGGGGAAGCATTTCCCGGCATAGATAGCAAGTTACACTGTGTAGAGTGTGTGGTTGGAAAGCTGTGATTTTCTTTTGAACCTATGTAGTAAGTGTTTTCATTATGTTTGTGAGGACCACTGAGGTGTGGTTATAGTGTTATGGGACGCAGAGTTTGTCAGTGTGATGGCTAAGAGTTTGTAAGCGACAGACACACAAATTACAGTTGTAAAAAAACTAAATCATATAGGCAGTGGAAGAAATTAGGTTGTTGGTTGAGGGGACGTGATCCCTTCTCAAGCAACATCCACAATCCTTGTCAGTGTGAGCCGTAAAAAGTCAGTAAGTAGACCGGTGCTTAATCCTCTTGTAGCTTAGCAAGAAACTAGCCAGGCTAAATTTAAAGGCAATGTGTAAAGTGTTTATGCAGCTCTTAATATTGTGAAAACACAACATAAGAACAATTCCACGCCGATTTAGTAAAATAGAGTAAAATGTAATAAATTATTTGACACCAAAACAACAAAAATCCAATCAGTAGAACTGGAGAATTGCAATTTCAAAGTTTTAAAGTAAGTATAGCGTGTCCAAAAGTACAAAGCGTCAACTGTGGTATCTTGTCGTGGCGGACCAGGACAAAGTCACAACTTCAGGCCGATCGAGATGTAGCACAGGCCAGATACAGCGACCATATTGGTCCTATCCAGGATTGCACCTTTTGTCCTTGATGTGGAGTGTTGCGTCAGTTATGATGAGGATCTGTGAGGTCCTGCATCGAGTTGTCATGCTGTGTCGTTTCTGGGGAGGCCACCAAACAATGGCTGGGTGGTGCCGCAATGCGAGGTCATGTGTCTAGTTGCTCTTCACTGCATCGGTTCTGAGGAACCCATATTTGGGCCAGTAGGAGTGTACTCTGACCAAGGGTCTGCCACTAGGGGGGGCACCCCTTTAGGATCTGGACTCACTCCAGCACGGATCAGCAGCAGGGCACAGGCAGGTCCAGTTAAGACTGGGCTGCTGGGCAGATGCAAAACAGGTTTCTGGAATTTTTTAAGTCCCTGTAGCTCAGAACAGGAAGCCAGTCAGCTAGCCGTTGGAGTCACTCAGGTGGTTCTTGGTTCAAGGAGCAGTTCCACTCTTCCTTCCTTCCTTAGGCAGCAGGGCAGTCCTTCTTGCATCAGGGCAGCCCTTCCAGCAGCACGGCAACAGAGTCCTTCTTTTGAGTCTTCCGCAGGTCCAGAAGTGATCTGAAGAGTGGGTCGAACTGTCCATTTTTAATACCTGGTGCACACTTTGAAGTGGACGAAACTTCTGGAATGCTACTAGAACAGAAGTGTCTGGAACTTTGGCCCCCCCTGCCCTTGTCCGAGTCTGTCTGAAAGCCCAATAGACTAGTGTGAAGTCCTTTGTGTGTGTGAGCTGAGGCAGTGTGGTGCTAATGTGGCCGGTGACAGCTCCACCCCCCTCTTTTTGTCAGGATGGCCCAACCTGCCAACACCCGGAACCTCTATTGTCTTTTGCTATGTGGGAGGAATACACAAAGGACAACTGCCATCTACACCTCGTTGTGTGACCCAAAAAACAAGCTGTAGCACCAAATGGTTAGGACAAGAAAATGGCAACTTTCTAAAAGTAGCATTTTCAGAATGTGACTTAAAATCCGACTTCACTATTAAAGAGGGTTTTAAATGACAATTTCTCAGATACCAAACTTGATATTTCTACCTGCTCCCAAATAAAAGTTATCACTTATTAAATGTAATAAGGTAACCCAATGTTATCCTATGGGAGAGCCTTGCAGTAGTGAAAAACACATTTGAGAGTTTTTCACTACCAGGACGTGTACAACTTAAAAGTACATGCTCAACCTTTTAAATACAATGCACTATGACTATGACCCTGCCCTACGGGCTGTTTAGGGCCTACTGGAGGCAAGACGTATATGTATTAAAAAGGAAGGTTTAGGCCTGGCAAAAAGTTTCTCACGCCAGGTCAAAATGGCAGTCTATAACCACATGCACAGGCTGCAATGGCAGGCCTGAGACAAGAAGTTTTAAAGAGCTACTTAAGTGGGTGGCAGAATAAGTGCTTCAGGCCCACTAGTATTATTTAATTGACATGCACTGGGCACTTGTAGTGCCACTTTACTAGAAGCTTATAAGTAAATTAAATGTGCCAATTGGGTATAAGCCGGTTTTAACATGTTTAAAGGTGAGAGCACATGCACTTTAGCATTGATTAGCAGTGGTAAAGTGTGCACAGTCCTAAAGTCAGCTAAAACGAATTCACCAAAACAGGAGGGGTGAATGTGAAAAGTTTAGGGGTGACCCTGCAGAGATGGCCAGGTCCAGCAGGCAGCTAAACAGCACCAGTCTAGCCTATGGGCAGTAGAAAAGTGTGTGTGTGTGTCAGGGCCGGATTGGGAATGCAAACTGGCCCTGGCAATTGAGTCTGACTGGCTGCACTGGGTTGGGGGTTGTGGGTAACACTGCAGCTGGTTTCGTTACAGCGGGCCGATATGGCAGCTATGCTGTAAAACTAGCCCCCGGTATCAAATATCTGCCCCCAAGGGTCTAAAACCAGCCCCCACCCTGGCAGCCCATTGGGGAAACGCCCGGTGCTCGCTAGGGCCTGTTCGGCCCAAGTGTGTATAAACACCAAGAAAGGGGGCAATTGGAGAATATCCAGTAATCCATGTGGCAACTTATGCCAGACAGAGATACTATTGAACTTGTAAAACAATATCAAAAGGGCAGGAATGAGAATACGCGACATGAGCAGTAGTCTGGCACCATTTTATTTGATTATTTTAAGGCAAGGATGATAGCTGCTGCTGAGCAAATGCACGCCATAAATTAAAAAGGACAATCAAGGCTGCAACCAGAGCACAAAATACACAATCTTTAGAAAGACCAGTTTCTACCTATTCCTTCTCAGACAAAGAAAGCCAAAGGTTTGAGCAGAGGTTTATGCACTTCGCCCCTCTGAAGTTCCCACAAGCTCCCGAAGGAGAATGAGCACCAGTCGGACAAGCCTTTTTAAGGTCATGGTAAAGACAAGAACCACTATTCACTGAAGCATAAACACTCACAGGCCCTCCCACTCCCTGTGCCTTGAGATCCTCACGGGTAAGTAGGGCGCTTCACAAATACCTGATTGATTGATTGAGCCTCCTGGGGTTTGAACCCCGATTCATTGAAAGACAAACACACAAACAGCCTGCTGGGGTTTGAAACCTTATTCACTGAAACCCAAAGCCTGCTGCGGTTTGAACCCCTATTCACTGAAACACAAACACACACAGAGCCTGCTGGGGTTTGAAACCTTATTCACTGAAACACAAACGCACACAGAGCCTGCTGGGATTTGAAACCTTATTCACCACTGAGACCAAAAGTCTGCTGGGGTTTGAACCCCTATTCACTAAAACACAAACACACACAGAGCCTGCTGGGGGTTGAAACCTTTTTCACTACTGAAACCCAAAGCCTGCTGGGGTTTGACCCCATATTCACTGAAACACAAACACACTCAGAGCCTGCTGGGGGTTGAAACCTTTTTCACCACTGAAACCCAAAGCCTGCTGGGGTTTGAACCGCTATTCACTGAAACACAAACACACTCAGAGCCTGCTGGGGGTTGAAACCTTTTTCACCACTGAAACCCAAAGTCTGCTGGGGTTTAAACCCCAATTCACTGAAACACAAACACACACAGAGCCTGCTTGGGTTTGAAACCTTTTTCACCACTGAAACCCAAAGCCTGCTGGGGTTTGAACCCCTATTCACTGAAACACAAACACACACAGAGCCTGCTGGGATTTGAATCCTTATTCACCACTGAAACCCAAAGTCTGCTGGGGTTTGAACCCCAATTCACTGAAACACAAACACACACAGAGCCTGCTTGGGTTTGAAACCTTTTTCACCACTGAAACCCAAAGCCTGCTGGGGTTTGAACCCCAATTCACTGAAACACAAACACACACACAGCCTGCTTGGGTTTGAAACCTTATTCACTGAAACCCAAAGCCTGCTGGGGTTTGAACCCTATTCACTGAAACACAAACACACATAGAGCCTGCTGCACTCCTGACCCTGTACTGCACTTGGCCTGGCCACAGACCAGCGCTCCGTATACTCAGGCCCCCAGAGACAGCTGCACTATTCCAACCCCTGCACTGGGCCTGACCCTGGACCAATATTCTGTATAGTATGAACCCAGAGACAGCTGCACTCCTTCGACCACTGCACTGCACTGGGCCTGGCCAGAACCCGACGCTCTGTTTACTCAGACACTCAGAACAGCTACTTCCGGTTTGCAGTGAACCTTTTTAGATGCTAATTCTACAGTCTGATAATTGCCTGAGTCCCACGTGCACAGCTGTGTGTCCGGACTCCACCGTGAGCCGGACTCACGAGCGTGAAGTGCACTGCTCTGTGTCTGACCTTAGCTGAACTCAGTTCAGCCACACGAAATATGACATCATTCAAAGTGCCGGTCCTAGGCCTTCTGAGGCCCCGGGCGAAAGGGAAGATGTGAGGCCCCTCCAAGTGACATCACAGAAAGTGACTTCGCAGGACTTTTGATCTTAGTTATTTGGCATCAGTGAAGCAAACTAATGTGGATATCAGTAACATGGACAAAAGTTGAGGGAATGGAACACAGGTGAGCAAATATCCATGAGTGTAACACTTGCCGTCTCCTTGAATGATTAGTTGGACATGCCCCCAAATTCCAAAGGAACTAGAGGGTCAAGAAAACAGCAGCAAGCGAGCGCCTGGAAGCTGTATCCTCTGCACGTCTCCGCTAGCGCTGATCCTGTTCCGACTTCTCTGGGTATACATTTCATTTGTTGAATAAATTAATGTCTGTGCGATAGATCTGAAGCACTTTCGGAGGTCTCAGCCTTAAATAAATCGCCTGCGATGTTTCTAGCGTGGCTTCTTCCAGCGGATTAATCCACTTTTCCTGCTCCATTCTTTGTCTCTGTCCCTTCTCTCAGCCAACATCTCTATATATTCTCCCTCCAGCTCCATCTCATTTCCATTCATCCTCTGTCTGCTCGAGGTCCCCAATCTCATTCTTTCCATCTCTCTGTCCCCGTCACCCATGCTCCCCCACCATTTATTTGCTGTCCACCTCACTCTCTCTCTGCCGATTTGTGTTTCTCTATCACTCTCTCTACGTCTGTCTCCGTCTCCACCCATTCGTCCACTTTCCAAGCCCCCTTTTTCCACGTTCCCATCTCTATCCTCCACACTGATACCGCCACCCATACCATCGCCAAATGTACCCACTCTCCAAACACCCTCTCAACTCTCCTGTCTCCTCTTCAACCTCTCGAATTCCCTCTCCCCATCACCCCATTGTTTATACCCCACCTTTCTTTATCGAGGTCTCTTGATTCTTCTACTTTGTGCTCGCCAAATCGACAATTCTGCCATTTCCATCTCTTGCTACCCATTTGCTATGAATTTCCGTTTCCACATTTCTTGTCCCTGCCTCATTCGTTTCGGTCTGAATTCCTCTCCCACTTTCTTCTTGCCTTTTACCGCGCCGGTGCAATTTGCAGGTACCAGGACACAGTTATCTGCACTGCTTTCTGTGTACTGTGCGTTCAGAGCTGCAGCCCCTAAGGGGCTGAGCAAATATTAGTACTTGTTGCAAATTTATTTAGGTGCTACAGGTTTTTTTAGTGGATACGGTGACAGTCAGACTCTGCCTCTTGTGACCCCCACCCCTTTTATGCTTACCCCTATTTACGGTATCCCTGTGTACATTTTTTTTCTCCCACTTCCAGCACTGGTCTCTTTTTTATTCTGAACACACGCGTTCTCTTTTACTCGCAGACATACACGTGACCTCTCTGACTCGCCTGTCCACCTTTCCCCTCTGGCTCTGTTGTCCTGCCTCACACTTTAAATCTGCCAGTTAAACCCCTCTAAAAAATCTACTCTTCTATCCCGCCCACTTTCTCATCATTTCCTTTCGTCTTCCTCCACCTAAACTCGCCTATTTGTATTAGATACATAGCAAAAACAGTGCAAAATGATTATATACTGTTTTGGCAGCACTCCAAAGTTTCTATAATATGGCCCAAGCGGTCTACTTATTAATTCTGGTCTCATTCTGACACACCCTTCTCTCATATTCTGCTTCCTTCCCTTTCTTATTGCTTTTCTCTTCCCCTCTCTCAACATCACTATTTTCCATCCATGTCTTATTCTCTCACTTTACCATTTGCCTTATTTAGTTTATACATCTTTTTCTCTGCCCTTCTCGTCCCCCTACTTTCACCTCCATCAATAGCCTTTTAACATACATCCCGCCTTCTCTCCTACTCTCTTTGTATCTTCCTTTATCCCTCTTCTTCTGTTGCAGCCACCTGTACTATGCATTAGCACAATAAAGACATTTTCAAAAAAAATAAAATGATGGCCTCGGGAAAATCGCTGCGCAGTGAGCACAGCACAGTGCATTCTTCCATCCGTCCAATAATATCAAGAGTGTGTGTGTTTCTCAGGGGGGCCCCGCAGCGGTCTTTGAAGCTGGAGACAGGGCGTAGGGCTGGGGCATTGTCAGTAGGCTTCTTCAGGCTTCCCTGGACTGCAACTTCTTCGTCCTTCTTCTTAGGTCGTCAGGAACTAGTTTCCAGGTCTGGGAGAGCCACCTAAATACTGCATTTAGGGGCGTTTTAGGGGAGTAGCAGGCAGGGCCAATGGACACCTTACCTGGAGTGATTACACCCTCAATGATGCCACCCTCCTGTGGCAGGTGGCACAGTCCTAGCCCTGATTGAAGGTGTCGCCCCATCTTCAAAATGGCTGGGACTGAAAGGTGAGCTTCACCTTGCCTCCCCTGCCTTAGGGGTTGAGTTGGCAGAGGTGGGCACATGTCCCATTCTTCCTAGGTTTTCTCGCCCAAAGTGGGGCTGTAAACTGAGGGCTGCTATCTGCTGCTAGCAGCAGAGGTGGGGGACTGCATGAGGAAGGCAGCAAGCCCTGAAGCTTCCCCCTCCAGCACTGTGCCCACCCTGGGGACGGGGGGCGGGGGTGAAACAATGCCCAGGATGGGCATTGTTTCTGTTCCCAGAGAGCAGAGGCTCTCAACCCAGGGTCCTGAAACATGTCTGGTGGTGGCAGGCTGCCTACAGCTAGTCTGTGACCACACCAGAGTTGGTATGTTTTCAAGGGGCATCTCTGAGGTGCCCTCTGAGCACATGGTTCAATAAATCCCACACTGTCATCAGGGTGGGTTTATTGAGAGGAGTAGTTTGGTACCAAACACTCCTCGTTTCAGAGAAGCCATTATGGTGCTGGGGAACTGGAGTTGTGGAGTTTCCAGCCCATGTACGTTTTATGGCTTCGCTGACACATACAATATCTAAGAATGGACTTAAATAATATAGGGGCATATCTGCACATCTGTGGTATAGTGCACCCTGCCTTAGGGCTGAAAGGCCTGTTAGAGGAGTGACTTACCTATACGTAGGCAGTCTGCCATGTTGACTTTGTCATTTTGTCTGCACCAGGCCATGCATGCTGCAGTGGCAGCCTGCAGTGCCTAAGTGAGGGGTCCCTAGGGAACCCACTTCAGTCCCAATGCCCAAGGTACCCAGGCACTATTTATTACGGACTTACATGAGGCCTGAAGGGCGAATTCTGGAAACGTTTTAGAGAATAGGCACTGCCTTAGGGGACCTGGTTGGCAGGTACCCTGTACACTACAATCGAAACCACATCAAATACCAGGCAAAAGTGGGGGCTAACCATCTCAAAAGAGGCACTGTCTCACATGCAAGAAGTGAGTGTTTTCGTGTATTTATGTGCTATGAGGCAGATGCTTTTCGCACAGGGCTGTTTTACGCTGTAACCAAACACCGGTGTGTAACACAGCAATGGGGTGAGGGTAGCTACAGACGACTGTGTAATATATTAGAAAGGCGGGACCTTCACAGGGCAACATCTGGGAGTAATTTACATATTTTGGCGGGATCTTCTGGTACACGAGAAGACAGGAGATGGCAGCGGAAGTGAGACAAATCTTTAAGTATCCTGTGAGTAGACCCACGCCTGTGCCTGCCCTGTGAGTAGACCCACGCCTGTGCGCATCCTGTGAGCAGCCCTGGTTTACGCCTGCGATAGTGACAGCTGGAGGGTGGGAGGGCTGGAGGGCCCGACGTTAGCTGGAGGGTGGGAGGACCCGGACCGGAGCTGGAGGTCCGCGGAGCTCGAGCGCCAGGCGTGGGGCGTGTGTTGTATACACAATATGTTGTTGCAAAGCTCGAGTGGGGACAAGAAGTGCTTCGGCAAAGGCGTGCAGGCTGCGGTGTCACCCGACGAGACACTCGTGTGAGTTATTGATGCAGAGCTGCTGGAAAGGGGGGGGAGGGGGGCGGTGTATAAACAGTTTTAATGTTGAAACAGCTGTAGCTCCGCTGGCAGCGATGAAGGCGCCTGGAATCCACAGCCTCACAGCGCCTCCCGCAGCGAGGGCACTGGACAGATTACACGCATCACATGGCTGTCCTGTGAACTGTGACTCCCAAGGCACCAGCAGAAGCGAAGAAATCACACCCCAGGGACAAAGACAAACCACACGGGTGTCTGTCTGGCGGGGGCTAAGGGTTAGGGTGACCAACTGGCATTGGTGCAAATTCAGGACGGTGAGTGTAAAAATTCAGGACAAAGGGTCAAAATTCAGGACACAAATTCAGGACAGGAGGTCAGAATTCAGGAAAAAACTTCAGGACAATAGGTACGTTTTACAGACACATCAGAGGTCGGGCAATAGTATATAAGTAAGCCCAGCCATTTCCAAACATATTCAACCATTTGCAAACCTATCTATCATGTATCCTTCCATCTATCATTTCACTCATCCATCCCTTCATCCATCCCCTCATCCATCCTTTCACTCATCCTCCATTATCCATCCATCCATCCATCCACCCTTTTACCCTATCCATCTGTACACTTATCCATCCACTCTTCATCCCATCCATCCATTCACTCATCCATTCAGCCATTTACCCTTTCACCAATCCAGCCATCCTTTCACTTACTAATCCTTCCGCCCATCCACACTTTTAGTCATCCATCCATCCTCCCTTTCTCTCTCCATCGACCCTTTCACTTAGCCTTCCTTTCATCCATCCATCCACCCACCTATCCATCCATCTACTCATCCACTCATGAATCTATCCATTGCCCCTATCACACATCCATCTATCAGTTCACCCTTTCACACATCTATTCATCGTTTTGTCCATCTACCCTCCCTTTCACTCACTCATCCATCCTTACACCCACCCTTTCACTCATATCTCCATTCATTCACCCTTGCACTTATCAATCCATCAATCCATCCATCATTTCACTCACCCACCTACCCCCATCATCCACCCACCCACCATCCACCCACCCACTCATCCATCCTTTCACCCACCCACCATCCAATCCACTGATCCATCCTTTCACCCACCCACCCACCCACTCATTCATCCATCCTTTCACCCACCCACTCATCATCCATCCATCCTTTTACCCACCCACTCATCATCCATCCATCCATCCTTTCACCCACCCACTTATCCATCCATCCTTTCACCCACTCTCCATCCATCCATCCTTTCACCCACCCATCATCCATCTGTCCTTCCCCTAATCATCCATCCATCCCCTCATCATCCATCCATCCTTCCCCTCACCATCCATCCATCCTTTTCCCTCATCATCCATCCATCCATTTCCCTCATCATCCATCCATCCTTCCCCTCATCATCCATCCATCCTTTTCCCTCATCATCCATCCATCCATCTACCCTTCCCCTCATCATCCATCCATCCTTCCCTCATCATCCATCCTTCCTTTTCCCTCATCATCCATCCTCATCATCCATCCATCCATCCTTCCCCTCATCATCCATCCATCCTTCCCCTCATCATCCATCCATCCTTTCACCCCCTCATCATCCATCCATTCCCTCATCATCCATCCATCCATCCTTTCACCCACCCCCTCATCATCCATCCATCCACCCTTCCCCTCATCATCCATCCATCCACCCTTCCCCTCATCATCCATCCTTTCACCCACCCCCTCATCATCCATCCATCCATCCATCCATCCTTCCCCTCATCATCCATCCATCCATCCTTCCCCTCATCATCCATCCTTTCCCGTCATCCATCCATCCTTCCCCTCATCCATCCTTACTTCCTTTCATCCATCCTTCCCCTCACCCATCCATCCATCCCATCCATTTATCCTGCCCCTCATCCATCCATCCTTCTCCTCCCCATCCATCCTTCTCCTCATCCATCATCCTTCCCCTCACCCATCCATCCATCCATCCATCCCATCCATTTATCCTGCCCCTCATCCATCCATCCTTCCCCTCCATCCATCATCCTTCCCCTCATCCATCCTTCCTTCCTTTCATCCATCCTTCCCCTCACCCATCCATCCATCCCATCCATTTATCCTGCCCCTCATCCATCCATCCTTCCCCTCATCCATCATCCTTCCACTCATCCATCCTTCCTTTCATCCATCCTTCCCCTCACCCATCCATTTATCCTGCCCCTCATCCATCCATCCTTCCCCTCATCCATTTATCCTTCCCCTCATCCATCCATCCTTCCCCTCATCCATCCATCCTTCCCCTCATCCATCCATCCTTCCCCTCATCCATCTTTCCCCTCATCAATCATCCAGCTACCCTTCCACCCATACATCCAGCTATTTACATTTTCTCTCCATCCTTCCCCTCACTCATCAATCCATCTATCCTCTCTCATTATCCATTTATTCAATCTTTCATTCATCCATTCACCCTTTCACTAATTCATCCAGCCATTCACACATCCCTTCACTTACTTACTCGCCGACCTTTCCATATTAATTTTGAGCTGAGCCCTTTTGAGAAGAGGCCCATCAAGAACTTCACCCTCGCTGCAGGAGCCATTCCAGGACCTAGACAGAAGCCACCCAGGGCGGAGACAGGATCCACCACAGGGGGGGACAAGAGCCACCACAGGTGGGGGTGGACTGGAGCCACAACATGGGGGGACAGGAGCCATCACAGGCGGGGGTGGACTGGAGGCACCACATGGGGGGACAGGAGGGGGGCGTGGCTTGGGCGCCGATGGCGATGGTCGCCTGAGAGCTCGGCTCCGGGACTAAGCCCGAGATTATCCTGAACATCGGTGGCTGAGGGGCACCCCAGACCCCGCATTCGGTTGAGCGAGGCGACGACACCCTGCCGGGGGCCTTGGTGGAGTTTGGACGGGGGTTGCTCCGGAGAAATGCCGAAGTTTGCGGAGTTGCGGAGTGCGACCCAACATGGCGCCCGGACTCCTTTGTCCCCTTGATCGGAGCTACTGAGCTGAGGAGGTCTCGCGGGTGTCGGCTGGCACCTGGCTTCACCATCCTCGGTTGTTTTAGACATTGGACATTGACGGGCTCGGACCTTCTACAACGGGTTCATACTCGGTTAGAAGACCGGGCGGGTGCCCACGCACTGGAGGGCACCGGGTGCGGGTGCCCTCTGCTCCGGGTGGTGGTCCGCATCGCGACTCCGCAACCAGCTACGATCCCCCGGCCAATCCAACTACATGGGAGGCGCGACACTCTGGCGCCACGGATCAACCGAGGAAGTTGGTGGCCCTCACCCCGGAGCTATAGTGGGTGAACGGGCCTGCCCGACCAGGCGACGGTTGTCTCCGCCCCCTCATCGGTGCCCTCGGACAACGTGGCGGTGGCGTGAGCCGAAGCGGCGGAGTCCCTACAGGCTCTGGAGAAGAAGATCGCCCATACCCGACGTGAGAACGAACTCCCGAGAAGGTCGTGATCGACTCCTGTGCACGGAGACGCATACTCCGGGACACCCACGGAGAGCCCCTGGCAGCATGGGGAAACCTAGAGGAGCCAAGGGATCCAACCAGACCACCTCGGACTCTGAAGCCCAGGACAAGGAAGAGCAAGGAGACCCAAAAGGACCTGGTGGCGCACCACTGCAGCAACAGTTCGACCGTGTACTGGAGGCGATAGAGGCTACTCGGTCGGCCCTCCAACAGGACATTGCTCAGGTGGCGACGGGCCTGGGCCTCCTTAGGGCGGACCATGGTAAACTCTCAGACCGGGTCAAGGAGGTGGAGGGCACGGTGAAAACTTTGGAACCGGCGCAGAGAACCTTGGCTGCGACGATTAAGGATGCCATGTCCCGAATCGAGACCCTCGAACGGAGGGCGGAGGATGCGGAAGGCCGCAACAGGAGGAACAACATTCGAGTGGTGGGCCTGCCGGAGAAAATCGAGGACGGCGATATGGTGCGTTACTTGGAGACCTGGCTCCGAGACACGGTGGTCCCGGAGGGGCTGTCCTCCTTCTACACTCTAGAACGGAGCCACAGAGTTCCAGCACGACCCCCACAGCAGGGACGTACCCCAAGGCCGGTGGTGGCGCGGTTGCTACATTTTCGGGACAGAGACTTGATCCTAAATGCCGCCAGGCACAATGGCCCGTTTCAAGTTGCGAACAGTCAGGTGAACATCTTCCCTGACTACACATACGAGACGCAGCGCAAGCGGTTCTCCTTCCTGGCGGTTAAGCGTGAACTTAGAAGTGAGGGCATCCAATATTCCCTCCTATATCCTGCAAAGCTCCGCGTCATTGTCGACGACAAAACCCAGTTCTTCGACACCCCGGAGGAGGTCTGCGACTGGCTCGAACTGTATCGGACAGGGAAAGATGGTTTCGGAGCCTCGACCCAACGGGAGGATGAGCCGGAACAAAGGAGGCGATCCAAGAGAGTCAGGAATCGCCGCGGCCGCACAGGAGGGCCATCGACTGCGGAGACATCATCGGAACGGAGGGGAGTGTTGGAGGTTCTGTCGGAACTGTCGGGAGCAAGAGGCGAAACCCTTGAGGAGGAGGAAGAAAACCCGGGTGCTCAGGGGGCACCATCGGACTCGGAAGATTCAGTGGCAGACAGTACCCATACACCGGTGATAACACCGAAATCGGTGGAGGACCTTTTGGACGGACAAGGGTAACGGGGTTCGCTGCCTTGTTTTGGGTGGGGGCCCGGTAGGGGGGAGGCGGTTGCCGTGCTTTATTGCTGTCAACGGTGGAGTGAGGGTTGGGGGGCCTCTGCTCTTGCCCCGGGAGGTTTTGACACCGGGGGGGGCTTGCTATAGTCCTGGTAGCCTGGGCGACGAGGGCCCACTGCCTCCGCCCAGCCCGCACCTGGCCCATAAGGCCTTCCTACGGTGGCGACCGTAGGACTAGTGGGGGTTCTGGGGTTGATATACGTCGAGGTTTGGATGGGATCTAGATGGTGCAGTTTGGGTCCTGTTCTGGGGTGGTTGGGGGGGGGGCCTTGTTGATTTTTGGGTAGTTTGGTTTTGGTTGGGGAAAATGGCCGCCATCAGCGCTGGGAGGATTGATGCTTTTTCTTGGTGGGGACCCGAACGGGGAGACTGTGCAAGAACACTCTGGGACAATGGCTGATGTTGCTAACTTGAAATGTGTTACTTGGAACGTGAGGGGGCTTCACACTATGTCCAGGCGGCACAAGGTCCATGCTTATTTAGTGCGTAGGGGAGTGCAAATGGCGCTGCTGCAGGAAACGCATCTGAACAAGGCGGAAGGGGCGGCGCTTCAGCGTAGGTGGCGAGGGCAGGTCTTCTCCACGGCGTACTCTGCTTATGCCAGGGGGGCGCTAATATGGATTAGGGCAGGAGTACCCTTTCAGGTCACGAGGACAGTGTTGGACCCAGAGGGGCGTTTCGTGGCCATCTCAGGCACCCTAGGAGGGAGGGATCTGAACGTTTGCTGTGTGTATGCTCCCAATGTTGACCAGACTGCCTTCCTTTCCAGGTTATCGGGCCCGGCGAAAAGCCGGGCCCCAGCAGGAGGGGCCCGGCTTTTCGCCGGGCCCCTCCTGCTGGGGGGAGATTTTAACTCCGTAGTGGATGTGGACATAGACCGCTCGCATCCCCCGCTCCCTGATTCCCCGGTCCGGCGTACGGCCAAGGGTCGTCAAGACTGGCAGACCCGCTGGGGTTTGACGGACATTTGGAGGGCGCATCACCCCGCGACTAGAGATTATTCATACTTCTCGAGCCTCCATGAGCTGCATGTCAGGCTAGATGGCTTTCTTGGTTCGCCCGAACTAGTTTCGGCAGCGGTCCGGTCGGAGTACTTGTCGCGGACCATCTCGGACCATAACCCCCTCCTGCTGGACATTCGCTGGTTCCCCGGGACGCCGGCAGTACCCACCTGGAAGATGCGCCCCGAGATCCTCGAGGACAGTGTCTTCAAGGCGGACCTAGGGGAGAGAATCACGGATTATTTTGCGTCCAACGGCGGCTCCGCGAGTACTAGGGCGTTCGAATGGGACGCTTTTAAGGTGGTGGTGAGGGGCTACTGTATCTCTAAGAAGGTGGGCATGAGGCGTGTTATCCTGGCTGATTTAGATATAGCGGACCGGGCACTCCGCGAACTTGAAGTTAGCCGTCCCGGACACCCGGAACTGCAAACACAAACGGTAGAGGCGAGGGAGAAGGTAGCGGTGGAGGTCGAACGGCTCCGCTGTTTTGATTATAAGGCCTATACGGTCCGGTCTATTGCGGAGGGAGACAGGTCGAGTGCGTTGCTGGCGTGGTTGGCCAACCCCACGCGCCAGTCCCAGACGACGACAAATATGCGTAGGGCTGATGGGACCGAGGTGTGCACCCAACCGGAGATTCTTAGTTGCTTCCGGCATTACTACGAAAGTCTATACCGTAGTCGCTCCGCACGTGACCCAGATCGGCTTGATAACTCTCTTAGCCCACTGGAACTCCGCACGGTAGAACAGGAAGTGGCGGACACCCTGGGTTCTGATATCGACCTAGGGGAGATCCGCGGGGCCATCAAACGGATGGCGAGAAACAAGACCCCGGGCCTAGATGGCCTCCCGGTGGAGTTCTATGCGGCTTACGCTGACCTCTTGGCCCCCCGGTTACTGGTGGTCTACAGGGAGGCGAAGAGGTTGGGTCGTCTCCCTGGCTCGATGTGTGAGGCGTTGGTGGTTCCTCTCCTCAAACCGGGCCGAGACTCATCCGACCCGGGGTCCTACCGTCCCCTATCCATGTTGACGGTGGACTACAAAATATTGAGCAGCATTCTGGCCTCGAGGCTGCTGGGACATATGAGTTCCCTAGTGCATGAGGACCAGGCCGGTTTCATCCCACGGCGGAATACGACAATGAACATCCGAAGGCTGTTCCGTTTGCTTGGGGAACCATTCGTGGATGCCCCATCCCCGGTAGTCTTGTCGGTGGACCTGGAGAAGGCTTTTGATAGCCTGGAGTGGGACTACCTATGCACGGTATTACGGAGATTCGGCCTCGGGGAGGGATTTGTCAAATGGACTGCAGTCCTCTACGCTTCCGCTTCGGCCAGGGTTAGATCGGGCCCCTTGATTTCATCGCGATACCCGGTGGAGCGTGGCACGCGGCAGGGGTGCTCCTTATCCCCGCTTCTTTTTGCACTAGCGGTGGAGCCACTGGCGATGCACCTTCGCTCGGGAGCCCACTACACGGGCTTATGGACGGCGGCGGGCCCGCATTATGTCTCGCTCTATGCGGACGACCTGTTGCTTTTCCTGGAGGATCCGGTCGACGCTTTGAGGGGAGCGGAATTAGCGCTAACGGAGTTCGGAGCTGTCTCGGGTCTCCGAGTGAACTGGTCTAAGACCTGCCTCTTCCCGATGCGCAGGGGTACCCCTGCTCCAGCGCTAAGTAAGGAGATCAGGTGGGAGCCCGACTGCTTTAAATACCTTGGGGTATTTGTGTATCACGACCAACCCGACCTCCTAGATGGGAACATTGCCCGATGCATACGAGCGCTCCGAGGTTGCATGGACTTCTGGGCCACCCTGCCGCTCTCAGTGGCGGGACGCATTGCCCTGCTTAAAATGGTGGCGCTCCCCCGGCTATTATATTACTTCCGAACCTTGCCGATCTGGGTCCCACCGGCCACGTTTCGTCGCCTGCGTTCTATGGTGGTCGGGTTCCTCTGGGGAACGGGCCGGCGGCGGGTGGCCCTCAATACCCTGATGAGGCCGAAGGACGAGGGGGGGCTCGCTGTGCCGGATTTCGAGAAGTACTATCTGGCGGCGCAGCTTCAGACCTACACCCAGGAGATAGCCAGGGAATTCAGAGGCCCGGAAGACGGTAGGGGGACGGGTATAGCCAGGCACGTCCTCTCCTTTATCGCGCTGCGACAGCGCTTGGTCCTACGGGACTTATCGCTGGAGGAGCGGACTATCCGACTGTGTTGGAACCGGGCCCACGCCAGAGGCCACTTACGGACGCCATATGCGCCTGAAATACCGTTGGGGATGCTGACGGCCCTCCCCCACGGAGGGGATTGGTCACGATTGGCGGACTGGGAGGATTCGGGCTTACAGCTCGTCGGGGACCTGTACGAGGACGGAGCGCTCCTGTCCTTTCAGGATCTCATTGACCGCTTCGGGATCTCCAGGGGTGACTTTCTGCTGCACTCGGCCATTGTACGAGCGATCCAGGCGCACTGGCAGAACGGGCTAGAGGAACCCCAATTGTCTCAGGTATGCCAGTACGTGATGATGTCGGCGGGCACGGTGAAGGCGGTCACTTGCCTCTACGGCAGACTGATTACTGAGGGGTTGGTTCCTCTCGCCACGTTGAAGTCCCGCTGGGAAGAGGACATTGGTAGGGAGATCCCGGAGACGACCTGGACCCAGCTGGTGAGGCGTGCCTGGAAGGGTACACGTAGCGCCCGTTTCCAACTGGTCCACTATTATGTTCTCCACAGAGCGTACCTGACCCCGGTTAAGATCAGGCGTTATTTTGCCACGGCTTCAGCGGAATGCCCTAGGTGCCCAGCTCAGGAGGCGGACCTCCTACACATGCTATGGGCCTGCCCAGGACTGACGTCCTATTGGCAGGAGGTAGCGACGACTTTGGAGGAGGTGACGGGGAGGCACTTATCATTCGATGTGGCGGTAGGGCTCTTGCACTGGTTCCCCCATACCCCCCGGAATAAAATCTCCAGTAAATTTGTCGACCTGGGGCTCCTACTTGCTAAGCGAGAGGTGACCAGGAACTGGAAGGCACGGGCTGGTCCTGCAGGCAGCAGATGGCACAGTGAGCTTTTGAAATGGGCGGCGGGTGAGAGCGCGCTAAGATACCAGCTGGCTTGGAGGCAGGGTAATGAGAAGGCGCAGGAGGCCGCGTTAGAGTGGGAAACGCTGGTGCAGGCCCTCAGAGATTATTGCACCCCCAGCGACTCCGAAAGTGATGAAGCAACTCGCCCTGAGTCCCGATAAACATTAGCACTGACAGCACTATTACCTTCCCCGTGGGTCGAGCAAAGGATCCTATGTAGATGAGCTCCCTGGCGCTGATGGTGGGGGGGGGGGGGGGGAGGGGGGGGTTCCACAGTTATCGGGTATTTCGAGGGGGGGGTTTTATTTTGGGGGTTTTGGGTTTGTTTAGAAAAGCAGACGACGGACAGTGTGTTATCCGGACCAGCTCCAGCATTCTACTGACCCCAGCTACATTTGCCGCCCAACCCCAGGGATATGGGCTAATTGGCTGTGTACAAACGTTGTGGAGGGGGGTCGGTGGGCTTTCTTGTGTATACGGGCTTCATAATATAATGCTGGTCGCTATTGTATTGATTTACTGATTCCTGCAATAAAAATATATTTAAAAAAAAAAAAAAAAAAAAATGGGGTGACAGGAGCAGGAGTCATCACAGGAGAGGGAACGTGATCCACCAGGGTGGGCACATGGGTGGGCATGCAGTGTTCTAGTATCATCTTGGGCTTCTCGCCCCCTCCTGCACAAGACAACGAGAAGACAGGCTCTCTGTCCAAAATGCCACCCCCACTGTGATATACAGTACTTACAGGAGATACTCTAAGAGAACTGATTGAACTGATTGTCCTCCATACTTTGTTAATCAGTGTGGGTGCGATTGTGCCATTTCTTTATTGTATTACATTATAGACTGCATGTTTGAAGAACCGAGGTTTGCTTACAAATTAGTGACAGTAATTAAGCTCGGTGAAGAGAAGCAGGGGCTGCCTTGGTGTAATCAGGGGTGTAATCTGGCAAAGTCTAGGATGTTTGGGGCCCTGGATAGAAATGGAATGTGTGAGCCCCCCTCTAAATAGCAGATACAAGACGCATTCAGGGCTGTTTGCATGTGAATGGATGCCCCTGCTCCTGAACCTGCAGCCCCTCCCTCTGTCACCTTCAAGCACCTCTTAACAGCTCATCAAGGGCTGGAGGTGTGAGGCCTCCCCGCTGTGCCTCTACAGTGCTGCTGGGGGTTTGAGCTTTCATACAGCATCGGAGTCAAGAAGGAAGGTGGGGGCAAGCTGTGCCCGGTTAAAATTACGGACAAATGGCGTCCGTTAAAGAATCCTTCACGGACAACGGACAGACAGCCAAATTTACGGACTGTCCGTGAAATTTACGGACGGTTGGTCACCCTACTAAGGGTGGCACAGAAACTCAACATGGCCTCAGTGAGAAACAAAACGTTAGAGAGAGGCACATGGAGCGAGAGCGAAAAACAAGGGAGGAAGGAATCCAAGCAAGGAAAGAAAGATGAAAGGAAACGAGAAAGCAGGAGGCAGGATGTTTGGAAGAAAAAAAGAAAAAACCGAAAGAAGGAAAGAAAAAAATAGAAAGGAGAAAAAAAAGAAGGAAACGTTCCTTGGTAGAACAGGAACAATTCCTTCAGTAAAAAATAGACTGTTCAGAATTAGGGACCATGTGGGTTGGGCGGAATAAGAAGATTGCATTTGTGGAACTCTTTTTCTGGGGTTTCCAATCACGAGTTGCCATGGGGTAATAACGCCCCTAGCCAGGAGCATTGCTATTGAGGGTGCAGCAGGTGCAGTGGCACCAGGGGTGAGAGGGGCTCAACATGCTCATATTATATATAGTGGAGAAGTGTGGCTCAGGGCTTAGAGGCGGCAGACCCGGAAGCTGAGATCGGTCCTGGACCAGGGTTCAATTCCCCGCCTCGGCGGGTCTTGGGCTAAAAATTCCACGGACTCGACAATTCTCGCTCCGGTGCCTTCTCGACTCACGGGTCCACACTCTGCGACTCTGGGCAATAGCTTGCTTAATCTCCACAACGGCCCCTCGCGGCGGGATGCCTGACTTTCACCTTGTGGATACCCTGCTATCTCACAGGGGAATACCAGGATGGGTTCCCTAAGCAAGCGCCGGGAAATCCACAGCGGGTAGCTGTGCGCTATATAAGCTCAAATACATTTACATTTACATATCAGTCTGTTAATGAACAAATGGGGTAAGTGGGTTCATCTCTCGTTCTTCTATGAGGGCCCAGAACTCCCTTGCAAAGCCACTGCCTGCTGAACCACAGTGGACAGTGGCTGAAAGGGGCTGTCCAAAAGTCAATTTCAGCTTGTATGTGATGTCTTTTTTGTCTAGTATTTGATGACAGTACCTCTAACTAGACTGCTAAAGATGTTTGCATGCAAGACCTAAAACTAGGAAACATGTCATGCATTCTAACATTTAAATAATCAAGGCAACAAGATGTGATAGATGGATCACTCAAATGAAGGGGTGCTGCTGACAAATGCTGATCTGAAGGTCATGAGTCCTGCAAGGCAGACTCCGCCTTTCATCCTTTCTCAGAGGTCGATACATTGAAAATCACAAAGTGGGTAATAGTAACATCTGTTATTTACACTGCTTAGAAGGAGGGGGAGTGCAGTATGAAGCACTATATTACACACATCATACTACAGAAGCCGAAATGAGGCCAGTGGAGCAAACTCTAAACAAAATTGTTTAAAGATACCTTGGCTTTTTCACACAATTGTTATGCATATAGAAACATAACAACATGTGTTCTGAGGATCTACTCGCATAAGTTAGTGATGCTTCTGCAAGTGATGGGGAATGAACTGTAGGCAGCTTGTAATTGATTCGTTATGAATGAATTTTGTCTTTCTGTCCTTTAATATACAATGTTAATTTTTGAATTTCTAAAGATTTTTATTGGAGAAGTCAGATAATGGACAATACAATATTTACGCATGATAATACATTCCATTACATGGTAGTATGTCATAAATGATTGACACAGGAATAGGTTTTATAGCAGTAATGGATGTGTTGCTCGAATATGAATTTACCTTATATAAATGAAAAGACGAGGCGTTTGGCAAAACCGGAACAAGTTGGTTTAATTAAACACAGCGGTGTATCAGGAGAGTACACTTTGACATTCTTTGAAAAGCATCATTGTCATAAATAACAAGTACACCCACCTGGTAAAGGTGACACAGATGGCTCTCGACCTCGGTGAGAGCTAGTGTGGGCCAGTGTGTGCGTGTCCAGATGTTTGGTGTGTTGAGCTCATGAGCACTTCGTGCGGTGTACATGTCATGTCCTGATTCGCTGAGTTTTCCTAACTACATGCAGCATCTAACTTTGTTGTATTTTAGGAACCTGCGCCTTTGGCCAAATGTATTTTATTGGGGCCAATTTCCGCGCTCCTGTTTGTGGTGTGACTATATCTGTGGGAACTATCAGGGTTTTCCCTGGGTGTGTGTTTGGCTTTAGGCTAAGTGTAACCCCACCTGTGACCTGTCAAACGATAGGCTTGGGTTTGGGTCACAGGCCCTGTCTGACCACGTATCTCTGACTCGGGATTGATAGGGAGTCATCTCGGTTGAATCAGATAGCAATGATACGAGTTTGTGAGTGAGTGCACATTCGTTGGTATCATATTTACAGATATTCTCATTATACATGCAGTTGTTACATTGTACATCAACATTGCATTCACCAAGACTGATGTCATTATGCTTGCATAAGTTACAGGGGCCCATCAACATTGGATTTACTGGTATTGACATCACTAAGCATGCATAGATTACAGCGTACATTGGTATTTCATTTACTTGTATTGAAATCATTGTTCATGCATAGATTACAGCGTACATTGGTATTTAATTTACTTGTATTGAAATCATTGTTCATGCATAGATTTCAGCATACATCAGTATTGCATTTACTAATATTGACATAATTGTGCATGCATAGATTACAGCGTACATCAATATTGCATTTACTAATATTGACATCATTGTGCGTGCATAGATTACAGCGTACATCGGTATTGCATTTATTGGTACTGCCGTTGCTATGCGTGCATATATCAGGGTGTACATTGCTATCGAAGAATGATAAGGAATGAAAAGATGAAAATAAGTGGCGTGGCATGCTCACACAGAAAGAGAAACAATCTCACATTTAAACTGTGCCTCCAGCTTCCAAATGCGATTTTGAGGCGTGTATTTTCATTTTTTAATGGGACCTTTGACGACATCAAAATGTGAACCTCCTCACCGGCCACTTGTTTGCTTATAACAGGTTAGGGAAGGACAAGCCCTGCCCAGCTAATCCTAAGGGTCCCAAAGGAGGAGATAGGGTAACATTTAAGAGTTCCTAAGGACAAGCCAGTGAAGCATTGACTTCCTTGGACAGGCCGCAATCAGCTAATCCTAAGAGTTCCTAAGGACAAGCCCGTGAAGCATTGACATCTGTGGACAGGCCCCACTCAGCTAATTTCAAGGGTCTCACATGAGAATAAGGGTAGCCTTGACATCCGTGTGCAGGCCATCCAAGGTAATCCTGAGGGTCCCAAGGGACAAGCCAATGTAGCATTGACGTCTATAGAGAGGCCTCATTCAGCTAATCCTGAGGGTCCCAAAGGACAAGCCAGGGTAGCATTGACATCCGTGGACAGGCCACACTCAGCTATTCCTAAGGGTTCCAAGGGACACGCTAGGGTAGCATTGACATCCGTGGACAGGCCACACTCCGCTATTCCTAAGGGTTCCTAGGGACACGCTAGGGTAGCATTGACATCCGTGGACAGGCCACACTCAGCTATTCCTAAGGGTTCCAAGGGACACGCTAGGGTAGCATTGACATCCGTGGACAGGCCACACTCAGCTATTCCTAAGGGTCCCAAAGGACAAGCCAGGGTAGCATTGACATCCGTGGACAGGCCACACTCAGCTATTCCTAAGGGTCCCAAAGGACAAGCCAGGGTAGCATTGACATCCGTGGACAGGTCACACTCAGCTATTCCTAAGGGTTCCAAGGGACACGCTAGGGTAGCATTGACATCCGTGGACAGGCCACACTCAGCTATTCCTAAGGGTCCCAAAGGACAAGCCAGGGTAGCATTGACATCCGTGGACAGGCCACACTCAGCTATTCCTAAGGGTTCCAAGGGACACGCTAGGGTAGCATTGACATCCGTGGACAGGCCACACTCAGCTATTCCTAAGGGTCCCAAAGGACAAGCCAGGGTAGCATTGACATCCGTGGACAGGCCACACTCAGCTATTCCTAAGGGTCCCAAAGGACAAGCCAGGGTAGCATTGACATCCGTGGACAGGCCACACTCAGCTATTCCTAAGGGTTCCAAGGGACACGCTAGGGTAGCATTGACATCCGTGGACAGGCCACACTCAGCTATTCCTAAGGGTCCCAAAGGACAAGCCAGGGTAGCATTGACATCCGTGGACAGGCCACACTCAGCTATTCCTAAGGGTCCCAAAGGACAAGCCAGGGTAGCATTGACATCCGTGGACAGGCCACACTCAGCTATTCCTAAGGGTCCCAAAGGACAAGCCAGGGTAGCATTGACATCCGTGGACAGGCCACACTCAGCTATTCCTAAGGGTTCCAAGGGACACGCTAGGGTAGCATTGACATCCGTGGACAGGCCACACTCAGCTATTCCTAAGGGTCCCAAAGGACAAGCCAGGGTAGCATTGACATCCGTGGACAGGCCACACTCAGCTATTCCTAAGGGTTCCAAGGGACACGCTAGGGTAGCATTGACATCCGTGGACAGGCCACACTCAGCTATTCCTAAGGGTCCCAAAGGACAAGCCAGGGTAGCATTGACATCCGTGGACAGGCCACACTCAGCTATTCCTAAGGGTCCCAAAGGACAAGCCAGGGTAGCATTGACATCCGTGGACAGGCCACACTCAGCTATTCCTAAGGGTCCCAAAGGACAAGCCAGGGTAGCATTGACATCCGTGGACAGGCCACACTCAGCTATTCCTAAGGGTCCCAAAGGACAAGCCAGGGTAGCATTGACATCCGTGGACAGGCCACACTCAGCTATTCCTAAGGATTCCAAGGGACACGCCAGGGTAGCATTGACATTCGTGGACAGGCCACACTCAGCTATTTCTAAGGGACACGCCAGGGTAGCATTGACATCTCTGGACAGGCCACACTCCGCTATTCCTAAGGGTCCCAAAGGACAAGCCAGGGTAGCATTGACATCCGTGGACAGGCCACACTCAGCTATTCCTAAGGGTTCCAAGGGACACGCTAGGGTAGCATTGACATCCGTGGACAGGCCACACTCAGCTATTCCTAAGGGTCCCAAAGGACAAGCCAGGGTAGCATTGACATCCGTGGACAGGCCACACTCAGCTATTCCTAAGGGTCCCAAAGGACAAGCCAGGGTAGCATTGACATCCGTGGACAGGCCACACTCAGCTATTCCTAAGGGTTCCAAGGGACACGCTAGGGTAGCATTGACATCCGTGGACAGGCCACACTCCGCTATTCCTAAGGGTCCCAAAGGACAAGCCAGGGTAGCATTGACATCCGTGGACAGGCCACACTCAGCTATTCCTAAGGTTCCCAAAGGACAAGCCAGGGTAGCATTGACATCCGTGGACAGGCCACACTCAGCTATTCCTAAGGGTCCCAAAGGACAAGCCAGGGTAGCATTGACATCCGTGGACAGGCCACACTCAGCTATTCCTAAGGGTTCCAAGGGACACGCTAGGGTAGCATTGACATCAGTGGACAGGCCACACTCAGCTATTCCTACCGGTCCCAAAGGACAAGCCAGGGTAGCATTGACATCCGTGGACAGGCCACACTCAGCTATTCCTAAGGGTTCCAAGGGACACGTTAGGGTAGCATTGACATCCGTGGACAGGCCACACTCAGCTATTCCTAAGGGTCCCAAAGGACAAGCCAGGGTAGCATTGACATCCGTGGACAGGCCACACTCAGCTATTCCTAAGGGTCCCAAAGGACAAGCCAGGGTAGCATTGACATCCATGGACAGGCCACACTCAGCTATTCCTAAGGGTCTCAAAGGACAAACCAGGGTAGCATTGACATCCGTGGACAGGCCACACTCAGCTATTCCTAAGGGTCCCAAAGGACAAGCCAGGGTAGCATTGACATCCATGGACAGCCCACACTCAGCTATTCCTAAGGGTTCCAAGGGACACGCTAGGGTAGCATTGACATCCGTGGACAGGCCACACTCAGCTATTCCTAAGGGTCCCAAAGGACAAGCCAGGGTAGCATTGACATCCGTGGACAGGCCACACTCAGCTATTCCTAAGGATTCCAAGGGACACGCCAGGGTAGCATTGACATCCGTGGACAGGCCACACTCAGCTATTCCTAAGGGACACGCCAGGGTAGCATTGACATCCGTGGACAGGCCACACTCCGCTATTCCTAAGGGTCCCAAAGGACAAGCCAGGGTAGCATTGACATCCGTGGACAGGCCACACTCAGCTATTCCTAAGGATTCCAAGGGAAACGCCAGGGTAGCATTGAAATCCGTGGACAGGCCACACTCCGCTATTCCTAAGGGTCCCAAAGGACAAGCCAGGGTAGCATTGACATCCGTGGACAGGCCACACTCACCTATTCCTAAGGATTCCAAGGGACACGCCAGGGTAGCATTGACATCCGTGGACAGGCCACACTCAGCTATTCCTACGGGTCCCAAAGGACAAGCCAGGGTAGCATTGACATCCGTGGACAGGCCACACTCAGCTATTCCTACGGGTCCCAAAGGACAAGGCAGGGTAGCATTGACATCCGTGGACAGGCCACACTCAGCTATTCCTAAGGGTTCCAAGGGACACGTTAGGGTAGCATTGACATCCGTGGACAGGCCACACTCAGCTATTCCTAAGGGTCCCAAAGGACAAGCCAGGGTAGCATTGACATCCGTGGACAGGCCACACTCAGCTATTCCTAAGGGTCCCAAAGGACAAGCCAGGGTAGCATTGACATCCATGGACAGGCCACACTCAGCTATTCCTAAGGGTCTCAAAGGACAAACCAGGGTAGCATTGACATCCGTGGACAGGCCACACTCAGCTATTCCTAAGGGTCCCAAAGGACAAGCCAGGGTAGCATTGACATCCGTGGACAGGCCACACTCAGCTATTCCTAAGGGTTCCAAGGGACACGCTAGGGTAGCATTGACATCCGTGGACAGGCCACACTCAGCTATTCCTAAGGGTCCCAAAGGACAAGCCAGGGTAGCATTGACATCCGTGGACAGGCCACACTCAGCTATTCCTAAGGATTCCAAGGGACACGCCAGGGTAGCATTGACATCCGTGGACAGGCCACACTCAGCTATTCCTAAGGGACACGCCAGGGTAGCATTGACATCCGTGGACAGGCCACACTCCGCTATTCCTAGGGGTCCCAAAGGACAAGCCAGGGTAGCATTGACATCCGTGGACAGGCCACACTCAGCTATTCCTAAGGATTCCAAGGGAAACGCCAGGGTAGCATTGAAATCCGTGGACAGGCCACACTCCGCTATTCCTAAGGGTCCCAAAGGACAAGCCAGGGTAGCATTGACATCCGTGGACAGGCCACACTCACCTATTCCTAAGGATTCCAAGGGACACGCCAGGGTAGCATTGACATCCGTGGACAGGCCACACTCAGCTATTCCTAAGGGTCCCAAAGGACAAGCCAGGGTAGCATTGACATCCGTGGACAGGCCACACTCAGCTATTCCTAAGGATTCCAAGGGACACGCCAGGGTAGCATTGACATCCGTTGACAGGCCACACTCAGCTATTCCTAAGGGACACGCCAGGGTAGCATTGACATCTGTGGACAGGCCACACTCCGCTATTCCTAAGGGTCCCAAAGGACAAGCCAGGGTAGCATTGACATCCGTGGACAGGCCACACTCAGCCTGTATTCTTCCGCTGTGTATCGTAGACCGGGACATACAGCTGCCTTCTTGGAATAGATCCTCAGCCTGGCTCTTCTCACCAAATCCCTGTCTCAAAAGTTACTTCTGATGGGGGATTTCAATCCCTGGGTGGAAAAGAAGACAGCAAGCAAGTACCAAAAGAGACGAACCAGCAGGGAACTGAGACCTGACCCACTGACTCAAGCCGATCACTCCTAGCGCTGACGACACACTGGATATCATCCCCCTCTTGGAGTGGAAACACTGGGCCTGGATGTAAAGGTCCAGCCATGGTCAGACCACACACTGACCATGCATCCGACCACTGACACCACCGTCCTGTCAGTAGGAAGAGAACCCCTCTTCTTGACCACAAATCCTTAGAGGCCCCTGGAAAAGTAAGTCAACGCATGCTCAGTGACTTGTTCAAGGCAACTCCAACGTGCCACCGGCATTCAACGAGCCGGCGCTGTAGTACATCCAACCTTCTGGATGAAGCCGGAAAAGGATGTTAAATACAACACATTCCTACCCTTTCCCCGCAGAGGAGCGACATGGGTTGCTTTGTTGCGCTGTGTGAAAAAATGAAATATGCTCCTTAGTGCCTACTGTTGTGTGACAACCGAGCTCTGAAAAGATTGTATTGCAATTGCACATATACAGCTCTTTAAAAATGTGTTAGACATGTTGGTGACTACCCTTCGGGGGATCTTGCTTGTATTTCTGTGGTTTTGTGGCGTGGCCTCCATGGGAATTGTTCTGGTGTTGTGTGTGGTGGCAATATTGTGTCATATGTGACCGGGCGTGTAATGGAGCGATGGGAAGAAAGTATTAAGCTGTTGCCATTATATAGCACTCTTGTGTCTGGTTGGAAGGTGTGAGCTGCAAGTGAGGCTGTGACGGAACGGTTGTCGTGTTTCAGTGATGGGCAGTAGTCGGCTATTATTGCTCTGCGATTGTGTAGCTGCACTTATGCGTGGAGTATAGCGAAAAGGAGTGAGAGACTGCTGGGTATGTATCATGTCTACCACCCCTGAGTCAGAGATTATTCGAATTTCTGGGTAGATCTAGCCCTGAGTCATCTGCGTCAATACCATCCTTGTGTTAACAATTGGTTCTGGCTCTTGGCTGGTGCAATCCTTCGTCATCTGAGGAGGATGAGCCGGGTTTTTAACATGTTCTGAAATCTTGTCTATGCCTAGGGGAGATCCACTAAGTTTTATCAAGTCAAAATCCTAATACTAAGAATGTCAAATGAGGTATCTCCGACATCGTTCTTCCATCACTGCATCAGTCTGCAGCCTCTTCTCTGCTTCAACTCCTTGTGAATACTTGCCCCCTATCTGTTGCTATCTAAGGGGCATATTTACGAGAAGCTTGCGCCTTGTCATTTGTTTTTTTGTGGCAGCTGCGGAGTATTCAGTGCTCCACATTGCCCCATATTTACAAACTCATGCATTGGGCCCAACGCGTCAGTTTGTGTAGGCCTCTGTCACGTTATACCTGTGCTGTGTATAATGTATGCAGGGTAGGCGTTCCCTCGTAAAAAGCCACTAAGAACTGACAGTGTAATTTACAAGTTTTTACTGCGTCACTCTAAGCCTTGAATGCGCCAAAATTCCTACGCCTCTTCAAACCAGGTGTAGGAATTGACGCAGTAACTTTACAATGGAAATCGCCTCACTTTGCTGACAAATTGCTGTAGTTGCGTCAGAGTCTTATGACCAACTACAGCATTGTACCCTTTTTGGGTCCACAGATGTGTTTGTATTTCGGACGCATCTGTGGATCCTTGCGCCAAGGAGCCCTGTTTTGTAAATACAGCACATCCATGGCATCGTAAGTGTATCTGATGCAGGCACAAGAAATGTGATGCATCACTGCTGATGCATCAGTTCTTGTAAATATGCCCCCTTGTCTGACCCACCAAATAACTAGCTGTGCCTCCTCCTTGCCGCCTCCTCCTTTGTCCAGCGCTCCATTGCTTTGTAGGTATCTTTGCTCTATATAAAACTCCTGTACATGTGTATCTCTGCTCTTACCCTTACATCACAGTACTGAATACGTCCCTTCCACAAACGTCAGGTCCAAGAGGCGTCAAGCAGCTAACAGTAACGACCCACGCTGAAGGCCATGATCGCAGACATCACAGAACGATATCAAACGTCCTGCTGGTAAACACTGTCAGGCTGGAGGTCTTTCTTGCTCCTCTTCAGGAGAAATGGGCTGGAGTCTGGCAATGGATCTGGCCCTGGAGTCTGCAGGTCAGGATGTCCTATGCCAAAATATCAATTACTGTATCCCCAGGGCTCAACCCTTTCTCTGCTGCTTTTCCACGCTTATGTGTAGACCTTAGTGGAAGAGATCATGAAGCGTCACGTACACTTCCAGAGGTACAGTGTGGCACGAGGATTCATCACTATATCATTACAATGGCCGTCTGAAATGGGAACCGATCCAATCTCACAATACTTCCAAAAACCTTGGCTTTTTGTGTGACTCTAAACTCTCCTTTAACCATCAGTCACACAAAGTGGCGTCTTCCATCCCATGATGCTCATCCATAGTTGCTGACCAGGTATTCTCACAACGTCACAAGAACGCTAATTCTCTTGCATCAGGACCATTGCAATAGAGTCTACATGAGTGCCCCAAGTCCAAGAAAGGAGCTATTGACACTTCAGCAGAATCAGACCAGGCCAAAGTTTGTCCCTGAACCTGTGAACAATGGAGCACACCTCACCAGCCCTTAAAGAGCTCCACCTCTGTGCACAGTTTACCAAGCTCTTGTGACACAGGTGAGCAGTGCCTTCTCAGAGTGCCCTGCCCCAGTTCCACCCCAGGCTTCACGTTGGCCAAACTGATGACTTCATTCAAATGGAAAGCACTTGGAGGAAAAGGCGAATGTAGGACACGCGGCACTAGAATGAGACTGAGAAAAATGAATATTATGAAAAATACCTATCGGTAGGAGGAGAGAATTCAAGATGGTTTGACAGTTTCACTACATATTTACCTATGACTACATGCGCTCAAGAAGATAAATGCGGTTCATGCGGTGTATTACAAAAGCGATTCCAAATCGGGTTACATGATCAGATACGTTTTACGTTAGCAAATGCGCAGTTGTGCAACAGCGACTACCATTTGTGTAAAAACGTTTCTGATTGATGATGTAAGTCTTGTGAAGCTTCTTCTACAACAGCCAAAACGAGTTTTGTGGCATGTGACTGCTTCTTCAGGGCTGTATACACCCAACAATCTATACAAAAAGGAAAAAAATATTTAATATTTTGGACAAACACAGTGCACAAATACACTACAAGACAAATAGTACAATATCAAATTAGAACGTTTGTGTAATATAACAAAGTGCTCTTAACCATGATAGTTCACAACAAATTATCTTTACCTTGAAAGTTATTCTAGTCTGCATCTTCCAAATCAACTTGTGATAGATATGGCATAACATGGAGGCTAACATTATGCAAATCTCCTTTATTGCTAGTTCACAGCAGCAACAATTTAAGAATATAGAAATTCAAGTACCATTCTAACACACTATAAAGTCCCTCTATGCGCAGAGAGTGGAGCGAGTCAAATTAATGTGGCCTTCCCTGGTTGCCAAATTAGCAGAAAGGCCCAAGACAGACTGGCGTGACTTACGTAACCGTAATGATAATTAAATTAAAAAAAAAAATAGGAAGAAACACTGCTATGGCCTTAGAGGAATGATCATAAGGAGGCGGTTGCGCACGACACATACGTGCCGACTACCATTTTAGCAGTATTGGAGAATACATACTAACAGAATAAAACGGTCATTTTAAATGTTTGGTCACCGCATCAAGCTACGGTGACAGTTTCAACTTGACAGTTACTCTTTTCTCTGCCAAACCACCCAGCAGTTGATCACCCAAGACCAGTTCTCTCTCATAGCCCCTAAATTATTAACCTTGCTACTTCCCACATTATAATTCAAATAACCCTTGTCTATAGCTCCTCTAGAGGAAAATATGTTGGATAAAATAGAGCAAATGGTAAATAGGACCCTGGACAGAGTAATAGGGTCCCTGGATGACACCATAAACAAAACATTTGAAAGTCTCTCAAAAAAGCATGGCCCACTTCAAGCGCACATAAAGCTGAAGTATCAGATGGGGCAGACAAGATCCTGAGGAAAAGGATTGCTGCAGGGAGCCTTCAAAAAGGAGCAAAAAAGTCAAAGAGCTCCCACAGGGGATTTTCACTCACCCTAGGTAGTGACAAGAGCGGTGTGTAGTACATTGTATTGGGTTTGTTATCGCTCTAGTCTTTATGTAGAATGCTTCATGTTAGGAATGTATTCACTTCAATGTTCTTTGTATTCTGATGCTTGTGGGTTCTGCTCTGTGGCAGTTTACTGGTTGCTGCTGCAGAGAAGAGTCCGCTCTTGTTCTTCTACTCAGCTTAATAAAGAACCTGCTTATTTACCTACTTCAGTCTGGGATTCTATTTACAACAACTTTTTGGCGACGATTACTTGAACCCATTGATGCCTTCTACATTTTAAAACGAGAGCGGACAACATTGAGGCACACTGTTGGCATTACCTTCTTTTCTGTGGTTATCTCATTTCAAGGTGAGCGCTTCACCAGCGTTACTCTTACGTGACTTTAAAAAGTGAATGGATCGTGACCTATGGAAATGCCTAATTTTAACGTATAACCGTGTTTAACAAAGACTTACTGCTGTGAGTGGACTTTCTTCTGATCGTCTCTTCTGTTCGTCTACTCTGCACTTCGTGTGTTTGCAAGGCGTGTTGGTTCTACTTGTCTTCAGCCTGGGTTTCGGCCGCTGCTTCCTCCGTCCTGTCCGCCTTGCATTCCGCTGCTTCCTCCGTCCTGTCCGCCATGAATTCCTCAGTGCTACTGATGACGTCGTGGAATGTTCTGAGGAGTTAGTGAAGAGCTGCATGACGTTTGTCTCCAGCGTTCTCAATGTAAGCAGACTAGCGATCGTCTACGCAGCGTAGGACGCAACGTGACAGAGTCATCACGTTTACACAGCGGGAAGACGGTGCGTCAGGGATCCATCTTGGTTGCTACAGCAACTCACCATATTTGCCTCCAGCAACGCGACCAGTTTTGTTTTCTTCAAGGACGACTTTCACCTTCTCACTTGCCTATCTACGGCGATGCGCACGCCTTGTGTGCATTAAATTTGAATATTTCGTGCCTCCTTCGGCGATACACACGCCACTAGTGTATCATTGGCACGTTGTGTAACAGTTGTGCTTTGAGGAGTGTAACTATATCTTCTCATCGAGTGTCAGGTACTGTGGATAAAAAAAAGCAAACACATTTTTTTTTTTTTTTACTGTTTAGTTTCCTGTGTTCATATTTTTTTTGGGTTTCCATCTGATAATGTCAGAACTAACAATGGCTCAGAACTGATCTGTGGTGCTTCCACCTAATTTCCTTCCGAATCCTGGTCAACCCAGTATAACTTGGGAGGACTGGTTTCCCATGTTCAAAAATTATTTAGCTGCATTAGATGCGCAGGAATACTCTTCTAAGCAGAAAAAAGCACTTCTCTTGAGATCATTGGGGAAGGAAGGTCAACGTGTTTTTAAGTTTTTACCACAGGTCCTCCAAGCTGGCGCACAAGCTCCTCTAGATGAATACAAGGAAGCTATTTCTCGACTAGAGATTAGATATGCAAAAGAGGAAAACTTGGTTATGAATAGTTACAAGTTTTATACCAAGAGTCAAAGGGTTGGTGAGTCAATTGATGATTTTGTGCCGAGACTTCGGGAAATGTCAGTCAAGTATAAGTTTGGGACCATGACTGATGAGTTGATTAGAGATCAACTCATAGTCCAGTGCAACAATAAAAAAATCCAAGAGCATTTATGGGCAGCGAAAAACCCCAACTTACAAACAGCTATTGACCTAGCCAAAATTGTCGAGCAGTCTGAGGGTTGCATGAAGGAACTCGAAAAAAGGGTTGTTTCCCATCGATGTCAGCCAAGTGTCTTTACGTGACTCGACGGACGAGGACCAGAGCGAGGTTGCCGCTGTCAAGAACAAAAAGTTTCTTAATAAAAAAACTGTGTCTGTAAAGTCCCATAATCCTGGCAGAGCATATGCTGCTAGACAGTGTAATAGGTGTGGCAGTGCTGGTCACACTTCTGACTCAAAATTCTGTTTTGCTGCCAAGCAGGAGTGCCTAAAGTGTGGGAAAGTAGGTCACTATGCCAGAGTTTGTAAGAGTAAAGGTTGTTCCTCTGTGGCATGTGTGGAAGATATTAGTACTGGGTCTAGCGAAAATGACAACATTTTGGTGGTGGGTTTGGATGGTTGTTCTCATGATGATGAACATAAAAGGAAGAATAGACCCAGAGCTTTATTTGATATTAATGACAAAACTGTTCAATTAATGGTGGACTCTGGCTCGCGATATACCATTATTCCCAATGATCTGTACATAGAGGTGTGGGGCACAGGGCCACTTCTGCCTAAAGATATCTGTCCTGGGGGTTATCAAGGGGAACCTTTGAACATTCTTGGTTATTTTGAAGCAAATATCAAATTTTAAACGAGGGAAATTCAAGGGAAAGTCTACGTTTCTGTGGTTGGTCCTGCTATTCTTGGTTGGGTTCACCAGTACGACCTTAGTATCATTGTTAACCCCCGTGCTGACCCTCAGGTGATGATTGTCGAGGATATGGAGTTATGTTCAATTTTATCTAATGCTGCTAATGTGTTTGGAGAGAGTTTGGGTCGCCTCAAAGGGTACTCCCACAAAATTATTTTAAAGAAAAACTCTATTCCTGTCCAACACAAGGTTAGGCGAATCCCGATTGTAGTCAGGGATGAGGTCAAACAGCTCATTGATGATATGTTAACTACTGGTGTAATTGAACCTGTGGAGACCTCTCCTTGGATTTCTCTGATTGTCGTCACGAAGAAATCGGACGGCAAACTCCGCTTCTGTGTGGACCTTAGGTCCTTGAATCAATGCGTGGTGGCAGACACTTTTCCCTTGCCCAACATTGCAGAGCTAGTGACTAAGCTGAAAGGAGCCAAGTTTTTTTCAAAACTGGATCTCCGAAGTGCCTACCACCAGATTGATCTGCATAAAGACTCTAAGAATTTGACGGCTTTTATCACTCCTTGGGGTACTATTCAATTCAATAGGCTTCCTTTTGGGCTCATTCGGCAGCAAGCGTGTTTCAAAGAATGGTTTCTGGCATATTTGAGGGTGTAGAGAATGTTGTTTATTTCCAAGACGACATTTTGATATTGGGTAAGTCTGTGGAACAGCATAATTCAACTCTTAGAGTTGTTCTAAACAAATTATCCTCTGCTGGTCTCACATTGCGTAGGGACAAATGCTTGTTCTCTGTGGACCATGGTGATTACTTGGGCTATACCATCACTCCTTTGGGTATTAAACCAAAAAAAGATTTGTGTCAGGCCATTCACTCTGCTCCTTGACCCAAAGATAATGACCAGTTACATTCCTTTATGGGACTTATCGAGTATTACTCGAAATTTGTTGAAATAATTTCGGATAAAACTGCTTGTTTGAGGTCTTTACTTAACCGGGGTGTCAGCTTTACTTGGAGTGTTCAACATGAGGAGCGTTTTCATACAATCAAAGAAGAAATTTGCAATGTCAATGTCTTGTCACCTTTTGATGTGCATAACAAACCCATTGTTACTGTAGACGCAAGTGCTACTGGTCTGGGGGCTATGCTCTCACAAATAAAGAGTGGGTCAGAATTTACTGTTGCTTTTGCCTTGAGGACTTTGACTGATTCTGAAAAAACTATTCGGTCATTGAGAGGGAGGCATTAGCTGCTTTGTGGGCAGTTGAGTACTTCAGGACGTATCTTTGGGGTATGAAATTTGTTCTTAGAACAGACAATAAGCCTCTTGTTAAAGTTCTTTCCCCAGGTGGAGCTGGTAAGGGTTCTGCCAGACTCATGAAATTAGCTGCAAGGCTTCAAGAATTTCAATATTCTGTGGAGTATATTCAGGGCTGGAAAAATGTTAAGGCGGATTGCCTCTCTAGATTATCGTTGGACTGGCGTACCTTTCATGGTACTAAAGTCTCTGTGGGCACGGACGACATTGCTGTTGCTTCTGTAGAGGATGCTGTTTTTGTTGGGGAAGGGGACTTTTTAGCAAGTGACATGGACAGAGAGATGGTCAATGATCATACCCTTCAAGAGGTTCTTAAGCTTGTTAAACTTGGTTCTACACGTGAGAGTTCTGTCTCCATCTCAGTAAGGCCGTTCATTAAAGTTTTGGACGATCTTTCCATCGTCAATGATAACATCTTACTTAAAGGCGAGAAGTTCATACCTCCTTTTGGCCCTAGGGGGAAATTATTGGCTTCAGCTCATGAGGGCCATATGGGTCAGACTCTCACACAGCGTCGCATTAAAAGTCACTTTTGGTGGCCAGGCATTGATGCTCATGTTGTGGAGTGGGTGGAAAATTGTGCCATGTGCAAAGAAGGTGAGAAGCTCTTAAAGTTGGGGCCGAAATCTGTGGAGGCGCATATACAAAGTCCTGACTTACCTTGGCATACAATTTGTCTTGATTTTTTCGGTCCTATGGGGGAATTGAATGAGCGAGAGACAGGTTTGCCATGGTGGTGGTGGATACGTTTTCTAAATGGTTAGTTGTACATTTCACTAATGACATTACCACTGACAATACTATTAGGTTCCTAGGGAATTTTTGTAAGGATGAGGGTTTACCCTCAGTCATTATCACTGACAATGGTACTCAACTAGTCTCGAACGACATGCAAAGGTTTTTGAAGGAGTGTGGCGTATCACACCACAGCACTTCCTTGTATAATCCTCAGGGGAATGCGGTGTGTGAAAGAGCTAACAAGGTTGTGAAGGGAATTATTCAAATGGCTTCTAGTAGTGGTGGTATTATTAGAAAGATGGTCAATGAGATGTTGTGGGCTTATCGCACGACTCCTTTAGCTCATGGTCAGAAATCACCTTTTCAAATAATGATTAAAAATAATGCCAGCTTGGATGAAACAAGTGGTTGCCTCACTAGCGATCCAGGGTGGGGTTTCTGCTGCCACTCCTTCTACGTCTGTCACTTCTTCTACATTTGCCTCTTCTTCTTTGGTGACTGGTTCTTCTCCCTTCTTTGTTGGAGACTTGGTTAAGGTTAAAAGTGGTAGAGTGCAAAGAGGTTTATCAAAATTCAAAGGGCCTTTTAAAGTGAAGAAAGTGCTTCATCATTGTGTTATTCTCAACAATGGTGAGTGTTGGAATTTTAGAAGAGTAGCTCTGTACAAAAGATTTAAGAATGCGTCTATTGATGATGTTCATTCTTCTTCCCATAGTGGCTTAAGTTTCAATGATACTTCTGATTTTTCTTCTTGTACTACCAGTGGTTATCTTTTTGGCTGCTCATTCTCCTATGGCATGTCAAACTCAGGTCTCTAATCCTGCTGGTGGAGATGCTCCTGTTTCCTTAAGTGATGTTCCCCGTACTCAGGATCTACCTGTTTCTGGTTTGCCGAGTGTACGCTCTTCAAGGCTCCGCAGACCACCTGTTTATTTGCAAGATTTTGTTTGTTGATTTTTGTTTTTGTATTATTATTTGTTTTCTTGTTATCTTTTGAAAGAAAGGAAGAAGATGTGTAGTACATTGTATTGGGTTTGTTATCGCTCTAGTCTTTATGTAGAATGCTTAATGTTAGGAATGTATTCACTTCAATGTTCTTTGTATTCTGATGCTTGTGGGTTCTGCTCTGTGGCAGTTTACTGGTTGCTGCTGCAGAGAAGAGTCCGCTCTTGTTCTTCTACTCAGCTTAATAAAGAACCTGCTTATTTACCTACTTCAGTCTGGGAATCTATTTACAACACGGTGCCTCAAGCACCACAGATGGGCAAGAAACAGGCCCTGAGATTCCCATTCCCATTGACAGTGATGACACTGCAGAACCTGAAATTGAACTCTCGTGTTCCTCCCACTTCGATAGTGATATTGAGGAAATGGGAGACCCAAGGGAAATGGGAACTTCCAACGAGGCAAGCAAGGCCTCAGGCTCTAAAATAGGCATTGTGGACCCTTTCGGGGGAGATATTTTCGACCCCTTAATGATCAAACATCCCTTATCCCCAGAGTGGACAGCCTCGCAACATGTCAGGTAATACATCTCCTTCTGGCTGAAAAAGGAGATCCCCAAAGAAGTAAGAGCCAGACTATGGTCAGAATGCTCAGGACCCTCCCTCCCTAATAAGGTGGTCGTGACCCCAGAACTAGACCCCAAAGTGGTGGCATTCATAGCTAAGGGTGGAAAAGACCCTAGGGAAGGGATCGATATGGGAATGAAATCCTGCCAGGACCGATTACTCGACATCTCCGGCCCACTAACCAAAATCTTCGAAATGGCAGAGGCCAGCCTCCTGAGCGATACACCAATCAATCCCAAGGAACTTCGCCAATGGGTCCAAAGATGAGTTTGCCTTTTAGGGAACGCAAACACAGCAATTTCTAACAAGTGAACGAAGGGCACCCTACTAAAAATAGACCTCAAACTAATAGAACTGGCTAACAAAGATGGGGGACACGACTCCCAAGGGCTCCTCTCCGGAGATTCATGTATAAAAGAAATGGCCAAATATGTAGAAGGCTTTAGTTCTATTCAAAAATCGCAAAATGACATTAAAAGGGTATTCCAAGATAGGGTTTTCGGCAGGGCCGAGAGAATGCAGGGTCGATTCCCGGCCATGGCCAAATCTCAACAAGACAGTACCTTGGCTGGGGCAGTAGATTCGCACAATCAGATTTTATCAACCAGCAACCCTTCTTCCTACAAAGAGGAATAAATGCAAACCAAGAGGATTCTCTACAGGTAAAGACCTTTCAGGTACCCTCACAAAGGTGGGAGGTAGGCCGGCCCAATTCTGTGGGAACTTGAATCTAGTGACACCGGATCCGTGGGTTTTGAACAAGGGCATGGGATACAAGATAAAATTCACGAATACCCCTACCCAAGTGAAGAGACCACGGGAAATAATTTTCTCAGAGAAAGACAAGAAATTGGTATCTCTGGAAGTAAAGGAGTTACATGAGAAATGTGCAATAACAAAGGCCTTGGTCTTGGGCTTTGTCAGCAATATCATCCTTGTAAAGAAGAAGGACAAAAGATTAAGACCAGTAATAAACCTGAAGGAACTAAACCAAAGGGTAACATATCATCATTTCAAGATGGAAGGAGTTTATCTTCTAAGGCATGTACTGGGAAAAGGGGACTGGCTAACAAGACTAGACCTAAAGGACGCATACCTGACCATTCCAATATGGTGTCCTCACCACAAAGTTCTCAAATTTCCTTGGGAAGGGAAACTCTGGGAATTTGGCAGTTTCAACAAGAGTAGAATTAAAACTACCAGAGGACAAACTAAGGCAACTTCGCAAAGAGTTGAGGACATTTTCGGAAAAAGCAAATTGCCTTTAAGGTTCTTAGCAAGAATCCTGGGCTCATTATCCTCCATGATCCAAGCAATCTTCTCAGACCCCTTACACTACCAAGCTCGTCAAAGACCCAAGGCGAAGAACCTGGCACCCACACAATCATACTCCCAGATTCTCTCCCTAGACCAAGATTCACGAAAGGAACTTCTCTGGTGGCTGATAAATGCAGAGGCTTGGTATGGCAGAGCCATCTATGGGGAGGAGCCAGAGATAATAATAGAGTTGGATGCAAGTTTAGAAGGATGGGGTGCAAGGTGTGGCAACTCATCAACAGGGGGTCGCTGGACAGAACAGGAGAAGGGATTGCATATCAACTGCTCGGAATTACTAGCAGGTTCATTTGCAATTTGTTGCTTCACACACCAAGTGATAAAATGTTGCGTTATGCTGCGCATGGAAAGTGTTTCAGCAGTGTGAAATGTCAACAAGCTGGGAGGAGCCTACTCCAAAGGACTCATGGATCTAGTGAAGTGTTTCTGGGCATACTGTTTGAACAAAGGCCTTTCGGTTGTAGCAGAATAAATTCCTGGGTTAAACAATGGCGTGGCGGACTGGTTCTCCAGGGTTTTCAAGTACTTCGGCAACTGGACACTGGACAGGGGTACATTCCTGACCAACCAAACTAAATTGAGTCCCTTTAGAACAGACCTCTTTGCAGACAGACTGAACACACAACTGAAGAACTTCTTCAGCTGGAGACTGGACCCACAAGCACAGGGGATAGATGCCTTTCTCCAAAACTGGAAGGGTCTAGCACTCTTTGCCATGTTACCCGAACTAATCCTACATGCACAATGATGCACACAGAGCCTAGTAGTAATAACGCCTCTATGGAGGTCACAAGCCTGGTTCCCAATCATCCTAGAAATGAAAATAGACTTCCCCATCCTAATACCGAGCTTCAGAGAAATACTCTTAGGCCCAGAAGGAGAAGCACACCCCTCATAGAACAGGGACTATTAGTACAGATGGCCTGGAAGATTTCAGGAGACAGTGGCAGATCCCAGGGCTTTTGCCAGACACTTTCTGACTCATCTCAGAATCGTGGGCTTCTGGAACAAGTAAGGCATATCGAATGACTTGGAACAAATGGGTTCAATGGTGTCTTCAACTAAATTACGATCCCGTTTCAACTGATTTAGTTCATGTAGCTAACTACCTATTGGAACTATTCACATCCGGTCTATCCTATAGAACAGTTAACGTTTACAGATCCTCTACAGCCGCAGGGCATTGCTTGGTGGATGGCGTATCTGCTGGTCATAGTCTATTAAGCAAGAAAGTAGGGAGAAGTATACGGGAACTAATCCCCTCAACTGCAAAGTACACTGCATTTCTGTACATTAAAAACGTCGCACATGACATAACATCCTGGAGCGGCAAGTCAAACCTATCTCTGAAACGTATCTCCTCTAATCTTTCAGTACTACTCTGCCTAGTGTCTTTTAGACAAACTTCAAACCTTAAAACCTTAAATGTCTCCAACAGGGCCTATCAACCCAAGGGAGTTTCCTTCTACCTCAAAAAGAGAACAAAGACTATGTAATCATCTATCTTTTACCCTTATTTTTAAAGAATGAAAGACTTTGCGTTGTGCAATGCTTGAAAGAGTATGAAAGGAGAACGGAAAGCTTGAAAGGAAATACAGCACAACTGCTAATTTCACATAGATTGCCTCATAAAGCCATCTTTCTCCTACATTAGCGAGATGGGTGAAAGAAGTTATGAGTGACAGCGGTGTGGACAACTCTAATTTCGGAGCACACTCCATTAGGGGTGCGTCAGCCTCCAAAGCCTTTATTCTGGGTGGTGGTCTGCAAGATATTCTTAGATCTGCTGAATGGTCAAATGAAAATATTTTTAAGAATTGGTATACCAGACGAATCACAAATGTAATAGATAATGTGTTTAATACACTTTTAACTTACATAATGTTAGCCTTCGTGTCATGCCATAACATTTTGATTTTTCATATCCTGTTGGGCAGAAAATCTGGATTTTATTAAAGACATAGAGGCTAAGATTATCCCTCCACAGGTTACTGTTACCCACCCCAACGATTATAAAGATGTTATCTATTCTGTTTTCTATTTCAGATTAAAAAGTCTCCTCCAGGTTAGCTTGGTAGAGGTGAACCATTTTCCACCAAAGTTTGAGTTTGTTTCTTCTGGAAGTTATCTTGTTTCTGAAAAGAAGGAAAATGGCTGCATATAGAGGGACTTTATAGTTTATTGGAATGTTACTTGATAATCTGCTGTGAGCTGCCAATAAAGGAGATTTGCATAATGTTAGCCTCTGTGTCTTTCATAAAATCTAGTACATTAAATGTTGAATTACTGGTTTTATCAGTTGCATTTCTCAATTCTTGGGTGTAGTGAAAATAAGACATCAAGATCTCTCTTCTGTGGATCAAAAACATTTGAAGCCTTCAGATATCAAATGGTCTAAGGAAAGAAAGTCATATTGGTCTAAAACCCTCACAATATTATTTAAGCTCTAAAATATGCATACCTAATCACAGGGATACCGTATGTATGCACACCAGAATGCTGCTGACGCTCAGCTTCGATGAGATCGATGAACATGGACCTGTTGAGGGGGACCTGAGACCACAGCCAGGGAGCCCTGGTCTGTCCCTCCGAAGATGGCACCGGTTGTACCTTCCAGCTTAAGGATATTACACAACCAGCAGGCGTTGTGAGCTAAAACCGATTCAGCTAGGTGTCACCGCAAGCAATCGGGTGTCACCAGCAGGCAATCAGGCGTCACCTTCCATGGCCAGTGACAACACACACTTCCCCGCTCACGCGTGCAGCACTCAGGCCAAGGGTTCCCACTGTACACGGAGGCAACTACTGCTGCCATGGCAACCACCACTCACTACAGCACATGGACACAAAACAAAGGAGGGAATTATAAACCTAGCATTACTGCTTCACACTCCATAATGTCTCCTGCCTTGGCACTGGATGCCTCGCTGTAAACGAGCTGGTCTCCACTGCGTCACTAGTTGAACCAACCCAGCATCTACAGTGGTATCAGAGGCTACCAGGAACAGGCAAGAGTTTCTCAGCCTTATGCAGCGAGTTGGAACAAGCGCTAAGAGGCACCCTAAGCCTACCTCACACTGACTGCGAGTTCTGGCCCTGGTGACTGCCACCTTATGATGGAACACTTGTTGAAAACCCTGCTATGTCTGCGAAACACAAGCTCACTGTTGACGGCTATTTCATTTTTTGGTTGTTTAATCTTGTACGCCGTTTGAAGTCGTCGTCCAGTGTGGATGAGCCGGGTGCTTATGCACATTCCCAGAGGGGGCTTTAAACACCTGATTGCTTGCTGGTGACACCTGACTGCTTGCTGGTGACACTTGATTGCTTGCTGGTGACACCTGATTGCTTGCTGGTGGTTGCTGTGTCGATGGTTAAGCAATGCTTCCTGTCCCTGACACAGTACTTGACTGGGCCCTGGTTCCTTCTGGCCATTTTGCAGGTGGAAGCCCCCACTCCATTGCACAACCCCTGAGGGCAGCACTTCCTGTCACGAGCTGCTCTCTGCTCAAGGACCTCCTGCAGCCTTTCTGCCCCGGAGGAGGCTGTGTCTGCCCTGTGGCGTGATCCTGCTAAGCGCACGAGAACCACAGCATGGGGCCCATGTCTGCGCATGTCTGTTGAGTATCAGTGTATCAAGGTGTAACAAAAAAGTAGCAGAGCTGTGACTGCGTAATCTGGGTGGGTGGGAAAGGGTACGGGTGGGGCAGGGAGAGGGGTGGATTCGGGGAAATAAAGGGCGGCAAGAAAAGAAGCAGTTAAAGGTTTCCATGCCTCTCACTTCCTCAGCAGTAGAACTGAATCAAATGGACGTCTAGGCGCCAAGAATGTTTTTGTAGCAGCACATCACACTGAATGAGAAGCATCAATAATCTTTATTGCCACTGAAATATGTCCTATTTCCAGGATTTTATTATGTATAAAAGACTTCAGTTTATCTGGAAAAACTGAGTTGTTTTACTTTCATGCCGGTGTTTGGCAATTTGCACATTTTCCAATGATTATCAATTTCCACCTGAACCTCCAGGCCCAGAGAGGGGAAGTGGGGCCGAGTGGTGCCATGGGCAGGAGTCCGGCTGCCCTCTGTCCAAGGACCCTGCTGGCAGCGGCCGGGCGCTGAGACTGAGATGGCCGAGGAGTTGGGTTGTTGGCTGGGCTGAGCAGTGGACAGCCGCAGAGGGGGGTCAGTCATTGAGAGAAAGCTACACACTCGGTTTACCCCCACTGAGTGGAGCATCTCTGGTTACTACAACGTAATGAACTTCAGAAACCTTGAGTGCTCTCAGAAGCGCAGTCACTCAAAGGGGCACTGGGACGAGATGGGTGAGGGAGCTGAGGCGCTGGTGCCATGGTACCGTCCGGTTCACCACAGATGTATGAGAACAGGCATTGACATCAGGATGCGCAAAGTGGGACTCAGTGGCGGCTCGTTCATAGGGGAGCAAGGCTCCCACTCACCAACGCATTGACCGCCTTCCTTTCTAAGTAAAGCTGAATGGCATTACAGCGACTGAGGAAGCAGTGGCGACTCCTCCATTGGGGAGCAAGGCTCCCACCCACCAACGCAGACTCCTTCCTTTCTAAGTATACCTGAATGGCATTACAGCGACTGAGGAAGCAGTGGCGACTCCTCCATTGGGGAGCAAGGCTCCCACCCACCAACGCATTGACCGTCTTCCTTTCTAAGTATACCTGAATGGCATTACAGCGACTGAGGAAGAAGTGGCAGCTCGTCCATTGGGGAGCAAGTCTCCCACCCACCAACGCAGACTCCTTCCTTTCCAAGTATACCTGAATGCCATTACAGCGACTGAGGAAGCAGTGGTGGCTCAACCATTGGGGAGCAAGGCTCCCACCCACCAACGCAGACTCCTTCCTTTCCAAGTATACCTGAATGCCATTACAGCGACTGAGGAAGCAAGTCAAGAAAAGGCAAATTATGCAGTGTAATGCAGCACCTTTTGAAGCAGTATTTCTTCACTATGTGGTCATTTTTACAAGTCAAAATTTTATATGCAAAAAGTTAAAATCTACATTATGCACAAGATGGTGTATTTATATGGCTTGGTGGCAAATCACAACTATGTAAAAAATGCTGCCGTGGCAGAATCAACTAAAATCAGTGTCCCTGCAAATGACTGAGAATCAAGAAGGAAGAGAAAGGCTGGAAAAATAAAGTGAAAATAATTGCTGTATGCATTTTGAGACATGATGTCTCATGTAAAATAGCTTAACTGGATATGAATAACTCGAATACTATCGTCAGTTTTTAAGGAAGTTGTGCTGAAAAGACCACTGATTTGCACCAATTGTCTCAAAGATTTAATGGGGAGCCAATTTGTGAGAAATTGTGCTTCAAAATGCAGTTTTATTTTGAAGCTGGTAGTTGAGGGGGTTGGAGGGAGGAGAGGACCCACTTGAAATTGCTAGAAGACGTCCGCACCACTTGCTTCGCTCGCTCGGTCCTGTTCGAAGTAGGTATGTACGCGGCCCCACTCAGCTCCCGACGCACCCGAGGAATAGGTGTGAGCTGGTGAGGCAGAGGCCTTGTCTACTCGCTTTCGAGGCATCCATCCAGGCTAGCTTGTGGGCAAATCGAGAAACATTCCAATCATTCCCGCTGGTGTCTTCAGATACATCTTTTTTTCATTGAACGAAGCCACGTGGTGGTATAAAGCAGAACTGAAACCGAAAGTGAAAGGGGCTCCAGTGAAGAGGAACACCATGGAGTGAGAAATGAGAGGAAAAGGGAAGTTCACAGAACAGACAATGAGATGATTCAGAGCTAGGGTCAACCGAGGAAAGGAGATAAGAAGAAAGGCCATAAGGACGGAAGCACAGTGAAGGCAACAAAAAACAAGAGCAAGAGAACCTTCATAAACGTAATGCGCATCACCGGCTGGGCTCACATTGGCCCCTGTGTTTGTGCAATCACTGGCTGGGTCACATTGAGCCCGGTGTTTGTGCCATCGTTGGCTGGTTTCACATTGGCCCCTGTGTTTGTGCCATCGTTGGCTGGTTTCACATTGGCCCCTGTGTTTGTGCCATCGTTGGCTGGGTTCACATTGACCCCGGTGCTTGTGCCATCACTGGCTGGGTTTATATTGACCCAGGTGTTTGTGCCATCGTTGGCTGGGTTCACATTGACCCCGGTGCTTGTGCCATCACTGGCTGGGTTTATATTGACCCAGGTGTTTGTGCCATCACCGGCTGGGTTCACATTGACCCCGGTGCTTTGCCATCACCAGCTGGGTTCACATTGACCCCGGTGTTTGTGCCATCACTTGCTGGGTCACATTGACCCCGGTGTTTGTGCCATCACTGGCTGGGTCACATTGACCCCTGTGTTTGTGCCATCACTGGCTGGGTCACATTGACCCCTGTGTTTGTGCCATCACTGGCTGGGTCACATTGACCCCGGTGTTTGTGCCATCGCCAGCTGGGTTCACATTGACCCCAGTGTTTGTGCTATTGCCAGGTGGGTTCACATTGACCCTGGTGTTTGTGCCATCACCGGTTGGGTTCACATTGACCCCAGTGTTTATGCCATCGCCAGCTGGGTTCACATTGACCCCGGTGTTTGTGCCATCATTGGCTGGTTTCACATTGGCCCCTGTGTTTGTGCCATCATTGGCTGGGTCACATTGACCCCTGTGTTTGTGCCATCACTGGCTAGGTCACATTGACCCCTGTGTTTGTGCTATCGCCAGGTGGGTTCACATTGACCCCGGTGTTTGTGCCATCACCGGTTGCGTTCACATTGACCCCGTTGTTTGTGCCATCGCCAGCTGGGTTCACATTGACCCCGTTGTTTGTGCCATCGCCAGCTGGGTTCACATTGACCCCGGTGTTTGTGCCATCATTGGCTGGGTTCACATTGACCCCTGTGTTTGTGCCATCGCCGGCTGGGTTCACATTGACCCCGGTGTTTGTGCCATCATTGGCTGGGTTCACATTGACCCCTGTGTTTGTGCTATCATTGGCTGGGTTCACAGTGATCCCAGTGTTTGTGCCATCACCAGCTGGGTTCACATTGACCCCTGTGTTTGTGCTATCGCCAGGTGGGTTCACATTGACCCCGGTGTTTGTGCCATCACTGGTTGGGTTCACACTGACCCCTGTGTTTGTGCCATCACTGGCTGGGTTCACACTGGCACCAGTGTTTGTGCCATCACCGGCTGGTTTCACATTGACCCCGGTGTTTGTGCCATCTCTGGCTGGGTTCACATTGGCCCCGGTGTTTGTGCCATCGCCGGCTGGGTTCACATTGGCCCCGGTGTTTGTGCCATCACCGGTTGCGTTCACATTGACCCCGTTGTTTGTGCCATCGCCAGCTGGGTTCACATTGACCCCGTTGTTTGTGCCATCGCCAGCTGGGTTCACATTGACCCCGGTGTTTGTGCCATCATTGGCTGGGTTCACATTGGCCCCTGTGTTTGTGCCATCGCCGGCTGGGTTCACATTGACCCCGGTGTTTGTGCCATCATTGGCTGGGTTCACATTGGCCCCGGTGTTTGTGCCATCGCCGACTGGGTTCACATTGGCCCCTGTGTTTGTGCGATCACCGGCTGGGTTCACATTTACCCTGGTGTTTGTGCCATCGCCGACTGGGTTCACATTTGCCCCTGTGTTTTTGTCATCACTGGCTGAGTTTACATTGCACTCAGCCTCAGGTCTTTCCATGAGCAGGTTCCCCCAGAAGGTGCAGAAGGTGCAAGTTATGTGGGAAAAGCTCTGCGGTGAGGATGCACAATGAGAAAGCACGGTTGTGCAGACCCTTTCCACACATTGTTCCCCAGTGCACGGTGCAAATCCTGGAATCTGTGTAGAAACGCACCTTATACCGGGTATAAACCGCATCACACAGGGCCTTGATGGTGCCCTGTTCTAACGGGGGACATAGAGTGAGATTCTTGTGTCTTGAAATGTAAGTAAACTGACACGTTTATGAATAATGTCTAACTCAAAGCAGACAAGTTCTTGAAGCAGCAGACGTGTGAGCAGGAAAGGAAAGAGAAGAGTGGCTGAAAAATGCAGAATTGTTAAAGCAGCTACAAGGGCAAGGCTAATTACAATGGAGGGGCAACTCTAAAACTGCAGTGGTATATTTAAGGTGATGTGCAAATTAATAATCAGAAAGATAACTTTAAGACTGCAGTGGTATCTACTGGGTGACAAGTACAACTTCTTAATCAGATAGATAACTCCAAGACTGCAGCAGTGTTTCCAGGGTGACAAGTACAACTTTAGACTCAGAAAGTTAACTCCAAGGCTTCAGCGGTATTGCTCGAGTGCAACCTCTTTAAAGTGCCGAGTACAACTTCATACTCGGAAAGATGACTCCAAGACTGCAGTGGTATCTCTAAGGTTTCGAATATAATATCAAAGAAGACTTCTAGAATGTAAATGTAGATTCTGTGTTTGCAAGACTAACTTTAGTACGAGAGTAACTTCAAGACTGCAGAGGGATCTTCAAGGTGACGAGTTCAACTTTATAATCACAAAGAAAACTGTCTTTTTTTATTTGGAGGTAAGTATTTTGTATCAAAAAAGAGAGATTTGAATAACTCTAGAAATTGACTTTTATTTGGACATAGTGCAACTTTCCAGCACCTTCTAGTCTGCTTATGCACTCTAATGTCTTCTCAAGGGTATGACATTCTATATAAATGTAAGTACTGTACAATATCTTCAGCACAGGTACCGGATATGCCTGGGAGAGATCCCCAATATCACAGTAGGGGATGCTGGAGCTGGATGAAGAGGTTTAGTGGAGGAAGGAAATAAATGCCATTTGCCTCACATGACTACTTTGACAACTTCCCATTTCACACAGCAGCCCTCTCATTCTTCCTTTTTAGGTCTCAACCTCTGCCAATGCGCTTGTGCATTGCAGATGTCGAGATCTATAGAAGTTGAAACAAACTCTATGAACAAGCAGATTCTAAGCGGATTCCATGCAGTTCATGTGATCTATTGAAGCGTGACGCTTCGCCAGCACGCGCTTGGCCTCACTCACACCCCATCCCCATATCCTCTTTTTCCCTCCCACTCGCTCGCTCCCCCGCCCCCCCACCAGGATCTTGAAGCGCGACGCTCCGCCAGTGCTTCCCTTCCACTCACTCACTCCCCTGCTCCCCCGCCCCCCTGCCCCACCACCCCCATCCGACTTGTTTTCATTTCGTGCCGTTCTCCATCAATCGTCAAACACTGTTCTACCTTCTTGTCAGCATTTCACACCCTTTGTGAACATCTACGAGATACTGATAAAAAAAGTATATATTAGCTGGTGACTTCAGCATTCACTTGGACAAAGGTCATTTGCTCACAAAAGATTTCCTTTTATTAATCGACTCCTTCAGCTTCACCCAGCATTCCAAAGGTCCCCGAGACCCGCGTGCACATTAAACACCATCTGTCGCCTCGTAAGACTTCAGAGGAATTCACATTAAACACCATCTGCCGCCTCGTAAGACTTCAGAGGAATCTGTCTCATAACGACCCCTGCCCCTCCCCCACTACAGAGCGCGTCTCACGGCCGTGCTTTCACTTTCACAGCAGCGAGACCGTGTCTCTTTCATATTCTTTTCCTGTTGTGCGTCCTTGCTCTTATGCCTTGCTCTTATTCTTTCGTTTACCTCTACCCAGTTCACTTTTCACTTTCTCATCCCTTTTACGATTTCCCCCCTTTAGTTTGGTGCACTCGACCCTACCCATCAACTACCAGAGATTTGCAGCGGCTTTCTGTCCGTTTCATGGCGCATACATTCCCTTTTGCCTCACTCCTTGACAACCCAGCTGGTTTGCCACCCCCTCCCTTCCTGCTGGCATTCACACCTCCCTTCTCGCCCAGTTTTTGCAGCGCCCGCAGTTACATCTAAGCACCATGTTTAAATATGTAGAGGCATGATTCAGACTTTTTTTTTCTTTCACAGGCGAGGCACTTGGGTTTATCACATGTGCGTGTCACAGATCCAAATCAAGGAAGTGCCGTCTCAGCCATTTAACCTTTCGAGGTCAGTTAAAGCAACGCCACACGTTTAGTCGACAATAGTTACGTTTGTAATGAGAACAAGGAATCTGCCAAATTTTCTGCAGCAAGCACTGTTAAAAGCACCAGTATTATTTTTTTGCGTGGCTGCTTTTCTGTCCGGTTCTTTGCATTTCTAATTTTATAACTAGTTGCCAATTTTGTCTGATGCCGACCAAACCTAACATCACCACGGGCTGCTTCTAGTGGGAGATTTGTGGTTGTTCAGAGCTCCCTTCCCGTTACGCTCCTTCAATGGTCCCTTACACGGATTCCGCTCAGTCTGTCCTGGGCCTCGTAGAGATAGAGCGAGTAGAGTGACTTACATCCTGCAGGCAATCACCGTGGGGACGGCCCGTGACATTGGCGAAGTGCGCGCGTTGCAAACGTGTTATCCACAGGCCCATTGTATTACATGGCCAGACCCGCCAGTACACCCCACCCCCGCTCCATAAAGCTGTCTGCGAGTTTGGCACTGCACCGTAACCTATTGGAGTTCACATCTGTTCCAAGTTTATAATGCGCTAAATTTGAAGGTTGTCATTTACTGTGTCAATTATTTTATTCACTTTAGGATGACAAGTAGTTATTTTATCGATTTTATGCACGTCTAATATATTTTGTCCTACTAATAGGAAGTGCATTTATTTTTGTGTTTCTACATCATTGCTGTACAAAATGTGCAATTTTATTTTACATTGATATTTTATCAGGGTCCTTTGCATGTATTGCCTTAATGCTTCAGAAAGCATTAAATATCGAACACAACATACTCCTGTTGACCTGTACACCAGCAATGGGTACTTATTATTTATAGATCACAATTCCCACCCAAGCACGCTTGCAATCTTAGTCCTGCATTGCCTTTTGATTTATAAGTATTGTGTGGGATGAATAATCCAGACTGAATGCTGGGAGTCCCTCTGACGAAAGAGACTAGTGTAGGGAAACGTATGTGGAATATAAAGTGTGTCTGATAAGACTTTCGGCCGAACTATGACGTGAGAGTTTATTTTTTTTCTTCACTGGACGCAGTGTCATCTTTAGAGTGTTTGGATTTTTTTTGGGTCATTTTCAATTATTGGGCAGCCCTCACAACCTCTGCCTCTGCAGGCTGCAGCACACATAGGCGGCTATACTGAGTCTTGAAAGATTTCACATTCTGAATAAAAGAAGAAACAAAGGTTTTCAGAAATTTTGTACATGATCATAATTATTACTTGTTTTTTAGCTCAGGATAGCCTGTGAATTTGTTACATAAACGGTATTGATTTATCAATACGCGTTTTTTTGGTTGATGGTGGATGGCCATATCCTTATCCTTAGAGCTTGCCTGATTGTATACACAGGGACTTCCTTTTCTCTACCTAGCGCAAACTATCACCCAACCATCCGAGACTCCTTTTTTCTTTGCAGCACACAAAGGCGCTAGCTCAATTCCGTTTGCAGCCAGTGCTCCTGCTCAACACCCACCTTCGCAGTGGCGGTGCGTCCATTGAGGGCGCTGGGGCGTTGCCCCACTAATGCCACGTCATTAAAATTCTTCGTTCTACTTCTCCGACGCTAACTCCTGATTGGAATTAGCGTCGGAGAAGTAGAACGAAGGAGGGATACTGAAGGGGTGGGAGGGGGCGAGGCTGGCCAGGCTGCAGCAGTACTCGGGGAGTTAGTTACAGCGCACTACAGTCACAGCAATAGTTAGTGCGCATGTTCGTTTTTGGGCTGATCCTTTTCAGGATCAGCCCGAACATGCGCACTAGCCTTCCCCTTAAGAGACCGAGGGTTGCTTCATGCCGCAGCTCCCGGTCTCCTAATGGGCAGGTAGTATCTCTGCCCTGAAACAATCCGGACGCTGCTGGAGCAGCGTCAGTAGAGGGGTTGGCAGTGACGTCGCGGCTGTTACTGTTCCTGTTTTTTGAAGAGGCTCTCGGGACCCCGGCCCAGGAGGAGCAGTCGGGCAGAGGCGGCGCGGACCGGTAAGTCTTCTTTTCTTATATTTTATTTCTAAACTTCCCCAGCCCCAACCCCCCTCCCCTCTCCCCCTTCCGATAGTGCAGCTCTCCTGCTAACCAGCAGTGTGAGGTGCTGACAGGGCCTGTCATGCTGAGTCTGTACACCGGGTCTACCTGGGCATGGTGCAGGGGCCTGCCTGGGGTCCCCCTGTGACCCTGCAGTGAGGAGCCCACCCGTGCCCCCATGGACTATGTCCGGGATAGGACCCGGGCAGCGGAAAACTCTACCGGAGGGGCAAACTGCTGGGAAAGGTATGTGGACGACAAGCAGCTTTGGGGGTTCTTGAGCCAGCTGCAGAGGTGTGTCTGTGCGCTTCTGTGTCTTTTACTGTACTTTACGGGTTGGGATCATGAAACAGTAGCTGTGTGGGTTTGTGCGCAGGCTGCATGAGGGTGCTGTGCATGTAACCTGTCGGTTCTAAAGATGGCTACCAGCAACATATGTGAGATTGATTTAACACGTTTAGTGTAAGTAGAGCACAGTTTGTCACTGTAACCTGATGTTTGTTTTTATAGGCGGCAGTCGTTTTCGGTAGCAGAGCTTTCCCGCGTCCTGGGAGCTGCTGGTCACAGTAACAGGATTCCCTATAGCTTGCTGGTATTTGAATCCGGACTCCTGTGGTTCTAATTCCGGCTCTGAGCTGTTGGTTCTCTTTTCACAGCTATCCCTTGCTGATGGTTTGATAGCAGGGTTTGCTCCTTTGTGGCTAATCCTACTAGCAGTGGTCACGATGGCCATAAGGCCTTTTGCTGATGACATAGGAGCAGGGGAATCGTTGGGGTGCTTTACCCGGTATCTTGTCGCTTGTTGACTGATAGCTTTGGTCGTGGGCCACACAACGGACTGCTAGTCTTTGTAGCAGGGCTTTCATGCCTCTCTCTGGCGTGCTGGCTCCGAGAGCATCTCGCACAGTGGTCACTGCTTCTGGTGGCCGGGCTCTTGCTGTGGTGAGGTGCAGGATTGGTTAGCAGGACTTTTAGTGGGTTACTTTACTGGCAGCAGGTTAGGTTGCTGAATCTGGTAGAATAGCCTCTTGGCACTTTATTTCTTCTTGTAGGCGCCCTGGAGAGTGATTGTTGAACCAGGTGAAGACAAAAGTCCCTTTAGCCATGACTGCTCTGGTAAGTAGAAGGCATTGTTGCTGTTCCTGCTCCCAGTTTTGTTCCCTGTACTCACACATGCTGTTCTTCCGTCATTGAGCAAATTGGTATAATCAGTTCTGCTATTTCAACGGCATTAACAGCACTGTACCAGGACAGTTTAAGGGGTGAAAAGAACCCAGTGTTAGTCTTTTGTTGTAAACTTGCCCGTTGTGTCCAGTGCTTAATTTGTAAAATATGAAGTGCAGGTGCTCAAATGTTTTTCGGAGGCCGCGCCTACTTTTCTCTGGCTCCACCCACCAACTGTATAAGCTCCACCCACATCGTCAACTGCCACTGCTAAAAATCAGATGTAATATATACCTGATCTGAATTTCTGAAAGGGAGCCTTCTCATAGTAAGGTTTTGATAGGAGCTTACTCTGTCCTGTGAACATTTTGATAAAGATTAAATTAAAAGTGCATTTAAAGCACAATTTTGGAATAAATTAGCTAAAATCACTAATGCAGTGAAAAGGGACAATTTCAGAGCTGTATGTGCTGATCTGGTAAAAGGACAATACTGAGCTAGGGTATGCCATTTGTTTACAGAGTCTATGAGTTCAAAGGTACAACGTTTACATAGCTTATGTGGCAAAATAAACCAAAATGTTGTGAAAACACTCTACACAGATAAAGTGTGTAAAATCATGCAATACACTTGAATGAGTCAGTCACAGTCACTTCCAGTGGCCGAAGGGGTATGGGGTTCGGATATTCAGTATAGCAGAGTATTCCGTAGGCAGTGGCATGAAAAGTCAAAAGGCGGCCTGTGTCATCAAATGCTCAGGTGGTGGCTGGGGCGCGTTACAGATTGCTTTGAAGTTCAGATTAAATTCATGGAGGACACTAAGAGGGTCATGGCTGACCTACTTCTGTCAGTTTTTTTGCACATCATCTCTTCAATACATATTACATCATGATACTACCACCACGCGGTGACATGACCTGCTGCGACCGGCGTCATGCCACCACCAACCTGCACATTACGCAATATTCCTGCCCTTCGCAAAAGTTACTTCGCTCATGGCCGGCTTTAAAACTGGTGGCGGCGTTGCGCCCTGTGCGACGTTGGCACCCCCAATGACCACACCTCACAAGCATTCCCTCAGTACAACCCTTTAACACTGCCCTTCAAATCTCCATTACATAACCACTGTCTCTCAGACTAATTTAGTTTTATAGCGCCTTTCATACCAGCTTAAGGTGTCAGAGCACTTTGCATCATACACACATTGCATGGATGCAAATATTACATGTGTAAATCGGTATATAGGGAATTTTACATTAGACAGGACTACAAGGTATCAAACTCACATGTCATCCATGATTGTCCTTGTGCAATATAGTTTAAGAGTTCTAAGTCTGGAAAAGCGCAAATTCAGAATATAAAACATAACAGCATTATTAGGGGCTCTCTCCAATAAGAATTGATTTCTACCCAAATGAACCCTTTTTGCAAGATTAGGATAATGAAAGATTGGGCAAAAAAACATATAGCTGTAATATATAACTTGCAGTTTGCATGCAGGTCTTTGATGACACTCAGACTAGTTAATAGCTTGATGTTCTATGATAGGATTTTAACTTACAAACTGCAAGTAACAAAAGGATCTCTCTGATAGAAGCAGTAACACACTGACCTTCTTTACATTTATATGCACTTTTTGATCTGCATGGTAAACGTTAAAAGCAGCAGGTATATTAACCATTCGTACGACCTTACAAGCAGTCACAACTTCCCCCAAACAAAACTCCTCTCTCTCTCTAGGAGTTATCTTGACATTTTAATTTATGCCTGAATATTACTGCAGCGGGTGCTTTTAAAACAAGAATATACTGGCAAACTGACTCCCCCACAGTGTTACATGAAAGAATGAAATAGAGCTGAGTTACAATGTCAATGCACGCAGTATAATGGTGACTGGACCCTGCAGTGCTCAGCCTGCTGACACCTTCCTTTGCACTTCACTGTCCCCTCAGTCTGTGTGTCGGCCATGGAAGGAAGGGTCAAACTTAAAGCCCCCTCTTCCTTAAAAAAACACAGCAAACAGAGTTTCAAACCCGTCCTCCCTCCCAGGCAAGGCTAAATGACTTGAAAGGGCCTTACACTGGAGCCCCATTGTGTCATTTGAACTGCGAGGCCACCGCCTACCTGCATTGTTGACCCCAGGACTACGGCACACACACTGACTCACACACTGCACAATAGTTATTGCTATGAACTAATTGTGATGTGCAGAGCTATATATGGTGAACAGGTGAAGGATGGTTAAATGACACTGAGCATATGCTGATGTGATGACGTAAGTGTAGCTGACAGTAACAGAGAGTGTGTGCCGGCCTCTCAGGCCTCCACTGCCATTCGGGCTGGTCATTTTATCTCTTGGCCTGACTGAGGCGCTTTCTTTGCACTTGAGGATAGGGTGAAATGCCGTCCTGTGCATTTCCGTAGGGGGTGTGTAGAGTATCAGTAAGTGTTAGTATTTCTTCCATGTTGTATCTTAGGTGATGTACATATGTTCTGTGGTGCGCACTTTTGAAGAGAATGTTTCTCTTCAAAAGTGCATCGCTCGAGATGTTAATTGACCATTGAATGTTAACTGAATTCATTAGGCATTCAGCTGTTGGTCTTTTGTTGATGCAGACGTGCTCCTGTATCATGCTACTTTACTTTATCTAATAAACTACAAAGGTTTATTTCTACGAACCAGCCTCTCAGCGGATCTTTATTTATCGAGAGCTTCACTTTACATTTGGCGACGACGGAAAAGTGGCATTTTACCAAAATTTGAACCCTTGCAACTTCTAAAGGAATTAAGAAGAAGACGTTTAACATACCGGCTTAACCTCTCCTGTGCAGCAGAAGGAAACCCGGACGCTCTGAGGCGAAGAACAGCCTTTTTCTGAATTTTCTTGCTTTTCGAGGGTTTGTGGAGGATGATTGGCCTTTGTACAAGTCACTCATGATGCGAACGGCAGCGTCACAGTGACGAAACGAGCAAACGTCACCACGTTAACTCACGTTTCGGCGGCCATCTTGGAATCATAAACAAACTCGTTTCCATGGTAACGGAAACGTAAATCGGCACGTTTAAGCTCAGTAGGCTTGTTTTCAATCATCACCAGGAGAGAAAAAGGTATTTATTTACATTATTTCACGAGTTATATTTAAAAAAAAACCAACAGTTTCAAAGATATATAAAGAAGAACTCGTTTCTTGGAGATTATTTTACAATTAAAGATACAGTACTGTATTCAAGAAACAAAAAGAGATCATATATTTACAAATATATTTGAAATATATTTCAACATATGGCTACAAATCAGCAAATAGTTTACTTGGATCATTTCCTGCCTACACCAGGGAAACCAAAAGAGCCATGGAAGTTTTGGTTTAAGAACTTTGAAAACTATTTAGTAGCAATTGGTGCGGATGAATATTCTGCCAAAAGGAAACTTGCAATTTTGTACAGTAATTTAGGATCTGCAGGAATGGAGATTTTTTTAACAACTTACCAATTTTACAACCTCCTTCTGGTAATGGAGAAGGATGGAATGAGTTTACTGGCCCAAGTTTAAGACTAAACAAAACATTTTTAGAAGAACCTAGTGTCATGATGGAACGTTTTACTTTCATGAAAGGAAGCAAGAGCAACATGAGTCCGTTGAGGAGTTCATATCGGCGCTAAGAAATTTAGCAGCAGAATGTAACTTTGGTCCTTATTTGGATACGGTCTTACGAGACCAATCTGTATATAAATGCTTCCACAGGAAGATTCAAGAGAGGATACTTAGTTGTCGAGATCCATCATTAAGTGAAGTTATAGATATGGCAAAAAGTGTGGAAAGATCTATATTTTCTTCGAGATGTATCTCTGATGGCAACCTTTCACGTACTGATAATGAGATACAAGTTAATGCTTTATTAGCAAAGAACAAACCAGTGAAGCTTTTTCAGAAAAAGTCTAATGCATATTGTTTCAAATGTGGCTCTAAAAATCACCTTAGCAATAGTCCTATTTGTCCAGCTTTGGGTAAAAAAATTACATTTTGCAACAAATTTGGTCATTTCAACATGGTTTGTAGAAATAGAAAGTCAATTCATGTTAACATGCTTTCCACACTTGAAAATGATAATGTTGATATTTCTGATGTTGCTATTTCTTCTCTTGAATCGAGTTTACATGATGTTCACATTAATACTGTTGATAATTCAAATAAGAAAATATTGTGTATTGATTTCGTGGAGCCATCAACAGACAATATTCGTGTTAAAGATCCGACATGTAATGTATATGTTGATCACATTAAGATAGATATGATGGCTGACTCTGGGGTTCCTGTAACCATCATTTCTGATGTTTTATTTAATACACATTGGAGCAAGAGAATACAACTTTTACCTTTAGATATTGTTCCAAAAGGATATGGAGGTAAGGACATTGATATGTTGGGTTATTTTATGTCCAATATTTCATCTCTGGGCAGGTATACCTCCACAAAAGTTTATGTGGCCATAGATGGAAAGTGTATTATGGGTTGGCAAGATCTGGCCAAAATGGGATTACAATTAGTACCAGGTTCAAGTACACATGTACAGATAAATGATACCCCATTTTTTGAGATAAATGACAATGAAAACAAAGAAATTCATGACTTAATCTCTGAATTTCCTGAGGTTTTCAATGAATCTGTTGGACATATTAAAAATTTTGAACACTTGATTAGATTAAAACGAATGCAATCCCTATTATCCACAAATTAAGAAATGTACCTTTGAATGTCAGGGATGAATTAAAAAAAGTCTTAGATAATTTGGTATCTGAGGGAATCATTGTGCCCACTAATTCATCACTTTGGATCAGTCCCATAGTCGTCGTAAAAAAAAAAGGACTCAAGTATCCGTTTGTGTGCGGATTTACGTTCTTTAAACGAAAATATAATTGTGGACTGTCATCTGTTTCCAAAAATACAAGAGTTGCTTACAGGTATTTCTGAGTCGAAGTTCTTTTCACTTCTTGATCTCAGAAGTGCGTATCATTATATTCCCCTCACGAAGTCATCATCTGAACTTACTACATTCATAACTCCATTTGGGGCGTTTAGATATCTACCACTTCCTTCGGTTTGGCATCCGCTGCCAGCGTATTCCAAAAGTTCATGGATACGATATTAAATGACATTAATATGTACAGGCTTATCAGGATGATGTCCTGATACATTCTAAGGATATGTCTGAACATGTAAAAACTTTAAGGAAGGTATTATCCCGTTTTAAAGAGGTTGGCATAACTCTTGGAAAGAAGAAATGCAAATTCGTGGTCAAAGAGTTGGATCATCTCGGACATAGCATTTCTCTAGAAGGTATTAGACCTAAAGTTTGTTTAAAAAAAGCTTTTTCGGATGTTCCTGTTCCCAAAGATAAGGATAGATTAAAATCATTCTTAGGTTTAGCAGAGTATTATTCTCGTTTCATACAAAATTACGCACAAATAGTTCAACCTCTTCGTATGTTACTTAAAAAAGAGGTAAAGTTCATATGGTCTGATGAAGCCAACTGTGATTTTAACCTTTTGAAGAAAGTTATTATTGAAGCACCAGCCTTGTCTTCATTCAACCCAAATTTAAAATGCATAATTTCTGTAGATGCAAGTCAGAGAGGTTTGGGGGCAGTACTTTGTCAACAGGATGGATACAAAGAATATACTGTGGGCTTTGCATCAAAATCTCTTAATAGTGCTGAATCAAACTACAGTACTATCGAGAGGGAGGCTCTTGCCTATTCCTGGGCCATAGAAAAGTTCAAGATGTTTATTTGGGGATCACATTTTATACTTCTTAGTGACCACAAACCACTTTTAAATCTTCTTAGTGGTAATGGAACAGGTAAGGCTTCTGCCAGATTGGTTAGGATTTTGTCAAGGCTTCATGAGTATAACTTCACGATTAAACATATTTCAGGAGGAAAAAATGTAAGAGCGGATGCTCTCTTGAGACTTAGTTTTGAGAATGTTGATGATAGAAACTATGAAGAAGATGAAATAGAGTGTGTATTAGCTTCAATAGAGGAACTAGTGTTATCACCTTTTTCCATTTCTGAAGCTGAATGGCTTAAAAGCTATTCTAACGACACAGTTTTAGTTTCTGTAAAAAATTTGATTGTTTCAGGTTGTCCGAAAATTCGTACTCCACCTGCTTCCTTAAAAGTGTATTCACAAATTTCAGTTGAACTTTCAATTATCAATGATGTTATTTTCAGAGGTGATCTATGTGTCCCTCCCTTTGACATAAGGAAAAGAATTATTGAATCAGCTCATCAGGGACACTTGGGAATTGGTGGTACTTCTAGGAAAATAAAGGAACATTTCTGGTGGCCTGGGCTTGATAAAGATGCCACCTTATGGATTGATCAATGTTCCACATGTTTAGTATCGGATAAACATTGGAAAGTTCAGTTGCCCTTAGGCGAAGAACAGCCTTTTTCTGAATTTTCTTGCTTTTCGAGGGTTTGTGGAGGATGATTGGCCTTTGTACAAGTCAATCACGACGCGAACGGCAGCGTCACAGTGACGGAACGAGCAAACGTCACCACGTTAACACACGTTTCGGCGGCCATCTTGGAATCATAAACAAACTCGTTTCCATGGTAACGGAAACGTAAATCGGCACGTTTAAGCTCAGTAGGCTTATTTTCAATCATCACCAGGAGAGAAAAAGGTATTTATTTACATTATTTCACGAGTTATATTTAAAAAAAACAACAGTTTCAAAGTTATATTAAGAAGAACTAGTTTCTTGGAGATTATTTTACAATTAAAGATACAGTACTGTATTCAAGAAACAAAAAGAGATCATATATTTACAAATATTTTTGAAACATATTTCAACATATGGCTACAAATCAGCAAATAGTTTACTTGGATCATTTCCTGCCTACACCAGGGAAACCAAAAGAGCCATGGAAGTTTTGGTTTAAGAACTTTGAAAACTATTTAGTAGCAATTGGTGCGGATGAATATTCTGCCGAAAGGAAACTTGCAATTTTGTACAGTCATTTAGGATCTGCAGGAATGGAGATTTTTAACAACTTACCAATTTTACAACCTCCTTCTGGTAATGGAGAAGGATGGAATGAGTTTACTGGCGCAATTTTAAGACTGAACAAAACATTTTTAGAAGAACCTAGTGTCATGATGGAACGTTTTACTTTCATGAAAAGGAAGCAAGAGCAACATGAGTCCGTTGAGGAGTTCATATTGGCGCTAAGAAATTTAGCAGCAGAATGTAACTTTGGTCCTTATTTGGATACGGTCTTACGAGACCAATTTGTTTGTAAATACTTCCACAAGAAGATTCAAGAGAGGATACTTAGCAGGGCCGGCTCTAGGCTCATGGTGGCCCTGTGCAGGAAGCGTAGGTGGGGGCCCCGGAAGAGGGGGTCGGGACGGGGCGGAGCCAAGTCTAAATATGGTTATGATTTCTATGCCTATACACAGTGGCGTCACTAGGGTTGGTGTCACCCGGTGCGGGTAACTCATGGTGTCACCCCCTCACGACTTACCGCATGGACCAAGGATACCAGTAAAAACCCTGGGGCTTATTTTATTTACAAGCCCCTTGCGCCGCCGGTGCGCCACTTTTTCCCATATTAAAAGTGACGCACTGGTCGCGCAAGGGGCTTGTAAATACGCCCCCCTGTGCTCCTAGAGCATGATGTATCACATATCTGAATGCAATGACAGAAACAGCAAAATACAAGTCAGTTGACACACCATGGTAAACACAGCTTTTTAGTGTGTTTTAAAACCACGCCCTCAGCGCTCCTAGACAGAGTGAGCATGATGTATCACATATCCGAATGCAATGACAAACAGCAAAATACAAGTCAGTTGACACACCATGGTAAACAGAGCTTTTTAGTGTGTTCTAAAACCACGCCCTTAATTAAATTTAAAATTAAGATGCGCCATGTTATGCTTAGCGTGTACACACACTTTTAATGGCTGCTGCGCCCAGTGCACTAATAGCCCCCCAGGGATCCAGCACAACTCCCCCCAACCACAAAAAGAGTGACACTACTCCCCAATCAAATAACTTGATTTTACATATTGCTTCATGCCTCGCTTATGCCATTTCAATACCTATACGTGACTGGGACAGGTTACATAAACTTAAGGTGCAGATACCAGTGTCCAATTCATTTTGCACAATGTTGGCACTTTTCAAATATAAAATTGTCCCCAAAATGTTTGTCTGAGTCCACATTACAGAGAGATCTTTGTACCAGGGAAACGATTGTGGAACCATTGCTGACCATATCAACTCACTTTTTTTTGCTTATAAATCAATTTATGCGATCATTGAGATTTTAACAGACAAGCCATTGTCCATGAGCAATTCTTCATTTAAAAGAACGAGCAAAGACACTTTAATATATATTATATATAAAATATAGAGCAGACTAATTTTCCTTCAGATGTAGTCCTAAATCGTGCACATTTGAAAAATGCTGAAAATGTTTTTTTCTTTACACATGCTTTTTAGAAAACAGTAACAACTGTGACTTCACTTTGTGTCTTGCTTGTCCTGGTAAAACCAGAATTTATTTGAATCCTTGTCACAAAAGTAGCAAAAATGGTGCCAATAAATATGCTCAGATTTTGGAGTCTCAGTGGGGTGTTTCTGCAAAACGGTCAGTGATGTTTCTGTCATTTGACTTAATAGTGCTCAGTTTACTCACTTTAGGAAGGTGGAACGCTGACTCGACGTTTCAAATATTAAAACTCGTGCCCTGGCTATCATTGCAGAGGGCAGACGGAAACGCCCAACTCACTGGACCATCTTGTCGGCTAGTGCTTTAAATGAGACTGCAATGTCGGGTTCTGAGTACCTACACTTCTTTATTTGGAGAGGGAGAGTACCTGCACTTCATACACTTTAATGGGAAAGAACCGACCCTTTTCAGAAGTAAACAGGTACTGTTGTATATAGGGTACCTGCACTTATTTTTCTTTTTAAAGCACTGTTGGCAGCATATATGAAAATATAAAAAAGGATGTCCCAAAGAATTTCTAAAGGTGGCATTTTGGGCAGCAGTCACCACCCCTATGCAACATACGCTTGCTACCCTTTGTAAACTGCTTGCATGCTCTGTGGTTTAACCCAATTTTATTTTTAATTAAGTGTTCAACTTTTTATAGTTGCAGTAACTGTTTTGTCAGTGCCTGTTGTCAAATATTAGCGTGCTGCTGCTTTGTTTCACAAAACTTTAAAACAGTTATGTCGTCCACTGGTCAAGTGTTCTGGGATAAAATCAGAGAGTTTTTTTCCGTTTTATATAGCGTGAACAAGACCTGAAGGTATTACATGAGCACCAGTTATATTACACAAGAACACAATTTTTGGTAGGCACGGGGAGATTAAGTGATTTACCCAGAATCACTGGATGTTAGCCGCTGCTGAGACTCGAACCTGGTTCCCCAGTGCCAACGTTGGCAGCTCCCTCTGGCCATTGCGCCACATCCTCTCTCCACATCCTCTCCTATAAGGGGCCTACAAGGTTGTTTCCGCTCCCCATTATTTTGCTAAAATGGTGTAGCCGAGTCTAGTCCTGTCCCCCCTCACCCTTCCCTTCTTATATGTTGAGAGGCCCTTCCAACAAGAAGCAGAAGGCGAGAGCAGTGGAGCACACGCCTGGCACCATGCATGTTATTGTTGCCTCCTTGAGTGGGCAGGGAAACCACACCAAGTTCTCCTACATTATTTTTAAATCTCATCAAATCCTAGACAGAGTGAGCATGATGTATCACATACAGGGCTGATCACATATCCGAATGCAATGACAGAAACAGCAAAATACAAGCTTTTTAGTGTGTTTAAAAACCACGCCCTTAATTAAATCGGCCACCCGCCTTTGAGAGACCCCCCCCCCATTTTTTATATCCCACTTAAAGCCCTGTTGGTATCTATGCTACCCACTGAAAGCTCTCTTACCTCACTCATGAATGATGCACTCAAAAGTCTGTCTCTATACAAGGCAGCCAGGGGTGGTTGACTGGAGAGCAGAACAGCGCCGACTGCCTCAGGCCAAAATGAGCGCGAGAGCGCGTAGCGGTGAAGCGCCTGACGCTAACTGCTACGTCCTACTCATCGCGACGCGGGGGCAGGGCCAGAAAAAATAATACATGATTTAATGTCGCCCCAGGGCCGTCATTGGTAGCGCTCGCGCGCTACAAGTCTGATTGACGGGCCTGGAGGCTGGGACGGACGGGCGGACAGTAGCAAATTAAAATGCTGGCAGCAAATTAAAACGCGGGAGTCGGGACCGGGACGTTGCGACCGCAATTTTTGAAGAACAGCTGCGCGCACTTTCAAACTGGGCCACGCACAGCCTTTCTAATTTATTTGTGGACAACACAGTGTCCCAAGGCACCAGGGGCGTAGCTAGAGCTTCTGGCGCCCGGGGCTATCCCTCAGATTGCCGCCCATGGCCGATAGCGGGAGGGGGAGGAGGGGCTGCGGAAAAAGGACGTATTTGCTCCAGAGCCCCGTATGAAGTCAACCGTGTAGCTTGGCTCTATCGCGTCAAAAACCTCCAGCTTGTTATATTCATAAAATATAACACAAGAGTGAGAGCCCAAGCAATCAATTTAGTGCTAAGAATGGAATATCTAGAAATAGCTATAGCTTTGGGTTATTACCTGAAAGAAATTAATCAAATGGTCAGGGGAAAGCTCAAAGAAGCTTAGTGAGAAACCCCAGTCACCCTGTATACAATAAATGAAGAAGAGTAACTCAGGCAGGATAAGTCCAATGGGTTTTAATACCTTTTAATCTCCTTATAGCAATGGTGGACTGATGAAGATAATGAACAGCCCTGACTTTAAAAGTCTAAGATAATTCAGATTTTAAGTAGAATGTTCTGTATGTTTTATACTTTTTTAAAGATTTTAACAAAAGTTGTACACTGTTTTATTATTAACTAATTATGTATATTATCCTGAATTTTATTCGATTTGGTTTTAAAGACTAAGGTCTAAATAAAACGGAGTTTTTCTCTCTCTCTCCAGCTTGTTATTGATATATAGAAGTTCATTTCACACAAGGCCTAGTGACTTACAGAAATCGCACACTGCTTTTGTGTTCAGACACTCTTAGCATGCTTTATGTCATAACGTTAGACATACTCCATTATTCCATCCCGTTACCATGTATTTTTAACCATATTACCCTTATTCCTCATCACTACATTCAGTACCTTCCAGCCTGGGTTGTGTGCCCATCCAAGAATGTATTTCTATCCAAACAAAACCCTTTAATAACATTAGTATAATTCAAGACTGGATGGAAAAATAATGTTGTAACATATAAAGTGTAGTTTGAATGCAGCTCCTTGATTGGAGTTGGTATGTAATTGTGCTATTAGGATATTAACTTATGAACTGCAAGTAACCAAAGGAGCTCTGTGACAAAATGCAGCAACTCACTGAGATAGCCACATAAAAATGCAGTTGCAGGCACATGAACCCTCTGCGTTACTTCATAATCAGTAAGATCAGCCACTAGACAAAATTGTGATCTCCCTCCAGCAGTAACATTATTTACTTGTGTTATCCTGACATTTTAACTGTCTCCTGAAAACATGTGGACACACGGGGAAAATGAACACCAGCGCTACTAGTCATGCTGGTGAATCACATAGCTGCCAAGGTTTGAGATTGCTATGTGTGACATTTTCATAATTTCAGTGTAATTATGAGTGACATTTCAACAACTATGAGTGACACTTTCTTGCGAACAAAATCAAGCAATGAAGGCAAGGGAAACATATAAATATCAGAAATTACAACCGTTTGAGCCAGGTGACACACGAAGATCTTAAAACTGCTGCAAAGCACCAGAAATGGAAGGGCACTAACTGGAGACAGACTGCGTGAATGCAGTTCTCAGTAACTGAAGGCACGCACTGTCGCTGCTCAGAAGATGATTGCATTGATCTGATCATTCATGACTGCACCCTAGCCTAAAAAGCAAATTTTATAGCATAGCAAGTGCAACTCTAGGAGATTATACGGTCACTTGTCTCATGCATTTACTTCTTTGCGGACCTGGTATTTCACAAATGCTTGGCACAAAATAAATGAAAGAATAAGACACAGTATTTTTTAATGTGTGTGAAAGTTGAACAATCAGTGAAATGGTATGAGAACACTACAAATGTACTGGCTGCTGCCACTGCCAAGAAATATGAGGAAGACCTTGCAGGTGTTAAGGGCAAACGTGGCACTATAGGCATGAAAAACAAAACATGTATGATAATGAGTTCCCACTTAACAGTCATCCCTAACCAGTTTTACTACGTTAGGGTCTGCTTATTTCCCTGTCACACTTCAGCATTACTGAAACCAAAGACAGACTGCTCAATTTAAAAGAACCTTCGTGGTAGTAGGTACGGCGTCCCTGGCAGCCGTGGTGTGGTCTCAGATAATTAATGCGGTCAGCTGTGTCCAGTCCACGGCACGTGACTCTGATAACAGCTGCATGTAGGCTGCTTAAAATATAGCAAGTTTCAAACTTATACATTAAATCACATGCCGAGACCTAGCACAGCGTGCACACCACTCGCCATGTAGGCCCGAACAACACAGCTAACAAGTGTAGCCAGGCGGGCTGGCAGAAAAACTATTTTTTTTTTTTAAAGTTTGAAGTTTATTAAGGCATAAAGAAGTAAAGACAGTACATGAAGAAACAATCATAAGTTATAAAAACAAGAAATCTCTCTTACAAAGGAAGGAATTAATCAAAGAAATATCGTATACAGAAAAATAATTTGCAATAAAAATTCAGGAATATTTGGGTAGGAGGGAAAACATTGGAATTGTATAACGTATAAGTGATATAAAGGAAACATAGGAAGCAATCAATAATCTTGCATATAATTAAGATAAAACAATCACGGTGGTTTTTGAACTTCTACATTGCGTATTGGAGAAGTGGGAGAAGGCCTGGCAATTCTGGATAAATATTCGGTCAGGGGGAGCCATAGAAGGTCACGTTTAATTGCTAGGGAAATAGGGGAGACAAAATTGGTGTCTGGCAGAAAAACTATTTAAACAAAGATTACCTTAACCCAGAGTTTGTCTCCTGGGCCACCCTGCTGCCTCCAATAAATCAATCAGATGAAGAGCATCAGTGTGGACTCCAGGCCCTCTGACCCACGTGGGACCCGGCCTGATGTGCGCCCACAGCAACACTTGTCTCGGCAGGTGCCTAATTAAACTAAATTAGGCGTCACAGTCGGCTGACTCGCGGACTACAACTCCACAGACAAGCTGGGCATTGGGCCAGCCTCAGGCTGGCCGAGGCACACATGACCTAGGTCACAGCCGGCAGCCAGGGCGAGGGCGATGTAGTGTAATTATTTAAAAAACGAGTTGTCCACTCTAAAAAAATTACTCTGGACTCTGTGACGAACGCGCTGAAAACGGTATGGTTGAGCAGACATATAAGGTGGGAGCATGAATGAGCGTGATCACGCACTAAACATTTTTTTCACTACTAAGCATGAGTCAGCACAAACATCACTCCAGGCAGGCACTTACTTCTTGTAGCAAGCCTTCACAAACACATGTGCTGGTAGCTGCTGCCCGCAAGTTCCGTAGGACTTTACCTGCAGCCGAGCCCACTCACAGCCGCTGGGCATGTTTGATTTTGAGGGACTGCTGGCAGTCGTGTGCTAACACTACAGCTGCCGTAATGGTTTAGGAGAGGCAGGGGGGGTGGGAGGGGGTAATCGGCAGCCCCTCTTTTACTTACACTCCCTCTCCTGTGTCTCGACCTCTCCTCGGGCCCGACTATGTTCACGATGCCTGGGGTGCTAGGCTGCACTCATCACGCGCGCCACACGTCACCACAAATTCCCATTTCCCGCTTCCTGAATCCAGTTGGACGTCATTTCCAGGACCAGCCAGCCAGGATGTAAGGTCACATAAGCGCTTTCGCGCGCAACCAATGATGGCTCTAGCCTAGGACCTGCATACGCGGCGGCCGCTCGGCACTGATGACCCTTTATAATTCATTTGTGGACACTGTGTCCATGTCAGCAAATTAATTATAAAGGCCGCCACCATGGGCCATCAGTGCCGAGCGGCCGCCGCCCCAAAAATAGTGCCGCCTGGGGTGGACCGCCCCCCCTAGCTACGCGGGTGCAAGGTCCACATAAATAATAAAGGCCGCAAAAGGCCACAGTGCCACGCGACGCCCCCGAAATTGTGCCGCCTGGTGCGGACCGCCCCGCCCCCCTAGCTACGCGGTTGCAGTGAAAACAACAACGCTCACGCATTGCCCGGAGGCCGCCAAATCCTGCCAGGGGGCCGCCAGTGATCCTTCCGATCCGATCCTCGTGGCGGCCCCTGGGGTTTGGCGGCCCTGTGCAGGTGCACAGTTTGCACATGCCTTGGGCCGGCCCTGTACTTAGTTGGATACGGTCTTACGAGACCAATCTGTATATAAATGCTTCCACAGGAAGATTCAAGAGAGGATACTTAGTTGTCGAGATCCATCATTAAGTGAAGTTATAGATATGGCAAAAAGTGTGGAAAGATCTATAGATTCTTCGAGATGTATCTCTGATGGCAACCTTTCACGTACTGATAATGAGATACAAGTTAATGCTTTATTAGCAAAGAACAAACCAGTGAAACCTGTTCAGAAAAAGTCTAATGCATATTGTTTCAGATGTGGCTCTAAAACTCACCTTAGCAATATTCCTATTTGTCCAGCTTTGGGTAAAAAATTTACATTTTGCAACAAATTTGGTCATTTCAACATGGTTTGTAGGAATAGAAAGTCAATTCATGTTAACATGCTTTCTACACTTGAAAATGATAATGTTGACATTTCTGATGTTGCTATTTCTTCTCTTGAATCAAGTTTACATGATGTTCACATTAATACTGTTGATAATTCAAATAAGAAAATATTGTGTAATGATTTAGTGGAGACATCAACAGACAATATTCGTGTTAAAGATCCGACAGGTGATGTATATGTTGATCAAATTAAGATAGATATGATGGCTGACTCTGGGGTTCCTGTAACCATAATTTCTGATGTTTTATTTAATACACATTGGAGCAAGAGAATACAACTTTTACCTTTAGATATTGTTCCAAAAAGATATGGAGGTAAGGACATTGATATGTTGGGTTATTTTATGTCCAATATTTAATCTCTGGGCAGGTATACCTCCACAAAAGTTTATGTGGCCATAGATGGAAAGTGTATTATGGGTTGGCAAGATCTGGCCAAAATGGGATTAAAATTAGTACCAGGTTCAAGTACACCTGTACAGATAAATGATACCCCAATTTTTGAGATAAATGACAATGAAAACAAAGAAATTCATGACTTAATCTCTGAATTTCCTGAGGTTTTCAATGAATCTGTTGGACATATTAAAAATTTTGAACACTTGATTAGATTAAAACCGAATGCAATCCCTATTATCCACAAATTACGAAATGTACCATTGAATGTCAGGGATGAATTTAAAAAAGTCTTAGATAATTTGGTATCTGAGGGAATCATTGTGCCAACTAATTCATCACTTTGGGTCAGTCCCATAGTCGTCGTAAAAAAAAAAAAAGGACTCAAGTATCCGTTTGTGTGCGGATTTACGTTCTTTAAACGAAAATATAATTGTGGACTGTCATCTGTTGCCAAAAATACAGGAGTTGCTTACAGGTATTTCTGAGTCGAAGTTCTTTTCACTTCTTGATCTCAGAAGTGCGTATCATTAGATTCCCCTCACGAAGTCATCATCTGAACTTACTACATTCATAACTCCATTTGGGGCGTTTAGATATCTACAATTTCCCTTCGGTTTGGCATCCGCTGCCAGCGTATTCCAAAAGTTCATGGATCCGATATTAAATGACATTAAGAATGTACAGGCTTATCAGGATGATGTCCTGATACATTCTAAGGATAAGTCTGAACATGTAAAAACTTTAAGGAAGGTATTATCCCGTTTTAAAGAGGTTGGCATAACTCTTGGAAAGAAGAAATGCAAATTTATGGTCAAAGAGTTGGATCATCTCGGACATAGCATTTCTCTAGAAGGTATTAGACCTAAAGTTTGTGTAAAAAAAGCTTTTTCGGATGTTCCTGTTCCCAAAGATAAGGATAGATTAAAATCATTCTTAGGTTTAGCAGAGTATTATTCTCGTTTCATACAATATTACTCACAAATAGTTCAACCTCTTCGTATGTTACTTAAAAAAGAGGTAAAGTTCATATGGTCTGATGAAGCCAACTGTGCTTTTAATCTTGTGAAGAAAGTTATTATTGAAGCACCAGCCTTGTCTTCATTCAACCCAAATTTAAAATGCATCATTTCTGTAGATGCAAGTCAGAGAGGTTTGGGGGCAGAACTTTGTCAACAGGATGGATACAAAGAATATACTGTGGGCTTTGCATCAAAATCTCTTAATAGTGCTGAATCAAACTACAGTACTATCGAGAGGGAGGCTCTTGCCTGTTCCTGGGCCATAGAGAAGTTCAAGATGTATATTTGGGGATCACATTTTATACTTCTTAGTGACCACAAACCACTTTTAAATCTTCTTAGTGGTAATGGAACAGGTAAGGCTTCTGCCAGATTGGTTAGGATTTTGTCAAGGCTTCATGAGTATAACTTCACGATTAAACATATTTCAGGAGGAAAAAATTTAAGAGCGGATGCTCTCTTGAGACTTAGTTTTGAGAATGTTGATGATAGAAAATATGAAGAAGATGAAATAGAGTGTGTAGTAGCTTCAATAGAGGAACTAGTGTTATCACCTTTTTCCATTTCTGAAGCTGAATGGCTTAAAAGCTATTCTAACAACACAGTTTTAGTTTATGTAAAAAATTTGGTTGTTTCAGGTTGGCCCAAAATTCGTACTCCACCTGCTTCCTTAAAAGTGTATTCACAAATTTCAGTAGAACTTTCAATTATCAATGATGTTATTTTCAGAGATGATCTATGTATCCCTCCCTTTGACATAAGGAAAAGAATTATTGTATCAGCTCATCAGGGACACTTGGGAATTGGTGGTACTTCTAGGAAAATAAAGGAACATTTCTGGTGGCCTGGGCTTGATAAAGATGTCACCTTATGGATTGATCAATGTTCCACATATTTAGTATCGGATAAACATTGGAAAGTACCTCAGTTGCCCTTATATACTGTTCCTTCGCCAAAAGAAGCTTGGCATAAATTAGCCATTGTTTTTTCAGGTCCCTTTGTTGTTTTACCCAATAACAAATGATACATCATTGCATTAATTGATTATCATTCTAAATGGTGTGAATTTGATTTTTGTGAGAACCCAAATTCATTAACTGTAGTTCAATTTTTAAAAAGAATATTCCTTTCTGAAGGTCCACATAGAGAAATTGTAAGTGATAATGGCTCACATTTTTGTTCATCTATGGCTAAGTTTTTTAAAATTTCATGATATTAAACATTTGAGGGTGGCTCTTTACTCGCCTTCCTCAAATGGCTTAATAGAAAGAATGAACACATTTATTAAAGAGGGTATACAGACCGCTATTGCTTCTAACGTGGATGTGGAGGAATTTCTTAGAAGGAAGCTATGGTCTTTTTTGGTCACTCCTCATTGCACTACAGGAATTTCTCCTTTTAGGCTACTTAAGAAACGCAATCCAAATGGGAAGATCAAAGAACTTAAAATTAATGACAATTTGTGTTTGGCTTGTCATGATAGGGATGTCATTTAGAAAAATGTATCCTCCCAATAATTTTTTCAACAAAAGAATTTCAATTCAAAAATCATTTCATCCAAACAAGATTTTGTAGTGGGAGATTGGGTTATGGTAACATTTGATGATAGGGTCAAAAAAGGCATGTCAAAATTTTCCTTACCCACTCAGGTCTTGCAAGTTTCTAAAGGGTCTCTTTTTCTGGATAAGAAAGAGTGGTGGAATAAACAAGTTATTGTTAAGCTCACATCTGAACAAGCTAAAAAGATTTGTACAACTAAACATTCTGTTGATGTTCCTTCTTGTTCTTATTTTCCCCTAGGAGCATCTTCTGATGATAATTGCTTATTTACTTCTCAAAATGTCTGCACATCTGATGTTAGTACTAGTCTGGATGTTGAATATAGTGTTGATTCTCACATTACACCTAGTACCTCAAATGCTTGCATTACCCTTAGCACCTCAAATGCTTGTTTAACTGTTCTCCAAGGTTGCATAGGAATTGTTCTTTTCCCTCACGTTTTAAAGATTATTATTTTTTTGAACTTCTTTTGTCCCTCATCAATTCTTTATTTATTTATGTAAGGAAGGGAGAAGATGTAGAGTATTAGTAAGTGTTAGTACTTCTTCCATGTTGTTTCTCAGGTGATGTACATATGTTCTGTGGCGCGCACTTTTGAAGAGAATGTTTCTCTTCAAAAGTGCATCACTCGGGATGTTAATTGACCATTGAATGTTAACTGAATTCATTAGGCATTCAGCTGTTGGTCTTCTGTGGATGCAGACGTGCTCCTGTATCATGCTACTTTACTTTATCTAATAAACTACAAAGGTTTATTTCTACGAACCAGCCTCTCAACGGATCTTTATTTATCGAGAGCTTCACTTTACAGGGTGGGGAGATATGCTCCGTGTTATGTACTCTTGACGCTAGTGCAGTGTCTAGAGTTAGAGTCTGAATCTGAGGTGTTCAGCGGCCCCTCTGTAGTATTAGCCCGGTGGGCTGAATGAGCACGGGATTTATGAGGACTATCCTCAATTCCATGCCAGGATGAAGGCGCACATGGGCTGTCGGTATGTTAATGCACAAAGGGAACTCCCTCTGCCAGGCTTCAGAGATTCCAGACAAAAGCGGGTGGCAGTGCCTTCATCCTACAGTGGGTTATTTAAACGTCAATATGCAAACCATAGGCAGACGTCTGTGTCAGAACGAAAAGGTTATTTGTTTAGCGGTAGACACTAGAGCCTCCTCGAAGCGCTCGCTCCGAGCCTTTCGAGGCATGCAGGTGAATGCCAGTGTGGATGGGACGACAAGGAGCAATGCCAATTCTAGGAATAAACTGCTACTGTAAATACCCCTATGTGGGACTGGAGACAGTATTGGTGGGAGGGCGGCCCTGTCAGGATAGGCATTAGTGTGCATGAAGTGATGGAGGTAATGCTCAGGGATGTTTTTTTTTATTATCAAGGGAGTCCGTGTAGCTGAGGGCTGTCGCAGGAGGTCGCATTCTACAGTCCCCTGTTGCTTGCCCCCATAGACGCAGGTAGCGTGCAATGCTCTGCCTGGGTGGGCAGTTGTACTTATGTACTGTAACTGTAGTGTCTACTTACTACTCCTCAACGCGGCTAATACACTATCGCCCAGATAGCGCTGCCTGCCTCTCTCGTTCAGGTACTTTGAAAAGCGGCGGCCGTGATCCACTCCACATCCACGATGACTCAGTGAGGTCAGGTGCGGCCAGGTATGCTGGGGCGTGGCAAAAAGCAGCGAATGCGCGCCTATTTCAATGATAATCTGCGCACGCTCACGCTGCTTGCTGCCACGCACAGCCCCAATCCCCGCAGAAGAACAAAGCCCTGCCCAGGCCCCAGTTACTAGGCAACATACTCAATGTGTCCAACTCCCGCCCAGCACAGAACTAACTTGAACGTATGACTCGTGACTCTGACTGGTGAGAAAAGTAAGCAGAATCGGAGTCGGAAAGAAACACACAGTAAGGTATTTTACATTAATTTCTTCAACATCACTCAGTCATCAATAACACACTCCATACTGCAAGCAACCAGTACGTAACACTCTTAACTAAACAGCAGCACTTACGGAACAGCAGCACTCACTCTGTGCCACCAATTACTATTAAATAAATCACGTGCACTAAATGCATGTAGACCCGGCCCTGATAATTAAGTGCAGGTTCTAAGCACCGGCAAGCACCGGCACAAATTAAGCACTTGTGTCAGACTTTCCCCCTGAGTGTAAACAATTTCAGTGTCATGTTGAAATGCCCCCCACTTGTAAGTAGGCCTCACATTAGTTATTATAATCTGTGGTTTTATGGGATATTTACGAAAATCCATATGTGAAAACACCACCATAGCATGCTTGTATCTGTGCCATTAGGTGAAAGGTCTGCGTGCATGTAAAAATTCCGATGCAGACTAGAGTTACATGACATGCTGTGCTGCTTTCAGTTATTAATGTGTGAGACATGCAGCATTGGTTAGCACTCTCGCCTTCCTCTGGCAGGAGCACCTGCCATCTCCATCCAGCCCAGAATGTGTTCATGGGGCAGCGGTGCTGAGACCTTTTCTCTTGGTAGGAGTGTGGTGCTTTGTGTCACGTGGACGTCTCTCCCCCACCACAGAGACATGTGCGCACAAACCATGCTCATAAGGCTCCTTGAGCGATGTCCCAAAAACACAACAGCATAATCTGTCTTCCAAAAGTGCATGAGGTAAAAGGATCTAAACCCCTGGCAACAAAACAGTAGTCCTGAGCTAATACGAAAATCACTTTTCAGCCAATAGACAAATCACAAATCACTGTTTGTTTTCTTCTCTTCTTTCTTTTATTTCATTCGTTGATCGTTCATAAAACCTCCTAGCCGACACGTGTTTCGTCTGATATGGCGTTAATCCACAGACTTCTTCAAGGCTTAAATGAGTAAATTCGGCCTCTAATCTCCTGTTTAGCACCCCTGCCGCACCGTCAATGGGGTTTAGTTGTCCTCTTAATCTATTTTCGGTAGTATTGACCCGTAGGTAATGGGTAAAATCAGTCTCTCTCCAAACAGTATTAGTCGGGTATTTTCCTCCTGTGACGATATCTCGTCTTCCTCAGAGTCGGGTTCCTGGCGTTCAGCTGGTTCATGCCTGTTGTGTTTAGATTGGTGGTCTAAACTTTGTCCTTGGAGCTTTTATATATTTTCTTATCCTGACTATTATCACTGTTACCCAGCGCAAATATAACCCAACCACCAATTTTCCTATTTGCTAAACCCCTGGCACCCTGCCTCTGCTCGAAGGGAAGGGGGAGTATACATAGAAAAGATAGAAGCAGTCATCTGTGGGCATTGCAGCTGCTCCAAAATTGCAGTGCTTGTGTCACAGCAGAAGCACAGAGGCTCGCGTAGCATACAGGAGTAAGGGACACAGTGCTTTGCTTTCCCTTTTCTCCTCTTTGTACATCAACACCATCTCAGTACCCATTGATGCAAGGTGTGATCCTGATACAATCCCATTGCATAATGTTTCATATTCACCAGTGTTTGTGGAGTGATTTGGTGTAACCCTGTAGCAGAGAATGGGTAGGAAATAGGCAGACTTAAGGGTTGTACCTATATTGACTGTTTAACAGTGCACCGTTTTATAAAACCTGCAATATGTTAATGGAAAAGTAATGGTTGTATTTATTTAAACAATTTTTAATGCCTCATACCCCTAACTACTTCCCGGCTTTTAGAATGCAGTGTGGTGTTTCAGAGGTACAAGCTTGAACATTTGAGATGGAAGGGGGGAGGAGGCTGAGTGTTTGACTATTTGTCTGCATTATAATTCCTATTATAAGATCTGTATGGGTGTCTCTGCTTTACAGTTTCAAGACTGAGATGTGTCTGTTTGTTAGTTGTGTATTTGTCTGTCTACTTGGCAATCCCCAGTAGAGAGGTGTGAGCATGGGTCTCCGTGGAGCTGGATGAAGGTACAAGAGCAAAGCTGTGTGAATTGAGGGGATGGGAGGTGCAGTGACCGATATGTTTATTAGGCCCAGCACTAATTACTTTATTAACCTTCCTGTTTCCTCAAATTTGCTTATAAATGCACAGTTTGTCCACTCTTTTTTCAAAACTTTTCTTGGTGGGGAAGCCCCCAAACCCACGTAGGTTGTTCGACCACGCCAACTACGCTCGCTCGCCGCAGTGCAGTATAACAATAATGTTACGCCTCACCACTTTCATATGTCACCAGCCCCCACTGCACCTTCGTCACTTTGAGGCTTGCAGCTTTTCCATGGACGAGGGGGAGGCGCAAAAGGAAGGATCTGTGAACTTCACCAGCCCCCAATATAATAACTCTACATGGGGGGAAAAAGTTGTGTCTTTGGTAAATTGCGCTTCTGTTTTCAGTTCATCCTCGTTATTGCTTGTTTAACTCCCTGTTCTCTTCTGCTGAGCTGATCTGCTGCTCTCTTCCACATACATCCTTCTGTAACCGCACACACACATACATACAACCACGCACACACACATACAACCACACACATACAACCAGACACACACAAACACACAACCACACCACACACACAATCTCACACACAACCACACACACACAACCACACACACAACCTCACACACAAACACGCATCACCCCACACTCAACCACACACAACCACACACTCAACTGATATATGGATAGATGTAGCCTGATTACTGTGTTAAGTTAGCATGAGCTTTTTGTGAGTTTAAACGCCATTTTTCCTTTCTGCTGCTTTTGCACACGACCCGCATCTGCTGCTTTAGCTTTGAGCCTAGTAAAATGTTTTCGGTTCATACGAGAATAATATGTTGTTACACTGATATCAGCCTTGCTTGGCGAGCTGTGTCTGAGTGCTAAAACCTTCAAGGATATCTCAACACAGTAGTTGTTATGAGCACTGATCTTCACAGGTCTCTAGACATAACATACATGCAGCTGCAGCCAAGTTCTGGCTTTAGGCGCGTTTTTATATACTGCTTTGTACAAGAGCATATACACACTTGATGGTGCTTCGCATGCAGAGAGCTGGTTGCTGATTATGTGATCCCTTAACACTAGGATCTTCAGGTCTGCTAAAACCCACAAGAGACCTTCTTAGATATAATATTATATACTATCTAGGGAGGGTGAGAATTAGGTTTTGTTAAACCCTATTCATTTTAGCATAATACTATGCTTGCACCGTTTGTGTTCTATGGACTGGTGACTATACTGATTACTTTGTTTCTTATAATATGTTTGCTTGTATTAGCTAAGATACTGCGCATGAGAACACTGCATTAGTGAATAAACATTTCAAATATGCACGTGTCCTCTTTTACTCCTTGTTCTGGATTGAAATGATTGTATAACGAAAGAGTGTTCATGTGTTCCACGGTACCTGAGGTGTACTAAGTTCATGTTCTGGTTTGTTAAAGCATTGGGAGTTTATGATGACCAATTAGACACTGTAGGCTAGTCTGGTAGGGGATTTTTGGGTACTAAGGTGAGTTTTGGCACACCCTAATTCACTGAGGTTCCAAGCCTCTATGCACAGTTCTGTCTGAGCACGGAATCCCTGCGACATGGCGTCCGATCGTTGGTGGTCTTATGGCATGATACTTGAGTAGTACATCATTTCAGTCTTTAACACCTTCACTGCTGTTTCCGGTTAATGGTGGTGTAGGATAAACCTACCTATATTAGTATAGGTCTTTTCAAGCTTGAATCTTTCTAAACGGTTTCCTTGAATTACTACCCAGTTGGGCTACAGGGTTGACTTTGTACCTTTACCTTTCTGTGTCGCTATGGCTGCGGTGGACATTCCGCAGCATAGTCGCATTGCGGTACGCAATCATTTGCAAAAATATAATCTTCCATTGGATGGCATGGCGGTCAGAATGGTGGTGAGTGCAGAAGTGGCTTACCCATACGAAATTTTTTATTCATGGGTGACCTTCCCTGCTGTGGACGATAGTTCTGGTGTGCTCCATACGTACACTCCCTCTGTTGTGCTGAATGAATATACTCCCTATAGGGCACAGGAGGTTCCTATTAATACTTGGCAGCATCGAGTTTGGTTTAATGACGCCCTACCCCATCCATTAGCAGCTCCGAGGTTGGGTCCTTTGTCCATTCCAGGCGCTACTTGGCCTGTTTTCGCTGGTTTTACCCCTCATCCTTAACATGGAGCATGTTCAATAGCTGAGTTACGGAGACTACATGTAGTCTCAATCAGCATGATCAGGTGGTTAGTGCAATACATTACCCGCAATCTCCCAGGCGGGGCCCCGGGTGGTGCGGCGCTTCCTGCCGGACAGGGCGGTATAACGACTGACCGTTATGTTGTTGTGGAGACAGCTGACACTAGAGTAGCTCCCCCTGACAGGATCTATGAAATAGTCTTATTCATTGAAGGTGACATTCAACGCACCATAGAGTGGGTATTTTGAGAGAATCTTACGACTACCTATAATATTTTGCTAGCGGAAGCTGACTGGCCCCCACCTTTTGTGCTCGCAGCTCCGAGAGGGGAGGAGGTAATCATCCCTAGTTTCGCGCACACAGTCTCGAAGGAGCATGCACTGAATTTTGCAGAAGAGTAGGCTAAGGTCCTTGCGCCGGCTCTGTACAGTACTCACTGTGGATGGGATACATTTTCCCCTCATATATATGTAAAGTAACAACCTAGGCAATCAACAGTTTTAAATCTCTTATTGGTAAAGGATAATAAACAAATAGCTACAACTGGCTAAAAGACATCATATTTTATTCATTAATTAAAACAGAAAACATTTCATTCATATGACACAAAATTAAAAATCATGCAGTATTGTATTACAGGTGACAACAGTTTAAAAATAGTAAACAATGGACAATAAATTCTTAATCTAGATAAGATGAGTGGCGAAATTATATGACTCTACGAGATTTACATTTTCCTCTAACGTTGAGGAAAATGTAAATCTGAATGCTTAATAAAATCATGTATTTTTAGTGTTATATTTTCTTAAAAACGACTGCTAAAGGACAAAACTGTTAAATGTCAGATTGTAATTTTCTATATAAATATGTGAGTTTGATATACGTTTTTATATTTGTAGATATTACGTGGCTACTCCAGGAAGAAGGCGCTGGCCGCCGAAACGCGCGTAGAGTCATATAATTTCGCCACTCATATGTAATACAATACTGCATGATTTTTAATTTTGTGTCATATGAATGAAATGTTTTCTGTTTTAATTAATGAATAAAATACCTCTGCAGTACAGAATACTCACGGCTCTGCTTTAGTGGATAGTCTCGTGTGTAAGCGGTTTAAAACCACGCTTGACATATCCAACGGTTTTTATGCCCACCATTTGGATGGTCTTAGTTCCCAATGGACCTCCTTTACTTGCGGCGGTGTCCACAACATTTCAAACGGTTACCGATGGGCTACAAGAAAAGTCCTGGAGTGTTTGCTGCTCGCATAGTTTCTCTCTAGAGAGGGTTGACCCGGATGCTTGTTCATATGTGGATGACATTTATCTCACGGATGATGAACTGTGGGAGCATCTGTGTTGAGTTGACCACTTAATTTGTAGCTTTGCGGACTTCGGTTACAAGTTTGACTTTGCAAAATCGCACATTGCAGAGTACACAGTGTTGTTCCTGGGCTATGAGCTCAACAATGAAGGACGAGGATTGGCTTCTCACTTCTTGGAGGAATGCGCACAATTGCGCGCTCCAACAACTCTGAAAAAATTATAGTCCTTGCTGGGCTTTTTGAATTTCGGAAGGATATACATTCCGGATTATGCTCAGTGTATCAAGCCTTTGTACGCTTTGATACAACCAACTTTTACGAACTCTAACTGGCTGCCTGAGCATTCACCTATACTGCAGTCTTTGCAGGCTGATCTGCTCGCTTCTAAATACTTATTGACTCATGATAATCACACCAACCTGGTGATATGAATCATCCCTGGGACGGTGGGTTTCACCTACCTTACTTTTAAGGAAGGAGATACAGTACCTATTGCTTACAAGTCACACTTGTACACTTCGGCTGAAATGCGATTTTCCACTGTGGAGAAAGTTTTGACGGCTGTGCAGATGGCGATTCTAAAGGAACGCGCTCTGTCACAGGGAAAAAGCATGGTGGTAGTTACACCGTGTCCTGCTTTGGAGGCAGTTACGAAAGCCAGTGTACCGAATTCTAAAGCTTTGCACCCTCGGTGGATACGATGGGCTGCGTCATTGACATCTCCGGATGTCACGTTCATTTTTTACGTCTCCTTACGGGCGCAAGAGTTTTTGCAATATGAGTTTGTTTATCCTGCACCTTTAGCTATGCGGCTTTTGGAGGATTTCCATTGCATCATATACACTGATGGTTCAGCGCAGGTTGCGCATGGTTCTAGACACGCCTACGTTTCCACATGCGCCATTGTGGTAGGTGCCATGGTGAACGATGAGTTCAAGTCCAGAGTCGTGCACACGCAGACTCTAGGGGACTGCACCGCACAATTAGCAGAGCTCCGTGCTCTAATGCTTGCATTGGGGTACACTGATCCTAGGGTGACAACACTAATCGTAAGTGATTCTTACTACTGCGTCCAGTCTTACAATGAAAACTTGTTCTTTTGGATTCAGAATGATTTTCGTGATTCCAAGGGTAGCACAATAAAACATAAAATGATCTGGGTCCGAGTGGCTGAGCTTAAAGAGCAGTTGCCACTCGTGTTTGTGATTCATACTCTCGGTCACCAGCGTGTGGGAGTCCACGCTGTTGGCAACTTGCTTGCTGATGAAGCAGCGAAATCAGCGGTATCGACATATTGCAGCAGTCACACGGTCCAAAAGTAAGATTGATAATGATATCTTGGCTGCTGTTGCTGCCACTGAGAAGGGAGATAAAAATCCTACGGGGTTCCCTTCGAGGTACACATACCACTTAAGTCCAGATAAGGTTCCTTATGTGAAAATTCCGGAGGTTGGGGAGAAGTTGATTCCCAACTCTGATCGCAGACATTCACTAATCACGGCGGCCCATGAAGGAGTTGCGTCTGCGCATGCGGGCGTTTCAGCTACTGTGGCTCAGTTGCAACAACGTTTTGGTGGCGGGGACTGTACAAACAGAAGCGTCACTATGTCCTTCAACGTGACATTTGCCAGCAGATTAAGCCTTCAACTGCTACGCGTCCACCACAAACACAGTTGTTCATTTCTAATAAACCGTTTGGTTGTGTTTATTTAGATCACTGCGGTCCTTTTTCTTCTGATACTGCGTACAAGTACATCTTGGTAGCAGTTGATTCATGCACACGCTTTGTGTGGGTCTGGCCTCATCGCAGCGCTGATTCACGGACCGTCATCAGGGATTTGCGTGTCTTTGTAGGGATTTTTGCCTGTGGTACCTTCCATTCGGATCAGGGTCCTGCTTTCGCTTCTAAGGTGTATAGGGATGCCATGGCTTCGATGAGGGTCCAAGTCAAGTTTTCGTCTCCATACAGACCTGAGGGTAATTGTGTTGTGGAGCGAATGAACCGTGACTTAAAGCAATCACTGACCGCTCGAGTTATAGGCACTGGCCGAAACTGGTTGGCTCATCTTACTAGCGTGCAGCGTGCCCTTAATAATCTCCCTAGAAGGTGTCTGGGTGGGCGGACCCCATACGAAATGCTCTTTGCTATCAAGATGTATGTCCCGGACCTTGACCGACTAGACGCGGTCGGTTCGGCTGTCTCCTTTGACGTAGATGAACATTGCAATGTTTTACTGACTCTACAAGAGACCAGAGACAGTCTCGCGAAGGAACACTTGCCCTCCACCTCGGATGATGCCTTGCAGATCCCGGTAGTTGGCTGGCTACCCCAAGTTGGAGAACCGGTTCGGGAGAAGATCGATAACAAAAAGGAATTTGGTCCCTCATACCGTGCTCCGGTTCCCGTGCTTGGAGTGAAGGGCACAAGAACAGTCATTTTACCACCACTTCCAGGTCGTAAAGAGAACAGGTATATCTCCATTGACAATGTCAAAATACACAGAGTGGCCGATACTTCTTAGCATGACACCGGCAGTCTCATGTCCTTCGATGGTGAGAAATTCTGTTTTGGCCACTTCTTCGGATTGTGCTCCGGAGGTGGTTATCGAGATGCCTGCAATATCCAGTCCGTTATCGAGTCCCTTACCTGGTACTCCCCTCGATGATACAGATTACACCTACCCAACTGACTTATCGATGCCTGATTTGCAAACTCGTTTAGCCACAGAATCCAGATTTTCATTTGACACTGTTTCACGTACATCAGAGAAGCCCACAAGGCTGAGAGCCTATGCGACTTTGTTTAAAAAACATTTTTTGATACCCGCTTGGACTTACATTTGGCTGGGGCTTTTTGCTCTTTATATTTTTATGTCAATTGGTTTTGTGTTTTATTTTTTCCGATTGGTCAATGGACATTATGTCGAGGAGAGAACACGCATTAAACATCTGAATGGAACTTTGGCTCCCCACTCCTCGTCACATTCAGCACACAGGTTGAAGAGAGACTTGTCCTTTGTTAACATCCCCGCGTGGCCTGTCCTGGATGGAATAGTCTGGGATGCAGTTAAATTTCAAATCCATGGCCCGACTGAAGTTGTTAATGTTCCTATTGTACTTAGAGTTAATATGGGGGATGTAGTTCAACAAAATATACGTTCTTATGATTGGGAAGTTCGGGCCGTAGAGGCTTTGTTTTCTGATTTGAAATATTATGCTGCCTTTGATGCTGAAGATTTATATTTAGAATCTGCTCATTATGGTGATTTGTTTTTCTTCCAACATTTTGGCAATCACTATTTGCATAAAACTAATTCCAGGAGGAGTACTGTGAATTATACACAGTGGGAACATTGCCCTGCTCCTTTACGAGGCAGCCCAGAAACGTTTTTTGAAAAAATATACATATTTTACTGATTTTAATCAGTCCAATCCCGCGTCATTTTATTTTAAAATGACAGACAAATCCAATTCCAAAGTTAGACTTACCAATACTAAGTTGCTGTATTCGAAGTCCTTTCTAGACCAACTAGCTGTTGGTGGCTACGAGTTATGGAAGGAAACTATTGACCTTAAATCGGTTTGGGGTTCTAAAAGTTGGCAGGAACAAGGCACTGAGGCTTTGCACCGTGCATGTCTCATCCCAAATCATATGTTGTTTTTTAATTCTAGCATATCACAGACAACATGCTTTGGATTGGCTACTTCTAAAAAATTTAATTCTCCTTCCTTCCCTATTGTGGAAGAATATTCTGGTTGGGAAAATTCAACTAAATTTTCAATTGAAGAGTTGCAGACCCTTTTGCTAAATTTATCCTTCAACATATCCAGTTTGGATCCCAAGGGTTGGTTGATGTGGCACCAATGTGCAGATTCGTGCCAGCATCATTTTTTGGGCCTGGCTGAGGGTTTTACTAAGGTCTGAGTTGATCCCCGTTTTGAGAGTGACCATTCTGTAACCAGCTATTCAGTGGGTAAATTATGTCAGAATTGGCTCAAACACTCTACATTTGAGTCGGTGAAATTACATTTGTTTAAACTGACAGACGAGGTTGACTTAAATGATTTCATCAAGGGCCCGGCTAAAGGTTGATCTAAAAGATGGATCTATGCCATTTATAATAAACTGTGGAAAACATCACAGATTGAAGCGGCTACCCGCCTTAGGGCCATTGACCAAGCTAATTTAGAAAAAGTACTTGCAGTTGTGGACAACAGCATTAATACCCTTTCCTCCCGAATTTATACATTAGAAAATATTGTTTCATCTGTAGTTGAAATTGTACATGATGAAGTGTCTGTTTTGTACCATGGTCAAAATCAATTGCGTTCTGTTATGCAATTTGCATGGAACTTACAGACGCTGAAAAATGGTAAAGTGCCTTGGGCCTGTGTTAATGTCACTTCTCTGTTTTCACCTTTTAATTTGACTGAAAAACGCGTTTGCTTTCCATGAGAGATGCTTGTTTTTCGGTGTTACACATTGAACGCTTAGAGTCTTTACCCTTTTCAGTGGCAGAGGCCACGGCTGCAACGTGGCTAATCCACGGAGTGATTACTCTCCCTTTCCCGCTCTTCCAGTTTTCAAATTGCATGAAGTATTTTGCCATAGGCAGATATGAGCGCCTGGGTGCCTCCTACTTGCATGAAGCCTGGTCGCTCCCTTTTACTTATAGATGCCTTAGGGACGGGAAAGAGGTATATCTGAATGGAGATGAGTGTACAGAATCACCGGATCACTCGTTGATCTGTAGACACATCCAGTTGCATGGTTCATGTAACCAGGACCGCCCTAATTTAGCATGTGTTTTAAAAGGTACACCGGTGCTTGCTATAGTCCCGACTTTTACCTTATTGGTTAACAGTAGTTATTTACTTTTAAACAATGAAGAGTGTTCTGAGTTATTGAAAGGCATAGCTTACATTGTAACAGTAAGTGAGCGTGTGGTTTGCTGTAAGAATGTGCTTTATCCGCCCCTGTATGGGAACCTGGATGTTTCCATCTGGCCGAGAATTCCGGCCTTGAAGTCAGAGTTCAATAAGATGAGCAGAATAAGAGCCTTTTTGTCACAAAAAGAAGTTGCCCTGACATAAGCTCGCGAAACATTTGTCCTTCACGTTGCTAACACCCGCACAGAAGTGCATGCCTTGCTAAATACTGACCTTCCTTTACATTTTGGTAAGCTGATTCACACAATCTTGAACGCATCCTCCACTTCGGGGCTGGTTCATTTTTTTGAAGTAGTAAGCGGTGGCTTAGTGACTTCTTTCCAGAAAATATTTGGAGTCATTCCTGCTTTCCTTCACTCAATATTCTCCGGTCTATTTGGTGGACTTCCTGTTTTGCTGGCACTGGCTGCTGGTTTTTTGTTACTATTTTGTTAATTGCAAAATGGATGTCCGTCCTGTCTTCGCAAACGAGCTGGAGCAGTTAGCTATGTTTCGCAACAGAATGCTTGAGTACTATGGTGTGCTGCCACTTGCCACCTTGAGTGCTTCATATGGATTATCGTTTCGATTGTCCTATTTCACCTGTGTCCAGCCTGTATTTCATTGCCTGAGCTGTGATTTCATGTGGGCCCTGGATTTGTGTCTCTGCAGTTTGGTGTCTCCTGAAGTGGATTATGATCATCTCATGAGTCCCTTAGTTGCTCATGAATTGCTTTGTTCTGACGGAGGGATTATGGCCTTTGCAGCGATGCATGGAGTTCTGGGTCGTTGGAATATATTCGCAGCGGCACAAGATTTCTTGGCACACAGCTTCATTGAGAAGCCACTGAGTTGTCCTCTGATGATATTAGAGGCTCCGGTAATTGAAGAGCATGTATGTTCTTTCTCTCTATTAAATTGGTTGGCTGAGTTGTTTTCGGATGATAACAGTGACTTCCTTTTGGAAGCGGTTGCTGCTTATTTCGCCTTCTCAGTTTTAGGCTAACTCCTATTGAAGCCATTGATGTCATTTTTTTTTCTCTCTTTTCTCAAAATTTTTCCAAATTATTATGGACATTTTGTAATAAAACAGACATATTGGCTTTACTGACAGTGGATGTTACAATGTCATGCTGGTGAGATTTTGGATTTTTATGCGGACAAAATAGAAAAACATTTTTTCCTCCCCTACTCTATTTCTAACTGAGCGTTTTATTGAACTCTGCTTTCAACAAATTGAGTCCTTTATCTTATCTTATCTTAACTGATACGTGCTCGGATAAAGGGAGGGTGATATATGGATAGAAGTAGTCTGATTACTGTGTTAAGTTACCATGAGCTTTTTGTGAGTTTAAACGCCATTTTTCCTTTCTGCTGCTTTTGCACATGACACGCATCTGCTGCTTTAGCTTTGAGCCTAGTAAAATGTTTTCGGTTCATACGAGAATAATATGTTGTTACACTGATATCAGCCTTGCTTGGCGAGCTGTGTCTGTACAGTGAATGCTAAAACCTTCAAGGATATCTCAATACAGTAGTTGTTATGAGCACTGATCTTCGCACGTCTCTAGACATAACATACATGCAGCTGCAGCCAAGTTCTGGCTTAAGGCGCATTTCTATATACTGCCTTGCACAAGAGCATATACACACTTCATGGTGCTTCGCATGTAGAGAGCTGGTTGCTGATGATGTAATCCCTTAACATTACCTTCTTAGATATAATATAATATACTAGCTAGGGAGGGTGAGAATTAGGCTTTGTTAAACCCTATTCATTTCAGCATAATACTATGCTTGCACCGTTTGTGTTCTATGGACTAGTGACTATGCTGATTACTTTGTTTCTTATAATATATTTGCTTGTATTAGCTAAGATACTGCGCATGAGAACACTGCATTAGTGAATAAACATTTCAAATATGCACGTGTCCTCTTTTACTCCTTGTTCTGGATTGAAATGATTGTATAACGAAAGAGTGTTCACGTGTTCCATGTTACCTGAGGTGTACTAAGTTCATGTTCTGGTTTGTCTAAGCATTGAGAGTTTATGATGACCAATGAGACAGTTTAGGCTAGTCTGTTAGGGGATTTTTGGGTACTAAGGTGAATTTTGGCACACCCTAATTCACTGAGGTTCCAAGCCTCTATGCACAGTTCTGTCTGAGCACGGAATCCCGGCGACACAACTACACACTCAACCACAAACACAACCACACACACAACCACACACCCAACCACACACAACCACACACAACCACAACCACACACAGCCATACATACAACCACACCCACACAACCATGCACACACACAACCACACCCACACACAACCACACCCAGCCACACACACACAACCACACCCAACCACACACAACTACACACACAACCTCACCCAACCACACACACACAACCACACACACACACACACACATAACCACACACACACACACAACCACACAGATCTATCTAACGCCCTCACTCTATGTATCTATCGCCCTCACTCTATCTATCGCCCTCACTCTATCGCCCTCACTCTATCTATCTATCGCCCTCACTCTATCTATCTATCACCCTCACTCTCTCTATCGCCCTGACTCTATCGCCCTCACTCTATCTATCTATCGCCCTCACTCTATCTATCTATCTATCTATCTATCTATCTATCTATCTATCTATCTATCTATCTATCTATCTATCTATCTATCTATCTATCGCCCTCACTCTATCTATCGCCCTCACTCTATCCATCTATCGCCCTCACTCTATCCATCTATCGCCCTCACTCTATCCATCTATCGCCCTCACTCTATCCATCTATCGCCCTCACTCTATCTATCTATCGCCCTCACTCTATCGCCCTCACTCTATCTATCACCCTCTATCTATCTATCGCCGTACCTCGATCTATCTATCGCACCACCACAGCATCACTCAGGGGCACCACAGCATCACTCAGGGGCACCACAGCATCACTATGCGCTACCACAGCATCACTGAACGCCACAGCATCACTCGTCGCCACCACAATATCACTCAGCGCCACCACAGTATCAATCTGTGCAACCATTCAACAAAAACTGGTTCAAACATGTTCTCTCAATGTTTCAAGCTTTATTACAAATGTCACATAAAGATGTTAATATTTAACTTATGTTCTTGGATTTTTATCACAATAAAATACACTGAAAATAATCTTCACAAACGTTATTTACAAAGGTTTAAGCTACTGCCTTTATAAATTACAATAACTTTTATGTAAGTATTAATAATTTTAAAATATTAAAAGCCATTGTTATTTGTAATATCAATAAATCTAAGCCACGTAAATACAAAACATGTTCACTACAAATGCTATAGGGGTCACATTTGCAAAAAATAAAAGTATTGGCATTGTAAATGACAAAGCTATTAATTTCGCTATTTTCAAAACCAACACATAAATTAAAAAATTGGCATTTACAAGACCAATAGCTCAAACTTTCCTAATGCGAGACATATTGCATTGCAAATGCTTGTTTCCTCCATGCTTGCAGTACATGCAGGCCATGTCCCTGTGGGAAGAGTGAAGCACTTCATGGGAGTTTTCAAGGTCAGATAAAGCCAATGATTGTAAAATGTCAAATACTACCATAGGCTGCTTTGTTGTAAAATATCGCTCCCAGCTACGGTGCCTCAGCGTTTTCCTAAACTACTTTGGACGCCAGTTTTTTTAAATCTCTTGAGCCTTTCCCTGTGCTCTGATGTGGAATGGGCTTGTCTGAGGGCCAGGGCTTAGGAGCCCACCTCACAATTGCACTGACATGACACTGACACCAGGCACACAGTAAGTAACTTATACAAATTAAATAATTGAACCTTTAGAACGATGGCGCTCTGTATCCCATTGCAGTATCACCCTGCACAAGGTTCACCGGGCGTGGGAGCGCTCCTAGTAAAACCTAATGATTTTTCACCAACATTTTCCTCCTACTTCCAGCAGGAAGATAATGTGTTTAGAAAAGGGCCTGGAATCCTACATTTCACAAGGTTCTAGACTCTCCTATTCCCACGTTATTTTCCTTTCTGGGATCAACAATTAGCGATGACCAGTAACTGGGGTGCAGATCCAATCTGGACATGGTCGCTCTACGCATGGAACCAGGCTCTGGGCCAACTTGGTATGAGCCCCACTGCAAGGACCCACAGACTCTGCTGCTGAGCTTGTTCCTCAGTTGGGGATAGTCTGAGGTCTTTGTGCACCTGGAAAGACTGGCCAGTGCTTCAAACACACTGACCTGCTGAAAACAACAGATATCCTATGACCCAACTCACTGTTCTTCAGTTTTCCCACCTGAGAAGGATGGACGCCTGAGTTGACTTTGCTGGAGTGTGGTCTTGTGAGCTCCAGATAACAGCAGGCGGGATTAACAAGAACCGTCTCTGAACCATCTTGCAGTGGTTGTGGTGGACATCTGGAAGCAGCACCTCCTGGCACCTCATGGGGACACAGGCATCAGTATCTTGATGCAGTGTCCATTTCTACTGCTTCCTTCTTGAAAGGCTGTAAACAACCCTCACCCATGTCTGCCCTCCAAGCACACACCATCCCTCCAGGTGATCGTGTACAGCCAGGTGGGTAACTGTGCTGTGATGAGGGACTTTGGATGAAACTATATACATCAAATAACCGAGACTCAAGACAAATACACCACTTCAGTTATGTTGGTGCATATTGGCTGCAAGTTAGCTCCGCCTCCTCTGCTTCAGGTGACGTTGCAGCCCCATGGTAGTTTCTAAAGACTTGTGCGATTGGCGCTACTATTTAAGAACCCTCTGCTCTTGTTGTAACAAAGAGTGAACATTGTTTCCTGGATTTCCTTAATCCAATTATAGTTCGGTTCCTGTGCCAGCCGCAGAATCCCATGTCAACTCATCTTTATTCCCACAATCTGAACCTCATGGCTACAATCAATTCAGAATTGGTGTGTACTCTGGACGAGCGCTGGGATGCCCAAGGGTAACCACGTGCTATACAAGACTCAATAATAATAATTATGAACAAACTACCAAAACCAAAAGACAATGCACAAACTTGTCTCTCTACCACGGAAGCCACGGACGGAGGAGGAAGCACAACAAGGCAGGGGGTTGATTGGACCCTCAAATACCCTTCGGTCTAGTGTTGGCTCATGAGGCACTGTTCCTCACCCTAATAAGCATACTACATCAGTATCTTAGTATTTAGCAAGGGATGTGTATTAAAATATACATTGTATATCCATACACATTGATCCTTTTTCACCTTTTTGTACATTCACCCTATTGTGGCGATACATTAGTGAGTGACAGGGGGATCTCTTACCCCGGTCCTGACGAAGGGGCATAGCGCCCCGAAACATGTTGACCCGCACAGGAAAGTAAGCCCATTAACCCGCTTACTCTTTCCGATACCACTTTTTTAACAATACCAGCCAGTGCTTATTAAATAGTTTTTTCTATCACTAGGCCAGGTATTTTTTAACATCACTTTTTTATCACCCCTGACCCCACTGACACTCACTCAAATTCACTCACATAGCACCCACAATTAAAAAGGTGCTCCAGCGTAGTCGCTTGTCGCAGCACTGCCCCGTCCGGCAGCCGGGCGGGAAGACCCCGATGATGAAGCATGACACCAAGGGCCCTTTTGGTGTGTGAGGGGTATTTTAACAAAGTGTGTGTACTCCAAAGTCAACAGGATACACACTAACCCTCTTCGAGGTGGACCTTTCTGATTACAGTTACAAACTTGTCTCACCACGAATGGAACCATCTCAAATTACTTTTTGATGGCACTGGATGCTTTATTCCCACTAATCTGGTCATTTCATCGTACCCCATTCATTGTCTATCACTGCCACACCCATGCCCTACACAGAATCCCTATTGGTCCCTCTGTTTTCTCTCCATAGTGATACATCATTGAAATATGTTAGGAATTTATTGGACTCACGAGCAGGTCAAACACAAACTGTGGCACTGCCCAATTGTGGCTCTGGACAGGGGTCTAGAATAAAGGTCACCCCTCCTCCCTCTCGATTCCCTGGCTCCCCTTCCCTGCACATGATTTCCTCCCATCACCCTTTCCATGCAGGTCTTTCTCGTTAGGCAGCTAATTCATCCTTCCAATCAGACTCCTATTGAATATCTGACGTCATAGGCACACTTCTTTGTTGCCCATGCGACCTTCCACCACTAAAGTCATTGTGTCAGAGTGAGTGAGTGGATTTGGGCAGTGGGGCGGAGACATAGAGTAGGCCGGTGGGGATGCTTGGGGTGCAGAGCAAGTTTCTAATCAAGATTTATTTACAAAATAAAGTATGGTTTTGCGGCATTGGCTGTGAGGTGGTGTGAGTGTGGGAGTGTGGAAAGAGGTGTTTATAGTGCACGATACTTTCTGGAGTGTGGTTTGGTGGATTAAGTTCCATTAAGTGTTTGATGTGGACATGTGCTAAGGAGATGTGCAGTGAGGGTCATCTTGTAGCTATCTGGGTACCCTTTCCCCTGAAGTCACTGGAACCCCATCTCCCCGGGATACTCGAAGAACCAAGAGCTCCATTGCCCTCTCAGCTATGGCGCACCCTGCGAGGGACAAACCCTCAGAGGATTTTTAGGAGCCATATTTCTGAAATGTGTGGCACAGGGCTGCATAGCAAGTCACCTTCCTGCGCTGGCCTGCGTCACAGGGAAAGGGCAGGAATGTGCCATTTTTATCCAATGCAACTCATTCCAGTCCTTTCTGCCTGCGCTGGTGTCGTTTTCACAGCCTAGTGCCAAGGCAGGCACCCTTGCACCATGGCATGGTGCAAGGGTGCCTGCGTTGCAAGCAGGATTGTTTTTATGCAAGGAGGGGTACCTTCCTGCACAAACTACATCTGAGAGCGTTTTTCTCAGCACACATAGAACGATGGAAAAAACAAGGAGAAAGAGATATTTCTCCCTGTTCAGCCTCTCCGGGGGAGTTATATCTTTGTGGCATGTTCCCAGGTTTACAAGTCTGGGAATGCATCAAAAACCATGGGAGTTGCATGGGAATACCCACCGCAGCGCCCAGGGAACGCCTCCCTTGCGTAGAGTAAGGCAACTAAGGGAGTTGCGCTGGCTTGTCTTACTCTAGAATATTGAAGCCATTTAAAGCAACGCAAAGTGACTCTTGGTGACTTCATAAATCTGACATACGATGTTGTGTGGTGCAAACATGACACAAAGGCCGCATAAATATGCCCCTGTGTACCTGCAGCCACTCTCCTTATCCGGGTCCGGGGGAACTGTGAGGTGCCCAGCACTGCTGTCTCCACCCATGCTGACCTCGAGCGGGGGGTGGGGGGTCAAAAGTAGGCAGTCTCCACGCTGGTACATAGCAGCTCCGCTAGGAGGAGGGGCACGTGTGAGTGTGCTCCCCGCTCAGCCCCCGAATTGTGCATGCAGCCCCAATAAAAAGGTCAGTGCGCCGACGGTTTAAAAAAAAATGTCAAGCTGCTTTTGAGAGAAACACAAAAGGAAAATTAGCTCAACTACTTAAATATTCATGGCTTGGAGGAAAACGAGTGTCCCAGAATCCTCTGGGGCACTCCTAAAATTTGGGGTCCCCAGCGTGTACCTAATGAGCCCGCTCTCTTGGCTTTGTCAGTACCTGTGTTCTTGCACCCAGACCTCTTCACACGGTTGGACATCACTGCCAGGGTCTGCCATGCAGATGCAGCTGCGGTTCCTGCGCAGAGGTTTGGCCCGTTCCCCGGAGTCACCCATCGCTGCAGTGCCTCTCACCGCCCTCAGATCACACCAGACAGTGATAGCCAGCTGGGCTTCCCGAGGAGATGCCGCTGACGGCAGACTGAAGAGGCTGGGCCAGCCTTGGCCTGAACACTGGCCTCTGTCAGCGCGTCTATCGTCTCCTCTTCCCTGCGCACCTACAGCCCAGGGACCTGATACTGTGCATAGGTCGCGCCCCAACCTCATCCTTTGGACTGTGTTCCGATGCTAATGATAACTGCTCTTTTACATAGCGCTTTATGCCGCACTTCTGCTATTTTAAGAGCTGTATTTAACAGGTGCTACTCTTACCTAATTTAATGGCGCCCTGTTTACTGAGCTCGGAAGGATGAAAAGCTGAGACAGCCTTGCCATGATTCGGACTCATGACTCTCAGGCCACTGCAGGCTTCTGCGGCGAGAGTTTAAGTCACCCAGCCTTCTGTTGACCTCTGTACTGCATCCTTGCACACAGTTTACTTGGCGCATGCGCATCTGCGTGTAGATTCTCTGCCAGCAGGACAACCGTCTGATGTCCGGCAGACACCTCGTGGCCTGGCCGTTGGATGGCTGAATTCCTGCCTGCAGGTCGGGGAACTTTGGAGGAAGATAGCTCCTTGAATGCTGCTTCTGGTACCAAGCACATTCTAAAACCAATAAATAACAATACGTGGACCCATCCTATACATATTTTGATAATAGGCCAGGTGCTCACAGCCTTGAGGGAAGTGTATTCCCGTGAATACCTAAAATTTTACTATTTTATGATAGGTCTCCACATTTGCATTGCATTTTCCTGGCACCTTATTGGACACACCCACATTTAGGTATTTGTTTACTTGCTTTTATAAAGGGAACATTGACAACTTAACTGGTTGTTGAAGTACAACAGCATGGCTACGGTGATGATGAGCCAAACACAGCAGAGGGAAAGGTGGCGTAGGCTACATAGGCCAAGGTCCATACTGACAATTCTATTTTGTCTACACAAGTTTCATAGTAATTGCATATATTGGAGATGCAGGAGCAATTGATGGATAGACGTAAATATGGACTGTGGCTGTGCATAAGAAGGGGACGCGAGAGGCACGGCTGGACGGTCGTACAACATGGACCGTGGTTGTGCAGAAGAAGGGGACGCGAGAGCCACGGCTGGACGGTCGTACAACATGGACCGTGGTTGTGCATAAGAAGGGAACGCGAGAGCCACGGCTGGACCGTCGTACAACATGGACCGTGGTTGTGCATAAGTAGGGGATGCAGGAGCCATGGCTGGATGGTCGTACAGCATGGACCGTGGTTGTGCATAAGTAGGGGATGCAGGAGCCATGGCTGGATGGTCGTACAGCATGGACCGTGGTTGTGCATAAGAAGGGGACGCGAGAGCCACGGCTGGACGGTCGTACAACATGGACCGTGGCTGTGCATAAGAAGGGGACGCGAGAGCCACAGCTGGATGGTCGTACAACATGGACCGTGGTTGTGCATAAGAAGGGGACGCGAGAGCCACGGCTGGACGGTCGTACAACATGGACCGTGGCTGTGCATAAGAAGGGGACGCGAGAGCCACGGCTGGACGATCGTACAACATGGACCGTGGTTGTGCATAAGAAGGGGACGCGAGATCCACGGCTGGATGGTCGTACAACATGGACCGTGGTTGTGCATAAGTAGGGGACGCAGGAGCCATGGCTGGATGGTCGTACAACATGGACCGTGGTTGTGCATAAGTAGGGGACGCAGGAGCCATGGCTGGACGGTCGTACAACATGGACCGTGGTTGTGCATAAGAAGGGGACGCGAGATCCACGGCTGGATGGTCGTACAACATGGACCGTGGTTGTGCATAAGTAGGGGACGCAGGAGCCATGGCTGGACGGTTGTACAACATGGACCGTGGTTGTGCATAAGTAGGGGACGCAGAAGCCATGGCTGGATGGTCGTACAACATGGACCGTGGTTGTGCATAAGTAGGGGATGCAGGAGCCATGGCTGGACGGTCGTACAACATGGACCGTGGTTGAGCGTAAGAAGGGAACGCGAGAGCCACAGCTGGATGGTCGTACAACATGGACTGTGTTGTGCATAAGTATGGGATGCAGGAGCCATGGCTGGATGGTCATACAACATGGACTGTGGTTGTGCGTAAGAAGGGGACGTGAGAGCCACGGCTGGACGGTCGTACAACATGGACCGTGGTTGTGCATAAGTAGGGGATGCAGGAGCCATGGCGGGACGGTCGTACAACATAAATTGTGGCTGTGCATAAGAATGTGATGCGGGACACACGGCTCGATGGTCGTAGAGCAATTGACTATGGCTATGCATAAGCAGGGGACGTGAGAGCCATGGCTGAATGGTCGGGAACAACTGTGACTGTGCATTAGTAGGGGATGCAGTAGCCTCGGCTGGATGGTCGAGAGCATGGACTTTCGCTGTGCATAAGTAGGGGCTGTGGGAGCCATGGCTGGATGGTCGGGAACATGTACTGGGATGGTTCCTTTGGTAGGGGATGCAGTAGCCTCGGCTGGATGGTCGAGAGCATGGACTTTCGCTGTGCATAAGTAGGGGCTGTGGGAGCCATGGCTGGATGGTCGAGAGCATGGATTGTGGCTGCGCATAAGTCGACCTCAATATATCCTTCTAGAAAGGCTTCATTGTAGTGGATATTACACACCACAGTATATAAGACAGGCATAGCTGACAAGACGGACTGAGGGGGAGCACACGTTTTTTAGTTAAAACACGTGTGCCACGAGTAGGCTCTGGCAAGTATTTCTATGCAAACGTCATCTAGTGTAAACCCTGATTATTGGGCCTCGTGTTTTTTCACATCATTTATTCTTTTCTTATGCTTTCTTTCTTTTAATTTTTATATATGTGAGACTAGTTCATTAAAAAAATGTGTTGTGGGACCTGTGAAACTGGGTATGTGCGCAGACGAATTCTTAGTTTCAGTAACATTCACTGAATGGCTTTCATATCTCACCTGAATTGTGCACGCTAGGGCACACTTCAATTACAGTTTTCATGCTGATGACCATTTAATAATTGATCAGGAGCCATATGATACATACGGTGCACTTTCCCTGTTTGTGCCCCGCGCATATTTCAAAAGTTGCACCGGCGCAAACGGTCAGTGGTCCCTATTGTAGAGTGGCAGGTGAGGCCTACCACGTGGTGTTATGGGGCTTGAAATAACTATGCACGGACACCAGTTGAGGGTTAGCCGGAAAGACCCCGAGCGGTCTTCCGCATGTTTATTTATACCCCGGCGCGAGCCCGCCCCGGGGTTGTGCGTGCGTGCGTGGGGGAAAGGATACATTGTAGGGGAGAGCCCGAGTGGCTCTCTACATCCCTCCTTTATTTTAGTTCTTTCTGCTCCAGGGCATTCATACAATCAGTTCACGGAGATGTCCATGCAAAGTCTCTCAGCCGCTGGCTGGGCACCGGATTGGGTCTCAGACTGTAGCGACGACTCCGGATCCCTGATGGTTCGGCAGCCCCAGCCGGGGTTGCCCTCGGATCTTCGCGTGGTTCAGACTGACTCCGCTCGGCGCCGAGGCCGGGTGGCACTGGCCTCGATGGACTCTCTCCGCGTGTCGGCCCTGGCGGAGAACTTGGGGACCTGGGGCAGCTTGCGTCTTCCAGCACCAGCTCTTCCTCTTCCCTTTCCTCCGCTCTCTGGTGCCCACCGGCTGCTCCGGTCGCCCTCCTAAAGCATGATACGTTTCGTGTGACCGTTTGCCCGTTTCTCCTGGCCGTGACCATTGTCCCTTGAACTTTCTCTACCCTCCACACTTCGGGCTCGAAGGGTGTTCGAAACTTCCATCCTGGATAGCGATCCTTGACGACCACTGCGTCCCCTTCTCTGAGGCTCGATTCTTGGGCGTGGCGATGTAGGCTTGCCTTGGCGTTGGTGGCCAGTCTCCTTGCCTGGGTGGCCTCTGCGTCTCTCTCGGCCGGCACCCACGCGCTCACCGTGGGTATGCCGTCTCTGGGGGCCCGCTTGAACAGTACATGAGCCGGGGCGCACTTGGTCGTCGAGTGCGGCGTTTGCCGATAGGCTCCCAGAAACTGATCCAGGGCTATCTCCAGATCCTCCCCATTGTCTACCGCTATCCGAAGGGCTCTGTTTATTGTTCGCATCAGCCTCTCCACTTCTCCGTTGGCTTGAGGCCATAGCGGGGTGATCTTCCTATGATGGATACGGAGGGATTCCAGGTATGATTGGAATTCTCGCCCCTGAAAGGGAGGTCCGTTATCGGATTTAATTTCCTCGGGAAGTCCCATGGTTGCGAACACTCGGTTTAGCACCTTTCGGACGTGTGGGAAAGCAGTGGATGCGACGATTTCCACGATGGGGAACTTCGAGAAGGAATCCACCAGTACCATCATATGCCTTCCGTCCGGGAAGCTGCCGAAGTCGATACTGAGTTGGGTCCAGGGAGCCCGAGGCGCATCTTCCGTGATCACCGGTGCTGGAAGGGGTTCGCCCCCGGTGATCGTGCATGCATGACATGACCGTATCATTGCCTCCACCTGGCTGTCCATCGCTGGAAACCACACCTTGCTTCGTAGACGCGCCTTCGTCTTAGCCATGCCCTGGTGTCCCACGTGGGCCAGGCTTAACGCTCGTTGTTGAAGGCTTTCTGGCATGACGAGGAGGTGTCCCCTCAGGATCACTCCTTCTTCCCCCACACTGAGTTCACTGCGAATGTGCCATAGCTGCTGTCTCGCATGGCTGACTTCTGGACGGAGGCTAGCGGCGCCATCGAGGAAACGAGCCCACTGGTTGTCTTCGAGGGCTCGTCGGACTTTCGTGAGGGTCTCATCTTCAGCCGTGGCATCTCCAATCTCCTTGAGGGTCATGTTGTCGGGACACGCGGCCTGCGTGACCATGTGTACGATCTCCTCCACATCCTCTCCATCCTCGGTGGGAGGTAGTTGCGGGGTGACGCCCGGGTGCCGGGAGAGGTAGTCGGCGGGATTGTGAGCCCCAGGCCGGAACACAACTTTGAAGCGATAGCCCTGTAGCTGGACTGCCCACCGTTCGATCCGTGGGGGAGCCAATCTTGAGGTCCCAGCGAAGAGGGGTAGGAGAGGCTTGTGGTCGGTGACCACGGTGAATTCCTGTCCACAGAGGTAGAGATGGAAATGCTGGCAGGCCCATTTGATTGCTAGGGCCTCTCTCTCTATCTGTGCGTACCTGGTTTCTGTGTCTGTCAGTGCCTTGCTGGCATAGGCGACTGGCCTCCATTCTTCCGGACCATGCTCTTGCAAAAGAACGGCTCCTAGTCCCACGGGACTGGCGTCCACAATCAGTTCAGTTCTCCTTCGTGGCTGAAAGTAGGCCATAGTGGCGTTGTCCAGAAGACCGGCCTTGACGTTCTGGAACGCTTTGTTTGCGGCTGCAGTCCAGTCCCATTTCTGGTCGGTTCAGGTGAGAGCTCGGAGGGGTTCCGCAATGGCAGCCAGGTTCGGGATGAACCGGCCGCAGTACGTGGCCATGCCTAAGAAGCTGCGCACTTAAGTTGGGTTTCGAGGTGTGCTGGCAGCTTTGATCGCCTCCGCTTTCTTTGGGTCCACTTTGAGGCCTTCCCTGGTGAATGTGTATCCGAAGAAGTCCACTGCTTCCTGGTAGAAGGCACATTTGGCCCGATGCAAGGTCAGCCCGCTGTCGGCAAGCCTCTGCAGAGTCGCCCTCAGGTTGATGTGATGTTCCTCGAGGGTTGAAGAATATACTAGGATGTCATCGCTCAAATTGATGACACCCGTTAGTCCCGACAGCACCTCACGAATGGCGTTTTGAAAGACCTCGGCTGCCGATGACACGCCGAAGCTGAGCCGGGTGTAGCGACGCAGCCCCACGTGTGTCGAAAAGGTGGTAATGTATCTGCTGGCTGGCTCCAACTCCAGCTGGTGGTAGCCGGAGTTGAGGTCCAGCTTCGAAAACCACTTCGCCCCGTTGAGGTCGGCTATGATGTCTTCCATGGTGGGGGTGATATGCCTCTCGCGCTTGACGGCGGTGTTCGGGAGTCTCATATCCACACATAGGCGAATGGCTCCTGGCTGCTTCGGCTTGGGGGCGACGACCAACGGGGAAACCCAGAGTGTCGGTCCCGACACTTTCTCGATCACCCCCAGCTCTTCGAGCTTGCGCAGCTCCTCTTCTACTTGGGGCCGGAGATTGAAGGGCACCCGCCTATGCCTGAGTGCGACGGGCCTCACGGTGGTATCTATGTGAAGTTTGAACTTCCGCCCCTTGAGTTTGCCGAGGCCTTTGAACAGCTCGGGGAAGTCTTTTAGCATGACATCCGCGTGTGCTTGGTGCACTTGGTTGGCGAAGAATACCAAGCCGAGATCTTCCGCGGTGTGGCAACTCAGGAGGGTGCCTTTCTTGCCTTCAGTAATATGGAATTTGGTCTCTGTGGAGTACTCCCCGTGGATGACTGTGGTTTGGATTACCCCTCGGAGGGGGAGCGGTTCCGTACTTCCGTAAGTGTATATTCTTGCCGTAGATGGTGCCAGCACTGGCTTCGGGGACATGCTGTCGTATTGCTCCGAGTCCATGACGTTGACAGATGCTCCGGTGTCTATTAGCGCGTTGACGTTCGTCCCATCAACGGTGATGGAGCACATGGGCGGTGGCCGTCGTTTCGTAGATGCTCGGCTGACATAGGAGACGATGTATACCTAGTCATCTTCATCGTCCTCGTACCTGGGCCGTCGGCCCTGTGCTTCGGTGTCCGGCGGGGGTTGCTCCTGATCGAGAGATAGCTGGTGGACCCGCTGCGTCACCGCGCGGGCACGTGGGCCTGCTGATTTGAATTTGCCTCCCCGGCAAACAGCGGCAAAATGGTTGAGGCGCCCACACTTGAGGCATGTCTTGCCTCTGGCGCTGCACGTGGCGGCGGCCGGGTGATCTTCTCCGCAGTACCCACAGCGGTTGGTTCGGGGAGGGCCTTGTCGCTGCCTTGCCGGCGGGAATCGCCTGTGAATGGCGTCCGCCCGCTCTTCTTTGATGGTCGGGGTCCGCGCCGTCGCTGGAGTGATGACTGGAGTGCGCAACGCCACCTCCATTTCTTCGGCCCTGGCATCGGACAGTTCGTGAGATCTGGCCAGGACGAGTATCTCGTCGAGCGATATCCCTGACTGCCGGAGGATTAGCTTTCTGAGCAACTTCGACTTGCATCTGACAATTATTTGATCCCTGATTTCTTCCCTGGGGTCTGTGAACGGGCACGTGCTCGCAAGTCGACGGAGTCGAGCATAGTACATGTCGACGGATTCAGCCTCAGTCTGCCAGGCGCGTTTGAACTTGAATTTCTCGAAGTCGTTGTTTAGCTGTGGGTCGAAGTGGGAGTTTAGGGCCGCGACGGCGGCATCGTAGTCGTCTTCGGATCCGGTATTCGAGAGCGATTCGAACAGGTCGTAGATTTCTTGTCCCCCATAGAGGATGAGCAGCGACCTCTTTACCGTTCCATCAGTTTCTCTGGTTCCCTTGAAGTACAAATTGAGGCGTCCGACCCACGCCCTCCATCGGAGCGCGGCTGTTGCTGGGTCCGACGTTTCGCTGAACGGCGGGATGGGCGCTGCGCCGGCATGCAGGTGGGCAGGCAGTGCAGGAGTAGTAGGCCCAGCAGGGGCTTGGATTCCTGCCTGGGCGTTGGCCTGTGGGAGGACAGCAGGTGGCGGTGGCTGAGCAGTGTCATCTTGAACCGCGCCTGCGTCTGGATTCATGGTGAGGCACTGTGTAGGGAGGTTCGGTGCTTTCCGGGGTCGTGGCTGCGCTTAGACTGGGGCGCCAGGGGTTAGTTGTCTGCTGGCGCCCTTTGTAGTTGTGACTGACACCTGTGGTTCCACCTCGCCTTGAGTTGCGCCTTGCCCGCAGGGCTCCAGGCCTCTCAAAAGTCACTGAATGCAGGCAGAAGCGGGGCCCGAATTGTATTGGCCAATGCTTGTTGGATGCTGAAGCGCCACAGTTCAGAGGCTGGAGCGGGGCCTGAATAGCACTTGCCAATGCTTGTTGAGGCCGGGTGCGCAGCGTGGGCCAGGGGGATGGGGTGAAGTGCAGCGCGGAGCCTCGCGCGCACACGCTGTAGAGGCGTCGCTCAAAGGCCTTCTGGTGAGCGAGAGAGGCGGGCCAGCTCTAGGCCGCGGTCACGTGGTCCTGCCGGTGCTCGTCTTCTCGCCGGCCGGCGAGACGAGGGGGGCGCGGTGAGCGCGCGCAGGCGGGGCAGAGTGAGCACTCACCCGCAGGAAGCGAAGGATGATCCACAGCTACGCGAGTCCCGCCAGCTGAAGGCGCACCCTCACGGGTAACGCGTGGGCGGGTCTCGGGCCACGGGGGCACTGCAAACAGGAGCGGCTGGGCACCGCTGCAGGAGCACACGCAGTAGGACGTGCAGGAGGCGGCGGGCACGCGTGGCAAACGACCGCCTCGTCGCCAGTGTAGAGTGGCAGGTGAGGCCTACCACGTGGTGTTATGGGGCTTGAAATAACTATGCACGGACACCAGTTGAGGGTTAGCCGGAAAGACCCCGAGCGGTCTTCCGCATGTTTATTTATACCCCGGCGCGAGCCCGCCCCGGGGTTGTGCGTCCGTGCGTGGGGGAAAGGATACATTGTAGGGGAGAGCCCGAGTGGCTCTCTACACCTATGACAGTGAATGCGCTGCCCCGGGGCAGCCGAGAACCCTTGTTGCCGTGAGGATAGCGCATTCATGGGAAATATGGAGTGAGTGCTTCAAAGACGCTTTGTGTTTCACAGTTAAGGTGGCAACGCGCCTGCACTTTGAGAAGGGGCGAGAGAGCCCCTTGCATGCGGGTGCAGTGAGTGGGCTTACCACCCCTGCAGGAGTATGTCGGAGGGGTCCATGGACTGCCTTCCTCCCCTTCAGAGGGCTGCCTCTAGGGGGCACACTGAAATCAGGCCACCTTTTTGTGACGCACTTTCAGTGCGCCCATAATACAGCACGGGCAAAGAGTCAAAGTGATTCCCTCATTTGCATGGGCCACGCCCCATGCAGATGAGGGAAAGCCCTCTCATAATAGCACTGGCACTGAATGTGCATCAGAGCTATTTGTATTACAGAAGATACGCACAAACATCTGCGATTTCTTCTGTAATACCAATGTGCAGCGGGCGAACACGCCAGTTGCACCCTCAGGCCACAATGTGTAATACCGCCCCTGGTGTCTCAACTGTTGAATGCAAGAGCATAGTGTAGCGACGTGGTAAGAAATAACAAGTGTAGCAATCACACTTAATTAGGTAAGATATTTATAAGTTTAATAAATAAAGTAAGATACATCTAAAGGTGCATGCAGCCCAGTAGTTGGTTGAGTAAGAATGAATCATAACATTTCTATAAACTGCAGCAACAGAATACATTCCATTACATATTCACAATTCTATTAAATAAATATTTGTTGTATCTTGATTCATCTATTATATTTCACAATGCAATTGTTCCCATAACGAAGGGAGATATGTTGTATCTTAGGTCTTCCTGCTGCTCAGTTGGTGAATGCCAGTTGGGTGAGGGCTGAGCAGCAGGACAGCTGCTCCTGATGGGGTTATCGCTTTATCTCATTATTTAACATCTTAACTTAAATAAAGTAATTTACTTAATCTACATGGAAGTACCGGCTTCTTTTTGATTACATCAATATTGTACAAAAGACCTTAAAGAAACATACAATCACTACACATAGCTTGCCTACAATTTTCACACAGGCGATTGTTTAGCTATAACTTCCGAAATATGGTAATTTTCGCAAGAATTATACATTTTACATAAGAGAAAACACAAAACATTATGCAATTTTGCTCAGGACTAGTTCTGAGTTTGGATATAAATTTCAATCTCGCCTCAAATTTCCAATGCCATTCTGAATTTCTATTTGCCTAATGTACGCCGGTTTGTGTACAACAAGCACACATTCCTGATACACTTAGGCACATTTTGTATGTGTCTATTTGCTTTTGTGACTCACCCATGCTGTGCTCATGTGTGCAGTCTGAGTATTTCCAAGCACAAGTCAGTATTGCATCAGGAGGTTGGTTTCTTGATTTCTGTCTTATCACCAACCTGCATAAAAGAGCCGGCAGCAAACTTACAACAAGGCGCGGACCAGCTTTCTGCTGGCACCATCGCGGTGAGCCTGGGCAAGAGGTTTGCAACAATAGTGGGTTCAACAAGCCCATATTCCTCCATTTCCACTACTCACATTATGTTCTGTATGTATATGTTTCGTTATTTTACAGATAAGCGCACAGGGCGCAATTGACAAAGGGAGTTACCAGATGAGCTCTGAAGTTCATACTTTTAAGGGACAGTTGTAAAATAAAATTGCGTTACGTACAGTCTGGGTTTTAGTCAAATCTATATTTTCATAACACCATTTTGTCTTAAACCTTTTTGCATATTTTGTAGCAGTGTATCTTATACTCTGTATAATGCAAGCTTAAAACAATGACTTTCTTATTCACAGTGCTTTCTGTCACAGGCTGGGCCCTCGTAGCACTAAAAATACCCAAGCCACTAATCTCCACCAAGTCAACCAGGATTACATTCTGTGACTGTCTGGTTACACAGACCTCTGCAGTGCACTAACTAATAGAGTTTTCATAATGTACTAAACTGCATTTCCCACTGAATAACTCAACTTGCATTTGTTGCTTTATTAAGCTGTGCGTTATTTTATATGTAGTTACCTGAAGGTGGAAGACCCAAAAGAAACGTACAGAATATTTTGTTGTTAAGTCACACCTTTGACCCACCCCCACAGTCACTGACCCCCACCACCATTGTATGCAGCGCCACAGTTCTCGTACTCTTTTGAATGCACTCTGTCCGCTGAATACAGTTCATGCCTGGACAGCTGTCAGGCATAGATAAAGCAGTTTTCGGGCGTAAACAGACATGGATGAGATGTGCACACAAGACTGAAATCCAGGCATCTGGGACAATACTTCCAGGACTGAGCTAGTAGGCTTTTTAAAACAGATCATTCAAGGCCCCAAAGTTCTTCCTAGCATCCTGCCACCAGTGCTGCTGAATGCTGGGGTTACCGATACCAAGCTGACTACTTGTGATTCCAGCTCAGGCCTCTTTCTTCCACCGCCCTACACTTCCTGTCTCTAGATCTCACTCTTGCAGTTTCTTTTTCATTCCTTTTCCCCAATTGTGACTGTTTCCCTATTTTTCTCCTCCTTCCAGCCTTTGCTGTCTTTCTCTCTCAATCAAAGTCTGAAGATGATGTAAAAAAGGTCCTGGTCTCCGAAAGTGAGTCTCAGTGCCCCGCACCTGTGACGTTTAAGCTGCGACCCTGGTTAGATCTGAGTCGAACCGTTGCCGGCGCACAGGGTCACAACTCGTTTTACAACTAAATACTCTGAAACAAAGGCGTCAACTTGTTTTGGAACGCTAAAAAAGACTTACCTGACACCGCAGTCTCTCTTTTAATGACATGATTATAGATGTGTAGCTTAAATCCACCTCTTGCTGAATAATTTGAAGATTTTAGTGACTTTCCTAATAAAATTACAATTTCAATTTTTGTGTATGTTTTGATTGTGAATGAAATAAAATATTTCATAATTTGGGTGTTGGTTTGATGGATATGTGTTTCTGTATTTTTATCTATGGTTTGTAGGTTCAAATTGTCAAAAATGCTGAGTTATTCCGTTGGGGTCGCAGAAGTCAAAAGGCGAAGCAGCGCTGATTTAGGATATTAAGTGGGAAGTGTAAAGTTCAGAATAGCCTGGCTGGTGACGTGGATGTAGGGAGACATAGGATCTTGGGTTTAGTCGAGTTCAGCATGAGTTGCAAGGCCCTCACTCACTGTAGAACTGGTGTTGTACCATTGGAAGTCCATGTCCTGTGGTAAGATGAGAAAGAGTGGAAAGGCAAACACAGGAGTCGGCAGATAGATGTAAGGCTGGCGGTAAGGAAGGTGGTATATAAGGAGAAGAGGGGGGCCTAGCACTGAGACCTGAGGGATGTTCCACAAGTCATGGGTTAAACAGACAGGGTTATGAGCACTAAACCAGAGAAAACAAGGACCACTTTGAGAAGTAAGTTGAGACCCAAACCACAGCAGAGCATGCAGTTGTCACAGATATGCCATTTAATGGTTGCAATCTAGTATTCTGGAAACAGCATTAAATGGAGGAGCTGTGAATCTATTTTCAAGATAAACTCGCTACAATTTAATAATGAGAAAGCTGAGATCTTGCCCTGTAGAGTGGGTAGTGTTCCCTCAGTATTACCAGCTGACTTTTGGCCCATACCCACAGTTGCTCCCCTGGTACCAGTAAGCACTGTATGCAATCTAGGGGTTAGCTTTAATGAGAAGTTTAATTTGGAATCCCATGTCAATAAACTGGTGGGAGGCTGCTACACTCTAATCCGGGGACTTCGCAGAGTCCTACCGCTATTGCCAGCCCAGGCAAGAATCACAGTGCTCAGGAGCATTATTCTAAGTCGCCTGGTTTATTGCAATGCGCTGCTCCTCGAGTCTCCTGCACATCTGATTGCGAGGCTCCAGAGTATCCAGGCGGCACCAGCGAAGCTTGCACTGACAAGGGCACGTCGCTCATCTACAACCCAGGCATTGGCTGAGCTGCATTGGCTCACGGTGGCTCAAAGGATTTTATTTAAATCCCTCGGCATAGTGTTTAAGGCACTCCATGGACTGGGGCCCAAATTGCTTCAGGGCAGGTTTAAATGGTATGAACCTGCACGTAACCTTCGCTCTTCGACTGCCAATCTTGTCAGGATTCCCAGTCAAAGAGAGTAACCTCGGGGAGAAGTGCGTTTGGTGTGGCGTCTGCCCGCCTGTGGAATCGTCTTCCTCTAGAAATAAGGAAAATACAGGACCTGATGATGTTCCGTAGAAAAGTAAAAACGTGGCTTTTCAGCTCGGTAGCTTACCTGCCAGATTTTTCCCAGGTTCTTAGCGCCAGGATGCCCGTAGGGTTACAGTGCGCTCTATAAATGTCGAAAATAAAAATAAAATAAGATCTGGTGTGAATCTCAAGGTGGCTCCTACATGCCGAATATTCAGTGTAGACATACTGTTAACTAGGGATGTTTATTGCTGCAGAGATGTCCCACAACAAGACCCACGGTTAAGCATGGGCGGAAAATCCGTTTCGCTCGCGGATTTTGCGGATTTTCGGTAAATTCGCAATCCGCGAGATTCGCGAATCTCCCGCAAAATCCGCAAATCCGCGAGCAGCGGATTTTATGGCTTGCTCGCACTGTTCGCGTGAGTTCGCGGCTTCCCAGTACAACTTCGCGCCCCGCGAATAAGCGCTAAATTGCAGAAATACGATCTTAGCAAAACTGAAACTACTTACCAGGTTCAAAAGTTCAGGCTCATCATTAGTAGCCATTTCCTGTAGTGCTTCCTGAGGGGCCCCTCCAGAGTTCAGTTGCCAGTTGCAACTATTATGTGACCCTGCTCTGAACCTCAGAATAGTTACACATATGCCACAAAGGTCCTGAATTACAGCTAAGGGAGACAAGCAGGAGCCAGGCTGGAAGTTCAAATCCATTAATCAGCCCCTAATTCATTATTGTCAGTTGGGGCAGGGCAGGTGTTGTAACTAATTTTGCAACAATGAAAGCACTTAGCAAGTGCAAAAGATCACTAATCAGGAAGCACTAAGCAAGCAGGTGCCAGCTAAAAAAATATTCTGTGACACATTAATCAGCCCCAAATTAATTCAGGTCACTTGAGGCAGGGAAGGTGTGCTTTGCTTTGCCACAATAATGTACACTGACTGGACAACCAGAGGGTGCTGTGATGAAACAGAGGGTGGCATGGGTGGGCCAGAGGGTGGCATGAGTAGTCAGAGAGTGGCAGTGGTGACAGAGAGTGGCAGTGATGAAGAAGAGTGTCCCAAACAGGCTGGACACGTAAAACAGTTCGCAAATCCGCAAAATTCGCGAACGCGAGATTCGCAAAATTCGCCCATGCTTACCCACGGTGTGAGTACAGTACACATCAGGCACTGAGCCACCAGAGAGAGGCTTTAACACCTAGCTGGGATGAGCACACCATGTGTACATGTGGACTTAAGATTTACATCCCGCTGAGCACAACATTGTATGAATAGGACACGTTACAACGCAAACATTTACAACACATGCTTTTACAACGTGGTTTTTACATTGCAACATCCATTACAACACATGATTTTACAACGCATGCTATCACAACGTATTTTTAGAAACTACATTTACAACGCATTCCATTACAATGCATACCATTACAACACATACCATTACAACGCAAAATACTTCTAGGATAACAGTGGGGTATGTTTTGGATAGTGTAGGGGTAAAATTACTATTCCTACTCCAGTGAGTGTAACAGTAGGGTAAGTGTTGGTTAGTGTAGGGGTTAAAATTACTATTCCCATGTACCCTCAAACCCATACCCACCCTAAAACTTAAAAAGAATCCATTATTTACCTCATAATGCGTTGTAATGGCATGCGTTGCAATGGCATGCTTTGCAATGGTATGCATTGTAATGCCTGCGTTGTAATGGCATGCGATGGAAATGCAGTTGCGTTGTACACCCATGTTGTAAAGGTAGTGCGTTGTAATGACTGAGTTTTAATGGTTGTTTCCTCATTGTATATGTTTTACATAGATTATTTTTCTCTAGGAAGTAGAGAGAACCATGCTGATAATATGTTCAAGTTCTTCATACTGTATAAATTCACCACCTGTTGTTAAATCACAATTTGAACCGTATCAGCTCAATCTGCATATGTTAGGAACCATCTGTGCTTCCTTAGGCTCTGGGATTCATTCTGTATCAACACGTGTGTTAACCATTTCCGTGCTCGCGTCGGCCAGCACTACCTTCTGGTTGCTGCGCACGGCTGTTGGCCGACGTAGCCCCGCCCACTCCATAGAACGCCCACACCGCGGCGGAATGTACACCGCGGCGGAATGTCCACCGCGGTAAACAGGTTAAAATGTCATAATCGCTAGAGAATCATGCCACGGAATGCAACACTTATTTTGTCCTTCACCAGATAATATGATCCATTGAGTTTTTCCTCTTGCTGCAAATGTCTCATCCATACCCCATAATTGTATTCGATATTGCTGCATAATTTGAATTGGCTCTGGCAAGAAAATACGTGAATATAAAAATACATAATAACATTGATAAATTACCTTTTCTTTGACTTTAGGATCTCCATGGATCTGTAATCGTGGGAAAACATGGGTTTTTCAGTGTTTGGATTTTACTGCGGGAAGAAAAAGTTTGAAGGTAAGAACCTGATACCATTTTGATCTCAAACATGTAAGTGCATCCTTACCTGGGCCAGCTCTTAGTTTATTCCGCCCAACTCTTTCTGTAAATCAGTATACTTTGTTTAGGTCATCAGCATTCGTATAGTGCCATCTACCATCAACATGATACCAAGGCACTTTTTAAATTTGGGCACCCCTTTGTTACCTTTCTAGAAGTCCCACAGTCGTTTGTGTTAGTTGTAAATTGTTTGTACAGATTTGTTGAGTGTCCTATTAATGTGAAATAAAAATGAGTTTGATTCTGCTAAAGATATTTGTCAAGTGTATTGAATAAATGTGCTATTTTTGGTTACATTGCTCATGGATTATCTATTGTCCAGCCTATGAAGCTTGTGCCTGTGAAGATAGTTTTCTAGTCTGTATAAAAAATGTAGTCTTCCCCCTGTAATCCCAGAGAGCTAGAGAACTAAAGTGCAGCACAAAATGGATCCTTCATCTGTCAACTGTACTCCCAAGCCTCCGGTGTGTGCGGTATGGAAGTCAGGGGAATGCACAAGATGGTTCCTGATTAATAGAAGTCAGACCGGGCTGTGTCCTGGCCCCTTTCCTATTCTCTATTTATACTAATGGTGTGGGAACAGCTCTGGCAAACTCTACAATAGATGTCCCTAGGGTGAACCAAATGCGTACCCCCATATTATTATATGCAGATGACGCAGTCTTAATAGCCAGGACTGGGGTGGCATTGCAAAAACGTATTGATGAGTATGTTTCATTTAGGTCATCCCTAGATCTCCTAGTTAATTGATCTAAAACTTTCATCTTGGTTACATGGAAACTGTCAAAAAATTACCTTCATTTTTCATAGTGGGGCGCAAAGTCAAAATCACACAAACATTTTGCTATTTGGGTGTTTTATTTAATAGCATGGCTACGTGGACCAATATGGTAGCTAACAGATTTCTTCTGCTGGAAAAAAATATTTTATCCATATTTTCTTTTATAAAAAAATTAGGGTCTAAGCCATTGGAGGCAATTCTTAAGATCTACACAGCAAAAGCCGTCTCTGTATCTACATATGGGGCAGAGGTTTGGTGTTTGTCAAATGTAGGTGCTCTATAGAGTATTGAAGATTCTTTCCTTAAACAATGCTCAAACGTTAACAGGCACTAAGAGTTGAACGCTCCATATACATCAAATATGGTGTATCTTGCCTCGATCCTATTTTGGCACTCACTGTGGAGAAGGAAAACTGTGGTATTGACCCAAAGCACCATCAGGGACTGCTTAACTTTTGCCTGGATTCAATATGTCAAAGACACACGGTCCGCTTTGGGTTTGCAATCTTTGTTTACGACCCCCACTAACTGCTTGTTGATTTCTAAAGCCCAAATTAAAACACTTTTTAATTAAAAAGCGGAATGAAAGGTATGAGGCCAACCATAATAAATTCATGGTGGAAACATACTCAACTATACCCTCTATCCCTCATGACATAAACTCTTACGTTTGTCACTAACCCACAACATCCCTTAATACTAGTAGGATTCCCATTGGCGTAACAAAACGTGAGTGGGCCCCCTGCAAGGTATGTGGAGGGGCCCCCTCCAACTCAATCAGGAGCTCTGGGTGCTGTGCTGAGGGGGCCCTCTGGAGCTTTGGGGGTTCCCCTCACCGCAGGAGCTGCGGGCCTATGTTACACCCATTCAATGAGGTGCAAAATTACATTTGGCACAACATAAACAGGAGTAGTGTGACACTACGGTGACCAGGCGTCCCAGATTTGCCCGGATGGTCTCGTTTTTTCAACAGTTGTCCAAGCAGATTGCAGTAAAAGTGCCTCATGTACCGGTTTTTTGAGAGGGTAAACTGAAAACTGTGTGAGGCTCTTTTTTAGGTGTTCCAAAGCATGGCTAGTAAGCAGCTGTTATGAGTAAGCAATTTAATTGACCGGTATGATGCTGGTTTTAAATATTACATTGTATTTATTTTCTTAGTGCCTCTACGATGTGTGTCTATGGGGATGAGGGCTGTCATTCTTTGCCACTTTATTTTTGTAAATGTGTAGTCCTTCCTCTATTTTTGCGAAATGTCCCGGTTTTTGGGTCACACGATCTGGTTATCAGAGTAGTGTGGCAATAGTGTAATATGAAATTAATTTCCAAAATCGCTCGGTGTGCATGAACGTGATAGGATGGCAGCTCATTCATGTGAAAAAGCACCATTGGTGCAACAATAGCATAGGTTTTCAAAATATTTATAAACACAAATGTGCAGCATCACATTTATGAATAAATTCACTCTCTTTGTAAATGATGCAGGGTGCACTATTATCTTTTGGATCTAAATCTTATGGGTGCAAAAATACACGGAGTGCAAATTTAGCAGGCGTGTGGAAACACATTTAGGAGTACAAATCCCTTTTAGGAGCAAAAACACATTTCAACTAAATTGAATTTAGTTGCAAAATCAGATTTGGATGAAAAAGAGCTGGGTCTGATGAGACGCTTTCCGGTGAAAAATAAAATTAAGACAAAAAATTGTTTTGGGGCAAAAAAACATTTAGGTGCAAAATCACTCTAGGCTCAAATTCAGCAGGAGGGTGGTACCCTTTTGAGGTGCAAAGTCATCTAATACAGAGAGAGAATATGGTCATAAGAAGTTACATTAACTGTACATATGAGATGGTGGAGATAGACTATTTTCCAATCATCACTCCAAAATATAAAGCAGTGCAATACACATATGGCTATATACAAATTGGAAATACTCTTTAAGTCAGCAATTCTGAAGGGGGCCGACCCAAACAATTCAGTGGCTGGAGGCAGCTGACTCAAAGCCCACTCTGTTTGTTTATCGGTGACATGAACCTTAGCTATCAGCAAGGACTCTCTGTAGCAAGGCCTAAAATTAATGGAATGGAGTGTGAAGTGTGCCACAACTGAATGCATCCAGTGTGCTTCCTGCCCGAGCTAGTGATGACTCTGAATAGGTTAATGGTTGCCAGTGGGACTGGGAGAAGGAAGGGCGGGGTGAAGGTGAAGAGAGGCATCACAGAGGCTGGAAATTAAGTGCAAAACATGTTTCCACAATTTGTGCTACAAACGGTTAGTAGGATCTCACCTCCCTTCTACGCATCCCACCTCCATAAGGACTAAAAGAATGTTCCACCTCATGGGCAGTGATTATGTCTCACAGTGCGACTGACCTCCTAGTTACAGCGGTATCAGATGAGTGTCCCCTACATCTAAACATTGCTGCTACCCATCTGCCTCAGCCACCATAGCCCCCAATTGCACCACCCCCACTCAACCACAGCTCAACCCTGCACTTTCATCTTCCTAAAACTCCCTCTTCTGCATTGACCCCCACACACAATGAAAACACGCACCTGAGCCCAGCCCAGCATTGGACTGAAAGGGCTTCAAATCTCACTCACTCCACCCCCACACAACCCCGTCGTGTGTGTCAGCCCGGGTTGAGACGGCTTTCCGGGCACACACACAGCCTCACCCGAGTACTTCACAAATCTTTAAAAGACCATTTACTTGCTAACAAGGCTTTGTTTTTCTGTCACCCCTTCTTAGAGCCCCTACAACTCCACTGTTGGCTATCACAGGAAGAATTAGCCCCACAACCCGAAATTGATAATAGCCCCCCCCCCCCGAAATGTGTCTCTCTCTAGTTGCGCCTCTGCCTGAGCCTATAAGGGATTCTCTCATCTGCATGGACCCTGCCGCCATGTTAATGAGCTTATACCATTCCAGAAATTAGCAGATCCCTGCGCACTCCATTTGACAAGAACGAGATAGCCGCCACTCCCGCAATAGGAAATACAATGGAAGCAGTGGTCGAAGTGGGGGGGGGGGGGGCGGGGGGGGGGCAGGGAGGGGAACTGTGGGCAGAGAATCAAAGGGCGGGAGTAACACTTAGATTGGTTTAGTGGGCGCAGTCAGAGGTGTGGCAGAAAGAGCAAAATATCCCAATGTTTAGTATTTGTTTCCCATTTCACTCACCGGTTGCAGCTTATTATGTTATTTAATTTAACCAATAGATACACATGTTTATTTAAGGTTTAATATGAGTAATTGACATTAAAATACACTCACAAAGTGGGATGTTGATGTTTCCAATCAAAGAATGTCCCAAATATCCTTAAAAATGGAATTACAAGCCATTTCTCTCCCAGCCATGGAGTTTTTGTCATCAGCACTTCTCCTCCCTTTTTCCACAAGATCAGTTCAAACATGAATGGCAAAATATCCAAGTTTGCAAATGTTTTCTACATAATTATGGCTCTGCCATATTTACCAAATAATTCATAATCTGTTGCATAATCTGACGATTGAACTAATAAATGGTTTATAGCTCAAATGGATCAAAGGTTACTAAAACAATGTGACTTATGCTGCTGTGAAGTGGAGGCCCTTTTGCAAAGGTTGACTGGTCACCTTTCTCGCTGCTGCAGTTGTATGTTCCACTGGTACTAATAAGGAAAAAAAATTGCAGAGACTGTTGGCATTTGTAAAAATGTCAAAATAACAAAGTATCAGAAAATGTACAGCACCACTAATACCAATGTAGGGTGTCAGAGCATGTTCATCATACATTTTACACAGAGACAATCATTCATACGTGTGTAAATCACTGTATAGGAAATGTTATAAAAGACAAAGGACTACAAGGTGTAGGAGTCACATGACAACCATACTAGTAAGCTGTATAGTTTAATAGTGATTGGTCTGGAGAAACACAAACTCAGAATTCAAAACGTAATACCATGGTTGGGCGTTCTCCTTAATAATCAGAATTGATTTATACCCAAATTAACTCTTTTTTGCAACATTAGGATAATCAACGACTGGGGAAAAAACCATAACACTCTAATTTATACCTTGTTGTTTGCATGCAGCTCTTACACGTCAGTTACTAGCTCACGGTTCAATGTTAGGATTTTAACTTATTAACTGCAAGTAACAATAGGGTCTCTCTGACAAAGCAGGAACCCACTGACTAATTTACATTATGTACACTTTGTGATCTGCATGGTACATGTTCTTAGCAGCAGCCAATTAACCCTCTTTGCTTCCTTTTTATGAGTCAAAACTTCCACTAGACAAAACACCATATCTCTCTACTAAGTACATTAATCACTGGAGTTATCATGGCATTTTTATTGGTGCCGAAAATTGTTGGAGGCCAGGAAGGAAGCAGCAAGTGCTTTAAAAACCAGATTATACTTATAAACACGACACCCCCACCCGAAGTCCGTGCCCGATGCATTCGCACTGCCCCAGAGCCACCCTGCTCCAGGGTCCTGTGACCCCAATCACAGAGTCACTGTCACTCTAGGGTGTGCTGCTTCATAGGCCTGCCCCCAAGACTGGAGGTGAACTTCTTGGATCATGGTGGACAGGCCTAGAAGGTTAACCCGCACTTGCCACCGCTTGGGTTCACCTGCTGGTGCTAAGACACCAGGGCTTCTTAGGTCTTGCGGGCCTTTTAAGGTCTAGCATGCGGAAGTGTTCCCTCAGGAGAGCGGTCGTTGACCCGCTATAAACACCTGCATGTGACTCAATTAAAATTATGCAATAGACAAGAGCATTATGCTGCCTAAAAAATATAACAACGTCCTAGAAAAAGCAAACACTCATAGGGAATGCAAGATTAAGTCAAGCATGTGAAATGTAAGCATGAACAACATGGTTACCTTTTTCCTTTTACACTCATTATTCAGAAATTAGGGAGTGCTTTTGCCAAAAAGTTAGGCAATGACTATAGGGCCCTGAAGGGAACCGTTTCAGTGCCCATTGCTTATATCCTTACAAAACATAGGCAGTGTGGTTTAAAAAGACCACATTTGTGAACACACAGCCTCTGTACACATGTATTTACAATTCACATCAAGCAGGTATTTCAGTACCTCCCGGAAAGGTGCACTTTCCCACCCAGGGAAAACAATGTTGTTTAAAGAGAGGAAAAAACAAAAGTAGCGCTTCTCTGGCAAATACTGTAAAGTGGCTCTAATGTGTTTAAGTGTGAAAAACTCAATGTGGCCACCTTGCAACCACTCTGTCTTGCTTTCGTTAGTTAGTTGCTTATTTTTCATATTCGGAATGTTTTGTTTCTCTTCACCCCGAGGCTGCACGTAGAAATTGAAAAATGTCAGTAAAAGACACCATCTCCAGCAAAACTGTTAGATCCATTTCACAGGGGAGCAAATAAACGAAAGGAGGAAAGAGTAGGTAATACCTGTTTCGTGAAGTCTCGGTTTTCACTAAATGAGGAGGAGCAAGAAGAAAGAGAGGGAAGAGGAGGAACAAACAGAGAGGCGGCAGCTGCCAGAGGCAGGAGAACTGGACACTGTTCCCGTCTTGAACTCAAAGGAAAAGACAGAGTGCAAAGTGGTTGCTGGCTACTGGGGAGGGCCCCTTGGAGCACAGGGGCCCTCCCGCACCGCGGGGTCTGCGGGGCCTTTGTTAACCCCTGAGGATTCTGATTAAACCTCATTCCGTGTATGTTGGGTTTTCCTATGGGAACTTTTCCGCCAAACGCATCGCAGGCTTGCCCATGTGATGGTGGATTATCTCCATAAACTAATCTGCACTTTATCTTTTCCTGCAAATTGTATACATGGCACCGCAAAGGAATTATCCTCCCTCTAATACGGAAATATAATTGTACGCAATGTCGGCCAGCGCTTTTTTCCTACAAATGTTTTCAGATAATTTTGTGTGTTAAAGTGTTGCGTCATACTTATGCCTGTCAATAATAAAAAGTAGATCTATTGGGTAGCATTTCTTAATCGATTTCCGTACCCATTTATCTAGATAGTTATTTTTAGACTCTCATTTTATCTTTATTAATTATGGCTTAATGTTCGTCTCATCCCTTTTAATAGATCACATTTTTAACCTTTTTATGACCACTTTATTGAAATTCTGTATATAATGAACTAACATGATTTCAATTATTATAGAATGACTGCAACAAGCGGTTTTAATTTTGATACCTTGGAGTGCTTGGCAGGCCCGAGTGTGAGGTTTTAGCTCCCATATTAATAGCTGTGCTTCTTTTTACTCTTTTATTTAATAATTGTGTGCACGTCCTATTGATGTTTCTTTTTCCTGTAATTCCTGCCACTGATGCAATATGCACTTTTCCAGTGAATGTACTGACACTTTTTGGAATGGTAGTTCATGTTGTAATGTCATTGCTGTAATTGTTAGAGATTATATGGCATCTAGCATCCAGTCATCCCTCCTCCCTTTTGGGGAACTAATCTCATTTGTTATAGAAATTAGTAAACAACAAACATTTAAGGGCATGGTCTTATATAGACCACCTAACTCCCCAAAAAATTTCACTCAGGAAATACCTGGGCTTCTGGAGCATTTTATATCAGATTCTAACTATACAATGCTGGGCGATTTTAACTATCACCTAGAGGAGATTCAGAACCCTGAGACTGCAGTATTACTGCAACCTTTTTCAGCACTAGGATTAGGACAAATAGTTCGAGAACCAACACACCAGGCGGGTCATACCCTGGACGGGATATTTTCCAACAACCCAGACATAGTTAAAGACATCTCAAATTGGATAGTCTGACCATAGACAGTTTTCTTCGAGGTATCCCTATCACAAATCGGCTCTAATGCTCTAATGTAAATAAAATACCATCCACCTTTCCATCAAGAGTTTGGCGAAATGTGCAGCCTGAATATCTAAATGAAGTATTGGAAAATACATTGCCAGCCCTTGCAAAAGAAGCGGAGATAGCCGCTACACAGTATAATAAATGGCTGGAGAGTGCATCAAAACAAGTAGCCCCTGTCAAAACAGTTAAAATAAAGGGACAAAGTCCCTTAGTGCCTTGATTCTCAATGGAACTTAGGAAATACAAACAAGAATGTAGAAAACAAGAAAGGAAATGGAGAACGGCTTATAAAGAGGAAGACAAGACAAAATATATACAAACAATAGCTGCCTACAAGGACCTTATTTTGAAAACGAAGGCATTATATTTTACCAAGAGGATTGAGGAAGCTAAAGACTCCACTAAGGAGCTCTTAAGGACAAGCACAGAATTGACTAGTTATGGGAACACATTTTTTAAAAGGCCAATCAGATTGGTTAGCCTTCAAAAAAATATTGTTCCCATAACTAGTTAATTCCGTGATTGTCCAGATTTTCTGTGATGAGTTTGCAAAGCACTTTTCTGAAAAAGTAGAAACATTCTAAATCTAAACAGATTCCCATTATATCATCTGGCAATATGAGCAATCAGCTATTATAGGGAACAAAAATCCTCACAAACTTTATTGACCCATCAAATGAGAATACGATAAGACTACTGAAAAATGCTACCTCAGGTTCCCCATATGACCCCTGTCCAACTAACATACTTAAACTGTTAGCAGACGTCTATGCCCCCAAAATAACACTTATTTTCCAAGCCATGTGCGAAACAGGCACCTCCCCAAATATTTGAAAGAAAGCAGTATTGATTCCCTTACTAAAAAAAGCCTCCTTGGACCAAAAGGATCCAACAAACTATTGTCTAATCTCCCGTGTTCCATTGTCAGACAAAATAGCTGAAACATTTCTAAATGATCAGCTGGTGACTTTCATTGAATCTAACAAATTGCTGGATACAACCCAATTCGGCTTTCGGAAAAGGCATAGCACTGAGACAGTGCTGATCAAGGCAACCAAAGAGATCTGGCAGGCTCTAATCAAGGAAAGGTGCGGCCCTCGTTCTGCTTGATCTCTTGGCTGCGTTTGATACAGTCAGCCATAAATTACTGTTAGCATAGCTAGCAACATGCAGGGTTCCTGACTTAGCATGGGACTTGCTAAAATTCTATTTAACGGATTGGGGGCAAATACTAAACAGGACTATTTTGTCTCTCAATCTGTTTTCCTTCTAAATGGACTACCCTTTTTAATATCTATGTTGCTCCATTAGTGAATTTGATAAGAAGCTTTGGGTTCTCTCAGACATCCTATGCTGACGATACTCACATTGTCGTCTCTATTGGAAAGAACGATAAATGGCATAGAGTATAGATTTCATGATTGTATTCTGGCTATCCATAACTGGTTGGACAGTAATTGACTTAAATTAAATGAATGAAAAACAGAAATCCTACTTTTTGGACCAAAGTCATCTTTCTGGGGTCCAACAGTCTGGCCAGCTATCATAGCCCCTATTCCCCCCTGTGGAAAAGGCTCGAAATCTGGGGGTGATTATCAATAATAGACTCAACTTTACTGATCAGGTAAATAAACGTACTTTTTCTGCTTTTTACACTCTCAGAATAATGAGAGAAATGTTGCCCTTTATACCACTTAAACTACAAAATACATTACTCACCTTGCCAATTCTGTCCAAGATTGATTACTGCAACAGCCTGCTTCTGACTACTCACAAGTATAACATCAATAAACTTCAGGTTTTACAAAATACGCCAGCTAGAATTCCGTTAAAAATCCCCCAAAACTGCTCAGTGTCTCAAGAATGAAAAAGTTTGCCCTGGCTTCCTGTTAAACAGAGAATAACGTTTAAGGCGTTGTGTCTAGTCTATAAAGAGTTCCATAATCTTGGCCCGAATCCCTGGATCAGAGTTTTAAACTATATCGCCCTCTCAGAAATCTTCGATCAGGTTCTGCTAATTTATTAATACTAACTATGTACAAACAAGTACGATGTGGGGAAAAGAGCATAGTAGTGGAAGCATCTAAAGCATGGAACACACTGACGCTCACCATAAAAACAGCATCCAGTCTTCTAGCTTAGAGGAAATCGGTAAAGACCTGGCTGTTCAGATCCTGATAACCCTCGCGGACCTGTAAGCGCCTAGTCTGAACTGAATAGCGCTTAGATGCCTCCGGGCAGTAATGCACTAGAATATTATTGAACTTAACATCACAACATAACATGTACTTTTAAGAGCTATATTTTAAATACATCGAATAATGTGATTTGATTAACCCTCAAGGGGAAAAATGCAACCTATATGGGTATTTATGGAGCACCATATAGTTAGTGCTATTCTATGCTTTATGTTTACTACTTACCCTTTTAATGTTGATTTTCATTTAAAGGTGCAACTGAATTCTTGTCCATGCCTTGTTGGAATAAAAGGACACACATATTGAATCAGATTGCATAGTTCCACCTGTGTGATGAATTGTGCGTTTGACTTATGAATTTATTTCCCACGTGATATATTTTGTCATTGATTGTTTTCTAGTCAGCTTCGTTAGCCAGGTAAATTACTATAATGTGATGTAGAGTTAATGTTGTGGCAAATGTTTACACAGCAAAGCAATCCTAAATTGTAGTTCGCAACAATTCAGGCAGATGGTCTCTCGGGGAATGGACCACACCTTTCAACCCTAAATTTTTGAATATGATTCATGTTGAGCCCTTCCAGCAGTTTTTATTTTTTAAAGCATTGATGATTTCTCGCCAAGAATGGATTGAATGCGTTAATTCACATTCAATTCAACTTTGTTTTATCCGTACCGCGGACAATGAATTGGCTATTTACTCTGCAAAGCCTAGAGCCATTTGAACATCCCTATCATTTTTTTTGTCAAAGTTATTACAATAGATGCAAAGTCTCTTTTAAGTGTCAGAAGTCGCACACTTTGTAGTCCGGGTACAATGGGGGCGATGAACTGGGGAACGAGTTATGGGATAAGTCAGAAAACAGAGAAACTGGACATTGCCACTCTGACTTGTCTCTCTGCTGGTACTTAGTGTCTATGAGTCATAGTGGTTACCTAAAGACATGTAAAATATCTTTAATACTTTATTGTGATGCTGAATCATATATATATTTGCTTATAGAAATGATATACCTCCATGTCATATCTATATATCTCTATGTCTCTGACTCTCTGCTTTTAAATTGAAAGTTGACATTCCTGTAATCAATGTTATTCAAATATTTTGGGTAAATCTAACAAACATTAATCAGAATGGTATAGCTGGAACTAATATAAAGCAATCAGTTTCATTAGGGCCCATCACTCCCTTAAAAACAAAAGAAATACAATGTGAAAAATAACTTAAAATACACTGGATTCTACTGCTTCCTTTACATTAGTGGGATCCAAATAAGTGAAGCAAATTTAGTCCTACAATCCTCCAGGGTAATTTAGACTCAGTATTTCCTACCCAGTTGGCATGATGGGGTCTGGAGTACTGCCCTGTCATAGGCCCTAGAAGTGGTGGAAGGTTACGCAGGGATCACGACATTACCGGGCCTTGGGTGAAGATAGTAACTGATTTAGCTCAGTCTTGGAATATGATGACGGTAGCGTCAATCTATTTCCTACCGCCCTCTTCACAGACTCCCTATTATAACAGCCATGAGGGAGTGGCCATGAAAGGAAGGTATTCATCATTTGAAAGTTAAACTCAACTTTTACTTATTGAATATGAATGGTTTGAAATTTCCAACATCCTGCATATAATATATGAAAGATGTGGTTAGGTGTGTTTACTTAATGTTTTGTTTGAATCATTTGCCGCTAATGGATTTAGCAGGTGCGGTGTACAATGTCGAACCTGATAATAGATATCGTAGACTTGTTGGTACACCACAGGAAGCTGTTAAATATATAATAGTGTTTTTTATTGTGCTAACAGATGGTGTCAAACTATCACTGGTTGGCTTGGATTAACTACTGTTGAGGATTTTTTTGCGTTTTGCCAATAAATTGAAGATCAATGAATCCAGGAATCAATCAGGGAATTATAGAGTGCACTCATCACCCGTGAGGGTCTCAAACAGCTGGGGTGGGGGATTTCGGGCAGCTCCGGTCATTCGAAAAGCCATGTCTTGAGGCTCTTCCTGAATGCTTGCAGTGTGGGGCTTCGTCTTATGCTGAGGGGGAGTTTGTTCCAGGTCTTGGCCGTGATGTAGGAGAAGGATCTGCCTCCCACTCTGGCTCTGCGGATGTCTGGGAGTGGAGGTTTCTCTTGGGGATGTAGAAGGAGATCCTTTCGTTGAGGTATTTGGGTCTGGTGTTGTGGAGTGCTTTGTAGATAGATAGGATTGCCCTTTTAAAAGTAGCAGGATTTTTTTTTTTTTAAAACCTTTATTATATCGTTCAACAAAGATTACAGAAGTAGGCCTACAACCACGGGGGCCGGTCACCACATGTAGGCGATATGTATCAGGAGTTTCAATAACCCAGCTCTTCAGCCGACAACCTTGAGGTCCGGCAGCGGTAAAGGATACACGGTGCATTGAAAATAGTACAGATCCAAGAATATGCATGAGGTTTCATTTTACATTTAACCCCCCCCTCCCCTCCCCCAGAGATAAGATAAAGAAGAAGATACAGGATATCTGGAGCCACACATTCGAAGGTATAATAAATGCGGGTAGGTGTAAGAAGGTAGTCGCGGACCAAGTTAAAGAAATAGTAAAGACGCAAGTGCTAGTAAGCTCAATGAGGGTGAGGAACAAAACTACCGATTTCTCTTCGTAGCCGCCCACCCCAGACCCCGCCCACTCGTATACTTCAGGATGAAACCGAAAGCACTACTACCGGACACTGCAAGAAGAAAGAAAAAAAGGGGCCATAGAACAAAACAAAGGCAAAATAACAAACCCCCCACTCACCCCCCACCCTGCAACCCAGCAATGGCTACGGCCTACCCCACTAGCAGCGTGCCTGTCGCCCAGAAGAATACCCTAAAAAGAGAGATAAAGAAAGAAAAAGGGCCATAGAACAAAACAAAGGCAAAATAACAACCCCCCCACCCTGCACCCCTGCAATAGCTACGGCCTACCCCATTTACAGCGTGCCTGTCGCCCAGAAACTTACCCTAAAAGAAGGAAAGAAAGTGAGTGGAGGAGGAGAATAAAAACACACTCCCGGTCTCCCTTACCCCCCGTCATAAGCGACCTCCCCAAAATATATCCAATACAGTATGAGGCAAAGTACTGAATCCAACCAGGGGAGGACATTAAAACCACCCGACTCCCGTTACGTTATAGGACACAATCCCGGAATCAGGTCAAGATATTCTATCAAGCCGTAACAATCAGATTCAACCCTGGCCAGTACGATTCTTTATGAGAGCCCTTATAATCCAGACCACAATCACAATGGGGGAATCGAAGCGTTCATAGAGGTTCAAGTCAGAGAAATCGGATCGAATAATAGGATAAAAGTTCACGATATCCACAAGGTAGGCAAGGAAAGGTGAAAAAGGATGGCGAATCTCTCCGATAGTCACTGAGGAACTTGTTGTGGCACTTGAGGCTGTCCATGGTGATATTCGGCAGGATAGGGTTCGAGCAGGGAAAGCTGACGATGATCACAGGCGTGCTGTCTGTTACATGAGAGTCAACAAAGCATATGAAAGCAGGCTTCCGCACGGGGACCTCAAATTCAGGCATACAATACTCCACGGGTACCACCGTTTGCTGTAAACATGTCGAGGTGTCGTCATCTGGTCTCAGATAGATATTGTCCACTGTTACAGACAGTTTCTGGTACATGACGGTGATCTGCGAATGGAGCGCCCCAATGGCGGCCATTACGGTCGGCAGCGATGGTGTGCCATCCGTCCCCTCCATTCCCTCTCACGAAGTAGGACCCGGATCCCGGAGGTCGACTACTCCGGGGTACCAGGCACACACGGAGCCGATGACAACAGCGGGCGCTCTCCACCTTGCAATATCAACACCGTCATCGCTAGCGGGGGCGAAGCCCGTCCACCCCGGGAGGGTAACGGAGTCTCCGGGCGTCGTACCCCCGACCACAGCAACCGGTGCGTCACTCTGTTGCGTCCTTGATGTAAACAGTTCACAGAGTAGCCAATCGGAGAAAGAATTGTATCCCAGTCCGGGAGACCGGACGCAGCTCAGGTCCCGCGGCCGATGTTGATCAACTCTAACCCGGATGGGCTAGAAATCGAGGCCCCGGCTTCCACACTGAGTTAGGCCGAGAATGGAGCACGGCATATCTTCATCACCCGAGAAGCTTGAGATTTCGGGATTGCACCTTTAGAAACAGGAACACCTCATGTGCACGGGAGTCCGGTGCGAGGTCAGGATAGATTGCAGGATATACGAGCTGATGGCGGAGGTCGGCGGAGCCGGGAGCTTATGCGGCCATCTTGCTTGCTAGCGTAGCTCCTCCAGTAGCAGGATTTTTAAACAACATCCTATCTAAACTGTACTCAAGTCAATTACGTCTACGGATTTTCTGACTTGATTCGATAAGTTACAGCAAGATGCTTTATGGTTGGTATTTAAACAGAATAAATACTTATTATTCATAAATTGTTATGTGTAAGCTAACTTTATCTAAATGGTTCTAAGATAGACATTGCTTTGATGTTGAACCTACTCAAGGTGGAATCTCTGATATGCTCTTTGGACATTTGCGTACTCTTTGACGTATCCATTACTAGTGGAAGGCCTTGGTGACTCTTGGTGCTTGTAGCCAGAGGGGCATTGGGGGCTATGCATATTTTCAAGGCCACCAGTGACGCAATGTTAATTACTACTTTGTGGCAGGCATGTGAGATTTGTGTGTGCTTGTAGGCTTCCGTGTGGCAACACCTCAGCATAAGGGTCTTCGCAGTGTTGTGTGTGTTTAGTAATGTGGATGGTGCTTAACCTTTTCCAAGTAGGGGTAGTGTCAAGTCAGTGAAATTACACAGTGAGTAAAATACCAGCTGGAGCAGCAGTCCAGCTCGGCGACATGAGCAAGAGCTACTTAACTACTTTAAAGGCACAGATGCTGCCCACCACCATGCATTTCCTCCAAATGAACTGCATATCACTCGGCAGAGCAGTTCTGGTTGGCAACATGAACAGAACCTAAAACACATAAAATGTGCCAGTGCCTCAGCAGCTGTTCACCTATGCCAGATGTATGACAGCGATGAACAAAAAGCAATAAATACAGACCCAATTAGTGCTGTATTAGTTAAATCTGTCCAGCCGGACAGAGGTTCAATATTTAATTTGGCAAAATTTAGTAAGGATTCAGCACATAAGGATACTGAAAGTGGTACACATGCCTGTGTCCTACTACAAAGACATTAACCACTTGGATGCTAAGGTGCTTCTGGTGCCACAATGTAATTTCCATTGAAATCAATGGAAACTCCATGACGAGTTACCCTTGTCATTAGCGGCGAAGAGGTTAAGACATACAGTTGGGGAGGCTCAGGCAATGCTCACTGTTTGTTTTCAAGATAAATCATCAGTTAAACAAACAAATCGCAAGGAGCGACTCTGCATAAAAAAATAGTGACATCAAAGTGTATGTATGAGAAGTTTTGGGTGTCGACGGCCTTTCAATCCGAGAGAACAATGCAAAGATCATCTTCAGGACATTAGATAAGCATGCCTGTTGATACGTGCTCGGATATAAGGGTCCTAGCTGGTTCGATGGTGGAAAGCAAGAATGCGAGTAATACCACTGCGAGGGGAGTAAGGAAAATCCGTCCGGCAGTGTGGTTACAATGGGATGATCCTTGCACCACTTGTATGTAGGTGTGCAATAGCAGCAGTACTGACTGCACCACTTGCATTGAATCATGCAGCAGCAGCAGCACTTCCTGCACCACTTGTATGGAGGTGTGTGATAGCAGCAGTACTTCCTGCACCACTTGTATGGAGGTGTGTGATAGTAACAGTACTATATGCACCACTTGTATGGAGGTGTGTGATAGCAACAGTACTATACGCACCACTTGTATGGAGGTGTGCGATAGCAACAGTACTATACACACCACTTGTATGGAGGTGTGCAATAGCAACAGTACTGCCTGCACCACTTGTATGGAGGTGTGTGATAGCAACAGTACTATATGCACCACTTGTATGGAGGTGTGTGATAGCAACAGTACTATACGCACCACTTGTATGGAGGTGTGTGATAGCAACAGTACTATACGCACCACTTGTATGGAGGTGTGCGATAGCAACAGTACTATACGCACCACTTGTATGGAGGTGTGCAATAGCAACAGTACTGCCTGCACCACTTGCATGGAATCATGCAGTAGCAGCAGTACTACCTGCACCACTTGTATGGAGGTGTGTGATAGCAACAGTACTATATGCACCACTTGTATGGAGGTGTGGGATAGCAACAGTACTATACGCACCACTTGTATGGAGGCGTGCAATAGCAGCATAACTGCCTGCACCACTTGTATGTAGGTGTGTGATAGCAGCAGTACTACCAGCTCCACTTATATGGAGGCATGCAATAGCAGCAGTACTACCTGTACCACTTGTATGGAGGCGTGCGATAGTAGCAGTGCTACCATCACCACTTGTATGGAGGCGTGCAATAGCAACAGTAATAACTTCACCACTTATATGGATGCATGCAATAGCAGCAGTACTACCTTCACCACTTGTATGGAAGCGTGCGATAGCAGCAGTACTATCAGCACCACTTGCTTGGAGGTGTGCAATAGCAGCAATACTGCCTGCATCACTTGTATGGAGGTGTGCGATAGCAACAGTACTGTCTGCACCACTTTCATGGAGGCGAGAAATTGCAGTAGTACTACCGGCACAACTTATATGGAGGTGTGTGATAGCAACAGTACTATATGCACAACTTGTATGGAGGTGTGTGATAGCAAAATTACTATACGCACCACTTGTATGGAGGTGTGTGATAGCAACAGTACTATCAGCACCACTTGCTTGGAGGTGTGCAATAGCAGCAATACTGCCTGCATCACTTGTATGGAGGTGTGCGATAGCAACAGTACTGTCTGCACCACTTTCATGTAGGCGAGAAATTGCAGTAGTACTACCGGCACAACTTATATGGAGGTGTGTGATAGCAACAGTACTATATGCACAACTTGTATGGAGGTGTGCAATAGCAGCAGAACTGCCTGCACCACTTGTATGGAGGTGTGTGATAGCAGCAGTACTACCAGCACCACTTGTATGTAGGTGTGTGATAGCAGCAGTACTACCTGCACCACTTGTATGGAGGTGTGTGATAGCAGCAGTACTATATGCACCACTTGTATGGAGGTGTGCAATAGCAGCATAACTGCCTGCACTACTTCTATGGAGGCATGCAATAGCAGCAGTACTACCTGCACCACTTGTATGGAGGTGTGCAATAGCAACAGTACTGCCTGCACCACTTGCATGGAATCATACAGTAGCAGCAGTACTACCTGCACCACTTGTATGGAGGTGTGTGATAGCAACAGTACTATATGCACCACTTGTATGGAGGTGTGTGATAGCAACAGTACTATACGCACCACTTGTATGGAGGCGTGTAATAGCAGCATAACTGCCTGCACCACTTGTATGTAGGTGTGTGATAGCAACAGAACTACCGGCTCCACTTATATGGAGGCGTGCGATAGCAGCAGTACTACCTGCACCACACGTATGGAGGCGTGCAATAGCAGCAGTACTACCTGCAGCACTTGTATGGAGGCATGGAATAGCAGCAGTACTACCTGCACCACTTGTATGGAGGCATGCAATAGCAGTAGTACTACAGGCACCACTTGTATGGAGGCATGCAATAGCAGTAGTACTACAGGCACCACTTGTATGGATGCATGCAATAGCAGCAGTACTGCCTGCAGCACTTGTATGGAGGCATGCAATAGCAGCAGTACTACAGGCACCACTTGTATGGAGGCATGCAATAGCAGTAGTACTACAGGCACCACTTGTATGGATGCATGCAATAGCAGCAGTACTACCTGCAGCACTTTTATGGAGGTGTGTGATAGCAGCGGTACTACCTGCACCACTTATTTGCAGGACTGCCTTCAAAAGGTGACCAAAAACTGTGTGACAGCAGCAGTCCTGCCTTCAAAAGCTGACCACAGTGTGACAAAAGCAGTACTGTCTTCAAAAGGTGACCACAAACCGTGTGACAACAGCAGTAGTAATCTCTTCAAAAGGTAACCACAGTGTGATAGCAGCAGTACTGCATTCAAGAGGTGACCACAGTGTGACCGCAGCAGTACTACCTTCAAAAGGTGACCTCAACCTGTGTGATAACAGCAGTACTGTCTTCAAAACTGACCACAAACATCCTTAGTACTAACTGAACACGCTGTGACAGAGACCAGTTTAGAAGGCAGTTGCCAGAAATCTGACCAAAAAAATCAGCAGGTGACTTGTGAGGAAAGAGTTAACCTCCTACTTGGAGCTGTGCCAACCAACCTGCTTTTCAGCATGCTGGCTCCACTGGGTCAGACTATTTCTGGTGAAATCTCAGAAACATGTGGTGGTGAAGAGAAACTTTTTAAAGCGGGAAACGCCCACAAGACGTCCATAAATTTAGAGATGGATTTACTGACACAGAGGTGAATATGTAAATGCTGCAGATTTTCTTTCACGTAAGATCTGGCTATCACAGAATTGAGGTTTCTGCTCTGTTAACACTAATTTATGTCCAGTGTGCTGTGGTTTTAGAATATCAGCCGACAAAAATACTCGGTCCGTATTATTGTTTACAAAAATATCACCCAATTAGAATAAAAAATGTTCAAATCGACAACTAACGGGGCCATGTTTTGCGAAGGACATTTCAGCCACAATATTGTTGTCAGAAGATCTTTCCGACTACGATATTATGAAAGATACCCCAAGGTGTAACTGCATTATAACTGTATTCATCCGGATACACAGGGCACCCTCTCACATTAGTACGGGGCCATGGTGTTTAAAAAGGACTTTCAAAGATCCTGTTTTTGCCCGGGTTTGTTCTTCTTGCACATCTTTCAGCTCTCGGTGTCCTGGGTGCAACAAAAGATGCCTCTTTTATTTGCTGCGGTCCAACATCAGCGCTCTACCGACCCATCTCATCGCCCGCCTCGCAAGGACAGCTTTTCCAGTGATGCTTCCAATCTGCATGTGCGGGAGGGCTTCCCTTTCTGAATTGAAATTCTGCCCACAGTTTAACACGTCTTTTTCTTTCTCCTCGTGAAGTCCAAAGCAAATGTTCAGGTTGTGGCAATTCGGTTTCAGCAAATCTCATTGAGAAATATTTCAAACTGCATTTCCTATCCGTTGGATTAAGAAATACATTGAAATCTTCAACCTGGTTACAAATCCGTCTTTACTGGTCTCTTTTCTGCCGCTCCTGAAACCACAAAGATCGCGAGCTTCGCCAAACGGACGTATGATGAACATGACAGGCTTGTAGATGAATGTGAGGCTTGTGTATGAGGCTTGTACATGAATGTGAGGCTTGTGTATGAGGCTTGTAGATGAATGTGAGGCTTGTAGATGAATATGAGGCTTGTATATGAGGCTTGTAGATGAATGTGAGGCTTGTAGATGAATGTGAGGCTTGTGTATGAGGCTTGTAGATGAATGTGAGGCTTGTAGAAGAATGTGAGGCTTGTAGATGAATATGAGGCTTGTATATGAGGCTTGTAGATGAATGTGAGGCATGTAGATGAATGTGAGGCTTGTATATGAGGCTTGTAGATGAATATGAGGCTTGTAGATGAATATGAGGCTTGTATATGAGGCTTGTAGATGAATGTGAGGCTTGTAGATGAATATGAGGCTTGTATATGAGGCTTGTAGATGAATGTGAGGCATGTAGATGAATGTGAGGCTTGTAGATGAATGTGAGGCTTGTAGATGAATATGAGGCTTGTATATGAGGCTTGTAGATGAATGTGAGGCTTGTAGATGAATATGAGGCTTGTATATGAGGCTTGTAGATGAATGTGAGGCTTGTAGATGAATGTGAGGCTTGTATATGAGGCTTGTAGATGAATGTGAGGCATGTAGATGAATGTGAGGCTTGTATATGAGGCTTGTAGATGAATATGAGGCTTGTATATGAGGCTTGTAGATGAATGTGAGGCTTGTAGATGAATATGAGGCTTGTATATGAGGCTTGTAGATGAATGTGAGGCATGTAGATGAATGTGAGGCTTGTAGATGAATGTGAGGCATGTAGATGAATATGAGGCTTGTATATGAGGCTTGTAGATGAATGTGAGGCATGTAGATGAATGTGAGGCTTGTATATGAGGCATATAGATGAATGTGAGGCTTGTATATGAGGCTTGTAGATGAATATGAGGCTTGTATATGAGGCTTGTAGATGAATGTGAGGCTTGTAGATGAATATGAGGCTTGTATATGAGGCTTGTAGATGAATATGAGGCTTGTAGATGAATGTGATGCTTGTAGATGAATATGAGGCTTGTAGATGAATGTGAGGCTTGTAGATGAATGTGAGGCTTGTAGACGAATGTGAGGCTTGTAGATGAATGTGAGGCTTGTAGATGAATGAGGCTTGTAGATGAATATGAGGCTTGTAGATGAATGTGAGGCTTGTAGATGAATATGAGGCTTGTATATGAGGCTTGTAGATGAATGTGAGGCATGTAGATGAATGTGAGGCTTGTATATGAGGCATGTAGATGAATGTGAGGCTTGTATATGAGGCTTGTAGATGAATGTGAGGCTTGTAGATGAATATGAGGCTTGTATATGAGGCTTGTAGATGAATGTGAGGCTTGTAGATGAATATGAGGCTTGTATATGAGGCTTGTAGATGAATATGAGGCTTGTAGATGAATGTGAGGCTTGTAGATGAATATGAGGCTTGTAAATGAATGTGAGGCTTGTAGATGAATGTGAGGCTTGTAGACGAATGTGAGGCTTGAAGATGAATGTGAGGCTTGTAGAGGAATGTGAGGCTTGTAGATGAATGTGAGGCTTGTAGATGAATGTGAGGCTTGTAGATGAATATGAGGCTTGTAGATAAATGTGAGGCTTGTAGATGAATATGAGGCTTGTATATGAGGATTGTAGATGAATATGAGGCTTGTAGACGAATGTGAGGCTTGAAGATGAATGTGAGGCTTGTAGATGAATGTGAGGCTTGTAGATGAATGTGAGGCTTGAAGATGAATGTGAGGCTTGTAGATGAATGTGAGGCTTGTAGATGAATATGAGGCTTGTAGATGAATATGAGGCTTGTAGATGAATATGACAGGCTTGTAGATGAATGTGAGGCTTGTAGATGAATGTGAGGCTTGTAGATGAATGTGAGGATTGTAGATGAATGTGCTTGTAGATGAATGTGAGGCTTGTAGATGAATGTGAGGATTGTAGATGAATGTGAGGGTTGTAGATGAATGTGAGGCTTGTAGATGAATGTGAGGCTTGTAGATGAATGTGAGGCTTGTAGATGAATGTGAGGCTTGTATATGAGGCTTGTAGATGAATGTGAGGCATGTAGATGAATGTGAGGCTTGTATATGAGGCTTGTAGATGAATGGGGGGCTTGTCAATGAGGCTTGTAGATGAATGGGGGCTTGTAGATGAATATGAGGCTTGTATATGAGGCTTGTATATGAGGCTTGTAGATGAATGTGAGGCTTGTAGATGAATGTGAGGCTTGTAGATGAATGTGAGGCTTGTAGATGAATGTGAGGCTTGTAGAGGACTGTGAGGCTTGTAGAGGAATGTGAGGCTTGTAGATGACTGTGAGGCTTGTAGATGAATGTGAGGCTTGTAGATGAATGTGAGGCTTGTAGATGAATATGAGGCTTGTAGATGAATGTGAGGCTTGTAGATGAATGTGAGACTTGTAGATAAATATGAGGCTTGTAGATGAATGTGAGGCTTGTAGATAAATGTGAGGCTTGTAGATGAATGTGAGGCTTGTAGATGAATGTGTGGCTTGTAGATGAATGTGAGGCTTGAAGATGATGTGAGGCTTGTAGATGAATCTGAGGCTTGTAGATGAATGTGAGGCTTGTAGATGAATGTGAGGCTTGTATATGAATGTGAGGCTTGTAGATGAATATGAGGCTTGTAGATGAATGTGAGGCTTGTAGATGAATGTGAGACTTGTAGATAAATATGAGGCTTGTAGATGAATGTGAGGCTTGTAGATAAATGTGAGGCTTGTAGATGAATGTGAGGCTTGTAGATGAATGTGTGGCTTGTAGATGAATGTGAGGCTTGAAGATGATGTGAGGCTTGTAGATGAATCTGAGGCTTGTAGATGAATGTGACGCTTGTAGATGAATGTGAGGCTTGTATATGAATGTGAGGCTTGTAGATGAATGTGAGGCTTGTAGATGAATGTGAGGCTTGTATATGAGGCTTGTAGATGAATGTGAGGCTTGTAGATGAATGTGAGGCTTGTAGATGAATGTGAGGCTTGTAGATGAATGGGGGGCTTGTAGATGAATATGAGGCTTGTATTTGAGGCTTGTAGATGAATATGAGGCTTTTAGATGAATGTGAGGCTTGTAGATGAATATGAGGCTTGTAGATGAATGTGAGGCTTGTAGATGAATGTGAGGCTTGTAGACGAATGTGAGGGTTGAAGATGAATGTGAGGCTTGTAGAGGAATGTGAGGCTTGTAGATGAATGAGAGGCTTGTAGATGAATGTGAGGCTTGTAGATGAATATGAGGCTTGTAGATGAATGTGAGGCTTGTAGATGAATATGAGGCTTGTATATGAATATGAGGCTTGTAGATGAATGTGAGGCTTGTAGATGAATGTGAGGCTTGTAGATGAATGTGAGGCTTGAAGATGAATGTGAGGCTTGTAGATGAATATGAGGCTTGTAGATGAATATGAGGCTTGTAGATGAATATGACAGGCTTGTAGATGAATGTGAGGCTTGTAAATGAATGTGAGGCTTGTAGATGAATGTGAGGCTTGTGGATGAATGTGAGGCTTGTAGATGAATGGGGGGCTTGTAGATGAATATGAGGCTTGTATTTGAGGCTTGTAGATGAATATGAGGCTTTTAGATGAATGTGAGGCTTGTAGATGAATATGAGGCTTGTAGATGAATGTGAGGCTTGTAGATGAATGTGAGGCTTGTAGACGAATGTGAGGGTTGAAGATGAATGTGAGGCTTGTAGAGGAATGAGAGGCTTGTAGATGAATGTGAGGCTTGTAGATGAATATGAGGCTTGTAGATGAATGTGAGGCTTGTAGATGAATATGAGGCTTGTATATGAATATGAGGCTTGTAGATGAATGTGAGGCTTGTAGATGAATGTGAGGCTTGTAGATGAATGTGAGGCTTGAAGATGAATGTGAGGCTTGTAGATGAATATGAGGCTTGTAGATGAATATGAGGCTTGTAGATGAATATGACAGGCTTGTAGATGAATGTGAGGCTTGTAAATGAATGTGAGGCTTGTAGATGAATGTGAGGCTTGTGGATGAATGTGAGGCTTGTAGATGAATGTGAGGCTTGTAGATGAATGTGAGACTTGTAGATGAATGTGAGGCTTGTAGATGAATATGAGGCTTGTAGATGAATGTGAGGCTTGTAGATGAATGTGAGGCTTGTAGATGAATGTGAGGCTTGTAGATGAATGTGAGGCTTGTATATGAGGCTTGTAGATGAATGGGAGGCATGTAGATGAATGTGAGGCTTGTATATGAGGCTTGTAGATGAATGGGGGGCTTGTATATGAGGCTTGTAGATGAATGGGGGGCTTGTAGATGAATTTGAGGCTTGTATATGAGGCTTGTAGATGAATGTGAGGCTTGTAGGTGAATGTGAGGCTTGTAGATGAATGTGAGGCTTGTAGATGACTGTGAGGCTTGTAGAGCAATGTGAGGCTTGTAGATGAATGTGAGGCTTGTAGATGAATGTGAGGCTTGTAGATGAATGTGAGGCTTGTAGATGAATTTGAGGCTTGTAGATGAATATGAGGCTTGTAGATGAATGTGAGGCTTGTAGATGAATGTGAGACTTGTAGATAAATGTGAGGCTTGTAGATGAATGTGAGGCTTGTAGATGAATGTGAGGCTTGTAGATGAATGTGAGGCTTGAAGATGATGTGAGGCTTGTAGATGAATGTGAGGCTTGTAGATGAATGTGAGGCTTGTAGATGAATGTGAGGATGAATGTGAGGCTTGTAGATGAATGTGAGGCTTGTAGATGAATGTGAGGCTTGTGAGGCTTGTAGATGAATGTGAGGCTTGTAGATCAATGTGAGGCTTGTAGATGAATGTGAGGCTTGTGGATGAATGTGAGGCTTGTGGATGAATGTGAGGCTTGTGGATGAATGTGAGGCTTGTAGATCAATGTGAGGCTTGTAGATGAATGTGAGGCTTGTAGATGAATGAGGCTTGTAGATGGCGAGGGTCCTTGTATGTGAAACATGTATTAAACTGGCGAGTGTCCTTGTATGTGAAACGTGTATTACACTGGCGAGGGTCCTTGTACATGAAATACGTGTTACACTGGTGAGTGTCCTTGTACATGAAACACGTATTACACTGCGACGGTCCTTGTACATGAAACACATATTACACGGGCGAGGGTCCTTTCAAATTAAATACGTACTACACTGGTGAGGACATTGTACATTAAAAACATATTAAACTGGCTGAGGGTCTTTGTACATGAAACACGTATTACACTGGTGAGAGTTCTTGTACATTAAACACGTATTAAACACATATTACACTGGCGAGGGTCCTTTCAAATTAAACACGTACTACACTGGTGAGGACCCTGTACATTAAAAACATATTACACTGGTGAGGGTCCTTGTACATGAAACAAATATTACACTGGCTGAGGGTCCTTTCAAATTAAACACGTATTACACTGGTGAGGACCCTGTACATTAAAAACATATTACACTGGCTGAGGGTCCTTGTACATGAAACACGCATTACACTGGTGAGAGTTCTTGTACATTAAACACGTATTACACTGTCGGGGGAACTTGTACGCTAAACACGTATTATACTAGCTGAGGGTCCTTGGACATGAAACACGTACTACACTGGCTGAGGGTCCTTGAACGTTAAACGTGTATTACACGGGTGAGAGTCCTTGTACATCAAACACGTATTACACTGTCGGGGGACCTTGTACGCTAAACACGTATTACACTTGTGAGGGTCCTTGAACTCTAAACACGTATTACACTTGTGAGGGTCCCCTTGTACATTAAACCAGCATTAAACACTTACTACACTAGCGAAGGACCTTGTACACTAAACACGCAATACACTGGCAAGGGACCTTGCACATTAACTGGCAAGGGTCCTTGCACATTAAGCACGGATTGCTCTGGTGAGGGCCCTTGCACATTAAACACGTAATACACTGACGAGGGTCCTTGTGCATTATACATGTATTGCTGTCATATTACACGGAGGACCTGTATTACATCATCGGGGTACCCGGGTCTGAAATTGATCAGTGGCTGTTTTGGATTTATTAATTTCTTGAAAAAGAAGTCAAGTAAAATCAGAACAACACAGTGTTACCACACTAACACTATATATACATTAAATAAAAGAACGGAAAGACCAGGATTTTGTGTTATTTGAAAAGTATTATTCAAATCAGACAGGGTACATACATGGATATTATTTAGATATTCAAGGTACTGGTAGTATCTTCCTTTAACATATCTAAACATTAAGTCCAAACTGCTCAAACATATATACAATGATTTCAACCCAATAATCAGAAGAAAATCAAAGGAAGGTAAAGACTCAAATTATGCAGAGATGGACTGAAGTAGTCGACGTTTCGGTCTTTTTGAAGATTTTCCCAAGACCATCATCAGGACAGAAAGGTTTTATATACAATTGATGAGCCTCTGTAAAGAAAACAACATATTGTTACAATAGATATATATATTTTCTAAATACCTGGTTCCTAACTCTTTATTTATACAAATCGAAATATATTTACATTTATGTACATTTCATGGTCGAATGGCTTAAAAAGTCGGTGTGGCGACTGTAGAAAAAAGCAATTGAGTTTTATTAAGGACAAATGATTGATCAAGAAAAGGGGGGGGGGGGTCCCAAGAGAGTGTAATTAATAATATCTTACTCACTTAGATGTACGTCTATTAGGATTTAAGGCGACCGCAACACTTTAAATCGTGGCGTTGATTCGGGGCAGAAAAATGATTCTTTTATGCCAAAATATCACTGTATTAAACGAAGAAAAGTAAAGTCTGTCTTACTATTATTATTTACAAGCTTTGTCATTTAAGTAGAAAGTCAGAAAAGGAGGGTTATGTTACCAATTTACCTCTTGATCTACATATGAATGCTGTCTGTGATTTCCATCAGGGAATCCAGAATGAGTCGTTTTCCAAAACACTTGTAAATTTCTAATTGAAATAAAGAAAAATAAACGTTTTGTAGATTTATAGTGAGGTGTTATTATTTACCAGCCTGAAAGTTTAAGAAAAGTGGTGTGCTATATGGTTTAGCGTCTTGCTACTAGTGGGTAGAGTCGGTTGATACATTGTGACATTGCTTATCATAACTACCCATTGTAACAATCGTTAAAAAGCGCCTATTAATGTTGCTTAAAGAGAACAACATTGTATTCATAGCAGGCGATGTGGCGTTTTATTTATAAACGACTGGTGCCTTATCATTTGGAACGCTTATTATTGTTGCTTAGAGAAAGTAAATTGTTTTACTCATAGCGAGCAATGTAACATTCTATTTCAAAACGACTGGTGTCTTCTCATTTAAAACAATAGAAATGACCTGCGATCAAAAACGTTACAGAAAGTATCCCAGGTTATAGAAGCATAGTTATGCTAAAGACCGCGATTTAGTTGGAGAGACCCCTGTCGGATGACAAGGGTATATCTTAGGGGTTAACCGAGATTTGTCGGCTTGCGAAATAGTTTAGCTAGATTGGAGATTGGGTAGCATAACTTACTTAGAGTTTTTCAAAGTGACCGCATCCGAGAAAGCTTCCAGCGAGTCCGGTAAAGGCTTACAATTATGTTTGCCTATCCGCGTTTATGTATACAACATCACGGTTAACTTCCCGTAACGTGTTATCGCGAGATTACGCGATCGGCAAAGGTAAACTACTTGTTGGTGAAAAACAGGGCGGCCATCTTAACCAGCGTTTCATAACTTATGTTAGGTATGGGAGTAGATTTTAGTTAAAGTCGTAAGATAGACTAAATTGATTCAATATTAATTTCAGGTAGATACTTATGCTCATTTGCTCTATGGCAGCTAGAATTTTTTTTTAAAACAACAAATGATAAGGTGGCATGATAGTGTATATTACTATCGCAAATGCTGCGCTCACACTCTTAGGGCTTCACATCATTATTAGGTTTATTTACTGTCTGGCAGCTGAAAGTCAAATTTAAAATCAAAAAATCAAGAAATGTTGAGGTAGCATGTCAGTATATATTACTGTCGAAAATGCTGCGCTCACAATCTTAGGGCTTCTCATCATAGAACACACAGGTTTATACAGAAAGAACACATAAGTCATGGCAGTTCGATATTATGACTATAGGTCCTGTCACCTGTAGTGTGCTCACAATCTTTAGGGTTCAGAGCAGCTAGCAATGCATCTTATCAAGGGTTCAGAGCAGCTAGCAATGCATCTTATCATATAATTATGGCAATTATTAGAATTAAACCTTTAACATCATGCAGCAATTTTATATAATATAAGCATTTGTTGGCCTAGATAGATAGGAATAAAGTTAACAGCATTGACATATATCTTGTGTGCTTATATTATATGAGCATATATAGGTGCCGATTTAACCACAATTAAACAATTCAAATGATTAAGTCAAGCATGCTAAGGTATGCCATTCAGTACAAGAGTTCAAACCATTTTTCACACTGTTGGCAATTTCTATCCAGCGATTTTCTTTGATAAGCAGGCTTTTATCGCAGTTTTTTTGGCGGATGGATGGTTTGACAACATCAATTACCCACCATGTCATCTCTTTTTCAGAGTGTTTGGCGGCAGCAAAGTGTTCGACTAAGGGGGCATTTTCCACTGAGCAGCGGATCCGCGACTGATGTTGCAGGATTCGCTGCTTAATCATCTGTGTGGTTTTACCTATGTAGGGTTGACCACATGGGCACTGTATGCAGTAAATGACATTACTGGTTCGACAGTTAGAAAAATGTTTTATGGTGAAATTCCTTTCGTTAATCACAAAGCTTTTGATGTTTTTGGTGGTGTTGCGCGCCTTACAGTTGTTACATTTGTAATGGCCTTGTATTGGCGTCAGTTGTCTCATGTTGTCGACAGTGTTCCCATCGTGTCTTTCATAAGCATGCACTAAGTGATCTCTCAAATTAGGACCACGTTTAAATGAAAACATAGGTTTTTCTCTTAGTTCTGGAAGTTCATTTAGAAGAGACCAATTTTTTGTTACAATCTTTTTGAGCTGTTGGCTGTATGTGCCAAACGTGGTCACACATACTAATGGTGCCTGGTTGTTTTTAGGTTTAGTTTGCAGTAAAGCTTCTCTATTATTGTACCATGCACGCTTCATTGAAATTTTGAGGAGCTTGTTAGGGTACCCTCTCTCATGTAGCTTGTTTTTGAGAATCCCAGCTTCATGGAAATAGTCACTCCGTTTGTAACAGTTTCTACGTAAACGTAAAAACTGGCCAAAGGGTAACTCGTCACGTAAAGATTTCGGATGGTGACTGTTGTATTTGAGTAGGGTATTGCGTGTGGTGGGTTTTGTATATAAGGTTGTATAGATGGTATTCTCCTCACTCGCCTTGATGGTTAGGTCGAGAAAATGCATTTCCTGTGCATGGTAATCTAGAGTAAACTGTAGATGTGGGTTTCTTTTATTCAACCATTCATGGAATTGTTTCAAGAGTTCGTGGTTTCCTTTCCATATAAGGAAGACATCATCTATATATCTTAGCCAACATGATATGTTGGCTAAGAATGGATTAAGACTGTTATAGATGAACTCTTTCTCAAAGTTGTTGACATAAATATTGGCTATATTAGGGGCGTAAACTGCCCCCATTGCCACACCTTTTAGTTGCTGATAAAACTTTTTCTCAAAAAGAAAAAAGTTTTTACACGTAGAGATCCTGATACATTCGACAATGAATTCACTAGGGACATTGTGAGGTCTTTCTCGGCTGTCTAGAAGATTTTTGGTGAGGGTCAAAACTTCATCTTGTGGAATATTTGTGTATAGACTATTAATGTCCATAGTCACTAAATATTCAAATTCCGGATTATAGTCATGATTCTCAAGTTTAGTTATAACAGCAGTGGTGTCCCTGATGTATGTGTCTGCCTCAGTTACAAAGGGTCTAATGAAAAAATCTGCATACTGGGCGAGTGGCTTAAGAATTGAGTTACAGCCAGCGACAATTGGTCTCCCTGGTGGTTTTGTGGCGTGCTTGTGAATTTTAGGGAGGATGTATATGGCCGGCACAGTTGGTGATTGATTGATCAAAAAAGCAGCCTCTTTGGTGCTTAGCCATCCTCCTTCATGTCCTTGTTCACTAAGTGATTTAATTTCTTTTTCAATAACAGGGGTAGGGTCTGATCTTAGCAATTTGTAGTTTTCAGTTACAGATAGTTGTTCTAGCATTTCGTGTCGATATGCTTCACGGTCCCATAATACCAACCCTCCTCCCTTATCGGCCGGTTTAATTACCGTGTCTTTGAGGGTTTCAAGATTTTTTAATGCCAGACGTTCCTCTTTACTAAGGTTGTTCCTACAGAAGATTTGTTTTGTAAACATTGTTTCTGTTTCAATAAGAACAGCATTTTCAAAAGTCAGGATGTTTTTTGAGACCATATTGTTCTGAGGGAAAAAGGTTGATGGCGGATGGAGGCCTGTTACATTTCTTTCTTGTGGGTCATTTCTGGAAGCAAAAAAGTTTTTGAGTCTAATTGATCTAAAGAATCTATACAATTCGCATTTGGTTTGGAATTGATTGTTCCTATAAGTAGGAACAAAGGATAGACCTGAAGATAGAACAGATGTTTCAGTATCAGTCAAGATATGTTTAGCTAGGTTAAATATCGGAATGGTAGACATATTGTTTACCATTGGTAAAACTGGTTGCGAGTCTGTCGTTGGCCTGGGGTGTATTGGTTTCTGTACCACCCTCGTTTCGCTCCCCTGGGTTTCTGTGGTTGCCCTCTCCCTCTCCTGTTGTCCTGGCCTAAAAAAATTTGGCGTGAAGTTGACGGTTGTTGGTCAAATGGAGGTCTAAAGTGGCCTGTAGGTATTTGATCACCGTCCGATTCAGATCCTGTTTCAGAAAATGTTGTTCTTTTCTGTTGTTGGTGATTAGGATTGGGACCTCGAGGATTATTTTGTGCCTGATAGAAATCTTTATTTAGGTAAGGATATGTTATTTCCTTGTTGTATTTACGAATGTCCTTCTGAAGTTTATCTGTTTTTTTCATAGAATTAAATTCCTCAAATTCTTTTATCGTTTGAGTTATTTTGTCTAAAAGAGCTTTGGCGTTAGTAATGCTAGAGTCACTGTTGATTTTGTTCTCTAGTGTCTCAATCTCTTTTAGCAGTGATTTGATCTGTTTGGCCGCAGTTTCAATGCTTAGCACCATCCAGGTGCGTGAGCATTGGTTGGCTGCGTGACTAAATCCAATCTTAAATTCACCGTCTTCGGTGAAAATGATAGGGATGTTTCGGATCTGTAGGCCAGTTGGGATGATATTTGCGCTAAGGCAGTCTGTCAAGAACTTAGCATGAAGTTCAGTTCTGACTAATTTTTTCTTCAGATGTTCTAGTTGGTTCAAGTCTGATTCTACTGGTAGATTAACTGGTGTATTTTTATTGCCTAAAAGGGATGGTCCAGAGGCAATTTTGAGGATGTAGTCCTCGGTGTATGACAGAGTCTCTGCCTCAGACATGTAAGCAGAGAGGTTTAGACAAAAAAGAAACTGTTAAATAACAGTTTTACCACTTGTGAAAATGGCTCACAGCAGAGGTTGTCTGCGCAAGTAAATCAAATATATAGGTGAGCAACCCAATATACCCTTGCGGGCTCGGGCAAGGTTGATTCAAAGAGAGTTGGCCAGCAAGGGGTTTTGTTGATTAACTATTTTACAGCACCGTGGGGACCTGTATTACATCATCGGGGTACCCGGGTCTGAAATTGATCAGTGGCTGTTTTGGATTTATTAATTTCTTGAAAAAGAAGTCAAGTAAAATCAGAACAACACAGTGTTACCACACTAACACTATATATACATTAAATAAAAGAACGGAAAGACCAGGATTTTGTGTTATTTGAAAATTATTATTCAAATCAGACAGGGTACATACATGGATATTATTTAGATATTCAAGGTACTGGTAGTATCTTCCTTTAACATATCTAAACATTAAGTCCAAACTGCTCAAACATATATACAATATATACAATATACAAATACTCTCTTTGAATCAACCTTGCCCGAGCCCGCAAGGGTATATTGGGTTGCTCACCTATATATTTGATTTACTTGCGCAGACAACCTCTGCTGTGAGCCATTTTCACAAGTGGTAAAACTGTTATTTAACAGTTTCTTTTTTGTCTAAACCTCTCTGCTTACATGTCTGAGGCAGAGACTCTGTCATACACCGAGGACTACATCCTCAAAATTGCCTCTGGACCATCCCTTTTAGGCAATAAAAATACACCAGTTAATCTACCAGTAGAATCAGACTTGAACCAACTAGAACGTCTGAAGAAAAAATTAGTCAGAACTGAACTTCATGCTAAGTTCTTGACAGACTGCCTTAGCGCAAATATCATCCCAACTGGCCTACAGATCCGAAACATCCCTATCATTTTCACCAAAGACGGTGAATTTAAGATTGGATTTAGTCACGCAGCCAACCAATGCTCACGCACCTGGATGGTGCTAAGCATTGAAACTGCGGCCAAACAGATCAAATCACTGCTAAGAGAGATTGAGACACTAGAGAACAAAATCAACAGTGACTCTAGCATTACTAACGCCAAAGCTCTTTTAGACAAAATAACTCAAACGATAAAAGAATTTGAGGAATTTAATTCTATGAAAAAAACAGATAAACTTCAGAAGGACATTCGTAAATACAACAAGGAAATAACATATCCTTACCTAAATAAAGATTTCTATCAGGCACAAAATAATCCTCGAGGTCCCAATCCTAATCACCAACAACAGAAAAGAACAACATTTTCTGAAACAGGATCTGAATCGGACGGTGATCAAATACCTACAGGCCACTTTAGACCTCCATTTGACCAACAACCGTCAACTTCACGCCAAATTTTTTTAGGCCAGGACAACAGGAGAGGGAGAGGGCAACCACAGAAACCCAGGGGAGCGAAACGAGGGTGGTACAGAAACCAATACACCCCAGGCCAACGACAGACTCGCAACCAGTTTTACCAATGGTAAACAATATGTCTACCATTCCGATATTTAACCTATCTAAACATATCTTGACTGATACTGAAACATCTGTTCTATCTTCAGGTCTATCCTTTGTTCCTACTTATAGGAACAATCAATTCCAAACCAAATGCGAATTGTATAGATTCTTTAGATCAATTAGACTCAAAAACTTTTTTGCTTCCAGAAATGACCCACAAGAAAGAAATGTAACAGGCCTCCATCCGCCCTCAACCTTTTTCCCTCAGAACAATATGGTCTCAAAAAACATCCTGACTTTTGAAAATGCTGTTCTTATTGAAACAGAAACAATGTTTACAAAACAAATCTTCTGTAGGAACAACCTTAGTAAAAAGGAACATCTGGCATTAAAAAATCTTGAAACCCTCAAAGACACGGTAATTAAACCGGCCGATAAGGGAGGAGGGTTGGTATTATGGGACCGTGAAGCATATCGACACGAAATGCTAGAACAACTATCTGTAACTGAAAACTACAAATTGCTAAGATCAGACCCTACTCCTGTTATTGAAAAAGAAATTACATCACTTAGTGAACAAGGACTTGAAGGAGGATGGCTAAGCACCAAAGAGGCTGCTTTTTTGATCAATCAATCACCAACTGTGCCGGCCATATACATCCTCCCTAAAATTCACAAGCACGCCACAAAACCACCAGGGAGACCAATTGTCGCTGGCTGTAACTCAATTCTTAAGCCACTCGCCCAGTATGCAGATTTTTTCATTAGACCCTTTGTAACTGAGGCAGACACATACATCAGGGACACCACTGCTGTTATAACTAAACTTGAGAATCATGACTATAATCCGGAATTTGAATATTTAGTGACTATGGACATTAATAGTCTATACACAAATATTCCACAAGATGAAGTTTTGACCCTCACCAAAAATCTTCTAGACAGCCGAGAAAGACCTCACAATGTCCCTAGTGAATTCATTGTTGAATGTATCAGGATCTCTACGTGTAAAAACTTTTTTCTTTTTGACAAAAAGTTTTATCAGCAACTAAAAGGTGTGGCAATGGGGGCAGTTTACGCCCCTAATATAGCCAATATTTATGTCAACAACTTTGAGAAAGAGTTCATCTATAACAGTCTTAATCCATTCTTAGCCAACATATCATGTTGGCTAAGATATATAGATGATGTCTTCCTTATATGGAAAGGAAACCACGAACTCTTGAAACAATTTCATGAATGGTTGAATAAAAGAAACCCACATCTACAGTTTACTCTAGATTACCATGCACAGGAAATGCATTTTCTCGACCTAACCATCAAGGCGAGTGAGGAGAATACCATCTATACAACCTTATATACAAAACCCACCACACGCAATACCCTACTCAAATACAACAGTCACCATCCGAAATCTTTACGTGACGGGTTACCCTTTGGCCAGTTTTTACGTTTACGTGGAAACTGTTACAAACGGAGTGACTATTTCCATGAAGCTGGGATTCTCAAAAACAAGCTACATGAGAGAGGGTACCCTAACAAGCTCCTCAAAATTTCAATGAAGCGTGCATGGTACAATAATAGAGAAGCTTTACTGCAAACTAAAACTAAAAACAACCAGGCACTATTAGTATGTGTGACCACGTTTGGCACATACAGCCAACAGCTCAAAAAGATTGTAACAAAAAATTGGTCTCTTCTAAATGAACTTCCAGAACTAAGAGAAAAACCTATGTTTTCATTTAAACGTGGTCCTAATTTGAGAGATCACTTAGTGCATGCTTATGAAAGACACGATGGGAACACTGCCGACAACATGAGACAACTGTCGCCAATACAAGGCCATTACAAATGTAACAACTGTAAGGCGTGCAACACCACCAAAAACATCAAAAGCTTTGTGATTAACGAAAGGAATTTCACCATAAAACATTTTTCTAACTGTCGAACCAGTAATGTCATTTACTGCATACAGTGCCCATGTGGTCAACCCTACATAGGTAAAACCACACAGATGATTAAGCAGCGAATCCTGCAACATCAGTCGCGGATCCGCTGCTCAGTGGAAAATGCCCCCTTAGTCGAACACTTTGCTGCCGCCAAACACTCTGAAAAAGAGATGACATGGTGGGTAATTGATGTTGTCAAACCATCCATCCGCCAAAAAAACTGCGATAAAAGCCTGCTTATCAAAGAAAATCGCTGGATAGAAATTGCCAACAGTGTGAAAAATGGTTTGAACTCTTGTACTGAATGGCATACCTTAGCATGCTTGACTTAATCATTTGAATTGTTTAATTGTGGTTAAATCGGCACCTATATATGCTCATATAATATAAGCACACAAGATATATGTCAATGCTGTTAACTTTATTCCTATCTATCTAGGCCAACAAATGCTTATATTATATAAAATTGCTGCATGATGTTAAAGGTTTAATTCTAATAATTGCCATAATTATATGATAAGATGCATTGCTAGCTGCTCTGAACCCTTGATAAGATGCATTGCTAGCTGCTCTGAACCCTAAAGATTGTGAGCACACTACAGGTGACAGGACCTATAGTCATAATATCGAACTGCCATGACTTATGTGTTCTTTCTGTATAAACCTGTGTGTTCTATGATGAGAAGCCCTAAGATTGTGAGCGCAGCATTTTCGACAGTAATATATACTGACATGCTACCTCAACATTTCTTGATTTTTTGATTTTAAATTTGACTTTCAGCTGCCAGACAGTAAATAAACCTAATAATGGTGTGAAGCCCTAAGAGTGTGAGCGCAGCATTTGCGATAGTAATATACACTATCATGCCACCTTATCATTTGTTGTTTTAAAAAAAAATTTCTAGCTGCCATAGAGCAAATGAGCATAAGTATCTACCTGAAATTAATATTGAATCAATTTAGTCTATTTTACGACTTTAACTAAAATCTACTCCCATACCTAACATAAGTTATGAAACGCTGGTTAAGATGGCCGCCCTGTTTTTCACCAACAAGTAGTTTACCTTTGCCGATCGCGTAATCTCGCGATAACACGTTACGGGAAGTTAACCGTGATGTTGTATAGATAAACGCGGATAGGCAAACATAATTGTAAGCCTTTACCGGACTCGCTGGAAGCTTTCTCGGATGCGGTCACTTTGAAAAACTCTAAGTAAGTTATGCTACCCAATCTCCAATCTAGCTAAACTATTTCGCAAGCCGACAAATCTCGGTTAACCCCTAGGATATACCCTTGTCATCCGACAGGGGTCTCTCCAACTAAATCGCGGTCTTTAGCATAACTATGCTTCTATAACCTGGGATACTTTCTGTAACGTTTTTGATCACAGGTCATTTCTATTGTTTTAAATGAGAAGACACCAGTTGTTTTGAAATAGAATGTTACATTGCTCGCTATGAGTAAAACAATTTACTTTCTCTAAGCAACAATAATAAGCGTTCCAAATGATAAGGCACCAGTCGTTTATAAATAAAACGCCACATCGCCTGCTATGAATACAATGTTGTTCTCTTTAAGCAACATTAATAGGCGCTTTTTAACGATTGTTACAATGGGTAGTTATGATAAGCAATGTCACAATGTATCAACCGACTCTACCCACTAGTAGCAAGACGCTAAACCATATAGCACACCACTTTTCTTAAACTTTCAGGCTGGTAAATAATAACACCTCACTATAAATCTACAAAACGTTTATTTTTCTTTATTTCAATTAGAAATTTACAAGTGTTTTGGAAAACGACTCATTCTGGATTCCCTGATGGAAATCACAGACAGCATTCATATGTAGATCAAGAGGTAAATTGGTAACATAACCCTGCTTTTCTGACTTTCTACTTAAATGACAAAGCTTGTAAATAATAATAGTAAGACAGACTTTACTTTTCTTCATTTAATACAGTGATATTTTGGCATAAAAGAATCATTTTTCTGCCCCGAATCAACGCCACGATTTAAAGTGTTGCGGTCGTCTTAAATCCTAATAGACGTACATCTAAGTGAGTAAGATATTATTAATTACACTCTCTTGGGACCCCCCCCTTTTCTTGATCAATCATTTGTCCTTAATAAAACTCAATTGCTTTTTTCTACAGTCGCCACACCGACTTTTTAAGCCATTCGACCATGAAATGTACATAAATGTAAATATATTTCGATTTGTATAAATAAAGAGTTAGGAATCAGGTATTTAGAAAATATATATATCTATTGTAACAATATGTTGTTTTCTTTACAGAGGGTCATCAATTGTATATAAAACCTTTCTGTCCTGATGATGGTCTTGTGAAAATCTTCAAAAAGACCGAAACGTCGACTACTTCAGTCCATCTCTGCATAATTTGAGTCTTTACCTTCCTTTGATTTTCTTCTGATTATTGGGTTGAAATCATTGTATATATGTTTGAGCAGTTTGGACTTAATGTTTAGATATGTTAAAGGAAGATACTACCAGTACCTTGAATATCTAAATAATATCCATGTATGTACCCTGTCTGATTTGAATAATAATTTTCAAATAACACAAAATCCTGGTCTTTCCGTTCTTTTATTTAATGTATATATAGTGTTAGTGTGGTAACACTGTGTTGTTCTGATTTTACTTGACTTCTTTTTCAAGAAATTAATAAATCCAAAAAAGCCACTGATCAATTTCAGACCCGGGTACCCCGATGATGTAATACAGGTCCCCACGGTGCTGTAAAATAGTTAATCAACAAAACCCCTTGCTGGCCAACTCTCTTTGAATCAATCTTGCCCGAGCCCGCAAGGGTATATTGGGTTGCTCACCTATATATTTGAGTCATATTACACGGGCGAGAGTTCCATTTGATAATGCCGGGACCATTAATTACTTCAGGACTAATCTCAGAGTAATATCAGGTCCCAATTGGTGTTTTTATTTACACATTAACATAGGATAAATAACTTAGGGCTGCATTTACGAAAGTTAGGAATAGTAATTTCCTAATTTCGATTACTTGCGAATTGCAGTTAGGAAATCCCCGTTCCTAATGTATGAAAATCTTCAGAATTTCATTAGCGATTAGTAGTGGGTTGCAAATAGACCTACCTCATGAATATTAATGAGCTAGGTCGCAATTTGTGAACCACTGCGATTCGCTGCCATCACAGGGATGGTGGCCTGCTGGGGTCAGTAGACCACCATCTCTGTAATTGCTACTAAATACAGCAATTTGTATTTTTAAATGCAGCCCGTTTTTATTAAAGGACATCGGAATGGGTTTAAAAATCAAAATTTAATTTATATTTTTTAAGAAAAGGCAGAGGTCCATTGAACCACTGCCTGCTTTAAAAAAATATGTATTCAGCCATTCTCAAAGGAGATGGGGGTACCAAGGAGACCCTTTGCCATTCGCAATGGGTTACCATCAACTTTGAGTTGGTGGTAAAGTGCAAACTTATTGTGGCTGTATTTCGGCCGCAAAACATTTGTACATACCAATGTGAATCAGTATTTGGAATGGATGCCCCAAAAATGCCCTTCGAAATACAGATTCACGAACCCAAATTGCAAATCGGTAACAGGTTACCGAATTGCAGTTTGGTCTTTGTCCATCAGAAAAGTCATTTTTGTATTTGCAAACGGTCTGACTCTGCGAACCGGGCCATTTGTGAATGTAAAAATGTTTTGCCCATACTTTTAAAGCGTTGTTAATTTGTATGGCACACACCTGTGATTGCAGATTTGTTCATGTGACGTCACACAGTATTTGTTTTGCATGTTCTTTCTGTGTGTCCTAGGACCTGCTACACACGGCAAGAGAGCTTCCATTACATAAAAGGCTCTTATTGTAAGAATGACCCTGGCATTAAGCTTTGCACATGTCTTCACTGCATCAAGTATGCACTGTTTTAAGAATCAAGATACCGAAACACGTGTCAGGAGTTTCATTGAAGCAAACAATGAAAACAGAGGCACACTCGAACATGAAGGAAATTAATCACTTCAATGACTGTAATCATACAAGAAATAATAAAAGGTTTATTAAGCTAAAGATCTGATGAAAATATGCTACTTGTCACAACACTTGATTTGAAAACAACATTGGCTTTAATTCAGTGGGAGATAGAAATAGAAGAAAGAGAGCCAATGCAGACAGGTAGGCATTCCAATATGATGGTGGTTTGTGGTAGTTGAGACGGACGGTATTTGTGTTTCTTGAGACACAACTAACAAATCCATATATCATCAAATGGGTCCATCTGCAGGGTTCTGTTACCATCCAATGAGAAGCACTTCCTGTAACCCAGGACAGTTCTAGCAACAGTCAATCTTTACTTAACTAAGTAGCACAATTTGCAAACTGTAAGCGCTCCCCTGTTACAATTAATGAAAATTGGTAACTCAACATGTACTATGCCTAGAGGGTTACTTTTCACCTCTCCACTAAGTCTATCCTCTGGGAACTGTTCCAAGGCCTGGTTTGGAGGAGCGATGAGACCAGAATCCCCTTTGTTGATAAAATGGTTCCTTCTGAGTCCCAGCTGTGAAATGGGTTGGTGGAAAGGGACATAAATAGCTACCTGTTTGTAGTAAACTGGGCTGCTTGCAGGTGCCGCTCCACTTTTGGCCCCGATTTGAATTGCTAGATGCTGTGGTAATTGATCCGAAAGTGTGCTGGGTTCTGCTAACCAGGCCTAGCACCAGTGCGCTTTCCCTTAAACTGTAAATATCAATTGTTACACGCAATTGGCAAGTACTTTTACACTCTGTTAGGCGCTACTATATGGTGCCAGTAGTACGCCAGTCAGGGATGTAAAAGAAGTACCAGGGTTGCAGCGCTTAGCGTGCCACCCTGAGTGATCGAGTAAAAATGAAGTCTGCAGGTCTGCCATGTCAGCCTGCACGAGCAGCTTACGTGATTTAGTTCGACCCTGCACATATCAAGTGTGACAGGGTCACCTCCCTGCAATTAATATAGGTCCGTTACCTTTAAGGCAGGCTTCCTAAAGCCCAGGAGGAAGGGTGCATTATATTATATGATAGGAAATACATGTGCAAGCATATATTGGCCTGTGGTAGTGCTCTAAATGTAATTCTACCGCACTAAATGTAATTCTACAGCCTATTACTGGCTGACTGCACTGACTGCTTGTGACGGTAACTGGCTGACTGCACTGACTGCTTGTGGCGATGACTGGCTGACTGCACTGACTGCTGGTGCTGCCATGCCCCCGGAATGACTGGTTGAGGAAGGAAGGACGCCGGTGGAAATGCGCCGCGTAGTATTAGGGAAAACTTTGTCGCATTTCTGAATAAATATTCATACCTCTTTCGAGTACAAGTCCAGAGGAAGTTCGTGGAAGCCGCAAAGCGCAGGGCAATTGATGCGCGAGACAGAAATCTTAAATTACTGAGTGAAAGTGCTGCGAAGGACGCTGCGCTGGCAGCAGCAGATGAAAAATAAAGCAACTGAGAGTACAACTAGCCATACAAAAGCAGAACGCAGAGAGAGCTCTCCCCACAAGAAGGAGACACTGGTGGCGGAGACTCTTTCTCTGCTGCTAAGATCAGGTCATGTGGCACAGGTGAGAATGACGTTTTCACTTTCACAATCAAAAGCATTATTAGAAGCAGTAATTCTCTGTGAAGTAGGTCTTCCTTGCCTGAATTGCTTTCTGCTGAGTGTGCGAGGGGTTTGCGTGCTCTTCCAGGGAGACGCCAAAGGAAACGAACTGACAGTGCCCTCCCGCCGCCGTAGGATACATCTGGCCGCCGAGTGGAGGAAGCGGGAAAACTACAATTCCCAGGGAGCATAGCGGAGCCCCACGTCATCGCCTGACACCGGAGGTGCTAGAAATTGCGCGCTCTCCCCGCGTCGAGGGACGCGAGCGGGATGCCCGGACGATGCCCGGACAAAGGGTGGACAGTCTTAGACAGTCCGAGACAGAACGGGACTGGACTGGCCTTGGATCCTTGTCTGACATTTACCCCATGACGATCTGTGCTCAATCTATGTGAGATTTAATTTTCCTTTTACCTTGTGGTCCTTGATTGTTATTGCATCACTTATTGTTACTTTAGGCTTCACATTTCCATTTTTCATTTATTCTTGAGCACACAGAATTTGTGAGGCTACTTAAGGGATAGATATCATGTCGAAGCAAAAAAAACCTCAGTGTCAAACACTATGGATAACTATCTAGTACAGGTTGTTAATAACATCAATAGCAAGCGTAGGATGTCGTTGGAGTTAAGTGTTTCCCCTCCTAGCAGCTCGCACAGTCTTCCTCAAGATTCCCTCAACTCTGCACCTCCAACGCTGGACACTAGCCCTGTTGCACCGGACATAGACATTCCTGCTAGAGATATTTTGGTTGATAATGTATCTCCTGTTGTACACCTAGAGAATGACTCTGAGGATGATACAGAAATGATAGTAGACAAGTCCCCATCCCCAGTGGCTGCGCCCGCGCGTTGAGTAGTGAGAGCGTGTAGAGTTAGTCAGTCCAAGCGGGGTTGCTTACGATCGAGCAGGAAAAAGATAGCTTCACCCCCAAAAAGAAAAGCTATAGACGAAGGGAACGGGGCACAAGAAGGAAATATGATGTTGGAAGACGAGCTCATTACTAAATTAGCTAGTATGATCGACTCCAAGATCAGGTCTACCACTAAACCGTTGATAGCCAAAATAGATAGGCTTACTGCTGAGGTCAACCGATTGGGAGGTCTCCAAAATAAAACAGTGGAGGAGGTGGGTAACATCTCTAAACTAATTGTAAACCGAGCTCCCCCAGTTGTAGCCCCCCAGGGAAGCATGGTGCGTGGTGGGACGTCGGCGATCCCTCCACCCACTCCCCACCAAACAAGTATCGATGTTCAAACGCCTGCTATAGAAAACCTTCTACCTAGACCCATAGCACCATGCTTAGAGAAAGGCCCAGTTGAATTGGTTGTAGAAGCCTCTCCCCTTGTCCTTGTTCTGGCTAATGTACCCCTTTTGAAATCTGGGCAGATAGAAACGACACCTTCGCTGATGAGCAAAGCTCTACATTGGCTGACTAATAACATGCTGATAACCGCAAGGGGTAAACAACAACTTGCTGGGGAATTAACAATGGCAAGAAGGGTGGGCTGGGTAGGGACGGGCCCGAAAAAAGTTGGAGGTGATTGTGTTGTTTTGACTTTTTCAAGCCCAGAAGTACTCCCAGAAGTATTGTTAAATATACTCCCCCCCCCCCCCCCAATGTAGGAGTACTTACTAATATAATTCCGCTCACACTTGACTTCTTCTATAGCAAGGGGGGCACAAGAGCAAATTCTAGTGTATTAAGGACTAAGTGGAATTTGGTATCGAATAATGGGAGCAGGGGCGTTCAAGTGAGTGAATGGGGGGTTAACTTAGAAAACAGATTTGCTGCATTGTCCAACCTAAACGAATGCGATTGACTTGGAGGAGGTTTTAGCACCATGACCATAGAACCTAGAGAGCTTGATAGGAGCTTTGAACCCCCAATCTTGGGATCTGTATTTTTCAATGGCACCTATGTAAACATAGATAAAAGGGTGGGGGATTCAAATATCCCAGGGTCCCTATCGGAGTTCAGCAGCCCTGTGCGGCTGGATCTTGGTAGGCATCCTGCGATTTGCACCAGGCAAAGCCCAGATTTCCCCTCTTTGGCCACAGTAGGCCCCACGGTTGCCAACTTAGGTTTTGAATCTGGAGAGATGGCTTCAATCCAAGATCCTTTAACATCTCAAGACCTGTCATCCCCCTCTGTAGTGGGGGCTAGGCTGTTCATCCTCTCATGGAACTTAGCGGGAATTTCTAATAAGATGGTGTCTCCAGAGTGGTGCAAATTTATTGACCAATACGACATTATTTTATTTCAAGAAACTTGGGCATTGATCCCAGTGTATCGTGTTGGGTTCCTTAGCTTACATGTGTTGGCCACGAAAAATCCCAAAGGGCGCCCGTCTGGTGGGCTAATAATTTGGGTTCGCCAGTCATTTTATTGCAATATCAGGCTTAGGAATTCACCATCAACTGATATCCTGTCCGTAAGCATTATATGGCCTAACGGACAGGGAATGGTCATTTTTAACATCTATGCTAGGGGGTTGTAGGAGGCCAAACCTCGGAAGTAATTGCAACCCTAGATCGTGAACTTGAGCTGCTTACAACCCCGGCATCAATAATGGTAGGGGGCGATGTTAATACCACATTCGAACCGCTGGGACAGGAGGACCAATTTTTGGCTGCAGAAGAGGCCAGCAAGTGGGGTGTGCCTCAATTGGAGCTACCGGGGGTTCGAAGATGGTCAGCAGCGGCCATTCAACTTAAAAGCTAATGTTTGGTGAGAGGATTAAGTGCAGTGAATGGTTGCACGCCTTCCGATCGACAGGGAGCCAATACTTTTGATAATGGGAGGTCTTCGAGCAGAATTGACTATTTCCTTGTAGATATCAGGGAATGGCACAGGCTGGTCGATATGAGGATAAGCAATAGGTTGGAAAGTGACCATAATCCACTTTGCATAGAATTTTTCGCCTTTGAGGGTTCAAGAGATACAAGGCTAGGGGGTAGAATGGTTCCCCTTGATATCGTAACCTCGAATAATTTGAGACACATAAAATGGGAGAGAGTGACTGAGAACCCTGAGAGCTTGGAGGCCCTTAAAAAGGTGGCTACTGAAGAAGTAGTGAATATTAACCTATTTAGTAAAAATCCCCACTTTCCGATACTTATGCTAGAGGCTCATACAAAATTTTTCACCAAGCTCCAAGGGTACTTCATGAAGTCTATAAAACCCGCAAACGCCAATAAAAACCCTCCCGTAATGGGGTGGTACAACCAGGCCTGTAGATTAGCTCGTAGAAATCTTGGAATTCAACTTAGATCAAGGAACAACCAGGCAGTAAAAGAGGCAAGAGACAAGTATAGGAAGGCTCAGAAAGCAGCCAAAAGGCAATTGGACGAGGATTATTGGCAGGATTTAAAGTCTGCTTGCATGGCAAAGGATCAAAAACGTTTCTGGGCCCTCGTCAAGTGGGACAGAGGAGGGAGAGCTGAAACCCCAAAAAAACAATGTAGCAAAAGACAATGGGTTGATTTTTTCAGACCTCAATATGCTCGTGATCAAACTGTAGGCGATAACACAGCACCCCCATTAGTATTCTATCATCATCAGCCATTTACGGCAGAGAGGTTAATATAGCATTGGATTGTGTGACTGGTGGCAGGGCCCCTGGCATGGATGGGATTCCAGCTGACATATTTTTGAGCGATCGGGCAACTTTCAGCAGAAGCGGCTGCTCCACACGCAGCTCCCAGCCTCCCAGAAGCCTCTCAGAAGCGGTATCGTTACCTCAAAGATCCTGCACATTACAACCTCATTGCAACTAGAGCGTAGCGCTACATTGCCCCGCCCGCCGCGCAGCATTGTTTACATTTGCCGAGGCCATCTGATTCATAACGATTGACGAATTTAGTGCGTTTGTTAGACTGCTATTCTGCACATCTCTGCCTGTATTTGATCTGCGCCAGTTATTGCATTGTGTACCTGCCTGACCGCCATTATCATCGCGATCGCCTACTCTGTGCCCCAGTGTTGTTTGCAGATTGACTGCTTGCTGCCATTTTGTTTGTTGTGGTCCTGCCTCCTTCCCCTGATCTCCACCCCGCCTCCCTGCTGACCCTCCCTCCCACTGATACTGACCTCGCAGCCCCTCCTCGATCGCGATGTGACCGTCCTGCTTTCAGCAGAAGCGGCCGCTCCACACGCAGCTCCCAGCCTCCCAGAAGCCTCTCAGAAGCGGTATCGTTACCTCAAAGATCCTGCACATTACAACCTCATTGCAACTAGAGCGTAGCGCTACATTGCCCCGCCCGCCGCGCAGCATTGTGTACATTTGCCGAGGCCATCTGATTCATAACGATTGACGAATTTAGTGCGCTTGTTAGACTGCTATTCTGCACATCTCTGCCTGTATTTGATCTGCGCCAGTTATTGCATTGTGTACCTGCCTGACCGCCATTATCATCGCGATCGCCTACTCTGTGCCCCAGTGTTGTTTGCAGATCGACTGCTTGCTGCCATTTTGTTTGTTGTGGTCCTGCCTCCTTCCCCTGATCTCCACCCCGCCTCCCTGCTGACCCTCCCTCCCACTGATACTGACCTCGCAGCCCCTCCTTGATCGCGCTGTGACCGTCCTGCTTTCAGCAGAAGCGGCCGCTCCACATGCAGCTCCCAGCCTCCCAGGAGCCTCTCAGAAGCGGTATCGTTACCTCAAAGATCCTGCACATTACAACCTCATTGCAACTAGAGCGTAGCGCTACATTGCCCCGCCCGCCGCGCAGCATTGTTTACATTTGCCGAGGCCATCTGATTCATAACGATTGACAAATTTAGTGCGCTTGTTAGACTGCTATTCTGCACATCTCTGCCTGTATTTGATCTGCGCTAGTTATTGTATTTTGTACCTGCCTGACCGCCATTATCATCGCGATCGCCTACCCTGTGCCCCAGTGTTGTTTGCAGATCGACTGCTTGCTGCCATTTTGTTTGTTGTGGTCCTGCCTCCTTCCCCTGATCTCCACCCCCCTCCCTGCTGACCCTCCCTCGCCCCTCCCCCTCTACTACCCACATATGACAGTAGCATTTGCGTGCAGCGTTGACGCGCAGCGGTCGCGCCCCATGCGCGCCGAAGGTGCTCCAAAGCTAAGCCCGTCTACGCCCGTCCGTGCCTGCACCGCGCCCAGCGCCAGACCCCCTGCTCCCCGCCACTCCCACCCCTCTAGAATCACATATGATGCCGCAACGCTCCTCGCCCTCAACCCCGGACGTACACCACTATGCTGCAAAGCTACTCCACGACGTACTCACGGCCCTTTCGCCTGCCTCTCCTGCAAGTTGAACTGCTTCAGAACCCTCACCAAATCCACGTCCTCCAAACACAACTCCGACTCAAACCGCCTAAAGTGCATCCTGCTCAACACCCGCTCGGTCCACAGACACGCAACAGAACTCTGGGACCTAATCGACAATGCGTCACCTGACATCGCCTTCCTTACTGAAACATGGATGAACACATCATCTGCTCCCGACATCGCCACAGCCATACCGGATGCTTACAAGATTATCCGAAAAGACCGCACCAATCAAACAGGAGGAGGCCTCGCCATCGTCCACAGAAACACCATCAAAATCACAACCAGCTCCGACGACAATCTTGCAACCGCCGAACATCTCCACTTTCAGATCCACACCGACCCCAGGACCACACTTAGAGGCACCCTCATCTATAGGCCTCCAGGTACCCGCACTCAATTCAGCGATGACATCACGGACTTCGTCAGCCCACACGCCCTCGCCTCCGAGAACTACATTCTTCTAGGAGACCTCAACTACCACCTTGAAAACAAACACGACAGCAACACCACCACCCTTCTGGACAACCTGGCCAATCTCGGACTCAAACAACTTGTTGACACCCCCACTCACTCAGCCGGAAACACGCTCGACCCTATCTTCACCTCCAGCAAGCACATCTCCTTCGATCGCACTACAGCTCTCCATTGGACGGATCACAGCTGTGTTTACTTCAGCTACAAAACCACCCTGACCCACAACCGCCCACAACCTATTCCTCAGAGAAACTGGAACAAAATCACCACCGACCAACTCCTCACATCACTCAAACAAAACCCTCCCACCCTCTCAATGGACCCAGACCAAGCGGCCACCAACCTCAGGCAATGGATTACCCACAGTGCAGACGAATTAGCACCCCTGAAAAAGCACCAGATGAAATCAGCCAGCAAAAAGGCTCCCTGGTTCAATGATGAACTTTAAAAAATCCAAGAAGCTATGCCGCACCATGGAGAAGAATTGGAGAAAAAAACCCAACCTCAGACAACATGGCCTCCCTCAAGACAGCCACCCGCAAACATCACCAAATGATTCGATCCGCCAAGAAATCAGCATTCAAGGATCGTCTCGACAACAACACTCACAACAGCAAGGAACTCTTCAATATCGTCAAAGAATTCACCAACCCCACCGCAGCATCCAACGACATCACTCCCTCCCAAGACCTCTGCGATGCACTATCCTCCTTCTTCTACAACAAAATTGCCGACATCCACAAGAGCTTTGAGAATTCTCCCAGCGATCAACCCGCCCCACCCCCTTCAGATCCTACTCCTCCAACTAACAACCTCAGCACCTGGAACCCAATCTCCACTGAAGACTCATGAACTCAATCCACTCTGGCTCGCCTTCTGACCCCTGTCCCCACCACATCTTCAACAAAGCTGACTCCATCATCGCACCCCAACTCCGCGATGTCATCAACTGCGGTTCAACTCTGCCACCTTTCCAGAAAGCTGGAAACACGCCGAACTCAGCGCCCTCCTGAAGAAACCCACAGCAGACCCCTCAGAACTGAAAAACTACCGACCCATATCCCTCCTCCCTTTCCCTGCCAAAGTCATCGAGAAAGCCGTCAACAGTCAGCTCGCCACCTTCCTTGAATCTAACAACTCCCTTGATCCATCTCAATCTGGATTTCGAGCCAAACACAGCACCGAAACCGCCCTCATTGCAGCGACCGACGACATCCGAACACTCCTGGACAATGGAGAAACAGTGGCCCTCATTCTACTCGACCTCTCCGCCGCGTTCGACACAGTCTGCCACAGCACCCTTATACAACGCCTCAGCAACATCGGCATACAAGGAAAAGCCTTGGACTGGATCATCTCATTCCTCGCCGGGAGAACTCAAAGAGTCCGACTTCCCCCATTCTACTCAAAGGCCACCGAAGTCATCTGCGGCGTACCTCAAGGATCCTCACTCAGTCCCACCCTCTTCAACGTCTACATGAGTCCTCTCGCCTCCATCGCGCGTCAACACAACCTCAACATCATCTCTTACGCCGACGACACCCAGCTAATCCTCTCCCTCACCAAAGACCCCAACACCGCCAAAACCAATCTTCACGAAGGCATGAAAGAAGTTGCCGAATGGATGAAACAGAGCCGCCTAAAACTCAACTCAGACAAAACGGAGGTGCTCATCCTAGGATCTTCCCCTTCAGCCTGGGACGACTCTTGATGGCCTTCCGCTCTGGGCACAGCACCCACACCCACAGACCATGCACGTAACCTTGGCTTCATCCTAGACTCCTCTCTCTCGATGTCCAGACAAGTCAACGCCGTCTCGTCCTCCTGCTTCAACGTACTTCGCATTTTCAAAAAGATCTTCCGCTGGATCCCCCTCGAGACAAGAAAAACTGTCACCCGCGCACTGGTCACGAGTCGGCTGGATTATGGTAACACACTTTACGCCGGAATCACAACAAAATTACAGAAAAAACTCCAGCGCATCCAAAACGCGTCAGCGAGACTCATATTAGAAATCCCGCACCAAGATCACATCATCGGACATCTAAAAAACCTCCACTGGCTTCCCGTCAACAAAAGAATTACTTTCCGCCTTCTCACCCACGCACACAAGGCCCTCTACAATCTAGGACCCGAATGCCTCAACACTCGACTGTCCTTCTACAAACCCACCTGCCAATTAAGATCGTCCAATCAAGCCCTCGCCGCAGTCCCGCGCATCCGGAAATCCACCATGGGTGGCAGATCCTTCTCCTTCCTGGCTGCCAAGACCTGGAACTCACTCCCCACCCACCTCCGCCTTACTCAGAACCACATCTCCTTCAGAAAAGAACTGAAAACCTGGCTATTCGACAAATAATATACCCCTTCCCCTAGCGCCTTGAGACCCTCTGGGTGAGTAGTGCGCTATATAAATGCCCAAACTTGAACTTGAACTACCTTGAATGGCTAGCAAACTCAGTGGCCATGGGGGCACCCATTCCTGACTCTTGGCTGGGTGCTGAAATAATCCCGGTGTTTAAAAAGGGGGACAAAGCAGTCTCATTGATTCTGTACAAAAAGTGATAGGACGGTTAGTGCAAAATAAATTGCAAACCTGAGTAGAAGAAAATGAATTTTGTCACCTTATCAAGATGGCTTTCGCTCTTGTACGAGCTCAATTGATCAAGTTTTCTATTTTATTGCTCTTTATTGGAGGAATGTGACCCTATCTAAGGGGACCCTTTACGCCGTTTTTGTTGATTTAAAATCAGCATTCGACTTAGTTCCTCGCAACAAACTCTGGAGGGTGCTTGCTGATGCTGGGATGAGCCCCGAACTGTTAACGTTGATCGTCCGTTTGCATGAGAACAACTACGCCAGAATTAGGTGGGGGGCTCAGGGTGAGGTGACCGACCCATTCCCTGTCGAGCACGGTGTTCGACAGGGGTGCATCTTGGCGCCCACACTGTTTTCTATTTACATCAATGGCATAGTAGACCATCTGAGCCAGTCCCCCACCGATGCTCCTGTTTTGGCAGGCGCACGCGTTACGGTTCTCATGTTTGCGGACGACACGTTGATAGTTTCTAGAACTCCAAGTGGGCTACAGAAGGCAGTCAACGCATTTGGCGAGTTCTGTCAGACGCGCGGCCTCGAATTAAACACATCAAAAACTAAGTACATGTGCCTTAACCAGCGAAAAACCTTCAAAGGGAAAATTATGTTTAATGGAACACCCGTAGAAGAGGTAGAGGCTTTCACATACCTCGGAATTTTACTCCAGAGCAATATGGGATGGAAAAATCATACTGATATGGCAGGGTTGAAATTCCATCAAAATGCGGGCGCAATATTAAATAAACATAAAGCGTCAAAGACAAAACTAATTAGTCCTGCCCTGGAAATTTGTAATATGAAAGCAGTGAGTGCTTCCCTGTACGAGTCGGAACTTTGGGTATTCTCAAATTTAAAGCAGCTAACACTGGCAGAGAATAGGTTTCTGCTTAGCTTAATTGGGGTCCCCCAAAGCACTCCAACCATTCCAATAACCTACGATCTGGGGAGAAAGAAAATAGAGGATTTGGCACGGCTCCGCCCGCTGCTATATTGGAGGAGAGTAATGACGACCCCCGAATTGTCCCATTATGCTACTGCCCTACGGGATGTTATTGGGACTGATCGTTTTCATTGTATTCCGTGGCTCAAAGAACTAAGGGGTTTGTTAGTCAAATTGGATTTAGGTCATCTATGGAATAGCCTGAATGATACAGGGTTCCCATCAAAGGTATCCCTAAAAAAACATACTGGGACATGATCTGGTCGCCTGGTTATAGTAATGGTCCCATTACTGGGCTGTCCGAACGCTTTCTTGATATCAAGTCCTTACCATTTTATGAGCCGTTTTGGGACATTATTGAGCGGCCGCTTGATAGGAAACTGTATTTCCAATTTAGAATTGGTACCCTTCCCTTAAATATATTTACTAACAAATGGTTTCCATCTAAAGGTGACAAATGCCATCATTGTAAATCCATGCTTGAGAATATTCCTCATTTGATGTTTGTATGCCCCTTGTACGTAAATCCTCGCCGTGGGTGGCTAAAACCTGCATGTTTAAATTTGGGCACACGTAGTGGTATGGAGGCGTTAAGAATACTTGAATCAGACTGCACTCCGTGCATAGCTATTGCAGTTGCAAAATTTTTGGGTTGGGCATGGACTTTACGTGCCCGTGATATTCAGCGCTCCGTTGACGCCTAATGAACTATTGTCATTGAATTTTGTATGATCAAATTTTAACTAAATGTTATATTGAATTGATTTAAATATTGATTATGAATTATTTTAAATTGAATAAGACAGCTTAATTTAATACGATTTTAATATGAGAATTTTTAAACAAAGAGTAGTATTTATTCATTGTAGGTATTGTGATGTAACGCTTTTATGACATGCTGTCGAATAAAGCTTTGAAATTTGAATTTGACTGACTGATCTCACTGACTGCTGGTGCTGCTATGCCCCGGGTTTGACTGGCTGACCGCACTGACTGTGATGCCGCCGGTACCCCCATCTTCTTCTCAAAGCAGATGGGGGTACCAAGGAGACCCTTTGCCATTCGCAATGGGTTACCATCAACTTTGAGTTGGTGGTAAAGTGCAAACTTATTGTGGCTGCATTTTGGCCGCAAAACATTTGTACATACCAATGCGAATCGGTAATTGGAATGGACGCCCCAAAAATGCCCTTCCAAATACAGATTCACAAACCCAAATTGCAAATCGGTAACAGGTTACCGAATTGCAGTTTGGTCTTTGTCCATCAGAAAAGGCATTTTTGTATTTGCAAACGGTCTGACTCTGCGAATCGGGCCATTTGTGAATGTAAAAATGTTTTGCCCATACTTTTAAATCGTTGTTAATTTGTATGGCACACACCTGTGATTGCAGATTTGTTCATGTGACGTCACACAGTATTTGTTTTGCATGTTCTTTCTGTGTGTCCTAGGACCTGCTACACACGGCAAGAGAGCTTCCATTACATAAAAGGCTCTTATTGTAAGAATGACCCTGGCATTAAGCTTTGCACATGTCTTCACTGCATCAAGTATGCACTGTTTTAAGAATCAAGATACCGAAACACGTGTCAGGAGTTTCATTGAAGCAAACAATGAAAACAGAGGCACACTCGAACATGAAGGAAATTAATCACTTCAATGACTGTAATCATACAAGAAATAATACAAGGTTTATTAAGCTAAAGATCTGATGAAAATATGCTACTTGTCACAACACTTGATTTGAAAACAACATTGGCTTTAATTCAGTGGGAGATAGAAATAGAAGAAAGAGAGCCAATGCAGACAGGTAGGCATTCCAATATGATGGTGGTTTGTGGTAGTTCAGACAGACGGTATTTGTGTTTCTTGAGACACAACTAAGAAGTCCCATATCATCAAATGGGTCCATCTGCAGGGTTCTGTTACCATCCAATCAGAAGCACTTCCTGTAACCCAGGACAGTTCTAGCAACAGTCAATCTTTACTTAACTAAGTAGCACAATTTGCAAACTGTAAGCGCTCCCCTGTTACAATTAATGAAAATTGGTAACTCAACATGTACTATGCCTAGAGGGTTACTTTTCACCTCTCCACTAAGTCTATCCTCTGGGAACTGTTCCAAGGCCTGGTCTGGAGGAGTGATGAGACCAGACTCCCCTTTATTGATAAAATGGTTCCTTCTGAGTCCCAGCTGCAAAATGGGTTGGTGGAAAGGGACATAAATAGCTACCTGTTTGTAGTAAACTGGGCTGCTTGCAGGTGCCGCTCCACTTTTGGCCCCGATTTCAATTACTAGATGGTGATTGTGGTAATTGATCTGAAAGTGTGCTGGGTTCTGCTAACCAGGCCTAGCACCAGTGCGCTTTCCCTTAAACTGTAAATATCAATTGTTACACACAATTGGCAAGTACTTTTACACTCTGTTCGGCGCTACTATATGGTGCCAGTAGTACGCCAGTCAGGCATGTAAAAGAAGTACCAGGGTTGCAGCGATTAGCGTGCCACCCTGAGTGATCGAGTAAAAATGAAGTCTGCAGGTCTGCCATGTCAGCCTGCACGAGCAGCTTACCTGCTTTAGTTCGACCCTGCACATATCAAGTGTGACAGGGTCACCTCCCTGCAATTAATATAGGTCCGTTACCTTTAAGGCAGGCTTCCTAAAGCCCAGGAGGAAGGGTGCATTATATTATATGATAGGAAATACATCTGCATGCATATATTGGCCTGTGGTAGTGCTCTAAATGTAATTCTACAGCGCTAAATGTAATTCTACAGCCTATTACTGGCTGACTGCACTGCCTGCTGGTGACGGTAACTGGCTGACTGCACTGACTGCTTGTGGCGATGACTGGCTGACTGCACCGACTGCTGGTGCTGCCATGCCCCCGGAATGACTGGTTGAGGAAGGAACGACGCCGTTGGAAATGCGCCGCGTAGTATTAGGGAAAACTTTGTCGCATTTCTGAATAAATAATCATACCTCTTTCGAGTACAAGTCCAGAGGAAGTTTGTGGAAGCCGCAAAGCGCAGGGCAATTGATGCGCGAGACAGAAATCTTAAATTACTGAGTGAAAGTGCTGCGAAGGACGCTGCCCTGGCAGCAGCAGATGCAAAATAAAACAGCTGAGAAAACAACTAGCCATACAAAAGCAGAACGCAGAGAGAGCTCTCCCCACAAGAAGGAGACGCTGGTGGCGGAGACTCTTTCTCTGCTGCTAAGATCAGGTCATGTGGCACAGGTGAGAATGACGTTTTCACTTTCACAATCAAAAGCATTATTAGAAGCAGTAATTCTCTGTGAAGTAGGTCTTCCTTGCCTGAATTGCTTTCTGCTGAGTCTGCGAGGGGTTTGCGTGCTCTTCCAGGGAGACGCCAAAGGAAACGAACTGACAGTGCCCTCCCGCCGCCGTAGGATACACCTGGCCGCCGAGTGGAGGAAGCGGGAAAACTACAATTCCCAGGGGGCATAGCGGAGCCCCACGTCATCGCCCGACACCGGAGGCGCTAGAAATTGTGCGCTCTCCCCGCGTCGCGGGACGCGAGCGGGACGCCCGGACGAAGCCCGGACAAAGGGTGGACAGTCTTAGACAGTCCAAGACAGAACGCGACTGGACTGGCCTTGGATCCTTGTCTGACATTTACCCCATGACGATCTGTGCTCAATCTATGTGAGATTTAATTTTCCTTTTACCTTGTGGTCCTTGATTGTTATTGCCTCACTTGTTATTGTTACTTTAGGCTTCACATTTCCATTTTTCATTTTTCATTTATTCTTGAGCACACAGAATTTGTGAGGCTACTTAAGGGATAGATATCATGTCGAAGCAAAAAAAACCCTCAGTGTCAAACACTATGGATAACTATCTAGTACAGGTTGTTAATAACATCAATAGCAAGCGTAGGATGTCGTTGGGGTTAAGTGTTTCCCCTCCTAGCAGCTCGCACAGTCTTCCTCAAGATTCCCTCAATTCTGCACCTCCAACGCTGGACACTAGCCCTGTTGCACCGGACATAGACATTCCTGCTAGTGATATTTTGGTTGATAATGTATCTCCTGTTGTACACCTAGAGAATGACTCTGAGGATGATACAGAAATGATAGTAGACAAGTCCCCATCCCCAGTGGCTGCGCCCGCGCGTTGAGTAGTGAGAGCGTGTAGAGTTAGTCAGTCCAAGCGGGGTTGCTTACGATCGAGCAAGAAAAAGATAGCTTCACCCCCAAAAAGAAAAGCTATAGACGAAGGGAACGGGACACAAGAGGGAAATATGATGTTGGAAGACGAGCTCATTACTAAATTAGCTAGTATGATCGACTCCAAGATCAGGTCTACCACTAAACCGTTGATAGCCAAAATAGATAGGCTTACTGCTGAGGTCAACAGATTGGGAGGTCTCCAAAATAAAACAGTGGAGGAGGTGGGTAACATCTCTAAACTAATTGTAAACAGAGCTCCCCCAGTTGTAGCCCCCCAGGGAAGCATGGTGGGTGGTGGGACGTCAGCGATCCCTCCACCCACTCCCCACCAAACAAGTATCGATGTTCAAACGCCTGCTATAGAAAACCTTCTACCTAGACCCATAGCACCATGCTTAGAGAAAGGCCCAGTTGAATTGGTTGTAGAAGCCTCTCCCCTTGTCCTTGTTCTGGCTAATGTACCCCTTTTGAAATCTGGGCAGATAGAAACGACACCTTCGCTGATGAGCAAAGCTCTACATTGGCTGACTAATAACATGCTGATAACCGCAAGGGGTAAACAACAACTTGCTGGGGAATTAAGAATGGCAAGAAGGGTGGGCTGGGTAGGGACGGGCCCGAAAAAAGTTGGAGGTGATTGTGTTGTTTTGACTTTTTCAAGCCCAGAAGTACTCCCAGAAGTATTGTTAAATATACTCCCCCCCAATATAGGAGTACTTACTGATATAATTTCGCTCACACTTGACTTCTTCTATAGCAAGGGGGGCACAAGAGCAAATTCTAGTGTATTAAGGACTAAGTGGAATTTGGTATCGAATAATGGGAGCAGGGGCGTTCAAGTGAGTGAATGGGGGGTTAACTTAGAAAACAGATTTGCTGCATTGTCCAACCTAAACGAATGCGATTGACTTGGAGGAGGTTTTAGCACCATGACCATAGAACCTAGGGAGCTTGATAGGAGCTTTGAACCCCCAATCTGGGGATCTGTATATTTCAATGGCACCTATGTAAACATAGATAAAAGGGTGGGGGATTCAAATATCCCAGGGTCCCTATCGGAGTTCAGCAGCCCTATGCGGCTGGATCTTGGTAGGCATCCTGCGATTTGCACCAGGCAGAGCCCAGATTTCTCCTCTTTGGCCACAGTAGGCCCCACGGTTGCAAACTTAGGTTTTGAATCTGGAGAGATTGCTTCAATCCAAGATCCTTTAACATCTCAAGACCTGCCATCCCCCTCTGTAGTGGGGGCTAGGCTGTTCATCCTCTCATGGAACTTAGCGGGAATTTCTAATAAGATGGTGTCTCCAGAGTGGTGCAAATTTATTGACCAATACGACATTATTTTATTTCAAGAAACTTGGGCATTGATCCCAGTGTATCGTGTTGGGTTCCTTAGCTTCCATGTGTTGGCCACGAAAAATCCCAAAGGGCGCCCCAAAAATGCCCTTCCAAATACAGATTCACAAACCCAAATTGCAAATCGGTAACAGGTTACCGAATTGCAGTTTGGTCTTTGTCCATCAGAAAAGGCATTTTTGTATTTGCAAATGGTCTGACTCTGCGAATTGGGCCATTTGTGAATGTAAAAATGTTTTGAACACCTTGCCCATACTTTTAAATCGTTGTTAATTTATATGGCACACACCTGTGATTGCAGATTTGTTCATGTGACGTCACACAGTATTTGTTTTGCATGTTCTTTCTGTGTGTCCTAGGACCTGCTACACACGGCAAGAGAGCTTCCATTACATAAAAGGCTCTTATTGTAAGAATGACCCTGGCATTAATCTTTGCACATGTCTTCACTGCATCAAGTATGCACTGTTTTAAGAATCAAGATACCGAAACACGTGTCAGGAGTTTCATTGAAGCAAACAATGAAAACAGAGGCACACTCGAACATGAAGGAAAATAATCACTTCAATGACTGTAATCATACAAGAAATAATACAAGGTTTATTAAGCTAAAGATCTGATGAAAATATGCTACTTGTCACAACACTTGATTTGAAAACAACATTGGCTTTAATTCAGTGGGAGATAGAAATAGAAGAAAGAGAGCCAATGCAGACAGGTAGGCATTCCAATATGATGGTGGTTTGTGGTAGTTCAGACAGACGGTATTTGTGTTTCTTGAGACACAACTAACAAGTCCCATATCATCAAATGGGTCCATCTGCAGGGTTCAGTTACCATCCAATCAGAAGCACTTCCTGTAACCCAGGACAGTTCTAGCAACAGTCAATCTTTACTTAACTAAGTAGCACAATTTGCAAACTGTAAGCGCTCCCCTGTTACAATTAATGAAAATTGGTAACTCAACATGTACTATGCCTAGAGGGTTACTTTTCACCTCTCCACTAAGTCTATCCTCTGGGAACTGTTCCAAGGCCTGGTCTGGAGGAGTGATGAGACCAGACTCCCCTTTATTGATAAAATGGTTCCTTCTGAGTCCCAGCTGGGAAATGGGTTTGTGGAAAGGGACATAAATAGCTGCCTGTTTGTAGTAAACTGGGCTGCTTGCAGGTGCCGCTCCACTTTTGGCCCCGATTTGAATTACTAGATGGTGATTGTGGTAATTGATCTGAAAGTGTGCTGGGTTCTGCTAACCAGGCCTAGCACCAGTGCGCTTTCCCTTAAACTGTAAATATCAATTGTTACACACAATTGGCAAGTACTTTTACACTCTGTTCGGCGCTACTATATGGTGCCAGTAGTACGCCAGTCAGGGATGTAAAAGAAGTACCAGGGTTGCAGCGCTTAGCGTGCCACCCTGAGTGATCGAGTAAAAATGAAGTCTGCCATGTCAGCCTGCACGAGCAGCTTACCTGCTTTAGTTCGACCCTGCACATATCAAGTGTGACAGGGTCACCTCCCTGCAATTAATATAGGTCCGTTACCTTTAAGGCAGGCTTCCTAAAGCCCAGGAGGAAGGGTGCATTATATTATATGATAGGAAATACATCTGCATGCATATATTGGCCTGTGGTAATGCTCTAAATGTAATTCTACCGCGCTAAATGTAATTCTACAGCCTATTACTGGCTGACTGCACTGCCTGCTGGTGACTGTAACTGGCTGACTGCACTGACTGCTTGTGGCGATGACTGGCTGACTGCACCGACTGCTGGTGCTGCCATGCCCCCGGAATGACTGGTTGAGGAAGGAACGACGCCGTTGGAAATGCGCCGCGTAGTATTAGGGAAAACTTTGTCGCATTTCTGAATAAATAATCATACCTCTTTCGAGTACAAGTCTAGAGGAAGTTTGTGGAAGCCGCAAAGCGCAGTGCAATTGATGCGCGAGACAGAAATCTTAAATTACTGAGTGAAAGTGCTGCGAAGGACGCTGCCCTGGCAGCAGCAGATGCAAAATAAAACAGCTGAGAGAACAACTAGCCATACAAAAGCAGAACGCAGAGAGAGCTCTCCCCACAAGAAGGAGACGCTGGTGGCGGAGACTCTTTCTCTGCTGCTAAGATCAGGTCATGTGGCACAGGTGAGAATGACGTTTTCACTTTCACAATCAAAAGCATTATTAGAAGCAGTAATTCTCTGTGAAGTAGGTCTTCCTTGCCTGAATTGCTTTCTGCTGAGTCTGCGAGGGGTTTGCGTGCTCTTCCAGGGAGACGCCAAAGGAAACGAACTGACAGTGCCCTCCCGCCGCCGTAGGATACACCTGGCCGCCGAGTGGAGGAAGCGGGAAAACTACAATTCCCAGGGGGCATAGCGGAGCCCCACGTCATCGCCCGACACCGGAGGCGCTAGAAATTGTGCGCTCTCCCCGCGTCGCGGGACGCGAGCGGGACGCCCGGACGAAGCCCGGACAAAGGGTGGACAGTCTTAGACAGTCCAAGACAGAACGCGACTGGACTGGCCTTGGATCCTTGTCTGACATTTACCCCATGACGATCTGTGCTCAATCTATGTGAGATTTAATTTTCCTTTTACCTTGTGGTCCTTGATTGTTATTGCCTCACTTGTTATTGTTACTTTAGGCTTCACATTTCCATTTTTCATTTTTCATTTATTCTTGAGCACACAGAATTTGTGAGGCTACTTAAGGGATAGATATCATGTCGAAGCAAAAAAAACCCTCAGTGTCAAACACTATGGATAACTATCTAGTACAGGTTGTTAATAACATCAATAGCAAGCGTAGGATGTCGTTGGGGTTAAGTGTTTCCCCTCCTAGCAGCTCGCACAGTCTTCCTCAAGATTCCCTCAACTCTGCACCTCCAACGCTGGACACTAGCCCTGTTGCACCGGACATAGACATTCCTGCTAGTGATATTTTGGTTGATAATGTATCTCCTGTTGTACACCTAGAGAATGACTCTGAGGATGATACAGAAATGATAGTAGACAAGTCCCCATCCCCAGTGGCTGCGCCCGCGCGTTGAGTAGTGAGAGCGTGTAGAGTTAGTCAGTCCAAGCGGGGTTGCTTACGATCGAGCAGGAAAAAGATAGCTTCACCCCCAAAAAGAAAAGCTATAGACGAAGGGAACGGGGCACAAGAGGGAAATATGATGTTGGAAGACAAGCTCATTACTAAATTAGCTAGTATGATCGACTCCAAGATCAGGTCTACCACTAAACCGTTGATAGCCAAAATAGATAGGCTTACTGCTGAGGTCAACAGATTGGGAGGTCTCCAAAATAAAACAGTGGAGGAGGTGGGTAACATCTCTAAACTAATTGTAAACAGAGCTCCCCCAGTTGTAGCCCCCCAGGGAAGCATGGTGGGTGGTGGGACGTCAGCGATCCCTCCACCCACTCCCCACCAAACAAGTATCGATGTTCAAACGCCTGCTATAGAAAACCTTCTACCTAGACCCATAGCACCATGCTTAGAGAAAGGCCCAGTTGAATTGGTTGTAGAAGCCTCTCCCCTTGTCCTTGTTCTGGCTAATGTACCCCTTTTGAAATCTGGGCAGATAGAAACTACACCTTCGCTGATGAGCAAAGCTCTACATTGGCTGACTAATAACATGCTGATAACCGCAAGGGGTAAACAACAACTTGCTGGGGAGTTAAGAATGGCAAGAAGGGTGGGCTGGGTAGGGACGGGCCCGAAAAAATTTGGAGGTGATTGTGTTGTTTTGACTTTTTCAAGCCCAGAAGTACTCCCAGAAGTATTGTTAAATATACTCTCCCCCCAATATAGGAGTACTTACTGATATAATTCCGCTCACACTTGACTTCTTCTATAGCAAGGGGGGCACAAGAGCAAATTCTAGTATATTAAGGACTAAGTGGAATTTGGTATCGAATAGTGGGAGCAGGGGCGTTCAAGTGAGTGAATGGGGGGTTAACTTGGAAAACAGATTTGCTGCAGTGTCCAACCTAAACGAATGCGATTGACTTGGAGGAGGTTTTAGCACCATGACCATCGAACCTAGGGAGCTTGATAGGAGCTTTGAACCCCCAATCTGGGGATCTGTATTTTTCAATGGCACCTATGTAAACATAGATAAAAGGGTGGGGGATTCAAATATCCCAGGGTCCCTATCGGAGTTCAGCAGCCCTATGCGGCTGGATCTTGGTAGGCATCCTGCGATTTGCACCAGGCAGAGCCCAGATTTCTCCTCTTTGGCCACAGTAGGCCCCACGGTTGCAAACTTAGGTTTTGAATCTGGAGAGATTGCTTCAATCCAAGATCCTTTAACATCTCAAGACCTGCCATCCCCCTCTGTAGTGGGGGCTAGGCTGTTCATCCTCTCATGGAACTTAGCGGGAATTTCTAATAAGATGGTGTCTCCAGAGTGGTGCAAATTTATTGACCAATACGACATTATTTTATTTCAAGAAACTTGGGCATTGATCCCAGTGTATCGTGTTGGGTTCCTTAGCTTCCATGTGTTGGCCACGAAAAATCCCAAAGGGCGCCCGTCTGGTGGGCTAATAATTTGGGTTCGCCAGTCATTTTATTGCAATATCAGGCTTAGGAATTCACCATCAACTGATATCCTGTCTGTAAACATTACATGGCCTAACGGACAGGGAATGGTCATTTTTAACATCTATGCTAGGGGGTTGTAGGAGGCCAAACCTCGGAAGTAATTGCAACCCTAGATCGTGAACTTGAGCTGCTTACAACCCCGGCATCAATAATGGTAGGGGGCGATGTTAATACCACATTCGAACCGCTGGGACAGGAGGACCAATTTTTGGCTGCAGAAGAGGACAGCAAGTGGGGTGTGCCTCAATTGGAGCTACCAGGGGTTCGAAGATGGTCAGCAGCGGCCATTCAACTTAAAAGCTTATGTTTGGTGAGAGGATTAAGAGCAGTGAATGGTCGCACGCCTTCCGACCGACAGGGAGCCAATACTTTTGATAATGGGAGGTCTTCGAGTAGAATTGACTATTTCCTTGTGGATATCAGGGAATGGCACAGGCTGGTTGATATGAGGATAAGCAATAGGTTGGAAAGTGACCATAATCCGCTTTGCATAGAATTTTTAGCCTGTGAGGGCTCAAGAGATACAAGGCTAGGGGGTAGAATGGTTCCCCTTGATATCGTAACCTCGAATAATTTGAGACACATAAAATGGGAGAGAGTGACTGAGAACCCTGAGAGCTTGGAGGCCCTTAAAAAGGTGGCTGCTGAAGAAGTAGCGAATATTAACCTATTTAGTAAAAATCCCCACTTTCTGATACTTATGCTAGAGGCTCATACAAAATTTTTCACCAAGCTCCAAGGGTACTTCATGAAGTCTATAAAACCCGCAAACGCCAATAAAACCCTCCCGTAATGGAGTGGTACAACCAGGCCTGTAGATTAGCTTGTAGAAATCTTGGAATTCAACTTAGATCAAGGAACAACCAGGCAGTAAAAGAGGCAAGAGACAAGTATAGGAAGGCCCAAAAAGTGAGCCAAAAGGCAATGGGACGAGGATTATTGGTGGGATTTTAAGTCCGCTTGCATGGCAAAGGATCAAAAACGTTTCTGGGCCCTCGTCAAGTGGGACAGAGGAGGGAGAGCTGAAACCCCAAAAAACAATGTAGCAAAAGACCAATGGGTTGATTTTTTCAGACCTCCATATGCTCATGATCAAACTGTAGGCGATAACACAGCACCCCCATTAGTATTCTATCATCATCAGCCATTTACGGCAAAGGAGGTTAATATTGCATTGGATTGTGTGACTGGTGGCAGGGCCCCTGGCATGGATGGGATTCCAGCCGACATATTTTTGAGCGATCGGGCAACTTGGAGTCAGTACCTTGAATGGCTAGCAAACTCAGTGGCCATGGGGGCACCCATTCCTGACTCTTGGCTGGGTGCTGAAATAATCCTGGTGTTTAAAAAGGGGGACAAAGCTCTACCAGGCACCTACAGACCTATCAGTCTAATTGATTCTGTACAAATTATGACACAAAAAGTGACAGGACGGTTAGTGCAAAATAAATTGCAAACCTGGGTAGAAGAAAATGAAATGTTATCACCTTATCAAGCTGGCTTTCGCCCTTGCACGAGCTCAATTGATCAAGTTTTCTATTTTATTGCTCTATATTGGAGGAATGTGACCCTATCTAAGGCGGCCCCTTTACGCCGTTTTTGTTGATTTAAAATCAGCATTCGACTTAGTTCCTCGCAACAAACTCTGGAGGGTGCTTGCTGATGCTCGGATGAGCCCCGAACTGTTAACGTTGATCGTCCGTTTGCATGAGAACAACTATGCCAGAATTAGGTGGGGGGCTCAGGGTGAGGTGACCGACCCATTCCCTGTCGAGCGCGGTGTTCGACAGGGGTGCGTCTTGGCGCCCACACTGTTTTCTATTTACATCAATGGCATAGTAGACCATCTGAGCCAGTCCCCCACCGATGCTCCTGTTTTGGCAGGCGCACGCGTTACGGTTCTCATGTTTGCGGACGACACGTTGATAGTTTCTAGAACTCCAAGTGGGCTACAGAAGGCAGTCAACGCATTTGGCAAGTTCTGTCAGACGCGCGGCCTCGAATTAAACACATCAAAAACTAAGTTCAAGTGCCTTAACCAGCGAAAAACCTTCAAAAGGAAAATTATGTTTAATGGAACACCCCTAGAAGAGGTAGAGGCTTTCACATACCTCGGAATTTTACTCCAGAGCAATATGGGATGGAAAAATCATACTGATATGGCAGGGTTGAAATTCCATCAAAATGCGGGCGCAATATCAAATAAACATAAAGCGTCAAAGACAAAACTAATTAGTCCTGCCCTGGAAATTTATAATATGAAAGCAGTGAGTGCCTCCCTGTACGGGTCGGAACTTTGGGGATTCTCAAATTTAAAGCAGCTAACACTGGCAGAGAATAGGTTTCTGCGTAGCTTAATTGGGGTCCCCCAAAGCACTCCAACCATTCCAATAACCTACGATCTGGGGAGAAAGAAAATAGAGGATTTGGCACGGCTCCGCCCGCTGCTATATTGGAGGAGGGTAATGAATGACGACCCCCGAATTGTCCCATTATGCTACTGCCCTACGGGATGTTATTGGGACTGATCGTTTTCATTGTATTCCGTGGCTGAAAGAACTAAGGGGTTTGTTAGTCAAATTGGGTTTAGGTCATCTATGGAATAGCCTGAATGATACAGGGTTCCCATCAAAGGTATCCCTAAAAAAACATACTGGGACATGATCTGGTCGCCTGGTTATAGTAATGGTCCCATTACTGGGCTGTCCGAACGCTTTCTTGATATCAAGTCCTTACCATTTTATGAGCCGTTTTGGGACATTATTGAACGGCCGCTTGATAGGAAACTGTATTTCCAATTTAGATTTGGTACCCTTCCCTTAAATATATTTACTAACAAATGGTTTCCATCTAAAGGTGACAAATGCCATCATTGTAAAACCATGCTTGAGAATATTCCTCATTTGATGTTTGTATGCCCCTTGTACGTAAATCCTCGCCGTAGGTGGCTAAAACCTGCATGTTTAAATTTGGGCACACGTAGTGGTAAGGAGGCGTTAAGAATACTTGAATCAGACTGCACTCCGTGCATAGCTATTGCAGGTACAACATTTTTGGGGTGGGCATGGACTTTACGTGCCCGTGATATTCAGCGCTCCGTTGACGCCTAATGAACTATTGTCATTGAATTTTGTATGATCAAATTTTAACCAAATGTTATATTGAATTGATTTAATTATTGATTATGAATTGTTTTAAATTGAATCAGACAGCTTAATTTAATTCGATTTTAATATGAGAATTTTTAAACAAAGTGTAGTATTTTTTCATTGTAGGGTGTAATGTGATGTAACGCTTTTATGACATGCTGTCAAATAAAGCTTTGAAATTTGAATTTGACTGGCTGATCTCACTGACTGCTGGTGCTGCTATGCCCCGGGTTTGACTGGCTGACCGCACTGACTGTGATGCCGCCGTGTCCCAGGTATGACTGGCTAACCGCACCGACTGCTGGTGCAGCCGTGTTCCAGGTATATATTGCCTGCAAGGGATTTATTTTGCAATCTATTGAACAGCGTTGAGGATCTCTATTAAAAAGGATTTTAGATCCTGACTGTGAACATCAGTTGCTGTATTCGGTTCAAGTGTCCAATTATTAAAGACGGAATAAATATAAATGGCTACCACACTAGCTAACAGAATAAAGAGAAGCAACACAGGGAGATTATGTATCAAAATTGTTATTATTTGTTTTGAAATCATAAGGGTTCTGACTGCTGGTGCTGCCATGTCTCAGGGATGACTGGCTGACCGCACTGACTGCTGGTGCTGCCGTGTCCCAGGTATGAATGGCTGACAGCACTGACTGCTGGTGCTGCCGTGTCCCAGGTATGACTGGCTGACCGCCCTGACTGCTGGTGCTGCCATGCCCCAGGTATGACTGGGTGACCGCACTGACTGCTGGTGCTGCCGTGTCCCAGGTATGACTGGCTGACCGCCCTGACTGTTGGTGCTGCCATGCCCCAGGTATGACTGGTGATCGCCCTGACTGCTGGTGCTTCCATGTCCCAGGGATGACTGGCTGACCGCACTGACTGCTGGTGCTGCCGTGTCCCAGGGATGACTGGCTGACCGCACTGACTGCTGGTGCTGCCTTGTCCTAGGGATGACTGGCTGACCGCACTGACTGCTGGTGCTGCCATGCCCCAGGTATGACTTGCTGACCGCACTGACTGCTGGTGCTGCCGTGTCCCAGGTATGACTGGCTGACCGCCCTGACTGCTGGTGCTGCTGTGTCCAGGTATGACTGGTGATCGCCCTGACTGCTGGTGCTGCCGTGTCCCAGGAATGACTGGTTGACCGCCCTGACTGCTGGTGCTGCCATGCCCCAGGTATGACTTGCTGACCGCACTGACTGCTGGTGCTGCCGTGTCCCAGGTATGACTGGCTGACCGCCCTGACTGCTGGTGCTGCTGTGTCCAGGTATGACTGGTGATCGCCCTGACTGCTGGTGCTGCCGTGTCCCAGGTATGACTGGCTGACCGCCCTGACTGTTGGTGCTGCCATGCCCCAGGTATGACTGGTGATCGCCCTGACTGCTGGTGCTTCCATGTCCCAGGGATGACTGGCTGACCGCACTGACTGCTGGTGCTGCCGTGTCCCAGGGATGACTGGCTGACCGCACTGACTGCTGGTGCTGCCTTGTCCTAGGGATGACTGGCTGACCGCACTGACTGCTGGTGCTGCCATGCCCCAGGTATGACTTGCTGACCGCACTGACTGCTGGTGCTGCCGTGTCCCAGGTATGACTGGCTGACCGCCCTGACTGCTGGTGCTGCTGTGTCCAGGTATGACTGGTGATCGCCCTGACTGCTGGTGCTGCCGTGTCCCAGGTATGACTGGCTGACCGCCCTGACTGCTGGTGCTGCCATGACCCAGGGATAACTGGCTGACCGCACTGACTGCTGGTGCTGCCATGCCCCAGGTATGACTGGCTGACAGCACTGACTGCTAATGCAGCCATGTCCCAGGGATGACTGGCTGACAGCACTGACTGCTGGTGCTGCCATGTCCCAGGGATGACTGGTTGACCGCACTGACTGCTGGTGCTGCCATGCCCCAGGTATGACTGGCTGACAGTGCTTACTGCTGGTGGCGCCATGTCCCAGGTATGACTGGCTGACAGCACTGACTGCTGGTGCTGCTGTGTCCCAGGTATGACTGGCTGACCGCTCTGACTGCTGGTGGTGCCGTGTCCCAGGTTTGACTGGATGACCGTCCTGAATGCTGTTGCTGCCGTGTCCCAGGGATGACTAGCTGACCGCACCGACTGCTGGTGCTGCCATGCCGCAGGTATGACTGGCTGACTGCCCTGACTGCTGGTGCTGCCATGTCCCAGGTATGATTGGCTGACCGCACTGACTGCTGGTGCTGCCTTGTCCCAGGGATGACTGTCTGACCGCCCTGACTGTTGGTGTTGCCATGTCCCAGGTATGATTGGCTGACCGCACTGACTGCTGGTGGCGCCATATCCCAGGTATGACTGGCTGACCACCCTGACTTCTGGTGCTGCCGTGCCCCAGGTATGATTGGCTGAATGCCCTGACTGCTGGTGGCGCCATGTCGCTGGTATGACTGGCTGACCGCCCTGACTGCTGGTGCTGCCTTGTCCCAGGGATGACTGGCTGACCGCCCTGACTGCTGGTGCTGCCCTGTCACAGGAATGACTGGCTGACCGCACCGACTGCTGGTGCTGCTGTGTCCCAGGTATGACTGGCTGACTGGACTGACTGTTGGTGCTGCTATGCCCCAGGTATGACAGGCTGACTGCCTTGACTGTGGGTGGCGCCATGTCCCAGGTATGACTGGCTGACCGCCCTGACTACTGGTGCTGCTGTGTCCCAGGGATGACTGGCTGACTGGACTGTCTGCTGGTGCTGCCATGCCCCAGGTATGACAGGCTGACCGCCTTGACTGTGGGTGGCCCCATGTCCCAGGTATGACTGACTGACCGCCCTTCCCGCAGGTGCTGCCATGCCCCAGGTATGACTGGCTGACCGCCCTGACTGCTGGTGCTGCCATGCCCCAGGTATGACTGGCTGACCTCCATGACTGATGGTGTTGCCATGTCCCAGGTATGATTGGCTGACCACACTGACTGCTGGTGGCACCATATCCCAGGTGTGACTGGCTGACAGCGCTGACTGCTGGTGCAGCTGTGTCCCAGGGATGACTGGCTGACCGCACCGACTGCTGGTGCTGCTATGCCCCAGGTATGACTGGCTGACCGCCCTGACTGTGGGTGGCACCATGTCCCAGGTATGACTGGCTGACAGCACTGACTGCTGCTGCTGCTGTGCCCCAGGTATGAATGACTGACCGCCCTGACCGCTGGAGGAGCCGTGTCCCAGGTATGACTGGCTGACCGCCCTGACTGCTGGTGCTGCCATGCCCCAGGTATGACTGGCTGACCGCCCTGACTGCTGGTGCTGCTGTGTCCCAGGTATGACTGGCTGACTGGACTGACTGCTGGTGCTGCTGTGTCCAGGTATGACTGGCTGACCGCACTGACTGCTGGTGCTACCATGTCTCAGGGACGACTGGCTGACCGCACCGACTGCTCGTGCTGCCATGTCCCATGGATGACTGGCTGGCTGGCTGCACTGACTGCTGGTGCTGCCATGCCCCAGGTATGACTGGCAGACCGCCCTGACTGCTGGTGCTGCCAGGCCCCTGGTTTGACTGGCTGACAGCACTGACTGCTGGTGCTGCCATGCCCCAGGTATGACTGGCTGACTGACCTGACTGCTGGTGCTGCCATGTCCCAGGGATGACTGGCTGACAGCGCTGACTGCTGGTGGTGCAATGTCCCAGGGATGACTGGCTGACCGCTCTGACTGCTGGTGCTGCCATGCCCCAGGTATGACTGGCAGACCGCCCTGACTGCTGGTGCTGCCATGCCCCAGGTATGACTGGCAGACGCCCTGACTGCTGGTGCTGCCAGGCCCCTGGTTTGACTGGCTGACCGCGCTGACTGCTGGTGGTGCCATGCCCCAGGTATGACTGGCTGACAGCACTGACTGCTAATGCAGCCATGTCCCAGGGATGACTGGCTGACAGCACTGACTGCTGGTGCTGCCATGTCCCAGGTGTGACTGGCTGACTGACCTGACTGCTGGTGCTGCCATGTCCCAGGGATGACTGGCTGACCGCGCTGACTGCTGGTGGTGCCATGCCCCAGGTATGACTGGCTGACAGCACTGACTGCTGGTGCTGCTGTGTCCCAGGGATGACTGGCTGACCGCACTGACTGCTGGTGCTGCTGGGCCCCTGGGTTGACTGGCTGACAGCACTGACTGCTGTTGCTGCCATATCCCAGGGATGACTGGCTGACTGCCCTGACTGCTGGTGCTGCCATGTCCCAGGTATGACTGGCAGACCGCCCTGACTGCTGGTGCTGCCATGTCCCAGGTATGACTGGCTGACCTCCATGACTGATGGTGTTGCCATGTCCCAGGTATGATTGGCTGACCACACTGACTGCTGGTGGCGCCATATCCCAGGTGTGACTGGCTGACAGCGCTGACTGCTGGTGCAGCTGTGTCCCAGGGATGACTGGCTGACCGCACCGACTGCTGGTGCTGCTATGCCCCAGGTATGACTGGCTGACCGCCCTGACTGTGGGTGGCACCATGTCCCAGGTATGACTGGCTGACCGCCCTGACTGCTGGTGCTGCCGTGTTTCAGGGATGACTGGCTGACAGCACTGACTGCTGTTGCTGCTGTGCCCCAGGTATGAATGACTGACCGCCCTGACCGCTGGTGGAGCTGTGTCCCAGGTATGACTGGCTTACCGCCCTGACTGCTGGTGCTGCCATGCCCCAGGTATGACTGGCTGACCGCCCTGACTGCTGGTGCTGCTGTGTCCCAGGTATGACTGGCTGACTGGACTGACTGCTGGTGCTGCTGTGCCCAGGTATGACTGGCTGACCGCACTGACTGCTGGTGCTACCATGTCTCAGGGACGACTGGCTGACCGCACCGACTGCTCGTGCTGCCATGTCCCATGGATGACTGGCTGGCTGGCTGCACTGACTGCTGGTGCTGCCATGCCCCAGGTATGACTGGCAGACCGCCCTGACTGCTGGTTCTGCCAGGCCCCTGGTTTGACTGGCTGACAGCACTGACTGCTGGTGCTGCCATGCCCCAGGTATGACTGGCTGACTGACCTGACTGCTGGTGCTGCCATGTCCCAGGGATGACTGGCTGACAGCGCTGACTGCTGGTGGTGCAATGTCCCAGGGATGACTGGCTGACCGCTCTGACTGCTGGTGCTGCCATGCCCCAGGTATGACTGGCAGACCGCCCTGACTGCTGGTGCTGCCATGCCCCAGGTATGACTGGCAGACCGCCCTGACTGCTGGTGCTGCCAGGCCCCTGGTTTGACTGGCTGACCGTGCTGACTGCTGGTGGTGCCATGCCCCAGGTATGACTGGCTGACAGCACTGACTGCTAATGCAGCCATGTCCCAGGGATGACTGGCTGACAGCACTGACTGCTGGTGCTGCCATGTCCCAGGTGTGACTGGCTGACTGACCTGACTGCTGGTGCTGCCATGTCCCAGGGATGACTGGCTGACCGCGCTGACTGCTGGTGGTGCCATGCCCCAGGTATGACTGGCTGACAGCACTGACTGCTGGTGCTGCTGTGTCCCAGGGATGACTGGCTGACCGCACTGACTGCTGGTGCTGCTGGGCCCCTGGGTTGACTGGCTGACAGCACTGACTGCTGTTGCTGCCATATCCCAGGGATGACTGGCTGACTGCCCTGACTGCTGGTGCTGCCATGTCCCAGGTATGACTGGCAGACCGCCCTGACTGCTGGTGCTGCCATGTCCCAGGTATGACTGGCTGACCGCTCTGACTGCTGGTGCTGCCATGTGCCAGGTATGACTGGCTGACTGCCCTGACTGCTGGTGGCGCCATGCCCCAGGTGTAACTGCCGGACAAGTTAACCAGATTGTGGGGGATCCGGGTGGCTTTCATTTACGAACGCGTGGTCAGCGCTGCCTGGCTGTCTGAGTAGGCCGCGCCTATTTAAATAAGGACATTTGGTGCTCGAAGAATTCTGCAAAAATCTGTGCATACAATAACAGGTTGCATTTCTTTTACATTTGTTATTTGCTTTTGCCTAAATGGCTGCTGTCCATCCCTATCACTTACCGGAAGTACTTTGTGACCTCGCCTCTTCCTTTTCACACTCCCATACTTGTGGTGACCTCACCCCTTTCTCTGCCTCCAAACTTTATAACCCTCAAGCTCGGGGAGCCGAGAGTTCACAGGAGGGTCACCAAGTGACATACAGTTGGCTCACATCTTTCCTTGGCTCACACCTACTTCCTGTTTTGCGTCACGCTCAAGATGTCAGTTGTTTAACTTGTGTTGGCCAAGATGCTTATATTCACTAAGGTGGGCTGGGCTCGATAGGCCACGGTGCCTTTTAGTGGCGCTCACCAGCTTTAATGGGGCTGTTGAACTTTGACTGACTGTTGAGGGCGGGATATCCCTACATGAGCTTTTGAAATGTCTCTAATGAAAGCCACATATTTACACAACACACATCTGCAGAGCGAACATCGCCAATGATGCATCTCAGCCTCTGGATGGTTTAATATGTAGCAAACACTGTGAAGCAACGTCCACCCTGGTGTGGTCAGCTCCTCTGTGGAAGGCGGGGGAGGGGGGGAGTGGGCATTGCAGAGCCCCCATGCAAGACCAAGGCAGCACGAGGGTCTTATGCAGAGCGGGCACAGACTGTGTCTTAATACGTGTCTTGTGAGCATGGACGTGTGCTGGGTGGATTAGCCTTGAGAAACTGGCAAGGTGGGTGGACCCGGCATAGGGAGATCTAGTCTTAGATCCGCTGGCGAACAGATTTTAGTAAGACTAGCTGAGACAGTGATGGGCATTAACTCCAGCTGGCACATTGAGGCCCAGTGGGTATAGCTGGCACAGAAAGGTCCAGTAGATCCAGCTGGCACAGTGAGTCCCAGTGGCTCTAGCTGGCACAGAGATGTCCGGTAGGTACTGCTAGCACAGAGAGGTTCAGTAGGTCCGGTGGCACAGTGAGGCCCAGTGGGTCTAGCTGGCACAAAGAGGTCTGGTAGGTCCGCTGGCACAGAGAGGTTCAGTAGGTCCGCTGACACAGAAAGGTCCGGTAGACCCAGCTGGCACAGTGAGGCCCAGTGGCTCTAGCTGGCACAGAGAGGTCCGGTAGTCCGCTGGCACAGAGAGGTTCAGTAGGTCCGCTGGCCCGGAGAGGTTCAGTAGATCCAGCTGGCACAGTGAGGCCCAGTGGGTCTAGCTGGCACAAAGAGGTCCCGTAGGTCCACTGGCACAGAGAGGTTCAGTAGCTCCTGCGGGCCCAGTGAGGTCTAGGAGGGTCATAGGCAGTAGCAAGGTCTACTTCAGCTGCCATAGAAAGATCCAGTACATACAGCTGGCACAGAGAGGTCCACTATGTCTTATTGTCACATAGAGGTCCAGTAGCTCCAGCTGGCACAGTGAGGTCCAGTATGTCCTGTGCCACAAATTAAATCTTTTTGTTATATTCTGGACTCAAGTTTTGGATCTTCAAATTAAGACAGAATCTAATCGTAAGAGGCTCTACATTTTAACAGGACGGCTCTGCATTTTAGCTTAGGGGACAGATGGCGCCAGACCTAGCTGTGCTGGAGCGTCCAGGTGCTTCTTACGCGATGTGCTTCTCCTCAGGACCAGGGTCTCCAGCTTGCTTATGCTCTCCATCATAGTGGCCTCTGCGCTGCTGGGGTGAAGAGCTTGGGGGGCAGTGGTGAACACCACTGACCTACAGGCTGCTCTTCAACTTTGACGGGAGGAGAGAGCTGAGATGGTAGATGGTGCGTGAGCAAAGCTTGGGGTCTATGAGGTGACCACCGCAGCCGGGCCTCGGAGAGGTGTAGATGGCTTAGGAGGATGGAGGGAGGGTCACTTCTATGGGGTGACCACAGCAGCCGGTCCTCAGAGAGGTGTTGATGGCTTAGGAGCATGAATGGAGGGTCACTTCTATGGGGTGACCCCAGCAGCCGAGCCTCGGAGAGGTGTAGATGGCTGAAGAGCATGGGGGGAGGGTCACTTCTATGGGGTGACCACCGCAGCCGGGCCTCGGAGAGGTGTAGATGGCTGAAGAGCATGGGGGGGAGGGTCACTTGTATGGGGTGACCACTGCAGCCGGGCCTCGGAGAGGTGTAGATGGCTTAGGAGCATGGAGGGAGGGTCACTTCAATGGGGTGACCACAGCAGCCGGTTCTCAGAGAGGTGTTGATGGCTTAGGAGCATGAATGGAGGGTCACTTCTATGGGGTGACCCCAGCAGCCGAGCCTCGGAGAGGTGTAGATGGCTGAAGAGCATGGGGGGAGGGTCACTTCTATGGGGTGACCACCGCAGCCGGGCCTCAGAGAGGTGTAGATGGCTGAAGAGCATGGGGGGGAGGGTCACTTGTATGGGGTGACCACTGCAGCCGGGCCTCGGAGAGGTGTAGATGGCTTAGGAGCATGGAGGGAGGGTCACTTCTATGGGGTGACCCCAGCAGCCGGGCCTCAGAGAGGTGTAGATGGCGTAGGAGCATGGAGGGAGGGTCACTTCTATGGGGTGACCACAGCAGCCAAGCCTCGGAGAGGTGTTGATGGCTTAGGAGCATGAAGGGAGGGTCACTTCTATGGGGTGACCCCAGCAGCCAAGCCTCGGAGAGGTGTAGATGGCTTAGGAGCATGGGGGGGGTTACGTCTATGGGGTGACCACCGCAGCCGGGCCTCGGAGAGGTGTAGATGGCTTAAGAGCATGGGGTCACTTCTATGGGGTGACCCCAGCAGCCTTGCCTTGGAGAGGTGTAGATGGCTAAGGAGCATGTGGGGAGGGCTACTTCAATGAGGTGACCACCGCAGCCGGGCCTCTGAGAGGTGTTGATGGCTTAGAAGCATGATGTCACGTCTATGGGGTGACCACCACAGCTTAGCCTCAGAGAGGTGTTGATGGCTTAGAAGCATGGGGTCACGTCTATGGGGTGACCACAGCAGCAGGGCCTCGGAGAGGTGTTGATGGCTTAGGAGCGTGGGGGGAGGGTCACTTTTTTGGGGTGATCACCGCAGCTGGGCTTCGGAGAGGCGTAGATGGCTTAGGAGCATGGGGGGGGGGAGGGTCATTTCTATGGGGTGACCACAGCAGCCGGGCCTCGGAGAGGTGTAGATGGCTAAGGAGCATGGGGGGGAGGGTCATTTCTATGGGGTGACCACAGCAGCCGGGCCTCGGAGAGGTGTAGATGGCTTAGGAGCATGGGGTCACGTCTATGGGGTGACCACAGCAGCCGGGCCTCGGAGAGGTGTAGATGGCTTCTGATCATGGGGGGAGGGTCACTTCTATGGGGTGACCACAGCAGCCAGGCCTCGGAGAGGTGTAGATGGCTAAGGAGCATGTGGGGAGGGTCACTTCAATGGGGTGACAACCGCAGCCGGGCTCTGAGAGGTGTTGATGGCTTAGAAGCATGGGGTCACGTCTATGGGGCAACCACAGCAGCCGGGCCTCAGAGAGGTGTTGATGGCTTAGGAGCATGGAGGGAGGGTCACTTCTATGGGGTGACCCCAGCAGCCGGGCCTCTGAGAGGTATTGATGGCTTAGAAGCATGGGGTCACGTCTATGGGGTGACCACCGCAGCTTGGCCTCAGAGAGGTATAGATGGCTTAGGAGCATGGGGGGAGGGTCACTTCTATGGGGTGACCCCAGCAGCTGTGCCTCGGAGAGGTGTTGATGGCTTAGAAGCATGGGGTCACGTCTATGGGGTGACCACCGCAGCTTGGCCTCAGAGAGGTGTAGATGGCTTAGGAGCATGGAGGGAGGGTCACTTCTATGGGGTGACCCCAGCAGCCGGGCCTCTGAGAGGTATTGATGGCTTAGAAGCATGGGGTCACGTCTATGGGGTGACCACCGCAGCTTGGCCTCAGAGAGGTATAGATGGCTTAGGAGCATGGGGGGAGGGTCACTTCTATGGGGTGACCCCAGCAGCTGTGCCTCGGAGAGGTGTTGATGGCTTAGAAGCATGAGGTCACTTCTATGGGGTGACCCCAGCAGCAGGGCCTCGGAGAGGTGTAAATGGCTTAAGAGCAAGGGGGGAGGGTCACTTCTATGGGGTGACCACCGCAGCCGGGCCTCAGAGAGGTGTAGATGGCTTAGGAGCATGGGGTCACGTCTATGGGGTGACCATCGCAGCCGGGCCTCAGAGAGGTGTAGATGGCTTAGGAGCATGGGGTCACGTCTATGGGGTGACCACAGCAGCAGGGCCTAGAGAGGTGTTGATGGCTTAGGAGCATGGGGTCACATCTACGGGGTGACCACCGCAGCCGGGCCTCAGAGAGGTGTAGATGGCTTAGGAGTGTGGCGATAGGGTCACATCTATGGGGTGATCACCGCAGCCAGGCCTCGGAGAGGTGTAGATGGCTTAGGAGCATGGTGCCACGTCTATGGGGTAACCACAGCAGCCGGGCCTCGGAGAGGTGTAGAATGTAGATGGCTTAGGAGCATGGGGGGGAGGGTCACTTCTATGGGGTGACCACATCAGCCGGGCCTCAGAGAGGTGTAGATGGCTAAGGAGCATGGGGGTCACGTCTATGGGGTGGCCCAGCAGCTGGGACTCGGAGAGGTGTAGATGGCTTAGAAGCATAGGGTCCCGTCTATGGGGTGATCACCGCAGCCAGACCTCGGAGAAATGTAGATGGCTTAGAACCATGGGGTCACGTCTATGGGGTGACCCCAGCAGCTTAGCCTCGGAGAGGTGTTGATGGCTTAGAAGCATGGGGTCACGTCTATGGGGTGACCCCAGCAGCAGGGCCACGGAGAGGTGTAAATGGCTTAAGAGCAAGGGGGGAGGGTCACTTCTATGGGGTGACCACCGCAGCCGGGCCTCAGAGAGGTGTAGATGGCTTAGGAGCATGGGGTCACGTCTATGGGGTGACCACCGCAGCCGGGCCTCAGAGAGGTGTAGATGGCTTAGGAGCATGGGGTCACGTCTATGGGGTGACCATCGCAGACGGGCCTCAGAGAGGTGTAGATGGCTTAGGAGCATGGGGTCACGTCTATGGGGTGACCACAGCAGCAGGGCCTAGAGAGGTGTTGATGGCTTAGGAGCATGGGGTCACATCTACGGGGTGACCACCGCAGCCGGGCCTCAAAAAGGTGTAGATGGCTTAGGAGCATGGAGGGAGGGTCACGTCTATGGGGTGGCCCAGCAGCCGGGACTCGGAGAGGTGTAGATGGCTAAGGAGCATGGGGTCACGTCTATGGGGTGACCATCGCAGCCGGGCCTCAGAGAGGTGTAGATGGCTTAGAACCATGGGGTCACGTCTATGGGGTGACCGCAGCAGCTTAGCCTCGGAGAGGTGTTGATGGCTTAGAAGCATGGGGTCACGTCTATGGGGTGACCACCACAGCTGGGCCTTGGAGACGTGTAGATGGCTTAGGAGCTTAGGATCATTTCTTGATGTCTGTTGTTCTTTGCAGCAGTACTTTATATGCTACGGCCAGCACTAAGCATGCTAGATGTGTCTGACACCGTGTCCAGGATCAAGAATGTGTGTGCGGCTCTGCTGACCTTTCGATCAATGGCTGCTCCTCTGCTAAAGCGGAGGAGCGTTGCCCCACTGTCAAAAAGGAAAAATAAAATGACAATAACGCACTGTTATTGCCATTTTATTTTTCCTATTGCATGCAGTCAGTGGCATATGTGCAGGGTGTGGTGGGCGGGGCTGGCCAGAGCAGGGGAGGCGGGGTTTGCGCTCCCAAAGTGCGCATTAACTGCTTGCTTGGCTGGTCGACCAAACAGTAAATGCACACTTTGCATGTTCCTACCTGGTTGCTTTATACAGCCTGGTGAGGAACATAAACAGGCTCCCTGTTCGAGCTTGAGCGACGATCCACGTTGCTCAGACCTATCACAACGCTGCATTGCAACGCTGTGATTTGCTCAGTGGAGCCTGTGTTCCGGGTGCTTCCTGCTGCCTGCCGGGCTGCAGAGGAAGAAGGACGAGGACACAGGTCGACCGTTCTAATGCAAGTCTTTTTTTTATAAATTAACCCCCGCACCCTGGTGAAAATGGCCCGAACGCATGCATGTTGTGTCCAAGATTATCATAACACATTTTTTAATTTGGTTTTTGTGTAGCGAGTAATCCTCCCCTGGCATGGCATTGAAGCGCAAGTTGTACTCCAGGAGCCACTATCCGAGCCCATTCGGCTGAAGAGCGAAGTAACACGAAGGGAGGGCGAGCGGAAAGGGATGGTGGGTGGGCTTGCAAATAACATGGAGGCCAATGCAACAGGGAGGGTGAGCGGGTGGAGGGGAAAGCAACACAGACATGTGGCGGGCAGACATAGTAAAAGAAAAAGTATCTCCAGAAGCGGCATGAGCGGAAGGACACACACAGGTACTTTGGCTCCCCTCCAGGGGAGGGACAAACACACAAAGAGAAATATATGCCTTTGAATACTGATCAAAGAGATACAAGGATTCAGTTAACCAATGGTAAGCATTGGAGGGCGTTAAGCCCCCTGTTCGTAAACAAAATGTTTTGAATGCGCTGTCTCAGGCGAGACCTAAAAACTAAAGAAGGCTCGTTTGGTAGTGATTATGACTCCTTCCTCACTGTTCTTTTGGATCTACACGTGTCAGCTCTTGACTACGGAATGAATCGTCTGTGGGCATTCTTCAGGACCAGTAGCCATACAACCTTCTCTACACTATCTTCTAATCCAAATAAACGACGTGTGTGATAGTATAGTGAGAGCAGCACACCTTTGAATTTCTTTTTGAAAGCTCTTATATACTACGGAAAAATCCCATAAAATACGTCATTTCAATTTCAACTTGCTATTACATATATTTATGCATTACTACCACCATATCAGTCATTCCACTTGTGAAAGAAACAATTACACAAAATATATAGGATATTACAAGCGACATCTTGGATTACACATCTGGGAACACTCAGCCACTTTCCTTGGGAGTGGGCCTCTTTTCCATTCAGCCCCACAAGATTTACCTAAACATTTGCATGAGGGATACTTGCTCATTGTGGAAGGGACGATATTATTAGAATCATGAAATGTAGGCGTGTGCACAGCTCAACTTTACAGAGTTTCCAACTTTTATGTCCCACAGTTGTATATGAAAATCATGAAACTTGCAGGGAAAAATCTGCATCTATTTTTATCTTAGTTTGGTTTGTTTGGATTAAAATCCTTTGCGATTCATAGAAAGTGTGCAGGGGTGCAGATGTGGGACTTCGGGTAAAAATAATTTGAACCCCTTTGACTATAAAACGAGGCTTGTACCATGTTCCTTGCAGTGAGAAATAAAAAGGACCATTCCACTTTTAAAGGGCAGTCTACAAATTGAAGGCTCCACAGAAAGGTCTGTTAGCGCCAGGCCACTCCTCGGAGTAGCAGTGCGTCTAGAAATCCCTGCATTGATTCATTCATTCATGCATTCAAAGGTCAGCGTGTACCTGCTGGCAGATCTGTCTGCGGTGACCAAAAGAACAGACTGTTTCTTCCCAATAAAAGCTATGTTTGAGGAACAGGCAGTGAATGCCTCCCTAGGAAACTCTCAGAGGTGGACAGACCCCATGGACTTGAGGGATTGTTAACAAAAACATGACTCCTGCACAGGGGCATCGAGAACCTAATGTTGGATACAGACTCGTGCCCTGGACCATGAGAAAAGGAGTTATTGGCTTCGGAAGAGGCTCCATCATACTTAACAATGAGGTCTTTTTTCTTTCTCCGCTCTTTCTTTTTGAAACCCCTCCCTTCTCCACCCTTTCCTACCTACATTTTAATTCACTTTGTAAAGAACTGATGTAAACCTGCATTACGATTTTGTCTTTGATTTTGCACTATTGGCTTAATGCTCAATAAAAACTGAAACTGGCAGCAGCAGAGAGGCTGTCTAATACATTTACATCAATATCTGCTACTGTTTTTTTAAAAAATGCAGTTTTTTTTGATAATCAACTTCATTGGATTTTTAACAACACGAAAATTAATTGGCAGCAGGTCATTAATCATTGAGATAGACATGACAATGTACACAGTTAACAAGACAAGGGCGGCCCATCAAGGCTGGGCATGGCAGTCCAGATATTAAATACAGATGTATATAAAATAAAGTTAAGGCAGGTCCTCACAGTGGTAGCATATTAAACCATTTTCCCCACACTTTACTAAACAAGTCAGGGCATCCCCGGGCTTCGAATAGGGATTCCTCCTGCATTCCACACCAGTCCACTCCCCTCCTCCATCTCTGTACAGTTGGTGCCTTAGCCTGGGACTAGTGCGCAGCTATGTCTCTTTTGGCCACCGCCACGGCCTTCCCCAAAAAGCAATTGTCCGCCCTAGATCCATCAAGGCCTTCAAACACCCCCAGCAGCAGGCGTATCAGGTCGTGGTGAACCTCCCATCCCAGGGCTTGCGCAAGTTCGAGTTCCACCTCTCTCCAGAACAGTGCCTAAGCTGGACAACACCCTACCATGTGATAGAAATCAGCTGGGGCGGAGTCACATCGCGTGCACGTTGGGGAGGATCTCATCTGGGCCCGGAATAGACGTGCCGGGATGAGGTATGCAGTATGAAGGTAGTAAAGTTGGACCAGGTGTAACTTGGAGGATGTGATCAGGGTTTTGGGTGCCATAGGGCATCTCTCCAATCCGCCTCTTCTAGGGGGCCCACACATCCCTCCCATCGAGCCCTGAGCCGATCCAGGGAAGCGGGACCATTGTTCACCAGTGACCGGTATATGCGGGACACTCCCCACCTCTCTAGGTTCTCCATCATCACCTGGGCCTCCAGCGGGCTGAACTCAGGAAGGGAAACAGGGGGTGAGACGTGTGTATGAAGGGCGTGTCTGAGTTGTAGGTACTTATAGAATTGGGAGTGGGGAAGAGCGTAGCGTTGCTGCAGGTCCGCAAAGGATCGGATGTGGTCCCCCACCTATATATTTCCGAGCAACGAAATCCCAATGAGGTCCCAGCGTCGGAACCCCTGAAAGGAGGAGATCTCTTGCATCCAGGACCCATGCCAAAGTGGCGTCTGCCGAGTGAGTTTCCGGTCCCACCGCACATGACATAGGGCCGTGCGCCAGGCCAGAAGCACCATCCTGATGATAGGGGGCAGAGCCTGTGGCACCGGGCTGGCGTATAAAAACACCTTGATCTGCGTGAAGTCCGATGTGCTGAGTTCCACGCGGTATGCTGGGTTGGACCAGCCGCCCGCAAACCAATCGTGAATCACGATGAGTTTTGTGGCCAGGTAGTAGAGGTGGAGATTAGTTACTCCCAGGCCCCTGTGAAAGGGGGGGATACGACAATGCGCCAGGGATAAACGTGGCCTCCCTCCTCCCAGAGAAACCGGGTGAGAGCACCGTCAAGTTCGAGGAACCAATTACCCAGGAGGTGGATCGTAATGTTTTGCAGTATGTAAATAAAACAGGGGAGGATCATCATTTTAAAGAGTGCACTCCTGCCCAGGGGATTAAGGGGGAGGGTCTGCCATCTCTTGAGGTCAGTATTCATCCTGACGACCAAAGGTGTGATATTCAAAGCCCATTCGAGCTCTGGCAGAAGAGTAACCTACACGCCTAGGTATTTGAACGATTGTCTCCTAAGGGGGATGCCCGCCTGCCAGTCAAAGCAGTCCCGGGAGGGATGCAGATGTACCAGAGTTGACTTTGCCGGGTTGAGGCGGAGTCTAGAGACCCGCTCGAAAGCAGAAAGGACCTTAAGGTACCTGGGGCCAGAGCCGTCTGGGTCCGCCAAATAAAGCAGAATGTCGTCCGCATATAGGGCTATCTTATCGACCTGGCTCAAGTCCCTGGCCCACCCCCGGATAAGCGGCTCCTTTCGGATGAGCACCGCCAGGGGCTCCTTCACCAACGCGAATAAGAGTGGTGAGAGCGGACACCCCTGACGCTTGCACCTCCGGATTGGGAATGTCTCTGAAAGCTCACCGTTAATGAGAACACAGGCTCTGGGGTTAGTATAGAAAACTCTGATCAGGTGGCGGAAGGAGAGACCGAAACCCATCCATTCCAGCACATCCGCAAGATAACCCCAGTCCACCGTATCAAAGACCTTTTCAAAGTCGATGAAAAGCAGTGCCAAATACGGGGTTAGGCGACCGCGGTGGACCAGAGCCAGGTGGAGGCGACAAATGCAGTGGCGAGTGCCACTGGCAGGCATGTACCCGCATTGGTTGAGATGGACCAGGTCTTGCAGGAGGGGTCTGAGTCTCTGAGGTATCACAGTGGCAAAGATCTTGATCTCCGTGTTAACCAGCGAGATCGGGCGGTAGTCCGCACAATTCAGGGAGGGCGGTTGCGTCTTTGGAATGACCACTATTGTGGCCACATCAGATTCGGGTGGAAAGGACCCTGTCTCCGCCACATGACTGAATAGTTACACCAAATGAGGGGCCAAAATATCCCGAAAGGCCGCGTAGTACTCTTGAGGGTAACCATCGTGACCAGGCGTTTTATCGGGAATAGCCTCCTGGATTTTCTCCAGGGTGAAGGGGCGGTCCAGAGCCTCCGCAGTTTCCTGAGGGAGACACAGCCGCTGAGTAGCAATTCTGTCCAGCAAATCTGCCAAAAAATGCAGTTTTAATATGATGTTTTGTCTTGCCTAGAAGACAGCAAGAGCTGTCAGGTTGCAAGGGACCTATTGTGGATTTACCAATAGCTTACAGTGAGCTTCTAGCCCGCCCATTGCTTACCGTTAGTTGCTTTAATGTAACTCTCAATTTAATGCCTTTTATTCACTCAACGACTTGCCTTCCTCTTCTTGTGTTTGTACCTGCCGTATAGCATAGCTTCTTTACTATTCTTCTGATTGGCTGTTTCCTATCCGTCCACTGCTCACATTCAGTAAAATACTTTTTAGATCGAGCCCGGGCAGCGCAAGCGCTGCTCTGCGACGCATGCTGTATTGGGGTATGACGTAGCAGCCCATTTCCTGCCCAACATTTTAATTTGCTCCTGTAACTGTCCTTTCAAAATCGTTGCTTTTCATTCGTGAATAGGCTTAGTAGTCCCTCCTTGGTACCGTGTTGTCTGCTTTTGTAAATTCCCATAACGACTGGACTTTTAACTTGTGTTGTTACACGATCTGCTTCATCTAGTCGCTGAGCTCTAGTTTCTTCTCTATTCCATCCACGACATCGCATTACGCCGCCATCTTTTATATCATGTCATTTACTAATGTACTTTTTCATTTACAGCGTGGTGAGCTTTAACTATAGCGGCTGCACTTATTTATTTAATTTATGGCTCGGTACGCTTTCACTTTAGCAGCCGCACTTATGTATTTATTTAGTTTACAGTGCTACCGCTTTCACTTGAGTGGCCGAGCTTCAAAGGCTTTCTTTCCTTTTATTACACTTTGTGTAAAAGTGCCCCATATGTGCTTTCACTTTAATGTTAGCTGCACCCCTTTCTGTAGACGCTGCTCACTGTAACCTGACTACGTCGAGCAGCGTCTAAAGAAAGGGGAGCAGCCACTATTGAAGCCGTCTTCCATTTTAGAACTATTATCATTTTAGCAGTCAACAAGCACAGACAGAGAAGGGCTGGCGGACACTCGAAATGGTAAAGGTTATGTTTTTTTTATCTGTGCACAAGTATACTGGATGCTTGATACATGTTGCTTCATCTACAAGGAGCCGTCATCTCTTTCAGGGTCGGATTGGGAAGGCGGGCACTCGGGCAATAGCCGAGGGGCCGGTATCCGAGTTCCAGCTGTAGGCTGCTTTTTTGGGCAGCCTGGTGGGCCGATTTGGGCGGTGTCTGTGTTGTTTGGATGCTGCCAGCAGCCCAGTGGGTGCCTGAGTGGCCTTTCTGGAGGCAGATGGGGGGATGTGTCACCCCCTTTCTCTCGCTGGGCCGGCCCATTAATGAGTGCAGATTTAGGAGGGCAGGGGGCCTGAGCAGAAGTGACCTCACTTGTTTTCAGGTGTGTTCCACCAGTGTGAACTAATCCATGCTTCTTTTTTATCTAAGTAAAGTTAAGAAAACATGCCTCTGTCAGAGACCCCCCAACACCTTCTTTTTATAAAACTTCACCGAAGCAGTGTTTTGCGGAAAGGCAATATGCAATTGTAGGCCGCTTTTTGTTTTTTACAGTGCCTGAGCCGATTTTGAATCCCAATGCAACCCTGATCACTTTCCAGAGAGATATTTGTAATAACAGAAAAGCCTCGCAAACACAGAGAGGTGGGTCGGGTGTTGTGCGTCGAGCACCGTGGAGCAGGTGATGAGTTCCAATTAATGATTATGTTTTACAAACATGTAATGTAGGCAAAACAACCGGCCTATTCACATTTCACCTTAGGCAATCGGAGGCACACAGATTTGCCCAAAACCACACCAGGTCTTCTTGAAGTGCCTGCGCCGGGATCGCATGCTCGGGTTCCAAACCGAACAATCTGCCCACGGCACATTAGGACGGGTGACACCTGTCGCTTGCAGACACAGGACGCTGCTAGAGAAAGGGAAGGGCCATCCTTGCACATAGTGAAGAACTCCTTCTCCGGATGAGGCTGCGAACTTGTGCGCACCTGCCGGTAAAATAACACCAGCAAACCACGGCTGTCCTCCGCAAAACCAAATCATCAATGGGCGCTCCACTTTTGGCCCTCGAGTTTGCAAAAGTGAAAAATTATATTTATTTTTGCACTATTTGACGTCACAAGAAGTTGTGTTTGCAAAATAATATGCTCATGGAGACGCGCTTTTATGGTCGCAGATAAATGCGAAAGGAGGAGAAATTCGACCGGTGGCCGCAAGTGCCAATACCGAAATATGCGATTCTAGCAAGGGGCTTCACCACCTCGAATGGTGATAACAAAGTACTAGTAATAAAAAAACACTCGAACAGCCTGGTATCTAGTATTGTCTCGCTTTATTTATTTTGCAGTTTTATATAGTGCGAACCGAACCGAGAGGCACTGGGGCGCTTTGCATGAGAACCTATTACATTACACAAGAGGATGTTTTTTTAGCAGAATCACACGAGGCTGAGCCAACACCTGCGATGGGGAAGGGAGAATGGAAGATGGAGTGAAAGGACAACAGTGACAAAGGGAGAAAGAGGGATACAATAAAGCATAAGTGAGGTAAAGAGACAGGAAGTGTAGGGGGATGGAAGACTATCACCCAGTGGATGGGTTCGCAGCCTTGCATTCGACAGACTCCCACAGATCCTGCTCCACCTATGCGATTCATTATTCAGAAATGTATTTTTTTCAGCCTCTTACATGTTTATTTTGGGGGGGGGGGGGGGGGGGCGGGGGGCTGTTTTCGTCACATGCTCTCTTTCGGGGGATGCACAGCTCACTGGGCCGGTTTGTTTGCAAAGACGCAGAGGAACGCGCCCCTCCCCCTTTAGGCAACGCAGAACCGCCGCTGCTGTTCGACGCATCCTTTTTTGGGTACAGCAGCAGATTCATGTCGTTTTTTTTTTTATTTTGCAACATTTCAAGAAGCCCATTCTTGTAGAATAAAATGTATAGAACATTTGAGTTGGTGTTTGTGGCTTTTTATCTGAGTGTATTTGGGCAAGCTGTCAGTAATGTTGGCGCGCAAACCCTCTTAAACGCGCCAACGACCGGAGTGCGAGCGGTGCAGTCCCGATCGGACTTTGGTGCTGCCCGCTGGGTATGTCACTCTATTATCTTACACATCGACTGTTTGCTTGAAGAACCAGAGACAAGGACTAAAGTTTGAAGAATTGCTTCAAGAATATGAGTGACAGAACTGCATATGCTGGGCCATCATTCAGTCAGTTCCATTAGCATGCAGGTCAATATTAAATATAAACCCAGGAACTCGACGAGTTCTGAATTAGGCAATTGCAGCACAGATTTGCCCTCAAACAATGGGGAAGGGTCCTCCTTAGCAGGGACTTTTACAGGAGTTTAAACTAAGGACTTGATACATTCACTCACTACATGAGAGCATGATTTACAGACTTTTCACCAATAAGAAGCAGGCAAAAAGAATAGATGTTTTATTACATTAAATATTATTTTATTTATTTATTTTTTAAGTATTAATTTTGAATAAATATTAAATATAAACATTTTTACAAAATACATTTGGAGATTCTCTCACCATTCTACTACACTGGAGTCGGGTGTTCCCAGAGTCTGCACATGGAACATGACTTGTTGCATAGTATGTTGTCCAGTCTGTTAGGTGGTCCTTCGTTCAGTGCTGCTAGGAAAATCTTGGGGCCTGATTTGGGGCTATGTGAATCATTGAAATTCGCATTCGCAAAGGCCGAAATTCGCAGAATTTCGGCCTTTGCGAAAGGGAATTCGCAAAATGATATGTATGAAGGAAAATCCAATGCAAAATAAGGAATGGCAAAATTTGCGATTCCTTTTTTTGCGATTGCATTTAAGGAATAGCAAATTTTGCGATTCCTTAAATGCAATGTAAGAAGGCAAAAAAATTTGCTAAACGGCCTTAAGGAATCTCAAATTACCACCAACTTCTAGTTTGTGGTAAGTTGCGAATTCCTTGAAAAATGCACATTTTTGCATTTTTCAAAGTGCTTTGTGACGCACATACATGCCTTTAGGACATGTATGTGCACCACATGTGCACCTATGCTTATTTCAGGGGTGCAACAGGGTGTCCTTTGGACACCCCTGCACTCTTGAAATTATTCTCAATTTGCGAATAGCAAATTGCTAATTCGCAAATTGAGAAAAAATTCCCATTCCTTCCTATGGGCCTCCTGGCCCATAGGAATGAATGGGAAAGTATTCCTTAATTGCGAATTCACAATTTGTGAATTTGCAATTAAGGAATATCAAGAAATCGCTTAATAAATGCATTTTTTTCGATACATACCATTTTGCGATTCTGAAATAGCGATTTCTTAAAAATCGCTATTACAGAATCGGAAATTGGTTTCTTGATACATATGGCCCTTAGATCTTTGCAGACAGGTTACTCCGTCCAAACGGTGACAGATATTCGGTCCTCTCAAATATAAATCCCATAGGATATAATAGGATTTATATGTCCTGAGGAATCCGTCTGTCAAAATCTAAATCAGGCCCTCAGTCTTTTTATAGCAAGACCTAAAATCCATCATTACAGCAAAAGAATAGCCACAGTAATGATCAATCTGTACACTATGGTGTCACATTCAAGATGGATGACAGAAAGAAGTTGTCCAAAGTTAGTGAAAGTTCTATTTCTCGTACGTAACGCACCACAAATTGGGAAACAGATCCAACACTAATAATTTCTGTCCAGATGGTTTACACAATACGATGTGTTGTTTTATAGATGCCCGGCAACCACATCTCTTGCTACTCCTTAAGAGTAAAAGTGGGTTGTACAAGTTCACTGTTGGAATGTTTCAAGGCTGCCACCTGGCAACTGTGAACACCTCCACAGAGCACTGTAAAATGAGATCCGATTTAACACACAATCCTCCACCATAACTCTGCTTGTTGGTCTGCACACACTCTCAGCCTCTCTTTTTGGCAAAAACTTTGAATAATTTAAGTAGTTAAGATGTTCAAATCTTAGCATATGAGAATATATGGAATATTTATCCCCTTCGCTGCGGGGGTTATTCTCCCGCTGTGTGGGGGGTGAGGGGGGCGCGCATGGCGCCCGCATGCTCATGACGAGCTGAGCTCGTCATGAGGCACAGCGCTCCGGTGCTCATGACGAGCTCAGCTCGTCATGACCACACCCGTTCCCGTGGAACGCTCAGCACAGCAGGGGAATTATCCCCGCATGCGAGCCTTCCACGGCTCATGACGAGCTTAGCTCGTCATGAGCACCGGAGCGCCGTGGCTCATGACGAGCTCAGCTCGTCATGAGCATGGAAGAGTTAAAGAGTGGCCACTAAGACCAGGGTTGCTTGGCTCGGGGAATAGATTTACTATGCCCACCCGGGGCCACTCGGGGTCAGTCCTTATAGGCATAACCTCGACCCTTTTATTGTCCTTTTTCACTTTCTCTGCAGAAAGCAGATCTGACCAATATAAATATATCAACTCTAGAGGTTTAGCCCCAAAGTCGAAATCAGGGGTGTCCATAATAGTTCGAGGAGAGCCAGATCCACGGCAGGTTTTTAGAATAACATTAAACTGTTAATGTATTTTATGTGGGTCTCCAGAAAATCTGCTTTAGATAGCTGCATGCTGTCGTTCGAATTTTGAATTTTGTTAACAGTATAATACTTTGCCAATAAGGCAATAGAAACATTTCATTAATATACATTACAATTAAAAATGCAGCATATTGCTTGAAAACCTCCATTCATCATAAATAACTTTCTTCACATCTATATGCATATATATATATATACTTTAATTGCTGATCATAAATGCAAACTTCTAAAAACCACAAACATGGATTTACCTATAATATGACAATATCCTTATTATTTGTGGAAAAATAAAATCATTTGAACGCGAATACAATAATAACAGGGCCTCCGCTGTGTGCTGTAGTGTGCAGACTAAAAATGTGAATGGCACAATTAGAAACCGATGAATTGGGTAGGGGCTTGCTGAAAGCCTGTATATTACACATATTGAAACAGAAACATGAATACACAGGTGAATAGGTCAAAGTTCACACAGGAGAGGCTGGGCTTGGCTAACCGAGGGAGGGGGTGCCTTTTCACGGGCTGCCTTTCCAGTGCATTTAATTCTTTTGGGAATGCAAACCCCATCATGCAAGCAGGGGCCTGCCTGGAAGGCCTGCCCTCGTGAGAAGATGCCGTGAAACGATTACATTCTTTCCCTGCTCATTTTCACTTCCTAAAATTCAGGGACGAAAACAACTGTTATCTGTAGCACTGTTTTCGTTTGGAGTTTCTAAGAAAGACCGGGTCAGCTGCTTTACTGACATGGATCCCAGTGGCAAAGTTGAGGATTTTAAACATCTTTGCACAGGGCAAATATGTGTTGAAGGTATTTTGCTACTGTTTTTGATTTATAAGTGGACAACTTTTAAAGCACACAAAATTGATCCCAGTGAAAAAGATATATGAATCAAATACACTACTTAGTTTTTTTAAAGTGCATTGTTAGGACATAAATGTCATTTGCATGATGTATAGCCGTGTGCCCAGGGCTTTAAGTGGGCCGGGTCTCCAGGGGTCTGAGCACCGGCAGTTTTTTAAAGGGGACCTCGAAACGGGTCTCTATCGGGCTCTATTTTGAGCCCTGGCGCAGGTGGTCTGTTTTTTTTCCGGACTGCAGTGACAGTAGTTTGCCGTCACTGTAGTCTGGAAAAAAGTGCCAGGGTGCAAAACAGCCCGATAGAGACCCGTTTCGAGACAGCAAGCACATCGATGTTGCCTGCCCTCACTTCTCACTAGCGGAGACGTTACGCATGACGTCATGCCAGGTGAGCGTTTTGGGGGAAGGGAAATCCTTTAAAGAGTCATTTTCTTTATGGATTTCCCTTCTATTTTTTGAAAGAGCAGCAACATTGTGGTAGGTGTAAAGTTGGGGTGGAGGGCCTTAGGCCCGCATGTTAGGAGAGCAGCAATGATGGACGCAGACACCAGATGAGGGTAGTAGGAATGGCCACGAGCACGTGCGCCCGGCCCCATTTATTGGCAGCGTCATGTGACACCATGACGTCTGTGGTGGGTGGGTGTAAAGTAAGTTACATCACACTTGAACACTAGAAGGTGTCCATGCTAGGACACTACATCCCTCCCATTTTTTAATTGCAAAGACCCACATTCAGAAATCAACCTTTGGGGAAAATAACATGTATCAGGATGCAGTGAAGTGTTCAGCTTCCGCAGTGTCTTTCTATCCGCGGCTGCTTGGAATCACAGATGATGTTCAATCTGTTGCGGGGAACATCAGTTCACAGTGGCACCGGTTTGTGGTGCTCAATGGAAACAGTCTGTTGAAGACTCTGCAACCAAATTGTCCTCACAGTCTTTCTTTTGTTGACTTCCGTGGCCACGGTGCAGTTAGAGTTCTTGTTGTTCGCCGTGGAATGATGTTCACATACCGGTCTCGGCCTTGGTTTCACTTGTGGTCTTTGTCTTACTTCGCAAAGTCAGAAGTGTTGAAAGGCATCCCTCTCACTAGGATGACTTCTCTCGTTGGTGTTCCCCTGCCACAGGATATCCTTGAGGTCCTCTTTTCTCAGACTCGCGCTGGGCTGGATGTGCCACATCAGTTGCTCTAACGCCGCCGTCAGTGGGGGTATGGAGGAGACGATATGCCTCACCTCAGATTCCGCAGCCTCGTCCCAAGGTAGCTGTTGGTTTCTGTCTTTGCTTGCGATGTCTTCGCCCTCCCCTGACCTTTTGGATGGGCGTTGGATGACCATCTCTCGTCGCGGGGACTGTCGTCCCGGAGGCCTCTGCCCCTGGGCCACCACGGCTGGCATTGTCCAGTGTCCGTGTGACCCCAGAGGTGGATCTCACAAACGGTCTCGCTTGCTCCTCTCCGCAGATCCTGGGTGTGCGGAAACATCGTCGTTCAGATCAGCTGGTCTTGCCACTGGTGTTCTTCCGGCCTTGTGCTCCTCTCACCGTTGTCCTGGCACTTGTCGCCTTCCTTCTCTTTGGGAGTGTGAGAGGTCTTCCTGCACTCCTCTCCCTTTCCTTGGTTGGTTCACTGTGGGGGCGTTGCTTCGCACTGACTTCTCCTTCCACTCTTAACTGTGGCAACAGGCCAACGTGGATATACTTCCTTCCACTCTGGCAGTGGCAGACGTGCCACTCTGATGTCTCCTTTCCTTCCTTCCTTTTCGCGGTGGCAGACATGTCACTCAGATCTCTTTTTCTTCTTTCCTTTTGCGGTGGCAGACATGCCACTTAGATCTCTCCTTTTCTTCCTTCCTGCTTCGCGACATCACTTGGTCCGATCTTGTGTCTTCTCTCCTGACCTGGCTCCTCCATGCAGGGCGCGCCCGCTGCATGTGTACCCCTGGTCTTGTCCCAGTCGGAGACACTTTCTCCTTCTTCCTCAGCAGCCAGAGTTGGTGTCGCGAACTCTCTTCTCATGATTCTGGTTGGTGACGTTCGTGGGTCCACGTCCGTAGACCTTGTCTTGGTTGAACGTCCTGGATCGTTTGGCGGTCCACTTCTGCCGATGTCTGGCAGGTTATCTCCGGTCGTCCTGTCGGACTTTGTGCTTTAACAATTTTTTTGTGTTTGGGGACCCGTCGCGGGTCAGCACTTGGTGGGCGATCATTCTGTGGATCGGCTTCTGGGAGGCGCCACGTTGTGTGGTCGTCCGCGATAACTGTTCTGCACGGTGGCGCTGCCTGCGCTCTTCTTTCTCCTTGCGGTGGCTGAGCGTTGCCACGTGGCGCGTTATCTGCGCACTTACTGTTCAGGGCTCTTGGACACCTGTTACGTGTCTTTGGGTACCTGCTACTTTGGCTGCCCTCGGTTACTTGCTGCTTTGGCTGACGTCGGGTACTTGCTGCTTTGGACCGTAGGCAGGAGTAGTTGATGCTGCGGTGAACACCTGTGGCCACTAGGAGTCACTGCTCTCTCCGTTTTCTGATCGCGGCAGTCTTTTCCCTGGACGTTCTTTCAGTACTTGGCAGACGTTTCCTCCAGACGTTCTGTCAGTGCTTGGATGCTTAGTGAGGCGTTCGGGCCTCTTACCACGTCGCGTTGGGAGTGGCAGCCGCCGACTCCTTGCTAGTGCGTGTGGGTGTTTCCTGCGTGGTTGCGCACTTACTTGCTGCTTGAGATTGGATGCTTTCCTTTGGGCGTTACTCAGTCTGTTGCCCCTTGCTGCTGCTGATTTATTTTGTGTTGTGCAGTGCTTGTTTTATTTCTCCTGGTGGCAGGTGCGCTTTTCCTTTTGGCCACTGGGTGGTAGTGATGTTGGATTTGGTAGCAGCCCGTCTTGTGACTCTTGTCTTCCCCTGGTGTGCACTCTACTGTCTCTCTCTCTCAGTGCACAGGGGGCTGGGGCTGCTGCCGGTAGCTGGTGAGTCTCTTGTGTTCATTATACTTTTGGGGGCAGACAAGCACAGGCGCCCCATGCAGTGTGTTGGACGAATGCTGCACAGTTCATTTGTGTCCGTGTTTGGGGCATTGCTGTGTTTGCTTCACGGGCACATGTTTTGATTCTTGCCGGGTGCACCGGCACTATCATTTGATATCCCGTTGGGGGGGGCACTTCCATTTATTTCAGTGTCCCGGTGGGGCTCATTTGAACTTTTGCTTTTGGCGGCGCTGGCCGCATGCAGGCGCTTACTTCTCCCCTGCTTTCCCCTCCCAGCCCGCGGCAGTCCTCACGCGGGCGGGGGGGGGGGGGGGGGTGTTGATGCTTCCCTCAGGCGGGGGAGCGCGTCGCTCCAGTCACTCTTCCCTGGGCGGGGGCGCTCGAGGCAGGCCGCGGTTGGGCTCCGCCGGCTCTGCCTATTTAAATGTTAGTGATTGTCCGGCCCTGTAGGCCCCGCTCTCCGGTCTCCCGCCGCAGCAGCTTCTCCTTGCACACGCTGCGCGGCGGAGACCTGCCATGAACCTCGCAGGCCGCGGGTGGGCTCCGCAGTGTCTGTCCTTCGCTGGGGTGCCGCCGGCAGGCCGCGGGTGGGCTCCGCAGTGTCTGTCCTTCGCTGGGGTGCCGCCGGCAGGCCGCGGGTGGGCTCCGCTGGCGCTGCTGAGTCTTCCTTTGAGGGGAACGCTAATGGCGGGCCGCGGGTGGGCTCCGCTGGCCCGGATCACGCTGCGAGGGGGGTCGGGAGTCGGTTAGCTACTCCGCTCCCTCCCCCTCGTTGTTTCAGTTAGTTGCGGGTCCGGCCACACTTTTCCCCACGCCGTCGCTCGTCTCTGGGCCCCACCGCTTCAAGTCACACACGCGGCGGGGGCAGGGGACGACTCGGGCAGGCCGCGGGTGAGCTCCGCTGGTCCTGCTTATAATTGGGCATTACTTATTAAAGTCACTTCACCCCTGGGGCTCACCTTCGGCCGGCGGGCCTGATGCTCTGTCGCGGTCGTGGCGGTTGGGCTCCGCCCGGCCGGTGCACCTCTCCGTGGGGTCACTGCTTCGCGGCCGTCTCAGGTGGGCACTGGGCGTTCCGCTCTTTCCTGGTGGCACTGGACGGTGGCGGCCGACGCGGGTGGGCACCGGCCGGCTCGTCCTTCAAGGCTGGTGCGGTGGGCCTTGCGGTCGCTGCAGGCTGTGGGGCTCAGACGTGCCCACCGGCTTTCCGGCGCTTTGCGCCCTGCTACAGGGGGTGCCCTGCAGGCGGGTAGCTCTCTTCCCCATTTTCTTTTCTCTGGGTAGTGGCACGCATGGGCTGCACTACCGACCTCGTCGCCATTGTAAAGTTGGGGTGGAGGGCCCTAGGCCCGCATGTTAGGAGAGCAGCAATGATGGACACAGACATCAGATGAGGGTAGTAGGAATGGCCACGAGCACGTGCGCCCGGCCCCATTTATTGGCAGCGTCATGTGACACCATGACGTCTGTGGTGGGTGGGTGTAAAGTAAGTTACATCACACTTGAACACTAGAACGTGTCCATGCTAGGACACTACAGTAGGGTCACCAGGGCTTTAATTGGAAGCTTTTCCAATATTTTATGTAACAAGCCATAGTTGCAGCTTATTTATCTTATGCAACTAATAACCATTGACAAAGCAAATAGTTCTTACTTGTTGTAAGTATGATGTTACTTGTTGTATCACATATCTGAGGCAATGACAGAAACAGCAAAATACAAGTCGGGCGGCACACTATGCTAAAAAGATTTTTTGCATAAGTGTTTTAAAACCACGCCCCTAATTACACTGGCCACACCCCTTTGAGAGACCCCCCAGTTTTTTCATCCCCCTTAAAGCCCTGCACGGTGTGCCCTGCCAGCCATGCTCGCCAGAACTGCATTCCTATGCTCCTGGGTTTCTGATTTTCGGTCATGACACACACTAATCCCAGCTCAGTCATGTGAAGTTCTGTTGCTCACGATGAATCTGGAATACTGAACACAACATTCCACACGTTGTGCATGTGTGCGTGTGCGTGTGTTGTTGTGCGTGTGTTCGATGTTACAGGATGCCATGCACAGGGGATACAGGCCCACAAGTTCCATCAGAGCACAGGATGGAGAGGGTGCTTTCTCCAAACAGCACATGTGTATTGCTGGCATCTCCAGGATGGGAGGGAGAAACCCACATGCTATGGAGAGGAAAGTGGAGACTGGGTCACCATAGAAGTGGCCTGGCCCTTCCAGATACATCGGGCTGGCCTGACCCTGACTGCAGCTCTGTTGAGTAGATGGCGGGGGTACAAGATGAGGCTTGCAGTATCTTTTGTTGGGGAAAGCAGCCCTTTGAGGGAGCACATATTCTTGTTTCTCTTCCAGTTCTCTGTGAGGACGGGTCCTAAGTAGCTGGGTGCAGCCAGCTTTCACCCCTTTATACTCCTGCGGCAGACACTCCACCTGGAGACTGTCCTGTTGGGCAAAGCATCATTGCAGCCAGGAGCCAGGCCTGGAAGGGAGCCTGGAAGGTAACATCAAGGGGCAACTGACCCAACTGTTCCAAGGAATCAGAACACACATCCTCCATCTGCGAACCCAGTATAAAAAGGGAGCTCGAAACCCACCATTGTTCATAGTTGTGGTCTTTTCTGCAGAGTTCTCAGGGACTAAAACAAAACAAAGGGTTTGGGTCACATTGACAGTCAACTTCCCAGAGAAAAGGGAAAATCGCCTGGAGTCCGATCTGAAGGATGAATTACTGGACTGTCCTGGGTGCCAAGATATCCTAGCATGAGCGAGGGAAGGACGCGCCAACCCTGAAGGAGGAGCGGATCGTGGAAGGACTGCTGTAATTGATTCTGGGTTCGAATACCTGCCACCTGGAAGCCTCTGCCTCTGCCGTGACCGTCCAAGCAAAGTCCTGCGCCGCTAGGCTGTGCAGTTCCTGAGCACCCTACTGTGTGTCATCTCGAGGCTCCCGAGCGCAATGCCGTGTGTCACCTCGAGGCTTCCGAGCACACTGCCCGTGTGTCACCTCGAGGCTTCCGAGCACACTGCCGTGTGTCACCTCGAGGCTTCTGAGCACACTGCCCTTGTGTCACCTCGAGGCTTCCGAGCACACTGCCGTGTGTAACCTCGAGGCTTCCGAGCACACTGCCGTGTGTCACCTCGAGGTTTCTGAGCACACTGCCCGTGTTTCACCTCGAGGCTTCCAAGCACACTGCAGTGTGTCACCTCGAGGCTCCCGTGCCCACTGCCATGTGTCACCTCGAGGCTTCCGAGCACACTGCTATGTGTCAGCTCGAGGCTCCTGAGAACACTGCTGTGTGTCAGCTAGAGGTTCCCGAGCGCACTTCCTTGTGTCACCTCGAGGCTTCCGAGCACACTGCCCGTGTGTCACCTCGAGGCTTCCAAGCACACTGCCCGTATGTCACCTCGAGGCTTCCGAGCATACTGCCCGTGTGTCACCTCAAGGCTTCCGAGCACACTGTCCGTGTGTCATCTCGAGGCCCCCGAGCGCACTGCTGTGTGTCACCTCGAGGCTTCAGAGCACACTGCCTGTGTGTCACTCGAGGCTCCCGAGCGCAATGCCGTGTGTCACCTCGAGGCTTCCGAGCTCACTGCCCGTGTGTCACCTCGAGGCTTCCGAGCACACTTACGTGTGTCACCTCGAGGCTTCCGAGCATACTGCCCGTGTGTCACCTCGAGGCTTCCGAGCACACTGCCCGTGTGTCACCTCGAGGCTCCCGTGCACACTGCCGCCTGTCACCTCGAGGCTTCCGAGCACACTGCCTGTGTGTCACCTCGAGGCTTCCAAGCACACTGCCCGTGTGTCATCTCGAGGCCCCCGAGCGCACTGCTGTGTGACACCTGAGGCTTCCGAGCACACTGCCCGTGTGTCACCTCGAGGCTTCCGAGCACACTGACGTGTGTCACCTCGAGGCTTCCGAGCACACTGCCGTGTGTCATCTCGAGGCTCCCGAGCGCACTGCTGTGTGTCACCTCGAGGCTTCCGAGCTCACTGCCCGTGTGTCACCTCGAGGCTCCCGTGCACACTGCCGTGTGTCACCTCGAGGATTCCGAGCACACTGCCCGTGTGTCACCTCGAGGCTTCCGAGCACACTGACGTGTGTCACCTCGAGGCTCCCGTGCACACTGCCGTGTGTCACCTCGAGGATTCCGAGCACACTGCCCGTGTGTCATCTCGAGGCCCCCCGAGCGCACTGCTGTGTGTCACCTCGAGGCTTCCGAGCTCACTGCCCGTGTGTCACCTCGAGGCTCCCGTGCACACTGCCGTGTGTCACCTCGAGGATTCCGAGCACACTGCCCGTGTGTCACCTCGAGGCTTCCGAGCACACTGCCGTGTGTCATCTCGAGGCTCCCGAGCGCACTGCTGTGTGTCACCTCGAGGCTTCCGAGCACACTGCCCGTGTGTCACCTTGAGGCTTCCAAGCACACTGCCCGTGTGTCACCTCGAGGCTCCCGTGCACACTGCCGTGTGTCACCTCGAGGCTTCTGAGCACACTGCTTTGTGTCACCTTGAGGCTTCTGAGCACACTGCCGTGTGTCAGCTCGAGGCTTCAGAGCACACTGCCCGTGTGTCACCTCGAGGCTTCCAAGCACACTGCAGTGTGTCACCTCGAGGCTCCCTTGCACACTGCCGTCTGTCACCTCGAGGCTTCCGAGCACACTGCCTGTGTGTCAGCTCGAGGCTCCTGAGAACACTGCGCGTGTCATCTCGAGGCTCCCGAGCACACTACTGTGTGTCAGAATCAGAATCATAAACTTTTATTCGATTATCCAAAAATTTACATAATCATAAAAAGTACAGTTAAAAAAGAACCGTCATTTTTGTGCTGGTTTTACGTTTTAAAATTTACATTTTATAGAACAATTTTCGATCGAATTCTTGTTACTGTTTTTAAAAAAGTCACAATCATTTTGGCTTCATGCGGGTTTGCCGGTGACTGTAGATAGGCAAGCGCTGGATAAGTGTTTCTAAGGCCACTTAGTCGCAGAAGGGGAAGGATCCATTTTTTCCTGGCCACACTATAGTATTTACAGAATAGTGCGACATGGACCGTTGACTGCTTAGAGACCCCATCGCAAGGACAACAGTTCAGGATCCGTGACCAGTTGTTCTGTTCTGGAAATGAGACCAGGCGAAAGAAGAGATCAAACCGGAGTCTAGTCAATAAGAACTTTTCATGATTTGTAAGAAAGAACGTGAGGTAAGGCTGTATCAGCTTCACTGATTGCAATTTAGAGATTTTTTCATTTTGTGTTTTCACTATCTCTGCTTGGTTCCGAAGTTCTCTCAAGTGGCCTAGACACAGTTCTTTCAGTTGTTTCTTGGATATATCTTCAATCGAAGATGGCTCAGTAAAGTATTGCTCACGGTTGAGATCTTGGAAAAATTTAAAAACGTAGTTGAGCCAGGGAATTTTTCTCCAGTGAGTTAGGCTAAGACAGTCTGTGATGAGGGCGCGTGATACGTGGCTTTCTGGGTTGCACCATATGCGATGCCATAAGATGAGAGGTTGACAGCGTATGGTGTCTGTGACGTATTCCATCCCTAGCTCTCGATGAGATGCTAATATCGGGGAGCTTTGGGGGAGAGCCAGTACGTATTTAATAAAGGCGTTCTCCGTAGCCTGTAGTTGCTTGATGCACCCATAACCCCAGATACCTGCTCCGTAACTCGCCACGCTGTGGCATTTTGCGTACTGTGTGTCACCCTGAGGCTCCCGTGCACACTGCCGTGTGTCAGCTCGAAGGTCCTGAGCACACTGCCCGGGTGTCACCTCGAGGCTTCCAAGCACACTGCAGCGTGTCATCTCGAGGCTCCCGAGCACACTACTGTGTGTCACCCCGAGGCTCCTGTGCACACTGCCGTGTGTCACCTCGAGCTTTCGAGCACACTGCCATTTGTCAGCTCGAGGCTCCTGAGAACACTGCCGTGTGTCACCTCGAGGCTCCTGAGAACACTGACGTGTGTCACCTCGAGGCTTCCGAGCACACCGCTGTGTGTCTTCCCGAGGCTCCCAAGCACACTGCTGTGTATCACCTTGAGGCTCCTTTTGCTGGTGACATTTGAGCCGCAGTAAGACAGGCCCCTGGACAGCAGAGAAACGAGCATTTGCAATGCATTAGGTCTCGCATTTGTGAGAGTTAGAGTATTAGCGTTGTAAGTAGCAATGTCTTTTACTCATGTGTTAACAGGAACATTGTGCATTAAAAGCACATTGCAGCCTTCCTTCCTATATTGGAAGAGGGCAAAACGGCGGACACTTTGTGAGCAACAGACCCAAGGCAGTGCAGTTGAAAACTCGGAGAAACCCATATAAAGTTTTGTGATTTTGAAAAGTAGGTCTGGCAACACAGTGGGTTTTCCGTACACACATTATTTGTGTCATAAGCTAGCCTCGCCCGTATCTAAGGGTGCACACACAGATTATTAGTGAGTACACACTCACAGGTTATTATTTGTGTGTGTCAGCTGCTCTCGGCGGTAGCTCTGCCCTATTACTACGGTGATAGTTTACAGTTGCTTTGAAAGTATTGTGGTTTTATTGCCTGGTGACCTGCGTCATCAGCTTAAATTAAATTACTTCATGTTCGTGCGTTATAGCAAGACCCGCGGCTGCCATCCACGTGTCCTGTTTCCCGTAGATGCCGCTCCGGACCACATCAGCAGCATTGCATGGAGGGAGGTGGGGGTGTCCTGTAAATGGAGCTCAGAGAAACCCGACAGCTGTCACTGCATGCTACTCAGAACTGCATACACCAATAGCAAAGCGCATTGAAACTCGAAAAAGATCACTCTTTGCTATTAGGCCTATACATTGCAACACTGTATTGCTTTTTTACGCTGCCTACTCATAGGATAGGTAATAGGCACTGCCTCTATCATTTTCTGCTCACATTGAGGGGTGTGTGGGCTGCGTCTTGTATTGCCTACCCTGCTCACAGTGAGGGATGCAAATGCAGCATCTTACACTGCATGCTTAGGGCACAAGAGGAGCGAATTGCACTGTAGGCACTGTATCTTGCTGTGCGTGTTGACCAAAACCCTGTGCTATAGGAGCCTGCTGAGGTATTATTGTTGTACATACCAGGTGACAGCCGTTCTCCAAGCGTGGTCTTACAGCGCTGACAAACGACTGCTGCGTGTTCTTCTGATTTCTGCTGAACAGAAAAAAAGTGGTTTAAACCTCACACTGAAGTGAACCCTCGAAAATACACCTGGCTGTAGACTAGGCAGACTATGGGCTACTTTATGCCAATATTCTAATTGCCAGGCTCCCTTCAAAATCAGACATTCTACTTAATTGTATGCCAACCGGGCGCGTTTGTTGCTCGCATGCTAGCGGATACAACTTTCATGCTGCTCTGCTAAAAACCTGCGTCATGCTACTACTGAATGACAAAAAAGTATGAGAGAAATTCATATCTAGGACGAATCGTGCACAGAAAGACAGCTGTGCACTGCTTTTGTGTTCAAAGATCTGCCTTTATCAACACACTCAAACCTCTCACACTCCCTGGGGGCACCCTACTGAAGAGCTCTGCTGGCAAGCAAGTCTGTGCGCTACGGTGAGATTATAGACTACCCTCCTTGACCACACAACACACAAGTGAAATCCTGAAACCTTAACGACTCCCGCGTTTTTTTGGGAGAACACCTCCATGAGCAACCTGTATGATGAATTTTTCGTTTTCCTAGAACGGCGGCGTGCATACTACATGCGTGCATGCCTTGTCAAAATGCAATTGTATTTTAAATAAGCTGTCGCCATTACACCAACGAAAGCTGATTGTTTATATTTGCATTGCGCTTTCACTTTAAGTGTTAAAAGCGCGATGCACATATAAGCACGCATGTCTGGAAGAGACGCCGGGTGCAAGCAAAAGAGACGCCGTGCGCGAGCTAAATTACCAGTCCAGGAGGGCGGGGCCTAAGGGAGACAGGGCGGTCACCAACTCCACTTCCAAAAGAAAAGCGACTACAATAGATTTCGCAAGTGACAGCGCATGCGCTACGGCGCTAGGCGAGACCTAAAAAGGCCTCATCTCCCACAGTTGTGGCCCAGTGACCCCTCCTTGCCATGTGGCCTACTGAATGGGGTCTGACAGTCATTATAAACTCATGATCACTTTTTGACTGTTCCTAGTGACATCAAGGGAAGAGACAGGGCACAACGCTTGAAATAATCTTTTGAAAAAATAAAAATTTCTTGCTATTGATAAAGAGTGAGGCACAAACAACCAAAAATTAAAACTGAGGGCGTGCTCACATACAAAAGTAATGAGATTAGGGAAATGATAGGGGTACAAAAGCATATTGTCGCAACCCTCAAATCATGTCTGCTTTAGCCACTCTGCAGCTTTTTACACTGTAAGTGGGTGATGGAGCTCAGGGAGAAATCACCATGCCACCTATGTTGCTTTCAAGAGCAAATCACGTTTTGTAGAGAATGTTGTCTGAGTTTTCATAGCCCGAGGCCAAATAGTGGTTGGCCATTTAGGCATTTCCTTCATTGTAACACAAAATCCCTTCAAGTGCTAATTGGCTTCCTCTTGTGACTATTTGGGGTAGGGTTGTAAAGCAGCGGCCTACAGTTGCCTACATGTAACACTAGCCAGATGTGTTTCCCTATTAGCGCTAATTACGAAATGTGTTTCAGCCATTTTGTTTGTTAATCATTGGAAGTGGAAGGAACATTTAATAGGAGGACAAAGTGCATTTTTTAAATCTGGGCACACAAGACTGCATTGTTTCCATATTTAAGTATAGGACGTGGCGAAATGAGTCGCCTCCCATTGGAACCAGTTTGACACCCATGTACAGCAATAAGCAACAGAAAGGTGACCAATCAACTTTTGCAAATGTCTTTCCACTGCTCTGCAACACGTGTCGTCATGTTTTTAGTAACTTTTGATCCGTTTCAGATAGAAACTTTGTTTTGTTAAAAGCAGCAGGTTGTGCAGCAAATGACAAATTATGTGAGAAATGCGTCAAATACTTAATTATGTGGAAAGAGCTCAGCTGCAAAATTGCGTAATTCCAGTGGCCCTGGCTATAGTGTAAAAAACTAACCAGTGCTGAGCAGTGCTCTTGCTGTTTTGCTTGTGGCCACCATGTTTGGAAGGTTAGTGCCTTCCATTGCTCATAGACTCAGGAGGCCTCCTGCCTTTGACCTGGAGCCTGTTAAGGCTCCAGGTCTGCCACAAGGTGGTGCTGGCTGGCCAATTTAGAGATGACTGCAACAACAGTTCATTATTAATTCAATATAAATTTAAGAAAATGACTATTACCTGCTACTGAAGCCATTCCTATAGCTTTAGAGGCCTGAAAGAGTCCGAATGTTCACACTTATAGGAGTGGGATGGTTAGTAGTTGTGTTGTTATTATCTTTGGCAGCGCTGGTAGGGGCAATCAGTGGTGCTAGCTGCCGTAGCCTACTGACGAGAGCCCTGGCACTTAATGTTTTACAAATTAAGCACTGCAGTTCAGTCTACCCTCTAGGATCTAGGCCTTTAAACAGCCTAGTCTGGAGTTTGTAACACGGTTTTACAAAACCAGAAAGCACATCCTAGTTTAAACAACAACACAGCAGAACTTAAGAGGCTGTACAAAGGGATGCTAGTGCCCAACGTAAAAGAATCCAATCGACCAGCGGCAACAAGCTAGCTATTTTTTGTATTCACCAAGTTATAGATTACTTTTTAAATTGCGCCTTCAAAACATGAGATAATTTAATGTCCCTATAAAATGCTATCTTTTATTTCCCTACTAGGTACGATTTCTGAAGTCACAAATCACTTGTAATAGGAGTAAATGTAAGAAGTCTCCTGTAATATTATATTATAGTTTTCTAGTGACATCTAAATAGCTTCCATTAAAGCATCTTCTCTGTCCTGCTTTCTCTCAGGAACTGAAAGCGAGACATTGTGGCAACATTCACCTGGTCGTGTCGCGTTTACTTTCGCGTATCATGAAATGCTGCGCTGTCTCACTACACAGTAGTGTATTTTTTATTAAGCGTTTACAATGTCCAACCCTTTCTGTGTTAAGAGCTACTTATGTTCAATGAAACTGATCGAGAGCTACTATTATTAGTGTTATATTAGTGATCACATATGACAACATTAAATTTAAGTCCATCCTATGGAAGATTATGAGCAGCAGTGATCACCTCAATCAGTCAATCAACCTCAGTTCATCATGCTGGTTGCCAAGTGTAATGTAAGAAAGCCTCTGCTCGTATGGCTTGCCTCTACTTGGATAATACATAACAGCCATAGCTGCAATGCCTCTGGTACCAAGGTGATAATATTGTAGAAAGTCTCCCCAATGCCTTCACTCAAATATCAGATTTAAATATATTTTGGTTATTCAGCCATTCTTCCCCAAATACCAGCTTATGAGTTCTGATAATAAATATATTTTCATCTAAAATATACATTCTCAGTTTTGATACTGGTATATTAATTCAACCTATCAAAAGCTTCTAATTTAGTATACTTGCCTGCACAGAGGAGAGCTACTTTCAGGGAGGGACAACTGCGGTGCCTTATTTCCGAGCAGTGCTTCCTGAAAATCATGCACTAACACAGAGAAATACTTGGTTAAAGGTGTGTTCTTTAACCCCTCCCATGCCGGTGACGGAACCGCTCCATCACCAGCCACGGACGCGCTGTGCTGATGACGGAGCGGTTCCGTCACGGCCCGCTCGGTGCGCATGCGAGGAACGGATTCCGCGCCTGCGCTGGACGTTCTGTTGAGCGGGTGGGGCTGTGACGGAACCGCTCCGTCATCAGCACAGCGCACCCGGGGCTTGTGACGGAGCGGTTCCGTCACGAGCATTGGAGCGCCGCGCGGCCCCCACACACTCCTAGCACTGCGGCGGAATTGCAGCCGCAGCGAAGGGATTAAACAGTGAAAATACATAAAAACAGGAGCTCCGCTTTGCACTGAGCTGTTAGTGATACAGCCTTTGGAGAGAAATTAAATACGATCAGAAAAATAAAATGGAAGCATGTTTACATTTACGCTCTGCTCTTAACTAACCTCGCTCATGATTCCACCACAAAAAATGCACAGCATTAGAGAGATGCTGTATTTTTCTATTACAAGAATATTTGTTTGTCTTTGAAATCCAGTTCACTGGAAACCCTAAAGAACAGCAATACTGGTGGGTGAAGTCTCGGCTAAAGGAAAACAGGGAATGCACATACAAGTACACTTATGTATTGTATTACCACATTTATAGAGCACTTACTACTCATGTGGAATGTTTGTGCTCTTGCCTACATGACTGGCAAGCTACACCATGTAGGGTGTGTGGTTGGCAGGATGTTGTCATTCCTTTGATCCTATGTGGGAAGGGTTTCCATGTTGTGTATGATGAACGTAGAGGTGCAGTTATTGTGTTATGAGACGCAGCATGTAGCAGTGTGCTGGATAAGACACAGATTGACAGTTTTAAGGTTTTCATGTTTGTTAGTAGCTTTGAACAGCTCTGCAGGTCCCTTTATGGTATTTCATGTGATACAGTCTGCTTAGCTGGTTACTGCACTGGGTTGTCCAATCTGAGATTTTGTGTATTGTTGTGGCCCTGAGCTGGCAAGAGAGAAGTGGATGGATCTGTTGGGTGGACATTTTTATTATCCTTTCATAGCCGAGTTTCTTTGTGAGATATGAAGATGCAGTCATTTTGTATGTTAATTTGGGACTTGCAGTGATGGACTATACTTGAAGCCCTCCAAATTGTCCAGTAGTGTGTGACAGATATCTTCAGTTATTCCCTGCTTGCTCGCTATGTGAGGGCTATTTCTTTGCTGTTTTTTGGCTGTACAGGGCTGGTGATGGACAACCCTCATAGCAGATATGTCATGTGGATTTAAGAGGTATAAGATACAATTTGTATACATGGAAGTATATTACTATATAATGCCAGTTGCCTTGAGTGTGAAAATGGACACGTACGCTAACACCAGCATCTGTGGTCTGAAAGTCGAGTGCACAAGGTATTTTTCGGGGTTTAGCTGTAGCTTCTAAGGTGACTGTTTCATGCAATTTTGGAGGGTTACGGGTGCTTTTTGTACTGATTGGGAGTCAGACTGCAGTGCAACTAGGAATGCTGACTAGTAAGATTTAAGCTGACCTCACCAAGTCACCCCTATAAAACCCTAAACTGTATGAGGCCTATTCACAAACTGCATTTTGTAGCGCGTGAAGTAGGATTACAGTTGTGCTGCTCACATTTTACAAAATGCTATTCACAGACCTACATGCAGAGACCTCCACCTCTCCTAGGTGTTCTATGCAGAGTTGTCCGCCAACACGGCCGAGATCTCTGCCGATGTAAGCAAACGTTTTAGGTGTAAATGTGGGAAGGTACAGTGGGGGAAATCATAGAATAATACCTCCAAAAGGAAGGAAATTAGGGAAATGTGAGGAGAGGGTTAGGAAGGGAACAGTTAATACAGACACACACCCTCAAAATAGTAAGACCGTTGCTATTCATAAACTACACATCTACACTTCTAAAGTTACTACTGCTACTACTACTACCTAAAGGTCTGACAACAGATGTAACAGTCAAGCACCACACATGGCAACTCAAAGGCACTGAAACCCACTTCTATAGAATATAATGGATTTGGGAACTTAGCACCCCATATGCAATATTATTAAAATATTTAAATGACTTTGACTTTCAATATACATAGTGTTAAAAATATTGCAGATTTAATATTTAAATATTTTATATTAGAAATGAATAGTTAACATATTTAATAGAAACGTGAAATCATATTTTAAACTTTTATTAAAAACTAAAAAGGGAATTTAGATTAATTAAGCATAGCTTTTAAATACGTGTACCAGATAATAATTAAAAATGATAGTGAGGGAGGGAGTATTAATTTTATTGAAACATTAACATTCATAAAATATCTTATTAGATAGATATCTTATTTAAAAATGTTTTTATTGAATTTCAAATATAGTAGACAATTTAACAATAACAACAAGTTGCCAAGAATCGCATCACTGGAGCCTATCTTAATGTTACAACGACAGAGAACCAACATCATTATAGTGAGCAAACATGGAAGATCATAGATGAATGATTACATGCTTGTATAGCGCATGGCTACCCGAGGGCAATCCAGCGCTTTAGACCAGACACGAATCACAGCTCACTGAAAAATAAAGGTCTTCAACCGCTTCCTGAAGGCAAGATGGTTGGATTCCAGCCGGATACAGTGTGGGAGCTGATTCCACAATTTAGCTGCGTGAAATGAAAAACGTCGGCTACTCATACGCGTCCGTTTGACCAGGGAACTAGCAGCAAGTTTTTGTGGTTAGATCTGAGAGATCAAAGGATATGATGGTGAAGAAACATGGGACGTAGAAGGGCTGGGCCATTGTCCATGGTTGACTTATGGACCATACACATGGCCTTGAACCGGACCCTCTCCTGCACCGGCAGCCAGTGCAAAGCTTGTAGTGCAGCCTTTGCAGAGCTACGTTTAGGGACATCCATAAGTAGTCGGGCTGCACAGTTCTGGACAGACTGTAAGATTCTAATAGTGCCTAATGGTGCACCCAGATAGACCGCGTTCGCATAGTCCAAACGAGATAAAATAAGTGTCTGGACAAGGAGGCGTCTAGCCTTGGGGGGAAGTAGGGCCATAACCTTCCTTAGCGATCTAAGCAGATCATAACAAGTAGCTGCAACCTTGCGTGCCTGTACTTGAAAACCCAAACTAGGGTCCAGCCAAACACCCAAGCTCTTAATTTGGTTTTTAGGGGCGGGAGAGGGGCCCAGGCACTCTGGCCACCAAGGATCTAGATTGATGGGGGCCTTGTACCCTAGCCTCATGATTTCGGTCTTTGCCCCATTCAGCTTTAGGAAGGAGGAGTCCATCCATGCCAGAACCTTAGTAAGACAGGGAGATAGATTATTTATCTCTGTCTCAACTACATCGGCGCGTGAGAGGGAAACAACCAACTGCGTATCGTCGACGTAGGTGACCAACTGAACTCCCCAGAGGGGAACCACCTCAGCCAGAGGCCTCATGTAGATATTAAACATGGTGGGGCTCAATGAAGAACCCTGGGGAACGCCATATTGCAGGGGAATCTGTTTAGAGGTTGCTTCATCCTCAAACACGGCGAAGGTTCTGTCAGCAAGAAAGGACTGGACCCAATTAAGGGCAGTCCCAGTGACCCCTACCTCCCTCAAGCGCTGGATCATGAGCAAATGGTTGACCGTATCGAAGGCTGCGCTGAGGTCCAACAGGACCACTGCAGCGCAGCCTCCCGCGTCAACAATTTTTCTAGCTTCCTCAACCACGGCAACCAAAGCAGTCTCCGTACCCTGCCTACTTCTAAAACCCGTCTAGGTGGGGTGCAGAGCTTCGTTGGTCTCAATGAACGAGGATAATACAGAATTTACATATTTCTCCGCGACTTTACCCAGCCCCGGCAGCAAGGATATAGGGGGATCATTTGACCAGTCTTCGGGGTCTAGACTGGCTATTTTTAATAGTGCCTTGACTTTAGCCTGCTTCCACAGAGGAGGAACCAGACCCACTGTCAGTGAAGAGTTGATGACATCCCTAATGATTGGGGAAACAGTTGCAGAGGCCAACTTAAGAACAGATGGGGGTGCGACATCTGAAGGGGAACCAGATTTAAGGTTCCCAAGAAGCCTTTCCACTGTGACTAAGTCAAGCAAGGGAAAGGACTCCAACATAGCAGGGAGTACGGGGGTTGCTGATGGAGAATTGATTTCCATAAGGTGGAAAGAATCATAGATAGATGCCACCTTGGAGGCAGAGAAATTAGCAAGCTCATCGCAGCGTTTCTGAGGGTCCAATGATTTTTTACGAGGGCTGGGGGGAGTGACCAAAAATTTAAAAAATGTAAAGATTTCCCTAGGGGAGTTGGCAGCAGCATCAATCTTACCTTGGTAGTAAGCTGATTGCGCAGTTTTTATCTGGTTTTTATATGTCCGTACTGCCAATCTGTATTTAACTTTACTATCATCAGAAAAGTCTTTTCTCCAACTTCGTTCAGACTGCTTGCAACACTGCTCAGGCAATTTTAATTTGTGTGAGTACCAAGGTTTTTTATTGGACACAATGCGATGGCAAACCTCTGATTTGGGAAGAATAAGATCAAGAGAAGCCTCTAACCAACTATTAAAAGATGAGTTGGCCGTGACAGGGTTATCACAGAAGGGGGGGATTTAGTCAGGTGAGCTGCCCAGTCGTCTAGAGAAAGTCTAGACCAGATCCAGCTCAGCTTCCTCGTTAATCTGACCGTATGCTTTTGGTCAGGGGGCGACCACATAAATGATAACAGAGCATGATCTGACCAAGGAACAAAAAGCGACTGTTCCAACCAAATCTTATCTAGGTTGGTAAAGAAGTGGTCGATCATATGGCCTGCCGAATCAGTAGGACCGGCTACGATTTGATTAAGCTGTAGCATATCAAGCCCTGCCATAAGATCTTACGCCGGGAGAGTCTCCGGCTCATCAAGGTGAATTTTAAAATCGCCCAAAATGGAGAAATTGGGGGCAGAACTAATAATTTGGGTAATCTTATCATGGAGATTATTGCAGAAATTATTGTGTGCTCCTGGGGGCCGGTACACCAAGATCCCCGAGAAAGTACATGTGGGGGAGAAGGAGATGGCAAATGACATACTCTCACAGTCTAGTAAAGGACTTCTAGAAGTCCGACATCCAAATGTGCTTCTGTAAATGATTGCAACCCCTCCCCACCACCCCGTCAGACGATCCTGCCTGCTCATTGCATAGTTTGGCGGCAGGGCTCGGACTACGTCAGAGTCCAAAGCCTCATTCAGCCAGGTTTCAGTTAAAAAGAGGATATCGGGGTCTCGATCTTCCAACAACAAGCAAATTTCACTCGCATGTTTAGGAAGAGAGCGGCAGTTGAGAAGCGCTAGAAAATATGGCTTAACTCTTCGCTCTGTGTGAGCAGGAGTTTCTTAAAGGCCCGATAACAAATTTGCAGTGAGGGCAAGGGGTCAGTATCTCTTCAGGCGATATAGAGTGGGGGCGTGAGGGTATTAGGTCACTTCTCAAACTCCAGAGCTGCTCCTCTCTATATATGAAATTACCGGAAATGTTAGGTCCCAGCGTACTGGCTCCTGGTCCCGTCATGTCGCGGACGGGTGCAGACGGGCTTTGCTTTGGCGCTCCTTCGGCGCAAGGTCGGCGCATCCGCTGTTCGCGTCCGCTGCGCGGAGACATGACCATCTAGATTTATACCGTCTGAGCGCGTGCCAGAGAACCTAGTCCGCCAACCAGCGTGCCTCCTCAAGATGGCCGCTGAACCTTCCAGGCAGCCTCCGTGGACGAAAGTAACTCAGCGCCTACTCGGCTGAGTGGGGGCAGTAAAGGCGGCGAGATGCGGCGCAATTTAAAACAGGTATCAAAGTGAAATATTTAAAAATTCCAAATGTTATTTTTACAAAACATGTGCAAAATAACAGCTCCCGGCTTCCGCCTCAGATCAGTATAATCAATGCATATAATCGTGAGGTGGGTAGGTGAAATATACAATAATAAGAAGTCTGTAATTGAAAGAAAAAGGAATTGATTTCAGTCTGAGGGATCATGTTCAAGAGTATGCAGGTAATCGTGCAGGGGTTGCCAAAAGTCTCTGGGGCGAGACGTGTGCGGTGGAAGGAGGGCATAGTCTTCGATGACATTGACACAACATGTGATGCTTTCAAGCCAAGCTGAGGAAGCGGGTATTTTGTTGCTGAGGGTGAAAGTCCTCTGGGACAGTGAGTAAGAAGAGAGGAGGGATTGTAAAGTGTTGTGCAGTCTGAAAAATAAAGTGATCCATGTACGAGGCGTCTTGCAAACGAGGGTTGACAGATGGTTGCCAAACATGGCGATCAGGGAAAATATCCCGTATGGTGAATAGTTTATGGCAGCGGAGTGTACGCTGCACTAACTTTTCACGCATGAGAGGGTGCCAAGGATTGTCATGAAGTGGAAGGGCAGGGGAGTAACAGGACCTCACCCAATGTCAGTCAGAGTCTGCGCCATTCACAGCAGAGTGTGGATACAGTTTGAATGTCATTGGCATCCAATGGGATGCCTTTCGGCAGTATTGCGGAGTTGGACAGACCACCCAGCTGGTCCCTCAGGCCTTCGATATGGAACGCGGACATCTGGGTGATACCATCGATGTGTATTTTGACACTGGGCAACTATGTAATATAAATAAAGAACGGGGACCCCAAATACCTATCATTCATATGGGAGAGTGAGAGTATACTAGCAACGTGGAGGTGACTCCTGGTCCAGACAAGGCGCAAGAGGAGACCACGCAACGAGTGGGAAAAGTGTGAAAGTGGAATAGGAATGTTTAAGAGAAGATATAAGAAGCAGGGAAGTATGATCGTTTTAAAGATAGCCACACATCCATCTAGAGAGTGAGGCAATTTAATGCAATGAAATACTTGCATGGTAAGATCATCCAATGCTAGGCAATAATTACGCTGTAAAATGTGGTCCTTGCCTTTGTGGAGTCACTTGCCTAGATATTTGGTGCCATCTGCAGCCCACGTGAAGGGGTAATCCACTGGTGCGGGCTGCACAGAGTCTGTTAGGAGGAAAAGTTCCGATTTACCCCAGTTGATCTTTAGTCTAGATAAACTGCAAAATCAGACAATCTAAAACATAAGTGGTGAAAGGTTGTCTGATGGGTGGCAGATAAATAACAATATATCATCTGCATATCAGGAGAGTAGAAGGGGGCTGTGATTGAGTTGAAGACCCCGATGAGAATGTTGTTCTTGCATATAGAGAACTAGAGGGTCCATTGCAATAATGAAGAGGAGGGGAGACAAGGGGCAGCCCTGCCTGTTTCCTCTTATAATAGGAAATGCTTCATTTAATGAGCCGTTGACCCATATACAAGCCGACGGGTTGGAATATAAAGGCATGATTAGGTATATGAAAGGAGGAGGAATACCCAGCTTGCCCTGGACTTCTCTTAAAAAGGACCATTCAAGAGAATCAAATTCTTTTTCAGCATCTAGCAAAGCAACAACCGCAGGTGTGGATGGGGATATCTTATTGAGTACTGCAATGATGGCAGAATTGAGTAAAGTAGACCTATGGGGTACGAACCCGGATTGAAGAGGAGAGATAATTTGCTCCATTAAGAGAGGCAATCAGGTGGCTAGTGTTTACGAGGGAATAAGGTCGATAGAAGGCACAGAGACAGGGTTCCATACCTGGCTTCAGCAACAGAGTAAGAACTGCTTCACGTAAAGAAGGAGGTAATGGACCAATGATTAAGGACTCATTATGCAGTGTCAAGAAGTGAGGAGCTAATTGTTGATTGAAAGCTTAATAGAAGGCTCCTGTTAGGCCATCAAGTCCTGGTGCCTTAGAACTGTCAAGGCCTGGACAATTTTCTCCACGGTGATAAGGTCACTGAGAAGCTGCCGTTCACCGTCTGTAAGCCAGACCATCGCGACCTCCTTAAGACTTCATTGACATTTTTCCTCCAGGCAGCAAAGGACTTGAACTACATTCCAGTCCGGGTTTTCTAATTGCCATCGTGATGGGAGATAGGTCTTTTCAGAATCAGTGTATTTAGGAATAAACGCTCAAGGGCACTGATTGGGCGTAATGTTGGATTACTCATTTAAGAGTTATATGTAAAATACTGCTGAAATCAGCATTTTATTGTTCAGATGTGTAATAGTTTACATCTCCTTTTGCGTTTCATGTTGAATGATTGATTTATAATTTTAAATGTATTTTATTGTTTTTCATAATACAAACGACAGAGACTCCGAAGTGTGATGTATGATCCAAAGCTTATTGACACACCATACTATTGACATGCAGATATCAGCTGAGTCTTCCCCCCCACCTCACCCCTGCGTCACTCAATGAAAGTATCCCAGCATGGCCCCATGCAAATGAGGGAATCCCATTGCCTCTGTACCTATGCCATATTATAGACCTGGGCACAAAGGCAAAGAAGCGGTCAGGAGGCACACTGACAGTGCACCACCTTTTGGGTGACACACAGTGCACCGTCTAATATTATCCCTCTGGAGAGCGGCAAATGGGTTCGGCCCCTCACTGCACCCGCCTGCAAGGGGATCTCTCTCCCCTCTTTAAAGAGCAGACGGGTTGTCGCGAGCCAGTGAAACAAGGAGCGGCTGCTTCAAAGTCGCTCACTTTGGTTCCCGGCTGTCCTGGGGGCAGCATATTCAATGTAATAGGGCGCACTTATCATATTTGCTCCCGGTGCACTGTTTTAAGGTATGCTGTGGCGTAAAGAAGGAAAGTGCTCCCTATCCATAATATGGCCCCTTGAGCTCTAGTTCAACAAACATAACTTAACTGATTTTGACGTCATACCCTAGATATGAAATAAATAACGGAGAAACCTGGTGCAATGGTTCAACTGGTGGCTATTCAGCCTAGGCTTCAAGCTCAGAGGGCCTCAGATTTAAAAATTTTCTTTTTTTATATTTGAAAAAGCTAGAGCCATTGCCAAGGGTCTCCAAAGCTGGTGGGAGCTGGGCATCTACAGATCTCAGAATGAATCCACCCCGGAGAATCTAGAGATGAGGGTCAGGGTCTTCGCATTGGAAGCACAGTGAAGCCTTGACACAGAGTGACACCCTGGGTGATGCCCTAGAACCTGGTGCTGATGCACCCCCACCGTCCGGTGCTTGGGACACGTTGACTTTTGACAGACAAATGAAACTGTGCATAAAAAATCTGGGGATGCTCTTGAATGAATGGGTGAGCTTGGTGAGATGGTGTGAAAAGGTGGACTTTCACGCAAGGGGATTCTTGTAATCTTAAAATTACTATTAGATATAACAAAATTATGTCCTTATCCCGCAGTCTTTTTCTCCGCAGGGAATCACAACGCGGTCATTACAACGACCGCGTTGTGATTCTGCATACCATTACTCCGCAAGTTGGAACAAAGACTTGCAGGGAGGGGGGGAGGCCATTGGATGTTGGAATATTATAATTTACTATTCCAAATCAGGTCTGTGCAGACTCTAGGGAAGGTGATGGATTTTAAATCCAACACCTCGCCCCCTCTCCGCAAGTAGTTCTTCCGATTTGCAGAGTAATGGTATACGGAATCACAACACGGTCATTGTAACGCCCGCGCTGAGATTCCCTGTGGGGAAAAAGTTTTGTGGTAAATGTTGGTATTGGAAATAACTGCAGATAAATGAGCAATAAAAGCTGCCTCTGACCCCCTTTTCTACACTGTCTTAGTCAGCCATTTTGATTGCCATCTGTACCTGATTTTGTCCAAATACTGCAGATGGAAGAACATCTCTTCCGTACTTCAGTACTGACAAGTCTTGTGTCATGATCCCTTGTCCTAGAACCCCATCTTTAATTACATAAGGTGACCAGTGCTTAATTTGAGCCGAAGGTTTCTGGTGGGGGCCACCAGCACTCATTTTTGGGGACCGGTACCTATTTTTTCTAAAACAAGCATTTCCCAAGAGCAAAAGAGGAAAAAACACACAAAGCAGCTATCCGGGTGTGGTATCTTGGTATAGGTGCTATGTATCTTCCCCGCTTACCTGTCTTGCTGCTCAGCCAGTGCAGATGAATAGTGGAATGTTGGTATGTGTGATCTAATGATAGAATGTGGTGGATGGTCGTCAGTTGAGAGATTGGGCTGAGCAGCAAGAAAGCTGCTCCTGGTATGGCATTCTATATTCCTTACTTGAGACCTGAGTCTTCATGTACTCCTGCACTGAAGATCTAATAAACCTACTTATTGAACTTACCTTCAGCTACATCTATACTTATTGCATTTGGCGATGATTGGATTGAACCTACACTTCAAGAAACCTCAAGAAACTTCAAAATTAAGATCTACAAGCAAGATAAAAGAATTTCTGAAAAGCAACCCAAGTTTACTGGCACCCCGACCAAGCCCCACCAGTGACCTACCACCGGTCGCCATCAACCTTGGATGTGTCGGTTCCTGCCTGCATACAGCTTCAGTGTGCCAATTTCTGCCTGCACACAGTGGAAGTGTGCCGCTTGATGACAACGGTATTGTGCTAGTTTCTACTTACTATCTACTGTCTGCTTGCCTTTACTGCGGTTACGTAGCAGATTGTATAGTGCCCAGACTGGGGAGGAAAATTGGAACCAGCACTTTCAATACCAGCAAAAGAAATCTGAAACCTGAGAAAGAGATTTTTAATCTGAGATTCTATTAGACAAGTGGCCGTTTGTGAAGCTCTTTAGCCGAGCTGTTTTGTCAATTCCACATTTTCAACTTAAACGGCGCTCTAGGAGGTTCGAAGAACGGAACTGTACTGCCATCTCTGAAGGTTAGTGGGACCTTTATTTGCCTGCTTTTCAAAAAGGAAAAGTTATGTTTTTCCCGATCACCATGTCAGCACTTGACAGTTGCCGTTTTTGGCTTGGGACATTTGAATTTAATTTACAGTGTTATGCGTTCGCATATGAGCATGTGACTTTCCACGTTTCTTCAATTTAGTGTCTGTGGATTTGTCACCCATTTGCTTTCTAGCAGTTCTTTTTTCTATAGTATTTTGCATGTGACTTTCCACCTTTACTTCGAATTGTTGCCCGTGGATTCGTCCCCTACACATTTTAGTGTATGATGTTTTACTTTAAATTGCAGTGCTATGAGATAGTATATTCCGCATGTGACTTTCCTCTTTTACTTAAATTGCTGCCGTGGTTTAGTCACCTACATGATTCCTACTGTTATTTCATTTACAGTACTTTGTGCACACGTTTCTTCGTAGGAATTGTTATTAAGTTAGGTATGTTTTGCAGTACCTATTAGCTATAATTTTCTATAGGTGTTTGTCACTTTCATATGGTACCTGTGAGTGCCTTACTACCTATGGATTTATTTTAATGAGAGTACCTCTTGTGCTTTCCATTTTTGCCATTCTTTTTAAATTGTTGACATCTCTGTTAGGTTATGATCACCATGCTGGTCTGGCCAATTAGTATGTTCTGTTGGTAGCATAGAAATCAATTTCTTGCATTCAGTTAAAAACTTCAGTGCAAAGTTTACGTATTGAATCAATAATTTGACATTTGCTTTTCTTTATTTGATTTGTAAAGGGGAAGAGGTGGTCGTATGTTATGTCATTCTTTGTTTGTTTATATTGGATTCATTTATGGATTTATTGTAAGTTTAAATTTTTCAATGACAATGCTCTATGCTTATATTATTAATTTGTTTGCGTTCCTTTAAGGGGGAAGGTGTGTGGTATCTTAGTTCAGGTGCTATGTATCTTCCCCGCTTACCTGTCTTGCTGCTCAGCCAGTGTAGATGAATAGTGGAATGTTGGTATGTGTGATGTAATGATAGAATGTGGTGGATGCCTGGTGGATGGTCGTCAGTTGAGAGATTGGGCTGAGCAGCAAGAAAGCTGCTCCTGGTATGGCATTCTATATTCCTTACTTAAGACCTGATTCTTCTTGTAATCCTGTACTGAAGATCTAATCAACCTATTTATTCAACTTACCTTCGGCTACATCCATACTTATTACACCGGAGGAAGAGAAAGACGGAAAAAACGACACAAAGGGTCTCAAAGAAGGCAGAACCTGTCAGAGTTAATATATTTTTTTCCATTTTGGGGCTAAGCCCCCTTAACACCTCCACTCTTTTAATTTACTCCTAACCTTCCTTTAGCACTACCCACCCCTATTCCTCAAAATTACTCATACCACCTTCTACCATTACCAACCCAAAACATTAAAATTACCCTGAGTTCCCATTACACTACCCATCCCAAACCCCTAAATTTAGGCTACACTTTTTTAGTAACTTATATACGTATATACTTATCTTAAATATGCTTACCATGCGTGGTAAAGGCATGCATGGTAAAGGCACTGTGTGGAAAAGGCGTGCGTGGTAAAGGATGCTTGATAAAGGAAGGCATTGTTTGGTAAAGTCTGAGTGGTAAAAGCTGTTTCCCAAAGACACTTATTCCTGCCTTTCATAGGAATTGATTAGTATCCCTTTACAGGGTAAGAATACCTCCAAAGTATCAGGAACATCATACCCGAAATGCCCACATTTCTACAACAGTGCTTTCTTTTACCAGTCTGGGAAATGTTCGCCACTGACTGATTATCCATATTTACTGATACCATTTCCCAGGTTGAAATTTACTCCTGCCAGTTGTTTTTTGTTGTTGCATAGTTTAGTGAAAATTAGGCACGCTAAAATTATACTGAACTAGGCCCATTTGAGTCAATGGCCAGCTTTGAGCCAATGTATGTTGATATAAAAAGGTTCATTGTTGATAATGCTGCTGCCAATCTGCCGCCTCTGGTCTTCATTTTACACTCAAGCACAGGCTGCTATATTAATCAACGTTATCGTAAGTGGCTCCTAGCATACCTTGTCTGCTTTGATCATGCTTAGGTAGGTTGAGCGATGGTTTTTTGACTGAATACATTTGTTGCAAGTATTTCTCACTGGTTTTAGATCCCCTCACAGACTTCTTGTACCTCGTTGCTGGAACCAAGATATGCATTTTTTTTCCAAAAGAACTCTTGATATTTTATTTTACTGCTCAATCTTGCCTAATAATATTGTTCTATAGTCATAAATCACTGATGACTAGTTGCGTGCTCTAGAAATAGAGTCCACTTGGAAGATCAGCATCTGGGCTCCTATACCAAAGACCAGGCTGAGACAAGAGGCAGCTCAAGGTTTCTAACTCCAGGAACAGGTTTGGGGCAGACCCATGGACTGAGGGCAAGATGACCTGGATCTTCACAAGTGGAGATCCAGCAATGAAAATCTACAATTTTTAGGGATTTCTTTTTAGAAGGTTTTGGCTCATATCACATTGGAAAAAAATACAAGATCAGAAAAGGTAATGAGTAGAGAGATCTGCAAACAGGCGCTTTACTTCAAGAATAATTTGAGTGTAGTCTACGTAGTCATACAACATCTCTGTCTGTCTTCCTATCTAAGTCTGTCTAGCTATTTATCAGTGTATCACGACCTTCTCATTCACTTGTTTTTTTGTCTCTGTCTCCTTGTCTGCCTCTTTACATAGATATATCTTTAAGATTAACAATAGTTTTTTTTACTCTGGTAAATGGGCTTTGTCAATTTAGAAATTCTGCTCGTTATTTTTTTATATACAGATTCCATGGTTTACTTTCTCTGCGTTATTGGATGGGTCATTGACACACGTCAGTTCATTCGTTTGTGGGTATTCACAAAGGATGAGGTAGCTTTCCACCCAGAAATCCATGCAGATTCACGCCCGGCGAGAACTGGATTGAATCTAGGGTAGTAATGGGGGGTAGGGGGGGGCGATCAAATTAATAGTAGTATATGGATTTATTCAAGGAAAACAATATTTTCCATTTGTAAAAATATGTACATTTGATAATGCACATTTTGAACAGATTTGTGTGCTTGTTACAAGTCTGCCTGTTATATAAACAAAAAGTGCACAGGACTAAACCCTTATGCCTGTTACCAGAACCAGGGTAAACTATATAAACAATACAACGGTTCTGTAGGTCTCTCTTCTCATTCAACTTGAAGTTATCCTATATTAAACTCTCTCAACATTATAACAAAATGTGTTTGTTTAGTCTCCCAACAGGTATATATATATATATATATATATATATATATATATATATATATCACAGACAGTTTCAAGTGATGCCCAGTGCTCATAAGTGCAGTGATGTGAATTATTCAAAATTATTCATTTACATACATAATGATAAATATATACAATCAGGATGTCGCACAAAATGTTTACAGATCCACAGTTCAATCAAAATTCTGATTACTGTTGTCAAAGCATTGAATATTGGACAATCCCTAATTACAGTGTCAACTTTTCGACTCAACCCCAAGTTTACGCGGGTCTCCTCAGGGCATACCATGCCGTCCGGCACAACACCTCCAAGCTGTATACAGCCTTCACATGCTCTGGTGATGTCTCATCAACTGGCCTCTGGAAGCCAACTTCACTTAGAGTAGAAATGAATTGAAATAAGGACCTCAATGGGTCGAGGAACCTGTATGCAGCGCTGTTCGCTGGAGCATCTGTGTTTATCAGTCTACCACTGTCAGTGGTGGCCAGCACGGATCGGAGGTATGGGTGAAGGGGTGGGGGGAAAACGCGGAAGGTAAGGGAGAGGATGCTGGAGGGTGGAAAACGTGGGGGAAGCGGCTATAAAAGATTAAATCACAACGCTGCCTTAGCAGCATTGTGATTGGTCTGAGCACCATGTTTCGCTGCTCAGACGCTTACTGGAGGCCTGGGTATGTTCTCCACGTAGGTTGTAATGCAGCCTGCATGGAGAAAATATGAAGTGCGCAAGACTGTTTTGGGCGCCCGAGAGGGCCATCCAGGCATTCATTGTGCACTTTAGAAAGGTGCCCCCGCCCCCTCACGCAAAGCTGCGGAGGTAGGAGAAAATGAAATTATAATTACACAAGTTACCATCTGTTGGACTTGGCCCTTTTCCCTGAAATTGTTTTGCTTTTCGCTCCCCTAATTCAGGATGCCCCCATCGTAATAAAGTTGTATAGGCCCTCTGAGGTTGAGATGCCCTGCAGAATATTAAAATCAATGCTAAGGTGCAGGTGCTCTCTTCCCCCAACATGGCTGCCACTGACCCCTGCTACCGCAGGGTGGTCTTGGTAGACGCACTCTAGTAGCCAGGAGCTGGCTGGAACCCATAAACATTGTAGCAATACCAGCCTGCCTGCCTGCCCATAGCTAGAGTGAGGACGCTCCTGGAACCTTCCAGAATAGGGGAGTGGTCACCAACTGCCCACTGCCAACTGCCAACTGCCACTATAAAAGAAAAGGGAGGGAAACTTTCTGGCAGTTGGGGCATCACTGACCTGGGGGACCCTACGCAGGAGACTTAGGCGGTAGGGCCTAGTCAGGAACCTACACCACTGGGAGTGACAGGGTTTAGGCGCTGCCCACCAAGCTGTGTGAGGAACACTAAACTAGCTCACTGATCTGGCCCGGTGGGAGGGGAGCCCAGGGACCTCCTGAAGAGATCAAAACCCCCCTCTCTTCAAGTAACTTCAACCAAAGGGCGCCAGAACCAACAAGCGCCAAGAAGGACCTCCCCTGCGCTAATCAGGACTACTGGGGATCAGCCAGGTACTGTGCTGTGCCAATTCTGCCCCTCTGTCTGCCCTGTGGCCCCAGCGCTGTCCTGCCCATCTCCTCTGCTGTCTTGCCTGGACTGTCTGCTAAGTGCTTTCATTCCCTAGCACTAGCATCCTGAACTGCCTAGCCAGCTGGACTGCTTGTCCTGCGCAACCAAATTGTGCCCCCCTCCAGCGCTCCCCTCTGTGCCTTGGAGAAGCGCTGGACCCCTGCAGCCTGCTGCCTGCTGAAGCGCTATTGCCTGCTGAAGCGCTATTGCCCATTGGAGCGCTGTGTCACCCGAGGCGCTGTAATTTAGCCTCAAGCGCTCAGCTGCTGGGTCCTGTCGAGCGCTGGTAGGGACGAACCCGTGAGGAACTTTCTAGCTCTCCTCTTTCCCGCGAGGCGCTGTGAAACCCCCCTCCCGACTGGAATCTGCTCTGGCGGCCCCTGACGCGTCAGGGGAAGGCCGTCGCGAACTGCAAGCCGGCCGCTGTGAATTCCAGTCAGGCCGCCGCTACTCCAGAGCGGGCCGCGCTAGGCCTTACGAAGCCGACAATCAGCCCCACATGACGGGGGGCTTAGACCACGCCCCTATTAGGCGCCGCGCAGCGATAGGCTGAAGCTGCCGCACCCTCCAAGTACTGCCTGCTGATTGGCCGCTGTGGCCGAGCCTCCTTTCGTGCCTCGCACCTGATTGGTTCCCGGGCCGCCCGCGTCATCACGGACCTGGGAACAGGTCACCACCTCACCGGAGGGCTCGGGGAAGACCGAGGGCTCTCCCCGCTGAAAGACACCGTCGTAAGGGGCCCGGAGAGGCCCGAAGACCAAGGTAACCCACCCCGGGGAGGACGGCAGAAGGCCGGAGGAGGCCCGAGTTCACCCCTCCCCTGGGGAAGACTGTTGCTTGGCCCCGTTGGCCTGTTAATATACTGGACCTGGGCCAGAGCCCTGCCGGACTCCCTTGAGGCCTGCATTGGTTGGAAATAGCCCCTCTTGGGAAACGGATTGTTCACGCTTGCCTTGTGCTGGCCCTGAGGGTTATGATTATTTCTGGCCTGATAAAATGTTTATTCCTGATTAATTTTACCTAAGGCAATGGTTCACTTCTACTTACTGGAAGGTTATTCATCCCTGATGCAATGTTCATAATTACTTGGTGAAATGTTTTCTCTTGTTTAACAAGATGTGGCCTGGTATGTAGAGATCTGATTATTCCTAATTCATGGAATGTTATTTAAATGTCTTTCTAAGGAATTTCTTGCAGGTGCTGACTAGGAGCAGGGCTGTCGCCATGCCTACCGTTATTTAATATTTAATATGTATTTATTTAAGTATTTATGGCCGGGTAATGCAAAACATGTGCTTCTAAGGGAAGGAAATAAGTCAATACCACTGTGATTTTTGATTACCCTGATCTTGATCTTAGCTAAAACATATTTATTTGAATCAACCATACTGGTGTGGTCTCAGTCTTTGCGTGCATTCATTGTTTCAGCGGATGAGTGTGCTGTGTAATCACTTTACACCTAAGTGTTGTATCCTGAGATTTTACATTGCTATGTAAATTAGCCTAGGTCTTCCTAGCTGCTCAGCCAGAGCGAGAGATGGTGACGGAATGTTGGTGTGCTTGTGATGAATGGAATGCCTGGGTGCCTGTGTGGATGAATGGGGACAGTTGGAGATGGATGAGCAGCTAGGCAGGCTGCTCCTGGTGGGGCTGGCAAGGGCTGGCATAGGAGTCACTAGAGCTGGATTAGAGTTGTACCAAGATGATCCCTGTTTGATGTTGCTAGACTTGGATTATTAAAGAAGACTTCATGAAACCAACAACCTGACTACAATTGTCTTCTTATGCAAAGTACAACACTAAGCTTCGGGTGCCTACCTGCTCGAGCCAAGCTACCCCCGGTTCCTACACTATCATTTTATTTTCTCTGTGTTTCACTGCAAAAAAGCAGTGGGATGACGCTCCTCTGCCTTAGTGGAGGAGCTGCCACTGAATTTTTTGATTACTGTATTTTTTGAGAATTGAAAAGAAAGTTTGTAATTTCCAGAGGCATAACTCTATGGGAGCCAATGCCTGGCTGCGTTTGTAAAGTTTGAGAATCAGACTTGCAGAGATTTAGTGCGATCTGTTCAGAAACTAAAAGTACAATTTCTAAAGGAGAATGTATTGTGTTCTGTTGTATGAGCAATGTGCCTCTGCCAGAAAAAAAGTAAGAAAGAGGCAGAGTAGCGGCCAGTGCTGCCGCTCGAGGCACATTGATAAATTAGGTCAGGCTCAAGGTTCAGTTCATTAGGGAGTAATATTTAGAAATCTCTTCCCGGATATTAGAAGTGCACTTTGAAAGCTGTTCTTGGATGGCTGATTCTTGCCTCATTATGTGAATAACCATTTATATCCTGACTTGAAAAGCTCAAAAGTGGTGGGGGGGGGGGGGGGGGGGTGGGCTCTCCCTCTGCATTTGTTAACCTCTTATCTGCCTTACCTTCCGTAGCCTGTCTCAATGGTTAAGGAAGGATATATTGTAACTTCGGAGGGGGCGTGGAGTCAGCAAAACACCTTGCTCAGTTAAGTACATGGTTGAAACCCTGGCTTCATTGCGTGATCTTGGCCAAATCATTTTATCTCCCTTTGTGTCGGTTCCGTAATCTTCCAAACATTGAAAGATTTAGACTCGGGCAAATCTCTAGGTATAAATGTAACAGAGTCCTAACTTTCGTCCACGTGCACTGCCCTGTTTCTTGCTGGCTGAACTAAAACCGCTTTCATGACCCATGGAATTTAAGAAATAAACGGAGTTTTGTGCTGCTGTTGCCCCCGGTTACTCTGATGCAGTCTGGCCTCTCAGTGTTTGGCCACCGCACGTGACGAATGAGATACAGGTTTCCAGATGATGAGTCCAGAGGGTGGACGGGGTGGATGCTTTTTATATTAGATACACTCTGAATTTCGTATTAAGAAATTTCATTTTTCGTTCCACAAATATGAACTGAATGATAGATAGGTTTGTCCTCACGCTTTTCAATACTATTTTTTAAATGTGGTCCTGGTTTTGTACTTTATAATTGTGTAAAAGGTCTTGCCCCCCGCACACAGATAATGATACAGATTGGACAGTTCCTCGCCCACCCATGTATTGGCCTCCAGGCTGAATGAAAGGTGCCCGTGAACCTGACAGGAGCAGTCTAGCGCTGAAGGCCTGTTGCATCTGTCCTTACATATCTGGGGCTGGGGGTTTCATAACACTCGAGTAATGCTGCTGTTTCCTGTCTTTAATTTGATTTATCCCTAGGCTCTCTAGTGGCATCAACTACTGTTCCTTTTGTTGGCCTTTATTTGGAGCATCACCTTCCGGCTGTCCCTATGGATAGGCCTGCACACGCCAACTACACGAAGTTCAAACTTAAAAAAATGCATTCAGCAACTTAAGAGATTTGTTAAAGTTTCAACACAACCCGTTCAGCAAAATATAGGTTTTCTGGGCGAATACCCACGCAAAACATATTTTTTGCCAGAGAATTGCACTCAAGTGTATCAATTTACTTATATTTTCTTATTTTTTCTAGTAAGCATTTGTTAAGTGCAAACTTACCCCAGGGACTGACCAGCATTCCTCATAGCCGGGTGGGAGGGTATAAGGGGGTGTTGTGAGAAATGGCTCAAGCATGATACATGTGCACACGCCGCGGTGTTGTTCCTTACTCGGTGTGTGCATAAACATGTGACATGCTTTGGAGTGCAGGTCACCCCTTACGCTGACGACACGTAGATTCTCTTAACCTGGGATGGGAACATCTCTATCGCCCAAAATAAATGTGAAGCTGCTTGTCAGCGGTGTTTCAGTGGATGCGCTGCAGTGATCTCCAGTGCAAGCCTAGCCCAACAGAAGTATGGTCTGTGGATCCCTGGACTCTCATGGGGTGGCAAAGTGTGGCCTTGCTTTGCTCCATCTCCTCAGCCTCCTGTCACAGTGGTTTGGAATCTCGAAGTGAAGTTCGACATCAATTTGTCCTTCAAAGCACAGGTGGAAAGTGTAGTTGGGACCTGTTTAGGACTTCTTCGGTTTCGGAGCAAACTTTTGTTCCTGCTTCCTGCTCCGTGTCAGAAGACGGTAGTCCATGTCCTTGTAACATCTTGGCTGGACTATGCCGATGCGTTATGCCGGGATCTCCCTCCGTAGCAACTCAAGAGAACCAGTTGGTGCAGAATGCTGCAGCCAGGCTCCTGCAGTGCTTACCATCCCGCGGAGCACCTCCGTGCACGCCCTCTCAAGGAGCTGTGCTGGCTGCAGATCCGCAAGAGAGTGCAGTTCAAGGTACTTGTGTTAGCCCATAGAGCTTTCCCGTAGGTCCCAGCTATCCAACCAAGAGACTTGCACATTATCATCCATACGGAAAACCCACACACCTATGGAACGTTTCCCAGGAACAGAGTAAGGCAACAAAGCGATTTGCTCTGCGTCGCCTTACTCATGATTTAGGAGGTCACACAAAGCCATGCAGGATGGCTTTGCATGGCTTCATAAGTCCTTTTGAGGGCCCTGGGCGACGCATGTACCACTGTATGTGGTGCAAAAGTGATGCAGGGCTCTCATAAATAAGCCCCTGGTACCCAGGCTGATATTCCAGAATTGCCATGCCATGTACCTAACCTTTTATCTTTCTTCTTTATACGATCCCAGGTGTAAACACTGGATTCCACTGGTCTATGCAACAGTCTAACCTAAGAGTATTTTACATCAAATATGAAGCAATATTCTAAGTGACACACACTGGTCACCTCCCTTCCACTAGTGCGTACCCTGAATGATCAAATCCACAATATATGTGGGAGAAAATATAAAGGACAACATATTGAAAACAAATATCGATAGTAAGTAGGTCTAGACTTTCTATACCAAATTCCACATATATTTACCTATGCCATACATATATCTTCAAGGTACATAGATGAGGACCAAGGAATAGTGAATCTACACTTTCCTAGACGCACTTATCTTTGGATACTGTGTCCCTTGATTTTCTGTCCTCAGCATCCTTGCACCATGACATTGCTGGTCCTGATATTCAGTCGTACAATCACTTCCCTTTTCTGCTGGTCTAACCGCTCCTTGGGAATCTGAGGTACCCTGGATCCTCTAATTTCATGGCTTGTAATTTCCAACTTAGACTACTCTGTGGAAGAGCACCCTTTATTAGTTGGGTGATATTTTAAGCTTGGATCCTGGCATTCCTTGAAGTGCCGAGAGTGGACTATGAAAAATCGAAATTCACAGCATCTAGGGCCCCTAAAACAGCACATCCTGCGCTCGCCACACTGGCCACTGGTGCAAGGTAGTTTGAACACATCGTGCCTAATATGGTTTCTCTAAAGAGGTCTCTTTGAACTTGCCTGCATCACAACTAAAGCTATGTTTTTAGAAATCCCAACCCCCCTTGATTAAAAACTGACCATTTAAGGAGGGCAATTCATATTTCAAAAGCGACAACCTTTTGTTTGAAACACGTGGACTTAAAAAGGAAAGGAAACCAATCCTTCTCTGGAACCGTGCCTTGAGTGTGACAGTCCATACTATCAGACATTGGAAATTGTGTCCTATGGGGTTTTTAAAATAAGAGCTTATAGGCCAGAACCTTCTGCCCTATTCACAAATATAAAAGACCTCCCCTTCTCTAGGAAGTAATTCCCGAAAAGGGTACTGTTGATGAGAATGTTATAGCCCTAATATATGTCATTTACTCCGAATATTCCATTGTTTCGAAGGTAATGTCTTATATTATCCCATTAAAATATAAATCTTCATTTGTTTATATTGTAATAATCTACATTATACATTATGTTACTATTTCTGAAGCTTGCAAAGAAGATTGTCTGGTGTACAGCCCTGTGCCTCACATTGGGCGTTGCCCATCCTGTAGTAGGTGCTAATAAATACATGGCTGCATGTGAATGTGCTTGTTATCTGCTCTGCTGTAACCCAGAGTTATAGTTCATGGTCAGCTGATATCCCTGAAATAGATCTCACTGATAAACAGTGTCACTTCATAAGGAAACCGCCTATTGCTGATAAGTCACAATCTACCCAGAGTACCCTCAGAGCCAGTATCTTTGTGATAGGATGGCTTCAAAGTGCAGCTATATTGCACCCGGTGCATATTGTCATCGTACCAATAGGAGTGCATTTGGTTGGTGTTTCCAGTGTGCTCCTCCTGGAATGGATTTAGTTTAGGAGACTGTGGCAGACATCTATCTCCCATGCCTCAGATGTAGCGTGGCCAAGAACCTTCAGCCCTGGCTCTTGCACCTCTGAAAAGATCATTACATATAAAGAAATATAACACAAAAAAGGCTAAGCAATTGCTTGCAATTAAGTTCCCGCAAAATGGCAATTTTGCTGCTAGGTAATATTGTCGCCTTCTGGTCTCCAAAGTGGTGACCATCGGAGCTAGGAAACACACCTGTGCGGGTATCAAACGTGTACAATTCGAGAGTTGTTTTTGTCGGCCTCCTGTCCTTCGATCAACAGGTAAATGCAGTGACTTCCTCATCTTTTTTCACTTTAAAAATACTAAGTAAGATTCTTCGTTTTGTCCCGTTATATTTAAGGACACTAGTTGGAACTGCTCTCATCCTTTCAAAGGTGGACTGTTGCAACGCTCTGTACATTAATATGCAAACGCCGCAGTTGAACAAGCTACAGATACTACAGACGCTGCAGCATGACTATTCCTTAGAATACCGAAGTATCAATCTGTCTCTAAGGCATTAGTCCATCTTCATTGGTTGCAGGTACTTTTTTTAAAATACGTTTATAATATAACAAACAGGCAGACATCAGTACAGATAGAAATGCATTAAGTCACCACTGTAGACCTTACCATTCAATTAACCACAGATACAGAAGAGAGCAAGTATACAGTATGAAAAACATCACTGAAACAAAATTTGACATGATAGCTGGGATACTTGAGTCTATTGCGCCAAATGGTCACCAAATGAGAAATGGGGCATTCAGTTCCCAAGTGAAGCCTATTGGCTAGCAGAAACACTAGCGGCTGCGGTCGGAGATGTGGCAGCGCCAGGTACGGCTACCACACTGGACAGGTGAGAAGGAGATGGAGCTCGTGATCATAAGTAAGTTAGAAGGGGCACCCAGATGTCTACATGGTGGGAAGTTGGCGGCGTTAAGTCCCAATAATTGGCCAGTTACTCTTGGCAGTATGCGGCATCCCACAGACAAGACTCGCCCTTCAAATAAAGTCTCCTTCCCCACTGCTGGGCTATCTGGTGCTGGGCCAGAAGCAGGAGCATGGCGGCGAGGCTCCTACTCTCAGGTGGAATATCCCTCACATACCCCATCAGACATGTTAGTGATGTCAATGAAGGCAGTGACCTGTAATCTGATGTATGATGCGATGTACTTCACCCCAGACGTTCGCTATTGCGGAACATGCTAGGCTAAATGGATAAAGGGGGCATAGGGCATCGAACACTGCACACAATGTGCATCCGCCCTAGGACCCATGCGATGCAGCTGTAGGGGTGTGAGGTACAATCTATGTAGGAACTTAAAATGTATGAGTTGGAGTCTGTAATTAGGTGATAGGGCGGCAGTTTGTTTCCAACAGTAGATCCTCTGATCATCTGTGGGTGGGGGTCTAGGTCCACCGCCAAGTGTGTCTGGGCTAAGGCCTGCGGGCGGGTGCCTTGTTTTGCATACTGGAGTATAGGCGTGTGACCAGTCTACGGGGGAAAGCATTAGTTAATTTGTGTTTAAAAGCATGCAGTCTAGGTGGGGGTTCGGGAAATGTAGTGTGTTGCGCTCTGCAGGTAGCACGGATCTGATAATAAAGAAGTGTGCCTAACATTGTGGGACATGGGGTTCCTTCCACGGTAAAGGGGGATAGGAAGCGTACTCCAGGGTACAGATCCCCGTTCATAAATAGGCTCCGCTTGTGTGCCCCCACCTTCGCCCCTCTGCCCTGCAGCGCGGTCAGCATTGGAATGTGGTCCAAAGGAATCGATGGGGCATATAGGCGCTATAGCTGTGCTTGGCGATGCAGGCTGTCCCTCACCCATCGCACACACTCCACAGTATCAACCACTGTGCGCAGGGGCTTGAAGGATTAGTAAAATGCAGAAGATAGAGGTGTCGGGGAGGCAATGTCCGCTTCAACCGCCACATGTTGCTGAAATTGTACCGGGTGTACCTAAATATGTAGGTATTGAGCCTGGGCACAGCACGCTTATAAAGGATTTCCCATGTAATTCTTGGTTGTTTCCCAGCCCACGCCAGCGATATCATATTGGAGCATAGTCTTCACAAGTAAAGCGAGGACAGCGGTATAAGGTTATTGAGAAAAAGATATAGGAATTTGGTAAGACCACTATTTTGGTTATGACCTGTCAGCCTGCCAGGGATACGAGGAGGCAACTCTATTCTATTCTATTGTTTTGGTAAAGCGCAATCAGCTGCCCCAGCGAAGAGGCGTTCCGGCGCTAGAAAACCACAGACCAGGTCTGAGAATAGAAGATGGAGAGGAGGATTAGGGGAGAGGGAATAGATGCGTTTTAATGGCTTTTCGGAAGGCCGGTCGATTGTCTATGGAGCGGATGTTTTGTGGCAGGTCGTTCCATAGTTTAGCTCCTAGGACCTTAAAGGAGCGGCCGCCCATGCGGCAGAGTTTTATGCGAGGAACGCACAGGAGGTGCTGATTAGAGGATCGTAGGTTACGTGATGGAGTGTAGGGGGTGAGAAGAGGTCGCAACAGTGTTGGGTTACCAGATTTGATAATTTTGAAGGTCATGATGAGGGTTTTGAATATAATTCTAGAGTTAACAGGTAGCCAGTGTAGTTTTCGAATTGTAGCTCTGGCCGAACATCTGCGAGGGAGGCCGACTAAGGCTCTAGCCGGAGAGTTCTGCACGCGTTGTAGTCGTGTTATCTCTCCTTTATTGGCGCCAAGGAGGAGTACGTTGGCGTAATCCAAACGCGATAGGATGGTAGCTTGAATGATGAGCTGGCGGATCTTGGCATCAAAGAAGCCCAGTATGTGGCTAAGACTTCTCAGCAGGCCTACAGAGGTGCCAGCGACTTTTTTGGTGTGGGTCTGATAGTTAAGAGAGGCATCCATCCATACTCCTAGATTTTTGACTAGGGATTTGGGGGGTGGGATGGTGCCTAAGGAGGACGGCCACCAGTGCTCATTCCAAAGGCTGGTGTTTTTGCCAAGGAGCAGCACTTCTGTTTTACCAGCATTAAGCTGTAAACAGTTGTCTGTCATCCATTGGGCTATTGCGGAGAGACCGTTTTTAAATCTGGAGGCCGAGATGGAAGGGCCTTCCGTCAGAGTGATGGCCAGCTGTGTGTCGTCGGCATACGACACTAGTGTCAGGCCCCACTCTTTGGCCACTGTCGCAAGAGGTTGCACATAAAGATTAAAAAGGGATGGGCTCAGTGCCGAGCCCTGCGGAACTCCCTGTGCAATGGGGTGAGGTTTAGATAGAAAGGGGGGTGCTGAGACTCGAAAGGATCTGTCCTTTAGAAAAGATCGGAACCACTCCAAAGCAAGGCCAGATACTCCAAATGTCTCCAGGCGATTAAGAAGGATGTCGTGGGATACCGTATCAAAGGCCGCGCTGAGGTCGAGAAGAATCAGCGCAGCACTTTGACCGGCATCTAAGATCGTCCGGAGGTGTTCGGTGGTGGCCTGAAGAGCAGACTCAGTACTATGGCCTGGTTTGAACCCATTTTGTGATGGGTCCAGGATGTTATTTTGGACCATGTGCTGGGACAGAGTACTATTTGCATGGGCTTCAGCGAGTTTGGACAGCCATGGGAGCAGGGAGATAGGTCGGAAATTTTCCGGCTTAGATGGGTCTAGGGTGGGTTTCTTGATGATGGGTGAAACCCACGCTTGTTTCCAGGCAGATGGTACACTCGCTGAAGAGAAGGAGAGGTTCAAGATTGCGGTCAGAGAAGGAAGAAAGAAGTTAAGTGACTCTAAGAATTGAGCCGGGCGCATGGGGTCCGATGGAGAGCCAGTTTTAACTTTTCGACATAGTTTAGTTAGGCTGTCAATGGAAATTTCTGGGATGTGGGTCAAAGTAGTGTAATTGGGGGAGGGGATAGGGCTTTTAGTGGGGCTGGGGGAGTGCTGAGGAAAGGATGTCTAGATTTTCTGTACTTTTTCAACTAAAAATATGGCTAGATCTTCCCATTGTTGCGCAGAGGAAATGCTGGGGGGGGGGGGGGGGGGGGGGGGGGATTTACCGCTCTGAAGTGCTTGAACTAGTTTAAAGACTTCTTTGGCAGGGGTAGGGCTAGAATTGATTTTATCTGCATAGAAGGCAGTTCGTGCAACGCGGATGACTTTATGGTACATTTTTTGTTTTAGAAGGTAATTGGTTTTATCATCGTTTTTATATTCCCTTCTCCATAAGCGCTCAGCTCTTTTACAGTCTTTGCGCATGGTTTTGAGGGTACCGTTGTACCATGGGTTGGACTCCAGACTAGTATTCTCTCTTCTCACCCTGCCATAGATGGCACGCCAAAATTCATCTTTGTCTCTGCTGAGTCAATTCCCAGGTATCTCACCAGCTTTGTTGCCCAGGTCAGAGGGAATTCAGTGTCGAAGCGCTGTGTGGCAGCCGTGAGGGGGAAGGCAATCGATTTGGCCCAGTAATTTGTATGCCTGCTTGGCCGCTAAACTTGATAACCTCACGAATGATAGGATCTAAGTTTGGTCTAGGGTGTTCAGACATAAAGAACAATATCATTGGCATACATGGAGACCACAACTTGCTGATTAGTAAAATTGAGCCCACAGTGCACGTGTGCTGTCGCAAGTGCGTTGCAAGGGGCTCCATCACTATTGCAAATAGAATTGGAGATAATGGGCACCCCTGCCTGGTACCCCGGGAGACCGGAAACGGGTCTCATATCATCCCATTTAAACATGATCGAGCCGTTCGGTAGGTGTACAGTAGTTTAATAAGGCACACAAATTCCGGGCTAAGACCAATACGGTGAAGTAGGGTATATAAAAATGGCCATTCTAATGAATCAAACAATTTTGTTGCATTGAGTTATACAGCTAACGCAGCTAGACTGGGCTTGATGCAATATAGCGGAAAGCGTGCAAAGGTTGTGTACAGTGGAACGGCTGGGTACGATTCCAGATTGGTCTGGGAGCACAATAGCTGGCTGCAACGCCAAAAGGCAATTTGCGATAAGCTTAACTAGTATTTTGTTGTCTGTATTTATCATCGACAGCGGCGTGTATGAATTGCATCTATCTGCCGCTTTGCCGGGCTTAAGGATAGTAACAATCACCTCCTCACAAAGTGAAGGCGATAATTCATTAGACTCAAGAGACACCTCATACGTGGAGAGAGATGAGGAATTAGTAAAGGAGCAAACTCTTTGTAAAAGGAAGCCATCAGCCCATCTAGGTTGGGAGCCTTGCCACTGGGCAGGCTCCCTATTGCCTGTAGCACCTCATGGTCAATAAAGGGTGCATCAAGGAACTGTCAGTGGGCTTGGCTAGCCATAGTAACTGGATTGCGTCCAAGTAGGCTTCTAATTGCTTGGTGGTCAGTGATAACTGCAGGAGTAGAAGGATGCCGTTGTGTGGAGGAGGTCACTAGGCAAGGATTGGCGCTCTAGGTGTTCATCTAGAAGTTCCACAACATATTCAGAGGCTTGGGGTTGCTTAAGCATGTTAGCGAGTGTTTGGCCAGGCCTGTCGCCCTCGCTGTAGTGGTGTGCTCTGGTCTCGCGAGACAAGAAACTCAAGTCACGATTTGCTTTCTCATTAAATGCTGCAATTTTACCACGGATGTCTGTCAACAAGGCAGGGTCCTCAACACAATAATAATCGTGTTCAAGCCTAGAGATCTCACACTAGATCTCAGCAAGGTGAGATCATATTGATTTGAGGATGCCAGCTTGTTTGGTGTACACACCGGGAATAAACACTTTGAAGGCTTCCCACAAAGTTTGTGGGGTGGAGACTGAGCCTTCGTTAATGGCAAAGTTGTCTACTATAACGCTTTGGACCGCTGATCCGAACACTTGATCGCAAAGTGCTCCAATCGGCAGGTGCCAATTGAATGCGTGTGAGGGAGCAAGTGGCGGGGAGAGTTCCAAAAGCACTGGAGCATGATCAGATAATGTATGGGGAAGATGGGACACACCTGCCGTCCACATGCAGACTTCTCGAGATAGCAGCCAGTCATGTATTCTCGACCAGGCAGTACATTCAGAATACTCTATATATCAAATAGAAAGTGGGCACTGACCAATGCATGCAGCTGTGCAACGGCGCTATAGTGGGGCAGCGAGAAGCGCCTACACGGTCAGGTCAACGGTGGGGGTCCAACGCTACATTAAAGTCACCTCCCCAGATAACGGCGCCGGGTCACAGACTGACTATCTATCACCACACTTCAGAGAAAAATTCCAGGGAGTCAGTATTTGGGCCGTAGATGGATGCCAGTCTGACCGGATGGCTACACAGAATGCCCGCCAGTAGGACGTATCGTCCCTCCATGTGAAATTTGGCATGAGTGAGTTGTCAGGGTGTGCCGTTCCGAATAAGTTTGGTAATTCCTCGGGTGTAGTTTGAAAAGAAGGATGCATGTACTTCAGAGCACCACCGTGCTCGAAGGCAGGGTGCAGAGTCTTGGGTGAAGTGGAGTTCTTGTACGAAACAAATATCGATGTGATGTCGAGCAAGGTTCGTGTAATAGCCTAGTCTTGCATCTTCCATTGAGGCCACGTATGTTTCAGGTTAGAAATGTATTCGTTTTCATTCAACTCTCTGTGGGGGGATCGTGTGGACCTGAATATTGACAGTGAGAGGGAGCTGTAATGCGTGGCGCAGTAAGGAGGGTGCGAGTAGGCAGCATGGTGTATAAAGGGAAACAGGACTTTTGTGTACAGTCTGACCATTGCAAATATAGTGAGAGCTAAGCCATGTATGATTCTGCCAAAGAACAACAAACATATCGTTCAGAACTTGCAGTGAATCAAACCAGATCCCACCCACACCAACCCAAGAAAGAGGTTGAGACTACAAAACCCACCCCCCACCCTGTTCCTAATCCCAAAAAGTAACAATACACGAGGGATACGTCCCTGGACGTGAAGGAGAGCTGTGCGGACTCCCCCAGTCAAGGGTGACTAGGTGGCTGAGGTGGTGACACGCTCGAGGTGTACGCCAATAGTATTACCCCCTGCCGTGCACCGCACAGTCCCAGTGCCAAAGAAGAGCGTGTAGTAAGTCAGCTTGCCTGGTTTGTAGCATGCAGTTCCTTCCACCAGATAAGAACTGTCCCACTGTAAGGGGAGGCTCTCCTATAGGACTGCAGGGCAGACCAGGAGGGATTTTAGTCATTGTCATCAAAGCTAGCCTCCTTCCGAGCTCACAGGGACCCCAGGGGTGAGTGACCTCTAGCTGCAAAATTTTTAGCAAATTTCAGAGCGGCTTTGAGGTATGTATAATGGTATGATTTCCCCTTATATGGGACTTGCGGTTTTGCCAGATGTAAGAGAGCATATTTGATTCCTGCTTTTTGCAGCAGTCTCTTGGTGGGCAGGAAAGCCCTTCTGGTAGCTTGAACTGCAAAAGTGAAATCCGGGTAGAACGATATATTGCTGTTGCGGTATTGCAGCCTACCCCTCTCATGAGACAGTCTGAGAACTGTTTCTCGGTCCTTGTAATTTAAAGAGTTTTTGCAATGATTGGGCTTGCTGGGGTTCTAGGAGGCGGCTGAGGCACCAGTGAGCAGTGTTCTTGCTCCACTATAAAGAACGGTGATAGGGCATCTCCAAAAGGCTCCTGCAACATGGTTTCGACAAAGTTCTACACTGTCGCGGTTTCATGGACGCCCCAAATACGGAGGATTTTGCACCTAGAGCGCGCCTCGGGGTCCTCGTTTTTGGCCAGGACTTTGTCCAGGTGGAGCAGTTGTTCATTAGCCTTGGCACGAGCATCATCATTATCCGAGACTCGCGACTCTAGGTGGTCCAGGCAGTCCTTGGGTTTGTCCATGCATTCCTTAATGCAGTTAATTCGGCTGGCCTTTGGATCTAGTTTGGTATCTACTGTCCGTAGTCTTGCCTTCACATCAACCACTATTGCCGTGAGGTCGTCTTCATGATCAGTGCCTTCCGCGGATGGTGCGCTCGCAGCCCCTTGCAATGCCTCTTGGTCTGCCAGGCGAGCCTGCCGCTTACTTTCAAACAGCAGTTTAGATTATCGAGCATCATGTTTGCCCATGATGTTGCTGTTTAGTCTCACCACACTGGAGCAGGGAGACACCGGGCCTGGAGGGCCGGCCCAACTCAGTAGGCCGCACATCTTTCCTGAACGCCTAATTATCCAAAATGTCCACTGGCTCTACATGCTGAGTTCCAAGTATCACCCAGGCTCACATTGGCACAGGAGCAGGGTGGGAAGACGGACCCCAGTTCACGGGGGGGGTCTATCGCAAGCAAGTGGGGCACCTCAAGCCTTGTGTCTTAATCACCACATGGAGGGGCAGCCAGCAACTTGCCCCTGAGGCACTGGGTCATGCTCCACCCCGCCTAGAGAAAATAGCAGTTCTATAGAAAAGCATATGGGCCCCAGACAGGAAGCTTGGACAGTCCCGGAGGGAATGATGCCAGCACAATCTGTTGAGGCCCAAGTCCACGATAACAGGAAAGAGTCTGCGGCCTCAGCAGGACTGCTTTGCGTCCCAAGGGCGGCAGCACACCCAGGCCACACTCCATGTCTGTACCCGCGAGCCACTGAACAGGCCTCCACCACTTCTCAAAGTAGTTGCAGGCCAGATATCAGGGCCAGTTCCAACAGTAGGACACAGAGAGCTTCTGGTCACATCGCTCGGGCCCTCAAGGTTGTGTGTCCAGCAGCGTGGGGCGCACCCCAGCCCCAGACATTTTCCAGAGGGCCATAGGGGCTCGGGGTCAGCACGTGCATACTACTCCTACCTTTTTCTCGTATCTACCACTGCTCAGGCCCGTGTTGCTCCTCAAGCCACTGCGGTCAGTAGGAATAGTGCAGAAGTGGACCGAATTCCAGGCGTCAATGTGTCGGTGCCTGCTTTCATGGCAGGAGGGCCCCAGGAGCGTTGCACCCCCAGACTGCACTTTCAGGCTGCCCATGCAGGCCACCACTCAGCTGCAATCCAGAGGCTCAGTGCAGGCGCAGGCTGTGCCACAGAGCCAGCCAGACAGGGCAACAGGGCCATACGCCCTCCGTGACACGAAGCCCCCCAGCTGCAGATCTCCAGGAGATCACAAAGGGGACAGCAGCAGAACGCACAGCCTGCTCCAACCGCTTGCCCACGTGGTCTGCCGCTGAGGTCCACCCCGCTCCTTAGACCACTGCAGTCCTGCGATATCTTTGAGGCAGGGATTAAGTTCAAGGCCCGTCTAGCAGCGGGCCACAAAGCCTCAAACGGCCGCTCCGCATGATGGTCGAAAGGCTGCGGCTAAACAGCAGCGCCGGGTGCCCGCCAGTTCCAGGCTCTTCTCCAGGGCCGCAACAGCCGCCATAGCTTCGTGCCTCACACGTGGCCGAAGGCAAAACAACCAGGCTTCAGCTTTCCTGGTTTCCTAGCACCGCTGCCTATCACTGAGGTGCTTCACTTCACTTCTGGTACATCCCCTTGCTAATGATGGTTGTTTAGACTGTATTCCGGTGGGGAGTGGACAGCTGAATGGGCAAGATTGTGCAGGATTCTGCATTCAGGCGACAGAGCCCCCTATTGAGCGGCCATCTTGCTTTCGGCTATGCTCTGCCACCTCTCTTTGCCAGTACTTAAGGTTCTTTGCATTGCCTTTGCATGATGTAGGACTGGACAATTTTAAAAATAAATTTGTCGTGTACGCTATACCTAGGACACTTCGACCCTCATCAGCCTTCAATTCGATTGTCCCCAAAGATAAAGGAGCTTTTTGGGAGTGGAAGAATCTTCTTATATGGGACAACTAAATGGTGGAATGCACTACCACTTCGTCTTAAAACCTATACTTCCTTATCTTCCTTTAGGAAGAATCTTAAAACTCAGCTTTTATAACTTGTAGATCCTGATTAGGCTGTTTCTTTCTTTCTTTTTTCGTCCTTTTTTTCTGTTGTTGGACTAGCGCCAAGACGCCTATGGGCAATCGAGCTCTTTATAACATTTTATTTCATATTGAGGTTAATATTGTTCACCTACAACATTATCGCATCTTGTATATCGCCTACCACTACAAGGTCGGGATAAATATATCATTATTTTTATCTCACCTTCATCTACTTAAACTCTATTAACTGGTTGATCCACTAAGTATACTTACCTCATTTCACCATGTGATGTTTGTATGTATTTAGGTATGTTTATGGTATTTCTGTAGCAAAAACCAAACCACAGGCACTGGAGCATTGTACAGGGTCACAGGCTAGCTTAAAGACGGCAAGTTATAGGAGAAGAAGCAGAGTTGTGGACGGTTGATGTAGCAGTTATATTGTTTGCCATGCAATATAATACATGTGATGTAGTGGCATTGAATGCAAAATTTACGGCAAAGTTTGAATGAATTATTGTACTTGTATAGTGTGCACTACAATCTTTTTTTTAAATTTCAAAGCATTTTATTAAATTTTACAGACAGGTAAGAACGCTTTACCGTTACGAACTCCAAGTATTTTTGCAGAGAAGTGAATGGTGACACAGGGAGTTAAAGTGATTTTTCCCAAGGGGACATCATTTGGTCAAGTGTGGAAATCGGAACTAAATTCAGAAATCCCATTGATCTTGAGTAGCTTAGTCGGTGGATTCAGAGGGCTATTTGCCCTCTAGGCAACACCTTACAACGTTGTCTAATGAAAGAATGAAAAGCATTCTGTTACAAATAGATCCTAAATTAGTAGACCCAGCAGGCAAGGAAGAAGGCCCATTGGCTAATGCCTATTGTTTGGCTATGCCTTTATTAAAGATCTTTCTAGATATGTGGGTGTTTTCAGTTACCTTCAGAGATCTTGGAAAAGAGATTAAGAAAGTGTTTCAGGAGCGTGCTTTTGGAATGGCCGGTAGAACAAGGAGTCGGTTCCCCGGCCGCAGTCAAGGTTTCACAAGAGGCTCCTTTACTTGTGGCTTTAGAGGATATCAGGGAGAAAAATCTTGCAGTGGAGGCAGATTCTATCCCGAGAGGCAGAGAGCTGCTACCTTACCACTGTATGCTAACAAAACGTCTCGCAGTTATTGGCTCATGCCCTGTCGCAGGCCAGACCTAAAAAAAGCAGGTGAGGCATGATCATTTCACAGAGAAACGTGTTTGCTTTTCCCCGTGGTGAAACAGCTATTCCTACACCCTGACCAATCCTGGGTGTGCCCCTTTCCTTTCCCACCAAATTTCTCCACCCTCCGACGGTCTCAGGATGAAAACACACCTTCCAAAAGTCTATGAGTGACTACACACTGGTGACTTTGTGGGTATCACCCCCTGGCATATGTCCCCACCCAGGAACACCCACAATCCTGTCCATGTCAGCAGATATGCTCACGCAAAAAGTTCAATGAGTGCAAAACCATACACTGTCAATCAGTGGAATAGATTTGGATTTGTTAATGAAGGTATATGAACACAGAAAGGTCACTTAGGTGGTGGTCATTGTATTACTCAACGAGTCCAAGATGGTATGGTCTTCTTTTATGTAGACTTTTCCACACTTCTAGTGCCCGTTTCCTTGGTTTGAAGGTACATTTTCTAGTCTGTTTCCATTTCGAGGGCCACCATATGAAATCATGTCTTGTTCAGAGCTGGCCAGTCTCTGCTTGTCCACTTTTGAGATTCAGCAAAAAAGGGGAGGGTGAGTGGCAGGTTGTGACTTGTGGAGTCAGCGAGTTGAATAATATTTTGATGGTTGTCTCTCAGAAGGAGCCATGCGGCTTCGGTGTGACCAGCCAGCTGCGAGAGAAGCCAAGATTTACACCCCAAGAAGTCAACTTTTTGTCTAGTCGAAGGACTCCAACCCTCAGCATGCGATACACCCTGTTAAAGCACAACGCAAGATAACTGGGGGTCCAGGCACTTTCTACTAATTTTCGACCTATTTCAACGTATTCTTGGTGGCAGTCACACAATAGAAATGTATAGTTTACTAAGCTGAAGTCTGAGTAGGGAAACATTCACACACATGTGTCTGGGTGTGAAGGCTTCTCGTGCTCATGAGAACATATAATATTGTCCAACGGTTGACAGGTACCACATCATCCATTCTGGGATCCTCCAGGGTGAATCCTTCCTGGTCAAGACCAGTAAAGTTGGTTGAGTCTTTCTAATCTCTCCAGCTGTGAAGCATTACTAATATTGACACATCCCATGGGAAGAATAAATCAAAATAAAGTTGCATTCGCAGATTCCCCCACCTATCTGTAATATAAACATTTTCGACTTCTTTTGTGGAGAGGCCATCATTTTTACACAATGCTTTTCCTGCCCCCGCTGTAGTTAGGTATTGAGTTTAATCCTAAATTTTAATTTAGAATATGTTTATTTGTATAGCTTTCTGCTTCTCAGCTCAACAGGAAAATACCACCCACTGTTCAGCAAAAACACTGGTCCCCGAGGTGCCTAGGGAGAGAATCTGAAAATATGTACATTATATTCAAAGCCTTCGTTTATTTAATATTTAGTTGACTGTGCCCTGCATTTGTTCTGGCGACATTTCAAGCAGGACGGAACACATCAGGCGCAGACAGTACTTAGTTTGTGTTACATTTAAAGAACAGAAAACTACGAATGACCAAACGTGCAGATAGATATCACATATTGTGTTCGATATCCAGGGTCTTGGACCAGGATCTGCGGACTGATAATTCTCGCATCGGTGCCCACTCCGACCAGGGAGCACACTCGGCAACTCTGGGCATTAGCTTGCCTCATCTCTACAACGGCCCCCACAGACGCCAGGGATGCCTGGTTTCACCCTGGAGATACCCAGAAAAGGGACCATCTCACAGGGAAAACTAGGACGGGTTCCCCAGCGGTCTACAGCGCCGGGACACTCGGGTAGAGTAACTGTGCGCTATACAAGTATCCCACATTTACATTACATAAACTATGTGACTTTTCCGAAATTGACAGTTTAATCAGTGTTTGAGGATTTTGTGTACCTCGTACATTCATTTTATTGTTTGTATAAGCTGGCTAATTCAACATGAAACGCATTGCTGAAGTTGCATCAGTCTTACGACCAACTCCAGAAATGCGTTTCTTTAGCAACAAAAGATGCATCAGAATTTCTAATGCATCTGTGAATCTGTGTGCCATGGAGCACTGTAAATACAGCGCATCCATGGTGTTAGGGCATTTGCACCAGGTGCAAGACATCTTTAATTTCTTGTAAATATGCCGCAGGTCATTACAAAATGTTGAAAAGCCAACTTATACAAATAATAAAATTAATGTACAAAGTACACAAAAACTGTCAGAACACAGACGCTAGTCCCATGTTAAAAGCCCTGTATCAATTCTTTACCTTTGGTTTGAGAAAGTGGAGGGATTTTGATGCAGTCAAGTCGTAGAGTGATGCAGTGAAAAGTAAATTTCACTGAGTCAGTTTTGCTTGGCTTTTAACGTGGGAAAACGGTGTCCCATCCGGCACAAAAACAATCATCCCTGCATCGCAGGCACTTTTGCACCATGCTGCAAGGTTGTCTACGTTGGTGCTAGGCAGCCAAATGTGCCCCAGCACAGAGGAAAGTAGAGGGATGCGTCGTATTGCTGTAAATATGACGCATCCCTGCACTTCTTAATAGCGCAGCTCGGCGCAACAAGATGGCTTACAGCGCCGCGCCATTTTGTTGTAAATATGCGCCTTGGCTTTGAAGTTTTAAATGGGCTTTCCCTACACATCTGGATCGAGAGAGGGAAGCTTTATGTCATGGCGTGGTTTTTATACCTGCCAGGGTTAGTCTATGATGGCATAAGATGCTGGCCCACACGAAGAGGCTGTAAAGTATAGCATAGTTGCAAAATAACCTTTGATCAAACTTTGTCCCAAATACAAGTAACTATTTGGCGATTTTTAACTGTGTTCATTCTTAATGTTATACTTGTTTTCTTGTTATCATTTAAATCCCTCCCGTGTTTGTGAATGTTATGCAAATAAAGACCACGCTGAGACCATTACCCCTTATATTTCTAGACCATCTTGTAGAGTGAGGATTTGAAATGAGTCGCAGACCTTGTGCACAGTTTCACATTTGGAAATAGACTATGTTTCTATGAAGAGCTTTGCAGAATGTTACTGGACTCACATAACCAAAGCGACTTCAGAGCTAACCCGTTTAAGGAGACTTAAAAATATGTTTTTAAGTTTATGAGTGCACATAAGATATAAAACTTATCTAAAACATTAGTATTGTAAAATTCTTGTTTTATTATTGATTCTGATATTGTAGAGAAAATAAATAACATGGTCACTGAAAGGCAGTATTGTCAAATCTTCCAGTAGATTACATTTTTAAATATAAATGTTTTTATATTAATCAGAGATATACAAAATGGTCAGAGTAAAAATTATAGAAGTGGAAAAATAGATGAACCATTCACAAACTATCCATAATTGCTCTCAGAATCTCCCATTCATTCGCCATATTTCAACTGTTGCATGTCTTTTTACAAATCCCTTTTGGTAAAGTGAGCTACTGTCTTTTTCCCAAAAAGGCTTTGTTATTTCAAATTAGAAATAGAGCATTAAACCTGAGAAAATTATCTGTGAGCTAATACATACAATGACAATGCAGGTCAAGTGTTGGCTCCGATTTATCAGCTCACAGTAAATTGCATATCATTTTGTAAGCCCCACTTGCAAATTCCTGCTAAGTATTCCCAGTAGTAACAATAATCATTTTAAGTTGGAACGGACTCCAGGCCCTGATGAGGTAATTGTATGTTTGTTAAAACACACCAAAATGGAAACACTGAAATATTATACGTCATACACGAAACCTGAATTTTCCTCACACACTTCTTCATTCCTTTATATTAAACTTTTCAAGTGTCCAATTAAACACTAAAAAAATTGCACTTTAGTCTGCAAAGAAATAAGTTTAAGCTCGAAAGAAACTATTTTTTAAATTAAAGGACAAAAAATTAATCAACCACGCTTTCCATGACGTGACGCGTATCTAGCTTTCTCTTATTATCCAACTCAACACATGTTTTATTTCTATATGAGGTAAATTTACCATTTTCTAACTAACAGTCAACCACAAGCTTGAACAGGATCTGCAAGTACACAGGGATAATTTGACCATTCTGCGTTAAAGAAGAACAGCAACAATATATGGAAGTAGATTCCCTTGAAGTATTGTAACTGCCTGACTAGGTCCATGTCATTAAAGAATAGCCAATGAAGATTAAAAACAACCAAGAGAAATGTCATTCAAAATTATTTACTCACTAATTTGGGTTTAAATACATGATTCTCTATATACCTGTCTTTGCACCTGGAAGACTTTTCCCTGCATTTTCAAGTAATACTAATAAGCAATATTTGCCCTGAGAAAGACCCCATAATAAAATGAAAGCTGAAATACTGTTACCAATCTTGTGCTTCCTGTAACATCATGCCCACATTGTGTTTCCCAATTGTTATAGAAATATTACGTATTTTGTTATAAAGAATTGTGACCCATTTGTTGACTTGAGTGATGTGTGGAAAGTTCATTTTTTTACCATATCTTATCAGTATGACAGGGCTGATTGATTACACTTTAGCATTATTTTTACTCAGTGCAATTTGGATTTTTAGACTGGTACTATCAATAGTGGGACAGTTGCTACAGAAGGGCTTAAACTGGAAACATATAGACAAGGAGAGCAAAGTTTGAGTTACCTTCGAAAGAAATTTACAGTGAACTTTATATTAAAAAGAAAAATTACAATATTTTTTCAAAATTAAATACGAGCTGAAAAACACAATTTTGAATGGTCCTAAATACTTCTTTTCAAAGTTATCATATAATAACTCCATATAATCATCCAGGAGCTCTGACTGCCTTTGTAACAGATAGTTATAATAATGGTTGTCAAATTATTTCTCCTTACACTTGTTACTTGGCTGCTATTGGAAGCAAAACCATTAACTTTAGACATTTTAGTTTATATAAAGCTCTGTCTTGACTATACACAAAACTTTTTAGTCGTTTTTTGTTAATTTCATCAATGGAGACAAGACTACTAGTGCCTTTTTAGTAGAGCCAATACCCACAGGTAAAAAAATGTGTCTAAAAAATCATCGGTGGTTCCTTAATAAATGAGAGCAAATACATAAGAAAGGAATCAAGGGCTTAGTATTTCCAAACCATTAACAACAACAACTATTAGAACATTGGAATGTTGGTAACTCCATTGAAAACAATGGAGTGCTCCGGGCTTATAATGCCAGGAGCTCCAACATTCCAATGTTTCTTTGTTCACAGCTCTGGCTGTGAAAAAAAGGTTTCAGGGAGCCTAAGGGGATTTCAATCCCCTATCGCTCCCTAAAGGCTTTGTTTTTATTTGTTAGAACATTCTGCCCTCTAGTGGCAGAATGTTCTAATAGCCATATAGCCCATTGTAGCAGGGCTATCCCGGCTTTTAAACACCCTCTGCTTTGTTAAAATCCCTTGCCTTCGGCTCGGGCCTTTAACACTGCAGCGGGCCTTTGATCGCCGCTACAGCAGGCTATAATATAATTAATGTTATTAATCTACAGGCCAATGGGCTTGTATTTCAGCACTAGGTATCAATGGTAAAATGAAGAAATTATGTCACATTTTTTGCATTAGATAATGAATTAAATGATATTGGGGTTTTAGTGATTTTAGTGGATTTAAGCCATAATGATGTCTAACAGGTTTTTCAAGCTCATTTGGTACATCGTTTTTATTTATTCTTAAAAGACATGCAAGATTGATTTAACAACCCAATTTCATTTGCTACTACCATATGTATGGATCTACATAAATATTCTTTCAAGGGGAAATTCCTTTAGTATTTGTATTAAGTAATGATAGCCAATATAATGTAATGGTTGTAATGTTCCTTCCTTTGTTTTTTTCAACTTTAAAAAAATAATATATAAGAAGTGTAAATTAAGGCCATTTGCGGTAACCCAAATTTAAAACGTAAACAATGTAGTAGTACTGAATTTGTTAGGATAAATATCAATTTTAAGCACTTTTTCAGTGCGATTTTGCAACCAATGTTTGCACTTAGTTCTTTAAATGTTATCAAACCATAGTGCAAATGATGTCTAAATTTAGCCTTCAAAACACCCAAAAGGGGAACAATTGTAGGCCTATACATTTTGTTATATAAGAACCTCAATTCCAAGTGAATCCCAAACTTTTTATGTTGGGATTATTGAAACACATTTTATGGCCCTCAAATTTCTCTTGATGTTATTAACTTATTTTATTGTAACTCCACCAATGTCCTATGTACACTATTCTACTCCTTTTACAAACAATGTTTGTTTTGTCCCAGTTGATGAGCAAAATATTGAAGGTATGTCTCAAAAGCTATAATTGTTCACTGAAAATCTGTTGCCATCTGGTCTAAAACGACTATGTCATCCAAGTATAGAAGCAGGAGAATATGCTGGCCTCCAGTATGAAGGCAACATTTTTGCTATCACTGAACAAAATCCCACAATCAGATGTATTTAAAATAAATACTGTGGAAGTCAGCAGGCACCAGGCAACAATCCTTGACTGATTTTAGTTCTCTTTGAGAACCTCAAGCCATTGTACACTTTGACCTGTATCCAGGTGTAATGGTACATAACTTGTTCCACATGCAAAAGTTATAGTAGCAAATCCCATGATATTAATTTGTTCCAAAGAACGTATCTATCCATTAGATGGAATGTGGCTACGTATTCCAGAAACAAGCCAAGAGTCTGGAATATTGACTCTATCATGTTTAGCAGATTGGTTTTTTATATCCGCTGTTAAGACCAGGTTTTAGGATGGATGTGGGTTGTCTAGTTTACCTAGGGCCAGTTTCCCCATTCCATCAAATTGAGTCACAGTTCTGTCCAACTCAATGCTAAGACAGATATAACATAATTGTCTTAATGTAGGAGGGAAGGCAGAGGGAACTGTTTCTTACCTCATCATGAGGTGTTCTTCAGAGGTTGAAGTGCATAAAAAAGTATGGGGACTATGATGAGTGCAAGGGGGTGAGGTCAGCAAATATGGGTGCAAGGTAACAAGAGGTACGAACGCTTCAAAATTAAAAAAGACTGGGAATGTCATTCCCAATAGATCCCTCCAACTTCAGTCACTGGACAGAGGGAAGTCTTTCTTCCCTTGTAACTGGTCACATACCCTATGTCCCTACAGAGGACGGAAAGAACTGTTTCTTTTCCCGTTGTTGGCCACTCAGCATGATATGTCCCTGTAAAGCACAATCTCTTTAAGCTCCTGTGTTTCAGGTTTGTCTCAGAGGCGGTAGTAAAATGGAAGGGCAAGGGGCTACTTGAATGAACACACTTGCGTTAAAATTTAAACTTGAGCTAATGCAAACTTGAGCTGGTGTTTGAGAGGCCTGCTCTGGACAGAGATCAAGTGAACCCCATTCAATCTACTCACTTTCTGAGATAAATATGTGTTAGTGAAGCAAGATGACTGTGGGAAACATTCATTGACTACACATCCATCCCCCTTGGTTAAATGGACTGCAGCTAAAGTCGGGATTTGTCCTCCAGGAAGAACAATGGACTCAACTCAGAAAAGGAAAGTCCACCTTAAAAGTGGATTACTTTGTTGCAAAAACGAATTCCTAGTGTCAAAGGCAGGTTTAGCATATTTTTGCATTCAGGAGTGTCACTAATAAGAGTGGAAATTGTGCAACATAAGATGGTTGCCCAATAGTTGTAAAAGTCACACCCTGTGACCATTTCATGGATTGGTGAGTGAATGGTCAAGTTAACGATTTACAACCTTTTAGGTATTCACGAACATTCACAATAACTTTCTCACACTTATCTGTACTTCTAAATTTACACCTAATGACACAGGTTTTACTGGTGTTGGACGTGCAGGAAAGTGCATGAAAATTCTCCATTTTCAAAAGAGGTGTGAGGAAAAAAAACTAAAACAAAAATGTGGGTATAATAATTGTAGTTTCTAACCCTATATGTGCATATTTTCTGCAGTTGGAAAATTTAACAAAAATACATTTCTGAAAAACTGGTGCATACGTGAAGTAAATGTGAATACTGCCCATTTACAAACCTGTTCCAAAGGATGCAGGCAACACATGTATATACCTGGGATAAGTGGGATGAAAAAGTGTGGGGGGATTCTCTAAAAGGGGCTTGACCTAAGTAATTAATAGCGTAGCTTAAACATGTTAACTACATTTCTGCCTCAACTCCAGTGCTCTCAATTGTTACCCATTATTAAGAATAGTGTGCACTTTATTGTCTGTGCCATGGCGCACCATAAAAAAGGTCTGCCGGGCACCAACAGGCACAGTGCAGTGTATAACAATGAATGCTCTGTCCCCAGGGCAGCTGCAGGCTCGTTCTGCTCCCGGGAAGCACATTCAAGTTAAATAAAGAGCGATGTATCAAAACTACTCCATGTTTCACAGTGAAAGTGGCATTCAGCCAGCACTTTCAAGAGGTAGGGAGTGCAGTGAGTGACTGCAACCAGCTGCAAAGGGATCCCACCCAAATAGCTGCCTTTAGGAGGCACATTGAAAGTGTGCAACCTTTTTCTGGCACACTGTCAGTGGCCCTCTAAACGCTCGGCTTCCACGTTGGTGATGTGGCGTGGATGCAGAGCTAAAGTTATTCCCTCATTTGCATGGGGCCACACCCCATGCAAATGAGGGAACCCACTCTCATGATAGCGCTGGCACTGCATGAGCCCCACCGTTATTAGTATTACAGAAGGAGATGCACAAGCGTCTACGGCCCCCTCTGGAATACAATTATGCCCAGGGGGAGCATAAAGTGGGCACACATGCCACTTGCGCCCCTGGGGTAAGATGTATAATATGGCCCCTGGAGGTGACTCTGTTCAAAGTATGCACTAATCAAGAGTAATATGCTACACAGAAAAATACAGAACACACCTTTCTGGAAATAACTAACACTCTCAGGGAATGCAAGGTGAAGTAAAATGTGAAGTGTAAACAGGAACTAAATTGCTGACATTGACTATCTTAACAGTTTTTAGGTCTCGCCTGAGCCAGCGCATGCGCTGCACTGTGAGACATTTAGTAAGTGGGCTTTTAAAAGTCCTACCACAGCTTTTTGGCTGGCATATAGCGTGCGGTTACGCGCACAATGACGAGCAGAGGCGCCATCTGGCTTTCCTCTCTCGTCATGGTGCGCGCACATCACACACCACTCACCAGCCTGCTTTCACTTTTGCCATAGCGCGCACGCCCCACTCGTGCCCTTTTTTTCTTTTCACCAATCTCAATTACTCCCCCACAGACCATCTCCAACCATCTGTTTACTTCCATTCCTCTCCCTGTAGTCCCTTCACTTCCATCTGCCGTGGCTCCCCCTCGTCTCTTTTCCCATCTATTGCTCTCCCTTGTGTTTTTCCTTCCTTTTCTTTGTCCACTTCCATCACACCCCCCGGTCACTTATCTAAACCCAATTCTTCTGTTATGTTTAATCCCATTCCATCTCGCCGAAACTTCCCATGTCTTCACCTTTACTCGCATTCCGTTCGTGTCAGACTAAATTCTCCCCTCATGCTGATCTAGCAGTCCTCTCGCCGCCGTCTAGGCTTCTATCGCCACCCTCGTTCACTGACTGTACTTTGTCTCCCAGGAGTTTAGTTCCTTGAAGTAAGTGAGCGGTCATGTGGGCGCTATCTGCCAGCACCAAACGTGCACATCAGTGGCCGTGGATTCGAAAACACCACAGTAAAATGAAGTCCTCACAGCACCCTCGTGAGCATTCCGCCCCCTCCGGCGTGCACAAACTGACCCGCCGGTGACTCATCTGCTGCATACTTCCTGACCTTTGGCGGGTCACGCTCTGAGCTGAGACGCAAGCCTTTATGCCCTCATTCTACTAGAGCTGCGCTGTCTTCACAGCTGGGTAATTGACGCTGTAAGGACTTCCCCACAGAGAATGCCTTTGAGGGCCCCACCCGATCACCGCCACCTCTGGAGGTGGGTAGTTACACTGGGCTGTACACTCCGCTCAGCTGCCTCATTGTATTGCTGACCCTTCTTTAGTTCAAGGCCTCTGTTTCTTAGCATGCACAAAGCAGACCCCAGTATTTCTTTAGGCGTTTTTTAAAGCATCTTTTGTATGTTCATATAGTTTAAGTGCTCGGTCGTTCATAACAATACATTATCCAAACTTGGCTTTGGGGATAGACGCTCCACTGTTGAGGTGCATGTGTGTTCTTTTACATCTAAACCAGCGCACGGTGTACATTTCACAGCAATCCCCATACAGAAAAGGTTACCTGCCTGGGCTGCCTTCATTCATTAATTAATTCAATCATTCATAGCACTGGGCTACCGCAGTGTAAAAGGAAGGCGCCTACCATTCTTCTTACTGGAAAGGCTTCGATGCAGTGTGATCCGGAATCGTAGTGTTTTTAAAAAGAAAATTTGTGACCCCCCACACAAAAGCCTACGAGAACGGCTGCGTACATCCAGCTTGTTGTGGCGCCATGCTCCCGCCAAGTGATAAACCCACCTCATAGTCTAGTCTATTGATACCAGGGCACTGAACTCCTCTCCAGCGGTCATTTTGAGCTGCACATGCACTACAGCCCTGTGAGGTGCCGAGTCTCTGGCTGCCATTCCTCTGAGGTCATCTCATTGACACGCCCCCTACACACACACACACACCTTTTCCCCCTATCTGCAAGGATTAGCTTCCCTCTTAACTCCTTCTGCGCCACGGGTGCTCGTCACAAACATTCCCAGAGAACCAAAACACAAGCTTTGGCAATAGGTTTGGGGGTTGTAGCTTGTTTTGTTATGGTTTTCGTAAAACTTTATCGTTTTTTTGGGGGGGGGTGGAGGGGTGTTGGCCAGGGCCTAACATATACAAAAAATAGCTAAAAGCATAAACATTGTTTTTAATCTCAAAAAGCACACATTCCATGGTACTTCCTAGCGCTGAAAGGACTTCGTATGTGAATGAGCAGACTGCTGTCAGTCACAATTAAGTTAGCCAATGGCTGAAGTGGGCGGCTCAACCCCCATGTTTAAAAGTGAGGTGGCTTAGTAAGGTAAGGCTACCTACTGACATATGCAGTGATCTGATGATCACAGGTTCGCATCCCGCATGGCAGACTCAGCCTTCCATGGTAAATTTAGTGCCATTTAACTTTGTTATGTACAGCAGTTGGAAATGGCTGAAAAGTACTATGAAGTGCCATTTATAATAAAATTACTGCTCAACAAACATTAAGGCATTCACAAGTTACTTTTGGCGACCCTCTGTTGCATTCTGTGTTTTACTATAATTTAATTAAAAAACATTGATCTATAGATAGTGTCATCTCTTGGAATGCCACAGTTAATTGATATTGCAGGGCAGGTAGCAAATGCAGGCAGCTGAAGATGGCGCAGCATCGCTTAGTTGTGTGTCATATGCATGAAGGCAACAATCAGGGTGAAGGGGGCAATTCATTTACGGTACAAGACGAATATTAGCTGCCATATTTGCTTGTAAGATAATCTTGTGTAGACATCAATTCAGGGTTGTCAAGTCGAGCAATGTTTTTCCCTGACAGTTACCACATTGGTTTACATAAATGTTCAAATGTAACAAGAGAGTAGTCTTTTCATAAAAAATAAATAAATAAAAATTATCAGCACCATAGCGAGGATGTGACGTGTTGCCTTATTTTGTGCGTGTATCAGCAAGTAGTCGATCGCTACAACAGGCAGACTTATCAACAACTAATTTCTCATGCTTTCTACCAAAACTAAATAGATTGTGCCCACACCTATGTAGCAGGTTAAAGAAGAGCTTTTGGGAAACTGCACTTAGCACCCATACATTTAACAGAGCAGACTAAGGTGGTGGTTTTATATTCTTCACTTGGAGACATGGCATTATAATATAATTTTTTGTTATACAAATACATTTAGTTAACTAAGGCAATCTGGAGAGTTGTTTCACATTCAGTTCTAGCTTCATTCTTTAAAATAAGCAACACTGGCTACCAAAAATAGTTTTAATGAGTGCGATTCATTTTCTGATTGTAACTAGAATATTGACATTATAGAATGTTAAAACACATTACAGCTCCTCATGGGAACAGTCCAGCCCAGACTTCCAAACCAGGTCCTTATTGGACCGTAAACAAGCATCTTGGGACCGGTTGGGGTTTTGCCTCTCATCAGCCATGCTAGCTTGAATACAGTGACACCGTGAGCAAGGGAACCACAACTTGCCTTTGGGACCTTATAAGTGTTTAGATATGCAATAGTTGATGTTGTTGCACCAAGGATATTATGCTGCATAACAAAATACTTCTCATTTAAATTTATAAAAAAGAAAACCATGAAGTGGGATTTTCTTTTTGAAAATAAAAAAATAAAATAGTCACCCAACCATTGGAGTCCTCTCCAAAGGCTAGGGGAGCATTTAGCAGTTTACACTGACCCCTACTGCAAGGGTTTTCCTGACAGTGATGGACAATGAAAACTGGCCTCTGTGTCCCACCATCTATATTAGATGGGCAAACACAGAGGTCAGCCTCTGATGGCCCTTACTCTATCCGACCATCGGAGGAGGTCTAACCATCGCGGAGACAAAGGCATCTCTGCAATGGTTACACCAATGCCCCATCCGGATATAAATTGGGCAGGCAGACCATTATTTTGGTGTCAAGAATATTCTGCCACCGTTGCAGCAGAGTATAAATTGTACTCATGGGATACGTTTCACGGGTAAATCACTAGACTGTCATGCTATGTAAGTTGCCAATATCGCCCACCCTTGTGCAAACATGTGAATAGATATGCAAACACGATGAAACAGCTCGCCTAGCTGCGGCTCCTCCCTCTCTTCCCTTCTCGTTTTCTTTCCTTTCTCCTTTCCTTTGACTGTCCTTTTCTGTTATCGACTGCCAAGGGCCGCCAGGGTAGGTGAAGTGATGTAATAATCTTCATGGAGTCAAGGTGTAGTTCCAAGTTAGTATTTATTGTAGTTGAAGTTCCAGATGGTATAGGTGAACCAAGATGGTAGTTAAATGGTCAAGTAAGTAGGTAAGATAGCAGTTAAGTTAGCTAGCAAGTAAGCCCCACCAGGAGCTGTCCTCCTGGACACTCAGCCTTCCATCACCAAGTGAAGGCCCATCTCAAAGCCAGCATTCTATGACATACATAGCATTCTAAATACAGACAAGCTGGAAAGGATGAGAAGACAGATGACAGATAAGGAGATTAAGAAACACTTTACAACAGTAGGCTTGCGTTATCTATTATGGTGCATTACCCTCACGCGATACATGCTTATGTATTTAAATAAATCTACTTTACCATGTAGTTGTAGATCATTTAGCATACAACTCATTTATCGAATATTCCGGGAATTCTGAGCAGCGCACAACCTGTCATGGGCAAGTTCCTTTCCAATAGTAATTGGGCAGTCTGGGGATGGTGAGCAGAACGCAATGAGTCATAGGGAAGGTCTTTTCTAACAGTTATGGAGCGGTACGGGGATTGTGAGCAGCGCACAACTAGTTCTGGGAAAGTTCCTTTCTAACAGTTATTAAGCAGTCTAGAGGTTGTGAGCTGTGCTCAAACAGTTCTGTGTAAGCTCCTTTCTAACCGTTATTGAGTATTCTGTAGATTGTGAACAGTTCACAACCAATCCTGGGCAAGTTCTTTTCTAACAGTTATCAAGCAATCCAGGGACTGTGAGCAGCGCTCAATCAGTCATGGGCACGTTCCTTTCCAACAATTACAGAGAAGCCCTGGGATTGTGATCAGTGCACAACCAGTCATGGGCAAGTTCTTTTCTAACAGTTATCAAGCAGTCCGGAGATTGTGAGCAGCACACAACCAACCATGGGCCAGTTCCTTTCTAATCTTTATCAAATAGTGCGGGGATTGTGAGCTGCAGTCTACCAGTCATGGGCAAGTTCCTTTCTAACAGTTATCGAGCAGTCTGGGGATTGTGAGCAGCACACAATCAGTCATGGGTAAGTTCCTTTCTAACAATTATCGAGATGTCCAAGAATTGTGAGCAGCACACAACCAGTCTTGGGCAAGTCCTTTCTAACAGTTATCGGGCAGTCTGAGGATTGTGAGCAGCGCACAACTATTCATGGGCAAGTTCTTTTTTAACTTCTTCTGCTCTGAAACATCAACACACACATGTGCTGATGGTACAGCCTTTGGACCTTTCAATACCTGAAAGCAAGTAGTGAGAAGCAGCTACCTGCAATATGATTTGTGGTAAATGTTTCATTGTATTTAGAACCTACTCCTAATTTTCATAACACAACTCCTTCCCTAATATGTTTGGCTAGCCCTGTAAGAGATACCAGTTTCTATAGTAAGGCAGCAGAAAAGGTCAGTTATTTCTGTTACTCTAACAATATTAATGCAGAGATGGAAATTATAAATTCCTTAAGCCCAGTACTGCGCTTGCTGTCTGCATGAACCTCTTCTCTCTCTCTCTCTCTCTCTCTCTCTCTCTCTCTCTCTCTCTCTCTCTCTCTCCTATCTTCCAGTGCACCATTATGAGGAAAATCTCTTTTTAGGTCTCGGCTAGCGTAGGCTGCGCACATGCGCAGTCTCGCTGGCGAGATTTAATGTCTCTTAGTAGCGAGGTTAACCCTGCCCCTCTTCTCCATTGGCTGGCCTCCCAAGTGCTGGCCAGCCATTAGAGAAGAGGTCCCAGTGACGTTCTAAACCTCATCTTTTTCGGATTGGGGGGCGTGTTTTTTTGTTTCTTTCTCTCAGTGACGTCCTCAGTCCAAAACACGGCCCCCAGTCTGAAAAGGACGGGGTTTACAGAGTCTACTGCCACCGCATCGCACCACGCGTATATCCGTGCTGCTGCCACCTTTTTGCTTGTTTTCCCTGCAGCAGTACACCCCTATAGGGGATACAGATGGCGTCACTGAAGCGTAACTTCATACCATCCTGAAGGATAGGGAGATGAGATAGGCATTTAGCTCCCTGAGGTCGAGGATGGGACGCCATTTGTCTCGCGTTTTCCTCACCAGGAAGAACCTGGAGTAGAAGCCCTGGCCCCGTTGACTGGAGGGGACCGGTTCTACCGCTCCCTTGCGGAGCATCTGTTGAACCTCTAGTCGTAGGAGATGAAGATGACGCGATGGTATGGCTGATGGGGGTCTGGGTGGAGGGACTTCCGTAAACTCTAAAGTATGTCCTCGCTTGATTATGTTGAGCACCCAACGGTCCGATGTAATTTGGGACCAATTCAGAAGGAATTTTGACACCCTGCCTCCAACTGATGATCTCTTGGAGGAGGGAACAGTAGGCAGAGCCAGGAGGCCGCTATTGGCGTTTAGATGAGTCCCGTCCACGGGCAGCCTGCTTGCCCTTATTGTATGGCCGTGTATAACCAGAGGACTGGCCCTGTCTCTGCTGGTAGGATTGGCGATTTGGTTGGTATCCAGAGCTGGTCGAAGAGTAGCGCTGTTGTTGATATGCGCCCCTGTAAGTGCCACCTCTGCCTCTCGTGCCCCTAAAAGGAGTTTTGCGGTACTGGAGCGTTCCCAACGATCTAGCCGTCTCTGTGTCCTTTTTTATCTCCTGAAGGGTGTCGTCGATTAGTTTGCCGAAGAGTGCCTCGCCATCAAAAGGAAGATCCAGGACCTTATTTTGGATCTCTGGTCTAAACCACGTCGCTTTTAGCCACCCCTGGCGCCTTAACACTGCCGCTCCTGCCAAAGCTCTGAAGGACGTAGTGGCAATGTCCATGGCACAATCTATGATCTCCATGGAGACCGCTCCACCTTCTTGCAAGGTCTTCTTGGCTTCCAGTCCCGATTCTGGAGGAAGTTGATCCAAATAAGGAGCTATATCGCACCACAACTGGCGATCATAACGTCCCAGTATCGCCAAAGCATTGGCTGCGCGAACCAGAAGGCTAGCGATGGATGAAAATCTCTTGCCTGTGCTGTCCAACCGACGTCCATCCTTATCAGGAGGGGCCGTTAAGGGTGCTGAAGGGTTCCGTGACTTCCTTTGCGCCGCCTGTGAGATTACAGAGTCCGGCCTAGGGTGACCTGTCAGGGCAGCCGGTCCATCCTCCGGCGCTTTATACTTCTTGTCAAGGCGCGGTAGCACAGGGATTACCGTGGCTGGGTTTTTCATGGTCTTTAACCCCTCCTCCCATATATGGTCCACAATCGGAATGTACCTCGTAGACTTACGGTGAGTGTCTTTAAAGTCATACAAGAAACAATCCGTTGTTTGCGCAGGCAAGACCAACTTAAATCGGCCGGCTGCCCGTTCCATCAGTTGGTGAAAACTACCGATGTCAGCAGGAGGAGAATCGCCTAGGTCCTGGTGTGGCGATGCTTGATCCGGGTGGACGTAATCATGGTATTCATCTCCATCCTGATCTGAGTCCGGACGATTATCGGAAGACACATCTGTGTCATTATCCTGATCCCTATCCGGATCATCTGCTGGATCAGAAGGAGTCTGGGGCAGTGGCCGCTGTGGTTGAGGAGGAGACTGCACCGGGTGCATAGGTGGGACAATTGAAGAGTGGCCCCGAACTGGAGTTGATGGAATAGATCTTCTCGGAGCTGGGCGCTCAGCCTTGGATTTATAGTCATGCAACATCTTATGCAGGTCATGTAGGAAGGATGTCGGGACTGACACCATGCCCTGTGATTCATATTCCCTTGGCTCATCAGTTTGTGGGTAGTAACCGCCACCCTGTTCATATGCTTCCTCCGAGTCAGTTTCTTGACTTTTAATGAGTAGTTGCGAAGGGCTATTCGCATAATCAAAGCCATCCTGACCGTCTCCCTCAGAGTCCTCCTGGTCTAGCAACAGTGTGGGAGGTAATGATGGCACTCTCCTTGGGGACGCCATTTCAGGCGTGATCCTCGTAAGAGAAATCGTCACCCTCCTCTCTGCAGCCAATATTGTAGGCTGCTCCGTCGACGCCGGTGAAATCCTCGTCGACGAGATAGGAATGGAGGAAGTCGTCGTCGACGCCACCGTCGACGAGCTCGCCGTCGATGTTGAAATCGTTGTCGTTGTTGAAGCACTCGTCGACGACATGACCGTCGTCGACGACGTCGTCGTCGGTATCGCCGTCGTCGCCACCACCGTCGACGGCTTCTTCGTCGACGACGTCTTCACCTTCGTCGACGATGTCGTCGGCATACTGTCCGTCGACGCTGCAGTCGTCGAGGTCTTCTTCGACGACGACGGCGCCTTAGCCGTCGACGCTCCCGTCGACGAGCCCGTCGAGGGAACCAATTGGATCTTGGGCTTCATTTTCGTCGTCGACGGAGCCACCGTCGACGATGTCTTCGTCGTAGAGGACTTGGAACTCCTCTCAGAAGAATGTGAAGAGGGTTTCTTGAAGGCTGGGTCTGTCTTCTCACCCTTAGGAGGCGTAACCAATTCAGTCTTGCCCGACCCACTGCGGTGGGGGGAACCTCCTGAACCCCGGCCATCAGACTCACTGGGGGTCTTCCTTGAAGCCTTAGAGGGGCGCCCAGTAGAGGAAGAAGGGGAACCTCTACCCCTTTTCACTGACCTCTTAGAAGAAGCGCAGGACACTGATTCCTCCTCATCACTGGAAACTCCATGTTTCCTCTCCTTCTGCCTCTGCAACCATGTCAGAAGCCTTCCAGCACGATCTCTCAAGGTCTTGGTGGAGAGAGTGCGGCAAATTCGACAGTCCTCTGCCTTGTGATCAGGATACAGGCAGTAAATGCAATCCTTGTGTTTGTCTTCCACAAACAGCCTCTTCTTACCACAGGTGGAACAGGGTTTAAAAAGGGCTTTTTTCTTTTCAACTTCAGCCATTTTGATGAAGAAAGGTATTTCCTGAAGAATCTGAAGAAAAATCTGAAGAAATATCTATATAAATGAGTTCAAAAGAGTAGAAATAGAGCAGAGCTCAATGGAGACTCCCTAGCACAACGTGCGGTAGAAAATCTGAGGCTCTGAGGTTCCTTCAGGAAGGTTCTAAGGGTGAGGCTCTTCTGATTGGCTGACGCCTAGAGTTTGGTCTCTTTTACAAAAAGAGGCTGATATGTTACAAAAGGGAATGAGGCCTAGGCCTTTCCTTTCTCTTTCGTACCTACTACTATGATATTTTTTATTACCGAGACTCCCAGTCTGACGACGGGGAATGATACAAAGCATGGGAATCTATGAAAGTTCCAATACTGGGGCAAAGATGGCGTCACTGAAGCGTAACTTACACAGCAGCTTCTCTCTGTTTTGCTCTTGCTTCTGTCCCGCACTGAAAATCCCGGCCAGTACAGCAACTAGAAAAACGGGTGCACTCGCCTGCTGTGGCCACGCTCACCTTAACTCCTTTGCTCCATACACCGGTGATGCCCCCGCGTTGCAGGAATGGGACGCGCTGTGTCAGTGGAGCCGCCCTCTTTGCCTCCCTGGTTCAAAAACAAACTTCACCACCATCGCTTTTTAACCTGGTCCGGCGGGAGCTAGGGGCACACACACATTTATTTATATATATATTTTTATTAAGTAAACGAGAAAATAACAAATAACTATGGGATAGGCGGCATGGTTGTGGAGGTCATTATTTTGCTGCAGATCTTCTTATTTGGCAATGCAGACTTAATAGTCCTACACTCTTATCTGATAATGCTCCCTTGAATTTCTGCTGGCGGATAATTGCCCACCCGCTGACTTGCCACAAACTGATGTGATGAATACAATGGCCCAAATGTGAGGTTAATGGACGTCAGCGCACCGCCTGACCTGGACTGAGGGAAGCAACGGGTGAGCTCTGGGAGTTTATGGGGGCCGCGAATGACCCATTTGTAAATAAGGAGAGTCCCCGGGGTGAGGGTGTGTGTGTGGCTCTGTGTGTGTGTGTGGCTCTGTGAGTGTGTGGCTCTGTGTGTGTGTGTGTGGCTCTGTGTGGCTCTCTGTGTGTGGGTGTGGTGCAAATGCAATAGGCCTCGTATTTGCAAGAGATTAAGCTATTGGGATTGTAAATGACAATGCCATTTATTTATCTGTTTTCAAAACCAACACATTTCAATTTACAATGCCAATAGCTCTAACTTTGCCGAAGGCGAGACCGTTGCATTGTAAATGCTTGTTTTCATGTTGTTGTTATTTACTGTTAGCCTGTGTTCTTTCGTGTCCCTGCTCCAGTTGGAGACCTCTCAGTGGAGGAAACATGACCACCTACCTTTGAAGACCGTCCTGACCTTACATATTTGTTTACGGGCCTGATTTAGTTCTCCGCAGATGTGAAGCTCCGTCACAGTGGACAGATGTCCTATCCGTCGAAATATAAATCCCGTTATTTCCTAATAGTTTTATATTTTTATATTTCGGCGAACGGGATATCCATCACCATTGTGACAGAGTAACCTGTCCGCCATGATTTAAATCAGGCTGTATATTTGTTCACATCGATCCCTCTTCCTCCTCTGCCTCTCACTCGCCTATTCCCAAGTGTTGGGGTCTCAGGTCAGTGCCATTTGTTTTCTCACCAAGATTACTTTCTAAACAGGACAGAGTGCGACACAAAGTGCCTTCAAACAGCAAACACACGTCAAAGCTTTTCCTACGCGTCTGATAAACTGTTACAATTTGGAAACCTTCCAGTCAATAAGGCATGCCTCGGCCTGCACTGCACAGATGGCCAGGGTGAATCACTGCTAGCATGGAGCTCCATGGGTGTCTGGTTAGCTCCTTTCCTTACTCTCTACACTGGAAACTGCGGATCCCCCCGCACATCCCCCCATCAGTATATAGAAACATGATATGATCTGGAAACACAGTGACGTCACGCCCCCATCAGTATATAGAAACATTATATGATCTGGAAACACAGTGACGTCACTCAGCAGCTGACGCAGGAGTTGGTTGCACATTTAGTTGATACACTCCTGGAACTGGGACTGAGGTGCGGCACTCTAAGGCCTGCTGCTGCCTTCTTTTGCCATTTGACAAGTACTTTAATGAGAGAGGCAGCTGCTGCCCCTGGTCTGCTCAGGCAGCCGAAAGCACAGTTCAGCCCCAGCTAGGTTTGCAGGTGTGCAGGTATGTACACTCTCAAACTCTTGAGGTGACTCGTTTGTGGTATCAGACAAGCATGCGCTCTGTAAACAAGTTTTTTAGGTACTTCTTTAAAGAAAAAGAGCTTAGGCTCCCCCCTCTCATGTTGATCTTCCACTATACAAGCTTGGGGTGATGCAGAAGATGTGCGTGTCCTCTGAAAAAAGATGCTCGTATTGCACTTTTTACCTTGTAGGAAGGATTAAACGACATGTAGTAGGCCTGAGATGGCTATAGTGAGCTGTTTAATATGAAATGTTACGACAAAGGCAGAAGGCATGATTCATTGTGAAAAGCATAGCGTAAAACGTATGTTAAACATATATTGAATGCAGTTGGCTTTTTACTGTGGCTTGCTATTACACTGTACTGAAACCTGTAGGCAGGGTCTATTTTTTACGTGGAATGTAACACATGACTGTAAAGGGGTTTGATGTTGACTACACACTTTGACAAACCCTGGGGGTAGACTAATTACCTTGTGCTAGTCCTTGTAAACTTTGTTTACTGTTTTTCAACTGTAATTGTTTACATATGGGTAATTGTATTACTGAATTGGTTATGGTGACAAGGCAATGAAAATGGATATGCGCCCGATAGTTTCTTTGGTAAAAGCTATGTCTGATATGTTTATTATGAAAAGTTATGACAAATACAGTGGGGCTAAAATGTTTATCGTGAAAAGCATATGCTAAAGCCTGCCCAGGGTGGGTTATTTTCGCACTGTGTACATACTGTGTGCAATACCATGACAAGATAGCTACTCTTACTATGTTTACATTTTTGTGTATTTTTTATTGCATGCATATGCTCGCCATGTCTAGGCTCCCTAATATTTTCTTTTTTCTACTTTTATTTGTTTAATTCATCTTGCATGTTCTTGTTGACTTTTTGTGTGTGTTTGATAGTGAATGGATGAGTGGTAATTGCAAATGAGTCAGTGGATTAATGGTTCTTGATTGCTAGGGTAAGTGAAAAGTGCATATATGATGAGTTATGGAGTGCCTAAATGCACTACTGGATGAAAATGCACCATAAGCCAGATCTATTGGTATTGCCAATGCTTGTTAAATAAGCAGTAAAGTGCTTGTGCTGCCTGTCGACAAAAAAGGAAGAAAATAAATATGTCTAAAACTAAATACAAAACACCACTAAAAAGAATGTCCTGGATATATTACACCGATAGGCGGTCCTTGGAAATATAAATCCCGTTATTTCCCAATGGCTTTATATTTTTAATATTTCGGCGAACGGGATATCCATCACCGGTGTGACAGAGTAACCTGTCCGCCATGATTTAAATCAGGCTGTATATTTGTTCACATCGATCCCTCTTCCTCCTTTGCCTCTCACTCACACACAGATCAGTGCCATTTGTTTTCTCACCATAAATATGTCTAAAACTAAATACAAAACGAAATGCAAACACCAATAAAAAGAATGTCCTGGATATATTGCACCGATAGGCGGTCCTTGGAAATATGAATAACCTCTTGTTAGGCATTTAGACTGACAGACATTTCAAAAACACACCTTAATCTTCTGCTTTGTTTATCAATGGAGCAAGGTTTGATATTGGACATACAACCTAAAACACACAGACAATTATTTTGTAATCAACAGGGCTGGCCTTGAACTGCATATAAGTAGCATCGTTTAATTAACTGCTTATCATAATGCATTTTTTTGGTTAACGTTAACTTGCAAAAGGAAAGATGCATGTAATGTAACACTTAATCAATGTAGAATGTAATGCAATGAGAAGAGGTCCACTACACTGAATATTTCAGCAAATTTGACTCTTTCAGCATTTATTCTGCTCATTATGGAGCACTTTTTAAATAAAACATATCTCTTCCAGTGTAGTAATATAAGGATTTTGATTTTTGTTTAAAACAGTATTCCTGATTTTGTGAGATTATTCTTCCAGATTTGGCTACTTTTTTTACTCTGGAGAGTCACAAATCTTACACATTCTCCACTTTGAATTATACAACTTTGAATCATATCACTTTATTACAAGCAGCATTCAACCATACTCCATCAATGTTATTATTTAAAGCTACATTACTCTAAACAATCCCACATTAGTCAGTCAGTCATATATCTTTTATTCGGTTTCCGTAATTTTTTAGGAAGCATAAAAAGTACATTAAAACAAACAATATATAAAAATTGGACGGCGGAAAGGGTTGTACCAAAATACAGAGTTTTCATAGATTAGAGATACATTATAAGGTTAAAATCATACGGGGTTATTATGCAGACTGTTGGTAAAGTGCGAGTGCATTAAAAAACAATTTAGTCATATTTACACCGATATTTTATACATGTTTTAAGAAAACCAGCTACGCATTTGGCAATAAATTCAGAGTCTAAGTATTGTAGAGCAAGAAAAGCGGGACAACAGGATCTCAAACCCATAGACGACAATAAAGGGATAATCCAACGCTTTCGAGGTAATTCATAAAGTCTTCAAAATAGCGTAACATGGATTGTGGATTGTTCCAAAATATCATCACATGGGCACTTAGTAATAGATTTTGACCAATCTTGCTTTTTTTCGGAAAAGAAACAATACGAAAGAAAGTATTAAAACGAAACCGGGTCAACAAATATTTTTCATATGCATTTAGATGATATTCCAAGTAGGGTTGAATGCCTAAGGCAGATTGAGCACTTAGGATCTGGATATTGGAAATCTTGGTAATTTCTTTGGATATGCGGAGCTCCCTCATATGTGATAAACATTTTTAGGTTTTTCCTTGAAATGCTTAACAAGGTTGAGGGCTCAAAGAAATACATGGTCATGTTTATATCCTTAAAAAAGGGGATTTTTGTCCAGTTGGCCAGGCCCAGGCAGTCCATAATGAGTGAGCGGATCAAATTACACTGCTCCGTGGTCCAAACTCAGTGCCATAAGAGAATGGGCTGGATTTTCATATTATCCGTGATGTAATCCATACCCAGCTCAATATGGCTACTGTAGATTGGAGAGCCTTTTGGGGTTGCCAGCATGTACCTAATAAAACCATTCTCTACCACCTGAAGAGCTTCTGCGGCAGAGTAGCCCCACACCCCCGCGCCATAGACTGCCACACTGTGGCATTTGGCATAGTATATTTTCAAAAGTTCTATGGGAGGAGGCTTTCCAAGTTTAAGTGCAAAAGTAACCAGGGCAGTTGTTGCGCGTAGAAACATTAATTTCCTACTGCATCTGGCCTGCTTCCAGGACATTTTGTTGTCAAATAAAATACCTAGATAAGGGTACGTATTAGTACTTTCCAACTTATCTTTAGTGATAAAGATCAGTTTAGGCTTCTTTACTTGCTTACCAATGTGCATTACGAAGGTCTTTTTAATGTTGACCATCCGGTCCAGAGATGACATAAAATTACAGTAATTATTAAGAAGATGCTGCAGCTGGTTTGGGGTTCTTGCCATGATCACCAAATCGTCCGCATACAGTAGTGCGGGAATGGGGCGATGGTCAATTGTTGGTAGGTCCTGGCTGCCTTCCAACATGGCTAACTCAAGGCCATTGGTGTAAAGGTTAAAAAGGAAGGGAGCCATCCCACATTAAAATATATCACTTTGGGCCAAATGTATAATCATTTTTCCAGGCTTAAATGTTGCTTGAACATGAACTACGTTTGAAAAACAAGAGACAAGAGGCGTTTGGCCAAAGAGGAACTGTTCATTTAGGTAAACATTGAGGCCGGGAGATCAGTTACAGGCATAGAGTTTTAGGACTGACACAGTTTACAATCGATCTGAGATGTTCTTATATACAGTTCATTGTATGCCATACATGGTTCTGGTGGTCCTTTTATGGTAAGCAATGTAAGTTACACTTTGGAGTCATAAAATAATTGTTTCATGGATAATAGAGGTGGGTCTCAACCTTGCTTGGACACAATATGGTCAGTGGGTAACCTGCCCAGATGTCTGGCATGGGGAGCACATGATCACGGCTTGTGCTGTGAGTGCTGTGTTCTGATTGGCTATATGTTCCTAACTTATGTGGCATCTGACTTTATGGTGTCTTAGGCATGTGCGTACCCCCTCCGGCCATGTGCGCTTTTATTAGGGCCATTTTCCCTTGAACATTGTAGTGTCACTGCACCTATTGGTGGGCTACGTGCCACCCCACCTGTGACCCTTTAATCAGTAACCTCAGCATACGACTCAGTGCTTGCCTAACTACGTATTTGCGAGGCGGGTTGATGTGGAGTTCACGACGGGCAAATTAATTAATAAAGACGCGATTCAGTTCACATATATTATTGTGTTGTTTCTCATATTGGCACTGACTTTTCCCATATTAACACAAACACATCGAATTGGAGCTTCTGATCTCACAAATTGATTTTCCAATGTGCGAATCCCATTGTAGGAGTCAGTAAAGATTTACTGACTTCTAAAATGTGATTGCCACCGGATACCGATTCGGTATTTGGAAGGGCCGTGTTGTGGGTGTCATCCCCAGGGTGGTCTACCTCCCCAACTTTTCACCTGCTTACCTCCAGGTTTTGCTGCATCTTTTTGCTGGCCATAGGACTTTGAGCACTTTACCATTTCTAATCAATGCTAAAGTGCATGTGCTTCTCCCCCAAATATGTTGCAATAGGTGTATACCTGATTGGCATATTTAGTTTACTTGTAAGCCCCTTACAAAATGGTACACCATGTACCCAGGGCCTTGTTATCTAAATGCTACTAGTGGGCCTAGAGCACTGGTTGTGCCAACCACACAAGTAGCCTCTCCAAACATGTCTCTGGCCTGCCTTGGCAGGGCTTGTCTGTGCAGTTTATGGCCACCGCGACTTGGCATTTAAACCACTTGCCAAACCTTAAACTCACTTTTTATTACACATGTCACCACTAAAGTAGTTCCTAAGTGACCCTGAGGACAGGGTTCTATGTAATTATAGGGGAGGACATGTCCATTTAAGTTTTACATGTTCTGTCAGTGAAAAACAGCTAAATTTGTTTTTTCACTGCTGTGAGGCCTACTCCTTCCATGGCTAACTTTGAGGATTCATTAAAACACCCTTTACGCTGCTTCACGTTTAATATCTTTGGGATGTTGGTGATAAATCCTCTTTAATTGTAAAGTTGGATTTGACATTACCATTTTAGAAATGCTACTTTTAGAAAGTGGACATGCCTCTGATCTTACTGTTCTGCGTGCCTTGCAACCTGTCTCCAATGCACGTCTGGGCTGGGTGACAGCTACACTTTGTGCATTCCCTCTAAATAGCCACATCACAGGAAGGGTTGGGTGTGACAGGAGATTCATCTGCATACTGATAGCCTTACTGGGCCGGAAGGGGAAGAGGCGACTCATAATTACATCTGAATAGGCTGTGTTCTATCCTCACACAAAGCACTGATTTACGCCCAGCACCCACAGTATTAGCCTGGCAGACAGGACTTGGCTGAAAGGGATCCTTGTGCACTTCAAAGAGTTTCTTTGAAGTCACCCCTTACATCAAAGGTACTTTTGCTATGAGTACCAGGGCTCTGGCCATATCAAATCAGTACACTACTGGACCTGTAAAGAACGCTCCTGGAGTAAAAACTGCTGTGCTGAAGGATTGCCACTTTGCTGTGACTGACTGTTCTGAGATACTGCGTATCTGCTTCGCTTAGCTGACCTCCTGCCTGCTGATCTCTGCACTGCTGAGACCAAGGACTGAACCCAGAGTGACTCCAAGGGCTTTCTGGCGTGCATTCTGTTTTCTGAAGTCTGAGGGACACAAAAGACTTCTTACAATTCTGCTGGAGTCCTACCCTTGCCTGTGGTGCCTCCTCCAAACTCTGGGCCTCAGAAGTGGGTTTGTAAGCTGCTTTCATCATTTACAGCTACTGGGCCCTATAAATCAAGCTTCTGGGCTCTTCGCAAACAGGCTTGTTCGCTGCAGAACTGTGGTACTCGCTCGAATGATCAGCGTGAGTGGGCAAAAGTTAGTCTCTTTGCACAGCAGCATTGCGGCTTGTGAGGCTCCAGCCCTTCTGTCCATACCGCCCGGCGGTCCTACGAGCCTCGCGGACCACTACCGGTGATGCTCACTGTGCTCCCGGCGAACTCTTTCCTTGTGAACGGGACTCTTACCTCAACTTGAGAAGGTAAAACTTCAGTGGGACCCATTTGGAACTGTATTCGGCCCGCGCTCCATTGTGGTCAGCTTGAATTTTCAGATTTAGCCTGGTCTAGTGCAACCTTTAGCGCTATTTTCTTCAAGCACTGTTTTTGCATTTATTCTTTAAAAACATATACTTAACTTCAATTGATTGGAATTTTGTCATTTTGGTCTTGTTTTACTCAGATAAATATGCTCTATTTTTCCTAATCTGTGTGGAGTCTTTTTGTGGTGTTTTCATTGAGTTACTGTATCTTAAGTGCTGTACAAATACATATTGCTTCATTAGTTAACCATGACTTCTCTGTGTCAAGCTACCAGAGGGTGAGACAACGTTAATTTAGGGTTTGACTGTATACAAAAGGTATCGGCTAGGGTGGTGCTTGGAAGATTGCAAGCTTGGATGGAGGAATACCATATCCTGTCTGATCTACAGGCAGGGTTTTGGCAGTGCATCAGTACGATTGATCAGGTGTTAAGGTTCATCCTTATTTATTGGCGTACTGTTACCCCGGGGAGAGGTACTATTTATGCTGCTTTCGTGGACCTGAAGTCATCATTTGACTTGGTCCTGAGACCTAAATTGTGGCACTCTCTCCTAAAGGGGTATGCCACTTGAAATCCTGGCTTTTGTTGTAAAATTGCACTCGGCCAATTACGCGCAGGTCAGATGGGACACAGAGGGTGGCATCACTGAAAAGTTTGCGGTTGAGAGGGGGGTTAGGCAAGGGTGTGTCCTGGCACCCACCCTCTTCTCACTGTATATTAACGGGGTATTGAAATACTATGAGGATTTCCCCACGGATGCCCCAACCTTTGCAGGGACCAAGATCCCATTACTAATGTTCGCCGATGACACTCTCATTCTATCAAAAATGAGACAGGGCCACCAGCGTGCGCTCAAAAGATTTGAGGAGTTTTGTGTGGACCACGATCTTATTATTAATGTCGACAAAACAAAATACATGGTCCTCCAACACTCCATTAAAGTCATCGGTGAGGTTAGAATGAAGGAGGGGGCTCTGGAACAAACTGAGATTTTCTCCTACTTGGGGGTAACTCTGGATAGAAAGTTAAGCTGGAAGCCACAAATAGACTGCCTGTATGCTAGACATACTCAACTTTCAGGAGCTTTACTTAAGGAGCATAGGAGTTGTTTCACTATACCCATAGCCCCTGTGCTCAAATCTATAATAATAAAATTGGTGCCTCAATCCTACATGGTGCTGAGCTATGAGGTCATGCCAACTTGGATTCTTTAGTGGTGGGCCAGAATAAATTCTTAAGATCATTAATTGGCCTTCCCCAATCCACTCCACTGGCGCCCTTGTATTTGGACGTGGGATGTAACACCATACGGGATGTGGCACATTTTAAGTCTGTTGCATATTGGAGGAGACTCTGGGTGACCCCTGAACTTACACACTATGCGAGGGCCCTACTAGAAGTTAGGGATCTAGATGTTAGCAGGCATATCATGTGGTTTAGCCAAGTCAAAATTCTACTTTATGACCTGGGAATGAGCGACCTATGGAGCCACCCAGTAGGTAGTACGTTTCCAAGCAAACTAGAGCATAAGGCAGCCTATTGGAAAATGATTAACACACGACGGCTAGCAGCTTTTTCAAGTTCATCTCTGTCCAGAATTTTCTTTGATATTAAACATGAACCCAAATATGAGATGTATTGGGATCTAATCACCGTAGTACGAGATAGGAAATTATTCCATCAGTTTAGGGTGGGTGCATTACCGACCAATGTTTTTATTTCCAAGTGGGGTAACCCCAACACAAACTCGAGTAAATGCCACTTATGCCCATATTGGTCTGAATCCCTTCAACACATCTTATTTTGTTGCCCAGCTTACACTAAACCTAGATGTAGATGGTTAATACCTATCTTTGACAGTCTGGGCACCAGGTCTAGCAGTGAGGCCTTCAGAATACTCAAAACATCACTTGAAGACCAAACTGTGATTGCAATTTCAAAATCTTTGGGCTGGGTCTGGTCCATTCGTTGGTCTGCAAAGAGTCTCAGGCCGATCTCGTTTTCACTATGATCACGTTATCCTTTTAACAAACATGACGCACTTTCTATAGGTCAGATGCTCCTGTAAAAATACTTTTTTGTGTCTGATTGGGCTGTATTATCTGGGCATGTTTTATAGCTGTTATATCGTATTTATTGTTTTAACAAATTATTGCCTTTTTTACGATGTTCTATAAGCTTTTTGTGTTTGCAATTATGATGTATTGTTCTGATGGCCTAATATATTTATATGCCACAAACATTTGTGATTTTAAATCGAAATAAAGTTTATGATCTGTATACTTAACTTCAATTGATTGGGATTTTGTCATTTTGGTCTTGTTTTACTCAGATAAATATGCTCTATTTTTCCTAATCTGTGTGGAGTCTTTTTGTGGTGTTTTCATTGAGTTACTGTACCTTAAGTGCTGTACAAATACTTTACACATTGCTTCGTTAGTTAACCCTGACTGCTCTGTGTCAAGCTACCAGGGTGAGACAACGTTAATTTAGGGTTTTCGACTGACTTACCCTGACTAGAATGGTGGTCCCTACTTGGACAGGGTGCAAACGTCTGCCAACTAGAGGTTCCATTTCTAACAGTTTGTTACTATAATTCCTGTCGCACAACATTGACATCTTACCAAACTCTAATTTGAGGTGATAGTCCATTCTCAGAAGGAAAGCTGTACCTTTTGATGCTTTCCCTATTGTGAATGTTAAAAAAAAAGTTTCAGATAGTGTAGGCAGAGGTACACAGGATCACTGCCAAATGTCAGGGAAACATTGTTTAAAAGCACAGTCCTGTTTCCTTTAACCCCTTTGCTGCTGTTCGTTTCCGCCGCTGTGTGGTAAACAAACGAACAGGGCGGGGCCGTGACAAATCCCAGCCGTCATCAGCACACGAGCACCGCAGAGCGTGACGGCTGGGGTTCGTCACCAGCATACAAGGGGTTAAGGAAAAAGGATACATAAAAAGAATGGTTTCTTAATATAAACTCAATCAAAGACATGGTTTCTGCTAACTCTTGCAGGCTACCATGCCTGTGATTGTGTTCAATGAGAGAGGCTGCAATGTGCGACATATGTAAAGAATATTGATGAGATGGGTCAGATTGTAACCCATTCCAATTGGATATGACCAAAATAAATGCAATATAAATGTTACCAAGTGCTTGTCTGATCAGGATGAGACCGGTTAATGGTAATCGTACCTCTACTCTTGTGTGGCAATGTAAAATGCACTGAATATTCAATAAAAAAGAATTGCAAAAAAAGTGACCACCTCTGATTTGGAATTGTCAGGACTAACTAATTAGTACATAGGTCTATTTTCAAAATTCCACACTGATCATAAAAATACTAGTTGAAAATTGAGACTAGTTATGCAACCAGTGTAGTAATACATCTTGCCCTTAGAGCTTTTTGCTATAATTAATACTACCTTGAATCTGTAAGTCATTCTTCTTTGGGCATTACTGCTTTAAAACAATATCAATATAAACAATATAACTTTAAATCATACCACTATAGACTAACCTACTACTAACAATATTACTGTTAACCAGGCTATGTTGCTCTCTCTTACTTAAAATCCTATTCACTATGAAACAAACTACTATAAATGACACTACAATGAGCCTTATTACATGAAACAATGAACCATACTTCTTTTAAACCTAATACTTTGAGCCATAGTACTATAAATGATGCTTTTGAACTATATTACTTTACAGCTGAAAAAGACTAAACATATGACTATAAGCAATAAAGTTTTGCACTACGCTACCTTGCATCATGCCACTTTTTTCCACAAGGCCTTTGGCCATATTACTCTCTGCAGTGTAATGTTGAACTATGGTTCCTTGATCCATGTGACTTTGAGCGCAAACTCTTTGCGTCAATCTACCATGTACACTCTCCTGCTTGAAAGTCCATCAATGAAATACTTCTGCCGCCTTTGTCTGAAAATCTTTATTTTCTTGCTTCTGCAGAGAAAGAGCGAATCTTGCGAGCCAATGACAGGGAATTCAACTCCAAATTTGAATATGCGGTAAGATATTGGTGTTTTTTGTTCCATTTTATGAGCCAGCTTGAGACCTGTAAGGAAATAAATGAGATTTGCTGATATGCAAAACCTACCTCCATCCTACCTGTACTTCTATGGGAATGCACTGGAGGGCAAGATGGTAGTTTGGCTTTGTGATGTCATTAGAATGGAAGTTGTACCCATGATCTAGGAAATACTGTTTGTGCGTCTTTATGCTAGAGGTTATGAAGATATGAAGATGCATTTATCAATAAAGAAGAACTTTGAAGAAACCCATATTTGTTTACCTGATCATTACATATTTTTGAGAGGAGGATGGATGGGTACTACAGATTTTGGTGACGAGAGTGGGATGGGAGGGGAAAAATGTTCAGTGTGTTAGACATTTCAGCGGCATACCATCAGTTAAACTTGCATCCTGAATCAAGATCCGCCACATCGTTTCTGACCCCTGCAGGTGCTTATCTTTATTGTAGGATGCTGTTTGGCTTGGCGTTAGCCTCAGCCGTCTTTCAAAGAATAATGCACTGCATTTTCAAGGGTATGCAAAATGTGTTGTGCTTCTAAGACGTCATGGTGGTAAGCAAGTTTTAGGAGGATCATGATATGTTATTGAATGAGGTGTTAAAAGGATTGGTGACCATGGTTTAACCCTGAAGAAAGAAAAATGGCAGTTGCGAAGACAGGTGGTGAGTTACCATGAGGCCATGAAATATCTGAAAAATGTATAAGACCGAAAAAAATTATAATGAAGGCCATTTAGGATGCCCCATAACCTAGTGACAAGGAATAATTGAAGTCCTTTTTGGGGCTAGCAGAATATTGCTCCAAATTTGTTTCCAACTTTCCGGATGTGGTGAAACTTATGATAGCCTTACTGAAGAAGGGGGTAGAGTTTGAATGGGGGTCAGCATGTGAGACTGCATTCAATAACAGCAAGAAATCACTTGTACATTCACCTACATTGGGACATTTTGATGTTAATAGGAATACTATTGTGTCTACCGATGCCAGCAATGTAGGGCTTGAAACAGTCTTAATTCAAAAAGTGGAAGGTGAGGACAAAGTTATAGGATTTGCGTCACAATGGTTGCAAGGTGCAGAGAGTTCATATTCCGCAATTGAGAAAGAAGCATTGGCCTGTTGCTGAGGTATAAAGAACTTTAGGTATTATTTGTGGGGGTTTCCCTTTGTACTTAAGCCTGACCGTAAGTGGAGAAGTGTGGCTCACTGGTTAGAGCGGCAGTCCCTGGTGCAGAGGTCTGGCCCGGGTCCAGGGTTCAATTCCCGCCTCGGCTGATCTCGGTGGTTCTTGGGCGCATAATTCCTCGGACTTGATTTCTCGCCTCAGTGCCTACTCTGAACATGAGTCCCACTCTGCAACCCTGGGCAATAGATTGATTAGTCTCCACAACGGCCCCCAACAGCGCTGGGGATGCCTGGTTGCACCCCGGGGATGCCCAGGAGTGGACATTTCACGGGGAAAAGCCAGGATGGGTTCTACAGCGCCAGGATACACTGGTTTCCGGGGTAATAGAGCGCTTTACAAATACATTTACATTTACATAAGCCTTTACTGCATATTTTTAAGTGTGGCAGGGGACTTGAAGGCAGTGTGACACCTCATATTTCTAGATGGTTATTGACTGTTATGGATCTTAATTTTTGTGTTGAGTTTGTTTGAGGGAGGAAGAATGTGGTGGCTGATTGCTTATCACATATGCCTATGGTTGAAGACGAAGTTGTTTCTGATGTTTCTTGTCCAGATGTGGTTGAACTGTGGATGGTGAGCTAGCCTTAAGTCAAGAGGAATGGAGTAGTGCAATGGTTTATGATGGTGAATACAAGGATTTGAAGAATTTAATAGGTAAAGGTTGGTGTTCGGATAATACTTTGAGTGAAAACGTAAGCCAGTATTTGGTTGTTAGGGAAGAACTTAGTATTTTGAGAGACAGAGTGTTGAGATGTAATCGCATTGTTCCTCCCAGAGCATTGAGAGGGAAGTTAGTTAGAAGTGTGCATGAAGGACATTTGGTGAGAAGTATAACAAAAGGGAGGTTGAGGCAATCCTTTTGGTGGCCTGGTATGGATAAGTAAGTGGAAGACGTGGTTAAGGATTGTCTTATATGTGGCAACAGCGATAAGAACAGAGAGGTCAGGCACCTCCGTTTGATTGTGTAAAACTTCCCTGTAGGCCGTGGGAGAAGTTGGCAATTGATTTTGTAGGTCCTATAGAAAAGTTGAGTCACAGTGACAAGTTTATTGTGGTTCTTGTAGACTATCACAGCAAATGGTTCGTGATTGAGACTTCTGACAGTGTCACTACGAGGAATGTGATAAGAGTTCTTGAAAATAGTTTTTTTTAGGAGAGTATACCCAAGGCGTTGGTTACGGATAACTGAGCGCAGCTGGTGTCCTCAGCCATCTTTGAGTTTCTGGCTAGTATGGATATCAGGGATGAAATAGTTGCACTCTATCGTCCTCATGCCAACAGATTGGTGGAGAGAGGCAATCACATTATTATGGATAATATTCAGCTATCTTTAGCCAATAGATTGGCGGGGAAAGAAGAATTGCAAAAAATGATATGGGCTCATATAGTTACTCCGCATTCAGTGATGGGTGTATCCTCTTTTGTTGCTCTTAACGGAAGGGAGCCTGCGTCAACAAAATTCTCCAAAGTGGTTACTTGGGAAAAACAGATATGGGTTGATTGTGAGAGTATGTTTGCTAAAGCATCTGAAGCTCAAAGTCACAACAAAAATGAATATGATAACAGGAAAAGAGTGAACGTTGTTGATTTGAAGTGTAGATATTTGGTGGTAGTGAAGAAACAGGGCATATGATGAAAGGTGAAAGTAAGTTTTCCATGCCACAGAAAGTGATCAAGGTGTCTAAATCTGTGGCCAAATTGGAGAATGGAAAGCAATGGAGCATAGGAAACGTGTGTAAAGTCAAACATTCTATTTAATACATTCGTTTTTTAAAATTATTATTGTTGATGTCAATTTTAGTGAAATGAGTTATGCTATTGATTTCATATTTTTCTATCGAGTATTAAACCTTGTACTAATTTTTCTCCTCATTTTCTGCGGGGGGGGGGAGAACTGTGGCAATGCACTGTAGGGCAATATTGTAGCTGGGCTTTGTGATGTCATTGGAATTGGAGGCTTACCCATGTTCTAGAAAATACTGTTGGCATGTCTTTATGCTGGAGGTTATGAAGATGTGAAGCTGCATACTCAATAAAGAAGAACTTTGAAGAAACCTACATTTGTGTAGCTGATTAATACAGCTTCCTCGCCTATTAGTAATGTATAGCCTATTTGCAATTTCAAAAGCTCATAAAAGTAATCCCTAAATTTGTTGTTCAGGGAAGGAGAGATTGAGAACAAAGGGTAAAAATGTTGCTCTTAAGTAAAAGCACAATTTTATATTCTCTAAATGGTCCCTTCCAGTGAATATAGTTTATGGCTTTTGCAGCGACACCTGATTTTAGAATTTGAGGGGGTTGTACTCTTATATCAGAAGAAAGACCAAGCTGCAGAGTTCTGACATCCTGTTGTTGCCTTGTCATTTTAGGAAGTGGGGGGTCTCATTTTATTCTCTGCACAGACTCTTGCAAACCATGCATAGAACTAAATGTAGGTAACACAGTGTACCTAGAAAACATATGGAAATATGCAGGTAGTGTTTCATCATCTTAAGTTTTTCAAGTGATTACATTTGTGAACTGCAATTAGAAAATTATATATTTGTGTTTTCAGGCTGATGTTGCTGATTTATGAATGATTTGTTTGTGACAATTGTTAGGTAAAGAGTACTTAAGGCACCAGATTCATAAACTACTCGTTTTAATTGCATTTGATGAACGCTTGATACCTGTAAGCCATTAAAAAGGTGATACTTTTTTTTGTTTTGGAAAGGGAAGCAATCTATTTGGACTCCTGTAGCCTTATTCTTAGGATGTTTTGGACCTTCGGTGCCCAAAAGTGTTATCTGGAAACACAACTGATATATTTTGATTTATTAAATTAGTATTTGATGATGTGTCGCACATGGATATATATAGATGTACTGAGAATCGATTCACAAAAAGCTGACACAAATTGCACAATGTTTTTTTTGTGAAACAATTCTGATTTTGCAAACCGATCGAAGTACTAATAGGTTGGTTTGCAAACTTCCCTTTAGGAGTGGGCCACAATCCAACCTACTTCATCACTATTGAGAGAGGTCTCAATTTGCAACGCACTCTGATTGGAGGCCATCACAGGAATGTTGGCCTATTGAGGTCAGCTAACCACCATATCTTTGATCGCATTTAGATAAAGTACACTTTTAAATATATATTCATAGCCTGTTTTCCCTGAAGGAAATGGAGCAATATTTAAAACGAAAGGGTTATTTAAAAAAAAAAAATAGTTTGTTTGAAAGTTGGCAGTGGTCCAAACTTTTTGTAACATTCACAAAGGGGAAGAAGTTCCACGGAGGCCACCCCCTATTATGAATGAGTAACCACCCCTTTGGAGGTATCAATAATATTTCAATCGTTTGCAAGTGGAATTCTGGTTGCAAGCCATTGACACATCTGGTACTAATTCGCAATATGGTAAAGATGCCGAAAACATGCCAATAAACATGCTTTTAACAAACTGTGATTCTGTATTCATTTCTAAGTTCACATTGCTGAATATGTAAGCCTTTATTGAAATGCAAGCTGAGGTAGGTGAATACCAAAAAAACATTTTGCAGTCACAACTTCTCTAATTTTGTGAATCACTGGTTTACAGCTGCAAAATGGCTTAGTATATCTGGCCCCAACGTCTGTAAAAGTGGTTCATGTCATCAGATTATCTAGATTTAGACATGAGAGCTGATGGTGGGAACATGAGAGTTTTGAGGAGATGATTCATGGGAATGTTTAGGCACTCACAAATTTCTAAAATTTAAGATGGCTGTAATATGTTATGTCTTTAGTTGTGTTGTACCTTTAATTTGTAGATTCTTTCTATTAGAACTGTTGTATGTCATTTGGAACTTTCTATTGATTAGATCTCTTCTGGCCAGCTTCCAGTCTACAACTCTCTTTGTGGGCTCCTTCTTATTGAATGTATCTATCCAATAAATTTGAAGATAGAAATTCAACTTCAGATTGCAGAATTCACCTTTACCCCGTACTACACGTTTTTGGTACCAGGAGTGGGGTTAAAAGGAAAAAAAATATTTTCTTTCTTTGCTGGCAAAATCAATTTTACTTAAGGAGCCCACCGGATCAATCCTCACTACCAACTCAACCTCAGTCATCGATCTACTATCGCCTGGATTCAAGCTCGTTCAAATTTTTTGAACATTTACTATATTTTGGAATATTTCCCCCCTTCAAAACTTTCAACCGTTGGCAAGCGGCGGCCATTTTTTTTGTTCAGGCTCTAAAACACTGCATTTCCTCTGGGATTTCTACGAGTTGGTTCTTCACAAGTTTTTGAAAGAGATCTACAGCGACTTCAGAGACTTCGTCCTGATTTATACCTTCGGCATTGTATCTCATGCGCATTTGGAAACTGTGAGTCCCGGTGAATATTATACATTGTTTTCATCGGTGAATCACACACCTACTTGTTTTGCAAACTTGACTTAATATTTTGACTTGTTATTACATTTCGGTGATTCACACACCTTCTGCAAGTACTTCCATTTGACTGATGTAATTCACTCTTCGGTGATTCGCACACCTTATACGTTGAGTTGGCTTATAATCACTTGCATCTTCACACCTAATTTGTCATTTAATGTATAGTGCAGATAGTACAGTTAATACACTTATCTCTTTACAAGTTATTTCACAGGCTTATATAGATTAGGACATTTCTTAAATACAGTGTTGCGGTGAATATAGTGTATGTTATTACTATAGAACAATTTTAAGTAAGTGGAATTATTTTTTATATAATGGCTACTATTCAGGGCGTCATTCAACCATCACCTTTTCTTTAAAAACCAGGTAAGTCAGAATTAAAATGGTTGAGAGATTTTGAGAATTATCTCACAGCCATCGATGCTAATGGATACACACCTTCAAGGAAAATGGCATTACTTTTAGATCATTTGGGCACAGCTGGTCGCAGGGCTTTCGAAAATCTTCCCCATTATCCGCCTCCTTTAGAGGAAGATGCCACATGGAATGTCTATATGGAGGCTAAATTGCGTATGGGCAAACAATACTCTGATGCCACAAGTGTTTTATTAGAACGTTTCAATTTTGCCATGCTTAAACAATTTCATGAGGAATCAGTGGAAGATTATATAGCATCACTCAGAGTATTAGCTGAAAAATGTGATTTTGGCACGAATGTAGATATATATATAAGAGATCAATTTGTCTTTTGGTGTTTCTCAAAGAAAATAAAGGAGCGTCTTCTTAAGTCCATTAATCCTACATTAGCTGAAACTATAGACATTGCCAAAAGCATAGAGCGGTCTATAGTCACTTCTAAAGTTCTTTCCACTCGTGTTGTTCAAACTGCTGAGATCTCTAATCAACCCTCAAATTCTACAAATGTGAATGCAATTTCGGAAGAGAATGATATTTGTGCTATAAGTACTAAACAAATCCCTAATAATACCAGCAATATACAACCGTCCAATAAGAGACCATTCAGGAATCAATTGCAGAGAACTCAATCATTTTGTTTCAGGTGTGGTTCCAAATCTCACATACGTAACAATCCCAGCTGCCTTGCTTTAGGGATAAAATTTACCAAATCTTTGAAATTCGGTCATTTTCAAGCTTTATGCAGGAGTATTTCTAATATTTCACCTACTAACAGAGTAAACATTTCTTCTGTTCCTCTTGATACCGAAAGTACTCAGAATTGTGCCTCCAAATTCTCTAACTTGATTGTTACAGTGGAAGTTCCCGATCAGGATGGCAAACCCATCAAGGGGCCTTTGATTGACAGTACAATCAATGGTATTAGAATTTGGGGCTCCCATAACTATACTGGCAGATATTACATTTTATACATTTTGGCCTTCCATCTTCACATTACTAGCTCCTGACATAAACCCCTAAGCTTTTGGAGAGCAAGATATTGATCTCATATGTTTCTTTTGGGACATTCTTGAGTGTTTGGGAAGATCCATTAAAACTAAAATGTACGTTGCTATGAAGGGCAGGGACATCATTGGTTGGAAAGACCTGGCAAATTTAGGTATCAATTTGAGGCCTGGTCAAGACCCATAAATTGTACTGGGTGACTTACCTCCTTCAGTTTTGTCCATTGATCAACTTAGCTCAGATGATATTGTTGAAAATGTAATTAAACATTATCCTGATGTTTTTAAAGATAAGATTGGCACTGTTAAAGGATATGAACACAAAATCATCTTAAAGAACGATGCTGTCCCGGTCATACATAAAGTCAGACCGGTACCACTCAGCATCAGAGATGATCTCAAAAGTTAACTTCATGATCTTCAGTCTCAAGGCATCATTGCTTCCATTGATTCATCCCGATGGGTTTCTCCGGTCGTTTTACGGAAAAAAAGCAATGGTGATCTGAGGCTGTGTATTGATTTAAGATCCTTAAATCAGAATATCTTAGTAGATTGTCACCCTTTACCTTCAATACAAGAAATGCTGGCTAATATTGGCAAGTCTAAATTCTATTCAACAATAGACCTACATTCGGCCTATCACCAGATCCCACTATCCCCCGATTGTCAAGCACTGACTACTTTTGTAACAATTTTTGGTGCTTTTAAGTACCTGAAACGTCATTTTGGGCTTGCATCTGCTGCAAGCGTATTTCAAAAACTCATGGACAGTTTTTTCAGTAATCTTGCTCAGGTACAAGCCTTTCAAGATGACATCCTAGTTCACACGGAGACAAAAGAAGAACACTTAGTGCTTCTCAACAAAGTTCTCAAACGCTTCAGGACAAAGGGATGACAGTCAAAGCAAATAAATGCAAACTTTTCGTAAACGAAGTTGAATATTTGGGCCACACAATTTCCGATAAAGGGATCAAACCAAAATGTTCTAACATAGAAGCCATCCAGAATGCTCCACATCCTAAGGACAAAGATTCACTAAGGTCCTTTATAGGACTTTGTGAATATTATGCAAGATTTGTTCCGGGTTATGCACAACTGGTTCAACCTATGAGGAACTTACTTAAGAAGGGTGTGAAATTTATTTGGGATGAGAATATTTACACTGCTTTTACAAATGTTAAATCATTAGTCATATCAGCTCCCACATTACAACCTTTTATCTCTAATGCCAAATCCTTTGTATCAGTGGATGCCAGTCAACAAGGCTTGGGGGCAGTTTTTGGTCAGTGTGTGGACCGTAAAGAGAACACTATAGCTTTTGCCTCTCTCTCTCTTACTTCCACCAAGTTAATTACAGCACTATTGAGAGGGAGGCTTTAGCGATAGTCTGGGCTGTCCAGAAATTCAAGACCTACATTTGGGGCAGACAGTGTGATATTTTTACTGATCATAAACCGTTGGTATCATTACTTTCTGGAAATGGTTTAGGGAAGTAATCAGCGAGATTGGTAAGACTGTTGTCCAAGCTACAAGAATACAATTTAAATGTCAAGTACATTCAAGGCGGAAAGAACATTAGAGCAGATTGCCTTTCTCGTATTCCGCTACCTGATTGTAGTGAAGGTGAAACTGATGTTAACAAAGATTCTGTGGTTGGTATCATTGATGTGATCTCTAGATCTCAGTGGGCCATTTCGCAAGAAGAATGGTTATCTGCAAGGGAGGCTGATGACACTCTCAAACAAGTTGAGAAATGTATCAAAAGTAAATGGCTTACCATTAAACACTCTGACAAAGAAATCAGACAATTTTCTCAAATTAGTGAACAATTATCTTTTGAAAATGGGATTTGCATTAGAAGTGGTTTGTTTGTACCTCCCAGTTCACTGAGAGAAAAAATCATAAAATTTGGACATGAAGGCCATTTAGGCATTTTGGCAACATGTAAAAGAATTAAAGATGTTCATTGGTGGCCAGGAATTGACAAACAGGTCACATCTTTTAGCAATGAATGCCCCAGTTGTGTTGTCTCAGATAAACACTGGAGAACTTACAAAAAACCTTTATTGCCTGTTCCATTCCCAGACTCTCCTTGGGAGAAAATTGCATTAGATTTTTCTGGGCCTTTTGTCCTCCTTCCATCTGATAAAAAATACTGTTTAGTAACTATAGACTATTACTCAGTGACTGGAATCTCTTTCCTTTAAAAGTTGTTACTATTGAAGGCACTCCTAGTTGCATCATTTCTGACAATGGACAACATTTTTTATCAGAATTAGTATCTGACTTTATGAAGTCTCATGAAATTAAACATTGCCAGGTTGCCGTTTATAGTCCCTCATCTAACAGACTTGTGGAAAGGGCAAATAGGTTCATCAAAGAAGGGGTTCAAATGGCATTGGCAATGAATATTGATGTGGGGAAATGTATACAAGAGAAAATGTGGGCTTATCTTACAACACCTCATTCAACCACTGGTGTTTCACCATTCAAAGCCCTTAGAGGTCGTGAAGCTAGAACTAAACTTGTGCCAAAATGTTTTTCTAATTTAATGGCTGGTACAAAACTTGTTAAAGACAGAAACACTCAGATTGACACTCAAACTATTAGAAATAGAGTAGCTGCCAAACAAACCATGCAGAAAATACATCAAGTTCATTTTGTCCTGACATTAAGATTAATGATTGGGTCCTTCTGAAAAAACCACATAAAGTTACTAAGGGTCAATCATGGTTTACTTTACCTGTTCAAGTGGCTAAAGTCACAATAAAATTTGGTGGAATACAAACAATGTTGTTAAAGTTAGAGACAACCAGGGAAACATTTTTAACGATGTTTATGCTAACAAAAGAGATGAGTCTGATAATGATTTCACTTTTGGACCTGATTTTGATGTGGTCAATCACTCAAATGATTCTCAATTTATTCCTTCACAACAAACTATTTCTTTTAGAAGTTCACAAAATTCTTCTGCCAGTCAAACTATACGTGGCCATCGTATTTGCAAAATGCCTGTTAAATTTTGAGGATTATGTATTATATTAATGTCTATTTATAAGGGTGGGTGTATGTAATGTTATGTCTTTAGTTGTGTTGTGCCTTTAATTTGTAGATTCTTTCTATTCGAACTTTTGTATGTCATTTGGAACTTTCTATTGATTAGATCTCTATTGGCCAGCTTCCATTCTACAACTCTTTGTGGGCTTCTTCTTATTGAATGTATCTATCCAAGAAATTTGAAGATAGAAATTCAACTTCAGATTGCAGAATTCTTCTTTACCCCGTACTACAGTGGCCATAAACATTCACTTTGTATCTTACACACGAAAACGTACAAAAAAATCACCCTAGAGAAAGATTGTTAGTTATTATACTTATTGTGCTGAAAAGTGCACAATGATTAATCTTTTCATGTGGTTGCAGAGAGTGAGCGTTAACACTCATTTTTTAGGACTGGTACATCATCAAACGTTGACCCAAAACAAATGAGAGGAAGACAGGACAGGGAGCCATGTTTTATATTCTTTTAAGTTTAGAAGCTTGATTCTCATACAGGCCAAGGCATAAGGGCACTGCCATAGTCAAGGCGTCATAGCATAGTAGCATTCATTATTGGAAGCTAATTGTTCTAAGAAAAGGAAAGGGAGATTTTTTTTCTCTGCATCCTTGATAATACAAAGCAGGGTGTACAGGTTTTCTGAACTTGCACATTCAGAGAAAGATGGTGGCCAAAACAAAAACCCAGATTTGCACTTTTTTGGTAGGGATAGTAGGTGTGAAAAGTGATATACTCATTGTATTGTTCTTTTACATGCCGTCTTCTCTGCCAGATGCCAAGTTAATTTAAATATTCTTTTTTTTTCTTTTCGTCTTTTGTCCTCATAGCCTCAGATTCACCTTCCACAGCACCTCCATCCGAATATCTTGCCTTTGTGCCGGGACAGGAGCTTCTGATACTGCCCTCACATCCACAACCTACCAGGTTCACTTCAATGCATTCTCCCTTCCATTCAGCTCTCCCAGCTGAAGAAGAAGAGAAATGTGACCCAAGGGATAAAAGTGAAACAGCAGGAGTGGCATGTGATTGTACTGAGGTCTGGTTAGGCATAATTATTGGACAGTCCCTCACTATCTCTATCCTTATACCTGCCTTTCCAGCCATTCCAATACAGTGAGCCAAAAGGCATACCTCTGCTTCTCTAGAGAAACTTCATCCAACTTAAATGTATTTTCCATGGACACCCTCCACTCAATATACCTAGGGGGATTCGGGCTAGTCCACTTCTTACATAGTTTTCTTTGTGCCAACAACACTGCGTAAAAGATACATTTTTAGCTTCCCTTACTTCCGAGGGCACATCAAAGAAAACGAGGAGAGGGCTTACCAGAAGCTGTATGTTCAAAATGTCGGCCAAAGCCTTGTTCACATCACCCCAGAATACCTGGATCCCTGGACATTCCAAAAACATACGCAGGTCATCCGCCATCCTCTGACCTTATTTGGGGCATACCACCACTCCTCTGTTCCCAAATTTTAATAGCTTATGTGGCATCCAGTACACTCTGTAGATTGAAAAGGAATGGTTTCTCCTTAAAAGTGGGATTAATCACTAGATAAAGCATAGAAAAAGATACTTGCTATAACTTCTCCAATATTGCTCCTGGCAAACATCTCCCCCACAGCTCGTGTGGCAACATAAAATTCCCATCCGCTTCTTCCATCATCCTCCAGTACCAGTGTGATGTTTCCTTCTTCTTTGATCTATCGAAAGTCAAAGTTTCTTCAAGAGCGTTCATACCCCCTATCATATTGTCCGTTGACTGAAACCAACTCTGGATTTGTAAATATTTAAAGCTTGAAACTTGATGAATCGTTTTACGTTGTTTTTCTTCCAATTAGATCAGTAGTTGTCCCTTTAGTAGGTCCTCCCCTCTCTCAATGCCATATTTTCTTAACATCCCTGTCATTTTATCCTTCGTCCAATACTGCGATCCTGGTGAATCCCAAATAGGGGCCAGATTCCTGTAGTACAGCAATTTTAGTTTCCTTCTAATCCTGTACCAAGTTCCCACCAAGACTTGGAGAATTTTTAGCCTCACCTTTTTGAAGTATCTTGGGTCTGCAAATTTCATCATAAAACCCAAACCCTCTCCTTCTACTCCTTATAGCATTTCTGCAAATAGCCTCCCAATTTCCGAGCATGAGGGTCTGTCCAGAAATATCCTACCATAAGCAAAAAAGCCCACACATAAAACTGCAAATCGGAAGAGCTAGCCCTCCTTTTTCTATCCTCCTCCTCAATTCCTTCTTTGAATGGCAGGGGCATAGCTTTAAAGAGAAAAATGAACTTTGGGAGTATGACCATTTTCACTAAGTTTACACTCCCAAAAATGGTTAAAGGAAGGTGCGCCCAGCTTGCCATTAGATCGCATACCTCTTTCTTTACCCTATTAAAGTTAGTTTCTGCGAGTTTCGTGATATCTTGTGTCACTCTAACTCCCAAATATCTCATCGCAGTTGTAGTTCTTTCTTCACCTCCATCCAATCTCCGCCCCCCCTATTCATCTCATATCCTGAGACTCTTCCAAAGTCCTTAGCAAGTCTAACTGCCTGAGTCATTGCATTCTGCAGATCCGCCGACTATATCATCAAATCATCAGCGTACAATGCCAATTTCTTTACCCAACCTTTGCATTGGAAAGGTACAATCCTCTGCCCTGCCCTCAGTTTTCTTGCCAGTGGCTCCATATACAGAGCAAATAATAGTGGGGATAATGGGCACCCTTGTCTTTACCAAAAATACATGATTTGTTAGCCAATATTGGTGATGCTTGTCACTCTTCCCTACTTGATTTGAAGTCAACATATCACCCAATTCCTTTGGATTCTGATTCCCAATTACTTACCACGTTTGTAACTCCCTTTGGAGCATACAAATTTACTAGGTTACCTTTTTGCCTGGCTTCTGCCACCAGTGTTTTTTAAGGGTTGATGGACACCATCCTGGAGGGCATTGTTGGTGTGCAGGCCTTCCAGGATGATGTTCTCATCTTGGCAAAGACTACGCAGATTTAGTGACTACGGTATCACCTTGAGATCTGACAAATGTCAGTTTAATGCTCAAAAGTTTGATTACTTAGGTCATTCTATTAGCTCTGAAGGTATTTCACCCAAACTGTCTCTCCTCAAGGCTAATCAGGATGCTCAAATTCTGAGGGACAAAGATTTGCTCAGATCATCTCTGGGTCTAAGCAAATACTATTCCAGGTTTGTGAATGGTTATGCTTATGTGATGCAATCCCTTAGCTTTTGAAGAAAGGTGTAAAATATATATGGAGTGATGACTTTCAATCTGCATTTGATTCAGTTGAATAGTTAATTATTTTGGCACCTGCTCTTGCACATTAATTCCTCACGCAGATAGAGAGTTCATTGTAACAGTTGATGTGAGTCAGGTCAGTTTAGGTGCTGTACTGACTCAAGTTATTCAGGGCAAGCAATGGACGGTTGCATTTGCTTCATGTTGTCTCTCTTTAGCAGCTGAAGCTCGCTACAGCACCATAGAACATGAAGCATTAGCATGTTCCTGGGCAGCAAAAAAAATGCAAACTGTTTTTGTGGGGTGCATGTTACACCATGTTCATGGATCACAAGCTATTGCTTCATCTGTTGAATGGTAATGGTACTGACAAAGCCTCATCACGTTTAGATAGGCTGTTCTCCAAGTTACAGGAATACAATTTTATCTTGAAATACATTCCAGGTGGTAAGAACACTAGAGCTGATTGTCTAAATAGATCACCTATTCAGGAGTATTTCACTGGAACCCTAAGAAGTGATGAATGTGTCATTGCTCTAGTGGATGATGTAGTTTCTAGTGCTGGTCTCATTTCACATGAAAAATATTTTCAAGCTGCTACTCTGGATCCCTTTTTGACTGAAGTGTCTAATTTCATGGGAAGAAGATGGCCCAAGGAAAGGTGTGTTGAATCTTCCTCACGTCCGTTGGTTCAGGTTTCTGATAAGTTGGTGGTGGTGGAAAGAGTTGTGGTGAGGGGTGATTGCTGTGTGCCACCCTCCTCTCTAAGGTCTCTACTCATTAGAGAGGCACATGGAAGGTACTTACGAGTAACTAGTACATGCAAGGCTTTGAAGCAATTCTATTGGTGGGCATCAAATAATATTTTGATTCAAAGCATAAAGCACGCCGTTGTGCTCTATCAGTGGGTGATTCAGTTTTGATAAGAATTTCCAATAATGTCAAGAAGAGTGAGTCTAGATGGTCAGTTCCAGTGTGTGTTGAGAAGGTTTCTAGAGGTTCAGCATTCTTGAAAGGCAAGGGTTGGTGGAGCAAAAGGGATTTGGTGAAAGTGTCTAAAGAACCGGCAGAAAAAATTGCACGCATTAGGAGGACGGAGGATTCTGATTTGTTAGATATTTCTGAGAGTGACTGTATTGGCTCAGCTTCCAGCGTTGTCTCAAAGTTTCTAATTTTCCGGTTGTAGCAGCAATGAGGCATATGTGTCTTTTGAAATACAACAAAGAGTAGTTCGTAATGCGGGGAAATCTTCTAAATTCAAGGACTTTTACATGTATTCATTGCCTTTCTTTTCCAGGCATTGTCTAACCTTTGTTTTTGTTTTTTGGGAAAGGGGAAGTTGTTGTCCCATGCCTTCTTCTCCTTATGACATCATCGCTCTCGTATTCTTTCTGCTTCCCTTTGTGTCACCCCTCTCGCGGCTCTATATTCCACGGGCGCCAGTGCGGACTTTCTTTCCTTGTTCTATTAACGCATAAAATGTACACATCCAATGTCCGATGTCCGTGAGCACCAAGGCTGTTACATCTGTTTTTATATCTTGATAATCTGTGTGACTCAAAGAACAGGACACATGATTGTTCAGAGAATCATCGTCCATTGTATCCACGTGTTCCTCAGATTTAGCACAACATGAGCGTACATGAACGTTGGTGTGTTTTTATATTACAAATGGAGTTTTTTCTACTTCTTAGCCATCTCTGACAGGGACATCAAGTCCTTTCCACAGGCCTGTGCCTGTGCCTCCCTATATTGTATTGTATTGCAATTGCATTTATATAGCGCTTACTACCTGTAACGAGGCGCCAAAGCGCTTTTTCGGCAAGTAGCACGCTACTCCGGGGCCCAAAGAGGATTAGTGTTGAATTTGTATAGTGAAACATGCAAGCACATTTTAAGTAGTGGATAGGTTAGTCAGTTATTTGGATTTTGAATGATATAGAGCCTGAGAAGGTTGGGCCTGTGAGGTATCCCGCCAGCAGAGTCTGGACACAGGGCTTTTGAGGACACAGCATTCACTAATGTGAAAGAGCTGGGCCTGTCCTCATGATGGTGCACGCAGTGGCGACCGTGCAGTATTAGTAGAGCTGCACATCGGAGTTCGCTTGTTGCAAACAGTGCTGCAAGTAACTTTCAACTTACTGTACCTGGCGTGAGGGGCGACCAGCAAAAGTGGGAATATTATTGGACCAGGATTAACAATCATTGGCAAAGCCATTATGTCTCAAATTTGCAGAGCTGCTGGGTCCTCCAAATGTTTGAGAAGGTGGGTGAGGAGAGGGGTTGAGGGAGTGAAAGGAGGCATCTGTGAGGAACAACGAAGTAGCTAGGTTAAAAAAAAAGCTGAGAAGATAGGGAAAAGCTTGGTGAACAAAATAAGGGAGCAACTAGAGCGGTAAGGGAAAGATAGGCAGCACGGAAAGTGCTGGTGGGGTGCAGAATATTGAGGGGCGGAAAAAACAATTGACCAGCTTAAAGGCGGAGTAGAAGGGAGGAGCAACACAGAGGGGCAGATTCACAAGCCCGCTGCACCACTTTTGCGTAATTTTTAACATGGGAAAACTGACCCAAAAGTGGCGCAAGGGTCTTTTAAATCTGCCCCAGAGAGTGCAAGTAGCGGGAGAATTTAATTCCGGAAGTAGCACACAAATGAGAGAGCAAGAAAACACATCCATGCGCACAGAATACTGAAAGAAAAAAATAGTTCCCTAAACGTAAGCAGTTAAAGAATACAGTTCATCCAATCAAAGGAATGGTAAAGAATCCATGTTCCTAGTGGAGGAATAACACAAAAATGAGAAGGAAAGCCAGCAGATAAAAAGCAAGCAAATTAGACTGACAAGAAAGTCAACCGATGGAAAGCAATGCGCTGGCACCAAACCCACTGCAAGTTTTTGTAGTGGCCACAATAGGTCTTTTCAACAACAGATAGCTAAAAGCTGTCTACAGTTAAGACCTAATTATGGGCCTTATAATATACAGCACCCCAGCTGGATAGATGGGGGTAGCTACAGCTCCAAGTTAAAGGTAATATGAGGATGGGCGCCGTAAAGTTGGCATTATAAACTATCGTACTTACCATTTACCAGGGCACAAGTCGGGAGAACACACGGGTGGATTGCGTCCACCCACTATTTTCTCAGGGTGAACTCAGTCTCCTTTGCCAAGAAGTTGGGCCCTAGTGTAATATAATGTATTTGTCTTGGTGTCATTTGCTGATACCAGGACACATTTCACCCACCCTGGACCACGAATCCGTGGCTACAACGTGCCGCACAAGACTGTTATTGTGTGTTGAAAAATTGTATAGGATTCAGTTTTGAAATGGTTACATGTGGTCAGGTGGAATAGACTGTGAATTACCCCTCAGTCAATAGAATGAACTACCGTAATTATCCTTGTTCACCACTATCCATGAATTCTATTCACCCCTTGCACATCTAGAGCACTACACTCCCCCACACGTTCCCTTGGAGCAACCTTTTCCCTTGCATCTCACTGCAAACTACAGTAAAGAATATACTTGTTGCTAATAACCAGATGGAATAAAGACCAATTGCATTGAATTTAACTTTGTGGTTTTTGCGCCTTTACCTAAAACTGTTTGCATTTGATTGTTGGGAGCCAACTGAGTTTGGGCTCATGAAATAATTAGTTTAACCATAATTGTAAGTTGTGATTCAACTCTGCTTTGAAATAAGTCCAGGACCATTGTTTCTCGTATGATACCGGGACACACAGCAGCGCCTGCACGTCATCTGTGTTCCCATCACGGCAGCCACGTGCGCGGTGACGGAGGCTTCCATGTCGAAAATTCCAGCCGGGCTCAAAACAAAGACAGAATTTAAGGGGCCATCAGCTCTCCTGTTGTTTCAGTATGAGCAGAGCATGTCTGGGAGCTATCCGAGCCTCACACATAGGTGCCAATGCAATGTAGAGGACATAACGGTGCAGGTTATCTTTTTACAGGTACTTAAAAGAAACTACAATTTGGAGGCAAGCTTATGACTTTGTTCAATTGTTGTGCCTATGCAAGCACTTTACGAATGTCAGATGTATTGGTTTGGATGAGTATTTACACACACAAAAATCTAACTACCACCATTTTTTAATTGAATTCTTTGATAAGCTAATCATTTCAAGTCGGGTGTGTGAGTCCTTTACATCACACACACACATTTAAATTGACAATAAATCATACGGGGGTGTGTATATCAATTTACAAGATTATATTGTTTTTATATAGTGCTTACTACCCCTGATGAGGATTCAAAGCCCTTTTTGGCAAGCAGCACACTACTTCGCAGTTCAAAAAGGATTAGTGCTGGGTTAGTATAGGGAAATATGGGGATGTATTACAGACAGGGATGATTACAAGCTGGAGAAGTTACTTGTCCTTCATAAATCACTGTGCTATAGAGAAGGTTTGCAATGTATATACTGCAAGTAACCAAAGTATCTGTGGTGAAATCAGTTGCCCACTTACCTTTTTATATAAAGTAAAAATCTGTCATCTGCTTTTAAAAGATGTGCTTTGCAGAAAACACATTAACGCTCTATACTACTTTGAGTCAAAACTGTGACTAGACAAAACTTTGATCTCTCCAGCAAGTGCATTAACCATCAGAGTTATCTTACTATTACTATCATTCGAATGAGATTTACTGGACACACAAAGATCTCTGCAGCAGGAGCCTTAAATCCAATTTAAAATGTAGCCTTTGCAGCCAATTAAGCCAGAACAGATTTACTGTAGTGTTTCTTTTTGCCAATTTTTTTGTTGCAGATGTTTTTTTTTTTAAACGCATAAGTCGACTGTCACACTGCTTTCCACGACTCTGCCTCTTGTGAATCTACCCCATTTCCATTGACACATTTTGACCCCCAAATTATGGGTTCCCAAAGTAAAGATTTTCCAATTCCATCACTAATATAAGGATTAAGCATACACTAGTAGCGAAGGTATTTCAAACCTGAGATGTAGATTGAGGGGGTGGAGGGATATGGTGGGACACCCCATTATAATTTTTTAGCCAGATCTTGTCCTGATAGTGAAAGTCGGATGCACCATCTGCAGAAACAGTGGCAACAGTGACATCAAATCACTGCAGACTACGTTTTGTTGGGTGAGACACTATATTAACAGGGATAGATGAGCACAGGGTCTGACTTGGCTCTAGGAGCCCCGCATGAGCGGAGCCAGGAAAATATTTCTCATATAAATAAAGCTAGATAAAAATAGGATAAATTTGCTTCAAAATTTTAAACATATATATTCCTCTAACATGTGGAACTTTTTCACCGTAGTACCTCAGATTACATCACTGCAGTTCTTAAAAGTAATAGTTTGAAAACATGAACTTAGCATTATTGAGGGCTCCCTATGCTGATAATTTCACCAGTAAAATCCCACTGAAGTATACGAAAAAGTGATGGATGTAACGCTTGTGGGTATTCTGGTGGTACTGATTCCAGGGAGAGCTATCCTTTGGTTGGACTGGTGAATGTGAGGTTGGTTTAGATGTAGTTATGCCAAGAATGAGAAAATAACCTATATCTGCTGCTACATGTGGGTGACAACCTTTCGGGCGGTGTGTGTGCCTAGCGTGTAGCACTTGGTGGTTTATTTACTGTCGTTAGTGAGACACCAAAGTTATAGTTAAATAGTTAGATGAAGAGAACAATGGGCTACTTATCCTAGCGAGTAACAGCAATCAAACAAGGAGGATTGTTCTGTGCATGGACCTTTTATGTGATGCTGTTGTTCTGTTCTGGACTGTATTTGTTTTATGATGTAATGTACTTCCAAGTGCTGAGGGATGCCGTTAAAAAGATTAATGCATATTAGTAGCCTCCGGTCTTATAATGAAATAAGAACATAGAAGATATATGCTGCTAAATGTGGGTGACAACCTTTTTGGAGCAGTGTGTGAGCTTAGCTTGTAGCACTTTGTGGTTTTTTAGGTCGAGCCTGGCATACCAGCGCAAAGGGCTACTGTCGCCAGCGAGATCTATTGTTGTGGAGTTGACTCGGACGTGGAACAGGAGATGGGCACGCGCAGAGCTTTTGACGATTTGAGCAGGTGCACGCACACGTACAGCCACGCGGCGTGCACATCTCCTGTCCCCCTCCCATTCTCGCAAGCCTCACGCAGTTTTTTTAAAGCGGGGTGAGACAGTGGCACACAGGGAACAGAAACAGTGTTTAAACACACAGCAATGACACTGCACTGCCGTGCCCCTTCTCTGTTTATCGCATGGAAGTGCCGTCACTCACCCACCTTGGTCACCTCGCTGTAGCTCTTCTCGGGCGGTTAGGCAGGCTCTCGGCCCTGCAGCATGACGTGCAGGGGCTTGTTTATTGTAGTAAATCTGCATGCGTCTAACATAAGAAACGCAGCGCTGCTCCCCAAACGAAGAAGCCCACTTGGAAAACCTGGTGTGGATTCCGCAAAGTTTGTAAAGCGGCTGACAGGAGCAGTAGGTATTCAGTGGTGTTTGCTTGCATTGGGTTTTGTGAAGCATACTCTCTGCTCTAGATGACGGCTAATTGGGGACTTGTATGTCTGATACTGCTCAACGCTGCATTTTGTATGTCAGAGATCAGAGGTGGTGGGAGTATGATGTGGAGAAGTGTGGCTCACTGGTTAGAACAGGCAGACCCTGAAGCAGAGGTCAGACCCGGGACCAGGGTTCAATTCCCGACGCGGCAGGGTCTTGAGCTCAAATGTCCACGGACTCGATAATTCTCGCTTCGGTGCCTGACCTAATCATGGGTTCACACTCCGCAACTCTGGGCATTAAGCTTGCTTAATCTCCACAACGGCCCCCCCGCGGCGGGATGCCTGGCTTTCACCTTGGGGATGCCCTGTAGGGGCTATCTCACAGGGAAAAACCAGGACGGGTTCCCAAGGCAAGCGCGGAGATACCCCTTCGGGGGTTGATTCAGGCGCTATATAAGAAACATAATAATAATAATAATAATAATATGATGCATCCTAACGGCATCCGGTTGTAATTGCACCATGTGCTCCTTTTTTACGCACTTGCGAACATGCTGCGTGGGTGTGATAGCACCAACAGTTATGCAGCCATTTCGAAATGTAACTCATGTTTTTCTGAGTGTGTGTTTCTGTGTAGTTGCTTTAAGCAAGACAAATTATAGGTATTTTTTGAAGTGCTGCCCAGAGGGCACAATTCGGAGCAAAAAAACTTCTCCCTATGATCTTTAGTAGGTTGTCTTGAAAATAGTTCATTTGATGCTGTCGGGACATCGTTTTGACTGTGCTTACAGGCTGTTCAACACATGGCTGCGTGCAGGGATTTTTGTCACACCAGACTTCTTCCGAATTTACGCAGGAAACTACACGTTCCAAAATGCAATGTGTAGTTGGTTAAAAAGCTGTAACTGGTTGAGGCCAGGGCTCAATATTAGGTGCTTTAAAGATGCCTTTGCATACAGAGTATTTTAACTCGCTTCACAAATGACATTCTTCTGCTTTAGTGTACTGTTTTACGGCAAGCTAGCTGCCTTTCATGTGGCATCAAGGTGCCGCAAGATTTCTTTTCTTAGATGAACCTCGGCTGAAGGTCTGACACAAGACTCTGAGCCATGTGGCACCTGTTTGTTCAGACTGTCATCTTTCCAACGGTTTGATATGTATGCCGTGGGAGTGTGGTATTTTCCATGGGTGGAAAATGACTGAGGCTAGGTTGGGTGTTTCTGCAAGATACTTTGAAGACAGACGCTTCTTTGAATAGGTCTCGCATTTACAAGAGTGTATGCTATTGGCATTGTAAATGACAATAACTTTTATTTGTGTTATTATCAAAACATATAAATAATATGCATTGTCATTTACAAGGCCAATAGCTCAAACTCTCCAAATGCGAGAACTATTGCATTGCAAATGCTTGTCTACTGTAGTTAGTGAGTCACCAAACTACATCCCCATTTGGGCTGTGAATTCCTTTAGACAGGGAACTCAAGTAACAGACATAAGTAGTAATCAGCTTTCATTTGTTACATCTCGTAAAGTGCTCAAATGTACTCATGATAGACCTGCAAAACGCATGTGCAAGGTCTTGAGATCTAATGTCACTTTTTATAATGCCACTTCCTATGAGCTCATGGGTTGTGATGCACTTCCTGCAATGTCATGTGCAATGTCACACATCGTGATGTGACTTGCATATTTCCTTACTTGGTTGGTCCACCCACTTCTTTTTTTAGGTCGAGCCTACCGGCAGCTCGCATGCACATCTCGCTCTGTGAGGTATGCTGTAATAGAGTATGCAGTGGAAGCCCCACCCACTCTCCGCCCATATTTTTAATTGGCTTGTGTCATTGTCCTTCGTAAACGCTGGCTTCTGATTCTTATGAGGCTTGTTAGTCCCTCCTTGGTATTGCCTTTTCTCGATTTGTTACCACCCATAAGGACTGGACCTTTGGGTAAGCACTATTTTGTTTATTGACACTGATGTGGACAATGACGGCTGCTTTTTGTTGTTGTATTTGCATGCTGAGCACAGTTCCCGCTTTAGGGACACAGTGTTCAGTTTAAATTGTATTTTTGAAAGTTTGATGTTGAGTGCAGTGCCTGCTTCAGGGACACCAGGCTTGGTTTTATTATTATTTTTTAACTTTAATACCGAGTGCAGCGCCCGCTTCAGGGACACCCCGTGCTCTTTCTTTCTTTTTAAAAAAAAAGTTTAAATTGCCAATAAGTAAAAAAACTCACGATTGCAAGACCTATTGCACTGTAAATGCTTGTACCCTTCTGCCGTCATTCTCAGGGTGACGATGGGATATTATACTGATATCTCAAACGGACTCCTCATGTGTTTGCACCAGCAATACCGGAAACAATTTGCTTTTGAGATGGCACTTTTGACCACATTTCCTGCTTGCTCCAGGGCTCAGGGCGTCCTTGCCCCAGTTTGGGCTCTTTAACCAGAGACAGCTGTACAAGATCTCTGCAGGAGACAGCTTCAGAAGGGGAGCTGAGTGGTTCAAAGCAGACATCAGGAGAGGCCGTGGTGCCAGAAAAAATGGAAGGGCACCTATATCTGTGACCTTAACTAGCACAGAATCGACAACATTTTATTTTACTGTGTGTTCTCATGACACGTGACAGGGTTTGTAACCAAAACCACCTTTTACTCTGTAACTTGAAGTTTCACTGTTGCCAAGTTTAGGAGGGTTAAATAACTCATGAATGCATCGTTCTGTCGTGAAGAAGCTAAGACTATCGGGAAGCGACCCATATGCCGTTGCAGCTCTGTGCAAGCAGGAATGAGGTAACACTACAGGCACTTGTATGGCACACAATCAGACGCTGGCATGGCATCAGTGCAGTTTTGGTCCATGGGTATCTCCCATGCTGTTACCAGCTTTGCACCACCGAATGGAGTCTAGTTCACCTAGCACCATTAGTAGTGAGAATGGATGTGTCCCTATGTCAGATGAAGTGCCATCTTCAATGAGCTGTGGGTGTACACTAGTGTGAGAGCTCCGGTTGATCTGGGAGGCAGCATGGAATCACTAGCGAATCTTCTAGAACGGCAGGCAAGCCTGTTTTCTGGCTGTTGCATATGTGAATTACCCTGAGATCTTAGGGAGTATGTTGCATCTTACCAGACGTAGCTGAGATGTATTTTTAGTATTTATTTATTAACTTCAAGTTGCGGGAAGGTAATTATGTACATCAGTCTATAAGCCTGGTGGTCTTGTTACGCCAGCCCCACCAGGAGCAGCCTGCCTGCTGTTCAGCCCATCTTCCAACTGTCACCGCTCATACACACAGGCCCCCAAGCATTCCAAGCATCACAGTCACACCAACATTACACTCTCAACAGTCACACTGGCTGAGCAGTTAGGAGAAAGGTAAACTGGGATACAAATGATTAGTAAGCAGAATATAACAGAGTACGAATGGGGTGATTATTTGTTCTTTCACTGCTCTGGGCCAGCACTCCCTTTGTATACCTACTAGGAGATCTTAGGGAGAACGAAGGGTTGTTTTTAGGTCTCACCTAGTGTTGCAGCGCATGCGCTGCTCGCTCGGCGAGCCATATTGTAAGAGGGGAGATTTGAGGAGATTTCAGAAGGGTGCTAGAAGCCCCACCCCTCATTTTCATTGGTGGGTGTCACCGTTTATGCTAAATGGTGGGCTGCCATTGGAAATGAGTTTTTTTGTTGCCACCCTTTCTTCTTTGCATCCGGCCCATCCGGACTGGGTCATCTGATTCACATCTGTCCTGAAGCAATTTCTTATCTCAAGGAGGCTTGTTCACACTCCACTGAGCTTTTGTGCAAACAGTGCCATGATTGTTATCTCGTCGCATTTGCTGTTCAGGCGAAGACAGAGATCAAAGGTCAGATGTGGTTCCCCAAGGGTGCGTGTTTATTTTCTTTTAGCTATATTGAACTACAATCATTGTAAAGAGTCGTCCTTGAGCACTAATGCTTGTTTGCTTCTTTACTGCTGCCGGCCACGGTGAACCGATTGTCCCTCGTATTTTTGCAATATTTAATAAAAGGCTACCATGTATAGGTCACTTTGGCTGGGGAAGTATCACTCCCAAGTATGTCAGTTTGCCCCTAATTTCCCACCAGCTTCTCCAAAGCTGCTGGCTTTTTGGTAAGTTCTCATTGTTTCCAACCAGATTGCATTGCACATTCTACAGTGTTTTGAACTTGCAGTGAGTTAAACTAGAATAACTCCATTGTCCTGAAGTGCACAGGTTTATGAGAGTTCCGCAGCACTTTGTTCCCTGCATGTGCCCGGCTCGCCTTTTTTTCCAGTCACTAGATAGGGCAGCTCCAGCCACCCGCCAATACCACATCCTCTGAAATCCACTGAGCCTTGTGGTAATTATAAACAAAGGCCTGGGGGTAGGGGGAGGCGCAGGCCGCACATGAGCTCTTCTTCTGTGTGTCCCCTTTTGAGGGCGAGGTTTGGGTGAGCACTCTGCGGTATTGCACTTCTGAAGGTTGTGTTTATGGTATCAGGCGCGCGCCTGTTGGGCAAGGGGTTCGCTCACGTACTGTGTAGTATAAGACGAGCTTCTTTCCAGGCTTTGCACGAACTCCAAAAACAAACCAGCTATGCACGGGTGACGCAAGCACTTAGTTTGTCTTTGTGATGATGTTCGCCCTTGGCCAAATTCCAGTAAGTTTATTCCCTCCACTCCACACAAATACACACATACACCCTGGCAGTCTCAGCTCCTTTGTTGTACTAATCCAGTAATGCACACGAGTACAGCAACCAAGCTGTGACCCAACTTTGAATCAGAGGCGTCTGAACTTGAGGCAGACATTAGCCCACCTGCCCCATACATTTCCTGATGAAAACAGTTGTGTAAAAGAGGCGAAGAAGCGCTGTGCCATGAAGACCTGATGCGGGGTTAAAAGTCTGAACAACGGTTTGGGAGGCAAATTAACAATGCACTCTTACTACATGCGGTAATAGCGCCCACCTAACCTATGGCACAAAAGTGTTTACGCCCCGCTGCAGCACTGACTCATTTTACTTAATGTAAATATTTAGAACCATTTGTGCTCGCGTTGTATATATCACGTAGGTGTGAACAGTAACACTCACTTGACAACAAGCGCTTTCTGAATGGTTCAATAGACTTTTAAAAAAGAAATCGCAAAAATAAAGGCTATATGGAGTGTGAAAATAATGACCATATTGCATTACAGAAATGTAGATTGAATTCACCCAGTCATGTCTAAACTAGTTTTGCTTTACACAACGGGGGCTTGTTAGCAATGGGCTTTAACTAAAAAGTGAGTGCAGGTGGTCCCATGGATAATATGGTGCATAGCTAAATATTTATAAGGTCCCAAACGCGAGACCATTGCATTGCAAATGCTTGTTTTAATTTCTCTTCTCTGCAATTTAATTTCCATGATTTATTATGTGAATGGTTAAATGAATATTGCTTTCGCTGATCTGTGGTATACTTGCCTTGAGATCTTAGAATTGAGGCTTCCCTATGCCCTCCGTGCCCCTTCCCCCTCCGCGCCATCATTTTTGCTTCCCCACACCCTCAGTTTTGCTTCCCCACACCCTCCCCGTCTGTGTTCCTTCTGCTACCTTCTGTTTGCAACCCACCCCCACACACAATTTTAAACAAGCATCTGCTATGAAATAGGTCTCACATTTGCAACACTTCAAGCTATTGGCATTGTAAATGACACTGCCTTTTATTTATGTTGTAAAAACCATAAAATAAATAAAAGGCATTGTCTTTTAGAATGCCAATAGTTTAAGCTTGCGTAAGTACGAGACCTATTGCATGGCAAATGCTTGTTTAGGACGTCTTGTGCCCTGCCCTTCACCAAATTAAGGAGCTGAAACTCAGTGAACTATTCTGTGTACACCCCTAACGGAAGGAAGGTTGTTCATGATGGGATATCTCTGCACTTCCGTTTCAGCCACAGGTCGAAAATATGACCAGGCCGTATGTGCTTAGAAAGGTGCGCACCTCGTGGAAGGTGCAAGATGTAATTCGCTGAACTGCTTCTCTTAGATTCGTATGAAATGGACGGCTGTGCATTGTAAGGGGAAGTGAAAGAAAGGGTGGCAAGCGGAGGTGTAGTAAGCCGCTGCAAAAGCTAAAGGCTTAAAACATGAAAATACAAATATTATGCAAGGTAAACTCCTTTTCTGGTACAAATGATGAGAGATTGTTGGCTAGAAAAACCAAGGGATTGAGGTCTTTGCCCGGAGGATTAAACATCCACCACAATGGTGTACCAATAAAGTTTCAAAGTCCAGCTTGATCTGGCTAAATGGGCATTCCCTGGAGAACATATTGACTCTTGCTATTCGACCAAGTATTTCCAAAGGTAATGAACCACTGACCTGGTGTTTGACCTCCATTTTATGATGTCAGGCCATGCTGCTGTGAGCTCGGACTGTGCTTACCTGCTGCCGCTTGATACCATGCCATCTTTTGGGAAGTGCTCCAACAGACCTTTCCCTGAAGGCCTCATTCTCAGTCTGAAAATGGGTGACCCAGAGGGAATGTATTTAGGGCAGTGGTCTTAAAACTTTATAATGTTGTGCCCCCACCAGTGAGAGAAAACAATTATTGGGCTCCCCTCTAAATGTTTCACAATTATTCTATTTAAACTGGCAATGCTTAAATATGTCTAGACTTACTTAAACTTGTACTTAAGTTCTGTTACTGTTTTAAAAGTGCAATAAAATTCATGATTGCCAAACATACTATTTTTGTCAGGCAGGCCTTACTAACGTTAAAAGTATCCACAGTGTGATAATTGGAAATGGGGGTGGCGGTTGAAGAATATTTGGAGTCCCTTCCCTTTTGACACCTTTTCCCATCCCAGATATCAATGACAAAAGATGCTAGTGATGGCTGGTTACTGAGCGGCTTAATGCTGCTCATTTTTCTCTTGCGTATAGCAAAGCACTGTTATCAGCATATTACTTCCCCTGCAAAGTACCACGCATCAGGCGTGGTAACACATTTCAATGCAGTGGTTAGGGTGACCAACTGGCATAGGTGCAAATTCAGGACAGTGAGTGCAAAAATTCAGGACAAAGGGTGAAAATTCAGGACAAAAATTCAGGACAGAAGGTCAGAATTCAGGACAAAAATTCCGGACAAAGGGTACTGTAGTATTCTGGGTTTAGTATTTATATTACTGCACTTCTCTGCATCTAGCTACTCAGCCAGTGTGAGTGTTCCAGGTTAGAATGTGAGTGTGATTGACATGAATGGAATGCTTGTGTGACTAGTATGAGGGTTGGTAGTTGGAGTATGGGCTGAGTATCTAGGAGGCTGCTCCTGGTGGGGCTGCTTGTTCCAGCATTATACTTCCTATTAACTTATCTATGGCTGAATAAACCTACTTTACAACCCATCTATATCTGCCTCGGCTACATCATTACATGTATGTATGGACCAACATACTACATTATTCTTGGCGACGATCTGGAGACTTTCCTGCGCAAAATATGCCTATTTACAAGAGTTGGGAGTATCCTGCAACTGAAGTGGAACAAGCATCTATCATCACAAAGTAAGGAACCTCTACAAGCACGTAAAGTAGCCCCACCAGTGCCGAACACACCAGGCAGCCCTAGCAAAAGCGTGCTGCTAAGTCATCTTAAACAAGGATTCTGCGTAGAAAATCATCAATCAAGCTACCTAGGTGACGCAGAAGAAACCACGTCTAACATAGTGCCTTGGAGGCAACAACCTTAAGCAAGCTGTGTCAACATTGAACTTTATCTGGAACCAAGGTAATTGGTGTCTTTCTGTTCCAGTGCGTAGAAAATGACTTTCATTACAACAAGATGTTGGATGTGTTACCATCTTCGTGTGCGTGTAACTTTCCGTACTAGCGCTTAACGTGGTTGACTTGTGTCTGCCTGCTTAATTTGTCTACAGCTGATGTGACAGTTGCCACGGATGAAATTTATGCTTGACCAAGAGCATCTCTGCCTAATTGGGAGCAGGCCGACTTTGTCAGTGAACTTCATCGTGATTTTTGTTTGAAGTTCTTCATGTTTTTAAGACATTTTTGTGTGCTTCTGCTAGGCTTCATAAATTGACAGTTGGGTTTTTGTTTAAAATATAAACATGCCTCGTTTAACTCACCTCGAGCGCAGTGCCGCGTGGAGCCCCGCATCTATCTTCTGTGACGTGGTTGGGAAACAGAAGACGTGTTGGTTGGCAACGTTATTGTTTCAGCGCGAGTCATGGTTTGCAAAGGAGGATGCACGTGATTGGCTGCGCTTTCCAACGTGTGACGTTCGTGCCGGCCATTTCTTCACTCAAGTCTGCATGCGCGTTGAAAAGTAACCATGGCAATGTTATCACGGCACTGTGAGGAAGAGCCTTTCCACACCCATTCAGCTTTGTGAACTTAAACGTTCATATTGACCTCCGCTTCTACAATTCTTCAAAGTCCGTTTTTCATGTATCTTCAAACATTGTTTGGGCAAAGCAACATTCTAAACCGGACTTTGCGCAATTATGCCTCGGATCTTGTGCCTCTGCGTCATCCGTGGTATTGGGTTTTTCAGGAATCCTGCCAGCATTTTTCTCTTTCCTGTTTCGCCCAAGGTACTGTTTTATACTAACTTTGTGATTGAAGTTTCTTTCTCCTGCAAGCTCCGTTCAACGCACTTCTCTGCATCTAGCTACTCAGCCAGTGTGAGTGTTCCAGGTTAGAATGTGAGTGTGATTGACATGAATGGAATGCTTGTGTGACTGGTATGAGGGTTGGCAGTTGGAGTATGGGCTGAGTAGCTAGGAGGCTGCTCCTGGTGGGGCTGCTTGTTCCAGCATTATACTTCCTATTAACTTATCTATGGCTGAATAAACCTACTTTACAACCCATCTACATCTGCCTCGGCTACATCATTACATGTATGTATGGACCAACATACTACAGGTACGTTTTGCATACACATCAGAGGAAGTCCCGCAATAGTGCATAAGTAAATAGATCACCAACACAAATACAAGTCACAATAAGTTTATTTTAAGTTGAGAGAACCTTGCACTCACTGCATCTGTTGTGTATGCGAGTGAAACATACCTGCGTTTGCACATTAAAAAAAAAAAGTGAAGAAAAAGATGACAGCTGAAGCCCTTCTCAGATCTTACATTCCCATAGCTGCCAAGGTTTCAAATTGCTTACGCGGGACATTTTCATAATTTCAGTGTAATTTTGAGTGACATTCAATGACTATGAGTGACACTTTCTCAGGAGGAGCAAAATCAAGCAATGAAGACAAGGAAAACATATAAATATCAGAAATTACACCCAGCACCAGAAATCGAAGGGCAGTAGGATGTGTGAGAGGCCCCAGAGTGGAGCCTGAACCAGCCTCACTGACGCTGAACTAAACTTTGTGCAGACTGTGACCGAAGTGCAGAGCTCAGCTCAGGCACTTACTTAACTCATCCATTCTCTCATCTATTTGCACACTCATTTGTCCATCATTACAATCGCTAATCTATTCATCCATCGATCTGTTCATGTTTAGTAATCTCTGCATGCACACAGTTATCCCTTGATCCATGTATTCTACTATTCATTCACTAATCTATCCAAGTAGCACTCATTCATACATGCACTCATTCATCCATTAACTCAGCCACCATGTCATTCATCTGTGCACTCACCTACGTACCTCATCTCCTCTTGCATTAATTCATCCACCCACCAATAAACTTGTTCATCTATCTTTCCTCACCCATTAATACATTCTTGCAACCATTCACATGTCCCCCAAAGAGACTTACATGCAGAAACTTGCCAATCAATGAAAAAAACACTAAACAAAAAGCTATCACCCATATTTTAGCTTGTTTGAAGTGTTTTACTCACATATCTGCCAAGTTTTCAGTTTCGTTATGAGTAACATTTCCATTTATGCAGCTTGCTTCTGTGTGACATTTCAATACATTCTCTGTGACACTTTAAGGGACACTTTATAATGTACTAATAAAGCAATTAATTTCTGTTTGATTCAACGTATTTGCCAGAGAGGGCCTTGAAACAGGTACAGTGCTCACTCACCTACTTCATGTTTCTAACATGGTAGCCCTAAAAGCGTATGATGACATAAAAACAGCACAAGTCATTTGTGACAAGACTTCCAAGGACAAGACTTACCTTTCCCACTTTGCAGAGTTCCCTGTGACAGTGCCTTTGCACGGATCCTTTGTCACACAGTCTGTTCTTTTTTTTTGGAGAGACCTTGGCCCCTTCCACGTTATTGCTTTACCAACACTTGACATTCTTATCATGCCTAAGACACATTGCGTATTATACTGTAACCCTTTCCATACAGAGATGCCCGTCACACTATAGACGTCTACCATTTTCAAGGACTCATGGCAAACCTCTTCAGAAGCCCCCATTAAAGCACTAACGTTGTTTCCAGCAGGCATGTAATAGTTAAAACCTCAGAGATGCTGGAAGGGTTTTATTTATTTATTTTATCAGGACGTTTCGATTCCCCCTCACCCCCACTGGAAAAAAACACTGGACCCAAAATGCTGTCACTGGGCAGAGTGTATGTGATAATTAGGGCAACATGCAGAATGATAATGGGCCTGATAGCAGTCTGTGCCAGGTCGGGGAGGGGCTGCTGCAGGCCACAGATCACAGCAGGAGTGTGAGCTGCCACCTGCAGTGAGAGTTGCAGGCTGCTTGCAGGGGGCAGCTGAAATTACGGACAAAAGGCATCCGTGAAAGAATCCTTCACGGACAACGGACAAGAGGCCCAAATTACGGGCAGTCCGTGAAATTTACGGACGGTTGGTCACCCTAGCAGTGGTCTGCATCACCGCACTGAAATGCAAATTGACGCATTACAAATTCTCACGGACTTCAAGCTGAGTGCTGATGTAATGCACCAAAAGCTGCAGAGTTAGAGCGCGCTGCTCCTGAGAGGCTGCTGGCTCATATTCTCGCTAGCTTTTACTTGTGTGTTACAATGTAACACACACAACACACCACGAGGCTAGTCAGGCAGGAGGAGTCTCTGTCACTGCCCAACGGCTGGCTACTATGGAGGCGGCAGTGTGAGTCTGAGTTTGTCAGACTCACTGTAATAGGTGACGGGTCCGTTTTACTTCCCACCACTGTGCGACCGAGCGGATGGGCATTTTAAGTTAACTGCTAGAAGTACGATGACCCTCAGGCTCAGCCGACCTCATCCTCATAGCTGACTGCCATCGTGAGCCTGCTGAAAATCTGTGAGGAGGTCGCTGCTTGTATCGCGGCAGTGTGAGATCCCGTGGACCACTGGCCTACAGACTCAGCCCCACTGGAACCTGCACCCGTGCTGCTGGAGTGTGAGGGAGTGGTTCTTGTGCCAGCAGAAAGTGTGGCGAAGACTCTGTCTCCATAGCGGATGGTCACGGGGGCCTGCCTGAATGTTGCTACGAGCGGTGCAGGTTCTCAGAAGAGTAAAGGCCTGAACTTGCTATAATCAGTGTTACTCAGATAGTGGGCACAGTGGTGCGCCAGAGGGACACCAGTGCGGTCGCTAACTCAGGTAAGGGCTTAATTATCATTTTTATAAGTAACTCTGGCGTGACCTAAGTATTTTTTTAAATTTCGAGACACTAATACAACTCTCAGGTTGTATTAAACAGTAGCAAGGTGCACCACATCAAAATATCACATCTGTGTCCACAGAAGTTTTCTTCAAGTTCTTCTTTTATTCAAAACGTATTAAAAACAGTCATGTAGAATAGAAACAGCTGATGCATTTTGTCGAAACAGATAGACTTCTTCAGGGCTGTAGATTTAACAAATAATTATACAAATATGAATATAATACACAACAAAAATATTCTAACAAAGACATATCACAATTTCAATGTTACTCACATAGTGCAAACATTAAGACAGGGCTACTCTGTACAATACATCACCAAAGACAGAAAATCTGACAATTAAACCTGTAACAAGACTTATACATAGACTTACATTTATATTTAAAAACAACATTTTATGGTATTATAACAAAAATAAAGAAGGTTTGTGATGAAAAGAGAAGGAAGAAGAAGTAAAGATAAAAAAGAAGAGTTATGAAGTAAGAGTCTAAAGAACAAGTTAGAAATGAGGGATATCCCTTCATAAGAGACATTAATTCATGGAAAAGGATGGGAGAATTTTTATCATATACTACTCTAGTGTACATAAAGAAGATGGAAGAAAAAGCGCAAAGAAACAGAATATCTGCACCCAGACAGAAAAGGTCATGAGCGATACGTTTTTAAAAGGAAAAGCAATATACTTTAAATGATGTGTTGACAAAAGAATGACGTAAGTATATAGTAAATGTACCCACCATCAAAGTACATTCTTGAGACATAAAGTGTCGGAGTGTCGGTGGTAGGTAGGAACTTAGTGAGGGATGACTATTCTCATCCACAATTACTATATGAAGACAAAATTAAATGATATGACTTAGTGACCCCAATGTCCATGACTTACTAGCTGAGAATAAGAAGAAAGAAAGAAATAATGGAACATGTTGTATACTCACTTATTAAAACAGCTATGTGAGCTTCATATGAGAGAAAAAGTTGCCAGAAACAAAGTAAGTCCAGAATGTATAATTCTGGCAATCTCACCACGATACGGTGGACCATAAATAAAGGGCAATCACCAGATCCAACCTGTAGAGTAAAAAAGAGTGATTTGTATGTGTTAAACAAATCACTTTGGGCAAGACTGGAAATACGATGGAACGAACAGGATCCATATACACCCTACTGTATAGGACTCCACGGAGACTAATATTAGTTTGTTATATTAAAGACAATAACTCAAAACAAAAGAGCCGTTTATATGAGCATTGACATTTGTATATAGAAACACTTATACCCAAGGAGCCAAGAATGGAATTGGCAATGCAATTACATGACAAAACAGGCAAAATGTAACTAGTAGCTTAGTACATGTCAAGGATAAGACCCACGGCAGGAGGGAACATCTGATCCCCCATCTTAGGGATACACCAGATAGTTAGTAGCATCATTACGTTTGAGAAACCCTTACCCGCCTTTTATAACAGTGAATTATGAGCAAATATACTAACTATACCTACATTATGATGTACAATGTGATAATATTTATATATAGAGTAGTCTTGTCTTAATGTTTGCACTGTGTGAATAACATTGTAATTATGATAGGTCTTTTTTAGAATATTTTTGTTGTGTATTATATTCATATTTGTATTATATTTGTTAAATCTACAGCCCTGAAGAAGTCCATCTGTTTGGACGAAACACGTCAGCTGTTTCTATTCTACATGACTGTTTTTAATATGCTTTGAATAAAAAAAGAACTTAAAGAAAACTTCTGTGGACACAGATGTGATATTTTTATGTCTCTTTTGTGCCTTTCTATCAAGCGGTGCACTTTGCTACTGTTTAAAATTGACAATTTCCTGTATTTGATTGCACCATGACAATGGGGGTGTCAATAGTGTGCACACACACTCCTTTGGGGGCTCGCAATATACGTATTGTAATTAGGGATAGCGGCTCAGGTGCTAGGTTCCTGTAGGGTCGACTCTCAAAGTTTGTTTTCTCAACTCGCAGGAAGCGCTCCGGCCGCTTATTTAAAATATTTGTTTTTATAGTGAGCTGTGCCTGTGTCTCTTTGAAGTAATACAGCGTCAGCCTGCCTGGCTGTGCCCGCTATGTGTGCCACAGCCTCGCCAAAGGCTGTCCTTATGTTATGTTATGTTATGTTAAAATTTGGTAGAGCGCAAAACAGCTGCCCCTGCAAAGGGGCGTCCCGGCGCTGGTGAACCACAGAACATCCAAGAGGGGCAGAACTTGGCAAGGAACCTAGAGGGGAGGAAATAGGTGGGTTTTAACGGCTCTCCGGAATGCATACAGATTTTCCAGTGAGCGAATGCTAATAGGTAGGTCGTTCCAAAGTTTGGCTCCAAGCACTCTAAAGGAGCGAGCCAACTTTGTGAGAGGAACCGTCAGAAGTTGTTGCCCTAGTGAGCGCAGATAGCGCTGTGGCACATAGGGTGTAAGGAGATGCCGGAGAAGTTCTGGGCATCCAGTCTTGAGGATTTTAAAGATCATAACGAGAGCTTTAAACTGGATTCGGGACTTGATAGGTAGCCAATGCAGTTTCCGGATTGTAGCTTTGGCCGAGCATCTGCGGGGAAGTCCGCCCAAGGTTCTTGCCGCGGTATTCTGCACACGCTGCAGATGCGCCCAAAAGTAAGACGTTGGCATAGTCTAAGCGGGACAAAACTGTGGCTTGAATAATCGTTTGACGGACCTTGGGGTCAAAGAAGCCGAGTATGGGATAGAGGCTCCTCATCAAGCCCACACAGGTGGCTGCTACTCTTTTTGTGTGGGTCTGGAAGTTGAGTGATGAGTCCATCCAAACGCCCAAATTTTTGACCAAGTATTTGGGGGGTGGGATGGTGCCTAACGACGATGGCCACCAGTGTAGGTTCCAGTGACTGGTGTTATTTCCGAGGAGCAGCACCTCCGTCTTGCCTGCATTAAGCTGCAGGCAATAGTCTGTCATCCATTGGGCTACTGCTAAAATCCCATCCCTGAATCTTGCTGCAGAGGTGGAGGGACCCTCGGTAAGAGTGATAGCCAGCTGAGTGTCATCAGCGTATGACACCAGCGAGAGGTCCCATTCTCTGGCTACAGCCGCAAGTGGTTGTACATATAGGTTGAAAAGGGATGGGCTTAGTGCAGAGCCCTGAGGGACTCCATGTACGATGGTGTGGGACTGGGACAGGAATGGAGGGGACCCTGAAAGACCTGTCCTCCAGAAAGGAACGGAACCATTCCAGAGCACGGTCCGCGATGCCTGCGGTAGCCAGACGATTCAACAGAATGTTATGTGAAACCGTGTCAAAGGCCGCGCTGAGATCTAATAGGATCAGCGCGGCACTTTGGCCGGCATCGAGTATCGTCCGGAGGTGTTCTGACGTAGCTAGGAGGGCAGACTCGGTGCTGTGGCCTGGCCTTAAAACCGTTTTGAGATGGATCTAAGGTGTTGTTTAGATCCATATGTTTGGACAAGGTGGTGTTTACGTGGGCCTCTGCGAGTTTGGATATCCAAGGAAGCAATGAAATGGGTCTGAAATTCTCCAGTTTGGAGGGGCCGAGAGTCGTTTTTTTAATGATGGGAGAGACCCACGCTTGCTTCCAGGCAGTCGGGACCGTGGCCGAGGAAAAGGATAAGTTCAATATAGATGTTAGGGAGGGAAGCAAGAAATCCAGAGATTCCATGAAGTGGGCCGGTCTCATGGGGTCTGCTGGGGACCCAGATTTGACTTTCTTGCAAAGTACCGTCAGGTCTTCCTGGGAGATTTCAGGTATGTGCTCCAACTTGGTGCCTTCATTGGTGGGAAGGGGGGAATTGAAAGATGCGGCCGCGTGGTGTGGGAAGGATGTGTAGATGTTTTGTACTTTGTCGACAAAGAAAGATGCAAGATCTTCACATTGCTGTGCTGACATGGTATGGGAAGAAGGAGATCTCTTGCTCCGCAGCTCATCCACAAGTTTGAACACAACCTTGGAGGGGTTAGGGCTAGAGTTAATCTCTTCAGCGTAGAAGGCGGCCCTAGCGGAGCAAATCGCTTTGTGATAAAGCTTTTGTTTGAGACGATAGACGGATTTATCTTTGTTACTGTATTCACGTCTCCATGCTCTTTTGGCTGACTAACAGTCCTTCCGCACGGCTTTCAGGGTGATATTATACCAAGGGTTGGAGGGGGAGCCGCGTCCCTTAGTCCATTTGAGAGGCATGAGGGTGTCTAACCCTTGAGTGATCCAGTTATGAAAAGCAGCATATGTGGTGTTTATGTCCATATGCGCTTCTTGGTGGAATTCTCCTAAGGTGGCGTGCAGGTCACTGGTTGAAAGTTTGTGCCATGCTCTTTTGAGGTGACGGGAGGGTTCAGCTCCGTTAAACACTTCCTTAATCAGTATAGTGAATTTGATTAAGTGATGGTCCGTCCAGTCCATGGGTTTGGGCACCTCTGTTAGAGTCTCTGGGAGGTTAGTGAAGACAGGGTCTAGGATGTGGCCAGCCGAGTGGGTGGCGTCCTGAATCAGGGGGCAGAGTTGTAGGGCTGACCGGTCGACCAGAAGATTTTTAATAGTGGGGTCTTGATTCCGGTCGAAATGGAGGTTTAAGTCTCCTAGTATAGTGAAGTTAGCCGAGCTCACTACCAGGGAGTTTGCTGCTTCGAGGAGAGCTTCTATGAACTTAGATGAGGGACCGGGGGGTCGGTAAATATAGAGGCCCGATAGAGAGAAATGAAGTCCGGCTGTGATCTTAAAGCGGGAGCTTTCACAGTTCAAGATAGATTCTTTAGTGAAAGAGCACAGGAATTGCTTTCTGTATATGACAGCGATGCCGCCACCTCTAGTGTCTCTATTTATTGCTTTCATATGATAGCTCTCGGGTAGCGCGAGATTAATTATACTGGTCATGTCGTCATGTAACCAGGTTTCGCAGATGAAGAGGATGTCAGGGTTTTCTTCAGATAGGAGGGTGTTAATCTCTTGGTGGTGCTTACAGAGCGACCTCACATTGAGTTGTAGGATAGTGAAAGGGGTAGGTTTGTGCACAGCTGAAAGGTGCCTAGGTAGACATGGGTTGGGTGTGGAAAAATGACAAGACTTACAGTGAAGGTAGGTCTGTCCGAGATATCCCGATATCATCTTGCAGTTCCTTCTAGGGTCCAGTGCGATAAGGGAGTCTCTATCATAGCGGAGGGCTTCCCGGGTAGTTTGACCAGGGGAACAGGCGAGAGGCGATATCTTGGCGATGACGGGCATAGACGGGCTTACCTTAGGCGCGCCCGCTGCGCCCGTCCACTGCGCGTACGGTAGAAGCACGTGTTATTGAGGGAATGCAGAGGGTGGGGGGCGTGGCCTCAGAGTGGGCGTGGCCTCGCGGCTCGCCGGCAATGGCGGCGGGAAATGTTTGTTTGCAAGGGTCCGCGCCCAGCGTTCACTCGGCTGTGCGGTGCACTAGAGGACAGTTCCTGAAGTCCCAATACAAAGTGAGTGCTTTTAAAATCAGCAGTAAAGTGACATATACATTTTTTTTAAAATACAACAATACAAAAATACAATAATCATGTCGTGTGCCAGTCAGCTGACTGATAGACTCGATAAATAGGACACAGGCTGAGGCAGATGAGATTGGTATTGTGGACTCACAAACAGGTTACAGGCTTGGCCTCTAACAGGTGTCCTTGTGGGACAGAGAGAGTGGCCTGCAGTCCCGATGCTCCTCTGCTGCGTTTATTTCATTGATTGGCGGGGTGCAGCCGAGGCACAATGAGTCGGCGCACTAGGCTGATTAAATTTGCCAGGATTCATTGGTTACGGTATAATTTTCAGAGATTAATGTTTCCCTCCTCTTTATTGCTTGAGTTTGGTCACGAGAAAGTGTCACTCATAGTTGTTGAAATGTCACTCATAATTACAGGGAAATTATGGAAATGTCACACATAGCAATCTGAAACCTTGGCAGCGTCCCTCCCCTCCCCCCCCATCCCCACCCCACTCTCAATCTCTCCCGGATAATACTCTCCTTGGGGTGGTCCATCCTGCAGTTTGAAGACCACTGCATTAGGGTGCCACTGTCACACCAAGGCCCAGGGCTGGAAACACAATAGGGCAGATTTACAAGCCCCCTTTGACACATTTGTGCGGCCGTTGCGGCACTTTTGTGATGCAGCGTAAATCATACGCCACGTTGCGACTTATTTACAACTTGACACATCTAGGTAAATGCGTCACGTTGTAAAGCGTTGTAAACCAGCGTCAGGTTTCATGTGGGCGTTCTGTCTCATTGTGGGCGTTCCATCGCAGGAAAGCCCCGTAAAACTGATGCAGTGAAATCTACAAGATTTCATGGAGTCAGTTTTACGACGCTGCTGTTTCAAACCCTTACGCCTGCTTGAAGCAGGCGTAAGGAGTGACGCACCACGTTAAGTGTGAGCGGCCCATGTGCATTGCTGTAGTCGCGTCGCGTTTGCGACGCGACTCCAGCAATGCGCCGCCCTTACGCCACAAGATCCGTCATGCATCTGCCCCTCCTTGCACCATGGTGCGCCGCATTGTAAATACAACGCATACGTGGTGGCGCAAGGGGGGATTGCGTCACGCATCTGTTCTGGCTCATCCCTGCTGATTTGCAGAGATGTGCCAGACATTGTAAATATGCCCCAATGTCTACAGTGGCCATTCTGCAAGGCACCCCGGTGATGTCAGCTCGCCCTGTGGCGAATGATTCATTGGAGACAGGCCCCTTACCTGTGCTAGCTGCTATCCCGCTCCCAACATGCCCTAACTCGCTCAGCTCAAAAAACTTCATGTTCCTTAGTTTTTCCACACCAATCCAAACATTTCTTTCTATTGTTGAACGCAAAGAAGGACTTGGGGCAGAGCGAACATTGGCAGTTTTCAAGGAGAGTGACCACCTCGAGGCTGGTGACGTGTGACCACCGCTACACTTAGCCTCGTGCTTGAGTGACGCCTCTTTGGTGCATCACTGGGCCTACTCTGACAGCCGAGGCCACTGTGGCCAGCAAGAGGTTACACAGTAACCTAGGAGTCCAGCAGAATGCCTGCTTACAGCTCCATTTACACCACGCCTGGCCGAGCGGTGTGTCATTAGAGCTGCTAAGCAGCATACGTCATCACAGGAGCTCAGTCTCACCTGCTCGACTTTGACAAGAGGAGTCCTTACGGTCTGGCGTTAGTCCATACCTTTTCGTTTAAATAAAATGATATGTCTAAGATGCTCACTAAATGGAACTTTCAGCTCACCCTCTTCATCCATTGGTCTGTAAATGTGTCATTCACTTTTTTCTTCCATTTACCACAGCTGAGACGTACAGCATGAGGCACTTGGTCATCTTGCTTGGCATCTAGTACATTCCTGCAGGCATCTCACCAAGCGCCTAAGGGCGCCCATTGAACTCCTGAAAGCACCCTATGGAGCTCCTACCAGCATCCAATGAGCTCTTTGGCATCCTACTAAGCTCCTAAAAACTTCCACTGAGTTCCTGTAGGTGCTCTACTGAGCTGCTATAAGCATCCGAATGAGCTTCTGTAGGCTCCTATTAACCTCCTGCAGGCACCCTACTGAGCTCCTGCAGGCACCCTACTGAGCTCCTGCAGGCACTCTACTGAGCTCCTGTAGGCTCCATTCAGTGCCTGCAGGCACCCAATTGAACTCCTGTAGGGTCCTAGTGAGTGCTGCATCCTATTGAGCTCCGGTAGGCTCCTAGTAAGCTCCTGCAGGCACCCTACTGAGCTCCTGCAGGCTCCAGTCCGTGCCTGCAGGCACCATATTGAGCTCCTTTAGGCTCCTAGTAAGCTCCTGCAGGCACTCTACATAGCTCCTGTAGGCTCCAGTCAGTGCCTGCAGGCATCCTATTGAACTCCTGTAGGGTCCTAATGAGTGCCTGCTTCCTTCTGAGCTCTGGTAGGCTCCTAGTAAACTCCCGCAGGCACTCTACTGTGCTCCTTTAGCTCATAGTAAGCTCATGTAGGCACTCTACTGAACTCCTGTAGGCTTCCACTCTGTGCCTGCAGGCACCCTATTGAGCTCCTGTAGGCTCCTAGTAAGCTCCTGCAAGAACCCTACTGATCTCCTGTAGGTTTCTAGTAAGCTCTTGCTGGTTGTCTGTGCGCTCCTACAGGCTTCAAGTAAACCCTATTGAGCTCCTGCAAGGTACTTCATTCATTGCACCCCTCTATCGCCTCCCCATGCCCTTACACTCTCTTTCTCTCTTCACCAGCTTGCCTGACAACTACCAAGTGCCTGTTTCTCAGTTTCATTTGCTGTCACCCTTCTCACTCTACTCTGCACCTTTATTCCTTTCTTCTTCCTGGCAGTTGTTGTGATTAAGCAATAATTTCTACTCTTCTCTGTTCTATTGTTGAGTCCTCCCTGTATCTTTTGGTCTTCCAGCTTCCCAGTTTCTTTTACTTCTCACTCTTGTGGGTTCTTTTAATTCCAGCTTTCTCACATGTTGCTCCTCCCTTCTTGCTCCATCAAATCGTTCCTCCCTCCTTCTCCTCCTTTTTCTTTTTCCTCTTCTTCTGTTCCTCATCTTTTGTCGCAATTTCTTATCTTTCACTTCCTCCACTGTTTAGTGTACATCTTTCACTTCCAGCTGTCTCCCCCCTGCTTTTCGCTACAGCTCTTTGCTTTATCCTTGCATTCTTTTTTGTTCATCTGCCACTCTTGTCTTTCTCTCATTTATTTGTGAATTACATTTCTCTGAACCCCTTTACCCTTTTTCCCATTGTATCGAGAAAGTGGGTTATTTGTTGAGAGGTGGGGAAGCCCCACCAAATAATAAGCACAATTCTTGTCAGGGTGACCCACAAAGGACACTAAAATAACCTGTGTTTAATCCTGGTAGCTTGACACAAGCGCCAAAAAGCAGAAAGTGCCATTCACAGTTATCTAATCATGCTGGACTGGGGCAAAGTCACAAGTTCAGGCGAACCTCAATGGAGTGCAGGTTGAATGCAGCGACCAGGTTAGTCCAGCTGAAAAGTTACTTCCTCCAAATTCGTCTGAGTACTTCTGTTCGCGTGGGAGGCTGCGAGGAGGAGGCTGCTGAGGCAAGGAGCAGGTCAGGTGTCACGGACAGTCAATTTTGTAGTTCAAACAGCTGGTCTTTGATGAGGATTCACGTTGGTGGTTGACACTGGCTGTCACTATCGGTGTGAAGAGCAGGACTTACTGAAGCTTCATCTTGGCATTCGTCACAGATGGTTGCTGTCGTCGTGTAGGGCTGGTCCCACTGGAGCTTTGCGATGGCGTTTTGCAGCTGGCAGTAATCCTCGGTGCGAAGATGCCACTTTGCAGTCACGTAGAGCCCAACACCTCTGTACTTGCACCTTTTTTTCTGGAGGAGGTCTCACTGATGCCAGCCAAGAGTGCAGGACGTGGGAGGCACCTCTTGGGGATCAGGACTCACTCCAGCAGAGACAACCAGAAGGGCTCAGGCAGGTCCAGGAAGAAGAAGTTGGTGTTGGCCAGCTGGGCAGCTGCAAGTAGGCCACTGGAAGCTTGTTGTCTTCCTGCAGCTCAAACAGGAGATGAGTCAAGCAGGTCAATCTTCCTTCATCAGTCAGCAGGCACTCCCTCTTCCGCAGACAGCTTGGCAGTCCTTCTTCTGACTCTTTCATCGGTTCAGGAATGTTCCTCTGAGAGGTTCTGAAGATCTCACTTTTATACCTGATGCCTGCTTTTGTGTTTGAGGATTCCGTGACCTACCACCAAACTGGTTGTGGTCAGTTCTTGCCTGGGTTTGGCTACACACTGTTTAAGGTGACAACAACAAGGGCAGGCCTGGTTTCAGGTGCTTTGTGTGTGTTGCAGGTAGGGTCCTTCAAAGTGTAATCAAGGCAGGCACCACTCCTACCCAGCCATCCTGTTGGTAAGACCCTCTCCCCTTACACCAAGTCCTTCTTTGTTCCCAGGTTTGGAAGCAATACACAAACCACAACAGGAGAGACAGTCACAATTATGCAACACTGGCAGAAACGCACAGTTGGTTCGGGCAGAAAAATGCAAATTTTCTGAAAGTGGCATTTTTTCAATTTCAACTTCAAATCAGAATACACCATTATGGAGGATTAAAAATTGTAATTTATTTTAAGGGGAAACATTATTTATGTATCAGCTTTCAAACTGAGGTAACCCAGTGTCAGTCCATGGGAGAGAAAGCCTTACAGCAGTGTACAACGACTTTAGGAATGTTCTACTGCCAGGGCATGTACAGCCTAAGTACACATGCCCAGCTTTGGGGTGATTTATAAGTATTAAAAAGGAAGGTTTAGGTTTGGCAAAAGGACTATTTTTCCAGGTCGAATTGGCAGCTTAAAACTGCCCTACAGGCTGCAGTGGCTACAGTAGGTGCACAGTAAGTGCTGTAGCCACGAGCAGCATTACATTTACAGGCCCTGCGTACACATAGTACCATATACTAGGGACTTACAAGTACATTACATTTACCAATCAGGTGTAGGCCAATTTGACCATGTTTTCAAGGGAAAACACAAGCACTTTACACCTGGTTGGCGAGGAATAAGTGCACAGAGTGATAAAAGCCAACAATAAAGGGTTAAGTAAAGGAAGGCAAATGAAAGCAAACGTTTGTGGTGATCCTGCAGAAAAGGCCTAGTTCAACACTTACACAGCAATTAATTTCCTTTATCTCTCACTTCTTTTGCACAACATGGTGTTTCTTCATTTAAATCTCATTTCATTTACTTGTATTCCTCCCTCTTTAATACCAGGTTTCATAGCACCATCCCTCCTCCTTTCTCCACTGGTCCTCCCACTCTGCCTCTCTCTGAATTTCACTAGCCGAGTAGCTCTTTCTTAGTCACGACCCTCTGTTTCTTCGTGTCCATCCCGAATTCCACACAATTTCTTTTTGTCACACACTTGCACTGTTACCTTCTGCCTCCTTCTTGCTGGTCCATGGTAAGTATGGACAAGAGCCAGACCATAGATTTGATCCATTTAACTCCCTATGCAAAGGGGCATGACAAGTAGGGGGTGGCTCTCAGGTAGCCTGGTATTGGCATTGCTACCTCTGGTCTCAGGGGATCATAAACCCAGTAACAGTAAGAGAATGTTCACAGAGCTCTTTGAGCCCTGCTTACTTTCTCTAGTTTCCACTTCTGGTACGCAGGTATGGACTTGTAGAACTTGAACCTAGCAATAAAGCAATAGAGTTCTGGGGCTGGTGTATTGCACAGTGGCTATTCCGAGCCCCTTAGCAGCCAATAGGAAACTGATGAGGGACTAAGGTTGGAAAAGTGGTCAACCCTGTGATGTCATCAGAGGTGAAGGGCCATCCGTGCCGCTTTAGATAATTGGGGCCTTGGTTACAAAATACTGACAGTAGGACGGCGCCGCAAGTCTTTTTCCTGCGCTGGCCAATGCCAATTTGAAAGGGCAGGAATGTATTCCTATCCTTTCAGCCAGCGTCAGCGCACGATTTGATGCCTAGAGCCAATTCAGGCACACTTGCACCATGGTCCGGTGTGCCTGCGTTGTTGGCAGGATTGTTTTTGTGCAGGAAGGGTCACCTTCCCGCATAAAAACCATCCGGGGGGGCGTTTCCCTCACTCTATGTGCAGAATGCAGCACACATTGAAAGAGTCTCTGGGGAGGCGTAGGGTTTTAGTGCTGCCACTGGTTTCTGTGATTTTGTAAATCGGTGGCAGCATCAAAATCCGTGGGTGTTGCGTGAGAACACCCACTGCAACGCCCATTGAATACCTCCTTGACGCAGAGTAAGGCAAGGCAGGGCATACGCCTTGCCTTACTCCATGTCTAAGAGGCCGTTCAAAGCCACGCAGGGTGGCATTGCATGGCTTCATAGATATGATTGAGAGGCCTGTCCCACCGGAGCCTCAAAAGAAGTGAATGCTCCAGCGGTGCGAGCCTCTTATATATAAGACCCTTGTGTCCACATGTGTAAGATGTCAGGGGATCAGGACAATGTTGGGTTAGTTTGACAGTCTGACTGACTATGCTTCGCCTTGCCTGGTAGGCCTGATCTCTCGTTATATCAATAGCATATGTTTAGCCCATATCTACCTGTTCTATGGTTCCGCAGCACATTTGGAGTCTCGTCACTCTCTGGTTCTGGACAGCAAGCTATTGGTCTGATATGAGCAATCTTGACTAAATGTGTGATCTTCAGCTGTTTCCTCAAACTGCGATTGCTTTAACTCTGAATTGTTGATTATGATTCTTCCATTGCTGTTCTCGAAGGTATTTCGCTCACCTTCTGCACTGTTTTTCACCACATGGACCATGGTAGGCCGCACCTCAGGGATGTGCTATGGACGTGCTGTGGAGCTCAGACTCTATGTCCTGTAGACTTCTTCATTTTTTCACTTTTCGTGTGTTTTTCTCCCCTCTGTTCCTCCCTTGTTATCTGTGTATAATAGTTGAACCTATGCATATGACACTAAAACCAAGGCACACATCGTTGTTTTGGGCCTTTTGGCAATAAAGTGGCCCTATGAATCTGCTGATTGACTATGAAAACACCATATGCCATTATGAGGCCCTACATGGCATGTCAAGATTGAAACAAAGATGGCTGTTGGAGGGTTGTTCAATCTGGAGCTTTCCTGCACCAGACAACCATGCTCAAAGAACAACCCCACGCCTATTCAAAGGCATTTAAACTCACCCACTAGAGGGCTTGTGAAGTCCATGTAACTACTCAATCATCAAATGAACTTTATTCGGTTTGACTTCGGAGAAACATAAAAGTTGCAAAGGTTACATGTACAGAAAAGCAGTAATACATTAAAATGATTAAAAAAAAATAAGACCCCAGCACTCAATATCTCCCTCATTCCACTCAGCAGTGTCCTCAGGAGCATCCTTCATGGTGACCACACAAGAGAGACAGTCCAGCCATCTTTATCCCAAGAAGCCGTACCATACAAGAAACTAGCTGCGCACCTCCCCGTAGATATTAATGGTTCTGCATTGTTGTATGCAGCCCAGCTCATGCATAACACTAGTTACAGAGCCACACATCCTGATGCTGGGTGCGGCATAAGAAGACAAATTCAAGGAAGCACTGGAACGCGTGTGCACCATTCGCAGTTAACCACAGCAATCTGTGTTTGTGTCTTCTTTGCCACGACACATGCCCACCATACCCACTAGCCAAATTGCTTGATGTTATGCTGCCTCCCCAACTCATCCATAAGGAGAACGAGCATTGTACAATGGGGGTGTGATCCCGTCAGAAGGGAATGAGGGAGGGAGTATGCGGTTGTGAGGGGGATTAGTGAATGGCATTTACTGTTATGAGTAGCCTAGGGAGGGGGGGTGCTAGCAGAGGGCTGTGGTGGGAAAAATCTCATATTTGGGGTGTAGACTGCACACACAGCACCTGTAAGTCACACGGATGTGGGGGCTGCATTGTGAAAGGACTTACACCAGTTCCCATGCCACTGTCCTGCCTAGGGCAATATCTAATGTGCTTCTATGAGCCGTGGCAAGGCATCTCAACCCTCTACGATCCTGCGCCCTAGGGCGCCTGAGGGAGAGGTTTGGTGTCCTACAGCAGATGGCTCTGGGGCTTGGAACTGCTAGCCCCAAGTCAGCAGAAAGCCAAAGAAAGCACGATGAGTAGTAACCCGGTGCTATTGTCCTTGGCTTAACCTATGTTCCAGAATGTTACCATAAAGGAGAATATAGCAAACAAACGCTCCCAGGCACTTTAAACATGCCTGTTTCAAAGTGGAATACTCTGCTGAAACAGTTTCCATTGAATTAAATCTGAATAGGAATGAATACTAGTAAAATAAAGTGCCGCAAAAATACCACACAATTTTAATTTCATGCAAATCTATGCTGCCATATCCTAGGGGTCTGTATTGGTGCGAGTCAAGCCAGCTGATTATGTCAATCATTGTATGTCCTCACAAAATGGCATAGTTTGATTGTGTAACTGGCAAGTGGTATTATAGTTTAACACCTTCAGTCAATCGTGCTTTTAGGCTACACAACTTGGCATCCTGACACATAGTTTAGTTTTAGTGTTTTAATCAGCGGTTTAAAAATAGCTTCTAAAGTGCTGCTCGGTAAAATCCCAGAACTAGCTGAAGATGACCCACGTGACATGTCAGCTAAAGTGGCAGTCCTTCCCTGCTTCTACCAACAGAATAAAACTAACAATGAGCTTGTGCACTTGCAGCAAAAGAAAGAACGGCTGTCAAATCAAAATGGCTGCTGCGTGGTTTGCCAGGCGTGAATCTACATTTACTGGGTGAAGTACCATGCAAAACGAATGTTTCCCTTTGATCTGTGTATTAGATCTGCTGACTGTGCTACTTGTGTTATCACAGCTTGTGATAAAAGGTAGAGGTGCGGCAGTGTGGCCAAGGATACTTTGTATGAGATTCACGTGTGTTGGGAATATCTGCTCTCTGCTAAAACCAAAGGTTACATCTGCAACAACTTTAGACACACCCAGAGTAAACAAAAGGCAGGAAGTGAGCTGTCCAAGGAGCAGTATGTACTTTCCATTCCGGGTTAACCTGTTCGTGGCTGGATGAGATTTTATATTGCAGTTTCAGATAGACGAAATTCAATGCATTTTAAAGTTAAATAAATATATATGGGATAAAGTACCCCTTGACCTAAATTATAAAAATATTTCAAGTCATTGAGGTGTTCCATGACTATGGAGGAGCAAGGCCAAAGGGCAAGCTCCTTTATGAGGTTATGGAGCTCCTAGGTGACTTGCACAATCCTTATCATGTATGACACAGGGTACTTTATCCCATGTTATCCATAGTTACCTTATCACCTTACCTGCAAACCACTTAAATCCTTGAAGTGTAGCTCATTCATATGAAAGAGAGAGAATGTTTTCAAATATGAAGAAAACAAATAGAACCTCTAGTGCAAAATTAAACACATCAAAAATGCTGTTAGAGGAGGAGGAGCTACGGGCATCATTCAAGATGGCCGCGTGAGCACAGGGCTCCAGAGACCCTCGTAGCCCCCCAAATATATCCTGCCACTTATCCTGTTCGTCTTTGAACTCTCAGTGTTGCGGAACCACAGGAGAATCGAACGCTGTAACCCGTGTCCCGAACGGACCCCGGATGCCAGATTTGTGAGGTTAAAGAGTTTGCAGCCTCTACCTTCCGGATGCCCGGCGCTTGAGTTGGCTAAGTGCCCGAGGTGTAGTTCAACAGCAACGGTGCGATTTACAGGAAGTGGCCGGTCTGGCCCTACTTTCGCTTTTGATTTCATCTATCGTCATCGACTTCGGATCTGGGTGCATTTTACTAGCACGGACGACTCTATCGCTACTAAAAGAGCTGGTTGACTGCACAGTCCGATGAGGGACAAATCCTTGGCTTGAGAACTGGGTTTCTGGCCGACCATCGCTGGTGCTCTGCCTTGAGGCCTTCCTGTATCCAACTCCATGAGAGCGGTGTGAGCGTGTTCCGCGGATCGGAGGCTGAGGGTGCGATCTTGTCGTGGGCACTTGGAAGTCTTACCCCCTCCCTGAATTGTACGACGAACTGCAGCTTGTACCGAAATGGCAACTAAACCGGAGGGAGATAAGCAGAAATCGAAGACCACTAGACTGGGAGGATACACCCAATCGAATGTTATGGACTGCTATGCCCAAGTGAAAGTATCGCCTGGGGGACCGAGTGGCACACGTGATGAGGCGAGGAACTCCTCTGGTCCGGTAACGGAGCCAACGTTACAAGATGTAATGGCCGCCATTGATGGGATCAAATCCTCCCTTGGGAAGCAAATGGAGACTCTTGCTAATAAGCTTGACACAGTGTCTATTGAGGTGAATTTGATTCGTGCTGACCTCACGAAAACTAGTGAAAACGTCAAATCACTAGACATTAAAACATCAAGTCTCACGGATGACGTCACAGAATTACAAACTGAGGTCCGAAATCTGAGGGCCTCGAATGACCTCGTAGTCCGTCGTCTGGAGTATTTCGAAGGGAGGGCCCGGAGGAATAACGTACGCATCATCGGAGTACCGGAAAAGGCGGAGGACCAGGCGCAGACCTTTTTGTTGAGGATCTCATTGCCAACCATTTTGCACCCAAAGGCCTGAGCCCGTTCTTTACTGTCGAGTGGGCGCACAGGGTCCCTGGTGGAAAGCCGTGAGTGGGCGCCACGCCTAGGCCTATTATAGCTCGGATATTTAACTTTCGGGACAGAGATGCCACCCTCCAGGCCTCCCGAGCGGGTGGGCCCTTGAAGTATGAGAATGCGTCCATCAGTTTCTACCCGGATTTCACACAGACTGTTCAGAAACAGAGACTCAGTTTCCTGGGAGTGAAGAGAAGACTTCGGGACATGGGACTCAAATATACGATGCTTTTCCCTGCTAGGCTGCGGATCGAACACAGTGAGCGGGCCTACTTTTGTGAAACACCGGAGACCGCGGCTGACTGGTTGGACACCTTGTCGGCTCAGCAAGAGCCAGAGGGACAGAGTGGTGGTGCGGAGGGGGGATCGCAGGACCAGGATTAAGCACTGTGGTTCTGGTATCTGGGTGGTTCAGATCCTATTATATTGATTCATGTAGTAAGGTGGGGGGTTAACGGGCAATCGGGGGTCTTTCTCCTCCTCAGATCTACTTCTCGTAGTTTAGTTTAGATGTGGGGTTGACAGGCACACTGCGAGTTGGGGTGGCGTTATAGTTGGAAGCAGGGGTGCAGGGAAGGGGGTATTGTAACGGAAAGTTTGGGAGGGGGTGGGGGGCATTGTTATTTTGTTTTGTTTTATTCATGTTCCTGCAAGGCAACATATCTCGAGACTTTTTCAGTACTGTGCTAGACTCAAGAGAGGCTTGGATCTTCTTTCTCTTTCATGATGGGGGTTAGGGGGTTGAGGGTGATGAGCTGGAACGTAAATGGGTTGGGCGATAAGATAAAACGCAGTGTAGTATTACAGCTACTCAAAAGCTACTCAAAAGGCATTCTCCTGATGTGGTGCTGCTTCAGGAAACCCACTTGATAGGGAATACATGCAAACCGATGAATAGGAAGGGATATCGCCTAGTGGCTCATGCTGGATTTACGACTGGTTCCAGAGGAGTTGGCATCCTTCTCAAAAGTTCTCTTCCATTAGAGGTGGAATCTATTGTTTTGGATGATAGGGGGCGCTATGCTGCTGTATTGGGACACTGGAAGGGCTCTACGCTTTCTCTGGTGTCTATTTATGTTCCGCCTTGCCTGCAATCTGCGACATTTGCTGACCTGGGACGGGTCATACTAGATCTTTCGGGTGGTTTCTTGATCCTGGGTGGGGACTTTAATGCAGTAGTTTCTGGTGGGTTGGATCGATATCCCCCTAGGCATGTTGGAAGGACCTATAGGTGGTTGCCTGACTTTATTGAGACAATGGGCCTGATAGATTGCTGGAGGTTGCTCCACTCCAATCAGCAGCGATATGCATGCCTCTCGGGCGCCCATGGCAGTCTTTCGAGGATATACTATGTTTTGGTACCAGCGGCCCAGGCGTCGTATGTCGCTGAGGTCATTCATATGGCTAGGGGTGTTTCGGATCATTCCCCGCTTTGGATTAGATTTGAACTAGTTCCTGGCTCAGGATGGAGGGTAGCCCCCATTAACCCTTGGTATCCGTGCAACCCTAAGATTCGGAACGATTTGGTAAAAGCGTTGGAACATTATTTCCAGGATAATGAAGGGTCAGTCTCCTCGTCGGGCTCTCTATGGGAGGCTTTTAAGACGGTGCTCAGGGGCCATGCTCTGTCCCTTATTACAGGTGTCAAAAGGCAGAAAGAGGAGGATGTGGTTAGAATTGAGTCTGATATCGGTAGCTTAGAATGGGAGCTTGAGCAAGAGGGGACCCGCGCTAGATTACATGTCCTGCAGTTGAAGCAGCTAGAATACAAAACGTGGGTCACGGACGGGGCGAAGGCCTTTAGTCGAGAACAGCAAGGGCGTCTTTATGATGTTGGAGACAAGGCTGGCAAATTGATTGCTTGGCTGGACAAGAAAGACAGAGCTAGTTGTGTAGTTCCTGAGGTTGAAGCGCAGGGTGGTGTTTGTATAACTGATCCGCAGGGGATAGTGGACTGCTTTGCAGACCACTTTTGCTCTATCTATTCTTCTGTATCTGATAGATCGGAGGAGGATTCTCGCTTATTGTTACGAGACATAGCGCTTCCGTGTCTATCTGTAGAGGATCGTGACCTCATTGATGGTAGGATTACCACAGAGGAAGTGGCCTTAGCAGTACGATCCCTGAATTCGGGTAAGGCAAAGGGCCCCAATGGTCTCCCGATTGAACTCTACAAGCTTAGGCCAGACAAGATTGCTCCCTATCTGAGAGACATGTTCCTAGAATCTCTGGAGTGTGGTCTTCTCCCTCGAGATCAGAGACGGGCTTCGATAGTGTTGATTCATAAGGAAGGGAAGCCTAGAAATAGATGTGCTTCATATCGGCCAATCTCGTTGTTGAACGCGGAACCCAAGATTTTGGCTAAATTGTTAGCTACTAGATTGCTTAAAGTCATTAGTGAACTTATCCATCCAGATCAATCTGGCTTTATCCCGCACAGGAATACTGCTTTGAATCTTAGGGGTTTGCATGGGGTTCTGGCGAGGGCCTCTACGATACGGGAACCAGCTGTTTTGACGGAATTAGACGCCACGATGGCTTTTGATACCGTTGAAGGGCCGTATCTACAAAGAAATTGCCAACAAGGAGAACAAATGGCTGTAGCTGTGTTCCGCTTAATTGGTTGCAAAGTCTACATTTTAAAAAATGTTGATTGGGTTAAGGCATCTGTTGTAGAGGTGCCGAGGAAATCTCAAGGAATAGTAATAATGGTGAGATAACTCTGGAGCTTAACGCATTCGTTGGAGAGATCTGTGTTTTGTGAAGTTGAATCAAAGTAGTATTAGGTTAATGTCTCCTGCAAAGCACATGACGTAACATGCAGATGATGGATTTTTATTTTATGTAAATAGTAAAGTGGGTTACTGCTTTTAGTAGAGAGATCATTTTGTTTCCTGCAGTTCATAAATTGTAATCCTTGTAATATAGCACAGTGAGCTATAAAGGACACGACTCCTACACCTTGGAAACCTGTCTCATGTAACTCATCTTGTACATTGATTTACACATGTACGTGATTTATTGTAAATGTATAATGTGTTTGTTACGTAAAGAGCTCTGCCACCCTGCATTGGGTTGCGGTAGCGCCATAAAAGAAAAAGAATAGTGCTATTGAAATTGTTATTTGAGTAAATACTGGGACAGACCACCACACCTGACATTCTTAGAGTGCATGCATCTCTTATATACAGGGAATGAACAAAGGCAAAAGCATGGAGCTGGGAACCAGGTTCCAGCCTCAGTGCCGGCTCAACATCCTGTGATTCTGGGAAAATCACTTAATCTCCCCGTGCCTACCAAAAATGAATGTGTCATTGTGTAACGTAACTAGTGCTCATGTAAAGCGCTCCAATACATTCGGGTCGAGTTTGCACTATATATTATTCTGCAAAAAAAAACGTGCAGGTGCTGCTGAACGTGTCCCGGTGTCTGAAAATTTCACAGGGCAAGTTCAGCATATTTCTGTGGGGCCCAACTTCTTGGCAGGGGGGATGACGTCTACCCTGTGAAAATAGTGGTTGAACGTTATGTACTTGCGTGTACCCCCGACTTGTGCCCTGCATGTGTGATGATGTAGAAAAAAGGAGGCTTGGTGAAATTAAATGTTTCCCTGAGATCACACAATTTAATAAAGCGGGGAAGCCAGGATTGGTTCCAGGTTTTCTGATTCTATGCAATTCAGCCGCTACATGTCTTCTTTCTCCTTTTTAACATCAACGGCTTAGGCTTCGTTTTTAACACTTAGCGCATGAGGTTAGAGATTTTGCTGGCCCTCAGAAGCCACATGAAAGTTCGGCTCGTTTTGGGCTTGAGGCTCCGGGAGGACCTCGAGCTGAGCCAGAGCCAGAGCCAATTGTCTGGCTTAAGCCTGGCTCAGCTTTCAGTGACTCGCTCACCTCTGCAGCGAATTCGGGCTTTAACTGCTGTCATTTGCCTGCTTTCTAAGTTCAATGAAAGTGTGGAGAAGGGACACCTGGCAGGGTGAGCGGGTATGATCAGTACAAAAGGTGTAAAGCGGGGAGTTGGGGCTCACTCCACATCTTCACGGGCACTGTGATTCCAGCCCTGGGATTTACACGTACAGATTCACGCCACCAGCTGTATTAGTTTAATTAGCTCCCTGGAAGCATACCAAGACTACAACACCCAGAGTTTATTTTACGTATATGACTGTTTCGGAATGTTTTTTTGTTTGTTGTTTAAATCATTTTTATTGCATATAAAGAAATAAAACACAAAACAAGGCAGGCAATGCAATTCTCGGGGAACACCCCCGGTCTTCAATCCCCCCCACCCCCAGCCCCCACCCCTCCCCGCCTCTCGGCTAATCAAAGTGCGAACGGGAGCAGAAGATGTGTCCATGCGAGCAGGCGTGGGCTTGGTGCTGTGTGACAAAGCCTCGGACAACCCCGACTGAACAGTCCCCCCTCCCCTCTTCCCCCTCCCTCCTCCCCACCTCCTCACCTCCTCACCCCCCCTCCGGTGTGGGCAGCGCGCCGATGGACATTGTGATCGTCAGTGACTCTAAAAGCTCTAGGTGGATGAGGCAGCTGGTCTGTGAAAATCGTCAGTGAGGCGGAGAACCTTGAGGTATTTAGGGCAGGTTAACTCATTGAATTCCTCGGATAGAAGGTCTACTAGGGGCTGCCAGGTGTCAAGGAACGTGTCTTGTGTCTGGGTGAGGGTGGCCTGTATCCTTTCCATGCCCATAGTGTAGCAAAGCCTGTGCAGCCACCCCGTGTGTGTGGGTTTCCGTGTGGTGCCCCATAACGAAAGAATATGTTGTGTCGCCGCCGCCATCGCCAGCCCCTTTTGTTTACCCCTGAGGGATTTGAGTGGAAAGGTGATTTTGTTGGGCAGGTCCAGCAGTGTATAAGCTGGGAAACGAGGTATTTCTGTGTCTAAATATTTATCTATGTCCCTTAGTACTTGCTCCCAAAATTCCTGTACCTCTGCGCAATCCCCAAGTATGTGGCTCAAGGTGCCTATATGTCCGCAGCCCCTCCAGCACTGAGGATCACGGCGAGGGTTACTCTGGTGAAGCCGTACTGGCGTCAAGTGCCAATAGTAAGCTACCTTGACTGCCCATTCCTTGCTAGCCACGTTCCTCGTGGTACGGTGGGCCCTTCAATAAAACATCCTGCCACTCCTTGTCGGTAAGGGATCGGCCTAGTTCCCGTTCCCATCTTTTTTGACCTGCTGAACGTGAGGCGGGAAGCGGCGGGCATAGCATTTTGTACAGGTCTGTTTTTGCTTGTTTGTCTGTCTTCTTGGTGTGAAGCCATTTTTCAAAAGGTGTGAGTTGCCTACTGACCTGCGGCAACACATCCCTGCCCGTGAGCCAGTGACGGATTTGAAAATATTGGAAGTGTCGGAGCCGTGGGAGCGCATATGTCTCCTGCAGGGTTTGCAGTGGCATAAATCCTTCCAGGTCAAACAGGTGACTGGCTGACCTGCAGTCCGAAGACCTCCAGTGAGGGAACAGTAATGGGGAGAGTGGGCACCCTTGTCTGGTCCCACGTTGGATGTCGAATGGTTTGGAACACACCCTGTTAACCCGAATTACCGCTTGTGGGGGAGCGTAGCAGCTGGCAACCCAGGTATGGAAGCGTTCTCCCACCCCAAAGCGCGCCAGGGTGGAGTCCAGGTATCCCTAGTCAACCCAGTCAAACGTCTTTTCCGCGTCGACGGAGACGAGGGCCGCGTCCGCCTCATTGAAGTGAGTCTGATCAATAACATGCAGCAGACGTTTTGTGTTGTCCGCACATTGTCTATTTGGGATAAATCCCGCTTGTCCGGGCTCGATGACGCCGGGCAGGCAGGGGCCCAGCCTTGCGGCCAGTATGCCTGTGAACAGCTTCAGGTCCAGATTAATGAGCGATATGGGTCTGTATGCTGCGCAGTTGGTCTTGTCTTTCCCCGGTTTCGGCAGAACAATGACGTCAGCCTCTAGCATGTCGCGCGGGATGAAGCCTGGGCCCTGAAAAGAGTTAAATAATCTAGTCAGCACTGGGGCTAGCAGATGGCAAAATGTTTTATAGAAGCCCACCGAATAGCCGTCTGGGCCTATCGCCTTTAGTGGCTTGAGGCACGCTATTGCCGTGATTACCTCGTCCGTTCTGATCGGTGCATCTAGGGAACGCGCGTTTGCCTCGTTAAGGGCTGTGACCTTCGACGTTCGCAGGTATAAGTCTGCTTCCCCCTTGTCTAGATTGGGGTCCGCCGCGTATAGCGATGCATAAAATGCCCGAAACGATTCAGCGATCTGCTCATCTTCTCGCAGCTCCCGCCCGTCTCTGTCCTGGATGGCCGTGATCTTGGATTGTAGAACCTTAGCCTTGAGTTTACTGGCGAGCAGGCGGCCCGTTCTGTCTCCGCCCACATAATATGCATGGCGCAATCTCAGCGCCGCATATTCCGCTCTGCCCAAACCAAGGCTCGCTAGCTGGGCCCTTGCCGCTTTAAGCTTGCGCCATATCCTGGGGGCCCCTGTTCTGCTATGGACCTACTCCAGTTCGAGCACTTGGTCGGACAGCATCTGTCTTTTATCTCGGCGTTCCCTAGCTTCAGCCGCCGCTATTGCGATCAGTTCTCCGTGCACGATTGCCTTCAAAGCCCCCCACAATGCTGTCAGTGTAACGTCTGCCGTATCGTTTGTGGCTAAATAATCCGTGATGCTTGTGCTGAGCTGCTGTGTGACCCCCTTTCACTGCAAAAGAGTTTCCCTAAGGCGCCATCTGTCCCTCCGTGTCTTGGTTCTAAGGACCCGTATGTGTATTGCGATTGCGTAGTGGTCTGAGAGTGCTGCAGGTATGACTTGCATGTCCGTGGTCAGGGTTGCCACTTCCGAGGACCCCAGAAAATGGTCCAAGCGCGCGTATGTGTGGTGTACGTGTGAGTAGAAGGTGTATCCCGGGGTGGCGGGATGTGTCTTCCTCCAAAGATCCACAAACCCTCTGCTCTCCAACCATTGCTCCCCTTCTTTGGATATCGCCCCCGTATCATCAAACCTATGGTCTGACCTGTCTTTTGTGGAGTCCATCACCAGGTTAATGTCCCCCCAAACTATCTTTGAACTGATGTCGTGGGACAGCGTATCCGCCATTGCCCCTATGAGAAAGGGTTCTTGTTTAGTGTTGGGGGCATAAATTGACCCGACGACCGCGGACAACCCTCCCAGTTGTATTTTATAAGCTAGGAGCCTCCCCTTGATGTCCGCGACTTTGTCTCCTACTTGTCCCTTGAAATGGCGTGCCAATAGAATGGCCACCCTTGCTTTCTTCTCGGCTGTGGAAGAATAGTATTGTGTTGGGAACGCCCTGGAACGCATGTGGTGCCAGTCTTTAGGTAGTAGATGTGTGTCCTGCAAGAGGCATACTTCCGCCCTGGTGTTCTCTAGGAATGACAAGACAGCTCTACGTTTGATGGGGTTGTCGAGCCCTTTGACATTAAGGAAGACGATTTGCAGCGTGGATTCAGTCGTCTGGGCCCCATGAGCAGAGTCCCCTTTACCTCCGAGCATCACTGACCGGACATCCAACCCTGCGCTTCCCGCTTTGCACCACACCAGAGCCCCCCCCTTCAACCCTCGAACATCCCCCTTGTCCCAACTCCCCGCCCTCCCCAAACCCCTCCGCCCCCCTCCCTCTCTTAGAACCCCCCCTCAACAGTCCCCCCCAACACCCCAACTGTGATACTTCAATGTCCCAGCCTTGCCTGTCCATTGCAGGGCTGTGGTAACGTTACCTAGTGGAGCGTATCCATGTGACGGCCACCAGCCTTGCGCCACTCTCCTCACCTTTATGAGGGCCCTGGGGGGCCGCAGCTTGACCTGCTCTCCTCTGTGCTGCCCAGGCCTGGTTTCCGCAGTCCTTCGCCCTCCTGGGTGCTTGTGGGCTTGTGCAGCGGTCCCCGTGCAGGCCCGAAGCCGGGGCCTCGAGTTCTGCTTCACCCGGCCGGCTCCTTCTCCCGCAGCTGCAGGTGTCACGGCGGCGGCCGCTCGCTCTGCCCGCCGTCCACACTCGCCCCTGCCTTTAATCCAGCGGGCGAAGATCGCGGGTGGCCTGCGGCAGCGGATCCGGTCGGCCGCTAGCACTCGGCGGGACCGGCCGCCATTTCCCTCCTTCGCTGTCCGGGCGAGTCTCCCACGGCTTGGAGGGTGTCCGGGAGTCCCGCCGGCCGACTTCTGGTCACACCGGGCCAAGCACGAAACACCCCGTTAAGGCAGCCGGGCTTCAAGTGCCTGGGGGGGGTCAATCAGGGATAGAAAGTGGCACCAAGGGAGGTTAGGACGGGGAGCCTCTGACCCAAACGTCTACTCAGGCCGCCATCCTCGTTTCGGAATTTTTTGAGCGCGCGGATACTCAAAACAATGTCTTGGTGCTTTGCGGTAATGCACACGCGAGAAAGCATGGGAGCTGCCTACTGAGCAAACAGCCTCGTCTTTTTCCCAAAAAAGTCCTTCCTCGTCTATCTGGCGCAGTTCCAGAGGAAGGTTGTCCCAACCCACTGACCCCAAAAAAGAAAAGGAAGCTCTACCTGCTTTAAGAAGAAGAACCCTTGGAATCATGGCACCATGGGCATTGATCGATGGTACTTTTAATCTGTTCATAGACTTCCAAAAGCACAGTCTCTGTACTGTACCTTGGCCTGAAGCCAGATTGGCTGCGATGCAGTAATCTGTTATTCTCAAAGTTAAGTTATTACACAAAATCCCAGACCTGTAAATATCTGCATGAAGTTATGGAGTGAAGTGACCTTTTAGCACAGCAGTGCCTGCCAACAGTAGCAGTTGTTACCGGTTTGATAGACATAGACCGAAGGCAGCATCAACAAGTTTACCAGAAAATAACATTTCAGTGGAAAAAATTAGTCAGAGGCTGAATTTAAAAACAAGCATTGGCAAATCCAATATGCTTGGGTCTAATGTGCCTACACAGTTAGACATGGGCATTCCCAGACACTGTTTATGTGTGTTGCATGAACAAACGCTGTTTTTCACAATTCAGTCTGCCCTACTTGCTTTGCTAAAGCTAAAAATAAGTTGCAGATAAAGATAGCTTTCTGTATAGACTGCATAAAGGATATCTCGATTTTAAAGTGACACACAGCATCATGATTGGGTGCACTTTTCGGACGTGGAACGGTCCTTCATGCATTCCAGTGGAAGCACTTTCTAGTGGGTGGAATGATACAGCAAATAGCCCATAGAATGAGGTGAGGAAAATGCAGACAAATCCAGCTCTATGTGTTCTGAAAGAATGTTAAAAATAGGTCCTGCAGGCAATGGTGCTGAGAAGACAGACCTATTGAGAGGAAAACATACTTACCAACATTTCAAGACAAAAATAAGGGTGATAATTGTGTGGTGTTGAAAACACTCTCTGGTGTCACATGGTCCTTAGGTTGTTCTCATGGTGTCAACCAACTAGATTAGCTAAAACTAGATAGGTTAAAGACCACTGCGAGAGGGGACATGGTGAATGCTTCCTGTGGATTTCCACACATCAGCTGCCAACGTTTACTCTCCCTCACAACAATCTGGGCCTCCGTTGGCATTTTTAATGGGAACAGGTAGGATAGAAAGGGTAGGGAATGAGAGGCATAGATGCAGCCTATTGGCTGTCAGCGTAAGGGGATGTGGGGATGTGGGTTGTATTCTGGTTTCAGGAACATTAAGAGTGAACAATCCTTTACCTGCACAGCAGGCATACGGATGAAAAAGGGCACGTTCAAGAAGGTATGCATTGCATACTGTGTATTAATGAATGATTTGCAATTAGGGCTCCCAGGTTTCCAGTTTTACTGATTTTTACAGATAAATAAAGACAGAAAACAATGTTTTCCTGTGTGTATTTATTTTTCAAAGCGGAAAAATTCTGAAAATTGTGCTTCTTGTGAGAGACTGTCCATGCTGTCTTTCATGAACTCCAGGCAAAGCTGAGTAGATGAACAGCATGGAGAGTTAAAAAACTGAATGAGATTTCCTTAAATACGGGCATATGTTAGGTTAAAAAACTGAATGAGATTTCCTTAAATACGAGCATATGTTAGGTTACAAAAACTGAATGAGATTTCCTTAAATACGAGCATATGTTAGGTTACAAAAACTGAATGAGATTTCCGTAAATACGGGCATATGTTAGGTAACAAATATTTGTATTATAGCGCTAATATGTACCTGTGGGTGTAATGTTATGTTATATGTGGCTTCTTTATTTGCTAAAATGCGACAGGCATCCATGTATGAGTACACGTGTAAGAGTCCAGTAAATGTGGAAATACGCCGTTCTACAGCTTCATTCATTCTCAGAACACAAAATAAATATGGATAAATACCAATAAGATGACCAAAAAAGAAATGTAGATATATACAGACGTAAACGTTAAAAAAATAAACCCCATAAAACCCAGAGCCCTATTTATAAACGAAGATGACACTGCAACTCCAATCACCCATTTCCTCTCTTGCTGGTATCTGGCGTGGGACATGAGAATGAGAATACAGGCGGTTTGATTCATGGAAAATGAGTTTCTTTCTTTCTTCTCCATGTGGGATTGACAAGTCCTGTGTTAAATTTGTGTTTCGGTCTGGGCCTACTACAAGCATGTCCACTCAGGTGCAATACTGGCTCCGAAGAGAGTCTGGCTGCACTAGCGGTTATAAACAGGACCACTGGAATTTTGTGATTATGTGTCAGGGGAGGACCAAATTATGCGGCGTGGTTGGATAAATTATGCCGCAGGAAAAGGCAAATTATGAGGCATCGTGAGTCCCATTTTGTGATAATATTACCTCCTTATTTTGTCATATCTCTCGAACCGTTTTTAAATAAAGACAACCTGGCAAAATATATGACAGTAACATAACCCAGTACTCAGGTGGGTGATATACCGGATTCAACGCGGGTAATCACACGCATCACTTATCAACGGCTGAATTAGAGCTGAACTTCGGGAGGGGCTAACAAGTCAACCAATGGAGGCGGGGCTTACACTTGAAACAATGGAGCAGAGCAAATACAAGAAAATTGAGAGGTAAATAGTGCATTTTAAATATATTGATCAAATGTGATCCAATTATTAAATTAAACTTTTTGGCAATGTTTATAGGCTACAAACAGATCTATAAAAAAGGAGAATGAGTAAGACATCTTAAAAGCATTTTTTTATATACTTCATTCCAAAACATGTCAGAGCCAATTTTGGTAAAGGTATTTCAATACTTTTTGTAAATTCTAAAAAAAAATTCTTCTGTGAAATGATGAGGGAATATGATCAATTTCATCTTCAGAAAGACCCTTGTGTTTGACTGTTGAACAAAGGCATGCTTACTGCCTGCTCATCCGCACGTTGCAACACATGCTTGTTTGAGGCCACACACACGTATAGGTCTCAGAACATTGTGATTGGTAGCTTAACTTGATGTGTGACTGGCAAGTCTCGGGTTTGATTCCTAATACCTCATCCATTCCTCCTGAAATTGAATAAATGAGTGCCAATCAGTTAGCATTATTATCACCTGTTAATTAGTCTGACAGGAATCTGTAGTATTCCAAATCAAGACAAAATAGTTGTTGTCCCACAGAAAAAAACATAGGTTTCAGGCCTGATATAGTTAGGAATTAGCATTTAAAAAACCTAAGAAATTCACTGAAAAAACTGTAGATTTTAGGGGTGTTATAGTTAGTTGCACATTTCAGTCACACAAAACCATTGAAATTCCTCCGATATAGTTAGTTGTACTAACTATATCTCACGCGCCCGCAATCCACTGCTGATGATGTCACATATTACATCATTCATGACATGGTCAGTTACATCACTGATGACATCTCAAATGACATCACTGATGACATCATCCACGTGACGATACACCTCATCATACACTAGTATAACCTTTCGTCACTCACTGTAAAATACAGAGTACCATATTTAAATCCATGTTACCTTATGCTTGCCTGTGGGCCTTTTTATCCTGATATTTATTCTTTAAATAAATATATATTTATTCACAAACTAATCGTCTTTCGTCATTCTGCAACAATTTGGCGACGATTTAAATTGCATAATTAAGAAGGCCCACGGAATTTCAAACTCTTCAATCATACTTGTATGCATCTTTAATTGATGAAAAGGAACAGAACTGAGAGGAAACCTACTAGGAGACAAATCTTCAAATTCAGCTTAACCGTAAGTACTGATGGCTAATTGAATTTTTGCCCAACGAAAAAATTCTGAGTTAAAAGTCGTTAATTTACATTTTTGGCAGTTGCTGCAGGGCTTTCTGTGATGTATGTGCTTCTCTCCTGAAATTGATCTAAGGGGATTGCCGTAAACGGCACACGCACACGTTACGTATTGAACGTGCTGCCATTTTGAAGTCAGTCTGATTGAGTGAAAATGACTAGAATATCGCCGTAGGCATCGGAAGCACAATAATAATCGGAGGAAACACGAAAAGAAATCAACTGTAAGTTATAAAACAAAGATTGAATAGATATCTTAATAAACAATACTGTATAAGTATTTAACCCTCTGAGGCAATTTTAAGAGAAAAATAGGGCACAAAGCAACAATATTTGTCTACCAGCTTTTTTTTTCAATGAACCTGGAAAGCCACTGATGAAGTGGAAATACTGGTTAAGAGCATTTGAGAATTACCTAATATCCATAGTTGGAAAGGATTATAGTCCAGAACGGAAAAAAGCATTATTATTTGGACTACTTGGAAACGCAGGTCAAGAGATATTTGACAGTTTGACAGTTTACCAGAATTTGAAAGTCCACAATCTGTCTTTATACCCTTAAATGAATACCAGAAAGCGGTGAAACATTTAGAAAAACAATTTTCAGAGGAACCTAATATTATGATCGGCAGGCATAAATTTGCAATGAGAAAGCAAAATGAAAAAGAATCTATAGAGGAAAACATTACTGCACTACGTGTTCTTGCAAAGAATTGTGAATTTGAAGATATGGTTGATATTTATCTAAGGGACCAATTTGTATTTTTTTATAATACACTTTTTATTAATGAAACAAAAGGAAAAATCGCATCTGATCGCATACAGAGAACAGATCCCCCCTCGATGACCATTCCACGCCCCCCAAATCTTCCCCCACTTCCCCAGGCATCCCCTAGCTACATAGACTGATCTCTCTCTAAACATACACCAGTCTAGGTCTTCCGCCCACTTTGTGACTCGGGGTGGCTGTCTGGTTCCCCAGAGCTGTGCTATGTTGCGTTTAGCCACCATGTATGCCAGCGTCACCCATTGCTTCTGATACACGTTTAGATCTGTGGGTTCCCAAACATTCAACAAACATCTACGAGCCTCTACTAAAGAACTATCTAATGCTTGCTCAAGTACTAATGTTTTCTATTTACAGGAAAAAAAGTAATAGGAAAACAAACAAAATGAAAAATGTAAAGGTGGTAGAAAAACAGAAGGTAAAAATTATATTTGTTACAGGTGTAGTTCACACGAACATCTTGCTGACTTCAAAGGTTGCCCTGCATTAGGGAAAGGATGCATGAAATGTAAAACATTTGGACATTATACAACTTCATGTAGAGCTAAGAAATATTTTACTAACGACAAAGTAAAAATACATTCAATCGATGAATTCGATGAGGAAATGTGTGCAAATATTGTTTTGTCATTAGAGTTAGCCGATGGAAAAATAAAAAGACCTTCAAGTAATGTGGTAATTGGTGAGATTGAATTAAAAGTTATGGCGGATTCAGGTTAACCTATAACAATAATTTCTGACACTAGGTACGAAGAGAAATGGAGTACAATTAAATTAAGTGAGACAGATGTAAATCCAAAAGCTTTTGGAGAATATGATATCGATATGGTGGGATATTTTGAACACACACTCTCATTCAAGGGCAGAGTAAATAATACAAACATTTTTGCAGCTGAACGTGGACGCAACCTGGTGGGTTGGAAAGATTTAGCTAAATTTGGCGTTATTCTAAAGCCAGGCGCAGCAGATCCAATTATTTTTGATGATAAATACGTAAACAATGTACAGTTAAATAAAAAATGTGATAATTTAGATTACTTAATTCAACAAAATAAGGATGTTTTTAGAGATGAAATCGGTTGTGTTAAGGGATTTGAGCACTAAATTAAACTCAGAGAAGGTGCCATTCCAGTCGCACAAGTAAGAACAATTCCTTTATCTGTGAGAAATGAGTTAAAAATACTTTTAGACAAATTATGCAAAGAAGGACTCCTAGAGACAACAGATTTGTCAGAGTGGGTTTCAGCTATTGTTGTTACCATGAAAAAGAAAACAGGTGACATTAGACTGTGTGCTGACTTAAGATCACTTAATAAAAACATAATTGTTCATTGTCATCCTTTGCCTAAGGTGCAAGAAATCCTGTCATTAGTGCTGGTTCGAAATATTTTTCCTTAATCGATCTAAAGTCAGCATATCACCAAATATGTTTGTCTTAGGAATCTAAAGATTTGACAACGTTTGTGACCCCTTTTGGAGTGTTTAGATACATTAGACTACCTTTCGGGTTAGCTTCTGCATCTAGCATAATCCAAAAATTAATTGATATACTTTTTGGTGAAATTGTAGGAGTAGAAACTTTTCAAGATGACATACTTGTGCATGCCAAAACTGAAATAGAACATAATAAAATCTTAAATAAGTTTTTAACAATTCTGTAAGAAAGGGGCATGACTGTTTCGAAGGATAACTGCAAATTCATGCATAATAGTATTGAATATTTAGGACATGTTTTGTCTTCCGAAGGAATTAAACCCAAATATGATTTGATAAAAGCAATCAGAGAGGCACCTAAGCCGAGAGATAAGGAAGCACTTAAATCTTTTATGGGACTAAGTGAGTATTATTCCCGTTTTATATCTGGTTATGCAGATGAGGTTGAACCTTTAAGAAAATTATTACGCAAAGGAGTGAAATATGAATGGGGAAAAGAATAAGACATTGCTTTTGAAATGACTAAAAAATCACTTGAAGAGCCACCAACATCCAATCCCTTTGATCCTACTCTCAGAAATATTGTAACAGTAGATGCAAGTGCAGATGGCATTGGGGAGGTATTTTGCCAACAGAAGGGTGAAGAAGAATTTACAATTGCGTTCATATCTTGGAGACTCAGTAATGCAGAAAGATGCTACAGCACCATTGAGCGTGAAATACTTGCTTGCCTATGGGCAGTGGAAAAATTAAAGACATTTATATGGGGAAAAGAATTCGAAACTATAACAGATCATAAGCCCCTAATATATATGATGGACGGATGTGGTTGTGGAAACGGAAAAGCAATTTCTAGGCCATTCAGATTATTTTCAAAACTCCAAGAATTTAATTTTAAAATACGGCACATTAAAGGCGGTTTGAACTGTAGGGCATATTGTTTATCCCGTTGACCTGTTCTTGAGAGTGATGAGGATAGTCTTGATGACATTGAATGTGTGGTTGGACATATTGATGCCACTGTATGTGTGAAGGATCAATCACAGAAAGAGAATAGTTAGAAACTCAAGAAAAAGATGTTATTATGAAGCAGGTTTTTGAGTACATCACTAATAAATGGCCTCCAATGAGAAATTTAACTGCTGAAATGAAAAGTTTTCAACAAGTAAGTGACAAATTAACCATAGAGAATGGTTTCCTTAAAAGGCATGATCTTTTTATACCACCATTAAAACTATGTAAAAAACTTGTACATCTTGCACATAAGGGGCACCCTGGCAGCACTGCCACAAAAATATTTTTGCTAAGTTATTATTAGTGGCCAGGAATAAACAGTGATGTTAACATTCACATTGACCAATGCGAACAATTTTTAAAAGCTGATAAACACTGGAAAATTAGCAAAAACGAAATGCAACTTGTAGAAATTCCTGATAGACCGTGGGCTAAAGTTGCAATTGATTTCTCTGGACCATTTAATCTTTTACAAAGTAATTGCAAATATTTGGTCGTATTAACCGATTACTACGCAAAATGGGTTCATTATGAGTTTATACAAAATATTACAACAGATATTGTTATTGATTTTTTGAAAAGAATATTCGTAACAGAGGGTCAACCAAAAATTCTGGTATCTGACAATGGTACGCTACTTTTATCTAATAAAATGACTGATTTTTTACAAAATCAAGGAACAAAGCAGTAAATAACTCCTCTTTATAGCCCTTCTTCAAACGGGCAAGTAGAAAGAGTGAATAGATTTTTAAAGGAAGTTGTTCAATTAGCTATTGCATTCCAGTTTTCTGTACAAGAGTACATAAGATAAAAAGTGAGCAGTTACAACAACACCACTAATGAAATAACTAAACACACCCCTTATAATTTAATGAGGGGAAGAACATGTAATAACACCTTAACACCTAACTTTAATGATTGGTTTAGTAAGAAAACAAAAATAGAAATGAGAAATGATGAAATAAATAAAGTGCAAGAAAAAATTGTGGCTAAACAAAAACTTACTAAAATGTATAGTGATATGAGTAACAAAGCAAAAGAAAAAGTATTCAAGAAAGGGGATTGGGTCATTATAAAGAAACCCTGTAAAGTTCCTAAAGGAGAATCCACTTTCACTGCTCCTTATTGCGGAAAAGATGTTTCTAAAGGGGCAGTCTTTTTGGGAGAAAAAGGGTGGTGGAGCAAAAATGATATTGTTAACAATATCAAGCATCAAGCAAAGGGTATCCTCAAAGGAAAGGTCGCACACAGAAGGGTTTCCACACACCATTCCAGGCAGCTGCCACCACCACGAGCCAGTGCAGCGTTCAATATTGCAGTGCGCCAAACGTTTCAAGCCGTAGCCCTTGATCACTGTCCTGCAATAAACACAAAAGAGGCATCCACTTGATAATCCGCGACTTTGCGGTGTGGAAGATTGAAGTTCCGAGACTCAGCTACCTCTGAACAAGTAAGCGCGTTGATTGGCGTTGGTGGGTGAGAAGTAAAAGTGCACGGCAAAGTACGCGGAAGGATATTCAGCTGTGAACGCGGAAACGCCGTATCTATTCTCTAAGGGTATTAAGGAAAAATGTCTAGTGACAATGTTCGAGACCGGGAAACTTTGGCAGCCACAATGTTTTCCGACAGCTCTCCCCTTCCAATTGATATTAGAGGAAGGATTAATGAAGACGCTAGTGGCAGTAACGGCAGTGCAATGAAAGATCTAATCAAAACACTTGAAAAGAAATCCCGCCTAGAACAATCTAAGTGGTGGGAATCGAAATCTTTACAGAGCTACATTGAGGTAAACCGGATACCACATGGTCTACGTATATTAACTGCCCCAACATACGAGGACCCTAATCCTGAGCTCATGAGGGAATGGGCAGAATGCAATTTGGACGCATCACGGCGTCAGGTCCAGATTCAAATAAAATATGCCGGCATCGACAGAACTAAACTATTGGGGGAAATTGCTAACATCCATGAAGAGTTGGAAGCTATGGGGGAGGAGGAGGAACGAACACGATTATTAAAGGCGATGAATGAGCGACTTAAAAAAGAGGAAACCAAAATTACGGAAAGAAAGGCTTATAAGTTCGCGAGAGATCGCAATGATTATGAGTTGGGTAACATTTTTACGTTTTCACGTAAATATGACTCACTCCGGAAAGGAGCAACAAAACCAGCTCCAACTAGATCTAAGGCTGTACTTCAAAAACAAACAGCATCAGACTCCTCAACCAACTCTACTTTTAGTTCTGATATGGAAACGGGATCGGAAACAGACGCCGTAAGCAAATACAAGTAGATATTGGACCAAAACCCACACCTGGGCAGGAGATTGCTTTTTTGTGCCAGGAGAGATTAAAATCATTAAGACCGCGGAACCAGAGAGGTCAAGCCGCAAATGGGCAAACTACCGACGACGCCAAAGAAACCGGGTGGCAAAAAGGCGGTTTCCAAAAGAAGAAACGAGGACGGGGACGAGGTCGGGGGCAGGGAGCTGCTTCCGCACAGAACTAGTGAAGAACAAGCACAAAACCATCATCAACCTAACACCTCTTAAATTAACAAGAGATGAAGAGGAAATCCTCAAATTGGGCTTGACATATGCTTCTCCTTGTAATTTCAATTATGCGGCCACACAATGTGATGTATACAAAGCTGTTCGCAAACTAAAGCTAAGAAAATTCTATGCTTTGAAGGATAAAAATAAAAATACAGCTCAGTTAACAGACTCTAACAGCGATACTATGATTGCCACACAGGGCACTAAAACTATTACTGAACTTTGGGTAACAGAAGGAGTTGGCTACGAGGATTCTCCTGTGATTGAAAAACAAACATTTGATGAATTGGGTAACAGATTAGTGGTTAAAACCCAGTTCAAGCCACCCTCTACATTTGTGCCAATCTTGCCGAGTGACAATATAGATGTCTTCCATGAAAATGTGGTGGGGGACCTAAAACAGCTACATGGTGAGACAATGAACAAAAATAAGGACAAAAATCAAAAGAAAAAGAAATGGCAACATAATGCTCATACACAACAATATGAGCTGTTAACTAAGAGACTTTCACAGGATAAGGACATCATTGTGAGGGGAAGTGACAAAGGGGGCAATGTAGTCCTCATTATTAAAAACTGACTACGATCAGGAAGCTTATGCTCAATTGAATGACCACCATTGCTATGAACGAACTCAGATGCAAATACTGTCAACGGTTCAGACGAACTATCATCAAAAACTAAGCAGTGGAAAACCGCGAAACTTATCACCGAAGCGGAATACAAATACTTGAAAGTGGACCACCCTATCACTCCCTTTCTGTACTTTTTACCTAAAGTACATAAAGATCCACTACATCCCCCAGGCAGGCCTATAATCTCAGCCTTTTGGAGCACACCTCTGTTTATATTGATTATTTTTTGCAGGGTTATGTGCGTAATTTGGACTCCTACATCAAAGACACTGGGGATCTATTAACCAAAATCATGGACATTGAATGGGTAGAGGGGGATTGGCTAATCTCGCTGGATGTAACATCATTATATACCAGCATCTCCCATCTTGATGGTATTGCGGCAGTCAAATATTACCTGTCAAGAAGGGGCTCTGAGTTTGAAGATCACAATGCTATGTTATTGAGCATGCTTCGTTTTTGCTTGATGAACAATTTTTTCCTGTTTAATTAGTAACTTTACCGCCAGCTTCAGGGTGTGGCAATGGGGGCCAGCTTCTCCCCAAGCTTTGCATGTTTGCACATGGGAGCTTGGGAGGAGCTGGTCCTCAGACCTGAATACCACAACATTGTTATTCATAACCTGATCAGATGGTATCGTTTTATTGACGACCTGATGATTATATGGAGGTGTAGTAAAGAAGAAGCTTTGGGATTTATAGACAATTTAAACAACAATGATCTTAATCTCAAGTTCACTGCCACCCTTAGCCAAGAATCCATTACATTTTTGGACACTGAACTTTACATTTGTGATGGCCATCTTGAGAGCAGAATTTTCCGGAAAACAACTGCTGGAAATAGTATACTCCATGCAGCTAGTGCCCATCCGGTGCATTTAATCTCAAGCATCCCCTATGGGGAAATGCTTCGACTACGCCGAGTATGTAGCACACCCGAGGACTTAAAGTCAGCTCAGGAGGATAGTGTTAAACGATTTATTGAATGTGGATACTCCAAGCAAATAATTCATAAAGCTTTGGAAAAATCCATGTTGTCAACCAGGGAGGAACTCTTAACTGGCAGTAAAAGGTGGTCAGTATCAGAGATGGGGGTCTTAGATAATGAGGTTGGCCTGGAAGACAAAAAGTTTCGCATGATAACAGGGTACAGCAGGCAACATAAAGAACTATATAAAATTATAAACAAACACTGGCCTCTGATTACCCGTGACCCTAACATTGGAACCACTCTACCTAAAAAGATCTCATTGACCTTTAGTAAGGCACCCTCCCTTAGAGACAAAATTGTTGACACCAGTCCTGAACCATTTAACAAAACATCATGGTGGCAACAAAATAAAGGATTTTATCGCTGCAAAACTTGTAAGGCGCGTGTCCATGGAATAAATACCAAAACATACATGGACGGTTTCACTGAACTCCCTCCCCCTATAACACAGGTCTTAACCTGTAAAACCGAATTTGGGGTTTACATTCTCCAATGCCCTTGCTCATTAAGATACGTGGGCAGCACGAAACTTGCGGTACACAAACGCATTCTACAACACCTACGTGCTATTACCAATTGTGATAACACCTACCCAGTTGCCAGGCATTTTAGGGAAATGCATCAGAGCAATAACAGCATGCTCAAATACTGGGTTATTGATTCCATCTTAGCCAGTAGAAGGGATGGAGATAGGGAAACCAAACTGAGGAGACTTGAAACCAGGTATATCCTTTTACTTAACACCAAGAGTCCGGGGGGACTTAATGTTACGGACGATCTGTATACGTGTTTACCTTGAATTATCCTAGATATTAACAGTATGAAATGAGATTCTGGATATCAGGACAATTTTAGCCCGGCTGGGAATTACTCAATGTAGCATGGAATGTTTATATCATTCTACATGTTCAAGTTTTGGATTGATTGGATCAGACATTGACCTATACTTACTGCCAATTGATTAATAGGCTGATTTCACACAGATGGGTATGGTTGGGTGTAGTGGACTAATCGGGTCCTTGGTCCCGGGTAGTCTTTCACACTCATCCTTTTAATGCACTTTATTCACGGTGTTTGTCATTCAAATGCAATAAAATATATTAGAGATATAACAACATAAGCAGCAAACGAAGGTCAAACAAAAGGTATTCGTCTCATCAAAAATACATTGGAGACTGCTGATGTCAATAGATTTGTATATATTTAAAATACACTGAGAGTCAAGTAGTTATATGATTTCAACTAACAGTGATACAGTATTGTGTGATAGGGTCTTGAACTTGAATTGGTATCCTGTCAATAAGGACAATATTCTGGTATTGTAAAAAAAGCACTTTGCACTTTATAGTCCTTGTACATTTGCTATATTTTGCACATTGTTAAATTGTACTATTGCGAACTTTGCACATATCAATTTGGTATGCATTTGCGCTTTATTATATCGTAATATTCAGTCAATACTGTAGTTCATATACAATTGGGTATTTTACCATGACTTAAACTCTTCAGTCTAAAGCAATTCATTGAAAGTCGGCAATGAATCACATACATTTATTTGGTGATACGATTTGCATATACCTAAAGGAGGAAAGAATTTACTTCTATTTTATTTTTACTTTGTTTGGGTATTTTACCGTGACTCTGTTAAAACTGCTTAAATGTGCTTTTCAAGTATTTATACATTGGGAAAATATTTAAGTATCTCTTCTATGTTTATTGTAACACACTGCCCTCCCATGTGACGACCTTCATCCAATCACTGGCATTATAAAATGGTGTTTCATGCAAAAGAACGTTGTCATGTGAACAAGGCTCTTGCGAGCCGAAACGTCATGAGGCTTTTTCTTCACCTTGATTAAAAATTGGAGCACTACAGATGGTCCGTGTCCGTTAACGTTTTTTCTTGGCTGTCACATATTACATCACTCATCAGTGATGTCATGAGTGATGTCACTGACCATGTCATGAGTGATGTAATATGTGACGTCATCAGCTGTGCATTGCACGCGCAAGTTATAGTGAGTCCAACTAACTATAACGTGGGAATTTCAATGGTTTTATGCAAGTAAAATTTCCACCTAACTATAACTGGTGTGAAACCTATGGTTTTTTCAGTGAATATATATATAGATAGATATATCTATATATATATCATTATTAATTCTTCTAGTTCCATTTAGTATTTCTTCCCCCTTATAGATTCCTTTCCTTCATTTCTGTTATCCTATTGCCTGACGTCATGATGTGTCACAATGGAACCCTCGTTGGGTATTTATATGATGGCATGGAACGTTGGTCCTTCGACCTGTCTCCTGTCACCTGTTCAGACCTGTTACCTTATGCTTGCCTGTGGGCCTTTTTATCCTGATATTTATTCTTTAAATAAATATATATTTATTCACAAACTACTCGTCTTTCGTCATTCCGCAACTCTGGCTTACTGTGATCCGGCTTGAGCTAGTCTCGTTTTGCGCACTGGGATCGTGAGTGTGCATAGCCTGGGCACGCTTGGATCCGAGCAAGACACCTTCACCTGGAGCATGCTTAACTCCTTGGCAACCAGAGTAACAGGGGGTTGCGGTTCAGTGATGAACTACGGTGCAGCAATCAACGCGAGTGATGTACGCGACTCACATGTCATTATATCACCACGTGTAGATGCCATTTTCAAGGAGATCGCATCAGAAGCTCACGCATGTAGAAATCTACACTTCACGTCATGCAAGCAGCATCTTCAAGTAGAATGGCATCGCAGGCAATCTGGATTCAGTTGTTGTAGCGGTGAGCTGCCACATTGATTTATTGTGCTGCAAGAAGGGGAAACTGAGGAACAGCAATCTATGTCAGCTGTTATAGCGGATGAGCTACATATTTGGTCATTGAATTATCAATTGAGGGGTCAATCGACCAGGGGTTTATAAAGCGCGCTACTCACCCGTCTCAAGGTGCTCGGGGGGGGGGGCATAATTAGATGACTGCTTTTGTAATCCTCATATTACAAGTGTGTTTAGTCTATTCCCTCGTGTGACACCTATGTAATTTCTTCAAGACTTTCTGCATATTTTTCCTTTGTGCCTTTTGACATTTTTAGCAGTTTAAATTGATAACATTGTATTTAAGGTTATATCTTACAATGTCAGCAACAAATATGTCACAACCACCAGCTTTTCTCTTTGAAAAGGGGGAACCAGCGCTTCCTTGGAAGCATTGGACGAGGATTTTTGAATCATATATTGTGGCTATTGGTGGACCGAAATTTTCAGCACACAGAGGAGGCAATTCTCTTGCACAATCTTGGTATTGAAGGCCGCAACATTTATGAGAGTTTAGATGAATTACCTATTGGTGATGGAGCTGGTGAACCTGCTGATGCATTTGAGATGTCCCTTCAAATGCTTGAACAGTACTTTGGACCACGTATTAATTTAGTAATAGAGAGGGAAACATTTTTCATGAGAGCACAAGAACCAAATGAGAGAGTAGGTAGCTAAATTGCATCTTTGAAGGTTTTCGCACGGACCTGTGAATTTGGTGAGCTCACAAATTCCCTGCTCAGGAACCAATTAGTAAGATGCACCAATAGCCATAGAGTGCATCAAAAACTGTTAGCCAAGAGAGCAATTGGCTTGAAAAAGGAGTTGAGGATGCATAATTGGGTGATGGAGACGAGAAGTCTTATTCTCACACCCAACATGGAAATTATTCCTCATAGGAAACCTGGGCAGAGTAATATACATGAGTTAATGGAGAGGGAAAGCAACAAGAAGTGGACAGTGTTTGCTAAGATGCAGTGAAACTCAAGTCTAAATCTTTTCCTGACAACAGCAAAGCCAAATGTTTTAGATGTGGACACTTCACTCATAAGGTCAATAGTCTTAATTGTAATGCTAGGTATTTAGCGTGTTGCAAATGTGGTGTCAAAGAGCACTATGCCAAAGTGTGTAAATCCTCAAAGAAGGTGCTTGTGGTAGATAGTATTGACACTGTCACAGAGGGATTGCGTACTGTGGCACTGAATGTAAAAGATGTAGATAGAAGTGTGGATGCAGATGTGGTGATTATGCCCAAGTGTATAGTTGAGATTGATAGACAAACCTTTGTTCGCTTTGCGGCATCTGGTTTGCCGTTCACCATGATTGAACTTGTAAATGTGGTTTAGGAGTAAGAAATTATATTTTACATATCCTGCTTGACTGTACATGGATTTTAGCAATTCGGAAAGCATTTTTACGTCCAATTTGTTTAAAATATGAGGTGAACTCACGTGCTGACGCCATTGACCTCCTTACAGAAATGTCATTTTTGGATATTACAATTGCGTTGGGGAAGTTTCTGAAAGCGACAAGAGAATGGGTAATGGAGGTAACAAAGGAGGGTGAGAGAGTTTAAAATTACAGAGTATCCCAATTTTGTGTTTTATGGTTTTATAAGTGCTGTAAATGTGTAAAATGAATTGTGGTTTTAAATATTTTATCACTATGTGGATCCATTGTTCTGTGTATGGTTTATAGACTATTGTCTAAATAAACTTTGTTATAAAAAAACAAAAACAATCCTGCCACCAACGGTGGCTCGCGTATTGATGTGCTTGGGTATGTGGTGAAGAAAATTGATTTAAAAGAAAGAGAAACGATGAGCAAAGTGCACGTAGCAAAAAGAGGGACAATTTGCTGGGTTGGAGACTTCAAAGAGATATGAGAATTATAGGTAATCTAAATGCCAATGACCAGGTAATGTTGGTTGAGGGTGCTGATGGAAAAACTTTTTTGAAGAATTCCCTGGTGTATTAAAGATGATTTCGGTTATTGAAATAGCTTGAACACCGTATTGTTTTGAAAAGTAATGTTAAACCCAGTATGCAATAAGGTACGTAAAGTTACTCACTTGATTCTCAAACCGAAACACTAAATCAGAGATGCACCACTTTGTAACAGTATTCAAATAGTCCTTTGAATAGTAATTCTCAATGAAGCCACCAGGTCATTGTGCATTGGTCAATTTTTTTTCCTTTCATTAGTTCTTTATTTACAAGACAGACAGCCAACGAGGAATTGGACAGATTATTGAAAGCAAAGGTGATTGACAAGATTGAAGCATGTGAGTGGTTGGTGCCAGTAGTTTTAGAACCAAAGGATGGAGGCAATTCCGTTAGAATGATATGTGGACTTTAGAAGTCTCAACAAATGCATTTAGGTGGATCACCAGCCACTTCCCATCATTTCAGAATCTCTTACATGCTGAAGGGAGCAGAGTTTTTTGTGTCCGCTCCGTAGCATACCATCAAGTGCTATTACATCAGGGCTCTAGGCATCTGGCTTCTTTTGTGACACAATTGCGGGCCTATCGATTTGTTAGGGTGCCATTTGGATTGGTTTACGCTGCAGCCTGTTTTCAAAGGATAATTATGTTGGTTTTTGGAGAGATGCCCAATATTTTGTTTTTTCAAGATGATATCCTTATATATGGCATTAAGGTAAATGAGCATGATATGACTTTGAGGAAAGTTTTAATTATGTTAGAAGAGAAAGGCCTTACCATAAAAAAACTAAGTACAAGATTGGAGTGACATCTGTTACCTATTTAGGTTATGTTATATCTGGTGAAGGTATTCAGCCCAAATTGAAATTGATAAATAGTATTGTAGCTGCCCTATTCCTGTAGACAAAAAACAGGTGAGGTCCTTTTTAGGACTTTCCAAATTTTATTCTAGGTTTATTAAAGGATTTTCCAGCGTGGTGGAGTTCATTAGAGCTTTACATAAGAAGGGAGGTCTATTTTACTTGGACGCCGGAGTGTCAGATGACATTTCACACAATTAAGGTGGCCATAAGTAAAATGCCTACCGTAGGACACTTTGACACCAGAAGGAAAACCATTCTCACTATGGATGCTAGTTTGAAGGGTTTGGGAGCAGTTCTCTCAAGTGTAGAAAAGAGAGGGAAAAGTGTTGATGTTTGCGTCCTAAGCCCTTAAAAAAGTTTGAGGAGCATTACTCATGTATTGAGAGAGAGGCCCTAGCAATAGTATGGGCAATTAAACATTTCACATTTTACTTGTGAGTAATTCTTTTTTTGGTGAGGACAGATCATAAGCCTCTAGTTCAACTGTTCTCATGTGGTCAAAGAGAGAGGATGACTCTGAGACTTAAAAGATGGAGTGAAGGGTTAGAGGAATTCAACGTTCAAGTTCAATATCTTCTAGGATTGGTTAACAAGACTGCAGACTGCTTATCATGATTTCCATTAGAAGATGTGTAAGAGAAGTATGTGGATATGTGTGATTGCTTGAGTTGGGTGAGGGAACCCACCATTTAAAGAGAGGAGTGGACAAAGAGTACTGTCGAGGATGAATGGCTTCCTACTATAAAACCTATGTTGTGGAATGTTGGCCTGATTACCATGAGCTCAATTCAGAAATGAAATCCTTCTGGTCAGTGAGAGATTAATTTACTATACACCAAAATAATCTTGTGAGAGGGGAAAGGGTGATTCCTCCAATGAGTATGAGATCCATTGTGATTAATCTTGGTCATGAGGGACATTTGCACAGGAGCTTAACCAAAACTCATGTTTGGGAAAGATACTGGTGGCCGGCCATGGATCATCAAGTGGAACAAGTTGAGAAGGAATGTTGATTGTGTGCTTCCAATGATCAGTCACATAAATCTAGTAAGGCACCTTTGTCCCCGGTGGTTGTGCCTGACAAGCCATGGACATAATTGGGTTTGGATATTATGGGTCTGTTTGAGATACTACCATCAGCTGAACGGTTTGTGGTGCTGTAGGTCAATTATACATCCAATTGGGCATTAACCCGATGTGTGAGTGCAGTTTGCACTAAGAACGTGTTGGAGTTTCTCAAGGATGACTTTACAAATGAGGGAGTTCCTGAATATATGGTCACAGACAGCTGGGTACAGTTTACCTTGCAGGAGATGTGTGAATTCCTTAATCAGTTTGGCATGATACATCAGAAAACAGCTTTGTATGAACCCCATTCAAATGGCCTTGGTGGGCGCATGAACAGGTTGGTGAAGGCCTGCGTTCAAACTGCGGCAGAGACAAGGATACCACATAATGACTCTCTAAGGGAGAAGAAGAGGGCTTTACGCAAGGCAGAGAGAACTTGGCGCAGAGCCTATGACACTAATGCGCGAAGTCTCTATATGATAGAACTGGCGATTTATAAACGGGCAATAATAGCCAGGAAGTGTGAGTTCTACGAGGAAAGGATCATTACAGCTAAAGATCCACAAAAAGAAATCTTTTGAGTCCTAAATGAACTCAGGAAAACCAAAGAGCAGAGGCCGGAGTTTACGCTAGAGGACTGTCAGAGGTTTCAGGACTTCTTTACTAGCAAAATCACAGACCTCATTTCGGATATTGCTCGTACTCCTATGCATGCCTGCCCCCTACAGACTACCCCGGCTAAGAAGCCGGTGGACAGACCTCTGGACACCCTACCCTTGATTACGAAGGACGAACTGTCCCTGCTTATGGGGCGAGTCAAGTCTGGCTCCCAGGCTGATCCCTGCCCTCCTGAAGTCTTCAAACTGGTCATGCCAGGAATAGAAGAAGAGGTCCTGGCTCTCCTGAACTCATCTTTAGCACTAGGCAAGGTTCCAACAGCTTTCAAGGAAGCACGATTGATTCCGCTGCTAAAAAAAACTGGGGCAGACGTGAAGTGCCTGAAAAATTTCAGGCCTATCTCTCAGATTCCTTTCCTTGCCAAAGTGCTAGAACAGCATGTTTTGTCCGATCTTTCCGACCATCTGGAAAGGAATGGACTGTTGGAACCAAATCAATCGGGATTCCGTGCGAATCACAGCATGGAATTGGTCATGCTGTCCATTCTTGATGAGCTCAGGATTAGGGCAGATAAGAAGCTACCCGGTGCCCTGGTGCTGTTAGACCTCTCCGCGGCGTTTGACACCGTGTGTCACAAACAACTTCTGTCGCGGTTGAGGGACTTCAACATTCAGGGCACAGCTCATGCCTGGTTTGCATCTTTCCTGCAAGGGAGGACGCAAAGAGTACAACTGGGAGAACTGCTCTCCACTGCAACACCAATTTCCTGTGGAGTACCACAGGGATCTGCCCTGTCGCCTCTCCTATTTAATATATATCTCCAACCATTGATTTCACTCCTTAATCAAATGGATTGTCAGGTATATAACTATGCTGATGACACCCAAATCATTATCCAGTTGGATAACGCGCCTGGGGCATCAGCACGGCTGCAAAACATTCTTAAACATACAGCGAATTGGATGTCGCTGAACTCCTTAAAAATCAACCCGGATAAGACGGAGGTTCTACCGATCACCATTGCTGGTAATCCATGGCACGACGGGTTGTGGCCAAGGGAACTTGGGCCACCCCCAGAACCTGCAGTGGAGGTAAAAAGCCTAGGCATCTATGTGGATGATAAGCTTTCTATGCTGAAGCAAGTCACCACGGTGGTAGGTACCTGTGTCGGCCTTCTCCGACAACTCAGAAAAATTGCGCCACTATTGTCCTTTTCCACCTTGAGACGGGCGGTGTCCGCAATGATACTATCAAGGTTGGACTATGGCAACTCGCTCTATCTTAGTCTTCCCCAAAAACTTTTGGACAAACTTCAAGTGGTGATGAACGATGCTGCTAGGCTCATTTTTAAGAAACCAAGGAGCTCGTATGCGTCCCCACTTATGCACGAGCTACATTGGCTGCCAATAAGGCAGAGGGTGCTCTTTAAAGGGCTTTGCATCACACATAAATCGCTCTACGGTAAGGCGCCAAAATATATTAAGACCCGCCTGATTCCTTACAAACCGGGTAGGTTGTTAAGATCTGCTGAAGCAACTCTGCTCACCCAACCACGCTTCAGATTGGCTACAGTGGGCAGCCGCGCCATTTCCAATTCTCTCCCAGCAGCCTGGAACAATCTATCGGCTGATCTGAGGAAGGAATCTAATCTGATGTCTTTCCGGAGGAAGCTGAAAACGGTTCTTTTTCAGAAGGCGTGGGCTGGGCTATAATTCCTCGTTGGGCTTTTTTAGGAACTCCTGCTGAGCTTACCTGACAAGCGCTTAGAGACCCCGGGGTTATAATGCGCAATATAAATCGAATAAAAAAAAATAAAAAATAAAAAATAAGGTGGTATTAAAGACATGTTGTGGGCGTATCGCACCACCCCCAATTGTGTGACACAGAAATCATATTTTGAGTTCTTAAGGTCAGAACTGCTATTGCTAGACTAAATCATGTGTGGTTGCCTATCATTGACACGCCTAGTTTGATTGAAGAGAAGATTCATGATAGTGACTGATTACCAGAGGAAATATAAGCAGAAGTATGATAAAAAGATATCAGTGAGAGGGAGTATATAGAATGTGGGAGACAGTGTTGGTACGAAAACCAAGGTGGGGGAAGAAAGGTATGACTGAATTCAAGGGTCCTTTCACCATTGCATACATTAAGAAGAATGTAGTAGCAGTTCATACTGGTTGCAAGTGGAGCATGTCCAGATTGGTGAAATATCCTGGCAACATCCCTAGAGAATCAAGTGGTTCTAGTGTGGGTACAGAAAGGAGGTCTTGGAAGTGAGAGACCCAGTCTCCTCTAAGAGGCATAGGAATGTTCCTATACGCTTTAGGGACTTTGCTGTGAAGTTAAGAAGCCTGTTATTCTGTTATCATTTTCTCTTTAGTTAACTTTATGTTTATTTTGTTATTCTTAATCAATGTTTCCTTATTTTCTTTGTGGTTGTTTTTTTTCCTTTGTAAGGGGGTTGTGTTGTGGTTATGTACATGCCTCTTTAAGTGCACCTGCACAGCTGATACCTGGAATGTTATTGGTCTCTATGGAGAATGGTCCATGAAAGTCAGTTGGAGATTTACATCCCATTAGCAGGCTGTGTGTTGGTGGCATTACGATAAGAAATTAGGAAGAAACTGGAAAACTGGGATTCTGTCATATTTCAACACATACTTACTTGCCAGGGTGCCAGCTACCTGAAAGAAATGTAAGCATGTGTAGTTGGGTAATCAGCAAATCTAAGGGTACTTGAGAGCTAGTATATGGCTTAAATTGATCGAGTCATTTGAGGCATCAGGGTGACAAAGGTTTATTGTTTTTGAGATGTAATGTAAGGGTGTTATCAGCTGCGTTCTCGAGTGCCTTCTTCTAATGGAAACTTATTAAAAAAGGATTATACATGGTACAGTTTGGTCTGTTTATTACCAAAAATATATATTTTTAACGGACCTGTTTTTTATTTTAAATATGTTGGGTAGATTTACTAAAATTTGTGCAGGGTTGTGGTCACAAAAGTGATGCAAACCGATACAAACAATTGATTTAAGACAATCTACCGAGCTCCATAATTGCAGCCCTGACCTTAAGCATCCTCTTTGAAGAGCCTTGTCCAGTAGAATCTATTTTATAATCCATAACGCAGTTAAAATCCCCCATGACCAATACCTCCCCCTCCCACTCCAAGAGCTCTATACTTAACTGCTCATACAGTTTAGGATTGTCTGTATTAGGCCCATATACCAAACAAAGAACAAGTTTCCTAAGTTCAAGTTAAACCTGAGTGATTGCCCACCTACTCCGTGCATCTGATACGGTCTTAATAACTTCAATCCCTAATCGCTTCTGTTTGAGTATAGCCACCCCCCTAATAGAGGCGCCCAAGGTTGAACAAACCACCAGCTCATATCCCATTTGAGAAAGTAGTTTTCTATCTTGATAGCCAATGTGTGTTTCTGTCATAAGCACGAAATGGGGTTTATACATATCTACCTCCTCTTGTACCAATCTCCTCTTCTGTTTACCATTGAGACCAGCAACATTCCAAACAAGTAGTCTAATCATAAACATATCTTATATTCATACATTTAACTTTCCTCTGTACACAAAATGTATCAATAAAGTATAGCCTACTTTTATAAAAACCATCATTCTTGCAATAAAAATGTCCCCCCTTTTTTTTGCCCACCCTTAGCCCCTCCTACCCCTCCCACCCCTCCCTTACACTCTACCCCAGAGCCCACCCCGAGGCCCACTGGGTCCCTCCCCTCTGTACCTACCCGGAAGCCTCCCTCTATCTTCTGCTGCCGCTTTAGGGGCAGCCGACCAGAGAGGAATCCCCAAGAACCCCATCCCTCTGTATTATTCTCATACAAAAAACCCATGACCCGAAAAGAAAAAACAAGAAAAAGAGAGAACGTAAGTGAGAGAGAACAACAACAAAAAAAGTATCCTATTCAATTATGAATAACCGTAACAATCATAGCAAGTTAATCTTATGAATCTTATTTTTTCCCCTTTTTTCCTGTTATTTTCTTGATTAAGTTTTAGAATCCATTTTTGAAAGAAATTGCTCCGCCTCTTTAATATCATGAACAATATGACTGTGTCCGGACTTTATAACTTTGAGGCGAGCAGGTTCCTGGAGATACACCATTGCTCCACGAGACTTAAAGGGGTCTATCAGTTTACGTAAGCCCCATCTTTTGTCCATAGTAACCTTGCTCAGGTCAGATTTTACAAAGAAAGTTACATTGTCGATTGTCACGGGGGTGCTTGGTCTAGCTTTAATTGACACTGCTTGTCGCAGCAGGTAGTTGCCGAAGTAGATTAAAAATGGCCGTGGATATTTACTCTCTTGAGATCTGGGAATAATGGGGAGTCTGTGTACCCGCTGAAGCTGAGAATCCCAGTCCCAATCGGACAGATCCGGGAATGCCCTCTGTAGTGTTTTTACCATGTAAGTCCTTGCATCTGTTCCCTCCGATCCTTCAGGTATCCCAAAAAGTCTCAGATTCTGCCTCCTCTGCCTGTTTTCCAAGTCCTCCACTTTTTTCTGCAGAGCCCCTATTTCTTCGTTATGTCGGTCTGATGTAACCGTGGTAGGGACTAAAGTTTCCTCTACTTCAACAACTCTTTGCTGCAATTCCTCAATTTCTTTTGTTACCCCGCTCAATTTATTAGTAACTTCCCGGATGTATGGCGCTCAAAATATCCTAATATAGCCGGGTCAACATACTATTCAGCGCCCCACAGATCTTGTTCTCGAATCGATATGGTGTGGGCAACGGATCAAATTGTGGAAAATTGTAATATGGAATTATGCCCGAGGGTTACATCAGACCACAAACCGATATTATTAGAATTTGAAATTATCGTTCAGAGACTGGTAGCACGAGTATTTACTTTTCCAAGATACTTATTTATAGATTCTCATTTTGTCTCATTATTAAAAGAACATATTAAAGAATATATAGAGCTGAATGTCAACACGGCTACGATTAATACAGTTTGGGACGCTTGTAAGTGTAGCATAAGGGGCTTTGCTCAAAAAGGGAGATTTTACCACTCTCCAAAAAGCCTCACTATTTCTATCTATGGAGCTTTCATGCAATTGATCACACAGGGACCAATTGCATCAACTGGGTCAATGACAGTTCATAATTCCGCTAGGTTTTCAACTAACATTTTAGTGGATGGAGAGCCATGGTGTCACTTAGATATGGGATCCCCAGTTGCTCATGCACAGCCATGTTCGAAGTTCCAATTGGCACAGCCAATAAACGCTTCTTGAACGTGTTCTTGGCCACTTGCAAATCTTCCATAGCTGCGTGCCCCCATATTTCACTGCCATTAGAAGCCATCACAACACATTTATCCTGGTATATCTTTAAAAGTGCTGCTATAGGTCTTTTGCCTAATTTAGTAGCAAAATTAAAGATGGCCGCGTTTGCCCGCACTAAGTCCACCCCTCTTTGTCTGTTTTAGTGGGCACCAATTCTGGTGTTCATCCAGGGTGACTCCCAAGTATGAGAAAACCTCAGTGCAAGGAACCTTTGTGGTACCTACCCTGAACTGGAAAGTCTTTTTTGTATGGAGGCCTCCACCACGAAGGATTTCGAATCATTAATAGATCCCGATCCCTCATGAAGGCAGAAAATGAATCAAGCAGGGTTTGAAGCCCCCTGCCGGTCCTAGATATAAGAACTGCATCATCCGCATTTAATACAACATGCAGACCATGAAGGCCTACCTGCGGATAATTAACCCATGTGGCTTATAATACATTGTCTAGGTCGTTGATATATAAATTAAACAAAAAGGAGGCCAAAATACATCCCTGTTGGACACCTCGCTTAATGGCCAAACTGCAGGAGACTCTTAGGTCCTATGAAAATCTAACCGTCGCCCTGGTTGCTTGGTGAAGATTTTCTGAAAAAAAGAGACAATGTTATCATCTACCCCAATAGCAAGCATGGACCGCCAAAGTTTGCCCCTGTTCACGCGATCAAACGCAGAAGACAAATCCATGAATGCTAAAAAGTGCTGGAGCAAGCAACTGTGTATTTGTTCAGGATCATGGACATGTTAAGACATTGGGCCATAGGTGACCTTCCAGGGCGGAACTACTGAATATCTGCTAAAATGGAATGTTCCTATGTCCAAGTTGTCAATCTATCCAAAAGCACTCGACCCACCACCTTGACCACCGAGTCTAACAGGGAAATTGGTCTATAACAGTGAGTGTTATCACGGTTGCCTTTTTTAAAAACTGGCACTATAGTTGAGGTTGCCAAAGAATTTAGGACAGCCGGATCTTGCTGCTGCATTCAAAACTGCAGCAAGAACCGGCGCCCAAATAGTTGGATTTGATTTAAAAAGGTCAGCAAATAATATTGGTGGGGAAACGTACAGAGCGTCATATATATATTATGCATGAATAGTCCGTTCTTGATACGCCAAAGTCTCACATTCGAACGGCGTGGAAAACAGAACACAGCACATCCAATTGGGTCCTTCATGGCAGGTTTATTCGAGTTTTTGAGTCATAACACCAAGTGCACCAGCAGTGTCTGTATATATATATATATATATATCCCAACACCTCGTTGCACCTCCATTTATAAAAAAAATATATATATATATATATATATATATATATATATATATACATATATATACACACACAAAAAAAACACAAGGTTGAAGTGACTTTATAGTTAGGTTAGGTTAAAGTTTCAGTGCCAACTCAGAAAACATTGAAATTCACAATTATCACCTTTAACTATTACTCATGCCCTAAGGTAACTATAACTTGTGCCCCAACATGTGACCCGGCCCTGCATCCAACCCACCCACAAGCAGGGATCACACAGTCCCCTCCCCAAGCCCCTATTGGCCCCCGTGAACTTGTGGCGCTTTGTTTTTATAAAAGGGTGTGTGCGTGCCCCACTCTCCAAGCCACTGTTGAGCTTGGATCCCATCTCCAGGGCCAAAAGGTATATTCTTTTTATTACTTCCTTTAAGGAAAATGGGATGCAGTAAAAAAAAGATTGCCTTCTTATTTAATATATATATATATATATATATATATATATATATATATATATATATATATATATATATTAAATAAGAAGGCAATCTTTATATATATATATATATATATATATATATATATATATATATATATATATATATATATATATATAATAATCCTGAAGCTCTGCACTTCCATGCACGCTGGCGAACAGAGACACAAACCCAGCGATGTGAGGCCAGATGTTGTTTATTTGTAAGAACCTCGAACCTGACGCGTTGAAGTGCTAACACCATGTGATTACTAAACATAAACAAAACACTGGCAATCTTATTTGAGAGCACTTGCGAGTCTGTTTTCCAAACATTTAAAATTCGTTTCAAAATCCAGCCGCTCCTGGGACCCTATTATAAAGACATAAGTTAAAAAAGATTCCTGCATAAATGCGCAAATAAATATAGCGATATTGCATTGTGAATTCAATTTGAAACAGCAAAAAAAGTCAAGTTTACCAGCAAAGGAAATAAAGGACAAGAGCAAGGTGCAAGATACAATCCAAACACTGAAACCAGCGAACTGCAGAGTTCATCAGATGTGGACTCACTGGTGATTGAGGTCTCTTCAGATGGAGGCAGCAGCCTTGGAGATCAAGCACATGGCAGAGTGTTGAATCTTGGAGAGGAGGTAGATTTTTTTAGCGTCAGACTGCCGCCAGACCCTAAGACCAAGAAAACCAAAGAAGAAAGGAGAGAACATTCAAGAGAAGGGAAAGGCGCAAAATGCGGAAACTCAAAAGTACAGAAAAAAACGTACTGGCTCAGAAAGTGAAATTGGATGAGAACACAATTGTCAACCTGTCCACAATCACTCTCACAGAGGCGGAAAAACAACTATTAGCTTTAGGGCTATCTTTCTGCCCTATTAGTGATTTTAACTATACTCGCACCAGAGTGGACATTTTTTGCTTGATCCGCAAACTAAAATTGAAGAAATTCTTGTCCACCAGAAGAAGGCTTGAAGGAAGTACAATCGGTTGAGAATACCAGCAGTACTAGCAGGGAACTCCAAAATAGAGATGTCTCTGCACTTTTGACACTGCACAATTTGATTGAAGAACTGCCTACTCAGGTCCCTAATAGTACAGATATGTTGCCAACGCAAGACAGACTGTTCACGGCACATATCCAGCAACGTGGAGCGTGCATCAGCCCTTTCAAGCCAAAATCCCAGTTTATCCTGATGATGCCAAAGGATGCCATTGATATTTTTCATGAGGTTGTCACGGATGAAATTAAAAAACTACATCACCAGATCAAACATAGAAGACATCAAAAAAGTAGTCAAGAAATACAGTACTCTAAGCTCATGAAAAAACTGAGTGAAAATCCTGAAATAGTAATTACCAAATCAGATAAGGGAGGCAACATTGTCATCTGGCCTCAAAAGGATTACAAAACAGAAGCTCAAAGACATCTCGAGGACCAATCTTGCTATGAAAGAGTAAATATGAAAAAATATCACACAGCCAAAAACAACCGAAAAACAAAGCTGTCACAATGGAAATTTCCGACATGTAGAACATCCAATAATGCCTAGGTTTTATCTAATACCAAAAGTTCACAGAAAAGTTACCCCAGTCCCAGGCAGACCCATCATCTCGGCCATTGGAAGTGTAGGGGAACATGTAACGCAGTATGTGGACTTCTTCTTGCAAGATTTGGTAAAACAACTACCTACTTTTATAAAGGACCCCGGGGATCTATTGAACAAACTGATGGATGTACAATGGGTAGGATTTGCTGTTTATAGCGTTATACATCGAATCCTTCTATACAAGTGTAGAACAAGAAACAGGCCTGAATGCCTTGAAACATTTTCTGGATACAAGACCGCTGGACTGTTACATCCATAACAAAATGCTTTTAGATCTTGTGACTTGGTGTCTTTATAACAATTTCTTTTTATTTTGTAATGATGTGTACTTACATAGAGGGGTGTGGTGATGGGGGCCTGTTTCTCCCCCAGCAATGCATGCTTGGATGTAGGCTGGTGGGAGGATCAGGTCCTGAAGCGCGCATTCCATTCTAATTACTGTAACCATGTTACATTGATGATGTTCTTATTATTTGGAGGGGTGATGAGAAGAGTGCCATGGATTACCACGTTCTCAACTATTGTTTTTAACTCACTTTTTCCTTGGGGTACTTGCACCGTGCACGCACCTTTAAAAAACAAACATATTTCTGGCCTTTAGGGCTCCTTCAGGGACCCTCTGAGAAGGCCTAGGGGGTCAGGGAGTCTCTTCACTGCCTCCTTTACCACGTTCTCCACTATTATTTTTTACTCACTTTTGCCTTGGGGTGGTTGCACCGTGCGCGCACCTCGCGATTATTTTACAAAATAAAAAACCTTTTTTTGGCCTTTAGAGGTCTTTCAGGGACCCCCTGAGAAGGCCTAGTGGGTCAGGGAGGCTCTTCACTGCCTCCTTTACCAGGTTCTCCACTATTCTTTTTAACACACTTTTACTTCGGGGTGCGTGCACCGTGCGCGCACCTCACGATATTTTAATAAAAATAAAATTGGTTTTTCTGCCCATCAGAATCTTTCAGGGACCCCCTGAGTAATCCTAGGGGGTCAGGGAGTGTCAGCCCTGCCCTCTTTTTGTATTTTGAAACTTTTTGCGAAATCAGGCAAAAACGCCATTTTGAAGGGGCCTTCGGGGGTCCTTCAGGGACCCTCTGAGAAGGCCTAGGGGGTCAGGGAGACTCTACCCTGCCTCCTTTACCACCTTCTCCGCTTTCATTTTTCACTCTCTCCTGAAACTACACAAAATGGCGGCTATAGGGTGCGAGCACCTTGCGCGCATTTCCCGTTTAAAAAAATAATATATATATAATTTTTTATCCTTCAGGGGTCCTGCAGGGACCCCCTGAGAAGGCCTAGGGGGTCAGGGAGACTCTACCCTGCCCCCTTTGCACACTTTCCACTTTTGGCCTCTGCCTCGGACAAAAAATGGCGGCCAACACTTCCTGATTTCATCCGAATGGAATGTTGACAGACGTCTAACAGCACATCAGAATTCTGCTCGCGCACACCTGGTGCGCGCACGGTGCACGCTTATAGATATATATATTTTTTCAAATTCGATTTTCTTAACAACTACTGGAGGGATTTACACCATTTAAGCAAAAGGGCGATCTGCAAACCCAACTCTACCTCTCTACCAAATTTGGTGTAATTCCGTTTAGCCGTTCGGGCTGTAGCCCTGTCTAATCGTCCTATAGAAAATAACATGGGGAGAACACGTTTTGGGACCCTCCTTTTTTCTCAGCCCCCACTTGATGAATCCCCCCAAAACTTTCAGGGAAGTATCGGAGCGGAGCGGGCCATCTTCTTTGAGAAATTCCATTAGATTCATCAACCGTCGCCAAAGATATACCCAATATAATGTTGCGGATTTACTATGGATACTAGGTCCTAACTAAATATACCTACTGGCGACCGCCAGTAGGTAATACATATATCTATCTATCTATCTATCTATCTATCTATCTATCTATCTATCTATCTATCTATCTATCTATCTATCTATCTATCTATCTTTATATATAGAGATCTCTACCATATGGCTCCCTCCTTTCCCATGTAGGCGCTGCTAGATGCGGTCGCGTCACTCCCGCAGTTGAGCCCAACTGCTTAATATTTCAACAGAATTCTCCCCCTCAAGGAAAGAATGGCGGAGTCGCAGTTCAAACAAAGTCCAGCACCACGCTGCAAATAGTTTACTTCAAGTGATTTATTAATCCATGGGGTCAAAAGCAAAAAAAACAACGCGTTTCGACAGCGTCCGCTGTCTTGATCACGGTCAGTTTGCGTGTGTGTGCTCACATATTTTGAAACATTTCCTGAAACCAAGATTCACGCCCTCTGTAGGTGTCATAATTTGCATTATGGGATTTGTAGTGTTTTAAATCATTTCAACAATCATAGGCATTTATATTAACTGAAAAAACCATAGGTTATAGACCATATATAGTTAGGAATTAGCATTTACAAAACCTTAATTTACTCGCACAAAACCATAGAAATTCGCATATATAGTTAGTTGCAATAACTATATATCGCGCACCCGCAATCCACTGCTGATGATGTCACATATTACATCATTCATGACATGGTCAGTGACATCACTGATGACATCACTGATGACATCTCAAATGACAACACGGGTAAAATCAGGCTCCCCAAATGACCATTGCCCTCCTTCGGTGTTGCGAGACATCTGTCTAAAATTTCCTGAGTGTATATTACCCCTGCTGAACAGATCTCTCTCCAGTGGCACGGTTCCCAGCTCCTTCAAGGAGGCCATTCTCGTGCCCCTTTTGAAGAAGCCTGGCGTGGACCCTACAGAACTCACCAATTATCGGCCAATATCTCTGTTGCCCTACCTGTCTAAACTTATCGAAACTCACGTCACTAGATGTCTCTCTAATTTCATCGAGAGTTCACACTTCCTTGAACCCAATCAGGCGGGCTTTAGACCGGCCCACTCCACGGAAGCTGTAATCCTGGCTGTTCTGGACACCCTGAGGAGGAATGCTGATGCGGGAAGCCCTCAGGCCCTGGTACTTCTGGATCTATCTGCCGCGTTCGACACGGTGGATCACAACATCCTTCTCCACCGTGTCGAACAGGCTGGCATCCAGGGCCTCGCTCTTGGGTGGGTGGAGTCATTTCTTACCGGCAGAACCCAAGCCGTTCGTTTGGGATCATTCATTGCGTCCAAAACCCCCATCACCTGTGGTGTCCCCCAAGGTTCCTCTCTTTCCCCTTTATTATTTAATTTGTACCTCCGCCCCCTCATTCACTCACTTCAAAGCTGGGACGCTACAGTTTTCAACTATGCGGACGATCTACAGATCGTCCTTCCGCTTCACTCCCCACAAGCTGTCAATAATTTTCACTCTATTATGACCCACATTCAGCAGTGGATGAATCACAACCAACTAAAACTTAATCCTGGGAAGACTGAGCTCCTTCTCCCTGGTTCCAGTGCTGCTTACTGGGGTCCGCAGTTCTGGCCCATTGAGCTTGGCCCCCCTCCTGCTCCGGCCAAGACGGTGAAGAGCCTTGGAGTGACAATCGATGCCGAGCTCTCGCTTAAAGCCCAAGTAGGTGCCACGATCTCTTCATGTATGTTCCAGCTCCGAAAGATCCGGAAGATCAGGCACCTACTACCACATGCGGCACTGGCCCAGGTTGTCATGTCCCTGGTTCTTTCCCGCCTGGACTTTTCTAATTCCCTTTATCACGGACTCCCATGTTCTCTTGTGGGCCGTCTCCAGGTTGTGCAGAACCAGGCAGCCCGTCTTATTTTCAAAGTCCCAAAATGGCAGTCTGCGAAGCCCTTGCTTCATAAACTCCATTGGCTGCCAGTAGAACGGAGGGCGGCCTTTAAGTTGGGCTGTCTTACGTTCAAATCCCTCCATTGCACCAGTCCTGCCTTTCTTAACTCACTGATCACTCCGTACCAACCTGCACGTAACCTTCGGTCAGCTCATCATCACCTACTTGTCACTCCGAAAGTCAAAACCAGCAAGGTTGGGGGCCGTCGCTTTGCCCACCTTGCACCTAAATTCTGGAATTCTCTTCCAATAGTCATTAAATCTAATGGTTCCTTACTCCAATTCAGGAAGCTTTTAAAAACTTTTCTGTTCTCCAGCACCGGTTAGTTTCTGCCTTGGGATTCTGTCTTTGTTTTGTCAGTTAGCGCCAAGAAACCTCTGGTGTTAGTGCGCTTAAGAAGTTTCACTTAACATAACATAACATAACACTGATGACATCTCAAATGACATCACTGATGACATTACTGATGACATCTCAAATGACATCACTGATGAAATCACTGATAACATCTCATTTGACATTACTGATCACATCACTGATGACATCATTCATGTGATAATACGATGAAGCTCTTCAGACTCTAATATAACCTTAGATCCACTCAGTGTAAACAGACACTCACAGACTGTCACTCATCCATGGAGTTACTCACACACCTAGTCAGTCATGCAAAGTATCAATCACACCTCCATTTCCTCAACTATACAGTTATACACACCTTGCTAATTCAAACATATTCTGACACATATTTACTCTCTTATACAATCTCTCATACAAGTTCACAATGATTCATAAAGCCACTCTCACATTCACTGGCTCTTATGCTCAGTTATTTATATATGTCAACTCTCACATGGACTGTGTTTTACATATGTACTTACTTTGACATGTAGCACTGAGATATCCATTCACTCACCAATACACTCATGCACACAGTCAACCGCCCATGCAGCTGTTTCCACATGCACTTTTGAACCCATACATCTAGTGAATCAACTGCTCACACATCTTTGCACAGAGTCATACACCTCCGAGCCACTCATACACATACTCAGTCTCCCATACAAATACTTGGGCAACCAATGAATATCCCATATAGTTACTCATATAGCTACTGATTAACACATTCAGCAGTTTACAGAACAACAGACATAATGATGCACAAATTAAGACAGTTTAGTCACTAACCCATGCACTCAGTGAGACACATTTAATCACTCTCTCATACAGTCAGTCATGCACCTACTAAATTCTTCATCCAGACACTTATACATCCACTCATTCTTCAATATGTAAGACATATTTAAACACACAGTCACTGGATGATGTCATCAGTGATGTCATCAGTGATGTCACTGACCATGTCATGAATTATGTAATATGTGACATCATCAGCAGTGGATTGCGGGTGCGCGATATATAGTTATTGCAACTAACTATATATGCGAATTTCTATGGTTTTGTGCGAGTAAATTAAGGTTTTGTAAATGCTAATTCCTAACTATATATGGTCTATAACCTATGGTTTTTTCAGTGAATATATATATATATATAAAATTTCAATTTCATCAAGTGCTATTAAAGCAATGCGCACTCAGAAGCAGGTTGCTTTTAAGATTTTTCTTTATTCCCAAAATACGCTACGCGTTTCGACCCCAAAGTGTGTCTTGGTCACACGGTAAACTCCAAAAGAAACGGCAGGTTTAAATAAACATAAACAAGGGGATTTGACATGTTTGATTAAAGTCACCTGATTTTCAGTGCAATTAGATCCGCCATTGCATAGTGGTGAAATACATCGTTTTAAGCATGAAAAAGCACAAAAAAGCAATTTAAAGCATTGTTTCTTGTCCGTATTAACAGTTATTACTGATTTACTAAAACATAATTCGTAAACTCGCAATAATTCATTTAATTTTGCTGATTGTATTCTATTTTTGGTTAGCTTCTTACTAAGCCCTTTACTCCATGCCATGTTGTACCACCAAATGATTCACATATTTCAAACCTTTGTTAAACATGTTTGAGACTAGAGTAAAATAACATATTTAGCATTTGTGTTTGTATTTGCATTCTCTCTGCTTTTTTATGCTTTTTTATGCTTAAAACGATTTTTTAAAATGTTTTGAAAAAATGTGTGTGGCTGATGAAAGGGATTTATATATTTTTTGACCATTTTGAAATTTATAAGTTATTTTCTAAATTGATTTTCGCATGTCAAAAAAAAAAAATCCACCGAAAGGGGGAAGGGCATGCGGCCCACAATGTGAGGTGCCCTGGTCAAGAGGAGTGATGTAGGCCAACCTGAGGTATGGAAAAGAGGCCCCAAAAAAACCAAAACTGGTTCTCTGCGATGCAATTGCACATACATTTAAAAAAAAGTTCTCTCTCATGGCTGCCCTTTTGTGAACAGCAAAAAAGGGGTGATTTTGTGCTAAAAATCATGATCTTCCCCAAAATATGTAAGATGTGGAAAAATCCGAAAACCATTTTTACAGATTAAAAAAACAAGAGAAAAAAATCCAAGCTACAGCCAAAGGGTGTGCGAAACAGGGATTGACTGCTTGCACTGGCAAACAGCCATGGGCTGGCACCCATGACCAGGTTTGTTATCTTCAGGCCCTGTGGCCAACCCCTCAGCTCAAGGTCAAGGACTTCACGTCTTGTGAGTCGTGACACTTCCCCACGTACAACAATGGTAATAAATAGCATATTACAATCTGCACAGCTGCATGTATAATTCTGGAGGGATGTTTAGTCAATATGCTTCCTGTAGGTCATATCAGCTTGAGCTGTTCTAAAGAGGGCTAGGAGGCTAAATGAAAGAAGGATGGGGCTTGTGGAATGATGGTATAAGTACTGGTGTGACAGTGGTATTGTGGCTAGTATTTGCTGACTCTTCACTTGTTCTAAAAATGGAAAATCAAGCATACAGTAATGATGTAAATGAGCTGGCGTCAAAATTGAAATATATTCCTTTGTGGTGACAGGAACCATCATTTTGGTCAAATCATAATCATGAGTATAGAAATGTTTTCACCTGTATGAATGTTGCTATAGCCCATCAGAAGAGGGGGTGAGGGGGTGGGGGGTTTAGTAGAGTTATTATTCCCCATGCCCCGTCCCTTCCTATGTCCTGTGCTTCTTCTGGAAACTGAGCTCTCATGCAATATTCATTTATACATTGTAAATCAGACCTGCTCTAATCATTATTAGAACATTAGAATGTTGGGAGTTCCATTGAAGACAATGGAGTGCTCCGGGCTTCTAATGGCCCGGAGCTCCAACATTTTAATGTTGTAGTTCATACTTGTTGCTGTGAACAAAGGCCTCATGGAGCTGTGTTGATTTCAATCCCCTTTGTTTTATTTGTTAGAACATTCTGCCCTGTAGTGGTGGAATGTTCTAATAGCCTTAGAGCCCTCAGTAGCTGGGCTGTACTGGCATTAAAGTCCCGCTCCCTTGTGTAAGGCCCTTGCCTTTGACTTGGGCCTTTACCTCTGGAGCAGGCCTTTAATAGCCGGTATAGCCTGCTATGGCGGGCTATAGGGCCATATTAATGGGGCATCAAACAAGGCATACTAGTAGATGGTACCAGATGCTGTGAGCTTGCTGATTCGGTCCCACTGAAACATCTGACATGCATGACCACTGCGTAACACCACAACATTCCTGTGAGACACCATGGCGTTTCTGCCACTCATCTTATTGTTTCTTCACCAAATTGGTGAAATGTCGTCTGGCAAAACTTTATGGGCTCTCTTGCCAAACTGGATTTTGTAGTTCATAAAGTAATAGCAGAGTAGTACTACACACATACTACAAAAGTTAATTTTCAAATCTAGAGCTGGAGACCTGCAAAAACGCATAGGTATATGTTTTCGTTGTAACTGTGGGAGGGACAAACGGGAGTCGATGGAAAATGGGGAATGCTTACTACTAAATGTAAGTGATGCAGTGCTACTCCGGAAATAATTCCAAACACCATAACACCTTTCCCTGAAGTACAAAATCATACATATACTCGACAGTGGGGCCCATGACACCGGGAGTCACTTCATGGATTGGTGAAATTCAAAGGAGAGCTGCTGTATCATAGTGGAGTGTCTAAACTAAAACTGGATATTTATACTATTTACACCTGCAGTTTAAATGAGCTTACCATGGTTTTCATTTAATAAAACATTTATTTAGACACGCCACCGCTAAGGTTGACGGATCTGCTAATAAAATATTAAGGTAGAAAAACTCAAGACCAGCTTAATTCTCCATTTATCTAATTTTTATTAAGAGCAAATTCAGCATGTCTAAAGAGTTATTCACTTAATTTATTTTCTTTATTCAAAAACAACAATTTAAAGGAATAAAAATGTATTTTGGACAATTAATTTCATTTATTTCAGAAATTCAGAAATAGACATTTATTTTAATTTAGAAATGCAAGTATTAGCAAAAGACAGATAGTTCCCAAATTCATTTTCTCCTACAACCCTAACTTTCCTGACTAATAACCTCACCTAAGGTTCAGATCTCATTCAGAAGAAATAGAAAATTATTCAAAGTCTTGCATCCCAGGAAAATCAGCATTCTGACAGCATCTCTTGAGGAAATCGAAAAAAAGTTTTTTCCTCAGTAAAATCAGCTCTTTTTATACCTTTTTCGCTCGCTCTATCTAACTAATAAAGTAACTTTCAACTTAAACTCAAGTTCTGATTGGACAATTTGGGGTGGATGAGCATCATCACCTCATTATAATATTATTTGTTCCTTCCGTCCACTAGTTTCTAATGGGTCCATTGTTTTAGACAAAGTCCGGCCTAGTTCTGATCTCCATTTGTAACTTCACAAGAATTTCTCACGTTCTGAACCATTGTGCTCATCATCTTGGCAGCCATCTATACTTCCAGGCCACATCGTCCTTGAACTGCCTTTACTCCAGGCACAAGCAGCTCGCATTCGAACTCGTACTTGGGCTCGCGCATGCTCAGTTTATATTCTATTCGCAGTTGAACAAGTCAGCCATCTTTTCACTAGGCCTCACAGGCCAGAATGGGAACTATCATAGAAACAAACACTTACGAACGTTAATTTAAGAATTTTAGCCTTTCTGTTTACCTTTACCCTTTCTAAGGTTTTCCCTATTAGTAGTTACCTAGTAAAATAGCCACATTTAAGCATAATATACTCACTTTTCCTCGTGTTTTGCCAAAAATTACGTAAACAAAAGTACATTTATGCCGCATTCCATTATCTCAAAGCTGCTTATTAATTTAAGACATGACAGAATCACAAAATTAGTTAAATATGATTGCAACATAAGCATAATTAGTTCCCACGTATGTCTGTGTAGGTGCAATTTTTATTCTAAGTTGGTTAGTGTCACACATCATTCAATTAGTTCAAATTATGATTATGGAAGTGTGATTTTACAAGGGGTACAGAAAATTTTGTTTCTCCACCTTGCTCCATCAACTCCCCCCTTTGGTGATTTATCACCAAATATCTCCCAAATTTTTCCCAAAATTTAACAAAACATGTTTCAAATTCTTCTGATTAGTATAGATTTATACTCTAGTATCTTTTTCTCTAGTCTCTTTAAAGACTTTTTCTCGGAATTCCTCCATTTCTATTTCACCTTTTTCTCTTCCTCTTACTCGTGTCTCTTGGATCATCTTTTTTTAATTACTTTCTAACATTTCTTCTCTTTCTGTATATGCAACATAATCTCATCATTAAAACCACTAATACTATTACTGTTACTGGAATTAATATTTTACCTATAATCGGACTACCTATTTCTTGAAACCAATGTTTAACTGCTGTAAAACTTCTTCCAAGTTGTTCAAGAATACCATCAACCTCCAGTGGTTCAATTTCTCTATGCAACTCTGTTATATTTGTAATATACTTTTCAATGTTTTGACTTTTATCTGGAATGTAGGTGCAGCAATGCTGTACCTTCAAAATTCCACAAACTCCTCCTTCTTTTGCTAATATTTTATCAAGAGCAAGATGATTTTGCATTACCATATTCCTCATAGCAATCTTTTCAGTGTTTACCATTAAGAATCCACCTGCTGTGTCTGTTGACAAACGCTCTACTATTGTTGACAATCTTCGAATTCGATTTGCATTAAAAGATATTCCCACTGCTGGTATCAGTGCTCCAAAAACATAACCTATTATTTCTATAACACTCTCCCTTTTTGTACGACTTAAAGGTTTACCTATTTCATGGATGCCATTAGTACCTCTATCTACATGAAAGATTTTAGGAAAGACCAAACCCAGGTAGCAAGTCCCATACCAGTGGTCAGGTATTCTATAATAAGCCTTGTTTCCGCAAATGAAGTAAATACCAGGAAAAACTGGATCATTTCCCCCTTTATATCCCCAACCCCCTAAAATTCTATAAGTGTCTTTACATGGACTTGCTCCCACAAAATAATTGTTGTACACAGTGTTGTCTCTCCTAATCCAAAATTTCCCTAACAATGGAGTGTCTATATTTATTGCTATGTTCACATTTCTTTCATCAATATTCTCATCATTGAATGTCCAATATTTTGATTTCTCATGCTTTACCTTTTCTTTTCGCTTATAAGCAATTCGCCTTTCCTCAACCATATCTAAAAATGTCTTTTCTTCCACTCTCATTTTTCATGTCAGATTATTTTTAAACGCATAAACTCAATTCATCTATTTCTAAAAAATATTCTCCCATAACTGTGGCTGGCTTTTTCTTATTCAGTACATTATCAATTTTCAATTTTGCAAAAACTTCATCTGAATTAGAATAATGGTATTCCAGTTTACCTGTTTGATAAAACAGGCTTGCAATCACACTACACGTAACTCCATATGTAATTGGAAGGTGATGATATGTCACCCCCTCAGAAACAGATGCGGGTAACTTTACACACACATAACAGTCACTAGCATCCATTGTCCTAACATACTCAGATAAGAATCTTGAAAATGTATTTTTCGAGAAATCACTGATTGAACTATCTTGATGTAATTCTGGCCTATATACATGCTGCTTGTTAGACTTTGATTCCACATTTTGTTCACCTGAACTCACATTATGTTTTAACTTCACTAGATTATCTCGGAAAGGAATAACAATAGCTAAAATTATCCCTATCAATATTAGTAATCCGTTACAAATTAAACAGGATCGACAGCATTTTCTAAAAATAGAACATTTCGTTTTATGCTCGTTATTAACCATTTTTTTTCCTTGCAAAATTTTCTAACCGGTTTTCTTCGACCTTGTGTCGCCTACAAGCGTTTACTTTTCTAACAAAATTCTCTTTGACCTTGTGTCACCTACAAGCTTTTACTTTTCACTTGCAATGTCCTCCCTTTTTATCACAATTTCAGGTTTTACCTTTACCTTATTTCTTTGGTCAATTACCACTTTCTTTGCAATTCAAATTTTCCTGACTGCTGTTTACCTTTTCAACTGGAGGTAGAACAGTGTATGTCCATTCAGGTGATTTGTACTTCTGATTTGGTCTTCTCACTCTTTTTGGCCTTTGGACAACTTCTATTTTCTTTCCCAATGTCTCTCTTTGACTTGTTATTTCATTAACCTGCTCCTCTTGTTTTCTTTCTTTGTTAACCAGTTTGAATCTCAGTCCATCATTTCCTTTAGGCCAATTATCTCCTTTACAAAATCTTTTTGTCTTAGGCTCCGTGGTGTTATGTTCCACTCTCCAAGCCCTTTTTCTCAGACTCTTTCTCAATAGAGTTTCATCTGCACTGTCGTCAGTCTCACTTTCAGTGTCTTCAACAGTTTCATTTATGATGAACTTTACAACGTCTTTCTCTTTCTCAGAGTCAGTTTTCTCTTTTATCAGTTTGTTCACTCTGTTAGGAACATCTCTATAGCTGGTACTTGGAATCTCATCCTTACCATGAGTTTTTCCTTCTTTTCCAGTTTCAGGATCTTCGTTCCTGCTTCCAGAGTTTTCAGACTGTTCTTCAGAATTTTCTTGCTCACCAGTTTTATTTTCACTTTGCTCAGTGTCCTTACTGGTGTCAGTCTTTACCAATTCTCGATCTTTAGATTGATCTTCAGAATTCGGTACTTCAAGAATTTCTCCTTCTCCTTCAGACGCAGAACTAGTATCTGGTACTTCCAGATATCAACGTTCCTGTTGATCTTCAGTATCTGGACTTCTCTCTGGTTCGCCTTCAGACTCAGAATCATTTGTGCTTTCACCTTCTTCGTTTAGATTTTCAGGTTCAGGCACACAAATTGTATGGCTTGCATGCACCCATCTTTTTACTCCGGCACATTTAACTGCAGTGGTGCTAACCAAAATGACTTGTCTTGGTCTCTGCCAATGAGGTACCAAGCAGTTTCTTCTGCGGTGTACTTTTATGCGTACCCAGTCTCCAGGAACTAGATCATGAGCTGGACTTTTCTCTTTCGTGTTTGATTCAGTTCCCACCTGATGGAACACAGAAGTCACCACATCGGACAGGTTTTTGCAGTAATCCAGTATGATGTCATCATTAATTGTTAACAATTTATCAACTGGCACAAATGCTTATCTCATCACCGTGCCCATTAAGATCTCATGTGGACTCACTCCAGTTTTCCTGTCAGGTATGCTTCTTAAGGTCATCAAAACAAGTGGCAAGGCATCGGGCCACTTTAGTCCTGTTGCTAAGCACATTTTTGCAATCCTGTTATTAATTGTTCCATTTACTTGCTCAACCACTCCTGATGCCTCAGGTCTGTAAGCACAATGCAGTCTCTGATGAATGTCCATTGCTTCACATACCATTTGCATGAGTTCATTTTGAAAATGTGGGCCAAGATCAGTTTCGATCGTCACTGGGAAACCGGATCTAGGGATGATTTCACGTAGAAGTAACTTTGCAACAGTTAGCCCATCATTCCTCCTTGTGGGGAAAGCCTCTACCCATCGGGAGAATAAACAGATGATCACCAAAACATATCTGAGTCTGTTACATGGCGGAAGCTCAATAAAATCTAATTGCATTCGTGTAAATGGACCTCCCTCCTGTCCTATGGTTCCCAAACTCACAATTGTTCTTCTGTTCGGATTGAACTGTTGGCACACAATGCATCTCTGGCACAAACTCTCAGCTATCATCCTGAACTTGGGATTTTACCACGTCTGTCTGAATAAACGAAGCATGGCATCTCTCCCAATATGAGCTTGACCATGGTACATTCAGGCCATATTTGAGATCATGCTATCGTGCATTACTGGTCTTTCATCTTTGTAAACCCAGATTTCATCTTCCTCTCTTTGTCTGCATCCCGCTTTTAACCAACCATTTTTCTCTTCCTCATCAGCTTCTTCCTTCATTTGCCTCACTTCCTGCCAAGTTTCAACTACAGTTGTTAGCATTAAAGGACTTGAAACATGCTCTTTCTCCCTGTCCCGATTAATAGATGCAAGATTTTTAGCACAGTATTTGGCAATTGAGTCTACATACCTGTTACCTCGGGTGATGTAGTCATCCCCCTTTTTGTGAGCTGCACATTTCACAACAGCGATCTTATCAGGCAACTGAATCGCATCTATCAACATTCTCACAAACTCTGCATTCCGTATTGGCGATCCTGCAGAGGTCATGTAACCTCTTTGGGACCACAGTTGTCCGTAATCATGGGAAACTCCAAAACCATACTATCAGTCACTATGGTAACCTTGATCTCTTTTCCCAATTCACATGCTCGAATCAAAGCAATCAATTCCGCTATTTGAGCAGAACAAATTTGTTGTATATTTATACTTACTTCAATATGACTACTTGGTGTCTGTAGTCCTTTCTTAGTGTTCTTATCTTACCAGTCTCCCATACTACCTAAGTGTGTTCTATCTGTGTTGTGAGGATTCCAGCCTTGGCAGTTGATGGTCTGGTCAGCTGTGAGGTTTACTGCTCTGCTGTCTTATCTTGTCTAACTTAATAAATATATCTTAATAACCTGAAGACGTGTCCTGCTGCCTATCTAATCTATTTACAACAGAATTCCTTTCAGACAAGATGCTTCCAATACATCTTCCACTGTACAGACAGCGTATGCTGCACTCAGAACACCCTCATCTGTTCTCAGACACGAACCATCAACAAACATCACATAGTCAGATTCAGGCAATGGCTCCTCTCTGATGTCTGGTCTTGGTTTGGTACAGTATTCAAAAGCATCTAGGCATTTGTGATTAACCTCATTCCTCACTTCAGTTTACATAGTATCAGGCAATAATGTAGAAGGATTCACATTCACACATCTAGAGATTGTCATATTTTCTGCTCCCAGAATAGTTTTTTCGAATTTTGTCATCTTTTTGTTGGTCAGGTACTGTGTTTTCATCCTAGTAAGGAGAATCTCCACAGAATGAATAAACGAAGCATGGCATCTCTCCCAATATGAGCTTGACCATGGTACATTCAGGCCATATTTGAGATCCCCTCACAGGAAATCCCATCACTATTCCTTCACTTTGTTCTAGACTGATGCTTGTAGCTGCTACTGCTTTCAGACAACCTGGCAATGCCTTTGCAACAGGGTCCAAAACCGCTGAGAAATACGAAATAGGCTTTCTCAGTTTTCCATGTCTCTGAATCAGTACTGACAATGCACATCCTTCTCATTTACTGCAGTACAATTCAAACTCTTTTTCATAGTCAGGCATCTCTAAAGCTGGTGCTTCACATAAGCTCGTTTTCAGTTGTTCAAATGCTTCCATTTCAGTTTTAGTCAGAACTATAGGGTCTCTGATATCTGCTCGGGTTAATCTCTGCAATGGCTTGGCAATCAGTGAGAATCCACTAATCCACTGTCTACAGTAACCCACCATTCCCAGAAACATCCTCACTTGTCTTTTGGTTTTCGGTGGCTACATTCCTTGTATCATTTTAATCCTTTCTGCAGTGACATGTCTGATTCCTTTGGCAATCCTATGACCTAAGTATTGCACTTCCTTTTGACAAAATTGTAATTTTGACGGAGACACATTATGTACCACTAGGAGATCATCGATATATTGGTCCAATACAGATTCTCCAGGCATGCTCAAATTTACTAATGATTTCTTTAGCAACTGATTAAAAATCGATGGACTTTCAGTATACCCTTGAGGAATTCGGCACCATGCCAAAATACGATCTCCGAATCTGAGCGCAAAAATTGGCTGGCTTTCTGGGTGCAATGGAACTGTCAAGAATGCATTACACAGATTGATCACAGTGTACCATTCTGCATCATGGGGAATTTGATATAGAATTACTGCTGGATTTGGTACAATTGGACAACATGGGACAACTATTTTATTTACCTTTCTAAGGTCTTGTACAATCCTAAATGTTCCGTTTGGCTTTTTCAATCCCATTATAGGTGAATTACAAGGACTACTCTCTATTTCTCTCAATATTCCTTGCTCAATCATTTTGTTTATCACTGGAGTTATTCCTTCAATTATTTCTGCCGTCATTTTATACTGAGGAATGTTCGGGTAACTCACACCTTCTTTTATAGTGACTTTTACAGGATCTACATCTTTCATTAACCCAATATCTTCTCCTGTGAAATCCCACACTTTTTCTGTCACTACCCTTTTCAATTCATCCGGTATCTTCTCTTGATCAAACACGGGAAACAATTTATTTTGTTCTGCCTCAATCATAAGCATGGTCATTTTGCACATACTATCTTCATCTGGGGTTTGCAATTCTATGCCATCCGGTGAACAGTATATGGCACAGATCATATTACACAAAATGTCTCATCCTAACAGATTTACGGGGCTACTATCACACACCACAAATCGGTGCATGTCTTTAAAATTTCCAATTTCCACTTCAACTGGTTGTGTTAAAGATGTTTTAATCTGTCTATTAGCTACACCTACAACTTGGATGTGGTCTCCTGAGAGAGAAAGATTTTGGACTTCTACTGACCTAACAGTAGAACAGGTAGCACCAGTGTCCACCAGGAAACTTATTTCTACATCATTCACTTTTCCGTTTACAAATGGACCAGACTGATCGACCTCAAGAGTGGTTCCAAGCACACACTCTTCTCCCTCTCTCAGGCACCGTCAGAAACTTTCATCCGACTCACTCCCACCCTCTTCTTGCAACCAATACTGGGCACTCACATTCACTCTAGGTGATCTGTTTACCTGCTCGACTCCGCTGAATCCTGTCTCTGCATTGTATCTCTGTTGATTTACACTGTGTGGAAGTGGCGGTTGTGGCACCTGACTTTGCTGATTAACTATCTGCTGCTGTTGCGGTTGCTGTTGAATTACCTCATGCTGCACCTGTGGATTCAACTATGTATTTTCGGGATTAACTCTTGGTGGATACTTACATGCTTTTCTCCAATGCCCTATTCTGCCGCAATTATGACAAGGGAGGTTTTTCTTAAGTCTTCTATATTCCCTACCAATTTCATTTTGTTAAAATTTCCTTTAAATTTTCCTTGACTCTCTGTATTTTTATTCTCCAATTGTGCTACTTGGTGTTCAGCCACTTTCACTTGCGCCTACATAGCTTTCTCTTTTAACTTCTTTTGTTGGGCATCGATTTCTTCACTACAATATTTGGCTTTTCTTAAAACATCATCTACAGTACTTGATTGCCATCCTATCATACAATTCCTGATCATGTCTCCATCTTCTGGTCTCAACCCATACACAAATCTGTATACAAAGTGACTCATGTCTTTTTCACTCAGTTCTTCATATCCACTGTATTGCCTAAATACCAACAACAATCTTTCATACAATGAATGTACAGATTCTTTCGGTTCCTATGTAGTTCTGTCTATTTTAATACAATCAGTTTCTTTTGGTGGAATTTTATTCTTCAAAAATACTATTACTTGTTCAACCTTGCGCTTTACTTCAGGTGATGGAGCACCTGTCACTTTATCACTAAGATATTCTTCCCTTGACCAATTCACAGATATTTTACATTCCGTCCATAAGTCTGCTGGCACAACTATATCAAATAATCCATCCAAATCAACCCATAATACTTTTGAAACTTTACAAATCTGTCTACCTGTTGCTACCATTCTACTGGTTTCTCTCTCAATCTGGGAAAATCATTTGTAAATGATAATATGTCCTGTCTAGTCCAAGGAACATGCATATATCCTTCTCCTGGAATTTCTCTCATAGGAAAATAATTTATTGTTGTTTCCTTTTCTCTGACTGGGAATGCGAATATAGATTTATCACTAGCCTCTTCTTTCTTCTTTGCCCATTTCAATCTCCACTTATTCACATCTCCCCATTTTCTTAGCAGCACAATTAATTCTTTTATTTGAGTTATTCTTCCAGCCGTATTCATATTTTCAATGTCTTTTTCTGAAAAGTCTACTCTATATGTCTTCTGCAATGTTTTACATTTTGTGAAATCTAAATTTATTTCACTGGCACATCCTTCCAGCTGATCATGTACAGATTTTGTTTTCCAAGTAATACTTTCACACATGAACATCAGTTTGTCACCTTGATAGGCTTTTAATCTGTCTGTTCCAAATGTTCCAATAATTAATTCTTCCATATCGACCTTTAATCTTGCGACATCTAATACTTTGGGTTCATTCTCTTTTCATTTCAAAGTTTTAAGCCAATCAATTAATTATTGTGCCGACGGACCTATCGGTGATTGTGTTAAGTCTATTTTCTCAGTACTCTATTCAGGTGTAGTAGAATCTGATTCTGCTCCGGTTGCATATTAATATTGCAATAGGGTGAACTCTGATTAAAATTCAAGTCAGGCGGATTTACATTACTTGCTCGTCTGATTTCTGACAAGTCTGGATAAATATTTTCTTTTACTTTTTGCAAACTTTGCTGTAAAGGGATTGTTAAACTTGGCTCATTTATTCTTTGGTTCTCAAACACTGGAATTACAGGTCCTATTGTTACTAGAACTGTTACTCAGCAGTACTACTTTGTTCCTCAACTCGTTTTTCTATTCTACTTACACTTCCTCTGTCATCATTCTGTTTGGTAGTACAAGTATGTCTTGTTTCTGTCATGGAGGTATTCGGGTTATATCTCACTTCTACTCTTTCTGGTACATCTCTAAAATTTTTAAATTGCCTTGGGGTTTCATTAATTCTACCTTCTACCGGCAGAGCATTAGGTGTAGTCCATAAAGAACCTGGTTCCTATGGGTGCGGTCTCCTATTTAATATCTTTTCCAGTACAGCATCCTCTGATTCACTATCACCATAACCTGTTTCCGCATTTTTCTTCTTCTCTGTACATTTCCGTCCTTCATATTCATCCACAAGTCTAACTGGATACATGCCATCACACATGTCTGCATTTCTCCATCTGCGCATTCTACTCTCATGTGTCTCTCCCCATAGATTACGAAATCTACCTCTCGGTCTGATATGTCCTTTCAATCTTTCGCATTCTAATTCATGCATCTCATCTTCCCATTCAACTAAAGCCTCAAACTGAGTCGTCTAAGTCTTGGGTCAAGATTCATCATCTTTTCTCTCAAATTTCTCAAAACTGCCACATCAAAAGATCCCCCATCCGGAAAAGCTAACACATCATCATTTCTGGTATACCTTACCCAATTATCTAGCCAAACACACGTATGGTAACCATAATTTGACAACATATAGAAAGCAGGCGTTATTGGCAGAGGAAGTAATTTTCCCTCTCTTGTGACTATCGCCTTGTCCTTCACAAACACATTTTTCAATTTCTTAAACCATGAAGGTTTCTTCCTTTCCTTTTTGTAATAGTAATCAATTTCTCTGTAAATTCCCTGTCTTTCAAAAGATCGCGCACTTCCTTATTGTGTTCCGTAACACCAACCTATCACAGCGAGGTTTACACTAGCGTACCAATTAGAACAATATACGTCTCTTTAGTGCTTAACCAATAGTTTCTCTGCTTTTTGTGATGCACCAATCAGCTCTTACTCTGTCTTAGTCACGAGGACCAATCCCAGCGCGGCACTTTTGACGTCACCAGCGCTCCGGCTTCTGCAGCGCTGACTGACCCCTCCTTTACAAGGTTTATCGAGAAGCAGAATTTACAAGATATACAACTGAATCAGTTAGTAACTTACACAAAACAACTCCATTCATCTGTTTCGCTAAAACAAAGTGATAGATTTTCAATCGTTCAAGCCTTCTGTATAACTACAACAGAATCTTAGACTTGTCGATAAAGTAGCACAACCCTCTACCTTACCCTTCTGTCAATCAATAACGAACCCGTTTCTCTAGGAATAAGACACATACAGAGACCTCAATGCTCCTTAGAGTCTAATCCAGAGTTTCACAAGAACGCATATTGCTATTTCATTTACACACGTTCACACATAAAATCCCTCTTCATTCAGACAATAATTCTGTATTTCCAGTAGGTAGCGCCTACCTCTACCCTACCACAGAATTTCTCTTTCGTTAGTAAAGTAGCACACCTACTTTACCCTTCTTCCAAGCTCGGGTTAAGTCCTACTACTCTCCCAGCGATAAGTTTTAAAACAGAATACGCAATGATCCCTATACTTGAAAGCTAAAATTTCATAGACTGCCCTTTGCTATACATTTATCTTTCCACACCTAAGGTCCCTAAACTTGTGATGAGCAACGACACCACTTGTGATATGCGCAAATACCACTGTAGTATACGACGATTCTACCCTTTGAAACAGACTATGAGTTGTGCGACTCCACTTGCCACACTTCCTCTGCCTTCAGACAGAGTAACCAGCTTCCCACAACCCTCGGAAGCCTTTTCAGGACTACATATAACGTGATACAAACTCAAAAGATGTTAGTCATAATTCTGTACATAAACCCTATATATCACTTTGTACATAATTTAGCTAATTCTATAGCAACCAATGCTCTGCTACTAAGCTAATAACTGATGCAGCGCTACTCCAGAAATAATTCGTAACACCATAACACCTTTCCCTGAAGCACAAAATCATACATATACTCGACAGTGGAGCCCATGACACCGCGAATGACTCACAAAATACTTCCATCCTACTTCATGGATCTGTGAAATTCAAAGGAGAGCTGCTGTATCATAGTGGAGTGTCTAAACTAAAACTGGATATTTATACTATTTACTCCTGCAGTTTAAATGAGCTTACCATGGTTTTCATTTAATAAAATATTTATTTAGACACGCCACCGCTAAGGTTGACGGATCTGCAAGTAAAAAATTAGGCGTCAGAAAACTCAAGACCAGCTTAATTCTCCATTTATCTAATTTTTATTAAGAGCAAATTCAGCATGTCTAAAGAGGTATTCACTTTATTTATTTTCTTTATTCAAAAACGACACTTTAATGGAATAAGAATTTATTTCGGAAAAATAATTTCATTTGTTTCAGAAATTCAGAAATAGACATTTATTTTAATTTAGAAATGCAAGTATTAGCAAAAGATAGGATAGTTCCCAAATTCATTTTCTCCTACTTCCCTGACTAATAACCTCACCTAAGGTTCAGATCTCATTCAGAAGAAAATGAAAATTATTCAAAGTCTTACATCCCAGGAAAATCAGCATTCTGACAGCATCTCTCGAGGAAATCGAAAAGAAGTTTTTTCTTTAGAAAAATCAGCACTTTTTGTACCTTTTTCGCTCGCTCTATCTATCTAAAAAAGTAACTTTCAACTTAAACTCAAGTTCTGATTGGACAATTTGGGGTGGATGAGCATCATCTCGTCATTATAATATTATTTTTTCCTTCCGTCCGCTAGTTTCTAATGGGTCCATTGTTTTAGAAAAAGTCCGGCCTAGTCCTGTTCTCCATTTGTAACTTCACAAGATTTTCTCACGTTCTGAACCATTGTGCTCATCATCTTGGCAGCCATCTATACTTCCAGGCCACATGTCCTTGAACTGCGTTCACTCCAGGCACAAGCAGCTTGCATTTGAACTCGGACTTGGGCTCGCGCATGCTCAGTTCATATTCTATTCGCAGTTCAACAAGTCAGCCATCTTTTCACTAGGCCTCACAGGCCAGAATGGGAACTATCATAGAAACAAATACAAATGAACGTTACTTTAAGAATTTTAGCATTTCTGTTTACCTCCCCCTGTCTAAGGGTTTTCCCTATTAGTAGTTACCTAGAAAAATAGCAACATTTAAGCATAATATACTCACTTTTCCTCATGTTTTGCCACAAAATACGTAAACAAAAGCACATTTATGCCGCATTCCATTATCTCGAAGCTGCTTATTAATTTAAGACATGACAGAATCACAAAATTAGTTAATTATGATTGCAACATAAGTATAATTAGTTTCCCACGTATGTCTGTGTAGGTACAAATTTTATTCTAAGTTGGTTAGTTTCACACGTCATTCAAATAGTTCAAATTATGATTATGGAAGTGTGATTTTACAAGGTGTACACAAAATTTTGTTTCTCCACCTTGCTCCATCATTACGGGTCTGGAGAGTTTGGGGAGACATGCTAATACAAACCCATCAAAGAGTAAGATTAAAGAGTAATTGTTATTCCCAAACTACACTTCTAAAACTAATACAGCCCATCTGGTGTAACAAGAGGCTCAAAAGTACTACAGCCTAGCCTTGGAGTAAGAGGAGCACCACACATGGCTGTTCATAGGTACTTTAATAAACTCCCATAGAAAACAAAGCAGAGACCTGGACATAAAATAACACTCCACAGAAACTCATGTTAAATCCATTATATTATTTCAATGTGTGTTAACATTATATATCATATAATTATTACAAAAATATTTGGAAATGGAATTCAAATATTTAAATTTAATAATTATTTAATACATATTTAGTTTGATGAGTTAATGTATTACTTCTAGGTTAATACAAAATGTGTTACATTAATTTACATTTATATTATGAATGAATTTTTTTTAATGATTTTTAGACAATAATACATTTTTAATTATGTGCCGTATACTTTCCCATAGGTAGAACTCCACCATTGAGGCAGAGATCTTTACCTATATGTGCAAAGTTACTATTAGTAACTTCATGAGCTAAAGCACGTTGTAGGAAGCTAAAACCACCTGATCTGAGTAGGTGCAGACTTGTAAGGTGTAAATTTATTCTCAGAAATTGAGAAAATGAAAAAAAACTCTAGTTACACATAGATGTAGTAGTAAATATACACAAGAGTAAATACACACATATATATTTACCTTTTTGAATTGTGCCTTATCTGTTCTCCCCTACAAAGAGCATGTTGCATACAATTCTTCATGACAATAAACGGTCCTGTTATCTTACAAGTACCTTTCAGCATCACCAATCCTACTCCTTCCTGAGTAGCGTACATTGGTTCCCCACGGAGGGAAGTGTAACATTTTTTAAATTGGCTATTGGCTCGTGGATATCACTTCTGGTTTATTTAAGGATTGAACTCTTTCCCATGGCCTCCACATTACTTTTTAAAGCCCACCGCTTCCAGTTGTTTCTGGATTAAGAACGTTCTCTTGCTGTTCAGTCCTAACCGAGAATTCCTTTTAATCTTTAACTTCTGTTTCTTGTGATTCTTTCTGCCAGTCATTTGTTGGGTCTCTTGTAAAGCTGTTTGGTACTTCCATTAATACTGGAGCGCTATATAAAACTGTTAAATGCATACATGCGGTACTTGGGTTTAAACAAGAGCACGTGGCTTTGAACACCGAGGCCAGGGTTGGAATAGAACAAATGTAAGTAAGGGTGGAGTACATTGTATAACCCCATATTTAGTGATGTGCGCTTTCTATTCACAGACCAATGAGATCAAGACCTCCAAATACAACGTGTTCACCTTCCTCTTCCTCAACCTGTTTGAGCAGTTCCAGAGAGTGGCGAACATCTATTTTGTGTTCCTGCTGATTTTGCAGGTAAGGATGCTTTTTTTTCACCTACCTGAGAAACTAGGATCTGTACCTGTGTGCGGTGCGGAATCTGCATCGCTACCTGTGTGCGTTGTCAAAAACCGCACTGTACTTCACACTCATGTGGTGCAAACTCCTGCTAACCCAGTCATAGGAACTGGAGGTTTAATAAAGCCTGCTGTGCTGGGGAGAACCTCTTGTGCTGCAGGATATTTATTTTTAGGTCATGCTGACTATGTGCTGTCTAGTGTGAGACATATCGGGGGGCTTAGAGCCTGCCGATTGCTTACCATTGGCTCTCATATTCCTACTTCTTATTTGTGTCCCCACTTGCAACCTTGTGTTAATCCTTCCCATGGAGCATTGCCTCTTTGCTATAGGTGGATTTGTCTGGTGTCTGTGCTTAATGTCACGATATAACTTTTTTCTTTTTGTGCAAACACTCACGGAGAGTGCATGCGTTTTTGAGCCCTTCCCCTTGTGTACTTCTCTCCTTGGCTACCTGTAACTGTCTTGTTCCCTCCCCATCCCTTTTGCGCTCACCGGTGTGCGTTTCCGTGTTATATCTGCCCCTCGCCCTCCCCAGTGTTGCTTTGGTGTCCCCCTGCCCTCTCCTTTTTTTGCTTCATTGTCACACCACCCTCGCTCTGGAGCTTCCGTGAATCCCTCAGTCCGCGTGTTGCATCTGCCCCCCCCCCCTGCTTCTGTGCCCCATATGCCCCATGGCTCCTCTCCCTGCCTACTTTCAAACACATTTAAAAAAAAAAGGCTTTTGGACATGTAGTAGTTGTATTGGTATTTAGATGAGCTCGTGGGAGGTCGTGAGGTCGTGTGAGCTAGTGATTATTACTGGCTCGTGTTGAGCCATGTTGAGCTCATGTGTTATTGTATATCTTTAAATACATGTGTGTGTTCTGGGCTCGTGGGTCTCTCAGTGACTGCAGTTGCTGAGTAGACTTCGGGCTGAGAGCACACGATATTTGTGGGTGAACTTCTTGAAGAATAAACCTCTACTTCTTCAAACAAGGAACTGTGGACAGTCTTATTTATTACAGATTGGCGACGATTGGGATCATCGTTCACCCACCAACCCACACTGGATTTATTTTTCTCCGTTTTGAGCAGTAAAAAGTTTGTTAACAAGCCGACATATCTCTCCTTTCCTACGTCTGTTTCTTCGATGTCTTAAGTGTCGGATTACGGTAGGATTGATATTTTGATGTCGCTGCTTGTTTAATTTGACTCGAAAATTACTTTTTACTTGAGAGTTTAAACCGAGCGTTCTGATGGTTTGATTGCTCTACTCTCCTTCGTGTGTGGCTGTCCTTTTTCGTTATTTTAAGAGTTTTCCGATTAAAAAAAAACTCTTGGACAAAGTTTTGACTTTGTTATTTTACAAAGATTATTCAACGTTCCCTTACCAGCAAGCTCGCTCCAGTCGATCCTGGCTGTGGATTCTGTGACGTCGTCGCTAAGAATTCTGGGAGCGTCTGGTGAATGCTGGGACAAAAATGTCTGACGCTGAGACGCTCCATCTTCTTCGAGTCTCAGTGTTCCTTCGTTAAAAAAAAAAACTGCATTTCCTGGATTACAGCGCTGCTTCATCTCGGATCATTTCTGGAGACTGAAACTATTGCGCTGAAGCCGTTTTCATTACCGGAGTCTACAATTTCTTCAGCACAGTAATTTCCTCAACAGAGACTGTTATTTATTTATCTGTGGTACAGTTTTTAATGATTTATTTTCTTGATCTCCAGTTATTTTGCATACTCTGAAGGTAACTTTCAAGTCATTTACTTGACGATTTGGAATTGTATCTGTTTCAAACTTTCAGTTATCTCTGGTTATTATTTTTTTTTTGGTTGTGTAAAAAGAGTTTACCATGTCTTCTATTAAGGAGAATACACAACCACCACCATTTCTAGATAAACCTAGTAAGCCAAACCTGTTATGGCCAGAATGGTTAGGTTTATTTCAGAATCATTTAGTAGCCATTGATGCCGTGGATTATTCTCCACCTCGCAAATGTGCATTATTATTTGGCAGTTTAGGTTTAGCAGCACAAGGTATTTTAAATAGTCTTACACCTATTCCTCCTCCTGTAGGTCAATCTGGTGACAGTCAGTGGAATGTGTATCTTGAAGCTTTAGCTAGACTTAAAAAACAATTTGATGAGTCTCCAAATATTATGCTTGAAAGACATAGTTTTTACAAAAGGAAACAAAAAGATGATGAGAAAATAGAGGAATATGTGGCTGCTTTAAGGGTTTTTAGCTATTTCTTGCGACTTTGGTCCACTCTTAGATAATTACATTAGGGACCAATTAGTGTTTAACTGTGCTTCTTCTAAAATTAAAGAAAGAATTCTTAGCTGTAAAAACCCTTCTTTATCTGAGGTGATTGACCTGGCTTTAAGCATAGAAAGATCTGTGTTGTCCACTAAAGCAATGTCTTCGGATTCCAATCCCAAGGTCAATTTAGTGTCAGAGGAGATTGAAGAAAATGGTTTGTATGCTGTGGTTAACAAAGATAAATCCAAAAGTTTTCAAAACAAAGGTCACATTTTTTGTTTTAGACGTGGATCAAAGTTCCATATAGGTCATTTTAAAGGCTGTCCAGCTTTGGGGAAACATTGCTCTGTTTGTAAAAGAGTGGGTCATTTTCAAAAAGTATGTAGATTTCAAAAGAAAAGTGTGAAAATTAACAACGTGGATTGGAGCGATTGTTCTGAATCTATGGACAATCTACTTTTATCCTTGGACTTGGATGAAGAGGAAATCAAAGGTCCTTTATGTGCAGCAGTTATTCATGGTGTGGAACTACAGGTGATGGCAGATTCCGGATCACCCATCACGATTCTTCGAGATTCTACTTTCTTTGAAAAGTGGGGAAAAGATGTCAAACTTTCTGAATCTGATGTGAACCCTAAAGCCTTTGGGGGAAAGGATATTGATATGTTGGGGTTCTTTGTGGGTTCTGAGGAAGTTTTGGAAAGATCCATATGTACAAAGTTATATGTGGCGATAAAGGGTAAAAACATTGTTGGGAGGAAGGATCTTGCCAGAATGGGACTATATTTAATTCCAGGGGATAAAAATCCAATTAGAGTTAGAAATGTTCCTATTTGCAATGTTGAGGAAATGATGTTAGATCGGGGAGATCTAGTTAAAGAATTTAAAGACGTTTTTAGCAATAAGGTGGGACTAGTGAAAGGAGTGGAACATAAAATCAGACTTCTTCCAAATGCTTCACCCATAGTTTACAAAGTTCGTAAGGTTCCTCTAAGTGTAAGATCTGAATTGAAGAAAATGTTAGATGATGTATGTGAACAAAAGATTATTCAGCCTACAGAATCATCTCAATGGGTCGCCCCGATTGTCGTCGCACGGAAAAAGAATAACAAGATTAGGTTGTGTGCGGACCTCAGGGGCTTAAACAAGAACATCAAGGTGGATTGTCATCCTCTGCCTAAGATTCAGGAATTATTGGCAAATTTGGGGGGTGCAAAATAGTTCTCTTTGATAGACCTAAAATCTGCATACCATCAGGTTCCGTTGAGCAAAGCATCTCAAGAATTGACCACTTTTGTCACTCCGTTTGGGGCGTTCAAATTTTTGGGACTCCCCTTCGGTTTGGCTTCAGCGGCCAGTGTGTTCCAGAGGCTGATGGATACTATTTTTAAAGATTGGAAGGGGGTCCAAGCTTATCTGGACGATATTCTAATTTTTGCTGATAGTCTTGATGAGCACAATGTGTTATTAAGAAAAGTTCTTTCTTTGTTGAGGGAGCGTGGAATGACAATCAGGGAAGATAAGTGTAAATTTGGGGTCCAGGAAATTGAGTATCTTGGGCACACTGTTTCCCAGGTTGGTATTAAACCAAAATTTTCCGTAATCAAAGCATTGAAAGATGCGAAAGCTCCTGTGGACAAAGATTCTCTGCGCTCTTTTTTGGGGCTGGCGGAATATTACACCAGGTTTGTGAGTAACTATGCACAAGTGGTGGAACCTTTCAGGGTGTTGTTAAAAAAGGGTCAAAGATTTGTATGGTTTAGTGATTTAGAAGGAGTTTTTGAAAAGGTGAAAGAGTTGATTATAGCTGCTCACCCTTTACATGCATTTCATGATGATTGTGTCTCTACGATTGCGGTGGATGCAAGTATGAGTGGTTTAGGTGCGGTGTTAAGTCAGGAGGTACATGGGGTTGAGAAGACAGTGGCCTTTGCTTCAAGGTCCTTGAAGGAATATGAGAAACGTTATAGCACTATAGAGCGGGAGGCCTTGGCTTGTGTGTGGGCAGCGCAGAAATTTTAAATGTATGTTTGGGGCAGAAGGTTTATTATGTTGTCAGATCATAAACCTCTCTCTTTCATTTTTAGTAAAGTGTCTGGGAGTAATAATTTGGCTCCTAGGTTGTGGTAAATAAATTTACCGTATACTGAATTTCTATGCGGTATAAGTTCAATAAAATAGCTCAATCAAAAATGAGAGGCAGAGTCCGTGGAGGCTGAGTTTATAAGGGTTTTATTCCATGTAATGGAATGGTTCGAACCATGGTATCATGTTCCATCACCACGAGGGTTCAGGAAGGGATAGACAATGCTTTATTAACAGTGCACATTATATATAGTAAATGCATACAATGGTGATGGATACAGAAGGTGTAACAGCTGGAAGAACTGAGATAAGAACACATGTGCGTAACAGAAGGCGTGCACGAGGGCGTACACGGAGGTGTGTGCTAGAGACGTCACATGAAAGTGTCACAAGTGGGTGGAGTCATAAAGGAATCCTGCAGTGTCAGCAGAAATATATGGCTGGATGCGCGCGCAGGCAACATGACGTGTGATTGACGTGGAACTGGAGGGTGAAGGGGACTTGACATTTAGCACCAAAAGGGGAGACAGAAGTCTGGAGTGTCAGAACAACCTAAACCCAATCATATCTGATATCTTGTGTTTGAGGAAATGTTTTATCTAGAAGGAAAGTCTTTCGGGTAAAGGCTATTCTATACTGACTGCTAGTGCGTGCATATGTGTCTACGTGTAATGCGAGGGGCATGGGCCTACCATGGTAACTGGAGCAATGAATTACTTGCACAGAGACAGAAAAGGCCGGGCCCTTTGCTCTGCAGCTGGGGAGATGTTTACCTAAATCACTAGACAGGAATGTATTTTCGAGGAGCGGAGCAGATAACTTGAAGGCTGAATTGTCTTGGCAGGCAAGCAGGCCGAGCCGGGCACCGCTCGCCACGCAGGGAGTAAGGCAAGGGTCACGGATGCAGATCCAGGCTGTAGCTTTCTGAGGCAGAAGGCAGGAAGGGCTCGATGGCAGAAATCAGGGCCTAGCTCGCCAGAGCCAGGAAAACGTGAAAGTGCACCATGTAAAAACGGTGGCACGGCATACTTAGGAACTGAATTATCGATCCATTCATGGTGGATCTGAAAGAGGACTTGTTAACGTTGGACGCAAATGTATTTGCGTCTTCATAGCTGGTTGTGGAGGGAAATTACATGTACTTGAAGCACGTACATGGAGCCGTTGGGGTCTACGTTAGGGGACACAATTGACCATAAAAATTCCAATTACCTCATTCCCTCCTTGTCCCCTACGGACCCTTCATGATATATCAATCTTCATTAGTCCATCTATTTGTTCATATAACATCATTTGCTCTTCCTTTTTCAGGCGGGATTTAGAACGTGTACTTGGATGAGGAATACATGATGTGGCGCACAGGCCGCAAATCGCTGGCCCACACTGTAAACATAGGCAACAACTGAATACTATGAGAAGGGCTATTCCGAGGAAGGATAGGACTTTCAATCCCCAGGCTGATAACACGCTCCAGAGCCAACCGGACCAAGTCCAGGTGCCTGGGTTCTGGTGTATCTGACTTGCAATCTTGTGGAGACTGGTAATGGCTCTATATACTGATGGCGCATTTTCTGGAATGAAAACACAGCAACTCGATCCGATGACTCTACAAGCTCCGCCCCTATCGGCCAGGATGACGTCAAGAACAAGACGATTTTGGAGAACAACAAGTCTCATGGCAGACTGTTCCTCTGTTAAGTTGCCTAGGGCGGAAGTAGTTTCATTCACTACTGCTTCAAGGGTTCTTGTTAGTTTACGTATCAGTTTACTATTCGAGACAGTGCCTAAATAGGGAAAGAAACCTTTATTAAAGTCTGTATATTGCTCCCATGCCGTTTCAGTATAGTCGACAATCGGGAGATCTCTCTTGGGTCTATTGTGTACTAGATGGGAGTCCCTATGATAATCAGGTGGGGCTAGGAAAACAGGTGGCAGAAGGAAAGCAATGTAACAAGTACCATCCCAATCTAGAGGTAAGCGAACATAAGCTGTATGACCACAAATGAAATAGGAATGACGGGAAGCTTTGAATGTAGACTTGCCTTTATCACTGAATTCAATCACAGTAGTACACTTACTATGACCTAGGTGTACTGAACCATTCTTTCTGACACATAATTCACCTTTAACTGGTAACACTGACATAGCAGGTAAGTCTGGTTTTGTATCGGACTGGACATTCAGAATCATGAGGTTAAGTGTAAAATTACCTAATCCATACACTTCGTTTTCTAGATCGGTCCCTGTCCTTTGTGGAAGACCCTCCTTGTCAGGGAAACATACTTTATGCATAACTGTGTTCAGATTTCCCCATACCCAATTGCCCTGATAAACTATGGAATCAGAATTTAAAGAGTTCATTAAACTAAACCATGCACCACAGGAACCATTGTGTGAACGGGTACGGGAAGAGGGGCAGAACTCCCTTGTATTTCTGATAGGGAGGGAGTCGGCCACATATCCAACAATTTGTAGCGTTGCTGGTCTGATGAGAATGATGTAACATACTGATGAAAGTGTTGTTGCGCAGCGCAAGTCGGTAAGATAACTCGTGAGGGGGCAATTCACTGACAGTATGCTCGACAGTGTCTTTTGAGGAAGAATGTGCACGTACGGAGATAGGAAAGTACATGTGTAATAATATGCTTGCAGCAATAATCGTAAGACTCAGAAAAAACATAATCAATAACGTAATAATGCAATGGCTACGGAGAGATTTACAATATTTCTCTTTCTTGATCTGTTTCTGTCTATCTCTCTCTCTATTGGGGTCTAACTGATACATGTCAGGAACCTGTCTAACCGCTTCACCTAGGGGAGGACTTAAACAATTAAACTGTCTGACTTGCTAGACCTCAATTTCATACGAAATTCTTGAGAAGGAGTTTTCTCTACCAGGGGGAGTTTAGTATCAGTCTCTGGAATGGGGCAGGGCTGGGAGTCTGTTTTTGGCGGCAGTCCATGGTATTTCTTAATATGACTCGAGTGGAGCCAGCCTTTGCGGCCCTCCACCTTCACTGCTGTCCTTGTGGTTAATAAAACAAGCTTCGGCTCCTGCCAGCGGGGCTCCAGCGGATTCCTCCGATCAAAATTCCGAATAAAGACCAGATCTCCAGGGACGATCTCGTGTGGCTTCACCTCGGTGTTGTCGGGAAAGGCTGCAGCTACCTGTGAACGACATGATTGTAGTGCAGACATCAAGGAAGCAAGGTAATCTGTCAGCATATTACAGTCAACATCTGTGATCTTACGAGGCAGAGGCGTCCCCCACATATTCGGTGGCCTACCAAAGACCACCTCGTACGGGGATAGCCCTGTTCTTGAATGAGCTACCATTCTCATGTAAAAAAGTGCAACTGGTAATGCTACAATCCAATCAACGCCTTTCTCTTTACATACTTTTGCAAGACGTGTTTTCAGAGTCTGATTGTTTCTCTCTACGAGACCTGCTGCCTCGGGATGTCGGACACAATGGAACTTCCACTGATATCCTAGCAGGAGTGATACCTGCTTCATAAGCTCGGACGAGAATGGCTGACCATTGTCTGAGTACACGATACGGGGCAAACCATACCTGGGGAAAAATTCACGTACCAGCTGCTTGGCAGTGGTCGGAGCAGTGTAATCTGGGACTGGATATGCTTCTGTCCATCAGGAGAGTGCACATACGACTACGAGGACATATTTGAATCCTCGACAACGTTCCATCTGGATATAATCCATCTGGAGGACTTCAAAAGGGTGTTCGGGAGGATGAAATCCACCTTGCTCTACGGGAATGCCTTTTCCTGGGTTGAACTGACAACAGATCATGCAAGTACGCACTTTCTGTTTTGCTGCTGCTCGTAAATGCTTATTGAACCAAAGGTTTTGAATACTGTCTAACATGGCTTTTTCTCCTAAATGTGCTGGACTATGTGCTGTGTTAATGATAACTTGAACCATAGAGTCGGGGAGAAACCATGTGGCTTTTCCCTTCGTCATCCATCCCTGTTCTGTCTGTATCCCTCCTAGTTCAGTCCAATTCTTTATTTCATCTCGTGTAACATGTGTCTATGTCAATTACATCTAGGGCGGGATCCCTAACTGTCATGCAATGTGTCGGTATCGGGACTACTGTCTTTGTCATATCAATTGTGTGAGTATGAGTCAGAGCTGTATGCTTGGCTGTTCGATCTGCCAGGTCATTAACCTGGGAAATGGTATCTGTGACTTTCGTATGTGCTTTGCACTTCATGATGGATATCGCTGTAGGCAAATGTATTGCGTCTAACAGAGCTTGAATGAGGGGACCGTGCTGGATCTTGGCTCCGTGAGAGGTTAAAAAACCTCTTTCTCGCCAGAGTACACCGAAATCGTGTACGACTCCGAATGCATATCGTGAATCCGTGTATATATTAACTCTCTTGTTCTTTGCTTGTATACAGGCTTGTGTCAGAGCAATGAGCTCTGCCGCTTGGGCTGACAGTGTGTCAATGCGATGTGTTTCTATGACTTCAGTTTCTGTCGTGACTGCGTAGGCGGCCACTAACTCTCCTGTACTCGTTCTCATACATGAACCATCCACATAAAGTGTCAGGTCTGGATCTGGTAATACGGTGTCTGTTAAATCTTGTCTCGGTTTAGTCGTAATGGTAATAACTTCGACACAATCATGTGCCAAAGGGTCTGTTTCACTTAATGGTAAAAGTGTAGCAGGATTCAATGTATTGCAACGTCTGATTTCTATGTGTGGCTGAAACAATGTCAATTCATAACCTGTCAGTCGTGCTATAGTCAAGTGCTGAGTCTGTGTTCTGTTCAAAAGGACTTCCACGGAATGTGGAACTTGTACTGTCAATTGATGTCCTAATACTATGGAATCACTTTGTCTGATCGCTAGAGCTGTTGCTGCAACTGATTTCAAGCACGCAGGCAGAGCCTGGGCTACTGGGTCCAATGTACTAGAAAAATAAGCACACGGTTTGTGTGAACCTGCTTGATCCTGAGTGAGTACTGACAATGCAGTACCTTCGCGTTCTGTGACAAAAAGTGTAAAAGGCTTGTTGTAACATGGTGTTGCTAACACTGGTGCTTGGCATAAGGCTTTCTTTAATTCGTCAAAGGCTTGTGTATGTTCCTGAGTCCAAGGGAGGACAGTCGATGCCGCTGCCTCCTGGGTTGTCAACTGTATAAGTGGCTTGGCTAGAAATGCGTACTGAGGGATCCATTGTCTACAGTAAGAAGTGAGGCCTATAAAGGCCCGTACCTCCTTTTGTGTCTTGGGTTGTGACATGTTTACAATTAACTGGATACGGTCAGGTGTCAGCTGTCTCCCCCTCTTGGACAGCAAGTGCCCAAGGTACACCACTTGCTGAACACAGAATTGTAGCTTCGAAGGAGACACTTTGTGTCCCTTGTCCGCCAGGAAATGCAAAACTGTCAGTGACGCCTGTTCACACTCGGGTTCACTACGGGCGGTGATCAATAGATCATCGACGTACTGGAGTAGGGCAGTGTTGTCAGGCATGTGGATACTGTCAAGTTGTCTTTTCAATGCTTGGCTATAGATGCTGGGGCTTTCTGTGAATCCTTGAGGTGCGCGTGCAAATTTGAAGCTTCGGCCATTTAAACAGAATCCGAAGAGATATTGGCTCTCCGGGTCAATAGGAACACTAAAGAAGGCGTTCTTGAGATCTATTACAGTGAAGAACGTCGCTTCGGAATCAATAGCAGTCAATAAGGACGAAATGTCTGGGACCACGGGATATTGTGGTACAATGCATTTATTCAATTCTCGTAAATCAATAACTAATCGATAAACTGGAGGTGCATTTGGATCTGTACGTTTAAGAATTGGAATGATAGGGGAATTACATAGATTGGAGTCGGTTTCTACAACCACTCCTTGTGTAATGAGCTCGTCAATGATTTTCAGTAAAGCCACTACAGCATCTGGTGGTAACTTGTATTGTCGAATGCGTGGTAGTACTACTCCTGGTTTGATTGTGACACGATATGGAGTAATGTGCATACAACCTACATCAGTGGGGCCTTGTGCCCATAAATGTGCAGGAACATTCTGTAATCTGGGATCAATATCTCTCAACACGTAGTGACCCTTAAAGTCACGCAAAAACAATTTTACTCCTTCCGGAGAACAACAAATTACAGCTCCTAGAGCTTTCAGAGTCTTAATTCCAAGTAAGTTTTCTGGACATGATTTCGTGAGCAGTAAATCTGTAGTGCGGGACAATGGACCAACTGCAAGGGGGACAGGTTTTGATACTTCATTAACAATAGGCTTTCCTGAAAATCCAAGGGAAACATTCTGTGAGCCTGAGAGGGGTGCCCCTGGAACCTCGTCGTGACTGATTGTTGTCCTGCTTGCCCCTGTGTCAATCAAAAACTTTCTATCTTTCCCTAATACCTGACTATGTACATAAGGACCATCTTGATCTACAGGAACCTCAATAAGAGGCAAGCCAACCTCCCTCTCTAGGCTGTTTCATGTGTATCGTTGATAATCGGGATAGTCGGTCTGTGCATACTGGTACATCTGTTGTGTTGTATGTTGTGTTGCGGCAATGGGCTGTGGCTGTGATACCGCTACGGTCTGTTGTGCAGCCTGAATAGGCATAGGCTGTATATTCTGTGGAACATGTTGTTGGACCTGGTCCTGTCTAGGAGGACGCGGTCTCTCTTTAGTTTTACCTGTGGCTATGTTGTGTTTTAAAACTGTACAATCTGTTTACAATAGTTGCATGTCCCTTTAACAGGAGCTGTTGAATTATTTGACTGTGGTTGTGTCGTGCCCTTTTTATGACCGTCTGTTGGAACTGACTGAGCAACTAGCATTTTCATTTTTGTGTCTTTCATACGTCTCTGTTCGTGATCATGTTCTTCCCTGATTCTGTTCTGGTGGTACTGTAACATCTGTAACATTTGTGAAGGCGAATTAGCTTGCCATGTGCTCTCGACTTTCAATACACGATTCTTAACCTGGGGCAGTGAATTCTCGACTAATTTGGATACAAAAAGGTGTGGGTATGACTCGCTGCTTGCTTTCAGGCCACTATTAATAATAAAACATTTCTCAAATCGGGAATAAAAATCACTAGTGTCTTCATCGGGTTTCTGTTTGCAGGCTGAGATTGCATCCCAGTCCTCCTTTTTAGTTGCTAACAAACGTGGCAAAACCTGTACTAACAATCCTGGTAATGCTTTAGTTTTATCCCCAAGACCCAAACCTGGGGTTCGAGTCGTTTCTTCATTTTCTAATGCAGCCCAATCTATCTTTTGGTATCCCACCTCCCATTCTTTTTCTTTGAGTTTCTCATAAATACCGGCAGGCAATAATACTTTCAATATTTTCATAATGTCGGGATAGGTATAATCTCCCATGAGTAACATGTCTTTTATTTCGCGATGAAAACCTGCAGGGTCTTTATCATGACTGGGCACTATTTTCTTCATTTCCAATAATTCCATTTTAGTGATGGGCGTGTATACATACACACGTGTAAGTGTATCATCAGCATTCCTGACTGGATGTACTTCTCGTAAAGGATTCTGTTTGTCAAAGTCAAAGTGGAATGGTTTCCTGACTGGGGGTGGAACAGAAACAATATGTGGAGCCAAGAAGGTTCTATATTTGTGGCGTTCTAGAATCGTTTCAATTAGTTCAGTACCTAGACCTCTCCATCTTCTCAGGAGTAAGTCCTGCAGTAAGTTATATAACGGACCTGGGTCAGATGCTCTATTTTCATACTGTATAATGAGGTGTTGTGTCATGTATATACCAGCTAATCGCTGTTCTTCTGGAATAAGACTTAAAAATGTTTGCACTACCGAATCATCTTTATATATGCTGTCATCTCCGGCCCACTGTACTGCGGACCGAGCTAGTTCCTGATCACGTAGGGTATTGAGTTCTTGATAACCCACCCTTTCTTTTAGTACTTTGTCTGTCATTTGGAACACATGTTCAAGGGTACATCGCTCTGGTATCGGACAGAGGTAACGTTTCTTGTTTTCAAACATTTCTTGTTTGCTAATGGGTCTGTCGAAGGGCCTATCAAAAGAATGCGGTCTAGGGAGTTTCTCTCTGCCTACATATCCTATCATCTGTTTGTCTGACTGTTGCGAGGTTTCTGCTAGATCCTCTGTATCATCCTCCTCTTGCGAGGAAGTTGGATCGTCTAATTCAAGTTGTTCTTCAGGTGCTCGCTGGGCATGTATTTCTATTATTTCTTTATGGATCTTTCTAACCATAGTATGTACACTGTTCTCCTTCTCATGTTTACCATCCGCAATATTCTGGCTCCATCTAATCAGTCTATTCATCTCACTTTGTGGAAAACCTGCCTGATCTTGTTCTCTTATTAAACAATTAACCATAAATCGCATTATTAAACCTTTGTTCTCAACTTTCTGACGTGACATGGCTTCAGCAACACACTCCGGTCCTTCTCCTGTTCTAATAAAATAATACAATTTGTCTAGATGTTCTGGCATGTCTGGTAGTAACATCAAATAATCTGTAACACGTCTCAAACGTAGGGACGCTAACAACATGGGTCCTGTTGTACCAGGCACTGGGTCATATCTGCAATCTGTAAGTTCTCTTCTAAGCTGTTCGGCCGGTGCACCTTTAGGTGTCCGAGCCTTTGCTAACTCTCTCATTGTCACTCGGTGTAACGGTGGGGGTGTTTGATAACCTCCTGTAGCACCTCCTGAAGCGGAGGCTTGAGCATAACCTGGCTGTAGGGTCGGTACCTGCTGTAACTGGGTTGAAACCTGGACCGTGCCAGTCCCAAAAGGATTAGATGGATGCAGTTGTTGAGTACCAGGGGGAACAACGGGAGCGGGTGCAGGAAGCAGACCTGGGGGGCGGATGATCAGGGGGCGGGTTACCGTCAGCAGGTGGTACACGGGCAGGTACATTAGCATAGCATATGCGGGAGCTACATCATCCAAGTAGGACGAAATAAAAATGTCTGCTGCGGTCTTGTGACGTAATTTAGTCGGGACCAATGGAGGGGGCAGTTTTTTCGGTGTTTCCGGGGTCGCCTTGGGCAGGCCCTCGGCCAGGACTGGATACAATCCTGTCAAAATGGCATTACTCTGTCTGTCGTGTTGTTCCATTCTAACTCGTTCTCCTTCTTCTAGTAGCTCTTTTTCTTTGGCTTTTTCAGAATCCTCTCTACTTTTCTCTGCTTTTCTAAGTGCTTTCTCTGTCCGTCTGTGTGCTTCTTTACGCCATAATTCAATGGCATCTTTCTGCGACTGTCTGGCTTTCTTTTTCCACAACGCTTCTTCTACTCTCATGATGCACTCGGCATCCCATGTCCCTGTAGCGGGCCATTTCTGATTCTCTGCTAAGTCCTTAGTGTAATCCACCCACAAGTCGAGATATAATACGGCATCTAAGCCGTGCTTGTGGTACATAAAATAACCGGGAGTGTCCCTGGGTGGGATGGGAACAGCTTCCTCAAGTATCCCTTTTCTAGTTCCTATCTGACGTAATTTCGAAAATAGAGGCATCCTGTAACTCGATACTTGATACTTGATACTTACTCGAACTTGGACACAACTAATACAATAAACACCGGAATGAAGATCAAACAATCACTCATACCACGACATTAAAACACATTTAAACATTTCGAAAACGAACAACAATAACTAGATAATCAGGTACTAGATATACTGCTAAACAGTACAGATACACTGCTAAAACAGTGCAGACCGGGTCTGTGTACCCAAACCCGTCTTGACCGGATACAAATTAATGCACCCGTCTAGATGCGTCCCCAGCAACGGTACTCACCGGGAAGCACGGAACGGAAGGCCTCAGAAACTCGACTGGACCGGACTGGACTCGACTCGACACGTGACGTAGGTACTTCGGAACTGGTGGGCCTCTAGACACCTCGGACCTTGCTCTCTCGGCTGGGCTCTGGTCGGGATCCTCCGCACTCCTCACCGCCTCGTCTGGATGTCGATCGCAGTCTCTGTCACCTCCGTAGGCCTGAGGGAGATACAGGAAATCCTGCGGGTACGCGTAATTGTCCGTCACGGCTGTGGCAGGGGGCAAGGCCTGCAACGCATCGCCGGCGTGTAAGGTGGGGGAGGGGTCCCTATTCGGGCGCCAAATTATGTGGTAAATAAATTTACCGTATACTGAATTTCTATGCGGTATAAGTTCAATAAAATAGCTCAATCAAAAATGAGAGGCAGAGTCCGTGGAGGCTGAGTTTATAAGGGTTTTATTCCATGTAATGGAATGGTTCGAACCATGGTATCATGTTCTATCACCACGAGGGTTCAGGAAGGGAAAGACAATGCTTTATTAACAGTGCACATTATATATAGTAAATGCATACAATGGTGATGGATACAGAAGGCGTAACAGCTGGAAGAAACGAGATAAGAACACATGTGCGTAACAGAAGGCGTGCACGAGGGCGTACACGGAGGTGTGTGCTAGAGACGTCACATGAAAGTGTCACAAGTGGGTGGAGTCATAAAGGAATCCTGCAGTGTCAGCAGAAATATATGGCTGGATGCGCGCGCAGGCAACATGACGTGTGATTGACGTGGAACTGGAGGGTGAAGGGGACTTGACATTTAGCACCAAAAGGGGAGACAGAAGTCTGGAGTGTCAGAACAATCTAAACCCAATCATATCTGATATCTTGTGTTTGAGGAACTGTTTTATCTAGAAGGAAAGGTCTTTCGGGTAAAGGCTATTCTATACTGACTGCTAGTGCGTGCATATGTGTCTACGTGTAATGCGAGGGGCATGGGCCTACCATGGTAACTGGAGCAATGAATTACTTGCACAGAGACAGAAAAGGCCGGTCCCTTTGCTCTGCAGCTGGGGAGATGTTTACCTAAATCACTAGACAGGAATGTATTTTCGAGGAGCGGAGCAGATAACTTGAAGGCTGAATTGTCTTGGCAGGCAAGCAGGCCGAGCCGGGCACCGCTCGCCACGCAGGGAGTAAGGCAAGGGTCACGGATGCAGATCCAGGCTGTAGCTTTCTGAGGCAGAAGGCAGGAAGGGCTCGATGGCAGAAATCAGGGCCTAGCTCGCCAGAGCCAGGAAAACGTGAAAGTGCACCATGTAAAAACGGTGGCACGGCATACTTAGGAACTGAATTATCGATCCATTCATGGTGGATCTGAAAGAGGACTTGTTAACGTTGGACGCAAATGTATTTGCGTCTTCATAGCTGGTTGTGGAGGGAAATTACATGTACTTGAAGCACGTACATGGAGCCGTTGGGGTCTACGTTAGGGGACACAATTGACCATAAAAATTCCAATTACCTCAAGGTTGACTAGACTTGTGTCAAAGCTTCAGGAGTACAATTTGGTGTTGAGACATATTCCTGGAGGCAGAAATTTCAGGGCGGATTGTCTTTCTAGGATGTCTTTGGAGAAGGATGCAATTGATAATTTGTTGGATGATGATGTGGAATGTGTAACCTGGGTGGATGTTTCTGATGATCCTAAGCTGTCAATTTCGGAAGATGCTTGGCTGAATGCAAGTAAAAAGGATGTGACATTGTCCAAGGCTTTGGAATTTGCATCTGGGAGTTGGCCAGATGGGAGAAACTTGTCTGGTGATTTGAGGTCTATGTCTCAGGTGGCAGAAGAATTGTCGGTAAATGGTAATGTTCTGCTACGCGGGGACAAGATTGTCCCGCCTGCTGAGTTAAGAAAGGAAATTATCAGGTTGGCTCATATGGGTCACCTTGGTGTTTCTAAGACATGTTTGAGGATTAAGTCGCATTACTGGTGGCCTGGCTTGGATGCACAAGTGAGATCTGTTGTGGATAATTGTGAAGAGAGTTTACTGTCGGACAAGCACTGGAAGTTGTCTAGTGTACCGTTACATCCCACTGTGTTCCCTGATGCTGCTTGGGAGAAAGTTGGTTTAGATTTCTCCGTGCCTTACAGTATTTTGCCAGATAGTATGAAGTTCCTGATTTTGGCGGTAGATTACTTCTCAAAATGGATGTATTTTAAATTTGTGGATGCTCCTAATTCGGATAACACAATCTTGTTTTTGAAGAAACTTTTCAGGTTGTAGGGGTCTCCAAAATTTTTGGTGACGGACAATGGAACCCATTTTGTTTCAGAGAAAATGTGTTTGTTTTTAAAGTCTCAGGATGTTAAACATGTTAGGGTGGCGCTCTATTCCCCGGCTTCTAATGGTTTGGTGGAGCGGGGTAGTAAAATAATGAAGGAGGGTATTCAAACGGCTGTGGCTTCAGGTTTGGAGGTAGGAACTTTTGTTGAGGAGAAAGTTTGGAATTATAACACGTCCTGCATTGTACTACTGGTGTTACTCCATTTGAGTTACTTAGGGGCAGGAAGGTTCATTCATCTCTATTTCCTTCGTGGTTGGACAATAAATGTTCAGATAAAGGAGTGAAGAGTGATGTTGGAAAATTAATGGAAGTGGTTAGACGGAAACAAGAGGTTATGAAAAATAATTTTGATGGAAAAAGGTCCCCGATGACTCAAGGTTTGGTGGTTGGGGATTGGGTAATGATTAAAAAACCATTTAGGGTTTTGAAAGGGAATTCTGTTTTTTCTAAACCTGTTCAAGTGATCAAAACAGGCAAAGGGGCCGTTTTCTTGGGTGAGAAGGGTTGGTGGAATGTCAGACAACTGGTAAAGATGTCTGAAAGTCAAGCGTTGGTGGTTAATAGGCATAAGGTCAGTGGGGTCGAACATAACTGTGGCTGGTCTCACTGGTTACCTAATTCTGGTGGGCGTAATGTGAACTCTGCTGTCTCTGATGCCTCAGATTTCTCCACCCCGCATTCTGCTTCTCCCATTCAACCTTCTACTTCTACCACTTTGAGTAGAAATGGTAGGGTTTTAAAAGTCCCTGTTAGATTTGATGATTTTGTTAGATATTAAGGGGGGTATTTTTGTTTTTTGTTTTTCCTGTTCCTTTTCTTTTTGTTTTGGTATTTTCTGATAAGGGGGAAGGTGATGTAGTAGTTGTATTGGTATTTAGATGAGCTCGTGGGAGCTCGTGAGCTCGTGTGAGCTGAGCTCGTGATTATTACTGACTCGTGTTGAGCCATGTTGAGCTCGTGTGTTATTGTATATCTTTGAATACATGTGTGTGTTCTGGGCTCGTGGGTCTCTCAGTGACTGCAGTTGCTGAGTAGACTTCGGGCTGAGAACACACGATATTTGTGGGTGAACTTCTTGAAGAATAAACCTCTACTTCTTCAAACAAGGAACTGTGGACAGTCTTATTTATTACAGGACACTTTTTTTTTCTTTTAAGTTTGTTTTTTAATTTTATATTTTTTGCACACATCAGGGAGGCTGTGTTGCATGATTCATAGATCTGCCCATGGAGAGCTTTAGCTACTGTCTGACTACTACATGAATAACAAAATGACTTTCATTTAGGTCTGTCTGTGAGAGGCATAGCTCTAGCTGTCAGCATAATTCATGCACAGTAAATATTGTAAGGACCCAACAATCATATTGCGCTGAACTCTAAGGATAGTAAACCCAGCAGTGGCGTAACACAGGCCCCCGCAGCTCCCGTAGGGTGAGCTGCAGGAGGCCCCCTCAGCACAGTTCTCTGGCCTGACAGCTCTGTATTAAATCCAGAGCGGGCTCCTCCAGGTATCTTGCAGGGGTTCCCCCGCAAGTTTTGTTACGCCACTAAAACCCAGCACCACACTGCATCCAAGCCCTGTGTGCTGTGATACCAGCGCTCTTCACAGCATCTTAGGGATACTTACTCCTCCATACTCACTCTTAGCACTCAAGGGACAATAAAAAATCGACGGTCCTGAGTCCTTAGGACACGGTCCTTCCATGTGGCATTGCCTCCTTTGGGAACTAATGCAATGCTCTGCTTCCCAGGAACACTGTCAGATTCCGTTAAGGGGCCACAAGCAAGACAAAGAATACTGAGCCACATAAGGAAGAAGTGTGAGGGGCACGACTTCAGAATCCACCAGTCCACTAGTAGACGTATAACGTATTGACCAGCAAGTGCTTATCTTCCAGTTGAAAGAAAGGTCTTTTATCTCACAGCAAAATGATATACTACACAGTTCAATAGAGGTTTCAGGTATTGGCAAGGTCACTGGAATGATGTGATTGTGTGGCCATGGCGATTGTTGCATTATTATAGATTTTCCGCATTTGCTACATACCCCTTTTTCTGCTGTATAATCTTCAGATTTTAACAAAACTAAAATTTAGTTTCTAGCTCATACGGTTAAAATGTTACTAAAAACTCAGTGACAATTGTTGCTGCACAGTAAAAGGCACTATGCAAAGGTTGACTGGTCAGCTTTCTGTTGCTTTTTCCCATATTTTGGTTTAAACTGGTACTAAAGAGGTGCAACTAATGCCCAGACACTGTTAACAAGTTTAAAATTGTCAAAATAATGAAGTAATACGATCCCATAATGTGCCACATTATGCCGCATAATTTGCCTTTTCTTACTGTACTGAATAATTTACTCAATTTCAGTGGCCCTGGGTATAGGGTAGCAATCTTATCTGTGATCCTCAGTGAGATGTTACTCCCCTTTTATTGCCCTCATTCTGCTACTGTAGTTTCGATAAAGTCTATAGTGGCATGGTATTGGCATATACATTGATTAGGCACAGATACAGTTCACCCTAGATTACCCCACTGGCGAGATGTGTAAATAAGTTCAATGCCTTTTGATAACTCAAGTACACTCAAGTCATTAGTTCTTGCAGCAGATCTCTCTGTATGCTCAGCCTCTTGTTCTGATCACAGCTTGATGGAGGTGCTAATCCGGTGGCACACGCAGCCATGTTCAGGGGGCCTGCTCCTGCAGTGATGGATTTGTGGATGTGGCGTCTCTCTTAAGCTAAGGACTGCTGGGCAGGATAAGTCATTTGAGTATTCTGCGGACCACTCTTTTCCTTGATTATGAAGAAGTTGAAACTGGAACCATGTGGGGGGGCTTGGGACCCTCGATAATTAGGTCTCGCCTAGGCAGCGCTAGCACTGTCTCTACGAGACATTCTGTTACGTCTTGCCCTAGGCAGCGCTTGCGCTGTCTCTTCGAGGCATGCTGTATTCAGGTATGGTCTTGAAGCTCTGCCCATTTTCCATCCATCTTTTCAATTGGCTCCTGTTACTGTCTTTTGTAAATAGTTGCGTTTGATTCGTGAATACTCTTAGTAGTAACTCCTTGGTAAAGCCTTTTCTAATTTTGTGACCTCCGAAGTGAACGGGCCCTTTTAGTTATGTTATTACTTGGTATGTTTTGTTAACAGTCCGTAAGCACTATTTTCTTAAATTATTTTCTCCTATTGCAAGCACGACATGCTTTCCTGCAACAGTGCCCACTTTTCAACTCTCTGCTGGCTGTCTGCTTCTTATCGCCGGCCTGCCTCTGGGCGCAGCACTATAGGTTTCAGCACGGTGCCTGCCTTTATATTTTTTTAGTAATGGTGGCCACGTGTGATATTTACAAAATGTGCCACTCGCCCAACTTGAACCTTTTTATGTAAATTATTACATTTTTGGGACAGCGCAGCATGCCCCTAACTATAGCTGCTGCGCACCTTGCTTTCTTTTTGGGCAGCGCAGCACACTTTAGCTATAGCGGCCGCACGCCTTTCTTTTCATCTTTTTTTCCCTGATGCTGCTAGTAACAGTGCCTCAGTTTTCACTTTCATGGAGCTTGCAGCCAGTGGTGGCCGCACAGATTTATTTGGCAAAATGTGCGCCTTGCCCAACTCCAGGCCTCATTTTTTTTATTACCCATGACGGCCATGTATGATGTTTACAAAATGCGCTGCTTGCTCAACTAAGACATGCGTTGTGCGTGTTCTCAGCTGCCTGGAGTTCTAAGCTGGAGATCGCTTGCAACTTTTCCAGCCGGCCGTTTGCGGTCTCCTCACCAATTCCGACCTCTCTGGGTATATGTGGCTGGAAGCAAGCGGGCTCTTGGCAAGTGGGGGTTGTCACACTGTTTTGTAGAAACCATTCGCAGGAGAAGGAAGAGCGCGACAGGCTGCAAATTGAAACACCACCAGCCAGCTGGGCCACTGCCAAGAAAGGCTGCTTTCTGTTTGGGAATGTACTTTTAGCACTGTTACTTTCTTCACTAGGCATTATTTCCAATTTTTAGTTACACTTTTTCTAATACCGCTCTTGCTGGAAGGCTGTCATATACATTCGTCACACGTTTTTTGGTGACGAATTCCAGCGGTTATACCCAGTCTTGTAACTCCCATTCCACAATGTGCTATCTAGTTTGAGAAGTATCAGTAAACAAATGCGTTCCATCACTCTACGATCCTTGGTGTCTTCTCAGATCTGTTACTCACTACTTTGTCCCTATCATGGCATGAACAGATTTTTTTCTCCGTGTTGTACTACTTTTTAAAAAAAAAAAAAATGTTGTCTACTGCAGGGGCATGGAGACTGACGTATGTCACCACGTCAGACAGAGATCAAGGATTCAGTGGGTATTTATTGTCCATGGTTTTAGCCATCTTTTTCTGTGCTGTGCATTATGCAGAAGACTAAGGGCCAGATGTAGGTGGCCGTTTCAGGCCATTTACCGATCGGTAACGGCCGATATTGGCCGTTACCGATCAGTAAATGGGTGACAGGTATGTAGGGGACATTTTTTTACCGATTCGGTAAAATTACCGATTCAGTAATTTTACCGAATCGGTAAATTAAAAATTCTGTAAATTTACTGAATCTGAGGCTCCTAGATGTAGGCGGGACTCTTCTGAGTCCCAGAGGCCTTACAGAATCGGTATTTTACCATCAAATCCAATTTGATAGTAAAATACCGATTCCGGTGTGCATGCACATGTTGCATGCACACCTATGCAATGTGACAGGCAGACCTGCCCTTAGGGCATGTATGCCTGCCACATGGCACTCAAGCCTGTTGTGGGGGTGCCAGAGGGTGTCAAAGTGACACCCCTTGCACCCTTGTGAAAATCGGTATTTACCGATTCGGTAAATACCGATTCGGTAATGCCCATTCATTCCTATGGGGTTCAAAGCCCATAGGAATGAATGGCCATTACCGATTCGGTATTTCCCGAATCGGTAAATACCGAATTCTTCCGATTCGGTATTCCAGCACATCTGGAATACCTACATGTCCACAGCTTAGATTTACCGATTTTTAATTACCGAATCGGTAAAATTCGGTAATTAAAAATCGGTAAATCTATTTTACCTACATCTAGCCCTAAATGCACATGAAGCCTGCATCTATTAGTCCACCCCCCTTGAGCCCTGGCTGTCTTATGTACACATGCTGTTATGCCAGCTGCATGTGCGTTTTATGGGATTTTGTATGTCTATGTGTGCCTTCTCGAACTACCAGTATGTCGGTGTCTGCAGGTGGCTACTTCTCCCATGGGTGGCTGTGTACATGAGTGCCCGTGGGCCTTCCTGCAAGTGTCTGTGCTGTGGTCTGTTTGCTTGCATGCCCTGCAGCAGTGTTTCTCTGTGTGTGCAGTATTAGTATGAATGTCTGTATTGCTCGCTGGACATTTGTGTGATCTAAGGCCTGGATGTTGTGTGTCATCAGTGCACACCCACCACAAAATGCAAACCTGTAGGCTTTGTCAACGCTTCTTGGTATACTGCATGCACATAATAAACGGACACAACTTGATTTAAAGTTTTTAAAGCGCTTGGGAAATTGCGATTTGCATATTAACATGACTAGAAAATCTGGATTTCATTAAAGACTCAGAGGCTGACATTATGCATAAACCTTTAATGCAGATCCCAAGCAGCCGCATCACAATGCAAAGGTTCCAATTAGAACATAGGCAACAGCAAAGTGCCATGAAACAACAAGAGATAGCCTCTTTTTAATGAGGACAAAGAAGAATATAAAGTTCATAAAAGGCTTGAGACGTCCAGGAAAGCAAACTTGGTAACTTGAATGGAGAAGGAAAAGATCCACGCAGGACGCACTGGAGAATGAGATGCTATAAGCACTGTCAAATTCAGGGATTATCTGAAAAAGATAAGGAAATTAGTCTTGAAATCCAATAAATATGAATACAAATCCAAACATGTCATAAAAACACAAATCTAAAAATACAGTAAGGATTGCAAAGATAATACAAAGATTGTAACGCATTACAATAAATTGTACACTGTACAAATACCATTTGAATGCCCCTTGAGGTGGGAGGGAGGGATAATGTCAGCCTCCATGTCTTTAATGAAATCCAGATTCTCTAGTCATGTTAATATGAGAATCGCAATTTCATTACAAGACCGGAGGCTACATTATGCATGTTGGAAGCTACTTAAAACAGCATCAGACATATGTTGGATGGGTTTACAATAGTGACGAGCGAAGGTACTGGCATTAGACCAGTCAGCAGCTTTCAAGATGTCGTCCAACTTACCTCCGGACCAAAGTGATTTGCTAGCCATAGCACCCCTAAGGGAGTGAGCCTGAAAATTAGTCAAGTCAACCCCAGCCAGGTTCATCGCGGATTTAATCCATCTAGCGATAGAAGAGGAATTAATTCCTTTATGTGGCTTAACAAAGGAGATAAGTAATTGATTAACACCAACGGGACGTAGACCAGACATTCTAAGATCATATTCCTTCATGCACTCAACAACGCAGAGTTTGGGATGAAGGTCAAAGCGCGGATAAAAAATGGAGTCAGACATAGTCTTAGTCCTCCTATGGATATCAAATTTGACACCAAATACATTATAAGAACGATAGGTAAAATCAAGAGCTCGGATATCCGAAGACCTTCTGCAAGAAACTAGGCACACTAACTAGCCAGTTTAATCGAAAGATTTTTCCTGTTGAGAAGAGAATTAGAAGGCCAATTATTAAAAAGACGAAGAATCAAATTAACATCCCAAAGAGTATCATACTTGGCTCTAGGAGGTCTTTTAAGACGGATATTCTTCATAACTCTACAAATTATGACATTCTTCCCAATGGTCTTACCATTAACAAGAGAATGCCCCGCAGAAATTGCAGATCTAAAGCAGTTGATGGACCTGTAACTAAGTCCCCTCTCAAATTGTTCAACCAGGAAATTTGTCACATCAACAACAGGGGCCTCCAAGGGATCCAGGTCCCTTTCCATGCACCAACGTACCCAAAGCCTCCAGATTCTGTTATATCTGTAATGGGTGCCCGGTGCCCAAGACTCCCATAGGAGGGTTGAAGCCGTTTCCGAAAGGCCCAAGATTTTGTTAGATCTCCTGACACCCTCCAGGCAAGAAGGGATAAACTTCGGTCGAGGACTAGAGGATGTATACGTCCGTCCGAATTTGTGAGAAGATCGTCCAGTGAAGGGACCAGGAAGGGAACACTGCAAGTCAACTCCAAAACCATGGGAAACCATGCCTGGGAGGGCCAGAAGGGAGTTATCAAGAGGAGGAGACACTGATCTCGTCTCATCTTCTGAAGCACTCTCTAAATTATTGTGAAAGGGGGGAAAGCATGACCTCGGATATCTTTCCAGGGTTGAAGGAAGGAGTTGAACGACAGAGCACTCGGGTCGGGCATCCAGCTGAAATAATTCCGAAGTTGGGAGGTGAGCCTGCTCGCAAAGAGATCCACCTCCAGAGGACCCCAGATCTGGTTCAGGGTCTTGAAGACAGAAGGATCGCTGAAATCTACAAGGAATCTCGAGTTCCAGTCCGTGGAGGAGTTTGCTGCTCCCAGAAGACTTTCCGCTTTCAGAGCAATCTTGTGTTCCAAGCAAAACATCCAGAGTTTCTTCGCCAGGTCCGAGAGGTCTGCAGATCTGGTGCCCCCAAGCCGGTTGATGTAAGCTACTGCCGACATGTTGTCCATCTTTAAAAGGACAGACCTCCCTTGAAGGGAATTTCTGAGGCTCATAAGTGCATATAGTCCGGCGGTCAATTCCAGATTGTTTATGTGGTGGAGAGATTCTTCCGGAGACCAAAGTCCTCCAGTGTTCTGACCCAGGAGACAGGCACCCCAGTTGTGCAGGCTGGCATTTAATTCTAGCACGAATTCCGGGGATGAGCCAAAAATTGCCTTCCCATTCCATGCTTCCAGGTTGTTCAGCCACCAAATCAACTCTGAACGTGAGTCTGGGTCCAGAGAAATATGGTCCCCGTACCAGAGTCCGGACCTTAAAGCTCTCGCTTTGTTCCTCTGCAGAGCCCGATAATTGAGTGGCCCTGGAAATATGGCCTGTATTGAAGACGAAAGGAGACCTAAGAGCCTGGTCAAATCCCTGAGGGAGAGGCTCTGTCGGCTTAGAGCATCTTTTATCTGTTTCTTTATTTTCGAGATTTTCTTCGAAGGAAGAAGCAGGAGACAACGGGTAGTGTCGACCGTGAAGCCTAGAAATTCTATCGATTTTGAGGGGATTAAACACGATTTTTCTTTGTTTATGATAAAACCCAGGCTCTCTATGAGTTTCATCGTAAAGTCTAGATCTTGGATCAAATGAGCTTTGTCTTGGGCCATAATGAGAATATCATCCAGACAGATGATTAGACGAATGCCCCTTGACCTTAGGAAAGAGACAACGGCTCTCATAACCTTGGTGAAGCACCAGAGTGCGGAAGAGAGACCCAATGGAAGAGCCTGAAACTGGTACAATCGACCACTCCAGAGAAACTGGAGGAAGCGTTGATGAATCTTCGCCATGGGAATGGTAAAATACGCGTCCTTGAGGTCTAGCTTGACCAGCCAGTCTCCTTCTAGGAGCAGATCCCTGAGAAGGTGAATTCCTTCCATTTTGAAGTGCCTGTATGTAATGAATCTGTTGTGCTGCCGAAGATGTATAACTGGCCTCCAACCCTTGTCTTTCTTTTCGTCCCAAAAAAGATTGCTCATGAATCCTATGAGTTCCATAGGCACCTCTAAAATTGCGCCCTTTTGAATCATAGAAGAGATTTCCTCTTCTATTATACTCTGTTGTTCCAGGGACAGTGGAATACCCTTTGGAAAAGAGTTCTGGGCTGGTTCGTGAAGCCTTTCACAGTGTTTAGTACCCAACTGTCCTGAGTAATGGATTTTCAATTTTTCAGGAAGTATTTCAACCTCCCGCCCACTTTTAAAGAGGTAGAAGAAGGAGGTAGATGGGGAACACTCACCTGAGGGATTGCTTTGATTGTTCGTTCCGCGGGATCTGAATCCCCTGCCACGTTATCCCCTACCCCTTTGAGGGTAGAACTGGGGGTTTGCGTACTCTTGGTAGCCTCTGCCTGCTCCGCGTCCTCTATAATTGGCCCCTTTGGGAGAATCGGCCGGAAGGTTGGCCTCGTCCTCCGGCCCTTCCAAAAAGGTTGTTTCCAGTATTGAACACCTTGCGCATGTTTTGCTGGGCTCTGTCGAGGGCAGTAAATCTCGAAACATACTTTCCCAATGACTTTATCAGGTCTTCGCCAAATAGGAGGCCTTTTTGGTTCTTGGAGGGCTCTTTATCAGCGAGATCGCTGAGTTTGGGGTTGATGCGAGTAAGAACCACTCTGGTCCTCTTGGCGTTGATGCTAGCATTGGCGTTCCCCAAAAGGATAATCGCCCTTTGACTACATCCCCTTATCATCTCCGTATCAAGGTGAGTACCTTCCATATGGCTCTCTTCGGCCGAATCCAGGATTCTAGTGAACGGACCAAGGACATCAAGGAGGCGATCCTGGCACCCTTTGAAAGACTTCTCCACCCCTTTTCTAGGGTCGTGTCCTAATTTAAAAAGGAACTTAATCAAGTCAGGGTCCAGATTTGGGGTGTAGCAAGACCTATCCCCAATGCTCGGCCTAGAGCATTCTGCTCTCAACACGTTGCGAGTTCCCCTTTCTAAAGGGTTTCTAATCCATTTCCTAACAAATTTAGCAACGTGATCCTGTGGGGTCCATTCCGAACTCCGCGGATGTTTAACGTTTTGGGCTGAGAGCATTTCCTCACCCAGTGGGTTAAGGATCACGTCCTTTGAGGAAGATGGAACATCCTCAAACGAATATCTGAAATCCTGATCATCATCGTTGAGGTCGAGGACTTATTCATCAATAAACTCCAAATTATCTGAGTCGTCAATGTCATTGCTGTGATGAGAATTTCCAACTTGTGTGTCGCTTAGGACACCATTATCTTTCGTGCCACCAAGGACACCCATACATTTTGAGGTGCGAAGACTGCCATCAGACCATGAGGTGCTCAGACCTCCTTGATTTCTTGAGGTGCCAAGTCCTCCCATGCTCGCACCACTGTGTTTGGTCTTTTTCAGTCTCTTACCTCCTAAATCACCCTCATAGTCTAGAGGTTGTCTGGTACTATCATTTGGGCGTTTCACAGACATAAAATGAGAGACACTCTCCAACATACAAGATTTCATCTCCGTATGGAGCATTTTCTTGACGGAATCACTTTCCAAATTGGCTGTAGGGGCAGAGGCTTCATCTGATTCGCTGCTAGACATTATAATGCCAGGTCAATAGAAAGGAGGAGTCAAATTAACTTTTATAAATAAGCTCCTTTTTTTGGGGGAGGGGGAATAAACTAAGTAGAAACGCAACTAAAATCGAGGAAAATATCACAAAACCACAAGAGCCAAGTATAAACTGCCGGTAATCGCCTAGCGCCGTGCTCGAGCACACAGGGTCGCTATGGAAACCAGCCTCGTTAAGATCGGCATACAGGCAGCTAGAGGTCGGAAGAACCTTAGCAACCAGAAAACGCTGTGTTGCCCTCGCTAAGGTTCATTCCTCAAAACAACACAACGCGGTCACAGAAGGACCGGGTCCCGATGAAAAGTGAGTAAAATCCAGACAATATCATCAATATCGCCTAATCCGCACAAATAAGCATGGAGAAGCCATGTAACAAAACCCGACAGCGCTCATGTAAGCGTCGAGTGTCTCAGAAAGTTTCACATTGTTTTGCAGCTTGCCGTCTATTTTAACCATCCGGCCGGCATTTTTAAGTGGGCGCCTAACGCATTAAGTGTAATCGCGGGCGTCAGGGAAGAGCCCAGCTCGAAACCAGTCTAACAGTCTAGCAAGCTCACGTAGGATTGTTTCTCCACAAAGGGTAGCAAAAGCCAAACACAAAAATCGTTCCCCACGAAGGGAAGCACAAGGGTGAACATGAAATCACATTGCAAAAAAGATTCGACAAAGGGAAATGAAAGAGTAAATCTCCATAAATTGGAGATTGGTGAGGAAAGGGGTGTGAGGGGGTGGAGGGGTAAAACCACATACCAATAGCAAAACCACATACCAATAGCACACCCTGTGGAGAAATAGTTCAGAAAATAGCACAAATACAAATAAAATGAAGAGAGATGAAAAGTCAACTTATCTGCTCGGGAGCCGCATTTAAAAGAGGCTATCTCTGTTGTTTAATGGCACTTTGCTGTTGCCTATGTTCTAATTGGAACTTTTGTATTGTGATGTGGCTGCTTGGGATCTGCATTAAAGGTTTGTGCATAATGTAGCCTCTGGTCTTGTAATGAAATTCATGTTTTCATAAAACATCACCATGGAGGATAAACATCCCTAGGAAAATGCAACATCATCTTTGCTGTTTTTGTTGCCACGGCAAGACTATGCATTCTGCCGAAAGTTATTTTCGGTTTTAAAGCTCGAAGGGACAACCCTAAAGAAGTGAAATATTGTGTCAGCGTGTTTTAAACATCACCATATGTCCAAGAAGTCAAAAGCACAGGAAGTTGGAAAGGGGAAGGCAAGAGAGCATAGAATTTCAGCTCCTCGCTAGTGCCTTTGGCTGAATAGCCAGCACCAAACATAGTTAGGTATCAAAATAAATATGCTTTGGCAAAGCTAACAGATTTTCTTTTTCTTTATTATGGGAAGGAAAATGTCCAGCTAGCTTTCTGGTAATCCCATTTCCCAATTTTCTCCTCCTTGTATAGCTCTTCAATCCTTGGCCTGCACAGTACCCAGGGTAATGTACTTCATGGCTCTTTCTCACTCCCTCTTTCTGCTCCTCTGTCTCCAGTTCATCCGTCACTTCCTGCACAAACAATCTATCCCCCTCTAGCTTCCTTTGTATCTATTCTGTATAGCTCTCACCCCTATCTATTCACCATGACACATAATTCCACTACACAAATACACTCCACATCACACAATTCCAACCCACACAATTCCACAACTAACAATTCCAATGCAACCCACATAATTCCACTCTGCACCACATATGTCACTACACTGCAAACCAAAAGAAATAGGTAAAACACTTTGTCATTTACAATGGCAATAGCTCTGAGTCTCGCAAATATGAAACCTATTGCGTTGCAAATGCTTGTACTAATTTTACTGACAGGGATGTAGGTCTATTGCCTAAGGTTTCAGAACCCGTTTGGGATTATTATTAACTGTCAAATGTCATTTTCAGGCTGTTTTGCGACCCAGCCCTTGCACAGGAAATGGCTCTAAAGAAGGTATAAATTATACTGGCTCCAGGCAGAAGTATACAAAATAAGGCACATTGAGGGGTGAGATCTTGGCACCGGGTGTAATCAGCCTTTCAGAGGCAGTAATCGGGACAGACAAAGAGGCAGGTCCTGTCTAGAAACTTTCTCATTTTAGATGACAGATGCTGCAGCCCAACCCCTCGCCCCTACCATCTACCAAACAGCAATGCTCAGAAAGAACAAATCAGCACCCCTTTGCTAACTAGGATAACAAATAGAATTGGCAGCAACAGTCCTGTCTCACTGCACTGGTCTGTTGATGGAATCCTTTACCCAAGGGTGCTAACTCCATGAGGTACGAGGGCCAAAGGAACCCCTGAAATGAATCAATGTTAATTTAAACAAATAGGGGACAGCACAACCTAATAATCATCAATACTGCATCCTGTATTCACTAAATCCAAAACATGATATGCTCAAGGTGATGGTCATAAGAATGTCCACATTCAGTCCATTCATGGGTTAAAAAAGGCCATCAAGCAGAGATGAATTTGCCTACTAGTTATTCTTTAATTCTTCAATCTTCCCTTACTGGGAATCACTTGGGCTAACATATCTTGTAAGACGTGCTCTCCCCTAAGTATTTAAGTGAACTCTGCTGCCTAGGACCTCACTGTCCCTATGTTCATCATTGTTCACTTAAGCGTCTGAGTCTCCACCATCCAGCCACAGGAATGCAGCAATACTTTTCCACTGTCCAAGGAAGCTGAATTCACCATCTTGTGCCAGCCTAAACCAAGGGCATCAAAAACGGATCCCAATGGTCCAAGTACTGAGACTCTCACTACACACAGATTCCTACAGTCACACATTTGCTAAACACCCACTGCAAATGCACGCACTTGACATGCACACAGAATGTCAGAGCAAAGCAAAACCTTAAACAAGAGATGTCAGTAGAAAACACTCTGCTTTGACACAGGAAAAAATGTCTGGTCATAATAGTGATTGACATAAACGTGGTACGCTGCTGCCACCTCTTTATGTGACTCACCCAGGGCATGGACAGTAGACGTGTGCCTCCTATGAGGGCATGCTTGGTGCACCCTCCCGACCACAGGACAGGCCACAAATAACAAGTCAGGATACCAGTTTCATATGCAGTCAGGAACTCAAGACAGGGGTATATTTCCGTCTGCATCCTTTAGGCAGGATATTTCAACTGCTACTGATCAATCAAGATGGAAAATAATGTATTGGACCAGATAGATATCCGCACGATTAACGGCTCACTTCAGATACCTACAAAAATACAGATGATAGTGGGGGAATGCCCTAAATTGGTCCTTGCTTCAGAAGAAACAGGATACCTTTTACAGAGTTTTGTGTGTCATCCTATAGCTTAGAAGACGGGACTCCAAGCATGGATCTCTGCTGGAGTTGCATGCATGCAAATAGGCCATACCCAGGGCCTATCAGAGGGCACAGTGGGATTACTGGCTGGACTATCCAATGCACAGGGAGAGGTTGAGACGGGAAGTGTGCTCATAGGTCCCTGAGTATATTACACAGGCTTCCTCTGTATGTGACAGGAAGTGTCCTCATAGGTCCCAGGGTATATTACACAGGCTTCCTCTGTATATGACAGGAAGTGTCCTCATGTGTCCCAGGGTATATTACACAGGCTTCCTCTGTATGTGACAGCAAGTGCCATCATAGATCCCAGGGTATATTACACAGGCTTCCTATGTATGTGACAGGAAGTGTCCTCATAGGTCCCAGGGTATATTACACAGGCTTCCTCTGTATGTGACAGGAAGTGTCCTCATATGTCCCAGGGTATATTACACAGGCTTCCTCTGTATGTGACAGGAAGTGTCCTCATAGGTCCCAGGATATATTACACAGGCTTCCTCTGTATGTGACAGGAAGTGTCCTCATATGTCCCAGGGTATATTACACAGGCTTCCTCTGTATGTGACAGTAAGTGCCCTCATATGTCCCAGGGTATATTACACAGGCTTCCTCTGTCTGTGACAGGAAGTGTCCTCATAGGTCCCAGGGTATATTACACAGGGTATATTACACAGGCTTCCTCTGTTTGTGACAGGAAGCCTTCTGGCTGCACCCTTATCTTTTTCCTGGAGGATTTAGGGGCTGTAACAATAGAATGTGTAGATGATTTCTGTGCATGTAAGACCCCTAAGGAAAGAATATCACAGAATGTTTTGATGAACATATGGACTGGAATGTCACAGACACTATGCATCTGACTATCACACTGCGGCTAAGGATACACATGACAGGAATGTGAAGGAGACACTTGGATGTCGTACTGTAGTTAAAACAGGTGAAAGGGTTCAAAGACTTGTACTGAGCGGTGAACATGAGGGAAGGGGAGAGAAACATACTAAGGTGGGCCCGCACAGCTTCGAATCGCGTCCTTGTTTGTTGGGTATTACACACACCTTTTTTTGTTTTATTTTGTTTATTCATTTCGACATACAACACGTCACATATTACAACGTGTCAACAATCCCCAATGATGTTATCGAAGGACATTAATCAATCATATTATTCAGTAACAGACAGTTATGCAAGAAAGTTTTACAATTTGTTTTACATTTAGACTTCACTCTTCCGACCCCCCTTCATCTGATGTGACATTAGCAGCTGTTGATAACAAGTAGGACATGAGAGGAGCCCAAAGGCCTTTGGGCCTTGAAGGCATCGGCAATTCTTCAGCATATACACACCTTTAAAGGATTATGGATGAGTCTGTTCCAAGTCATGTGGATATTGGATAATATAACCTTGGCAAACTCAGTGATATTGAATGTGAGGAACTAGAGAAAGAGATAACTTCCGATCATGTGAGAGGGGATTATCAATCTGCCAGTGGGAGACTGCTGGGCCCAGACGGCCTGGACAATGATTTATTTCAAACAGGTGAAGCTCTTACACCAATCTACATTAAGACAAAGAAGATGTGCCAACTTCAGTAGGCTTTTGAAGACTCCTAAAATCGTCTTAGAGGCATGGATATTTAAGAATCTATGATTCACAGACATATTACTGCAAGTATTGGCAACCATGATTGATATCTGATATTGGATCCAAAGACCAGTATGCCACACTTCCCAAGCATGTGCATGAATGTGTGTAGCATGTGCATGAATGTGTGTGTGACTGCCTCAGTAGGCATACCTACTCGAGGGCTTCCACTGGCAGTGGTGTCAATAGATCAGGCTTTCGATCAAAGCTTTGGATGATCAATATTGAAAAAGGGTTTGCCAAGGTGCAGACTGAAGTGCCCACCATACAATGTCTCATAACTGGCTGGTTGTTACTGAAATCGTCAACATTGAAAAGGGAATGGAGCAGAGCTGCCCCTAACTCATTCGGGAGCCGGTGGGCTTTGAAATGTTTATAAATCCATCATGAAGGAAGTTATTAGTGGGCAACTAAATGTCTCCTATATTTTAATCTAAGTACTCGAATTGAATTTAAAATATATAGGAGACCACTATAGTGAATTCCCTCATTTCAGGCAATTTAAAAAACCAAAAGCAAGGAAATAGAATGCGTAACATAAAATAAAATATGTAGACGTGGTATAATACACATTTTTTTTGTAAGTTCAAAACAGATTTTATTAAAGTAAGTGCAAATAAAATAAGCACAGTCAATCAATAGAGACGTTACATAAGATCAATCACTGAGATGATAAAAAGAACGAAAAAGAAAAAAAAACGAGAAAATAAAAGAAAAGAAAAAGAATAATAATCTCAATAACAACAAGCACCATAAATTGAGTAGAATTTCCATAAAAAAGGGAAAATGAGGAAAAAACAACTTAAGTTAGGCAATGAACTGTATACATGACTGAAAATGGAATATACAATGTGAATAAAAACAAAGATAGAAAATGAAACACACATCATATGGAACTATATGGAACCATGAAGAGGCATTCATGGAGGTTTGGGTACTTCTTGCTGCAAGGGGGATAGTGGCAAAGAGCGTTTAGCACTTTCGTTGAACAGGGATGTAACTGGATACCACAATTCCTTTCTCTTTGTCACTAGGGTCAATGGGTAAACAAAAGTCGTGTCTAATCTGTGATTGTAACAGACCGCATACCACCAAGCCTGATACGATATTTTGGTGAAGTCTTTCCAGTTTTTGGTGATTTGTTGAAAAGCAACTGCTAGCAGTAAATCAATTATGTTTGTGTGCAATGGACACTGACTCCAAATAGGAGAGACACTTCCCAAGAAAATGTGAGAAACAGAAAAGGGATGAGTGGAAGAGAAAATTTTATTTATCTGAGACCATACCTGCACTCAAAAAATGCGAACTAGGGGACAGTCGAAAAGCATGTGAAAAAGGTCCGCATGTGGTATAGAACAGGACCAGCATAAGTCAGAGGAATCTGGAAACAGTTTGCTGAGTGGTGAAAGTAATAGGCGATTATAAATAAAATACAATGTCTGAGTCGAGTTAGCAGCCCTAGAGGACGTGCGTAGCTTCAGCCATATTTTTTCCCATAAGTTGATAGGCCAAGAGACATGCAAATCTTCCTCCCATCTCTCCTCCGTCTAGTCTTAATGCGGGAGGGAGAGGAAATGAAAAAGGACGCATACATTTGGGAAGCTCTGGATTTTTTGAGAAGTAAAGAATATAATACAGGCCCGCTAGAAGGTTCTGGATAAACAGAAAAGGGAGAAGCAAGGTATGTAGCATGAGCATCCTGAAGTGCAGTAAGTAATAAGGCATATTTAGCGCGAAAGGAAGAAGGAAAATTGAAGGACAGCTGATGAAAAGGAAAGGGGTTGACCGTGAGAATATAATTTATGAACCCATATGAAACCTCGAGCCCTCCATGTCTTCCAAAAAATTGGTCTATTATTAATTAGGATAGACATGTTATGCCAAATAGGTTGCTCGAAAAAAGATGGAATAGGCAAACTTGGAAGAATTTTGGACGTATGCCTGAGAATAGGGGTAGAGATAAATTGTGGTTTGCGAGTAAACATTAGATATTCTGCAAAAGAGAAAGGTGCGATAAAAGAACGCTCCAGGTCCAACCAAAGAGGAAACGAGGAATTTGAATCCAAAATCCATTAGACGCCTGATGTAGCAGGAAAGATTTATGGTATAGAGGAAAGTTAGGAAAGTTTACCCCACCTTCTGTCTTAGGACGCATCAAGTTGATCAAAGACATGCAAGACTTTTTGTGACCCCATAAAAAGGTAGAGAGAATAGAGTTAATTTTCTTAAAGTATTTTGAGGGAATAGAAAACGGGATATTAGATATGGTAAATAGGACGATAGGCGAAAGCATCATCTTGATCGTATCCAATCTCCCCCACCAGGACAGATAAAGGGGATGCCATTTGGAGGTAGGGGCACTTAATTTTTGAATACAATCATCTAGACATCTAACAACCGTGCTCTTAAGAGAAGCCGTGAAATTAAGACCTAAGTATTTAATAGACTCAGTATTCCACGTAAAACCCGAAGCAGAGAAATGATTTTTAAGAGTAAATTTCGTAAGATGTAGAATCTCACATTTGTCCCTATTTAATTTATATCCGGATAAATGAGCGAAGGAGTCCACCTCAGTTAGGAATGCAGGAAGGGAGGAACTTGGTTGGGACAAGAACAGCAAGACGTCATCTGCGTAAGCAGCCATCTTAATGTTGGTTTGTTGGAAGGCGAATCCATGAATATCATTGTTCTGCGAATTCTTAAGAGGAAAGGCACTAGGGCAAGATCAAACAAGAAAGGGGAGAGAGGACAACCTTGTCTAACCCCTCTATTAAGAGAGAAATAAGAGGATAAGCCGCCATTTGCCGATATGGCAGCCCTTGGGTGAGAATATAAGAGTGAAATCAATGTGGATATTTTTGGCCCAAAGCCAAACCATTTCAGAGTCCGGAAAAGATACAGCCATTCAACCATATCAAAAGATTTCTCAGCATCTAGAGCAATGTCTGCGAGAGAAAGAGAAGAATGAGAAGTTTTAGAGAGGATATCGAAAAACAATCTAGTGTTATCCGCAAGGAATCTGCCTTTAACAAAACCTGACTGTTCCTTGCCTAGAAGCTCAGGTAAGTAAGACTCCAAACGCAGTGCCAAAGTTTTAGAATTTTGTTTATAATCAATATTGACCAAAGATATTGGACGATAATTTTTACAATACTGTAGATCCTTACCTGGCTTGGGAAGTATACAAATAAGAGCATCAGAAAAGGTACCCGAGGCGGAACCGGAAGCAAGAAAGGTAGAGATTAGAGAATGCAATTTGGGAATAAGCAATTTGGAAAAGTAAGAAAAGAATTCAACTGTGAAACCTTCGGGACCCGGGGCCTTCCCATGTTTCAAAGTTTTTGGCGCACGAGAGAGCTCTAATTGCGTGATATCCGTTTCCAATGGAGAAAGATCTGGGGGCGAAACAAAAGGAGAACGAATCTTAGAAAGGAACTGAGAAATAGAGTCATCGGAAGCGTTCGGTTCAGAGGAATAGAGTGACTCGTAAAAATGATGACATTCCTGCAGGATGTCATTATCCTTATGCTTAAGTGAACCATCCCGACAGTGTATGGAGTCTATATTGACTCGGTTCTGTTTAGCTTTTAAATAATTGGCCAGTAGTTTCCCAGCTCTATTTTGACCACCGTAAAATTTGGCGCTAGACTTTAGCAGAAAATTAGAAGCGTTGCTTGTGAAGTCTGTATTAAACTGAAATTTGGTGGCGATAAATTCACTCAAGCAATCTTTGGATTTTGAAGTACAGTAAGCGTGTTCTAAACGTTTAATTTTAGAAAAGAGATCTTTGGTGGTTTGCTGCGCTGTCCTTCGTTTACGGGAGACATAGCAAATTATAAAATCCCTAGCCGAAGCCTTAAAAGCGTACCATACTACCGAAAATTTAATCTCATCAGATTGATTTAACAAGAAGAACTCATGGAAAAAGTAAGTGAAAGAAGAAAGAAAAGCAGAATCAAGGAGGAGAGAAATGTTAAAACGCCACTTCTTAGTGGACTTGGGTTTACAAAGAACATCTAATGATATAGAAACCGGCGCGTGGTCAGAAATTAAACTAGATCCAATGTCAGAAGAAATGAGAGATTGAGAGAGGTGGTGGGAAACAAAAAAATAATCCAATCGTGATTGAGTGTGATGCGGCGGGGAAAACAAGGAATACTCTCGTAAAGTTGGATTACATAATCTCCAGGCATCGATTAGTTTATGTTGGTGAATGAGTTGTATGAAAGATTTGTGAGATTTGTGGGGAACAAAAGCAGTAGATGAATGTCTATCCAGGAATGGGTCGAGAACCTCATTGCAATCCCCAGCCATAATAAAATTGTCTGCATAATGTAGCGTGATGTATGGAGCCAAGGAGGGCCAAAAAGAGGCGTCTCCAGTCGCTGGGGAATAAATATTTAATATGGACATAGGGACCTTATCCAGGGTGAAATTTACCAGGACCCACCTACCTAATTGATCAGTACTACAAGTGACAACCTTGACAGGAAGTGATTTTCGAAACAAAATCACAACCCCATTTCGCTTTCCATCACCTGGAGAAAAATAAACCTCACCCACCGAACCTCTCTTTAACTTAACAGACTCTTCAGCAGAAAGATGGGATTCCTGTATACAAGCTATATCAGCGTTAAGTTTAGAAAGATGGGACAATACTCTTTGTCTCTTAATTGGTGAATGAAGACCTCTCACATTCCAAGAGACAATTGTCAAAGGCATACAATAACAATGATGACAAATATCAGTACAATTCAGTCATGAAATACATAAGAAATAAATGCAAAAACCATACATATGGGAAATAAGAAAGAATTAATCAAAAACCAGAGAAGAAAGAACCCTGGAAAACAGGGAGCCCAATGCAATATATGGCGGTTGACAAGAAGTCGGAGTAAGAAAACGAAAGAAAGCCAAAAAAGAGAGACATAAAAAGAATGAAGGAAAACTGAGAAAGAAAGAGAGAAAAAGCAGAATAGAAATGAACTTAGAAATAAGTATATATGGCAATCGTGGGAATACACCAAAATCCATTCAGAAAGGGATAGGAGGAAAGAAGAATAATAGGACACCATCAACCAATAAAGTAAAGGGATGACAAAGTGAGAAAAAGAGAACAAATGTCCTAGATGAATCCTAGAAAAGAGACAAAAAAGTGACAGGGGAAAGGAGAGAAAACCAGGGAAAAGGCGCAACAAAATTAAGTAAGAAAAAGGGCAAGAAAGAAGGTGCGAAGAAAGAGTGAAACATACAAAGAACAAAATTGCAAAAAACATTAGGAAAACGGGAAAGACGAAGAACTTACATAACATCCGGAACAAACAAAGGGTTGGAGGGTGGAGGCCACGTGGACAATGGCGCGACCACAGCTCAAAGGAAAAGACGAAGGAAGGGGTCAGACCCGACGAACTCCAATAACACAGGGAAGGAGCCTGAAGAGCAGGGAAGGATCTGTGTAAGAAAAGAGGAACAAAAGGTTAAACTTGACAACAATTCACATAACACAGTGTAGAAGCTATGAAGCTTAAGCAACCATCATAAACGCAAACTGCAAAATAGAGAAACAACAACGCTACACTAGGCAGAAAGTTATTAAGAGCTTGAAGTAGAAGCGCTATCCATCTTGTCAGTAGAATGCGAATAAAGAAAACTTTTCAATTTCAATGGGTTATCATAAGTAGTGGTCTTATTATTGATAGTCACTTTAAAAAGGCATGGATGAAACAACCCATATTGTGCTCCCATGGAACGCAATTGTGGTTGAAGAGATAAAAACTCCTTGCGTCGATCACCTGTTGATTTAGCATAGTCCTGCGAAAAGAATAAAGGGTGACCAGACCACGTGATACGATTCATAGCTCTTGCTGCAGAGAGGACTGTAAGTAAGTCTGTGTACTCAAGGAAATACATAATGACTCCTCTTGGTTTCCTCATTGTTGCAGCAGAAGACTTGCCTCTAATGGAACCCAGACGGTGTGCCCTTTGTATATTGATAGAAGTGCCTTCTGGTAGATTAAGGAGCTTTGGCAAAAAAGATTGAAAGTAGGCGACGGAATCTGACCCCTCTAAACCTTCCTCAAGGCCATAAAGGCGCAGGTTGTTCCGCCTACTCCTATTCTCCAAATTTTCAATCTGCTTACATAAAAGCGAAACCTGTGCACAAACTGGTTCAACTTTGGATACAGAGGACTCCATTGAGGCAACATTCTGCTCGAGCACAGTTATCCGTTTGTCTACAGAAAGCCATTTGTCTAAAACTTGTTGCATTGGAGATTTAGTCTCCTCGATAAAAGGACGTAAAGCCCTTATTTCACCTAATAACAAGTCAAATGAAGCGGACGCAGGGGCTTGTGAAGGAGGCGAAGGAGGATCCTTTTTCTGTCTTTTGATGGTGCCTTTTTTGGTGGCAGGCGTTGATGAAGTTGAAGATGCTGAGCCCTTCGGGGACGGAGTATCCGGTAGGTCCTCCATCTCCAAACACTGAAAGCGGGAGCCTGTATGAACTGAGAATTTCTGAGCAGCTGTGGAGGGTTTGCACAAATCCTTAGATATTCTCCCCATACAAAAGAATAAAAAGTGCAGGACTCTAAAATGTGTAGGGATAACCAACCCAATTGGACAACAGAAAGTGTAAAGCAGGTAATGAACCTCTCAGAGCTCACTTGAGAAGTAACCCAGCGAGGTTAAGAATACAGAGCCCCAAAGGACAACATTTGTAAATGTATGACAGTATGGCACCACCTCAATAGGAAACGAGCGTGAAACATGGGAGAAGACAGTCACTCAACACATATGTAAATCCTAACAAGTTTGCATAACAATGTTTATATCATAAAAGGGGAACAGCATGAGCCAAAAACCTGCAAGCACACAATGACCGAAAGCCCGTGCACACCTATGATGCGCAACATGAGCATATGAAACAATAAAATGGAAGTGCAGCACTGTAAGTTAACAAAAAAAATTGTAAATTATTTTGTAGAGCTGGCATGAGGAAATTAAAGTCATAGTAACCCCTTTAGTGAATCGTGAGGAAAAACATGCCTGTAATAAACACATTGCTGAGGGAAGACTGTCAAAACCCTATTCAAACATTATGAGGCAGTTTGTGTCTCTGAGCACACAAAATGGCGGCAGCCGGTTGTGAGGAGCATATGCATGATCAAAGGCGCAGCTAGCCGAAATTGCCCAAAAGAAAGGAAGAGCTCAAAAGCTTCAGGAAAGTTAAGCTGCTCCAAGCAACGCAGCGCTAAAAGAGTAAAGTCGCTCGAGTCCCTTGAAGGTACCGCTAGGAGCCTCACTTCATCAGCTGGAATACACAGTGGCGGCCATTAAATCGGCAGCGCCTCAAAACTCACTTGCGGCTTTTCTAAGAACGGCAGTCAGCGGGTCATCCAAACCGGAGCTGAAGGCAAAAGGATTCCTTCTCGAGCATATCCTCCGTTTCCAGGCTCCGTTCACATCTAGAAAAGGAACGGCGGGCCGGTCTTCTTCCCCATCGTCCGGAGAGCTACGGAACTGCGGCCATTTCCATCGGGCGTAAGCCACGCCCCCATAATACAAATTTAATAATTAGATATTTGAAGGAATGTAAAACTGAATAATGAAGCAAAATTGGAAGGATTTCATCTAGAAATAAATGAAGCGACCATTCTAAATTTGAGAGAATCTGCTACAGATCATTGTCCACCTGTGACCGACGTTGGGCCATATTTACTGTGGCATTGCGCTACACTAGTGCAACTCAAAGTAATGCAATGTACTATGTAGGACAAGATGTTTTTTGCGCTGAAAAGGTGAATTTTATGTAGTACGAAAATCACTTTGAGCTGCTTTGCACTCCTTTGCGTCGAGGGAGTATTATTGAAGCGGATTAGTGCAAACAATTATGGAGCTTTGGACTTTGAATCAAAAAAAGTTAAGCGAGTGCAAACAAGGGGAAATGTGTTCATTTCTAATAAAATATTTATGCATTCCAAATGTGCAGCAGTGCATAGCACTCATTCAATGCGTGGGAACTTTCTGAGTTGTGTACCCAGAGGAATTTGTACAGGAAGGGCGTGCTTCCAGTTCACAGGGCCGGTCATAGGATTTGTGGGGCCCGGGCAGAATAGCAACTTGCGAGGCCCCTATAATTTGCATAAGATTTAACCTGACAGGAAGTGACCTCATAGGAGGTAATATCAATTAGACATTAATTATATGGCATTGTTTGAAGCCACTTTGCAAGAAGCTACTTACCTAGTTTTGATATAGGTAAAATGGTTAGAAATAGCATTAACAATCCTAATAAAATACGTACATAAATTTTAAATCTCCAATAAGTGGAAATAATTCCAATGAATTTAACTTAGTTATTGTTCTTTTGAATGGAATTAACGAAAATGATATGCAAATCGGGTATTCTGGCACTAAGAGAGCTCCAAAGGAGAGGTGTAGCCTTTACTAATGTGGAGAAAGGACAGTTTTGATTGTCTTTTTAAAAAAAATGGAGTCACACCATAGCTCAAGAGGGAGAGAGTCTCAGTCCAGCACAACTAGAAAGGAGAAGGATCTGTCTCCAATCAGGGACATCTAATGGAGTATAGGATTCTGGAATGAACAGTCCGGAGTGCTGTCGAAAGAGAGAGCCTTTTTAATGCAGTGCACAGTGACACATGGATAGTGCCTTGCAGATGTATGGTTTCAAACCAAAAACACAGCTGCCAGCAGAAACGTGAGAAGAAATAGCATTGCGATGCAGCGGTCTCAGATGAGGATCCGAGCACAGTCCTGAATGATTTGAATGGTACTGAATGCTAAATGGTGGGAAGCCCAAGAGAGAGGGCATTTGCATAATCTATGGAGAAGATAACCGACTACACAGCAGCTTCACTGTAGTGAGAGGGGAGAAAAGAGATGATTTTGTGTTGCTTATGGATGTAGTAAAAGCAAGTGGATGAAACATGGTTAATCTGCTCCGAATAAAAAAGAGAAGATGCTGGAAAATATATCGAAGATTTTTTTGCTGACTCCACCAATGCGGGCGATTGACCCAGCTCCACCAGCCATCAAAGAGAACACCATATTGTATGAGATCCTTTAAAAATTAGAACCCCTGATTTGTCACGTTAAGGTTTCAATTAATTTGTCTTCATTCCGAAATCAACTGTCAGCATACAAGTCCAAACATAATCTTGGGCAAAGACCAGATTGCAACTGAGGTAAGTGATGTTTGGGTATCAATATGTACAGGATATCAGCAGGAAACCAAAGTACTGTATGAGTAAGACAAACTGGGAATTATGTAGAGTGAACAGTGGAGACCCAATACATAGAAATAGGTAGTGAGTGGATTGTTTCAGATTTCTCAAATTGTATAGAGGTAAACCACACGAGGGGGATACTTAAATTCTAGGTTGTACTAGTTGACTTATAAGCACTGAGGTTGCTCTAATTCTATGATCAAGAGTCAGCCACAAATCATCTGATACAGCACATATGCTACTTCAAACTCCTAGCGTTATCAGATGCCGGCACATTGTCAATGAGTAAATTACGATTTATGAAAGAGATTTGGAAGTGGACTTCTTTTTTGTAGTATTCAAATTTCTCTTGCTGGTTCGGAACCTTCTAACTTCCATCTCTCCCCGTCTGCCTCATCCAGCTGAACCTCTGACATCTTTCAGTGGTCCTGCTTTCTTCCATCCATCTCTCACCAATACTTTTCTCTCCACTCTGCTTATGTTCCCTTGGTGGTTCTGTCTCTCTTATATCCACACATCTTATCCATATACTCCCCTTCAACTCTCAGCTCTCCCCCAGCCTCATTGCTTATTTCCTTGTTCTGCTTCATTTACATCCACCTCTCCCCTTCCTTCCTATCTTATCTTTTCTTTTTGATTCTGACCCTTTTAAATCCACCTTCCCCTCAATGCTCTACTCTTTTTCTCATCTTTCCCTCAGCTTTCTGTGCTTGAATCCAGAAATATAAGATAACAACTGACTTACATCTAAAAACAGTCAGGGTATTGGTTTTGTCAATGACTGTTTGAGATAAATGAGTAACAGCAATAAATTATTTTACATTCAGCCTGTCAATGTTTTCACCATCGAGTACTTGCTTCACACTCATTTGCACAGAATACCAACTGCAACTGGAATCTGGGACCGTTGCTCTGTGTGCTCTGCAGAGAGGCCATGTTTTGATTGACCATGTATTCTGGACACCTTTTTGATCCACAGACAGGCTCTCAACTGTAGCCTGTTATAAACACCGGAAGGCGACTCACTACAGTGTGTGCCTCATACAAGAGTAATACGCTGTGAAAAGAAATACAGAAGCACACATCCTGGACATTGGTAACACTCTTGAGGAATGCAAGATTAAGTAAAGCATGTAAAATATAAACAGGAACAAAATCGCTGCCATGGATTTGTAGCTTGATACTGGGTCAGGATATAGGCCCTGAAACCAAAATAAAAGTGGCCCCCATTAGTGAATTAGTAAGCTAGAAAAGTGACCCATGTTTGCAAATTAGGGCAGTTTTTAACTTGGGAAGACATGCTGTATACGTTTTTTGTAAGTTATGGGAGACTGCAAAGATTTGATTTTGCTGCATGGTTTGTGAAAATAAACAGTAAAAATGTGCTCACCTAACCATAAAGCATGAAGCAGCGCTGAACATTTGGATGCTCACTGCATTGTGCAATAATTAGTACATTTGGGCCACTATTACCAATTCAGGTATTTGTCAAATTATTAAACCAATCTCTAAACTGCATGATTTATAGTTACTGGAGATAGCTATAACTGTGAATTTAAGTGGTTTTGAGAGTTTTAAACATGTTGTTTTGAACTTTTCACCTAATTATAACGCTACTTAAACCTTTGTTTATTACAGTGAATTTCAAGTTTTTTTAAACGTAAAGTAATATTTAATTACCATAAGTAAATCCAACCCTTCGGCCATGCACAGTCGTTGGCTGAAGTCCTTGCACAGTGGGACGTTCATCACAAGGCCTGACCTGCAGCCGGGCCCTGTGGCCAAACCCCCCTAAAGGCAGCCAACTCCAGCCTGCACATGACCTTCGGCCGTGCGCAACAGAGGTTTGACCACAGGGACTCCCTTCCCCCAGAGCCCTATGAAGGTTAAAGGGATAGGGGGCCATGTGGTCCTCCCCCCTAAGCCTTTTTTAGGACTTGGCGACCCCATCCCATCCACTCCCCTTGTAATGAAATGACGAAAGACTATTGAAATATTGTTTAACAAATCAATTGAACTTAAAAATTGATAGATAAACTGAATAATTAGTTAAATAATCTTCAATTTCCGAAAAAGTGTGCTGTGAAACAGGATGGGCTTTAATAAAATCTATTAAAAAAATTGGGGAATGCATATAACTCATAAATGTAGTGGAATCCTGGCTGATATTGGTTAAGCCAATTTTGATAACTGAGGAAAATAAATAAGAAACAAATATTAAATATTTGAGTATGACGCAAACTTCTGTTGTGACAAATCGATGGGAACACTCGACTTAGGTCTGTTGTTCTGTTTGTGCAGATGGTAGCATGATATCGCTGGTCCTAGAGTGTTCTGTATTTTGTGTCATGCTTCTACGTGTGCTTCTGTTCACAGGTCATCCCTCAAGTGTCTTCCTTACCCTGGTTCACGACTGTGGTCCCACTGGTGCTCGTGCTTGCAGTCTCCGCCATCAAGGATGCAACAGACGATTATGTAAGGGGCAGTTTCGATCAATCTCTCTCCTTGTTTGAGTCCATTTTACTTACCTAGGTTTTAGTAGTTGTCACAGTGACTGAAGTACCTACTTATATTTGTGGCAAGCACTCAACGGGGAATCTTGGCTCCTGGAAACACTGGCAGCTGAAACCCTCCATGGATCAATCGATGCAGTCATGCTTCTTTTTACCACCCACAGATTGGGCCATCGGAAACCCTCCATGGATCAATCGATGCAGTCATGCTTCTTTTTACCACCCACAGATTGGGCCATCGTTATTGCTCACACTGGCTTCCTTTTGAGCATTCTGGTTTCTGGTCTTCTGCAGGACTCCCGCTACCGCCCTCAAGGAAGATCCTCCAATTTATTTGCTTATTGGCTCCCATCACTTTCTCTATATGAACCCCAAGACTGCTCCCCATTACAGTTCCCAGCAATTATCTCCCACATAATCCTCCACTTAATTCTTCCTGTGTTACACATACGTTGCTTCATGAAATGACGCCCTCCGTGGTTTCCCTAAATGTTATCCACCAGCGCTTTCCTGTGCAACCCCAACCACTGCTTCCAATTCATACCAATGCATACAGCTCATCCGGGAGCCTACCTATATGTCCCCCGTCCACAGCCTCTCTACAGGGCACTGACAACTGCCTCCTTGTACATCATCCACAACTGCCTCTCTATATGGGGTTCACTGCTCCCCTCCATCCGTCACGCACCACTGCTTCTCTATGCAGCAGCAGCAGCAGCTCCTCCACTATGTCGGAGGAGCGTCACCGCCCCCTGCCAGCAGCAGCGGTTTCAAAACGAAAGATAAAACGATAATAAAGCTGTTTACTATCATTTTATTTTTCTCCCACCGTGGAGTCTAGGGGGCCATAGGGATGAAAGGCACGAGGAGGAGTGGTAGGTGCACTGCTGTCAGTGCGCATGATGGTTTGGCTGGCCGTATCATGACGGCCAAACCTTCATGCGCACTGAAACTGTCTCCAACCCGAGCTGCGTTGCCTGGTTGGCGACAGCGGGCACAGGTTCCCAGTCTCCCTGGGAGTGCAGGTCGCGGGCGATCAGCCCAATCCTGATGCTGTTCTCATACTGTGAGAGCAGTGTCAGGATTGGCCGCAGGGCAGTCTGGGAGTCTGTGCCTACAGTGGAGCCAGGACAGCTGCGATGCAGCGAGATTCAGGTACGTTTTTGTTTTTATTTGTTTTTGGTTTTGTTTCTTCCCCGCCAGACACTTTGACTCAACACCATAGATGATGGCTATCTCCACTGCCTCGCATACTTTATCCACCAATGCTCTCCGGTACGGCAATAACCACTGCTTCACTACTGGGTCTGAATAGCTGCTTCAAATACAATGCTCCTCTCCTGAATGGATGAACGAGCACATTTATATAGCACCCTTACAGTTCACCCTGCATGGCAGTTCGGGAGGGGCTTTTCCCATGAGAGAAAGGGTCTGTACTCATTTGCATAAGGAGGGCCACTGTCTAAGGTGGCACAGTGTTAACTACCCTGAGCGCTTGACAGTGGTTAACACAATTTGCAGCCATTTCTCCCAGGACCCTTTGTGTTCTTCTAAAACGTCCTTTTCCCATTAATATTCCTGGAGCTGATGGTCCCCAACACTGCTCTCTTGTGGTCAGCTGGTGAGTTTCGTTCTCTCCCTTCACATTTCTTGTTCCACCCCATTTCCCAGGAAGGATGTATGCAATTGCGTTGTGTGTTTGTGTATGTGTTTGTGTGTGTGCGCGCATGCACTCCCTTGCTTGATCCTCTTCCTCGCTATACCCTCTTATAGTGTAGAACCTAAAAACCCATTGTTTATATTTTATTCTTAGATATTTTATAACCCAAATGTATTTTGCTCTATATAGTGTAAATAGTCCCAAAGCATACTAGAGATGTGGCTAGTACCAGACCAAACAAATGTAAGAAATATTGATTTACCAGCCCCAGTGTTTTGGGAAATTACAGTTTTAACAGTAGATTAAATGTGCTCTCTTTTGTCTCTCTAGTATCGCCACAAAAGTGACAACCAAGTAAACAACCGGACGGTGCAGGTGCTTAGAGATGCGAAGTAGGTGCCCCTTTATATGTACATTCAGCTGTGTTAGAGGTATGGGGTATGGGTATGGTCGCAGTATTCCAGTGTAAATACATAGATATTTTTATCCAGCATTCTTCATCCATTGGTCTGTTCAAATGTCATTCACATTTTGCTTCCACTCACCTTAGGTTACCGTATGCGAAGTTGGTCTGCCCACTTCAGCCATTGGCTCTCTTTACACTGTGGTCCCTACCATTGGAGGTAGACGCATCAGCGGGCTTGGCCTCCGACGTGGAGAGCGTCAGCACTAGGCCTCTCCATTTATAACACATTAATGATTCTGAAGCCTTCACTTTCTTGACATGATACACTACATTAATTGACAATTCAATTCTAGAATTATCAGGGCAGCTAAAAAGCACATTGAGGAAACAAACATTTTGTCCTGCCACGGAATGTGTCTGTAGTTGCCCAAACAGTAGGTGATACTGATGTGATGGAGTTTCTAACAAATCATCAAGTCTAAGTGCAAGAAATATGGATGGCATGACCTTGGGAAGGCCCAGGTTACATCGAAACTCTGAACATGCATCTCAGCTGACTGGTACAAGAAACAGCAATAGCATGCTTTGAGATGTGCTACATCTTCCTATTACACAGCATCATATTAAGAGTAATATACATCTACGTTCAGCAGAGAAGGAAGGAGGGATATTTATTACTCTTCATTGCCATTAGGCAGGCCATGAGCAAACCAGCCGCGTCTAGGCCCTTGATCCTCCTCTGCGGGGACTTCACTTGTAAAATGGGCCAATGGGGGAATGACTCTGACCAAATTTCCAAAATGAATGCCTTGGACATTCCCTTGATTTGTCATAAGTTTGCAAAAATTGACTCAAATGGAAATAATCTCAAATGCTTCTGTGAACGCGAAGGGCTGATATCCACCCTCACTTTACTGAAAAATGACAACGTGAAAATCCCAACCTACAAAGTGTGAGGAGCACAGTCAACGATGACATCCTTCTCTGAGCCGAAGACCAGGGCGATAGGAAAACTGTAGGGTATCCTGGAGACTGGAGACTGATCCCAATGCACTCCATCTTGATATTATGGGCAATATTTCCAAGAAGACCCCAGAAACATATGATCTGAGGAGCACATCGGAGCTTCGCTCACTGTAAAGCTGAAATGGAACCAGACACTTGAACTCAAACTGGAGGGGTGGAAAAACAACCAAATAATCACGGACACAGTATTGAATCGCCTGTAACAGGGACTGGTTGATCTGCTATGAGTCTCTGGGGCTCGATGACGCCCACAGTAAAAAGATACCCATGGAAAGCAGATTGAGACCTAGAGAATCAGCCACTCAATTTCTGGAGGCAAACTGGTGGAATCTGGGCACCAAAAGGAACTCTTTAGAGGCAAACCTCTCTGCACAGGCTTGGATAAGCCGCTGCACAGCTGCTTTTGGTGCTATGGCACCTGTGGCAACTTCTCAACCTAAATCTTCCTACCAACCTCCTTGGAAAATGGCATAACTGATAGAAGAGATAATAGCAGAGCCAAATATGAAGCTCTCTTTTAGAGGTGAAAATAGAGTTGGCAGTGGATCAGCTCACAAAGATGAAAAACCCCGGCACGCATTAAGTTCCCACCCACAGTATTTAATCATTTCCCCAAATGATGGGCCAAACCTCGAGCGGCACCATTCTCAAGGCTCCCCTCCTTGGAAACTTGCCCCTAGTGGAACAGCATTATCATTCCATTCTAAACAAAGGCCCTAAAATGAGCCAAAATCTTACAGGCCCATCAGCCTTATCCATATTGACTGCACAATTTACCTGAAATTGCTGCTATGTTCATAGATGTTTGGACATAAAATGAAAACACCCTAATCCCAATTCACGAAGATTTTAAAGAAAGACTCTCCACAGTAGATAAAGCATTGGTCCTAGACTTTACATCAGCTTTCGCTGATTAGTCGTAGATTTTACATCAGATTTGACACCAATCAAAGTGTCCCAGGTACCTGCCCTATTGTGTGGTGACAACTAACTCTAACCTCATCTCATGCACCCCCGAAGGGCTATGGAGCCAGCTAACAGCTATGGACATATAATGCCTGAAAAAAGGCATAAACATAAACAAGAAAAAACAAGATTGACGGTATTCAGGAAAAATCAGAGGCATAATAAAATATTCACCGTTGGAAACTCTCACCTCAAAGATGTAATCACCTTTACATACCTGGGGCTCCCTAAAGTGGGGCTCATTCATCCAAATGGCAATTTACATATTTGAGGCATTGTCGAATGCTACCTTCAGACTCTCCTGCTCATAAGACCACCGTTTCTTAAAGTATATTGCTAAAGTGGTGCAGGGCAAGGTCAGACGTAAAATCGCATATGGAGCAGACATATAGGGCCTGGAGAAAAATAGGTGCCTTAAAAAAAATATGGACGTCACTAGTTTTGCTACCAGCTGTATCCCCACCATCGCCCTGGAATTGACACTGGTTACAACTCCATCCAATACAGAAGCCAAGTGGCACCAATAAAATACGCGGTAAAAAGTCTGAAATCGGCTAGGAAAACCGAGTGTACACAAAAAAACTAGTGAAAACAAAAAAGTTTGATGAGCAGCCGCATAAAACATGATGACAGGTCACCAAACTTTCAGTGCCTTCAGAAATCTGCTTTGTCGGCAGCTTCTCTGAAGGCACAGAGCTCTCCACAGCACCTGTGGAGTTCTCTACATTTGGTGGGTGGGAGTGAAGCCAGGATGTTGAAGTAAATGACCTTTGCTACCCTGATGGCCGGCATGCCACCCCCATAATCTGAATGAGGCTCAAAGACATCTGGGCACCTAGATCCAACAGGAGCGCGCATGGCATGGTTTCCAATGCACGTTTGCGATTGACAAATTTAGAATTTACACTTGAGAACTGATTTACTTACACCTAGTATTACCATGACTATGCTGTAAAATGATATAGGAGTAAATCTGCTACCAGGGTATTTAAATATTTTTATTTAGCTTTCCAGGTATAAGTGCTATACTTACTTTAAAACAGATTACTTTTGTTGGAAACAAGTTGAAACTACATTCATGGATCCTTTGTAAAGCTGTGATGATGTTCTCCCAATCCTTCCCAGTCTAGTGTCTTGGTTTTAGATGGTTTGAAGAGCCGCGACTTGTAGTTAGCCACCCTACGGGACTGCAGTGCAGTAGTCCAGTCTTTCTAATACCAGAGCTCTGGTGAGTTGAATTCAACTTTTGATCTGGAAGACCAGCATCTCTGGCATCAGCAGCTGGAAGTTGATGTTCTTCATCACACCTGTGTGCTGCTTTGCGAAGAGTGCTCTGGACTGGTTTCTGCTTTTCTTACTAGGCAGGAGGTGCATGAGTGTCTTGCTGTCATAAGGTGTGTTGAGGGTTTCAGGTGGGCTACGGGTCCCCTGATATTGTTCTTTGCAACATTGAAACACATCTGGCTGTGTCTCGTTTAACAATAGGTATCTCGTAGCCTTTTGGTGATAATGTTCCAGTATTCTGGGTTCCTACCTAGCTTAGTGTGGGCATGTGTATTGTTGGCATATATTTTGAAAATCAGCTGGCATTTTGTTATGGGATACATTAAAATGTTGTATAATTGAGGTGCTAGGGGCGGCCTTAAGAGCATTCCACGGTCCCCTGTTTGGTTGATGGTGCTGAGTTGACAATTACGATGTTTCAAATATTTTTGGGGGGTTTTACAACTAACTAAAGCTGTTAAATATTGTAAGTCTATTCAATGAGCATCACTCCACAGCGAGCACTCTTCAATAGGCAAACATATTAATAAATATAAAGCTGGTGGGTGATAAGTCCAAGTACAAACTGATCTTCTCATCAACCACCAGGAAGAACAGTGGTTCAGAAGCATGGGAGGGTGCAGGGAGGCCATAAGGAATCCCACGTGATGCACTAGATGATGAGTTGACGGTTATTGTTTATTGCCTTTGCTCTGACTGGGCCGGGCTCCGGTCCCGCCATTGAAGAGCCTAGAAAGGTGTTTGTTGAGTACGGGGTTTTGTGTTGCTCAATCAATCAATCAATCACAACATTTGTATAGCGCGCTACTCACCCGGAAGGGTCTCAAGGCGCTTGGGGGAAGGGGTCCGCTACTGCTCGAACAGCCACGTCTTGAGTTGTCTCCTGAAGGCGAGGTGGTCCTGGGTCAGCCGAAGGTGGATGGGGAGGGAGTTCCATGTCTTGGTCGCCAGGTAGGAGAAGGATCTGCCTCCGGCGGTGGCTCTTCGGATGCGTGGTACGGTGGCGAGGGTGAGGCTGGTAGACCGTAGCTGTCGGGTGGGCGCATAGAAGGTCAGGCAGTCGTTGAGGTACTTGGGGCCCAGGTCGTGGAGAGACTTGTGTGCGTGGGTGAGGAGCCTGAACGTGATCCCCTTGTCGACGGGGACCCAGTGTAGGTCCCTCAGGTGGCCGGAGATGTGACTGCGTCGGGGGATGTCCAGAATGAGTCGGGCGGAGGCGTTCTGGATTCATTGGAGTCTTTTTTGAAGTTTGGCTGTGGTTCCGGCGTAGAGGGTGTTTCCGTAGTCCAGTGACGAGGGCCTGGGTGACCGTCTTCCTGGTTTCGGTCGGGATCCATCGGAAGATCTTGCGAAGCATGCGAAGGGTGTGAAAGCATGATGAGGATACGGTGTTGACTTGTCTGGTCATCGAGAGGGAGGAGTCCAGGATGAACAGGACGGAAACAAGGAGGGACTAAGGAGCCTCATTTTAAATCTGAAGCCAGCGTTTACCATGGACGATGACGCCAGCCAATGAAAAAGATGGGCGGGGCTTCAACTCCACTTCTAAAACATAACCTACTATAATGTGCCTCACAGAGCGAGCAGCGCATGCGCGTTGCAACACCAGGTGAGACCTAAAAAGGGAGATACAAAAAAGACATATATTGGAATATTGGAGCAGAATGTCTATACCAGCAATTATTGCCCTTTATGATCGCTACAATCACTCTGCTGCATCGTATGTACTTTTCCCTGTGTCGTGAAAATGTTAGTTTCTTTGATCGCTTTTCATGTAAGTCCTACACTCATTTCTATTAATTAGCTAGCATTGAATTGATTGCAATTATGTGCATGGGTATTTCATCTAATACTTTTATGAGGATTATAGCACAAATGTGTCAAATAGATGATTCTGCTTTTTCTAAAGTGATGTAGAGCAAATTTGTCACATTTATTACGACACACTCACACTGGTTTGAAGTGCACCAGCAACAGACAACATTCTGGGGACATTTTTATCACTGAACCAAGTATAGAACCAAGTGTTATTCACACTGTTTATGAGTGCTTTAAGTATTTTGTACAAATTGTTTGGTGCAAATGTTGGTACAAAAGAAAAGTAAAAGTGCCAAGCACAAAAGCAAATGTGTTCCTCACTGTTGTAAAATTCATCCATTGTACAGTATCAACGATAATGGTGACCACAAATTTTACTTTGAATATTTGTCCAACAGATTCACCAATGAAAAATGGATGAAGATTCAGGTTGGAGACATCATCAAGCTTGAAAACAACAATTTTGTGACAGTAAGTGAGTTGTGATTCTGTTTTCCCCAAAAAATATTTTATCAACACACAGAAGAAAAAATGTTCAGTAAAATGTTTGAATGATTTGCTCACAAACTCCTATCTATACACCATGTGCACACAGTGGCCTGGATTTACTAACATTTTGCGTTGTCGGTGCACTACTGTGTTGGCGCAGCCACAATGCAAAATGTATTTCGGGATTTACAAAGCAACACAAAGCCTGATTGCCTTGTGTTACTTTGTGTCGTGGGAGGGGTTACATAGGTGGAGCATGGCCATTCCTCTGCATCCACTTATGTATTTTGATACAAACCCAGATTGACTAAAGTCTCTAAATCCGAGTCAGTGCCTATCTGAGGCTGGCATAACAAGGAGAAATATCTTTATTTTAACTTGTTAATTCCTCTTGGCCTGGGTGCTGCATTTTACTGCACACAACAAAGATACTCCTTCCTGAACAAAAACAACACTGACTAAAACACAGGCAGCCCTGCGTCATGGAGCAAGTATCTGCCACACCACAAACTTTCTGTGATTTTAACAAGGCTTCTAGCATAACACCCTTCTCCCAAAAATGATGTACCACTGTGAAAACGTTAAACTGCAGCTTAAAACTCAATATTTCTACTCTCAACGCTGGTTTCCAGTACATGACATGCTTCGTCCTGATTCCTTTATCTGATTTCAGAGCAGCATTTTTAATTGACTATTTCCACTTTTTTTGTTCCCTGCTGTGTAGGCAGACCTCCTGTTGCTGTCCAGCAGCGAGCCCCACAGCCTGATATACATAGAAACTGCCGAACTCGATGGGTAGGTTATGCTGCATGGTAACTACTGGCCCAGTCCACGTCTTTCTTTTCAAATAAATTGTGTTTGCAAATATCACCTGCTAATTCATAGAATCTTATTCCTGCGGATAGTCCTCAACTGAGGTGCAGGAGCAATAATTGTAGAACTGCATGGCTTGTGTACATTTATGTATGTAGTGGATCATAGTAAGTCTCCAAAATGTTGGAGATTTTGAACTAAACCTCTTACGAGTACATTTCGAGATTAGAAATCAGGTTGGTAAAGTTATATATACTTTATTCAAGTAAAACAACATGGATTGTATCACAGGAATGTGTGTAAGATAAATCTGACCCTGTGCATGGTAGTTAGTCAGAGACATCTCTGTGGTACATGAGTCACGTTCATTAATACACGCACAAACCAGGTTGGTGCAAAGTCATGCATTACTTGGTGATAGCAAAGATATCCTCTGAGTCGTTGTTATATAATTCATCGATACCTCATCACCTTTTTTTCATGGACCCCAGCTGAAAAAATGGACTGGAGCCACAGAATCGTCCACATGAAAAGTGACTTGCCATGCTCCACAGAGCTCATCAGTGTCTTGCTGCTGTTCAAAGCCTACGCGGGCAATCGAGTAACACACTCTCACATTCCAGATGTACATTGTTGCCATACATCTATGACTGCAGAAAGGTCATGGGAACGAACAACATTACTGACTGCCACAATAGCATATATTTCTGGATGAGTGAAAACGTCTGTGAGCGAATAGTGTTAAAGCAGAAATGTTGGCCGTTGATCGTAAGAAGGACTGAACTCTTGTCGTCATATGCAACCAAACTTTGGGCCCTATTCCAGACCCAAGGCAAAAAATAGGCATAATCTTTTGGTCAAGAAAACTTGATTTCAGCTATCATTGCAAAGAAAAGTCTCACCTCTGTTGCAAGCCGACTAAACCAGAGCACTTGTTTGACTTTGTTCGGTTTGACTAGAGCAACATTATTTACACCAGCCTACCCAAAATGATCTGAGAAGACGTCAGTGGCCTAAATCCAGGTGGCCAGAGGATTGGAAACTATCAACCAGATTTGAAAGTTCTCCAGAACAGGTCCCCGTCAAACTCAAAATCCAGTGCACGATGCGACACACTGATTAGATCAGATGCCCTGGCTTTTTCCAAAACCTGGCACCACATTATGTTCCAATCAGAGCTTTCAGTTCAAATAACTCCCCTATGATCATCTCAAAGAAAATTAAAGGGTTGAAGCATAGCTGAAGAAGATTTTCCTAATGAATATTGAACACAGAAGAATCGTCATATAAAGAATATCATGGACAAATTATCAAAGACCAAACTATTTAAAGGTAAGTGCATATAGAGGATGTATAGAGATTCTATTCCACGTCTATGTACCTTGTCAATATGCACTGCCACGTTGTATATATGTGGAGTTAGGTATAAAAAACCTACACTTGCCTACCTTTTGATATTTCAGTTGCGATATTTTTTCCTCGATATTTTTATACTACGATATTCTGTCTTCGATATTCAAGGGACACATCAATGGAGAATAACAGGAGTATACGGACTGAAAATCTGGAAAACTTGCAACTCAACCCAGAGATCACAACCTAATCTGTTCGCAAAATGGCTGAAAGCCTCAGTGCTCGGAGGTGCCTTCAACTCACTGAACACAAGCTACCTGCACTCTACTCATGTTAGTTGTTCCTTTAAAAATAACATCAATAGTTGGAGAGGTCAGACTGATCACCCAAGTATACACCAATGAGCCAGTCCAAAAGAGGATAATCCACAAAAACGACTAACGGCCCGCCTCATGCCTTCAGAAGTTGACCATGCAAATCAGTAGACTCCTTTGAGTGTTGGCCTCTTGCCTGTCTGACCGAGCACCACCTATGCACTCCACAACAGTGATGAAGAGTGGTAGAGATGAGTGTGTGGTTGCCTTCACCAGTTCATTATGGCAGTTCGCATTCTTGGCACCCACTGCCTGTGGCTTGTCACCATCCTCGTGGACTCTGTCTCAACCCAGAAGCTACTGTAAACCTTTTCTAGTACGGTGGGGACCTGCATCTCCTACAGCCACAGTATGGGTAGGTCCCACTGGCAGACGCTTGACTCCCACGCCCCCTGCTCCTTTTCTAGTACTGTGATGACCTGCATCTCCTACAGCCACAGTATGGGTAGGTCCCACTGGCTAATGCTTGACTGCCACGCCCTCTGCTCCTTTTCTAGTTCTGTGATGGCCTGCGTCTCCTACAGCCACAGTATGGGTAGGTCCCACTGGCAGACGCTTAACTCCCACGCCCTCTGCTCCTTTTCTAGTACTGTGATGACCTGCATCTCCTACAGTCCCAGTATGGGTAGGTCTCACTGGCAGACTCTTGACTCCCACGCCCTCTGCTCCTTTTCTAGTACTGTGATGACCTGCGTCTCCTACAGCCACAGTATGGGTAGGTCCCACTGGCAGACGCTTGACTCCCACGCCCCCTGCTCCTTTTCTAGTACTGTGATGACCTGCATCTCCTACAGCCACAGTATGGGTAGGTCCCACTGGCAGACGCTTGACTCCCACGCCCCCTGCTCCTTTTCTAGTACTGTGATGACCTGCATCTCCTACAGTCACAGTATGGGTAGGTCCCACTGGCAGACGCTTGACTCCCACATCCTCTGCTCCTTTTCTAGTTCTGTGATGGCCTGCGTCTCCTACAGCCACAGTATGGGTAGGTCCCACTGGCTGACGCTTGACTCCCATGGCCTCTGCTCCTTTTCTAGTTCTGTGATGGCCTGCGTCTCCTACAGCCACAGTATGGGTAGGTCCCAGTGGCAGACGCTTGACTCCAACGCCCTCTGCTCCTTTTCTAGTTCTGTGATGACCCGCTTCTCCTACAGCCACAGTATGGGTAGGTCCCACTGGCTGACGCTTGACTCCCACTCTCTCTGCTCCTTTTCTAGTACTGTGATGACCTGTATCTCCTAAAGCCTCAGTATAGGTAGGTCCCACTGGCTGACGCTTGACTCCCACTCTCTCTGCTCCTTTTCTAGTACTGTGATGGCCTGCGTCTCCTACAGCCACAGTATGGGTAGGTCCCACTGGCAGACGCTTAACTCCCACGCCCTCTGCTCCTTTTCTAGTACTGTGATGACCTGCGTCTCCTATAGCCACAGCATGGGTAGGTCCCACTGGCAGACGCTTGACTCCCACAGCCTCTGCTCTTCTAGTACTGTGATGAACTGCGTCTCCTACAGTCCCAGTATGGGTAGGTCCCACTGGCTGACGCTTGACTCCCACGCCCTCTGCTCCTTTTCTAGTACTGTGATGGCCTGCATCTCCTACAGCCACAGTATGGGTAGGTCCCACTGGCTGACGCTTGACTCCCACGCCCTCTGCTCCTTTTCTAGTACTGTGATGACCTGCATCACCTACAGCCACAGTATGGGTAGGTCCCACTGGCCTACGCTTGACTCCCACGCTCTCTGCTCCTTTTCTATTGCGGTGGGGACCTCCGTCTCCTATAGCCACAGCATGGGTAGGTCCCACTGGCTGACGCTTGACTCCCACACCCTCTGCTCCTTTTCTAGTACTGTGATGACCTCCGTCTCCTACAGCCACAGCATGGGTAGGTCCCACTGGCTGATGCTTGACTCCCACACCCTCTGCTCCTTTTCTAGTACTGTGATGACCTGCGTCTCCTACAGTCCCAGTATGGGTAGGTCCCACTGGCAGACGCTTGACTCCCACGCCCTCTGCTCCTTTTCTAGTACTGTGATGACCTGCGTCTCCTACAGTCCCAGTGTGAGTAGGTCCCACTGGCAGACGTTTGACTCCCATGCTCTCTGCTCCTTTTCTAGTACTGTGATGACCCGCGTCTCCTACAGCCACAGTATGGGTAGGTCTCACTGGCAGACGCTTGACTCCCACGCCCCCTGCTCCTTTTCTAGTACTGTGATGACCTGCGTCTCCTACAGTCTCAGTATAGGTAGGACCCACTGGCTGACGCTTGACTCCCACATCCTCTGCTCCTTTTCTAGTACTGTGATGACCTGCATCTCCTACAGCCACAGTATGAGTAGGTCCCACTGGCAGACGCTTGACTCCCATGCTCTCTGCTCCTTTTCTAGTACTGTGATGACCCGCGTCTCCTACAGCCACAGTATGGGTAGGTCCCACTGGCTGACGCTTGACTCCCACGCCCTCTGCTCCTTTTCTAGTTCTGTGATGACCTGTATCTCCTAAAGCCTCAGTATAGGTAGGTCCCACTGGCTGACGCTTGACTCCCACGCCCTCTGTTCCTTTTCTAGTTCTGTGATGACCTGTATCTCCTAAAGCCTCAGTATAGGTAGGTCCCACTGGCTGACGCTTGACTCCCACGCCCTCTGCTCCTTTTCTAGTACTGTGATGACCTGTATCTCCTAAAGCCTCAGTATAGGTAGGTCCCACTGGCTGACGCTTGACTCCCACACCCTCTGCTCCTCTTCTAGTACTGTGATGGCCTGCGTCTCCTACAGCCACAGTATGGGTAGGTCCCTCTGGCAGACGCTTGACTCCCACTCTCTCTGCTCCTTTTCTAGTTCTGTGATGGCCTGCATCTCCTACAGCCACGGTATGGGTTGGTCCCACTGGCAGACGCTTGACTCCCACGCCCTCTGCTCCTTTTCTAGTACTGTGATGACCTGCGTCTCCTACAGTAAACTAAACTTGTAAACTTGGGGATTTATAGAGCGCAGTGTTTGCCCGAAGGCGTCCAAGTGCTACAGTCCCAGTATGGGTAGATCCCACTGGCAGACGCTTGACTCCCACGCCCTCTGCTCCATTTCTAGTACTGTGATGACCTGTGTCTCCTACAGCCACAGTATGGGTAGGTCCCACTGGCTGACGCTTGACTCCCACGCCCTCTGCTCCTTTTCTAGTTCTGTGATGACCTGTATCTCCTAAAGCCTCAGTATGGGTAGGTCCCACTGGCTGACGTTTGACTCCCATGCTCTCTGCTCCTTTTCTAGTTCTGTGATGACCTGCGTCTCCTACAGCCACAGTATGGGTAGGTCCCTCTGGCTGACGCTTGACTCCCACATCCTCTGCTCCTTTTCCAGTTCTGTGATGACCTGCGTCTCCTACAGCCACAGTATGGGTAGGTCCCACTCGCAGACGCTTGACTCCCACACCCTCTGCTCCTTTTCTAGTTCTGTGATGACCTGTATCTCCTAAAGCCTCAGTATGGGTAGGTCCCACTGGCTGACGTTTGACCCCCTCACTTTCTACCTGGCCTGCTCTCACGCAAGGAAGTAGGGGAACTGAGGATAGGTCAGCTCATGCTCTAAAGCACTCCATTCTTTGAGAATAGCACATTTATTCACACATCTTAGCGCTCGGTGCAAACTGATGGCACAACGCATTTCACTCAGCCATGCACATGGCCCATATTGCACAGTAAGCATAAGACTATTACTCCACAGTTAATCTGTTATCCAACATAGTAGCCTCAGCTGAGCGGTAAGTGCTTCTGTTCCTTACATACCACAGAGACATGGAGTTAGTATTGATACATTCATACTTTCTCATTTAAGAGGGAAAGTACCCCTTTCTGCCAGCGGCATCTTCTGTAGTTTTGAATCAAGCAGTGGTAGTTTTGTCAGCAGGTTGTTAGGTGGTAGTTATCATGAGGTGAATATTTTTACAGACTAGACAACTTGGGGCCGTATTTATGGGATGTTGGCATAGGCCAGCAGAGCTAGGCATCTGGCTGTGCTGCCCCATTCCAAAGTGAAAGAGCAGGAATGCACTGTATTTAAGTCATACAATGCATTCCTGTCCTTACGCCGTGAGCTGGAACCTTTTTGGCAGTCTAGCACCAACATAGGCACACTTGCACCCTAGTGAAAGGGGGCCTCTGTTGCAGGCGGGATTGGTTTTGTGCAGGAAGGGGCACCTTCCTGTATAAGAACAATCCTGAGAGGCATTTCCATGTTTCCAAGTGTGCTGCATAATGTAGCTCACATAGACAGAGGAAACAATTGACATATATCTCCTGGTTGCTCCTCACCTCGGAAGGCGTATGCATTTGACGCATCCCCAGGTCTAAATCACTTTGTAAATCTGGAGCAGCATCGAATTCCATGGGTGCTGCGTGGGAAAACCACTGCAACGCCCATGCAACGCCTCCTGGGCGCAGAGTAAGGAGACGCAGCAATTTGGGCTGCGTTGCCTTACTCCAGATCTATAAGAACATTCAAAGCCATGCAGGGTGGCTTTGACTGGCTTCATGAATCTTTAGGAGAGCCCTGCGTCATGCATGCACCACTTTACGTGGTACAAAAGTGGTGCAGGGCTCTCATAAATAAGTCCCTTGGTCTCTGCAAATCTGCCTTCCTCTGAACTATTTAAACTACTTAATATTTGTTTTTTATATTCTCACATAGGGAAACAAACTTGAAAGTGAAACAGTCGCTGACCATCACAGGGGACATGGGCGAAGACCTTCGTAAAATGTCGGATTTCAATGGTGAGTATTCACTCCAGAAAACCCCCAGATAATTTGATTGGCAGATAATAATTTGACTCTGCCACATCCCCACCCCTGACAGAAGTTATCAACACAATTAAATGTCAATTATCAAGTTTTATTGAATTGTTTATTTTTTAATTCGAGCTCCATTTTAAAATGGCTTAGTCAATATCTAGTTTTTTCCTTCTGATTAAGTTCCTTTCTGCATTTTCTGTACCCTTTCTTCTCTTTCTAAGATTCACCGTCCCAACACCATCCAATAGTGTAGTGGGTGTAGTCGACCTACTGCCCTCAAAAGGTCCCTATCCCAGCTCTTGGGCACCTAGCTTGATGATCCCTTGAAATGGTGGCTGGTTTCACTCAAACGCATGCCTGGTAGATTTCAGGTACATTTTTACCTAATCTCCTCCATCCCATCTATGTATCCCAGGAGTCATCCGCATAAACTGACACCCCTCTCGCTGACGGTCACACCTAACTCCTATTAATCTAAACTAACACAAAGAAAGTGGAGCAAATTCATGGAATGGTTCCAAGACTAATTTCAATAAAAACACTTTAAAGAGCGATTAACCTTGGGTTTTCGGAACTCCATGTGGTTGGCATAAAGCGCTGTATGCCTCATCACGGGCAGTAAGCACTATAACAAATGCAGTTACAATACAATGCAATTTTGTACAATTGCAAAATACTGTTAGAGTAACCAAAATAAAGTCCTCAAGAAACGTATGAAACTGTATTTAGTGATGTAAACTAATCATTTTATTGTAATCCTGAAGGTAGTGCTATAACTAACTGTTGGGGCAGGAAGGGAAGATTTAATCCAATTAGTGTGTAACGTTTTAAATATATAAAGTGATTAATCATAATTTTCACTTTGTATCTTTTAAATGATGCAGCACAGTAAAATGCACTGACACTCATACAGAAACCAAACGCAGAATAGCCTGATCATATTGCCTGTTAAATTTTTTTTTAGCTGCCTAGCTTGACAGGTAGAAGGTGGATCAAAACCTGAAAGGTGCCCAGTACATGAGACCGGTCCAGCCCACCATAGCTATACCAAGGAGGACACCACTAAGGCCGAAGGAAGTCATGCAGCCACTGAACACGACAGAGTGTGTGACGGAGAGGATGAACAGGCTACTGGAGCGAAACATGTGTCAGATACATGTACCTGAGAATGTAATTCTTGGGGTAGATGTTGCTCCATGAAGAAGCATCCCTACACCTCACACTGTGGTGTAGGGAGTTTTGCTAAGCCTGGAGGTCTAACCAAACTATTTGTGTGCTTACAAACATCACACTGTACAGTCCCACAAAGTGGAGGTGTCCTTAACAGATAGTCTAAAAGACCATCTGGATCTGATAAATCACAGGGCAGTGCGGCATACGATTTTGGCAGGGACTTGGTCTCCACACTTTTCTGATCACCACCACTTTCATTGTTAAAGTAGAGTACTTCTCATCTCACTACAGAAGATAGTGGCCAGCCTGTCCTCTGAGCCGCCATCAAGTTATTTGTCATGAATCCCTGTTCAAGCAATGAAACATAATGTTGGCACAAGCATGCCACTGAGTGGTGATTGTACTTTTCTGTCTTCAAATTATTGTCCCTGCTCAAGCACAGATGGTATTTCACCATGTTTAGTACATAATATGAAGCATGTCTGAATGTTATTGCATGACTGTGATTAGTTGTGTATTGCCCTCCTGCCTCTTCACAAGTCACCAGAGCATTCATTTGCCCTTGCTTCTCTTTGTTCCAGGTGAGATTGAGTGTGAAGCCCCAAACAACAAGCTGGACCGGTTTTCCGGGACTCTGACTTATAAAAAGGAGAAGTATTCCTTGGACAACGAGAAGATCCTACTGCGCGGCTGCACCCTCAGGAACACCGAGTGGTGCTTCGGCATCGTCATCTTTGCCGGTATGTGGAGGGACCCATTCTCTGTCGTCTACCCACTGTAACCTCATCAGTATTGGCTGACCCACTGGTTTGTAGTCTTCTAGTTTATTTCCTTGACAATCTAAACGTGTGTGTCCTAACAACTCAGAGAGAGCACCCGAGGTCCTTGCTTTGCACACTCCTTGTACAATTCTTTTTAAATAAGAATTTTTTGAATTCAATGAATGGAGGTCTTGTTTATTGCTGGTTAAGATGTGTTAAATGTACCCACTAATTTTGTAACTGGACATTTTATTCATCAATATATTAACACATTGATGTTAAGCATCATGACACCTTGTGGTAGTTACCCGCGACTGGTGTGAAACACTATGAAATAATGCAAAATGTTCTAGTAACTATTGGTTAATTATTTCTTCTCTTTACCGGCACACTTTTAAATACTGCAGTAATCGTTTTATTGCTGCTGTATATTACCTCAAATATTTACTAGCAAGTTGTGAATGAAAGCTTAGGTCACCTGAGCCCCAAAGATGAAAGGCAACAAGGGCAGGACAGATCAGACCTCCTTATGTACTTAAGGGAATACTTCCTTTAAATGAGATCTTGTAGGGTCTTCTGATAGGAAGGCATCTTTCTATTTCCCTTGACAGGTCATGTTGGTTATTTCTAAACTGAGGACCAATACTGGAAAGCATTCACTTGCTCCCTACCTGTTCTGCTGATCAGATGAACCGCTGCATAAGTGACCGATCCTTCATGATTGGTTCTCCCTTAATGGAGCCATTACTTGTTTCTGTTGGTCAAGGTGAAATGTATATATGCATCCACCCTCTTTCTTCACAGATCAACACACAAGTAAAGCTTAGACTTAGTAAATCAAGAAGATATGTGCACAATTAATGGCTAGTGTGACTCGACGGCTTGTCAGCTTCGACATGCAGAGACATTGTTATTGTTGGCCACCCCTTTCTGGAGATTGGGTATAGGAAGGTGGAATCTGACTATATGGTTACCCCAACTTTTTTTTCTGGTGTTTTGCTGGTTTTTGACTTAGTTGGCCTGGGACCCAGCCATTCAGGCCCCCAGCCTATCTGCTTTCTCTATAAAATGGATACCATGCACTTTAGGTGCATACCAGATTGGTTACTGGGTTACCCTTGTGAGCCCCTGTATAGTGTACCATAGGTACCCAGGGCATAGGTGCACCCTAGGCCTACCAGGGGCTGCAGCATGTATTGTGCCACCCCTGGTTTGCCTTCCAAACTGACAACACAGGTCTGTTCACACAGCCTGGGTAAGGTGGTGTAATCACCCCTTACTTAGATTAGTATACCTATATCTACCTTTACATATAGACACATATACACCTATAAGCCATTCCTATGGTAGGCCTCAACAATCCTGGAGGCCGAGTTCCTGGTTTTATGTGAGAGGGTGCTCTGGCATGAGCTGAGCCCCTCTGTAGCTTTCGGAACCATCTCCCTATAGCTGTTCTATGATATAGCCATACCATATACTCCTAAGTGCATTATAATCCTCGCGGTTAATGCTAACTTTGGTTTGGCTTTATCAAAACATGTTGTGTAAGGTGTCAAAAACTTTGGAATACTACCCCCGCCAATTCTGGCGGCGGGGGTAACATTCCACACTTCTAGAGGGAAAAGACATGTATGTTACTGGTACAAATTCTATAGGCTTTTTGGTCAGTTTGTAGCACTGGGTGCACTGCCTGTTTATGCGCACAAAGGTTTCAAGAACAAAATTTCTCAGGTGCAAATCGGCGAGTGGAAAAACCTTTAACCACTCGGATTGAGTAGAACAACTACCACTTTTCTAACTGACTGGGTTGCCGATGCACTCAATTCACAGTATATAGATTGTTAAGTAACAATACAACATCAATTATAGAACACAAAACGACAGAAGTCTTTCACAGATACTCCAGTAGAAGGGTAAATCGTGGAGTCTTTTAATGAAGTATACAGCCAGCTGGCTGTATACTTCATTAAAAGACTCCACGATTTACCCTTCTACATGTATGTTACTGCTTTACCCGGTTAAATTTAAACAGAGCCTCAGCATCACAAAATGGATGCTGCTGCCACAGACACGAGTCTGACCTCCTGCTGCTGGACGAAACTCCGGCAGGGGAGGCCTGGACAATAGGTTTCTTGTCCAGGGAGGTGCTGGCACCTCCCCAGACAGGGGTTTAGTGTATTGGGGCAGGGAGGGCTGCATTCAGTGAATGCATCTAGACACTGCCTGGGGCACACAAGGTGCTCTATGCATAGCCCGGTTCAAACCAGTTGCTGGGGCACTCCAGCCCCAGCTTTTGTGCGAAACTGGACAAAGGGAAAGGGGTGTAACCACCCCCTTCTCAGATCCACCCATAGGAGGGACCTAGGCAGGTAATCCGGATGTATGACGTTACAACGCATACTTTGACAACGCATACCATTACAACAAAACTTTTATAACGCAGGATCCATTACAACGCATGCCATTACAACGCATGCCATTACAACGTAGCTGCTAATACAACACATGCCATTACAACGTAAGTATGGGTAAGTATTATTTTTTTTTTATTTAAATGGAATGTAATCGTAGTGTAAGTGTTGGATAGTGTAGGGGTTAAAATTACTATTCTAATTCCAGAGGGGCGTAATACTTAGGGTAAGTGTTGGATAATGTAGGGGTTAAAATTACTATTCTAACTCCAGGGGTGCGTAATAGTAGGGTAAGTGTTGGATGGTGTAGGGGTTAAAATTAAATTAAATGCCTACCCATACTTACGTTGTAATGGCATGCGTTGTAATAGCAGCTGCGTTGTAATGGCATGCGTTTGTAATGGCATGCGTTGTAATGGATCCTGCGATGTAAAAGTTTTGTTGTAATGGTATGCGTTGTGAAAGTGTGAGTTGTAACGTCATACATCCGGATTACCTGCCAAGGTCCCTCCTGGATCCTGCATTGTAAAAGTTTTGTTGTAATGGTAGTGCGTTGTTTTGGATGCTTTGTAAAGGATGTTTCCCGGTAATCCAGCTCCCATCCTTAGTATAGGTATAGGAGCTGTGTCCCCAGGACTTCAGATTATCCTGGAAAGAAACTTTCATACAGAACTCTTGGACCTTCGACATTCTATTCTGACTAGAAGACGGAAGACATCTCCCTTGTGGTCAAGGAGTGACCACCCTGTTCAAACAGGCACCATCAGCAACTTTGCCGATCTGCAGTTTCAATGCTCCCGCCGGACCCCGAAGACTCTGCGACTAAAGTACTGTACTTCCAGACTTCTCTGATCCCGACCCACATACACAGCAAAGCTGAGACCCGTGGCGGCCACGAGAGACGTGGGACCAGACATCTTTGTTATCCTGCATTTTGCTAACTGCACTCATTTCCTGAAGCCTCAGTAAGTTGTGCATTGGGGTACGAGAAGCCCCCGCCCGAGCATCATTTGCACTGAAGCCCAGGCCCCCACACTCCGCGAGTGTCCCGTGGCCCCCGCCTTCACATTTGTGCTCGACGCACCTTCCCGGCTCCTTGACCGTTGGCTAGTGAACGCCCCGAAGACGCCATTTTGAAACTACTTTACTTTCCTGGTTGCTCCAGGCTTGCTCCAGCTTCCCTACAAAGGAGAAGTGGCACAGACCTTGCTGGTCTGCAACAGAGGCAATCTCGACATCCTGCGTAGGTTGCGGTGGCAAAGGCTTGTTGGGTCAAATCCGGATACCGACACCACAGTCATCTAGATCCATCGTGGACAGCTCGAATCCAGCTCCTGGTCACCATTGATGCCTCCTGGACCTCGTGGCTGAAGAGACAAGCTCACCATCTTCACCTGCAAAGCACCAGACATCGCCTAGTTCCTTCCTGGTTCCTTCCTGGTCACTGGCTAGTGACCCAAACTCTGTCCCCTCTGCTTTCAGGTTCTTCACATCTCCGATCCACCCTTGGATCCACCCGGACACTTTTCCTCTGGTCGCCTGCAGCACTTCTTTGCAGCTCTCCATAGAAAACGACGACGAAACCCGACACGAAAAGACACCTTTGCACCCGGCTTCCCAGGGTGAGGTAACTCGATTCCTCCGGTGCTCCAGTGGGTTTTGACTCTTCAAGCGTCCTAGTTTAAAAGGGTTCCATCCAAGTTCATCCGGAAGTGTCCTTTATCTTTAACTTTTGTAACTTTTACTAACACCATAGAAAGTCAATGAGAACCCGTGCCTGTGTTTAGACACTGCACACGCCTCCCGTGGGTCTCCTACTTCCTAACCACTGGCCGTTTAGTGTAGCCCCAGCGATTCTACAGGCCCTAGGCCTGCTTTCTAACTCTCACGTGGTACTTATACCTCTTTCTTAGTATATGGTTAGTGACGCCCCTAGGGCATAACGTATACTGTGCAACTTATTGTGTATTTACTGTGTGACTTGTATTGAATTTTTACCTCTGACCTCATAAAGAGTGCAGAGGGGTTGTGTTTAGATTAAATACATATATATTTGAAATATACCTTGTGTGGTGTCCTTTCATTTGATATTCAAGGGATTATATATGGTAAAATAACTTGCTCAACTCGCCTTCTGAAGTCTTAGCCTGCAGACTGCTGGTTTATGCTACCACTAGGATAGCTTTCTATAAGGTTGACTTTACAACCATAACCAATAAGGGTCGATTAGACTGGTGCAATGTGCCCACTAGAACTAGTGGACATCATATGCCAGGCTAACTTCTCACATTGGGCATATGTTGTTAATATTGCGGTTTCTTCCAAAAGTAGTACAAATACAGGTCCTGAAGGTGACCTATAGCCCACACTGTCAGTTTTGCAAGTTTTGGGATCTGTTGAATGTGGAAGAGAAGAAAAGTGATCAAGACCTACTGCTGTGGTATCGTGGACTCATGGGTACTGCTCAAGAGATCCAAAAGATTTGATAGATCCAGCCAGTTTGGGATTAAAGATGAAATTGGAGTCCACAGTTTGAATTCATCGTCATAAAAAAGAGAAAATGATGGTAGCAGAGTGTTCGTGACACCTGGATAGGGATATACAGACACTAGGCCAAGAAGATATGGGGGGCACAAAGACACCACCATAGACTTTGACTCAGGAACGCATGGACACCAGGACAGATCTCGACCATGAGATATGGAGAATGGGACAAAAAACTCAGTCACAGGGACAAGAAAAAACAGAGACACAAGCATTGACGCCATAGCCTGGAAACACAGACACTTGGGTAGATTTACAAGGACACTGGGACTTGGAGACAAGGGACACATAGACACAGGCATTGACACCAGAGCAGGGAAACACAGACACTTGGACAGATTCACACTGACACTTGGGCTTAAAGACAGAAGGACACAGAGACACAGGCATTGAGACTAGAGCATGGAAACACAGGTCCACATGAACACTAGGGGCTAGAAACACCCAGGGGATGGAGACACCGGCATTGTCACTAGAGCAGGAGAAAAAAGAGAAATATGGACACTTGGTCAGATTCACATGGACACTAGGGGATAGAGACACCCAGGACACAGAGACACTGGCATTGACACTAGAGGGGGGAAACACAGACACTTGGTCAGGTTCACAGGGACACACTGACCTAGAGACAGAGGGACACAGGCATTGACACTATAGCATGGAAACGGAGACACCTGGGCAGATTCACATAGACATTTGGACTCAGAGATAGAGGGACACAGAGACACAAGCATTTACACCAGAGTAGGGAAACATAAACACTTGGACAGAGACTCACAGGGGCACTGGGACTTAGAGACAGAGAAACACCGAGACATGGCCATTGACATTAAAACAGGGAAACACAGACACTTGGACAGAGATATATGAGCACTAGGACTTAGAGACAGGGACACAGAGACACAGGCATTGACGCTAGAGCAGGGAAATAGAGAAACACTGACACTGGGACAGATTCACATGGGCAGTGGGACATGGAGACTTAGACACTGACACTGCCAGCGAGAAGACACAGACACTGTGTCTAGAGGACACTGACACTGGGACAGGCAGACACTGATATTGGATCAAGGAGGCTGTTACGCTGGGCGCCGGTAGGGGAGCAGATATGGGCAACAGGCGAGCTCGTGTTAAGGAAGGTTTTATTGCAGCTAACAAATGATCAGTACAACTCTTCCGAATGGTGGTGGGCCCTCGAGGTGACCTACTTCGACTGCGTCTCCGATGGCGGACCTTCTCCTTCTGGCGGAACCCTTCAGGACTTCGAGGGGGCGGTTCTTCCTCTTCTGAGTCCGTCGCTGCGGGATGTGTGGCCTCTCCCCAAGAAGGCAAAGAGAGAACAAGGGAACAGTGAGAAGTCTGTTCAATGGCTCTGTTTCAGGGTAGGGGAGTGAGGGAAGTCACCGGTGCTCTACTATACAAGGGTGCACTAACGTGAGGGTGGGGGAGTGTGCACAGGGTAAAGGATACCGGGCTATTAGGCTTCCCGTGGTTTTGTACCTAATGTACCTCTAAGGTCTACCCAGCCCCGCAAGCGGTCACGCACCTGTGTAAGCCACGCACCTCCCCTGGGTGAGTGGCTGGGCGGCTCGCGGGAACGGTGACCTAGCTTCTCTCCTTCCGTAGCAGACGCCGACTCTGCTTCCTGTAGGTGACTCTCTTCCTCTTCGCCCCCGGCCTCTGATGTTACACGCCGCTCTCTTCCGCCTCTCGTACTCTCCGCTCCTTCCTCCGATCTCCTACTCTTCCCGCTGTCTTCTCCTCCCGACTCCGTCTTCTCCGTAAACTCCGTACTCCAAACACTTTCCTCCTCCGACCTCCGGGTGATCAAGCACACCTGTGTCTCTGAGGCAACTCCTTTTGACGGGAACGCGTAGTAGGCTGGCTCCTCCCACTCCGCCTCCTTCCACGAGTTAAAGGGCCATTCCTCTTCCGCCCCATCAGCAATACATGACTCAACGTCCTGTGGGGAGGGAAGAGAGAGAGGGGGGTATGGTAAAAGTACATTGCGGTCCATGTCCACGGACTCCCTCCTCTCCCGATGCATTATGGTAGTGGTAGGCGGTGGGGACGTACCGCATTCTGGTAACCTCCGGTACACCCCGTTACAGAGGCACATTGATGCTTATACTAGGGGAAGGACTCTGGAACAAGGAGACTCTGCATGTGGGACTGCAAGGGGCTGAGACAGGGAGACCGTAACACTGGGACAGAGAGACACTGAGGCTGGAACAAGGAGATACTGACACTGGAATAGTGAAGGACTGGGACAGAGAGACAGTGACAATGGGGCAAGGAGACACTGACGCTGGAGCGAGGAGGCTCTGACACTGGATCAGTGAGGGTTTGGGACATAGAGACACTGACACTGAGATAGGGAGTCACTGGAGCAACGAAGGACTAGGGCGAGGCACTGATTCTGGGAATCGGTAATTTTGAAGCTGGCATGAACATTCTCTTTCTGTCTCTTTCTCTCACACACACACACAAGAAATAGGAGACAGCACCCTGCAAATCAGGGTCTTTCTACAAGAAACCTACATCTACACGGAAACGTTGACCCAGATTTACTATGATTTTGCTTCAAGGTTGCGTCACTTTTGTGGCTCAGACCTTACGCAAAATTATTTTTGATATCTGCTAAGCCACGTAAAGTCAATTTATGTGGCTTCACATTGTTTAGTAAATACAAAATTATGCAAAGCTTTGCCTTGCATTACTTTGCATGAGGAAGGCAATACATGGATGGAGCATTGGCGTTGCCTTGCAGCCACCCATGAATTTTGATGAAAGCCCAGATTTACAAAGACTTATTGTTATAATGTGCACTTGTGCTATCTTCTGAGATCTGTGTAGCTCAGCTCTGGAAATTCTGGAGCAATGATTAAGGAGGACGTGATAGTGCCTGTGGAGGCCACTGAATGGCTCTTACCAGTTGTCATTACTAAGAAGTCAGATGATTTGTGAGGTTCTGTGTGTACTTACATAGTCTTAATGAGAATGTGGTGATGGTCTCGTTCCCACTGCCCACCATAAACAAACTCATCTTTACATCATCTGGTGGAAATATTTCGTAAAGTTAGACCTAAGAAGCGCATATCACCAGATGCAACTTCACCCAGACTCCAGACACTTTATAGCCTTCATAACGTCGGAAGGCACTTTTCAATTTAAGAGATTACTATTTGGCTAGTGCTCAGCTGCAAGTGTTTTCCAACAACTGATCGCAAACTTGTTGCCTGTGTCTCTAATGTTGTGTTTTTCCAAGACGACATGTTGGTGTTTGGGGAAAGAATTGAAGTACATAACAGGATCTTGGGTGAAGTTTTGTCTCAGATTGGTGAGGCAGGGTTGATACTACAAGGGGAGAAATGCAAATTCTTGCTGCTGAAGTTAGAGTACCTAGGGTATTTGATAATTAGAGAAGGAGTGAGGCCTAAAATTGATATGGTGAGTGCAATAGTGAAATCAAAAATTTCTGTTCTGGTGAAAGCCAAGTCATTTATGGGCTTGGTCGAGTATTACGCCAAATTTGTCCATGACTTTGCTCACAAGATAGAAATATTGATGAAAGGGAGAAACGTTCATGGGGAAATCAACAGCAAGCTGCTTTCACACAACTGAAGAATGATAATGACAATTCAGGAGTCCTTGTACTGTTCCAGAAAGGTTTGAAAACTGAGATCATGGTTCGATGCAAGTGCGGTTGGATTGGGGCAGTAATGTCACAAGTGCATGGGCATGTGGAAAAGACTGTGACATTTGCCTCACGCTTCCTGTTGGTGGCTGAGAGAAAGAACTCAGTCATAGAGGGAGAAGCATAGTGGGAGCTTGCGAGATATAACATTTTCGTACCTATATTTGGGTCAGTCAGATACTCTTGAGAACTGATCACAGGGCACAGGGGGAATACAAATTGCTAGCACCCACGGTCTGTCCCATACATTGCCCACTAATTATCACCTTGAAGGCGTCCCATTCGACCTAGGTGGAGCTAGCCGACCCCCTATTCTTCTAAAAAATATGTTGCTATAGCCCCGGAGAGTGTTTGTCTAAAGCTATCGTCATCAATCAAGTTGGTATAGGGGCTCTTTCGGGTGTAGGGGCGAAGCACATCAGTAGGGGGTTGTGGTCTGATATGGATTGTCCCAAATACTCCGCCTCAAGCAACATCGGGCCAACTTGTCTGAACAGAGGAGCGTATTCAATCTAGTATGTAGGTCATAAAGGGAGGAGTAATAGGAGTATTCTCTCTTACATGGGTTGTGCATCCTCCAAATAGCAAGCAGCTACCATCCTGCAATCCAGTCCCTCAGGCCCTTGGCCATTACAGCCGCTGTCGTGCCCTTCAACAGGAGAGTGGATCTGTCCATGTGTAAATCGCTAATACAGTTAAAATCTCCTCCCTGGTCTTGATTTGGGGCATAAACACTTCCCAACGTCACCTATCTACCCTTCAGCTTGCCTTTGACAACAACATATCTCCCATCTGGGTCAAGTATTATACCAGAAGCCCGAAATGGTACCCCTGGCCTTATCCACACTAGGACCCCCCCTCTCAAACGCGGAGTACCCAGTCACATACAATTGACCTCACCATCTGCGCCTCACTCGATCAACCTCTGCAAGGTGGGTCTCCTGTAATATCACCACATGCGCACCTCTACGCTTTATGTAGTTAAGAATACTATATAGTTTGTGGGAGAACCCATACCTCTGATATTCCAAGTTAGGAGCTTAAACTCCTCGGCCTGTCTCCGATTTCCAGCCATTGCTCATGAGTAACCCCCGCCCTCCCCACCCCATCCCCCAGCACCCCTCATCCATATCTGCAGTGGACCCCCGAATGTGAGACAACAACCTCAACTGTTAAACTCCCCATCCCGTGAGCGGACTGACAATAGTCAGCTGCCCAAACTTACAACAGACCATCAGTTCCAGAAGAAAGCCGCCTTCCTTCCAGTGGAGGTGTCTTCTGGCGAGGGGTGGCAAGGAAACCAAAAGTCTAGTAGTTCAAAGATGACCGGAGACTCGTCCAGTCACGCATAGAGTGCAGGGGCAATCTCCCTCCCATGGCACTCAATAGGAGCCTGCATTCAGTTATAGTGCAGCCTTATGGAACTATCCTGTTTGTCTGTCAGCGTTAAGCGATGTTGTCCGACATACATGGGGTCAGCTTCGGTAGTTTGATGTCATTCCTGGTGTTGTCTTCTGAGTTGGACGAGTGGCTCACTCCATCTAAAGAAGGGTCTTTGCTCTGATCCTGTCCTCCTGGTGACATCAATCATGCCACTGCCTGCAGTGCAGACTCTCTTTCCTGCTGTGTCTCAGAGGTGGTGGACCTCTGCAATGCTCTTGTCTTCTTAGGGCGACACTTCCGTCCCCTAGGTCCTCGATTCTCACCTCTCGTGCCAGGCTGTGATTTGGGTAGCGGTGCACCTTTGCCATACCCCTCTAACCATGTCCAAGCGTCTTCTGGTGTGCTGCAGAAGTGAGTAGTTCCATCCAGTATAATTCTGAGTCTTGTCGGAAACATCAAGGAGTAATGCAGTTCTGCCTCTCAGGGGGCTTTTTTAACTGCTATGTAGGAGGCTCTCTGTGCCTATACTTTGAAGGTAAAGCCTGGAAACATAGACACTTTACTGTTGCCCAACGTGTATGGGCCATCTTGATTGTTGTAATATGGCATCCCTATCTCTATAGTGGAGGAGCCTGGCCACCACTGGTCTCGGAGGCCTCCCTGGCCCCGGTGCCCATTCTGGCACCCTGTGTGCCCTCTCTAGGGCGAAGAATTGAGTTAGTGCACCAGGCGGCATCACCTCTAGAAGCCATTTTTCCAGGAAAGATACCATATCTGGCCCCTTACGGGGTGATGGAATGTGGGTTGTGTAAAGAATCTGAGAAACTCTTGAACCCCTTAGGAGTCTCTGCCCAGGATCAGAAAGTGGAGGACGTAAATACGTTTGGGAAAAGATCTGTTTGGATTTCATAGGTCCTTTTATTTTCTTGCCTGATCAGGAAAGGTTTGCTGCAGTCACAGTGGATGCCAAATCCAGATGGGTTGAAATTGTTTTCATGAGGTTCATCAGCACCAAGTCTATTAAAGCTGTCCTAAGGGAGGTGTTCCTTACGGAAGGGATTGCTTTGATCTTTTGGATAATGGCACCCAGCTGAGCTCCTCGGAAATTAGGGCATTATTGGACCTTGTGGGGATTAAGCATGTGGGTACGTCGTTGTACAATCCCCAAAGTAGCGATTTGGTGGAAAAGGTCGACAGGTTGATCAAGGAAACTGTGGAAATGGCTTACAATGCAGGATTGTCTATTCAGGCTGCCATCAAAGATATGCTCTGGGCTCATCGCACCACAGTCGATACCAGCACAGGTAAATCACCATTTGAAATGATGTGATGGACAAAACCTGGTTCCAAGTTAGTTCCCTCTTGGATGCATATGGTTTTTGGTAACAAGAGGACTGAAGGAGTGCCTCAAGGGGAATCCCTTAGGCTCAATAACACTGGCGATTGGGGTGAAAGTTAAGCCTGGTGGGTTTGGTAAAGGTTTGTCAAGTTTTCATGGCCCATGTAAGGTGATGGAGCTGGGATGTAATTGGGTCAGATTGGAGAATGGTCAAACATGGAACCTGAGAAGATCTGCGTTTTATTAGAAGAGAGGTGCCGTGAATGTATCTCTCAGAGGGAAATATAAGGTTTCTGGCTGGCTGCTCATGAATGACAGAGATTTTCAGGGTAAAGATGTTGACAGTGATCAAGTTCATGCGGGTGTAGGTGGTAGTCAAGTCCGATTGTGGGTAGCCAGGAAAGTAAGGTTTAGAAGGCCGCCTGGCTATTTGGGGGGTATTTCTGTGGATGACTTACACTGACTGTTGGGTTGATGGGTCAGTAGGTTTTTCTTTTCGTCTTGTGTTGTGTGAAATCTATGGTGTGTTGTGGTTGTGTTTGATGTAGAGTTGGGGAGAGTGTCACAGCACATTGTTGGGCGTGTAAGGGGGTGTGTGGGTTAAGGGATTTATAAGTTACGTGTTTCAAGGGTTGAGAGTTTTGCCCTTGGGTTTTAAAGGTGTTTTATAAAAGGAGGGGGTGGGTTATAATGTGTAGGGTTAATGGGGCAAGAGGTTTTTCTTTTTGTCTTGTGTGTGTGTTATGTGAAATCTATGGTGTATTGTGGTTGTGTTTGGTGTAGTGGTGGGGAGAGTGTCACAACATATTGTTGGGATTTTAAGGGAATGTGTGGGTTAAATTAATTAAAAGTTATGTGTTTCAAGCGTAGATAGTTTTTCCGGTGTGTTTTAAAGGGTGTTCTATAAAAGGAGGAGGGTGTGTTGTAATGTGTACTTGTGTTATCTTCTGAGCTCTGCGTAGCTCGGACCTGGGTGGTGGATTGTGGGGCAGGTGCAGCTCCTGTGACATGGGGTTCTGTGGGGTGGGTTTGAATCTAGCCATGGCAGTTGTAGGTGCCTGCTGGCTTGGGATGCTGTTATGGGATTTTCCTCCTGACAGAATAAAGAGCTCTTATTCAGCTTGGCCGTGTCCAGTGAGTTCGCTACACTTATAACCTGGGTTTATGTCAAAATGTCGTGCCTACCAGACAGACGTAAGGAGGAAAAATATCTTCATTTCTTCTCATTACTTTCTCTTTCTGTGCGTGATGTATTCTGCAGCACTCTTACTAAGAGAAATATGCCTATAAGGATTGTTCTTGAGCAGGAAGATATTCCTTTCTGCACAAAAACAATTCTACCTGTACTGCAGGTAGCCTTACACCATGGTGCAAGGCAGGGCTGTCTTAACAGCATTATATGTCACCAGGCAAAGCAGTGCACTGTGCCCTACCTACAAAACCACTCACAGGAATAAAAATGTTAACAGGAAATTAGTGTTAAATTTACTCTGCATGGAGCCTCTTTCCTCTTGGGACCCCCAGGAAACTTCTCAGGGTACCCATGCGTTAAGACGGCACTAGTGTAAGGGTGCCTGTGTTGGCACTAGGCAGCTTCAAGTGCACCAGCACAGGGAGAGAGCTAAATATCGCTATATCTTAGTAGATATGGCTCTTTTCATCTCTCTCCCATTCAGATAACGCAGAACATCAACTTCGCTTGCTGCTCTGATTTGTGTGAACTTTTGATAAATATGCCCTGTAGTTTCCGGACAGCTCTCAGTGCCAAGAACCCATAAATAGACAAAAGTGTGCTGTATAAGAGGCAAGTATATAAGATAACATATTTATAACACATTGTAGAATGACGTGTCTCTATTCTAGGGCCAGACACAAAACTGATGCAGAACAGTGGAAGAACAACCCTAAAGAGGACCAGTATAGATCGCCTCATGAACGTCCTGGTGTTATGGGTAAGTTGAATGATTAGTGCTAAGTATTCCACCTCTCGGGTCTCACTATAGACCCCTTACAACACTTTACTGTAGTATTTTCCTACTTCTGTAACTTAGGGCAAGGATAAGAAAATGTATTGTAAAATCATTGTTGAACATATAAATAACACTTTTTTCTCTCTATTACTTTTGTCATAGATATTGTAAGAACGAATCCGTAGTTCATTAGTGACATAAGCAATCAGATTTTGGATTGTTTTTGGTACTTTTTCACAGATAAAAAATAGAGCAAACTTATTCTACTTTTTTGTTTCATCTTTCGCATTTGAAGAGCAATCAAAATTCTCTAAATCTTAAGTGAACATAGCAAAAGAAGAATATGTAAATAGTTTGTGTCAGTTTTGCTCTGGTGCAAATATTGTGTACTGCATTCCCATATACAAAATTAGCAGAAATAGGCCAAATGGATTTAGCTAGTTTATTTTTTTTACACTGGAGCATATTTTCTGTACTACAACCCAGAATTTGCAGAAAGACGGTGGGATACTGAGATTACAAATGACTAATATTTGAAGTTACCATGGAATGTAATTTGTCTTCAGGACTTGACATGTGATACTAATAATGTACTGCAGACATTATGCCACATAAGCTTAAAAAAAAGAAACTTTGTGGAAGGTGAGCCCCAATAATCCCTTAACCCCGATATTTGATTACCTTGGGTTTTACCCGAATAATTCAGCTCCTGTGTCTCCAGTTGATTTAGCGGTTAGAGACTACACGCCTCATCAGGAACAATACCGTGTAGCAGAGTTAAACAGAATAAAATAGTGGCAGCATCAAAAGTAGGGTAAAATCTGAATTTGTTACAGGAACTGCAAAATACGGTGCAGAGAAAACAGCATGAAATTCCATAAAGCCTCATTACAGAAGTACAGATTAATGCAAAATCATAAAGCTTAATAACCCCTAGTTAGACAGAACCTAAGTAACGAATCCTGAGTGTCAAACTCTTAAATATTACTGACAGCATTTTATTAGCGAGTTTAAGGGCAAAAGAGGAGTATGGGAAGTCACTAATGAGGAAAATATAAAGAATCCCAAAAAAGAGAGAAACTCAAAGGTTTTATAGACAAATCCCACAAGCTATTAATAGATTCAGCAAATTCAGCATGGAATGATTATGGTTAGGGGCACATTGGCAAATCGGAAACAACTGCGTAATATTCTGAAACTCTAATAGTAACCCATTTCATAAGGTAAGAGTAATATTCTTCCTGCTGTTTCAGCAACTGTACAGATCAAATGAAACACTCCTTAAACAATGGCTCATGGAGTTTAGCATATCCACACTAACACTTCCAGCGGACGTGCTTGGAAATTATACTTTGAGTACACAATGGAAGCTTCATTCACAATACACACTTTTTAACAATGTTGTACGCTGCTAAAACATTGATGTCATTCACTTAGAACTCTACAGAAGCTAGAGCAGATATGGCTTTGCAGTCGGACACTGATAGGGAGGAGAAATGAGTAGGAGCAAGTTGAGTAGAACACAAAAAACTGCATCCATTTGAAAATAATGGTGTATTTCACAAAAAAGTAATTATTCATAGCATCATTTACACTTCTAAGTGACCTAAGTAACTTGTTCCAAGTGCAACATCAGTAGTTCATTGGTTACGACGCTATGCATCGTTGAAAGCATTAATCATCAAACTTAATTTTCACACAATATTTGCACATTTCAAAAATGCCACAACGGCTGTTAGGTGGTCATAATATTGCTTTGACACTCAGCAATGAAGTCTGTTCTGTTAAAATGAACCTGCAAAAGACTGTGCCAGTCTGGTGCTCTTCACTTTCATTTCATGGCCATTGTTAGCGGTATCCCTTCAGACACATAAGGCGTCGGGAGCTCAACCAGGGCATCTGCATTGTGAGGATGGACAGGTGCATATCCGGGTATGTGATGACTCCTGGCATTCCCTCGGCTCCCTTATAAGGTAGTCGTTGGTAGCCGGTGAGGTTAAAACCACTGAAGGCAAGGATTCCAGCTCTGGGTCTGCTCAGGGTCAGCGGGTGCTGGCATCTGCAGACACCATGTAATTACATCGAAGGTGTACTGGATTGTACCTGGACCGCCATTCGTTGTTATCCAGGTTTATTACTTGTACCAAAAGAGACCCACGTGTCTTTGTGGCGTGCTTCCTCATTGGTGTCTTATTCCCACCTGAGCAGGTGGATACTACCCAGATAAACTCCACCATTTGCTGGGAGTACAGCATAACAATTTTACTGAATATAAGCAGGGATCAATATTATTAAAATATCTCAGGGTATTCCCGAAGAATAGCTCTTATTTTTGGAGTACCCTGGCCATAGTTAAAAACACAAATGGTAGGCTGTTTTCTGAAAACAGTGCTTCGGACATCCTCATTGATTTCGCCTACACGTTTTGGACATGTCTATTTGCCTTTACTGGTCATCGGCCTTCCTCAGGGCTCATGTGATCCCTACCTTACATGCAAAGGATTCTGACGCAATATAGTAGAGGCCTATGGTTCTCATACTTGTTTTTTGTAAAGTAAGATCACCTAATTTGGGGTTGCTTAGTGAGGGGGCACCACTGTGTAGTTACACATTTGTCGAGGGACATGGGCCTCCGGTTACCTACTGGTCGGATCTGGCAGGGAGGACCTGAGTTGGTTCTGCAGTTGCCAGGCAACCCACCCACCATGGCCTCTCCACTCCTCTCCCTCTCCAATAGACGAATGAGTCAGTCTGAGTCAAAGCCCTCAGTGCTGGTCACAAACAGGCTCTGGCATAAGAGCTGCTCCAGTGTCTGCGGGGGGTCCTGAGTGACAGTGTGGTGCCCTTCAGTTACCACAGCCCACCGGAGCCAGAGATTGTGTGGGGTGAGATGTAGGGGAGCCTTGGGGGCAGACATACTCTACTACCCAGTAACTGACACGCCATTACTTTCATTTTATTGGGACTTTCCAATGAAGCAGACAGTAGCAGGGCCCAACAAGCGTTTTCAGATCTCCCTCTCTTGTCTGGGCACAGTTACACTCTCTCTCCGTTATTCCTTGCACTTCTGCAGTGTAAACAAACACACGGAAGTTGTTACAAGCTGTACAGTTTCTGCACTCATTCTTTCCCCATAAATGTCGCCTCTCTGCGAAGACAGCATCTTTCCCCATTTTTGGAAAGTCTCCCTTCGTGGGTTACATGGGCTCTAAGAGAGACCAGTTTATCAGACATGAGGGGTGAGCTAAGCTGCCTCAGAAGCGGTGATGGCTGTGGGGTGTTGGTGCAGGGACAGGGTGGGTGCAGTGCATCAGTGCAGGTGTTTGATTGGCTGAAAGGAAGGCAGAGAGGGAACAACTACAACAGTCTGAATTACAACTGCCCCTTCTGCTCCTAAACATGTTTTCTCGATCCTTTTTCTGGTCTCACATGAACACTTTTTGTAATGTTTTTAATTCATTTCAGTAGTTTTACCAACATCTAGTTGTTAGGCTTGTATGACCCATGAGATTTTTTCTCTGAAATGTGGTACAGCCGTGAATAACTTCATATAACATTACATTAAATAACACAGCATAACCTAACCTAATGTAATATTAAATACCATACACTACCATAAATTAAATAACATAACCTAACCTAATGTAATATTAAATACCATACCCTATCATAAAATTAAGTAACATAACTTGACCTAACGTAACATTAAATAACATAACCTTACATAACATTACATAAAAAAGCATGACATAACATGAAATAACATAACCTAATATAACATTGAATAACATAACACAACCTTACACAACAATAAATAACAAAACCTTACCTAATGTAATATATAAATAACATAACCTTACATAGCACAGCATAACATAAATAAACATAACATTAAATAACAGGACATACCCTTACGTAACATTAAACAACATTACCTTACCTAACATAACATTACATAAAACATTTTTTTTACATATGTTCATGTAACAAAGCAAAACATAACCCAGCATAACATTAAATAGCAGGGCCTAATATAATATTAAATTACAGAACATTAAGTTGCATAACATTAAATAACAACGTAACTTAATGTAAGATTAAATAAACTGACATAAAAATACAATCTATAACATAAGATAATGTGCGAAGAGCACATATGCTGCAGGGTTCCCTTGCCATGCCACGCTCTTGCTGCTGTATATTTAATGTGTATATTTAATGCCATGGTGCCACACTGGAGGTACAAAACCAGTGAAGGGAATTGCAACAAATTGCGATTCCCTAAATGCATTTGCAAAATAGAATAAAGCACAATGGTTTAGCACTCGCCAAGCCAAACAATAATCATCAAATAAAAATGTAAGGAATCCGTTCAGCAGGGCTTAAAATTTCTTCTATTCTTTTGCTTCATACAAAACGTAGCCAACGCGTTTCGTCCTGAGGACTTTTTCAGGGCAAGAACGTGATGTGACTATGTCAATGATGAATTTCACAAAGAATACGTCTGTTCGCAGAATCTTTCTTTCAAAGAGTCCAAGAATAAAAAGGATAGCCACCTTGTTATTATACTGCTAGCCAGTCCTTCATATATTTACTTATATTGTTTATCAAGACTGTGTGCTTAGAGTTGTGCCAAGTTCCGCATCCAATCTCTGTGGTAAATGTAATACCTTGTATAGCGTGTAATCATCTCACTGCGTAGTCGGTTTAAAAAAAGAGTTGATTGACATTTGCAAAATAGGTAATCGCAAAAATTGTGAATACCTATTTAGTGAATGCATTTTGGTTTGATGCATCGGAAATGCCTTTTACCGGTCGCAAACGGGCCGATTCGATGCGACCGGTAAAAAGCTTGATGCATGTGCCCCCGTATTCTGTAGGGAGGTAGGCAAAAAAATCTAAAAGTTAATAGCTCGCTGCTGATATCCATCTGCATTCGATTACCTCGAATCCAGACAACGAGAGGAATTCACTTAAACAGGTATTTGGCGCTGCTTGTTATTTCGAAGGACGCACTATTTGAAAACAAGTCCTTTCTGTGTTGTGTTCTTATGTCATCTCGTGCTTGCCGTTTCGCTATGGCATTCACGTGCACAGACTCGCGCTCTGCTCGTGAGTGTATTTACCTTCAAATGCTTGGCATTCACGTGCACGGACTCGCACTCAGCTCGTGAGTGTATTTACCTTCAAATGCTTCCCGTGGTATGTATCCCTCCTACTGTGTATTCCTCGTGACATGTATCCTTTCAAATGTATGCTTACTAGGTATGTACTGTGTTATACGGTTATTGTCATTCAGTTATTGCTGTTGCATGGAGCCATCGGATGTATGCCGGGGATTGCCTCTTAACTTGGAATAAACTTACTTTTTACTATATCTGCATTCCTGGAAATTGATTTAACAATTTGGCGACGAGGGACGGAGCATTTACGAACCATTTGGAGGCATTTCCTGACATTTCATCATTAAAAATTTTCGATGGATTTTTAAACACGTTACTGTACACTAATACGTGTTTCATCTCTTCAACGTTAAGAAGATTTGACTACGAAACATCGGACTTTCACCGATCCATTACGGTTTGATTTTAAGCTTTATAATTTTTCCTACGCACCTTCACTGTCTGCTATCCAGTTTCCTGCCGCGCTGTGTGTGAGCATACACTTTCCGATTGGATGATTGCGGGCGGAAGAGGATTGATGGCTGAAAAGGATTAGCGCATTTCCGTTAGACGCTACTCTTCGTCTATTTCAGTCAAAAGTGAAGAGGTGACTTCCCGCTTTCCCGTTTTCTTCAAGCTTCGTTAAAAAGAAACGGTGAGAGTCATTTCACAATCTGTGAAGCGAGAGGAAGAAAGAAATACTTTTACTAATATGAAGGTTGAACAGAAAGACGCCGTTCTTCTGGAAGGAACTGATTGACTCGTTTTTTTTTTTCTTCTTCATCAACTCTCCACAAGTACTTTAATTTATCCTTATTGAACTTCACCATTTTAATTTTTCTTTATTTCCTTAAATTGAGAGCAAAGTATTTATAATTTTACATTGCATATTTATTAAGTCTGTCTACTATGTGTGCGCAAGGGTATACTCTCTCCCCACCACAAAGCTACTGGTCAGCAGGAAGTTCTCCTTGTATGCCATGGATAGAATGGAAGGCATATTTCTTAAATTATATAGAAACTTTAGATGCTAATGGGAAAATGAAAGCGCCTGAAAAAAAGGGTATTTTCTTACATTCACTAGGACCAGAGGGTCTAAAAGCATTCAATCAATTACCTATTTCACAAGCCAGTGGAGATATGAATGTCTTTGATAAGGCTATTTATGATTTTGACAAATATTGTTCTCCCAAAGTGTGTATAGGAATTTCTAGATTCAAATTTTTCCAAAGAAAACAGTTAACTGAGGAATCTGTTGACAATTTTGTATCTTCTTTAAAAACTCTTGCATTAGATTGTAAATTTGGCAACTTACAAGAAGATTTAATTAGAGATCAAGTTGTCATGCACTCAAAAAACGAAACTATACAGGAGAGATTGTGGATAAATGGTGATGAGAATTTAGATTTCATTTTGTCCATTGTCAGAAAAGCAGAACTCTCTTGTAGGAGTGCACAACAAGTCAAAGGGAAAGAAGTTTCTGTTAGTAAAGATATTGTATCAAAGATTAATCAAAAGTATGATAACAGAAATAGAGATCTTTCTAAAAAAAGACAAGCTTTTCCTCCTAAAGGAAGTTCTGAAGATTCCAAAAATAATTTAAGGTGTTTTAGGTGCAATAGTAAGTCGCATTTAGCCAATAACAAAATTTGTCCAGGCCTAAAACAGAAATGTTCTAGCTGTGGCTTAATGGGTCATTTCACTTCTGCATGTAGAAGGAGTAAAACTAATCAGAAGGTGAAATGCATTGAATTAAGCGACTACAGTGATGATGAAGACTCTAATAATTATTCTAACAACTGTTCTTTTGTTCTTAATATAAAAGATTCTGTTGTCCTGAATGTAAATGACACCACCATTAAGAAAAAACCTCTATGTGATATGACTATTGGTGGTGTAAAGATCAACATGTATGCAGATTCCGGATCTCCTTATTCCATTGTGTGCGAATCTGTTTGGAATAAGATGTTTGTGCCTAGATTAGGCAGTCATCTAGAAGAAAGTGACATCAGTCCAGAAGGATATTCTGGCGGTACAATAGATATCCTAGGGTTCAGGACTCTAGTCTTTAGATTTAAAAATAGGAAATGTATTGCAAAATTGTATGTTTCAAAGAAAGGACCTTCAGTGCTTAGTTGGTTTGATTTTGGTAAACTTGACATCATACTTGATCCCAATAGTCCTAACCCTGTGATGTTGGTTGATGAACAGAATGGAATTGCTTCACTAATGTTAAGCAAATTTCCTAATGTCTTCTCGAAAGGCATTGGGAGATTAACCAACTTTAAACATGAGATTCGATTAAAAGAGAATTCTTGCCCAAAGGTGCACAAGGCAAGAAATATACCTTTTGCTGTCAGAGAAGAAGTAAAAAATGAGTTAGATGGTTTAGTGGAAGGGGGGATAATAGAAAGAATCGAATCATCTGAATGGGTTTCGCCCATAGTTGTTGCCAGACGGGCCAATGGTAAAGTGAGACTCTGCATTGACCTGCGCCACCTCAACAACAACATCATTGTAGATCAGTTTCCCCTTCCCCGCATTTCAGAGATGCTATCTGTGATTGGTGGCTCTAAGTTTTTCTCAACCATAGACTTATCTGCGGCTTACCACCAGATAGAACTTAGTGATAAGAGCAAAGATCTAACTGCATTCATTACACCTTTTGGGTGTTTCAGATTCAATAGGATGCCTTTCGGTTTGGCATCTGCGGCGGCCATTTTTCAAAGAGTGATGCAAGATATTCTAAAGGACTGTAAACATGCTATTTGTTTTCAGGATGATATTTTGGTATTTAATGATGACAAAGATAAACATATTTCTGCTTTAGAAGAAGTTTTAGGTGCACTTAATGCACATGGCCTCACTATCAAGCATGAAAAGTGTAAATTTGGTGTTAAATCTGTGAATTATTTAGGACATGAACTATGTGAGGAAGGTATCAAACCTAAACCTTCTCTCTTAGAGGCCATTAAGTCTGCACCTCATCCTCAGTCTAAAGATGACGTTAGATCATTTTTAGGGCTAGTGGAATTTTACGCAAGGTATGTACCTGACTTTTCGTGCAGGACATACAGCATTAGGCAGTTAATCAAGAATAAAGTTGCTTTTGAATGGACCAGTGAATGTGAGAAGGAGTTTTGTGATGTGAAAGGTGCCATTTGTTCTGCCAGTGCTCTGTCCTGTTTTGATCCATCTTTACAAAACATCATCACTACTGATGCTGGTTCGAAGGGGCTAGGGGCCGTTTTCACTCAAAAGACTAAGGAAGGAAAAGAGGTCATTATTGCACATGCTTCTAGGGCTCTTACTCCTGCTGAAGAAAAATACTCCACAATAGAAAGGGAGACTTTAGCGTGCATATGGGCTTTGGAACATTTTAGGGTATTCATTTGGGGTAAAGAATGTGTACTGAGGAGTGATCATAAACCTCTTGTACGTCTTCTTACCACTGAAGGAAATGTTAAGAGCCTCTGCTCGTATTGCACGTATGTCCATGCGCTTACAGGATTTCATCTATGACATACAATATGTACCCGGGAAAGAAAATGTGTCTGCTGATTTCTTGTCAAGGATGCCTTTACCTATTCAAGAGGATTTGTACAATGAGTGGGATGATTTTCAAATTGCTTTGATTCATGACGAAGGGCCCATTCCCATTGATCGAACAATGTGGAAAGAGAAATCTGATGTTGATGAAACTTTAAAAAGTGTGACAAAATATGTTACAAGTGGTTGGCCTGATAAAAAGCATCTGGATTCTAGTTTGAAGAGCTTCTGGGAAGTAAGATCAGAACTTTCATTTTGTGGAGATATTGTTAAGAGAGGTGAACGTATTGTTCCACCTATTGGTGTGAGGAAGGTTATTGTTTTGCAAAGCCATGAAGGGCATAGTGGTATGGTCAGAACTAAACAGCAGGTTAAGCGTTTATTTTGGTGGCCTGGGATGGACATGTTTATTGAACGAATAGTTAGGAATTGCGTGGTTTGTGCGAACTCTGACAAGTCTTTGATCACACTGAAACCTAATATGGGTGTACACACTATTCCTGACAATCCATGGGAGACCATTGCTATTGACATTATGGGTCCCGTTGGTCATGGTTCTAAGTATGTTATTGCAGCGATTGACGTTTTCTCTAAATGGCCTGTGATCAAAATTGTTCAAGGAATAGATACTGACTCTGTTCTTTGCTTTTTAGATAGAGTTTTTATTGAAGAAGGACTGCCACTAAGGATTATATCTGACAATGGTGTCCAATTCAATTCCAAAAAAGCCAATGATTATTTTACAAGGCTTGGCATAGTACACTCTACTACTTCCTTATATAATCCCAGTGGGAACGGAGTTATAGAGAGGTTCAATAGAGTTCTTAAGAGTGCCATACAGTCTGTTGGTAAAGATGATGAGAAATGGGAGATTGAAATCTTCAAGAAAATTTGGATGTATAGAACAACCATGAACTCAATGACAGGTTATTCTCCATTTGAAATCATGAGGGGGAGAACTGCTAGGACCAAGGTGAATCCATCATGGTTAGTGCAATCATCTCCCTCTAGTGTGGACCTGAAGAAAGTCAAAGAGAACCTTATTCGTACTCACTGTTCTAGTAAAAAGTATTTTGATGAGAAGTGTGGTTCTAAAACGGATCCTAAAGTAGAAATTGGGATGATGGTGAAGGTAAAAAAACCATGGAAGGTCAAGAAAGGGGAAAGTGCATTTATGGGTCCCTTTGAAGTCATTGAGATCTTAAAGAACTCTGTAAGATTATCAGACAACAGAGTTTGGAATCTTAGTAGAATTGCTATTCTTAAGGCTGACAAAGATGTTTATTGTAAAGAATCCACATTGGCAAATTCTGACCCTTCATATTTAGATGAAGATCTATGTAGAGATGCTGTATTTGATGAACCTTGTTGCTCCACCTCTAGCAATACCAATTATAGTGGAGATGTGACATCTTGTTGTCCCAACACCAACAATCTCAATCTGAGTACTCCTCAATCTCATGGTGATAATGTCTCTTTACATAAAAGGGTCACAAAAAAACCAAGGTGGCTGTCAGATTTTGTTGCCTATATGGTGGGAAAATTTTGAACATCACATTTTTTTTTTGTTTTTGTGTGTTTTTTTTTCTCTTTCATTTTATAAGGGAGGAAGGTGTGTTGTGTTCTTATGTCATCTCGTGCTTGCCGTTTCGCTATGGCATTCACGTGCACAGACTCGCGCTCTGCTCGTGAGTGTATTTACCTTCAAATGCTTGGCATTCACGTGCACGGACTCGCACTCAGCTCGTGAGTGTATTTACCTTCAAATGCTTCCCGTGGTATGTATCCCTCCTACTGTGTATTCCTCGTGACATGTATCCTTTCAAATGTATGCTTACTAGGTATGTACTGTGTTATACGGTTATTGTCATTCAGTTATTGCTGTTGCATGGAGCCATCGGATGTATGCCGGGGATTGCCTCTTAACTTGGAATAAACTTACTTTTTACTATATCTGCATTCCTGGAAATTGATTTAACATTCTGTTTTGTAATTACCACTTGCTTGTTAAACTCTTGCAGATTTTCGTGTTCTTGGCCGGGATGTGCATTATCCTCGCCATCGGCAACGGTATCTGGGAGGCCTACACTGGGCGCGACTTCCAGGTGTACCTGCCCTGGCTGTCGGATGTCACCAACCCCGCCATGTCTGGCTTCCTCATGTTCTGGTCCTACGTCATCATTCTCAACACCGTCGTCCCCATCTCTCTCTACGTCAGGTAGGTGGCTTTCTGCTCCTGGTGACTGGCCGATTAAGGGCATTGAACAGGTCTATCAGAAATGCAGAGCATGGCAATGTGTGGTGCGCTGCTGCCCCCTAGTGCAAGTAAACTCAACGCCACCCACAGTACGGAAATGGACTCCACTAACAAAATTGCCAACCTCTGCCTAAAAGAGAAACAGGGCTTTATTACAGACACATATACAGCTGTTGAGTGGGTGGAAAATATTAAGCCCTAAGAATAAACTAGAAATATAAAACGGCAAAATAAGTAAGCAGGAACGCTGCAAGGATATTCACTTCTCCATGCAAAATGTAATTTTACCGGTTGCAGTGCTAACCAGAAAGTTTGGAGCCATACCCCGCCACATGGAAGCCCTGGCTGCAATCAGTGATCCGGTATTTGACTCGGATGGCGGAAGAAGGCAAAGTTATATGCATGGGGAGAAGGAGGGCTGATACTGGTCTCCCAACAGTAGGTAGAAGCGGACCCCCCGTTGGTAGCCACACAAACACAGCATGGCCTGGTGCTGTGGCCTTCATTAAACTATATTAATGCTCTAGTGTTCTTCCTCCTGCATGTATATAATGAATGTTGTTTTCACCACATTTGCACCTTGACGTCATCATTCAGTTTGCTAGAGGGTTCCTCCCTGCTGTAACCACCTTTCCCATGAAAACCGCTTTTCTTCTGTTTTTTCGCGAGGGTCGTATTATATATAAGTGCGGCAGGAGTGGCGACACCAGGGCCAGTGCTGTGAAAGGGCTCATGGAACCCCCACTATAGATGTATTGTACTCCGGGCCGGCCTTTAGCATGGGCGAGCTGGGCCCAGGCCCAGGGGGCCAATATACTGAGGGGCCCATGGAGCTGTGTGCATTAAGGTTATTCAGATCAAGTAGTATTTGTATAGCGTGGCTAATCATCTCAGGGGTTTCCAGGCGCTGTGCTGCAGGCAGGGCAGGACTGGGAACCTAAAGCCGCCCTAGCAGATTTTGTTAGACCAGCCTCTGTACGGTGTATAGTGAACGAGCCACGAGTGAGCTTGACTACTACAAGAGGAGCCTGGGCAGGTTCTCCACCCAAGAAAACTTGTGGGGAAAAATACCAAAAATGGTGCTTTCTATAACAGATTTTTAATTATATTTTCAATACTATAAGCTTTAAAAGCATAGTAAAAAATGATGACCTTACAGTAAACCAGGATACATCAATCTTTGTTGGAGCTCTGCAATGATTCCCTCACTATCACCCTCCAACAGCGCCTCTCATCTCTCCAAAGCCCCTCTTTCACATGTATTTTATTTGTTTTTAGCACCTTTCAATCCAGTGTTGGTGGTCCGAGCACTTTGCATCACCCACATACAGAGACAGTGTAGAGAAAATGTTCCAAAGACAAAGGGAACTACAAGGTGTAGGATTCACATGTCATCGATACTGGTAGGCATGTTTTAGGAGTGCTTGGTCTGGAGAAGCACTAACTCAGTATTCAGAATGTGGTTAGGGCTGGCTTTACAAACTAGAATTTATTTGTATCCAAGCTAACCCCTTTACGCAACATTCGGGTAATGAGAGACTGTAAAAAAAACATAACTTTCGAACCTGTAACCTGCACCTGTACCATGCAGTTTGCATGCAGCTCTGTGATTGCAGTTGATAGCTCACTGTGCTAGGTTACGTTTTTAACTTATAAACTACACAGTAACAAAATGAACTCTGCGGCAAAAGCAGTAACTAGCTGAGCTCTGCACAGAAAATACTGTTCTGTGATTTACACTGTACACGTTCTCTGCATCAGGCACATTTACCCTCTGCGCTACCTTAGAAGTGTGACAACGTCCACTAGATAAAACTCCATCTCTCTTCAGCAGGTACATTAATCACCAGCGTTAGCTTGACACTTTCATTGTTGCCTGAAGACTGATGAACATACAAGGAAGTGCAGCACTGCTATAAAAACCGTCCCGTAACAGAATCAGCCCTTCCAGTTTTGTGGGAACATGCCTGATAACTGTTATGGCCAGTCCGGCCTTTGCTGGAGGTATCAGTTGAAGAGTCAGGTTTTGAGTCCCTTCCAGAAGTAGGTCAGCGAGGGTGAAGGTCATAGGTGGAGGGTGAGGGTGTTCTAGGCTTTGGCAGTGAGGTGGGAGAAGGAGTGTCATCCGGCACGGCTGCGGTGGATACATGGTGTCTGAGCGAGGGTGAGGTGTGCGGTGTGGGGGTTTGTGGTCGGCCAGTGGAAGACCAGGTAGTGCCAACAGCAGCACCCATGTCATCTTGCTCCAGCCTTGCTGTGTCCTTGAGTGCTTGTTTCTGTCTGATTTGCCAGTAAGTGGTGTTAATCCTTCATTATCATACTGTGTGCTATGTTTTTAACACCCAGTTGCCCCCTTCTTTGCCCTCCGTTCACAGTCTCCGCCCTGCTGCCACACACCAACAAACCATCATTAGTGTAAGGCAGCTAAGCTATCAGTGATTTAGGTATGCTGGGGGTAGGTCCGGAGATGTGTGTGTTCAAAGGCCATTCTCTGCTCATTCAGGGACTGACCAATGAACTTAAGAGGCCCCCAGCTGCCTCATTTAATTTGCTAGCATCAGCAAGGGCACCAAATTTCTTTCGCCCAAGGTGCTATCTTAACAAAGCCGGCTCTGATTCTGCTCCCCAAACATTGCCGAAAGGGCCTATTTCCTTGTTTGAACTAGGGCCTTAGGCAACCATGTCATACCTCAGGCTTACTTTGCCTCCAATCCCTGTATGCCCCCTACTCAAAGAAATGAGTTACTGCACTAAACCCTCATCGGGCCATGCACCTAGGGTTGTGACCAGAACATCTAGCCATGGTGATATGGAAGCCTAGGTCAAGCCACCGTAGTATAGAGTGGTGCCATGGCTTGGACTTCACATCCTGGTGAAGGGTGTCTCCTTAATCGTTGATCTCACTGTCCTCCCATAGGCCAGAGCAGCTAAAGAAATACAAACACAAGTGTCTGTTCAGAGAGTAGCTTGAGGCACATGGCTCCGGCTGGGAAGCGACTGTAGGGCTACCCCCACGAGGAGAAACTCTTCTCCTGAAGTGCATGCTCCTGGCAGCCTCAGCCCTCTGACATGATACAACTAGGCCATGTTCTGCTAAGACCCCAAGGGCTGTTCCAAGCTAGTGAGGAAAGGGCCACCAAGAAGACTCAGATTGGGAATTAAGGTTTCTGAGTGGAAAAACCTACAACTTAATAACCAATTAAGAACCCCCTTAAAGTGGACCTAATAATCTCTGCAGCAGAGATGATTAATTTAGTTACTTTAAAACACATCTCCAACAGACCTAGGGCCTATTTACAAGAATGTCAAGCAGTGCAGCACAGTAAATCACCTTGCATCGCAGGGAAAGGGCCATATTTAAGGCAAAACAGCGCATTCCTGCTTTTTCCCCTGTGCTGATGACCTTTTGGCATCCTAGGGCAAATAGAAGTACCCTTGCACCCTGGTGCACGGGTGCCTGCTTTGCAAGCACTGCTGTTTTTGTCCAGGAAGGGACACCTTCCTGCACAAAAACAATCCTGAGAGGGATTATCCTCTTTGTATGCATGTGCAGCACACATAAAAATAGGAAGTAACAAGGAGAAATAAAGATATTTCTCCTCGTTGTGCCTCTGCTGAGAAGGCGTATGTTTTTGGCGCGTTCCCAGGTCTACCAGTTCTGGTAAATTTGGGATTGCGTCAAGAACCATAGGAGTGGCATGGGAACATTCACGCAACACCCACGGAACGGCCTTCCCAGGGCAGAGTAATCCAACACAGTGATTTGCGCTGCATTGAGTTACTACAAATGTATGCAGTCACTCAGGCCAATGCAAAGTGGCTATGTGTGGCTTCATAAACCTTACTTAAGGTCTGCACTGTGCATTTACCATGTTGCGTGATGCAAGAGTGACAGAAACCGGCTCATAAATAGGCCCCTAGGTTTATCCAGTGCCCATGTCCTAGTTGAAGAACTAGTCACCTCTGCCTCCCTCCCTTCCTGCCCAGACATAAGCAAATTACATCTCACGTCCATGGACGGTCCCGCCCTCCTCATTCCATCCAGGGAGCCTCGTCCATTTCTCCCTGGCTGAGAAATGCCAGTGATGCTTCGAGGTTTAATTTATATAAAATTCAATGATGGTTAAAAACGTTTCATTTAATTATTCTAGTTCGGGTTTGATATTATCCAGAGAAACTAACAAACTAATACCTATTTTCATAATTTTCATTTATTTGCCAGCATTCATGATGATTTCATGAAAACTAGCAAAGAATATTTAATTCGCTGATTGCAGCTAGAGATTTGATATATCTACGGATAATTGCTATTTCATTGTGCAAATATTTGTATATTTCAAGGTATCTTTCAGCGGAAAGGCGTATTGTGCTTCCATATTAACTCTTCATTATTATTCTTGTACTTTCTTTTGCTTTTAAACCAGTGTAGAGATTATTCGGTTGGGCAACAGCTTCTACATTAACTGGGACCGGAAGATGTATTACCCAAAGAAGGACACACCGGCTGAAGCTCGAACGACTACTCTCAACGAGGAGCTTGGCCAAATCAAGTACATCTTCTCCGACAAGACTGGAACTCTCACACAGAACATCATGACCTTCAACAAGTGCTCTATCAATGGCAAATCTTACGGTGGGTCTAGAAAGCAGGCCTGACCTTCCTTAGTGCTTCAGCTTCTTGCAAACACCAAGGAAGGATGGTGGTCCCTGTGGTGACCAGAGCTCATCCAAGTTTATAAAAATGACCAATAAATCCACTGACTTGAATAGAGTCAGGGCTGTTGTTGAGAAATGTCCTCTTATCTTGAAAACCACCATGTACCTCGCATCACCTTCACTTCATCACTCCCAAAACATACAGTGCACTGACTCATATGTAAGTACTTAAACTTACTACCATTTTGGTATTCCCAGAAGGCACTTACTCATTTCAGTATTCACAGAAGTTAGGAGTCCTAACTTTAGGACTCTTAAATGCCTTCTGTGAATACCGAAAGTCTAAAAGTTAGGATTTTTCTCAGTTTAGGAGTAGTAAAGTTAGGACTCCAAACTTTAGGACTCCTAAATGCCTTGTGTGAATACCGAAAGTCTTAAAGTTATGATTTTTCTCAGTTTAGGACTCCTACAGTTAGTAGTCCTAACTTTACTACTCCTAAACTGAGAAAATTCCGAACTTTAAGACTTTCGGTATTCACAGAAGGCAGTTAGGAGTCCTAAAGTTGGGACTCCTAACTTCTGTGAATACCGAAATGAGTAAGTGCCTTCTGTGAATACTGAAATGAGTAAGTGTCTTCTGTGAATACCAAAATGAGTAAGTGCCTTCTGTGAATACCAAAATGGTAGTAAGTTTAGGATTTTGTCTTAAGTTAGTTATGTGAATCGGGCCCTTTATTTTCTTATACTTTTGCCTTGTCAATGATTTGACAACTTTGCACATTTACACAGAATTTCAGTTGCAACTGGAATACGTGACCATTGCTCTGTGTGCTCTGGAGAGAGGCCAACCCACTGGCAGGCACCGTGATAAATTTGAAGTGCCTTCTACCTCTGCACAAAGCCCCCATTTGCGATCCATCATAAACACCTAGCACGAATCAAAGTATGCGCTATGCAAGAGTAATACGATGCATGAAAAAAACACAGAAACACAATACAATGGAAATAGCTAACATTCTAAGGGAATGCAAGATAAAGAATAACATGCAATATATACAGGAACTAAATCTCTGACATGCATTACCTTGATGTTTTTAACATTCATTGTTTTGAAATCTATCAGTTCTTTTGGCATTAATGTTAAGGGCTTGAATATAGGACCTGAAATGAACCTGTTTCAATGTTTGTTTCAACGCCATATAACAGAGCCAGATCCTGAGACTCATGCAACACATATCAAGTAAGCAATTGCATCTGTCTGTCTTTGAAACCCAAACATGTCCAGAGTGGCCATGAAATGTTCTAGAACCATTGCGCCAATCGAGCTAGATAATTCAGGACCTTAATAAACCCCTAACTATGCAAGCCGTTTTCTCGGCATGCATACTCCTAGCATTTATTGGTTTTTGATATGCTTCTAGTATTCTACAAATCAGGACTACATATGCATACATTCCTCCCTTTGGACTTGACAAAAGCTGAAGATATTTGGACTAACTTAGCCAGGGAGCAAAAGTCCTGCATGACGGGTATTTGCCCCGTTTCAATTTCTCCCCTTAGTGCCAAGATGTATATTTACTGGCATGCTTGGCGCTATGCAACTCGCACCAATGAAATTACATCAGGTAACAATGGTTTGTTCTGTGTTTACTATTGAACAGGCTAGGTGCTATTGTTTGCTCTGTTACCATTTATCAGGCGTTCATTTGGATCAACTTCACTGGAGAACAAATATAGCAGTTCCACTTCTTTTTTTAATTTTTTAAGCAAGTGATAACGTTTTTTACATAACAATGTAATTCATATAATTATCACTTTTTCATGTGAATCAATATAAGCAGCACTTCAACCAATTCATTTTCCAATACTATATTAAAAAAAGTTCCAATAAAGTGCAAATATCACCTAATGTGCACAATTGAACAACCCAATAGCCACCGCAACCTAGTTGACATATCTGCGGCCTAGTATGGGAAAGTGTTAATAGTGCTTGTCAGTACGAAAAACATTGGAATGCTGCCATGCTCCTGTGCCATGTGGCCAGTCTTCCGAGGGTGCCCCACTAAAGTGCAGATATCACCTAAAGTGCTTGATTTATGCACCTCAGTAACTGAAGCAGTGTGATTAAGTACCATACAGCCTGGTATAATAAAGTGCCAATATTGCTTGTCCAAGCTTAGCTAACCGAAATGTTGGCATACACCTGTGCCACGTGGGCATCCAAGCCATAGACTCCCAGGTAGTCATGTGTGAGAGCACACCTAGTTTCATACTCTGAAGCAAAAACACCCCATATTTTCTTGTAGCATGCACTTTTATTGATCCAAATATGCCACCAAAGCTCCCTTTCACTGACTATCTTTAACCTGTTGGTCCATTCATAGAACGCAAAATCAATAGGAGACTTCCAGTATTAAATAATATTCGAGCGGGCAACCACCATATTATTCGGCTTCCCACCCAACTTCGAAAAAATTCAGTTAAAGTCAGATGGCCAGACCAACCAGAAGCATAACACGACTCAAGACTCCAACCCATTGAGTTCTAGATATCAACCAACAGGGAGATCGAATATGGAACTCCTGGCCCTATCTTCTTCAAATTTATAAACAAGGGGTTTAGATGCATGGCATCTAACCAGAAGTGCTGCTTCTGGTTAGCCAATCAAAAAATGCCAATGGCGTCACTCGCACAGTTCCACTCACTAGCACCGTTGCACTCCAATGGCGTCACTCGCGCCGTTCCACTCCAATGGCGTCACTCGCACCATTCCACTCCAATGGCATCACTCGCACCATTCCACTCCAAGGCATCACTTGCATTGTTCCACTCCATTGGCACCACTCGCACCGTTCCACTCCAATGGCGTCACACGCACCGTTCACTCCAATGGTGCCTCTCGCACCGTTCGACTCCAATGGTGCCACTCGCACTGTTCGAATCCAATGGCGTCACTAAGATAAAAATAAATTGTGCACCTTTTTTCCCATACCGGGAATTTGCAGCAATGTCACAGAGTGCCGAAAGTGGTGATGGTTCAGCCTCTTGGTCTACTCTAACTGAAATCTGAGCAAAAATATGTGCCCCGGAATGTTATATAACCACACCTGACCAAAAAACATATACCTTGTCCCTTCGCTGTTCACACCTGGGGCATTCCCCACAAACCATCCTAAATGGGCAGTTAGCAGCTTCACTTCCAAAGGGTCCTGCGATGTGCGGCAACACCTGGGGTGTCTCAGTGGGTGAGGTGAGAGTGACCAGGCGTCTCAGCACAATACAACTTCAGCAGCCATTAACACCATTAGTGTGGTCAAGGCACAAAGTCTCACTGTGCTTGCATCCAGTTCTAACCTGTGACAGATGGGAAAGGGTGGAATCTATGCCTGTGAATGATTGACGTCTGGTCTCATTTAGGGTTGCATCCTTCAATGCCTGAAACCATGACGTCAGCAGCATCACTGGCCTACAGTGAGTACCATCACAGACTCACATGGTACTGAAGGGCTTTATAAAGGTAAGCCCTGCGTCATGCATTACGTTGCAGAAAATGTATTTACTACCTGGATTCTACCTCCTTGGTCAGAGTGAGGTGGGGCTGGTAGACTTGGACAGGCAGCCCAGACTTAAATACATTTACGATCAGCAATTGTATCGCTAAATAAATCAATGTATTTAATATCTTTGCCGAAAAGAAGCAGGAATTTCAGAGAGGCTCAGCCCGAGCACCCTAAACAAAAAACCACCCCTACCTGTAGGCTTCCCTTTTTCCTCTTTCTTTGTTCTGTTGTCTCTGTCATTTCATTAAAGGTGTCTTCCAAGTCCATCTTCTCCTTACAACACACAGGTCCACCGCCCCACCCACGTACCTGGTTGTGTCGCACAAATCTTTGTGGTCCAACCTCCTCCACATGTGCTCCCTTCCTCTTCAAGCCTTGTACTCTTTGTGCCACTAAACCCTGGGATACTATCTTCTCTTTCCTACTCTGCTGTCCTCCATTCTATTTATGTTCTGCTCTGCACAACAACATCACTAGTTGTTCTGTTTTAGTCCTGGTCATTTTGAACTACCTGATTCTTTTGTTTACATCACACACAATGATTTCTCACTGATGAGCCCCAAGATCAAACCTCCACTGATGGTTCCCTCTAAAGCAAGTCAGTGAGGGCTATCCTTAGCTTGCTGTGGTCCACCTGGCACTGCTCTTGCTTGTCCAGTGTCAGGGGTCATGAAGGTAGCAGCAGAAGGAGAAAGTAGCAGGGGTTCTAAGAGCCATGTTAATTTTGATGTGGTTTTTAAATCTTCTGTTCTCCTATCCCTTCACAAGCAAATCGAGGAAGCCTGAGGACTATGGTTGGCATAAACCACTGAAAATTCCCAGAAAGCAAGAAATGTACCTCAATCATAGGGAGAAACCTACTGGAGCCTATTTTGGACTTTGTGACGTGGGTGGAGGTTTCCAGGAGTACAGCTGGGTACCTGAGATAATCAAAGCTGCTCAGCAGTACTACTGGATACCTTTGTAAATTCACGTCTTTGTTTCCAGATACTCTGAAACTTTCAAGTAAATGTGAGTGATCTCTTTACAGTGTACATTCATTTCTATGACGTAAAACATGGCTTTACATTCATAAAAAAGGACATTTGCCTGTGCACGTTAAAGTTTTATGTGTAAATGGCTTAGTCAATCGGGCCCATTGTACGTCATTGTATGATATGAAGGTGTTATATAAATTAGGCAAGGATTCAGCACTTGTGAGTAACATTGGGCATCCCCACTCAGGCCACCTAATATTCTCATTGCAGCCATTTTCAATCTTCCTCACTGCAACTAATACGAGTCATGGAAACATTAGAATGTCGCTCCTTAGTCGTAGAGCCTGACACATGCCTCGGGTCAGGGATCCACACGTTGGAAGAAAGAGCTTGCAGAAAAGCCAGAAGCCAACTGTATCTCTTGCCCATCAGTCAATAAAATCTGTTTTAAAAAATCCTCTTGCCCATCAGACTCAACATTGTGCACAAGTCACTTGATAAACCAGCTTGTGTCCCAAACAACTCCATCATAATGTCATGTTTGTTGCTGATACTGAAAATGAGGGGTCCTCATGAAATTAGTTGATCATAATAGACAAGCATGAGAAAGCTCAGATCAGGAAGGTGTGGTGGGTGGCAGTGGGTCAGAATGATGCTGGCTCTGCCTTTGTCTACCTCCTAAGCTCTCCTGTCAATACGTTGAGTTGGGGGAGGGGATCCAGAAGTAATGGCGCACAGCGTCACATGTTCTGTGCTTGTGCCTTGAATCATGCGGACAGGGGGGAAGCTGCAGCATTTTACAACCTCCCAGTGGTGTAACGAAGCCACTGTGGCGGATGGGACCCTCTAGCCCTTCAGACGACCCTAACCTGTCAGGGGTGCCATTTAGCTAAAGGTTAATGAATATTTGTGCGATATGAGAGGCTTAGGGGCCCCTCTTGACATTTTGTGAGGGGTGGAGGACAGCCTTCATTTAGTGTTAGGCCACTGCAACATTGTTGAGTGGAATGACATGTATGTCTGTTATATCCTTATGTTCCTTTTATTCTGTTTTCTCTCTGTTGTTATGGTCTTGGTGCATGTTGTCTCATAGCCATCACTGGTTACCTAGGTTATTAGAATGCTAGCTTCTTGGAAGCTGCAGTGGAGTCAGTTGCTGCTGCGGGCTTATGATGGGAGCTGCTTTGTAAGGGTCCTTTGGTGTTGTCTTCATGCCTATAAGAATCAATAGACACTTCAACCTTTCCTCCTGCGTGGACTACCTCCTTTAAGACATAACATGAATTGGCAATGACTGGGATGAAGCCAGCACCCTGAGAACCCATTTCTACGTGTGTCTGCATCTTCGCCATCTACCCTCCTCTACAGAATTTTTTTCTTCTTCTGGGCAGTCCAAGATATATGCAGTCTCTCCCTTCTGGATGTTGTTTCAAGACTCTACTGCCTCTACTGTCTTCACTTTCTTCAGCAAAAAGAACAATTGATAGACAGAACGCAAAACAATGTCATACATTCCACCCCAGTAACGAGATCTGGGCCTAAATCCATTGTTTTCTTGCTCACCATGCCATTCCAGTTTGGACCCAGCCATATGCAAATCAGTCTTGACCCGTGCCCAATGGGAACGATCCCGCCCGAACTGCCAGGCCAGGTACTCTCTGGACTGCAAACAAGCATCCTAGGAACGGTTTCGGGCTTTCAGCCCTCATCAGCCAGGATAGCTTGAATCCAGTGGCATGGAGAGCACTTTCCTCAGCAGCACCCCTAGTGCGCCTGGATAGAGAATTTTCTCACTTCAACCTCACAGTTTTTCTACTTCTCAGCACTGTGCTTCACACTGTTTGGTGTATTTGAATTACTGGCATTTTTATTGTGTTAACATTCGCTACTGTTCAACTTTGAGTGTTTGCGTTGAATTGGTTCACCTTTGAAACCTCCACAAGCACCAACGTCCTTCTTTCGAATCTTCTTGACTCCCCGATTTTACCTGCACACGGCGTTCGTCTCTGGATTCCTTCTTCCGTCATTGGAATGCCTTCGCCTGCTGACTTTCTGTGTCTCAGGTGAACAGCTGACGGCACATGCAGGGCACGCTAACATCCTCTACGTGCTTCTCCTAGAGGCAAGGTCCACCGCCTTTAAGACTTCGTCCTTCACCGTCTCTTCAAGATTCTTTCAGCTCCTTGTTGCTTGCGCGATGATGCGCACCTCTCCTCAGAGATCCAACTTGAAAACTTTACTTGTTGCTTGCGCGGTGACGCACACACCTCCTCAGACACCCGACTTGAAAACTTTATTGAGCACTTCGAGCTCAGTGACGCGCACACCTTTTTCATTAAAGCTCAGTCTTCATTTTGCCCATGCATATTAAATCTTTGTGAGCTCACATGTGGCAACACACTTATTTTTTCTGCATTCTTTGAAGAGTACCTAAATCACGGTGTCGCACATACCTTTCGTCTCTCTCACATTTATTTATTTTTCTTCACCTGTTGATTCACTACATATTTCTCAACGTTTTGACATTCTTTTCAAGCGTGGTGACGCACACACCTCTTTCTCATAGTGTACTTTTCTGTTTGCTCAAATTGTTAATTACCTCCTTATTACCTTTTTAAGTACTGTCACGCACGCACCCTTTTTCAAAAGTTACATTCGCTAACTTCTGTACTGTGCTTCAAATTTAAATGCTATTAGTTAATACTTATTTCAGCATAAATGGCTCTTCAAACAGCCATTCTTCCAGCTCCATTCTTGTTAGAACCAGGTACACCCAAAGTTAAATGTAATCAATGGTACAAATCATTTAACAGCCTCCTATTGGCTATAGATGGTGTGAAGTTTTATGCAGTCAGGAAGAATGCTATGCTTTATAATTGTTTAGAGTCAGAGGGTCAGAGAATCTTTGACCACCAACCACCCATAATTCACACTCCTTCGGATGATTAGGATGAATTTGCAGAAGCAATAGCCAGGTTAGAAAAACGTTTTTTAACGATGAACCTAGCTTCATTGTAGAGAGACATAAGTTCTATACTCGCAAACAGCAAGAACATGAAAACATTAGCTGAGTTAAGAGTATTAGGTTCTTCCTCTGAGTTTGTAGGTCCAATACAACAATATTTAAGAGATCAGGTTGTAGTAAATTGTCATGATTCATAAGTTCAAGAAATACTTTTATGTTGCAGGAACCCTTCTTTATTAGAAAAACTAGAGATTGCAAGAGGAATTGAATGTTCTATTACAGCTTTTAAAGAATTAGGAAAGGGTAAAGGTACCAACATTAAAGTGGAGAACAAAATCACTCAAAAGCCTACCTTTAATTCAGCGCAAACTAATAAACCCGCTACGCTCCAAACCTGAATAAAAAGAAGCGCTAGAAATACCCAATGTTTCAGATTTGACTCAAAGTCCCATTTGGCCAACGATCCAACATGTCCCGCTCTTGGTAAAGCCTGTTCCAATTGTAAAAAAATGTCCATTTTGCCAAGGTATGTATAAATTTCAACAAAGTTATGGGTTTAAACACACAAGAATCCCAGAATGCATCAAGTTCCTACAATGAGGGTACTCAAAGTAAGAATGTTGTTTTGTCTATTGAAATGGTGAATACTGTGGCTCAATCTGTTTGTGATGGAGGTATTCCTATTTGCGATGTTAAAATTGGAAATGTTGACACCAGAGTTACTATTGACTCTGGTTCTCCCCTTACCATTATTTCGGACCAATTTTTCCTAAAAAAATGGAATAGCATGGATTTGCTTCCTCCTGACATTGGCACTGTTGCTTTTGGTGGTCAAGAAATTAACATGATGGGTAATTTTCCAGAAAGTTTACAATTTAAAGATAGACTCATCCATACAAAGGTTTACATGGCAAAGAAGGGTTACAACTGTCAAGGTTGGAGAGATCAGGGTGACTTTGGTATGATTTTGAGGCCTGGAACCGAACACCCCATCTCGTTTGTAAATACTGCGCAGGAGAATGTTACCTTTTTAGATTATGTTCTTAAAGAACACCAACATGTATTTGAAGACTATTTAGGAATGGTAAAAGGTTATGTACATAAAATTATTCTCAATCCTGGTGCCATCCCTGTTTTTTACAAAGTAAGACATGTTTCTTTGAGCATTAGAGAAAGGTTAAAGGAACATCATTTTGTTTCCTCAGAATGCCGTTTGGCCTTACTTATGTTTCAGTTATTAGGAGACGAGAAAGATGTACTTACCTATCAAGATGACATTTTAATTTCTTCAAATTCAGTCAAAGAACACTTACTTAAACTTGACCAGGTTTTTGGTATCCTCAAAGACCATGGCATGACAGTGAAGAAACAGAAATGCACATTTTTAATGAAGGAAGTTGAGTATTTGGGCCATGTTATTTCTTCTTCTGGTATCAGACCCAAGCAAGGTCTTTTAAAAGCCATTAGTGATTGTGCCCAACCTACAGATAAGGATCAGTTAAGATCTTTCCTAGGCCTAAGTGAGCATTACTCCCGTTTTGTGCACTATTTTGCCTTGGTAAGTGAACCTTTGAGAAGACTCGTTAGAAGCAAAGTCAAGTTCAACTGGCAAGAAGAACAAATGGAAGCTTTCAAAAATGTAAAGAGTTTAATTATAAATGCACCTGCACTTCAACCGTATAAAGGGACTACCATGTCTATTGGTCTATTGTCACTGTTGATGCCAGCAATTTAGGTCTTGCTGCCATTTTAAATCTGATGGTGGATGGAGTTGAGAATACAGTAGTGTTGTAATCTTGCCTTGTTCATAATGGTATCTTCCACCCCCTGGGAGCTGACAATAGAATGTTGACACCTGAGTTCAGTTGTGGAGAGTGGATGGCCAAATAAACAGGACTTCTGCACATCCTGGTTCCTGTCATTTTTATTTTTTAACACTGGTGACAAATAGCTGCAAAGGGGGCAGTTTGGCCATCTCCCCTCTGTGTGCTCTCTCCAGAATAGTTTATAGAGAATAGGAACTCACCAGGTGTATTGAGTACCAGCCAGGAATGAGACAAAGATGGTGAGATTATAGCGTACAGTGGGTGAAGAAAGTTTTCTGCAGTTTCTATCCGGAGATCGTGCAAGAATTTAAAGAGAAAAATATACTTTATGGTTATCTTTACGACATTGTAGTGGACGTGACGATGAACTGTTTCAAATCTCGATGAGAATTGAGAAGTACAATGATACAGGTAAAGGAGCAACTTATACAGTGGGACTTCACCGGTGAGAAGATCCTAGTGATTGGATGCCTTATGTTATGAGGGTGAAGGAGAACATCCGGGACGTGTGTGGAGAATCCAGAAGAGCAGCGTGAGTGAATGTAAGAAGTACTGATTTTGGCATGAGGATGGATTTATTTGAAAGCACAATGGCCAAATTAGAGACTCACTTTGGGGACAAAATAAATGTAATACTGGAGCGTCACAAGTTCTTTGGTAGAGCACAAGGAAAACAGGAATCAGTGACCAACTATATTGCTAAACTTAGAGGATAAACTCAATTGTGCGAATTTGGCAACCTCACTGATTCACTAATAAGAGACCATTTGGTGTGGTGCACAAACAACGTGCGCATCCAAGAAAAACTGTTGGGTAAAAACCAAAATATAAGAGAACCTCTGTGTTGGACCTGGGATCTCCAAGTCACATAGGGTAGCTTGGCACAGAGTAGGAAGGCCTAACTCAAAGGTACAAGTGTAAAGTTTGCGTCTCACCCACTCAGTAACTCAGTGCTCATGCATCAAAATAACGACACTACACCTTACTTTTTATAAAAGTAGAAAAGCTTTATCCTTTCTTGAGTTAGTTTTATAGTTGCACACAATTTTTCAAATCAACATCTAGATTGTGTCTCTGTAATACCTGTACTTGTAATCATTTATGAAGGCATCGACACACAATTCAAGAACAGTTCTTCCCTGGCACTTTTAGATTGTCAAGACAGAAAATTCTTCATAAACTCATTACATTTTCTAGAAGAAGGTAAATAGCTCTGGGGTCACTTCTGCATTGGTAACTTGAAGAAAGATTCAAACAACTGACAGCCTAGTAGGTTAACCGCAAGTCAACATGAATCCTCCAATTCTTTCCTTACATTTAGTTCACATTTGTTGTTCAATACATAGTTCAGGATCCTTCTGTGAATAGGCTTTGGTCTATTGGGAAGGCTTACTCATTCTATGAGGGCAGGTCCTTAAGTTTACCCAATCATTAACAAGAAAGGCGCTGTACAATCAAGATTCCTTGCCTCCTATCTAAAATAGTACAGTCTGCATTTCCTTTAGGTTATCCTCCTTAATTCTACCCTCAGATTAGCCCAAGTCCGGATGGAATGGCACCTGAACTAATAAGCCTCCCCCACTCGCTTGTGCCAGCTCTCAGTACAGTTGGTTTTCTTCCTGGGGCTCTTCCCTCCTGTTTCATATGCCTGCTGACTGAGCCAAACTACCTCAAGTGATCGAAGGCTTTTAAAGTCTGCCCAGCCTCCCCCTTTCCACTTACTTTGCACGCGGTCGGGGAATACAGTCCCCACCTTGCGCTGCCTTCTCCGGTCAAGAAGGGCCCTTAGCGGCTGATTCACGGAAAAAGGGAGATCTCCGCCTACTCCAGCCGGTTCTTCCTCCTCCCTCCGGCTGACTCACCCACAGGACCTGCGCAGTGAAGAGACACCGCCGTGTCTCTGTCAGGCGTTTCCTCACAAGCTGCCCACTCGCTGGGGCGCTTCTTTGTAGAGCTGCGCTTCCGGCCCTGCGCAGGAGACAGACGCCGCCGCCGCCTCTCACCACCAGCACGTCGCTTCAGGCCGCTCCTCCTCCGAGACACTCCTCTCAGGCACCGCGCCACTGAGCCTGCGTGGAAGACAGACGCAGCTTTCCACACAGCAGCAGATCTAGCGCCGCCAACACACCAGGACTTTCCTCGAACCCCGACGCCACTCAGCTAGATGGGGGGGGGCCTCGCGGCTCACCAGAACTCGAGTCACTACATCTCTGGGCAGTAGGCAAACCAGCTGCTGGGCCGTGCGCACAGCAAAGGTGAGGAAACCACCTTCAGCAACCGCCGGTCTTGTGACAACGATGGGGGTAATGAGAGAGGGGGGAAACCCAGCGTCTTGCTTTTTCCTTTCTTCTGGGAGTCCCTGAGCAGCAATCAGGTATAGAGGGCCTAAGCTGTGTCAGATCCACTCGCAGGGGAAGTATCAACAGCAGGGGATAGCAGCCCCAAGGGACCATCAACCCGCCTTCAGTGCACTGTTCTCCCTGACTGGTGGTCTGGACTCCTAGCTGGACTCTCTGGTTTTTCCCACTTCTAAAATGGCTGCCCTGGCGTTGACCCTTTTATAGGCTAGCCCCAGGCTTCCAGAACCAGCTGGAAGGTTCTGGAGCGTCCCTATATTGTCCTATGGGTCTATCCTCTGAGGAAAACAGTTATGGCAGTTAATGGCCACCATTTTGTGTGTCCCCTAGTTTTTAGTCAGGAAAGGCACCTAGGCCTCAAGAAAGAGACTATGAGGGCAAAGAGCACCTAACCCCTAAGTCAACACCACAAAAATCCAGTGGACATAAAAAGATAAAAAGGTTTGAGGGGCAAAAAGGGGACAAAATAAATAATTAATCATGAGGGACTACCCAAAGGGCAGACAGGTCTAACACTCTGGCTATAGCTAAATCAGTAGAACATACCGCAGAGTGTGTAAAGGAAATGAGGAGCACAACCAAAGTAGTGTCCAGTGTACAGAAATAATAAGAGAATAGTGAAGTGTTAAAAGTGACGAGTAAAGAAAAAGTGTACAATAAAAGCCCAAGTAGTGAAAGAGGTCTGATGTACTACAGGTGTGGCAGTAGCAATCACCTGGCTAAATAACTTTCACTGCCCAACTAGAAATATTACTTGTAAAAAATATAATAGGAGGGGACATTTTGCGAGGGTGTGCAGGGAAAATGACCCCCAAGTCAAAAGAGGGTGGGGGCATAGAAGGATCACGGGCCAATGTACTGCCAATTGAGAGTAAGTTAGTTTTACAAAGCAAGGATTGCTCAGGGAGTGTCAATGTTATTTATCCAAAGTGTGATATATCTTTGAATAGCAATACTGTAACCATGTATGCTGACTCATGTTCCCCTTTTACTTTGTTAAACAAGAAAGCTTTTGAATGCTGTAGAGTTAATAGTGGGGCCACTTTACAGAAGGCTGACATTTGACTCCCAGCCTACAACAGAGTGCCCTTTCCCCTACTAGGTATGAAGGAGATGTGTATCGAATTCAAGGGCAGGAATATATATGGGAACGTATACATTGTGGAGTCGGGATCCAACCTGTTGGAGTGGCAGCATCAGAAGGAACTGGGCATCATCCTGAATCCCAACAAGGAAGAGCAAGTGCTACTTACGGCAGACAAAGTGGAAGGTGGATGCATTTGTGAGGAGTTCCCGGGTCATTTTCGTGAAGAACTGGGCCTCTTGCATGATTTCAACATAAGATAAAACTCAAGACCAACGCCAAACCAGTAGTACATAAACTACACCCTGTGCCACAACAAATGAGCGAGCCTCTGGAGAAAGAGCTTAACAAACTTTGCAAAATGGGAATCATACAGCCGGTGGAATGTTCTGAATGGGTGGGGCCAGTTGTGATTGCAGCCAAGGCCAATGGTGAAGGCATCCGTCTATGTGTAGATTTGAGGAGCCTCAATGAGAGTATCTGGATCGAGAGACACCCACTGCCTAACATAAACGAGATGCTTAGCACCATGTCCCAAGCTAAATATTTCAGTGTAATCGTCTTATCAATGGCCTATCATCAGGTGGACCTACACCAGAATCTAGGCCACTCACTACATTCATAATCCCCAGGGTGCGTCCGTTTGGATTAACGTCCGCGGCTGCTGTGTTCCAGAAGGCCATGCAGCAAATGTTGGAAGGAGTTAACTGCAATATATGTTTCCAGGACAACATCTTGGTGTATGGTCGCAACATGGCGGACCATGACAATACACTTAGACTTGTGTTCAAAAGGCTCATGGATGCAGGGTTGACAGTACAGAAATCCAAGTGCAAAAAAGAAGTGAGGACTATCGACTGCCCGGGGCATGCTATTTCAGAAGAAGGGTTTAGACCTAAAATCAGCCTTCGCTGTGCGGTGAAAGACGCTCCGTATCCAAGAAACAAAGAGGAACTCAAGTTATTCTTGGGATTGTTGGACTATATGGCCAAGTATATTAAAAACTATTCATCCAAGTGTGAACCGATGTGAGAACTTTTAAAGAAGAACAAGGAGTTCTAATGGGAGAAGCAACACAAATGTGTAGTCGATGCTCTCAAAGAAGAGCTATTGCGTTCGCTGGCTTTAGGGACATTTAAACCCCTTGATAAAACCATCCTTCCTACAAGACCATCCAACAGGCCACCCTGTCTCAAAGAAATGGAAAGGAAGAGAGGATAATTGCCTTCGCTTCCTGCTGTCTTACAAACGCAGAAAATAACTACTCTGTAATTAAAAAAGAGGCCCTGGCGTGCTTCTTGGCAGTGAAGCATTTTAAATTCTTCCTGTGGGGGCTGAACTTCACCATTCGTACGGACTACAACCCCTTCACTTCTGTCTTCATGGTGAAGGGCATGGAGAATTATACTCCACGCATAGAAAGGTGGATTCTGGGTTTAGAGAACTATAATTTCAAGGTGGAATACGTTCCCGGAGAGGATAACTAGATCGCAGACTTTCTTTCCAGAACACCCTTAGATGTGGAAGAGTCTGAGGAAATGCTGGACAGCCCCATCATGGTGGTAGACAACCCCGCCATCACAGAGGAAGAACGGAACAAATACATGGCGGAAGACAAGGAGATGGTCAGACTAAAGGTTGTACTGAGAGAAGGATGGCATAGCAAATGCATCGATCTACAACCAGAACTCAGAGACTACTGGGAGGTCAGGAATGAGTTGAACATCATTAGGATAAAGTCTATTGTCAGAACAGAGAAATACCGTCAGATGACCTCAGAAGAATAATAATGGAGCTGGCATATGAAGGACATTTAGGACGGAGTCTAACCAAGAGCAGAGTATGCGCAAGCTTTTGGTTCCCCGGATGGACGCCATGGCGGAACACCTAGTGAAAGACTGCGTCAGCTGTGCCAGAAGAGATAAATCAAAGTCATTACGGAAGGCCCCGCTGTCCCCTGTTGCTGTGCCTCTTAAACCATGGAAAAAACTGGCCATGGACATAATTGGGCCCCTGGATAATCTAGGTGTCCAGAAGAGGTTCATGTTGGTCTTAATCGACTACACCTCCTATTGGGTTACCCAGAAATGTGTATATCGTGTAAACACTAACATGGTACTAGACTTCCTCAAAGATGTCTTCTTAAAGGAAGGTATACCTTCAATTTTGGTCACAGACAATGGGGTACAGTTTACGTCCCAAACAATGAAAGATTTCCTAGAAAACTTGAGCATCAAATATGAAGTGATGGCCCTGTATTTGTGCAAAAGCTAACGGCCTGGTTGAGAGGACAAACAGGATGATTAAAGAACACATCCAACTGGCCTTTGCCAATGGTCACGGGCTGGAGACATCACCACACAACTGTTTGTTGGCATATCACACCACGCCCAACCTGGTAACAGGAACCTCCCCTTTTGTCTCACTCAGGGGGAGGGAGCCATGCACCAAACTTAACCCTAGTTGGTTGGGTGGAGGTAGGGCTGTGAACAGGAACCATGAGGAGGTGGAGAGGAAGGTTGAACTGCACCCTGCTGAGTACAAGGAATGGTACGATGAAAAGCATGGGGTCAAAGCTCCCATGTGGAAAGTAGGCGATGTGGTGATCAAGAGATGTGTGAAAGAACCCCACAGCCAAAGTAAGTTCTATTCCCCTTGTCACATTGTAAAGGTTTTCAACAAAGTAGTAAAAACCTACAAACGGCCATTGGTGGAGTTGCGACAAAGTTGTAAAGTCCCAAATGTTTAAATGATTGGGGATCTTTAATGCATACGTTACGTTGTATAGGGAGGGAGGTGTGTTTTAATCTTATCTTGTTCATAATGGTACCTTCCTACCCCCCTTCCTTTTCTGTTCCTTGGTTTCTCCTCCTGGGAGCTGGCAATAGAATGTTGACACCTGATTCAGTTGTGGAGAGTGGATGGCCAAATAAACAGGACTTCTGCACATCCTGGTTCCTGTCATTTTTACTTTTCAACAAGTAGCCTTTGCTTCCCGTAGACTTTCGACAGCTGAAAAGAATTATAGCACGATTGAAAAGGAAGCATTGGCCTGTGTCTGCGGCTTTCATCATTTTGCAACTTATTTGTGGGGGAGAGAGCTTGTGGTGGTTACTGACCACACACCTTTACTTTTCATGTGGAACGACAAAGGCGTTAGCAACGCCAGTCCTAGGTTGATTAATTATTTTTCTAGATTGTATGAGTACAACTTTACCATGAGACATAGCCCCGAAGACATTTTTTTAGAGCAGATTTCCTTTCCAGGTGCCCTTCTAATTTGAGTGCTGATGAGTTCGTTCATGAGGACAATGAATTTGTTGTTGGACTAGTGGATGGTTTTGCTTTGACCAAAGAGGTTATTTCCTACCAGTTTTGAGAACGCATCTCTGCTTTTGATCAATGTCAAGTTATCCTTAAGAAGTTCATTTCTGTTGGTTGGCCTAGAGAAGCTCAAGTAGGGGAAGAGTTCAAATCCTTTTTCAAGATTAAAAATGAATTAAGTGTAGAATGAGTATTCTTCATGAGAGGTTCTGTGTTAATTCCTCCTGCTGGGTTGAGGAGCAAGTTGATTGCTTTGTCTCAAAAGGGCATGCGGGTGTTACTGGTACTAAAATGAGACTATGTTTATACTATTGGTGGCCTGGCATGGATAGCCTGGTAGATACCATGTTGAATAATTACAGAGAGTGTGGTCATACTGAGAAAGCTCTTCTCACCTTCAATTCGCCATTGTGCGCTCTGGCTTTTCCTCAGAGACCTTGGGAAAAATTAGGATTAGATTTTTTTGTTCCTACTGGTGGTTTGAATGGTGGTTTCAGGTACATTTTGTCGGTAGTCGACTATTTTTCCAAGTGGGTTTCTGTCAAGTTTATGAAAGAACCCAACACAGATAACGTCATTGAATTTTTGAAGCGGTTATTTCATACAGAAGGTATTCCTGATTTTGTGATCTTAGACAATGGAGTTCAATTTGTTTAGAATAATAAGAGGAGTTTTTTGTTGAAGTTTGGGATTAAACACCTTACCATCGCTCTTTTATAGTCCTCAAGGCAGCGGTATAGTTGAGAGGGTGAACCGTGTTTTGAAAGACACTATACAATTAGCGGTTTCTTCTGGTTTACCGGTGCAAGATGCCGTTGATGAAAGAGTTTGGTCTTACAACAATACCCCTCATTCTACTACTGGAGTTTCTCCATTTGTTTTATCAAAAGGTAGACTGGAGTTTCTCCGTTTGTTTTATTGAGAGGTAGACGTTCTTTTAATGAGCTTTCTCCTGAGTGTGTGATTTCCAGTTCTGGTGTGGATAGCAATATTCCCAACAGTGATCAAATCAGACATTGTGTGGAGTTGAGTCAAGCTAAATTTAAAGTAAGATATGATGATGCCAAGAAAGTCAAGTTAGAGAATTTTGTTGTGGGTGAGTTTGTCCACATTAGGAAACCATTCAAGAAGGGTGGATCAAAATTCTACCCCAAAACTAAGATTATTCAAGTTGGCAAGCATGGTGTGAAAGTTATTGGTGAGAAGTGATGGAACAAAAGGAGAATTGCCAAAACAAATAAATCTGATGTCAATATTTCTGATTCCTGTCAAAGTGTTACCTCCACTGATGGAGTGGTAGTTAGTGGACATAACCTCTTTGATTTGGGAATGTCTAATGAGACTCTTATTCCTGCTCAGCTTCAGGTCCAGGAATATTGTATGGGTTCCAGTCTGCACGAGGGGTGTCAGTCCATCACTGAGCAATTGGACGTGCAAGAATGTAGTGCGGAATCCACTTTGATCAAAGACTGTCTTTGTTTGCCTGAAGTTTCTTCTGATGCACATGAATGTTGTGTGAATTCTACCTTGCGTGAAGAAACTCCCTGTTTGCCTGAGGTTTTATCTAGTGCTGAAAGCATCATTCAAAGTGCACTCACTGCTCCCTCAGTATCTACACGGGGGAGATTTAGATTTTTGCCTAAATATCTTGTAGATTATGTTATATGAATTTCTTTATTTTCTTGTGTTCATTTTGTTTTCTTCTTGTTTAAATTGTTGTTTGAAGGAGAAGGTGTGTTATATCCTTAAGTTCTTTTTATTCTGTTTTCTCTCTGTTGTTATGGTCTTGGTGCATGTTGCATCATAGCCATCACTGGTTACCTATGTTATAAGAATGCTAGCTTCTTGGAAGCTGCAGTGGAGCCAGTTGCTGCTGTGGGCTTATGATGGGAGCTGCTTTGTAAGGGTCCTTTGGTGCTGTCTTCCTGCCTATAAGAATGCATCTACACTTCAACCTTTCCTCCTGCGTGGACTACCTCCTTTAAGACATAACAATGTCATTGAGTTTATATGTCTGTTTTGATGTGTCTCTTATGTGTAGTGTACCTTTAAAGTATTTAGTTCTATGATGATGTGGAGTTTTAGAATCCATGTATCTTAGCAACATGATCTGTTGATCTTATGCTGTTAGCTGTTGGCAGAGTGAGTCGCATTGGCTTTATTATACATGTAGCCAATAAATTAACCAGCTCAAGACTTCTTGTGTGTGCCTGGTTACTACAAACGTATGGCGACGATTCCTGGCCACATGTGAGGACCTATGCAGTGCATTTTCTGGCTTCAAATTGAATGTACCTAAGAAGTATCTTGACGAAAACTCTTTGTTGGACTACTACAACCTCATCAAAGTAAGGTAACAAGACCTACTGTAGCGCTAAACCCCGTCACATTCTCGTCAACCCACACATTTGGGAAGTAAGGAAACACAGTCCTTAAAGGTACATTCGAAGAATACCCTTTTCCGTATTTCTTCATGCGCTTAGCGTTAAGCCCAACCTACAGCAGCGTTAAACGTTAAACTCTTGCTCGATTGGGTGAATCAACGTTTATCTGGCGAATTTGACCAAATTAATGCTTAAGGGTTTCTTTCTAAAATACCCTCAACTGCCATTCATCACGTGCTGTACTCATGCGCTTGTACACACGTATTCAGCCAGCGATCTTCAGCGCAAGCGCCATTCTTCATGTGCTGTACCCACACGCGATCGTCTTCCTGGAATCAAAGACGGGGATGTCAGGATGCATCTACGTACCACGTCAGCACGGCCATTTTGAAAGTTTGGGAAAGACTTTCACAAGATCGTGGCCATCTCAGTGAGGTCAGGAAACCTTCATCTAATTGTTTGGTCCGTTACTAGGACAATGAACCTGCCGGTTTTGTCCATTCAACGTCGGTGACACGCACACCCTATTAAATTAGTCATAGAGTGTGTCTACCATGTTTCACGGTGATACACACACCATACAATTTGTTTGAATTCTGTTCAACTATACAGCGAGAAAAATCTCTACAAAGCCACATGCTGATTATTCATCAGGCAAAACAGTTATGAAAATATATATGCTTGAGTGTATTTTTTATCGGTGATAAACACACCTTTTGTTACTCATACCCATCATTGTGTGTTTATCGAACAACGTTGTTTTAAACACATCTATTTGGTATATTACACATCTCTTGCTTCTATATTTTATTATAACGTCTATGTGTTATCAAGGAGATTAATAAGTATATCTATTCACTATTATAGTCATTGGTGGTGTGTTCTTATTGAAACCACTTACGTTTAGTTACTGTCTTAGAAGAAATACCTTCTGCATTTTTAGTTCTTTTAACCATTCCTTCCTCAGTAATACCATCTTTAACAGAACTGTGCACCAGGCAATCCGTTAACCCACCACCTTCGTTTCTAGACTCTCCCGGTGATCCGCCCGTTCGATGGGAAGTCTTGTATGATGCATTTCAGATGTACTTAGGTTCTAGTGATGTGTTGAAATTTAGCGCAGAAAGAAAAAAATACCTTCTTTTGCATTCACTTGGGTTCGAGGTAAGGTCTATTTTTAAACATTTGCCTTCGCTTTCTGTAGATCAATGCAATGGAATTGATGAATATGAGGAAACCATCATTAAGTTAAGAACAAGATTTGGTAAACATCCGAATTTGATGGTTTTAAGACATACATTTTTTAAAAGAAAGCAAGCAGAGGGAGAAGATGTTGATGCATACATTTCCATTCTGCGGAGATTGGTTGCCGTGTGCAAGTTTGAGAATTTTACTGAACAACTCATTAGAGATCAGTTTACATGTCACTGTAAAGAAAAAAGTATACGTCAAAAATTGTTGAGTTTAGATAATCCATCTCTTGATGAGATTATTAAAGCAGCTAAGAGCATAGAAGAATATATTGTTTCATTGAAGGAACTTGAAGAGAGACCCGTTGATTCTGTCAATGCTGTTAATACTAACAATTCAAAGATCAACAATTCTAAGACATGGGTTAAACCAGTTCAATTAACAATTCCTCAATCTAGACCAAAGTCTGTTGTAAATGTTTTGCTAAATCTAATGGAAACAATATGTGTATTAAGTGTGATAACCCACCACATATCAAAGGTTCTCGATGTCCTGCGAGCAATGTTATGTGCAGTTTTTGCAAAAAAATGGGACATTTTGCCAAAGTATGTCTTAGGAAAAAGTATGTGAACAGACCTACGGTTTGCGCTGTTGAATCCGATTGTGATTCTGATCCAGAAGTTTTTTCTGTGGTCAGGAACTGTGATGATTCTAAGCCATCTAATGGTGTTGTGATAGGTGATCCCTCGTCGTGCATTGATCCAATTGTAGATATTTGTATTGGGGATCGCACAGTTAAGTTGTTAGTAGATTCTGGATCGAAAATCACAATGATTACACGTGACTTATTTGATCAAACTTGGCAGGGTTCTCAAGCACTTCTCCTCCTGATCGCTCTCCTGTTTCGTATGAGGGATGGAAGATAGATCTGATGGGATTTTTCGAAGAAGAGCTAGCAGTTAAGGGGAGGAGAATACAAGGAAAGATATATGTTGCAGTGAAAGGACTCAATATTTTTGGGTGGTTTTACCAGGGGCTTTTTGGGATGATATTGAGACCAGGAGCCAAGGAGCAAGTCTTAGATGTAAACTGCGAAAGAGTGAGTACCGCATGGAAAAATAAGGTTCCAGGAGTCTTTAGCAAAAAACTGGGAAAGATTAAAGGTTTCAGACATAAGATTATCGTCAAAAATGGAGCCCAACCCAGTGTGTTCCAGAAGGCCATGCAGCAAATATTGGAAGGAGTTAACTGCACTATAGGTTTCCAGGACGACATCCTGGTGTATGGTCGCAACATGGAGGAACATGACAAAACACTTAGACTTGTGTTCAAAAGGCTCATGGACGCAGGGTTGACAGTACAGAAGTCCAAGTGCAAAATAGGAGTGAGGACTATCGACTACCTGTGGAATGCTATTTCAGAAGAAGGGTTTAGACCGAAAATCAGCCTTCTCTGTGCAGTGAAAGACGCTCCGTGTCCAAGAAACAAAGAGGAACTCAAGTTATTCTTGGGATTGTTGGAATATATGGCCAAGTATATTAAAAACTTTTCATCCAAGTGTGAACCGATGCGAGAACTTTTAAAGAAGAACAAGGAGTTCTAATGGGAGAAGCAACACAAATGTGTAGTGGATGCTCTCAAAGAAGAGCTATTGCGTTCGCTGGCTTTAGGGACATTTAAAACCCTTGATAAATCCATCCTGTCTCCAGGCCCATCCAACAGGCCACCCTGTCTCAAAGAAACGGGAAGGAAGAGAGGATAATTGCCTTCGCTTCCTGCTGTCTTACAAACGCAGAAAAGAACTACTCTGTAATTGAAAAAGAGGCCCTGGCGTGCTTCTGGGCAGTGAAGTATTTTAAATTCTTCCTGTGGGGGCTGAACTTCACCATTCGTACGGACCACAACCCCCTCACTTCTATCTTCATGGTGAAGGGCATGGAGAATTGTACTCCATGCATAGGAAGGTGGATTCTGGGTTTAGAGAACTATAATTTCAAGGTGGAATATGTTCCCGGAGAGGATAACTAGATCACAGACTTTCTTTTCAGAACACCCTTAGATGTGGAAGAGCCTGAGGAAATGCTGGACAGCCCCATCATGGTGGTAGACAACCCCGCCATCACATAGGAAGAATGGAACAAATACATGGCGGAAGACAAGGAGATGGTCAGACTAAAGGTTGTACTGAGAGAAGGATGGCATAGCAAATGCAGCGATCTACAACCAGAACTCCGAGACTACTGGAAGGTCAGGAATTAGTTGAGCATCATTAAGGACAAAGTCTATTGTCAGAACAGAGTAATACCGTCACAGAACCTCAGAAGAAGAAGAATGGAGCTGGCACATGAACGACATTAGGACGGAGTCTAACCAAGAGCAGAGTATGCGCAAGCTTTTGGTTCCCCGGATGGACGCCATGGCGGAACACCTAGTGAAAGACTGTGTCAGCTGTATGTATGTATGTATGTATTTGTAATCTTTTATAGCGCGTGTCTGTCACCCCACGGGTATCCTGGCGCTTTGACTGAAAAAATCCTGCTGAGCACCCTACTGAATTTAGGAACTAAGAGGATGCAGTCCTAGAAAAGAGATGTGTTTTTAAATTTTTCTTGAAAGAGACAAGGTCATGCATACTTCTCAATCCTAGCGGAAGAGTGTTCCATAGTCTGGCTGCCGTAAAGCTGAAAGATCGGCCGCCCAGCCGTGATCTCAGAACTTTAGGCACCACAGCAAGATAAGCGGAAGCCGAGCGAAGGGATCTGGACGGAGTGTACCAATGAAACATGTTCTGAAGTGGTACTGGGCCGTGTCCGTGAAGGGCCCTGAATACGATACATAAAGATTTAAAATCGATCCGTTGAAGGATCGGTAACCAATGAAGGTCTCTTAATGCCTGGGATGAGGAGTCGTGGCGGCGGCAAGCGAGCGCTAATTTGGCTGCAAGATTTTGCACCCGTTGCAGTTTTCCTATCAAGGTGGCTGGTGCTCCAAGAAATAGAGCGTTGCAGTAATCCAAGCGGCTTACGATAATGCTCCTCGCCACCTCTGGCCTACTATCCTTAGGAAGCATCGGGAGAACCTTTCTCAACATGCGGAGCAATCCCATGCAAGTACTCACTGTTTTATTAACAGCTGCATCCAGTTGGAGATTGGACCCAAACATCACTCCCAAGTTGCGGACCGAGGTGGTAGGCACAGTCGTGCTTTGGAAGGAGGGTGGCCAGAAATCTGGCGGAAGAGGTCTAGGGACGCGGTCGGTGGTGCAATGTAAGACTTCTGTCTTAGAGCTGTTAAACTGCAGCGAGTTCTGATTCAGCCAGTCCGCAGTTGCGAGCATACAGCGGTGGAAGGTGTCAAGTGTCGCTGCTTCCTTGCCCTCAAGTGAGAAGACAAGTTGAGTGTCGTCTGCGTAGTTCGTCACCGCTATGCCAAAGGATCTGATCAGCGCAACTAGGGGCCGCAGGTACAGGTTGAAGAGGATAGGGCTGATGGCCGACCCTTGTGGGACACCTTGCGCCACTCTTCTGGTGTTGGATTTAAACGGTGGCAAGGCCACTACCTGGTGACGGTTTCCAAGGTAAGATGTCAGCCACTGTAGGGCAAGGCCAGATACCCCTACTTCCTCTAGTCTGTTAATCAGAGTTGCGTGACTGACAGTGTCGAACGCGGCCGACATGTCGAGCAGCACTAAAAAGGCTGCTCTTCCATGGTCGGCTCGCGTTCTGAGGTCGTCAAGTACAGTCACCAGCGCTGATTCCGTCCGATGGGCCGGTCTAAACCCAAATGTGACTTCATCCAGACAGGACCCAATCTCCAGGTATTTAGACAGATGTTTTGTGACCCATTTTTCCAGAATCCTTATTGGAAACGGGAGCAGGGAGATGGGTCGATGTGCCAGAAGAGATAAATCAAAGTCATTACGTAAGGCCCCACTGTCCCCTGTTGCTGTGCCTCTTAAACCATGGAAAAAACTGGCCATAATTGGGCCCATGGATAATCTAGGTGTCCAGAAGAGGTTCATGTTGGTCTTAATCGACTACACCTCCCATTGGGTTACCCAGAAATGTGTTCATCGTGTAAACACTAACATGGTACTAGACTTCCTCAAAGATGTCTTCTCAAAGGAAGGTATACCTTCAATTTTGGTCACAGACAATGGGGTTCAGTTTACGTCCCAAACAATGAAAGATTTCCTAGAAAACTTGAGCATCAAACATGAAGTGATGGCCCTGTATTTGTGCAAAAGCTAATAGCCTGGTTGAGAGGACAAACAGGCTGATTAAAGAACACATCCAACTGGCCTTTGCCAAAGGTCACGTGCAGGAGACATCACTACACGACTGTTTGTGGGCATATCACACCACGCCCAACCTGGTAACAGAAACCTCCCCTTTTGTCTCACTCAGGGGGAGGGAGCCATGCACCAAACTTAACCCTAGTTGGTTGGGTGGAGGTAGGGCTGTGAACAGGAACCATGAGGAGGTGGCGAGGAAGGTTGAACTGCACCAAGCTGAGTACAAGGAATGGTACGATGAAAAGCATGGGGTCAAAGCTCCCATGTGGGAAGTAGGCGATGTGGTGAGCAAGAGATGTGTGAAAGAACCCCACAGCCAAAGTAAGTTCTATTCCCCTTGTCACATTGTAAAGGCTTTCAACAATGTAGTAAAAACTTGCAAATGGCCAATGGTGGAGTTGCGACAAAGTTGTAAAGTCCCACATGTTTAAATGATTGGGGATCTTTAATGCATACGTTACGTTGTATAGGGAGGGAGGTGTGTTGTAATTTTATCTTGTTCATAATGGTACCTTCCACCCCCCTTTCCTTTTCTGTTCCTTGGTTTCTCCCCCTCTGAGCTGACAATAGAATGTTGACACCTGAGTTCAGTTGTGGAGAGTGGATGGCCAAATAAACAGGACTTCTGCACATCCTGGTTCCTGTAATTTTTACTTTTCAACAAGTAGCTTTTGCTTCCCGTAGACTTTCGACAGCTGACAAGAATTATAGCATGATTGTAAAGGAAGCATTGGCCTGTGTCTGCGGCTTTCATCATTTTGCAACTTATTTGTGGGGGAGAGAGCTTGTGGTGGTTACTGACCACAAACCTTTAGTTTTCATGTGGAACGACAAAGGCGATAGCAATGCCAGTCCTAGGTTGATTAATTTTTTTTCTAGATTGTATGAGTACAACTTTACCATGAGACATATCCCCGAAGGAATTTTTTTAGAGCAGATTTCCTTTCCAGGTGCCCTTCTAATTTGAGTGCTGATGAGTACGTTCATGAGGACAATGAATTTGTTGTTGGACTAGTGGATGGTTTTGCTTTGACCAAAGAGGTTATTTCCTACCAGTTTTGGGAACGCATCTCTGCTTTTGATCAATGTCAAGTTATCCTTAAGAAGTTCATTCCTGTTGGTTGGCCTAGAGAAGCTCAAGTAGGGGAAGAGTTCAAATCCTTTTTCAAGATTAAAAATGAATTAAGTGTAGAATGAGTATTCTTCATGAGAGGTTCTGTGTTAATTCCTCCTGCTGGGTTGAGGAGCAAGTTGATTGCTTTGTCTCAAAAGGGCATGTGGGTGTTACTGGTACTAAAATGAGACTATGTTTATACTATTGGTGGCCTGGCATGGATAGCCTGGTAGATACCATGTTGAATAATTACAGAGAGTGTGGTCATACTGAGAAAGCTCTTCTCACCTTCAATTCACCATTTGGCGCTCTGGCTTTTCCTAAGAGACCTTGGGAAAAATTAGGATTAGATTTTTTTGTTCCTACTGGTGGTTTGAATGGTGGTTTCAGGTACATTTTGTCGGTAGTCGACTATTTTTCCAAGTGGGTTTTTTGTCAAGTTTATGAAAGAACCCAACACAGATAACGTCATTGAATTTTTGAAGCAGTTATTTCATACAGAAGGTATTCCTGATTTTGTGATCTTAGACAATGGAGTTCAATTTGTTTAGAATAATAAGAGGAGTTTTTTGTTGAAGTTTGGGATTAAACACCTTACCATCGCTCTTTTATAGTCCTCAAGGCAGCGGTATAGTTGAGAGGGTGAACCGTGTTTTGAAAGACACTATACAATTAGCGGTTTCTTCTGGTTTAACGGTGCAAGATGCCGTTGATGAAAGAGTTTGGTCTTACAACAATACCCCTCATTCTACTACTGGAGTTTCTCCATTTGTTTTATCAAAAGGTAGACTGGAGTTTCTCCGTTTGTTTTATTGAGAGGTAGACGTTCTTTTAATGAGCTTTCTCCTGAGTGGGTGATTTCCAGTTCTGGTGTGGAAAGCAATATTCCCAACAGTGATCAAATCAGACATTGTGTGGAGTTGAGTCAAGCTAAATTTAAAGTAAGATATGATGATGCCAAGAAAGTCAAGTTAGAGAATTTTGTTGTGGGTGAGTTTGTCCACATTAGGAAACCATTCAAGAAGGGTGGATCAAAATTCTACCCCAAAACTTAGATTATTCAAGTTGACAAGCATGGTGTGAAAGTTATTGGTGAGAAGTGATGGAGCAAAAGGAGAATTGCCAATACAAATAAATCTGATGTCAATATTTCTGATTCCTGTCAAAGTGTTACCTCCACTGATGGATTGGTAGTTAGTGGACATAACCTCTTTGATTTGGGAATGTCTAATGAGACTCTTATTCCTGCTCAGATTCAGGTCCAGGAATATTGTATGGGTTCCAGTCTGCACGAGGGATGTCAGTCCATCACTGAGCAATTGGACGTGCAAGAATGTAATGCGGAATCCACTTTGATCAAAGACTGTCTTTGTTTGCCTAAAGTTTCTTCTGATGCACATGAATGTTGTGTGAATTCTACCATGCGTGAAGAAACTCCCTGTTTGCCTGAGGTTTTATCTAGTGCTGAAAGCATCATTCAAAGTGCACTCACTGCTCCCTCAGTATCTACACGGGGGAGATTTAGATTTTTGCCTAAATATCTTGTAGATTATGTTATATGAATTTCTTTATTTTCTTGTGTTCATTTTGTTTTCTTCTTGTTTAAATTGTTGTTTGAAGGGGAAGGTGTGTTATATCCTTAAGTTCCTTTTATTCTGTTTTCTCTCTGTTGTTATGGTCTTGGTGCATGTTGCATCATAGCCATCACTGGTTACCTAGGTTATAAGTATGCTAGCTTCTTGGAAGCTGCAGTGGAGCCAGTTGCTGCTGTGGGCTTATGATGGGAGCTGCTTTGTAAGGGTCCTTTGGTGCTGTCTTCCTGCCTATAAGAATACATCTACACTTCAACCTTTCCTCCTGCATGGACTACCTCCTTTAAGACATAACAATGTCATTGAGTTTATATGTCTGTTGTGATGTGTCTCTTATGTGTAGTGTACCTTTAAAGTATTTAGTTCTATGATGATGTGGAGTTTTAGAATCCATGTATCTTAGCAATATGATCTGTTGATCTTATGCTGTTAGCTGTTGGCAGAGTGAGTCGCATTGGCTTTATTATACATGTAGCCAATAAATTAACCAGCTCAAGACTTCTTGTGTGTGCCTGGTTACTACAAACGTATGGCGACGATTCCTGGCTACATGTGAGGACCTATGCAGTGCATTTTCTGGCTTCAAATTGAATGTACCTAAGAAGTATCTTGACGAAAACTCTTTGTTGGACTACTACAACCTCATCAAAGTAAGGTAACAAGACCTACTGTAGCGCTAAACCCCGTCACATTCTCGTCAACCCACACATTTGGGAAGTAAGGAAACACAGTCCTTAAAGGTACATTCGAAGAATACCCTTTTCCGTATTTCTTCATGCGCTTAGCGTTAAGCCCAACCTACAGCAGCGTTAAACGTTAAACTCATGCTCGATTGGGTGAATCAACGTTTATCTGGCAAATTTGACCAAATTAATGCTTAAGGGTTTCTTTCTAAAATACCCTCAACTGCCATTCATCACGTGCTGTACTCATGCGCTTGTACACACGTATTCAGCCAGCGATCTTCAGCGCGAGCGCCATTCTTCACGTGCTGTACCCACACGCGATCGTCTTCCTGGAATCAAAGACGGGGATGTCAGGACGCATCTACGTACCACGTCAGCACGGCCATTTTGAAAGTTTGGGAAAGCCTTTCACAAGATCGCGGCCATCTCAGTGAGGTCAGGAAACCTTCATCTAATTGTTTGGTGCGTTACTAGGACAATGAACCTGCCGGTTTTGTCAATTCAACGTCGGTGACACGCACACCCTATTAAATTAGTCATAGAGTGTGTCTACCATGTTTCACGGTGATACACACACCATACAATTTGTTTGAATTCTGTTCAACTATACAGCGAGAAAAATCTCTACAAAGCCACATGCTGATTATTCATCAGGCAAAACAGTTATGAAAATATATATGCTTGAGTGTATTTTTTATCGGTGATAAACACACCTTTTGTTACTCATACCCATCATTGTGTGTTTATCGAACAACGTTGTTTTAAACACATCTATTTGGTATATTACACATCTCTTGCTTCTATATTTTATTATAACGTCTATGTGTTATCAAGGAGATTAATAAGTATATCTATTCACTATTATAGTCATTGGTGGTGTGTTCTTATTGAAACCACTCACGTTTAGTTACTGTCTTAGAAGAAATACCTTCTGCATTTTTAGTTCTTTTAACCATTCCTTCCTCAGTAATACCATCTTTAACAGAACTGTGCACCATGCAATCCGATAACCCACCACCTTCGTTTCTAGACTCTCCCGGTGATCCGCCCGTTCGATGAGAAGTCTCGTATGATGCATTTCAGATGTACTTAGGTTCTAGTGATGTGTTGAAATTTAGCGCAGAAAGAAAAAAATACCTTCTTTTGCATTCACTTGGGTTCGAGGTAAGGTCTATTTTTAAACATTTGCCTTCGCTTTCTGTAGATCAATGCAATGGAATTGATGAATATGAGGAAACCATCATTAAGTTAAGAACAAGATTTGGTAAACATCCGAATTTGATGGTTTTAAGACATACATTTTTTAAAAGAAAGCAAGCAGAGGGAGAAGATGTTGATGCATACATTTCCATTCTGCGGAGATTGGTTGCCGTGTGCAAGTTTGAGAATTTTACTGAACAACTTATTAGAGATCAGTTTACATGTCACTGTAAAGAAAAAAGTATACGTCAAAAATTGTTGAGTTTAGATAATCCATCTCTTGATGAGATTATTAAAGCAGCTAGAGCATAGAAGAATATATTGTTTCATTGAAGGAACTGGAAGAGATACCCGTTGATTCTGTCAATGCTGTTAATACTAACAATTCAAAGATCAACAATTCTAAGACATGGGTTAAACCAGTTCAATTAACAATTCCTCAATCTAGACCAAAGTCTGTTGTAAATGTTTTGCTAAATCTAATGGAAACAATATGTGTATTAAGTGTGATAATCCATCACATATCAACGGTTCTCGATGTCCTGCGAGCAATGTTATGTGCAGTTTTTGCAAAAAAATTGGGACATTTTGCCAAAGTATGTCTTAGGAAAAAGTATGTGAACAGACCTACGGTTTGCGCTGTTGAATCCGATTGTGATTCTGATCCAGAAGTTTTTTCTGTGGTCAGGAACTGTGATGATTCTAAGCCATCTAATGGTGTTGTGGTAGGTGATCCCTCGTCGTGCATTGATCCAATTGTAGATATTTGTATTGGGGATCGCACAGTTAAGTTGTTCGTAGATTCTGGAGCGAAAATCACAATGATTACACGAGACTTATTTGATCAAACTTGGCAGGGTTCTCAAGCACTTCTCCTCCTGATCGGTCTCCTGTTTCGTATGAGGGATGGAAGATAGATCTGATGGGATTTTTCGAAGAAGAGCTAGCAGTTAAGGGGAGGAGAATACAAGGAAAGATATATGTTGCAGTGAAAGGACTCAATATTTTTGGGTGGTTTTACCAGGGGCATTTTGGGATGATATTGAGACCAGGAGCCAAGGAGCAAGTCTTAGATGTAAACTGCGAAAGAGTGAGTACCGCATGGAAAAATAAGTTTCCAGGAGTCTTTAGCAAAAAACTGGGAAAGATAAAAGGTTTCAGACATAAGATTATCGTCAAAAATGGAGCCCAACCTATTAAGCACAAACTTAGAGGTGTTCCATTCAGTGTGAGGGAGGACCTAGAGAAGCAATTTGAAAGGGTTGTGCGAAAGAGGTATCATTGAACCTACCGATTCCTCTTTGTGACTTTCTCTATTAGTCGTAGCAAGGAAGAGGGGAGGTGTTCTAAGGTGCAATGAAACTAAGAACACCCTCATTCAAACCTTAAATAACTTACTTCTAGCTAACAATCTGATCCAACACTGCTTAGAAGAAACTCACTACAGAAGAGCTATCCTTGACGCCATTATAGCCGAAAGCAAGGCTATCTTCATCGATCACATCCTCCCCATCGACTCAATCAATCAATCAATCAAAACACTTGTATAGCGCGCTACCCACCCGGAAGGGTCTCAAGGCGCTTGGGGGAAGGGGGCCGCTACTGCTCGAACAACCAGGTCTTGAGCTGTCTCCTGAAGGTGAGGTGGTCCTGGGTCAGCCGAAGGTGGATGGGAAGGGAGTTCCATGTCTTGGCCGCCAGGTAGGAGAAGGATCTGCCTCCGGCGGTGGTTCATCAGATGTGTGGTACGGTGGCGAGGGCGAGGCTGGCGGACCGTAGCTGGCGGGTGGGTGTGTGGAAGGAGTAGAAGGAAAACAAGGTGGTCCCTCTTACTGATTAACAAAAAAAGGGGGGATAGCACTTGCTTTATATAATGCCACTATAGCTCACGAGATCTTTACACTTTCAAGCCACTCATAACAGTTGATATCTACCCGATGAATCTGGAGCGTAAATAGGAGCAGGGAGGCCGAATCTCGGCAATAAGAGAGGTGAATGTAAAAAAACCCTCCAAGAACAGTGACAAGGAACTTATCCCCACTGAACGAAAATAGCCTGACGCCATCCAGTCACGTGCTTCACTCTTTCGTTGGTACCTAATTGATAGGGGAAGCCATTTGAAAGAAACTGTCCTATATATCGGTGGCTCCTTTTTCCTCCATTGAATGAAAAGTTCTTTTAAACACTCAGATATAAAGGGATTACCCTTCACAACCATTACAATCCATTTCATGTGATACTCTACCATGAATCTAGAATTGTCTCCTCCAATTTAAAATAGAGGAAGACAACACGAGTTCGTTCTGTTTTTAAAAAACCCCGTCCTGATGAAGGTTTCAACTTAAAGAACCGAAACGCTGCGTCGACTACTTGGTTTTTTTAATCAATTGTTGTTTTTAATTTGTTTATTGTATATACTTAAGAGATGTACATCATTGTTGTATGATGCCGACACTCTTTTTTAACATTTTCCTGTGGCACAGTTATTTGATGTTTAACATTGTCAAAAATTCTTTTAATAAATGACTAAGATATTTTATTTGATTGTGTTGAGTATTATAACTTGGTATAAACTGTTATGAGTGGCTTGAAAGTGTAAAGATCTCGTGAGCTATAGTGGCATTATATAAAGCAAGTGCTATCCCCCCTTTTTTTGTTAATCAGTAAGAGGGACCACCTTGTTTTCCTTCTACTCCTTTCACTCCTCGTCCCTTGATTGGATTTGTGAGGAGACCTCCCTTTCTGCTTTGGGTGTGTGGAAGGTCAGGCGGTCGTTGAGGTACTTGGGGCCCAGGTCGTGGAGGGACTTGTGTGCGTGGGTGAGGAGCCTGAACGGGATCCTCTTGTTGACGGGGAGCCAGTGCAGGTTCCTCAGGTGGCTGGAGATGTGGCTGCGTCGAGGGATGTCCAGGATGAGTCGGGCTGAGGCGTTCTGGATGCGTTGTAGTCTTTTCTGTAGCTTGGCTGTGGTTCCGGCGTAGAGGGTGTTTCCGTAGTCCAGCCGGCTGGTGACGAGGGCCTGGGTGACCGTCTTCCTGGTTTCGATCGGGATCCAGCGGAAGATCTTGCGGAGCATGCGGAGGGTGTGAAAGCAAGAAGAGGAGACGGCGTTGACTTGTCTAGTCATCGAGAGGGAGGAGTCCAGGATGAAGCCCAGGTTGCGTGCATGGTCTGTCGGCTTGGGGGCGGTGCCCAGGGCTGGCGGCCACCAGGAGTCGTCCCAGGCGGAGGGTGATGGTCCAAGGATGAGGACTTCCGTCTTGTCTGAGTTCAGTTTCAAGCGGCTGTTCTTCATCCACTCGGTGACGTCTTTCATCCCTTCGTGGAGGCTGGTTCTGGCGTGTCGGGGTCTCTGGTGAGGGAGAGGATCAGCTGGGTGTTATTGGCTTTGGAGATGATGTTGAGGTTGTGTTGGCGTGCGATGGCTGCGAGAGGTCTCATGTAGGCGTTGAAGAGGGTGGGGCTGGGTGAAGATCCTTACGGGACGCCGCAGATGACTTCGGTGGCCTCGGAACAAAACGGGGGGAGGCGGACTCTTTGTGTTCTTCCAGCGAGGAACGAGATGATCCATTTCAATGCCTTCTCTTGGATGCCGGTGTTGCTGAGGCGTTGGACTAGGGTGCGGTGGCAGACAGTGTCGAACGCGGCAGAGAGGTCCAGGAGAATGAGTGTCGCTGTTTCCCCATTGTCGAGAAGGGCTCGGATGTCGTCGGTGGCTGCGATGAGGGCGGTCTCGGTGCTGCGGTTGGCTCTGAAACCGGACTGCGAGGGGTCGAGGGATCCGTTCGTCTCGAGGAAGGCGGCAAGCTGTCTGTTGGCGATCTTCTCGACTGGTCCGACCATCACATAATACTCTTTCACATCACTCTTCCGATCATGACCAATCCAATTCCCAAACGAGACCCTCCCAAATGGGTCAGGAATACAGCACAAATTCCACGAGCGGACCTAGAAGAAAGAATCAGCTTGCTGCTCCCCATCTCCACTGAACACCTCTCAACCAATGATCTCACTTCTCTTTACAACACCAATATGACGCTTACCCTAGATCAAATTGCTCCCTTGAAGCCAAAGAAAGCTAGGAACATTCCCTCTAGAACATGTTTCATCACCGACATCAACGATGAAATAAGTCATCTAAAAGCCGCAGAAAGAACCTGGAGGAACAATCCCTCAACCCCCCATCATGATCAACTCCAAGCAGCCCGCAGGACGTACACAAACCACATTAAGAACAAAAAGTCAGCTTTCTTCTGCTCGGCACTAGCCAACGCAAAAAAACGTCCCAAAGAATTTTTCAATATAATATGGAACCAAACCTCCAAACCCATACCTCCCTTAACTCAGGCATCCAAAGCTCGGTGTGACAGCTTCGCAACATTTTTCAACGACAAAATCGTCAAGATCGACTTCGCACTGGGCTTAATTCCCATCTCTCTAAATGAGAGCAAACTGTCCAAAACCCCTGTCAATGCTTCTGTGAAGTCTCCAAAACAATGGTCTTCATTCATTCCCATCCAGGAAGCAGAGATAGTCCATCTAATCTCCAACGCCAAGCCCTCAGCCCATGCCCTAGACCAGCTTCCGCCTCTCCTGACCAAAGACCTGAAGCTAGTCCTAGCTCCAATATGGTGCAAGATCATTAACAGCTCATTGAGCTCCGGAACCGTCCCAGACTGCCGCAAGGTGGGGCAAGTCACACCATTAATAAAGAAACCAGGACTAGACACTGAAGATCTTAATAACTTCAGACCGGTCTCGAACCTTCCTTTTTTGGCCAAAATCATGGAAAGTCGTGTGCTCCCTCAGCTAACCCAGCACCTAGAAGACATTAAACTCCTAGACCTCCACCAATCGGGCTTCAGAAAGGGATGCAGCACTGAAACGGCAATCCTTAATGTCATAGATGATCTACTCAAGTCACTAGACTCAGATCAATGCTGCCTTCTCATCCTCCTAGATTTATCGGCCGCATTCGATACAGTCAACCACAATCTACTCCTAAGGGTTCTGCAAGAAAGAGCCGGTCTACAAGAGACGGTCCTTCACTGGTTCTCTTCCTTTCTTCACAACCAATCACAGAGAATAAAAATCAAAAACTTTGAATCCGATCCCCACCCTGTCATCAGAGATGTTCCACAAGGGTTTGTTCTCTCCCCCAGCTCTTCAACATCTACATCGAACCCCTCACCTCTCTACTCAGAAAATCTAACATCCCCTTTCATCCATATGCTGACGACACGCAGCTCTATCTGGAAACCTCCTCAATCGATGACATCCAGAGAATAAACAACATCCTCAAGGAGGTCCAAGAATGGCTCACCACCAACCACTTGAAACTGAACCAAGAAAAAACGGAAATACTACTCATTTACGAAAAAGATGATAACCCGCAAATCGAAGAATGGCTCAAAACCATAGATGCCCTCAATTCCCAAACGAGACCCTCCCAAATGGGTCAGGAATACAGCACAAATTCCACGAGCGGACCTAGAAGAAAGAATCAGCTTGCTGCTCCCCATCTCCACTGAACACCTCTCAACCAATGATCTCACTTCTCTTTACAACACCAATATGACGCTTACCCTAGATCAAATTGCTCCCTTGAAGCCAAAGAAAGCTAGGAACATTCCCTCTAGAACATGGTTCACCACCGACATCAACGATGAAATAAGTCATCTAAAAGCCGCAGAAAGAACCTGGAGGAACAATCCCTCAACCCCCCATCATGATCAACTCCAAGCAGCCCGCAGGACGTACACAAGCCACATTAAGAACAAAAAGTCAGCTTTCTTCTGCTCGGCACTAGCCAACGCAAAAAAACAGGCCAAAGAATTTTTCAATATAATATGGAACCAAACCTCCAAACCCACACCTCCCTTAACTCAGGCATCCAAAGCTCGGTGTGACAGCTTCGCAACATTTTTCAACGACAAAATCGTCAAGATTCCCCTAGTATGGGACATTATTACTCTGCTCCCTCCACCCCCAAAAATCAGAACGTATACCAGACGATGGCAGAAATTGGAACCAGACGTCTGGGCAGCCAAACTCAGAGAAAACGTTCCCCATCCCCCCCTATGACACCTTAGTAGGGGACAAAAAATTCAGTACCTGGATTACCCAATCGCTCGACGCCATCCTGCCCAAAACCCACTCTCTCAGACACATCAAGAGAGTTAATCCTTCACCCTGGTATACCCCAGAACTCAATCTGCTACGTAAGGCTTGCAAAAGAAATTAACGTATCTGGAGGAAGGAAAAAACCGAGGAACGGAAAGAATCATTCCGCACCGCGGTAAAATCCTACAAAAAAGAGCTCCGCAACATCAAAACTAGTTTCTACGAGGACAGAATTAAAAACGCTGCCTGCTCGGCCCATGAAACCTACTCAGTTCTAAAAGAACTACTCCACGCCCCTGACCCCCCACTCAAACCCCTCGATCCCAAAGCAGCTGAAACTAAATGTAATAAATTAGCCACCTTCTTCGACGAGAAGATTCAAAACATTCTTCTTACCATACCCCCCCCGAACAGGACCCCATACAGCCGGATCCTACCATCATCACCACCAATCCTCCTTTGCCGCCAGCCCCCCAACCCTCCCTGGACACTTTCGGTCCCGTAACTACGGAAGAAGTAGGAGCTACGCTGGCCGCAATCAAAAGTGGTTCCCCCCTTGATCCTGCCCCCCTCCGTTTCCTAAAAAAAGTGTCAAGTACCATCATCCCTCCCCTCACGGCCCTGATTAATTCCTCTCTCTCGGAGGGCATTGTCCCCCCCAGCTGGAAAACGGCAGCAGTCAAAGGTCTACTGAAAAAACCCTCTTTAGACCCGCAGGATTTCGCCAACTACAGGCCCATATCCCTTCTCCCTGGAAACAGCAAGATCGCAGAGAAGCTGGTAAATAAGCAATTATCGCTATACCTAGAAAGCAACAACCTCTTAGCGGCCTCCCAGACAGGATTCCGACCAGGTCAGGGCACGGACATCGCCCTCCTGACAGCAGTGGAGAAGGCCAGAAGCATTCTGGACATGGGAGGATCAGTGGCAGTGATCCTCCTAGATCTCAGTGCGGCCTTCGACACTGTAGACCATCCCACCCTAATCCACCGACTGGGAGAGATCGGATTAAAGGGTATGGCCTTGAAATGGCTAGAATCCTTTTTAACTGGACGCTCCTTCCAGGTGCGGGAAAACGACAGCTGCTCATCCACCATCCCTCTCCGGTGTGGAGTACCACAGGGCTCATCTTTGAGCCCTACACTTTTCAACGTGTATATGGCTCCACTGGAGAAGAGGGTCAGCTCGTACGGCGTGTCAGTTATCAACTACGCCGACGACACTCAGCTGGTCGTTACCCTTTCTCACCCTCACCACGCCCCATCCGATCTCCACAGATGCCTTTCCGAAGTCAACCAATTGATGAATCTCTCCTCATTAAAATTGAACGGGTCCAAGACTGAGATCCTCCTGATGGGCCACAATGGGCCCTCTCTACCATCTCACCTTTGGCCTAGGTGCCTAGGGGACCCTCCCGCACCCAAGGAAGAGGTCAAGAGCCTTGGTGTGTGGATTGAGAAGGACATGAGTTTTAAAACCCAGGCTAAAAGAACCGCAGGGACATGCTTTGGGCTACTCAGAGCCTGCAGGAAGATCTTTTCCCTGCTCCCCGATACCGCAAGGAGGCTCCTCATTCAGGGTCTAATCCTGGCAAGATTAGACTACTGTAACGCTATATACCTGGGAGCCCCTGAAGCCACCCTGAACTCACTGCAGAAAGTCCAAAACGCTGCAGCCCGCCTACTTACGGGCACACCAGGAAGATCCTCCGCCAGGCCGGCCCTCAACTCTCTCCACTGGCTTCCAGTCAGAGAAAGGGTCATTTTCAAGGCCCTCTGTCTGGCCCATAAAACCCTCAACAACAACGGTCCCCCACTTCTGAAAGAACTTTTAACCCCGTACAAAGCAGAGAGAGATCTCCGGTCTAATGCAGAAAATCTCATTGCAGTCCCTAGAGTGAGAAAAGCCAAGACCGGTGGCCGTCGCTTCTCGGTTCACACGGCCAAACAATGGAACCATTTACCCCGAAAACTCAGGACAGAACCGAACTATCTCCAGTTCAGAAAAACCTTAAAGACCCTCCTTTTCCCGCAAATATAATTTCACTAGTTGGCTAAACCCCTGGAGAAGCAGATCAGCGCTGGGATGCTCTTCTGAGTTACTACGCGCTTTACAAAAACCATTAAATAAATAAATAAATAAATAAATAAATAAGATCGACTTCGCACTGGGCTTAATTCCCATCTCTCTAAATGAGAGCAAACTGTCCAAAACCCCTGTCAATGCTTCTGTGAAGTCTCCAAAACAATGGTCTTCATTCATTCCCATCCAGGAAGCAGAGATAGTCCATCTAATCTCCAACGCCAAGCCCTCAGCCCATGCCCTAGACCAGCTTCCGCCTCTCCTGACCAAAGACCTGAAGCTAGTCCTAGCTCCAATATGGTGCAAGATCATTAACAGCTCATTAGCTCCGGAACCGTCCCAGACTGCCGCAAGGTGGGGCAAGTCACACCATTAATAAAGAAACCAGGACTAGACACTGAAGATCTTAATAACTTCAGACCGGTCTCGAACCTTCCTTTTTTGGCCAAAATCATGGAAAGTCGTGTACTCCCTCAGCTAACCCAGCACCTAGAAGACATTAAACTCCTAGACCTCCACCAATCGGGCTTCAGAAAGGGATGCAGCACTGAAACGGCAATCCTTAATGTCATAGATGATCTACTCAAGTCACTAGACTCAGATCAATGCTGCCTTCTCATCCTCCTAGATTTATCGGCCGCATTCGATACAGTCAACCACAATCTACTCCTAAGGGTTCTGCAAGAAAGAGCCGGTCTACAAGAGACGGTCCTTCACTGGTTCTCTTCCTTTCTTCACAACCAATCACAGAGAATAAAAATCAAAAACTTCGAATCCGATCCCCACCCTGTCATCAGAGATGTTCCACAAGGGTTTGTTCTCTCCCCCAGCTCTTCAACATCTACATCGAACCCCTCACCTCTCTACTCAGAAAATCTAACATCCCCTTTCATCCATATGCTGACGACACGCAGCTCTATCTGGAAACCTCCTCAATCGATGACATCCAGAGAATAAACAACATCCTCAAGGAGGTCCAAGTATGGCTCACCACCAACCACTTGAAACTGAACCAAGAAAAAACGGAAATACTACTCATTTCCGAAAAAGATGATAACCCGCAAATCGAAGAATGGCTCAAAACCATAGATGCCCTCAAAGGTAACCTCTCCTTGGCACACTCGGTGAAATCTCTAGGGATCACCCTAGACCCAAAACTTGACATGAAGAAACACATCTCAAGATCTGCTAAAAGTGCCTTTCTCAACCTAAAACTACTATACAAAATAAAAACCCTTCCTCCCACCCAAGGACCTTCAACAAGCCACCCAAGATTTCGTCCTCTCCAGAATAGACTACGGAATCGCGACATTGACGGGGACAGCAAAAACCCACCTCGCCCCCCTGAAGACTACACTCAATGCAGCAGCAAGCATGGTCTCCGGAATTAAGAAATTATAATACATCTCTCCAGCCCTCAGAGAACTCAGATGGCTCCCAGTGGAGTTGCGAGCCAGCTTTAGAACAGCCTGCCTCACGCACAAAGCCCTGCATATGGGTAAACCAGAATAGCTGGCTGCCAAACTCAAAAGGGTAGGCCAGTCCAGAAACCTCAGGAGCTCCAACTCTCTACTGCTCATACTGCCAAAATCTCGCAAGCAAAGAACCACAGCCAAATCTTTCGCTGGAAACGCACCCGAAATCTGGAATTCCATCCCACCCCACATCAGAACAATCCCTTCCTTTTCAAAATTCAAGAGCCTTCTCAAAGACCTTTTCCTTAACCGCATTGAAGGGATCTGACAGTCCCTGGACAGTCCTTCAACTGACACTCCATCGCTACTAAAATTCAATGTATATATAAAATATGATGTACATGTTGTGAAGCGCTTTGGTCTAGCCAGTGCTATACAAAACTTCTAAATAAATAAATAAAATAAATAAATCTTTGGGTCTGTGTTGACTTGAGATCCCTAAACAAAGAAATATGGCTAGACTCGCACCCTTTACCACAGATCAATGATCTGTTTTCGTTTACCAAGAGTGCACAGTATTTCTCCAAATTGGACATCAGGTAGAATTGGATCCTGAGTCACATCATTTAACTTCTTTTGTTTTGTATCTGGGAACATTTCGCTACTGTCGCAAGCCTTTTGGGCTTGCTTCAGCAGCATCTGTTTTCCAGAGGATAGTGAGCAATATACTCAAAGATGTTGACGGTGTCTGGTATTTATTTTTGGTAATGATATTGCATCTCATGATAATGTTTTGGAAAAAGTATTAACATTGTTAGAAAAACGTGGTGTGGTGTTAAAGGATGAAAAATGTAAATTTTTTTGCTCAAAAGTTGAATACTTGAGGCATGTCATATCACAAGATGGAATCAGTCCTCGTCCAGGTTTACTTCAGGCAGTTATGGATGCTCCTTAACCAGTGGACAAAGCTGGTGTCAAGTCATTGTTAGGACTATGTGAGTACTACTCACAGTTCATTCCTAATTTTGCCTCTATGGCACGTCCCATAATTAATTTACTGAAGAAGGGAGTCAAGTTTGTATGGGGAGAGGAGTGTGTTTCTGCCTTTAAGTTGATTAAGTCAGCCTTGAAAGATGGTCCAATTTTAAAACCATTTGACCCTACTTTATCTTGCTGTGTCACAGTAGATGCGAGTCAAGCAGGTATTGGTGCCACCCTAACTCAATGGGTCAAAAATGGGAGAATACGGTGTGTTTTGCATCTAAGGTGTAAAGGACTCCTGGGCTCCAGTACTCTGTCATTGAGAAGGAGTTGTTAGCTTGTTCTTGGGCAATAGAAAAGTTCCGACCATACATCTGGGGAAAAGTGGTTTTTACTTTTAACGGATCATAAGCCACTGGTAAACATTTTGGGTGGAAGTGTGATTAAGTGTTGTTCACCGAGAATAATGCGTATGGTGACAAAACTGTTGCAATACCAATTTAGAATTGAACACATTTCTGGTGGAAAAAATGGACGGGCAGATTTTCTCTCACGTTTCCCTGTCAAAGCGAATGAACTTGATGAGGTTAATTTAGATGATTTTTGTAATGAGGATTGTGATGACTGCTTGGTTGCTGTCTTAGATCTTCCTGATTTTGATCTGGGTTCTGAGAGTGATTGGATCAAGGCTTTGGAATCTGATAGTGTGATTCATGAAGTTTTCAATTATGTCAAAAATGGTTGGCCAAGAGAAAAGAACCTACCTATTGCTCTCCAACATTTCTCGAAAGTTGAGGATGAATTATGCATAGAGGATGGTCTGTTATTGAGAGGGGACAAGTTTGTACCTCCTAGTGACTTCAGGATTGTTGATAGGGCTCATGAAGGTCATCTTGGCACTACCCTTACCAAACGGCTCATCCAGGACACATATTGGTGGCCAAGTATGGATACCGAGATTGATCTTGTGGTTGCCAATTGTTGTGTTTGTGGTGCATCCGACAAAAGTTGGAAAATATCTGTTCCTTCTTTGATCCCCATTGATTATCCCAAGGGTCCTTTGATGTAGCTAGGTATTGATGTCATGGGACCATACGAAGTTCTTCCTGGGGTTTAAGATTTGTATTGGTTCTTATGGATTATGCATCAAAATGGCCGGAAGTGAGAATGGTGAAGGAAGCCAGCACGAAAACTGTTGAATTTCTCAAAGATGTGTGGTTAAGAGTAGGTGTTCCTGAAACTCTGGTCTCGGACGACGGAAAACAATTTGTCAGCACAGAATTCGAGAGTTTTCTTGCTGAGTCAGGTGTTAAACATAACAAGAGTTCTCTCTGTCCCCCGGAAACTAATGGTTTAGTCGAGAGGATATATAGGGTGGTGGGGGAGTGTATTAAATGGGCCAGAGCTAGTGGTAATGGCATTTGTAAAGCATTAAACACTATGGTGTGGTTCTATAGGACAACGCCACACTCTTCTACACAGGTTTCACCATTTGAGCTGTTGAGGGGACGCAAACCCAACACTAATTATAGACCTGGTTGGATGATCAAATGGGACAAGTCTGAATCAGATGTAGCCCAACTGATGTCCCTTGCAAGTGACAATGTAGCCCTGGCTCAAGCCAAACAAAAAGAATGGTTTGATACACACAAATAAGTCAAAGTTGTTCCGCTTATTGTGGGTGATATGATCAAAATTCGATCTGCTGTTCACAAAAAGAAAGGAGATAGCAAATTTAGTTCACCTGTTAAAGTTGTAAAAGTCCATGGTAATGCTGTAAAAGTTGATGGTGGTCATTGGTGTAACCTTAACAGATTTGTGAAAATTCAGGAGAAGCATGCACATTCAAATATTTCAGACTGTGGTCATTCTAGTGGTGACCAGACTTGTTATAGGAAAAATTCTAGGAACATTGTTAAACCTGCTCGATACAGGTCGTAGTTTTGCAATCTATATTTATTTTAGTTATTGTTATAATGTTTTGTTTTGGTTTTTTTAGAGGAGAAGAAGATATGTTGTGATGTGTCTCTTATGTGTAGTGTACCTTTAAAGTATTTAGTTCTATGATGATGTGGAGTTTTAGAATGCATGTAATAATAATAATAATAAACTTTATTCGGATTTTTTTAAAGCTCCATAAAAGCAGTACAGGTAAAAATAGATCTGCAGTACGATATGTTTACAGATTACTTAAAAAAGCAGCAAAAAGGAGTTTCGGTAATTTATACAGTACTGTTACATTTAAAGGTTTTTCCTATGTCCGTGTATACATTTTAGAAAATTAAGAACATGGTAACATGTGGCTTCAGTATCCAAAAGCTGCAAGCTCAACATGGCTACTCGGCACTGTCTAAGACCCCAAGATTTTAAAAGAGTTAGTAACCAAAGTTTGCGGTGTTCCTGATAAAATTTACAGAACAGAACAGTATGAAGCGTGGATTGTATTGATTTCCCATCGCATGGACATGGAAGTGGATTTAGGTCCCAAACGTTTGGCGTTGGAAAAGCTACCAGTTTGTGAAATATGTTCAGTCTGAATCTTATCAGGAGAAATCGGTCGAAGGTGCCAATGTCGAGGTTTAAATAGGGCTGCATTAAAAGAGTAGATTGGACCATTATTGCGTGCTGCACCGACTGTTTCCCAGCTTCTAATTGTAGTCTCAAATTACTCAGATGGTCTAAAGCTCTTGTTTTTAAGTTATTCTTTGAGAGTTCTCCAATTTTTTCAGGGTTTGAATAATATTTTTCTATTCCAAGGTCAAAGAGGAAGGTCCGGATATATGCCAGCCATTTAATTTTTAAAACGTAGTCCAGAGACATTGCATCTGCCAGTATTGTTTTTGTGATGTCGTTTTTATCTGAAGCCCAGATACGTCGCCAAAGGAGGAGTGGTTGGATTTTCGCAAGATCTTCGATATATGGAACTCCCAATTCTAAGTGGCAGGCGTAAGTCGAAGAACTTTTGGGGGCAGATAAGAGGTATCTGAAAAAATTGTTTTCTGCAATTTGCAGAGAGGTAACATCCGTGTGGCCCCATAGTCCTGCTCCATATAAAGCTGTAGATTGACACTTGGCTTTGTATATGGTCATCAATTCCCTGGGCGGACGTTTTCCTAATTTCTGTGTAAACGACACTAATGCGGCTAATGCTCTTTTAAAACAATGTTTTCTGGCTTCTACTGCTGGTTTCCAGGAGAGTTTATTATCTATCATGACTCCCAGATAGCAGTATTCATTTGTCGAATCTATTTTTTGGCTGTCTAGATAGATAGAATTTTGCTGTTTCCTCCCAGCCCCAGCCTTCATTACGAAAGTCTTTTTTACGTTTATATGAAGGTCAAGGGTTCTCATGAACTGCGAATATCTATTAAGGGACCTTTGGAGTTCACGGGGGGTTTGTGCTAGGAGGACGGCGTCGTCCGCGTAGAGCAGAGCGGGGATCGGGCGATGTTTGGCCAGTGGAAGATCGCGGGCACCCTTCAGGAGCTCAACCTCCAAGTTGTTGGTATAGAGGGAGAAAAGGAAGGGTGCCAGGACACATCCTTGTCTGACCCCACGCTCTACTCTAAAGGACGTCGTCAGTTCCCCCTTTGTGCCGTAGCGGACTCTTGCGGATGGGTTGGAATAGAGTTCCCTTAAAAAGTTCAGGAGTGATGGATCTACCCCCATCTGTGCTAAAAGGGACCACAATTTTGTATGGGAAACGCAGTCGAAAGCCGCGGACAAGTCTACATAGGTCATGTAAAGTTTTGCTTTCTTTGCATGCACATATTTTCCAAAGATTACCGATAGATTTAGGGCTTGTTCCACAGTACCTAGTCCTTTTCTAAATCCGAATTGAAGGTCGGATAGGATGCCTCTGTCTTCCGCCCAGTCCTGAAGTCTTTCTAGGATCACTCTCCCTGCTATTTTCCCCAGTGAGTCCAGCAAAGAAATTGGGCGATAGCAGGCAGGGTCCATGCGGTTACCTTTTTTAAATATTGGCACCATAATGGACTTTGTCCATGACTCCAGAATTCCTATTTTTGCCGTTGCGGTGCAGACCCTTGTTAAGATCGGTGCCCAGAGTTCTGTTTGGTGTTTAAAAAAGTCTGCCGGGACTCCGTCCGGCCCTGGAGCTTTTCCTTTTTTGGTTGAGTTCAATGCCACAAGAATCTCAGAGATTTCAAAATTTATGTCTATAGGGTATGGTAGGAATGTTTTTTCCTCCTCTTCCGTCTCTTGAGCAGAGGTTGGTTTTTGGAAGATGCTAGTAAAGTGTGATACCCAAGTTGCAGCATCTATAGCAGCTTCGATTTTTGGGCGCGTGTCGTCTGCCAAGAAAGGAGTTCTTATGATTCTCCAGAAGGCTTGAGGGTTTTTTTCTTGGGCACTGGTGTGGAGTTCATGCCACAGCGCTTGCTTGAGTTCCTCTTTCCTCTTTTTCCTAGTTTTATGGTATTCACTTCTGAGGGTGGCTATTGTGCGCGGGTCCCTTTCGTTTTTGTTTAAGGCTAGCTTCAATTTTGTGTGAGCCTTGGTACACTCTTGGTTAAACCAGCCTTTGGGCCGAGGTGGGCCGGATTTCTGTTTTGCTGTGAGTAAAACCTTTAATTTGTCCATAATTTGGGCAAAGTTATTTAGAAGCTCCACGTCCTTTGTTGCTATGTCCAAACAAGTTTTAATTTGAGGATAGGCTGCTTTTATTAGCTCTCTGGTGAGTTCTTCTGGGTTTGTCCTTCCCCATTTTATTGAGTACCCGTTTACTTTATCCATACTGATATTTTCTTGGGTCAATGCATTGGCTATTGTTACTGGAGAACATTGTTGGTAGTTTAGTAAGACTTCCAAGGTTAGTGTTGCATGGTCACTTTGAGGATTTGGTTTGACTTCAAAGTTTTTTACTCTTAGTTGTAAGGATGTTGATATTATTATGAAGTCTACCGTGGTTTTATAGCCTCTTCCTATATAAGTAGGTGCTAGTGAATTATCCCCGTGATCCAAGGTGTTTACTATCTGGAGATCCAGGTCGGATAGGAGATCGTTCATTTGTCTACCCATTTTATTATGCGAAAAGTGGGTGAGTGAGAGGCCGTCTTCTGTCACCATGCCAGGACATTTTCTTTTTGGTTGGGTGCAGGCGTGAAGATTGAAATCGCCTGCCCATATTATTGTTACCTGGCCTCTCTCTCCTTGTTTCGTTCTGTGGGTGGTTAATTTTTCGTGGAGGTGAGCGAGGACTCCCTCAAAGTCTAGTTCGTCCAGGTTGTTATAAAAATTAATGATAGCCATTGACTCTTTTTTCTGGATGAAAAGATCAAGGATCTGCAAATTGGAGGCCAGTTCTATAACCTTTATTTTAGCATTTTGGATAGTGTTGGCTACGTAGATGCACAGACCTCCCTTTGGTCTACCTATGTGTCCCGGCTGCGCGAGGGATGAGTACGTTTTGTACCCCTGCAGGTGATATTCTTGTAATGACCATGTCTCCTGTATGCATATTATTTGATGATTATGCGTGTGGTGCATAATTGTCCCATCCTCTATTTTTGTCCTTAATCCAGCGATGTTCCACGAGATCAGGCTCAGGATTGTTGGACTATCCTTTGAGCTTTTTGCTATTTTTGATTCTTTAAGGATCTCTGGGGCTGGAGGGGTCTCTGGGTCTAGGGGGACTAATGGGGAGACCGTGGGTTCCGATAGGTCTGCGTGGATTAGGGAGTGTTCTTGTGGCTGTGGTAGTCAGTCGACGCACTCTAAGGTGCTGTACCTGTTTGCTAAATGAAGGCCATTCCAGCTATCCCAACGTGTGGGATCACTGTGCTTTCTCCAGTGATCCTGTCCACTCCATTCATCCCTATCTCTGCCTTGATGATTAAGGCCTAGTGGGTTGAATGGGGGAAACCGTCCTTGCCGCGGCTGCTGCCATTGATAAGTGTTATGTTGCATAGATTGCTGGGGTTGCCACCACTGTCGGGTGGAATGATGTGGGTATTGAGGAGGCTGGGCAGGTGGTTGGGTAACAAGGTGTAAAGGTTGAGGAAGTTGGGAGGGTAGTTGCCACTGGAGAACTGATTGTTGTGGGACTTGTGGGAATCGTGGGGTGTATGGGGGCTGCTGATATTGATACATATTGTTTTCAGAGGAATTTGTGGGCCCAGTGTTTAATGGGAAAGCGGGGCAGGGGAAATTTAGCCTTAAGGATGAGGGTAGGAAATAGGACAAGGGAAGGGGATTTATTTGGATGGCGGGTCCTCTATTGGGTGAGTTACAGATATAATTTGATGCCCCTATCTCCCTGAATTTAATGCTGATGACGTCCCCCGCTATTGCCTTCGTGCTTCTACCAACCCAATCTCCTCTGCGTGCGGAGAAGATATCACCCCTGATGTGAGCGGGTAAGGGTTTATGGAGTTGGAGCCACTGGGCACATTTATTCCTCAGCTCTGCGAAAGTTTCTCTTACACCCTCCTTTAGTGGGGGAACAGCTGTTAACACCACCACGAAGGGAGAAGCTTCCGGGGGTAAATTGATTATTTTGGGCCGAGACTGCTTGATCTTCTGTTCTAGTGGTTTTTCTAGGGAGGGGGTCTCTGCTGGAATGGTGGTGTTTCCGTTATTGCCTTTTACTTGTCGGTTGTTTGTTTTAGTTTGACCTACCGGATCTATTTGTGTAGCGGGGGGGAGATCTACCGCGACCGGGGTGTCTGGGGGGGCATCTAGGTTACTCCCTTTTTCAGCTGGAGGTTGTGTTGCTGCCGCCTTTCTAGTTGGTAAAGTGTTAGGCTTGTTTGTTGTACCTGTTAATTGTTTGGTACTAGATGATTTTTTTGGGAGTGTTTCCTTTGCCCCATGCGTTGGAGCGGGACCATTACCGCTTGTCTTACAACTGCATTTCGTATTGATTAGTGACGTGAGTCTGTCCAACTTTGATATTAGGGGTTTAATCTGTGCTGTAATTTTAGCTTCGAGGTCTGATTTAAGGTCCATAACCATGTTTTCCACCCAACAGGGGATACCTGCCGAGGAGTTTGGAGTGGGCGTGATCAGATTGTGATTCTTTGTTTTTGTTTTAGATTTTTCCTTGATGATTGGCATAGCCTTAAGGAGGGTGGAGGTGTTTTTCCTTATTTTTGTTTTTGTTGGTTCTAAGGTCATTACTGGGTCAGGTAGTAAACGATTACTAATGACACTCTGGTCTAGTTCTTCAGTAGGTGATTGGCAGATTTCTAAGTCTGGGGTTGCTTCAAGGTCGACATATGATTGATCAGAGTCTGTTTGGGTTACGGATAAATCTACAGAATTTGGAACAGTCATCGTAGGAACGATAGTTAGTGGCAATGGTAAAGAGCAGTTGTTAGCAGCAACCTGGTGAGCAGGGGAATTTGCGGTGGCAAGTGAACCAAGCGAAGAGCGTTTGGCCTGCATGAGGTCCAGAGAGACTCTTTTCTCCAGTAGGATGATACTTTTATCAATGGTGTCGTTTACCCTGGATATGAAGAGGTCTATGGGACCGGTCACTTGTGTCACCAGTGTGGCTTTCTTAGACGTGCTTCTGGTTTTGGGACGCATCGTGATCGTCAGTAATGTGCGTCAGGAATCGTTGGGGCCTGCGGGAACGTAGTAAAATGCAGGGTGACAGGGCCGGGGCCGTCCTCTGCCGTCCTCGAACGGCCTCAAACGGCCCTGTCTTTGCCCAGTCTTCGCCCCGGGCTGCGTCCCGCGCTGCGGGAGTGTTGAGCCGAGATATAGTGGGCGTGTTAGGCGGGGGGCGGGCCGGCGGGGAGAGCGGACCGGATGGTCAGTCCGTGGTCTTCGCAGGGACTCCTGGATGTTGGAGTCCCTGCACACTCGAGCCCACGCCTTTCCTCGCGCCCCTGCCTCCGCCTCCAGTGACCAGGTGCTGTGGATTTCAAACGCACTCCTGTGCGCAGCGGCTCCCGCGAAGCGGGAGCGGCAAGCCGTGTGGGCGGAACTGCCCTTGGATTCCTCGGAGAAAGTGGTAAGCCTCTGCCTGTAGGTTTTAAGCGTCCCAGGGAATAGCAGGGGGAAGCGCCTTTTACACTCTCAGGCGGGCGGGGGGCGGGCCGGCGGGGAGAGCGGACCGGATGGTCAGTCCGTGGTCTTCGCAGGGACTCCTGGATGTTGGAGTCCCGGCACACTCGCAGCCCACGCCTTTCCTCGCGCCCCTGCCTCCGCCTCCAGTGACCAGGTGCTGTGGATTTCAAACGCACTCCTGTGCGCAGCGGCTCCCGCGAAGCGGGAGCGGCAAGCCGTGTGGGCGGAACTGCCCTTGGATTCCTCGGAGAAAGTGGTAAGCCTCTGCCTGTAGGTTTTAAGCGTCCCAGGGAATAGCAGGGGGAAGCGCCTTTTACACTCTCAGGCGGGCGGGGGGCGGGCCGGCGGGGAGAGCGGACCGGATGGTCAGTCCGTGGTCTTCGCAGGGACTCCTGGATGTTGGAGTCCCGGCACACTCGCAGCCCACGCCTTTCCTCGCGCCCCTGCCTCCGCCTCCAGTGACCAGGTGCTGTGGATTTCAAACGCACTCCTGTGCGCAGCGGCTCCCGCGAAGCGGGAGCGGCAAGCCGTGTGGGCGGAACTGCCCTTGGATTCCTCGGAGAAAGTGGTAAGCCTCTGCCTGTAGGTTTTAAGCGTCCCAGGGAATAGCAGGGGGAAGCGCCTTTTACACTCTCAGGCGGGCGGGGGGCGGGCCGGCGGGGAGAGCAGACCGGATGGTCAGTCCGTGGTCTTCGCAGGGACTCCTGGATGTTGGAGTCCCTGCACACTCGCAGCCCACGCCTTTCCTCGCGCCCCTGCCTCCGCCTCCAGTGACCAGGTGCTGTGGATTTCAAACGCACTCCTGTGCGCAGCGTCTCCCGCGAAGCGGGAGCGGCAAGCCGTGTGGGCGGAACTGCCCTTGGATTCCTCGGAGAAAGTGGTAAGCCTCTGCCTGTAGGTTTTAAGCGTCCCAGGGAATAGCAGGGGGAAGCGCCTTTTACACTCTCAGGTGGGCGGGGGGCGGGCCGGCGGGGAGAGCGGACCGGATGGTCAGTCCGTGGTCTTCGCAGGGACTCCTGGATGTTGGAGTCCCTGCACACTCGCAGCCCACGCCTTTCCTCGCGCCCCTGCCTCCGCCTCCAGTGACCAGGTGCTGTGGATTTCAAACGCACTCCTGTGCGCAGCGGCTCCCGCGAAGCGGGAGCGGCAAGCCGTGTGGGCGGAACTGCCCTTGGATTCCTCGGAGAAAGTGGTAAGCCTCTGCCTGTAGGTTTTAAGCGTCCCAGGGAATAGCAGGGGGAAGCGCCTTTTACACTCTCAGGCGGGCGGGGGGCGGGCCGGCGGGGAGAGCGGACCGGATGGTCAGTCTGTGGTCTTCGCAGGGACTCCTGGATGTTGGAGTCCCTGCACACTCGCAGTCCACGCCTTTCCTCGCGCCCCTGCCTCCGCCTCCAGTGACCAGGTGCTGTGGATTTCAAACGCACTCCTGTGCGCAGCGGCTCCCGCGAAGCGGGAGCGGCAAGCCGTGTGGGCGGAACTGCCCTTGGATTCCTCGGAGAAAGTGGTAAGCCTCTGCCTGTAGGTTTTAAGCGTCCCAGGGAATAGCAGGGGGAAGCGCCTTTTACACTCTCAGGCGGGCGGGGGGCGGGCCGGCGGGGAGAGCGGACCGGATGGTCAGTCCGTGGTCTTCGCAGGGACTCCTGGATGTTGGAGTCCCTGCACACTCGCAGCCCACGCCTTTCCTCGCGCCCCTGCCTCCGCCTCCAGTGACCAGGTGCTGTGGATTTCAAACGCACTCCTGTGCGCAGCGGCTCCCGCAAAGCGGGAGCGGCAAGCCGTGTGGGCGGAACTGCCCTTGGATTCCTCGGAGAAAGTGGTAAGCCTCTGCCTGTAGGTTTTAAGCGTCCCCTTGCATGTATCTTAGCAACATGATCTGATGATCGTATGCTGTTAGCTGTTGGCAGAGCGAGTCACATTGGCTTTGTTATACACATTGCTAATAAATTAACCAGCTCAAGACTTCTTGTGTGTGCCTGGTTACTACAATGTCATTATAAGAATGTGGAATCTTGCTGTTGCCAAGTGAGCATCTTGGAAGGTGTGTGTTCTTTAACATTGTGGAGCTGACTGGTGCTGGAGGTGCCCTGTTCTCCTCACCAGTGGGGTTTGTATGTTTAACTCAAATAAACAATTCTTCATCCACCCATTGACCAACAACTTTTTTGTCATTCATGCATGTCATTCCACTCAACAAACGTCTTTCCTTTTTGTGCTACATGGTTAGTCGTCTCTATCACCACTGACCCAGCTCACTCCCTCACTCCATGCCAGAGCCCCAAGGGGGCAGTGGTGTAGCTTTAGGGGGGTGTTACACCCACAATAAATGTATTTTCTGTTAAATAGTTGGGTACAGGTGCTTTCAATTGGGTATGGTGAGGTGTCTTGGGTTTTTCCATGCACACAGGTAAAAACAAACTGACACACACTCTTCCTCTCTATTTTCAAAATCTTCAAACATTTTTTTTTTTTTTACAAAATGTTGTGTTTTCTCTCACTTAGTACCCCTGACAGTCTGGATTCGTTTGCATTTCCACTCCTCTTAAGCCCCTCACATGAACCCTGATTGTCCTATAATGTATTTTAACATTATATGCCAACATGATTGTTGGAAAACCTGACGCTCACCCCTCACCTTCCCCCAATCTTTCTGACCAAGCTACATCCCTGCAAAGGGGCTACATGTCTATGGATTCTGGGGGTGTTTGTAAAAATGCACAAGGAAGACCAAGGGCCGCACTGCTTGGGGCAGAGTGGAGTATTTTATATAATGTCATCACTGTGTGCCTTCATCATGTGAAGAAACACCATTGAGCCCCTTGTCGTCTCACTTCCTGTATATATTTCTCCTTAGGTGATGTGACTGATTTCGCAGGACACAGGATGGAAATTACAGAGGTACGAGACTAGCCAGTCCTTCAGTTCATGGTTTTAATATGAAAACTTAAATATTATCATGCAAAGAGAGTGTTCTGGTTGTGTTGAAGCAACTAATCCGTTCGCCCCCTCATGCACTGAGAGCATTTATTTTCATTCTCTTTGTAGTAAATATATGATTCATTTTTTCCGATCTTCCATTTGTGCATTTTTATAACATTATATAAGTGCCCACCCCCCCCCCTCTTTTTTTTCTCTCTTTCTCTATGGGGATTCTGGATATTTGTTGTAGAGGGTGGTTATATAAAAATGTAGAGCAGAAATTAAGATATAAAAGAATATGCACAAGCCCTCATCTTTTTCTTTAAACTTTCCTTAGCATACTGAAAAAGTGGACTTTTCATTCAACCCATTGGCCGACACAAAGTTTGTGTTCCATGATCACAGCTTGATTGAGTCCATCAAACTGGAAGAGCCGAGCACACAAGAGTTCTTCCGATTGCTTGCGCTCTGCCACACGGCCATGTCGGAGGAAAAGAAGGAAGGTGAGCTTTCTTAAAACCTTTAGATCTGTGTTAAGGTCTCACAACCAACAAAAGACGATCAATGACTCCATCTGAGGTTGTGGGCTCTGCCCTGTGGTAGATCTAATATCAGTTGAGAATTTAATGCTAGCCGGTGACAGTGGAGACTGCGGGCAGCCTTCTACACTATCTAAAGCTGAGAAAGTGAACATGATACCACAGAAAGAAGAGTCTCTCCACCCAATAGCATAGCCCATGTTCTTGGAGATAATCCAGCTGTGATGTCATTAGCCTCCAGACCCTGGCCATATAATCTGTCTCCTTTTAGGTCCCAGTCAGCTCACAGTAGGGATGTTGGCACAGTGTGATTAGGAGTGTTTTCAACTACAACAGTCATAAGCTAAGTACAGTGAACCTTTCTAGTTTTCAGTCATATGTTTAGTAAACTAAGTGAAATGAATTTGAGATATTTAAAAGTTGGAGTCAAACTGGTTTGGAAGACAGATACCACCAACTATGTGCCACAGTTTAAAAAAAAGAAAGAAAAGCATTTTGACCCATTCCTAAAGCTGCTTGCTAAATTGTACAATTTTGTGCCATGAATTTACTAACTCTCCAAGTAGGTTTTAAACTGTTTTTAGAGATGAATTAGGAGAATTAAAGGGTTATGTACAGAAGATCCGTGTAAAGAATGGTACTGTCCCTGTGCAACACAAAGTGAGAAGGGTTCCTCTTGCAGTTAGAGGGGAGGTTAAAAATTAATTATCAATGAAATGTTACAAGGGGGCGTCATTGAACTTGTCGAGGCCTCCACATGGCTGGCTCCGGTTGTGATCACGCAAAAAGCAGATGGCAAGGTAAGATTTGTGTGGACTTAAGTTCGTTGAATAAAAATGTTGTGGCATACACCTTTCCTCTCCCCAATATTGGAGAGTTGGTGTCCACCTTACAGGGTATGAAGTTCTTCATGAAATTAGATCTGAAGAGCGCATATCATCAGATCAGCGTTCATGACGATTCCAGACAGTTAACTGTGTTCATAACCACGGAAGGTACATTCCAGTTTACGAGACTTCCATTTGGATTGATCTCTGCTGCCAGCGTTTTTCAATGTATGTGTGGACTAGGGGTACGGGCGGACCGGAATAACAGGCGTGGAGGCCGGATGTATTGCGCTATGGCAGCTGTTTTTATTGTTCACAAGTCTGGTAAAACAGGAGGGGTGGCAGGTAGGTGTGGCCGGATGGCCGTAAGTCCGTCCATGTGATGTGGTCTTCGGGTTGGCTGCGGGTCAACGGCCGGGATCCGGTTTCGCCTCGGAGGGAAAAAGAGAGATAGAAGAGGGCAGTTAGTCCTTTACGGCTTGTGGACTGCCGGAGTACTGTCACCAACCACCAGGTTGTGAAGGGGCCACAGAGAACGTGAGGAGGGGGCGGACCGGGAGGTTTCAAGGAAGGGGATAGACGAGATAGGAGTGGGAAGAGCGTGCTGCGGTGAGGGGGAGGTGCAGGGGTTATAATACAGTGGCAAGGTGCAATGAATCTACTAAGTATATACAGTGCAACGGTGTACTCTCAGTGAGGGGATCTATATACATCTACTATACAACTATCTACAGGGAGACACGGAGAAAAGGTGACTGTGTACTTACGTGCCCCGCCGCAACTCTCCGCAGAGTTGCGGCTGCTCTCCAGCAACCTCCTGAGGACTCCACCAATCTTCGGTCCAGACGTCCTCCTTCTTCTCGCTTCCGCTCTTGGTCCTTCCGCTCTCCGTGTCTGGTTCTCCGCCCGCTGTCTCCTGCCACGAGTCCGCTGCCTTGAACGCTCTCCTCTCTTCTTCGCCGGCTTTTCTGTGTCCCGGGCTGGTGTTGGGGGCGGGACTTCCGGGGTCACCGGCGTTCACTTCCGGTACGATGCGCGACTCCGCTGGTTGTTCCGTATCCTGCAGGGGGAGAGAGAGAGGAGGAGTCCTGGTCGTCAGGGACGCGGGAGGGTCAAGGGTCATGGAATCCCTGCTCGAGCGCTGCTCGGTCGAGGTAAGCGGCGCTCCCCTTCCACTGTTTGCTAACAGTGATTTTTAAAGGAATAAAAAAGGCAGTGTTTTTTTCCAGGTGACATTCTTGTTTTCGGTGACACCATCTCTGAACACAACCAAGTGCTCAAATCTGTGTTGCAAAGAATTGATGAAGCGGGCTTAACATTACGTAAAGAAAAATGTTGCTTCCTTGTTCAGCACATAGAGTACTTGGAGAAGCGTGGCTCAGTAGTTAGAGGCGGCAGACCCAGAAGCTGAGATCGGCCGTGGACTAGGGTTCGATTCCCCGCCTCGGCGGGTCTCGGGCTCAAAAATTCCACGGAGTCGACAATTCTCGCTCTGGTGCCTACTCGACTCACGGGGTCACACTCTGCGACTCTGGGCAATAGCTTGCTTAATCTCCACTACGGCCCCTCGCGGCGGGATGCCTGGCTTTCACCTTGTGGATACCCGTCCGGGGTATCTCACAGGGGAATACCAGGACGGGTTCCCTAAGCAAGCGCCTTGAGGCCCCTGGGTTAAAGTGCGCTATATAAATCGAAACACATTTACATTTACATTTACATTTACATTTCAGTTCAAGGGGTCAAACCGAAACAAAATCTCTTAGATGCCATACAATCAGCTCCATGTCCCACTGACAAGGATCAACTCCGCTCATTCATGGGCCTTATATAGTTTTCATCTAAATTTGTGAAAAACTTTTGGGACAAAACATTAACTTTGAGGGTTTTGCTCAAGAAAGGAGCAACATTTTCATGGAATGATAGTCATGTTGAGTGTTTCAATACTATCAAGAAGTGAAGCTAAAATTTTGCCCTCCCCTTGATATCAATCGTACTTCTGTATAAATGGTGGATGCGAGTGCGACAGGTTGGGAGCTGTACTCTTACAGAAACATCAGGAAGGAGAGAAAACCATTGCCTTTGCCTCTGGTACCCTTTCTTCTTCTGAGCAAAATTATTCACTAATAGAAAAAGAGGCTTTATCTGCTGCTTGGGGAGTGCAATATATTAGGACATATTTGTGGGGTACGAAATTTCAACTGAAAACTGATCACAAACCCCTCATTAGGGTTTTGTCTCCAGGTGGTGCTGTAAAAGGCTCCTCAAGAATAGCAAGAATTGCTTCCAGACTTCAGGAGTTCCCGTATGACATTTCCTATAACACGCTAAATACAGCCGGAACGCTGACAGTCGAGGACTGAAATGGTGTTGCTTTACAAGCTGTGATATGTATAAATACCATACCGGTAACATTGATGGATGATACTCTTGAGCTTACCACCATAGTGCACAGCATTTGTCTTTACATCCTTTCTACCAAGGGAGCTAGTGGAAGCAATTGATACATTGTACTTTTCACGTCTTTTATCGTTTGAAAAAATTCTACTTAGAGATTGGAGAAGGATGTAACAAGAATAATTTGGCCCTGAAGAAGTCCGTAAGGACGAAACGCTTTGGATACTTCGTGTCATTTAAAATTTTTTAAAAACAACCTTGAGTAAATAAGTTACACAACGACCTGCTGCTTTGTCTCGGAGAATTCGTTTTTTACAAACATATGTATCATTGAGTGGAGTGCCCGATCACTGTTTGCAAATTATTGTTTTGTGGAGTGTTGCATAGGAGAAGTAAGGGTATTGCGTCTCAGGTCCTTGGCACCTAAGCTAATTACTGTAACCCAATAAGGGGATAGGTGCTGTCGCATTTGCCCCATACCCTGTGAGCTTTGTCATTATCATTTTGACATTTCCTACATACAAGGTTGGCGCAATGTAAAGGCTGACTGTCTCTCTAGAATTTCAGTCAAGAGTGAAGACACAACAGTTGATTTTTCAGATGCTCAAGATGAAGGTGCTGTGGCCTTTATTCATGATGTCCTGACTTTAGGTGATAGTACCTTCACCAAGGACGAATGGTGTGTTGCAATGGAAAAGGACATCGTTCTCACTAAGGTCATAGAGCTTGTAAAATTAGGTGCCAGGCGTGAGAGCTGTGTTCAACCTCCAGTCCGACAATTTCTTAAAGTTATACATGAGCTTTCGGTCACTTGTGACAGTATTCTCATGAGAGGTGACAGATATACATCCCACCATTCAGTTTGAGGTTGAAATTGTTGAAACTGGCTCATGAAGGTCACTTAGGGCAAACAATCACACAGCGCAGACTTAAGGCAGGCTTTTGGTATCCAGCAATGGATGCACAAGTAGCGTCCTGGGTAGAAAATTGCTCTGCTTGTAGGGATGGTGAAAAAATACTTAACATTGCTTCAGGTTCTACGTTAGGTCACATTGTCACGCCTGACCAACCATGGCAAAGTGTGTGTCTGGACTTCATCAGGTCTATGGATGAACTGTCCATCACTCATCGGTTTACAATTGTAGTTTTTTTAAAAACTTATTTTTATTAGCATTTTATAATTTGAGCATGACAAGTTATGAAACAAGACATACGAACAAGTAATATACGGCATTTGTATAAGTCCATTATGTCATCGGTGATGTGTGAAGCGGATCAGTAGGTCTTGTGTCAACGGTGGTACTTGGAACCGGGGCGTAAAAACTGGGGATAGGTGCATTGATTTACAAAGTATGGGTATAAGGTGCGGGTCTGGGTGGTGTGTGTCTGGCCAAGCTGTACAGCGGCATACCAGTGCCGCGTGGGGAAGGGCATAGTTGGGCCAGTAGCAAAGCTTGATCGCCTAGTATGATAGGATGCAGGGAGCAACTGTCAACGTCACAAGCGTGCCAACGGTGGGGGTCTAATGTCTGCGGTCGTGACTTGCGTTAGTGGTTGAGGGACAGTGGGGCTGAGCGGGCCGGCCTCCGGCTCTTCGCTGCGCGTTGATTGTTTGAATTGGTGTAGCAGTAGGGCCCACTCCATGAAGATGGGGTGTTTACGTATCCCTGTGACCTCTTCCTCGCGCAGTGCCTCCTCCTCTGCCGCCGCCCATTTATATACAGCTTCCACCCACGCCAACCGTGGGGGATCGCCAGTGCATGGCTATACTCATTTTGGCTAATAAAATTGTTAGTGAGATGAAACGCTTGTGCGCTTTAAGATGTTTTTGTATCCTAAATATGCCTAGCGCGCTAGCCTCCCAAGTGTTCAGGAGTGTGAGTCCTGTGAGGTCTCTCAGAGTGTCATGGATAGTTTGCTACAAGGACCGAAGTGTAGGACAGCTCCAGAATATGTGGTGAAAGTCTGCTTCTGGGGAATGGCATCTGGGGCAGAGGAACTGTGTGTCGGGGTAGAATTTTTGCAAGCGCATCGGTGTCAGATACGCCCTGTGGAGTATATAAAATTGTATATTTTTAAAGCGGGCATTTCTGGACACCTTTTTCAGGAATTCAAGAGCTCTGGCCCATTCCTTCTCATGCAATGGACGTCCAATTTCATCCTCCTAGGTGGTGCGTAAAGTCATTAGGGGTGTGAGTGCTTTATAAAGCCAAGTGACTAAATGTCGCCCAACTCCCATGTGTAGAACGGTATGTATGACCGGGTGTGTGTTCGTTTCCCCGTCTAAGAGGTTGTGATGTGGGCGGAAGCACTCGAGGCGTTGGCGATACCGTAGGAACTGTCCAGGGGGGAGATCGTACTCGTCCATGAGGCGTTGGAATGATTTGATCTGCCCGTCTTCAAAGAGGGACTCCATGTCGGTGATCCTGCAGTCCGTCCATGTCGTTAGCATGTTGGCTGTATAGTAGGGTTTGTTCCTAGGCCAGCCACCAAGCGGGAACAGTGGGGAGTATGGGGACGTCCCTGGTGACATGCGGTGAACTCGCATCATGCATTGGCGTGCCACCGTTACTTGTAGGGGGTAAGTGCGCCGTGGCTTGGTACCGGGGAGAAGAAGGCGAGTAAGTTCTGGGGTGGAAACACTACCTGTCGGAGTGTGTGTGTCTCGTTTGTGTGTCCGCCCGCTGTCCAGTAAGATAGCCATTGAAGTTGTGCCGCTAAAAAATAGGATTCGAAGGATAGGGCTCCTAGGCCTCCCTGGGTTGTAGGTAACTGCAGTGTATTCAGTGCTATTCTATGTCTACTCGACCCCCAGATTAATGTGCCAAGAACGGAGTTGAGGTCACGGAAGAAGGTTCTGGGTGGGATCACCGGTAGGTTTGTGAAGTGGGAGCATTATCATTTTAGCCAAAGCCACTCGGCCAATCGGGGCCAACGGGAGTCTGTTCCAGAATCCGACTGCTGATCTAATGCCAGCAAGTGCCCTACCGTGGTTGCCCTCAAAGATGTCGGCCGGGGAATGGTAGAGGCGGATCCGGAGGTAACGGGGAGCTTTCATACTCCAGGACACCCTCTGAGTTCCCATCATATGTCACGAGGGGGCAAATTTGGATGGAAGGGGTATACCGTGGATTTGTCCCAGTTTACTTTTAGTCCGGAGGCTTCCACGAATTCAGTGAGTGTCGCCCATATAGGTGTCAGGTCATCTGTAATGTCCCGTACATATATTAAAAGATCGTCGGCGTACATGGAGACGCTATGTATGGTATCCGCGATAGGGATGCTCCAGTGTATGCCCTCCTGTCGTAGTCGTATGGCCAGTGGTTCGACCGCAAGGGCGAAAAGGAGGGACGAGAGGGGGCAGCCTTGCCTCGTGGCCTTTCGTACCTCAAATTCCGTGAAAATGCGTCTCCCTATTAGGAACCGTATGGTGAGTTTGGTATATAGAAGTCACGTGCATGCCAGAAGGATGGGGCCGATATTTATACGGTGTAAGACGTAGAATAGATACTGCCAGGTGAGGGTATCGAAAGCCTTCTCTAGGTCTAGGATGAGTCAGGCTGACCGGGGGTGTGTGTCTCTCACCGGATCCTGAACGTGGAAGATGCGACGTATGTTCTGGGATGTGTTTCTACCGGGGACGAACCCGCATTGGTCCGGGTGAATCAGGGGGCGTATTATTTGTATATATCGGTCTGCCAATATCCTCCTGAGAATTTTACAGTCGGTGGAGAGGAGTGTGATGGGACGATACAATGCCATAAGTTGTGGGTCTCGAAGCGGTTTCAAGAAGGTAACAATTATAGATTCCCTAAGGGATTTGGGTAGTTCCCCTTGTTCGAGCGCCGTTGCGAACATCAGTGTTAGCCACGGGACTAATAGGGGGGAAAAGGTCGTGTAATACTCCAGTGGGAGTCCGTCCAATCCTGGTGCCTTGTTACGGGCCAGGGCATGCAGCGCCTGGGTAATGTCAGTGAACACTATCGCTGTGTCTAATGCCAGCCTATCTGTCTTCGTGATTGTAGGCAGCGTTAGAGGATTGAGGAAATGGTCTATTAGAGTCTAAGCGGTTGGGGTCGGATTGCTATATACCTTCTCGTAATATTGTTGAAACGCCACCAGGATCTCATCCTGGGAGCGCACCAGGATGCCTCCGGGGTTAATAATTTCAGTGATAGGTTTTATGTCTGTGTCCTGCTGTGCCAACGATGCTAGCATCGTGCCTGTTTTATCTCTCTCTTTATGCATCCGGGTGGCATAAGCTCTGAAATTATACCTACGAAGGTCACTACAGGCCACTTGGTAAGCTGTTTTGGCCTTGGCCGTAAGTGTCACCCGTTCCTCGGATAGGTCGTCTTGTTTAGTGGTCGTGGCGAGGTGCTTTTGTGCTTTTATGAGTGCCTGCTCTAATGTCCGTCGAATCCCTGTTATTTGCTTGATACATTCTCCATGGGCCACTACTTTAAACGTGTCCCATTCTACTAATACCGATGAAGCCGTGCCTGCATTGTGGGTAAATAAGTCTTGGAAGCTTTGCGCTTGGTCATGTTTAAAGACCTGATCTGTTAGGCAGTCTCGGGGTAGGCGCCAGGTGGGGACAGGGGGTGCGGGGGTCTCCAGCTTAACCGTAGTATATGTGCATCATGGTCCGATACGATCCTGCCCATATAGTCCGTGGACAAAATCTTGGGCAGAATCGGCACAGAGCAGAGGAATCTGTCTAGACGTACCCGTAGGTTATGTGGGATGGAGTGAAATGAATAAATTTGGGTATGTGGGTGATTGAGTCGCCATGCCCTGTGTGGTCCAGGCCTGAAATTTCTCAGTTTGCTTGAGGGCAGGGGAGTGCAAGGGTGGGGGGTGGGATCGGTCCATGAGCAAGGTCCAGTGTGCAATTGTAATCCCCGCCTAGAATCCAGGGGACGGCAGTGAATTGAGCTAGGATCCCCTTGAGATGGTCCCAAAATTTGTCTTGCTCTATGTTGGAAGCGTAAATGCTACCTAAGAGAACTGCTTGGCCATCTAGGAGTCCCTCTAGTAAGGTGTATCTGCCTTCTTTGTCCAGCACCCGTCTAAGTTCCTGGAATGGAGTCCCTGGCCTAACCCAGACTACGGCGCCGCATGCATATGCCGAATAAGTCGTGATACAGACTGTGCCACGCCATTTAGCTTGTAGTTTGCCTGCTTCAGTGCTAGTAAGGTGCGACTCCTGGAGGAATGCGATCCTGGCGTTATGGCGTTTTATGTATGAGTATATGGTGTAGCGCTTCCTCAGTGTATGTAGGCCCCTGACATTGAGCGTGAGGATACAAATGTCCGATTGTTGTGCTGTCATTATCATGTGTCGACGTTATTGCCCGCATGGGGGGCATGCATCTATCGAGGCCCCCGACCCAGTAGCCCTTCTGCCGGGGGAAGCACCCATATGACCCACCATAGTGCTTTCTAATGTGTGTCACGTACCCTGACTTTTACCATGCTATGAGGGGAGTGGGACGGAACTGAACCAAGGTCTGAACTGGCGTAACTGGGGTCGGGAAACAGTCCCAATACTTAGGACCCATCGTTGGTAGCGATACGTCCAAACTAAATCCCTACGAGGAGAAAGGTGTGACAAGAAACTGCGGGGGTGGCAGTGTGTGTGTGCGCGAGACTTCACGCTGATCGGGCCTTTGGAGAATCAGTGGATGTCGCACTAGAACCATCATACTGTAATGGTATTGCATATGTGGTGCAAGGGGAGTCCAGTTCGGCCCGGCCGCCCATGGTAACGTCCGTGAGATCTTCTCACATCGAAGAGGCGCCTAGTTGTCCATCTAGGATAGCATCAGCCGTCTGTGGGGTGACCAGGGGGGGCGTGACGGAGTCCCCACCGGACAATGTTCCGTCGCTGTCGTTTTCTCCCTCCGACGTGAATATGTGTGGGGGTCGATCGATGTCCTGCGTTAGGGGCGATGTTTGCAAGTCGATCACTGCATGTAGTGCCTCCCGGCGTTCCCGCACAATTTGTGTCAAGTCATGAGATTCTTGGGGGGAGGACCCGGTCCTTCTAGCGGTTGCGCTGTTGGGTCGCTTTGGGCCGCGTCTTCTGGGTCGTGATGGTTTGGGACTGGAGTTGCGCAGGGTCTCTGCCCTGGACTGTAGTGGGCAGTGCTGATCCGCCCAATCATGTGCGTCTTTGGCGGTGGTGAAGAAGATGGCAGAGCCCTTATGTAGAACCTTGAGGCGAGCCGGATAAAGCAAGGAATATTGAACATTGTTCGCTTGTAGCCGCCTTTTCACATCCAGGAAGGAGGACCTCTGTTGTTGTATGGCATGTGCGTAGTCTGGAAAAACCATTATTTGCTTGTTTTCTACTTGCAAGGGGCTTTCTAATCGGGCCGCCCATAGCACTGCATCCCTGTCCGGAGTGGCAGGAACTTTGCAAGCATCGGTATCGGGGCAGATCCTGGTGGCGGTTTTCGGGCTGGGACCCTGTGGGCGCGTTCAATGGAGAAAAATGCTGTCCGGTCTGCAGTCGGGGTAAAGGATTTCACCCACGTCTCCATTTAGTCCAGGGCCTTCGAGCCTTCAATTCCCTCTGGCAGACCCAGCACGCGAATGTTACAGCGCCTCGACCGCCCTTCCAAATCGTCTGCACGCTCCTCCATGACAGCCAGGTTTTGATGTGTCTTAACAATGGGTTATAGGTCAGCTAGCGTCTTCTCCCTGTCCTTCACTTTATCCACGAGCTTCCGATTGTCGTCGCGGATTAGGCTGATATCGGTCGCCAGGGTGCCAAGTCGCTCCTCCATAGACAGCCGGGAAAGTTCGATGGCCGCCAGCACTTGGTCCAGTTTGGCTGATACTGTTGGGTGAGCCTGCGACGTGTGTGACCATGCCCGCGTGTGTGGCATATTCCCTGGGGCAGTTACCGGCACAGTAGTTGGCTGCGTCGCCCTTGGTTTCCCCATGGTGACGATCACGGGGTCACCTCGTGGTGTCAGGTGCTGCGAGGAATGCCAAGCGGGCCCCCTCTCCGGGCAAGTGGAACGTGGGGCTGGTCGGTTCTCACCAGCCTGGCTTGTAGGCACCCAGGCAGGAGCGCGGGGCGTCAACGCACTGCCCAGGGTATGTCTGCCGTCACACTCCGGCCTCTCAAAGTACTGTGTCCTGGGTGGGGAGGCAAGTAGTGTGCGAGTTGCAGGTAGCACAGGTGCCGGGTCTTGTGCCCCCAATATCAAGTTTGACCTGTCCGATGTACGAGTAGGGGAAGCTATTGCACCTCCATGTTAAGTTCAGGCAACCTCCTCTTCGCCATGAGGTTTGAAGTACAGTAGCAGTGACCTGCCAGTGGCGCCCGCCCAAGGGAGCTCTCCAGGGAGGGGCGGGGGAGCGCGGCTCACCTCCGATTGTCGCATGTGCAGGCACTCCCTGGGGGCTGCAGTGTCCGTCTCTTCACCCCTGGCAATCCTCGGGCGCCATCTTAGGGTCAGGCGGGGCGATCATAGGAACTCCTCCGGGGGGGCACATTCAGCCCGATGGTCACAGGTGGGCCCCCAGCTCTCAGGCACCTGTGGGTAGGCGCTCCCCCGCCCTGGGTTGCCACAGTGTGGATCGCCGAAGCGGGACGATGCCCGGGAAGGCGGCGGTTCGCTCCAATCAAAATGGCGGGTTTGTGCCCGTCCAAGATCTCCTTTTACTGGCAAGTTGGAGACGCCGCAGGAGCGCGTCCCGGCAGAGGGCCCCACCGGTCCCCCGAGCTCCATGGGTTGTGGTAGCTGGCGGGCGCCAAACTCCCAATGTCCGTCTGGCTCTGCAGGCGCACTAACAGGGAATCGCGGGCGCTATCTTAGAGCTCGGTGCCCGCATCCAGCGTTATCAGGCTTTTCTCCGGCTGGGCTGAGATTTTCTGGAACACCAAGCCTGCTCCGGGTGCTGGGTGAGTTCCGACCGCAGATTATGGTGTGGAAGGCCATAGGCGATCTCAGGAACTGGGTAGGATGCCGGCCCGATCGCGGAGCCTCAGCGAGACACAACCACCATCGTGGCTTACTTAGCCACGCCTTTCATGGTCAATGTTCAGTAACTGCATCGTTAATTATAGATTTATATTGTTCAGTATTTTTATTTTTTATTTGTTATTTCTTATGATTCATAACATGCTGTTTGACACATTGTAATATCCGCGAAGATAGTCTTTCTTCCATATCTTCCACACGAACTCAAGTCATTTATACGATGCACCAACAATCGCTTTCCCTCGCTATGGGTTCGAAATACTGACCTATCATGACTCACTTCAATTGATCACGTGATCGGAACCCTTTTTCACACGATTATTTTTAGACCTCATGTCTAAGTACTAAATCCGTTTCCATTCCCGTTTTTATTTTTTGTACTATGCCACCACGTCCGCTTTCTGAAACGTTCATTCCATTCTGTCCTGAATACGTTTGTCGGCACATATATCGAACGCACTGTTTACCTCTGTACGCTCGCGATCACGTGACCTCGTCACTATACTACAAAACCCCACCTGATAGGCTAACCCTGTATCCGTTCACTTCCGCGTTTGGAATTGACGACTGAGAGCTCCGTGACCGTGTACAAACCGTAAGCTACTGCACTGCATGTTAATCCTCTAATCCTTTGACCAGTAACCCGTTTTTGCTTTGCACTCATGCGCTAAACCTCTCCCTTCTCCCTCGTCACACACAGACCGATATTGTTTAACTACGTTCACTCATGTTTTTGTGTCGGATTGTTATTTGATGTGATTATATAGAACCTGCATTGAGCACGATTAGGATGTAAATCATGAATTGCAATTTCTGCCTGAATACCATGATTTTCACTTTGAATGCTAAGGTCTTGTATGTTTTTCGTTTGCCACAGGCCCCTGACGAAGGGTTTCCTTGACAACCCGAAATGCATTGGGCATAATGTAACGTCGTGAAATTCTATTGATTTCAAATGAACTTTCTATTGGAAATGATGACAATTTCTAAAGACATGCTTTATGAATTAAAATAATTGCCATGTTCACAAAAACTTGGTGGAATCTTCTTCTTTTGAATACGTTATCAAAACAGCTGAATTTGAAAAAACCAATAAGGTTGAAGTTGAAAGTGCGCGTCCTTTGTGTTCAAGAGACCACACTCTATCCACTTACTTAGCCACGCCCCCATCGGTTTGCAATTGTAGTTGTTGATGTTTTTTCTAAATGGCTTACAGTGGAATTTGTTAAAGACATCACCACTGATCGCACTATACAATTTCTTAAAGATATTTTTCTTGATGAAGGTTATTGCTCAGTACTCATCACAGACAATGGCACTCAGCTTACCTCACATAAAATGCGTTTGTTTTTATCTGGTTGTGGAGTGATCCATCATCGCACATCTCTTTATAACCCCAGGGGAATGGTGTGTGCGAGAGGGCAAATAGAGTGGTTAAAGGGATTATTCAAATTTCATGGGCTTCAGGTGGCTTTGCCAATGAAATGGTTCAGGATGGTGTGGGCATACCAAACCACATCTCACAAACAAGATTGTAAGTCTCCCTTCGAGCTCATGCGGGGCAGACATCCTGGCACTAAACTTGCGCCTTCTTGGATGAAAAACTGTGTTGTTAAGGGTGTTCATCCAGAGACCTATGCCTGTGCCTCTCATTCGATTTCTGTGGGTGATCTGGTTAAAGTCAAACCAGGGAGAATGACCAAGGGACTTTCTAAGTTCAAAGGTCCCTATTTGGTCAAACATATATTTCTCCATTATGTGGTGTTAGATAATGATGAGAAGTGGAACCTTCGCGGAGTAGCTTTATACAGTAAATCTACATCCTCCAGTGACATCACTCATATGTTGAAAGGTTCCCAGTCCAATAGTGGATACATGTTATCTACTCTGGAAGTGATTACTCCTTCTACAGCTGTAATGTGTCGCAGGGAGGAAGGTGGTGGTGATGCCTCTGATCTCACTGGTGTGCATGATCAGAGTACTCACAGGAATGTTCCTGCTCATCAGTCCAATGAAGCTAGAGCTTCGAGATATCACAGACCTCCGGTCTATTTGAATGATTATTTATGCTAATGTGTCAAATCGAGATCTTGCAGACCTTTGGTTCATTTGGTTTATTATTCTTGTTTATATGTCAAATGTAAGATTTCCATTGTTTATTGATTCGTTTCATTCAAAAGGGAGATGTGTTGTAAATATGTTCTTCTCTTTCAATATGGTTGCCAACCTGTATTAATCCTTAGCCCTTCCTTTGTGTCCGCTCCTTACTGTTCCTTAAGAATACTTGTAGTGTTCCAAATGCATCTCTCTTAGCCAAGCTTCATTCAGACTTGTCAGTTGGTGTCTGGTCAGCTGGTGAGGTGTACACTTTGGCTATGCTCTATCATTAAATCCTCTACTTACCTTGAAGAGGCTCCAGCGTTGATACTGCAGATAGTTACATCAGGCAACATGACATTTTTCAGTCTCTTCAAAACTGTATAGCAGCTAGTCAGCATCGGTGCTGCCTGTATGCCCTGGGTAGATTTAATGGTGTAGTTTGTGGGGTTAGTAAGTTTAGGTGAGTTGACCACTGTATTGCTGAAAACTCTTATTGCTGGTTACATATATATATATATATATATATATATATATATATATATATATATATATATATATATATATATATATATATATATATATATATATACAGTATCATCGACTAACAGCATCCAGGAACTGAGAGCACTTCCAAACAACATCTAGACAGGGCTGTCGCATGTCATCATAAGTTGTGCCCCCCAAAACTGAGTTTGTGCTCATCAGCAGATGCTGTTGCCACCGCCCGATCTCTTGCATAAATCAAGAGAGATTCCCCTGCCCTTACTAACTGGATGAAGTAATTGAACTTACATGTGAATCCCAATTTATCCTCCAAGGAGCATGGAGGTAAAAATTCGCAATCAGCCTGTATCCAACTCGGCCTCTTTGGAAGCCCCACAATCGACTCCAAAATCCAAACCCACTCACCTCACTCTCTAACAGCATCCTGAACAGCAAGTACTTGCAATTACTACAGACTGGATCCGACTTCTCCATGGTAACCAACACAAACCAGAGAATGTTGGGTAATGGAACTGTTCTCATCATGGCGGAATGCAAAGTACTGCAGGGGACTGACCTATTTCCTCTATTTGTTGTATTTCATTCGGATAGAATATGATCTGGGGAGTCCAGCAATTACATGAAATGGAAATGAGCGAACTTCCTCTACTTGAATATAGATAAAACTGGGATAGAGCACTGGAGGGCAGGGGGGGGCCAAGTTCTCCAATGCAGCCTTCTTCGGATGGCCTTCATGGCTCAGGTTCGTCTCAGCCACATCGCAACAAGTGTAGACTGCATGGGCCGGAGTCACAAATATTGGCGTAGGAGTAGGTGCGGGTTACTCTTGCCGAAGTCTGGGCTTACTCCAGGAATTCAGGAGTGCTACAAAGCAAAATCTCTGTGAATCACGCACATTGAGTGTGTGCAACCTCCCTTAGTACATTTATCGCAATATATGCATATGACACCGTTTCGGTAAGAGGTTTTCTGATACTGTGACTTGTAATAGCTTAAAATGTCCTTACTTTGGTAATGGACTGTTTAAAATGTGCATTGAAAAATATATCACAACATTCTTTTATCAGAGCATTGTGACTGTTCTGTAGAAAGGGACTGACCTCTTTTCTTTGGTTCCATCACACCACAAGCCTGGAAAAGTTCCAACGAGCTGGTGTGTCCAATATGGAAAGCTGTGCTTATGGCCCCTCATGATTCTGCAACACCCAGAGAGCAGAGTATCGGGGAGTAGAGATATCTACAACCATGGAATGAGAGAGAGTTCGCTCAAGGAGCATGAAAAGACTTGGGTTTGATGACACAAAGGCGGTGTAGGAGAAACTATTTGGGAACACAAAGCACAAGTTCTGATTAATGCTCCAATGTTGTGTAGCATTATCTCAGTGAATAACTTTCCTCTTAAATCTATCACTTCTCTCCTGTGCCTCAGGTCAGCTGGTGTACCAGGCCCAGTCTCCTGATGAAGGTGCCCTCGTTACAGCGGCTCGGAACTTTGGTTTTGTGTTCCGCTCCCGCACACCGGAGACTATCACAGTGGTGGAGATGGGTGAAACCAAAACGTATGAGCTGTTAGCCATCTTGGATTTCAACAATGTGCGCAAAAGGATGTCAGTCATTGGTGAGATATAGTACTTTTTATCCTTCTTGTATGTCTGCTGTAAGCTTGACCTCAGATGTTTTGTTGAAGAGTGAATGTTTATTTGGAATGGCTGCTATCCATCTTGTACTGACCTTGTACTCCCACAAATGTATTTGCTGGATTTCTCTGCATTATGATCGAAACATTGTATACACCCTGTTATTCCCCAGATGTTTCACCTCCTTCTACTCCTACTTATGTTTTTTTTTCTTCGACTATTTCATACATGTATACAACGTGTTATCTCTGTAAAGCTCTCTGATACCCTAACGGGTCATGTTCGCGCTCTATAAAACACTAAATAAATCAATACATTTAGCATTCAGTGGGGAGGAGGAGAATATGCATTGTGTTCTGCTCGAGATTATCCTTGGGCACGTGTGAAAAAAATCTCATTTGGGCTAGATCCATCTTGGCTTTTTTGGAAAGATCAAGTCTTACAGTTGTATCCACCATCCAAACCCCCTTATGCGACACCCAACACAACTAAAGGCTGTCATTATAAGGCTCTTCCTTCTCTCATCTGATTGGGCTAAGACTCTCTGCGTCATCGCAGGGACGAAGGACCACATGATGCGGTAGAGAAACTACCCACAGCATATTGACGGTGCACCACACAGCACCTCTCCATGGCCGTCCTAGTCATCTAAGAGGCTTGACCACAACCACACTGTTTCTTTGTGACACACACTTGAGGAGAGGTCACCAGTGATGAGGACACAACAGTTCATGTTCTGGTAGGGACTAGAATCTGCTTCAAACACCCAAATTTATTTAAAAAAAATTATTGTTGGCTTTATTTGTTTTGAAGACACAGGTTTAAAATTCAAAATATATTATTTTAAATGATAGTCTTTGAAGAACATGTCGCTTCTTATTTGTGCCCAGTATTTACTCTAGAAAACTCTATGCTTTTGCAAGACGTCAATCTCTAGCCTGGCTACACTTTAAGTTGTTGACACTGTCATGTTAAGTCAAAAATACTTTTATTGATTCTTTAAAAATCGTAAAATGATGGCAAACCATCATAAAACGCAAAACATTAAATGAGCATTTTTAAAAACATGAGAGAGAAAAAAGGCCTTAGAGTCGTGAACATAGTTAAAAAGCTGGCAAGTAGAACGATACATTTAACTAAAGTCAGCCAGCAGGTTATTTGTTAGCTGCTTGGCTTAAATACATTTTTTCCAGTTCCTTTGCTGCTATTTTCCAGAATTTTATGGCGCTACAGGAGAGAGGAATTGAAAGCCCTCCAAGACACCTGATGACTAAATCTCTACATGTTGTTATCTGTTCATTCCTTAAAATCTCACGAAGAATAGATTTGCCTGTTTTCAATTAAAAAGGGCATGAACATAGTAAATGTACTAGTGACTCCTCCCCTTGACAACATTGGGGGCATTCCTTCGATGGCCATGTGAAATTCCATTTAGGGGTTGACACTGTTTCCTGCGATTGTCTGAATGATTCCTGAAGTCGGGGAGGATGTAGCAGGTGCATGCATTTGTTACATAAAGGAGAGAGCCCGTATGTGTCAATGATTTACCCAGAACAGCCATGGAGGGGGCATTTAGACATGCATGGCAACATTCACCCGACTCACGCGTCAAAGGCACCTGTCTCTTGAAGCACTGAATTAACATAATTAACATCTGGGTGCCAGAACCCTGTTCAGCTTTGCCCAAATCTAATGCCAGTCATTTCCCGGTACCATAACACTGGACACATAGCTCACTGAAGTAACATTTGAGCAGTTGGAAATAAGGCTGCTCCACATGAAGAATTAAAGGCACTGGGGCCACAAATAAATAGTACATCAGCGTCGTTTTAAGGCATGGGCAAGTGCCTTGAACCCTAGGCCTCCCTAGGGGATCCTAGGAAAGTGAACCTTCTCTCTATTAGACCTCTGTCTACTTTAGTCTAAATCTCTATCTAAACCGCTTATCTTCTCTGCCTACATCTATCACCGATTCTCTCTCTCTACCCAGGGTCAATTTATTCTTTTTGGCTCCGTTAAAGTTTGACATATAATCTAATACTTTTTGGCATGACACAGGCTTGAATTAGCAGTACATGGGTAATAAAATTCAAATTTGTTCCATATAAGAGCCCAGAAAATATGCCTTGTCCGGGGCCCCCAAAATGTTTAACATAAGATTGATAGCACTTGAAAAATCCCCAAACTGCTGCTATTGCTGAGGTCCACCTCTTACTGCCCCGCCGGCATCTTAGACGTTCTAGGAGCTGATTTCTGCCAGTTTAGCAAAGTTTATTGGCAAAACTGCCCACTAACTACAGTTCTCCTTGGTAGGTTGGCAACTAATTGTCAAATATCCATCCTACCTACAGATATCCAGGGATTCAGCTCTCCGATCCCTAGAAAGTAATACAAAAATCAATTTGTTGCAACACCCAGGTATACTCTGGAGAGGGAGAGGGGCGCATTAATCACATATGTAAGAATTGTGGACACAGGCTGAGAGCCCAGGACTACAGATTGCTGAGCAATGACAACCCCCAGTGGAAGAATGCGCTGCGGTGAAGCAGAGACATCAGGACTAACTTGTGTAGACACTGCATTTACAAATGCAGTGAGCAGATAATGCACCTTCAGGGCAAGCAGGCGCTCCCAGGGGGTGGTTGTCACTTCAGATCATGCTGATGCCTTTTGAGGATAAAAATAAATGACCCCAGTGGGCCGGCTGTGTGTAGTAAGTCTTTGCAGCACTACTTGTCGAAGCACTGTAGGACACGCAGAAGAGACACAGCGACGTGCTTGAACCTCCTATCAGTTCAGAAAGGATTAGAAGTGCTCTTGTTGGCCCTTTATGCCAAGGTGCTGTGGCAGTCTACAATGCGGTCCAATCACACAAGAAATGTTAATGTCCTTCCAGAGGTGCAGTCAGTCTAAGACAAACTAGAAGGTCCTTGCACTATGTGGAATTGACTGGCCTCCTCAAATGGAAATATAGCCTATCTCTGGGTGCTGCTGATCCTGCAATATTACGTCCTAGGGCCTGCATGAACTACAGAAGTGATGTGCTACTGTGTATTAGAGTAGTCACTCCAGTAAGTGACGCTCACAGAGGGTTGAAGTTTCCGATATCCATTAAAGTCACATGCGACCTTGAGATCATGTCTCACCGGGCAGCTTCATCCATTGTGGGCTTCTCTGCAGCCCCTGTGTGAATGTTCATATTTATGTTTCTTGGTAGCCCTCGGCAGCTGGTCAGGTGGTTCTCAGATTCTGGATAGATTACTTTCTACTCAAGCATCTCCTCACATCAGGGCTCAGATATAAATATTTTGTGTTGTGGGTAAGTCACTTTAAGGCACCGTCATGACACAAAATATATTTCAGAATTGACAAAGCCACACTAAGCCCACACACAGTGAATAGCTCTACCTTGCGTTACTTTGAATCGGGGAGGCCTTACATGGGTGGTGAATCCACCCACATATATTTACGCTAACCCAGATTTACTAAAACATATAAACCTGGGTGTGTGACAAAATGGTGGGCCTATCTGAAGCTGGTGTAACAAGGAGCACACATACAAAGAGGAATACGCCTCTAAGAAAAGATTTGTGCAGGAAGTGATCTCTCCCTGCACAAAAAAACTACTCTGATCACAACACCGGCACCCTTGTGCCATGGCACATGGGTGTCTACATTGGTGCTAGGCTGGCACAAGTGCCCTAGTTCAAGGAGAGATGAGGTGTGTGCTATACATAGTAGATATGATATATTTCTGCCCTTTCACGCAGCGTAGCACAACAAGTTCCCTTGCTGCATTGCATAAATGTTTAGTAAATCTCTGTTAGATGGGTGTCAATACAACTGTTGTTCTGCTGATCTCTAATTTGCAGAACCAGCGCCACCATGTGGCAGATGTCATAAGTGTCGCTGCTGACTATCAAGTGCTGGTGCCGAGCACCAGAAACCACCAGCTAAAATTAAGCTCTGGCAACATCTGATTGTAATGTTAACCCAACTGTACTTCTTACACATTAGATATGACTTATGTGTAACATGCCTTTCTCATGACTGTTCTATATGTACTAGTAGTAATGGTGTGGTGTTACAATGTCAAGCAGATATACATATATATATGTATATATATCAGCAAAGGTGATACATGTGAAGTGATATATAATAAATCTATATTTACCTACACACACTTACTTTCATGATCTCACTTTTTCACTTTATGGCATTTTTGTAGCATTAGATTCTAGTGCAGCCATAGGAGTAATTCCACGTGGTAAAATGCAGCCAAGCCTAATGTACAGTTCATTCTTACATTAGGGAGCATATCATTCTCCCCTCTGCCAGAAAACAACTCATACTTCCCTCCTCTACTCCCCAAATCTCTACATGACGCCCAAACCAGCCAAAGGTACCTAGCAGCTGCTAAATGTATGGGTTAAACCCCACGGAATTGGCAAGTCACTGTGTTTTTACTCCAGGAAAGTACGGGAAATAGTAGTCCCAGATGGTAATTCCTCAATTCATGAGGTTTAACTCTTAATTGTATGGTACTGAGCGGATTTACCATACGGTAACAGTAAATTTACATGTAAATCTACCTTGCGACTAGTACTGTGCAGCTCGTAATGTGTTCGTTATTAAGCACACTGTTAGTTACCAAAGGGCATCCTGACACAAGGCTTTGAGAACAGTGTCTGTGAAGCAAACATGAATTTAAGTGATGAGTGAAACAACAAGCATTGGCAATGCCAATCAGTCTCACATGGCTAGGAAGGAAAGGAAAGGCTTGAGAATACAGTAGAGACTTTTTAAAAGTTTTTATTACTAACAGTACAAATTTATTTTAATTGTATATACATTGTATTTTCGGTAGGTGAGGACTAGTATTGAATTTAATAATATTTGTAAACTCTTTATTTAAGTGCAGTTTTCTCTGTGTTTACTAAATCAATTGTTAAATGTCCAATTGTTGGCATATTGTGAAAATTGAATTGAAATTTACTAAGTATTGGCAAAGCCAAGAGGCCTCTGCTCTAAGGTGCTGGGCTATAGGCGTTTCTAGCATTTGTACACAGCATGTGTACTGAGTTGCCTTTATGTGTTCAGGAGTTTTCAGACTGTGATTCATGACTTTTCATCACTGAGAATTGGAGGCAGTGTTTATCAGTGAGCCGTAATAGTGCTCAGACTACATGCTCATCCAAATCCTGGCCTCTCTCTAATGACCACATGTGTACCATGTGTCATGAACCAATTCTAATTATTCACAGCAAAACCATTGTTATTACTCGTGTATGTCAAACTGTTAACAAACATTCACGTGGCCCAAAGGTCTGGCTTGTTTTAGGCGCAAGTTTGTTGTTGTGCGCTATGTCTGGGCGTAGTAACAAAACACTCTAGCGAGACACCCAAATACTAGTCAGGTAGCATTCTGTGTGAAGCATGGGACTTTTGTTTACTTGTTTTAACCATGCTCTCAATTACGCAGGCCACACCTCTTTTAGACATCCCCATCGTTTTCATGCCACTAAAAGCACTGCGGTCCACCATAGGCTTCGGCCTACAAGAGGGAAGAGACCTAAAAATCGTGATGTTGTAAAATAGTTGTTTTTGAAATTATGTATACATTATTTTTCTAGTACATACGGAACAGCATATTTTTCTAAATAATAAATATATTGAAGTTGATGTGAATTTCTCTTCAGGTCATTTCATCAAATGCTCCAAGTATTGTCATGATGGATTTGATAGTTTAGCAATGTAAAGTTGGTTAGGATTTTTGTACATTTTAAGTTAATTGCCCCTGCCTTAGGAACTATATTTAGTAGCAGGGTGACCCCTTTAGATTCACATTAAGCGCATCTCATTCCTGCAGTCTTACATTGATGGAAAAAGCCACCGTTCAGACTCCTGTATTTCTAATGGTCCTGCCTAAAGTAAGATTAATTCAACAAACAGGGGAAAGGAGATGCTGAGTTTGCACAGACAAGAGGACAAACCATAGAAGCGCAGGCGCCTGTTTCTTCCATGCAAGGTGGATGTCCACTTTGAGATATGTGGTGCACAGAGGGAAGTTCAGGGAGAAGCAAAAATGTCCCCTCACAGCGATTCTTGAAAATAACAGTAAAGTCCAAGAACTTTAACGCAGTAGATGAAGATCCATCACAATGGTTCCATCATGAATGTCATGGGACTAATGCGGGAGCCATGCTCACTGAGTGTCATGAATGAATGAATCAATGAAAGTGACTAGTAAAGTACACTGCTACCCATGGAGTAAACGGGAGCTCAGAGTAGAAGACATTGTGAGATAGAACAGAGAGCGGTAGAGAGGAGTGAGAACTAACAATGCTGGAAGAGACAGGTTTTAAGGAGGTTCCAGAATGTGAGAGGTCTTTGGATGGAGTGACAGAAGCAGTTCCAAGAACCAGCAGCCAAGTAGAAGAATGCTCCGTCACCGCAGTGGTTCCTTTGATGATAAAAATTTCCTTTGATGAAGCAAAGTCCAGGCCGATCTAAGGAATAGAGTGTAAGGTTTGAATCTAGAACTGAAGTGTCCAGGGCGATATGATGAAAGACTTTATACATGAGATAAAGAGACTTAAAAACCATGTACTTCCTGTTAGGAGGCCATTGGAGGTCTCGTAGACTGATATTTGGGAAAAGAACGAGGAGAAAATGGGCAGCAGCATTCTGGATGATCTGAAGCTGCTGTACAATATAGTCAGGTAATCATAGATCTAATTAATGGTTGTAGTCTTGTCTGGATCGACTAAGTGCTTGCATAATAGACTTACGAGATGATATTGGAAGGAAGGAGATGAATTTCCTGATCATTTTCAAGATCAAGTAGTGGGATGAAGCAACCCGACTCATTTAAGTCTTAAACAATAGATCAGAATCAAAGATCTCATAGTTTTGACAGAGTTAGTGGGGATGGGTGTGGAACCTTGACCTGGACGCCATCAGGATGGTGGCCAGGCGGAAGAGAGGTGTTCAAAGAAAAGGATCTCAGTTTTCACAGTTGGGCTTCAGATGATTCTTGAGCATCCAGATAGAAAGTGCTGCCATGCGAGGTGAGGGGCGCTTTGGGTGTCTGTGACATAACTTGCAAAAGAGATGAAAATGTGCATATCGTCAGTGTAAGACATTAAGTCATGTGCAATAGTCTGAATAACAGAGTGAGAGGAGAAATATTGAAGAGGGTCAATTTGATTGAGGAGACCGGGGGCTCACTACATGTGACCAGCTTAGACAACGATTGAGAGAGAGTTAAAAGGATATACTGGGATCTCTTAGCGATAAAGGGATACAGCTTTAAAGCGGATTCCAAATTTCGATAAGTGTCTGATCGAGATTGAGTGAGAGAAAGTTTGAAATGCCGCCAATAGGTCTAAAAGGATCCCGGGGTCAGAACCTCCCTAATCTAAAATGGTCCTAATGTCGTCCGCCTTGGCAGTCAAGCCAGATCCCATACTTAAGTGCAGACAAAAATCTCACTGTGCCTCATCCAGTTGGGAGTCATATTCGATACTAAAGGAAAGTTGAAGGTTGGAGCTATGTTACTGTTCCCTTATATGCAGCCTGGCTGGATGCACCATGGGCCCAGAGTGGAGGAACTCGGCCTGCTTTGCATTCTGTAGTTTAAATGCAGCGGGCAGGGACTTGGTGGCTGTATCTAGAGAGTGGAGCAAGGTAGTAACCTCTGAGTATCACCTTGGAGAGCTGAGTGAAAGTAAATCAGCGTGCAGGAGCAGAGGCATAAAGCACCTCTGGGCTCGGGAGGGAAAATTGCATCAGCAGTGGGAGCTAAAGGCGTCCCGCCGAGCGAGGACCAATTATTCAAGTAGGGCAAAACTAGTATCTGTGATCCAAATGTTTAGGTACATTTAATACACTTAGTACCGAAGAATTCCAAAGCCGCACACAGCCATTGCCTTGGGGTACCTGCTGACATCAGAAATACAATAGTTTTCAGAAACATACGTATTTATATACTTAGTTTCATATAGAGCGTACCAGCCCCATTGTGTGGGCACAACAGTGTGCATAAATAGTCTGATGCCTAAGGGCTATAGGGCAAGTGGGTGACACAGAAGTGGAAATTTCACAGACATAGAAATTATACATTATTACACTTATAAATGTCTTGCATTGCTCCTATAGTCTAGCATATGGACCTAAGTAAAGCATGGAGCAGTTTATAAAACATATCAATTTATAATAGTGTCTATATCAGGCGGGCAGGTTTGTCAAACTTCTACTTGAAGTATTACTTAACGTTTTGCCATACTTGTCCCCTTTGAAAAGTTGGTAAAGTTTTAAAACTGGTTAAAAACTGTTGCCAGTAGGTTTTTCTATCTTCTTTGTCTCTAGTAAAAATATTTTTGCTGGAAAAGTCTGCTGCCATTTAAAGCTTTGAAGGAAGATTTGTGAAGTTTGTTAATTTTTCAGCTTTCTGAATTTCAAAAGTTGGTAACCACTCAGCTTTCATTAATGTCATCACAAGCTAGCCAATGACTTCTCATGATTCTTTAGCATGAGAAAGAAAACCTATGAAGATGTTCTTGAGGTTATCTTTAAAGGACAGACAGAGAGACCCAGTGTGGATGGCTCTAATAATCTTTCATTTGTGTTGCAGTGCGAGACCCGGACGGAAGGCTGACGCTGTACTGTAAGGGGGCGGACACCATTATCTATGAGCTTCTGGATAGATCCTGTGAGGCCTTGAAGGACACCACCACTGAACATCTCAATGTGAGTGTCAATTACTCTATCTAATGCAGCAGGAACATTCCTAATGCTACATATGGTCACTGCATAACAACAGAATGTGTATTTGAAAATTACGCATTCACTTCCGGGTGTGTGGAACCCATAGAAGATGTTTAGTGTTTTTAATATTTATTGCATAATCTGTGTGCCCTGTTTTCACAGAACCACATTATTTTAAATGTAACCCCATGGATTCTGATTTAAAGCCACTCATTTCACTCTCAAACGGAGAACCTGTTGCATTTGGACCACAGTTGTGGGATATGTAACAAGAAGTTATGCTAACATTCACATTTTCTGCATCCATTCCCAGTGCATCATGCCATGGTTCACATCAGCATGACATGATACTCAGGCCCTGTTTTATACTAGTAAGTACTCCATTGGCTGTGTTGAGAAAGAGCCACTCGGTCCCTGCAATAGGCACTGATGCAAACCCCTATTTTAGTCCCTTTTCTCTCTCATTATCAGTGCTACATTATCTGTTGTGCATCTTTCCTCCACTCTGCTGGTCGTTCTCAGGAGCTACCTGCCATGCCATTGGACAAGGCCATTGTGTACCCTTTGTAGAGTTCATCAATATTTGCCATATAAATCTATGTTCTCAAACTTTCATGGCTTTCTCTTTGAGGTCTTTGTATATGACACATTGTGTGATAGACATTATCCATCAAACAAATCATATCTGCAAAGTGGTAATTCGATCTATATATGTACACACTAGAATGAGCCGGTTATGTTTAAGGGTCACACGTCATCCTATGGCTTTCCTCCACACGCAATACATTATAGTCAAACTAACTTGCGGCAATGTTCCATGATTGATTCAATGTTTACCATTTGCCTCGTCAAACTGGACAAACTCTCCAATGATTTGTAAACATTGTCCCCCTTTCTGACTATGTTTTGGGTATATACCTTCTCTTGACCTCTGTATCCTTTGACAGGAGTTTGCTGGAGATGGCCTGCGTACTCTCGTCCTGGCCTACAAAGACTTAGATAAAAACTATTTCAGCGAGTGGAAAAGGCGCCACCATGAGGCAAGCACATCCTTAGACAACAGGGAGGAGAAACTGGCAGAGTTATCTGAAGAGATTGAAAAAGATTTGCTGGTATGTACTGTTCATATTCACACTGACCAGCAAGCTTGTGTGCATGTCACACACTACAGAAAAATAACCAATGAAAAGTATATTCAGTTGCTTATGTCTGTTAAAGATGAACACACCTTCATTACAGATCTATGTTGAGATATGTAGAAAAAGTCTGTGCATCTGTTCCCACACCCCTATCTTTATGACGAGCACCGAGTCCCAGAATCTAGACGCCGAGTGCCATGTGAAAATATCAAGTTGTTCAAAACCTTTTTAACCTCTTCCATGCTCATGATGGCTCCTGGCCGTCATGAGTCACGGTGGGCGAGTCCTCATGATGGCCGGGAGCCGTTCTGACCACGCCTGCGATTGGAATGTCCAGCACTGCAGCGGAATTTGCGCCACAGTGAAGAGGTTAACAACTTCAACCAGAGGCAACTCAATAGATACTGAGGATTCCTTCGTATCAATATGCCATGTTCTTATGTGTTCTTATGACGCGGCGGGTCATAGACAACCTTAACCAGTACCGGTTGTAGCATGATACGTTCAAGACCACTAGCACTGTGTGTGTAAAGTATCTAAAGATGTCATATTGAAGGAAGAAACATTGAAAGGTGGAACATAAAAGGGTTGATCTAGGAAGAGTGTAATATTAACAACTAGACTATTTAACCCTTGCATGCTCGTGATGGAACCATTCTGTCACAAGCCACGGTGGTGCTGCGCTGGTGACGGAATGGTTCCGTCACGGCCCGGCCGCCGCGCCTGCACGGCGGCAATTACGCGCCTACGCTGAGCGTTCTATTAGGCGTGCGGGGCCGTGACTGAACCATTCTGTCATAAGCTCAGCGCCACCGCGGCTCGTGACGGAGCGGTTCAGTCACGAGCATGGCGGCGCCGCGCGGCCCCCCTGAGCCCTAGCGCCGCAGCAGAATTACCACCGCGGCCAAGGGGTTAAGGATGGGATAATGGTAGGTTGAATATTTAAAGGCAGGATCCTGAGTGGTGGAAAATGTATGGATAATGCCTTGATGGACAGCATTTTGAAGGGTTGAAAACGTAACGGAAGACATTTGAAGAATAGAACATTTAGTGATGCAATATTGAAGGGTGGCAGATTAATCAGAAACATATTACAAGATGGGCATTTGAAGAACAGAATATTGAAATGCAGAATATTGACACCTGGACCATTCAAGGATGGAACACTGAAGGTGGAATATGTGACATTGGAAATAGATGGGTGTTCCCTTAAAATGATAGACGTTTGTATACTGTAACATTGAAGAGTGGGGGATTTAAGCATGAGCATGGAAAGAGGGGGCATTGAATGGTGGAATTTCAAAGGATGAACATTGAAGGGTGAAGTACTAACACCCTTAAGAAGCAAAATCGTTAGGGATAGAATTTGAAAAGGTGCAAATTAAAGGATGTGTTATTAAATGGTGAAACATTAAAGAGAGAACATGAAGGTTGGAACACTTATGACTGACATTTTAAAGGGTGGAATATTGAATAGCAGGACTTTGAAGAATGCAACATTGAAGAATGTTGCGTTTAAAGATGTAATACAGAATGATGGAAAGCGGGATGTTAAAGAATGGAATATTGAGGGATGGGACATTGAAGGGTAGTCTATTGAACAGCAGAAGATTATAAGATGAAATACTGAACAGAGGAACGATATGTGAAATGGTAGAAATCTTGAAGACTTGAAACACTGAAAAATACAATGTGTAAGATATGGCACAATGAATGATGCATTTGTTAATGGATTGAAAACTAATGTTGGAATATTGAATGATGGAAAGTTGAGAAATGGGATGCCAAATAATGATCAAATGGTGGATTATTGAAGCTTTAATATTCAATCGAGGAATATTGGAAAGTGGAATATTGATAGCATAGCACATAGTTGAACATTGAAATATGGAATGGTTGAGCCCTAATAGTTAGTTGGACTGTTGAAGATGTAGAGCATTGAACAACGTAATATTGAAGACAAGAGTGGAATACAGGGTGGAATACTGAAGACACGGCACATTAAATGATGAAGTACTGAGGTTGTGGGACATTTAAGGCTAGAGTATTGAAGGAGCAGAGGACTGAATGCTAATTATTGAAGACATAAATTATTTCAGAATGAAATCTTGTTAATGGAAAACCGCAAATATCATTCACTAAACTGGTAAAGGGCTGTTACGATGGAGGGATTGGGCTTCCTGATATCAAAAAATACTATTGGGCTGTGCAATTTGCAGCCATAAATCAATGCACGTACCAACCATATGATGATCCGGGATACCGAATGGATAGATGGATCCTACCGGGTGGATCCTATGTCAGGGCACTTTACTCTAGAGCCGCTAAACTGCAACTGATGGTACCCACCTCGCACTCTGTCCAGATATGACATACAGCTCATAAAAGTATGGGTTGGGCCAAGAAAATTTCGCAGGCCGCCCCCTGTGGGACTCACACCTGCTGGAACCCTTCGGAACACTAAGGGGTTTGACAAATGGGATGTGATCAGGCTGTCTCGGGTGGGTGACTTGTGGATGGAAGGCAAGGTGATACCATTCTCTGTGCTGCAACAAGAGTATGAATTGGCAACAATGTAAATATATAGATATCTCCAGGTGAGGCATGCCCGGCGAGCATGTATTCCGTTAGGGGAGACAATTCCTGAAGCAACGCTAATAGAGGACAGACTCCTCGGCCCGTATCTGCCTAAAAAATCAATATCCCTGACCTACCGGAAGTTAATCAATAATGTTTCCGATCCACTCATAACGCTCCGTGGGAAATGGGAGGACGATCTGTCAGAACTTGGACGACGAGGACTGGTTGGAGGCCTTGGTTTCCCCCAAGGAGGTTGCAATGTCATCACGCCTCAAACTGGGGCAATTAAAAGTACTCCATAGAGTATATTATTCGGGACCAGCGTTGGTCATGATGTTATATGGGGAGGACTCACGAAGCAGGTGAAAATGTGGGCGAGAAGGCACATTCCTACATATACTCTGGGAATGTACCTACATTAGCAAATACTGGACAGACGTCCTCAAGTGTATGGAAGAAGTGTCGGGACTGGGCCTGACTGTAGAGGCAAGGAGGTGTTTACTGAATGTGTGGGGGCCGTCAGATTTGAGTAACAAAGAGAAATTATGGGCAACGCTGGGTGATATCGTGGCCAAGCACAATGTTGCCAGAATATGGGGGATGAGTGAAGCTCCAGGTCTAAATTCATGGAGGAAAGATATGGACTGGTACACGTTTCGTGAAAAAACAGTGTATGTCTCCTGGGGATGTCCGAAAAAGTGGACTCAAATATGGGATAAAAGGAGGGCCTATCGAGGTAACATCTGTGCTCCCCCTCTTCTTTCCCCCCATCCCCCTCCTTGATGAACCTGTATCTAATGAAAATTGAGAAAAACGAACTTGCATTGTTGTATACTACAGGAATGATTACCCATAACTTGTGTAGACACAAATGTGTATTCTTCGAACACCTAAAACTTTGTATGTAACTTTTACTAAGTTGCCACTAATAAAAAGATTTATATTTAAAAAAAAGAATGACATCTTGCATACTAGGGGCATTCAAGGGGTAAATATTGAAGGCACAAGCATATAAATAGTAGATTATTTACGAAGTGTATTGTTATCTTACAAAATTAACATCTCCATTTTGGTGACAGTAATGCCTGATATATTATTGTGTCCGGTTAAACTGAATGGACAAATTCAGGCATTCGAGTGCTCTACTAAACTTAAGTTGAGAAAAGGGCAAAAATATAGGCTTACGTTGGCATGTAAATATATTACATGGTTGCCAGAGTAATGTGGTGCTGCCTATTCTATCTCAAAAGCGGAGCTAGCCAAATATCCCATAAATGATTTACAAGGCTATGCTCATCATGGGAATTATTTGGAAACTGATGTAAACAAAAGGCATCAGCAAAGTTTGGCTTCCTGCGTCATATCTGTAGTATATAAGTGCTCTACTGTGTAGCTTTTGTACATGCCCACCCTTTTACCATGTTCTTGTATGATTATTTTATCATGCTGTTCGGTCATCCTTTAACTGTGCTTTAACCGCATCGCTGCGGCAGCTTTTCCCGCTGTTTGCGGCAATTTACGAAAAGCCGCGTTACGTGACGAGCTAAGCTCGCCATCCGCACACGACCACCGTGGCTGATGACGAGCTAAGCTCGTCATCAGCAGCAAAGGGGTTAAAATTACTCCTTTCCCACCCCTAATTACAGTTAATTACCAAAGTCAATGCATGATTGAACAAATGAATTGGTCTTGATAATTCTGTGAGAAGAAAAAATAAATGAGATGACTTGATGGAGAATACAAAGAAGATAGTGTCAGAAAGCACTCACCTGGCCCGTCAGGATTGACAAATGTTTCTGCACCTCTGTAAATCCACAGCCATTCATACACAAGAGGAATATGCTGGTTTTTGGCAGAGGGTCAGAACGGGGGATGGAATAAGGCCGATGACAGAGACCCTGGATATCACCACTCTGAGTCATCATTCTGCTTGGTACTGACCTCTTTTGGGTCAGAGGGTATTTCTAAAGACAAGGTTAAGGGGTTCTTGCCCTGATTAAATGGAGCAGTGCCCTGTGCATGGGTTTGCACAGGGATTGGGATTGAAATTATCTTAGCCTCACAGCATTCCCCTGATAATTTGCAGCAGGTCAAACATGCTGAAATGGATCGGTGGAAAGGGTCTGTATAAAAGACAAACATGCAGAATTTGGTCTGTTAAATACCTCATTTGCAAGATAAAAAGTCAGGCTTGGAGGTATTTGTCACACATGGTTAGGTAATGCAGATGTGTAGAGCGGGAGAGTGTCATTTGCTGACCAGGTGTGAGTCTAGCCAAACCAAGGGCCGAGTGGGACTAATCGAAAAGCCAGGTCTTCACCTTGCTGTCGGAATTAAAGAAGTGAGGAAGCACTGTTGTGTTGCTGCTGGTCATTCCACGCTTTAGGAACGATGTAGGAGAAGGCATGACTGCTGGATCTGGTTTTCCATATGCACAAGACATATGCAAGTAGGAATACGGATGAGCGCAGGTGTCTGAAAGGTTTGTGAAAGCAGATCCAATTGTTGGCCCGGTGTTATGTAGTGCCTTAAAAGTGATGGAGGAGATTGAATTGTGCTCGTTTGTGTATGGGAAGCCAGTTAAGATTCTTTAGATGTAGTGTGTGGCATGTACGGTGTGGGAGGTTGAGTGAGATTTGGGACGCAGAGCTCTGAATAGTTTGCAGCATTCTGGGTAGTTACTTGTTGATCCTGGCATAGAGGGTGTTCCCATACTTCTGCATGCTGGTGACAAGGGCGTGTGTGACAGTATTCCGGGTGCTGACTGGGAGTCAATTGAAAATCTTCCTCAGCATCTTCAGGGCATGGAAGCATGAGGCAGTGACAGCGTTGACTAGGACGGTCTTTTCAAGTTTGTTGTCAATGATGATCCAGACGTTCTTGGCGTAGGTGGTAAGTACCAGTCCAGGTTGATGGTATTTACTGCATGTGGTAAATACCTCACCTATTTCACCCAACTTGTAATGAAGGCCTCATGTATCACAGCGTCTACCAATTGCTTAATATACCTTGCTAATATCTCAACGCTATTGTATAGGAAAGATGGCAGGGGTGGAGGTATAGCAATTACCATTAAAGGTATAGCAATTGCCATTAAAGCTCCTATGGAATGTTCCCTATCTCCCCTAACGATCGATCACTGTGAAGCAGGCTCTTTCACTATCATCATAGGACCACAACACTCCCTCTCGGGCATTCTTGTGTACAGACCCCCAGGTAGGCTGTATGATTTCACGACTAGTCTGACAGAAGCCACAGCACACCTAGCAATAAGAAAGAGTAGATTTTGGTGCTTGGTGACATGAATGTTCACTTTGATGATCTCCTTGACAAAGATGCTAAAGACATCAGGTTAGAACTTCACTCCCTACAACTAGACCTAAAAAATCATGACCCCTCTCATAGACTTGGACATCTCCAGGACCCCATCTTCGGGAACTGGACCGGAGTGCAAGCTCAATCTCCGATACCGGTACCCTGGTCTGATCACTCCCTAATTCCGTTTCACATTCAGTTACCTGAGTCTGATCCTAAAAAAGACTGTGATCACCGTTACCTGTGTCGGAAATGGAAAAATTTCTCCCAGGACACTTTTAACGAAATACTCGAAACAGGAGGACCTCCAGGAGGCATAGACTGTGAAACAGCCTATAGTCGTCTACAGAACCGGATTTTAACGGCCCTAGATAACACTGCTCCTATTCGAAATATGAAAAACTCTAAGAATGCGAGAAAATCCACCCCGTGGTATACTCCTGAACTCCAGGTAGCTAAATCCGCCTGTAAAAAATTAGAACGGGAATGGCGCATCAACTTCTGCCCGACTATTAAAACGCAATATAAAAAAGCGCAAAAGGACGATAATAAAAAAATACGTACTACCAAAGCCTTGCATTATAAAATTTGCATTGGGGAAGCAGAGAACTCCTCTAGAGAGCTCTTCAAAATCTTTAAAGAAATCTCTGTGCTCACAACTGATAATACGTCCCACACTGACTCTGTGGAAACCTGCAATAAAATTGCCAAATACTTCTCTGGGAAAATAACCGACATCTATGCCAACTTTTCTGGAAACCTGACATCTGGTCATGATTTTACGGAAAGTGAAGGAGTTAGTCTTACAGAGTCATGCCTACAGTGCTTTTCGGTCCCCCCCTCCTGAAATGCTTGTAAGCATCTGTAAAAGCATCAAGTCGGGCTCCCCCCGTGACCCGGCCCCTCCGAAAGTACTTGGAGAAAGTCTAAAAGTATTGGAACCATACTTCAGGCACGTTATCCAAGTCTCCTTTTCATCAGCCTGCCTTCCGGAAGATTGGAAGAAAGCAATAGTACTACCAATCAAAAAGAAACCCAATGTGAGCCAGGATACCCTGGAAAACCTACAACCCATCTCTCTCTTACCTTACCTAGCGAAAGTGGCAGAAAAAATAGCCAATAAACAACTTATGGCTCACTTAGAATCTAATAACTCCCTGCATAGCTCCCAATCTGGTTTCCGGACGAGCTATTCCACTGAGACAGCCCTCCTGAAAGCGACTGAAACTCTACGGGCAGGAGCTGACGAGGGTCACACGATGGCACTCATTATGCTGGACCTCAGTGCTGCGTTTGACACTGTAGCACATTCCATCTTGCTACAGTGTCTAAACAAAGATGTGGTTACCAAGGCGGCACTAGGCTGGCTGAAAGCTTTCCTCACAGACCGCTGCTTCCAGGTTCAGAGAGGCACATTCCTCTCAGACAGCATTGCCTTAGAACAGGGGGTGCCTCAGGGCTCTGCCCTGAGCCCCACCCTGTTCAACCTTTACATGGCCCCGTTGGCAAATGTGGTTCAATCGTACGGCATAGAATTAGTATCCTACGCCGACGATACCCAACTGCTTATTTCCCTATCCCAAGCTCCCACCTTGGCAGCCGCCAACTTCAAAACCTGCATGCAGGAGCTTGCAGGCTGGATGGACCAACACTGCTTGAAGCTCAATGGCTCTAAAACAGAGGTTCTTGTGATAGGAGGAAATGATGCTAGTTGGACTCAGGAATGGTGGCCACCTTGTCTTGGTCCTTTACCTACCCCTTGCAAGGAAGCAAAGAACTTGGGTTTCTGGGTTGATCCCAAACTCTCCTTTGATGGCCATGTCCATAAAGTAGTAGGGAAATGTTTTGGGGTTCTGAAGACCCTAAACCGTACTTTGGACCTTCTTCCTTTAGAGGCCAGACGCACCATGACCCAAGCCTTAGTCACCTCCCGTATTGATTACGGCAATGTGCTACTTTTAGGGACAACGGAAAAGAACATCAGAAGACTGCAGGTTCTCCAAAACACGGCAGCACGGCTAGTTCTCAGACTACCCAAAAGAGCAGCCTCAAAGCCTACCTTGGCCGCTCTCCACTGGCTTCCTATAAAAAAGAGGATCCTATTCAAAGCGCTCTTAATATGCTATAGGATAACCTCACATAAAGCCCCTGAATACCTGACGGATCTAGCCATCCCTTACGAGCCCAATAGAGCACTTCGCTCTAGGGGAACTGGTCTACTTAAAATCCCCCGGATAAAAAAAGCCAGAATGGGAGGCCGCTCCTTTCGTGTGATGGCAGCCAACAAATGGAACTCTCTCCCAATGAACATCAGGCTAGCAGAGACTGAAACCATATTTAGGAAACTTTTAAAGACCCACCTGTATACCCTTTAGGGCCTCCTACTCTCACCTGCCGCTCTCTCCACAGCGCGGGGACACGCCGGGACGGCGTCACCAGGCGCTTTACAAACCCCTTTATTATTATTATTATTGTAAGCGATATACCTGCATAATAGCCCTATGTCTCTGACTTGCTATTTTATGATGGGACTCTGTATTCCTGAAACTGAAATGCTATTAAAGAAAGGTCATTAAGAGTTCGAAATTGTCTGACTCCTGCCACTGATCAGATAACTAGCTTATGTTTCATGGGAACACACTTCCTGGTTTGAATATAAATTTGAGGTAACTTTCTTAAACTGTGATATACCAAACATTTATCAGAATTGTAAAGTTCATACTGATTACAAAGGATCACTTCTCTATTCTCATATCACTACCTTAATATAATATAAACATAATGTGTAAAGTATCAAAGTCTTTTAAAGTGACGAGGATCCCTCCCTTTCCTCGAGTAGATAAGCAAAGGTGTGAAAAAAGAAAATTAGTTTATACTCCTTTAAATATATCCCTGAAACAGTACTTTGACAAATAGTGTTTGTTTCCACAGCACAATTGGATTCCTAAGAATACTTCTCTGCATTCAGTCTGTTTCACAATTCTTTATTGAAAGTTTAAAACAAAGCAGTACACACAAGAAGGAGGCACGGGGAACATAAGGCCGGGCCTCGCTCCCCCCCCAGGGTTCAGCACTCTGACACTTAATAGGGAAACTAGAGGCGGGGGAATAGCTGTCTTTTTTGCTACCACTGTTCACTGTTTAGGGAGGATGTGGCCGGGTGCGAGTGCGCTCGCTTTGTCATCTCGTTCAATGCCCACTCCTCTTTCTCAGGTCTTTTAGTTTATCGCTCCCCCGGACCTATTTTGGAATTTAAGTCAGCCATCATTGAAGCCGTAGGCTCCTTGGCATTGACAGCTAAGAATTTTAGCCTCATTGGTGACCTTAATTTTCACTTTGATTGTCCAAATGACCCCAAAGGTGGCAGTTCACTGGCGTACCTGGCGGCTTGTCAACTTAGCCAGTTGTTAGTGGTGCCCACCCACTCTGCAGGACATTTACTTGACCCAGTCTTCTCAAACATCTCTTCTCTTCTGGTCAAGATACCCAGCCCAGTGTGTTGGACCAACCTTTTTTTAGTTACTATCCTTTTTCCACTCTTGAGCCTACATTTAGAACTCATACCAAGGCCACTTTTAGGCGCTGCTGGCACAAACTTAAAAAAGAGGATTTGCTCTCTATCCTGGCGTCTCCTACCCCATCCTAGACACAGACCCTGAGCAAGCGTATAAATCCTTCTGTGACTGGATATCACAGGCCTTGGACATTCCGATCCCTGCCAAATGGTCTATCGGACGCTGCTCCAATTCCAACCCCAGGTGTGACGATTCACTGGCAGCTCTGCGCAGCAGCTGTAAGAAATTAGAACGGGCCTGGAGAAAGGTCTATGACCTTGGGGCTAAAAAGATGTATCGGGATGCAATCAAACACTACCATAGTAGTAGTAGTAGTAGTAGAAGTAGTGTGGCTCACTGGTTAGAGGCGGCAGAACCGAGAGCAGAGGACGGCCCGGGACCAGGGTTCGATTCCCGGCGCGGCAGGTTTCTGGACCAGGGTCAGCGGACTCGATAATTCTCTCGCCTCGGTGCCCACTCTCATCAGCGATCACACTCGGCAACTCTGGGCATTAGCTTGCCTCATCTTCACTAACGGCCCCACCAGACCGCCGGGGATGCCTGGTTTCACCCTGGAGATACCCATTAAGGGACCATCTCTCAGGGAAGCCAGGAAGGGTTTCGCAGCGGTCGAAGCGCGGAGATTCTCCCCCGGGAGTGATTCTAGCGCTATATAAACACGCAAATTAAATTAAATTAAATTAAATAAGGCCATACATCGGGCTCGATCAGCTTATCTCACTAATGAGATGAAGTCAAGTAAGAATCCGCTAAAAAGCATCTTTAAAATTCTCAACAACTTTGCAACTAGGAAGGATCCCTCAACGCCGTGGATTACGTCTGAGCAACAATGCGAGGATTTGGCCACTTTTTTCGTGCAGAAAGTCGAAGCCATTTTTTTCACCTTCCCTATCTGCCCTCTGGACCATCCCCTCCATCTCCCAGGATGAGTTTCTCACCCTGAGCAAAAAGGTTAAATCAGGATCCCCTATAGATCCCATGAGGCCAGCCCAATTTAGGGATACTCTGCCTGCTCTAATGACACCTCTGCGGCAGATCATCAATGCCTCTTTCACTACGGCGTTGGTGCCCTCAGCATGGAAACAAGCCAGAGTGGTCCCCTTGCTGAAAAAAACATCACTCGATCCTACTAAACCGGAAAATTTTCGACCCATATCCCTTCTGCCCTGGGTCACTAAAATCGCTGAGGCCCACACTAATACCATCCTCTCAGGTTATTTGAACAACACAGGTGCTTTGGACCGCTCCCAGAATGGTTTCCGCCCTGGTCATAGTACCGAGACTGCGCTGCTAGCCATAAATGAACACCTGCGGACCATCCTGGATGAGGGTCAAACCGCGGCCCTTATTTTACTCAATCTTAGTGCCGCGTTTGACACGGTCTCTCATCAGATCCTCCTGCGCCGGTTAGAGGAGGCGGGGGTGGTGCGCCTGGCCTTGGAGTGGTTTCGCTCTTTCTTATCTGACAGATCATTCCAGGTTTCGTCCCCCCTACCTCGCTCAAGCCCGTGATATCAAGCAGGGGGTTCCCCAGGGCTCGGCCTTAAGCCACGTGTTGTTCCACCTTTATGTCCAACCCTTGGCGGCGGTGGCGAGGGATCATGGCTTGACCGTGATCTCGTACGCCGATGATACGCAACTGGTGGTGGCCCTCTCGGATGACCATACTCTGGGAGCTGTACGATTCCGGGATGGCCTAGCGGCAATTGCGCATTGGATGACGGAAAACTGCCTGCAACTTAATGCCAACAAGTCAGAAGTACTGTTGGTGGTGAAGGATAAAGGGCTCTGGAGCAAGCATTGGTGGCCGGCTTCTCTGGGGACTGCCCCTACCACCAAGTCACACAGGTATTTTCAGGTGTTATAGGTGGTGTCTGAGTTTAACAGAGTATAATAGATAAATCCCCACTTACACCAATTTTTATTGTTTTATGCTTCACAGTGAAGGCCACCTCCAGTCCATGTGCTGAGGAGAACCCCCGAACAGACTTAGGTTTCGAAACGCGTTGACTCTGCGCTGGAACATGAACTATAATGGGTGTTGCAGGAATGTAGCTTAGGATAAAATCCTCCCCGCAATTAGACCCTGATAAAAAATAGTTTCCGGCGTAGTCGATAAGCAGGCCTGTAGAAACTAGTGATTGGCCGCCTGTTTGTATATATGCTATTAGGACTGGTGCCCCATGAATGAAATATTTGGAGGCATCCCCCTTCCCCATTTGTATATGGTGGCTATATGAATGTTTTTCATTTTCATTGTTTGTAATATGTGTTTGTATTGATGGTGTAAAATGTTTTGACAACAGTGTCTTGCTTTTGAACATATTAAAATGAAAAAAATGAAAAAAAATATATATGTAAATAAGTAAAAATTATCAGAATGAAAATGCTGCCCGCTTAGGATTTTTGGCTAGGTTTGGTGTCAAAATATTGAATGAACTAACCTGGTCATCTTTGTTGTTTATCAAATTAGAGTGGTCTAGGCCAGGTAGTAACCAGACCCAAGCCTTTTTGGGTTTCACTCCTACCACCAAGTCGGCAGTAAAACATTTAGGGATCAGGTTTGATTCCACTCTTGGGTTCCAGGAACATACCAAGAAGATCACTGGTATTTGCTTCGGACTTCTGCGGGGTCTGAGGCCCTTGTTGGGCTTCTTTGATCCTTCTACCCGACAGTTGATAGTCCAGGCGACAATCCCATCTAGATTAGGTTATGCCAACTCACGGATGTTAGGCGCCAATAAGGCTGAAGTCACGCACCTGCTGCGAGTACAGAACATGGCTGCTCGAGTCCTGTTGAGGCTCCCCAGGACTAGCTCTGCATCAGGTGCCTTCACTGGCTACCCATGCCCCAAAGGATTCAATTTAAATCTCTATGCCTGACTTTTAAAAAAGCTGTCCTCCCCTGAGATCCTGTCTAATATGCTAGTCCCCTATGTCCCTACTTGCCAGCTACGCTTGGCGTAGCAATCCCTTGCCGCGGTCCCCCATGTAAAGCGCCTCAGAGCTTTGGGCCGGTCATTTCGATTTCTTGCCGCTAAATTATGGATCTCTCTCCCTGTTCAGATTCGGGGTTTAGATTGCCTGCTGTCCTTCTGCAAGGCTGTCAAGACCTACCTATTCCATACGATCTAGCCCTTGCTTTCTATTGGCACTGCTGCAAGCGCCGGGACGCCCCTTCACTGAGGCAGCTGCACGCTATATAAAATTACCTAACAATAACAATATGTGAAATAGTAATTCTATACGAAAAAACACAGTACAAAATGAAACATAGCGCTGGGTACATAGCATGTGGTGTTCCTGCGAGGCAAGGACAAACAATATCCATAGATTTCTACGAGCTCTGAGACCAAGGACCTGTCTGCAGGAAGAATGCATCTGCCTATCAGCATTATATTTTGAATATTCTTGGGAAATGTATTTTCCTGGATTGTAATCATGCACCTTGGCTACTGCGTCCTTGGAAGATGCGAAGCCGCTCTCCAAGTGGTGCCAACCTTTCTTTCCTCTGCACATTCACTGCCAGTTCTGAGTATTAAGCTCAGGCACCTGCAGCGTGCAGAAAGGGAAGTGCAGACCACTGATTACAGATAGACACAGAGGGTCAATCAATTCAAAATTGTATTCGGTTTGTTTAAAACAACTATAAGAGTATACATGAATGAAAAGCTGCATAAATAGCAACACCGTTTAGAAAAGATTATACAAGGCAATACTCAATATACGATATAAAAGAGTTGATCGTACTTAAAAGCACTTAAAATATTTTTTTCAAGAGGGTATAGTCTCCATTAAAACTGGGTTAAGTCACAAGGCAACAATACTTTTGCGTATAGTAATTGCATCAATAATAAAAAGTGCTACATTAAGACAACCCCTGGCATCATTTAATTCGGACAGATACTTTAAGGCAGCCATATGCGATCCATTGCCATACTCAAGCAAAAGTGGTTTTAAATAATAACTTCTGATTCCCGAATAAAAACCACAGAACAACATAAAGTGCACAGTGCTTTGTCTACTCTGTCCATCACATGGGCAAGGGGTCGAATCCAGAGGACACATTTTCACATTAGCGAAAGCAACATGATGATGGACAATTCCCAATCTGAATCTAACTAATACCAAATGGTGCATAAGATTGGGTATATTGGTCAGACATTCTAACAGCACTCCATGACATTAAGTGTTAGGTTAAACTTAACAGTTGCTTTCCTTATCTCGCAATCCACCCGGGCTGCCCTCTTCTGATTCATAAAAGGCTCTCTAATAGACGACTTACCAAGTGATGTTACAAGCAGGGGGTTAGTCCAGACTGACATCTTAAACAATTTACTGTACATAAAATCAATGCAGCATAACCATTGATTCGCAGATACTTTATCCTGGTTAAGGCAATCTAATATGATAGACTTTGTAAAACAGGTTTCCTCTTTGGACCATATAGAGCACCGGAGCATCAGGGGGCGGAGTGCAACTAACTCTGTAATGTACTGTAACACAAATTCTCTATTAATGATCTCAGAGGAAGCCGAGGCGGGTAAACAAAGGAGACGCTTGTGGAAACCATTTTCCTCCATCTGAAGTGCTTTACTATTATAGTAGCCCCGCACACCGGCCCCATGTGTAGCAATGGATAAAACCCTGGCCCTATAAACTGTTGTCATCTCTTTAACAGGCCTGGAGCCCAGCTTAGCTGAGAATCTAAAAACGCCATGGATGCTTTTATTAATTTTGCTCCTGGTACTTTCGCAGTACCATGAGCCATTACCCAAGAAAGTGATGCCCAGATAGCAAAAAGTATCAACTGAGGCCACCGGCGACTGGTATAGATTTTACTTTTATTGTTTAATCAGTTTTCTAGCAGCAATAAAATCCCCCCAAGCATCCATTAAACGTTGCAACCCCACCGGGGTCATGGCCAGCAAGACAGCATCATCTGCATACAAGAGCACTGGTATTGGGTGCCCAGCCAATGTGGGGCATCAGCATGCACTGATTGTAATATCTGGCCCACCCCATTTATACATAAAGAAAATGACAGTAGGGCAAGTACGCAGCCTTGCTGAATTCCACGTCTGACTGCAACCAGATTCTCATATAATCTTGCCAGAAAGCAAATGATTGGCTTAGGCGCCCCCATGGCAAGCAAAGTGGTCCAAAGAACAGTATGATCCACTAGGTCAAAAGCGCTGCTCAAGTCAGCAAAACAGAGATATAGTCTTCCGCCTTTAGCACATGTATACTTCCCTATAAGTAGATCCAAATTCAAACATTGCTCAAGGGTCCCCACACATTTCCTAAAACCAAACTTTGCTGGTGAAAGTATTGAGCAATCATAAGCCCATTTTTCTAGTCTTTTAGCAAAATTTTGCTCATCACTTTTACTGATGAATCTAGTATTGAGATTGGCTGATAATTATTAGTGTCTGCTCTATCACCCTCTTTTTAGATGGTTACTATAATGGACGTACCCCATGAGGGCGGAATCGTTGTCATCGCAGCCATGTTAAAAACTCTAGTGAGAATTGGTGCCCATAAATCAATAGTGATCTTAAAGAGATCAACTGAGACCCCGTCTGGGCCTGGGGCCTTACCTTATTACTTTCCTTCCTAATTCATATTGTCCAAAGGTGAGGGGGCCACATCAACTGGTCTTTATTTAGCATGATCTCCATATCTGCTGTTAAGAGGTTACAATTCTAGAGAAGTGAGCAACCCAGGCATCAAATGCAACATGTGATAGCAATTCAGGAAAGGAATCATTCTTTAGGAGAGCGGAATTAACAGTATCCCAAAATAATTTACTATCTCTTTTGTCAGCAGTGTGTGACAAATTTGAGCACGCCATGTCCTGGAGTTCTTTCTTCCTAGTTGTGAGCACCTCTTTACATTTAAATCCAAGTAATTTAATTAGCGGATAATCTCCATGTCTTTCACATAGGGCCAATTTCAGATCCCTAGAGGCAGTGGTGCATGCGTGGTTAAACCACCCTCTACATTTAACAGGACCTTTTGAAATCGGGCGATTCAGAAGGTCGTCTAATATGTTGGAGATACTAATACAACTATAGAGTAGCTGATATGGAGTAACCACATCTTCTAAACAGTATGTAATAGCATTAAAGCCCTTGAAGCAGATATCATGTAAAATTACAGTCGGCTCTACTCCATCCCATTTCATAGGGACCCCGTTAGGTCTAGTTGGGGCAATATTGGTAACCCATCTATTAGTTATTTCACTGGCCTCCCTCCAGAAAGAAACTGTCAGCATAATACAGTTATGGCCACTCAAACCCGTACAAACAACCCTTGGTATGGTATACCACTTGCATGCATTAGCGGATATTAAGATGTGATCAATAACTGAGACAGAATTCCTCCCTATAAATGTTGGAATAGGTTCTCCATTATCGTCACATTCATAATTTAGTAAATGTAGGTAATATTTGGCAATCAAGGAATCCAATTGTTCAGCATAGTCATTGTGGGGGAAATGTGAATAACCAGTCCCAGTTTCATCGATGACCCCACATACCCGAAAAGCAGAGAGTCGATTTGGGTTGGTATTGGTATATGAATGTGATGGCTAGTAGTGGTAGTACTGTCATTGGCAGCGCCAGTGGGGGCAATGGGTAGTGCAGGCTGCAGCAACATCCTGACAAAGGCTCTGGCATTTCTTTTTTTGTTTTACAAACTAAGCACCAGCGGTAAACCATAAGTTTGGTGGAGCAAGAGCACTCTGATTTATGGAGTGGTTTACACTATGCCAAACTCTAAATAAAACCCTCAGTTTTAGTGCCCATTGATTAAGTGAGTGCTATAGAACTAACAGTATCCATGGTTGACTCACTAAATTTGTGTCAAGGCCTGGACTCTGTGATAGACTGTTAAGTTTCCTGCTTGATTCAGGAGGTAGAGGGTCACTCCTCCCAGTAGAAACAATGCCACCTTGTACATCACAGTACACATGAATGCTGTCGTGTCTCCATAAGAGGGTCCCATATAGAAAGAAATCTATAAGGTCAAAAAATATCTTGGCAATCTTGTAGCTCTTAATGGAAAATAACAATTAATGGTGAAGTACAGCAAAGCTACTGAGGAAATACAAGGACACCGGGCACAGTGTGTTCTACCTGAAGACAACATGTTTACTCTAGACTAACAGGGAATACATATGCTCTGAATGTAAATGTCTGATACACAATAAAAATTTATATAAATGGTTTATTATTTTTTCTTTGATATTCGCATATCTTTTTTTAGCATAGAAACATATTTTTATAAATTATTACACAATGATAAATAAATTATACAAAACTTGTAATCTTCTAAGAACCACATGTACTTTCTTGCTTAGACAGTAAATACATTTCAATTTTCAATTCATTTGCATGCACATTGTTCTTGTCCTATTATTCTTTTTTATTCAATTTACTAATTTAATCAAAAGTTGAAAACTCATGTGTCATGAATGACTAGTTATACAGAGACTGGCGGCTTGTTGGAAAACAGAAACAACGCGTTTGGACTAGGCCTTCATCAGGACTCCGTCAGTAGAAGCTTATTGGTGTCATATTGACACTGTTTGCAAGTAGTTGAGAGACATAGATTATCTCTATTATGGATGCACAATTACTTTTAGTTAAACTCTTCTTGTCATGGCACTATGTTGGTTGTATTTCATATAGCTGGGATCCCAGTCAATAACAATATAAGGGAAACTCGCAGCATCTTCACAAATATTCTGTCTCTTTTTGTTGAGAAGTTACTCCCTATCAGTTTATGCCATCCGGCATAAAACGAAAAGTAACTTGTAGCGTTGGATAGAATTATTTAATAGTGTGATCTATTTGTTTTAAATCATGCCGCATTTGCTGTGTGGATAGCCAGCGTTAGGAGATGCGATAATAACTAACATGTGTGGTCAAAGGATCCCCAACGCCAAAGAGGACTGGACACTGTGAAAGACTGTTCAGTTTCCTGCTTGATTCAGGAGGTAGAGGTGCACTCCTCCCAGTAGAAACAATGCCACCTTGCACATCACAGTACACATGAATGGTGTTGTGTCTCCGTAAGAGGGTCCCATATAGAAAGAAATCTATAAGGACAAAAAATATCTTGGCAATCTTGTAGCTCTTAATGGAAAATAACAATTAATGTTGAAGTACAGCAAAGCACCTGACATCGGGGCAGGAAAAAGAGATAAGTCCTGATAGATCCTGATAAACATCTTGCTGCAAGGAGCAACAAGCATTTGCAATGCAATAGGTCTCGTATTTACGAGAGTTTGAGCTATTAGCATTGTAAAAGACAATGCCTTTTATTTTTATGTTGTTTTTAAAACAGATAAATAAAAGGCATTTACAATGCTAATAGCTTAAACTCTCGCAAATGCAAGACCTATTGCATTGCAAATGCGTTTGGCACACGTGCTATAAAGATTAAAAAAACATTAGGAGAAAATAGTATTCGGAGGCTGTAATTAAAACCTACCGAGTAACAACACATGTAACAGGCGGTGTCCTATGCACATGCAATGTATACCCACACTGCTGTGGGAGACCTGAAGATATTCGTATATATGTTATAAGCTATGCAATGTATACCCACACTGCACAGTGTGAGACCTGAAGATATTTGTTTATACGTGTCAGACAATCCACTTGTAATGTATACCCACACCGCTTTGTGAGACCTGAAGATATTCGTTTATATGTGTTAGGCTATGCACATGCAATGTATACCCACAGCGCTGTGCGAGGCCCCAGGATATTTGTTCATATGTGTCAGGCTATGCACTTCAATATGTACCCACCCAGCTGTGCGAGACCTGAAGACATTCAATTATATGTGTCAGGCCATGCACTTGCAGTGTGCACCCACACCACAGGGCAAGACCTGAAGGAATTTGTTTATGTGTGTCAGGCTATGCACTTGCAATGTATACCCACACCGCTGACGGAGACCTAATAATATTTGTTTATGTGTCAGACTATGCACTTGCAATGTATACTCACACCACTGTGCGAGGCCTTAAGATATTCGTTTATATGTGTCAGACTATGCACTTGCAATGTATACTCACACCACTGTGCGAGGCCTTAAGATATTGGTTTATATGTGTCAGGCTATGCACTTGCAATGCATACCGACACTGCTGTGCGAGACCCAAAGATATTCGTTTATATGTGTCAGACTATGCACTTGCAATGTATACCCACATAGCTGTGCGAGACCTGGACATATTCATTTATATGTGTTAGAGTATGACGCATAAGTGAAGATGGTTCACATAAGAAACAGCACAGCAAAACCTTAACCTTTTGAAATACTTTTTCTGGTGTTATATGCAAAGACTGTATAGCATTCATGTGCCCATTTTTTAAAGATAGTTCAGGTTTTTGTGTTGAGAAGCCAACTATATTTTGTAAAATGTGTTTCATGTCTTACTGGAAGTTACTAGGTGCCACCGCCATTGAGGATAAACTTCAGGATGGGGTTCCTCAGACTATCGAAACACTGTCCAAAGCCAACATAAAGATATGGGTGCTCACTGGGGACAAACAAGGTAAGTGTCACCTTAGGGTATTCCAATAAACAGCTAACCTCTTGCATTTCACTACATTTTATTATCAATAGTATTTTTCCAAAGAAAAATAAATATTTTTCATGCTCCTAGCTGGACACAAAAGCCACCCACATCAGTGAGAGAATATAAAAAAATACATCCAGAAATCTAGGAATACTTATATTGCATTTCTAGGACTACACATATTAGAGACATTGACTTTAATTATGGCGCTCAGCGATTTGGTGAAAGATTAAAAAGATGCTCAGTAAAATATAGCTAGTCCAGCCTTGCCCATGATGATCCAAAATCTGAGAGGATCATGTTGGCTATATCCCAGTGAGAGAAATACCTTCACTAAAAACTACCTCAGTTGGCATTAATTTTTACCGAACAGCAGTTGCTTCTCTACCGCCCTGTTGAGGTGTGTTTTTACAGTAAAGGTGAAGTTTTGATTTCTTTTAAGGCAGAGGATAACATTTATATATTTGTGAAGACACACATGTTCACAAATAATGTCATTTATTACAATTACTAGTGTTTTGTTTTTGCAACTGAAGTTGTTCCATTGTATAGCACTCCCACAGCATTTTAAATAAGACCATACCAATCATTTACTCGTAAACTTTGAATAGTATGAGAGGGAAAATCTTCCATAAAAATGCATCCAATCTAGATCGAGCCTTTCGACTACAGGTAACCTGCTGAAACAATGTCCTGTCCCTTGTTCATGGACTGAACCAAACAAACAGAATGGCCCCAGCAACAGTGATATTCCTGTGGAATTAGCGAGCTTGGAAGGGTTACTCATGGAAGGGTTACTCGCCCGGTGTACCTCCCGTCCTCCTAATGCTCTGCCTCCATTCCACTTTTCATGAAACTCTGGAGTTACTTTGATACATTTTGCCTCCCTCTAAATGCACTGTTATCTTGCATCCCCATTAAAGACCTTGCCACAAACAGTCCGCTTAGAGGGTATGAAGTCTAAAGCATTAACAGACCAAATCAACGATGTGGATAAATGTAACATTTGGTCTCAAACCACTGTCCACAAGGCACTGATCTGATAAACCGGGCTGTTTTTCTTGATGATAGCCACAAAATGTTTTTGCAATGACGCAGAGGGCATTTGCCCCTTATCTTGTTACGTCTCAAAATAAGTGAAAATGGTGCAACTAGATGATAAACCAAGGCTGTGTTATATTTTCTACCAAGAGTGCTTCCCCTATAGGTCATAATCATATCAGGTAAATGCAAAATCACAGGGTTTACACAACATCCACATGGGACAAAATTCATCTACGCAGCCTAGGAAAGATGACCGAAAAACATATGGCCTGTTTAATATGAAAATCCAAATGATTTCAAGGATGTCAGGAAGCTGAAGCTTGCCGACTCGGTCTAGGCCCTTTAATGGCGATTTGGGAGGGTTAGAAGATTTTTAGAGCTGTGCCTCCTGAATACAATAATTTCCCTGGGGGTTTTAGGAAGCCCTAAGGAGCCTTCACCAGCATCAATATTCAAGTTACACTGTAGATGTGGTTTTCAAATGCTCCTTAGAAACCTGTAGAAGTGTATCATGTCTACAGGTTATGGTGGATGAGTCAGAGGTGTTCATGAACGCCTCTGTGGCAGTGGATTGTATGTAACTGGCGTTTTACCTATATGGCCCACAGGCAGAAAATATCATGGCACAGTCCACTAAGCAAGGATTATTGTACTCATCAGTATACCCAGTAACCTGAGAGTCTGTCCTTGATCAGGTAGAAATTGTTGTTGATGCTGTTAAGAATTCATTATTGAAAATATTATAGATCCAGGGATAAGGTGCTTGTTCTTCAGGGATCAGATCTTCAGAAGACGAATGAAGTGGAAGCTGTTCCCCCTTTCTTTTTCTGGGATTAAGGGAACTCCTGCGGAAGGTGAAGGCACCTCCATTGGCCCTGCAAAGGAAGTATGTGGACCATGTCTGGTGCACCCGGAGAGACCTCTGGAGGTGCGGCCCATGCTGAGTTTGACATTGAAAGCGCTTGAAGAGGATGTAAACACATTGAGCACTCGATGAACAAAGTCTCCCACAGGGAATCCTGGACCTGCCAATCTAGGATTCAAGCTGCTATTTATTTATAAAGTTTTATATAGCGCGAACATGATCCCGAAGGATATCAGAGGGCTTTACATTTGGGGGGGGAAGGAAGGTAACTCTTGCAGTACAGGCATCAAATATGAATACCAACTAAAACACATATAAAATAGGCATACCAAACAAAAAGGTTACAATCGAAAGGGGTCAACAAAGAATAAGATAGTAACTTGTACATAGCGAACTAGGAGGGGGAGCTAATGTGTGCTATTAAAATGTCAATCACTTTAGTATAATATTATAGTGCCACCACAATATCCTAGAACAGGGCAAAGCTACTATGGGGCGCTAGAGTGGAATTAAATAATAACCACACCACCTTGGCATGGAATGCAGATTGAAGTCACAACACCATCTACCACAAGATTTGCTGCTTGGGAGAAAGATAATTGGTAGTTGAATGAATGAATCTGCTTCAGAACAAGGAGCAAGCACTGGGTATAATTTCAGTTCTGGGCAGTAAGTCCAAAACCCAGATTCTTCCAGTGCAGATAGTTTGGTCATTTATATGTTAATGTGACAATAACCAAAAATACAGCTGCTCATATTACCACCTCTTTAACATAAAGGTGACATAAGTTCAGTGACAGTAACCTGGCCGGTGCTGGGGGGGGAAAGGATTCTACAGCTGCCACCTGTTAAAGGGATGAGCGAGACAAGGATTCAACCGTGTGATGTCATCAGGTGTGAATGGATGTGTTTGATGTTACTTCCGCTACTCGTGCAATTTTGGTGAATTGACGTCCATGCATGCATGCGTGGAACATTGCAGTGACATGCACACTGTCACAAATGTTGTTGGTCATCACATTTATAAAATCAATAAAATAATTTATATGAATTAATTTGTTTGAATGGATGCAACATGAGTATGTAAGCACTGCATGAGAACTATAGACTACAGAGACACATACTGACTGGCCTCTTTCCTTTCGTAGAGACGGCGGAGAACATTGGCTATGCCTGCAACATGCTGCAGGACGAGATGAAAGAGGTGTTCATCATCAGAGGGAACAGCCCAGAGGAAGTGCTGGAAGAACTCAGGTATTCAAACAATAGGGAGTCAATGCCAATGCATCATTCGCTCATCACTCATCACCGTCCATGCAATCTCTTGAGTCCGGTCATCGATAGTTTCCGTATGCGCGTCTCATGTAGCCCTGTAAGAAAGCTGAGGGTGGTACCCGCACAGAGACCTGCATGCTGCTTGCTTGGTCATTATCCTTGCAGGGCCGCCTCCTGAACGTTTCAGCCCTTTAGCAGCGATTGCGATCAGACATAAGAAGCTTCTGTACGCTGTGCTAGAAAATATGTACACGTTTAACAGACTTAGATATGTATGTAATGCACAGTTGTTCAATTTAGTTCATTCACAAACCCATAACTCCTACAAATTTATGTCTTCAAACAGATTTTTGAAGAAGAAATAATTCCCACCATCTCTAATGATCCTCAAGTGGACATCCCCTTACTTGAAGCAGTTGCTAAAGTGATGATACACAAATGCAGTGAATAGAAACTTTACTTTCAAATATCCCAGTCACTGGCAATCATTTGGGGTTCTGTTCCAGTGCTCTGTGTTTTGGACCACTGTGTCCCGCCAGACCACGTCCAGTCACATTAGAATAAGGCCTGGCTCTGCTCCAACAGCAACTGTCCAGACAGAGCTGCTATGTTCACTGTAGATTGGAGCACAAGCAACCCCTGGCTGGCCCAGGCCTCTTTATGCCTCATTTGTAAGGGACATCGAGCATGGGACGCGCGCCTGGCATTATTGACACGTTGACATGCTTAGACCTTGTAATCTATTCTTATTTTGAAATAAATACAAATTAGGATTTAACTAGAACTTTTATAATATATAACTGTTACTTCTCAATTTAATAAAGTACCCCTGTTTCTGTGCACGTCTCACTATTGAGCCTAAGAAATTTACAATGTCCGTGGGTAAGGTGTCAACTAAAGTGATTGTCAGCTGTAGTGATGCCACAGCAGATACAAAAGCTGGCAGAAATGTCTGCTATTTGCAATGACGTCTGTGAGAGCCTCTGGATTGCACCCAGCTTTGGAACCCAGCTCTTCTCTGATTTTACCTTATACAAGTGAAACATGAAACATGTTTTCACTGCTCTGATATCACCCATGTGTGCCTGGTGACTTGAAGGAAGAATCATAAGGAGGGGTCACAGATACAACATCTTCCCCATGTAACCAGAAGCATCCAGATGTGGTGGAACCGCAGTTGATTACCTGGCGTCTCCCCGATCTTTCCCTTCTAAACTAGTTCTGTCTAGACCCGAGGAAGCTAGCGGAATGGTGGATGATGCCCACGGTGGTGGGTGTGACCCACCACCGTGACGCCTGTCTCATTCAATGCAGACCTGAGGCAGCCAATGTCTCTCTCTCTCTGCTCACCGGGGCCTACAAGCATGAGCCTTAATGATGTAGAAGGAAGGAAGGCCAGAGGCATGTGGCGGAAGGAGTCAGAGTGCCTGGTAATGAGGGTGGGCATTTTGGGCTACTGAATCGTATAGGCTGATGCAACAGATGAACCGTGAAATAAAGAATTTCAAGCTCCACATTAAAGTAGGGGACCTGAGACAGAGGAAGTCATGGCCACACCTTGGAATCGTCAATGGTGGTTTATGGACGTGCAGCCACAACACAGGTTGTGGATTCAAGTTTTGGCTTTTTAGAGACAATACCTGGTCGATGTTCTGGAGAAGCCTCTCTCTAGCAACACAGTCTGTTATCTGAATGGGTATTGAAGCAGTTTGCTTTCTGAACATTGAGCCATCTGCGGTCTACCGATGAGCTCTATATGAAGTGAAGGACAAATTAGGAGTTACAGTGAATCCACATCAACATGCCATGAACTGTTTTACAGCATGAATAACCATACTGAACTGGGACTTGAAAATGTGGGCTATCGAATCCTGCTATCTGTTGTGCTAGACAAACTGTGAAATGCAATAAATAATTTATACTGGGAGATCAGTGAGAGCGGAAGGACTATTAAATCCAATGTACGCACTAGAGAATCAATAATGCTGTTTTGTCGGAGTGTACCCACAGCTTCCTCTTTTTTGCCTACATAGAGCCAATAAATGCAGATAACCATTATATGAATTGCCATAGACCTATTACACCTAATGTAGACTTTTTTGCTCCATGACCATCTCAACAATATCAAAGGGATGGTGATAAAGACCTGTGGGTAAAATGTATTACAGCATACACATCCATCGTCCCTAGTCTGCCTCTGCATAGTCTTTACGCCATGTACTGATGATCAGCGTCCATTGCAGAAGCGCTGATTGATCTCCCATAGGATTCTGATATTCCTGCCCTTGGTCCCTGTGGGATAACTGCAGAGATAACCTAGTGTAGTGAAATGCAGGTTGTTAATTGTAGTTTCTATCCCCCATTAGGAGTGCAAGGCGCAAAATGAAACCAGAATCCTTTCTTGACACTGATGCGGTCACCATCCATATTCAGTCACCTAAAAAGAAATCTCAGATGTTACCAGATGAGGATGTGGATGACGAAGAGAGTTACGGAATAATCATCAATGGACACAGTTTGGTAAGGAGCGACACTTTAAGATGTTTAATACTTTACATTCCGTTGTCGGGTCAGACCCAGGCTGCTGAAACCAAAGTATAAACTATGAGGCAGGTTAGGAGGGGATAGAGGTGGCTGATTTCACGAGGTCTAATCCGTCTTGGGGAGCAATGTCTGGTCATCTATGCCCCATAGTATGGTTATCCTTAAGTATCCTGGTGTAAACTTACCACTTGCTGCAAAGTACTAGTAGATTAATTGGATATTAGCAACACTTTATAATGTTTTGGTGAGTTTGGCTTAAATGTACATGTATTTATATAGCGCAAATCACCGACCCGGTATCTAAGCCTGGCACCCGCGCTCTGGAACTCGCTTCCCATCCCTTTGCGGTCTGAAACATCTTATATCAAGTTCCGCAAAGGTGTGGAAACCTGGCTGTTTTCTCTGTAACCGATTCCTTTACTTCCGTTGCCCTCTTTTACTTCTGTTCTCCTAGCGCCGGGAAACCCACGGGTAGCTGAGGCTCTACAAAATCAAATATAATAATAATAATAATAAGCGCTTGCTTAGGGAACCCGTCCTGGTATTCCCCTGTGAGATACCCCAGCAGGGTATCCACAAGGTGAAAGCCAGGCATCCCACCGCGAGGGGCCGTTGTGGAGATTAAGCAAGCTATTGCCCAGAGTCGCAGAGTATGAACCCATGAATCGAGTAGGCACCGGAGCGAGAATTGTCGAGTCCGTGGACATTTTCGGACTCAAGACCCGTTGAGCCGGGAATTGAACCCTGGTCCCGGGCTGACCTCTGCTTCCAGGTCTGCCTCCTCTAACCAGTGAGCCACACTTCTCCAATTAAAAGTCTTTCTCCTCAGCTTGTCATTAAAAAAATCCTTAACACTGCCTGCTACAACATGAGCATGATTGAACCACCAGTCCTGGCCTGTCACCCCAGAATAAGTCGCTAAAATATAATAGAATTTTCAATATCACTCAAGTGACCATCGTCTTATATGCCCCTTGGTTGCTCTTACTATATCATGTTAAATTATATTTTAAATAGGCTTTGCTTCCCCCACAAGAGCATTTTCTGCTAATATTTTACTTATGCTGGACACTAGAATAGTGGGGCTGGGAAAAGTGAAGCCTTGCCCTCTCTACCTGGAGGGTAAAGTTTCCAAGCTTTTCTTGCATGATCTTTATATGAAAATCTCAGGTCTCTCGGCCATCCGAATCAGAGCTTACACAAAGAGGGACCCGGTTGGGTAGAGTGTCAAATAAAATACTTTCTTTGCCTCCATGATTCACTAGTTTGAAAACTCAAGACCCATTTGATGCCTTGGGTAGCAGCTATTAGGTATTCATTTCTTGATGATCTATTTTGATCCAGGAATATACATTTTGTGAGATCAGATCCATGTATTGTACTTATCTAGACTAACATTACATATGCTTCTTTGCCTCGGTTATGGCACTAAAGAGTAAACTTCCACAAACTTTTTTGAACCGTACAGCTGCCTTCCATTAAACACCTCTTTTGGCTCTGTTGCACCCACACCTTTACGGTATTCACTGTATTCTAGGCCTTTCCACATATTTTTCTGGCAGTGCTATTACAGGCCCTGCATTCCCCTTCTTAATATATACCGCCAGTCATTTCTCTGCCTGGACCCGTTGGCTCCTCAGCGAGATTGCCTGCATCTAGTTGAGGAAGTTTTACTGATCCCCTCATAATATCTCTAATTCCTTAAGAACATTTCCTCGTTTTTCTGAACTAGCTGGTCTTCTCAGATTCCTGGACCTCACTATCTTATCTCACTTCTGGCCCTCAGCACATTTCTAATCAATGTGCCTTAAAGTGACACAATTGCACCTTAATTTAAATAACTGATTAATTTTCCGACCTGTCTGTCTCTTTCAATAGTGTTATGTAAACACCTCTTACAGTTTCTCAATATCATCCTGCCCTTACACACACACAAACACACACACACACACCACCTTCCCAACACAACCATAACAAAGAGAGGGACTTGGCCTGCAGTTAACCCTGAATGAGTAAATGCTCTGCTGAAGCAAGTGGCCAGTGATGTCACAGCTGTAGGCTGTTCCCTTACTGAAGCATGCTCCCTGATGTGAGTTTGCAAATCACACAATGCCCCCGGACAGAACAGTAGGTTGCTTCCCCTCAATCCAGGCCCTTTTATGGTGTTGAAAGCTTCATACTTTGAGCTCTTTTCCTCCCCCACAGGCCTACGCATTGGAGGAGAACATGGAGCAGGAGCTGCTCAGGACAGCATGTATGTGTCGAGCTGTTATCTGCTGCCGCGTGACACCCCTCCAGAAGGCCCAGGTGGTGCAGCTAGTGAAGAAGTACAAGAAGGCGGTTACTCTGGCCATCGGCGATGGGGCTAACGACGTAAGCATGATTAAAGGTAAGGAAAGAACTTCCTCAGATACAGTTGAACAGTAACTATGCCCAGCTTGGGATTGGAGGATAATGGGTCATACAAAAGCATTGAAACTTTGCACAAAGTCTTTAGGTTGAGTCCGAAAAAACAAATGACCTCTGACATTTGTTGGAACTTCTGCCTTAACTAATCAGGATATGCTATTTGCTAAGCCCATTTTACAACAAAGGTATGTGTAAGAAAGGGTGTTGTTGGGTTGACCACCGGTCAAACAGCAACCACAATCTTTGCATGGTGAGGAACAAGCCAACCCTAAATTAACCTGTGCTCAACCCTCTGGTTGCTTGGAACAGAGTAATCAAGCTTAATTTAGAGGCTATGTATAATTTATTTGTGCAACTCTTCAAATAGTAATAAAGTGAAAAGCAGCAACACACATAAAGGATCCCACACCAAGACTAGAGTGAATGAATACAACCCAAACAACAAAAATCCAATCAGTGGAACAGGAGAGATGCAATTTTAAAGACTTCTGTGAAATTAGCTCCAAAGAGCACATGGTGCCAACTGTAGATATATGGTCACCCTGGAACGGGACAAAGCTACAAGTTAAGGCCGACCACACTGGAACACTGGAGCATGGGCTGGCTATAAGGACCCAGTCAGGCCAGCTGAACAAAGTACTTTAAATTATGGTTTTGCAGAGCGTTGTGAGGGTCTGCGCCAAAGATGCGTTGAGCAGCCAAAGCAATGCGTCAGTTCTGAGATGCAGCGAGGCTGTGGTGCGAGGTTCTTTGTCATTGTCAAGATTCCCTTCTACGAGAGCTTCCGATGCGTAGCCTGGCGTTGAGGATGTGTTGCGCAGTTAAGGCAAGACATTTGTTCCTAGGAGCTGCAAGGCTGCGATGCAGAATCTGTAGTCGAGGCTGCAATCGTCAAGGAGTGCAAGGGCCTACACTGAAGATGTGTCACATAAAGGTAGTTCCAATGAGGCAGCGGGCTGCAAAGTGAAGCAGGTCTTTCTGATGGAACTTCCTCAGTCGTTTCTGCTTGAGGTTTGGGCCGCACAGCAGAGCAGAATTGGTCGGTTCCTCTGGATCCACAGAGGGTGGCAGAGCACCTTAGACCCACTTTCAAGTGTCCAGGACTGGGTGGCACCACTTGGCAGGGTAGACTCACAGATGGCAGAGTCCAAGTACTGGGGTCAAGGTTGCTGGAGCCTTCTGTCCCTGAAGCTGAAGTCAGGAAGCCAGCCATCAAGCCCTCGAGTCACTTTGGGGTCCTGAGTTCAACAGATGCTTGAGCAGTCCTCACCCAGGCACGAGGACAGCAGGTAGAAGGCCAGCAGTTCTTTCAGAGCAACAGTTCAAAACAGTGGCAGTCCTTTCAGCAGCACTGCAGTCCTTCTTCCTGGCAGACTATGCACAGATTCAGAAGTGTACCGAAGAGTTGATGTCTAGGGTTCAAATTTATACCTGGTGCCCTTCCTCTGGAAGGTCGGAAAAACATCTAGAAATCCCCTTTGAAGTCCCCAAGCATCCTGCCTTCCGTGTTCTGGCTCCAGACTAACTACAGGTGGTATGCAGCCCTTTGTGTAGAAGCAGGACACAGCCTATTCAAGTGTAAGTAGGGCTGTGACCCGCTCCACCCTATTATCCTGTGATGGCCTTCCCAGGCACACCTAAGCTCACTATTGTGTGTGGCGTTCTAGGAGGTATACATAAAGCGCAACTGTCAAATACATTCAGTCATCTGACCCAGAGACAGGCTGCAGGTACAAAATGGCTAAGACAGGAAAATGCCAACTTTCTAAAAGTAGCATTTTCAAAATTGTTATTTAAAATCCGACTTCACCATAATTTAGGATTTTTCATTACAATTCTAAAGACAGCAAAAAAGAACTGGTTATCTGTTCCTGCTGGAAGCCGGAGTCCCCCGTCCCGCACCACAGTCACCAAATGCAAGACCCGAGACTCCTCACTCAACGTTAAGCCAAGTAAGGACACCGTTTGAGATAGCCCTGCTCCCCCCATTTGTAGCATGGCACGAGCAGCCAAGCCTATCTCCAAGGCATGACTGCACACTATGTGCAACCACACCCACAACAACCCCCTGGTGAAACCACAAATGGACTCCACACGAGTTTGATAAAAACGAGTATAAACTTTTTATAAAAAAATATATGTTTAGACCACACAATACCAAAGCCAAGATATAAAAAAGGATAATATTAATTTCTGCTGGCTCGTAGGTTCAAATCCCAACCACCACTTTCAAAATGCTATGCTGGTCGCAATGCTAGAATCACACACGTTGCAATGGACAAACAATAGTCCACTGCGTAATGATAAAATCCTGTGCTGTGCATAGGAGGTATAATACAATGTGTAACAATACACCTCGGTACCTTGCAATGGGAGAAATAATACAATGTGTACCGCTACAATCATGTACTGCACAATGAAGGAATAATGCAATGCGTCACACGCCAATCACGTACTTTGCAATGAAGAAATAATGCAATGTAGGCCGTTACAATCATATACTTTGCAATTAAGGAATAATGCAATGCGTAACTACACAATGAAGAAATAATGCAATGCGGGCCGCTACAATCATGTACTTTGCAGTGGAGAAATAATGCAATGCGTAGCGCTACAATTGTGTACTTCATTATGCAGAAATAATGTCAGGCGTCATAAGACAGTCCGGCAGTTCGTTAGCAGCAATATTGGCAAAGTGTATTACGACAATCAGCCTCTTTGATAACAGTTGCCCCCCACATGTATCAACGATGACATAAAGTACAGCTTCTTACTCGGGCCCTAGTACTGCCACTCCTTTTGTCAGTACAGGCCCCAAAATCTGAGCTGAAGCAAAGGCTCACAACGGCAGAAGAACTGAGAGGCCAAGAAAGTGTCCCCCGAGCCCGCACCCCGCCCAGGTATTGATCCACGTTACCTGGGAGGCGCGATCCCACTCTCCTCTTCTACTTCAGCAAACTGGGCCTTCCATGCAGAATTTCTCAATGGGCTTCAGCGGCTCGGCCTGGCAGCTCAACTCCTCTGGGGCTGCCGGTCCGGGCTGCAACTATTAGGATGGTCTCAGGCGGCCACAAGGCACACGTACCCCACGACCCTGGGATTACTTTACTCCAGGTGCACATTCACCACAGCACCCTCCGGGTCTCCTCTGGCATAAAGCCACAAACCCAACGCTGATGGGACTCCACGTCGACTCCGAGTGCATGCTCACCAGGCACTCCTTCCTGCGGTCTCAGTTGGCACTGAGATCCGCACACCGTACTGCAGAAACTCACTTTCTTTCAGTGCACACAATGATCAGCCGATCACCTCCACAGTCCTAGGTTGCACCAAAGCACGCACACTGCTACACTGAGACTTACTCTGACGCCGGTGCCCCAATATCCAGGCGTTCTTCACCAACGCCTTCGGCCACACCACGACACGCTCACCGTATCCGAGCCTCACTTCTCCTCTGGTGCACTCGATGACCAGGCGCTCTTCACCAACACCTCCGGTACACCCCGACACGCACCCTGCGCGTCTGAGACTCACTCCACTTCTAATGCACACATTGATCAGGTGCACCTCACCAACGCCTCCTGTGCACCATGACAAGCACCCTGCTCATCCGAGACTCACTCCACCTTCGATGCACATGCTGATCAGGCGCCCTTCAATAGCGCCTGCGGTGCATCACGACGCGCACCCTGCACGTCCGAGTCTACCTTCCGCTTCGGTGCTCACGCTGACCAGGCGCTCTTCACTAACGTCTGCGGTGCAACACGACATGCACCCAGCGCGTCCAAGACTCACTTCACCTTCAATGCACACGTTGACCAGGCGCTCTTCACCTGCGCCTCCTGTGCACTACGACACACACCCAGCATGTCAGAGACTCACTTCTCCTCCGTGTGTCCAAGATCACAGAGCACACCTTCCGAGGGTCTCAAGCTGCCACAACATGCGCCCACCGCATTGCTTGAAACTTCTCTGGAAACTTTTATGTTACTGTGTTTCCAAACAGGGAGCCAGCTCACCTCGGGCCCTTGGGGTAACAAGACATAGCACAAAGCACAGTCTTGGTCAAGCAGGGGGACCCAGCACACCAAGCACAGTTCCAACAGCCTCTTCCTTGGTTAAAACAGCAAACTGCAGACCAGCCACAGATCATGAAGAGCATGCTAATTCAGCTGTGACGGACTGTTGTGATGTGCATAACGGCAGGGCACACTTTGAATGACACGCCTTTGTGCGGGGTTACGCTACGTGACCTACGGGACAGCCATTTGTTTTTGGTGGTTGCCATAGCAACTCAGAGCATTCACGGAGTTGCACTTCACTGAGCAGCATCGTTTGGAGCTCATATTTACACAGAGATTCAACAAGCGGAACAGGTGCGGATGTTGGGCATGGCGGATTAGTATATATATATTTTTTTCCTCGTTGCCATATTTAATAGTGTAATTATACATTTTGAAGTTGCTTACACTTTTTGTTTTTCTACTCTTGGTGGGAGTGTTACTTCCAAGCTTTAATAAGAACCTTTTGAGTGTGAATTGATTGTATGGAAGAAGGCCATCTGCAGGAAGAGGCAGTCATGGCTCAACAAAATTTTACAATCAGTCATCCCATTCCTTTTGGTCTAGAGGACTACATCCGGCAATGGAGTGGCTGAAGTGGAAGGAGTATTTTGTTACCTACATCAAAGCTGTTGATGAGGCAGGCAAAATGAAAGCCGATCAAATGAAAATAACTTTGTTACATTCCTTAGGACCTGTAGGTTTGAAAAAGAATACTCATATGCCTAAGATGGTTATAAGTGGAGCAATTAATGTTTTTGAAGCAGCTTTAAAAGACTTAGATAAGTACTTTGCACCTAAAGTTTGCATTAGTGTTATTCGCTATAAATTCTTCCAAAGGAAACAGAACAACAGTGAATTGGTAGATCAATACGTATATGAACTAAAGAGATTTGCAATTGACTTTAAGTTTGGGAATTTACATGAAGACTTTCTACAGGATCAGCTTGTCATGCACTGTAGTAATTCTGCCATCCAAGATCGCTTATGGATAAATGGTGATGCACCTTTGGAGGATGTATTATCCATAGTAAGAAGGCTGAAATGTCTGGAAGATGCGCTACACAACTTAAGGAGTCGGATAAGGATAATGGAAGTGTTTTCAAAATCCAAAACACGAACCGTGGACAACCACAACAAAATGTTGCCAGGAACTCTAATCAAGCATAAAGGAGTTCTTGGAGAGAAAAAAACCAGAGGACATACATTGTTATTGCTGTCGCAACAAGGATCTTTTAGCGATCAGCAGGAATTGCCCAGCTAAGAAAAAGAAATGTAGCATTTGTGGTCTTATTGGTCATTTTAGTAAGATGTGTAGAAGGAGGAAACGAAATGTAAAATTCCTGTGCGAGGATGACACTCCTACTGAAGTTGAGGTTGAGAATGAGAATCCTGAATGGGAGTGTATGAAGAATTAGCAAGGCAATTTTGTGAATAATATCACAGATAGTTCAGTTAAGGAAATACCTGTGTGTTAGATGTCCATAGGAGGAGTACCTATCAAGATTTTTGCTGACTCAGGGTCACCATATACAATAATTAACAACGGAATTTGGAAGGAGAAATTTGTTAAGAAAATAGGCCAGCAATTAATTCCCACCGATGTCAATCCATTGAGTTTTGCTGGGGAAAAGATTAACATGTTAGGTTTCAGATGGTTAACGTTCTTGTTCAAGGGAAGGTCAGCGAGAGGGAAACTTCATGTAGCTCAGTTTGGTCCCTCTGTCCTAGGTTGGATGGACCAAAAGAATTTGCATATTATTTTAGACCCAAACAGTGAGGAGAAAGTACTCATTGTGGATCATTCAAGTAAACTACAGGAGGGAATGAGTAGCATGTTTCCCAATGTTTTCAATAAAGAATGAGGTGCTCTTAAAGGGTTTGAGCACACTATTGTTCTTAAAAAGAATGCGGTAGCCAAGATATGTAAAGTGAGGCCCATTCCTATATTAATAAGAGATGAAGTTGCTAAAGAGTTAGAGGGGTTGATTGAGAAGAATGTGATTGAGGAAGTTTAAAGTTCTGAATGGATTTCTCTGGTGGTGGTGGTGGCACGCAAGGGGAATGTCAAGATCCGTTTGTGCATTGATTTGCCCCACTTAAATAACAACATTGTCATTGATAGGTTTCCACTGCTTAAGATCCATGAAATGGAATTGTCTCTCAAGGGTTCTACTTGTTTGTTTGTTTGTTTGTTTGTTTCAACTTTATTTCGGCTAACATTAGCCATAAAAGCACAAGATAAAAACATTACATATTGTTATTAACTCCATAGTCCATTTACAAAAATTTTGGGGAAAAAGATATACAATTTATCAGCTTTATAAATTATGCCCTAAAAACATTCAATTTACTTCATAAATATAATAAAATGTGTTTAAAAGCCAGTTTAAAATGTATTAGCAGCACTTAGTATTTACAAAGCAGAAGTTAAATAAACAGTTCAATTGCACTATAATTTGAGCCCAGCCTTCTTCCTGATTAAGAAAACATTATATAGGAACCTAGATATGCAAAACACAATCACTTGAGTAGTATTGGTCCTCAATATACGTTCAGCATCTTTACAAGACCTAACACCCATATTCCTGCATAAAGGTCTAATCCAGCGAACCCTGGGCAACTTATATAACGGGCAGAAGAAGAATAGATGAACATCATCTTCCTTCGCCTGCTGTGTACAGGAGATACATAGGGGAGTACCCGCGTTTCCCCCCCCCCCCCCACCTGGATGTATTTGCATTTATCTGTAGGACCCCGTATCTAAACTGTAAATATAAACTTTTTGCTATTGGTGGTCCAATCTCATCCATGAAGGGTTCAAAGGAAACAGTATCTTTAAAAATTTAAAACTTTTGGGTAAGTGAACCAAATGATGTGCCCTGTACTAGTGGGTTACTTATATAAGACCAGAATGCAGACTTTAAAGATTTTTTACAAGAGGGTGTCAGTGTCAAGGGCTCATCCCAATAATGGGATAACCCTAATCTATTTGTCCAGAGTGAAATATGTTTGAACCAAGGGATATTTTTGTGCCCATCGAACTGCATAATTTCTATCAGGCCACATATATAGTTGTCCAACTCAGGAGTGATCCATATCTTAATCCAATACAATAGAGGCCTTAAAATAGCATGATGGTCTGTACGTTTGATAGCAACATCCAAAAACACAGGAACTAGGGGGGTTCTAGACGGAATTTTTAACAACCTCCGTATAAAGATGTTTTCATCCCGTTCAAAATTCTTTTTGCAGGATGGTCCCCAAATCTCAGCCCCATAGAGTCCTGCTGATTGGGCCTTTGCTTTGAATACTTCCAACGCTGGAGTGATGGGCTTAGATTGGCTACCACCGTGAATTTTTAGAACGGGCATTGAGTTCTGACGTAGGGCTATCCTGCTTTTTTCAAGCTGCCCTTTCCAGGATAGTTTACTGTCCAACATATTTCCCAAATAATTAAAACTCCCCACAAGTTCTAGTTTTCGGTTGTTTAGGGCCAAATTTTTCCTAAAGGTATTCTGGGGATTTATAGACATGTACTTAGTTTTTGAAGAATTAATTTCCAATCCTTTATCCACGCAGTAACTATAAAAGCAATTCACCAAATTTTGGAGTCCCTTTGGGGTCTGTGAAATGAGGATGGTATCATCAGCAAAAAGTAGTGCTGGAATCAATTAGCCCCTTAGTTTTGGAGAGTCATTTGCACAGTTCCCTAAGTACGTGAGTATATCGTTAACAAAAAGTGTGAAGAGCGTAGGCGCCAACACGCAACCTTGGCGTACGCCCTGTCTCACTGGTATGGCCTGTGTTAACTCCCCTCCCTTCCCCTATCTTACTTTGGCGTAGTTCCCTGTGTGGAGTCTGATTAATTCTATAAGTAATTCACCAGGTACCCCTATGTTTGCTAATGTTTCCCATAAAAGTGTACGAGGGACAAGATCCAACGCAGCCCTCAGGTCCATAAAAGCAACATACAAACTGCCCTTCTTAATTTTGATATATTTCCAAACAATGCAAGTAAACCTAAAAACCTGGTCTACAGTGCTGACTTTTGCTCTGAACCCTGCCTGATATTTGGATAGTATCTGGGAGTCATCCATCCACTCTAAAAGCCTATTTAAAATGTGTCTGGCATACACTTTTTGAATAAGATCTATCAAGCTAATTGGGCGATAATTTGCTGGATCATAACGATCTCCTTTTTTAAAAATCGTTATGATTTCAGCCCCCTTCCAGGACTCTGGAATTGGAGTACCTGCTGCTATGGTGTTGCACAAGAAATTAATATACGGTCCCCAGACTTCTATATCATGATTGAGTAGATCGCCAGGGATCTTATCAGGTCCCGGCGCTTTCCCTGGTTTGATGGCCTGTATCGCCTGGACAGTCTCCTCTAGGCTGAAGTATAGATTAGTAGTCTGTAGTGGCAAAGAGACCACCTGTTCAGCTATGGGGAGCCCCTCTTTGTTTAGGGAGTATAACTTAAGAAAGTGATCTCTCCATGTTTTTTCATCAAGGAAGGTGTCCTTACAGGATCTGCCCGACTTATTTCCTTTTGATATTAGGCTCCAAAAAGTGGCTTGATCCTTCATTTTGGCTGCCATAAGTAGATCCGCCCAGATTTCCTCATTCCAAGCTTTTTTTGAATAGGAAAGGGTTTTCTTATAAGCTTGTCTGGTATCTCTGATTCCCTTTGAATCCTTAGTTTTAACTGCCTGGATCAGGAGAGACTTAGCTACAGGGCACTCTTTATTGTACCATGAGTTGCCATGTTCTAAGTTGGTGTTATGGGATCTATCCCCCTTCTCATAGATTTTACTCAGAAGAGGAGTTTGAGCATCAACCAAATTAAGGTGCATATCTAATACTCCATGATCACCTAAGGAGAGATCTTGGCATGTAGCAACTTTATCGGCAAAGGTATTATAAATACATGTCATAGATGCCTCCTTGGCTAAGATATATGGCCATCTTAGTGCACGCCTATTATTACTTATCTGAGGTTCACCATCATACCCCTTGGGCGCTATTTCTGTAACTGTGTTAATTTTGAAAGGCTGAGGATCCAGGGTTAATTGTAACGGTAAGTGATCACTCTCAGTCCTATACCCAACCTTGAAATCAGCAATTAAGTGCCACGAACTCATGGAGACCATTATGAAATCTATATGGGACTTGGCATTTCCTCTACAAAATGTAGGGGCCGCTGGTCTATCTGACTGGAAACGACTGTTACAAGCCCTTAAATCGTGCCCTACAGTTAGTTGTACGATTTGGCATGCCGCAACAGTACATTTTACCTCCCCATTGCTGTCTAAAGCGGGGATATTGCTTGCCTTGTCTAGTTCGTCAAATAAACCATCTAATCCCAATTTTGGCTCATATTTACAGTTCAAGTCCCCTCCTATAATTATTTGTGAGTTAGGACCCAGAGTATTAAGAAAGAGATCCAGTTGGTCAATCAGCCCAGATGCCTTATTTAAAGGGCCGGGCCTATTATATGCATTTATTAAATACACAATCTTTTTTTCTCTGGTCATTATTTTGACACCTAACAAGTCACGGGATCCGATGGAAAGCGGAGTGACTTCAATTTGTAAATCGATTTTTATCCAGATCACCAAGCCCCCAGAAGCCCTTCCTCTTACAGAAGGGGTGGCTTCGCAAAAGAAAGTTTTGTATCCCAACCTATGTGGAATATCCAGAGACCAGGTTTCCTGTAAGAGTATTATATCATTTTCGTCAAGGTAATTACCGCAGATACTGTCCTGGAGGTTCCTGGATAAGCCTGCAATATTCCAGGACAACATTTTGACTTCAAGATTTCTACTGAGTGTGGGAGAAGTTAAGTCTTGTTGGCCAGCTAGGGAAGTGGAAGACCCTGTTCTAGTCGGTGTTGGGTCTACCCCCGTTTTACTGTAGTCATTAACATCTGATCTCAAAATGCCATCCCCACAAATTTTAACAGACCTACTATTGTCTTTCACCGATTGCGGAGAAGGTAGTGGTTGTGACATTCTTCCCAGAGTAAACTCCATGCTAGTATTAATGGGGGAAGGTATAGAGGAATATGATGTGGTTAGACAATCTACCTCCTCTAGAGTGTTGAAACCCTCAAATCTATTTTCTAGGGGGGTAAAGGGAAGCTGATGTCTTGGTGCCCCTACATGCCTTGGTTTATAGAAGTAACCCAAGGGAAGTACGCTAATAAGCGTACTTTCACCCTGGGGTTCCTCCATTGTTTCCAAAATCCTCCTGGCTTGCTGAGGGCGTCTAAGATTGATAACCACACAATCTCCGCTGATGTTTTTTGAGGAGTGACCCAACCACCACACTCTGCGAACCATCAAAATATCTTCTCTGTTCTCCGGTTGAAATCTTTTAAATCTGACTAGCCAATTGACAACCTTATTTCGTAGGCTATGCCAAGATTCAGTTTGGCTTCTTTTCAATGAGGGTACCCCAGCTAAGATGATTACATAAGGGGAAGATGCCGGTGGTAATTGCAAAACATCGGAACTTGGCATCAAGTCAGTACCTTTCGGGCTATAAACTTTGGGTTTATCTGGTACCTTGCTTGTGCTTCCCTGGGTTGGTAAACTAGCTATACTTCCAGTGTTTGGTCCCGCCTTGCTTATGCCCTTGTCCCCGCCGATTAAATTAGCAGGACTTTCTAGAGTTTTTGTAGGTAGCAGCAAACTCTCCTCTTCCTTATCTACTAACATGGGTAATGGTGAGAGGTTGCTCTTTTGGTGTGTGGAACTATTCCCCGCAATCCTCAGATTTTTGCACATATGCTCAATTCTCGCAGTAAATTGTGGCAGGCTTGCTATCAGATCCTTTTCTATTTCGGCCACTGTCCCCCTAAACAATAATTCTAGGGAGTCCTTCAGTGATGCTTCTAAGGTGGCGAACCTTCTTTCTAACCCTACATCAAGTGGTGGGATAAAGCTTTCCTTTTGGGTACCCATAGATTTTAATGTAATCCCTTGCTTGACCCTAGCATTAGCATAAGTAGTTTTTGGTCTCGCACCCCCAACTTCCTTACTGTTTGGTTTGTTTCTAGTAGTAGGATTTGGTAGAGTTTTCTTTGTACCCTTACCTTGTACTTTATGTTCTGCCACTCCACAGTGAGAGCGAAGTCTTGCTGCCAGAGATGGAGTAAACTTGGGAGTAACTTCCTCAGATGAGGTAGTCACGGAGGTCCTAGGTGTATTAGACAAACGTGAGGAATTTAGTGTATCCGGTAAAGTACCAGGAGGAGGAAGAGTAGCCATATCAGAAGAAGGGGTCAAGGGAGCATGGGGGAGCCCACCGTACTCGGTTTCACTTGGATCATCAGTGGATATGTTTATGTTATCATGTGTGCTACCCAACCCTGGAGCCTGACCTGTCCCCCTAATAAGGGGTACAGGGTTGGGGTTTGCAGCGGGCGACCTAGCATTGCTAATAGCTCCCAATGAGGATCTTTTCTGTGCCTCAGCTAAACCTTGGGAAAGCCGTTTTTCCGCTAAACTTATCTCGCGTTGTAATACAGATCCTGCTCTAATTAAAAAAGCATCCATTGTTCCTACCACTCCCTCCCCCATGGCATGTGCATTTTTACGATTCACAGCCATAACAACAGTCAATGTGAAATGTCAATAGCACAGTGGTGCACTAACCAGAGTCACGCTTATCAGGGGGGTGGCCCTGCCCTGCCCTGCCTCTCCAGGCCTCGGACGGCCGCAGACGGCCCCGCCCTTGTCCCGGGCTCCTCCCGGCGATGCCTGCGCGCGTCCCGCGACGCGAGAGTTCTCGCGGTCTTTTGTGCGCCGCTGGGCGCGTGGTGTAGGGGGCGTGGTCCTCAGGGCGTCTGGGAGGTGTAGTTTCCCCCGCTCGGCGGCCGCTCGCGATGACAAACTGCGGCGGCGGGGGGAAACCAAGCTGCAAGCCAAAGGGTCCGGGCTCAGTGCACAACAATGTCTGTAGTCTCTTAGCCTCTGCTCACAAACAAAATTAGGGGACCCACTCCACCGCAGTTCTCGCGGTCTTTTGTACGCCGCTGGGCGCGTGGTGTAGGGGGGCGTGGCCCTGAGGGCGTCTTGGAGGTGTAGTTTCCCCCGCTCTGCGGCCGCTCGCGATGACAAACTGCGGTGATGGGGGGAAACCAAGCTGCAAGCCAAAGGGTCCGGGCTCAGTGCACAACAATGTCTGTAGTCTCTTAGCCTCTGCTCACACACAAAATTAGGGGACCCGCTCCACCGCAGTTCTCGCGGTCTTTTGTGCGCCGCTGGGCGCGTGGTGTAGGGGGGCGTGGTCCTCAGGGCGTCTGGGAGGTGTAGTTTCCCCCGCTCGGCGGCCGCTCGCGATGACAAACTGCGGCGGCGGCGGGGGGAAACCAAGCTGCAAGCCAAAGGGTCCGGGCTCAGTGCACAACAATGTCTGTAGTCTCTTAGCCTCTGCTCACACACAAAATTAGGGGACCCTACTTGGTTTTCCACCATTGATCTTTCCGGGACTTACCATCAGGTTCACTTATTGCCTGAATCAAGGAATCTTACTGCTTTCATAACACCTTATGGCTGCTACCAATTCAAACGCATGCCTTTTGGTCTTGCTCCGGCGGCTGCCATCTTCCGGCGCCTCATGCACAAGTTTTTCGGGCAAATAAGTGGGGTCAGATTTTTTCAGGAGCATGATAGCAAAGTTAAGGATGTTTTGAGTGTGTTACAAGATGTTGGATTAACTGTTGAAATCAGTAAGTGTAAATTTGCACAGAGAAGTGTATCCTATTTAGGGCATGTTATCAGTGAAGATGGTGTTAAACCCAACTTAGCTTTAGTGAATGCAATAGTTGATTTGTCTGCTCCAACTAACAAGGAGGAGGTGAGATCAATCTTAGGCATGGCTGAGTACTGCGCAAAATTCATTCAGAATTTTGCATGTAAAGTTTTTAACATGCGGTCCTTATTAAAGAAAAACTCTAAATTTGAATGGACGAGTGAGTGTGAGGCAATATTTGGTCGGGTGAAAGGTAATTTACAGTGTGTTTCACTGTCAGGACATAGCACATACCTCAGTATATGTCCTGCCTTTTACTTACACTGCAGCCTGCACAGGAGTTCTGGGACCTACCACAGGGGTGCCCACTGTGTATGCAAAAGGGGAAATAAGGCCTGACAAGTGGTTGCACTTGTCAGGACAACATGCTAACTTAGCAAACTACGCGCAGGCCCTACGCTGCAGGCCTGAGTTCCCTTCTCCGCGTGCCTTTGCATTCCTAGCCCTGGCACACACAGTGCACATCACCAGGGACTTTACTAGTAAGGCAAACATACCAATCATGGCCAACCAATTACCATTACACTTTACACAGGGAACACTTGTACTTTGACACTGATCAGCAGTGGCAAAGTACCCAAAGCATCTAAGTTGGCAATTCTATGTCAGGAAAACGGTCTAGGGTGAGGCAAAAAGTTTAGGGAACTTTAGCCAAAAAGGTCAAGTCCTACAGTTCCCATTTGGAAATTACAGCTTATTAAATGTAATAATGTAGCCGGAATATTATCCTATGGGAGAGGTAGGCCTTGCAGTGGTGAAAAACGAATTTCAACATGACATCTAAAATGTAAAAGTACATGTCCAACTTTTTTAATACACAGTACCCTGCCCTCTGGGCTGTCCATGGCCCACCCTAGGGTTGACTTATATGTATTAAAAAGGAAGGTTTAGTCCTGGCAAAAGGTTTAATTTGCCATGTCGACATTGCAGCTTAAAGCTGCAAACACAGGCTGCAATTGCACACCTGAGGCATGTTTAAAGGGCACCTTAATGGGTGGCACAATCAGTGCTATAGCACAATTAGTAGTATTTCATTTACAGACCCTAGGTACGCAGTACTACTTTACTAGAGACTTACAAGTAAACTAAATAGGCCAATTGAGTGTAAGCCAATTTTACCAAGTTTTCAGGAAAGAGCACTAGTACATTAGCACTGGTTAGCTGTTGTAAAGTGCACAGAGTCCTAAAACTCAACAAAAACAGGTTCAGAAACCAGGATGGTAAACGTCTGAGGATGACTCTTATAGGAAGGGCCAAGTCCAACAATGAAGTAGCAGACAGGCATGTGAGGTGTTAGTGTAAAATCTGGGTGGGAACATAATGTGGGCCCTGTGGATTGTTAGGTGGAATATGCACCTGTTTCCAAGTAATTAAGCAACAAATGTGCTTTTGGGAAGGCAAAAACATTTTGCAACATCTAATGTTTTAATAAAGCAAGCTGTTTCATCATTAATGGTAGGCTTGCTTGCCGTTCAAAATCTATAAATCAATATTGCTGAAGTATAGATGGATCTGGAAAGTTCAGGGACCGAGCCCTAAAGTCACCTATGCCCCCTCTCCTACTTGCGATGGCCCTAATTGCAGACGATATATGCAAGGTGAGAAAATACATGGTGGTTTTTTCATGTAACATAGTGGTATTAATGGCATGCATACACGTCATAATTAAATTAAGTGTTCTGCCTTATATTAAATATCGTAGCTAAGGCAGTGCCATCAAACAAGGAGAGTCCCCTCCTGTTAAACATAATTTTATTGACATGCTCTTAACTTAAATGGCAGTGGCATTTATGGATACATTTACCAATTGCAAATCCCATTACAGCTAATACAACTTGTACATAACTGGAAAACAAATTACTCAATGAAGCATTGGCGTGGCATCGAGAGCTACTGAAATCTTACTATGCATATGTAATCTGGCACGACTGAGTGGGAAACTTTGAGCACTTCCTTCGATGTCACCTGATGGGGCAGTAATCGAGCATGCCCTGCTTGGACTGTTCACCTGTAGAGACTGTCTATAGGTGTGAAGAGGCTGAGGTCTAGCTCCAAGGTGGAAAGATGAGGTGGAATTGGACAGAGACTCTCATTGCAGCAAGCTAGTGCACAGCACAAGAGGTGCAAGTGCTTGGAGTGAGGGACATGTCTTAGTATCTGGTTCCTTGTGTTGTGCAGTAGGTAGAGCTTTGTAATCAGTTGGCAGGTCAGCATGTATAATGTCCCTGTAGTCTAAACACCTTTAAGACTAATTTGTTAAACAGTTATGTGGGATCATGAGCCGACAAGGGTTGACATTACCAATAGGTAACTTAGAGATGATTAAGACCCATCTAAGATCTGGTCTGGCAAAATAAGGTCAAATGGACTTTTAGTTATTTGGAGAGCTGGCATCCTCATAATTTCTGGGAAACCCATCCTGCATTATCTCTCTCTAGCTCTCTTGCTTTGAGTCTTGTCAGAATTGAGATCCCACCATCTCAACATGGCCTCTGGAAGACAGACTGGCAGGGTGCTGTTAACGCAATCACAGGCTATAGCCTTGCATTGATGTGATGGGCAGCTCTTCTGGTTCAGAAATTGAATATGAAAACATAAGGAATAGTTAAACGAGAGTGCCGGTGAGTATGGAATCATTTTTTTAAGATGGGCATATTGATGCATCAATACTTTCCCACCACATAGCTGTCCTCTTTGATGATAATGTTGCTCTCAACCTTGATAAGTTCATTGACAGTCTGAACTCTGAGGTCGTCTCTAGCATCGCAGGGTGGAATGCTTTCAACCAGTGATCCTTTGATGATATCCTATGTTATAAATGTATCTACATATCCTTTGGCCATCCTATGGAAGATGTGTGAGATAACTGAGGCCTCTCAATGTGTCACTCTGGAGGCCCTTCAAAATCATGTTCGATCCAGGGTTCTTTATCCCATTATTTCAGGTATGTAATTTTCTAGAATAGTTCTTGGCAGGCTTGGGAGCGACTAGTCTTGCCCCCACATGGAATTCTCTATCAAACAAGGGATTCCCGATCCTCAATTCTCCATGACAGACCTGTCCTGGGACAAAGACTGTCTAGAGGACGATGACTGAAGAGCATCTGGCATCAATTTATGATAATCCCCCTTCTAGCTTGGTCATGCTGGATCTTTCAGCAGCCTTTGATATAATACATTAGGATGCGTTGCATTGCTCAATCGGACGAGGGCTTACTTTGTCATTCTAGGTGTTCCCACTCTTAGATACTGTGCATGGATCCATTCATTAGTAAATGAGTGCCGGAAAGCCACAGAAAGGCAGTATACATGGGCTCTAGAAATAACTATGACATATAACACTGTGGTTTACAAAAGGTGACACATTTCTCTGTATACTGAATTATTTGCATTTCTTGTGTTTGTAACTTATAATAGATTTCGGTGTTTATTGAGATTTGCTGTATGGAAGGATGTGTTGAATAGTAACTGTTGCACTCATATTGCGCTTGTGTTGTACCGCAAGTCCCATGCATATGTTAGCGCTTCAAACGTCAGTGATATTCTGCGCGTTTGCGTTGTACATTCTCCATGGTTTGTTATCTTCTGTTGCAGCTGCACACATTGGGGTTGGGATCAGTGGACAGGAAGGGATGCAGGCTGTGCTCTCCAGTGACTTCTCCTTTGCTCAGTTTCGATACCTCCAGCGCTTGTTACTGGTCCACGGACGCTGGTCCTACATCCGCATGTGCAAGTTCCTCCGATACTTCTTCTACAAGAACTTCGCCTTCACGCTGGTCCACTTCTGGTATGGCTTCTTCTGCGGCTTCTCAGCACAGGTGAGAGTACCATCCAAGCAGTCCCTGGTTGTGAAAACATACATTACAATAATGTCTGTCTGTAAAATATGTATGGAAAGGCCTAACATCTGCACTACAATATGTACGCAGGATTGTGCGTTACACGTTTTTCGAACAGCACATTGTTTGACAATCACATGGCCTCTTGGCGCTATTTGGGGAACACTATTGGAGCTATCATCTGTTGTGGGTGTGACCAATGGGGAAAGCTTAATAGACATTAATCACCGTTGAGCCTTTGGTCACTTTGCACATTGTGGGTCATCTCAGTGGAGAAAGTACATCATAAAGTGTCTGTGTTTATTGTGAGCTTCATGTTAAAAAGCTTGTTTACATGGTGTGGCGAAGGGTAGTTGGTCATCTGTACGTGCCCTATCATATAACTGATGTGTATGTCATCCGTGACCTGTCTGTTGTCGGTTATCCGAGCAAGAAAGTTCCATGTTGTGGAACAGACACTGTTGCTTCCCTTCCAGCTCAAGTCTGCTTTACTCAGCCTGGGCCTAATACATGATGTAGAGGCAGGTACATATTTTGAAGGATCAGACTCCAACAGTCCTAGGGTGACCAGATGGCTCCATACAACCTGGACACCTTTTTTCCTTCCTAGACTTTGAACTTACATATAATTGGTATACAGGTGGGCCTGTCTGTTTGGCTTAGTTAAAATGAACCAAGAATACAACTTCCAGAATGCACTGATATGTTAAATCAAAACCCAGAACTGGATAATGTTGTATTCCGGTGATAATGAGTCCTATGGCCACCTATAACAAGCAGTGTGGACAGGGCAAAATGAGCAGTTGTGGCCTGATGTTTGTCAGCTACATTCTTGTGGAAATGGATAAGTGCCCTAGTCATGTTGTAATACAAAGTCAGTCAATGGATGAAAGAAAGTAGATGGCTGTTCAGTGACATAGTTATCATGCCTACCCATCCCCTTCCGGTGAATTAAAAATGAACAAAACTTTCGCTTTCTGCGGTAAGGTAAGAAAGCAGCCTTAGGGCGCAGTCTATGGGTAGCACAAAATAACTGGATAAGGCCAAAAAATGGCCTACTTTAAATTAAAGAGAACCTCTAGCTGTTAAGTTCTTTACTGTGCCTGCAATGCTAAAAATCTTCACACAGTCCATGAAGATTAAGTTTTTACGTATTAGAGTTGAAAATTACATCTATGTCGAAAAAGCTACTATGTGGCACTTAAACAAGTACTGTGCCCTGAAGTGTTGGCCTCAATTCCTGCTGTGGATGCTTCAAATGTGTTTTTGAAGAACCCCCACATTTGGGGCAGTAGTTAGGGTGACCAGGTGTACCAGATTTACCTTGCAGTCCAGGCACATTTTGGTACATTTAACACATGTTGAGAGAGGGTCAACTTAACATACAGAGAGGCACGTTTTCTTGAGTTACAGTGCAGAATTAGTTAGTATCCCTTAGCAGAAGGTAATTGAATTACCACAGATGTTACTGTGTGCAAATGTTGCCTACAATTACACTTAGTGCTTGTCTGTGCTGGTGAGCGCTATCAGTTGAGTTACTCGGTGCCCCTCGGTCAATGCAAAATTGAATTCCTACTTCTATGTTTTATGGAAGGCCTAGGTTTTTAGTGTTTATAATCTGTTCACCCTAGGAGAGGCAGACACACAGAGTACAGTTTCTGGAGTCAGGAAAAGCAGTGAGGACAGGAGCAAATTCAAACAAATAAGGAATCCCAAGGCATATTTTGGGAGGGGAATTTCAGTGAGTCCTGGCTTTGTGACCAATAAGACAAAGCTTGTAGGAGAGTTGTATTCTATTACACGGGTTAGCCCATGAGTTCGAACATGCTTAGTGATGTTGGCTGAATACAACTAAACTGCTGAAATTCACTCAAAATAAAGGAGCCTATCATAAACTGGATTTCGTAGCACACTAAATAGTTCTACAATAATACTAAAAATATATTACAAAATGCTGTTCACTAACCCACGGCCGAAGTTCCACGCCTCTCCGTCCTTTTGTGTGCAAAGAAATTATTTTACCTTTTTAAAAAATATATATACATTTGGGTAATGTAAAAATGTAATATAAATTATATATTTTTTTTATTTTAAACATATTTCAATTACTTGTTTTTAATTTATTAAAAAATAAATGTAAAGTTGACTTAAAAAAATAATTACATTAATTATAATGTATTCTTTTGTTAATTGTAATAATTTGAACTTTTAGTAACTTTTAAAACATAAATATAAAAATGACTGTACCTTTAAATTTTTATTTTTTAAAAGAATTTAATTTAATATACGTAAATATTACATTCAAAATTAAGTTAATAGTGCTGTAGCATTTTTTTAGTTTATCCTACTTTTAAAATAAATATATAAGATTAATTTACAATAACCGTTAGCATAATAAACAAAACATTTTTTAAACTTTAATAAACTTTTATACATTTCTCTACACTTTACTTTAGGGAGCTGCCTTCCCCATTAGTGGGGGTCTTCAGCAAGTGTGTGGAATGTCAAACAATGCTATAAAGTCACTAGGACTTTTTTACTGACTCAGATTGCAGAGACACTTAAGTCTACACTTTTGAATAACTACACTTATAAATGGTGAACAGCCATGAGTAGTAAAGGTAATCAAGAGTAAAACTTGCACGTGTGGATTTCCTCATGTAGAAGTTTACCTTTGTGAATACAACACGTAGTGTTAGTTAACAACCATGATGCAACAAGCTTATCTGGTGGAAGTCACATGGAATAGAATAGTTCGAGTTTTTGTTCTTTTCCACCACCAGTCTCCGCCTTCTCTTAACCAGTTTTATACCTAGGGCGCACAGTGTTAGCAAGATCTGTGTTGAAAATATACTTAAAACAAGTGTTGAATAACTAGCGTAGCTCGCACTTACTGTCGCCACGAGTCGTTAATGAGACAATGCTGCTCTCTAGTGGCTCATTAAGAACTGTGCACTAGAACAGATTTTGTCTCGTTTATTTTAATGTACTGGAAGCAACACAGATTGTGCAGGATGCTTTAGAATCCGACACCCTGACTTCGAGTTTCCTTAGACCTATGGATGGGATATGCTACCCCATCTTGCATCACTACTAACTAAGCTGGAGACATTTCATCAAAAACGTTTCATCAGTTCCTTGTCTCACCATGGTGACAATCAAATGACCTCTAATTTGGGGGACACCCTCCCACTTGGTGTCTAGGACACCACTTCTAAATGTAATTTGTACTAAAATAACATCCATTCTCCATATTTCCAAGTGACCATCCAGGTGCAGCAAAAAAAGTCACAGCTCTAGGCTACGCTAATTGGTGGTATTAAGTGTGGAAAAAATATTTTCATTCGCATTAAAGTTATGATTGCAATTGGTTTAGATTCAATTTCCCCATCAGTTGTGAGCTGAAGCCTGCAACGGCTGCGTTGGACACTGTAAAGTTCGGACATCACTGTCCAGAATATCAGTTTAGATGTATCTGGATCCCAAAGAAAACTGGAAACCAGTGTTACTTTAATACAAAATATTGTCGATGGTCCTGGTTTAATCTTCCTTCACCCCTCCATCAAGTCTGTACTCTTGGAGCTGTAAAGCGTGTTGACCTGATGGTCCCAGCGCAATATCTATAATATCAGTTAACTGGATTGTTTGGGAAAGTATATTACAACATATAGAGTTTACGTTTATTACTGAGTGTGTACAGTTCTTCTGCTGTGAAATGTTACTGCAGAAGTATTCGTGGTTCTGGTTTAGAAAGCCATATGCGCGCCTATAAAGGTGAATTTAGAGTCATGAAATAATTTACTGACACACCGTATTACACTTGTATGGTGTGCTATTCCATTGGAGTAAATCTGTTAGGGGTGAGGAGTAGGCGCCTTCCAGTGCCAATCAATCAAATGGGATTTGTCAAGCGCTGCTTTTCACCAGCGAGGGCATCCAGGCGCTGAGATCCAAATTGCTAGGGTGAAATCAGTTGAACAACTGGGTGCTTATCACTATATTGCATTGCTAAAAACGTAGTAATTAGGTGAATTTTTGCCCAATGTTATCAAGCGAAAAAATATAAAATTATTACTATCCCTAAATTTGCTGATTAATTAGCCTTTTCTGGCGGCACGATTTAGTTAACCCTGCCTCATAATTTGGCCTAACTCTGCCACATATTTTCTTATTTTGGCCCAACTCTGCCACATAATTCGGCCCAACCCTGCCGCATCATTCCAGCGGTCCTGCCTGGTCACATCGTTCCCACTTTATTAAACCGGTCGACCCTCGGCAAACCCCGTTACGTGTATGCAGGTTATTGCCTTCAATTGATGGATTCATGAAGTGCTCACAGGGGATTGAGCCTGCGGGAAGCGCTATGTAGAGCACGTCCCTTCGTGCCGGTTAACCACACTCCACAGCGGCCCCTCTGGTGGGAGAGCACAGAGTGGGATACCTCTAAGCAGTGGCGCAGCAGGTGTACCATGGGCTCCCCTAGACTACTACTATACAAACAGCTATACTAAATAATTAGTGCGAAACGTGGCCCCGGAGGCCACTGCATACGCTGCTTTAGGGAGACCAACGCTCCTGCTTCGGGAAGGGAGCCCCATCCGCAGCGCCCACCCCCTCTCGCTCACTGAGGCAGACTGTCGCCTGGCGGGGACCGTTGGTCTGTTTCGAGCAGCGGCGCGAGCCGAGACCGTTGCCTACGTGCAGCGGCGCGAGCCGAAACTGGCAGCTCCGGCGCGCGCACAGTGGACGCATTGCACACGCACAGTCGACGCATTTGGCGCACGAGACAGACGCCACACAAAGTTGGGGCTTACAGGCAGACTTGGGAGTTGTAGGAGTTCACTAACTTTGTTCACGGATCACTGGATACTGTCAGAAACGTACTTGTGCCAAGAGAAAATGCAAAGCCCTACCCAGGACAGGAATGTGGAGGGGAACACATGCAAAATTGGTGGGAGTAGGAAGGAAGGGGTTTCTCCACATATCAACATGTTGTCCTTGTACACATGGACTTTTGCTAAGCATATGTGTAAATAACTACCATGGACTTTTATGCATGTTTAAATGATTACGCATATGAGGACGCATGGAAACCTATGACTGTCGCAGTTTCAAAAGAATAGTAGGTATATTTTTTCATAACTCCTCACCTGATGAAGGTGTAAGGGTATGTGCTTAGAATTACACATTTTCCTTAGAATATGGTCATGTGGCATTGTTGACCTCTAGCCTGTAGTCTGTGAGTGATTCATTGACTTTTAGTTATTGCACGGGTAGACATATGTATGTATGTGGTATTTCCATAGCCAAACTTAGACAAAAGGCAGCACCGCACTGTACATGGACAAAGACCAGCATAATGTAAATACGTAGTAGGAGAGGAATGGATTGTGGAGATTTAATGCATTGTGATATAGTGCCTAGAACACCTTTACAAAGCTAATGAGTGCTATTACATAGGACATACTTAAAACACTGCTTCAGGGGTATTAAGTGCTAGAACGTAGAACAAAAGACAGATGTTTGTTTATAACACAAAGTTGGGGGTAGTAGGTTGTAGAATGTAGGGCGTATGTTTTAAAACCGTGTCATGGGTAGTAAATGTTACATATATCCTCAATACTTGTTTCTACAGGTGGAGAACATTGCTTTGATCACGTCTGCAAGTATGACCTGTCTGTGGACTAGGGTGCAAATTCAGGGCGGTCAGTGTAAAAATTCAGGACAAAGTGTCAACATTCAGGACAAAAACTCAGTACAGAAGTAAAAATTCAGGACAGAAATTTGGGACAAAACATAAGTTTTACAGGCATATCAGAGGAGGTAGCACAATAGTGTGTAAGTAAATAGACAACTAATAAAAGTTTATATAAGGTTGAGACAATTGTGCACTTCACAGTTTTTCAGTATGCGTCCAGCTTTGCTCTTTCTGCAATCAAGATTTGTGCAGGAGAAGGCACACCACATGCTGTCACTATGTTAGGGCCCATTGTCATTCTCTCTGTGATAATCGTCTGCAGTCTCAGAATGACAATGGGCTAGTCTACAGTCTTTGCGAGGTCCAGGAGCGGCTTAGTCTACAGTCTACAGATTAAAAGATAAGTGCGAGGCGCCCCGACTGGAAACTTTTAAACTCAGGGGGCCTCTCGCAGGTGAACAGCATACCTTCCTGAAATTCCCCAAGTGGATTTTAGTATGATGTCTGTAAGGTGTCCGTAATTTGGGGACCACAAATTACGGACGCCTTACAGACATCATACTAAAATAACGGACAATACGTAAAATTTACGGACGGTTGGTCACCCTACCGTGGACCATTGAGAGCTTCTTAAGTGGCACTGCTCTGTCTATGGACAGCCGTTGCAGTGACCCTTGCATCACTACCACATATATCTGCGGGTCCAAAGGGCATGCTACATGACATGTCTTCATTAAAGAAGACATCCATGGATCCTTCAAGCTAGAGATCTCAAACATGAGTCAGCCTAACCGGGTTAATCGCTGTAGAATAGGATGTGGTCTTATCAGCCCTTTAATTAAACAAGCTGCGGGCTTCACCTGGCTGGCAATGCCCGCTTCCTTTTTGTCACAGCACCTTGTTGTTTCATCTCTGTGCCATGTCATATCCCTGGTGGTTTCAAAATAGCGCCTTACGGAGACATTGTCAATGCTGTTGTCTTATATAGAATGAGGTTTGCTGCAGAATGCATCTGTAACAAGTAGTTTTTAGGTCTCGTGACCTACAATGCGCGCAAGCGCATTGAGGGAGCGAGAATTCAAGTCGGCAAAATCCTCGTGAAACCACAGGCTTTTTGCTGCGGTTTTCTTAGAGTTCACGTGGCCACAGGCACGCGCTTTTGGGCCATAAACTTGCATTTCTCCTCCCCTACCCAGCCAGCTTCCCCCAGGCCGTAGCAGCACTCCTCCCACACCTTTGAAGTGAAGCTTAGCTTCACTTCAAAGGCCCCTGCTGCGTCACACCCTCATCTCCTCCCCCCTCCCCTTCTCTGCCTTCCCTCCGTCTTGTCTTCATTTTTCTCCAACCCTCCGGTTGCTTACACCTTCCTGGTGTCTCCACCCCATTTACTTCACTCATCTCCTCAAAGAGCGCCTGTCATTTGTAAACTTTCACAAGCGTGGTGCCATGCAGCATGGCTAAAACCAGTTGGCAGGGCTGTGCCATAAATGTAAGACCTATAGATTTTTGCGGAATTTGAAGCAAGATTCTGTGCAAACAGTTTACAGTCTCCGTATCTCGTGCTGGAGACTTTAATAGTCCGTTATGGCTTTGTGTTTTTTACGCCGGGTGTAGTCTTTGTAAAGGTCCAATCTGTGCAACCCCACTCCCTTGCTTAATCACGTTTTCGGCTGGGTCTAAAATGAAGTGCAAATTCTTCAGTAAGAAGACGTGCTGGTGCGACTGGTTTAACAAGCATTGAAGTATGTGATGTGCGTGAACTCTGAAAAGCTTCTGTTTGCACACCACATCCTGTGTCTACCCTGATAACTGCGATCTCACAGGCGCCTGCTGTCTACCCTGGAGTCTGCCTTTCAGCTCGCATCTTCTGTCACTGCGTCATGATGCCGAATTCTCGAGCATCCCCACCTTTACACTAGCGCGCGCACAGTAGTACATCAGTCCTGTGCATCTAGTGGCATCCATTTTAGAGTGTCTGTTCCCATTTAAAGCTGTAAACTTTTGAGTAGAATTTACTTACTTGGGTCCAGGCCTTCCCGTAACTCCTGGATTACTCCTTTCTACTTACCTGCACCCGCAGGTCCAATTCGGGCAAAAATTTAAGCAAGTACGAATTGGTAAAGTTTTTGAGAACCGAAATGGGCATCCATCGAGTAGGGCCAAAGTAGTAGGCCAATTAAAGGAACAGTATCGCCTACTACACAATTTCTGTGAAAGGGGCTGTGATTGGGACCTGCAAAGATGCTAGTCCCTTGGGTGCAAGGTATTGTTTCCTTCTCTGCAGGACGACATCACGTATTTTTCTTCTTCTAAATACCTCATCAGGCTTAGATTATTGGATTAATAATCTAGTGTGGCTGTTACACCAGCCATTCCCAATGCTGAGGGGCACATCTCCGGGTAAAATCCCGTGAGCCATTGGGATATCACCCAGGGGGGCGTAACTGCCACGCTCGTTCGTACTAGTGCCCCCTGGGGACCAGTGCATGGACCTGGGTGAGACCTTTATGTTTGCTTCTCTTGGGAATATAATGGAGGTAATGATAAAGGTGCAAGATTGGGGTCAGTGGTGCAGTACTGCTCCAAGCCCCCCTTACACACTGCTCGGCGGCCTACACAGCGCTTCGTACCACACTTTTGCTGTGAAGTTCCCTTAAAAGAACGATCTTCTATCAGTCTATTAAATGACACTTTATAATCGACTTCGCTAGGATGAAACGCAGATTTGCCCTGCCGGTGCAGATGGCAGCAAGCGCTTGACTCGCTCAGCCAAGGGGCGTTGCTACCAATGTCGAGCGGGAAGGGCAGGGCCTCCGAGGTCGTCACAGTGCAAGATATCTGCGTTCCTTTTGCTTCGGGCAGTTATCAAAACTAGTCCACAAAAAGCTGTTAGCCAACTTGACCTGCGTCATCTTCATAGCGCTTGGAATGAGCGAGGGTGTCTGCAAGGCGCAGGAGCGTAGGTGGCTTCTGTTTGGGGGTGGGGGGGGGTAATTTCTCAATAGCTCAGTCATCCAGAAATCACATGCAGTGTTAGTTAGCCCCGTAGGTTCTCTCGGATCACATTCCAGGCTCTTACTCTGGCCCCACGAGTCCAATCACGTGACAACGGCCCCCTACCCTCAAGCCCACTTTCCTCTTCAGTTCGCATCCTTTGCTTGATCATCGGCCTTGTGACCGTCACTTCCTGGATGCTTGACGTGAATAGTTTTACATTGATCTGTAAATCTGCTCCGTGTTATTACTCAGCTGAGGCGCGCGTGCTGTCTTCAGGGAGGTGGATCTAGAGAACTACAGGCTTGTTATCCGTTTCCTCCACAACTATGCGCTCTGAGGCATGCACGTGGTATGTCGCATCTTAAGGGCCTTTAATCAAAACTGGGTGCCCAGTGATCGCGACAAACCTGACGTTTTGGGTGTTGGGTCGTGCCTAGGCAGCGCATGTGCGTGTCTCTCCAGGTTGTTTATTCTGTGCAAACACAACAAGATGGTGGACTGAGTGGTTGAAAAGCTTCAGCACTCACCCCAGTCAACAGCGGAGTTTAATTGTTCTTTTGCTCCCTATGCCATCCAATTTCAAACCCAGCCATATGCAAATTAGTCTTGACTGTGCTCTTCATTGGAACAGTCCAGCCCGAACTGCCAGGCCAAGTCCTCCCTGGACCAGAAACTAGCATCCTGGCTGGATTTAGGCGCAGATCTCTGTACTGGGGTGAATGTTTAACATTGTTCAGCATTCTCTCCAATTTTTGCATCCATCTATTCTGTGGGCTTCAAGCATGCCAATCGAAGTTCTTTGGCGTGCCCTTTGTAAATCCTTTATTTTCATGGGTGCATTGGTTTTATTTGTCCTGCCTTTTGGTGTTTAGTTCTCTTCCATAGCTACTGGCCCTGCTCCCTTCAGTTTGTTTCTGTTCCATATGGTGCACTTTCATTTTTTATTATTGTTGCTCTTAGATCTTTTCAGAATGAGGTGTAGCACTTGGCAGAAGGCATATTCATGAGTCTTCACACAACACACCCATACAACAGGAGATATCATGCCCCCCAAACAAGACTTTCAATATTAAAAGTATGGGCATTGTAAATCACAAAACAAAAAAATAAAATGTCATTTAGAAAACCAAGAGCTCAAACTTTCCTACTGCGAGACCTATTGGCAACGCCAGTGCTTGTTTCTCATGCAGACAATGATTCTTCAGCTCTCCATCTTGAAAAATAAACAACCAACCTTTTATTGCATTTTGACTTCCTAAGCTTTTCAGGTTTACACCAGGACACCAGAGCTCTACTGTGCAGGCTTCACATTCTCAACTCAGAAAGTACTGCCATCTAGTGGTCCAGTTGTAAAGTACTTCATGCTATAAGACAATCTTGATAGAAGTTTAAATACACCAAATCCATATTTGTAAACGCGCGACATACTCACCCTTACGGGTTTTAAGGCACTGGGGGCCGTCATGGAAATTAAGTGAGCTATTGCCCAGAGTCACATGGTGCTACGCTGAGCTACACCAGACCTCTCCACCAAGGTTTACGACCTTTAATGCTAGCAGTAGGCATCCAGGCATATACAAATGGCTGAAATAGCAAATGGAGGTTTGTGAGCTGCAGAACTTTGGCACAGCTTTGACCCGTAGTGAACAAAAAATGTACAGGAGGAAAGAAATCAGACTGAAAGAAGTGGTTCTGAAACATTTTTCACTCACTAATTTTACTAAGCTGGGCCCAAGTTGATTGATTACCGTGTGACAGGAAGCTGGGGTGCTCCCAAGTTTTGAGTTTTAATATTTTATATCACTGTGTTTTAATTATTCTTGTAATATTGGATGCTGTTAAGTGTATTTTGATTTGTGACTAGACACTGTCTGCACATCATAATCAATAAATTTACTTGAGCCGCACCTGCTCTGGCACACACCCACGGTGAGGAGGCCTGGCTGGGCAGTGTGACAGGTTCTCTCTGCCAGTGGAGTTGCACCAGTTTCTTTTTCTTCTTGGTCCCTTGGTTTGAAGTCAGCTGTGGCCTGATGAGCTCACCTTGGTTATCTTAACCTCTGTTTAGGGTTCTCTAAATTTTCATTGCAGCCCCCCAGATACGGCAGAACATGTCCGGAATGGAGTCAGCCTGCCAGTCTGATGCTGAGGAGTTACATTGTACATCTAGGGTGACGGACTGTGTTGCCTCGTTAGCAGGGGCGGCTACTCCACTATGGCGGAGGAGCAACGCCCCACTGCTTTCTCATGGTGCTAGAAGCCAAAACATAAAATGGTAATAACTTTAAGTTATTACCATTTTACGTTTGCTTTGCAGGCGGACACGTGGGCAAGGCTGGGCTGTTCTCCGAGCAAGGCAGGGGAGGAATAGTTTGCCCTCTCGGGACAACCAAAACCAGTCCTGCGCACTCTGCCCTTCTCCATTGCAGCCTTCATGGAGAATATACCCACCCCACTAGCCGGGCGCCGTCCTGACCAATCAGAATGCTGCATTGCAGTGTAGTGATTTGCTTAGGGGAGGGAGCCTGGCTGCCTGCTTTCTGTTCCTATTGGAGACAGGAGATCAGGAGGAGAGAAGACGCGTGACCCGGCGGAAAGGTAGATTTTCATTATCATTTTTAATATTACTTATGACACCCCCATCCCCGCATGACCCCCCTCTCCCGCGCAACATACTCCCCCCTGTGATTACCACACCATAGAGCCATGCCGGTCGCTACTGCTTGTTAGCCATGTGCTTAGTTCTGTGGTGCAAGGTTGCATATCGCCACAGTCCTGGGAATATGTCTCTGTGTTCTGTATAGCCATGTGCAGTGCTGCAGCCTCGCAGTGGCTTCTCACTCATCAGTAAAAGTCTATCTGAGCTCTCAGGACTCAATCAGAGAGTGGTGGCAGCCACTGCATCAGTTTTCATACATAGTTTTAAATATGGAAAATAGGCTATTTATATATGGTCTAGTCATGGTGATTTTACAATAATATATACATATTCCAGTCTGGAGAGAATATCATTTTCTTATGATAATGGACTTGCTGTGGTGTCCCCTCGCTAGTTGCCTCAGAAGAATTCCTGAAGAAAGTCAGTTGGAGAGGGGCAGAGATAAGAATGATATTTAGAACATTGGAATGTTGAGCCCTACTTCTGCCTCAGGCTATTCTAGTTGTTAAAGGCCCTCACCCTCGTTACTCGTGTTCAGGGCCTTTACCATCAAGCATAGCCCTCGGCAGCAGGCTATAAGGCATTGGAATGTTGAGAGCTCCATTGAAGACAGTCAAGTGGTCCCTTCCTGAGTAGGTGCATAAAGCATACTTTATGAATTATCGGGACAGCATGATCTTTAAGCTCGGTTTTATGTTTGAAGTTTTTCAAGATGCCCAATGATTTGTAAAGACATTAGGAAACTCCTTGCATGTATCACCACCACCAATACATCTATCAATTAATAGCACACGATTTTCTGGTTTGTGGTCTAATTTAATCCCTAGGTCTTTCTGGCCTCCCCACCCAATAAGTTAGATCCACGTTCAGCTGTATACAGTTTGCCTACTGTCAATCTATCCTTGAAACCACCATGCATCAAAATCAGGGCCACTGGAATTATGCAATTGTGCGTCTGCTGCATTTTTCACATAATTATACATTTTTTGCATTGCCACATAATCCATCATTTGCAGCATAATCTTCAGATTTTGTCTAAAAAATTGTGTTTCTAGCTCGAACGCTTCAAAAGATACAAAAAATGCAGCAACATGTGTTGCTGTGCGATGCAAGGCCCTTGGCAAAGGTTGACTGGTCAGCTCTCTGTTGCTTATTGCTATATGTCAGTGTTTAACTGGTACTAATAAGGTGCAACCCATGCCCAGACAATGTTAGCAAATGTAAAAATGTAAAAATTATGAAGTAATACTGTGATAAAATGTGTTGCATTATGCTGCATAATTTGCTTATTCTTGCCATATAATTTAGTCAATCTTGCTGCATTTTTTGGCCATTATTACAATAGGATATCTATCTCTATTTGCACTATTTCTGTCCATTTCCCTATTTTTGCACATATTTAGTATATATATTTTCTTTGACTAGAACATTGTGTAGACATTTAGATTGTTTTCTGCAACAAGTTTGCCGGTGTGATGCTTCTGTTTAGGCACTGTGCCATCTTTTCTCCATAGCCCAGCTGAGGCTTTGCTTACAGGCAGTAAGTTATGGTTTCATGAGGAAGGGCTGCAGTTGAAAAAAGGCCAGTCATGATTCTATGACAGTAGAATTTGCAACACTGTTCAACACAGTACAATACTGCTCTGCCAGCAAACATTATGTCCATCATGTTACTATGTCAATTAACATTCCATAAACCTTCTTACTCCATAAAACAATGCCACCGGAATTGCTGCTTCTCTTTGTCAATGTCCATCCCTCGTGTTAGAGAATTGTATCCTGACCCACACCTGAATGCCTGAACATCTGAGTGCCTGTACATCTGCATGCCTGAACACCTGACTGCCTGAACACCTGACTGCCTGAACACCTGACTGCCTGAACACCTGACTGCCTGAACACCTGACTGCCTGTACACCTGACTGCCTGTCAAACATTCTTGGGATGCTTGCTTAAAAATTTGATGTTCAGTGTGTCAGTGTGCCAGGCTATACTCAATGTGCCAGGGCTAAACTCTGTGTGCCAGGGTTATGCTGAGTTTGTCAGTGTGCCAGCTGTTCGCTCAGTGTGCAAGGGTTATGCTCAATGTGCCAGCGTGACAGCGCTGTAGTCAACGTGGCAGTGCTTCTCAACATTACCGATTGTATCATATTGAAAAGGTGAAGCGTTGAAAATGTTCCCTACACACAGGACAAGTGCAGCTCTGGCTGAAGCAGTGCAAGTGTCTCTCACACTCACACAACCTGATGTAACCTGGGCAGCAGCAGTGCATAAGTCGAGGCTCAGGTGATACCACATACATACATACATACATACATACATACATGCATACATATATACATATATTTTTTCATTTTCCATACATGGTGATCTATTCAGTGAGAAGGGGCTGTCCCATCCACAGGTCCCATTTGTTACACAGGACATTAAACAGCACCTTAATTCCAATTTGAAGAAGCCCACAGAAGCCACCACTATTGTATCTCTCCAGATCCTGTAAGGTGCTTGCAGGAGTGATCCTCAGCTACCGCAGAATAGAAAATCCCTTTTCTGGCTTATTCGTGTGTGCTTTAGGCCCACATTATTATTTATTTGGCAGTTTTAACTGTGCTCATGCACCCTGAAGTTTTGGGGGCGCCTTATAATGAATAACAATGAAGGCAATGAATGAGTGACGCAACTAGGAACAGATGAACAGATCTGTGTTCTACACCCTAAACTACTGCCTTGCACCCAATTCATTCAATGGACAAGATCAACCTCTGGAAGTATGGAGGGTGGACTTTGTCCGGAAAGATGGAGGCGATGGCCTCTTCCAACATGGAGGCCTGACAGACGCTCGCCATACTTGAAATCATCGCCAAGGTCCATTGATAGTGACTCTAGTTTGCTAACTGATTTCCTCTTTGTGTTCTCTCTGCAGACTGTGTACGATGAATGGTTCATAACCCTATACAATCTGGTGTACTCCTCACTGCCAGTGCTGGGGATGAGTCTCTTTGACCAGGTAAGTGAGTCTTTTCAGTGTCTCGCCCTTCTGGGTTTCTTCCTAAGATTTTGCTGTGCAGTTAGTTGTGTCTTCGGTGCTTTAATGCTGGAAATAAAAGAGGGGCTAAGGGACAGATCAAAACCACAGCAAATATCCTAGTTTTCTGAGCCACCTTGTAGAAGTAGGAAAACAATAATCTTTGACAAATGAAACCAGAGACTTTTTATTTTTTGAAGGTTTTGTAAAATAGGATCTTTTTTTGATTTGAAAACAAATTGTTGAACAAGACTCGCTTTGTGAAGCAGGCAGCCGTCACACTCTTAGCTCATGTTGTATGGTTTTAGGCTTCTCTCTCCAGTCCAATTTCAACGGTTTAAGAACATTTTAAAATGTTCATGGTGACTCCACCCTATGTGACTAGAACTATATTGCTAGGTGTAAACAGTATTCTGCTCTAGTTCCAAATGAGGAGCCTTTGTTATCTGTATTTGAAACAGAACAACAGGTAGTACATTCCGTCATTTGTCTAAATTTTGCCACCACTCTGTTTTTGATAACATCCTCCATCGCTAACTCCAAATCCACATGTCTGATGACAGTATCCAGTGGTACCTCTGGCAGGGCTGGTGTAAGGAGGTTTCCAGCCCAGGTGCACTGAAACTGTGGCCCACTTCTACTCCATCTTAATCCCCCACCTAACCCCCCCACTGCCGGCAAAGCCCAGGACCCAGTGTTAAACAACAGCAGGTGGATGTATTCATCTCATGCCCAGGAATGCTTAGTCAGCACAGCCCATCAGCAGGTGCCACAGGCTGCACTGTAGTAGTGAGCAGCAAAGGTTGGGTTGGTGGGGCTGGGGAGGTGGGGGTGAAGGCGCAGGGTTGACATCATTCCCTCCTCCTCTGCCTTTACTGTGAATGTGCAGTAGACTGAAGGAGATGGGGGTTGGAATTGGCCACCCTAGGGCTTTTGTTGCAGTGTCATATCTTTCTAGATTTGATTTTAGGATTCGGTCAAGAGCATGAACCTGACTGTGTATTTGCATCAATGAATAAGCAGCAGAGCATAATTTAAATGAAAAATCTGACTACACATGGATGCGCTATTCATTGTTGTTGGTTCCCTAAAGTAGCACACCATTTGATCCCTGACTACATCACAGTGTGGAGTCCATATCCCACCCTTGTTTCATCAGCGGCCCTTTGTTTCCTACTGAGGGGCTAGATTTTGGCAAGGAATGGTAAACTTTTCATGTTGATCCATGATTTCATGCCTCTGCTTTCATGGTGCTAAGACCAGAGGTTGCAGGGGGAGTGCAAAGTGTAACAAAAGGCAAGCCAGCCACAGTGACTGCTACACCTGACCTCCTGTGCTTGCGTACAAGGTTGATAATGTGGCCTTCTTGGAGGAGTACATATATACATCTCCTATTTTCAAGTTTAAGTAAGGTCTGGTGGTATACCACATCCCAGCATGTGTTAGCAAGCCCCACCTCCAGCGCCCAATTCCAATCGTTGCTTCAGTCCAAAAGGCGCCCTCGCTGCTTGCCCCACCTCAAGCGTCCACCTCAAACCGTTGCTTCCGTGCACAAGGATTCCTCGCTGCCAGCCCCAACTCCAGCGTCCACCCCCAATCGTTGCTCTAGTCCAAAAGGCGCCCTCGCTGCTAGCCCCACCTCCAGCGTCCACCTCCAGCCATTGCTTCAGTGCACAAGGATTCCTCGCTGCCAGCCCCACCTCCAGCGTCCACCTCCAACCGTTGCTTCGGTGTATAAGGAGCACTCGCTCACACACCATTTCACAGTGAAGCTCTAGCAGAATGATGTGCTGGTTTCGTCATTGCAGGATAGGGTTTACTTGATAAGACAACAACGAAACTGTAATACAAGCAGGGTAATGAAGAAAAGGTGCCCATAGTAGTAAGGTGTGGAGAGGGACAGAGGCGAGTCCGGGAGTGATGAGAAGCGAAAAAGTGAATGGAGCTGTGCAGTAGATTTATATGAAGTCTGTGAAAATGGAAGTGTGTACATGTGTGGGTCAGGAAGGGGAATGAAGCAGTAAGGGCTGAAACAGAGGAGTCCAGATGTGATACCACCAAGCAATTGAAAATCAAAAGAGGCGAGGGGAGAGAAATAGGGGGTCTACTGGACAATCTGTTCAAACCCTAATTTAATAGACTAGACTCTCTACAGCATCGCAGCCCCCCACATCTACCTTTACGCAGACACCAAGCGAGGATACTGCACTGCTCTGGTACTGAAATGGACGTGGTTTGTCATTGAGACTTATCGTAGTCTTTGTAATGTAACTTTTGAACCTGTTGACTCCAATCCTCGGTGTGACAGTACCATGTACAATACAGAATATGTGGGATATACTATGACGATCCATGTTTGTTTCTATCCTTTGTTCACTAATACGACCAGCGGTGATGGACAGGAAGCGCACCCAGTAAGTAACATGGGTCACCTTGTGATAGCTTTAGCCAGGATGCTGAAGCTTATTGCATGGAAAGTGGGTGTGTGGAATGCATGTTTGGTACTAAAAGAGACTTAAAGTACTTAAAGAGACACTGTGACTCCCTTTTACTCATTTAAAAACATTTGTTTCACAGTCAAATAATTCATATTCAGATACTGCTTCTGCCCGCATGTTATGAAAATCATATGTGCATCAAATATAATATTCCCCAACATCAGCCAGAGGCAAGGTGCCCATTCAAAAGCAGCTGTCTGCAGATATACTTTCACCAAGCATCGAAGATAATCATTTCCAAAGATGCTTCATAAGATTCCTTTGTGCAGTCCTAGGCAGGGAGTTTATTTTGCAGAAGTAGTTGGACCACCAGAGAGCCCAAGTGGAACATCCTTGGATGCTGTCCGATTTAATACTTGTGTGCTGCCCTCCACCTGTGGGTGCCTTATAAATATTCATGTATGCCACTAAATGGAGGTGGATAATATTGACCTACAATAATATCTCATCCACCGCATTGTCTACCACTACATCATCAAGGCAAGAATATCATTGTTTTTATGACTTCCACAGCTTCTTAGCTGGACTGACTTGCAATGTTGAGTTTAGGTCAGTGTAGTGGATGTGATATTATTGCCATGGAATATAATCGATGTGATATAGAGGTTGATAACAGCTATTATTATCTTGTGATTTCAGGTTTTATTATTTAAGATCATTTTGATAACTTTTTTCCTTGGGTATTGAATTTTGGGATAACATCCCCAAGATTTACGTAAGATAAAATAAGTAATATGTTAGTAATTGATCCTCGCTAATTTCCAAATATACCTCCTAGACAATACCAGCCTCCGTGACGAGCAGCATGACTCACAATTCTTTGAAAGATAGATCAGTAAATGGGTGATAGAAAATATCTTTATCTGTTCGGAACAAAGAAAGTGCCCCCAGACTTGAGAGAAGGGAACTTGCTGATTTCTGTATCTTAAGAAAGGAGCCCGTTTTAGACAATGCTTAGAATCGGCCTCAATAACTCACCGATACAGTGACTTGGTGGTTGCTACCACACAAGGGCAGTCTCGCCAGACGCAAGTTGTGTATGCAGCAGCAGACCTTGGGTCCCTTCCTGGTTGAGGTTGTTTCTTGAGTATGTACCTTAAGCGGGTGGCCACCTGATGGGCAATTACTTGCAAATAATGCCTTAACTAAGCTGCTATCAGGACATGACCTTAAAACCTGGCCTTAGCATAAGGTCACATAATGGTCAAGTTTGGTCTCCCTTTACATTTTTAGAAACAGCCCGCTTATCTCTGTTAGATATTTCCTGCACTTGCCTTGTGATGTTTCTGTCATGGGGGCGAGGGGGCACTTCTTTAGCAATTAAAACAGAGGCACAAACCACCCAAAAATATCTCTTCCCCTAAAATATATCATTTTTTGATAGTCGATAGATCATCTACTCTTACATTCCAGTGGCCTCCAACTTTGGTCCATACAGGAGGACCCTCTGCCAGATCTTGGAAATATCCTCATGGGACATCCTTGTATACAAAGCCTTTAAAAGGGAAAGATTTACATGGTTAGTGGTTGTTCTAAAGTTCTAGTTTGGACCTTCCCTGGTGGGCAGATGTAGCAAGAATCTAGATATAAAGCCTTGTGTGATGACACCCCATTACTGTTACGAGGACAGAACCTCGGTCCACGAGCAAGGCCTCTGCATGTTATTGACTTGGACGCCTGATATCATGGATGTATGTAGCACTCACAATGGCGCACACTACCTCTTGGTGTAACCATGACCTAACTCAACGGTGCACACCATCCGCCCCAGAAGGATGACAGACTGATTCATCAATCTAGGACTCATCCTGTGATTTAACGCAAGTGCAGGACCTCACTGAGCATAAACCGCTTGCACGAGGCATGGCAGCCTTCTAAGGATACCATCTGAGATGAAACTTGATGACCACAAGAGCAGACAGTGTCCCTTTAAAGAAGTTGTGTTTTGTCTGGTATTGTTTGGCTGTAGATACTTGGAAAAAAACCTATGTTTTTAGTTTCTATAGTGCACACTACTGCATGCTATGGCTTGAGGTCATCGCGTGGACAGCAAGTGTACCCTCTCTCCTTTCATGCGATGCCGACCCCTTCTTGACTCTCATCCTCTGTTATCATGACCCCCAGGATGTGGATGACCGCTGGAGCATGGAGTACCCACAGCTTTACGAACCCGGGCAGAAGAATATTTACTTCAACAAAACAGAGTTTGTCAAGTGCATGTTCCTTGGGATCTACAACTCCCTCATCCTCTTCTTCATCCCTTTCGGCGCCATGTACAACACTGTGCGGGACGATGGAAAGGCCATCTCGGACTACCAATCCTTCGCCTTGGTGGCTCAGACGTGCTTGCTGCTGGTGGTGTCTGTTCAGGTACTGTATGACTTGTTTGATGAATCCACAAGTGCCGGCCTTCCTGCACCACAACTCAGCAAGAACAAGTGGTCTCTGGTTTGTGTGAAGACAAAAAAATATCAGGGCCCATATTTACTAAGCCTTTGCGTCACCATTGCATTGTACAAGGTGACACAGGACAATGCACAGGCTTATTTGGGATTTACAAAGCCAACCAAGGCTTGATTTGATTTGCGTGGCCTTCCATGGTTTTGTAAAGAACTGTAATGCAAGGCAGGGATTTGTGCAACGCTGCATTACATTTCTTAGTGGTAAGAGTTCCAGAGGTGGAGCATAAGCGTTTCTGTGCATCCACCCATGGATTTCACACAATTTCAGATTTACTACGGTTTACAAACCTGGAATTGTGTGAAATCAGTACACCTACCATAGCGAGGCAGAGCAAGGAGAAATATTTTTATTTCTCCTCGTTATTTCCTCTTTCTACGCGTGATGCTTTCTGCTTCATGCACAAAAAGAGGACAAAACCTCTTTGAATTGTATTTGTGCAGGATGGTATCCTTTCCGACGCAAAAACAATAATCCCCACAACGCAAGCCTCCTTGCAGCCCCCTCCCATTCACTGAACAAGGCACAGCAGCTTGCCCTGATGCACGGCATTGTGTAGATCCTTAGTAAATCTGTCCCTAACAATTGGAAACACAGCCTTCATTTGTGCTAGTTTTGTAATGCCAGTCAAAATACTGCACACATCACTAATTGGATGATGTTATGTTACTAACTGGGACACATAAACACAAGTCGTACTAACAGGTGAAAAAAACAGGTGCAACTAATATTTGTGCAGCATGGCTGGTATATTTTTAGCACACAATTAATAGCAGTGTGCTAAATAATTGGGTCAGTGCAACCACAGTATTGATCACTATTTGCACCCTTCTTAGAATAGGCTCAATTCCTTCAAGAGACACAAATACTGCTGGTTCCTGTTTTAAGCTCTTGGACCCAGAACTATGTAACCCACTTAGGGCTTCAGTAGGAATGACTAACAAGAAGAGCACGAATACATTGTAAATAACGTTTGATTAATGTCTTTTCCAAGTGGTAGTTGGAGTTTGATCATTGTAAATGTAAATGTACTAAATAATTGGGTCCGTGCAACCATTGCACCATTTTGTGGGCCTGGTATTCCAGATGACATTACAGTTTTACACTACTTTCCTCTTTGTACTGTTAGGTAGCCAAAGGAATCTAGTACATCTGAGTAATGGTGCAGCAAGAAGAGATAGCAATAGTAATAACTTCAGTAAAGCCCGCCCACTAGCGACACTAAAAAGCATAAGAAGACTTTAAAAACTTTTCACACACAGGTCAGAATCCTGTGAAACTCACAAAACAGATTCTCATAGGATGCCGTGCAACAAATGCTGCCACAGTTGTCTTTGTTCGGCCCACACTGTTTCTGTTAAACAATATCTCTTAGCAGAAGGTTAGTGTTGAATTCTTACTTGCTTCTCCTCAATGAGATTTCTGTTTTGTGGGTGGTTGATGGTTACATGCAGCTCAATTTCGTATCTGCTCTTCTCTTCCTGTAGATCGGTTTGGACACCTCGTATTGGACGGCTGTGAACCAGTTCTTCATCTGGGGCAGCCTCGCTGTTTACTTCGCAATCACCTTCACGATGTACAGCGATGGCATGTACCTCATCTTCACCTCATCGTTCCCCTTCCTCGGTTAGTATCCAACAGATGCACTTATTGTTAACTTCTATATCGCCACAGGGTCTTGGAAGCTATGGCATGCATGGAGGGGGTGCCTAAGAAGAAGCCATGATCTGCACACTCATTCTTTGATTAGGTCAATTTTCTGCCCACGACCATCTTTGAAAACCAACATCTTTCGTCCAATGCATTCTTCTATTGAATTTATCTTGGAAGGATTCCCCTATCCCACAAGGGATCACTAAGCTGTAGCGTAGTTCTTATATTCCCAATAGGCTCTGCGCATTGGAATAACATATACTATAGTTTAGACGTAGGACTGAGATTGACTAGGTCTTTTTAAGAGGGCAGGGAAAAAGCACTGAATAAAGTAGTGAAGCTAGTGTGTCCTAGCCTGGTTTTAATAGTGGGGTTATATTAGTAATTTCTTACACCTGAGCAACTTAAAACATATAAAATACATACAGTGATAAAATAATGACTAAAAGTACTCAACTGGTGCTTCTAAAATATACCTAACCTAAGTCTAGTACGAGGGAAGAAGTAAGTGAGGTGTAGCGCAAATTTAGTATTCTTTGCCAAGAATCTATTTCAAGAATTCTCTAAGGGTCTAATCAGCTCCGTACCTTGGTTTAGAATGAAGGAGGTCTTGTATCTCTCTCTCAGGACTCGATTTCCCAGCAACCCGCAAGGGTAGGCTGGAAACACAGCGTGTCTCAGTGCGTCAGCTGGAGGGTCGGCTTTCTACGGCACTCGCTGCAGCAGGCGTCGGGCAAGTGGCTAGTCGATCTGCTTCAAACCACCAGGTGTTTGTCTGGGCAAATGTAGGCATAGTTATACCTTGAAGGTGCAGAGTTTGACGTATGATTGGATTTAATAACGTCCTCAAAGACTCAGTTCTTCGAAAACGCCATGATTTCCTAGATAAATTAATATTCAGGCAAGGGGAAGTCCCTAGCTGCTGAAGGCGGGTTTTTCTAAGAAATCGTTGTTGATTCTTGGAACTTAGTGGAAGTAGCCATGCCGTATTTGGACTGCATAGGCTCAGTCTAATTATGGGTATGATTTCTATGCCTATATAAGGATCGGGTGATGGGCATGAATCTGGAAAATTACACTAGGGTCCTAGATTCGTACATAACAACGCTCTTTATTTATGGTGTGCATTCCTTAATTCTGACTCTACCACTGGACTTGTTAGTGAGTCTGGAGGACATCCTTCTTTTGAGGCTCGATGACAGGTCTCTTTTTGTGTGGGCCATGAATGATGGTGTTTGGACCTGCCCTTTGATTGTGACTTCCACCATCCACTGAAGTAAGTGGGGAAGATAAGTCATATCTTAGCACTGACCTGGATAGTTGAGGCGAACATTCATCAACCACCTCCGCCACAGTTGAGTGACTGTGTGAGTGTCCATGAAAAGCCACCAAGCTTTCCTTCAATTAGTCTGGTAGCACGCCTACACCTTCCTCTTGGGTACCAGGAATTAATTTTACAAATGAGTAACAACTTATAGTCAGATCGATGGTGGCATTCTCTGGTTGTTATTATGCATATTACCTTATTCATCTGGCGGTTTCATTCGCAATCTGGAGACTCCAGTCTCCGAAATAGAAATTTAATTCACCCAGAACTATAATACCCAGCTCTACATCTGTCCTGACTCTTGCAGCTGTATATTTCTCATTCACGCTTGAACACATTTACCCTCCAAACAAGCAAATGATGGGAACCAGATCTAGCTAGCCAGTGTGGGAGTACTCACCTTCTTCAGCCCTTGCAGGTTCATTTGAATACTACACTGCTCGGTGGGAAGTCAAGAATATATGCTAGAAATACGGAAGGTCTAAGGTAGTTCCCATACCCTGGACTTTGGGGTACCCCAGTCTCTGTCTGGCAGCTCGACAGCGATGCACATCATTCATCCCCTAGTTGCTGCCTTGCTTGGTATCTTCAGAATCCTTTTCAATGGATCCTGTGAATTTTCAGCCCAACACCCAAATGCAAACCCAGTGAGTGTTCTAGATCACAGAGAAGACCTACCTGCTCCATGGACCACCAGCATAGAAGTTCAAAGCCTGCGGCCCCTTACCCTTTGATGCACAGAGCGGGAGCACCAAACAGCAGGATAGTCCTGTTTGGCAGGTCCTCATAGACAAGATCACATACTCTACTCCATAAACTACTTCAGAACACATGACGTACTCGCTTATTCCCTTGCATGTGCTTGAATATCAATTCCCCCGCAGGTACTCAAGCAATAGCTCTCCCGCGTACATGGTCAATAACACCTGTCCCATGGCTGCCACTTGTCAGTCACTATGTCACAGCACTTCCCTCCTCGGGCACACCAACTCAGGCACCCGCACAATGGCTCACTGGGAAATCACACCTACTCAAGCATTCCTTTTTTGTCAGAAAAAGGTTGCTATCCTGATATCATACAGTATAATATGGAACAGTGTGGTGCCACATGCAGTATATTAAGCATGGCATAATATGATATAGTATGGAATGGTATATAAAAAAAACTTTGCTTGGTATATTATTGTATAGAATGTTGTGGCATATTGTGTGCATTTGTATAGTACAAAATCCCCACAGGTAAGCCTTGCACTTTGTCATTAGAGACTTATGCCTAGGTATTGTGGTCTTGTGAAAACAGTTGAGACTTGATGTGCCTTCTGACAGCCAGTAGATTGGATTGTTCGTGGAGTTCTTACGACAGACGTTTGGCTAAGTATTACATTTCAAGGGTTTCCTCTTGCTTTGGGTGATGTTTGTGGTCATGCTGTGTTTGGCACTGTGGCCATGTGTGATGTTTCTCTACTTGGATTCCAGTAGAGACTAATATGTGGACATTTTCAGTCTCAATTTAGAAAGAACAAAATGGAAACTAGTAGTGAGAGATTAGAAATTAAACATAAGCGTCATTCAATGGCATGCGACAAAGAAATGTTTCAATAGTTGCTTGTTCGCTATGGTAAAGAGGTGGATCTTCCCGTTTCTAAGGAATGTCATCAATTAGTAGCCAACCTAATTAGTACTCTGAATAATAGAGTCACCGAGACAAAGATGAGATTGCTTTTATTTAGAACCCTGTACTTCTCTATACATCATAATAGTGCAGCCATTCTTCGTAGGAATCTGTTGTCTTGATCAGAGAAATGTTTATGCACAGATTTTTTTAATCTTGAATATTGATTCAAATATTATTGGCTCTTCTCCAAAGAACATACTGATTCTTCAACAGTCATATTCACAAATGTGCAAGTAGGTAAATGCATCATGTTATCTAACTCTCCCTTAAGTGATAGACATCTGAGATCACTATCCCCTTTTCCATCTAAGATCTGGCTTTGCCAAGGATTGTCAGTGCATCCCAGTTCATTGGAGTGACTCAATAGTCTTCAAGAATTATGCAGAACATTTTTCAGGATTGACACAAGACACATTAGACTAATTATTTAATTATGGAAATGAAGTAATATCAAGTGGAATTGTAATGTATATCTTACACCAATAGCATGTAACACTAGCTCATTCTTTTTTTAAGCTGCTTAGAAGGAAGGAAATACAGTTATTTTGGGGTTTTCCTGCTCTGTGTGGTTGAGAGTGGTAAATATATGAACATGTCTATATATAGAAAATGTTATTTGCACATAAATATGTGTTCCAAAGGCTGGTGATAATTTTGACTTATTGCGCTATGCATTGTTTACATATCAGATTTATATTATCCATATTCTATTAGCGTGATTACTTATCAAAGCAGTGGGACAATAATGATCTACTCTCTAGTTAGGACTGGTATTCACTGGGCTGTCTCGGGGAATCATTCCTTGAATAAAACTAACTTACATTGTGGTAGGTTCCACTTACAGAAATGTGAAGATCGGGCAAAAGATCATATCCCTCTATATGAAGAGATCTTGTGGGCCTAACTTCCTTCAGTGACTTAATCCCCAGGCCACAGTCACTGAAGTCAAAACAAAGGTCCATGATGTCTGATGAGGTCAAAGCAGAAGTCCATCTAATCAGACCACAGCCCAATCATATTAAAATATAAAGCATGTTCTACAAGGTCACAGTCCAGTGATTCCAACGTTGAGGTGCTTCCTACTAGGCCACCATGCAATTATACCAAGTCAAAAGTAATTCCTACTGGGCCACCATACAATGATATCAAGGCATAGGTGTTTTATACTAGTCCACTATCCGATCATATCAAGGCATGGGTGCTTTCTACTAGTCCACCATCCAATCATATTAAGGCTTGGGGTGCGTTCTACTAGTCCACCATCCAATCATATTAAGGCTTGGGGTGTGTTCTACTAGTCCACCATCCAATCCTATCAAGGCATAGGTGCTTTCTACTAGTCCACCATCCAATCGTATCAAGTCAAAGGTGCTTTCTACTTCAATGAAATCATGACATGCGCATCCTATCAGGCCACCACCCAGATATTAATGTAAAAGTGTGTCCTGATAGGCTATCATAAAATCACATCACAGCAAAGGAATATCTTGTTAGTTATCGCCCTCTTCTTTTTCAGGCACTGCTCGTAATACTTTAAGTCAGCCGAGCGTCTGGTTCACGATTTTCCTCACCACCATCCTTTGTGTCCTGCCGGTGCTAGCCTTTCGGTTTCTTAAAATTCAACTTAAGCCGACCTTCAGTGACAAGGTAAGGAGGGGTTTTTATTCACTTCAGGGTTTTGGTGTGGTACCAGTTGCAAAAAAAGCACTCCTGCTAGTCGGGATAATTAGGCTAGTCAAGATGTGAACATTTTCCTGATATGTAAAAGTTAATGTCAAGAGTACATTGAGAGGATGAAGGTATTTTATGGTTGGAGACATGTTACTGACATGTTGCAGAAGGCACTATGAATGTTGGCCCTTGAAGGCAGGTATGTGCCACATTTTCAGGATGAACACAGAGTGAACAAGTAATTCAATTATTAACCATTGAATGTGGGAACCTTAAAAACATTTGCGCCCCCGGAACGTCACTTTTTTGACGTTCTGGTGGCAAAATGTGTCACCGCATATTTATAAGGCCTTGTAAATATGTGCCCTTTCACATTGAAAACTGCGTGAGAGGGGGGTCCAATGGGTGCTGCTGTGGGTGTTTCCATGCAACAGCCATGGAACCTGCCACATGTCTAGATTTGCGAGGCATCGTAAAACTAGGAATGCATCAGAACCTAACAGCATTAGGGAGGCGCAACAAAGAGAAATGAAACAATTTCTCCTTGTGCTTTCAATTTTCTGTGTGCTTCATTCTGCAGCACACATAGAACAAGGAAGGCGCCTGAATGGACTGATTTTGTACAGGAAGGGGTTCTTCCTGCACAAAATCAATCATCCCTGCAACGCAGGCACCCTTGGCGCACGCAGGCCATTGTGCACCAGGGCAGGGGAAAATGACAGGAATGCGGCGAGATAAAGCAAATTCCTGCCCTTTCCTTTTGCCATAGGCCAGCGTAACAGGGTGGCATGCTGCACTGCCCTGTGGCAAAAGCCCCTAAATAAGGCCCCTTGTATGGTTCAGTCCCCATGACAAAGTTGGATACATACAATCTACTGCTGTCTCTGAAGAAAAAGCATGAAATTGTTCATGTCAGAGAGATATTCTTGTGAAGAATAGAGCATATAGGGATACGTGTGTGTAACTTGATTTCTTTGTTTTGTAAAATTGCTACTTTTGTGTAAGAAGTGGTAACCTAGCTGCAGTTCTAAGAGTGAGTTCACTTCTAGCCAGTAGATGTTCTTAACATACGTATAATGGTGTGCAAGTTTCTTTGTCTTGCTTTCTCTCGTGTTCCTTGGCATTACCCTGTCACACCTGTACCGTAATGTAGCAAATGCTAAATCTATATTGTATAAGTGTTTGAGTGACACTTTCCAAAACATACACTCCAAATAATACATGTTAGTGAATATAAGTCAATGCACTTCACATAGCAATAGGTAAAGCACTGCTTATGGACCATGAATTGTAGCTATCTCACTATCCAGGATGATTTGCAGCCAGACCACACCTCCTTCCTCACTGAGTCTATTCAGTTCATATGAAATGTAGACCTCATTTCCTTCCCCCACCCCATCTATCATAGCCAGACAAATCATTTTGCAATTCTTTTATCTTCCTGCGACTCCAGACTCAGGAATGATGCACACCCACCTCAGAGCGACTTTGAAAAATTCATTTATCACTCAGACCTAATCAGAATACCTAGTGATGCATATTGACCCTGAAAGCGTCCTCTACACTCATAATCATTCTTGGTTTCTAGAAGGTTTATCTCAAAATTAAATGCTAGCAGACACACTCTCATATCTGCAGTGTAAAAACAAGAGTGCATGACCAAATCTTAAAAATTCTGATGCACACGCGACCACAACAAAAATAACAAGGTTATTATTAGCTCTCTGGTACGAGAGAGTCATGCAAAGATAAACAGTTCAAGCCACACATGAGCGGTCAGGCATAGTTTCCAAAGACATTAAGTGGAAAAGGCAAAAGTTAAGTGTGCATGTGGCACAAAGCCAAGACTCCGGCACCATTTCCCCTGAAAACCGTGTGCAGGGCATGTGAATGAGGAGCGTGGGCCCTGGAGTTCAGCGCGGCGCGTCACGCTCAGCATTCTCTAGAAACAATGTGGCCTACGGCGAAATACGGTACTTGGAATTTCTGAAATGGCGAGAAACCAGAAGCGGTCCAGAGCTTGTTAGCAGCAACGGTCAGCCTTTGAATGTATAGCGGGCTCCGCTATATACCTTCTAGAGCTGTATATTTGCCATTGTTTTGTACCAGATATGTATTTAATTTTTAAAGTTGCCAATAGGTTGGTTTATTGTGCGTCATGACTTCGACTTGTTAAATAACCGGAAGGAAATGTTTGCATCCATTTTTTAGTGGCTTTTCCCAATATTTTGTTATAGATATTGCAGCCTGTTTCCACATCATTTTCTTATGGTAAGAACGCACGTAAAATCTTCTGGGCCTATTTAGGTAAAAACAGCAACATTATTCCAAAAATAGCTTCTATATGTTTAATTGCCCAAAGCTTATTTTTGGAAGCGTCTGGAGGGTAAAGTGAGGGAATTATTACATTGTTATTTCTTTCTTAAAAGACTGCATCATAGAGTTAAATATTCAATGTCTGTAAGCCTGCCTCTGCCTCTCCCTCACTCAGTCTCCTCTTTAGCAGCGCCGCGCGCTGGTATGCAGACTCCCCCTGCATTCCAACAGGCGCACGTCGCGATCCGGGCTGCATTAGCACTGTGGAGACAAGACCTGGCCGCGCACACAACGTTATCGTATGGGGAAACGCTGCGCGCGGCCAGGTCTTGTCTCACTTCGGTGTTCTCAGACTGCTGAGACGCCGACAATAGTTTCCTGGCGAGAACGCGCTTTCAGCTCGTTATAGCCGAGACCTAAAAAGGGTTTGAACAGAGATCCACCCTAACGCTAACTATTGAGGTCTGACAGTGAAACTCTCTAGAATAACAGATGATCTGAGAAGCATCCCACCTTTAGGGTTGTAAATCCAGAACCAGCCAGTCTTCCACTCTTGGTGACACATTGACGACAAGATGGCAGTGTCATCAGTAATGTTTCTGATCCAACCCTCAGTGCTGGCTGACGGGAAATAACTCGGGACTCTTCTGCCAGTATCTCAGGCAGCATCAGTGGCCTCCCATCGGTCCTTTGTGTATTCCCCATCCTCCCTGGGTCTGGCCCTGCCACTGTCTATTTTAACTCAAACTGCACAACAGCTATCTGGGTTTCACCTTCAACTGTAATGGATCGGTCCCGGTTCTTGTTTTTTTTTTTACTAGATCTACATTGTAGAGCGTTTTGCCGCTAACAAAGCCTGGACCATGCTATTTCAAACAAAAAAGCATTAGATAAGGAATCTCAACAACAGTTCCTTTAATATTAGAATCTAGAAGTAAAAGTCCACTATTTGAAATAGGCTGTTCCGATGGTATTTAAATGCAGAGTGAAATGCAAACATTGAAAGACACGAAAACACCTTGAAACAGCTTATTATGTTTGAAGATTGTTTAACTCTTATGCTCACATAAAGAGTTTAACTATGTGACCTACGAAAGAGGACGAAGGCTGACATTAAGTAATGGCAAATCACTGTATGACTTTGTCAGTTCTTGCTCTCGAGTACAAATCCAAGCAACACCTGAGGATATTCCAGCAGAAAGTAGGTTTTTAAAGCCGATTCTGCAGTGGAACGAACCTGGGCTTTCAGGACTGATGGTTCCAGGTCACTTTGAAGGGCGCCACTGAGTGGCGGGTTCAAATTACAGAAAAGAGCCATTTTTAGGTCTTACCTACCATACAGCTTTTAGCTTTCTGTTTGCAAAACCGAGCTTACAACTCACCCACTGCATAGCATTGGTTAGATTTATTGTTGTGTTCGTTTGTTGGTTCTTTTTCACAGGCCCGCCTTCTTCTTCTTGTGTTTGTCCCTCCCCTGGAGCATAGCCTCTTTACCATCTGTTTCATTGGATGACTTGTATTCTCCCATAGCTGATATTCAGAGAACTACTTTTTTCTTTCTTTCAGCACTCCATTGGAGTGCATGTGTTGCCTAGCTCTCGCCATCATCTGCTGCTTCCCCGCAAACATCTGCACCCTCGTGCTTCTTGTTACTTCCTCATTCCTTTGCCGAAACTCGTCCATTGCTTTCCTCATACCTCCCTGACTTTTTTTTACAAGGCGTTTTTGTTGGGGCTCCCCCAAATCCAGCCTCCAGCGTCTCCATTTCTCCTACTCCCCCCACTCGCTCCTCCGATGCTCCCAGAAGCCCCAACATTCCTTTGCAAATACATACACTTTTTGAATCCCTCCCATGCTCATGACGAGGCAGGGTTGCGCTGTGCTCATGACGAGCTGAGCTTGTCATGACCGCCGTGGCACCCACACGCTGGGATAATTCCCCTGCTGTGCTGAACGTTCCACGAAAACCGGTGTGGTCATTACGAGCTGAGGTCGTCATGAGCACAGCGCCACCGTGCTGCATGACGAGCCGAGCTCGTCATGTGCACCCGGGTGCTGCGCGCACTGCCCCCCAGCACAGCAGGGGAATTACCCCCGCGGCGAAGGGGTTAATTGATCATTTTTGGGGTGAGCCCGGCAGGAGCTATTTGCTGCTGGGCTGCTCTGCGGTACAAAAGTAATTTCAACAAAACTAAAATTTTATTTTTTTATTTACTAATCCAAATAACGTCCATCATCTTTGATCAGAAAATAAATGAAAAAACATCTGCTCCTTTCCTTAGGCCCACCATACATGTTGACGCATGCACATGCTTACGTCATCATGCATGTATACACCTACGCAATAATGCAGGCGCCAGTAGCGGCTTCATATCTGTGCTTTTTCCTTTTGATCTTTTTTTAAGGCTAACGTAGTATAGCAAAAAGCATATGCAAAGCAAATAGGTGAATTTGTTTTTGCTAATAATTGTTTCACTGATGAGGCCCAATGAGACTGAAACCAATCTGAGACTGCTTGAGTTTTCTTCTGAGGGGCATTGATATAGAAGTTCAGGCTGGACAGTTCCCATTGGCGAATGACTGATTTGTATATTGTTGGCCCCTCAGTGTAGAGGCACAGTGAGCAGTGGCTGAGATTAATTGAAACATGACACTTTGTTTTTCTCTTTTTTCAGAGTATGGAAACCACCCCTTTAGTCAAAGTACTATTTTTCCTGGAGTTATGAATGTTCGTAAACCATTCATGTATATTGAAATAAGACATCTTTACACTGCCTTTTCAGACACACCTCTAGCAACTACAGCCTTTGTTGTGTATTTACAAAAACACAGTTTGGAGAACAGAACAATACACACTAATACTATATAATTTAGTTTATAATATGTACACTAATGCTAAGAATACAAATAATAAGACTAAAACTAGTGCCAATTTATTATAATAGTACACTGCACTGTTAACAATAACACAATGTATGCTCTGGTTGCTAGCTTTCATTTATTGCTTGTCATACTCTGTGCACTAATATGATGTGCCAAGTCCTAAATGCTTCATTGACTTAAGCGCTGTTAAAAACTGTGCTGTATTCAGACTATACACACTATTCATTACAAAATCAAAGGCTGTTCCAGATGGCATAGAAAGTTTCAGACCTTTTTCATTCCCCCAAATCCAGATGTTCTAATTGAATGTACAGTAGCCACTCAGCTGCTGAGGTTCAATGAATCAACCTGCATCTTGTATTTGGCTCAGGTGTACACAAAATTGTACGGGCTATTTTCTTCCTGGTCTGCCATCCTGCAAGAGGATGTGAAATCCATGAACCTGGAAATGTTACATTTGTTTTTTTGTTTTTTTTTAACGAAGCCACGCAAAGTCATGCAAATAGATTTTGTTTAGGGGTGGCGCCAAAAAAGTGACACAACCTGGCCACAAAATCTGGGCCACACACAACTCATGCTGTGCTAATAGTACACATTGTATTCACTTCATACACAAAAACACTTTTCTAATTTTGTATCATGTCAAATGCAATAAAAATGGTTAAAAAGAATTGTAGTTTGATGTTATTTGAGAACGGACTCTTCTTCTATCTTTACGTTAGGAGAAGATTCTTCTATGAAAAGGCCAATCTAGTTACTACTTGCTAATGCATTGCTGAATACAAGTTGGCACATGGGTGAACTCTACTCCTGAGACTCTCTTGATAAACTGAACACAGGACTGACCTGCATTGTTTGTCAATGCTCTGCTGGTAACCTCTGCTATATTTCCTTTCAGGTCCAGAAGAAGATCCGGGAAGAGAAGAAAAGGCCACCACCTCCTCCGCGCAGGGTTCGTCTCCGCCGTACAAGTTCCCGCCGCTCTGGCTATGCCTTCTCACATCAGCAAGGATACGGTGACCTCATCATGTCTGGAAGAAGCTTTCACCCACGTTCCCCGTTCGCAACAACAGGCACATTTTCACCAAATGAGAGAAGCAGGCATCCGAGAGTGGAATAGAATTTGGGGAGGCCCCAGAAAGAGTGGGTCAATGTTCTCTGTGAGCTGCATGCACATGGACCTGCAAGGACACAGGCTTTGTTCTGAGCTTTCACAGGTGCCAAGGCTGAACTTCACTCGAAAAACAACCCCTCTTCCAAATGACGTCACATGTGCTACATGATATTCTATAATCGCCATATTCTTGAGTTTGTATGCTATGGCCAGTAGAAGGACAATGAACAGTGCAGACTCTGACATACAAATCACTGGGTGCAAACGTTGACCGACAGGGCCAGCAGGCAATCAGCCTGAGCCTATGTTAGTCACCACTTGCTTTTTATACTTCAAGACTAAATTGAAAATCTGCTAATTTACTGCTCAAATGAATAGCCTTGTTTATAAAGGAGCATGTATAACCTAATGTGTGCCTTGAAGCATTGAAAATGCCACCAAAGAAATTGTGTTGACGTTTACAGGTGTTATCCACTCCTTTAATTTCTGTCTCCTACCCCTGCAGTGGTCTGTACCATGCTTGCTTCTCCCTTCTGTTTACAATGATCTGTATCTTGGCAACCCCCAAAAGGTACTCATGCTCTCCGTAACCTGTCGACGTAACGGGTTAATCTCCAGCCTTGTGACAGGGTGTGCATGAGGAAGAACCCTGGGATTTGCCACTGAGGGCCATGGTTATCTCTTCTGGAAGCGAGTGATGGGTGACTGCTGTCTATCATCAGGGCAGAGGATGATGGTGTGAAGATTAATTTAACGCACTACACTTGGCTCTGCAAGTGACCACTGATGAGGATGCGGTATTCAATAATGTGAGAATGTGAGAGCCATAGATATACTCTCAATCCGCCCAACACCAAAAGCTCTACCTTCTTCAGCATAGAAAAATTCAACAGGAAAAGACCAACTGAGAATGTTCGATTCTGTTTTGGGTCTACTGCCAAAAAAATGAATTCTTAACAGACCAACTAAAGTCTACATCACAAGTTAAGGACCATGATTGTATTAAAGCTTTAATATTTCATTGCACTGTAAAGTCCTCTAAAAGATTGTCATGTCCGTCCTACGATTTTCAACTGTTGTACTGGAATGTTTCGTAATGTGCTTCTGTTTGTGATACAAGATTTGGTGGAATGAGATGTACAATGAAGATGGCACCGTTGAATAGCAAACTAGTGCACCCTCAGTGCTTTGACTCTTGTGCTAACCGAGAGCAGCTCTCGGAATGAACCCGCTTTGTTGAAATCAGGTGTATTGTATAAAAACCATGTAGACTAAGATCAAGTCTAGCAAGTACTACATATGCTCTTGTAAAAGGTGACGTGACGTCAGGTATCACCGGCTCGTGCCATTGGCTCAAAGCCACTGCATAGATTGTTCTGTAGTCAGTCAAAAAGGCAATACAATTCCTATGCTATGCCAGTGATCTAGAGGACCCTTTCTTTGGTACTTTATGAAGCGGATGGAAGTTTTAGAGCTTATGGCTGGGCATTAGTGTAGTAGAAACAAAATTGATCTAGTTTCAAATAAATGTTAAAAAAATCTTTCGATAGTATCAATGACTGTAATTTTTATATTTGCAAACTGTGCAATAAATGCAAAATAACTAGATTTGATTTATTGACTTGTTCTAAAAAGTCATGCCTAGGTGAACTAAAAATTAGCATCCAGTTAATACCTTCTTGACCACACTGTAATATTCTGATTTAAAAACCCCTTGTAATCCTCCTTATTCGTCAAGGTACTTTAACCTCTACTAAATTATTGCAAATTTAACTCCGCTTAAAGTGCCTTAATTCTCTAATTCATTTTCTTTGGTACAAGAGCGTCCAGAATTTATCCCTGGGAGTCAGAACTCTAAACCGTATAAGGTTTTCAGGATATCTACTACATACATGATCCCAATTCAGAACACTTTTATGTGAACTTATCCTATGTGGTTATCATGAAAATGTAGTTTGTGTGCAGCCACACAGACCAATGTAGAGCACTTTAGTGTTATACTGACAAATTGAAAGAAATGCTGTAAACAAATGTAAAACAAAGACTCTGTCATAAAGAATCAAGAGGTCTGTGTCGAACAATATGTTCCAAATAGTTGAATCCAAAAAACTCAGTAATTGAAGCTAAAATATTTTTGATGACAATTATAATTAAACCCATTGTACACGTAAACATAGTCATGCCAAATGGGGGATAGCTGAAATTGCACAGTGTGTGAAAATTCTATGCCGGGTGTGTTCTACATTCCCCCAGATTCGTGCCACACTTTCATTTATAGCCATATATCTACTAGAGATAACTTTACACATTGTACACGTTTACATATGTTATAATGTATGTGATAATGAGTCGTTTACATAAAGTCAGTTGTTATCTGGCTTGGATCCCCCTTGGAGGGCTCCACTCCTTTTGTAGACTATATCGCCTGTTATTGATCACTAAAACCCCACATTGTAATTGTGATACTTGGGCCGAAGAGTATAAACTTATATTTAAAAGCCAAGCAAACTGTGTGATGAGAACTGTGTACTTTCATTAGGCAAAGACAAAGACACTTCTAAAAGTGGAGGGGTCCACCACCAGAACTGGACTCCGACTGGCCAGCTTGTCATGCCAGAACAAAGAATGCTAATATAATAAAATGTCCACGAGAAAACATGTGTTTGTCATAAAGAAAATAGTAAAGCATATACATATGGAAATTTGGAGGAGGGTTTCAGTATTCTAGTTTTGGCTGGAGTTTGTGTCCATGGCACAGACTTTTGCTTCCCTTTTTGTATTTCTTCAACCCCCAAGGATGAAGAATATATCTATATTTCTTAAGTGAAAAAGGTTTATCATGTGTAAATCTATGCCTTTGGTAATAGAAGAAAAAAACATTTCCATAACTTACTTTTCATAAAATATATAACTTCTCATTTTGTGTAGTACGTCTAGAGGACAGACATGCACAGATGGAAATGGGGTATGCGGTGCCACCGCATTCTTGAAACCATGGATATCTTCATACCTTATACCATGATAGTGCTTCTGAGCCACCCCTGTTTCCTACAATCAATCAAGTGACTTGTAAAGTGCGACTACTCACCTGTAAGGGTCTCAAGGCGCTGGATGGGGAGGGGATGGAGATGGGGACTGCTGATTTGTCGCAGGCACTGTGGTTCAGTCGAAGAGCCAGGTCTTGCGGTCCTTCCTGAATTGGGGCAGTGACGGTGATTGCCTTAGGTGGAGAGGTAGGGTGCTGTAGGTCTTTGCGGCGAGGTAGAAGAATCTTGCAGATGAGTGAGATGGTGGCCAAGGCCAGTTGGGTGGAGCAGAAGTCTCTTGTGGGTGCATGGAATGCTAAGCGGTGTAGGGCTTTGTAGGCATGTGTGAGGAGTTTGAAGGGGATTCTTTTGTCCACTGGGAGCCAATGGAGGTCTCTCAGGTGGCTGGTGATGTGGCTGCGGTGGGTGATATTGAGGATGAGTCTGGCAGAGGCGTTCTGGATGCTTTGCAGTTTCTTCAGGAGTTTCTGGGTGATGCTGGCATAGAGTGCGCTGCTGTAGTTTAGTCTGTTGCTGATGAGTGCGTGGGTGACCATCTTTCTGGACTCAGTGCGGATCCATTTGAAGATTTTTCAAGACAGGTGTAGCTTGTGGAACCAGGATGATGAGATGGCGTTGATCTGGCGGGTTCATGGAGAGTGAGGAGTCCAAGATGATGCTGAGATTTTGTACATGGTCTGTGGGTGTGGGGGGTTTCCAAGATGTGGAGGCCACCAGGAGTCGTCCCAGGCAGAGGGGTTGGAGCCCAGGATGAGGACTTTTCCTTAATTATAACCACAGTGAATTACTAATACATCTTATAATACCTCAACAGTTTATATTCTTTTAGAGGACAGGAATGAAAGATCTAGCAACACCACACAGTAAACCCTCAGGTTGCTTGAAGTGTGTATCTTCTGGTCTGATGATCAGTTCACTGCCATTCATAAGCAATGAGCTTCTCCAGGCGGTGACAAACTACTACCATCCTCACTGACTTCATGTCTGCTTTTAATACATTATCAGTGGCTCCCTTACTTGTCACACTTTGTAAATTATGTGATTATATTATTTGAATAAATTATATAGAAACATTTAGTGTATATACTGATTTTTCCACCAGACTGCAGAGAACAAGTAACACAAAACTACACACATTCATTTTTTTCTCCAGTCCACAAGCTCAGGACAAACCATTCTGCACCATTTTTATCACAACACTTATTTGTCCGTAAAATCCTTTTTATACAGAAAAGACAGACACAGACATATGTTCAGTTTTATTTAACATTTCCTCTAGGCACTGTTTAGCAAGTTTAGAGGACCTACAAGGCTTTGTTCAATTCATTTTATTGACATTCTTTCTGTTTCATTTAAATGGAAATGTAAAATATTAATTTACATACACCTGAATATTAAAGCTCCAAATACAATAATCACGTTTTCAGAAATACTACTTTAAAAAAAATATCGCCAGGTTTGTTTATGGATGATTGCACATTTTTTAATGTGAATGTTACAACACTTTATGATGCCAAATCAGAAGAGCATTTGTGAATATTGGAAGTAATGCTACAGGATTTCTCTTTTACCAGCTTGAACATTTTATCATACTTTATCCTCCATGAAAAATCCTTATACTTTTTGAGTATTTGTCTTGTGGGTGCAATGACACTGTCAAAGTGGGGCATAAACTGAGCATAGAATTCAGCTAGACCCAAGAATGTTTGTAATTAGTCCTTACAAACTGTACTAAAAGTCCCACTAATTGATTTTTGCAAACTTCTTTTGGTTCAACACCAGAACCTGATACTCGGTTCCCCAACAAATCCACTGAATACACTTCAATTCTAAATGTTTTTCTCTCTTAAAGATCACACCATTAATTTTCAAATTGAACAACACCATCTCTACTAGTTTGCTATGTACCTACTTCTACATCCACTCCAAAAATCAGTATATCATCTTGAAAGTAGGTCACTCCTTCAACATCATGGAACAGGATATGCATAGCTATTTCGAGAAATCATGGAAGCCAATACTTTCAAAATGTTGCTATTACTTATCCACACTATACTACTAGTAACGATTCAGAAAAGGGGGTGGTGATGAACAGAGTGTCTGAATTAAGCAGACCACTCTTACCCAGTACAAAGATCAGGGCTTGATCCATCACCGTTATTTATCTCACTGCACCATCCCAGCTCAGAACCTGGCTATATGCACATCAGTCTGTCCCTGGCCCAGTGCATCATGGGAACAGGGCAGACTAAACTACCAAGCCAATTCTTCACCAGAAAGGAGACAAGCTACCGGGGACCGGTTTCTGGCATTTCAGCCGTCTTCGGCCCGGCTTGCTTGAATCTTGATGGTGCAGTGAGAAAGGGACTCATGTCTGAGTATACCCTGCCACACCTATAGTGGCCAAAAACGATTCAGAAAAGGGGGTGGTGATGAACAGAGTGTCTGCATTAAGCAGACCACTCTTACCCAGTACAAAGATCAGGGCTTGATCCATCACTGTTATTTATCTCACTGCACCATCCCAGCTCAGAACCTGGCTATATGCAAATCAGTCTGTCCCTGGCCCAGTGCATCATGGGAACAGGGCAGACTAAACTACCAAGTCAATTCTTCACCAGAAAGGAGACAAGCTACCGGGGACCGGTTTCTGGCATTTCAGCCGTCTTCGGCCCGGCTTGCTTGAATCCTGATGGTGCAGTGAGAAAGGGACTCATGTCTGAGTATACCCTGCCACACCTATAGTGGCCAAAAACGATTCAGAAAAGGGGGTGGTGATGAACAGAGTGTCTGAATTAAGCAGACCACTCTTACCCAGTACAAAGATCAGGGCTTGATCCATCACCGTTATTTATCTCACTGCACCATCCCAGCTCAGAACCTGGCTATATGCAAATCAGTCTGTCCCTGGCCCAGTGCATCATGGGAACAGGGCAGACTAAACTACCAAGCCAATTCTTCACCAGAAAGGAGACAAGCTACCGGGGACCGGTTTCTGGCATTTCAGCCGTCTTCGGCCCGGCTTGCTTGAATCCTGATGGTGCAGTGAGAATCATTTTTGTCCACCATAAGCGTGGAAGGGTATACTCAGATGTGAGTCCCTTGCTCATTGCACCATCAGGATTCAAGCAAGCCGGGCCGAAGACGGCTGAAATGCCAGAAACCGGTCCCTGGTAGCTTGTTTCCTTCCCAGTATAAGAATTGGTTTGGAAGTTTGGTCTGCCCTGTTCCCATGATGCACTGGGCCAGGGTCAGACTAATTTGCATATAGCCAAGTTCTGAGCTGGGATGGTGCAGTGAGCTAAAAAACGGTGATGGATCAAGCCCTGATCTTTGGACTGGGTAAGAGTGGTCTGCTAAATTCAGACACTCTGTTCATCACCACCCCCTTTTCTGAATCATTTTTGTCCACCATAAGCGTGGAAGGGTATACTCAGATGTGAGTCCCTTGCTCATTGCACCATCAGGATTCAAGCAAGCCGGGCCGAAGACGGCTGAAATGCCAGAAACCGGTCCCTGGTAGCTTGTTTCCTTCCCAGTATAAGAATTGGTTTGGTAGTTTGGTCTGCCCTGTTCCCATGATGCACTGGGCCAGGGTCAGACTAATTTGCATATAGCCAAGTTCTGAGCTGGGATGGTGCAGTGAGCTAAAAAACGGTGATGGATCAAGCCCTGATCTTTGGACTAGGTAAGAGTGGTCTGCTAAATTCAGACACTCTGTTCATCACCACCCTCTTTTCTGAATCATTTTTGTCCACCATAAGCGTGGAAGGGTATACTCAGATGTGAGTCTCTTGCTCATTGCACCATCAGGATTCAAGCAAGCCGGGCCGAAGACGGCTGAAATGCCAGAAACCGGTCCCCGGTAGCTTGTTTCCTTCCCAGTATAAGAATTGGTTTGGTAGTTTGGTCTGCCCTGTTCCCATGATGCACTGGGCCAGGGTCAGACTAATTTGCATATAGCCAAGTTCTGAGCTGGGATGGTGCAGTGAGCTAAAAAACGGTGATGGATCAAGCCCTGATCTTTGGACTGGGTAAGAGTGGTCTGCTAAATTCAGACACTCTGTTCATCACCACCCCCTTTTCTGAATCATACTACTAGTAACAGCACAATATATTGCCTTTTTGTGCATGTCAATCAATCAATCATAGCATTTGTAAAGCGCACTACATACCAGTGAGGGTCTCAAGGCACTGGGGGGGGCGGGCAACACTGCTACTGTTCAAAGAGCCAGGTCTTGAGGAGTCTCCTGAAGGTTAGGAGGTCTTCGGTCTGCCGTAGGTGGATGGGGAGGGTGTTCCACGTCTTGGCGGCGAGGGGGGAGAATGATCTGCCGACCGCGGTCACTCTTCGGTTGCGGGGGACGGTGGCGAGGGCGTGGTCTGCCGAGCGGAGCTGGCGGGATGGGGTGTAGAGGCTGAGTCGGCTGTTGAGGTACGCTGGTCCAGTGTCGTGGAGTGCCTTGTGTGCGTCGGTGAGGAGCTTGAAGGTTATCCTCTTGTTGATGGGGAGCCAGTGTAGATCTCTCAGGTGGATTGTGATGTGGCTGCGGTGTGGGATGTCGAGGTTCAGGCGTGCGGAGGCGTTCTGAATGCGTTGGAGCAGTTTCAGGAGTTTGGCCGGGGCTCCTGCGTAGAGTGTTTTGCCGTAGTCCAGTGTACTCTTGATGAGGGCCTGGGTGACCGTCCTTCTAGTTGTGGTGGGGATCCACTTGAAGTTCCTGCGAAGCATGCGGAGGGTGTTGAAGCAGGAGGAGGAGACGGCATTGACCTGCTTTGTCATGGAGAGTGTGGAGTCAAGTATGACTCCCAGGCTTATTGCGTGGGCGGTGGGTTACGGGGTGCTCCTAGTGCCGTCGGCCACAAGGAGTCGTCCCAGGCTGAGGGTGTGGAACTGAGGATGAGGACCTCCGTCTTGTCCGAGTTCAGCTTCAGACGGCTGTTCCTCATCCAGTCGGCGACGGCCTTCATTCCTTCATGGAGGTTTGTTTTTGCGGTGTGAGGGTCCTTGGTGAGCGAGAAGATCAGCTGGGTGTCGTCAGCGTAGGAGATGATCTTTAGGTCGACTTGTCGAGCGACGTGGTCAAGCGGTGCCATGTATACGTTGAATAACGTTGGGCTGAGTGATGATCCTTGGGGTTCGCCGCAGATGATCTCGGTGGCTTTGGAGCGGAAGGGGGGAGGCGGATGCTCTGGGTTCTCCTGGTGAGGAAGGAGGTGGTTCAGTCTAGGGCCTTTTCTGGGATTCCGGCGTTGTGTAGGCATGTTTTTAGAGTGCGGTGGCAGACTGTGTCGAAAGTGGCTGACAGGTCCAGGAGGACGAGGGCTGCTCTTTCTCCATTGTCGAGCAGGATCCTGCTATCGTCGGTGGTGGCGATGAGGGCAGTTTCGGTGCTGTGGTTGTTACAGAATCCGGATTGGGACGGGTCCAGGATGCTGTTCTGTTTGAGGAAGCTGGTCAGTTGTTTGTTAACGACCTTTTCGATGACCTTCGCCAGGCACGGGAGCTGGGAGATAGGTCGGAAGTTCTTAAGGTCCTTGGGATCCGCCTCGGGTTTCTTGAGTAAGGCGTTGATCTCTGCGTGTTTCCAGCTCTCTGGGAAGGTTGCTGTCTCGAAGGAGATGTTGATGGTTTTTCGGAGATGGGCTGCAATGATGCTGCTGAATTTGTTGAAGATGTGGTGTAGGCAACGGTCTTCTGGGGATCCGAAGTGGACGTGTTCATGATCTTGATGATGTCGTAGTCGTTGATGTTGGTCCATGCGAGCAGGTGGTTGATGCGGGTGGTGGCCGTGGGGGTGGGGGTGCTGGTGGTTGTCGGGGTGATGACGGCGTCGAAGCTGTCGTGGATGTCTGTGATCTTGCGATAGAAGAAGGTGGACAGTGAGTCGCACAGGTCTTGAGACGGTAGGATGTCGTTGGTGTTGGAGCTGGGGTTGGAGAGTTCCTTCACGATGCTGAAGAGCTCTTTGCTGTTGTGTGCGTTGTTGTCTATGCGGTCTCTGAAGGTGCTCCTTTTGGCAGATCTGATGAGTTGGTGGTGTCGGCGGGTGGCTTTCCTGTGGGCTGTGTAGCTTTCCGGTGTTCTTTCGCGGGTCCAGTTTTTCTCCAGTTTTCGGCATGTTCGCTTGGAGGCCTGGAGGTCTTCGGTGAACCCACAAAAAACTAGAAGGGTGTTCCTACAGTGGCCGTATCATTCAGTTAATGTGTGTACATCTCTAAGTAATCAACAAAAATAGTGACAGAAGGAGATAAAGTGCAAACGAAGTTCATTCAAAAAATATAAATTTATTTACTTATTCTTTTTTATTTTTATATGAATATAAATACATATGAATTCAATTCTTGATCAGCGAATCTTCTTTCTTTTAAGCAACCAGCTGGCTCTCTTGCTGGTCTGGGTGTTGGGGGGTTTCTTGAGCGGGCGAGGGTGTTGGCGCAGTCATAGATCCACTGCCTGAGGTTACAGGCAGCGGCGTCAGGGTCGGTGGGGTCTGTGGGTGGGCTCTGGGCGAGGGCGGTGGTTAGCTGTTCCTCGGTGATCTTGCTCCAGCTGCGGCGAGGTATCGGCTGGGTGCGGGGGTGGGTTTCCGGAAGGTGAAGTGGATGCAGTGGTGGTCGGTCCAGTGGAGTTCGGTGGTGCGGTCGAAGGAGACGTGGGTGCTTGCTGAGAAGATGGGGTCAAACGTGTGGCCGGCAGAGTGATAGCAAGGGTGTGTGTGCCGATGAAGTCGGCGATAAAGTCGCTGAACTGAGGTCGGGGTCTGGGGGGTCTGTAGACGAGGGTGCCTCTGAGGGTGGTGTTGGGGTTGGTGTGGATCTTGAAGTGCAGGTGTTCGGCGGTGCTGAGGCTGTCGTCGGCGTCTGTCGAGATTTTGAGGGTGTTTCTGTGGACAATGGCAAGTCTTCCACCTGTTCCGTTGGTACGGTCCTTGCGGGTGATTTTGTAGCCTTCTGGGACGGCTATGGCGATGTCGGGCGCCGAGGTGGGGGTCAGCCAGGTCTCCGACAGGAAGGCGACGTCTGGAGCGTTGGTGTCGAGTAGGTCCCAGAGTTCAACAGCGTGTTTGCGGGCAGAGCGGGTGTTGAGCAGGATGCATCTGAGGAAGTTGGGTTCTTCAGTGGGTGGGTTGGTGGGCCGGATGCTGGTAAAGCTGCAGCTCCGGCAGGAGTAGGGTCCTTGTGTGCTCTTCGGGGTGGCCAGGCAGCAAGTGTGTGACTTTCCGGCGTTGAATGCGTGGAGGGTGCTGGAGTCGTAGCATTGGTGTACGTCGTGGTTATTGCCGGGGCCAGGGGTCCTGGTGCTGGGCGCGGTCCAGGCGCGGACGGGTGCAGACGAGCTTACCTTCGGCGGGCCAGCGGCGGGCCCGCTGCGCGCAGCCGCTTCGCGCGTCCGCTTTGTGGCCTTCATATGAGGGGGAGTGTGTGGGAGGAGCAGCTGGGAGGCGGGAGCGGGCGGCGAAGGGAGTAGAGGGGGCGGGGACGCAGCGGCGAGAAAAAGCGTGGATGGAGGACGAGCGGGCACAGCGGGATACAGAAGGAAAAAGTGGTCACAGAGTGGTACAAAACAACACTTATAACTACGAGTACAGAGGGCACAGAACAAAAATTGGGCACAGAGGGGTACAAAAGAACAGTTCTAACTGAAAGTACAGAGAGCAAAGAAAAAAGAACAGGCAGGCACAAACCAGTATAAGTGGCAGCAGTGGCTCAGGGCACACAGGAGGGCTGTGTGGTGGCGTGGGGGAGCGACCTGCCTGGTGACCGGGTCAAATGTTGCTCTCCTCACCACTGTGCCGCCTCCATATGAGGGGGGGTGGAAGGGAGGAGCAGCTGGGAGGCAGGAGCGGGGCGGCGAATTTGTGCAGAGGGGGGCGGGCCACAGGGGATGCAGCGGCGGGAAAGAGCGTGGACATGGGACGAGCGGGCACAGCGGGATACAGAAGGAAAAAGTGGTCACAGAGGGGTACAAAACAACTCTTCTAACTATGAGTACAGAGGCCACAGAAAAAAAGTGGACACAGGAGGGTACAAAAGAACAATTCTAACTGCAACTACAGAGAGCACAGGAAAAAGAGCAGGCAAGCACAAATCAGTATAAGCTGCAGCAGTGGCTCAGGGCACACAGGAGGGCTGTTTGGTGGCGTGGGGGAGCGACCTGCCTGGTGACAGGGTCAAAGGTGCATAAACAAGTCATAACACTTTAACAGACTTTCTGTAACTTATATTGTACAACTACTCAGCAAGCCACAACTTACGACAAAAAACAGCTTATTATTAATCACAAAGGCGAAAGCTAATGCATTTACAATTGCTTTTTTCCTAAGACAGAGCTACTGCCACCTCGGTCATTGAGAACACCCTTGTGGCAGATCAGATTCCAAGAAGACTGATGTCAGAGAGTCTGCCCTGTCTTCAGTACGAGTTGAAACCTGTTCCTGCCAAAGCAAGACGCCATTGACCCTGGTGCAAGCAGGGCATATGGCTCCTTCAAGGCTGTTCTCATATTTAATACAGTAATTATCAGAGTTCGATGTGCTCTGGTTCCACTGCTGCTGCGCCAATGGTAGATTTGCCCTGCTGCTATTGACGCCCTTGCTGTCCGGGTTCGCCTTGTTAACTATGGTGGTCCTGGGCACAAAAAGTACAGAAATGTCCCCCCACCACCACTTGCTGGGAAATGTGATTAGTCATGTCTCCAGAAATAACTTAGGGTATAAATAACATAAGCTCTAATATGCACTAAGGCATGACAGACCTGTGGACTCCTGGGCCAGGAGTTTCATAGACAGGAGCAGGCCCGGTGCCTTTGATCTGGGGATCTGTGCTTTTGGGACAGACTTTTGCTGTTTAACCGTTTTCTAAATTAACTTACATTTCCGCCAAGTGGACTCCACAATCAGTGAATAAAACTTAGATTCTTTGTGTTATTTTCTAACTCTCCACATTGGAATCCAGGTTCTACAATTTAGGGGTGTCTCCAAACCTTACCCCATGCAAGGCTATAAATTGACAAACGGTGATGGTTGCCACTGATGATATTCACAGAAGCTCCGTGATCTGTTCCTGATATTGAAATTGTGGAGTTCTCAATACGTTGGATGCTTTTTGTGCTTTGGTTAAGTGACAGATGTCCAGGAAGGTGATCGATTTGCTTCCATATTAGTGCTTCTCTGCGGGTTCACCAAGGAGAAAGCAATCTACGAAACCACTCTTTAGTAGCATAGAATCTTCTTTCTCGGTAACACAGATTCTTCTTTCTCAGTGACGAGTGATCTTGAGTGGGGAACTGGCTGTGGTTGATGCTTTCAATCTTTCCCATCTTTCATTTATTTGTCCGAATATCATTGTCTTGTAGACGGGGTGTTGATCAAATGCGCTGGCATGCTGGAATTCTTGCAGGTCTCAGTGAGGGGTTATCTTGGTTTTCCTAGGCAGACCTAGGGATCCAGATTTGCCACAAATTGGTGCAGTCTGCACACCGATGATGGCAGAGTTAGCATGGAGGAGCTTCTGATGCAGCCTCCTCCCATGATGTGTATCCAATGTGGTAACCAGTCAGAAAAGGTATTTGGGCCGGCGGGCAAGTATGGTACCTTAAAATCCAGGAGAATTTTCAGTATTAAGGGAAACAACTCCAGGAAATGCCTTCAGTACACACATTTAATGATACAGTGGGAAGACTGAGTCAATAAACCGGGAATACTAGTGCAAAACCAACTACCAAGTCCTGTCAGGACACTACCAGCATTCCATATGTTCTCCGAAATGTAATCCGCTACCTACAAGCAAGGTCAAAAGTGTTTTCAATTTTAGTTAATAATGATCTGATCCACAAAGTATTTTGCACAAGTGGATCCAATCTATGTCTTTTTAGGTCTCGCCTATTATATCCCGTTAGGGATCAATAGGCGAGATTATAGTAAGCAGTTGAAAAACTCTACCAAACTGCGGATCGCGTACAGTTCATGTGAAGCAGGCGCGTGCACATCAAACACCATCTGCCTCGGCATCAGACTTCAAAGGAAGCCGCTCGCACACCACCATTTGCCAAAGCCTCGCATCAGACTTCCAAGGAAAGCGCTCCCTCCCCCCATCGCCACAGCAATGCCGACAATGTTTATAGCAGCCCTGCTCCTCAAATGCTGTTGCTGTGTTGCCATCTCTCTAGGGACACTCAGCTTGAAAACACTCGACTTGCTAGCTGCAATGCTACATCCACTATGCTTTGCCTCTAGACATGTTGATCCCTCGCAGACTGTGCTGACTCTGCCCCAACGCAGTCACCACATAGTCTCTTCTCTCTCACACACCCTCACACCCTCTCACCCTCACATACCTTCACTCACCCTCACACCCTCACCCACCCTCACTCACCCTCACTCACCCTCACACCCTCATCCTCACACCCTCACCCCTCACCCTCACAACCCTCTCACCCTCACTCCTCATACCCTCACCCTCACACCTCCTAACCCTCACACAGCCTCACACCCTCACACACCCTCACTCACCATCACTCACCCTTACCTACCCTCACCCTCACAACCCTCACCCACCCTCCCCCACCTCACTCACCCTCACCCACCCTCACTCACCCTCACACCCTCACCACCCTCTCCCTCACTCACCCTCACCCCATCACACTCCCACCCCCTCACACTCCCACCCCCTCACCCTCACACCCACCCTCACCCTCACCCTCACATACCCCCTCACCCTCACTCACCCTCTCATCCACCCTCACCCACCCTCTCAAACTCACACACCCTTTCACCCTCACACACCCTCACTCACCCTCGCACCCTCACCCACCCTCTCACCCACCCTCACCCACTCTCACACCCCCTCACCCTCACACCCCCTCACCCTCACCCACCCTCACACCCTCACCCTCACCCACCCACTTACCCTCACACCCCCACACACCCTCAGACCCCCTCACCCTCACACCATCACCCTCACACACCCCCTAACACCCCCTCACTCTCACACCCCTCACCACCCACCCCCTCACCACCCCCTCACACACCTTCACCCTCACACACCCTCACCCTTGCTCACCCTCTCACCCTCACACACCCTCTCACCTCACACACCCTGTCACCCTCACACCCACTCACCCTCACACACCCTCACCCCCCACACCCTCACTCACCCTCACACCCTTTCACCCTTACACACCCTCTCACCTTCACACACCCTCTCCCCCTCACACCCTCTCATCCCCTCACCCTCACACCCCCTCACCTCACGCCTCACACTGCTGCATGCCTCACACTGCTGCATTCTCAAAACTGCTGCATTACTCACACTGCTGCATGCTGCACACTACTGCACGCCTCAGACTGAGGCCTGGTCCATCTGGCTACGGTACTCAGCGCCAAGATGCTCCTTGGAGTGATAGCCGCGCTATAAAAATGTGCCTTTACATTTACATTTACACTGCTGCACGCCTCACACTGCTGCACGCTGCACACTGCTGCATTACAAACACTGCTGCTTGCCACACACACCGCTGCATGCCACACACTGCTGCACGCCACACACTGCTGCACGCCACACCCTGCTGCACGTCACACACTGCTGCATTAGTCACACTGCTGCACGCCTCACACTGCTACATGCTTTACACTTCTGCACGCCTCACACTGCTGAATGCCACACAACACCACCACATCACTCAGGGACACCAACACATCACTATAGGACACCACGACATCACTCAGGGACACCGCCACATCACTCTGGGACACCACCACATCACTCAGGGGCATCACTCAGGGGCACCACCACATCACTCAGGGACACCACCTCATCACTCAGGGACACCACCACATCACTCAGAGGCATCACTCAGGGGCACCGCCACATCACTCACAGACACCACATCACTCACAGACACCACCACATCACTCAGGAACACCACCACATCACTCAGGAACACCACCACATCACTCAGGAACACCACCACATCACTCAGGAACACCACCACATCACTCACGGACACCACCACATCACTCACGGACACCACCGCATCACTCTGGGACACCACCACATCACTCTGGGACACCACCACATCACTCTGGGACACCACCACATCACTCAGCCCAACCACATCATCACTCAGCACCAGAACAGCACTGTCTTTGCTTGCTACCAACAAGCATTGCAATAGCCAATAGGACTCGCATTAGGAAAGTGTAAGCTTTTGGCTTTGTGAATAACAATGCTATTAATTTATATATTTTCAAAGCCAACACATATTTTTAAAAAATTGTCATTTACAATACCTATAGCTCACACTTTCCTAATGCGAGACCTATTGCATTGCAAATGCTTGTTTTAATGTGCATTCTTTACAGAAATTCAAAAACCTGGGGGCATAAGTAAAAGCCCCTATCGCCACCACAACGTCACTTTTATCGACGTTTTCTATGTGTGCTACCTTGTGCAGCACACATGGAAAAAGCTAAATTCCATGGATTGTTTATGTACAGGAAGGCCAGCTTCCTGCACAGAAACATTCTTTTAAAAAAATGCCATTTTGTGACTTTCATGTCTGCTGCATTAAGCAGCACACATGAAAATGACAAAATGGCATTTCAGGATTGTCTATATGAAGGAAGGGACATCTTCCTTCACATAAACAATTCTCTCCTGCACACAGACACCCTTGCACTATGGTGCAAAGGTGCTAGGTTGGCGCTACGCTGCTAAGTGTAGCACCATCACTGGGAGAAATGCAAGACTGCACCATATCGTTGTAAATATGGTGCAGGCTTGCGTTTCAGAAGTGTCGGAGTGAGGCGATTAGCCATGACGGCTAACTCCTCACTCCGCCACTTCTATTGTACATATCCCCCTGGTTTACAGAAATAGGATTGACAGAAACTTGCACGAGTAAGAGCAAATTACAAATGCAGAGGTTTTGTCTCTATGGCAGACTTCCAGGATTATAAATTTAGTGGCATGGGAGGGTGTAGGCATTCCTGGGCAGGGCCGGCTTTAGTGCTGGTGGCGCTTGTGCAACAGTCTATTTTGGCGCCCACCCAATGATCTCCTCCTCATATTACCTCACTACCACCCAGCAATAGTGCACGTCATCTCTCAATAGACTCTCTCTCACATGCATTTCTTGTGTTTTAAAGCACTGGTAAAGGCTGACTTTACTAATATGATACCTCCAGTGCTTGGTATGGTAGCCAGACATGCCTTTCAGCCCACCAGTTTATATGATTCCTTCAGTGACTGGTTGTATGGTAGGGGACAGGCCTTTTAGCACACCAGTTTTCATGTGATCTCTGCAGTGCTTGGTGGTATAGTAGGTGGGCAGGCCTTTCAGCCCACCAGTTTTCATATGATCCCTCTTGTCTGTAAGAAATTGGTTACAGACCAAAATTGGTTACTGGTTGCGGGGGTGAAACCCTACTAAATTAGTAACCACAATTGTTGTCAAGGTGAAGTCACAAGCAAACTCTAAATTAACCTGTGCTCATCGTCGGGTAGGTTGGCATAGACCATTCAGGCTTAACTCAGAGGGAATGTGTAAAGTATTTGTGCATCACAAGTGCGCAAAGACCAGAAATCATTATAATTATGCAACACTAAAAGGCAAAAAGTTCAGGGGTGAACCTGCCAGAAGGGCCAAGTCCAACAACACTTCAAACAGTAACAAAGTTAAAACACAGCGCAAAAATGATCCTACACCAGAACAAGCATTTGCAATGCAATAGGCCTTGCCTTGGGCAGTGCAGCATATTATTGTGGGTAAAGCAGCATTTACTTTTTTACTTTGCACACAGCAGTGAAAGGGTTCAGTACCACAGGTTATCACTAGGTATCTCTTGGGACTTCTTTTGGCGACATGAGGAACTGCACCCTGGGAGGGATTGTGCTCAGCGACAGAATCTGCATTTATAGAATAATACCAGCATGCCGCGATGCAACAATAGCAAGTACCTAATTAAAAAATACTATTTCACACATTTCTGCAAACATGCTATGCTGTAACAAAAGAAAAAAAGGCTGCCACTGAGCATCTGTTCCAACCAGAGCAGCCACCTGAAGTTAAAGCGCGGTCTCTATAAGGAGGGAGCGGGCAGGAGGGGTGTGGAAAAGGCAGGGCTTTGTTTGGAGGAGGGAAGGAGGGCACTGCACAGGGAGATGCAGCACCAGAGATGCAAGTTAAAGATGAAGCGTGGCGCTCGTGGAAGGGAGCCACCTTAGAGTCAAAGTATTTTTGAAGTTATTTAAGAAATGGAGGTGGGCGAGACTCACCATTCAAACCAAAAGAAAGGCGTGACCGCCATACTTCAAGAGAAAGCACAGCATGCTGTGCTGCACCCGAAGAAATAAAATACATTAAAAATACTATTAGGGTTGGGGAAGTGGTAACTTCGTGCACGAAACAACAGCTTATTATGAAAGTTCTGCCCTGCAATTGTAAATGAAACTCACATGTAAAGGGATCAGTTATTATGGGAGGTTACAAGAGAAGAAAAGGAGGGACTACTAAGCAAACTAACCAAAGGAAAAAAAGCATTTAAAAAAGACAGTCACTAGATGCCAATTGGAAACATGGGCGGACAATGGGCGGAGCTTACAGCCCATATCCAGAGCACTGCATGCCTCGGAGAGAAAGCTCAAACACCGTCTACGAGAGACCTAAAAATAGATTAAAGTTTAATATATAAAACAAGACCAAAATTACAAAAATCCAATCAGTAGAACCGAATTTTTAAATATTTAAGTGAAATAGTGGTACAAAGCGCCAACTGTGGATATCTGGCTGTGCTGGACCGGGACAATGTCACAAGTTCAGGCCGATCGCAATGGAGTGTGGACCAGCTACAGGAACCCAGTAAAGCCGGATGAACGAGAGTACCTTAAATCCTAGTTGTGGAACATGGCGAGGTCCCATATCGAGAATGAGTTGCACAGCCGAGACGATGCGTCGATTACAGGGAGCTGCGAGGCTTAAATGTAACCTGCTGTGTTGTTGTTGAAAAGACCAGCAACAAGGCAAGCTGGTGATGCCAAGTACTGCATCTACGATGCATAGCGCACCGGTTGATCCTGAAGAGACTGCGGGGTTTGTGAAAAAAAGTCCTGCATCATCTTCGAGTCTGCCATCAGCAAGCGGTTTTGGAATGCGAAGGTCTTCATTGGGGATGCATCATGCATCACGCATCACTGGTTCCGATGTGGCTGCACAGTTAATGTGGAGTCATTGTGCTGGAAGAATCCTCAAAGCAGAGGCGATGAATCAGTTCTGTTCAGTCTTGCACCATGCAGCAGAAGTAATGTGACAGTTATGCTGGATCCACAGATGGGCTTACAGAGCACCTTTAGGCCTACTTCCAAGAGTCCTGGACTGGGACGGCACTACTTGGCAGGGCAGGACTCAAAGCTGCAGAGTCCAGGTGATGGTTACAATAGAATAGTCCAGGGAGTCACTCTGGTGGTGCTGGGTTCAGGTTACAGGTCCAGTCCTTCTCATCCAGACAAGAGGGAAGCAGGCACCAGGTCAGTGCAGCAGGCATCAGTCCTTCAGGGCAGCAGTCCAGCAGAGTGGATGTCCTTTCAGAAGCACATCAATCCTTCTTACTGGCAGAGTCTTCTACAGGTCCAGTAGTTTACTGAGAGTTGATGTCTGAGGTTCAATATTTATACCTGGTGCTTCCTTTGAAGTGGGAGAAGCTTCTAGACGGTTTCCCTTTGAAGTGCACAGGTTTCCTGCTTTCTCTGGCTCCATATTAACTATAAGCGGTATGTTATTCAAGTGTAAGTAGGGCTATGCCCAGCTCCGACCTCCCATCCTGCCACTGATGACCCATCCAGGCACACCTAAGCTCTCCATTGTGTGTGTGGCTATCTAAGAGGACTACACAAAGACAGGCGGCAGGCACTGAATGGTTAAGGAAGGAAAATGACAACTTTCTGAAAGTGGCATTTTCAAAAGTATAAGTTAAATTCCGACATTACCATAAGAGAGGATTTTTCATTATAGTTCCAACAACAAACAGGAACTGGGTACCTGTTCCCATTTGGAAGTTACAGCTTATTAAATGTAATAAGGTAACTACAATGTTATCTTATGGGAGAGGTAGGCCTTGCAGTAGTGCAAAAATGCATGTAGAAGTTTTTCACTACCAGGATATGTAACGCTAAAGGTAAATGTCCATCTTTTTAAATACACTGCACCTTGCCCTATGGGCTGTTCATGGCCTACCCTAACATAACAGGTGAACTTGTAAAGTGTATGTTCACCTAGAAGGGTATCTTGGCGCTGAATAGCAGATGTTTATTGTTACCCAATGGTACTCATTGTATCCACCTCAGAAGGATGAAAGGTTGAGTGGGCCCACTGGGATTTGAACCTGTGACCATGAGGTCCGGTACAGGCCCCTAAAGTGGACGCATGTTGGACAAGGCCCTTCCTACGAGGATTTTTCTAAACCTTTTCACTTTTTGTCATCCTGGTTTTTGCCAACTCTCTTGTCCGACCTTAGAACTTCGGGTACTCTCCCACTGTGCTGCAGCGGGAAAGTTTGTTTTCCCTTTCTGCACATGTCAGGATAGGATGCTTACTTGATGGGGTGAGGTGTCGTTCCTGTGAGTGCCATGTAAAAAGGTACACCATATACCCAGGGCGGGTGCACATTGCCTCTGTGGTAAGCCTGACTATTCAGTGCCAAGCTACCCAAGGTTGAGCACAGGTTATACAGTGTGTGCAATCAAACGCCCCAGTCAGGAGTGGTCGGTCCTGCCTGGCTGCGGCATCACCTTAGCCAACCAGAAAGGGTCAGTTCCAACAACACATTAGTCCACAAAGTCCCCAGACCCTTGGGGTGACTTACATGTGATAAAAAGGAATGTATGGGGCTGGCAAAAGGTTTATTTTGCCAGGTTGAAATGTCAGTTTAGCTTTAGCACTACATACACAGGCTGCAATGGCAGGCCTGAGACATATTTAAAGTGCGACTTAAGTGTGTGGCACAATTAGAGCTGCGGGCCCACTAGTAGTATTTAATTTACATGCGCTGTGCACATGTAGTACTATTTTACTACGGAATTATGAGCAATTTAAATATGCCATTTAGGGGCAAGACAATATTACCATGTTTAAGGGAGCGAGCACACGCACTTTAGCACTGGTTAGTCCTAAGGCCAGCAAAAACGAGATCAACAAAAATGGAGGAGGAAGGCAAAAAGTTTGGGGGAATACTACCTTAAGGCTGACAGGTCTAACACCTCTGTTGACTGGTGATAAAGTAGGTGAGTGAGCAGGACTTTCAGGTGACCAATTTTCATGTATCCCTTCAGTGCCTGGTATGGTAGGGTTGAGGCCTTTCAGCCCACAAATTATAATATTATCTCTCCTTGACTGATATGGTAGGTGGGCAGCTAGGCCTTTCAGTGCACCCGTTTTTACATGGTCCCTCAAGTGTTTGGTATGGTAGGAGCAGGCCTTTTAGCTCATCAGTTTTCATACGATCCCTGCAGTGACTGGTGGCATAGTAGGTGGAGAGGTGATTATTGAACCGCAGAGTGTGGTTGATCTCAGGCAGTCTGAAAGCGGCTGGAACTCGTTGTAGTCCACAGTGAGTGGATGGACTTAAAAGGCCATGCCTTGCATTCGGCCAAGGGTCCTCCTGGTTCAGTATAGGTGCGTTCGACTAGGTATATGCCCGCTTCCTGAGAGGAATGGACCAGCGTTCCTATTCAGTACAGCTGCAGGCCTGCCACCTGGGCTACTCACTCTACTTTGTATTCACAGGCTGGACGCTGCTAAGGAATCTGAATTATGTTTTGGATCCAGGGTCCTTTTTAAAACAATCACTTTTGAGTCAAAGCTGAATATATGATAAGATGTCTCTGTTTATTTTTAACCAGGGTGAGCTAAATAAAGGATTATGGTTCCTCTGCACCCATAGTTGTCTTTGTCACCTAGTACATAGCAAGATTCAAATGCAAGATTAGAAGTAGCTATTGTATTTTTAACAGAGGAAGGCAATCTCCTGGTAATGGCCCTGTGAAGAGGAAAGCTGATGTTAATGTAGAGGTCAGTAGCTGTGTTCTTACCAACCTGACCTTATTGAGTTCATGAAATGTCTGGAGAAACTCTGGGGCTTATTTACAAGTCCTGTGCGTCGCGTCATCAGTGCATCACTTTTCCCCACATAAAAAGTGATGCCCTGCAGAGCAGTGGGCTTGCGAATAAGCCTCTCTAATGCTAGGGTCACAGTCACAAGTGAACTATGACTGAGGTTAAAAAAAGTCCCCAAAGATTGCACTCAAAGTGGCTGTGTTATTCCTGCACTGACTGACACTGAGTCTCTTGCCCATGTTTCAAGGTCGGTGGCCACAAATTGGCAGCGAGTAATCTAACAGGATCATCTACTTCAGGGGTCTCCGACAAGTCGATTGTAAGGGGCCAGTAGCTCATGGGCTGCCACTGCGGAGCTGGCACATGATGATTGCCTGTCGGCAGGCTTGAGAATATACTGCTGCCCGCCTGATAAGACAGTCATTTAAAACACTCATAGGGCTAATTACGAGAATAGGCGCTATCTATCACACCTGATAAATAATGATACCACGAGGTGGGTTACTTCTCGAGTGCGATAAATAACACCCAATACGAGTTTGTAGGGAACAACATGCAGATTAGGATGTTTAAAGCATCAAAATCAGCATGATACGGTAAATACCGTATTGTTTTCCCCTGTTAAATTTCAATAGGTTTGACTTTCCAAAATTTTACAATGGTTAAGGTATTAACGCGATAATTATCAAATGCTTTAAATACCGTACAATTTATAATTTCGACTCACTTGGAAATCAGTCCTCCGTTTTTCTGAGGTGGAGAATGATACAGTCTATCCTATTCTGAAAAATATTTCATTTACTTCCTTTCTTTTTTTTCTTGCCTCTCATTTCTTGCTAATTTCCTTTCATTCTCGATTTATTTTATTCCTTTTATTGCTTTCCCCGTTTCCTTCTCATTATTTATCTTTTTACACTACTTTCTTTCCCTACTTCTTTCTTTATTGTGCATTCTTTTCAATGTCTCTCTCTTCTTTTTCAATCAAACACCGGGAGGAGACCTGCCCGCAGTAGTTTTAATCAGTGGCCTAGGAGAGGTCCTTAATATTATAAAACTTGTCCTGAACCCAAGCAAATCATATCATATAACAAGTTTGATTTTATCAAAATTTATTTTTTATTTCTATGAATTCATTGTATTTGTATATAAATATAAATAATTTGGCATCAGAATAAATAAACATCTTGACAACAATTAAATGGTGGTTCTAACTTCATACTAACATACCCTTAACATTCATACAAAAAAGACATTCACACATCATACATCCTACAACACTAGGCAGAGATGATTTTAGGTGACAGGGGGACCGTTGGTCAAATGTCCGGGTTGGTTCAGTGGGTTCCTAAATAGGAACAGACGCCAACGCGCGTTTCGGTGTGTAGCCCCGTCCGGGGCAACACCTTCATCAGGGCAAAGTGGGGTAGAGACGAAGGAACCACATATGTATAGAACTTCTGTATAGGGAAACATATTAAAAACATATGTGTTAGGAAACATACTTGCTTGGGTTCAAGGCACAATAAAACAAGACTGCGTAGATACTCAAACAGATCATGACTAACAGTTTGTACCGATCAGACTAGGCCCAGAGACAATAATTATACAGTAGGGGTACCACATCAGTATATGAACATTTTAGATGAGAGAAGAAGAAGTATAGGAAAAACACTTTACAGCGTAGATGGAGATATTAATGGAGGACACCTCCTTTAGTCTAAGGTAACCGTGGTACTGTATAGAATTTTACCTACTGGTAATGGATGGAGCTGGCGTATGATGAACCCAGAGGTTGACAATTAGGTAGTGCCAGCGAGAGATCGCGTTTCCTTAGATAAATGTCAGAGATGGATGGAATCCTGTCCCCAAATATACGTAGGCCCATCGTATCTATGATAGGATCAGCCCTAGAGCCCCTATCAAAATACATTGATCAATTCCTCCAACCTTTGGTCGGAGCCCTGGACTCCTTCATCAAGGCCATTTTATTTCTAAGGTTGAGGGAACCCCATATCATCACAACAGGGAACTCCTGGTGACACTGGATGTGGAGTCTCTGTACTCCAACATCCCGCAGGAAGGTGCCCTGTTGGTAGTACAAAACATCCTAACATCCAACCCCCAGATACAAAATTCCAACTTCATCATGGATTGCCTAAAAATAGTTCTAAAGGAGAACTATTTCGAGTTCAATAACGACTTTTACCATCAGGTAGGCGGAGTAAGCATGGGCGCGGCTTGCGCCCCCAGCATCGCCTGCCTGTACATGGGCGAATTTGAACGCATCCATGTTTACAACGAGATGTCGCCTTTTTTTGAGAACGTACGAGCCTGGTCTCGTTTTATCGACGACGTTTTCTTTATTTGGGAGGGAGATGACATCACCTTAACTGAATATATCGCATGGCTCAATTCAGCGGACCCCAATTTGAGGTTCACGAGCCACTTCAGCCAGGACAAGATTGAATTTTTGGACCTATGGGTCGAACACAGTAATCAAGAGATCACAGTGTCTCTCTTTACTAAACCTACCGCCCGAAACACCATACTGCAATATGGAAGTTACCACCCCCGTTGTCAACGTGACAACATCCCCTTCAGTCAATTCCTTCGCATTAGAAGGAATTGCACAAACATCAAAGACTTCTTAACTGAGGGGGATGTACTGAAGGAGAAGTTGCTACAACGGGGGTATCCTTACCGGCTGGTTAAGGATAGCTTCAAACGGGCCCGTTACTATAACCGAGAAGCCATGTTCGAACCTAGGGATCTCAATCCCAGGGAATCCATTGTCTGCATCACCCGACACTCGACCATAAACAACCAACTGAGACAAGCTATTAATTCCAGCTGGTTTTTGCTTAACTTAAATCCAGACCAAAGTGCGCTACCTAAACCCATCTTTGCATTCAAACGCAACAAAAACCTCAAAAATCACTTAGTGAGAGGTAAAATGCGAGTACCAGAACCCTCAACACAGAGTTCCATCACTGGGACCGGTCCAGTGATGGGCAACCACAAATGCGGCAAATGCCAAGCATGCCCGAATGCAATAGTGGGAAAGGAAATAGTGATTCCCACCCGCACGATCCACCTCTCCAAAATGAGCAACTGCAGGTCCTCCAATTGTATTTACATCATCATATGTCCATGCAGAATACCATATGTTGGTGAAACAGGAAGGGAGATCAGGTTGCGTATTGGAGAGCACAAATCCAACATCCGCACTGGCAAAAGAGGAGCTCCTCTGGTTGAACATTGGACATCTGAGGGGCATTCTGAAAATGACCTCAGATGGTCCATACTGGAAAAGATTCAAACCCCAGCAGGCACTAATCCCACATTGCAAAGAAAAAAACGTGAGGTCTTTTGGATCTTTTTTCTAAACAGTATGGAGAAAGGCCTGAACGAGGAATGCCCGTGGGCAAATGCCTTACTGTAAATTCTGGTTCCCCTCTATTTGTTCTGTGCATCCCTCTGGTTTGTCGATCACCTTGAAGTACTATAAATCCCGTTATTATTTTCCCTTTGTATTTAATCCTTTTTCCTCCCTGTGTTTAATCCCTGCCTTGCACATCCATTTTCTACAGAACGCCGTGGTTTTACCTCATATATAGTGTAGGTAAACTCACTTCCACACGACCGTATTTCTTGTCTGCATCGAGATGCAAATAGCGGGAATTTATTCAGAACTAATACCTCCAGCTAGATGACTGTGCCACCGGCGACCGCCCCGCTAAGTCTCATTACCCTTTATGAAAATCTATCGCCAACCTTGGTTCTGTAAGGACGGATCCCCATTACAAGATGGCCGCTGCTGTTTTATCACAGGGATCAGTACCTCTTTAAATCCGTCATTTATGTTGCTTAGAAGCCAGGAATCCCCCGCGCCTCCTCACCTGAACCTAACATCGGCACCCGCTCTCAGAGTATATATAGACGTACTCTACGCCGTTAGCCTTGCCTGCCCCCGTGCGTGCGACCCGGACCGCCGATTGGAGACCGCCACCCGCCGACACATCAGGTAAGCCCACACTGCTGACAATATCAAGCAGTCCCCTTTCTAGCCCCTGATTATTGCCGGTTTCCATCATCTCGGTAATACTTGTCTGTTGCCCTTTAGATTCCAGTCGAAAGAGACCCGACCTAACCTTTAAAACAAGACGGCAACACGGACGTATCCACCAAAGACTTCCACATGGGTAGGCTGGCTCCCATCTTGATGTTTATCCTCAGCCGGCAGTTTGTGCAGCAGTATCCCAATTCACTCTATCATTCCTCTCTCTCCCTTTTTTTTTGTTGTAGATTAGCTCAACTTTAACCCCCAGCCGGCGGCCCCCGCACCGACCAGAATCCTCCTTGGATTTTTTTCCCTATCTTGGAAAAGGTATCCCGGAAATAATTCACCATGTCGTCACTACGCGTTTTTTCCTTAAGCCAGGACGATACTTGCAGCTAGTGTTTAATTAAACTGTCCATTCCCACGTTTCAGGTATACTCACCGTATACGGGTAGCGAATAAGGTCAGCATCCATCGAAGGCCCTAGATGGTATCTCCCTGCTGTTGTGAAGGTATGCATTCATAAATTGTGATCCTATACCGTGCCTTTCCACTCTAAGGCTAAACCAGCCCCGGGCAAGATAAGCATATTGATTTGCCTTTTCTTCCACCTCAGGGATACTCATCCTTATTTATTCTGCTACGTATATTTGGGGACAGGATTCCATCCATCTCTGACATTTATCTAAGGAAACGCGATCTCTCGCTGGCACTACCTAATTGTCAACCTCTGGGTTCATCATACGCCAGCTCCATCCATTACCAGTAGGTAAAATTCTATACAGTACCACGGTTACCTTAGACTAAAGGAGGTGTCCTCCATTAATATCTCCATCTACGCTGTAAAGTGTTTTTCCTATACTTCTTCTTCTCTCATCTAAAATGTTCATATACTGATGTGGTACCCCTACTGTATAATTATTGTCTCTGGGCCTAGTCTGATCGGTACAAACTGTTAGTCATGATCTGTTTGAGTATCTACGCAGTCTTGTTTTATTGTGCCTTGAACCCAAGCAAGTATGTTTCCTAACACATATGTTTTTAATATGTTTCCCTATACAGAAGTTCTATACATATGTGGTTCCTTCGTCTCTACCCCACTTTGCCCTGATGAAGGTGTTGCCCCGGACGGGGCTACACACCGAAACGCGCGTTGGCGTCTGTTCCTATTTAGGAACCCACTGAACCAACCCGGACATTTGACCAACGGTCCCCCTGTCACCTAAAATCATCTCTGCCTAGTGTTGTAGGATGTATGATGTGTGAATGTCTTTTTTGTATGAATGTTAAGGGTATGTTAGTATGAAGTTAGAACCACCATTTAATTGTTGTCAAGATGTTTATTTATTCTGATGCCAAATTATTTATATTTATATACAAATACAATGAATTCATAGAAATAAAAAATAAATTTTGATAAAATCAAACTTGTTATATGATATGATTTGCTTGGGTTCAGGACAAGTTTTATAATATTAAGGACCTCTCCTAGGCCACTGATTAAAACTACTGCGGGCAGGTCTCCTCCCGGTGTTTGATTGTTACTTTCCCCATCGACCTGCCTAAATTGATGTGGGGTCCCCCTCTGATTTGAAATCTCTCTTCTTTTTCAACTTATTTTTAATTTACTCTTGGTATTTTTCTGTACTTTTTTAAATTTCTAACTCTATTTTATCACTATTTTCTCCTTCTCCCTTATTTTGCCTTTCTTCTCTTTCATTCGCTCTTTTTCTTTCTTTTTCCCTCTATATATTTCTTATTTTCTTTTTCTTCTTTCACAATACTTTTGTTTTTTTATTCTTGCTCCTTTCTCCATGTATTTGTCCTTCCTCCCCTCTTTCTTGATTCCCCCCTCATTTCTTCTGTCTTACCTCTTTTCCCTCTATTTTTGCTTTGCTTTTTTCTTTTCTTTACTTCGTTCCCTCCTTTCTTTCGGTGTTATCTTCTGTCTGTCTTTATCTTTCTTCCTCTATTCTTTTCTGTCTTTCTGTTACATTTACTTATTGTACTTTTTTCTCCCTTTCCCTTCCAGGTCTGTCATTATCTCATGGCTCTCTTTCTTTATGTTTCTTACGTATTTTCTTTTTGTCTACTCTCTTTCCCTTTCTTTATCTAATTGTTTTCTTTCCTTATTTTCCATTCCTTTCTTGTCTTTCTTTGTTATGCATTCTGTTTTCTTTCTGTCACATACTTCCTGCTTTACTTCTTCCTCTGTCATTCTTTCTTCACCTCCTTACGTTCATTCCTTTCACTTTTTTTCTTTATCTTATTCTTCCATTTTCTTCTTACTTTCTTTTTTCCTTCATCTCCTTTCTTTTACTCATTTGTCTATTTTTTATATTTGTCCTCACTCTTTCTCTTCTTTGTTCTGTTCGTTCTTTCATTCTTTATTACTTTTCTTTCTTTCTCTTGCCCTTTTTCCTCATTCCGTCGTTCTTTCCTTTCTGACTCTTTTTCTCTCAAGCTCTCTCACCCTCTTTTCCTGTCTCAACTAGAGCAAAGGGATAACACTAATCCGCAGGGTCCCTAAATGTAAACCGTCCCTGTAGCCGGAGTGGGATACTCTAGTCTAGGACATTGTTTAAGTTATTCGGCCTCTGTGTACTTTGTGCACCTGTATTAGCCAGTAGCTCATGGCGGTTTTCAGTGATCAGAAGTTGCTCTCACTGTAGGAAAGGTTGGAGATCTCTGCTCTACTCTGATGTGTAAGGTGTTTGTTTCCTTGTGGGGGGCCATTACTGATAACTCTCAGATCTGCTGGTCTCTGTGGTGACAAAAGAGGCGCATGAGGGTGCTGTGGGCTGCCTGGCAGAAGTCAACAAAGGGTTAACTGGAGCAGCTGTGATTTTAGCCTGCGGCTTTTCCAGCAGTGCTTGAACCTGATACCCCAGCCAAGGGGTCTTTAAATAACGCGCCGCCATCTGAGCTGGTCGCCTGTCATTCTGGGGGTCTGCGCCCCTCCGCGCAGGCACCTGTGCGTGCCCACGTGTCCCCCCCTGGGCCTGGATTCCAATCCAAGGATGCTCCCGGGCCACTTGTGAGCTCGCCCACTCCCCCAGGCAACCAGGAGCAAGCAAGACGGAACAGCCCCTTGGGTCAGCAGAGCTGGGTGCAGGGGCGCTGTCCGGGGACAGAGTGACCCCTTAGGGTCTCCGGAAACTGGGAGGAGCTAAGCCAAGTAAGACTGGCCACTGGGCATGGAGAACGGCTTCGACACCTGCGCGTGAGGAGGAGGCTGCTGTGTGAGGTTTTGCACGGATTTTGGGAGCCGCCATATGACTAGCTGGAACATATAATTTAAACATATGTTCTCATTTAGAGCGCTTCCGTCTCAAGGCGCCTCAAAGCACTGTACTTTAAACCACAGGATGCAAACACGTGCCTGCCATTCTGATATCTGCATCCTGAACCTTCGGAAGTTGAAGCCCTGTATGGGATCATGTTGTACCCGGCATCCCTGAGCTGCTGCGGACTGCTGCTATGAGGCCACGCTGGTAAGTGGCTGCACAAGAGAGCTTGTCAGGCGCAGCACTGGTGTAGGTACTCCATGCATGCTGCCTGCAGGGGGCTTCTGGGCGCCTCTGGCCCGGGTGTGGTTAGTCAATGCGCTGTTCGCGGGTGGGAAGGGTCGTCTCATGCCATGTCTATATATATTCTTTATTCGATCAAAAGTATGATCATGTACATCATAAAAACAATTCATACGCATAATTGCGGGGGTGGGGGGGGTGGTGTGGGGGGGGGGGGGGGGATTTGGTCGATGTCATCCAGAAATATTTCAAAGCTAAAACCTTCCTTAAAATTTAGGAAACTCGCAGTTAAAGTGCCAAATGCAGTACATTCTAGACTGTGTGAGCCCATATACTCCCAGTGCCTTTTTGAGAAGGGCAACCATTGATTCTAGAATGGACCCTGGGTCCTCCTAAATACACCTCGTGCCAGGTATGCGTTGGTTCCACTGTTAGTAACAACCTGAAGCTAGGCTGACGGTGAGAGTTCATATAAACACCCGGCAGGGGCCTCCAACGGGCTGGCCTCGGGACAGTAAGCGCCCCACCACCTCACAGTGAAGGCGGCCATCTTTGGGCACCTGTGCCCCCCAGTACTAGCGTAGCAAGGATGCCAGGGGCCCTAGTGCAAGCAAGGGAAATTACCCTTTTACGGCTCTTGGGGTAGTAAAATCGAACGATTATCAGCGTTCAATGGGCTCATTGGGGCTCCGGGCCCTGGTGCACTGCACCTGCTGCACCAGTGGTAGCTATGCCCCTGAGTAACCCTGCGATGTGGTCTGCAAGCTACCACTTTCAGCCCAGGTGAGGAATGCCCGTCCTGCAGCACCACGGCTAGTACTTTCACCTAAAAACCTGCTGCTCTGACCCCAGGTAATGCCACCGGAATGAGCTCAGCCGTGCCAGTCTAGCTGCAGCCAGGGGCACAGCAATAGCCCCCTCAGTGCTGAGTGCCCCGAGCTCCAGGGGGTACCCTGAGCTGCATAAAGAATGAAACATGTATTGCACAATTACTTTAAACCATTTGCAACATTTCATCAGCATAAGTCACGCACCACACACTGGCTGGCGCCATGCAGGGTCTCTGGCCTGGGAGCTTTGGACATGTACTTCGCAGCTCCGCCCCCCCCCCCCCCCCCCCCCCCCCCCCGACCCCCTTCCCACCCTTGCCCACGGGAGCTTTGGACATGTACTTCGCTAGACACAAAATATGTTATAGACCGCCAAGAATCCTTTCGGGGGAACATGCAAGTTAAACACAAAATATGCCCTTTTTGTCGCATAGATTGTTGACAGGGAGGCCTCAAGGGTGCAAAGGGCCCATTGCATGGGTAGTAAGATACTGACAGAATTGGGTTCAGTCGGCCCCTGCACCTGCTGCAGCGCTGCTAGCCGTGCCCCTGATTCTTCAAACATTGGTCCGCTCTGATAGGCCTCTGCTGCCATCTCATAAGGTGCTCCATCGGATTGTTCATGGCCATCCGCTCTGGCCTCTCCCTTTGCTCCACCCTCCCCTTCCTTCCTCCCACATGGCTGAAGTATGCGGGTGTCTCCCACTCAGCATGCATTCCAGTGCTTGCCAGAGGGCACAGGTGGAGCTCATGCACTGGGTCAGCTCCTGGCCGCCTCCTGGAAATGCGAGGGCATTTGACTGGGCACTTTTTGGGGGGTTAATGTGCTAGAAGTGCTGAGGGCCATAGTTATTAAGATATCACGCAGCGCTTGCAGCGCTGCGTGATAGGGACAGAGCAACAATGCGGCGCACTTAACAATATACAGCACATTCCTGTCCTTTCCCAGCGCTTGCGCACAATGTGCAGACTAGCGCCATTGCAGTCCCCCTTGCACCATGGTGTGAGGTGTAGTGTTGCGTCAGACTGGGCCCATTAACTTCTTTGGGCTAGCGCAGGGGTGGAGACGCGCTGCATAAGTGACTGAGGCTGACGCTGGTTCCCAGTCGGAAGTGTCGTGCCCGAGCGCACGCCTTCCTTTTATTAGTTCCCCGCAGGCCACGCCTGGCCTGCGGATGTGTGGATGCGTGCACAGATAAACTAGAGTGCTAACAGCACTACATCCCTATCCAACTGTACAAACTTTTATATCTTTATCACAAAATGTCTCGAGATAGGATAGCCAGTCTATCACCATTTCAAACAAACAAAATGCTGTACTTGCGTGTCCCTTGTTGACGTATTCAGGGGCTTAGTTGACAGGCATAGTCCTTTAGCTTCTGACTTGGAGGTGGATTGGGCCGCAGGTTGTATCGCAGGGTTTGACTCCGCCCAGGTTCCCGATGGTGTGGGGTGTTCCTGGTGGGGGTTTGCGTCACTGGAAGACCATCTTCAGATTCCGGCAACCCTTCTTGTGTCCCTGCCGGCGAGTTGTTTCCATCCTCATGGGTCAGAGCCCTGGGCGCTGCCTCCGCATTTTCCAGTACTTCCGAATTGTTGGTTATCCCCGGTGGTACTACTTTGAACCACGAGGTGTTCCTCGACACTTCTTCTCCCTCCTTGTGCACAGTCACCATGGTTCCATTCGTGGCCGTTACAGTCCACGGTCCCGGTTCATAGGGCGTCTGGAATTTTCCTCCAGGACGTCGGTTTCGTATAACCACTTGGTCTCCCTGGCGCAGCCGTCGTGTGGTCGCTCTCCGGCGCTGACTCGTTCGCCAATTGTTTTGTCGCCTCCGTTCCTGGGTCCCCTCTGTGTCCTTCGGGGTAGGTGTTGTCCCCGGAACGATGGGGAGGAGATCCCTGCGGTGTCCTTGGAACATGAGTGCCCACGGGCTCCTCTGTGTAGTACAGTGAGGGGTCCCTCTGTACTCCCGTAGGAATTCATGTAGTCTCTGTTCAGGGTCTGCCTGTTCCACTAGCGCTATGCGGAAGGTCTTGTTGAGAGTTTGCATAAACCTTTCGGCCTCTCCATTTGCTTGCGGCCATTGGGGTGTTATGCGTCGGTGCTTGATGCCTCTTGCCTTCAGGAAGGTGGCGAATTCCACTCCCTGGAAGGGTGGTCCGTTGTCGCTCTTCAGCTCTTCCGGATAGCCAAACATGGAGAACAGCTTCTCTAAGGCGGGTCCTACGTGCGAGAAGGCCGTGGAATCGATCCTCTCAACAAAAGGGTATTTCGAGTATGAGTCAATGGCCACTAGCGTGTGTCCCTCTCCCGGGAAGCTCCCAAAATCCACACTTATTTTGGTCCATGGTGTTGTGCAGGCCTCCTCCGTGATGATTGGGGCCGGCCTCTCCGGATCACTGGTCAGTTGGCAGGGTAGGCAGTTTTTCACATAGTCCTCGACCATGGTCTCCATCTCGGGAAACCACACCTTCTCCCGCATGCGGGCCTTCATCTTCGTGGTGCCTTGGTGGCCGCCGTGGGCCAGCTGTGTAGCCCGATTTCAAAGACGTTGTGGTACCACCAATCGTGTACCCCTCAGCAGCACGCCATCATCTGTAGCACTGAGTTCATGACGAACATGCCAGAATTTTGTAAGGGTCTCCTTGTCCGCCGCCGTCCAGGTATCGGGAGGGTGTAGGTAGTTGGTCCACGTGCCTTCCTGGATAGCTTGTAGTGATCTCATGTACGGGTTGTCTTCAGCAGCCGCTTCTTTGATCTCGTCGATGGTCATGCACAGGGGGCATGAGGTGAGTGCTACCCATCGGGCATATTCCTCACAGTCGTCATCGGAGGAAGGCAGTTCCTGGGGGAGTGGATGGCGTGATAAGTAGTCCGCCGGGTTCTTGGCACCTGGCCGGTATACCACCTCCATCCCATATGATTGTAGTTGGATCACCCACCTTTCGATGCGTGGTGGTGGGTGTGGGGCCGTACCTTTGAAGAGGTGTACCAGGGGTTGATGGTCTGTAACCATGGTGAATGGGTGGCCTTGAAGATAAAGATGAAAATGGCTGCAGGCCCATTTGATCGCCAGAGCTTCTCGCTCTATTTGGGCATACCTGGTCTCGGTGGGGGTCAGGGCCTTGCTGGCAAACGCTAGAGCCGTCCATTGTCCGGGTTCGTGCTCCTGTGTCAGGACTGCTCCCAGGCCTACTGGGCTTGCGTCGACGATGACCTCGGTGCGCTTCCCTGGATCGAAGTAAGACAGTGTCGCGTTTTCCAGTAGGGCGTCTTTGATGCTCCGGAACGCTTCGTCTTCCTTGGTGCCCCACTGCCATGCAGCGTCGGATTTGGTGAGGGTTCGTAATGGTTCGCACTTGGTGGCTAAGCCTGGTATGAAACGGCCACAATAGGTGGCCATCCCAAGGAAACTCGTCACCTCCGTTGGTGATTTGGGTGCTGGTGCATCTTTGATGGATTTGGATTTTCTCGGGTCGACCTGAATTCCTTCTTGATTGAATATGTAGCCAAAGAATTTGATCGATGATTGAAAGAATTGACATTTGTCCTTGTGGAGTGTCGCTCCATGGTCACTCAGCCTCTTTAGGACGCTCCGCAGGTGTTTATAATGGTCAGATGCGGTGGACGAGTGTATTAGGATATCATCGCTGACGTTGATGACTCCTGGCAGTCCCGATAAGAGTTTTCTAATGGTGTTTTGGAACACCTCGGCTGCCGAGGATATGCCGAAGTTGAGGCGTTTGTATCGCCGTAGGCTGAGGTGGGTGCTGAAGGTGGTAATGAAACGGCTCTCCTCCGCAAGGGGCAGCTGATGATATCCGGCATTGAGGTCAATTTTGGAGAACCATTTTGATCCATTCACATCGGCCACTATGTCGTCCATGGTGTGCGTCAGATGCCTCTCCCTCCGGATGGCCGTGTTTGGGAGCCGCATGTTGATGCATAGACGAATTTCGCCCGGCTGCTTTGGTTTCTCCACTATCACCATGGGCGATACCCATGGGGTGGGTCCCGTTACTTTTTCAATTACCCCAAGGTTCTCCAGCTTCTCTAGTTCTTTCTCCACTAGGGGTCAGAGATGGAATGGTATCCGGCGGTGGCGCAGGGCTGTGGGGGAGATTGATTTGTCGATGTGAAGTTTGATAGGGTCACATTTGATGCACCCTAGTCCCTTGAACAGCTCGGGGAACCGTCCTAGCAACTCGTCCACTTGGTGGGCTCGAATCCGGTTGGCAAAAGCTATCAACTTCAGATCCTCTGCCATGTGGCTACTCAGGAGGGTGTCGGCCTCTCGGTTGATGATGTGAATGGTTGCCGTTATCTCCTCCTCATCTGCCCGAATCGGTATCACGATCTTCCCCTTGAGGGGCAGGGGCGTATCCGCGCCATATGCGAAGATCCTCGTTTTGGACGGTAGGACTTGGGGGGGGGGGCCTAGCTTGTTGAACTGCTGGAGTCCCATCACATTAACGGTGGCCCCCGTGTCGGTGATTGCCTTCACCTCGTTCAGTCCCATTTGCACCACACATGTCAGTTGTGGTCGCAGCCGCTGCTTGAGTTCCCGGGCAAAAGAGACGACATACGCCTCTTCGGCGTCCGACTCCGAATTGTCGTCAACCGTGGGCAGGTGTCTCTCTGGCCTCTCCAGGCCCTGGTCAGCTAGTGACAGTTGACGGACCGCTTTGGTGGGCGTCCACGACTTCTTGGGGTTCCTGGGCTGGTTCTTCCTGCGGCAGACAGCTGCAAAATGGTTTGGGATTCCACAGTTCCCACACGTCTGTCCCTGGGCCGGGCAGTCCTTGGCTGCGTGTGGTTCGTGGCCGCAGTATCCACAGCGGGTTTGAGTTGATTTCTTCCGATACCCTTTAGGTGCCTGACCGCGTGTCCGAGGCCGCACCGCATCCTCGCGTTCCGTCTTGATGTTTTCCACCTTGATCGGGGCCTTGTGTAGGGCCTGTTCCATGGCCGTCGCTCTAACATCTGAGAGTTCGTGGGATCTGGCCAAGATGAGGAGATCCTCCAGGGAGATTCCAGGCTTTCGGAGGATCTGGCCCCTCAACGTCTTATCCCGGCATCCCTGAATCAATTGCCTCCGTATGGCTCTGGGTTAGTCCTCGTCGGTGGAACTGGCCAGTTCCCTGACGCGCGTGTGGAATTGGTCCATGGTTTCTCCGTCACGCTGACGTGCCTGTCCCAGCTTGAAGACCTCGAAATCCACATTCAATTGGGGATCGAAATGTTCGTTGAGGGCGGTAACTGCGAAAGCGTAGGTAGTCGCCGCGCCCGTGTTGGGGAGGTGTTTGAAGAGCCTGAAGATCTCGTCCCCTGCGTAGTGGAGTAGCAAAGATCTTTTCACCGCGTCGTCCGTCTCACGCGTGACCACAAAGTAGTTCTCCAGTCTTTCAAGCCAGATTTTCCACCGAGGCGAAGCTGTGGACGGGTCAATCGCCTCACTGAATGGCGGGAGAACCCCAGCCGCGGCGTGCTGAAAAGGGATATGTATGATGGGCGCTACAGCATCTCCATACCCCATGACGTCGACTCCCTGCTAGGGCGGGGCGCTTCCAGGTCCGGGCAGTCCCTTCGAGGTATCGCCGCACTCGCTTGTACCTGAGCGATGAGCCGCGCCGTCTGCTCACCGTGCTTCTCGGCCCCCTCCTTCGTCACGTTCGCCGCCTCTGGAAGGGCGTAGGACGGTCAGGACCGCTTCGGGCGCACTTCTGGGGCCTTCAGGTGACGGTAGTAGTCCCTCCAGGCGACGTTGCACTCCCCTGGATTACAGCAAGCCCAAAACGCGTTGCACGCGAGATGCGTGAGGGTTGGCAAGGCGTTTTCCCGCTCCCACACGAGATGCGTGAGGTTTGGCAGGGTGCCGGCTCCGCGGACCACGCGAGATGCGTGAGGTCCGGCAAGGCGTCGTAAACCTCGTACCGGGACGCCGCGGGAGACAGCCGATGGCTCGCGCCCACACCAGAGGGCAGCCAGGGAATGGGGTCACGCCCCAGTGGGCAAGCTGGGCAGCAGGCAGCCGACAGGAGTGCACCTGGGGTGGTGGTGGGCTCACAGGGCAAAGAGCCAAGGCGCAACGCACGCGGCGGTGCCGCGGAAGAGAGCGGACCGCTCTCCAGGAAGCCAGGTGCACGGGCGAGGGTTGGGCCCCCTCCGCTCGTCGCCAGTGTAGTCTTGCGTCAGGCTGGGCCCATTAACTTCTTTGGGCTAGCGCAGGGGTGGAGACGCGCTGCATAAGTGACTGAGGCTGACGCTGGTTCCCAGTCGGAAGTGTCGTGCCCGAGCGCACCCCTTCCTTTTATTAGTTCCCCGCAGGCCACGCCTGGCCTGCGGATTTGTGGATGCGTGCACAGATAAACTAGAGTGCTAACAGCACTACATGAGGGTGCCTGCATTGTAAGCAGCATTGTTTTGTGCAGGAGGGGACACCTTTCTGCACAAAACCAACCCATCGAGGCGTTTTCCTCTTTCTATGTGCGCTGCAGAGCGCTGCAGAGGGGCCACCTTTTGACGCATTCCCAGGTCTATGTGGTATATCTGGGAACGCGCCAAGATCCATGGGTGTGTGCGTGACAACACCCACGACCACCCATGGAACGCCTCCCTGGGGCAGAGTAACGCAACGCAGCGATTGTGCTGCATTTCGTTACTCTAAATTTATCAAGCCGCTCAGGGCCACGCAAGGTGGCCTGGCATGTTTTGATAAATCTAGGTTTTGAGCGCCCCCTTGCGTGGCACAAAGGTGATGCTAAACCTACATAAATATCCCCTCAATTATCATCCGTGGTTGCAGGTGGGCCCCCGCGGCACTCATGTTTGTTGACTCGGGCACATTTCGGCCCGTAGCAAGAGAGGCACAAAAAACATGCCTGGGATCAAAAAAAGGAATAGAAAAATGAAGAATGAGTTACACACAAAGAAAGCAGAAATGAAACAGAATCTGCAAGAGTGAGGTAAGTACACAGGGAGTGCCGGGCAGGGTGGGAAGAGGCCCCGGGTGGAAACAGGACTGGGCAGCCTTGGTGCTCAACAACCTGGCATTTGACAAAGCTGGCAACGGGCTCCAAAGAAAAACTTTGGGAACCAGAACTTACATGTCTTAGAAACGAATGAACTGTTGGTGCCAGGCATGCATTGATTTCAGTAGCACAGGGTTCACACGGGGGAGGAGGGACGCGCCATGACAATATTGTTTCCTCTTCCCTTCTTTTGTAATGGTCTTGAGAGAGTGGATTTGAATTAGTGACCGCAGTGAGACCATAGGGCCGCTGTGAGAGGAGGGGGGGGGAGTGAAGGGGGGCTGCACGTCATAGGAACCGTCCTTCACTATGGTGTGATAGTAGTGTCTCACAAGTGAATACATTATTAATTGATGGGCCCAGACTTACTAATGCTTGCTATTCATGCTGAAGCTTGCCATTGACTGTACGTGGCAGCAGGTATTTTTGCTGGAAATGTGATCTTTTATCAGAGTAAAGACTGCGTTTCAAGCCTTGCATGGCTTGGAATCTTGGAGGCGGTTCTTGGGCGGCTCAGCACAAATATCCTTAGGTTTGGATGCTTTCCATCAAAACTGTTGCCTACTTCACACAGGCCCATGCAAGAGACAAGAGGGGAGAGGATGTAGCCTTACGGCAATCAACCTCAAAGCTGGGGAACCGGGTTCAAGCCTTGACAAGGACGCCCACAGCCCGTGATTCTGGGCAAATCTCGTAATCTCCCGGTGAAAACCAAAAATGAATGTGTCTGTCCATCTGTGCTCTTGTAAAGCGCTCTGATACCCGATGTCTCGGGTCTAGTTCGCGCTATATAAAACATAATGCCCAGACACAGCATGCATCCAAAGGGTTATCTCCTAAGTTTGCCTACACATAGGAGTTTGTACTGCACGGACATGTTTCCCGTATTATCCTATGCTGCACTGCTCACACTCATCTCTGTGCCATGGTGCAAGGGTGTGCGTCGCACAAGGCAACCGTATCAGAGCACTAGTGCCCGGGATGAGAGCAGCAGCAGGCCAGTATTAGTAGACATGGCACTGTGCTAGAAAATGTGGATGTTGAGCTGCAAATGAGTATATCTGGACCAGGGTTCTCTATGTACAGCACTTATTGGCACTGGGTGGATGCTGGGTGCTCCCAGGTGCTGATGCACAAGGACTTCACCAGGTTCAATCCGACTGACAGGTTACAAGTGCCACCAGAAACTAAACAAAACATCCTAAAACTGTGTTCTGTATTGTGTCCTCTCCAGCAGATCTGCGTGTGCTAATGAAACGTCACTGTCTACGTGGGGTAGAAGGAAGTACAGTCATGGGAGGCCTGTTTGTCTCCTCGGCTGAGTGTCCCTCTGAAGGAGATTTGCTTGGAAGGAGGAAGCTGGAAGTAACTTTTCAGGGAGCATCAGGGCATATTGTTGTCAAACACAGATGGCCACACCTAATCTGAGGTGAAATGTTTAGGTCAAGTTTGTTTTTATTGTTGCAGCAATGTAAATACACAAGGCCTCCGGGTGTAATCCGCATGTCAATTATGCTGAATTTTAAAGCTTAATAGTGCAACTATTTTAAACCGGTCCAACAAACCCCCTCCCGCCCCACCCTACCACCATCCCCGGGTACACACAGCCATATCTGAATACAACAAGCATTTGCAATGAAATCGGTTTCGCCTTTGGGACCTTATATGTATTTAGCTATGCAGCACATTAGCCTGGATGCTGAAACATCTACTGCTCTTTAACATGGAGGGAAAGTAAGCACCAAACTGCGTGACATGCCAGGAATGGAAACACATGGAGAGAAATATTGCCTTTCAGTGGGAAACGGTATAGTCCAAAGCTCTGTTTTTAATATAAAATCAGCGCCTTCGGTGGGCATATCACTGAAAATTTTAAGATTTGAAAAAAATATTATTGGCTACAGGTGCTCGTGGAAGACAATTTCTATGAACTGGAATCTACAGAATGCTAAAGTGATTCTGGTATTTTACTGAACTCTACTGATCGTTTTCTATCAAGACAGTTAAATAGAAGCAGTTGAACAGAAAAAAAGTCCCTAAGCGGATGCAGAGAAGTCCTACGGCTGATCTCCAGAGCCCACAAAGTACATACACATATAAGTATATACTAAAGTATATACAAGAGGTCTTGAATGCTCGACCTAAAAAGCAAGAACAGAAGAGGAATGTGCTACGGGGCTGGGTCCTCCCTCCCTGGTGGATGGTCCGGTTCGCTCAAGTGGAGCAATCTCAGGTAACGGGGACAGGTTAGCTCTCTAAATTCTTGGAAAAGAAGGGTTATATAAGGTTGCCACAAATCTCTAGATGAATATCCCTGAGCCATTTGTATCTGTTTTTTTTGTGTTTTATATAGTGTGAACTAGACCTGAGATATCAGGTATCAGAGTGCCTAACATGACCACCAGTTTCCTTACATGAGGACACATTCATTTTTGTAAGACAGGGAGATTAAGTGATTTGCCAAGAATCACAGGATGTGGAGTGTTGTTGTTGAGGCTCAAACCCTGTTCCCCCGCTTTGAGGTCAACTGCTCTAGTCTTACGGCTACATCTTCAGCCCAGTACAAGCCAAATGCAATGGAGCCATTCTAAATGTGACGGTTGTCTCTCTGTCCCCCAGTGTGCCAGTATTGTTTGGTGCGTCGCCCGAGTGTGAAACTAATGTGACGGCCCCTGCGCGAAGTGAGTGGATATGTAAGGACGTTGGGGAGTCCCAGAATGGCATAGGCTGGAAAGCTGTGAATTTGAGTTTGGAAATGCGTATCAATATCAGTTAAAAGGTCTTCCCAGAAACGTGCTAGCGTGGGGCAGTCCCACAGGATTTGGATCAGAGTGCACTTGGCCTGCAGTGCCGGCAGCAGTCATCAGTCATCACTGCGGTTCAGGTTACCCCTATGGAACCTAGCGGGGTCAAGTACCAATAGGTTACTATTTTGGTGGGCATCTCTATGCTTGATAAATTACGTGCTGAATGTCGCGCTCTGTAGTATATGTTTTGCCTCTCCTTATGGGTCAACTGTCTACCCAGCTCTGCTTCCCAGCGGAGCCTACGCGGGACTTCAGCCCAGGTGCGGCAGGGAGAAGCTTTGCGTACAAATCCATGATAAGGTTGTATCTGTTTGTTTGGCGAGAAGCCATTTTTCGAACCTTGTCAAGCATCTCTGTGCCCCTACCCAGATGAAATGTTTTGCATATATAATTCTGTTGAAGTTACAGGGGTAGGATTATTCGTACAAGCGTCTGGAGCCACTTGGGTGATGGTAAATTCTTTATTTCATGTTAAGCCCTTAGGTTGCAGCAACAGCAGGAAGGGCCTGAAAGGGCTTCTCCTTCCTTCGACTGCCCCCTTCTCCTGGGATCTAATCCACACCGCACACCAACATTCTATGACATCATGTTATGGTATGTTAGGGTCATTTATAGAGCGCATGGCTGCCCCAGCAACAGGGCGTCCCAGCACTCCCAGCATTCCACATACCTTCTCTGACTTACAGGGAATGGGGGTACAGTCCTTAATTTGAGCCGGTGGTTGCTGGTGGGTACCACTGCCACTTATTCTTGGGGATGACACATATATATTCCCACATCATATGTTTATGAAGTGCAAAAGAGGAAAAAAAACAGAACAAAAGGACGGAGTAGGAGAAAGACCACCATATTGCAACAAAGGTAGAAAACAGGAAGCTACATGGGAGAGAAAAAGGGACATGGAGTGTCTGTATTGAAGACTATGGGGCATATTTATCAAGGGTTTTTGTGCATTTGCACCATGCATTTTGGTGCATGTGCGATGCAAATCCTAAAATGCGATTTATCAAACCATGCAAGGCCACTTTGCGTGGCCCTGAGTGACTTGATACATTTGGAGAAATACAACGCAGCACAAATCGCTGCGTTGCATCACTCTGTCCCAAGGAGGCGTTTCATGGGCGTTGCGTTGGTTTTTCCATGCAACTCCCATAGATTTCGACACATTCCCAGATTTACCATTATTGTTAGACCTAGGGATGCGCCAGAATGCTATGCCTTCCCAGAAGAGGTGTTACAAGGGGAAATATCTTGATTTCTTCTCATTACTTCCTCTTTCTATATGTACTGTTGAGGGATATGCCTCAGGGGATTGTTTTTGTGCAGGAAGGTGCCAAGGATGGTGCAAGACTGCCTGCTTTGGTGCTGGGCAGCTCATTATGCACCAGCGCTGGGAATTAGTCGTATTGTGTTAAATGTGGCTCATTCCTGCCCTTTTCTTGTAACGTAGAGAAGCAATAAATAGGCCCCTACCAGCCTTAGTATTTGGCCCCCGATGTTTAATTGGGCTGGCCATCGGTTCTGAGCACAGCTTTGGGCACCGGCAGTCTTTCTTTCACAAATTAAGCCCTGCACAGCACACTAAAAATTTGATCAACCTGCCTCTGTCCGATATGTTAGCAAAAGTGTCTGTCACAAAACATTCCCCAGCATCACACATCCTGCACATTTCATTTGTTTCTGCTTTAGGTGGATTCTCATATTTAGTGATGCAAACTTACTTTTTTCAGAACTACTGTTTAACTTTATAAACATTACTTTAATGATGCCCGCTTGTCTTGTGGTTATTTTACACACAAGTGCATGCCCCCAGCATCGGCCTTATTTAAAAGTTAATATAGCTGCAATCCCTGCAGAATATAAATCATCATTCATTCTTGTGAAAGCAGCTACTACCAAAATCAAATACTTCAAACTAAAAATGAAGCAAAAATCTTATATATTTTATTATTTTATTCTCAACACTGTACGGCTCTAGGCATTAAAGAGGGAATACGCCAGACCTTTCGTACTTTCCTGAAAAGCTTCTGTAAGGTGTGGCAGCTTTGTAAAATCCCTTTACTGGAGTCTTAACTCCAGCTGCGCAGGGAGGGGACGCCCCGCAAGCAGTGGCGGCTCCTCCACTATGGCGGAGGAGCGTGCCCAACTGCTTTTAGAGCAGTGAAAGAGGGAAAAATAAAATGACAATAACTGAACGTAATCATCATTTTATGTTTGGTTGCAGCGGGGTTGGGTTGGGTTGGGGCGGGGCTGGTGGCTCAGGCAGGAGGAGCGAACTATGCATACTTAGTGCCTTATTTATGAGGCCTTGCAACAGTTTTGCGCTTCAGTTGCGTCACTTTTTGTGACGCATTGGCAGAGTAAAACATGCCTCCTGTTGCAACCTATTTACAAAGTGACGCATGTAAGCAGATGCGTCACTTTGTAAACCCCTGCGCTACATTATAACTGCGTCAGGTATAATGTATGCATGGTGGGCATTCCCACGTAAGTAAGCCTTGTAAAAGTGACGCAGTGAAATTTACTAGATTTCACTGCGCCACTTCTAGGGTGCAAATGTGTCAATATCTGATGCAGGCCCTTTCACATGGGGCTTGCCCCATGTGAAAGGACGCATTGCTGGAGTTGCGTCACTTTTGTGACACACTCAAGCGATGCGTCACTTTTGCGCCTACAGATTCGTAAAAAACTGACGTATCTGTAACCCCTTGCGACATGATGTGTCATACAGTAAATATGACGCATCCTTTATGTCGCAAGGAGGGCGCAATGAGAAGTGACACAGCTCTGCTTTCACGCAGCGATGCGTCACTTCTCATAAATGAGGCCCTAAGTGCCCTAAGTGCGCATGACGGCCGTTTTGGTTTTCTTTATAAGTATAGGTTACTGCCTCTCAAGAGTCAAACACCAAACATGGGGCTTCTGAGGTTGTATCTAGGGAAGAACCTTGGTGCTTGGTTCCTGACCATCTCTGGGGCTAGTCTTCAGCGTAGATGCAGTGCTCGGTATGATTGCATCCGACTAACAGAATCTGGCATTGGAACGGGGGTGTCTGCACGATTGAGAGGTATCGGGGTCTTTCCAGCATGGAATACCTTTGTATAGTTGCTGAGAGTTCCAACCATGGCTGCATTCTTCCTCTTCTGGAAGCCTAAGCCTGAATGTAGAATTTCAAACCAGATTTACAGCACTGCTTATCACCTGTGAGGGTATCGAGGCCCTGGTGGTTACTGCTCCTGCATGTTGTCTGTCGAACAGCCAGGTGTACAGACCTTTCCTGAATTCCTGTAGGGTGGGAGAGGGTCAGAGGTGCAGGGGGAGGCTGTTCCAGGTCTTGGCGGCCAGGTAGGACCTCCGGCACTAGGACAACCCCAACCTGACTTGTAGCCCCGGTGTGGCTGGCAGTCTCTCACTGAGACTAATCTATTTTTCAGCAGCGCTTTACTGCTCCTTATACTTCCAAACACTCCCACTTCAACATGGCTCCATATGACCTCACAACAGGCCAGGGCTACTTTCTTTACATTTAGCTCCATTTTGTTTTTTTCACCTTGAGTATTTGTTGATCAGTGGTTGATACTAGGTACAAAAGGGCACTCTGTGGGTGTCTTCTGAGTTAAATCTCTCTCTCTCTCTAATCCTCCAGCTACGGATGTGCTGGGTGGTCAGCAAAATGTGTTGCGCCAATAGCTGCTACTTCACCCTCGTCTTGTTAGTTCCTTCACCAAACAGGAAGATGCAGCCCTTGTTGACACGGTGGTCCCAGAACTAAATTGGACATGAATGTGTGTCTTTAGGTTAGGGTAAAGACAGCTTTGGTGTTCTCTCATACCTTGTGTAATTAATCATAAATAAAAGGTACATAGGTAGGAACATGGGCAGATGGGGTTTGGGTCAGCCCTCCTCATCCATTAGTCTACTCAGCTGTCCTTCACATATGGCACCACGTTGCTGCAGCCTTAGTGTGGAAATCTCCAAACTCTGGCAAGCTGGCAGATGTGTTCCACCGCACTGGTTGCCACTACTACAAGAGAAGCCATTGAGTGGCCTGGGGGCTCCTCAAACCGAAAGCATGCAGCATGGTGGAATTTCAGGCACAAAATATGGGTGATGGAAATGTACAACCAAAGTGAAAATAGAGTGTTAGCAGACATTTTGCCTAGGGGTGGCTTCTGCGGACACTGGTGATAGTTCACGGAGCTGCCTCATGGAGATGGATCTACCACACATAACAGGGGTACCACTGGAATTTTGCAGATGGGGAGGCCAGAATTATGCAGCACAGTTGACTAAATTATGTGTCAAGTAAAGGCAAATTACACAATTTGTGGGCAAATGCTTCAACTGAGTAGCACCAGTTTAACACCAAAATACATCAATAAGCAATGGAAACTGTTGCAAAGGGCCTTCCACTGTGCGGCAACAGGTGACACCATGTGTTTGGTAAATGTTTACCATTTGAGCTAGAAAGATTTTGTTCCTGTTAAAATCTGCAAAATACGCAGTAAATGGTGGATTATGTGGCAGATGTGGCAAATCCATAATTAAAGTAAATGTAAGCAAAGCCTATATGCAGGATGCACTGTTCCTAGAGAATATTAATTCTCAACAAATTAAATATAATATGCCTTCCTAATGTGGGAAATGAATAATCTGTAAACTTCTCTTCTGCTTGGTAAATTTATTATTCAACATAAATTTTCAAGAAGATGATACGGTGTTCCTACACAATATTATCATGATTCATCATAGACACAGTTTGTATAAATCTTATTTTTCATAATGTCTCTTGTAGAGATTATACATGTTTACATATATTTATATACATAACTATCTACAGAAGATAATTCATTACATAGCACAATGACACCAAAGGTTGTGAAGCAGTGTCGCCCGATGCATTTCGGGAAGCCCTGTTCCCTTCTTCAGGGGCGAATACCGGTGTCTTGCTTTCCTCACAGCCGGTAGAATACGTCCTTGCAACTATGAGGTAGAGCCTCTCTATATATTCAATGCTGTGACTAAACGAGCACGCAGGTCGTTGCTGTCAGTTCTATCGTCAGTGCTGGAACTAGCTGATGTTTCAGCTATATCTGTTAAACCACGATGGTATCCTACTTTCCAAAAGTATCTAGCTTGGCAGGACTGAAGAGAAATTTCAGTGTCGATCTAACGGGATAGAAGACTAAATTTGCTGTTGGTATCGATATAATGTGGATGATTCTTCTCTCTGTCACATAAGTGTTCCTTCAAAAGAAAACTCCATAATTATGCAGAAAACGCTGCAAAATTGCATAATTCCAGTGTACCTGCACATAGGAAATACTATTGTTGCAGTGCTGTACTCTTAAAAACCTGTATTACAACCACATACCCAGATGTTGGGCGGATCGGGGAATGGTGTGATCCCTAAATAATGAGGCAATGTGTCCCAGAGACAAGGTTCAAAACAGCATTTCAAAATATAGTAAATAAAGAAAGGACTGACTCAAAAAATGAGTTTTAGAGCAGAATTTAGAAAACCCTAAAGGTTTATTACAAAAAGTGCTGTCTTTCATGTTTCAATGGTTTCCTATGGAGACAACAGCTATATAATCCCTTGAAATTTGGGAGTGAGCCAGCCACTTGTTGCCATCTATTAGGGATGTTGCACAATTTCTAACCGATTTTTTTCTGCACACTTGAGACTTAGGGCCAGATTTACAAGTATGCTGTGTTTGCGTTACAAATATGACGCAAACCAGCACTAAATGTTTGTTATATACTTTCCTGTAATTTTGCCTACAAGTAACGTTACTTTGCATTACTTGCGTCAAGGGAGCATTACATGGGTGGTACTTGGTTGTTCCCATGCAACTACCCATAGTTTTTGACTCAAAACCCACTCTACCCAAAAGTTGAGGCCGGGTTTTGCAGCAAAAATTAACTTCACTTCAAAGCAGGTGTTAAAATGGGATATGTTTTCATTTCTCCTTCATTTTTCAACTTTGCATTTGTGCTGCACTGTACAGCACACATGCAAAGTAGGAAAAGTTTTAAAAGTTGTCTGAGCATACTAATTTGTACTGTAAGGGACTGCTTAATTTTTAAAAACTGTATTTCCTACCTGTTGTCATTTGATGCTCATTCCTGCCTTGCCCCTGGCCCCGGTCCGACACGGCTGTGTGCCGATTGATCGGAGGGCTTCCGGGGTTATCACATCCACTTCCAGGCAGTGTCAGGTCAGCGCTCTAGCTATTCAGCGCTCCGACCTACTTATTCAGGGGCTTTTGTGCACGCGCAGCCGACGCGACTGGTACCCGGTGGCAGAGGGCTGTCTCTAGCTTCGCGTGTACACTACCCAGGACTAATCCTTGCTTTTTTAAAAACTTTTTCTGCTTAATTTTTTTAGCTGTATTTCCTACCTGTTGCCATTTGGTGCTCATTCCTGCCTTACCCCTGGCCCCGGTCCGACACGGCTGTGTGTCGATTGATCGGAGGGCTTCCGGGGTTATCACATCCACTTCCGGGCAGTGTCAGGTCAGCGCTCTAGCTATTCAGTTCTCCGACCTACTTATTCACGGGCTCATGCGCACGCGCAGCGGACGCACGCAGCGGGCTCGACGGTGGCGTGCCAAAGGCAAGCCTGTCTGCGCCAGTCCATGGCCGGGCGGGGCCGGGGGCCATACACTATGCCCATTTTTCAACTTATGCCTCCAAGGAACTTCTTGCTCTTTGGGGCAACTGGCCCCTCTCTGACCCTGCACTCCAACAAATTAAAAATCTTGGCATCGCTAACTATAGCCCTGTGATCCCCCCCTTAGCTCTCCCGGATCTGATGAACCATTCACTTTCTCTGCCTCAAACTACACAGCCTACCCCGCCTAGTATTTCCGCCTACCTTCTTAACACTAGATAGGCGGAGAAGCACCAGGTTGAGCTCTTCTCTTTCTTAGGCTCTATTGAGCCGGATATATTGCTCCTTACCGAAACCTGGTATTCCTCTGATTCTATGCCAGATATCCTAGCAGCCATTCCTGACCCATATTACATACTGCGCTCCGACCACCCGGACGGAAAGGCCGGCGGCGGAGTGGCTGCCATTATACACTCTAAGTTTCAGTTCCAGACCCTCTCTTTCCCCCCTATTGCAGCAGTTGGCTATCCAGTCATCCGCTCTACCACATCCCCCTAACATGTGTTCTTTTTTACCGTCCTCCCCAGTCCATGCCTCTTTTTTGTCAGGCAGTCCAAGATTTGTTGGCCACTCTGGTGATCAACAATTCGCGTGTCCTGATACTGGGTGATTTTAATTTCTGGCCATCTGATCCTCGCGAAGATTCTCTCTTAAAAGAATTTACTGAACTGCTTGGAAATCTCAATTTTTCTCAGCATGTACATTGTCCTACTCACATTCGAGGTCATACCTTGGACCAGATTTGGTCTGCGAACATACACATCCCCACCCCAGTTATTAGCCCCTGCCCCTGGTCGGACCACTTTTTTATTTCCTTTTCTCTGGATCTAGGACTGAGTAACAAACCTTTGCTTCCCTCTAACACTTGGGCCCGCAACTGTGGACGAGTGGACATTTCTCCGCTCTGCACTTTCCTTTTGACTGCTCCTCCGGACCTGACCAATCGGTCCCCCAACCTCCAAGCCATAGCAATCAACGACTGGCTGTCTTCAGCTTGCGACCAGTTGGCCCCCCTTAAATGCCTTTGGACGCTCCGCCTCCATGATTCTAACAGATGGTTCACCACCGACCTCAAAGCAAAAAAACTTGCTCTCAGACAGGCTGAGCGAAAATGGAGGGTGAAGTATTGCTCTATCCTAAAACTATCCTATCTTTACTTGTTGCATGACTATAAAAAAATCTATTTTGCAAGCCAAAACTGACTATTTTACCACCAAGGTTCTCCTCGCTGCTAATAAACCTAAGGACATTTTTTCTATTGTCCATGACATATCTACCTCAGACAGAGTCACTCTCCAACCGGCCCCCTCCCAAATCCTCTGTGACTCCCTTAATGATTATTTTATTGAAAAAATTGTGGCAATTAAATCCAATATTCTTCCTCCCCTCCCCAGCTTTTCCTATCCAGAGCCCCTGTCTAATTCTCACCTGTTGGAGCAACTCCCCTTGATCACTCGTGAAACTTTTTTTCCCTACTCACTAAGGTCAAACCCGACTCTCCTTCCGACAGCTGCCCCGCCCACATACTCAGAGAGGTCTTCTTAGTTTGCCCTGAACCCCCGCTGACCCTCCTCAACGACTCTCTCTCACAGGGAACGGTCCCCAACTTCTTCAAGTCAGCAAAAATTGTTCCCATCTTGAAGAAGGCTGGAGCAGATCCCTCTTCCCTTTCCAATTTCCACCCCATCTCCTTACTCCCTTTTTTGGGTAAGATCTTGGAGTCCCATGTCACCACCTGCCTTAGCTCCTTTATTGAGGAATCCTTTTACCTAGATCCTCACCAGGCGGGCTTCGTCCAGCTCATTCCACAGAGTCTGTTGTTCTCTCTGTGCTGGACGAGCTTAGAGGCGGGCCGATATCAATTCCCCTCAGGCCCTGGTTCTCCTTGATCTGTCCGCTGCCTTCGACATGGTCGGGCACTCCATCTTACTCGATCGTGTCAGGAGTGCGGGCATTCGGGGAACCGCCCTGGCATGGGTCACCTCATTCTTAGAAACCACCATCAGGCCGTCCAGTTGGCTGGTTTCTCTGCTACCTCCCGCTCGGTCTCCTGTGGTGTCCCCCAGGGATCGTCTCTTTCTCCTCTACTCTTCAATCTTTACATCTTTCCTCTCATTTCTGCCCTTCAGTCTATGGACGTCACGGTGTTCAATTACGCCGATGACCTCAAACTCATTTTCAATCTTTCTCCCTACCCCGCTTCTGTTCTTAACTTTCAATCTATAATGCTCTTTATCAGGGACTGGATGAAGTCTAATCACCTTAAATTGAACCCCGATAATACCGAGCTAGTACTCACGGGCGGCATCTCCAGTCCCTGATCCTCTACATTCTGACCCCCCTCTTTGGGCCCCTCCCCCTCTCCCTCCATCTCCGTTAAAACTCTTGGGATAAGAGTCAGTGCTGACCTCTCTATGCATTCTCATATAAGCGCTGTGGTATCGTCTTGTTTCCTCAAGTTTCGCGTCATACGCAAGACCTCTCGCTTCTTCTCCACTGCAGCCTTGAAAATCATTCTACTTGCTATGATTGTTTCGCGCCTGGACTACGGCAATGCGTTGTATGCTGGGGTTCCCGCATACGAGCTGCGACGTCTCCAACTGATTCAGAATCAAGCCGCTCGCCTAATTTTTAAACTGCCCAAAAACCACCATATTACCCCCCTTCTAAAATCCCTACACTGGCTACCTCTATCTGAACGTTCCCTTTTCAAAACAGGCTGTTTGATCTTCCAGGCTTTAGCAGGCAGCGGGCCAGCATTCTTAGCTTCTAAAATCGCAGCCTATGTTTCTAGCAGGGACTTGCGGTCTTCATCCAAGCTCCTTTTATGTGTCCCCCGATTTAGGAAGAAAAAACATGGCGACATGAGGTTCTCTACCCTGGCCCCAGTCTTTTGGTATGCTCTTCCCCTAAGTATCAGAACAGCTGCCTCCTACTCGATCTTTTGCAGGACTCTTAAGACCCAGCTCTTCTCACGCGCCTTTTCGCAATGGCGGTCTCCCTCCCTGCCCTGTCCAGTTTGTCCGTCCTCAGCGCCAAGAAACCGCTTGGTATATGAGCGCTTTATAAATGTTTTAACTTCAACTTCAAGGGAACCCTTCTAGTACACCCTCCTAGTACAAAACCTGTGCTAGACTCACGCACACATCCTTGCACTATGGCGCAAAGGTGTGTGCGCGGCACTAGGCAGCAAAATGTTGCGATGGCGCTAGGGAGTAGGGAGGATAGCACCATATCTCTGTGTATTTATTTATTTATATATTTATTTGCAGAGTTTTATTTAGCGCTGGCTAGACCCGGAGGTATCAGAGCGATTTACATGCGGATTGCAAGCTACAGGGTTACAAATTACATCAGTTATAGGAGTAAGTATAAACATTGGAGAAAAACAGTGATTACACAATAACAAGAGTTATAGTGCCTACTAGCACAGCAAATACACACGTCTAATGGGGAATGGAAGGTAGAGGGGGGAAAGTTAAAAGGGGGTAAGGGATGTAGATAGTAAAGGGGAGGCAGTCACAGGATCACACAGGGAGGATACGGAGGAGGGAAGGAAAACATAACAGGGAGAACAAGGAAAAACGATGTCCAAGGTCCGGCGGGGTAGGTGCACTGCCGAGGGGGTGAACCAGAGCCAAACTCCTCTATAGCTGCCAAAACAGCTCCACCGGGCATCTGCCATGTTGCTCGTGCTACGCGGTAAGTACAACATTTACGGTTACAGCCCTGGGGGCATCGTCATAGTTCCATCGGCAGCACCCGTCCCAGTATTACTGGGAAGCGCCATTCGCCTCACCCTTCAGCTCGGCCTCGCCTCATTTCGGGCCTTTGCTGGTGTAACAGCCCATTTCCGCACAACTGTGACCTTTAATAGGTAGGCTATTGCAGCAGGGAAATCCTGAGTGCGTAAAATAGGCATTCCGTAGAGGAATTTTGGCATCATGTAGTCCAGTCCTCCCGGTAGCCGCCCAACAGTGCCAACACTGCCAGGCTCGAGCGGCATCTCCTCCTTGCAGTCAATGGGGGACCTTGTACCTACACAAGGCGGCACAGGCAGGGATTGATCAGGCACTGATGAAACACGTCCATGTCTGGTTCCTTCTCACCTGTGCCGTGGCGGGGAGGGCTCACTTCTCTTCTGTATTTGGCAGGTTGCACTAGCGGGCGAAAGAGGGGGCCCCGCAGGCAAGGGCGCTGCAGCTTGCGCAACGCTGTCCGCCCGCTACTCCTTACCGCATTGGCCCCTCTCTCACTGATGTCCACGTTAGCAATTCCAGGCTCAGTGTGGAGAGACCATGCTGCTTGGACTACATCCCCTGGGATGACATTGCGGCTGAAATCCACGTGGAAGCAGAGATGCAGTTGCTTAGTGATGAACTGCTCAGTATCGGAGAAAGGAGCTGGGGTCTGCCATTGTGGGAAAATGAAAGCAGCGGGGAACCCCATTTTAAGGTCAGGCATGTCGCGTCCGGGCTCCCCCACACCGCATCTCTGTCCCCAGACCTCTATGTACAGTCTCAAGTCACACTCCAGGGGAGCCACCAATGCCAATGGGGGTCCCCAGCATTGTCGGACGAAAACTTCATACAGTCCGCTTTCGGGATATGAATGTCGGGTGCAGCCTCTGGCACCGCATAGCTCAACACTCCTTTTCCACTCCGCCGTATCCCGCTGCCCGCCTCTGTTTCTCAGAGGCTCCGAGTCCGCTCACCTCAGCGGGCTATGTGAATCTTCTGCTGCTCAAGTGGGGACATTGGACACTGCGGATATAATGGTGCTCTCCTGCTCTCTCCTTCTCAAGCAACGCAGCACAGTGCAGCACAGCACAGCATTTTTGGCTGCTAAGCTGCGTTCCATGAGAATTTAGTAAATCTGGCCCCATAGTCTATTTCCTAATTTTTCCTATCATTCTGCCTTCTTCCTGTTACAGGGAGCCTTCATGGTAATGATTTTATGCATTTAAATGAGATTTGTTTTTCAACTGCCTTCTCTATTTCTACATTGTACCTTTGAATTTCGTACTGGCACGACAGACCTAAACATCCATGTTAGTTAAGGACTTCCCGCCTATCATCTGTGTGGCTGCCAGCGATAAACAACTTAAATAATCTGTTAAACTGAGATACAGGACCATACGTTTGCCCCTGACAGTTCAAGGTCATGCAGCTGGATATATACAATGATCGCAATTGTGTGGAGGGCAAGCACTTGTTTTGTGGAAGCCCACAACTTCTGCCCAAAGCAAACCTTAAGTGAGATTAATGAAGCCACGCAAGGCCAGTTTGCGTGGTCCTGACTGGCTCCATAAATATGAATTAAAGCAACTAAGAGCAAAATACTACCTTACTCTGGCCTGGGAAGCATTCTATGGCCGTTGTGTGGGCGTTCCCGCGCAACTCCCATGGATTTTGCCGTATTCCCGGATGTATCAGAATTGGTAAACGTTGGAATGTGGCAAAAGGATGCGGCTTTCCAGGAGAGGCGTAACAAGGAGAAATATCTATTTCTCCTCATTGCTTCCTCTTTCTATTTTTTGTTGCCGAAGTTTTACATAGCAAGAACTTGACCCGAAGGTATCGGAGCGCTTTACATGAGCACCAATTGCGTTACATAAGGACACAATAATTTTTTGTTCGGCACAGGGCGATTACGTTATTTGCCCAGAATCACAGGATGTTGAGCGTTGTTGCCTAGACTCAACCCCAGTTCCCCAGATTTGAAGTCGACCACCCTAGCCCTTAGGCCACATCCTCTCCACATAGGAAGAGGAATATGCCTCTCAGGATTGCTTTTGTGTTTCTGTGCGCGAAATCAATCCTGCATGCAACGGAGGCACCTTTGCACCGTAGTGCAACGGTACCTGCATTGGAGCTAGGCTGCCAATAGGGTGACAGCGCAGGGGAAAAGGCAGGAATGCGCGGTGGTGACTAAAATGCCGCACATTCTTGCCCTTTCCATGTTACGCAGCGCAGCAAGGTGACGCTGCGCTGCACTGCGTGACAGTTTCGTTAATCTACGAGCCCTAGGTTTGAGTCCTTGCATCAGCTCATATGTTGCAATCTGTTTTGTAACATGCCTTGAGCTGGCAATTGGCCATAGCACAAAAAGTTCTAAAACTGGATGCAAAACAGACTCAAAAACAATGTGAGACGTTATGTCTCCTCTTTGACCAATGCACTCGACATCGACAGAACAGCTTGGCGAGACCCAGTAGAATCCTGTTTGTGCCGAGGAGTTTTTGAACCTTGGCCCAGTCCCGACCTCAAACTTCTACCTAAAGAACAGACAGGAAGCGCTTGGCAGGAGGAAAGTATAAATTCTCTAACGAGGCGCTGGCTGTCCCGGTTCATAAGGAGCAGGGGCGGTGGGGGGAGGGCGCCCAGTCTTTTATGCATAAAGGCTGGTGGGGCCTCACATTGTCAGCTCGAGGGTGTGGGTGTTGCCAGGGGCCCCCTCACCATCCCTTGCAGGCCCCCCCAAGTTTCCTTATGCCACTGATGAGGAGGCCTGTCTGTTTGTCCCTCTGGACCCGGGCCCTTTGAATCTCGTGAGCCCTCACAGTGTTGCGCCCAGTGGCTGAAAGGCCTCTTTCAGCGTGAGCCGGCCTTGTGCCAGCCCCTGGCACCCCCAGTGTGCCCAGCTTCTCTCACTGGTGTTTGCGGTGGCTGCAGTCCAGGCCTTTCTCTGCTGCCCCCCCTCCCCTACCCCCAGCACAGATCTTGTCTTTGAGCTGGACAGAGGACCCTCTGTGGCGCCTCAGGGGACACTGACCGGCAAGGCAAGGGGTTCATCTAATGGGCCCGGGCGCTTTAATAAAGGACCTTTTGGCAGATTACTGCCAAAATGGCGCTCTTAGAGCTTTACTAAGTTTTTGTGATGAAAACACATTTAGATATGTCATGCGTTTTCTGAATAGGTTCATGTTTATGGAGAAAAACACTGGAAAAAACCACCACTAGACTTTTTTTAAAATATAAAGCACAGCATACTGTTTGCAAGGAAACAGACAATTCAATTCTCTGAACGTAGGAAATTAGGGCCATATTTATGACCCGGCGTTGTCAGGGCCGGACTGGGAACCACAACCGGCCCCGACAAAGTGCTCTGCCGCCGCCCCGTCCCCGGCGAGCTCTTTGCCGGGGCCGATTTTGGTACAGGGCTATGCTGCAAAAACGACCCTGTAACAAAAACCGCCCCCCCCCTCCACGCGTGCGGCGCACCCGGGGATTGCCCGGTGCCTGCTATGGCCAGTCCGGCCCTGGGCGTAGTGTGGGTGTTCCCACGCAATTTTCATGGTTTTTGACTCATTCCCAGACTTACTAAACCTAGTAAAACTGAGAAAGCACCAACATGAAACAGCTCCCCAGGTGAGGCGTAAAGAGGAAGAAATATCTTAATTCCTCCTCATTTTATTCCTCTTTCTACTTGTGCTGCATAGAAAGAGTAAAAGCCTCTCAGGGTTGTTTTTGCGCCATTTGCTGCACAAAAACAATTGTGTGTACAACAGATGCATCCTTGCACCACGATGCAAGGGTGCCGGCTTTGGCACTAGGCTGCCAAAACAGTGCCAGTGGAAGGGTAAAGGACCTGAATCCATCGCATTTGATAAATACAGCGCATTCCTGCCCTTTTCCTGTGATGCAGCGCAGGAAGCTGACTTGCTGCGCTGCCCTGCCCTGCCCTGCCCCATGAAAGTCATAAATATGGACCTTAATATGGCTCATTCAATGTGGTGGCGCAGTGTTAGATTTGGGGGTCTCTAGTTGGCACAGGTAGGTACTTGTTACAAATAGGGTCCCTTGCCTCTAGTCATGATAAGGGAATTACACTAATAAATAACCCCTGCTCACCCCCTTGGTAGCTTGGCACGAGCAGACAGGCTTATCGCAGAGGCAGTGTGTAAAGCATTTGTGACGACATACAGTAACCCAGTGACAAGACTACAGATGGACACCACACAAGGTTTTTATATTACCACAAGACCATAAACGACAAAAATATACAATACTGTTACTTTAAGATGGTAGATTTAGCTTAGTTTAGTTCAGTTCTTAAGATGCGACACTTTGAGTTAATGTACCTTGGGTTGCGTTGCCCTTCCACAACAAGCAATGTCGCATCGAGGGAAATGCGGCAAAGTTCAAGTACAAAGAAATAAAGACGTGAAGATCTTCCATATGCGGCACGCTTCTTCGGGGATGCGAGAAGTTCTCGGTTCGATGCGAGGACTGCAGCTGCAACACCCTTAATCTGCGATGCGCCGGCAACAGCTCCAACTGCGACATTCTTTTCCCACGATGCGTGAAGCTTACGCGCAATGCGACAACTACAACGGCGACATCCACGATGTGAGGCAGCAGCTCTGAAGGCGGCGCGGTTCTCGGGGATGCGAGGCGCTTTTCTTCGATGTGGTGCAGTTCGACAGTTCCAGCGGTGACACCCTCCTTCGGAGTTGCAACGGCAGGCACAGCGACACCCTCTGACCTCGTTGCGAGACTCTTCTCTTGATGCGGTGCAATGCGACAGCTATAGCGGCGACACCCTCCTTTGGAGTTGCGACGGCAGCAGCAGCGATGCCGACATGCTTCTTCTTCGTTGCGGCACGCTTCCCCTGATGCAGTGCAGTGCGACAGTTCCAGCAGCTACACCCTCTTTCGGAGCTGCGATGGCAGGCACAGCGCCGGTGACACGCTTCTTCCGATGAGTTGCGCTTCCAGCTCCTTGTGACACGCTGTTCCTCAGAAGGCCCAAAACAGCAGCAGGCACTTCCACAAGAACTCTGGGGAGCTGGGGGTTGAAGTCTGTTGTCCCTGAGACTTCAGCAGGAGGCAAGCTCTTTTCCAAAGCCCTTTGAGAGCCTTCACAAGTTGAAAGCAAAGTACACAAAGTTCCTTTCTCCTTCCTTTGGCAGTAAGGGAACCACTGCAGGCCAATCCTCCAAGCAGCACTTCAGCTTGGGAATAGTCTCTCCTCAGTTTCCTCAGGTTCCTCTCCTCCGTAAAGGTTTCTCCTTGCAGTTCAAAGTGATCTAATTTCTTGGGATCAGGGTCCCAATATTTATACCCCAAAATTCTTTGTTCTCTGAGGGGTGAGGGTCCTTTGCCCAGTCCAAACCAGTTCTGAAGCACTCTGCTTACCAGACTACTCCTTTCCTTTCACAGTGCAGGGCAGAAACATCAGACGCCCCACAGAGGTGGAGCCAGCATTGTGGAAGGCAAATACAGTCCTGGAGCACTTTGTTTACAGGACTCCTTCTCTTCTTTCAGTGTGCAGGGCAGATACATCAGCAGCTCCCCAGGAGGTGGAGCCAGCATTGTGGAAGGCAGGCACAGCACTTGTCAAGGTTCAGGTGCAACTCCTCCCTCCCATCTAGATGCAGATCTCTCTATTCACCACTGGGCTGACTCACCCTGTCTCTTGGAATCCCCCTGCCCTGTAACTCACAAAACCAGACAAAGGAATACCCAACCTAGCAGAGGCAGGCTTGAAAGGTTAGACAAGCAAATACCCACTTTCTAAAAGTGGTATTTGCAAACACAGAATGTTAAAACCAACTTCACTAAAATGTGTATTTTATCATTTTGAGTTCAGGCATACTAAACTCGATTTTCCACCATGTTCTCTGAGTCAGTTAGGATTATAAAATGTAATAATTCTAACAGCCCATTCTGGCCTATGGAGAACAGGTAGCCTTGCAATAGTGAAACACGAAAATGACTGTAATTCACTATTAGGACATGCCACACACATCAGGGGCTGTCCTACCTTATGCTTACAATGCACCCTGCCCATGGGCCTACCATAGGGGTGACTGATGTGAGAAGTTGTCCTGATATATGATGCTCACTAGTTCTAGTGATCACCTTGTATCAGTCAGTTCAGTAGGTACTTTATTCGGTTAAGATTATTAACCATAAAAGCGTACAAAATACAAAATTCATTTACATTAAAATAACAATAATAATTTAAGGTAAAAATACATCAGTTTTCCTTACAATCAGACAATACAAAGTTGGTAGGAGTGATATCCTTGTTCTGTCAGAGTAATATATCTGGGCCAAGGGATAGGTTCTAGTAATTATAGGGGGTAACTGCTGGTAACTATTTGGTACAGGACCCCTCCTGCCCCCCGGTGGTATCCCTCTACGCTCCATCTAGTGATTGGCGAATATGCAGTTCTTGGGTAAAAATCGGACAATTCAAGTATTGATATAGGTCCATCTACTATTTGTGGCTCCCAGCTTTGTAGATAAGGGACGACCAAGTTGTCCCGGAAGTTGACAATGACAAAGTCTCCCGCTATGTTCTTGGGACGGGAGCCTATCCACCCCACCCTTCTGACATTTAGGATTGTCCCGTTAATGTTGGATGGAAGCGGTCTGTTTTGTCAGCCAAAACTGGACATTGTTTTTGAGGTCCTGGTGGCCTTCAATCTTCCCGGTAGCGAGCGCAGGCACTCCCGAGAGGACACATACGTAGGGTGCTGCCTCTGGAGGTAAATTTATGGATCTATTACTCACGGCTAGCCCCTCAGAACATTTGCCTGCTTTCGACCACCCAGCTCTGGGAACAGATTTATGGGCTATTCTCAGTTCATTGGCTACCTCCTTGTTTTTAATAACTGATAGTACAGGATCAGATGGGTTATTCTGGGCAATTTTGCTGTGTGCAGTCGTGTCAGACATTTTTGAGGCAGCAATTCTCTGAGATTGCTTGTTTGACTTAGTTGGCTTGATACTGTAGTCTATTGTTGAGAGCTTTTCCCCAATTCTCTCTAACCTTTCAATAAGCGGGGATAATAGGGTTTTTACCAATTCTTCAAAGTGGACCAAAGGGATAATAATAATAATAATAATAATAGGGACATTTATAAAGCGCTGAGTTACGCGCACCGGCGTGTCCACGCGCTAAAAGTGGGAGAGGCAGAGTACAGGGAGCACAGAAACTGAGCAGACAGTTATTTGGTGTAAAGGAATGTTTTTAGTTTCGCTCGGAACCTAGTTTCCTCAGGTTCCAGGCGCAGGTCCGCTGGGAGTTTATTCCAATTATTTGCCGCTAAGCATCTAAAGGACCTACCTCCCATGCGGGCTTTCTTAACTCTTGGGATCCTCAGTAGACCGCCCCCTGCGGATCTGAGCGCTCGAGCAGGTTCATAAACTTCAATCAGTTTATTCAAAGGGTCAGGTGCCCTGCCATTCAGGATTCGGTGACAGGTGCAGAGGGCTTTATATTCCACTCTTCTCCTCACAGGGAGCCAGTGTAACTTCTGGAGGGCCGCCTTAGAAGGCGCCCTTTTGGGCAACCTGAGAATCAAGCGTGCTGCCGCATTCTGCAGCACTTGGAGGCGTGCCATACTTTTTTCTGGTGCCCCCAAGTACAGCAGGTTCCCATAATCCGACCTAGCTGTCACCAGAGCATGAACCAGGGTTTGACGGGCAGCGATCGGGAGTAAGTCCAGGACCTTTCTCAGTTTCTTCAAAATCCCAAAACAAACTCCGACCACTCGGTTAAAATATGGGTTTCCAGTATTTGACCTGCTTTGGGTGACTCGGGGGTGGTGGTGACAGTAACCAAAGAGGGGTTTAAAGTTGTTTTTCGGTATTTCGATGGTTTCCCCTTATATTTCATACCTTTACGTTTTATGCTCTGGGTGAGAACCTGAGGATGTACTAACCCCTGAGTGGTCATTTTATCTGTTGTTACGACTGGGATTTCCAGTGGACTTTTATTAAGTTGATGCAAATTCCTAAACTGGGGGCTTCCAATACCCGTAGGGCATATTGTGGAACTGGATTGTTCAATTCCCTGTTCAATGGGGATATACCTGGTTTTGCAAATGGCGTTTAATTCCCTCTGTAATACAGAGTTCGGCGACTTAATTAAGATTGGAGGGATCGTTTGCTACCTATGGTGTCTTTAGGGAGGCTATGTTCTATTGACTCAAAAGCCGATGTTACCCTAGTTAAGCATAGGTCCAGTGTCCCCTTAAGTGACCGTCAGTCCGAGACCGCGAAAACACTGCTGGATTCGATGAGCTCCTCAGCTCCGCCCGCCTTACTCCGCAGCAGACACTTCCCTCGTCCGTGAAAAAACCAGCTCTGCTAATACCAGCACCGGCAACAAACCAACATGCAAAAACGGCTCCCTTCAGGAAGTTTTCACCAAGGAAGCTTTTCACCCGTTCACTTCTCTGCAATTCGTAATCAGCAAGGTAGCTCAGAGCTCCATTCCAATCCGCAAAAAAAACAACGGTAACGGCAACAGCTGCAGTCACTCTGGGTAGGTCAGTTCCAGGCAGGACGCTCCGTACCTCTCACTCGGCCGCTGGTGCCGCCGCCATCTTGAGATCAGGTACTCTCCCACACACCTGCCACGTTTCCATTCAACCCCCTTGTATCAGTCAAAACAACCCTTATGGTGATTGGTTGTAAGTCAACCTTATATACCAGCTATCCTAATGGTAGCATGGACAAAGCAGTCTTAGGCTAAACTCTTTTGGCATGTGACGCCAGCTGTTTTACCACATATAACCCCTTGAATACCAAATGAAAGGACACCACACAGGTTGTTATGAAAATAAACAAGTTATTTATTACTAACAAAACACCTAGGAACTCTTTATGAGATCAGAGGGCTAAGCACATGACAAGACTCTTAAGAAAAATACGATAAGTTGCACATATTACAATGGTGCCCTAGGGGCACGGCAAACCACATACTAAGTAAATGGTATAAGGAAATCGATAGAGGAAATGAAGATGTCCAGAGGCTGTAGGATCGCTGGAACTACACTACCCTTACCTTAGGTAAGGAGCAGGAGGCCCACGGGACGCGTGTGCAGAGTGTGAACTGACACACGAGATGCGGGACAAAGTCAATGGACACTACAAATTACGAATAGGTAAGTAAAAGACAGTTCCGACTAGTTAGGACTAAAACGACTGGATACCTGGACACTAGGAGAGTCAATCTACCCTTGAGCATCGAAATGCTCTTGTTACCTCACCCACGGGCTGCGGATGCATAGGTGTGAAAGTGTGTCGGGTTTCCGCGTCGAAGTCTATGGAGCCTTGAAGAAAGATGCTGCAGGCGACCAGGAGGAAGCTGTCCGGAGCGATCCAAGGGTGGATCGAGGAAGATGAAGACCTGAAAGCAGAGGGGACAATGTTCAAAGTCACTAGCCAGTGACCGGAGTGGAACCAGGAAGGAACCAGATGCTGTCGTCGCGATCAGGTGAAGAGTGGACGCTTGACTCTGCAGCCACGTGGACCAGGTGGTGTCTTGGATGACCAGGATGGAGGCACGAGCTGTCCCGCGCAGGCTCTCGCTGTCGGCAGTGTTGGTTCCGGATTCGGCATCAACAAGCCTTGGCAAAGGCAACCCACGCGGTGAGTGAAAAAGGTGTCTGGTGAGGACCAGGAGGGTCCGGGGTGCTTCTCCTTTGCAGGGAAGCAAGGGCCAGTCTGGAGCAACCAGACCAGTGGTGTAGATTTCGTGGATCGTCGTCTAGGAGGTCACTATCCAGCCGGCAAATGACCAGACAACGCGTCGAGCAGGAATCAAGCAAAAGGGCCCCACGCAGATCTCGTTGGTGCTGGAGGGCTGATCTTCTGTGCAGGAGCTGCTCGGGGCTGGGGCTTCTCAATCCCCAAAGCACTTTCTCGAGGATGCCTCTGAAGTCGTGCTGGAAGTGAAGTGCAGTTTCTCCAAGATGGCCAATCCCACGTGTCTCGTCGCACTCACGGATCTCAGCTGTGCTGCAGATGTAGGTAGAGGTCGGAGAGGTCTGGAAGTCTGGATCTCGTCGGGCTCTGAAGTCTGGTTCCTGGCAGGAAGGACGACAAAGTGAACCGCTAGGACGCTTGATGGTGCCTGCTTGTGCAGGGTGGTCACTCCTTGGCCACAAGGGAGATTTTCTTCAGTCTTCTGTGGAGCAGAACGTTGAAGTCCAGAGTTTCTTCTTGTAGATTCAATTCAGGATAATCTAATTTGGAATGGGACCAGCTCCTACCTTTATTCTCCTAAAGGGGGCTGTTCTATGACTAGGTCCCTCCTATGGGTGGGACCAGTAAGGGGGGGGTTACACCCCCTATCCTTTGTCTGGTTTCGCGCCAGAGCTGGGGCTGGAGTGCCCCAGCAACTGGTTTGAACCGGGGTATGCACAGGGACACCTTGTGTCCCCAGGCATGTCTCATTCCTTTCAGCCTGTCCTACCTCAATACACAAAATCCTGTCTGGGGTGGTGCCAGCACCTCCCAAGGCAGGAAACCCATAGTCCAGGCCTCCCTCGCTGGAAGGACTCCCAGCAGCAGGAGGTCAGACTTGTGTCTGTGGTGGCAGCATCCATTTTGTGATGCTGATACTCGAGTTAACTTTAACCGGGGTTCACAGTTACATACATGTCGTGTCCCTCTAAAAGGGTGGAATGCTACCCCCGTCGCCAGAACTGGCGAGGGGGTAGTATTCCAATTTGCATGACACCTTACTCGACATGTTTTGATAATGCTATGCCAAAGTTAGCAATAACCGCGAGGATTATAATGCACTTAAGAGTATATGGTATAGCGTTATCATGGAAACAGCTAAAGGACTTGGTTCCAAAAGCTGCAGACAGGCTCAGCTCATGCTAGAGCACCATCTCACATAATTCCAAGCACTCTGCCTACAGGATTGTTAAGGCCTGCCATAGGAGTGACTTATAGGAGTATATGTGTCCATTTTAGGGTTAGATATATGTATACTACATCTAAAGCAAAGGGTGATTACACCACCTTGCCCCAGCTGTGTTACCAGCCAGTTGTGTCAGTTTGGGATGGCCAGCCAGGGGTGGCATTATACATGCTGCAGCCTTGGTAGGCCTTGGGTGCACTTATGCCCTGGGTGACCACCTGGACCAGCTTCAGTACGGTCGCTCCACCACGCTCCTCCTGTGCTTCAGCTGAAACGCTCCCTGGTATCGTTATAGCGCGCTGAACACTGAACTGCTGCTACCTTTGTATTATAGCGCCTCACACGCATAGCGCCTCTGTTAATTATCTGCCTCTTTCAGCGCGACCTCGCTCAGGCTATTGGGATCATTATTGGCTTGTCTGTGCATTTGATATTTAGATTACTGCTCACTCGATCGTTTGTAATAGTGTTTAATTTTAACCGCGCTTTTGTTCAGATTGTGCTGCTCACTCGCCGTATTTCTGTATTTGCTGCCCCTGTCTGCCTTTCCCTTCGACCCTCCATTTTGTTGTTGTTGATATCCCCTGGCCCGCCCCTCAGCCACACTACCGCCTCCCTGCTGCCCCTCCCATGCTCCGCCCCCTCCACTCTCCATATATGCCCCATGTCCCAACGCGCAGCGTCCACGCGCTACGGCCCCGCCGAAGGTGCGCCAAAGGTAAGCCCGTCTACGCCCGTCCGCGCCTGGACCGCGCCCAGCGCCAGACCCCCTGGCCCTCGCAATGCCCAGCCCTCCCGCATTACTTACGACGCCTCCACCCTCCTGGCCCTTAACCTCGGCCGCTCCCCCAGCTGCGTCCAAGCCGCTCCTGGACTCACCCATGGACCCTTCTCTTGCAACTCCTGCAAGTTCGACGGCACCAAAACCAGCTCCTCATCCACCTACACCACTCAGAGACCTGACACCAACCACCTAAAATGCATCCTGCTCAACACCCGCTCGGTCCACAGACACGCCATCGACCTCTGGAATCTACTCGACACCATCTCACCGGACGTCGCCTTCCTAACAGAAACATGGATGAATGCCTCTTCAGCCCCAGACATCACCATTGCCATCCCGGAAGGATACAAGATCATCCGTAAGGACCGCATCGAGCAAACAGGAGGAGGCATCGCTATCGTCCATAAGAACTCCATCCGCATCTCAACCAGCTCTGACGCCAACCTCGCCAACGCCGAACACCTCCACTTCCAGATCCACATCGACCCCAAAACCACACTCAGAGGCACCCTCCTCTACCGGCGTCCAGGACCCCGTGCACAATTCAGTGACGACATCACTGATTTTATCACCCCACACGCCCTCCCCTCCGAGGACTACATTCTATTGGGAGACCTCAATTTTCACCTGGAAAAGAGCAACGACGGCAGCACCATCACCCTTCTGGACAATCTTGCCAACCTCGGACTCAAACAACTGGTCACTACCCCCACCCACATTGCTGGTCACACACTAGACCCTATCTTCACTTCCAGCAAACATGTCTCCTTCAGTCACACCACAGCTCTTCACTGGACGGACCACAGCTGCATTCACTTCACATACAATAAGACCACAATCTACAACCATCCTCAAACCACCATGCGAAGAAACTGGAACAAAATCACCATCAACCAGATCTCCTCATCGCTTCTTCAAAACCCTCCTGTCCACTCCTCAAACCCCGACCAAGCAGCCATTAACCTCACCCAATGGATATCCAACAGCGCCGACATCCTAGCACCGTTGAAAAAACGTCAAAGCAAACCAGGCAGCAAAAACGCCTCCTGGTTTAACGATGATCTTAAGAAATCGAAGAAACTCTGTCGCTCCCTCGAGAAGGCCTGGAAAAAAGACCCAAACACCAGCACCAGGGATGCCTTCAAAAATGCCACCCGCATACACCACCAACTAATCCGGTCGGCCAAGAAAGCCGCATTCAAAGACCGTCTAGATAACAACGCCCACAACAGCAAGGAATTATTCAACATCGTCAAAGAATTTACCAACCCTTCAGCCAACTCCAACGACATCACTCCCTCTCAAGCCCTCTGCGACTCCCTAGCTTCCTTCTTCCACAACAAAATTGCAGACATCCACAACAGCTTCGACAACCAACCCGGAGACCAACCCACCCAACCTTCTGCCGCACCCTCACCCCCCTTGAACATCCTCAATGACTGGAACCCCATCTCCACTGAGGACACTATCCGCCTGATGAACTCCATCCACTCAGGATCCCCAACTGACCCATGCCCTCACCACATCTTCAACAAAGCAGACTCCATCATATCTCCACACCTCCGAGACGTCATCAACTGCTCCCTCTACTCCGCCACCTTCCCGGAAAGCTGGAAACACGCAGAACTCAGCGCCCTTCTGAAAAAACCAACAGCAGACCCCACCGATCTCAAAAACTACCGCCCCATCTCGCTTCTTCCATTCCCGGCCAAAGTCATCGAGAAAGCTGTCAACAACCAACTCGCCTCCTTCCTCGAAACCAACAAATCCCTCGACCCCTCACAGTCCGGCTTCCGAGCCAAACACAGCACTGAGACCGCACTTATCGCAGCAACAGACGACATTCGAACTCTACTGGACAATGGAGACACAGTCGCCCTCATCCTCCTCGACCTCTCCGCCGCCTTCGACACAGTCTGCCATAGCACCCTTCTACAGCGCCTCAGAAACGTAGGAATCCAAGGAAAAGCACTGGAATGGATCACCTCGTTCCTCACCGGAAGAACCCAGAGAGTCCGCCTCCCACCATTCAAGTCAGAGGCCTCTGAAGTCATCTGTGGCGTCCCACAAGGATCGTCACTCAGCCCCACCCTCTTCAACGTATACATGAGCCCCCTTGCGGCCATCGCTCGCCAACACAATCTTAACATCATCTCCTACGCGGATGACACTCAACTGATCCTATCACTCACCAAAGACCCTATCACCGCCAAAACCAACTTACACGAAGGAATGAAAGAAGTAGCCGAGTGGATGAAGCACAGCCGTCTGAAACTGAACTCAGACAAAACAGAAGTCCTCATCCTAGGCACCTCCCCCTCCGCCTGGGATGACACTTGGTGGCCAGCAGCCCTTGGAAAAGCACCCATCCCGACGGACCACGCACGGAACCTGGGCGTCATCTTGGACTCCTCACTCTCGATGACCAGACAAGTCAACGCCGTTTCATCATCTTGCTTCAACATTCTTCGCATGCTCAAAAAAACATTTCGCTGGATCCCCACCGAAACTAGAAAAACGGTCACCCACGCACTGGTTACGAACCGCCTGGACTACGGAAACACACTATACGCCGGTACCACCGCAAAACTCCCCAAAAAACTCCAACGCATCCAGAACGCTTCAGCCAGGCTCATACTAGACATACCGCGTAAAGAACACATCTCTGGTCACCTGAAAAACCTCCACTGGCTCCCCGTAAATAAGAGGATTACCTTCCGCCTCCTAACCCACGCACACAAAGCACTTTACGAACTTGGACCCGAATGCCTCAACACACAACTGTCCTTCTACACCCCCTCCCGTCAGCTACGATCCTCCAACCAAGCCCTTGCCACTGTACCTCGCATCAACAAAACCACCATGGGAGGTAGATCCTTCTCCTACCTGGCAGCTAAAACCTGGAACTCACTTCCCACTCACCATCGCCTTACTCAGAACCACCTAGCATTCAGAAAACAACTTAAAACTTGGATATTCGACAAGTAATTCCCCACCCTTCCTCTAGCGCCTTGAGACCCTATGGGTATGTAGCGCGCTTTATAAATCTCTTGACTTGACTTGACTTGACTGGGTACCTATGGTACACTGTACAAGGACTTGCAAGAGTGACCCAATACCAATTGGTAAATGCAAATAAAGTACATGGATGTCAATTTAGAGAGAGAACAGCTTGGCTGTGGGTCTGATTAGCAGGACCACAGCCAGGGAAAGTCGTAAACCAGTGAAGCAAAAAGCAAAAATCTGGGGTGACCATAGGATTGCAGACCCTACTCTCCTACAACTGATATGAGGAAAAGGGAAGGTTTAGGGACTGGCATGTGGGTGCACTTGCCCAGTCAGCATGACAGTACCAGACTGGACACAGGTTCTGCAATGGCAGACCTTAGACACACCTGCTTCTGTGGGTGGCACAACCAGTGCTGCAGGCCCACCAGCAGCATTTGGATTTACACGCCCTGGGCACACTCAGTACACTAGACTAGGGTTTGAAAAGTAAACCAAATAGCCAAACATGGAACCACTGATTAATACATCAATTTACAATAGGGAGCACTTGCACTGTGGCACTTAATAGTAGTGGCACAGTGCCCAAAGCATCTAACACCACCGAAAACACGAGGCAATGGCAAAAATGGAAGGGAGACCAACGCCAATGTTGCCAGGTGCCATTTACATTGTTGGAAAATTAGGAATATTAACCACTTTACCGGCTCTTTGGGTAGCAAAATACTTTCATTTTTTGGGTGCAGTGGGCCCCTATACCACTGCACCTACTCCACTATTGATAGCCACAATCCTGATTCAAAGGTCGTTTTCTTGGTCGATGAGGACTGGATCACAAAATATTTTTGACTGCTGTTATCTGCTGTCCTTGGGCAGATCTTGCTTTGTTGGTGACTCTGTTTGAAAATAATATTCTGCACTTCTCCATGCACCAGATGTGGCAGACCTCATCACATACAACAAGCTTGCTGCCATCATCAGAGAAACATGATTTATCCCCATATGCTCACACATCCTAGACTTCCTTCACCCAGAGGTTACAGCATCCATCATGTGAACCATGCATATAAGAAGGGAGGAGGCCATGCTGTCATCCATAAGTCATCCTCGTCCTACACCCTATGGTAAGCGATTTATACTCAACTGCTGACATGTTTCTTCCCCCTCTTTATAACTCAGGCCCTCACCTTCCATCTCCTCTGCAGGCCTCCTGTGAAGAACAGGGACTTCATTGATGAATTATGAGATCTTTGCACTACCCACACCACCATCCTAAGAGACCTCAACCTCTCAGAAAACTTAAGCTAAAAAAAACAATCAACGCCTCACTCAACCTCATCTACACACTCAGGGGTCGATTAGGATCGCGGACTGACTTGCGTCCGTCCGCGACCCCAGAGCAGGAGGGAACCTCCGCATGGCATGCGGAGTTCCCTCCTGTGCAATTAGGATGTGACTGCCACCCTGGCGGTCACATCCTCTATTTTTAACATTGCAGCGGGTGCAGCTTCAAGCTGCACCCGCGGCAATGTTAAAAATGCACGCATTGCATTTGCATGCAGAAAGAGGCAGGCACCGCGCGGTGCCTGCCGCTTTCTGCATGCAAATGCAGGGGGGTACCATAGGTACCCCCCATGTGCACCCCCCACCCCCTCCTTCACCTAGGGGGCCCGCAACGGGCCCCTGCAGTGAAGATCCGTATGCTTTTCCACGGTGGAAAACCCGCCGCGGAAAAGCACTTTTTAAAGCCCATCCTGATATGGGCTTTAAATCAGTCAGAGCTTTTCCGCCGCGGTTGTAAGCCGACCGCGGCGGAAAAGCTGCGGACGGAAACCAGGACCCACCAGCCATCCTAATGTGGCGGTGGGTCCTTGGTCAGTCCGCTGCGGTTTTTCCGCATCCTCGGGGCTGGCGGTGGCTTCCGCCGGCCCCGAGGATGCGGAAAAACCGCAATCATAATCGGCCCCTCAATGTGGTACAACACTTTACCGAGTTAACACACTCCCAAGGCCATACCCACAACCCTGCCTTTTCAACATCACCAACAATGTAACACAAACCACCCATACTCCTGGGCTGGACTGGCCACCTCGTCATTCTACTTTTCTCACCATTCTACCAAAAGAGATCAACCAAAAAGAGAAGACCAAACTTTCAGCTCCTCCAAACACTTCTCCACCAACAGCATGATGCATGAACTCATTTCTCCCCCTCCCTGGTCCATGTCTACCAAAAACACCATTCTAAATTACTTCAAAGCTTCTTTGGAAAACGATGTGACCTTCCATGCTTCAACAAAAACACCCAGATGCAAGCCAAACCTCTCCGCACCCTGGTACTCTAAAAACCTCCCTGACAAGGAGGAAAACAAAGGAAGAAAAACAGAATTCTGTTTTCTTCTTTATACTTAAGTACCTCTGCACCACATGCAGAAAGCTCATTAGTCAGTCAAACAAAATACTATGCCAACACCATCAATAAAGGCACCACCAGGAGCAGAATGATTTTTAAGACACTAATGCATTGCCTCACCCCCTGCCTGATGCACCCATTACACACCCCAAAGACAAGTGCAAGGAAAGGAGAAGTGAAGTTACAGACAGAGTATTACTGACTTCGGAACTGGGGAACCAAGTTCAAATGCTGGTGTTGGCTTAACATCCTGTGATTCTGGACAAAACAGATGAAATGCCTGTGCCTAAAAAAAAAACCACAAGTCTGACCTCATGTGATGTAATCTGGTACTCAAGTAAAGTGCTCCAGTACCCTTGGGCTGAGTTCTGCAAACAAATGCAAAAAATAAGAGTGCAATCTCATGTCTTGGGAGCTTTTGTGAAAATGCCCTGAGTGAGTGAAGGAGGTATTGGCAAAACTGCAAATAACAAGAGTGCAATCCCACCAAGCCAGTGTCTGTGAGCTTCTGTGAAGATGCCTTGAGTAAAGTAGGAGGAATTGCTAAAACAAAATCCTGCAAAAAACAAGAGTACAATCTCATCAATCCATTGTCTGGGAGCTTCTGTGAAGATGCCTTGAGTGATGGGGGAAGGATTGGCTAAAAACTGCAAAAACAAGAGTGCAATCCCATCAATCCTGTGTCTTGGGAGCTTATGTGAAGATGCCTTGAGTGAAGGAGGCAATGGAAAAATACTGCAAAAAACAAGAGTGCAATCCTATCGATCGATTGTCTGGGAGCTTCTGTGGAGATGCCAAGAGTAAAGGAGGCATTGACAAAAAAACTGCAAATAAAAGAGTGCAATCCGACCAAGCCAGTGTCTGGGAGTTTCTGTGAAGATGCCTTGAGTGATGGAGAAAGAATTGGCTAAAAACTGCAAAAATAATAGTGCAATCCCATCAAGCACATGTCATGGGAGTTTCTATGAATATGCCTTGAGGGAAGAAGGCGGGATTGGCAAAAACTTCAACAAGCATTGGTATAGCTAATAGGTCTCGCTTTTGGGACCTTCTAAGTTTTTAGTTATGCAGCACAATATCCTTAGTGCAACCACATCAACTGTTGCGTGGCTAAACACTTATAAGGTCCCACAGGTGAGACCTATTGGCTATGCCAATGCTTGGTGTGGTTGTGTGTGTGGTTGTGTGTGTGTGTGTGTGGTTGTGTGTGTGCGGTTGTGAGTGTGGTTGTGTGTGTGTGTGGGATAGTGTGTGTTTGTGGTTGTGTGTGGGTGTGGGTGCAGTTGTGGGTGCGGGTATGTGTGTGGATGTGTGGTGGTTTGTGGTTGGGTGTGGTGGTGTGTGGTTGTGTGTGTGGTTGTGTGGTTGTGTGTGGTTGTGTGTGGTTGTGGTGTGGTTATGTGTGTGGTTGTGTGTGTGTGGTTGTGTGTGTGGTTGTGTGTGTGGTTGTGTGTGTGTGGTTGTGTGTGGGGTTGTGGTTGTGGTTGTGTGTGTGGTTGTGCTTGTGTGGTTGTGCTTGTGTGTGTTGTGTTTGTGGTTGTATGTGCTGTGTGTGTGTGGTTGTGTGTGTGTGAGGTTGTGTGTGTTCTTGTAGTTGTGTGTGTGGTTGTGTGTGTGCGATAGTGTGTGTGTGGTTGTGTATGTGTGGTTGTGTGTGGGGTTGTGTGTGTCTGGTTGTGTGTGTGTGTGGTTGTGTGTGTGTGGTTGTGGTTGTGTGTGTCCGGTTGTGTGTGTGTGTGGTTATGTGTGGGTGTGTGTGGTTGTGTGTGTGTGGTTGTGTGTGTGTGGTTGTGGGTGTGGTTAGGTGTGTGTGGTTGTGTGTGGTTGTGTGTGTTTATGTGTGTGTAGTTGTGTGTGTATGCTGTGTGTGTGTGTGTGGTTGTGGGTGTGGTTGTGTGTATGTTTGTGCTTGTGTGTGTGTCTGGTTGTTTGTGTGGTTGTGAGTGTGGTTGTGTGTGTGTGTTTGTGTGTGTGTGGTTGTGTGTGTGGTTGTGTGTGTGGTTGGGATTGTGTGTGTGGTTGTGTGGCTGTGTGTGTAGTTGTGGTTGTGTGTGTGTGGTTGTGTGTGTGGTTGAGTGTGCGTGGTTGTGTGTGTGGTTGTGTGTGTGGTTGTGAGTGTGTGTGGCTGTGTGTGTGTGGCTGTGTGTGTGTGGTTGTATGTGTGGTTGTGTGTGGTTGTGGTTGTGTGTGTGGTTGTGTGTGTGTGATGTGGTTGTGTGTGTGGTTGTGTGTGGTTGTGTGTGTGCTTGTGGTTGTATGTGTGGTTGTGTGTGGGTGTGGTGTGGTTGTGTGTGTGCTTGTGGTTGTGTGTGTGTGATTGGGTGTTGTTGTGTGTGTGGTTGTGTGTGATTGTGTGTGTGGTTGTGTTTATGGGTGTGGTTAGGTGTGTGTGGTTGTGTGTGTTTATGTGTGTGTGGTTGTGTGGTTGTGTGTATGTGTGTACTTGTGTGTGTGTCTGGTTGTATGTGTAGTTGTGTGTGTGTGGTTGTGTGTGTGTGTGTGTGGTTGTGCGTGTGGTTGTGTGTGTGGTTGTGGCTGTGTGTTGTTGTGATTGTGTGTGTGGTTGTGTGTGTGTGTGGTTGTGAGTATGGTTGTGTGTGTGGTTGTGTGTGTGGTTGTGTGTGTGTGGCTGTGTGTGTGTGGTTGTGTGTATGTGTGTGGTTGTGTGTGTGTGGTTGTATGTGTGGTTGTGTGTGTGGTTGTGTCTGTGTGTGTGGTTGAGTGTGTGGTTGTGGTTGTTTGTGTGACAGTAATACTAAAAGTATCTCAAAATAAAGGAACACAAACATCGAGTTTGTGGAAAGAGAAAGCACATTGTAAGTCAAACGGGTGCAGCAAAGCATTAACACAACAACATGTTCGATGTTTGATGTTCTTTGAACGAGAACATCAAAGGGGCGCTGCTAAAGTGATCGCGGGCCAAAGTGATCTTGGGCGCTCAATGAGCATGACGAAGTTTACATTTGGCGCCTCGGCTCCTAAGCGCGCACCCGTGCACATGCACTGTAGCTCTAGGCTGGCCAGGCTGGCCATGGTAGCATTTTGTGAGCCCTCACTAAATGTCTCGCCACCCAGCGCATGGGCTGGGCCAGGCGAGACCTAAAAAAAAATGAGAGTGCAACACCATCAAGCCCGTGACTTGGGAGCTTCTGTGAAGATGCCTTGGGTGAATAATGAGGGATTGACAAAAACTGAAAAAAAACGAGAGGGAAATCCTATCAAGCCCGTGTCTTGGGAGCTTCTGTGAAGATGCCTTGAGTGAAGCAAAAACTGTAAAAAAACAAGAGTGCAATCCCATCGAGACCGTGTCATGGGAGCTTCTGTGAATATGCCTTGAGTGAAGAAGGAGGGATTTGTAAAAAAAACTGCTAAAAACAATAGTGCAATCCCATCGAGCCGTGTCTTGGGAGCTTCTGTGAAGATGCCTTGAGTGATGAACTAGGGATTGGCAAAAACTGCAAGAAACGAGAGTGCAATCCTATCAATCCTGTGTCTTGGGAGCTTCTGTGAAGATGCCTTGAGTGAAGAACGAGTGATTGCTAAAAACTGCAAAAAACGAAAGTGCAATCCCATCAAGCCTGTGTCTTGGGAGCTGCTGTAAAGTTGCCATCATTGAAGAAGGAGGGATTGGCAAACACTGCAAAAAAATGAGTGCAATCCCATCAATTCAATGCTGTGGCAGCTTCTGTGAAGATGCCTCTAATGAAGGAGAAGGGATTTGTTAAAAAAACTGCAAAAAACAAGAGTACAATCACATCAATCCCTTGTCTTGGCAGCTTCTGTGAAGATGCCTTGAATCAAGGTGGAGAGATTGGCAAAAACTGCAAAAAACAAAAATCAATCCCTTGTCTCGGCAGCTTCTGTGAAGATGGTATGTTATAGAGTACTTGTAGGGTGCATCTTTCAATCCGAGGAGCATCATGGCTCTGGGCGGATCCCTAACAGGCAAAACAACTAGAACTAAGAGGGTCAGATGAATGATCTACCTAGAGGGTCAGGGGTAGAAAAGATCCAGGTTTTCAGAGTCTTCCTGAAGAGGGTCTCAGTATAGATGAAACGTAAATGGTTGGGGAGCAGATTCCAAGCTCTGGTCCCATGTACCACAATAGATTTCCCACCCTTTGTGATATACCTGAAATCAAGGGGCTTAAAAAAAGATTTGCATTGGACGATCTGATTGTACGGTTTATCACATAGTGAGAAAGCAAAACCAAAGAGTGAGAAAATCTGACCCGAAGGTAGAGGGGGCCAGTGGAATTAAAAACTCAGAAAGTAATTATTCGAATCTTGAACAGAACTTGTTTATGAATGGGCAGCCAATGAAGTGATTTAAGGGCAGCTGATGAGCGTCTAAGGACGGCTGAATGTTGCACCATCTGTAATTTGTTTAAGACCAATTTCTTGGTTCATGCATAGAGGCTGCTGCAGTAATCAAGTCTAGAAGTGATTAAGGCCACTGCAATTATTTTCCTAGCTGTGCAGGGGAGAAGATTGAAAAACCTTGTAAGTCATTTTATTTTAAAAAAAACATGTCCCAGTCACATCTAAGGATTGCTGGCGAAAGGAAAGTGCTGAGTCGAGTTTCACCCCCAGGTTCTTTACTATCGTCACTGTGTTTGGAGGGTGGGGAGTATCTGTGGGCCACCAGAAGCTGGGGGAGGAGGTCTTTGATGTCCCCAGTGGCATGATTTCCGTTTTTTCTGAATTACATTTTAAATGATTAACTTTCATCCAGTGAAAGACTGCAGTAAGACACTGTTGAAGATTATCTTCAGCAAGTGTGGTGTTTTTATCTAGTATCAGAATTAATTGAGTATCACCTGCGTACAACATTGTCTCATACTAAAATACTATATCAGACTGATGATGGGGCCATGTATGTGTTAAAGAACACTGGTCTTAGGATGGACCCCGGTGGAACCCATTAGAGCAGGGTTTTTTCTGCTGACTGATTTTGACCAAAAATATAACTTGGCTTAGATTTTGTAGAAATGATTTTAGCCAAGCCAAGGCAAGATGAGAAATGCCATATGATTTGAGACGGCCCAGTAGGATGTCATGTGAGATCATGTCAAAAGTGGCTGATAAGTCTAATAGGACCAGCACAACATTTTTTCCCTGATCTAATAAAGATTTAAGGGCTTCAGCAGTGTACAGAAGTGCTGATTCCATTGAGTGCTGAGGCCTGAAACCTGCTTGATTGGGATGTAGAAAGTTCGCTACTTCTGAGTAGGTCATCACTTGAGTATTGCCTTGTTTTTCAATTATTTTACTGAGGAAGGGAACCAGGGAGATGAGACAAAGATTAGTAAGAGTGGTAGGATCTGCAAGTTGTTTTCTCTGGAGCGGTTTGACTGCTGCAATTTTTCATTTGTTGGGTACTTCTGCATGAAGGAGAGAGGCATTTACTATGTTATTAATATCTGGATTAACAATGTATGTAATATCATGCATAATCTGAGGGGGACATGGGTCAAACGGAGATCCTGATTTACCTCCAAGTATGGCCTGGCGGGATTGTTCTAGGTTAACAGCTTGAAAGGCCTGGAGAGACAGTCTATCATATCTTAAATTAGAGGTCACTTCTATAGGTGGAACAGGGTGTGCTGGAAAAATATTTCGTAGTGAGTGGACTTTCTGTTCCAAAAAGTCGGCAATGCGATTGCAAAGAGACTGTGAAAGGGGAATCTCTGTTGAAGGATTATAGGATTGGTAAAGGAATTTACTAACTTAAAGATAGTTTTTTTTTATCTGGAGTAGCTAAATTAAGTAAATTGGTAAAATAATATTTATTTTCAGCTATGATCTGTTGGTGGTGATTTTTAAGGGCCGCTTTAAACAAGGTTTGTTCTTCCTTTGTAACTTTGCTGCCATCTGTGTTCTAGTTTCCTAAAGTGACTGTGTAGGTCCTTCAGGGTTTGGGTATACCAAAGGGCAGTGGGTGTCTTAGGCGAACAATTTTTCAGTAGGATTGAAGGGGCAAGATTATTGCTAAGAGTGGATAACCATTGATTAAAGCATTGATTGGAGTAAGTAATGATGATATTTGTAAAGCGCACTGTTACCCCATCTTGGGGTGTCCTGGCGCTGAAGATCGCTGGGGAACCCATCCTGGCTTTCCCTGTGAGATGGTCCCTTCTGGGTATCTCCAAGGTGAAACCAGGCATCCCCGGCGTCTGTGGGGGGCCGTTGTAGAGATGAGGCAAGCTTAATGCCCAGAGTTGCCGAGTGTGATCCCTGGTTAGAGTAGGCACCGAGGTGAGAATTATCGAGTCCGTTGACCCTGGTCCACAACCCTGCCGCGTCGAGAATTGAACCCTGGTCCCGGGGCGTTCTCTGCTTCCGGGTCCGCCGCCTCTAACCAGTGAGCCACACCAGACCCCTGCAGTAAGACCCCTGACCCTCGGTCGAGGTCTACTCTTACCCCAGCAGATCGGCTTGCTCAGCTGCCTGCTCTCAGACCTCTGACCTGCCTCCAGGCAGGTTTGAGGCTGCTACCTGCCCGCTGGTGCCCACGTTGCTCAGGATCCACCTGCTTCAGCCCGCCCATCACAGCCCTCTTAGCTTTAGCTTAGCCTCTTTATTCAATTCTCGTAAAAAAAAATTCCGCCTCTGCTTCCGTTCCCTGTTTTATTTTTCCTTCCCGCCAGTCCAGCCCCTGTTCCCGCCGCTGCTGCCCTTGCGCCCCCCCTTCATCCCCTCTCCCGCCTCCCAGCTTCTCATCTCTCCTCCCTACCCTTTTTAGAGGCGGCCGCGCCGCTGGCGCGCCAAAGGCAAACCCGTCTGCGCCTGTCCGGACCCGACCGCGAACCATCCAACACTACCATACAGTCGCCCTCCTCTCACTCAACCCTGGAAGGCACAGTGGCTGCCAACAGGCCATGCCGAGCATGACACATGGTCAGTTCTCCTGCTGCTACTGCTGTCAGATCTTCACCACTGCTCCGGTCGCTGACTCCACTGACGCCCTAAGATGCATCCTACTCAACGTGCGGTCCGTACACAGACATGCCATGGAGATCTGGAACTTGCTGGACTCTCTCTCTCGCCCAATGTCGCTTTTTTCACAGAAACCTGGACCAACGCCTCCTCCGCCCCTGGCATCGCCATCCCGGATGGATACAAGATCCAGAGGAAAGACCGCCTCAACCACCTGGGGGGAGGGTCTCACGATCATTCACAAGAACTCCCTAAGCCTCACCACCTTCAGTGAAACATTCCCCTCCGCCAAACACTTGAACATCCAGATCCAGACGAGGTCCAACTCCACACTCGCCTACAGGTCCCCAGTCCCCCTTCGCTGCCCCCATCACCGACCTCATCGCTCCCCACACCATCACCTTGATGAACTACATACTAATCGGAGACCTGAACTTCCACCTCGACAACCCCAGTGACCCCAACTCCACCACCCTCTGTGACAACCTTGCCAACATCGGACTCAAACAACTCGTTACCACACCGACCCACATGGCAGGACACACCCTTGACCCCATCTTCGCAGGACAAAACAGCGTCCACTTCAGCCACACCATGCAACCCTCTTGGACCGACCACCACTGCGTACACTTCCTAGTCAACAAACCCAAGGCATCCAAACCAGTCCCACATCCACCTCGAAGGAACTGGAGTAAAGTCACGACGAGCAACTCAACTCCACCATCATCCAAGACAACCACACTGCGGCACCCAACGCCAACCTTGCAGCTAGGGAGTTCCAAACTTGGATCGCCAACTGCAGCATTCAACACCGTCTCCCATCGCACACTCGTGCCCAGACTACATGACGCCGGCATACAAGGAACCGCCCTCGACTGGATACAATCATTCCTCACGGGCAGAAGCCAAAGGATCAGACTGCTTCCCATCCTCTCCGACCCCATGGAAATCACCTGCGGGGTCCCAAAGGGGTCACCACTAAGCCCGACCCTCTTCAATGTCTACATGGCCCCCCCTCACCGCCATCGTCCAACAACACATCCTCAGCATTGTATCCTATGCTGACACCCAGCACTTCCACTACCTCACCAGGACCCCACCACCGCCAGACTCAACTTCCAGAAAGGAATGCAGGACGTCGCGGCCTGGATGACCAACAGCTGCCTAAAGCTCAACTATGAGAAAACAGAAGTCCTCGTCCTCGGAACCACCACTTCAGCATGGGATGACTCCTGGTGGCCCACTGCCTCCTCAGCAGCCCACTAACCCCCAGGGACCACGCTAGAAACCTAAGCATCGTACTCGACTCATCCCTCTCCATGAACCGACAGGTCAACGCCGTAGCCTCCGGCTGCTCCAACACCCTCTGCCTCCTCGGTAAGATATTCAAATGGATCCCCCCCCCCCCTCCAAGCAAGGAAGACAGTCACCCACGCAATCATCACCAGCAGGCTGGACTATGGAAACGCACTCTACACCGGCATAAACAAGTCCCTACTCCGCAAACTCCAGACGATACAGAACACCGCCACCAGACTCGTCTTCGGCATCCCTCGAAACGAGCACACCAGCCAAAACCTACGAAAGCTCCACTGGCTCCCTGTGGAGAAGAGAGTAACTTTCAAGATCGTCACCCATGCCTACAAATGCCAACACAACACCGGATCTACCAAACCAATCTCGTCCTCGCCAAAACGCTGCACATCCACAGAGCCAAAGCAGGTGAAAGATCCTTCTCTTACATTGCAGCCAAGACCTGGAACGAGCTCCCAACAGACATCAGACATGCCCCCTCCCTGAACACCTTCAGGAAGACCCTCAAGGCCTGGCTCTTCAGCTACACAGCACTGCTGATCCCCGCCCCCAGCTCCTTGAGACCCTCACGGGTAAGTAGTGTGCTTTCAAACCCCTGATTGATTGATTAATTGACTGATGATTGATTATCTAGCGAATGGGTTTCCTGTCATGCTGGGCCTGCAATCCAAGGCTTCTATACTAAGGTCTGGAGAGGCTGCATTATTGTTCCACCTGCATCTGGTATTTTCAATAACGGGGTTGTTGGAGAATTTAAGGGTTCAAATGAGCGCCTGGTGGCAGTATAACAGAGCTCCTGAGAAGGAAAAATAATTCTCTAATTGGAGGCAGAATCCAATACTTTTTGCACATTAGAGGTCAGTAATTTCAAATGTGGAACATTTCAATATACTGCAATAAATAATAAATAATAAATAATCGCAAGTCCTCCTCCCCATTTTTCTGGCCGATCTTGTCTATGAATTCGATAGCCAGGGGGGAGGGCAGACATGATGTCAGGCTTACACCATGCTTTAAGCCGCATTTCCATTAGACAGAAAGAATCTAGATTATCATCTAAAATAACATCATAGATATTTTGAGCATGTTTACGGAGTGATCTAGCATTAATAAGACCTCCCCGTAGATAGTTTGTGGTCGGGGTGTGTCTAATAAATGTTTCCTGTATGGGGTAAGGGTGTTTTTACAGGCCCTACAGCAGATGGGGCCCTTCCATTTTCTAACCTCAAGTTGGGGTTTGCAGTGGATTTGAAGATGCCTTGAGTGAAAGCGGAGGGATTGTTAAACAAAACTCCAAATAACGAGAGTGCAGTCCCATCAATCCGTTGGCTTCGGAGCTTCTTTGAAGATGCCTTGAGTGAGTGAAGGAGGGATTGGCAAAAAATGAGGGTTCAAACCTGTAACTTGGGAGGTCTGTGAAGATGCCTTGAGTGAAGGAGGAAGGATTGTTAAACAAAACTAGAAAAAACGAGAGTGCAGTCCCATCAACCCTGTGTCTTGGGAGCTCCTTTGACGATGCCTTGAGTAAATGAGGTGGAATTGTTAAAAAACTGCAAAAAGGAGAGTGCAGTCCCATCAATCCCTTGTTTTGGGAGCTTCTGTAAAGATGCCCTGAGTGAAGGAGGAGGGATTGGCAAAAACCTGCAAAAAACAAACGTGCAATCCCATCAATCCCGTGTCTTGAGAGCTTCTGTGAAGATGCCTTGAGTGATGGAGGGAGGATTGGCTAAAAACTACAAAAAAAACAATCCTATATTTTGAGAGCTTCTGTGAAGATGCCTTGAGTGAGTGAAGGAGGTATTGGCAAAATATAAGAGTGCCATTCCATCAATCCCATGTCTCTGGAGCTTCTGTTGAGATGCCCTGAGTGAAAGAGGAAGGATTGGCTAAAAACTACAAAACACAAGAGTGCAATCCCATCAATCCTATATTTTGAGAGCTTCTGTGAAGATGCCTTGAGTGAGTGAAGGAGGGGTTGGCAAAAAACTGCAAAATACAAGAGTGCAGTGCTATCAATCCCATGTCTTGGGAGCTTCTGTGAATATGCCTTGAGTGAAGTAGGAGGAATTGCTAAAAAACTGCAAAGAGTGCAATCCCATCAATCCATTGTCTGAGAGCGTCTGTGAAGATGCCTTGAGTGAAGGAGGAAGGATTGACAAAAACTGCAATAAACAAGAGTGTAATCTCATCAATCATGTGTCTTGGGAGCATTAGTAAGGATACCTTGAAAGAGTGAAGGTGAGATTGGCAAAAAACTAGAGCTCAATCCCATCAATCCCATGTCTTGGGAGCTTCTGTGATGATGCCTTGGGTGTAGGAGGAGGGATTGGCAAAAAAAATGGCAAAAAGTGCAATCCCATCAATTCATTGTCTGGGAGGTTCTGTGAAGATAACTTGAGTGAAGGAGGAGGGTTTGGCAAAAAATTACAAAAAACAAGGGTGGAATCTCATTAATCCAGTGCCTTCGGTGCTTCTGTGAAGATGCCATGAGTGAAGGAGGAGGAATGGGTAAAGACCTTCAAAAAACGAAAGTGCAATCCCATCAATCCTGTCTTGGGAGTTTCTGTGAAGATGTCTTGAGTGAAGGAGGGTGGACTGGCTAAAAACTGCAAAAAACAAGAATGCAATCCCATCAATCCCATGTCTTGGGAGCTTCTGGAAGATGCTGTGAGTGAAGGAGAAAGGATTGGCAAAAAACTCTAAAACACGAGAGTGCAATCCCATCAATCCTGTGTCTTGGGAGTTTCTGTGAAGATGCCTTGTGTAAAGGAGGGGTTGACAATAGTGAGTAGAGGTGACAGAGATTCCCCGGAAATAGCTTTGAAGGTGGACGACGGTAGGACATCATCGTCATAGGAACCCGATTTGAGGGAGTTGAGTATTTGGTGAAAAAGATATCGAGGGGCAAAATATCGAAAGGTAAATGCACAGAGAGAAGAATAGATTTACTATTCGTAACTCCCCATCAATGCACCTGGTGATATATATATTGTCAAAGTACACACATGTAAAGTTAGAAAGAGAAAACCTATACCTACTTATGTTTTGATATTTTGTATATGATATTAGTGTCCCTCGACATCCTGTACTCAAAATGTCCCCTCTAGTACTTTTATGTCACTGCAAGTCTACATCCACCAGGACTGAGTGCCTACCTGTTGGCTCTTAGAATTTCCCCCTCAGGTTGTGCCATCTTCAGGCTCTGCCAAGACTGGAACTTCCACTTGTATACAGCTCACTGGGTGCAGGTCACACACCTCCCTAGAGGCACACTCTTACAAGGAGAGAGGGAGCACACAACCTCTCATCCCATCACGATTCACCCCATTGCATTCTGGTAAATGCAGTTTGCTTGCATTAAAGTTGCTGTAATTTTTCATCAAAGTATTGGCATGTAATGCTGTTATCTCTAGACATGTGTTTCTGTGTTTAGCCCTTCATCGTAGAGAGCTGGAGTAGCAGAAATGCTGCCCAAGTTTTCACGGGTCACAGTACCACTCCACAGGCACACAGGTGCATCCCAGTTAGCTCATCAGCTTTTTGGCTCAAGGGAGCCTTTTAAACAAGGCGGGAGGGCGCACACTGCCTCTCATCCAATCACACTCTCAGATCAGCTTGCCCACAGCAACTCCCTGTACTGACAGCGAACCTTCTGACACTGCCCGACGCATCAATCCATCCACCTGACTAGCCAGCCTCATATAAGGCACATTGCCAGACAGGCTCTGTCCCTGAAGCCATCAGACCTCACTCTTCAAGCCAGCGGATACCTGTCATTGATCCCATTCTCATAAGGCGACGCAGAGCACTTCTATCATGGATTAATTAGGAGTTGCCAGAGTAGAGGTTACTACTCCTCCTTTACCATTCAGTGTCCATGTCACTGCCATGGCTACTACTGGTTTCGTAAGTCATGGAAGCAGAGGCAGGAACAGGAAATGAGCAGGACATGGACCACACAGTATGCCAGCAGAAGGAGAGCATATAAATGCTCCATATCTTTGTAAATGTGGAGCATTTCTGCTCCCTCCCTGGATAAGTGTGGCTCACTGGTTAGAGGAGGCAGACCTGGAAGCAGAGGTCAGCCCGGGACCAGGGTTCAATTCCCGGCTCGGTGGGGTCTTGAGTCCTAAAATGTCCATGGACTCGACAATTCTCGCTCCGGTGCCTACTCGATGCACAGGTTCACACTCTGTGACTCTGGGCAATAGCTTGCTTAATCTCCACAACGGCCCTTCGCGGCGGGATGCCTGGCTTTCACCTTGTGGATACCCTGCCGGGGTTATCTCACAGGGGAATACCAGGACGGGTTCCCCAAGCAAGCGCTTAGAAACCGGTTGGTGATTTGCGCTATATAAATTCCTGTACATTTACATTTACATTTCACTCAATGCAGCACAGCAACTTCTCTTGCTGCCCTTGGTTGTGTGAAAGATTTGTAAAATGCCCCTTAGTGTTCAGTAGCTCCCAGAACCATCTGTGTATGAGTGCCTTATGATAAATATAAGACATAACATAACGTAACAACATAACATAAACTGAGGAGGACAGCAGGATAAGTGTACACTCCTAGTAGTACACACACCTGTCACCTCTTCACCGACTCCACCTATATGGAGGGATCACTACACCTGTATTCTATCACTTGGGCGCAGGTGGGAGGCTCTATTGAGCAAAACATCCCCTACAAAGTTTGCTTTGTTTAAATAGAAGCCCGGTCTCGGGCTTGGTGTCTGAGGTGGCAGGGGGTCAGTGGGCCACCTTTATAAAAACAGGCTTCTGCAATGCAATAGGTCTCGCATTTGCAATTGTAAGCTTTTTAATAAGCAGCGCGCTACAGGGGTGCTGCACTGCTTACCAAAATCTTATTTTGGGGAGGAGGAGAAGTCATCTGCAGTGAGCCACACCGATTAAAAGAAAGGCATGGCATGCCAAAGTCTTTTTTTTCAATATTGTAAGATTTTGGTAAGCAGAGAAGCGCGCTGCCTGTGGCACTCTGCTTGCTAAAAGCTTACAATTTTGAAAAAATAGACTTCGGCGAGCCACGCCTTCCTTTTTTTCATCGCAGCTCATTGAAGTCTATTTTTTCAGTAATTTTAGATTTTGGGAAGCAGCTCAGCACACACCCTGTGGCACGCTGATTACTAAAAGCTTACAATATCAAAAAAATAGACTTCGGCAAGCTGCAACGAAAAAGAAAGTATATACTTTTTATAATGTTAGATTTTGTTTCGCAGCGCAGTATGCCGCCTGTGGTGCGCTGCTTACTAACAGCTTACTATATTGAAAAAAATAGACTTAGGCGGGTCTCAACTTTCTGCTCTTTGAGGCGGCTCACCAAAGTCTATGTTTCCAATATTGTAAGATTCTGGTAAGCAGTGCAGCACACAGCCTGCGTTTCGTGTTGTAAAAAATCATTAAAGAAAATATTGCTGACAGACTTTAAAGAAATCATATGTGCAACTACACAAGTAAAATGGCCAGTCCTCATGGGAGGTTAAAGATGTAGACAAGGCAGTACTAAGGAAAGACTAGCAAGCCTATTAATGAATTAGAAGCCAACATTTACAAAAGACAATGACACAAGCCAATGAGAAATATGGGCGGAGGGTGGGTGGAGCCATAAGACCATTCCTGAATACCGCATGCCACCCAGAGCAGCGCATGTGCTCCTCAGGCTTGACCTAAAAATTGTGTCTTAGAATGAAGGTCAACAGGTCAGAGGGAAATCCCTGGAATGCACTAGTTGAACTCATATAACTATACCTTTACAATTACACTTAAACATTTTAAATAGCAGGACACTGTAATTCACTGTACTATGAGGTGGAATGTAGTAATAATTTCCACAGAAAAATAGGATTCGTTAACAATCTATTTTTAATAAAAATTCATACATTGAACAATAAAAAAGCATAGCAATTAAAAATTTCAAAGAAATATTTCTCTCGAGGTTTGAACGAGGCAGAGACGCGGCGCCCGTAACACGGAGAACATATCCAGTTCCCGTGAGGATCCCAGATAACCTATGCCCGTTCAAAGAGGGTTTTATAAAGTTTAAAGATACTTGCACTTATAAAGTAAAGAGACTGAACATTCGGAAAAAGAAACCCCAATAAGAGGAGTTCGGTTGAGAATAAGAAGGCCACAGCAGCTAGAGACTGCAGAAAGTGATTGAAACTCTGCACAGGCCCTGTTGGATCTCTAATCATATTCATTAGTGAGAAAAATAAATTCTGAAATCTTCTTGACACAGGAAACCCCTATCAAGAAGTCCTGAGGAAGGTGCCACAGAATTCAATGTATTGCACCGAAACGCGTCAACGCATCCTTTAAGTAAAGAATCCAAGTGAAGCCTAGTACACACTGGATGTACATATATTTATGTCACAGCTGTTTACGATAGTGAATACAATCTTAGGCCGTTGGATCTAGAAATCTATGGTGGCAAAAATATCCAGGAGCCACAATTATAATAGGGGTTGATTACTTTGTAGTGTGTTTTGTATTTCTAAACTGTTTATGAACTGCCAATGTGTCATGTATGTATTTCTTTGCCATGTATTTTTTAATTGCTATAATGTCTAATTGTACATATAAGATAATGATTTCATGTATTCTTACTGTTCAAGGAATATTTCTTTGAAATTTTTAATTGCTATGCTTTTTTATTGTTCAATGTATGAATTTTTATTAAAAATAGATTGTTAACGAATCCTATTTTTCTGTGGAAATTATTACTACATTCCACCTCATAGTACAGTGAATTACAGTGTCCTGCTATTTAAAATGTTTAAGTGTAATTGTAAAGGTAGAGTTATATGAGTTCAACTAGTGCATTCCAGGGATTTCCCTCTGACCTGTTGTCATTGTGCCCTGTTCCCTGGTGAAAGTGGGGTACCCTCTCTCTTGAAACCTTAGAATGAAGGTCACTCTTAAAAGGCAAAGCTTTTACAAATATGAGAATCAACCTTCTCTGCCCTTACGATGTGTTTTTTGCCAATAGTATGAAGATTAAAGGAAAAATATCAGATGAAAGACTCCCATCCCCAGCATGAACAGAGGGATTGGTGTCCCAAACAATTTTGACATGCCTAAAAAGGAGGCTAGAGAGAGGATCTTATTGAATTTTTTTAAAATTTTAGTTTCTGATTTCAAGCTGGGGGTTAAATTCCAATCCATTTGCAAATAGGTTCCCTGTTTCACTATGCAGGGAGCAGCCGGCCTGCACTTTAAAGAGGGATTAGAGATCCGTTTGCAAGCAGATGAAGTGAGTGACTGCACCTGCCTCCACGGGGATGTTTGGGGGGTCCATAGGACCCCTTTCCCCACTTCCCTCATTTGCATTGGGCAATACCCTCATGCAAATGAGGTAACGCCCTCTTGAGATAGCACTGGCGCTACTTGTGCGCCAATGTGAACTGTATTGCAGAAGGAACCGAACAAGTGTCTGCGACCCCTTTTGTAATACCAAAGTGCCTCCGGAATGCATAAAACGGGGCACTTTTTAAAAAATATGGCCCCTGATGGGAAAAATCCCAAATTTGGGACTTAATAAATTGCTGTGAGAACCGAGAGGACTCCGGGACCAACCTGTTTGTCTATTCACCCAGGTACATCGGCGGTCCACATGACTTCACAGGAGCTCTTACTACGTTCTTCTTCGCAGCAGCAAATCCTGTTCAGTGGTCCTTCCCCAAAAGGGTATCTGGCTTAGTGGAACTCTCGTTGTTGGTTTCCTGTACAAACACAATCCCGACCAGAACGCAGACACCCTTGCACTATAACACAAAGATGCCTGTGTTAGCTCAAGGCTGAACAAAGTGTGCAAGCAAGGAGAAAACAACTGTGTGTAGATATAGCACAATTTTGCTCTCCTGAGTTCACGCAATGCAGCAAGGCAACGTAGCTTGTCACACTTTGCTGCACCAGTTCTTTGTAAATCTGGCCAACTACACCAAAGTTATAGGATCGTGTTACACCTGAGAGTCCATAACGAAGACGAGACGATTTTACAACCATTATAACCCATGGCAAATGGACTGTACAAGTAGTAGAACATTTGAAGCAGTGAGAGGAGAATGTTGTTAATATGAGCTCAATGAACCACAACAACATCCGCTTTGATATGTCTGGTGTCTACCATAGGGATTGAGTCCATTTTACAGCAGAAGGTCCCCTAAGGACCCCCCTTAACTGTAAGGGGGTAAGGGTACCTCTAATCTTCCCCTACTATCCTATTTTAAGTTTCAAGACACAGGGGCTGAGTCCCTGTGTCCTGCAATGGAGGCTGCAATATCTCTATCAATGGAGCAGCCGGCCAAACAGATTCTTCAGTTCTGCTGATCTGGCCTCGTCCTGGGGTACCCAACAGTCCAACAGAAAAAAAAGCTGTCTTGGCCAATAAGAAAGCTCTATTTTTTTAATTTGCACTACTGCCTGCATCCCACTGGACTCCTGCAGGACTGTCAATGTATCACTAACTATTGAAATGTCATTTCTCCAAAAATGTGTGAATGGATTTACATAAAATCACAAAAAAGCATGCTTTCAGATTAAAGCTCAAGCATTCTGTCAAATTTGTTGTAATTTTGTTTAGCCATTTTTTCCTAAATGATTCGTATGAGAAATTATATGGAAAAACGTGTTTTGTGACCCCTTTTTTTTATATATGATGCATAATGGGGTTCTGGTGATTTCATAAACTATGAGGCATGTGGTTTGTAAAATTAACCAGAACTCCTTTGGCTATCCACAGTAAATGGTAGATGTTGATTGGAGTTCTTTGTAAGGCATGCCCTGTGGCAACACCTGCTGTCCACACCCTTCGGCCATCCACAGCCATGTTTGGATACCCGTGGAGGGGTAGGCGCAGGGTCTGGCCTGCTACTCATGCTGAAGGTTGTGCGTAGTGGGAGTTGGCTACCCACGGTCATTTGGAAAGCTGCTAGATGATATAGATTATCAAAAAAAAACAATGAAAAAAACAAAAAGGTTAATTTGAAGTTATTGTTAGCTTAGTTCTAACACCTTAACATGAGCTAAAAGAAAATGTCAGCAATTCAGTTAAAAAAAAAACTGATGTGGAGTTATGATTTAAAACTGTAATGCAACTGAAATTTGCAGGGCCGTGGTTTGCCGCACCCGGTTGTCACCCACTCCTACATCCTAAGACGTCCTAAACCTAAAGTAAGGCAGAAAAGATGCGGGCGCTCTTCCGAGTCTTCGGAGACTGACCTCGCTGGGTCCCAGATGGAGACTGAGATGCCTCTTGCTTCACTGACACCTGATGAGGCTCTGGAACCTAATGAAGCAGCTACCTCGGATGAAGGAGCAATTCTTAGTGGCTCATAATAACTCTCCATGACTCTTGGTTGGATTGTACCAGACCTGGACCCAGAGCGTGCACTGCATTGTACTGTAATGTCTGTCCAATTTGATTTTGTTTTATTTTTGTTCATTTGATTTCATCTTGACCATTGACTAATGACTCTGTACAAGAGGAGGCCCACATGGAATACCCCGAGATGTATACTACTTACCTTGTGGTGGGCAGTTGAGCGACATATACTTAATGGGTAGAAGTGAGGGGCTGTTACTGTTGGGGTATTTTCATTGGGTTTTTGTGTTCTAGGGTTTGTTGTATTCTGTCAGAATTTGTATTTGCCATATGCCACCATCTGTTGTGGAGGGCCTGCCGGTCCCCAATATACCCCCGCGCTGACCCAATGATTGAGTTTGATCTTATCTCCTGGAATCTTTAAGGTCTACTGGTCCTCAAGTTCTCAAGTTTCTCCTGTGCCATCTTGCACTGCTGCAAGAGACACACCTCCTAGGTACCCTCTGCCCCTTCCTGCAAGAGTTTAGTTATGATTGTGTCTACCACGTGGGCTTCAGTAAAGGTTCTAGAGGTGTGGCGGTCATCCTACACAAAAACTTGCCATTAGTGGCCAAACAGATCATACATGACCCCCAAGGCCATTATGTGGGACTGGAGACGAAACCCTATAACCTGCTGAGCATCTTTATATCTACCTCGTCATTTACCTGGGCAAACACTTCAAGACCTTACTGAGGTGCTGGCGATGTTACCATACAGAGTGCTACTCCTTGGGGAAGACTTTAATGCCGTCCCAAACCCTGACATGAACGTCTCTGGCTCTCCTTCACAAGATCGTCAGACGCCACGCAAGACCCTTGGGTCCTGGACAGATACCTTGGGACCCTGTGACATTTGGCAGGAGTTACACCCGCAGAGGAGGGCTTATACTCACACTTCTGCATCAACAAAAGCTATGCCTTGTATAGACCATATATTACTCCTTGCTGCAGATGTGTCCTCCACTATGGCCCTCACGGTATCCTGGATTATTCACCTTTGCTGCTCGGCTTCGGGTTACAGATGCAGCATAAAAGGCCTGGTAAGTCCTGGACAAAGAACCACCTGTCTGAGGAACTATGATCCTATTTCAGACCAATGAGGGGACATTCCAAAGGATGGGCATATTATGGGCGGCGAGTAAACCCATCATCAGTGCCAAAGCGTATCTCAAGCGTATAAACCAAGATAGACTCCAGCGCATGACGGAGCTTGAATCCCGCATACTCCAGATGGAGACTGTGACAGCGACGGATACGACTGAATCTCTGACCCAACAATTAGAGATTGACAGGGTGTCACTAAGCCATCTGGCTTTCCATGAAGCCCGCCAATGTTGGTGAGCCTCAACCTAACAGGTATATGAATATGGGAACAATAGCAATACACTTCTTTACAGATTGGCTACCAGAAATGTAAGCTCCTGACTAATTCCGTCTGTTGACAATACTTTTGCGTCCTCGGTTACAAGTGCAGAGGCCATTCCAATTGTATTCGCAGACTATTATGAGACACTCCATACCCGTAAGTCTCGGATCACCTCTGAGCTGGCCCAACCATTTTTGTCTGATATCCCCCTTTCCTATTTGACGCAACCCCAACGGAAAGCTTTAGACTCTCCTATCACTGAAGATGAGATTCAGGTGCCATTCCAGATTAGAAACCTGGTAAAACGCCAGGCCCAGATGGTTCCCTCTGAAATACTACTCTAAACCGCGAGACATTGTCACCCCGCATCTTCTCTGACTGTATTCTGAGGCAGAGAAGCGGGGTTCTTTTCCCCCAGAGCTTGACATGTCAACCATTGTAGTTATCCATAAACCAGACCACCAAGTGACGAAGTGCGCGTCTTATTGCCCCATCTCCCAAATCAATACAGATCTTAAAATCTATGCTAAAAGTCTGACAACTAGACTACAACCGGCCCTACAATCTCTGATCCTTCCAGATCAATGCCCCACTGCAGCACCAGACATTGAATCCATCAAGTACAGGTGACCCTGGCTCACATAAGAGACATTGCGGAGGCAGCAGCCTTACTAATGGTTGACTTTGAAAAGGCCTTTGATGCTGTCGATTGGAACTATTTCGAATCGGGGTGGCTGCATTTGGGCTTTGGACCACGTTTTCGAACTCTTGTGGCTCTCCTATATTCATGGCCCTTGGCTCAGGTCCTTGTCAAAGGTGTGCTCTCTCGAGAATTTTCAATCCGCAGTGGAACTCGGCAGGGGTGTCCCCTCTCCCCTCTACTCTTCACTCTGGCCATAGAACCCCAGGCCCGGATAATTCATTGCAATGATCAGATGCGGGGTTGGAGATGGAGCAGAATCCCTGCAGAAATTTCAGCTCCAAATTCCCCATGCCTGGTTGTTCGTAATTGGGTATTTTGTTGGCAGAGGTATGTACCCTGTCTAAGCAGGAACCACAGTCCTAGCGAGGGTAATTCAAATACATACCATAAATTAACCAGTGCTCACCCTCTGGTAGCTTGGCACAGAGCAGTCAGGCTTATCTTAAGAAGCAATATGTAAACTATTTGTTCAATACTTCAAACAGTAACACAGTGAAAACATCACATAAAGACTCTGCACCAAGTTAGAGGAATAGGTTATATTTTTATGACCAAAACAAGACCAAAATGACAAAAATCACATAGGCAGAGCTGGAGGTATGAATTTGTTAAGGAATAAATACAACTGTAGCGTCAATTGGGGCTATCTGATCATGCTAGATCATCTGTAAGTTCAGGCTGAACTCGATGGAGCGTAGGTCAGATACAGGGACCTGCCTTGGCCCACTGCGAAGTACCTTAGTTGCGTCGTCGACAGAGGACAATGCAGGGAGCAGAGGGAGCGCTGTGTCATTGTCGATCCTTAAGGTGGATGTTATGCGTTGGTTCCCAGCTGCACCAAGTCAAAGATGTCCCTGGAATGGAGGCAGTGAGCCACGCAGTCAGCAAAGCAATGTACTCGATCCTTGCAGCTGCAGCAATGGGTTGTCGTCGATGGAGATGTGACGGCCCAGAGTGCCTGCATGTTTTTTTATGAAGCATCACTTCATACCCTCTTCCAAGGGCCCAGGGCTGGATTGGCACCACTTGGCAGATTTGATTTCATTTGGCAATTTGTAGAGTGCAAATAAATGCCCAAAGGCATCAAGGTGCTAATATGGTTATTCTGGTGTGGGCTGAAAAGAATTGCATTGTCCCAGCTCTAAAAGGAGACACAGCAAGACTAGCAGCAAGCAAGGTCCAGGTGAGGGTGAGATTATTATTATTATTTTTTTAGAGTTTCATATAGTGCAAACTAGACCTGAGACATCGGGTATCAGAGCACTTTACATGAGCACCAGTTTTGTTACAGATAAACACACTCATTTTTAGGTCTCGCCTTAGCCAGCGCATGCGCCGGTCTGGCGAGACATTTAGTGAGTGGGCTTTAGAAATCCGAACACAAGCTTGAGGTTACGCCCGAGGGCATGCGCACAGCCGCCATCTGGCTTTCCTTGCGCGACCCTTACAGCGCGCAATCAGGTGCCATCTGGCTTTCCTCTCGCTTGCTCTGCCAAGGGCCTCGCTCCACCCCTCCCCCACCACAAAGCGCGTCTCTCTGTGCGTGTCTTGTTTCCTTCCCATTCCTGTCCATGCGTGCCTCCCAGTTGTCTGTATTATTTCCTGCCAGAAATAGGCAGGAAATAATACAGATCGGGCCTCTGCCAGAAATAGGGCCCGACCCTCTACCCCCCCTTATTACCGTTTACTGTGCCTCTGCCCACACACTACTTGGCAAGTCTCACTTTCTATCGTGTCTGGCTGCCACTGTTTTGGTAGACTAACGCGGTGCACATTCGTGCACTGCTGCACACGTACAGCTGCGCTCTGGACATTAACTTCTGCATTCACTGTCCAGTTGAATGCTGTGTCTTTCTTCCTCGCTCCCTCTTCATTCTCATCGCTCCAATCTGTCACACTTCCTACTCATTTCCTTCCTAGTAGATTCTTCCATCTATTTACATGTTCCCTTTCTCCTCCTCTCTCTTTCAGCAATCTTCCTTTCACTCTGTCTTTGCTCTTTCTGCTCTGTCTGTACTTCCACAGCACAGACCATCCCGTATGAAGCACAGAACGTACGGGGTGAGGAAAATCAAGTGGAAACAATACGTCTTTCTTAGTACCCGTCAGGCTCCCTCCTCTTCAGTATTCTCCTGCCAAGGGTTCAAGGACTGCAACACAGTCCATCCTGAGGGGTACAGAACTGCACCTTGAATGGGGAAGTGCAGCGGGTTGCACCTTTCTGTGACTGAATGTGTGGGTGCAGGTGTTTTCTCCGCTCATACCTGAATGCACAGGTAGCAACCAATGCATCTGCAGCAATCTTTCCTAACCCCCCACCCTTGTTACTCATATACTTTTGCCCACAATAACACAAAGTAACACTATACCATACTGCATATCCTGCTTTCTCCCTCCCTACCTTCCTCTTTCTTAAGCTCCTTCTGCTTTAGCTACATGCCACTCCTATTTGCTTGCCATCTTCCACGCTACTAACCCTCCCTTTCTCCATCAGGCCCCTACTGTATTTTTATAATACGCCATACCATGTGCACACAATACTACCTTACTCTTACCCAACTGCTACTTGCTCATTCTGTCCCCCCCTGTCTCTACCTACTACAGCATCCGTTTTAATATAACAATTTGGAGCTTTATTGCAACTTTTGTATTTCTGCTACTTCTCATTATTGTTTAATTGTTTTTATATGTTATTGCCATCAACAACACCACAGCATCACTCAGCAACACCACAGCATCACTCAGGGACACAACAATATCACTCCACGCCACCACAGAATCAGGCAGCACCACCACAGCCTCACTCAGCATGACCACAGCATCACTCAGGACCAGCACCGCATCGCTCAGCACAAACACAGTTTCAGTCTGCACCATGACATCATTACTCAGCACCACCACAGCATCACTCAGGGCCATCACAGCATCACTCACCTTCACCACAACAACACTCAGCCGCACCACAGCATCACTCTGGAACACCACAACATCACTCAGTACCACCACAACATCACTCTAAAGCTCTACAGCATCAATCATCATCAACACAGCATCAGTCAGCACCACCACATCATCACTCAGGGCCACCACAGCATCACTCAGGGCCAGCACAGAATTACTCAATGCCACCACAGCATCAGTCAGCACCACCACAGCGTCAACTCAACACTACCACAGCATCACTCAGGGCCACCTCAGCATCACTCAGCACTACCACAGCATCAGTCAGCACCACCACATCATCACTCAGCACCACTACAGCATCACTCAGGGCCACCACAGCCTCACTCACCTGTACCACAGCATCACTCAGCACCACCACAGCATCACTCAGGAACACCACAGCATCACTCAGGAACACCACAGCATCACTCAGTACGACCACAGCATCACAATATGCTATCACAGCATCACTCCGCAGCACCACAGCATCAATCAGCATCATAGACAGCATCAGTCAGCACTACCACAGCATCACTCAGGACTACCACAGCATCGCTCAGGGCCAGCACAGCATCACTCAACGCCACTGCAGCATAACTCAGGGCCAGCACTGCATCACTCAACGACATCACAGCATCACTCAGTGCTTCTTACACTTTTTAATTACAACTTCTCACCATGCTGCACAGCAGCCACACTTCTCTCCTGCACAGCTTGCAAACATTGGCAAGTCAATAGCTCTAGCTAAACACTTATAAGGCCCTCCAATGCATAGCTGATAGGTCTCGCCTTTGGAACATTATAAGTGTTTAGTTATCCAGCAGAATATCCTTGATTAAACAACATCAACTGTTGCATGGCTAAACACTTATAAGGTCCTAAAAGCGAGACCTATTGGCTATACCAATGCTTGTTTTGTTAGGCACGGGGAGATAAAGAGATTTGCCCAGATTCGCAGGATGTTGAGCGTCATTGCCGAGACTCGAATCTGGTTCCCCAGATCCGAGGTCAACTGCTCTAGCCGCAAGGCTACATCCTCTCCTTAAGTGTTTAATGTCCCTGAGACTTAGAACAGGGGGCAGGACAGCAAGCCCTTGGAGTCACTGTGGGTTCAAGTGAGGTGGGCCTAATCCTTCTCAGTATGGTCAGAGGGTAGCAGCCAGCAGGGTAGCACAGCAGAGAAGCACTTCTTCCAGAGCAGCAGTCCAACAGAGTGGCAGTCCTTTTAGCAGCATAGCAGTCCTTCTTCCTGGCAGAGTTCTTAACAGTCCAGTGATGACCTGAAGTGGTAGTTGTAGTAATTACTTCAAGTAGGCCAAGTGGAGATAGAAGTGGTTTATTCAGAGAGACAGCTTAGACAACCACCTTCAGCATAACACCAGTAAGATCTGATCAGGTAACCACACAGAGAATGTTACAGTGAGAATGTACAATAACAATTCTAACATGGAATGCTATACTAACATGGAATACTACACACCTTCCCCCCTAAAAAAAAAAAAAAAAAATTTAAAAAAATAAGAAAAGACAAAAATAAAAACAAAAGGAGAGAAAGAAGGACATCAGCATAAGTAATCATGTAACTTCACAGGAATTTGCTTGATGCGAGAACTTTCCCTCTGTATTAGACTAGGAACTACATTTTCTTGGGAAGCAGAACTTTGGGAAATAGGAACAGTTTCTTGAACATTAGAATTATTGACATCACTCTCATTACCATCAGGGGAAGTTTGGGAAGAGGGATCAAATGCAGGAATAGGGACGGTGACATCTGGGCTCTCCTGCAAAAAGGTGTCAACCATAGCAGAATAAGACGTTCCATCTTCTACAACAGGCTTCTTAGGTATGTTGACTAAAGAGGGGTTAGATGGACATGGATTATTATCTTCCAGACTCAGATTCTTGCATAAAGACACTCTCCTGAAATTCCATACCTTACCCCCTTCAACACGAATGGCTTTAGAAAAAATTTCGATCACCTTGCAAGGATCTGACCATTTGTTCCATTTGTTCCCAACAGACCTTCCAAACTTGACTCGTACAAAGTCACCAACCTTGATCTTGCTACTCTGGCTATTTAGGGACAAAAAATTGTTTTTCATTTTCTCTTGGTATTTCAAGACTCTATCTTTGACCTCATCACAATTAAAAGAAGATTCAAATGGGAGTTTGGTTTTCAACCACCAAGGAAGAAGCTTAGAACCAGGTTTCCTACCCCTAAGCATCTCAAAAGGAGACAGACCTGTGACCGAATTAGGAGAAGTTCGATAAGACAATAGCGTAGCACGAAGAGATTTTCTCCAATCAAGATTACTTTTAATGGCCAGTTGAATGGATTCCTTGATAACCCTATTGAAGCGTTCCGTTTGACCATTGGCCTGAGGATTATAATTGGACACTCTCTTATGCACAATCCCACACCTATCAAGAAAAGATTTAAATTCTCTACTGATAAATTGTGGACCATTGTCAGATACAATCTCAGCTGGTATTCCTTCCTTACAAAAGACTTCATCCAGAAACTGAATAACCTGTGTGGAGCCAACCTTATCCACAACCTTAAGTTCAGGCCATTTAGAAAAGTAGTCGATCAAGACTAAAGCAAATACCTCCTTATTGGGAGACAAAGATAGAGGTCCAATAATATCAATACCAAGTTTTTTCCAAGGACAGGTTACAAATTCGATAGGGGAAACATTCGTGGATAAAGGCTTGACAGTCTTGTCACTTTTGGCACACGGGGAACAAGAGCTTACCCATTTATCCACCATTCTATCAATCCCAGGCCACCAGTAAAATTCACGGATACGTCTTTTGGTACTGGACATCCCCATATGGCCTTCATGCGCCATAGAAACAATTCTTTCTCTCAAAGTAAAAGGGGGAATGATCTTGTCACCTCTGATTACGAAACCTTGGTCAAACATAAGTTCATCCTTAATTTTAAAAAATGAGAGAACATCACCAGAAAGATACCTTTCTTGGGGCCAACCATGTTGCAAGTAATCCACCACTCCAGATAAACATGTGTCATTAGTCATTGCTTCTCTCCAAGCAGTCTCAGATATGCCATCAGATGAACCAGAGGTGCCACATTCATTAACATCATCAATGTTAAATACAACATCAGAATCACATTGTCCAGGGCAAATAGAATTAATTAATGGTAACCTGGACATACAATCGGCGTGTACATTCAGACGACCAGGGATGTACTCTACAATACACTGAAACTCTTGTAGGAGGTGAAGCATTTGGATCAAGCTTGATGCCAAGATCATGTTGATGAGGCCAACATAATAAGGATGCACCCTTAGAAGAAACATAAACTTTCCCCTTAATAGTCCTGTCTTTAAACTTGATGTCTGCCCACATGTAACCTTCAATATCAATCTTCTTACCAGTGTACCCACCAGGGTGTACATCAGGTGGTAATAACTTAGTAGAGTGCCAATAACGATCAAAAACATTTTTGCCAATTAGGGTGTACCAAGCACAAGAATCTATTAACATAGGAATCTCCTTACCATTAATAGTAATAATGTCAGAGGGAAACCCTTCACATTTTGAATCACCTACACATAACAAAGTGTTGATTTCGGAAGGTTGTTCAGCATCTTCACATTCTTCGTAAGATAAAAAGTTCACTTTCTGAGAAGACTTACACATTTTGCTAAAATGGCCAGATTTTTTACACTTGACACATATTTTGTTCCACGCAGGACATCCTCTATAGTTGCCTACATGGTCATTTGCGCCACATCTATAACAAATAATTTGAGTCTTTTTGATAGGAAATCTATTGTCTCTCCCAGAAAAATCCTTTTTAAAAGGAACGGGAGTTTTCTTAAAATTATTGAAACTTTTTACCAATGAGACTTCAGGGATAACTACCTTATTTTTGACATCCTGGTTTCTGATTTCATTTACAAACAGTTCAGACTGTTCAATGCCCTTAGCAATGTTTAATACAGCACTGAGAGAAGAATCAGTACCCATCCAGAGACGTTCTTGAATTTTTTTACTTTTAGTACGCATCATAATTTGATCTCTAAGGACCTGTTCGAAATTTATAGTTTCAAAAGCACAGGACCCCGCTAAAGTGCGTAAAGCAGCTACTATGGATACATCATCTTTTTGTATTCTGGAATAAAATTTAAACCTTTCCATTACGATGTTGATCTTTCTTCCAAATCTAGTGCTTAGTTGTTTTATGACTATTTCAAAAACATTTAAGTCATCAGAACCAACATTCTCAATGGGAGGTAAATTTTCTAACTCTTTGAGTCCTGCACCACCTAAACAGTTTTTTAACAATGCTAACTTTCTTTTAGGAGAACAACCATCCTCTTGAATGACATCCACATAAGCTAAAAAAGTGGGGTACCAAAGATCCCATTCTACTTTTGGATCTCCAGCAGTAGGTAAGAAATGCGCAGGAGAAATGATATTATTAGACATTGTAAGACAAAAGTAATTCAGTTATATCATAAATGACCAAAATTGAGAGTGAGAATATACTCAAAACAATAAAAGTAGTCACCGTTGTCTGTAGTGAAGGATAGACAAACAGGAAACATCCGCTGGAAAGTCTTTCAAATTTCTTTTTTAAAAAAAAAAAAATGGTAAACGTAGCATAAATGTAGAAAATGTAGTTTTTGTAGAAAACTGAGTGGTCAGCAGTGAAAACGAGAAAGAGTAATGAGTTTAAAACGGGTTAAATCCTTGAAATACGATCGTGGTTTCGTTGCTGTGGAAACGCTGAAATAACAACAATAAAGATGGCCGCTGAAACGCACACGTAGAAACGTGATGCGTGGTGACGTTGTGATGACGCGTGTTATGTTCCTTGTAATGACGCGTGTTGTGTTCCTTCGTTCGGGATAGAAGACACAGGAGACAGTGCGCAGCGCGCGTTGGTAAGTTTCTCTTGGCTTTTGAAAGATGCGGTAATGGTGCAACTGAAATAGCAGCGCGCGTTGAATTAAAAGATGCAAACTTACATAGATTAGCGGAGGACGATGAAAATGTCCATAAGACAAAAAAAAATGATGGTAAATAAAACGCGTCGCACCAACAGCGCTCGACAGTTAATGTAGCAGTAAGGAACAGTTTTTTAATTAACAAAAAATCCCCCCAAAAAAACGGTAAAGTGGAACGAATAGAATTAACTCCCGCTGGTGCAATCAAAGCACTTGATATTATAAACAGCCGCTGGTGCAATCTTTATACACAATAAGAAATATATAAATACCTGGTAAAATTTGAGCTGTAAAGGCGAACGCTGTCAGTATTTCAAAATTTCTTGAATACAAGTCCTTAAAAACACGAGGTTTTTCTCTGTACCACTGGGTCATAAATCCCGATCGTCGCCAAATTCATGTAGTAATTACTTCAAGTAGGCCAAGTGGAGATAGAAGTGGTTTATTCAGAGAGACAGCTTAGACAACCACCTTCAGCATAACACCAGTAAGATCTGATCAGGTAACCACACAGAGAATGTTACAGTGAGAATGTACAATAACAATTCTAACATGGAATGCTATACTAACATGGAATACTACAGTAGTGTCAGAAGTCCAGTTCTTATTCCCAGTGGTGCCTTTGAAATGAGGGAGACTTCAAAAAGAGGCTTGGAAGTGTACAGAGGTCATCTTCCTTCCCTGGCTCCAGACTGGCTCCAGACTCACTACTTTCACAAATTGGTCCAGAGCCTGAGTAAACATTTGTAAATGAGATAGACCGCATCCTAAGGGTAGAGATATGAAAACACTCAAACTGTACTTAACCATGAAACTGACATAAATGCTTATCTCATAACAAAATATAGTGCAGAACAGTGATCATTATGTAAACATTATAGCTATACACACTTAGATTGCATAAGATACATTGATTGCCTAACTCAAAATGTGTTCATTCAACCCAGATGTATTGACATTTCCTCACTGCTGTTAAGGCCTTCCGAGTCCTTTGACTGTAGGTCTACTATATATCGGGATTCCAGTCTCCTAAGCGAAATGACGAGCGACTGGATAAGTGAAATCCTTACTTATCCAGTCGCTCGTCATTTCGCAATCAAACATAAAAGCGACAGGAATCAGCTTTAATATTTTTGTCTGGATTATGTCCCTGAAAGTACTAGGGGGAGGTGACAAATTACTGAGGCTTAGGAGACTGGAATCCCGATATATAGTAGACCTACAAATGTTTACTCAGGCTATGGACCAATTTGTGAAAGTATTCCTGTGCATTTCAAATGTGTTTTTTATTCAATGTGGTGAGGATCACAGTTACAACGCAGGGGACTTGGCAACCCTTGCTGGGTTGCAATAGCCGATCCACGGCTCGATCTTTAGCAGTAATGAGTCTTTCAATTACAATTATGTATAATGGAACATTTCATCCAGGGTAAATGTTAGTCCCTTAAAAATGGCGCCACGCAGAGCGTGAATGTTTGACACCGAGGAAGGGAGTTTTCCCGAAACGCGTCTATCTAGAAAATAAATACTCATCTGTGCTGAAATCCCGGGAGTGCTGCCTCTCTTTTCGTTGAAATTGAAAAGGAGTTGAGCTTTGATGTGTTATGCGGTACACCACCGCGCTGCAGCACCCGCTTTTGAAGAGTGACTCGCTGTTGGTGTGGTTCGGAGCAGTGATATATATATATATATATATATATATATATATATATATATATATATATATATATATATATATATATATATATATATTTTTTTTTTTTAGGGATATCAAGGAAAATCAATTCCCTCTCTTATAGGCCAGATGTAGCGCAATCACCGCTTACGCAAAAATCTTAACCAGAACAAAGGAAAGACAGAGGAACCATGAGTTCCACAGCGTGGAAATTAAACCCCTAGTATCGAATTTAAATCCGTAAAAGGAGTGAAATCTCACTTAGCTGCTGGAAGCTTTGAGCAAGCGTTCCTTTCAATCGCCGTGCAAACCATGACCACGTCTCAGGGGAAATGCGAAAGTAACCGACGTGGTGAGAGAAGCGTATATTTAAACGCTGTTCACACGCATGGAGAATCAAGGAGGACTATCGATGCTCCATTGTAACCGTAACCAGCATGGGCAGAACAGCGTATTTTTGAACGCTGTTCACACATATAGAGACCGAAAAAAGACTATTGGTTATCCTTTGTATATTAGATCTATCAATATAAATACCCAAAAAACGTATTTTGTTGAAGAATAAATAATTCAGTACAACCATAAGTTTCTTTCAAATGTCTTGGTCACAGGACTTCCAATTGCCATATTATAACAAATGTATTCAAAATGGAAGGAGCAGTGTCTACTCGAATGCTCCTCGCATATGTCGAAAACCAAAAGAAAAGGGACTAATCAGTTATCCATGTTTCTTCCAAAAGTTTTGGTCATAGAACTGTGAATTGCTATATCTTAACAAAATTGATCTAAAGGTAAAACACAATACCAGTATGGAGAGAGCAGCGTCTACTCGAATGCTCCTCACATACATGAAAAACCAAAAGAAAAGGGACTAATCAGTTCTCCATGAAAAAACAAAACCATTCAATGAAAGATACTAATAATGGAAAAAAAGAAGAACCAGAAAATCAAACCAGAAAATTGAAATAAGGCAAAAAAAATTACATGCACCAATTTGTGACATTGTGCTATGCTAAATGGTATGCCCCCTAAAGACAATTGTGTTTAATTCAAGACAGAGCACAGTAAAGAATTCTTCCGACATAATGCTACTGTATCCAAAGACAATTTCTAGGACAAGGGATGTACAAGTAAATAATACAGAATTATCTCATGCAATGCAAAATACTGTAAAGTCCACAGTTAAAATCTGCCTAGAAACTCATGCCATTTATTTAAAAGCTGTAATGAAGCATTTACAAGTTTTGACGTTGAAGAAACTGTTTAAATATTATGCTATGCTAGGTATAGTGCACCCTAGGACAGATACAGGAGACCATAACCAAAGCAATATCATGTGTTCAATTTAAAAGTGAGCATGGTTAAAGGATTGTATCCATGGAAAAATACTAAAACAAAGGTTGTTTTAGATGTTAATACAAAATGATATCATCCAATGTCAAAGAGTAAAGTCAACAGTCTAATCCTTATAATGACTCATGCCATTTATGTAAAAACAATACAAAAGCAAAAGAAAGGAATAGTCAAACATCAACCAAATATAACAGAGTTGCATTCCTCCAATGTGTTTAGTCCCTTATTGATGCTATTGCATCTCAAAATCCAGCGTTATTCAGTCTTATTAAGTACATTTTGAATATTACCACCACGTGGCGGTTTCTGTACAAGTTCAATAACCTGCCATCGTATTTCAGCTGGAGATTAAATTCAATGAAATGGGACACTAGTGGAGCTTGTTCATTTTTACATTTAATATGACTTTAGTGAGTCGATTACTCTGTGTACTAAATGTTGTTACACAAGGAATCCTGTCTGTTTTTTAGAGGGTTGAGATGAAAATAAAAACTTGCGATGAATGTACCATGCCCTCCTAAGGGATCTCTTTATTAACCTTCAGGTGTACCCGCATTGTTCAAGTATTTTGGCTAAAATGTCTGCCTCTAAACAGTAGTCAGCTCAAAATCTACAATTTCTGCGTATACACAGAAATTGACCAAAAGGCAAGCCGTATTTCAAGCCTTTTAGATGATGACTTGTGTATTGTAACAGCGTGTTTCGAGCTGTTGGTTTGATGAAAAGTTTTGTAGCTAATTTGCCCTCAAAGGGGATGATAGTCAGATCCCAAAAATCCACCTGCTCATTACTTGAGTGTGATCTGAACTTTAGATCAGGTGAGCAGAAATTGAGCCAATCATGAAAAAGGCACAGAGTGGATTCAGTGCCCGTCCAGACAAAAAAATATCATCAATGTACAGTCTCTAATGACCTACATTAACAAAATATGGGTTAACTTCATGATCATAGATGTGACATCTTTCAAAGTTATCAAATACTAGATGACAAAATTGGGGCATAAAAAGCCCACCTGGATGTCCCCTTTACGTGTAGGATAAACTTGCCGTTAAATAAAAAATAATTGCCAGTTAAAGAGATGGTCAAAAGATCAATAAAATCTGTAGGGACAATAACTCGACCCGGTATCGTTTCCAGTGCTTCCCTAATCATCCGGGTCCCCTCCTGCTCAGCAATGTTGGTATATAAGGACTCGATGTCCAAACATACCAACAATTCAGCTTTTGGATCAAAGTCAATTTGTTCAAGCTGGGTGATAATATCACCACTATCCCCAACATAACCTTTTGTATTAACACCCAGGTCCTAATGAAAACATCTATATATTTACACAATGGTTCAAAGTACCGAGCCACAGTCGGAAACAATGGGTCGACCTGCGGGCTGGGAAGCTTTTTATGAATTTTAGGTAAAGTATATAGGACTGGCGTCCTTGGTGATTTTACTTTAAGGAAAGCATATTCCTTGGTACTTAAAAAGCCACTGAGTTTAGTCTTAGCTGTAACATCTATATTACATTTTTGAATTTCCAACAAAGGATTAGATCTCAGTGTTACATAATGCTTATGATTAGACAGCTGTTTAGTTATTTCTGCCTTGTATATTTCAATATTTTTGAATTTCCAACAAAGGATTAGATCTCAGTGTTACATAACGCTTATGATTAGACAGCTGTTTAGTTATTTCTGCCTTGTATATTTCAATATTTTTGAATTTCCAACAAAGGATTAGATCTCAGTGTTACATAACGCTTATGATTAGACAGCTGTTTAGTTATTTCTGCCTTGTATATTTCAATGGGTTAAATCACAATTCTTCCACTTTTTTGGATGGCTTTGTGACTAATTCATGGTTGGCCTTTAAAGTACGGAGGGCTTGTCTTTCAATAAGAGAGATATCGTATGGAATATGTTCGAAGCCTTTTCCAAGTGCAATAACAAATTTCATGACCATTGATTCAAAAGCCAACAATTCAACAGGCATCTTATTAGTGGGTGGATTGAGTGTGGATGGTACTCTCAATCTAGAAGAGTGAAAGTTTTCTGTGTTTTCTGTGTCCAAAAAGAAGACTTTGAGTCGTAGTTGACGAAAGAATTGTAAAAGTTCAATTTGGGTATCAAAAAGTCTAGTCTTCTCAGTGGGTACAAAACTTAGCTCTTTGCTCAGTAATGTGATTTCTGACAAAGACAAGGTGTGTTATGAAAGATTAAAAATAGGAATAGTAGCTAGATCTAAATCATTGGTGGAAGTCTCCGTTATTGGGGTGGGCCGCATTGATAGGATTTCTTGCTAGTCTGGCGTTCCCCTACATGGAAGTTCCATTATTGATGGGGAGGTCTGGTTTTCACCCACCCTCTTCCAGGGCCACGTTGGCCTAAAAAAGGAGGGTATCTAGAGGTCGATGGGGCTTGACCCAGATGCATATCAACAAGAAGAGAGGTAGGGAGAGACAACACTCTTATTCCCCACTGAACATAATGAACAACAATGAAAGAGTGTTAGTAACTTTAAAGGAAAAGGGTATTCGAGCACACAAGAGTACAACACCTATTTGGTGTGTCTAGAAAGCCCTCACTCACCGACCTGGTTGGTGACATGCTTCATCATTGGGCCCCACTGGGAGTGACCGAGTGCCACCCCAGTGTGCTTCAACGCCAGATTTACTGCGGAGCGGGTAACGTGAAGATGTGAGAGCTAAGTGATCGTGTTAGTGATTAGGAAATGTGTAAGTGGTGGGTTAAAAATGCCTTAGTTGTATCAAAAAATGTTTTATTGGCTGATCAATAAGACATATTAAAAATGTGTTGGAAACCTAGACCTAATGAGTTGATTGGTCTGTTTCCAGTAATATTAGGTGACGGTCAATATGTTTATGCCAATGTCGGTTTTATTTACCTGGCATTCGTCAGGACCTAAGGTGGACTATACCCCGGCGGTATGGACACGCTAAGGCCCATCCTACCAAGGGACGTGAAAGTAAAAAATCGTCAGAAAAAGTGCAAGCAAAAAGGGAAAACAAAAATTCCCTTTAAAGTCTCTCAATTCGGGGGACCGTAAAAATTAAAATGCACTTGAAAGGTGAGACAGTGTCACCACATAGACCTCGGGAGGGGGGTGGTAGCGTATTTGGCACACCGCCCGCGTCGCCAGGCACCCGCTAGTAAACCTGCATGCGCCCTCTGAACCGGGTCTCGACGATGTTCACTTGTATCTGACTCTTCTGCTGAGCTTGCAGAATAGTCAGAAAATGTTACTCCTGAATTTCTTTTAAAGCGGCCCCACGTCTGATAATTTTCAGAATATTGTTGTTTTGGTTGCGAATAAAAATCGCCAACATCAGACTCGCAGTAAAGTGTCTTAGTTCATTGAATTTAATCATTCTCCATTTTCCATTCTCCCCTGGGAGCCAACTAGCCCACCAGGTGCTTTCGGTAAGTGCCACTGCGCTGCATTGCAGAGAGGTGGTCTAGGCCATGCCCCTTTTTACATCTCATTGCTACGCAGCTCTGTGGCGCTTACTTGATGTACCTAGTGGGCTAGTTGGACCCTAGGGTCCCTCAGCATTGAAGGGGAAATTTTTCCCTAACTTAAAACGTGCCACAGGGCATGTTTGCACAGTGGTGAAGGGAGGGGATGGTGTAAGAAAGTGGCTCTATATATACTGGACCGATGTAAAATCAGCCGAACTACTAATTCCGATTTACTCACCTGTTATCAGGAGAGACTCAGTGCTGCATCTTTGAGCCCAGTACTGATCATGAAAAGTAATTCTAACCATACTTACCAGTAACTTGAATTTCCTTTTGTAGGCTAACATTTATTGGTTTCACTTGGAAATTCTTTTAAGTGTGGGGTTTTGTAACTTTAAAATATTCACCTAAAATCATCCAAACAACGAATACCAATTTACTCACCTGTTATCAGGAGAGAACCGACTGCTGCATCTTTTAGCCCAGCACTGACCCTGAAAAGTAATTCTAACCGTACTTACCAGTTACTTGTATTTCCTTCCATAGGAATCATTTGTCTGGTTTTCACCAGAAAAGTTTCTAAGCTTCTACTTTCCCAAACTACAAATATTCCTTAAAAATCGCCTGCAAGACTTAAACGCATTCTTTCAACTGTTTACAGGAGATGCACCAGTGCTGGATCCAGGATCCACTACTTAGTAAGAAAAAGTACCGATAACACTACTTACCTGCTAAGTGAATTTCCTCCCGTAGGATAACATTGGTGATTCTATGTGAAAAAGTTTCTAAGTGTCAAAATACAATAATATTCCTTAAAAATCACTACTGTAACCAAAACGCTTTTACTCAATTGTTTACAGGAGATGTCCCAGGACTGAATCCAGGATCCAGTACTGTAGTTAGAAAAGTAATCAATAAAGTAACTAATTGCATTTAACTAGAAATTACTATTGAGCACAATGTTGCATTGTGTTTGACATTGTGTTGCCCTTTGCAACAACTGTAACTACTGTACTTAAGAGTCTATTGCCTATTTGCAAAGTATTTAAACTAAAGTTATTCATTCTGAAAAAGCATATTTTGTAATGTAATGTATAATGTAATTATAATGTAATTTAAAAAATAAAATATCTAAAAATAAATAGTTTAAAAAATGTTGTAAATCAGTATAAAAAAAAATATATAACACTTAATAAATTTAAAAATTGTCATTTAAAAAACCTTTGAAATTCACTGGAAAAAAACCATAGGTTTCAGACATGTTATAGTTAGGAATTAGCATTTAAAAAATCTTCAAAATTCACTAAAAAACCATAGGTTTCAAACATGTTATAATTAGAAATTAGCATTTAAAAAACCTTCGAAATTCACTGAAGAAACCATAGGTTTTTGGGGTGTTATAGTTAGCTGGACATTTCACTGGTACAAAACCATTGAAATTCCTCTGTTATAGTTAGTTTTACTAAGTATAACTCACGCACCCGCAATCCACTGCTGATGATGTCACATATTACATCATTCATGACATGACATCACTGATGACATCACTGATGACATCTCAAATGTCTCTCTCTCTCTCTCTCTCTCCTCTGTCTCTCCTCTGCTTCTGTACCTCACAGGCTCTCTCTGCCTCTCCTGTCTCCCTCCCTCCCTCTCTCTACCCCAGGGACCTGCTGCAGCCCTGACTGGCTGTATGCAGTCTGTCTCTATATGTGTCAGCCTCTCTCTCTCTCTCCTCTGTCTCTCTCTCTCCTCGCTCTCTCTCCTCTGTTTCCGCACCTCAGCCTCTCTCTGCCTCTGCCTCTCCCGTCTCCCCCCCCCCCCTTGTGTGCAGTCTGTCTCTATATGTGTCAGCCTCTCTCTGTCTCTCTCTCCTCTGCTTCCGTACCTCACTGGCTTTCTCTGCCTCTCCCGTCTCCATCCATCCCTCTTTCTCCCCCCGGGACCCCGCTGCAGCCCTGACTGGCTGTGCACAGACTCTGCCTCTCAGAGGCGGTCACGTCAGAGCAGCGGCGGCCGGGAGGGGCGCGGGTGGGGGCGGTGATTGCGCAGCCCCTCTGCATTGCCAGGGATGCTGCTGCTGCCAGGGGGGGCCCAGGGAGGAGAAGAGCCGCCGGAGCGCTGCTTGCGAGGAACAGGGCAGACCGTGCCCCGGGGGGTGATGGCGAGCGTGTCTCTGATGTGATTTACCAAGCGTTTGTGCCAAGACACCCCGCGCCCGGCGCCAGGAGGCAGGTACCAGCGCCCCGGAGGAAGGTGAGGAGGGAGGGGCCCTGGCTCCGGCCAGGTGTGGGGCGGCTGTGGCTGCTGCGGGGAGTGTGGGGGGGGGGGGGGGGGGTGCTCACAGGTAACAGCGAGGGGCGGCGTTGAGAGGTGATGGGCACGTGAGGGTGGTGAGGGCGGGCAGGTGATTTTGGGAAGGATTGTCGGAGGGGCACTGGTGGTGCATGGCTGGGGGGGTTGATATGAAGGGCGGAGGGTGACGGGGGTGGGTGAGTCTGCCAGGGGCTTCGGTGATGGGGAGACGTCAGGAGGCCTGCAGGAAGAAAGGATGGCGCGGTGGTTGTGGGAGGGAGGCGGGCGCGTGACGGTGAGAGGATGGCAATATTACAAGTGATGGGGCAGGTGTCAATAGCGGCGGGGCAGAGGTGGACGACTGGGCAGAGGGGTGAAGATAACAAGGCCGCGATGGGGGGGGGGGGGCGAAGGGGGCGGGGGCCGGCCGGCGGCTGTCAAAGTCCTTGATGATGAGGCGATGGCTGTGGTGCGCAGGGGGCGGTGGTGGTACATGGACGGTGGTGGTAGTGGTCCTGTTGGTGGGGGCTGTGGTGAATGTTGACGAAGATGGTTATGTTATGATACGTCATGTTTTGTTACGTTACGCCACATTGGGCTATGCTGTGGTTTATTTCTGTAGCGCCTCTGCCGCCCAAGGACTTCTGGTGGGTGGACTCTCGGCTCGAGGGGGGAGGAATGCGCTGCGATGTGTTTGTGGTTTCTTTTCCTGGCCCAGGCCGCCCCTTCTGCTGACGGAGCAGGGCGCCTCTGTACAAGCTCTCGTTGCCAGGGATTCTGTTTTTAGTGCGTGTCTGTACGGTTGTAATGTGGCTGTGTGTATACTGTTGTGTGACTGTAGCGTGTGAGTATACTGTGTGAGTGTAGCGTGTGTGTGTTGGTGTATACAGTGTGTGTGAATGTATCCGTGCTTGTGTGCAGTATGCAAATGATGGGAGTGTATAATGTGTGAAGGATGATGGCATATCGCGTGTATAGTAGATGTGTATGTTTTAAGTATGAACAGTTAGCGTGTTTATACGGTATTTGTGTCGTGCATGTATAGAGTATGAGTGTTTTTTTGTATCTATGGATATGTTATGTTAGTGTGTGTGTGTGTTCGGGGGAGTGCACCAGTGAGTGTAACGGGGCATTGTTTGTGTATGTGTGCATCTGTGTGTCAGTGAATGTGTGTGTACGTATGGGCTATGCACGTATTACTGCGTGTATCTGTCGGAAAGTCAGTCTTTGAAGGTGCATTCTGTGTGTGTGAGTGTTTTTACATATGTGCTGAACTGTGTTGCATCAGTGTGCATGCTTGAGTGCATCTTTGTGGTGTCCGTATTAGTGGAGTGTCTGAAGAGTGTGCATTGTGTTTGGTGTGTGTAAGCTGCATCTCTGTCGGTGTTGTGTGTGTGATATGATGTGTGTATATTATGTGTCATTGTGTGTACTGTGTTTGTGTATCATGTTTGTATAGTAGGTATGTTTTTTGTTTAGAATTTGTATTTTTTGTATTGTGCAGGTCTGTGGTTGCTGTGTGCATGTACATAGCGTGAGAGGATTGTGATTTATGTGCCTGTGATTGCTAATGTGTGAGCATTATTGTTGGTACATCAGTGCGTGTGGGGGTTCATTGTGCATGTGTGTTTTTGTGTATCAATGAGTATTGTATGTATGTGCATTTGTGTGTATGCATCTATCTATCAGTGTTTGAATGTGTATTCTGTGGCTGTACATGCACCTGTGTATCGATCTTTGTATCTGTAGTCAGGCCCGGCTCCAGGAATTTTTATTTGGGTGGGCCAATGGAGCATTTGGGTGGGCCACTGAGTTAGTTGCGTCCGGCATGACTCGCGGGGAGAGAGAGAGGGGGCAGGGGGTCACACAGGGGTTTAATTTAATAATATATATTTTTTAAAATGTAGCTTACCGGGTCCTAGGTCTTCTCGGCTCCTGCCCAGGATGCAAGCAGCCAGGCTCCCTCCCCAATGGTGCATAATTCCAGTGGCCCTGATTATATCAATACACCCCAGCAGGCAGCAGTTAATGACTGTGCTGTCTGAACAAATAAACTATGGCGTAAACATTTTCAGTTTCGCTTGTTTTGATTGAAAGGGCTTTATTTTTTTTCCAAGGAAGGAGTACATGATCAAACATTTGGTCTCTCAGAAAAACCATAACAGTTTCTGTGGTGGCCCTCCTTTGACTGAGGTAACTTAAAAGTTACACTGCGGTGGCACTAGGGCCCAGGAAACTCGCTGCCAAGGGCATCTGCTGACAAAGCCTATACATTAAATGCCACATCTCAAAGAGATAGGTAAGGTGGGGGTTGGTTTCTGGTTAAATTCTGAGTTTGAGATGGGAGATTGGTAGAGCAGTGAGGATGCCTTGCCTGGCCAGAATGAGTTGGAGTCCGGCCAGCCATCCACTGCGAGGAGGGAGGGAACAAAACCCTGTTTATTGCCCTCATCACTTCCTGTTCCAAGGGGAGTGAAATCTCTGGCCCTCTGTAGCAGCATCTCCTGTGGTGAGGCCTCACTGTCCTACTCTAAGGCAGTGGTCTTCAAAGTTTTTTGCATGGAGCCCCCCCAAAGCAAAATGTTTTGAAGTCGGGACCCCTGCAAAACTTTATTCCAAGGATCGGGAAACAAGAGAGGCAGGGCTGAGCGCAAAGGCAGAGCTTTTGAGATCATATCATGGATACTTTTTTGTAGCTCATAATCCACAGTAAATGTGAAACATATGATAGGGAAAATCATCAAACAATAACAAGAAATTGACAAAAAACCTGTTCTCTCAATAAATTGGTTCTTTTGAGCCCCTCGCACTCCTGGGCCTGAATGGAATTTTATTTTCTTCCCTAATGATAGCTGAGGCCCTAAGTAACCCCCTACCTCCTCTGCCTCTTTCACAACTTACCGAACATGGCTATCACTCCAATCTTGAAACAGGTTATCCATCCCTTGTTTAGTTTTACGTAAGGAGGACCCGGCCCAAGGGCATTGGGAAACTTTAAATAAACACCATTTACATTACACAAATACAAGTTCATATTAATTTATTATATATATTTTTTCATTTTAGGCACTGGACTATTAAGTGATTTGAGTTGAGCTGACAGGAGGACCTGAACTAGGTTCCAAAGTTGGAAGCTCTTGCCATTAGGACACAACTCCTCCCTTTTAGAAATCATGAGCTCCAACGTGTTGCCCCCACCTTTTCGCAGTAAAGGTGCTCTCATCTCTCTGTGAAACGCACTTCGCAAAGCTTGACTGGTCCCCTTTCTTTTGCTTTTTGCTATATTTGGGTATTAAACCAGCATTAATGAGGTGAAATCAATGCCCAGATAGTTTTTACCAAATGTAAAAATGACAAAGTAACAAAGTAGATGCATGACAAAACGTTCTGTATAACCCCACATAATTTTCCTTTTCTTGCCACATAATTTAGTCAACCCTGCCACATGATTTGGTCCTCCCCTGCCGCATAATTCCAGTGATGTGACGCTGGCTTTAATAGGTCTCTCATGATACTGGACCCTATGCAACTGGTTAAGCAACACACATAAATGCAGCAGAGAAGCTAATATATGCGTTATGTGATGCCAGAGGGCTTTTTACCACAGGCATGGAACGTGTAGCTCTATAAATACACTAGTTACTATTTCCCACTGTGAAAACCAGGATTCAAATCGGCGGCTCTCTGGTCAGACACAGAAATCTGCAGTGATTGCTTTAGATAACGGAGGTTTATAACGTAAGAGAGTATATTTTCCCAAAATTCGTTTCATTTGCTTTGTTTTTTCATTTACTGTGTGCGCACGTTTTTTATATATGCAATTATATGAAGATGAAAAAATTACATAGTTATTAGCATATTGTGTTTACCCTTGAGCCCCGTCTTCCTAATTACTGACAGTGCCCCAGGAAACACTCAGGATTACAGGTGCAAACTTTTTATGCTGTTTAATTTCTGCATATAAATTAAGACAGCCTGTGAACTCACCAGATAAACGGCGACCCTTCCAGGCTATCTTCATTTACAATTCCTTCCTTGCAGACGCACCACAGTTTGAAGACCTGTGCCCTAAGGCCAGGGCTGGAGCACCCACCACATGCTGTGCCTGCTGGCTTTGGCCCATTGTCATTCTATATGTGACAATGGGCCGCGATAATCTGTGCTGGGCTGCGCAGAGGCTGCAGCGGCCTCTTGTCTTGACTTCGGATCAGGAGAGCCAGCCCAAACACCGATCGGGGGGGGGGACGGCTCACATCAGGCCTCGGGCCAAGGCTCATGTTTGGGTGGGCCAGGCCCACCCGGCCCACCCTCTAGAACCGGGCCTGTCTGTAGTATTGTATTGTAATTGCATTTGTATAGCTCTTACTACCCCTGACGAGGAGTCAAAGGGCTTTTTCGGCGAGTAGCACGCTACTCCCGGACCCATAAAAGATCAGTATTAAAAATTAGTATAGTGAAATATGAAGTCATTTGAGTGGTGGATATATTATTCAGTTATTTGGATAGAGAAGGAAAGAGGTTTGTATTTATGTAGCGCTTTCTATCCCTGATGTGGTTTTGAAGAGCTTTTTTAGCGAGTGGCACGTTATTCTGGAACCCATAAGGATTAGTGTTGAATTAGTATAGTGAAATATGAAAGTAATTTGAGTGGTGGATAAGTTAGTCAGTTTTTCGGATTGAGAAGGGTTGGGGAGGGGTAGAAATTGGAAAAAGGTTCACATTTATATAGTGCTTGTAATCCTGATGGGGTGTTGAAGCACTTTATTGACGAGTAGCACGCTACTCTGGAACCCATAAAGGATTAGTGGTGAATTAGTATAGTGGAATATGACATTTGAGAAGTAAACATGTATGTGTGTGTATATAAGAGATAGTGTGTATGTATGAATATAAGAGTGTCTCTGTGTGTTTGTGTGTGTAAATTTGTGTTTGTCTGCGCATGCACATGTTTACTTTTGATGCTCATTTATGCATGTCCGGATTTGGCTCACAGACCCCTATTACGGTTGGCCGTGGTGTGGTCCACTGCTCACGTCTGCTCGTGTTTGGCTCACAGACCCCATCTTACGCTTTTCTGCGGTGTGATCCAATGCTCACGTTTGCCTGTGGTTGGCTCACAGTCCTCTGTTATGTTTTGCTGTGTTGTGGTCCACTGCACACATTTGACCGTGCCTGGCTCACTGACCCCTGTAACAGTTGGCTGTGATGTGGTCCACTGCTCATGTCTGCTAATGATTGGCTCCAGACCCTGTGTTACGGTTGGTGTGATATGGTCCAGTACTCATATGTGCTTCTGGTTGGCTCACAGACCCCGTCTTATGGTTTGCTGTGTTGTGGTCCACTTCTCACGTCTGATCGTGCTTAACTCGAAGACTCCTGTTACAGTTGGTTGTGGTTTGTTCCTCTGCTCACATCTGCCTGTGGTTGGCTCTAGACCCCGTGCTACGGTATGCTGTGGTATGGTCCAGTGCTCACTTTGGTCTGTGGTTGGCTCACAGACCCCTGTTACGGTTGGTTGTGGTGTGGTCCACTGCTGACATCTGCCTGTGGCTGGCTCACAGACCCATGTTACGGTTTGGTCCTCTGCTCACATCTGCCTGTGCTTGGCTTGCAGACCACTGTTACGTGGTTGGTTCACAGTCCTCTGTTGCAGTTTGCTGTGGTTGGGTCTACTTCTCACGTCTGCCCGTGCTTGGCTCCAAACCCGTGTTACGGTTTGCTGTGGTACGGTCCACTGCTCACGTCTGCCCTTGCTTTGCTCACTGACCCCTGTTACAGTTGCTGTGGTTTTGTCCCTTGCTCAGGTCTGCTTGTGCTTGGCTCACAGACCCCTGTTACAGTTGGCTGTGGTTTGGTCCACTGCTCACGTCTGCCTGTGCTTGGCTCACAGACCCTGTCTTATGGTTTCCTGTAGTGTGGTCCACTGCTCACATTTGCCCGCGCTAGGCTCACAGACCCCTGTTGGCTGTGGTGTGGTCCACTGCTCACATTTGCCCGCGCTAGGCTCACAGACCCCTGTTGGCTGTGGTGTGGTCCACTGCTCACGCCTGCTTATGGTTGGCTCACAGACCGCTGTTGGCTTTGGTGTGGTCCACTGCGCACGCCTGCTTGTGGTTGGCTCACAGACCCCTGTTGGCTGTGGTGTGGTTCACTGCTCATGTCTGCTTGTGGTTGGCTCACAGACCCCTGTTGGCTTTGGTGTGGTCCACTGAGCACGCCTGTTTGTGGTTGGCTCACAGACCCCTGTTGGCTGTGGTGTGGTTCACTGCTCACGCCTGCTTGTGGTTGGCTCACAGACCCCTGTTGGCTGTGGTGTGGTCCACTGCTCACTTCTCCCTGTGGTTGGCTCACAGACCCCTGTTGGCTGTGGTGTGGTTCACTGCTCACGTCTGCTTGTGGTTGGCTCACAGACCCCTGTTGGCTTTGGTGTGGTCCACTGAGTACGCCTGTTTGTGGTTGGCTCACAGACCCCTGTTGGCTGTGGTGTGGTTCACTGCTCATGTCTGCTTGTGATTGGCTCACAGACCCCTGTTGGCTGTGGTGTGGTTCACTGCTCACGTCTGCTTGTGGTTGGCTCACAGACCCCTGTTGGCTGTGGTGTGGTCCACTGCTCACTTCTCCCTGTGGTTGGCTCACAGACCCCTGTTGGCTGCGGTGTGGTCCTCTGCTCTCGTCTGCTTGTGGTTGGCTCACAGACCCCTGTTGGCTTTGGTGTGGTCCACTGAGTACGCCTGTTTGTGGTTGGCTCATAGACCCCTGTTGGTTGTGGTGTGGTTCACTGTTCACGTCTGCTTGTGGTTGGCTCACAGACCCCTGTTGGCTGTGGTGTGGTCCACTGCTCACTTCTCCCTGTGGTTGGCTCACAGACCCCTGTTGGCTGTGGTGTGGTTCACTGCTCATGTCTGCTTGTGGTTGGCTCACAGATCGCTGTTGGCTGTGGTGTGGTCCACTGCTCACTTCTGCCTGTGGTTGGCTCACAGACCCCTGTCACGGTTGGTTGTGGTGTGGTCAGTTGCTCATTTCTGTTTATGGTTGGCACATAGACCCCTGCTACAGTTGGTTGTGATGTGGTCCACTGCTTACATCTGCCTGTGGTTGGCTCACAGATCCGGTGTAACAGTTGGCTGTTGTGTGGTACACTGCTCATGCCTGCTTGTGGTTTGCACACAGAGCCCTGTTATGGTTGTTTGTGGTGTGTGGTCCACTGCTCACATCTGCAAGTGCTTGAGTCACAGGCCCCTGGTATGGTTCTTTGTGGCTTGGTCCACTTCTCACGTCTGACTGTGCTTGGCTCACAGACCCCTGTAATGGTAGGCCGTGGTATGGTCCACTGCTCATGTCTGCATGTGTTTGGCTCACATACTCCTGCAACGGTTGTCTGTGGTGTTGTCCACTGCTCACGTCTGCCTGTAGTTGTCTTACAGACCCCTTGTTACGCTTTGCTGTGGTGTAGTCCACTGCTTATGTCTGCCTGAATTTGACTCACAGACCCCGGTTACTGTAGGCTGTGGTGTAGTCCACTGCTCATGTCTGCCCGTGCTTGACTCCAGACCCTGTGTTATGGTTTGCTGTACGTGCGCTTAAGAAGTTCATTTAACATAACATAACATAACATGTTAAGCAAAGAAAATATTTATATATATGTATGTGTATTTAACTATATAATATATAAATTTATTTCTCAAGTAGACCTAAAGAATATGTATATATTTTACAAACTAGTTATTATACATATTAGTACAAAGCAATACACATACTTAGATACATAGATCTATTCAAATTATAAATGTTTACCAACAAAAGGATATGCTGTACATTAAGGGCCTAATTACGATGTCGGGCAGATTTATGTCTGCCCGACACCGCATTTATACTCCCATTTGCGTATGTGAGCTTGTGCGCTGCCGTAAACAGGCCATAGCTCAAGCTTCCATTGACAAGAGGAAGAATCTGTATATCCCTGCAACGCATGGCAAGCACCTCAGGGTGCCTGTCAGACAGTGCCGGGATTAACAGGGGGCACCATAGGTGCCCCCTCGGCCCGATCCGGAGGCCGCAGGGTGACGGGGGCACTGTTAGGGTTTCCCAGTGTCGCTTTCCGACCGGCTTTCCATGTCAGAAAGCCCGACATGGAAAGCCTGTCGGAAACCGGCATCGTAATCCCTATGGCAGAAACACTAGGCCCGATTCACAGAAATAACTTAAGACAAAATCCTAGACTTATTACCATTTTGGTATTCACAGAAGGCACTTACTCATTTTGGTATTCACAGAAGTTAGGACTCCTAACTTTAGGACTCCTAAATGCTTTCTGTGAATACCGAAAGTCTTAAAATTAGGATTGTTATCAGTTTAGGAGTAGTAAAGTTAGGACTCCTACCTTTAGGACTCCTAAAATGAGAAAAATCCTAACTTTAAGAGCAGTATCCCGGGGGGATACTGCTCTGGGAAACTTCAAGTTTTCTGGTGTCTCCAGGACTGGAATTATTGGGTCTTCAAACTCTGGAACTTCTAATCCCAGGTTTGTAGACACTGGATCAGGAGACTTGAGAGAAGATGTCCACTCTCATATTTCAGCAGGGGGGAGCAGAAAAAGCTCCCCACATCTGAAGTAAAATAAGCTCTGGTCTCTTTATAACTTTCCCCAACCCACAGGATCTAGGAACAAGAATTTGCAATGAAATAGGTCTTGCATTACTGGTAGTTTGAGGTATTGGCACTGCAAATAATAATGCAATGCCAAATAGCTCATACTTTCAGCAATGCGAGACCTTGTGCATTGCAAATGCTTGCGTAGTGAGCCAGGAACGAGCATTGTATGTCTCAGTGCAGTACCGCAAGCTGTTCCTAGAGGTACGTAGTGAGTAAGGCACCATCTTTGTATGTCTTGGTGCAGTACCGCAAGCTGCTCCTAGAAGTCCCTAGTGAGCAAGGCACCAGCACTGCATGTCTAGGTGCAGTACTGCAAACTGCTCTAGAGGTCCCGAGTGAGCAAGGCACCAGCACTGCAGACCTCTTTTGGTCACATATGGTACTGCACCCTGCAGGAGATATGGTACATCTACCATACTCATAATGAATTAGATGCAAGACAGTACTATGAGTACATTCAAATAGCTATGGCCATATATACAATTAGTAACTTTGAAATGTGACAAAAGAATTATTACGGTAATTTCGGATTAAGTTGTACTCTATGTGGAGCTGATGAAGGGACATTTATAGACGGTCTCATATAAATGTGAGATGTTCTAGTGAGTGAAGTAACCACTGCCAGCCTAGCTTAGGACCAAGTGTGTGCCTTGCCTGAAGCCTTTTATCGAAATTGTGCCCTGAGGCTGTAATTAAAACCTAGAGAGTAACAACACATGCAAGAGGGGGTGTCCTCATGGGAGGTTACAAGAAGAGACAGGGCGGTATAAGGAGGGACTACTAAGCCTATTGACCAATGAAAGGTCACCATTTAAAAAGGACAGGGACAGGAGCCAATTAAAAAGATGGGCGGAAAGTGGGAGGCGCTTTATCCACATATCCTCAATACAGCATGTCTCAAAGAGACAGCGCAAGCTCTGCCTAGGCGAGACCTAAAAATGCCCACACAACATTTACTGCATGCTTCAAGGAAGTAGCAAATGTGTGCAGATCAGAGCTTGTTAATTCCACCAGAAAGAGTACAAATATGTGGAATTGGGTCCTGTATTCCTGAGTCTGCATATTAATCCCCATTTCTGGGAAAATGACACACTATCGCCATTAATTTATGGGGCAAAAACAGCCAGTAGTGTTAATTCAGGCCCCGGTGACCCCCTGCAGAGCTAATGGGGAACTCATTATGTAGGCCATCGTCCGCTACCTCCTCACTAATGTAGCCACAATGACATGCCACCAAACCTATCAAAATACATTATACCATACATCCTATGCACATTTAATGACAGCACGTTCATATCGACATAACTGCCATTTTTTAGAGTCAGAGTACCTGCAATACACTGTTGAGGACTTTCTCCATCTGGTGGGAGATTAACAAATTCTCAACCTAAGAGAGATATAATCAATGAGTAAAGCCTTCTAATGACACCTCTCTGACACCCACCACTCAATGAATGACAACAACACCTTATCTGAAGTGCATCACTACAATGGAAGCGCATCACCACAAGGGAAGCGTATCACCACAAGGGAAGCGTATCACCACAATGGAAGCGTATCACCACAAGGGAAGCGTATCACCACAAGGGAAGCGTATCACCACAAGGGAAGCGTATCACCACAGTGGAAGCATATCACCACAAGGGAAGCGTATCACCACAAGGGAAGCGTATCACCACAAGGGAAGCGTATCACCACAAGGGAAGCGTATCACCACAATGGAAGCGTATCACCACAAGGGAAGCGTATCACCACAAGGGTAGTGTATCACCACAAGGGAAGCGTATCACCACAAGGGAAGCGTATCACCACAAGGGAAGCTTATCACCACAAGGAGACTCGAAATTCAGTTCTGTGATAGATACCGAAGAGTAGCATGGACAAGCACCACCAACAGCTGACAATGACACAAATTCATACCAAAAACAAACTGTGATAAAATGCCAATAATCTAACATAAAAAACACAAAGAGGACTTTGGCTCATTTATGATTTAAGGTCTTGGTTTTTGAAGACGCAGCTCTCAAACTGACCTAATGCCAACAACATACATAGAGTGGGCTTTGGGTCCACCTCTTTAAACCATTGCATGTGTGAGACCTGCCTCTTTTAGCCACTGGCTTGTGACGTTGTCAATCAAGTCTTGGCTCAACCCAGTGGAGTAACTATCTCGTACTTAATGCTGTTTGAGTGTATCCTTCCAACTGTATGCGGGACTATTTTACAATGATATCCATCTCTTTCTGCTCCTGCTGGCTCCCTCCAACGCCTCGCATTCTAATGTGGTAATGGGCATGTTTAGCACATTTATCGCCAACCCTTTTTCTTTGCCAAGGCTTTTTCCATTTTTGGACTAAACAAAAGTAGGCTCTCTCGATGATGCTCATTTGCTATGGGTGTATTGTTAATGGCGTCAGGGATGAATCATTATTTCAAAATGTTAAAAAGCTGCTTTGACTGGATAAATGCCTCGCAAATCTATTTGGGAAATGGCTTTTTGGCTCTCCTCGTGGCCTTGTCATCTTCTCTCCTGTGCAATTTGCAGCTTATTTTGTTGGCTTCTGAAAGAGATCGAAGCCATTATCAGGCTGGAAGTGAAATGTGATTTATTATCCGCTTTAAGACTTTTCCCAATGATGTGGTGAGAGCAGTTTGGGCAGAACTGATTGACCTGCGGGTCTACGGGAAGCAGCAGCGGGCTCATGGACATGCCTCTGTAGAACTCTCTCAGAGAGAGGGGCTCCAGGACATGACACTGTAGAACTCTCTCAGAGAGAGGGGCTCATGCCTCTGTAGAACTCTCTCAGAGAGAGGGGCTCCAGGACATGCCTCTGTAGAACACTCCCAGAGAGAGGGGCTCCCGGGCATGCCTCTGTAGAACACCCATCTACTGTATGAGCAGCGACGGCCTTCTTAGAGACAGGGGCTCCCACACATGACACTGTAGAACCAGTGCTTAATTTCAGCCGGTGGTTGCCGGTGGTGTGCACAGGCATTTATTTTTGTGGACTGGCACATCAGATATTTGCCGAGCAAAGAGCAGGAAAACGCACAGATCAGAGAGACTGAGGCAGAGAAGGACGCCAAACCCGTCACAGAGGAAGAAAGCAGGAGCTCGAAGGAGTAACACAAAGGGGTAGGGGGTGTCCAGTAGTCAATTAAAGAGACACGGGGTGGTTTTAAGACTAGGGGCCTTGGTATTCGGTGCACAGAGAGCTTCTGAGCAGAGCTTTGGGCACGGCACTCTTGCTTTTATAAATTAAACACTGTATAGAACGGTCTCACATACTATATGAAAAGCAGTGAACCCACTGTTTGGAGCTGTTTGTACTTAAAGTTGCATTGTCCACTTCAGGAGCCATTTCATGTACAAAGCTCTCTCAGTAAGTTGGCACTGCCCTCTCTGCGGGACCATGGCCTGGGTCTGCTTTGCAGCCCCAGGCCTGGTACCCAACATTTGTCCTTCAGTTCCCTCTATCCCTTGCAGACACCTAACGCCCCACGCGGGGGTGGTTGACCGTATTATCTCTCCTGCTGTCAATGCGCTAGCACTCCATAGCCAATCATCGATAAACATCTTGGAAAGTCGTGGAAAGTTCTGTTCAGCCCCTGTCACTATTGCGACCAATAAATCATTTTTCAAACTGACCCATGTAGAAAAAGAGCAGTTCGAAAAATTCAGATTTGGAATGGGTCCAAACCCGACTAACCTCCTTAATATTCATTGGGTACGTGAGTAAATTGCGACTCTCCTTAGCTGGAACCATCACAGGGGTCAGCAGAGCAGCATGTCTCTGGTTGCCTTTCAATAAAGTAAAGTTTTTTTCTAAATGCAGCCAATTGTTGGTATGACGTTAGCCAAGATTTGTTTATTTAAAAAAAAAAAATATATATATATATATATATATATATATATATATATATATATATATATATATATATATATATATATATATATATATATATTATACTTATTTAGGGGTCAGCCCTCTGCAGCTACTGGATTACTTCACTTTGAGTGGCTGCATCTTGCTCTTTCACAAGCGGCACATCCGCACACAAGCAAGTTTCCTTCTGTGCCATTGTTTTTTTTTATGTATTACTTTGAGGTTGCCTTTGTGTTTAGATTCTGATGTGACAGCAGGACATATGAGATGTGAGCACAGGCTACATCCCACGCTTTACCGGTTCCTGTCTCATGTCAATGCTGTTGTAAATTTCTTTTAGAGTGTCCTTTATTTACTATTTCACTGCTGGTATGTCACAGTTTGTGTTCATTTGAAACTGTTCTGTATTACGTTATCTAAAGCTTCAAGCTAGAGGGCAAAGGAAGAGAATTTCCATGTAATCTAGAGACCCAAGCCGTAAAACTGTGGGTGTTTTGAGCACAGTAATCAAGAGAATTGTGGGTGTCTAGGGCACAGTAATCTAGAGAACTGTGGGTGTCTAGGCACAGTAATCTAGAGAACTGTGGCTGTCTAAAGAACAGTATTCTAGAAAACTATGGGTATCCAGGGTACAGTAATCTAGAGAAGTCGTGTCCAGGGTTCAACAATCTAGAGAACTGTGAGTGTCCAGGGCACAGTAATCTAGAGAACTGTGAGTGTCCAGGGCAAAGTAATCTAGAGAACTCTGGGTGTCAAGGGCACGGTAATCTAGAGAACTGTGAGTGTCCAGGGCACGGTAATCTAGAGAACTGTGAGTGTCCAGGGCAAAGTAATCTAGAGAACTCTGGGTGTCAAGGGCACGGTAATCTAGAGAACTGTGAGTGTCCAGGGCACGGTAATCTAGAGACTAGAGACTAGAGTGTCTAGTTTGTGCTGGTGTTAAAACGGGGCCCCCAATAGGAGGCTGATCTCTTCCGCTGGCTCCTCTGTCAGAAGCCGCACCTTGGACAGCAGACTGCAGCTCAGGGCTGCCCTTCCTAGCGCCGAGGGCTGCATTCCTACCCCTGAGTGCCTCAAAGCCCAGTCCTTCTGAGCAGACCGCGTTTGTCAAGGCCTCGGCTTCCAGCCCTGCCGGGCTGATGACACAAGCAGCTATTAGAAGCCGGCACCCTGACTCAGAAACAAACATTTACATGGAAACTGCGGCAACCCTGGCGTCGGGTCAGCTAGGGAGGCTCAGGCGCGACGGCTTTCTTTTATGTCTATTTATTACGTAGGACTTGTGGACGGTATGAAACATGCCGCAGTCGTGACGTGGGTGACACACTTACAAACACGAGGACAGCTAAACTGTGCCGTAGCAGCCTCCCACAACTGATCTCGAGGCTCGGCGGTAATGTACATGCGTTTGCACATTTACTGGCTGTGGTGGCCCCTGATGACAACCACTCTTTATCCTACGCATCCACACATGGATTTTTGGCGCACTCCCAGAATGACCAAAACTGGTAAACCCAGGAATGCGTCAAAATGCAACGCCTTCCCAGGGGAGTCGCATTCTGCAGCACACTTAGAAAGAGGAAAGAGCCTCAGAGGATTGTGTTTGTGCAGGAAGGGACACTCCTGTCTGCAACGTAGCCACCTACATGGATTCTTGCCATTTGATAGTAACTGTGCCATACATATGACCCGAGGTTAAAGGTTAAGCACACTCAGCCGTTCATTCTTCTGATGACCGTAAACCGGGTACCATGGAGTTTTATAGTGACGATATGTCAATTTCATGGTGCTAGCTAGCTTGCAGAATGGGTTGAGTAAGTAACGTAAATTGCTAAACTTGGGGCCTTATTTAGGATTTGGCAGAGCAGGAGGAATTGTGTTGTACTAAAATTGTTTTGTATAATTGTATATGAATTATTTTTATTGACCATTGACTTTTGATGCAATGTTCGCAAAATGATTGGAATGCATTTTGATTGACTAAACTTGTGATGATTCAATAACAAGAAAAATTTTGACTAATGGTTTCATTTGCATAAATAGCTAACCTTTGTGCGCACTAGAGTCCTGGAGATCTAGCGATCCCAGGCCACATACATAGAGAGCAGGAGGAATGCCATAAAACCTCGGTCCTCCTGCCCTGGCAAACCTGGGGTTTACCTGCTGTATTTGGAGTTTGGAAACCTGCGGAGTTGCTGTCACTTGAGCCTCCACTGGATCCGTAGGCAGCAACCCCTGGCCTAGCGTTCTATCTGCCTCAGGACCGATGGGCCACTGTCACTGTCATCCCACCCTATTGAGGGCCACACTACAGTCACTCATGTTCCCCGCCCATATGCGGAACTCCTTGCCCCGCCATGGTCAGGGGAAATGTTAAATGCCCCGCAAGCACAGGGGACAAACAAACTCATTGCATTGCGAGACATTCACATTTTGTTTAGGGAGAAAACAAACTCCAGCTTTGGAAGAGTGTTTCCTCTGAACGAAAAAGGTTTGCAGAGCAAGGTGGCGCCCACTCTGCAAAAGTCAATGTTGCGACGGGAAACACTGTGGTGGAGGCTCGATTCACAACAGAGAGCCCCACTGCAGGCAGGCGGGATCTTTAAATATGGCAGAGGCTCCTCTGTTGAGGTGACAGTGATAATGACCCCTTCCATCCCCCGCCCATGGCAGAGCAGGACGCCCACCAAAGCCTAAATAGGGCTTTTAATCAACTATTTCTTGCTTACATTGTTTTCCTTCCTTTCCTTCTCTTCCAACTCCCTTCTTTGTCTAGTGTCCCTTTTTGATTTTTCCTATCCTTGCTCTTCCCATCCCTCTTCCGGCGAGTGCCTCCTTTCTCTTCCTCCTGTTGCCCATTTAGCCTCATTCCATGAGTCTCCTTCCAGAATGGGTCAAGGAACTCCAGGAGCCCATCTAATGCAACAAGATCAAAAGGACTCTAGCTGTAACTGCTTCTATTACAGTTTCGGCTGCCACAAACAAACAGTGGTAGGATGGGTGGAGGGGTGCAGGGGGGGCGTGGTGGGGAGATTTAACAATAATAATTACAAAAAAGAGACTTATCTGAAACTGCCGGCCGCCTCCCGCGTCGCGCCTGGGTCTAACTAGTTCCAGCAGCCCTGGGACAGCATCACAGACTCCCTGTGCAATCCCCGCGCTGCTCTCGTTCTATTGGCCTGAGCGGGCTGATTAAACTCTCCGCTCAGGACGGGGAGTCTGCGCTGTTTCTCCAACCCGGTTGTGTAATGCAACCGTGTTAGAGAAACCTAAGTGCGCATGCGTGATTGACCGGCATAAGACAGCTAGCCAAACACACATGCAGACCTATAAGTGCACCCACTGCTCCGCTCACGGCTCCGGCCCACCTCTCCCGACAGCAATTGCTCAGAGCCAGCAATTGAAAAATAAAACAATTGTGGTATTTCGCTCTATTTTTCAAGTGCGGGCTCTGAGCCAGTGAAGTGATGCTCCTCTGCCATCGCGGAGGAGCCGCTGCTGATTATCTAAATGAGAACTTATCCTTGCAGTTGACTCCCTAAGTGAGAAGGGTATGACCAGACCTGGATCCCATGCTCATTGTTCCATAGGACCCCGTCTCTGCTCTACTGATGAGCTCCAACGAGGGGGGAACCGACCTGGGCCCCAAGCTTACTGTGCCGTGGGACTCCGGCTCTACTCTACTGACGAGCTCCAACTAGGGGGAACCGACCTGGGTCCCAAGCTCACTGTGCCGCGGGACTCCGGCTCTACTCTACTGACGAGCTCTAACTAGGGGGAACCGACCTGGGTCCCAAGCTCACGGTGCCATGGAACTCCGGCTCTACTCTACTGACGAGCTCTAACTAGGGGGAACCGACCTGGGTCCCAAGCTCACTGTGCCGTGGGACTCCGGCTCTACTCTACTGACGAGCTCTAACTAGGGGGAACCGACCTGGGTCCCAAGCTCACTGTGCCGTGGGACTCCGGCTCTACTTTACTGACGAGCTTTAACTAGGCGTAACCGACCTGGGTCCCAAGCTCACTGTGCCATGGGACTCCGGCTCTACTCTACTGGCGAGCTCTAACTAGGGGGAACCGACCTGGGTCCCAAGCTCACTGTGCCATGGGACTCCGGCTCTACTCTACTGACGAGCTCTAACTAGGGGGAACCGATCTGGGTCCCAAGCTCACTGTGCTGTGGGCTCTTGCTCTACTCTACTGACGAGCTCTAACTAGGGGGAACCAACCTGGGTCCCAAGCTCACTGTGCCATGGGACTCCGGCTCTACTCTACTGGCGAGCTCTAACTAGGGGGAACCGACCTGGGTCCCAAGCTCACTGTGCCATGGGACTCCGGCTCTACTCTACTGACGAGCTCTAACTAGGGGGAACCGACCTGGGTCTCAAGCTCACTGTGCCATGGGACTCCGGCTCTACTCTACTGACGAGCTCTAACTAGGGGGAACCGACCTGGGTCCCAAGCTCACTGTGCCATGGGACTCCGGCTCTACTCTACTGGCGAGCTCTAACTAGGGGGAACAGACCTGGGTCCCAAGCTCACTGTGCCATGGGACTCCGGCTCTACTCTACTGATGAGCTCTAACTAGGGGGAACCGACCTGGGTCCCAAGCTCACTGTGCCATGGGACTCCAGCTCTACTCTACTGACGAGCTCTAACTAGGGGGAACCGACCTGGGTCCCAAGCTCACTGTGCCATGGGACTCCGGCTCTACTCCACTGCCGAGCTCCAACTAGGGTAAAACCAACCTGGGTCCCAAGCTCACTGTGCCGTGGGACTCCGGCTCTACTCCACTGCCGAGCTCCAACTAGGGTAAAACCGACCTGGGTCCCAAGCTCACTGTGCCATGGGACTCCGGCTCTACTCTACTGACGAGCTCTAACTAGGGGGAACCGACCTGGGTCCCAAGCTCACTGTGCCATGGGACTCCGGCTCTACTCTACTGACGAGCTCTAACTAGGGGGAACCGACCTGGGTCCCAAGCTCACTGTGCCATGGGACTCCGGCTCTACTCTACTGGCGAGCTCTAACTAGGGGGAACAGACCTGGGTCCCAAGCTCACTGTGCCATGGGACTCCGGCTCTACTCTACTGATGAGCTCTAACTAGGGGGAACCGACCTGGGTCCCAAGCTCACTGTGCCATGGGACTCCAGCTCTACTCTACTGACGAGCTCTAACTAGGGGGAACCGACCTGGGTCCCAAGCTCACTGTGCCATGGGACTCCGGCTCTACTCCACTGCCGAGCTCCAACTAGTGTAAAACCAACCTGGGTCCCAAGCTCACTGTGCCGTGGGACTCCGGCCCTACTCTACTGACGAGCTCTAACTAGGGGGAACCGACCTGGATCCCAAGCTCACTGTGCCGTGGGACTCCGGCTCTAGTCTACTGACGTGCTCCATCCAGGGTGAAACCAACCCAGGGTTGCTTGTGGTCCCTTCTGGAGGGGCCCATCTGGAAGTTCGGGTGGACTGCTCCCATGAACAGGCAGGACAGTACTGATTTGAATAAGGCGGGCCTTTGTCTAGAGCGGCATGGTTGGTGAGCAGTGATGAGCTGGAATGCAGCCCGAAATGTGTTCCAGTGACTGAGAGAAATGAAGCATTCCATCCATCAACTTGCTGCTACAGTTGACGCCTTATGTGTGAGGGGTATGCCCAGATGTGGGTCCAGCACACACACACACACACACACACACATATATATATATATATATAATATGTATTCATACAATGCCCTTTCATCCAGTCATCTTATGTATTCATTTTACTATATTTCACTCTTGGTGAAAACTCTACTGTGACATACATTCCTTGGACACTTGGCAAGCTTTAAAAAATGCGAAGTTCACTTGGCAGATGAAGTTTGACCCTTCTCATCCCTGTTAGAAAGGGACGCCTGTAGGGTCGTAGGTCAGGCCTCGTGACCTGGCAGAGGTGGCGCTTTTCAGGCTGCCTTGGCTGTTCTGTGGTTGGAAGCCCCGTCACTCACTGCGACTGTCAAAGGGCGTTTCTCTGCAGTGTTTAAATGCACTGTTTACGCGAATGAACATTTCTACTGAACTGGATCGTGTTAGAAAAGTTTTCCCAGGCAGCGCCTACTTCCTGTTGTGACTGAGGTTCATGGTATGAAGGAATGAGTGCCAAGGCCAACAGAAACTCTTACATCAAGGGAAGCATCCTCTGTACTAAACATCCCACGATAAATACATGGGGCAAGAAGGCAGATATTCAAAAGCAGTGAACTTCCAAAGGATGCTGAAGTTATAATGGAAACAATGTATCCCTGCAACAGTTCTCCAAATACACATTTAAATCCTATTATTGGCCATATTAACTTCTGGTTCCATGGGTAGCCTTCCACCCTAGGAATCCACAATGCCCACACAGTTGAGGGGCCAGTGACCTGCTACAAGAGCCCCTAGGCCTGGAACTCCCAGGCTTTAATTAGAACCAACTCTAACCAAGTCATCCTAGGAGCGCTTTACATGAGCACCAGAACATCTTACACATATATTTGAGACATGGGGTAATTAAGTGAATTGCCAAGATCACAGGGCAATAGCGTCGCGGCTGGGTATTTGAACCTGGTTGCCTAGTTCATGTGTTGGAAGCTCCAGCCACCAGGCCACGAGGCCAAATTTGCTCCCCGGGTATCTCCCCAACGCTTGCTCCCAGTTGCCTCTGACTTCTGCTGGAAGAGAACTCGTCTACTAACATCAAACATGTAGATACACGCATGGGCATGTATGTGTTAAAGCTCTAACTAAGCGGTTGATCAACAGAGCACCACAGAGAGTAAGGTGTAGGTGGTACGTTGAGGGTGAAGAACGTGCAGCGCGTTTACAAGAAACAAGTGTTTCTGTCTGTAAAGTCAAAAGCCGCAGTGTGGTCTGTTCTCTGATGTGTATGATGTGCTTGGAGATGCCTCTTTTGTAACACCTATAAGTGGAGGAGGGAAGAATCTTGTCAGATCTAGGTTGTCATGGAGAGCCAGATTCTGGGTGAGCATGTGGTCTAGTCTTCTCTTCTTGAACTTGCTTGACTCGAGTCTGCTCATACCGCTGCTCCGGGTTTGCATAGGCAAGGCATCATGCACATTCACATTTAGGAAAAGTTGACATCCATTGTTCCTGTTCTCTTGATTGTCTATTAAGGTAGCATTGTGTTTTTGGTTGGAATCCTGTCCGTTCCTTTTTAGCATCTCACCTTGGGTACAGTGAAGACCACTTATTCTTCAATGAGTGATTTTGCTTTTTTGTTTGCTCTTGGTATATAGTGAGGATTGTTTGCTGTCATGGCATGTAGTCCCATCTTTGTAACGTTCATACAATTCATGTCTGTTGTAACTGTATCACCTGCCTGTGATTTCAAGGGCTGTTCCAGGTTAGTAAAGATGGACGAATATGTCATTCAAATATGGACACCAACCCCAACACCATACAGATAACAAAGTGGGAACAAACAGTGCGGACTAGGTGTAATAGTGACCGAGTTAAGACTCAAGGGCATAGGGAAAAATTCCCATCAGAAGCCACAATGTACCGCCCTCTTTCACATCATTTGGGTACTCCTTGCCCAGGAGACATAACAAAACAAACCGGCCGGTCAGATGTTACCATGACCGTTTGTGAATGTGAAAGAAATGTGTCAGTGGAGGGAGGTTTATTTGAAATTATCAGTGTCGATGTGGCAACTGAAAAAAGCAGTGTAAAGTGAATGGAAAGTAAGTAGTGAAAAACATTAAAATTGGATGGGCTAGGTAGATGTCAATGATTTATTATTATCTCCCGGTCCCCCAAATCTAAAAAACAAGTGCAAACACTGATTTGACATAATATCCGTGATCAATAGTGGTCAACATGTTTCACCATATCTAAGGAATAGTTTCATGCATTCATCAGGACCCGTTGTAAATTAACTACTGCTTTTTGTGAAAAGTAAAAGATATCACCTGCAATGTCCAGGTTGTATGTTCAACCACATACCATTAGTTGTGGTTGTTGCGCTTCACCCCGCCTGGCTGCAGCTCTGGTTAAGAGGAGCACCGCTCTCTCCGTCGGTGTCTCCCGGCAGTCTTCCAAACGGCCCCCCCAGACAGTTTGGAAGACTGCTGGGAGACACCGACGGAGAGAGCGGTGCTCCTCTTAACCTGAGCTGCAGCCAGGTGGGGTGAAGCGCAACAACCACAACTAATGGTATGTGGTTGAACATACAACCTGGTCATTGCAGGTGATATCTTTTACTTTTCACAAAAAGCAGTAGTTAATTTACAACGGGTCCTGATGAATGCATGAAACTATTTCTTAGATATGCTGAAACATGTTGACCACTACTGATCACGGATATTATGTCAAATCTGTGTTTGCACTTGTTTTTTAGATTTGGGGGACCGGGAGATAATAATAAATCATTGACATCTACCCAGCCCATCCAATTTTAATGTTTTTCACTACTTACTTTCCATTCACTTTACACTGCTTTTTTCAGTTGCCACATCAACACTGATAATTTCAATTAAACCTCCCTCCACTGACACATTTCTTTCACATTCACAAACGGTCATGGTAACATCTGACTGGCCGGTTTGTTTTGTTATGTCTCCTGGGCAAGGAGTACCCAAATGATGTGAAAGAGGGCGGTACAGTGTGGCTTCTGATGGGAATTTTTCCCTATGCCCTTGAGTCTTAACTCGGTCACTATTACACCTAGTCCGCACTGTTTGTTCCCACTTTGTTATCTGTATGGTGTTGGGGTTGGTGTCCATAGTTGAATGACATATTCGTTTCGACCTCTAGGTACCCTTTGTGTGTTGAGATATATGGTTTTGGGGCATGTACCTAGTGTGGGTCATTAAACTCGCCCTTGGACCCTCCGATTAATTTGTTTGGTTCATGGTAAAGATGGACTCCAAACCTTGGCTGGAAACATTCATGCACTTCAAGGGACATTTCTTAAATGCCATTGTCTATTATGGCTATCACATCTGGAACCTCAGTGTATCGCCGCACTCTGCTGGTCAGACCATCGTACCATCTTTTCAGTCAAGAACCCCAACGCCTAACATTAGTCAAAGACATATATTCACCAACCTCCTTATACCGTTCCGAAAAAAACAACCTCAGAATCATTCAGAACTTCACTTGAAAAACATCTATCTTTGACCTTTACCAAAAGCATTCCTCAAAAAACTATCTTACTAACAGTAAACATATGGTGCAGATTCCTCCCATCTCAGGACTCATCACTGCCCTTAAATGCTCAATGACCACTTACCATTAAGCCAATCTCAAAGATATGCAAGAGTTCTGCTCGGGAACATACAACATGCCATCAAATGTACCCAGGAACTCTCCAATGTAGTCACAAAATTTTCCCAACCCCAGTCCACCACAGCTACCATACTCCCACGCAGGAACTGTGATCCTTCTGGTTCCTCCTCCATTGAAAAGGTCCAATGTAGTCAACACTGCATCTTGCCCCCCGAACTAGTGCCTGCTTCAGATGAGAAACTGCTCTAGCCACCTTTACACTTCTCTGCAACTAAGAATGACCCCATCACCTCCTTACCTAAGGGCCTCAAACCTAGCAGAAACCCAGACATTCCTTGCCAAGCAGAAACTGATGTCTAGCGCTAATTTACCCTGGCCACCATCTTGACATCTTTAGGTTTAGGACAAGCCCTCTGACTTCTGTGATCATCCCCCTCTTGAAAGAACTCTTTTTAAGGAGGGGTAATAAAACAAATACCGTCCCATTGCTCACCTTCCTTGGAATTCCAAAATTCACGATCCCTACCAGTCGGGTTTTAACCCTAAATGCAGGACAGAAACAACCTTCCAGTAAGTATTGGATGACATTTCTGGATATCTCGCTGTATTTTGTTCACACTAGGCCTGTCGATTCCACTCCATGCAGTGGACCAGGCTCCAATCAGTAGTCCATGTCTCTGCCCATTCTCTACTCCAGTTTAAGTCTTACCTCAAGTACCACTTCCAATTAGATGTCTTGGGAGAGTTGACCTCCATGTCATTTCCAGTTGCTTGTGGAGTTCCCCGGGGCTTACTTCTTTCACTTCTCCTCATTTACATTCATGTAAACCCTCTCATGGACCTAATCAACTCCTTCCATCTGGGGTGGCACCAGTTGGCAGGGCAGACTCACAGCTTGTAGAGTCCAGATGCAGATGCAGGTAGTTGAAGTCTTTGATATCCATGAGACTTAGAACAGGAGGCAATCCAGCAAGCCCTCAGAGTCAAGGGTACAAGAAATGCAGGTTCAGTCCTTCTCGCCCAGGCAGGAGGACAGCAGGCTGCAGTGTAGCTCAGCAAGGCAAGAGCACAGCAAGGAAAAGTCCAGCAAAGTAGTAGTCTCACAGTGTGACAGTCCTTTCAACAGCACAGCAGTTCTTCTTCCTGGCAGAGGGATCACAGATCCAGAAGCGAAGGGATGTCATGGTGTCAGAGTTCCAGTACTTATTCCCAGTGGTGCCTTTGAGGTGGGGGAGACTTAAAAGAAAGTGTTGAAGTGCACAGAGGTCCTCCCTTCCTGTCCTGGCTCCAGACTCACTTCAGGGGGTATGCAACCCTTTGCTTGGAGACAGGACCTGGACATTTCATGTGCAAGTGTGAGGCTGTGCCGAGCTCCTCCCTCCCATATCCCAGAAAGGCCAATCAAGCCCCAAATAAGATCTGTTTGTGTGTGGCTGTCCACAGGGAATACACAAAGCCCAACTGTCATTCACCCCAGACTGAACAGAGACAGTCTGGGGTCTCTGCAAATGGATAAAGTATGTAAATGCCAACTTTCTAAAAGTGGCATTTCCTAGACTGCAATCTAAAATCCAACTTTACTATAAATTTGGATTTTAAAATATGAGTCCAGTGACACCAAACTTGAAAAGTCTATTCACAATTGTGAATTACACTTAAAAGGTGTAATAAGGTAATCCCAATCCTATCCAATGGGAGAGATATGCCTTGCAGCAGTGAAATACTAAATTTAGGAGTTTTTCGCTACCAGGACATGTGAAACTTAAAAGGACATCCAACCTTTTAAATACATGGCACCCTGCCCTGTGAGTTAGACAGGGCCTACCTTACCGGTGACTTATATGTAGAAAAATGAAGGTTTAAGCCTGGCATGAGGTTCACCTAGCCTGGTCGGAGTAGCAATGTAAAACTGCACACACAGGCTCTGCAGTGGCAGGCATGAGCCATGGTTAGAGGGCTTCTTATAAGTAGGTGGCACAATGAGTGTAGCAGGCCCACTAGTAGCATTTAATTTACAGGCCCTGTGCACATGTAGTGCACTTTACTAGGGACTTAATAAGTAAATTAAATATGCCAATTGCATTGGGGTTAAGCCAATGTTACAATGTTTAGGGTATAGAGCACATACACTTTAGCACTGGTTATCAGTGGTAAAGTGTGTAGAGTCCTAAAACCAGCAAAAACGAGGTCATAAGATTGAGGGAGGTAGGAAGGCAAAAACGTTGGGGGAAGTACTCCTTAAGGCTTTCAGGTCTAACAGTTATGCAATATGCATATTACAAATCTGTGTAAATGAAAATGCATTAAAATGTGGAGAAGAGGCGGATCTTGTTATGTGCTCTGCCATGTGGGAGACGTTTTTCTGTTTCTTCATTTAGGTTGATAGCTGTTGAAGTGGGTTTGTCACCTTGAGATGAGTTGCAGAAATTCTTGCTGTTGCTGAAATGTTTTTTATGGTGTTGCAGGGTCCAGCAGGAGAGCAGCGTTGTGGGACAGGTTGGATTATCTGTGGCAGTCCTGTGGTAGATCCTAAATTCTTTTTTTTGGATTTTTCTTCTCTTCGCTAGGAGGGAGCTGCAGAATTCCACTGGAATTGGCCCCTTGCCCTCCACCTTCAAACCAGGGGTGTATCTCAGGCCCCTGCAGCTCAGGGGGTGGAGGTGGGGGATCTCCAGGGGGCACCCAACCCTTCAAGGGGGGCCCTCGCCCATGTTCAGCTGAAGGCCAATGAATCGCTCTAAGATATAGGAGACTCAGGGGCCACACATCACATTCTGCACTGTTACTTCAAACTGGCTTTAGTACAGACTACAGATTAGCCTGGGTATGGATTAACGAGCTTCAGCTTTCTTTCAAAGCACTATACTATGAATTCACTCACTTCCATGAGGATGAAGGAAAACTCCCTTGGGTACTTCGTAACAGGCTTTAATGGAGTAAAGAAAACACCTGCAAACACACACCAAATCTGCTGCCCCCTTTCTCCAGTTCCAGCAACAGAGACCCCTAGAAACAAGCACATGACAGCTCCATACAGGTCTGCATTCCTTGCATGTCTCTCTGAGTTCAGCAATGCAGTCTTGTGTTTCCAAGAGCTGCACAGAAGGCAGACATGGCAGCACATCGGAAAAGCTCTCTTCGTCCGCCCATGGATGACCTGAGCTTTGTGGGGAGCACAGGATGTGAGATCTCAATGTGTACCCGCCTCAGACACTGATAGTGTTTGCAAACTCTGATGCAACTGAGGCTCCTGGGTGTCTATCCATAAGGGAAGAGACTGTAGGATTGGGAAACAGATGGAGCGGGGGCTGCTGGGAGCTGCACACAGTTGCGTTTCACTTTGGCGCTGCAACCCTTGCATCAGCCCAGTGAAGAGAACCCATGACTTGGAAATTAGCACTTTCAGGCAGATATAATCACAGGGGCTGTCAGCGTCAGCACATCTGCGTGGGCACGTTAAAGGGGAGGCGAGGCCGATTGAGGAAGTGGGGCGGGTGGTAGCATGCCAACTATATGTTTCGGAGGGATTCAAAAGGCAGCGAAGGGTCACAGGTGACACTAGTTACTCTCTGAGACATGCTGTATCTATGATATGGGCTTGAAAAAACGCCCATCTTTTTCATTGGTTCCTGTTGCTGACCTTTAGAAATGCTGGTTTTTCATTGGTGAATACACTTAGTAGCCCCTCATTTTGGAATTTTGTATCCTTCCCATGAGGAATGCCCCTCTTACATGTGTTCTTACTATTTATACTTGAAGAGAACTCTTTTTTTTAGTGCCTCTTTGCTCGTTAACTGTTCTGTTTACTTGTGCAATGAAACTTCGGTCCATTAACTGTTCTGTTTACTTGTGCAATGAAACTTTGGTCCATTAACTGTTCTGTTTACTTGTGAAACATTTGCTTAACATCACTTTATCTCCCGTGCCTACCCCTTACCCCTCCCCAAACACTGCTTAGTTTCTTCATACGCCTTAATCTCTCTGTGCCTCTCCCTCACCCCCACCCCCTCAAACACCGCTGCAGGCCTCCACCACCCATCCGAGGTCATTGCTGTTTTTTTTTTTTTACTTTACTATCACTTTTATTTACCGTATATAGTGCGCCTAGACAAGGACTCCAGGAAATTAAACAATCAGCCCATTATAACAGGATATTGAGCGTGACAGCAGAATCAAACACAGATCCCTAGCTCTCACCGCTGTGCCATATCCTTTTCCTAGCCATTTTGCAAGGTGCTGTACCAAATGTGGCAAAAAGAGGTCCCAATGGACACCTAGTGACAGCCTGTGGAACTGCACCCTCACAACACTGCTTGTTTTAATGTGGAGTCAGAACTGCCATTTTCACACCCAGCGCTACAGCACCATTGCAGATGTACTACATATTTTTTTTAAATACTACAGAGTTGCTTATTTTACTATGGTGGGGAGGGCATTTCTATTTCATAGGTAAAAAACATTGGCATTTATAATGCCAGTAGCTCTAACGCCAACAAATGAGAGACGTATTGCATTTTCAATGCTTGAATACATATAGAATGGTTGCCGCATGATGCTTTGTGCATCAATGAAAACAACGCAAGGAGTGAAAAGGGCTTTCAGAGGTCGGAGGGGAGCATATGCAATATAAAAAAGTACTTGAGTATATATCAGATACAGAATATTTTCCCCTGCAGGATTGCAAGTGACAACATAGACAGCAGTTATCTAATACTCACACATGTATTCTTTCATACTCACACGTATACCGTTCTTTTATAATACTTGGGTAGTTCTTTGATACTAATCTTTGCGTAGTTATTTGATATCCCTGTACATCTTTGATACTCACCCATGTATTATCTGATCCCCACCTCCCACCTATGGATAGCTGTTAGATACGCATCCATATACATTCCTTTGATACTCACCCATGTGCCGTTCTTTGATACTCACCCACGTACATTTCTTTGATACTCACCCATGTGCAGTTTTTTGATACTCTGCCCTGTACAGTTTTTTATACTCACCCAGTACAGTTCTTTGATATTTACCCCTGTACAGATCGTTGATACTCACCCCTGTACAGTTATTTGATACTCATTCATGTGCAGTTATTTGATACTCACCCCATGACAGTTCGTTGATATTCACCTATCTGTAGTTCTTTGATACTCACCCATGTGCAGTTATTTGATATTCACCCCTGTACAGTTCTTTGATATTCACCCTTGTACATTTCTTTGATCCTCACCTACCTGTAGTTCTTTGGTACTCACCTATGTGCAGTTCTTTTATATGCAATGATGTATATTATTTGTTATTTAAACCTGTACATTTCTTTGATACTCACCTATCTGTAGTTCTTTAAAACTCACCCATGTGCAGTTTTTATACTCACCCCAGTACAGTTCTATGATATTCACCCATCTGCATTTCTTTGATACTCACCTATATGTAGGTCTATGATACTCACCCATGAGCAGTTCTTTGATACTCGCCCCTGTACTGTTATTTGATACTCATTCATGTGCAGTTATTTGATACTCACCCCTGGACAGTTCTTTGATATTCACCTATCTGTAGTTCTATGATACTCACCCATGAGCAGTTATTTGATACTCACCCCTGTACAGTTCTTTGATATTCATGCATGTGCAGTTATTTGATACTCACCCCTAGATAGTTATTTGATATTCACCTATCTGTAGTTCTTTGATACTCACCCATGAGCAGTTCTTTGATACTCGCCCCTGTACTGTTATTTGATACTCATTCATGTGCAGTTATTTGATACTCACCCCATGACAGTTATTTGATATTCACCTATTTGTAGTTCTTTGATGCTCACCCATGTGCAGTTCTTTGATATTCACCCCTGTACAGTTCTTTGATATTCACCCTTGTACATTTCTTTGATCCTCACCTACCTGTAGTTCTTTGGTACTCACCTATGTGCAGTTCTTTTATATGCAATGATGTATATTATTTGTTATTTAAACCTGTACATTTCTTTGATACTCACCTATCTGTAGTTCTTTAAAACTCACCCATGTGCAGTTTTTATACTCACCCCAGTACAGTTCTATGATATTCACCCATCTGCATTTCTTTGATACTCACCTATATGTAGGTCTATGATACTCACCCATGAGCAGTTCTTTGATACTCGCCCCTGTACTGTTATTTGATACTCATTCATGTGCAGTTATTTGATACTCAGCCCTGGACAGTTCTTTGATATTCACCTATCTGTAGTTCTATGATACTCACCCATGAGCAGTTATTTGATACTCACCCCTGTACAGTTCTTTGATATTCATGCATGTGCAGTTATTTGATACTCACCGCTGGATAGTTATTTGATGTTCACCTATCTGTAGTTCTTTGATACTCACCCATGAGCAGTTCTTTGATACTCGCCCCTGTACTGTTATTTGATACTCATTCATGTGCAGTTATTTGATACTCACCCCATGACAGTTATTTGATATTCACCTATCTGTAGTTCTTTGATGCTCACCCATGTGCAGTTCTTTGATATTCACTCCTGTACAGTTCTTTGATATTCACCCCTGTACAGTTCTTTGATATTCACCCCTGTATAGTTCTTTGATACTCACCTATCGGTAGTTGTTTGATACACACCAATCTACAGTTCTTTGATACTCGCCTATCGGTAATTGTTTGATACACACCAATCACCAGTTCTTTGATACTCTTCCCGGTACATTTCTGTGATACAAGCTGGGTCTGGTGATTAGTGGACTAATGTGTCCACTGTAGGGCCTTATGTAAAACCTCATGGTCACAGGTTCAAATCCTGGCGGGTCCACTCAGACTTTCATCCTTCTGAGTTTGATGAAATGATGTTGATAACACAATAAACACCTGTTATTCAGCGCCAAGATACCAATGGGTGAACGTGTGCTTTACAAATACAAGTTACGTCATATGTAGTTCTTTGATACCCACCCATGTGTAGTTCTTCGATCCTCATCTATGTGCAGCTCTTTATTACGTTCCTGTATATGGTTGTTTGATTCTAATCCATGTATGGTTCTTCGATATTCACCCATATTCAGTTCTTTGATACTCACCCAGGAATAGTTCTTCAATATTCACACATGCGCAGTTCTTTGATATTCATCCATGTATGTTTCTATGGCATTCACCCATGTTCAGTTCTTTGATATTGCCCAGAGTGCAGTTCTTTCATATTCGCTCATGTATTGCTCAATGACACCCATGTGCAGTTATTTGATACTATCCCATGTATGTTTCTATGACATCTGGCTAGACCACAAACTTCACCTCAAGGATCAGGTGAACGCAGTAGTCTCTTCCACCTCTTACATTCTAAAAGCCTGTAAGAAAATCCTGCCAGTCCTGCCCAAAGAGAGTCATCAGCTAATCATCACAGCTCTAGTGATGTCCAGACTGGATTATTGCAACAGTTTATATGTCAATATCCAGGAAAGACCAATGAATAAATTGCAACTCCTGCAGAACGATGCAGCCAGATTGCTGACTGACACTCCCAAACATGCCTCCATCTCAGCAGAGATCAGAAGGCTTCACTGGTTGCCATTGCAAAAACGGGTACAGTTTAAGGCTCTGTGTACAGTACACAAGGCACTCTATAGAACTGGGCCCAGCCATCTCAAAATGCAATTCCAATGATATACACAACTAGATGTTTATGCTCTTCTGATGCTAAACTGGTGGCGGTACCTTTTGTAAATAAAAGCCAACTGGGGGGAAGAAGATTCGCGGTTGGTGCTGCTTAGGCATGGAATGGACTCCTGTTGCATCTTAGAGCCCTGCCAAGCCTACTGGCTTTTAGAAAGGCTTTGAAGACTTGGCTCTTTGCTGGCTAGGTTCAATTTCTGGTTTACCTCCCCTCTTTCGCCTTTGGACCCAGATAGGACTTGATGCAGCGACAGGACACCCTCGGGTAGCAGTTCGCGCTTTAGAAATATCAATTACATAAACATAACATCCAACCATGTGTAGTTCTTTGATATTCACCCACGTGCAGTTCTTTTATATTCACTCATGTATGGCTCATGTGCAGTTATTTGATACTCTGCCATGTGTAGTTCTTTGATATTCACCCATCTGCAGTTCTTTTATATTCACTCATGAATGGCTCAATGACACCCACGTGCAGTTATTTGATACTCTGCCATGTGTAGTTCTTTGATATTCACCCAAGTGCAGTTCCTTTATATTCACTCATATATGGCTCTATGACACCCAAGTGCAGTTCTTTTATATTCACTCATGTACGGCTCAATGACACCCACGTGGAGTTATTTGATACTCGGCCATGTACAGTTCTTTTATATTCACTTATGTATGGCTCTATGATACCCATGTGAAGTTAATTGAAACTCTCCCATGTATAGTTCTTTGATACTCAGACAGGTATAGTTCTTTGAGTTCACCATTGTACATTTCTTTGATACTCACCCATGCATGGTTCTCTGTTACCCACCCATGTACAGTTCTTTGATACTAACCCATGTGTAGTTCTTTGATACTCATATGCAGTTATTTGATACTCACCCCTGTACAGTTCTTTGATACTCACCTATCTGTAGTTCTTTGATACTCATCCATGTGCAGTTCTTTGATACTCACCCCTGTACAGTTCTTTGATACTCACCTATCTGTAGTTCTTTGATACTCATCCATGTGCAGATCTTTGATACTCACCCCTTTACAGTTCTTTCATACTCACCCATGTGCAGTTCTTTGATACTCACCCCTGTACAGTTCTTTGATACTCACCCCTGTACAGTTCTTTGATACTCACCCATGTGCAGTTCTTTGATACTCACCTCTGGACAGTTCTTTGATACTCACCCATGAGCAGTTCTTTAACACTCACCCTGGTATGGTTCAATGTGTTCTGTATCCAGAAGCAATATCAAGCTCTGTATAGCAATGGAGTGAAGTGCATTGTTTTGTAATTGTCTGTGCCCACTCTTGTGTAGTACTTCATACCCCGATGAGTGCTTGTGGTGTGCAGAGAGCATGCTGCTCTTAAGTGTGTTGGAGCCTGAGAGAGCTCAGTGGGATGAATGTGGACTTTACATCTCTATCCCGGTGTGATAAAAAGTGAGAAATTGACATGCGGTTTTTAGCATAGGGTATTAAAAAACAGCATATATTTGTGGCTGTTTCTTGTCAAAAACATTAGGGCAGTCATGAAAATAGAGGGGCATGTCAGATGGGTTTATCGCTCCCCAGGCTTAGCTCCCCTCTGTTTTATGTGTGGTTTTGGATTAATGAGAGTGATCAGAAAGGGTTCAAGGTCATGGCTTTGTGGCATCTGACCTCCTTACAACAAAAGACATAAATGACCGAACACAGGTCACTGACTTATGTGCACAGCATTGGCTTCCCTAACACATCTCTTTAGCAGCAGATATATCCCAAGCACTAGAGTCCAGTGTTGTACAATGGTGTCAGTTACACCATCAACAGCTGAAAGCCATGCTGCTCTAAACACCATCAGCAGCTGAAAGTCATGCAGTTCTCTGCACCATCAGAGGCTGAAAGCCATGGAGTTCTAAACACAATCAGCAGCAGAGAACCATTATGCTCTGAACACCATCAGCAGCTGAAAGCCATGCAGCTCCAGCTTTAAACACCATCAGCAGCTGAAAGCCATTCTGCTCTAAACACCGTCAGCTGCTGCAAGCCATGCAATTGTAAACATTATCAGCAGCTAAAAGCCATGGAGTTCTAAACACCATCAGCAGCTGAAAGTCATGGAGGTCTAAACATTATCAGCAGCTGAAAGCCATGCAGTTGTAAACATTATAAGCAGCTAAAAGCCATGGAGTTCTGAGAACCATCAGCAGCTGCAAGCCATGCAGTGGTAGCAACAAGGAAGGTACACACAGTTCCCCAGAAGGACTGGATTGATAGGAGAGAGAATGTATGTGGTATGGTGTAGAAGCAAATGCCAAGAGGGAAGGGGAAGGGGGAAATTCCCTCTTGGGAACTAGAACCCTCACACACCCAGCAAGCTAGGTGTCATGCTTCATCATATGGGTCAGCTCCTCGTCAGACTGGAGCTGCAATGTCTGACGGGCACCCGCGAAGGGGCTCTTCAGCGGAGATCTTTTGTTCCAGCCATATGGTGCATGCGTGTGAGAGGGCAGGTGAATGTGTAGTCGTGAATAAGTGGTGATTGATTAAAAAAGGTGGGTTAGTCCACAAGGGACTTTATTAACGTGGCTAACTCCCTTGATTAAAATGGTGGGAGGGGAGATAGACGCCACGATTATATGTGGCGAAGATATCTGCAACCCTCAGTTTAGGTCGACATGTTTCATGCTAAACTAGCAATTCCTCAGGACCTTGGTGCTCGTACTACACAGTGAAATTAAAAACTTCAGACAACCTTGGGTCTTAAGGTCTGTAGTAGGACAGGCCAATTGGTCCTGCCTTGAGTAATGCAACCCAAAGCAAATCCCTACGGTACTTCTCAGTCTGCTCTGTGGGACCTGAACAGAAGAGTCAGGGACCCAAGCGGTGTGCGGTCTCTGCCTGCAAACCTACCCCCACGCGTAATCCGGAAGGGATCTGGAGCAGCTGGCCATGCAGTGGTAAACATTATCAGCAGCTGAAAGCCATGTAGTTGTACACACCATCAGCAGCTGACATCCATGCAGTTATAAACACCATCAGCAGCTGAAAGCCATGCAGTTCTAAACACCGTCAGCAGCTGAAAGCCATGCAGTTGTAAACATTATTAGCAGCTAAAAGCCATGGAATTCTAAACACCATCAGCATCTGAAAGCCATGCAGTTCTAAACACCATCAGCATATGAAAGCCATGCAGTTCTAAACACCATCAGCAGCTGAAAGTCATGGAGGTCTAAACACCAACAGCAGCTGAAAGTCATGGAGGTCTAAACATTATCAGCAGCTGAAAGCCATGCAGTTCTAAACACCACCAGCATCTTAAAGCCATGCAGTTCTAAACACCATCAGCAGCTGAAAGTCATGGAGGTCTAAACACCATCAGCAGCTGAAAGTCATGGAGATATAAACATTATCAGCAGCTGAAAGCCATGCAGTTGTAAACATTATCAGCAGCTAAAAGCCATACAGTTCTAAGCACTATAAGCAGCTGCAAGCCATGCAGTTGTGTAAACATTATCAGCAGCTGAAAGCTACACAGTTGTAAACATTATCAACAGCTGAAAGTCATGGAGGTCTACACACCATCAGCATCTGAAAGTCGTGGTTGTCTAAACATTATCAGCAGCTGAAAGCCGTGCAGTTGTAAACATTATCAGCAGCTAAAAGCCATGGAGTTTTACGAACCATGAGCAGCTGAAAGCCATGCATTTCTAAACACTCTCAGCAGCTGCAAGCCATGCAGTTGTAAACATTATCAGCAGCTGAAAGCCATGCAGTTCTACACACCATCAGCAGCTGAAAGCCATGCAGGCAGTTCTAAACGCCATCAGCAGCTGAAAGTCATGGAGGTCTAAACACCATCAGCAGCTGAAAGTCATGGAGGTCTAAACATTATCAGAAGCTGAAAGCCATGCAGTTGTTAACATTATCAGTAGCTGAAAGCCATGGAGTTCTAGGAACCATCAGCAGCTGAAAGCCATGCAGTTCTAAGCACTATCAGAAGCTGCAAGCTATGCAGTTGTAAAGGTTATCAGCAGCTGAAGGCTATGCAGTTGTAAACATTATCAGCAGCTGGAAGCCATGCAGTTGTAAACATTATCAGCAGCTAAAAGCCATAGAGTTCTAAGAACCATCAGCAGCTAAAATCCATGGAGTTCTAAGAACCGTCAGCAGCTGGAAGTCGTGGGGGTCTAAACACCATCAGTATCCGAAAGGTCTAAAGATTATCAGCAGCTGAAAGCCATGCAGTTGTAAACATTACCAGCAGCTAAAAGCCATGGATTTCTACGAACAATAAGCAGCTGAAAGCCATGCATTTCTAAACACTATCAGCAGCTGCAAGCCATGCATGTGTAAACACCGTCAGCAGCTGAAAGCCATGCAGTTGTAAACATTATTAGCAGCTAAAAGCCATGGAATTCTAAACACCATCAGCATCTGAAAGCCATGCAGTTCTAAACACCATCAGCAGCTGAAAGTCATGGAGGTCTAAACACCAACAGCAGCTGAAAGTCATGGAGGTCTAAACATTATCAGCAGCTGATAGCCACGCAGTTCTACACACCATCAGCAGCTGAAAGCCATGCAGTTCTAAACACCATCAGCATCTTAAAGCCATGCAGTTCTAAACACCATCAGCAGCTGAAAGTCATGGAGATATAAACATTATCAGCAGCTGAAAGCCATGCAGTTGTAAACATTATCAGCAGCTAAAAGCCATACAGTTCTAAGCACTATAAGCAGCTGCAAGCCATGCAGTTGTGTAAACATTATCAGCAGCTGAAAGCTATACAGTTGTAAACATTATCAGCAGCTGAAAGTCATGGAGGTCTACACACCATCAGCATCTGAAAGTCGTGGAGGTCTAAACATTATCAGCAGCTGAAAGCCGTGCAGTTGTAAACATTATCAGCAGCTAAAAGCCATGAAGTTTTGCGAACCATGAGCAGCTGAAAGCCATGCATTTCTAAACACTCTCAGCAGCTGCAAGCCATGCAGTTGAAAACATTATCAGGAGCTGAAAGCCATGCAGTTGTAAACATTATCAGCAGCTGAAAGCCATGCAGTTCTACACACCATCAGCAGCTGAAAGCCATGCAGGCAGTTCTAAACGCCATCAGCAGCTGAAAGTCATGGAGGTCTAAACACCATCATTAGCTGAAAGTCATGGAGGTCTAAACATTATCAGTAGCTGAAAGCCATGGAGTTCTAGGAACCATCAGCAGCTGAAAGCGATGCAGTTCTAAGCACTATCAGAAGCTGCAAGCTATGCAGTTGTAAAGTTATCCGCAGCTGAAGGCTATGCAGTTGTAAACATTATCAGCAGCTGGAAGCCATGTAGTTGTAAGCATTATCAGCAGCTAAAAGCCATAGAGTTCTAAGTACCATCAGCAGCTAAAATCCATGGAGTTCTAAGAACCGTCAGCAGCTGGAAGTCATGGGGGTCTAAACACCATCAGTATCCGAAAGTCATGGAGGTATAAAGATTATCAGCAGCTGAAAGCCATGCAGTTGTAAACATTACCAGCAGCTAAAAGCCATGGATTTCTACGAACCATAAGCAGCTGAAAGCCATGCATTTCTAAACACTATCAGCAGCTGCAAGCCATGCAGTTGTAAACATTATCAGCAGCTCAAAGCCATGCAGTTGTAAACATTATCAGCAGCTGAAAGCCATGCAGTTCTACACACCATCAGCATCTGAAAGGCATGCAGCTCTAAACACTGTCAGCAGCTGCAAGCCATGCATTTGTAAAAACATGAGCAGCTGCAAGCCATGCAGTTGTAAACATTATTAGCAGCTAAAAGCCATGGAGTTCTAAACACCATCACAATCTGAAAGCTATGCAGTTCTAAACACCATCAGCAGCTGAAAGTCATGGAGGTCCAAACACCATTAGCAGCTGAATGTCATGGAGGTCTAAACATTATCAGCAGCTGAAAAACATGGAGTTCTAAAAACCATCAGCAGCTGAAAGCCATGCAGTTCTAAACACTATCAGCAGTAGCAAGCCATGCAGTTGTAAACATTATCAGCAGCTGAAAGTCATGCAGTTGTAAACATTATCAGCAGCTGAAAGCCATGCAGTTCTACACACCATCAGCATATGAAAGCCATGCAGCTCTAAACACTGTCAGCAGCTACAAGCCATGCGTTTGTAAAAACATGAGCAGCTGCAAGCCATGCAGTTGTAAACATTATTAGCAGCTAAAAGCCATGGAGTTCTAAACACCATCACAATCTGAAAGCTATGCAGTTCTAAACACCATCAGCAGCTGAAAGTCATGGAGGTCCAAACACCATTAGCAGCTGAATGTCATGGAGGTCTAAACATTATCAGCAGCTGAAAAACATGGAGTTCTAAAAACCATCAGCAGCTGAAAGCCATGCAGTTCTAAACACTATCAGCAGTAGCTAGCCATGCAGTTCTAAACATTATCAGCAGCTGAAAGTCATGCAGTTGTAAACACCATCAGCAGCTGATAGCCATACGGTTCTAGACACCATCAGCAGCTGAAAGCCATGCAGCTCTAAACACTGTCAGCAGCTGCAAGCCAAGCATTTGAAAAAACACCGTCTGCAGCTGCAAGCCATGCAGTTGTAAACATTGTTAGCAGCTAAAAGCCATGGAGTTCTAAACACTATCAGCATCTGAAAGCCATGCAGTTCTAAACACCATCAGCAGCTGAAAGTCATGGAGGTCTAAACACCATCAGCAGCTGAAAGTCATGGAGGTCTAAACGTTATCACCAGCTGAAAGCCATGCAGTTGTAAACATTATCACCAGCTAGAAGCCATGGAGTTCTAAACACTGTCAGCAGCTGAAAGCCATGCAGCTCTGAACACTGTCGGCAGCTGCAAGCCATGCAGTTCTAAACACCATCAGCATCTGAAAGCCATGCAGTTCCAATCACCATCAGCAGCTGAAAGTCATGGAGGTCTAAACACCATCAGCAGATGAAAGTCATGGAGGTCTAAACATTATTACCAGCTGAAAGCCATGCAGTTGTAAACATTATCAGCAGCTGAAAGCCATGGAGTTCTAAGAACCATCAGCAGCTAAAAGCCATGCAGTTCTAAACACCATCAGCATCTGAAAGCCATGCAGTTCCAATCACCATCAGCAGCTGAAAGCCATGCAGTTATACGCACTATCAGCAGCTGCAAGCCATGCAGTTGTAAACATTATTAGCAACTGTAAGACGTGGAGTTCTAAGAACCATCAGCAGCTAAAAGCCATGCTGTTCTAAACACCATCAGCATCTGAAAGCCATGCAGTTCCAATCACCATCAGCAGCTGAAAGTCATGGAGGTCCAAACACCATCAGCAGCTGAAAGCCATGCATTTCTCAACACTATCAGCACCTGCAAGCCAAACAGTTGTAAACATTATCAGCAGCTGAAAGCCATGCCGTTGTAAACATTATCAGCAGCTGAAAGACATGGAGTTCTAAGAACCATCAGCAGCTGAAAGCCATGCAGCTCTAAACACTGTCAGCAGCTGCAAGCCATGCAGTTGTAAACATTATCAGCAGCTAAAAGTCATGCAGTTGTAAACACCATCAGCAGCTGAAAGCCATACGGTTCTACACACCATCAGCAGCTGAAAGCCATGCAGCTGTAAACACTGTCAGCAGCTGCAAGCCATGCAGCTGTAAACACTGTCAGCAGCTGCAAGCCATGCATTTGAACAAAAACCATCAGCAGCTGCAAGCCATGCAGTTGTAAACATTGTTAACAGCTAAAAGCCATGGAGTTCTAAACACTATCAGCATCTGAAAGCCATGCAGTTCTAAACACCATCAGCAGCAGAAAGTCATGGAGTTCTAAACACCATCAGAAGCTGAAAGTCATGGAGGTCTAAACATTATCACCAGCTGAAAGCCATGCACTTGTAAACATTATCACAGGCTGGAAGCCATCGAGTTCTAAACACTGTCAGCAGCTGAAAGCCATCCAGCTCTGAACACTGTCGGCAGCTGCAAGCCATGCAGTTCTAAACACCATCAGCATCTGAAAGCCATGCAGTTCGAAACACCATCAGCAGCTGAAAGTCATGGAGTTCTAAATACCACCAGAAGCTGAAAGTCATGGAGGTCTAAACATTATCACCAGCTGAAAGCCATTCAGTTGTAAACATTATCACAGGCTGGAAGCCATGGAGTTCTAAACACTGTCAGCAGCTGAAAGCCATCCAGCTCTGAACACTGTCGGCAGCTGCAAGCCATGCAGTTCTAAACACCATCAGCATCTGAAAGCCATGCAGTTCCAATGACCATCAGCAGCTGAAAGTCATGGAGGTCTAACCACCATCAGCAGATGAAAGTCATGGAGGTCTAAACATTATTAGCAGCTGAAAGCCATGCAGTTGTAAACATTATCAGCAGCTGAAAGCCATGGAGTTCTAAGAACCATCAGCAGCTGAAAACCATGCAGTTATAAGCACTATCAGCAGCTGCAAGCTATGCAGTTGTAAACATTATCAGCAGCTGAAAGCTATGCAGTTCTAACCATTACCAGCAGCTGAAAGTCATGGCGGTCTAAACACCATCAGCATCTGAAAGTCATTGAGGTCTAAACATTATCAGCAGCTGAAAAACATGGAGTTCTAAAAACCATCAGCATCTGAAAGCCATGCAGCTCTAAACACTGTCAGCAGCTACAAGCCATGCGTTTGTAAAAACATGAGCAGCTGCAAGCCATGCAGTTGTAAACATTATTAGCAGCTAAAAGCCATGGAGTTCTAAACACCATCACAATCTGAAAGCTATGCAGTTCTAAACACCATCAGCAGCTGAAAGTCATGGAGGTCCAAACACCATTAGCAGCTGAATGTCATGGAGGTCTAAACATTATCAGCAGCTGAAAAACATGGAGTTCTAAAAACCATCAGCAGCTGAAAGCCATGCAGTTCTAAACACTATCAGCAGTAGCTAGCCATGCAGTTCTAAACATTATCAGCAGCTGAAAGTCATGCAGTTGTAAACACCATCAGCAGCTGATAGCCATACGGTTCTAGACACCATCAGCAGCTGAAAGCCATGCAGCTCTAAACACTGTCAGCAGCTGCAAGCCAAGCATTTGAAAAAACACCGTCTGCAGCTGCAAGCCATGCAGTTGTAAACATTGTTAGCAGCTAAAAGCCATGGAGTTCTAAACACTATCAGCATCTGAAAGCCATGCAGTTCTAAACACCATCAGCAGCTGAAAGTCATGGAGGTCTAAACACCATCAGCAGCTGAAAGTCATGGAGGTCTAAACGTTATCACCAGCTGAAAGCCATGCAGTTGTAAACATTATCACCAGCTAGAAGCCATGGAGTTCTAAACACTGTCAGCAGCTGAAAGCCATGCAGCTCTGAACACTGTCGGCAGCTGCAAGCCATGCAGTTCTAAACACCATCAGCATCTGAAAGCCATGCAGTTCCAATCACCATCAGCAGCTGAAAGTCATGGAGGTCTAAACACCATCAGCAGATGAAAGTCATGGAGGTCTAAACATTATTACCAGCTGAAAGCCATGCAGTTGTAAACATTATCAGCAGCTGAAAGCCATGGAGTTCTAAGAACCATCAGCAGCTAAAAGCCATGCAGTTCTAAACACCATCAGCATCTGAAAGCCATGCAGTTCCAATCACCATCAGCAGCTGAAAGCCATGCAGTTATACGCACTATCAGCAGCTGCAAGCCATGCAGTTGTAAACATTATTAGCAACTGTAAGACGTGGAGTTCTAAGAACCATCAGCAGCTAAAAGCCATGCTGTTCTAAACACCATCAGCATCTGAAAGCCATGCAGTTCCAATCACCATCAGCAGCTGAAAGTCATGGAGGTCCAAACACCATCAGCAGCTGAAAGCCATGCATTTCTCAACACTATCAGCACCTGCAAGCCAAACAGTTGTAAACATTATCAGCAGCTGAAAGCCATGCCGTTGTAAACATTATCAGCAGCTGAAAGACATGGAGTTCTAAGAACCATCAGCAGCTGAAAGCCATGCAGCTCTAAACACTGTCAGCAGCTGCAAGCCATGCAGTTGTAAACATTATCAGCAGCTAAAAGTCATGCAGTTGTAAACACCATCAGCAGCTGAAAGCCATACGGTTCTACACACCATCAGCAGCTGAAAGCCATGCAGCTGTAAACACTGTCAGCAGCTGCAAGCCATGCAGCTGTAAACACTGTCAGCAGCTGCAAGCCATGCATTTGAACAAAAACCATCAGCAGCTGCAAGCCATGCAGTTGTAAACATTGTTAACAGCTAAAAGCCATGGAGTTCTAAACACTATCAGCATCTGAAAGCCATGCAGTTCTAAACACCATCAGCAGCAGAAAGTCATGGAGTTCTAAACACCATCAGAAGCTGAAAGTCATGGAGGTCTAAACATTATCACCAGCTGAAAGCCATGCACTTGTAAACATTATCACAGGCTGGAAGCCATCGAGTTCTAAACACTGTCAGCAGCTGAAAGCCATCCAGCTCTGAACACTGTCGGCAGCTGCAAGCCATGCAGTTCTAAACACCATCAGCATCTGAAAGCCATGCAGTTCGAAACACCATCAGCAGCTGAAAGTCATGGAGTTCTAAATACCACCAGAAGCTGAAAGTCATGGAGGTCTAAACATTATCACCAGCTGAAAGCCATTCAGTTGTAAACATTATCACAGGCTGGAAGCCATGGAGTTCTAAACACTGTCAGCAGCTGAAAGCCATCCAGCTCTGAACACTGTCGGCAGCTGCAAGCCATGCAGTTCTAAACACCATCAGCATCTGAAAGCCATGCAGTTCCAATGACCATCAGCAGCTGAAAGTCATGGAGGTCTAACCACCATCAGCAGATGAAAGTCATGGAGGTCTAAACATTATTAGCAGCTGAAAGCCATGCAGTTGTAAACATTATCAGCAGCTGAAAGCCATGGAGTTCTAAGAACCATCAGCAGCTGAAAACCATGCAGTTATAAGCACTATCAGCAGCTGCAAGCTATGCAGTTGTAAACATTATCAGCAGCTGAAAGCTATGCAGTTCTAACCATTACCAGCAGCTGAAAGTCATGGCGGTCTAAACACCATCAGCATCTGAAAGTCATTGAGGTCTAAACATTATCAGCAGCTGAAAGCCATGCAGTTGTAAACATTATCTGCAGCTAAAAGCCATCGAGTTCTAAGAACCATCAGCAGCTAAAAGCCAAGGAGTTCTAAACACCACCAGCAGCTGAAAGTCATGGAGGTCTAAACGGTACACAGACAAAATATCGATTTTTAAATATCGATATACAATAATATCGAAGTTTAAATATCGATGGGACAAAATATCGAAGGTAAGTAATATCGACAGTCTTAATATCGATATTAGTATGATATCAGTAATATCGAAGTTTTAAATATCGATGTCAATAATATCGAAATAAATAACTTCGATGTTACTAATATCAATTTTTAAATAAATTTAGTGTATATTATATTGTATTTATTATGTTTTATTATTTATTTTTAATGAAATTTAATTAAATATTGTCTTTTACTACTGTAGCGGGTTGTGGGTTTATAGGGGAATAGGGTGGGAAGTAATTTAATTATGTTAAATTAATTAGTAGGAACTATTAACTAATTAATTGAGAAATACTTTTTAATTAATTTTAATTAATTGATTAATTAATAAATATGTTCTGTAGCGGGTTATGGGTTTATAGGGGAATAGGGTGGGAAGTATTTTAATATTAATTAATTAATTAATATATGTTTGTACATATTTTAATTAATAATTAATTGGTAATTAATTTATAATAATTAGTTAATTAATTAATATAATTTTGTACATATTTTTAATTATTAATTAGTTGGTAATTAATTAATATTAATTATTTAATTACATTAATTATAGTAATTTTTTATATATAATTTTGTGTTATTCTTAATTAATTAATTGGGAAAAATAATATGAATTATTAAATTAAATTAATTACAGCTAATGTGCTAATATATTTACTTTATTGAAATTGTTAATTAATGATTAATTGGTAATTAAACAATAATAATAAATTTTGGGTAAAGGAGTATTTTTAGGGTTCAGGGTCAGTTTTCAGTTTTTGGGTAAAGGGGTATTTTTAGGATTCAGGGTCAGTTTTCAGTTCATGGGTAAAGGGGTATTTTTAGGGTTCAGGGTCAGTTTTCAGTTTTTGGGTAAAGGGGTATTTTTAGGGTTCAGGGTCAGTTTTCAGTTTTTGGGTAAAGGGGTATTTTTAGGGATAAGGGTCAGTTTTCAGTTCATGGGTAAAGGGGTATTTTTAGGGTTCAGGGTCAGTTTTCAGTTTTTGGGTAAAGGGGTATTTTAGGGTTCAGGGTCAGTTTTCAGTTTTTGGGTAAAGGGGTATTTTTAGGGTTCAGGGTCAGTTTTGAGTTTTTGGGGTACAGGGATATTTTTAGGGTTCAGGGTCAGTTTTGGGTTTTTGGGGTACAGGCGTACAGGGTAAAAACAAAAAATATTACATTAAATCAAATAAATAACATTAAAAAATGTTTACATTAAATTATTAAGTGTTTTATTTATTTTAAATGTATATGTATTAGTTTTAATTTTGTTTTAACATTTTTATTTAATATTTGTAAAATTATATGTATTTTAACATTATTTTTACATTATTATTAATACATTTAAAAAAACGATATTTTTGATTCCGGTATTTTTGTACTACGATATTTTTTTTTCGATATTTTTGTACTTACCTTTATGAAGATAGGATTCCGATATTTTTGATGTCGATATTTTTGTTCCGATATTTTTGTAGTTCGATATTCTGTCTGTCGATATTATGTCAGACATTCGGTCTAAACACCATCAGCATCTGAAAATCATGGAGGTCTAAACAGTATCAGTAGCTGAAAGCCATGCAGTTGTAAACATTACCAGCAGCTAAAAGCCATGGATTTCTACGAACCATCAGCAGCTGAAAGCCATGCATTTCTCAACACTATCAGCAGCTGCAAGCCTCACAGTTGTAAACATTATCAGCAGCTGAAAGCCATGCAGTTGTAAACATTATCAGCAGCTGAAAGCCATGCAGTTCTACACACCATCAGCAGCTGAAAGCCATGCAGCTCTAAACACTGTCAGCAGCTGCAAGCTATGCATTTGTAAACACCGTCAACAGCTGCAAGCCATGCAGTTGTAAACACTATCAGCAGCTGAAAGCCATGGAGTTCTAAGAACCATCAGCAGCTGAAAGCCATTGAGTTCTAAGAACCATCAGCAGCTGAAAGCCATGCAGTTGTAAACATTATCAGCAGCTGAAAGCCATGGAGTTCTAAGAACCACCAGCAGCTGAAAGCCATGTAGTTGTAATCATTATCAGCAGCTGAAAGCCATGGAGTTCTAAGAACCATCAGCAGCTGAAAGCCATGGAGTTCTAAGAACCATCAGCAGGTGAAAGCCATGCAGTTGTAAACATTATCAGCAGCTGAAAGCCATGGAGTTCTAAACACCCTCAGCAGCTGAAAGCCATGCAGCTCTAAACACTGTCAGCAGCTGCAAGCCATGCACTTGTAAACATTATCAGCAGCTGAAAGCCATGGGATCTAAACACCATCAGCAGATGATAGCCATGGAGTGCTAAGCATAGAGCACAACTCAGGGAGTGTTGGTAATCCTCTGCCTTGAGACTGATATTCTTGTGTTAACAGGTTACATCCACAGTTTCTCTAAAAGAAATAGGATGATTCAATACAAACGTGGGTTCTAATACTGCCTCACAGCTTTAAAGACCGCTTCTTAATGCCTGAATCAGTATGGTTGGCAAGTATGCATTCCTAACACTTTGTGTAGTGTTGACCATCCACCCACAGGATGTTCAGCCTTAAAAACATGTTCCTTTTTTTAAAAGTGGCATTGTCATTCATGTTTTGGTTTGTGGGAAAAAAACATAGAATTAAAATGGCAGAGTAAAAAGAAATACGAGGCATAAAAGTACGGGTGGCATAAATCACGTAATTTGCTATAGTTTAATTATGTGAGATTACAGAAAAATTACACGAGATTACATGGAATTCCACAAGGAGCGTAATCCAGCATTTACCGCTGTTATCTTAGTTCTAACTGAAACCTTGCGTCCAAAATAGATCAGAGGATGCGTTTTACACTAAGAAAGTAGCGCTAAATGCAACAGAACACAAGCAGCAGTGAATAGCAGCTTCTCACACTGTTTGTTGTTGCTGTGTTCCTGTGGTAATATTTGTGTGCCAAATTACTCAATATTACAGGAACAGCTGTAATTGCATAATTTTTGGTAACTTTGCATCGAAGCGTAATGTGGATTTACTAAAATTATACTGATTACTCCGTCATAATAAAAATTTCACACAGGCCTACACAAAAGTAAATAAATTACAGAAAGTAAATTAAGCCAAAAAGTTGAAAACATTTGTGTTAAAAAGGGTTAGAGTAGAGTTGGGTTGAGCTGTGTGTTTAGTTAATCTGATGTTCTGGTGTGATAGGTGTAGTAAGGTATAGTATGGTGGGTAATGACACTTACGGTGTATATGCTGCTGTTTGCATAAAGCATGGGTTAGTATTGAGGCTAGAGTGGTAGGGTGCGGAATTGGGTTTGGTTTAGAGTAACATAGGGCATGACAACAGATGTAATTGTGGTATATAGGTTGGTTTTAGGGTATAGATCAGGGCTAGGGTAAGGATTGAGGTACAAGTTTGAGGTGGGCCAAGGGCTTTGTTTTGGTTATGATAGTATTTGTGTTAGGGTCAGAGCAAGAGATGGTATGATGGATGGTGTAACATGGTGTATGCGTTAGTCTTAGGGTAAGGGTTACATTTAGGATTGAGGTAAGGGTTGGGGGTGGTTTAAAGGATTATGCAGTTACGTTACCTTTAAGAGCTGGATTAGTTTTAGAGCAAGGTATGGTATGATGGAAGATGTTATTTATTGCGCATGGATTAGTGTTAGCATAAAGGGTAGGACTGAGGTAAATGTTAGTGGTGGTGTAAGGAATGGAGTTTGGATTGGCTTAACTTTAGAAGTTGGGGTAAGGTTAGAGAAAAGTACAATATGACAGATTATGAAACTTTCGGTGCATGGTTTAGGGTAAGGGATTGGATTTGGGTTAACTTAACTACAAGAGTTCGGTTAGGGTTATGGTAAGTTATGGTATGACAGAAGATGTAATTTAAATATTCGCAAATAAAATTCTCTCTCCCACGAATAAATACAAGGAGATTTTCAAAATTATATCCAAACTCTCTAATCTCCTTTGTGTCACACATCACTCTTATCATTTCTGTGACACACTCAACACTTTCTTTGTCGATAAAATTAAGATGATTAAAGATAGCATCCCAACTGGATCACTCTCTAATGAGATTGCCCTGGAAGATAGGAACCCCCTTATCGTATCCACCTTTCCCGTTATTGGCAAGGATTGCCTCGCGGATCTGCTGATCAAAGTAAAATTGAAATCACCAAATGACAACTGCCCCCCGAAAGTCCTAAACACAGTATTTTCCCACATTACTCACCCAACCTTGTCCCTTCTCAATCTTTCTCTCAGCCAAGTTAAGGTACCTAGCACATTTAAGGAGGCTGTAGTGGTACACCTCCAGAAGAAAGTGGGCGAGGATCCACTCGCACTGAAAAATGATCACCTCATCGCCCTGTTACCTTTCTTGGCAAAGGTACTAGAGGCACCTGTGGCACAAAGCCTTTGCACTTTTTTGAAGCAGTCCAAATTCCTTGATCCCTGTCTGGCAGGTTTCCGCCCGGCCCATTCCACAGAAGCAGTCATCCTCTCAGTGATTGTTGACATGCGTAGAGAATGCGACATGGACTCCCTCCAGCGTTCTTCTAGACCATTCATTGGCCTTGGACACGGTCGACCATAATCTCCTTTTGGATCGTGTCGAAGCAGAGGGGTGCTGCGCTCATCTGGGTCACTTCGTATTTAATGGAATGATCCCAATCAGTCCACTTGATCCCGTTTAATTCACCCAAAGTCCATCTAAACTGTGGAGTAGAGCAAGGCTGCTCACTTTACCTCATCTCTTCATCTTTTACATACATCTTCTAGTTCACACCCTCATAAATATGAACTGTACAATCTACAACTATGCAGATGACATGCAACTACTCTTTAGTATTGACAACTCTCTTGAGTCAAAGGAAAATTTCCAAAATATGATGCTCTTCATCTATGAGTGGATAAACAGCAACCATCTCAAACACAGAGATTGTCATTACCAAGAGTAAGCTTGACTACTGTAATGTATCATTCTGGCCTCCCGAGATGAGAGTTTCGCAGTCAGAAATCTGTAAAAAGTCTTGGGGTCCTTATTGATAATGAACTATATCAATGAAGCCCCAACTCGAGGCAGTCCTGCTTCTTACTGCTCTGCAGAATTAGAAAAATTGTGAAGTTTTTTTACTTCAGAGGCCCTCATTCAAGCTGCAATGTCTGGGTCTCTTTTGAATAGAATACTCCCCCTCCCACTAGGTGGGCCTCTCTAAATGCATCATTGAATCATACCCTTTGTAGGCTTCTAATTGTTCAGACACAGGCAGTCAGAATATTAACACCCCTAGACACCGCCATATTACACCCTATTGGAAGATCTCCTCTGGCTGCCTGGGGAACAAATGACTATCTTTAAAACAGGTTGCTTTGTTTTTTAAACTCTTAATGGCAAAAGTCTTGCTTTCATCACATCTCAAATCTAGAACTACACCCCCAAAAGAACTTTGCGTTCCTCTCTCGTGAACTACCTGACGGTACTTAAGTTCAAAAAGAAGAGAATGGGTGGCTCCCAGTTCTCAGTCATTGCCCCCCGCATCTGGAACTCCTTTCCTCTTGAGATAAAACACCCCAAACAACATGAAATCCCTAAAAATGTGTTTTGATCAGCTCCATCTTACTCTAGCACCAAGAAACCGATTGGTGTACATGCGCTTAATAAATTCTGTTAACATAACAATGGTAAGCAATGGGTGAGCTCGAAGCCCACTGTAAGATAGCAGCATGTCTTGCAACAGGCAGGGCATGCTGTCGTAGGATAGACGTAAACAGGAAACTGCTTCATCTTGTCTTGTCTCCTCTTTGAACTGCTGTGACCCCTGCCAGCTGCAGGCAGATGGTGCAGTGGAATGCATGAACTTCTAGGAATGCACAGCATTTGCTGTCAGTCTGTGTGCGTGGGGGTGGGGGGTGTATCAGGACTTTGCATTGTACAGTTGCTGACCCATGGTGAGGTAGGTGTAACATGAACAAGTGAAAAGGTAATAATCCTCACCAGAACACATTCTCACAACAAATGCAGACATTTCATTAAACATTATTGGCCATTGACCAAAACCCACTCCCTTCCCCAACCCCGCAGTCAGGCACTAGAGATGCGGTGCGTAGGGGGCTCCAGAGTAATAACATCCTTATTTATTAAATCAGTGATGGAAATAAGTCTTACAACACACTGCTCAGTGGGGTAAATTACCTAAAAATGGAGTAGTTGAGTATGTAACTCACATGATTTGGTTAATGGTTTTTTTAAAGGGGTAAAGCTGTGAATGTTGCAGTGTTCCTGGATGACTCCTGGAAAACCTGCCAATTCCAGTTTATGCTCCTTTGAAGTCATTTCCGCATAAGTAATTGTGCGTAGTGCCCAACTGCTGGAAAGCCATCTAAAATAATAGGGTTGCCCTGTGTCCCTCAGAACCTTGGTATATATTGTTATAGGCTACAATGCGTTATCTTGGGTATGACATTCATTATTTAGTATATTCGAAGTCATATTCCAAATAATGCAAAAAAAATTCTTCATAAGTGGCTGTAATGAACACAGAAATAATAAACAACGTGACTTAGTGAGACGGCGACACAAAGTCTACGAGAACTTTATTGGTCCATGTTCTTGGTCAACCATCCTACAAAAGACTGATAACGAAATAGGGTGTTTGTTGAACTATTTCACACAAAAGGGACGGACGTTTCTTTAAATGTTTCATGTATTTTATTTTTAACAATTTGTATTGTGTTGTTTCAAGCACTTTTGCACTTTGTGCCACCTTCTCACTTGTTGAATTATGGTCAAATATAGGCCCACACTCCTTCTACTACTTCAGACCATACATTGATCTTTAGATAAAGGTGTGATATTTTGGACACCATTATTTCATGCAAAGTAATTGCGATACCCAACAGAACGCATTGTAGTCTATAACAACTGCTGAGAAGGGCTTTTCATTAGGGACCAATTTTGGGGGTGTCCCTGCCCATTCCCACGCTGGTTACAGATTCTCTGATGCCACCTGGCAGGAGTAAATCTCCTACTAATTTCAGGCCGGGAATGGGTTGTGGAAAAGTCTATGAACACCAACAAAAACATTAGTATTTTAACTCTTTATGTCACGGCTGGATTTCAGCAACGCGTTGTTTCTGGGGGCTCCAGAAACAACCCTAAATAAACTGCAGCAAGTACAAAATGCTGCTGCTAGGCTTTTGACGGACCTTCCCAGGCGGCAATCTGCCCGCCCGGCGCTTAAGGCGCTTCACTGGCTCCCTGTCAGAGAGAGGGTGAATTTTAAAGCACTCTGTATGGCCCACAAAATCTTGCAGGGGTAAGGGCCACCTATCCTACGGGAGATGGTTCAACCCTACAAGGCCCCTCGTGCCTTGCGCTCGGATCACCTACATCTGCTGCAAGTTGCGAGAGTAAGGAAGGCCAGGACTGGCGGCAGAAGATTTTCCATAAACGTGGCAACTTTGTGGAACTCCCTTCCGTTATTCCTGCGCACTGAAACGAGTACCTTACGTTTCCGCAAACTTTTAAAGACCCACCTGTTCCCTGCCTAGTGCTTCTGTTTTTGGTTATGGTATGTCTCTCTGGAAGAGCGCGGGGATGCCCAAGGGTAACCAGGCGCGATATAAAACTCAGTAATTATAATAATAATAATAATAATAATAATAATAACGCCCACCTCCAGCCCATGAAATCTGCTTCCACATAATACACCACACTCTGGTAATGTGAGGTCTCAGATGATCACGGGGGATGTTTCTCTGATTCACTGTTTACTCTTTTACATTTTCCTTTCACAATTCATAACATTTAAATGATTTCCTATGGAAGGAGAATTTACGCACAGGCCTTTATGCTTCCAAGCAGAACTTACCCACAGGCTTTTATGCTTCCTTGTTGGTCACAAGTAATAAATAACACCCCTAAGCAATAATCGGGTTTCAGCGAATATTTATCATTTGCTAATCACCAAGTATAGTGTTTTGATTTGTTTTGATTCTATTAAAATATTTTTTCCATCTCTCTTCAGATTTAGAAAGTGTTTCATTTGTGCTTTCCTAACTGTTGATATATTTTGAAATATGTGCACAGTTCAAGTTTTTTAATGTTAGAAAAACAATTAACATCCTACAGCCTGTCCTTTCACACTCAGCAAGATTGTTACATAGTTCACATTCAAAATTCCTCTCTCTTTGTAGTCCGAGAAAGAAAAGTAAACACCAGTCTCCATGTTAAAGGAATCATCAGCAGTTTGTCAGAAGACAGAGCCTGACATTTGACCTTTATGATAAAATATAATTTAAAGACATCTTTATTGCTCATACACTTTCTAAAATCTAGCATGGTTATTTTTGGGATGCTGCAGCACACCCATACCCCTTCTTCCAGCGCCTATGTTGCTGAGTTCTTAAGGGAAGAATGTAACCCCAGCACAGCAACGCGTTGGTCCAAAGCAGAGACTGTGCTAAAGAAGGATTGCAGCGCTTTCCTCCAGCAGGAACAAAATGGAGGCATCTGCTGGCTGGGCAATAGGGTTGGGCTGGGGGGCGGAGGTTTCAGAATGATCAATAAACATGCAAATAATCTCCTATGATATTCATTATATGTAAATTGGCCTCATGCATGTCCACTGTGGATATTCTGAAAACCTGACTGGAATTTACTCTTGGGTGGTTCGGTTAAACCAGCTCAGTTGACTACTGCTTCCTGATTGGCTGAGGTGCAGAAGAGCTGGAACCACACTGACAGGAGGAGGCCTAGAGGGACTCAGTCATGCCATTGAGAAGCCAAGCGCAGACAGGACCGCTAGCGTCTGCCAGTGGAGCTGTACCCTGCTGCGGCCCAGCGCGGCGCCAACGAATGTAGGTCAGGGCATGCCCGGCGCTGTGATGCGATGCGGTCTGCCAATACACTTCTAGATCCTTCGTTCGATTGGCATTGAGAAATAATTCACGGCTCACTGCCTGAGCTGGGCTTGTGGAATGTCCTGCTGTTATTTTCATACTTGAAGGACTCAGCTGGTATCTACCAGTGTCAAAATGACTGATTTAACCAGATATGACCACCATGACAGAGCACAAAGGGTATCAAGGAAGCTACAAGAATTTTCAGCACCCTAGAGAAATTAACATTTTCCTTGTTGAAGTGCCCCTCCCACACTCAAAGTGTACATTTTTGTGCCTTTTGTAGTAGTCTGGTACCACCACTAGTCGGAGCCCTAAGTCTGCATCCTTACCTTGCCACTTGGAAGAGCGATTCCTGAAAGTGCCTACTGACCCTTGTGTTCCGCCTCCCACTGCTGCCTGGCAGTCAAAGACTTGTTTCAATGCCTACTTAAGGATCATCACCAATATGTCCTGAACTAATAGTGCAGCCGCAGCGCTACCGATGTTATTCCACCCAGGGCCGGAGCTGACAGTGGACACTGGCTGAGATTTGGTGTCCATATTTTACAATGAGTCGCACCGCGTGAAGGCCTCCGCTCAGACTTAAGAGAAGGGATATCGCCCAAATCCACTTTGGTTGCTAGTCATCTATACCTAGCTTTAGGTAGAATTAGGCAAGATCCTGTAATCCACCCCTACTCCTAACTTCACACTACATCTTGCACTGCCAGCTCTGAGAAGTGCTATCTGTAGTTTAGAATCACAATCAGTAGTAGTAAAAGATACCTTCCAGGTGATATGCATTTAATTGTAAGCAGGAGATACCTTTATTGTTGTTGATTGCAGAATATATTTTTTGTAGAAAGTATGTATTGAGGGTCAGGTTGAATGAAAAGATTTGGTGATCACAAACCCTGTGATTCCCAAAAATCACTAGGTTTGCAACTACAAAATGAACAGTTACAGACCCAAAGGAGGTGACAGCTGATTCACAGTGGGGAAGGCGCCCCCTTGACAGCCCTTCTCTTTTGGAATTCTAGTGGCAGCCTCGGGGAGGGGAGGAGGTCCCCTGGACCACTTCCTACTGCCCCTGATGTTTTATCAAATAGAACATCTTTTTGCTTCCTTTAAGGCATGATTACTCGCAAACATTTTCCCAGGGGCTATAAAGTTTGGTCAGTGATGTGACCGAGGACAGCATTAATGCCAGCGGGGTGGCAGTCGGGCCGCTGGTGAGGATTAGCAGTAAGGTGGGAGCAAAACATATACATCTAGTGGCTGAATTGAACAATGTGAAATCAGAAACCCTGGGATTCATCTCGGCTTCCCCACATTACCAAATTGTGTGATCCTAGGCATCTGTTTTATTCCATTCTCCTTCCTGTGCGGTGTACAAAACCTTCTCCTGTGTTGGATTTAATAAACTATAATGTTGTTCAAGTAAAATCGGAACCGAGGCCCCCCAAAGACTGTTCATAACAACTGACTTACCTCTTTAGTTCACTATTAGCATTGTTGTCAGGGTGGGGATAAGAATGAATGTTTCAAAATGCATGTTTGAAAACTATCACTTTTAATGTAATACTTATCAATGCGCAGATATAATCTCATATATTACGGTTCAATGGTTCTGCATGTTAATTAAATACTCCTTTTGAATATTAAAGATGCTTTATTATATTTTACACTTTTTCTGCAAGATGCCTTTGAAAATAAAGGCGTTCCTGCAGTTAAGTGGTGCAGGGCTCCAAGTTGTTTCCTTCATTTAACATTATTTAGCCTTTAAATAAATGCTTGCCTGTTTATTTAACATATTTTCATTGTGAGTGCAGAGTCCAGAAAACAGCAGCCGAGTGTTGCTGTTGATCAGGGGGTCTCATGTAAGCGTCAGGAGGGCCACATGCAGCTCCCGGATCATACTTTGCTTATCAATTCCTTAAGAAATACAGAAAGCTTTAACAAATTAGTTTTCCATTTGGAAATACAAACATAGAAATGGGGGTCTGTTATTCATTGCAGGCCACCATCCCTGTGTTTGTAGACAATCATAAGGGGTCTCACATTGCGACTTGATTAATAAATATTAATTAGGCAGGTCGTTCTGCAACTGCTTACAATTGGTGATTTCACAAACCAACATATTAGTACATAAGTAATTTTGCTAAATCAAAGTCTGCTTGCAAAAAGTCAGTCCGCAATTTTCAGCCACTTTTGATTGACATCTGGTTCCATGGGTGGTAATTACCCAAACATCCCAAATCATATTTAAAAGGTGCAAAACAGTTAGGGACCCTATTCACAAAGGTAAACTTAGACTTAAGTCTGAGTTAACTTATTTTTGGTATTCACAAAAGTAAGTTTATATAGTAAAGTTACTCATTGTAAAGTTACTAGCAGTAATTTACCTTTGTGAATACCAAAATGTTGTAAACAGACTTAAATCTAGGTTTTCCTTTCTGAATAGGGCGGCAGGATATTATTTGTAGAAAATGCATTCTGGGTCGATTGCAGTAAATGTCAATGCATTGTTTAAGTGTTATTGCCCCTTGGTTACTTATGAGCCTCACATGCTTTGGGTCACAACGGGGCTTGCGAGAATGGTTGGCGGAGCGTATAACGGTCGGGTGATTTATTCGAAAGGCGTTGGGAGTTGTGACTGAGAAGCACCTGAGAGGTGTTCCTGCCTCACATGTATCTGCTCGGATGTATGACGTTACAACGCATACTTTTACCACGCATACCATTACAACGCGGTATTTACAACGAATACCGTTACAACGCATAGCGCTTAGAGGTGCTGGATAGTGGTAAGTATAATTTTATATTCCAACTCCAGTCCCCGTGGACACTGGGGAAGGTGTTGGATATAAAATTATATTTATTCCCTATCCTAGAGCGCCCCCCAGCGCAATGCGTTGTAATGGTATGCGTGGTAATGCCTGCGTTGTAATGGTAGTGAGTGGTAAAAACTTCGTTGTAACAGTTGTATACCATCTGCTCATCATGCAGGGAAGAGGTAGGTTGATGGAGTTATCCGATGGGCTGGGTCCACCAGGTCTGTAACTTTCTCCTATCCATGTCCAACACTGGTCTCCCTTCTCAGATCTGACCCCACACTAGTGGCTGCAAAGCTGGTAAATCCATGCTGTGTCTGTGGTTTGTGAAGCGCGTGGAGCAGCCATGTCTTCAGTGATGTTTGCATTCAATGTGTTCTGGGCCTCCCTTGCTTCTTCCGGCCAGGAGGGTGTTCCAGAGCTTTGCTGTCTATCCCAACAATGTTGCAGAGACCAAGTAAAACTTGTGTGAGCTGCAAACGTTAATTATAGGGGCTGTCAGTGAAGAGCTTGTGGGGGGGGGGGGGGGGTTGGAGGTGGTCCAGTGATCACGGCTGCAAGAGGAGTCTGGCAGCAGGTGCTGCATCTGATGAAGCCAGCGGAGATTGAAGGCGAGAGGCATCGCCATGAGCAGGTCAAGCCGGCACACGACAGGGGGGTTGTAATCGGGATCCACTAGGTCACATCTATGTGGTCCAATGATCACAGCAACAAGAGGAGCATGGAAGGAGGTTCTGGATCTGGTGACGCCAGCGGAGATTGAAGGCGAGAGGCATCACCATGAGCAGGTCTAGCCGGCAGACAACAGGGAGATTGTAATCGGGATCCACTAGGTCACATCTATGTGGTCCAATGATCACAGCAACAAGAGGAGCATGGAAGGGGGTTCTGGATCTGGTGAAGCCAGCGGAGATTGAAGGCGAGAGGCATCACCATGAGCAGGTCTATCCGGCACACGACAGGGAGATTGTGATCTGGATCCACTGGGAACGCCAGTGAGTGGGAAGACGCTCCTCAAGGTTTGAGTCTGGCAAAAGAAGGTTTCAGTATAAGCGCTTTGCCTGCGTCATAACTCTGCCATTCTTAATCATGTTGTCAAGGATTTGGGCAGCTCCTAGTTCTGAGTCCTAAAGGGAACAGGATCGGGGCCTACAGGAGCTTCGAGATTTTTGCTTCTGTGTTTTAATCTGGGTGCTGCTGCTGGCACCTCATCCATTCTCCAAGCCTAGCAGGCATGATCTAAGGACTCAGTGAGCTATGCCTGTTGGTATAAACAACTTCTTGGCACATCAGAGAAGGGATGGTGGCATCTGGCATAATGCGTCACACCCGTAAAGTCCCCGGATGGATGATATCCACCGATCATAGAAATTAGGGCAGGCTCCCTTCCACACCAGAGAAGGCGCACTACAGGCAGCGGAAGGAGACGCACCAACCTTGTGCTGGTCTTCTGTGGGTTGTTACAAAGGGGTGATCGGCGGTATGCTCGTTTCTGGGGTTCCCACTCAGTCAGGGGAGGGGCCCGGGAGCTGCCCTCCATTGGGTGGGATCACGGACGTCATTAAGGGTTTACCAGCTTTAGCAAGTGCGGTCCGGACTTGCTCACTTACACCCCCGGCATTGCGTTGGCTGATCGGGATCTCAGGTGCCTTGAAGCCTCTGCTGGAACAGAGAACAATGAGGGTCTGTGAAAGGAGGCCACAGCGCCCACTTCCCTCAGTGGAGAATGAACACCTCGTGGTCCTATCGCCTGGCGAGTAGAACTGTTTATCATTCTAAACACATCCAGGGTGGCGAGCTAGGAACAGAATCCTGGTGTCCTGGGGGCTATTGACCCCAGCGTGTGCCACTGTGCCAGCAACAACAATGACCTCCCCCCTCCCCACCCCTAATTGTCGGTAGTAAAATAGAGCCCCAGGTCTCTGGGCCCCGGTGCCACTGCGCCAGCTGCGCCATAGATAGGTACATTTCCAAGAACGGTTTCATCATGCCAGTCTCCCTTTAGGAAACCCCAGCTCAGAAACCCCAGCCTTGCTGTTCCATCATGGTCATGACAGGGAAAAGAGGAAAAGGGGTGGGGAAAGTGCGGAGCGCAGATGTTTGGTCATGTGTGTGGAAAGTGTGCTTGGGGAGCGTGCTTCCCGCGGCCTCCAGCGAGGAGGGCACACACACACAGACACAGGGTTTCCATGAAAGGAAGGCCGTCCGCGTGGCTCCGAGCTGCTCTGCACGCCGCTCACGTCCGGGCGCTGGAGCACAAGGCTAAGGCGGTGGCCATGGACAATATGGCGGGAAGAGGCCAGCGCGGGGCGATCCTAGTGCCTTGACACGGTGCGCGCCGAAGCGGCGCTCCAGGCCTCCGAAGCGGCGCCCCAGGCCTCCGAAGCGTAGGTTCTCCTGAGGGCTAAAGAAACGGGTGTGTACCATCCTTGTGCTTCGTGTGAAGTGGACAATCTAAGTGAGAGCTGGGGACATTCAGCGGCGACATCGGAGGAGCGCGGTGGTAGCGTTAGGCAAGCTAAGGTGTGTGCCCCACCCTGCCCTGTATTTGTGTCTAACCAGAATTAGTGCTTGAACTCGAGGGGGGGGGGGGGGGTTGTGTTACTTTGGGGATGCAGTAGTATTCATGGTCACTTTGTTAGGTGTTATTTTTGCCAGATTTAGGGGCAGTGCTTGGATTTCTTTGTCGGCTATTAGGACAGGTGCAGGCAGGCACAAGGCCCAGGCATTGGGCCCAACAGGGGGGCCTTGCGGGGGACCTTGGCACAGGGGGCGGATGGAGGCAGCTGGGGTCAGGGGTTGAAGGTTATGAGTGAGCAGAAATGGATGCTGCTGAATTGGTTGCGGTTGAGGGGTTGTTTCATGTTGGGGGAGGCTTAAGGGTGGGGGGGGCTAGTTTATTCGATGTATTAGTGAGGCCGGGTTATACAAATTGATGTCATGTTTAATACATTGAACTGCTTCTCTGTCCTGATAAAGTGTCCTCCTACTGTGATGGAGTCCAGTTCTTGTCCCACATTGGCTGATGCCGTGTGTTTTTTTCCAGTAGATATACGCAGCCCATCACCTATTGCAGCCCCCAGCAGTGTGGTGGAGGATTGAAGACCTTATATTGTAAATGTAATGTAAATTGATACTTGTATAGCGCACTACTCACCCACAAGGGTCTCAAGGCGCTTGTGTACGAATACCGCTGTGGAACCCATCCTGGCTTTCCCTGTGAGGCGTCCACTCCTGGGCACCCCCAAGGTGGAGGCCAGGCATCCTTAGCGTTGTGGAGGCCATTGTGGAGATTAAGCAAGCTATTGCCCAGAGTTGCAGAGTGGGACTCCATGATTGGAATAGGCACTGAGGCGAGAATTATCAGGTCCGTGGAATTTTGAGCCCAAGACCCGCCGAGGTAGGGAATTGAACCCTGGTCCTGGGCTAGACCTCTGCATAAGGGTCTGCCTCTCTAACCATTGAGCCACACTTCTCCACTATTGAGTTGTAGATAAAATGCTAGAAGTTAGAAAAGGCCCAGGGATCCTCATGGTACATGCTTCAGACAGCGATGCTGTTGAGTAAAATTATGAAGCAAGTAAAAGAGAAACCAAGCCTCGCAGCCTGGGCAGAAGCAACGCCATCTTTAAAGGCCCAGAGTTCACCCACGCACAGGCTGAAGGGGCCAAGGTTTGGGGCAGGCCCTCCTCGTCCTTGTTGTGTCCCCGAGGGTCCGCGCGTAGATCACCCGACACAACAGTCCTCACGAAGGCTCTCAAGGATGGACGAGCACCAGTTGGGCGAGCACTAGTCTGGTCATGACTCGAACCCTCGCCAGACCGGCACCTGGCCCACGCCAGGGTGCAGGTGCACAGCTTCACCTTCGCACAATCCCTGGTGCTTCCTTTCCGGTGCACCCGACTCTTGTCCGCTAATAGACAAGCACGCGCTCCGCACCTGCCTAAAATGTGAACCTGGAGTGTGTCCTGCTGTCATCGCTGTCTGTCAAGTTCTGAATTTAGTATATTTTTTCTGCTGCCTAGTCCTGTCCTGCAAATGTTACACGTTCAGCTTTGAAGTTCTGGTTCGTGAAACAAAAGTGTAAACTCACCTTCAAAGAATCACGGGCCTGACATGAGAAGTGATGTGATCGCGCAGAAAGCAATTCGCAAACTCACCGGCTGTCTGATTTCAAAAGCAAGTGTCTCGATAAATCGGAGTAATTTTTCGAGTCATAAAAGTCTTTATGATTTGATAATGGCTTTTGTGAGGCAGATGTGAGGGAGGCATGAATGGGGCGTTCCACTCCTGTTTGTGAGTCACTGCCGTGTCTCAGTGGCGTGTGACCATCGGAAGGTTCCCTTCACCCGACTTGGAGTGGAAACCAATCCGCAGAATGGAAGCTGTCTCTTCTGGACAGCTGCCGCTGGGATCAGGATGGCCTCCCTGGGGCAGGCGGGGTCCAGACGACCAGTGCAGGCCCCAGTGCCGTTCCATACACGAGTCTGCCTAAAATACAAGTATGCACACGAATGGAATGCTAGTGCCGAGTCGGAGGTCAGCTCTCCCTCGCCAGTTGTCGTCTCTGCCTGTGTGTGCAGGGTGGAGCACAGTGACTGTCGGCTGCAATCCCTGCCTGTCAGGGTGGAGCACAGTGACTGTCGGCTGCAATCCCTGCCTGTCAGGGTGGAGCACAGTGACTGTTGGCTGCGGTCACTGCCTGTGCAGGGTGGTGCACAGTGACTGTCGGCTGCCGTCACTGCCTTTGCAGGGTGGTGCACAGTGACTGTCGGCTGCAATCCCTGCCTGTGTGGGTGGTGCACAGTGACTGTCGGCTGCGGTCACTGCCTGTGCAGGGTGGTGCACAGTGACTGTCGGCTGCCGTCACTGCCTGTGCAGGGCGGTGCACAGTGACTGTCGGCTGCAATCCCTGCCTGTCAGGGTGGTGCACAGTGACCGTCAGCTGCAATCCCTGCCTGTCAGGGTGGAGCAAAGTGACTGTTGGCTGCGGTCACTGCCTGTGCAGGGTGGTGCACAGTGACTGTCGGCTGCGGTCACTGCCTGTCAGGGTGGTGCACAGTGACTGTCGGCTGCAATCCCTGCCTGTCAGGGTGGAGCACAGTGACTGTTGGCTGCGGTCACTGCCTGTGCAGGGTGGTGCACAGTGACTGTCGGCTGCGGTCACTGCCTGTCAGGGTGGTGCACAGTGACTGTCGGCTGCGGTCACTGCCTGTGCAGGGTGGTGCACAGTGACTGTCGGCTGCAATCCCTGCCTGTCAGGGTGGTGCACAGTGACTGTCGGCTGCGGTCACTGCCTGTGCAGGGTGGTGCACAGTGACTGTCGGCTGCCGTCACTGCCTGTGCAGGGTGGTGCACAGTGACTGTCGGCTGCCGTCACTGCCTGTGCAGGGCGGTGCACAGTGACTGTCGGCTGCAATCCCTTCCTGTCAGGGTGGTGCACAGTGACTGTCGGCTGCGGTCACTGCCTGTGCAGGGTGGTGCACAGTGACTGTCGGCTGCCGTCACTGCCTGTGCAGGGCGGTGCACAGTGACTGTCGGCTGCAATCCCTGCCTGTCAGAGTGGTGCACAGTGACCGTCAGCTGCCGTCACTGCCTGTGCAGGGCGGTGCACAGTGACTGTCGGCTGCGGTCACTGCCTGCCAGGGCAGTGCACAGTGACTGTCAGCTGTCGTCACTGCCTGTGCAGGGCGGTGCACAGTGACCGTCAGCTGCCGTCACTGCCTGTGCAGGGCGGTGCACAGTGACCGTCAGCTGTCGTCACTGCCTGTGCAGGGCGGTGCACAGTGACCGTCAGCTGTGGTCACTTCACTGCCTGTGCAGGGTGGTGCACAGTGACCGTCAGCTGTCGTCACTGCCTGTGCAGGGCGGTGTACAGTGACCGTCAGCTGCCGTCACTGCCTGTGCAGGGCGGTGCACAGTGACCGTCAGCTGCCATCACTGCCTGAGCAGGGCGGTGCACAGTGACTGTCGGCTGCGGTCACTGCCTGTGCAGGGCGGTGCACAGTGATTGTCGGCTGCGGTCACTGCCTGTGCAGGGCGGTGCACAGTGATTGTCGGCTGCGGTCACTGCCTGTGCAGGGCGGTGCACAGTGACCGTCAGCTGTCATCACTGCCTGTGCAGGGCGGTGTACAGTGACCGTCAGCTGCCGTCACTGCCTGTGCAGGGCGGTGCACAGTGACCGTCAGCTGCCATCACTGGCTGAGCAGGACGGTGCACAGTGACTGTCGGCTCTGGTCACTGCCTGTGCAGGGCGGTGCACAGTGACTGTCGGCTGCGGTCACTGCCTGTGCAGGGCGGTGCACAGTGACCGTCGGCTGTGGTCACTCCCTGTGCTGGGTGGTGCACAGTGACTGTCGGCTGCAGTCACTGCCTGTGCAGGTCGGTGCACAGTGACTGTCGGCTGCGGTCACAGCCTGTGCAGGGCGGTGCACAGTGACCGTCGGCTGCGGTCACTGCCTGTGCTGGGTGGTGCACTGTGACTGTTGGCTGCGGTCACTGCCTGTGCAGGGTGGTGCACAGTAACCGTCAGCTACCATCACTGCCTGTGCAGGGTGGTGCACAGTGACTGTCGGCTGCGGTCACTGCCTGTGCAGACTGGTGCACAGTGACTGTCGGCTGCGGTCACTGCCTGTGCAGGGTGGTGCACAGTGACCGTCAGCTGTGGTCACTGTCTGTGTAGGGTGGTGCACTGTGACCGTCAGCTGCGGTCACTGCCTGTGCAGGGTGGTGCACAGTAACTGTCGGCTGCGGTCACTGCCTGTGCAGGTTGGTGCATAGTGACTGTCGGCTGCGGTCACTGCCTGTGCAGGGCGATGCACAGTGACTGTCGGCTGTGGTCCCTGCCTGTGCAGGGTGGTGCACAGTGACTGTCGGCTGCGGTCCCTGCCTGTGCAGGGTGGTGCACAGTGACTGTCGGCTGCGGTCACTGCCTGTGCAGGGTGGTGCACAGTGACTGTCGGCTGCGGTCCCTGCCTGTGCAGGGCGGTGCACAGTGACCGTCAGCTGCCGTCCCTGCCTGTGCAGGGTGGTGCACAGTGACTGTCAGCTGCAGTCACTGCCTGTGCAGGGTGGTGCACAGTGACTGTCGGCTGCGGTCCCTGCCTGTGCAGGGCGGTGCACAGTGACCGTCAGCTGCCGTCACTGCCTGTGCAGGGCGGTGCACAGTGACCGTCAGCTGCCGTCACTGCCTGTGTAGGGTGGTGCACAGTGACCGCCAGCTGCGGTCACTGCCTATGCAGGGTGGTGCGCAGTGACTGTCGGCTGCGGTCACTGCCTGTGCAGGGTGGTGCACAGTGACTGTCAGCTGTCGTCTCTGCCTGTGCAGGGCGGTGCACAGTGACTGTCGGCTGTCATCTCTGCCTGTGCAGGTTGGTGCACAGTGACCGTCAGCTGCCGTCACTGCCTGTGCAGGGTGGTGCACAGTGACTGTCAGCTGCGGTCACTGCTTGTGCAGAGTGGTGCACAGTGACTGTTGGCTGCGGTCACTGCCTGTGCAGGGTGGTGCACAGTGACTGTCGGCTGCGGTCACTGCTTGTGCAGGGTGTTGCACAGTGACTGTCTGCTGCGGTCCCTGCCTGTGCAGGGTGGTGCACAGTGACCGTCGGCTGCGGTCACTGCCTGTGCAGGGTGGTGCACAGTGACCGTCAGCTGCCGTCACTGCCTGTGCAGGGTGGTGCACAGTGACCGTCAGCTGCCGTCACTGCCTGTGCAGGGTTGTGCACAGTGACCGTCGGCTGCGGTCACTGCCTGTGCAGGGCGGTGCACAGTGACCGTCAGCTGCCGTCACTGCCTGTGCAGGGTGGTGCACAGTGACCGTCAGCTGCCGTCACTGCCTGTGCAGGGTGGTGCACAGTGACCGTCAGCTGCCGTCACTGCCTGTGCAGGGTGGTGCACAATGACCGTCAGCTACCGTCTCTGCCTGTGCAGGGTGGTGCACAGTGACCATCAGCTGCCGTCACTCCCTGTGCAGGGCGGTGCACAGTGACCGTCAGCTGCGGTCACTGCCTGTGCAGGGTGGTTCACAGTGACTGTTGGCTGCGGTCACTGCCTGTGCAGGGTGGTGCAGAGTGACTGTCGGCTGAGGTCACTGCCTGTGCAGGTTGGTGCACAGTGACTGTTAGCTGCCGTCACTGCCTGTGCAGGTTGGTGCTCAGTGACTGTCAGCTGCCGTCACTGCCTGTGCAGGGTGGTGCATAGTGACCGTCAGCTGCCGCCACTGCCTGTGCAGGGTGGTGCACAGTGACTGTCAGCTGCGGTCACTGCTTGTGCAGGGCGGTGCACAGTGACTGTCGGCTGCGGTCACTGCCTGTGCAGGGTGGTGCACAGTGACTGTCGGCTGCGGTCACTGCCTGTGGAGGGCGGTGCACAGTGACCGTCAGCTGCGGTCACTGCCTGTGCAGGGTGGTGCACAGTGACTGTCGGCTGCGGTCACTGCCTGTGCAGGGTGGTGCACAGTGACTGTCGGCTGCGGTCACTGTCTGTGTGCAGGGCGGTGCACAGTGACCGTCAGCTGCGGTCACTGCCTGTGCAGGGTGGTGCACACTGACTGTCGGCTGCGGTCACTGCCTGTGCAGGGCGGTGCACAGTGACCGTCAGCTGCCATCACTGCCTGTGCAGGGCGGTGCACAGTGACTGTCGGCTGCGGTCACTGCCTGTGCAGGGTGGTGCACAGTGACCGTCAGCTGCGGTCACTGCCTGTGCAGGGTGGTGCACAGTGACCGTCAGCTGCGGTGACTGCCTGTGCAGGGCGGTGCACAGTGACTGTCGGCTGCGGTCACTGCCTGTGCAGGGTGGTGCACAGTGACCGTCAGCTGCGGTGACTGCCTGTGCAGGGCGGTGCACAGTGACTGTTGGCTGCGGTCACTGCCTGTGCAGGGCGGTGCACAGTGACCGTCAGCTGCCGTCACTGTCTGTGCAGGGTGGTGCACAGTGACTGTCGGCTGCGGTCATTGCCTGTGCAGGGCGGTGCACAGTGACCGTCAGCTGCCGTCATTGCCTGTGCAGGGTGGTGCACAGTGACCGTCAGCTGTGGTCACTTCACTGCCTGTGCAGGGTGGTGCACAGTGACCGTCAGCTGCCGTCACTGCCTGTGCAGGGTGGTGCACAGTGACCCTCAGCTGCGGTCACTGCCTGTGCAGGGTGGCGCACAGTGACCGTCAGCTGCGGTCACTGCCTGTGCAGGGTGTGCACAGTGACCGTCAGCTGCGGTCACTGCCTGTGCAGGGTGGTGCACAGTGACCGTCAGCTGCCGCCACTGCCTGTGCAGGGTGGTGCACAGTGACCGTCAGCTGCGGTCACTGCCTGTGCAGGGTGGTGCACAGTGACTGTCAGCTGTGGTCACTGCCTGTGCAGGGTGGTGCACAGTGACTGTCGGCTGCGGTCACTGCCTGTGCAGGGTGGTGCACAGTGACTGTCGGCTGCGGTCACTGTCTGTGTGCAGGGCGGTGCACAGTGACCGTCAGCTGCGGTCACTGCCTGTGCAGGGTGGTGCACACTGACTGTCGGCTGCGGTCACTGCCTGTGCAGGGCGGTGCACAGTGACCGTCAGCTGCCATCACTGCCTGTGCAGGGCGGTGCACAGTGACTGTCGGCTGCGGTCACTGCCTGTGCAGGGTGGTGCACAGTGACCGTCAGCTGCGGTCACTGCCTGTGCAGGGTGGTGCACAGTGACCGTCAGCTGCGGTGACTGCCTGTGCAGGGCGGTGCACAGTGACTGTCGGCTGCGGTCACTGCCTGTGCAGGGTGGTGCACAGTGACCGTCAGCTGCGGTGACTGCCTGTGCAGGGCGGTGCACAGTGACTGTTGGCTGCGGTCACTGCCTGTGCAGGGCGGTGCACAGTGACCGTCAGCTGCCGTCACTGTCTGTGCAGGGTGGTGCACAGTGACTGTCGGCTGCGGTTATTGCCTGTGCAGGGCGGTGCACAGTGACCGTCAGCTGCCGTCATTGCCTGTGCAGGGTGGTGCACAGTGACCGTCAGCTGTGGTCACTTCACTGCCTGTGCAGGGTGGTGCACAGTGACCGTCAGCTGCCGTCACTGCCTGTGCAGGGTGGTGCACAGTGACCCTCAGCTGCGGTCACTGCCTGTGCAGGGTGGCGCACAGTGACCGTCAGCTGCGGTCACTGCCTGTGCAGGGTGTGCACAGTGACCGTCAGCTGCGGTCACTGCCTGTGCAGGGTGGTGCACAGTGACCGTCAGCTGCCGCCACTGCCTGTGCAGGGTGGTGCACAGTGACCGTCAGCTGCGGTCACTGCCTGTGCAGGGTGGTGCACAGTGACTGTCAGCTGTGGTCACTGCCTGTGCAGGGTGGTGCACAGTGATTGTCAGCTGCTGTCACTGCCAGTGCAGGGTGGTGCACAGTAACCGCCAGCTGCCGTCACTGCCTGTGCAGGGTGGTGCACAGTGACCGTAAGCTGCGGTCACTGCCTGTGCAGGGTGGTGCACAGTGACTGTCAGCTGCGGTCACTGCCTGTGCAGGGTGGTGGACAGTGACCGTCAGCTGCGGTCACTGCCTGTGCAGGGTGGTGCACAGTGACCGTCAGCTGCGGTCACTGCCTGTGCAGGGTGGTGCACAGTGACTGTCAGCTGCGGTCACTGCCTGTGCAGGGTGATGCACAGTGACCGTCAGCTGCCTGTGCAGGGCGTGGCACAGAGACTGCTGGTTCTCATGAATGTAAAAGAGGCGGGGCTTTGAGACCTTCTACACATGTGACAGTCAGATCAGATAAACTGCAGCATCACAAAATGAAGCCCGGGTTACAAAACAGCGGGTGCGTAAAAATAACTGGTTTGTGACCCGTGCTTAGCGCATCAGGCGCATATTCTGTTGAAAACACCACTTCTTTCCCCGCCCTCCCTCCTTATGCAAGGACTAGTGATCAGGGACTTCCCACATGATGGAGCCCCCCCGCCCCCCTACAAATGCTGGTGAGCGGAACCCTCAGCAGGCTGCAGCCTCCCATGTGCGCAGGACTCCAAAAGTGATGCCTTGTGCCAGTTTATTTGCGCCTCCCGCCCCCCTGCAAAATAAGCACACAGAGAGCTTGAGCAGAGGGGACTGGCTTGGCTGGTGATTCCCAAAGGCTCAGTCGGGTAGCAGCAGGCTCCTGCAAAAGCCATGGAAAATACCATTCCAATTTATGAACACAGGGAGCACTCCATCGGCAAAATTTAGTTTTATCTGGAGTGCTGAAACCGGGGATTAAACGCACCTTGTCTTCCTTTACAAGCCCTGAATGGCTCGGCTCCGCCCATCTGTGCCCTGCTCATTCAGCAGGGTGCCCGGGTAGGTGCCCCTTAGCATCGGCCCTGCAGGGCCACTGGAATCACTTTGATCTGTGGCCACGCGTAATACGCGATGTATTGCACCTCCGTGCATACCGTCACCTGCTGTATTATTAAGAAAGCTCATCACACGCATACATACGTGTTTATCTCCAATGGGTGAAGCTGCTAGACGTGGGGGCAGTGGGGAGGTTTGCAAAGGTACAGGCGTCCCCTATCTACGGTTATATTCAGGTTTTAAGCGGATCCTAACCGCGTGAATGTTTCGCCACTACAGTGTTAATGTGCCCAGGGGACGGACAGGGTGAACGCTTTTGTTTGTTGCGTGAAAACATTCCTTGCATATTTCGGAGTGGAAAGAGAGATTCTTTCCGCCTCTGTCGAAGCCCGTGTTTCCATTATTGGCGGGATGCAGCCCCTGTCCCGGCGCGCTCTGGACGCGGAGTCCTCTTTAGTTTACAAACATTGCCTGCAGCGGGCAGTGCGCGCTCCGTGCTCGGAGGACGCTGCGTGCCAAGGTCGGGCACAGGCCTGCTTTCATGCCTCCATCCGGTGGAAGCGGGAGGCGCGGGAGGCTGCCGGGAAGGGAAGCGCCGTGCCGGCCTCTCTTTCCGCGGACAGCCGCGCCCTCGGTCCCGGCCAGGAATGTGTGACAAGGGGCCGCCCAGGCTCGTCTGTAAGGCTGGGAGGGGGGAATAGGGACCGATGGAAAGGGGAAGGAGTGCGGATTGTGAGGGGTACTTAGAACACAGTACTTTGTAAAATACCCTTCTTGTAAGACCTTCAAAACACTAGTTTGTGTTTTTTTGTCTGAGTGAATATTTAATAATCCCCGGTGAAATCCATAGACGCTTTGTCATACCGAACTGAAAGCTCCTGTACCCAACTATTTACTAAATAATACATTTATTAGGAGTGGTGACATCCTCCCCACCCCTCTCTCCCTGTGTGAGCCACTCTCGGCTTCCACTTCAGGAGCTGGGAACTCACCCTTGAGCGGGGTGCGGTGAAGCTGATCTGCGCCTCTTATAGGGAGCCATAAACGGCTCCATTCCATACCTGTCACGAGTCCCAGGTCCACGTGTGACTACCTGCTCCGGTCCTGTGTCCTTGCATTCTGGAACTTGCAGTCTTGCCTCGCCCTTGCAGCCGTCCCTCGCATCCAACGAACGACCTCCGGTGTCAGATCCTTCTCCTACCTCGCCGCCAAGACCTGGAACACCCTTCCTACCCACCTACGGCAGACCACTCGCCTTCAGAAGACTCCTCAAGACCTGGCTCTTTGAGCAGTAGCAGCTTCCACCCCCTCCCCTCAGCGCCTTGGGACCCTCACGGGTAAGTAGAGCGCTTTACAAATACGCTGATTGATTGATTGATGTAATAATGGGATAAACTAGACTTAATGCGCAAACATGGACTGCAGCAGTTCATCGTGCAAAGACCTGAAACTCATGGATGGCAGGCAGGGCGGCCGTTCTCATGATCACGAGTCTGGAATAGGACCCTGCATCAGAGCTCTTCCATGCAGGAACAGCGTACGCAGACCCTTTTTCTCACTGCATGCTGGGATTTGTAATTCTGTTCCACCCATGCTGGTGCAGGGCACTGCTGAGTCTAACGAGGGCACTATTGGGCACCATTTTTTCATGATCTCATTCTAGAGATGGGAGTGGAGAGCATTTGAGCATCGTACCCTGGCCTTCAGTGCACTCAGTGCCTCGGCTTCAGTACAGACACCCGGCTACACTGCAAGTAAAGCCTTTGCATCACTACAATCATTACCCAAGCTTCATTTAGTGTCACCAATGCTTGGACAGAGAAATCCACCTGCTGGATTCAGTGCGGTCAGTACCAGGTGTGCTGTCAGTCCATACACAGGATTCATGATCCATAAACAATGCTGGTTCAGTACAATCAAGGGCCGGCCTTCAATGTAATCAGTACCAGGGTCTCGGTACAGTCAGAGTCTTCAATGTACTCAGTGCCAGGCAGTGCTTAATTTGAGCCAGTGGTTTCCGGTGCTCAGCACCAACACTTAATTGTCAACCCTGGCACTTATGACGGCTGCCACATGGTGGCATTGTGTGTAATTTAGAGATGAGCACAAGAACTGTTTATTGATCAAATAGACATTAAATCAACAAATACCTGACCCCAAGCAACTGGGGCGCTCAAACTGTTTGAATTGTCACACTTGTAGCAGTGCGATGGCTAGTAGTTGTTTATAGACTGTCATTGGCAGCGGCGATGGGTGGTGCGCGCTGTGGTGGCCTCCTGGCGAGAGCCCTGGCAATTATTGTTTTTACAAATTAATCACAGACCAGGGCTTCAGTACATCAGGGTATAGTCAGCAACTTCAATGTAATCAGTGCCAGGGCTTCAGTACAGTCAGGATCCGCAATGTAATCAGTGCCAGGGCTTCAGTAAAGTCAGGATCCGCAATATGATCAGTGCCAGGGATTCAGTACATCAGGGTATAGTCAGCATCTTCAATGTAATCAGTGCCAGGGCTTCAGTACAGCGAGGGTTTTCAATATGATCAGTGCCAGGGCATTGGTACTGTCAGGGTCTTCAGTGTGATGAGTGCCAGGGCATTGGTACAGTCAGGGTCTTCAATATAATCAGTGCCAGGGCATTGGTACAGTCAGGGTCTTCAATGTGATGAGTGCCAGGGCATTGGTACAGTCTGGGTCTTCAATATAATCAGTGCCAGGGCATTGGTACAGTCAGGGTCTTCAATATAATCAGTGCCAGGGCATTGGTACAGTCTGGGTCTTCAATATAATCAGTGCCAGGGCATTGGTACAGTCTGGGTCTTCAATATAATCAGTGCCAGGGCATTGGTACAGTCAGGGTCTTCAATATAATCAGTGCCAGGGCATTGGTACAGTCAGGGTCTTCAGTGTGATGAGTGTCAGGGCATTGGTACAGTCAGGGTCTTCAATATAATCAGTGCCAGGGCATTGGTACAGTCAGGGTCTTCAATATAATCAGTGCCAGGGCATTGGTACAGTCAGGGTCTTCAATATAATCAGTGCCAGGGCATTGGTACAGTCTGGGTCTTCAATATAATCAGTGCCAGGGCATTGGTACAGTCAGGGTCTTCAATATAATCAGTGCCAGGGCATTGGTACAGTCTGGGTCTTCAATGTGATGAGTGCCAGGGCATTGGAACAGTCAGGGTCTTCAATATAATCAGTGCCAGGGCATTGGTACAGTCTGGGTCTTCAATGTGATGAGTGCCAGGGCATTGGAACAGTCAGGGTCTTCAATATAATCAGTGCCAGGGCATTGGTACAGTCTGGGTCTTCAATGTGATGAGTGCCAGGGCATTGGAACAGTCAGGGTCTTCAATATAATCAGTGCCAGGGCATTGGTACAGTCTGGGTCTTCAATATAATCAGTGCCAGGGCATTGGAACAGTCAGGGTCTTCAATATAATCAGTGCCAGGGCATTGGTACAGTCTGGGTCTTCAATGTGATGAGTGCCAGGGCATTGGTACAGTCTGGGTCTTCAATATAATCAGTGCCAGGGCATTGGTACAGTCAGGGTCTTCAATATAATCAGTGCCAGGGCATTGGTACAGTCAGGGTCTTCAATGTGATGAGTGCCAGGGCATTGGTACAGTCTGGGTCTTCAATATAATCAGTGCCAGGGCATTGGTACAGTCTGGGTCTTCAATATAATCAGTGCCAGGGCATTGGTACAGTCTGGGTCTTCAATATAATCAGTGCCAGGGCATTGGTACAGTCAGGGTCTTCAATATAATCAGTGCCAGGACATTGGTACAGTCAGGGTCTTCAATATAATCAGTGCCAGGGCATTGGTACAGTCAGGGTCTTCAGTGTGATGAGTGTCAGGGCATTGGTACAGTCAGGGTCTTCAATATAATCAGTGCCAGGGCATTGGTACAGTCAGGGTCTTCAATATAATCAGTGCCAGGGCATTGGTACAGTCTGAGTCTTCAATATAATCAGTGCCAGGGCATTGGTACAGTCTGGGTCTTCAATATAATCAGTGCCAGGGCATTGGTACAGTCAGGGTCTTCAATATAATCAGTGCCAGGGCATTGGTACAGTCAGGGTCTTCAATATAATCAGTGCCAGGGCATTGGTACAGTCAGGGTCTTCAATATAATCAGTGCCAGGGCATTGGTACAGTCTGGGTCTTCAATATAATCAGTGCCAGGGCATTGGTACAGTCAGGGTCTTCAGTGTGATGAGTGTCAGGGCATTGGTACAGTCAGGGTCTTCAATATAATCAGTGCCAGGGCATTGGTACAGTCTGGGTCTTCAATATAATCAGTGCCAGGGCATTGGTACAGTCAGGGTCTTCAATGTGATGCGTGCCAGGGCATTGGTACAGTGAGGGTTTTCAATATAATCAGTGCCAGGGCATTGGTACAGTCAGGGTCTTCAATATAATCAGTGCCAGTGCATTGGTACAGTCTGGGTCTTCAATATAATCAGTGCCAGGGCATTGGTACAGTCAGGGTCTTCAGTGTGATGAGTGTCAGGGCATTGGTACAGTCAGGGTCTTCAATATAATCAGTGCCAGGGCATTGGTACAGTCAGGGTCTTCAATATAATCAGTGCCAGGGCATTGGTACAGTCTGGGTCTTCAATATAATCAGTGCCAGGGCATTGGTACAGTCAGGGTCTTCAATATAATCAGTGTCAGGGCATTGGTACAGTCAGGGTCTTCAATTTGATGAGTGCCAGGGCATTGGTACAGTCAGGGTCTTCAGTGTGATGAGTGTCAGGGCATTGGTACAGTCAGGGTCTTCAATATAATCAGTGCCAGGGCATTGGAACAGTCAGGGTCTTCAATATAATCAGTGCCAGAGCATTGGTACAGTCAGGGTCTTCAGTGTGATGAGTGTCAGGGCATTGGTACAGTCAGGGTCTTCAGTGTGATGAGTGCCAGGGCATTGGTACAGTCAGGGTCTTCAGTGTGATGAGTGCCAGGGCATTGGTACAGTCAGGGTCTTCAGTGTGATGAGTGCCAGGGCATTGGTACAGTCAGGGTCTTCAATATAATCAGTGCCAGGGCATTGGTACAGTCAGGGTCTTCAATATAATCAGTGCCAGGGCATTGGTACAGTCTGGGTCTTCAATATAATCAGTGCCAGGGCATTGGTACAGTCAGGGTCTTCAATATAATCAGTGTCAGGGCATTGGTACAGTCAGGGTCTTCAATTTGATGAGTGCCAGGGCATTGGTACAGTCAGGGTCTTCAGTGTGATGAGTGTCAGGGCATTGGTACAGTCAGGGTCTTCAATATAATCAGTGCCAGGGCATTGGAACAGTCAGGGTCTTCAATATAATCAGTGCCAGAGCATTGGTACAGTCAGGGTCTTCAGTGTGATGAGTGTCAGGGCATTGGTACAGTCAGGGTCTTCAATATAATCAGTGCCAGGGCATTGGAACAGTCAGGGTCTTCAATATAATCAGTGCCAGAGCATTGGTACAGTCAGGGTCTTCAGTGTGATGAGTGTCAGGGCATTGGTACAGTCAGGGTCTTCAATTTGATGAGTGCCAGGGCATTGGTACAGTCAGGGTCTTCAATATAATCAGTGCCAGGGCATTGGTACAGTCTGGGTCTTCAATATAATCAGTGCCAGGGCATTGGTACAGTCAGGGTCTTCAATATAATCAGTGTCAGGGCATTGGTACAGTCAGGGTCTTCAATTTGATGAGTGTCAGGGCATTGGTACAGTCAGGGTCTTCAGTGTGATGAGTGTCAGGGCATTGGTACAGTCAGGGTCTTCAGTGTGATGAGTGTCAGGGCATTGGTACAGTCAGGGTCTTCAGTGTGATGAGTGTCAGGGCATTGGTACAGTCAGGGTCTTCAATTTGATGAGTGCCAGGGCATTGGTACAGTCAGGGTCTTCAATGTGATGAGGACCAGGGCATTGGTACAGTGAGGGTTTTCAATATAATCAGTGCCAGGACTTCAGTTCAAATAACTTTTACAATATATGCTTCGAACAGATGATTTCAAAATGTTACCAAGGTCAGACACATGATCCGAGTGATTAATCATACATCAGATAATTACAGTCACAGACGTATTCCAAGATTCGGATATTTTTACTTCAATTATATTCAATCTGTCACATTTATGCAATACATATCATTAGCATAATCCACATTTTTTATATACAGACAATATGTACATTTAATTAATAACAACACTGCCATTGCCAAAAAAGCCCTCCAATTCTCTAGACTCTATCAAGTCAGGCGACTGATGGGAATCCAGTGACTCCTTTGAACCAAAACAATCCAAAAATCATCATTAGTCCCAATGATTTAATCACACAGATACTCGCACAACTGGGACATGGCAAAGACTCGTTTAAAATGCTTCAAGTTAATAGGAATGTGGTGTCGACGTTTTGGTCTTCAATGACCCACAGGGCACGCAAGGCCATCCTACGGACTCAGGGTTGCAGAACTATTCAATTCTGTGCATACTAACAAAAACAAACGAATTAATACATCCAGTGACCATATATATCGCCTGTTTAGTCAAGTCAAGTCAAGTCATAAAATTTATATAGCGCACAATGAAATACTCACAAGTGTCGGGTAACAATCCCCTTTAAAGTGTCACTATCACCATCCTAAAAATACCCCAGATTAATGAGCCATATGTCAGTGCCCTGTATTCTAAATCATATAGTGCAACACCTTAAACCCAGTCACCAAAATCCATTCGCATTCGCATTGCTTCCTTCTCAGTTGGATTAAAAACCAATGCCAACAAATATGTCTATTGCATACTGTGGAAAAAAGGGGGCTACAGTCAGTACTCAAAGTGCAAGTTAACTCTAGATCAAATATTCACTCCCTGAACAACATAATCCAAAGTTATTTAGGATTGTACTCTCTAAAAAAATAAGTAAATGAACATAAAGCCAACCATTAATCCACATCCACTCACATAGGAACTAAGCACAGTAGATAATGCAGCTTCAGTACAGCCAGGATTTCCGATATAATCTGTGCTGGAGCTTCAGTACAGTCAATGACTTCAATATAATCAGTTGCAGGGCTTCAGTACAGTCAAGGTCTTCAATATAATCAGTGCCAGGGCTTCAGTACAATTTGGGTCTTCTGTATACTCAGTGCCAGGGATTCAGTTCAATCCAGGTCTTCAATATACTCAGTGTCAGGGATTCTGTACAGCCAGGGTCTTATATATAGTCAGTGCCAGAGGTTCAGTACAGTCAAGGTTCTAAACATAATCAGTGCCGGGGCTTTACTACGGTCAGGGTACACTACGGCACTCATCCTCCTGGACCTCTGCACAGCCTTCGACACAATCCCTCCCGTCCTCATCCAATGCCTGCACCACATCAGAATCTAAGAAGAAGCAGTCCGATGGTCCTGCTCCTTCCTAACTGGAAGGACCCCGTCAGTCAGCCTGGCATTGTAAACCTCTGACTCCTGCAACCTCATTTGCGGAGTTCTGCAAGGGTCCACCTGTATCCGACCCTCTTCAATGTATACATTATCCCTCTAGCCAGCATTATCCACTCTCTCGATATCAATGCCCTCTGCAAGGCTGACTGCACACAACTCATTCTCTCCCTCACTTACAAGATGCCCAGTACCTGGATCTTGGTAAATGCCTGCATGACTTAAATCGCCAACTAGATGAAGACCAGCTGTCTAAAGCCGACACAGACAAGTAAGAAATCATGATCGTTGGGAGAAGCACATCACTGTGGTATTCTATGTGGTGGCCAAAAGAGCTAGGACCAATACCAACTCCCACCACCCACGCCAAGAACCTCGGGATCATCAACGGCAGTAAACTCGACATGACCGCTCAAGTCATTGCCATCACCGCCTCATGCTTCCATACTCTGAAGATGCTGAGGAAGATTTTGAAATGGGTCCCAATCAGCACCCGAAAACCATCACACACTCCCTCAACACATGCAAGCTGGACTTTGAGAAACCCCTCTATGCCATGATCAACAGAACACTCACCAAAAGGCTGCAGACCACTCAGCGGCCAGAATCACTCTCAACATCCCATGCCACACTCACTCGCATCATACCGCGCCTGAAGGAGCACCACTGGCTCCCTGTTCACAAACGAGCATAATTCAAACTCCTCACCCACACTGTCAATGCGCTACTTAATATTGGCCCAGTATAACTCAACAATCACATTAGCTTTCAAAATTTTCCAGACACCTCCACTCATCTTGACTTCTTCTAGCACAAACTCCACACATACGGAAAACCAGATCTGGAGGTCCAGCCTTCTCCTACATAGCTCCTAAAGCATGGATTGGCCTGATGCTAACATAAGAACCTCATTGTCACTTCTTAATCTGTTTACCGCAGCCGTTATTTCCCTGCCGTGTGGCCGTTCCGCGGAGTGGGCGGGGCCGCGTCGGCCTTTCGCAGCACCAGCGAGGTAGTACTTGTGAGGGCCAACGGCCGATGGGAGCACGGAAGGGGTTAAACTCAGCAAGAAGCTGAAGATCTAGCTTTTCAAGTAGTTCTACTAGGTCCTAGGCGTGCCTAGAGTCACTCCTACTCAGCGCCAAAACCCTCCTGGGTGACAGTACGTTCTACAAATCTGCATAACATCATATAAAATCACATAAGGTAACATAATATAGCACAGCAAGGCACGACAACATAAAATAACCGAATCCTATGGTCAACAAAAACGGGTCAGCAATAAATAGGCCATGAAGATAAAAAATCAGGGAGATTTCAACTCAAAAGATCCCAATGTGTTGTGAGATGTGACTTTTGGTAGCAGAATTCCAACAGGTTGGAGCACAGTTCTGGCTTGTTGGAAATAAGGTTTGGCTGGTGAATTATGACTTGATAATAAAAGTGAAAAGGACACTGCACAACATGTGATTGTAGAGCTGGAGACCAGAAAGGACACAAAAGCGGGCGGTTCTGACACGGATAAGGTATGCACCTACGGTTAGTGGTAGTTTGTATTTTCATCGGCTACGCGCCATCCCATCAGGAACGAGTGCGGAGTGTTCTGTACCTATATCTTCATATAAGCTGCTGGGTATCGGAGGGTGGCCGAAGGCATCTGACTCAGTCATCAATTGCTGCTAATAAGTATTTCTAATTTGATATAACCAGCAGCACACAGGAGTCTACCTTTCCAGGCACCCCAAATCTATGCTAGATTATGTACAGGTGTTGCAGTCACAGTTCACATGAAACATGCACTCAAGTGATACCCAAAAGAGTCAAGGAGGGCCTGTAGACAGGAGCGTCGTAAACAAACCCCCCCAAACCCCCCCGCTCGCTTTGGCAGCTACAGCAGGGGTGGGGTTCTAGATGGGCCTCTTCTGTCTGCAACTAATCAGACAAAGGCTCATAAGTAATCTGAAAGGGTAGGAGGGTGGGCGAGTGAAAGGCTGGATGGATAGTTGCACGGTCAAATCAGTGTAAGGATGAATGAGTGACAGGGAGGATGAATGGATGGGTGGACGGATGGATGAGGAGATAAAGGATGGATGATGAGTAAAAGGGTAACTGGATGGATGAGTCAAAGGGTGAATGAGTGATAAGAGAAAGGATGGATGGATGGATGAGTGAGTGAAAGGATGAATGGATGGAAGAGGGAAATGGTAAATGGCTGGATGAATTGATATGAAAAGCTGGATGGATGAACGAAGTGAAAGGGTGGATGGATGGATACGGTGATGGATGGATGAGTAATAATTGGATGAAAGGGTGGATGGATGGGCGGCTGGGTGAAAGGGTGGATGGATGAGTGAGTGAAAGGATGGATGAGTGAAAGGGTAAATGGATGTATAGATGAGTGGATGGCTGGGTCGATGGGTGGATAGACTAGTGAAAGAATGGATAGCTGAGTGGGAGCATGGATGGATGAGTGAAAGGATGGATAGTTGGAGTGAAAGTATGGATGGATGGAATGAAAGGGTGGATGGATGAGCGAAAGGATGGATGGATGATAAGGGTGGATAAGTGAAAGAATGGATGATTGAGTGAAATGATGGATGGATTAATGGATGGATATGTTTAATAATCCTCCCTTCCCGGCTCTACCACCGGTTCTCACCTTTGCCTCTGTAGCCAATACCCTCCACTAGCGCCAAGAAACCGTTCGGTGCACGCTGCGCTTTATAAATGTTTTAAATTAGAAATTAGAAATTAATAAATAGGCTTGGATATGGATCGGTGTGCAAGCTCTTTGGGGGAAGGTTACCAAAACATCCCACGTTTGTTAGGTGCCAGAAGAGCTTTTGCTGAAAGTGGGGGGTGTTTTAATTTAATTTCCCGGATACTCCCTTGCTTGTAGACATGACTGGAGGCCTCATTTCGAGAAGCAAGTGTTTGAGGGCTGTTCTGAAGGTGTTCCGGGTGAGCCCAGCGTATGTATGGACGCAGATCTTTCAATAGAAGTCTGATGGTAGAATGAAGTTACCTGATTCTCACAGAGGCCCAAGGGACATAAAAGATGGATATGCAATGTTAAGTACGAGTCGTTTGTTTACAAAGCCATCTAGGGAAATCAGAACATTCTTTCTATTTTAGGGGAGGATTTCTATTTTTGGTTAAATGTTTGCAGGAGGTTGAAAATGACCTTCATACCCTTCCCATAAAAATGTCCATTGTAACGTACTGAATGAACAGAAACTCATATAAAATATCAAGACAGAAAGTTGCTAACCCAAATAGGCTACGAATTGGTTACTTGTACTTCTTTAAATGAGACTATAAGGGGGGTTGCTATTTTAAAACAAAGAACACTTCCATTAGAGATAATTAAAACTGCCTCAGATATTAGAGGTAGATGGGCAATAGCACAGATGCAAGGTGCTAAGGCTAAACTGGTACTTTGTGTGGTATATGGTCCAAATATTGATAAGCCTAAAATCTATGAAGATCTAAGTTTAGAACTACTAGAATGGGAAGGGGAAATTATCATTGCTGGAGACTTTAATTGTGTTATGAACTATAAAATAGATTCTACGGGGCCAATGAACTTTAAAAGAATGTACAAAGTAAGAGCTGCAATCTTAGAACTTGCAAGACTAAACAATATTAGAGATTTATGGTGGTCCAAACATCCTAGGGTGCCAGGCTTTACTTATTACTCTGCCCCGCATAGATCATGTTCTAGGATTGATATGGTATGGGCCTCTGAACAAATTTTAGAAAATTGTGTGATTGAAATCTGCCCCAAAGTTACATCGGATCATAATCCCCTTCTTTTGGAAATTAATATTGAAAATCAAAAGGTAAAACCACGAAAGTTCACTTTTCCCAGACACTTATTAGCTGATCTAACATTTATTTCACAAATTAAAAAACATATACAGGAATTTATTGTACTAAATGTTAACTCAGCTAGTATTAATACGGTATGGGACGCTTGCAAGTGTAGTATTAGAGGGTGTGTCCAGCAGTATGTGTATAGGCTTAATGCAGAAAACCGCAATAAGAACAAAGATATGACATCTAAATTATCAGACCTGGAAGCAAAATTGGCTGAAGCAACATTACAATCAAAAAATAATATTGAGTTGCTTAGAGCACAATTGGCGGAACTACAAGCTGGACTTAGAAAAACGTTAAGAGAAAGATATGCAGTAAAATTGCATAAATATAAATTAGATCAATACGAAGGCGGCGATTGCATCGGAAAAATATTGGCCTTTAAAACTGCAGATAGAAAAGCGAAAACTAGAATAAAGGAAATAATTGGTTCAGATTCAGTGATATATGGGCAAGAGGATCAAATTTTAAATCAATTTGTTAAATTTTACCAACATCTATATACCCCAGAGGAGTTACCGAATAAAACAGAGATTGAAAAATATCTTGATCAATATCTAGGTCCATCGCGAGCACTAAACCGCGAAGTAATTCAACAACTAAATTCTAATATTACTACTGAGGAGATTAAACTGGCTATCGACCATTTACCATTAGGTAAGGCGGTCGGTGAAGATTGTATACCAGGTGAATTTTATAAACTTTGCTATCAAGAGCTGGCTCCATTACTACAAAAAGTTATTAATTCAATTATTGTTTCTAAACAAGCACCTTCTTCATGGAAACTCGCTAAAATTATATTCTTTCTGAAAAAGGGAAAACCGGAAAAAGAGTGTGGTTCGTATCGGCCCATATCTCTACTTAACTCTGATGTGAAAATTTTTGCTAAAATCCTAGCTAATCGGTTAGCGCCTCATATGCCGGACATTGTCAATCCCCAACAGCATGGCTTTGTGGTTGGTAGAGATACCACTTTGCATGTTAATACCTCAATAACCGCTTTGGATGTAGCAGAAACTACTAACACCCCACTCGGTATGATAATGTTAGATGCTGAAAAAGCATTTGACCGAGTGGGGTGGGATTATCTGTGGACAGTATTAAGCAAAATGGGTATAAATGGCTCTTACCTAGATTGGGTTAAGTCAATCTATGATGAACCACGGGCCGTGATCAGCTATGGAGGTACAGATTCTGATAATTTTAAAATAGCAAGAGGTACAAGACAGGGATGCTCCCTCTCCCCATTATTATTTGCTTTATCTTTAGAACCCTTTTTAAATGCTTTAAACGACCAAATCAATATAATACCAGCTCAACATGGGGATATAACCCTTAAATTAACTGCCTTCGCGGATGATATTGCAATATATACATCGGATGTTTGTAAAGCTATGCCCGCAATTATAGAAGAAGCACATAAGTATGGGAAAATCTCTGGGTATAAATTAAATGTTAACAAAACCCAAATTATACTCAACTATACTCCGGCTACATCTACTTATAAAATCTGCAAAGAAGCCGTATATTTAGGTATAAAGCTTACGGCTAAAGTGGAGAAAATTGTGGAAATAAATTATGGGTCATTTCTTAAAGAAACTGCTGCGAGTTTTAAAAAATGGCATAAGATACCTCTGAGTTTGCTAGGGAGATTAAATCTGATTAAGATGAAAATCTTACCCAAGCTACTTTATTTGTGTAGAGCTATACCGTTACAACCCAATAAGCTTTTTTTTAGGAAGTTGGATGGCATCTGTAGTAGCTTTATCTGGGGGTATAAAAAGGCACGAAGGGCGGTAAAATTTCTGACATTACCAATCTCTAAAGGGGGACTTACCTTTCCGGATTTTAATTTTTACTTTTTAGCTACTTTTCTTTTGCGCATTAGGAGCTTATTAAAAAACACTCCATCTTTATTTTTTCATCAATACATGCTGGGGGCTGATGCCAACCAATTTCTATTACGGGTCCACGATCCTAACTACTTTAAAAGAGTAAAATTTAAGACTGCTAAACATGCTATAAGAATTTGGGACAAAATTCTGCACATTAGTAATAGTTCATTTTACAACGCTGAACTTAGATTATGGAACAATCCTGGCCTTCCCGGTATATTTTCGGACGGTTTGGGTAATCGGTGGATAAGACAAGATATAAACACACTAGGAGACCTGTATGGTACTAATGGTTTGATGGATTTTGAGAATTTAAAAATTACAAACGGGCTCACGGATGATATGCACTTTAAATATAGACAACTGAGAGATTTTTTTTGTAATAAATTGAAAATAACGGAAGTCAAACAATCTGATATTCTTGAGGGTATTTACTCAGAAAAAACTAAATCATTAATTAAATGGGGATATCAATGGCTCATTAAGGAGAAGGGAGAAAACACAACTCAAATCGCAGCCAAATGGTCTCGCAGATTAAACCAAAATATCAATTCAGTACAGATCGGAAGTGCCCTAACCCATTTAAATGATATAGTTCACTCTTCTAATCTGAAAATGCAACTATATAGGACAATCACGGAACTGTATTATACGCCACAAAGAATATCTAGCTGGGCACAAGGTAACTCTTTGTCAGATAAATCTAGGTGTGCTAAATGTAATACTGTCGCGGCTGGATTTGAACATATGTTATTCTCCTGTCCTGCACTTTCCAATTTTTGGAATCGCATATCTTACCATCTTAAATTTAATCAAATAAATTCATCGGATCTTACAGCACAAATGGTTTTGTTAGATATTCAAGATAGGAACTGTCCCAATAAGGATCTTTTAACGATTTTGCTAGCATGTGCTAGATTAATTGTAGCTAGGGTCTGGATATCTAAAGAACCCCCTAAGGTTGCAGATTGGCTATCATTGGTTTATGAAATTAGAACTATGGAGTTTTCTTTAGCTAAGCTTAGAGGTCCAAAAGCTCTCTTGAGAAAAGAAAAGATATGGAAGAACTTCTTTGAAGGCCAAGAAATGTGATTAGGCCTAGTCTGGTCTTTCTGCTTTAGTAGTTTATTACTTTAATAGTAGAGCCAATGTGAAGTTTGATTTACAGATTATTCTATATTGTTTCCATTCCTCAATTTTATTTGCTGTTTATATTAATTTTATTTGTATGTTAAGCATGGAATTGAATTGTAATGAACCTTGTCACTTCTTGCAAACAATAAAAATGTTTAAAAAAAAAAAAAAATCAAAAAAATAAAAACAAAAAAAATAAAAAAAATAAAATGTAACGTACTGAATGAGTGTGTAAGTCAATGTCTATGAATTACTTCCTTAAATAGGTGCTCTGTGCAAGCCTCACTAAGTAGATTTCTTATCAAGGGTGTCCCTCCCATGTCAAAAGAGCTACATTTGCTGCTTGTATTGACAATCTGTCTCCCTCTGCCTCCGGCCCCCAGGAATCTACCAAGGGTTTCCATACCATAGAACTAGTCCTCCCTCTATCTGAAAAGACACCCCTTGATAAGACAGTGAGAGAGCTCCCTATTTATCACATTAAGGGGGATATTTGCTAAGGATTGCGCAGGCGCTTATGTGGCACTGCTCACTTTTTCACATCCAGCAGGCATATAATGGTAAGTAAATTGGCACAATGCTTTGTGTCACTGTGCACCACGAGAGTGCCTGTGCAGATCCGTAGTATAGAACCCATTATGTCTGTTTGTTTGAAGATTTTAATTGTGTTCAGGCGTGGGCCAAAGTAAAGGCTAAAGATCTACAGGGATGAACATCTTGATGGCCTGTGGTACCCTGAACCGTCTGCTTATTGTCAGTGGGAGGTAGACCGCTGTGATGACTGAACAGGGTGGAGATGGGAGATTTTAGAACTGCGTCTTAGTGCTGGAAAACGTCCTAGGAGGGGAACTGAATGAGTCTTTGCAGTAGCTCAACTTGCAGAAGACTAGTGCTCATTAAAAGGGCCTTGACAGAGTAGAATGGGAGGTGCAGCGGAATCTGCAGGTGGCAGTGGTCTGGGGTGACTTTTGCGATGGTAATTCAGGAAAGCCTCAAGTACTCTCTAAAATAAACCCTAAAATTTGCCAATGGGCAAGTAAAAGCAGAGCCTGCTGAGGAAGCGAATGAGGAACCACTGTTGAGAGCAGTGGATGAGGGAAAGCAGGTGATCTAGTAGACGGCGGGGTTATGCATTTTACAGCCTGAGGAAGAAGGTCTCAGAACAGACAGAAGTGAGTCTGTACCAAGGGAGCGATTGAGAAGATGGGCATATTAAGAGAAAGAGGTGGTAGAAGCAGAACATTTAGATGATTCTGTCAGAGAGGATCTATATAGGAAGAAGAAAGAGCTACAGACAAAGTGTAGTGCTGCAGATCCGAGTACAGCCAAAGTTAAATCACTGAGAAGCTCTCAGTTGATCAATAAGAGAATCTAGCACAGCATAACCATTCCTTCCTCCAGATGAGAATGAACTAAAGAGATTTTGTAAAGCTGTGCTATGTTTTGTCTTATATATGGTGCCCATTCACCAATCACTTTTAATCTCTGAGCTTTTGCTGCAGTGCAGGGTCTACAGCTATGACTTTACTTGAAAAGTAATCAAATACAAAAAGAGGAGGGTCCCTACTACAGGATAGGGAAAGGGTAAATACAATTCAGAAAGACAACCAGAAACCGGAAGTGCTTTCGTTGGATGCAGGGAGGCCGCACGGTATCTATCAGGCCTGTCATGGTATTCTAGAACTGGCAATAAGACAAATCGCCTGCAGTGTGAAAACCAGTATTGGGGGCACCTGCAATTTTGGGTCTGTATCCATTCACAACTCACTCCTTGGCTTGAATAGGATCCACGACAGGCCAATTTTAATGGGTAAAGTTAATGGTTATAGAAAAAGAATTTACATATTTTGAGAAAACTAGACGGTGGCTCCAACGAACACTGCCTTTATCCATTGGGCATTAACCGCATCGCTGCTGCGGCGATTTTTGCGCTGTGCGGCTTTTTTTAAAAAGCCGCGTTACATGACGAGCTCAGCTCGTCATCAGCACACGTTACCCGTGGCTGATGACGAGCTGAGCTCGTCATCAGCATCGAAAGGGTTAACTTAGCGGTTTTAAAGTTTGAGACATCATCAAGATCTCTTGCTTCTGTTTTTAAAGGCCTACTGATAAGGAAGAAAAACAACATTCCTTACACTAGAGAAAACTGTCCTGAAGAAGGTGAACATCTGTCCACTCATTGAAACGCCACGTCGACTTTGTTTTCTACAAATGTTATGATGAAATGTTTTTATGTGTAATAATTGTTTTTAAACTTGTGATTGTATGAATTAATAGAATAAATATTAATGAGATCATCTGACTTTTTATGAGTTTTGTTGGTGTTTAACTGACGTAATGTAAACATTTTTACTTTTTAAAAAATACTTTGTAATCCCTTATATTGTATTTTTCGTGACATGGTTGAGGGGTTTGATCTTCAAATGTGGTGCTTATATTAGTCTTGAAAGAGCTGTGCCTTGTAGTAGGGACACCTTTGGTTTTTCTGAACTTTACTTGAAAAGTGACTGTGACACATAGCACACTGATACCTTGTCTGGCATCTAAGCGCTGTAGATCTGCTTCCGGGCAGGTGTGACTTGAGCACCTATTTAAGTATGGTCATGTTATTACAGGCCTGGAATTCTTGAAAGTAAAAGTGGGGTTTCATTTTTGAGGGCAATGTCAATTCTGAGGTGCAGATGTAATTACAGAATGACTCCACAAACACCCACAGGTGGTATGTGGAGTACTCCTTCTTACTAGGTAGTCTGGGTTGACGCAAGACTCCATCCAGGGGTAAGGTGGGCTATGTTAAAGGTTACTCAAGCATTAGTAGGAAGGCAATGCTGCTCTTTTTTAGCCTTGCTTGCATGTTTTCTTTTACCGAGACGATGGACCAGTCTGATTGTAGGGTTTTGGACCATCTGAAGCCTATTAAGCAGAACACTATATCAAACACTGGCATAACAAAGGCTGGAATTCATTGCTGCTCTTACTGCAATTGCTTCATGGTGGAGTACCGGAGAAACTTCTTTAGGGACAATAGCTGGAATAAGCAGTGTGGTACCGCAGCACTGAGTTAGGTCTCTTTGGGAAGCGGAGGATCTGCTGATCCCCCTGACTGAGAGTGCTTGTGAAGTGAGTTATGAGAGATGCATTGGGTTTCTCCATGATGGTTCCTGTATGTGTGTGGTTAATCTTCGACCAAGCTTGTGTTGGGGTGCTGTAACTTGTGGATTGTCTCTGAGGGTGCTTTGCAGTGAGGCTCCACTGTACCCAAACTAGCTTTGTCTGTGTTCTCTGCAGGGGTTGGGGTCTTGGTGGTCCTTGTTATGAACAGTAGGAGTCTTGCATTTCATAGTATCTTAGTGTATGTGTTTTAGAGCAGTCGGTGTGTGGTATTTGAGATTGAGCTGCTCTACGCTGAGGTGTTCCGCATCTGGCCTAGCACCACGTGGGCCTTAAACATGGAACTGTCTGTCTTATCTAACCTTGCTTGGTTGCTTTACATGATCTGTTAACGTGCTTTGTTTGGTACTGCACTGGTTATTAGGTTAATTAATGCCTATTTTTATTTCTTTGCAGATATCTAAATTCCATAATGAGATGTGTACTGGCAGCCATTGGTGCTCACATAGAGCCAACCACATTTAGCATCCAGCTTGGCTGATGTGGTAATAGGTGGTTGGCGCCATGGACAGCCCACCAAAGCTAACTGGGGAAACCCTGATTGTCCATCACATTCCCCTGGTGCACTGCCAAGTCCCAGACAGGAAATGCTGCAGCACCAGCAAGAGAACCAACCCCTTCTGCCAGCGTGACTTGGGGATTACCCGGACCACCTCTCTCCCAGAGCGTCACCTCTCGCAGACAGACTCACTCTTGTACAGCAGCCTCGTGCAGGCCCTTGACCCATGCTCTGGGCCCTCAGACGATGAAATCAACCAAGCAAGAGACTGTAAAGTTCTGGTGGCTAACCGGCGACACAACCCCTTCCTCCTCGGTGAAAACGAAGATGAAGGGGACAGCAACGAAGGTGTTGGCCAAGCGTCATTTCACCTTCACAACGCCAAGGTGGGCAGGTCGTCATTGCAGGCAAATGACCTCAACTTGCCAGCCTTCCATCTCCATGAGTCCAGCAGTCTTGTTAAACCCTGGAACATGCCAAGCAGGTCTGGAGTGGTTGATGGCCAGGATGCCAACTTCTTGGCGGATGGCCTTCTAAAGAGGAATAACATTAACCAGGGCCATATCCCTCATGACCCAATGGAGATGGATGAGTACAGCTGCCACCATGATGGATCCTCCATCTTCTCACTCGATTGTGGTGACCAGGATTGGAACAACAGCTCGGACGAGTCAATGCGGAACCAGGAGATTATGCACAGTAGGACATGCAGCTGTTCCAGCTCTGAACTCCAACACTGCAGGTGCTACAGTGCATCAAGCCAGTCAGAAATAATAGACCAGCAGATGGGCTACATCAGCGATTCTTCCTGCAATAGCTCAGACGGTGTACTGGTGAACTTCAGCGCACTTTACAATAAAATGAACGGACACACCAGGTCAAACATGAATTCTGGCAACCTTTCCTGCGACTCGTCCTTCTGTAGCCATTCAGACACTGGGGCTTTTTATTTGGATCTGCACTCTTCGCCTACTGAATCCAAAATGTCAAGTGACTCGCACCACCCAGAAGGTTCAGGCAATGCTTGCAGATGCTACCGTCCATCGTCGCCTTTGTTTGATGCCAACTGCAACTCGTACCACCTTCAGTGCGATGCCGTGCCATGCTCCTCTGAAAGCTCGGATGTCACATCTTGCTTGCAAAGCCAAGCTCGCTTGGTGGTGGCCACACAGAACTATTACAAATTAGTAACATGCGACCTATCTTCTCAGTCGTCTCCCAGCCCCGCAGGTTCCTCCATCACCAGTTGCTCTGAGGATCACACCAAAGGAAGCCCCATTCAGCCAACTGAGTACTACCTGTTCAGGAGGCCAGAAATGAACCAGAAAAATAATACTGAGTATTCCAGAGAAAGGTCCCAAGAAGGACAAACGGAGAACGCAATTGAGGGTCAGGTCTATGTCAACGTTTCACCCCCTAATTCAGGTACTGGGAGGCAGCGATCTCGAAGCTATGACCGCAGTCTGGACAGGAGCCCCCCAGTCAGACTGGCATCGCTAGAGCGCATGATGAGTTGCCCAGTTAAGTTGAGCGATAGCCAAGCTGTGCCCACTCACAGCACTACAACTAGACGAGTGACTTCATTTGCTGAACTTGCCAAAAGCAGAAAAAAGACTAGCTTTAGCCCTCCACTCAGAATGAGCGGAGATTCCTCTCTGGAGTTTTCCCCCATCCCAGAATTTCAGAGGGACCATCCTGTCTTTGCTGATGATGGTGAACACCACAGCCGGAGTCTCCCCACCATGCCTTTCATCCATTGCCTGGACCGCAGCTGTGAGGAATGGGATGGAAATGGGAGCTTTGGGGAACGCCGACGGACTGGGTCCAGCAATGGGTCAGGATCCAGCGATGACTCTAACCCTGGTATTGGTGGAACTGATCATATCTTTCATCTTGAGATGCTGGATTCGGGGAGCTCAGGCCTGGGCCATATACACCGAGATGTCAGAGCGAAAGCAGATGGTAAGGAGAGAGCACTGAGTAAGTCTCAAAGCATTCATTCTTATGCTTTAGGGTTAGCAAGGTGTTGTAGTAGTAGAGCTAATTATGAAGCTTCTATGAAGTGTTACTTGTATAGTGCAGATCTAGCTCGATTCTATGGAGTGCTGAGGTGGACCTGACGGTGAGTGTCACGTGGGTTCACCCTAGCATGTAACATGCATTGCACTTCAGAAAAGAAATCTTCACAAGCCAATCCAAATGGATGAGCGTCAAACAGCTGAGGTGCACATTTGAACTGGCAAGTGCAAAATGTATCCTGGGAAACACCTGCGAGTAGGAAGTAGAAGTATCATGAACGTCAATTCACCAAACTAACAAATGTAATTATAGTGAAATCCAATAAGGAAGGAAGTGGCTCTGACGTGCAGAAGCAGGTCATTCCAGGCTTTAGGAGTGAGGTGGGAGAAGGCACGACCTCTGGGTCTGGAGCTATATATACACGGGGGGCCCGATTCACAGAACGAACTTAAGACAAAACCCTAAACTTACTACCATTTTGGTATTCACAGAAGGCACTTACTCATTTTGGTATTCACAGAAGTTAGGAGTCCTAACTTTACTACTCCTAAACTGAGAAAAATCCTAACTTTCAGACTTTCGGTATTCACAGAAGGCATTTAGGAGTCCTAAAGTTAGGACTCCTAACTTTATTACTCCTAAACTGAGAAAAATCCTAACTTTAAGACTTTCGGTATTCACAGAAGGCATTTAGGACTTCTAAAGTTAGGACTCCTAACTTCTGTGAATACCGAAATGAGTATGTTCCTTCTGTGAATACCAAAATGAGTAAGTGCCTTCTGTGAATACCAAAATGGTAGTAAGTTTAGGATTTTGTCTTAAGTTAGTTCTGTAAATCGGACCCCTAGTATGTGCGGGTAGGAGTCCAGCTTAGCGGCGGTGTCCGGTATGTTTGTGGAAGTTTATGTTGTTGTTGATGTATGTGGGGGCCAATGCTGTGCAAGGCTTCGTATGTGTGCATGAGGAGTGTGAAGAGTGATGGTTAGTGGATTGGGGGCCATTAGAGGGTTTTTTTAGGTTTTAGCAGGTAACGTGAGCGGAGGTAGGAGACTGAAGATAGTTTAGCTGCTGAGTTTTTATGGTCTGGAGTCTTCTAGTCAGCAGAGCGTGGATTCTAGCCCAGAGTAGGTTGCCATGGTCCACCTTTCAGGTGATGACAGCTTGTGTGCCAGTTCTACCAGTGTTGGTGGGAGCCATTTGAAGATCTTCTCGAGCATCATGAGTGTGTGGAAGCAGGAGACGGAGATTGCATTCACTCGGCTGCTCATGGTGAGTTGGTTGTAGATTAATATTCTGAGGTTCTTTACAGGAGTTGCTGGGAGGGGTGTAGGTCCGAGTTCAGCAGGCCGCTAGGTAGAGTCCAGAGCGAGGTGACTTTACTGAATATTGCTACTGCATCAGCATCGTAGGAGACCAAGTGGTTCTCAAAACAGATCTCTTTGGGCACAGTGTTCGAGTTCCAAGCTAAAGTGTTAGCATATCAATGGCACCATGACACATGCACCACACTGTAGGCCCTGTTCTGCAGTTTGCGGGAGCACAAACACAGAAGACTGATACCAAGTGTTATCCTCTCATGAACAGCTGCTGATTGGCAGGCAATGCTGACTGTGTGAGAGCTTGCATCCTCCTGACAGCTCCGCATCCACTAGTTAATTCTTATAGCTGGCCTCCAGTTACAAGCATCAGCAGTTATCTGTACGGATTAGTTAGAAAAAGACACATATTACTTCCGGTCTCCACGTATAGTTGAATTGATTAATGCCTTTGAAGGAAGCCTATTACAAAGTGGTCCATTTGAACTATCCTGTGGCCGTACAGCCTCCCCACCCCACCCGTCCAACTTCTGAAATAAAGGTTTCTGATTTCCAGTAAACAAATTCTCCCCATATTTCTTTCTTGTAAATAAAAACACACAACATGGTAGAGCCTCCATTCGTAATTCAAATGCTAAATTCATTCAGTTGCAGTTGTTACCTTTAAACCCTTCACAATTCACCACTTTCCTGCTGAGGGTTGACATCATGGTAGTTGAGCACAAACCACAACAAATGCATTCCAGATCCAACACGAACAAGGGAATGGATTTAGGAATGAGAAAATATTTGCAATAGATTGACATCAAAAGTAATATGACAGCGATAACAAGAGAAATGGAGTTTAGATGTTGCACCACATTAATGTGGCATCTTGATGTTGCATTGGTGCTGCAGTAGTGGCTGTATGTCAGAATATCATTAGCAAAATATCCTCTACATAAATATTGTAACCTAAACAATGGGAAGCTCCTGCTCCATTCTTCCTCTGCTGAACAGAGCTCTGTGGTCCTCATGTGTATTTCTCCAGCACAGACGCTTTCTCTCATCCCCTCTCTTTATGCGCAGCAGCTACAGTCAGGCCCTGCAGGCTTGGGGGATATTTTGTATGGAACAACGGTTCAATGCTTAAGCTTTCAAGTACTGAACCTCTTTGTTCCTAGGTCAGTGTTCAACTTTCCTACAAGGTTCACAGCTGCTTTGAACATCCCTTTCTTACACAGAGAATAGAGTGCACTGGCACATTCTATGCCTGACAGAATCTCTACAAAGAGCCATGAAAGGCACGTGGGCTGAGCGGGCCTCATCTCACCATTATAAATCTGAAATAAACGCATTGCATACCCTTTGATGGCACAAACCGCAGATAGGACAAGTTGTATTTGAATTGAGTTTCTCTTCCCAACCCTACCTGCCTTTCATGGGCCTGCACCAGCTGCACAGCCCCACCTATCGTCTACAGGCACACTCTTGAGGTGGGACTGGCAATGTCTCACCCCTTCCTGGCTTTCAGAGGTGTGAATCTAACTCACAGGGGTTGTTGTCCAAACTGAACTGGTGAATGCTGTTTTCCAGCCCTCCAAGCCTCCTAGAGGCACAGGCCTGAGATGTCACTTCCTAGCCAGCCCTACTGAGTATGTCAAAAGGTCACTTGAAGGTTGTGAGTGTTTCTGACCCAGCCCTTTCGCCTTTCAGAGGCCCATGCCTAGCTTGTCATTGAAGCTACCTGCATTTCTAGGGCTCTCTGTCCTACCCTCCCAGCCCATTAGAGCGACAGTGACAACATGCAGCTGGCTGTAAATGACTCTACCTCCCTTATAGACCTCCTCTGCAGGGGCACTCACCAGACATGAGACTGGCTCTGCACATCCCTACCAGCCCCTTCACGGGAACATGCTTAACAAGTCAATCTAACATGTTATCCATGTTGTGTCCAAACCATTGTATGATAGGTTATGGTGTCCCAAACCTTCCAGTACCCTTGCCCTCCAACTGGATAGCGTGACCAGTTCACGGAGTCCCAATTCCAGCTTAACAGAGGCTCCCATGATCCTTCTCTTCCAGGGAAGAGGGAATGGAGCAGGGTAGACAAGCAGGGACGCAAATTGTTCCTAAAATCAAAGTTAATGCAGGAGGATTCTGATGATGGACAGTTTTCCATGTGAAGACACATGCCTGATATGTAACTGGCTCTCCCCAGCCCGCCCGCCCTTCCAGAGACATATATCTAACCTACTGCTGCATCAGCTCTGGCCCTGCCAGTCTGAAATATGACTGCTTGCTGCCAGCGGAGCCATCATTTCAGACTCAAGCCTAACATATGACTTAGCTCAGCTCTGATGACTTTGTCTCTGCCCAGCCTAACCTGCCTTTTTAGAATCACAAAACTAAAATGTGACACATTTTGCCAAGCCATACCAACAGTTCAAAGGTACAGGCCTGACAGATGATCTACTCAGTTGCAGCTGTAGCTACCTTTCGGATTCACAAGGCCCTGAGATGGGACTGATCCCACCCAGCCCTACGTACATTTGGTAGGAAATCATTTAAGATGTGAATGATTCAGCCCAGCCTCCTGGGCGTTCAGAGGAGTAACCCTACGATGTGACTGACTCAGCCACAACTCTGCCTGCCTGATTCGTCACAGCTTCATCTAACAGACTTCCAAAAGCACACATTTAACACGTAAATGTTGTGCTCAATTGATAAAAAAACAAAGATAACAAACAATGGCACAGCAACTAGGTCTCGCCTCTGAGACTTACTAACTTAGCCAGTGGCTTTTAGCGATACTGTCCGCCGTCGCAGTGCATTAAAAAAAAGTATGGTAAGTGTCATGCTTTGCACAATGGGGCGTGGTGAGTAAATGTGGGGAAGGGTCAAAGGTGTGGTTAAAAAAAAATATATATATATATGCTGTCACTTTTTTCGGTCTTTCACCTTCAGGTTTGTACATATAAAATAACATACTGCTCAAATGTTAAAACAATGGAAGTGAAGTTAATCTTTTGAGCACCCTCTATATTTGCAGTTTGACCTGTTGTGCACAATTATATTTCGTTCAGGCAAGCAAGCACCCTGGCGAGAAGGCTTGTTTAACTGTCTTCCCACCTTTGGTTTCACAGCACAGGAGATTCCCTGCCTTACCCTACAGTTTGCGCATTTCAGCTCTTGTAATTAACCGTCCCGGGACAGGTATCTTTTCACAGAAAGTAGGGGAAATGTATTCCTTAAATTATACACATATGGGCACGTTGTGCCCCTCCGATCCCTCCCACTTCGACCACTGGATACTGTATTGCATCCCTGATGTTGTTTAACATGGTTAAAGAGAAAATAAAGGTGCTATGATGCGATTGTCTCATTTTGTAGGCGAGCTCACGTGCCACGACATGTGTGTGTGCCTATAAAATGACACAGTAGCCTTTTTTCCATTTTATTTGTGGATGGTAATTAAAAAGAAAAGTTGTGCATGTTTTGTTTTCAAAAACGGGTAGGGAGAATCAACACAAAGGGTGCCAGTGGGGGAAGCAACACGGATGGCGGGGAAGCAACACGGATGGCGGGGCAGCAACACGGATGGCAGGGGGGAAATTGACGCACGCAGGTGTAAGAGTAACATGGAGTGCAGGGAGACAAAAGGACATGGGCAAAAGAAAACAACATGCAGCTGGGAGGAAGAAGCACATGGGTAAGAGAGAGCAACGTAAGGGAGATAGAGAGCAAAACAAGCACCGGTGCGAGGCAGCGAAGCACACAGGGAGGCAACTGGAAAACACATGAACTCTCATGGAATGCTTAAACAAAAGGAAAAAAAGTAGTTACCTAATAGTGAGCAATGGAAGAGTACAAGTAAAGAAGGTATGCTTAAGGAGAGGGGCATGCACAAGATGGACAACTCAAGCCATGGAATAATTATAACCAATGGTAAGCAATGGGCGGGCTCAGAACCCACTGTAAGATCTGGTAACCTGACAATAGGTCTTTTGCACCCAGACATCTACGCTACCTGACCTAAAAAGGAGCCCGCTGCTGGGAATGTCGAGGCTGCTGAGTTCAAAAACGGCCTAGATGTGATTCCACCTCACACCTCTTTTTCCTACCATCTGACACGTCCTGTCTCTTTACCTCACTCTATCAGGTTCTTTTTCATCGCTGCTTTTTCCCTCTGTCAATGTTTTCCTAACTTTGTCCCTTTTCTGACTTCCTCTCTCCATCTCTGGGCCAAAGTCTGATGTAAAAATAAGTCCCAGTCCCCAAAAAAGAATCCCGGTGCCTGCTAACTGCGAGCACCAGCACACATTAAGCACTGCATGTGATTGGCTCTGCCCAGACAAACTCGACTTTCAGAGGTAACATATGACTGACTCTGATCCAACCTTCTTGGCCTTGAGGTCGCCACAATCTCTCTTGCTTCAATGCACTAGCCTATTTCTGCCTAGCTACATCATCTAGAACAAAATTACACGGAAATAAAAGTTTAGTCACAAGAAGGGGCCAGAAGATTTGTGGGTCAATTTCTGTGTGCTTGTGTTGACAGGCTCAGTGCAGAATCACCTATCTGGGGCTGAGCTGTGAGTCGAAGGTGCAGAGTTTGTGTTTTCACCAGGGGCCAGATTACAGAAAATTGCATGGGTGCCATTTTTCACAACCGTTGTGAAAGCGCACCATTGCAGATGCTGTTGCAATAGTGCATCAACATTTTCACCTCCTGCAAACCATTCCATTTGTATCCTCAGTTGGCAGCGACGTTTAAAGGCATGGGCAAAGTGGGCCCTGGCCCAGGTCCCCAGCCTTTCAGGGGGCCCCTGATAGAGCCAGCTCTGTTCTGCAGGGGAGGCTCGTCCTAATGACCTTGAATAATTCTTTAAACAGATTGTCTTAAATACAGTTTTCCTTTAATTTATTTTTAATGTGGGTGTTGGTCTCGCAGTGAATTACAGACATTTTGCAGAGAAATGTTGTGTTTATGTTGAATGCAACATCCCTAAAAAACGTTTCTTTTAGATCAGAACCAGACCTGACATATAAGAAATGGGAGGGTGTCTCATGGTGTAGTCATATTAGTGAGATGCAGCTGTGTTATAATATTGAAAACACACATCACTATCCCTGAATATTAGATGTAAACACATTTAGAATTGATTAGTGTGCCTCTGCACTGAGTGACCTAGACCACGAGGGCATGGATAGGCGGAAATTGGATAATTCAAAGATTCTCTGAACAGGGGCCCCGAAATACCTTTTGCCCAGGGCCCCCAAAATCCTTAAGGTGTCACTGTTAGTTGGTCCAAATGTGGCACGTGTTAGTGCAAAATCGGACATGCACCAGGGCTGTGTATGTAATCCCTTCTCTGGCCTCAAAGGTCCCTTTTCATCAGCATGCTGCAAAGATTCAGGGTGACCTTTCTCCACAAGGTATGAAATACAGTTTGACCTTTTGGCTAGAACAAGTCCCCTCTTATGAGACTGGTTCTGATCCAGCAAAGCGCGCCAACCTTGATCTGCCGAAATAACTTTAATATAATCCTGTATTTATTATTTATGGCCCATACTGAACTACAAAGACAATCGGAGCACTCAACGTGGAGCTATTTCTCCTAATAGGACAATCACGCATAGAAGAGTTTGAGGGTGGGAGTCGAGGCCAGAGCCCAGGGGGCAGGATGTGACGTGGAGGGGAGCAGGCTCCTGGAGTTAGGGCAGAAAGAAGCACAATTTACTTGAAAGTCTAGTGTGTGCAACCCAATCTCAAGGAGATGCAGTGCTGTTCTCAGGATCTCAAGCGGTTTATATCAAGTGCCCAGCAGGGTCAAGCTCTCTGACCTCTGGGTTCAAAGGTCATGACGAGAAAGGCACCAGATGACTTATGATGTTATAAACATCTTTATAAGGCAGCAGGCCTCGTCCTGCCTCATTATTTCACACAGAAACGAATACCTGGGAACTCGGCCATGAAGTTTCCTCACACAGCAGACGCTGGCACAGAGATACAGCCTAATGTCATGAGCGAAAAGCAAGCCTGGGGTGCAGGGCGGCGTGCGGCGCTGAGCAGATGGCGCTGCTGCTATGGACCGTCTTAGTGGTAAGTTCTTCACTAATGACATCCCTTCCTGGTCCTCCCGCTTCTTCAATTCCTTCAAGGTCTCCTCCTCCTCTTCTTTCCTGCATGGGAAGCGGTTAAAAATTTCTCCCTCCGCTTGCTTAAATGGCTTTCTCACCATTACACTTTACAATGGCACTGTCATGATCCAAGCTTCTGACTCCTGTCTCTCTCTTTGACCACATCTTCCACTCCCTTCGTCCCACCCCTGTGACTACTATCTCTCTAGATTCTTCCTCTTCTTCTTCCTCTAGCTTGTCTACTTTCTCCCCCCTTGACCTCCACACCTTCCTTCAGACCGCTCACCCGGGAGTCAGAGGTCGACCCCTTATCCCTTCCTTCTCTCGATCCCTCCCCTCCCATTCTGCCACCTTCCCAACCGGACCTCCCCCTATCTCATTTGCTTTGCACCCCACTTCACCTCCTCTACATCCTGCATCTCCCCACAATTCCACTGCCTTCTCGCGCCCCCTAACTCCCCTATTCATTCCCATTTCCCCCTATTTAATCCACCTTTCTTACAATCTGAACTGACGATCAACCCGCCTTACCCTCCTCCCTCCCTACCCTTTTCTCCTCACCCCTTTCCGCTCTTTCCCTTTACTTGTACCCTCAATTCTGTTCTTACATCTCCCAACTCTCTACAACCTTCACTCTCCCCTCCCATGCCTCACATCCCTACCTCTACTATTTGTAATTCCATCATCTTCCCTCCCACTGATCTTACGCCTCCCATCTCTCCAAAACTCACATTCCTCCCTATGCTTATCAACCCTGTTCCCCTCTTGGTAATTCCTCCCTCTTCCCTCCCTTTGACTGCACAGTCCTTCACTCCTCTCACAACTTTCATTTTGCTCACCCACCCCCCCCCTCTGCCTTTCATTACCCATGGTACCTGGCCTGCACCCTCTCTCTTCTCCCCACTCCTGTGGCCCCCTTTGACTACCCTCCCTCCCCTACCTGTTCAGCCCCTTCTCCTCTCATCTCACTGTATCCATAACCCCACTCCTCCCCCTCCTTCTCCAGCCATCCATTTCTACTTCTCAACTTTCTCCTCCTATGTATGATCTCTATTCTTCACCTCTGCTCAACTCCAGTAAAAATATCACAGTAACTCCATCCACTTCTTTCTATCACCTCTTCCCCCCCCTCAGACCCTTGCATCATATCTCTCTCCCCAGCCCCCCACAGCCCTCCTTCGCCTACTTCACTTCCTTCCCCACCTTCGATCCTCGCACCCCAACACTCTCCCCAGTCCCCCACTTCTTCCTGTCCTCCTTCGCCTAGGCCACTCTCTCCCTTAACCATGGAGCCACCCTTCACTCCGTGCTCAGCCCACCTCTCTCTGGAAACTAAACTTGATTCTCTCATCTCTTCCATTTCCCAGCTTGAAGCGTCCATTTCACTCTTATGTGCTAAGATATCCCCCTCTCCGAATAACATCCCGAGGAGTTCCTTGCTCCCGTGCCCCAAAAAAGCCAACCACAATCTGTCCTCCACAGACATCACCAACTTACTGGCTACCTACAAGACCATCAATGTCAATTCCCCTTCACTCGCATTTCCTAACAACTCTACTCAATTTGCCATTCAGACCATCTCTTCCATCAGAACTTACCAGCCTCCCCCTCAAGGGTCACCCTCATTCAAGAATCTAATCCCTATCCCCCTGATCAGTCCAGACACTCACATCACCAAAACAGTTTCGTCAGAGCTACACTGTATGCTCCATAACTGCAGATCTGGAACCAAACACAAACTGGAAATCTCTGTCACTATCACTCACCACAATCTCGACATGCTCTTTCTCACTGAGACCTGGTTTAATCTTCATTTGATCTTTTCATACCTACTGACTACTCTATCCTCAGAAACGACAGAACAGGCAAGATCGGCGGAGGTGTTGCGATTATCTTCAAAAACGCCCTCCAAATCAAAGCCTTTCGCACCATCGTCTTTCGCACCTTTGAATGCCTTTCCCTAGAACATGGAGGAATTCCTCGACTTCATTAGTGACCAATATTCCCAAAGCGACAAGCAAATCTTCCTAGGTGATTTCAATCTTCACTGGGGCTCCGTGGAAGACTCGGATACCAACAAGCTTGCAACCTTTCTCTCAGCTAACGATCTTGCCCAACACTGTTTGGAAATTACACACGCCAAGGGCTCAATTCTGGACCTTGTTATATCCAAATCAGACCAGATTACCACTGCTCCTCCCATCCGTTTTGACTGGTCTGACAATTTTCTCATTCCCGTCTGTTTTCACCTCTCACACATTTTAACTCTCGGCCAACCTAAAAGAGCCTCTACGTTGTTCCGCAACACAAAAAACATTGATCTTGGGAATCTATGTGATTCTGCTATGCGTTCACTTCCTAGTCTAGACCCCGACACGGATGTCAACGATCTCACTATCCATTGCCTCTCAATCCTTGCAGTCGAAATCAACAAGGTTGCTCCACTCCAAAGTAAAAAGAAAAGACCCACCCCATCAGTTCCTTGGTTCAATAAAGCTCTCTATGACGAAAGGAAAAACCTTAGAATCTTGGAGAAGCACTGGAGACAATCCCCATCCACCTCCAACCTCTCTCTTTTACGTTCAGCAAGATCCAAATACCACAAGCACATCTTCCAGGAAAAAACATCACATTTCAGATCCCTCCTCGATTCAGCTAAAAACAGACCCAAAAAACTTTTAGACCTCATAAAAAACCCAAATCGCTCTCCCCAAACCATCAAGCCTAAGGATGCTTCAAAGAAAGCAACTGAGTTTGCTTTATTCTTCGATCAAAAGGTAAAATCTCTGGTGGAACAGATCACCCACCCCACCCCCATTGAGGAGCGAAAATCCTTAGTCACTTGGCAGAACTTTGCTGCCATCGCAGAGGATGATCTCCTCAAATGCATCCGCGAAACCAAACCCTCCAACCATTCTTCTGACCCCATACCCAGTGGCATCGCCATTGATTTCTATACTAACACGCTCTCCTACTGGACCAGGCTAGTCAATCTCTTCATCAGTCAAGGATCCCTCCCAGTTGTCCTCAAAACAGGACAGGTTACCCCCCTTCTAAAAAAAACCCTCTGCAGATGCAAATGACCTCAATAACTTCCGCCCCATCACCAATCTCCCAATTCTTTCAAAGATCATAGAAAAATGCGTTGCAAAACAACTTTCCCAACACATTATGGACAATAATCTCCTCGACATGTTCCAATTTGGCTTTATTCAAAATTGCAGCACTGAAACAGCCCTGCTGCGAGTGATCGATGATGCACTGCATAGTCCCGATTCGGGGGAATCTTGCCTTCTGATTCTTCTTGACCTCTCTGCAGCTTTTGACACTGTTAATCACAACACCCTCCTTAACATTCTTCAACAGATTGGGCATGGAAGGCACAATACTCAAATGGTTTGCCTCTTTCCTCTCGGATAGATCCCATATGATCAAGATTGCGAACAGTCTCTCGTCTCCACTGGTGGTTGGTCAAGGTCCCTCGTCCCTCAAGGTTCTATCCTTGCTCCCACTCTGTTTAATCTCTATCTGGAACCATAAGGGAACCTCCTAAGCAAATCTGGAATCCTCTACCATCTCTATGCGGATGACACCCAAATCTACCTCAAGGTGTCTTCCCCTCATGATCTCTCACTACTCAACTCTACTCTCAACTCTATTCACAACTGGATGTTAGTTCACCAACTCTTTCTCAATCCCTCCAAAACGGAATTCCTCCTCTAATCTAGCTCTCTCTCCCCGCCTCCTGTTCAATCCTGGATGGATCAGTTGAATTTACTCAACAGTAAACCCATCATTGTAGACTGCGCTAAATCCTTAGGTGTCATACTTTTTTTTATTTTTTTTAAATAATATTTTATTGGGAAAAAACAGAGTCATATAATCAGCCACATTTAAAACGACACAATTGCATCAATTCACGGAACAAACAGAAAATTAAGGTAGCATATAATTCGTCATAAGGGTCCGGTTCTGGCCATAGTCAGCTCGATGGTTGGAGACACACAGAGTTCACCTCGATACTTGTTCCAGTGTCCCCATTTCTTATCCCACTTCTTCGGGCAGCCTCTGACTTTGTATACAGTTTTCTCAGCGATCATGCAACGATCCATCTCAGCCATCCAGCCCACCACCAGCGGCCTCTCTGGAGCGCCCCATTTCATAGCAACGGACCGCTTGGCAAGGAGGAAACCCAGAGCCACCCATTGTAGTTCCAGTTCAGACAGGTCATTAGGGCCCCACACATTCAGGACACACTCCTTCGGCGATTGGGGGACTGTCTTACCCAGGGAGCCACCCATCTTACGAATAGTTCCACCCCAGAAGAGTTGGATTACCGGGCAGTCCCATAGGATATGATAGAAGGTGCCAGGTGAGCCACAGCCTCTCAGACAGGACTCGTCAGTTTGTCTACTTAGGTGTCATACTTGATAAAAGACTCAACCTAATCTCACACATCAATTCCATTGCCAAGAGCGCACGTTATCAGCTGCGCCTTCTATGGGGGATTCGTCGGTTCTTCCCAGAGAATGACCTAAAAACCTTGGTCCAATCGCTAGTTCGCTCTAGACTGGATTATTGTAATTCCCTTCTGACTGGCCTTCCCAAATCTAACCTCTCCCCCTCAAATCCATCCTCCATTCAGCAGCTTGCTTCATTTCAGGGTCCAAACGAAGTGACCACATCCCTCCTATCCTGTCTTCTCTCCGATGGCTTCCCAGGGAGGCTAGAGCTATCTACAAAACGGCGTGCATAACCCACAAAGCTTGGCACTCTACTTCCCCTCGCTATCTGGCAAATAAATTGAAATTGTCTGGAGGCTCAAGACCTTCTCGGAATGCGGAAAAGTTCCTTCTTGAGCCCCCCTCCTTCAAAAAGGAAAATTTGATGGCACAATCATTCTCAGGTAACGCGGTGAGAATCTGGAACTCGCTTCCTCCTTCGCTCCGTGCCATCACCTCCACCCAGATCTTCAAAGGGGACCTCAAATCTCTCCTATTCCAAAGACACTTTCAGAACTAATTCCCTCCTTCTCAGACCCCACAAGGAAGTTCTTTAGTCATTGTAAATTTGTCATATATATTTATATTTTTGTTTGTACATTCTGTGCTTTCTGCGTTTGATATTGTGTTACTTTTGCCTGCATCGTTTTGATTCTATGGCCTGCTATTTTTCGCCAGGAAGCTCTTTAGTCATTGTAAATTTGTCATATATATTCATATTTTTGTTTGTACATTCTGTGCTTGCTGTGTTTGAGATTGTGTTCCTTTTGCCTGCGTCGTTTTGATTCAGTGGCCTGCTACTCTTGTTTTGTTCCATTCCTGTAACAGTTCTCTCATGTAACGTAACTTGTACTATTGTACAGTGCTCTGACACCTTCGAGTAAAGTCTGCGCTTTATAAAAATGCATTAAATAAATAAAATAAACTGATGCAGCGCTGCGAAGCGCTCTCCATGCCTCAGCGCCAAACGCAGGATGTTATTAAACAACCCCCAAAGTGTACTGTAACACGTACTGGCTCTATTTCCTAGAGACGGTTCTGCAGAGGCTGGAAAGGCAAAAAGTGCTGACAACAGTTGGCACCAGGTCCTCGTCACCATGGTAACCATTCTGCCTGAGAGCACACTTGGACTGAGGGCTGGAGGGAGCCCCAGCCAATGTTTCAACAGTGGCCTTAAAGGCCACCAATCAAGTACGCCCACCCCTCCCTGTGGGGCTTCCGGGCTGTTCTGCCCACACAGATGTTGTCTTTTTAAATAGTGCCTCATGGTATATTTTTCAGTATACAATATGTCATATGGAGCTCTGAAGAGAAAAACATGAAAAAAACACGTATGTTAGGGGAGGGGTTGGCAGCATAAGAGACATTCTCTGTAGAAGCACGTCTTATATGTGCCTACAGTAGAAGAAAAGTGTGCTGCTAAGGGCTGATTCCGGGTAGTTGACTGCTGAGAACCCAGCAGCGCACCCTGTCCTTGAAGCAGCCCCTACCCTTCAATCGGCTGAGGCATAGACTGTCTGCTGCGGCCTCTTGCTCCATGTCATCATGGGCACTGTGTTTGGTAATGGGCTTTTAGATGAAAACCTGATGCATTCTGGGTGTTGTAGTCAGTTTGTTTCTGATCCACTATCTAGACCAACACACCTTGTAGTAATGATGGGTGGGCAGGGAGTCCAGGAATGCATGAACACACAGCACATACGATGACATGGAGGGAGGGGGCACCTTCTGTGTTTCACACGAGCCTAGTCCAGTCTTGGAGGAACAGATTGCAGGCATGTGTCTGAACTCTGATAAAAGGGCATGTTGCTGACACTTCAAGCATAGTATTCAATAGAGAGACGAGAGAGGGCCACAAAATGTCCTGATCCGCTCTTCAACACGAACATGCCACCTGACCTACCTTACTTGGCACCTCAAGGGCAGTGGGTGAGCCTACGAGACCAGCCTAGTTTAGGGCACTTCTAGACGGTACCCCCTGTTAGCTGCCAAGGGACCGCACTCTACAGCCTTTGCCACACAAGTGAAGTGCCAGGCCGGAGCTGATGAAACAGCATGTTAGCCCATCACCTGGACACGTGCCATGATGAGGCTGAGAGAAACCCCTCTCCACTGACTCCATAACATGGGATGAGAGGACACATTCTAAGGGGCGGGCTGGGCTTGTCTTCTCAACCAGGAAGTGTTTCTGGATTCCGAGCAGGCAACACATGCTGAAGGGATTGATTAACCTATGCAAACTCTGAGGTTCCTACCCCAAGCATCACAAACTTTAATAGCTGACACATGCACTTCCGTGGCTAAGGGAGTCCTTCCTGTCAGGCTTACACTGACCGCCACCAAACCACCCCTGATAGAACCCAGGACGCATGGGCCTTTGAGAGGGACACAGCGAGGACACAAGCCCCTGTGGACGATCGTAAGGGTGCCACTAGCCCCCATGCAAGCAAGGAACATGTCCCCCTAGCCACAGTATTGTAACCAAATATAGCAAGAATAATGCCACAGAAGGCCCCTCACAGCCCTGAGCCCGGTGGATCTGCACCTGCCGCACTATTGAAACCAACGCTCCTGCTGTGTACTAGGGAGTATCGGGTAGTGAAAAAAAGAAAGAGACAAACGATAGGTAGAGAGAAGGGCAAAATGAGAAGAGGCATAGAAAGACAGATCTGGTAAAGTAAAAAAGGAGAGAGGAAGCTTGGGAGAGGAAGAGAAGGCGAATACCGGAATGAGGTGTAATAGAGAGACACAGCAAAATAGAGAAAGAGAGGTGAAGCTGGTACAGAAATAAAGAGAGGGGACGAGGTAGAGAGATTGTGAGATACAAAAACAGAGGTGGGCGGAGAGATGTACACAGAGATGTAGAGAGAGATTGTTGAGGGAGTGCCTGAAATGAATAATGGGGTGCAGAAACAAATGTGTAGAGGAGAGCGATAGATGAATGTAAATATAGTAAGAATAGGAGTAAGTTAATGAGAGGGGTGAGATAGAGGGAGCAGAGGGAGGTCAAGGGATGAGAGTAAACAAATAGTGAGGTACACTGAGAAGTTAGGCAGTATGAAAGAGATGAGATAGTGAGAATGATATGAGGATAAGACAAAAATTAGAGCTAAGGTACAATGTGGTGACTTACAGAGCAGGCTGGATGAGATGTAGAGAGGGGTTAGGTGTGGGTAGATGGGGAAACAATATAAAGGTGAGATAAACAGATGAGGCTAAGAGAGAGAAATATGGAAACAAAGCAATGGGTGCAGAGAGAGTGGTGGAGTACAGAGTGAAGGTAGAGAGAGGCAGTAGAGGTACAGAGGCAGGGATACAGAATCGTACAAACAGAGGTGGGCGGCCATGTGAGAGGTGGTGGGCAGATAGATGAGAGAGATGGGGCACATTAACGTGTATTTGTAAAGTGCACATTCACCAGGGAGATTTTCCTCATGTGCTGAGTCTACTTTTTTCCCATTGTTCATGACGAGCTCAGCTCGTCATAAGCACACGACCAGTGTACTGCAGAGCTTGTCATGAGCAGGGAAGGGGTTAAGAAGTAATGCCACATGTAGGAAAGTGAGTTACTGGTTTAGGGAGTGATACCCGACTCAAGCAGCAACCACAATTCCTGTTCAGATGAAGTCACAAGCCAAATCCAAAATAACCTGTGCTTAACTCTCTGGTAGCTTGGCACGCAAACAGTCAGTCTTCACTGTGTAATTTGTATTTGTATTTATGAAGCATTTCAAACAGCAATAAAGTGAAAACACAACACAAGAAAAATCTCACACCAACTGAGAAAAATAGAGTAAAATGTAGTAACTTATTTTAGACCAAAACAACAAAAATCCTATCAGTAGAATCAGAAATAGCAGTTTTAGAGATTTAAGTAATTTAATTCAAATTAGTGCTAAAAAAAACTAATTGATTCGTGCTATCAGGGCAGGACCTAGACCTTGATGTATAGACTTCAGTAGACATCCTGATTGCTACGGTTCCTGTGAGACATTAATCATCAATGTATTGAAGGAAAACTGTATTTGTTGAGGCTATGAGACATTTTTCAAGTCTTGTGCCGATGATTTGTCACAGCTTATTGCCAATTCTGATTTAGGAATTAACATCTTGGAGACTGACATGGCTATGCCCTTTAATAAACTGAAGAGGTCACTTAAAGATGGGGTCAAAGAATCTACTGTATTTCTGGATAGGCTGTATTTGGAGAAGAGGCAATCAGTGGATCATTTTATCAAATGCCGCAATGATGCTGGTGTTTTCCTTATTTCGCTAGGATTCTGATAAAAGAATAAGCAATACAATTCTTCTCTGCTTCCGCATAGACGTTGATCCCAATTGCGGAATCCAGGGGCTTCGGAGTGGAGTTTTGGAAAATAATTCTTACTGTTTGTGTGAATTAAAAAAAATAAAAAATACTACGAGCATACTTCCTGTTTAATGTACAGTTACACGATAATCTATTTAAAGTCAATCATTGCATGGGTGCTCAAGCTCAGAAGTTCTGTACCTAAACCGTCATCCACTGCTACTAAAGAGAACAAAATGGAGGATGGCAGTAGGGCTTACTCTTAATGTGGCTCTCTTTCCACACCATTGGACAAGGACAGTGACTGCATTTTGTGATATGCTGTAACCTCTTTATCCTGGGAGGTGTATGAAAAAGTCCACCTCATTTTTTCTTAAAGGTCAAATTAAACTGTGGGCAGATCTAGTCTTCTTTCTAGCTCCATTTGTTCAGTCCTCTTTCATCTCGAGTTTGTTGCTCCTTAGTTTGTTATTGGGCATCAGTTTCCCACGCCTGGGTTCTTCATTGTAATTGGATTCTCTGCTAGAGTGCACTGCAGTTCCTCTGTGCAGGACTCTGGGTACTCTACTTTGCTGTGTGGCTTTGTTTTCCTGTTCGCTGTATATCTATGGACAACATTCTCTGGCAGCAGGTTGCAGTGACAACAGGTTACAATAAACTGTAAATAAAATAAAAGGTTTGAGTCAGGGCAAAGCCCTTTGCTTCAACTCCTTAACATCGTCACTCAGAACCTAATCTTGTAAACAATGCAAATTTGCCCAAAGTCATAATTATATTTCTAAACAGACAGTTTTTGAATAATGTATAAGTGAATCAAATATGCTAACAGTTTCCGTTTATTTTTATTAATGATTTACCTATGTGGGGTATTATAGATTGTATTTGTTGGTTTTCTTTAATGTTGAATATCTCACTGAACTCGTGAATCATTTGGGAAACTTATTTTTTGCATAACATTGTAAAACAAATATAATTAGAAATATTTTGTTCAGATTGTGGAACAATGTCAACTGCATAACTTACGGGGCCCAATGTGAAGGAAGAGGTACAATATGAAGAGGAGGGCAGGCAAAATAAAATCCAGGTTGGCAGAGAAGGGCAGGGGAATCTCTTACAAGACCACACAGTGCTTTGAATGTTGTCCTTGGGTCTCGAAATTGGAATAGGTGAAGGGGGTGAGGGTGAGTGGAAGTGTGTTCTCACTAGGGGAGATCTATGTGGATTGCACCATATCCGAATAATCAAGACTGTTGGATTTCGGTGTCAATGGATGACAGATGTGCTCACTCTTCCCGTCGTCCACATTAGTTCAACTTCCTCTGATATTATTACACTCTCCTGGGTCGGGCACTTCATTTAAGAACCAGTCACTACCCGTCCATGCCACGTGTTGTTGACCTCCACTCACGTGCATCATCCACAAATTGCCCAAACATAAGTCGTACTCTTTCAAAATCTGAATTAAATATCTCAGAGTGGCTCTACCCTACCCAGCTACTCTGGGATGGTCTAGTCCCCTGCTCTGTGCAGACCAGTCATGGTGAGGTGTTCCTCCGCTGTATGTCTTCCTCCTTGCTGGTTGATGTTTGAAGCTCCTCATTTAATATTCACAGACCCACTGGGCCTGGAGACCATCTGCCCATAGTGAAATGTTGATCTGCAGATTAAAACCTCCACCCCTTCCAAGATGGTCTCCTGTCTCCACCTTTTTGTGCAGTACTCAGCATGCTCTGCTAATAAGTGGCCTAATTGTTCCAGTGCCAGCTGATGCCTGCCTGCCTGCCTGCCCCTCGCGGTCTTGATGCCCACTTTATCCTACAACGCGCTTCTCTCATCCTACTCTGCATGGTTTATAAGTCCCTTCTCTATGAAGTTGTAAATTAAAGCTCCTATCTGAGCAAGAAGACTGGGTGGGCGCCAGCTGCTTGCCCATCCCTCGTCAGCAGCTTGTGAGTGAGCCCCTGGAATGCTTTGAAAGCCTCCTCTCAGCCATCAAGCATTATTCTGGCATCTAAAACTGAATGGCTCCCACTGAGGTCAGTTAGGAATAGACAGGTGTAACAGCTGCTACCCCTGGTTTGGCCGTTGGTATCCCTGGCATAGTCTGTACTACCTCAATCCCGGGGGCCATAGATGGAGGCAAAAGCATGAAGTCAAAAGTACTCTCAAAGTACTGTTTGCTTGTCTGCTGAGAAGGGTAGGCAGCAATCATGATCACCACCACCCTATTTGCTGTTACACGTCCAAAACATTTAACAAGCTATTTATTTATATATGTACATATATATATTTGTGTGAATGTGTGTAAATATATTGTTATTTTAATAATTTACCACTGGGTAATATAACTGTTAGTTACAAAGGAACTGACACAGATTTGTCAATCCATAATCACAGAATACAAAATAAATTGAGCGAAACCAAAATATGTTTTTTAACACTTTCTTAAACGCACATAATGTGGATGCACCTCTAATGAGAAGCCAATTCCACATTTTAACCCCTTCGATGTTCATGACGAGCTCAGCTCGTCATGAGGCACAGTTGAGCTGTGCAATTGTAAATCAGGGAATACAGCACCGGGGGAGAATACCTTTAGCATTGAAGGTGTTAAGAGCAAGAAAGACGAATGAGGGGGATGGATGTCAAAATATTGTTTACAAAAATTTCACCACATTGGAGTTAATTACAGAAACTAACTACACCCAACCGGCTAATATTTTTGTAAAACAAAATTCAGCCAAAATATTTCTTTCATATGATATTTTGGTTATAATATTCTGGTTCCACATCCCCTTCGTGCCTAAAAGCAGGCAGGAAATAGAAGCAAACAAAAACACAAAACTGTACTAGAGAGAATCAGGACAAAATAGAGAGGGGCCAAAGACTGAACACATTTGGACATCAGGCAAAGAAAACAAACTTAAAGAGAGTGCAAGGCCTTTTTGTCATGCCCCGCAGATTTTGGTGAGGCCATCATCCCACCCATGCTGTCCTTGAAAGGAGAGTGTAACAGTGTCCTTACAGACGTCTACCAGGCTCAGAGGCTCGTCTGCTGGGTTATTTCTATATTCTCCACTCTGTGCATTTCCCCTCTTCCCTCCGAAGCAAAAAGCAGGCTGCAGAGGGACCAGTATGAGACAGGAGGGAACAGTGTGATGACATCAAAGTTCAAAGTGTGAGAAATGTCATTCTTCTCAACCCCTAGCTTTTCGTTGATTTAGCAAACACGTGGGCTCTGTTGCTACATTATCTCTGTTGCTTTTAGTCTTCGCATCAAAGTTAATACAGTTGTTGTTTCAGAATGTTGCCATGCACAGGTAGCTGTGGCCCTCGCTGCCATCCGAGAGGAGACCTTCTTTCAGTGTGGCCTAAAGACATTCTTTAAGTTAGAGACCGCCTTTTGGTTACAAACCTCCTTTGGGTTTGTGTTAAGGACCTAAGTTAGAGAACCTCTTTCGGCTAGAGACCCGCTTTGTGTTCAATAACTCATTTTAGTTTAGGTAGAGAACTAATTTGTGTTCAAGAACTCCTTTGGGCTTGAATTACAGACCTCCTTTATAGACCCAAGTCAGAGATTCCTTTTGAGTCAGAGACCTCCTTTGGGTTAAAGATCTAAGTCAGAGGACCCCTTTGAGTCAGAAACCTCCTTTGGGTTGGGGTAAGAGACCTCCTTTGGGTTAAAGACCCAAGTCAGAGATCTCCTTTGAGTTAGAGACCTCCTTTCTGTGCAAGAACTCATTTGGGTTAGAGACCTCCTTTGGGTTAAAGACTTATGTTAGACATTACCTTTAGGTTTGAGACCTCATTTTTGTTGCACAAACCCTTCGATTTCGACACATTCTTTATGTTAGACAACCTATTAATTGGCGATCCCCTTAGAGTTAGGGATCCTCCGTTGGTTAGAGATGTTCAGACCTTACTTGGGTTAGAGATCCCCTTTGCGTTTGAGACCTCGCATATATTTGTCATCTCCTTAGAGTTAGAGACATCTTCAGGGTTAGAAACCACATTCGGGTTAGTGTTCTCTACCCTTGTGAGTGCTCCTGCCACCGCTCCCACAGGTGTGGTGTTACTAGGGTTCTGAACGAAAGAGTTTAAGCGCGTCAGCTGGTGAGGGCAGTGGGCGGAGCATGGAACGCTGTAGCTGCTGGAGGGGTGCGAGTATCACATGTACAGCGTGTCTGATGAGTGACTGGAATAATGTGCACATGGCGGTGACTGCCTTGCGATAGTCATCAGTTTTCCTGTGCTGGGACTGGTGTTACTCACCCTCTGACAGCTACCAAGTCCCTAAAGCCTTTGGCTGTCACGGTAACAAACACACAAGTGCTCTTAGTGCATTTAACCCTAGGCTTGGAAGGAAAATATGTATGCACAATCCAGAAGTTAGACAGCTATCTAAACCCCACGAGTAAGTGAATAAAGTGCTTGCTCTTGCACTGCTACCATTTGTGAGGCACTGTAGAGACCGCTGTATGATCACCAAGAACAAAAATAGTAACTTCTGTGGAGAAGGAACTACTCTCACCAGTTAGAAATGTTCATAAGGCTGAAAACAGTGGATGGGCCTTACTGCTGGCAGGCTGGAGTTTTCTCATGTGGCCACCTGTGGCCTCTTTCTGTCCACTCGAGAACTCGCACTCACGAGGCGAGCACTATGGCCTAATGTGGAACAGGAAATCCTCTAATTTACAGGAGGAAATGATAAATTAGTCTTCACAAGATTTTCCACCGGTGGCAATTCCATAAATGTTTTTACCACAGACCCACAAATTCCAAATGAAAAGAATATTCAAGAACTCTTCTTGTTGGTGAAGCAGAAGTGGGTGCACAGATCCAACATAACCAAAGAAAGGAAAAGAGTAGCTTTGGTCTATAGGTCTTAGTATTTAGGATTTGGATTAGTTATTTATTGCCAAAGTAAACACTGCACTAATACATAGGGTGCGTAGCCTCTGTTCTTAGTAGTGCAGGGCTGGGCATAGAGTACAAGCCTAATCAATGCAAGGGACATTCTAGAATCCAACGTCAATGTACCAGAAGGACATAAAACATGCACTCTTCATTGCATCCACTGCACTCCTATGGAGTGGCAAGTTGCCTGATGACGAAGCACTTCAGCACCATATGAGGGGCAAGGTGCGAGCCACTGGAAACCCGGGCCAAGCTCGAGCCAGGTGCTAACTGTAGCTCAGCCCGAGGTCCTTTTGGAACTGCAAGCCCGACCTGAGCTTTTAAGGGAAGTGTTGTGACAAAGTGGCTACTGCTGCAAAAATGAACTTTTATGTCAAATACCGCATGTCGAACGGGTTCCAGCCTCAAGTCTATAAAATAAATTCATCAAAGCAATTGTTTTAACAGACAGGACCATTTGTTGTGTACATACCCAGGTTCTGAGGGACACAGGGTCACCCCATTGACTTTTTAAATCAATCAAGCTGCAGGACATTCGTCAGCGGGAACCGTGCTCAGATTCCAGCCTCTGTATCGGAAGAATACCGGAACATCTCCCTATGCCGAAGATTTAAAACGTATAAAGCAGTCTGTGTCTGCGGTGAAGAGCTCTTATATGCCTGGGCGAGGTTTGCGCTATGTAAAACTGTTCAAAATAAGGCACGGAGTCGGACACTCGCCCACGAAGGAATTAAACCTTAATGAATTATGGGCAGAGCATGAAGCTTCGATATGAGAGAGGTTGCCATGCATGCCTTAATTGCAGCGTGGAACTCAAACATCTGGGATCAATCCTGGCCTCTTTGCTTGGCTAAATTCCTTATGATTTGATCTTTAGTACATACTTGTTTTACCCAGCCGCTTTCGGCCATTATCACATATGAGAGCAGCTTAAAATACGCGAGGTCACGATAAACGCTGGTAAAACGCTGTGTGTTTGATTTCAAAGGCTATAATGTTGCTCCATCTGTAATGAGAATCTAGCCAACATCTAAGGTATACACAACTGGCTTGCTTCTTGTTCACTAGCATGGTCATTAGGGCGGAGGCAGGAACGTTTGCCAGTTTAGATTTAAAAAGTCACGTAAAAAAATACATTTCCTCGAGTTGTGAAGGCTTCTTGTCATACGTGTTACCGTAATGTTCGTGGCATGATGTACGTGGTCGTGCAAGAACCACTGACAAAATACAACACTACAAAACTACAAGGCGTGGTAGCGAGAACCAGACACAAAGGCCATTCTGGACGCCCCGTAGCTGGGGATGCTTTACTCGGGACTGATCATTGTAGTTATTTATATGCGGTCAAAGGACACCCGTGAATAGCAATCCCCGGTATCCGTTTCCAGGCGCCTCGGTGGTGTCAGAGCGCCCCCCCCCCCCCCCCCAGGGTGTGACGCTGTGGCCTGTCACTCAGCTGTGCCGAGGCCTCAGCATCATTTCCCGCTCTGGGCGCGCCTCCCCTACTTCTCACCCCCTACTTGCATTCCTGACATCCTACTCTGGCCTCCAAGCCAGCTGGAGCGTCAGATATTCCATGTTTTATCCGTCAGAGCTCTGTCTGCGAAGTGCGGCCATTTGAAGAGCTTCCCTCCCCTGGCGGGAGTCCCGCGAGACACGCGGGCGCGCGCCTTCCAGCCAATCAGCGCGTTTATTCCGTCAAATCAGCGATTGCCTTAGTACAATCGGCTCTTTTCTTTATCTTCCCTCAAGTGATTTGATTGGCGGAGATGGCAGCACTGTCCTTTCGACAAGCGGGTGGGCGGGATCAGCAGGAGTCTTGCAGCAGCCCAAACAGAGACACATTTGGAAGCCAAAAACAACGTGGATTCTGGGACTTGTAGTTTTGCTTTTAGAAGTCTATCAATAGGCTAGAATAGAAATCCCAGCTTATGACGACTAAGGATGAAGGTGGCGTGGAGACTATTGCCAGGGTGGGACTGCATGCCAGCCAGTGAAAACTGAATGTTACTCGCCGGGTGATAAATAATCCTCGTGCATTGAAAATTGCATGTGGTGCTCAGTGCTGTTGTACAGAAGAGACACAGAGTCTTAATGGATGGACGTCTCTCTGATCGGATGCTTGCTGTTGCGGGGAATGAGATTTTGATACCCTTCCTGATTACTTTGATATCTATCTCATTCGTCTATTTGGATCGATTGTTTTCTGTCATTGAGTAGAAGACAATCCCCCCATAGGTTAGATAAACCCCATAAACTGACGCAACTCTGAAGAACCACTTACAACTGATAAAGTTTAAAAGGTTTAATATAAAATCAAGAAAAGTTGCAAATACAATCCTCTCAGGATAAGATTCAATAAGTATACAGGAACTAGAAGGAACATAAATTCCCTAAAGAACCTAAGTCTACAAAAGAATACAATCAAAATCAATTCGAGAATCAACAGATTAAAAAGCATAGATACTAAGTGGTTCCGTTGCGTCATCTACAAAAGAAAAGAATACAAGTTAAATCTGTCCCTACTCTATGCTAGGTGACATCCCTACTTCGTAAGTTCCTATTACCCTAAAAAGGTGTCAGCAGTTTGACTTCCAAAGAAGTTCAAACTCTCTTAGCCTCTAAAGGTAACTTATGTCGAGAAGCAGTACCCTCTCTGCCTACCCATCCGCTCTCTAAGGGTCCTCGGCCTACTGCTCTCTTGCGCTCTGTTCTTTCTCTCTTTGCCTTTGCCTCAGGCCATCTGCTCTGAGCTTGTGCTACTCTTCTCCCCTGGGTGCTGTCCCTAAATACACAATCACCGTATGGATGGAACGCCCCTTGACGCCCACCACATACACATTCTCATGAGCTCATTTTCTAGCTCTTTCCATAGCTTCGTCTCTTCGTGTCGTCCGTTAAGTTGACCTTTCTCCTTAGACGCCATCTTCGTCTTCTTGCTGGTGACTTCATTGACATTCCATTTGACACTTTCAGAGCAAAAGTCTATCACCTCATCAGAACTTCATTCTTTACGGCTGTACTCGTAACCTCATTTGGTCCGGTGAATGGTCATTTCAAAACAAGACTCAAATTCCAAGCGTCTCCTCTCACGTTTAGGCCATAAACTTCGTCTAGCATTGTCACCTTAAATCTAACAAGAACTTAGACTCCTTGGCTCGCACATTCAGATCAAAGCTATTCACAACTCCTGTGAGCCCACTAAATTACATACAGCGGACTACACTCCTGCGAACCCTTGGTCAGTCAGGTTAAAATCACACATGACCAAACTCTTCTAACATTCCTACCACTTCTTCTACACAGTATAACCTTTAACACACATTTATATATCATCGCATTTAGCAAATCCTTTGCTTATAAGTGAATACATTTTACATAGAATATGAACCCTATACATAGAACATAAAGTTATATTCTCCTGTTACATCGTTTATATATGCTCTGCACATTTCTTCGCTTACATTTCTCGCCGCTTCTCCATTTAGAATTATACACGTACATGAATTCTACTTTGCACGTTCTTCTGTTCGTAAGCATTTCTATACATTTCTACAATAGCCCACTACGTATACGGGCTTCTAAATCATAGCATGTTCTAAAGTGAATACAAATACTTTTCCTATTACATTTGTTACATCGGCTAATTCACACTGTAAGTACTATCTCACGTTACAGTTCTACGTTTGTGTGATATGCTCATGATTATGGTTCGGATATACTTTTTATTCAAATTGCGCTCTCTCAGTTCCCCCCTTTGATGACCTCTAGGGGTCATCACTAAAATGCAATTTGAATGTTGCATTTACACAGAACTAGTTACAAGATTCCCTCTTTTTATCGTTTCGAGAGCTCTTAAACTTTTATACTGTTGATCTTGTAAAGCAGCTAATCTCCTTTCTTGCTCTCTCATGGATCTTTGTAACCGGTTCGTCCTATACCATTTGTACAATTTCACTAACCCTCGTAATGTAATTATGCAAATTAATACTACTAATACAGGTTTTAATATATACCATATAATGCTTTTACCTAGATTGGCAAACCAATCTCCAACCTTTCCCATTCCATGACCTACTTTTTCCCAAACATTTACTTTTGTTAAATCTTCGATTTCTTGATGTATCTCTGTAATGTTATGTATGACTTTCTCAAGTGGTTTTGAATTATCAGGAATGTAAGTACAACATTCCTGGACCTTCAGAGCCTTGCAGACTCCGCCCTCTTTTGCTAGCAGAACATCTAAAGCAAGTCGGTTCTAAAGAACCATTGCTCTAATCGACTGCATCTCTCCTTCTACTAGCATCAATGACCTTGCAGTACTTGCAGATAATCTATCTACAACTGTAGCTAGTCTCCTGATCTTAACATCGTTAAGTATTAAACCTAACATAGGAAACATTGCTCCAAATATGTCTCCAACTACTTCAGCATCTCCTACTTCCCTTTTCGTTCTTATCGAAGCCTTTCCTTCTATGATCTCTAAATCCTTTGCATGATATATTTTGGGGAAGACAATTGCCAAGTAACACGAACCATACCAATTGTCAGGCAGTTTTACATAGGCATTTCTTCCACATACAAAATATACATTCGGAATAGCTTGCATCTCCTTCATGAAATCTTTCGTATAGTATTCCAACCTAAAAGCATGTTCGCAATTTACTTCACCTACAAATACATTCTCATAATATGTCTTGCTTCGAGTTAAACATAACTTTCCTTTCTGCGTTCTATCCAAAGCTATTGGACCATTGCTCCCTTTCTTTTTGTGTGCTTTTTCTTCTTCGGTCCAATCAGTTTTCCACTGTCCTGACATTTTTAGAATCTTCTGTCTTCTGTATCTGTCATCTACTTGTCCTATGAACTTCTTCTCTATCTCTGACACTTTGCAAGTCAGATTATTTCTGCGTGCATATGAAGTATCTAGTGTATCCCAAGGAAGAAAGAATTTGGCTAATCTATCCTCCTTTTTGTAGTAGTCCCACTTATTCATTTGTTTATAATTCGGGACTTCAGGCAGTACCGAATCATAATTTGAAAAGTAGTACTCGAACCCTTCTCTACCATAAAATATACTAAGCAATAAACTATATGTTATCCCATAAGTCAGTGGGAGATGATGATATCTGATACCTTCATCTACAGAAGCCGGCAATTGCATACATACATAGCAATCTTTGGCCTCCATGGCATCGATATACTCGTACAATAATTTGGCATATGCATTTGACCTAAAGTTTCCCTGTGACTCATCTACATGTAACCTACGAGCTTCATTTGCCAGTAACGCCTTTTCACGGATTACATTGCTCTCCTCCTTCTTCTCAACAAGAGCAGGTTTCAAAGTCGTTACAGGCTTTACATCTGTTATTTCTTTCTCAGTTTCATGTCCTACTATTAATGATATGGTCACTACTGTAATTATGAGAAAAATTACTACTGCTATTAGTGCACCTATTATGCATTTAGCTTTTCGATTTGGGTTGCCGTTCTCCATGTTATCAAACAATGCAACTCTTTCTTTTTCTCGAAGAAAAGTTTTCTTTGCAAGCCTTTATTTTCTTTGTTTTCTTTCTCAGTCTGTAAAGTGCTCTTTATCAACAAAGTCTCTTTTTCACAACAATGTCTCTTTATCTTTAGCAACAGACAACCCTAACCCTTCTCCGTCCTCTAAATGTAATCCCTAATTTTATTCTTCTTTCCACTCGGCGCTAGGTTATCTTCTTCTTTATAGCTTAAACACAAAAGTCTTTATGCATCTATAATTATTCTCGTACCTGCAGCTTTAATAACAAGTTCCAATAATTCAAAACGAATGACTTTTTCTTCTTGTTCTGGAATTTGATGACCAAAAGTTGGAAACTGTAATCGATTTAGCACTAGATCTTTGATCCGACTCAGGTAAGGGGGTATAGGAAGTGTGAAAGTCAGTAACCCCTCAGTCTCGAGTCCAGGCGTCAACATCCATATCTCCACTGCCACAAATGGATCGAGATCGATTACTTTCACTTCTCTCACTCTCCCAGATTTCTGTCCCCAAGACATCTGCTAGATAAGTCCACTCTGGGGTGGCGTACCTTCTGCAGGGCACACGTACCCTTCTTGATCTTCTCGGACTCTCAGAACCTGAATCCGTAGTTTCTTCTTCTTGCTCTGAATCTTCAGCGATCGGAACAAGGGTGCTCTCTTGATTTGCTTTTAAACTTGGCCTTCTCCTTCTTTCTGGCCAACTAGCTTCTTCATTCCTTGTCCTCCTGCTCCTTGTTCTTGGACTCGTCTCTTGGTCACTTATAGCTTGTTCGATCTCTGAGTCGAACTCCCAGGTACTCTCTTCTCCTGAGGCGACTTCGGTCCCACTGGTATCCTGACCGTCGTCGACCTGTTCCAACACAGGCTCAGCCTCTTCAATCACCTCTACAGCTTGGCTTTCCCCCTCTGTGGCTTCTCCACTTTCCGCTGGATTCTCATCCGAGAGAGGAGCTGTTTCTTCCAGAGGTGTTGGCACTCTTCGGGTGTGTGAGGCATGTATCCAGTTGGGCAGGCCTCCACACTTTACTGCAGTGTTCGTAACTAGTATGACTTGAAATGGTCCTCGCCAGCGCACGTCTAGACAGTTTTTCCTTACGTGCTTCTTCACCAGGACCCAGTCTCCTGGACACAGGTCATGGCACAAGTCTTGTGCTGATGGAACCTCTGCAGCCTGGACCTGAAGGGACACAGAATTAATGGCATCAGATAGTCCCTTGCAGTAGTCCAAGATCAAATCGTCTGTGATGTTCAACAACGCTGCAGTCGGAACCGATGGCAATCTCATAGCTCTCCCCATTAGCACCTCGTGTGGAGAGAGACCTGTTTTTCTATCTGGTGTGCTACGTCTGCTCATAAGAACCAATGGAAGTGCATCTGGCCAACTCAAGGATGTCGATGAACAAACTTTGGCAAGTCTGGACTTGATTGTACTGTTGATTTGTTCTACAATCCCTGAAGCTTCTGGTCGATAACTGCAATGGAGCTTCTGATCGATACTCAAAGCTGAACACAGCATCTTCACTATTTCGCTGTTAAAATGAGTTCCTCTGTCCGATTCCAAAGAGGATGGCACCCCAAACCTCGGTATTAACTCTCTAAGCAGCAATTTTGCTACTGTAAGTGTATCGCACCTACGTGTAGGATAAGCTTCAACCCATCTGGAAAATATACAGACAATCACTAAAACGTATCTGAGTCGATTGCATTTTGGCATTTCAATAAAATCCAGCTGCATTCTATTGAAAGGCCCCCCAGACCTCCCAATGTGACTCAACGTGACTGGTGTTCTCTTTCCTACGTTTAGTTGCTGACAGATCGCACAACGCTGACATACTGCTTCTGCCGCTACTCTAAATTTCGGATTAAACCACGTTTGTCTGAATACTCTCACCATAGCATCTCTACCTATGTGTGCTGATCCATGCAATTTCCTTGCCATTGGACTAACAAGTTCGTTTGGTAAAACTGCTCTCCCATCTGCAGAAATCCAAAAGTTCATTTCGCTTTTAGTGCACCCTGCTGTTTCCCAGCCCTTTTTCTCATCATCTGGTGCATTTTCCTGAACACATTTCAGTTCATCCCACGTATCCACAGTGTCTAACAACATAGTCAAATCAGTTCTTTCCTGTATTCCCCCCACTTCTACATTGGTGTGAGAATATCCCTGTTCTGCGCAGTAACGCGCTACTTCATCTGCATAACGATTACCTTGCGACACAAAATCTACGTTTTTCGTGTGCGCGGCACATTTGACAACTGCGATAGCTGATGGTCCTTGTAATGCTTCTAACAGTAGTCTCACAAATTCTCCATTCCTAATGGGAGAACCCGAAGAGGTCATGTAACCTCTTTGAGACCACAACTGCCCATAGTCGTGAACTACCCCGAAACCATACTGGCTATCGGTGTATATGGTGACTCGAATTTTGTTGCCTGCCAAACAGGCACGCGTCAAAGCAATAATTTCAGCTACCTGAGCGGAATGTACTCCTTCCAGGCAGGCGGCTTCCACAACTCTGGTGATTGTACAAACTGCATATGCTGCTCTCAGCTGACCAATATCGTCTCTTACGCATGAACCATCAACAAAGAAAATTTCATCGGGGTCAGTCAATGGTTCATCTACGATATCTGGTCTCGGTTTGGTGCATAGTTCAGTCACATCAAGGCAGTCATGATCTGTACAAATTTCATCATCAACATCATTTGGAAGTGGCATCAACGTAGCAGGATTTAAGACGGAGCATCTCTTTAGGGTCACATTCTCTGCAGCCAATATGACTTGCTCGTAGCGTGTGAGCCTGCTATTCGTCAGATGCTGAGTCTTGGTCCTGGTCATTAACAATTCCACAGAATGCGGTACGTACACCACTAACTGATGTCCCATTACCACACTCTCACATCGTTCAATGCTGACACCCGTTGCAGCTACGGATTTGAGACATCCGGGCAACGCTGCGGCTACTGGATCTAATGTAGCCGAAAAGTAAGCAACTGGCCTACGCGCATCTCCGTGTATCTGGGCCAAAACTGCTAAAGCGCAACCCTCTCTTTCGCAGCAGTAAAGCAAGAATGATTTTGTGTAATCAGGCATTCCTAAAGCCGGGGCACGACACAAGTCCTCCCTCAGCTGCAAAAACGCCATCAAACAATCTTTGTCCCATGGTACCGGATCACTCACTCCTTTGTGCGTCAGTTGTAATAACGGTTTTGCCTTCAGTGAAAAGTTGGCTATCCACTGCCGACAATAACCGACCATGCCTAGAAACATCCTCACTTCTCTTTGTGTCTTAGGCGCGTTCATTTTCATGATCGCCTCTATTCTGTCTGGAGACACCTTCCGTTTTCCCTTTTCAATCCTATGGCCCAAGTATTGCACTTCGGTCAGACAATACTGCAATTTACTTGGAGACACCTTGTGTCCGTTCTCGGCCAAGTGATTTAACAAGGTGATGGTGTCTACCTTGCAAGCTTCCTCAGTTTCTGACGCAACTAGGAGGTCGTCTATGTACTGGACCAGAACTGAGTTCTTGGGCAGCACTAGACTTTCAAGATTTTTCTTCAGCAGCTGGTTAAATATCGATGGGCTTTCGGTATACCCCTGAGGGATACGACACCATGTTAAAACGCGATGTTCCAGCTTAAAAGCGAAAAGATACTGGCTATCTTCATCTAAAGGAATCGAGAAGAAAGCCTGGCACAAGTCTATCACGGTGAACCATTCAGCTTGGAACGGTATCTGAAACAATATCACTGATGGATTCGGTACCACTGGACAACATGAAACAACAATATTATTAATCTTTCGAAGGTCCTGCACTATTCTGTATTTTCCACTAGGCTTCTGCAAACCCATAATCGGGGAGTTACATGGACTACCCACGATCTCCTTCAGTATTCCCTGTTTAATCATGGATTCGATCACAGGCTTTATTCCTGCAATCGTCTCCGGTGTCAACTTATATTATGGTGTTCTTGGATACTCGGCATTGGGTCTTACCATGATCTTTACTGGTTCTACCCCTTTGATCAGTCCTATTTCTTCTCCAGTAAAATCCCACACCTCAGCTGACACTTTCTCCCTCAAGTCCTGTGGAAGCTCCTCCACTGTTAAGGTAGGATATAGTTCCACGCATTCCTGCGAGTTCACAACCTTGAAATCGGCATCTTCATCGTTGGTCTGCACTTCTACTCCTTCAGGTGTCCAATGTATTGTGCAATTCAGTTTACACAACAAATCTCTTCCTAGCAAACACACCGGGCTAGAATCACAGATCACAAACTGATGTTCGTCACTGTAATTCCCTATCTTCACTGACACTGGTTCTGTCAGAGGATTCGTCATCCTCCTGTTTGCGACTCCTACCACCTGAATCGTCTCTCCCGACATTGGCAGACCTGGGACTACCGCTGATCTCAAAGTGGATCGAGTGGCCCCTGTATCCACCAAAAATGTCGTAGGACAGCCAGCTACTTCGGCTTCTACGTATGGTCCTCTCTGATCTACCTCCAGGGCTGCTCCTAGAGTACAGTCTTCATCCCCATTCACTCGTTGCCCTGTAAGAGGATCAACGTAGTAGCATTCTTCTCCTCCTACGAACAATGGCATTTGTCTATAGGTTTTCCCTCCGTTTGTGATACGAGGCGGTTGAGGAAACGGGGCTCGAGGAGTCTGAGTCCCCCCTTTGACAAACTTTCCCTTCGGGACTGCAGCTCCCTTAACCACGTTGTTCTGTACCTCTTCCTCCTCCTGTTCTAATTCCCCTGTCTCAACATTATAAGGACACTCGCGTCTCCAATGTCCCACCTCGTTACACTGATGGCACCTCGTTGTCTTTTTCAGTGTCGCGATATCTATTCTCGGTCTCGGTCTTTCTTCCTCATCTCTGCTTTGATTATTCTGTTTCTTTCCTGGCGTTCCTGTTCCCTGTTGCCGCTGTCCACCCTTTCCAGCTGATTGCATCTGCACTAACATCAGCTTTTCCTTTAGTTTCTTTGCCTTCGAATCTATTTCGTCGCTGCAGTACCTTGCATACCTCAGAATCTCATCTAAAGGTTTGTTCTGCCAACAGATCAAGTGCTGTTGAATCATCAGGCTTATGTCTGGCCTCAATCCTAAGACGAACTTAGACACAAACTGTCCTATGTCTTTAGGATCCATTACGTCTAACCCACTGTACTGTTTGAATGCTTTCAGCAATCTTTCATAGAACTCGTGAACGGTCTCTTTAGGTTCCTGAGTTGTTCGATCTATCTTAACCCAGTCTATGTCTTGCACCAGAACTTTCTCTTTTAGCCATGCTATTACTCTCTCGTATTTTTCCATGACTCTATCTGATGGACCATTCGTCCGGGCATCCCTCGGAGGCTCACAAGTGGGCCATTCGATACTAAGTTTACATGCCGTCCACAAATCTCCGGGTACTACGATATCAAACAGAGTGTTCAAATCGATCCACAGTACCTTAGAGATCTTCACGAACCTCTCTACCTGCTTATACCACTCCACGGGGTTCTCTCTTAACTTGGGGAAAGAATTAGTAAATGCCGCTAAATCCCCCCTACTCCAGGGCACATGGACGTAGTTTCCGTTCGCGATTTCTCGCAAAGGGAAAGCTTCCATTCGCATTAGCTCTCCATCCTGGGACTTCGCAAGTGTACTCCTTCTGACGGATCCCCTCTTAGACCATCTTTCCTCCCATTTATCCAGATCCCTCCATATTCTGATACACATGATTAGTTCCCTTATGTGTACTCTTAGGCCAATCGTCCTACGCTCATCTAGATCCTGATCCGTGCAATTTAGTCTATGGTTGGCCTGTAAAGCTTTAGTTCGTGACATGTCTATCATATACCTATCTGCCAATTCAGATAATTTTTCATGAGCTGACCTTGCTTTCCGAGTAACATCCTTAGATAAAAACAGTATTTCATCTGGTTCATACAGCTCTAACCTTTCCATTGCCACTGTGCCATCTATGATTTCATCCAAGTCTGATTTCAAGCTCATTACATCAAGCCGTCTTGCTTTTATTTCAGCCTTTAGTACGTCAGTCCTAGGTTGTTCGCTTACATCTCTCTCTCCCCCACTACGCGCCCTACGTCTAAGTACAGGTGAGTTGTGAGGAGTTCTTCTTGTATCTCTTTGTTCCCACCTCTCTAGATCCCAAGCTTTTCCATCCTCCCTTGGGGTATGGTGGAACAATGCTCCATTCCTCATCACTACATTCTGTCTTTTCGGCTCGGTCTCTCTAGATACAATGTAGGATCCTCCGTTCTGTTCTGTATCACTGCACCTCCCTTGCTGTCTGGTGTCGCTCAATAAACGGTAAGGTCCTTCACGGTCCTCCATGTTCCCGCGATCTCGTTCGTGATCACCGGATGCATGGCGAGACGTTTCGCGACTCCCTATATTCTCATGACTTCGTCCGTGATCACCGGATGCATGGCGAGACGTTTCGCGACTCCCTATATTCTCATGACTTCGTCCGTGATCACCGGATGCATGGCGAGACCCTTCGCGACTCTCCATGTTCCCGTGATTCCAATGTCGCACATTTTCGTCCGGGGCATGGTGAGTGCACCTGAAACTATCTCGGTACTCCTGCGTCCTTCGTTCTCCCTCACTAAGGATGACGCGAGGCACTCCCCCACACCCTGCATTCCTGTCGTCGCACATTTGCCTATTGCCACTGGTAGTATGGCAAGTATCTCCTCTGCTTCCTTGACTCCCTCTCTTCCACTCCGGGCTGCTTTCGCCAGCTCCGCAATGAGAGAGGATCCTGTTATCCTGGTCACTCCATTCTGCTCCTGTTTCAAACCTTTTATTCTGAGTCTCTTCGGCAGCATCCCATTCTCTCAAATACTCCCTTAGCTCCTTATAGGATTTCGGTTTCGGTCCCCTTAAATCCATCCGTCCTCTTTGGCCCCCCTGTTCTATCCAGGGACCCGTTGCGGAATCTAATGGGGTACTCCGACATTTTGGTGCTAGCAACTGCCTTTGGGAATTGATCGTATTATTCCTACTCTCCATCTCTGCCCTTTCCCTGTCCCATCGTGCCTGTTCCTCCTGCTGGACCCCCTCTGGGTTGTAGATTGACACTATAGGGCCTATGGTAACAGGTACTTGCAAAGCATCTGGCATTTGATACGACCTTGCATGCTGTGTTTCTGGCACCTTCTGGACCACGAATCGTCCCACTACTCTCTGTTCGGGACTAGATTGAGGTATTTCCTCACCTTTCCTGGTATCCCATTCTGATACTGGGAGCGGTTTATATTCCCCCCATCTAGCTCCGTCCCCTTGCTGTAGTACGGGACTTTCGGCTTCTCTGTTGTACGGAGGTGGTCTATCTGTTAATAGTCTCTCCATCAGATCCTCATCTGGTTCGCTATCCTCATCTTCTTCTAGAGGTTTCTTTTCTCCCGTAGTCTCTAACATTGTGAACAGTTTATCTGCTTCTATTTTTTGCACTCTCCATTTTTTAGCTTCGTCATCCCATTTGGCATCCTGCACTGCTTTTACCGATCGTCTCACTCTTTCTTGGCGTCTACTCACGCTCTTTTCGTGTGCTGTTCTAAACCATGCGCTAAGTGCTTCGAACTGTGTTGGCCTCGGTAGAGGTCTCGTTGCAAGCATTACTGCTTTCAATTGGTTCAATACTTCTAGCTTAAACGTCCCGTATCTTGGAAACGCCAGTTCCTTATTCCCTTCTGTTAGCTTATTCCACTCGGAGATCCATAGTATCGAGTGTAAGCCTACTTTCACTGCCATATGATAAGCTGGCGTGCCTTCTGGTGGAGCTTCTTCTCCTGCATATAAGTTTCTTCTATCTCTCCTAAAGATCGCCCTTAAACGCTTAAAACACTTCATTTTCGATAATCTACGATTTTCCTTTATTAATTTCCTTCCTTATTTACGTCCCGATGACAAACCACCAATCCCTGTGCAGCTCTCGCTAATCGGCCTATCCCAGCGCGGTTCTACACCAACCGGCCAATCTCTACGCGGCTCTACGCTGACGTCACTCGTCCCCTCTGCAGCAGTTCCCCTCCTTTCTCAGCTTGCCTCGCGGTCTTGCATACGTCTCATTCATACGCTGAAAAATGACTACTTCCGTCCAAGCGATCACTTTTCTCTGACTGTACGGCCACAGTCTAACTGTAATTGTCACCTCAACTGGCGAGATGTCTTCCTCTTACGGTCAGACGCTCGCCTTAACTGATAGGTTACTTACACACAGTAAACGTACGACCAGCGTCCGTTACTCACACACTCACTCAAACACTCCCCCTATCATCGGTCTGCGGGCGATCAATGGTACCTCATGACCCCCTTTAAAATGGTAGACAAATTACTCTGGGTGTTCGATACACCCGAACCACTTAAGCCCTCTCTGGACATAAGATTTTATCCGGTTGCGCGCGCTCACAACCTTCCCTCAATCACACTACAGGCATTCAACTCCGCTTGACATTACAACACAGGTACAACATAAAACACCGCAATCTAGCAACGCATGACCCTTATACTCACTCTCGACCGACTCTGCTGCTTTTCTCTCGACGCACCGTCAGCACCTTCTTCGGCAGGGATTCTTCTTCTGGTCGTCGATGACTAGGGACCTTGGGGTAATCTAGACGTGACCTAGGTTATCTTCCTCAAGAAGAAAACCATCTTTCTCTGCTACCAACTGCGGGGAATGAGATTTTGATACCCTTCCTGATTACTTTGATATCTATCTCATTCGTCTATTTGGATCGATTGTTTTCTGTCATTGAGTAAAAGACAATCCCCCCATAGGTTAGATAAACCCCATAAACTGACGCAACTCTGAAGAACCACTTACAACTGATAAAGTTTAAAAGGTTTAATATAAAATCAAGAAAAGTTGCAAATACAATCCTCTCAGGATAAGATTCAATAAGTATACAGGAACTAGAAGGAACATAAATTCCCTAAAGAACCTAAGTCTACAAAAGAATACAATCAAAATCAATTCGAGAATCAACAGATTAAAAAGCATAGATACTAAGTGGTTCCGTTGCGTCATCTACAAAAGAAAAGAATACAAGTTAAATCTGTCCCTACTCTATGCTAGGTGACATCCCTACTTCGTAAGTTCCTATTACCCTAAAAAGGTGTCAGCAGTTTGACTTCCAAAGAAGTTCAAACTCTCTTAGCCTCTAAAGGTAATTTATGTCGAGAAGCAGTACCCTCTCTGCCTACCCATCCGCTCTCTAAGGGTCCTCGGCCTACTGCTCTCTTGCGCTCTGTTCTTTCTCTCTTTGCCTTTGCCTCAGGCCATCTGCTCTGAGCTTGTGCTACTCTTCTCCCCTGGGTGCTGTCCCTAAATACACAATCACCGTATGGATGGAACGCCCCTTGACGCCCACCACATACACATTCTCATGAGCTCATTTTCTAGCTCTTTCGATAGCTTCGTCTCTTCGTGTCGTCCGTTAAGTTGACCTTTCTCCTTAGACGCCATCTTCGTCTTCTTGCTGGTGACTTCATTGACATTCCATTTGACACTTTCAGAGCAAAAGTCTATCACCTCATCAGAACTTCATTCTTTACGGCTGTACTCGTAACCTCATTTGGTCCTGTGAATGGTCATTTCAAAACAAGACTCAAATTCCAAGCGTCTCCTCTCACGTTTAGGCCATAAACTTCGTCTAGCATTGTCACCTTAAATCTAACAAGAACTTAGACTCCTTGGCTCGCACATTCAGATCAAAGCTATTCACAACTCCTATGAGCCCACTAAATTACATACAGCGGACTACACTCCTGCGAACCCTTGGTCAGTCAGGTTAAAATCACACATGACCAAACTCTTCTAACATTCCTACCACTTCTTCTACACAGTATAACCTTTAACACAAATTTATATATAATCGCATTTAGCAAATCCTTTGCTTATAAGTGAATACATTTTACATAGAATATGAACCCTATACATAGAACATAAAGTTATATTCTCCTGTTACATCGTTTATATATGCTCTGCACATTTCTTCGCTTACATTTCTCGCCGCTTCTCCATTTAGAATTATACACGTACATGAATTCTACTTTGCACGTTCTTCTGTTCGTAAGCATTTCTATACATTTCTACAATAGCCCACTACGTATACGGGCTTCTAAATCATAGCATGTTCTAAAGTGAATACAAATACTTTTCCTATTACATTTGTTACATCGGCTAATTCACACTGTAAGTACTATCTCACGTTACAGTTCTACGTTTGTGTGATATGCTCATGATTATGGTTCGGATATACTTTTTATTCAAATTGCGCTCTCTCACTGTCATTCAAACTGGTAAGTATGTAAGAACTCCACAATGCATTATTGAGCGGATTGATGCATTCTGGTAGTTGTAGTCTTCAATAACACAGATGACCCTATTTAGACTTCACCGCCAGATTACGATGCTTCATAAAAGAAAGCCTAATGCCGGTGCATTGGGTTATTGGTTATGTTGCGCCACCTGGTGTATACTGATTAGTATTTCAAAGTCTTCCAACACCGAAAATGTGACTGTAAATTGTAAAATATACCTACATTTATAAAATACAACAAATTGCAATTGTTTTGGGAATTAGCAATTGTTGGAATGACAGGGTTTTCTTCACTTTTATAAAAAAAAGAATCCCCATATCCTGTCAATAAATTCTGGCTTATTAGCAAAGTGCTATTTATATTTTGGAAATCAAAAATTTGCTAGCATTCGCGCCAAGAATTTTCAATTCTATTAAGGACACGGAGGCGAGGATTATGCTTCTCTTAACTTTACTGCAAATCACAGCAGCCAATAAAAACACACAATTAGTTTAATGAAACTACATTGCCCATGATGCTTGCTCATAAACCAGGCCTCCACAGCCCATAAGAGCCGTCTGATCAGTCCCATAATCCTCTTTCTTTGCAGAGAACAAAGTCCAGTCAATAACATGAATAAGTCCATAACTTCCTCCAAAGTGGAGAATAACCAGGAACTTAAATCTTAGACACCTGCGACCATCCGTCGTCTAGTCAGACTTCTTATCTGACCCTGAAACAAAGGGAAATGAAAACCAGTAACCACTGCATAACAAGACATGTCATAATAATTCATGGGCGGGCAAGCTTTAATACAAACAGTAAAGCTGGGTTGGATAATCCTCGCCTCCGTGTCCTTAATAGAATTGAAAATTCTTGGCGTGAATGCTAGCAAATTTTTGATTCTATTACAGGACCGGAGGCTTCAGATTATGCTAGTTTAACGCTTTCCAAATACCACAGATGTAATATCACCCACCGGCTTATAATAAAACGTTTTGAATGTAGATTCAGAGGACCAATCAGCACAACGCATGATATCCTGAATGTTAGAACCCAACATGTAAGACTTTGAGGCCATAGCGCCCCTGACAGAGTGTGCCCCAAATTGTTTGAGGTCAATACCAGCCTCATGCATGATAAATCTAAGCCATCTGGCAATGGTGGCCGCCGCCACTGGCTTGAACGGTTTTTGCAAGGAAATTAACAACTGCGAACAACCCAGTGGTCTTAAAGAACTCGTACATGTTTCATACACCTTTAAACAATGCACAACACATAACTTCTCATTATCCGGAAAAGCATTGTAATCAATATGTCTTGATAATGTCTTGGTACGTCCAGTAATATGAAAAGAAACTCCTTTAGGAGTAAATAATCTACCAGTAACGTTGAGAGCTCTCACATCCGCTGACAGGCACAGCAACATAGCTATTTTGGCCGATAACTGCTTCCTAGAAAGGAGGTCGTTAGTAGGCCAACGATTAAATAAGGAGATGACCGGGGAAACATCCCACAAACCCGTATATTTGGGTTTATGTGGGTTAGCGACCCGAATGCCCTTAAGGAGCTTGCATACTACCAGGTGCATGTCTACTGGTTTTCCGTCCACTAACTCTTGGTCCGCTGAAACTGCCGACCTAAAGTTATTCACCGAGCGATAAGCAAGGCATTCGGAAGCTTTATCAGAAAGGAAATTCAACACTTGGGGTAACTCAGCCCCCACGGGATCCAAACTCTGTTCCAGGCACCAACCCACCCAACTTTTCCAGGCTGAGGAATAACGTTTCCGTGTGGATGGTGCCCAGGTTTGTTTGATGAATTCTGAAGCTCTGTCCGAAACTCCTGGCATTTGCCACTGTTGCCGGAAAGCCTCCATTTCATCAGCGTGAGGCGTCCGTCTATGATCATCGGATGACGTTCCCTGAGAGGGCCCAGGAGTAGCAATGTTGACTCGGGGAGCAACCTGGGAAGATTTCAACTACACTGCAACAACTTCGGAAACCAGACGTCCACCACAGCGTCACCAGGACTATCTCTGCCCGTTGTCTGATCACCTGTGTCATCACTCTGGGTATCAGCAAGAATGTGGGAAAGGCATACTGCAGTGCACTCAACCAATCCTGAAGGAATGCATTGGTCTCCAGTGCCATCGGGTCCGGCCTCCATCTGAAGAACCGAGGAATCAGACACGTGAGCCTGGAGGAGAAGAGGTCTATCTGAAATGGACCCCAAATGCTCTGTATCCACTGAAAGACCCTGGGAAGCAACTTCCAGTCACTGTAATCCCTTAGATGTCTGGAGTTCCTGTCCGCCACCTGATTGGACTGGCCCGGAATGTAGTCCGCAAATACCGAAATCTGGTGGTTGAGGCAATAATGCCAAAAATCCTTTGCTATCTCCACCAACAGAGACGACCTCGTGCCTCCCAACTTGTTGATATACCTCACCTACGACACATTGTCCATGCGGAGGAGGATGCAGCATGAGGTCTGCCTCGGGGATAACGTCGAATGGCAAACGAACCTGCAAGGAGTTCTAGGCAGTTTATGTGTAATGCCAACTCTTGCGGAGACCATCTTCCGCCTGTGGAGACTTCTCCGCAGTGCGCTCCCCAGCCCAAACGACTGGCGTACGATTCGATTACCACCTCTGGTTGTGAACTGAAAATAGCTCTGCCGTTCCACGGGTCCACGTGGCCCAGCCACCACTGTAGTTCAGTCCGTGCTTCCTGGGTTAACGGAACGGCATCCGCATAGGACAAACCCTTTTGGAGATGTTGGATTTTGAGATGCTGCAAGGCCCTGTAATGCAGAGGACCAGGAAATATGTCCTGAATCGACAAGGCCAGGATTTCCACCAGCCTGGCTATGGCCTGTATCGATACCATGTTCTTGCCTAATAACGTCATGATCTCTTTCTTGAGATCCTTCAGTTTCGTCTTGGGAAGGCACAACTGAGCTTTCTAGGAGTTTATCTTGAAGCCGAGGAAGTCTATTACCTTAGTCTGTGAAAGGACTGACTTGGGGACGTTGATCACAAACTCCAAGCTCCGCAGCAGCTCCGTCGTGAGCTGCAAGTGCTGAAGAAGGATGTCTGGACTCTGAGCCATCAGTAAAATGTCGTCCAGATAAATGATCAGCCGCACACCCCGTTCCCGCAGGGCTGCCACAACCGGCTTCATCACCTTGGTGAAACACCCTGGCGCTGATGAAAGCCCGAAAGGAAGGGCCAAATACTCGTACCACTGATTGTTCTAGCGGAACTGAAGGAACCTCCGATGAGGAGGAAAAATAGGGATGAAGAGATAGGCGTCCTTGAGGTCTAATCTGACTAGCCAATCCCCCTCCTGCAACAAGTCTGTGAGAAGATGGATCCCTTCCATCTTGAAATGGTTGTAAGTCAGAAATTGATTGAAACTTCTCAAGTTCAAGACTAACCTGTTTCCACCTCCCTTCTTCTGCACCAGGAAAATGCTGCTGCAGAAACCGTGAGGATTCTCGTTGCACAGAACTATCGCGTGTTTCTGCAGCAACTCTAAAATTTCTCTTTCTATAAAATTGCATTCTTGTAGGGAAAAATGAAGTTGCGCGGGAAGCTCTAGCTGACAATGCGGAGAATAGAACTCTAAGTGAAAGCCCATGACTGTCTGCAGTACCCATCGGTCCTGAGTCAGAGCCTGCCAATTGTGAAGAAAGTGTTGTGTGCGACCCCCCAAAGGCAGATGAGAACTGTCCACAACACTCACCTGAGGACTGTTGGGCTTTGAAGCCGGCCCTGTTACCACCTCCTTGGAACCTTCCGCGGTTAAACCTGCGATGTGAGGGGAAGAAGGTGCCTCCACGGGTGGAATCCCATTCGCCTCTGCCACGTCCAAAGTTGCCTCTCTGGGGGCCTTGATTGAAGTTGCGGCCTGACGAGCGACCCCTGCCTCGTCCGGCCCTAATAAAAACACCCTGGTAAAAAACCTGTTTGATGCCTGTTTGGGCTTTGTCAAGGGACATAAGGATCCTGACATATTTGGACACGTCCTAACGTAGCGCTCCCTGAATAAATGACCGTCGGCTAGGGGTCCTGGTTCTGCATCAGCCAGTTCCGTGAGGTTGCTGTCCATGCGAATTAGAAGCGACTTACGTCGTTCGGCCGAGATTGAACAATTGGCGTTTCAGAGCAGGCAAATCGCCCGTTGGGTCCAGCCTGCGAGGATGTCATGGTCCACCGGGGTAGAATTGTCTTTGGCCACAAGGGCCATCTCCAATATTTTCGCCAAGGGCCTGATGACGTCTAGAAGTTTACCTTGGCATCCGCGCCAAGCGCGATCAATGCCTCTCTTCGGATCTTTGGAAAACTTTTTCAAAAAGGTGAGTAGACTGGCATCAATTTCTGGCATCTCAGCCACCGTGTCCGGGATGTCCGGTCTAGGGTACTCTGACCGAAGTCGACTGCGCACCTCCCAAGAAAAACCTTTGCGCAGATTATCATGAATGTAGTCAGAGACCTCGGGCGGCGGGACCCATTCCGAAGACCGGGGATGCATGATATCAGAGGGGCCAAATGTGAAAGGAGTGTTTGTAGGCTCCAAGCCTGATGGCGTAGATGCCTTGGCCCTTTTTGGTGGAGGAGGCTCCTCCGAGGTATCCGTATCCGTGTCCGTGCCCGTAGTAGTGGTATCTGTATCAATGTGCTCTTTTTGCTTACTTTTGGCTTTAGCGCCAGCATAAGAGTGGTCATCAGAAGCGTTGCTAGGCAGCGCCGACAAGGCCTGAGCATGTGGCCATTTACGGCCTGCATCCGTGCTTCCAGAGGAAGTAGAAGCGTCCGCTTTCTTCTTTGCAGGTTCTTTGCCATACCCCTGGCGAAATTTTCCAGCCTTTTTTTAATTGGACGCAGAGCAGCTGCTAACGCCTGGTGGACGTTCTGTGGGACCGTATTCTCAATAGACTTATTCACAGATGATTGTATTGAAGCATCCAAGGTCTCTACCAGGTTATCCTCCATGACAGCATTAGACTGTCCCTCATATCCATCCTCCTTATCATCATTGGGATACTGTGCCCAATCCTCCATGGCGTGCAGAAATGCCTTATGCAAGTAGTTGCAGTCTGAAAACCAGCAGAATATGTTGTAGAGGGAGGAGTACGGGGGGGGGGGGGGGTCAGCCCACGTGCACACTAACCAAAAGAACAAGATGTTAATAAATGTACCCCCTCAGCAAAGCTGTATTCATCAGGCCAGTGGCCTATGCCAAAGTATGGGGAGCGTGTGCGCACTCCAAAAAGCAGGTTTATGCAGCCAACCAAGGCGATCAATAAAGTACGTGTTTCATCGAATACAGCACAGCCTTTGATAACATATATTGTGAATGGCTCTGGAACAAGCAATCAACGTGGAAAATTGTAGACTCACTATTACATCTTATATAGACACTTGGTTGTGAATCAAATTAACAAATAAAAACGCTTTACAAGTCAAAATGCTTTCCTTGAATGGATTAAAACAAGACTGCCTATTAGCCCCTTTATTGTTCTCGAGTCAAGTAAAGTCAAAACCACTTTATTCGATTTAGTTAAAAATCATAAAAGCATTCTACAAACACATCACAGGAAGGGCAGTACAAATTCATAAGCAAATACAAGAAGCATCAATCAGTGATAATTTCATAAAAAAAACATGATATGAGGAAACGACAGTAATAATTAATTAATATACATTATAAAAATACATCATAAAAAGAGTAAATACTCAATAAAATAGACGTTTTAAAGTGAGAACAACAACCATTTCATTCATCTTCACAAAACACTAATGTTTACATCTTTAAGTCTTTTCCTCCTGATCCTAACCGCAGCAACAAGGTAATTGGCCACGCTAAACATGGCCAACGCAGAATCCAATAATTGGAGGTACAGGAGAGCAGGTTTTGCCTGATAAAAAGCTTTATCCTTCAATAATGGTACCAGGTATTTCTGTCTGGGCTCAGTATTGTTCTCGATATACATTGATGACTTACCTGATTACTTGGATTGCAAACAACATCTTTCACCTAAATTAAAAAAACAAGGGATAACCCATCTGGCCTACGCTGATGATCTGGTCATACTATCATTAACATTAAATGGATCACAATACCAGTTATTTATGATCAATAAATATAATTTAGAGAATAATGTATCTGTCAACAACTCAAAAACAAAGGTAAAGCCACTAGATAAAAAAAACAAGCAATGAGTATAGCAAATCAGCAGTGAAACATTAGAACCGAGAGATCAACATGAATATGTGGGAGTTATTATGGAGATAAAATTATGTTGGTCAGAGCACCCACTCACCAGAAAGCAAAAATCAACTATGATCAACAAAGTCTGTAAGAAGGTTTTCAAGCCTCTACTGAGTAAGAGGAGTTCGTCAATCAGTGATAGCATTAACAACAAGCTTGTCCCACTGCTACTCTACGCATTTCCAGAACTTAACAGCAAAGAATAGCCAAGCTAGGAAAAGCATATGTGCAAAATATAAGCTACCTTTTGAGCTACTCCTCAGAGCAAATGTGGTAAGGGTTGAACATAAAAACATTGGCTACCTCCCCACTTCCCATGTAGCTGCAACAATAAATGATGCATATGACATTAAAGGGGTTCATTTTCAAAGAACTAGAATGAAAGAAATATTACAACATGGACCTAAACCCGAAAGACATTGGCAAGAAGAGTAGAGAACATAACCTCTTGGATCTGAATGCACTTGCAAATAACTACTAAAAAACCTAAAGCTAAAATTTCATGAGAAAGACCTCGAAAGGTTAGTTAGCTACAAACATCTGATTTCGTATCCAACTCTTCCTTAAACATCCTTGAACATCAAATAGTACTTTACTCAAAGCTGGAGGCAGCCAAGACAAGGAAATATCTGAGATTTTTTTTATATATACCGCTACACCAATTTGAATGATCGTGGAGCCCCCGTTTTAAAGGCAAATGACTAGGTATGTGGTCACAAAGCAGAAAATATGGGCCAAATCAATTGTATTAGCCCCATTAGAACAATATCTAAATGCCCCTTTGTATAAGGACAATCAAAGAAGTGATAAGCTATTGTTTCACAACATAATTTCCAATATTTATTAGTGTATTGCTGACATTTTTAGATCTTTAAGATGCAGCAGGATACTAAATGTAGTTATTTTTCGGAACCTCTTATACAGGTTTTAAAACAGGTTCGTAACGATTTTTAAAACATCTAATTTTTTACATTTATTTTGTTAAATTGATTTGTACAATAAAACTTGTTACTTTCTCTAAAATAAAGTGTGGGAGGGTGTCTCGTGTGCATAACCCTGGTGGTGACTTTGGGAATCTCTTGCCTTAGGTTTCTGGTCCCAGCTCACCTGTTGATATTTGAATGGTGAATTCCTCAGATCGCCATCAGGGACAGGAATCCATTCCTTGTCAAAGGCAGGATCATGTTGACAATATATACCGTTAGACTCCCCGAGCCCTTTAGACCATTTGGCAACCTGACTTAGAATATGTTATGTTATGTTATGTTAGATGTGCTTGTATAGCGCACGGCTGCCCCAGCCAAAGGGCGTCCCGGCGCTAGCTGCCTATGTCCAAGGGACAGCAAGATGGAATTGCAGGAAGTCCAGAGGTGTATATAGCATAACTAGTTAAAAAGGTGGGTTTTTATGGCTTTGCGAAAGGATAAAAGGTCATTCATTGCGAGGATTTGGGCTGGAAGTCCATTCCAAAGTTTGGCGGCTAAGTATCCAAACGAGCGGCCGCCCATTCTGGATAACTTGATGCGGGGGATAATGACCAAGTTCTGACCTTCTGACCGAAGGGACCGCCTAGGGACGTAGGGTGAGAGCAGAGGACATAACATAGGTGGAGAGGAGAGTTTCAAAATTTTAAAAGCAAGACAGAGTTTTAAAATGAATCCTCTTTTCAACAGGTAGCCAGTGTAGGTTCCTGAGGGTGGAGGAGACCGATTTGTGCCGGGGTAGCCCTGTAAGAGCTCTTGCAGCGGCGTTTTGGACTCTTTGTAGTCTCATTTTCTCAGCTACGTTAGTTCCCAGCAGAAGTGAACTAGCGTAGTCCAGCCGTGATAAAATAGCCGACTGTACTATCACTTGGCGGGTTTGGTGGTCAAAGAATTTTAGGATGGGCCGAAGGTTTCGAAGAATCCCGAAACATGTGGCGGCGACTATTTTTGTGTGGTGGGTAAAGTTCAGAGCAGAGTCCACCCAAACTCCTAGGTTTTTTACCACCTTCTTGGGGACAGGCGGTTGGTCTAAGGTTTCAGGCCACCAATTATTGCCCCAGACGTAATGTCTTTGCTTAGAAGCAGAACCTCCGTTTTACCGGCGTTTAATTGGAGGTAGTTTGCTGACATCCAGCTGGTGATGTCACTGAGGGTTTGCCTAAAGTTCATGGCACTCAGGCCATTATCGTCTTTTAGAGCCACCACCAGCTGGGTGTCGTCAGCGTAGGACACCAATGTGAGTCCATGTTTCCTAGCTACCTCTGCCAGTGGGAGGACATATACATTGAACAGGGTCGGGCTAAGAGACGACCCCTGAGGAACTCCTTGTTCAACGGGACATTCCTTCGAAATGAAGGGTGGGGTAGAGACCCTAAAGGATCTGTCGGCAAGGAAGGCCCTAAACCAGTCAAGGGCCTGGTCTACAACTCCTACTTCCTCAAGTCTGGACAGCAGTACCTTGTGTGAAACTGTATCAAAGGCAGCACTGAGATCTAAAAGAATCAGTGCTGCCTTTCCTCCTGCGTCCAGTATGGTCCGAAGATGTTCAATGACGCTAAGGAGTGCAGTCTCGGTACTGTGCCCAGCTCGGAATCCATGTTGAGACCTGTCTAGAATGGAGTTAGACATTAGGAAGTTGGTCAGGATGGAATTGACATAGGCTTCTGCCACCTTGGCAGGCCAGGGGAGCAGGGAAATGGGCCTGAAATTCTCCGGGAGGCTAGGGTCAAGTGAGGGTTTTTTTATAATAGGTGAGACCCATGCTTGTTTCCAGGTGGTGGGGATGTTGGCCGTAAGGAAGGACGAGTTGGTGATGGCTCTGAGTGGGCCCAGAACGTGCTCACCAGCTTCTCTGAAGAATTCAGGTTTTAAAGGATCGGCAGGAGAGCCGGATTTGATTTTGGCGCCGACTTTCAGATAGTTGTCATGGCTAATGGGTGGAATAACAGAAAGTTTAGGTCCATGAGAATCGGCGATGGGTAAATTATGGGGCACAGTTGTAAACGTGTTGTAGATTTTTTTAATTTTGTCCATAAAGAAGGTGGCCAGATTATCGCACAGGTCAGGGGAGGTATTGATGTTTTTTACAGTTTTTTTTGCACTCAGCTCTTTCATTATGCGAAAGATGGTTTTAGAGGCATTGTGACTGTTCTGAATTTCCGATGCATAGTATGCCGCCCTGGTCCTACATATGTTACGATGGTAGCTTTTTTGAAGCTGGCAATAAATGCTTTTTAGCGTGGGGTCGTAGTCCTTTCTCCATTTGCGTTCTGCTTTTTTTAGCTCTTTTCTGAGCAAGGTGAGCTCGTTATTAAACCAGGGGCAAGATTCATGGGCTCGTGGTTTAGTTAGTTTAGCTGGTATTAATGAGTCTAGAGCTTTTGTTATCCGGTTGCAGAAACAGTCGTAGTCTAAATGGGGATCGTCGCTGGAAATGGAGGGGTCTGCAGTAAGGAGAGCGTGGAGATCTTCCAAGCTGAGTTTTTTCCAAGGTCTTTTCAAGACCTGGTGGGTGGGAATGGTAGAAAGGTCACTACTAGCGGGTAAATCCATAGTTACTAGGTAGTGATCTGTCCAGGTCATGGGGATGGGAGAATGGACTTTCAGGTTATCCAAGTTAGAGAAAACTGGGTCGAGAAGGTGCAGACCGCTGTGTGTGGGACCCTTCACGAGTTGACAGAGCTGTAAAGCAGCAAGGTCAGCAATCAGGGAGTTGATCTTGTTGTCTGTGACCGAGTCAAAATGGATGTTTAAGTCTCCAATGATGGAGAAATTGGCGGTTTTGATGACTAGGGAACAGACATTCTCCAAGAGAGACTTTATAAAGTTAGCATCCGCGCCCGGGGGTCTGTAGATCAAGAGACCCGTAAGGGTGAGTTGGGGGTTAACTTTGATGTGATACTGAGCACTTTCACAGTCCTCTATTACTAGGTTAGTGAAGGTGCACGTAAGATGGCTTTTAGCAATCATTGCTATCCCACCTCCTCTGGAATGTCTATTTAGGGTGTACGCGGTATATCCCTTAGGGGTTGCTAAGTTTATGATGGAGTCCATGTCCTCCTTCAACCATGTTTCTGTAACAAATAGAACGTCACAGGTTTGGTTGGATAGCAGCTCGAAGATTTCTAGATGGTGTTTTGGAAGGGACCTGACATTCAAAAGACCTAGTCTAAGGGTTGCAGGGGGGGATTTGATGCACGACAGTGGAAGTGTGAGTATAGGCGCATGAAATCCACACGGGCACACGGCAAGGGAGTTATTGCAGTTAAGGCTGAATTTAGTACAGTTTACATGTCTTTGGTTCAGAGACAGTAGCTCATTTTTAGAGTATCTATAGTAACCTTCTTTAATGTATCCTTGGGCTTGGGGCGACGTCCTGGCGCGGACGGGCGCAGACGGGCTAGTCTTTGGCGTGTCTTCGGCCTGCTGATGGTGTGCCCGCTGCGCTCGACCGCTGCGCTTTCGAGAAGTGAGCATGGTGAAGAGGACGTGGAGTGGGCGTGGCTACATGGGAGGGGCGTGGCCCAGAGTCACGTGGGTGGTGGCGTTCAGTGAGGGAAATTGATCTTCCCACTTGAAGCGCTCGAGAAGTGCTCACAAGGGAAACACAGTTTTAGTGGTTTTTTAAAATAGACAAGAAAACAGTGTGCTCAATACAATTTAAAAAAACAGTTTAGGAGCGATATTTGCTTGTTTTTGATACACTTGAATTATTGCATAAAAAATCAATGCAAAATATAGTTTTGGACACCTCTCCCAACAGTCCCATCTCATTTGAAGCACTGGACACACTTGCAATTTTCCCTGCTGTAATATATATATTTATTGTGATGAACTAAAAATCTTCAATGAATATCACCTTTTGTCTGTTTTTTTGGAGGAAACACCCTCATCCAAAAGTACAGTGTTTGAACTTGCTGGCAATATATACAAATGATACACAATAATTGTAAGAAAATGTTACGGAATTTTGGGGCGCCAAAAACAAGCTATTTTCCATGACTGGATGGGATTTTTGGCATGAACAAGTTTTAAGGCTACAGCTTTCTCTCTTTTGGAATGCAAGACCGCCTTGCACTCAAGTGTAAGACATGCTCACAATACATTGTCAAACCCCCTGTACACAATACAGTTTTGTGTTGTTTTAATCCCTACTTTTCATATCTGCCTTCTTGTCTTTCTTTCACACAGGAGTCGTAGCAGACAACAAGTCTGTCTTTCGCTACACCAAGGACCAGCGTCCGACCTCTCTGCCCATTCAGCCCTTCGTGTTCCAGCACCACTTCAAGCAGATGCCCAAAGTGCACCCTCTGCACAGCCATTTTGCTTCCAGCCTGTCCCAGCTCTACAGTCTCTCCAGCCACCGAGCTGCCAGCACACAGAACTCCTCCGAATCACAGTCATCGACGTCGGCCACCTCAACGGGCTACTCTATAGCGGGAGCAGGTCCCGCACAGACCCTGTGCACCGCATCCAAGCGATCGACGGATGGTCTTAGTTCCATTGGCGAGTGCAACACCAAAAAGTCAGTTCCGGAAACCACACGGCCATCCCCCTTGGGAAGCTATTCTCCTGTGCGGAACAATGTCCCGTTCTTTGAGAGTATGGACTCCTCATCTGGCTCTCCGACACCTGAAAGAGCACAAGATTTCCACCCACCCAGAAGCCGGTCGTGCCCTATGTCTGCAAACCTGCTTTCTACAAGAGCCTCTCCTGCTAGGGGGGCCACCCTTCCTGGTGCCGCCCGAACTACTCAACAGAGAAAAGATGAAGGCCCCTGTGAAAAACCAATACCTCTGGTGGCCCCCAAGAAAGATGTGGCAACAGAGCGGAACTCACAAGGCTCAAAGTATGTCCTCCGCTCAAGCCCACTCCCAGTGTTGTCAACAGTAGGACGAGCCATGAGCACACAGGGCGGCCATCCTGAACCAGCAAGGGAAAGCGAAGTAGATAGTGGAAAGAAAGCCGAGGAAAACAGCACGGTGCCACGCCACATACATGGTATGATTGAAGCTCACGAGATTTATCAGTATTGTAACGTTTAGCAAGCCTCATTATGTTTGAGAGTCTTACAGGCGATAATTGTTCTTTATCGAGATATGATGGTTCAAGAAGGCATAGATTTATATAAATCGATAAAGTGCAACACAGTGTGTTCACTAGCAAGGTATGACAGTACAAAAAGGCACATGTAGCACATAATAAAAAAAAGTGATCCGTAGTCGCAAGCGCTACTGATGAAGACTTTACATTGGACGAGGTTAAAGAGTCTTCCAGAGCCTATCTAGTTTTAATTTGAATTTACACAATGCTTTTATCTATAGTACTGTTAAAAGCAAAACGAGCATCATTAGAAATATTGGGAAATAAAAGCAAAAAGCAACTACTCAAGAGGGCCTTTCACCAGGTAAGGCCAGGGTAAAGGGATGACCCTTCATGCATCTTTTTAATACGCAGTCAATCCTAGAAAGAATCTCACTGAAACTGGCAAATCGCACCAGAGGTTTGGTCCCAACTACAAAGAAGACCTAAAGCAAGAAGCAGCACTAATAGTGAAGTAGATCACAGAGATAAAAATGAGCAAGACCCACAACACAGTCACAAACAATACCAAATTAAGGAAATTGAAAATAAGAAACAAAAGGTAACCAACACATTTGCAATAAATAGGGACTAACCTGAGTAGAAAGTCCAAGACCAAATAGAGTAGGAAAAAAGGAGAAGTAATCTAACTGTAAGGGAAGCAAAGCGTCCTGAGGAAGACCTCCACACAGTCAACAACAACTATATAAAAAGAGACCAGAGAAAACTATGAATACGGCATTTCAAGCTGAGAAAGGACTGGATTCTCTTCACATTGTACAATTGATAATGATGTGTACAAGAGACCAGAGACATTTGTTTTTGGAAAGTTAAAATAGTCAAAAATTCACCTTTCTAAGATTCATAAAATGGAGCTGCCAGATAGGAGGAAAGCCAGAAACATAATCTATTGTGTCAAAAGCAGCACAAGGACCCAAGAGTAGCTTTGTAGAAGATAATATCTGATGACAAGACATAAAAATGAAATTAGATACTGCAAGTAATGCTGTAACTGTAGAATGGCCTGGGTGGAAACCAGGCTAAGACTGGGGAAGTATGTTGTACTCTGAAAGAAAGTAAGCTAGATGAACATAGACAAAGCTTTCGAAAATATTAAATAAACAAGATAGCAAGGAAACAGGCTGGTAATTAGAAAGAAGTGAGGACCCAAAGAAGTTTTTTTTTGTTTTTTACTAAAGGAAAGAGTGTCTGATTGGAATAAAGTAGAAAAGATACCTGAAGATATTGAAATAAAAATTTAGTAAGTAGTAAGAGAAGCAAGAAACTCTTCAGTAGAAAAAAGGCACCAGGGTTAACCCAGGCCATTAGATAACAAATTCAAAGAATGAGGCAAAATCAGATTTTTCTTTATGACAGTGACTCAACAGGGATAGTGGGAGAACATCGGAGGAAGAGAGAGAATAAATAAGTAGCAGAGATGAAAGAATAATCAAGTCATTTTAGAATACGTAAAAAGTAGTCCTTTGCAGAAACATTATAGGAAAGAGAAGGACCGAAAGGAGTGGGAGTGATTAGTACATTTGATGTATAAAGCATGCATGTAAAACACAAGACTAGAGTTAAAGGAATTATGTTTCATAAAAGAAAGTGACCTTCCTTAGCACTTTTGAGATGCTGACTATAATAAATATAACAGTGAAGAAAAGAAGGAAGTAGTGGGCACTCATGCTTGTGCCACTGACGCTCGCCCATGCGGATCAATGAATGCTGGGTTATGAGACCTGGAATAGGCAATGTTGGGGTGGGTCACAAACTGAGATTACAATCCCAGGTGGTTTGATAAAGGCATACCATTATGGTTAATTTTAGACACCTGTGGGGCACCACAGGTGTTTATAATCAAGCTCACAAACATGTGGTTTTGTCGACTCACACCGCAACACATTAACATGTCTACCCTCGCCTTCAGCCGTGGCATCCACCAGTGGGTACCAGCAACAGGACAGGAATGTGTACAATAACACAGCATCTAAGAAACAGTATTTCTCAAGCAGTGTCACAATACTTAGCGTAATTGGAATTGTTCCTGAGAAACCATGTGTTTAACTCTACTCTGTGCATCTGTCTAAACACTAATTAATCCTTTCTCTCTCTTTCTCTGTCTCTTTTTGTGTGTCCCCTCCCCTCATGTGCAACTGTCTGATATCTGTCCTGTCTTGAAATATGCTAGCAAACCACCTTTCACCGCAGGCCTTAAAATGGCGGGAGTACAGGCGGAGGAACCCTCTGGGCCTGGAGCGCGTCTCGGGTTTAGCAGGGTTGGCGGGCAGTCTGGACAGGAAACAGCAGCAGGAGCCTAGAGGAAACAAGAGGAGCCTTATCTTTGACTTCCCTGGCAGCATCCATGCCGCTAACATTCACTCCCGGCTGAACGGTGGGCAAACACTTTCTGCCTTACAACTTTTGCGTGTCTGATGGCTTGTGCTCTCCCTGCATTCCTTTTAACATGCATTTGCTTCCAAGCATTCCTACTTGCCTGCTTGCTCTTTGGGCCTGTGCTCCTCATAGCTTCTAGTGCTATTAAATGGCTGCTAATGCTACCTATGAGATTTTTCAAGACATACCTTATGCCTTGGAGATTACATCTCATGCTAACAATATGTACCTATGCACAGTAATGATAACATCCCATGTCTATGTTAATAAATACTATTTGCATGCCTAAAAATCACCCATTTTTGCTGGCTGCTAGCATTTCTGCCAGGCTCGTCTCATAGGCAACAGATCGCTTACCTGATGAGTGCCATCCACTCATGACCAAGTCCCATCTCCTCATTGACAAGCCCAATCTCCTCAGATAGAAGTCATATTGCCAATGGTCCTGGTAATTTTTGATATAGGAAAATACCAGAAATTAAATCAATTGGGAAATAACCTGCAAGAATCAGATTTTCTGTGCTGATTCCCATATGGTTTTCCTTGGTGTGCAACCCAGAGACCGGTCCTTGTGTTGGGCCACTAATTCTTGTTAATGGGCTCATCAGAATTAACGGGCCGCCCATTTAGAGGACACAAAAGCGGAACTTGGTTCCAGAAGCTGCATGTTCCATCTCCCCTTCCATAATTCCATATTAGAAGAACATATCCCCTTATGTTTACAATACTTTCTAACATTTTGCCTGTCCTCTAAACCAGCATGACCACTCTCTGAGAAGATGAATATGATTAGCTAATAACAGCAACCAGTAAGCTTGGCCAGCTCACTGTTAATCTTACCTTTCCACTTGATTACCTGGTCTTTTAATGGACTTGTCCATCTTTTCAGTGATCTCGCCTTCCTATACTTTAATGTATCTGTTTCACTCATGTGTGGGCCATTTTTCTGATGATGATCATAGCAATGGCTATGATAAATTTATCACTTTCATTAATCAGGTGTGGCATCTTCCTATGATCTCACCCTTCAAATAAATTAGCATTAACTTTTCGTTTAAGGGCTGGAACTTCTGTCTGACAACATTTGCCTGCTTACAGACAATGCAGAGCTCCCCTGGCTAGCTATATCAATCTGCCAAAACACTATGAATTGAATCTTGTTAAGGGTTACCCTTGATATCTCGTCTTACTGATGATCCAGGTCATGCTTTGATAATGATGGTCTTCTTACTCATCTTCCCCATCTCTTCAATGCGCAGAGTTGGTTTAATGATGGACATCATTAGGTGACCTTTCTTAATGTACCTCTGGGCAATCAGTTTGAGCTACTTGATTTTCTCACACATTATTATACCCATTTTCAACGTGAACCTGGGCTTTGAAATCGTCCTCTATATTATTAATTTGTGAATCACCACGAATTTTCACCTGTTTATATAGTGCATTCAGACAGTTTCAATTTTGGCTGGTTTGGATATTGAGATCCTGGGCAGTAATGTAATTTTGTGCACGTGTCAGGGCTGAGAGTGTTTGTAAAAGTGGGAGAATGTTTAAGTCCCAAGGCACTCAATTAGTAGTCGACAATTTTCGTCCAACTACATTTTACTAACACTAACCTTTAAACACCATTAAATATTTCACAGCGGAGAATAGCCAAACCTACATATTATTGCTTCATAAGTTAAAAACCCGGGAGTTATTAGCAACACAAATACTCCCGAACTTCATTTGCCTAAAAGAGGGGATTGATCAAGGAGGGGGTACATTTTTCATACAACCAAGAGAAATTAAATGAATTTAAATATATTAATCGTAATTGTCATGCTAGAAAGAAGGGACCGGTTCACAACTTTTCTTTAGCAATTTATTTTCCGTAAAATGCTGATTCTGATTTAGTGTATAATTGGTGGAATTTTTCATTTATTGGATGCACATGCAAAAATAAATAACGTGTGTGAATACTAAAGAGTACAAGTTAAACTATAAGTTATGAAACCATGTACAAAACACCAATAAAAATCAAATCAACCTTTTATTGCAAAAGTAAAAAATTTGATTAGCAAATCGTGTCCTTGGAACGTAGAGTTTAAATGTTCTAGATTGTGTCCATCCTCCTCAGGGTGCCATTGCCCTTTTCTCTGATGATCCTCTTTCCAGATCACTATGTTGGTTACGTCTTGCCATCACATGTCGCACAGGAGCTTGTTCTCCTGAATAAGTATGACCATTGCCAAAGTCTGAGATTTGGCATCTCCATCATGTGTTTTTGCTTGTCATGAATGGGGTAGATTCCATCTTTGATGAGCCAGGCATCCCATTTACAAGTTTCTTCTTGTAATGAGGGAGTGAGTTAGTCATCTCATTGATGACCATGATACTTTAACGTTTGAATAAAGCCATTATACTGATGAACGTGTCTTCCGTTATCTGAACTAAGCCACCTGAGCACTTCGCTTGTTGATCTGTTGAATGTACAAGTTCTGACAATCTTCTGTTTCTAATAAATGAACTCATGCATTTTGTTGATGAGGTTGTTCTTCCTGACTGAGTATGACCGAGCTGTACACACCAAGCCTGTCCTTTAAATGAAAGATCTAGGCTATTTCACGGCCAATCTTTTCTTTAAAGATTGAGCCAGGCTGTGTATCACTGAGCATATTCTTCTAAATAATGAGCTAAGTCATCTCACTGAGGAGTATGTTCTTCAAATGACCGACCTGGGCAATCCCTTCCATGAGTTTTTTTAATCGAATAAATAGGGCGTTTCACAGATCTGTTTCTTTTCGTGGTGAATGAGCATAGCTGACTTAAGGAAGGAGCAGGTAATTTCATTTCTGGGCATGTTCTCCCATTTATTTTAGCTCAGCCATCCCAACAATGAACTTGTGGTTCTAATCAATAAATGTGGACATCTCATTGATGTTCCCTTTCTTCTAAAGAATGAGATCAGTCAGCTCACTGATGAGAATGTTCTTTCAGTGATTGATCTGGGCCATCTCACTTTTTCCTTAAGTGAACCAGCTAGGTTGTGCCTCTGATGAATTTGTTTGTCTAATGAATGAGGCCAGCCAAGTGATTGAGGACCTTTTTCTTCAAATGCTCAAGCTTGGTCACCTAGTTAATGAGTTTGCTCTTCTTAGTTCAGCCATCTTACTGAAGAGCTACATCTTTAATTGAATGACCTTGGCCCTCACCCTGATGATATTGAGCAGCACACTACAGTTCCCTTGTCTTGGAGAAGATTTGCATTCTCACTGAGGGGTGTTGCCCAGTTTCTGTAAGTGCAGGCATCTCGGGCATGGACTTGACTTTCTCCCCCGTGACAAATCTCACTGATGAGAATTCTCAAGGTGATGGGCTTCTACACTATGAGGTTGCTTACTTAACACATTCACCAAATCCACTTTCGGCACAATCAGAAACTTAGTTTTTCAGCTATCATCAGACTGTTTATGATAAGTAACACTTATAGTCCAACTTACCTGTTCAACCCTGTCTTTAATATGGTAGACCGTACCATGAAGAACTATTCTCACTAAAAATGGTCTCACGCATGAACATTCTCTTTACATTAATTATCCCGGTCCTTGGACAGATAAGCTTGGCCTTCTGCACTAATGACTTCAGCTACCATCTATCTTCTGTGGCCATCTCTTCTCCATTCATAACAATACATGCTTCCTTGCTCATGAGCCTGCCGCCCACAATAAGTCTTATTTGCTCACTAGCCATTTGATCCACGCTTCTTCGCTGGCATGCCTCAACTAACAGAGTGTTTTTCAGTGTGCGGTGTTAACTTAATTGCTAATCACTTTAATATCTTGACCCGCTGTCTTGCACACTTTGGCTCCTTGCTTCCAAGCTCTATCTGTTTGCTTACTGTCCTTCTAACATACAATTATGACGAGTCCAGAACTTTGTGTTGTACATTTAGGTTTATGCAGTCAACATTGAAATGCTTTTATTGCGAAATGTAGAGAGTATACTACTGAAACCTGCAACAGCAACTATACTAGCTGCTTTTTTTGGCAATTGGGTGCACACCTATCACACCTCTATGAGCCAATAGATCCTTCAGATGTGTGTTTGTTTCTTTGCAGTTGCCTACCTCTAACGCCCTATTTCTTTCTAGGTATACCTTAAGGTAGGATTAACGCTTTAATATTTTGATGCATATAGTGAATCCATGTGTCATTTTACCAACGGACTCAGCAATTAATGAATTGATGCTGCTCTGATGAATAGGAAATATATTTTGGAACGATTTTATAACTTAACTAGCAGCCCGCCCCAGCGTTGCCCGGGGCAGAAGGGGGCTGGGGGCAGCATTTCAGGCTTGCGTGCACTCCCGCCCCGGCCCCCGCCCGCCACGACATTGTCTGTGTCCCGAACAATGTTGTGGCGGGCGGGGGCCGAGGCGGGAGTGCACGCAAGCCTGAAATGCTGCCCCCAGACCCTGAGCCTTACCGCAGTTGTTCCGGGCCGACCTCCCGCACCGGCTCCCTCCCGTCCCAGAGCCTTACCTGAGCCACCGCTCCTCCCCGAGCTCCTCACTTCACCGCCGCTCCTCCTCGTCATCACGTACGTTGCGGCCAGCGCCACGTCGTGGCCGTCAGCGTCGCGGCTGGCGCTACTTTCAGGGCACTACTTTTTTTTAAAGTTTTTTTTTTTTAATTTACGTTTTTTAAAAAATTTCTATAGCCTGTGTCCATCTGCACACCCTGAGGATTACAACAATGTATTGGGTGTGTTGATTGGCGCTGTGGTTCCCGAGTTTACCTTGCCAAAAGGTTTGTGTTCTCTCTTAACGTAATAGAAAAACACTACTGGTATGTTGAGAGCTAACAAAAATTGTGCATATATGCCATAAGCAGGTGGAAGATAGTGCATTCCAAGATTCTTGCTTCACCTGTATACTCTTTTGAAATCTGACATTGTGACAGTAACAAATTAGACTATTAGTTGAGGGGAGCGGAAGCCCTTCCCGGGCAACAACCACAATCTTGCCAGGTTGAACCACTAAAAGTCACAAAATTAACTTGTGCTTAACACTCTGGTGGCTTGAAACTGTACATTCAGGTTTAACTTAGATGCAACGTGTAACATATTTAGGCAGTGCTCAAAGAGCAATAAAGTGAAAATACAACACAAAAATATCTAATAAATAAAATGACACTAATACAACAAAAATCCAATAAATAGGAGAGATGATTTTTTTGAAAGTTTGAATTAGAGATAGTGCCAAAAAGGACAATGTGCCTTGCACAGATATCTGGCTGTGCTAGACCGGGTCAAAGTCAAAAGTTAAGGCCACCAGCAACTAATTGCAGGTAGGATAAAGAGACCAGGTTTGTCCTGGTGTAAAGTTTATCTTCTGGCTTAGAAGCGTTTGTAGAGGAAAAGTCTTTGTCAACGAGTCCTCCATTACAAGCTGGAGCCAAAGTGGGGTTCGATGAAGGTGGGCTGCTGAAGAGCGCAGTCCTGGTGCTGTCGTCTACAAAGGTGGAAATGCTCAGAGCGAGGGAAGTCCAGCGACCATTCCCAGAAAGGCCTTGTAGTCGGTTGTCTTCAGCTGTTTGCTTTTAGCAGAAAAATACAACTTTATAAAAGTGTCTTCATAAAATATAAAACCAACTTTACCCCCAAGTTAGATTTAAAATTACCATTAACACAAGTCCTTGACCCATTTCTCTAGCTATTCCCAAATTGAATTTAGAACTTATTAAATGTCACAGTGTTAACCTATGAGAGTGCCAGCCTTATCACGGGGCAAATGACTTTGGAGGCTTTTCACTCCCCGCATATGTAAAACATTAATTATAAATGGCATACAACTTCAATACCATGCACCTTTCCCTATGGGTCTTTAAGAGCTGCCTTAGGAGAGATTTATAAGTATTAAAAAGGAAGGTTTGAGCCTGGCAAATTTTGCCTGGTCCAAATGGTAGTTTAAAATTAAACACCCATGCTGTTGTGGCAGGCCTGAGGCATGTTTTAAAGGGCTACTCAAGCGGGGAGGCACAATGTGTTCTGCAGTCCACTAATACCATTTAATCTACTGCCCCTCTGTAAAGGTAGATCCATATACTAAGATCATATAAGTAAATTAAATGTGCCAATTAGATGTAAGCCAATTTTACCCTGTTTGAAAAGAAGAGCACACGCACTTTACCACTAGTTAGCAGAGGTCTAATTCACAGAGTCCTATTGCCAACAAAATCACGTTCAGCAACAGAAGACAAACATCTGGGGGAATACCACACAATGAATGAATGTTTATTAATGCTTGATTAATTAAAATCATTACATATATTAAAAACAAATACCTTCAAATCATCTCCCCCACTTGATTTAGAAACTCATTCTTATGGCATTTGTGATTCCATATTTGTCCAACAGCAACCTAGTACTTTAGTATATGTAGTAGATCTGTCCTAATGCAAATCCATTTGATCGTTTCCCTTGTTATACATAATTCCCCTTGGAGTCCATGTTCCACCAAAATATAAGATTAAGATTGTACAGTTCCCTTATTGCACTGTTCCCTTACGGCACATGACCCATTTTCATAACTCTAATGACATGAATCAGCCCGAACATTAGATACCCATGGTTATGAAAAATGTTCCTCAAAGTAAAATCCACTTGAACATTTTACACAATTAGATTAAAATCTTTACCAAAATAAACATTAAAAAGAAACATTTTTCCTTTCTGATATCTGTCAAATATGGAAAAGTATATTGATTAGTCAGACAGAATCTGTAAAATATTGAACAATATATCAATTCCTCAGACCCCAAATAAAAAAAACTTTACAAACTAAAAAGATAAGAGCAAATAGGTTTGCTGTTAAGATATCTGTAAAGATAAAAGAGTATATTGAATAGTCAGACTGATATTCTGGCCACAGAGTAAAATTCTATTTCGTTAGACAAATGGAGGTACTTCCTTAACCATTTAGGTCCTGGTAAGGGGGATTCCCCCTTCACATTAAGTTTAAGGCCCACTTTCATAAATAAAATGTGTTAAATTTACAGTATAACAGTGTGCGCAGGGATTTGATTCAGGCTAAACCTGCTTGTCTGCATGATCCTATGTCCTGGATTTTAAATGGCATTCCTAGGAGACCCCTCCTTTCAATTAAAAGTTTAGGGCAAATACATAAAAGGTTGATCAAGCCTTTGACTCCTGTCCCGCATAGAAGGCAGGAATTTGTGACCTCATTCCGAAGCCAGGGTAAAGTGTGCAGCTGTGCAGGTAGATGACCAAAACGAACCCCATATATTTCCTCTTCAAGTGCTGGATCCAGACTTCAGATCAATAGCTCTGTGGTTTGAGGGTTTTATAGTCATTTAAAGTCATCAAGCCATTTGATCTTTTTGATAGTTAATCTTTATCCTTAATTGCTGATTACTTCCTCGTTAGGGGATTTATAGTTTTTTTTATTTAAAGACTGCAGGTGCAATGTTAAGATCCTATAGTTTTCATACTCCAAGAGTGACCGTACTCCAAGAGTGGTAATCACAGGTTCTAGATGAAGCCAAGCAGGAGAACTTTAATTTCTGGAAAACTATAACCATAAGGTTTTGCCTAATGTGTCATCAGACGATGCTCTTAGTTAGTGCCACTTCCTGGATCCGCGTTGAGTCAGCGCTGTGCCATTGAACACGCCGTTTTGAATCCTGCTCGTATTTTGAGCAAGACAGCTCTGTCTAAGACTCAAGACCGTGATATCGGTTGAGTACCCACCATCGTGTGGCTTTGTTTCATTGTGAACGGGACATTATTACTAATTATAAGTCTCCGATACAGGAACCCGAGGTTTTCAAAAAAGGTACAAACAGGCAATATATCTTAAGTCCTGATGATGATCCCAGTTCACTAGGAGCCAGGGATCGAAACGCCGTCGACACTTTTACAATTCTGTAACCTTGCCATTGTGTTAATATTTGTTACAGTAATTGTCTGTCTGAGCTTGCTTTGCAAAATGTGCTAATGTTGCAAGGGACAGTTGGCTCCCCCGCTTTTTCCTTGTTTACCTGATTTTCTTTACTTCTTCACCTCTTTCCTTACCCTTTCCACCCCCGAACTCTGTTCGAGTGTGTTCTGGATAGGTACAGGCTTGTACCCTATCAGTTTCCAAATTAGACCCCTTCAGTGGTCTTTTTTTATCTATGATTATATTTGAATAAAACATTTTCAGGCCCGGCTGGGTGCTGAAAAAATTGACTGATATAGTACTGATTTGAGTCTATATTTTCATTTGAATTTGAAAATTCTAACCCTAAGGACCGTTGTTCTCCTTACAATTTAAGATAAGTCCCTATCCTTCCAATTGACTGATTTGCCAGCCGAAATTCTAAACAAATTTGGTCTGGGGAGGCGTTGACTGGTAAGCGAAAGAGATGCCGATGGATTTTTTAATTGACTGTCAAGAAAAGCTACATCCCTCCCCGGAGTGCTTCACTGCCATATGCTATAATTTGTAACAATTTGACAGTGATAACCTTTAACAAAGGTTAAAGGCTGGTGCTAACCACAGATCTTTTTAGAGTTAAAAGGCAGTGAGTAAAGAACTACTTTTCCATCTTAATTCCTTTGTATATGCGGAAGAATCATTCCTATATCGTTAAATAAAATATTCAGATACTTATACTACTTGGTATAGTCTAGCTGCTTGTTACACAGGCATCAAGTACAATTGTGCCGCCTGCGGTTACTTATCTTCATGACCTTAGTGGTTTTACGGTTAATAGTCACCTAACATTAGACAGCTTCTTTTCCAACTAACCTTAGTCATTTTCATGATCGCAATGAACTAAATTTAGCCATCTGTACCTTCACCTAACTTTAGCTATCTTCATGATCAATTACCCTTAGACATCTCTTTAATCAATTTGATTTAGTTATCTTTGTCATCACCTAACGTTAGTCATATCCATCTCCTTTATTAGCTGCCCTTCGCCATCACCATTATCAACTAACTCCAGGCATCTATAATGGTCAACTAACCTTACAAAACTCAATGATCAAATCATTTATCTATCTCCATTATGAATTTGCCCTAGACATCACCATCCTCACCTAATTTTAGTCATACCAATAATGGACTAACTTCTGTAATTTCCAGAAATACTTTTCAGGAACCACACTTTGCAATTTTTCATTGAACACAGTTATCTCTTAAGGTTGCCCACTGTGGACTACACAATTCTACTTTCTTTACATAATCCCAAGCAAAAAAATACCCAGGCATAGTTTCCAGCCTATGGGGCTGATCTGCTTCCTGAAGAATAAGCTATGTTGGGTATTATATATAACCATCTAAAATCATAATTCCTGACACCATTTTAAAACACCCTGCTTACAGTTGTGAATGGTAATCGTAAGGCAATTAAATCATATTTGTGTTTGATGATTTTATATAGCATTAGATGGACCAAAGAATTTTTCGAGAAGAGTTTAGAAATTTTAAAAGGATGATTTTTTAGCTGTCATGGAATACAAATCAGTAAAAGCCATGCCTTATAACTACAACCTCATAGCACACACCGTCTCATGATGATTGTTAATGAATTCATTTTTGTTTGACTGCATTCATTGACCCACACAAGTTGTCCATTGCATTACTTATCCTTTCATGTCATGCACATCAATTGATGATAATCTTCAGCAAAGCTGTCCTGAAAGGATAATGCTCCCTCCTGATGTCTGCTTCTCACTGGCTCCCACAGGGCACTCTGTGAGACAACTCCAGATTAACTACAGTGACTTCTTCCCAGATTACTTCTCAGTGGCAGAGAAGCCTCCGGCCGAGTTCTGCCTGTCGCCCGACAGCACCACAGAATCAGTCTCCATCGACTTGTTACAGAAGAAAGGTAAAGTTGTATGTTTAGCCTGTTCAAATAATGAACCACCTTCCACCAAAAAAAGGTCGGATGTACACAGCAGCATTCCCATAACTGTTTCTTTGAGATCACCAAATGAGACTGAAATTGAACAATGCAAGTATAAGGTGCACATTACAGTTAATCAAATGTAAAGCATTAATATGCTGAAAGATACATAAATTATGCACCCACATAGTCAAGCATGCCTAAATGATCTGCAAAAGTGGGATTTGATGTTTACAATCTATTCATTCAACGCTTCATGTAAACAGATTTATGATAAAGCTCATAGACCAGAATATGGTGTGTGTCTATTGATAACATCTTTGAAATCAGAAAACTCACTCATTCATGTACCACTGGAGTCAAGCTATCCTGGCTGAAGACGGCTAATAGCCAGAAACCGGTCCTAGGATGCTTGATTCCGGTCCAGGAAAGACATGGCTTGGCAGTTCGGGCTGGATTGTTCCCATGAGGCACAGGGTCAAGGCTGATTTGCATATGGCCATGTTTGAACTGGGATGGTGTGGAGTGCAAAAAAATGATGGATTTCGGCCCAGATCTCTGTACTGGGGTGAATGTAGGACATTGTTCTGCATTCTGTCCATCAACTGCTGTTTTTGCAATTGTCACCCCTAGTGGGATGGGTATGCTCAGACGTGAGTCCCATGCTCTCCACACCACTGGAGTCAAGCTATCCTGGCTGAAGACGGCTGATAGCCAGAAACCGGTCCTAGGATGCTTGATTCCGGTCCAGGAAAGACATGGCTTGGCAGTTGGGGCTAGACTATTCCCCTGAGGCACAGGGTCAAGGCTGATTTGCATATGGCCATGTCTGAACTGGGGTGGTGTTGAGTGCAAAAAAACGATGGATGTAGGCCCATATCTCTGTACTGGGGTGAATGTATGACATTGTTCTGCATTCTGTCCATCAACTGTTGTTTTTGCAATTGTCATCCTGAGTGGGATGGGTATGCTCAGACGTGAGTCCATGCTCTCCACACCACTGGAGTCAAGCTATCCTGGATGAAGACGGCTGATAGCCAGAAACCGGTCCTAGGATGCTTGATTCCGGTACAGGAAAGACATGGCTTGGCAGTTTGGGCTGGACTGTTCCCATGAGGCACAGGGTCAAGGCTGATTTGCATATGCGCCATAGCGCCCCAGTCCGTTGCACAGCATCAATGCCTTTTGGCACGTTATCCATCAGTTATACCATAATTTTTTCCAATTTAACATGCTTCTCAAAGTCGATTATGATTCTCTTCACATTTTTTTCATTATCCTCACTCGAAATATTAATGCCATTTTTTCCAGGTTTCTAATGTTTTCACCGCGTCCATCCGAACTTCACAGAGAAAACATGACTAGAACATGTTGTATTCAGGACAGTGTTTATTTTGATTAAAAAGCCCAATGCATTTCGTGCATATTTTGCACTTCATCAGGGGTCACTATAAATACAAAAGATGGTGGAATACAAACATCAGTTGATCGTCTTTACATCTAATGCACAAAAATTACAATGAACAGCCTTACCCTAAGCATTTTACCCAATATGTAGAAATTAGCTTGTCTCCTCACACATTTAAAAACCATACGTTCTGAGAAAGCTGACAAGTAATTCCCCTAGCTGTCTTTTGCTAATATGCCTAATATTGCGGTAGTATAACATATTCTTTCAACAGTATCATTATCATGACATAATCAATATGAACTGGCGCTTAACTCTTTACTTTTCTTTGCATATTTAGATAACACTTGTTCCACTACTAATGCTATACAAGTGAATAATAAACGCTTTAAATGCCGGTTTTTAATATCACTGGTAAACAACCCTGAAACTGCGTGATTCTATGTGCATGCTGTAATGTTTTAAACGTTCATGACAGGTATGTGAAAAACGTTTAAAACATTACAGCATGCACATAGAATCACGCAGTTTCAGGGTTGTTTACCAGTGATATTAAAAACCGGCATTTAAAGCGTTTATTATTCACTTGTATAGCATTAGTAGTGGAACAAGTGTTATCTAAATATGCAAAGAAAAGTAAAGAGTTAAGCGCCAGTTCATATTGATTATGTCATGATAATGATACTGTTGAAAGAATATGTTATACTACCGCAATATTAGGCATATTAGCAAAAGACAGCTAGGGGAATTACTTGTCAGCTTTCTCAGAACGTATGGTTTTTAAATGTGTGAGGAGACAAGCTAATTTCTACATATTGGGTAAAATGCTTAGGGTAAGGCTGTTCATTGTAATTTTTGTGCATTAGATGTAAAGACGATCAACTGATGTTTGTATTCCACCATCTTTTGTATTTATAGTGACCCCTGACGAAGTGCAAAATATGCACGAAATGCATTGGGCTTTTTAATCAAAATAAACACTGTCCTAAATACAACATGCTCTAGTCATGTTTTCTCTGTGAAGTTCGGATGGACGCGGTGAAAACATTAGAAACCTGGAAAAAATGGCATTAATATTTCGAGTGAGGATAATGAAAAAAATGTGAAGAGAATCATAATCGACTTTGAGAAGCATGTTAAATTGGAAAAAATTATGGTATAACTGATGGATAATGTGCCAAAAGGCATTGATGCTGTGCAACGGACTGGGGCGCTATGGCGCTCCTAAATTGGTGTTTTGTTCACGGAAGTGCGTTTGGGCATTGCACTTGAGAAGTATGCACGCAAAAAGATTGAAACTTTGAAGGAAATGGTTTAAAAATGTTGAAAAATGGATAATGATAGGAGTGCACCCGTCTTCTATATACGTTGATTTGCATATGGCCATGTCTGAACTGGGGTGGTGTGGAGTGCAAAAAAACGATGGATTTAGACCCAGATCTCTGTACTGGGGTGAATGTATGACATTGTTCTGCATTCTGTCCATCAACTGTGGTTTTTGCATTTGTCACCCCGAGTGGGATGGGTATGCTTAGATGTGAGTCCCATGCTCTCCACACCACTGGAGTCAAGCTATCCTGGCTGAAGACGACTAATAGCCAGAAACCGGTCCTAGGATGCTTGATTCCGGTCCAGGAAAGACATGGTTTGGCAGTTCAGGCTGGACTGTTCCCATGAGGCACAGGGTCAAGGCTGATTTGCATATGGCCATGTCTGAACTGGGGTGGTGTGGAGTGCAAAAAAACGATGGGTTTAGGCCCAGATCGCTGTACTGGGGTGAATGTATGACATTGTTCTGTATTCTGTCCATCAACTGTTACTTTTGCAATTGTCACCCCGTGTGGGATGGGTATGCTCAGACGCGAGTCCCATGCTCCCCTCACCACTGTAGTCAAGCTATCCTGGCTGAAGACGGCTGATAGCCAGAAACCGGTCCTAGGATGCTTGATTCCGGTCCAAGAAAGACATGGCTTGCCAGTTCGGGCTGGACTGTTCCCATGAGGCACAGGGTCAAGGCTGATTTGCATATGACCATGTCTGAACTGGGGTGGTGTGGAGTGCAAAAAAACGATGGATTTAGGCCCAGATCTCTGTACTGGGGTGAATGTATGACATTGTTCTGCATTCTGTCCATCAACTGTTACTTTTGCAGAGTAAAGGCATGCATGGGAAGTGCATGCGGGGTTCCATCATACATCCGTTATAGAGCAGTGGTTTTTACCTCTTGAGTGCTAGGGACCCCCATCTTAATGACTACTGGGCTCCGGTAACCCCCTCTGTATCATTATTGGAATCCGGGGACCCCCTTTGAATCACTATTAGAATCCGAGGACCCGGTCCTAAGCAATTTCGATCATTTGTTGAATTGCAAAACAATACACAAACATACAGACGCAATCATTCATCAAAGAAATACACAAATGTGGAAATATTTTACTTAATTCACAAACAAATATAAAACAAATTTAAACTTTAGTTATAATGAGAAGTTTGGAACTTTTCTAACTTCAATTGAGGCCTCCCATCGTCGTCCATACTATATTCTGTTTGAGACATTTCCCCTAGTTCCACGAACCAATAAGAGGTCAACTTAATTTTAACCTCTGATTTTAAATTTCTTCAGATTTACAGAACATTTAAAAATGTTCAGTTTTACACTTTGCTTGCTTTAATTATTTATACCTTATTAATCTGTTAATATTATTAAATTTTCTAAGAAGTCAGGGACCTCCTGAGTAGGCATTGCGGACCCCGGAGGTCCCCGGACCACAGGTTAAGAGCCATGTTTTAGAGACAATATGTTCCAGTTCTTTTGAAATACTAAAAAGTCTGTTTATTCTTCAGGTCTGGTGAAAGCCATTAACACCGCTGTGGACCTGATAGTCGCACACTTCGGAACGAGTCGAGATCCTGGGGTGAAGGTAATGTATGGACTTCATAGATGGATCATTGATGACATTTTTATGTGTATTGTTGAGTGCTTTGTGACAGACAAGCAACATAAAAAAAGAATGCTGCTTCTTTGCTTCAATTTGAGTAAATATTTTCAGTTCACTCTGCCCCCTATCTTCTGCAATGGATAATGCATACTTTACCTGAACAGTCATCACCGCTGCTGCTAACTAGTGTTTGCTGGATGCTGTAAGATTCACACTCCATCAAATAGCCCCAGTGCTTCTGGTGATGGTTCTAGCCAGCCTGAACAACTGAGGTACTTCAAAAGGACTTCAAAAGATTGTGGGGCTTCTGGGTGCAGTATTTTTCAGGTGCAGTATTAACACACTGTTACAACAATTAGACTTCTCACTGGGCAATACAATATTAATTGCACATGTTTCCGCCCATTCCAAGGTGCCCAAACCTGGTATGTGGTGGGTTTGACCAAACAATTTACACCAGGCTTGGCATAGCCAAAATGGTGTGGGAAAAAAGCACAAGTTGCAGATCTGAAATTCACTCTAACCAGAGCAAAATGAATGCTCATATTTTAACTGCTGAGCTTCTCATGAAGAGTCACTAAAATATCCTACAAATGAATTTCTGTGGCCAATCTTATCTGGACATTCTGACAAAGCAAAGTAGGCCAGTATAGGCACGACTATGCTTTGCCGCCCCATAAGCAACACAGTCATTTTTAAGGCCCTCAGTTGCAACTGGAGTCCTCTGATGGGGTGCCCCAAGACAACAATTTAGTATTGCCTTAATGTTGAATGAATCCTGAACTACCCAACAGATAAATGAGGTGAGGGCTAGGGGTAGCCATGATGCACAAAACACCCTTATCTCACCTTCCCCCAAGACACACATATGAAACCATCCCTTGGCCTGGTGAATGCCATTCTTGATCATGTTTTTCCCACCTTGTTGACTAAACTGTGCCCATTAGCCACCTCCTAGTGGCTATACTAGCAGTATACTTCACATTAGTAGATTACCCAGTTCTCTTTGGCATAGAATTCCTGGGCTTATACAACAGCTTCAGTCTTACAAGTCCAGTCCAATGCCAGTGTTCGGATACTTTCTACAGAGAGGACTTAGAAGTCAAGACAACACCTTCCCTCCAACCCAAGTCCTGTCTGCTGACCACAAAGCCTACCCATTCCCCATCATGCTCCCAACACCCACAGCATAAATAAATATTAAAATGAATGTATCTATGTGTCATAGCAATAAAGCGTAGTTGTGTCTGGGAACAAAAGCCCTCAGAAAGACATTGAGTCCTGTATGTGCTAAAACAACTTTAAGTGTAAAAGATTCAAAGACAAGTTAGGTCCGGAGACTGCCCCACCTCCACAATCAAGTAAAAGAGTTTTCCCTGACCCCCTTCTTCAGAGAACAGCTCCCTCTAAAGCCAATGTTAGGAGTATACTGCAAAGGAGTCAACTAGTAATTTGAGATGTAGACGTCAGCCTCAAAACTCGCATAGAATGAGTAGTGTGAACTGCCTTATGCTGTGCAATGGCCCTATCAAGTCTGGAACATCCTTTCAGCCATTCCATCTACAAACCAAATTAATATGATCCCGAATAGCCTAAAAGGCTGGAGGTTGGCTCATATTGAGTCTAAAACACTCTTACCAACCATTTGAGAAACCTCCATCCAGGGGCGTGGCTGCGTCAGCTTGATGGGGGGGGGGCTTCAGATTTCACAACAATCACACTGAAACATCTTGTTCAACTTAAAACACATTATATGAGAAGCGGGACATGAGGTGGGCTTAGCGTGAGTGGAAAGAGAGAGAGAGTGCGGATTGCTAGGGGTATTTAAAATGCAATATCTTTCAAACTAATCAACATTTTTAAGGGCTTCAAAGCATAGATGAGAGAGAGTGCGTGTTTTTGTCAATGTACAAATCCAAGGTAAAAAGCGACAGACACTTCACATTACCCAACTCAAAGCTCTTTATTTGCAACTATTTACTACAGAATACATTTTTGGGGGGGTGTAACACCCCCAACTCCCCCTCACTCAAGCTCCACCACTGCCTCCACCCACCCAGGCCAGACAAGCTCAACACGCAATCCACAGAAGCCTCTTCTCAATACTTCCCCAAGAAAACTTTGAAATCTATCATCCCTCCAGCCCGCTAAAGTCTGCCCTAGCAAATCTCATAATGGTCCCAGATCCAGGCCTAGGGGCAGAAGAGACAGGTGATCCTCTGTCACTGGCCCCTGCCTCCTGGGCTGCCTCCATCGGGACAACCACAGTGCTCCCAGCACCTTGCCATTCAGAGCGAGATTTAAAAACCCAACCATTGTGCGCTCCACCAATGCTTGGGCAGAGCCGTCCAAGGACATATCCACGTCACGTCTGGTGGCTTAGATGACTAATGCGTTCACTGTAGGGGCCTGTGTTGGACCTCATGGTGACAGGTTCAAATCCTGGTTGATTCTCTCAGCATTTAATCCTTCTGAGGTCGATAAAATGAGTACCATTGAGTTAGGTAAAAATAAACAACTGTTATTCAGCACCAAGTTACCCTTGGGTGAGCGTGTGCTTTACAAATACACGTTATGTTGTATACAGCATGAACCACCGAGGCTGTCACTTAAGCCCACTTCATTTCTGTTAACTCATTGTACAACTCTTAACAAACCGATGCTACCACAAACCTGCAAATGGCCCTGCTCGACAAGATGCAATCATGTGACCCCGATAGATTGTCGAACACAACAAGCTACGTGCAACTTGTGAGCTCACTAATCATACACACACTTGTCACTTCTGGGACGAGCACCGAGAAGAAGCAAGTACATTATTCAGAGTGTTCAGTACACATAAAGTAGCAGTTACAACTGGTATGACCCATGCCTGGCGGCATCCCTTGTCCCAGCTGAGCAATACTCCTATCTTCATGGTGCAAACATGGCCAATTCTTCGATTAAAACCCATTTTTGCTACATGGAAGTCCTGTCATGCCACGAGGGTCAGGAGCATTTGTATGCTTTATACATACAAAAAAGTTCCTTATAAAGAATTCCGAGGTAAATTCCAACTGTTCTCATTTCATCCAAATGCAATGAATCCGCTTGAAAAGACCCTCAGTAAGCGGTGTCTATCACAGTGAAGGTTTAGAGGCTGGAAGGGCGAGGGAGATGGAGCGAAAGGCCTCGGCTTTCATCCTCGTGGGTGCATTCACTGTTATACTTCAGTGGGGATTACTGGATATGGAATTGGGCCTGTCTTTGCCTGGCTGTGATATCCAGACCCGCGGCTCGCGCGTCACGGGGGGAAACGAGCCAGACCCTCCGGGAGGGACCACTGGAAAGCAGAGCGCCGATTCTATAAATAGGCTTCGTTGAAAGGGAGGGTTCTGCGCACGCGCAAGGATGAGAGGCCTCTTCCATCTGTAATGAGGCACCGGCTGCCAGCGGTCTGCAGAAGGCCCGGAAAATGGATGAAAGAACGCAGAGATGAAGACAAGCCAGGCGCTGATGCTCCACGCGGCTTTTAGCAGGGTTTACTCTTCACACCGCTGTAATGATGCTTCCGAGCACACTCTACATACATATCTACCGGCACATTTGCCATTATCACGCGCAACAAAGGACCGGCTGTGCTGCATTGCATGAAAGAGAGAAACAAAGGTTTCTATTTACAAAGATTTGGAGCATTTTTGGTCTCTCCTTGGGCGGGCGAACTTACTGTGTGCTGCCTAGCGCCAACACAGGCACCCTTGCACCAACTGCATTAAGGGCAGAATCGTTTTTATGCAGGAAGTAACACCTTCCTGCACAAAAACAATCCCCTGAGGCATATTCACATTTCTGTCTGTGCGGCAGAATGCAGCCCACACGGAAAGAGGAAGCAACGAGGATCAATAAAGGTATTTCTCCTCGTTACACTTCTGTCGGTTAGGCACACTATTTTAGCACAAGCCAGGTTTACAAGTCTGTAAATCTGGGGTTGCGTCACAATACACCGGAACACCCATGCTCCATTCATGCCACGCCTACCCAACGTAGAGTAACTCAAGGCAGCGCTATTCGTTGTGTTCTGTTACTTTTTATTTACTAAACTAAGCAATGGCGATTTGTGTGGCTCAGTAAACGCCAAACATGATTTTGCTAGGGCTGCGCCACAAAAGGACACGGCCCAAACGCAAAATAATAGTAAACCTGTGCCCTAATTTAATAGACCTCAATAAAAAAAGGCAGACAATGGTGTAGGTATTGAATTATTTGGAATATTTCCAGCTGTCTAATAATGGAAAATGAGCAATGGGATAGATTTAGTGGTTGGCAAATATTATGTTAATTAATCACCGTGACACATTGTAAAGCACTCTAACATGCTTGAGAAACAAATTAATGAAAGTGCTGTTAATGGCTTCTCCTTCACTTTCTCAGCACGTCAATTCATTGGGATCTGCCCGGCGTAATACTCTGGCAGCTATTCCACACTTCAACCAGGCGGCCAAATCATCAACTGCTTTCTTCCACTCTCTTAAATAGAAACATTTACTTTGCCAGGGCCAGTTGACAACGGCAATCCTAATGCTGGGTATTGCTGTTGGACCTGGGCACTCCCTTGCTGGTGGGTTCGCTTAAAAGTGATGAACCTTTAAAAACACTGTTAATGGTGGCAACAAGGCTCACCCACTTCACAAGCAGTAAGGCTCACCTATTTCACTAGCAGCAAAGCTCAACTACCTCACAAGCAGCAGAGCTCACCTACTTCACAGGCAGCAAAACTCCTCTACTTCACAAGCAAAATGTTTTTTCAACTCTTCCTGGCCCTCAGGTTGGCTAAGGCAGGTTTCGTTGATTGTGCCTCTGTGTACCACCGCAGCAGCCCTTAGGGTTCTGACGATATCACATTTTCACGTTGCTGTGAGAACCTAACTCTAAATCCCAGTTGGCCAGTTCTAACTAGCGAACAGGTGTGTCCTATGCTCTGTGTCTGCTTCTGCCATCATAAAATGCCAAAGGCGACCAACCATTCTCAAGATATAGAGCCATGATGTTTGGTACCAACATACGACAAACCTTAGAAGTGTGGCTCACCGGTTAGAGGAGGCAGACCCAGGACCAGGGTTCAATCCCTGATGCGGCAGGTCTTGAGCTCAAAATGTCCAAGGGCTCGATAATTCTCGTCTCAGTGCCTACTCAAATCATGGGTTCACACTCTGCAACTCTGGGCAATAGCTTGCTTAATCTCCACTACGGCCCCACCGCGATGGGATGCCTGGCTTTCACCTTGGGGATGCCCAGTAGGGGTTATCTCGCCGGGAAAAGCCAGGACGGGTTCCCAAAGCAAGCGCCTTGAGACCTTACGGTGAAAGGCGCTATATAAAAACGTATGATTTACGATTTACGATTTTAGGCTCTAGCCCAAATCCATTCGCTTGCAAGCACTTGTATCACATGGTGTTCTAGTTACACACCTAGTACCGACTCCCGGAGGAACACTGGCAGTGCACTTAGCCCTGGAGCTCATGGTAAACGACAGGACCACCATGCGTACTGTCCAGTAACTACCGGCTGCCCAAGGAGCTAGTAAAATAGTCCTCAGTATCACTCTGTAGAAAAGATGATGTCGTTCATACATGGAATATGAGATTGAATTTACCATCTAGTCTCTCCGTGGAGGGGTCTGGCGATGAAGGATACTCATCAAACAGCAAAAGTCACCGAGAGGATGGATGTAGACTATGTTTAAACCCATTTGGGCCATGAGTTATTATGAAGTCTGAAAGGCATGAGCAAAGATGCGAAAGTTTTACCTTGCAATTAATATGTTGTTTTTTGAAAATTTGCAAGAATTGTTTTTTACGCTGTGCAATCTTTGTGAACGTTACCTTTCATAATTGAGAAATAAAATTGGGGGAGAAATCTTTCACTAAAACCGAGTTTTGGATCCGAATCATATTAAGTCACAATGACCATATACTTGTGGTTACTCTCTGTAATCTATCTACCAGCGCAACATGTGGACATCAGACCTCGCAATGTGTGAATTAAACTCTTTAGTGCCCTTCACTCCTAATCTGCCTCTACTTTGTCATACACATGCTCTCCATTCTGTCTGGACTGCTGTCATTTCTTAAACTATGATTGTATCAGATATCCCTTGTAATGGGCAGCAATCTAATTTTCTATTGGATCATGTCCATGCTATAAAACAATCTGAAAAAAGAAGTAGATAAATAAATAAATAGATATATTTAAGTTTTACAGAAGGAAAGCGCTGCAAAGAACTTCCTTTTCCAGAGAGATTAATGCAAAAAAATACTTCTGTGAGGAAAGATTTGTCCAGGAAGAGAAGTTGGTAAACGTGGTAACTTCTCTGGGATGGTGCTGTCCCAACTTTTGCTTAATACCACATTACTTCATTAGCTCTTCTTTAATTTCCTTTCTTCTTGTGTTAATCCTCATATACTTCATCTTGAACAATTTTGCTAAATTCACTGCTCAAGTGGTGTTTGCCTCTTTATGCCTTTGTTACTTATTTGTTTCTTACGAGGGGATTTCACGTCCTGTGTTTTGTGTGATTACCTTGGCAGTCAAAGCTGGGAAACAGCTCTGTGAGCCCCAACGTGGGGCACCTGATCCTGAAGTACCTGTGTCCTGCGATCCGAAACATCCTGAATGATGGGCTGAAGGCATATGTGCTGGACATGATCATCGGGCAAAGGAGGAACACACCATGGAGTGTGGTCGAAGCTTCCACGCAGCTAGGTATGTACGCATGTGCCTTTCGTGTGTGTTTTGGCTCTTCAGCAAGGAAAGATATCATCCATTGTTTATTGGAAGCCAACTCTGTAGACACTGCAAGATAAGATTTAGGATTTGGGAAGAATGCTATATATTGGGGCCAGTCAAGGGACCTTGGCGCCTGACTAGAGCCTGTTAGGTTGGATTTACTGACTTTTCGATGTCGAAGCTGGTAAGGTGCTTGGCATAGGGTTTACATCAGTATGCTACATCTGCTAATGGAATTATTAGCTAATATCTCAATCAAGCAGTGCCTGTGAATCTGCCTTGTTGCCCACCTGTAAATTATTAAGCCATGTTAAACAAAGACATCTATATCCTTACTTACTGATTCCCCCATTCACCAAGGTAAGAAAAATTAATACATTTGACACATTTTGCTTAAATTAGTGTAACTACAGGTTATAGACTCACATTGCAATTGCTTCATTCAACCACTGATCTTTTTTACTGCGATAAAGTGAGTGCTATAGAGGTGGGTAATGTAGGCGCTGTTATTTCCAGTAGTGCGTGATTGAAGGTGCTTGCATTGCCTCCCAGACACCTCTGCATGACTAGAGATGAGTCCCTTTTTGAAAGGTGAGAACGGTGACTACACAGGATTGGCACAGGTGTGACTTCCATCTTCGCTGGCGAACACTGCTTTAAGTTAACCTAACCGCTTTTACGCTTTGACCATCACAAAAGGTGTCAAGACATCAGTTCTACTGCTGTCTGTTGCTGTGGAGATAAGAAGAGATTATCGAAGAATCTTCCAAGGAAGCTTCTTCGATGCACAATCCACAGAGGCTTCCAAGGATATGCACAGATGCATGCCACCTAAATAATTCATAGCAGTTTCCTGTGAAAGGGAGAGTCTAGACATGATAGTACACAAGAATAGGATTTATACATCTACGCTCAAGTGCTCTTTTGTAACACTAACTTCTTATAATCTAAGGCTCACACCTCGATTGTTAGACTTCTTTTAGCGATCAGCCAGAAATTACAGACCTAGTTAGAGATTAGCAGCACAGTTGTTGAACGTGGCATTAAGGGCAGGTTTGGTGAATGTGGGCAGGTGAGAGTTCACTTGTACACTCTTGCCATCACGCTCCAACTTTGCGTTTCTCAATGTGACCCAGTGCTTGTTGCGTGCTCCTCAGTGTCTATCAAGGTCATATTTTTTACTGGGTTTGTGCTGCTGATGGAGGGAGACAGGCTTTTGCACCAAGAGGCTGGTTGTAGAGGGGTATCTATCTGAGTAGCTTCAGTGACTGGCCCTTACTGGCGCTACAAAATCAGTAGGATGGACTTGGTGTATTAACGTAACATAAACCCTCTGAACTCCTTGTATGATCAGACACTCTCTAGCGGAAGGGCCAGTACATGCCTGAGCTGAGCCTAGCACATGTGGAGATGCTCACGAGAAAATACCCCTGCCTTTCAGAGAGTTGTCCCTCCTAATCTTCACCACTGCCCAAAGGTTGGATGGATTTTCAGCTGTGTGATACAATATCAATAACAAATATATCATTTGACATAAACATTGTGGCCTAAAAAGTGTTTGTAGAAATATCTCTCCATTGGGTGTATCTTTAAAATATTAACTCCAATGGGGTAATTTTATTGTAGACAGTATGTAAGAAACTATATTTATTTTTGTGAGATGAAATTTAGGCCATCATATTGGTATTATCGCAGCTTGTCAGTTAGCTTATTTCTGTCAGTGCCAACCGGCAACAGAAAGCCTGCACTGATTGCAAATGAAGATAGCGTTCACAGTAGGAAGATGAAGGAATTTGGCAGAAGCCATTTGTGTTATCTGTAAGAAATAGATTTAATAATTCACACTCCATAGAAGCCAGTTCCTTCTATATGTTCCACTCAGTTAGAGTGCATTGAAAGCACCCCACTGCACTAGGACATTACATTACTTCCTCTGAGATGATGGATCAGTTGTTTTGTAGCCTTTTCAAGTGCATTTTCTCAGAAGCCAGAGTCAAGGAGACATCATACTACACAAGCAAAACAAATGTTGACAAATTCACCATCTAACAGGGAGATTTCTTAGTAAACAATATGTAGACTCTGTGTTAGACACCAGAGATATCCTTTTTTTTCTTCAAGACAAAGTGATGGTGTGGAGCTAACTGCCTTGTTGGTGACACAGCAGGTTTCGAATCAAGGGCCTGATGTACTAAGAATTTTAACGGTCACAAACACTCCAATTCAGTGTTTGTCACAGTTAAAATACTTTTTAATATTTACTAGTTCCAGTTTATGAGTCGGAAAAGATTTCCCGACTCATAAAATGAGATACTGATTTGGTATCTAGTAGGGCTTGTTGTGGGCGTCCCTTCCAAATATGGAATTGGTATATAATGTAGAAGTGTTTCGCAACAAAAATCCGGTCGCAAACATTGATTTCTTACCAACAGCTCAAAGGAGTCCACAAAATGGAAGGGGGTACCATTGGGACTCCTTTTCCATTGTGACTGGAAAATAAACTGTTTGGTTACCAGGCGGCAGTGGTCCTGGTGATATTCTTTTATTTTTAATCAAAGTCTCATTTCCTTTAAGGAACACAGGCTGCATTTAAAAAAAAACTGATTGCTTTATTAAAAAGCAATGACAGACATGAGGGTTTGCTGACCTCAACAGGCCACCACCCTTGCAACGACCTCCAATCATAGTTTGTTGGACCTTGTGATATACCAGATAAATATACCTGAGGTATGTCAGATTCCGTCCACTATTAGTACCAAGGTCGGTTCCTAAATGTCTTACCATTGCAACCAGTATTTTGCAACCTGTAAATAGTACATATGGCCCATTCAAAATGGGTGCAATTGGGTCATAATTCTCTAATCCCTTGAGTCTGGCCGGGAGGCGCTGCCATGCAGTTATTTGATAGTCCAGAAGCCAGAGAGCAATATGTTACCAGCATCTAGTTATTCGAGGACCTGGGATTGCGAAAATGATCTGAATACTTTCCCTCAAATGTACTGTTTGATTTTGAGAAGTTGAATTTGTTTTGTACACAAGCCTTAGTGCACTATGGACTGCGCTTCAATAGTTTGGTGTAGATATCGCTCTCCCTGACTGTGGCGTTCATAAGAAAATAGACTTTTTTCATGTTTGCACTCCTTCCACAGGTCCTTCCACCAAGGTACTGCACAGCCTGTTCAGCAAGATCAGCCAGTACTCGGAGCTGACGAATCACACCATGCGATTCAACGCTTTCATCTTTGGCCTTCTCAAGTAAGTGGCTCTTGCTCATGGTCTCTAGGCCACCCTTGGTTGCATCTTTGACCTGGTTGTTGGCATGGGTAGTAGTTTGTTTCCTTTAGTCTTTTTTCACAAGGGGGCTGGACCTGGCTAGATGGATATATATATATGATGAGAGTGCAATGCATGCCATCTCACAATAGCAATAACACTTCGTAGATCTCGTGCTTATTAGGCTATGTTGTTGTAGTGAACAAATTAAGAAAAAGCGTATAATGGGAAGACAGGCTTGGCATCAATGTATGACATAATAAACAATTCTACAGAAGGGGGACTCTGATGTATTTAGGGGTAACCATGCTATTAAAAAACAGTGGTAAAGTCAGTGTTGGGAAATTATAGGAGGAAAAAAGAAACCACGTCAACTCCATACTAAATCCATTCACAACCTTTTCACTGATATGGAAAGGGTCTGGGCTGCTCTGTCGATGTCCTTGTGGAATGAATTTCATTCGACAATATGTATACAATTATCTTCTCATTGTAACAGACAATATTTATTGTTTCTGGTTACATACTACAGAGTAGTCAGCACTATGTTCATATGTTATCATGATGTGTGCCTTCATTCGATAGGAATCCTGGCGCTATAAACAAGAATGCCAGGAGGCTTCAGTGGGCAAGCACAGCACCAGAAAAGTGATCCAATCCAGAGAAAGATGATCAATTTTCATCAAAATGTAAAACAAGTGACCTCGCCTCTGAACTCTGAAAGATCTGCCTCTTACCTTATTTAAATTGGATTTGGGAATTTTAGTAGCAATTTTGAAAGGCTTGATGGGCAATCCCTGGCTGTGAAACATGAAAATGGCACTCCTGAGGTCAAGGGACGTGCAGAGGACCACCTTTGCACTGAGATGAGTTTCAGAAGTGCTGAGTACTCCATTAATGCTGGACTGCCACACTCCCCCAATACAGACAAAAGTAAGCCTTGTGCTGGGCAGGTCCCAAGGGCTCTGGAATGGTCTTGATACAGATGATTAAAGGGGTTAGAGACAGGAGACCCCAGAATGTGTGCTTATTTTTTAGAAGGTGGAGGGACGTTCTCCCATGGTTAGATGAATTTCCAGTGTACTCACACTGCATGTTAGTGGAACGAAGCAAAGTTGTCTGTAAGTAGTGTTCTGATCACATATGGTGGCTGCTTTCTCCCTCAACAATTGTACTTACAATGAGCGAATGACTTCGCAAGAGATAGAGTGCATAATGACTTGTTGCCAGTGCTAATCCTGCTCTCCTTCTTTTTCTCCTGTAGTATTCGCTCTCTGGAGTTCTGGTTCAACCACCTATACAGCCACGAAGGTAAGCAAGCAAAGGACACCTTGCATGTCTGAATGTGAGAACTGCCCATCATCCACACAGCACAACCAGATTGCTGAGGAGTGCCACATAGATTCTTTGATAATGTACAGGGCACAGACTCCTAGGAAGGATGTCTTTTAACTTGGGTCTGACCTTTTGTTTTATCCAATTTTAAAACAAATGTAGTCCACAACTGAGCCTATCACAGAATACCTTAGGGTTTCAAAAATGGCACCCAAAGTACATTGTGGCTTAATCAGAACTATTCCAAGATGCATTGAGGCTTCTCAAATGCGGCTCACGATACAGTTGGGATGGTGTGCTAATGTACAGATGCTTCTCAAATGCTCTTACTTAATGATATAAAAGTGTTCAAATGCTACCTCATGCTACACTGAAGCTCCTTGACCATGTATCAAAGTAGCTCTGTAGAATAAAACATAAAGATGTCTGTACCACTTTCTCAGAATGACTTGAAGAAGCTCAAATGGTGCTCCATACACGAAGGGCCTCATAGATTTTGTCCAACAAAACTACAGAAAGGGTGCCCCATACTGCCCTGTGGTTTTGCTCAACCTTTAGAAGAATTTAACTTGTAACCTCCTTAAAAAGTTGTACTAAAGAACACAATATATCCCACAAAGCAGTTTTGAGTAATTATAGTGATTTGTTAGGAGACAAAGTATACTATTTAAGACCTTTCTTGTGTATGTTCAATTACCTCATGCTTTTCCTCCATTATCCCTGATGCCCTCTTACTGTAGGTTTCAAAGTAGTTCATCTGATGGCCGTCTGCAGCAAATGCCTCTTTAGGTGGTGGAAACCTGAACCTGTTTCTTCTAAATTTAGAGACTGCGCAAAGTGAAATGTGTCTTGATTGAGGAATCTCAGCCCCCCTGCACCTCATCAGTGTCCCTACTCTGGCATCAGGCATCAATTCTCAGAGTGTTGGGCTCTTTTCTGCTTCATCGCTTCGCCCAACTCTAGGCTAACTTTTCCTCTGTCAGTGGACTGCAGCGGAGTGCCTGCACACTCTCTGTTGCTCTGTAGCAGTTCTTCACTTGAGACAGATTGTTTGGCTACTAAAGATACGTCATCATTTTTATTTACACATTCTGGTTTTACTTTTGTGTTTGTGATATTTTTTTCATCATAGTCACAGAATGGAGTGTAGTGTTTCTATTGTTTCATGTGGCTAAGACATTGCCCCAACCCCGCTAGGATTTGTTAGCATAGACATGATCTGTAAGCCATTAATTGCTTATTTTGACTTGATAAAAACAAAAGAAAAAAAGTAGGAAAGGAATCAAATTCTGAAAAATATTAAAAGTGGCAGAAAAATATCATCTAAATGCCAAAGTAAGCCTACAAACTGCACTTTGATGTTCTAATACTTCACCGAATGCTTCTGCTGAGCATGCTTCTGTGGTGTTGTTGCCAAGGGTTCTGAAGCTCTGTGTTTTCCTGCCCTGTCTCTCCTACAGAAATCATTGTGGCCCACTTCCAGCCAGTGGGCTTCATGTCCTTATCCCACAGCATCTGCCAGGTCTTCTTCGAGGAGGTGCTACTCCTGCTCCAACCTTTGTCACTGCTGCCCTTCAACCTGGACCTCCTCTTTGAGCACCACCTCTTCCAGATGGGCCGCGAGCAGCAGCACAAGAAGGAGATGCTCCGCGTGAAGCAGGACCTGCAGCACTCGGTCCACTCCACCCTGCAGCTGATGAGAACCCGCGGCAGTGTGGAGGACAGTGACGGAGCAGACAGTGTGAAGATGGACCAGGAGGACAGCATCCCAGGGCGTGTGGACATGGTAAAGGTGACGGACGAAAGGGTGAAGGGAGTGGGGGCCTCGATAAGTGAGAGCGAAAAGGAACAGGAGCAGAAGAAGGTGAACGAAAGCACCCTGGAGGTGAAGAAGGACAAGCAGGCAGGCTGGTGGTACCAGCTAATGCAGAGCTCACAGGTGTATATAGAAGGTTCAGCGAGCGGCCCCAAGTTTGTGCGCTATGAGAAGAAGAAGAAGGCCGGAGCAGTGGCCAAGGAAGCAGACGTCAAGAAAGGGCCCCCTCCTCGTGAAGGTGTTGTAGATGGGGCAGAAGCTTGTCCCACAATTGAAGGTGTCATGGAAGAAAGGGGGAGGCCTGGAGTGTGTGTGGAGTCTGCTAAAGCGGTTTCAAAAGACAGTAAACAGGAGACACAAGGGAAGACCAGGCCTTCATGGATGGGAAGCCCTCCGGAGTCCGTTTTGAATGAGATAAATGGGAACGGAGCTAAGGAGACAAGGGTGCAGCAGAAAACAGAACCACTTGTGCCCAAGCAAGAGCTGGAAGAGGCAAAGGACAACTCAGTACAGCCTGAAGGGAGTCAGACCATGAAGTGGGGCAGGCTCTTTGGTTCCAGAAAACCGCAGGGAGACGCTCGGCAGACGAACAGGTAGGAGTGAACACATAGAGAAAGTTTGTGTAAATGTATGTGATTTATATACCACAAACCTGGGTGAAAGGTAACATCTCACTGTACGTGTTCTAAGAGGGGTGTTGTAAACTCTGTGCAAAAATACTCAAGTTTGTGGATGTTTTCATGCACATTTCTCATCAGTAATGGTGGAAATAGGATTGCTGTCAGACTCTGGGCTATAGTGAGGGGTGTATTTTTAATGGGGATGTTTGAGGTGTCACCCCCCACTAATAAATGAGTTCTTAAGCTGGTAGTCGGAACTACTACCTCCAAGACGGGATGTGGCAATGTCTGCCTTGAGTTTTTCCTGAACCGTTGAGCAAACAGTTCCTGCCCAGACATGTTTTACATGTAAAACAAAGCATTTAAAAATGCACCTAGCAAAGCTGATTTTGCTTGTTCATTTATAAAGCACCTACTTACAGAAAGCCCTCCAGACACAGGTGTCCATATATATATTCCGTGATGGAAAGCGGTAGATGGGAATTCTAAATGGGCCACTGTTCTGTTGCTACTTTGTGTTCCTTAGGAGGTGGAGGCAGAATAGGATAGCAACAGCGGCGGCTCCTCCTTAATGGCGGAGGAGCGTTGCCTCATTGCCTGGCTCAGAGCCATCAAATAAAAGATAGAACGATGTTCAAGCATCATTTTATTTTTCATTTGCTGACTCAGAGCCAGCTTGGGCAGGGAGGGACGGGTCTGGGCATGGGGAGGAGGAGTGCTATGTGCACTCCCAAAGTGTGCAGATGTGTTTGGCCGGCCGCCTCAGGCTGACCAAAACACGCATGCACACTTAGGTTTCTCCAGCCCAGCTGCTTTGATCAGCTGGGCTGTAGAAGCCCCCACAGACTCGCTGGCCTGAGCGGAGTATCTTTCCAGTCCGCTCAGGCCAATCCCCGCACAGCTCTTATTGTAGGAGGGCAGCACGGGGATTGCACAGTGAGTCCGTGATGCTGTCCCAGTGCTTGCTGGGACCAGGAAGGACTAAGCCCAACGTGGGAGATGGTCGGCAGATTTAGGTAAGTGTTTACTTTTTATTATTAACCCCCACTGTGCACGCTCCTCCTACCACGCTCCCCTGCACCCTCTCCACGCGCCCACCATCTCTTTATTGTGGCAGCTGCCACCGGACAGCAAGACAGAAGCAAACAACATCTCTATTTGTAACTTTATGTTTTATAGGGAGATAAAGAAAGGATTAACTTTCAGACACATCTTGAACAAATAGCTTCTAGATACCATAGCAAATTGATTTTTTGGGTTGGATAATAAGTGACGCCGTTTGACGAACCTTCATGACACTGTCCCCCAAAAAGTTCATCCACCTCGGTTCCTTCCTTGAAAGTTTTGGGGTGATCCATGAAGCAGGGGCGGGGAAACAAAGGGAAGGTCGCAAAACACAATTTCCCAATGCAATTTCCAGAAGAAATTTTAGACACCACTACAGTCAAAACCCTGAACAAAATGACACCAAATTATCAGAAAGCTAGATCTTTATCCACAAAGCGTGCTTTTTGTGATTTAATGTAAATATGTTGACTATTTTTTGAGAAATTAAGGTTCAAAATGAATAGATATCTTGGCAGTTGGGTTTTCAGAACTCTTGCAGGAGTTGTGGGGGGCAAGCAATTTAAAACAATAAAGCAATCTGATTAGCCAGAAGCGAGAAGCTCCTGCAAATCCTACAGGAGCCCGCATTCTGATTGGCTAGACGCAGCATAAAGAGAAATATTGCAGCTGCCATTTCAGGATGTGGTGACTCAGTCCCTGTGTCCTGCAAATGGAAAAAAATGTATAAGGAGTACCAAACCACATTACCTTGTGGCGGGGATGGGACCCAAAGTGTCCCCCAACCTGGGGCTAAAATAGGGAAAAACATTTTTGTGTATTACCATGATTCAGCCCGACCCCCTGTGCTTTCGAGAGAGTCTTACTGGGGCACAAGGGCAATGCTGGCTCCCGCAAGAGTCTTGCAGGATCGGAAAACTTTTTAAAAAAAGGGAGTGTGGGTGTCTGTGGTGAGTTGGCCGTACATGGGCAGTTGGGTGCAGGGCCTGGCTGCAGCCAATCCATGCTGCACACAGCCGATGGCCATCCACAGCGGGGAGTGGCCTCCCGTGAGGGAATGATTGCTACCCCTGTTGGTAGCTAACCCCGATCTGCAAATGGACAGAGTCCCACCAAACTCTCTGTGAGCATCAATTTGCAACTGTGCAGGCCTCTTCCATACCAGGCAGGACACTGACTGCAGGGCCCTGCCCCAACTACCTGCGGATGGCCAACACCTGTTGCTGGTCCACACTTCATGGGTACGCAACCTCCAAAGGACACCCATCCCACATTTTACTTTTTTTATTTTGCAGGATTACAGTACTCCCACGGTATTGCCACATAACCGCCTCTCTAGGGTGGCAAAGGACAGTCAATGCTTCACTTTTTAATGCTTGCACAGTCCCATGGTACTCCCGGTGGACCACATGGGCGGCACACTTAGTTGCTTAGACCGTGATTCCCCGCTTGAAAACAAATCTTTTTTTTACCTGGGGATGAGGGCAGTGCTTAATTTGAGCTGGTGGTTTACGGTGATCATACTGGCACTTAACCGTCAACATCAGCACTTATAACAGCCTGCCACATGGCAGCGTTGTTTGTGTAATTTGGAGCTGAGCACAACAGTTGTTTATTATCTCAATATACATTAGAAACAACTAATCCATGCATCCAAAGCCATTCCTATAGCCTTGGGGGCTTGGAATAGTCGGAATTGTCACACTTGTAGGAGCATGATAGTTAATAGTTGTGTTTGTACTATCATTGACTGCACTGGTATCAGCAGTGGGTGGTGCAGGCAGCAGTGGCCTCCTGACGAGGTCCCTGGCACTTATTTGTTTTACAAATTAAGCACTGGGTAGGGGTCCACTCCAGGCCTCCCCTCCCCACACGAGAGTTAGAGGAAACAGGCCTGCCTATGTGTAACTTCATTTTTTTTAATTAAAGAACTGGGCCGCGTGTTCAAAAATGGCAGATGAAACATTTCTGTTGATGTTGCGGACAGCCAATTAGATATCTTAGTACTGCAAGACTGCTTTGGATCCTGTGGTACCAAAGGGGCAGATGGAAAAAGAACTCTCAGCCAGTACTGCTCTACTCCAGCAGGGCCAACCATTGAAATGTCAGTATGTATTAAAGCTTTATCTCTAAAAAATGGGTTACACCAAATCACAAAAAGCACACTTTCTGAGTAACGACCTAGCTCTCTGCCAAATTTACGGTAATTCTGTACAACTGTTTTTTTCTGTATTGCCTCCCAAACTTCCTATTGGAATTTGCACGGAAAAGACACATTTTGGGAACCCCCCTTTTCTTCGCCACAGGTTAATGGATCACCCTGAAACTTTTCAAGAAGGCACTGAGGTGGATTAACTTTATTTTGGTAAGTTTTATGAAGAATTGTCAAAGAATTTGTCAAATGGCGCCAAAATGTATTAGCCAAACAGAAAACGCTCTTCCTATGGAAACAATGACCTAACTATAACTACCTAGTGGTGACTGCCACTAGGTAATATATGTGTGCGCACACACACACATACACACACATTTTACCTAGTGCCAGTCTCCACTAGGTAGTTATCGTTAGGTCTGCTTTTCCATAGACAGAGCATTTTTGGTTTGCTAATAACGTTTGCCCTGTTTTACGAATCCTCACAAAACTTTCCCAAGCAAAACTTTCATCCACCTCAACTCCTTCCAGGAATGATTTGGGATGGTCTGTCAAGGAGGGCTGAATAAAAAGCCCAGAAAGAGTGAGTTCTCTGATTGGCTGGCTGTTGGATTTTTAGAAATGAAATGGCTGCCATTACTATTTACAGCGAAAAATTGGAGTAGTTGTAACAATTCAAGTAAAAAAGCTATATGTGGGGGCAGCAGAATGGCATGCTGTCCCTCTAGATTTAGAGAAGAGGTGTCTAAGGGATAACTACTGTGAAGAAAATAAATGTGTATTTATTCTAATTGTTACAATCTTGCGGGACTCTCGCTGGATAGTGAATAGAAAAAAAGAGTAGATGAGTTCTCATTATAGTATACTAGTAGGGATGCATGTTGTGCTCATTATTTTTTAGAAAAAGTATGTAAGAGAAAAGTACTGTAATGAGCAGAAGGTTAATTCTTGTTTTTAAAAAAATGCTACAATCTCACAAGATGCTCGCAGGATCGTGAAAAGTTGAAAGGAGTAGGTGATGTTTAAATACACACACTTGCTACCGTAGGAAGGCGTCTTACTGGAGATGGTGTTCATCAGAGTCTACTATTTACGTCCATTGGCTTTGGAAGAGTTATGAGTAGGGTCAAGGTTCTTCCGACTCCAAACTGCACACACCCATCATCTGAGAGAGAGGTCTGAAAGGGGAGGCCAGTCCATCCACACACCTAATAAGCATACCTTTCATCTAAGAAAGAGGCCTGACATGAGAGGGCAGTCCCTCCCCACACACTACTACGCGCACCCGTCATGTGAGAGATATGTCTGAAAGGAGAGGTTAGTTCATCCTTACATTGTACTACGCACACAAGTCATCTGAAAATGAGGTCTGGCAGGAGAGCTCAGTTCATCTACACACTCTACTATGCACACCTGTTATCTGAGAGAGAGGTCTGAAAGGAGAGATCAGTACCTCTCCACTCTCTACTTCGCCCACCAGTCATGTCAGAGAGTCGTCTGAAACGATAGATCAGTCCATCCAAACACCTTACCATGCACACCCTTCATCTGAGAGACAAACTACAATGCACAAACGTTATCTGATAGAGCGGTCTGAAAGGAGAAGTCAGTCTATCCACACACCCATCATCAGAGAGAGTGAGGCTTGACAGTAGAGGCCAGTCTGTCCAGGTACCGTACTATGCACACCTGTTTTCTGAGAGAGATATGAGAGACCAGTACCTCTCCAATCCCAGCTACGTACACGTATTATCTGAGAGAGAGGTCTAAAAGGGAAGGCCTGTCCATCCACACACTACTACGCATACCCGTCATCTGAGAGAGAAGTCTGACAGGAGATGGCAGTCACTCCCCACACACTACTATGCACACCTGTCATCTGAGAGAGAGGTCTGAAAGGAGAGGCGAGACCATCCTCACACTGCAGTATACACACCCATCATCTGCGAGAGAGGCAGTCCCTCTCCACACACTACGACGCACACCAGTCTCCTTAGAGAGCGGTCTGAAAGGAGAGGCCAGCCCTTCCACACAACCGACTATGCACACCCATCATCTAAGAAAGACATCTTACAGGCGAGAGCAGTCCCTCCTCACACACTACAATGCACACCCATCATCTGAGAGAGATGTTTTTAAGAAAAGGCTAGTCCATCTAAGCACACATGTTGTTTGAAAGAGAGATCTGAAAGGAGAGGTTCGTCTTCCACATACCTTACTATGCACACACATCATCTGAGAGAGAGGTCTGAAAGGAGATGCCTCTTCAGCCCCAGACATCACCATTGCCATCCCGGAAGGATACAAAATCATCCGTAAGGACCGCATCGACCAGACAGGAGGAGGCATCGCTATCGTCCATAAGAACTCCATCCGCATCTCAACCAGCTCAGACGTCAACCTTGCCAGCGCCGAACACCTCCACTTCCAGATCCACACAGACCCCAAGACCACACTCAGAGGCACCCTCCTCTACCGGCCCCCAGGACCCCGTGCACAATTCAGCGACGACATCATTGACTTTATCACCCCACACGCCCTCCCCTCCGAGGACTACATTCTATTGGGAGACCTCAATTTTCACCTGGAAAAGAGCAATGACAGCAGCGCCACCACCCTTCTGGACAATCTCGCCGACCTCGGACTCAAACAACTTGTCACTAACCCCACCCACATTGCAGGTCACACACTCGACCCTATCTTCACCTCCAGCAAACATGTCTCATTCAGTCACACCACAGTTCTTCATTGGACGGACCACAGCTGCGTTCACTTCATCTACAATAAGACCACAATCCACAACCATCCTCAACCCACCCTGCGAAGAAACTGGAACAAAATCACCATCGACCAGATCTCCTCATCGCTTCTTCTAAACCCCCCCGCCCACTCGTCAAACCCCGACCAAGCAGCCATTAACCTCACTCAATGGCTATCCAACAGCGCCGACATCCTAGCACCGTTGAAAAAACGTCAAATCAAACTAGGCAGCAATAACGCCTCCTGGTTCAACGATGATCTTAAGAAATCGAAGAAACTCTGTCGCTCCCTCTAGAAGACCTGGAAAAAAGACCCAAACACCAGCACCAGGGACGCCTTCAAAAACGCCACCCGCATACACCACCAACTAATCTGGTCTGCCAAGAAAGCCGCATTCAAAGACCGACTAGACAACAACGCCCACAACAGCAAGGAGTTATTCAACATCGTCAAAGAATTTACCAACCCATCAGCCAACTCCAACGACATCACCCCCTCCCAAGCCCTCTGCGACTCCCTAGCTTCCTTCTTCCACAACAAAATCGCAGACATCCACAACAGCTTCGACAACCGACCCGGAGACCAACCCACCCAACCTTCTGCAGGACCTTCACCCCCCTTGAACATCCTTAATGACTGGAACCCAATCTCCACTGAGGACACCATCCGCCTGATGAACTCCATCCACTCAGGATCCCCCACAGACCCATGCCCTCACCACATCTTCAACAAAGCAAACTCCATCATAGCACCACACCTCCAAGATGTCATCAACTGCTCCCTCAACTCCGCCACCTTCCCGGAAAGCTGGATACACGCAGAACTCAGCGCCCTTCTGAAAAAACCCACAGCTGACCCCACCGAACTCAAAAACTACCGCCCCATCTCGCTCCTTCCATTCCCGGTCAAAGTCATCGAGAAAGCTGTCAACAACCAGCTCGCCGCCTTCCTCGAAACCAACAAATCCCTCGACTCCTCACAGTCCGGATTCCGAGCCAAGCACAGCACTGAGACCGCACTCATCGCTGCAACAGATGACATTCGAACTCTACTGGACAACGGAGACGCAGTCGCCCTCATCCTCCTCGACCTCTCCGCTGCCTTCGATACAGTCTGCCATAGCACCCTTCTACAGCGCCTCAGAAACGTCGGAATCAAAGGAAAAGCACTGGAATGGATCACCTCGTTCCTCACCGGAAGAACCCAGAGAGTCCGCCTCCCACCATTCAAGTCAGAGGCCACTGAAGTCATCTGTGGCATACCACAAGGATCTTCTCTCAGCCCCACCCTCTTCAACGTATACATGAGCCCACTTGCGGCCATCGCTCGCCAACACAACCTCAACATCATCTCCTACGCTGACGACACTCAACTGATCCTCTCACTCACCAAAGACCCCAACACCGCCAAAACCAACTTACACGAAGGAATGAGAGAAGTAGCCGAGTGGATGAGGCACAGCCGTCTGAAGCTGAACTCGGACAAAACAGAGGTCCTCATCTTGGGCGCCTCCCCCTCCGCCTGGGACGACTCTTGGTGGCCAGAGGCCCTTGGAAAAGCACCCATCCCGACAGACCACGCACGGAACCTGGGCGTCATCCTGGACTCCTCACTCTCGTTGACCAGACAAGTCAACGCCGTTTCATCATCTTGCTTCAACATTCTTTGCATGCTCAAAAAAACATTTCGCTGGATCCCCACCAAAACTCGCAAAACGGTCACCCACGCACTGGTCTCGAGCCGCCTGGACTACGGAAACACCCTATACGCCGGTACCACCGCAAAACTCCAGAAAAAACTCCAACGCATCCAGAACGCTTCAGCCAGGTTCATACTAGACATCCCGCGTAAAGAACACATCTCCGGTCACCTGAAAAACCTCCACTGGCTCCCCGTAAATAAAAGGATTACTTTCCGCCTCCTAACCCACGCACACAAAGCACTTTACGAACTTGGACCCGAATGCCTCAACACACGACTGTCCTTCTACACCCCCTCCCGTCAGCTACGATCCTCCAACCAAGCCCTCGCCACTGTTCCTCGCATCAACAAAACCACCATGGGAGGTAGATCCTTCTCCTACCTGGCAGCTAAAACTTGGAACTCTCTTCCCACTCACCTTCGCCTTACTCAGAACCACCTAGCATTCAGAAAGCAACTTAAAACTTGGATATTCGACAAGTAATTCCCCCACCCTTCCTCAAGCGCCTTGAGACCCTATGGGTATGTAGCGCGCTATATAAATCTCTTGACTTAACACCTCATTATGAACACACACCCATCATCTGAGAGAGAGGTCTGAAAGGAGAGGCCAGTCTATCCGCACTCCTTACTATGCACACCTCTCAGTCCAAAGAGGTCTCAGCTGAGATGTTAGCATCTCCTCTCACCCTACAACACATACCAGTCAACGGTGAGAGAGGTCTCAGGGGAGAGGCCAGTACCTCCCCACACCATACTATGCACATATATCATCCAAGTGAAGTGTCTCAGTGGAGAGTCTCGTCCCTCCGCATTCCCTACTATGCATAGCCATCATCTGTGACAGAGGTCTCAGTAGAGAGGGTAGTCCCGCCCTACACCCTACTACAGGCACCCGCCAATCAAGACAGAGGTCTCAGCAGAGAGGCCAGTCCCTCCCCACACCCAACTATGGACACTTATCACCTACATAATGTGCACAGACAGGATACATTATTCAGTCATTGTACCATATATACACTCCAAAAATATATATGTTTTTTAAAAACCTCAAAAAAAATGTTAAAGTAACGTTAGTTAGGTGTAATGAAAAGATTTGTTTTTGTTTAAAAAACCTACGACATCACTAATAACATCTCAAATGAAATGTGTGATGACATCCCTGATGACATGCCTGATGACCTCATCCAATGAGTGTGCTAGTTTGTTTTACAGTTTAGATAGTGACATGTAACTACTATTATACTTTTCAACCTATTTTTGTATAGCCTGGATGCAGCTATTTGGTGTACCTTTTTACAAAACATTTGTGCTCCTAATGCACCATAGCTGTGCTCCTCACAACTTTTTGGTTCTACTGAAACATTTTCCAACAGAAGAAAGGTTCTTCTTATGTGATCTGTTGCACCCGCCCGTTAATAAACTCATGCTGCCAAGGGTACACCAACTTGGCTATGACCCTGCTCAGGCGTGCTGCCAAGATCTTTGAACATAGCTTGACATTGCAATAATTACCTAAATTGGTCTACAAGAGCAAGGTTTCATAGGGGGTATTCCCTTCTTCAGGAAGAACACAATATTAATGTAACCCCATGAAGCTGGTGGAACCCTACTCCACTGCACACCCAGAAAGATCTGTCATATCTTTAGCTAATACCAAGAAAAAAGTTCTGTAGAATTAAATAGGGATTTTATCCAGCCCAGCCACTTTGCCAGGTGCCAGTGAAAATAGTGCAGTTTTAATTTCAACAGTAGTTATAGTGCTATCTAGGGATTCACAATCTTCTGTTCCCAGCCTCGATATTAGACCATCATCAAGAAAGAATTTCATCTGATCTATTGAGGGAGCGGCATCATTTTGGCAAAGTTCTAGATACCAGTCCTTAAATAGTTTAGCAATAGCAACCGGTGTACTTACGCAGGCTACCTCCCTTTCCAGTACAGCTTCGATATTCCTATTTGATTCCATCTGCCGTGTGTGAAGGGCCAATAGCCTTCCCATACTCTCCCCATATTTATAAGTTTCAGCTCAAAGTCTGAAATTTTTCAGCGAGAGACCTGCTACTTTAGGACTTTATCCTATCAATCAATCAATCAATCAATCAAAGCATTTATATAGCGCACTACTCACCCAGAGGGTCTCAAGGCACTGGGGGAGGGGGGTCTGCTACTGCTCGAACAGCCAGGTCTTGAGTTGCTTCCTGAAGGCGAGGTGGTCCTGGGTCAGGCGGAGGTGGGTCGGGAGGGAGTTCCATGTCTTGGCGGCGAGGTAGGAGAAGGACCGTCCCCCTGTGGTGGCTCTTCGGATGCGGGGGACGGCGGCGAGGGCGTGGCCGGTCGATCGAAGCTGGCGTTTGGGAGCGTAGAAGTTGAGGCGGCTGTTGAGGTATCCTGGGCCTTGGTTGTGTAGGGCTTTGTGTGCGTGGGTGAGGAGTCGGAAGGTGATTCTCTTGTTGACCGGGAGCCAGTGCAGGTCTCTAAGGTGTCCGGAGATGTGGCTGCGACGGGGGATGTCCAGGATGAGTCGTGCTGAGGCGTTCTGGATCCGCTGGAGTCTCTTCTGGAGTTTGGCGGTGGTTGCGGCGTAGAGGAAGTTGCCGTAGTCCAGACGGCTGGTGGCGAGGGCCTGGGTGACCGTCTTCCTGGTCTCGGTGGGGATCCACCGGAAGATCTTACGTAGCATGCGCAGGATGTTGAAGCACGACGAGGAGACGGCGTTGACGTGTCCTGGCTTTAACTGCAATAATTTTTTGCTGGAGTTCATGGTTGTCCTGTTTCTCTGTGATCAATCTCATGTGTTGCACTTTGATTTCAGAGAGCTCTTGACAGAGTCCACTGATTTCATTAGCTTGCTGTCTCAGGTTATGAAATCCAAAACGAATGGACTCCCCTCTAACTCCTGCCTTTAACGAATCCCACACTACCTCCTTAGCAGCTCTGTTTCTGTTTATTGCTATAAAGTCAGCTATCATTCCCCTTATGTGTTCCAAATAAATGGTATTCTGGATTAGTTTCCTATCAAAAGTCCAATATTGTGGTGTCCTTACCTACCCTTATATCTGCAATCTATAGAATTATTGGGTTATGATCTGCAAAGACTCTTGGGAGTCCCTTAATACCTCAATTACTAACTAAAGCTGCTGAGATAAAACAAAAAAAAATAGTCTAGTTGTACATATTGCAGATGGGAGAAATATGTATAACCCGGATCTGGGTGTTTGAGCCTAGCGCCCAAGCATCGACCAGAGCATGATCCCCCAGCAGCTGGCAAAAAGACCCGTTATAAACACACTCCCCCTGAAGGTACAGCGGGTAGGGAACTAGAGGCTCTGAGGTTCCAAGGGTGAGCAGACCTCTGAACACAACATATGTACACAAAATAAGCTCTCAGAGAAATTAGCAAATTATAGAGATATGTGACGTATCACTCCCAACGCTACTCAGTACAACTGTTGGGCATACAAAAAAATTTAACGGATTGTCTTCACACACCACCAGGTGTCATACTTCATCATAGGACAATCCTCGCTCTCCAAAACCTCTGTTTGATGGATAGCGGAACTACACCTGGAGTGAGGGAGGCACTTCTAATTAAGGATGGATCTGTGATATATAAGTGTTTTAAAAACCAATGTGGCATCCTAAAACAGTTTATTCGCTAGACATGACACTTGGTGATTAAATTCAATTGTGGAAATAAGGGAATTAGTACACCATCACCACTGTTACCGTCAACATGTTTCAGCCTTGTGGCTCAATTGAGTCCATGGCTTTCATCAGGACGGGCATACGGAATCCTAATGAGACAATGTGCTTTGCCTCCAAACCAGAGGGTCCTGTGTCTACTTCTTGACTGATCTCGCTTTCCAATACCCTAATGATGGGTTTTCCATGCCCCATGAAAGAAGGGCAAAGGGACCACTGTAGACAAACAAACTGATATACATGACCTTTGCACCTGAATTGAAGGTATCGCTGACTCGTCTCTGACATGGGAATTATAAAGTATGCATTTTTCAGATCCAACTTTACCAATCAACTGAGTCCTGTAAAACATCTCTCAACAGATGCATGCCCTCCATCTTGACATTTCTGTATGTTACATAGTAGTTTAGAGCTCTCAAATTGATCACAGGTCTCCATACCTTATTTTTCTTCTCTTCTAGAAATAACATACTCACAAAACCAGTCTGATTTTCCTCTACTTTTATAATTGCTCTTTCTGAAGCATACCGTCTAACTCTTCCATCACCATGTTTTGTTTCTCTTTGTTGAAACACAACTCTCTTGTTTCCTGTCTTTGTACAGGGATAGAATTGAACTCTATTAGGTAACCCGTAACAGCCTCAAACACCCAAGGATCACTTGTTGTCCCTTTCTATGTTTCTACAAAATGTCTCAACCTTCTATCTACCTTTCCTCGGATAAAACCAGTACAGATCCTTATACTCGTACTCACCTGAACCCGGTGCAGTTGATTGCCCTCAACTTCTTGCCGCTCTAGGTCTCATCTCCCTTCCTCTTTGAGGATAGAATCTGTATTTACCCTGGGATTCTCTGAAGAATCCCCTGTTAAAACTCTGGGTCCTATAGAAGATACAGCTGGGAGGTTGTCCTCTCCTCCCAGCCCTGCCATAAAAATAACTTGCCCCACCAAACACCTTGCTCATATTAAACTGTGCTTTGTCTAAAGCACTAAAGGTGTGCACATACTTCCCCAAGGCCTTGACTAACCCTTCACCAAAAAGCAAGCCTTTGGGATCTTCATTAGACTCTTTACACACAAAAACTCCACGTTTTGCATTTATTCAAAGCAAAACTGCCTTGCGCCTTTGGCTTTGCCTAAGAAGCAAAGTACTCTCTGGCACAAATTATTATCCACATCCATGCCTCTTCTACCATGTCAAACATTCTTGCAAGAGGGCCTAATGTATCCAGGAGCTTGTCCTCACATTGCTTTAAAGATTGTTCTAGACCTTTCCTTGGATGTCTTCCTCCCTTAAACATATATGTAATTAACTCCTGATCCAGATTCAGAGTCAGCGAATCCTTATTCCCTATCACAGGGTGTGAACATCTAGCCCTCTTTACATGACGTTCATTCTTTTCCATGGGCCTCCTTATCCAGTGCCAATACACATATCAATATATTCCACCACCAGTCTGATCCTCTAGGAAGACGTATTTCTTTAGGGTCAAACAACTTTTGACCAAACGGATCAACCACAATCTTTCCTCCTTTGCACCTGCTATTCTCACTTCCAAAATGTTCCTCCAAATCATCTTTATAATTCAAATCAAATATGTACTTATCCAAATCATTATTGTCTACACCATCTGCAGGGATATCCTTCCCATCATTGGTGTTGCTTTAAACACCCACTCTCAGCGAGCAACTTGGGACTGCTTTTCTTTTAGCACTGGATTCTAGATGCTTTCTTTTACCAGTACATTTGCCTTCTGGACCTCTTTGATCTATCTCCACACCCTAAGAAATTAAAAAAATTCTTCCTCTCACCACAATGAGTTCTCATCCTACCAGACATGGCTGTTTTCACAGATTCCTGGACCTAGCTCCTTATTTCCTCTATTATAATATTTTTAATCATGGACCCGTTCTCCTAAATATTAGTCACCTTTTCGGACATGATTCAAATTGAGCTCCTCAACCATCTACACTCAAAACTCCCTCTACATTATCTCCACAACAGAGTCAAAAAATCTAATAATTAGATGCGCACATTCCATTACTAAAACAGCAGAAACGGTTTCCTAGAAACGATCTAAAAGCTATGCAATATGCCCAACCGTCTTTAGAAAGAACTTCAGCAACATGCCTCCTAAAAGATGGATCCCGTCCATCTTGTAGTGTCTGTACACCAGGAATCGGTTCAAATCCCTTAGGTTTAAAACAGATCTTCTTCCCAAGTCATTTTTCTCTACTTGGAAGAGTGTACTTACAAAAACTCTTCTTTCTTTGCAAACTTCTAAAATCGCTTCCTTTAACAAAATAGATTTTACCTCCTTGTGTACTACTTTTTATTTATCTGCATTCAAAACCAACTCCCTTGGAGTAGAGTACTGAAAAAATGAGGTTTCTGAGAAATTTTATCCGAAACCTTGGATGGTTTCCTAAAACCCATGGATCCTGTGTAATGGTTTCCCACACTTGGGTGAAATGTTTGAGGCGACCACCCACTCTTTCCTGCGAAGAAGAAGAAGGAGAAAACATAGTAGTCTCCCTGGTATCCAGTGTGACCTTGGTCCCTTGCCCATGATTTACCCCATGTCTTTGCCGAAAAAGAGCCCCTTAGGGTTCTTTGTGGTCTCTTTCTTTGCTAAATCTCATAACTTGGGGTTGATTTTCTTTAGAGCTGCACAGCGCTTTTGCCCTTTAGTCCTGCATTGGCGTTCCCTGGGAGAACCATAGCGCGCAGGCGCCAGTCTCTAGCCCCAAAATAAGTAATGTTTTAAAAGTAAAAAAACACAGAAATTTGACTAGTTATAGTTATCTCTAGTTACTATAACTCGTGTCCAAACCAACTAAAACTCTCACCCGTACCCGGCAACAGATTTCTCATCAATAATTTGATTGCAAGGTAATATATGTGTGCGCACACACACACATACACACACACTTTACTTAGTGCCGGTCTCCACTAGGTAGTTTTCGTTAGGTCTGCTTTTCCATAGACAGAGCATTTTTGGTTTGCTAATAACTTTTGCCCTGTTTTACGAATCTTCACTAAACTTTCCCAAGCAAAACTTTCATCCACCTCAGCTCCTTCCTGGAATGATTTGGGATGGTCTGTCAAGGAGGGCTGAATAAAAAGTCCAGAAAGAGTGAGTTCTCTGATTGGCTGGCTGTTGGATTTTTAGAAATGAAATGGCTGCCATTACTGTTTACAGCAAAAAATTGGAGTAGTTGTAACAATTTAAGTAAAAAAAAGCTATATGTGGGGGCAGCAGAATGGCATGCTGTCCCTCTAGATTTAGAGAAGAGGTGTCTAAGGGATAACTACTGTGAAGTAAATAAATGTGTATTTATTCTAATTGTTACAATCTTGCGGGACTCTCGCTGGATTGGGAATAGCAAAAAAGAGTAGATGAGTTCTCATTATACTATACTAGTAGGGATGCATATTGTGCTCATTATTTTTTAGAAAAAGTATGCAAGAGATAAGTACTGTAATAGCAGAAGGTTAATTCTTTTTTTAAAAAAATGCTACGATCTCACAAGACTCTCGCAGGATCGTGAAAAGTTGAAAGGAGTAGGTGATGTTTAAATACACACACTTGCTACTGTAGGAAGGCGTCTTACTGGAGATGGTGTTCATCAGAGTCTACTATTTACGTCCATTGGCTTTGGAAGAGTTATGAGTAGGGTCAAGGTTCTTCCGACTCCCAACTGCACACACCCATCATCTGAGAGAGTGGGTTGAAAGGAGAGGCCAGTCCATCCACACACCCTGCTACGCACACCTGTCATCTGTGAGATAGATCTCGCAGGAAAGAGCAGACCCTCTCCACACACTACTACGCAAATTCATCATCTGGGAGATGTCTGAAACGAGAGGGCAGCTCATCCACTCACCTATCCACTATGTGAGTGAGATGCCTGACAGGTGAGAGTAGTACCTCCCCACACAGTACTGCGTACGCCTGTCATCTGAGAGAGATGCCTGAAAGGAGAGGCCAGTCTATCCACTTACCATATTAAGCACATCTGTCATCTGAAAGAACGTTTTGAGACGCCAGTATCTCTCCAGTCACTGCTATGTATAAATGTCTTCTGAGAGAGAGGTTTGAAAGGGGAGGCCAGTCCATCCACACACTCTACTATGCATACCTGTCATCTAAGAAAGAGGTCTGACATGAGAGGGAAGTCCCTCCCCACACACTACAATGCGCACCCGTCATGTGAGAGAGATGTCTGAAAGGAGAGGCTAGTCCATCCTCACATTGTACTACACACACAAGTCATCTGAAAAAGAGGTCTGGCAGGCGAGCTCAGTTCATCTACACACTGTACTATGCAGACCTGTTATCTAAAAAGAGAGAGGTCTGAAAGGAGAGATCAGTACCTCTCCATTCACTACTTCGCCCACAAGTCATGTCAGAGAGTCATCTGAAACGATAGATCAGCTCATCCACACACCCTACCATGCACACCCTTCATCTGAGAGACAGACTACAATGCACAAACGTCATCTGATATAGCAGTCTGAAAGGAGAAGTCAGTCTATCCACACACCCATCATCTGAGAGAGTGAGGCTTGACAGTAGAGTCCAGTCTATCCAGGTACTGTACTATGCACACCTTTTTTCCGAGAGAGATATGAGTACCTCTCCAATCACTGCTACGTACACGTATCATCTGAGAGTGAGGTCTAAAAGGGCAGGCCTGTCCATCCACACACTACTACGCATACCCGTCATCTGAGAGAGAAGTCTGACAGGAGAGGGCAGTCACTCCCCACACACTACTATGCACACCTGTCATCTGAGAGAGAGGTCTGAAATTAGAGGCGAGTCCATCCTCACACTGCAGTATACACACCCGTCATCTGCGAGAGAGGCATTCCCTCTCCACACACTACGGCGCACACCCATCACCTTAGAGGGCTGTCTGAAAGTAGAGGCCAGCCCCTCCACACAACCGACTATACACACCCATCATCTAAGAAAGAAATCTTACAGGCAAGAGCAGTCCCTCCTCACACACCACAATGCACACCCATCATCTGAGAGAGATGTTTTGAAGAACAGGCCAGTCCATCTACTCGCACATGTTGTTTGAAAGAGAGATCTGAAAGGAGAGTTTCGTCTTTCACATACCCTACTATGCACCCACTTCATCTGAGAGAGAGGTCTGAAAGGAGAGGCCAGTCCCTCCCCACACCTCATTACGAACCCACATCCATCATCTGAGAGAGAGGTCTGAAAGGAGAGGACAGTCTATCTGCACACCTTACTATGCACACCTGTCAGCCCAAAGAGGTCTCAGCTGAAATGTTAGTATCTCCTCTCACCCTACTACACATACAAGTCAACGGTGAGAGAGGTCTCAGGGGAGAGGCCAGTACCTCCCTACACCCTACTATGCACACATATCATCCAAGTGAAGTGTCTCAGTGGAGAGGCTCGTCCCTCCGCATGCCCTACTATGCATACCCATCATCTGTGACTGAGGTCTCAGCAGAGAGGGAAGTCCTGCCCTACACCCTACTACAGGCACCTGCCAATAAAGACATAGGTCTCAGCAGAGAGGCCAGTCCCTCTCCACACCCAACTATGGACACTTATCACCTAAATGATGTGCACAGACAGGATACATTCTTCAGTCATTGTACCATAAATACACTCCAAAAATATATATATTTTTTAAAAACCTCCCAAATAAAATGTTAAAGTAACGTTAGTTAGGTGTAATGAAAAGATTTGTTTTGTTTTTGTTTAAAAAACCTACGACATCACTAATAACATCTCAAATGAAATTTGTGATGACATCCCTGATGACATGCCTGATGACCTCATCCAATGAGTGTGCTAGTTTGTTTTACAGTTTAGATAGTGACATGTAACTAACAATATACTTTTCAACCTATTTTTGTATAGCCTGGATGCAGCTATTGGGTGTACCTGTTTACAAAACATTTGTGCTCCTAATGCACCATAGCTGTGCTCCTCACAACTTTTTGGCTCTACTGAAACATTTTCCAACAGAAGAAAGGTTCTTCTTATGTGGTCTGTTGCACCCGCCCGTTAATAAACTCATGCTGCCAAGGGGACACCAACTTGGCTATGACCCTGCTCAGGTGTGCTGCCAAGATCTTTGAACATAGCTGGACATTGCAATAATTACCTAAATTGGTCTACAAGAGCAAGGTTTCATAGGGGGTATTCCCTTCTTCAGGAAGAACAAAATATTAATGTAACCCCATGAAGCTGTTGGAACCCTACTCCACTGCACCCCCAGAAAGATCTGTCATATCTTTAGCTAATTCCAAGAAAAAAGTTCTGTAGAATTAAATAGGGATTTTATCCAGCCCAGCCACTTTGCCAGGTGCCAGTGAAAATAGTGCAGTTTTAATTTCAACAGTAGTTATAGTGCTATCTAGGGATTCACAATCTTCTGTTCCCAGCCTCGATGTTAGACCATCATCAAGAAAGAATTTCATCTGATCTATTGAGGGAGCGGCATCATTTTGGCAAAGTTCTAGATACCAGTCCTTAAATAGTTTAGCAATAGCAACCGGTGTACTTACGCAGGCTACCTCCCTTTCCAGTACAGCTTCGATATTCCTATTTGATTCCATCTGCCGTGTGTAAAGGGCCAATAGCCTTCCCATACTCTCCCCATATTCATAAGTTTCAGCTCAAAGTCTGAAATGTTTCAGCGAGAGACCTGCTACTTTAGGAATTTATCCTGGCTTTAACTGCAATAATTTGTTGCTGGAGTTCATGGTTGACCTGTTTCTCTGTGATCAATCTCATGTGTTGCACTTTGATTTCAGAGAGCTCTTGACAGAGTCCACTGATTTCATTAGCTTGCTGTCTCAGGTTATGAAATCCAAAACGAATGGACTCCCCTTTAATTCCTGCCTTTAACGAATCCCACACTACCTCCTTAGCAGCTCTGTTTCTGTTTATTGCTATAAAGTCAGCTATCATTCCCCTTATGTGTTCCAAATAAATGGTATTCTGGATTAGTTTCCTATCAAAAGTCCAATATTGTGGTGTCCTTACCTACCCTTATATCTGCAATCTCTAGAATCATTGGGTTATGATCTGCAAAGACCTTTGGGAGTCCCTTAATACCTCAATTACTAACTAAAGCTGCTGAGATAAAAAAAAAAACAAATAGTCTAGTTTTACATATTGCAGATGGAAGAAATATGTATAACCCGGATTTGGGTGTTTGAACCCAGCGCCCAAGCATCGACCAGATCATGATCCTCCAGCAGCTGGCAAATAGACCCATATAAACACACTCCCTCTGAAGGTACAGCGGGTAGGGAACTAGAGGCTCTGGGATTCCAAGGGTGAGCTGACCTCCGAACACAACATATGTACACAAAATAAGCTCTCAGAGAAATTAGCAAATTATAGAGATATGTGATTTATCACTCCCAACGCTACTCAGTACAACTGTTGGGCATACAAATTCTTTTTACGGATTGTCTTCACACACCACCAGGTGTCATACTTCATCATAGGACAATCCTCGCTCTCCAAAACCTCTGTTTGATGGATAGCGGAACTACACCTGGAGTGAGGGAGGCACTTCTAATTAAGAATGGATCTGTGATATATAAGTGTTTTAAAAACCAATGTGGCATCGTAAAACAGTTTATTCGCTAGACATGACACTTGGTGATTAAATTCAATTGTGGAAATAAGGGAATTAGTACTCCATCACCACTGTTACCGTCAACATGTTTCAGCCTTGTGGCTCAATTCCGTCCCTGGCTTTCATCAGGACGGGCATACGGAATCCTAATGAGACAATGTGATTTGCCTCCAAACCAGAGGGACCTGTGTCTACTTCTTGACTGATCTCGCTTTCCAATACCCTAATGATGGGTTTTCCATGCCCCATGAAAGAAGGGCAAAGGGACCACTGTAGACAAACAAACTGGTATACATGACCTTTGCACCTGAATTGAAGGTATCTCTGACTCGTCTCTGACATGGGAATTATAAAGTATGCATTTTTCAGATCCAACTTTACCAATCTACCTGAGTCCTGTAAAACATCTCTCAACAGATGCATGCCCTCCATCTTGACATTTCTGTATGTTACATAGTAGTTTAGAGCTCTCAAATTGATCACAGGTCTCCATACCTTGTTTTTCCTCTCTTCTAATAAAATAATAATAATAATAAAGAGCTTATAGAGCGCCCAGTAACGCCATCTCGGCGTGTCCCCGCGCTAAGAGCTACTAACGACCACCATAACAGAGCCTCTATCCCTACACAGTGTAGAGTAATGTTTTGAGCTTAGCCCTGAACAACGCTTCACTGCTCTCCAATCTCAGGGCAGGAGGAAGTTTGTTCCAGTGTTGGGCTGCTTGGAACGCAAAAGATCGTCCACCCATTCTGGCCTTCCTTACCCTTGGAACTGTCAGCAGCCCAGTACCTTCCGACCGGAGGGTCCTTGTTGGTTCGTAGCGGCTGACTAAGTCCCTAAGGTAGGCGGGCGACCTGCCCCAGACGATTCGGTGACAGAAGAGGAGGCATTTGAACAACACGCGTTTCTTCACTGGCAACCAGTGAAGCGCATCCAAAGCCTTCTGAGAATTAGCTCTCCTGGGTCTTCTTAGCACCAGTTTAGCGGCGGAATTCTGGATAACTTGCAGGCGGACAAGACTGCCCTCGTTGGACCCTAGGAACAAGATGTTTCCATAGTCCAACCGAGAAATCACCAATGCCTGCGTCAGTGTCCTTCTGGCCGCTAGGGGTAGTAGGTCTAAAGTTTTATTTAGGGTCTTCAGTACCCCAAAACACTTGCCCACAAGACGCCTTATATGGCCTTCACAGGAGAGGGTGGGGTTGATCCAGACTCCTAGATTCTTAGCCTCCTCACAAGGTATGGGAGTAGGGCCAAGGCACGAAGGCCACCACTCGGCTGACCAGCTTTTGCTTTTTCCCCCCACTACCAGAACCTCTGTCTTGGAGCCATTGAGTTTTAGGCAGTGGGAGTCCATCCACTCAGCTAGCGCCTGCATACAGGACTTAAAGTTGGTGGCGGTATTGGTGGTGTTCTGCGATAGAGAGATCAACAGCTGGGTGTCGTCGGCATATGATACCAATTACACCCCGAAAGACTGTACCACCTTCGCCAGGGAGGCCATGTACAAATTAAAAAGAGTAGGGCTCAAAGCTGAGCCCTGAGGCACTCCCTGGTCTAGTGGCATCTCTACCGAACGACATGCCCCTTGTTGTACCTGGAAGCATATTCCTGTGAGAAACGACTGCAGCCAGTACAGCGCGGGACCAACGACCCCAGCTTCACTAAGACACTGTAGCAGGATGGAATGCGCCACAGTGTCAAAAGCTGCGCTGAGGTCGAGCATGATCAGGGCCATTGTATGTCCTGCATCCGCCCCTGCTCTTAAAGTCTCAGTGGCACGTAGGAGAGCTGTCTCAGTCGAGTAGCCCGCCCTAAATCCTGATTGTGAGGGATGAAGTAGGTTCCCTCTCTCCAGGTGCTCAGTAAGCTGAGCATTGACCACCTTCTCAGCCACTTTCGCCACATACGGCAGTAAGGAAATGGGTCTGAGGTTTTCCAGCACCTCGATACTTACATTCGTTTTTTTCCTTATTGGCAGTACTATGGCCTTCTTCCACTCCTCCGGAACTCGTTGAGTGGAAAAAGAGGTCTGTAAGACATGTCTTATATATGGTTCCAGGGCAACAAGACCCTCCGAGATGACCCAGGCAGGGGCCGGGTCGTTGGGGGAACCGGACTTCACGCTACGACAGATCTTTATTAGCCTATCAGCGGAAGGGACCTCGAAGGTTTGCAAAGAAGAGTCAGGAGCCATAGGCGAACCGCCTGCTCTAAAGTCTATGCCCTTTCCTGGTTGTTGAGTAAAGGAGGCATAAATGGCTTTAACTTTATTGGAGAAAAAGTTAGCGACTCTATTGCATCCCTCCACGGTGGCACTTAGGGGGATATTTGAGCTAGAGACTAATGATATTTCCTTGTATATTTTAAACAGTTCGCGTGAGGAGCTCTCGGCTGCCTCAATGCGTGTCTGGAAATATTTAGCTTTAGCTCTACGTACCGCGTACTGATAGCTTCTATGTGCTAAGCTATATCTGTTTTTTCCCTGTTCGCTAGGGTTCCTTCTCCAGCTCCTTTCAAGTTTTTTACAATTAGACTTGATTTGCTGGAGTTCCTGAGTGAACCAAGGGGCAGTGCGTTGTCTACCTTCTCTGGCTTTACCCTTACTCATGGGAACTAGCTCATCCAAGGTGGCAGTCACAAGCTGATTAAATTCATTGTTGGCCTGCTCACTATCCGTGGCAAGCGGTGTTTGAGCTTTCTGAATGGCTCTAATGAAGTTCTCTTGAGAATATTGTCTCCATTTACGTTTCATAACATTCTTACGCCCAGAAATAACATACTCACAAAACCAATCTGATTTTCCTCTACTTTTATAATTGCTCTTTCTGAAGCATACAGTCTAACTCTTCCATCACCATGTTTTGTTTCGCTTTGTTGAAACACAACTCTCTTGTTTCCTGTCTTTGTACAGGGATAGAATTGAACTCTATTAGGTAACCCGTAACAGCCTCCAACACCCAAGGATCCCTTGTTGTCCCTTTCTATGTTTCTACAAAATGTCTCAACCTTCCATCTACCTTTCCTCGGATGAAACCAGTACAGATCCTTATACTTGTACTCACCTGAACCCGGTGCAGTTGATTGCCCTCAACTTCTTGCCGCTCTAGGTCTCATCTCCCTTCCTCTTTGAGGATAGAATCTGTATTTACCCTGGGATTCTCTGAAGAATCCCCTGTTAAAACTCTGGGTCCTATAGAAGATACAGCTGGGAGGTTGTCCTCTCCTCCCAGCCCTGCCATAAAAATAACTTGCCCCACCAAACACCTTGCTCATATTAAACTGTGCTTTGTCTAAAGCACTAAAGGTGTGCACATACTTCCCCAAGGCCTTGACTAACCCTTCACCAAAAAGCAAGCCTTTGGGATCTTCATTAGACTCTTTACACACAAAAACTCCACGTTTTGCATTTATTCAAAGCAAAACTGCCTTGCGCCTTTGGCTTTGCCTAAGAAGCAAAGTACTCTCTGGCGCAAATTATTATCCACATCCATGCCTCTTCTACCATGTCAAACATTCTTGCAAGAGGGCCTAATGTATCCAGGAGCTTGTCCTCACATTGCTTTAAAGATTGTTCTAGACCTTTCCTTGGATGTCTTCCTCCCTTAAACATATATGTAATTAACTCCTGATCCAGATTCAGAGTCAGCGAATCCTTATTCCCTATCACAGGGTGTGAACATCTAGCCCTCTTTACATGACATTCATTCTTTTCCATGGGCCTCCTTATCCAGTGCCAATACACATATCAATATATTCCACCACCAGTCTGATCCTCTAGGAAAACGTATTTCTTTAGGGTCAAACAACTTTTGACCAAACGGATCAACCACAATCTTTCCTCCTTTGCACCTGCTATTCTCACTTCCAAAATGTTCCTCCAAATCATCTTTATAATTCAAATCAAATATGTACTTATCCAAATCATTATTGTCTACACCATCTGCAGGGATATCCTTCCCATCATTGGTGTTGCTTTAAACACCCACTCTCAGCGAACAACTTGGGACTGCTTTTCTTTTAGCACTGGATTCTAGATGCTTTCTTTTACCAGTACATTTGCCTTCTGGACCTCTTTGATCTATCTCCACACCCTAAGAAATTAAAAAAATTCTTCCTCTCACCACAATGAGTTCTCATCCTACCAGACATGGCTGTTTTCACAGATTCCTGGACCTAGCTCCTTATTTCCTCTATTATAATATTTTTAATCATGGACCCGTTCTCCTAAATATTAGTCACCTTTTCGGACATGATTCAAATTGAGCTCCTCAACAATCTACACTCAAAACTCCCTCTACATTATCTCCACAACAGAGTCAAAAAATCTAATAATTAGATGCGCACATTCCATTACTAAAACAGCAGAAACGGTTTCCTAGAAACGATCTAAAAGCTATGCAATATGCCCAACCGTCTTTAGAAAGAACTTCAGCAACATGCCTCCTAAAAGATGGATCCCGTCCATCTTGTAGTGTCTGTACACCAGGAATCGGTTCAAATCCCTTAGGTTTAAAACAGATCTTCTTCCCCTGTCATTTTTCTCTACTTGGAAGAGTGTACTTACAAAAACTCTTCTTTCTTTGCAAACTTCTAAAATCGCTTCCTTTAACAAAATAGATTTTACCTCCTTGTGTACTACTTTTTATTTATCTGCATTCAAAACCAACTCCCTTGGAGTAGAGTACTGAAAAAATGAGGTTTCTGAGAAATTTTATCCGAAACCTTGGATGGTTTCCTAAAACCCATGGATCCTGTGTAATGGTTTCCCACACTTGGGTGAAATGTTTGAGGCGACCACCCACTCTTTCCTGCGAAGAAGAAGAAGGAGAAAACATAGTAGTCTCCCTGGTATCCAGTGTGACCTTGGTCCCTTGCCCATGATTTACCCCATGTCTTTGCCGAAAAAGAGCCCCTTAGGGTTCTTTGTGGTCTCTTTCTTTGCTAAATCTCATAACTTGGGGTTGATTTTCTTTAGAGCTGCACAGCGCTTTTGCCCTTTAGTCCTGCATTGGCGTTCCCTGGGAGAACCATAGCTCGCAGGCGCCAGTCTCTAGCCCCAAAATAAGTAATGTTTTAAAAGTAAAAAAACACAGAAATTTGACTAGTTATAGTTATCTCTAGTTACTATAACTCGTGTCCAAACCAACTAAAACTCTCACCCGTACCCGGCAACAGATTTCTCATCAATAATTTGATTGCAAATGTTGCAGTGATATTATCAATGATGTCATAGAAGATGCCATGAGTGATGTATTATGTGGGGTGATTAGCAGTGGCCAGGCTCTGCTTCCAACCCCCTGCAGGTTGCAAACCCCATGCTGTGCATGGCCTTTTTCCATGCATGGCAAGATGTTGACCTCAGGGCCTGACCTGCGGCCAGGCCTGAAACCAACCCCCTCACAGGCAGCAAACCCCATGCTGTGGACGGCCTTTGGTCATGTGCAACAGGGGGCTGGTCACAGGGCCTGGCCTGCAGCTAAGCCCTGTGGCCAAAAGGCCACTCCCCCAAGCCTCATTAGGCCCCCCGGGATGTATCTTATTTAGACGAGGAGCCCTCCTCCCGAGCTTTATTTGGCACCAGGACTCCATTCTCTGTATCCAAAATGCTTAAATAAAGGGAGGGGGCATGACGTCCCCCTTCTTAAGCCCAGGATCCCCATTCCCGAATACCACCAGTGGCTGCCCTGTTGCCCACACAGGGCACCCACAAACCACAAGTTGGGGACTATGTGGGGAGCCCCAGGATCCCCTCTGACGCAACCGGCTCCCCTCATGGTACAGAAGTTGGAATTGCTCCACCCAGAGCGAGCAAGTGTTTTTTGCTTGCTTCTGGGGGGCGGAAGCAATATTTGTTCTGTTTCCTTGCCTGCAGGAGTGTGGTTAGGGAAACAGAACAGAAGTCTGCTCACAGATGGTGGGAGCATGTTTTAATTGCCCAAGGGCTGGTAGCAGACTTGACTTCCCTGCCCACACTGCTGTAGGCAGAGAAGACACGTGTGTTTCCATTTGGTGGAAGATTTACAAATGCTCCTTCCAGGCGGGAGAAAACATATGTTTCCCTGCCTGCATCTGTGCGGGCAATGAAACCACTGTATCTCCGGGGTGAGCCCCCCAGGATACGGTAGTTGTGCCAGCCCTGGGGGATGGGGTCCCTGTGGCCTTTAAAGGCTCATCGAGGGGGTCTATGCGGCCCTCCTCCCTTTAATTACTGTTAAATACCTGAGAGATGGGGCCCCAGGGGGTGGTGTCCCTGGGCCTTTTTAAGGCTTGGGGAGGTGGGCCCTCTCCCCTTTTATTATACATTTTGGACCCACACACTGGGGTCCCCGGGGCCTAATTAGTCTCCAGGAGGTGGGTCTCCCATCCTACTCCCATTATTTATGTACTCAACCCCAGAGGATGGGGTCTCTAGGGACTTTTTAGACTTGGGGAGGGGGGGCTGGATTTTTGGGAGGGGGGAAGTAGGCCATAGGCCAGTTCCTGCAACCAGTGCCACCCTGCGTGCAGCCACTCTGTCCACCAATACTTTGGCTAGATTATTTGCTTCATATTAAGGAGAGAGATTGTGTGGTAGGAGCTGGAATGATTTGGGGGGACCAAATGGTAACTCTATGGAGATTGTTTGGTAGAAAGTCTTTCTGCAAAGGTGCACTAAGCACCATTAGAAAGTAAGAAGTATAACAAGAGGCCAATTTCTTAGAGAGTTCAAGAGGGAGACCTTTCAGGTCGTTACAAAGTAGTGTACTGGAGGCTTTGAGCTCCACTGGCAAAAATACTACCTAGAGACACCCATAGTAATCTGCAAACACAGTGGCAATTGAATTAAAAAAATATATATATTTTTATTAACCAATAATCACGTGCTTCAGAGAAAAAAGTGCAGTATACATAGTACATGGTTTGACATACACAGTTACAAAGCCATATCCATAGTTTTAGCCTCCCAGTGGCCCGCTTTCCCAACCCATCTAGCGTATGATACACCCACTCCATATGTTCACTGAAGGGTCTGGAACCCCTTTCGTGCTGTGAACTAACCATTCCTATAGTTCGCCCAGGTCCCCCATATCTTTTCCCATTTGCGTAGACATTCCCTGCTCTGATATACTGCCTGCTCAACCCGTTGGCACAAGTCCAAGTCTTTTTGCCAGGACTCCACCGTTGGGCTTCACTGGCACCCCATGCTCGGTCGATGTTTCGTTTTGCCACAACTCCTGCCAAGGCCAACCAGGTAGTGGCCCATTTGGCCCAGACTGTCTCGCCTGTCACCCCAAGGATATGCCATCTCGCCTCTGCCAGGATCTTGTCCCCCACCACCGTAGTCATCACCCGAACCAAACCCTTCCAGAATCTTTGGATTTTGGGGCAGGCCCATAGTATATGGAAGAATGTTCCGGTCTCTCCACAACCCCTAGCACACTGCGCCGATGTACAGTGGTCCATGCGATACTGTTCTGTCCTAGAGGTGTACGCCCTATGTAAAATGCGGAGTTGAATCAGCGTGAATCTTGCTCTCACAGCTATTTCTCTGGGGCTCTGCAGGGCCACTCCACAATCATCATACTTGAGGAGACCCACATCCAATTCCCAGGCCGCCCGTAGGGATCCCATGCTCCTCAAGTGGTGTGTATTCCGGTAACTGATCTCCTTTCAAGTAGCAATGGAGTGCGTGTCTCAATTGTAGGTATCTAAAGTGTTCAGTCGTTCCCATTTGAAACTCTGTTCGTAGGCTTTCAAATGCAAGCATTTTCCCCCCTCTTCCAAACATCTCCCAAGACATCTATGCCTATGTCGCTCCATCTATGGAAGCCCTTCAGGCGCCCCACCTCACTGAGGAAATCCCCCCCCCAAAGTGGTGTTTGCTCAGTAAGCCTGGCTGCCCACCCAGTCCTTTTAGTCGCCTTCCCCCATGCTGTAATCACCGTCTGTGTATGGGTCGGGAGGGATGGATCACCCCTCCTTTTCTGGTAAAGGACAGATAAGTAACTACCCTTACCCATGGCGAGTCGATCAACCCGGTATGCTGGTTCCTCAGTCGGCGAAAAGACCCACCCATTGATGTTAACCAGCAGTGCTGCCCAATAATATTTTCTGATGTCAAGCTCCGCCGGTCCCCCTTCATATACCCCCTTCTGTAGTTTCTTCAGCTCGATTCTCGGACTGCCGCCCCCACGATATCAACATTCAACTGCACAGAAGAAAGCTTCTGGGATCTGGAATAGGTTATTCTGTATTGCGTACAGTAGGAACGGGAGAGCCATCATTTTAAATAAGACCGCTCTTCACATGAGAGAGACCGGCAGGTGCCGCCAATGGGCCACATCCCTTTTCAACCATTCCAACTGCACATATACATTTAACTGCATAAACTCCTCCTCCATTTTTGGTGTCCAGATGCCCAGATATTTAAAGGACTCTTTGTGAACCAGCTCTTTGCTCTCCAACGTCAGAGTCGGAGGCTCACCCACCAGAGTGAATACCAAGGACTTATCCCAGTTTATTCGATACCTGTAGTATTGTCTAAAAGAGTGTAGTATGTGAATGAGCCGATGGAATGCCTGTCTAGGCCGGTGGGCGTATAGCAGGATATCATCCACGTAGAGGGAGATACACTCTTCCCACCCCCCTCCCGCATCAATGCCTCTCACCAATGGATCTCCTCTTAGCCATGAGGCCAGCAGCTCAAGTGCCAGCGCAAAGAGAACCGGCGAGAATGGGCAGCCCTGCCGCATACCCCTAGCAATTTGAAAACTCTGGACACCGTCCCATTAACCCGGACACGTGCCATCGGGGTAGCGTACAGAAGCCCAATCCAGGCTAGAAAACTTGAAACGAACCCAAGCTTGGCCAAGACCGCAAACAAGTAGGGCCACTCGATACTATCGAATGCCATATGGGCATCAAGGGAAAAGAGTGCTGCAGGTTTGTCTGGTCGTTTCTGTACCATGTGTAACAAACTGTATAAATGGCAGAGATTCAGCCTGGTGCTTCTGTGAGGCATAAAACCGGACTGGTCGGATGTACCAGCAATTGTATCATCGGGGACAATCTATTCGCTATCTTCTTGGCCAAGACCTTAGCCTTGAAATTTAATAACGAGATAGATCTATAGGAACTACAGAGATCTTGCGGTTTTCCTTTTTTGGGAATTACAACTATAGTAGCTGTCCTCAGATCTGGCGGCAGTTGGCCCTCTACCTTTGCCTCTTGTAACATATAAAGCATGTGAGGCACAAGTTTACCTGCCACACATTTGTACAACTCTGACGGGAAGCCGTTTGGACTTGCTGCCTTCCCCGATTACAAATCCCTTGTGGCTCCTTCAATTTCTTTTATGGGGAAGTCCAAATCTGCCACCTCCTGCTCCTCTACACTAAGTGTCGGCAACACTATATCTTTCGAAAACTCTTTGTAGTCCTCTTCCCCTCTCTCCGTCTGTGTCTGGTAGATCCCTTCATAAACTTAGCGAACGCCTCTGCAATATCTGTGCCCGCCCCTCTCTTCGTACCCTCCGGGGTCCATATCTCAGAGACCCAGGTGCAGCTTCTGTCCCTCCTTTCCAACCATGCGATAAGTTTATTTGCCTTATCACCCAAGTCATATATACGTCTTTGCATTACTACTTCACTACTACATCATGTACGAGCTACATTTTCCTCTAAATCTCCAAGTTCTTTGTGTTTGAGCCTAAGTGTGTGTTTGCGTCCGGCATCATCCCCCTGATCCAGTCCCAAGGCTGATTCGAGTACTGTAATCTCCTGCTCCAGACTGCCGCATTGCGCTTGTTTTTCTTTACGTTTAGCCCCCGCTGTCGCTTGTACAAAGTCCATGGCCACCATCTTATATGCCTTCAATAATATGCAGTTAGACTGCACAGCCCAGAGTTTTCTTTAAAATATTGGTCAGTACGTTCCTCGAACCGCTCCCTGAACTCCTGATCTTTGAATAAGTAGGGGTCTAAACATGGAGGTAGAGCCCCTCACTGGGCCCTGTGACATCCAGCCTGAAAAAGCCCAGCCGCGGTGGGGTGCGTTAAAATATAATCTAAGCGTGACCCACTGCATTGCACCGCTGAAATATGGGTATAGTGTCTTACAGCGGGATTGTGCAATCTACACAAATCCACCAGTCCCACTGCATTTGCAAAAGCATGTAGCAGCTGCGATCCTCAGCTCTGTGAAAATGTGTATCTCCATCTAATTCTGGAGAGATCGTCTCATTCATGTCCCCACCCAAGATTAGAGTGCCCAATGGCATGTCAAGTAGTAGCTTGCTTAGTTCTAGGAATGTTACCCCATGCATTCTCGGAGGGATATACACTGAGCATATGTTTAGGATGTGGCCCTCCCATGTCCTGGATAGGGCCACATAACGTCCCATGTGGTCGCACCATGTGCGAGCTGTCACCAGTGGCACCGAATTCTTGAGTAATATCGCGGTCCCATTAGAACCAGTCGTAAACCCTGCATGTGTCACAAGTGTGTATCCGAACCGATTGAGTGCTAGATATTTATTGCCTTTCGGATGTGTCTCCTGCAGGAGTACTACATCTAGGGAGTGTCTACGTAGGTTCTGTAACACCATGGTCCTTTTCATTTTGTCTCCCAGACTGTTCACATTCCATGGTAACACCTTTATTTTCTTAGTGTGCTGCGAGGCCATCTGGGAGTAACACATGTCCAGTTCCCACCCTCCCTTCCCCCCTTCAGCCAGCCACCCCACCCCTATGTATCAGGATAGAACCTTCAGTCCTAAGACCTAGGCCGTTACGAGTTGCAGTAAAATTCTGAAGCAAACCCCGTTAACACTAAACCCCTTCCCTGCTACCCTGCATCGTAGGTCTAAAACAACCCTTATCCCCAACTAGCTAGGCGCCTGTCGCCCAATCAACAGTTAAATAGTGTAGGGGCTGCCGAGTGTCGCATCTCGTAGTCCCTAAGAGGCCATGACTCAGCCCTAGTTCATTGCAAGTTTAGTGGTGTGGTAACATTTAATCCCACCCACCTTACCAAGTGATATTATTCTCGCCCCTGACATTTTCTCGGGCCTGGTACGCATCAACTGGGAATTTCACAACCCATTCAACTGTGAGACCAAACAAGTTACTTCCCCTGTTCCTTCATGCCGACAGCTGGGCTCAACGAACAGGAACTCCTGGATCGTTTGTCGCTGTTGTCCGTGCCTTCACGCTGACCTGGAGACCCCTGTTGTCTGCTGCGGTCTCCTCTCCGACCCCCCTCATGTTGCTGGTTATGTTATGTTTAAAAAGAGCTTATAAAGCGCACAGATACTCAGCAGAGTGTCTTAGCGCTAGGACAGAAGATGCGGGCCCCTGAAATAAAAAACTCCGAAACCGGGGTAGCAGCCATTATGCTGAATGATAAAACAGCCAGGTTTTCAGTTGTTTCCTGAAAACTAGTATATTCGTGGCCTGCCTAAGTGCAGTTTGTTCCATATTTGAGCCAATTGCACTTGAAAGGAGTGGCCGCCACAGCGGGCTCTGAGAAAATTAGGAACGACCATTAGATGCTGGTGTTCTGATCTGAGGGATCTGCTTGGAACATAGTGTGAAACTTTCCTGCGGATGTAATGAGCCCCCATGCCATGCAGAGCCTTGAAAGCCAGGACTAATGCTTTGAAGAGAATTCTGCATTGGACAGGCAGCCAATGCAGAATCTTCAGATGGTGAGAGATCCGGTCTCTAGGCCCTAGTCTCAAGACTGCCCTGGCAGCCGCATTTTGTACGACTTGAAGTCTATTCAATAAGAACTCTGGCAGGCCCAAATAAAGGACGTTGACATAGTCCAATCTAGAGGTAATAAAGGCTTGAACGACTGTCTTTCTGTGAGAGGTTGGCAACAGGAAGAGAAATCTTTGAAGCATTTTCAGGAGACCAAAACACGTGCCTGCCACTAACTGGACTTGAGATTTCATGGATAGGGCGTCATCCATTTTCACTCCTAGGTTTTTAACAGTTTTAACCGCTGCCTGGGGAGAAGACATGCCAATTGGCCACCATTGATTCCAGGCGTCCAGAGGAGGGGTGCCAAAGAAGATAATTTCAGACTTTTTCGGGTTGCATTTGAGATGGTTATGTCTGAACCATGCAAAGACTTCTCTAAGACATTGATTTATCTTCTCCCCGTTAAAATCCTCCCCCTTCTTACATGTGAACAACAGCTGAGTGTCGTCAGCGTAAGATATAATCTTTGCATCACCAGCTTCCGCCAAGGTGGCCAGGGGACCCATGTACAGATTAAAGAGTACTGGGCTTAAAATGAAACCCTGTGGTACACCAACGTTCAAAGAGGGAACACTGGCTGCAAATGGGAGTGACCAAACCTCTTGTTTTCTATCCTCCAAAAAGGAGGAACGCCACTTCAACACCGTGCCTCCAAGTCTGCACTCCCGTTATCTCTGCAGGAGGCGACCATGGGACACGGTGTTGAAAGCCGCAGATAGGTCTAAAAGAATAAGGACCGCTTTACCTACTTTATCAAGGGTCTCCTTGATAGATTTGGAGACCTCAAGCAAAGCCGTCTCTGTACTAAGGTTCTGTCTAAAACTGGACTGACTCGGGTGAAGAAGATTGTTTGCTTCAACAAAGCTGCAAATCACTGAGTGAACATATTTCTCTATTGTCTTTGCAAAGAAGGACAACAAAGAAATGGTTCTGTAATTGGAAAATTCTGTGGGGTCAGCTGCAGGTTTTTTCAATAGAGGAATTATTTTAGCGCTCTTCCAGCTTAGAGGGACTTCACTACTATGAAGAGACACATTCAAAATGCTATTCACTGTGAGATTGAGAATCTCAGCCATTGAGGCCAAAAATTTCGCAAGGCAAGGGTCAGCAGGAGAGCCAGACTCGAGGCCCTTCATTATTGACGAGGAAGTTTCTAGGGACAGGGGAGGAAAACAGGGGAGAGCATCACTGTCTACCTGGATCTGGGGGTAGATCGATGGAAAGGCCTGCACCTCTTTCCCACACAAGGCATCGAAAGAAGATTGAATTGTTATGATCTTCATATAAAAGAAATTCGCTAACTGTCCAGCTGAAAAGGAGGAGTGTCTGGTCATAGCACTAGGCGAAGAGAAACTTTTAACAATACTGAAAATTTCTCTACTTTTGTTCCCTGCAGACTCAATTTTAGATGCAAAGAAGCTCTTCTTAGCTTCCTGTATCCTTTTGTGGTAGTCTCTTAAGCTCTTTTTATAATTTCTTTTATTTTCCTCATCAAGATCTTTCCTCCACACTCTTTCCTTACAATCCCTTTTACACTGTCGCAAGGTATAATTAAACCAGGGACCAGAACATCTGGTAACTTTAGGAGTGCGAGAGATCAGGGGGGCAAGAGCCCAGGTACCTTGCGTGACCGACCAGCATCCCACTCTATATTGCTACTCGGCGTGAGATGGTGTTGGTCTAGTTCGTATTTGAGGGTTGCCGGGGTAATCCTATGAGAAGGCCTAGATGTAAAAGATGGCCGCTTGGTCTGGGTCAGCGGGCGCTTCATTAATTTCGGTAGCCTAAAGCCTACCAAGTAGTGATCTGTCCTTAGTAGAGGCAGAGGAGCCTCTGTCTGAATTTTGCTGTTGGAGAATATTAAGTCAAGGGTGTGGCCCTTATCATGCGTGGGGGCAAACACATATGGGGCAAGGTTAAGCGCATCCATGGATTCCAACAGAGAGACAGTGTCTGGGATATCCTGTTTGTCCATATGAACATTATAATCCCCAAGACGATGGGAGTCTCGGGGAGTGCACCTCTTTTAGCCAGTCCTGCACTTTCGATGGAACTGTGAAGTACCAGGACTTACCCTGAGTACTTCACTCTGAGTTTTTCAGGAAAGAGCATCATGTACTTTATTCCTCTCTCTCGGAGGGCGCGTTTCACTCCATGAAAAGTACATAGTTCCTGTTGCACTTTCAGACTGAAATCCGGAAAAAATCTCAGGACCAAATTCTCATAGGGAAGATCTCCACGCACCCTGGCTGCCTCAAAAATAGCATCTCGGTCCCTATAGTCCAGGATCTTGGCAATAATTGTTCTGGGAGGCGCCTCAGGCGGGGGACCGGGGCTCTATGGACCCTCTTAACCGTGAAGAAGGTAGACAGTCTCTTGGCCTTGAGGTGGTTTAACATAATATCTTCAAGGAAGAGGTCCACACTTGGGCCTTCCGCCCCCTCCAGAAACCCCACCACCCTAATGTTGTTTCTGGGGGACCTCCCTTCTTGGTCCTCCAACTTCAGGGCCATCTGTTTATGCTGGTGAACCAGTTGTTTAACCCATTCCTCCAGTTTACGTGTGGTGGATTAAAGTTTCGTGATTTTGGTCTCGGCAGTGGTGACTCTTTCCGAGGTCTTATGCATGCCGGCCCGCATGAGATTCATCTCGATCGTGATTTGTCAATTTTAAACTCCAAAGTCGCCCCAGGACCTGAATGGCGGCCATGATTGCTCCAAGAGATGTTCAGGTGGCTACTCATGTCCTCCAGTTGCCCCCTCCTCCGACAGTAGCTGCCTCGGGATCGCGTATTTGTCCAGTTTATTGGACTGTACTGTTGGAGCCCCCTTTGGCTTCATCATGGCAGGATCCAGGGCCTGGGGGGAGTCCGGGTACAAGGGGGGTGCCCAGTATCTTTGTGACACCTTTCCGCAATCGGTCTAATCCTTTGACCGGTCGTCTGGCACCCCCGCGTAATCCCTTCGTCTATCTCTGCTCGTGGGCGGTGCGAGCTGGCTGTCTGCTCTTAGTTCCCACTGTGCGTCCGCCTCCCACGATCACTGCACACCTGTCTCGGTTGCTGCTTGTGGCCCCTGCCCAAGAGGAATGAGATTGGAAAGGGGGATAGGCCCTCCTCCAGACGCACCAACTAAATGGGTCTCTGTATGGGCGGGCTCGCACTGGGGCTCAGAGCCCCCTTCACCACAGTCAATGTAAGGCCTTCCATAACTTAAGCTGGTGTCCCCCTGGTGTCCCCCTTCAGTGTTGGCAGCTAAATGCGTGGCTGGGTCTCATCAGTCTATTCTTTGGGCCGCCGACCACACAAGATCGTCTCCACTGTGCAGGCGGGTGACGCCCTACTGCCCACGTTGCCACTGCCAGATGATGTGCAGATTTTAAGGGCTTTTGACTCCCAAGTCGTGGCGATCACCTTGGAGGATACCTCACGGTTAGCCAGCTAGTAAAGCAGGTTACCTGGTGTATTATTGGTTTCATGTACTCAGCACTACTAGCTGAGTCGGAATGATGAAGTAATGCAGACTTTCGTGTATTAGTAAAATTCTGATTGAGGGAAAGAATTTTAGCCTCTGCATTTCTGACAGTAATTTTATTTAGTCTTTCTGCCTCTCACAGATACTAGGGCATGTTACCCTAGACTGTCTGTCTGCACCCAGGACAGCACAAGTGGAAAGGGTTTGCAAAGTAGAATGACCAGGCCCTTGACACCCTTAGTGAATCCAGAGTGAAATTCCTGGGTGTATTCATAGACCTCTATGAAACTGCAATTGGTACCTAGAAGGTGTTTCTCGTGTAATAGCAGCACATCTGCGGAATGCCATTTATCAAACTGCTCATTCTCTCATCGATACCATTTCTGTTTCATGATAAAATGCGGTACCTGTATTCCTCATCAGAACAATGTTATGTGTGTTTGTAAAGCGCACTATCATCTTTTTTTTTTTTTTTTACAGAGTTTTATATAGCGCGAACTTGACCCGCTTTACATAGCACCAGTTGCCTTACATGAGGACACATTCACTTTTGTTAGGCACAGGGAGATTAAGTGATTTGCCCAGAATCACAGTATTTTCAGCATCATTGCAGAGACTCAAACCTGGTTCCCCAAATGCGAGGTGGATCGCCCCGCCCGTAAGCCAACTGCGAGGGTGTCCTGACTCTGAGCAGGTGTGTGTGCTTAGGAATCTACGTGTGCCATTGGGCAGAACATTACAAGATTACGATGTTGTGATCTTCCTCCCAAGATTGGAAAAAACATTTGCATACCAAGCAATTCCCCATCACTACACTCATTCCCAATCTCCGCTTTCAACCCAGAAGTATCTGTCACCCAAGCAGAACATCCTTCTAGATAGGAGTGAGTACAACCCAACAAAACAACTAAAGTAAACAAACAAACTCCATCTCAAACACTTAAAAGAGTAAATATGAGACAAGCACAGTTTCCATAAGTAGCTCATGGTAAGCCCGCATTTGTAGCTTAGTGGTGTTGGTTGGTTAGAACTCCAGTGTCCACTAATTAGGAATGGAGGCCCATGCACCCATCCTCCACCTCCCATGCATCAGCCCCTTGCTTGAAGTCAAAGTGGAAGGACAAAAGGCACCAGAATAATGTGAAACCTGAAGTGGGGATAGAGGCCTTCGCCTTACAAAGTCATTGGAAGGAAAGGAAGAGAAGCTCTAAAGTAGAAATTAAGTAGGCCTTTGAGAGACAATGAACCAGGCTGTTCAGCAGGGGGTAAAGGGTGAATGGGAAGCAAGTAAGCCACAAATCCCTAGCTTTAACTGCTGGTGCTATTCACATGCTCATCGCTGAAGGATGTTCTTGGCCTGTAGCGCCCCTCTCACCCTCAGAATCAACCGCAATATGTTGCTCATCACTTGGATGGATCAATATGCCCTCCATCTTTGGATGGCAGTGCCTTCTGCGACTTCTATTCTTCTTTGGCCCCGTAGGAGTGCTGCTTGGTTCTTCCTGTCAATGGTTCCTGCTGCCCGGACTGGCCTTTCATCCAACCAGTCCCACACAGTCTCCTGCATATCAAATAATTGTGCTTTACCACTGAGGAACAACTTTAGCTTAGATTCATGTAGGATTTCTACTGTTGCTGGACTAGCTTTGTGTAATCCAGGAAGATCATTAGATTGGGGACCCCCCACGGTCCCCAGCGGAGAGGACCAGCCCCGGGGGATTGGGTCCCCGGGGCTAAAAGTGGCTCCACTCCCAATAATTTTACATTAAAAAAAATAAAAATAAGAAAGGCCCGCCCCGGGAGATGGGGTCCCTGGGGCCATAAGTGGCCTGAGGAGGTGGGCAACGCAGCCCCCCTCCCCAAAACTTAAAATAAGAAAAAAAAATGCCCCGGGGATGGGGTCCCTGGGGTCGATTAAGGCCCCAGGAGGGGGGCCAAGCGGCCCCCTTCCAAATTTTTCAATTTAGATGGGGTCCCCAGGGCCAATAAATTAGAAAAAGAAGGGGGGCCACACAGCCCCCTTCTTAAAAAAATAAATAAATGAAAGACCGGCATCGGGCCGGAGGCCACGCCCCTTTCTTGCAGCACTCTGCAAACGTGCCCCCTGGCGCGTTTGCAGATGGGGAACGAATTCCCCTTGAATACTTAGGGTCCCTGGAGGCCAACTAGCCGACAAGGAACCTCCAGTACGCGCAAGGGGGCTGCGTTGCTGAGAGGTGTTCTGAGGCCACGCCCCTTTTTACACCTATCTGCAACACAGCTCTGTGGTGCTTAATGGAGGTAGCTGGTGGGCTAATTGCACCCCAGGGACCCTCAGGCTTCAAGGAGAGTTAATCCCCCAACTTAAAACGCGCTTTGGGGTGCGTTTGCACAGTGGTGAAGGGAGGGGGCGGGCCTGAGGTGAAGTGTGCAAACACGCCCTGTGGCGCGTTTTTAGTTGAGGAATTAATACCTCTTTAATCTCGAGAGTCCCTGGGGGCCAACTAGCCCACCAGGTACCTCCAGCAAGCGCCTCGGAGCTGCGTTGCAGAGTGTTGTAAAAAGGGGCATGGCCTCTGAACACCTCTCTGCAACGCTGCTCTCTGGCGCATACTGGAGGTACCTGGTGAGGTAGTTGGCACCCAGGGACCCTCAGGATTGAGGAGGAATTAATTCTCCAACTTAAAACGCGCCACAGGACGTGTTTGCAGACATGTCACCTCAGGCCACGCCCCCTTCCTTCACCATTGTGCAAACGCGCCCTGTGGGGAGTTGTAAGTTGGGGAATTAATTCTCTTTCAATACTGAGGGTCCCTGAGGGCCAACTAGCCCAACAGATATCTCCACTATGCGCCATGGAGCTTCGTTGCAGACAGGTGTTCAGAGGCCACGCCCCTTTTTACACCTCTCTGCAACGCAGCTCTGTGGCGCTTACTGGAGGTACCATGTGGGCTAATTTGAGCCTAGGAACCCTTAGGATTCAAGGGGACGGAATCTCTAAATTTAGAATGGCCACAGGGCGCGTTTACACAGTGGGGAAGGGAGGGGACGGGGCCTGAGGTGATGTGTGCAAACACGCTCTATGGCGCGTTTTAAGTTGGGTAAATAATTCCCCTTCAATCCTGAGGGCCCCTCGGGGCAAACTAGCCCACCAGGTGCTTCCAGTAAGCGCCACTGCGCTGCGTTGCAGAGAGGTGGTCCAGGCCGTGCCACTTTTTACACCTCTCTGCAACGCAGCTCTGTGGCGCTTCTGGAGGTACCTAGTGGGCTAGTTGGACCCTAGGGACCCTCAGGATTCAAATGAACTTAATCTCCCAACTAAAAACGGCCACAGGAGGTGTTTACACAGTGGTGAAGGGAGGGGACAGGGCCTGATGTGACGTGTGCAAACAAGCACTGTGACGCCTTTTAAGATGAGGAAATAATTCCCTTTCAATCCTGAGGGCCCATGGGGGCCAACTAGTCCACCAGGTGCTTCCAGTAAGCGCCGCTTCGTTGCAGAGAGGTGGTCCTGGTGTGGTAAATATTTGATTTACCGTCCTAATTTCTATGCAGGTAAGTACTTAATCAATAATAACTCAATCGGAAAGAAAGTGGCAGAGTCCGTGGTGTTAGAGTTCTTAGGGGTTTTATTCCTTAAAAAGGAATGGTTCTTGAACCGGATATCATGTTCCTACCACCACTGGGGTGTAGGAAGGGATAGAGCAATATTTTATTGACAATACATAGCTTATATACTTAAGTCACATTATAGAAACCAATACAGTAGGCGTAACAGCTGAGAGAAACAAGATAAAACACACACGTGGTAGTGATACGTAATTAGAAGGCGTGAACTAGGCGTGAACATAGAGGTGTGTGCTAGAAACGTCACAGGTAGGTGTCACAAGTGGGTGGCAACAAAGCAGAATCTTGTAATGTCAGCAGAAATCTGAGGCCTGGATGCGCGCGCAGCTGCATGACGTGTGATTGACGTGAAACCGGAGGGTGCAGGGGACTTGACATTTACACTGGCGGAAAGAGACAGAAGTCTGGCATGTCAGATCAACTCGTACCTCTATCATATCTGATATCTGATGTTTGGGAACCATATTATCTAGAAGGAAAAGGTCTCTGGGGCAGAAGCTATTCTATACTGACTGTGAGTGCGTGTATAAGCGTCTAAGTGTCTGCATGAGAGGCGAGGGGCATGGGCCTACCATGGTAACAGAGGCTATGAATTACTTGCACGGAGACAGTGAGGCCGGGCCCTTTGCTCTGCAGCTGGGGGAATGTTTACTTAAACTAGTAGGCAGGAATGCATTTTCGAAGGAGCGGAACAGATAATTCGAAGGTTGAATTCAGGCTTGGCAGGCAGCAGGCTGAGCTAAGCGCCGTGAGCCGCACAGGGAGTAAGGCAGAGGTCACGGGTACAGAGACAGCCTGGGCTGAGGCTTTCAGAGTCAGAAGGCAGGAAAAAGCTCGATGGCAGAATTTCAGGGCCTACTTCGCCAGAGCTGAAAAACGTGTAAAGTACACCACAAAAAGACGTTGGCATGGCATACTTAGAAACGGAATATTCAACCCATTCAGGGTGGGTCTGAAAGAGGACATGTTAACGTTGGACGCAAATGTATTTGCGTCTTCATAGCTGGCACAGGAGGGAAGTTACATGCACTTTAAGCTGGTACATGGAGACGGTGGGGTACACGTTAGGGAACATTACTTGACCATAAAATTTATATTTCCTCATTCCCTCCTTGTTCCCTACGGACCCTTCATGATATATCGATCCTCATGAATCGATCAGTCTGTTCTTGTAACATCATTTGCTCTTCTTTCTTCCTCACGTTTTGAGAGAAAACTGGAATGTTCAATACATGATGTGGCACACAGTCCACATATCGCTGGCCCACACTGTAGGCACAGGCAGCAACTGAATACTATGACAAGGGCAATGCCTAGGAAGGATAGGATCTTCCATCCCCAAGCGGTCAACGTTGTCCAGAACCAACCGGACCAAGCCCAGGTGCCTGGATTCTGATGTATCAGACTTGCAATTTTATGAAGACGTGTAATAGCTTGGTATACCGTTGGCGCGTTTTCTGGAATGAAAACACAGCAACTTGACCCGATGACCTTACAAGCTCCGCCTCTATCTGCCAAGATGACGTCAATAACAAGACGATTCTGAAGAACAACAACCCGCATGGCGGACTGCTCCTCTGTTAAGTTGCCTAAAGCGGAGGCAGTTTCATTCACTACTGCTTCGAGTGTTCTAGTTAATCTGCGTATTAGTTTACTATTTTGGACGGGGCCTGTGAAGAAAAAGAATCCTTTATTGAAATCTGTGTATTGCTCCCATGCCGTTTCAGTATAGTCGACAATCGGGAGATCTCTTCGGAGTCTATTCTTTACTAGATTTGTATTTCTGTGATAATCAGGAGGGGCTAGAAAAACAGGTGGCAGAAGGAATGCAATGTAACAGGTACCATCCCAATCTGGAGGTAAGCGTATGTATGCAGTATGGCCACAAACAAAGTAGGAATGACGGGTAGCTCTAAAGGAAGACTTGCCTTGATCACTGAATTCGACCACAGTAGTACATTTACTATGACCTAAGTGTACTGAACCCTTCTTACTGACACATAAATCACCAGTGACTGGTAGTACTGACATGGCCGGGAGAACTGGTGCAGCTTCGGATTCAACAGTAAGAATCATAAGGTTAATTGTATAATTACCTAATCCATATACTTCATTTTCTAGATCAGTTCCTATTCTAATGGGAAGTCCCTTCTTGTTAGGGTAACAGGCATTAAGCAGAACTAAGTTCAAGTTTCCCCAAACCCAGCTCCCTTTAAAAACAGCAGTATCAGGATCTAAGGAATTAATTATTCTAAACCATGCACCACAGGAGCCATTATGAGTGAACGGGTACGGAAAGAGAGGCAGAACTCCCTTGTATTTCTGATAGGGAGGGAGTCGGCCACATATCCAACAGTTTGTAGCATTGTTAGTCTGATGGGAGTGATGTAACATACTAATGAATGTGTTGTTGCGCAGCGCGAGTCTGTAAGATAGTTCGTGGGGAGGTAATTCACTAAAAGAATGTTCGGCAGTGACATTGTAAGCAGATTGTTCACGCTTGAAGATAGGGTAATATATGGGAAGCAATATACTTGCTACAATAATCAGAAGACTTAGAAAAAACATAATCAATAACGTCACTATACAGTGACTGCGGAGTGATTTACAATATGTACGTTTCTTGAGTTGTCTCTCTCTCTCTCTATCTCGATCTAGGGGATACATGTCAGAAACTATTTAACCGATTCACCTAGGGGAGGACTTAAACAATTAAACTGTCTGACTTGCTAGATCGAAGTTTCATTGGATTCTCCTCTTGGGGAGTTTTCTCTTGTTTGGTAACTTTGAAGTCTTTAGTATCGAGGCAGTCTTTGGAGGGGGTGGACGAGTCGGTTTCTGGCAACAGTTCATTACATTTTTTAATATGACTCGTATGGATCCACCCCTTTCGGCCTTCCACCTTGATAGCGGTCCGCGTTGTAAGAAGGACGGTCTTCGGCTCTTTCCAGCGGGGCTCCAGCGGACTTTTCCTGTCGAAGTTCCTAATTAACACTGTATCTCCGGGACGGACATCATGTGGCTTTACATCAGTGTTGTCAGGAAAGGCTGCGGCAACCTGTGAACGACATGATTGGAGTGCAGACATCAAGGAGGCAAGGTAATCTGTCAGCATGTTACAATCAACATCGGTAATTTTCTTAGGGATGGGCGTCCCCCACATATTCGGTGGTCTGCCAAAGACCACTTCATACGGGGATAGTCCTGATCTCGAATGGGCGACCATTCTCATATAGAATAATGCAACTGGCAGGGCGACTATCCAGTCGACCCCTTTCTCTTTACAGATTTTAGCAAGGCGGGTTTTTAGTGTCTGGTTATGCCTTTCTACAAGGCCAGCGGCTTCGGGGTGTCGGACACAATGGAATCTCCACTGATATCCTAGCAGCAGGGAAACCTGTTTCATGAGTTCGGGTGAGAATGGCTGTCCGTTATCTGAGTACACGACACGAGGCAAGCCGTACCGTGGGAAGAATTCTCGAACCAGCTGCCTGGCAGTGGTCAGAGCAGTGTAATCTGGGACTGGATATGCTTCGGTCCAACGGGAAAGTGCACAAACAATTACGAGGACATATTTGAATCCTCGACAACGGTCCATCTGGATATAATCCATCTGGTGGACTTCAAAAGGGTGATCGGGAGGATGAAATCCACCTTGCTCTACAGGGACGCTTTTACCTGGATTGAACTGACAACAGATCATGCAGGTACGCACTTTCTGTTTTGCTGCTGCTCGTAAGTGTTTGTTGTACCAGAGATTCTGTAAACTGTCTAACATCGCTTTCTCTCCTAGATGTGCTGGACTATGTACTGTATTTATTATGACTTGAACCATAGAGTCGGGGAGAAACCATGTAGATTTTCCCTTCGTCATCCAACCTTGATCTGTCTGGATCCCTCCTAGTTCAGTCCATTTATTTATTTCATCTGCAGTAGCATGTGTCTGAATATCGATTACATCTAGTGTGGGATCCCTGACTGTCATACAATGTGTCGGTACTATTGTCTTTGTCACGTCAGTTGTCTGGGTGTGAGTCAATGCTGTATGTTTTGCTGTTTGGTCTGCCAGGTCGTTACCCTGGGAAACAGAATCTGTAACTTTAGTATGTGCTTTACACTTCATGATTGATATGCCTGAAGGCAGATGTATTGCTTCTAACAGTGCTTGAATGAGGGGACCGTGTTGGATCTTGGCACCGTGAGAGGTCAAAAAACCTCGTTCTTGCCGTAACACTCCGAAGTCGTGTACGACTCCGAACGCATAACGGGAATCAGTGTATATGTTAACATTTCTGTTCTTGGCTAGTATACAGGCTCGGGTCAGAGCAATGAGCTCTGCCGCTTGAGCGGACAGCGTATCAATACGATATGTTTCTTTAACTTCAGTTTCAGTGGTCACTGCATACGCGGCCACTAATTCTCCTGTACTTGTTCTCATACATGAACCATCCACGTAAAGTGTCAGGTCTGGATTTGTCAATGGAACATCTGTTAAGTCTCGTCGGGGCTTTGTTACTGCATTAATGATCTCTATACAATCATGCGGGGCTGGATCTGTCATAATCGAAGGTAACAATGTTGCGGGATTTAGAATGCTGCAGCGTCTGATTTCTATGTGTGGCTGGAATAGCGTCAATTCATAACCTGTCAATCGTGCTATAGTCAAGTGTTGAGTCTGAGTTCTGTTTAAGAGAACCTCTACAGAATGTGGAACTTGTACTGTTAATGGATGTCCTAAAACAATTGAGTCGCTCTGTCTGATTGCTAGTGCTGTTGCTGCTACTGACTTCAAGCACGCAGGGAGTGCCTGGGCTACTGAATCCAATGTACTTGAAAAATAAGCGCAAGGCTTATGTGAACCTGCTTGGTCTTGAGTGAGGACAGACAACGCTGTACCATCACGTTCTGTAACAAAAAGTGTAAAAGGTTTGCTGTAACATGGTGTCGCTAAAACTGGTGCTTGGCATAAAGCTTTCTTTAATTCTTCAAAAGCCTGTGTATGTTCCTGAGTCCAAGGAAGGACAGTTGAAGTCGCTGCCTCCTGTGTTGTCAACTGAATGAGTGGTTTAGCTAGAAATGCATACTGAGGAATCCATTGTCTGCAGTACGAGGTGAGGCCTATAAAGGCCCGCACTTCCTTTTGTGTCTGGGGTTGTGGCATATTTACAATTAACTGGATACGGTCGGGAGTGAGCTGTCTCCCCACTTTGGACAGCAAGTGACCCAAGTACACAACTTGCTGAACACAGAATTGTAGCTTCGAAGGAGACACCTTGTGTCCCTTGTCGGCCAGAAAATGTAAAACTGTCAGTGATGCTTGTTCACATTCGGGTTCACTTCGTGTGGTGATCAGCAGATCATCGACGTATTGCAGTAAAGCGGTGTTAACTGGCATTTGAATACAATCTAGTTGTCTTTTCAGTGCTTGACTATAGATGCTGGGGCTTTCTGTGAATCCTTGAGGTGCGCGTGAAAATTTTAAACTTCGTCCATTTAAACTGAATCCGAAGAGATATTGGCTCTCCGGATCAATGGGCACACTGAAGAAGGCGTTCTTGAGATCAATTACAGTAAAGAACGTTGCTTCTGAATCAATAGCAGTCAATAGGGATGAGATGTTGGGAACCACAGGGTACTGTGGTACAATGCATTTATTCAGTTCTCGTAAATCAATCACCAGCCGATATACTGGCGGTGCATTGGGATCTGTACGTTTAAGAATCGGAATGATAGGGGAATTACAGATATTGGAGTCGGTCTCTACGACCACTCCTTGGGCAATGAGCTCTTCAATGATCTCCAGTAAAGCCACTACAGCATCGGGTGGTAACTTGTATTGTCTGATTCGTGGTAAAACAACACCTGGCTTCAGTGTAACACGGTATGGTGTAATGTGCATGCAGCCTACATCGGTTGGGCCTTGTGCCCACAAGTGATCCGGTACATTTTTCAATCTGACATCAAACTCTCGTAATACATAGTGACCCTTAAAATCTCGCAAGAAAAGTCTAACTCCTTCCGGAGAACAACATATCACTGCTCCTAGAGCCTTCAACGTTTTGATACCTAACAAGTTTTCTGGACATGATTTCGTAAGTAACAAGTCTGTAACACGTGATAATGGACCCACAGCCAGGGGGACGGGTTTCGATACCTCATTTACAATGGGTTGTCCTGAAAAACCAAGGGAAACATTCTGTGAGCCTGAGAGGGGTGCCCCTGGGACTTCATTATGGCTGATTGTTGTGCGACTTGCCCCTGTGTCAATTAAAAACTTTCTGTCTTTTCCCAATACTTGACTGTGTACATAAGGACCCTCTTGATCTACAGGAATCTCAATAAGAGGCAAGCCACCTTCCCTCTCTAGGCTGTTTCATGTGTATCGTGGATAATCGGGGTAATCAGATTGGGCATACTGGTACATCTGTTGTGAAACTTGCTGAGTCGCGGGAATGGGCTGTGGCTGTGACTGTGGTACCGCTACTGTCTGTGCTGTATGTGGTGAAACATGCATAGGCTGTGCATTCTGTATGGACTGTATATTCTGTGAAGTCTGTTGCTGGACCTGGTCTTGTCTAGGCGGACGCGGTCTTTCTTTAGTTTTACCTGTTGATATATTATGTTTCAGGACTGGGCATTCATGTACGTAGTGACCTGGCTGTTTGCAATAGTTGCATGTCCCCTTAACGGGAGCTGCTGCATTCTGGGTCTGGGCCGTACCCTTTCTCTGGCCGTCGGCTGGAACCGACTGGGCCACTAACATTTTCATTTTCGTGTCTTTCATGCGTTTCTGTTCATGATCCTGTTCTTCTCTGATTCTGTTCTGATGGTACTGTAACATCTGTAACATCTGGGATGGCGTATTTGCTTGCCATGTACTCTCAACCTTGTATACACGGGTTTTAACTGCTGTCAGGGAATTCTCGACTAATTTTGATACAAAAAGATGCGGGTACGACTCGCTACTTGGTTTAAGGCCACTATTAATAATGAAACATTTCTCGAATCTTGAATAGAAGTCACTGGTATCTTCATCGTGTTTCTGTTTACAGGCCGAAATTGCGTCCCAGTCTTCCTTTCTAGTTGTCAGTAATCTTGGCAGAACCTGTACTATTAAACCTGGTAATGCTTTCGTTTTCTCCCCAAGGCCTAGCCCTGGGGTACGAAGTTTCTCCTCGTCTTCTATTTCTGTCCATATAATCTTTTTGTCTCCCACCTCCCATTCTCTTTCCTTGAGTTTCTCGTAGATGCCGGTGGGCAGCAGTACCTTTAACATTTTCATGATATCTGTATATGTGTAATCTCCCATCAGTAACATGTCTTTAAGTTCTCTGTGAAAACCTGCAGGGTCTTTGTCGTGACAGGGTACTAGTTTTTTCATTTCCAATAGTTCTAACTTGGTCAGAGGTGTGTGTACATACACACGTTTCAAAGTATTATCGGTACCCATAACTGGATGTACTTCTCGTAAAGGGTTCTGTCTTTCAAGACGCTCCATATGATACATTTTTATTTCTGGGGGCGGAGCGGGAACATATTGTGAGCTTAAAAAAGTGTTATATCTGTGCCGTTGTTCTAGAATTATTTGTATTAACTGGGTACTTAGACCTCTCCATCTATCCATGAGTAGTGCTTCTAATGTATCTTGTAAGGGACCTGGATCAGAATGTTGATTTCTGTATAACCTGAGGAGGTGCTGAATCATATAGGTACCTGCTAATTTCTGCTCGTCTGGGGATAGGTTCAGGAATGTCTGCGCTACTGTGTCATCATTGTATATGTTAGGATTGTCAGCCCATAGTACTGCTGACCGGGCTAGTTCTTGTTCATCCTTAGAATTGAGTACATGGTACCCCATTCGTTCTCGAAGCATTTTATCAGTGTCTTGGAACTGATGTTCAGAAGAATTCGGTTTTGATATGCCAGAGGGAAAAACTCTCTTGCTTTCTGGACGAATGCTTTTCCTAAGGTAAGTTCCCTTACCTACATACGCTATCGTATCTGTAGTCTTTTCCGGTTCTTCAGGTCCTTCCTCCTCCTCCTCGGAGGAAGCTTTTTCTTTCTCTTTTTCGTGAACATCTATTACTGCTTTTCTTATTTTCTTGTACATACTGGCTATACAATTTACTTTATCATGTTTTCCTTCGGATATATTTTGACCCCACTTGTTTAGTGCCTCCATTTCATCCTGTTCTGTCTCAGGCCTGTCTCGTTCTCTTATTAAGCAATTTATAAAAAAACGTAATATATATGCTTGAGTGTCAACTTTCTGATGTGCTAGGGCCTCCTTAATACTTTCAGGATTTTCCCCAGTCTGGACAAAATGATATATTCTGTCTAGGTGCTCTTTCATTCCTGAGAATAACATTAGGTAATCTGTAGCTTGTCGCAAACGTAGTGATGCTATCAACATTCTATCGTCTTTGCCTGGTACTGGATCGTATCTGCAAACTGGAAGCTGTTCTTTGAGTCTGTCGAGACGGGGTGACTGTAGTGTAAGGTGGTTCTGCATGTCCCTAAGGTGTAATCTGTGTGTTGCTGGCGGGGTCTGGTAACCCCCGGTCGCACCTCCTGAGGCGGAAGCTTGGGCATTGTCCCTCTGTGGAGTCTGTATATGTACTTGAACTTGTCTCTTAGTAGGATCAGGCAAAAACGGATTTGATATATCAATTTTAGGTGTGGGAAGTGGTGGAGGTGGAGGAACGACAGGCTGTCGGACGGGGGAACCTTGTTGCGGTAATAGCGGGATATGGTCTGGAGGCGGGTTGCCATCTCCGTCACCGTCAGTAGGCGGGACGTGGGCACGTGGATTGGTGTAAGCGGGTGCTACATCGTTTAGATAGGAATTCAGAAATATGTCCTTAGTAGTCCTGTGATTTACTTTAGTTGGAACCAATGGTGGCGGCAGATTTTTCGGTATTTCTGAAGTGGCTTCAGGCGAACCCTCGGCCACAAGATACATGCCATTTACGAGATTGTTTCGTGCGCGGTCTACTTGCTCTGATTTTACTCGGATCCCTTCAGTAACTAATTCGTTTTCTCGGGCTTTATCTGACTCTTCTCTATGTCTGTCTTCTCTACGGAGTGCTTTTTCAGCACGTTTATGCGATTCTTTACGCCAAAATTCTATGGCATCCTTCTGCGATTGTCTGGCTTTCTTTTTCCACAGTGCTTCTTCTACCTTCATGATGCACTCGGCATCCCATGTTCCGGTAACAGGCCATCTGTGTCTCTCGTCTAGATGCTTAGTATAATCGGCCCATAAATCTAGATACAATATGGCATCTAAGCCATGCTTATGATACATGAAATTTCCAGGAGTGTCCCTAGGGGGGATAGGAATTTCTTCCTCTAGTATCCCTTTCCTAGTTCCTATCTGCTTTAACTTATTGAAAAACGGCATCTTGTTTACTTCGTACTGAATGCTCAATCCTTGCTACTTAACTCTGAACACGGCTAGTTACACAAGAACACAATAATGCACATTAAAAACAGTCACTCATACCACGACATTAATCACATGAAAGACATTTGAGACATATATGACTACCCCCCTATACTGGATGTACTGCTAAACAGTACAGATACACTGTCTAAAACAGTGCAAGAACTGGAGTAACAGATATACTGCTAAACAGTACAGATACACTGTCTAAAACAGTGCAGACCGAATTTGTGTACCCAAACCCGTCTTTACCGGATACATAATAATGCACCCGTCTAGATACGTCCCAGCAATGGTACTCACCGGGAAGCACGGAAATCGGATGGCCTCGGAAAACTCGACTGGACTGGACCGGACTGGACTCGACTCGACACGTGGAAACTTCGGAAACTGGTGGGCCTCTTGACACCTCGGACCTTGCTTCTTTCGGCTAGGCTCTGGTCGGGATCCTCCGCACTCCTCACCGCCTCGTCTGGGTGCTGATCGCAGTCTTCGTCACCTCCGTGGGCCAGAGGGAGATACAGGAAATCCTGCCAGTACGCGTAGTTCCGTCTAACTGATGGCAGGGGACAGAGCTTGCAACGCACCAACCGGTGCGTGGGGTGGGGGAGGGGTCCCTATTCGGGCGCCAAAATAATGTGGTAAATATTTGATTTACCGTCCTAATTTCTATGCAGGTAAGTACTTAATCAATAATAACTCAATCGGAAAGAAAGAGGCAGAGTCCGTGGTGTTAGAGTTCTTAGGGGTTTTATTCCTTAAAAAGGAATGGTTCTTGAACTGGATATCATGTTCCTACCACCACTGGGGTGTAGGAAGGGATAGAGCAATATTTTATTGACAATACATAGCTTATATACTTAAGTCACATTATAGAAACCAATACAGTAGGCGTAACAGCTGAGAGAAACAAGATAAAACACACACGTGGTAGTGATACGTAATTAGAAGGCGTGAACTAGGCGTGAACATAGAGGTGTGTGCTAGAAACGTCACAGGTAGGTGTCACAAGTGGGTGGCAACAAAGCAGAATCTTGTAATGTCAGCAGAAATCTGAGGCCTGGATGCGCGCGCAGCTGCATGACGTGTGATTGACGTGAAACCGGAGGGTGCAGGGGACTTGACATTTACACTGGCGGAAAGAGACAGAAGTCTGGCATGTCAGATCAACTCGTACCTCTTTCATATCTGATATCTGATGTTTGGGAACCATATTATCTAGAAGGAAAAGGTCTCTGGGGCAGAAGCTATTCTATACTGACTGTGAGTGCGTGTATAAGCGTCTAAGTGTCTGCATGAGAGGCGAGGGGCATGGGCCTACCATGGTAACAGAGGCTATGAATTACTTGCACGGAGACAGTGAGGCCGGGCCCTTTGCTCTGCAGCTGGGGGAATGTTTACTTAAACTAGTAGGCAGGAATGCATTTTCGAGGAGCGGAACAGATAATTCGAAGGTTGAATTCAGTCTTGGCAGGCAGCAGGCTGAGCTAAGCGCCGTGAGCCGCACAGGGAGTAAGGCAGAGGTCACGGGTACAGAGACAGCCTGGGCTGAGGCTTTCAGAGTCAGAAGGCAGGAAAAAGCTTGATGGCAGAATTTCAGGGCCTACTTCGCCAGAGCTGAAAAACGTGTAAAGTACACCACAAAAAGACGTTGGCATGGCATACTTAGAAACGGAATATTCAACCCATTCAGGGTGGGTCTGAAAGAGGACATGTTAACGTTGGACGCAAATGTATTTGCGTCTTCATAGCTGGCACAGGAGGGAAGTTACATGCACTTTAAGCTGGTACATGGAGACGGTGGGGTACACGTTAGGGAACATTACTTGACCATAACATTTATATTTCCTCACTGGCCGTTCCCATTTTTACACCTCTCGGCAACACAGCTCTGTGGCGCTAACTGGAGATACCTGGTGGGGTAGTTGTGCCCAAGGGACACTCAGGATTCAAGAGGAGTTTATCACACAAATTTAAACGGCCACAGGGCGTGTCTGCACACGTCAGCACAGCCCCCCTTGTTTGTTTCACCAGTGTGCAAACGCACCCTGTTGCGCGTTTTAACAGGTAGTTTTATTCCCCCGGCCCTATTATATACTAGGGGCTTACAGAGGAGGTCATGCTAATAACATGGGTACCCCAACGCATAGTGTTCCCTAGTGTGTGTAGGTGTTTTAACTGTATTCTAAGTGTCGTTTAGCATAGCACTGGCTCTAGGACTGGTTAGTCAGAGTCAGTTACCAGTACCCATCAGAAAAAGTTGAGGGTGCAGGATGATTTTGCTACAAGGCCTCTTTCTGCTCCTCTGTTTGTTCTTTCTGCATGTCTTCCTTCTTCCTGCACTTTTCTTCGTCTTTGAGGACTTCTGTTTCTTCTTTCTGCATTTCTTTTTCTTCTTTATGTGTGTTTTTTCTTCTTTCTTCACATGTCCTACCTCTGTAAGCATAGTTATAAACTAGCATTTAAAACACCGTAGAAATTAACTGAAAAAACCATAGGTTTCAGGCATGTTATAGTTAACACATTAGCATTTAATAAAACCATTAAAATTTACTGAAAAACCATAGGTTTCAGGCACGTTATAGTTAGGAATTAGCATTTAAAAAACCTTAGAAATTCACTGAAAAAAACCATAGGTTTCAGGAACATCATAGTTAGTTGGACATTTCACTCGTACAAAACCATAGAAATTCCCCCATTATAGTTAGTTCAGCTAACTATAACTCGCGCGCCCGCAATGCACTGCTGATGACGTCACATATTACATCACTCAACATGTGTGTTTTTCTGAAAATTAAATATGTTTTATATATGTATATCTCAAGGTCGATGGAAGAATAGATGGGTATATTAGTGTCTAAATGGTTATATATATTTTTTTAAAGGGCTGTTATAATTAGGTTCACATTTTATACGCACAAAACCATAGAAATTCAGCAGTTGTAGTTACAGTTATTTCAAGTACCTATAATTCGTGCCCTAAGGTAACTATAACTCACGCCCTCGCCATGCACATTTGTCTCAGCAATACTTTTATGGCAAATGTTGTGCTGATATTATCAATGATGCCATAGAAGATGTCATGAGTGATGTAATAGGTGGGGAATTAGCAGTGCCGTCCCCTAAAAAACTGGGAGGACTGTTGTGCTGTGTGTCACTCAACAAAACAGAAGGAACAAAAACACACTGTAACATAAAGGAGTTTAAACAACGCCTGTTCAGAATGGAAAGTGGATTGCCCACTCACTTAGTTTGGCTGCACATGAGTGACACTCCTGTCAGCATAGCGTTTCCAAACCCATTCGTCTAGTTCACAAAACACCATGTGAAATTAGTGCATCAGCCAAGCCAATGTTGCTGCTATATTAAGTTCTCCCACACAGTGTGGAGAGTGGAAATGGCGTAGGACATCATATACCTTGACTGTGCTGTACAGGACCGCCATAATTTGATCTGTGGTTCTAAAAGAGCCCAACCGTATCCCAGAATGCTAGGTGAGCGATCTTGTTTACATGTGGTGCCCCAATGAGCTACCATTTAGGAAAGGTTTACAGAGGGAATGTGAATTAGTGACGAACTAAAACAAGCATTTACAATGCAACGGTCTCGCCTTTGCAAAAGTTAGAGCTATTGGCATTGTAAATAACAAACTTTTTATTTATGTGTTGGTTTTGAAAACAGATAAATAAATGGCATTGTCATTTACAATGCCAATAGCTTAATGTCTCGCAAATGCAAGACCTATTGCATTTGCACCCACACAGAGCCACACACACAGAGCTACACACACACATAGAGCCACACACATACACACACACACAGAGCCACACACACACACAGAGCCACACACACACACACAGAGCCACACACACACAGAGCCACACACACACACACACACACAGAGCCACACACACACAGAGCCACACACACACACAGAGCCACACACACACAGAGCCACACACACAGAGCCACACACACACAGAGCCACACACACACACACAGCCACACACACACACAGCCACACACACACACAGAGCCACACACACACACACAGCCACACACACACAGAGCCACACACACACTCTTACCCAAAATAGTCCTGGAGAACAGACCAATCAGCGAAGAAGCACAGCACCCGCAAACATACACAAATCAAATCCACAAAACAAAAACACATCATCTCCGCAACTCCAAGTAACACGCATTAACAATCAAACAATTAAACGAACACAATAACCACTAAACAGGAACGGCCACGAGTATTGTGTGGCAACACTGGAGGTCCGTCGGAGCCATAAGACTGACGACGCGTAAATAGTGTCGCCCAAACACCGAACTCTTGGCGGGGACAACCTGCGCCGCGCAATAGAAGCCGAGGAAAGACTACCGGCTCGGCAGCTCCGCTAATGTCAGGACAATGAAAGGGGAACAACACTGCTGCAAAGTAAGTTTCAACCGAACTAAGCAGGATGCTGAAGTGAACTTTCCATCTTTCCACCTGCATTTTTAAGTACGTGCACCCCCACCCCCGGCTCAGCCCCCCCCGTACCCTCCTCTCGCCAATCTACAGTAAGGTTCAGACGGGCACATTATTTTTAATCTGAACTCTCCCCGGGTCAAACGGTCAGCAGGGGAATACTGATTAAAATGGTCTCCTTCGCACTACACTTAAATAATGGAGGTTTTATGTGTGCAGCCTGGCACACAGTCTCCCCGCGGCGACGCCGGGATTCTGTTTGTACATGTGGAAAAAAGTACTGAACTACGTTTCTCTAACCCTTACTGAAAAAAAGAAAGAAAATGTATAACATCTGCCCCCTTCATATTATTATTATTATCATTATGTATAATAATAATAATGATAACAAGCAACGAGGGGGGAGGGGGTGAGGAGCTCACGCACACACAAGCAACGAGGGGGGGAGGGGGGTGAGGAGCTCACGCACACACAAGTAACGAGGGGGGAGGGGTTGAGGAGCTCACGCACACACAAGCAACAAGGGGGGAGGGGGTGAGGAGCTCACGCACACACAAGCAACGAGGGGGGAGGGGGGTGAGGAGCTTACGCACGCAGAAGCAACAAGGGGGGAGGGGGAGGAGCTCACGCACACAAGCAACGAGTGGGGGAGGGGGGTGAGGAGCTCACGCACGCAGAAGCAACGAGGGAGAGGGGGTGAGGATCTCACGCACACAAGCAACGAGGGGGGAGGGGGTGAGGAGCTCACGCACACAAGCAATGAGGGGAAGGGGGTGAGGAGCTCACGCACACAAGCAACGAGGGGGGGCGGGGGGTGAGGAGCTCACACACGCAGAAGTCACAAGGGTGGAGGGGGGTGAGGAGCTCACGCACGCAGAAGCCACGAGGGGGGAGGGGGGTGAGGAGCTCACTCACACAAGCAACAAGGGGGGAGGGGGGTGATGAGCTCACGCACACACAAGCAATGAGGGGGGAGAGGGGTGAGGAGCTCACACACACAAGCAACGAGGGGGGGAGGGGGTGAGGAGCTCACGCTTGCAGAAGCCACAAGGGGGAGGGGGGAGGAGGAGCTCACGCACACACAAGCAACAAGGGGGGAGGGGGGTGAGGAGCTCACTCACACAAGCAACAAGGGGGGAGGGGGGTGATGAGCTCACGCACACACAAGCAATGAGGGGGGAGAGGGGTGAGGAGCTCACACACACAAGCAACGAGGGGGGGAGGGGGTGAGGAGCTCACGCTTGCAGAAGCCACAAGGGGGAGGGGGGAGGAGGAGCTCACGCACACACAAGCAACAAGGGGGGAGGGGGTGAGGAACTCACGCTACCTGAAACTACACACGTGCACACTCCAGAAACACAAATAGACCCGAACACGTACCAGGAAACTACCACAGGACTAAAAATTAGAAGAACATAACCACGAAAACTAAAGTCCAGCAGGCAGACTAATTCTAGCTTTGAGGATCCCACAAACTACTAAACCAACCACCATTCATTGAGAACGCACCCACTTAAATTCAGCTGTAAAGGGCAACAAATTGACAAATCTAACAAGCACCAGAAGCAATTTTAAACAACTGATGCACTTCCTTAAAGCCGCCACCTCATTTTGGCGATTACAAACCCTCTCATGAGTGGGGAGACCAGCCTCCTTTAAAATGTCTGCCCACCCTAAGTTCTTATACATGTTCCAGACCCTCCCACTCCCCCTTCGAAGGGTGGAACTGGCACAGCTGACGGATATATGCAGATCTTTTATTTGGGCCAGGAAACAACCTCAACTCAGCTACCAAACCATCACGCACCGTCAGAAATATTGCGGGCTGGTATCCATCTCTACTACCTGTCAACCCAGGTGCAGTGCAGAGGCATATAGCTGCTAATATTGGCTCCCTCATTTTATTTCTCCTCCACCACAAGGCAGTTTAAATCCAGCCGGCATGCACTGTCTTGTTATGTCTCATGAGGTGCACATGGCCCTGTCACAATCTATATATTCGGAAAAACACAAAGATAAAAATACCTTTTGGAAACCCCAGGTGGATTGGCGCAGACTGCTCTCCGGGACGGCAAGTGCATGTCTGAGGGGGCTCTCCTGTCCCAAGGACAGTGGGCCTCGGCCAGGCTGTCCTAAAAATACTGCTGCGTGCCCCCCGCCTGGAGGTATGTGCAACCCTCAGCTGAAAACTCTCTCTGGACTCGAACCGCCGCTAAGAGGAGCCAGATGTGCAGAGACGTCAGCAAAGCCACCAAAGAAAGGAGGGGGGTTTGCGGCTGACAGAGCGAGCGCTCCTTGTGCTCCTCGGCATGCTCTCCGCTGGCAGACCCAGTCACTGCACAAGGAAGGACAAATACTGCCTAGCCCGCCTCCCCGGCACGTCACCTGACCGGAGGCGGACAGGAAGTGTCACGCAAGCCGCGGGAGGGGGCACGTCTGTCCTGGCAGGGGTGGGCGGCGGAGACTGACACACGGCACGTCTGCCTTCGCTCCGCGTGCCTCGCCGCCCAACTTCCTGGAAATCTTTCGTAAACAAAAGATTCTGTGCCAGTAATGTAGCTCACTGGGTCAATGCGTCGGCTGCGGATATGACGACGACCTGTGAGTCACGGGTACAACATCTGGGGTGACTGACTCGTCTTCTGCGCTCGGGAAATACATGAGGTTGAGTTGGGTAATGGTAAAAAGGCGTGTTGTTACTGCGAAACACGGTGGCACAACTGTCCGGTAACTCTGCCCCATCACCTGCTCAAACACACCGATGCTTTCTCGCTGCCAGGCCTGGGAGGGCAGTAGTGTAACCTGAAAAAGCAGCAGCACAACTCTGCCCCATCACCTGCTCAAACACACCGATGCTTTCTCGCTGCCAGGCCGGGGTGGGCAGTAGTGTAACCTGAAAAAGCAGCAGCACGAAGAGCTTTAAACAGCAGTAGATTTGCCCAACCATGATAAAACAAGCCGAGGTGCCGTGACAGCGGGAGGGGGGCGGGAACGTGCACACGGACAGCGGGAGGGGCGGGCGGGAACAGGCACACGAACAGCGGGAGGGGGGCGGGAACGGGCACACGGACAGCGGGAGGGGGGCGGGAACTGGCACACGCTGGTTCAAGACGGCACTGCGGAGCTTCTCAAGTAAGCTACTGCCCGGCCGCCATCTTCGGAGAAATGACCAAAACAAACATAAAATAAATAAATAAATAAACCACCGCCCACCGCCGCATGACATTTTAAAAAGGGCGCAGAGGGAAAAAATGTACGGAACGCCCACGAATTGCCTCGGACAATGACGGACATATCTCTCTTCCAATGGCTAGCCTCCATTTATGGAGCTAGCCAATGGAAGAGAGAGGCGGGACAAAGCCACATACTGCTTCTCAAAAGATTTCGCCTGCACGAACGCTGCTGCGCACCGGACGCCAGGCGAAACCTAAAAAGTAGGTTTTTTTAGCCATCTTTGTGTCTCTAACCAATGTCTTTAGGCTACAGCTTTTCAAAGCCAATTGTACCTTTTATTTGTGCCGGTGAGAATTATATTATCCTCTGTTGTGCATTTTAAAACTAAAAAGGAGTTTAATGCTTGTTCTAAGTACACATGCCTGCTGAGTTGGATGTACAGTATTGTATTAAATGTTTATACAAGTGTTAATTAAAAAGTGTAATAATTAGTTGCAGTCCTATAGATAAAGATGGCAAAATATTTTTTTCCCTCACCTTCTGCAAATAATTACAAATATAAATAATTGTAACCATCGTCCCAGTTTTACAAAGCCAAAACTTTTGGCTTTGCCAATGCTTGTTTAATTTGTGGGTATATTTAGCCTTTCATGTTTCTTTCAGGTTACCCTCAAACTGGCTAAGCATTGACAGCTCTGTGCTCCAGTACATGGCGCAGTCGGTAGGTGCCGGAATATGGAGAGACACCACTGCCTCCGCTGTGGAGGAAAGAGGCAAACTTCTGCTCCCGGAACAGTCATCGGCACAGGGCATTGAGCGCCTCGAGAGTCCTCCTCGGTAAGCTGCACCGGCTACCTTCAAAGGTTTGTCCTTTCCCTTTGGTTGGTTAGATATTTGTTTTTTCTCCTATAAAATGTATTAATTTTATGGTAATACAGGGACATGGCTACCATTTGTGTAGCAGAGGATGTAGCACCGGGGCGCTAGGGTAGGGTGACCAGACTTTGAAAACCAAAAACCAGGATATTTTGCAAAAATTGAACTAGGTGTAGAATTTTACATGATCAAATGAGGGGCACCGATAACTGCGATCATTAACCTAGAAACACAGGCAATAAGAGAATAAAATACTTAGTGCGACACGTGAAGCAAGTACCAGTTGGAACCAGTATCAGACCGCACACCTTAAGTAATTACCCATCAGTTTAGGTGAGTCCTTGGTTCACATGTTGGACTAAATATTTTGCATAGACATAAATATATACAGAGTAGTCATGGCTCTTCGTTTTGCGTTGTAGGGTGTCTCCTCGTGTGTGTGTGTGAGTATGTGTGTGTGTACACACCTGGCTGATAGTTTGGGCAAAGAACAGGACTTGTTGATATGGACTCTACCGAAAGTGCAATAAGGGAGAAATATTCAGAAAGAACCACCATTTTAGCTAATGATTATAAATACCCTAGTTCTGAGTAACACAGGGTTACCCCATACTGTGTTGAGTATTGATGATATAGGACATTTCTCTTATGGCTTCCCAGACTAATTCTTCAGCCATCTTTAAACCACTGCAGCATCACAAACAGTCTAAACCTCTGTCCTTTCCCTGTCGGTTTGGAGCAGGCAATAGGTATTTATGTCATGCTAGCCACAAACAAGTTCATGTATGTGTGAGGAAATGGGGTGTATTTTATGGTGTGGTTGTGTTCAACCACACTGTGTAACACACTTACCCTTTAGGACTCTTGGGTTTCGTTTGTCAAACCCTCAGCTCAATCCTGGGTAGCTGTGGCACTAAGCAGCAAAGCTTACACAGAGGAACAAGTATTAAGCATTTAAACAGCACCAACAACAATCCAAGAAGAAATCGACACAACACTCAAGAAATCCGACACCAATTCATAAAAATAGGTTGTATTTTTATAATAATTTAGACATCAGGACAAAAAAGATCCATTGGAGGGTTCCGGAGGTATAGATTTTACGAGTAATAATAAATCAGTGCATTTTTAGTCAACTGGGAACAAGCCTTGGCAAAGTCAATGAATTTGAGACTTATGAACTTTTTCAAAGAAAACTTAGGTAAGTGCCACTGCGGATGTTAGAAGTACTTAGGGCGACCAACTTCTTCGGGGAGCTAGTCAGGGGACCAAGAACAGTTACCTTCACAGGAGGAGCTGTTCTTCAACCGATCAAGGCACTTTATCCTCATTGCAAGGGATTCCTATGGAGCGGTCCTGATGCAAGGGATGAAGGATGCTGAAGAAACTGTTAACTCCCTTCCGTTACACATCCATTCAAGCCTGTCTACCCCCTGCAGTGAGCCAATGCCCCAGTTTGCTATTTGTGTATCTGGCTCAGCCAAGAAATGGATGGACTCTGGAGGGCGAACTATGGAAGGGCTATGGCCTGGCTTGAAGACTGAGTTCTGGACTTGTCCCAGCTACCCCTTTCCATGGAGGGAGGATATCCATTTCTAAAATGATTGTCCTACCCAAATTCCTATACTTCTTCAGGCCTCAAGAAATCTACTTGCTCACTCTCTATGGCGAGAAATATTTTATCCAATAAATAGCTTTCCAGTGCACACAGGGTTCGACCCCCATCGTCTTGCCTAGTTTTGATTGAACATTTTATATAGTCGAGCTATTTTTAGGGCCTTCTCTGTTTGGCGAGCTGGTAAATAACAGGTTATCTGCTCATTCTCAAAGTTAATGAGCAATAAAGGTGTCTCACTTGTTTTCATTTTGTCACATTTACTGTGTGTTTAAAGACCGATGTCAAATGTGAGACTGTGTCTTTTGCCAAATCACTGCTTATTTATCCTGGAGAGTGACTTTTACTTTTATTTTTCTGACTTTAAAAGTTTGAGGATTTTGTAAAGTGAACTGTCTAGCAGTCGTGCTGTGCATACAGCAATTACATAGCTTCTAGATGAACTGTACACATGTTTTTAAATATATTTCATTAGTTAGAAAAGCACGTTTTTTGCCATTTTAAGGTGAGATGGATTTTAATATGATCAAAACAAATCGGAATACTTTACTTGGTGATGTGAAATGGTAAATATTTGCTGAAACTAGATTTCCACACATTAGTGTTTGTATCAATAAAACTGCATGGTAGTGAGAAAGTTGTGGCCATTTCGTTGGAAAATGTCTGTCTGTAAACAATAGTGCGCTACTGCATCTTGCTTTATTGATACATTTAGAGAGAGTTTCTGAAATATGAACTGCAAAATATTCCTGTCCCCTACCCTGATGACAATTCTATCAATGAACTTAGAGGCAAGTCAGTTATCAGGTGTACAATATCTGTGGGCTAGATTTATTTTATGCATGGAGCAAAAGTTTTGCGTATTAAATCGACCAACAGAGTTTTTTGTACAGCATACATGCTAAAATGACATATTTGAAGGTAGCCTGGAATGTGGCAATGAAAGACAAATGTGACGGTGAAATAAAATATTTGCCAGGATCACACAATTCAAGACAAGTTTTTGGGTCAGGTAAAGTGTATTACAGGTAAATTGAGTAGATTATTCAAGTCACTAGACCTGCAGTTCTGGTATATTTTTTTCTGATTTTTTTAGGCCTGCTCTTCCTTAACCTCCCTTCCAACACACAATTTCTGAAACAACTGTGCTCAAATGTGATCTCCCTAGCCTGGGCAGGCAAACAGCTGTGTATTGTGTGGGAGGTGCTTACCTTGCACTTCCAACAAGGCAGCCTGAATGCGCCTGACATGTGCCTATACGCATACTGCACACAAGTCCAATACATGCATTTTTGGCTATAGTCCACTTGGTTCGAGCTCTACACAGCTGTGGAGGCAGACCAAGCAGCTCCCTGCCTCTAGCTACTGCACTATATCAGCCTTACAATCACCCAAGCGCAGAGTTTGACATAGTGTCATACATTCGCTAGGCATGGGATGGCTTGTGGCAATGCACCATGTTGTCTTGTATATTTGCTCACTCTATGCCGCTCGCACGCAATCGCATGCTCGAGGGCACTAGAAGAAGAGCCCATCAGCATGGTCTATTTACCTTGGAAAATATCTACCCAGATGATCAATACCTGTCCTATTTTGAGGCTGATGAGCGCCCGACCCTGCTGTGCTGGATGCCCTCCTCTACCATCTGGTTCGTGCTACATGCCGCATGGTACAAAATACATTCCCTGCACCACCTCCCACACTGCATGTACTGGAACACCTCTTAACGAACCCCTTCCCCCAGAAATTGATCGCCCAATTGTACGCCACAATGCAGTAAAAGGCACAGGCATGTGCCCCCATGGTTCATTCGGCACAGGAGCTGGACTGCAATCCCCATTCACAGAAGCACAGTGGCTTTATTGCTGCTGTCAGGCTACGGCTTTGTCACCCAATTACAAACTCCGGCTCATTCACTTTAAGTTTCTGAGACTATACTGCACCCCGAAACCATTGTAGTGTATGGGTCTGATTGATGAGGCGCACTGCCTGAGGTGCGCCGCCCCACAGGCTACATTCCTGCACCTCGCTTGTGATTACCTACACGTGGCTACTCACTGGACCGATGTCCACAGTGCCCTCACCCAGATCACTGGTCTCTTGCCATCTCAGACCATACTGATATGGCATATGTCAAAGATTTCTGCTCCCCTGAAGCCTGACGCATGACATCAATGCTACTACTACTGGGCAAAATGCGGGTGACCATCCACTGGGGCAGATGGCCTGCACCAATGATTGCGGACTGGCTACAGGATGCTACATACTACCAGGAGCAGCTCTCTAACTATTGAGAACTCAAGCCACCATGATCATGCCTGAGGAGATTTTGGAATTGCTGACAACTTGCTTGGGACAAAGAGGGTACAATTCCTCTTCGTACATGGAGGTGGCTTAGCCAGATGTGGGGACAGAGCCCCTGCCTGATGAGGTGCCTTACTTACCCAATCAATCAATCAATCATAGAATTTGTAGAACAAGCTACTCACCGGGATGGCCTCAAGGTGCTGGGGGAGGGGGTGCTGCTACTGCTCGAAGAGCCAGGTCTTGAGGTGCTTCCTGAAGCTGTGGTGGTCCTGGGTCAGTCGGAGGTAAGTGGGGAGGGAGTTCCAGGTCTTTGCTGCGAGGTAGGAGAAGGATCTTCCTCCAGTGGTGGCTCTGCGGATCCAAGGGACGATGGCGAGGGCGAGGTTGGTGGACCTCAGCTGGCGGGTGGGGGTGTAGAACGTGAGTCGGTTGTTGAGGTATTCAGGTCCCAAGTTGTGAAGTGCTTTGTGTGCGTGGGTGAGCAGTCTGAACGTGATCCTTTTGCTGACGGGGAGCCAGTGAAGATTTCTCAGGTGTGTAGAGATGTGGTTGTGGCTGGGAATGTTGTGGATGAGTCGTGCGGAGGCGTTTTGTATGCGTGGAGGCGGTTCTGGAGTTTGGCGGTTGTTCCTGCGTAGAGGGCGTTACCGTAGTCCAGTTGGCTGGTGACGAGGTCCTGGGCGAATGTTTTTCTGGGTTCGGTGGGGATCCATCGGAAGATCTTCCGGAGCATGCGTAGGGTGTTGAAGCATGAGGATGAGACGGCGTTGACTTCTTTGGTCATTGTGAGTGAGGAGTCTAGGATGAAGCCCAGGTTGCATGCGTGGTCTGTGGGTGTCGGTGCGGTGCCCAGCACCGGGGGCCACCAGGAGTCGTCCCAAGCCGAGGGGGATGGTCCGAGGATGAGGACCTCCGTCTTGTCAGAGTTGAGTTTGAGACAGCTGTGCTTCATCCAGTCTGCTACGTCTTTCATTCCTTCCTGGAAGTTGGATTTGACGGTGGCTGGGTCCTTGGTGAGGGAGAGTATCAGCTGGGTGTCGTCGGCGTAGGAGATGATGTTGATGTTGTGTTTCCGTGCGATGGTGGCGAGGGGGCTCATGTAGATGTTGAAGAGTGTAGGGCTGAGTGAGGAACCTTGGGGTACGCCGCAGATGATTTCTGTCGCCGGGGAGCGGAAGGGAGGGAGGCGGACTCTCTGCGTTCTGCCGGTGAGGAATGAGGAGATCCATTCCAGGGCCTTCCGCTGGATACCCGTGTTGTTGAGTTGGTGTAGTAGAGTGCAGTGGCTTACGGTGTCGAAGGCTGCTGAGAGGTCCAGGGGGATGAGGGTGGCTGTTTCCCCATTGTCCATCAGGGTTCTGATGTCATCTGTGGCTGCCATGAGGGCCGTCTTGGTGCTGTGGTTTGCCCGGAATCCGGACTGGGAGGGGTCGAGTACGTTGTTGTCCTCGAGGAAGGTGGTCAGTTGTTTGTGGACGGTCTTCTCGATGACTTTCGCCGGGAAGGGAAGGAGTGAGATGGGCCGGAAGATCTTGAGGTCCCTGGGGTCTGCGGTGGGTTTTTTCAGGAGGGCGTTAATCTCAGCGTGCTTCCAGCTCTCAGGGAAGGTAGCTGATGCGAAGGAGCAGTTGATGATGTTCCGTAGGTGGGGGGCGATGATGGTGTTGGTCTTGTTGAAGATGTGATGAAGGCAGGGGTCGGAGGGGGAGCCGGAGTGGATGGTGTTCATGGCGTGGATGGTGTCTTCGCTGCTGATGGGAGTCCAGGAGTTGATGGTGGTGGTGGGGGTCGCTGGGCTGGTGTCCGGAGGTGGATGTTGGGGTCCGAAGCTGTCATGTATGTCTGCGATCTTGCGGTGGAAGAAGGATGAGTGGGAGTTGCCGAGGTCTTGCGTCGGGGCAATGTCGATGTTACTGGCGTTGGGGTTGGAGAACTCTTTGACGATGCTGAAGAGTTCCTTGCTGTTGTGGGTGTTGTTGTCAAGTCATTCCTTGAGCGATGTCCTCTTGGTGTTCCGGATCTGCTGATGATATTCGCGGGTGGCAGTTTTGAGGGCAGTCATGTTTTCCGGAGTTCGTTCTTTTCGCCAGGTCTTTTCGAGATTACGACAGGATTTCTTTGCGGCTTTGAGGGCGTCTCTAAACCATAAGGGTTTTCTGGTGGAGGTCTTGTTGTTGGCGTTCTTTAGTGGGGCGAGGTTGTCTGCGCAGATGGTGATCCAGTGTGTGAGGTTGAGTGCCGCGCTGCTGGTGTCGGGTGCGTTGGTGTCAGTGGGTGGGTTCTGGCTGAGAGATGCGGTGAGTTGGTCCGTGGTGATTTTGCTCCAGCATCTGCGGGGGATTCGAAGCATGTGCTGGTATGATGTTGTCCTCTTGAATGTGAAGTGTATGCAGCTGTGGTCGGTCCAGTGCAGTCCTGCGGCGTGGTTGAAGGCGAAGTGGTTGCTCGCTGAGAAGATAGTGTCGAGGGTGTGGCCGGCGCAGTGCGTAGGAGAGTTCACCAGTTGCTTGAGTCCGAGGCTGGTGAGGTTGTCAAGTAGGGTGGAGGTGGCATTGTCGTTGTTGTTTTCTAGGTGGAAGTTGAGGTCCCCATGGAGAATGTACTCTGGTGAGGCTAAGGCGTGCGGGCTGATGAGGTCGGTGATGGGCTCGCTGAATTGTGTGCGTGGGCCCGGGGGTTGGTAGATGAGTGTTCCTCTGAGGGTGGACTGAGGGTTGGTGTGGATCTGGAAGTGTAGGAGTTCAGTGGTGGGGGTGGCGTCTTCGGTGTTGGTGATTCTGTAGATGATGGCGATCCCTCCTCCTGTTTTGTTAGTGCGGTCCTCCCGGGTGATTTTGTAGCCGTCCGGGATGGCTATGACGATGTCGGGGGCTGAGGAGGCGTTCATCCAGGTTTCCGTGAGGAAGGCGACGTCCGGTGCTGTTGTGTCACTTAGCCTCCATGCACTCAACCTGAAAAGTCCCTCTGATAAAGTGTTTGGCTCACCCATCCCCATATTGTGAGAATGTATAAGCTGATGTGTACTGTATGTATCCTGATTTCCCCTCCCTCTTCCTATTCATTCCTGTGTTTGACTATCTTGTTGATATGTCTTTGCTTAAATGCCTATAAACAAATTAAAAAAATAAAAGGATGCAGGGGATGCAACACAGTCAAGGGGCATCTTCCTGCAGGGATTCCTCAGTTCACGAAGATGGTGAGGGGGTCCTGGTTGTCGTATACAGTCTGACCGAAGTCTAGTCACAACTGGACTACCAGCCGCCCTTGACACAGGCCTAGGCCAGTCTTTCCTGGGTCGATAACTTCCCTTCTGAGGGTCCCAGCAACTCTCTGACAGCACTGCCAGGCTCACCGAACTAGGGTGCAACTCTGTGCATAAGGTTTTGGTCCTCAGTGCTGCACAGGGGCGGTGGTGGCGGTCTGAAGACTTTGGGTTACCAACTTGCCCCAGTAGGCTTCTTCAGCTGTTATGTCCCTGTGCTGAGAGTAGGAGGCCATCAGGTGGCCCTTGGAGTCTCTTGGCTTGACTCTATTCTGGAGACGTCTTCTCCTTGCTCAGTACACATCGGCCACAGTCCCTCTCTTCGATAGTCACCAGGTGCAGCAGGTGCAGTCTTCATCAGCACATCTCTTTGCTGGTCATACGGTGCAGCAGGGCAGTGCCATTCGGTCCTTCTTCTGAGTTGAGCAAAATCTGAGGCCTGGGTGCCAGGGATGCACTCTTAATGTTCTGAAAGGGCCCTTAGGGCAGGATGCGGTTGGTAGCCAATGAGAAAAGATATTTCCTCCCACCTGACGACCTCTTCCTGTGGAGTGTTGCATCTGGCTATCCCAGAATGCACCATTCTGGCTGCCCACTCCCAAGATGGTGAGACCCATCTACTGGGGTACAGACCTCACTAGCCCACCCTGGGGTATGGCTACCTCAGGGCTACCTGTCTTGTTGGGAAACGGGTTGGCAACTGGTTGGCAACTGGATTCCCCTCTCTGCTCCCTTTGCTAGCCTGTCAGCAATGGAACAACCCCCCCCCCCTTGTGTGCCACATCTGCTCTTCAAAGACAGCTTCACCAATGAAGCCTGCCTTTTGGGGCTAACACCTAAGTGACTTCATGCAGGAAGGAGATGATACCTTCCTGGCTGGCAATCCCTCCTTGTGCTCCTTCATGAGAGTCGTTGGCACATCTCTCCAGGAAGGCAGAAATCTGGCTTGTAATGCTGGCTCCATGTGTGCCCAGGAAGGAACAGGAGTTTTAAGTTCAAGTTTATTGAGACCAAACAGAAAATACAAAAAGTGAAAATGCATGAAGAGATAATAGAATACAAGGAATACTAGAATAAAACAATGCAAAGGAATAAAAAAGCGGAATCAATAAACGATACACTCTCCTTCATGAAAAAAGAAGGAGAGAGATAAAAATAAAAATGAAAATAAGACAATAAGATTAAAGTCAAATATAGTAGCAAGTGCACAAATTACATTGAATGCGAAAAAGCATGCGAGCATATAATCATATAAATACAATTGGTAGGATAAAAAACGATATAGGAATAGGCAAAAAGACAACGATGTAATGTTCAAGGGGGTTTACGAACTGCATCTGGCAAATTAAAGGGAGCAATGTTGACAGGAGGGGGAGAGGGAGAAGAAGTGGAGGAAAGGTAATCGGTGAGTGGAATCCAGAGTAGGTCACGTTTGATGGCAAGGGAAACGGGATACATAGTTGGTATCAAGACGGTGATTAAAGCAAATAGCGTTCCACCAGGCAGAATAGGTAAGTTTTGAGGAATCTTTCCAATTGGAGGTGATTAAGTGGAAGGCTACTGCGAGAAAAAGGTCTAATAGCTTGTAGTGAGAAGGGGATTGAGGCAACTCTGGAGAAAGGATGCCTAGGAAAGCAATGGGTGGAGAGAAGGGGAGTTAAAAATGAAAGATAGTAGAAATACGTGACCAAATTATATGCCAAAAGGAGGTAACGTTAGGGCAGTGAAATAACATATGGGACAAATCAGCCGAAGAGGATGAACAGGACCAACATGTCGAAGAAAAATCAGGGGAGAAAGAGGCTAATTTGGATGGAGAGAACAATAATCTTTGATAAATAAAATAAAGGATTTGTGTGGTATTGGCAGCATGAGAGGTTTTGTGAATTTTAATCCAAAGCTTATCCCATAAAGAGACAGACCATGTGACTGATAAATCTTATTCCCAGGCCAGTTCAGTGCGAGATTTAGAGCGTTCCGAAGGTGTTATTAAGCAGGAGTAGATGCGAGAGGCAGAAGGAGAGGAATTCAAGAGAGGAGACAAAGGAGGGTAGAGAGGGGGAAATTCAGAAGAAAGTGGAAGGGATTGGAGGAAAGAAAGGAGTGCAGGAAGGAGTAGATTATATTGTTTATGAAAAGAGTTGGGAAGAAGATAACGAGACTGCAATTCAGAAAAGGAGAAGGGAACTCCATCATAAAGCAACTGCGAGATCCATTTTATGCCTTTAGAGCGCCAGGATTTCCAACAGAAGGAACGATTTTTAATACGGAGCTGTTTATTGTGCCAAATGGATTGGTGAGATAGAGAAGCAGAGGAAGGATAAGTAGAGGGGATGAGGGGAGTAAGAATGTGACACGAGTGCGCAATAATAGGAGAACGCAAGAAAGAAGTGTGAGCCGAAAAGGCCAGGATTTCTGAAAAGTCAAAGGGAGAAATGAAAGACTTTTCTAAGGATAGCCAAATTGGCGGATAAGTAGGAGGATCAGTAGATATCCAACGAAGAGATTGCCTCAGGGAAAAGGAGTAATGATAAGATTTGAAATCTGGGAATTTCAATCCTCCTCGAGACTTGTCCTTTTTAAGAAAGGATAGCGCAATTCGAGGAGGTTTGTTCTGCCAAAGAAATTTAGACAAAAGAGAGTCTAATCTTTTGAAATAATAATGAGGAATGCGGACAGGAATCATAGAAAGGGAGTATAAAATAATAGGGGCTAGCATCATCTTAATTGAGTCTAATCTCCCCCACCAAGAAAGAAATAGTGGGTTCCATTTAGTGATAGAATCCGAGAGTTTCTTGGAGATACAATCAAAGTTGAATTTTAGAGTATCCGAAATGGAAGAGGAAAACCAAAGGCCTAAATATTTAATTTTTGAAGGTTGCCAGGAAAACCCAGTTTGGTCAAAGTAATGCCGTAGGCAGGATACATTAAGGGGAAGGATCTCGCATTTATCACGATTAAGGCGGTATCCTGAAACTAAGGAGAAAGCTTCAACTTGACGAAGAAAGGAGGGAATAGTGGATTCAGGGTTGGAACAATAAAAAAGAATATCGTCTGCATAGACTGATACTTTGACTTGGGCGGGACCAGGGTTGAAACCAGTAATGAGATTATCTTGTCTGATCTTTGTTAAAAAGGGCTCTAGTGCAACAATAAACAATAAGGGGGATAAAGGGCAGCCTTGACGAACCCCTCTGGAGAGGGAAAAATAATCGGAAACTTTACCATTAGCGAAAATAGAAGCTCTGGGGCCAGAGTATAGGAGAGCGATGAGGGAAATTAATTTTGGGGGGAAGCCAATCCAGGAAAGAGCACGGAACATAAACTCCCAGCTAATACGGTCAAAAGCCTTTTCGGCGTCAAGAGCAATAGCTGCTAAAGGGTATTGAATAGTGGAAGCTTTACTGAGGACATTAAAGAAAACTCTCGAATTATCAGATGATAAGCGACCTTTGACAAAACCAGATTGCTCTGGACCAATGATTTCAGGTAAAATGGGGTCTATACGGAGGGCAAGTAATTTGGCAAAGATTTTGTAATCGGTATTTACAAGGGAAATGGGTCGATAATTTTTGCATAGTGTAGGGTCTTTGTTGTCTTTGGGAATGAGGCAGATCATTGCTTCTTGAAAAGTACCATGAGAAGAGCCATCAGAGATAAAGGAATTGAAAAGAAAAAGTAATTGGGGTAGGAGTTGCTTGGAGAAGTGGCTATAAAATTCAATAGTAAACCCATCAGGACCAGGGGCTTTGCCACGACGAAGTACCGAAACTGCGTGAGAGATTTCTGCTAAAGTGACGTTAGATTCGAGCGGGGAAAAGTCAACATGGGAAGAAGAAGGGGCGTGAGAGAGTGAAAGTAAGAGGTCAAATCATCAGGAAGAGGAGGGGATTCAGGGGTATAAAGTTGTTTATAAAAAGAAACAAAATTATTTAGAATGTCTTCATCTTTGAAGTGTGAGATTCCATTCGAATCAGTTATGGAGGTAATCCGGGTCCTATCTTGACGCGTTTTTAGGTAGTTGGATAAAAGTTTACCCATTTTGTTTTGACCGCCGTAGTAGCGGGCACTGCATTTTAGTAGATAAGAGGATGCGGCATCAGTGGAGGACTTATTAAAAGCAACTTTTGCAGAGATAAGATCTTTAAGAGAAGAATCAGAGGGGGATTGATAATATGAATATTCTAACTTTTTAATTTTTGCTAAAAGGAGGGAAGATTGACGTTCGAAACCCTTCCGTTTTTTAGAGACAAAATTAATTATAAATCCTCTGGCCGTTGCTTTGAAGGAGTCCCATAACATAACAGGGGAGGAGTCAGGTGTGGAATTAGTGTGAAAAAAGTCAGTAATAAAAGCACCGAACGGGTCTGTAAACTTAGAATCAGCCAAGAGGGAGTTGTTAAAGCGCCATCTGCCAGGAGAAGGAGAAAAGGGAAGTAGGTCAAAATCTACTAAGACAGGGGCATGATCGGATATGAGAAATGAGCCAATTTCAGAAGCAAGGACACATTGAGTAAGGGATTTACTAAGGAAAAGGTAATCGATACGGGATTGGGTTTTGTGAGGAGGGGAAAAATAACTGTATTCTTGGAGATCAGGGTGACAGAGTCTCCAAATGTCAGTTAGGGATTTACGACAAATAGCTGACGTAAATTGATTATGCATTTTGGATCGAATGAAGGTAACTGGGGAATGCCTGTCAAGGAAGGGATCATGTATCTGATTGCAGTCACCACCAAAAATAATATAATTATCGTTTAGGGAAACCAATTTGTCTGAAATGCGGGGCCAAAAGGTATGATCAACAGTAACTGGAGCGTAAACATTAAAAATAACAATAGGCACCTTATCAATTTTCAGTCTTAGTAGTACAAAACGACCATCAGAATCAATTTCAAATTGAGAATCAGTAACAGCAAACTTTTTATGAACAAGTATAACTATGCCATTCTTTTTCCCCAAAGAGGGAGAAGAAAAAACATGGCCGACCCAAAGTCTCTTTAGTTTAGACGATTCAATGTCATTAAGGTGGGTGTCTTGTACCCTGCTCTATGCGCGAGGTCGTTATCACCTCCCTCCTGAAGCCAGATAAAAAGCCCACCTCCTGTGACTCCTACCGTCCACTTTCCCTTCTGAACTGCGACGTCAAGATCCTAGCCAAGATTCTAGCTACACGTCTCTCGCTGCTCATGACCAGAATTGTCCTACCCGACCAATCTGGATTTGTGGCGGGCAGATCCACGTCCCATAATCTCCGCACCCTTTTCTCCCTGCTCCGTACGGTCCACCCTGACGTCCCAGTGGCGGCGGTGTTCCTAGACGCCACCAAGGCGTTCGACTCTGTCGAATGGCCCTACCTCTTCTAGGTCTTGGCCGGTATGGGGTTCCCTAAGATGTTCTTGGCCTGGGTGCGCCTCCTATACACGGACCCTACGGCAAAAGTACTGATGAATGGAAAACTGTCAAAGCCTATCAACCTTACAAGAGGCACCCGTCAAGGATGCCCGCTCTCGCCTCTATTATTTGCTATTGCGGTCGAGCCTCTGGCCTGTCGCCTGCGTCAATTACACCGAGCTGGAGCGGTACAATGCATGCAGCGGCAAATCGATGTGTCCCTCTATGCGGATGACATCACGCTGTACGTTAAATACCCGTCCCTGCACCTCAATCCCCTGCTTCGCGAATTCGTCCTTTTCGGGGGGCTGTCTGGTGTTCACATCAATTGGTCCAAATCGCAATTCTTTCCTCTTACCGACGCGGTGCACGACTTCCCCCTTGATTATCCGCTGGAGTGGTGCCGAGATGATCTTCGCTATTTGGGGATCCGTATTGCTTGGGACAAGGACGAGACACTCCGATCTAACTATGGAGTAGCCATGACCAAATTGACTGCCTACGTCGATAGGTGGATTACGTTGCCACTATCCATGGCTGGAAGGGCCTCCCTCATAAAAATGGTGATACTGCCCCGCTTCCTGTACCTTTTCCTAAACATCCCCTACTACCCTGGTGCCTTCTTCTTCAAGACACTCCGCACAGAACTGCGCAGACTCTTTTGGGGTGGCAAATCTCCCCGATTAAAGTGGTCAACGCTGACCCTTCCCTATGACCAGGGAGGGTTCGATGTCCCCAATTTTGAAACATACTATTTGAGTGCACAGGCACATTTTGCCTATCACTGGATGGCTCCCACTCCCTTCATGCCACATATAGCGGTGGAGGACTGGATAGTACACCCGCTCCCGCTGAATGGCCTGCTACACTGTCCCGAGACTTCCATCGACACTGCAGATACCTCGGTATCCTGCACATTGGATGCATGGCGCCGCATCGCTCGGCGATTATTATGCATACTGCCCTACTCCCCCAGGCTACCGCTTACCTATCACCCGCGGCTTTCCTTGTTGTCGGAGCTGGGGTTCCAGCGGCTCTGTGGCAAGCTTCTTATCACCCGCTGGGGAGATCTGTTCCAAGACGGTCATTTTAAATCGGCTGACCTTTTCTTCAGAACGCACGAACATACACCCCTTGAACTCTTTTACTATGTTCGGCTGCGAGCCGGGATGCGGGACATCCTACCCGGCTACCCTGATGAGCCAGCGACCCTGCCGCCACTACACTTCCTTTTAGGGTCACAGGATGGGACCCATTTGGTCTCTGGGCTCTACCGCCAAATCCGTAATGCTGCCCCATTGCAAGCCTCTGCTGCCCGCCTGCGCTGGTCTGCGGAGCTTGGACTGGAGCTTTCGGACGACCAATGGAAACACTGCTGTGCATTAACCTCCCGCATTTCTGCCAGTTGCAGATTAAAAATTATACATTACAAATTTCTTCAGAGAATATACTACACGCCGGTTCGGAAGCATAGATTTGGGTTGGCCGATAACGATCGCTGTGAACGTTGTCGTGCAGAACATGCTGATTTTCTTCACCTGGCGTGGTCCTGCCCCCAAGTTGCCGACTACTGGCGACAGGTCATCGAAGCCGTTGCAGAGATGGTAGACGAGGAAATTCCTGCAGACCCACTGGTAGCTGTCCTCGGATACACCAAGCAGTTGCCCAGAGAATACAGAAAATTCATTGACATGGCATTGCTTCTGGCCAAGCGGCGTGTTGCTTGCCGTTGGAGCAGGGGCAGAGCGCCCAAGTTCAAGGACTGGCTGACTGACTTAACATACTGCCAGGACCAGCATACCACCTTTGCTGAACTGCTGCCTCTTTCGTGCCGACCCAGTGACATTTGGGATCCACTGGTACACTACTTGCTTAAACGCTCAAACGATGATGCGCAGTCGGATGACGTGCCTGCCACTCCCCAGCGCCATTGACATTCTTCCCATGCATGTCCTGTGATCTCGGGATGGCTTTGCGGCCTTCCCTCATTGGACATGGGTCACTGCCCCCGTAGATTTCCCGTAGAGTGAGCTGCCTTGCCTGGGCAGGAATGCCCTCTCTCCCCTCTCCGTGCCTACGCGTCCCCATCGCCTCCACGACGCGAGATCGCCTCCTCTGGCGAGCTGTGTCCTTCGTGCCTCATGGCTTCTAATACTGACACCCCACGGACGCCAACGGCCCTTGAGAATTAGCACTGGACACATCACTACCCACACCGTGCCTCCTGCTGAGTCCACCAAAATACACCATTGACACACATTTCCACTACGCAATCATACACTACCTCTTAGTTGCAACCTAGTTGGGGAGTTTCTTGGTTCCTGTTATGCAATCTACAAAACAGCAGTGAGAGCCTTCTCTCGCTCACAAAAACCTGTTCGACTGCTGCTCATCCTAGCTTGGCCAACGTCATCGGACACAGAGGCTACGCTGTTTCAATCTGTAATATGCCGTCGGGCCCCCGGGATGCCGACAAACAGGCTGTGTACTGCATGTCCTCTTTCGCTGCCGGCCTCCGGGATGTAGGCGATCCAAGTTGTGTATTTTACTATGCCTTTTTTTCTCAATAAAGCAGATTTGAACCCCCCCAAAAAAAAAAAAAAAAAAAAGGCAACAAAGTATGAGCTTTGCTAAAGCTGCACACTGCAACAAATTACATTCATTTTGGCTTGAGATACAAATCGAGCAAGTCCATCCACAGTAAAAATGGTCATCTCTTGTGTTTTACTGTGAGGACATGTAAAATAAATTTTCTGCCTGTGTCATATGTTGCACCCTCCCTTTAGGACTTGTTCGGCCTGCCAGAGAGGTGGCTTACACACCAGTCCACGGGAAGTGGTGGCTTTGCCATTGCTTTCAATTGCAAAGTTGGGCTAGCAGTGCACCACTGCTCCACCAGTCTGCAGTGGCGGACTAGGAGACTCGTTTTACTTGGGGGACCTCGAGGGTTGCACAATCAATGCCACAAGCCCTGGGCTGCCCCCTCTAACTAATTTTATTTTTTATTTTATTTTACTGATTTGTAGAGCGCATGGCTGCCCGTGAGCGTCCCAGCGCTAAGTAACAAGAGAACGGCTGAAGGTGGATCTCAAGGGAATAGCCATGTTTTAAGTGCTCTGCGGAATGAGAGAAGGTTGGGTTGGGCTCTGAGGTTTGGGGGTAGAGTGTTCCATAGTTTGGAAGCATTGCATGAGAACAGTCGACCACCAGATTGGGCTTTCCTAATTCTGGGTATCGAGGCTAGGTTGCAATTGGAGGATCGAAGCGTTCTTGTAGTGGTGTGAGGTAAGATGAGGTTTTGTAGTATTGGGGGGGCCTTGCCGTGCAGAATTTTGTAGGTAGTGCAGAGAGCCTTGAATTGTATTCTTTCCTGGATGGGGAGCCAGTGTAGGGCGTTCAGAGCGGGTTTGGCTGAACAGCGGCGGTGGGTTCCTGTGAGAATGCGGGCTGCGGCGTTTTGTACTGTCTGCAGTTTTGACAGTACTTTTTTGGGGGCACCCAGATACAGGGCATTCCCGTAGTCCAGGCGGGACAGCACAAGGCCATGAACTAGGAGTTTGCGGGATTGTGCCGGGAGTAGGGGTAGGATTTTCCTTGCTGACCGTAGGAGGCCGTGGCATGTTCCTGCCGTTTTCCTTGCCTGGGCCGAGAAATTGAGGCCTTCGTCTAGCCATATACCCAGGCTCTTAATTTCTTGTTTCGGAGCGGGGGAGGACCCATGGCGGGTGGCCATAGGGATGTAGAATGGTAGAGAGATTTATTGCCTAGGATCATTATTTCTGTTTTGTCGTTGTTCAGCTTGAGGTGGGAAAGGTTCATCCACTTAGTTATTTCGATGAGACAGGTTTAATATCAGGGTGCAATTTGCTAGGGACTTACACATAGGTTAGCCATCTCCAATTTAATTGGGTATAGCCAATCAAACATACATTTTAATATCAGGGCACTGGTACCGAGGTCTCGTTAGCAGGCCTCAGTGCACTCTCAGAGTCAAAAAAACCTGCAACATCAGTCGAAAAACCTGGGTTGATCATACAAAAGAGGCATTAGAACAGTGTGATTCCATAGCACACCAGATTTGGTGAACCCAGCTATCACAATTTAGATACCTTTTAGCTAACCGTGAAACTTTGAGCCTTCAACAGCTGGTTTACATTCCTGCCCGTACAGCAAGAAACTCTCTGGATACAAACTATATCTCTTCTGAATCTATCACCTTAACTGAAGTACTGACCATGCTTTAAATACAAAGACCCTCATCAAGCCATGGTATGAACTTGCCACTCCCCGATCACACTGCTTACTAACACACTGCCAAACTCCCCAAACATCACAGATCCAAAATTGTCTAGCTGGCATGCATTCAACAATTATGTCCCTCAACAGATGCAAATCTGACTCGTTCTCCAAAAATCAAAGTGAGAAAAATGAAAACAGAGAGCATGCAGGAACCAATTTCACTGCTGACTCTATAATGTCACAAGATATTTTAGGAGTTTATTTTTAAAAAGAAGAGCTTTCTCTTGCTCTAATTAAAATGCCTCTGTGACGTAGGTTTTCTTCTTGTAATGAGTGGGCGATTGAGTGAAATGATATGTCTGAGACCATAGTTGGTGCTTTATAAATAATGTCACACTGAATCACTTACTAAAATGAGTTTAATCTGAAATAAGAGAAGACATATCCAGTATTTTGTGGCCACAACGTCTTCTGAAAAGTATATGCTATGTCTGGGTATAGAGACAAAATATCAACTCCAAAATATCGACTGGACATAATATCGAGTTTTAAATATAGACTGGACAAAATATCGACTGGACATAATATCGACTACAAAAATATCGTTTTTCAGGTAAGTGAAGTAATATCGACTGTATAAAATATAGATAGCAAAAATATCGATTTTTTAATAATATATAATATTTTATAGTGTATTTTTATGTAATAATATGTGTGAATAGTGTGTATTAATGTTATAAAATATTTTATTACATGAATTTTGTTTTGATAATAATTGCGTAATGTAATTCTGTAGCGGGTTGTGGGTTTATAGGGGAATAGGGTGGGAAGTAATTTAATAATAATTAATTAATTAATATATGTTTGTTAATATTTTTAATTAATAATGAATTGATAATTAATTAATATTAATTAGTTAATTAATTAATATAATTTTGAATATATTTTGTATTAGTAAATAATTGTTAATTAATTAATTGTAATTAGTTAATTACATTAATTATAGTACATTTTTTATATATATAATTTTGTGTTATTTTTAAGTAATTAATTTTGAAAAAATAATATTAATTATTAAAATAATTACACCTAATGTTCTAATATATTTACTTTATTGTTATTGTTAATTAATAATTAATTGGTAATTAAATAATATTGATAAATTTTGGGTAAAGGAGCATTTTTAGGGTTCAGGGTCAGTTTTCAGTTCATGGGTAAAGGGGTATTTTTAGGGTTCAGGGTCAGTTTTCAGTTCATGGGTAAAGGGGTATTTTTAGGGTTCAGGGTCAGTTTTCAGGTCATGGGTAAAGGGGTATTTTTAGGGTTCAGGGTCAGTTTTCAGGTCATGGGTAAAGGGGTATTTTTAGGGTTCAGGGTCAGTTTTCAGGTCATGGGTAAAGGGGTATTTTTAGGGTTCAGGGTCAGTTTTCAGGTCATGGGTAAAGGGGTATTTTTAGGGTTCAGGGTCAGTTTTCAGGTCATGGGTAAAGGGGTATTTTTAGGGTTCAGGGTCAGTTTTCAGGTCATGGGTAAAGGGGTATTTTTAGGGTTCAGGGTCAGTTTTGGGTTTTTGGGTAAAGGGGTATTTTTAGGGTTCAGGGTCAGTTTTGGGTTTTTGGGTAAAGGGGTATTTTTAGGGTTCAGGGTCAACAAATAAGATTTAAAAAAAATATTTTTATTATTTTCATTTATTATTTTATTATTATAATTTAATTTAAGTCGTTTTAAGTATATTTTAGTAATTAAAATTTAATATTAATTTAATTTAACACTGTTTTTAATAAAGTCGATATTTTTTACATCTATATTTTTGTTAACGATATTTTGTACTCGATATTTTTGTACTTACCTGTTTGTAGATACAAACTCGATATTTTGACTGTCGATATTTTGTCCACGATATTTTGGCAAGTCGATATTTTGTCAGTCGATATTATTTCAGTGATCCGCTATGTCTGGTTTGGGAAGATGAGGTTAGTACATTCAAATACTATGTGTAGCTTTCCTCATTGCGCTCCCTGTATGCTAAGAATAGACAGGCACTTGGAATTATCTTCTAGAATCAGGAAAATGTGATGAATGTTGCAATCAAGTTGTACTTTTACACTGTAGTAAAACTCTTGCTTTAGCTCAAATATCTCTCTTGAACATGTTGTTATGATGGCACTCCATGATGGGCAAAAGGCTTGTGGTAAGTTTTTTTTGGTCTGGGTGATTTTCCACTTTCTGCAGACAGCACATGGTAAGATGCTAATGGTATTTCTTTCCGTTATCAGCAGAAGGCACTTCTGACTTAATGATGGTATATCTTGCTGCAGGGATTCTACTCAGGAACAGAACTATGCTTGGAACTATATAATATCAGTATGTAGGGACGGAGTCACCATACCACCTCAGTATCTACGAGTCTGAGCCTGACTTGCTATTGTGCCTCACTTGCCCTCCGAACCTTTCCAGAGAAACAAGTAAATTTGCACCCCAGAACAGAATACTCTTGACCCTCTCATGGATTGTGGTAACAGGACACACTCTTTCACTCTCTCACTCGTTCTTGTTCACGATGAAATAACCAGGAGACACAAAGGAAGATTAGAATATTTATTTAAACTATTGTGCTCTGAAATGCAGTATCCGTGTCACAATTAGGAAACAAATGCATACCACAAATACTGTTAGCATGGTTAATAAACCCTATACCATGAAAAGCCCTGTCATGTTATAGGACAGAGTGTCCTTAACGTCCCTGCTACTAAAATTAATTGAATATATATAAAAGATCTCTGGGATTACGGTCCGACCCCGTACCTTAGCATACACAGATGGACGTTCTACATCTCAGTAGACGCTGTGCTCTTGTCTCAGAACTTTCGTTCCATGTGTGTGTTTTTGGCTCCTGTGCTCATCTACATGACAAGACATGTGTGCACATAAACAACAGCTGCCTTTCTGTGTTATGTCTAGGTTCTGGTGCCTGGCCAGAAAGAATAACAAAAGGGATATTATTGTCTATGTTTCTATGTGATTTTCAGAGGTCTGAGGGTCAGTGCTGTAAAAATTAACTTAAGTGTGCTTTTACTCTTCCCTATGGTTTCTGGTTCTAACATGCACTTCTTTTTGTCCCTTCCTTCTGTAGACTTGTTAAAGCACTTTGCCATCACATTGCTACTGAACCAGGACAACTAAGCTTCAAGAAGGGGGATGTTCTGCAGGTGTACTCCAAGGTGGACCCAGAATGGCTGCACTGTGGCTTAGGTTCGGAGAGTGGGCGAGTACCGTGGATGTATGTCTCCCACCTCAATGACTAGGACAATTGATTAGGACTGGACACTAACTACAAACTGCACTTTCGGATGCTTTATGGGAACCCTTGCAGGCAGCGACACTCCAAGCAAGTGAATGAACACACGCCTGTCGACCGTTTCCTCCCTCAATGGTTATATATTTTTACCTTGCTGCAAAAAGGGCCATGTAGTTAAAAACAAGCGTGCCTCGTGCTCTTTGTGCATCCACAGGTGTTGTGTTGCCGGAATTCGCCATGCATGCAGCCGTGTGCCAGGGGGACTGCCTGTGCTTTTAAGTGTACAGCTCGGCTACCACCACCACCCCCACCCACATGTCATGGACCTTACGTACTAACTGTAGCAGGATCAGAGAATCCTCACACCTACACTACTGTAGAACAGTGTATGTATGTGGCTAACCTTTCCCCAACTAGATATTATGAATACTACGTCTTGTCATTTGAACAACCATTAGCCTAATCTGCATGAGGCTGAGGTGGTGCAGTTCAGGAATGGGAAAGAAGGCAACACTTCCCTACGTTCAGTGTTCCGGAAGTGGCCACTTGCACTTTCCGCCACACTATCCTGTCAACGACGGACATGCAGGACATGACCCCACAATTTGAAAAGTCCAAAGAGTGAAGCAACACGCTTGCAATGATGCAAGTGTATGGTCTTTGATATAAAGGCAAACATATATGACCTCTCCCTTCTGATTGGCTTTGTCCAATGATCACAAATTGCACTTAATTGCTGTCAGCAGGCTGCAGGCAGTCGTCGAGATGAAGTGGTGTATTCCAGAATACACCACAGTTGTGTTAGGTTAATGGATTTCACCCTTCTAAAGGAGTGAGTGGTAGAAATTGATAAAGGTACTTGGGTGTAAGAGCTCTGCATAGGAATGCTTGGAGGTGAATGGTCATGCAGGAGTTTTGTTTGGCGCTTGTCTGTATCTTCTAAGGTTGTTCACAGCACAGAACAGCTGCACACATTCTGAGGACTTAATTTTTTTGTCCTTTCCGGATCTTTTTCCATTTCTTTTCAAATACGATGAGTTTTTTTAGTACAGCGATGAAAGGTTGAGTGATATTGACTTTATTTTGATATTGTTTATTATATTTTTTTAAGGGAAAGAAGCAAAGATTTGTGGATGTTTGATTTGCAATGATACACAGTTGACATCCTTTGCATAGCAGAGACATCCACAGTGTTTTTTAGATAAAAAAGCTGATCAGCAATTAATTTTTAATGCATTTTTGTGACCTTATACATCAGAAGCCCAGCATTTTGTTGACTGGTCTGGGTGTGAAATGTTCTTTGTGTTGTTGGCCAGCAGCCACATGGATTGGGAAGGCTGGTGAAATTAAACTGTTCGTAGATGTACCTTAGAGTGGCAGGACAGACAATGGTGCGTGCACATGGAATATACCATGAAATGGACAGGTTCTTGCTTTTTTTGCACTGTTTAGTGGATCAAGGGTCATTGGGTGCCTTCTTTCACATTCTCATTTGCGCATCACTCCAACGGGCAGTATTAGTGACACAGGAGAGCGGTAGTGTCTAGTAGACCCTTTCATGTGCCCTTGCCATTCCTATGTACATGTTTATTTCTATGCTCCTTTGTCTCCAGCCTAGTCCTCTCTCTATTTCTACTCTCCTTCCCGCCCCCTCATTCTTTTCCCGCCCCATGCTGCCTGCCTAGCCTCCAGAATATCGTACTCTGAAAAGGGACTTCTAGTATTATAAAGTATACCTCCTGCTTGTACATAACGCTGTCACAGATGCGGCGCCTAATCCAGTTTGTACTTTACCCATTATCTGTGTGTGTTGCTAGTATTTATTTGTCTATTTATTATGCATATTAATAAAAAAGGTGCTCATCAATATTCATGTGTTTGCTGTTGCCTTCTGCCTTCAGGCTCGTTATTGGTGTCACCTTTGTTTCCCTTACATTTGTTTTATTCTCCAGAGCCTAAAATCACTTTTCATGTGTACTGTACTCAATCAGGACTTATTTTTCAGCAGTAATAAATTAGGCAAATGCACAAGAAAGTACTCAGAAACACAAGGGAGAGGAAGGAGAAAACAGTAAAAAAACGAGGAAAAAGCACTCAGAAAAATTTGGGAAAGGAAAGTAAAAGCAGAAAAAAACGAGGCAAAGGCAGAAGACAGCCCTCATTAAAATGAGGGAAAGGAAGGAGAAAACAGTAAAAAGAAATGAGGCAAAAGCAGGAGAAAGACGGACAGAAAGGAAGGTAAAGCAGTGAAAAATGAGGCAGGAGAAAGCACCCAGAAAAATTGGGGAAAGGAAGGAGAAAGCAGTAAAAACGAGGGAGAACTAGGAGAAAGCATTCAGGAAAATAGGTGGAAAGGAAGAAAAAAGCAGTAAAAAACAAGGAAAAGCAAGAGAAAGCACTCCGAAAAATTGAAGGAAGCAGAGCGGTGCAGCAGCACAGGGGAGCTGGGCCTGTAATTCAAGATCCTAAACACCTGAACAGAACTGATGTCAATGGTACTTCTGACTCTTTTGGGTACAGACGTCTGTACTGAAGTCCATCCATCTGTATGTCATGCTCTTCTTTTCAACAGTATTTACTTATGTGTAGGACTCCCAGTTTTATGGTGTTTTATTTTTTGACATTTCCATTTGTATTTATATTTTTAAATTTTTTATCTGTATTTGTCTATATTTATTTCGTTTTTTGTAAACAAATGAAGCTAAAACTAGATAAATTCTACGTCTATTTATACTATAAATGTACACTCTTATCCGATTGCCTGATAGGTTTCAATGATACGAACACCCACAGATGATAAATCAACACACTTCTAAGAAAATATGCACATTTTCATTTCAACCGTGTGCATGTCTACTGCTGTCTAAGCCAGATGGCTACATTTTTTTAAACCCCCTAACCTGTCAATCTGCACAGCTATTGTCCTGGCAGTCATAACTGAGAGCATTTGGGATCACTAACAAAACCACATAATTTCTGTATTTATCTACACTTAAATACTGACAGGAAAATAAATGTTTATTGTCTGTATTTATCTGTAGAAAACAGGAAAAATGCAAAACAGGCAGCCTTAAAAGATTCACTCTCAAATGGACCTGATTTAGAGTTTAGAGGAAGGTTCCCTGCCACACTTGTCAATTTGTATGTCGTCTGCGTAGGAGGATACTGCAAACTCATTGCTACGGATAAGATTGGCCAAGGGGTTGACATAAGTGCTTAATTTGAGCCGCTGCTTTCCGGTGCTTAGCACAGGCACTTAATTGGTTTCCGGTGCTCGGCACCGGCACCTAATTGTCAACACCATACTTAGAACAGCCCACCACATGGTGGCGCTGCTCATCTAATTTTGAGATGAGCAGAACAACGGTCGTTTTGGACCTAATCAGACCCTCCAGGATATCGCGATTTTGCGATTTCGCGATTTGCCGCGAAATCGGCACTTTCAAAAAAATGCCGCGATTTTTACAAAAGTGCCCGCGAAATTGGCACTCTTGTAGGAATCGCGGCATTTTTTCAAAAGCCGCTATATCCTGGGGGCCCACTTACGTTGTTTATTGGGGCGGGCGGGAAGGACACAAAAGAATAACTTTCCGGGCTTAATGGGGCAGCTTAATGGGGCATTAGCAGCTCACTGTGAAGGGCTTTGAAGTGCCTCTCCCGCGCCGGGTCTCCGCTGGAGACCCTCCCGGTGACTGGGGCGAGGCCCTGCCCTCTCCCCTGGAGCCGAGGGTCAATAAGTATGGGAAAGAAAGGCCCTGATGGGCGATCAGGGCGAATACTAACTGTGCCCCCCCAGGCGCAGTGCAGCCACGTCACCGGCGCGCACAGAGTCACGCTAGACTTTGTGCTGGCTTGTAGTGAGTTCAGTGACTGTCTGCTGAGTCTGACTGCTGGCTGGCTTCTTCACGTCGTCACTGTGACCACCTCAACTTTTCTATCTTGCAATAAACGCCACACTTGAAGTTATTCTATTTATGTTGTCCTTCATTGCAACACTCGTGCAGACTAATTGCCGGCTCGCACCTCTTAAGATAAAACTCGTGTCAGCGCGAAACGGAACATTAGGAGGAGGCCTGGAAAACTGACTATGAGGCCTGCGAGACGAGTGCCAGGGCCCCTTCTGGAAACGGGAAGAAAGGAAGGGAAGAGAAGGAGAGGAGAGCTGAGGAGGGGAGGGGCCAGGATGGGAGGGAGGGAGGAGAAGGAAAGAAGAGAGAGAAGAGTAGAGAGAGGAGAATTGAGGGGAGGGAGGGAGGGATGAGAAGGAGAGAAGAGAGAGAAGAGTAGAGAGAGGAGAATTGAGGGGAGGGAGGGAGGGATGAGAAGGAGAGAAGAGAGAGAAGAGTATTGAGGGGACGGGGGAGGGGAGGGAGGGAGGGATGAGAAGAGAGAGAAGAGTATTGAGGGGACGGGGAGGGGAGGGAGGGAGGGAGGAGAAGGAGAGAAGAGAGAGAAGAGTAGAGAGGAGAATTGAGGGTAGGGAAGGAGAGCAGGGTAGTGGGAAGGGTAGAGAAGGGGAGGAGAGTACATGAAGGAAGTGGAGCTAAGGAGAGGAGGGGCGGGCTGGGCTGGGGAGGGTGACCGGCAGAGGAGGAGAGGAGAAGAGGGGTAGGGGATGGGAGAGAAGAGGATAGGAAAGGAGGAAGGAAGTGAGAAGGTAGGATGGAAAGGCCAAGTACAGAAAGAAGGGCAGGTTGAGCAGAGAATGAAGGGAGAGATGGAGGTTCAGGAGGTTTTAACAAAAAGTAACCCCTAAAGCAGAGCTTTACCACTACATTGTGGACATTCATTTCGTGTAACTGTCAAGCTGTAGGAAAAGGGAATTACTTAAACCCACAATCAAGAGTGTTTCTAGGGAGAAATGCTTACATTAGTATACCTACATAGCTTCATGTTGTTAAATAACGAAAAAAACTAAAATATCTGTGTTTGTTGTAGGAAAAATGGCCAAATAAAATGCCGCAAAATTGCCGCTAAATTTCCATATTTGTGCCGCTAAATTTCCATTTTTGTGCCGCTAAATTTGCTAGCCCATGCCGCTATATCCTGGGGGGTCTGCCTAATGTAGTTTAGGGCTACATTAAAATTGCTAATACCTGCCTCCCCAGCCATTCCTTTAGCTTTGGGGACCTGAAATAATATAAACTGTCACATTTACATGTGAGAGAGGTGGTTAGTAGTTGTTTTGGATGCGATGACAAGGGCGATAGGTGGTGCAAGCTGCAGTTGCCTCCTGGAGAGAGCCCTGGCACTTAATATTTTACAAATTAACCACATAGATATTAAAAAGTGTAGAGCTAAGGGAGGACCCCTGAGGCGCCCTACACGATGGAAAAAAGATTAAAGAAGTCTCCTAGAGCCACCACTTGCTCCATAACACACAAAAACGAGCTCAGCAGAACCATTGCGACATCACTGAAGACAATTGTCTTGAGCTGGTTAACAAGAAGTGAGTGGTTGGCCCTGTCGAAAGCGGTGGATAGATCTAATAAAATCAACGCCCCTTTCCCACCCTTGTCGACCACCCTTTTTATTTCCTCCGAAGCTGCCAATAAGGCTGACTCTGTACAGTGTTTAGCTCTGAAACCATACGGCGCGGAGTCAAGAAGATGGTTTGAGTCTAAAAAAGATAGGATATCCACATTCATAGCCCTTCCCAAAACCTAAGTGGGTTCTGTTTTAAGCCCAACCCTGTTTAACATATACATGGTCCCTCCTGCTCCTCTAGCAAAACAACATGGGGCAAAAATGATCTCTTACGCCAATGACACTCAGTTGTTCTTTGTAAGAAGGATGAGGTACTCAAAGGAAATTATATCAGCGCATGTTTGATTAAAGTGTTTGCCTGGTTCAGGCATAATCAATTACTATGTTATTCAGACAAGTCTGAAATCATTTTTTTCGGACATATTCCAGGCGACGAACGGCGTCAAGGGTGGCCACAAAATTTGTCTCCCCCAGTAAATCTAGTGTCCACCGTAAAAAATCTAGGGATGAAAATAGACTCTGACATGTCGATGGAGTCCCAGGTACAATCTGTGGCTGGCACCTGTTTTGGATTATTAAAAATTATGAGGAATTACCTCCCCCTGCTCCCTATCTCACATAGGAAAACTGTGGTCCAGGCATTGATCACGTCAACTATGTAAACGTACTGTATCTGGGCCTTACGGATTACTTACTGAACCGCCTCCAGGTAGTTCAAAATGCGGCGGCAAGGGCCAAGCCTATGGTGGGACCAAGGTCACATATGACCCCTCACCTAAAGTCCCTGCACTGGCTTTCAGTGAAAAAAGGGTCAGCTTTAAAGCCCTGTTGCACACTTTTAAGGCCCCTAATAACATTGGGGCCCCTTACATCAAGAATACAATTCAGCCCTACAAACTGTCCAGAACCCTGCGGTCATCAACCCAGCAACTGACAATCGTGCCAAAGTTCTGTTGTGCACGCAAGGGAGGACGCTCCTTTCAGGTGGCAGCCGCAAAGCTATGGAACAGACTGCCACTCTCTCTTAGACAATATCAAAACCTCCTTAGATTTAGGCGAATCTTAAAAACCTGACTCTTCAAACAGCAGAATAGATGTTTTGCTGTTAGCCTTTCATATGTTCTGACTAGGGGTCAAGATAGTGCCGGGACACTCCTTGGAGTAGCCGTGCGCTCTAAAAATACCCCATTACATAGCAGCATAACTAAGCTGGTATAGGGAGGAGGGATGTAGGCTGGTAACTTTCCACATCCTGAGGGTCTAACAAGGGCTTTTGTTATCAGAGGAAGAATTGAGGTTTTTTTTGGAGAGAGCTGGTAACTGTCCTACAGTCAAAATTTGATTTAGTAGTTCTGTAAGATAAACAGACACTGAGTGTGCCATTGACCTCGTGTAAAACATGGGAAGGACCGGGGTCAGAGGCAGCCCATACTTTGAGGAGTTTATGAGTTCAACTACTTTCTCCATGGAGAGAAGGGTGAATTTGTCCAAACTATTTTGATCAGGACCATTATTAGGATCCTGAGTGTCTGCAACAGTGGAAGGTACAATATGCCCATCGACAAAAGAAGTGTTAAATTTGAGGGTGAAATTCTGGAAGATAAGAATGACTTTGGCCTGAAAAAACTAAGCTAATTTGTTCCAGAAGGATTAATCAGGATTACAAGTGCTGCCATTACTAAAATTGGGCAAAGATTTGACTGTTTTAAATGGCTCTCTAGTAGAGACTTTGTCTGAGCTCATTCTTTCAGTGTAGTATTTGGATTTCGCTGATATTCATTAAGAAGCAGTTTATATTTTATTTTTTCTTCACAGACATATTCTTGACATCAACATTTCTGTTTGAGATCTTTTAGTTCCTGTGAGTACTAGGGGGCTGAGACTTTTCCTGTGACTAATTACTGTTTGCATGGGCTAGCAATGATACTGCGGAGTCTATCCAGTTCACATAACTCACTGTTGCAGTTTCAACATTATTGTCTAAAACAGGGCAAGAGCTTGAAAGAATGTTATTAAGTTCCTGAGAGTCAATGTTTTTCCAAGAACGAGATTTGAATGTGCAAGTAGTATTGAACCTTAAACAATTATTGGAGGGAAAAAAATTGCCTTGTGGTCTGTCCCTACTTGACAGTAACAAGTAAAGATGCCTACAAGGGGCTTTGTTTCAGGAAGATTCTGTGATTATTTTTTCTAGAATTACTCTGTGGGTGAGTCTAATTAGAACACAGACCCAATTGTCATTCGACAATAAATGAATATACAAGGCAGGCAAAGAGGCTGCAGTGTCCCTAAAAGAGGATCCTGTCACCTCGTTGTGGAACAAAACTGGTCCCACTGCCTCTGCATCTATGGCGTGTTCATCAGAAAGCCCCGACGATCCTCTCACCCGACCTATTATGACGCAACTTCTGCAGGAAATTAAAACTGAAATTGGATCTCTAAAATCTGACAGCAAGACTTTTATTAAGGAAATCAGAAAGCATACACTGGGGAGAGGGCAGATGACCTTGAAAAAAACAGAGTTCACCCGTACTGAAGACCAGGAACAGCTCTGGCAGTTGCCCAGCCCAGATCCCCATCCTGACAGCGGAGTCCGAGCACTATGTCTGACGCCCGGTGGATCTGCTTCTTTTAGCGATTGAGGAGATCGGCCTTGGTTCATCCCCTGACTGTCACCTACCCAGCCGGACATTGGGCACAGTTTTTCTCCCCATCTCCCTGTCTTGCCTCCCCCCCATCGTATTTCTCTGACTCTGCTTTTTCCTGGTCCCCTATCTATCTGTTCCTATTCAGCATTCTTTCGTTCTTTGTCTACTTCCTTGCTACTATCCCCTCTCACCTGAATCTTTCCCCTTGCCCACTTCACTGCCTAGCCCCTTGTCCTTTTGTGCCCTTTGACTAAGCACTCCTTCGCCCCTTTTTGGGGAAAGATCCAAGATATATACGATGGAGTCTCAGCATGCCCGCTGAGAGAGTCCACAGCGCCAAGGGAGCCACTCAAAATTGAGGTATTGTATGGCACCCCTTGCTAAAGCACTCCCTCTCCCCTTTTGGGGGAAGGATCCAGTATGTAGGTCTTGGAGTTTCAGAGACCCCCCTGAGAGTGTCCACTGCGCTTAGGGAGCCTCTCACAACAGAGATGGGGAAATGATACCACTCCCCCCTGGGATGCCTCCGGGTCTAGCCAGCGCTGTATAAAACTTTTTAAAATAAAATTTAAAAAAATAAAAATAAATGAAGAGGGCTGACCCAAAGCCCCTCTTTGTATGTATATATGTATGTATTTCTTATTTGTGATTGTCTTTATTACATGAGGCTGGTGAGGCAAAGCCACCTAGCTCCAAATGTTACTTAGGTCATGCCCCCCACCCTCTGGCCCTGCCAACATTTTTCCCAGAGCAAGTTTATTGCTGCACAGAAGACAAAATTGCAATTTTAATATTTTTTAGGCAAAAAAGAAGAGTAAATGAATGAGAGTCTGAGTTTTCATGTGTGCATTAACACGGAGATTGAAAATAAATCTGTCCTCACACTTAATGAGACAATCCCAGCATGGTGCTTAACATGGCTGTCATCCACGCACATGTATGTCGAGTCTCCTACAGTGTTTGATAGGAATAGCACTTGTTACAACGGATCCATTTTCTACGTATGCCATTACAACGCAAGTCGTTACAACGACGCGTTGTTACATCACATGCCATTAAAACGCAAGTCGTTGCTATGACTTGCTGTAGGGGGGGCAATGGAGTTTGGAATAGTATCATTTACTATTCCAACTTCAGTGTGTGTAACAGTAGGGAAGGTTTGGATTGAAAATCCAACACCTTTTGCCCCCTACAGCAAGTCGTAATGACTGGCGTTGTAATGGTATGCTATGTAACAACGCGTCGTTGTAACGACTTGCGTTGTAATGGCATGCGATGTATCGGATGCGTTGTAAACAATGTTTCCCATTTGATAGAGGTGATAGATCTGATCTTTGATGAAGGAAAGATAAATCTGGGGGCTAAAACCTTATTTATACCCTTGACTGTAGAGTGTAATTGTGCACATCAGGGCATATTCTACTGCATGGGTCATGCTAAGCTTCATCTTTAGAGCACTAGACAGATTCCCACCTTTCCTAGGCTCGGAGCAATGGTCTTGTCTTTTCAGGTGATTTAATTGTAATGTCCATTCTTTGTTTCTGATCTATTTTATCGCTTTTAGAATATTTTGTTGATAATGTTACACTACTTGTCTAACGGATCCATGCATACATACATTCCAGTTCAATTCTATACAGATTGTCCCATATAATGGTCAAACACATTCCAATAATATATAATTCCAAGTTATTAATTTCTTGTTTAGCCATTTTGCTCTCCAGCGAGCAGCATCATGCAAGGAATCTCCCTTCTGAGAACATCCGCCTCCATGTTGGATTCCCCACTGGATGAAAACAGCTGTCAGAAAGATCAGAGGCATCTGAGCCCAAGTGAAAATGTCCTGAGTGATCATGTTCAATGCACGCAACTTGGTTCCCCCTTGCTTGTTGATGTAGGACTGTGATCCCATATTATCCGTTTAAACCAAAACTGCCTTCCTAGGTATCAGGTGATCAACTGCTAACAGAGCCAAAAACTGCTTTCAGTTTCCTCCAGGAATTCTGTACTTCCTTGAGAGACCAAAATCTGTGAAACTGATGATGTGCACCAAGAGAGATCCCTCTGAATTTGATTTGACAACCTTATTCTGAAGGATAGATGTTGTGATTTTGGAGACAAAGGAACCTATTTATTTGAGGCTTGTTCTGCCAGAGCATTACTTGTTTGACGCTCCACCGGCGCAAGCCTCTTAATCATATCTATGAGGCGACGCAGAGCAACTCTGTGTGGCTTTGCATGGTCTCTTAGATATGGAGTAAGACAAAGCAGCACAAGTAGCTGCGTTGCCTTACTCTGTGCCAAAGAGATATTCCATGGGCATTGCCGTGTGTTTTCCCATGCAATACCCATGGAATTTGACACTGCCTAAGGTTTTACTTAATCACGTAAATTTCGGGCAGCGCTAAGACCTTATGCCTCCCTCTCTAGATGTTACCCAAGGTGGATATCAGCCAACCAGTTCGGACTATGGTACGGGGATAATACCTCTCCCATGTCCATGTGTTTAAAACCAGCTGTAAAAATCGCCAGTTTATTATTAACACTTATCGTTCTGGGTGACTTAAATTTACATATGGAGGATCACCTGAAGATCGAGGCTCAAGCCTTACGCAAAGAACTGGCTACCTTACAATTAGAACTCAAGTCTTTGGCGCCGACACATTGTGCAGGTCATTTGCTTGACCCCATCTTCGCGAATCATCCGGGGCTGTTGGTTGTACCAACGACCCCCATCTCATAGCCTTCCATATTCCTCTAATTAAACCCCAACCTTCGCAAATATCTTGCTCTGCTTTTCCACATAGGAAATTGGCCAGGTTTAATTGTGAGAGTTTTTCAGGCGCACTACAGAAAAATCCACCTCTGCTAAGTAACAACATTAGCATGGTCAATTCTTCAGTAGAGAAGTGGACCTTTGAAGCACTTGATGAGGTAGCACCTTGGACCACAAAGATTCCCAAGAGAGGGTCTAAATCAGCTCCTTGGTATAATGAAGAGCTGAGAATCGTTAAACAAAGCTGTACGCACCTGGAGCGTCTTTTCTAAAGAATCCATGGAGGCTTGTGAGGCAGCACAAAAAAAGTACCAATCTCTGCTAAAAAAGAGGCGCACAATGTACTATAAGGAAAAAATAGAAACGGCTGAAAATTCATCTAAGGCACTCTATACTACTCTTAAAGAGATCTCATCTCTAGAGAGGACACTGACCCCTCCTACCAGCTCTGAGGAGCGGTACAATCAGATTGCCGATTTCTTCCTACTGAAAATATCAAATATATACAATACCTTCTCTGAGGAAGCCCGGAATGGCCCTACCGCACAGCATGAGAGACCTTTTGAGCTGAGGATTACCCATCTTTGGGAATTCCAATCGACCCGTGACAGAGCTCAAGGAGGTGGCCTTAAGTATTAAATCTGGCTCCCCTCCTGATATAATAGAATAAGGGAGGGCATAGAATTGATACTACCCTTTGTGCAGCAACTAATGAACTCATCTTTTAAAATGTGGGGAGGTCCCTAGGATGTGAAAGCATGCGATTGTCCTACCCTTAAAGAAAAAGCCCTCAGCTAACCCCGGGCTGTTGGAAAATCTGCGTCCCTACATCTCTAAAATCATAGAGAAGGTTGTGAATAAACAATTAGTGGCTCACATCAATCTACACAATCTTCAACACCTTACACAATCCGGTTTTAGAGCCTCATCTTTAACTGAGTCGGCACTCCTTTTTGCAACAGAGTCAGTGTGCGGATTAGATGGAGTAGCACTAAAGTGGATGTGGTCCTTCTTACAGGACCATATTTTCCAGGTTGCGCAGCACCCTTACCGATTTAGAACTGTACCACTTCTCCAAGGGGTTCCACAGGGCTTTATTTTGAGCCCCACTCTTTTTAATCTTTATATCGGCCCGTTGGCAGTTTATGGATAAATACAAGATCACCATGGTGTCATACGCGGATGAGACCCAGCTTGTAGTGACCCTAGCACAAGACTCTAGTGAATCAGTGATGCAGTTTTCCTCCTGTCTTAATGACCTGGCCTCATGGATGCCGAATAACTGGCTAAAGCTGAATGGTAGTAAGACAGATATTATTGTCATTGGGAAATCTCCCCTCATCTGGTCCGCACACCTAAAACAGAGGTAAAAAATCTTGGAGTGTGGCTCGATCCAAAACTATCCTTCGATTCCCATACTAGGAAGGTGGCAGGGAGATGCTTTGGCACCCTCAAAATGCCAAGGAAAACCATAGTCATTCTTGCCATATCAGCAAGGAAAACAATAGTCCACACCCTGGTGACCATGCAGCTGGACTATGGGAATATCCTATACTTGGGAGCGTCAAAATGTAGCCTGCAACACCTTCAATGCATTCAGAATGCGGCGGCACACCTAGTTCTCAATCTTCCTTGGCCTGCCTCAGTGACGAAAGCCCTAGACTCCCTTCACTGGCTGCCAGTTGGAATAATAATTTGTTTCAAAGCCTTGTGTTTCTGTCACCGGTTACCTGCATGATCTCTTGGCCACTTATAACCCCATTCAGCAGCTAAGATCGACAAGAGCTCACCTGCTCAAAATACCGAAGATTAAAAGGGCAAGGATGGGAGCACGAACATTTGGCTATCTGGCAGCTGAAAATTGGAACACGCTCCCACGTCTGCTGCGTGCAGAGTAATCTGAGTCCATCTTTTGTCGAGGCCTGAAAACCTGGCTTTACCAGTTATATTCCTGTCCTCCATCTTGACCCTCGCAGTAACTGCTTCTTAGTGCGGGGACACACCAGTGGGTGTAGCCAGGCGCTTTTTAAATGACATTATTATTATTATTATTAATATTATTATTAATATTATTATTGTTATTGTGTTGAAAGCCTTTTTCAGGGTGACAGTGAGAACCACAGCACCCGCTCTAATGCTGAAGTACGCCTCCTCCATTAAGAGTCTCCTTATATTTTTTAAATTAATGTGACCTGGTATGATCCTGCTTGAGCCAAATGAATCAAGGAGTCCACTGATAGGAGGAGACTATTCACCAGCACTCTATGTATTTTATGACCTGTGTTTAAGAGGGACAATGACCTCTAAGATGCCCTCTCTAGCATGGCATGGCTTCGGCAAGGAGACAATGAGGGCCTCTCCTGTTGAGGGCGACAGTGTGCCTGAGTTTTTTGCTGCTGCAAACAATTTTGCCAGGTGGGGTGCAAGCAAATATGAGTAAGCCAGATAAAATTTTGTGGACAGCGCGTCCGTTCCTGCCATTTTGCCCCTCGCCATTCCTTCTCAAGCTACTCTAATTTCCCCTGGAGAGATTGGTGTCTCCAACTTCTCCACACTGTCTCCCAGCACTCACTTTAACTGTTACCAGTATCCTGTCAAGATATATTTCCACAACCTGTTTTGCCTTTTCTCTCCGCTGTGCGTTCAACTGCTTGTGAAAACATCTAGTTAATCGCAACTTGCATCTTTTATTGGGGTGATTGCTCTCCCTTGGGTATCAGCCCTAAAACAACAGAATGTCATGGAAAAAAAGGACGCAACATACACTATGATATATATAGAGAAGTTAGAGAAATTACCATTCACTGTTGAAGAAATACCTTAGCAGATTGGATAATCCACACGTTTATTTCTCTGCTAATTTCAAAATTTAATTTCCAATATTACTTACAACATCATCAAGTGGGCAGATACGAGGCACGAGGAGAGGGGTATTTAAATGAGTCTTGGATCTTATCTTTCAAATTCCGATGTCAGAATAGCAAGATTGCGATTTTTCTTAGCAGGAGTGACTGTTAGAGTGCAATGGGACAGTCCTTCGTTTGCAGGAAAGTTTCACGTCATGGGGCATGTAATGTACCTAATGCAAACTTGTCATATTATTTGAAGGGTTCTCCGGCTGCTGTGATCTGTCCAGCTTTCAGATTACTCTGGAATGGGAGTTACTTGATGCTGAATGATCAAGGCTGCTGTGGTATGAAACCAGGCATTGCCTTTCTGGGAACAGTCTCTGCGGTTGTGACCTGTTGTACCCAAGCACGGTTTCCATGGGCCCGCATAGATAGGGATGCAATGCTTTGGCCTCCAAAAAGGCTTACAAATGTGTACTTAGATGCTTTAAGCAGACTAAAAGCCTTATTGTTCTTGAAAGGTGTGGCCTTAACATCTTCAAGGAAGACGGTTGATCTTAAAGTTGCAAGTTCCTCTTCTGAGATACATTTGCTACTCCTCACTAATTTCCCACTGCATTTTGGGGAGCTTGTGCACTATATTTTTAACATGTCTAGTACTACAGGGGTAGCACACTTTTTTTTTAAACAATTGGCTCTTCTGCTGGACTGAGGTTGGATTCTGTGTTCCCCTCCTCATTCCACGGGCATTGGGTGTTCACTGTTTTTGTTGGGGGGTTTGTTACGGGGTGCTCACCAGGAAGTCTCAGTTTATGTAGCTTTCTAATTACAGATCAGAAGGGGCATCACTATGGTTGGGAGGAAGAGGAGGACTGATGGAGCTGAGAACCGGGTATCCAGGTGTGCTCCGTCTACCATGGCATGGTAAGTGAAAGGTTTGAGGGTTCTGACCTTCAATGTTAAAGGGCTTAAAATGCTGTCAAGAGGCAGGCTATCGTCTCTTACCTAGAACACACTCAAGTTGATGTCTGATTATTGCAGGAGACGTATCTTCAGGCCAGTGACTGGCATAGACTTAAATTCAAAGCCTTTCCCCAGCAGTTCTTCTCTTCTCTAGCACGCAGGGCGGCTGGGGTAGCGCTGCTTTCTTCACGCTCTTTGCGAGGGAAAGTGGGGATAAAAATAGTTGAAATTAAAGGCCACCTTCTGGGGTATAACATTCATTTTGGACCACACTCCTTGATATTAGGATCTGGGTATGCTCCCAATGAGGGCAGGAACAGGTTTTAAACACGACGGTAGCGGATATCATGTTGACCCAAGACTGATGGGTGGTCCTTGGAAGGGAGGAATCTCAATTTGGTTTTTCACAATGTGTTGGATCACTCAACACAGAGGCAGGGGGCAACAGAAGCTATCACCACAGGGAGGAACCTCTGGTTGCAGGAGATGAGACTCCGGGATCTCTGGCGAGAGAAACACCCAGTAGCGCGAGACTACACTTTTTACTCCCATGCACACAAACCATATGCAACATTGGATAACTTCTTAGGCTCCCCGGAGGTGCAGGAAGCAACTACCTCTGTACAGATAGAGCCCTGATCATTGTCTTATCACTCCACTGTCCTGTTAGACCTCACCCTTCTGCGCAGCGACACCACTACTCGCACTTGGTGGATGCATGAAACTCCCTTGCGCATGCCAGAAGTTGTTAGGCAGATAGAGAAGGTGATAGGGGAATACCTTGGGGTCAATGATACCCAGATGCACCGATCTCTAAAGTAAGGGATGCAAGGAAAGTGGTAATAAAGGGGGAATTAATTGACATTTCTGCGGCGGATAATAAATTGAGGCGGGACAAGCGCACACAACTACAATAGCTGGTACAGAAGCTTGAGTGTATACATAATCGAACTGGGGCTCCAAGAGTCTGGCGTCAGCTGGAGTCTGCCAGAAAACAGCTAGCTGAGTTAGATCTGGAAAGCGCAGAGTATTTGATCCTATGTCTCAAACATTCCTTCTATGAGGGGGGGGGAATAACTGTGGGAGATTGCTAGCAAACAAACTCAAGGGGCAATGCCAGGCCACCGCGGTTGATGCCTTTTTGACGGAAGAGGAGGTCCTGGTTGAGGGAGAGGAGCGGTAGCGCGAGGCTGACCACCTTTTATAGAGACCTTTATTAATCGCAGGATCCCCCCCAACATCCCGGTTTATCTGGGATGCGCTAGGGTGACTTGCTTAATGGCCGAGCAGGCAGCGAGCTTAGATAGTCCGATTAAGATAGAAGAGGTCATCTCAGCGATCTCGAAGCTGAAGCCCCATAAGTCGCCTGACCCGGATGGCTTCCCTGTGACTTTCTATAAAGTCTTCTGCTCATCCATGGCCCCTCTCCTCACCGGGGTTTTTCACTCCATCACAAGCTCGGGTGCGCTCCCCCCTCAGTGACAGAGGCCTCCATACTAGTCTTAGTGAAACCTGGTACAGGTAAGAGATGATGCAGGTTCTATCAACCCATATCCCCCTTAAATGTTGATACAAAGCTGTTCACAGGAGTTCTGGTGGCCCACCTCGCACCCTTATGCCTGGGCTGGTGGATCCTGACCAGGCGGGGTTTATCCCCAACAAACACTGGGCTGATAGCACCAAATGGATATTACACCTTACAGACAAAGCTACCCGTTACCAACGTGAGGTTATGCCATTCTCTATCAACACAGAGAAGGCGTTTGACCACTTTCATTGGCCTTACTTGGCCGAGACGTTGATACACTTTGGCCTGGGATAACGGTTACAAGCCTGGGTGCTTGGTGGCTAGGGGGTGCCGAGGGCTTCAGTTAGAGTTAATGATAGAAGCTCAGACTGCTTTCCCATCCAACGGGGCATGCAGCAGGGGTGGCCCCTATTCCCCTTGCTATTTGTGCTCCATATGGAGTTGTTTAAAGGACAAACCGAAGGTTACAGGAATGTGCTTCAGGGCAGAGTAGCCTCTTATTACACTCTATGCAGACAAGTTCTTGTTCCCTGGATAATCCTAGAGACCCACTCGAACCAGTGGGCTTCGAGATTCATCTCTTATCTGGGTATCCAACTATCCCGACTATTTCTGGAGTGGTAACTCTTAGCTACCGAGACCTGATTGGAAAGGTGAAGGCTGAGCTGGCACAATGGCAGCTGTATCCCCTCTCATGGTTGGGAAGGATCGCCGCTCTCGAAAGGATGATCGTGCATACGTTTTTGGGCATATTCCAGGCACTCACCCTACAGCCTTAATTAGGGGTGCTTTAGACCCTATAGGGCGCTTTACAGAACTTTGTGTGGGCAGGTAAGCGATCCCGGATGAAGCACAATCGTAGTTGGCGGCCTGGGAGTCCCATGACTAGTACATTATTCCCAGGCCTCGCAGCTCAGGTATTTGGTTGAGTGGTACCGCCCGAGTCCGAAACGGTTTGGTTATTCATGGACAGAGCTCTAGCCGGAACAGCTTTATGGAAGATTCCCTTTCTGGCCTGCATTCACCGCCCAGCCAATTTAAAAAAAAATTGAATGTGAAATACAAAACATTGTGTTATCGTGCATCTGAAAAACTGAAAAAAAATTAGAGAAAGATGTAACCCAATTAATTTAGCCTTGTGAAAGCCCTGGCGCTACTCGCCACATTGGGTGAAACACGTATCGGCTGTTCTTGTTTTTTTGTTCAATAAATAAAACTTGGATAAACTCAATGAAAAGGAAACAAATTATTTAAGAGTTGAATGGACATGGTTACGGCTTTTGCCAAGATTAAACAAAAGATAAGAAGGATTTATCCTTATACTCATCTATTCAAAGGAAAGGAACGTATACTCACACCTAACCTCAACATGTAAGACTGCCGATGTGTTCTGCCTGCTAAGTGTGCAAAGGTGGCCTGGTGCAGAGGTGAATCTGTGGAGTAAGATATTGACCTGGGTAGACTTGATAATATTAGTGACACTCGGAGGGAAAGTCAGTGTGGTTTACTATTTTGAATGCAGCAACACTTTATTATAGACGTAGGGCGAAATCTGCTAAATACAAGATCACACTCCCCAGCAGAGCCATCATACCTCAGATTTCCAGCCCATAGTGTGAGCCAAGGAAGTAATCAGAGATAAACAAAAAATGGTCTACCTGAGAAACGAGGAGGCGGGGGCCGCATGTGAATCTTTGAAAGATATCAATACTGGAGAACCATAATGTACAGGTAAGTAAGTTGTTTTTTCTCCAGTATTGAATCTTTCAGAGATTCACATGCTTGTATCAGAATAGAAAGCAGTACTCTCACAAGGAAGCGTTTCCAGGATAGCACCTTTTTTTTCTCAGGCTCTGCTTCCTGTTTGAGTGATTAAAATATATACCCTAGAATATAGAACAGATTGTCTGTATCAGCATGCATTTTAATGTACAATATTATATAAAAACCAAAGACATATAGTGAAAACTATTCAATGTAACATTTAAGAAAAAGATATTTAACAAGAACAAAAGAGCTATTTTAGAACAATTTTAAGGTAAATACCTTAATGAAACAGGTGACATAGCACAGCTTGTCCCACTGCTGAATCTGCCCTCCAAGCTGTGTCCAAACAGTAGTGCTTGGTAAAAGTGTGGATATTCTTCCATGTTGCCGCTCTGCAAATATCCGGAAGCGATACTCCCGCAAACAATGCAGTTGAAGTCACCCTTTTTCTGGTTGAGTGAGCTCGAACCATCGAGCGTGAAGGACTTTGGGCATTCTTGTGTCACAAAGTAATGGCTGAGGTTATCCATCTGGATATGCTAGTCCTTGACAAAGCCAAAATTCTCCTGGAACCAGCAAACGCTATTAACAACTGACTTGTCTTTCTAAGGGGCTTTGTCCTATCTATATAAAATTTTAAACACCTCTTATCATCTAATGTGTGCAAAGATTTTTCTGCTGCAGATGATGGGGCTTTAAAATAAGTGGGTAGGACAATAGGATCCTTGAGGTGAAAATCCAAAGGGACTTTCGGAATGAATTTAGGGTTTGTTCGTAATATCACCTTTATATATTTATTTAACTTATTTTAAAGGTTTTATATAGCGCTGGCTAGACCCGGAGGTATCAGAGAGCTTTACATGAGCATCAGATCATAGTTACAGGTTACATCGTTACAAAGGTTACACAGTTATTAGAGCATGGCAACATAGTTACTTGTAAGGTAGAGATAAAAAAATAAGCACAAATACGTAAGGGGAAGAGCAGGCAGGGGAAAAGATTCAGGGGAGGGGGAAGGAGCTGGGGAAGTAGACAGGTAATGAAGGCAGGACCGAGGAGGGGAGGGTGAAGGACACTGCATGGAAAGAGGAGTGGAGGGCGATGGGGACACAAACCGGAAGACGAGTCAAAGCAACGTCCAAAGTCCAGTAAGCTGTGATCCCAGAAGAAGTGGTATCACTTCCCTATCTCAGTTGCGGGAGGCTCCCTTTACACAGTGGCCTCTCTCAGTGGGGTCTATGAGACTCCAAGGCCTACATACTGGATCCTTCCCCAAAAAGGGGAGAGGGAGTGCTTTGACATGAGGCGCTGTTGGACCCGGCCCGTTGGGCAGGTTCGCCCCTAGACTTTTTGCTTTTTACTAGCCTGTTTATGGAACCTGGTGTTGGTGATTTTAGGCCTCTGCGCACTTTTTCACTGTGGTACAGTGTAAAGTGCTTGAGCTCTCTGTGAATGAGTGGTGAGTGACCTGCCCTCCCATAGGAATGAATGGGGAATATGTATGCCCATGGTAGTTCCTGATGTGTGGGGAGTGCAGGGGCGAGTTTGGTATGTATGAACTCGTGAGAATGAATGCTGCAAAATGATGTATGCGGCATGACTGTGTCTAGTCTAGAAGTATACTTTTGGAAGTTGGCATATTTGTGTAAGTTGGTGCTAGCGTATGATTGGCTGGTGAGCCTGGCCCAGATTGCCTGGGCCTGCTTGTGGATTGACTGTCTGGTTTGAGGATGACAGGGGATGGAGAGCCCAAATGGTTGTCTGAGTCAGCCCATGGATGAAAGGCAGCATCTGCTGCCAGGGAAGTGGGAGGAGATGGCACCTGACAGTGAAGGGCTGTGCCTGCCTGACTACAAAGCTGGCTCCACCTCCCGCTGGGCGACTGTCACCTCTGGCCCTGATACTGAAGGGGACTTCCCTCTAAACCAGTCCAGCTGGTTCTCACACTGCCTGCTTCAAAGGACTTCAAAGGATTTTCTGTGTATAAGAAGGGGCTGTGCCCCCTTCCAAAATGTTCTTGTTTCTAACTTGAATCTGCCAGGGGCATGCTGCTGCTGGGGCTCAGGGGAATCCCTGGGCCCTGCCCATCCCCTGGACCTCTGATGGATGCCTGGAAGACTTCTGGAGGGACCCCTCTGCCTTGCCTGGGCTGAGGGGGGGGACTTTTTGCTTGCTTTTGCCAAGGCTTATTCTAGCCTGGAAGTGCCTGGAGGACTTTGCTGCTGAGTGCGCCTGGGAGCGCTTTATTTTTAAACCCTTCTTGGTCCTTGTAGCGCTGGGGGAGCGCTGGGGGAGTGCTGGATGTTGTCTCTAGCGCTTAAGAGCGCTTCATATTGCTGTAGCGCCTGGAACGCGCTGTATTTGGATTATAGCGCTTAAGAGCGCTTCCGCGGACTTGCCGCTTATTTGCCCGTTTCTATTTGAAGCCGGAGCCCACCCGGCATTACCTTCGTGGAATCACCGCCGCCGGCCCTTGAAACCGGAAGTCAGGCAGGCCCGGCCGTGACGAAGGCGGGGCCTGCCATGGGGCGGAAATGAGGCGATAAAGGAGCATGGCGGCACCGGTGTAAGCAGGACTCCCGTGTCTTGGGGAGAGCCCTGCTGGTGACCTGGATGATGTTGCCGGTCTCCCGTGATTGAGAGGGAGACCGGAGAAGAGGAGAGCCCCGACGCGAAGGCAGAGAGCAGCTGAGCTTGCAGGCGGGGCTCCGTGGTGGAAGAGGAGCCCCGCGCTGCACAGAAGAAGAAGCCGCCGCCCGGAGGAGCCCCGCACAGGAGAGCCCGATGAGTCGAAGGGCTGGGGGGCTCCGTGTGGGCCACCGTGAGTGCCTGCTGAAGGCACAGTGACGGCGAAGAGCGGCCCCACTTGGCAGCGGGCCGCTCCAGCATCTGGGGGCATTTTGTGAAGTGGGGCAGAAGAGAGGAGGGGCGCCGGGACACGTTGTCGGTGTCCGCTCCTCCAGAAGCGCAAGCTTGCGCTCCTTGTTCGTGGGGGGGACCACGAGAGCTTCAAGGGCGGCCCCAGCTGGCAGTGGGTTGCCCCAATATGTATGAGCCCAGAAAGGCTCAGAGGGGCCCTAATTTGTTTGAGAGCCTGTTTGGCTCCAGAGAGGGCCACATTAGATAGAGGGGGTGTCGGGGCATATTGCCGGTGCCCGCCCCCTCCTGCCTCAGAGTGTGAGGGTTAGAGTCCGGTGAGGCTCATGGGGGCACCCTTGTTTTTAGAGCCTGAGAGCTCCAACGTTTGGCTATTTACAGTAGCAGAGCCTGTGTGGCTCCAACGTCTGGGGCAAATGTGATATGCCCAGAGCCTGTGTGGCTCCAGCAGTGGCGCAGTTGGCGCCTAAGGGCCAGTGAGGGCCTTGGCGCAGTTTTGTCGTTTCCCAGCTGTCCAGCACTTTGTGGGCAGCTGCCACGTTTAGGCTTCTTGTACTCTGAGACTGGCACTGCATGGCAGCGCACCCTGACATTGAGACTCAGGGCGTCTGAGCCCCAACAAGGCCAGTTGGCCTAGGGACTGCCACAGGTGGTGGCTTATGTAAGTCATGCGCAATGTGATTTCTATGGTTTTAATAGTAATTACCTACTGTGTGTTTTTGCGCTATTGACTTATGTTCTGGCACCTCTGAATGTGTAGGTTTATGCATTATGTGTCTTTCTTTCCATGCGCTGCACCTCTGAATGTTTAGTCATCATGTGTCTTCTTGCGCTGCACCCCTGAATGTATTTTATTGCATCATGTGCTCTATTCTTAACACCTCTGAATGTATTTTAGGCATCATGTGTTTCTCTTTATTACTCCTCTGAATGTAGGTTATTGCATCATGGGTAATGTGTCCTTTTCCTAGACCCCTAAACGCTGAGTGATACTTAGGTGGTTGTCTTTTCTACTCCTCTGAATGTAGGTTTATTGCATCATGAGTAATGTATTCTTTCTTAGACCCCTAAATGCTGTGTGATACTTAGGTGGTTCTTCTTTATTAGTACAGGTGGTCCTAGTAAGGTCCTGGTTCCTGTTACCAGTGGTTACTGGTTGTTATCTTTGATTATTATTTTATGTTACATTTATTCTTTATTCTAGAAGTGATTTTATATTCTACATTTTATCTAGAAGTACTATATCTGATTCTGACAGGCGCCCATGTGGCCCTGTTTGGTGTACATAATCCCTGTGAATATTGCCTGTGCCAGTTGGCACAATGTATATGTGTGATTTTATCTGATATGTTTTTACAATACAAAAGTTATTTTTATAATAACCTTGTGTGGAGTCTCTTTTGTGGTGTGCCTAGTATGTTGTTGCTGTTGTGCGCTGGCGCAAATCCTTTACACATTGCCTCCGAGTTTAGCCTTACTGCTTGTGCCAAGCTACCAAGGGGGTGAGCAGGGGTTATCTTGGCGTGTGACTTCCTTGTCCTGACTAGAATTATGGTTTCTGCCTGGCTTTGGCGTCAGCCTTAGCCTACCAGAAAAAGCCAGTTCTAACATTGGTGGCAGCGGTGGGATTTTGGACTTGTGTTTGCGCAGTGCCACGACAACTGGCTACATTACAAAACTCTGCAATTGGTTTTTTTCAGATAGTCACATGTTTGGGATTATTGTTTTTGATTTTTTTTTCCTCAAGAGTGTCATTTTCAAATGTGTTTCTGCGCTTTATGTTTAGTGGCAGATGAGAGAAATTGACAGGGCGGGACGCCAGTAGAGGGGGAGGTTCCCATAGATTAGGAATCCCTTGCTGGGTCCAGTGTCCAATCCCAAATCCTGTCCCTGTGTGGGTAGATGGAAGAGAGGGAGTGTGAGGAGAAATGACTAGCTCAGGAGGGTGGTTGTTCCCTGAGTGTAATGTGTGTGTCTGGATTCCCCAGTGTGGTAGGATCCAGTGGTGGCAGCTTAAATGTGTCCAGTGTGTTAATTCCCATTCCCCGCTCCCAGAGTTTGGTACCTGTGTCACATGTGGTCAGGTTGAGTGATCAGGGGTGGTAGTAACTGCCTTACCAGTCCGAGGGGGGGGAGTGTGCGAATGAGTGATGTGCTGAACTGGAGGAGTTGGTATGAGTTTTCTTTTTGTTAAAGAGCTTGCATGAGAGGTGTACCTCTGGTGGTGTGCAGGAGATTCTGCAGAGGAACTGGACAAGAAGGTGGATGTCTGGCGATGTGCTAGATGTCTTGCAGAGGCATTAGGAAGTGGTTCCAAAAGGAGTGGCTTGTGTATCTGATGATCCTGTGAAGAGGAAGAGGTTACTGTGTAACCCAGCTAGGTCCCAGTAGTATGGTAGGGGTGTAGGGGCTCACGCCCTGTCTCAGTGGAGACAGAGTGAGTGTGGGACGGTGTGTCCCACGTTGGCCTGAAACCCTATCTCAGGGCCTGGAGGGTTCCCTAAGGGAGCGCCAGGTCAGGGGCATAAGCTGTACATAGGTCATTTGAGGAGGATCTTCCTGTGTCTAGAGGACGGGGAGTGTCTATAACCAGAACTCCGGCGGTCCTAGTGTTGGGCAGCACCACTACTAGTGGAGGGTGCAGAAGTCCTGGCTCGCTGAGCATTTGACCGTCTAGAGTGCATGACCATTTGTGGGGCCTCTGGAGGTCGTTCCCCGAGGAGGGGGGAAAGCTGGGTTGGGGTTGTGGCCTGACCTGGGAGGAGTACTGGAGGAAAGTGTGTCACTGATACGCCGCTGGCATGTGCTCTGTCTAGCCTGGGACATACTGAGAATCACCCTGTGATAGGGAGTACTGGAGGAGAGTGTGTCGCTGATACGCCGCTGGCGTGTGCTCTGTCTAGCCTGAGACATACTGATACTGGAAGGGGGTGCAGAGGGACGGTGTCCTTACTTCTGACCCTGGTGCAACCTGAGGGTTTAGATCTTAGGTTGGGAGATTAGGAAACTTCTAGGTCAAGAGGAATCTCCGCCAAAGTGGATCAGCTGAAGAGACTGAGGGGGCTGCCCTTGCTGTGTGTTCTGGGGCTCACCTGCAGTTTGTTGTTTCCACCAAGGTAGAGGAAAGGGGGATTTGCTGTGTGCTGTGTCCCCCCACCTGCTTGAAGAGGGACTGTGCTGTGTGCTTTGTACCTCAGAAGTGAAATAGTTTCCAGGTGGTAGACCAGTGATGGAGTGAGGTCCTGATCTGGTAGGAGAATTGTGTTTTGGTGAAGTGCTTTTCTGTGAGGGTGCGGAAACCCAGAAGTAGAGGTAGGGTGGGGCATTCTTGCCCGTGACCTCTGGTCAGCCTGAGGGTATGGTCCATTGTTTGTTGGATCAGTGGTAGTTGTAGCTACACTGAGAGAGAGTGGAGAATGGCTATTGTATGCCAGGGGTTACTACCCCCCACTCTGTGGATTAGTTAGGACCTGTGATTTGGATGGCCTATGGCCTGGTCTTGGCTGTGGATGACTAGGGAGTACCAGTGGGGTATCCTAGTTGTGTCAGAGAGTTATTGTTTGGAGGAAACCATGTAGTTTCAGAGTGGCGAAAAACCGGAGGGTGTCCCTGCCGTGCGGGTCCGTGTCCGTGTTTTTGTCGCCCAAAGCAAGGAAGCCCATCAGTGGAGTGATTGGTCTACCCTGCGTTTTGGCTGGAAGGGGGTTGTGTTGGACCCGGCCCGTTGGGCAGGTTCACCCCTAGACTTTTTGCTTTTTACTAGCCTGTTTATGGAACCTGGTGTTGGTGATTTTAGGCCTCTGCGCACTTTTTCACTGTGGTACAGTGTAAAGTGCTTGAGCTCTCTGTGAATGAGTGGTGAGTGACCTGCCCTCCCATAGGAATGAATGGGGAATATGTATGCCCATGGTAGTTCCTGGTGTGTGGGGAGTGCAGGGGCGAGTTTGGTATGTATGAACTCGTGAGAATGAATGCTGCAAAATGATGTATGCGGCATGACTGTGTCTAGTCTAGAAGTACTACTTTTGGAAGTTGGCATATTTGTGTAAGTTGGTGCTAGCGTGTGATTGGCTGGTGAGCCTGGCCCAGAGTGCCTGGGCCTGCTTGTGGATTGACTGTCTGGTTTGAGGATGACAGGGGATGGAGAGCCCAAATGGTTGTCTGAGTCAGCCCATGGATGAAAGGCAGCATCTGCTGCCAGGGAAGTGGGAGGAGATGGCACCTGATAGTGAAGGGCTGTGCCTGCCTGACTACAAAGCTGGCTCCACCTCCCGCTGGGCGACTGTCACCTCTGGCCCTGATACTGAAGGGGACTTCCCTCTAAACCAGTCCAGCTGGTTCTCAAACTGCCTGCTTCAAAGGACTTCAAAGGATTTTCTGTGTATAAGAAGGGGCTGTGCCCCCTTCCAAAATGTTCTTGTTTCTAACTTGAATCTGCCAGGGGCATGCTGCTGCTGGGGCTCAGGGGAATCCCTGGGCCCTGCCCATCCCCTGGACCTCTGATGGATGCCTGGAGGACTTCTGGGGGGACCCCTCTGCCTTGCCTGGGCTGAGGGGGGGGGGACTTTTTGCTTGCTTTTGCCAAGGCTTATTCTAGACTGGAAGTGCCTGGAGGACTTTGCTGCTGAGTGCGCCTGGGAGCGCTTTATTTTTAAACCCTTCTTGGTCCTTGTAGCGCTGGGGGAGCGCTGGGGGAGTGCTGGATGTTGTCTCTAGCGCTTAAGAGCGCTTCATATTGCTGTAGCGCCTGGAACGCGCTGTATTTGGATTATAGCGCTTAAGAGCGCTTCCGCGGACTTGCCGCTTATTTGCCCATTTCTATTTGAAGCCGGAGCCCACCCGGCATTACCTTCGTGGAATCACCGCCGCCGGCCCGGCGATCCGAGGCGCTGCGCCCGCCTCCCCACTGAGGGCCACGCTGCCATTGGCGGCCCTCGAAACCGGAAGTCAGGCAGGCCCGGCCGTGACGAAGGCGGGGCCTGCCATGGTGCGGAAGTGAGGCGATGAAGGAGCATGGCGGCGCCGGTGTAAAAAGGACTCCCGTGTCTTGGATAGAGCCCTGCTGGTGACCTGGATGATGTTGCCGGTCTCCCGTGATTGAGAGGGAGACCGGAGAAGAGGAGAGCCCGGACGCGAAGGCAGAGAGCAGCTGAGCTTGCAGGCGGGGCTCCGTGGTGGAAGAGGAGCCCCGCGCTGCACAGAAGAAGAAGCGCCGCCCGGAGGAGCCCCGCACAGGAGAGCCCAGTGAGTCGAAGGGCTGGGGGGGCTCCGTGTGGGCCACTGTGAGTGCCTGCTGAAGGCACAGTGACGGCGAAGAGCGGCCCCACTTGGCAGCGGGCCGCTCCAGCATCTGGGGGCATTTTGTGAAGTGAGGCAGAAGAGAGGAGGGGCGCCGGGACACGTTGTCGGTGTCCGCCCCTCCAGAAGCGCAAGCTCGTGCTCCTTGTTCGTGGGGGGGACCACGAGAGCTTCAAGGGCGGCCCCAGCTGGCAGTGGGTTGCCCCAACATGTATGAGCCCAGAAAGGCTCAGAGGGGCCCTAATTTGTTTGAGAGCCTGTTTGGCTCCAGAGAGGGCCACATTAGATAGAGGGGGCGTCGGGGCATATTGCCGGTGCCCGCCCCCTCCTGCCTCAGAGTGTGAGGGTTAGAGTCCGGTGAGGCTCATGGGGGCACCCTTGTTTTTAGAGCCTGAGAGCTCCAACATTTTGCTATTTACAGTAGCAGAGCCTGTGTGGCTCCAACGTCTGGGGCATGTGTGATATGCCCAGAGCCTGTGTGGCTCCAGCAGTGGCGCAGTTGGCGCCTAAGGGCCAGTGAGGGCCTTGGCGCAGTTTTGTCGTTTCCCAGCTGTCCAGCACTTTGTGGGCAGCTGCCACGTTTAGGCTTCTTGTACTCTGAGACTGGCGCTGCATGGCAGCGCACCCTGACATTGAGACTCAGGGCGTCTGAGCCCCAACAAGGCCAGTTGGCCTAGGGACTGCCACAGGTGGTGGCTTATGTAAGTCATGCGCAATGTGATTTCTATGGTTTTAATAGTAATTGCCTACTGTGTGTTTTTGCGCTATTGACTTATGTTCTGGCACCTCTGAATGTGTAGGTATATGCATTATGTGTCTTTCTTTCCATGCGCTGCACCTCTGAATGTTTAGTCATCATGTGTCTTCTTGCGCTGCACCCCTGAATGTATTTTATTGCATCATGTGCTCTATTCTTAACACCTCTGAATGTATTTTAGGCATCATGTGTTTCTCTTTATTACTCCTCTGAATGTAGGTTATTGCATCATGGGTAATGTGTCCTTTTCCTAGACCCCTAAACGCTGAGTGATACTTAGGTGGTTGTCTTTTCTACTCCTCTGAATGTAGGTTTATTGCATCATGAGTAATGTATTCTTTCTTAGACCCCTAAATGCTGTGTGATACTTAGGTGGTTCTTCTTTTTAGTACAGGTGGTCCTAGTAAGGTCCTGCTCCCTGTTACCAGTGGAAACTGGTTGTGATCTTTGTGATTACCATTTTATGTTACATTTATTCTTTATTCTAGAAGTGATTTTATATTCTACATTTTATCTAGAAGTACTATATCTGATTCTGACAGGCGCCCATGTGGCCCTGTCTGATGTACATAATCCCTGTGAATATTGCCTGTGCCAGTTGTCACAATGTATATGTGTGATTTTATCTGATATGTTTTTACAATACAAAAGTTATTTTTATAATAACCTTGTGTGGAGTCTCTTTTGTGGTGTGCCTAGTATGTTGTTGCTGTTGTGCGCTGGCGCAAATGCTTTACACATTGCATCCGAGTTTAGCCTTACTGCTTGTGCCAAGCTACCAAGGGGGTGAGCGGGGTTATCTTGGCGTGTGACTTCCTTGCCCTGACTAGAATGGTGGTTTCTGCCTGGCTTTGGCGTCAGCCTTAGCCTACCAGAAATAGCCAGTTCTAACAGGCGCCATACCATACATCAGCTGTGAGTAGGTCCCTTGGCGCAGTGGACTCTCTCAGCGGGTTCGCTACGACTCCAGAGTATAAATATTGGATCTTTCCCCAACAAAGGGAGAAGGAGTACTTAGTCAAAGGGCATAAAGGACAGGGGGCTAGGCAGACTAGCAGGCAGACTAGCGAGCAAGATGAGAGATTCAGGGGAGCGGGGATAGGACTTAGGGAGGTAGACAAAGAGAGAAAGAGTACTAAATGGGGAAAAAATTTATTAATGAGTTATTATGTAGCGCTGGCTGGACCCGAAGGAATCAGAGCGCCTTACATGAGGAACAATAATGTTGCAATTTACAGTTAAAAGTTACATAAGCATCAAGAAAAGCATTTAAAGAACATAGGGGACAAGGTGAATGGAGCAAGGAAGGGTAAGGGGATGGGGTAAAGAGGTAGGAGGAAGATAGGACATAGAGACGAGGGGAAAATCTGCCCAAGGTCTGGCTGAGTAGGTGACGGCAGGGGGGGGAGTCCACAACCCATCTCCTCTTTAGCTATATGGTAGCTCCACCGGGCATCAACCAAATCGCTAGGTCTCCACAGTCTGGAGTAAGTTCCGCAGGTTCCAAGTCCTGATGTGTAGGCAGGTTAGGGGATAGGTTCAAGGTCTGTTCAATGTCCAATTGTTGTCCCAGTGAAGTAAAACAACGTGTAGGGGGCCAACTATGGAAGCCAGCTTGGGGTCAGGCAGGGGACTGTACTGTACACTGGTACACTGGTGGCCCGCCTAAGGTCAGGCCTCTGGCAGTTAAAGTCAATATCCAGGACAGCGGCCACCTAAGAATAACAAATCCAGCGTGCACACACCATCACACGCACAGACATGCACAAGCACACACAACTGTGAGCAAACACTCTCATATGCGCACTGACACACACACACAAGCACAAAGACTGAAAACATCCAAGAACACAAGCACACATAAAACCCCATGCACTAATACAAAAACACCCAAATATATGCACACGCAAACATCGTCACATGCACAGACATGCACAAGCACACAAATGCACTCACACTCTCTTACACGTAGACACACACACACACAAGCATACATACAGAAACTATCAAAAACACAGGCCCACATACAATTACATGCTCCAGAAAGAAAATACCTAAGTACTTACACATAAATACATGCACACACACACACCATCACACGCACAAACATGCAAAAGCACACACAAATGTGCACACATACTCTCATCCGCGAACAGAGGGCGCATACAAGCACGCATACAGAAACATCTACACGCACAAGCACACATACAATCCCATGCTCTAATACAAAGACATTCAAGTACATGCACACACCATCACACGCACAGATATAAGCCCACATACAGAAACATATGCGCGCACAAACACAAGCACACATAGAATCACATGCTCTAATACCAAAACACCCAAATACATGTCCACACCGTCACACACACAGACAGGAGAGGCTCTGTGATGGAGAAAGCCTGAATCTCACTGTCAGAGCCAGGAGAAGAGCTACTTTCCAAGATACAAACTGTAACTCAGCTTTGTGAATCGGTTCGAAAGGTGGTTCATTAGTTGTGCCAAGACCGTGTTAAGCTGCCATGGACCTGATGGACGTTGAATTGGAGGGAAAACCCTGAACAATCTTTTCAAGAATTCCTTTATCACTCTCTGTGATCAAAGAGATGGATGATTTGGTTTCCGGAGATATCTTGAAATGGCAGCAAGATGCACTTTGACTGATGCATGAGAAATTCCTGCATTGGCTAGATGTAATAGATAAGATAGAACCTGCTCTGGAGAAGAGTGCAAGGGATGAAGAGATTGTGTCAAACACCATTGGCAAAAACTTTTCCACTTCGCCACATAGGTTTTATTTGTGGAAATTGCACGAGAGTGGGAGAGGATATCGGAGCATTGTTCATTCATCTTTAGGGACTGAAATTCATGCTCATGAGGTTCCATGCCGACAAGTTCAGCGAGGCCAACTGGGGATGAAGAACTTGCCCACTGTTCAAGTAAATTAAATCCTAGATTAGAGGAAACTGCACTCTGGGAGTAACTGATAAGTGAAGAAGGTCTGAGAACCAGAATTGTCTCGGCCATGCCGGGGCTATCAGAATTAAGTGACTTGTTCCCATCTCATTTTCCTGAGCACTTTTGGGATCAGCAGGAATGGGGAGATGCAAATCCGAACATCCCTGTCCAGCGTAGCTGAAGAGCATCCCCCCCAAGATCCTGGCTGAGGGAATCTGCTTGCAAACTGTTTGCACTTTTTGTTGTTTTGATTAGCAAACAGGTCCAGAGATGGAGTGCCCCATAGGCGAAATATTCGAATGAGTTGATCATGATTCAGTTCCCATTCGTGGCCAAAACTTGTTGATCTGCTTAGTGAACCTGCTCTTATGTTGTGTATTCCGGAAACATGTTGAACTTGCAGAGAGATATTGTGCATTAAAAGCAATTTCCAGATTTCTTGAGCTGGCACTGATAGGGCCTTCAATCTTGTTCCCCCCTGTTTTATTAGATAAAACATCGTTGTTGTACTGTCTGTTTTGACTAGTACTGGAGAATTGTGAATCCTGGGGAGAAAGTCTTGGAGGCCCAAGAACACCACTTTTAGCTCCAATAAGTTGATGTGTAATTGAGCCGCCTGTTTGCTCCAGTGTCTTTGCATTTCTAGGTCTTGAAAGTACGCTTCCCATCCCTGCAATGAAGCATCTGTTGTCATTATAAAGCTGGGATATTGAGGCTCGAAGATTAACCCTTCTGATAGTTCTACCCTATTCCCCGCCATGACGGCGCCTCAGTTATTTGAGGATTGATGAGGATCCGATCCTCGAAGGAACCTTGATGTTGCACCCATTGAAGGTCTAGAAGTTCTTGTAGAGGCTGCATGTTAAGCTGACAATTTGGAACTAAGGGGATGTAGGATGACATCATCCCCAACAAGGATTTGAATATCCTTACTGAAGTGGACTTTCTTTTCTTTAGATATGAAGTTAGCTTCAGAATCTTTTGAATACGTTCCTCTGTAGGGTATGCTTTTGCTTCTCTGGTTTGCAATAAGGCTCCTAGGAATTGAAGAGACTGGGACGGAATTACTGAGAATTTTTCTATGATTATCCGTAACCCCGGAAACTGGAAGAGATTCATGCAACACTGCAAGGACTCAAGAGTGTCTTGACACGATGCGCCCTTTATCAACCAATCGTCCAGATATGGATATATCTGATGACCTTGCTGCCCCAGATGTGCTGCAAACGGCGCCATGCATTTCGTAAACACACTTGGCGTGGATCGGAGACGGAAGGGTAACACTCTGAATTGATAGTGGCGCCCACCACCGCAAATCTGAGATAACGTCTGTGTCGTACGTGGATTGGAATATGTAAGTATGCATCTAATAGATCTAAATATGTCATTTATTCCCCTCTTCTCAACATCATCAGAATTTCTTGAAGACATAGCATGCGGAAAGATTGTTTCCTGATGAACTTGTTTAAGCCTCTGAGATCCATTATCTGTCTCCATTTATTTGATTGCTTTTTCCATATGAGGAAAAAGTGCGAGTAGAATCCTTTCCCTCGCTGTTGAATTGAGACCTACTCAATTGCCCCTTTTACCAGAAGAGACAGAATTTTCACCTTGAGGGCCGAGAGATGTTGCTGTTTCCTGTGAATGAGAGGACGATCTGGTGGTTTGCAGAGGAAATCTAGTGTGTGAGCTTGACGAATTATGTCTAGCACCCGTCTGTCCGATGTTATAGACACGCTGTGATGGTAATAGGAAGAAAGGAAATGGTTCTGATAGAGGCTGAGGAATGACGAGGTGGTTGGTGCATTGGAATTGTCACTGCCTTCGATTGGCATCCTGTAATTTACCTCTTGCCGATGACTTTCGCCTGGACTTGTAAAAGAATCATCCAGACGCAGTGAGTATATTTTAGTAATATCCTTTAATGGAGCTCGTAAATCAACTTCCATATTCATCCTAGCACTTCAACTGAATGTCTCCTGTATATTCTTTTAAAACCCTCAACCCTTAACATTCTTTTAGAACGAATGACATCACAATGTCATTTACACATTATTACATTCTCCCCCTCCCCCATAAAACAAATGAAACAATATAGATAAAGCAAATGGATCAACATTGTTCAATTATTCTTTCAGGTCTTCTTGAAATTCTTTCTGATTTTCTGTGAATCCATCCATCTTGGTGGTCACTTGAGTGTATAATTCCTTGTTCAGCATTTGGTGTAACTTTTCTAAAAAAAGACTTGTTTCTTGTTATTGTTCTATTATCATTTCCTGCAGTCATCGCTCTACCTTGGATTCTAGTAATTTCCAAAGGTGTGGGATGAAACCTAGTTTGAGATTTTCTTACTTGTTGTTGTCAAACTAATACAAGGTCACCAACTTGATAGTCTTGATTTTGATACTTTTTTCCTTTTTCAGCGTAATATTTCCTTTTTTCTTTTGCTTCTTTGTCTTTTTCTATCACTTCTTTGGGTACCTTTGGAGGAATTGAAGGCAACTGCAGTAAACAAATTTGTCTTGATTCTCCAAACATTAGATCTGAATGGCATTTTCCAGTTGATACATGTGGAGTGTTTCTATAATCCCTTAAAACTTGACACAATGCTTGATTTATTGAAATTTGTGAAAGTTTTGCTCTTTGTACTGCTTTTTTAATTGTTGCCATCAATATTTCTACCATTCCATTTGCTCTGGGCCACATCGGAGATAGCTTTCTATGTATTATTCCCAAATAGTTCATACATTTTCCAAATTCCTCTCCACTAAACGGTGGTCCGTTATCTGCCTTCAATATATTAAGGATTCCCCATGTCGAGAATATTTTAAATAATACTGGAAGTACTGTTGAAGTGGATGTAGAAGATATAAATTTTACAATCAGAAAGCGAGAATACTCATCTACTATTGCTAGCAAATAATATCCAGAATCTAATGGCCCATAACAATCTGCTGCTACATTTGACCATACAGCATCTGGTAAATCTGACATGTGTAATCCTTCAATTCCTTTTTCTTTTACAGTGCATTTACAGACATAACAAGGTTGAACAACTTCTTCTACTTGTTTGTCCTTGGAAACTATGATTTTTCTCCTAGAAATGTTTTTGTTGCTGAGACACCTCGATGACTTTCATGAGCCAAATCAATCACACTACGTTGAAGACCTCCTGGTATTACTATTTTAGTTCCTCTGAGTAATATTCCTAATGAAGTCACAGATAGTTCTGAACTTATGTTCTTGAACGCTAGTATATCATTTTTTTTTACATTCATTCGAAATTGACTCTCATTGGTTATCAATCTCCACTTGTTTTCATGTAAGATTTCTTTTTCTTCTTGTAGAGTATTATCTTTTTCCATTTCTTCAATTAGCTAAATTCAATTCAATAAACTTTATTCGGTTCATTAAAAACAACCATAAAAGCACATACAGAGAAAAAGAAACATCAATAAAAATTCATTGCTGTACAGTTAATGATACAAATCCATCTAGTGATAAATACAATTAAAACATCATACTTTTCCTTGCTTCAATGGATTTAAGAAGAAAAGTTGCTGTATAAAAACATATATCGGGTTCTTTCATTGTAATGATTAACCTCATAGCAGCATCTGTAGTGAAAGTGCAATATTTTAAAAACAGTGGTTTTAAAAATGCGATACGGAAATTCATATACAAGTCACAAATCAGGAGAAAGTGCAAGGTGCTTTGTTTGGTGTGGCCATCACACGGACAAGGGGAAGCTGGGTACTCTTTTATACGTGGAAATGCTACCAAATGGTGAGCAAGCCCAAATCTTAATCTGGTAAGTGCATATCTGTGTGAGATTCTGGGTACCTGGCTCAAATAGGTTTGGAAACCCTCTGTGTCTGAGTAACGAAAATAGAATTGGCAAGTTGATAAATGCTCAATATTAATGTTCCTTCTTTTCCTATGGGACAGGAACAAATTCTTCATTTCTGATTACGTCAATTCTACTATAGCGTTAGGGTCATCCAAAATATTTAATTTAGAAACTTCATTAAAACTATGTACAATATATTTCAGCCAGGGGATCTTAGACCAATTATCCAGGCGGAGACAATTCTTTGATTATAATTCTGTTAAAAGCAGTCTCCTCCTTACGCCACATTAATCTCCGGGTCAATAAGGGCCTATGTGCTATTAAATCTGACAGGTAGCTAATGCCAACTTCCCTGTGGATAAGTTCTGTTGACGCTGAGGGCGGTAAACTAAGCAATATTTTAAGAAACATATTTTCCACGGTTTGTAGATTATTTTTAGAACAGTGACCCCAAACCCCCGCACCGTATAGTGCAATTGAGGTACTTCTGGATAAATAAATATGTAACATATCCCTAATTCGGCGGTGACCCAGCTTCGCAGCGAATCTAAAAACACCATGGGCAATTTTGGCCATCTTTGCCCGAACAATCAGCATCTCTTGTGACCATGTACCGTCCCCAGCAAAAGTTATCCCTAAATAACAGAATTTAGCCACTGTCTCTTCTAAAAAAAAGGACTTTTTTTTTTTCCTGCTTGGGCCACAAACCATAGCATAAGTTTTACTCTTGTTGATCTGCAACTTTCTCCCCGTCATAAAATCAACAAATGTATCAATAAGACGTTGGAGGCCAAGTAGGGTCCTAGATAAAAGCACGGCGTCATCTACATATAGCAGCACCAGCACATCTATGCCATCCGCCTGTGGTGCATCCGATTTAACTAATTTAAGAACTGCGTCAACCTCATTGATAAAAAAAGTGTTCAATTAGCTCATTTTCTTTAATAATTCCTGGCACTGCTGATCTTACTATAAAATGTATGTATTCCTCCACCTCTAACTGTTGCTCATCCATTGTTTTAGCTGAATACCTGGATAAATAATCTGCTGGATTATGTTCTTTTCCTGGTTTATGAATAATTTTAAAATCATAATCCATGAGTCTAATTCCCCATCTTTCAATTCTTGGCGGCATTTTTGTTTTAGGATTTCCAAAAATAGAAACAAGTGCCTGATGATCAGTGATAATCACAAATGATTTTCCATAAATCAAATCATGAAACTGTTTGCATGCTCAAACAGCAGCTAAACTTTCTTTCTCAGGCTGAGAGTATCTCTGTTCTATTTCAGATAAACCTTTGCTAGCATGTGAAACTACATACCCTGGAGTTTCTCTTCCAGGTTTATGCTGTACTAATATTGCACCTAAACCTACAGGACTGGCATCCATTATTAGTTCTGTACATAGATGTGGGTCAAAATATTTTTAATTTTTTGCATTTGTTATTTCCATCTTTATTTTTTCAAATGCCTGTTCACAGTCAATATTCCACTGACATTTTTTCCCTTTCTTTGTTAATTCTCTTAGAGGTGAACCTACAGTTGCAAAATTCTTTATATATCTTGCAGTAACTTGTCATTCCAGGAAAAGATCTCAGTACTGCTACATCTTTCGGTCTCTGCATTGTATTCAAGGCTGTTATTTTAATAGGATCTGGTCTCCTCCCCTTTTCTGAAAATATGTGACCAAAAAATGTTAATTCATTCTTATTTATTTCACATTTTTTTCCATTCAAAGTTAATCCAGCTTCCGCAAGCTGTTGACACACTTTATCTAATGCTTAGTCATGTTCTTCTTGTGTTTTTCCAAAGACCAAAATATCATCACTGTAGTTCATACAGTTTTATACTGGCCTTATAACATTCTTTATTATTTCCTAAAAAATTTCCGCTGCAGGACAAATTCCAAAGTTTAACCGTTTGTACCTAAATAATCCCAAGTGTGTTGAAAATGTTTTGATAGATCTTGACTGATTATCAATTACTAACTGATGATATCCTGTGCATAAATTAAGTTTTAAAAATACTGTTGCTCCATTTATGGTACTTATCATGTCATTCAAATGAGGGGGGTAACGTTCTCTTTCAATAGCAGTATTGGAATCCTCATGTCCACACATATTCTGATGTCATCTGTATCTTTTTTTGGAACAATGACAATAGGACTTACCAAAGGTGTTGGTTCTGTTACTTCTTCAATTATATTTTGTTCAAGTAGTAATTTTATTTCTTTTTCAACTTTTCCTTGCATGTGAATTGGCACTCTTCTATGTGTTTGTGCCATTTTTTATTGCTTCATTTATGTGTAAAGTAACTTCCTTTCCTTTAAATTTACCTAGTCATTCAAATAACTTAGGATATTTCTTTAAATTTGTATGATCTGTTGAAATATTACAATTCATTGCCAACAAACCCATGAGTTGAGCAAGCAGTTACATTGTTTAATAAGCAAGGACCTGGACCTGCACCTTGCAACACATGTACATCTTCTTTAGTTTTTATATTTCCATATCGTAGACTCTCTTCAAATTTTCCTAGGCATAGAACTGGACGTTTGGCACCCCATTGAAAAACACTAACATTTGATGGTGTCAACACAGGTTGTTTTTTCATTTTCATATATTCAGTTATGCACATTATGTTACATGTTGCTCCACTATCTAAGACAAAAGGGACTTCTTGTGATCTAACTAATAAATTCACAGATGTGTTTTTTTTAAATATTTTCTCTTTTAGTCATATTAATTTGTTGACAAATGCTACTTTCTTGCATTATGTTGCTTTCTTGCATCATACATAATTTTTCTGATTGCTTAAATTCTTCAGACTCTCCTTCAAGCTCCTCCATTTGTCTTATATACTTTGTGTTTCCAATTTTTCTTTTAATCGGATTAACTCGTTTACAACTCTCTTTATTTTCTTTTTTAAATTTGCATATGCTTGCAAAATGATTGTATCCTCTGCATTCTTTACATTGTTGTCCTATTGCTGGACATGTTTTTTGATGTGGGAACTGAAATCCACACCTGTAGCATAAGCTTTTCCCTCTAAACTGTTTCATTTTTTTTCAAGGTTTGTTTTCTTTCACATTTCTCTAATCTGTTCAATTGCTTTAATTCTCCCTTCTTCCATATTTGTAGCATGTTTTTGAGCCTGTTTTTCTGTTTTTGCCATGCGAATTATTTCTTGTAAATCATATTTTTTTTTTTTCTAACAGTTTTTTCTAAATTTTATTGAGTTGCATCCCTGTATTACTCTTGGTCGAATGGCTTCTTCGTTGTTGAGTTTATCAAATTCACAAATGTAACTAGATTTTTAAGTCTAATAACATAATTATCCAATGTTTAATTTTCTTGTTGGCATGCTATATTGAAATTATATCTTTCAAAATCTACGTTTCTCTGAGGGTCAAACTTCGCATTTAAACATTTCATAATCCCTTCAAAGGTCTTTTCTTCATCTTCTGGGAATGTAGTTCCTCCTCATTGTATATATCTAAATTCATATTTACAACAACTTCATTACTTGTTTCTTCTCCAGTCATGTGTATTAATTCAAAAAAAGTATAAGCTGTAATTAAACAATCCTTCTCTGTCTGTTTGTTACTTTGTTTAGTACAATTCAATCAATGTGTTTAATACACCTCAGTCAATATGGTATTCTGTCTGTTTGAATTATTTTCACATTTCCATATTTTCTTGCCACTTTAATTCTTTCTTTCAACCTTTATTAATGTAGCATTCACGTTTGTCTTTTAAATTGTGTTCACGCTATTGTTAGCTATTTCTTTAATGTGAACAAAGCGATTTCCTTAATGTGGCTCGTGCTCCTTAATATGGGAGCTGCTTTCTTTTAATACAGCACTTGCGCTGTTTTTTTTTATATGGCTTGCACGCGCCAATGTTTCACACTGTTTTTCTTTAGGACAACGCTCATTTGGTATAGTGTTCGCGCTGTTTCTTTCAACACAGCATGCATACGACAGCAGTGTTTACTTTCAAAACAGCATGCACGCGGCAATGATTCTCAAGCCTGCTGTTTCCTTTTAACACAGCGTGCATGTGGCAATTTTTCTCGAGCTTGCGCACGCGTTTACGTTGTTTTGATTAGCCTGTCTCCCTTGCGGCTGTGCACGCCTAGCTGTTCCACGTTGCGCTCGCGCTAAAGACCTTCAGCCAAATTTTACGGTCACTAACCTCAAATTGTCCTGCCTCAATCGTGACACTCCTCAAATCATATAATTCAGCCTGCAGCACTCCGAATTCTTTAAACGGCTGACGCTTAACCTCAGTTGGTTGTGTGAATTTCCTTGAGAACCTCTCACAGCATTGTTTCTTACAGCAAAAAAGTCCTCACTCTTCACAGGTGTTCTTCTCCCTTCGTCGCCATTGTAAAAGAATCGTCCAGATGCAGTGAGTACAGTTTAGTAATATCCTTTAATGGAGCTCGTAAATCAGCTTCCATATTCATCCTAGCACTTCAACTGAATGTCTCCTGTATATTCTATTAAAACCTTTAACCCTTAGCATTCTTTTAGAACGAATGACACCACAATATCATTTACACATTATTACAGGACTGTTGTTGGTAAGACGTATTTGAGGATTGAAATTGCTGTGCATTTGCATACTGACGGTACCCTTGTTGATGGTACGGCTAGTACCTATTGGACTGATAAGATGGAAAGTGACAGACAGAAGATAGAAAGTGTCCTCTTGATCCTCTTCCACGAAAGGAATGAAATCTGCCTTGATGCAGTGAACCTAATGCCCTCGCCGTATCTGTGTCCTTCTTAATCCCCTGCAGGGCATCCTCCACTTGGCTTCCAAATACATTTTCTCAGTCGAAGGGCATGTCTGCTATCTTAGTCTGTACTTCTGGTCTGAATGAGGTAGCCTTCAGCCAACCCTGCCTGCGAAGTGCTACAGCTCCTGCCATTTGTCTGAATGCCTCCGCTGATATGTCCATGGCTATGTCTATGGATTCTGAAGCTGCTCTAGCTCCATCCTGTAAAATTAGTGTGGCTTCTTCTTTCTTATCCTCCGGTAGATGTGATAAAAGAGGAGCTATATCCAACCACATTTGCCTGTTGAAATGGCTAACTATGGCAAGTGCATTTGATGCTTTAATAGAAGCTGCTGCCATGACTGCAAAGTGTTTGCCTGTTCCATCAAGCTTCCTTCCTTGTCAGGAGAGCTGAACATGTAGCCGATGGATTCTTTGATCCTCTTTGTGCAGCTTGCATCACCACAGACTCTGGCCGGGGATAACCAATAAGACATGCCGGAGAGGGTTTCGGGAGCCCGATACTTTTTCTCTATTCTGGGAACAGATTCTGCGACGGAAGCTGGGTTCTTCATAATTTGCAATACCTCCTCCCACATATGTTTTACCATTGGAACTGCCCTTATTGATTTCCTAAAAGAATCTTTGAAATCATATAGGAAACATTCCGTTTCCTTAACCAGAGGAGGAAGAACAACCCTCTTACAAGCTTTTTCCATGAGTTCATGGAATCCCAGGATGTCCTCTGGTGGAGATGTTACCGGGGAGGGTGATGGCGATGGAGAAGATGGTATAATGTATTGGTCCCATTCATTGCCCACATGCTTGTCTTGGCTCAGTTCTCCTTCCTCAGGTTGGTCTTCAACCTCATTGTCAGGTAAGTAATCTCTGATGAATTCCACGGAAGAGGTATTAGCTTCAGGGAAGCTACGATAGTAATTGTTAATCATGCTCCTGAGATCCGATACCAGTGATAATGGCATGGATACAGACTCCTTTCTGACACTAGGCGCGTTATCTTCCCCCTCCTCCTTTGAACTGGTTAGAGGTCGATCTTTAAAAGAGAAATCCTCCAGCACTTCTTGATATTCCTCCTCATCAGTGTCACGACTTTTAATTTTCAGTTGAGAAGGACCGTATGCGACACCATATGGACTTTCCTCTTCAGATTCCTGCATCTCAATAAGATTTGACAGAGGCAGTGGAGACATTTTTGTCCAAGAAGTAAATTCTGAATTGCCAGATCTCTCAGTTGACGAGCCCGTCGATGGTGGTAACCTTTTAATAGAAATCATCGTCAGAGATCATTTCAATGGAGATTTAAAAGTTGTTGTTGACGGAGCGATTGTCGACAAAATCGGCGACAGTGTCAAAAAGTAGTCGTCGACGGTGTCGTCTGCGTTCTTGTGGTCGACGGTGTCGTCGACACCCCAACTGACGACGGTGTCATCTTCGTAATCGCCGACGACAAGGTTGTTGTTGTAGTAACTGTCATCATCGTTGACGTCAATGCCTTTGTCGACAGAATGGTCATAGAAACTCTTCTTCGTCTACGGATCCGATGACAGAGACCTCGTCTCTGAGGACTTTTTGACGAGAGTATGACGAGAGTATGAGGCAGAGATGAGGAAGATGACACCTTTTCCTTAGATTTACAGATTTTTTTCTTTTTAAATGAGATTTCGCCTCAGCAGCTTCTCCTTGGCATTTTGAGCGAGCCTTAGAATTATCCTCAGATTCAGATTCTGAAGTGGCCTTTTTCATTTGGAGCCACAATAAAAGACATGCCTCTCTATCCTTAAGTGTCTTTGCTGAAAGTGTCCTACAATGTTTGCACTCCTTAGGGACGTGCTTTGGATAGAGGCAGTATAAACAATCCTTGTGGGGGTCCTCAGAGAATAACCTGGCCTTCTCACAAGATCTACATGGTCTGAAAAGTCTATTTTTAGTGGTTTCAGACATTTTGAAGAAAACTTGAAACAGCAATACCTCAGATCCAGAAGGAAAGCTGTAAAATACAGGTCAAAAGTTAAACCAAGGGAACAAACTGAGCAAACCTCAGGGAGACTCCTTCTCACACGACGGTGGTTGGGAATCTGAGGTATGCTGGCTCTGCTGGGAGTGTGATCTCAGGGCTGGCATCTCATTGGCTGACATTTGGTCCACATAATGATGATACTGTGATACCAAAGTCTATAGTATCTATGGCACCTATGCATTAGGGCGAGCAGACCTAAAAGCAGGCGGAGCCTGCTTTGTCTGCGAAGACAACTGTTGTTGGCGTGTTAGAAGGAATCTGAGACGGAGCTCAAGCACGAGCGTCGCGGTCTCAGATTCCTCCTCGGGGCCGCGCACAGCACCACACACGCATGCGCATACACAGAGACACACACCACACTCACGCATGCGCACAAACACAGCCATACACAGGCACACACTGCATACACACACGCAGACCCACACGCACACACACAGACACATTCGAACACACACAGACACACGCGCGTACACCCCCCTCCCCTCGCCTCCCCTTCCCTCCCCTCCCCTCCCACTCACCGGGCTCTTTCGGGCTGGTCGGGCACTCACCGGGCTGTTGCTGGGCATCGGGCTCCTCTATGCGGCAGTCTCCTCACGGCACCAGGGGACAGGACTTCACTTCCGGGGCTCCCTCCAGCACCTGGGAGCCCTGCAACACTCTGGCTGTTGGCAGCCCCGGGACTCTCCTCAACTCATGGGAGCCCCGGGCTGCGGAGAGGCCATCTTCACTTCTTCCTCGGTGTCGGCGGGCGGGACTTCCTGCCGGATTGCAGGCCCCGCCCCCGTCTCGGCCAAAAGTGCCTGACTTCCGGTTTTCACGGAGCAGGGCTGCGGCAGTGATTTCTTTCGGGGGCAAGAGGGGTAAGCACCCTCTAATTAAAATATAATTATATTTCCTTCTTGTGTCGCTTGGGAGGCCCCGTAGTATTAACACTGGTTATACAGGGATCATGTGTTACACAATGTTTCGGATCCCGCTAGTATCTGATTTTTGCTCGGGTGAGCTTCGATATTGAAAGTCAGGTGGCATGTTTTGGTTTTTCTTAAACGAGGTAACCGACAACACATTTTACCAAGTGAGAATGCCGTTTCTGGTGGCTTTTGGCATTTCAATATTTCGATAACTTCTTAATGGCACATATCTTTACTCAAGTTTACGCAATGCGACTTATTGCTAAAGGTAGCGACAATGACATTGACTCACACTCTTACAATGTGAGCTTTTTGTGACTTCCTCTGTTATATGGTAATCATTTTGTTTTTAACCCGGCTGGGTAGTACTGACACTTTATGTATAGCACGGTTCATTGTACATGGCAATGTTATATGTGGGACCATCTGATGTAAGCCCATTTTTGTATTTACCCTATCTTTTAGGTGGTAGCTCTCATGATGTCCGGAGCCTTATGGCCTAACCAATCTTTTTCTACGTTGCCACATAGAGTTACTCTGCTTCCTCTTCTGCTTTCACCACTGTGCCTCTCTCTTCTGGTGTTGTGCCTCTCTTCTGCCGCTGTGCCTCTCTCTTCTGTTGCTGTACCTCTCTTCTGCTGCTGTGCCTCTCTCTTCTGCTGCTGTACCTCTCTCTTCTGCTGCTGTACCTCTCTCTTCTGCTGCTGCTGTGCCTCTCTCTTCTGCTGCTGCTGTGCCTCTCTCTTCTGCTGCTGTGCCTCTCTCTTCTGGTGTTGTGCCTCTCTCTTCTGCTGCTGTGCCTCTCTCTTCTGCTGCTGTGCCTCTCTCTTCTGCTGCTGTGCCTCTCTCTTCTGTTGCTGTACCTCTCTCTTCTGTTGCTGTACCTCTCTCTTCTGCTGCTGTAGCTCTCTCTTCTGCTGCTGTGCCTCTCTCTTCTGCCGCTGTGCCACCCTCTTCAGCCGCTGTGCCACCCTCTTCTGCCGCTGTGCCACCCTCTTCAGCCGCTGTACCACCCTCTTCAGCCGCTGTGCCACCCTCTTCAGCCGCTGTGCCACCCTCTTCAGCCGCTGTGCCACCCTCTTCAGCCACAGTGCCACCCCTTCTGATGCTGTGCCACCCTCCTCTGCTGCTGATGCTGTGCCTCTCTCTTCTGCTGCTGCTGCTGTGCCTCTCTCTTCTGCTGCTGCTGTGCCTCTCTCTTCTGCTGCTGCTGTGCCTCTCTCTTCTGCTGCTGCTGTGCCTCTCTCTTCTGCTGCTGTGCCTCTCTCTTCTGCTGCTGTGCCTCTCTCTTCTGCTGCTGTGCCTCTCTCTTCTGCTGCTGTGCCTCTCTCTTCTGCTGCTGTGCCTCTCTCTTCTGCTGCTGTGCCTCTCTCTTCTGTTGCTGTACCTCTCTCTTCTGTTGCTGTACCTCTCTCTTCTGCTGCTGTAGCTCTCTCTTCTGCTGCTGTGCCTCTCTCTTCTGCCGCTGTGCCACCCTCTTCTGCCGCTGTGCCACCCTCTTCAGCCGCTGTGCCACCCTCTTCTGCCGCTGTGCCACCCTCTTCAGCCGCTGTGCCACCCTCTTCAGCCGCTGTGCCACCCTCTTCAGCCGCTGTGCCACCCTCTTCAGCCGCTGTGCCACCCTCTTCAGCCACAGTGCCACCCCTTCTGATGCTGTGCCACCCTCCTCTGCTGCTGATGCTGTGCCTCTCTCTTCTGCTGCTGCTGCTGTGCCTCTCTCTTCTGCTGTGCCTCTCTCTTCTGCTGCTGCTGTGCCTCTCTCTTCTGCTGCTGCTGTGCCTCTCTCTTCTGCTGCTGCTGTGCCTCTCTCTTCTGCTGCTGTGCCTCTCTCTTCTGCTGCTGTGCCTCTCTCTTCTGCTGCTGTAGCTCTCTCTTCTGCTGCTGTGCCTCTCTCTTCTGCCGCTGTGCCACCCTCTTCTGCCGCTGTGCCACCCTCTTCAGCCGCTGTGCCACCCTCTTCAGCCGCTGTGCCACCCTCTTCAGCCACAGTGCCACCCCTTCTGATGCTGTGCCACCCTCCTCTGCTGCTGTGCCACCCTCTTCTGCTGCTGTGACACCCTCTTCTGCTGCTGTGACACCCTCTTCTGCTGCTGTGACACGTAAATACAACACATATTACATTACAAATGCTATAGGTGTCACATTTTTTCTTTTACTGCTAACACACCATGACGATGGAGAAGATATAAGCATGTGAATATATGAAAGATTCAATACTGGAGAAGAATCCACCGAATAAATTTAACGAAACAGACGCATCTCTATTGGACTTACTCTTAACGATTTGCATGAATAAAATTTTCTGTGAGTGGAAACATTCTAAAAATCATAGATGGTGGAACCTGGGTATGTTTCATAAGAGGAGCAGACAACACTGTGTCAAATAACAACACTCTTTTCAGACACTCCAAAACATTGTGGGCTAAACTAGACCTATACTTACAAAAATCTAAACCACTTCAAATATAAACATAAATGATTTCACTCTCTTCTTACATAGATTAAATCAATTATGTAATTTGTTTAATATCATATAAAGCAGCACCCCGGCGCCTCACCCTGCCCCTTAATGGTCTTCAATTCCATCTGCTTCTTAAGTTCCACTATCCTTTTACTCTCTTAACCTCTTTAATTTCAACTGTCCCTCTTCTATTACTTTATTCAAATGTTCATTGGGTTAATACATAGCTTATGATGGCAATGCAGCATCCTGAAGAAGAGTGGGCATAAGTTACCTAATATAGCAGTAGAGCCTGCCGTAGCGGGCTCTACTGGCCATTAAAGGCCTGCTCCAGCGTTAAAGGCCTGAGCCGAAGGCGAGGGACTTTACCAAGGGAGCAGGCCTTTAATTGCCGGTAGAGCCCTCTATGGAGGGTTCTAAGGCTATTAGAACATTCCGCTCTTAAAGGGGAGAATGTTCTAATCTGTAAAACAATGGCCTCATGGAGCCTGAGGAGGTTGAAATCTCCTCGGGCTCCATGAGGCTCCATGAGGCTGTTGTTCACGGCAACAGCTGTGAACAACAATCATTGGAATGTTGGAGTACCAGGCTTCTACCGGCCATTAGAAGCCCGGAGCACTCCACTGTCTTCAATGGAGAACTCAACATTTCAATGTTCTAATATACAATGATTCTTACCATATCAGATATTCACTCTGAAATACCCATGTCATTAGATATTGTTGTTATAATGAAGTTAGAAGTCTTCAACGAGTAAAACTTGGTGAGTCAAAAATTTGCTAGCATTCGCGACAAGAATTTTCAATTCTATTAAGGACACAGAGGCGAGGATTATGCTTCTCAAACTTTACTGCATCAACACAGCAGCCAATGAAAATATATTATTTTCTCAAGTAAACAATAAAATTACTACATTTCCCATGAACACCATGGTTATAGGCACGCCCCCACAGTCCATAAGAACCCCTTGCGTGCACATCACTTCCTCTTTCTTTGAGGCGATAAGTCCATAACGTGAACCAAACAAAACAGTCCATAACATGAACCAAACAAATCCTCCAACGTGGAAGAAGAACTTCAGGTTGTCATCTCGACGTCAGTCGTCAGTCAATCCGACTTTTTCTCAGCTCCTGAAATAAAGGAAATAACACCACCGTAATCACTGAAATAATTGGGTGGGTAAGCGTTTGATATACAATACACTACGCCGGGTGGGATAATCCTCGCCTCCGTGTCCTTAATAGAATTGAAAATTCTTGTCGCGAATGCTAGCAAATTTTTGATTCTATTACAGGACCGGAGGCTTCAGATTATGCTTGGTTTAACGCTGAGTAAACACAACAGAAGTAATATCACCCACCGGATTATAATAAAAGGTTTTAAATGTCGATTCAGACGACCAATCTGCACAACGCATGATATCTTGAATACTGGAACCTAAACCATATGATTTGGACGCCATAGCGCCTCTCACAGAATGAGCACCAAAAAGTTGCGTATCTACACCAGCTTCTTTCATCACATCACGAAGCCATCTCGCTATAGTGGCTGCTACCACCGGTTTAAAGGGTTTTTTAACACCAATCAATAACGGATTACAACCCTGCGGCCGCAAGGCCTTAGTACATTCCTCGTAGCATTTTAAGCATTGAACCACACACAATTTTTCATTTGCAGGAAAAGCATTGTATGAAATATGTCTAGATAAAGTTTTTGTGCGACCTTTAATATGAAAAGAAACCCCTTCCGGGGAAAACACTCTACCTGTAACGTCGAGCGCTCTCACATCAGAAGTCCGCCTGCAAGATGATAAGCACAGCAACATAGCTAGCTTTGCCGACAATTGTTTCCTAGAGAGAAGATTATTGACCGGCCATTTGTTGAATAAATCCAGAACCAATGACACATCCCATAACCCAGTATACTTGGGTTTGGGCGGGTTGGCTACCCTGACTCCCTTTAGGAGTTTGCATACCAGTGGATGCATACCCACCGGTTTGCCATCAATCTGACTATGGCCCGCAGAAATCGCGGAACGGAAGTTGTTCACCGACCTGTACGCCAGGCCGACTCCCGCCTTTTCGGTAAGAAAATTCAAAACGTGGGACAACTCTGCCCCCACGGGATCCAGGTGTCGTCCCATGCACCAATCCACCCAGCCTTTCCAGGCCGAGGAATAACGCTTCCTGGTGGAAGGCGCCCATGCCTGCTTGATGAGCTCGGCAGCCTGTCCCGAAATGCCTGGCAAGTGCCACTGTTGCCGGAAAGCCTCCATGCCATCAGCGACATCCTGCCCTCTACCAGTAACGGGTGTTGTTCCTGTTGAGGGCCCTGCAATAACCAACTCGAGTCCGGGAGCATCCTCGGACTGTCGCAGCTCCACTGAAGGAGCTTGGGAAACCACGCTTGTGACGACCACCACGGCGTCACCATGACAATTTCCGCCTCCTGTCTGATCACTTGCGTCATCACCCTGGGGATCAACAAGAACGGGGAAAGGCATAGTGGGTCCCCTGAGACCAGTCCTGAAGAAAAGCGTCCGTCGCCGCTGCCAATGGGTCCGGCCTCCAGCTGAAGAACCGGGGAATCTGAAAAGTCAGTCTGGAGGCAAACAGGTCCGTCTGAAACGGACCCCAGATTTCCTGTAGCCAATGGAAGACACGAGGGCACAGCTTCCAATCGCTGTAATCCCTCAAGTGCCTGGAATTCCAGTCCGCCACCTGATTGGCTTGGCCCGGGATATACTCCGCTATCACTGATATTTGATTCTGCAGACAATAGTGCCAAAAATCTTTGGCTATCTGAACAAGCATGGATGACCTCGTGCCGCCCAACTTGTTGATATACCTCACCGCCGACACATTGTCCAGGCGGAGGAGGATGCAGCAAGATGTCCGCTTCGGGGATAACGTGCGAATCGCGAACGACCCCACCAGCAGTTCCAAACAGTTGATGTGCATTTCGAGCTCTTGAGCCGACCATCTGCCGCCTGTAGAAACCTCTCCACAGCGCGCGCCCCAGCCCCACCGGCTGGCGTCGGACTCGATTATTACCTCCGGTTGGGATCCAAAGATCGCCCTGCCGTTCCATGCATCTACGTGACTGAGCCACCACTGTAGTTCTGTCCGAACCTCTTCCGACAGAGGGACCGAATCGGTATAAGAAAGGCCTCTTTGTAGATGTTGGATCTTGAGGCGTTGTAGTGCCCTGTAATGCAACGGCCCCGGAAATATGGCCTGGATGGACGACGCCAGTATACCCACAACTCTGGCCAGCGTCCTGAGGGTCACCACTTGTCTGTCTAGCAACTTCCTTATTTCCTGTTTCAAGTCCCGCAACTTGGCCTGAGGTAGACGTAGTTGCGAGGTCTGGGAATCGATCATGAATCCCAAGAAGTCTACCATCTGTGTCGGAGACATCACAGATTTCTTCAGATTGATCACAAACCCTAAACTTTGCAGCAAGGCTGTAGTCATGTTCAGATGTCGTGAAAGAGTGATCTGGTCCTGCGCCATGATCAAGATGTCGTCGAGATAAATAATTAGTCTCACACCTCGTTCCCTGAGGTACGCTACCACTGGCTTCATCACCTTTGTAAAGCACCATGGAGCCGAGGAAAGACCGAAGGGAAGAGCCGAGTACTCGTAACACTGGTTCTCCCACATGAATTGTAGAAACCTGCGATGAGGTGGAAAAATCGGTATAGATAGATATGCATCCTTTAGGTCTAGGCGTACGAACCAATCCCTTTCTTGCAGCAAGTCTGCCAGGAGGTGAATACCCTCCATCTTGAAATGGTTGTACGTCAAGTATTGGTTGAACTCTCTTAGGTTTAGCACCAACCTGTTGCCGCCCCCTTTTTTCTGGACAAGGAAGACGTTGCTGAGGAAAGTACGGGGACCCTGTCTGCAACGAGATATCGCCCCTTTCTTCAGTAAATCTTCCACCTGCTCGCTTATAAAACTGCGCTCTTGTAGGGAAAAAAGGAGAGGTGGAGGGGGAAACGCCTGCGCTGGGCTGGAATAGAACTCTAGGCGAAAGCCCTGAACCGTCTGTAGCACCCACGCATCCTGCGTCAAAGTTCGCCACTGCGCCATGCAATGCTGCGTGCGCCCCCCCAATGGAAGAAGGGAAACATCTGAGGCACTCACCGGTATTCTGGTATGATTTGAAGTTGGCTCTATTGTTTCCCGACTGGAAACGTCCGCGGTTGAACTTCCTCTTGGACGGATAGAAGGTGCCGCCACGGGTGGAGTCCCACTCTCCACGTCCGCGGCCAAAGTCACCGCGTTGGGATCCTTGTTGGTATCCTCGGCCTGACGAGCGACCCCCGCCTCGTCCGGCCCTGGTGAAAACCCCCTGTGTAAGGGCTCTCTTTATCCCACTCTGGGCCTTGTCCAGTGCGGTAAAAGTACCGACGTACTTTGAGACGTCCTTGACAAACCTGTCTCCAAAGAGGAAACCTCCTTCCAGAGGTCCCGGCTCCGCATCAGCCAGCTCCGTCAAATTGCTGTCCATCCGGAGCAATAGTGATTTGCGTCTCTCCGAGGAGATCGCGCAGTTGGCGTTGCCAAGAAGACAAATGGCGCGCTGAGCCCAGCCCGCCAGGATATCCGGGTTCACTGTCCCTTGACCCTCCTTAGCCTTCAGGGCCATCTCCAAGATTTTTGCCAGGGGCCCCACGACGTCCAGCATCTTGTCCTGGCAGCCCCGCCAAGCCCTGTCTAGTCCCCTTTTGGGGTCCTTGGAGAATTTCCGCAAGAAAGTAAGCATACTTGCGTCGATTTCGGGAGTGTCTGCCACGCCGTCTGGAAGTTCAGGGCGTGGGCATTCCGACCGCAAGCGGGTCCGAACTTCTCTACTGAAGCCCTTCCGGAGATTTTCATGCTAGTACTCACAGACCGCCGGCGGCGGGATCCAATCCGAAGATCGGGGATGGACTATCTCCGTAGGGTCAAAATCGAATGTCTTGATCCTGTCCTCAGCCGGCTTAGGATCCACTTTGGCCTTTTTCGGGTGAGGAGGGAATTCCTCCGACGTATCAGTATCGGTCCCCGTGTCCGTGTTAGTAGCGGAAGTGTCAGTGTCCACGGGGATAGGACGTTTAGCCTTGGCCTTGCCACCCACATACTGCGAACTATATGACTCTCTTGGCGGCAAAGAGGCCAATGATTGAGCGTGCGGCCATTAAATGATGTCAGCTGAGTCCGCCGCTGAAGAAGTGGCTGCCTGCTTCTTCTTTTTATCTTCATAACCGTGTCGTTTCGCAAAACCCTTCAGTTGTTTTCTAATGGGTCGTAGTGCCTCCGCAAGTGCCTGCTGCACCGTCTGTGGGACTTTCGTCTCCATTGCCTTATTTACTGAAGCTTGGACCGAGGCATCCAAAGCATCGACAATCTTGTCCTCAAGTACAGCCTCCGGCTGTCCATCCATAAGTTCCTCCCCATCATTGTACTCCTCATCAGGATAGCGCACCCAACCTTCCATTGTGAAGGCACACACACTGCAGAGCAGTCCAGAACAAAGCACTGGGTGAATGGGGGTAATGGGGGGGGGGTCAGCCCAAGCACACACACAAGTAACTGGCAACGTTTCCCAAACCCCCTCAGCAACGCTGTAGTCAGAAGGATCAAAGATCCTGGCCCCTCAAGTCCCTGGAGCGTGTGCACACTCTGGGCCAATGGTTTATACAGCCAGCCGATCAATTAGGCAGGCGCTCACACAGGGGGTCCGCCGGCATGCAGAACGCGCGAAAATGCGTTCCGTGTAAGCCGAGGAGTCGGATCGAGGCGCGCCGCCCAAACGCTGCCAAAAACCTACTAAAAACAAGCCCAATTTGGCAGCGTTTTGGGGCGCGCGCGTCGACCGAGAGCCACCCGGCGCGTACGTCAGGGCCGGCAAGGGAAGCCTCTGCGCGCCTCACAGGCTGCCGGTACCGGGCTCAGTGATTACGCGGCGGGCCCCCCGCCGGCCAAAGACCGTGAAATTTAGCGCCCTGGAAGCGCGAGCTCAAGTGGGCAGAACCCGATCGGAGGAAAGTGGTTCGTAAGAAACAAACAACAACAAAACAGAGCTAAGTGCTGCAGCGCTCGCTGACCTCGTCACTAGCGCGCATGCAATAAAGAGATATTTAAGCCAAAATTCAAACAGTATAGACAGTATACGGAGCGACTCGCCCCAGCAAGCAAAAGCCCATAAATAGGACAGCAGTCAACAAGAATAGCCCCACAGGGAAGAACCCAAGCACAAACAGAGTGAGGGGACCCAAGGGGAGGTGCACTTAACTCTGGCTTGAGCAGCAAAGAAAGAGGAAGTGATGTGCACGCAAGGGGTTCTTATGGACCGTGGGGGCGTGCCTATAACCATGGTGTTCATGGGAAATGTAGTAATTTTATTGTTTACTTGAGAAAATAATATATTTTCATTGGCTGCTGTGTTGATGCAGTAAAGTTTGAGAAGCATAATCTGAAGCCTCCGGTCCTGTAATAGAATTTATTGCACATCACCAATTCCAGTCAAATGCCTGATAAAAACGTTCTAAGATGACAGAAGGAATATTCCAAACATATAAGGGAAGGGGGAAAGGATGTTAGAGGGGAGAATGGAATACAGAAGGGAAATGGTACAGTCCGGGGTTGAGACAATAGGAGCTAGAGTATCACAGTGAATAATTGAACATAAGTAACTTGCTGAAATAAGAATAGGTTACAACACATCTTCACCCATTAAGGTGGCAAATCAGGAACAATAAGTGTCATAGTGTACATTAGCCTAGAAAAATAAAATGGATAAAATAACTGTGGGAAAGAGGAACACAGCTTAAGAGAAAAACTCTACAAACCCAATGTAATACAGAAAAAGGTAATCAACCCATTATAAAATCTTTGTGCAAGTAGGAGATGCTCTCTAACTCCATAAGGATCCCTTTTTGGACAGAACTGGCATGGAAAGTCTTGTTGGTTGATCATTGCTCATGTTTTGGGACACATGATAATATTGGGGGGTACTCTACCAACACTCCATGTGTGTCCATTGCTCAGTTTGACCACATTTTCACCCAAACCTGTGGGTAGAGAAGGTTCTATTTTTACACTGTTCAACCTATCATATCGTTCATTGTACCTCTCTAGGTGTGATTGAATCTTTTCCTGGATTATTTTTCTGTCCACCTTTACACTGAAAAAACGTTAGCAAAGTGAGCTGTGGGGGGCAGAAGGGAATGTTCCAACCATATAATGAGGGAAGGGGCGAAAGGGTGGTAGGAGGGTGAATGGAATGCAGGAGGGAAATGGTACAGACCAGGGTTGGGAGAATAGAAGTGAGAGTATCACAATGAATATTTGAATATAAGTAACTTGCTGAAATGAGAATAGATTACAATTGTCTTCCTATTGACTCACTAAATATGTTTCTTCATTGCCGTATTGCATCTTATAGTACAGTATTTGCTCTGCATATGCTTTCTATTTTAAAACAAAACCAGTAAAATGTTTTGAAGCTAAACATAAGTTTCCCTTATTTTGGTGCAGGGATACCTGGCCTGAATCACAGAGTTGTATTGTATTGTATTGTATGTGGATTTATAGAGCGCAGTTGCTGCCCGGGGGTGTCCAAGCGCTAGGAACCAACTGAGTAGCTTGAGGGAAGCAGGAGGACTAACAAAGAATTACTGTGGGGAGTTGAAGTGGAATGTTTTGAGCTGTTTCCGGAATGAGGAGAGATTGGAATTGGCTCTCAAATGAAGGGGAAGGGCGTTCCACGTCTTGGAAGCATTATGGGTGAAGGTCCTGCCGCCTGATCTGGCCTTTTTTATTCTGGGTGCGGTAGCCATGAAGGCCTGGTTTGAGCGGAGGTTTCTGCTTGGTTGGTAGTGGGAGACTAGGTCACGGGTGATCAGAGGACCTGTGTCCCAGAAAGCCTGGTGGGCGACGCACATGGCTTTGAAGTGGATTCTTTGGCGTACTGGCAGCCAGTGTAGGCTGATCAAGCCAGCGCAGTTGCTGCCCGGGGGCGTCCAAGCGCTAGGAACCAACAGAGGAGCTTGAGGGAAGCAGGAGAACTAACAAAGAATTACTGTGGGGAGTTGAAGAGGAATGTTTTGAGCTGTTTCCGGAATGAGGAGAGATTGCAATTGGCTCTCAAATGAAGGGGAAGGGCGTTCCACGTCTTGGAAGCATTATGGGTGAAGGTCCTGCCGCCTGATCTGGCCTTTTTTATTCTGGGTGCGGTAGCCATGAAGGCCTGGTTTGAGCGGAGGTTTCTGCTTGGTTGGTAGTGGCAGACTAGGTCACGGGTGATCAGAGGACCTGTGTCCCAGAAAGCCTGGTGGGCGATGCACATGGCTTTGAAGTGGATTCTTTGGCGTACTGGCAGCCAGTGTAGGCTGATCAAGCCAGCTCTGACTGATTGTCGACGAGGGAGCTGAAGTAGTGTGCGAGCTGCACAGTTCTGCACTGTTTGGAGTCTCCGCAGTGTATAATCTGGAGCAGCAAGGTAGAGGACGTTGTTAAAGTCCAAGCGGGACTGGATCAGACCCTGGATGGCTACCTGCTTAGCCTCCATGGGTAAAAGATGAAGAACTTTTTTTAACATCCTGAGAAGGCCAAAGCAGGTAGCCGAGAGTTTGGTAGCTTGGACGTCAAATGTAAGGGATCTGTCCAGCCACACCCCAAGGCTCTTGATGTTATCCTTAGGTGCTGGGGGGGTACCAAGGCAGGGTGGCCATAGGGCGTTGAGGGAAGTAGGATCAGCGGGGCCCAGAAGCATCAGCTCTGTCTTGTCCCCGTTTAGTTTGAGTGATGAGGAGGACATCCAGCTCTTTACCTCCTCTAGACACTTTCTGAGCCCTCCTCCCCTTGGCATGTTGGCCTCCTGCGCCAATGAGACCACCAGCTGGGTGTCGTCTGCGTAAGAAATGATCTTAACTCCAAACGGACGGACAACCTCAGCCAGTGGCCTCATATAAATGTTGAAGAGCGCAGGGCTTAATGAGGAGCCTTGTGGGACCCCGCATCTTAATGGTCTGCTAGTGGATACTGACTCGCCGTCGAATACCCGAAAGGATCTGTCCTTCAAGAAGGACTTGAACCATAGCCATGCCTTGTGCTTGATACCAATACTAGTTAGACCATTCAGCAAAATATCGTGGCTGACCGTGTCAAAGGCCGCGCTGAGGTCGAGGAGGATCACTGCCACTGATCCTCCTTGGTCCAGGATGTTTCTGGATTCCTCGGTGACCATGAGAAGGGCGGTCTCAGTTCCATGCTTGGGTCTGAAGCCTGTCTGGGTGGGATCTAACAGTTGGTTGTTTTCTAGGAAAGCGACCAATTGGCCGTTGATGTATCTCTCCAAGACTTTACTCAGCCAGGGGAGTAGTGATATTGGCCGGTAGTTGCTAAGGTCTGAAGGGTCCAAGCTGGGTTTCTTTAGCAGGGATCGAACCATAGCCCGTTTCCATCCAGGCGGGACCATGCCGGAGGAGATAGAGGAGTTCAAGAGGTCCATTATGATGGGCAAGGGGACCTGGGATGCCGACATAACAATGTCTGGCGGGCCTGGATCGTCAGGGGAACCAGATTTAACTTTCCGAGCCACAGATTCCAGGGACGCAAGATTAAGGGGGGAAAGTGATCCAGTGTGGGAGGAGGCTGTGATGAAGGGTGTGCAGAGATTGTGCTGGTCAAGGCTGGGAGGGGGGTGACCAGGGGGGGAAAGGATGCATACATTTTGTTGACTTTTTGATGGGAAAAGTCTGCCATCTTGTTACAATGTTCTGTGGATTTGGTCTCAAGCAGGCTAGGTGGCAGCTTTGTAAGATTTTTCACAATTTGGAAAATTTCTCTGGGTTTTGATTTGGCTAAAGTAATTTTATTAGAGAAGTATGCAGCTTGGGTGACTTTGATTTCTTCTTTATACTCTTTGATTAAATTTCGGTATTGAGTTTTTAACAATGGGGAAAAATCCAGACGCCATTTCCTTTCAGCTTTCCTACATTGGCGTTTCTTTGCCCTAAGGGCCTCTGAGTACCAGGGAGTGGTTTTATGGGACCGTTTCAATGTGTTTTTTCTTTTGGGGAGAGAGTTATCAAGTGTTTGAGTGATCCATTCTTCATATGTCTGGTTCGCTAGGCAGGGATCCTCATTATATAGAGGTAAGCTGCTAGCAAGTTTGGTGGTCCATTTTTCGACTGGAAGGCAAGACCAGGCCAGATAATGTGGAACTTGAGTTAGTTTATCGTTAAGGGACATAAGATAGAATTGGGGATAACAGGTCAGATTTCCTTTATTTTTCTCATTCAGGGGAAAGTAATGGCCCAAATAGGCCACTATTCATTACCTGCTTGGAGAAGGTGGTAAATAAGTGCAGGGACATTGTTTAAGCCCTGGTGTGGTTGATAGTTTCAACAGTGCCGGGTAAGGGCCTGGGGTTAAGGGGAGATCTGGGCCCCTGCTGGAGTAGGAGGGCAAGTGAGGACAGGGTCACAAAAACTGTCTACAGGCACAAATACAATCCTATTTATACACTAAGCAGGTGGCAAATTGGACCAGGGAGACTGCCGCAGGGGGTGTAGTAAGGACTGGAGTGGCAGTCTGGGGTATGGGGAAGATGCTGTGAGGTAAGGAGAGCATTGACAGCTACTATCATAGTGTCACAATAGACACCACACATATTTGACAAAGGGCATATATTTCAAGTCAAGACTGTAGACATTCACACAGACTATGAGCATGACCCCAATTGCCATTGTCTTGTCTTTTAAAAAGGGTTCCATACTATACTTGCAGATGACAACACACACGTCGACCCAGTCAAACCTTTCACAAGTACCGCACACCCACTTACTAGAAGAGGAAGATCCAGGCCAAGGAAAGTCCTCCCAGCGACTGATGACATCAGCACCTCTTCAACACCAGCACCCACGACCATCACTGCCACTGTTTCTGGTGCTACAGCCGCATCAGCTGCCAGCCCTGTGCCAACCTCCCAGCCTGCCTGCATGTGGGCCTCAGACAGCCCCAGCACCCACAGGTGGTGTGACCATAACACTGGAGTCTATCTGCTTCTGCACAGGCACCATCACTCTGAGCATCACTACTGCTTTACGCGTTTCCACATTACTCAGGTTGCAGTAACTATCAGCATGCGGAATGGATGGGGGTGAGGACAATGCTGCCAAGAGATTCAAGGGAGAAGATGTTGTGCACTGGCCTGAGCTGCCGACTCTGAAGATGGGAATCTGAATTCGAGTCTCGGCTCAAGATCCTATGACTCTGGGCAAATCACTTAATCTCCCTGTGCCCAGGACAGTGCCTGGAGACCCTCATGGCCGATAAGCCACGCTATATAATCTGCAAATCTAATTTTCTCTTTCAGGGGTTACTCATCAATAGTCATAAGCACTGAATATTCCTGCCCATGTGCGGTGACCCCGGAAATAATAAAAAATTATATATGGAAACCATATATGTACAGCTCTACATATATATATATATATATTCACTAAAAAACCATAGGTTCCACACATGTTATAGTTAGCCGGACATTTCACTTATACAAAACCATTGAAATTCCCCCTTTATAGTTAGTTCTATAACTCGCGCGCCCGCAATGCACTGCTGATGACGTCACATATCACATTATTCATAACATGGTAAGTGACATCACTCATGACATCACTGATGACATCTCAAATAACATCATTCATGACATCATCCAGTGAATGTGTGTCTTTCTGAAAAATAAATGTTTTATATATGTATATCTAAAGGTCGATGGAAGAATAAATGTGTAAATAAGTGTCTAAATGGATGTTTTTTAAAAATAAAATGATTGTATAACTGGCTTATTAAGTTATCTTAGTGAATACATATATTAGCGAGTAATGTTTAAATATGTAAATATCTGTATCAGTGTCTCACTTTGTGTATAAGTGACTGCATGGGTTGGTGAATAGCTACATGAGTGTCTATATGGGTTATTAGTTGGTTTGTAGAGTATCAGTATGATTGTCTGTATGGCTTGGTGGGGGGTATTACTTGCCGCATAGATGCATGAATGGGTGACTCACTGTTTGTATGTGTTTTGAAGACAGCATGTGTGCAGGACTGTATGGGTGGGTGAGTTTGTGTATGGGTGTGTTAGTGAGTGAATCATTGTCTCAATAGTATCTTTATGAGTAACTACATATGTTTTAAACTAGTATATGTGAGTATTGATGTATATAAGTGAGTATATGTGAGAGCGAGAGATTGTAAGAGTTCCTGTATAAATAAGTATGTGTTTCTATAAGTGATTGTTTAAGAGAGTAAGTATGTGTACGATTCTGTAGAAGTAAGTGTAGTGGTGGGTGTATAGCTGTATATGCAAGTAAATGGATGTTTGATAGTTTATTTGCATGTGTGAGTATGTGTGTGAGTAACTCTATGGATGAGTATCGGTGTGTAACAGGATGTCTAGGTGTATAGGTGTATGAGTACATATGATGATTGAGTATATGTATGAGTGACTCTATAGAACTGTTAGTGAATGACTGGATGTGTATGTAGATTTTGGAATTCCTGAATAGGTTGTTCTAACTGGTATTGGTATCTCCAATTGTTTGAAAATTTTAGTTTCTATTTTTGAATGTGTGTATCAAGGGTTATATTACTCTGAGAGGAGGTCTGCCACTCTTTCACAAGGATGATGTCATCAGTGATGTCATCAGTGATGTCATTTGAGATGTCATCAGAGATGTCACGAGTGATGTCACTGACCATGTCGTGAGTGATGTAATATGTGACATCATCAGCAGTGCATTGCGGGCGCACAAGTTATAGTTAGCTGAACTAACTATACCATGGGAATTTCAATGGTTTTGTATGAGTGAAATGTCCAGCTAACTATAACATGTGTGAAACCTATGGTTTTTTGTGATTTTCAAAGGTTTTCTAAATGCTAATTCCTAACTATAACGTGTGTGAAACCTATGGTTTTTTCAGTGAATTTCAAAGGTTTTGTAAATGATCATTTTTAAATGTATTGATTGTTATATTTTTTCGTTGCAGTGAGGTGTAAAAAGGGGCGTGGCCTCCTTACTCCTCTCTGCAACGCAGCCCCCGGGCGAACTACAAACCTACCACCAGAAAATTCTGGCGGAAAAGAAACGGTTCTTTGAAACTAAAATTGACTTATCAGTCAATAAAAGCAAGGAAATATTTAAAATCATTAAACATTTCACCTCACCGTCAGCAGCTGTCTCCAACTGCGTAGTCTCTGAAGTCTGGACACACCCCATATCAGACTTCTTTCACAGGAAGATAGTCGATATACAGATTGCCCTCAACCCCTCCACTGAGACACTCACCGACTCATCCCCTCCTCAGGTCAGACCATTACCAACCGCCACCTTCCTTCAATTCCCCTCCATTACATTAGCTCAATCCCTAAAAATTATGAAGAATTTAAAATCTGGCTCTCCATTAGACCCCTGCCCAGCTAAAACATTGGCATCTGTGGCAGAGGTGATCAATGCCGAGGTCAATAGTGTGCTGAACCTATCTCTGAGCAGTGGCCAGGTCCCAGCCATTTGGAAACACGCCAAAATTCTGCCACTGCTAAGAAAGCCCACAGCAGATCCTTTAATGGTGTCTAATTATAGACCCATCTCTCTCCTGCCTTCCATTGCTAAGGTCATTGAAAACCATGTGAACTCTGTTACCACTGAATTTATGGAGTCGAACAACTGTCTCCACACGAGCCAATCAGGATTCTGAGCAGGCTTTAGCACCGAATCAGCTCTCCTCGAAATATCTGAATCCATTAAAATGACCCTTGACGCAGGTGGGAGTGCGGCTCTGATTCTGCTTGATCTTTCCGCAGCTTTCGACACCGTGCCCCATGTGAGACTCCTGCAGAGACTGAGAGACTGTGGGGTGGGGGGCACGGTGTTGAAGTGGTTTTCTTCTTTCTTACAAGACCAAAGGCAGGAAGTCTGGATCCCACCTTTCTCCTCCCTCATGCCTCCCACGGAGGTGGGTGTTCCTCAGGGCTCTATTCTGAGCCCATTATTATTTAATCTCTACATGGCCCCTCTCGCCCTGCTGGCCGAAGCGGCTGGAGCCATGATTATATCCTACGCTGACAACACCCAGCTTCTGTTCACTTGTAAGAAGGGAGAGGCTCTGGATAGCGACAAAATAAGGAACTGTTTAAGACAGGTCTTTTCCTGGTTTAGCCACAACCAGCTTCAGTGCAAATCCGCTAAATCCGAAATAATTCTTTTTACAGTCTCGGACAAGGATGTCTGGAGACAATGGTGGCCACCTGATATGTTCCCCCCGCAGACCTCGGTGGGAGTAGCCAAAAATTTAGGGGTCAAACTGGACAACTCATTGAACATGAAGACCCAAGTTCAAGCTGTGGGGGGCACCTGTTACGGAACCCTGAAAATGCTCCGGAGATTTCTTCCCCTTCTGTCCCTCTCCCACAGAAGGACCGTGGTCCAGGACCTTATCACCTCCAGGCTGGATTACGCTAATGCCCTCTATTTGGGTCTCCCAGAACATCTTCTCGGAAGACTCCAGGTTGTGCAGAATTCGGCCGCAAGAGCCATCCTTATGCTGGGCCCCAAAGTCCATATCTCGCCTCACCTAAAGAAACTGCACTGGCTTCCCATCCGACACAGAATTAAGTTCAAAGCCCTATCCATCGCCTTCAAGGCCTTACATGGTTTTGGGGCCATCTACCTTAGGAAAAGAGTGAGCTACTACATACCTGGTAGAGCACTCAGATCATCCCACCAACATAGACTGAGTGTGCCTAAATTCAACCGGGTCCGCCTGGGAGGGCGCTCCTTCCAAGTCCAGGTCACGAACCTATGGAATGAACTTCCTATAACAATCAGGCAAGCGCCTGATATCCTGCACTTCAGAAAACTACTGACGAGATGGTTGTTCCAGCAGTAACTCGGACTCTCCCCCACACCTGTGCCTCCTCCTATTCGCTCTGTCCGCTAGCGCCGGGACACTCAATTGAGTAGCTGTGCACTCTATAAGTATGTTAAAACAAATACATTTGCAGAGGGGGAACTAATTCCCCTTGCATACTGGGGGTCTCTGGGGCCTAACTAGCCCACCAGGAATCTCCAGTATGCGCCAGAGGGCTGCATTGCAGAGAGGTGTAATGAGGCCATGCCCCTTTTTACACCTCACTGCAACGCAGCCCCCGGCACGTTTGCAGAGGGGGAACTAATTCCCCTTGCATACTGGGGGTCATGGGGGCCAACTAGCCCACCAGGAATCTCCAGTATGCACCAGGGGGCTGCATTGTAGAGAGGTGTAATGAGGCCATGCCCCTTTTTACTCCTGTCTGCAACGCAGCCCCCTGGCACGTTTGCAGAGGTGGAACTAATTTCCCTTGCATACTGGGGGTCCATGGGGCCAACTAGCCCACCTGGAACCTCCAGTATGCGCCAGGGGGCTGCTTTGCAGTGAGGTGTAATGAGTCCATGCCCCTTTTTACACCCCCCCCACACTTCTTTTTCACTATGCCCCCGGGATTTGGTCCCCCCCGGGGGGGTAATTTGAAAAAAAGCAGACCGGGTTTTTAAAAAAAATTTGGGGGGCCTTGGAGGTCCTTGTTGGACCACCTGAGCAGGCCTAGGGGGTCAGGGTGTTTCTACCCTGCCCCCTTTTTGCGTTCTACACGTTTGTTTTTCTGCTTTTTTGTGCCTGGGTCTACCGAGCACAAGATGGCTGCCAACACTTCCTGGTTTGGAGTGTTCACAGCCAATCAGCATGCAGCTCGTGCTCTGAAAGGTACGCGTACGTACGCGGACCTGTACGCGGACAGTACACGTATGGTACACGCCTATAGATATACTCATGATTTTACTTATGATTTTCTCAGGAACTACTGAACGGATTTACACCGTTAAAAGCGTGATCTGCGAACCAAACTCTACCTTTTTGCCAAATTTGCTGTAATTCCGTTCAGCCGTTCGGGCTGTAGCCCTGGCTAAAGGTCCTATGGAAAATTGCATGGGGAAAACACATTTTGTGACCCCCCTTTTTTCTCGGCCCCTGCTTCACGAATCACCCCCAAACTTTCAGGGAAAGGGCGGAGCAGAGCAGGCCATTTTCTTGGAGAAATTCGCGAAGATTCGTCCACCGGCGCCAAATTCCTAACTATAACTACCTACTGGCAACCTCCATTTGGTAATATATACATACATATATAATTTTTTCCCATACCAATGCAGCCACCAAATGTAGAACTAAACAGTGTAATTGTACACATAAATACTGTCTTTGCCAATACAAAAAAACACAAGAGGGCAAGTAGCACTTGAACTCTGTTTTTTAATGAGTAAAACACTCATAAAGAGCAAAGGAAAACACTTCCAAATAAGTAGAAATTTTTAGCCCACAGGCTGCATTCTAAAACAATAGCATGAAAAATTAAAGCATTTTCAACCAAAAAACTGGCACTGTGCCTTTAAGGCAGCCATAACCCCCAGCTTCCCATAATGGCTCTGGGATGACAGTTAGGTCAGTTGTTCATTCGGGCTCCTTCTGTCAGGACCCTGGATTCACAGCTCTCTACCTTTTGGCTTTTCTGTCAAAAATTCTTTGTTTGTTTGGGGTTTTCTTGGCTTCACTCGACGTCTTTTGGCATTTGAGTGCAGGTTAACCTATTTTTTTGTGGCAGAAGTATCTTTTTAAATGCCTTCTTTATTCGATATTTGCCCTGCCAGTGGCAAAAAGAAGGCCAAGACAGACACACATAAGAAGTGTATTTTCTGTCTGCCTGATTCACACTCTCCTACCTCCTGTCTACACTGCACTGAAGCTGTCTAAAAGAAGTTTCAAGGACAGGGAGAGAATCCAGCTGTATGGCCTCTCAGAAAGAGTTAGTTCTCCTGTGAAGACCAAGAAAAGGGTGCATTCGACGTCAAGGAGCAAGGTCCTGAAATGTTCCCCTTCGGCCTCAACGTCGAAGGCTTCGGCGGTGGGATCATCGTCGAGGGATCGGGCGCAGGAGCGCCGCTCTTCAACTTCTAAGGCCAAGTCTCTGTCGGCATTGGAACAACGTCCGACGTCAAGACAAGATACTCCGCCGTCGACTCTTCAGCGACGATTGACGTCAGGACACAGATCATCGACGCCGAGACGCAAGTCATCTTCTTCGATGTCGAGACCGAAGTCCACGTGGAGGTCTCAGCGTAGATCGCCGTCGAGACAGAGATCGTCGGATGTCCTATCATCGATGTCGAGGCAGGGCCCTCCGTTTGATGACAGCAAGAAACGATGTCGAGGCACCAGTCTTCATCGGTTCCATTGCCGATGTCGAGGCTCAGCCCTCCATCGAAGGAAAGGAGCTCAACATCGAGGCACAGTCCTCCGTCGAAGCGCAGATGATCGACGTCGAGGCACAGCCCTCTGTCGAAATGAGCACGATTGAATCGAGACAGGAGTCGCCGTCGAGGCATCATTCGACGTCGAGGCACAGTCCCCCATCGAAGAGAGCACGATCGACATCGAGGCAGGAGTCTCCGTCGGCGAGACAATCGACGTCGAGGCACAGTCCTCCGTTGGCACAGCAGTTGACGTTGAGACACAGTACTCTGTCGAAGGACAGAAGATCGGGTCAATGTTGAGACACAGGTCCCCGTCTCCACTGTCTACGTTGGGGCATGTGCCTTCAAGATCGGCGTCAAGACAAAGATCTACATCGCAAGCAACGTCGAGACCGAGGTCTCTGTTGGTATCAGTCCCAGCAAGCCTCTCTCCGTCTCCTTCATCGACGTCAAGAGCAGGTTCACACCATTCCATCTCCAGGTTTCGTACTCCGGAGGTGGTAATTTCATCCTCGAATAGCCAGGACTCGCACTCTGAATCTCATCATGCTGCAGAAGCTCGCCAGGAAGTAAGAAAGTCTCCATCTCGTTCTCCTGGTAGAGCACAGAGGTCTACATCTGTCCACCTCTCCCCCAGATGGTTGCAGCCCCTGCATCATTGGTCTGCTCGTCCTCATCCTACTGGGGTTAGAAGAGAGCCCAATCCGGCTCACTGGTCTCCGCTAGCTCGCCTAGCCCAGGATGCAGATCTGTCGCCTCCAAAAGGAAGAGCTCCCCTGCACCAGCACCTAGGAGGAGTTCAAGATCTCATAGCAGAAGGAGAAGACACAGGTCGCCAACTCTTTCCACCTCCTTCATGTACTCCTCAAAGAGAGACTATTCACTTACCCTTATGGATAGCCCACCGTCGAGGATCTCTCAATAACGTAAGCACTTTCCAGGACATGCTTGCCAGGGGAGCTTCCAAACTAAACATCCCCATGCCTGTTCAGCAGAGTACCTCTTCAGTCATTTTCAAAACGCTGAATCAGAAGACGTCCTCTCGCCCATCACTGCCTCTGGTGCCGGGTCTTCTGAAGCCAGTTATGGACATTTTTCGCACGCTAGCCTCCCTCAAGACTGCGCCGGCGAGAATTCTTAAAAAGTATCGTCTTTCAGAGGAGGACCCTTCCTTCTTAAAGTCAGATCCAAAACCGGATTCTGTAATTGAGGCTGCCGCCAGAAAGACACATTCAGTGGTCTCCTCATCTACAGATCCACCGGACAAGGAGAGCAAAACGCAGGATTCCTGTGGGAGAAAAGTATGTGGCACCTCTTCATCCATGCTAAAGGTCTCCAGTGAGTCAGCTCTACTGGGACGGTACGATAGAGCTTTGTGGGATTCACTACAGCGGTTCTCAGAGAAACTAGAGGAAATCTTACAAGAGGGCAGCTTGGTGGCGAACCAAGTCATTAGTGCTGCTGCGGGTGGAGCTACACTGTCGGAGCATTCTTATGCACACAGAATTTGTACCAGAAGATCTTCATGGCTTCGCCTAACAGCGCTAAAGCCAGAGGCGCAATCCTGAATCATCAATCTGCCATTTTCCGGGTCATCGCTGTTTGGTCCACACACCGATGAGGAGATGGTGCGAATGAAGATTGAGCTGGATACCCTGAAGGCGGTAGCGTTAGAGAAAAAGAAAGAGTCCTGTCATCACTACCGCAACACTGACCGCCGATCGTTCCAACAGAGGTTTCAAACCCCTCATTGGCAAAAGAACCAGAACCACCAGGGTCAGCAGAGATCACAGTTCCAAAACCGGCGATCTAAAAGGGAAGAGCAGGAAACCGTCAGTCCTCCACCTCTACGAAACCTCCGGCAAAGCAATGAGTGTCTGCTTCCTCCAGTACCGTGCACCGCTCCAGTGGGAGAAAGTGTGGCAAATCATGTACAAGAGTAGCTAGACATCACGAAAGATCAGTGGGTGCTGGCTACGATACAAAATGGGTACTCTCTACGTTTCCGACGTCGCCCTACCTCAATCCCTCCGGTAACTCCATCAAGCTAACAGATCACCCTGCTACAGAGGGAGGTGGGCATCCTTCTCCAAAAATCAGCCATAGAGAAGGTCCCACGGTCGCAAAGAGGTTGTGGAGTGTATTCCAGATACTTCCTTGTAAAGAAAAAAGGTCAGAAGTCGGAATACAGACCCATTTTGGATCTTAGAGCACTCAACAAAACCATCAAACGAGAGAAATCTTGTATGCTGGCTCTCCACCAAATATATCCTCACCTGCAAGAAGGGGATTGGATGTATTCGATAGATCTGCAGGATGCCTACTTTCATATACCGATAAGTCACAGCACCAACAATATTTGCGATTTGTAGTCGGATCATCTCACAATTAATTCAAAGTGCTGCCCTTCGGACTAAAATCAGCTCCCCGGGTGTTCACAAAGTGTATGGCAGTGGTAGCAGCTGCTCTGCGACGCAGGGTCATCTTCGTCTACCCTTATCTAGACGATTGGTTGATCAAGGGGCCTGACTTCCCAGAAGGTGAAGAACCATTTCCAGCAGTGTCTACGACTGTCAAAAGCTTGGCCTACACGTGAACTACCAAAAGTCCGCGCAACAGTCCATTCAAACAATCCACTATTTGGGAGCGCTGATAGACACCGAGCAAGGAAAAGTGTTTCCTTCAGAGGAGAAACAATTATCCCTCATTCAGAAATGCAGAAAAATACTCAAGAACAACTTGTCATCAGTGCGTCAGATGACATCTGTACTTGGATCGATGGCATCCTGCATTTTTCTGGTGCCCAATGCCAGATTAAAAATGCGTCCTCTGCAACAAGATCTGGAGGACAAGTGGTATCAGCGGTCTTCTCGCTGGGAAGACAAGATCTGTCTATCACATGCTGCCAAAGCATCAATCCCGTGGTAGATGAAGAGAGACAACTTGGAAGTAGGAGTTCAATTCCATCAAGCTCCTCCATCTCAGACTCTGAACACAGACACATCTCTACAAGGATGGGGAGCCCACATGGGCTCTGTTCAGACGCAAGGCCTATGGTCCTCAAAAGAGCAATTGTACCATATCAACGATTCAGGCGAGTTCCATCCTAGTACAAATGGATAGTTTCTTGCATTAAATTAGCTTGCCAGTTAGCAGGGAAACCACTCTTGTCTGCTCCCAAAGCTCATTCCACAAGAGGAAAAGCAGCCACAAGTGCTTTCCACAATAATGGACCGCTCTAGAAGATCTTTAAAGCGGCCACTTGGAGATCAGTGCACACATTTACAAGACACTACTGTCTTGACTCGGATACTAGAGCGGACACTCAAGTAGGGCAAGCCTCCTTGAGAAATATGTTCAACAGCTGATTTTCGGTTGTTGTGGATTGGATCACCCTGCTTCCTATTTGTCTGCAGGTGGTTGATGGGCTTGCTATTCTATTCAGTGCTTATGACTATTGATGAGGAACCCCCGAAAGAGAAGGATAAGTTACTTACCTGTAATCCTAGTTCTCTTCCAGGGGTATCCTCATCAACGTCATAAGCAACCCACCCGCCTCCCCAGGCAAATGTGATTATTTCTGAAATGTTAAAGGATATCTTTGTGCCCTGACCTTCAGGCTTATGCAAAGAACAACTGACCTAACTGTCACCCCGGAGGCATGATGGGAAGCTGGGGTCATGGCTGCCTTAAAGGCATGATGCCAGTTTTTTGGTTGAAAATGCTTTAATTTTCCATGCTATTGTTTTACAATGCAGCCTGTAGGGTAACAATGTCTACAATTTGCAAGTGTTTTCCTTATCCTCTTTATGAGTGTTTTACTCATTAAAAAACAGAGTTCAAGAGCTACTTGCCCTCTTGTGTTTTTATGTATTGGCAAAGACAGTCTTTATGTGTACATTGTTTAGCCTCCATTTGGGGGCTGCATTGGTATGGGAAAAAATGATATATGTATGTATATGTATATTACCTACTGGCGTTCGCCAGTAGGTATATATAGTTAGGACCTAGTTTCCATAGGAAATCCGCACCATTTTATTTGGAATAACTTTGGCGTCGATTGAGGAATTTGCGTGCAATTTTCCAAAATTTTGGCCAGCTCAGTTCTGCTCCTTCCCTGAAATTTTTTGGGGGATTAGTCAAGCAGGGGCTGAGAAAAAAGGGGTTCCCAAAACGTGTTTTCCCCATGTTAATTTCCATAGGACGTTTAGACACAGCTACAGCCCGAACCGCTGAACGGAATTACACCAAACTTGGCAAAATTGTAGGGACTGGTACGCAGAAGTGCCTTTTGTTTAAATGGTGTAAATCCATCCAGTAGTTCCTGAGAAAATCAAAAGAGACAAAAATATATATATATCTATAGCAGCTTACTGTAAGCTTACTGTACTCTGTACCATTCCGAGCACGAGCTGCATGCTGATTGGCTGCCAATATCTGTCAACACTCCAAACCAAAAAGTGTTGGCAGCCATCTTGTGCCTCAGTAGACTGAGGCACAGGAAAGCAGAAAAACAAAGGTGCAAAATTGCGGGGTATGCGTACATGATAGCACCTCATTGAAAAGCATTGCAGTTAATAGAAGGTTTTAAGACTTTAGTTACATTATAAATCATTTGTTGATGGTACCATACTCATTTTAGGAATTGTGGTGTGTTCTAAGGTGATTTTACCATGTGAAAAAGCCTTCTGCTGGGATACAGTGAGGCAGGGAGTTTCACTATTAAAGTGAACAATAGCTACACGCTAAAGGGTATGCTAATTTATAGACCCCCAGGCCCTATAGCCAAGTTTGAGGAAAGTCTGGTTGATTGTATTATGGAAACCGCACTATGTAGTGACAAATTTTTGGTACTCGGTGACCTTAATTTACATTTTAATAATCCCTCAGACGGCGTGAGTAAGAATTTCAGTCAGGCATTAGGAGCCCTCTAACTGAATCAAATTGTTAGCGGTCCAACTCATCAGTTGGGTCACCTGCTGGATCCCATATTTGTTAATTGGGGGGAAGTAGAAGCTATGACCCCTATACCTATCCCCTGGTCAGATCACCATTTGGTCCCTTTTTCTATACGAATTCCTGGAAGTAGACCCCCACAGCCAACAGCACTGTATCATCTCAGGCGGAAATGGGCTACCTTCTCTCAGATCAAATTCTGCGAGGAGCTGACTAAAGGAGGGAGCCCCGGGGGAGATGACGCTGACACAGCCAATACTAATCTTTGCATACGGATTAATAAGGCACTAGATTGCACAGCCCCTCTCTTAAAAGCCAAATCTGGCGGCCGTGCTAAAACAAGCATTTACAATGCAACGGTTTCGCCTTCGGAAAAGTTAGAGCTATTGGCATTGTAAATGACAAACTTTTTATTTATGTGTTGGTTTTGAAAACAGATAAATATATGGCATTGTCATTTACAATGCCAATAGCTTACTCTGTCGCAAATGCGAGACGTATTGCATTTGCACACACACACACCCACACAAGAGCCCCACACACACACAAGAGCCCCCCACACACACACGAGGCCCACACACACACCACACAAGAGCCCCCTACACAGACCACACAAGAGCCCCCCCACACACCACACAAGAGCCCCCCCACACACACACGCAAGAGCCCCCCCACACACACGCAAGAGCCCCCCCACACACACACACGCAAGAGCCCCACACACACACACACAAGAGCCCCCCACACACACGAGCCCCCCACACATGCAATGGACCCCCACACACGCAAAAGCCCCCACACACGCAAGAGCCCCCCACAGACACAAGAGCCCCCCACGCACACGCAAGATTCCCCCACACGCAAGAGCCCCCCACACACACGCAAGAGCCCCCCACACACACAAGAGCCCCCACACACAAGAGCCCCCCACACACACGCAAAGAGCTCCCCAAACACACGCACAGAGCCCTCCGCTCCATTTGCATCAGGTGTGAGGCTCCTGACTGCTGACAGCCAGGAGACTCCAACAAAAGGAGGCTTATGACCCCTAAGACTCGGCCTTTGTTATGGCCAGTATAGAAATAAGAGAGCCCTGTCCCCTCCTGCACTTTGTTGTGATCGGAAGCAGACAACAACGTGCAGGCGCTGCTGAGAGTGTCCCGGTGTTTGGAAATTACACCGGGACGAATTCAGTATGTGTGTGAGGCAGCGCAGTGTGGGTGTGAGGCAGCGCAGTGTGGGTGTGAGGCAGCGCAGTGTGGGTGTGAGGCAGCGCAGTGTGGGTGTGAGGCAGCGCAGTGTGGGTGTGAGGCAGCGCAGTGTGGGTGTGAGGCAGCGCAGTGTGTGTGTGAGGCAGCGCAGTGTGTGTGAGGCAGCGCAGTGTGTGTGTGAGGCAGCGCAGTGTGTGTGTGAGGCAGCGCATTGTGTGTGAGGCAGCGCAGTGTGTGTGAGGCAGCGCAGTGTGTGTGTGTGTGTGTGTGAGGCAGCGCAGTTTGTGTGTGTGTGTGTGTGAGAGGCAGCGCAGTGTGTGTGAGGCAGCGCAGTGTGTGTGAGGCAGCGCAGTGTGTGTGTGTGTGAGGCAGCGCAGTGTGTGTGTGTGTGTGTGAGGCAGGGCAGTGTGTGTGTGAGGCAGCACAGTGTGTGAGGCAGCACAGTGTGTGTGAGGCAGCACAGTGTGTGTGAAGCAGCTCAGTGTGTAGCAGGGCAGTGTGTGTAATGCAGCGAAGTGTGTGTCTCACAGTGCAGTTTGTGTGTAACAGCGCAGTGTGGGTGATAGGACAGTGTGAGTGACACACAGCAGTGTGTGACTACGTAGTGTGTGTGTGAGGCAGCGCAGTGTGTGTGTGTGTGTGTGAGGCAGGCAGCGTAGTGTGTGTGTGAGGCGAATGCTAAATTGTGTAGTAAACCTCGAATCGCCGCGATATCAATTCCACTGGCCCCGCCCAATGTTTACACAGTATTTATGAACGGTAATAGAAAGAAATCATAGTTTCACGCAACAAGGGCTTCTGAATACTTCAAAATTAACTTTTTAAGAGCACGTCACTTTGGAAATGTTCTTCCTAGGAGGTAACGGTAGCGGTCCCAAAATAAACAAAAACACAGAGCGGGAACATGCTGCAATCGCCTGTCATTTCCAAACCGGGCGAGCCGGGAGGGGGCACATTCGCTGCAGAAATAGCATTCATCTGGCGGGAGGCGCTGTGCAGGGAGGGCCTGGCGGGTCAGGGGTGGGTGGATCGAGCTTTATTAGGGTGCCCCAGGGGAGTTCTAGACACTGCTGTCCCAATCCTTTCATTCTCGCAGCGCCACAAGCAGGCAAAGGAATCCGCCGTAGATCGCAGGAGGCGCTCTCCTTGACCTCAACCTATGACGGGAGGCGCGGCAGCAATCCTCCTCTGCCCCAAGATCCCACCTATACCAATAACATCGATTGCTCAAGCGCCTAACTACGGGTCACAATGAAGCGCTTTATCAATGGCCTTATAAAAAAAAGCAACCCATTGGTGCTCCGCATGGGGATGGGGTACTGTGAGGGGCTCTGATGCCTCCCGTTGCAGCTTGCGTTCTGCACAAGGCTTTCCCCCGCCCACCCCTACTATGCCTGCAAAGCGCGGAGCCAGTCCCTGTGACTGAGTAGTCGATTTGTGGCCGTCCCCACTGCCAGCTGTTCAGGCAGTTTCGGATCCACATCAAGAAAACGTATAAGCCACACAGTCTTCGATATTTTTAGCACTACGAACCAATGCGCCGCTTGCAGCCCCGTCCCGGATGCGATCGTATTCTGTGGACTAACTTTGGCTGTAATGCGCCCCCACCCCGCGGTCCATTACTGTTAACCAAATAACGGCCTGTGCTCACCTCGTGATAACCGTTTCTGCCCAATAGTAAACAGGGCAGGGGCGCCAAGATAATCATTCTTTGCCGCGTTGAGGCCTAAATAATGCCAAACTGGATTCTCCTCGTTTCAAAGCTAGAGCCTCCTGGTAAATCTCATGTAAATGTGTAAAATCTCATGCTCTAGCAACTCTTCCAGCGCCCGAACAACTGTACCCGGTACGCCAAAGCATTAACCCATGGTTACACTGTGCTCCAGTGACCTAGGTTTTTAACCGGACCCTTGCTGTTGTGCTTACCTTCATCACATGATGTCCGGAGACATTGTCCTCAACCGTTTCGGGGGCACCAGCGCCCACACCGACCTACAATGCAGCTGCTGGCCATCCTAAGGTAATGCCGCCATCTTCTACTGAGCACTGCCGTACTCGCTACAGGCGCTGGTAAGTTCCAAATCGTGAGATCCTGAGCCTTCCGTCCATCCATCCTCCAAGTTCACATGAAAGCGCCATCTTCAGGTTCCTCGCTGGCACGCATCTCTCCTGAGCTCGCCCCCATGCCGCTGCCCATTCCTATTGTTGGCTCTCCTCCTGCCTGCTCTTGCGCGGCTGCTTCCACCAGCGGCTCAGGAGCCCGGGCAGAGCTTCGGCTCACTCCCGGGCAGGGGGCGGGAGGGGGGCGGGAGAGAACACGAACGGCGGGAGGGAGGCCTACGAGGACAGGGGGGGGGGCGGGAGAGGAACGGACGGCGGGAGGGGGCGGGAGAGGACACAGGGGGCGTGAGGGGGGAGGGGGGCGGGAGAGAACACGAACGGCGGGAGGGAGGCGGGAAACGTGCCGGGGAAAAACATGCCTAGGACAGCAGCAATCACCACGACCAGACTCGGGGGCGTTCCCGGCGTCGCGTGACGTCGGCAAAAGCCAAAGAATCTCGGGAACGCCCCCGTGTCTGGTCCGGCATTGATGGACAGGCCCCTCGTCCAATGGCTAGGCTCCATTTATGGAGCTAGCCAATGGGACGGGGGGGCGTGTTCCATAGTGCTTACTATACTCAATAGATTTCTCTGGAGGAGGAGCCTACGGCTCCGCCCCCCAGCGAAACCTAAAAACTGCCCCATGGTTCAATGATGAACTAAGAGTCCTGAAAACCGCACTGAAAAGAACCGAAAGAGAGTGGCGTAAGACCCTCTCCAAAGAAACCAGAAACGCCTACCTGACTGAGAGGCGACTCTACCACGGCCTAATTAGAAAATCCAAAACAGCATACTTCCCGTCCAGAATTAGTGAAGCTGGTAACTCCGTGAAGGAGATATTTGCGCTCTATAAATCTCTTTCGAGCGGGAAACCAGCCACTGTCCCAGACAATTGCTCGCCGGAAACGTGCGACAAAATCGCAGACTTCTTTGCAGAAAAAATAGATAAAATCTATTCGGCATTCCCAACGCAGCCCATAAATGGGACTGAATTTGTGGAAGGCCCAAGGGAATGGGGAAACAGACTCAGACTGACCAACTTTGTCACCCCGCCTCCGGAAGATTTCCTTAAAATCTGCAGATCTGTGAGGTCGGGTTCTCCACGGGACCCTACCACTCCTAAACGTCTGGCAGATAGTCTGGTGGTATTAGAACCTTACATCAGACACCTACTAGACGTGTCTTTTAGTACCAAGACCGTACCTAAAGACTGGAAAAAGGCGGTGGTTCTACCTCTAAGGAAGAAACCAACTACCAGTTTTGAGAAACTAGAGAACCTCCGTCCTATTTCACTCCTACCCTACCTGGCCAAAGTAGCCGAAAAAACAGTCAATCTGCAATTGATGGACTTCGTGGAAAAGGCTGCCTTATTACATGATACTCAGTTTGGCTTCCGACCGCGCCATTCTACGGAGTCTGCGCTCCTAACAGCGGTGGAGGCCCTACGTCAGGGGGCGGATGAGGGTCACACCATGGCCCTCATCCTATTGGACCTGAGTGCAGCTTTCGACACTGTAGCTCACACCACCTTGCTACAGTGTCTGAATAACGGAGGAATATCTGGAGCTGCACTCCAATGGATCCAATCCTTCCTGACTGGGAGAAGCTTCCAAGTTCGCCAGTGTGATCACTACTCTAGAGACATAGGATTGAGCCAGGGCGTTCCCCAGGGATGGTCCCTGAGCCCAATCTTGTTTAATCTCTACGTCTCTCCAGTGGCTCCGATTGCTGTGAGTCATGGATTGAACATTGTGTCATACCCCGATGACACGCAGCTGGTTATCTCCCTCTCACGTGCACCCGGACTTGCCACGGACAGCTTCAGGGCGTGCATGCAAGATCTTGCAACCTGGATGTTCACCAATTGCCTTAAACTAAATGGCAACAAGACCGAGGTGCTCGTGGTGGGGGGGGAATCCATCTGTTTGGTCATCGGCGTGGTGGCCCCCATGCCTAGGAGAGGCTCCTATACCTCGCCAGGAAGTCTTGGCGTCTGTCTCGATGCCGACCTGTCTTTTGGACGCCAATTAGACCGAGTGGCAGGCGTCTGTTTTGGCGTTTTAAAAACCCTTCAGAAGGTCCTTGTCTTCCTTCCTAGGTCTGCCCGGAAAACGCTAGTACATGCCCTTGTGACCTCACGCCTAGACTACGGCAACCTGCTGTACCTGGGAGCCACTTGCAAGGCAATGAACCGCCTCCAGGTATTACAGAATGCAGCCGCCCGCCTTGTCTTAAAAATCCCCAAAAGATCGGATTCCAAAGCTGCCCTTCAGACCCTCCACTGGCTGCCAGTGAGAAGCAGAGTGGAATTTAAAGCCCTCTGTACCTGTCACCGCATTCTTGCTAACAAAGCGCCAATACCACTTCAGAACCTAGTTACCAAGTATGTACCATCTCGAACTCTGTGCTCCTCAAACGGAGGCCTACTTGAGGTACCTAGGGTAAAAAGGGCCCGCATGGGAGGGCGCTCGTTTCGACATCTGATAGCGAAGAGTTGGAACGCCCTGCCTTCCAATCTCCGCCTAGACTCATCTGAATCTAGCTTTCGGAAGAACTTAAAAACGTACCTGTTTGCAAGATAATAGAGCTCTCTCCTTACTTCTGCTTGGAGGTATTTTCAGTCTTAGAGCGGGGGGACACGCTTTTAGCGTAACCATGCGCTTTACAAGCTTCCCTATTATTATTATTATACCATGAATCATGTTTGAAAGAAAACTGTTAACTAATGCTTTTCCCACAGTGTTTTGGAAGGGGATCTATAAGCTAAACTGAAAGCATATTTTCTGTAAATTCACATTATCTTTCTCAGTCATGTGAGAATGAAGTCTGACATTCTCAGTAAAACATGTACATCCAACAAGGACAGAGACTGTCAGTTGATTCCTTTGTGTTCTACTGCAACTAGAACAACTAGAGCGCTAACAGTCCTACTTATTACAAAGGTATGGCACACCTGAAGCCATCTTGATTGGAATAAAGTGGTAACTCTTAAAACATTTAATTTAAAAAGGAACAAAATAAGGGGGTATATTTTGCCATAGAAAGAATGATTAGTGCTGCAGAAAGAAAAATGAGGGCACATTTTGAGTGACTTCTCAAATCCTCTTCTATTTCATTAAAAAATTCTGACATGCAGTCTCCCAAGATGGCCACCAGAGACAAAGAGCCCAAATGTAGCCCAAATATCACCCAGATGTAGCCCAAGTATAGCCCAATGACAGAATGTCCCAGAGTGTTCTAAAGAACAACTAGAGCGCTAACAGTCTTACTTATGACAAAAGTATGGCACACCAGAAGCCATCTTGATTGGAATGAAGTGGTAAGTCTGAAAACATTTAATTTAAAAAGGAACAAAATGAGTGGGTTCATTTTGCCATTGAAAGTATGATTAGTGCTTCAGAAAGAAAGATTAGGGCACATTTTGAGTGACTTCTCAAATCCTCTTCTATTTCATTAAAACAATTCTGACATGCTGACTGAAACATGCATTTTGAATACCAGCAGCAGACTTCCCTGGTGAGCAGTAGCTTTACTACAGTGATCTAATGAGCAACTAGAGTGCTAACATTCAGAATTTATGGCAAATGTGTGACACATCTAAATGCCTTCTTGATGGAACCAAAGTAAACAAGCATTGAAAATGCAATAGAGATCGCCCTCGTATAAGTTAAAGCTTTGCTTTTATTATTGTTTTTCAAACTTTCATGTAAATAACATGCATATGTATGCATATATGTATATGTATGCATGCATTTATATAGAAATGCAGATATATATATGTATGTATATATATATATATATACACACATACATATATATAAATGCATATATATAGAAATGCAGATACATATATGTATGTGTGTATATATATATACATACATTACCTACTGGCGGTAGCCAGTAGGTATATATATAGTTAGGACCTAGTTTCCATAGGAAATCCCCAACATTCTATTGGGAATAACTTTGGCGCTGGTTGATGAATCTTCGCAAATTTCTCAAAGAAGATGGCTCGCTCCGCTCCGCTCCTTCCCTGAAAGTTTGGGGGGGATTCGTCAAGTGGGGGCTGAGAAAAAAGGGGGGTCCCAAAACGTGTTTTCCCCATGTTAATTTCCATAGGACCTTTAGACTCGGCTACAGCTTGAACCGCTGAAGGGAATTACACCAAACTTGTCAAAATGGTAGTGTCTGGTACGCAGATCACGCTTTTGGTAAAATAGTGTAAATCCCTCCAGTGGTTCCTGAGAAAAGTAAAAGAGAAAAAAATTATATATCTATAAGCGCGCACGCGTGCGCTCACCCCCGCAAATTTTCGGATTTTTTTTTGTTGGGGGGGGGCTTGGGGGGCTTCTGTCTTATATTTTATTGTGTTTTATTTTAATTTCGAGGGTGCCCACCCCTCGTTTTACTCCAGAGATCACCGTTGCGGCCAGAGCCGCCTCAAGATGGCCGCCGCCGCCGCCGCCTGGTTGTGGGCGGGGCCGGGAGGACGTGGTTTCCGCTTCCCCCTGCCTGGGGGAAGCCTTTGATGTGACTGCCGGTCTCCCGTGCCAAGGGGGAGACCGGATAATGGCAAGAAGATGTAATGTCTATTTTGTCCCACGGACAAATAGCCATTAAATCGCGTACATGATACAGGCTGTGGACACTCTGGGTCTCACAGCCAATCAAAATGGTTGGCAGGGAGCTGCATACGCTTTTGAGGCCTCGGATTGGCTAGCAGCCCATGACTGGGTTCTAGCCAGTGATTGGCTGGGGAACTGAAACTTCAGTCGCAACAAGCGGCAATCTCAGCAATCGGGTGTCTTGGTTCCTCAAGATCAATAGGGTGGACGTGTAGAACCGTGCGGAAGCTGTCCCCATTTTAACAAAAGAGGATAGCACAAATATCTCGCTGATGGTGGTGCGACCTGAAACGGGGTGAGGAGGCAGAAAGGCATTAATGTTACCAGGCTAATGACAAGTGAGCTTGCGGCATAAGGGGCGTAGGAATATAGTTAACTTTATTCTCGGTGCTTGCGAAGGGAAGAGGCAATGCAAACATCCTGCGAGCTCAGCGAATTTCAGTAAAAATAACTGCATTACCGAGTGCCCAGTTCAGATTCCACAATAGAAAACAGAGCGCGCTAACTTGGGGTTTGGAGCGGACTGTTTTTTTAAGTGGAGCTCAACTACAAGGTGACGCATGTTATACTAAATGTAGCGTTAAACAATTGTACTGGGGCATAAACATTAAAAATTCACGAGCTCCGTATCACCACACAGTAGCATTAGAGCACACAAGCAATATGTTTGTTTTACCGCGTATTGCCTGTGAAAGCTGGTGGATTTTAAAAGTGGTTGGCAGAAATATGATTTGTATTAAATTCCTTTATAACAGTGCGACAGAATCTGCTATCTATTTCCTGCAAAGTGCCTGATCGAAGTCGTCTAATTTTTGCCCGGATGAGAACTGAGGTGGTGAACAGTGAGCTGCTGTGTGCTGTTGCATAATATATGTAAAGACGAAGAGATGTAGAAATTCCAGTGTCCAGAATCAGTCACCTATCGCAAACACTCATTAATTGGTGGGCGCTTCACATTGAACACAACGTGACACGAGTTAACAGTATTAGTTTTGCCTTATTTTTCTCTCACGTGCCCATGTTACATGCTCTCTTTCCTGCTATTTTTCAGAATATGTGCTTGTGTAACAACATTATTAAACAATTGCTTGGATTGTGAGTGCTTCGTGCAGCCACGTGCTGCAAGCGCCTCAGCCCTGTCTCTTACTCCCCAAAGCCCCTCCTAAAATATTTCTTGCACCTCATTCCTTGCAGTTTAACTGTATGGGTCAAACCACATCAGTTCAATCAGAGGACGCCCCTTTGGTACATTACATGTTGCGCGTTCGAGGGCACACATTGTCCGCTTTCTTCCAGGAGACCACAAAGAAAAGCATTTCCCACTACTGCTCTAACGTCAGTTGTAACTATTGTGTTTATTTACAAGCTACGAAGAAACTGGTGGAATTTATAGAATTTAAAATTGGCCAATTACCCCCAACACGCACCTGGCTGCACAGGAGCCATGCAGCGTTTGCAAAAAGACACCCCGGCACTCTGTAGTAGCGTGTCCATGAGCTCTCAGTCACCAATCGCCTCGCAGCAGCCGAACTCCGGTACTTTATCATAGTGAAATGTATTCCTTTCAGTCTTGTAACCTGCACACCTCAGTTATATTCTGCTCTAAAACGACCCTCTCTCTTGCTCCCTGTTTCTCAGACTGTGTATGTCATGAACTAACTGAAAAATATCAACACAAACTGCACATGAGTGCACAACCCAGTAATGCCCGACTAACTATAGTCCTCGCAACCTCTTCAGTCTCCACGCACACAATTCGTTTTTTGCTAAAGTACCTCATGTTAGCGTGTTCCTGCTGTTATAAAAATGTCTCTAATCCTTCCTGGGAGTTAAGTTAGACTATATCAACTACTAAACATGCAATAAAGATACCAACAACTCCACACTTCCTTGCACTAATACACGCTCACTAGTGTCTCTCTGTGTGTGTCACTCTGCCTCTCTCACACTCTGTCTCTCTCACACTCTGTCTCTCTCACACTCTGTCTCTCTCTCTCACACTCTGTCTCTCTCTCTCACACTCTGTCTCTCTCTCTCACACTCCTCTCTCTCACACTCTGTCTCTCTCTCTCACACTCTGTCTCTCTCTCTCACACTCTGTGTCTCTCTCTCTCTCACACTCTGTCTCTCTCTCACACTCTGTCTCTCTCTCTCACACTCTGTCTCTCTCTCTCACACTCTGTCTCTCTCTCTCACACTCTGTCTCTCTCATCAAACTAGCATACTGGCTCTGGAGCCTGAGACGGGAACATTGCAAACAGATCACTGAAGAAAAATTCAGCCTGTGGATCTAATCCAGTGGGATCGGAGCAGGGGTGCTGCAGGTGTCTCTTTACTTTGTATGTGGTAGTAGGTCCAAAAGCCCACCAAACTACCATACTCATATCTATCTATGGCACATAGGTTACAAACATATCACTGCAGCAGACTTTCGACCTCCTTAACTGTCCTTCTATCGGTAATGGAGGCTGTAATCAGAAAGTGTCACAGTTTGCCTGTGATGTGATCAGATTTTCTACGTTACGGGTTTTGTTTGCGCTGCAGAGCTGATACGTCACGGTTATGCAACGCGTCATGAGGTGCTCACGTGGCTACGTGATACGTCACGTAATAAAGAATATATTTTACAGCTATAGATATTAGCTTTTAAAAAAACAATGAAATTCACTTAAAAAACCATAGGTTATAGACCATATATAGTTAGGAATTTGCATTTACAAAACCTTGAAAATTCACTGAAAAAACCATAGGTTAGAGACCATATATAGTTAGCTGGACATTTTATTGACATAAAACCAATGAAATTCCATATATAGTTAGTTGCACTAACTATATATCGCTCACCCGCAATCCACTGCTGATGATGTCACATATTACATCATTCATGACATGGTCAGTGGCATCACTGATGACATCTCAAATGACATCACTGATGACATCACTGATGACATCTCAAATGACATCACTGATGACATCATGACACACCAACACCAGTTACTACATACGCACTCACTGATTCCAACGTCTACACACACATTCACTCATTCACCCATACAATCACTCATACATACAGTCACTCATTATTCCAACACTATCATATGCACTCATACACCTATGCAGACACTCACACACTGCCACTCATCCATGGAGTTACTCACACACCTAGTCAGTCCTGTAAAGAATCAATCACACTTCGATTTCCTCATCTATACAGTTAAACACAGAACACCTTACTTTTTCAAACATATACTAACACATACTTACTCTCTTATACAATTCATTTCATTTCATTTTCAATCTTTATTTCGACCATTTGGTCATAAAAGATACACATAAATTTAAAAATCACATAATTGTATCAGATTTGATAAAACATTAGTACATGATTTAAAATCCACATCAAACGTTATTAACACTGTTAAAAATAAAGGAATTCAACAGTCTACCCCGCATCTTTTTAAAAGGCGATTACGTGTATACCACACATTTGTAAAAAATTTGGCAAGCGCAAAAACAATTGGGCCGGAAACATCACATTTTAGAATCCTATACATAGGCATGTATTCCCTGCCACCCAAGTTCTTGATCAAAGGCAGTAGCCAGTACTTTCTGGCTGCCATATATGCTGGGCAGAAAAAAATCACATGCAAGTCATTTTCCTCTTTGTCAGCACAAAGGGGACAATACTTAGTGGAAGGGACTTGCGACCAGGTACTAGAAAAGGAGCGTAAGGGCAGTGTGCCGTATCTCCACTGGAGAAATAACTTTCTAGTGAGAACGGGGTATATAGGGTCAAAGGCCTTTTCAAATGCGTAAAGGTCCTTGTTTTGCAGGAATTTAGAGGAAAGAGACCCCTCTGTCTGGGTAGCTAGAGCCCTTCCCCTTTTGTGTTCATGATACAGATTCGCCAGAGATCTCTTAGAGATTCTGGGTGCTGTATCTGCTGGTTTATTCCACAATTCGGGGAGCCCCATATCTGTGCACACTGACTGGATATTTTGGACCCAGGGGATACTAAGCGCCTTGGGGTGTTTTAATATTTCGGCCAGTTCTGCCCTATAGTCGGCGAGATCGTCACTGCTCCAAAGCCTGCGCCAGAAGGCTATGGGTCTTAGACTTATCTCGTCGGCAAGAGGCCGTAGCCCTAGATCAAGCCTCAAAGGTAGAAGTGGGGTGCTGGGTGGAAGTGCGGTAATTTGCCTTACGAATCTGTTTTCCGTGACTGACAGATTCTGACATGAAGTATGGCCCCACAATTCAGCCCCGTACAAGATCGCCCCCCTGGCTTATACAATTACTGATACAAGTACAGATTGATCTGCACAGAGTCACACACCTCCCAGCCAGCCACACACACACTCAGTCTTCCATACAAATACTTGGGCAACCAATCAATAACCCATATAGCCACTCATATAGCTACTGATCAACACATGCAGGAGCTTGCACAACAACAGACATATTGATGCACACTTTCAGACAGTTTAGTCACTAACCCATGCATTCAGTAAGACACATTTATTCACTCACTCAGTCAGTCAAGCACCTACTAAATCCTTCATCCAGACACTTATACATCCACTCATTCTTCAATATGTAAAACATATTTAAACTTTACAGAAACACACAGTCACTGGATGATGTCATCAGTGATGTCATCAGTGATGTCACTGACCATGTCATGAATGATGTAATATGTGACATCATCAGCAGTGGATTGCGGGTGCGCGATATATAGTTAGTGCAACTAACTATATATGGAATTTCATTGGTTTTATGTCAATAAAATGTCCAGCTAACTATATATGGTCTCTGACCTATGGTTTTTTCAGTGAATTTTCAAGGTTTTGTAAATGCAAATTCCTAACTATATATGGTCTATAACCTATGGTTTTTTAAGTGAATATATATATATCTGCATTTCTATATAAATGCATGCATACATATACATATATGCATACATATGCATGTTATGTCATCAGTGATGTCACTGACCATGTCATGAATGATGTAATATGTGACATCATCAGCAGTGGATTGCGCGTGCGAGAAATATAGTTAGTACAACTAACTATATAGGAGCAATTTCAATGGTTTTGAATGAGTGAAATGTCCAGCTAACTATAACACCCCTAAAACTTATAGTTTTTTGAGTGAATTTTAAAGGTTTTTTAAATGCTAATTCCTAACTATATAAGGCCTGAAACCTATGTTTTTTCAGTGAATAAATATATATGTAGAGCTGTACATATATGGTTTCCATATATAATTTTTTATTATTTCCGGGGTCACCGCACATGGGCGGGAATATTCAGTGCTTATGACTTTGATGAGGATACCCCTGGAAGAGAACTAGGATTACAGGTAAGTAATTTATCCTTATTTACTGTAACCCTAGAATGAGTTGGGGCTCCTGGAAGCCAATCCTGGTCATTAAACTATTCAAAATTATCTTATGATATGATATGTCCCACTACCTTAGGAATGAATGAGCAAGTACACTGGATGGTCAGAGTAAAGCTAGGTCAAATGAGGTTTTCTTCAGCTGGTCTTGCATGACTGTCTGACCATCTGCATGACTCACAGAGAAAGGAGAAGCTGAAAGATGATCAAAAGCTTTCACAAGGCAATTTCAGGCAATTATTTTTATTTCAAGTTTTTGTCCATTAGAATAATGAAATCATAGTCTCACATCACAAACATGCAAAACAAGGTGCTACTCAAGCTCTAGAAGTTAACTAATTTATGCAGTTCTGCACTACACCACCAACAGCTGCTTGCAAGAGCATGATATGGTTGAGGTAGGTTCTTGTAAGTGTTCCATCTTTTCTGTTCCACAGAGCCTAAAAAACAGGTTCCATCCATAGCCTGCATGTACCTGAGGTGACTGGAGCAGATGTTTCTCTCAATCTAGCTATTTCCGATATAGAATAAGTTGTAGCACAGACAGCATCAGAACAGGAAGTGAGGTGCAAGCAGCCATTTTGTGCAGAAAGACACCATTACAGTCCCAAAGATTTCAAAATCATAACCATTCAATGGATTATTAAATAATACGTGCTACTTCATATATCCATTATATTCTCACACTCAAAATGGTGTGTTTATGTATTTAAAAATAGATTTTTGTTTCATACAATGTCAAAACTCGCTTAGGTTGTGGAGTCCAGGATTTGTTTCTCAAGTGTGCTCAAGCCCAGGGCATTCTGAGTAAGTTGGCCGTAGGTCTTGCCAAACTGGTACTTGTAACCTGTGGGCAAAAAGATGGAAATCATCAGACCATTGGTGCAAAATGGAATGGTAACTACTACCAGTATCTGGTGAGAACAGGACCTTCCAATGTGAGTTCCTAACTTCATGAATTTGTGGGTGAAATACACAGTTATATCTTGAATGATTCTCATTGACAAAGCATTGAATATTCCATGCCACCCCCTTTAATCAGAGGTCTCATCCACACTGTACAAATCAACCATAAGGTACTTAGGCCCTGATTTAGAGTTTGGCGGACAGGGTACTCCGTCCTAACAGTGGCCTCATTTAGAGTCAAGCAGAACTTCAATATGTCAGCAACAGTCACTACTCTGTCTCTGCCACTGACATACACCCTGATGGCTGAAGTAAGAGGTGCCAGAGTTTTGGCTATTTGACCCCCACCCACCATATTTTGAGTGGGTGGTAAAATGTCCAGTTTTCAATACCCGTCACAGGATGTAAAGCCTGGCTGTAACCAGCAGTCAAAAGTGCAAAATGGCCTCTGCACCAAGGGAGACAATTCTCATGGTACAGGTCTCCCTGGGTGCAGGGATCGTTAGTTATTGTAAAAACACAAAATCCTGCTTTGTAAGTTTTTGAAGATAAAAAAACAGGAAAAAGTTTAGATGGATAGAACCCCTATGCTGATGGAGTTGTCTTTCAAACTCTTTATACATTGATAGGAACTGCCATCACTGAGGTTTCTACCAATGTAAAGAGATGGCTGCGGGGCCAGCAGATATGTCTAGATTTGGGTGCAACGTGGTGCATGCATGATACAAGCCCTAAAATGACTTTTTTGCAAGCCATGCAAGGCTACTTTGTGTGGCCCTGCATGGCTTCATCAATCAGGATTAACGCAATGTAGCGCAAATCCCTGCGTTTAAAGGTGTTCCATGGGCGATGCGTGGGTGTTCCCACGCAGCTCCCATGGATTTTGACGCATTCCCAGATTTAAGATTGCTGGTAGACCTGGGAATGTGCCAAAATGCTACGCCCTCCCAGGTGAGGCATAATGAGGAGAAATATCTTAATTCCTCCTTGCTAATACCTCTGTCTGTATGTGCTGCATTCTGCAGCACACATAGAGGAATATGCCTCAGGGGAGGGCCTATTCCAGCACAAAAACAATCCTGCATGCAACACATGCACCCTTGCACCACTGTGCAAGGCTGCCTGCATTGGCGATAGGCAGCCAATTGTGCGTCAGCACCAGGGAAAGGACAGGAATGCGCCATATTGTAATAAATATGGCACATTCTGCCCTATTCCTGTAACATAAAGCAGAAAGGTGACTTACTGCCCTGCGCTATTTTTACATAAATAAGCCCCCTAGTATCTAATGAATAAAAAAGTCAGCCCTGCTGGTCAGATGAGTGGGTATTTCAGTCCTGTTATCGCAGATGAATTTGTGTCTTTGGGAACAACCGGCAATGAAGAAAATCAAATTTGGAACATCCCTGATGCCCTGAGATTTAAAAAATGCTCCTACGGATTGTTTTTTGGGGGTTATTTTGTTGAGGAACACCTTCCTGCATAAAAACAATCCTGCTTGTAACACAGCCACCCTTATTCTATGGTGAAAGGGTGCCTGCGTTCCCTGATGTGCTGACATTTTAAAAATGCCCTTAAGGATTGTTTTTTTCCTCATTCAGTTCTTCCACTGGCTTGTGACTTCACAGCAGAAACCAGAACTAAGGGTGATAAAAGCAGGGCTGGGTTGGTCTGTTGGATAGAAGGAGATCACAACGCTCTTGTTAAGTTTTTCCTGGATGGCAGTGATTGGATGCCAGAGTGGGAATGTTGGCCTTCCGTTGAAGGGAGACCTCAATGCCCTGATTATGACTGTTTTGAAGGTAGTAAATGGACACCACAGTGTTACTGTTGGATTTCCGTGGGAGCGAGGCCGTAACAACCTGATTATGTCACTCTGATGATAGTGAGTGGACACTAGGATATGATTTGTGGCTTTCCATTGGAAAGTGAGAACTTCTGATGCCCTGATTATGCCTCTTTTTGATGAACCTAGGCACTGACTTGACTCCGACAACAGGCATCGCAACCCAGCCTACCCTTACCGCCTGGACTTCTGTCACCACAGAAGACACCGCCAAGACCATGAGAATCATATACTCAGGAGCCACCACAGACCCCTGTCCACCCCACATCTTTCACAGAGCCAAATCCGCCATAGCAACTGAACTATGACGTACCATCAACTGCTCCCTCTGCACAGGCACATTCCCTGACGACTGGAAATGCGCAGCAGGTAAGCCCCTCCTCAAGAAGCCCACCCCAGACCTGACGGACCTCAAAATCTACAGAACCATCTCTCTCCTCCCCTTCGCTGCCAAAGTCACTGAAAAGTCATCAAAAGCCAGCTCACAAACTTTATAGAATCCAACTCGATCCTCAACTCATCCCAATCCAGATTTCGCAGCAACTTCAACATAGAGACCGCCCTTCTAGCCACCACGGACGACTTCCGCACTCTCCTCGACCAAGGCCACATGGCTGCCCTCATCCTACAAGACCTCTCAGCAGCCTTCGACACCATCTCCCACCACACACTAGCTGCCAAACTTCATGACGCCGGCATACGGGAAACCGCCCCTGACTGGATCCACTCCTTACTCACTGGCCGAACTCAAAGAATCAGGCTCCTGCCCTTCCTGTCGGAACCTACGGAAATCAGCTGCGGAGTGCCACAAGGATCCTTACTCAGCCCCACACTTTTCAACATTTACCTGGCCCCTCTCGTCACCATCGTCAGAAAACACTGACTCAGCATAGTTTCGACAACACACAGCTCATCCTCTCCCTCATCAATGAACCCAACATCACCAGACATAGCTTTCAGGAAGGAATGAAAGACGTTGCCGCCTGGATGAGCAGCAGCTACCTTAAGCTCAACTCAGACAAAAAAAGATGTCCTCGATCTCGGACCCACCCCCTCTGCATGGGACAACATCTGGTGGCTCACCGCCCTCGACAACTCTCCCACACCCACAGACCACACCAACACCCTCAGCATCCTCTGCAAGACAGTGGCGCTGTCCTGCTAATTTCGATATGAACACAACAACAGCGTCATCCCATTCTGAATTGGGCTCTTGAAATTCACTCTCTTCTTGTTCGTCATCCAAGGCATCTGGGTGATTAAGGAGGGTATTATCCAGATTATTGGACCGTGGAAGAGGCAAAGATATAGGTCTTTGTAAAGGTGTAGATTGTGGGGGAGGAGGTGAAGTAGCAGGTGTAGATGGATGGATAGCTATTGAAGTAGGAGGTGGAAACCTTTTCCTGTAATCCGACAGCATGGACTGCAAGTCAGAAATCAAAGAATAGGGCATGCAAACTATGTCCTCATGAAATGATTGTTCCTGAGTGGCATAATACTGTTGTTCATAATATTCATCCTCCTCCTCCTGGCATTTGACATGCAACCGGGAAGAACTGTTTTCCACTGCAAAGGGACCGTCATCATCTGAATCCCCTTCATGTTCCAAAAGGTGAGTAGGTACATGGGGTGTCACTTTACTAGGAGAGACATGCTCCCGGGTACCATTGATGATTTTTTATTGTCCTTTCTTTTGTCCTTCGTCGACCATGTCGTCGTCAAGGTTGTTGACGAGACTGAAGACGCCATCACAGATTGAGCCGTAGGTGGAGGCGTGGGCAGCTGAGCTATCGTTAACGGAGCCTTTGACGGTGTAGTCTTCGTCGGACCTGAGATCAGTGTTGACGGAGAAGACCACGTTGGTTAGCCAGTGACAAGGCAATGGCCAAAGATGACTTTCTAGTGGCTGAGGTGGAGGATGATGTAGACAGCGTAGAGACTGATGTTGTTACCTTAGTTGAAGATACTGCTGTATAGGTCTTCAACGTCAATGGTGACGACAATGATGCTTTTGATGATGGAGGAGTGGCTGTCGATGATCTGCCGGAGTGAGAAGCTGAGGATGGCTTCTTAAACTCACAAGAAATTTTAGGAGGTGGCGTAGAAGGCTCTGATGGTGCTCTTATAGCCCTTTTAGAGGAGCACTGAGGTTCCCTTTCTATCTTTAGAATGAGACTTAGATTTCTGAAGTGATTTGTAAGGGCTGCAGCCTTTATAAGACCCATGGGTGAACTT